>NC_141578.1:1359991-6159991 GCF_036417535.1 Chlamydotis macqueenii
CGGCCCCGCCACGGACCCCCCGCCGCCCCCCACCCTCTCCTGCCTCAGTTTCCCCAAGCGGCTCCACGTCCCACGGGGGAAACTGAGGCACAGCGGAGGGGAAAGCAATGCAAAATTCGGGGTGAGCAACCCCCCTGCCCCACTCCCACCCGTTCATTCCCACCCGAAAGCAACGGGGTGTCGGGGTGCTGGGGGGCAGCCGCTTTCCCAGGACTGGTGGCCACCCCCACCCTGGGAGCCGCCTCCAGCCCGGACGGAAAAGAAATCAAAACTGGGAGAGGCGCCCAGCGAAACTGGCCGGGGCGGGAGCGAGGCCGCCCCCCTCCCCCTCCGCCGCACCCCGACCACCTTTGCCCCCGGGACGGGTCTCATCCAGGCAACCCCGGCCGCCGCGCACGTGTTCGCACACCTTTGTTTATCGTAGGACCTACAGGAAGGCAGGCAAAGCAAACACGGCCTCGCCTTCCTGCTCCGGCCGCCATCGCCAGAGCCGGCGGCCGGGAAGGACGGGGCGATGCGGAGGCTTGGGAGTGGGGCGGGGGGGGGTGCACCCATGGGTGCTGCCCCGGGGGTGGCGCGGGGACGAGGCGTCTCCCCGCTGTCGCCCGTAGGGTCCCGGCCCGGCATGGGGGAGGCGAGCGACACCGACAGCGGGATCATGCTGCACTCGGGTGAGCGATGGGGGGGTACTTTGGGGAGGGGGGGGAAGATCTTGGGATGTCCCCGTCCCCCTTTTGTGCTCTTATAGACCCCCCCCAGCTGAGAACGGGGCACTTCGGTGCATGGGGACACACAAAAACCCCTGGGGGGGGGGTGAGGAAATGCGGGGTTCCCCTGGTTTGGGGGGGGCACCGAGCGTGGCGGGGGGGGCCTGGACCAGCTTTGACTCAGCCAGGTTTCGCTCGGGGGCGGCTGAGTCAGGGCGAAACCTTCCCCTCGCGTGCCCCCCCCCCCCCCGCGCTGGGAAATCACAGCTGCCCAAAGCCCGGGCACCCATGGGTGCTGCCTGGGGGGGGGGGAAGGGGGGCGGGGGGAGGCTCCCGGCTGCTTTTCTCCCCTTTTGGACTTGGGGGAAACTGAGGCAGGGAGGCTGTGGGGGCGGGGGGGGGGCGGCGGTGGGGGTCGGGGCGCAGGCGTCCGCCGCCCGTCCCTCCGTCGGTGCGTCCGTCCGTCCGCAGGCCCCGGCAGCCCCGTGCCGCCCCCGAAGGCGCGGGCGCAGGCGGGGCGCGGGCGGCAGCAGGCGCTGCAGGCGCGGCTGGACGGCTGCCTGCAGGAACTGCGACGGCTCTGCCTGCGCGAGGCGGTGAGCGGAGCGGCGCTGGGGGGGGGACCCCCTGCCCGAACACCCCCTCCCCTCCCACCTTCCCCCCCCCTCACCTTCCCCCCCCCTCCCCGCCGGCTCAGCGCCCCCCCGTGCCGTCCCCAGGAGCTGACGGGGACGCTGCCCCGCGAGTACCCCCTGAAAGCCGGCGAGAAGCCCCCCAAGGTGCGGCGCAGGATCGGTGCCGCCTTCAAGCTGGATGAGACCCTGGTCCTGCGCGGGGCGGTGAGGGGCTCCCCGGGGTGCAGCGGAGTGGGGGGGGATCCCCGGGGCGGGCGCTGGGCACCCCTCTCCATCCCATCCCGACGCCCAGGCGTCGCCTGGAGATGTCGCCGTCCCCATCCCGCGGGAGAAATTCGCTTCCTTCTCGTCCCGCGTGGTGGGCGACGGGGTGCCAAACGCGTGTGTGTCCCCCCGCCCCGGTCCCCAGGACCCGCTGAGCGCCCTGGAGCGGGACCTGGCGCTGCAGCTGCAGATCGCCAAGGCCGCCCAGCGCCTGTGCCGGGAGGAGAACATCGGCAAGCGGCTCCGCAAGCGGCGGCAGACGGCGGCTCTGCTGGAGGAGCGCAAGCTGAAGGACCTGGAGAACGTCCTCAACCAGCGGCGGCTGCTGGACGGCCGACGGCCTCTGTCCGCCGCCGGCGGAACCGGCGCTGCAGAGGGTGAGACCCCCGTGTGCCCCCCGCCCTGCGCTGGGGGGTGCTGGGGGTCTGGGAGGGAGGAATGGGTGCGGCTTGGTCGGGTGTCCTGGGTGAACGTCCCCCCAAACGCCATCCCTGGTGCCTGCACCCCGGTTCCCCATCCCTGGTGACTGCACCCCACGGCTGCCCCCGATCTGCCATCCCCGCCCCGATGGGCGGCCGGATTCGGCCCGGCTGCCGCGTCCCCGGCCCGCTGGCAGCCGTTCAGGGGGTCTCCGCTCGCCCCCCGCACGTGGCTGAGCCTCGGCTCCTTCCCCACCGCCCTCCCACATCCATCACCCTGCCGAGCACTGGGAACACTGGTGGTGGTGGCTCCTTCCCTCTTGGTGCCCCCAAACCTGCCCAGCACCCCTCCTCTTGCCCGGCCTGGGCAGGCTGGGAGCTGCCCGCAGCGCCGGCGCGCGGCTCGGCAAAGCCGGCCTGGCCGGTACCGCCGCCATCCCGGAGCGTGTCGGGACAGGCGGCGTGGGAGAAGGGGGAGCGGAGGCCTGCGGGGACGCGCTGGGTGGCGGCGGGTGCTGTGGGAGCGTTTTGGCACCCGGCAGCGGCACCGGCACCGTTCTCACCCGTCCCCTGCCCCGCAGAGCTCAGCGCCTCCGACGAGAGCTCGCTGTCGGACGCCGGCCCGCTGGAGGAGGGTGAGGGGGCTGCGGGGAGCGGGGCGGAGGGACAGTGCCCCCCATGTGTCCTCTCCATCCCAACCCCACATCTTTCCCGCAGAGGAGACGCGGCCGCCAGGCCCTGCCACCCCGCAGGGGTCCCCGTCCCCTGAGGAGCCCACCGAGGCCGAGGGGTCGGGGCCCCCACCGGCCCCCCGTAGCCCTTGGCGGGAGACCAGCCTCGATAGACCCTACGAGCAAGCCAAAAATCTCAGCGTCGACCCCGAAGACGGGGAAAATTGGGGCTCCCGGTGCTACCCCGGGTCCCCGCCGGCCGCCCCCACTGTCCCTTCGGCCCCTGGCAGCCCCCACCCCACCGCTTCGCCAGCACCCAGGGCGGGGGACGTCCCTCCCTACTGCTTCGTCCCCATCAGGACCCTGGTGCTGTGCCGGCAGGCGGGCTCCAGCGCTCCCAGCACCCCGGAGCCGTCGGGCCGGCGGGGACCGTCCCAGTCCCTGAGGTACGTCCTGTGCGTGGGGAAAGGGGGACAAGGGCTTCTGCAAGGGGGGATGGAGATCACCCCATGGGGAGGATGGAGATAAATCCATGGGGAGCATGGAGATAAATCCATGGGGAGGATGGAGATGAAGCCATGGAGAGGAAGATGGAGATAACCCAGTGGAGATGATGGAGCTCAGTCCATGGGGAAGAGGGTGGAGATGACTCCATGGGGAGGAGCATGGAGATAAATCCGTGGGGAGGAGGATGGAGTTAACCCCAGGAGATGATGGAGCTTGACCCACGGGGAAGAGGATGGAGATAATCCCATGGGGAGGATGGAGCTCAACCCATGGGGAGGAGGATGGAGATAACCCCATGAGGAGAAGGCTAGAGATACCTTCACGGGGAGGATGGGGCTAAAGCCATGGGGAAGAGGATGGAGATGGTCCCATGGGGAGGAAGATGGAGCTAACCCCATGGAGAGGATGGAGCTCATCCCATGGGGAGGAGGTTGGAGATAACACCAAGGGGAGGATGGAGCTCACCCCATGGGGATCCTGCACCCTGCACCCACGGGGAGCTCACGCCCCCCCCACACCCCCTGGCCGCCCTTTCCCAGGGCTCGCCATGACTTTGGGGGCGAGCGGCGAGGGGGAGGGTCTGCCTGCAGCCTCAGCCGTCCTGCCCCGCAGGGTGGAGGCGTGCTGGCGGCCGGGCGAGCAGCGGGGCCGCAGTGCCGTACCCCGCCGCCGCCCCACGTACTACACGGTGACGGTGCCCACCTCCTGCGTCCCGACCCCCGGCCCCGCGCGCCGCTCTGGCTCCGACGACAGCATCTCCGACCTCTCCAGCGTCTCCCACGCCACCTCCCCGGGCAGCAGCAGCCCCGACGTCTCCTTCCCGCGCCCTTCGGTCCCGCCGCCCCTCGCCGAACCCGGTTATTACCCTCGGGGTGCCCACCGGTGCCCGCCGCCCGCCGCCCCTCCGGCCTTCCTCTACGAGCAGGACCTGGCCCCGCTGCGCTACCAGCGCCTGGTGCCCTCGCACAGCCGCATCGTGCGCACGCCCTCGCTCAAGGACTACGCGCCGGCGGGGACGCGGGGGCTCTCCAAGGCCGCCGTGACCGAGGAGCTCAAGTCGTGGCACCAACGCGCCCGGTTGCGGGGTGCCCGTCCCCACTCCCTCGATCGGCAGGGGGCCTTTCGGGGACCCCGTGGTGGGACCACCAGGGACGTGGCCGTCCCCCGCGGAGTCCTGCCGCGGGCTCAGGTAGGGCACGGGGACCCTCAGGGTGATGGGGTGACGTGAGTTGTCCCCTGAGGTGGTCCGGGGACAAGCGGCACGGGTGGGGTCCTTTGAGAGCCCCCAGAGGGGGCTCTGGGGTCCTGAGGGGGCCCATGGGGAGGAATTGGGGTCCCACGAGGGTCCCATGGGCAGGACCTCAGGAGGGTCTTGGGGACAGGACGAAGGTCCCTCACGGTCCCCTGGGGCAGGGTGGGGCCCCTCTGAGGGCAGCCCCAGGGTCCCACAGGCCAGGCCTGGGGGTCCCACGGGGGTCCCTGGAGCAGGAGCAGGATCCTAAGGGGGCGTTTGAGGCAGGACCGGGGTCCTGAGTGGATCCTGGGGGGGGAGGATTGGGGTCCTGAGGGGATTCTGGGGGAGGAATTGGGGTCCTGTGGGGCAGGACTGGGGACCCCTAAGGGTCCCTGGAACAGGAGCGTTGAGGGTCCCACGGGACAGGCCCAGGGTCCCTAGGGCAGGATTGGGGTTCTGGTCCCACGGTTAGGGCCAGGGCCAGGGGCTCGAGGGGGTCTTGGGGACAGGACAGGACGAGGTCCTTTGGGACAGGGTGGGGACCCTCTGAGGGTCCCTCTGGACAGGTCTGGGGTCCCACCAGGAGGGCGTGGGGTCCCACGTGGGCAGCACTCTGGGGGTCCCTGCAGACATTTTGGGGTCTGACTCTCTCCCCTCCACCCGGGGGGGGTCCCGCTGGGACGGGTGCACACAGACCGTGGCACAAGTGGGGCCCACGCCGGGCAAGTGGGGACCTGCGGCCAAACAACGCCCCCCTCCCAACCCCTGTCCCGGGATGTGCACCCCGGGGTGCTGCCCCAGCGCAGGGCGGGGTGCCGGCACCCACGGGCTCCTTCTCCCACGCAGGCGCCCCCGATCCACGTCCTGCGGCGCTCCCCGGACGGCGTGCCCGTACAGGTCTACGTGCCTGAGAACGGCGAGATCGTCACACAAGTGTAAGCGCAGACACCCCCCCGCCCCACGCCGGTGGGGGGGCACAGCCTGGCTGGCCCAGGGACAGCGGGGAGGGTCCCACACGGTGTTGGGGACACGGGTGGGAGGCGCAGCGGCCCCCCAGCGCCCCTGGGGTTCGCGGGGCTGGGACGGGGTGGCCGGGACTGGATCCCCCCCCCCCCCCCGTGTCCCCTCTGTGCCGCCGTGATCCCGATGCTGACGGTGTCACTGTGATCCTCGATTCGGGTCTTTAATAAACGTGATTTTTGGGGTCCCCCTGTCCTCGCCAGCCCCCCAGGACGCGTCACCCCCGGTCTCAGCGCCAGCCCCTGCCGGGACCCCCATCCTCCGTCGGGACCCCCGTCCCCCGGAGCTGGCGCTGGGTTGGCACTGCCAGGATCGGGCCCCGGTGGTTTGGGGTGCCCCCTGGCCCGGCTGGGATGGGGGCGCAAGGGAGGGGGTGCGGGGGGGGGTGGGTGGACAGGAAGTGTGCAGGGGAAGGGGTGCAAGGATGGGAGAGGGGATGGGCTGCGGGGGGCGGAAATAAGGGGTGCGGGGGACGGCAAGGGGTGCAGGGGTGGGATGAGGGGATGGGGAAGGGATGGGGTGCGGGGTTGGGGTGCGGGGGTGCAGAGCTGGGATGCAAGGTTGGGGTGCGGGTGGGGAAGGGCAGCCATGGGGCGGGGGGAGGGGCGGTGACAGGGGGGCCGGGCCGGGCCCGTTCCGGCGGGGGGGGGGGGCGGGGAGGGGCGGGGGCCGGTGGCTGCGGTGGGGGAGGCGCCGCCGCGGACGGGGCGGGGGGGGGGGTGGCGCGGGGGGGCCACCGGACAGCGACCGAGCGTCGGTGGCTGCGGCGTCACTGCGGGGCCTGCACCGGGACCGGGGCCGGGATCGGGACCGGGATCGGGATCGGGACCGGGATCGGGCGCCGCCGGCCCCGCAGCCCCGGCCCAGCACCGCGCCCATTGCCGCATCGGAGCCGCCCCCCCGGCCCCACCCGGCAGCGCTGAGCGGGGGGCACCGGGCCCAGCCCCGCGATGGGGCCCGGTGGCACCGGTAGCGGCTGGCCCCTGGCCGGGACCGTGCTGGTGGCCGTAGCCACCTCGCTGGGTAAGAGACACGGGTGGGGTGGGGTGGGTGGGGAGGGGGGTCCCGGTGCCTCCCTGCGATGGGACCCGGTGTCACAGACTGTGACCGTGACCCGCGCTGGCGGCCCGTGCCTCAGTTTCCCCATTTGGCTCTGAGCTGCTCCGGTCCCATTGGGTGGCGAGCGAGCCCCATACGAGCTGCCCGAGAAGCCACTTGAAGGCAACGGGGACCGAGCTGGGAGCCCCGAGGGTGGGAGCTGTCCCCCCCCACCCCCGGTGCCTCTGGCCGCCCCGCAGGCCTTGGCCCGGGGTTATTTCTGGGAGCGCAAGTGGCTCCGGCCAGAAATAGAGCGGGGAGGCGTCGCTGGAGCAGCTGGGTGGGAAGGGGAACTGGGAGGCCTGACAGGGCCTGGGGAGCCTGAGGGGGCCTGGGGGGGGGGGCTGGAGGGGCCCAGGGGTGCCTGGAGGGGCATGGGGGTCCTAGGGGAGCTTGGGGGGGGCCTAGGGGCTGTGTAAGGGTGGAGCTGGGTCCGTAAGGATGTGGGGCAGGATGGAGCGGGATCAGGGAGATGTGAGGCGTGGGGTATGGGGGGGGGGGTCTATGGGGCAGGATGGAGCAGGATCCAGGGAGATGTGGGGCTGGATGGAGTGGGGTATGGGGGGGGGGGTCTATGGGGCAGGATGGAGCAGGATCCAGGGAGATGTGGGGCTGGATGCAGTGGGGTATTGGGGTACATAGGAACAGGGTCTGGGGGCCCATGGGGCAGGATGGAGTGGGATCTGGGGAGATGTGGGGCAGAATGGAGCAGGGTACAGGGGGAAACGGGGCAGGATGCGGTGGGGCAGGGGGCAGTGGGGCAGGGGCTGTCCCCCCTGAGGCAGGATTTGGAGAAGGGAGGCCGTGGGCCGATGCCAGCACCAGGGGGGTGGTGGTGGCTGGGCTCGGGGTGCCGGGGTGCCGAGCTCGGGGTGCCAGGGTGCCGGGCCCGGGGTGACGGCGGCTGTCGGCAGTGGCGGGGGGCGAGGACTGCCTGTGGTACGTGGACAGGAACGGCTCCTGGCACCCCGGCTTCGACTGCGACTTCTTCACCTTCTGCTGCGGCACGTGCCACCAGCGGTACTGCTGCCGCGACCCCCTGCGCCTGCTCACCGAGCGCCAGCAGCGCCACTGCCTCGCCTTCAGGTGCTGGGCGCTGGATAACGGGTGCTGGGCGTGGTACTGGGTGCTGGTATGGGGTATTGGGTGCTGGTGTTGGGCGCTGGTGTGGGGCACTGGGCAGTGGTACTGGGCACTGGCCACTGGTATGGGGTATTGGGTGCTGGGCGTTGGGTGCTGGGCATTGGGTGCTGGTACTGGACACTCATACTGGATGCTGGGTGCTGGGCACTGGATAATGGGTGCTGGGCACTGGTATGGGGCACTGGGTGCTGGTGCTGGGTGCTGGTTTGGGGAACTGGGCACTGGTACTGGGGGCTGGGCACTGGCACTGAGCACGGGGCACTGGTGCTGGGTGCTGTGTACTGGTGCTAGGTGCTGGGATACTGGGTGCTGGGCACTGGTATGGGGCACTGGTATGCTAGTGCTGGGTGCTGGGTACTGGGCAGTGGGTGCTGGATACTGGACACTGGTACTGGGCACTGGGCACTGGCACTGGGTGCTGGATACTGGACACTGGGTGCTGGCCTGGATGTCCCAGTCCCCCCATCCCCAGCTGGGTGCTCTGGGGGTGCCCCTTGGTGCTGCGGGCACTGGTGTGACTGGGTGGGGGGTGAGATACCCCGCAGGGTGGGGGGTGGTGCCACCCCAGGTGCCCCGCTCCCCCACGTGCCCCCGCTGTCCCCGCAGCCCCAAGACCATCGCGGGCATCGCCTCGGCCGTGGTGCTCTTCATCGCCATCGTCACCACCATCGTCTGCTGCTTCATGTGCTCCTGCTGCTACCTGTACCAGCGCCGGCAGCACCTGCGCACCCCCCTGCAAGGTGGGGGGCTCGGGGTGCGGGGGGGGGAGGGGTCTGCGGGAGTGGGGCTTGGAGGTGCAGGGTGGGGGGCTTTGGGGTGCAAAGCCGGGGGGGCCTGGAAGGATGAGGGAGGGCATCGGGGGGTGGGGCGCTTGGGTGCAGGGTGGGGGATTTGGGTGCTGGGGGGACACTGGAGTGGGTGCCGCTGAGATCATCCCAGTGCCATCCCCTGCCCGCCCCCACGCGGGGGCCGCGGACACGTGTGGGCACCGCCGGCCTCTGTCCCCGCCCCGGGGCGCCGCAGCCCCCACCCCGTCTCTCCCGCAGGCCCGGAGATCCCGCTGTCCAGCTACCCCCCCGCCGCCCCCCCGGCTCCCTTCCCCATGGACCCCAAAGCCGGCCCCGCGCCCCCCCAGCCCGGCTTCGCCCCCATGCCCGTGTACCCGCCGGCCGGCCCCGCGCCCCAGTACCCGCTGTACCCCTCCGGCCCCCCCATCTACAACCCCACAGGTGAGCGCTGGGGGGGGCACACACCACCCCCTGTTCCCAGGGGGACCGGTGGCCTTGCGGGGGGCTGACGCCCCGTCCCGCTCCCCCCGCAGCGCCTCCACCCTACGTCCCGGCACAGCCCAGCTACCCCGGAGCCTGAGCACCCACCGAGACCCAGCACCCTCCTCCCGCCGCCGGCCAGCGGGGCCGGGCTGGGGACCCTCGTCCCCCCCCCGTCGCGGGGCCGGCAGGGTGCCCCGGCCGGATCGGGCCCTTCCCGGCCGCCCCGGGGATGACCCCGTGCCAGCAGCACAGGGCGGCTCTTGTCCCGCACACTGGGCCCTTTGTGGGTGCCTCCGCCCCGGCTCTGGGTGCCAACAGCCCCGTTGCACCCACGGAGGGGGAGATACCCGGTGGGGGGGGTGGGGGTCTCCCCGAGGGCCGCACGTTGCCGCACCCCTGCACGCCCGCGTCCGGATTCGGCCCCGGCTCTTCCCCCCCAGCCCGGGTCCGGCATTAAACTGCGTCTTGCGCCCCACAGCCCAGTGTCGACTCGGTGGGTCCGCGCTGGGGGGGGCACAGCCCCACACCCCGGGGAGCTGTAGGGAGGGGGATGCAGCTTTACCCCCTTGCTCCCCTTCTGCTTCTCCATCCAAAAATCGGGTTGGGCTGGATCATTCCCACCAAACCGTCCGCTGGGATGAGCCTGGGTGGGAACGCTGCTGCCCACCCACCCCAAAATTGGGTGTGAAACCATCGCCAGCGGCATTTTGGGGCACAAAGCAGCAAATTCAGCCCTGGGATGGGGGCTGTGGGTGCAAGGCCAATCCCTGGTACCCCCCAGTCCCGAATCGTCGGAGCTGGGACCCCTCTCCCTTCACAGCCGGCACAGGGGGAGCACTATTCACCCCAGTTACTTCGGACTGCTGCTCCTGGGGCGATTCATCCCCCCCTGCACCGTCACTGGGACAGGGGGGTCCAGCCACCAACTAAATTTGGCACTGCTGAGTCCATTGCTCCCAGTGGGGGGAAAAGCTACGCAGACCCCCGCTCCCCCCTGGGCAAACCGCTGCCCCATCTCCCACGGGACCGCAGGTCCCAGCATCCCATCACCCCGAAAAACCCGGCAACGAGTCTGGAGAGGGGGGAGCCGGGGGCCAGCTCTGAGTTTTATTTGAGCAGGATGAGGGGAGGGGGAAATAAAATAATAAAAATAATAAAAGAAGCAAGCCGGGCGCTGGCAGGGCGGGGGGAGAAGCGTCCCCAGCGCAGTCCCCGCCGGCCGCGGGCGCACACAGCCAGCTGCGTGGGGGCTCAGTGTCTGGGGACCGCCTGCTCCCGGAGGTAGAGGTCACGGATTTCGGCCAGGCTACGGCTGAGGCCGCCCAGCGCCTGGGCGATAACGCGCAGGACGGAGGTGGTCTCCCGGCGGCTCTCGGCGTATTCCCGTCGGAAGGCTCGCATCTCCTGCACCAGCCGTTCGTTAGACTGGACAATGCGTTTTTCGGCCGGGGTGAGCTGGGTGCAGTCGGGCGCCCTGTCCGACAGCCCCGTTGTCCCGGGGGGTCCTGCTTCGCCTGCGCCGCAGTTATTGAGATGCTCGGCCTCTTGCTCGAAGAGGATGCTCGGAAAATCGGAGCCCAGCGGCTCTTGCTGCCCGCCCAGGTCGCCGAGGGAGAGTTCGGGGGGCGCGGGGCGCGGGGGGCTCCGGCTCCAGCCCTCGCACAGCTCACCGGGGGGGTGGATGCCGGCGCGGGGCAGCCGGCGCTCGCGGCCAGGGATGCTGTCGGCGGCTGGGCCGTGGAAGGGCTCAGTCTTCACCTCCAGCGGCTCCTCCTTGACCGGCTCCTCCTTGACGCCTGCGGGACGGACGGAGAGCGCGGGGCAGCTGGCGGAACCTCCCCACCCCGCGCCCCCACGGACCCAGCGCCCTGACCCCCTTCTGCCTCTGCTTCCTCCATCCCCGGCTCCCTTGTCCCCATCCCTGTACGCCCACGTCCCCTCTCCTGCGCCCAGTCCTGCTCCCACCTACACACACCCCCCACAGCCCCGTGTCCCTCGTCGTGGTTCAGCCCCATCCCATGTCCCCTGTCTCTCTCCTTGTCCCACTATTCCCACATCCCTGTCCTGAATCCGGTCCCCCCACGTCCCTGTGTGATCCCAGTACCCCCATGTCCCTGTCCTAATCCCAGTATCTCCCATGTCCCTGTCCTGGTCCCAGCACCCCCATGTCCCCATCTTTGTCCTGGTCCTGCTCATGTCACTGTCCCAATCCCACCATGTCCCTTTCCTGTTCCCAGCTCCCTCTTATCCCTGTCCTGGTTCGTCCTGTCCCTTGTCCCTGTCCTCATCCCAGTCGCCCATGTCCCTGTCCTGATCCTGGTATCCTCCTGTCCTGATCCCAGTGCCACTGTCCCTTGTCTCTGTCCTGGTCCAGGTCCCCCCTTGTCCCCGTCCTGATCCGCCCATGCCCCTCTCCTGATCCCAGTCTCCTCATGGCCCTGTCCCAGTCGCGGTAGCCCTCTCCCTGTCCCGGTCCCGGTCTCAGTCCTCTCCTGGTGCTGTCCCCCTGTCCCAGCGCAGGTCCCCCCATGTCCCTGACCTGGTCTCAGTTCTGGTCCCCTGCCCCGGTGTCCTGTCCCTTGTCCCTGTCCTGGTTGCAGCGCCTCATGTCCCTGGCCGGATCCTGGTGTCCTCCTGTCCTGCTCCCAGTGCTGCTGTTGCTGTCCCTCTCTCCTGTGTCCCTGTCCTGGTCCCCCCACATCCCTGTGCCAGTCCTCTATGTCCCTGTCCTCCTCCCCTGTGTCCCCTCCATGGTCCTGCCCCCCCCCGTCCCTGTCCTGATCCTGTCCCTGCCCCAGTCCCTCCATGCACCTGTCCTGCTCCCAGTGTCCTGGTCCCAGTTTCCCCTACAGTCTGATCCCAGTTCCCTCATGTCTGTGTCTCCATCCCAGTTCCCCCACGTCCCTGCCCTGTTCCCCTGTGTCTGTGTTCCCATCCTGGTCCCCCATGTCCCTGCCCCAGTTCCTCCATGTCCCTGTCCTGGTCCCAGTGCCCCCATGTCCCTGTCCTGCCAGGTCCCCGTCCCAGTCCTGCTCTATATCCGTGTTCCAGTTCCCCATGTCAGGGTCCCAGTGTCCCTGTCCTGGTCCTGATCCCCCGTGTCCCTGTCCCAGTCCTCCATGCCCCTGTCCTGATCTCCCATGTCCTGGCCCCGCTGTCCCTGTCCTGTTCCCCTGTGTCTGTGTCCTGGTCCTGGTCTCCGGTGTCCCTTCCTCTGACCCTCCATGTCCCTGTCCTGGTCCCCCCTGTCCCAGTCTCCCATGTCCCTGCCCTGGTCCCTGTGTCTGTGTCCCAGCCCCCCATGTCCATGTCCTTGTCCCCCATGTCCCCATCGCGGTCCCCCATGTCCCTGTCTCTGCCCCCCACGTCCCCGTCCCAGTCCCCTGTGCCCTGGTCTCCTGTCTCCCCATCGCGGTCCCCCCGTGTCCCCGTCGTGGTCACCCCGCACCCACCGTGTGGTGCCACCACCTCGACACTGAGACGCGGGGAGGGATCGATACCGGCTGCTCCTCGCGGTCCCCAGCCGGCAGCGGGCCCGGGGCCGAGCTCCGGCGGGCCCGGCCCGGAGCCGTTCCCGTTGCCGTTCCCGTTGCCGGTGCCGTTGCCGCCGGGCCTGCCGGCGGGGCGAGCGGCCGGCGCCTGCCTCTCCTGCCGGTGCCGGGTGATTTTGTCGTTGGCCCGCCGGCGCAGCCCCCGCCAGCGGTTCTTCACCTCGCCGATGTCGCGCTGGTTGCGGCCGGCGGCGTTGATCTTGTTGGTGATGCGCCACCAGATCTTCTGCTTCTCGTAGGCGTTGACGGTGCTGGCGGCGGCGCCGAAGAGCAGCTGCTCGTACTTGAGCACCTCGCTCATCAGGATGTCGATCTCCTGCAGCGTGAAGTTCGGCTTCCGCTTCAGCAGCCCCCGCCGCGCCCCGCCGCCGCCCGCCGCCATGCTCGCCGCCGCCGCCTCCTCCTCATGGCGCCGCCCCGCCGCCCATCGCCCCCCCCCCCCTCCTCCGACCCCCCCCTCCGGCCTTTTGTCTCGCGCCCGGCTCCGCGGTACCGAGGGACCCCCCCTCCCCCCCGCCCCAACCCCCGCCGCCGCCGCCGCCGCCGAACGGAGCGGGGGCGGAGCGGGGCTGGCGGTAGTGCGCCCCCTGGCGGCCGCCGCCGGGCGCTGCCGCTACGGTTCGCTCCGGTACCGCCCCCTGCCGGGAGCCACCGCCCCCGTTCGCTATGGCGCCCCCTGCCGGATCCCCCCGCCCCACTCCTGTTCACTCCGGTAGCGCGGGCACGGACCAGAGCTCGGCCCCGGGGGCACCGGTTCGCGGTCCCCGCCGGTCCCGGGTGCCGCGGGGCGGCGGTAGCGGGGTGGGGGGCTCGGGGACCCCCCTGCGCTGCAGCCCCGCTCCCCCCGCACCGCGCTGGCTGCCTCCTGGGGCGCTGCCCCCCTGCGGGGTCACCCGGGGGTTTTGGGGTGACCCTGAGGTCCTCAGTTCTGGGTGACCCCGGGGGTTTTGGGGTGCCCGTGGGGTGACCCTGGGGTGCCCAGTTTGGGGTGACCCCCGGGGGTTTTGGGGTGCCCATGGGGTGACCCTGGGATGCCCAGTTTGGGGTGACCCCCAGGGGTTTTGGGGTGACCCTGGGGCAGTGCCAGGGTGCCCAGTTTGGGGTGACCCCAGGGGTTTTGGGGTGACCCCGGGGGTTTTGGGGTGACCCTGGGGCAGTGCCAGGGTGCCCAGTTTGGGGTGACCCCAGGGGTTTTGGGGCACCTGCGTGGCTCCAGCGTGCCGGGCTGCGGGTGCGCGGCAGCCGCAGGGTGCCCCGTTTTGGGGGGTTCCTGGGTGGGTGGGTGACCAGGGACACGCGGGTCGGGGTGCTGGGGTGGCCCCAGGGTGCCCCAAGGGCCCGGCTCCGGTGGCCCCAGGGGGGCTGCAGGTCCCCCCGCCCGGTGCCCCCTGGTGCAGCGGGACCCCCAGGCGGGGGAAGCGTGGGCTGAGCTTTATTGCTGATGCAGTGGCCGCGGTCGTACAAATCGCGAACGAGGCTTCGCGCGCCCGGGCGGCGCGGGACCCCAGCACCCGCTTGGGCCTGGGCAGGGTGCCCTGGGGGCTCCGGGGGTCCCTACGCCGAGCCCCCCGCCCCGCCCCCATCTCCCCACCGCCTCCGTCCCCCCTCTCTCCCGCCGTCCAGCGCACACCCCGTGAGCCGGCACCCCACCGCTGTGCCTGCGCCCCGGAACTCTCCCGGCCACTCACAGACCCCACGGGGCGGCCAAGCCGTGGTGTCGGGCCTGGCTGTCCCCTGCCCCTCCGAAAAGCGGGGCTGGGGCAGGGGGTACCTCGGCTCGAGGTACCAGGCTGAGCCCCCCGGGCACATTCCGAGGGGGTTTCCCATCAGGACCCCTCCTCTCTCCTCGGCATCTCCAGGCAGCCGGACAGAGCGGGGCGCGGAGCTGGCGAAAGAAAAGAGCTCGAAGGCTTCACCACCCTAAAAATAATAAATACAACGTCCGCCCGCCGCGCTGCGTCCGACCGCCGCGCTGGCCCTCCTCGGGCCGGCCCGTCCTCCGCCGCTCCCAGAGAGGTGGCTGCTCCTCGCGTAGCGGGTCGCTGCAGGGTCCCGGGGGCTTCGTCACCGGAGCAGCCAGGAGAAAGGCGAGTGTCCCGGGGTCCGCGGGGGGGAGAGCCGTCCCGCTCCCTACTGCAGCAGCTTCGGTACCTCCACCTGCCGGAGGAGAGACCCCGTTACTGGGGGGACGGCTCGGGGCCCCCCGCAGACCCACCGTGGCGGAGCTGGGCCCCACTGGGATGCTCAGCGCTTTGGGGATGTCTCGGCCAGGTCGGTTGTCCCCGCGCGCCAGGGACACGAACCATCCGGGATCAGTGAGATGTTCCAAGGCACCGTGTCGGGACCAGCGTTGGTGACGCGGCCTCTCCGGCCACCCTGGGCTACCCTCCACCCGCGGGGCCGCGGGCTCAGCCGTGCCGACGCGGCAGCAAGACCCGGGGACCCACTGGCTGCGTGCCCCGGTGACAACAGGGGTGACCTCAGCCCCCAGCCCCCGGACCCCCGCGCCCTGCACCTGCCTTCTTGAGCTGTTTGAGGTTGCTGGAGCGGATGGCAGCCAGGAGCTGGTCCCGCGAGTTCTTCTCCTGGACCGGCAGCGCCCGGTCTCCCAACTTCCTCTGCGTGGCCGGCGAGAGCGAGTTCCTCAGGTTCTCGTTGATCAGCGGTGGGGCGAGTGGAGGAGGAGGTGGGGGTGGCGCGGCGGGCGCCCCTCCTTTTTTGGGAGAGGTTTTGGGAGAAGCCTTGGGGGACGGCTGCGGGGACGGCTTGGGGGATCCTTTCGGCAGGGCTCCGGGCTTGGGCACCTCCAGGAGGTCTTTCTTCTCCCCACGCTCCTGTGCCAGTTTCTGCTCCTGGAGGCGTTTCTGCCTCTGTTTGTCCATGTTTCGGCTCAGCAGGTTGGTGACGGTCATGCGTGGTCCGGCCAGCTCGAAGTGGTAGCCCAGCTTCAGGAGCGTGGTGTTTTCCTTCAGGAGCTTGGCGATCTCCATCTCCGTCTTCCCCCCGCAGATGTGCCGCTGGTTGTGGAAACGCAGCTCCGTCAGCGTGTTGTTCTGCAGCAGCGCTCGGAAAATGGCCAGGATGCCCTTGCCGGTGATGTGGTTGGAGTCCAGGTTGATGCTCGTCAGCACCTTGTTGGACTTCAGCATGATGGCGATGGCGAAGGCCACGTGGTCGTCGGCGCGGGTGTTGGCCAAGGCGAACAGCTTGACCACGGTGTTGAACTCCAGGGCCTCGGTGAAGCGCACCAGGGTCTCATTGTTGATGCAGTCCGAGTTGTTCACGTTCACCTCGGTGACCTCGGCGTCGTTGTTCTTCACCTTCTCGATGAGCTCATCGAAAATGCTGGAGGCTTCGTCATCCTTGGCCTGATCCGGGGAGCTGCTGGTGGTGGGCTTGGAGGGGCTCTCGGCCGCCGCCTTCTCCTGTTTCTCCTCTGCTGCCTTTTCCACCTCGGGCTGGGATTTCTCCTTCTCGTCTACCTTGGATTTTTTCAAAGCTGAACTTTTTTCCTCTTCTTTTTTCTCTTTTTCTTTCTTATCTTCTCCCTTTTTGTCTCTTTCTGCCTCTTTCTTTGATCCCGAGCTCTTCTCTTCCTCCTTTTTGTCCTTCCCTGTGCCCTTCTTCAAGGCAGAACCCTTTTCTTCTTCCTTTTTGTCCTTCCCCGTCTCCTTCTTTGCTAACGAGCCCTTCTCTTCTTCCTTTTTGTCTTTCCCTGCATCCTTCTTTAAAGCTGAGCCCTTTTCTTCCTCCTTTTTATACTTCCCTGCATCCTTCTTCAACGCCGAGCCCTTCTCTTCCTCCTTTTTGTCCTTCCCCATCAGCTTTTTCTCCATGGCCTTGACTTTGTCGTTGATAGCCTTCTCCTCTTTGGTCTTGGTCTCAGCCTCAGCTTTAACCTTTGGGTCTGTTTTCTGAACGCTTTCTTCCTTTTTAGAGTCTTTCCCCACTTTTGTGTCTCTTTTCCGGGCCAGGTCTTTGGAAGGAGCTTCCTTTCCCTTTTCTTCTTCATTCTTGGTTCCCTTGTTCTTCTCGCTCAATCTGCTCTCCTAACAAGAGAAAAACACCTCGGCGTTACAGAGACAGGTGCCCCCGACCTCCAGAGTCGCCACCCCCGCCTCATGGTCACCGACCCTGCACCTCTGTCACACGGGAGCAGCCACGGGTCCCCTGGGCAGCACCGCGGGAGGATGCAGCGTCTGGCCTCGGGAAGGACTTAGACTACGCCCGTGGGGGGTGAGCTGCCCTAAACCAGGATTTCCGACAGAACCTGGGAGCAGTGAGCAGGGTCCCCGGGAGGTGCCGGGGAGGTGCCGCGGGGCAGGATGGGCACAGCTGGCGCTGGGCTGTGCCGTGGCAGGGGACAGACCCGCGGCCGGGACTCCTCAGGGAGGTAAGCGACCTGCTCCACGCCGCCACGGTTCAGCCCTGCGTACGGAGCAGAGTCCCCTCCACCGCACCCGAGCGATTTGCTGCCGCACGGCCGCACGCTGCAGCCCGTGGCTGGGCTTTGGACGAGGGAAGTTTAACCCAGCCGAGGTCCCCGGCCCAGGGGAGCGCTGAGCGGGACTCCCGCGGGTGCCCCGAATGCAGGCAGAGCTGTGGGACTCAGCGGCGCCGAGGTCCCGCTGCAGCTCTCCACGGCATCTCTGCTCTCCTTCTGCCCCCAGCCCCTTCCCAAAGGGCTCCAGAGGTCTGTGGGGCGCCCGCCTTCACCCCCCTTGAACAGATGACAACCTGATGGGCTGCAGGATGCATCTCCCTTCACAGACTGCGCTGTTTGACCCCTTCCTACCACACCTCCTACGAGTCGTCCTCTCTTTAACCACCTTTTGTTACCCTCTTCTTAATCACCTCCTGAGTTTTTCCTTTTCTCTCCAATCCAGCCAAGACGCTCGCTCACTCCTTAGTGGGCTGGCAAACATCAGTGCTTCCATTTTGTCTGCCTCCTCGTACCTTCACTCTTCAGAAGCAATTTTTGCCTCTGCCTTTATGCTTATCGCGACGCCGCTGTTGCGTTCGCGGGACTTCGGTACGCAGGAGGAGCTCAGCCTGGCGTTGGCTCTCCAACGCGGACCCTCGGGCAGCGACTCCATCCTCCCTGCACGCAGAGGGACGCGACCCCAAGGCTCGACGGCTGTTTTCTTACAAACTGCCTCTGGCAGCAAAGGATTTTCCTCTTTCCCCTCATGCTTCAGGGCCAGTTGATCATTTCCCTCAGGCCAGTCAAACCCCCTTTTCATGTAATTTTTGGTACTTTTCTCAAGCAGCTGAACCTCACCCCTGTCCCAGCCCATCCTGTGCAGGCTGCTGAGCACAGCCCGCACCGGCAGCTCCAGGGCACGAGAGGCACCTCGCTGCAGCCTTCACCCGTGGCCGACGGGGCTGGGAAGGGTCTCCCATCAGCATCGTTACGACACGTTCTGCTTCTGCAACCAAAGCCTTGGATCGCAGCGTGGTGCACGCAGCCAAGTTGGTTTTGTTATGGCACCGCGTTCACCTCCTCGTGTGCCTGGCACAGCACCAAGGCTTTGTTGGAGCGGGGCGCTGGGGCAGGGTTTATCTCCCCAAACATCAGGTGGGTGTCCCTGCTCACTGCAGGGGGGTTGGACGAGGTGACCTTGAAAGGTCCCTTCCCACCCAAACCACTCTGTGATTCTGCGAGACACCCCACGCCCAGCAGAGACGAGCCAACGCCACGAGCAGATAACTGCAAACAGACGAACCCCTGACAGCGGGACCATGTTTGCTGTTCAGGAGGATCCTACCGTAACGGCGGCATTTGGGTTTGGCAGTTTAAACCTCCTTCTCCCCGCTCCGCAGCCGGGGAGCACGCAGCTCCTGTCCCCCGCGGCCGGCCCAGCTCTTCCTGGGTGCCTGGCTTTGGCAGCACGGCTCGGCTGCGACGCTGGCGACCTGGCAGCGATGCTGCTGCAGAAGCAGGAGGAAGCACCAAGGCCAGGGGCGGCAGAGCGAATGTCGTCCTCAGCCGGGGGGACTTTAGGACTTCAGGGCAAGGAGGAAGAGCGATGCCTTGGGGAGATGCAGCTGTGACGACTTTGCCAGCTCCCTGGGCCCTCTCGGGGCAAGGACAGCACCGCGGCTTCACCCCATGCCTCGACCTCCCCAAATCAGAGCCCAGAGCCCCGCTCTGCAGCCAGGGCTGGCCTCCTCCTCCAGACGACGCCCTGGCCGCGGTGCCTTCCCCAGCCAGGCCCCGTGGTGCCCGTGCTGGAGCGGGGCGCGGCTCTGCCTTCGCGGCGCGCAGCACCGCTGGCCCTCGGGGACAGCTTTTTTTGTGGAAAGAGCTGGCCCGGCTGCGAGCGGGGAGCCGCGGGGACTGTTTGTACCTGGCGTATAAACAGATGCCATCTGGGAGCAGAGCGCTGTTTATTTAGCTAAGAGATTTCTTGGCTCCCCTGCGCGGACCTAAGCAGGTGACGGAACGGCACACGCCAGGCCCCTGCAGAGCCCCCCCGCGCGGCCCCTCGCTGCTGCAAACCCCAAGGACCAGGGATGGGGCTCCCAGAGGTGCCCCAACGCCAGCACCCCCCGTCCCGGGGGCTGCGGGGATGCCACCTCCGCCGGCACAGAGCCCGTGGGCCTCGTCACCCAGCTGTGCGCCATTCCCAGGGCTGGGACGGTGCCAGGATGCCGAGTGACCTCCTGAAGCACCTAGGTGACAGAAGAGCCCCGTCTGCCCTGGCAGGAGGCCGGGCAGGAGGTGTCGGGGGGATGAGGGCTCTGCTGCCTCGCTCTGTCCCTGCACGCCCCGCCGGCGGCGCCTTTCAGAGGTGTTTGGGGATGTCCCAGGCTGGAGGTTTCTTGCAGGTCCCTGTGACAAGGTCCCTGGCCTCTCAAGGCTCTGCAGCCCTTCGTGTCCACAGGCTGAGCACTCCTCCTGAGCCACCAGCCTCATCTCCACACCAAGCTCTCCAAAAAGCCTTCTCCTTCCCAGCCCGAGCTCACACAGCTTGACAACGGGGAGACCTGAGTCTCCCCTAAGCTCCCTGGGCCATCCAAGACCAAGCAGAGCAAAGGCTTTGGCCGAGAATGAGCAAATCTTCGAAAAAGGGAGGAAAACCCTGGGAGAAGGACCTACAACATCCCCCACGCCCGGAGAAGGCGATGGGTTTCTCCAAACAAGGTGCAACCGGAGCAAAATAAGATGCAGGGCAAATCTCTGCTTAGCAAAGCCGCTGTAGCAAGTGCTGGGAGCGTCTTGTTATCACATCATTAGCGTTGTTCTCGTTAAAGCTTCCATCCACGGATGCGTTGCCACACGTCCAGGTGCTGCGGCGTGGGGCAGGTCTGCGGGAAGGGGGGGCTGGAGCCAGAGAGCAGGACGAGGAGAAGGAGCTGGGGGAAAAGGAGCCAGCTGTGCCCCGGGGCCGGGAAAACAGGGAGGGGAGCGGACGTGCAGCGACCGGCTGCGGGTGCTGCTGCCGCTGCGGGCAGCGTCTGCGGGATCACGTGCATCCAGCAAATTTGGGATGAGCTGGAGGGATTCTGTCAAAGAGCTGCAAGTTGGTAGAAAGAATTAAGAGGCATTTCAGCTGTTTCACCCAGTGCAGGGCTGCCTTGGTCGTGGCACCCCTGTCCGGCCGGGGTTCACCCTCTGCGGGCACCCAGCTCCATCAGTGGCAGGATGGGAGCAGTCAGGAGCAAAAACTTGCAGGCAAGAAATCAAATCCGTGTTTCAAAAGCCAAGGGTCGCTCTTACCCATCTGCCACGGCCTGCACGGGACCCTCCATCCCTTGGTGGAGCCTGGGGACATCTCTAAAGCCAGGCCAAAGGCTTGTTTTCCCAAAAGCTGTGCTCCTCCTCAGCTCCTCCCTGCAAGTTTGCGGAGGGGCTGCTGCGCACCTCAGCAGAAGCTGCTCTTGGCCCTGCCTGAGGCCGAGGAGGGAGCGTGCCTTCACCCCCTCCTGCCCTGCACCCATCCCCGTGCTCTCGCGGTGTCCACAGCCCAGCTCCACCGCAGGTGCCAGCCCGGGTGTCGATGCGGGCCCGAGCTCTGCTCACCAGTGATGGCGCAGAAGCCGTCACCTCCGGGCTGGAAGCATGTTGCTCTGGCTCCTGGAGCTCAGCAGAGGAGCCGGGCGGCAGGGTGATGCGAAGGAGGGCAGAGAAACGCACCCTTCCCCTGGTCTTGACGCCCTGGCTGTCCCTGCAGCCACCAGCGCACCTTCTCCTGCCGCCCAGGCCACTGGCCAGGCCGCCTCCATCCGCGGCGGCCAGCGCCGTGCCCTCTCCATTGCTGCCCTGAGTCCTGCCTGCTCGCCCCTCTCCGCCGTGCTGCCATATTTACCGTGGATACCTAGAAACCAGCGCGGCCGCACCCCCTCCTGCGCCGTTCCCTCTGCCGCGCGCGCGGTTATTAGGGGAGTATTTTTACACAGCGTGTCAGACCTTTAAAAATAAGCCTAATGAAAACAGCCTGGTACCCGGCTGATTAATCACCAGTGTTTTGATGAACTGAAATGCCTCCCCGTTTCCTCTAAATAGACTAAAATGAGCATTGCCGTTGCTCGTTAGCGTTTGGAACCCTCAAACCCACTCCGATGTTTCCTTAAAAGGCAAAGGAGACTGGGAACTTCTTGCCTGGAATCTGAGCGTTCGCAGCACCGCTCCGACGCGGAGCGAGGGACGGGGATGGAGCAGCCGGCCGAGCCGGGGATGGGTGGGAGCGGAGTGGAGCAGGGGGGCTGCCGGGATCTGCTGCGGGTGGTGGGGATGGGGCGGTGGACCGAGCTTCTCGCCTCCTGCCCTGGAAGCCCCTCAGCTTGTTTTGGGGTAGAAAATTGCTGTTTGGGTGTAGATACTGCTCTGGATGCTTGCTCAGCACCGTGAAGGAGGGCTGGCCACTCCGCTGTGCCCACCAGCGCGTTCTCAAGGGAAAGGAGAGGAGAGGACAGGGTGGGTTACGCAGGGACTCGCAGATCTGTCCCCAGGCTGGAGGGAAGGGCCTCTGCGGCCTGGCTGCTGCGACGTCAGTCCCTGGCACAGGGGACGTGTGGAAATACATTTGTAGAATAAATGTTTTGCCTTTGGAAGGGGCCAGCTTTCACCAGCCTGCAGTTATTTTCAGAGGCATGTCCTGGGAAGAGTCCCTCACGGCCCCGATGACCAGGCTGGACGTACTGCTCCACCACGCCGTGTGCTGGGCCCAGCTAAAGAACAAGACATAAAGATGGGAGCCCCGGGGGCACGCGCTGCTGAGCAGCTCCGTGTCGGCTCCGGGGAGCCGTGCCCCACCTGGGTTTGAGGAGGGCTTGGATGAATGGGGGAAACCAGAAGAGGCCAGGATGACTCCTCCGTGAGGGTCACCGCTGGGGACACGTGGCACGCTGCGTCCCAGGAGGAAACGGGACTGTCAGCAGGAGACTTTGGGGCCAAACCTGCACCTGCAGCTCACGTGAAAATGGCTCCAGAAATAGCGAACTCAGCCTGCAGGCCTGGCACCGACTCGGTCTGTAATGTCACCTGCAGCTCTGGTGGCCTCTGGAAGCCAACTGTGAGATCTCACCCCGCGGCTGCGAGACCACCCCCAGCTGACATGAGAGCACCAAGAGCACGAAGGGGACTCCTGAGCCAGGATCGGGCCCATCCCAACCACCAGCACTGCCGGAAAATCCGTGGCTAGCTCCGGATGGCTGAGGGCTCCGGCTGCTCTCGCTGTGGGCGGCGATGGGGACACGGGCTTCACGCACACCCGAGCAGAGCGGCACGGTCCTCGCAGGCGTGCCGCTATGGGGACAGCTGTTCCTGAGGGATCTGAGGGGAAACCACGGAGCAAAGCGAGCGGCAAGCGCCGGTGCCTTCAGAACCTCCGCACACATGGAAATCGCACCGACCTACCCAGGTCAGCTGGGCTGCACGTCCATATGGAGACACAAGTCTTGTGCCAACGCTCTTGCAAGCACCAAGGAGTTATCACCGGCTGTAACCAAACTGCCCAGTGCTTGGCGCTCCTAAACCGAGATGCAGGTGCCCGCTGAAGGACAATTGGACCAGCTGAACTTAATTAACCCAGGAATGATTCCAGCCACTGGTGTAATTTCTGCACGGAGTCCACTGGAGCGCATGAGTCTTCTCCTTCAGACTCCCTGCCTGCCTCCTCTCCAGCAACCCCACCAGCAGAGCCGTTTCGGCACGCTCCCTGCTCGGCACACGGCTTTTGCCGCCAGTAGAGACTGTCCACCCAGAGCCAGGCTCCTCGCAAAGCAACCACAACCCTGCCAGAGCTGTAGGGCTGGGGGACAAAGTCCAGGCCAAGAGACCCGTCTCCTTCTCCCAGCCTCTGCTGGGATGATAAAGTCCTTGGCAGCCAACAGGACGTTTTCCAGTTCATCTTTTGGCAGGGCATGGCTTAGGCAACAGGTACCCACCAGCAAAGCTCCATTGGTTCCACGCAAATCCTGAGGAATCTCAGCAAGCCCCAGAGATGAGGGGAGACCTCTGAGAGACAGAGAGACAGCTCACCAAAAACTGTTTGTCAGCTGGGGGCTCCCAGACCAGACTGGCAACGAAGGAAGCTGGGTTTGGTTATTCGAAGTAGGGGGTTTAAGCACAATTATGGATCCATAACTAATGAGCCAATCTGGTATCACTGGTTGAGGGGTTTCAGTCTGTCCTACACATGCTACTGAGTCCTACAAAGATCTCCAGAGCCACCAAAAGACTCTGGGATCGGACCCACAGCTCTAACCTTGGGCATCTGCATCATCCTCTGGAGGTGCCTACCTCTAAAGGAGCCGCAGGGTCCCCTCCCTCCTGCCCAACCACCCCAAACCCCAGCCAGAGGCTGTGGGAGAGGCCCCAGCATCCCACCACCCCTCAGTGTGACCGTGGGTGAAGGGGGCTGAGGGGCTGGGCACAAGCCACGTGAGAGCTCCCAGGGGACAGGGATGACCCCAGAGACAGTCCCACTGCATGGAGCCGTCCCTTGAGGTGGCCCGTGGGCAAAGGCAGGTTGTTGTGCACTGGACGTTCCTGGGTATTTGGGTCTCCGTTGCCATTACACTCTCGGCATGTGAGAGGGCTGCTGGAGCCAAGCTAAAGCACAACAAGCTGGCCAAGTTGTTCCTTTCCTCGGTTCCTCAGCCAATTTTGAGTAACCCAGGGACAGCTCAGAGCCAAGGACATTCCTGGAAAAAATGCTGTGTCCTTGGCCGAATCCTGAGGGCTACTAAACCCGGACTGAGGAGACCACCGGAGGAAGCAGGACCACGAGGCTTCTGCTGACCACTCGCCCAGGCCAGTCAGGTCCAGATCGACACGACACCCATCCCGCTCTCAAGGGGCTCGGGCACTGCTCTACGTGCAGCAGTGACCCTTCTGGTCCTCACCTACCTCATCCCGGCTGGGGTGTGAGGCACCCCGCTCGCACCCCCTGTACGCCCCGCAGAGCTCTGTCCCCCACGCGCTCCCCGGTGGGACCATTCCCAGGCAGCAAACAGTTTCTCTCTTGGCACATTTGGATTTTTTTGGCACGAAGCAAGGGCGAAAGGACCTCAGCCTCCAGCTCTGGGACACTCGCAGACCTAGCATGACCCCCTGGCCATGCTCTGTGTGCTAAAGCCCAGAGCGACGTAAACAACTTCTTGCCCTGCCCGACTCCAGCTATTGCTCTGTTATTTTAACGAGGAGCTCAGTTATTCCCCTTCCCTTCTGCTCAGACCTCTCTGACCCCAAATGTCATTGTCTCCTCGCACTTCCCAGGCCAACGGTTTTAAAAACATCCTCCTCCTGAGACGCAGCACTGTTCTCCCGAGACCGGACAACTTCTGGCCCTGACTTTTGTCTTGCTCTGCTTCCACTGCTGAATTAAGGCCGATAACAAACGTTTCACCAGGGTTTCCTCTAACAGAATCGCTCCAGCCCTTCCACGGGGACACGCAGCCATTTTCCAGAAAGCCCTTCGAGCTGCTGGATACTCGACAAATGGAAACTTTCGTTTCTCTAACAAAATCTGGTTTTAGAAGTCAGGGTTTTTCTCTTCTACCCATCATTTTCCCAGCCCCTTCTCCTGGCAGTGCCATGGAACCGGGTATCCCCAAGATCAGAGCTTTTCTCTATCGCCTCCTCTTCGGCAGAGGCTGCAAAGGGCGGTGAACGTCAGCAATTCACACCACGGCCACCTCACCTCACGATTTCTGCCTGGCGCACTTTCCGTGGGCAGCCCACAAAGAGCATTCCTCACATTTTTAGGAACAGAAGAACAGAATCAGCCCTAGCCAGTCTTAAATCCTGTCTCCCATCCTCTGCGTCATGGAGGGCTGGAGATGCTCAAGAAGCAGGACTGGCTACCAGGGACTACGTGGAAAGCATCTCCAGGCCCCTTGCTGGTGCAGGTCTCCCATCAGCCAGCCCACGGGACCATCATGGAGACCCCACGGCATCGCCGGTGGCTGCGGGCACCCGGCGTGGGAGGATGAATCCAGGTTTTTGAAGCAAGTGAGATGAGCCCCAGCCTCAGGTGCCTACCTGCCAAAATCAGAGAGCTAGTTTGCTGGTCAAAACCCTGAAACAGCTTATGAGAAACGGGAGCACTGGCTCCCTGGGCTCCCGCACCACGTGCGAGCTGCAGCCCAGAGCACAGCACTTAATGAGATAAAGCCGTGCGTGCCAGGAGCCGTGGTCGCCGGCTCTGAGAAACTGAAGATCTTCCCTGAAAGGAAGCAAACTGCAGCTCCTCTCGAGGCGGGCAGCTCTCATCGGGCATCTCCGCCTTCTGGCAGGAGGCAGGATCGTTCAGAGCCCTCGGCAGGGTCTGGCAGGTCTCGGCATAATTCCTGACCCAAATATCGTGTCTCAGCCCTGGGCTACTCGGCCCCGTGTCAGCGGGCTGCAGGCACCCGGACACCTCTGCGACCCTGGGCTGCCACCTCTTCTGCTGCACTCCTGCAGCTCCTGCTCCCGTCAGTTTTCATCCCTGTTTGCACCACACTCGGGGCAGAGGAGGGGACCGAGCAGGACTCACGTCAGTTCGTAGCATGGCTGGTCCGCTGCCACTGCCCACGCCACGGCTTCCAAACCAGTGCCCTGACGCCCCCTCCCCTGCAAAGCCACATCCTCCCGCTCTGCCGTGCGGCGATTCCCACCACGGCAAAGGGTGGGCTTGAGTGACACCACCAGTTAATCCCAGCGTCCAGCTGGGAGCTGAGTCACCGAGACCATTTTAGCACGCAAACGATGTCACAACGCTGCAAAGAAAGCGATACGTAAAGGATCCCGGCTCTTTTCCTCCTCTGTCCGTCTATTTATCAGTGCAACACAAACAGACAACAAACCTCCTGGGTGGCGCGGCCCGTATAAGCTGAACACTCCAAGCATTTCCACGGATTTATCTGCATCCCAGTTGTGGTTTATGTAAATATAGAATTCTGCTTTTTACCCTTGTGTTTTTTCAGACTGACTAGAGATCCAGCTTTTTTTCCTGCTTATGCCCTTAGATGGGCCGCGTATCTCCCAGACGGTGTGCCTGCAGCGTGACCTAGGAGTCGCTGGGAACGCTTTGCGCTGCCTCTCGCTCTGGTCGCAGCAAAACAAGATTTCTGCCACCGTTTCCTAACGGCGTTACAAAAACACGGATCCGGCCGTGAGGTCCCTTCTCACGCCGTTTGCTCAGAAACGCAGTTCAAGCCCGGGTGCGTTGCCACCTCACTGGCTTCAGCCGCTCTCTGCATGGCAGATCCTCCGGCTATCTGCCATGGGATCGCTCCCACTCCTCTCTTTGCCGCGGAGGTCCGTTTTATCTTCTGTGGCCAGCTGACAGCTCTTGCTTCTCGTGCTCGTCCTGCTCGTTACAGAGTCGGCATGTTTTCAGCAGTGACGAACGAAACATCTGAGTGCAGACAACGGCAGTTTTTATTTTTGAACAACGAAAGGTGGCAAATAAAAGGGCTCTCCCAGCTGGGCTGACCTGCAGCAGGCTGGAGAGGCCACAAAGCAGGACCATCTGTGGCCTCCTTCAAGGACCAAACAGGAACGACCCAATGCCTTTGGTTTCTCTTAAACTGTGTGACTATTTTGGATATTCCTGGCTGTCATCCGCGGGATTAATGCAAAGAGCAGGGAGCCGCCAGTTCCGCTCCCACTCGATGTGCTGGTGGAAGGACCCACACCTGCGTCCCTTCCCCACCCCAGCGCGAGCCGGGTGCTGCTGGAGAAGCAGCAGGAGAAAGGGTGTTCCAGTGTCACCCCCCCTTACACCTCGTTTGGAGGCCAGGAGCTGAGCAGAACAGCCTGTTGTGATGAGGGACACGCAGGCACCCAGACTGCTAGCGACTGCCTGGGACGCGGTTGAAGGAAAGGCAAGAGCGGGGAATTGGTGAAGACTCTTGGAAGAGAGAAGGAGCGGTCTTGGCATACGGACAGAACTGGCTGATAAACAGAACAGCAGAGTTTAAATACATGTGTGTTAGTCACGGACTGGTAAGATGCTTAAAGAATGACACAACCGCTTCTTCCCCTTGTTTGCAATTGCCCTTGAGCCCGTCCCAGCTCTTTAAATGTGGAGCTTGCTTTTCCTCCAGATATTTTCCCCAAAAGATGACAAGCCTTGAGCATCAGTAAGAAATTTAAATACTAACTTGTTATTCCGTGGTGTTGAAGAAGGGCTCGTTGGTAGGGATCTCCCCTTTTCCTGGTGTGGCCCTCCATGTGCAGCCACCAGTAACTGCATTAAACAGCACCCAGCAGCGAGCGCCAAGCCTGCACGCACACTCCCCAGTAAGTCAGAATGGAAGGCAGGACTTTACCAGACCTTCCCAAAGAGTTCTGTAATCCCTATCCCTGGCAATGGGACCTGCTGCCCTCTGGCTTCAGCATCCTTTGATCACGCTGCATGTGGATTAAGGAAACTCCTCCCAGGGTTCCTGCTTTTCCCTCTGGGATGAGAGGGGATGAGGAGCAGGAGGATGCCTCGTCTGCGCAGGAGCACACGTGGGGAGTGGGACATCTGAAAGGAAGGGGAAAGGCGCTGGAAGACACTTGCCTGAGCCACCGCAGCTCCTCCTGTGGGAAGGGTGTTCAGCCTTCAGGAGATAAAAATACGGGGGCCATCTGCACCGTGCACAGCTGGCCCTGGCTGTGCACATCTGCCCTGGCATCCAATATCTCCTCTTCAGAGCCTTCTCCTCCAAGAAGCTGGTCCCTAGGCTTGCATGGAAAGAGACGTCTACCACGTGTGCACGCATCTTGCTAAAAGAAATGGTTTTGTTGCCCTGGAATGATAATGGGATAATGCCCCTGCATGCAAATTCCCTGCATTTTCCCAGCCATCCGTGCTTGAAGCAGCACAAAATCAGTGCAGCCCCATTGGGAGGCAGGACTGGGGACTCTGATGGGACTGGGACATCCAGGTGCCCTCTCCTCACAGGTGAAGTTGAGGGAAGGAGGCTCCACGTATTCCCAGGGAAGGCGGTGGTGCTGGAGAAGGAGCGCACAAGGAGGGGCTGCCTCTGCCCAGGCGCTCAGTGTTTTGGGAACAGCCCGGGCCCTGCGGTGAGGCCAGGTGGGAACCCAAGGAGAGCCAAGAACAGCAGCCGCTGGATTTTGTGGTGTGCTTTGAAAAGTAAAACCTCCCGCTATGGATATGGCAACTGCTAAGGAGCACTGGTCCACCAAACCACCGGTGCCACGGCACACGCAGTTCACACAGAGCGGTGCTCTTCCCACGGCTATGCTCTTCTCAGCCAGGTCCCTCCCAGCACAGGTATCCCTGGGGTGTTCAGGAGTGACAGAACGCCAACGGGAAAGACGGGGGTGTCTCCAGGGTGTATATCGTAGTGCTATACACGTGGATATGTGCTTTTGAAAGAAGATGTCACCAGCATCTCACAAAACCCATCTCCTCATAGAGCTCAGCTGTCAGAGAAACCCACCCCGCGGAGACGCCCGCGCTGAGTCCCTGTCCCCTGGCACAGCTCTTCCTCTTCTGGAGAGAAATCCCAGCCACGAAACAAAGATTTCAATGATAGCAACTCAGCTGTGTCCCCAGGCAAACGATCCTTCGGTTCATGCCACTGCTCCAGTTTTACAGCATGTTTCTAACCGGAATTTCTCTCTCGTTACATCTTTGCCCGCTGTGGTGAAGACCCACAAGCCATTAGAAATCCTCTCTTCATTTATCTGCTCATGAACATCAGTTTAACGTTGGCTCCCACGATACACGGACCTCCAAGGCGGCCTCGTTGAGCGCCTCCGAAGAGAGGCACTGTCCCCAGCCCCACTCTTGAACTGGGGTATACTTTCACTCGCTAGCAATACAAAAGGAAGATTAATTAATTAATTAATGCATCACCAAGATGTAAATTTGGCTCCCCAGGGCGGAGAAGTTCGGGCAAAGCTCACGTCTATTTTGGGCTGTTTATAAACTGCTTCCTAGTTACCCAAGTTTGCCCTTTTCAGCGCGAAGAAGATGTGTTATTATGCAGTTACAATATTCTAAATATACTCTCTCCTCCCAAAATTTCAAAGGGAATGGGGGTGTCTGGAGCCGGTCCAAGAACAGAGCGATGACTGCAAAAAAGAACTGCCAGACGGGCAGAAACTCAGCCTTTCCCTTTAAAACACCTTATTTTGCACTTTGGAGAAATTCCTGCACATCCTAGCAGACAACACCCCACCAGCTCCCGCACACCGAGGGGGCGAAGGAAGGGGGGAGAACGGGAGGGAAGAGGAAAAACAGGAGCGCAGCAGCTTGGGTCAGCGCGCGGCCGGCCCCGCGCGGGTGCTGCCCCGGCCCCCGTGGGTGCGCAGCCACGACGCCTGCGTTGGCAGGCACAAGTGCTTTGCTGCCCGCTGCAGCGTGAAATCGGCTGATAGGAGAGAGGGATTTGTCATCACGGGCCTCAGGGCGCTGAGCAGCCGGTGAGAGCCCGGGAGCCGCCTGGGATGCTCCGGACGGCTCCGTGTGCTCACTCCACCCTGCAGCAAAATGCAGCCCTGCGGCTTCCTCGGACGGCGGGAGCCATTGGCTTTCTGAGCTGGTTTCTGTCATCTGTGGTTTGATGATCCCACCCCACTCCATCCCCATGCCCCTTGGGGAGCAAAGGCCCTGCTCCAGCACCGGCACGGGCTGACCTGCCAGCGCCGGGAGCTGGCATTTTCTAGGCGCTAATCCCAGGCCCTAACAATGCCAAGGAGGAAGAGGCAGAGGATATTTTTTTCTGGGTCTCCAGATTGAAATAGAAGAAGAAAGTCAGTTCTGCCATATCCAGTTACTGCACTGCAGTCTAACTGGGCCAGTTTCCCTGGCAAATCTGACTGGCAGCCAGCTTGCTTTGTCTTCCGCGGCCGAAGCTCCTGAAGTTGAAAGGAAAGCACGACGAGAGCTTTTCTCAGGACCTCCGCAGCTGCCCTCCCCGCCAGCCGGAGCCGTGCACCCTCTCCCGCGGCGCCTCTCCTCCTCCTGCCATCCCTTGCCACCACCCCGAGTCCTCTCCCGCGGCGCGCAGACACACACATGCTCTCAGGTGGCTTCCAAATACCGTAATTTCACCAGAATAATGACAAATAATGCGTTTAACCAGACAATTTCCTAACTCTCTTCCAAAACCCATAATTTTCCTCCCTTCCTCCTGATCACGGACACTTCCCTAACCCAGTTATCAGTCGACTCCTCGTCTGCCCACAGTGAAAACCAAACCAGCATCACCAGTGATGCTGAACGCAAGAGTCAGCCCCACCTGAAAAAGCAGCTTTTCCAGTGCCAGCTCTCAGCGCCGGCTGCAAACTGGGATCACCTGCAACCCAACGCACACCTCTACAGGCATCACTGGGATAACTGGTCCGGCAGAACAGCGTTTCTCTTTCCGGGCAGGTTTGTCCTGCAGCACCTGCGGTTCCTCACCGCAGGGAAACGTTTTCCACCAGCCCGCTGGTGGGAAAATGAACCCAGCGCTCTCGGGGCACTTCTGTCCCCAGCCCACGCCAAAGGCCGCATACAGAAGGCGAAGGCTGCGAGTATCCTCCCAACCAGAGGAAAGCTCCCAGGCGGCACAAGCCCGAGCTTGGGAGGGGTGGGGGGAACCGTTTAACCCCTTGTTCAGGTCTCCAAAATAAACCATCATTTATTCCTCCTACAGCCGCAATTTTCCTCTTTTTCTCCCTGTTTTCTCCCAGGTCCCAGTCAGGAGAAGACCCCGTACGCGTCCATAAAGAGCTGTTTCCAAGTGCCCGCGGGCCAGCCAGAGCTCGATGCTCGGCTGGGAGATGCAGGGTACTGCTGGGTGACCCGGAATAGCTAAGGAATGGGAGCCGGAGCAGTCAGCAGAGGGGTACCCACAGAAGTATCTGCCTTGCTTACACTGCTGGTTCTCCCCGGCCCTGTCCCGTCCCAGCAGATGCGAATCCAGCCTCGGGTATGAAATCTGCCCGTGACCACACAGATAAATAACTGAAGAGTCGTCTTCTTTCACTTTCTGGCTCAGCCTGCCGTGAAAAACTAGGGAAACCAAATGCTTCGCAGCTTCCCACGCACGAACCACATACCAAATATTCTTAGTGCAGAGGTTAATAAATGTTACAGAGAAGTGGGACTGGCTCCCAGTGAGGCGAGGCACAAAAAGAGGAGAGGGACTGGCACGAAGCTTTCTAGCTCAAAGCAAGCTATTAAAGGAGATAAACATAGGCAAATCAAAATAAAATATTTAATTTTAGCTGAACAATAAAGATCAAACAAACGGCTTGGGGCAAAACCTGCTTCTGGGGGTGATTTGCACAAAGCACCGAACTTCTTTTACTCCACAAGAACCAGGGGCTGTTTAAGCTTTTGGACAAGAGGAATTGAAGGGACCACGAGTCTGGAGATCTCCAAAGGAAAAGACAAGAGGAAAAATAAAAGCAGCCCGCGGGATCGCTATTACCACAGCGGCCCCTCCGACCGCTTTTCGGGAGTACCACCGCTGCTCCCAGCCCTGCCAGAGGATGTCAGGGCAGAGGCAGCGAGAACGCCCCTGGCCCCAGCACAGGCTTTGGCTTTGCGAGTAACACCAGGATCTCACCAAACACACTTCCCTCCCGGAGCTCCTGGACCAGCTCCCTGCCTCGCTCCTCTGGTCCCTGCGTGACAGCTCCTCCCCAGCAAGCACCGCACGCCTTTCCCGCGGTTCGTGTTCTCCACCTCCTCCCCCAAAGCAGCCCAACGGGGTTCACAGGTACGCCCCGGCATTTCTCACCAAACCAGCTCAAGCGTGGGGAGGTGGGACTTACATCTACCGAGTGCTCCCTCTGAATATGTCTCCTGGTCTCCTTGTCGCAGTGATTGAGCCTCGTGTCGCAGTTTTGCGGGCCAGCCGGGGAATTTTCTGTTTGGTTTTTCTGACTGAGCTCCAGAGGGATGCTTCCATCTGGATCCACCACATCCAGCTCCTTTTGCAGCTCTTCCATCTCCTCTGGAGACAGAGTAGACAACAAACTGTCAATATCTGGATCTTCACTGACTTGTCGCCGATATTTGGCCACTTTGGACATCTTGGCTCGCTGGCGAGACACGGTTGCGGTTATGTGTGGTACCCAAGGAAGGAGAAAAAAAAAGAAGCCGAAGCTCCAAGACTGCTTCCCGCAGCGACGGCAGGTGCTGAAGCGTTAAATCTCAGCAGCTCTGGATAGCTGCAGCCCGAGATATAGTGGTTATAAAGAGGGGACACCCCTCGGTCCAAGAGTTGGCCAATAACAGGACCCAGGCACGATTCGGGTGCTGGGAAGCCAATGGAGCCCAGCGGGAGGCGGGGAATGGTGCTATCAGAGGAGCCTGAAACCCGAGGACATTCCAGGGAACCATGCAGAGCTGCATGACCAAATTTAGTCCGGAGTATTTAGCCTTTTAAAGGCAAAGGGCCAACCCAGTGAGAAAACACGCAAAAATGCACAAGCTGGCAGGCTGGGGGATCTGGGGTGGGGGAGGCAGATCCCGAGCACGTGCCCATGGGTGCCGGGGGGCTAGTGACGGGATCAGCGTGGCTCGGAAGATACGAGGGGTCTCCTCCGTTGCAGGAGGGGAGAGCTTCTGCTGGGAGAGTGCCAGCTCACTGCTGAAATCGGCCATGAAGTGCCCACCCCAGAGAACATTTTCATCGTTATCCCGCTGCTCTCCAGGATCTGTGCGGCGAGCCGAAGCGCACGGCCCTTCGGGAAAGAGGCAGCGGGTGGTTATATTGCTGGTGCAGACTGGTTTCTTTACAAAGGATGCGCAGAAGTCCAGCGCCTTTGAAGCCAGGAGGAGGCAACGAGTGCCAGCCCAGCCCGGCGCCTGCTCCTCGCTCTGCAAAGTCTGATCTCAGCACCGTCCCTGCTTTATCGGAGCTTCTGCCGATTCCTTGTGCTCTGCCGGGCTGTTTCTGCAGCTGCTCTTCATCACAACACTCCCATTTCCCTGCGCCAAGCCCCAGAGACATCCCTCCTTCTGCACAGACTGCATTCCTGAGTCTCTCCTGCTTCGGGTCCGGGCAGTGCCCTAAGCCTGGGCTTTGGCTGGAGGCACCTACTTTCCATCAGCCTAATCCGTAGAGAAGCCGACTGGCACCTGCAAGTTCTCCCAGAGGGACAGAGCGGGGCAGGCTCTTCGCTCCAAGTTTCTGGGCAGCTTTAGCCCACGCACAGCACTTTGTTTCCATTCGTTACGCTGCCAACTTCATCCTTTATCATCCTCCTAATATTTACTGCCTGCTCTCAGGCCTTTCTCTTCGGCAGTCCAAACAAGCAGCCCTTCAGTCTCCTTCTGTAACATAAGCTCTCATAAGATTTTCCTCGTCAGTCTAATTACCTTCTCTGGCCACCTCCCTGGCTCAGGTCCCATCCAGAGCAGAGGCACAGGGTGCTCCAGGTGAGTCTCCCAATGCCTCCTGTTATGAGCTAGACATTCCCCATCCCGACGGGAAATGCACGTTCTTGTTGTGTTCCAGGATTGCATTCATCCCCAGCGTCACAGCTCCTGCTCATAGCCTTCCCGCGATTCACCAGCACGACGGAGATTTTTTCCAGACTGTAGAAGAAACTGTTGGTTTTAGTTTTCACGTGCCGAACTTCATCCCCCTTCACCGCATCATTTCTGTCTTCCTGGCACCATGACCCTTGTCTGGGTGCTCACTTGCGCTAGGAGGGATGTGGCCATCCCCTTCCCTCACCCCCAAACCGCCACGGCTGCAACAGCACTGAAGGCAGCAGAAACCAGCACGAATTTAGCGTATTTGTGTCCATTTTAGCGCCCTCTCTGCCTGAAGAAGCCAAGTGAGCACCTTGCTTGTTCACCTTACGACAGCCCAGACCTCTCAAAGGCGCTGTCCCATTGCTTTTCAGGACACACAGTTCAAAGGGCTTTAACATCGTCTTCTGGAAGAGAAACTGAACGTAACAGAGTGAGGGGAAGGGAGAAACGACCGGATACTTGGTGTGGCTGCGCTCCGTCACCAAGGGCTCGTGACTAAGCAATAAACTGGAGGCTCGCTCCCAGCTGGAGAGGGCATGAGAAAAAGGTAGTGAGGAATCGCAGCTACACCTCTCCCTCTTCCAGAAAGCTTCCTCGGGTGTGCCGCCCTGGCCCCAGGGCCAGGGTTTGTGCACAGCCCCAGGGACAATCTGCAATGCTGAACAGAGAAAGAACCTTTCCACTGGCCAGTAAAATTGTCTTTCTGTCTCTCTGCCTTTCCTTCGTGACTCTTCCCTCTGCTTAAATTGGTTTTCAACAGAATAAAATCACTACTGGCACCTTGATAAGGTCTCTGTTTCGTTGTCGCTGACTCGTGACTCCTGTTACAAGCAGCACCAGACACCGAGTTCCCCAGGAAGCTGTACATGTGACCTGGGAGGCTCTGGGTTTCTCCTCAGCAATCACCCATCCTTCCCTGATTTGGGAGGCCACGTCTGCCAGGCTCTCCTCCACCGTGCAGCAGAGCCGGCTACGCACAGGTAACACAGAGTCAGAGTTGTGCAGAGAAATATTCCTTCATCAGCAGAAAGCCGGGAGAGAAGCAGGCGTCACCCTCAACTCGTCACGGTTCACAGTCTCACTGCAATTGATCTTGGCTGCCACACGTCTCTAAAACGGGACATTAGCGCAGCTCGGACTGCTCCATATTGCAGAGCTCTTGGTGCTGCAAGAAAGAAAACACCAGAGAGCAAACCTAGTGTATTCACCCCAGAGTAAGGGGAGCTCTGGATCGTCTGCACTGGCCGCTCTTCCGCGGGACACCAGCCACTGGGAGTGGGGACGTGTGGGGGACCCCTGGGCCGGCTCTGGCCACCGCGGGCTTGACGCCGGCCCTCCGGAGCTGCGCCAGTCAGGCCAGCGCGGTGCGGCACCGCGTGGCACAGCACAGTTTGGCGCAGAGGAGCTCCCAGCAGCTCCGAGTCTCCGCATTTATCAGGATCCCCATCTCCATAGCAACCGAGCCCCTCGGAGGCACTAACGAATATTGCCGCACAGCACGCCTTGCAAACACAGCGACGCGATTAGCCACGTCTTAGAAATGAGAAACCGAGACAGTCAGACCGAGCACCCGCTCCAGGCACGTGGACATCGCTGGCAGAGCTGGGAAAGCTTCCTGTGCCGCCACCTCCCGTGCCACCACCCAGGACCATCCGCCTGCCTTTATCTTCTCCTGTTAGCTGATAAAGGACGACTGAAGATCGGATGGATTCCTCTAATCTGCTTTATTTCCCTTCCCTTCAGAGCCTGCAGGAGGAAAGGTTAAACACACCAATCTTTTTTTCATTTTATAAGATGTTCCTTGAGAAAGTGACACCTCCCTGCCGCCCTGGGACACGTGACTGCTCTGGAACATGTTGGTCTCTCGGCCAGTGAGAGAAACCGCTTCCGCCCCAAACCCACCCGCAACTTCACCCAAAACCTCCCCGCAAAAAGCCTGCTCACGTGGGAGTGAAGGAAGTGTGGAGAAGACTTTATACATTGGGAAAGTAACCGGCTCTTGGCGCAGGGAAATTCAGAAAAACCCAGAAAGCCCTTGAGCACCTAGCCGCAGCCTGCCCAGCCGTGCCACCAGTGCCCCCAGCTGAGCGACTGGAGGTCCCTTGGGTGACTCTGGCCACTGCAGCTCCAGCACCACTTGGGCTCGGCAGGGAGCTTCGCGAGCTCTCCCACAGCTCGTGGAAGGGATGACCGGAGTGATCATTCAGCTTGACGTAATTAACCCACCCTCAGCAGGGGAAAGCACGAGGGCTACTGCAAGAAATTCCCAGCTGAAGAAGGGTCGGACCAGTGTGGGACCAGCCACAGCGGTAACAGAGGCCGCCAGAGCGGAGAGTTCTGCTCCCAGGCTTGGTGGCTGTGGCGAGGCTGAGATCTTCCACTCTCCGTCTCCCCCCCGCCGCCAAAGCAGAAGCCACAATACCATCTCCTGGTGACCTCCGTTACTGCATCACCCTCCGCGCCGGCTCTGCCTTAAGCAAGAACAAACACGCCAGCGCGGCACTCGGATTCTGAAGGCTCACGTTCACACGAGGTCTTTTAAAGCCTTCGAAACCAGCAAATTCAAACAGGGCCTTTCAGCTCCTTTCCGTTCCTTCAGCCAGCGATTTCTCAGAGCAGTTAAGTGCATCGGGACACAGCCCGCACCGCCTGCTGCGACCCAACGATTTACCGCCCTTACAAGAGAGCGCAGAGGTTAAATTAGGAGTGTGAAAAGAGTGATTTACAACTTAGCTTTAGGGCCTTCACAGGCTGCTCTGGATTTGCTGCCAGCACGGACTCATTCTCTGGTTTTCAGCTACTTCCCAGCCTCCCTGAACCGCCCTCTCGCAGGCCCTGTCTCTGGAGGGGGACCTCACAGCCCAGCTCTCGCCCACGCTGCCCAGCGCACAGGGATGTCCCCGGGACTACCTCAAGGGCAGCCCAGTTGCCCCAGCAGCGCCAGGAGCAAGAGGGCACCGCTCCCTAGTGCCTCAGCAGCCGCGGCGGGGCGGGCGCCCTCAGCGCAGGCAGGGCGCCCTGCACCGACCCCTCTGTCACCGTGCACGCGTCCTCCCCCAGCTCAGCCGGGTACCGCCAGCCGCCTTCTCCGCTTCCAGGCCACGCCAGCACTCTCCGTCGGGCGGCGTCTGCAGGCCCACCAGCTGCCTGAGGCCTCGGGGGCCACCAGAGCTGAGCCCTGCCCCTGGGATCTGCTCACGCCTTTACCGCGGGCAGTTGGTATCAGAAGGCCAAATAACAGCCGCTTTGTGTTTCAGGCCTTTGTCGGGGCGCCGCCGGCCCGGCCCTGCGGCCGTTACGTGCTGTGTGGCCTCGGCCCCGACCCGCACCCACAGCCAGGCCTCGGGGCGCCCTGGTGAGCACAGGCCCGCCCAAGCGCCCTCTCCCCTTCCCCGGGGGGTGGCTGACACCCGAAGACGACAGGAGCGGGACCGGCGAACCCGGCAACCGGAGCGGGCCCTCCCCGGGGCCGCCTCAGGGCGCAGCCCCCGCCCGCAGGCCCCGGGACACCGGTCAGCGCCGGGCGGGGCGAAAGGGGCACGGCGCATGCGCAGACCTCCATCTCCCCGCCGCTTAGTCCCGCCCTCCGCTCCCATTGGCCAGTGCGGGAGGCGGCGAGCCAATCGCGCGGCGGGAAGGCGGGCGAGGGCGGTGGCGGCCGGCAAGATGGAGGAGTACGCGCGTGAGCCCTGGTGAGCGGCCCGCGGCGGCCGCGGGGCCCGGCGGGAGCGGGACCGGTACCGGCACCGCGCTGGAGAGCGGCGGGGGAGCGGGGCGGGCGCTCCCCGGGGCCGCTCCGCGGCGGGAGGGGCGGTGACCTTGGCGGGGCCGCTCTGGCGGGACAGGCTGGGCCCAGGGCAGCGGCCGCGCAGGCCCGGCCGGGGCTTCGGGGCCCGGGGAGCCAGAGCCGCGCGGTCCCGAGCCCGGCGGAGCCTCCTTGGGCGGAGGGGGTGGCGGCCAGGCCCCTGGCCCTCCGTGGGGTGCGGGCCCCGGGCAGGCGGTGCCTGCGCGGTGTCCCCTCGCCGCCCCCGCCCTTCGCCCTCCCCCGCTTCCGGGGGCCGGGAGCGCACCGGGGGCCTCCCCGCGTCCGGCCGCCGTCTCCTGCCCGCGGCGGCTGCAGCGTAAAGGTTTTATTTGCAGCTCCACAATAAAATAACACGGGCTCCGGATTCCGAGTCGGCCTGTGCCGGGAGCGGCCCTTGGCTGCCCAGGGCCCCCCCCCGCCAAAGCCGTGGCTGCTCGGCTGCCACGTTCCGGGTTTCTCCGCCAGCGCCAGCTCTGCCTTCCTGCAGCACACGAAACACATTTTGCTTATTTACTGATTGCTGCGGGCCCCAGGTGATCTCGTTCTCCCTGCAGCCAGGCTTTGCAGTAGGGATGTTTGCTGCTAAGCGGCGGGGGGGCTGTTCAGGGCCCCACACCGTTTTGTCCCATTCTGCTGCTGGGCACCCCGTTACCTCTCTTCCCCCCGCAGCGACACGGGGGGGTTTCAGCCCCCCGGGAGCTGCTGTTTCTGGGAGCAGTGCGACCTCGCTGGAAGGTGACACTGTAGGACCCGTCCGTGATTTGCGTGGCAGCGGCCTTGGATCGCTGGGAAGTCTGGGCTGTGCTGGGAACGGCCTGACGGCTCACGGGGGAGGCAGAGGTCGGGCTGGCGTGGCACGACTCTTCGGTGACGAGGGTGAAGTGCTGCCTCTTCTGCAGTAGAGCCAGCATCAGGCTGGGGTCCTGCTGAACCATCGGCGCTGAGAAAAGGCAGGTTTGTTGATTTATAGAGCGGTGGCCTCTGACTCTGGTGGTTCGTTGGCCGTTGGGAGAGCCGCAGACCGTGGAGGGACGGTTCACCCCTCTGAGCGAGGGTCTTGGCTCGCAGGCGGTCAGAGCTGGCGTGGCGCCCGCCGGCTTTCCTCGCTCCGCTGGCCCTGCTGCCCCTGCCCTCTTCTTTTTGTTGAGCCAAGCGGTGCTGCGAGCCACCGCAGCTCCCTCTGGGTGCGTGTCTGAGGGCTGGGCTGTCCTCAGCCTCTGCTCAGTCGAGCTGCTGTGTGGCTGCTCCCAGGCCTGGGCACAAGCAAAGTCTTGACTCTGCTCTTCTCACCTCTGTGCGAGCTCGGTTGCCATCTGGAGTAGGAATCCAGCCTTATCTTGCGTGTGGCGGTGAGCACATCATTCCCCCGCTGCGAGGGCTCCCCTGAAAGCCAGGGAAACAACTGACAGTAGCGTTAAGCCTGTAGATAAGTGCCAAATTAATAACGGAATAATCTCTTTTGTTCTCTTCTGATTCCCTCCTCTGCTGAGGCCGAGCGCTGCCGGGGACTGCGGGGTGTTTTGTGTTTTGTGGCGGCTTTCAGCTGCACGCAGCGTCTGTCGGGGAGTTCAGAGGGGCTGACGTGCGAAGGGGCTCTGCTGTATCAAAGGCGTTTTCTCGTTTAGAAGCTGATCCTGCGGAGGCTCGGAGGATGGTTTAAAAGGAGAATTAAGAACCCCAAAGGTAGCGGCTGATGAGCTCGGCATCTGAAGTGGGGTTAAGGATGGAAAAAAATCCAGGAAAGCGTTCCGTGATTGGGGTCTAATTAACGAAGCTTCTGTAAAGAACAGTCATGGTTTGCTAAATTGGAATGCTTTGACCTTGTGGGTACAGGAAGAGCACTTTACATAATCTATTTAGATTTCCAGAAAGCCTTTTAACAAGATCGCTGTCAGCAAGCTAACGAAGGCAGGGATTTGTGATGAGATGTTTTATTCATAACAGAGTAGATCAAAATCTGGACAGGAGATGTGGAGAAGAAAAAACAACGGCAACAAAAAAAAAAAAACCCTGAGAAGAAAGACTTAGTCGCTTTTCATCTTGGCATCTTTGACAGCAGTGTGCCTGTAAGCTTCTCCTGATCATTAAATGCAGGAAATAGGGGAAGGAAAAGAAAATCTGGAGTGGGGCTAAATTATTTAATTTAGTCAAAGCCAGAGGGGTTTGTAAGAAACACGGGATGAAAGCGTGTTACAGGCAGGGCAGTGAAAAAGCAGGGTGATGCGTGGTGGGGTAACGTACAGCCCTTCCGCTGCTCTCTGAGCCGGGACCGGGATGTCACCGGCACTGGGAGCATCGCTGGGGACGTCTGGGTGGGGTCCTGCTGCGTTCGGAACAGCTGAGCGATGCCGAGGCGCGAAGGCAAAGCAAGCGAACAATGCCACGCGGGCAGACAAGCCATTAATTTAGGAGGCGTGCAGAGCCGGCTGCGCTGTGTCGTTAAAGCGACTGCGGAGGCAGGGAGAGGCTCATGACCTACTGGTCATGAGAGTGAGGGGCCTGGGAGGACGCGGAGGAGGAGGGACGGCGCGTTTTGGAATTTTTTTCAGCAGGGCCTGGGGAGAAGATGGTGTTTGTCACTTCTTACAGCAGAACAGCGCTAGCAGAGTCTGTGAAGTCGAGGAGTGGCAGATTCAAACCGGATCACTGGGGATGCGTCCTCGTGTGCAGGAGCTGGGTGCTCTAGGGAGTCTTCAAGAGCAGGAACGCGAAATTCGGAGTGAAATCAGGAATGCACGTCGACGCTCGCGCCTGTGATTTGTTAACGTGAACGCTGAGCTTGCTGCGGTGTTCGGTTCTGTGACCCTGCACGTTGCTGCCGTCTGTTTTCTGCGAGGTTTTCTGGTTATTGCCGGTGCAGGGGTTGGAATCGTCTGAGTGCTTGGCTTCTGCTGGAAGATTTTGATGTAAGATTAAAGAAACAAACCAACTTTGTTGTTTAATGCCTCAAAACAGCCAGCAGTGGCAGCAGCGGTTAATAGCAGGTTAGTGCCCAGCTAGTTTAGGAGTTTGGCTTGGTGGCGGAGCGTTTCAAGGCTCTAGTGCTTGGCCGCGGCTTTGAGCCCCAGACGAAAGCTCGGTCTCCTCTCGCTGGCGCTGAAAGCGTTTGCTGCGAGGACGTTGCGCTTTCTCTGGCAAAGGTTTTGCTCGCTGCTCGGAAAGAGTCGCTGCTCTGTGTTGTTGGAGGCGGGAATCGGGGCCTTCTGGGCCTCGGACTAGATCTGCGTGTGGTTTGAGTGAACTTCAGGGGTCCAGGAAAAAACTTTTCAGTTTAACAAAAGGTGACTTTGAAGTCTCTCCTGTAAATAACCAGAATTGATGAAAAGCGTAAGTGGTTCAGGAAAGCGGTGTTTTGTGCCAGCTCTGAACCGCGTCTCGTTGAATTTGCCACTTCAGTTTCCTGTAGCTCAAGACAAGAACGAGAGCGGTAAATTTAACGCTATTTACACCCCACAAGTAGGGCAGAGCTGGAGTTCTGCAGGGGTTTTCCCTGATGGAAATGCGTCTCTCTGCCTTGTGTGAGGAGTTCAGGCAATTCTTTTGTACGTTTGATGCGTACCACTCCAGAGGGATGGGCTGTGGCAAACGTGGGATCTGTTTTGCTGGGATCTTACCTGTCTGGGTGTGAGGCAATACAGCGGGCAGGCTTCCTTCCCACCTGGCTTTCGGATGCTGTGAATTCCTAACATGAACACTCTTAGTGCGGGGGTGGTGCAGCCGTTATGCTTTAACACGATGGCGTTTAGTATTTCCCTCTTTGTTTTTCCTTGCAGTCCCTGGAGGATAGTAGATGACTGCGGAGGCGCTTTCACGATGGGAGCGATTGGAGGTGGCATTTTCCAGGCTGTCAAGGGGTTCAGAAACTCCCCAGTGGTAAGTAAAACCGTTTGAGAGGGCGTTCAGAGTGCAGCGCTGCTTTCTTTGTCCACCAGCAGTGAATCTGGCCAGCCTGAGGTAGAGGAGAAGAAATCCCTGTGCAGTGAGCAGGGCTGCCTGTAATTAATGGCCTGCGTGTCGTTAATCCAGACGAGGGGAGTACGTCTGGTGGAAAGCTCAGGATCCACGTGGGTCCTTCATCTTTCTGGGTAAAAGTTCTGCTTCCCCCTGTTTGGTCTGATGGCAGCAGTGGGACGCTGGCAGCCAGCTGGATTTGTGGATAGTCAGGTTGTGTTTAAATGCAGAAGTGTGCGGAAACATAAAAATTACAGTTTAGCTGATGCAAGTCAGTTTTCACTTTCAGGATTTCTACTGCAAACAGGACTGTAGACCTGTGGGATCTTATTTTATCAAACATCTCTACAATTTCTTCTTGAACATTTGTTTTAAAATGTTTCTCTGGCTTCAAATAAGAGGGTTCGTACAAGGGTTTTGTTGGGTGGTTTTTGGTGTTACTGTGTGACACTTACTGAGGTAAGCTTGGTAAATAAATGTTTCCAAACTAGTCAGGTCCTGCGGACACCTAACTTGAAATGGATTATATGCTTAACTAAATTCTTCATTTTGCTGAGGACTTATTAAATAAACCTATCCACACTTCCTGAGTGCTTGTATCAAAAATAAAACTTGAGTGCATGTTCTTTAAATCTCAAAGTGTGGGAAAATAGGTAGTCAGAATTCCGTGGGGTGCTCTGGAAGACTCAGCACCACGTTCAGAAGCTGAATTGCTTGCTCCTCTTAAGTGCTGATGAGACAAGGACGAAGCGTTCCGCCTGAGCAGCAGGAATGATGGAATTTGGGAGAACTAGTGAGACTGCCGCTGCCAACCGAGCACGCTGCTCCTGGTGTGTGAGTGTCTGCAGTGGGGTTGAGGTGGTTGTACCAAACCAGATAAAATATTGGTGGAAATGCATAACAGCGTGCAGTCTTCCTCAAACGCGGCCCCTGGCTCCCTTCCTGTGGGTTTCCCTCTTCCCCACGGGCAGCGTCTCCTCCCTGTGGTTACCGGCACGCGATGCTGCTGTTTGCTGCGCTGGTGTCCTGTGTGCAGGCTGTTCGGTGACCGGGCATCAGATAAAAACAAAGAAATGATACACGGGAAGGATAAATACGCTTATCTTCCTAAAAGTGTTGCTTTAACTGTCTTGTTCAGTCCCCGCTAGGCCACTCAGACAAGCTTTGCTCTCGCGTTGTTCAGTGCCTGTGGCTGTAGTTCATTTCCGCAGTTGCTGAGTTGTTCTGTAGTTACAAGGGAGCGCCGAACACTGACGGATGCGTAAACTGCGGTTCCTGTCGGCTCCTGGTCGCAGCTGCTGGGCGAGCTCAGAAATATGTCGGGCCTCTGGCGGGTTTTGCTGTATCCAGTCAGGTTGGCTGCAAGACTTCGCTCTTCCAACTGCCGTTTCTCTTTCGTTGCAGGGCGTGAACCACCGGCTGCGGGGAAGTTTGACAGCTATTAAAACAAGAGCTCCTCAACTGGGAGGTAATGAACCTTTTGTTGCTGTTGCACTCAGCTGACTGTTGGTAGGTGACCCAGTTTGAGAACGCGACGTGGTGCAAGCGCAGGGACAGCTGAGCGGTGGGCCGGCTGTGTTTCGGCGGGGTTTGTTAGTCCAGGCGGTGAGTAAATACGGTTCTGGTGCATCCAGAATTCGTTTAGGTGTGGAGGAAACACGCTTGTGTTCGTGGAGTGATAAGCCAGGGTTAATAGTTTTGTCATGTTTTAACCAGCTCTGTGCCGAGCTGCCTGTGGGGCCTGTGCATCGCGCGCAGGGTTTGAAAATAAACAGAATGGACTCATTAAGAGAAGTCATCAAGCTGGGAGAAACAATGAAGTGGGTGGGGGGGGCTGGGCAGGATTTCAGGCTGTTCCCCTGGGGTCGGGTAGGTAAATTGCAGTCATTTTTGTGAAGTGAGTTTTATGTGTAAAAATCTAAAAATCACAAAGCTGCGGCTTGAGTCGTTGTGACCTCTTGAAGGTCGCGCTGTGGTGACGCGCTGCGCTGTGCCGTTCTGGCGGGCAAATGGAATGAACGCGTTGGAGAAGGAGAAAACGGGAGAGCGGTGATGAGCGGGAATCGTGGGCTGCGGCAGAACTGCTTGCGGAGATTGGGACCACAGCCTGTGGTGACTGCGCGCAGAGACGGGCACCTCCTGGTCTTTGGAGCCTGTGTAAAGCATTAACACACCTCGAAGTAGGGAGGGCTGGACTTATTCTAAATAGTAGTTTTCCAAAAATGAGTCCAGAGATCAATATTTATTTTAATTTGTAATACACATTATTGTTAAAAGACTTCAGAATTTGCGTTCTGAAAACTGGCGTTCTCTTTACATCTGCCGTGCAACACCGACCGGTACTGATCTCCTGGGATGCCAGGAGCGGGATTGGGATAAGGTGCAAAATTCTTTGCATCGTTCTCTGTGAGGAAATATGTTTAAAAAGTGAAAAATATTAAAGTTCTTTGAGCTAATCTGGCTTTATTAGGATGGAAGTTCCAGTAAAATCACTGTTTGATAAGCTTTCTGTCATTAAATACAGATTAATGACGTTAGATATGAAATGTGTGTATGTGTGTCTGGCAAGCTGGGACTTTTTCTCAGCCTGTGTTTGGTTCTCTGTGGGTTTGGATATTCTTCCGTGCCTGACAGCAAGAGCAGTAATACCACACCGTCTCTTGGTTACGTGGCTGCAGCGTGGCGGCCTTGTCTGCTCTCCCTAAACTGGTTTCTGATTTTTTTTTTTTTTTTTACCAGGTAGCTTTGCTGTCTGGGGAGGTCTCTTCTCCATGATCGACTGCAGCATGGTCAGAATGAGAGGGAAAGAAGATCCGTGGAACTCAATCACAAGTGGAGCCCTGACCGGAGCCATATTGGCTGCCAGAAGTAAGAAACTGAGGATGTCGGTTGAGAAACTCCTGTGATCAAAATGTTCTCGTTGTTACGGTGAAACAACAGTCTGTGATACCCAAACTGGAATTTACTTTCTCAGAGAAATTGAAAGATAATCTGAAAGTTTTGTCCTGTGCTTACGGAAGTAATAATTGTTCTCAAACATTACCGGTGTTTCTTTGTTTCCTTGAGGGTGGGGGGAGCTGCCCAGCAATTATCCTTTTATTGGTGATGCTAATGAGCCTTAATGGATGCAAAATTACTGCTTCTGACTCTGCTTATAGGAGAGATGGCAACTAAAGCAATAGAGCTATAATATGCGACGTAATGCATCAAAAAAATTAAAAAATGTTGGTTTGTGCTTTTTATTTTCAGACGGACCTGTTGCCATGGTCGGATCTGCTGCGATGGGAGGAATTCTCCTAGCTTTAATTGAAGGAGCTGGTATTCTGTTAACAAGATTTGCCTCCACACAGTTTCCGAATGGTAAGGAGCCATCAGACTACGGTATTGCAAGGCTTTTCTAGCGCGGTCTCTGCTGACTTGCCCTTCCAGTCATCGCTCTCATCACAGAGTAAATCTGCCCTGCTGCTTGCCAGCTTCCCAGGCTGCAGAAAGCCACGGAGCAGCCGCACCTTGCTGATGAGACGAGTGCCAGCAGCTCCTTCCCGCTGCGTGGCCGAAAGCAGGGCCGCGTCCGTGGTGTCCCTGTCCCCTGAGGCAGCCACACAGCCTGTCAGGTGCTGGCAGCAGTATTTCCCTCAGTGGTGGGTGGCACAGCAGGCTTGAGGGAGCAGCGAGCAGCGGGTCGTGCTGGCAGGCTAGCTGTGGTCTGTGTGCGAATGTGCGGGCAACCCTGGTTTAGATGAGGTGATCAAGATCAGCAGGCAGCGATAGAAAAGAATTCAAAGAGGGGTGGTGGTGGGTTTTTTCCTAAGTTGCTTCAAAAACTACATGTCCTTTATTTTTTCTAAGTAAAATGCAAGGTGAGGTGTCAGCTGAGTTGGTAACCATTTGTGTAAATACTTGCCTGTGCGAAATACTTCATGCTTCTATCACCTCGCCTTATTTTGGGAGGAAACAGACAAAACCACGAGTCTTGAGAGGATTAGTAGCAAGCCACTAATTCCCGAGAGGCTTCCTCTCTCAGGTTTGTTCACTGGTGTTCTTTGTTTGATCTAAATGATAACAATTTCTGTTCTTAATACAAAGACATTTTCCAATTAATCTGCTTTAGAGAAGGAGTATCACCTGTCCGTTACGGTAGATTCTCTCTGAAATTGGCACACAGTAAATGTATTGCTTCCCTCCAGCAGCACGGCAGTAGGAGGAGGCGGGAAGCGGACTGCACAATGATTTGTTCCGTTTCACTGGCTTGCTTTATTGTCAGGCGCGTTACGGTGGGTAAACCTTTACAGAGTGGCTGAGTTCAACTGCAGGGCAATAAGGCGTAGGTTTCCAGCTCCTTTAGGTGCCTGCAGATGTTCCCCTCTCGCTGCTCTGATTAATTTCCCCATTAATAAAGGAGATAGAAATGCGGTCCTTATTGGACTGAGGCTGTCGTCAGTGCATAAAGTTATTGAACTTCTCTCAATGAAAAAAGTAAAATGTAAAGTCTGATTATTGGCTTCATGACTTTAGAGAGGATTGATTAAAAACGCTGTGGATGTGTTTCATGCTGTTAGTAGGAAGAATTTCTTGTCTGTCTGTATTTATCATTTTCCTTTTTTTTCTCTTGCCCTGTCCACAGGCCCGCAGTTTTCAGACGACCCCTCCCAGCTGCAGCCCTCTCCGTTTGGCGACTACAGGCAGTACCAGTGATCGTCCCCGTTCTCCGCCCTCACCCCGTGCCCGAGCTCTCACTGAAAACGCTGGAGGACCAAGATGCGGTATGTCTGTACACCAGTGGTAATCTCACACACACACCGTGCCTGGAGGACCTTCAGCACTTTTCAGTGTAAAGCTGTGCAGGAGAACTTTTAGAAGACGACAAATCTATTTATTCGTGATAGATTCCCTTGCTGTAATGTTAATACGTGTCTGATAGAATACACGGAGATTTAAGGCAAGGACCAAGGGGAGTCTTGTCATCCTTTGGACGTGGACTGAAGGGAAAGTCTTTGGACTCCTCTCTGGGATGTGGCGTTGGCCCTCCACGGTGAACACAGCTGGAATTTAGCCTCTTCCCCATCGGATTTAGGTTGCCACACGTATTTCAGCTTAAGGAAAGAGTTCATCTACGTGCAGTTTTACACTTTTAAAGTGAATATTATCTGGAGAATGTGCAAGCCAGTGAAAATTACTTCCAGCAATATACATTTCACTGCTGTTCTTTGTTCTCTACGCTACCGCCGTGCAGCCTAAGCTCTGTGGTTAAAGCGAAATCTGCCTTTGTGGATCCACAGGCTGCAGCGTACCTCCCCCTTCCCCTGAACCCACAAGGCTTTGAGCCCCTTTTAGCAAGAGGTGGCAGCAAACTGATTCTTCCCCTCCGCTGCTGCTTCTTGTGGCTTTCGCGGCAGGCTCCAAAGGGAACCCCACAGCCAGCTTCCCCTCCTAGGACTGCACAGACACGTTGTAGGACCCCCAAACAGAAAACACACTGGCCTGTGGGGCTGGAGGGTGAAGCGTTTCACCTGCCAGCACAGCCTCTTGCCTTTGCACCTCAGGTCCAGCCCTAAGCACAGTTAAAACATCTGCTTGGTGTTTTTGTTCTTAAATTGCAGTTGTGGAGGCATGTTCCCTTTTGCCAGCAGTTAAAAAATCATATAAATCCATAAATCCACATATAAAATCATACTCCCACCTGGATCCAGTTCTGGATCCCCCGACATTAGGACATGGACCTCTTGGAGAGGGTCCAGAGGAGGCCACGAAGATGCTCAGAGAGCTGGAGCAGCTCTGCTGTGAGGCCGGGCTGAGAGAGCTGGGGCTGTTCAGCCTGGAGAAGAGGAGGCTCCGGGGAGACCTGAGAGTGGCTCCCAGTGCCCAAAGGGGGCTGCAGGGAAGGTGGGGAGAGACTCTTCAGCAGGGCCTGGTGTGATTAAATGAGGGGTGATGGTTTTAAAATAAAAGGAGGTAGATTTATATTAGATATTAGGAAGGAATTTTTTACGCTGAGGGTGGTGGAGCACTGGCCCAGGTTGCCCAGAGAGGTGGTGGATGCCCCATCCCTGGAAACATTCCAGGCCAGGTTGGCCGGGGCTCTGAGCAACCTGATCTGGTTGGAGATGTCCCTGCTCCTGGCAGGGGGTTGAACTGGGTGGCCTGGAAAGGTCCCTTCCCACCCAAAGCGTTGTGATTCTATATCCCGTGAGGTTTTCTGTGGTTAATATTATTGCTTGCTGGCAGTTCCTGGTAGAACGCCCATGTTCCAAAGGCTTCAGTCACGCTATCTGAGCTGCCTCACGGCTTTTCCCCTGCGCAGAAGGGGATCTCTGTGCTCTGTCAGGAAACTGTCAGACCCGTGTGGTATGAGGAGAGGATGAAGATGAAAGTAACACAGAAGTGGTCACAGCGATGGCTGACAAGTGGGTGAATGGGGGTTGTACGACACATGCGTGCAAGTGCAGGATCCTGACCATCTCCTACGTCCTGTCATCCTGTAAAAGTGACGTTTTCCTGCTTCCACCCCCTGCCTGGTGCAGAGCCGCTCTAGGCCTGCCGGGGCTTATGCCTCAGGGACCTTACTGCTTCCTAGAGTTGCTGCTGGTGTGTCATTTCCAAAACCCTGAAGCACAAAACCACCGTGTGTGTGTGTGTGAAGGCTCCTCTTGCCTCCATTTACCTGGTTCCTCGGGGAAATTGTCAGGGCAGTTTTCTCAATTTGTGTCCCTCAGCCAGTGCTCGCTCCTGCTCTCCAACAAGACCCCAGCTGCAGCGGAGCGGCTGTCTCTGGTCCGTAAGGGAGAATTGCATCTGGCTCTCAGCAGCTGTGTATTCAAAGCCGTGTGCTGATCCCCAGGTGATTTCCCGTACTCTTTGTGTAGGATCAGAGCACGTGGGGGTTGTACAGTCTGCGTGCAGCTTGAGGGTTTTGTTCTCTAGACCTCGCGCCGCTGCGCTGTCCTTAGGGGTTTGCAGGGAGGGGAGAGGACTGAGCCGAGTCGTGTCCTGGGCTGCGTGTAAGCTGCCTGGAGCGCTTGGGTGACCTCTCCCACCAGTGCTTTGTCTGGGAGCAGCCTGGCCAGACTGAGATGTGGGGGTGCGCAGGACCTGTCGTAGGTTGAGCTGCAGCAGAGGAGCCTGCTGCTCCCTGCCCTGGGGGCTCCAGCCAGGCCCTGCCTTCGCAGTTCCCAAAGCCAGGCCACATCCAAACAGCTCAAAAAAACCCAAGAGGCCACCACACAACCCTTCCCTGCACCAGCAGCGACTCCCCCCCTGCCTGGGGGAGCAGGGACACATGCCACCTGTGCCCGACTGTGGCCCAGGGGCTGCGGTGGCCTTGCCGGGCACTCCGCCCTCACCCCTCTGTGAGGTGACGGTCTTCAGCGGCTGGAGAGGAGCTTTATTTAGCTCCCCTCTTCCCCGCTAATCCCTGTGACCGTCTGCGCTGGGTGGTCAGTCTCGCACTCTTCCACACGAGGAGAAGCCTCTGATCCTGATGAGGAACCTCGATGATGAGGGGGCTGGAGATCAGAGGGCTGGAGCAGCTCTGCTGTGAGGCCGGGCTGGGAGAGCTGGGGCTGTTCAGCCTGGAGAAGAGGAGGCTCCGGGGAGACCCGAGAGCGGCTCCCAGTGCCCAAAGGGGGCTGCAGGAAAGGTGGGGAGAGACTCTTCAGCAGGGCCTGCTGTGACAGGACGAGGGGTGATGGTTTCAAAATAGAGGGAGAGAGATTTAGATTAGATATTAGGAAAAATTTTACACTGAGGGTGGTGGAGCACTGGCCCAGGCTGCCCAGAGAGGCGGTGGATGCCCCATCCCTGGAAACGTTCCAGGCCAGGTTGGCCGGGGCTCTGAGCAACCTGGTCTGGTTGGAGATGTCCCTGCTCCTGGCAGGGGGGTTGGACTGGGTGGGCTTTAACGCTCCCTTCCCACCCAAACCGTTCCGTGATGCTGTGATGCAGGGTGCCGTCCTTCACTCCCCACACGCCAGCCGGCCGGCAGCACGGTTTCTGACACCCTCCAGAGCCCCTCCCCAGAAGCAGCCCCCCCCACACTGAGCAATTTCTCTACACCCACCCCAAAAATCGACACCGACAGCACCAGCACGACACTGAACTACTGACCTTTTTATTTCAATCAGCTACAGCAGCTCTACATTCCCCTACACGCCGTCCTTCCTTGACCACCACAGCCAGCGAGGGAGCCCAGCGCGCTGCGGCGGCAGCGCGTCTTCTTAAAGCTCAGTATTAAATATTAAATATTCTCTCATTTCTGTTTACATTACTTTGTCAAGGAAAACAAACAAACAAACAAAAGACAATTAAAACTTAAGTTACACGGATCTGTGCCTGTGCCCGGGGCAGCAGCACCGGGGGCCGCGGAGCTGCCCCCAGGGAGGCGGCTCTGCTGCGAGGGATGCGCAGAAATCTCTCGGCCCCGGGCCCGGTAGTGCGTGACTCCGCTCGCTCCGGCGGGGAGCTCGCGAAGGGGGTGCTCGGCTGTGCCGGGAGCAGGGTACCCGCACCCTTCGCTTTTGGAAATGGGCGTGCCTGGGAAGGTCGGGTGACCCCGGTGCAGCTAAAATACTGTCTGGAGGAGGCGAGGCCACGACAGCGCGGCAGGGCTGGCTGCCGGGGCCCGCGTCACCTCCCCTCAGCCCCAAAAAAGTGCGTGGGGAAGGGGGTGAGGATTTGGTCAACAACTTTGCTACAGAATTTTTCTGTTCCTGTTTTCTTTAAAAAAAAAAAACAAAAAACAACCAACCAACCAACCAACAACCCCAAACAGTTTTAAGTCTTCCTTTGATTTTAGCAAAGACAGAGTTTAAAAAGCACTTAGGAAGCTTGGACTAAAATCAGGTGCTCTCAGAGGAGAGAGTCGTCTGTGCACCCCCCTTCGAGTCCGTAGCGAAACTCCTGCAGGTTGGACACCCCGTAGAAGTGGACGAAGGCCGCGGCCACCACGAGCACGTGGAAGATCTGATGGGACTGGAACTGCGGGGAAGCGAAAAAGCTCTTTAGAGCAGAGCAGAGGGGACGAAGCAGTGCTGGGAACACCCCCTCCTCCTCCTCGCTGAGTCTGTGCTGCCCCAGGCCTGTCCTCCAAGCTCGGCTTTTCCCCGCCGCTGCTCCCGGGCAGCGTTTTCCACACTGTACCTCAGCCTGCCCTGCCAGCTCCGCCTGCCAGCGCACACCAGGACACCCCTGGCCCCCTCCTCCTCTCGCAGCTCACCGCCCTCGATCCCCCCTCCCCAGCCACCCCTCCTCGCTCGCCGCCTCGTCCCCACGCTCACCCAGATGTCGAACTTCCCCGGGAAGAAGCGCTCGGGTATGCGGGCGGCGTACAGCCCCGCGCCCGTGATGTACATCACGGCCATGAGGAAGAACCAGCCCATCTGCCCGACGGTGGTGGCTTTGACGAAGCCTTCGGCGATGGTGAAGTGCATGGTGGGCACCACGCCGCTCAGCCCCAGCCCCAGGAAGACGCCTGCGGTGGAGAGGAGGGATCAGCGGACGGGATCCCTGCCGGCTCCCCTCGCACCCTCGTCCTGCGCAGAGGGAAGCGCCTGGAGGCACCAGCAGCTTTTCCTCGCTCAGTCCTGGATTATCCGACCCTGCGGCATTTATCCTTCACAAAACGGCTCCACATCCCGCTCAAAACCAGTGCTGACCCCCAGCGCTCACTGGGCAGAGCTCACCCGGCGTTCTCCGTGCAGCGGCAGGGCCGCGGCAGCTCCCGCTACGGGAATGGCCCGTCAGGCAAGAGCCGGCCCTTCGGATCGCACCGCGGGCACGAGGAACGCGGCAGCCCCAGCCGGCCCCTCCAGGAGAAGCTCTGCCAGAGTCATTTGTTCGGGGAAGCTGCCTGGAGCTCCAAGGGGAAGGTGCGAATTAGCGGTGCTCAAATTTTCAGCTCCAGCATCTCATTAGCTTGGCAAGAAAGCAAACGGCATCGCAGCGAGAGACCGGCCCAGACAGGCCACGGCTCGTACTGGCAGCGGGATCTCGCTTTGCGCCGGGGAGGACAGCAGCCCTCTGCAGAAGCCGGCAGCTGGCACCTCTGCCAGCGCGCCAACGCCAGCGCCGCTGCGGGGGAGCGGTGGGGCTGGCAGTCCCACCCTGCCCCCGCCCTGCTGAGGGGCTCTGTGGGTCACGCGCCTGCGGTGCTGCCTGGCCTCCAGCTCAGCATCGTCTCTCGTCGCGTAACGAGGGCGCTGCTGCCAGAGACGCTTTGCTGCAGGAGCCCCTCGGGAGGTGCGGGCGCACGGAGGCGTTTCTCCAGGCCCAGCGAGGCTGCGGCGGGGGCGAGACGGGGTGTGCGTGCGGGGCCCCCAGGAAGGCAGGAACTTGCCAGCGTGGAACCGGCAGGAGAGAGCGGAGGGAATCTCTTCCTCCTGCGCCCGAGCTGCAGGTCCGCGCTGCCAGACTGCTTCCCGGAGCACGTGGCGTCGCACGGCACAGCCCCAGGCCACCCAGCCACCACTCACAGGGCTATTTTTAAACGCGGTCTGGGCCCCAAACCAAAGGCTTGCTCAGCAGAGGATCTGAATCCTTGGCGCCGCGAGGGGAGGAAGGAGACCTCCCCTGCCAGGAGCTGCTGCTGTACGGGAATTAGTTCTGCAGATGCCGAGAGCTCTGCCCAAATGGGAAGAGCCACCCCAGTACAGGATGTTCCCAAAGCGCCGCCCCGAAACCCTCCTGAGCTCCCTCGCAGGGCTGGGGACCCGGGGAAAGGACGGCGAGCTCCTACCTGCTCTTGTCTGCCTGTGCTTGGGGGTGGCAAACCGGTCCCACTGAGCAACGATGATGGCAGAGATGCCCAGGACGCAGACGATGGAGAGGTAGATGAGTCTTGGCTGCGGGGAGCAGTAGAACGAGTAATAGAGCCACGGGACGAAGCTCCCCATGATCAGCAGTGCAATTCCTGAATAATCCAACCTGCAGCCAGGGTACAACGACAGGGAGTCACAGGAGAGCCCCCAAATCCACCCCCTCCTTGCATCCTCTGGGTAACGGTGCGCTGGCACCCCGCAGCCCGCCTGCACCCGAACGGAGTCACCGCAGCCAGCCGCAGCCGTGTCCAGAGAGGGGAGGAGGGCGGCGCTCAGGGCTCAGCAATGCCGCGTGGGGCAGGAGGAAGGGCCTGGGCACCCACGGGGCTTCCGGGGACGCCAGCCGAGCTCGGCAGGAGCGCAGGGGGAGAACAGGAGGCGGCTGGATGCGAGGGGGGCCCTGCTCTCGAACCACCACGACGGGACACGGCGGGCGCGCGTCCTTGCGCAAACGGATTTGGCCGTTACCCACCACTGCAGAGTGCTTCCCATCTATCGATCCGGCAGCCACGTCACCACCGGAACGCAGCCGCTCGCGGTACCCCACCGCCGCGGCGGCTCTGCCGAGTGCCTTCCCCGGTACGCAAGGACATCTCTGCTGCGGGCACGGCAGCGCGGTCTGTTCCGCAGACACGAGCCCGCAGGACCTCTGGGGTTTGTGCAAAGGGGATTGGCAGGGTTTCCCAGCAAGCAGCACCCAGTAAACGCCTTTGACAGCCTTGCGCGAGCAAGATCTTATTTGGAAGCCTCGCCGCTGCCCTGCTGTGCCACGAAGGCTGACGTGAGCTTAACTCAGCCTGCGCACCGGCCTCGAGCAGAGGCACCGGCCACGGCCCAGCCTTTCTGCTTTGACAGGAATCCCGCTTGTTTTGTTTCCTTCCACTTGGTTCCAGTCCAAATTAGATCCAAACTGGAGTTTTTGAAAACATCCAGTAAACTGGAAACTGCCGTGTCTCGTGAGACTGAGACCCCTCCTCAGTCCAGGGCTGAGGGGCACCCAGGCTGCTCCCCTGGGAGCTGCAGGCTCCCTGGGTCCCTGTCCTTCATCACCCACCTGAGGGGATTCGCGCCGGCAGATTTAAGGTGCTCGGGCACAGGGCAGAACCCTCCAGGCCCCAGCCGTGGTTTCCCCCTCAGCTCCATGCTGGATTCGGCGAACACTCCCTTCCCCCAAGCGTAAAACGCTTGGGAACGCAGCGCTTTCCAGGAGGAAGTGCTGGGAGAACCCAAAACCCCCATCAGGCCGCACAACCACGCTCGCGCTCGCTCACTCACTTCGAAAAAGTCCGCGAGACCTTCTCCGAGTGACAGTAGACAGTGTGGAAAAGCCAGGAGAAGCTGAGGCACAGCACCGCGCCCAGGAAGAACATCCCGAACACCACCTTCTCCTGGAGAGGAGCCATGAAATACATGTTGGGCCGCAGCATGGTCAGGATCCCCAGGCAGAGGAACAGAACAAAACCTGCAGGAACACACCGAGCGGGCAGTCAGGCAGAGCAAAGTGAGTTAATTCAGCCGCGAGCCAGGAGAATCCCGGCCCTGGACGTATCCTGGAGGTGCTCGCGCGCACCCGGGGCTGGCCGCGCAGCGGGCCATGAGCCGAGGCCGTTGTAACCGCCGCCGAGCAGAGCCAGGGGCAAGGGCATGGCCAGGCAAAGGGCCAGGAGCTGCTGGCCTGTCCCCGAGCTTCCGAGGAACACGCTCCGAGCCGTTCCTGTTTTGCCCAGGACGCGCTGCTCCGTCCCGCTGCGGCGGAGCGCTGGCAAAGCCACAAACGGTCGCTGAGCCCAGCCGCGGGGGCCCTGCTGCGCGGAAGTGCCCCGTTCTCCCTTCCCCCAGGGAGCTGCGGGAGCTCGGGCACCTCGTGAGGGGACGTGATCCTCGAAGAGAGGCGCCGGGCACGGAGAGAACCCCGGCAGCGGGCAAGTCCTGGCCGCAACAGGGCAAGTCCTGGCCGCAGAAGGCCGCCCTCGTGCGTGGGGGCCAAGCCTCCGGGCCCCCAGCCCACTCCGTACCTAGCAAGTGCGTCCAGATGTTGCCGGTCTCGGTGTGTATTCGGAAGATGCTCTTGAAGCAGGCTCGGAAGGACGGCATGGGAGGCCTGTGTCCGTGCAGGAGGTAATCGTTGTCCTTCAGCCAGTCGGGCAGCACGTCGTAGGGGATCACGCGCCAGCGCCCCTCCCACACCTGCAACACGCCAAGCCGCGCTCGTGGCCCCCGGAGCGTCGAGCCAGCCCGAGGGCTCAGGTTTACACACCCCGGGAGCCTAAACCCCGGGTGGAACAAGCCCAGCCAGCGCCGAAATGGCCCCGTGAGGCTCCTCGGGGAGAGGAAGCTCAGCTTGTGCAACACCAGCACCCTGCGGGACCCCTTAGGCCACACCCATTCTGCAGGGCGCTCCCCATGCGTCCCCCCAGGGAGTCAGCGGGGATCTGCACCCTCAGGTTTAACCCTTCTGCCCCGAAGTGGCTCCCCTGCAGCGGGGAACCCCCGTTTCGGTCAGGGAAGAGAGAGCCCTGGCTGGCAACCGAACCGGGCTGGCTCGCAGCCGATGCCACCGCTCCCCGAGCCGCGGTGACCGTGAGCGCAGGCACCGGGCGACACCAGCAACGGTGCTCGGAGCTCCCGGTCCCCAGTAGAGGAACCAGAGACCAGGGCTGCTCCCCAGCTCGCTGCTCGTCGGCACGGCTGGGCACGACCTCCAGCACTCACCAGTGCTTCCCAGCCCCCCATCCCCTTCCCGCACCGCTCCCGGGGGACGCTGCCGGGAGCAGGCCCAGGCGAGCGGAGCGGGAGCAGGCTGCCGGCAGAGCCGCACGGAGCGCCGGGAGCTTCACCCGGACAGAGGGACGCGTCCCAGCCCCTGCCCACCACCCCGAGCCCCAGGCTTGGGCCGTCTGGGCCTCGTTAATACTCCACAATCAGGACCGCAGGCTCCCGTACCTTATACACAAACTCTTCCATCTTCTCCATGGCGTGATGAGCCTGCAGAGGCAGAGTCAGCACACGAACCACCTCCTCCTCTTCCTCACGGGCCGCTGGGCACGGCGGGTCTTCAGCCTAAAGGGAGAAAGGCCGGGAAGAAATCATTCCTGCCCCTGGGAGGGGGGACAGCGTGCGGAGAGCAGCGAGTCGCTTCTGCGAGCGCCTGGGGCTTCATCCCTTCCCGAGGGGACAGGCAGGGCCCGCCGGTCAGCACCGCTTACGCAACGCGGTACTGTCTGAACCGTCGCGGGCAGGCTAATCCCAGATTTATCCTTGTTGAAAGGCGGGATTACACGGGGGATTTTCATCCCTACAACCAAGGCCGGAACAGCCCCTTGGCCCAGCCGGGAAAGCCAGCCCCTCCACCCCAACGCCGAGCGGAGGCGGCGGCTCGCCGGCACCCTCCCACGCTGGGAACACCCTGCCCGGCCCGGCTCAGCTCCCTCTCTCCTCTTTCCGTTAGCGGGTTTGGGAAGGTGACTGCCAGCCCTCGGGCTGCGTGGCGGAGAACACTCCCTTCGCTCCGAGCGGCGGCACCGGCACGCAGCGCAGCGCGTCCCGGCCGGCGGCTCCGCACGAGGGCTGTCGCCGCTCCGCGCCCGCGCCAGGGGAAGGTTTTGGCCTTGGTCAGAGCACGGACCAGCCGGCCCGTCCGCGTTTGGGTACCAAACCCTCTCTGCGCTGACACAAAGCCACGACCAGACCCGCGGCTCCGCACAGCAGGGCCGGCCGGGCGGCGGGATAACGGGCAAATCCCCGCCTGAACGGAGCGGCAGACCGGGGCTTACGCTGGCCGAACCGGCGGCTCCTTGGTCCCCCTTCTCCTCCAGGAGCGGCCCCAGCTCGGCCAGCTCCAGGTGGGCTCTGTCCCGGCCGGCGGCGGCCAGCCCGTTGCCCTGCCCGGCGGCGGAGGCCTTGCGGGACGCCATGGGGGCGGCGGGGTCGGTGCGGGTGGCGGAGGGCAGCCGGTGCAGGTCCCCTCCGCGTCCTTGTGCCGCCGCGCTGAGGAAGGAGGAAGAAAAAGAAGAAGACGAGAGTCACCGGCAGCCGACGGCCGCGCACCCCGCCCGCCCCGGGGCCTCCCCGGAGGCTGCGACCGGCGGACTCGGTTCCCCCCGGGGCACCGGTAGGGCCGAGGCCGCGGGAAGGGGGCAGCGCTCGGACGGCCCCGGGCCCCCCCCCCCCCCCCCCGCACTCACCGGCCGCTACATCCCGCGCAGGGCGGCGGCGGCGGCACCGGAAGGGACGCTGAGTGAACGGGCCGCTTCCGGCTGTGAGGCCCCGCCCCGCGCGGCGGCGGCGCCCCCCGGGACGGAACGGCGGGGCGCTGCGCGCGTTGCCGCTTCGTGATTGGTCGCAGCCGCTGTCTATCTCTCTCTTCTCCCCGGCCCCGCCGGGTGCGGGCCACTACGATTGGACGAGTCGCCCGCCTGACGCGCCGGCGGAGGGGGGGGGGGGGGGGGGCGCTCTAGCCTGACCGCGAGTCTCTCTGGCCGCGTGCTCGGCTGCCCCCTACCGGCGGGGCGGGGCGGGGCGCCGGCAGCGCCGCCACCTCCGGGAGCCCCGCGATGGCGGCGGGCGGGCGGGGGCAGAGCCGGGGAGTTCCGCCCCCCGCGGCCGTACCGGGGAGGGAGGGCAGAACCCCCACGGGGCGGGTCCGGGCCTGCGCTGCCCTTAGCCCCGCGGTTACCATGGCAGCGCCGCCCCGAGGGGTGCCCAGGCCGGAGGGGCCGCCCCGGCGCCCGTCTGTCCCCGGCCGCCCCGGCGCCGCGCGTCCCCGCCGAAGGCCGCGGAGGGCTTCCCCGGCTGCCCCCGGCCGCGGAGAGCAAGTGTCCGCAGCAATAATTGATGGCCAGGGGCGCCCCCGGCCTGTCCGGGCCGGCTCGCCTTTCCCCGCCGCGGTTTGATTACCTCCGCCAGCGGGGGCCGGCCCGGAGCCCCCTCCGCCGCCCGGCACAATGGCGGATCCTGTTCCCCATCAATCATTCATGGCCCCGCGCTGGAAGGGGTTTCTCGGGGGCTGCTCCGCCGGGAAGCGGGGGGGGGGGGATTTTCCGACCTTCCTGGTGTTAAATAGGCGCTGCCGGTGCCGGGGCGGCTCGGAGGCGCCTGGGACACCCGCTGTCCCCGGGGTGAGTGGCGGCGGGGTTTGGGGGGGACACGGGGTTTGGAGGGGGACACAAGGTTTGGAGGGGACACGGGATTTGGAGGGGACGTGGGGTTGGAGGGGACACAGGGTTTGGAGGGGACACAGGATTTGGAGGGGATACGGGGTTTGGGAGGGGATACGGGGTTTGGAGGGGACACGGGGTTTGGAGGGGACACGGGGTTTGGAGGAAATAGAGGGTTTGGGGCTTTTTAGGGCTGCAGCAGGAGATGGCGGGAGATGGGAGATTCTGGGGATTCTGGGGGGGCTGTGTGCTGCCCCGTGTCCCGCTGGAGCTGGGGGCCCAGGACGAGCCGGGGCTGGCTGTGGCCAGGGCTCTGCTCTCCCCTCTGCAGGGACAAACGCCGCCGTGTCTTCGCCTCGGCGTCCCCATGGGTGTCTTGAGCTGCATGAAGTACCTGATGTTCATCTTCAACGTGCTGGTGTTTGTGAGTCCGCCTGGGCCCCGCGGGGTGGAGGGGACCCGTCCCCGGGGTGCGACTGGGAGGCACCGGTCCAAGGGAGGGGACCCCAGATGATGTCAGGGCATCCCCAGTCCCCCCAGGGTGCCCGGGGCCGATCCCCGCACCCCATAGCCGCTCCGTGTCCCACAGGCCGGGGGGACGTGCCTGGCGGGCGTGGGGGTCTGGGTGGCCGTGGACCCGGCTGGTTTCCAGGACATCGTGGCCGCCAAGCCGGTGCTGAGCGCGGGGGCGTACCTGCTGCTGGCCGTGGGCATCGTCCTCTCGCTGCTGGGCTTCCTGGGGTGCTGCGGGGCCCTGCGCCGGAGCCGGGCGCTGCTGCTGCTGGTGAGCGAGGGGAGATGGGTGCGGAGGGAGCTGGGGTAGCCGGAGCTGGCTGGGCAGAGGGCTGCGGGGGGTGCGGGGGCTTGTGGGGTGTGGGGAGCCAGGGGTGGAGGGTATTGGGGGAAGCGGGGTGTCCCTGGAGGAGCCAGAAGCCCGGTGTACCCCATCCTGGCCCCGTTAGCTCTCAGCTCACCCCCAATCGCGTCCCCACCTTGTGAATCTTTCAGTTTAGAGCCCAGGGGATTTTAGAAAGCCATTGAGCAGGGTCACCTCTCTCTGAAGCTGCTGGCTTGTCCCACGTGGGTTTTTCAAGCTCTCCTCCAAAACGAGGAGGGGTAGAAACCCCTTTCTGCCCCCAACACCCCATTTTCTTTGGCATCCCCAAAGCCTGGAGGCCGGTGCTTGTTTGTAACCCCCTGCCTCGCAGCCACGGTGCTTGGAGACGCGGCGTCTGTCCCCGGGAGCTGCACACGCATCCCCTGCGTCCCCCTGGTCTCAGGATGCAGGGGTGGCTGCAGAGGAGGGGAGGAATAGCTGGGGCAAGCTGCCCGTGGGGTCGGGTTGGTCTCTGACTCCTTCATCCCGCTGCCTTCCAGTTCTTCATCCTCGTGAGCCTCGTCTTCGTCACGCAGCTCGCTGGGGCCGTTCTCTTCCTCGTGCACTGGAAGCAGGTACGGTCCCCGCGCCCTGACGCAGTGGCCGGTGTGGCCAGCGCCTCTCCTTTGTCTGTCATGCCACGGTCACGGCCCTGAGCCCCCCATGGGACTGGGACTGGTGCGGGGACGTCCATCCTCACCCTCACCTTCATCACCAGCACCCTGACGCAAGCCTGAAAGCGGGTGGGTGGGTCCCATGGGTGGGTCCCCTCGAAGAGAGCTGGTGCCCCGGGCTGAGGTGGGTTAGGGTGGGTGCGCAGCCCCCACAGCCTCGTCCCTGGCACCGGTCCCCCCGCCGTGCTCGCAGACAGCACCGATCCCGCAGATCCAGCCGGAGCAATTCCTATCCGAGCTGCGGAGGAGCTACCGTGGGGACGAGGGTGCTGAGGTCTTCTCCACTGCCTGGAACACCTTGATGGTCACGGTGAGCAGCTGGGAGGCTCAGGGTGGGCTGTGGGAGGAGCCACGGGACCTGCTGAGGGTGACCTGAACGTGGGCGAGGGGCTCGTGGACCCCAGCCAGACACTGAGCGCCATGCTGGGCGGTTCCCCCTGCCCCCATCACCTCCCCCGGCAACGTCTCCCCCGTTTTGACAGCGCGTTGATGGCGTTTCCCTTCCGTTTCAGTTCTCGTGTTGTGGCGTTCTAGGACCCGAAGACTTTGGGAACGGCTCCCGCTTCCAGGAGCTGCACCCGGGGACGCCCTGGCCACAGGCGTGCTGCGCCCGGGACGGGCTGCTGCAGGCGGGCGAGCTGCTGGGCTGGGAGCAGTGCCAGGAGAGGAGCCCCGGCTACATCCATGAGCAGGTGGGACGCGGCTCTGCCCTGGCCCTGCCCTGGCCCCAGCCCCCCCAGGCTCGTGGCAGCAGCACCCTCCACCCTGAGCGCCGCGGATAGGAGCCTGGGACTCTGCCCACCCTCGGTTCTGCAGCCCAGCGACTCCCCAAGCCCCCATCTCGTCCTGCCCGCCCCCCCCAACCCCCCGATCTCACCCTCTGAGCTCCCTGCAGCCGCGGGGAACGCGAGGGAGCCCCTCCAGCGCCTCCCTCCCGCGCAGGGCTGCTTCTCCACCTTCGGCAGGACCCTGCAGAAGTACATCTCCCTCCCCGGGACTTGCAGCTTGGCCGTGCTGGGCATCGAGGTACCGAGTGGGGCCGGGGGGGACAGGGCGGATGGGAAGGGACAGGGCAGGCAGCGGGGCACCGTGCGCGCACAGCGGGTCTGTCTCGGGGGTACAGCCGCCCCCCCGCTGCGGATGAGCTGGGTTTAGGGACGGGGGAGGGTCTGTTTTGCTCACACTGGCCCCGCAGGGGAGGGGTCTTGCTCAGCAAGCTCTCTCAGCAGACCCCGGGAAGCTGGCGGGGCCTTCACCGCGGCGCGAGGACGGCCGGTGCGCGGCCCCTCGAGGGGACACGGCCGCCCGCTGCCTGGTTAGGCTGGGAGCAGAGGGCAGTGGCTCCTCAGTCTTGGGGCTCCCAGATTTCAGCGGGGTGCTGACCTGCTCCCCCCTCCTGTCATTTCAGATCTTCGCCATGTTCTTTGCCTTTTGCCTTTATTACAACTTCGACTGAGCAGGACGAAGCGCAGCAGGGACGCCGAGGGCTTTGGGAACAGCAGCAGGCAAGGACGCTCCCTTTCCTCACGCGTCAGAGCGTGGGTCTGTAGTGCAGCGCTCCGATTGCTTCCCTGCGTCCTGCCTCTGCTCCGGTGGGCATGTTAGGATAGGTCTGGCTCCGTGTTAGGACGGGTTTGGCTCGCTTTTCTCAGAGCAGGGACGGCACACAGGTTTAGATTCCTCAGAGACAACGACGCAGAGCAGGAGGCTGAGCATCAGACTCGCTCCCACCGCCATCGGGCTTCACAAACTCAAACGGCTCTGGGGGCAGGGAGTCCCGCCCCCTGCACCTCCAAAAGCTCTCCCCTCCTTCCTCCTCACCCTCTCTGGCCTCTTGCTCTGCACGGGGCCTCCCTGACACCCTGCTCCCAGATCTCCAGCACCCTCGGGGCTTTTCCTCACCCCCCAGCGGGTGCTTTTCACCGGCCACCTCCTGGGGACACCGGGGAAAGAGGCGCAGCCCGGGTCACGTTGAACAGGCCAAGGCGCCACCGGACCGTGACAGACTGCGCTAGAGGGGCAGCGTTAAGTTTTGGGAGTCTTAATGCTGACTTATCCCTCAGCAGCCTTGACGTCACAAGGAAAGCAAAGCTTTGCTAGAGAAGGATTTCACAACCCCGTCCTGCCGTGCCTGCTGCTCAGCTCTTGCTCTCAGGGTGCTCTGAGGCAAGGACAGCGAAACAGACACTGCAGGAGCTGGGGCTGTTCCCCGTGCTCCGAGGGAAAGCTGGAAATCAGAACCTGAACCACTGCTTCCAATTCTTCTCTTCGGAATATTCCAAAAACTCCACTCAACAAAATATAAATATATATTTAAATTACAGCTTTCTATTTTATTTATATAACAGAACTTTTAACAACAACCCCCCCCCCCCACCTTTAGAAAATAGAAAAACGAAGCCTGCTGCAGCGACATATTGCTTAAAATATTTCGGTAAACCTGTGTAAAGAGGAAAGGACAGCGAAAGCCAAGGTGACAGCCACAAGAACAAAGCCCACTCAGGGATCCAGGCGAGATCTCTTCTCCTTCTTGCTCATATTGCTCCCTTTTCTTTTCTGCACGGTGGATTCATTGGTGGCACTGGTTTCGCTTTGGTTTATTTTCTCTTCCAAAGGCTGTGAAAACACAAGGAGTAAAAGTAACAGCTGTGAGTGACGGAGTTGTGGAGCCCTCAGCACCGCTGTGTGCCTAACACCCTGCGTTCCCCCAAGATCAGAACTGGTCGTGCTTCCAGCTTTGCGCAGTGACCCTTCATTATCCTGCTCCCATTGCTGGAAGTTTTAGGAAAGGGGAATGACAGGAGAGAGGACGGGGATCGCGCGTGGAAGCGCCACACGTGTTCGAGCCAGGGCTCTCCAGGGCCAAGCGTGTTGCTGTGAAGATCTCTTTGCTCCGAGCCCTTCTAAAACCTCACACCACAAGCTGGCAAACGTGTCCAGAGCTGGAGCAGCGAGCACCGCTCCTGGGGCTTCCAGGAGGAAGACACCTCTCCCGGAAACCACGTTGTCCAAGTCAGGGAGGGAAAGCACCCAGGTAAGGGGAAACATAACTGATTTTTGGGAACAGGCTTTGATCTGCTTAAACACAGTTTATTGTTATGCAACTCCTCTGTGAGATAAGTCAGGGTGCAGAAGGGAGGCAGGAAAAGAGGAGAGGTGACGGCAGGAAGGGGATTCGGGATCTGGTCAGTGAACGGACGAGCAGATGGAGAACAGGCGTCGCTGAGCACGAGACACAGCCACAGCAGAACACAGGGCCTGGTGGGAACGGAGCTGAGAACGAAGCAGGGCTGCGGGATCCCTGGGGAAGGGTTCTATCAGGCTTCAGCCTCACTCATCCTTCTTGAGAAGCACTGCAATTATTTGTGGGTGAACACACTTATTTGCAAGGAGTGAATCTAATGATCTTAAAGTAAAAAAGGGGGACAGAAGGGGAGGAAAGAAAGCGAGCTGTCGAAGACAGCTGCACAAAGTAAAGGTGAAAGGAAATTGAGACAAGACAGACTGGTCACAAAGACGGAGCTACGCTCGGCTGGGAAAGCAGGGCGTGCTTCTTACCCTCTTCTGCTGGCTTGCGTATTTCTCAGTCCACTCTTTGGCGTTCAGCAAGAACAGCTGCTTGTTGTACTTGTACTCCGAGGACTAAACATAGCGAGCAAGAAAATGACAGAGATTTGCCTTAATACAAACCCCACACCAAGAATCTGGCATGAAGGTCTGGCTTTAGGACTCTCCGAACCAGGCCAAAACCACTACAAGCACGTGGCATGAAGCAGAAAATTCATTTTGCCTGGAGAACGCACACTGCTGTTTGCACTGGCAGAGCTGAGGAGAAGACCTTCGCCACCTCCCACTGCTGGCATAAAGCCTGCACCGCATGCCCCAGCTGCTCCAGGGAAACGCAGCCGCGCCCCTGCGCTTGATCCAGATCGAGTAGCGTGCTAGCGCGTTAATCCCGAGCGAGCGGAGTGGAAGCACAGCCTAAACCTCGCAGACCGCTCCTCTGTGCCCACGGCCCCAGGAGAGGAAGAGGAGCTCACGTACGATGTCTGCCATGAGAGGGTCATCGGGGTTGGGCTCCGCCATCAGCAGTTGTATGGAGGTCAGCAGCGTGGAGATGTTCAAGGAAGGCCTCCACGCACCCTTCAAGGAGACGGGGCGAAAAAAGCCATTAAGCAGAAAGAAGCCTCCCCGCGGGCTGCCTAGAGAAACCTCAGGGCTCACAGCATTTAACCAAGCCTGCCCACAAGCTGCCTCAGGACTTGCAGCACTTAATTCCCCCCCGGAAAACACCAGCCCCGTTCTCAGCACGGAGCTGCGGCCTCTCCGAGGAGGCCTGACCGGCAGCCCCAGGCCGTACCCCGCACGGCCCTCCCGGGTTGGTACTGGGGGGGAGCGTTTTCACAGGGCCACCTCAAGCCTTTCGACTCCAGTCCTTAAAACCTTGGAAACTTATACGGCACAAGGAAGGTCACGTTCTAGTCTCTAAACAAAGGAGATGTCGCTCAAAAACTTTACTCCCATGCTCCTGCGTAAATAAGTCAGTAGCAAACAGACATTCAATAAGGCTTTTACAAGGAAAAGATAAGGAGCTCATTATCCTCTCCAGGCTCGCTTACCCCTGCCCAAGCAGCGCTCTCTTACCTTTGGTGGTAATTTAAGAACATCCAGACAAATCCTTCCCGCAGAGTCAATGTTAGGGTGATAGATAGGGGTCAGAAAGCGGATCTTCGGGGGCTCAAATGGGTACCTGTAAGGGGTAAGCGTTCAGAAACAAAAAATTATTTTTCTGTTTGTGTGCCAGCTGCTTCATCACCCAAGCAACAGCATCATTTCCTTCTCCTAGCCAGTTAGTAAGTGGCAGCCTTCCCCGCAGATTTTTGGAGGAGGCAGTGCTCTGCCTTTGATGCTTTCAGCTGTGTCGGACCAGCGCTTCCCTGGGTAGCTTTCCATGGAGAAGCAAACACAATAGGAAGCTCTCTACTCATGAATGAGCTCCTTTCCAGAAAGCTTTGAGAGAATATGAGAAGGCAAAGGTCTTGTAACACGTTTAGGTTGTTAACCCCACACCTTAGGATGCCCAATGTGAAACATCAGCCAATGGAAATAATTGCGTCCCATAAATGAAGCGTCTCGCCTAATCAGCCGCGTTCTTTGTTGGGAGGCTAAAGGAAAGACCAAACGGTAACGCTTATATCAAATATCTTACAGCGTAACTGCTGTATTTGAAAGCAGCACTACACCAGCTACTTACCTAGATGTCACTGCCCACTCACCTTTCAGGAACAACGATTTCCAGGTTGAATATTCCTTTCTCATACGGTGTGTCTGCACCTCCTAAAATTTCTTTAAAAGCAAGATTAAAACATAAGCATTAGGTTCCAAACCACTGGAATTTGTTCAACGGCCTCCACGTAGCACCCCCAGTTACAGAATGCTAACACTGCTCAGATCCAGGAATAAAAACCTCTGTCGTCTTATCCGAGACCAGTTCCACCCCGTGGCAGTCCAAACCGCTGGCAGACTGACCGAGCCACAGCGCAAGCTACGTTTAAAGAAAAACAAACAAACAAAACCCCAACCATTTTTCTAAAATTCCACATTTCCATGCAACCTATGAAGTTCACGCCACCCAACAAATCCAAACGCAGCAGCAGACTCTAACGCATCCCTTACTTAAAGCAAAGTCCGGCTAGAGGGGTACGTACGCGCTCGTAGGTCATCGAGCTGGTCTTCATTTTGCCAGCAGGTGATGCCTGGAGGCGGCTCTGTGGTCAAGAGGGAGAGCTCCCTCTTCAGTCGCGATGCTCTCTGCATTGTGCTGAAACCAAGAGACTGGATTGTATTGCTGGCAAAACTGGATTTTCAAAAATGGCACTTAATAATACTGAGAATTTTTTTTTTTTGGGCTAAGGAGAATTACCCTGGGTTTCAAGTTGTTATCCTGCTGCGGTAACCAGAGCCTCAGGAGGCTGTTCCTGGAGCTGCTCTCACACCCAGCTGGAGCGGGGAGAACCAAACCCCCACCCGTTATAACCAGTCCTACCCCTCAGCCCCCAGCTGGGTCCAATAAACCCTCCCAGTCCGCCACCGGGCTCCACACCCCTGCATCACCTGCCCCGGGGCAACCCTTGTCCCCTCAGGGTGAAATATGTCCCGTCACGGACTGGGATGCCCACCGGCACCTCCAGCAGACAGGGACCCCCTTCCCACCCCGGAGGCACCCCGCTCTCCGTGCCCACACAGCTGCCCCGGGGCAGGGGGCTCCCGCCCTGACGCCCCCAGGCAGGCCCTCCCTGGCTTGCCCCCCCCCCAAGGCCTTACCCACCCCCCCCACCTGGCTGCACCCCCCCAGCCTGCCCACCTCCGCGGGAGGGGGGCTCTCACCCACTTCCCCAGCCAGGACCCCCCTCCCTCCGCCCGGTTACCCCCTCCCACGGACAGGGACCCCCACCCCGGCCTAACCGCCCCCCCCAGGGGCAGGAATGGCCTAACCCCACCGAGCCCGGCTAAGAGCAACCTCCCCCACACCCTCACTACTTCCCCAGCCTAACTAACTCCCCCAGCCTAATTACCACCCCCACCCCCGCCCCGGACCACCGCACCCCCGGTTCAGCGCCCCCCCCCTCACCCTGAGGCGGCAGCGGCGCGGCCGAGGGGGCGGGGCTTTCCCCGGCGCCTGGCAACGCAGGGGGGACGCCACGCGGCCAGCCCCGCCCCGCAGCCCTCCAGGCCGGCGCTGATTGGGTACCGCCCAGCCCCGCCCTCTCGGCGGCGGCCGTTCGAATTCGAAGTGAGGGGCGCTGCTATTGGAAGAGCTCCGCAAGGCGGGAACACAAGCCCCGCCCCTTCCATAAAAGGGCGCGGTGTGGGCGTGGCCTGGGCAGTGCGGGGCGGGCCGCGGGCGCTGCGGGGAGGGTGGGTGCGGGGCTTAGGCGGGGGGGCGTAAGGAGCCGCCCCGCCACCGCCCCCGGCCCCACACCGCGTTAAACCTCCGCGGGCAGCGGGCAGCGGGCAGGGCCCCCGTTGGGGCGGCCCTTGCGTAACGGCGCGGTGCCCGGTTACACAACCTGGCCCCTCCTCCCCCGGCCGGCGTTGTGTAACCGGGCGCCGCGGGGCCAGCGGCCGGGGCAGCCCCCGCCGCCGGGAGGAGCCGGGTGCCGGGCCCGCTGCGCCCCGCGGGGAAGGAGGTAAAGCCGGAGCGCGGGCGCTGGGAGGCGTGGGGCCGGGCCGCTCGCCCCCCGAGCGCGGCGGGGTTGGGGCCGGGGCCCTCGCCCCCTCCCGCCGTCCGAAGGCCCCGGCCCGTCCCGCCCACGGGCAGAGGCCCCCGGCCGAGCCCCTGCACGGGTGGCTTTGGGGATCTTTTCCTGGTGCGGCTTAAAATGCCATTTTCTTGTATCAAGCGCTATATGGAGCGCTTTATTTATCTCCTGGGCTGCTAGAACAAGAGAAATAACACAGAAGTGTTGGATCGACAGCAGCCTCGGGTGAGGCCTGATGTGGAGACGGGGATTATGTAACCAAATTTATGCAAAAAATGCATTCTTAAGTCCCAATTAAGGAATCGTTCGCAAGCCTGTCTAATCAGCATGCCGTTAAATAACGCAGCGGTGACAATTCTTCCGCTTCAAAAGCCCAAAGCACCCTTCCAGAGGGCAGGGGCCAGGCTGCTTTTCCCGTTGGCCGACACGTGTGCGGAAAGCTTTATATCAGCGTTACTGCCGCTCCTCGGCCAAGGAGAACGTCTGGGGTTTGACATAACTGGGCAATGTTTGCCCGCAGAGCAAATTAAACTGTTAAAAAGTTTTACTTCCCAGCTCCCGGGCCTCAGTCGCAGCGTGCCCCGTCTTGCTCTGCGGTCGGAGGGTGGTGAGCCGGTTGTGAACCTCCTCCTCCTCTCAGGAATTACACAAAAGCTTTGAACTGCTCAAACCATCTGATGCAGAATCCACCTCGATGTGTATTTTTATGGTTTAAACCTGGGCAACTCATTTCCCAGCGCCTGCAGGAACAGGAGCGGCACAGGTGGATTCGGATGGTGAGGCTCTGACGACCGCTGCATCCCTCCGGCAGATCTCCGCCTGCAGACAGAAATGCCTACCGGAGGAAGAGCCGTCATCGGCGACTGTTTGGCGTCCTCTTTCCGGGGCGACGTGTTGTAAAGACCCCGGCGCCTCAGCCAGGTAGCCCTTGAGGTAAGGCCCGGTTGTCTGATTTGGGGTTTTCCCTGGTTTCTGTCATGGCGTACCCCTCCCAAAGCGTGGGGACGCAGCAGGGGCGAGGTGTATTTTCAGCCCGTGCTGGTTGATGTTTTTGATGAACGGCGGTGACGCAGACGTGGCAGGGAGTCTGCCCGGCCTTGCTGGGTGAAAGGCCTCAAGCCACCAGTTCGTGGAGGGTTAGGAGAGCGATGGTGGACGAATCCCAACACAGTGTCGATTGACAGACAGCGCCTGCTCCGCCTTCCCCCCCGCCAGCCCAGAGCATCGTCCCCTTCCTCCTGACAGGGCAGGAGCGTCCCACGGTGCAATCCTTTGGTGCTGAGCCACCAGCTCCTTTCCCACACCACCCAGGCCCACGCCAGCGAGCCCTCCCTCTTCGTTCCCACCCAGAGGTGGGTCTCAGCTCCCCACCCAGCCCTGGCACCCCATCGGCTCTGGGCTCACTCCTTGCCCAGTGTGCTTCTGCCCCCTTTCCCGAAACCCCTGCTCCCCGCCAGCTCTGATTCCCCCAGTCCCCTGCACTGGGATCCCCAGAGCTGCCCCTAACCCAGGCCCCCTTCTAGCCCTGGCCTGGTGCCCCCCTGCCCTGCGCCCAGCCCCTGCCCTGCTGTGGCCCTGTGCCCCACAGCCGTGCCCCACTGGCCTTGCAGGGGATGCCACCGCTGGAAGGGCTGGGATGGGCCCCTTCCCCACCCCCCCAAGACACCCTGGGCTCAGGGCTGTCCCGTGAACTGTGTGGGGCTGGGAGGCCCCAGGTTTGGGGTGGCCCCACGGGCCCTGCAGGGCTACACAGCCCTGGGCTCAGAGCAGCCTTCTAGGCCGTGTGGGGCCCCGGGGCACTGGGCTTGGGGTGACCCTATGGGCTTGGCGGGGCTGTGCAGCCCTGGGCTCGGGGCGGCCCTGCAGCCCGTGTGGGGCCACAGGGCTTGGGATGGCCCCAAAGGCTGTGGGGGGCCAAGCAGCCCCCGACTCGGGGCAGCCCCTCGGTGAGCCCGCTGGTGCAGGCTGGTCCCGTGCTCCTGCCACAGGGTGCAGGGGACTCTTCTAGCGCCCTTTGCGTGGTTTGCTCTCCAAAAATGCCAGCTGGGTGCTCCCCGGAGCGGGGAGAGGCGCCTCGTTTTTCCTGTTCTCCCAGGATGTGCGGGCAGGGCGGTGCCTGCGCCCAAGCGCAAGGCAGAGCACCCCACAAAATCCAACCCCCCGCGCTCGGCCCAGGCGCAAGGCAGAGCACCCCGCAAAATCCAACCCCCCGCGCTCGGCCCAGGCGCAAGGCAGAGCACCCCGCAAAATCCAACCCCCCGCGCTCGGCCCAGGCGCAAGGCAGAGCACCCCACAAAATCCACCCCCCCACGCTCGGCCCAGGCGCAAGGCAGAGCACCCCACAAAATCCAACCCCCCGCGCTCGGCTGCGCGTGCTGCTGCCTGGCTCTCGCCAGCCTGTGAGTTCGCGGGGTTCGCTTGTCGGGGGGTGCTGCGGGCACGCTCGCTCACGGCCTGCGAGCGCAGCTGGGTTCGTCTCAGGGCCCACGAGTGTTTTTGGGAACAGGGCAGGTCGGGTCGTCTCTTAGGAGGCCGGTAATGCCTGGGAGGGTGTGAGTGGAGCGGTTTGGCTGGAAGGGCTGAACTGGATTAGAGATTCTTGTTTGGTTCTTTGCTAATCCCTAATCTCTTAATTCCTCTCTGGGTGGTAACGCTTGAAGCGGGTGTGGGCCCACCTCGAGGTGAGCGTGGGGCTCCCTCCCGTTTCCCCGGGAGGCAGCAAGCTGGGGAGATGCTGCCGGGCTTGGTACAGACGCGAGGTGGCAGCTGGGCTCCTGCTGTCCCGTCGCTGCCAAGTCCAGCACCCCCGAGCAGAGCCGCCGGCGGCTGCGGGGCCGTTTCCTGACCCTGCCCTGAGCCACCCCGGACTGAGAGCGGAGCAGCCCTCCCACTTGAGCTCGGCTGAGGCAGTGCCAAGGGGAGGAACACCTGGGATCCCTATGCCACCCCGTCTTCGAACGGAGTGGTTTTGCATGGTTATCACCACCCGGCTCCGTTGTGGAGAGAGCGGGGCTTTTCTCCTGGCGCTCAGAGGCACCATCAGGTCTCTTGGGGCTGGGAAAGACGGATGAATGGCAAAGCGATGAGTTGAGATGCTACGCTCTTCTGCCGGCATGGGTTGGGCTGTGCTTTGCTTTCCCCCGGTTCGCCTTCAACCCTCAACAGTGGTGTTAGCGAGGAAACACGCCGTGTCTTTCAGCTGTCTCCTGCTGAAGTCCAGACAGGCGTGTTTCGCTCAGAGCAGAGCGGTGTCGGGGCTCTGGTGAGGTGAGGGCTCCTGCAGAGCCGTTCTCCCCGCAGCCCTTTGTGTATGAGCGGAGGCAGAGCTCCTGGAAATCATCTTCTCGCTGCTGACTTACGGAGGGTTTGCTGATGGCCACGTCTCTGGGGTTGGAAGATGTTTCTGCAGTAAACGGAGCCCTGGCAGCTCTGTCTGGTTTGATTCCTCCCTTCTGGTGAGGGCTATAGGGATGTGATTTAATTTAGGGATTTAATTTAAGGACTTGAGTGACTCATCTGGAGAAGAAGCCGTTCTCTGTGGAGCAAGGTGGTGATACAGCTGCCGAGCGGTGGGACCTGACTGAGAAAAGTGCTTTGGTCCTGTTTCTGCTTTTTTTCTCTCATTAAAACTTAGCAAAAACCAGAAATTTGCAGTAAAAAGATCTGAGGGCTGCTTGGAGCTCCATTTCTAGCTGTTAATTGACCCTGTTCTTTAACAGGGCTCGTGTATCCCAAAGCCAACGGTTCTCTTCCTCTTCTAGCAGATCCGAGGGGAACAGCCAGGATGCCGCATCGTACCATTCATCTTTTCCGGAAGGGGCTTCGACTTCACGACAACCCAACGCTGCTGGCTGCGCTGGAGTCCTCGGAGGCCGTCTACCCCGTCTACATCCTGGACAGAGAGTTCATGACGTCGGTGATGCACATAGGCGCCCTGCGGTGGCATTTTCTGCTGCAGTCCCTGGAAGATCTCCAGAAGAATTTGCGTCAGCTGGGCTCTTGCCTGCTGGTTATTCAAGGAGAGTACGAGACCATTCTTAGGGATCACGTCCAGAAGTGGAATATCACGCAAGTGACTCTGGACGCGGAGATGGAACCATTTTACACGGAGATGGAGGCCAACATACGACGTCTGGGAGAAGAGCTGGGGTTTGAGGTGCTTTCTCTGGTGGGCCACAGTCTTTACGATACCAAACGGTAGGTTTGTTTCAGATTTAGCAAGCATCAGGGAGGAAAGGCCAAGTATTTTGGGCTTTCTGGATCCTAACGTGTTCCTTTTGAGAAAATTGGACTGAGATGAATGTGGCGCTGTTTGCTAGAGGCTTTTTGTGTGTTGGTCTGCTGGAAGTGACAGCAGAGATTTCGCAGAGGTGTGAGGTTGTTGGGCTGTGGCTTGAGCCTAAAGAGTTTGTGTTTTTTTCCTTTTGGGCGGTTTAATTCACTTCAAAACTGATGTTAGCTACTCTTAAACGGAGTGGAGGAAATTCCTTAACACATTTAATAGGACTTTTATATAATTTATTGTGTCAGATTTGTTGTTAATCTTTCTCATCACCCTTCACTGGTGTCTGGATGCACTCAGACCCAAGCAGAGCTGAATCAGTGAAGATGTTGAAATGAATAACAACCGGGAGGTGATCAGTAGCAGCTAAACCAGCCTCAGCCTCCAGCTTCCTTGGTTTATATTATGGTGAAAAGTGATCCTTTTTTTAAAAATTATTATTATTATTTTTTTTTATTTAGGATTTTGGACCTGAATGGTGGGACTCCCCCGTTGACGTACAAGAGGTTCCTCCACATTCTCTCTCTGCTGGGTGACCCTGCAGCGCCTGTCCGAAACCTTACAGCAGAAGACTTCCAGTAAGTAACCGGTGGGCAGCAGGAAATGGCAGCTGCTTTTTCTCTGCCCAGGAGAGCCAGGGCCGGATGGTAACAGGCGGTTTCAGACGTTACGTTGCATTACTTACAGGCATGGAGAGTTATCGATTGCATGCAGAGAGGGGATGCGATTCTGCTGTCGGGGCGGGGGCACAGTCCAAAGGCCTAGGCCTTTGCAAGGCACGCTGGGACAGACTGTTACGGAATGTAGGGGTTTAACAGAGGAAGGACTAAGGAATTACAGTCCTTTTCTCAAAGGCGTGCTCTGGCTTCCTCACACATCAGGATTGAATGCAGGCTGATTTCATCCTGGGCTGCACCCCCAGCAGCGTGGGCAGCAGGGCAAGGGAGGGGATTCTGCCCCTCTGCTCCGCTCTGGTGAGACCCCCCTGCGGCGCTGCGTCCAGCTCTGGAGCCCCCAGCATCAGAAGGACGTGGAGCTGTTGGAGAGGGTCCAGAGGAGGCCACGCAGATGCTGAGAGGGCTGGAGCAGCTCTGCTGTGAGGCCAGGCTGAGAGAGCTGGGGCTGTTCAGCCTGGAGAAGAGGAGGCTCCGGGGAGACCTGAGAGCGGCTCCCAGTGCCCAAAGGGGGCTGCAGGAAAGGTGGGGAGAGACTCTTCAGCAGGGCCTGCTGTGACAGGACAAGGGGTGATGGTTTTAAAATACAGGGAGGTAGATTCAGACTGGATAAAAGGAAAAAAATTTTTACGCTGAGGGTGATGGAGCACTGGCCCAGGTTGCCCAGAGAGGCGGTGGATGCCCCATCCCTGGAAACATTCCAGGCCAGGTTGGCCGGGGCTCTGAGCAACCTGATGTGGTTGGAGATGCCCCTGCTCCTGGCAGGGGGGTTGGACTGGGTGGGCTTTAACGCTCCCTTCCCACCCAAACCACTCTGTGATGCTGTGATAGGCGTTGGACGAACCCCTGTAGTTTGGTTTACGCAGGCAGTTTGGTGGCATTATCATGCTGTTCCCTTTGGTTTTAAACCTTTTCTCCTCTCCCCTCTGTTGGATGGGAAGGAGGGACCGAGCTCCTGTCTCCCAGCACTTGGGAAGCAGCTCAGAGTCAAGGATGTCTTATGTTTGAGGAGAGGTCCGCGATCCAAAGGGAGGTGAGACTGCGGTAGGAGAGAGCTGGGGGTGGGACTGCGGACACCTGGTACTTCTGCGTCAGGCGCCGCTTGCGCCACAGCTCTGTGTCGGTAACTTAGGCTTCGATCTTCCCAGCTTGGGAGAATCCTGTTAATTCCTGACTGTTGTCTTCAGATAGTGCCATGGTAAGACCCTTGTAAGTGTTGGGATATATCAGTTCCTGTATTTTTTTATTTTTTTAATTTCATTTTTTGGTTTTTTTTTCCCCTTTTCCCCCTCATTTGTTTATTTGCACTTTTCAAATTAACGATGCTGAGAGCTAAGTGGTTCACATGCTTCCCAGCAGGCCTCTTATGCCAGTGCTCTGAGAGCTGCACTGGCCCCTTCTTGTGTAGGTGTCTGCAACAGAGCTGAGCTCAGTTTTCCCAGGTAAGCAGAAAGATCTCTATTGATCTCTGAGTTAACTCGTGGTTTTCTGGAGCCTGCGTACCACTGACACTTCCCTCAGCCTCCTCTTCTTTTTACAGGGGGGAGAAGCCCATACCCTGGTGCTCTCCCAGCCGCGCAGGGGCAGAGGCCCTGGGGAAGCCTCAGCGGCTGTGGCTGCAGGAGAGATGTGGGGGGACTGCGCGGAGGTGTGGGCTTGGGGAGCCCCCGCCTTGGTTAGCAAGGAGCAGCTGGGGAGGCGGCGCAGGGAGCCGATCTGCCTGCTTCCCTACAAAACCTCCCAGAGCAGCCTCTCCTCAGAGGCAGGGGAGCTGAGCGCCCTTTGGAGGCAGCACCAGGGCCCCGTAATTTTGTTTAGGGTTTGGTGGGGCTCTTGCTGCCTCCCAGGGGTGGGTGAGACAGCTGGGGAAGCTGGAGAGGAGATGTCCCCAAGCCTTACGGAGCGGATGGGAAGCGAGAGGGGTGTCGGAGCTGTGAGGGCTGCAGTGCTGAGCTCTGAGCGCTGTAATTTGGTGGGTCTGTTCCTTTCCCCCATTCAGGCTAGCGTTACCGGGAGCGGTTGCAGGACGAGCTGTGTTTTTCCTCAAGGAGAGTGCGGCCCAGGGTTTCTGGCTGTGCCACGACAGAGGAGATCTTGGCGTGTGCAATGGGCAGGGGTCTTCCTCCCTCCCTCTTCCAGCCCTGGTTCCCCCTTTGAGCGAGGCCTCTCTCCCGCATTAGGAGATGCAGGGCCTCTGACCCGGGCCTGGCGGAGCGTTACAGGGTGCCTCTCCCCGTGGATTTGAAGATACCAGCCGAGAGCCTTTCCCCCTGGAGAGGAGGGGAGACCGAAGGGCTGCAACGCCTGGAGCGACACTTGACTGACCAGGTCAGCCTTGGTTTTACGTGGGTGATGGTGTCCACCTCGCTCCTTTTATGTGTGGTTGTGTCTGGACCTCAAGAAACTGCTCAGCTCCAGCTCTAGCTGAGGTTTTCCTCACCAGGGCTCAGCTCTTGGCAGCCTCGGTGCTGGCTGCTTTTAAGCAGGTGCTTTACCCACTCCCAGTTTCATAAAGTGGAAAAGTGCGGGGCTGTTGGACCGAGAGAGCTGTTCCCTGTGTTACAAAATCTCCTGGGGAGAGCAGAGCTTCACAGCACCCATGGGTGGGACGTGGCCTTGATGTTGGGCTTGGAGGAGGTCTGTGGATTCGGAGATCTTGGAGGAGGACGGCAGCCTGGTCTCAAGATTTTGTTGTCCTTGATGGTGGCATTTGTGGGAGAAAGGGTGAGGGGAGCATTTTCCAGGCGTGACATTGAGCAGAAGCCAATTCCCAAGGGGTTGTTTGGTTTTTTTTCCCTGTTTCGTTAGCTGGATGTGTGTCACCTTGTACTGCCTGAGCCTGGATTTCTATTTTTGTTCTAGGGCTGGGTGGCAAGTTTTACTAAACCGAGAACAATCCCAAATTCGCTCCTTCCAAGCACCACCGGCCTGAGCCCCTATTTCAGCATGGGCTGTCTGTCGGTTCGCACCTTTTTTTACAGGCTGTCAAACATCTACGCTCAGGTAAGAGAATAACCGGTCACAGTTAACGGCCAGCGTGCCTGGCATGCGAGGCTGGGATTTAACGCTCAGATCCTCTTGGGAGAGACCTGCTGCAGCAGAAAATGCTGCTTTGCTGATGTCTTCTCACAGCGTCCTGTGAAATATGTGAGCGGCTTTCTGTGTTGTGTGACACACCTGTGAACGTGTACAGCTTTTCCCAATCTGGTTTGAGAAATGTGAGAAATAGGGAACAAGGAGACCTGCAAGCATCAGGAAAGCTCAGGAAAACCCTCCTGAAATTCAAGGAGTTAAACATTGGGCAGATGTCTTGAAGTGAAGCTTTTGGTCAGTTTGGCCTGTTCAGGCAGTTCTGGGTTTAGAAATGACCTCTTTTCCTCTCAGACAAGTTTTAATTAGAGCAGAAGCCAAAACCAACTTCTTGAAAACGTGTTTGATTCTTAAGAATCAGTACGGTTGAAACCAACCCAAGAAAACCAAGGTCTCCCTGAGCCCCCTCCTTAAGGGTATCTCTTGATACCCCGAGCCACCTGCGTTCAGCTAGCCGAACAGTTTATACGTTAACAGACACGTTTGGTTTAAGAAATCTGTGTGGCACCATTTTGGAAAGCAGATGGAGAATATTTGAGGTAACGCTGAGGTCTATCAGAGTTCAGCTTTTCTTTTGGGCGTATTTGCTTCAGATCTTTGATTTCTTTGGCTTTCATGGTAAAGTGCCATGAGGCCAGCAGTGCAGTTAGGCTAAGCTTTGTTTTCTGGGCCTGACAATCACAAAATGTGTGAGACTGCAGTGGTGTGTATGAACAGAAGCTTTCACTCTGTGTCTTGCAGGCCAAGCATCACTCTCTGCCCCCGGTGTCGCTCCAGGGGCAGCTCCTGTGGAGGGAATTCTTCTATACGGTGGCCTCGGCAACACCAAACTTCACCAGAATGGCTGGGAACCCCATCTGCCTTCAGATCAGCTGGTACCAGGATGCAGAGAGGCTCCACAAATGGAAAACGGTAACAGGCTGCGTCTCCACAAGCGCTGTGGAGCAGTTCAGAGTTTTTCCTCTCGCCCTGCGGGCTCTGTGAGGTGGGGCATAGAGCAGCGTGTAGGCAAGCGGTGTAACAAAGTGCGGATGTTTCTTTCCTGCTGCAGGCGCAGACCGGGTTCCCGTGGATCGACGCGATTATGACCCAGCTGCGCCAGGAAGGCTGGATCCATCACCTCGCTCGGCACGCTGTCGCCTGCTTCCTGACGCGGGGGGACCTTTGGATCAGCTGGGAAGAGGGCATGAAGGTTCACTTCTGGTTTTTTTTTTTGGTTTTCTCTGTTCTGGCTGGCCTTGAGAGACGCCTGCAAAGCATGAGCCTGGCAGTGGGGGAGGTGGTACTGCAGAGCGGCGCTTCGTTACCGGGCCTCGCTAGAAATCTCAAGGTTTATGAAATCTCATGGTCTCTTGCCCCAGTCTGAGCCTTGCTCCGCTGGGTGCAGCGGTGAGCGGTCGTTCCCGACCCCAAGGCCTGATGATTTTTGGGTGATGAGGATGCTGGAGACCTGCTCAGCCTGCAGCAGGCTTTGGGCTGCTCTGTTGCTGGGCTCTCCTCTAGCTTCCTCCTGGAGAACCTTCCCTGTGTGCCCTGTGAGAAGGTTAGCCTGCGCCAGCACAGAGCCAAGCTTAACCCTTCATCTCCCAGCCTGTTTGGGTTTTTTTTAATGCCACAAATGCAGCCATTTCAGGGGTGTTTCTCTCTTTCTCTCCCCGTCCCTGAAGCGCAGGTGTTTGAAGAGCTGCTTTTAGATGCTGACTACAGCATCAACGCAGGGAACTGGATGTGGCTGTCGGCCAGCGCCTTCTTCCACCAGTACACGCGGATCTTCTGCCCTGTCCGCTTTGGGAAGCGCACGGACCCCGAGGGGCAGTACATTCGGTAGGGCGATGCGCACTCCGTCGGTGCTTCCCTGGCTCCTCCTACAGCAGGAGCTGAGGAACTCTGTCCGTTTGAAACCCCGCGAAACAGGGGTCCTAGCAGTGATTTTATCTGACACGTGAGGAAATGGAGGCACAGAGAAGCAGGGGCGTACCCGCGGTAGCTGGGTGATGGCTGAGCAGCGCGCTGTATTGATCGGTGGGCATTTCTCAGCCCCAGCACTGGGTTTGGTCACCAGGCTGACTGCTCTTTCTGAAGGACTTGAGTAAAACTGCACAGCTGCCCCGCTCCAGTCTGTGCTGTGTTTCTCGGGTTTCTGGGTGGTCTGATTCATTTCAGACACTTCAGTTTTATTTCTCTGAGTGAGTCCTCTTTGCTTTCAAGTCTCAGTTTTGTCTCTAGATAAGGTACTGATGGGCTTTCTGCTAAGCAGTGGGTGAGTTTACAGCTGACTGCGACAGGAGCAGGCTGTGTTGGTATCTGAGCAAACAAATCAGTTTCCCTACCTTTGCTCTTCCCCACACCCTGTCCAGCTCCATGCCTTGTCCAGGAGAAGCCTGGCTGACACACCTGACAGAGTGGGGCAGAAAATGACTTTTCTGTTCTGTAAGATTTTTTTTTTTTGTTAGATTTAAAAAAAATCTGTTTGGTTTTCAAATTTATTAAGGTGTGGGATGAAATGTCAGTGAAAATGTAAAAAACCAAAATATTTTGGCTGGAGAAAAACAGAAGTAATGTTTAAATCAACCCATGAATTCTTTGCTGTGAAGTTAACTTTTGGAAGATACCACCCTACGGAGGGTTTCAGAACATAAACCCAGTTCTTTTGTGTAGAATGAATCAGATCTGTCCCAGGGATTGCGCTATCAATGCGATCACCAAGAATTAATGTGGCACAGGTATTTATCTGCAGGATTATAAAAACCTGTATTATTCCTGGTTTGCAGGAAATACTTGCCTGTACTAAAGAACTTTCCATCCAAGTACATCTACGAGCCCTGGACAGCATCTGAGGAGGAGCAGAAGCAAGCAGGGTGTATCATAGGTAATTCAGACACCTTGCTAACGATTCTGCTGCACGCTGTCCAGAATAATTCCATGCGTGAGACGTAGGTGTCGCACTTCCAACACGAGTCATGCATTTATCTCCTGAAAATGGGTGACTCCAGCAGCCCACCTTCTGTTGATTCTCCTTTAAAGTTTTTTACCCAAGTCTAATCTCAGAGTACAGATTTTTGCCTCCACTTCATTTCCTAAAACTATTGGATCGCTCTAAGTTATTGCCTTTGCGTTTGTCTGCCTGGGGTGCTTGGCTGCCTTTAAATAGATCTGAACAGCCTGCGCTTTTACGCTGGCTCTGCGGCATCTCTGCAGTCTCTGACAAGCTCACGCCTAAACGGCAGCGCTCAGTCTGATGGGGAGAAACAGGCACTGCTGAAGCGTGGGTCAAGCGGTCGATCTTAGATGCCAGTTATTTTAGGGAACACTGCAAGGGTTTGCTTGGTGCAGATGGGGTGAAACGTCCTCGATGGGTTCCGTAACGGCTGCTGTCTCCGCGTTGCACCAGGACAGGATTACCCCTTCCCCATGGTGAACCACAAGGAGGCCAGCGATCGCAACCTGCGGCTGATGGAACAGGTCCGACAGGAGCAGCACCGAACGGCCCAGCTGACCAGAGGTGGGAGCTGCGGCGCCGGGGTTCGGTGTCCCGCGCCGCGGAGGCTGTCACAGCTCTGGGGGCTGGCTCTGCGTTCGTGTCCAGGACTCCTTTCCTGGTTATGAACGTCATGCACCGCTCTTCCACTTACTGTTAAACTGGCATCGCAAGAGGGAGAACCAGCGGTTGCAGGATGGGAGCTTGCACGTGCCTGCCAGAGGAACGCCTTCCCAAAAGCAGACCTCCTCCGCCTCCTGAAGGCCTGTGCAGGCAGCCTCCTCAGCCCCCAGGCCTGCCAGGTGCAGAAATCCAAGGTGCAGAAATCCCTGCAGCCCTGCCCACGCCTCTTGCGAGCCAGAGCATTCCTGTTTCTCCTTCTTGCCATGGCTGCCCTGCCCCGCAGCAGGAGTTAGCCAGGATTCCCGCTGACCGCTAAGGACCAAAAAGCCCCTGAGAGCCGAGCTGCTCTAAGAAGTTTACCTTTTCACCTCGTTTCCTAAATAGGTTATGCACACGCACAGCAAACTGGCAGTTATCAGGTAAGGCTCAAACTTTGCCTAGCCTGAACTAACTAGGCATTTTCCTTCACACGGATGTCTCGCTTACATGGCACCAGTGCTCTTAAAACTGAAATCCTAGGGCCTGTGCTGAGCTCTTCGCCTCAGAGGAATCCTCTGCAGGAAAAAAAGTGGAGCAACGCTTCCGTATTTAAGGATATGCCATAGCAGCCTCCATAGAAATTGCAGAAACACAACGTGCAGCACCTGAGGGGACTCTGAGTAGCCCTGCCTCAGCTGCTACGGCCAGCTGGAGTGAATTGTTCCCACCCTGTGCGTCCTCTGTACCCAGGGGGCTGTGCAGGCACAACCCACGCGTCCTGACAGTTCTGCCACAAACCCCATGGCACTGGGGAGTAAATCACGGAATTATAGAGTAGTTTGGGCTGGAAGGGAACTTGAATTAATCAAATGCTGCGATTGCTGTTGGAGAAAAGGAAAGGCAAAGTCTGAGAACCAGAGTCCCCTACTCCCAGCATTGCTCTCGTTGCCCAGAGGCATTTTCTGGCACGCTCTGTAACTTCTCTGGCCACTGTCACCGCGGGCTGTTACACTGAAGTCAGAGACAGGCTGCAAACTGTAATTCTTCCTTCTTTATTGCCACAGATGAAACAGATGACCCAATGGACGTGAAGGTGAAGCGTGACCACTCTGAAGAAAACGTATCAAAAGGAAAAGTGGCCAGGGTGGCAGAACAAACCGAGATCCCCTCAGGGGTTACCCCTCAGGAACCAAAAAATGGCAAAAGCCGGGGAGAGCCAGAGGCCAGCTGAGCTGGACAGGCTGCACTCACGCTCCGCCCTGCAGATGGTGCCTCCTGCTCGTGAACTGGCCTCCAGGAGATGTTCTGTATCTCGTACGTGTGTGTCAGCACGGTGATTTGGAATGAATTTTTCTGTCTGTGAGTGCTGTTCCGTAAATTGAAGTGGTGACTGTTTTGCTAGGCCGTGGTGCTACGGCATTGTTCAAACCCACTTGACGTTTGTGCATAAACGCTCTAAGGAGAACTGCTAGCCCTTCCAACAGGCCAGGTAGACGTCAGCTGAAGAACACAGGCACATTAGTGTGTTTGCACGTGAGTGTTAAAAGCACGACGTACCCGTCTTGTAGAGGTTCAGGGATTTCGCGATGCGGCTTTTAGGTTCCCAGTTCCTGCTTGCAGCCCCCAGTTTGGGGAGATGCGGCAAAGCGCAGCCCGTGTGAGGCTGTGTATAGTTCTTTGGTGGGACTCCTTACGCATTTCAAGGGGAGCATTGCAGAATGCCTCACCGAATTCGGGTGGACTGGGTTTTTAATTGTTGTAGGTACTATTTTTGGTTTTAAAAGAAATAACTATTTCTAACATTAAAGATGTAAGATCTCTAGAGCAATCTGTTATCACAATTGGCATCGATCTGTCCTTTTTGGAACCAGGCTGAACAGCCCCAGCTCTCTCAGCCTGGCCTCACAGCAGAGCTGCTCCAGCCCTCTCATCATCTGCGTGGCCTCCTCTGGACCCTCTCCAGCAGCTCCACGTCATTCTGATGTTGGGGGCTCCAGAGCTGGACACAGTACTCCAGGTGGGGTCTCACCAGAGCGGAGCAGAGGGGCAGAATCCCCTCCCTTGACCTGCTGCCCACGCTGCTGGGGGTGCAGCCCAGGATGTGGCTGGCTTTTGGGGCTGCCAGCGCACATTGCTGGCTCATGTTGAGCATCTCGTCCACCAGCACTCCCAGGTCCTTCTCCTCAGGGCTGCTCTCAATCCATTCTCCGCCCAGCCTGGATTTGTGCCTGGGATTGCCATGACCCGGGTGCAGGACCTTGCACTTGGCCTGGTTGAACTTCATGAGGTTCTCATGGCCCCAGCTCTCCAGCCTGTCAAGGTCCCTCTGGATGGCATCCCTCCCTTCCAGCGTGTTGACGGCACCACACAGCTTGGTGTCATCGGCGAACTTGCTGAGGGTGCACTCTACCCCACTGTCCATGTCGCCAACAAAGATGTTGAACAGGGCCGGGCCCAGCACGGACCCCTGAGGGACGCCACTCGTGACCGGTCTCCACATGGACATTGAGCTGTTGACCACCACTCTCTGAGTGCGGCCATCCAGCCAACTCCTTACCCACCGAGTGGTCCGTCCATCAAACCCATGCCTCTCCAGTTTAGAGAGAAGGATGTCGTGCGGGACAGTGTCAAAAGCTTTGCACAAGTCCATCCGTCCCTTGTCCACCGATGCCATCACCCCATCATAGAAGACCACCAAATTGGTCAGGCACAAACTGCCCTTCATGAAGCCATGTTGGCTGTCACCAACCACCTCCTTGCTCTCCATGTACCTTAGCATGGTTTCCAGGAGAATCTGCTCCATGACTGTGCCCTGGGTCTTCCTTGTTCCCCTTTTTAAAAATGGGCGTTATGTTTCCCCTTTCCCAGTGAGTGAGAACTTCACCAGACCGCCACGACTTCTCAAATATGACGGACAGTGGCTTACTGACTTCCTCTGCCATCCCTCAGGACCTGTGGATGCATGTCATCGGGTCCCATGGACTTGTGCACCATCAAGTTCCTCAGATGTTCCCCAACCTGCTTTTCTGCTACAGTGGGCAGTTCCTCATTCTCCCTGTTTTTGCCTTCTGCAACTCGTGTGACGCAGCGTGGCCAGAGCCCTTATTGGTCAAGACTGTGGCAAAAAAAGTAATTAAGGAGCTCAGCCTTCTCTCCATGTCTGTTTCCTTCTGGAGGCGATCTACATTCTCCCTGGACTTCGTTTTGTCCCCAGAGTACCTGTAGAAGCTTTTCTTGTTGTCCTTGATGTCCCTGGCCAGATTCAATTCTGTCAGGGCTTTAGCTTTCCTCACCTGATCCCTGGCTGCTCAGACTATCTCTCCATATTCCTCCCAGGCTGCCTGTCCTTGCTTCCACCCTCTGAAGGCTTCCTTCTTCACTTTCAGTTGGTCCAGGAGCTCCTTGCTCATCCACACAGGATTCCTGGCGTTTGTGCCCAACTTGCTCTTCATTGGCGTGCACCTCTGCTGAGCTTGGAGGAGGTGCTCCTTGAATATAGACCAACTGTCCTGGGCCCTTCTTCCCTCCAGGGCTGCATCACATGGCTCTGTACTCATCAGGTCCCTGAAGAGGCTGAAGTCTGCCCTCCTGAAGCCCAGGGTAGAGAGCTGGCTGCACACCCTCCTCGCTGCCCCGTGGATCTTGAACTCCACCATCTCACAGTCGCTGCAGCCAAGGCTGCCCTTGAGTTCAACGTCCCCCACCAGCCCCTCCCTGTTGGTGAGCACAAGGTCGAGCATGGCACCCCTGCTCGCTGGCTCCTCTATCGCCTGCAGGAGGAAGTTGTCATCCACGCATTCCAGGAACCTCCTGGACTGCCTGTGCCCCGCCGTGTTGTCTCTCCAGCAGATGATGGGGTGGTTGAAGTCCCCCATGAGGACCAGGGCTTGTGACCAGGAGACTGTCTATAAAGAGCCTTATAGACAGGAGCAGCCTCACATTCACATGGACCTCGCACAGAAGCAGCACAGGCCCTGTATGCACCAGGAAGAGGACAAACACTGCTCCTACAACTGTCTTCCAGCACTGCTGGTGACCTGCAGGACCATCACGGAAGAGCAGGGCGGCATGGCCTTCTGCTTCTACAGCAAACACAAGAGCTGCAAGGGCTGCCAGGCTGAGTGGAGAGGCTGGCTGCACCTTCCCGCTGCGCCAAGCCCGCGTCACGCTCCTGGAGCTGCTGCTGTTACTGGACGTCGTAGCTCTTCAGCAAACCCAGCGGTTTGCAGGGGTGAAAAGAACGCAAGGCAGCTACTGCACCTTGACAGGGAGGGGGCAGCCAGTGCGGCCCTTGTTATTTTGGGGAAGATTGCTGCTGCTCTAGAGCCTCCATCATCTTTTAACTTGGGTTCCTTCCTGTGCCTAAAGGGATTGATTGCATCCATCTGCGCAGTGCTACAGCCCAGGAATGCAGAGCTGGTTCTCACCTCATGTTCTAAGGCACAGTGATGCCTTCAAGCCCCAAATGGTCTTTGGTTACCTAAAGCTCCTCCACCTTGGAGCGCTTTGTGTCACCTGAGCTTCACTGTAAGACCTGGGAACTGCCCAGTCCAGCAGAAGGCAGGACCATCAGCAGCTGGCGAGTGACTTTTGCTGCCCAGCATCACCTCTAATGCTGTGGCGCGGGAGATGATTTTGGATGCTCCTCAGTGGTCATGAATGTGCATGCAACCTGTGCTGCGTTCAGCTGGGATGGAGCTGATTTTCTTCCCAGTAGCTGCTGTGGGTTGGAGTTCGTGTGGGATTTGGAATGTGAGGAATGACATACACTGGTGTTATGAGTTGTTGCTAAACAGACCAAGGACTTTTTCAGCTTCCCAGGTTTCGCTGATGTGCGGGTGCAAGAAGCTGGGAGGGGTACGGCCAGCACAGTTCACCCAAACTGGCCAAAGAGAGTATTCCATTCCATAAATGTTATCCTCAGTACGTAAGTGGGGGTTGGCCAGTGGGCTTTGTCTCACTTTTTCTCTCACTACTCAAGATCACACTGGGGTTGCTTTTTGGTTTTGTTCCGTGATTGCTGCTCGGCACAGGCTGTGTTGGTCATCAGGCGGCGATAAGTTGTGCATTGTTTGTTTTGTATATTTTATTATCCCTATGTATTATTCTTCTTCTCATTATTTTTATATCTATTATTATCTCTTTCTTTGCTGTCCTAGTAAACTGCCTTCATCTCAACCCATGAGTTTTCTTTTCCTCATGATTCGCTCCCCTATCCCCAAGAGGAAGGTGAGCGAGTGACTGCGTGGTACTTGAGTGAGGTTAAACCGCGACACATCCAGAGTGGCATCCACACTAGAAGGAGAGACTTTCAACCATGCAGGTGATCCTGGTCAGCCGTCAAAGGAGTCAGGAGGATCAAGGCCTCTTTGGGACTTCCTTTCTTGCAAAGCAGCAGCTGCATGGTCTGGTCTTTGGTTGGAAGGAATGGGGCTTGCGCCCGCTTAAGGAGCTGAGGTAGGAGCAGGAGCAATGTTTGAGTGGGAAACAGTGAGGGCAACTGAACTCTAAGGCAGCTGCCTCTGGCTGATAAAGTAGTGATGCAGAAGTTCCTGTGAAGCAGAAGGACCGAGGTCTACTTTGTGAGCGCATGGCAAAAAGACTTGCTCAGGCAGAAGGAATTGCCAAAAGAGCGTATTTATCTCCGCATCGTCTTTTCCTCTGCGGTGGGGAACCTGACTTTGGAGGCAACAGTGTCTGCACGTGGAATATGTCAGATTCTGAGCCAACAAAATGCACCTGGGAGGAAAGGTGTCTGATGATGATTGATCTTGCTTGATTTTTCTCTTTTTGCCACTGCTGCCCCTTCCTTGCCTCCCTCACTCATCTCCAACATGCAGAAAGCCTCTCTGTATCCCCAGGTGACATTTTTCCTTATTCTTCCTCCTTTACGAGGCTTACCTTTTAAGTTTACGTTTTGGGTGCTGTGAGTTAGGGCTTTAGGTGTCTTTTCTGATCTTGTTTCCTCTGGTTTGTGTCACAGTTGACGGAAACCACAGCTGTGCTGTGGTGAATCACGCCATGGGTAGGTGGCCAAATCAGGTCCCTGCCTGCAGTGACTTGTGTGTCGGGGGGCCTTTCCCAACCACATGTAGAATTTTCAGAGCTGCTTTAGCAACAGTGGAGCTGATGAGACAGCTTCCTTCCTTGCTGCTGAAGAAACCTTCACTGCTTATAGTGTTCACCAGCTCAACCAGTTTCGTTGGTTGGCTTGAAGGACTGAAATCAACAGCTGGAAACAAGAGTGACTCTACACCCTCATTCTGGAGGACTGGCCCCTGGACGGTGACAGGTGGGTCTTTGCCAGGAGTGACAGCAGAGGGCAGTTCCATGCCCCACCTCAGTAAGGTCATCTCCACGGCGTGGGGTCTGCCGAAGTGAGCCTTGCCTGGGCAGTGCTGCTGTGGTTGACCCTACCAGTCTCACATTTTCAGTGCATTTGTGTTCCAACATTTTCAGTTCAGTGAAGCGCTAACTGTCCCAGCTGGCTGCGGACCATGCAGCAAAGGACCATCAGGGAGATACCTGATGCAAGCCTGGAGCTGACCCTGGACCTGGACTCACCTGTCCACGCTTCCAATGGATGATGCTTTTTGGAAGAGATTTATTCACTACAAGCTCAATGCACTCCAGTTTTGCACCATGCCCGGGGTCACACCTTTGGCGAAGCACGGGTGCAAGTTAAGGGCTGAGTTCCTCTGTGTGCTGCTCACTTGAACCTCTGCAGGCTGGGGAGCATGAAGAACAACCTGCCTGTTCCCCAGACAACACTATCTTGTTCTGGATGGATGTTTTGGGGAGAAATAGCTGGTTTTTAGACTGGTTGGGTTTTCCTGGAGAACCAAGCTGTGATTTCTCCAGCTTCTGCAGATGGGAGAAACTCTGGGTATTAAACTCAATCATCTTGTCTGAGTTTGTTGTGCTTTAGCCCTGGTTACCACACAGTTGGTCGCTCTCCCTCCCCCTCCCCAGTGGGATGGGGGAGAGGATTGGGAAGAAAGAAAAACTCGTGGGTTGAGATGAAGGCACTTTCCTAGAATAGCAAAGGAAAATGACAACAATAACAAAATATAGGGATACAAAAATATGCAAAATGAACAACGCACGATTTCTCACCACCCGACGTCCCAATGACCGATACAGCCCCTCCTGAGCAGCGATCACAGGAAACGAAACCGAGCAACAAGCAAAGGAGCGCGAGAGAGATGGCCCCTCCCCGGCCAACCCCCACTTACACACTGAGCGTGACGTTCGTGGCGTGGAACACGCTCTTGGCCAGTTTGAGTCAACATTTCCGGCTCTGTCCCTGCCAGCTTCCTGCCTCTGCGCACCAGCAAGACATGGGAAGCCGGACAGCGTCCTTGGTCTCTTTAGCAACAACTCACAACATCAATGTGTTTATCAACATTCTTCACATTCCAGATCCCATACTCAATCCAAAACACGGCGACTACTGAGTGGAAAATTAACTTCATCCCAGCCGAGACCAGGACAGAGTTCAATCTAAATCCCTTCCCAGACCTAGGCTCCAAGAACACAGAAATCTGTATCCTAACATCTTTAGTTGTATTGCCCTGATGCACTTTTAGACTTAGAATTCTAAGTATGTTCCTTCTTGAATATTCCACTGGGTTAATTAGTAGGAACAAAAATTATCCTCCTACGTGTGGTAAACACTGGTGGGAGGCAGTGGACTGTGTACTCTAAGGCAGAACACACTACTTCTGCGCAAGATTTCATAGAATGGCTTGGGTTGGACGAGACCTTGAAGATAATCTCATTCCAACCCCCCTGCCCCGGGCAGGGACACCTCCCACCAGACCAGGTCGCTCACAGCCCTGTCCAACCCCGTCTGGAACACAGCTTCTCTGGGCAACCTCTGTCAGTGCCTCAGCACCCTCACAGTCAAGAATGTCTTCCTCATGTCTAATCTAAATCTACCCTTTTCCAGTTTAAAGACATAAGCCTTGTCCTATCACTACATGCCCTTGTCAAAAGTCCCTCCCCACCTTTCCTGCAGCCCCCTTTGGGCACTGGGAGCCGCTCTCAGGTCTCCCCGGAGCCTCCTCTTCTCCAGGCTGAGCAGCCCCAGCTCTCCCAGCCCGGCCTCACAGCAGAGCTGCTCCAGCCCTCTCATCATCTGCGTGGCCTCCTCTGGACCCTCTCCAACAGCTCCACGTCCTTCTGATGCTGGGGGCTCCAGAGCTGGACGCAGCGCTGCAGGTGGGATGTCACCAGAGCGGAGCAGAGGGGCAGAATCCCCTCCCTCGCCCTGCTGCCCACGCTGCTGGGGGTGCAGCCCAGGGTGCCGTTGGTTTCTGGGCTGCAAGTGCACATTGCCGGCTCATGTTGAGCTTCTCATCCACCAGCACCCCCAAGTCCTTCTCCTCAGGGCTGCTCTCCATCCATTCTCCGCCCAGCCTGGACTCCCCTTGTGCTCTGAATTGTCCTGTCAAAATTGCAGCCTACCCCTCTTTTCTTTCTTACTCAACTATTGTTTTTTAATCATGAAACTTTCTATACTTGGTCTGATTAGAAACTATTACTCTTTAAATTAATTGAGATTTTAATGAGTCATTCACTTTTTTTAAAACAGCAAAACAACCCCTGGTTAAAACCATGATGGTAACAGATCCTCAAACAGTCCATTGGCTTGTCAAACTTTAGATGAGTTTCGAATTTGAATTCTTTGTGGTTTAGTTGTAACTGTACAAAGAATTATCTTTAACAAAATAAGCAATATTAGCTAAGATTTGATGGACTGCTAATAGAATGTCAAGCCTTAATTTGTTTCCTGTCTAGAAGTCAAAAGAGTGGAATGCAAAATTATTGTGAACCCTCATGGAGCCCTATTTTAATTAAAATAAGGATTTACTATGTCTAACACCAACTTTACTTTTTCAAGCTGTATAATTGGCAGTGAATTTAGACAGTCTTACGGCTTTATACTTGCAAATGTGCTTTACACGGTTGAAAACCCTAATTTGGTGTGCACCACCACAGAGGCGGCACCCAGGTTCTGTAGGATGTGCACACCTGTGAGGACTCGCCACTAAAAACTGCACTGAGAACTATGAAACAGTTCCTCATTCACGCAGCACGGATCGGGTAGGGAGCACATGGTAAACCGTTTAATTCAGCATCATTTGGTGCTGTTACAGGGGTTACGAGACTCCAGATGTATTAGAGCATCCGTTACGTGAGTCAGCTAAATTCGCCGCCTTTGATACCGCAGTGGCGTCAGGTTTGACACGAGCAAGTGCTGACAATATCCACAATGCCTGGCAGAGGGTGCGTCTGTCTGGCTGCTTTTCCAACTGAAGTGTCAGACCAACACGGCAAATAGTCTTCATGAAGAGAAAAGACGGGACTGGCATTAGAAAAATGAACAGCTTGTCAGTTCTGGACACAGGTATTTGTGGTTTCAAAATAGAGGGAGGCAGATTCAGACTAGATGTTAGGGGTGGTGGAGGGTGGTGGAGCACTGGCCCAGGTTGCCCAGAGAGGTGGTGGATGCCCCATCCCTGGAAACATTCCAGGCCAGGTTGGCCGGGGCTCTGAGCAACCTGATCTGGTTGGAGATGTCCCTGCTGCTGGCAGGGGGGTTGGACTGGATGGGCTTTGAAGGTCCCTTCCCACCCAAACCATTCTGTGATTCTATGATTCTATTTGCTGTCATTAGACACGCGGTGAACTCAAAGTCAAAACCAAACGGTGTTGTACGATGAGGCAGGAAGAGCAGGCAGTCAGTCGAACTGGGGTCCCCCAAAGACCACATTGACATCGATGTCCGTGTGAAGTCTGTGGGTCTGTTTTGCAATTTAGAGGAAGCTGAGTTATACATCACTCAACATCTTTCGAATTTAACACGAGGAAAAATTTATGACCATGAAAAAAACCTTGCAGAAATTTTTAGTCTAGATTCTTGTAAATTAAAAAGTTAAAGATCTACCTCACCATTACCAGAAGCTGGAGCACTTCGCCAGTTCAAAGGCAGCTTGAAAGGCTGAACAGGAACTCTCAAACCTGAAGGAACATAAATTTCCCAGAAGCCCAGCTGGCATCCTCGCAATAAAAGCTGTACAATAAATACTGCTTGGAAATGGAGATTCTGCTGTGGCAAGAATTGTGCTGCAGAGAAAGCAAGCGGCTTGGATCAGCTCCCGTCTAACTGAACCTGCAGGGAACCAAGGCCACTGGATTGATCGGTAAAATTTAAATCACTTTTCAGAGACCAGCTTCCTTTGCTTTTAAGAAATAAAAAATTGAGGTAGTCCTAACAATGTGTGTCTTTGATATATTCCAGATTAGAGGTCAGCTTCTGTCTACATGTGTGATTTCAGTGTACTGGCCAGAACATGACCAGTCTGCTGTGAAATAATAAAAACTTATCCACAGAGCTTTTACCTGGCTGCCCTGGAACAGACAACGTCCAGAACACGTCAGAAGCAACGTTTCCAATTCGGTCAGACTCCAAGCGTCATTCACTGGGACATCCAGGTGGGAAGGGAGGGAAAGGAGGAGAAAAAGCTTTTTACCAGTAGAGTGGTGACTTCTGGTGAACCCATTGGTGATCAGACATTTGCCAAACTCTTGTCTGGGGACACACAGGCATGTAGGGATCACTGCAAGTGGCTCCAGAAGACGTCCTGAAATATGGCACGATGTGACAGGAAGAGCCATGAGCTTTGCCTCTTCTTTAGGTTAGAATACGTCCATCCCATCAAATATATTCAGATGTTGTTGCGAATCCTGATTTAGGATCCTGCTGACTACAACAATTATTGTCATGGAAACTCACAAAAATTAATTTAGCCAAGGTGATAAACTCAAAATAAGCTTTATTCTAACCAAACTTGTTTAGTAGCACCGACGGGAAATGAGGGAGACCAAGGTTGTATCATCCGGGAGTTATCTGCCACAAACATAACTAAGTTAAGCTTAGCTCTACTTCAAGCAAAATTGCTTTAAAACTTTGTAACATTAACAATCTGCGGGTTCAAAATGTCAGAACCCGCAGATCTGGAATTAATACTACACTCAGGACTTCCAATGGTCCCAAATGCACAAACACTCACCTAACAAAGGGAGGGTGCTCAATCTCCAGGAGCTTCCTTAGGCGACGTCGCAGCCTAAAGGGAGAGTTCCCGACTGCAGACTCCGAGGACTGGCTCAAGCTCACCCTCCAGCGGGGCTCCATTTGTACCCCGGTCGACTCTGATCTGCGGTCATACACGGTCACGTCAGTTCTCCTCGGCTGAAGACCCCACTTCTCAACAGCCACGTGGTTCTAGAAGCTTCCTCGCTTAGGGCAGGCGTACCTGCCACAGATGTGGGGGTATTTCCACTGCAGCCTGATGGAAGTTCGGGATCTGTTTCTGTTATTTTCATTAGAGTAGAAAATCAACTTTATGGGTTAGATGAATTCCCAGGGCAGCACCTGTATTAATTATAAACTGATACGGAACTGTGCACTGATCCTTGTTTCTCTAAACACACCAAGTTTCTTTTCAAATTTTACAAGCTGGCCGCCAGAAAGCTCTGTGTCCAAGACAGCTGCTTTCATTTCACCCTCAGTTGTTTTGTTTTTTTTTTCCTGTCTTCCAGCCTCCAATAAATAGCATCACTGATGACTTTGGAACTAGAAAATTTATTCTGTCTAGATCATCTCTTCGGTCTTCTAAAGCAATAGTTATTTCACTGGCTCCGAGCAGTGAACGAACTGCAGCAGCAATATCTTAAAAAGCAAATCCTCCAATAGCATAAAAGTTATTTCTTGCTGTTACTTCAATTATGCAATACCTTATACAATTTCAATAATCATAGTTTATATTCTCAGGTCATCCGCAGAGAACAGGAAGACTCAGAATTAACTTTTGAAATTAAAAAGCCGCTGTAATGATAGGGCTTCTGGAGCTTTAAAAAAAACAAACTCAGTAAAGATGATAGGTCTCAGAGAAAAATTGAGAGAGGCCCACAAGCACCAGCCGTGGTATAAGCAAACCCATTCATGAGCTGCTGATCAAGAAGTGTCCAGTACATGACAGATGGTACAGGCTCCCTTCCGGGCTGAAATGATGAGGTCTTTCTCCAGACAACGTCCTGAGGCAGTTCAGGGGTTAGATTAGTGCAGGTCCTTCTCAGAGGGGTGAGATGGAGAGACTGTGACCAGTCATGGTGCCTCTGCCTGGCTTCGCTTGCCAGAGCTATTCCAAAATAGCTTTCAGAGCTATTCACCTCTGTGCCTGGCAAGGTCATGGAGCAGATTCTCCTGGAAACCATGGAGAGCACATGGAGAGCAAGGAGGTGGCTGGTGACAGCCAACATGGCTTCACCAAGGGCAGATCGTGCCTGACCAATTTGGTGGTCTTCTATGATGGGGTGACGGCATCGGTGGACAAGGGACGAGCAACTGACATCATCTACCTGGACTTGTGCAAAGCTTTTGACACTGTCCCGCATGACGTCCTTCTCTCTAAACTAGAGAGACACGGGTTTGATGGACGGACCACTCGGTGGATAAGGAGTTGGCTGGACGGCCGCACTCAGAGAGTGGTGGTCAACGGCTCAATGTCCATGTGGAGACCGGTCACGAGTGGCGTCCCTCAGGGGTCTGTGCTGGGCCCGGCCCTGTTCAACATCTTTGTCAGCAACATGGACAGTGGGGTAGAGTGCACCCTCAGCAAGTTCGCCGATGACACCAAGTTGTGTGGTGCCGTTGACACGCTGGAAGGGAGGGATGCCATCCAGAGGGACCTTGACAGGCTGGAGAGGTGGGCCCGTGCCAACCTCATGAAGTTCAACCAGGCCAAGTGCAAGGTCCTGCACCCGGGTCATGGCAATCCCAGGCACAAATCCAGGCTGGGCAGAGAATGGATGGAGAGCAGCCCTGAGGAGAAGGACTTGGGAGTGCTGGTGGATGAGAAGCTCAACATGGGCCGGCAATGTGCCCTTGCAGCCCAGACAGCCAACCGCATCCTGGGCTGCATCAAGAGGAGCGTGGCCAGCAGGTCTAGGGAGGTGATTCTCCCCCTCTACTCTGCTCTGGTGAGACCCCACCTGGAGTACTGTGTCCAGTTCTGGAGCCCCCAACACAAGAAGGACATGGACCAGTTGGAGAGGGTCCAGAGGAGGGCCACAAAGATGATAAAAGGGCTGGAGCACCTCTCTTATGAGGACAGGCTGAGAGAGTTGGGGCTGTTCAGCCTGGAGAAGAGGAGGCTCCGGGGAGACCTGATAGCGGTCTTCCAGTACCTGAAGGGGGCCTACAAGAAAGATGGGGAGAGGCTGTTCAGTAGGGCCTGTTGCGATAGGACAAGGAGTAATGGTTTTAAAATAGACGGGGGTAGATTTAGATTGGAAATTAGGAAAAAATTTTTACGATGTGAGTTATAGAACACTGGAACAGGTTGCCCAGAGAGGTGGTGGAGGCCCCATCCCTGGAAACGTTCAAGGCCAGGCTGGATGGGGCTCTGAGCAACCTGATCTAGTTGGGGATGTCCCTGCTCCTTGCAGGGGGGTTGGACTAGATGACCTTTGAAGGTCCCTTCCAACTCTAACTATTCTATGATTCTATGAAAAATTCTCTGTCCTCCAGTGAGCCCATGTCACGTGTCTCCATGTGAGCACACCATTGGTTTCATGTGTACAATCCCGGCAGGTTCCAAAGTCATCTTACGTTATAAAGAACTAATAGTTTTTAAAGACTGTAATTTCTCAGGTCTATCAGGAACCATAGGGATCAGAAGACGGTCTCAACCTCTGTGGCAATGTGCCTTGAGCTACCAAGACAAGAGAGAGGGAAGAGAGGAGTGTTTATTCACAACCTTAAAAAAAAAAAAACATTACCACAAAGGTTCTTTCTTTCTTTTTCCAACCCTTGGCAGGTTACTTGCATTGCTTTGTGAGTCAGTAAGTCAGAGAAGGAAACTTTCTGTTCTGAACCAATGGTGATGCTGCTCATGGTCATTCTAACAAAATAACAGAAGAGTTTAAGCTGAACACCCAACCCTTCCTCAAAGCAGAGCCAACATAAAAGGCGGGACAGGCTGTTCAGAGCTCCAGTGAGTTAAGTCTGGAATATTCTCTAGGAAAGTGACCCCACACCAGCGCTTAGCCACCTATGCAGTGAAATATTTTTCTTCTGTCCAGCCAAAATTTCCTTTGCTACACCTTGTGCCTCCTGCTCTTTCACTGTGCACCTCCAAGAAGAGGCGGCTGCCTTCTCTACTGACCTTAGTTAGGTGGCTGAAGACAGCATTTCGGTCCCTCTCACCTCCTCTCCAGTTTCTCAGTCTCCCCTCGTATATCACGTGCTCCAGCCCTGGACAATCTCCGTGGCTCTCCACCGGACTCTTGCCAGTTGACTGATGTCTTTTTTGTACGGTAGGGTGGGGAAGCCACGCAAAAGTGGATGCCATCCTCCAGATGAGCCCTCGCAAATGTGATTGTGGTGGGTTGACCATGGCTGGCTGCCAGATGCCCACCGAGCTGCTCTCTCACTCCCCCTCCTCAACAGTACAGGAGGAGAAAAGAAGATGAAAAAGCTCATTTGTTGAGATAAAGACAGGGAGATCACTGACCAATCAGCGTCATGGGCAAAACATTTGACTTCAGAAAAAGTTTAGTTTTTTGGAAATTAAAATAGATATGGATGGTGAGAAACAAAGACAAGAATTAAACCACCACCTTCCCCTCACCCACCCTTTTTTCCCAGGCTCAATTTCACTTCTCCACCCCTGGCTCCACTACCTACCCTCCGCTCTGAGCAGCGCAGCAGCCTCTCTGCCGCTCCTTCCTCCTCGGACCTCTCTCCTGCTCCAGCGTGGGAACTCCGTGGGCTGCGGTTTCCTCAGGAAACATCCACCTGCTCCCGCATCAGGTCCTCCGCCCCTGCAGCCCTCCCACTACCACAATCTGGGCAGTTTTGACTCATCTATTGCTTGGCGTGAACAGAAGTAATGGGAGATTATGGTCATGGAGCAAGAGAGACAGGACAGAAAACAAGAGGGTCTTTCAGTCTGTTCCCAAAGAACTTCAAAATCAGTAGCAAGACTCTCTCAAGTAGCTTCTTAACATCTTCATTGAGAATACAACATCACGCCCCATGTTTGGCAACACTAGTGATCGTTAGCTTGTTGGCTGGACGCTGGTGAAGCAGCTGAAGCACTGGGAAGATGGGATTCGGGTTGATGTGAAGCAACTTGTATTTCATGCCCCTGAGAGCTTTAGTTCATACCCGAGGGTTTTCCCAAAATCTGACTAAATGCAGAAGCCTAGCTCTGAGCTCCTAAATTAGAGGTCAGCCTCTGTCTCACCCAAGGCTCCTGCTGACCATTAACCCTAAAGACCACTAACATTAACTCTGACTGAGTTAATCTTAAAATGGCCATCTAAAAGAGATCAGCAAACTTGGAAACAGTGCATTTTCCTACACTGGCTATCCAGGGCAATTAGCAGATACGGACGTCTACACTGCAGGTATCTGGAAAGCGATTGGATAAGTCACTCCCGGTTTTTTCATACTAACCACACAAGCTAAATTCCCATCAAAGAGAGAACGAGCCTGTCAACACAGGTGGAAGAAAATAGCTTTAGCAGGCTGTTCCTCCATAAAACGGAGAGGAGGACAACATGTGCTCAAAGTTTCATGGCACTTTGACAATTTGCGGCTGGTAAAAGCAAAATTTTAACAGATTATTTTGAAAGTTTTCCCTTCCATGAAATACAAAGACTGACACTGTGAATCTTGGAGTCTGTATGGATTGGTTTACAAGGGCTTGTCATATAAAGTAATTTATGCGGCAGGATACCTCTAGGGAATTGAAGAGGAGATAGATGGTAGAGAAAAAAGAGTGAGAGAGAGAAAAGTGAGCGCTACAGGTAAGGCGAGGCGGAAAGGAGCGAAGGGGTTGGTGGGTGGATGAAGGACTGAGCGCTAACCCAGTGTGGAAGTTTATTTGGATGAGCTAAGATAAGCTGGTGTCTCATGTTGGAGCAAATGAAAAAGGAGTGAAAAGGCAGAGAACAGGTAGGAAGGCTGTGCGTGTAGGTGATGGATGTCAGCGAAAGCGTGAAGGGTCACTAGCAGAAGGAGGCTGGAAAATTGGAGTCAGTAGAGGTCAGTGATGCAGTGGGCTGAAGAAGTCAGTTGAAGGGGATGCAGAGAAGTCACAGGCAGAGAAAGGCAACTGATGTCTTGTGGACTTCGTGGGGGCGGTGAACAGGGACGAAGCAGGGGAAGAAGGGAAGGCTCTGGGTATGGTGGGGTGATTTCATGGGGAAGAAAAGAAGAGGGGGCCACTGAGATCCAATGAAAACTGGCAAGTCACAATTGCCATGAGTGTGTAATATTCCTCCTTTGTAACACCCTCCCAGATTTTAATGATTTGCCGGCCAGGTGTTGTGATTTAACCCCAGTCAGCAACCAAGGACCACACAGCTGCTCGCTCACCCTCCCCCTCCCTGAGAGGATGGGGAAGAGAGTAGGAAAGAAATGAGAACTCGTGGGTTGAGATAAAGACAATTTACTAGGACAGCAAAGGAAGAGATAAAAATAATAGTAGTGGTAGTAATAACAAAGCCAATAATAATAATTTAATGACAATAATATTAATATTAATAAATAAGGATAGTAAAAAATACAAATGCACGATTTCTCATCACCCAATAACCAATACAGCCCATCCCACCCCACGCAGTGATCACAGAACAGAACCGAGAGCAATCTCTGAACAATCCCACGAGAGAGAGCGAGCTGCCCACTGGCCATCCCCCATTTACTGAGCACGACACCTCTGGTATGGAATACTCTCTTTGGCCAGTTTGGGTGAACTGTGCTGGCCGTACCCCTCCCAGCTTCTTGCACCCGCACATCAGTGAAAACTGGGAAGCTGAAAAAGTCCTTGGTCTGTTTAGCAACAACTCATAACACCAGTGTATGTCATTCCTCACATTCCAAATCTCACACGCACTCCAACCCACAGCAGCTACTGGGAAGAAAATCAGCTCCATCCCAGCCGAAAGCAGGACCAGGGATCTCCTGAAGCTGTTGTAGTTTGTTTGTTCAGGGATGCGTGACAGAGGTCTTCTCCAAGTCCTTGTCTAGTCTCCCCTCAAACATTCACGGAAGGAAGCGGCAGGTGGAGGTAACTCCATGGCAGAGGCAGAGCTGATGTAAGTGGTCAGTAACTGAGGATGTCTCTTACTGAGACGGCTTGGAAGAAGCAGGTTCAGTATGAGCTGGAAGACATTAGGTCAAGGCAATTAAAGAATATCAGAGCTAGCAGCGAGGAGAGCCAGTAAGCACCGAGGAACAAGCAGAGTCGCGTCCAGAGCAGTAACCAGAGACCCCCACACAGCAAAGGGCCTCCCGGCGAGGAAAGAGCGTGGAGAGGGACGGAGCAGTGAGAAGGTGAGGGAAGGTTGGGCACTAGAGCCACAGTGTCCGTGCACAGTGCCACCCCTGGCAGGATGCACAAGTGCCGCGGAGTTGATACTGCTTTGGGAGCTTTGCTGCCACCACTGCGTCTGAAGTGGCAGGACGAGGTGCACAAGAAAGCCTACCTGGGTGCTGTTGTGGGGGCAGCCACTCTGACGATCTTCCTGTGCCAGATGAACTGGGGAGAAAATACACCGCAGCCTGGGCAGCCCAACTCTGCCTTCAGGTGACTGTTCACTCAACTCCTGCTCAGAGTTTGGCAAACACAGCCCATGCTGAGGAGCAGCGCCACGAGGTCAACGCAAAAGCACCGCGTAGGCAGGACGGGTAGCCAGGAAGAGCCAAGGGGCCACTGTGCAGCCATTACCCTGCAGATGGCCGCTTCCTGCAGCCATCACCGTTTCTCTGGCAGTTTCATCATAACCTGCTCACTCATTGGCTCCTCTGTCACCTGCAGGAGGAAGTTGTCATCCCCGCGTTCCAGGAACCTCCTGGACTGCCTGTGCCCTGCTGTGCTGTCCCTCCAACAGATGTCAGGGTGGTTGAAGTCCCCCAGGAGGACCAGGGCCTGTGACCGTGAGGCTGCTCCTATCGGCCTATCCTCCTGGCCAGGTGGCCTGCAGCACATCGCCACTGTAACGTCCCCTGTCCCTGCCCTCCCCCTAACCCTGACCCATCAGCTCTGTCAGCTCCTCCTCCATCCCCAGGCGGAGCTCCACGCACTCCGGCTGGTTGCTGACATAGAGAGCGACACCCCCTCCTCGTCTGCCCGGCCTGTCCTTCCTAGAGGGCCTGTACCCCCCCATCCCAACGCTTCTGTCGTAGGAGTTGTCCCACCACGCCTCCGTGATGCCAACAAGGTCGTGGCCCTGCACGAGCATGTCTCCAGCTCTTCCTGTTTGTTCCCCATGCTGCGTGTGGTGGCACAGAGGCACTGAGGATGGGCCCCGATGAAGCCGACTTGCTGGCTGCAGCAACGGGAGTTCCCTCGGGCTGCGGTTCAGGTTCTCTCGTACTTACCCGCGATCCTTCCCCGGCCTCTGGGCACTCGCTGCTGGTGCTGGCACCGTGTTGACAGCGGTGGGCTGGATCATGCTCACCCTCCCCCGGCAACAGGAGTTTAAAGCCCTCTGGATGAGCCTGGCAAGCCTTTGGCCAAGGATGCTCTTCCCCTTCTCAGTTGGGTGCACCCTGTCCGCCCCCAGTAGACCAGGCTTCTCAAAGCCAGTCCCGTGGTCTAAGTAGCCGAAGCCCTGGCTGCGGCACCGTTCCTGTAGCCATGTGTTGACCTGCCAGATTCGATTGGCCCTTTCAGGCCCCTGCCCTTTGACTGGGAGGGTTGATGCAAGGACCACCTGCACCCCAGAGTCCTTAACTGTGGCTCCCAGGGCCCTGTAGTCCTTCCTGATGCTCCTCAGGCTGCTCCTGGCTTCATTACTGGCACCCACGTGAAACACCAGCAGCAGATGATAGTCTGCGGCCGTACAAGGTTTGGTACTCTCTTAGCAACATCCCTGATACGAGCATCTTCATTAATCATCCGGATCATGGGGCAGAGTGTACCTCAGCAAGTTCGCAGGCGACAGGAAACTAGGAGGAGTGGCTGATACACCAGAGGGTCACGCTGCCACCCAGGAGGGACCTCAGCAGGCTGGAGAAATGGGCTGAGAGGACCCTCATTAACTTCAACACGGAGAAGTGCGAAGTCCCACATGTGGGGAAGAAAATGGCACTGCACCAGTATATGCTGGGGGCCACTGGCTGGAAAGCAGCTTGGCCAAGAAGGACCCAGGGGTCCTGATGGACACCAGCAAGGTGCCCTTGCCGCACAGAGGGTGAGTGGTAACCCGGGCTGCGTTAGGTGAAGTGTTGCCAGCAAGCTGAGGGAGGTGATCCTTCCCCTCGCTACACTCCGCACTGCTGAGGCCACATCTGGAGTGCTGTGTCCAGTGCTGGGCTTCCCAGTATGAAAGAGACACACTGGAGAGAGTCCAGTGAAGAGCCATGAAGATGACAAAGGGACTGGAGCATCTCTCAGATGAGGAAAGATTGAGAGAGCTGGGACTGTTGAGCCCAGAGAAGAGCAAGCTTGGGGGATTCCTATCAATGTACGTGAATACCCGGAGCGGGGTGCAAAGAGGACAGAGCCAGGCTCGTCAGAGGTGCCCAGTGCCAGGACAAGAGGCAACGAGCACCAACTGCAACACAGGAGGTTCCCTCTGAACATCAGGAGAGTTTTTCACTGTGAGGGTGATGGAGCACTGGCACAGGTTGGCCAGAGAGGCTGTGGAGCCTTCACCCTTAGAGATATTAAAAAAAATGTCTGGGCACAGTCCTGGGCAAGCGGCTCTAGGTGGTCCTGCTTGAGCAGATGACCTCCAGAGGTCTCTTCCAAGCTCAGCCGTTCTGTGATTCTGTGACTGTGTGACTTGACAGCAGAAAATGGCGACGGTCTCCCTCGCTGGTTTTGGTCAGAAGTCGCACTGCAAGCGCGAGTGGCCTGGCTGTTGCGCGCCTGCAGTGCGGGGCTCCAAGGAGGGCGACAGGGGTCGAGGAGGGGTCCCGTGAGGTGACGTCCAGCACTGGCTGCCAGGGCAGAGGAGCGCCTTGGCCAAACGAGTGAGGATGGGTGTGGCGGCTGGGGTGTCTGTGGGGTGAGGACGGACTCGCTGCGGGGAAGGGCCTGGAGCAGCGTCACCTCCTGCCTGGGCCGGGCCTGCCGCTGGCCTGGCGGTTCAGCCCCAGCCACCCGCAGGGCCCCCAGGGTGATGGTGGGGGGAGGCCAGGCTGGGGTGCACCCTCCCTCCATGGGGGCCATCGCTGGTGAGGAAACCGGCCGTTTCCAGCCTCAAAATCACCGATTTCCAGCCTCAAATTCGGCCATTTGCAGCCCCCAAACCGGCCATTTCCAGCAGGAAGCAGTCCCTCACCGTCCCGAACTACTTCCGGGGGCCGCCGGAAGCGTCGCCGCCACTCGCTACGCCACCTGCGGCCGCCAGGCGGCGCCGCGCTCCACTTCCTCCCTCAGCCGGAAGTGGGCGAGGCGGAAGTGGCCGCCGATTGGTGGCAGAGCGCGGCGGGCGGCGGGGCCCGCTAGGCGGGGGCGAGCGGAAGTGACGCGCCGCCCCTCCCCGCCCGCCGTTGTCCGGTGCCGCGCTCGCGCCCCCCGCGGCGGGGTGCAGCCCGGCCCCGGCCCCGCCCCGCCCCGCCCCTCCCGCCGCCGCCGCCCCCGCCCCGCCATGTCCCGCCGCCCGCCGGCGGCCCCGCGGAGCCCAGAGGAGCGGCCGGGCAGCGCCACGCAGTTGTGAGTACCGGGCCCCGGGCGGCGCGGCGCGGCGCGGGCCGGCCCGGTGCTCGCCCCCTCCCGGCGTCGGGCTGAGGTAGGCGAACGGCGCCGCCGCCGCCCCGCTACCGCTGTTCTCCCGGACAGCGCGGGAGCGCCCGGCACGGCCGAGCAGGGAGAGACCCGCCAGGTACGGTCCCGCCGCCCTCCCCCCGGGCCCCGCCCTGCGCCTCGGGGCCCAGCGGGGTCCGGCTCCGCCGTCCGCTGCCCCCCTTTCCCGGGCCGGGGAGGGGGCGAGGTGTCGCCGGTGTCGGGGCGTGGGCTGGGGGAGCGTGGGAAGGCTGGGGCGGGGGAAGCGGGCGGGGGGCGTGCCAGCGTGGCCGCTCCCGCCCTTCACGCCTCCGCCCGCCGCGCGGTGCGCTCGCCCGGCGCGACGCCGCCGCCGCCGCCTCCTCCTCCGCTGGCGGGGCACGCGTTTGCGCGGGGCCGGTGGAGTCGGCGCGCGGCCGGGCTTGCGCCGGAGGCAGCCAGGAAACCGGGAAAAGGAGAGGGGTGTGGGGTCCGGGGGTCTGACCTCCTACGGTAGCGGAAGGGCTCTGCACCAGCCCGTTCGTAAGCAGGTGCTCGTAGCCCCGACGTGAGCCGGGTGACTCCGATCGCACCGCGGAGGGTTTCTGGGCCGCCCAAGGCTCCGTGTTTACAATCCCGCTCTAAACTGGCGGGAGCTCAGCCGGGGCCGGCGGCTTGAGTTGTGGTTTGACCCCCAGAGAGTTTTCCTCATCTCGCTGGCGTTCCCGGGTTGCTGCGTCCGTTGGGCGGAGGGCTCTGGGTTAGCCCGTTCGAGCCGCGGGGTTCCGGTGGCCGTGGCACGTCGCTTTGGCGCTGGTGACGTTCTCTGTGGTTCTGCCGAGGGTTTCACGGCTGACGGAGGACCCGGTCACTGATCGGTAGAGCTGTGGTTTCCGATAAAGCACAGTTAGCACAGCGTAGAGCAACTGTCTGGACCCCAAGGAATATCCCACAAGGGCTGAAATGCTTCCAATTTACAAAAAAAATGTTATTTTGCCGCTTCCTGAGTTCAGCTGAACCCATTAAAGCAAATGAAGTTGGTTCTCTGAGGTCTGTAGTGGCTTGCAGTCCCTGTTTGATTTCTTCGTGTTCGTAGTTGGTGCAGGTTGTCGCTAAAGTAACAGCTGGGGGTAAAGGCAGGCTAAAAAGTAGCTTGCTTCTGCCGAAAGGGGATGTTTCTTCTGAGAACTTTGACGTGTAACCGAAGGTTGAGCAAGTCTCTGTCATTTTTATCTCCACTGCTGTATTTTTTTAGACTGCATGATCGTGGTTTCTGTTGCAGTAGTGTGTTGGGATGCCCCGGTGGTTGTAATGGGTTTGGCAAGTGGTTTTATTTACCGAAAATATTCTGTGGGTGTTTTTGTTAACGTGAAAATTAGGGACAGGAGATGAATATTTAAATACTCAGTATTTTGTCATTTGAATCTGCTGCTTAGCAAGAGTAATAAATAATACGGGATGAGAACTTTAGACAATAAAATTGCTGGGTGTGATCATATAAGTGACGAAAACAGGAATTCTGTTTCAGCTGAGGGAAATGTAGGCTGTTCTTCTCTTTATTTTTCTGGCTTGCTATAAATAAATAAATAAATCAATCTTCATGTCTCTTTCTGTTGTCTCTGCTTTCGTAGTTTGCTTAATGCCATTTCCGTTGTTGCCTGGGAAGCATTCGTATTGCCACGCAGGCTGTTTACCTAAAGAAATAATGACCTTTTTGGGTCAAGAAAGATCTCATCTAGTTGTCAGTTCCCTCTGTGAATGTCACGGAATTGTTATTTCTTTTTTGAAGAAAGCCAACAACCTGGATTTGATAGTTTCTATGGGGACATTAGATAAGATTTCTACCAGTCCACCACTTTTTTTGTTTTCTTCCATGACTTATTGTCTCCAAGTTCTGTTCAGGGATCTGCCTTATATTCAGGGCCACGCTAAAATATTATAACGACAGAAGTATTTCTAAGTGTTAATATATTGAAATTTGAAGAGGTTTCTATTTTTGGGATAGGGAAGTGAAGAAGGTTGAAGAGGAGAACGAAAACTCAAGTTCAGTAATTATGGGAAAAATCCCCAAGTGCAAGTTGGCATGATTTACAGAATACCTTTTTTTTTTTAAAAAAAAAAAAAAAAAGAAATTAGCCTGTTCTTAGACTAAATCACTCTGACACTCTTAAAGAGGGATACTGATGGAAAGATTTTTTCGCTCTGCTTCAGGGATTCTTAAAATATGTTCTTCAAAGAAACAATGGCCTGCAGAGTGAATTAAAATATCTTCTAGCTCTCCTCTTCATCACTCAGTAGTGTACGAAAAGGCTGACAGTGCTTTATTTTATTTTGGTAACATGAAATATCAGTCCTGGTTGTTTCTTTGTATCACCTGGAGAAGTCTTGAGTGATGTGAGAAACATGTGGTGAAGCATTTTCAAATTACATCTGCAATGGCAAAAGCATCTAAAAACGTCAGCGATGACGTCTGTCCTTCCTCTTTCATCCGTGTGTGGGTACAACTTCCCAGTCTCTCATCTGAACATTTCCTTTTCCTTCTTTCATGTCAGTCTTTTAGCTTTTTGTAATTCTGCAATCCTGTAAGTACCTGCTGGTTGTTTCAAGTAAAAGAATGTTGTTTTCCAGAAAATCATAATTTTGGAGTTTTTTGCTCTTTTTGCATAAAGTGTGAAGATAAAAAGCTGCAGTTGTCTTCCGTAAACACGAAAAGCAGAATGATCTGGAGTTCAGACAAACTGCATTTTTTAAAGGAGGTTTCTTCCTCAGCCTACTTACAAGATCCTGTTTGTAGCACAATGTGAAATCCAGGTTTTTTTAAGTCCATTGAGAGGGACGTGAACATTTCTCAAGGTAGCAATGAGAAAAGTGGAAGTGAGCACTGGAAACTGGCATTGCTGCTGACACGCAGATGCATCGTCTATCTCACCTCTCTCTCTCTCTCTCTGCTTTTCTTGCTTCCTCTCTCTCTGAGTGGCTCCCAAAAGTTAGAGGTGTCCCCTTGCTTTGGCAGGTGGAGGACTGTGCCTCTTTGGAGGTTTCTTCTGCCCTGTGATGCCTGTTTGCCGTGCTAGTTAGCTTGAGTGGAGGTAAGTGCCTGTTTGCTCTGCAAAAGCTGTAGTGGTTCAGCAGTGTCTGTGGAACCTGCTGGAAATGTCCCTTGGAATTTGCCTTCAGAATATGAATTCTTACACGTAGAAGAGAAGCTGAGGCTGTAGACCACGGGGTTATCAGAGAGGCACTGAGCGTCAGCGTGTGTGACAGGTACAGGCGCAGAACGCTGTCCGGGAGCTCACTGCTGACCTTCCTGATTTTGCATTATCAGTAGCGCGAGGAGGCGTAGAGTGGCTCCAAGAGTGAGTCTTTTTTTCTTTAGTTAAGTTCAAACATAAAAATGTTTTAGTTGCTCTTTGTTTAAGCAAAAATATGTCCGTACGCTCATCACCCTTCAGTGCTAGTCCTTCTCAGCTATTATTTCTGATTCCAAAACATCCAGCTCCTGATTTACTAAAACATCTGATGGCAACTTCCGCTAGGAACCATGTGGTATGTTGCCCATGTACATTTTCAGTATGTTATTTTTAAACGAAAAATACTGCAGAATTTCCTCCCCACTGCGCTGATAAATCGCGTGAACACCTGCTTTTTCACACAGTATGCCTAGAAATGAGGCATTGTGCCAAAATATTTGGTGTGGGAGTTAATTCTGAGCTTACAGCGGGGAAAGCTCTGAGTGTCTAAAGCCTTTACGTTTTAGACAGACAATAGCATCGTTATTTATGTCGACCACCAAGGGGAATGTGACCCCTCGGACTGTAGGAGGAACTGTCCAGCTCGGGAAGTGAAGAACATCCTTGTGACTTCTCACTTGATGGGAAAAGCCAATGTCTTGACTCACTTCTTGAGCAGATTCAACGGTGGAACGCATGAATGATATCTCCTAGTCACTCTGTTCCAGGCAGAGTTGGAAGCCCCAACGGTAACGGTTCACTGCCAGAAAAATTGCCAATGTTTTGAAACTACTTGGCAGTAACCGGAACACAGTACTGATGTCATCTGGATGGGGACTGGGAAATAATCTCACGTCCGTGTTCTCAATGCATTTATTGATGTAGAAAGTCAATGGAAGAGAGCTAGAGTGCTCTTGGTGACTGAACGTGGAATTGGCAGCTTTGCCTTTTAATCATTCTGGATCTGATGTCAAAACCATGAAACCTACTTCCAGTTCATTTGGTCTCCTCTTTACAGGCGAGGGAAACTCTGTTTTGACCATGTATGGCTCAACATGCCACTGGGCATTATGTTGTTCTTCTGAGAGTCCAGTTCTTTGGGGAAGATGCCTGTGTTCAGGCAAACTCACTTGAAGTGGGAAAGATTTTCTGTCTTGTAATGGACTTGAAAAATCTTGGCATTTGAAGCAGTCACCACTAACTTTTGGCTTGACAAGGTTCTATCTGTCTGTCTGCTCTTTGAGTTCCTGTCTTCACCTGCAAAAAAATCTGCATTTACTCTTCAGATTTCACTGGTGCTGTTTCCATGTGTTCCTCCTCATTTTTGAAGCCTGTTCCTTCCTAGACTTAGATTTCTGTTCTCATGAATGTGTGGATCTTGATAGCACTCGAGTTTGTTGTTTTGTTTGTTTTTTTTTCCATCTCTTTGAAGACGTCCACCTTCATAGTCTGTATCTGCCTAAAGAATGAGCGGGCAGGTGAGATGTAGGCGTATGAGTTGGTCACCCCACACCCTATTCCACAAAGTGAATGTGTGCTGCATCTTGATTTCTTTTTCGTATGTGTGTGTCTGAAGTGATTCCTGCTTCCATCTTGCCATGCGACTAACCTGCTTGTATTTTCCTGAAGCTTTTCTGAAGCTCACACTTCATAGCACTAAGTAGGGCTATTAATAGTAACAGGGAGATGGGAAAGCAAAAAATACGGCTTCTCTGAGAAATCGGAGATAAGGGTTTTCGTTTTCAAAATGAAAGGCCCAGTAAGTAGAAGAGGAGGATAACGTAAGGTGTTTTCTTGGGTCTTTTAACTTATTTTTATCTGAAAAGGATGCCATTTCTTGCTGCTCTGTGATGTGACAGTTGGCTGTTATGTTCAGGTAGTCTGTGGTATTCTGAAACGCGAGCCCACAAGGTACACTGGGTAGGTCAGTACAACTTTTGCTAGTGAAGTTCCTGAAGACTAGAGCTGGCGTTTTTCTGTAGTTAACCTGCTTCTAAGGTGTAGCAGTGCTGGGTATACAATTCACTGATGCACATTAATTAAAATATCTATGCTGTGTTCACTTATGCTATCTTTTCGTTTTTCTTTTTCTTTCTCTTTTCTTTGTTTTGTTAAGCATTGCAGGCTGTATGTACCGAGTAGTTCAGACGACGGGACCAGATGGAAAAAACCTTCTGAAATTACTTCCCATTTCTAAATCTTCTGGAAGCTTTGTGCCAATAGTTCAGTCTTCAGCCATGCCAAATAATTCTAAAGCGAATATTTCTAGTCCAGTCCATCTTACTTTTAAAACACAGCTTGCCAGTACTACTGCACCTTCATCTGTTAAGATACCCGTTTTTCAGTCTCCTAATCCTGGAAAGATTATTCTTGCAAGGACGCTAGACAAACAGGAAAGCGGTAGGGCAGGTTCTGAAAAGGAGTGCTTAATTCCAAACTCAGCTGCTGACATGCAGAGCAGTGGTGTTTCAGCTGATAGGCTGTCTTTGCAGAACATTGCCGTAACGAGTTCATCTCACCAGAGTAACACTGCGTACATGTTGGTAAACACAAAAAATCTTCCAGTTTCTGTGAAGTCTCCAATACTGCCCTCTGGCCACCACCTCCAGATACCAGCTGATGCAGAAGTGAAATCTGTCCCAGCTTCTTTTTTACCACCTGTAATACAGCAAAAAATACTTGCAGCTGCAGCAACAAATGTGTCTGGAGGAGCTGACAGTACAAAAATGCCAACTGTTATTTACGTGTCACCAGTGAACACAGTGAAAACAGTACTTCCCAAGCGTTTGAAAGCCATTTGCCCAAAACCTTCCACAGAAGCTTCAAAAACATTAATAACGACAGCTGCACAAAAGGGAAGTGGTTCTTCTCCTGAGACAGTAACATCCGATGGTCAGCAGGGCCAGCAGACTCCAATGAAATGGATTGTGCAAGAAAGTCCACAGTCATCAGCGCCTTGCCTTATTCCTGTAAAGTCATCCAATAACGTGGCTTCCAAGATCTTGAAAACTTTGTCAGACATGAAGAATGTAGAAGTTAACTCTACAAATATTTTACCACTCTGTTCTGGTGGTCCTGGTGGAAGCCAAACAAAAATCACACCTATTAAAGATAATGCTCTGGTCATGTACAATGGGAAGTTCTATTTATTGACCAAAAGAGGCTCTGATGTTCTGTCAGCACCTGCTGACAAACAAGCATCTTCCTCTTCTGATGCTTCACTTTTAAAGGAGACATCCAAGCTGATTGATTCTACTGCAGTCAATAAAATAACCAGTAAAGTAGTGAATCTGGTATTGTCAAAAAGCAAAGGAATGGTGCTGTCTCAGAAGGATCCAAAACCAGGTACAAACTCAAAAAATTCTTCACCAGCTGGCTTAAGAAATGACTTAAAATCGGCACCTGCAGCTCCGGTGACACCAAGTGCTAATCAACAGAATTCCACTGTAAACCAGAGAAAGAGCTTGCCCCTCACCGAGAGCATTTCAAGTGGACTGACCCCTATTACAGCCATAGGGACCAAGGAAAATAGATGCCAAAATGGCAAAGAAAAGATTCATTCCCCCAAAGCAGCAAGTGCTGTTTTACCTCAGTCTAAACAAGAGTGTGCTTTCAGTGAAGACTGGCAAAAGGTAACTCTCTCCAATAAACATGCCCATCTCAGTCTCTGCTAAATTGTTATGTGGTCCTGATTCTATTTAATAAGTTCAGAGATTTTTGTAACCGGCTATCCTGTCACTGGAAATGCTGGTCTAAAGAGTGGTTCTATTCAATAAATGATTTTTTTTTCTCAATAAGCTTGCACTATGCAAGTTAGAAAAGTGAGAAAATACATGAAGAAATGGACAGGGAAAAGATGACTTTTTGTTTCCTCACAAGATAAATTGTTGGTATCAACTGACACTATAGGAAAGTTGTTCATTGAGATCTGGGAGCTATCTGCTTTCTGATGTTGTTGGTGACACATTCTCACAGCGCAGCCATTGTCTGTGTTGTAGGTGTGATGTGAGGTAGAGAAGTTTGCAGCTACACGAAAGGAAAACAAGGTGGAAGAGCAAGATTTGTCATCCAGAGTCAAACTCTGGTGTTGCACTAAGTGTAGCTCCAGTTTCTGCTATCTCAGACTGCCAAAGGCAGGAGCTGCCTTTCCTTCCTTTCATGCCATGATGGGAAGAGGTCCACCTCCTTTGACTCATGATTTCATGTCATGCAGAAGAAACTCTTGCGATCTTTATTGGCTTTCCTCCTTCAGGCTGGACCCACATATTCTTTTAAGATCATAATGTCAAAAATATGTTAAAAGTCCTTAGCCTCAAGTCCCACAGACTTTACTCGTGAAGGGTTGTAGGTCAAGTTTTCAGTAACTCAAGAGGCCAGAATGAATTTGCCTCCAGATAAAAAAGTCATTTGGAAGCTAGTTTATACTTGCTTATGTTGACCAAGCAGAAGAGAAATGTCAGCTGAGCATATCTGTGCAAATTTTAGACATTTAATCATTGCAACAGACTGTAAGGCCGCTTTTTTTTGATTGTTCCTCACCTGAAAAATGGTTAAAATAAACCATTTTTTTTCCTTTAGTGCTGTGTCTTGCCATGTGCTAGCATTCTGATTTGCTTTACCCTCTGTGAAAAAAAGCATGTCAAATATTTGCTGCTTTTAGTCCCTAAATTTGCAAGCGCATGGATTGGCAGACATACTGACGCGAGATTTGACTTGAAGATCAGAAACAGCTCAGGTTACAATGAGGTTAGATACGAGAGACGGCTGACAGTGCTGCTTTGGTATTGTCAGCCACAATGCAAGTATGAAATCCTGTCAGCAGTTGAAGTGACTCTGAAGACACTGTCGGATCTTCCGCCATCTTCCTTTGTTACTTGGAAGTTTTAGAACAAGTGATTCCCTTGTTGCTTCTTTTACTTCTGTGGTTTACCAGTTGGACTGTGCATTTTCTGGATGTTCCACATGTACTTGGGGTTTTATATAACTAACGAGAGTGTTAGACCTGTGATAATTTCTGTATAATTTCTCAAAATTGGCTTACCTGTGTTAAGTATAACTCATGGAGAATGGCAGACAAAACAAATGTTCACCTTTCTTTCTAGTAACTAGGTTTTATTTTATTGAGAGAGAGCGAGCGAGAGAGTGTGATTGATGGCTCTCTCACTGTTTCTGTATTTCAGATCCAGTATGAAAAGATGGATTCACCGGGAAAGGTTATTCAAGTCAAACACCAAGAGAAGCCACATTGGAAAGAATACTTGGAATTAAGAAAAAAATTTGGTCTCACTAAGGAGGAGAGAGTTTACCTTAAGAGAATACCACTAAGGACCTCCTGTGAGAAACCAGAAGAAAGGGTTTGTTCCAGTAACAGCTTGAAAAGGAAAAATGATTCTTGCAGTTCATCATCGTTAGATGTGGAAATAATAAATCAACATCAGGAATGTGTTAAAGAGGAAAAGGTATCTTGAATCTTTTCAGTGCTAAAATGCGTACTGCAGTCCATTCAGAACGCAGCGTATGTATAGTCGGTACAGAGCTGCGTGGTTTTTTGGACCCGCCCACATCTGGATTCGTCAGGGCAAGGCAGTAATTGTTATAGTCCCTGTGGGAATTGTTCCTGTACCACAACAGAGTTGTGTGATTTCAGTACGACCATCTGAGAATTTTTATCCTCTTTTTCTGGGTTTCACTGAAGGAAATTTGAAGAACAAATGCTTTGAAGAAGATTGGACCCTCTAGTGGTGGCTGAATAGCCAAAGGGATGGTTTTTATTGGAATAGAGTCCATACCTCTGTGTCCTGATTTATATTTACCCTTCTGCAAACAATTATGTTTATCCAGTAGTGCAACGGATGTAAGCAGAATAATAGATGAATAATTTCTTGTGAGGCTTTACCCTTGAGTTTGAAATCATTCAAGTGCCATTATTTTAAGGCTCTTCAGTCACTCACATGACTAGGCTGAGTTCCAAAGAAAGGTATTGCTTAGTCATGTCTGGTTTTATTAAAGGAAATTTAGCTGCGTACCTGTCTAATCTTTAGAGTTACGAATGTCTTTATAAACTTCGTCCTTTGTCATTGGGTAGGAACTTGCTTGGGTGCTTCTGGAAGGGTTCTGTCCGTGTAAGGACTTCCATTTTAATGCATTAAAATAATTTTATCCATCCAAAGTAATTCTGTTCAGCCATAGTGTTCTAAATTTTCTTCTGTATGATTCAATTCTGCCCAGTCAACTGCTTTCTCAGGCTTTAATAATTCTGTGTTAAGAGCCCTGCTTTGGGCAGACCTACTGGCCGCTCTTAGTAAAGTACATTAACATGTAAATAACAGAACAGCTGGGAGGAATCTGGTCCTGTAATGGACATTATTGTTAATGTTCGAGCTTTTTGGAAATGTAAGCCTGAAGAATTCTTCTATGTTTTAAATTTTCCCGCCAAGTTAGATAGAAAGGTTTTGTCTTACACTCTAGTTAAAGACCTTCAGCGGCAGCAGGAGATGATACCTATGCACAGGAAAGGCAGAAGTGCCCTGGCAGTGTTCTGTAATTGTTAACTGGGAATCTTTGCTAGAAAAATTTTGAACATGGAAGTATGTTTGCTGAAATCGCTAAAAGAAACATCTTCCATATAGTAATTCTAAGAAGCTTGCAACAAGTAACTTGTAATTTGTGCTTAGTGAACTGTGATGTTATAATGTGGGACGATGCTCAATTTAACAGAAGTATATTTTGTGTGTTTCTTGACTGTACAGATAATTGTGGATCTGGAAGAAGATTTCACTAAAAAAAGAAAAATAAAATCCTCACCGCTGTCAGACAGTGGAAAGAGAAGGAGAACGTCAGTCAAGTCAACCACAAGACCAAGTTCAGAAGATATCAGCTCAAGTTCCAGTGTACTTAACAGAAGTGTTTCCCCTCCACCTGTCTTACCCCAGCAAAGCATTTCTGCAGACTTTGTTATATCATCTCTAGGGAGGGACTCTGAGCAAGACTCGTACTCTCAATGTAGTGACGTTACAGACTCAAGTATGCCAGTTCTAGTGTCTTGTGAAGGGGATACTTCAGTTCTTGAAGGTTCTTTCAGAGATGATGCTTTCCCTTTGACTCCCCCAGACTTGGATGAAACAATACGGGATGAAAAAATAAAACGACTGAAGCAGCTCTTAAGAGAACGAGAAGCAGCGCTTGAAGAGATGCGTAGAAAAATGCAGCAAAGCTGAAATACCGAAGCTGGTGATCTGGATCATATTCATCTTCATTTCAGAGACTTCAAGGAAATTCCTTTCTTAAACAGACATGAATATTTCTGGTAGACGGAAGATCGTAATGAGATCTACAGCACATGTGTATTCAGAAAAGTAGAGATTTCTTGTTAAATACCAGAAATAAAAAGACTTGAACCGTCACATTCTGGTTCTGGGACATTATATGTATCAAAGAATGCAGAAGAGAGGCATTTTTATTAGTGTATTCTCTATATTTTGAATTGAGGGGTTTCTGTATTAGTCCTAGCAAATAAACTTTTCCACTTTGGAATCCCACGGCCTATCTCTTAGAAACTGAATGTAAATTGCAAACCCCAATTGTAGATAATTTTTTTTTTCCTGATGTTTTATAGTGCGCGAGAACTTTTGTGAACTTCTGAGAACTGTTAATTGTCATAAAAGGCCAATGGTCAGTGTTTGATAAATGCTGTTTAAGTGATCTAGGAATTGGACTTTAGGCAGTAAAAATGCAGATATTTATACAAAACCTCTTACAGATGTGAAGACAGAAGCAGTAGAAAGCCCTGTTGATGCTTGTCTGGATACCTGTCTCTTGCCGTTATTATTGTAAGCCTTTGTAAGGCCTTTGCCAGCTGTGCAGCACTGATGGGTGGGGTTATTTTGCGGGGGGAGGTGTATTTTTTTAAAACATAATTACGTTGAATAATAACTTGTTGAAGCAAAAAAGGCATATTTCTTTACCCAAGGGTGGTATTTTTAATAATTCTTGATGAGTTTCTTTTCCAGTAATCTGTTCAGTCATTATTTGAACATGTCTCTTGCTGCCTTCATTTGATGCTACGTTTGTTTTGCACTGTGCGTTCAGACTGTCTTTGCCATCATAATTTTTGTAGATCTTTGTAGCGTATTTTCCCAGCGTGTTCTGCCATGTGTTGTATGGACGTCTTTCACTACCCTCTGTTGTCCATGTCGTTGAATCTTGTAAGGCCCATCTGCAGTTCTTTAGTCTTTACTGTTACAGCCATGACTTACTGCTTTGCCACAGAATTTGTCACTGTTTTTTCCTTGTCCATTTATGGCTATGTTCAACATGACTGATCCTTGTAGAACTCCATTGCTGATTTCTGTTCTCAGGAGGCTGTTTGCTACTATTCTTATTTCCTGTATTTTAATCAAATTTTCATCTGCAGCGGTTTCCTCTATTATCACGTGGATGCCCAGTGTATGCATAGGGTTTTGGCGAAGGGTGTTGCTTTGGAGTTTTATCTTTGGAGAGCCCAGTAGACTGTGTCAGCCCTACGTTCCTTATTAACGTGCATCTTGACAGTGCAAAACGCTCAAGTGGGTTAGAGAGGCAGGGCAGCCTTTTACAAGGGAAGAAAAAGATGGTCCGTGCTCTGAAGAGCTTGAGATAGACCAAGTGTAGAAGATGGTACACCAAGCATGCAGTGGTGGGTGGAGAAGGAAGCTATGTAATGGAACCAAACTCTGTAATGATTGAGATTACTGTGTAAAAGGCAAGTGCTTGTGGTGGACCAAGCAAGCAAGGCTGAGCTTGTCACGGACATCCATGGGTTCACTGTGCATGGAGTGAGTGTTTTGGGGCAGAAATCCCATCGTTTAGCACAGGGAAGCAGACACCTAATGAAGGGCTGATGCACAGCGGGGAGAATGATGTGAATGAATTGGGCCCCATGACCTGCGTTAGCACGCAGCCCAAGTATCGCAGAGCTAGGAGCACCCGCAGGACAGCTGAGCGCCTGAGGAAAGGACTGCGTTGGTTGGACCAATGACCTGCATCCTGTAGCCTGACGGTAAGGCCGAGTCGCTTGTGGCAGAGGTGTGCACAGATGTTATGTGTCCTTTATTGGCAGGTGTGCCGATGGAGGAGGGCAATTGATGGGAGCTGATTTTTTGGAGCGGTCAGTGATACCGGTGAGGAAGATGTCTGTTTGTAGTCTCGTCTGTGCTTTTTCCATAAAGTGTGGAAGAAGGGTAAGTTTGACCAAGCCTGCCTGGCAAATACAAGCAGCAGTGAGGAGGCAGTTGTTTTGTGGGAAAAGTGGGAATATTCCCCACATGTATGTGGGAGGGATGGGTTGACCCTGGCCAGCTGCTTGCTTGCTCCCCTCTTCTGCAAGATGGGGAGAAAAGAAGGCAGGCAGGACTTGTGGGTTGGGATAAAGACAGTTTAACAGGTTAGGCAAAAGCTGCATGCAGGCAAAGCGAAATAAGGAACTTAATCGCCGTGTCCTGTCGGCAGGCAGATGTGTAGCCGTTTGCTGGGTCTGAGTGTGGTAATGGTTACCTGAGAAGACAAATGCTGTAACAATAAATGTCTCCCTGCATCCTCATTTCATGAAGCTTTTATTTGCTGAGTGTGACATCACACGGTATGGAATATGCCTTTGATCAGCTGGAGGCAACTTTCTGGGCTGTGTCCCCAACTTCTTGGCCGTCCCCTGCTGAGGGGAGGAGTGCAGAGATAAAGCCTTGATGTTGTGCAGACACTGTTCAGCAACAGCCAGAACACTGGCGTGCTGTCAACACTGGCTCCGTCACACATCCAAAACACAGCACCGCATGGGCTGCTACGAAGAAAACCCATCCCAGCCAGACCCAATGTGATGGGACAGCAATCAGAAAGGAGATTGAAGAAGCCTTGTGTGTTGTATCTGGTGCTGCAGTCACTTGTGATACTCTTCCAGCAGACGTCACTCATCTATCCTAATGTCTTCTAACAAAAGTCTTTCCTCTGTTTTCCAACGATCTCCGAAGAAATTAATGAAGCCGAGTTCACTTGTCCTCTCCTTTCACTGGGAGGATTCCAGATTTGACATTCTACGACACACCACCTTCTTGCTTCCAGAACCTCTTTTACCCTAGCAAAGTGGTCTCTTAGCCTGAGTTTTCTCAAGAGATGATAAGATATTGAAAATTCAGAGAAGAAACATCACTGCAAGGTTTTGAAGACATGTGACCAGTAGGATTTGGTGGAAAAAAGTGAATGGGCTATTTCCTTGCAATCTAGTAACAGAAGACGCTTGGTGCAATTCAGAAAGACAAACCCAAGCCATCTATGGAAGAGAAAGAGAGGTCTTTCTTGGAACAACATCAGCGCAAAGTTGAAAGGATCACTGAGAGCCAAGAGAAGCCACTTGGTATGCTGCTGTAGGATAGTTGTGCCAACAGCCAAGGACCTTGCAGGTTGTTGGAACTGCTCCTCATCCAGACACATTATCTGTAGCACAGATTCTGTTTTTCTGCACTGTTCATCCTTGAACTCCTACGATCTGTTAAGAATTTATTTGAGACAGAAAAACCAGAGTCCTGGGAAGGCTGACTGGGGCCCCAGGAGTGAAAGTTATTGGCAGCCATCCCCGTGTGCAGCCTCGGATGGCAGAAGGCGTTGGAGTTACACGCGGTGCTTGCCTGTTACGTACATAGCAATATGAAAATGATGAATTAAGGCTATGAATTAAAACTATTACTTTCAAGCAAATATCTGGGAAGAGTGAGTGGAAGACCTTTTAGGAAATTCTGGGTCCAAACAATGGTGGCAATGAGAGCTGGACAAAACAGATTGGGAACCAAAGACAACACTGGGCCAGTTGCCAATATCAACCTAACGGGGTGACCTGGAGTATCTGGACCAAGCTGACCACGTGCAAAAGTGTTACTTTTCAGCTAGAGGACAACCCACCACAGCACTGGCATTTCTGTATGATGACACAGATCTTCACAGAGGTCTGTCCCAGACATTTAGCCTGAGAAGCCACCTGGAAGCCGGGCACCCTGGAGTCCGTCAGGTCCAGTTTCTTCCTGGCAAGCCATCAGTCAGCTGCTGGGAGTAGAGGTGTGCAGAAATAATGGAAAATCAGTTTGTCTGCAGATACTCGTAGTGAGGGGTGTGCAGATTCAGCTTTCAAACCGCTTAGGACAGTGTGGAAACGACCCTGAATTTCCTACAGTTGTGTGATTTCAGTGGACAAATTGTGACTGGTTTCCACAGTCAGCAGTGGGAGGGTGAATTCGGCAAAGCCCTGCCTGTCCTCCTCTTGTGGATGTGGCAGGCGTAGAGCAGTTACAGTGCAGTCTGAAGAGAGCTTCTGGCAGAAGGGAAGGGAGATGGCATGGCTTCCAAAAGCAAGACATAAAAGCAGAAGTCGTTAGAGCTGGATTAATCTGAAGATCCATCCAGTTCCTCATTGTGGCTCCAGCAGAGACCAGCATGGGGAAGGAAATCGGAATGGAGACCAACAGTGGATGCCTAGGAACAATGATTATACGCAAGGCTTCACTGGTGCTTTTCATTTTACAGCTACAGTAGCTCTGAAAAAGACACGGTATATTTATGTTTAATACCTCATGGGGTTTTTTTTTCTTTATCTGTTATATTTCTCTATTAGAAGTGAGTGTAACCAGTCCTCAAGTCGCCATGTCCAAGCAAAAAATTATTTTGTAGACTTTTTTTTTCATCTTGCTCTTCAGTCTTACTTTTTCTAGACTGGGAAATTCAGTGTAGGCATCCTCTAAACAGAAACTATCCCAGACTTTGGACCGTTTTTCTTACCCTTCTCCATAGCTTTCCAGATCCACCGTAATCTTTTTCAGATGGATGGACCAGAACCACTCTACTCATTAAAACGTCAGCATCATGGAGTCACAGCGGCATTTTGATGGTTTTTGTTTTGCTCTTTATACCTCCCCAATAATTTATTATACTCCAGAGCTCTTTACTATTGAGCTGATACTTTTGTAGTCTCATCTACTAAATTTGCTGATCTCTGAACATAACAGCTCATTCAGAGCTCATTGTGGATGGAAATACAAGGGTTTTCGTTCATCTACGCTGAATTAGTTTTATTGCTCAGTTACTTGGTGTTATGAGAACCTTCTGAAGCATTTTTCAGTTTTCTTCAGAGCTATGCCACTGACAAACTTTGACATCTTGCTCTTCACTCACTTTTCTAAATTTGTGAATATTGAAGAGTACAAGCTCCAACGGGAGTATCTGGGACTTCTTCCTTTCATTGAGAAACCGACTGTTGAATAGCCTTCTTTCTCTTTAAACCAGCTATTGATAGAGCTGAGGATGAGCCTGCTTTTGCCATATGTCGTGGTTTAACCCCAGTCAGCAACGAAGTTCCACGCAGCCACTTGCTCACCCTCCCCCTCTTTGAGGGGGATGGGGAAGAGAATTGGAAAGAAAGGAAAACTCGTGGGTGGAGATAAAGGCAGTTTACTAGGACAGCAAAGGAAGAGATACTACTACTACTGTGTACACGCAATGATAGTATAATAATAATAACAATAATAATGGAATATACAAAATGAACAATGCACAGTTTCTCACCACCTGATGACCTGACGACCAGTACAGCCCACCCTGAGCAGTGGAACAGAACCAAGCATGATCTTGGAATGATCCTGAGCAGAAAGGGAGAGGGTGAGAGTTGCCCACTGGCGAACCCCCCTTACATACTGAGCACGACATCTGTGGAATGGAATGGAATACTCTCTTTGGCCAGTTTGGGTCAACTGTACTGGCCGTACCCCTCCCAACGTCTTGCACCTGCACTTTAGCAAAACCTGGGAAGCTGAAAAAGTCCTTGGTCTCTTTAGTAACAACTCGTAACATCAATGTATTATCAGCATTCTTCACATTCCAAATCGCATACCAAATCCAAAACACAGCAGCTACTGGGAAGAAAATCAGCTCCATCCCAGCTGAAACCAGGACACCGTAGCAGCCTGGTTTCTGTAAAACTATGGTGAAGGATGTCCTGGTAGATGGTTGACCATAGATCCTTGTTTATAGGGACACCAATTCCTTTGATAAATGATACTGGATTTGGGACAGGTCTTGTCTTGACTGAACCTGCAGAGACTTTTCTTCAGTTGCAGAGAATGGTAACAGAAAAGAGAAACGCAGTCTGGAGAGAGAATGAACAGACATGGCAGCAGCAGAAGAAACAAGTGGCAGGAGGGCTGTGAGAATGGCAGGGGTTAATGGCACTGGGACTGGCAGGTCGAGATCCCAGCACATCTGTTTGCAGCTGCTGAGGACTTCTAGCTCAGGAAACTAATGACAGTCGTAAAAAAAAAGGCAACAACTTCAAATGAAGACTCAAGCCTTTAAGAGATGATGGTGGGAAGATAGGATAGGAGTCACAAGACGGCCAGACAGGAAGGGAAGGGGTAGTAAGTAGATCCAGATTCACACAAGTGCGGAAAGATGGACAGGCAAAAAGATCAATCTGTCAGCTCCTAATTGGTATGAAAAGGTACTGTTAACACCAGTGGGTGGTTACCAAGTCAGAACCGCCCAGGAGATGCGAGGAGGATTTGGAAGCTGCTGTCATCCCCCATGTCACAGCCAGCAACACTGGACAGGCCGCCTGCGTACAGGTGTCCTGGCACCGAACTACTGGCCAGACCACGTGGACACCTGCCTTGGTACCTCCCTGTGGTTATGAGCATGAGAGAGGGTTTTGATTTAAAATAAAATCTCTTTCCCTGATAAGATCAACCATCGAAATCTACGACGTTGTTCTGCAGTGTCACAACATTTTCCTACATGGTCTAGCGTTGCTATTCCATTCTATTTTTGTTATCATTTCTACCTGCTTTATTGGTATGGACAAGACAGTGCTGCTCTTACGGCTCCGTAGGCATCCCTTGGAACACCTCAAAAAGCTGGTGTTGTGTTTGCCGCTCTCCTGTCCTCCAGTACTGGAGCAGTTCTCAAGGAGAACTTATTTCAGCTGTTTTATCTTTTGTTCCTTCAGGGTTCTTGTTCAAACATGGGAGCATAATCCTGTTCATAAACTCATTTCTGTTCTTCAGTTTGGTTTGAAACTTCTCCATATCAGAGGGATTCCGTTTCAGAGAGATCCATCAGTTCCCTGTGATGAAAGGGTGGGAGTGTTCCTGGGCTCTTCTACGGTGGTCATAGATACCAATGTCTTGATTTTTTCTCATAGATTTTTCTTTGAAGACTCATTTTATACCTTGATCTTAAAAACCTTCTGACCAACTTCCTCCTGATGTTTGAAAACACACTTCTTGTCCCTTAAGTCCCCTGCTTATTTGGATGCGAGTTCAATTTATCCAAGACTTTTTTTCTGACCTCTAATGGCTGCCTTAACCCATTTCCGCCGTGCTGGCTGTCCCCCTCCCTCTCCAAGTGTTTTTGGGCTAGGTGGTACATGTTTGCTCTCGAAACAGTCTCCAGCAATTGCATAGGTTTTCCCTTTGGGCTACCGCTTTTATTTATCTCTCTTTTTTTTTTTTAATTGATTATGGCATCACTTGCTAATTATTTTTCTTTAAATAATAATAAATAGAATAAAACCATGAAGACGTTGTTTCAGTGCACAAAGGATGAGTCAGTGTGATGGTTTAGCCCGAATCACCACACAGTTTCTTGCTCCCCCTCCCCAGGGGGATGGGGGAGAGAATTGGGAAGGAAGGAGAACTCGTGGGTTGAGATGAAGACAATTTACTAAAATAAAAGGGAAAACTACAATAATAACAGAATATAAGGATATCAAAAATATACAAAGTGAACAATATGTGTTTTCTCACGACCCGATGTCCCAATGACCGATACAGCCCGTCCCGAGCGGCGATCACGGAAACAAAACCGAGCAGCAAGCAAAGGAACAAAAGGGAGCCAGCAAGGGAGAGGGAACGATGCCAGCAAAACGAGCAGGAAAGATGGATGCCAGGAAGGCAGATACCCACCCTCGCCTGCCCCCACTTATATACTGAGCATGATGTTTATGGCATGGAATACTCTCTTTGGCCAGTTTGGGTCAATTATTCTGTCTATCTTTCTCCCAGCTTCCCGCATCTGCAAATTAGCGAGACTTGGAAAGCAGGCGGTGTCCTCGGTCTCATTCACAACAACTGGTATCATCAGGGTGTTTATGAACATTCTTCACGCACAAAATCCAAAACATACCAGCTACCGAGAGGAAAAATTAACTCCATCCCTGCCAAAATCAGGACAGTCAGCTGGAAGAGTTTCCTTCCATAACACTGTACGCTCCTAGCTAGCTCCTGTCCCAGCTCCTCGTGCTTCTCTGATGCTAATCCTTGTGTCCTGGTTCTGGCTGGGATGGAGTTAACATTCACCTGAGCTGGGAGGGCAGCTGGAGCTGGTGGCCCCTGTGGCTGGGCAGGTCACTGATTAGGTGTGGGATAGGTCACTAATTAGCCAACAGCTGGGGTAAGTTTACCCAAATTAGCCCAAGGGCTGGTCCATACCATGGGATACCATGCTCAGTGCCAGTGAGGAGGGTGCTGAGGGGAGCCTCCTGCTGCTTGGGAGGAAACCGGGCATTGGGATTTGCTGTGAGCTGTTGTACTGGAATTGTTTTCTTCTGTTATTCTCTTAATTGTTTTGGGTTTTTTTTCATCTCAACCCATGAGATTTGCCTTCTTTTCTTTACCAGTTCTCTCCCTGTCCCACTGGAGGGTGGGGGGAGTGAGTGAGAGACTGCGTAGCTAGGTCCTGACTGGGGCTAAACTCTGACACCTTGCCATGGGGTGACGGCATCGGTGGACAAGGGACGAGCAACGGATATCATCTGCCTGGACTTGTGCAAAGCTTTTGACACTGTCCCGCACGACATCCTTCTCTCTAAACTGGAGAGACATGGGTTTGATGGACGGACCACTGAGTTGGCTGGATGGCCGCACTCAGAGAGTGGTGGTCAACGGCTCAATGTCCATGTGGAGACCGGTCACGAGTGGCGTCCCTCAGGGGTCTGTGTTGGGCCCAGCCCTGTTCAACATCTTTGTCGGCGACATGGACAGTGGGATAGAATGCACCCTCAGCAAGTTCGCCGATGACACCAAGCTGTGTGGTGCGGTCGACACGCTGGAAGGGAGGGATGCCATCCAGAGGGACCTTGACAGGCTGGAGAGGTGGGCCTCATGAAGTGCCAACCTCATGAAGTTCAACCAGGCCAAGTGCAAGGTTGCCCTGACCCAATCAGGGCAATCCCAGGCACAAATCCAGGCTGGGCGGGGAATGGATGGAGAGCAGCCCTGAGGAGAAGGACTTGGGAGTGCTGGTGGACGAGAAGCTCAACATGAGCAGGCAATGCGCCCTTGCAGCCCAGAAACCCAACCGCATCCTGGGGTGCATCAAGAGGAGCGTGGCCAGCAGGTCGAGGGAGGTGATTGTGCCCCTCTACTCTGCTCTGGTGAGACCCCACCTGGAGTACTGCGTCCAGTTCTGGAGCCCCCAACACAAGAAGGACATGGACCAGTTGGAGAGGGTCCAGAGGAGGCCACGAAGATGATAAAAGGGCTGGAGCAGCTCTGCTGTGAGGCCAGGCTGAGAGAGTTGGGGCTGTTCAGCCTGGAGAAAAGGAGGCTCCGGGGAGACCTGATAGCAGTCTTCCAGTACCTCAAGGGGGCCTACAAGAAAGATGGGGAAAGGCTGTTTAGTAGGGCCTGTTGCGATAGGACAAGGAGTAATGGTTTTAAAACAGTGGGGGTAGATTTAGATTGGAAATTAGGAAAAAATTTTTCACAATGCGAGTTATAGAGCACTGGAACAGGTTGTCCAGAAAGGTTGTGGAGGCCCCATCCCTGGAAACGTTCAAGGCCAGGCTGGATGAGGCTCTGAGCAACCTGATCTAGTCGGGGATGTCCCTGCTCCTTGCAGGGGGGTTGGACTAGATGACCTTTGAAGGTCCCTTCCAACCCTAACCATTCTATGATTCTACGTTCTCTGTTGTTTTTTTTTCTTTGCGTTTTCTTGGACGTTCACCAAAGCTGCCTCCCCAGGCTGGCAGCCTCCCATGTGGCTGTGGGTGGAAATACATGTTTTATTTCTGAGGTTCACCTCTCACACCTGACAAGTGGTGTTTAAGCTTAATGCAACCTGACAGACCTGAGCTGTCTGGGTGGTGGGACGAGGATTCACCGAGAACTTGAGTGGCTGTTGGATGTTGCCATTGTAGCAGGTTTTTCGCCATTTTTAATAGATTCCTGCATTCCTGTGTGTCTTACCAAGAGGGCTGTGACTCCTTGGCATGCTTCATCTCCAGTGTTCAGCTGCTGACTGGTGCCTCCATCCTCGCAGCCCTTGCAGCAGGGTGTGGGGCTCGCTTCGAGAGTGACCTTGCACACCAGGCAGGTAAGAAGGCAGTCCTGTTTTCAGTTATGGTCTCACAAGAAGACACTGGCGGCAGTTTCTCTAGCCCAAGCCTGGAATTTTACTGGAGTCAGCCAGGAGTAGAGGAAGAACAAGTTCATAGGAAGTGGCAAGGACAAGAAGCATGAATGCAGCCACCCCTAAATGAGGCAATGCTGATGAACTCAATGGGAGTTGACTGAAACATCTCACCTTCTCAGGGAGCAGCAGCAGTGGGGCTTCTCCCCACAGAGGTATGAGCTGGGGGTTGCTTGGGCATGGGAGTGTCCTCAACAACCAAGGAGCTGGGCCAGGTAGCAGAGCAGCATGGTGATAAGAGGGTCCATGGACAGCCCCAGGCAAGGTGAGGTGATGAACGAGGTTCTGGATCTGTCCAGTGTTCAGTCGGGAGCAGCAGATGGGAGAGATGGGACCAGCGACAGGACTGACTGCACATTTGAGGTCCATGGAGGAGCTCAGGTTGGAGGACAGTTACCTACTAGCTAGGTCTGAAGTCCATCCCCAAAATAAAGCCAGGGACAGAACTGAAGGCACATCTGCCTACAACGTAGCTCCGCCCAGACTGGGTGCTCAAGCCTGGGCTCAAATGGAGCTCCTGGGCCGTGGGCAGAGAGTGTGGGAGGAGGTGCCAGGTGAGGCTGATCAGGGCAATTAATGTGTATTAACACCTTCAGGGCTTTGTAAGTCCTGTAGCAGTGAGGAAAGCAGATCCTTGGGTTGACTGCTTGAGTCTTCAGCCTTTCCTCAGCACAGTCTGACTGTGCCTAACTTCCTGCAAGGGGCTGGCTGTCAGAAGTCTTTGGTAGGAGAGGTGGGACCTAGCCTGGCCCTCAGGAGCGCTCTTCTGTGTTGGTGGGACTGCAGGGGAGGGTGAGGAAGGGGCAGTGATGCCGTGGGGTCGTGTATCTCTGGAGCAGTCCCTCAGGAGTATGGAGCTGTTCCTGGGTGCTGCTCGTCCCTGTCCCTTTGGAAAAGGATGAGAGAGGAGGAAGAGGGTTTTCCTTGTGCTGGGGAGATTGTTAAACAGAGAAGAGTTTGATGCTTTGAAGTTGAACTCCTGTGGGTCTGTAAGTGAGTAGGAAACCCAACAGGTGGTGCTGAGCAGCTGGGGGAGCCCTGGGGTGGTTTGGGGGGGTGGGGAGGGGGGCGGTGGGTTTTTAACTGCAAACTCAGGAATGTGCTGGTTTTGGTAGAACTCAAAAGTTTTCCCAGAGCTCAGGCTGCTGATTGCTCGCATGTTGGTCTGTCTTGGCTGGCTTGTCGGAGTGCTGCTGCTGCTACAGAGAAATTCGGGGCTCTCTGGAGCGAGTATTGCTCCCACGGGCGGCCTGAATGACACTTGTTGTCAGGAACAACCTCTCTGTGCTTGGTCGTGAACCATGGGAGAGGAAGGGAAGGTGATGCTGGACATCACGGGGAAGGAGAGAAAAGTCCTGTGAGCAGGCATGGTTCTGCTGAGCCTTCCTGAGAAGCTGCATGAATGAATGACTGAGGCTTTTGGTTTTCCCCCTTTTGTACCAGGAAAAGGGTGCGCTCCCTCCTTTCTGGCGGGATCAGGGCTCTGCAAAGCCAGGGCAGTACGTCGCTGTCACGACAATCTCCTGGTTAAGCTATTTGCCTACTGAGACGTGAGCGAGGCATGGAAAAGAGGTTTCTGCTGGCTGAAACAACATGTTTTCTAGGTGTAGCAGTTACCCAGAAACTGGGGTTTGCATGTTGCCTCATTAGAGAGCGTGTAGCCAAGTTTGCAACTCTCCAGGGAGGCCCTGAGCCCTAGGGATTTATCAGCAGCTAAAATAAAATACTTGGGGAAATCCTCCCCAAGCTGTAGAGCCCTTGAGGTCTCTGTGACTCCATGTTAACCACATCTGCTTGTCCTCCTACTCCACTGGCGTCAGTAGTTCGGCAGATTTCTGGCTCCGGTGCTTGTTTTCACCACGTGAACGGTTTGAACCCTGAGCTGAGCCAGGCTGCAAGTGCAAATAAAGCACAGCTGTGATGGAGACATCCTATTTTAGTCCGTGAGAATGAAGTTGCCCAGGGCGGCTGCTGGAATTCCCAGGAGGCCTCCAGCTTAAATTCCTCTCCAGGTCCTTTACCTGCCCCTCCAGGGAAGGGAAGACGCCAGCATAAGCTATTTTGGTGTGGGAGGAAACGCGCGCTAGAGCTGATGTAGCTGTAGAGTTGAGCAATGATTTAGGAAGGAAGCTGAGCTATTCCTGCTGGATGGAGCTCCAAGGTTGGTGGTGGGTTCTGTAGGTCTGTCTGGAATCAAACATCCCTTTACTTCGGCAGAACTAGAGCAAATGTGTATTTTTAAGGCTTCTGGCTTGGTCTGGATGCGACTACTGTGTGTGGGAGGTCGTTCCCTATGAAAACACTCGGTATAAACACCCTGGCATGCGTCTGGGGTGTCGTAGCACTGACAGCCTCGTGGAGCTCAACCTCTGGAGGACCCAGCCGAGCTGCAAGGTCAGGCGAAGGGCTGGCAGCACCGCGTGACAGTTTGGGAAGCGGCAGGAGGAATGAGCAGCCGGCTCGTGGGTTGGAGGCTGTGCCAGGGGAGCGCTAGGGACATCAAGGCTACGAGGACATGTGTCGCGCTCTGCGCTCGTTTAGGGGTCAGCGCTTCCCCCTCAAGCGAGCAGGACACAGCTGCGTAGTCTGACTCCTCCTAAGCTGGTGCAATAGGGACACCGCACGTGGACCCTTGGGTGAACCTGTCCATCAGCTCAAACAACTGCTAGGCAGAGGGAGGGAGGGAAGGAAGAAGAAATTCAGAGCGGAGTGGTTTGACCTCACAGCAGCCTGCGTGGGTCGCTGTTCCCGCTGCTGCTCCTTGGCACTGCTCTCCAGGAGCAGGCACACGGCTGCCCTTGCAGCAGGAGGGGAGCTGGTTGAGCTGTCGGCATCTCCTGTCCTCTGGAGGAAGCTGTGGTGTAAACAGGGCTTTCCTTGTGGGTTGCTCAGAGGATGAGGTGGCTTTGGGGTCCTTCCTCTCTGGCGTGGCATGGAGATTATCCTGGAGAAGAGGAGGCTCCGGGGAGACCTGATAGCGGTCCTCCAGTACCTCAAGGGGGCCTACAAGAAAGATGGGGAAAGGCTGTTTAGTAGGGCCTGTTGCAATAGGATGAGGGGTAATGGTTTTAAAATAGAGGGGGGTAGATTTAGATTGGAAATTAGGAAAAATTTTTTTACAATGTGAGTTGTAGAACACTGGAACAGGTTGCCCAGAGAGGTGGTGGAGGCCCCGTTCCTGGAAGTATTCAAGGCCAGGCTGGATGAGGCTCTGAGCAACCTGATCTAGTTGGGGATGTCCCTGCTCCTGGCAGGGGGGTTGGACTAGATGACCTTTGAAGGTCCCTTCCAACCCTAACCATTCTATGATTCTATGATTCTATGATCATGGGTCAGCCCCAGCCGCCCCAGTGAGGGAACCGCAGCTGTGGAAGGATGTGGCTGAAGCCCAGCTCTAGGCTGGAGGTCTGTGAATCCGAAAGAGCTTGGTCTGAGGAACACCGGGGAGAGCAGGGCAAGGGAATGAGGGAGCTGAAATTGGGCGTGGTGGAAGTGATGAGGAGACACGACTCTTTAACAACCTTCATTTAATTTTTCATGACATTGGCATGTGCAGAAATGTTACAGGCTTGTTTACAACACTGGTTACACTTGCATCGCTGTGCGGGTCAATAGCAAAGCCCTTTATGTCAGGTACAATACAATGAAGTTGTATATTTTTTTAATATAAAATAAATGCTTAGAAATATCAACTGTTATTGCTAATAAATTCCTGAGTTACACTGAGAACTTGTTCTCTCCCCCTGCATTAGATGCTCCCCGCTATCAGCAGTGCCTGCTCCTCAGTCAGAAGGCTCTGCGGCGTGTTGTAAAGGGTTTGCCCGTGCAAGCTGACAACCGCACGCAGGGAAATTTTCTAAATAGGAAAAAGGAAAGAAAATTCACGTTAGCAGGCGTGTCGCAGTCTCAGCACGGGCAATTTCAGTAGTCAGATGAAACGCTAAAATGCAGACCGGCTCCAGAACCACGCGCCTGACTCCCAAGCTGTTCTCCTGGACCGACTCCATCGTTTGCCTTGCAGTTCTACAGCAAACAGCCCCTGTGACTGTGACAGACCTCGCAAGTGAAGCTGCCTAAAGCCAGCCTGATGCTGGAGCCTGTGTGTGAACGCAGCAGGGGCAGACGCTACAGAGGAAGAGCATTGCTTAATGCTCTGCACGCCACAGGACTCCCACCCTTGATGGCTGGTAGCGAGGCAGCCCAGCTTGCACCACGTCAGGGTATTCAGAGCAGAGCACTGAACTTCATTTTACCTGAAAGTCACGGATGTAGGTGAGGAAAAAGCTGAGGAAGGAGAATGCTAACGACCACTCAGAGACGGTACTGATGAGGTGAGCTGTGTAGCCCTGTGTAAGAGAGGAAGGGGGGGAAAAAAAACGTGAGCTGCTCCTCTTTGACCTGCAATGGCACAAAGATGGCTTGCACATCTGACATCCTGCATCCACAACTCTTTCCTTCGGAGAGCAAAACTTCTTAGCCTATCTGCCGTCTCTGGGAATGAAGTGCTGAACTTGGCAAAGGGTGAGAATGACCAGGAAACACCTGCCCCACACAACTGGACTGACGCCCACTGGGAATTTAATATCCACTTGCAAAACTTGAAGGCTCAATCAAGAGCTTGGCATGACTGACAGCAAACCCTCTTTACAAAAGCAAAGGTTGAAGGCCCTCCTTTGGATGTAACCAGACTTTGGAGGGGCTCCTCATGCCTTAAATACAGGGAGAGGTGGGAAAAGCCCTCAAAACCAGTCTGCATATGTTTCCTCCAGGAAGTGCCACACCTCCAGCAGTGCCTGGAGAGGATGGGGAGGGCCAGGGAGATGGGCAGAGCTCTTAAGACCTAGGTGCCCTTTCTGTGTCCCACCTGGGATCCCTCACTGCCCAGCACTTGTCACCTCAACGGCAGCTCTGCCACTTGTATTCCTGGGCTGCCTTCTCCTGGCTCCACCTGGCAGTGGTCAGGAACTCTGCTTCACGGCAACCCGCTGGCATGTGAGATTATTTACCGTTATTGTCTAATGGTGATGGGGAACCGCTGACCAGCACAGACCAGACAAGCTGGTAGCTGGACAACTCACTGCTGAGGCAGTTCAGTTACTGCCTATGAGCAAGATTAATTTAAAATAACGCTCGAAGCTGCAATTGTTTTGCTCCAAGCAGTACTTCAGCAAGTAGCTGCATACTGGCCCAGCTGGTAGAGCTCACTTGTCCTCTCCCATCCCGAGTGCGTGTACACAACCGCAGCCAGTTCCTAGGAGCATCTGTCACTGCAAATAGCGTAGCTGCCTTTTGTTCTGTTTATTTTCTCCCCTCAATCACTTACTTTTTCCTGTGGCTCCCAGTGCAACTTCTGCACTAGATTTGTTCCATACAGGCCACTGTACAAGACAACTGAGGAAACAAACACTGTTAAGAAAAGTGTTAAGGAAGATTCAAGACCAAGAAGGAGCAGCTTGAGAATTTCTGCCTCAGCTCTGGATTGTGTCAAGCTGAGGGGGTAAGGAGATCTCAGCGTGTTTTCTCCTCAGCACAACGAGCAGTAATGGTGACGTGGCCTGTTCACATCGTTCCCTTCAACTCGTAGGCTGTTCCAGCTGGCCAGTTACTGTCACCTGAAAAGGCTAATTCTGATCTAAACTGATTATCTTTGTTCTCTGGTTGCTGCATCTTGTTACATCTCCTTGATCAAACATGGCCTGCTTATGAAAGCATTTAAACTGTGATCAAATGCGAATGCTTACTTAGCTTGTGGAATTTTTGGTGGTACTTTCCAGTGTCTGGAGCTCTTTCTCTGATTGCTTTTCAACTTCTCAGCCACTTTGAATTCTTGATATGTGGGTTACAAGTTGGAATGCTGTATAATTTGCAGCGGAGAGGGTTATTGGCTTTTCTGTTTCCCTTAGTTCACTCGAGGTTTGATAACTGCATTGGTACAGCGGCCACGGCAAAGCCTCTGCGTGACAATGATTCCTCATGTGATCAGAGACCTGGGCTCTCTCTGGAGTGACTGCGATGTCACTTGTCAGCACCTCACAGCGGGAAGGTATGCTACACCGGCGCTACTGCCTTCATAAAGGAAACCTGGATCATTGAGTTATAGATCTGATTTTCCCAGGATTAAGATATTAACTTCCTCAATCGTTAATGAGATTAAACTTCAAGAGCCTCCTGATGTGAAAGATTTAATTTTGGTGGTGAGCGAGGCTGAACTTACTGGCACAAGCATGTCTGAAAACCCAGACATCAGAGCTTATTAAAAAATTGATGTGAATGATCCAGGGAGCTCTGGTTACTGATCTGCATGCAAGATACCCCATTCTCTGCTAATTAAAATGTACAGCTTTAGCAGCCGTTAGTTACCTGCATGCGTTACTGCAATGGAAGGAATTTAATCATCGGGATACAAAAATAACTGGCTCCTGTCCTCCCCTTGCTACAGACGGGTAATTAACTTCATTGCTCCTTCTGTGTTGGCAGTTCTGCTATTCCACTCCAGCAGAGGAGCAGGAGTATTTTACTGGAATCATTGAGGTTGGAAAGGACAAGATCATTGAGTCCAACCATAAACACTGACCAGTCCTCTACCAAACCACATCCCTAGGCATGTCTACATGTCTTTTAAACCCCTCCAGGGATGGTGGCTCCACCACTTCCCTGGGCAGCCTGTTCCAGTGCTTAACAACCCTTTCAGTGAAGAAATTTTTCCTAATACCCAATCTAAATGTCCCCTGGTGCAACTTGAGGCTGTTTCCTCTTGTCCTGTCACTGATTACTTGGGGAAAGAGATCGACACCCACCTCACTGCACCCTCCTTTCAGGCAGTTGTAGAGAATGGTAATGTCTCCTCTGAGCCTCCTCTTTCCCAGGCTAAACAACCCCAGTTCCCTCAGTTGCTCCTCACAGGTCTTGTTCTCTAGACCTTTCACCAGCTCTGTTGCTCTTCTCTGGATGCGATCCAGCACCTCAATGTCTGTCTCGTAGCGAGGGGCCCAAAACTGAACACGGCATTCGGGGTGCAGTCGTACCAGTGCCAACTCCAGGGGGATGATAACTTCCCCAAGTCCTGCTGGCCACGCTATTTCTGATGCAAAATGTACGTTTCCTTCTGTGCTCCAGCCATTTCACGTCTGGCCACCGACTTTCCCTGTTACCATCTTTCTTTTATTACATTATGAGCTGTCAATTTAGAAACCACCCTGAAAAATGCCCTTTTCTTCCCCTTCCGTACTTGTGTATGTATATATCATTGTTTCTACAGCTTTACTTCCCTCTAATTTTGGTTAGACCACACTGGTCCAAAAACCTCTACAGATTTGGGGTTTTTGGGGTTTTGGCATCCGTAAAAGGCTCCTGACTTGCAGCAGATCACACTGTTCCATCTTAGTCTTCCCCAATTATATTTGGCCCCTAACTGTTCAAAGATGAAAATCCTGTTCTTTGCTAGCCCCAAAACTTTCTGCTAGGGTCGGCAATTCTCCAAGTCTCACAGATGACCTCCTCACTCTGTATCAAGCCTCCTCAGCAGTTTCGGGGCCCTCTCGCTTCTTTAGAGGTAACCAGCCTGTGCTCCGACTACCGCTTCTAGTCTGACTAGGACGGGTGATATAATGAATGGGAGCTCAGTGCGCTGCTCTCTCACTGGGAAATGGGGCGAATGGTGTAGCGTTGGTTTTGGCAGCCAGCCTGGAAAGGAGTGAAATTGGTGGGGATTGAATCGGCGGCCTTGATTCAGCTGCAGAGGGACACCAGGTAAGCAATGATTTTTGCATTCGTGTCTTGGGAATGTAAATTCAAAACCTTTAGTGTTGTTGTCCTGTTTGACACAAAACAGAGTCACAATTTTCAAAATACAATGTTTAGGTTCATCGGGGAGAGCAGAGGAACTGCTCTGGTTCAGTTTCCCGACTGTTAAATGACTCTGGACAGGGAAAAGGCCTCTCTCTCTGGATGGGTTTGCTCTTCTTTCTGTAAAACCCACAGCAGCTTCCAGCACTCAGAATCCAAAGTTAAGGGAGCTGATGGATTCCAGAGCCGAGGGGAGGTTGTAGGGAGAGAGGTCAGAAACGTCTTGTATTTTGAACGGTAGGATGGGCGGGGGGGAGATGAGAGGTCAGATGTCTCTCCTGACTCAGCCTTGGCAATATGCTCCAGAGCTGTCTCTCTGACAAATGCCAGCGGTTTAAACGTGCCCTGGGAGCCAGCTGGCACAGCGCAGCACTGCTCTGCACGGTTAGGTTAGTAGTATTTTCTCTTCTGCTACATTCTGTACTTGTCTTTTAGTTGTATCCAACTGTAAAACTTGCTGCAGCATTCCTGTAACACGGAACGGACATTTCTTTCTTACCTGGCTTTTTTCCCCCCATCAAAACCCCCCATTTCTAAAGTACGCTTCCGTTTCTCCCTGTCTTTCATAATCTGCAGCCAGACCTCTCATAAACTCTTATTTTCCTATTTTCAGTCTCTGGCATGCAGAGGGAAAGGAGAGGAGAAAGGGTGGTAACCATCCCTCTTACCTTGTTTTATTACCCAGTGACTCACTTGTGCGCTTAACCCGACGTCTCCCTTTTTCTTAAAGCTCCCAGGCTGTGACACAGAACGTGAACAGATCGCACAATTCAAGCTGTGTGTAAGGACAGGCCACCCGTGGCACAGCCGTTCACGCTCGTGGCTTAATTTAATGTAGATGCAAATGCTGTCACCTGTGAAGGCTGCTCTGTTTTATGGCGACCCTGCACAGCAGAAGGATACTGCTCACAATGCTCGAAAAGCACCAGAGTAACACAGTCAGCCGGATCCAAAAGACATCTTTGCTGTGAACTTCTGGCTGCATCAGGTAGGACAGGACGGTCTGAACCAGCATATAAATGGCCCCTACTCCGAACGTCAGGCAGGCTCCAACCACGTGTATGTAGTACAGAATACATTTCTAGGGAAAGAAAGCGTTGCTTGTACAGAACCTGGCTTCATTTTAAGCTCCGAGAACAATATTCTCCTGTAAACCTCTGGCACTCCTCCCACGCAATTACCTTCCCACATCCCAAGGTCGGCAGTTCAGGAACATGCTAGCACTTAGGAGATTTTTCGTGGAAACCCCACACAGAGTTAGCTGGAAGCCAGCACCTGCCAGCCCTCTGTGTTGCTGCTTTTGTTAAGTTCTGTGCCTAAGTTACAGGTCACAGCCATGTCTTAACTACAGGAATTTCTACGCGCTGTTCTCGTTGGCGATAGTGGACAGCAACACAGAAACTGGATGAAGGAACCCCTGCAGCTGGGCTGGTAACGAGGGTGACCACAGGCTATCTACCGCGCACTTAATCCCAGGAATCTGTACGTCTATGAAATGTAATGAAATGCAGGATAAATACAACACAGACCTAGTACACAAAATGGGATTAAAATAATGAGGTTTAGCACTTCTCTGAATTACTCTAGTTTGGATAAGCCCTGTTTGTCAAATTAGTATCTTTGAATACCCAGAGGGAACAAGGTTCAACCAAACAGTAATATTGCTTAACCTAAAAACACGACAGGAGAATGAGCTGTCAAATCGTAAAAATCATTTGAACTGGAAGTTATTCCAAGAAAAACAACCCAACTTAAAATTTATGTACTGAAAAATCATGTTGTGTCCAGTCCTTCCTCTCATCCTGGCTCAGCACAAGACCCAGTGCCAGGATCTGACAAGTCTTCTCTTGCCAGTTGTGCAACGCAAGGCCTGGCAGCCTCCCCGCACGCCAATCGTGCAGCTGATCTTTTTATGCCCTAAAGCACCAGACTGGCTGTGTATTTCACTGAATAACTACTGAGATAAGGAACTGGAGTCACCCTTTCCTCACAATCTCCATCTGCACCTTACGCGCACGCGTGAATCTGAAGTGCGGCAGGCACACTGTAACAGAGGTGGGAATTTATGTTTAAATAGCGAATAACCAAGTTGCAAAGCCGCGTGCTCCAAAACCACGTGCTGTTCAGTGACGCAAAATCTTTGCCCTGTAGGAGGAAATCGATAGCCACAGCTGGAGTAAAGCCGTAGTACTGGCTGAACAGCAGGAGTTAAAGCTCCCACGAGGATGAGCCCTGTGCTATCGCTTTGACTCCCAGCAACGAGAGCTGTCTGGAGCTCTCTGCGTGCTGGCTGTTCCTGTATCCTCTTTGTTCATCTCTGTGTATTTTCACACGTCAGTTGTCTTCGGTAACTAGTGGATTCCAGGGGGCTTTAGCTCCTTTTGCCTCTGGGGTGCTCCTCAGCCAGCCCTCAGCGTCGCTTGGATATGCAGGCACATCACTTCCAATTTTTGTCTTGCTCAAGATTAAACATTACACAAACTAGTTAACAAATTAAAAAGCACCTTCTGTATTTTGATTATCTTGACATATACAGGAAGTAGACATGTCCCCTCCTGGCCAGCGGTGGAAGGAAATCATGGAGCTGAACAAAGGTGGGGGCTTTCGCTTGGTGGGTGTGGTAGGGCAGGCTGTGACCTCTGGGTACAGCTAGGGCTCTAGAAAAAGTCAACAGATTGACACCTCCCTCCCAAAAAAACCCAAATGAGTCTGCTGAGGTTTCTACGATGGGGTGCTGAAGCACTTGGAGAGCTGCGATAGGGAAAAGGAGAAGGGAAAAAGGTGGAGCTTTCCAGGAGCTTTTCTTTGCTTTTCCCGGGCAGGAGACCAAGGTGACGCTGCAGCCTCTAGTGGCTAAAGGCATCACTGCAGACCCCCCAAAATCCAGCTGGTCATTAATGCCATGAGGCTGGCAATTGTACAACTGGCTGGCACGTAACAGCCAAGGATGTAGAACGCGGCCCTGCTGATGGTGCGGTATGTGAGAACATCAGATTTTGGAAAAAGTATTGAGGAGGGGAAAAAAAATAGAGACACTGGGAGGGAGAAATTCAAAAGCTGGTCAACACTGCAGTCAAGAACTGGGCGGGTTTGAAGGGGAATATACCTAAGAGGGCAGATTTTTCAGAGCTGGACTTCTTGTGGGGTTATTTTTGCTGGCTTTACTTCTAGTTCTAACAATTTTTGACTATTTGACGCTTGATTCTTTTGAGTCAAAATACAATATAGTTGTGGTCTGGAGCTAAGACTTTCAAATCTCCTATAAGGAGATCAAAGATGCATTTGCTTTCTGCAAAACTTATGGGTTTCTTAATGTTTTGGAATTTCATGAGTGGCTGCTCACAAGTCCCAGTGGATAAAGCAAATGAGAAATGAGTAAGAAATTTTAAACCAAAACTTATTTTTTTAAATGGTTTTCTGTAGGGAATTTGAAAAAAACAGGTTTGCCCTAAAAAGTTTTGCTTTCATTCAACCCCCCATTTCATCAGATATCTCAGTAAACAAACACACACACGACTCTGGCCAGCTTCAGGACACTGCAAACAAAGCACAAACCTGGAAATTTGCAATAACGCAAAGTCCAAAACAGCTCATCAATCCCAGAGTAAGGCCAATCTTATTAAGCTTGATGATCTTGGATTTTTCTGGATTCAAAGCGTGAACTTGCTTATAGCGGACGTACATGGTAGCCACCCCTGTGAATGGAGAACCCAAACCCAGTAAGGTGTTCAGCTGCTGAGCAGACTGTCCTTTAGTAACTGGGAAGATGCTGAGCGACAGAAACAACTCTTTAAAATACAAAAACTCTCTTATGGTACACTGAAATAGGAAAGCTCAAATCTGGGAGTCAAAACTGAAATAACGGAATGGCAAACAAGCCAACTCACTGGATTGTTCAAGACTCTCTCATTTTAAAGACATACTAGATTGCTTTTCCGTCTCTCCGTAACGGCAGCACAACTAAGGTGACTGCCTTGAATTGGCATTTCTATTTCTTTTACTAGTCTGTTGTTTTTTTTAAAACGCATTTTTGGCCTTCTGGAATCTGCAACTGTCATGCTGGCTTTGTGGATAACATCCCTGACATACACTTTCCTCTGAATTGCTTAAGAGAATTGATTGCTTAGAATTTAGTTTTTGACAGAGAATCATAATCTGAATAAGAAAATTAAATTGTTTAAAGCTGTGTGCATTCCAGAACTGCCTGCAGTTTCTATACTCACCCAAGAAAGCCGAAATATTTAACATGATCCCAAATAAGCATCTTTCAGGTGGTATTGTCCCTGTGTCACTGGAAGAGACAAATGGAGTGATACGTATCTATCTATACTAAAATACTTGCAACACAACCTTACTTATTTCAGTCTACAAAGGAACCATAAGAAGAACAGGTTTGTGGAAAAGCCCTCCCAGATACTTCTCCCTGAATTTTTCATTACTCAAACTATGCTGTGCTAGTTTCCAGAGCGGTGGAAATAAGCCCGGTAAAGACATGCTACCCTTGGGACAAGGAATGAACGTACTTTTATATCGCTCTTGATTCCATAAAAGGAATGAAGAGTATTAAAACTGCAAAAATGAAGAACCTGGAAAACTGAAGGACCAAACCCAAGGTCATAGGTACAGCCTGGATGCAATACAGTTGGGAATATAAATTATAGTGTGGATTTACTGGGGCAGCCAGACCTGGTGACAGCCAGACGCTTTAGTCCAAACAGAGGGTTGGGGATGCACCCCCAGTTTTCTCGTTCATCATTTTAAGGATATGTTCACAGAGCCACAGCTCAACAGTTAGACTTTTGCACAAAACCAGACAGCTTTACACAGAATTACGCACAAATAGTACAAACAGCTAGTGACTTTACAACTGGAGCTGTTTAAGAACTGCTGTTTAAAGTCTGGAGCTGGGAAAGAACTGACAGGAGAGGCCAGTTCAGTGCTGTGACGCGGTATGAACGGTACCGACCTGATGTAGGGCACCAGAGGGTCCACATGGTGCAGGACGATTGCAGTAATGTATGAAAACACAAAAGATGCAGCTGACCAAACAACCAAAGCCGCGGGCAAGACAGAGAGGCCTTGCTGGAACCACCACATTTCAGTGCGGACTTCTAACTCCAAACACTGGGAGGAATCAAACACAAAGGTTTACTGAGATTTCACAAAGGTTTTGCTTCTCTTGAGGCAAGCTGCTTCACGCGCAGCCATTTGATATTGCTCTCAGTCCTGTCTGGCAAACCCACAGTGAACATTTGACTTCACGGCAGAGAAGCAATCATAAATAAGCAGAAATAACATCTGGAAATGTTAATTCTGAAATTCTTTGAAGATTATGAGAAAAGAAACCAGTAGTGTCGCTTTACTACATGCCTCAGCATTTGTTGCTGCCAGAACAAGGTCAAGGGGGTCGCTAGGAATAACTGACTCTATTTCCTTCTTACCCTTGCGTCGCAACACCATGTTAGAATCAGTGAGGCTGACAGAGAATGTGTCGCACTAGCGACAGTTTAACTGATAGCGGCTGTTGTAGAGCCTCCAACTTCCATTAACAACCAACTGGGCAGACGGGAGGAAATGACCTAAAGCTACTTTAACACCTGCACTCGTTTGCTACCTGTCACGCTGTGTGAGTCAACGTCTGTTACGAGCATCACTTCAATAAGCTGACAGACACCTCTGAGCAGGAGCTGACTGCCACCAGCCACAAATTCAAACTCAAGTGCTCCTTATTCCTGGTGGCAGCAGAGCAGCTACCGTGTTTTTACAGGTGGGAGGCAAAGGTGCAGTTACAGGGGAGTGAAACGGCCAACTCTGTACCCAGGCTATCCAGTTCTGTCAGTCCCCGCCTGACAGCACATCTGTGTCTCTGCCTCCACTTCTCCAAGAGCAATGATGTGCGGCTGGGCCACCCTGGTGAGCTCACGCAGAAAGAACTGTGACTCCTCTCTACTCCTGCTGCTAGAAGGAAGTAATTTTCTATCGGCTTCAAATACAAGTTACACAGAGCTGATTTTGGAACCCAGAATGGCTGAGGTGGGGAGGGACCTCTGGAGGCCAACTTGCCCAACCCCCTGCTCAAGCAGGGCCACCCAGAGCCAGTTGTGCAGGACAGCTTTTGAGTGTCTCCAGACATGGAGACACTACCACCTCTGGGCAACCTGTGCCAGTGCTCTGTCATCCTCACAGTGAAAAACTGTTTCCTGATGTTGAGACAGAACCTCCTGTGTTTCAGTTTGTGCCCACTGCTCCTGGTCCCATCACTTGGCACTACTGAAAAAAGCCCGGCTCCGTCCTTTTTGCACCCTCCCTTCAGGCAGGGAGATGAGATCCCACCTGAGCCTTCTCTTCGCTAGGCTAATCTTGGCCCTGCGTTTTATGCCGTTTTACCGATGGCACTCCCTGACATTTACACCGGTGAGAGAGTACGAAACTGTTTAAGCACAGTTGAAACTGGAGACGGTAAATGGAATATGAAACAGGACAAAAGTGAAGAGCAAGTAATGAGTACAGATCCAAGGGCATCCAGGCAAAGAGCAAAAAGGATGTGAGAAAGGCAAAATAACGTTGAGACAAAATAGGAGGGAGTGCAGCACTGAGAGGTTTTAGGAGGTGGGCACTGCCTGGAGTGTGAGAGACTGAAGTAAAGGAGAAAAAGAAAAGGAAGAAAGAGAGAGGAAGCATCAAGACTAGGAAATCTCAGGGGAGGAAAAAAGAAGTTGAAACAAAAGTGGGTGAATCTTGCAACAGATCAGAGCTGATCAGCTCCTTTGCATCTCCCTCAGGAGACCTCAGCACTCTCCTGATGTGGGTTACTGCACACAGCAGGTATTTGGTCCCAGGCAGACCTCTGTCATTCCATGGCACGTCTCTCTGCTGACCTTTGCCAGCACGCGTGTCTAGGAGAGCTTGCGGAGAGCCAGGCTGACAGATTCATCACGTAATGCATAACAATGCGTAATGAGAATTGCTCATGTACCAGAAACCGGTCACTCTGGAATATCAGTGCTTCCAACAAGAACAAATGAGCTCTGGCGTGCTCCTGGGAGGCAACAAAAGCCAACTCTAACTGATAACTCTTGAAAAGAATGTTACATCCTCCTAAAATTGAAGGTTCAGCTGCTTGGATGGAAGGTGTTAGGTAGCAGATAAAGGTGTCTAACAGGAGACGTAGTGAATAAGAAGAGAGTGATAGAATTAAAGTTGCTTGCTTCCTTACCTGTAAGCTCAGTGTAACATTTGCTCTCTGATGTTGACTTTCATTTTAAGACTGTCATGCAGTAAAACTAGTAATAGAATCACAGAGTGGTTTGGGTGGGAAGGGACCTTCAAAGCCCACCCAGTCCAACCCCCCTGCACAGAGCAGGGACATCTCCAACCAGATCAGGTTGCTCAGAGCCCCGGCCAACCTGGCCTGGAACGTTTCCAGGGATGGGGCATCCATCGCCTCTCTGGGTGACCGGGGCCAGTGCTCCACCACCTCAGTGTGAAAAAATGTCTTCCTAATATCTAATCTGAATCTGCCTCCCTCTATTTTGAACCCATCACCCCTCGTCCTGTCACAGCAGGCCCTGCTGAAGAGTCTCTCCCCACCTTTCCTGAGCCCCCTTTGGGCACTGGGAGCCGCTCTCAGGTCTCCCCGGAGCCTCCTCTTCTCCAGGCTGAACAGCCCCAGCTCTCTCAGCCTGTAATTAATATAACTTGACAATCCCATCAGTCGTATGAGTAAACTGGGAATTTGTATGAAAGAGAAATGCACATTCTGCACAGCGTGCTCTGTTACAGATGTTATGTGCCTGGGCATGAAATTCAAAACTTCAAGCAGCCAGTCTGATGCTTAGACTTACTTTTCCTTTAGCATTTAAGTGTTACTAGTGCCTTAGCTTTATTTCTGAACGAACAGATTTTTGCCTGAAAACAAACAATCAGTATGCCACATACCTGAGAACACGGGCATCAAAAGAAATGGCACCTCAAGGGGAATCCAAAGTCATCTTTCCGGTGAAGTTCCACATTCGCTTCATTTTTTTTCTCAATCTTTGAGATATAAAGGAAAATAATGAAGATGTGAGTTACTTCTGTACCTCTTATTTATTTATTCTCCTTCTTGGCACCTTCTGTTAGTGCTGCTGCTTGGACACCGGACTAGATGCGCTGTTGGCCTGACACGGTATGTCTCTCCTATGTTCCGGGTGGTTTAAGGAGCGCAGCTTGTGCATGGTGGGATGGTAGAAATGCCAAAAAACAGGTGTTTGACTTTTTAACTTACGTTACTTGTCTACACAAGGATTTAACTTGAAATGAGAAGCTTTCGAGAAAAAAAAAATGAATGCAACTGTTTTAATGCAATTAGAACCAGCGCCTGGGATCATTGCTTTCAAATAAGGAACGGGACAGAACAGAGCTTCCCGTTTCACTGGGCGTGGGCACCCCGGTGTGATGCTGGTGCTGCGCTAAATACGCGTCAGAGTGGGTGCCGGTGAATGTAAGCAGACATCCCATAACTCCTGCCTTCTCTTTGCATGAGCAGCTGCCGTTTTCACACCCCGGAGGAGCCATCAGAGAGGAGATACTGTGCTGCGCTCCCGTTAGCTGGCGATCGTTTCCCAGTTTCCCCCTGCGCAGAGAAGCCCTCAACCAGTCAGGACTGGGCAGCTCTGCAACCTGTGCTGTCACTCAGCCCAAAGCGAAGGCTGGACACAAACTGTCGCTGTTTTCATGTCAGGCATAACGAGCGGTGCGGCAGCTTCAGTTGCAACCTGAGAGCTCTGGCGGGCACAGCTCCCCACTGTGAGTAAGCTGCCGGCTGGTACCTCCCCACGGCAGGAGGACCACAGCTGGTTTGGGCTCTGCCAGAAAACTGTAGCTCTGCACCTCTTTCACAGACGTAGAGCCCTGACAAACTCTACGCTTAAAACTGGTTTGTAATTTTTTTTTTCCACAGTAAATTCTCTTTCTTAGCTCTGTCAAGATCTTCCTTCAATTCTTATCCTCTCACTTTATCTTCCTTCCTGTTTTCCAGAGGAAAAAAAAAAAAAAAAACAAAACTTTTTTTCCCCAGGAAAAAGAAAAAGTTTTCCAGTGAAAGTAAATCTTTTTTCACGCTCTTATGTGGGCAGATGGTATCTACCAAACACAGGCTCTGTTCCGTGCAAAGCGCTGTGTACATTTATGGCACCGCCTGCTTGACGCCGTCCAAACTTTGCCCGGCTGCAGATACACCGTGTCACTGCCAGCTCACAGGGCTCTGAGCACGGGGCGTCAGGGCGAGCACGGGCGCGTAACGAGGCACCTCACATCCCTGGGAGGCAGGATGGAATTGCCTTGGCGTTTGCCAGCTGGAAGGTCCTGAAATAAATTATTATTAACATCTCATCTTGTCCCATTGTTTTCAACAGTGAGAAAGAAAACACACTCAAGCTCCTTTTTTTTTTTTTTCCCACAAAGCCCTTTGCCAAGTGATTATACAACGGCAAAGGCCGGCCTCTCTGTTCAACCGAAGTATGGTTTTCTTAAACATTTATCCTGATCTGTAGGCACTTCCTCATCTTAAGTGGTTTTTAAGCCCCAGATTGAGTATCACAGACCTTTCCTGCAGCAGACATTCTCAAATCACTATCAAGGGCAGGTCAAGGAAGTGTTTCGATAACAAATGAGATTTGAACCATCTCTGAGGTTTTCCTTTAAACACAGGAAGTGTGCACATTCTGCACATGCTTGAGCACAAAGAACAGAAACTAGAAATGAAAATAAAAGGTGGGCAAGACCATTAACGGCAGGACGTTAACGTTACCTAGAATGATAAAGCTGCGGAGATGGCAGAAAGCAGCTGGAGGAAAGGGAAGTTTCTAAATTAACGCTGATACCCTGACGGTCAACCTGCCTCTTCCCGGCCCTGTCAGCAGGGCCGGCAGAGATACAGATGCTCCTTTTTCTCTCGAACAAGACACTCCAAGAGCCGCTGCGTTGAAGGAGGAAAGACAAAGCAATCTGCCGTGCGCACTCATCAGTGTTTACTTTACAAAGGTTGGACGGGGATCAGTCAGAAAGGCACTGAACATGTTCGTTTACGCAACTCATTGTCAGGGTCAAACTGATAACAACGGTTAAAGGTTGCTAATCCTCAAAACAGCAGAATTGAGAAGGTAGGAAATGTGTCACCTTTGAAGGGTAATGATGGATGAGTCACTTTGAGTGTTTTCTCGGTACAGACACCGAAAAAGTTGCTATGAAATCTTTTGGGTATGGGGGGCAGCTCCCAGAGAGCTGAGGATCTTTACGTCCCGGCTAAGCCCCCGGTCCCCGCTGGCGAAGCAGCAGCACGGCGCGGCGCCAAGGCAAACAGAGCCAGGCACAGGACTCCAGGACACAACAGAGCCAGGCACAGGACTCCAGGACACAACAGAGCCAGGCACAGGACAGCAGGACACAACAGAAACAGGCACAGGACACCAGGACACAACAGAGCCAGGCAGAGGACACCAGGACACAACAGAGCCAGGCACAGGACAGCAGGACACAACAGCGCCTGGTTTAGGAACCCCGCGTCCCACCGTACCCACCGGTCGCTGCAGCTGAGCCAGGAGCTCCGTGTCCGGGATGAGCAGGCGCTCCCTGTCAGTCCAACCTGTCTAAGCAGAGAACAGCAGCTAGGAACAGGTGAGTGCTCGCTGAGAGCACGGGGGACAGGTTTTGGTGGGTGGCGGTTGGGGACGCGAAGGGACCGCAAGGTCACGGCGAGGGGCCGGAGGTGCGCGGTGTGTGAGGGGCAGCTCTGAGCGGTCGGAGCCAGGGAAAGGGGAGCAGATGGAGAGGAGATTGGGGAGAGCAGCGGGGCAGGAAGGGGGGGGGGGCTGGGGGGAAAGGGGGGGGGGGGCTGGGGGCAGCCAGGCGAGGGACAGAGGGGCCGGGGGGTCACTGGGAGCGATGGGGGGTGGCGGTCGGGGGGTCACCGGGGCAGCAGGGACAGTGAGGGGGGTCACGGAGGATTTGTCAGGGGCGGGAGCGGGGGCACCCGAGGTGACCGGGGGTCTGCAGGGGCTCCCGGCGGGTCGGCAGAGGGGGGGGTGGGGGGAGCCGGTGACACCGGAGGGTCCCTGCGGGGGTGACAGCGAGGCAGGGGGAGGTGCGGGGCCCGGGGGCGGGGAGGGGCCGCGCTGGGAGTGCCCGGTGCCCGCTGTCCGGTTCCCCCCCGCCCCGTTACCTCCGCCGCTCCGCGCCGTGCCCTCGCGCGGCCCCGCCCCTCCCCGCCCCGCTGCCGCCGCCCACCTTCTTTCCGGCCGTCGCAAAAGGGGCGTAAAAGCGTCGCCCAGTGCGGGGAGGCTGAGGTAAATGCCGGGTTTCTCTCGGTGGTGGGAGGGGGGAGAGGGGACGGGGTCCGGTCTCCCGGTTCTGTGCGCTCCTCCCCGGGTGGGACGGGGTCCCTGAGGGGCAGAGGCCCCGTGCGGGTGGAGGGGAAGGTCCCTGAGGTCGGGCCTGGGCCTGTGCTGCGGGCTGGGCCGGGGGCTGGGGTACCCCGGCCCGGCCCGGCCTGGGTGCGGGTGGGCTCTGGCCGCCCCGGGGGCTGCCCCCTTCGGGCTGGGGGCGAAGCGGCTGGCTGGGCCGAGAGGTGCCCTTGTCCTCCCTCCCCTCCCGCGGGTGTTTGCCAGCGAGCAGCCGGGCCCGGGTGAAAGTCCTGCGGAAGCCGGGCCGTGTGCGGTTGTTTGTTTTGGGGGATGAGGTGGTCTTTGTTTGTTTTCTCTCTTTGGGGGGGGCAACCCCTCAGGAAGGGGGGAAAAGTGTGTGGTTTTCTGCATTGGAACTAATTTTTCTGGTCATCCGGGACAGCACCCACAGGGGCCTCCCAGGTGACGGCGTCTGATTTCCTGATAAATGAATGGGTGCGAGGCCGCCTGCTCCCAAACTGCCCGGGTTCCTCCATCAGCCAGGCCCTGTTTGCTTGCTGTCTCCTCCCACTGACAGGGCTTTCTGAGGCTGGCTTTTCACTCTCGGAAATGGCCTTAATTAAGCTGTGGCGAGTGGAAATGACAGCGGTTGTGCCAGTATCGACCTTTGATTTGCATAGCTTGTTCTGCCTGCTTGGTTTGTGCCTGGCTGGTGGCTTTAGAGAGAGCTGTCATCTTCCCTCTCAGGGTTCATTCTGCTAGATGTCACAACTGGGGTTTCTTTTCTCTTTTCCTTTTTCCTGGTTGTCTATGGTAGATAAAGAGCAAACTTTTATTTTTAGTCTCCCTTCTCTGCTGCTTCTCCTCTAGTTTCTGTGGAGAGTTGTGTGTTTCTGGTCACCGGCCTCCAAGGGACACGGAGCACCGCGAGGGTCCTCGTTCGCACTGGGAATGCTGTTCCTGACCTTGTGTTTTCTTTTCGCAGCCGCCTCATGCTGGTGTCTGTAGGCTGTCTGTGACCAGCTAAGCCCTCTAGCTCCTGCGTCACTCTCGCCTATCTTAAAAGTTGAATAGGCAATGAGCTTTCACCTGAACTGGGTTAAATTTGGAGAAGAAAAAAGCCACAGCAAAACTGAAATAAGGAACTGATTAAAAAAAGTGCTTGTAACTGCCTTTAGGGGGCTGTTCAGCTTCACCAAAGAGGCAAAGCTGCTTCCAACCAGTTAAACCACTACAAACAGAGAGAAATCCTTAGTGCTGTCAATTGATAAGCTAGAGTGGTGGGTGTCTGTTGTGTGCAGCTAGCTCTCCTGCGAGAGATGCGAGGGGACTGCCTGTGCCTTAGTCTGTAACGTAAGTGGTGTGGTGTAAGTTTCTACTGCTGATGAAATTTAGTCTGGTGGCTGCAGGATGTTTGCTTCAGTAGGCAGCAAAGAAGGTAAACAAGTGCAACTTACTGTTTTATAACTGCACTGACAGCACTTGCTTCCTGTCTTTCCCTCAGCAATTCTCCAAATGCCTTTCTTTTCTCAGGGAGAACTGTTGTAAAGTCCTCTTAGTTTGCTGTTGGCAAATGAAACGCTCCTTAGAGCAGTGCCTAGAAGCTTCTGATATCTTAAAATCTCATTTGTGCTCTTCACCTTCAGCGTGTCTCAACCCTTTCTGTTGCAGGATCTTATGATTCTCCGTAACAGCTGCTACCTGCCAAATAGAAATCCTGAGGCCGCCCAATCCATGAGCGGGCATCGAAACATAAAGAGGCGATGCGGGGAGTCGCACCTGGAATCCCCCGCGGGCTGCGGCCACGGCCCCGCCGCTGGATGCGTGTTAAGCAAGCTGGTTCAGTTGCCCACGCCTCCCTTGTCAAAGCACCAGCTGAAGCGGTTAGAAGAACACAAATATCAGAGTGCCGGACGATCCCTGCTTGAACCCCTCATGCAAGGTTACTGGGAATGGTTAGTTGGGAGAGTTCCAGCCTGGATCGCCCCAAATCTGATCACCATCATTGGACTGTTAATAAATATATGTACAACTCTGCTATTAGTATATTACTGTCCAACAGCTACAGAACAGGTGAGTTACAGAGCTCTGACAATCGCTGTTTGTATTTTCTGTTATCTGGCAGCAGCTGGCACTTCTGTAATGGCTGTGTCTGTGTGAGTCCCTGCATGCGAAAAGAACACCCGTGGGTTTTGGGGTCAGCGTGCTGCCTGCTGCGTCCGACAGCAGTTCCTCTGGCCAGCGTGCCCTGTGTGAAACAGGATCTAAAGCCAAAATAGCTGCTCTGGTTGCACTGTGATGCATGAAAGCTGCAGCCCCGCAAGGCCTGAGTGCACATGCAGACACTTAAGAAATGGACTCGCAGCTGGCTTGCGTGGCGTGTGGGGTTTTTGCCTGTTTACCTTCTCTGCCTGTGACTGCGTTAGTCACCTTCAGCTTTCTGACCTAGAGTTGCCGCACCACAGAAGTGCAAAGTGAGTCGATTGGCAGCGAACTGGGTCTGCCTGCAAGCCCAGCCAGAGTTGCAACACTGTGAGGAACTCGAGCTCAGACGAGGGACTGAGCTCCAGAGCGGTGCAGCCTGAGAGATCGAGGCCGGCTGCTTCCTCTGTGGCTGCCGGGACTAAACCCAGCTCACTGAAGGGAAGGAACACCTTTCTTCATCGCGTCTGGGCCCTGTGGCTCCTGTTGCCAGGGAGCTCAGATCAGCACCTTGGGTACAGTGTGTGAGGAGCTGAGGGAACACAAAGGTGTCTTCTCCAGCAGCAGGCTGCCCGGGGAGGCTGGATAAACGTCAGTAGTTTTATTCTTTGTTCTGAGTGAGCTAAATCTCCTGACCTGTCCTCAGGAGAACTGCCTTAACTTCCTGTAATTCCTGCTTTCAGGGGCACAAAAGTCTTTACACGGCATTTCAAGTTACTGGTTTCAAAGGCTTTTCTCTCTCACTAGAGGTACCTCCTAAGAAACTTGTCAAAACTTCTCCATAAAAATAAAAATCTTCGCTTGAATGTTGAATCTTAAAAACTGCTCCTGTATAAGCACTGAAAAAGGGGATAATTTGGTACAGAAAATGTATTAGCTATCAAATAGCTGGAGCATGTCTCACGAGTTCTAGCTTTTAAAATGTCAGTATTGTACTGCTGGACTCCTTTGTAACCAAGTCTCCCAGCTGAGGTTGGGAGAACGCTTCAGAGTCAAGCGGCACCAGTTCCTTTCCAGCCAGACTCTGAAAAAACCCACAGACGTTGGTGCGTTCAACACCCCACATCCCCGTTCCACATATGACGTAGTAAAGGGATGTTTGCCTCTTCTAGAGATCTGTTGGAACAGATAGTTTCACAATAACTTGTGGAGTTTGGCAGGTGTAAGATAAAAAGTATTAAGTTTGAACGGTGAGTAGTTAGAGCAGCTCCTTGCTTTTTGAGACTGTGGCGTTGTTGCACGACTTGGTTTTGACTTGCCGTTTGCTCCGGTATCCGTATTGGATGGGAGCTGAGCCTGAAATGCAGTTCGGCAGAGAGACTTCCACCTGCCTCCGCTTCAGCCAGTTAGCAGCTGGTGTGGGCCGCTGAACCAGAGCGTAATTTGGAATTCAGAGTACAGTTGTGCTTTGGCTGGAAATTAAACTTGTGAAGTAAGCGCTGAGCTGCACTCGGAGTGTCAGGAAGCTGTCGTGTGAGCTGCAGTGTGCTGTGTTAAATCACTGTTCTGTGCTCAGTAGTTTGAGAGTTACTCTGTGCCAGGTGGATGAGGTTGTCTTCTCCCTTTCACTGAAAAATAACTTTCTGCTGAGGCGGCTTCCGGCCTGCTCTGATTTGCCATATGGCACTGCAGCCCTGTGTGCTGGCCCGGCAGCGAGGATGCCGTCTCGGTGGAGCTGTAAGCTTGTGCTTTTTGAGTGTCAAGTAGATGTCTGGGAAGAAGATGGGGCTTTGAAATTCCAGAAATAGAATTTTATTTTTTTTTTCCCTGAAAGCACTGTTGCTTTCAGATGTAAATTGTCTCTTCCTTGTAGCTTGGTCTTAGTTCCGCTTTTTTCAGAAGAGACTTGTCTCTTCCTGTTGATGAAAGGTGGAGCCAAGGGAATGTAGCTGTCGCTTACAGCCTCACTGGCAGCAGAGGGAAAATGAGGTACAAGTAGTTCTGCTGTCTGCTTGGTTTGGGGGACCCCAGCTAGCAAAGCGTGGAGCAGCGGAAAGGTTACCTGAACTTTTGTTGTTTATTTAATAAAATATTTGGATACAAGAGTAAGCTGTGAAATCTTACGGAGATAGAAATAATATCTAAGTGGAAATGCCTATGCTGGTAATGAAAGCAGTATTTAAGAAAAGAGCCAACAGTCTGATTTCTTTTTTTTTTTTTTTTTCCTCTAAGTTTATAGAGGGAAAAATTGCATGACACTGAAAGAGAACTTACACTTTGTCTATAAAATCTATCCATGAGCAATGGAAATACCATCCTGGGATGGAGTTCTGTAGCATCACAACCTCGTCTAAATGTGATCCTCTGCCTTTGGGTGACACGTTTCTCCCTCGCCTCTGTCCTGTGCTGGTTTGTACAGATGCACCGCTGAAAGCAGAGCATGGTGCCAGCTTTGAGTCCTGGTTTTGTAGACCAAATGAAGCTGGACTCCAGAGCTTTGAGAGGCAACTCAGGTTGATTAAGCTGCTTAGCTGCATTTGGACTTTATTGGCATGGTCTGTAAAACAGAGCTGCTCACAAATGCTCCCTTTTATAAAGCGTGTCAAATGTGAACTTTGCAAAATATCCAATAGCTGGTTTATGGCTGCGTAAACTGAGACAGACTAATGGCAGCCCTCCGGCTTTTGTGGTCCTAATGGTTTATGCTTCAAATGCTAAAAAAAGCTTGAGTTGTAGTCTCTGATTTAGCAAGGATTTGGTATCACTCTTATTTTTGTAGGGAGGAAAAGAATTGCTCTACAGGATGTGAATATTAAGAATTATTAATGTAGGTTTGGCAAAGCTGCTGTTACCCGGTAATGGAAAATAAACCAGTTAGTGGTGGAGCTGCCGTCCTGCAAAGCACGGCAGCTTTACAGAGCTCAGGAAATGGCACGGCCAAGCGCGAGCTCTGAAAGCGCGTGTGCCCTGCCGTGGCAGTTCTCAAACGCTGCCGCAGCCTGGTCATAGCCCGTGCGTGGCAGCGTCTGGGTGCGTGGCGCCTCACTGAGGGCTGGTGAAGATGAGCTCGGTGGTTGTGACGCAGCTGCACGTTTGGGGGCTAAGAAAGTTTCCCAGTTTCTAAAGCGCTCGGACAACTTAGAAATACCTGCACAGGAAAGAGAAGTAAGACAAAAGATCAATTTTGCAGATGTAGGACTATTCCCCCCCCCCCCCCCAGATGTACAGTGCAGCTTTCAGCTTCAGAAAGTGTGCTGTACCTAGTAATCTAAGCTAGGAATTCTTGTCGCATTTTTTTTACTTGCATTTCGTATGTCATAACCCCCTCTGCCAGTCCTGGCAAGGGCCAGCTACTGAAAGGTCCAGGCATGTGATGAAGTGTGTGCAAATGAAAAAGTACTGTAGAAGAGTGTAAGATAGTTTAACTTCAGGGTTTTTTTTAAGGTTAAAAAATAATTTTTTTACTCTCACTGACCGTTTCTTTCTTAGGCACCTCCCTGGGCGTACATTGCTTGTGCGTGTGGCCTTTTCATCTACCAGTCTCTGGACGCTATAGATGGAAAACAAGCAAGGAGGACAAATAGCAGTACTCCGTTAGGAGAGCTTTTTGATCATGGCTGTGATTCGCTTTCCACAGGTATCGTCATTTTTAATTGAAGTATGGGGATTAAATGAGTGTTTTGGGGATCAGATCTGGAATACAGAAAAGTGCTTCTTTACTGAAGAAGAGGACAACTGATACCGTGGAATGTATAGCTTTTCAGTCAACCTTCTTTCCACAGACAGTACTCTTGATCAACTGAATGTCTTCTTTTGTATTATGTCAGAAAAAAAATTCAGTCTGAGCCAGCAGTCTTCTGTGTATGCCTTATCAGAATCTTGGTTCTAAAATAAATTTCTGTAAGGAGTTGTCAAAATGCTTTTCTATATTATTTTAGATTGAATCTATATAGAGCAATTGCAAGACAGGTATGGCGCCTAAAGAATGGGACAGTAGAAGCCTGAGTTTAAGATTAGGATCAGTTCCTAGGTAGGTAGAGGTCATTGGGCCAGCATGAAGTTTAACCCCATTGCAAAAGAACGATTAGATGCTGTTGGTTACTTAAACTCTAAGGCTCTTATGCTTTACATATTTGCGACTACTCGATCAGAGTTGTGTATTTTAAGGGAGGAGAAGCATAGCCACATCTTGTGAATCTTGAGTGAGAGGCCTTGGGTTTTCTTAATGACATAATCCAAATTCAGAAGATGAGGGGAAGATGTCTAGCAAATCTTGGATACACACAAAGACCCCAAAACTCTGGCTGCAGGCTCCAATTGCATAAATCACTCCCGTCCCTTGATGTCTAATCCCATTAAATTCAATAAAAATGTAGGAGACTAAGAAACCCTCAGTACTGAGGACTTCTGATAACTGATACAAATTTAAAATTTTACATACACATTTTACAGTCTGTAATTTTAAAAACGGAAGCGTTAATCTCTTATGTCTGTGAAATAAAAGACGTCAGGATGCCTTCACACGGTCTCTACTTCTCCGGGTCCTTTTGTTAGAGTTGTTTCTGGTAAGGATCTTTACACACATACACACTTTATCTTTTTACTATGTGACTGATTTTCTTCTGCAGTCTTTGTGGTTTTGGGAACTTGTATTGCTGTGCAGCTGGGAACGAACCCTGACTGGATGTTCTTTTGTTGTTTTGCTGGAACATTCATGTTTTACTGCGCGCATTGGCAGACGTACGTCTCTGGAACGTTGCGCTTTGGCATGTAAGTACCTTGGCTGAAAATAAAAGTGAAAGTTAGGCTGCTTTCCTGTCTAGCTGCACTTTATGTGATTGTAGTTCAGGCACTTAGAGCAGTAGTAAATTGTTTATATTTTTATATATACACTTAGAGCTTGTGGCAGCTATTACCTGTTGGATCCGCAATTAATACTGAATGTTACTTGTCTTGTTTGAGGAGTTCCTGTTAGTTAATTGGGAGCTTCTGATGTGATTTAAACCTAAGGCAATAAGGGAAAGTACCTGATGTTTTGTGCCCAAGAATGAAATGTTTTTGTCAGGTGGTGGCAGTCTGGCTTTAGTTTTCAGTTAGCTACCTGTCTCTTGATCTTGCTGGACTTATGATGCCATGTAGTTAACCTTTACTATTAAGTGTAACTCTTACAATATCGTGTATTGATTGACACTGTGCCTACAATGTCAAGTTCTGAATTCCTGTTAGTGTAGACTGCGGTCCTGTCAATAACGGGTTCAAAATGGCAATGCCAAAAAAGTCAACAGCTGAAATCCCATTTACTGGTGGGTGAGGGTGGCTGGGGAAACCGAACACGAGGACCCGGTGAGCTGCAGGATTCACTAGCTTTGATGGGGAAATGCCCATTTATTCGATGTTTGCATTCATAGATCTAACAAATATATTTCAGGTAAATACACTACAGAATGATTTTTGTACCTGGAAACCCCTGAAATTTGCCCTTAGTTTGTATGGGATTTTGAAACAATGCTGCAACATGCACTATTTATTTACAGTCTGTTATTGATTTGTGGATCCCCAGATACTGCTAAAACAGTACAATTATGGACCTCTTGTCTATAACAGCTCTTACTGACAGAATACTAATGCAGATTCTCTTGACAAACTTCTGTGTTTCTGCTCAAAAATGTAAGACGTTGGAGCAATTTTTGATGTCTGTTGGAGGAAGGAAGAAGGAAAATCTAGACCCCTGTTGTAATCCTGCCCACACCAAAGCACATAGAATCGTTTCAGTCAGTTCTCTGATATTTAAATCTTTCAAGTGAGACATCTGGCTCAATCTTGTACTGTTTTAGGCTTCTGACTCTGATGCTGTACCAAAGGTCTCAATACTGAATGCTTTTAGCTCCCTTTGAACTTTACAGGACCCTGATAGTTAAAGTTTTCCTGTTATCGATCAAAGAACACGAAACCCCCCGACCTTGGCATGTGCTTGACTTTACAGATGCAGGTATCAAACCTACCCAGTTTGTGCTGCAGACAAATGTGTACGTTACTCCTGGTGCTCAGTGCTTGCTTTTGTGAGGAGTCTTTATATTTTGGAGACAGTGTTTTGTAGGAGATACTGTTGTTATGCATGGCCTTATTATGGGGAACTTGATGATCCATCAATATGTAGCTAATTTAGAGAAGGCAATAAGCACACAAATGTGCGTATCATTATTTTAGATAACAGACAGCTCTGTGTAGTAAACACATTTTTTTCTTCGTTTGCCCCGTGCCGCAAGGTTAATAGACCGCCGTAAGCTGACGTTCATTTCTATGGCAAAAACTCAGAGATTATTTATCCAGTTAATTGATTCTCCCTGTTTGATACTGCTTTTTTCTGAAGCTTTCATTTCACCAGTCATAAAACTGAAAACTTATTGTGTTTCTGTCATGAGATTATGTCCAAGAAATTATATTTCATTAGAGATCAACTCAATAAGCAAAGTGGAGATGGCTCAGAAGAGCAGCAGATGGCTAAAGGGAGAGATTAATATTGTACTGCTTACACACAGCTCAAACTCAAACAGTTAAATGTGTCATCAGCTTGGCTTGCTGACAGAGTCCATTGTCTTCAAAAAGAAAAAAGACAGATTAGTGTGTCAAAGTGAGCGTACGCTTGCAGAACAGGACGTCTGATTTGTATGCGCTGTTGCCGTACCAGCACGGGCAACTCGCCGAAGCGGTGCGTTTTGTGGCAGACTGCAGAGCAGGAGCCTTCACCCTGAGGGAGGAGGCAATAAGATCGCTTCTGCTAAACTCCTATGGAGTGTTACAGGTGGAGCAGGAAAACCATTAGCTTAATTGTGCCCAATTACTGAATACATCAACTGCGCTGGTTCTCTTTCTTCCCACTGACAGCTGTGAGGACCTGCCCTGCACTACTCCAGGATTGTAATCACTTGAGACTGTAAGGTCCCAGTGATCTGTCTCCATCTTTAAATGACCATCTAATTTTATCAGACCTTGGCAGCTGATGCCGATTTTTCAAAAAGCAATAGAGTTAGTTAAATAGCTAAAAAAATAGCTAGAGGTCAGTATTGCCTAAAAATTCCCCCTGAGGAAGCAGGAAGTGTCTCGGAGCAGGTTAGACGGGCTGTGGGGAAGTCGCCGTAGGTAACATCAGCAGTGCGAAGGCAGCAGGGAGCAGCAGGGCTGGAGTTGTGTGCGGAAGTTTCATTTAAGAACAAACAGCTGACCTGGGAACGGGCTTGTGAAAGAGCAGGGATATCCTGCACGTCTGAAGAAACAAAAAGGTGATTCTGAATTGCAGGAGAAGATCCAATATTAAAGCAGTCCAAATACTTCGTTCTGGTCTCTTTTCAGCACAGTAACTGGTTTATCTGGATTGTGGACTTGCTGGGCTGCAGGACAGAACGAGCTTTGTTTCAGGCTTAGTCTCGTATGGGTGCAGCTGTGCCAGAACTGGAGCATCTCTGGTTTGGGAAAAGTGCATTTTCTTCTGCATATCACAGAAATCAGACTGGCAAGGCCCAGTGGACTTCCACACGTCCATGTGGAAGGAGATCTGGTATTTTAGGAACACAGTGCAGAACTGGGATCACTAGGGAATATGGTGCACAAACCCTGAAGGGAATCTGCCTGCCAGTAGCTGGAGCGCAATTGTGATTACTAGCTCTGGTTCTTCCAGATCCAAAATTATTCCCCTTGGATTCCACACCGCATCTGCTCCCTGCTCTGGCTTCCAGAAGTGTATCAGGAGAGGTCTGTGTTTATGCAGGTTCAGTGCTGTATCTGACCTCACAAGGGCAGCGCACAGCCAGCCTGGCTGCAGGAGCTGTCTCAAATCCAGGACAGATAGCAGTGGAGCTGGAGCTGTTAGTCCCTGTCAGATCCGACCTGGGCTCCGCGTTGCGGAGTGAGTGTTGTGTTAAGAGACGTGAGACGCAGCACTGCACGGGTAAAGACCTTGCACGCTTGGCCGTGCTGGACTGGGGGAAGTGTTAAATCATATTTTAAAAACCCAGTGGGCACTCATCAAGGGTCCACCCAGAGACATGAGGATGCTGCTGCACCATGGCCTCCAGTGTTTCTCCTATGAGTTATTGCATTGTCTGGTTTATCCCAACCTTTCTGCATTGAAATATGGAAAGTTGGCGATAGCAGAAATCATGAGGGGGTTTGTGTATATGTATGTGTTACTATACACAGACAATGAGATAGAAATTAGTTTCGAAGGATGCTTCATAAAGGCACTTCGGTAAACGCTGAGAGGAACAATCAGTTCTTAGCAGCTTTCATAAAACTGAAAAGTTAAAAATGTTACTTCACTGTTCGAGTAACAGTCCCTAGAGAAAGCAAAAGCATTCAGGCTGTCTAACAAAACAGCCGTTACTGAGGAATGTTGGAGAACTTGGGGGAACATTCTTGTTCAGTGACACTGTAGCAGTTGTATGTAAGCAAGAGCCCGCTTGCTAACGGGTTGGTTTGGGCAGGGAAGGTTAATTTGGTTAACCTGCCTTCGGAGCCCTCTTGCCAGTACTACCGTGGAGGTGTAAAGGAGAGATTAGGAAATGAAGCTGTATTCCAGAAAGCAGCTAAATTGAAGCCTTCTTCTTTAGCAGGTAGCAGAACAGGAGTACGCGTGTTGTCTTGGATAGAAAATTCACACCAAATATCAAAATACAGAGATGGAAGCCTTCCAAGTCAAAGTTCAGCACACTGAGTTCTTGCTCTTGGAACAGCGTCAGGATCTCGGGACTATGGTAGGAGATCAGGCAGTAATCTCCATGATTATAGGCCTTGAAACTTTCCATTTTATGAGTTTTTCCAACACTTCTTGAAGAACTTTAACACCTTGGGTATTTGCAGAGGGAGGTTTGGAGTTCAGCTGAGTCTCTCTTGATGTCAGGAAGGGACTTACTTGGTGCAAACGCAGAGAACCTCTGTGTTGAGGTGTTGTTGTGGTAGGTGCTAAGCTTGCTGCTTGCAACCTGCTGCCTTCTGCATGTGTCATAGAAATACGTGTCACAGAAATAGGTGTAAGTGCCTTGCTGCAGCGTGGTACGTACAGCTGAAACTGCCGAGGGCTGACGTCAGTGATAAGGGGGGTTTTCCACATCACAGTTGTCCTCTTCCTTTCCCCCTCGCAAGTCCCTTAGCAGGGTTTTAAAGCAGGAACCAAGCAGTCGCATGCAGAGATGCTGCTGCTGATTTTTCTGCATTTATCGTTGAAAGATCTTACTGCTCTGTGAAACTGTGAGCTTCAACATGATAGCCACGTGCTTTACCTGCTATTATCTGACTTTTAATCTGTGTTAATGAGCAGCAAAAGGAAAAAATTGCATGGTGTCTTAAGTATATTACAACAAGGAAAGGAGAAAAGCTTATTATTTGACCTTATTATAAAGCTTATCATCTGACCTTGTAATGTTAGATGAACTTGCATATATGCAGGCATCTTATTTTTTATTATTTTTTTTTTTTTTTTACTTCAAGATGAATTTCCTGTAGCTGGGAGCGCTTTTTTTTCTTCTGTATGGTTTGCTATTGTATGCTACTTGTATTTCATTACGTCCAAGTAAAATGTTGGGTCGGAATGAGTTAAGGTTAAACTCCATAATAACCTTTAAAGCTGAGCGTTTAGACCTCTAGCACGTGACTTTTAGCCTTTTTTCTCTTGCGTTGTGATGATGAACATTCTTTTCATGCTGCAGTGGTTCCCTTAAGAAAACACTCCTTTGTCTCGTGCTCGGACTCGCAGTTCGCTGCCCAGCCTGAGTAATCCCGCTAGCACGCTTGGTAGACAGGGGTAAGGCAGGTGGAAGGCTCGCCAGCTCTCGGGCCGGAGTGCTGCTGCGCAGAGTGTTGAACAGTGGACACATCCCCGTGAGCTTCCCCAGCCTCCGAACTTCGGATGAGGCAAGAGTGCTTTTCTTGTCTGCAGTGTTGTGCTGCGCAGGACTGCTGCAGGGAATTCTGTGTGTTGGGAGGATGGCACGTAACGCCCCCCTGGTTTCACGCTGTATTAAAGAGAAGCTGTGTTAGAGCAGTGTACTGATAGTGATTGACGTGATTTCAGAGCAGTCTCCAGTCTAAGTGTCCGTTTCCTGTTGTTCTTGGTTGGTTCACTTTCTCAGGAAATATCTCAACTACAAATTAAATCCTTTTGGTTCACCGTTCCAGACAAGGGAGGAACCAACTGCAGCTGTCTCCAAACTCTGAAACTTGATTCAGTGGTGGCCCTTGTAAAGTCTAATGGCTTGTTTAATCAAGCAGGGCCTTTTAAGAATTGCTTATGGAATATGCTCGATAAATTAGCACTGACAAGTATATTCTGGATGCATGACTAATCAATTGTGTGTTAATTGGCTCCGGACTCTTACCAGCGTGGCTGGGGAACCCAGCAGAGCAGACAGCGTGCAAAATAAGACCTGTCACTGCCAGCATCCAAGTGGAGTTAAGCACATGCCGAGGTCGATGGTCCCCTTGTAAGCTTTCCCAGATAATGTTTATAAAAATGAATCCATGTCTGAGTTACAAATAGCACTTAGAGTAATATAGGAAAAAAAAAAAGAAAAGAAACTGCAGCTGTCCAAATGTACACACTTACATATGCAACTTTATGTTCCTGCATTCCCAAAATACCCAGTGTTACCTTTTCTAACTATATACCGCATTATGCGCTGGGATTATGAAACTGAGAACGCTTATCGGGCTGAAATGCGCTGTACCCTCTCAGCAGGGGTGGGACTGCACATCGTTACCACACTTAAGCTGTCAGTGCCATCACGATGAACTTTGTCTTTGATGTTCCTTTCTAATCAGTTGCCGTGTTACTGGACGGCAGCCTGCATGCTTCTATTCCAAGCATACTTTGATAAGCACTGCCGTAAATGAAAATCTGTTATGGCTGAAGGCTTTTTTTTAACTAGATGGTTTGTAATTTCAGTTTGATCACATTATAAAATATTTTAGTTACAAAATGCTATCGGTCTGCATTTTACCGTAATGAGTGTGTATGGTGGTTGGGGTCTGTTTGCCACAGGATATTTTTTCATCCCTTTGACACGGGTGAAAAATAAATGTAAACAGAAGAGGTTTGGCTGCCACCTAATAGGGGTCTAGCGCTCACTTGACCTCTTGTAGCATTATTTACCAGGAAGCCAAGGAGTTGCCTGAGCAGGGAGGCGTTACTCCTTGCTTTCCCTTAGAGGTGGCAGACTGAGGATGCAGTCGGCGCTTCTGCTCTACAAAAAAAACATGCAGGAGCATCTTCAGGTGAAGAACTTATATATTCAGCGTCACTTGGAGAGATGAGAGTGGGGTAGGGAGATGAGATGTTCTGCATTGTGTTTGATTATGAATTTTATTTGCTGTGACTTGGAGCAAGGACTTGTAATTTTGTTCACTCATGCACACACTGATGATTGTTTGCCCATGTGTTGCAGTGTAAATTGTAGAAGCTCTGAATGGAGTTTGAATGTGTAAAACACTATGTGGGTTACAATATTTTGGTTAATCCATTAATACTCATTTTTTGTGGTCACTAATTCCCTTCCTCTGACCTACCCTTTACATCATCGCAATGCTGCACAGTAGCTGTCTGGAATTGGTTCTTTATGCCGTGACCGAAGATCCACGTTAATGGTTCCACTTAACTGAAGTGCTCAGCGAAACGTTCTGAAATGTTTCTTTCCCTCGCGCGTAGATTTGATGTTACGGAGTCTGTGCTCTGTACCGTAGCAATCCAGCTCCTCACAGGAACTCTGGGGCCCTGGTTCTGGAACTACACGGTAACGCGATGTTAACGCTGCCTGGCAAGTGATGGCATGGACTAAACAGAGACAGCGCCTGTGTCATGCACAAAGTGACCGGTGTACGGGGAGCATCTTCTAAGGTGTTTCACAAGTGCTTTAATCCGAGGGGAAAACATGTTTGCCAAGTATGAATGAGCGTAAAAATCCGATCTAACTGGAAATAAAATTTTTGAAAGCACCGTATTTTACTTGAAAACAAAACAAAAACCTGCCCGTTACACAGAAAAGTTTGCTTTAAACATTTCTTTTTATTTTGTCACAGTTCTGGCTTCACCTAAAAGATAACCAGGGTTGTGGAAGCAGCTCTGTAAGTGTGGGCATAGAATAATTTTGTTGGAACTGCTTTTTAAAGTTGTAGAATTTTTTTTTTTTTTGCTGTTGCTGTTTAAATACCTTTCCACCAGAAAAAAAAGAATTGCTTGGCTAGTTCAGAGATCTGTGCCATAGCTTAAAAGGTCACCAGTTACTGGCTGAAATGACTGGTTTGAACCCTACTACTTCTTCCATGCAGGCTAGCTGCTTAACTGTGCTTGTGGCTTCATCGTTAACTAGCTTCATTTCCTGGTTGTCTTTATTCTCAAAATACTTCTCCTTGTGTCTGTGCTAAATATATCCTTTTCCCCTCTTGCTTACCACTCTTTAGGAAGGACTTTGTCGTCCTTATTTCAGCTCTTCTAGTACAGTGTATATGGATGGCTTCTCCCTGCCCCCCAGTAAAATGATAGCATCACAAGTCTCTCATAGCTGCTGCATTATTAGCCAGGAGTTTCCCTTTAAATATTTGAGGATGCAAGAACAGCTTTTTGACAGCCTCCTTGGAACTGCATCAGATTCTAAGTAAAACTAAGATTTTTTTTTTTTTTGGTGACTTGTTTACATACCCTTTGTCAAACTTGCATTGACAAAAATTATGCTATTCTCTTTTCGTTTTGTGGTTGTTTTTTTTTTTTTTCTTATATAATGGGTGCAGCACAACTTCTGCTTTCATGAGGCTATTAGAAAGAGTCTGTAATTAGAAAGAGTCTGTAATTCCCACCTCTACTTTAGATCTAACAATATCAGCAATCTGGTAAGTCATGGTGTCTGTCATATCTGCTGGCTGCATCTGACAGTTGCAGCCAAGCGCCCGTCAGGCATGCTGCAAAGTTAGTGAGATGACATAATTTTTAAATACTTTGTTGACAAGCCATGAAAGGCTGGAAGTAATTAGTCTCAGGAAATGGTAACGGAGCAAGCAATAACTTGAAGGAAGAGCTTCATCAAGGTTTTAGCCTGTTGAGATAACAGCATTATGACTCTGCCCAAGAAGTCACTTAGGAAGGAAAAAAAAAAAATTAAAAAATCCCTTGGTAATGAAACATTCAGAGATTCCCGAAGTCACCCATTGGTATGATAGCTCTGTGAGAGGAAGCAACTCAAATTCTGTAATGAAAATGAGTTGTTTAAAATGGATGAGGACGAATTGCTGTCTCATGGAGAAGAGAGGAGATCTGCTTCTCTGCAGAGGTGAGATGTCAGTCTGTAGAGCCCAGCTGTGGCCTCCACCCTTGGAAAGGACGCCTTTGCCGCTGGAGGAGAGATTTGCTGTACAAATAGTCACAGTGGGTGATAGGACTGGTGTGTGCAGCAGAGGAGCCAGGCAGAGCGTTTTGTCACGTTTGCTCCAGTAGCAGAATGCCAAGTGTTTGCTTCTGACAAGTCCCCTCGTGCACGCTGACTTTAACCAGTTTTCAGGCGTACTAAATTTCAGAATAGGCTTAGTTTATCTTCTTAAAGTCTTACGTGTGTAGTTTCAGATGTCTTCTAGCATCTTTATTTTCAGTCTTAACTAGCAAGTAAAGATGCTGCTGCTTCAAAGTCGTTTACGCCGAACAAGCAAAGCGCCGCGCTTATTTTGCACAGTCTGAGGTCGGGTGGTACGGACCTTCCTCTCAGTATTGCACCATCTCTGAGATGGGCGAGCTACAGGAAATACATGTTCAGGCAATTGTCTTTCATCTGATAGCTGTTTCACGTGACAAACTTTTGTGATGAGAAGGTATGATAATATAGCCGTGGCTTGAAAATGTGACGTGATCTGGGGAAATACGAAGTCATAGCTTGCAATTCCCGCAACGCAGATAAGCCTTGTACTTGCACACGCTGGGCAGTGAGGCGCTTTATTCATCAAGGAGGGGAAAAAAATTCTTAAATTGTTAATGGTGTTTGCTTATGCCTTTGGAGAAACTAGTTAAAAGAACCTGAAGGCTTTAAACAATGGAAAACAAAAAGATTTTGGGAATTGAGTTAGAACAGGTTTACTCTAACTGGACGTGTAAATGTGCGGAATTCTAGAGAGCTGCAGCCCTGCATCCATCGTCTGCAGCCCTGCAGTGTCACCCTCCAGTCCTCGTGCTGCTGGAATGTGACTTTTGCCTGCTGTTGTCTTTTACCTCACATTTTTGTTTTTTTTTTAAAGATCACAACTGGGCATTTTAATACAGTTTAGCACAACCCTACAGAGGCACTGCAAATAAAGATGTTTAAGATGACTGAATCAGGAGAATACTCAGGCTTTTATAGGGAAAAAATGTTAAAGTAATAATGTTCCTGGTAATCTTCTGTTATGTCAGAAGACTGAACACTGGTTTGAAAACGAGCGCGTGATCTGCAGTCAGGTTTGTCGTGCCAAGGAAGGGTGGGTTAGCAGAACAAGGTGTGGTGCAGGGCGTGCCGTAGAAGCCATTGCAGTCTCTGCAATAATTGGGGAATGCCCTGTGAAGCTCTGTGGGCGTTTGCTGTCCTCTGAATTTAGGCAGACAGGGAGCGAGGCATGAGACGTGCATTTAAAACCTCACAGCTTTTATGCTTCCCTGACTTTATCTGAATTAAAACATGCAGGTATTCTTGTTTACAGCCTTCAGTTCACAGAGGGAGCTGGTGCGGTGTTGACATTGTTTGACCTGGTCCCTGCTTGCCAGCCTCGCTTCTGCAGAGCTGCTGTTTTTCTTTCCTAACACCACTTTGCTGCAGAATCAGTATTTTTCAGGGTCAAATCCAGTGTTTTTCCCAGCCTTGCAATCGGATGTTCTGTCTTGGCCTTTTCAGTTTGTTAAACTATTGAGTCTAGGTTCTTTGATTTGTCTTCAGTGTCTGATCTTTGTTCTTTGGTTCTTTGCCTATATGTTCCTGATGATCTTAAAAACCTGGTTTGAGGTCTTCTCTTTATTCTTTAGACGATGGAAAAGCCCCTGGTTTATTTGAAGAAGTGATCTTTAGAACCAGACTGCTTGATGCCTGAGGAACCGTTACAATGGCTTTATGTCCATCTGTTGCAGAGTGGGCATGTCTTAGGGGGATGGTTTGTTGCTTTTTCTTCATTTTGTAGGTATTAGGGATCCACAACATATTGTGTGCTAGGTCTCTGCATCATCCTAGCAATGTAAACTGTTTGGGCAATGCTGACGTGACTCAATTTGTCAGGAAACACCAGGCAAAAAACTGTGTGTAGGGGAAGTGTGGCTCAAGTGATTGCTGAAAATATCTCAGTTGAGAGGCACTAAGAGACTCATGCTGCTAGCTCTTTCCACTTGTTTTCTCTACGATGTCCACTGTAGCATTTAAACAAGTAAATAAATATAAACAGAAGGAGAAAATAGAATCAAGCTTTGAACGGGTTGATTCCCTTCTTGCTTTGAAATGTTTCTGCTCTCTCGCAGGCCTGCCTGCGGTGCCAGGCTGTTAGCTGTGCGAGGCCGCAGGAACGACGGTGGGGGCTCTGCAGCACTAAAGGCCTTTCCCCACTTTGGATTTCCTAATGCTGTGGGATGTTTTCCTTCTTGTGGTACTTATCTTTTTGCATTGAACCAAAAATATCTTTTTACTATTAATCGATAAACGATCCACTACTCCAGTCTGTGTTTTCTACAGCCCTCGTCATAGGAAGAGGCACTCCAATGTGCAACAGAACTTTGCATGCAAAAAATATAGTACTATTTATGGGATATTTCAGCAGGAATGTTTATCCTCCTGCTTTGCAAATAACCTCCCTAGCCACTGCGGCAGGCTGTATGGATTTTTCCTCACAAGGCCAGTGTGGGTAGCCAGAAAGGCTTCAGTCAGTCTGCATCCACACTGAGCAAACGACTTCCCTGCAGCCCTGCTTTTGTCCTGTTATTTTATTAGGTACTTCCCAGTTCCATCCGAATTTAAAAACAATATGGCAACTGAGGCAATTTCTGGGTCTTTCTATCACATTTTATCTTGAAACGATTCACAAATACAAGTTAATCATTAAAGTGAGGAATGAATGTCCTCTAGGTCTCCCGCAGCGTTCACGTGTTCCAGGTGGTGCCGCGCGTTACCTCGGCTCGGTGTCTTTCTGACCAAACCACCCTTGCTTTGTTTTCCCGCTGCCTTCTTTCTCTTATTTTACAGTGTTACATTTTAAAGGCTCTTCAGGACTTCTGTGAGTGCTGCTAGCAGTCCACTTGTGTCGCATTCAGAAGCCTTAACTCTTTCCCGTTTATTCCTCCTTTTACCCCCCAGTTGTCCCAGTCCGTAGCTGCACGGTCAGTTTGACTCAGCACAGTTTTGTTCGGCAGCCAAAGAGGCGGCGCGGCCCTTCGCTGCCCTCTCCTCTGGCCTGCATCGTTCATGAGGCCACGCAGGATGGCTGAGGAAAGCTGATACACTAGAAATTGGGCCAGGAACCTTTCTTTTTCTTCTTTTATTTTGGTTGGGTCACTTTAGCTAAGCCGATTTCCCGGTCCAGGTGATGGCACAGGGCTGTAGTGCTGGCACAAGGGACAGAGTGGGACTGGGCAGGTGGCTTTTGGGGAAGAAAGGGGTTGATCATTAGAGAAGCCAGAATGACTGCTCCTTTTAGCAGCAGCATGGATTTACTCCAGTTTATGCTCTAGTTGCACAGCCATTTCAAATTGAAGCTGAGTGAACAGAGGAACAGTGTGCCTCCTCTTCCTTTCACCCAGCAGCTGTTTCCAAATGTTGGTCTCTTTTGCGGTCTAGCTTCGGGCCGCTGCCTGTGTTCTCATTCTAAATTGTGGCCATTTTACATTCTGGAAAAAAGAAAATCACTGAGTGATTCCATCAGGCAGGTATTCTGCAGTTATGGAGCATGTCTTTTAAAAAGTCATCCAGCAGTGGCAGGATGTCCTGTAGGTAAGGTGTTCCCAGGCCTTTTTCATCCTTGGTGTTCAGAACTTAGGCTTTGCTTAGGTGATAGTTTAGGTGTTTAGTTTCTTCTTAGTTGGTCTTGACGTCTTTGTCCTCTGTCTTAAGGAGCCCTGTAGTGTTGAAAATCTCTTTATGTAGAATTGAAGCTAAGACTCGTATTTGTCCTGCAATATAAGGCTCTGAAGTCAGGGAGGAGTTTTTAACCAAATATACCTGCAGTTTGTTGCTGAACCCTTTCCAGCTGCCCGATGCCATTTCTGTTTGAGTTGCGGAGGGCAGAACTCCAGGCAGCGGAGCAGAGGCTGTCCCGTGGCTGTGTAAAGAAGGTAATGCTGTCTCCTGAACCTGAAACCAGGCACTGCCTCCGTGGCTTTGGTTGGGCTTCCAGTTTTGTGTAAGAGCTTGTCTTTCACGACCTGAATTTTTTTAAAAGTATATGAGCTTACTTTAGTTTGCATTAAGATTACTACTGTCAAAAGAAACCTCTTTTACTGTCCAAAGAAAGCTGTAAGCTTGAGTTATGTATGTTAGTTACTAGTCACTGTTGCTGTGAACTTTCCCTCTTGCTTTGTATTCTTTAAAGGTCACTGACAGAAGTAGTCAAATCGGCTCAAACGCGTTCCTGTTTAACCTGTGCGGGTTCACGGAGCTGCCTCAGCCCTTCCTCGTTGGACGCACTGAAAACACATTTCCATGCTGATTCCAAAAGCTAGGAGGAAGCAATTTGCATTTAAATCAGGTGTTTTGTGTACCTCTCTTCTTGCATGGCTGAGCACTTTTACTTTTTTTTAAATTGGTTTTTTTTTTTTTTTTTTTTTTTTTTTTGCAAGGTAGCTCAATGGCTTCATTTGTTTATATGAGGACTGAAGATACAGAATTTCAGAACATTCTTTCCTCTTTGTGGAAATTAATTTTTTTTTTCCCCCAGGCCAGTTCTGATTGCCTTACAGGATGGTTATTGAACAAACCAGAACACAGGAGGTTATTTCCTGTGTATCTCCTATCTCTATGCTTTGTGTAGTGAAAACTAACAAAGCAAAGGCCTCTGAAGGAAACTGTCTTTTATTGGGATCTTCTCTAGATTTCCTCCAACAGCTTTGGCTGAACTTTCCTATTATATTGCAAGAGTCTGGCTACTCCATGGGTATTGCTGCTCTCTGTGTTCGTTATTCTTGCAGCAGAAGGGAGCAGAATCACGGCTTATTTTCTTGCCGATTTAGGGAGGGAGCAGCGGTAGTTCATAACAGCGATAGCCAGGGGCTGGGTGCCTCCTGTCCCGTTTGCCTGCTGTCAGCGGTGCCGCAGCGTGCTGGTTCTGCTGTTTGCTCCGTAGGTGAGTGTCCTGCTCCTAGGGAGCTGTGCAGAAAATCTCTTGGCTGATGGAAAGCTGGAGTTGCATAGCAGGAGGTGGATGCGGTGTTACAGCCCGCTGAGTGCAGCAGCCAGCATTTAGAGAATCCACAGTAAGAGAAGAGATTGCGTTGAACCATTGCCCTTCTGCTTTCTCATCTTGGGGGATACTCTGCGTGGGAATTGGATGCAGCCTCCTGATTATCCCCTGTGCACATTAATCTGCTGCTGAAACAAAACTAGATTTTGGCCAGATGGGAGATACTGAAATGAGAGGATCCGCTCCAGAACTGAAACAAAGGCTGTAGAGAGAACTTGGTGGCACGCTGATCTGATACCAAACTTAATTATCTGGTTTTCTAGCTCATTTAAGGCAGAGAGGCAAAAAAAAAAAAAGCCCTGCACCATTATTCCCTGATGCCTGTGCAGCAGACAACATCAACAGTATGTTTGTAACAGCAAAGGATGTATTTGCAGGAGGTGATTTGGAGTCTTTTAGGTAGAACTGTATTATTAGAGATAGGGCATATGTAAATATTTCACTGTCTCAAAGGATTATTTTTGATACAGTACTCCAGTGTGAGACGTTGTACACCAGCAAGTCCCTCCGCTTTGTATTTCACTTGTCTTTCTTTACATCTCTTTCTGGAATGGATTTGTAGCGCCGTTTTCTTGCTAGCTCCAAGACTTTTGCATGCTCTTTTAAACAGAGTCCTAAACTCGATGTTTTCCATAAGCCTTTCCGTCTCGCCCTTCTGCAGAACGTGCCGGCTGTGCTAGACACAAAGTGACTTCTCTTTTTCGGCTGCCCGTACCGTTTACACCTGCAGAAGCTCCTCAGGGATTTGTGTTTCTTAAAGCTATTCTGCTAGGCAGAGAACACTCATATGGGAAAATAGAATACGGACTAGAATAGGGATTGAAAGTGTCCTTCCTGAATTTTATAATCTAAAAAATTCTTTTTTTTTTTGGTGGGTAAGGTGAAAACTGAATATTTCTGCAACTGGCAGTGGTCAGTTAAAGAGTTCCAACCGTTCCTTGTGACAAAATGGATTTTAATTGCACTGTGAAATAAAACAAAAAGTATAGCACAGCATGACCCTTAATTTTAACAAGAAAATGAAAATATATTTTTGCTTTCTAAATTGCTTATAAAGTTTCCCTCTTGTTTCCATCAGTATTTTGGAGTTCTTATACTGTGCATGATAGAGGAGAGCTGCTGCGCTTGCAAATAATTGACTTGAAATTGCTTTGAATAATTTTGCTTCTTTTGGCTTTTTGTACCTAATCAGAATTGATGTGACTGAAGTGCAAATCTTCATAATAATCATGCATTTACTGGCAGTGATTGGAGGACCACCTTTTTGGCAATCTCTGGTAATTCTGTTCATGTTCTTGTTTGCTCCTCTTTAATAATCTCGTAGACACCTGGAAGAACCACCTGCCTGTAGCAGCACGGTTTAGTTTGTGAGGGGAAGGTCTCACTTTTCCTTATACATGGAAATATATATTCTTGAGTGTAGGTCACATGGCAATAACTCTGCATTCTGGTTTTACCAGAGCTATTAAAACAAATTATTATTTTATATCTTGTGTTTGCGGGTAGAAGGTTATCAGGTATTGCACAAACTAAATGTAGCTTCACTGAAGTCCAGCTTCCTTTGAGAGCTGACAAAACGTGAATGAATTCCGTGCCCCAACCTAGATCAGCAGCGGAGGAGTGTTAAATTGGATTGAGCATACGGGGGCAGTTTTTGGAGAGCGGCTGGTAACCGTCAGATAATTTGGCCTGAATGTGGCTGACATTTCCCCCCTGTATCGGGGGGGGGGAATGCAATGAGGTTTTTTCTACTTTTTTATTTTTGACGGTGAGCATCCTAATTCAGAAAGCTGATTAGGATGTAGGCTCACTATGCTGGCAGGTTATGGGGTGGCATTAAGCTGACTCTGTTTGCATTACTGAGGCCACGTTGGGCTGTTGAAATAGAAATGCCCAGAGAAAAGCATGTATATGCATACATAAATACAGCAAATTTCTGGAAATAGCATCGCAAGCATTGATTTCCTGGAAGGTTTTCCTTCCTGAGCATTGATCTTGATTGTGTACTTGATAACTGCAATTCCCAAGGTGGGTTCTCAGGAAATCTTGATTTGCAATAAAACCGAGAGATGGTCAAAAATTACTGAAACGTGTCACCCCAAATTGAATTTCTGATCTGCTTTATATAACTAGAAATGATCCCTCTAACGTTGTAGAAAACATGTAGAAAAAGGAGCTAACTTTGGCTACCCTGATTCTGCTACCCATGCTTTCAGGCTTTAAAAAACACCGGCCCCCATAATTAATTATGAAAACTGCAGAGTAAATACCATCTGAAGAGAACGAGTGTGGATAGAACTAACTGGAAAAAAAAAAGTCTATAAGTCAGTTTATCGGTGCCAAACCTTTCCAGAGACATCAGTGTGGCCAGCACCCCCGAGCAGCTATTGCTCCCTGTTACAAGTAGGGATTTCACCATTCATGTTATTCGTTTCCTTTTTCCGTGTATAAAAAAGGGAGAAAGTGCTGCCACGGCAGCCTCTGGCACAATTCGGTGCAAGGTGATGTTGACGTGAGCTTAGAAATTGTTCTCTTGGGTTATTTAATAACTTAAATAAGTAACCTTTTAAAAGAACCTATTAAATAACCCTTTTCAGCAAAATCTTGAAATCTGTTCTGAAGTTCTGGGTTGCGGCAGCGTTTGACAAAGTCAGCTCCCAAAAGATGAAACCCTTGTGAAGTCTGGTGTTGGATTAATGGAGGTGTTTCTCCAGAGAACAAACTTGATCAGGTTTCCCCTGACAATTAGGAATCTTCCTGTTTCATTCAACGTGTCAGATTTTGTGTTGATTTGGAGATAAATGTTATTTACTACTTGCGGAGCAAAATATATCGCACAGCCCCTCTTACCTCACCCCCTTCCCCCATCCTTTAATATTTAACGGGACGGTAAAATTGGTGGTTTGGTATTTCTGGTTTGTTTTTATCGGTGGGGGGGGGGGGGGGGGGGGGAATAATGGAATAAAATGTGGTTGTGTACTCAAACATTCCACTTTCTTACGCTAACATGCAAAAACCAAAACAATCTGGATAGGCTAACTGTAGAACTGTGTATTTTGTCCATTGTTGCTTTCATGAGCTTGCTTTTCTCTGTGAAGCTCTGCGTCCCTGTGCTGGCTTCCCTCTTTCTGTCAGCGTCAGTTCTCTTTCAAGCAGGTTAAGACGCCGCTCTGCCAGGCTCTGCGGCTCGGTGATTTCTGGTGGACGGTGAGTATGACTGGAGCTGAAGCCCTCGCCTGGAAAGTGTGAGTGAAGGGAGCGAGCTCAGGTGCACCTTGTCTGCTGCGCTGGTTATACAGGGAGCTTTTTCTGTTAGAAGTGAGAAAAGTGCTGCAACTGATTGAGTTTTATTCCACAATGCAATCTTTAAAGCATAACCACTTTGTGAATATAAAGCAAGCTTGGGTTTGACCCGCTATGAGCTGTTAATCCTCTTGCAGATGTGACGAAGCGTGCGTACGCACGGCTCTGAGCCGCAGCTGGGACCCAGCCCTGCGAGGAGGACTCCCAGCGCGCCCAGCTGCGCAGTGCCTGCGGTATTTGGGACTGGGAGCCAGCCAGGCACAGTTCCTGCGGGGAGTGCCTCTATCCCCCTCGGGACGCGTGGTCTCTCACACTCTTACCTGTGCTCTTTTCCTGATTGTTTCCTAATTATTTTATTTTTAATCTCACTTCATGCTGCACAGAATTCCCATGGCATCTAGGCTGGAGGCCTGACGTTAATTTTCTGGCGAATGATTCTGGACTTGCTTTAATCCAGGCTCTGCCGAGCGCTCGTTAATTCATTCTTTGCCTGCTGCCACTTGTTTTTGTTAACATGCATGTGTGTTTTCTCACAGACAGAGCTCGGAATGCTTCCTTTGCCAGGACGTTTCTGTATTCAGAAGCTTTCTGTGCAGCGTAGCCTTTCTCTTGTAAGCAACTTCAAAGGGTCTGACAGAGAACATAATCTGTCTGCAAACGATTTGGCTTGTGATACTCCTCTGCGTTACTGACGTAGTCTTGTGAAGTTCTGCATGCACCTGGCTTCGGTGAAACCCGTGCAGTTACCAGCAAGGTGGGGATAATTGCACGGGCTGTGGTGATACATGGACTACCAGACAAGGAGGTCTTGTGGCTCGCCTTGTAGTGTCCCCTTATTTAAAAAGGCAGGGGCTGCAGTGCCATTTAGTAGGAAGAATGCGGAGTATAACTCCCTCTCTCCCATTACTCAGACCTATTTTCTTTTTTCTCCGTGCTATTTGTTTGCCTTTGCTTCCAATTTTTGGCCTTGCTGCTTCCATTTTATGTGCAAGGCAGTTGAGCAGCCGCTGCCTTTCTATACCTCTCCTTCAACTCCCCTCTGCCAAATTTCTGTATGTGCATTTGTTTCCCATTAATTATTTGTGCCAGATATGTGCAATCTAATACCTATCACTGATGGATAGTGGAAGCAAAAAGGAGAGTGTTAATGAAGCATAACTAGCCAAACTGGATGTTATAACAGTGTGATCTCATCCTTCTGCCTTTCCTGAGCATCCTTCTCGGATGTGTTGGGAGTAGATCGGAGTTCATGGGGTGTTTTTCCCAGCAGGCTCCTCTTATCTTTGGAAAATGTCAAGCCTAATGGCTTTTGACTCCTGTATGAAGCTGGCCATTGTTATTTTTTCCTGTAGAAAAGCAAATTCACCCCATTCTTTAAATACCGAAGTGCTGTTGCTGGAGCAGAGGGCAGCACAGGTACCTTCCTTTGGGAGACCTTCAGAAGTCCTGTGCCTCCTACGTTAACGAACGATTCCAGTTAGCACTCCAGTCTGTGGCAATGTGTGCCTTTTGTTTACTTGTCATTACTCTCTTTGCTATCTTCCAGAAGATGTTTTTTGACTTAACAGCGCAGCTGAGGCAAGGGAGATATCTGTTCAAATGTCAGGAAACTGCCAGCTGGCCAGAAGCCTGCGGGGCGGTGATTTGGAGAGGTGATGGGGTGCTCATCCGTGGGCTGCCTGAGAGCAGGGCATGAGGAGTTAAAGCTGGCTGTGCCGCTTAATGTGCCCTGAAAAGATGGAGAGATGACGTTATTGAAGCCGACAGGAAATGCTGAAAGCTACACCGAGAGTGCAATTGAAGAAAAATAGAAACAACTTGCCCTGATTTGGGCTTCTGTGTAGCTGGACTCCTTGTTGGGAGCCAGGTATGTTTGTGCAGTTGAGTGCTGTGCCTGCAGTTCTGAATTAAAACCAGGTGAAGACTTTTTCTAGTTGTACAGATCAGGTTGTGGGAAGCTTTGGGTAGTTCTCTCTACACACTTGCTTCCGAAACATTTGCTGTGGTTTATTTCGAACTCCTTCTTCACTTCTAGTTTCTCCTGTTCTGCTTGAAACACTGCTGTTAGAAAATGAAAACTGCTGCCTTTCTTTGAAGCTGCTTGTGCTCATTTTCCACTTCTTCAGCAACTCATCGCTTGCTGCAGGCGCCCTGACTCTGACCTAACTTGTCTGATCTGTTTGCTGCCCATAAGGTAGTATCCAGTTTCTTGAAGGGCTTTGTTTCATCGTCTCCAGTGTCTCTTGCTTTGCCCAGTTTGGTCTTGGGCTGCAGCTGCGAGTTTTACAACCAGCTTCAGAAAATAACTTGTGCACTTCTCTTCCATGTGGTAGCTGGGTGATGTAGCTAGCAAATTCTTGGTTTCTGTCCACTTCTTTGCTTTTGATGGCTCTTTTCAGGTAACTGAAGATAACTCCGGCTTTATGAGAAGCTTGATGGAAGGATTATTGGAAAAATACATATTTCTCTGTGCCTTGTAGAAATTTACATCTCTGTATAGCAGAGAAAGAAAAGCAAACGTGGTGTTGGAAAGTGGAGTGCTTGAGTGCGCCAGAGGTATTAAGCCCAATTTTAGTTTGCTTGTGCCTATTTTAACTTCTTGTCTCTCTTCCATCAAGATTCCAATACTGAATATTCAGATGAAAATATTCCCGGCCCTGTGTACTGTCGCAGGAACCATATTCTCCTGTACAAACTACTTTGGTGTGATCTTCACAGGTGGAGTTGGCAAGAATGGATCCACTATAGCAGTAAGTACTTTGCTCTGCTAGTTACTCTTCAGCACTCTGTGGCTTTTCAGCCATGCCTTTGATTTTTATTTAGCATAATGCTTCCTACATGTGAAACACTTTCATTTCAGTTCCTTGCTGGCTTGGGAAAAACTAATATTGTCTGCATAAGGATAGTAGCTTTAGGAGTCAATAGACTTAATTTTTGAGTGATTAAAAGTGCTCGTGGCACTTTGATATTTGCTTTTGAATTAATCATCTAAAACAGGTTGTACAAATACACACACCCTCAGAGTTCATGGAAACATTCAGCGCAAAAATGCAGTCAGGAGGAACTTTGTCAGGAAGATTGGTTATGGTTTTGGTCCTAAAAGATCCAAATTATTCATAATAGCAGTGCAAAAGTACAGGTGGAGGTATCTGCGAAGAGCCTTCTGCTTCAGGGAAGGTGGTGATTGATTCTGGAGCCCTGGGGGTTTTCCAAAAAGCAATTCTATACAGGCCTAATAATTATTTGCTATCTAGAAGGCTGTTTTAGTTGCTTTCTAGCTGGCACAGAAGAAGTGATAGAAGTATCGTCTCCTGTCACTTGCTAACAGTGTCAGCCGCCGCCTGTGTGACGGGCGTCAGAACTGCACTTCCTGCAGCCTAAAACCTTGTTTTTCTCCCCGGTACAAGAAGGGAGAACCACATTCTCAGCTGCTGCTCACTCACGTGTCACCACACTTTGTTCCTGTTAGTAGCAGTGTTCAGAAAGCCGTGTTTTTCATGTGATTTTAGTTAGAAACCACCCGTTGCGTACCACAGGAGTGTTGGCTTATTGAGGTTCCTTTGCAACATGCACGTTTTGTTAACCTAACGCTGTAACTTTATCTCGCCCTAGGGAACGAGCGTCCTTTCACCTTTTCTTCATATTGGGTCGGTGATCACATTAGCTGCAATGATCTACAAGAAATCTGCTGTGCAGCTCTTTGAAAGGCATCCTTGCTTATATATACTTACTTTTGGTTTTGTATCTGCTAAGATAACAAATAAACTAGTGGTAAGTGTGCCAGAACCTTAGAGTCTCTTGTCATCACAGCAAAACTTCTTGTAGGTTTTAAAGTTCTTTTTTATTCCATCCACTAACTGTCTGTGTGCTGCAGTGATAACTTGTGCTTTACTTCTTTTCGGCAGCCTGGAGGTGCAGGGGATTCTTTCCCCTGTTTGGAAGGGGAATGGTAAGCCTCAAGCTGGTGCCATAGTTACACAGTCAGTGCCAGTATAGCTTACAGTTGCCCAAGTTCTGTTTTTCTGCCTTTCCCAGCTGTTCACTCACACTTCTGCAGCGTATTTTTGCACGTGGGTGATGAGCTGGGCTGGAGCAGAGGTGACTGGAACCCCCTCAGATGCAGGTGCAGAGGGAAGGGACGCTTGGGAGAAGGAGGGAGAGAAGGTGACAGAGCTGCCGAGGTTTGGAACAGTTGCTCTGTGTTCAACTTAAACAATTGGAGAGAAGTAGTTGTTAAAATTATGAACAGGTTTGTTCCAGGGAACAGCTGGTAATGCTGTCAGGAGAGAGGAGCCCCTGTTGAACAGAGAATGAACGAGGGATTAAACAACCGCTCCACACCACCTCTGTTCTGCAGGCGTATGTTGTGTTGCCAGATGAACTGGGTCGGTGTGGGATGTAACTCGCAACCCAAGAGAAGGCCGTTTCTTACCAAGACCAGTTTACGACGTAGTCACATCAGCGGTTGTGCTGGTAGAGGCGAGGATGTGTTGTAGGACAGGCTCTGTGCGCGTGGAGGAGGGTGGGAAGGTCACCCATGGGCATGGACAGACAGAAACATCAAACTGTAACCAGAGACGGTGATCCTTATGGGATGGGAACCAGTAGCTGCAGTGAGAGAAACACCAAGTGGCTCCAGGGTTCTTTTTGTGTATATGTGTGTGTTGGGTTTTGTTGTTTTTTTTTTTTGTTTTTTTTTTTCTTTTAAGATCCAGCAGCTGTGAATTTTTGTTTCCAGGCTTAAGTTTACCCATCTACTTCTATTTTGCTGTTTTGTTTCTGGCAAGAGGAAAAGTGTGTGGGCTAGAAAATGTGTTCTGTTTTTTCCTGTAGCTACGTTCTTTTTTTCTAATAAGATACTTCTCTGCAAATCTTGCATCTCGTAGCTGTAGACTTTCATGGCTAGAACAGAATTGCTGCTGCTACTTGAGTACTCAGTGTATCTTACAGTAATGTGACTTCAGCTGTAACTTTTTTGACTTTGTGTGTTCTGAAATCACTCTACCTTGGCTGGCATATGTTTGTTTCTTAAACTTCCTTTTTTTTTTTTTTTTTAATGTAGGTTGCACACATGACGAAAAGCGAAATGCACCTGCACGACACAGCATTCATAGGCCCGGCGCTGTTGTTTCTGGACCAGTATTTTAACAGCTTTATCGATGAGTACATTGTACTCTGGATTGCCCTGGTGAGTATGGGCTCACTTTGCCTGTCAGCAATCACTGCGAGCATCTGAAGGCTTTTTCACCAGTCCTGTTTGCGTTGGTTGAGCCCAGCTGGCTCACCTGGGGGTGATGGAACTGGGAACCTACCTCACCCAGTTGATTTTTAAATAGAGCTCATGCAAACAGGGGTAAACATGGATCTCTTGGTGCAGAGTTTAAACAGTTTTAAAGCAATGTAGCAAATATTCAAAGCTTAGAATAGAATATTTTGAAGATGTGTGTTGGTGTCTTGTTAGAAAGGGAATCTATTATGCACGGTGCAAGCGCAGAATGCCTTAAGCTCTTGAAAGAATGTGTGTCTGTCACTACTGGCAGCACCCATTGGGAAATAATATCTGAAGTTAAACTCATCTGCGCTTATCGAGCACTCAAGCAACCAGTCTACCAAAATGCAGTGGTGACCTTTTAATAAAATTGATATTTGCTTTATGGTTGCCACCATTCAGAGCTAATGGGGCATTTCACAGGATCTGGATAGCTACTGTAACAGTTTCCTCTCTGTGACTCTAGAATTAAGAGTCTGCATTCTTACAAAGCTGGAAAAATTCCAGCTTGTCTATGTTCTTCTTCACTGAGTGGTTATTCCTGCACAGCTGGAGCTGTAGTTCTTGAAAGGAAGACCCCAGCATTTATGCTGAACAGTATGCAGGTGGTGTTATACTCCTGTACTCTGTTTTAATAAACATAGATCTAAATGCATGTAATTTTTTTTCTCTTGGCAGATCTTTTCTCTCTTTGATTTGCTGCGATACTGTGTTAGTGTGTGCAATCAGATTGCTGCCCATCTGCACATCCACGTGTTCCGAATCAAATCCTTCTCCACGCATTCTAATCACCATTAGTAAACGGGGAGTCACCATAAGGAGAAACCAGAAAGAGTTGGTTTTCTACATGAACAGATGTGAGGATATGTAGGAGACTAAGGCAAAAAGCAGATAAGAACAAAGTAATTTATAATAATCAGTGTTGTATAACTTTTATTCTTTGTTGACACTCCTTAACTAGTCTCCTGCCTGAGAGAGTGAATTCCAAGTACACCTTAGTCAGCTCTACATGTAGTCAGCTCCGTGGGTTCAAAGCCTGGGAAAGCATGCAGGGAGTAACGCTCTGTCTCTGTACCTTGATTACAAAATCATCTATACATGGTGAATGGAGCCCCAACAACTGAAGTTTCTAATGTAGTATAATTACAGCTGCAATACGACTTGCTTTTAATTTTAATATTTCATCATCTCTTAGTGAAATACTTGTTTAGTGTCCACTTGGAATTTATTTACTAAAGACCTGAGCTGGTAAAACAGAGATATCGCACTAGCTTGTGTAGCTGACGCAGCTGTCAAGGTCTGAGGCCAGACTGGCGTGGTTCTTTTGCTTACGCGTGGCTGATAAAGCGGTTCCTTGCTAAAGAATAATGCGCTGAACTGAGTTCTGCAAGCAGAAGGGATGACTGGCATGCAAAATAGTGTGGTATCTTTGTCAATTAATTTTATTTTTTTAAATAAACATTATCTAAAAAGACAACTTATTTCCTCAATTTTCTTCAGTGGAAAGACTATAAAAAGAAAATTTTACTGTTTACTTTTTTTATGTATAAAACTTAAGCAAAATTTCCTTTCTGCTCTTAATAAACAAGAATTCTGAGAGCAACAGTTGTCGTCGGATGTGTGTGTTGCTCTGTCCTGCCTAGACTTACGAAGCACGATCTTGCCTGCTATTTAGAAAGCTGGTTTCTAACGCTTTTACGTGTACGACGTTGTCATTTCAGGATCTCCAAGCGCTTTCTCTGCTGCGTAACGTGGTAAGTTGGGGGTGGTGGTTTTTGTTGTTGTTTTAATACCACTTTAAATGTGGTGAACTGCCTCAGGGAGGCTAAGTCAGATTGAACGGAGGGTTTAATCGCACAATAGGGAAGCGGTGCAATGTGTGCCCCAGGCCCTGGCACTGAGGGGGACGTCAGAGCCTGAGCAGAGTGCCTGGGCAGAGGCAGAGAGCAAAGGGAGTGTCTCCAGAGCAGGATCTGCTGTGGCTGTGGGAGCTGCTTGGGGCGTGGTTGGTGGGGAGTGCTAGGAACCTGGTGGCTGAAATCTCAGCCCTGTGACCATGGAGCATCTCAGGATGGTGGGAAAATGCATCTCTGCTGGGAACCCAGAGCCACAGCAGTACCTGAGGACAGCTGCACGTGTCCCTTCTTTGAAGGAATTGAGCACAGCTCACTTAAGATAAACAAGAATAAATCAAAGCCCCACTTGGCCACGGGAAGTGGTGGCATGTATTTCCTGTGATACCCAATGTCGTAGTTCAGCCCCAACGGGGACCAGACTACGCAGTCTCTCTCTCACTCCCCCCACTCTCCGAGAGAATAGGAGGAGATTTGACAAACAAAAGAAAACCAGGGAAAAAAAAAAAACAAACACGCGGGTTGAGATTAAACAAAAAGTAAATTTAACAGTAATGACAAGAAAACAATAGAGTGATGGAACACAAATACAGTACAATAACTCACAACAGAACTCCACATCCAGTCTCTTCCAACTAGCAGGGGCCTCCCTTCAGCACCCTCCTCACTTACATACTGAGCATGATGTCAGATGGGATGGAATAGCCCTTTGGCTAATTTGGGTAAATTAACCCCAGCTGTTAGCTAATTAGTTAACTATCCCAGCCATAGGGGCTACCAGCTTCAGTTCTCCACCCAGCTCAGGTAAATATTAACTCTATCCTGGCCAGAACCAGGACACCCAAGCAGTAAGAAAACGTGCTCAGGAAGTGGAGAGAAAATTCAGTTCCTTCAGTGACTGGGGAGCTCTTAAACCCCTTCTTCCACCTCCCTGGGACAGCACCCAGTGTCAGGCTGTCATGGACAGAGAGGTCAGGTTTTTCCAAGCTGTGTCCTTGCAGGCACATAGGACTGCTGGGGCTGGAGAGAGCATGGGAGGAGCGTGGCTCCAGTTTAGTTGCTGAAGTGTTTGTGAGGAAAGAACTGGAGCTGTCCCCTGTTTGAGATGTTGCAGGAAGTGGAACTGAGGTGCTGACTTCTCCAGCTGAGCATTTAGTGTGTGGATGCGCTCTGTCTTGTGTTTTCTCTGGAAGAGTTTTGGTTCCTTTGTGTGGAGCAATATTGTTTCAACAAGTGAGTTGGAGGTTTTGCCTTGGGATTGGGGCGCTGGGAGAGGAGGAACATCTTCCAGACAAAGAGGAAACTAATGTAGGCTTCCTCACTTTGTGTGAACTCCCAGGCAGCTGCATGCTTGTGAGCAGCTATTCTATGGCAAGCGCAGCTGAGGGCTCCTTGGGGGACCTGGCCCTGTGGGTTTGTATTTGGGGTCCCCAAAGGGTCCCTGCCAGGCTGAAGCCTGAGGGAGAGTTTGGTTCCTGCATGCTGACCACATACCTGGGGCACAACTCTTAAGAGTCCTGCAAGTGTTACGGTCTGAGTGCCTTGATACTGGGAGCATCTCCAGTGTGTGAGGTGGTAGCTGTCACTTCAGTGTCACAGTTGGAGATACAACTGGCATTTAGATAATGAGTTTATTAATTGTAACTGCATTCAGCTGGATGAGGGTTTGGTCTAGATAGTTGTCCTGGTTCTGGCCAGGATAGAGTTAATATTCACCTGAGCTGGGTGGAGAACTGAAGCTGGTAGCCCCTATGGCTGGGATAGTTAACTAATTAGCTAACAGCTGGGGTTAATTTACCCAAATTAGCCAAAGGGCTATTCCATCCCATCTGACATCATGCTCAGTATATAAGTGAGGAGGGTGCTGAAGGGAGGCCCCTGCTAGTTGGAAGAGACTGGATGTGGAGATCTGTTGTGAGCTATTGTACTGTATTTGTGTTCCATCACTGTCTTGTTTTCTTCTGTCATTACTGTTAAATTTACTTTTTGTTCAATCTCAACCCGCGTGTTTGGTTTTTTTTTTTTTTTTCCTGGTTTTCTTTTGTTTGTCAAATCTCCTCCTATTCTCTCGGAGAGTCGGGGGAGTGAGAGAGAGACTGCGTAGTCTGGTCCCCGTTGGGGCTGAACTACGACAATAGTCCAGCCTCCTGCTGCCCTTCAAGTGGGGAGCAAGACAAGCTCAGCAAGGCAGAAGACAGGAAGGACTTTAAGGTGCTGAGGGCCTGTCTCCCTTTGATGAACCATGTGTTTCTTTTCATCAGCGTGAAGTGGGTGCAAAACTTGGTGGCTTGGAAAGTCTCTACCTGGAGTGTAAGTGGTTTTCTAGAGATGCAAACAAGGAGAATCGTGCTCACAGTCGTCAGGGTTTTAAGATGAAGCTGCTCCAAATAGTTTGTCACCGATACTTGAGACTGGTGAAGAACTGAAGTCTTTAAAGGGTTGTCTGGGGCCAAACTCTCACTTACAAAACACGTATAAGCTAAACCCTGTTGATGTTCAGGTAGTGCAACAGGGCACCTCTTCCCGAGCTTTTTCCTACCTGGAAGTTTGAATGCCCTCTGTGTTCAGCCAGCCAAGAAAAAAATCCCATCAGGACGGAAAAAAACCTGTCCTGATAAAATCTGTGTTATCGGGGAATGGGCACTGCTGGTAATCCAAGCCATATAAAGTGCTGGTATGGACATAGCTATCATAGAAATTCCTGTAATAAATAATGGCATAAATGAACTTTACCCCTGGCACTTGCGCATGACAGCACTGTCTTGTTTCTGATCGTAGGTTATTCAGTTTATGCTCTGCTTGAGTAGAGGAGCAGAACAGAGTTTCTGGGGCCTTGTCCCCATCTTACAACGTGATCGTTCACCTGCTGCTGCATTCAGAAAACGCTTAGCGACTGCAACAGCAGCCTGCCGAGCCTCCTGGCGCTCCCGTGTCCGAGTATACTCCCTTCAGAGCAAACGCAGCCGCTCTGTTAAGTGAGTTCTCCCACAGAACCGTAAAGGCAAGCTGAAAACTTCCACTGGGTGCTGGAGTGTTGCTTTGTAAGAAAGGAGTTCCCTTGATTTGGCAAGGAGTTTAGCAGGAAAAAGACAGGTCAGGATACCTCAGGGCCTGTTTGTTTCCTCCGAGTGTCAGTTCTGTTTCACGCTCTTATTTTCCTGTTCTTTCCTTCCTACCCTGCATGCACCAAGCACGTCCTGTGCTGCTAGGCCCCATCTTTGCGTTTGGAACGGAGCTGCAGAGCAGTGTAATCATTCCCGGAGCGTAGGAGAGGAAGACTGCAGTGATTTTTCAGAGGCTATGGTCAGGTGCGAAGTGATCTGAGGGAGGAGCTGTGTCTGGTTTTGTTCTGGGGTGATCTGAAAGCACTTAGCAATCATCACTGCCTTGACTCTGGGAGTTAAATACGCCCAGGACTGTTTGCTGGCGCTCAGGCCAGCTGGCAGAGGGTGACACGCACCACAACGCGAAACTTATCTTCCAAGCAGGGCAGCTGCGTAGCAGGAACTGAACCGCAGATCGGGAGCGATTCCCGTGCCGACTCGCAAGCCATGCCTGGGAGTTGTTTGTGCGAGTTAGCTAATCCTGTGCTGGGAACTATGTCAACAATTTAGCAGAATAAATGAGCGCTTTCCAGTTCAGGGAAAACATGTCTTGGCGCTGTTTTATTTGCTGCTGTAGACTTAGCTCAAGTGTTAGGCAAGTCTTGAGCAGGAAGAAGGATTTAAAAATACGCCGCGACTTTTGCTGATGTGCTGCGATGTGAGCGGAGCCCAGCTGGCTGTGTCTGCGCTCCTGGCACGCAGCAGCCCGGTTCACCCCGGCGTCTCCAGCAGCAAACAGTGCCCTCACCTACAAGCAGGTGGGTTAAGAGAGGCAGACTGAGTTCAAAGAAATAAATGGGGAATTTTATTCAGCATCTGCCCTTTCAGCGCGGTGTTGTCTGTCTTTGCCAGCCTCGATGGATCGTAGGGATGTGCATACTGCTTGCGATCTGCAGTCTGCCCACCCTCTGGGCGTTAAAGGCAGGCCATTAAAGCTCCTGCCAGACTGCACCAGTCAGGTGAGCAAGCACCATGATATCAAGCTGCTGTTCAATGTTCAGGCCAATCCAACTCAAGAAACCCTTAAAACCTGCTGATCCAGAATGACGTCAGGCAGGCTTAGGGAACAAGAACAGAGCCATCGGGAAGAGTAACAGTGTACTGAAGGGAAAAGATGGGAGGAGGCGGGGGGGGAGATCTGGGGTTTTCTTCTTTCTTTCCAGCATCTTCAACTGCCACTGCTCTGGAGCTGCTGCTGGAGGGTGGGAAGAGAAGTTAGTGCCAGAAAAGTGCCTGGCTGCTGCTGTTCCTCCGTACCCCTTCCTGCTGGCCCCTTTTGTCTTCCTGTAGCCAACCGAGATGTGGGTCCCAAGGGATGCTTTCCTGGGCGGGTCACCGGGAATGGGTCTGTGTCCCTTTTTCCACAACAATACTGAAAGGGAAAGTGCTTTCAGGGGCTTAACCTGTTCCAGCCAGTTCTTTGATCAGCAGTCACACAAGGCAGCACCAGCCCTGGTAACTGGCTGGAGTTAACCCTTGCTGACAGCTGCAGTGTTGGCTGCCTTTGTACATTTGTTTTTAAATTTAAGGATCAATTTTTATGTATCCGTTTGCAGCGGCTAAGGAGCAACCTTCTGTTACATTCTTCTCTGGCAGGAATTAAGCAACCACACACTCCAGTCCCTGAGGTGATTTCTAATTCTTCTTTTCTAAAGAGCTACCGCCAAAGCACGAACCACTTCCCATTTTTTTCAGTGAGACCGTTATGCCTCACAGCTGAGAAGGCTGGCATCTTCCCAGGCTGGCAATGAACAAGCGGGAGAACGGGGGAGGCAGGTGGTCTTTTCAGAAGGGACAGTTCTTGATAGATACCCTTGATTTTCCACACGCGCAAATTTCTGCTGGCAAGTGAACTTTTTTAAATGCAAAAAAACCCACAGAAGACAACCCCCTAAGCTTTAATTTCCTGTAGTTAAACCTGTAACACTCTCTACCCGTGAGGGGGAACTTGCGGAGCCACAGTGCCAAAAATCCCCCCCCCCCTTTTTCTTTTTTTTTCCTAACAAATAATTCTTATTCCCCCCTCCAAACACGCGTGGGGCCTGAATAAAAATCCACAGTTTTTCTTTCAGCGGGGCCAGAGCGGTTCACTGCTGTTCAGTTTGTGCCCTCTGCCCGGCCGTGTTTCTGTCACTCCCGGTTGTGCACGACTGCACAAACAGTTACCTCTAGAATAAACGCCCTCGACATCCGTCTCATTTTTGTTAAATGTTCAACGGCTCTGAATGCAAAAGCTGTCTGGCAGGCAGCCTGCTCATTTTTTTTTTAGTGTTTATGTAAAATCTCTCACCGTGCCGTTCAATACCACTGCAAAAGTTGTGTTAAACTGTATTTTTGAAAACATCTCAAAAATGGTCTAGTGGGTACCGAGCGATGCAGCAGCTTGGCTGTGACAGCCCGGAGAGGAGGATGGAGCTCTGCCTTCCGCCCCAGCCCTTGCTGGGAGAAGTGTCTGGCCCTGGTTTGTCTGGGCAGGAACAGCCAGCGCCAGCTTTCCCTGCTGAAATATTTATTCTCCGAATGAGTGCATGAGGAAAGGGGGAGAACCATAATTCAGCTTAAATCCGCTGCAGACGTCGCATTTCAGGGACGGCGCTTCAATGAACTGCAAAGTTTTAAAAGGAGCTGGCATCACAACCAGAAACGAGGAGGATGTCGACATGTTTTACTCCTGGATTTAACAAACACTTCCTACCCACCCAAAGCTCTCCATCGGCCGTTTCCCTCTGCCCCAAAACACGGCCCTGTGGCCTTCACAGTTTGCTTGCAACACAAATAAATAACCTGTTGGGAAAGAATATTTTTCTTCCTTTAAAAAGCTAAAGGGGGCTCTACGTGGTACTGACGAAGCAAAGAAAACCGCTGGAATCCACGGCGACTGTTCTGCTGCTGTTGGACAATGAGCCGGTCTTGATAGAACATCAAGCGAAACAGTCGTTTGTAATAGAAACCCCGGAAACTTATTCCATGGGATGTTAATTATTTGCAAAACCTAGGTTTGTTTTAACTAGAAATAACACTCTTTCCTACTCATCCTTTTTTTTTTTCTTTTTCTAACAATTACTCTACAGCCTTTGCTGTCCTGCACCCAGCTCCCTGACCTCCCTCCCTCGCTGCGCGAGGCCCTGACGGGGCCAAAGACCGCGCAGCGCCGGGCACTGAGTTGCCGTTTGTCCCCGCGGCTACCAAGATCGGAAAAGAAATCCCAGCCTGCTCGCTAGCTCCGCGCGAAAGAGTTTTCCAGTGCAATGACGCCCTGAGGAAAAAAGTAAGGGGTAGAAACTGGTGTTGGGTGCTGCCCACGCATCTCATCAGTCACAGACGGGCAGGCGTGGGCGATGGATCCGGCGCGGTCCGGCACGCTCTGCCCTCGGAGGGGGCTCGGTGGGGTGCTAACGGGGGACCCGCTCGGTCCCAGCCCTGCTCCCGTGTTCCCCGGCTGGGCTTCAGGAGTCCCTCCGGTGCTTCTTCTGCTCATGGTACTCTGTTATTTTCTGCTGGAAATACGCTGTGGATGAGAAAAGGCCATCAGGGAAAGGCAAGCGCTGGGGCTGGGGGGGTGTGGGGCTGCACGGCGCGAGTCCCGGGGGGTGTGTGTGCACCCCAAGAGCCAAACCCAAACCCAAACCTGCTGGGTTATGGAGAGCTGCACCCAGGTGAGGACCCCGGTGAATTCAGGCTTGCTGCAATTCCACCCATCGCTCTCACCTGCCCGAGATGGACTTTATTACGCTGGGTTAGCTCAAATTTTTAACCCGAGCCTTCACTCCTGTTCAGGTTTTTGCGTTTCCTCTCTAACCAGCAAGGAAGAGGAAAGTGGGAATGTGCATAGCCAAAAAGGGGATATAGACTGGGAACATAAGGAGAAAGCTGGGACTGTGCCATCCCGCTCTCCCAGCCCTGGCCAGACCCAGGCCCACGCCTGCCCTGTAAATTCTGACCTAAAAGGGCAGAGAAAGGGCCGGGCCCCGAGTGCCCCGGGCAGCCCGCCACGGGCACCGTCCGCTGCACGGGGCCGTCCGAGGGGGTGTCTGCTGTGCTGCGACGCGGCAGCCGCTGGCACATCACAACGGCTGCGGCCTCTTGCGCTCTCTGAGTGCAGCACGACCTCGGGGGTGGCGAGTCCCAGGCCTGGATGGCTCTGGCCACCAGTAGATGTTTCAAGAGGTTTCCTCAACCTCCGTCGCTCCTGTTTGTCCTCCTTCCTGGCTCCTGGAGGCTCCTGTAAATCCCCTGGAAGGGGAAAGGACCAGCCCAGCCGCCACGGGTCCGTGCCAGAGCCGGTGGCAGAGATGAGTCAGGGCTTGCAGGCAGCGCAGCAGGAGCCAACTCCCAGCTGCTGCCTGCGTCCAAGCCAAATATTTGCACTGCTACCGGCATGTTTGCCTAAACACGGAGCTCTCAGCAAGCCGGCCTCATCCCCACTCAAGCGACAAGATCTACAATGAGCCCAGGGATTTTTTTTGATTGCGTGATAGACAGAGAAATGCAGCTGTTGAGAGCAAACGGCTGCTGCTCACTTCCCTGAGCATCCTCGGCCTCGAGCTGCATCCCTCTCCAGGCACGGGGCATCTCTTTCCCTTAAAAAAGTAGCCCAGGACTTTGCAGAGCTCACCCAGCCAGAGAGGGAAGGAGAAATGAAGCCGTTTACCTTCCTGTGGGATCCTGCTCTTCTCCGCTTCCTCGATAAATAGGGAAAACATGTTCGTCTTCACAAACTTCTTCACAAACTTGCGGTTGGTCTTGGAGGCGATGGCTTTGCAGAAAGCTCGCTCCTGGAAGATGCCCGAGCCATTTCTACTCCACTTGATGTGCGAGGCGTAGTGACCAACCATCCGGACAAAGAACTGCACGAAGGCTTCGGAGACGAGGGCGTTCACCTGCTCGGGTGCTGGAAGAGGACACAGAGCGCGAGAGGTGTGGTGGGACCTCTGAGCTCAGAAAGGCCGGGTCTACGTTAACCTGGCCGGTTCACATCCTCTGCGTCCTGGGAAAGTATTCGCTTAAAACCTCCCTCTGCCAGTAAACCAAGATCAGACTGATTTTGCTGAAGCAGCACTGGTTGTGTTTGTTTTCCAGGGTGATGGCATCTTTGCAGGGAAAATATTGGCAAAACCTGCTTTTTTTTCAGCAGAATTAATTGATCCTGCTGTCCTGTCTCGCAGGACAGGGGAGAGCCAAGGGATTTCTCTCCCGGGGCTGCATGTTATTGCAAACTGGGGCAGAAACATCCCAGACATTCCACGTCCCCTTAGGAAAATCATTTCGCTGAGGCCTCGGCCACCTGCGCAAGGCCGCTTGCGTGTGTTTTACCGTATGTAGTGACGCCCTTACTGTGTACGTTGTTGTTGTTGTTGTGCCTGTTCAGGGACGCCAGCATCTCGTTCTGCAGCTTGGTGGGCAGGATCTCCTCCTCGTCGCCGACCTGGAAGGCAACGGAGCCGTGAAGCACCCGGCTCCAGTGGGAACCCGGCTCGGATAACCGCGGGCAGTGATTAGTGTGGGGCTTTCTGCAGGGCTCATTAATTAATTCGCATTGCAGGCTGCTGCAGGGATGCAGGGAGTGGGATGTCCAACGCACGGAGATGCAGACAACCCTTCACGGAACATTCCGCCCCTGGATGGGTGACACCGAGATGTCTCTGGCCCCGAAATGTGAAAGCTGCCAAGTAGCTGGCACCGAGGGCGGAAGGGGCCCTTCCCAGGGTGACCCAGGCCAGCTGAGCCCAGCCCCATGCCCTGCACAGGGGGACCTACCGCCTGGAGGATCTTCCCTTTGCAGAGGTCAACTATCAGAGCCTGCAAGAGAGAAGAGAATGGCCAGGTTTAGCCCTACCAAGGCAGCCAGGCTTCCTCCCACCCGTTTTAGGACCTCTGTGTCCACAGCCCACAAGGGCAGCAGGCAAAGGATTGGTCCGCCTGTGCTGGAGGGACCTGGGCATCCCCCCAGGGACAGTGTGTGCCCCAGGCATGGTGGCTTGTCCCTGTGCAGCTTTTCTCCACTTCTGCAAGGTTGGGATGATGCCAACGGTTGGCCCGGCCAACAGCAGCTCCCCGAGCCCCCAGGGCGAGGGCTGCGGGTCCTGGGCTGGCTGGCAGCATCCAAGGGGACGTGGAGGTGTTGGCCAAGGTGCCAACAGGAAGGGACATGCAAGAAGACCCCGCCTCCAGCCTTGCTGGATGGGAAAAGGGCACAACCGCAGTCTTCAGCCCCAGAACCAACCCAAACCCAGGACCACGAACTGACCAATGGCTCCATACAGATGCTTTCCCCCACCCAGATGAAATACCTCCTCCATTGGCTGGTCCAGGACCTTCTCCAGGTGCCGCAGCTGGATGCCGACCATGAAGGGTGTGGGGCAGCAGACGGTGTCGAGCAGGCACTCGGGGACCACGGGGATGTAGGTGTGAGCCCAGGTGAAGGGGTAGAGGAGAGCAGCCACTGCGTGGATGCACTGTGACAGGACGCTGCGGGACAAGGAGCCACCGTGGTGGCATTGCATGAGGCAAGAGGGTGTCACGGCTTGGAGGGAACATCCCAGCCCAAGCTGAGCTGCATCCTGTGCTCTTTCGAAGTTTAAATAAACAGACCAGGACTTACCTCAGCTCCTCTGCCAGGAAAATGAGCCGTCGCTCCAACACAGCGGAGGCGAAGATGTGCAGGATGAGCTGGGGGCTGAGCCGCTGGAGCAGAGCCTGAAACTCCACGTGCTCCAGGTGGGCATCCACGGGCCGCGTGAGCTCGATGAACTGCCAAGGGAGAGCCACCGAACCCCAGCTTAGGGGGTGCAAGCTCCCCCTGCCCCGCCCTGGCCCCTCAAGAAGGTGATTTGGGAGCCATTAACGACTCGGAGTTTGCAGCGTCCCCATCACGTTCCTCTGCAAGGGACAAACCTCGTCTTGCCCTGCCTGGAGATCTGGGCTGTGCAGCGCTGAGGATGCAGGAGAAGCCCGTGGTGATGCACGCTGTGGGGTTTATTTACTGGGGCACTGGATTTTTAACCAAAACGCCTCTTTTCTCCAGCGCTGATGAGTCCCTGGTAGGAGACGCAGGGACGTGCCCCCGTATCAGCATCTGACAGCTCCTCTGTGAGCAGCGGCTTCCAGGAAAGGGAGGAGGGATGAGGGCATGACTTTTGCTATAAAAACCACACAAACTTCCTCAAAAGCCTATCCAGGAGGGCCAGCTTGCCTCGTCCTAGCTAGGATGGCCCAAAAGTGCATTATCTAATGGATGTTTGGAGGTGGCCTGTCTATTCTGCTGGCTTTGCCCCAGGCAAGGATCTCCCAAAGCCACTGATACCTCTCCCGGCTGCGGGCAGCCCCGAGACGGCGGGCACTGAAGGGTTAACAGGACCGTGCAGCTCCTGAGCAGTCCTGGCCCCTCTCCCCAGCTTTTCAGGGGGGAAATCCCCCTCCTCCATCTGCCAGGCACCTTCCCAGCAAAGCAGCATCGTCCCAGCCAGCAGCGTGGGGCTTGGCTGGGCTCTGCAGCCTCCTTCCAGCACAAAACCTGCCCCATCCCCGCCCATGCAGCACCCAGAATTTGTTTTCACCCCTTTCCCTTTTTTCTCGCTCATCTCTTCGGCTTGCTCCAGCCCCTGCCCGCGGCCCCCAAAGCGCGGCTCTTTCGAAGAACCTCCTTGCGCATCCTCGCTCCCCGCCGCCCCCAGCCGCGCTCGCTGCAGCCTGACCCGCGCCAGGGCGTTGAGCAACCCGCGCGGCCCTTGCACAAGCCTTCCTGGATGAGGAAATCTCCTGCAATTTGACAGCCAGCTGCTAAATTGCACTGAAGAGCAGGGATCTTGCCCTCACACCCACCCTGGCAGGACACATCCCTGGGATGCTCAGCGCTGAGGTTCTTTTTCGTGATGCCAGGGCAGATCCTCCCCCTTTTTCCACCCCAGCCTTGCCACAAGATAAAGAAAAAGCAAAGTAAAAGGCTCTGCCTGTGCAAGCTCGGGCTGTGCGTGGGCGAGACGAGCCCCGCGGGCACCGTGCCCGCATCAGATCTCCTTTCCACCGGTAAAGGTTGGGCTTGCCGCACGCCTGCGCCACGCTGCCTGCCTGCTCATGATGCTCAGCCGGGGCGGGTGTTGAGGCTGAGAGCCAAGCACCACGGCACAGAGGGGAAATGGCAGCTCGCGACACCCCGCAACGGCCCCAGCGCCGCTGCGCACCCCAACAGCCCTGGAGGTGCGAACGCGGGCTCACGAGCTGGGTGCGGCTGGCCCTGCTCCACGGCCCCCGGTGTAACGCGCCGCTCTGATGTAAAGGCTGGGCAAGCGCCAACGTGTTAAGAAACGGCGTCCGGGGAGGTTTTGTGCTGGCAGCTGCAGCTCCAGGCTGATGAAGCTGCGAAGATGCTGCTTTGCAAGGATGGGGCAGCATCACCTGTGGGTGAGTTCCATCCTCATCCTCATCCTCATCCTCATCCTCATCCTCATCCTCATCCTCATCCTCATCCTCATCCTCATCCTCGTCCTCACTGCTTGCTGCTCTCCTCCTGCACCCATATTCCCAGGGTGTGAGGCCGCCGGCAGCCTGACCCTCCACCCACTGCTCCAGCACCTATGGGTGCTGCAGGTGTGCAGGATGCTCCCAGAGGCAGCCCAGACTCCCCATGTCCCTGAGCCCCCGAGACGCCACCAACCTCCGTGCCTGACTCTGGGATGAAGCTTTTAATGGTGACTGTTTTCCCCGGAGCTGGGAAGAGCGATTCCCGAAGGCCCTGCATGAAGGGGTAAATCACTGCCATGGAGATCTGGCGCCTCTTCTCCACCTCATCCAGGATCTGGGTGAGAAAAAGAGCGAGCTGTGAAACGCCGGTGGGCAACGGGGTGGCTCCCGGGGCCACCACTGTGCCAGACGGAGCCACCACATCCCTACCTTGGAGAAGAGCCCAAAGCAGCCCAGGCAGCTGATGATGCAGAAGACCTCAGGGAGGCGGACACCACGGCCAGATGGCTGGAAGAGGATGGGAAAAGGGTTTGAGCATCTCCCAGCCCCACTGCACCAGCTCCCTGCTCTCCCCAGAGATCCCCACTCACCACCCCCACCTCAAGGTGCCCAATCACTTGCTGGGGGATTTTCAGAGCTGGGGCTCAGGCCAAGGCCACAGGTGATGCTGCAAAATCAGAGGGTGCGCAGGACCCCGAGAAGGCAATTCAGATGCCAAAGCTGTTAATCATTTTGGTGCAGAGCCCTCTGGTGCATTCCCAAACTTTCCTCCTCCCCAGACACACGACCTTCAAGACCTCCTGCCCACCATCCTCGGGGCTAGTCCTGTCTCCTACTGAAACAGGGACCAGTGGGATGAGTGCCCAGCCTTTTTTTCCCTCTCCACTGGATTATCCTGGGTCCATTTGCTCTCTGTGCTTTCAGCCCTCCAGACATCCGGGTCAAACAGCCAGAGCTCAGCCCTGGATGCAGAGGTGGGCAGGTTCACCAGGGAATGAATAGGTGGTGGGATCCAGCAAGTCACCGACCCACGGCGTTTGGCGCCATGGCTTTATGCTGTGCATGTATCAGCACCAAGGAAGGTCTCCATCAGACCTTGCAGCCCCCGAGCTGGCCAAATCCCAGTTTTTGCGAATGCTGCTGAGGACATGTGGCTCCTCAGCACCTGGATGGGCGTATTTGCATCCCCATCTTGATGCCGAGTGGGATTTGCAGCCGTCCTGACTGCTGCGGCCAAGGGAAAGGAGCCAGGGAAGCGGCAGGAGGTAGGTGAGGAGGCAGTGACCACCAGCGCGGGGCATGGCACCTCCCAAACATTGCATCTCCTGGTTGCACTTCAGGCCAGCCCTGGTCTACTGCAAACGCTGCTTTCCTTCATCTGGTATCCAACTGATGCCCCAGCAGAAGAAAGCTCCAAAGAAAGCCCTTTGAGCACCCCCTTACTGCTTGTCATCGTCTTTGTCAAGGCACGTGGCTCTCTAAGGCACATTCCCAAGAGCTGTGCTTTGGGCACAGCAGAAGGCGTCGTGTCCCACCACAGGGACGGGGTGGCATGGCCACCACCTACCCCGCGATGAGCGAGATGCTCACCAGCAACCGCCTGCAATAGCCGATCTTCCTGCTGCCGTCCACGTTGGTCAGGACGAAAGAAAAGGTTTCGCTGGAAGGAAAGACAACGCATGGGGATGGGACGGCTCTTCCAGCCCACAGCCGTCAGGGGTACGGCAGTGGGGGGTGGGAAACCACGGCCGAGACCCCGCGGCGGGGCAGATACCTGGTGAACTCGGTGACGGGGGCCCAGTTGTTGCCGTCGGGGAAGCAGAAGAGGGGGATGGCTTGCAGGAGGCGTTCCTCCTCCTCCTTCTGGCCCTTCAGCAAGTTCTCGCGCTGGAAGGAAGTGATGCCAAGAGTCAGGGTGATGGAGGGTGCCCGCAGCCCCAGGGGATGGGTGGAAGGGGGGTATGTCCCAAAGCAACCCCTGGCTCAGTGCGAAGCAGAGGGTGCCTGCACATCCCTGGACAAGCATCTCCCCAGAAAATCCAGTTTTTGGCTCTTTCACCCCATGGAGAGTGGGGCAAAGCAGAGGCACCCAAGGGCCCCTCTGCAAACAGGGACTCTCCTGTGCCACCTCCCCAAGGCATGATTTCACCGCCGTGGTCTCCCCTTTTGGGACAGGAGACCAGGGAGCACCCCGGGATTTTCCTCCTGGGGTTGCAGCCCGGGGCTCGGACCGCAGGGAGGGACAGCTGGTCCCAGCGATCCCCACTGTGGCTGGCAAAGCCCTGGGGCGTGGGTCTGCGACTCCAGGGACGGGGCGGTGGTGTTCTTCCCCAGCTCTAGTGATGGGGAAGGAACAACATCCCCTTTTCCTCTAAATTAAAAAAAACCTCATCTTCCTGGGAACACGGGGCTGAATACCTTTGGGAACTGGTAGGTTATCTTGGGCTCGTAACGTCCATCTGACGTTTTCTTCAGTGACACCACCACCAAGTACTCGAAGAAAAACTGTCCGGCAGAATAGAAGATGGAGCTCCGCTCTCCTGGCTTCCCCTGCGGTGCCAGCGCGGGGCTGTTTTCCGCAGCAGAGGTCTCCTCTTTCCCTGTTGTGGCCAAAAAAAAACCCCAGAAAAAAAAGCAGAGTGAGATGAAAGGCCAAGAGGTGTCCTGACGGCAGGACGGGAGATGCAGCGCAACACGGGAGCTGGACAAAGTGGCTGGAGGGAACTGGGTGCACCGGGTGTTTTGGTCCCCGACAGGGAACAGCTGGGGACACGGAAAGGAGAGAGAAATGGCTTTTATGAGGCTTTCGGAGAAAATCAAAGGGCTGTCAGACACCCTCAGCCCTCCTTTACCCCATCCCAGCGAGGGATGCCCGGAGCGAAGCCGGCATGTGGGACGGCAGAGAGCAGAAAGCTTCTGTGGGAAGGTGTGGGAATGCTTTTACAGCAGTTAATTTATTTTCCTCAGGGGAAAAAAAACAAACAAAACCAGCAAACAAACAGCACAGATCTTGTTCGAGCAGCTCCAAAGGCTCCAGTAAGACGAATCGCAGCCTCTCCCTGCCAGATGTCCTCAGTCCTGGGAACTGCCGATTGCAAACGAGATCCTCGAGGGCTTTCCCTAAACCACAGCTCCCAGAGCAAAGCAGTTCCCTGCGATCACATCCCATTTCTCGTTCGGCCGGTTGAGGAGTTCAGCTGAGGAGCGTCAGCTGTCACAACCCGAAAAACTAGAAATCAGAGTGAAAAGAGCCCCAGCCGACATCTCCAAGGGCGCTGGGGCGGCCACGGCGGGGCGGTGGGATCCGAGGGCTGGGAAGCAGAGCGGTTAAATGCCGGCAGGAGGCTGCAGCCAGGCCATGCCGCAGCTCTCCCCTCTCCCAGCAGCCGCTTGCGACTCTAAATCCCCATTCCCAGCACCAAAACCGTCCCAGGCTTGCTCTCGGCTCTGATTATGGTGGGGAGCTGGAACAGAAATGCTTGAGCTGTTCCTAGGAATAATAGGCAGGAAAATAAATGTGGGGCTGGACGAAACAACCACCCCTTGCAATTTGTCCCCGCATCCCAAGAGTCTGGCCCTGGGCTCCTTCAGTCATGCCGCAGCTCGGCAGGGCCAGGCTCAGCCGTGACTGCTGCTCCCATCGTCCCTGTCCCTCGTGCGCCATGTCCTCGTGGACACCACCCCGCGTATCCCCCCGGCTCCACAGCCGCCTCCTTTAGCCTGCAGACACCTTTCCAGCCTTCACTCCAGGTTGTTGGGAGCTAACGGGAGCAGAAAGCTCATTCCAGGAGGTGACATCCACAGTGCCACCATGGGATGTCCCTTCCCAGGGACCAGAAGAGCCTTTCCCAGCCGCTCCACCTCCGTGTGCAAAGCCCTTCCTCTTGGCAAGGTGAAATTCATCCCGGTGAGGTCCCTTCGCAGCAGGGGGGAGACCCGGAGCATCTCAAGGACGAGACCTGGCTGCAGAGACACCTCCGGTTTGTCCTCGGCGGGGACCACTGGTCCGACAGCCCAGCAAAGCGCTCTGGGGCAGGGAAAAAAGGTTGACAAGATGCACTTGGCTTCTCCTTGGGATGTTCCAACAATGGCTTCAGCGCTCCAGTCTCATGGGGGTTGTTGCTAGGGGGACCCCAGGGAACCAGGCCGTGCACTGGGGAGAGCTGCTGGTGTCCCCCGTCCTTGCTGGATGCCAGTGTTGGTTATTTTCCCATCGCCGGTTGCCAGGGTACAGTGAAAATCCGTTTCAGTCCTGCCTATCCCACCCCATCCTGCATTTCACAGAACACGAGGCGTGCTCTGGAGCAAGGGCTGGATTTGCACCACATCCAGGGTGTTCTCAAACCGCCGAGTGAAACCCGCCGCTGCAGGGAGGCCGGGCATGCCGGGCTGCGGGTCTGCCTCTCATGGATGGACTCAGGCACCTGCCCAAAGCGTGACCGGGCGCAGCGAGCCCTGCCGAAAGTGTGGCGTCACCCGCAGCGCTCCCCTGCACCAGGTCTGGTCGCAAAGCCCTTGCTGGCAGAGCCTAAATCCCTCCGGACCATCACACCCCATCCCTGGGCTGGCAGATGAGCTCCGGAGATGTACGGGGCCACCGTGCAGCGTTGGATGGGTTCAACGTGGCGTCAGAGATCCCGGCGCTTCCCAAAATCAGCAGGGGTCCCAGTCCCCCACATCCTGGGGACACGAGCCACTGTCACAAGAGCTTTGGCGAACAACTCTCCCGTAGCCTGAGCGGGGAAGATTTGGGGACCCCCCCTAACCCCCCCAGCAGCGGGAGCATCCCCTGTGAGGAGGGGAAGGAGCCAGGTGGCTGAAGGGGGGCTCCTGCACCCCCAGATGGGAAGCGGCTGCCGGTGCTGTGGATTTTCACCCGTCCCTGCACTGGGCACGAAGAGGGCAAAGGTCGCCACGGCGCGTCCCGGCCCACGCGGAAATGGCACGGGGCTGCTGGCATGAAGAGAAAAAGACACTTTGCCGCACACCCAGCTTCCCCGACCAGAGCGGGGTTTTCTTTTCAGGCGAGGGCCGCGCTCAGCCCCGTGTCACGATGTGGCACAACCTGTTTCTTCCCTCCCGGAAAAGCTCCCGGGCTGTGCACGCCGAAATCTCTCGGCCTGGCAGAACGGTTTGCGGGCGAGCTCTGCTTCCTGCGCCGTGCAGCCGCCCACCTGCCCCAGCGGAGAGGAAACGGCTTGTGCTTTATCGAAGCTTCTCTGCTGAGCCGCGAAAATCATTTATCGCACCCAGAGCAGAGCCAGCTGGCACAGAACAGACCTGGGCAGGGGGGGCTTGCAGCGAGCCCCCCGAATCCAGAGGTTGCCCCAAGCTGCTCCACTCTGGCTTGAGATACGGCAGGCTAGGAAACCCCGACGATCCATCCTGTATCCCGGAAAAGCTCCCAAATCCCAAAGAAGCGATATTGGCCCTGACCTCCAAAGGCTCCGCAACGCTGACCTGCCTCAGGGGCACCGTGCCCCCGCGGGCGCCGGGGCTGTCGCGGCCTGGACCTGGTGCGTCCTGGCCGGTGCGAGGGTTCACGTGGCTGCTGTGCCCGCCGTGCCACGCTCCGGTGGTAATGGGGAGCCTGGGGCTGCCCCTGGGATGGGGTAAAGCCCCGGGGGGTGGGGTAGACTCATTTGGGACGGGGTGGGCTCCCCGGGGATGGGGTGCAGCTCCCGGGATGGGCCGAGCACCCAGGGGCTGGGGTGCCCTCCCGGGGGCTGCGGCAAGCCCCGGGAGATGGGCTGAGCCCCGGGGGCGCAGGGCCCGGGCTGGGCTCCGCAGGGTGAGCGCCTACGGGCAGGGCTGGAGGGAACCGAGCCGGTGCCGGTGCCGGTGCCGGTGCCGGTGCCGGTGCCGGTCCGCGTCCCGTCCCGTCTCACCAAGCGTGACCGCGCTGCGCTGCCCGGCAAAGCCCCTCCTCCCCCCGCAGCCGTGGGCTCCCGCATCGCGGTCCCGGCGCTGCCACAGGCACCGGTCTCGGGCACCGACACCGACACCGGTACCGGTACCAGCACCTCCCGGAGCCCGGCGCGGGGCTGCGCTGCCCGTTGTCCCCTCCCGACCCCTCACCTCTGCGGCCGGAACGCCGCAGGCTCCGTCGGAAGAAGTTGCCGATGGAAGCCATGGCGGCCCCGGCACGGACCGGTCCCCGGTGCGGTGCCGGTGCGGTCCCGGTGCGGCCCCGGCGGGGAGCGCTCGGCGCGGCGCTTTCGCTTTCCCGGGGGGAGGGACGGGACGGGACGGGACCGAGCGAGACGGGGCGGAGAGGAGCGGAGAGGAGGAGCGGGGAAGGGGGGCGGGATGGGGGCAGCACCTGGCACCGGCCCGGGGAACCGGCACCGGGAGCGGGGACACCTGGGCACGGGGAGCAGGGAGAACCGGGCACGGGGGTCCCGGGAGCAGCGGGAAGGGAGGAGCCTGGCTGTAGAAGAGCCGGGAGCAGCGGGCACGGGGGAGCCCGGAGGGACCTGGACACGGGGGGTCCCGGGAGCACCGGGCACGGGGGAGCTGGTCGGGGGGCGCATCCCGGGGGGCAGCCGGGCACAGCCTGGTTGCGGGGAGCTGCCCCGGGGGGGACGGGCACAGGGCAGCCCTGGGCAGAGGGGGCGCTGGGCGGGGGGGGGCGCCGGCACCCCCACCCCAGCACCTCGAGCAGGGTGGGAAAGGAGGCCGGGACCCTGGGGACAGTGGGGGGCTTTGTCCTGCCCCACAGGGGACAAAGCGCCCTGCCCCAAACCTCCAGCGGCCCCGCCCGGGCCCTGCCCTGGCCTCCTCCAGGCCCTTTCCTCCCCCGGAGCCAGGGATGGTGCCCGGCACAGCCGCTGCGGCCTTGGGGTGACGCTGAACCGTCCCCTCCAAGGGACGGAGATCTGGGGGGCTCCCGCTCTGCAACGAGTTGGCGGAGCCGCCCCGTCGATGCCACCACGCTGTCATGTCCACGGCCATCGCCTGCCACCTTGTCCCGGCTCCGCTCGGGCAAACACCGGCCGGGTTGTGGTCTCCCTCGCGCTGGCGTTCCTCCGTCGCAGGGATTTATTCCCCCGCTCCGAGTGGCTCAGCAGCGCCTGGGCCAAGTCTCTCCATTGCCATCCGTCTTCGTTACAGGAAGGGAGAGCAGTTCGTTAGGGCTGCGACACGGCGGCCGGCCCGGCCCGGGCACGCAGCGTGTGGAGCTGCTCAGCTTTGCTGCGTGGTTTTACCGCTCCAGGCCCACCGACGGGGAAAGTCTCTTTAAAACCAGTGATATCTTTTAAAAAAATCCCCTTTTCCCACCCTTAGCCTGTCCACACCCCTAATATTTCCTCTGCCATTTTTAGGCAGTGCTTACACGGTAATTAAACACACAGAAAGGTCTTTGGGCACAGCTGTGGGTTAGGAGGACTTTGGGTGTGATGAGCTGTGCACAGTTCTCAGCCCTAATGCTGGAACGCGGCTGTTTGCAGCTATAGACCAGATTTCCTCCACCAAATACCCTCCTTTCGTATTTTGCAACGCTTCCAATCCCCGAGCGTGGGCTGGAGCTCGAGGGTGCGTTTGCAGCCGGGATAGACGACCTTTGCCAGCTTGCAGGGGTGACGGATGCTTTCGAAACACGTCCCTGCCTGGATCTGTGCTTCTGACCCAGCCGGGACGCGGCTGCCTCGCTGGGGTTATCAGGGAATCGCTGGTCCAGGGAACGGTTTCTGGCTGATCTTGAGTGGGTGGAAGAGGACTTGTGCTTCCCGGAGGAGAGGGCAGTGTGTTTGTTTGCACACAGGGCTTGTTCCCAGGAGGAATTTCCTCTTGGCATGAAGGGAAAATAAAAAGTTTGGGGTTTTCCCCTCAATTTTGGAGGAAAATCCCTGCTTTCCTGGAAACTGGAGCCACCCTGGGAAAACAGCTGCTGCCTTCAGCCAAAAGAAATCCCCAGATTCTTTGATTATTTTTTTTCCCCATCTACACAAATCTTCTCTGCTTCCTCCCTTTAAGGCGAGCCTCTGCCTCCGGTCCCGCCTCGCTCATGCCTTGACTCTGCTCAGATGGCAGAGAGGAACAGAGCCGTGTTCCCAGCCGCAGACCCTCCCCGCTCCCGAGGAAACACTGTCCCTTTGTGCCCGGCGCACCATCCAGCAAACCTTGCGCTGCTGGAAGAGGTTGAACTTTGGAATATTCCCACTGAAAGCTCCTTTCTGCGGGAAGCCAGCCGCCCACCGGGACGACAAACGGGCACATTGTGGGATCCTCGGGGCTGCTGGCCACCGCGGATGCGACGTTTGCCATCGCACTGCTCTGTCGCCGCTGCCAAAGACGTTTCGCTTCCCTGAACAAAGCCCGGGGAGTTTTGTGTTTGTGTTTTTTTTTTTCTTCTTTTTTTTCCCCTCCCTGCAGCCCCAGTGCTGATGAATACACGCTGGAATTTGGCTTTCTGCAGGCACGGTGCGCTCAGACTGCAAATATCCCACGGCCGGGGGACACCGTTGTGAGCATCCCGTGGGGCCACGTCGCACTGGGACCAGGGTGTCCTCACCCTCCTCACCCTCCTCCTCCTCCTGAGGAAGGCTCAGCTTGCTGCCCGTTGCCTCCTCTGCGTGCATCTTCATCCCTTCCCCATCCCGTCTCTGGGGGCTGCGTTTCGGGAGGGTGTTAGGGTGCCAGAGCAGCTTGGGCACGTGAATGGTTTTTATTTTGCCCGTCTCAGCCAGGCTGGGGTTGGGGCTTGGAGATGAAAGCTCAGGTTTGTTGGCAGCATCCCTGGCAGGGAGGTCCCTGATGGCAGCCCAAGGCTGCTGGTGGTGGTGGTGGGTGCCCACCCCCGGCCCTCTTTTCCAGTCTTTCCCATGCCAGGGACTTTCTCCCACTGGATGGCAGCATTAGTGCAAAGAAAAGTCTTTGGGAGACCTCGTAGGAGAGGGAAACCTTCATCCCGAGCGGCTTTTCTCTCTGGTTATCCAGCTCCTGGCAAGTTTGTGCTTGGGCTGAGGACGTGTGGGTTCAGCTCACTTGTGTTTGCACCATTCCCGCCACTGATGCTTTGCTCGCTGCCCTGTTTGGTGCTTGGTGATCACTGCCAGCTCCCCAAAATGAGGGTGCAATGTAACGTCCTTCACCTGCCCCTCTTCCCCCTGATGGCTGCGGGTGCAGGGGGACCTGCTGGGACAGGGGGGCTGACACCCAGCTGGGACACTCCCGCCCACCACAGGAGCCAAGCAACCCCAGACTGGGCGAGGAGAAGAAATGCCAACCCTCGTGGGACACCAAAACCCTGGCTTCTTAGCAAGGTGCATCCCCTGTCCCCCAAAGCCACTGCTGCTCCCGTTTCTGGGCGGCAGAGAGCCCCAGTCCGAGTGACGGACCCCAGAGATCGCGTTTTTGCAGGAAAAAAAACCTTTCAATCCGCCTTTAGGATTTCTTGGAGGCTGTTGTTCGGCAGAGGGGCTGGGGTGGGCAGGGAGGGCTGGTGCCGGGCTGCAGCTCCCGCACACACAGAGCGTGGGGAAACCGCTCCGTTCTGAGGCCGTTTCGTGGTCAGGAGGTGCAAAGACGTCTCAGTTTACAGCTCCTGGCCGGGCTGGCATCGCTGTTTGCGAGCGGGCATCCATAGATGGAAAGGGTCGAGGCGCGGAGCCCGGCCTCAGGTGTAGCGCAGGATTTTCCCCAGTCCCTCCCAGTACTGAGCCAGCGATGCGTCCCGGGTTGAAATGCTGGCTCTGGGCCACTTTGGGAGCGCGTTTCAGGGGTTAAGCACCTGCAAAGCCCGTGGCTGATTTTCCAGCTGGATGCACCCGGTTTTTCCTCCCAGGTCCTTGCTGCTCCTTTTTTCTGCTCAATTCAAAGGGCTCCCTCCTCTTTGTCCCACGCGCAGGGCCCTGGTGCAGAATTAGCCCTCAGCTGAGCCTGGAAAACTTGTGACACGTCTGGAGGCAGGTGGTGGCACCGAGGTCCAACCTCCTCGGTGTTTTTTTGCAAAATCCTGGGCATCCCCACCTGGAAGCTCTGTGGTTCAGCGCCCCCACCAGTGCCGGGGGTGCTGAGGGCACTGGGGCCGGGGGGCTGGGGCGATGGTGCTGGGGGTCACGGTGGCTCAACCCAGGGAGCGTGAGACAGCGCTGGAGGGGGCCAGGGCAGCCAGTGGGGAGCTGGTTTTGCTACTTGATTAAAAAAAAAAAAACAACAAAACAGGAGGAAATTGTGCATTTTACAAGCTGGTGCTGAGCTGGGAAGGGGAGGGCAGGGAAGTCAGGGGGTCGGTGCTGCAGCGCGGGTGGGCACCCATGTGAGCGCGGGGGTCCTGCAGCCCCACGGCCGGTGCTGATCCCAGACCTCGCCCCATCTCCTCCATAAAACGAGAGGCATTTCCAGCTCGGTGCAACGCCCGGGGGCTGAGGGGTGCGGGGGTGGCGAGAGCCCCCCGGTTACGCTGGCAGGGCTGGAAACCACGACCCCAAACCGAGCTTTAGCCCAAGGAGCTCTGTGAGATTTGCTAATCTCGAAATATTGTTGGCATTCGGAACGGTGATTTACTGCGTGTTTTGCTACAGCAAGTACTTTCCGAAAGGCCATGCTAAGTTTACACCGGAGCTGCCGGGATCAGATAACCAGCGGCTGGCGGCTCCCTCCGTCCTCGCTCCGTCCCTCCCGCTTGCCGTGCTGGGGTGCAAAAGGACGTCAGCATCTCCTGCGCCCTGCGAGAAGAGACGACCACGGCCATGAGCGATGTGAAAAAAAGACCACCGAGGGTGTTTTTCCTTCTCCAGGCCGTGGGGTGGGACGCGGGTCATGGACCGGTTGCAGGAAGATGTGAATGTGTGGAGAGCCCCCACGCTTTGCTCTGCCAGTCACACTGCCAGAGACAGAAAATAACCGGCTCTGGTGCCCAGCCCGGCCGCGGCCACCTCCCCAGGGCTTTGCAGGTTGTGAAATTCAATCAGCTTCTCACCTTCAGTGGCACCCAGGGCTGGGCGACAGCCCTGCACATCGCGTCGCATTCCCGCAGCGTTTTACCAGCCCATGGGATCCTGGGGGGCTTTACAGGTGCCCGGCAGGAACGAGGCCTCAGGCCACTGCGGCCCGGTGGGACCCCGGGGCGTTTCCAGCCGGAGGAAAGGGTGGGCTCTCTCTGCGTGGCGGCTGTGTGGCGGAGCAGGCGGTGGGTCGCTCCGTCAGCTCGCTGTTTGCTGGAGAAGTCTTCCTGCTTCCTAAGGGCCAGCACTTGGGAGGCACGGGACCCCTCTCATTTCTCCCCCTTGTCCTCAGATCCCTTGGGATCTCTGCCACCTCCTCATCTCCAGGAGAGGGGAATAAGCTCAGCACATAGGCTCGTGGCAAAAGCCACCGCTGGCCTCAGCCCTGGCCCTCACTGGCCCTTGGTCACAGCAGGCTGGACGAGGTGGCCTTCTCCTGCAGAAAGACAAGGGTGTTCCTCCTACACTGACATGCAGATGGACAAGGAGGAGGAGGACGGCGCGTCTTCTTCCATGGCTGTTTCCCTGCAGGTGATTGGGTCCACAGACCAAACCTCGTTTGCCAGTCGTGTCCTGGCCCACCTGCTCTGGAGGTGCTGTGGGGTGATGCTTTCTCCAGGGCTGTCACGTGGGGCTGAACGGGGACAGCGGGGAGCAGCAGCCGGGTGCCCCGACCATGGCAGCAGGCACCCTGTGGCAAGTCACGCCTGTGCATTTGAAGCAGGGCTGGGCCACATCTGGCTGTGGGGACAGCAGGGACGTTAAGGACCAGGCATCAAGGGAACGGCGTCTTCCCAAAGTCTGGCAGAAGATCTGGAGGGTTCCGTCGGGCCGGGGTGAGGACAGCCTCGCTGAATGTCCCCATGATGCTCCCTGGTGGCAGCAGGGAAGGGTGCAGCTGGGCCATGGGTGGACAAGACCCAAACTGGTTTGCCTTCCCAGTTTACTGGGACCTGGAGGGAGTCACTGGGATTTGGGGATGGGTCCAACCCCTCTGATCCAGCAAAGTCTCCAGGGAAGCGGGGAGAGCAGGGAGGCTCACGAAGGTACTGGGGTTAGAGAGGGACGTGGGATGGGTCTGGGACGTGCTGCCCCATTTAGGGAGCAGATCTCATTTCCCAGTATCCTGGGAAGCGACAGCCTTCCATGAACCCCTCAGACACAGCAGGGCACAGGGAGCCCTGAGGGACCTCCTTGGGTTCTTGGCTGCCCCACCGGAAATTCGGCTGGTCCCAGTGCTGCCAGGGCTGGGGCAGGTGTGGCTGCAGGATGTGGTGCTGTTCCCCATCTGCCGTGATGCTGCCAAGCAGCGCAGGTGGGAGGGGATGGAGAGAGCAGAGGGGAGGGCACAGGTGAGGGTGCAGGTGAAAGCATTTTGGGTGAGGAAAGGAGGGGTGAGGATGTGAGAAAATGAGGGGGGAGCTGGGAGGGGAAGTGAGGACACCAGCTCCCAGTGCTGATCCTGCAGAAGAGCAATGGCCTTGAGAACACCTGAGGTGGCTTTGGTCCTCAATGGAGGTAAGGGGGCCTGAGGGGATGCTGAAAGTCAAGGGAAACGAGAAGTGTGTGCCTGGGGTGTGAGTGGCTGACGGCATGTTGCACCCTGGCAGGGCTTCCAGTGCCTTGAAGTCATCGAGGCGAGGCACCTTCCTGGGGACCAGCGGTCACTGGGTTAACTGGGACACTATGTGCTGCCTGGGGCTGCAGCATGGAGATGAGCAAGTGAGGCTCTGGGTCCTGGCGTTTGCCTCTGTGCAGTGAGGAGCAAACCCCTGCTGATGTAAATGATAAAGAAATTCACCCTTGGCGCTGGTGGAACTGGGCCTGAGCTGTTCCCTCTCCCTTCTCTTGCAGAGGGCTCCCTGCTTGCTGGCCCGAGGGCTGCCACAGCTCAGGGACAGCCGCAGCCGGGCGTGGGCTTTGTCCCCTGGCTGCAACCCCTGTGTGCGATTGTCCTGGATAAAATAACAGAGGTGGCTCCCAGCATTTTGGGGCTTTCTGAGCCCCCGGCTTCCGGTGCCGAAGGGAAAACCCAAGCTGCTGTTTGCAGCCTTTCCCCGCCGCAGGGACCGGGCAGGGCAGGTGGTGACAGAGCCTTATTGGCGTTCCCAGCTGCTGTCTCCAGCCCTTGGTAGAGGTGACCCCCGGCGGACTGGGGACAGTGGGGCTGGCACGGGCTCGGCCCCTGTGAGCCTCTCCTGCCTCTCCTAGGAAAGCTCCTGCTGGCAGCGACAGAGGTAGGGCAGGATTTGGGGGGAAAAAAAAAAAAAAGAAAACCAGCACCAAAGGCAGAGCGATGCCCTGGGTCTGGCACTGCTTCTGGGCACGGGAGACGCGGGAGTTGACTGATGTGGTGCCAAGGTGTGCGAGGGCTTCTGCTGGCCCATCACGTCCTGTCCTGGCTGGCCCCAGGTGCAGCTGTCGGTTTGGAGGGCGCTGCCCACCTCGTGCCGCGGCTGCGATGCACCATGGCCCCGCGAGAGCGCTGCAGGGACCACTTCAGCTGGGGACAGCAGGTGATGCCACTCCAGAATGATTTTCCCTCTGCGGTGCTGTCCCCGGGCTGGAGGGGACATGGAGCTGGCATTGAGCTCCCTGGCTCAGCTCCCAGCGAGGCACCGGGCAAAATCAGGGCATCCTGGCATGGGTTTCTCTATTTCTCTCCCCCTTCCAGCTCAGAGGAGAATTATCCCACCACAGCCTGAAAATAACACCCCAGAGAGGTCGTTCGCGATGGGTGTTTGCATCCAGGAGTCCTGCCCTTGTCCGGCAGCTCCCGCGGGTGGGTTGGAGGTCGAGGCACCCACTGCGCTGCTCTGCGAGCCGGTGCCCGGGGACCTGGTGGTGAGTGAACCCGTTGCTCGTCCCAACCAATCACCGAATCAGAGAACCATTTAGGTTGGAAAACACCCTTAAGATTGAGTGCATCCATTAATCCAACACCACCAAGTCCACCACTGAACCATGTCGCCAAGTCCCATATCTACGCATCTTCTAAAGCATCCAGGGACGGTGACTCCGCCACTTTTTGGGCAGCCTGGTCCAGTGCTCGACAACCCTCCCGGTGAAGAAAGGATTACCAACGATGTGACGATGAATCAAACCGTGGTAATGGTGAGTGCTGGTGGGGTGAGCTGATGGGCAGCCACGCGACGGGGACAATAACTCCACAGCAGGAGGCTGGGCTGCACGAACCCTACTTCTGTACCTGACCAGGGATGGGCAACGGGACCTCAGAGATACCCTGGATTGCACTGATGATGTCTCCTTGCCTGGCTGTGTTTTCTAGACCAGACATGGAGATTTTAAAGCAATGCTAACTTGAAACTCCTACCCCAGGGGGCTTCGGGAGAGGGGTCAAGCCCATGTCCCAGCTCGACTCTGGGATCCCCTGCCTGCAGTCATTGCTTCGGGGTGAAGTAAGCGTCCGCTTGCGTGCGACACACGAAATGGAAAGCTTGCCTGTGTCCCAGCCCACCTGCCGCCTGCCCCGGCTGCCTGACTCAGCGCACTGCGAATATCACGGTGACAACGGAGGCTGGAAATGTTGCTGGGAGCCGGGGAGATGTGACGCGGCAGGCAGGACACCGAGCCGCCCCGAGCCTCAGGCCTGCTGGCATTTGTGGTCGGCCGCTGTGTGTTTTCCATATGACCTCCCTAGTTTTCTGGAGGTCTGATTTAACCCCCCTGGAGAGGGGACAGGCAAGGGCAGGAGCGGGGGAAGCAGCCGAAAGGAGGGAACAGCCCCGCACAGGAACCGTCTCCAGCTGCATCTGTAACCAGTAGCAATGTCCTCCCCCAGAGGGGTTTGGGCATCTCTTTTCTGCTGAAGTCCAGGGGGCTTGGGCATTTTTCTGGCCATTTGTCTTGTCTCCCCTGGACTCATAGCCCACACAATGTGCGCAGGGCTGGATGTGGCTGTAGAGAGGTGCGAATGGCTCCTGCTCTCTCTTGTTGGGTAGCTTTGTATATGTCCCACTGAGAGGTGGCAATGGGGACTCTGTCAGTCCTGGGTGGCCCCTTCCCCACCCTGATACAGGCTGTGGGTGACTGCTCCTTGTTGACACCCATGATACCATCCCTTGGAGCTCAGCTCTGTCCTCTGCCCCGGTGAAGCACATTGCTTGTGCCAAGGACCTCATGATGCCAAGCTCAGAACCAGTGGTGGCCCAAGTAACCACGTGGGACATCCACTCTGTTGCTTTCACAGTCCTCCTGGGGTGCAGAGAGCACACTGGGCTTTCCAGAGATGGTAGCGGGGATGGAACAGTAGGGAACAAGCATGGAGGATGTTATGGCTTCAAGGAGCCCTTCGTTTATTCTGGACTTCTGGCATCTCCGCTTTGCTTTACAATGTGCAAGTGGGAAGACCTCACCACCTCCTGTCTAATCCTGGAGCCCTGTTTTAGGGCTGGCCTTAATCTCTGAAAGCCTCCAGGATTTGCCCCAGCTGTCCGAGGCATCTTGTCTCTTCCCGCACCGACGCGTCAGCTGCCGTGTTGGGGAACGGCGCTGCCATGTTGGGGAACGGCGCTGCCGAGGCTTTCCCCCATCCCACCTTGCGGGTCTCTGATGCTGCGATTTCCCAAACTGGCAAATCGGGGTGAATGAGTAGACCTCATTTTGGGGTACAGCCAGATTTGTCTCTTTGCAATGCGGTCCTGTCGATATGCTCAGCTGAAGGATGACCATGGTGCATCCTTTGGGGGTTTCGAATAACTGTGGCATGAGGAGCACCTGATCCTTTAAGGAAGAAATGAGGCACTCATTATTTAGACCTGTATTTTACCTGGAAGACAAGTGAGGCAACATATCAACAGTGCAGTGGGGTGGAAACATGGGTCAAAACCAATTTATAAAAACTATTTTCTTCCTGTAGAGAAGAGATTTTTTTCACTGGAAAACACGAATACCCATTATTTTAAATAAATCCTAAAATATTTGGTGTTTCAGGCAAAAAAAAAAAAAGTGTTGATATTTAAATTATCACTAAGATGTTAATGTTCAACCCTCCCAGTTGCCTGCAGGAACAGCCAGCGCAAGCCTACTCGGTGTGCTCTTCATTTTCATGCTGAGGTGGAGGAATCGCACTGGCGGGCGTTTCTTTGTGTTTCCGGCGCCAGGCTCGTTTTAGCTCCCTCACCCCAATGTCATGGAGCTTCTGCTGAAGCACCCTGCTCCTGTCCTTGTTGGTGAAACGACTCCATGGGGGCAGTTTCTCCCTCCCCATCGGGCATGCACAAGTGAAGCCATCGCGGTGGGTAACGCAACCTTCGGCTCCTGAATCTGGTCCCTAAGGGAAACCCTTTGACTTTGGACTTGGCCAACCTGCCATGATGCCTTTGTCATCCAGAGCAGGCAGTGTAGCGTTTCCATGCTTGAGTTTGCTCAACAATCGGCGGTCTGGCCAACAACGTGCAGATAAACAAGATGCCAATATACTACAGTAACGTGGCCCAGATAAGTCTGGATGATGAACAGTGTTGATTCACTTACTCCTAACCTATGAGTCATCCTGTGAGTCAACAGAGAAAACAGCATCTAAACGTCATCAGACAGGTTGAAAAGCTCAAGTTTTGTTCAAATCAAGAACTTCAAGCAAAATAATTGCATTGATGTTCTTTTCCTGGGGAAAGTGTTTAATTTTCAACCGCGCTCACCCAAATTGAAATAGGAGAGAAACCTGAGTGCTCATTTCCTTATGAACTAGAGTTTGGATATTGATTTTTTTTTTTTCAAAGCTCTTTAAATTGCTTTTCTTAACACATACTTAAAAGAAACCCACTTCTTGCAAAGTGTTTTCGTTTAGATTAGACATCATGATCGCCTTTGGAAAATACACGCGGAAGACTTCTGAGCAGAGTTGATGGTTTTGGGAGTCTGGAGGTGGTCACCTGCGAGCTGATGGAAAAAGCCATCAAGGCATGGGCCATGTGAATGCTGAGGGGTCAAGGAGGTGCCAAGATGATCCAAGCCAGGATGAAATCCCTGTGGGTCAAGGTATGGAGAAACCAGAGGTTCTCCAATCTGTCCCCTCCAGAGCCAAAGGCAGCTGGAGAAGGACAAACCAGCCAGTCTCCTCTAGCCCTACATTGATGTGCTGGGGAGCAGGCTATCTTCTCTTTTGCCAGAGCAGCTGCAGAAAATTTTCTGGTTCATGACCCACTTGGCAAGCTCGAGCCACTCCAAACTGCTCCGGGGAGTGTGAGGGACTGCCAGTCCATGGCCCCAAAAATGGCCAGAAGCCCCATGTCACCCTTTCCTGCCTCAGAGAGCTCATCCCTCAGGCATCCCAAAGGTATTTTGGGGAAGGAGGAGCCTTTATTTGTCACGTTCCTCCTCACTGGTGAGGTAATCGAGGAACATCTGGGTTATCACATAGTTTTGGAGGAAACATGCCCTCCCTGAGATACTGATACCATCTCTTGGTGCTGTGGCTTTGTCCTGCTGCCAAACACTGTTTCTGAAATAACCAGGGGAGAAAAAAATACCCCTCCCTGGAGCAGAAGGGTTGTGCTGCTGGTCTGCAGCCTCCGGTTGGGATCAGAGCCCATGGGGGACCAGGTTTGCCCTCGCGATACCTGATCCCCATATGACTTGCAAGGTTGGTGGCTATGATGAGCTTTCTTCTCAGCTTACAGGAGAAGCTGGGCTAGCAGAAAATGCGAGGTCTCCTTCATGCTCTTTCTGGAGGTTGGCAGTTGTCCCCTCCGTGTCTGTCTCGCTGTCTGTGCAGAGCACCATGGGCAGGGGTCCTCGGGGTAATGCCTCCGTGCAGCTGTTGCCTGTTGCTGTCTTGCAGCCAGGAGCTGAGCCCAGTGTCTGGCGAAACCCAGCACCCCTGTGACACCCTGATGGACCAAAAAGCCAGCATTTCTGCCCCGGCCTCCTCTCCCCATCCCCTCTTCCCACCCAGTCCATGAGTCCTGAATCCCTCAGAGCCCTGTGGCTCTTCTTTGGGCTACCATGATCCCTTTAAAGACCAGCCTGGCTGATGGGGTTTGGGTTTTGCTCTTTCTTGTCTCCCTCCCCTTCCTGGACAACCTCAGCTCCCCTCACCTGGAAAACCACCCCTTTGTTAACAACGCTCAGATCATCTGGCCCTGAGTGCAGAGCTTCATGCTCTGGTTGTCTCAGAGATGCCTCTTGACCCTGATGCCCATGTTTGTAGGCATTTCACGGGGACCACAAAACTGTGAGCCTGGGAGAGCCGGGCTTGCTTGGCTCCTCCGTAGCAGCATCCCTGGAGACAGGCAGGTAGCTGGGGAACAGGAGAAAACAATCTGTCAAGCTGAATTTGAGGAAGGTTAAGGAATTAGACCATAGGTTACAGAGACAGTTTTAGTAGCATCTCATGCGTAGCGTGGCAAGTGAGGGAAACAAGGACAGGTGTGGGGGAGTGGGGTTGTATCTGATGGGACTAATTCCTGAGTCAGTGGGTGGCTAATTCCTGGGTCCTGGGGCTTTCCTGGGTCAGTGGGTGAACCTGAGTTTGGGGGATAACAAAAAAGGTGGCTGGTCACGAGTCCTGGGGTGACCAGACTCCATGGACAAGGTCCTGGTTGTATGGGCAGGGCAGAGGCTGGAGGACACAGCGTAGGGCTGGTCAGTGATTCGTCTTCCCCAGGAACGCGGGTCGGGGGTACAGCAGATGTGTTGGTCTGGATGATCCCAAGAAGTGTCTTCCAACCTCAGTGATTCTGGGATTGAGGTGGAGGCTGGGGGAGGACACAAGGGAGCAGAGGGGTTGGGGTTATGGTAGGGAGAACATGGTGGGGACCAGGTGGAATTAAAAGGGAGGGTTGGGGTCGGGGGGATCCGGTGGGGGGTGCAGGGTCAATGGGGAGGCTGAGGGGAGGACTTGGGGGGACAGTGGGTGGCTGAGGAGGTGGCAGTGGTGGGGTTGGGAAGCCCTCAGCTAGAGGGATGTTGGTGCTGGGGACAGGAGCCATGTCCCCAAAGAAAGGTGACCTGGCCCTGGCCTACCCAGTCCCGTGCGAGTGTGGAGGGGGGGCTAGAACTGTGTGCCGCAGTCCCATAGGAGGGGGCAGGGACGTGCTGCTGAATGTGCAGGTCCCGGGTGGCTATTCCTGGCAGCCCCCGCCTGCGCAGGCAGATTAGTTTGCAGGGAGGTGACAAGTGCCAGCCGAAGCCTATAAAAATCTCCTAGCCCCTGTTCTGGCTCAGTGACCTGGTTCCCCCCTCCCAGCACAGCCGTCCCGGAGCAGAGACCATCCGTCCAGAGTGGAGACGTCTGGTCCGGAGCAGAGACCCCAGCTTTGGAACTGAGATCACAAATCTGGAGGAGAGTTCTTTGATCTGGAGCAGGGACCCCAGAACAGAGCGGACATCCCGGAGCAGAGACCCTGAAACATCCTCTTCGCCAGCCCCCAGGCATCACAGCAATGACCGGCAAAACTGCGCCTCCAGCTGCAGAGCCGGCTCTGAAGAAAGAGCCAAAGGAACAACCAGCACCGGCCCCAGCTGCTGAAAAGCCCCCGACCCCTGCCGCAGAGCAGCCCACAGCCCCCGCAGACCAGCCTACTCCTGTCCCCACTGCAGAAGCGACTCCAGCCGCTGGAGAAGGTTCCTCAGCCCCAGCTGCTGAACCTAAGCCTAAGAAACCAAAAGCAGGTGAGGACGGAACCGGACACTGAAGTGGGGATGGGAGATACGCAAGGCTGGGAGGGGGCGCGTGGGGGTGCTGGGGTGAAGGGATGGAGGGATGATGTCATCAAGGATATTTTTGGAGCGGGATAAGGCTAGGGGATTAGGAGGATGGAGGGGCTGAAGACCAACATGGAGGTTGAGTGACTGCCCTCCAGCAGCCCCAGCACTCAAGAGCCTGTCCTCACCACTGTGGGTTTGTTACAGAGCCACCCAGCTCCCCCTTGTCCTTGGCCGTGGAAGAAGTGAGCGAAAACTCGGTTACGCTGACCTGGAAAGCCCCGGAGCAGACTGGTCAGCCAGGCCTGGATGGATATGTGGTGGAGATCTGCAAAGATGGAAGTAGGCTTGGGCTTTCCTGCCTTGTAAGCATGGAGTGGTGGGGTGCTGCTGCGGAGGCACGGGATGGAGCTGGGCAGAACCCGGCACAATTTCCCTTTCTTTGCCCAAACGAGTTCATTTTAAACGGTCTTTTTAATTTATTTTTTTTTTTTTCCTATGGAGGAGAGAGTCTTCCCATTGGCTTCAGATAGCAGTGATCTCTTAGTGGGGGGCTGGACCACAGGGGGTTTAATGTCACTGCCGTGTCCAACTAGAGGGTGGAGGAGAGACCAGCATACCCACCGAGGGTGGTCTCTGATGAACTCCAGCTGTGCATGGACCTGGGGTTGGGATGGTGATGCAAGACCTCAGGAGGAAGAAGATGCAGTTCTCCCATGTTTGCCCAAAAAGAAGTGCAGAAGGAATGGATAAGGTGGGAGGATGAGGGAGGAAAGGATCCTGGGCAGTGCAAGAGGGGCTGGCATGGGCTTGGGCAAGACCTGCCCAAGCGAGATGGGGCTCGAGATGCCTGGAAGGAGGATGGCCGTGGTGGATGGAGGTGGGCTGGTGGGTGGGAACAATTATCTGTGGTTCTCTGGTTGCGTTGCTGGTTGGTGGAGTGGTGTAGATGGATTAGACTTGTGTTTCGGGCACTCTTGTCTTTGGGGTGAGAGTGAATGACCTGTGGGGCTGGGGGGATCTGCAAGGGGAGGCTGGTGTTGGTGGGCTGGATGCTGCATGAGGCTGGAGTGGTTTGGGAGACCCAAGTGGTCTGTGGGCCTTGGGGAACTTGATCTATGACTCCTGGCTGTTTAGCTTGTGGCAGGCACAATCAGCCCATGCTTGGCTGTGGGATTCGTTCATCACTGGGCTGGGGACTGGGGAGGTAACCACAGCTGGATGGGATGTGTGAGGAGGCCCTTGTGTGGGACAAGGAAGGATGCAGCCATTCCTGGAGGGTGCTGGCTGACAGCCACCCAAAGGTCACAGTTTTGGATGCTCTCCTGGCTTGCTTTGGGCTTGACTGGGGGACAGGAGAGCTCTGGGCATTCAGTGATGACCTCCCTGACTGCTGTATTTGGGCTGGTGTGAGACCCTGGTTGGCTAAAATACGGTGAGATTTGGGTGAGGGCTGGTTTGAGCAGTGCCAGTGGTGAAGGGAAAGGGGATCTGGTGGGATTTGGCTCGTCTGATGGCATTGATAGGAAAACCACCTTGTTTTGGTGGCTTAGAAAACCCTGGCACATGTGGGTTGCTCTAGTTGCCCGCCTGGGACCCCCAGTCCTTTGGTGGCTGGGGCAGTGTGTTTTCTGAGAACCCTCTTCGGAGGTTCGGTACATTGCAAGGCTGTTAGTCGGCTGGTGTGGGAGGGCTTCTGCATCTTGGCTGCAGGGTGAGTTTGAGATGGCCCCTCCAAGCAGGAAGAGCAGTTGGAGAGGTCTAGCTGGCCAGTGGCAGGGGATGAGCAGACCTTGCCCAGCTGGGGAGCGTGGTGAGCCCCAAAAAGTTATCCTGGGGCAGTAAGAGGAGCAGGCTGGCTGGCAGGGTGGTCAGAGGATCTTAACTACTTCCAGAAATGTACCTGGAAGGTCAGCAGGAGCCACGTTTGCTGGCCTAATGCCTTTTTAAACTTGCAAATAGCCTCCGGCTCAGCAGTTGAGCTTCTGCCAGCATTTTGTACCCCATGCTCCTTGGCAGGGTTAGGTGGCCAACCTCCCCTCTAAGATGCTTTTTTCTGCTGGTGCCCCAAATCATTCAGCCTCTCCCAGGAAGGGGTTCTTTGCCTCTGGGTTTCACCCGCTGTGGCTTGATCCTGCAGTCTCGGGGGTGTGCGCCCGTCTGCCCATCGCACACCTGAAGTGCTCTGCTGGGTTCGTCGTAGGTTCGGACTGGACAGCCGCAAACAAGGAGCCTTTTCTTTCCACCCGGTACACGATCCAGGACCTCAGCTCTGGTGACAAGGTCCATGTACGGGTGAAGGCTGTCAACGCTAGCGGTGTCAGTGTCCCAGCTACTTTGGAACAGCCGGTCCTCATCAGAGAGATCCTCCGTAAGTACTGCTCATGCTGTGCGCAATTCCCACGTGCTTTGTCGGCGGTACAAAGAAATCACAGTCCATCCCCACAGCCTCAGCAGCCTCTCACAAGTTGCAATCCAGCCTTTAACAGAGGTGTTCTTCTCAATAACTCTGTCCGGTTCCTTTGGGGTGACGTGGAGCAGCTTCCCGACCTCAAGACACTGATCTTGTAGATGGTGAGGCTTTGGGGGTGAAGGACTCGAAAGGCAGAGCTGCGTTTTCCCGTTTCATTGCAAGAGCTCAGAAACAGCCTCACTATCAGCACATCTCTACTGTACCCACAAAGCAAACACGTTGGACAGCTTTGTTTATTTAGCTAAGGAAAGTCAAGAGCCGGTAGTCATGCTGGACTCGCTAATGAACGACTTGCTCCCGTGCTTGGCAAGATTCGCATTCCTCCCGGGTGCTGCGAGTGTGCTGAGGCTGATGTATGAGGGCAGGGCTCGTTTTCATTCATCAAACAGCAGATACAGACTTATTTTCCCTTTACAATGAATTATTACTGCACAGGTTTTCCTATTACTCAAAGAACTCATCGAATTTTTCAGCTGCTTAAAAATAATAGTAATAATAAAAAAGTCATTCCAGGAACCATCAGCTTTTCATAGGAAAAGGCTTGGAGAAGGCTGTCAGCAACTGGAAAGGGTCCTGCAGGGTCCGTACTCTCAGTTTGCTTGGAGGAGGTGACCATGGCTTTGTGGTTGGTGTCTGCTGCCGTGCTCACCTCCAGATCTCAAAAGCGTCCCACCACAGCCTGTGGGACCGGGGAAACCGAGGCACGAGGGACTGGCGTGAGAGGCCAAACACACAGCTCGTGTCTCTCACTTCTGTTCCTGTGCTGCACCCACCAGTTCAAACGCCTTGTCCCTGCTCCCTGAGCTTTGTCCCAGCCACAGGTACCGCCTGAGAGGAGCAGAACCCAAAGAGCTGAAAGACCTATGCATGATTTGGTCTTTCTCCGTGCTAGTGGGTTTTTTTGTTTGGTTGGTTTTTTTTTTCTTCATCAGCAAACGCCACTTGAAATACAGCCCTGTGCATACTCCCTGGCTTCGCTGAGGAACAAATCCGGGCTCAGTGTCCCTCCTCTGCCCCGTGGCCACCCTGCTGACACTGATGTGTGTCGGGCACATGGGTCCCCTCCTCTCTGCGCCATCTGTTGCCTTCTGGTCTTCACATTTTACTCAGGGCTGCGTTTTGTGCCTCTCACCGGTTCCTTTATAGCATCGCACGGGGTTTTAAATAGAATCATAGCAGCAACACAGACGGCAGAGAGTTTAAAAACAGGTGGGACGAGTGGGTTTGGGAAGTGGAGAGAGACGAGGAGAAACCAGATGAAGATTCAGTGTGGGAGCTGTGGTTCGCAGGGAGCCGGGGCAGGAGAAATGCCTTCCCACCCGCAGCAGCACGTCACCTGGGCCACTGACCTTGGCCGGCCGTCTCTGGCTGAGGAAGGCACGCGTGAGCTGGGGAGAACACCCGTGAATTAACATTCCTCCACCAAGGTCAGGTTTCTCTGCCCCGCTGAGACTGATGAGCCCAAGTGGCAGCATCCATGCCTGGATCCCGGGAGCGAATAGCAGCATGACCAGAGCAGTGGCAGGGGCAGCTGTTGGTGGGGCCATCGGGGACCTCTGGGCACCTCCCTGCCCTCCGCAGCCCACCGCCGGCGTTTCGTGCTCACAGCTGCTTGGCCATCGCTCAGTCCCGGTTTAATTCTGGCCATTCCCCCTCCCCAGAGCTAAGCTCCAGCACGTTTAATCCGGACACACAGCTCTTTTATGAGGGGCTCACGTAAACCCAATGCCTCTCCAGAAGGATCACCGAGCGGCGCTGAGCCGGTAGGGTTACACAGCTGCTATTTTCACCCTGGGAAGGAGACACACGCTCCACCAGCATTCTCCAGTGGGTTTTTTGCTTTGTTATGTTCCCTTGGGGACATTAGCCTTTGTTTTAAGCTTGGGGCTTAGTCTCGATGGCCTTGAGCACACAACGAAGGTGAAGGTCTGGTGAGCTTTGTCCTTGCTGGAAGCTGGGTTGTGTACCTCTGGAAAGTCTGCTTTCTGAGCTGGGGAGAAATATTTCCGAACTGGGAGATGCTGTCCTCTGCCTTGCTCTTGTGGTTAAGCCTATGTTGGTCTCCATGTCCTGTCTATAATGAAGAGGGTGAATGGTCCATTGGGGTGGTGCTGTTGGGTTGGTGACCTGGTATCTCAATGGTGGATATAATTTTGGGGTGCAGGCAATGGGGCAGTCTGGCATGGCCTCGCAGGGGAGCGAGCACTGTCAGGAGAAGAGAGGGAAGAGGTGGCTGTGCTTCTGGGTGGGATTTCTTGACGGCCAAGCAGGGAGATGTGTGGGGTAGGTCAATCTGTTGGAGGCTGTGATTTCCCTGGCCCAATGGCGTGACTTTCTGGTTCCCAGAGCTCCCGAGGATCCGCATGCCCCGTCACCTGCGGCAGACTTATGTCAGGCGTGTTGGGGATGCTGTGAACATGATGATCCCTTTCCAGGTAGGTGGTTGATTTGGAATTTAATCCCCCAGTGAAAAATCACTGCAAGTTAGCTTCTGCAGTGACTTTTCTAGCCACCATGACATGCCTGAGGCCAACTGTGGGCTGACTTCTCCTGGTCCCTGTGTCTCATCGGCCAACGTTGGGAGATGGGGTGGGAACTTCTCTCCCATTCCTGCCTAGCTCCCATTTTTTGCCTGCTACATCTTTGTTGATGCTGTTGGCCATGGGACAACCCTAGACACACTAGGGCATTGCTAGCTATTGCTGCTGTCTCAGCACATGAGCTCTGTTCGGCTCCTGCTCCTGGCTGAGCCTGGCAGGGATCTGGCCACGTACGACAGGACACCAGAGCACAACAGTGGGGGTCCCCTTGGGGCGAGCAGCTGCCTTTGAAGCAGAGCAGCCACAGGGCTGTGTGATGGATCTGGCACTGGTGGGCTAGTCTGGAGGTCCTCCTCTCAACTGATCTATTGCATACTGGCTGGGGCATCACCAAAGTATCTACATCATGGCACCTGGGATGGAGAAAACCAGCACTGAAACACACTGGCCAAGCAGGGGGGAGTGAGAAGCAGAAAGTTGCCCTGAGATGAGGGACATGTCTGTGCCATGTCTCCCAGGGAGTTGGGAGCCTGCACTGGCCATACTCCAAGCATGAGTTTGCCCTGGACGCTGAATTCAAGCCCCTGCTGCTAGGCTTGAACTTGAGCTCAGTGCCTGGGCAACAGGAGCACAGCTCTGCCTGCAATACTCTGGGCCAGTAAAGCTGGACTTGCTCCATGAGGACTTTGGAGGACCAGTGTGTTCCAGCATCATCCATGGAGCCTGATGGCTTACCATCAGTAGGGCTGACAGGGATCGGCTGTAGTCATTTCCCAGGGGACTGCTGGATGGGAGAGGCCGTATCCAGGCTGCTGTTGCCTGGACAAAGCACGGTGGCTGTGCCCACCCCTCCTTCCCTGCAGGACACTTTGGGACCGTGCGCTTGAGTGGCTCCTAACCTGCCTGTGTGGGTTGCTCCAGGGAAAGCCACAGCCTGAGGTGATCTGGACGAAGGGTGACCAGCCCCTGGACACCAGTCGCATCAACATCCGCAACACAGAGACGGACACCATCTTCTACATCCGCGAGGCACAGCGCAGCGATTCGGGCAAGTACGAGCTCACGGTGCGGATAAACGGAGCAGAAGACAAGGCTATCCTGGACATCCGAGTAATTGGTAAGGCTGGGGATGGGACCGTGCAGGGTGGCTCTGGGTCTCCATTCTGCCCCTTGATTGAAGGTAGCTCTTGGTCTGGGTAGGATGGGACAGGGCCAGGAAGAAGAAAAGGAACTCTAGGGTCCCTCTTCCAGTGAGATCTTCTCCAGGGTCATGGAGGCGAACTCCTCTGGGTGGGATTGCAGGATTTCCGCCAGCCCGTGCCCATTGCAGCTTCTCATCCCTCGTGTGAGAAGAGATTAGAAGCGAGGTGCAAGTGATCATCAAGGCACAGAATTTTGGGGGAGCAAATTAGGATGCCACCCTGTGAGGGTTTGTGTTTGCAGAGCCGCCGGGCTCCCCCCAGAACCTGAAGCTGGTGGACGTGTGGGGCTTTAATGTGGCCCTGGAGTGGAGTCCACCTATGGACAACGGGAACTCCGAGATCAAGGGCTACGTGGTGCAGAAGTCAGACAAGAAGAGTGGGGTGAGTCTGGACACTCCTGGGCCCCCTGTCCCCTGGTGCTGGGGATGCCCTGATGGGTGAGGGGGAGCTGCATGCTCTTGTCTCTCACCACGCCTTCTCCATCATTTAGACAACCTGTCTTTCCTCACAGTGTTTTTTTTTGGGTGTGTGTTTTGTGGTTTTTTTTTTTTTTTTTTTTTTTTTTTCCCCTCCCAGAAATGGTTCACAGTGCTGGAGCGCTGCACCCGCACCAGCTGCACAGTCTCCGACCTCATCATTGGCAATACCTACTCATTCCGGGTGTTTGCGGAAAACGCCTGCGGGCTGAGCGAGAATGCAGCCGTCACCTCCAGGGTGGCCCACATCAAGAAGACTAGTGAGGACAAGGCACTGGCCAAGGGATTGGGGGTGGTGGTGGGCAAGAGGGGTCCTGTCCTGTCCCCAGTGGGGCTAGCGGGACTTCCCTGGTGTTGTGGTGATGCTGCTGGGCCGGTCCCCACGATGAGCCCTGCAGGGGTGAGGCCACAAATCCCCAGGGCAGAGGTCCAGGGGTCCCCATCCCTCCTCCTACACCTCCTTTCTCCTTTTGGGAAAGCACTGTGGTCAGTGCCCTGGGAGGGATCAAGGCATGAACACCCCTGGGGTGAGATTGAAGAAGGAGCCAGGAGGGGTGAGGAACAGCCCAGGCTTTGACCTTGCACTCAGGACAAGCAGAGGAAGAGACCCCTGCGGTGGTCCATCTCAGGGCCAAATCTCTAATCTGGCATCCCTCAGCCCCACTCTCCTTCTGTCTGTTTCCCTCCTGCTCCCTGGTAGCGCACAGCGAGTTGGGGGTCTCTGCCACCTGCAGAGCTTCCCTCCAGCTCCTCCAGCACTGAGTTTTGGGGATGGAGTAGGAGATCCAGAGAGGTACCTGGCTGGGATCTGATATGCTGCACATAGCATGCATCACGGTCTCGGTTTGCAGACTGGCATCTCCCCTGTCCCTTGCGGGGACTGGGCACTAACATGGTGTGGTTGGATGAGAAGGAATCTATAGACAGGGCTGGTCTGAGCTGAAGGCCAGGTCCTGGGCTCAGGCTAGATGCTGTCTGGCTTATTTTGTGAGGGAGCAGAAGTATTTTGGGGTACCTTGGGCTGAGTTCCCATAACCATATGCCGGTCAGCCCAGGAGCCTCAGCTCTGCCTCAACCTACAATTAATTATTTTCTTAGAAACTACTTACCAGCCACAGAAGATCACCCAATGGGACATGATGGAGCCTCCAAAGTTCACCCAGCCCCTGACAGACCGAACCACCACCCGAGGCTACAGCACACATCTCTTCTGCTGCGTCCGGGGCTTCCCCCAGGTCAGTGGTTCCTCCACAGACAGCATTGCCTCCATGTGCGGGCAGCCAGCAGTGGGGTTTTTGCAAGGTGGCTGGAGGTGTTGGGACATGGTTGGTCATGTTGAGGTAGGGTTGGACGAGGCTGGGAGGCTGCAGGTGCCTTCTGAGTCAAACTGGGGCAAGGTCGGGGTGTTTCTGCATGGGCATGGGAGACTGGTCTTAATTTAAGCCATGTCTTGTTTCCTTCTGCACTGGGGGAGGAAGTCTGGGAGATTTAGCTCTTCAAGTTGCTTCTGACTGTGAATCCCACCATGGCCACCAGCTTCAGACAGGGCCAAGGCAAAGGCAGAGGGAGGTGGCTGCCTTTTAGAGCCAGTTAGTTTTCTCATTTCTCTCCCTGCTTTACACAAATTAATAAATCCTGCTGCCTTCCAGCCCAAAATCATCTGGATGAAAAATCAGATGGAGATACGGGAAGACCCTAAATACATAGCAATGACTAAGCAGGGCGTCTGCTCCCTGGAAATCCGCAAGCCCAACCCTTTCGATGGGGGTGTCTACACCTGCAAAGCTGTGAACGCCTTGGGGGAAGCCTCAGTAGACTGCAAACTTGATGTGAAAGGTAAGATTGGCCGAGGAGATAGAGGAGCAGGTCTCCTTGCCTGCCTTCTCCTGTTCTCCCTTTCACGGTGGTGTGGTTTGTCCCTGTTTTGTGTTGATCCTGGTGATGGAGCAGTGTAAGGACACTGGGCAGCCCTGTGGAACTGGATTTCTTGGGTTTATGGTCTTGAAGCATCTTGAAATTGCTTTCCCTTGTTTATGGCCAAAAAAAAGAGGAGGAAACCAGAAACTGCAGAGCCAAAGAACCAGCTGTGCTGGTGGAGGCTGGGACAGTCATTGGCCTCCCCACTGCATCTACCAGCACTCGTGTCCCAAGCCATCCACACACCGTGCGTGTGGGGGCTGTGCTGAACCCCTCCACTTGCACCTGGGTTTTTCTGATTTATGTCTCGGGATCTTGCCCAGACTTTCCAGCTCACATTTCCCTGCCTCAGCAGAGCACCCAGCCCAGTCCTCGCACGGAGCTGCCCCACTTTGCTCCCCGCAGACGCCTCCTCCGCGTGCTGCAGACCCGCTTTGGCATGCGGGGGGAAGCCTGCCCACACGCTCTGCGTGTGTTCCTCAGGTGGCGGTGTGTCCTTAGACACGTCGCTTTCATTATTTCTCCTCCAGTGGCTTCCCGGCACACGCTTGCCCCGAGACATGCTCTGCCCTACTTCCCACGCAGGCAGGGCTCCAATGCGGCAGGCGTGTGGCACCCTCGGTCCCTGCCGAAGCCGCAGGGCTGCCGGCATGGCACGGGGTCGGTGCTTGGCTCTGTGGCAGCTGGTGCCAGGGCTTCCAGCCTGGCCGGCCCTGGCCACGCTGCCCTGCAGGCAGGGGGATGAAGTCAGTGGGGAGGATGAGCTGCTGGTTGTGCTGGGGACACAAAGCACCGGGGAGCTGCCTGGGCTGGGATCTTGGGGTTGAGCTGGATAGGAGCAGGCAGTGACGATGGTGTTGCGTGATCGCTTGGAGTGTGTGTGCACAGGGATGGGGTGTGTAGGTGGACGTTGGTGTGTGCGCACAAGTGGGTTGGTCATGCCCTGGCTCGCTTTTGGAAGTCAAAATGGGAGTGAGGGGAGTTCAGAGGGTTTGTAATGCCCGTGCTCTCCCGCAGTGCCAGAGTGAGGACAGGTCCAAGGGCAAGACGAAGAGCAAGGTAGGTCTGGGCTGGGGCTGCGGGATGGAGGGAGGGTGGGGATCACTGGGGATGGAGTGGGCTGAGTGTCCTGGATTAACCCTTGTCCCTGGCTGCTGGAGCTCCAGCTCCAGTCTTCCTCATCCCGTGGCTGGAGATGCACTGGAGGGGTGGGACGCCGCAGAGCCTGAGAGAACCCTGCCCGTTTGCAGGGTGGAGGGAGGGCTGTAAATATGGCCAGGAGGATGAAGATGCCTGTGGAGGTTGGTGTGCCCGGCAGATGCGTGGGCAGCACCGTGCGCAGGGCCCCAGTTTGCAGGCAGGGCTTGGAGACCTGGGCCTGGGTGCCCGAGGGCCAGGTATAAAGTGGGGCTGGGGGTGGGTATAAAACGGTGTGAAATGGGGTTACAGGGTGGAAAAGCAGAGTTACAGGGTTGTACCTGATTTCTACGGGGCAGGAGAAGGTGGAAGAGCTGGGCTGGGTTTGTCTTGCGTTACAGCCAGGGCTGGGATGTGGTTTCCCGTCTCATCCCTGACCACTGGTCTCTCGGCAGCGGTTCCCGCGCAGGACTCAGGTCTCATTCCTTTACCCCAGGTGGATGCTGCAGCTGCTGGGCGGTAGCGGGGCCCATGGTGATGCTTCTGGCCGTGGCCAAACTGCCTGCCCCTCCCTGCCAGTGCTCTGGGGGGGGGCCTGCACCTCAGCCTGCCATGACGTGGTCCTCCCTGAACATGTCCTTAGCTGTGACAATAAAGCAAACCCATCTGAGGGGCTTTGATCCCAATAAAAAACCCCAAACCATTCTGTCCTGCTTGTTGTGGGGTGGGGGGGAGAGCTACTGGGGATGCTATGGGTTCATGTAGCATCGCATCAAACCATGGGTGGAGGAGACATTTTTTGAGCTTGGAAAGAAAGGACGAGCTTTATAAAACACATGTGAAGATGACTAAACCAGAAGCAACCCAACAAGGAGGAGGAGGAGGATGGGGAAAAGTTTCTTTCTGGAGTGGGAGAATGATTCTGTCTGGGGAGAAAAAAATATCAGCATCAAAACTCTGGCACGTTGGTGCTTCTTCATCAAAGCACAATTTCTTTATCTGTGCCAGTGGATAAAATGCGCTGCCACCAGCATCCCCTGCCCACGGCGTGAGACGGCGGGGGCAGGACATGCCGATGCGTTATCCAGGGGAGGAGGAATTGCCCCTATTAGCTACCGATAGCTCATGTTCAGAAAGGTGACTCGTTACTCACAGCTCTGAGATGGCTCGGGTCAGTGCTGTTTATTAACAGAGAGCCCAGACAGATCCATCAAGTTGACGAAGCAGTCGTTAACCAGGGGTCAGCAGCGCGGTGTACCTCCTCCGCACAACCTCCCTCTCGCTGACGGGTTTGGCACAGGGGTGAGGGCAGGAGCTCGCCAGCTCGGTTGGGCCAGACTCAGATGCTGCCCTGAGAAAGGCAAATCCTGGCACTGCAGACATGGGTGCAAATCCAGCCTGGGCATCTGCAGATCTGAGCCCAGCCGCCCTTGGTGCCGCTGGAGAGCAAAGCCAGGCGATGCTGGCTGACCCCTCTCTGCAGCATCTCTCCTGCAGCCCCTTTGCTTTGTCCCCAGTCACCTACTCTCCATGCCCAAGATGAAGTCCATGGACTGTCCACACCAGACATTGTTTCCACCATCAGAGGGCATCATTGGATTAATTTTTATCCCAAGCTGATGGTCAGGCTTGTTTATTGAGGTGGTTGGAGTTAGCACTGATGCCACCTGGGTGGAGGTCGCAGCCCTCCTGGCCTTGGACACTGGTGGGGATATCCTGGCCCCCTTGATGTCCCTGACATCTCGGCATGTGTCTTTGGCCAGCGGGAGCCTTCAGGCACAGGGGCTGTGTTAACCGGGGGTTTGCTGACGTGGGGGAGAACAGCATCCCCAAGACTGTGTCATGCTGCAGGCTGTGCCCTTCCCAGACTCTTAACGCAATTGTACAGGGCAGAGACTGTGTTTGTAACCCCACAGGGGACCGGGGCGGGTAACAGCATCCACTTTTAGTGAGCTCTCCCCGGGAAAGGTCTGGAGAGCATGGAGTGGAAAAATCCCCTACGTATTTTCTGAAAGCAATCATGCACATGCTTTTTAATTTATGAGCATCCCAGCTGTCAGGTTTCTGGGCACCTTAGCAAGGATCAGGCAAAGGCATCAGTTCCAGGAAAGCAGACTCTTGCAGAAATAAGATGCAAGTGGGAATCAGACCTGTGCTCAGTAAACAGCTGCCCTCATCCGGGGCCAAGCTGTGCAAAGGGGCCGTGGGCACGGGGCAGGAAGTCCTCTCTGCACTAGGCTGGGGCTGCAGCATCCTCAGGCACCGCTGGTAGAGAGCTTTGGGTTCTTGACCTCGAGGAGGCTGGAAGGGTGTTGAGGGCCCCTCCATCGCGATGAAGCCAAGGGAAGGATTTTCTCCTGTCCTTGCTCTTCTGCTCCACTCCATTTTTGCCCAGTATGGTCTGAGCCTGGAGCCTGGCTATGGTATATTGAGGCCCTTGCAAAATGCAGGAGGCTGAGCCCTTCATCTCCTCTCTTTGCTGCCCTCCTCTTCCTCTCAGAGAAATGGCAGAGCTCCCTCTAGGCTAAACAGAGCTGGCTGCAGCAGCGGGTGAAGGGGGCACCCAGCAGCCCCATTCTCTGTAGCCAGCTAACAAGCCACCCATAAATCTCACCCATCCAAGGTCCTTTTCCTCCCCGCACCCCCTCCCAGCCCCTGCGGGAACTTGCCACAGTGGCTTTGCCCATTGGTGACGTCCGAGGGGCACGACCCTCCTGCGGCACGACAAGGGTCACAGGAAGTGTGTTTCCAATTGGAGACCGGTGAACAAGGGACACTGATAAGAAAAGAATCCCAATTAACTCAGATTAACTCTTCCCACCACCTCTTCAGCTCTGGGAGAGATTTTGCTGCAGAGCAGGGAGTGGCGGTGCGGCTGCCAGCATCTGTAGGGACCACAGAGCTGGGTGGGGGTGATGGTCCATCTCCAGCCACCCCCTCCTCAAATGTGACCGACAAACCACCCTGCCCTGGCTAAACCTGAGGCAGGAACGTGAGGGTGGGAAAATGCCTCTGTGGCAGTGTCAACACCAACACGGTGGCCTGCAGCTGTCCCCCACTTGCCCCCAAATGGGTGCAGGTGCCTCTCTGCTCCCTGGGCCATGGAGGTGGCTGCGTTAACCCACAAAGTTCGGATCAGAAGGGTTTGGCTGCACAAGCAGGGTGGTAGGGAGCGACACGGGAGAGACGAGGCAAATGCTGGGAGAGACTTGCTACTGCCTTGCACAGAAGACAAGCAGGAGAAAAGAGCGAAAAATGGCTCAAAGTCAAAGTAAAAGGAGAGAGAAGACACACGGAGGGGAATCAGCTCCCTGGGTGTAGCTTGCGGGGGCCGCGGTGCCGCTGGGGCCCGCGGGAGCCATCGGGACAGCAAAGGGCACCTCTGGCAGAGTGCTCTCGGGTTGTGCTTAAGGGCTTCCTTTCCCCGCTGCCTACCTCTCTGGTGGCGTTGAGAGCTGGAGACTGACCCTTGCTCTGCGGGGATGGTGGGTTCATCACTCTGTGGGCACTGGCATTGCCATGGGACGCCTTTTCCTATCTCTTCCCGTGTCAGCCCGGCTCACCTCTGCCTGGTTATGGAGGGGAAAGAAAGGGCTTGAAAGCTCCCAGCCTCAGAGCTGCAGAAATCCCATTGCCCTGGGTGCTCCTGGTTCTCAACAGCTTCACCCCCCCCAGGGCACCTCTTCGCCCCAGTGCCCCGGTACCCCCATGGCTCCAGGGATGCGGGGACCAGAGCATGAGGTGCCCCCAGCATCACTGACCGCCGTGCTCCAAGCAGCTGGAGGTCTCCATCAATGGCAGAGGACCTCCTGGGTGGTTTTTATCATTTTACTTTATTTGCATGAAGATAAACTGCGCCTTTGTCTGTACAATTTCTCCTTAAATACTTGGCAATCCTTAAAAAAATGAAAAACAAAAACAAATGGGAAAAACAATAAAAGAAAGGAACAGCGCAGGCTACAATATCAAAACAGTACGATGCTTGTGAATAAATAACCCCCGGGGGCAGCCAGGGGACACGGCTGTTCCGATTGCACAGGGCTGGTGAGCCCAGCCCTCCCGGGTCCTCAGCACCTCTTCTCCTGGCAGCAGGAACAGCGGCCGGATGGGGAGCGGGCTGGGCACGGAGGACCCCTCTCTGCTCTCTCCCAGCTTCTAGTTGCCCAGCTCGGCTGTGGTGGTGCTGGCGTTTTTGTTGGTTTTGCAGCAGAAGTACTGGTTCCAGATCTGCAGGAAGGCTGTCCGGAACTTCTTGATCCTGAAGGCGTAGACGATGGGGTTCATGGCCGAGTTGCCGTGGGTGAGGAAGATGGCGATGTAGGTGAGGATGTGTGGCGTCTCGCAGGATGGGCAGAACAAGGTGATGCAGTTGAGGATGTGCAGAGGGAGCCAGCTGAGCGCAAAGAGGAAGAGGACCAGTGCTAACGACTTGGCGATCTTCAGCTCCTTCCCATAATACTTCTGGGGGTCATTGGAACTGGAGGAGACCTTCTTGTTGAGTTGCTTGCGGATGAGGTTGAAGACTTCCAGGTAGATGAGCAGCATCAGCAGCAGGGGAGGCAGGACCCAGACGAAGAAGTTGAAGTACACCATGTACTCCATGCTGATGACCGTCTCAAACTGGCACTTGATGACAAACTCCGCATGGCTGGCATTCAGTTCCTGAGTCCTCCGCATCTTGTTCAGGTTGTTCCAGCCAAACATAGGGGTGAGTCCCACCAGAAAGGAGACGATCCAACAGCAAGCAATGGCCACCGCTGCCCGCCGGGGTGTCACCACGCTCTTGTAACTGCAGAAGAGACAACCACCGCAGGAAAGAATTAAACGCAAGCAGGATGTTGTGCCTGGGGGTTAGGACTGCTCCACGTGTGGTGGCAGTGCCCGTGCTGAGATGGCATGATGCTCTACCTCCCTTCCCCGGCAATGGGTAACAGCTTGTCCTGACAGACGTGTTAATGGAGTGGTTTCTCTGCACGTGCCCTGGGGAACCTCAGCTTGTCTCCCCGGCCCCAGGATGGGCAGAGACCTCAGACATGATCCTGCAGATCTGGGGGTTGATGTCAAGCCAGGAAATGCATTAGAAACCTGGAGCATGCCTGTGTGTTCAGTCTAGGGGGGTTTCATGTCGCTCGGGCAGCCCACCCCACATCTGAGCACCCTACACTCACAGCAGTGCGTGACCCTTTCCTCCCTCCATGTGTTGTCACCCTGCCCTAGCCCTGCCGGCACCCTGTCCCAGACAATTACCCCTGTGCTGTGGGAGAAAATCGCCAGCAAAAGCATCCTCTGGGACCTGCTGGGCTGGAGGAAGGATCCGTCGTGCTAATGGACCTCTGAGGAAGCTTCTGGGCACAGCCTGTTTCATTTCCTAATGTGCTGGGTTGATCGACAAAACCCTTTTTCCTCATGGGCCGGTGCCAAGGGATGGAGAAGGAGGAGAACTGGGCTCTGCTCCCGCTCTGATGCCACCGGGGAGCACGGCAGGGCTGGGCTTAGCTCTCCAGAGGTCTCCAAGCCTGAAGTGAAGCCTGCTAGATTGATTTTTCCCTTTGGCCCTCAAAGGAAATCTTCTCCTTCGAGGCTGAGAAGGTTTGCAGCCTGTGTGTTACTGCTTTCCACCAGAGAGGACTGAAGAAAGAACATTTTTCTGACTGTTTGCTGGGTTTTCCAGCGATGCCAGTGTTAACCTGGCCACGGGGACCACATGGAGGTGGCTGGCGAACTCCATCCTGATGCTCACAGCTCCCTGCTGCGTGTCTGCAGGCTTTACCCATGGTGGAAAATGGAGCATTTCAAGGCTTTTTAATATGGCTAAGGACCCAAAATCACTCTCCCTCCCCCTTGAAGGTCCCTTCTCAAGACCCGTCTTGTGGGCAATGTGCTGGGGTGGGAGCATGGAGGGGCGCAGGATGGAGGTAGGGACATTGGTTCTCAGGAGCCCAGAGGATCCAGAGCCGCTGATCCCTGACAGTTTTCCCAGATGACCCCGTCTCTGGTCTGGGAAATGATTCCCACCATCCTGGAGGCAGTTAGGTCCCGTGGGAAGGAGGTGGCAGTGCAGGCTGCTGTTTCCTCTGAGAGCAGAGGCTGGAGTGGAGGGTGATTTATTCCTTGTGGGGAGGAGAGAGGGCAGGAGACCCTGAGAAAGGCGCTGGGCAGGGAGAGCCGGGGCATGGGGAGGGTGAGGGGTGCTGGGAGAGCACCAGCACGGTGAGATAAGCGAAGGGAAACAAGGTTCCATGGGAGCGGCAGGTGGCAGAGGGATGCTGGAGGCTCCCGCAGGGCTGTGTGCTGGCTCGTGCACCCCACGTCACCAATAACAGGTCCTTGCGGAGGGCTGATGTGCTTTTCCAGATTGAATATCCCATCCCAGCTCCTCAGGCTCGAGCAGCTCATGGGGGACACACTAGAAACGACAGCAGTGATCCCTGCCGTAGCTCCTTCCCTCTCTGCAATCCCTGCAAGCCAAGGCCGTGCCCCATCTCCCCACTCCCAGGTGTTTCTAGGCTCTTCTACTCATTTTGCCAAAGTCCCAGGTGCTCCCTGCCCTGCAGAGCTGTGCGACAATGATTGCCGGAGAGACGAGGCTGCTGAGTGGCAGCGGTGCCACTGTGGTTCCCAAACACCCGGGGCTCCCAGAGCACCCGTCCCTTCTCCCCTGCCCTCACTCCTGGGCTGGGGGAGCACAGGGGATGGGGTGAGCACAGAGACCCCGCTGTTAGCCGCGAACCAGGGCTGGGTCAGAGGACACCGTGTTCGCTCTAGCAGCCAAGGCAGAAGGGATGGAGAGCAGCTGGAGGGGGCCAAGCCTGGATGGTCCTGGCCCCCCGCAGCTCCAGAACACTGTGTGTTGTTGCTGATGGCTATCAGGGCAGCTGTGGAGGTCGCGCAGACCTCGGGTCCCTGAGTCAGCATGCAAACTCACGTGGTCCAGAGGGTCTGACACACACACACGTAGCAGAGCAACTGTCGGCTGCTCATCCACCTCCCCATTTCACTGCACGGCCCTCCCACCTCCTCACTGCACATCCATCCCTCCTCACTGCACATCCATCCCTCCTCACTGCACATCCATCCTCCTCGCTGCACATCCATCCCTTCCTAATACATATTCATCCCTTCTCACTGCACATCCATCCCCTGTTAATGCACATCCATCTCTCCTCTTCACTGCACTTCCATCCCTCTTTGCCTCACATGGATGCCCCCGCCTCGCTGCACATCCATCCCTCCTCGCTGCACATCTGTCTCTCTGCCACGGTCCACATCCGTCCCTCCTTGCTGCACATCCATCTCCACCACCTCGCTGCACATCCATCCCCTCTCCTCGCCGCACGTCCCTGGCCTGACACGCACACATCGGTTTGAGCACCAGGACCTGTCTCACCCTGCTCCTCTCTTCACCTCGCACTGCCGGGTTTAAGCAGGGCACTGCAGAAGCGGTCGGCACCTGAGAGCAAAGCCTGTCCGTGCATTCCCCTGCACACTTGCGCCACGGTCACAGCAACCGCGGCTGAACCCAAAAACTCCATAGAAATCTCCTTGGCTATGCCATAAAGAAAAAGCCTTTCTCATTTACCTCATTTTGCATTAATGTGATACGGCCAGAGTTTGGGATGGGGCTGGGAGGCAGGAGCACTAGAAATTGCTGATAATGGCTCACAATTAATAAATAATCTTATTATTACCATCATCATTGGAACAATTGCTAGCATCATTGCAATTTTATTACTCCAATTATTTTTATTAACAGCTGCGACTAAAACATCAAACGTCCATGATAATAGTCACCGCCATCATCATGCAATTTGGGTTTGTTTCCTTTGTCTGTGGGGTTTTGAGCTTGACTGTAATTGCTAGATTTTCCTCCTGCCCGCCCCCACTGGTGGCTTTTGTGCCATCCCTTCCCCACAGAGATGGGCATCACCCCGAGTCCTCCTGGACGCCCTGCCAAGGCCAGGAGAAAGGAGCCTGGAGGGAGCACCGTGACCGTCCGACCTCACTGATATCCTGGTGAATTGGGATGGGGGAGAGTTTTGGTTTGGTGAGGAGCAAGAACGTCTCTGAGGGTTTGGAAAAAAGAGGCAAAATACCAGTTATTGACAGAGTGCTGTTTGCATCCCCAGAGGAAGCACAAGAAATGATGGTTGGAGGCAGAGGCAGACAAATTGTCCCCAAGGGCTGCGCAGGCTAACAGGGAGAGATGGAGCAGGCTTCTCCAGGGAGAGACAGTGCCTCATGGTGGGATGCTCCAGGAGATGTTGCGGTCCAACAAAGTTTCTTGAGGACGGAGTCATGGAGGGAGATGCTGAGGCTCCTCTTCTCCAGGAGACTGTGAAGTGCTCCCCGGGCCCTCACACTGAGGACACCATCCATCCTCCTTTCCCTTTGCTCATCACTCCCAGACTAGATTCAACTTCTTCCCCCACGCCTCGATGTGGCCAGACCTCTGCATCCCTCTCCACTGCCGCCAAGGGAGCCCAGGTCAGCCCAGGACCTGTCCTTTAGGTGTCTGGCCCTGGGTGGGCAAAGCCCTCGTGGCCATCTAACATATGGAGACACATCTGGAAACAAATGGAGAGCTGTTTATTCATTGCTTTTCTACTGATTTGTCTTTTGTCTTGAGGTCTATCCCCCGAGAGAGAGACGAGGGCTCATGTCCTAGTTCTCCACCCCACAGGTCAATCCAAATCCAACACTCACAAAACATCTTGTCTTGGTTTGGTTGAAAAAGTTACAAAGATTCTAGGTCTAGTTTGAATACAATTTCTATGTTTTTCAGTTATTTCTGCGAATATCCTTTTCATCCAGAACATACTTGCAGTTGTCCAGCCGGCCTCAACATGCGGCTTTGCTGGTCCTTGCTCTGGTAAGGTTTATTGCAGTGCAATTCCTGGGGAATTAATTCACTAATGAAGACAGGCCATCGCTAATAAAATGAAGCTGGAGCCAACGTAGTAGGAGGAAAAGAGGCCAAGCTGACATGAAGCTCATCTGTATTATGAATGCAGCAAGGAAAAGCAGCCAGAGCATGTCCTGATCTAATTGAAAATCTCTAGACAAAAGTGCTTTGATCTCACAGGGTTTTGGTTTCTGCTCATTTTTCCTGGCTGTATCTTTGCTTCAGATCTTTCAGTGTCCTCATGGCCGCTGGGTGGGAAAACTCAGATGTTGGCGTTCAAAGCTGCTGAGAAATGCGAAGCTGAGAAATGCAGAGTGGCATCCAGGTTTTGTGAGGGGCAATCTCAGCCACGACTCAAGTCTGGGATGAGAAGGTCCCTGGGCACCTGCACAAGGTGGGAAGCGCTGCAGAATGGACACTGCGTGACAAAGGGACCCTGATCAGGACTCCTTTGTCACCTCTAACCCTGGACATGAAAAGTTTATTCCTTCTTCAGTCTCTTGCTTTGGCTATTTTCCTTCTTCACTTCAGGTCTCTTTTGGGCTTCATTTAGGTAAAAATCCTAAATTCACAATCTTGCAGGTTATCAAGGGTTTGGAGGTGTATTAAAATGTCTAAAAAGGTCTCAGTATTGGCATAAAGGTCTCTTCACACCAACTGTTTGCACCATTTGCGTGCATCTCCTGTTTGTTCACATCTCTCCTATGTGACAGTCGGGACCTTTGCGGCTCTTCAGGGTCAAACAGCTCAGTCCTTCACACTCCCAATGACATCTGTCCAGCAATTGCAGTAAGTTAATGCTAGAGATGGGTCCACGCTCTCTGCGAACATGGCTGGAGCTGTTGGATGGCACCTACCACGAAGGCATTTCACACCCTCCTGCATCATCCTGGGAACACTCACAGCCAGGAGGGGTTGGCAGGTGGCAATGGCACAACCATGGAGGTGATGTGAGAAAACATCTCTCAGGCAAAAGGGTGCTGACACTGTTTCAGCATGTTGCTCTCACGATCACGTCACATCTGGTTTTCTACCTTGGGAGAAATGTGGCTTTGTGACAGCTGGTGGGTGCATGGCCAGTGGTGGCCTTGGGAGAGATGGATGTCAATGAACATCAGCCAAAGCTGGCAGCTGGATGTAGCTCTCCATGACAACTTGTTCCTACAAATGCTCAGAAGGGAGGAGATTGGCCCTATCAGCATCTCCTCTGGGATGTATGGAGGACTGTCCTAATCCCTAAATCCCAGACCTGCTGCTTGTCAGATGCCAGCTGGCATGTAAAGACATAAAACACTGGTCCAAAGACCATGGAGAGTCCTTCAGGTGAGCCAGAAGAGTACGTCCTTCTGCAGCAAGGACATTGGTGCTGGTTGGGGATGGAGATGTTGTCCTGCACCAAAACAGCCCAGTAGCCTCCCCCAGCACAGTATTTCCAGCCTGACACCCATGTCCTACCGCAGAGACACTTCCTAGCACTCCAAAGGGACCGAGAGGACCCAAGGTGCCCTGTGCATTGTCCCCTCCCAGGACCTCTGGTTGGTTCGTCTGCAAGAACTTTGAGCTGTAGGAGAAACCTCTGAAGTGCCAGCAGGCCCCTGGGACAAGAGGGAACAGGGAAACATGGTGCAGGAGGACAGGCCAGGTGGCTCTGGCAAGGTGGTTGGGTTTTTCTACAGATCTCCCTTTCAGACAGGCTGAGGATGGGTTTCTACGGCAGGAGAGGCACTTACAGGAACAGACACCTTTCACCCGCCACCCATATGGATGGGGCTGCATCCCAAATCTCTACCTGGAACCTCTCTGGCAGCCCTTGAGCAGACACAGTCCAGGCCAGGACTGCCCTGCTCCTGTTACCACCAGCTGTGCCAGTCTGGAGCACGCACTGGGAAGCCCAGGCGACCACGGGACCTGGGTGCTGCAAGAAGAAGCGAGGGCAAGGGGTCCAAAGTGTGTGAGGGGCTCCTGGGGTGGATGTCCATGACGAGTGCCACGTCCCACCTTTGCTCCCAAAACGCTGTGGGTCTCCCCCACTGCAGCAGGAGGAGATGGCACCACACCACGAGGCTGCTGAAGGCAAACCTGTTCCAAAGCCACCACGAGAGAGGCGGAAAGCATGTGTGTGGAGGTGTAGAGCTCCATAAGCACACAGGGTTGAGTGCACCCCACTGAAGTTCCCCCTGGTCCAGTTTGTGCCCAGGGTTTGGTTTTGCCATCCTGAAACGGCAGCTTTCTGCAAAGCACAGGCCGCTATGGCTGGGTGAAGCAGCTGGCAAGAGCACTGAACATTTCTAACCGCTTTTAATAGCCCGTAATTCTTTAATGGATAAAGGCGAAGGTGATTATGAGGCTTATGAGAACGAATGCATCCCACCAGAATTGACTGGTCCCCGCGAGCCGAGATGCACCATCCCCAGGGCTTTGGAGAGTGCTTTGTTTAGCAGTGGGTGAAGCTGGAGCCGGCCACAGCTCCAGCAAACAGCAAGAAAAAGGAGATTTTTGTGCTTTGAGCTTTATCAGAGCAGGTTGTGCAGAGACCTGGGCCATTGCAGCCCCCCTGGACACCAGGTAGTGTCTGGGGAGATGCTGCTGCCTCGGTGTGGCCTGCCCTGACATCTCCTGGGACCTTGGAGGCAGCCCTGAGATCTCTGAGGACCGCAGAGATGTGTGCACATCCGAAAGCAGCCCTAGGGACACAAACATCTCCCTAAGAAGCAGGAGAAATAAGGTGGAAAAGGGCTTCATGGGCTAAAACGCCTGGAAATGGGGAATGGTGCTTCTACAAGGGAGCTAAGCTGTGCCACGGTGTCCTCACCCCGGACCGGCAGTACGAAACACGAGAGTCCGTCAGAAACATCGACCCAGGGGCTGGCTACGAGTGCGGGAAGAGGCGTCCTCCCCCAGCTCCAGCAGTTCAAGGCCTGGACCCAGGGGCCAGACACATCCCCCTGCTCTGCCACTCTCCTGATGCTGTCAGCCCCGGTGGGATCAAGCCCCCGAGCACGTGCCTCAGCTCAGCCCACCGTGAGCTTGGCATCTCCCTACACCATCCACCTGGTTTTTGAGTCTAAACCTGCCACATTTCCGGTTCCAGCTAAAGGATCGAGTTCAGCCTTTGCCTGTCGAGCCAGAGAGACTTGTCCTATCACACCCCTGGTCCCTGGGACGGTAGGAGCAGCCACAACATCACACCCGCCGGGATCAGTTCATCGTCAGGAGGTCACAGCCCCCTCCCGGGGCGGCTCCTGGCCTCGGCAGACAAAAGGCTGCTGGCTGGGTCTCTGCAGGCTGCTCCGTTCGGGATGTCTGTGCGGCTGGACTCCCTGGGCTCTGGCGATGAATCACAACCCATCTTTGGGAACAAACCACAGGCTTCCAGTAATGCAGAGCTTCTTTCAGATCATTTGCCTGCTCATCCTCATCTCAGAGGTCGGATGTGAACAACCTCCACGGCAGCTCCACCATGGACCGGTGCCGACGGCTTCCCCTTGGCCATCCCAGCGGTTCCCACTGGGAAGGGGGAGCGCGGGAGGGCTGGAGATGGCAGCGGTGGGGGGTGGAAAGCACGAGGACCTCGCACACATCCTTGCCCTTCAGGCTCTGTCCCGGCTGCGGGAGAGACGCTGCCATCGTCCATGGAATGCAAAGGAGCCCGCGTCATCTGCGGCTGCTCAATGAGAAAGGCAGTTTGTCTCACGTCCTTCAAGCAGCATCCTTCACTCCAGCAGCCAACGTAAATCCTTTGCACGCAAAAAGTCAATGTTGTTTTCAAACTGGCCCTGGTTTACAGCCCGTGGCGGGATCCCAACACGTTCAAGCGCTCAGCAATTCTCGGCGAGGACCACTCACCCGGTGCTCGGTCCCCTCATCCCAAATGGGTGGGTGGGGGTTAGGCGGGGGGCTGGGGGCACCCAGGGCACCCGATGCTTGCTGGAAATGGTGATCGAATACGTGCCCATCGGGGAGTGCTCTGACCCCAGGCAGACCCTCCGTGCCCCACAGGGAGCTGTGAGACCGCTCGATGCCACGGGCAGCACCAAGCGCCCCGACAGATGCTGAGTACCGGTGCTGGGGTGCCCGTGCTCTGGATGTGGATGTGTCACCCTCCTGGTGCTGTGTGACAGTCCTGGGGGTGCCCCTGGTGTCCCAGATCAATGGGGTACAGGTTGCCACAAATTTGCTGCCTGCTTCCTTACGGGGTAAGAGGCAGGATTCGATTCCCGCACCCAGGCAGCTCCAGGGCTCCTTCCCAAGTCCGTCATGTGTGGTCACAGCCCTCCAGGATTTTCCTGGATCGCTGGCTTCTCCCTCCAGGAGCCCAAGGTAGGTGGGAGGGAAATGATTTAACACTACTGGCAACGGCTGCAAAATCATGAAACGAGCGGCAGAATCTCAGAACTGCGGGAAAAAAATGTGATGTTCTTGTCTTTTGGCTCCTGGTTTCAGGCAGCAGCATTTTTGAGCATTTATCTGCAATGCAAAGCATGGGAAGCGCTGCTTTAAAAGGGAAAAGAAACAGAAGCTGAGATTCTTCTGTAGCACCAGGCCTTTGGGAATTAGGGCACATAGAAAGGAACAGCCCAGTCTCTAAGAGTTGGGGGTGAAGTTATGAGAGCTGGCTGCCTCGCTGACGGACAGTGTGATGGGTATGACGGACTCGGTTGCAGTACAATAAATTTACCGGGTGTTTTTAGTGTCTAAACAGTTTTGCTGTCAAAAATAGAAATTTTATGTGTGAGTGTCTCCTTGGAGAGGGGTATGGGTCTGAGCCTGAGGGCAAGTCCCACACGCCCCCATCACATGGCTGAGCCCCTGCTATGCTGCGAGCAACCCCACCTCCAGCAGAAGACAATTTCTGAGGGGCAAGAAGGTTTCAGGAGGAGACACTCAAAACCCAGGAGCATGCTGCTCCGGACAGTGTGCTGGAAGTGTTTCTTGCCCAGCGTTGTGGTAAGGAGGTCCATGTGCTTGGCCAGGAGTCTCAGGTCATCCACCTTGGCCACACTGGACCTTCATCCTGGGGATATGGCCACCTCAAGGGTTCTCCCACAGCAAGGAGCCTGCCACAGCGAGAAGCTGATTACCCAGGCCTGGCTCAGCAGCTGATCCTGCGTGTCTCTGCGTGATCAGAGAAGGCAGGGCGATGTACTCATGTAGCACAAAGGAGAAGGGATAAAAGGCAGCTTTGGCTATCTTCAGTGTAAACCCAGGACTTTGCTGGATAAAAGCAGTGTTTTTTCAATCACTGTTTGTATTGTGCTTGAATTTTTCTATGCATTGCATTTTTTCATTCTCAATGCAAAAGAACTTCTTTGAAATGAGGACTCTGAAATTCATCCTCCAAAATGGAGCAGGGAGGGGAAGAGAGGAGGACAAAGAAAGAAGGCAGCTCTAAAAACCACTTAAATGCCAAAGCTATCCAACGTGGGCTCCATGAGAAATTGAAATTGGACATCAGATTTAAAATGCCTGGTGTGATGGGGCTCTGAGAGCCTTTATGGCTCACACCACATCCCACAAAACGCTGCGGCTTGCAGAAAGCTGGCTGTGCTGGGAGGAAGATGCCAGCTAAGGAAGCACCTGGTACCTTCTGTAGAGCAGCAGGGCAGGCTGCCCAGTGCCCCATCCTTCCCTGCACGTCACCACCACGCTCTGCAAATGCCACCAAATCAAAGACAAGGTGGTACCCAGAGGGGAGCTCCAACCGGGTCAGTCTGAAAAACACCAAGAGGCATTAAAAGGCAGGAGTAGATCAGAGATCCCAACTGGAAGGGAAATAAGACAGGTCTTGAGACCTGCTGTTGGCATTTCCTCTGCGTTGGACAGGACATCGTGCTCTGCTCTCCGGTTAAACGGGAGGCAGGAAACTGGAGACAGCATCTCCCGCTGAAGAGGCATTAGCCCAGCCACGAAACAGGGCTGAGGTGGATCTCTAACTCTCCAATGCAGAAGGACTCTTCAGAAAAACACATAGCTTAAATCACAGCCGGAACAAGGGATTAGTATCGGCTACATTTTAATTTCTTTCTAACTTCTGCTTGCTAATGCGACTCCTGATTTTGCAGTCAACAACTCAGCCCCTCAGTTTCTTAGGCTACAAGCCGTTATCATGGTCCAGGCTCCCTTGTTAGCACTGCCCAGCACAATTTGTCGCCGCAAATGGAACATTTCCCTTCTTGCACTTAGCCCGGTTCAAAGATTAGTACATTCAAGACTGAAAAATTGACTGGAAGCTCACAGAATGAGGGAGGTTGATTTCTCTGCCTAATGTCTAAACGAGAATTAGCAGTGCCGACAAGATCTACTGTTTCTAAACTTCAGAGGACACGGTAACCCAAAACAACCAGTTCAGCATCTTCTGTCCAACACATATTTCCCCTGATTAAAAGATCAATTTCAAAGGCAAAAAGCAATTAGATTAATTTATGGGTTATTTTGCTAACAAGTTGGCCGTATGTACTTTCAATTAATGAAAATAATGTTGGAGATGCCATTTCATGCTATAGTTGACTTACAACTCCTGGCCAAACACAACTTGCCACAAAGCGTGAGGGAAATCCGTGTTATTCGCTCCTCCACAACACCAGAAAAGCGGGAGAAGTGAGGACTGGAGTACATATGCGAAAGCCATTAAGTATTGATATTGGGGCGAATCTGTCCAGTGCAGATCTATGTATTGTGACCAGCCAAACAAAATGTCAAATTGAAAGTGAAGGCTCCAGTTAACGCCGCGATCAAATGTTCCCTCACTGCAGAGAATCAATCTTTCGCTAAGAAAACAAATAAAAAGTGCAAGCATAAAGCAAACCTGAAGTTTGTTATTTAAGCTCTGTTTCCTCTTTCAGATTTAGAAGATGGTTTATTCCCTTGGAGGAAAACCTTGCTGCCTGGGAGGAAGCAGCTCCATGTTTCCATCATTGCTGAGACCTAAGACCAGGAATTGTAGCAAAATGCATCAGCTGGGCATAAATTACACCCTGTGCATGTTCCTTATTACCCTGGCCATTAAATCCAGGCAAGGAGCAATGGGTAAACACAGCCTGGGTCAGCCTACGCAACCTGGCTGGCTCAGGGCGTGGAGATGAAGGACGCACGGGCCAGGCAGGATCGAGTCATCCCCGAGCACGAGGGTTGTGCTGGTCCCCGTGAAGCCTGCGAGGGACGCGGCATCCCCCTTCCCTGGCGCAGGAGGGACAAGCAGCGCTGCCAGAAGGTCCCCAGGCTGGCGGAGAGGGAGGTGCTTTGCTGTGGCTGGACTGGTAGCTGTCTGCATTGCCGACGCCGTGAGCGCCGTGGGAGCGGGCGTAAGAGCAAGACAGGGATGGCTGCTGGTGTCGGAGCACCGCAAGCTCCCTTTGAGCAAACGGACCTCAGTGAGCCCGTAAAGCACCTGTGTCCCAGCAGCGCTGGAGCTGGGGAACGATGTCCCTTAAAATAAACCCCGCTCGCCCGCACCCACGTGGGCGCCTGCCTGGCGCTGTGCCGGCGTCGCCGTGTCCGTCTGGAAGCAGGCTGTGCTCTAAGCTCTCTCCCGGTCTCGACCGCTCGAGTCGTTTGCACCGAGGAAAATGAGCGTCTCGTTTTTACGTGCTCCAATGTCACTGATTGTTGTTGCCAGGGCAGAAAAGAAAGAAATAATTTAGTCTGTAAGACTGTGCTAACTATGGCTGTGTCTGAAACAGTGTTTCTCAATATTGGCCTCTCACTGCTTTTGGAGAGTTTGTAGCATCATTCCCTCCATGAACAGATGGGGAAACTGAGTCACAGAGGGGGGCTATGACATGCCAAGTGAAGCAAGATGAACTGAGTTGTATGAGACAGCATCCCTGGTGCCAGGACCTGGCACGTCGCTTATTTGAAGGAGGCCAAGAAAAATCATCCTGATCTCTGGACACAGGGAGAGAAATGGCCCAGAGCAGGTGGATAGACAGCGATGCCAGCGATGGTCTGTGCGCTGGCCCTCCTTTGAGGAGTGATGGAAAGGTTTTACTGTCACCCTCGGCACGGTCCCGGAGCGGGGGATGTCACCTCTCTGCCTCTGTGTCCCCACGGTCCTGCTCGGGCATCACTGGTACCCAGGGCTCTGCGTGCAAGAGCAGCATGGCCACGGCCAGTCTCAGGGACGGCACAGCGGGAGGCTGGTGACGAAGATGAACAGGGCTGGGGCACAAATCCCCTTTCCTCCTCCAGCTCATTGGTGTGAGCAGAGACTTCTGTTCTCAACAAAAATCCAACCAAACCAACCAAGCCTGCAGCGGCTGCTGGAAGCGGTCCCTGCTCAGTGCCAGGGGCAAAGCCCTGGGTGGGGGGAAGGATGGAAAAGGCAGCAAGATACAGGGTCCCATCAGGCTTGGTGCAATGAAGGGCAAACCCAGATGCCACAAACTTTCCAGTGTCTGATCCTGCTCCTGCCTGCCCTACTTAAGCCAAAGTGGTCCTTCCTCCCCTGTTTGTCCCCATCACCCACCTGGCCCTTAGCCCATAGTCGATTGCTACCTGTGCTCTATAGGAAAGAGGATCCCAACCTTTTGGGGTTATTTTACACTCTTTTGCTGATGACCTCACTAATGGCATCTCCTTAATACCCAGACCTGCCCGCTCGGCCGCCCTCCGGTTGGGAAGGCAGATACGTGCCCGGCGGCAGGTCGCAGTGGGGCTGGGTACGGAGGAGCAGGGGTTGCTCAGCTCATTGCTATTCTGCAGGACACCCCGCTGGCTGTGGGGCTTTTTTGTGGCTGCCTTGGAGAGCATCAATTGCTCTTTCTTGCAACCGGGCATCCTGCGCAAGAGCCGTGCGCCTGCCCCGGCAGCTGGGCAGCTGTGCTGCCAGAGAAAGTATCTCCCTGCCAGGAGCCCGGACAGGCTCTGGGACAGCTGGTTTCCCACTTCATGGGCTTGAAAGTTCAGGTCACCTTGGATGAGATGTGTCCCAAAAGGACCAGCTCCCTGGGATCGTTCCCCCCAGCCCATCGGCAGCTGGGTGCTCCCCAGCTTTCAACTCCTGCGACCATCCCTGCTGCGTCTAGCTGGATCACTTTGAAAAATCATTAGTTTATCTCCAGGATAAACCAGTGCTGTTCATATTAGCCCGGTTGTGCTGGCTGTCGTTTCCTCAGGCTCCAAGATGGTGCTGTTGTCCCCAGAGGGACACCCCTCTCAAGCAGTCTCCATCCATCCCAGGAGCCTGCGTGGTCTCCTCCATGGTCCATGTCCTGCTGTCTGCAGGGACCACAACCCACCCATAATTTGTGTTTGGGATTGCCTCACACCCCTGTGGGCAGGACCCTGCAGGGATTTTCCCTGACCTTCCTCGAGCCAGTGGTTTTCTTCCAGCCCATCAGTTTCTTTCCACTCTGAGATGGATCCCATGTGTGTCACAAAGAAACTCATCTCCCAGGTCATTTCACCGGGGTGCCTCCTCCACGTTTTCCTCCTTTTTTCCATCCTCTCTGTGTTGCAGTACCCTTTCTGTCCCCTCTGCCTGCACACCAGGATGTAGACCTGCCAATACGCTGACTTTCTGAAATTCAGACCCTCTTGACTCCCTCACATCTGCTCTGACTAGTCCCATCGAACCCCCTCTCCATGCTGAGGCTCGCTCTGTGACCCCTTGGGATGAGTCACTCCTCCCTGCTGTCAGGCGGATTTCGAGCATGGCCGTTTGGATGCTCCGTGGCCCCCATCCCTCAGCCTTTGCCCAGTCCTGCCTGCTCTGCCTTGAAGGCCCAGGGACTTGCTGGTCCCAGGCTGTCCAGCCAGGTGGCTGGCGTGTCCCCTCAGTGCCCATCCCCATGTCCAATAGTCCCTTGTGTTGGCGTACAAGCTGCTTTGAGATGTCCTGGACAGGAGATCTTGTTGGGTCCAGCCTCACTGACTGCAAACTGCAGCTGCAGGTCTCGGGGTCCCTCCAGATCAGACTTTGAAAATGGAGTCTGGTGGGCTTTATCCCATCTGTCTCTATCCAAGCTCATGGATGGACCCTCATTCATGACCCTTTCTGCTCAACAAAGTCAACCTGGCACTTTTAAGACCCAGTTGAGCTCATCCTGATACCACAAATGGGCCAGACAAACCCCGCTGCGATGCACCCGGGGTGTAAAAGGAGCTGAGAGCGGTTTGGCTGTTGGTAGCCACACGGCACACGTCTGACCAGAGCAAGATGGGTGTCACATACATGTGCCAAGGGCTGGGCAATGACGCAGAGACCAGCCTGCGACTCCAGAGCCAGCTCCATGGCAGAGAAGTGTCTGAGCCCGCCTGCACACCCAGCCATGACCCCATGAGTAATTTCTGCTCTATTACCTGCTCTAGCCAGCACAGAGCAGTGGTGGGAACCATTTCTGTAAAGACCAGGTGATGATGACACCTCCCATTGATGAAGCCACGTTCTTCCATCTCAGGGGTGGGGAAAGACCAGGACTCCCCCATCAAAGGGCTCCTGCATGCCCTGAGCCACCTCCAGCACCGAATGGCTGCGGTGACGGGACACACCATGGTGAGCTGGTCCTGATTCACTCCTGACGTGCTGCCTGCGAGGCTGGGCTGGGCTGGCGGGGACCGGGCAGGCTGAATCAGCAGCTTTTGCTTTGGCAGAGCCTCCTTCTGTAGGGTGTTTCACTGAACTCACTGCCAGCAGCTGCACAGGGTCCTTGGAAAGCAGCGGACTCTAAGCCCTACTGTATCACCATTGCCATCGCCTCCACCGACCCAGTTGGAAACACCCCAGTCACTCCATTAAAGGGAAAACTGTCTCCAAAGTCCTCAGTGGTGGTGTTGGCAGTGTGACAGAGGCCATCTGGGTGTTCCCAGGTGTTTTCAGGGGCTCTGCTACTCAACCACAGATCTGATGGCCTATTATACCATGGACAACAGACAGTCACTCACCTGCAGTGAGCGACCTCATCTTACTCACTGCAGACACCTCGCTGTCCATCCCACCCTGTCCGACTGGCCCTGGCAGTTGGTGCTCCTCTCCTTTTGCTCAAGGGGGACCTCATGGCCAGTTTATATTGCCCTAGGATGAAGAAATGCAAGCTGGCTAGTGTCCCATCTGACCGCTTTGTAGAGTGGGTCCTCCTGGGTTGATGGTACCAACACACCTGAATCGCTGCTATGAAGATTGCAGAGCCTTGCTGGGGTCCACCCACCCATCTCCACTTGGTTTGATGTCTGTGCATGTCTGCAGGATGGAGTCAGGGGCAGGAGCCCTCCTCGCTGAGGGCACCATCCCTGCAGATGTGTCTCAGCCCCTTTGGACTCTCAGTGGATGCAGATGCTGTCACTGTTAACCAGGGCTGATCGCTGACAAGAGTGACTTCTGGCATTTTTGGTTCCAGGCTCTGCAGATCAGGGACCTGCAGCCCAGGAGGACCATTTGTCCTCCTGGATAACCCCGTTTCATTGAGTTACTCCTGCACGGATCACCATGGCACGGGCGGGGATCATGGAGGAGCCTGGGCGCAGTCGTGACAAGAGACCAGCTGATCACTGCACAGTGCATGAAGAGAAAGGCCAGGTTGTCCCGGCATATCTCAGCTTCCATCCCTGCTTCAGCCGCCGTCCCTGCCTGGTGGGTCACCCTGAGTGGGCCATGGTGCCACTCTGTGCCTCAGTTTCCCTGTCTGAAAATGTGCTCTTGCACTTGCTGGGAACATGCCTTCAAATTTACTGGTGATGCATTTTCAAGAGTCAGTGCCTGAAAATCAGTAGAAAAGTGAAGACAAACCCAATGAAAATATTCCCAGCGCATGATTTTGGGGGCGTAGCAGGTGAACACCAGCAAGAAGGCGCTGGTTTGCCTTCACCGCCCTGCAGCGCGATGCGGGCAGCCGTAATCTCTGCCGAGGGGACAGATGTCGACTGTCAGCTAACGAGGTCAGGGCGAAGTGGTACCCTGGGCAGATCGCCCAGTGCAAGGACGGCGTCTCACCCCACTCAGAGATACCAGGAGGAGGGCTGGGGTGAAACGGGGCGCTCGTCCAGGGTCTCTGGGGGCTGTGCATCTCCTCTTGCCCTTTTAATTTAGAAAATTTGGGAATAACCCCAAATATCAGCAAGTCCAGAGCATCCCTGCATGGGATTCACCGCTATCATCCCCTTCCCTCTGTGCTGGCGAGAACGGAGCACCCCACGCGCAGACCCTCACTGCATCCCGAGGAGGGGGACACCCACAAACCCCAGCATTTTCCCTGAGAGCCCAGGAGGTGGGGACACAGTTTCCAGCCCGAGTCGCTTCCTCCTGGCCAGCACGGCAGCGTCTGTAGCTTTTTTCAGTGACCTGATTTTGTGTCTGTCGGCAAATGCCTTGCGCTGTCGCCGCAGCAGCTGTGCGCGCTCCCGCCGAGCCTGATCCAGAAGTCCCCTCGCCGGGGGAAGAGCCCTCGTGGCTTTGATCTCTGACTTAGCACGCTCTTGGCTGAAAATCACCCTGCGGATCACAGAGTCATGCTGAAAACCGGCTCACCTGGGTATTTACCGGCACCTCAAGCCCAACACAACCTGCTGGTGAATCCCCGCCGCTTCCCAAGGCTCTGAGTGTTTTGGTGACACCAGAATGGAGCTCCTGGTGCTGGACCGGCACGACTTGCCCGTGCGCCCTAGATCCGGTTCGAGCAGAGCTCGGTATGAAATGCCTGCTCGGATTTAGCACCCACGTGCCGAGCGGGTGCAGGGTGCTGGAAACTGCAGCTTGGAAAGAGCCTGAAGTCTCCAGCGAACCTCCCTGGGCTGCGACTCCTGCCGCTTATTCTCCATCCTTTGTTCTGATCTGCCTGTTCCTTGGGAATGAAAGTCTCCACAGATCACCTTGCTCACTAAAAATATACCTGGCAGAGGACAGCAAGAGAAGAAACAAAAGATGCAGCTGCAAGGACCTGCCAGTCTCCAAAACTTCTCTGGTTTAGGAAAAATGGGATATTTTCTTTGGAAATTCAATCTGCTTTTGCAGGGACAGGGCCTATAAGGATGGATGGCATCTTTTCATTGACTAATGGAGGTGGAGAGAAAGCTAGACGAGCTCTCTGAGCTCAAGCGCCTGGCTCTGGGTCACCTGGATGCTTTCAAAAGATTTCCTCCAAACTTAAAAATAAGCCTCAGAAGAGCCACGGTTTGGTTTATTCATGTGCCTGGCTGGACAAGATCGCTTGCCATTGCCCTTCTTTATCATCTGCTATTTTGGCCAGGCTGGCCAGAGACATCTCCAGTCACCCTTGCCTGCCCGGGGACATGTGAAACCCATCACCTGGCCAGCAAATTGCCCTCAGATGGAGCACACATTTCCTTTTCTTAATTTCATCCCATTGCTCTGGGTTGAAACTCTCATGCCAGCCTGAATAATTGCTTCTGTGGTTTGATATTTCCCCTCTCCAGCGGGTGCCACTCCCAAGGGACCAGCTCCCACAGGCACTGGGGCCACCCATCGCAGCCTGGTCCGAAACCTCCCCATCTCCATCCTGGACGCATCTGCTGGGTCTCAGAGTCCAAGCGTCCAGGGACGGTTTCTGGGACTTAGGGTTGGGAGTTCTGGAAAGATTTCCCTTGGGCCCTTAGGTGCTTTGGTGCCTGGTCCCTGGGCCAAAGCAGGGTCTTATCCTGACGTCTTCCTCATCCCCTGTCCCATGGCAGCGGGGTGCCCAGTGCTTTCCTGCCAAGACCCTCCACAAACTCATGGTGGAAGAAAGTGGGGAAAACCACCTTGGACGCGTGCCCCGCTCCATGACCCAGCTGGCTGAGGGCGACGAGACTTCCTAGGCTTCCCTGTGACCAGCCCCAGCTGGTCCCACGCCTGCGGCCCTTGGCAGGCCTGGAGAGAAGGGGAAAGAGCGCTGCAATCCCAGCAAGAGACCGATCTCAGGCAGGAGCCTGGGAAACAGCAGAGTCGGGGGGGGAATCTTCTTCCTTCCACCACCGGGTCCATCCAAGAGCTTGCAGGCTACCTGCAAGTCCTCCTCACCTCCTGGTTTGCAGGCACCACAGTCCAGGGCCGAGGGATGCTCCTGCCATCCCTGAGCTGTTTTATCTCATAAGGATGATGATAAGGCACTTCCGAACCATCGGAGAACATCAACGCTGTCTGCAGAGCCACCCACAGACCCTGCTTTACCCAGGGCTCTCCCCTTGCTGCACCCCAGCCTCCTGCCCCTCCATTTCCTAGCAATTTCCAGCCTGGTTTGGTCTCATTTCCATGGCTCTGCAGCCTCAGGTATGCTGCTACCAGCAGATTTCACCAGTTTTTATCTTCCTGGCACATGTTTCAAAGTGTTTGAGGAAAGAGCTGGTGGTCCAAGTGAGGAGGATGAGGTGAGGACCCCCAAGGATGTGCCAAGATGGGACCAGGTTGCATCCGTGCATCCGTCATCCCTGGCCAAGGGGCTGTGGCTCAGCGTGTCCTGAGGACACCACCTCCTTCTGCCGTGGCCCTCTCCAAAAAGCCCAACGCAGCATCGCAGAGCAGAGATGGGGGCCCCAGGGTCAGCAGAGCCTGGCGCCAAAGGAGCTACATCCCCCCACAAACATCCCTCCGGCACCGTCCCCTCCAGCATCCTGCCGCCGACCGCCGCCGTGGGGATGCCGAGGGGCCGGTTCCTGCCGGACAGCCCCGGCCGGCCACTTCCCCTCCCTTTGAACTCGTTTCATCTTCCCCGAGTGCGGCTGCAAGAGGGAAGTTTGGGCTCGGGGACCCCGCTGCGCTCGGCTGGGGGGGATGACAGGACAGGGGTCCTGCTTTGCCGCCGGGTGGGAGGAAGGATGTGAGAGGGGAGATGTGAGCTTTTCCACCAGCGTGAAGGCAGCAAACCTATTTTAGGTGTTTTCCAGCTGCTCAGAGTGGTTGCTGTGGAGGCTGGAGAACGTGGTATCCTCTACTCCAGCCCACTCAACCCGAGCAATGCTCCGGCGTCCCTCCAAAGTCACAACAAGGTGCTCTGGGGAGGCAGCACCCTTCCGACCCCAGCAGCCAGGAGGGATGCTACGCAGGGGTTTGGGACAGAGGGAGAGGGTTTGGTGGGGTATCCCAGTCCCCCAGCCATGCTGGGTGCACTCTGGATTTACCTCCAAGAGCAGGAGGAAGGAGGTGCAAACTCAGAGCCATGCAAGACCCCTCTGCATCCCCCAAAATCTGCCTCCACCTTGCATGAGTGGCCCACATTCCTCTGCATGTCTGTGTCCCTGGGAAACACAGCCATGGGAGCAAGGATGATGCCCGAGACGCATCGTCAGACGCTGCTTGGGCATCTCCTGCTGCCATTACAAATGTCTCAGAGCACCATTTGCTCAAGACATGCTGCCAGCCAACACACACCCCTGGGGCCGCAAAGCTCCCAGTCTCCCCACGGGGCTCAGGCTCTGGCTGGGTGCACAGGCAGCGGACGGGTCCCTGCATTTGCTGGAAGAAGGAGCAAACCTGTACATTGTCCCCCACGCTCGCGGCTCCCAGGGCCGGGGTGTGCGTGGGCAGCCGGGAGCTGGAGCCGGGCTGCAGTGCACCACGTTCCCTCTCCCTGCCAAGCTGCACTTCCAGTCCTGGCTCTGCCTAATTAAATAGAAAGCCTGGAGAGCCCAGCGGTGACTTTGCTTCTCCTTCAGGCAACTTCTCACAGCCAACAGTCCTGTTGGCTTCCCCCCTAGCTGGCCAGTACATGACAGGGATGTGGAAACCCTTGCACAGGGACGTGGAAACCCTTGCACGCTCCTTCATGGAACTCAAAATGAAAATGGTGACTTGCTGGGGACCCCTGGAGCGGAGACGGCATTTGCACCATGAAGACGGAGCAGGCACACACAGAACCTCTCCCTTCGCTGCTCCCAGTCCCTGTCGGCTGCCCCTATGAAATGTATTTCCCTTCCCCCCCGTCCCCTCTCCTCGCACCTCGGCAGAGCCAGGGCTGCCTGCAAGCGGACGGTGGGGCCGGGGGTGTGGGGGATCCCAGCACACGACAGCCCACCAGACCCCCTCGGCCATGTTGGGCCACGCGCAGGTCACGCTGGCGAGCATCCGCCCCGCGCCAGGCTTATCTGGGGAATTTCTCTGGCACAGGAGCGGGCTGCAACGTGCACGCTCTCTGCTGACCCTGTCCCCTCTGTGCCTGACAGTGGCTGGCCACGTGCCGGAGGGGATGTCCCTGCTCCATGTCCTGGCTGCTCTCGGGACGTGGCCGAGGCTGAGATCGCTCCCCACCTGCCTGCAAACCTCTGCGGGCTGCCATCGCTGCCCGGGACTGGATGGCACTGCTGCCTGCGGGTCTCCGGGGACGTCAGCAGCTCTCCCTGGGGTCTCCCAGGCACAAGCACCCGCACGCGCCACGCTGGGGACCTGAGTCCTGCCGAGGTGTCCTCAGCACCCAGCACCGCTTTGCACACCGATGGGTTCGGCGTCACAGTGAGGAACAACACCACGAAGCCGCGATACGAGCTGTCAGGGCTGTAAAAATGTTTTCAGTGTCAACTTTTAGCATCTAGGAATGGGCTGGGTGAAACTTGAGGTATTTCACATTCAGGGAATATTCTTTAGCTGCGTTTTCCATCCTACTTGTCATCTACAATGTTGTTTTGCTGTGTCTAGGGCACAGAAATCACCCAAATCCCCACATTTGCCAGCTGCTGGGAATTCACACCAGGGAAAGAAGGAAACATCCAGGGACAAGTGAACAGGAGAGCTGGCAAAGCCGAACCCTTCTTGTTGAGGCTACGAAGTCTTTGAATATTAAAGTAAGCTACAAAAAAGCCAGAGGAAAATCTCATGATGCTGAGAAATCAGGCACGAAACAGGACAACAAAAATCAGGGCTGATATTGAATGGGAAATCCACCCAAATTGTACACAGGATAGAGGGGGGTCTAACTTAATACTGCTCCCAGGAAAGTTCCTGGGCTCAGGGCAGAAATCTCCCTGAAAAGCCCTGTTTGATGCTCAGAGGCAACAAGGGAGGAAAAAGGACTGGGTTTGTTAGAAAAATGACTGACGGGAGCTAGGCAGCGTTGCTATGTATAGAGCCACAGTCCTCCCACACCTGAGCCCGTCCCCGCCGCGCAGGGGATGCGGGAGGACCAAAAAAGCACCGAGAGCCGTGACAGGGTGAGAATCGCTTTGGGTGCACCGCCGAGCTGGAAGACGAGGATTTTTCAGACTGGGAAAAAAAAAAAAAAAAAAAAAAAAAATCACACTGCGGGAGGAAGTTGGGAACAGCCTGCGAAATCGTGTGCGGCAGGGAGGGGGTGGGCAGGGACCCTGCGTTTATCCTGTACCCCCCTGCTCCGCCTTAGGCTCCTGCACCAAGCAGCCTCCGCTGGCCGTGGCTGCAGGGAAAACCCAAAGCGACAGATCCCTGTCCTGACCCAGCGGGTCTGGGATGCCGAGCACGCCGGAGCAGGCGGTTGATCCTGACGCAGGTGCCTCCTGCCCCTGTCCCCCTGTACGGGAAGGTGATTCCAGCCTCGGAAAGGGTCCTACACCCATCAGGGTCTGGGTAACACCTAATGCAAGGGGGTTGGGTCCCTTTTGGGGGCTCTTTGTGCTGATGAAGGGTCATGGACCCCTCCAGAAAATGGGCTGGAGCCCATGTCTGAACCGCAAATGTAGGGTGACATGAGCTGGGTGCGTGCTCAGCCATCCTGGCTGGGGTGAGTTTTCCACCAATGTTTTCAGCAGCGGGAGCCTTCCCGGAGCCGACAAGCCTGGCAAAGGTGTCCCTGCAGCCCAGGGCATGTCCTGGGACAGAGCAAGGAGGACCAGCGACAGCAACCGCACTGTGAGGGGCTGAGCTGGGACACCCCGCTGATATCCTCCAGTCCCACTGTGACACCCCTGCCCTGCGGTTGCCGCCCCCCAGCCCCAGGGGCTGCAGCACCGCACCGGTGGAGGAGCCGGCCACGAAATGTTTAAATATCTCCTCAGGAGCAGCAGAGTTCAAACAAATTGTGCCCCCCCATATACAACCCACAGTATTTGCTGTGAGTTTGGCTTTGACAACAGCTACAGGTGATGAGAAGGGGAAGGACAGGGAGAGGAGTCATCCGTGGGGCAGCCCCATAGCCAGGGGTCTCACCTGGGTGCGCCTGCCCCGTGTGCCAGGCTGTCACCTCTGGTCCCTTAAAACCCCAAAGCTGTGTCTCACACGCCCATGAGCAAGCGGGTTATCACCCCCAGTCTCCCCATGGCAAGGGAGGAACCGGGCTGAAGACAAATCCGTTGTCCCCTTTCCAGCCTGCCAGCACTCTCCCACGCGCGGTGGGACACACTTTGTCCCTGTCACAGGGACCCCGCGAGGGGCTGCCCTGCCCTGCCTGCCACCTGCCATCTCTGCCAGCACCCCCTGAACCCTCAAATGAAGCCGTCAAAGGCTCGGGGACCCCCCCAGCCCAGTGTGCCCATGGAGGAAGACTCAGTGCTTCTCCAAGAGTTTGGGGCATCCTTGCTCCCTTTTAACCCCCGCAGCAGCCAGTGCAGAGCTGATCCTGATGCATTTTCCTACCTGACCGGGATCTTCACCCGCAGGTATCGATCCACGGCGATGGCCAGGAGCGCCAGGATGGAGCTTTCGGTGAGGATGAGGACGGGACAGGCCACCATGAGGCAGCTGTAAAACTCCGTCTGCGGTCCGATGTTGATGATGATGGCCAGGGGGATGACCAGGGCCCCCACGGCCACGTCGGCCACCGCCAGCGAGACGATGAAGCAGAAAGTGGCATCCCGCAATGCCTGGTTCATCTTCACAGCCCAAATGACCAAGATATTCCCCGGCACAGACACCAAAGCGATGAGGACCTCGATGGAGATGTAGGCAGCCTGGAAGGCTGAGACGGGGTGTGCCATGATGCCGGGGTCCCCTCCCCGCTCACCCTGGGGTCCCTCGGTCACCTGCAGATGCCCAGGGAGGTCGTGAGTTGTACTGAGAACTGGGATGAAGCCAGCGCGGGGCGAGGGGGTGGGATTAAAAAAAAAACAACAACACCCCTCTCCCGTCTGTTCTTCCCCCCCCTCCCCGGGACTCATCCTGCACCCCCTCCATCCTGCTTCGCAACCGCTCCCGGAGCCGCGGGGCGAGCTGGAGCCCCGGGGCCGCTTGCCAGAGCCCCTCGGGACCGGTACACCCGGAGTGGAGTCCTCGCTCCCCCCGCAGACCGAGCCCCGAGCCCCCACCCCGCCAGCAGCCGCCCACCCCAGCCCCACCTCACCTTGTCCTGCCGCAGGCTTGGTTTGGGGTCCCCTCACCCCCCAAACCAGCAGGAGCTCTTCACCCGCCGGGGAAGGCGGGGGGCATGCTGGGGGGGCGCGGGGGGGCGGATGCTCGGGGCGCTGGGTACCGGACTCGCCCCGCTCGGTCCCCGGCAGCGCGGGGCTCCCGCAGGCTCCGCCAGCTCCCGGCCGGAGCTGGAGCATCACATGGTGCAGCCCGCCCGGCGTTTAAAGAGCGACGGACCCGATCTGCGGCTCGCTTTGGGCGGGGTGGGGGGGGGGGGAGCGGCAGCGGGGGCAGCAGCACGGCCGGTGCCAGCCCCGAGCTCCCGACACCGCTCGGGTCCCGGTTTTAGCACTAAAACTGGTTTTGGAGGTCGGGTGTGAGCAGAAGATCCGGGGAAGGGAAGCAGGGAGGCAAAGGCTGAGCTGGGGGCGAGCGAGGACCCCAGCGCATCAGCCGGGCACCCCCCTCCCTCCCCGGAACGGCCCCCCAAGTCAGACCCACACTGGCCCACAGAGCTGGGGTGCTCACCCAAAATCACTGCTGGGGAGGGGCTGAGCCCCAAAGCACCCTTCATCCACAACACGGCACCCCTGGGTGCTGGGGGGGGCAGGGGCTGCACCCCACGCCCGTGAGGGGGGAAGGCACGGGGCTGGAGGGGGGGCTGCACAGGGGACCGTGTTGGCGGAGGGTCTGCCCAGAGAAGGCGTGTGAAGGTGGTCCCAAACTGGTGCTGAGGCTGGACTGGAGGCGCTTTCAAGTCCTAGAAGAAATTTGGGAAAAAATGGCCACTCCCAAAACTTCCCCCCTGGTTTGGGGCAATGGGTCTGGGGGTTCGATCTCACTGGTGGAGCTGAACCAGTCAAGCCCTCCAGGAACTCCCCACCCCAAGGCGAGGATGAAGCGCCTGCACGGCTCACCCTGCGTCACTCCCTCCCCAGGAGCGGGGCCGCTTTATCCGAGTGCTGCAGGGACCAGGACCAGCTACCACCTCAGATTTCGGGCAAGGGGACTGTCCTGAGACCCGTCTGAGCCTCTCCCCATCTTTTCTCCCTCCTTTCTTGGGACTTGGGGCTGGAGTTGGCCCCTTCTGCTCCACTTTGCCTCGGTGAGAGATGTCCCAACACCCGGATCGTTTCCTTGGGCCTGATCCTCAACCCTCTCCTCCACCAGAGCCTGCACACCCCAAGGCAGGGATGGGAACAGCTGTGGGGCCATCACAAACCCAGTGCTGGACTCTTCCATCAACTGGTGGCCCGTGGGCTTCCCCCTCACCGCCTTGGCCAAGTGGTCAGCATAGGGCTGGGGGTCGGGGTCAAGCATCCGAGGACCAGCCAGGGACTGTGGCAGCGTGGCACCTCTGGCCGTTGAGCGGTGCCAGCAGCAGTGTGAGGAGAGCTGATGTGGATTTCAACGATCTGTTTGCTCTGCTGAGAGAAAAATAAACTGAGGATGGCGGGCTCACGTAAACACCGTGCTATTTATGGGAGGTGTTCGCTGGAGCATCTCCCAGCGCGTCTCCTCACACGTCCTCCACGGCAAGGAGGAAGCTGTTACCCTGCTGTGGGGCTGAAACCATAAAGCAACACGTGGGGTGAGCACGCTCAGGACAGGGTACCAGGAGCAGAAGGGGTGTCCCCAGAGAGCCCCGAAACCCCTTGCCCGCTGGCTTTGCAGGGTGAGCGTCCTTGCAATCAGCGTCTGGCTGGGAGCGGAGCAGGAAAACCGGCGGGTTCATCATGGGAGTGCAATGCGGAAGCAAACGCAGGCAGGTCCCGGCCTAATTGTATGCAAATCTCCCGAACACGGCGATTAAAAAACCACTCCTTTTCCTTAGTAGATTTGCAGTTTGTTCTCCCTCCCTGGACTCACGCCCCAGCACCCCTAAAAAACCCCGTGTTATGCCAAAAATGAGTTGGGAGTAGACCAAAGAGGGCCAGGAGCTCTCCCACCAGCCCAAGCAAACTGTCCCAGGGCTGTGGCAAAGGCTGTGACGATCGAACGAGCAAACGTTGCTGCTGGTCTTTGCTGCTCTGGTTGTCCAGAGCCCGTTCCCGGTGGATGTGGTGGCATCTGCTCCTCCTCCCAAACACGAGGCTAGGGGCTTGTGTTGGGTGAGCCTTGGAGATCCCTTAAAAACCCAGGGAAGGTAATTTTCTGGTGAACATGAGGCACCCAGCTGAGTCTTGCAGGCTCTTCCTGGGGTTTGGAAGAAGAAAATGACCTGAGAGGTTCAATGGGTGGTGATGATCCCAAAGAAGTCGGATGGTGCTGCTACAGGCAAATACCAGCTGCCGTCCCCGGCACAGCGGGAGAGATGGGATGAAGGAGGGCAAAGAGGGGACACAGCCTGGCTTCAGTATTCCTGCACCAGCTTTTCCACCTCGCTGCCTCCCGTGAGACGGGGGTGTCCGGCTCCGTGCCAGCATGATGCACTGGAGGGTTCGGCGTGTCGGGGCTGGCTGAGCCAGCCTGCCCGGCTGACGGGACCAAAACCTGATGGAACACCCCCAGGGCCCAGCAGCAGCCAAGAAATGCTTTTCCAAGGAGGCAAGTCAGGGCGTGGGTACATTCCCATGCATCTCTTCTTCGGCCTTTCTTGGGGCTTTGAGCTGTCCCCCTCCTGCCTCAGTTTGCCTACATGAAGAGCAGCTCCATGCTGCCATCCTGGGTGCTCAGGGAAGAATTCGAGAGTTTCTCCACTTCTTCCATCATGCGAAGCATCCCACAGCCCTTCTGGTCATGGAAAAGGGCCTCTTAATTAGGAAAGTTAATTAGAAGCGTGGTTGGTGCCAGCAGCACAGCGCTGTGTGCTCGGAGGGCTGACGTCTCTGCGAGATATTAATTAGGAGTGAGCCCCCGACTGCCTCGGTCCGATGGGTCTGGACAAGATGGCACAAGGCAAAAAAAAAAAGGAGCAAACAAAGGGAAAACCTGAAGCTTTTCCAAGGATGCCCCCACTGCACCGGGATGCTACGGAGCGATGCTCACCCCATAGCACCAGCTCTGGGGTCTGCGTGCGCCGGGTGGCTCAGAGCCCTGGTGGGACCTCACCCGGGGTGCAGGGCTGGTCCATGACTTGCGTCCGGTTTCTCTCCTGTTTAACGGGATACATGGCCCCTGGGAAGCCGTTTGGGGAGCAAAGAGCACCGCAAGTTTGCAGGGTGATGCATCCCCGTCTGGGCTTTGCAGCAGATACTCAGTGGCAATGACACGGCAGAGTAAAAATTCCCGGGAGATAATTTAATGCAGCAAATCCTGGAGGGTGGATGGAGGAACGGCTGCTTTCCTGTGGACTGAGCCTTTCCACCAAGCGCATCTCAGCCCTGCCACCCAGAGCAGGTTTTACCGTGAGCTGGCAGCACTGCCCGTGCCCCGAGGGGGAAACTGAGTCATGGGCGGATGTTGCGGTCACCTAGGAAGCAGGTGCTGGCGCAAGGACGGGCTCTGGCTCCCTTTTACCCCGATAGGTGCCATGTTCATGAGGCTGTGGGCTCCCACACACTGGCCAAAGGGGCCAACCCCTGCTCAGTGCCCTGCCAGATGCCAGCCAGATGTTGCCTGTAGGCATCTGGGCCGCAGCCCTGGCACAGCAGGATGCTCAGTGGGGCTTTTGCGCTTCCCTGGCCAGGAGGAACTGCTGAGGCAGTTTTCTCCATCGAGGAGAAAACAAGTCCAAAACCCAGCGAGCTCTCCGCCAGCACCGTCCTTGGCACCGCAGCTGGGTAGAGCAGAGGTCTGCCCCGTTCTCCGGCTCTGCGGCGCGCCCGAGACCGCAGCGGGGTGCCGGCGTCTGCCCCCGCACCCCAATCCAGGCCCTTTGCCTCTTCACCGCTGCGTCTTCCTCACCGCGCACTTGGGTTTATTTTAATCCCGAGGGAGCCCCCGGAGCGTTATCGAGCCAGGCGCCCGGCCAAGAGCTATTCCTGCCCATCGCTTCCAGCAGGCTCGGCGGTGCAGGAGCGGTTAAACCTTTCCATCCCTGCAGATCAGTTTAGGGGACAGTTAAAACCCTTTGCCCTCACTCCACGCCCACCCCTTACCCAAGCCCAGCACCCGTTTAGCTCTCCTTTGATTTGCAGTAGCCCAGGAAAAGCAGGATGGTGCCTGCTACCTCCGACCCGGCGGGCACCGCGCCGTGCCCATGGGGAGGGAGGCGGGATGGTGGTGTGCTCTGAAGCACGCAGTGGCGATGACAGATCTTTCTGGGGCAAAGAGTTTTGTGAAACACCAACTTGCCAGGAAAGGGAAAAAAAAAAAAAAGAGCGAGAGAGGAAAATGTAAAAGGAAGAATGTGGCTTCTGCGAGTGCTGGTTTGCTGCAAGAGATGAATGAGGGGGATCCCTTCCCTTTGTGGATCTCTGAGATGGTATAATAATTTTCTCATGGATTTTTGGGGAAATATTGGGGAGGAGGAGACATGTCAAATGGGTGCTGTGCCTGGAAAACCCCAGGGTCAGCCCCACACAGGGGGCTGTGGTGGCCTAGGGACACCCCCCTTATCCCCTTAGGGGTGCTGAAAAATGAGGATTTGGGGTGAAGGAGAGAACAGGGGGTGAAGGAGTGACAGCGACGGAGGGAAGCGTCGGAGGGGGACGGGGCTGGGCTGCTTGGGTGCCTCCACAGAGGGGTGGAGAGGTACCCCTCGCGTGGGGTGTGAGGCAAAGCCACGTCCCCAGCGCTGCTGCTCCCAAAGTTTGTATTTCTCGCTTTAGAAACATCTCCCGTGTGTCTATTTTTAAGTTATCTGCTTTTATCTTCCAGCTGTCACCTACTGCATCTTCCTCTGCTGGCTGGGCAGCTCTGGGTTTCAGCAACAGGGGTTTTCACCACTCAGACGCTTACAGACCGTAACCACATCACCACCCTCCGACACAAACACTCTTCTTCCATCTGACTCCTGTGGCTTCCAAGCCCTGCGCTCTGCTGCCGCCTAAATTATTTTTTTCCAACTGATCTAAGAACATTTTATTTCCAGAAATTAAGTCAGGACAGAAATTCACGGGGCAGGTCATCTGCGTTGGGGGAAAAGCTGTTTAAACGTGTCCCACGTGCCTAACCCTACAGATTCCTATTGAAGACATGGAAAATTCCTTATCAGCGGAGGGGATTTGCCTCCTGCCCTGTTTCCCTTCTCCTTTTCCAGCTGGGATCCTTTCCCCGTGGCCCCAGAGCAGCACAAACATGTCTCCGAAGAGTCTGAGTGCCGAGGAAAACAACCTCCCAGCCCTAGTCCCGGGGGATGGCTGCTCCAGGACGGTGAGCTGCAGCGGGACATGGGACATTTCGCATCGCACAAAGCAACCCCGAGATGGTCGGCGGCGACGTTCCCACAGCTGGCTGCCTTCCTCGGGGACGCGTGATGAGAAGTCCTCCCCTGCAACGAGCTCGGGGCGTATCAGCTTCGGCGGACACGGAGGCTGCTTCTCCTGCCTTTCCTCCCCTTGCCACCATGGGTGGGGAGGATTTGGGGTGCAGAACCCAGTTTAGGGTTCACCCAACCTCACCGTGGGAAGCCCTTGGGTGAATTTGTGCCCTGGGAAGAGGCAACTTCCCACAGCGATGCCCCGTGGACCTGCTGCCAGTGCAGGCCACTGCATGGCACTGGGGCTGGGAGGTGATGGAGAAGCGGGGACCCGTCAGCGGAGGGTCAGTGGGGCGGAAGTCAGCTGGCCGGCTGCGGCTTTTGGGGTGCTGAGAGCTCCCAGACGCCCTCCTAGCTCCAGGGAGGGGGCAGAGAAGGGGTGAGGCGGGACTCAGACGTCACCTTGCTGGGAAAGGCTGAGAGGAGAGGTGGGCTGAGACAGCGGTGGGCCGAAGGGCAGAGGCCTCAGACAGGTGTGTAACCCACAAATCCCTCTCCTCAGCCCCCACAGCAGCCATTTCCCACAAAAAGCCCCAGCTGAAGTGGTGTTTGCCGTCCGTGTCCGTCTCCTCCAAACTGCCCCCGCATCCCCATCCCTTGTATTTTCCTACAAGGATGAAAGAGGGTGAAACCCCATCTCATGCCTGCTCGATCTTCCCAAAATATCACAGGGTGCCAGGAGCTGGGATGCTGCGCCTCCAGTTTAAAAGGGAGCCCAGACCCAGCACAGCCGCTAAAGAGGCACTGAAAAAGAAAAACCCAGATATGGCCCCAGGTGCACCCCAAGGTCCCCTCCTGGGGACAAGGGACCTGCCCAGCCCCAGGAACAACTGGAGCTCCCAATTTCAACTCCCTAAATAAATGTTCCAAATAATGCAGAGACCAAGAGGAATGGTGATCGTTGAGGGGTTTGGCTCCCCCCAGCCACTTCACTCCCCAAAACCAGTTCTATCCATGGGGCCAAAGGGACCAGTGACAGGGGCACTGGGCAAGAGCATCCTGTGAGGGACAGGCCACAGCTCCTGCGGGAGAAATGTAAAGTTGGGGCGGGGGGCAACACCCTCAAAGCACGTTCCTGTCCCTCCCCATGGGGTGAAAGCCGAGCTGCTCCCTGAGAGAGACTTGAGCGCAAGCGTGGCTGCTAGAGCTGAGGCCAAAAACTCCTTCCCCAGCACCACTTCTCCTCCAGCCAAGCACAAAAGTGGGTTTCCGGGAAGTCGCCCCGCTTCCCCGGAGCCTCCCCTCGCCGGATTGGGATGTTTTGGCCCAAAAGATGAACGAAGGGACTGGGAGGGGGTCAGGAACTGGAGGAAGCCAAACCCTGGGAGCTATTTTCAGCCCTCGGGCAGGAAAAGCACCTGCTGGGGTCATTATGCCGCGGGAAAAAACAAACTTGGAGATTTTCCCCCCGGGGGGTGGGAAATGAATAGCTGGGCTCATCCCTGCTGGGGAGTCGGTGCCGGATACGAGGGGGTCACCCCGAGGGTCTCCAGGTCCCAATTCCCACTCTCAGCCCCCGGGCAAAGAGCTGGGGCTGCACCCCGGATCGTGCATAGGGACCAGAGGGACTGGGGGGTTTTCTTCCTACCACTCCCTTCCCAAAAAAAAAGGGTTCAAAGGGGTCTGAGATGCTTTCGGCCTCTCACTCGGGGTGTGCAGCCCCAAATCCGGACTGGGCGGTGGATAACCGGGCTGCTGGTGCCCTCTCCCGTCAGCCGCACTGCACGGCCGCGGCGGCTGGAGGGGCTGATGGCTTCTGCATCCCTCCTGGCAAGGAGCCCCCCGGCCCCGCGGGACCCTCGGGTGACCCAGCCAAGGAAGGGGGGGGGTTATCCTCGGTCACAAACTCACGGCTCCAAAAAATTTGCATTTCAAGGCATTTTCCCCCGCAGGCAGACAGGCTGGAAGGAGCTCGATCGCCTGCGACAGGGCTGTGTGGGGCACCCCAAAAATATCTCCCCCATTTCTGCTCCCTACACTAAAACCCACCAGCCTTCCTCACCCCTCCAGCCCTTCCTCATCCTCCTGGCTGTCATCTTCCCCAGCTGCGGTCCAGCTCCACCAGTTTGTGGGATGCGGGACATCCCCATGGGGGGTGGCCCAGGGACCCCCATGGGGTACAGCGCTGCCTGCCCGGCCCTGGGTCTCGCCGCTGCGGGGTCGGGATTGTCCTCCAGCCGCTTGACCAGGCCCGACAGCACGTGCCGGAGTGGCCGACAGCTGAGCACGCGAGTGGGAGTTGGGGTGTTGTTGAGGTGCAGCCCCCCCCACCCCCACTGCTGAATACCCTGGGGAGAGGGAGGATCAGCCTGGGGCAGGGGGGTCTCCCAGCCTGGGTGCCCACGGGACGGGCTGAGCCGGCAGCCTCTCCCCACCATGGGAATTCGCAGGGTGAGGCCCCTCCGGAAGGACTGGGTGCCCCTCCTTGGGGACTGGCTTGTCTGGCATCAGCGCTGGCATGTCACCGGGAGGGTCTGCCGTCCATTCTCCCCTTGGGAATCCTACTGCAAAGCCACAAAATCCCCACGACCCTCCCTCCCCGGCATTCCGAGTTACCGTGGGGTGCCCTACATGGAGGGGGGTCACCCCTCCCGGTGCTGACATTTGCTGTCTCATGTGGTGGGTGTAGAAAAATGCAGGAGTCACCGGTTTAGGTCCTGAAAGCACCCCCATTAGCGTCACCAACTCCTTTTTGCTCCTGTTCACCGGACCCTGATCTCACAACGTCAGCCCCAGGTTGGGAACCTACCCACCATGGGGACAAGATGGTGGTCACCCACGCAGGAGACCTGGCTTGCAGATGCCCTGTTCCTTCCCAGTCCCTGCGTGGTTCCAGGCATCCCATCTCAGGATTGTCCCCTGCCGAGGGACGCCACTGTCCCCAGGTCCCGTCCCCGGGCCTTGCGCCATCCCCCCGGCCCAGGCAGCTGTCCCTCTCGGGGAGTCGAATGGCCACCATATGTCGCGGCTGAATCCCTCGCATTCATGGGTCTTCCTCCACACACCCACCTGTCCTCCAGCCCGCCCCAGCCAGACTCTCCCACCCCGAGGAAAACAGCCCCTTGTTGACAACCCGCGTGTGCCCCCCCGTCCCTCTGTGACACATGTGGGGACATCCCAGCCAGTGCCACCATGCTGGGCTTGGAGGAGCAGTCTCACGTGCGCCAAGGATACCCCTGGTATGGACGGACTCCGGATGGGAGCCCCCGGTGGGGCTGGCTGGCAGGGGTCCTGCCGGGACGATCCTGCCTCTGGCTGCGATTTGGGGCTGGGGGCTGGGAAAGGGAAGGGCCGTGTTCGGGCCATGGGGTCATGGAGCAAGGGAGGCGTGGTGGGGCAGAAACACAGGAGGTTCAGTGTTGGCAGTGGGGCAGAGCATCAACCAATGAGTACAGGCAAGCAGGGGGGTCGGGGCACCCAGTATGGTCCCTGGACTGGCAACCAGCAGACTGGCATGATTGGGCACCTAGTTTGGTCCCCGAACTGGGATCCTGGCAACTGGTGGGTCAGGGCACACAGGATGGTGAACTGGGATCCGACAGGCTGTGGGTTGGGGGGTGTCCTCTAATGTCGCCCAGCTGGGATCCAATGGATTGGTATGTCGGAGCATCCAGTATTGTCCCCAGACCAGGATCCAGTGGACTGGGGGCTGTTCAACCACCAGCACCTCTCTGTCCCGCCCCCCATCCCAGGTCAAACCTGTGGAGAGTCAATAACCAGAACACAACCCTTGTCTGGCGGAGTTTGTACCTCCATCCCTGTTTCCTCATGGGGAAACCGAGGCACGGAGGCTGGTGCCTGTGGATGAGGGGCGAGGTAGGGGCCAAAGATGTTGAGCCTCACAGGGACATGGCACTGCAGGGGCACGAGCAGCCCCCTTCCACCATGATCCCAACCCACCAGGCACCCAAACTGGGTGAGCTGGTATGGATGAGGAAGGTGGTCTTGACTGGTCCTGCCACCAGCATGCGTCCCAGCCAGGGACAGACAGCAGGACACCGTCCCCCATTGCGGGGCTGAAGGGGGAGGTTCTGCTGTGGCCCCACTGCGGCCGAGCAGCTGTCGCCGTCCCAAATCTCCGGCGAGCAGGCATGTCGGAAATCCCGGGTGTCGGAGGAGAGGTCTGCTCTGCATTCCTCTCCCGGGAGCAGGGAGAGGGCCAAGCATCTCCCCGCCGCCTGCAGCTGCTCCCAAATATGTTATGACTTGTCACGGCGGCAGGAAGGGATGTCGGTGAGCCTGCAAAGCAAGAGGGGACGCGGGGTGCCCGGGGGGACAGGAAGGTGGCTCCCATTGGAAGTGGCATTTTGCTGGGAGCCCTTTCCTGTGCTGAAATCCCAAAGGGACGTTCTCTTCGCTGGGTCAGCCCCAGCCTCGCTCCCCATGGGCAGGATGGTGTCCTCACCCTGGGGTGCAGATGCTGCCTTGACGACCCGGCTTGCTTCACCGGTCCCTAGAACCTGACCCTTTTTCTGCTCTTCCCAACGGAAGGAGCCGGCCACTGCCATCCCCACCATCGCTTCTCCAGTGCGGGGGCTGTGCGGCTCCTTTTGCCAGGCAGTGACAAGCACCGAGGGCGTGCGGTGCTGTGCACCGGGCTGCAACGCGCTCGAGCGCTTCCCCCGAACTCAGCAGATCAAGACCATCGGCCATGGTGGGAAAGCAAAACAGCCAGGGCAGCCCCCGGGGGTCTCTCCGTGACCCCGAACCACAGACCTGGCCACCGGCTTGGGAAGCTGCTCAGAGGAGCAGGGACAAACCCTCCGCGCTGGGATTTTTCTCAATGGACGAGTATTTTTAGCTCGGGCCTCGTGGCTGCCCGTCCCCGCCGGCCGTGACGGGGTGAGCCGTCCCCGCGAGGCCTCCACCGGCCGGGGGAAGGTCACCCCCGTGACGGATCGCAGCACGTTCTGCCCGGGGCTTGCACAGCGTCGCCTTTGTGTGCCTCCCAGCCGCCACCATCCATCACGGGCTAACCTGACAGCCGGCAGCAGAGCCCTAATCCCCCACCGGCTCCGAATTACCCGGGGTGCAGCCAGCAGCCGCCCTGGGCACCCACGGGACCCGGGAAAAGCTGCCCTGCTTGCCTGTTCCCTGGGCAGTCATCTTTGCGGGGTGCTCAGGGTGGTGTGGGCTACGACAGGAGCCCCCCGGTAGCCCAGACACTGGTGTCCCTCAGCGACGGCTACTTGCCCAGTGGTCCTCGTTATCCCTGATTTGATATCCGCTGGGATGAGCCCGCTGGACCCACAGACCCCAGACCCCTCTGCTGTGTCTGGGATTAGGGGCACCCTTGGCACGGGGGGTCTGATGGAGGAGCAGCGCTGCGGCCGGGTGGGCACAGCGTTATCCCAGCTCCCCACAGCAGTGTCAGCATGGGCAGCCCGGGTGAGACCCCCCACAAAAGGTGCTGGGTGGCCAGCCCAGCGTGGGGTCCCTCTTCTCCAGCCCCCATCCCGTGCTGGCACTGCGTTCCCTTTACCGTCTGTCTCCAGGAGCTGCCCCCTGCCCCCACCGCCCACTCAGCCGCGGGGACACGGTGGCCTTGGTGGCCCGTTGGGGCTGGCTTGACCCGCGTCCCTCCCTGCTCCGGGCTGGGGGAGGCCACCGCCTGCTCCGTCAGCGCTTGCCCCCGTTTTATGAAGTGCTAAATGCTTGACCGCTCTCTTGTATGGGCCTGCCACGTGTCCCGCAGAGCCCGTTATGTCACCACCGGCTTCCCCATCCTCCAAACGCTCTCTTGCAGATTAAAAAGCCCATTTGTGTGGTAGAGCCAGGGTGGTCCTGCCTGCGTCCCTCGCCCCGGGGCCCGGCTGCAGCTCCAGGGGCTCGCCGGGGTCGTGTCCACCAGCAAGTGCCACCGCTAAATGTCCCCGTGAGCGAGACAAACTGCTCGGCGTGATGATGTGGAGCTGGTGCGAAGCCCTTGGACTCAGGTTGTCCCCTGCTGATGGCTTCACGCCTGCCGCCCGAGTGTGAATCCTGCCTCTTCCAAACTGGTTTAGTGCTTTCTCCTCACGCAAGGACCAAACCAGTGCTCCGACTTCTTCCCTTCTCAAGTCTTTCAGGGGTTTGACTGACCCTGGGGGGCACAGCAGCTGTGCCAAGGGTGAACCTCGAGGCTGCGCGTCCTGCTTCCTTTGCTGCAGATTTTTTTATAGATGCTAAAGCCATGGGGACAGCGAATCCCCAGGACTGGGACCCTCCCAGGACTGGGACCCTCCCAGGACTGGGACCCTGGGGTAGCTGCAGTCAGGGCGAGGGCATGTTACAAAGCTCCTAGCCCCCCAAATATCACTATAAAGAGATAAAAGCAGCATGGCGGATTCCAAAAAGGCTAGAAATCACCCCAAATTGAGCAAGGGTGCTGGCAGCGGGTGCAGGGAACGCGCCACGGTGCAGCCTCTCTGGGGAAGGGAGATTTGGGGAAGGAAAATCCTGGCAGGGTTGGCCCTGCACTTTGCTGACATTCTTTCCACTGACCGATCCCTCGGCTGGAATCTGGCCCGGAGCAGGAATAGGAGGAGATGGGAGATGGTTTCTGGCGTTCCTGATGGAAAAAAAAAAATCCCTTCTGAATTAAAGACAAAGCTTGAGAGACACGGTCAAATGGCTGGAGTCAGCAGGGAAGGGCTGGCAATGGGGTAAAATCCCGCCCACGCTGCTGCTCGTGCAGCGTCCAGGGTTGTGCCTCAGTTTCCCCGTTGGGAAGATGGGAGCGATGGGTCTTTTCTGGGAGAGGGGTGTGGCAGGATGGCACCGGGGCTTTGGTTACCCACACCTACAGAGGCCGGCACTGGGGACCAACTCGGATGAGCTGGAGCCAGGGCGGGAGGGATCCCACCCAGCCAGGAAATAGGTTTTGGGTTTGGTGCCTGGGAGAAGGCACAAACAGGGATTTTGTGCCAAAAAATGCCACTCTGGGGTAAGGGACTGGGCCGAGGGACCTTCGGGAAGCCCATGGTGGAGGAAAGGCTGGGCCTGGTGCCGTCCTGCCCGCTCTGTTCCTGCAGGCACAGGGCGCGGGGCTGGCACCGGGACGGGCGCTGCCCGGCGAGGGGTGCCCGTGGGAAAGGGGCTCCCTGCACCGGGACGTCCCTCCTGCGGCTGGATTCTTCTGCTTCTCCATGGATTCAGCAGAAGCGGGATCAGGCCTGCGTGCTGCGTGGGAAATATGGCGGCGGCTGAGCGGGAGTGGCGTGGAGCACAGCAGGGTGGGGAGTGGGAAAGGCCAAAGCCGTGCCCACGCCGGTTCCGACCGCAGGGAAGGCAGGGATCGGGGTGCCATGGGATCGAGGGGGCAGCCACGAAGGGACGAGGGTGCCGTGGTCGGGCAGGACGGCCACGAGGGCACCGTGGGCTCCCCCCAAGCCAGCCCAGCCCTAACTGAAGGGGCCAGATGACGGAGGAATGCCGGGGGGAGCTGGCAGCCGCCCGCGTCCCCAGTGGCACCCCTGGGCTCAAACAAAGCCCTTGTTCGCGGGGCGGCCGAGCTGCGCTCCCCGCCGTGCCAGCTCCCCCAGCCCCCCCGGCGCGGCCACGGTCCGGCAGCGTAATCCCGGCGGGGAGCGCACATGAAATCAGATGGACAAGTTTTGATGTGAGGCAGCAGCTTAGGGCGGGCTCAGGTTTCCCTTAGGTTTTCTATATTTATCTCCGTGATTTAATGCCAGCGCCGGGGTTTAAATGGCACCAAACAGTTGGCGTGGGGAGAGGGAGCAGCCGTCCCCGAACCGCACACACGTCCCCGAGCCGCCCACGCGCCCATGGAGCTCTTCGAGACCAACCCTTATTTTTTCCCGGACCAGAGGTTTTACGATGGGGAAAATTTCCTAGGCTCCCGCTTGCAGGGCTACGAGCCGGCGACATTCCCCGAGCGGCCCGAGGTGGCCATGTGCGCAGAGGGCAGGGTGGCTTTGGAGGAGAAGGACTCGGCCCTGCCCGAGCACTGTCCCGGGCAGTGCCTGCCCTGGGCCTGCAAGGTTTGCAAGCGGAAGACGGTCTCCATTGACCGGCGACGGGCGGCCACCCTGCGGGAGAAACGCAGGTTGAAGAAGGTGAACGAAGCCTTCGAGGCGTTGAAACGCAGCACCCTGCTCAACCCCAACCAGCGGCTGCCCAAGGTGGAGATCCTGCGCAGCGCCATCCAGTACATCGAGCGCCTGCAGAGCTTGCTCAGCACCCTCAATCAGCAGGAGCGGGAGCAGAGGGACCTGCGCTTCCGTCCCATCGCTCCCCAGCCCGGGGTAAGTGCCTCTGCGCATCTCCCGGCGTCCCCAAACCTGGGCTGGGGACCAGCACAGAGCTTATGCTCCACAGGGTGATGATCCATGGGGTGATGCCCTATGGGGTGGTGATGTTTCAGGGTGACGGTCTTTGGGGGTGATGATCCATGTGGGTGATGATCTTTGGGGATGATGATCTGTGAGGTGACGATCCAGGGGGGTGATGATCTTTCAGGGTGATGATATTTGGGGGTGATGCTTTATGTGGATGATGCTCAACGGGGGTGGTGATCCATGGGGGTGATGATCCGTGGGAGTGATCCCAGGTGGAGGCATCATGGGTGACAGCGGGGCACAGGGTCCTGATGGTGGGAGCATGATCCCCAGCCTTGGGGCAAGGCAGACGCTGCTGCCATGGGTTTGTAGATGTGTCCTGCATAACGGCTCAGGGTGCTGGCCATCTGGCCCCGGCCAGGCTCTCAGGTCCCCGCACAAAGGGGCCGGCAGTGAGCTTTCCCTACGTATACGTCTGTATAGTCATGTATGGATGTAGCAGGGGCTGCGTGGTCCAGTGCTGGACGCTGGCACATGTCCCTGGGCTTGAAGGGATAATAAAGGCAAAACTACAATAAAAACCTATAAAATAAAATGAAATAAAATTAAATTTAGAAAATAAGATCAAATGAAATTAAATGGAATTAAATAAATAAAATACGAAATGAAATTAAACCCGCTGCTCACAGACATGCACACACGCCTGATCTCTCCCTCCAAAGTGACACAGCCCACAGACCCCCCCACCAAACACCGTCGAGGGGTCACCACCCGCTGCCTTGCATGACACCCCACAGCTGTCAACTCTCCTGGGCGCAAAACCCGCAGCCCCTTGCCCCTCTCCTCGCCGCCGTGCGACTGCGGGTGCTGGAAAGCCCGGGGCACAGGGACTTTCTCCGCGGATCAGTGTGGCGCGGGCAGGGGACGTGGCAGGGGACAAGGGGGTCAGCGCGGGGCCATCTCCCATTTCTCAGACAGAAGGTGCCGATTCAAGAGCCAGGCGAGGCCGCTTGCAGCCGTCGTATCTCGCTGCCGCCCCGAGCAGAGATGCTGTGAGCCAGGTGCCGTCACTCCGCAAGATTTGGGTTGTTTAACTGAGTTTTCCTGAGATATCTTTAGCTGTCCTCTGATTTCTGGGGGATGTCTGGGCGTGCGCTCCCCTACTGCGCTGAGGCTATGCATACGGAAATTTATAGAGAGCTACAGGTACAGATGATAGAGATGATACAGAAAAATGTAGAGGTAGATGTAGAAGTAGATAGAGATGGCATGGATCTGGATCTGGAAGGACTTTATAAGAGGCACAGAAAAGTGGAATTCATCTCCAGACTAAGAGGTTTAAGGACCAAACCAGCAGGTACCTGGGTAACCCAACATTTAGAGCTGAATAAAGGACTGAGAAAGCTTTTAGGCTCCAGCCTGTGTAGACTTCGGAATTCCCGGTGTGAGCCCAACGTATCCGCTTGGGTTGGACTCGGGTGGATTTGTTGGCTGCCCCGCAAATGTGCCCAAAACACGACCCGAGCCGAGCCGCTCCTGTGTAACTGCTGCTCCAAGCCGTCCGTTCTCCCAGGCGTGGCCGGGGGTTCTGAGTGAGCAATCCAAAATTTGGGGAAAAAACATTGTATCTGGAACGATTTACTACTTTAGTGGGAAATAAATCCAAGTGTTCATTAATCAGCTGCAGTGAGCTTGTGGACCCAAAGTGCCATTTCTGGGCTGCTGCAAAGAGTTGGGTCCTTGGGGCTGCTCCTATAAATCATATTTTGGGTTTAACTCGAGCCGGCATCCACTTCCAGATAAAGACACACACACAAAAAGTTAATTCGGAGCTTTGCTCTCGTTTTTCAGGCTGTCAGCTCTTTTCTCTGAAATTGCCATTCAGCCCCAAATCCACAAATCAAACTGCCAAAAGATCTTCCCCAGAAATCCCCTTGGGATGGCCCGAGGGTGTCCAGCCCGTGTGTTGGTTTTTTTATCAGCCCGATTAGGTGATTTTCAGCAAAAAGCTGTTTTACTCAAGGACGTTCGTCCATCTCTAGCCCTTTCTCATAGTCACAGGGTAAAGAGGCCCTTTTTTTACCTGCAGTGAAGAGATGGCCCCGTTTCTGCTGTGCCCAGAGCCCAAAAATGTTTTTTTTTTCAGTCTTTATGGTTAACGAAGCATCTGGGTCATGGAGACCCTGAATGCCGTTTGCTCATCCAGCTGCTTTGCGGGTGGGGCGGGGGGTGCCTGTCTCCACAGGGGCGATGTGCTGCGGAGATGGGGCACCCCGGGGTGTTTTTGGGGCGGCTGGCGGGGTTTGGCCGGGCTGGGGGAGGTGAGACCCACGGGCGGCATCTCGGCTTCTCACAGGCGGCCAGCGAGTGCGGGTCCGGCAGCTCGTCCTGCAGCCCCGAGTGGAACAGCCAGCTGGAGTTCGGCACCAACCCCGCGGGTAAGGTCCTCCCCGCCTCACCCCCGCGTCCCACAGCCTCGCTGGGCTCCAGGGTGGGTGTCCCAGCGGGGGCCACCGCAGCCCTGGGGCAGAGCATCGCTGGGCCAACCCCTCCCAAGCAGGAGATGCTCAGAGCAGAGGACAAAAGGAGCCTTGTCCTCCTCTCCCCACCCCGCTGCTGTAGAGAAATGAGCTCATCCATCCTCCAGTGCTTCCCTGGCCCAACGCTCAGTGAGCTCAGGCTTCTGCTGTTGCCCAGTTTCCCCGAGATACCCGTTGCTCCTGAGCCAAGGAACTGGACTGTAGCAGCCCAAGGTGCTGGTGGCTTGGTCCCCATCGAGGGTTCGTCCGTCGCCATCCCTCGGCTTGGCTTTGCCTGCTGCGGTGCTGAGCATGGCAGCCCTGGGCTCCTCTCCCTCCCCACGCCCCCTCTGCAGCTGCTGATTTTTTTTTCCATCATTGCAGTTATCGCCCCCGCCCTCCCCCCCCACCAAATCCACCTGTTTTTTTCCCCAGAAGGCAGAAACTTAAATCTCATTTTCCAATGGGGAATGAAACTGAAAAAGTGTCCAAAAGTTCCACTCCCCCTCCAAGGGTGGGAGCTGGGAGCGGGTCCCCAGGTCACTCTGGCCTTGCAGGGGATTGCGGGATCCCCCCTGCACAGAGCCAGGAGCTGTTCCCACTGCATGGTCCCCATCCCCAGTGCGTGATCCCCATCCCCAGTGCGTGATCCCTGTCCCCAGTGCACGATCCCCATCCCCAGCACACGGTCCCCGTCCCCAGCAGAGCCATCATCCCCTTGCTCTCCACAGATCACCTCCTGGCCGACGACGCGGCGGAGGACCGCAATCTCCACTCGCTCTCCTCCATCGTGGAGAGCATCGCCGTGGAGGATGTGGCCGTGACGTTCCAGGAGGAGCGGGTTCAAAACTGAGCTGGCGCAAACCCCGGCGGCTCTTCAAGCTGGTAACGGGGTGGGATAAGACGCTGGAAGGGTCCAGCCGCTGGAAATCCTATTTACCCCTCCAGCGTCGTGGACTGCACTGCTGAAGCCACTCGTCTCCTTTCCCACTCCTCGTGAAATGCTCCCGCTCGGCCAGCTGAAATAAAATAAGGGGGAAAAGTGGGATTTCGGCAGCGCCGCGGCCCCGCGCTGGCAGTGGCCCCAGTTCTCACGAGGGCGGCCACCCAGCGTCGGGCTCTGCTTCGCTCCCTGTCCAGGGGCGATCGGTTTTTGGGGGCCAATGTGTGTGCTGGGTTCGCTTGCTCATTTTTTTCCAAGTTGCTCTTCGACCAACGTCTCTCTCCGGCCGGCGTCCCGTGGGTGCTGAGCCCCGCGGAGGCTGCCCACGCCGTCTTTTCTACTGACCGCTGTGTGGAGTTGCTATCTGATTCTTTTTTAATTATTATTTTTGCTAACTTATTTGGATTCTTTTTTTAAATAAAGGCATTCTCGTTTGAATGGCTCGAGGCTTCCTTTACCACTGCCCCCCTCTGCGCAGGTTTCCCCGAATTCCCAGGCTGGGGATTGTTCCATATCAGAAAATCCAGCTGGACCTCAGTGCAGCCACTCAGCAGTGGGAACTGGATGTCTCACACTTAAATCAGCCCCACAGAGACCAGTGATTGCACTGGTTTACAACTGGGGCTCAGCCCTGCACCCCAAAAACCCTTGGGGGAGCCAAAGATTAATTACATTTTTAATTTGGGCTCTGGAAAGAAGGCTCAAGCCAGCACTGATTTAAAATCCTGTTTATTGGAACACACATACATCCTTTCCTGACCCGATCCAGGGTTTGGAGTCCATGCAGTACCAATAATATGACGAAAGAAATAGGGCATCGATATAAAGGGCTCACCGACTCTTCAAATTAAAAAAATATTTAATACTGTATTAGGCAAATAATACACCGAAAAGACATCGTGACTGCAGAGCCTCTCAGATATTGCACTTCCAGACAGCACATGATAAGTATAAGGTCATTCCAGCCATCAATAAATACCACATCAGAAACGGGGGCCACACAAGGCAAACGTGGCATGAGGAGACGAGGAGATCCTACCCTACGGGGAGAAACGGGGAGTTCAGAGCCTCCTGCATCGACCCCTGCCCGCAGCCTGGAGGGGAGAGCATCTCCTCCGCACCCGGAGGGAAGGGACGGGCACGTCCCGGGGCGGCGGGTGCCCCCACCATGTCTCCCCAGGCACGCAAGGAGGGTCCCCTCTCCCGTGGGTGCCGGGTACCGTCCCGGCCGGCAGCGAGCCGTATGGGGCGGTTCCAGCCCTTCCCCACGCAGCCCTTCGTGGACTCAGCGTGCAGGCGCAGACTCCCCCTGTGTGGCACCTGGCAGCGCCCCAAAACGCAGCGCCCCAGCTGCCCACCCCCTGGCAGACAGCCACTCTCCTTGCCCCCACGACGGCCGGTCCCTGCTCCGTCCCGCGCAGTGTTGACCCTGGCACCGGCTCCAGCCCCTCGGCCCCTCCTGGGGGCAGCTCCGTGCCCGGTCGCCCCGTGTGAGGATTTTCACGAGCCTGAGTTTTCCTTGGCTTCAAGTCCTGCGGGCAGCAGCGTCCCCAACGCCTGGGGCTTGGGCGAGTCAGTGCAGCGGCCCACAGTTTATTGGCAACAGGAACCAGGCAGGAGAAAGGTTTCCAAATACCACAGCCCTCTCTGGGGTGTCCCTGCCGCTCTGCTGGGCTGTGCCATGCTTCTGCCAGCGACGGAGCGGGCACCCAGCGAGCGCACCTGTAGCCCGGTCGGTGTGGGGAGAGGTGGGAGATAAACCACAGGTGGGAGCCACGGGGAGCCGGGGGATGCGATGGGGTGCACGAGCAGAAGGGAGAGCGTCCTTTCGGTCCACAGCAGCGAGACCGCAGCGTCTGTTGGTTTGGGCCGAGGAACAGGCGCCGGCTGGGCTCTTGTCCTGAAAGGCAGCCAGCACGTGGCCGTGCGGACGGTGGGGATGTGCTGAGAAACGAACCGGGAAAAGGTCCGTGAGGACGGCGGCTCACCTCCCACACGCCACGAAACCCAGTGGAGTTGGTAATGAGCCCTCCTGGCACAAGGGAGCCAGGTCCCAGGGTACAGCAGGGTTCCAGGAGCCTCTCTGAAGTGCGTGACTATCCTGCCCTCACCCCGGTGGGACCTCCCATCTAAGATGGCATCCCTGGGTCCTCAGTGGAGCTGTCTGTCCAGGGACTGGACAAACCGTACGTGGTTGGGATGCTGAGCATCCCTTCTGCATCATCTCAGGGTCCCAGGCAGCAGCAGGCTGTGCCCCCACCGCTGAGGTCTCCATGGTCCTCTAACGGCAAGGCAAACCTTGGTGAAGGTAGACACCCGGCTCAGGTGATGGCGAGCAGGGGACGCTGGGCCTCGTGCTCTCCTCTCGGTCCCCATCCAGCTCCGAGGCCTTGGTGCTCCTCGCACTTACCCAGGGCCGGGCTGGCTCCTGTCACGCTGACCCTCAGCAGGAGTACGTCCGGACCGTGGAGGTCTCCAGCCTTGGCGACCCAGAGGCACCAACTGGAAATGAGTCAAAGAGCAGAGCGTGCAATTAGTGACCACTCCAATCAGCCCTCAAAGCATTTATCAGGCAGCATCTGAGCCCTGAAGCCACAGAAGATGAGGTTGAAGGAAGAGGCAGTTTGGCCAGGTCTGATGCTTCCAAGGCACCAGAATATTTGGAAAGTGGTCCCTACTCCTGAGCAGTGAGCTCCCTGCTCCCCATGTCTGGGTGCTGTCAGACGCAGGGGTATGGTCCTGGATTTCATCATCCTCAGACCGGTGGGAACTGCAGCTTCCAGGGATGGGGCGGAAAAAGTCGAGCAGAAATCTGATCCAAACTGGAAAGCTGTGAAATCTGAGCAATTCTGCAGGCAGGATGAGAGTGGAGCCCAGGGCTTGGAGCCAGAAGGTGAAAGCACAACTTTTTAATTCACATTCAGCCATTTCTGAGCCTGCTGAAGCCGCCTCAGCCCACTGGGGATGCGGCAGGCGGCCTGGGACAGTGGCACCAGGGCACCGATCCAGGGGACAAACCAGGGTGACCTGGCTGGAGTTGGTGCCTCCCGACACCTTTGGAAGGGACCGAGATAACTCGTAGAGAGGAGTCACGTGGTGGCGGGGCAGAGCCCAGGACACGCGTGCTCAGCTAAAACACGCACGACAGCCAGCAACACGGACGGCCAGCGCGTCAAAGCAGGGCCCTGCCAGCGCTGGGAGAGTGGCTGCTCAGCAGCGCCCGGACTGAAGTGAGCTGGGTAACCCAGTCCCTTTGGGGATGGTTTCCAAAAGGCAGGGTGGACAAGACTGGTCCAGACTGGGCTGCTGCTTCCTGACAGTCCCAGTGCCACCCCAGCAGGCTGTGAGCTGGATGCCAAACCCAGGGTGGGTGACACATATCCCCATTTCATGCCTCGGTACAGCCCTCTCCTCATCCTGCTGGTTTGAAATGAAGAAATCCCACACCAGGTCTGAGATAACCCTCCTGAAAAACATCTCTCCAGCAGACAACGGCTCAAGGATCACATGGACCCAGGCGATCAGCAAGCCTCTCTCCCTCTCCTCCCTTGGTGGCACATTATTCCCTGTGCTCATCATGAGGTCTGAGCAGGAGTGGGAGAGGACCCAGGGAGAAGGGGGTCACCTACCTTCCGGGGGCATTTTCTTGGCAGTGGCGGATGGGGGAGGCAGGGGCACCAGGCTGGTGACGCGGAAACCGGCGGGCAGAGTCTCGGCCGAGCCGCTGAGCATGTTGATGCTGTGAACGTCTCGCGGGCGGAAGCGCTTTCGCCAGGACGGGGTTCGACGGAAGGTCTTGTCGTCGCCCTGTGAGAGAAGAGCAGGCTATGGGCCTGGTAGCAGTGGCAGCAGGACCTTCCACCCCTGTGAGATACCAGCACTGCTTCCACCTCACTGAGGCTGTGCCTGTACACAGAGACCAACTCAAACAGTGCAGGAGTGTGATCAAACTGAGCCAAGGCCGTAGGAGACCTCTTTGGGATCCCATGACTACGCTTAATCCTTTCTGGCTTGCCAATCTCTTCTCTCCAGCCTGCCTGCAAAGATGCCTTGGAGACATCAGCACACAAGACCTCAAGGGATGCATCTAACCTCGGCCAGACACCGGCATCTGGAAGTGCCTGCTTCTCGCTGTGCTCTGAAGAGCCCTTGACCAGCTTGGCTATCGTATCTCACAGAGGAAAGCTACACACATGAGAGATCTAGTTGAGTTCCCCACCTTCAGTGACTCAACGTGAACAGCTTTCTGGCTGCTGAACGGGGCATCTCCAACCCACCAGCTTTACCCACCGAGCTGTGTCATGCCCAGAACATCTGTGACTCTACACGGCAACGTTAAAGCAGCTGGCAAGGAAAGCCAGGTCAGTCCACTTGAAATCCATCCCACCGAGCATGAGGTTGGAAATCACGCACAGGGCTCTGCCTCACCTGCCTCCACAGCCTGGCAGCATGTTCCTCGGGCCCTGTCTAACAGTTTGAGCTTATTCCACTGATACTGCTCATGAGACTGCTCTAGAGAGCTTGTGAGGCACTATGTGACACCCCTGGACATGGAGGGAGAGAGCAGAGCTCTTGTCTTTCCTGTTTCTTGCACAAGAACAGGCACTTGGCACGAGCTGGACATGGGAGAGGTCTGGTACTCACGTCGTCCAGCCTGCGGTCTGTGCCCAAGGCGAGCAGGTTGTTGAACTCCCTCTCCAGCACTTGTCGAGCCTGAAAATAACAAGAAGTGATTGTTCCCCATCGGTGGGAATGGTTCCCAGCACAAACCCCCACCCCAGGAAAGCCTGAGAATGACAGAGAAAAAGCCCACGCACCATCTGAGTGCTCTGCTGTGAAAGGCAGAGTTGAGTTGGTGGGACTGCTGGAGTCACGCTGTATTTGTGTTTCACGCTGGCCACCCTCCCCCAAAAGCCCCCAAGGACGCTGCTCTTACCTGCGTGTTCTGCGTGGGGATTTGCAGCACGAGCGCCAGGCTGTTGTGGTCGAAGTTTTCGTCGAGGGCCAGGAGCGCCCCGTGCACCCCGCTCTCCACAAGGTTGTTCGCGTACTCGCGGAGCCCGATGGACTGGATCCAGTGAATGACCTGGTCGTTGGTCCACACCAAGACATCTGCAAGAGAGTGAGGGCGCATCTCAGAGCCAGCAGAGCACACTCGCGATGCGTGGGGACCTGGTGCTGTCCTGGAGCCCTTTTGCACAGCCCCAGGCTGATCCCGGGACTCGTCCTCCTGAGCCAGCAGCAGTGCCGGGTGCTCAGTGCCCGGAAGAGCTGGCTTCAATTTCCCAAACCAAACGCTGAAATAACAGGCAGAACACAACTGTGAAAATTAATCCTAAGAACCCGCGGCTGCTGGTGTAATTAGGGGCATTACCAATAACGAGATGTAATCTAAGCAGCAGCCAGATGCACAGGGAACCTCAGGACAGGGAATGAGCAAGGGGAGGCTGAGCAAGCTGGGGGTGTCCTGAGCATCTGAGCGGGGCAGGAGAAGAGGAGCTGATGCTCAGAGCCGATCTTTCCCATCTTGACACCCTGTCTTCCTCCTCATGCCTGACTGGGACAAGCTGCATGAAGGCACTTGGAGCAATCTGCTGGGGAGATACCGCAGGGAGGTCTCCTCTGGAGAACAGCCCTGTGGGCATGACCGCTCAGAAATTATTTTCCCTAAGCAAATGGTGTGTAAAAGATAAGGGACCGGAGAAAGACCACTGCTGGGCATCCCCTGGAAAGTTCCTCATCTCCTTTTCCACGTATGCAGCTGCTGACCTTTGATTTCGTGCTGGGTCTCTTCTCGTCTCCTCTCCAGCTCTTTGCGGTCGTAGTTGAGCCTCTTCAGGCACATGATGCCGTACTGCAGGCTGGTGCTGCAAGGACACGAGATGTCACCCAACCCTCAGGAGGGCTCAGCAGCGCGGGGCAGGTGGCTGGGAGGGACCTGCAGAGGGACCCACTTCCCTGCTTGCTCTCCATGCACCCAAAGGATGCTTCAGTTCAGGTTTGGGTCACCAGACACAACCCAAAGGGAAGATCTTGGCCAGAAAATAGGGAATGTCTCCCCCTTCCATGGTAACTCCCCACTCCATCAGTTTTACCCTGTTCTCTGCAGATCTAAGCAATGCTACCTGGAGCTTGGTGTCTGGGGAGAACCAGCCCATGGGGGCTGCTCCAGGCTGAAGGGTTCACCCCCAGAGCAGGGAGGGCCTGGCAGGTCCACAGAGGCAGACCCACGGGTGGGGGCAGCCAGTCGTAGGCCATGGGCCGGGGTGCTGCTCTGCCCACTCCAAAGCCACGCCAGGACGTGCTCCCCATGCATTCCCTCCTCTCTGCAGGCCAGGGAGAGGAATGAGCCCGTGATTCCCACCACAAACATTTTTGATGGTGAGCAGATGAGGATGCTGGTGCTTTGGCAAGGTGGGTGGGATGGCAGAAGCCTTCTCCAAGCTGGGCCAATGGCAGATGATGGCTCTGCTTGCCAGTGGGGGACCGAGTGGGATGAGCCTTTCTTTTTGCCTTGCTCCACAGCCAGGAGAAGGCTTGATCCTCTGCAGTTGTGCTGGAGGGAGTGTGCTGAAGGAGAACATTTGCCCATATGACCTGCTGACCTGCCCCAGACCAGGTGGTTGAGTTCAGCCTAGCAGAGCCATTCTTCAGCACCAGGACTGGCCAAGACAGGGGAAAATCCCTCAGATTGTCCCATCCTCTGCTCCACATGCAGACACTGCACCCCAGGAACCTCCCAAAGGAGGGGACTCACCGGTGGAAGCTGTCCACCATCTTCAAGTGCACTCTGAGATCTTTCTTGGTGAGGTGGTCCAGCATCCGTGCATCAACAAGACACTCCATGAAATAGCTGCGATATTGCGGGAGACCCAAGCTGGGGAGCCACTCGTTCCCAATCCACTCGTGGTTCATGTCCCCATAGGCCAGTGTCTGTGGAGAAGCAAACGGAGAAGCTAGGGAGAAACCAAGGCTTGGTGGAGCTGCAGAGTCCCAGGAGAGCAGTGACAGTTCAGTGCCGCCGCCTGGGGGTCACTGTCCTGAGGAGCAAACCTGGACCAGAGGAGTTTAACCCTAGTTTGTACTGAAGGCGCTGGAGGGAACACTTCTGTTGGCTGTGGTCTGTGTCCTACTGACGTCCCCCAAGGAGACAAGGCAAGTAGCCAAAAAAGCAAGCACAAGGGACAGCTGGACTGTATGACCAGCTTCTACTGGAAAAAGCACATTCATGAAAGCTGAAACAACTAAGAAATAGGTTTCATTGCACTCCCAACTGATTTTAAGAAGCTTAGAAATCACCAGAAGATCTACTTTATAACTTCAAAATGAAAAAAAGAGGTCAGTTTGGGGCAGGAAAATACCCATTCACTTTCACCGCAAGCTGATTCTAAGTCTGCGAACAAAATCTAGCATAAGAAAAGTAAAACATTTGACAGTGATCAAAACCAGAAGAGATGGATCCAAGCAGGACTTTTTCCTCTCACCTTTTCAGTTAATGAAAATAATCTACATCCTGAACTCGGGCCTAAAATAAAGGTGAAAACCAAATGTCTGTGCAGCCAGAAACCTGCCTCCCACGCAGGGCGGCCGGTCGCTCCTGCGTCGGGGTTGTAACACAGGACCTGTGTCTTACACAGGAGAAGTCACTGCCTGGAGCAGAGAGGGATGCTGCGTGACGCAAGGTCCCAGGAGGAGCACCCCGTGCTCGAGATGGCTCACAGGAGCAAGCACGGGGCGCAGGGTGGGACTCCGACAAGGACTGGGTGAATACCGATGCCCCAAGCTCATCTCCCGGGTGTCCCGTGATGGCCAGCTCTCCCTCCCAGAACCGCCCCATGTACCGCCCGTGGAAAGACACGACACGGGGACCTCACCTGTGCCCAGCTGCCTTCCTCTGTGTCCTAAGCGTGACACATGCGGCATGTCAACAGAAAGGACAGGTAAAGTCAGTACCCGGCGGCCCTGCACCATGAAAGCGTGTGCCGTGCATGCCGAGCGTTGGACCCCTTGTCACAGCGTGACCCAGAGGGGACGGGGGTCGGTCTCATGGCTGCACGGCTTGAGGAGGGGACTGGGGACTCCTGACCCCACCGGGCCTGCGTTTCCCCCCATCTCTCAGTCAATAAGGGGAACACAGGATGGGACATTTCTCCCGGCCCTTGGGCTGGAGATGGCACAGACACTGGAGCTCACACATCTTTCCTGGGAAATACAGGTAGTTCTTGGGTCCCCCAAAACCAGACGGATACAGAGAGAAACCCAAGCTGCAGCTCACGAGTCACAACCCCCAGAGGGGCTGCCCGACCCAATTTGCCAGTTTTGTCACTATTTTTGCCCTGTCAGCCTGTGCTGGTTGTGCTCAACTTCACAAGATCTGCCAGGGGAAAGCGTCACGTCCCTGCTGTAATTCCGAGCTCCCCATCCCCAAAAGGCGCCCACCAGTTAGAGGTGCCAGTTACAGGTCCATGCTACTCAACCAGCAGACACAAGCTTCCACAAAACGCCCAGTTCCCAGAATGAATCCAAAATGCTGCTCCTACTCTGAGACACGGACACGGGGTCCAGTTGCAGAGAGGGGAGCATGGCTACACCTCTCCAAAGGAGCCAGAGCTTTTGGGAGCAAGGCCACGTCCCTCCCAGGGACCCCGAGCTACCAGACAGTGGTAGGGAGACAGTGGGGACAATATTGGAGTGTGCTAAGGTCAACAGGAGATTAGATGGTGACTTCTTTGGGTGTAGGATAACCAATGTGGGAGTCAAACTCATGCATCTATTTGAGATCACTCTTGGTTTTTGTCTTTCATTTCTTTCCTCTAACAGAACCGACAGACCAGCTACTCCAGAAACCCAGCTTGACAAAGGAAAACGCGTCTGATGGTTTTTAAGTCAGTTTTCGAAATTGTTGGGATATTAAAGGCTGAAAGATGGTTTCTAAACAGGTGCACAGCACTGGCCAAGAGCTGACACGTGAGACGCAGCAAAGATCCCCTTCTCTCCCGGGGTTTAGTGCGTTAATGCACGCCTGGAGCTCAGCTCGGTAACCGATACGCCGTGTGGCGGCAGTGGGGTCAGCCAGCCTCACCGTCTTGGTGGAAGTTGCCATGTTCTCCATCTCCTCGTGGGTGACCCAGACGTTACCAGAGGACTGCAGGGAAAAGAGCAGAGTGGTCAGGGTAAACCAGCACGGAACCACGGCCTCAGTTCACACCCGCGCTGGAAACAAGCCTGGCTTGGGCTGATCAGGCCACCTTTGTGCTTGGAGCTCTACTGGGGAGATCTCACACAGTCCTGGCAGCTTGGGCTGGGGGCACCCCGCTACTCGTGGGGACCCTGGGCTGTCCCTGCGGCCACAGAGAGAGCAGCAAGGACCACTGGCCCTTTGGCTGCTTTGGCATAACGCTCATGGAGCCTGTAGCTTGCCTCTCACAGCTCTGACCTCAGCCATGGCCACCTGAGGGGACACAGCAAGCTTGGGGCCTTTCTTTCTGCTGTCTGCATTTCTACAGATGTGTCTTGGCATTACTGGGGCACCATTAACCCCTCTGGGGGCTTGAGGACCAGCACAAACCACAATTCCTCCATCTCTCCAATGTCCTGTCCCGGGCAAGGTGGGATCTGCAGTTGCTCTGACTTGCCCCAGGAATTTCCCATAGTCCCAGGAAAAGGTTTGTATTGAAATGAAATGAAAACGGCTCTGAATAACCGAGCTGGCTCTGTAAACCACACATGCGCTGTCTGGGTGGGATTTTGTCTTCTCCAGGGCAGATGCTCGGCAGGGTCAGCGTCTTGGTGACAACCTCTGAGTGTGAGGACAAGAGCATCTGCAGGTGCCACAAGACAGGAAAGTGCTTCACACTCCATGGCCATAAATGATCTTTGTGCCTGAGGACATGCGTCTGGTGGTTTGACCCGTCCATCAGGGAACGTCACCCCCTCCACGGCCGCGCTCGCCTGTGACACTGGGACTCCCTGAGAACTGATGAACCACTGTGGTCCCAAGGAGGCAGGGAAAGGAGGGAAACAAGGGTGTAGTCCTGTCCCATGGAAGGTCTGTCTAGGGGAAGGGGGGTTTGCGGCGTGAAGCACTTACTGTCCGTGAGGTGGGTGGTGCCGAGGGGCTCGTGAGCGAGACCATCTCCTGGATGGCCAGACGCAGTTTCAGGCGATGCAGTGCGTTGCTGATGCCGATCTCCCTCTGGATCTCAGTGTCGGACAGGGCCGACATGATGGCTCCGCTCTTCACGTTGGCTCGGCAAGCAGCAACGTACCAGGCCGGCATCCCCACCCAGAGCTGCCAAAACAGGGCAGTCAGTGACGGCCCGGTTGACTTACCCTAACTTCCTCTGGTAGGATCAAGGCCATCCTGTTTGAAGCTCAGTATCAAAGTTGGACACTCACATGGGGTTCCTTTTTCGTTTGTACCTTGCACAGAAGGCCTGTGGGTAGCCCAGCATCCCCATATCTGCTGGCCACAGGACAGGTAAAGAGCACCCACTGAGCCTTTGAACTCAAAGCTCTACTCAACCCACAACTCTACAGAATGTGTGAGGGCTCTGAGGATTTGCTCTGCTTCCCCAGGTTTTGCAACCACCAGCCATGCGCATGGATCCAGCATGGTGGGACTGTGGGGTGCTGTACCGCCGAGCGCAGCACAGACCAGTGGTGACTGCAAAGCTGTTGGTGCACGGGGACGATGCAGGGCGTGCTCTGCCTCACCTCCAGCCAGGAGACAACAGTGGGGCCATCCCAGTGAGCAAAGGGCAATCCTTTCCTCCGAGCCTCCTCCAGGAGTTCATGCCTGGAGGGAACAGAAGCAGAAGAGTGATTTATTGGGGGCTTGCAAGGGAACAGACCACAGGCAGTAAGAACCAGCTGGCAGCAAAGCAATAAAGCAGCGAACAGGGCTCAAGAGAGGGTGAAAAGTCCTTCCAGCAATTCCCAGTCCCATGCCGTGGCTTCTCAGCCATCAGGCAGGAAATTTTCTTGCTGGGATGGAGAAGAAGGTTCACTCACTTCTTTCGCAGGCGTCGATCCTTCTCGGCCTGAGCACCCAGCTTGCCAAGCCCCAGAGGGTCCTGCATGCCCACCTCCACGTCGGTCAGCACCACTGTTGGGCAAGCAAGACACGCTCCCATCAGTGTGACGTCCCACGGATCCAGTGCGCACAATCAGAGCTCGGGAGGTGACACTCTCCATTCCCACCCCACTCCCACAGCCGCCCTGCATCCCTGGGAAGCCCAAGGGGACGCCCCTCTGCCATCCCTCCCATTTCAAAATGCTCAATGTCAAGTAAAGGATTTCGGGGCACAAAAGCAGCTCCTACCAAAGAGCTCTGCAAAATCAGGAAGGTCCCATGGGGAGGGAAGTGATTTGGGGACATCAAAGATAAGGTACAGTGATGGGAGGTCACTGCAGCTCCTGCAGAGCTTTAAGAGCGACACCGTGCTCAGGTCAGAAAGGGCTGCAGGGCAGAAAGCACCAGGACCCAATTGCCCTGAAGCTGCAGGTAGCCCAGAGCCATGGCCCCAACATCCCCAGATCAGCAGGGCTGTCCCTGCTCCTCCGCCTGCCGCCCCACAGCACCCCAATGCCAGGCAGTGAGGCATGCAGAGAGCCTGGCCCAAAGGGACGCCCGCCCGGCACGCGCAGGAATAGGGCTGCTCACGGACCCTGCCCCGTGGCCCCTTCTCTGCTCAGCTGGATCAAGCGGCCCTTCTCTTTTTTCCCGAACAAGCGCCCGATGGAGGATTTGATTCCCTTCCTCTTGGAGCCCTTGTGCAAGGAGTCCTGGCTGCTGTTGCTGCTGGGATTGCTGGCCTGCTCCTCCAGCGAGCTGGGGATGGGGGGAGAGGAACAGCAAAGCCTTTAGGTTATTCCCGAGCAGCGCACAGGCCATGGCAAACCCCAGCCCGTTCCACAACCCCACGCCTGCCCCACGCAAATCCTCAAACCAACAGAGCAGTGGTGCGAGATCCCACGGCCGCTCCACGTACCTCTTCCCATCCTCCTGACTTAGCGCAGGGTGGCCCAGCTTCTCCAGCCGCAGCGTCCTGGGTGAGGATGGGGGCGATGTCTCGCATTTGATGGTGGTTTTATCCTCGCGGCTTTCATCCCGAGCTGCAGGTGACTGAAGAAGTGGAGAAGCCATGAGGCTGGGCAGCCAAAGGCTGAGCAGCTCCATCCTTGCCCTGCTGCCTGCCTCTCTCTTGCTCCACGGAGGCATGGCCAAAAGAGCCACCAGGGCCCGGAGGCTTTGCCACGCTCCAGGATTGGCCTGGACTAGAGCTCTGGCAATGGCTCGAGATGCCCAAACAGATGGGGAGGATGTGGCCGTACGGCCAAGATCCTGGGAACAGGGAGGAGAGAGGATGCAGCCCCACGGTCCAGGTCAGGGTACAGGGACAGAAGCTGCGGGCCCTCAGCAGAGGGCTCTGAGGAGCACAGATGGGAATGTCCCAAAGACACTCGTCACCAGAGGGGACACACAGTGGCTTTCTGAACCTCCCCATGTCCTGCCAGACCCCCCAGGCTGCCAGCCAGCACATCTCCAAGCACCTCACAGGATCCCCATGATCCTCCTGCCGAATCCCTGGGGTCCCCAGCTCCATCCCGCGCCTGCTGCACCCTGACCTGGTGTGGACAAAGCCAGGAGCAGGCTGGAAAAGGGGCTTGGACAAAACCCAACGGGATGGGAGCCACTCACTAGCAGTTTCCTCCGGTGCTTCCTCAAGTCGCTGGGCTGATTGCAAGGGGGAAAGCGAGAGAGACACAGAAAGGGGGGCAGTTAATGGAGAACCCTTGCGCAGAGCAGCCCCGGGGCCAGGCGTGCCAGGCTGGGAGACAGCAACCACGGGCACCCCCGTTCCACATCACCCCCCCTGCACACCCGTGCAGATGCCAGAGCACCGCTCCCACCCCAGGCAGCCACGCAGGCGCGCACCCTGTCCAGCCCCCCATCAGCTCCATGTGCCTCCTCACCAACGTCATGATCCCCATGCGGTCGAGGTCCTGAGCCGCGCTGCGGGAGGAGAGCTTGGGGGTGGAGCGGCCGCTGAGCGGTGGGGACGAGCTGGCCAGGGACAGGGCTGTCAGCGAGGTGGGGATGGAAGCCCTTTTGCAGAGCTGGGTGAGGTTGAGGCCCTCCATGCTGCCGCTCGTGACGCGGGTCTCCAGCTCCTCTGCACGGAGCTCGGTGGACTCCTTCTCCTCTTGGATCATCCTGGAAGAGCAGCGGGGCTCAGGGCTCCTGGCTCCCCACCTTTCTGGGGAGCCACCTCACACCGCCCACCTCACAAATCCCAGTAGGATCTCTCTACCCGGGGGAAATGCACCTCAGGTGCTGTGACTCGAGCCCCCGATCCCCAGGAATGGCAGCAAGATCCATCAGGATCTACATAAACCAGAGCTGAGGGAAACTCTGATTTCTTTTAATATTTGTGGGAGACTTTTTTAAAAAATTATGATTCTTTCCATGAACCAGCAGTGGTACAGCTGAGAGACAGGGAGCCACAGGCAGAAAGGGCCAAGCCCTGCGGCCTGATGTCCTGGAGCCAGTTTCCTGGCTGAAGCTGGACTGAGACCTCAATTTTAGGGCATGAGAGCCTCCTCCCACCTCCTGGCAGCTCGTTGCCCCCCTGGAGCCATTTCAGAGCAAGGCAGTGGTGAGCTTTGGCCATGGCCGCTACCTGATCTCCTCGTTGATGGCATCCAGCTGCTCCTGGAGCATCATGGCCAACGTCTGGGCGTCCGAGTGCCCACCAGGGGAGAGCACGTCCATGGAGCTGAAAAGCGTTTCACGGTCGTCCTCGTCCACATCGGAGATCTCCGGGTCACTGTCGAAGGCGTGAGGCCCTGTGGCCAGGACGCTGCCTGCCTGGGCCTGCTCCCAGTCCTGGGGGAACAAGGTCCACTGGTCCCACGTGGCAGTTTCATGTCTCCAAAAGCCAAACTGGAGATCTCCGCGAAACAGTCGCACCTCAACGCAATCTCAGTGGGAAACCTTTCCTACTGTGTTACCCCCATCCACGCATCGGGTGAAGGAAATTGCCCCATGTCCCCAAATCAGGGACAGCTCAGACCAGTGTGTAAGGCAGGAGGAGACTCCAACCCCAACCCTGACCGCGTGCTGGCACGAAGCTGGATTACCTTGGCTGGCTCCTCTCGCCGGGCGGCGAATCGGCCCTTCTGCGCCCGAGGCAGGCCCGGGGCTGCCCCAAAGGGCTCGGCAGGGGCGTGGACCACGGCGCTCAGAGGGAAGCGCAGGTCCGTGGCACTGCCCATGTGGGACCTGGGGAGAAAGAGCTCTGTTGCGGCCATTGCTCCATGCAAGGATGTCCCCATCGCTGGGCTGCTCCCCTTGCAGCCCAAGCTTGCTCAGGACAGAGGAGCAGGATGAGGCCACTCTGGGATGCCCACCCCAGCGACGCCTGCCTACTCCACATGAAACAATGCAAAACCAGGCTCTGGAGAAAGGTGCCCCATTCCCCCCATGGCCCTGGCGATTTGCTCACAGACTGCAGGAAGCTCAGCCCTGGGGCCCACCCTGCTGCCACATCCCCCTTCGCTGCAGCACCCACTGGGGCACCCAGCCCGTTCTGGCCAAAACCACCCTGCGCTGTGGGCCTGCTGTGAAGCTGCGGGCTGAACGGGCCCCTCCTGTCCTCCCCTCTCAAGAACACCTTGCACCGCCCAACACGTACAGCAGGTCTTGTGCCTGTCTTCTCCATCCCCGTGGTACAGAACAGGGAGCTTTTCTCCTTCTTTTTACGTTTTCTTCAACATTTTGACGTAAAAAAAACCCTGATGAATAAAATTCTATTTGAAACAGATCTTCCAGATGTGAGGACATGAACATCGTTTGGGATCTCCCAGCAGAAATGGGCTGGGACTTCTTCATCCTCCTCCTCCACGCTCAGGCTGGTGCTCAGAAGCGGGTCCCCATGCCAGGCAGAGCAGCGCAGGGGCTGCTGTTGGGCACGAGGCCACGTCTGGCTGCTCGTGGTCCTCACTGCGTACCTCCACCTTGCCTGGCTGCTCCTCGCCCTGCAGACCCAACCACACAGCCATTACTCCCTACATGCGGTGCCATAGAAGTCAGGAGGGCTTTTCCATTTAAGATGACAAAAGCAGTTGTCCAAGGCCGATCAGTGTTCTTCCACCGCGGTGAGTCTGGTTTCCAGTGCAAACACAGATCCGGGCTCCCCAGCCCAGCATCCTACCGAACCCACATGGAACCAGTAACACGAGCAGCTTGGCTTGGCGTCAGCTCGGTGTTTGCAGATGAAGGTACAGCCCAAGCTTTAAGGGGATTTAAGCTCTGGAGCCGCTGACAAGCAGTTCCAGAGCTAAAGGCAGATAAGGAAGTCTTAAGACAAAAGCTGACATTCAGCTGGGGGATTACTCTGGCCTCTGTAACTCAAGCTTTCTGCTGATTTTTCCTCCAAGAAATTAAAAAAAAATAATTGTCCATCCTGTTCTTACAGACCCATACAGAGAGGTCCCACACATGTTCTGGACACTCCTCTGGCATTCAGCTATCCTTCATCCTCACAAGCTCTTCCTCACTGTCCCTTTGTTCTCTCCATGACAGACACGGGGCCTCCAGGCCTTCTCCTCTCTGCCACAGCCGCTGACAGGTTTGAAGCTGGTGACACTGGCTCCCTTCCATCTTCTCCAGTCTTCCCAAGAGGTGAATTTCCCTGCTGGTGGTCATTCTCATCGATCCCTTGCTGCCTCCAACACACGTCACAAGCGCTCAGGAGAGGATGGCGTCTCCCAGGTGGCCGCAGCAACGCAGTGGGGCGCGTGCCATGCTGGCACCCTCCTTTTCTACACCCCTGGCTTCTTGCAGTGGTGCTGAGTACCTGGTGAGTGCCGGGGGCTGAGACCCGATGGACTCACCTCTCCTCCTGGTGCTCTGGGCTGGGACCTCCCCATCTCCCAGCTGACTTTAAATGAAAGGGTGTGGGAGGGGAGAAAGGAGGGGAAAAATGGGAGCATTCATCCTCCTTTGCCTGCAACACCTCAAAAGAGATTCCTCCTTCTTCCCCAGCCCATCCCCAGCACACCACAGCACGACAGACACTTGGTGAACATCTAGCTTTCACAGAAAATTAAGCCCCCTTTGTGCAGAAAAATAAGCTACGTCCAGTGCTTTTTTGACCTTAGAAGAGCAAATTTTGGGCCATTCAGTTGGGCTGGTCAGTTCTCACCAGACTGTGTACCACTCCAGGACAAATCCACGATGGGGACAGCGCAGCCGGAGCCGACCTGCGATGAACTACTCTGCAGCCCTGCACTGAGGCTTGGTGAAACCAGAAATGCTTGGTGCCAGCAGCATTTTGGGGCTGTAAAAGCACAACGCCCCCAAAGCCGCGGGCGCAGCATGCAAGCAGGGTGTGCACAGGCTGGGGGTTTTGGCAGGCGGCCCTTACCTCGCGTGCATGCTCTCCACAAACGTCCCACTTCTGGTCTTGAGCTGATCGACCTCCAGCCTCAGCTTGTCGATCTCGTCAGACAGCCGTCGCTGCTCAGGGCGAGAGAAGAGAGGCAGGGTTGGTTTTGCCCTGACAAGCAGCCAGGTCTGGGGCAAGCCACATCCTCGGCTATTTCCAGGTTTAGATTCCCTTTAAAGATCTCCATCCCAGGGTTAAAGCACCTTTGATACATCGGTAAAGAAACAGCTCATGCAGGTGACAGTGGACGACGATGCCGGGGCGATGCCGCGAAGGGAGGGAGTGATCGCAGGCCAGACAGACAGACACGCGCATGCTGGAAGCGATGCTGGTTTGAGAGGAGAAGGAAAATCGGTCCCGCTGGGACGCTCTGGTTTGGCTCCAGACCGCCTGTGCGCGTTCTCCTTGGCCAAGGGCCGGCACTGAGGGACGCGCTAGCCAAATTTGATGCTGGCCCTGTCCCTCCTGCTGCCAGCCCCATCCTCACCAGGAACCTGTGCCTCCACTAAGTGGTTTTGCTGTCCCACGGGAGACGTGAGAGGGGAGGCTGCGGGCGGGCAGGGTGGCAGGGGAGATGGGATGCTGGGGGCAAACAGGCTGAAGTGGGCGGGCAACATGCAGGCAGCGTCATGCGGGTCTGCGAGCTGTGCCTCTGCCAGGAGCTGAGCAGCCACGGATGGGAAGCGTGAGTGATGCCCGCACATCCTCACTGCGGGCAGGGAGCATCTGGGAGAGCAAGGCCCTGGGCAAGGGGGTAAGCAGCCCCCTGATCCCCCCCAACCATGCATGAGAGACGGGGCACACCCCAAAAGCTCCTGTTAATGCAAAAAGCTGCATCCCTCCGGCTTTCCAGCCCAGGCCAACGGGGACTCGTGTTGCAGGCCCTACTTGGATGCTTTATCTGAGAGCAGGGGAGGTGCAAAGGCCTATGGGGCCTTCTGCGAGCTGGGCATGGAGCAGATCTTCCCCCCAGTTCGAGTGAGAGGGTGCAGAAAGCCTGGGGGTGAAGGGGACGTGGCTGCCCAAGCAGCGCTGTCCCTCGCAGCCAGGCTGCCCCGAGGAGCGCGGGGGTAAACCCCGCTCTAGACACGCGGGCGAAGCCACCCCGGCCTCGCTGCTGTCCTCGGCGCGGGGTCGGGGACAGATGAGCGTGATAGAAATACGGAGAGGGAACATGCCTGTGAGGGAACCGAACCGGGGCTCTCCAGGGAGGCGGGCGGCAGCTTCCACCCAGCCACTGCGTGGGTTAGCTTGTGGCCTGCTGCTGCTGGGCACTTTGGGATCCGAGCTCCTCCGAAATGAGGGCGTTTTCGGAGGCGCGGCTGCCACTAGCCGGGGAGTGGGATTGGGGAAGCACAGTCACTAGGGCAGGCTCCCTGCAGCGGCATTTACCTTGTCGTGCTGGTGTTCCTCTATCTGCTTTTGGGTATTTTCCAGCTCTTGTAACAATGTGTTCTTTGAAAAACCAAACAAAAGAAAAGGGAACAAAAACAAGAAAGAAAAAGAGAGACCGTTTAGAAAACGGCCGTGCGGCCTCCCGGGAACGGCCGGCGTGGAATTGCTGCGTGGACGTTGTGACGGACACCTGGCAGGAGGGACGGCAGTGGCACCCTGATCGGCTCCTCACCCACCTGCCTGCGAACCGGTGTCCTCCGCATGCCTCCTGCTCCTCAGGCAGAGCTGGCGTTGCTCAGCTCCTGCCCCGCACCGGGGCTGGGGCATGGCCATGAAGGGTAAGGGGTGATCAGAGGTTTGATGGGCAGGGCTTGAAGATTAGGAAACGCATCTGAGAGGAGATCAGCTCCTCACGCAGCTGGATCAAGGGCAAAACGTCCCCTACGTCTAAGCTAGGGAATAGCAGGGGGAAAAGAAGATGTGTTTGCAACTGCCTGACCTAGTGCTCTTTTTGGGAGGTGTTGGCAGCCCAACAGGATCATTTTTGCCTGCAGAACACCTGGAGAAACCCTCTGAGTGAGCCAGCGTCAGGGGCAAGCTGGGGAGCAGACGATGCCCCTTCTCAAGGTGCCACCACTCTGGTTCCCGCCGCTTGCTGGGGTGGGAATTTGGACTCAGCCCCATGTGTTGGGTCCTGCTCTTTAACCAGCACTGCTCAGACCTCTCTGCTGAGTGACCAGACACTGGGACAACGGGGTCTGGCTCGGGACAGGAGGCACAGAGCAGCAGGGAGACAGAGCCGCTCCTGGAGGGCTCGGCAGAGCGATGCTACCCCTCGGTGCTCTAGCTGGCGACGGGGAGCCTGGTCCCTGCAGGAGCCCAGACAGAGCCCAGGTCAGGGGCTGACCTCCCGTTGGCACTGAGAGGTTAACCCCTGCTCTGAGCTCCCCGCTCTCCCAGCTCATTGCACCCACGCTGGGGCAGCGGCAAGTCCAGCTGGCTCCACAAAGGAAAGCCCAGCTCCCCAGGAGGAGCGGAGTGGGAGCTGGGAGGCTCTGGGACTCTGCCCCAGCTTGGAGAAGGCAGATCAGTCTGGGCTTGGGGGACAGGAAGGTTTCGGGGCAGCACGTGGAGGGGGTGGGCAGAGGGGAGAGGATGAACGCTGCATTTTCTTCTGCAAAATGCAGCAGCATTTTGCTCCGACAGCCGGGCACAGGCTGCAGTTGAGGCTGCACCAGAAGAGACACAGGGAAGTAAGGGAACGGAGCAGGAGAAATCCCGCTGCTGTCAGAGGTGAGAGGCAGCGGGATGCGGGTCTTACTGGACAAGGGCTGGCTGGAGGCACGGGTGTGACACAGCACACTTCCCTGCGCTCCCACTAGCCCCAGCACTCGCCTGGCATCCTGCATGTGACCATTTCTCCGTCCCTGCACAGGTACTTCCAAAATCCAGCTGGCAGCTGGCCGAGGCTCTGTGCCAGAGGGGCTGCGGACCCCCCAGCCTCCCACCAGCCCCCAGAGGACCCCCTGCCCCCCAGCCGCCACCTTCTCCTCCAAGGCCGCCATCCTCTCCTTGAGGTGCAGCTGCAGCCGCTCGTTGGACTCGCTCAGCAGACGGTCCACGGTGTCCGAGAGCCGCTTGTTGTGCTCCTCGTTCATCTTCTCCCGCTGGCGGGCCTGCAACGGCACACAGCGACCGGCCACATCAGAGCCAGCGGATCTGCCCCTCCTGCCATGAGGGACTCGGTGCCCTCCTGATCCCGTGCCTGCTGATGGTGCAAGGGCTGGTTCCCCAGGCCCAGCTTTTGGAGACAAATCCACCCTTACAGCACAGATCGGACCCTCTGCTGGGGTTCTGCTGGTCTCTGCCATTTCCCAGCCAGGGATGAAGAGGAAGGAGGACAGGATCCAAAGAGATCCTGCCCGCCTGCCCCTCAGGAAAGCTTCATCAGTGCATTTGCAAGGGACTGCCACTCCGGGGGCACACTGCAGACCCCAAAGGGTGCCAATCCTCCAGATTTGCAAAGGTCTCTCCAAATCTCTGCCTTAGGCAAAAACATCCAGGGCCTTCCCCAGGGACACATGCTGTAATCCCACCGAGGTGGCCCCAGAAACGGGCCTCACAACCTCCTGCGTGGACAGCCCAGCCACTGGCTAAGGAGCACAGCAGGAATTGTGCACACACCAGCCACTTCCCCGTCTTTCTGAGGGGCAGCACCCTTTGGTCTCAGCGCCCATCGGTTTCGCCCTGCTGCTGATCCAGGGTGGGGGGAAAAGCAGCTGGAGCTTCCCCCTCCACCCCGCATTTGGGGTCCCAGCTTGCCCCAGGAGGTGATGCTGGGAGAGGAGTGGATAGGGCACACTAACAGTAAGACCTGGATGCCTGGGAGAGGGGGAAATCACAGTAGAGAGCATCTTGAGCTCCTGGGTGACTCTAGATTAAGAGCTCCTGGATGGGAAATGATTAACCAGGCCCCTGTCTCCATCCTACAGAGCCAGGAGCCAGCCCACCCCTCATGGTGTGCGCAGGGATCTAGCCACCACAGCAAGGCAGAGACAAGGCCGGATCAGGACCCGCAAGGACGCCCAGGTCCAGGCTGAGCAGCGCTTACCCTGGCCAGCTCCTGGTTCTTCTCCTCTAGCTGGCTCTCCAGCTGCCGGAGGTGCTCCTCGATGCTCCCGTGCCTCTCTTCTGCCTGGGAAAAGCAGAGCGGCCCTCTCGGATGATGCTCCTCAAAACTATGCGGGTCCTCCTGCACTCCTCCCTCCAGCCAGCACCCTGGGCTGTGGTGCTCTCTCCCACTGCCTGCATCCCACCATGGCTCACTCTGTGCTGGGAGCCCAAACCAGCCCTGCTAGCACGGTGATGGGGGATGGAGGTGCTCCATGAGTGACCTGGCACCCATTCCAGTGCCCGCAAAGGGCAGGGCTGGCCATACCCACACCTCCCTCCAGGCCTGCACCGTCCCAGATCCACTCTGGGTTCTTCCTCTTCCTCCTCATCCCAGAGTGGTCCCAGCACAAGCTGGAGGCCACTCAGATCAACAGGGTCATCTCTGCCTTGGAGAAAGGAGCTGAGGGAGGGGAGCAAACCCCGCGTGTACCGGACATGTCAGGAGCTTTCAAAACCCTGCAGCCACGGGGGAGGCAGAGGACAGTAAAGCCCAGAGCCTAGGAAGGAGAGCCAGACCTGCCTCCTCCTCCGGTTTCTGTGCTCCCTCCTGTCCCCGCTGTCCCCACGCGCCCCGCACACTTGCCTTGGTAAGCGCAGCGATGCGCTGGGCCAGCTCCGCTTCTACTTCAGGCAGCGTCTCCGCCTTCCGCATCGTCTGCTGCAGCTTCTGCTCTGCCAGCTCCAGCAGCTCCTGCAGGTGCCGGGCTTTCTCCTCACACTGCGGGACAGGGTAGCATGGGTGCTCAGCACTGAGGCTTGTCTGCTTGTCCCATTCCCAGCACTTGCTTCTCCCTCCCAGGTCCCCAGGGTGGTGGGGAATCTGTGGGTCCAAGCTTCGGTACCTGGCGGTGCAGGGACTCCTTGTTGGCCAGCTCGCTTTCCAGCTTGTCATTGAGGTCATGGATGGAGGTGGCTTCTCGCTGGGCTGCCAGGTAGCGTTTCTCCAGCGTGGTGATCCTCTCCTCCATGTCCTCTTTTTGAGCCAGGGCCTGGGGAAGCCATGGGGCTGTCACATCCTGATCTGTGACCACCTATTTGAGAATAACTGGGCCACCCAGCTCCTGCCAGCCTGGGACACGCCCTGAGTCCAAGCATGCAAGGAAAACCCTGCTCTGCACAGGCATGAGGGACAGCAGAGTGGGAGATGAGCACAGGGAGAGTCGGGCAATCAGAAGAACCTTCTGGCACAGACACAGCTCCCTGCCCAGATCTGCAGCACACCTGGGTATCGCGGTGTCTGCTTATAACCCCAGGGAAGTCCTGCTGATGGACAACCTCCCAAAGGCAGAGGTCTCCTTTGGGGAACACTGGCCGTCGCTCTGCACCCAACAGGGGTTACAGTCCCTTCCCAGCCCACAGCGTGTGGAAGCTGCTGTGAACGTCTCTGCAACTGCACCAGGCTCAGCAGTGCGAGGGGGCTGTGTCTAACCTCTCGGAGGTCCCTCTGGTACTTGCTGCTCATCTCCTCCGATTTGATCAGATCCTTCCTGGCGGTGCCCAGATCCTCCTCCAGCTCGGTGACGCTGGCAGCCAACGCAGAGATGCGCTCCTTGGCCTGGACCACTTCGAAATTCTGCTTCTCCAGGAGCTCCTGCAGCTCCACCACCCGCCCTGCCTCATCGTCCGGGTGGACGGAGCCGTTGGAGAGCCGCTGCAAGGCAGCAGAGAGGGAGGCGGATGTCGGGTGGCCCCAAAGCGCAGGCTGGCATTGCCTGCAGCTACACAGTGGGGGAACGTGGCCCTGCAGGGACCCGGTGGGGTGGTGGGGAGCGGGGACGTGGCGTTCTGGAACCCCCTGCCAACAGTGGCTTCTCAGAGGCACCACAGAACAGGGATGGCTGAGGGTTTCCCAGAGCCTGTCTGGGGAGTAGGGCCCCTAGGAGCACCCGAGCACCCGAGCAGGAGCACAAATTCCCCTTCGCTCAGAAATGGCCTGTATCCACCGGGAAGGGCATTTCCCAGCAGGCTGGACGCAGGGGAGAGGGAAAAAAGTTTTCAGCACCGTGGAACCAGTGGCAAGGGGGTTGGAGCTATGATGGCCTCGGTGAGCACGGCCAGAGCAGGGGTGTCGGGGGCTCTCACCTTCCAGGGAAGCTTCTGTGCTGGCTCCTTGGGCTCCCTCTCATCCCGCTCACCCGCCGGGGCCTCCCGCACACTGCCTTGCTGCAGAGCCGCCACCTGCATGACAACGGGGCTGAATTAACGAGAGAAAGCAGAGGAGACCAGCTGGTCCAGCTGCAGGTGACGCCAGCCCTGGAGCACCCAGGTCTGCAAGTGGCTTCCCACTGGCGTGCTCCACCATCATATTCAGCCAGTGCCTGTGGCTGGGGGGGAACTGGAGGGATGTGGTGAAGAAGAGAGGGGAAGGCAGACATGCTGTGACAGGTCAGCACTGATGGAGGATGAAGCCACATCTTGTACGGACACAGTGGTGCTTGCAAAGAGCCTGAGCCCCAGCAGGAACATTTTCTTGGTGAGCCCTCGGGGACCTGAGCTCTGCGTGCCAGGGCTCCCTCCCAGCTCACGTCACTGGGTTGTAGCCAGACAGACTCCAAACCCAGTGCAGCAGGGGATAAACACTGACATCACACCTTGCTCTGCTGGGGGAGGATGGGGAAAGGGTCTGAAGGCCAGGCACTGCCTCCCCTCCGCGCCTGGGGAAGTACCGCCAGACATCCTGGGAGCTGGGAAGAGGAGCAGAATTTGGCCAAGCAGAGGTTAGAAGGATGGCTCTCTCCTTTTGGCAGTAGTAGCTGGGCAGAACTTCAGGAATGAAAACAGGGTTATATCTCTCCAGGATGAAAGGAGCTAGATGTTGGGGACAGCCACGTTCCTGCGCCAGGGCCCCAGCAAGGAAGGAGACGGGGGATGTAAGATGAGGTGCGTGGAGCAGAGAGGTTTGGGTCTCTCCTGTGGCAGGGAAAATCCCAAGTCACTGAGAGTCTTCTGGGAGCTGATTGTGATTCAAGTTCAGGTTGCTTTTGTTAGTGAAATTAATACCAAACAGCAAGATGACAGAGGAAACCTCGCCTACGAGACAAGTTTTCAGAATATTTACAAGGTTTCCTTAAATACAGACAATCTTTATGTAAACAGCGATTTTAGAATGAACGCCTTACATTAAAAATGCACAAAAGCCATTTCTCTGATCTGCACGATCATCTGAAGGTGGTACTTCAGCAAACTCGCCATGAATTCAAACCTAATGCGGGGCAGTCCCAAACCCCTCTTACCTGCCGATGGGCATCCACGAGCTGCTCCTCCAAGGTTGCCACTCGCTCTAAGGCTGCTCGCAAGCGCTCCCTGACCTGCAGTCGTGTTGGATAACAGGAAAAGGCGTTATTGATCCGTGATGAGGGTGCTCAGGATCTAGGCAGGCTCCCAGCCCCTTCGGTCTGGCTGACAGCCAGGCTCAAGTGGATTCACGTTCAGGGCACAGGCTCGGGGATGCTCCAGCCCATCACTTGGGAGAGCGAAAGCATGTTGGAGAGGAACAGCCCGGACCAGACTGATTCTTACAGGAGACCCACGGCCAGGGCAGCTTGCAGATGTCTTTTAGCAGAAAAAGGAGCTGCTCGAGGTAAACGAATCGGGAGGAACAACAAGAGTAGTAACACAAAGACTGAACCAGAGTGGCGAAATGCCAGTGCTCACCACAACCACGTGAGTGACCCAGGGAAGCAAGGTCCCAGTCCCCAACAGCCTCAAACCCACAGCATGCACTTGGGAGCCCCACTGGCTCCTAAACCGAGGGTGCTGCAGCTCTTAGATACTCAAGACCTTCCTCCTGAGGAACCCCATGTCACCAGCCAGCTTAACAAGCGAAAACAGCACCAAGGGGAGGGAGGAAGAGGGTTGGGAGAAGGTCAGATCTGAGCAGGGGATGCTCATGGAGCAAGCCAGGAGAGAGGTCCCAGCAGCCTGTCTCACCTTTTCATCTAGCGCCTTGTGATGCTCAAAGAGTGACTTGAGCGCCTTGAGCACCTCGACCTCACTGGAAACCCCAGATGGTGACTGGGCCTGACGCTTGACCACGGTCATCCTCAGGGACCGCTCATGCCTCGACACCAGGCACTCCAGGTGCTCCAGCAAGAGCTGCAAGAGGGCAAGCGTGAGGCTTTCGCCACCCCGGGGGCTGGCGATGCTGGTATCGGCCCAGCAGCCTGCGGAGTCCCACATTTCTGGGGACTGAAAGCCAGATAGCAGGTTTTTTACGCTTACCCGGGTGTTATTGCGCTCGGCTTTCAGCTCCGAGATCTCCTCTTCCCTCTCCAGGAGCTGCTCCCGGCACGCACTGAGCTCCCGCGTCAGCGTTGCAAACTCCTGCAGAAATCAGGGCACGGCTGTGAGCAGGGAGAGCAGGAGGGAGACGGAGCCAGCGTCCCAGCCCCACTGCCAGGCCCTCCAGAACACAGCATTTCTCATCCGAACCCAGGGGTTTGGATGAGAGACAGGGACACCAAGGGGGACATTGATAAATTGGTGGAGAAGCAGAGCCAGGCTGGGAGGTGATCTACTCCTGGCTTCCCCAAGTGCTGTGGGCAAGGGAGAACACAGCATCCCAATATTTACCCATCTGGTTTGACACCCAGCGACACCACAAACTCCCCTACAGCTCCAGAGGTGCTCAATGGCATTTAAATGGCATCCCAGTCAAGGCCACCAGCATGCTCCCATCCCCACTGTCCCCTTGATGGAACCCAGCAGGGCACCCACCTTGGCGGACCCCATCAGGCTAAAACTCACCGCAAAGCCACAGCCGGCCAGGATGGGTCCCCTGGCCCCAAGCCAGCCTCTGCCATGGCCTCAGGACCTGGCATCATCCAAAATCTCCCTCCAAAGGAAAGAGCAAGATCTGCCCCAATCCAGCATGTGGGGCCTCACAGAGCTTCTTATGGGGCACCCCTCAAGCCCCAAATCCCAGCAGAGAGAGAAGTGGCACAGCAGATGTGGCAGGTGCCACCAGTCCTGGCTCCAGTCACCGCTCCCTCCAGGGAGGTGACAGCCAGCACGGCAGAGCCGCGCACAGAGCGGTGCCGAAGCCGAGCTGCAAAGCCAGCACATCCCTTGGGATACAATGGGCTCCTCAGAAACGGAGCAACCACCCTTGTGACTGTTGGAGGGGAAAGGAAACCCGCTGTGACGTTCCTAGGAGAGTTCATTTTCCCTTAAAAAACAAAACCCAAGCACCTGGCTCAGCCCAGGAGCACCCTCCCATTGCTCCCAGTCGCTCTTTCAATCGCCAGCGGGGCCAGGACTAAGCGACATTTTGCAGCTGAGATTTTTGGGGGTGAAAAAGGTAAATATGGAAACGCTTCATGAATTTACACCAGTTTCACAGTGTTGTCAGGAAGAACTTACAGAGGAAAAGGGTTTCAGAAGAAGCTGGGCAGGATTTGATTGAGCATTAACAAACCAAATTTCGACTGGGTGCTGGGAGCCGTTTTACAGTGTGAAATCTCTTCCACTTTAATTTTCAAGTTAAACAAATAAAAACCCTTCAGACTGAAGCAAAATGCTGAGGCTTATGTTGAATCAAATGCTCTGCTCAGCTCAAAGTGAAACCTCTCTCAACAGCTGACATCTCTCCAAGAAACCAAGAGCTTTTTAATCTCTGTCCCAACCAGACTCTTCCCCTCCCTTCCCACCCCAGACTGCTCACACCAGTGCAGTGTTTGGCCTGGGATTGGTGGGGATGGTGGAGTCACTGGTGATGCTGAGATCCACAGTGGGACAGGACCCGAGCATGTCTCAATGTGGAGGCAGAAAAGGAGCAATCGCTGCAGTCGAAGTCAGTCATCGCCCTAGAAAGAGCTGCTTTTCCGCCCATCACCACGCCTCAGGGCTGCTGCCCCGTGCCATCCTCACCCCAGCATCGCCCCGGGGCCTGCATCCCCCGGCTCCTTTCCAGCCCCACTCCCACCGCATCGCTTCCCCAGGGACCACTCCAGCCCTGGGCTCATCCCTGCCTCCATCAGTTGTCCCCCAAATCGGTCACAGCCCCCCGAGCCTCCATCCCCAGCCCCTGCCATGCCCAGGCGCAGTCCCACGCTGGCTCTCGGACCATCCCCCAGCCCCCCAAAGCGCAGCGAACCCCACCGCAGATCGTCGTGCCGCCCAAGCCTTTCCCGGAGCCATGTCCTCCCGGCCGGCGGGGATTAAGGCTCGGCACAGCCCCGCGGCACAGGCATGTGCGTGTGCGCTGCTGGGTTATGCAAGCGCTGCACGCAGGAGTGAGCAGCTCGTGAACGTCCCCACGGATTATACCAGTGCTGGGAATGCCGGTGAGCAGAAAGCGTGTGAGAGAGGCAGGGAGGGGTCGCAGATTAGGTCCCTGTGCACCGCTGGCTGCTTCAGATTTAGGGATATGTCGTTGCCCCGTCCCTCAATATGCCAGGAGACAGGCAGCAGGGCTTAAGGAGCTCAGCAAAAGCATCCTTGTGGCTGTGATGGCCCCAAGAATGTCCTTCAGCAGCCCAAGCTACAACGGTCGGTGACGCACAGGCTGTGGACTCTCTCCCAGCACAGGGGCAGGAACCCTGCAAATCCAAAGCTCCCAGATCTGCAAAGGGTGGAAATCTCCTGCTCTGCCCCATGGCAGGGGAAGCCGGAGCTGCGGATGTGGATGCTGGGGTGAACCGGGCTCTGTGCAGTGCGGGACGGATGGGACAAGGCATCGGAGGCAGCAAGCGAAGAGGGATGCCACGGTGGGGATGGCGATCGGCAGTGCTCATCCCTCCTGACCCCGCGTTGCCTTGCCCGGGCTGGCCGAGCTGTACAGATTGCGCCCGCAATCAGGCTTTCATCCCAAACGGCAAGGAGATTAAAAGAGAGAAAAAATCCACTGGAGAGAGACAGGCAGCCCCCATCCTGGCCAGCCCGATGCAATCCACGGGTCAGCGGGTCAAAGCGCGCTGGCGGCTCCATTCCCGGGCACGGCACAAAGCTCCTGCCTGACCCCGTCCCACCGGGGTGTTCCTCTCCGAGCCCTCCATCCCACCAGGAATGGCTGGTCGGTTCCTCTGCTGTGCACCCAGCACGGCTGCCAGGCCAGGAGCATCCCACGGCAAAGAGAAGGGACCAAAAAGGAGCATTTACCACCAAAAATAGCAACATCCCTGCGGTCAGACGGGACAGCAGTAGGGGTCAGCCGAGTACACGGGGCTGTGGGCATTTGCCAGCCTGATTTTGCTGCTTTGGGAACAAAAATATAGGAATAAATCAACCCAGAACCCACCTGTAGCTACCTGCACCAGCGCCAGCTGTGCCAGATGTCTGCCCTAGCGCTGCCACCTTGCTTTGGGCCACCAGCGGGCACCCGGCGAGTTTGGGGACCGTAAGGACAAGGTGTCCCCAGCTCCTGGCTGCAGCGTTGCACCGTGGAGCGCGGCTTTCACCCCCTAAATCCTAGCGAAGCGGCAGTAAAGAGGATGTGGTGTCTTCCAGGAAACGCAGAGGCGCCTGCCCCCGGCGCCCATAAGCTCTCAGCCTAAGCAGGGACACCTATAAACGGATTAGAAAGCGAAGGCGAGGTGCCTGACCCTCCATCGAAGGACGGATGAGGAGACACAGCCCTGGGAGTCCTTGGGAGCGCCGTGGGAAGCCCAGCAGCCCGGGAAGCAGCTGATTTGGATTCAAACCAAACCACCCAAAGCACGCCTGGCTGGGCTCAGCCCCAGGCCTGGGCAGGAGGGAGCGGGATGGACGAATGCTATCCGCGCTGTCGGAGCAGGGAGGGGGACACGGAGCACCACACAGGGTATTGAAACGGGGAGCTGTGGCTCAGGGCTCACACCTTTGGTCAGCACCAGGCACCAGGGGTTTGGGGTCTTCCCTCTCAGCTGCATGGATGGGGAAGGCACAGGGAAGAGCTGGAGAGAGGCCAGAAACCAGCGATGAGAAATGGCTGGGAAAGCAACGAGAGGTTTAGGAAGCTCAGGGGAGAAGGCTCGTAGCGTGAAAAAGCTGAAACGCAGAAGTCTTTGGCCTAAAGCCATCTTCTGCCTTTCCCCGTGCCATCCGCAGCACACAGAAGGCTGCAGTGAGACGGCACCAAAGAGAGATAAAATTCCCCCATTTGCGGCAGGAGCGTGGCTGCCGCTCCAACACACCCGCGCCTCAGGAACAAACTGGCTCCAGTTGCGGGATTAATGGTGTTTTAAAGCCCCTAATTGGAGTGATTGCTCCTGATGGGCCAGGCGAGCGATGGTGGGCGATGCGGGAAGGATGCCCGCGCCGGCCGTTCAGCGCTGCTGACTCAGCACGCAGGGGACGGAGCCCCATTGGTCCGTTCATCTGCGCTGGGAGCTGGCAGAGCCGTCGCCTCGGTTCCTCCTCGCTGTCCCAGGGGCGGTGCGGAACTATGAGAAAGCTCTAAGTCACAGTTGAGGGGATGAACACAACCCCAGTGGCGCGTAGCATGGGATTAGAAAGATTAAATCCTGCTGGCTAAAGCCAGGGCTCCAACCATCACCCACCCTCAGAGCCGAGCTGTGCGGTGGCACATGCTGGACCTCTCGGTCACAGCACCGTGACTCTGCGGGGACCATCCATGGGGAACTGGCGTTCTCCCCTCCCAACACGTGGGCATGATGTGTATTTCCAGCCAGGATGGCTCGGGGAGGAGCATCGTGCAGCCGAGCAAGCAGCAATCCAACATCTCAGCACCCTGGTCTTGTGGGAGGGCGGCCAGCTCCAAGGGTTCAACGCTGAGCCACCAGATCCCTCCACCCTTCCCCAAAATCCGGAGACACTTTAATGGTCTCACCCAGTGGGTGCTTTCCCTTGGCTTGGAGCTGCTGGGGTCCCTATTTCCAGGGACCCCAGCAGCAAGTGTTAACTCTAGATATATATTTAAGTTAAATGGGAGGAATTTGGGGTGATAGTTTGATGCCAGGACCCTGCCCAGCTCCTGGGGGACCTCCAGAGAGCTTGGGGAGTCTTAGGGGGTCTGCCTACCCCAAAAAACCCAGCTCTCGGCTCCCCAGGCAGCTGCAAGAGGCAGTGAAGGCGCAGCAGAGCAGGATCTGGAAGGAAGAGCTGCGGGAGGTTTCCGTGACCATCGGTAACCCACTGTGAAATTTGGGAGCCTGTTCTCCCCCTGCCACAGCTGGGGACATGGATTCCTGCCCAACCCCCACGCCCTGGCAGGGCAGGGAGCAGTGCCACCCCACGCAGGACGCCGCTTCGGGAACACATCTGGATACACCTGGAGCCCTGCGTGTCACATCCCCGTGTGGCACCTATGCCCAGGAGAGCCGAGGGGGAGCTGAGCTGAGCTGAGGAGCCAGGCAGGAGGGAGCTGGCGGCCGTGCCAGCGCCCCGGGGTCTGAGCACCCAGACCCCGGCCAGGGCTCGGTCCTCAGTCGCACGCCCCCTGCGCAAGCAGAGACGGCAGAGGGATTGGAACCGAGAGCTTTCAGCCCGATTAAGTCGCATTCAGCGCTCTCATATGAATAAATAAATCATGTAAGAAGCATTAAGGCAGCTTAGTTTCCCCGGGAAATCACCCTGGAGTTCTGCCTTTTGGGGGCTGAGGGATGTCTCCGTGGATTAGGCGGGGGGATGGCTTGGGCGCGTGGCAGCCAAGCCCCGCATGAACAAAGGGGATCGGGAGCCACAGGCAGGAGCATCCTCACTTGCCCAAAGTAGGGGTTGGCCCCAGGCACACATGTTCCCTGCTGCCCCACCGACGGCTCTGCCGGCACTCTGGATCCTGTGCCAACGCAGCGGCATCCAGGGTCCGCTGTGCCCTGAAAGGATGCAGAGCACCGCATCCCCCAGCCACCATCCTCCCAATCCTCCCCAGCCAGCACGTCCCCCACACAGCCAGCGCTTGGCTCTTCAGTGACCCAGCCCTGCCCCAAAAAAAGGGTTCCTTCAAGCAATCCAGCTGGAATGCCATCCCAGTAGGGTCTGACACGTTGGAATAAGTTCCTGGACAAAAAGGCTCACAGAGAAGGAGGAAGAGGATGGGACAGGCCCAAGGAAACCCCCCCCACAGTGCCGTAGAGAAGACACCCGCTGCGTCCCGCTTACCTGGTACATGCACATGCTGGGATTAATCCCATTGAGCAGGTGAGCGCCTTTGGGTCTGCTCCCCTCATTCATGCCGAGCCCTCATCTCCCACGAGGGCGGCCGGCGCGGCCCCGAGGGCGAGGAGCGCAGTGGGCACCGCGGGCCGCCATGCCCGGGCGCAGAGCCCCCCTGCCGCCGCAGGGACGGGCAGGGCAGCGGGAGGCAGCGGGAGCTCAGGGCAATTCCCCATCTGCCGTCCGCCCTAATCGCATACCTCGCTGCGCGCAGGGAGCCGCAGGCAGCCCCAGCGGGAGCGGGGCACCCAGCACGCTCGTGGGTGCAGCGCTGCCAGCGAGTCCCTTCGCGCTGACCCAGTTTGCTCCGTCTGCACGCCGCCGCTGCCGAGGCGCCGAGGACCCTTTATTGGAGCGGGAGCGGAGGCTAAATCCGTGTGGTCCCTTAATCCGAGGCGGCAGCGGTGGGGCGGGCAGTGTGCGAGCAGGGTGACCTGGCTTGCTCCCTCCCTGCGCGCTGGCTAGGGAGCCAGGACAGGAGCCCCCGGCACGCGGGATGTGGTGGTGGCCCTGCCTGCACCCAGCACTCGGGCACGTCTCAGGGGTGGAGAGCAACTCATCCCCGGGGACCCAGGAGCTCCCGGGGAAGCACCGTCAGGTGTTTTGCTTCCGGCAGCCTGGGCAGAGCAGGACCAGCCCAGCTCCATGGACAGGGCCGTGGGCTGCCCTCCTCCTGAGGAGCCTTCCCCTGTTCAGAGCAGGAGGGATGCCAAGAGCTGGCCAGCCACCAGCCCAAGCTCTGTCCTGGCTTGTGTGCCAGATTTGATCCATTGGTTATGTCCCACCCCTCTGGGGTGCCCCAAGCCCCAGCACCCAGGTATGGCAGGAGGATTTGAGGTCTCAGCACCGGCACAGTCGACATGGATGTAAGCATTCAAAGCCTCCTGCTCTCCCTGGCTGCTGGGCTCCTTGCTGGCTCTCCCCACATCACAACCACAGCGGAGTGGTGCGGAAACCCCCTCCGTACCCTGCTTCCCCCAAGTGTGGGCCCTGGGACGCTGCGTGCTGCCCCACAAGAGCCCGCAGGGAAGGTGGGCAGCTCGTTTCCACCCTGCGCAGCCCCGCGACGCTGATCCACCCCATCCTCTTCTGACCTGTGCATCTTTGTTTGTGGTGCTCGAGCTCAAGTCCAGGTCTCTGGAGTACCTGGAGCAGGTCCTGCAAGTGGAGGAGCCAGGAGCAGAGCACCACCAGGCTCTCAGCAGAGCCAGGAACCCCGGCGGAGCCACTGCAAGCCCCCATGTCCCCATGCCCTGGGCTGCTTGCTCAGCGCAGCCCTCTGGCAGCCTCCCTGCCCACCGCCCAGCTGCTCCGGCTCGGGAAACAAACGGGCCCATTGCGACGTCCTGGTCCGTGCTCTGCACCCAGCTCTATCTCCAGCTAGAGACAAAGATCAATTCCCACCACCCAGCACGAGACAGGGCTGATGGAGAGGGTCCCTCCCAGCAAGGGAAGGTACAAGGAGCAGGGGCTTCCCTCCAGCAGCGGGGAAGGAGTGTGGTCCCCCCCCATTTGGGGGACTCCGTAACTGCCAGGGGGGACTCATGAAGCCATGGACCGCCCGACGTCCAGGGAGCAGGCTGGACACAGCAAGCCAGATCTGCTACCCGAAACCTGCTCTCTGCTGCCTAAGCACTCTTCAGTACCAACGGGTGAGCGTGAGCTCTGGGTCTGCCTCTCCATCACCCTGGGGTGTCCTCAGAAAGGCTTTGCCCCTTTTTCACACCTATTCCGCTGTGCAAGAGCGGGGCTTACAGTCCCACACCTCCCCGTGTGCACTCACAGACCAACCAGGGGCACAGAGGAGAAGGGGAGATGTTCCAGCTGGTTGTGGCTTGGCCTGGGAGAGCCTACAGGTTTTATTATTGGCATGAGGTGCAACACACCCGGCGACATCACCGCTATCACACCAAGCTGGCCTTCCTAAGGGCACGAGCTAAAAATCACAGCCGAGCGGCCCATCGCCCTCGTACGCCTCGATGAAGGCTCCTGCTCATCCCAGGGCCAGCTCCTTACCTGTGGGAGTGCCGAGTTGAGCTGCCTCTGGAGCTGGTCACGCTCCCGTAGGGTCTCCTGCAAGCGGCTCTGGGTGACAGAGAGCGTCTCGCGGGTCTCCCGCAGGGTGTCCAGCAGCTTATCCCTCTCATCCAGCATATTCACCATCAGCTGCTCAAAGTCGGCGTCCGCCTCAGAGCCCTGGGGGGGACCCAGAGGGTCCCCCTCGCTGATGGTGGGCATCACCTCGCACATCATGGCGGGGTGCGACAGGTGGGCAAGGGTCCCGAGGGTGCCCGGTGGGGCGGGCGGTGGGTGCTGTCGAGCTGCAGGGCCCCGATCACATCGCTATGGGGTCCTGCAGCTCAGGGGAGCCAGCACTGGAGAGGGCAATGGGGTGGTGCAGGTGGAAGGATCACCCATCCCCTCTTGGGTGCTAAACAGAAGCTGGCATCACTCCAGTGGGGACGGAGGGGCCTCCTTGGCACTGACAAGGCCCTCGCAGTCTCAAATCCTCCTGCTCAGCTGCTTGTGACTGCCAGCGTTCCTCGTGTCACCTCTCTGATGCCTTTCAGAGGGGCTGGAGCATCAACGAGCCATGGGGACGTTCAGAGGGAGACAAGGCAACCCTTGAGGACTCGTGCTGACGGGGAGCCCAAGCTGGCAGCAGCGCAGGGAGGGTCTGGGGGACGTCTGGGGTGTCCAGGCATGCTGAGGAGGCCGGCGATGGTGGGCTGTTCTCCCCAAGGCTGGATGAGGTGGTCACTACTGGTCCAGGAGTGTGTCTCCGTTTGGCATCGCAGCTCTTCAAACCCACAGTGGTGACCTACAGGAGAGGGGACAGAGATCAGATCCCTCCTGCTGCCCTCAAAATGCCCAGGGCACCTGCCCAGCACCCTCTGCCCCCCATCAGACCCTGGAAGGCTGCAACAGGTCGGCTCAGCACCCGCAGGAACAGGCTGTCAGGTTGGACCACCCTGCAGCCACGTGGTCACTACACTGCACCCAGTTCGGTACCAAGCTGCAGGGAACGGCATCGCCAAGACCCAAAATCCTGCATCAGTCTTTGGCATTCACATATCCTGAGCCAAGACCCCGGCCCCTCTGGGGAGCACCTGGCTGCTGAGGGACCTCGTGGCCCAAGTGTCCTCCAGCCGCAGAAACTCTCCGTTTGCAGAAAATCAGGCTCAAACCCGAGTTGGGCCCAAACCTGGCATGAAGTCACAGCAACAAACGAGCTTAACGATCTGATTAATGCTCACCCCTCCTCTCCATGTGGCACCAACGGGAAAAGATGCGGTGGTATGGCTGTTCAGTGTTAATTGAACTTCAGCACATCCTCCAACAGTCACACCTCCACCCCAGGGACGGAGCCAGCAGCGTCTCCAATTACTGCCCGCGCACCAGCACCGTTCCCCAGCCCCAGGGAGGAGAAGCTGGAGGGCAGGGGCAGAGCTGCCAGTTTGGGCAGCAGCCTGGATATAGGCCGGATTAAAGCATGGGCAGACCCAGGGACTCGACCCCAGGGGCGATGCTGGTGCCTGCAGCCCCACCTCCCTTTCTGCAGCCCAAAGCCACAGGGGCGAGAGGCTGGGATGTTCCCCATCCCAGTGGAAGCAAGATGCCAGGCACGGGTTTTTGGCGACACAGACCTTTGGGTGAGCTTCAGCCCACTCCAGCCCGACGAGGGTCCCCAGCAGCGAGGGTGGGTGTGCCACTGTCACCCCAGCCGCCCTGGGGACCTGCCCACCCGATACTGCCACCTTCGCCAGGCTTTGTCGGCAAGGAGATAAGCTCAGGGTGAGGGCTGCTGGTCTAACGCCGGTTTTGGGCCAGTCCCCTTTCACTTAGCAAGTTTTAAAATCTTTACAACAGATTAAATGCTTGAGGGTAGGTCTGGATGCCCTTAGATCCCTCCCCTTCCAAACCAAGGTACGCACACGGACAAAAGGACCTGCGTGCAGTCACGGGCCAGGCCAGCCCGTTCTGGCCCTCGGCACGGGAACAAAAGCTCCGGTCTCGCACAGCTCGGCGCACAGCGGGGCGGTTCTGCCCCGTTCAAAGGCGGCGTGCGTAAGGAGATGCTTTTGTGCGCACCCAGACACGTAGACACACGCTGCCGGGGCCGGGGCAAGCGTAGCTCCATTCTTGGGATGACAGTGGCTCATCAGCTGATGGGAAGTTTGACACAAAAATCCTCTAAAAATAGAGAAGCTCTGGCAAAAGCACCGGCCCCTCAATGCGCATCCAGCGCATCACGCCGACAGCCAGCTCCTGCACGCTGGGGATGTGGGACAGAGCGTCCCACAGGTGTTTGTCCCACCTCCTCCCCTTTACAGATTTAAGTTGTGTCCCTGACGTGGGATAAAACCTGTTCCGGGCACGTACTGCTGTCCTGACCCTTTGAGCCTTGTTCACGCTCCTTCCTGGCCCCGCTGGGATGTGGATGACGGGATAACTGTGACCGACATCCCAGCCCTGCAGCGTCCCTGCAAAAAGGAGGCTGGCGGAGAGCGAGGGACACTCCAGCCCCTGCTCTCCTGGGGCTGATCTGGACACGAGCCCTGGTCCCATAATTAAGCAGGTAAAATGTTTTCCAGTCCTCCTTCCCCTAATTAGCAGCCCCAGTGGTACCCACACACGAGCACGGCCATGCTGCCAGCCTTCCTGGAGGGAAAGGGTCAGGAAGAGCAGAAATCAGCCTCGTGCCAGGGCCCAGCCCTATTAATTTGGGTGCAAAACCCAAATGGGGCGACTTTCATGCCTCATCCTGCTGCTGTGCCTCTGTTTGCGGGGGGAGCACGCAGAAAGCACGACCGTGCCGCGGAAAGGCAGATGGCCCCATGAGCACAACATGAACGGCAAAATCGGCGGCGTGGCCACGTCCCCACCTCGGCCCTGGTGAGGAACTGAATGAATTAGCAGATGAACTAAAAGCTATCAACCAAGGCAGAGAGGGAAGAGCCCTGCAGGCTTCTCTCAGGGAGGGGAAATGCTGCAGGGAATGGCCAAGACATAAATCTGACAGGAGCGATGATGGGATGGAAATTTATCCCGGCTGCAAAGGAGAGGCTCACTTGCCAGGAGGAGACTGCAGACGCCAGTCCCAGCGGGGCTGCGGTGGCTCCCCGACCCCGTGGGGGTAATCCAAGGGGCTGGACCCACGCGGTGCAGGAGGAGGCACGGATTTACCCCAGGCACCACCCACGGGATATTTTTCTTTTTGCTTCCCCCACAGCTGCGCCCGTGCGTGGGTGGCTGGGGCGGTTTGGGGAAGCCCCTGTGCTACTTTGCATCATTGTACCCTGCTCCTGTGCGCAGCTGTACCCTGATCTACCTGCCGGGCTTGGGAGGGGAGGCTGGGCGGGATAAGCCCAGCCTGGCCACCTCAGCCTGGGCAGGGTGATAACAGCATCACAGCATCACGGGGACCTCACACGGCACTGGTGCTGGTCCGGGACAGACTCATCCCATCTCGCTGGCCCCCAAAAGCATCTGTGCTCTGCCTCCCGAGCACGCTCAGCAAAGATGGGATACAGCATACAGCTGTCTGCCCAGTGACCCAAAGCTCCTCCACGGCCAGGGCTCGGAGGATGACTTCTTCGAGGGGGGTCACACTCTCCCCTTGCATCCTGGGCCACCAGACACGGGTGCCACGGAGAATTCACACTGCGGCGTAAGGCAAGGAGAGCTGCTACGATCCTCTGCAGCTAGAGAAGCACTACAACCAGGGATGAGGCTTCCTAGCATCACCAAGAGCAGCCAAAGCCCTCCTCGTCCTGGCCTGAAGCCCCCGGGGGGTGGTGGGCAGCCAGCCCAGGGCTGTCAGGGCTCTCCACACCCCCCACGACACCGCTGCCCCGTGAGCATCCCTCTGCCAGGGGGTCCCTGGCGGGTAAATCCAGGCTGACGGTCCACCTCTCTGGAAAGATTTCAGCCACGTGTGCCCATCTCCTGGCTGAAACCACGGCAGACCCCAAGTGGAAAAATCCCGGCACTGTGGAGGCACCGGTCACACCCATAACCGCTACGGACAGACACTGAGCTGCCTTCGGTGTCCCGGTCACAGAGCCGTCCCGCCAACAACCACTGGGCAATTCTCCCACCCCGTGGACTCAGGAGAGATTATTTATGGACTCAACCACAGCAGCTTTCACAGCAAAACCAGAGCAACAGCAAAACACCAGCCCCAGGAGCAGCACAGCCGACGGGCAGGACCATCACCTGGGGTCAGGGCGGTCGCAAAGCTTTGATTTGTGATGCCAGTGAGGAAGCCAGGACCAGGCTGGGTTTGAGCCCTGCTGCCTTCAAGCCCTTCGGAGCAGGAAGTGCGTCCAGGGAGCAAGAGGCACGGGAGAGCACGCAGGGCTGTGCACACGAGCAGGTGCACGCAGACATGCAGCAACATCCGTGTGTGCAGGGATGTGCACACAAGTAGGGACGCACAGGGGTGCAGGGATGCACAGGGGTGTAGGGATGTGCAGGGATGTGCATGGGTGCAGGTTTGCGCAAGGGTGCAAGGATGTGCAGGGGTGCAGGGATATGCATGGGTGCAGGGATGCGCACGGGTGCAGGGATGCGCAAGGGTGCAGGGATGCGCACGGATGCAGGGATGTGCAGGGGTGCAGGGATGTGCATGGGTGCAGGGGTGCAGGGATGCGCAGGGGTGCAGGGATGCGCACGGGTGCAGGGATGTGCAGGGGTGCAGGGATGTGCACGGGTGCAGGGATGCGCAGGGGTGCAGGGATGTGCATGGGTGCAGGGGTGCAGGGATGCGCAGGGGTGCAGGGATGTGCAGGGATGCACAGGGGTGCAGGAAGCTCCTGCCTGGTGTCAGCTCCCCTCGAGACGAGCATCCCCTCATTTCTGCACCACCTCAAGCCCTGGGATTTTCGCTTTTCTCTAAAAGCAACAGAAAATCACCCGTTCCCACGCGCCTCTTCCCCCGGGAAGCCAGCTGGCGGCTGCATACACAAGAGCCATCCCCGCGTAGCGAGGCTCAGCAGACCCACACATCCGACCGGTCCCTGTCAAGGACCTTGGGGACGTCACTGTGGGTGACAGCCCGAACGCCTCCCACTTTGCTGGTGACCCTGGCAGCAGCGAGGGCAGACCAAACGCAGCCCTGCAGCGCTGGACATCGCTGAGCTCGCTCGCTATTAGCAACAAAATACTGCCCGTGCATCTCAACCTTTCAACCGCGTCCGGTAAAACGACGTCAACGCCACTGCCTGGGTTCAGAGGCCCCTCACTGATGGGGCACTCACGGGGCAGAGGAGCGGGGATGCGGGGAGACAGCTGGCGAGCTGAGAAACCAGCCGCTGCGCAGCTCTAGCCCTTTGCTGGGTATTTTTAGTCCCCCGGGGCTGCCAGGCTCAGACTGGCTGGAAGCAGGTTTGTTGCCAGTGAGAACGTCCTTGCTTTACTGCCCCTTCCCCCACCCCAAAACGATGCTTTCCCCACTCTTTGGAACAGAGAGTGGCACAGTCACGCGCTGCCCGCTTGGAGAGGCCGGTTCGCCGCGGCGGTGCCCATCTGTGGGCAGCTGATGGAAAGCAGAGGGGTTTTTTTTTGCCCTTGAGGTGATTATTTGCTCAGCAGGACTCCACAGCAAGCCAAGCTGCCCAGGGGATGCTCGGCCCCAGGGAGTGCCCCGGCTTTCCCTTTCCACCAGGGCGAGAAGCACCCCGGCATTTATCCCCACACAAACCCGCCGGAGCACTGAGCCAGACGCAGGCTGGCCTTTTTTTCTCTGAGCAGCTTCACTCTCATCTCAGCCCTGACAAGGGAAACAAAAAAACCTCCATGGCTCTGTCAGCGAGATCATCACCCCAGCAGGCAGCTGGCAAAGAGGGTTTAGCGCGCACCTCGGAGGCAACAAGCTCCCGGAGATTGATCAGCCCATAAAAACGTCAGTTTGATCTTCTCCGCTCCCAGAAAATCCTCATCAGCCGCCCAACCTGGCCTCAAAAGAGCAGTGCAGTCGGGGAGGCAGAGCCCACACCAGTACCGGTTGCTTGCAGCTCACTGGTGCAAGGACGGCTTCCCCGCTGCTGAACCAGCCAAGGATGGGGTCCCAGCACCCTGCGCTGACCCCTTCCCAGCCAGAGCCGGGAGCAAGAAGGAGGGTGATGCCCTTTTGCTGTTGGTTTTTCCTTGCTTTTTCACCTTTTCTTTGTGATGCTGCATTACACGTGATTACATGGCCAGGCTGCAGAAGTGTCACACCCTGACATTCCAGCAAGATCGTCCCAGTCCCTGCTCCCACAGACAGAGCTATGTCCCAGCACAGGTCCTGCTCACCCTCTTTGAAGTCGGACACCGCTTTGGAGCAGCCAGGAGATGCCGAGCCACCAGTCCCCCCAGTCCGCCCCAGGGAAGGGCAGTCCTGACCCACCAAGTCGTGGGACGGCGTGCAGATGGCAGAGCAGGAACATCCTCAATATCTCCACCGACCCACAGAGCCTGCTTTCCATTTTAGCCTCGGTGCGAGATGTGGTGATTAGAGGCTGAGAACACGGAGATTACTCCTGCGCACAAGACAGAGGATGCTGCAGTGCCCTGGCTCAACAGTGGAAATTGCCATTTTAAGCGCAGAGCCTGGCAATGAAAGTCTTCACCTGCGCAGGTCTCGGAGATGTCTTTGCCACACGGTCGTGCGGGCCACAGGCTGGGGTTTCACCTCCTGAGGCATTCCTGCCCTGAGCCCACAGGAGAGCTGCTGCTCGTGCCACGGTGTCCGGATGGGGCTCGTCTGCATCGGAAACGGAGAGCTGAGCTCCATGTGTGCCAGCAGCTCCTTGCATCCCTCCCTACAGCCCCACAGAGCCCAAGGGTCCCTCCTCATCCTCTCCTCACCCCATCCATGTGCTTGGCCACAGGTCCTGTCTATATGCTCCACAGGTTTCCTAGTTTTACAAGCCTGGACCCAAGCAGTCCTGTCTGCAAGCTCAAGCAACCCGGCTTCTCCATCCTGGACGATTCCCAGGGAAAAAGCTGCATTTCAATAAGAAAACCAATCAGCAGACACGGCCTCATCCCAGCATCTCTCCTGAGTCCTTATATTTACTCCTGGGATGCGCTGTGGTCTCTGGGGACCTCCAGCCCCCTGGGAAGGACAAGGAAGATCCAATTTCCCATGGGGCCCAGATGGTGATGGTGCCCCCACATTCCCTACGGCCGCCCCGCCGCCGGCAGGGTACCGCGCAGATGGTACCCGGCTGACGCCAGGGACAGCCCGCGGCCAGGACACCCAGGGATAAGAAGGGAAATGAGGCATTCTGGCTCGAAATAAGGTGCCAATTTTTAGCAGCAAAGGATGAGATTCACATACTGAAGGGTGAGATGGATTCACAGGGAGTCACCGCTGCGGAGATCTGCGCTACGGATGTGATCAACCTGAGAAAAGATGTAGCACTGCCTCCTCTCCCGTCCAGGGCCAGGAAGTCACCCGGTGTCCCCACACCAGCAGCAACGTGTCCTTTGCTCCAGAGGGGACAATCCCCAACTTGTCCCTTGCTGGGATGTTTGGGCAGCGTCTCCAGGTTTTGGATCTGTCTCAGAGGTGGCAGGGAAGCAGTGGGTGCCCCTAAAGCATGGGGACAGAGGACACTGTGAGCAATGAAAGAGAGCTACTCCATATCTTACCTTAACGGGCACGCTTCTGCCCCAAAGGCTCGCTCCAAAACCAAAAAGCAGTTCCCATCCTCAGCACTTGCTTGCTCCAAGTCACTAAGCCAGAGGAGAAACCGGGAGGAAAAATGTCCAGATCTGGCTCTTCCTTTGCAGGGAGAAGTAAGTGTTAGTATTCACCCGATATTTATAGCTCCCAGTGGGAGGGGAGGCATTACACACAACTTCCAGTGGGTATTTTCAGAAAGCCACCTGCTCCTCGCCATTGTGCAGAAACACGATTGTTCTGCAACAAAAAGCTCGTCAGACGATGAGCCGCAATCTCTGCCGGGTCCTCCGGCGCGGACACGGGGTGCACAGTGCTCCTAACGGGGGCTGGCACCTAAACTCAGCCACGTACGCCAGTTTGCAGGACTGTGCCCCCCCTTGGAGAGTGCCGTACCAGTCGCGTTACGGTTCCTGACTCAGTTTCCCTGTGTCCAAAATGGGCTCTGTGTCCTCAGCTGACCCCAGACAAAGGCACAAGCTCAGTTTATCGCTGGAGGAACTTGGCACGGGCAGGGACAGCCGGGGTAAAGACACCAACACGCAAACCTGCCGTTGCACTTTGGGGTGAGACGACAGACGGGACGAGCCTTGGACGGGCTCCAAGCTGGATGATCCCTCTGACAAGTGGGATCCCAAAGCCTGGCCAAGAGACTCAGCAAGTCCAGGCTCACCTTCAAACTTCATCTCTGGGTTTGCAAGAGCCAAAAACACGACTGAGGGGAGAGAGGATGACTAAACCAGCCCTCCTTTGCTGCTAAACCCATGAGGATCCCAGGCCCACGTGGGAGCCCAGCAAGCGCGCTGGTGATGCAAGGGCACGGTCACCAGCCCACGAGCTGGATTTGACCCTGCTGCAGACCTGCCCAGGGCAGAAGGGGTCACCCAAACCATTAGAAACACAAACCAAATCTCCCAGACCCTGTCACCACAATCCCACTCCTCACCTGCACCGATAACGCTTCGTAGTGGATTTCCCCAAAAATTCGGCAGCACCGCCAAAACGGCAGGACTGCCAGCAACGCTGGAGGAACACCAATTCCTTCAGTGGGCGAGCGGTGAGGAAACCGCTTTGTGCCGCGAGCGGGACTGCCTGGAAGGGAGAAGGATGCGCCTGATGCACGACAGCGAGCTCACATCCCTCCTCCAGGATGTGGTCTGCACTCAGATCCATCCCCAGAGACACGGAGGGGTATTAGCAGCAACCCAGCCGGCACAGAAAAGCCACAGCGCCGGTTACAACCATTTCCTTCTTCAACAGCCGATCCGCTGGCCATCCCTGCGTGTGCCTGCGGCTGCTCCATCCTCTTCTTCTACAACTTTGCGACCAGACCCTGTGTCCTTTGCTCTGTTGGGACGAAGCCTTTGACTCCTGCTTCACCCGAGGCTGGTTTCAACAAGCAGCAGAGGGAAAGGCAATCACCGCAGCTCTTCTAGCAGCAGCACGCCGAGGCGAACCAGCCCCTAGGTGAATCCGCAAGTGACAGTCAGCACTGGGATCCCAGCAGTCAGGCTGGTTTCCAGCCCAGGGTGGGCGCAGACTCCTTTGAGAGGGAACAAGGCATGGGGAAGCAGTCTACAACCCTGGGGAGAAAATCGTGTGCTTGCCACAGAGGCGGCATCACTGCAAAAGTCCCTCACCTCCGGGAAAGTGAGGCGTTGTGCCTCAGTTTCCCCACTAGCAGGGCACAACTTCAGTCGTCACAGACTCGGAGGGATGGCTGGTGATTTTCCATGATTTCACTTGAGGTTTTGCCACGGGTACCTCCCTCCCACCCCCATAACACTTTTGATGAAGAGTTACTTCATTTGGGAGCCTGACGCCCCGGAGCGGGGGGCCCTCCTCCTCCTCCTCGCTGCCAACCAGCCCCTGCCCTGCTTTAGTCACACCCCGGGAGCACTCGCTGGTGCTAATTTATTCAGCGCCGGGGGAAGAGTCACCAGCGCAAAGGGAGGCTGCTGAAATCCGTGCCGCGGGTGCGCCCGAGCCCCGTGAAGATGGGGAGGAAAAGACGGAAGCCTCTTCACCCACCCCAGCCCCGGTACCCATGCTGCAGCAGACAGCGCAGGCTTCTGCACCCAGCCCAGGGCACACGGGTGCTCGTAAAGAAACCCCACAACGAGCACCACGTGCATCCCAACGCGGCGGCTCCTTGCCCTAAGGAGCTGGGATGCCTCGTCTGCCCAAGATCCAGGGCTTCCACCGCATCGCCCAGCTCACTGGCATCTCTTCCACATCCAGCAGCATCATCTGCACCCAAAGCACGGCTCTCCACGCGACGAGCGTCAGCAATAACAATCACTCCCACACATCTGCTGCACATCTGCACAGTTCCCGGTACAAAATTTGGCCACCAACTCCATGAATGGTGGAAGGCAAAGTGGCTCAGTGAGCGACCTGGGGTCCAGAGCAGCACCCCGCTCCCTGCCCCGCTTGGAGGGGTCACAAGCATTTTGCCACTACGCTTCACCGGACCACAAATTCTGAGTGGTGTTGAGGAAGAGCCCAGGGAGGTAACTTGGAGAGCTGGAGAAGAGGAAGACTGGGCTTTCAACACAAAATTTGGGAAGTATTAGAGGATATTCAGAGCCAGAGAGGACAGACTGGGGAAATACCTAGAGCTCCAGTCTGGAAATACCCAGAGCTCTGTGGCTCCAGTTTGGGCCACGGCAGACACGGGAACACGTCCCTGCATCACACTCAGGGAGGTTTCGCAGCCAACACACCGGGAAAGGGAAAAGCAATGGTCCTGGAGCACAACCCATGCCCTGGGGAGGCCTCCAGAGCTCAGCAATTCACCACTGACCACTTTAGCACACAAGCAGAGATAATGGCGGTGAGATCTTCGCCCCAAGCCCTCCCCATGCTCCCCATCCCACCTGCAGACAAGCCAGGGGCTCCCCAGCTGCATCAGGACATCGCTGTCCTCCATCCTCCCAACACAGGGGAGGTTTTAGTCCTTCCTGTTCCAGAAGAGCGGTGACATCTTGGCTTGGGCATTGGATGACCCCAACCAGAGGCAACTCAAGATGGTTCTGGTAACTCAAGAGATGTGGGGGGGTTTCCCCTTGTAGTCATTCCTTCTGCTTTCCCCTCCTTCTGGTAAATAACTTCAGCAAGTTCTTCACTCCCTCTGCTGATGGCACAGGTAATCACGGAACAGCTTTCGCCCAGCTGCGAACTGGCCCTGGTGGGGAGCGGGATACCAGCGCGATTCTCAGCTCTGTGCGGCCAGGCTCCAAGGACAGTCACGCCAGATCCAGTGCCAGGACAGCTCTGCATGGGGAAAAACCCCAGACACACTCTGTGCGTCCCCATCCCTGCTGGGACACGCGGGCGGATGGGATCTCAGAGCTGTGGTTGCTCAGCTCCGTGCAGGGCAGGGCAGGATCGCGGGGTTAAATCTGCCTGGTTGAAATCTGCTCTTCCTCCCTTCCTCATGCCAGGGCTAACCACAACCTTCCCCGGCCAAGTCATGGTCCTTTGGCATCTTGGCTGTCCCCGACGTTTGGAAGGGGTAGATGAAGGCAGAGGAGCACAGAAGGCAGCACTCGTCCCAGTAAGGAGCAGGCAGAGATGGAGACAAACTGCAGCACCCATCCACACCCAGCCCAGGCTGGAATAACCCCGCTGCCGCTCCCACGGTGCCCACATGTCTGCAGGGCCCGGGCAGCCGGGTGTCAGCTCCTGGCGTCTCATCCCTGCGGTTCACGGCAAGTGACAGGACGTGGCATGACGCGGCAGAAGCAGCCGCGTGGGGACATCTGAGGACAGTGACATTTAAAACGCCGCCGGGGGCAAGACGCAGACACTAGAGCTCTGTCTGCTTCTGTCTAACCCGCATCGAGCAAGGCCACATCTTCAGCTCACACTCGGTACGCAAAGCCGCCCCACAGCCATAGCAGCAGGAACGTGCCAAGTGCCGGCCTTGGCCCGGCAGCGCTGCGGGAAGGCTTCCCCTGAGGTCGTCTTGCATTCTAAGCTTTGTTTCTTGCAGAAAGGAGTTTTTGGTGGTGACTCTGCCCCTGCACATCCCCAAATAAGCCCCAAACATCAGAAGGACATGGCCCAGTTGGAGAGAATCCAGAGGAGGCCACGCAGGTGATCAGAGGGCTGGAGCAGCTCTGCTGTGAGGCCAGGCTGAGAGAGCTGGGGCTGTTCAGCCTGGAGAAGAGGAGGCTCTGGGGAGACCTGAGAGCGGCTCCCAGTGCCCAAAGGGGGCTGCAGGAAAGGTGGGGAGAGACTCTTCAGCAGGGCCTGCTGTGACAGGACGAGGGGTGATGGTTTTAAAATAGAAGGAGGCAGATTCAGACTGGACATAAGGAAAAAATTTTTTACGCTGAGGTGGTGGAGCACTGTCCCAGGTTGCCCAGAGAGGCGGTGGATGCCCCATCCCTGGAACCATTCCAGGCCAGGTTGGCCGGGGCTCTGAGCAACCTGATGTGGTTGGAGATGTCCCTGCTCCTTCCAGGGGGGTTGGACTGGATGGGCTTTGAAGGTCCCTTCTCACCCAAATCATTCTGTGATTCTATGATTCTAAACATCATGAAGCAGAGGACTATGTTCCCAGTTCACTGCACCAGCAACACAGAGGTCCTGAAGATGCTGTGTTTTGAGATCAGAGTTGAGAGGGAAAATCCAAGCTGTTCCCCTTAAGGAGAGTGGTGGACTTAGGTCAACCCTTATTAGCCATCAGAGAAACCACAGAGAGCACCTCACAAATACCTTGTCATGGAAAAAGCTCCATCTGGAGCTCAGTCCTCCTAGATATTGTCCACAAGGAAGACATAAGGGATACCTAAGTCCAGTTCCTTCCAGAGATCCCAAGTGCTGGAGAAGATCAGGGAGAATAAATCAAGCCCTTTGTGAATGTCACGAGCTGCGTTAGACCCAGCAGGGAGCTTTGAGCAGAGCCCCCGAGGGCTTCACTCAGCTCCACCAGCCCCTGCCTTCCCCTCTCTCTTCATTAACTGGCACCTCCACACCCCAGCTAATGACCCCCACGGCTCACGGGGCAGAAAGGCCACCTCCTGCAGCCCAGGCAGGGGAGCAGGACCGGGCGGCCTGGAGGGTCCGCAGACGCGGACACCAGCCAGCTCCTTAGCCAGTGCGGTCCCAGTGCACTGGTGGCTGAGCCACTGGGGATGGGGGTCCTCTCCCAGCTGGGAGCCTGGGTGCATCAGTGGGGAGGGACAGGGGTGAAGGACAGCCATGCCCTCGAGATGTCCTGGAAGAGGCCAGTGAATCAGCTGGCACTACAGGGCATTCCAGGATAAGTGGGAATGCTCCAGTCCATGCTCTCACCATGCCCATTTGGCGATCCTGGCACCCACCCTGCTTGCCACAGTGCCAACTGTGCATGCCCAGCACTGCCTTCCTCCTCGTTCCTCTCCACCAGCACCCCACCTAGGGATGCTCAGCACTGCGCTGGATGAGCAGAGAGAGCGGCCAGAGGAAATGCAGTGCCCCAGCGCCGTGCCTCTGGAGTGGGAGATCTGGAAAACCAGCACACGCTTCACACTGAGGGAACTAACACAAGATTGCTCCAGAAAGCGTGGGGAGTGTTGTGGCCTGCAGTGGGGTGGCAGCTCTTCTCTGTGTCAGCAGAGCTCTCAGAGGAGCATTTATTGTCACAAAAAGCAGTGCTGGGCATTAGTTCAGCTCAATTTTGATCTCGTCCCCTCTTAAAATGTCAGCTCCATGGAGTTAAGCTAACGCAGTGAGCTCCGTGTCCTCGCCGGCAGCACCCAGCGCACCCCGGGCAAAGCCCCGTGCCCGGCACCGACAGCCCTGGGAGCTTGCGCCCTTCTCCCCACCGCACTTTCCGCAAGGTCCCATGGCCCAGGTCACCCAAGAAGATCGCAAAGGTGGTGGCCCCACCCATGCCATCACAAAGCCTGGCCTGCGTTTCCATCCATCACTCCAAACAGCGTCCAAGAAGCGTCCACTCCTGTTACGCCCAGTGGCACAAAGCCCCTCGACGCAGCGCTTTGCGACTCCCCCAGTGCTTCCATTTGCTCCTGCACCCATGGAGGTGCAGCAGGTGGCCCCGTGGCCAAGCCGTGGCAGCAGTGACGACCCCCAGCACCACCCCAGGAGGAAGTGAGAGCAGGATTCGGCCGATCCGTGTGAGACATCACCAGGAGAGCGGGGAACCGCATTTGCAGCACAGCAGGCTTTTAAGGAAATTAAACGTAGGTAATTACATCTGTGCATGGCTGGCTGGAGGAGACGCAGGCGTGGTGGTTTCCATCCCGGTCCTTCCGCTTGAGCAGCACTCCTGTGGGCGCTCCAAAACGTGGTGGCCAGGAATTCTTAAAATCCCTGGAGGGGGGGTGAAGGGAAGGGGACGACCAAATGCATTGGCCACACATCTGCTGCCTGAGCTGACAACGTCGTGCGCCCTCTTGATGAAAAGCAGGCAGCACATTAAAGCTCAGGAGCCGAAAGGCCACAGACAGGGTTGGGGGTCCCTCTCCACACACAACCCAAGCACAGCAGCTGAGCTAACATTTTCTAGAAGGTTTAGTGACATTTCTGGCTTCTTTATGACATGATTTTGGACCCTGGGCATCCCCCAGTGCAGTTCCTGCAGATGACAGACCAAGCAGAATCCAGCTCCACCAGCACTGGCGTAGGGACGGCTCAGCCTGTCCCCGACATCCACCACGTCACCGTCACAGTGCCAGCGCTGCGCTGCTGCAGTGCTGCATTCCCTCCAGGGCAACGCAGGGGAAAAAAATAACCTGTGTCAGGGGCTGGTGGGATGCTCACTCAAGCAGAAGAGGCTCCCTGCCTGGCCCCCCGTGCCGTGTCCTCCTCCCACCTTCCCAAGCTCAGATGCCACCTGCCTGAGATGACCTTTACCTGCCGTGCCAGCACAGCGGCGCTCGCTGAGCGATGCTCAGGATGTGCTCACCTGACAGACAGAGCTCCCTGACCTTGTCTCCACGAGGTAAATGCACCGATTTATCTTAACTAGTTTCGGAAGGGGCCTGGCTTGGACAGCTGCAAGCTCTTTCCTGCCGAAACACAGTGATTTGAGGCCAGCTCATCCGAAGCGATGTGTGCTGCTGGGTTTCCCCTTGCTACCATCCACATCAGGACCTTCAGTCCATGCAGACAGAGCAGCAACACTTCACTGACGCAGAAATCCACCCAGCGCAGGAGCTCAAAAGGATTGAATTTATCCCAGATCCAGAATCCTGAAAATGGGAGGTGGGATGTTCAAGCACTGTCCTTTGACATGGGCTTGGCCCTGCTGAAGGACATGGTGGACTTCAGGATTGAGTAGCCTCAGGTAAAACATTGACAGCTCCTCTGGGGATGCACACTAACACCCACCCTGGAGATCTGCCACTGTCACGGCATAGCATGAAGTGCTTTCTCCCCTCCAACATCACAACCATGCCCGCCAGCCACCACGTTTCTGCTCTGCAGAGCCACCTCCAGCTATCTGGACCTGCTCAGAGCTGACATCCCAGGACAATTCAAGGGCCAGGCCCATATCCAGCAACGCACTGCATCCTTACCAGTGATGCAGCACACGAAAAAAAACTCTCCCAAGGTGCTTCACCCCAGATGTGGAGTCAACTGGAACAAGACTCATCTCTCCCTACAGCCAAAGCTGCCTTCCTCCCCGGCACTGGGTTCCTGTGGCACCTCTGTAGGTCCAAATCCTTCCATGCATGGAGTAGGCACAGATATGAGCCCACTTTTCTCCTAGATCTCAAGGGATTTCCAAGAAGCATGAGCCAAGCTTGAGGGCTGAAAGAAAACAAGGACCAAAACTTCCAGAGATATGGGAGAATCTAGTGCCTGAGGGCCAAGAACTGAATACCCTCCCAAACTGTGTCTCACCGTCTCCTCTGCCCTTCGTGACGTGCATGGCCATCCTCTAGCTGTGTCTGGTCTGGGGAACATGGGATAGGCCAAGACAAGAGGGTTTATGGGTCAGTCTTGGTCTCATGAGGGGGAAGAGATGGGTTTTCTGATGGGACTGATGTTCTGAAAAGCAATTACACATGAAGACATCCCCAACAGACTACGCTGTGCTCTGGCCCAGGGCCCAAGTCATCCTGGGTTTGGATTTTAATTAGCCCTGTTTTGGTATCTGTTTTCTACTTACCTCCAGATAACGATTTAATTATTACAGACATGTCTTCAAATTAGCAGCTTCCTCAGTGGATTATTCAGCTGGGATCTCCTTCAATTACAGAGCCCATCTCACCGCCATCAAAAGAGAGGCCGGAGAGAACAAAGGAAAACCAAAACCCTTCCTGGAAAGACAAATCATGCAAGCACCCAGGTCCTGAGCAGGGGCCACTGCCAAGCCCTTCTCCTACCTTTATCCACGTCTCACAGTTGGTTAAGAAACCTAGCTCCAAAACACACCCCAAACTTCTGCTCTACGCACGACCACAGTGGCATCAAGGCTGGTCTTGCCTTTCCACCATCAAGCCTTCTCACCCAGCAGACCACAAGTAGGTGGAGAGGCCAAGCCAGGTGAAAAGGATGAGCTGGGACACAGAGCCACTGCTGCGCACCCTCCCAGTGAGACTGCATGTCTGGGGATCCCTAGGAGAAGGGAGCCCATGGGAACCTGGTGAGAACCCCGCTCATTGCTAGGCTACAAGTGCCCTTGTGCTCTCTGCTGGGCTGGTGCCGCCCAACAAGCCCCCCATGTTGGAAGGACCACAAGGGAGAGGGGGAGGCAGGTGCCTGGTGGGACCAGGCAGAGAACGAGGCGCAGCTCCCAGTGGCAAGCCCGGCCTCCTTCTCCGGCAGCGGGACTAGGCAGGGGCCACGCTGAGGTTCAGCAAGGCCTGAGGGACAAAGGCTAAGGAGAGAACAGCAGAACAGGTTGCCTGAAAGTAATACCAGATGTACACACAAAGTGAAGGACACGGCACAGCGAGGGTGAAACCTTCAGACTGCAGCTCTACCACACGACCTGGTGCCAACGAGCAGTAACTCACCCACAGAAAAGCCAAGTCCCTGGTTACATGGCCAAGCAGACAGGTTGCCTCCCTGCTGCGAGACCTGTGCAGAGCATCTCCACGCTGCAGTGCCCCAGCAAACCCTTCTCCCCAGCCCGGCACGACCTCTGTCCCCAGGCTACGCCAGGAAAGGAAGGGACGCGCTCATGAGGCACCCATCCCTTGTTGTAAAGGGCGACGAGCTCCAAGGACACACCAGGAAGCACTTTGTCCTTTTCCACCGATGCACTTGAACGGACTGCACGGGGTGCTTCTCCCAGGACCCCCCAGATGCCCTGGCCAGTAGTGCTGCCAGCCCCACGCTGCAACCAGGGAAGCAGATTTTGCAGCAGCCGCTGGAAAAGCTCTGCTGCCTCTCCCTGCTGTAGCACGAGCAGCAGCGGCAAATCTCTGCTGGCTCCTCTGTCACTGCAGCTCCCACTCCAACAGATTCGCCTAAACCAGCTGCAGCTCCTGCCGCTGCAGGAAGAGCCCTCAGCACCACCCCGCACGAGCCTGCAGCTGAAACTGCAGTCCCGGTCTCTCAAAACCTGGACTAACGCCCCGTTTGCCAGGCTAGAGCGATTCTCCTGCTCTGGTTCCCTTCCTGATCACAGAGAAAGGAGCTGGGCAGCAAAAATCGCCCGGCGATGCAGCCCGTCAACCCAGCTAACGGGCTTGAGGACACAGCCCCCGTGCCCCCCGTGCCCCTGGTGGGACGCACAGCGCCGTTGGCCGGGCGATGAGCCCCAGCCCTCTGCAGCACCACCGGCCCGTCACACCGTGTCCCTCCGGGGCATCGCCTGGCTCTGTCCTCCCCGCCAGCCATCACGAGCCCCGAGCATTTTGAGCTCTCCGTCCCATCAGATTTGCTAAGAGGGACCAACGTGCTCGAGAGCGAGCGAGGGCAGGGAAGAGATCGTGACGACACAAGTCCTGTGGTTTCATCTCCTTGGGAAACCAGGCTAAAGGAGATGGGAGTGGAAGTGACACACAAGAGAAAGAGAGGAGGATTTTCATTAACCCGATCAAACCTCCTGGAATGTGATAACAGAGGCAATAACAGACACCTCCCCTCCGGCCGAGGACAAAGAAAGGCTTCCCAGTTATGAAGAAGAGGGAAAAAATTGGAGCAGAAGAAAGGAAATTACTCAAAACCGGCTGAAATGTCAGATGTTATTAAAAAGCCTTCACCTAGAGAGAAATAATGACTGATGAGAACAAGGATACGACGAGGGAAGCCGAACAGCTGGAGAACAAGTGGGATGGGGAGCAAGCACCTGAGAACGGCTCCACTCGCCCCCGAAAGCCACCCTGGTGACTACAGCGGTGGGCTGACTTCTGGAGGTGTGCCTGGGGTGACCTGTGAGAAATTCGGGGTGCCGAGAGGCCGCGCTGGCGAGAAGGGCGACAGTGGCTGTAGGAGACGGCAGCCCCCAGCCAGCCTCACCCCACCGCAGACCAGTGAGGCCCACAGGAGCCGCAGTTAAATGTCTCCGTATTTTGAAGCATACTTTACAGAGGCACTCATCCTGCTCTCCTGCCACCCCGCGCCACGTTGCTGCTGTACCACGTCACACGGTCCCTGCTCTGACTGCTTGAGCATGGATGCTACCCTCCTTTCGCAGGGTACCCGCAGCACGGCCGGGAGCCCAGCTGCCAGAATCCTGAGCAGAAAAGCAAACTGAGCGGTCCCCCCAGCATCCCCACAAGCATCACCCTGCGAGGGGACACCCACGCCTCCGACCCCCCCAGAGACCGTCCCACCTTGAGAGGAGCTGAGCCGGAGCATCCGCAGGCAGGGCCGAGCAGAGCCGCAGCCACCAGCTGCACCCGGCGGCAGCCGGTGCCCACGTTGGGCGAGCGCGGCCTCGCACGGCCTCGGCTTTTTCGGGCCGCCGCGCTGACGGCCGGGGAGAGGAGCGTCTGGGCTGCATCGGTGTCACGCAGCACTGCGGGCTCGCCGGCTCCCCGCTCCAGAGCGAAGGCAGCTCCGTCCCAGCCCGGGAGGCTGAGCCGAAGTCACGCTGCTCTCGCTCTTCCAGCGCTGACACACAGCCCCTTTCCAGCACGGAGACCAGCCGGCCCTCCCCAGGCGATCTGCCTCCCCGGCATCTCGCAAGCGGCAGCGCAAGGAGTTTTGCAGGCAGGAGCGACTCAGATTCCCTGCAGCAGCCTCCCCTCTTGGCATCTCTCTCCACCATTTCCCTCGCCGCCCGCGAGCAGCGTTTGCAGACAACACCCCCCGAGCCCCCCAGCAGAGACCCCGACGTGCGCACCCCCAGCTCCCACCCTGGCTGTGCGTGGGGGCAGACGCACGCGTGCTGAGCCTGGCTTCGGCTCCGCATTAACACGCACGCAATATGGTCAGAGTTGCTCCGGATCTGACAATACTCGCATTTTGGAAAACAAGAAGCGAGAGCCAAAACGCACGCATCTCGCTGCCGGAGCAAGGTCGAGGCTGGTAGGGAGCCGGGAGCTGTGGCTGCGCAGAGGCTGGACTCTTTCGAACCCAGATCATCATCTTCGGAGGAAGATACGGAGGCAATAAATCCATCCCAGCGGCCACCATCGCCTCCCTTAGCAGCATCCTCCTACCACCACCAGTCCAGACCAGCTCTGCCCAGCCAGCCTGCTCTGGTTACCGCTGTTACCGCAGCCCTGTGCCCACGAGCCCTCACAGATTTACAAAAGCTTTGGGTACCACCAGCAGCACTTGCCAGCTGTCTCAGAGCTGATCAGCCTCAGTCCAAGCCAATGGGGACGGAGCAAAAGGAGACCATGAAAGTCCCAGTTGCCCCAGAGACTGGTTAACTTGGGATAAGCAGCTCCCAGTCGTTTGAGAGTAAATCGTGCAAAATCTCGTGCTTTTGGGAGAAGACACTCAGGCAAACCTCCAGCCCACCAGCAACTACAAGGGAGATGATCTACAGTCGATCTCCTCGTGTACGCACCTGCCCTGGAGGAAAGATGGGAGGAAAAAAGCTCAGGCTGAAGGCAGCAGCATGGCAAGATTCTTCTGCTTCCTTCTCTGCAACAGGTTTTTGGCATTTCAAGGCACACCAGGTCAGCCCATGTGGAGCCAAAAGTCCTTGGAAGGAGAAAGCCTGGGCACTGAGTGATGGAGGATCTGCCACATCTTGGTCTGACAGCCCAGGATGAATCTTCCTGACGGGTCACTACACTTGTCCCCACTCTGGGACAGTGGCAGCATCTCCCTGGCATCTCCAGAGAGGCGGTGGATGCCCCATCCCTGGAACCATCCCAGGCCAGGTTGGCCGGGGCTCTGAACACCGGATCTGGTTGGAGATGTCCCTGCTCCGTGCAGGGGGGTTGGACTGGGTGGGCTTTGAAGGTCCCTTCCCACCCAAACTGTTCTATGATACTATAATTTCTTCCTACTTGCAGTGGAGAGAGGAGGAAACCAAGCGGCCAGTGTCTGCAGCTACGTGGGGTTGGTGGCTGGTTTCCTCACCTTTTCAGTCTCCACATACTTTTTTTACAATTTTTTTTTTTCCAGACTAGGGGAATTAGCAATGCTTGTGTCCATGGCTTGACCAAGGTGCAGCAGGGACTCCTAGCTCGCAGCCAACGCCGTGAGCTGTGCGTGCCTCAAGCCCGTGCTCCAGGCTGCATTTACAGCTCAGAAACGAACTCCCCCAGCAGCACAAGCGTTCATCGCATGGAGATGGAGAAAGGAAAACCCAAACACCTTCAAGCCGAAGTCTCCTACAGAAACACATCCATTTAGAGCATCACTCACGTTTTACAGCCCCAGCACCTCCCAGCTACGCTGAACTTCAGTTGTCACATCCATCGCATCCAGCACTGCCCCCAGATCCCCCAGTCAATGCCCCAAAGCCAGAAAGCCAGTTTGTCACTTCACCCCAAGATCACAGCACGTGACATTAGCCCTTGGCTTCATTCATAGACGAACCGATGAACTCTGCCTGCCCTGCCAGCAAGCGAGTAAGGTCAAGAGGCTGAAATCTGCTGGAGAAAAAAAAGCCTTCTTGCTTCTGAGTGACACACTGGTCTGCCCAGTGCCCTGTGTGACTGGAAACACCAGCGTACCCTCTGCACTCAGTCGTTAGAGAGATCCAGCTGCTCAGACCAAAGCAGTCGGTCTCCTTCCCTGCATTCCACCGCTGAGGGTCCATCTCTGGCGAAAGGATGAGTGTTGGGGGATATTTTTCTTGGTGTCACATCAGGGATGAGTTTCCCCTCCCGGACCCTGCTTCCCTGAACACCACTGCACCCCTGACTAACACACCTCGCAGCACAGAGAGCAGAGGTAATGAACGTTCATTGACCCCAAAGATCGACACAGTCGCTGCGTTACTTAACGACCAGATCCTGAGAGCAGAATCCCACCCTTTGTAGCGTAACAGATGCCCTGCACTGAGCCATGCAGCAATATTTAAATAAAAAATGGTGGCTGTACAATAGCCAAGTCATTTGAGAATTGAAGCGCCGGTATTTTTAGGCAGCGGGAGTACGTGTGGGAGAGATCTCAAAGTGCAGGCTGATGCCGTTTGCTGCAGGGCAGTTGGAATTAGATTTATTGATGACGTGTGATCTGAAAGTGACACCAGTGCTCATGAAGAGCCATGCAGTGATCAGCAACGCTGGGGCTTGCTTCAGCTTCATTTTCAGTGACAAAATTTCCTTACATATGTGGTAAATACAAAGGACATGCAGAAAGAAAGCCATTTCTGCTTGCAGAGATGCTCTGATTGCCATCTCCAAAAATGGCCACTGCAAAAGTCTCGTAACTAAATTAACGAGAAGCAGATGATCAAAAGGGGAAAAAAATGCTCTTTTTTTAGTATGGCAGCCCCAAAGTTGGCAAGAATCAAGTGACTACCATCCAGGTTTGGATGCTGGGGAGGAGGAAAGAGAAGTCTCCTCTCTCCATCAGACACTAGTGCTCACTGGGTGGCACGTCCAGATGTCAGACAGGTAACAGCACAAAGCAAAGCCTTTCTGGATGTGGGCTCGAAGGGAAGACAGCTCAGATCGGGGAGAGGAGCCTCCTGGCTGCAATTAAGCACTTAATGGCTTAAAATGAGTTAAGCTCTGTTATTCTGCACGTGGTGACTGAAGAGGCCAAGCCCTGGAAGGGCTCAGGGCGCTGTCTCTCTGAGGAATGCTGACAGTGACCCTAGAGACCCCGCTGCGTTCCCGGCGTCCCAGTGAAGCTTGGGATGCTGCCTCCAGGTGCTGCGATGTTGGCGAGGAGCGAGGACAGCAACTCCTGCAGGCAGATGGGAATCTCCAGGACTTCCACCCATCCGCTCCCTAGCACAACCAGGTTTTCCAAGCAGCAGCCAACATTTGGGCTGCTCAACGCCTCCATGGGTCCTTTAGGTGCTTGGGTCCTTTAGGGGTTTGGGTTTGCAGCTCCTCTGCCCCCGCAAAGCCTCTTGCAATCCCCTCCAGCCTGCCTTGGCCCAAATGCCTGGCTCGCTCTCACCACGCAGACTCGGCCCTGCCTGCAGGTGTGGGGATCAGGGTCCCTTTTGCCCATGCCAGCAGAGCATCCATGGTCGGACACCGCCATCGCTGATGGCCCCAGCCCTCCAGCAACTACGAGAGTGGCATGGGGACAGGATCTCCGCTGCAACTGGCATCTCTGCAGGGGGATGGAGGTGACAGTGACACCACCCTCAGACGGGGTGGAAAACACATTACCAGCGCAACGGGATGGCAACCGGCAGTGCCACGTCCCAGTGATGCCCACCCTCACTGACTCCCACTAGCCCTGGCCAGAAACCAGCTGCAGCAACACTGGGAAGCCCCACAGAAACAATATCTCCTGCAGACACAGGAGAAAAGCAGGATCCGGCCTTGCCACCCTCACACTTCGTTCCCACCACCCCTCCCCAAGAGCAGGGAGCTCAGCTTTGCAGCATGCCAGGGAAAGCAAACGCAGAGAGAAGATTCTCAGCAGCACCACAGCCACCTCATCCTGCAGAGAACCTGGCCAAGATACCGCGGCACTTCCTGAGCCCCGAAACGATGCTGTGCCCACGCGAGCCTTCAAATGCTGTCCTGCACTCCCTAAACCCAGGTCTCACCCTGGGAGACCCACAGTCTAACCGGGTGCTCCCTTGGATGGAGCTGGAATTTCAAGGCAGGATGCTTTCCACCACCCCAGGGACACAGGGCTCAGGTCCATCCCCTAAGGACAGGAGGGGGCAGAGCCCTTGTCCCCGGCTGTGGGGCTCTGGCCTGATCTGAGCTCCCTGAGCGGGCTGGCAGGACAGTGAGCCATCAAGGTGCTTTATGAGAGCTCGCTCCCCCAAGCAAGAACGTCATCTCGCAACCTCGCCCGGAGAAATCACACTTGCAGGAGGTACTTGCGCGTTATGTGGGACAGTGTGGGAGCAGAATAACTTCCTCTCCTGGCTGATCAGCGTGTGAATAAATCAGCCACAGCCAAAAATAACCTTTGGACCTTTTCTGACTACTTCCTGCAAAACAGGAGGAGTCCCATTTGGGGAGGGATGCTGGAAAGAGGTCAGGATCTAGTTAGTACAGCTGCCAAGCACTGAATTACGGGCAGATTAACTGGATTATTGAGGCTGTAAACTTTGTACAAGCCTGCCTTTCCCCTGTCTGCAGCCCCTGGCACCATGAATTTCTGCACGGGGAACAGTAGTAGGCACCACCACCAAGCCCATTTAACTCATGATTAAGAAGAGAGATCAGGTTTATGACACCTGTGTTAATGCCACAGCAAGGCTATAAACACCCTCTCTGATTTTGGAAGCCAGAAAGGTCAGGCTTTGGCAGGAGAGGATCCGTTTGAGGACGCGCTGCACTAGCGAGACTCCCGGAGAGCTGAGCGCTGGGCTGGCGCTGCGGCCGAACATCCCCCTTTCCCCAGGCTCCGGCCATCCGACACGCAGCCCAGCTCCTGCCTCTGGGCGACCGAACCCCCAGGGCACCAGCCCCACGGCAACGCGCTGCTTCTGCCCCAGCACATCTTCCGCATCGCAAACGATGCCAGCTGGGGTGGGAAAAAACATCTGTAAAAAAATTCATTTCTACCAAGGGTGGAAACAAGAGCTTTAAATCAATGCGCCTGGTGGATGGGCAGCGATTTTGGGAGGGGGTCCCTTGCCCTGCTGTGCCGTCCTGCCCTGGCGATGGATCCTCTCCAGGCCGGAAGGCTGGATGGAGAGCGCAGGGCGGGAAGAGCATCCTTCCCTGCTGCACAGCCCCGTGGCGCTGCGCTTGCTGTTTAAAGAAATCGGCCGCACGCTGTCAACATCTCACCTCCCTGTGGAGGAGCTGGGCCCGTGCCCCGGCGTCGTCTGGTGTGGCACTGGCTCTGCGACCTGCCGACACGCAGCGGCAGGGCCTCGGCGGAGCCAACACCAGCTCAGAAGCTGCAGAGAAGAGAGGCATCACACAGCAAAAAACCCTGGGAACTGCCCTCTCCTGGAAATCCGTGGCAACGGACAGGAGGATGGGGAAAATGAGCTCTCATCTGCCACTTGTTTTCTTCTTCTTTTTTTTTTTTGGATGCAATTAAAGGCAGCCACCCAGCCGGTACCTCCTCGCACTTGCTAAGAGAAGCGTGGCAGAAACTGAAAAGTAGGAGCTGGAAAAAAAAAAAAAAAAATCTGCATTTCAGATAAATTCCAGCCTTGTCAGTCCTGCAGGATTACAGTGCTGGAGACAGCGACCCGTGAGCTGATCTAAAACACCAGGGTGGAGGTTCAGGAAATGAAGGGCAGCTTGGAGGACACAGGGCTGGTCCCCTCCTGGCCAGTGACTTCTGGCCCCGTCCGTTGGAGAAGGTTTGGCACCCAGCTCCAAGACCCCTCCGCCTCCCCACTGCGGGATGGAGCTCACCGCGCTGCCCGCACCGCGCAGGGCTGAGGGGCAGGCAGGGCTGCTCCACGCACGGCTTTGCACAGAAATGAGAGAGGGATGAACACCCGCTGCGTTCCGTAGGGCATCCTCACCGTGCAAACCGAACGGAGGGCTTTACAATGTCCCCACAAGGGGACAAGCCTGACCTGCTCGGCCACAGCACAAACAGAAGTAAAATCCAATTATATCAGCGCAACTTTTTTTAGCATAGAGCCCTGAATCATTTTTCACTGCTTCTGCTGCAGATGGGCCCGAACGCAGACCTGTCCCCCAGCACTGCCGTTGTTTCGTGTGATATTTTCCCTTCCTCCCTCCCAAATGCCAACGCGTGTGAGCACACCCACACCTGCACCCACCTCCAAGCCTTTTGGCATCGTTTGCTCACAAAGGAGCCCTTTAAGCCCCAAAAACTCCCAACCACATCCCTCAGGAGCCTGGCCAGGGCTTGGACCCACCTGCAGAGCCCACGCCAGAGCCCTCACCCTCAGGACCGTCACCCCCCTGCCTGGCACTGGGCACCTCGCAGAAAGCACCTGTGAAGCAGGGGGCTGTTATTGCATCTAACACCTCTGGGAAGAAAGCTGGGCAATGGATCCAACACCCTTCTCCTCCAGTTCATAGCCTTGGAGCCATCTGGGAAACCTCAGACTCACCAAAGCATTCTTTAGGAGGAAATTAATTGTAAAATATTTTTTTTTAAGGTTTGCTAAAGAATCCAGTGTCTTTCTGCTCTGCTGGAACACACGAAATGGCACTGCCCCAGCAGTGGTCAGACACCCATGCCAAAGTCACTCCCTGACCTCCAGGAGTATTTCCAGTTGGGTCCCAGTTTGGGCTCAGCACCCTGTGAGGCTCCAGGGCTGCCTGTCCCAGCTTCAGCGTGAACTCCCACCTCCCACACAGTGTCGTGCTCGCTCCCGGCACCAACTCACAGCGACGATCTCCCCACCCAGCACACCACGGCCCCACCACCCACCTACCCACTCACTCAGCCCCCTCCTCCTCACGCCACTGTCCTCGTCCTGGTCCCTGTCCACCTGCACCCCAGCAGGAGCTGCCTGAAAGAGCAAGGCAGTATTTTCTCAAAAGATACACACAAGGAGGTTTTCAGGGTGGATTTTACTCCCAGCACCTTCTGAGACAATTGAGACAGGCAGGGACCCAAATCTCCAGCAGGCTCAATCCCCCAGCATCCGCACGTCGACTGCCAGCAAGCGCCGAGGCACAGCCGGACCGAGCCACCAGTGCTGAGCGAGACCTGCTCACCCTCGCCACAAAGCCAGGAAGCTGCACAGAGACGGACGAATCATTCAATCCCACATCTGCCAAGCCACGGCTGAGCCGGCCACCCCAGAAAGCCAGATCCATCCATCAGTCCCACCACAGGTGTCCCAGGAAGCTGCCAGTTTAGGAGCTCTGGTGACACATGTCCCGGACAGCCTCCGGTCTGTCTCCTGGGAAAGAGATGCAGGAGGAGCAGGCATCGAAACTGGGAAGTCATCCATGCACCTGAGCACCTCTGGGTGCCGACGGGACAGCACCAGGAGCCTGTGCTGGCGGCTCCCTGATAGATCTCCAGGGAAGCTCCCAGAAATCGGTCCTGTTTCCCAGCCAGCACCATCCTGAGTCGCAGGCAGCAGCACATGGTGTCCCCAAGCGCGCAGACACCTGGGACTCCCAGACCATCAGAGCTACCAAGACACCAACTTTGCATCTCCTCTAAAGCCTGGGCAGCACCACAACCAAAAAGCTCCCAAATCACACAGGCAGGTTCATCTGCGCACCAAACTCCAGCTCACACCTTGCCTCTGCAGCAGCTCGCGCTCCGGAAGCGGCGTGGTGGTGTCAAACCCACCTGGAGAACCTCATTCCAGCACATGAGCAGATGGTGGGAAACCAGCTTAAATGAACACTTTGCCAACCCAGACTTGGCCAAAACCAGAGCGTCCCCAGAAGGGTTTGCACAGCTTTAACAAAAGCTGGCTTTCTAAGCCAATTGCTGGTATAATGATGCAATTCAGGGGATAAACAAGCCCTCAAAGGCTGGTGTTGTCCAGGAGAAAGGCATGGTGCCTGGAAGCAGCTTGCCATGGCCGTGAGGAGATGGCACCAGTTGACAGAGGATGGGAACCAGCTGTGAGCACAGCTGGAGCTAGCCAAGTTGGCCGGATGCTCACTGGGCTGGTCCAGCCCCAAGCGCAGTGGGCATTTGCCCAGTGCTAACGTCCAGGTTGGACCAGTTTGGCGAGCATCTGCCCAGTGCCGAGCTCCGAGCTGGACCAGTGTAGCAGGCATTTACCCGGTGCCGAGCTCCGGGCTGAACCAGTCCCAGAGCATCTCTCCAGCGAGCATCCCTGTGAGCTGGGTGGCAGGCAGATGCTCACTGGGGCTGCACGCCGGGTGGACCTCGCAGGGCAGATGCTCGCGGGGCTGATCCAGCCTTGAGCTCGGCGCTGGGTGGGTGCCGGCAGGGCGGATGCTCGTGGGATGGAGGCAGTACCGAGGGAGGTGAGAGGATACGGCGCTGGGAAATCAGAGGAGCAGAAGGCCAGGGTAGGACCAGGCTCAGCAGGATGCCTGCCCTCCCCCTCAGCGTAAGGTGGAAGCATGGGGCGGGGGGGGGGGTGCAAAGGGACCATACTGGGGAGCTTCCAGGGGCAGAGAGCAGCTGAAAATCAAAGAAACCCCCTCCCCACACCTGAGAATCACTGCCCCCCCTCAAACCATGCAGCCTCCGAGGGGGGGTGGACGCGCCTTCCCCACCTCACCCCTCCTGTCTGCACCGGGATGGGGCAGGGCACCTGCCCGGGTCAGCCCCCTGGCCTGGGGCCAGCGGTGGGGAGGGGGCTGCGCAGCCCCTTGGCTCAGATGCCTGGCAAGTCCCCCCCCAACCCAGCTCGGGGGTGGGGATGACATCCCCCCAGCCCAGACCCAACCTGGGGGAAAAGGGGGAGCTCAGCACAGCCCCCCCCCCCGCCCAGACCCCCTCTCCAAGGGGTAACGGGGCGGGAGACAAAGCACCCCCGGACCAAGGCACCTCCCCCGGGGGGGCAGAGCACCCCCAGCCCAGCCCCATGACCCAGCCCCACGGGGGGAGCAGAGCATCCCCTCGCGGGGAGGCAAAAAGGGTTGAGCCCCGCGGTCCAGCCCCACCGCGGGGGGGGACAAAATCGGGGCTGAGCATCCCCTGCCCGGCCCCACCGGGGGGCCCATGGGGGCTGAGCATCCCCCGCGGGCAGCGTGGGGCCGCCCGGCCCCGCCCGCACTCACCGGTCGCCGAAGCCGCTGGAAGCCGCCGCCGCCGCCGCCCGCTCCGCCCCGCCCACTGCGTCACCGTCCCCGCCTGGCCACGCCCCTCCGGCCACGCCCCTCCCGCTGGCCACGCCCCGCGGGGTGAGCTCGGGGGCGTCTGGGGGTGCAGGGCAGGATCTGGGGGGCAGGGGTCCTCATGGGGGGCAGAAACCTCCTGGGGGGGCAGGGTCCCCCCCGGGGGGGCAGAAACCTCCTGGGGGGGCAGGACCCCCCCCGGGGGGCACAGAGAACTCCCTTGGGGGGCAGCAACCCCTTGGGGGGTTTAGTAGCCCCCATGGAGGGCAGGACTCTCCTGGGGGCCTCGTCCAGGGAGGGAGGCAGCAGCAGACCCAGGCCGTGGGGCAGCCAAGCCCTGGGTGCCCCTTCCTGCCCCCCCTGGCCGTGGAGACCCCCGCCGTGCGGGGAGCGAAGACGGGGCCGGGCGGTGAGCCCCGTACTCTGCCACGTCCCCCTCCTCGCCCTGTGGAGGCCCAGCTCCGAGCCGTGTCGGGACGGAGCGCATCACCTCTCCCAATTTCGGTGGCGGTGGAGAGCCTGTCGCACCCTGAAATGGGATTTGAGACAGGCTGGCCGTGAACGGCAGCAGGAGCAGCCACAGGGCCGACCCGCCCCAGCAGCCTGCCCAGCACAGGCAGGCATCGTTAGCAAATAAGCAATTAATTTGGGGCCCTAGAGACCACAAGATGCTGCTCCTACCCTCGCACAGCCATCAGCATCCTCGGGCATCCCTCACCCAGGCCGTCACCGAGGAGCTGTTCTCAGCGACGCAGCTGGGAACGAGCGGGATCACTGGCATGAGCGGGATCACTGGCATCAGCAGAGAGCAGCACCGGCTCCTTCAGCTCACCGGGTCTTATCAGGGACATCGAGCTCATCCCGCAGGATTTTTGCTGCAGGAGTTCGGGGAGGTCTCAGATAAATGCCCCCAAGCTGCTGGAGAAGCAAGTGTGCTGGGTCCAAACGCCAGCTAGACTCGGAAACAACCGCCTTCACATTGCTTTTGTCATGTCCTGGTAAAACTCCATCTGTTTTCCACATGCCAGAGTTTTCTGAGACAACTTCTACTTCTAAAAAATACACTGTGAGGCAGTTCTCAAACACCAATGATGAACAGCGCAGTCCAAGGAGAATGTTTTCAGGTACCAAAGAGGTGGGCAAAGCCATCAGCGCCAGGATCCGGTTGTATTTACTGCCATTCCCCTTAATTTGTATCAGTTGTTTTAAAAACAGACGAATTAAAATGGCAGAAATAGCACTTCTGTCAAGGAACGGCCTCTCCTGTCCGGGACAATCAATCATCAGATACCTGATGATTGAGAACGTATGTTCTTTGCTGATAAAATGCTCTTAATGTACTTTAAGAAATGCTGAGAGAAATAAATGCTGTCAGGAGTGTAAGTTACACGCACCGTTACCTCCTGGCCATGCCTGGAAAAGCAGACGAAACGTGGATTGCTCTGTACTCCACGTGTTACCTCGCTCCGGGGGGGCACCAGAGCTGAAGCCACAGCCCTGAGAGCATGTCCCTGCAGCCCTGGCCCCCCGGGAGCCGAGCCAGCTCTTCTGGCCTCGTACTAAAGGGGTGCAGGCAGAAAACGCAGCACAGCGGGGGCTGTTTGGTGCCCATGGAGTGAGGGAGAGTGGGGCAGGGCTGGTGCTCTTCTGCCGTTGTGTAAATGCCAGATGGGGGGAGTGGGACCCCACCAGCCTCCCAGTTTGGACACCTCCAGGACCAGCCAGGACCTCCAAGCAGTATCTGCTCTTGGCAGCACCCAAACCCCACTTTCAGCGTGGCACAAGCGTTCAGGGGTACACAGGCCCCGAAATCTCTGTCAGACTCTGGGCCGCTGCTCCCGTTTTCCCTTTGCAGATCGTCTTTAAGCGATTCCTCCCCCGTGAGGTGGCATCACTTCTTGGACAAGCACCGAGCACCCAGTTTAGCCCTAAAAGAAACAGCAAATATGGCTTACAGACAGCGAGCACCCATCACCGCACCCGCAGGTGAGGTATCGCCCACCACGAAGGCGTGGGGTGGGCACTGGGAGCTGGTGGTGCGGGCTGTGCTCCCAGGCACGGCCAGTGGCTGTCTGCAGGGTGGGGGTTCAGCTGGGGCACCCCAGCTGGTGGCAGGCACCCAGGGTTGGGGGCACGGCCGGAGCCGGGGGCTCGAGGGGCAGAGGGAGGGGGGTTGCACAGGCGTTGGCACTGGGGCAGCACTCGGGGGGCTGTGGGTGCAAGAGAGTCTTTACTGGGAGGGGTGATTGCCTCAGAGCCCCTCATGACTGGGAGAACTGGGGAGGGGGGGGGGGGGGGCGACAATGACTTCAGAGGCCCTTGTTACTGGGAGGACTGGGGGGAGCAATTGCCTCAGAGGCCATAATTACTGGGAGGACTGGGGACAATTACCTCAGAGGTCCCTGTTACTGGGAGTACTGGGGATCCGACTGCTCCAAAGGCCTTTGTAACTGGGAGGACGGGGGGCAACCACCCCAGAGGCCCCGCGTTACTGGAAGGACTGGGGCGGGGTGGGGGGAAATCCCCTCGTTACTGTAAGGCGGAATTACCTCAGAGGCCCCCGTTACCAGCCCCCTTCTTACTGGGAACACTGGGCCGCTACTCCTCCCCCGCCGCCGTGACGTCAGAGCGGCGCGCCGGCAGGGTCGCGGCCGGATGACGTCATGCAGTCGGGCGGGGGCGGCGCTGTCCCCGCGGCCCCGCTGCGGCCCGGGCGGGACATGGCCCCGCGCGGCCGGCCCGACGCCGCCGCCATGCCCAAGAGGGGGGCCCGCAAACGCCTCAAGTTCCGTGCCGACGACGTCTGCTCCGAGCGCGGTGAGGGCCGGGCCGGGCCGGGAGCGGGGCCTGACGGGAGCGGGGCCGGGCCGGGCCCGGAGCGGGGCCTGAGAGGAGCGCGACCGGGCCGGGCCGGGCCGGGCCTGCAGCGGAGCCAGGCAGGGCCAGGACGGCCTGAGCCGGCCGGAAAGGACGGGCTGGGCCTGGAGGATCAGCCGGGCTTGAGTTAGGCCGTGCGTGAGGCGGGGTGTGGGGTCTGGCGCTGGTTGGGGAGGAGGGAGAAGGAGAAGTGGGCAGGGGGGTGGGTCCCCAGGGCCTGGGAGCCTCTCTGCGGGGCTGGTGGCCTGCTGGGGGCTCCTGGCTTGCCAGCCTCCCTGCTGGGGCTCCTTTTCCTGCTTGTGCACCTGCTGCTCAAGCCTCTGTCCCTATGGGGAGTGTCCCCTCGAGGGATCGCGGCTCTCAGACCTTCTGTCCCCTCCTCTGTAATCCCTAATCCCGCTGACGCCCTGTCTCCCGACTCTCCTGCAGTGACGGTGGCAGATTATGCTAACTCAGACCCAGCTGTTGTGAAATCCGGACGGGTGAAAAAAGCCGTGGCCAATGCAGTTCAGCAGGAAGGTGAGTCTGTGCTGGGCAGGCTGCCTCCCCCTCTTGCTGGCCTCTGCATGACGTGGGAAACCCCCCTTCCGTGGCGGAGAAAGTCTGTCTCACTTAGTGCCTGAAAATGAGTCTTTGTTGCTCTGTAGAATCGGATTTTTAAGATCTTAGGAGGTTTTGCAGAAAGCCTGTTGGAAGTACAGTAAGAATTGCTGAGTCTTTGTTAGTGCCTGAATCGGAAGGCCTTTCTTCATTAACTATTGAGTGTTATCTCCTGCTTGAAGCAGAAGATAACATGATAGGGGTCTCTGTTATCTCACATAAAACTGTAGACAACTTCATTAGCAGGTGAAATTCCTTGCAGGGGGAATGACATTATGATAGTTCTGGCAAACGTGCTGCTCCCCTGTGCTGCGCGCCGCAAGGAGGGCTTTTGAGGGTGTTAGTTTCCTTGGTGAGTGCTATAAACAAGCGGTTTCCTGGAAAAGTATTGCAATATTTTGTTATCTGCTTCCTCCTTGGTCCGTAGCTGCCGGGAGCATTCTGAACTAACACGCCCTGTTTGCTTAAGAAGTGTTAATCTTTAGGCCTCTTAGCTGTAGCTGGTCACACAAGTCGGAGGTGAACGACACGTGGGTCACGGTGGCAGTGCCGATTGACCCCTTCCTGTAGGAAAACTCTCCTTACTGAAATCTTACATGGGTAAAGAAAATACACTCTGTGTGTGAGTGCCTGTCATGAGGAAACCATCCGAGGCGGTGATGCTGCTGAATATCCTTTTTAGCTGCTGCTTCTCAAGCTTTTAAGATCAGGGCACCTCCCTCTTTTGTCGCCTCCTTTGCAATAGGCTGGGGGCCATTCCCCCTCCCAGCATTGTACCTGGCAAACTCTGTTGTCTTCCTCCCTGCCCCACCCCGAGTCCTTGCATCCAGCATCAGCTGCTTTGTCCAGCTGAACCCCTCTCCTAAATTCCTGCTCTGTTTCTGGCTCAGCTCCGCGCTGCCCAGGTGACTCCAGGTCATCCAGTTCCCTGCCCGCCCCTCCCTCAGCTCTTCGCAGTGCAGAGTCACTGGGGCTTTCCCCTTGTTATTCGAGGATCCTCGGGATCCCCCCCTCCCAGCCCCAGGGCTGTGCTAGGCCTTATCTGGTGCAGCCGTGATGCAGGCTACGGCCTTATCTGGTGCAGCGTGACGGCACGGGGACAGCAGGCAGCCGGGAGGAGGCAGCAGCCTCTGCCCAGGGAGTTCTGGCCTTTGGCCTCGCTCACCTCCTGTCTCTCTTGGCTCCAAGTAAACATCGCGCCGCACGCGACTGCCAACGGGCGGGGAGCTTCACCAGGAGGGGAGCAAAGGCCGGGGGGATTTTCCTGACCTTTTTTCCTCCTCGTCCTGACCCCCAGGGATGGGGCGGGGATTACGACTGTGAGATGAGGAGAGGGTGCCTCTCTGCAAGGCTGCAGTGCAGCGTGGTTCAGTGTGTGATCGGACTTGTGCTGTCAACTCAGATGTGATCTTTCCTTTGCAGAGTGTGACGGTTTCTCTTTTCTGAACCCCGCTCTGTCAGGTGTTGTGCTCTCTTGCCTGGCTGTATTTGATGTCATAACTTTACTGCCACTCATGTTGCCATCTGTTTCTCTTTCTTTTTGCCTGTAAAAAGCCACGTAGAGAGGGCAGTGCAGTGTGCCAGTGAGGGATGCCGCTGTTGTGAATGCATACGCTTTGTAAACTGCAAAGCGAGGTAGAACTGGTTTAGCAAAGCACTGGAAGTGTCCCTGACCAGTGGGACTGTCTTTCCATCTGCTGTTTTACCGTTTCAAAACCTTGTTCAGTGGTTAGAAATGAGAGCATCTCTTGCCTGAATTTATTTATGGTCAGCGGCTGTAACTGCAAAGCAGAAAACCTTCCTGGGCTTCGGTTTGTTCAAAAAGCTCGAGCAGTGCAAACCACCTCTGGCGTGATCAGGTGTCTCTTGGTGGACGTCCTTGTCCTCATCCAGCGCATTAGGTTGAAATTCACCTTTCCTGAATGAATTTTGCACACTATTTGCAAAGTGCTTGTCACGCTGTTGCAATGCTGGCCTCTCTATGCAGCTGTAACGTAGGACCACACCTCTCTTTTTCAGGGCTGTCATTACTGCCTCACACGTGGATTTTTCTGCCCTAACGAGCACTCGGTTTACAGATCAAGTTTTAAAGTTAATGTTTCCTAACAGGGATATGTCTGAACATCTCCCCACAGGCAGAAAAAAAACAAAAAAAAAAAACAAAAAAAAACCCCAAAAAACCAAAACAAAAAAAAAACCACCAAAAAACCAAAACCCACCTGCCTCCACTTGCTGTTTCCCTCATTAGGCCAGAGTCTGTCCCTTCACTGAATTCTAGGGTAAGTGGAGCTCCTGTGTGCTTGGCACCGAGTTACAGCGCTGATGGGCTGTGTGTCATCAGCCACAGGATCTCTCTATCCTGCTGAGAAGGGAGTGGATCTTCTCTGTGCTCACAGGACAATTCCAGAGGAGAGGCTGGCTCTGTACAGACCAAACGTGGTCACGCGAGGAGGCTCTGGTATGCAGGGGAACCAGTTAGCGCTGTAGAAAAAGAGCTTGTTGTTTTATCCAGAATTGTAAACAGCTTCAGCTGAACCAATGGGATCGTCTGCATCATGTGCTGGCAGTCATCCTCATTGTTCATTCCTTACAACAAGAAGCTGAACTGTTCCCAGCTCACTCACCCGTGCTAATCTTTCTCTGACGAGGTAATCCTGGGGCCCAGGATTTCCTTGCTTGTGTCGCTCACCAGAAAGCTTTAATGCAGTTAGTGTTTTATGTCTTAGCAGTGGTTCCACTCAGGTGTCTCCTGAGCTTGGATGACTTTTTTTTCCTCTCTGCTGGTATACTTACTGTGTCGTTACTTGTCATTCTAGTAAAATCCCTCTGTGGTTTGGAAGCTTCTTGTGTTCCTGCTGAGGAAGTTCTCTCCGTGTCGGGAGAGTCTTGTGACAGCAGTGATGAAATGGATACAAAGGAAAGCATCAACGGGCGAACGGCGTCTAGAAAAAAGAAGAGCAAAAGGCACAAAGGTATGGTCGCCAGCCTCTCCTGGGGGGCTCTTTGTGGGCTGCCTCTGCATCTTCTGAGTGTGGGACGTTAATGATTGCTAGGTACAGGCTGGTCGTGGGGCTCTGCGGGGCGTTCTGCAAGTTGCCTGTGCACAAACACTTTTAAACACTTTAAAACCGGCTGGGATTCAGCCAGAGGTGGTGTCTTTTCACAGAGGCAGAGCCTTGGGCATGAAATGAAAGCCTGAGAGCTCGTTGCTTTCAGTAAACTTCTCTCAACCTTAGAAAAGAATGCTGCTCTTGTAAAGAGTTGTGAAACTTTGCCGCTGGACGTGTGACTGCGTTGAACACATGTTGGTGAAAGCAGGATTTGCTTTCGGGAAAAAACAGTGCTGCTGTCCACAGTGCGTTTGTTGGCAAAATCCAGGCTGTGTTTTCAGGATGTTTCCAAGGCTGTGGTTTGTTACAAATGTGTTTAGAGGGCTCTTTTTCTAGCAAGTGAGTGAATTTGTCCCTCGTGGTGTCATAATAAGTTAATTCCAGGGAGATGTATCCTTCAACATTTACGCTTTGTGCAACTCTCCAGAAAGCAATTTGCAACGCAGTGTAAGCAACAAACCGTCTGGCTGCAGCGTGGAATCCTGCAGGAGTTTCGAATAACAGGTTGCTTTTGGGTTGAGAAACAAATTTTGATTTAGTTTCTTCAGCCTGAGAAAAACTTAACTTTATTAATGCTGATACTAATTTATGTAACACCTCAACATCCACCACAAACTGTAGGTGCGCAGTGCTCCTCTGGAATAGGAGTTTAATCTCTTTTATTAAGACATCCTTCAGAATCCTGGGAAGATAAGACTGAGTGGCTGAAGTTATGGGAGTTGTGAGTCTGGACAGACAGTATTCTGTTCTACCACAGCCTTGTCTTATTTCTGCTGTACGTTTAGGGAAGAAAAAGTGGTGATAGACCAACGATGCTTCTGGCTGCACCCGGCAGTTCAGCAGCTGTGTGGTTTTGATGGCCTCTTGAATCGGAGCTGACACAGCAGAGTGGATGTTACAGCCCGTCGTGGGTGCGCCTGCCATAAACTTATAGTGGTGTAGGGAAGTGATCACATCTAGAGCTTTCCTTGGCAATGAACGTGGCAATTACCACGAGAGGATAAAGTGCTGCCCTTTGTTATTAACCTGCTGTCTCAGGATTAGATCTGGCACTCTCAAGTTCTTAAATGCCTCCTTTACGCCGCTTGCTTACAAATCTTGTAACAGTTTTTTCTGTTAGCACTGTCTACAAGTTTTTGTTTTAATGTTCTTAATGTTCCTAATGCTCAGTATTGTTTAGCTATTTATATCCCTTAGAAGTAGTTTTTCCCCTGAAGTTTTGAGCAATCTCTGTGGAAAAATGTGTGATGTTAATTTAAAAACACTGCAGGAGCGAAAGGAGTTTCTGAATCTTCAGTTCTGGTTGAGCAGTTCTGATACCTCTAGGAAGAACAGGCCGTTCTGTTCATCTGGGCCTTGCATTAAAAGTTTCCCATCCCAGAAGCTTTAATTAAATTGCAGATTTAAGCAAAACAGCTGATGAGCCATTAGAAGAGTTGCAGAAGAGAATTGCCTGCCCTCCCTAGCAAAGCTCCTACAAAAATATTGTGACCGTTTGAACAAAGAGTTGACGAGCTTGGCAATATCTTAGTGTTTGGGGACTTCAAGTGTAAAGCATTTCTGATGAGCAGCTTTGATAAAAATGCCCGAGCTTGGCCCTCCTTTACAGAGTTCCCTCTGTATTTGCCATTCAGTTTTTATTTCTCTTCCTAAGTGCTGTTTTTCAGCTGTGAAAGGGTCAAGCGTTGAAACAGGGTCCAGAAAGGCTGTGGAGTTCCCACCAGATACAGTCAGAACTCGACTGGATAAGACCCAGAAGAAAATGGTCTAATTCAGCCTGCTCTGAGCTGGGCTGTTCGGACTGGAGACCTTCAGAGAACCCTTTTCAGCCTGAATTATTCTTTGAATCTGCCGCTTTGCATACCGGCGCAGTCAGCGCGGCAGGGATAAATGATGGCCTGTATCCAGCAAAGTGTAGTGGTTGTGTGAACGGGCAAGCACTTGGGGATGAAAACCGGTATCGGTGACAATGAAGTTGTACAAAGTTGGGCCTGTTTGGCTGTCTGTGTGTAAATATACACATTGCAGCTGCTTACTCTGTGCACTAGTAGTAAGGCACACGCTTCTAGAAGTGATAAAGAGGTTATTTCCTACACTAACGTACCTTCATTGCATTTAGAAAATCCTGACGGAGGCGGCGGAGAAGAATACCCCATTGACATCTGGCTGCTGCTGGCTTCCTACATTCGCCCCGAAGACATTGTCCGGTTTTCTCTGATTTGCAAGAAAGCCTGGACTGTTACTTGCACTGCCGCCTTTTGGACCAGGCTCTACAGAAGGTGAGACTCCAGAGAATTTGTGAACTATTTGGAGGAGGCTTCAGCAGTGACCGGCTCTCTGCCGAGCTGTAAATAAGGGAATAATTCCCTACAGGCTGGGGTCCTGTCGCGTTTGCCTGTTGACGTGGTGATGGGAGCCTCGTCTGGCAAGGGACTGTAGTATATTGGCTGTTGGCCTGCTTTGGGTCTGGAAATGGATCTGTGTGGTGCATTCCTGTGTGCTCTGTATAGAATCTCAAAGCATTGTGTGCTTTTCTGCTTGCTGTGGCCAGCACACTGCTGTTTGTGACAGCGTGCTTTGTGTGTAAAGCGCTCAAAGCGCTTACCCTGAGGTCAGCGCCGTTACCTTACTGAAAGACAGGCAAACATCACTGATGGGAAACGTGCCCTGCCTCAAGCTTTGATCGTGACCACCTTCCTGTCACTGGGGTGGCCTGAGAGAAACTAAGGCATTCTGCAGCTGTGTTGGTGGCAGAAGTTATAAAAAATGTAAGAGAAGAAGAGCAAAGAGGTGGTCAAAACTTGAAACAAATCCTTCTGTCATGGTGCATGTCCCTTGGACTTTCCTTCAGGACAGAACATTTTCTTGACATTTCTCTGTCTGCTACCCAGGAGGTGCTAACAGCTGGTCATCCTCACCCCTGTTTTATCATGTGGAGTTCCCTAGCAAAGGCTGCTTTGGCACCTCGAGCGCAGGCATGCACACTGCTCAGGCAGTCAGGCTCAGCTGAAGTCTACTTGAGACCTTGCAGGAATCTGCAGGCTTCTGAGCATCCTGCGGCTAAAACGCCATCTGGTCTCTCTGGGCAAACTGTCTGCAAGGAATTATTGGGGAATTGTACCATGATACGCTTGTGTGTGCGCTGAAAACCTGTCTGATGCAGGTAAAGTCTTTGAGACTGCTGCGTGATTTCAAGTAGAGCAGTACAAAACCCTTGAAGCAGTCAGAGTTGACAAGAGGTCCTCTGATCGTTCAGATGTTCCGTTTTCTCTCAACACTGATCTCTTCATAGCTCTCTTCTGCGTGTCTCTGGCATTCTGACCCTTCAGCACGTGCTGGGTTTGTCGTTGGCTTTTCAGGCACTACAGTCTGGATGCGTACCTGCCTCTCCGCTTGCGGCCAGAGTCCATGGAGAAGCTGCACTGTCTCCGTGCGTGTGTCATCCGGTCGCTGTACCACATGTACGAGCCTTTCGCATCTCGAGTCTCGAGGAATCCAGCTATTCCAGACAGTACTCCCAGCACTTTAAAAAATTCCAGAGTAAGTGGAATCACTAAGGAAGTTGGATATGTCTGAGATGTTACTCTTTCTGGTTTTTTGTTCTCTTTCTAGAAGAGAAATAGATGATATTTAGATGATGAGCAGTGAAGCTTGGGTGTAGAGTGATTACTAACTCTGAATAGTGATTTTTAAAAATATACTGGTTACTTGTGTCTGTATATGTACTTGTGCTGCAGAGGATTCTAGTTACTCTCCTGGGTAACTTCTGCCTAAGTCCTACCACAACGGCTTTGCAACAAACAGAAAGGCACTTGCTTTACTGAACGTCAGAACTGCTAGGGATATTTGCAGCTCTCCCCTCCTCTGTTGGGAATCAGTTGCTGAAAGGAGGTTGCAGTAGGATCACCTTTTACATCTGCTTTGTTCTGACGCTGTCTGCCAGAGTGCATCTTTTCTCCATAGCAGGCATCTGGAGAGATCTCAAGTGACACTGATAGCCTGTGAAAGGAGTAATTTCATACCGCAGTCCTGTAGGTCATCCGTCCTCTCTTGGTGTCTGGGCGAGGGAGGGTAGTGAGTGGTGAGCATGGCAAATGTGCAGAGCAAATGTCTGCTTTGGGACTGGGCTGCAGTCGTGTTGGGCTGTGAAGGGTTTGTCTCTGGGGCAGGCAATTCCCTTTGCTGTCCTGAGCTTGGAGCACTTGCATATCCATTCCTCTTTAATTGCTCTTGACCATTAACTCTGAAATGTCTCTGTCTCTTGTTTGGTTTTAACTTGCAACTGGCTGATACTCTGAGCAGCTTAAGCAACCGTGTGAATTTTCTGCCCTCCATATCTGAAGTCAAAAACCTGCTGAGTGAGGTTTTTGGAGCCAAACTAGGGGTTTCAGCAGTTGTACTTGCTTTTCCATGCAACACAGAGCAACCTCATCTACCTGTATGTGATGTTCCTCCTTTCTTCCTTTCCCTGGGTGGATACTGGAAAAAAAAGTCATACTGCTCAGGGAGCATCCAGCAGTAGCACAAGCAGGTGGTGCTGCAGAGCAGGAGAAAAGCACACCGTTCTGTGTGTAGTCTTATCTCTGCCTCCAGAGCTCTTCGTTCTCAGCCTCATTCCCCGCTCTGGGTATCGTCTTTCTTAAAGAAAGCTTTTCTAGGAAATTCCAACTTAACCGTAGCTCCTCTGAGTCTAACTTCCTACCCCCGCTCAGACCTGGCAGCGCGGCTGTTACCAGCTGGAAACCCTGAGGTGATGCTGGCAGGGTCGGCGTTTTGGAAGCGTTCACGTTGACATCATAACGGCTTTGGTGCCCACTGCTAGTGCTTCTACTGTACTAACGGGTTGAGGAAGCTTGTTGAAGTGCAGTCTTTTCTTATTCAGCTTTTAAAAAAGGAAATTAAAAGGTGACAAGGCTGTTAGAACAGTAGAGGTTTGACCTAACCCCTTGGAGCACAGAGCCATCCTGAGCCTGGGCTTGCCGTACTACTGCATTGCAAGACTCCCAGCTCCACGTGTTACTGTGCGCTGAAATGCCTCGGCACAGCGGGTACGGAGGAGGATCCTATGTTGCCTCCCCGCGGTCTTGCTTTCATGGGCTTTGGTTATACCTTTACAGGCCGTTGAAATTAATGGCAAATGCCTGCGTAAACTGCATGTGGCAAGAGGAGACCCCAGACCCGGGTGTTACCGAATCTAGCTTTTCCTCTTTAATTTCCTTTTTTCTTTCCCTAGCCTAGCTTGTGTGGGACACTGGAGCCGTTATGGTGTCAGCAGAAGTGTTTGCCCTTTAAAGACACCCCCATTATTTTTGGTGGAGCGGCAGGCCGTACGGCGCGTCTGAAGGGCAGGACGGCTGACCCGTGGACGACATCCTCTGCCCCTTAGGAGGTACTGACCATTTTGTGCTTCACTACTTGCCATGACCAAAAAAGTTGCTAGACCAGGCTGTCTCTGCAGGTGAACTACAAACGCCACTGATGGTGGAGTTTAAACTCGGGTGAGCAGCAGATGCTGCTGAGCTTAGAAGATCTGGAGAATGTTTTTATTGTAAAAAAACCTGAGGGCCACCTCCTCCCAGGTGGAGGTTATCTGTCGTGTGTTTCTGAGCTTGGCTCCGCATAGCTGCTTTGTTCACCTCATGAAGATGTCAAGATAAAGGTCCTTTAAGGACTCTTGTTTAAGGACATGACTCAGAGTTGAAGTAGAGTTCCATATCACCTGTAGTCTCTAGTTACATGGTGGAGGTTGGCTCTGGCTTTGTTTCATTTGGGGTCACGCTGTCCTGGAATTAAATCAAAGGTGTGCTTCACCCTGCAACCCAGTCAGGCCCTCTCTTGGCGTGGGAGAGGCTGCGTGTGGGTCACGGGGAGTTGTCTTTACCCATGCTATTCTTCTTTTTCCTGCTGACGCTGGAAAGATAAGACCAGCTGTGCTGGGCTGGCATCTGTGGTGTGGAAACGTGTTCAGTGATGACTGGATTGACTTGCCGGATTCTTTTCTTGGCTATTGAAGGCTAGTTGTTCCTGCTTACTGGTAGTCAAGGAATTTCCATCCTACTCAGTTTAATAGAGGAGTTCTGCTGAGACTCCTGCTGTTGAGCAAGTGCTGCATGCTGGGATGGGTCCTGTGGACCACACAGTGGTAACTGGATTAAGTTGGAGGACTCTTGGTGTATGCCTGTGCGAGAAGGCAGTGCTGGTTAGCTCTGATGCTGTTTGAGGCCCTTTTCTCACTTTCTTTTAAAACAGGGACAGGAAGCTGTTCAAACTGTGCTAGCCTGGCAGTGTGTTTATACTCTGACATAGGACAGTGATGTCAAGACCTTTTGACACCAAACTTTCTCATCTGTCACCTCGTAGCTCACGTATCAGTCTTTGCAGTTCCCTCTGGATTCTCTGCTTCTTGATCCTTGCTCAGTTTTCAGTTGTTCCTCGCTTTAGTGGTGTTTGGAGTCCAGTTTAATGGCAGTTTTGGTGGGTGGGGCGAAGTGGGTGGATCTATACCGCTCATCTCTGCCTTGTGCAAGGGCCAACTTGCACACAGGGGTTTTTCCATTTGGCACGGCAGTGGCTACATGTTGTGTCACCCAGTTGCATGAGGAGTTGGACAACTTGGAACTGGGAGACCCAAATGCTGAGTGTGTTCTTTGAACATAATTAATTTGAATAAATGGCTCCTAACTGCTCCACTGTAATTGCATATGTAATTGGAAGCCTTTGTGCTATGCTAAAACTTATTTAAAGTGATGCCTCTAAGGGTTTCATAATTTTGTGTTTTTTTTTTTTTTTTTTTTTCCCCCCCCCTCAGTGTCTGCTTTTCTGGTGCAAAAAGATTGAAGGGAACAGACAAGAAGCAATGTGGGAATTCAACTTCAAGTTCAAAAAGCAGGTATGAAAGAAGAACTGGAATGGCTGAGACTTTTTTTTTTTTTTTTGACCAGTAATGGCTTTTCTGGGTGGTAGAAAGGAAGGTGGAAACTTTTTGAGTTCAGACAATAAATGGAAACTCTGACTCCCGTGATAAACTGAAGCACGTTCGGAAACTCCGCTTAGTTTTCAGTCTGTTTTACCAACGTGTTTAGGATCCTGTGTTTTTATTTCCTCATTTGGTATCTTTTCTCTGCTCTAAGATGTGGATCATCTGTTGCCCCAGATAACCTAATCTTTGGGTCATCGCTACTGATTACTACCAAAACCCAGAATATTTGACTTTAGTGGTCAAAATGCAGACCCAAATCTGAAACTTCTTGGTGTACCATTGGAAAAATTTCCCAGAGAAGTGAAGGAGGCCAACACTGCCAATGAAAACCTCCAGCAATGGGTGTCAGGAGAAGCAAGGAATTTCAGACAACCTTGGAGTTCTGCATCTTTCCCCTCTAAAGAAATGGTCCTGCAAATTGCCTGGCTTGAGTGGTGGCTTCTTGTTGTTCATGAAACGCTGCCCAAACGCGTGGGCATGCAGTGAGAACCTGCCAGTCAGCCCTGGTGAGAAGCCGTCATACTCATCGTAGATTCCTGCTTAGCTAAATAAGTGTCTTTTTTCTTTCAAGTCTCCCAGATTGAAGAGCAAGTGTTGCAAAGGTCTCCAGCCACCAATTCAGTATGAAGAAGTCCATACAAATCCGGATCAGGATTGCTGTCTACTGCAGATCACCACCTTTAATTTCATATTCGTGCCAATCGTCATGGGTATGACGTTTACCTTGGTGAGTGTTTGAGAACTCCGCCAGGCCAACTTTGCCTGTGCAGTTTCTGTGAGGAGATGGAGAGGACACCTCTTTGGTGGTGTGTAAATCCCACTGCTGCATCAGCAAACCAGTTCTGGGAATCTTAAGGTTACTGATCAGGGGAAATGCTGGGGATCTCCTCAGCTGAGCTTCTGCATTTCCCTCAGCTCTTTCCTTCTTATGCAGCAAATACAGATGATGTAGAGAATCTGCAAGGAGCTGTGGGGGTGCGGCAGCTGGGGGCACGTTAGTCGTCAGTACTCCAGCAGGGTACCACACGTAGGGAGGCAGGGGAAGAGGAGTCTTCCCTCCTCAAGTACACCTCTCCTTATCTTAAGATAAATTCTGAGAGCAAAAGCCTCTGTGAGCAAACTCTTGCAATGTGCGCCCTGATTGCTGGGAGAAAGAGCAGTTTTTGCACCAGCTTCCACAAACTCGGCTCCAGATGGCAGCAGAGCAGGTGTTCCTGGGCAGGAGCAGCGGTAAAGCGTGGGGCAGCCCGTGCGGCTGTCCTTGTGAGTCAGGGTTTCAGAAGTGACCTGTGCCCAATTGTTTAAAAACACCTGAGAGTGTACTGTGAAGAACTCTATTCACCGCTTTGATTTTCTGAAGCACCTCCTTCTCTCTCTTCTTGCAGTTCACCATCAACGTGAGCACCGACATGAGGCATCATCGCGTGCGCTTGGTGTTCCAGGACGCCCCAGTTCGCAACGGCAAGAAACCTCGCCTTGACCAAGGAGTGCAGGTTGTGCTGGACCCCGTGCACAGCGTGCGGCTCCTGGACTGGTGGCACCCGCAGTACCCCTTCTCTCCAAAAGCTTAGTGCTCTCCTGAGCCCGCGGCAGCCGGCAGGTGACTGAATCTGGCGGCCTGAAGAGAATTTCTAGGAACCAGGAAATCCTATTTTTATTTCTTAAATAAATTCTGCAGTCTCCTTGCAAGTGGTTGAAGCTACTGAGCTAGTCTGTATGTATATAACTTCTGGTCAGTGATGGGCAGAGCTGAGTGTAAAGCAGAAACTATTTGTAAACACACTTTTATGTAAAATTAACGTTTTATGATTTGAAAGGAGCTCCCTGGAACTGTTCATTTAAAATCCTTTTGGTGCTAATGGAAGTGGTCCTGTTTTCTGTTGTTCAGGAAGAAGCAGGAGGTTTTGCTTTCCGGCTTTGGTGTGACCAGAACCAATTTACAAACAAAATCCATGTTTTACTGCAGCACGATTGCGTTCAAACACAGTGTGATATTCCGGTGTCTGAGAAGCCGTAAGCAAAGTAGCAGCGATGAGCAGTCATGCTGATTCACAGTCCAACAGATCATGAGTTTAAGGAAAGAAAAAAGCATAAATGATCAAACAAAGGAATTATTTCAAGGAGGATTTGTAAGGCAAAAGTCTTTCTTGAATGTAAAGATACTCCAAGTTCTCACGGTGCTGGTTACTTTTGGTGAAGTCCTAAATCTTTAAAACCAGAAGGTGCTTTTCAGAGAAGATGAACAGAGAGGGAGAGGAGATGGAGGGATAAACTGAGCTAACTGAAGCAGTGATGAGGGACCTGGCTCTGTCTTTTCTGAGAGCAGGGGAGCAGTGTTGGCCTGTCGGCACTGGAAAGCCTAGAAGCAATTGGTGGTCGGTTCTTGACTGAACAAATTTCGGTGAAGAAGGAGCCCTGAACTTTTCTGTGGCTCTTGGTTAATGGAGAAGGGCGAGGGGCACAGAGGCTGGGCCTGCCGAGGGCGCAGTGTGTCGTGTCCAGAATGAATGGGGCTGGGGGCTGAATTCGGCGGGTGAATGCCTTGCTGCTGGCGGGCAGGGGTCTGGTGGAGGAGCGGTGGCAGCAGAGGAGGAGCTGGAGTAACCTTGGGCTGAGTTGTGCTGCCTGTGGGTGATTAGCTCCTCGGTTCTGTTTCACACCGGATCTTGTCTCACGCAGGAGTAACAGCGCTTTTCCGTGCGCAATGTTTAGCGAAGGTCCTGGAAGGAGAGCGAGTTCTGCCATCTCCATTTGAATTTAGTGTGCAGGTACCCCCGGTCCCTGTGTAGTCGCTGCCTGCGAGGAGTTTCTTGCGTGTGCCTCTCCCACTGTAAATCATCTGCCCCAACCTTGGCTCCGTGTCAGAGGCTCTGGGATGCTGACTTCAAACACACACACTTGGGAAAACTCCTGTCCCAGTTCCCCGTTTTGCTGCGGCTGAACGCATGTTGATGCCAACAGGTAAGTTCTGAGACGAGAGCAGTTGAGTTGGAGACGCAGGGCAAGGCAAATCTGCCGTACCGGTGACGCTGAGGCGGATTGCCGTGATAGCGGAGCTTGCTCTGAGTTGTGATTGCGCCTGTGGTGCAGGAGAGGAAGGGCAGCGAGTCAGTGCTGGCGCTGCGTGCAAAGGCTGCAGCCGCAGCCCCCTATCCGAGCGTCGTGCAACGCGCGGCAGGGCCTGTGCAGAAGGAAGCTGCTCGAGGGCAGCAGGTAAATAACGATCTTTCGTTTCCAGGGGGGTTAAATACCGCTCAACGCGGTGACAGATCCTCGGTGGTCGTGTGGTGGAGTTACTGAACTCCAGTGAAGAAAGTGAAACAGCAGCTTGCGTGGTTCCTGTTGTCGTGGGCGGGAGCTCTTTCTCAGCTGGTGTACGCTGTCCCGGGGACGTGTCCAGGCAGAGCCCGCTTTCTGCGGAATGTGAGGCGCTTTGAAGAGCGTGCTTCGAGGCGCTTTCCACTACGTGCCCCGAAAACTGCTCTTTTACACGATGATGCCAGCGCCGTGTGCCTGGTGGCTGCTGCTTGTGCTGTACACAAGATACGGAGCTGGGGCAGAGATGGCCGGTTCCCAGTCAGGACTGGGCGGCGGGAGGACGGAGCGGGCTGGTGTCTGTCTAAAGCTCTGCCCCCCTGCAGAGTGGGGACCAGCAACCGCAGCCTGCGGTGAAGAAATACAGAACAAATCCTAGGGCTGCGTGTTTCTCACATCTGTGAGAGCAGGATGTGCTCTAACTGGGCGTGCGGCGTGTCCAGGACGTGCTGGATGTTCCGGGGCAGAGGTACACCGGCAGCACCCGCTCCGGATAGCGAGCGGCTTTCAGCCCCGTAGCTCTGCCTGGGCAGCTGGAGCGGGTGGCACAGGCTGTGACGGCAGGAATCGGGTGCATGGGATGTTTCCTGCTGCCAGAGAACTTGCTGGTTTGCAGTAAGGATATTTAAATATGGACAGGTGCCCCAACCAAGGGCCTCTTCCTGCCAGTTTTTTTCAAGGCTGAAACGTATAAAATATATAAGAATGATTTTTAGTCTTTTCCTTTGCCATTAGCCAACCTTACGCTGACTCTAGTGATGGAGCTGTGCTGATCGTGGCAGGGATCAGGGACCTGCTGCGATCCTCGGGAGGAGGCCGGCACGGTGGCAGGGACACTGCGGAGGCTGGGCGCTGCTTGCCCGTGTGTAGAGCTGCAGGGCACAGTGTTTCCCCTTCCTCCCTTGCCCGGAGCACAGGAACCCCGCTCGGTGATGTGAGTGACCCCTGGCCAGCCCTCAGCCCCGAGCACGAGGGGTTTCCACCCCGTCCCCCAAACCCAGCCTCTCTTTGAGGCTGCTTGCCAAAAAAACCCTTTTCCGTGATCCCCAGGGCTGGGATGCAGTGAGGCTGTGATACAGCTGGTCTCTGCCGTCCCTGCCAGGGCTCCGAGGGGGAGAGGCTGCGCTTTGGTGTAGGATCATCACCCTTCCCATGGGATGTGGCTCAAAAGGGTCCCCAGTGGCGTGGAAGTGGAGCCCTAGAGCGGCATTGTGATGGCCGCAGCCCCGATGCTTCTCCGCTGCGTGGGGCCCCGTTTTACCTCCGCTTTGTCCCGCTCGGGCTCCGGAATAATGAAGGGCTGTAAGCGGATCCGGCCCGGCTCTCCGGTTTCCCCAGGAGAACATGGAGGCTTGGCCACCACCCTGGCGTCACCCTGCCCCTCTCCTCGCTGGGGATCAGGTGTTGGACGGAGCTGAGCCGGGCAGGGCGAGGGCTGGGTGCTGCGGGGAGGGTGGCCGGTTCCTGCGGTGGGGCCCCTTGTGCCTGCCCCCTCCCCCAGTGCTCGGCTCTGGTCCCGGCTGGGGGGACTGGTCCTCCCTGCCCCACCGGCTGGGTCTGTCTGCAGCCTTTGCACCTGGGGCTTCTGTCTCTTCTCCAGCTTATTCCAAGAACAAGCAACCATAGAATAGAATATTTCTGTTGGGAGGGACAGAAATGTGCCTCTTGGCCCTATTTAAGCCACCTCTCTGTTCCCCAGACAGAATAATAATAATAATAATTGCTGTTCAAGGAGCAGAAAGCACGAGCACCACATTTCGGGCTGGAGGGGGGTTTGTGAGCGGCTCTGGGGGCCGGGGCCCTGGTTGTGCCCGGGCGCTGAGGCTGTGCCGCAGCCCTTGCAGGGGGCGGGTGGACGGAGGGGCCGTTTTCCAGCACCTCAACCAGCGTTTGGGCTTTGCCCATGGCACAAGGAAGGGATGGCCTGGGCTGGCTCCGGCTGGGCTTGCAGGACTTGCTCGGAGTGCAAGAGCACCCAGAACCACATCGCGGTGGGCACGGGGCTGTGTGCTGGCTGCGGATTCCTCTCCTGTTCCAGGCATGGATGTGCCAGAGAACGTCGAATCCTGCCTGAGCTCTGCACCCTGAGGTGCTCTGTGGGGCCCAGAGGGGGATTCGGGCGGCTCTGCCGCACCCCGTAGCGGTGCTGCGCGTTCCCTGAAGGCTGTGTTTCTGTGGCGGGGCTGCCCGTGGCACCCGCACGCGCTGGGGACCCCAGGGTTGCGCTCAGCCCCACACCTGCGCCCTCCCCTTCCTTCCCACGAGGGCAGGAAGGACCAGGCCCCGGTTCCTTCCGGCACGGGGTGGAAGTCGTGGGGCGCCTATGGTGAGAAGAGCCCTCCCCGTCCTGCGCTGCTGCTCGTGGTGGCAGAGCCCCCGTGAGCCGCCGACCCCACGTCCCTTCCTCGCCACGTGCGACTCAACAGCAAACGTCTGCTGCCTTGCGCCGCCCCAATGCCCTTGGCCTCCCGGGGTCCCCCAGCCCCTGCTTGGGTGCAAATGCCGGGTGCGGTGTCCCTGGGACCCTGCGGGGACAGAGCCCCTGGCAGCCCGTGATGGGAATTTAAGAATTTAACAATTAAACAGCGTGCACAAAGAGAAAGCCAGCGGATCCGGGAGCCCACGGGTGTCTCTTCCTCTCCTTTCCAGCGCCGTCGGACGTTCCTGCCCTGCCTTATCTCTGCGCAGCCACCTTTGTCCTCGCAGGTGTTCGAGGCCGGCGGTTCCACTGGAACCCACCGCGAGCAGCCGGGGCTGGAAGGCATCGCGGGGGATTTGTAGAAGACAGAGCCTGGGAAGAGCCTTTGGGGCCTTTCTGAGGTAGGAGAGGTCCAGGCCAGCCAGGAGAGGAGAGAAACGGGAGCTTTGGTGCGGATAAATGGGGAGGATGGGGGAGGGAAAGGGAAGGGCCTTCCCCTCCGTTCGGATGCTGCAGGTGAGTTGCTGCGTTGGGCGGAGACGTGGAGGAGATGGGGGGGCTCTGAGCCGGGTGCAGGCCGTGCCGTTGGGCGACTCGTGGTGGGAGCTCCAGGCTGCCAGGGCAGCGTCCCTGCTGGGGGGCTGGACGGGGGAAGCGGTGGGGGAGGAATGAGGCTTGGAGGCTGATGGAGCTGGGCCAAACTGGGCCATGGGACAGGTCCCATGCAGCCCACGTTGGTTTGTGAGGACGGAAGGGGCTCTGTCCCCAGCCAGGGCTGCGGTGCCCAAGGCTCCAGCGAGGAGCTGGGGTGTACGGGGAAGCTGTGCCCCCATGGGGTCCATCCCGGGTGGGATCCTGGCCTCAGCTGTGCCCTGGCCCGGGGTGCGGGGGGGTTTGGTTCTGGCTCGGCAGCCCCGGAGGGTTCTGCCACCTCAGCACAAGGGCTGGAAAATAAACGGGGGAGAAAAGATGCGACAGCTCCCGTGTCCCCCGGCTCCTGGCTTGGTGCACGGTGCGTTTGCACCCCAGTGCCACCGAAGTGGCAGGTTTGCATGGGGGTTTGGGGTGCTGGGGCCTGGCGAGAGCCCTCGGGGGGGGGTCTGATCCTGCCCGGGGGTCTGGGGCTGCTGGCAGAGGTGCTGGGCGGGGGCGAGACAGCTACTGCCGTCGTGGGATGCCCGCTCTGGGAGGGGAGGCTGAGGCCACCCTAACCCCTGCGGCGGGGCTGGGGGCCTTCGCCCTGTCCCACCCGGGGTCCCCGCCAGCCCGGCGGGCTCCCCAGCGCGTGGGGCAGAGGACACTGGCGAACGCTCCTCCTCTGCGAGAAGCAGGCGAGGACTCGGGGTGGGGCTTTGCCGAGCGAGAAACCAGAGTCCAGCCAGCCCTGGGGAAGTTGCCAGCGCCGAGCACCCCAGCGAGACGGCAAAGCTGCCTGGCTGCCGCCACCCCGCACCCACGCGCCGGGCTGCCGCGCGCCCGTAAGTCTCTGCCGCCTCGGTGGGAGCATCCGGAACGGCGTTGGGCACGAGCCATCTCACTGGTGTCGTGGGACGGGGCGGCGCGGGAAAGGGGTGCCCCGAGCCGAGGTCGCCTGGGGACCCGTGGCAGGGTGAGGGCAGGGTGGTGGCCCGGGGTGCCCCGTGCCCAGGAGTCCCCCATCCCACGCAGCCCTGAGCGGCCGTGATTTGCCCATCGGGGACGTCGCGCTGCCACAATTGGCCACGTCCTCCACGGGAGCAAGCGGCAATTTTGGGTGCTGGGTTACACCCTGCCCCTCTCCCCACTGGGAGGTGGGGAGGGGCACCGACCCCGATGCAGGAGACCTGGCGCTTAGCGCCGTGCAGCCTTTCCCCGTGCCTCAGTTTCCCCCAGAAGGGAAAGGCGCTGGTGGGGGTGGTGAGCCCTGGTTGTTCCCCTTGTCCCTGTGCAAACGGCCCCGCTCCCCCCAGTGCCGGCGGAAGCAGCTGGAGCCGCCTGCTCGTGGGGAGCATCCGGCCCTTCCTCGCGGGGACCGGGGCCGTGTATTTACCCGTTCCCCTTCCCCTGCGCTGCTGCACTGAGTCACGGCTGCTGCGCCACGCAGCCCGTTTGGCTGGGAGTCTCTTAGCGTCTGGGTCCGGGCAAGTGGCTCTCAGCAGCCAGCAGCTCCTGGCCACCAGCCCAATGGCCTCACGGAGCGGTGGCGTTTGGGGACATCCCCAGCGGGGTGCTGAGCTGAGGACGGTGCACGAGGTGCTGGGGCAGGAGTGGGGACCGGGATGCTCCACGGAGGCAGCTGGAGCGGGAGCTGGGAGGATGCTGTGTCCCGGTGGCGTCCCTGCGGTGGGGTGGCCTCTGGTTGTGCCCTCTGGCTGGGCTGCTCTGTTTCCCCATGGAGGCGAAAATCCAAAGCCCAGTTATGGGGCAGGATGCGTTCCCTTCTGTTCTGTTAAACCTGCGATGAGCGTGCGTGACCCCCCCGTTCCCCACAGCTCCCTGCTCCGCGGACAAACCCGCTGCCCGTGGGAGCCGGGGGTGCTGAGCAGCACCTTGTTTTCCATCCCGGACGGGCCGCTGGCAGCCAGCCGCCCTCCCGGCAGCCAGGAAAACCTTTGGCCACCCGGAGGATAAATACGCCCAGGCCGGTGCGTGGCCGGCCGCCAAGCCTCGCCGTTCCCAGCTCGCTCCGTGGCCGTGGTGCTGCACTGCAGATCACGGAGGCTGGGGCTTGGAAATCCACCTCCAGGGTGGCTTCAGGGCGTCATGGCCCAGGATGGGTCCCTAAAGCTGCTCCCCCCTGAGCTGGGGAGCTGCCCGTGCCCCCGTTGCTGCAGGGGGGAAGGAGAAGCTGGGGGCTTTGGGAGGAGCTGGCCTTTGGCAGTGAGCACCCCCAATTCTCTCCACTCTGCTGTGACCTGGGCAGCTCCAGGAGGTCGTTGTCCCCCCAAAAGCTTCAAAGAACCAGTGATAACCAGAGCTCAGCCACCGCCTTGCGCTACCGCGGCCGTTCCCACATCCCATCCCTGGTGCCCGCAGGGTCCAAGCTTGGGGCGGGGCGGCTCCTCCGCTCTTTCGCCAACGCCGTGGCTCAGCCCAACCGTCTGCGGCAGAGAGCAGCTCCGCTGTTTTAATTGCTTCTCTCTGAATAACGAACGTTCTGGGTGAGGTCAGCGCAGCGAGGACGGCACTGATGGCTGCGTCGGGGGCCCTGCTCTGCACCGGCCCGCTGAGGGGCAGACAACCCTCCAGAGGACTGTTGGGCAGGAAAACAGGGGATTTCTCCTTAAAATAAGCCCAGCACGTGCTCCAGGGCAGCAGCCCGGGTGTGCTGCACCGGCCTTGGCCGCTCGAGGAGCGCAGGCGGGCTGGGAGCACCCGTGGCACGGTGGCAGTTGATGCAGTGATGTGTTTAAGGAGAGGTCCTGGGTAAAGCCCGGCCTCCGCTCAGGACCGCTGGCAGCTTTCTGGGCGGCTTAGAGCTTTTCCTCCACGGGTTTGCGTTCGGAGGTGCTTTGACCCAGACAGGCCGACGCGCTGCGAGCCGTTTGGATGGGGCCGACTGCGCCCGTCCTGCCGGGCTGGGCCCTCGCTTGCTCTCCGCTGTCCCCTCTCCCAGGGCACAGCCGGTCGTGTTTATCGTGGAAAAACCCCAGGCAAACACAGGAGCCGCGTAGCCTCCTGCCACGCCTCCGCTGCAAGGCAAAATATCTTAAGGGCAGCACGGGTTCCTTGGAGGTGACACTGTCCCCTCTCGGGGACAGCTTTCCTGTCCTAGCACCCAAGGGACGTGGCTGGGACGGGGCGACGGCGGCTGCCCGGGGGGCCGGCGGGGAGCAGGGTGGGCAGGAGGGGCTGGGGGAGCTGCTTCGTCCCTGCGGTGCTGGAAGAGCAGCCCGGGCTCCTTTGAGACCTCAGCGTTTCCCCCATACTGCTCGGGTGCCGGGTCCTGGGGTGCCACCCCGACCCGAAAGCCTCCCTCGAGGGGTGCATGTCGCCGGCGTCTCTCCTGCCTGCGGCTGCGGGGCTGCTGCGCGGGGCGTCGCAGGGCAGCGGGAGGGTGCTGGCCAGGCTGGTGGGGTGGATTCTGTACCTGGTTGAGTTTTTTTCCTGGCTGGATTGGAGCGTGTGGCCCCTGCCGAAACGGGACAGGGCCCGGGTGACCGTGGCTGCACTGGGTGCGCACCCCTGGGTGCTGGGGGCAGAGGGGCCAGGCCCAGGGTGCGTGCAGGGGATGGTCCGGGGCTGTGCCCGGACCTGGCACACCCCTTCCTCCCGCAGGCCTCAGCGTGCCGGCCCGGTGCTATGCGATGCTCCCTGAAGCGCTCCCTCACAGCTGCGCTCGCTGCTGCCTTCCTCCTCCTCCTCCTCCTCCTCCATGGGGACAGCCAGCAGGAACAGGAACCCCTGGAGGTGAGTCCCCCACCAGTGATGTCCTGCTGGAGGGGCCACTGGAGCATCCTCCATCCCTACCTGCCCCACACAGACCCAGAGCCCAGCTCTGCTCCCTTCCCTGCCCCATAGCACCCCCAGAGCCCAGCTCTGCTCCCTTCCCTGCCCCACAGCACCCCCAGAGCCCAGCTCTGCTCCCTTCCCTGCCCCACAGCACCCCCAGAGCCCAGCTCTGCTCCCTTCCCTGCCCCACAGCACCCCCAGAGCCCAGCTCTGCTCCCTTCCCTGCCCCATAGCACCCCCAGAGCCCAGCTCTGCTCCCTTCCCTGCCCCATAGCACCCCCAGAGCCCAGCTCTGCTCCCTTCCCTGCCCCATAGCACCCCCAGGCCCCAGCTCTGCTCCCTTCCCTGCCCCACAGCACCCCCAGAGCCCAGCTCTGCTCCCTTCCCTGCCCCACAGCACCCCCAGAGCCCAGCTCTGCTCCCTTCCCTGCCCCATAGCACCCCCAGAGCCCAGCTCTGCTCCCTTCCCTGCCCCATAGCACCCCCAGACCCCAGCTCTGCTCCCTTCCCTGCCCCACAGCATCCCCAGAGCCCAGCTCTGCTCCCTTCCCTGCCCCACAGCACCCCCAGAGCCCAGCTCTGCTCCCTTCCCTGCCCCACAGCATCCCCAGACCCCAGCTCTGCCTTCCCTCTCCCTTGCGTTGCCCTGTGCACCTGGGCCTCCCCCGATCCAGAGCTGGGAGGGCAGGACAGGGCCTCCCTCTCATTTCTGGGTCCCCCCCTTGCTCACGTGTCCATGGTGCTCTGGGGTCTGACCGGGCTGCCTGTGGCTCCCGTCCAGGTGGAACTTAGGGGCTCGGCCCCAGACACCATCCTGCAGATGCTGCAGCCGGAAGGAGTGCAGCACATGCTGAGGGACACGGATGCCCTCTCCGCACTCCACAACGTCTCCTACCACCTCCTCGCTGGCTCCCTGTCACCCCAAAAAAGTGAGTGGCTCCGGGACCCTGGGCCGGGCAGGGCGGTGGATGAGAGGTTGGAGGAAGGTCAGCGTGCTCCAAGTGCGGTCCCTGCTTCTGCTGCACCTCGGCACTGGGGTGACCGCAGACATTTCCCAGACCTCTGCGGGGAGGGTGGCTGAGACCCCATTTCCCTAGGGCTGAGTTTCCTGCTCTCCAGTCAGGAAGGTGGAGATGGTGGGGGTGGAGCACCAGGACAACCACATAGCGTGGGAGATGTGGGTCAAGCTCGTGGACATTTGCACGAAAAGCAATTTGCCTGTGAACACCACGGGAAGGAGCTTAGGGCAGCTCCACGCGAGCCCATGCCGCAGCCAGAGCTCCCGTACGCGTGCAGCACAGCAGGAGCCTTCGCTCAGCTTCGCTGCGGCTCCCACCACAGCTGGGCTGCGGGGAGGGCAAAAGGACGCCTCATCGCAGTGTGGCTGCATCTCTGTGAGGTCTGGAGTGGGGTAGGGGCGTGCTTCCAGGATGTGCAGCCGTGCCATGAAGCCATCCCTGCCCCACAGACTGTCTCTGGAGTGTTCCTTCCCTCAGTTTGGCCTTTTTAAAGGTGCTTTTCCCAAATACTTCTTCAGAGGAATCCCTGACTTCTCATCCTGTCCTTTCCTCACCATTTGTCCAGTTTTGGGGACTTCCTGAGATGCTGAGGGCTTCAGCTTCAGGAAGGACTTGATGGCCTTGGGGGCCATAACTAGCGTGGGCCACGTGGAGAGATTTTTGGAGCCCTCTCCTTGTGGCTTGCAGGGAAAAACATCTCCATGGTGCATCTCAGGTCACCCCTCAGCCTGCTCATGCCTTCCCTTTGCCTTGCAGAATTCTTGGCGGTGGGATTGGCATCGGTGCAGCGGCCGCGTGGCTACTACCTCCCTGCCACGCTCCAGTCCCTCTTCAAGCAGTCAACAGAGGAGGAGCTGCAGGAGATGGTGGTGGTGGTGCACCTGGCTGACGCGGACCCGAGATGGAACGTGCGCGTGGCCGCCGACATCGCCCACAAGTTTGCTCACCACATCCTCCTGGGTCGGCTTCTGCTTATCCACGCTCCCCAGGAGCTCTACCCAACCCTGGAGGGCCTCAAGAGAAACTACAATGACCCGGAGGAGCGGGTGAAGTTCAGGTCCAAGCAGAACGTGGACTACGCCTTCCTCCTCGCCTTTGCCGCCAACCTCTCCTCCTACTACTTGATGATCGAGGACGACGTGTGGTGCGCCAAGTCCTTCCTGACAGCCATCCGCAAGGCACTGGCTTCCCGGGAAGGCTCCAACTGGGCCACCCTCGAGTTCTCCAAGCTGGGCTACATCGGTAAGCTCTACCGCTCCAGCGACCTTCCTCGCCTGGCTCGCTTCCTCCTCCTCTTCTACCAGGAGATGCCCTGCGACTGGCTGCTGACCCATTTCCGCCTTCTGCTCACCCAGAAGGACGTTATCCGCTTCAAGCCCTCCCTCTTCCAGCACATGGGCCTCTACTCCTCCTTCCAGGGCACTGTCAACCGGCTGGAGGATGATGATTTCCAGGCCGATGCCTTGGATATTCCGGACAATCCGCCAGCAGTCTTGTTCACCAGCATGTCCGTCTTCGAGAACTACGCACCCCTCAAGGCTTACAGCACAGCAGAGGGGTATTTTTGGGGGAAAAACCCAGTAGCCGGCAGCGTCTTCTCCGTCGTATTCCAGCAGCCGGCCCGCATCACCCGTGTCCGGGTGCGCACAGGCTCCGAGGAGCGCCGGGGTGACTTCCTACGCGCAGGGGTGCTGGAGCTGGGCCGGCGGCGGCGGGCCAACGGGCAGGACTGCTCTGCCTACACCACCGTGGGCACCTTCGAGAAGGGGACCTTTGAGCGGCAGGGGCTGGAGAGGGGCGTGCCCGGCCCCGTGGAGTGCGTGAGGATCCGGGTGACCCGGGAGCAGAGCGAGTGGCTCATCATCCAGAGCATCGACATCTGGACCGCGGCCGGCACCTGACCGGGGACGGGGCGGGTTGCCACGGATGGGGCCGGGAGCAGGACCTGCCCTGCCCTGGGGTGATGTCCCAGCAACAATGCAGGAGGTGCGAGGAGGAGAGGCTTGGGAATTTCAGGCTGGGCAGCAGAAAACAATTCCTGCCAGGGAGGATGGTGCCCGGGGCACAGCTAATCAACAAATCAAATCATTAACCAGACAGCGGCATTTTTTGCAACCTCTTCATCCCACCCACTCCCCATCTGAGTTTTTCCAACCCACCAGCTCCTGATTTCTAACCTGCAGGTTTTGTTTCCTCTCGTGTCCCGTTTTCAGGCTCCTCGACAGAGGGGCCAGGGGAAGATAGGGGGGTGCTGCTCACCAAACCCCTGCCCCTCCAGAATCAGGGATGCCCACCCCTGGCGCTTGGCCCGTGTCTGTGCCCATCGGAGGGGCACCGGCCACCAGGTGGACCCACCCAGCTCAGCCCCTGCACGGCAGCTCTCACCCCACCGCTGTGTCCAGGTCCTTCAAGCAGATTTCTTCCCTTCCCAGGGGGCTGCAGTTCCCAGGGAACTGGGTCCAGAGGGCTCCACAGCGAGAGGGAAGGACAGGGAAGATGGGGTTTCTAAAAGGGGGAGGAAGGTCCAGTGACTGAGCACCACGGAACGAGGAGGGGCAAAGGAAAAAGTGACCACGGTACAATGGGAAGCTCTGGGTACCTTCTAGCCCAGCAAGGTGCTGCCGGGTAACTGGGGTACCCGGGCTGCAGGCACAAAGCCCCCAAAAAGCTTCTGTTTGGATTTGCCTGGCAGGATCAGCTTGGAGGGCTGGCTCCCGCTCGGCAGCGCGATCAGAAGCTGTTGGCGTAGCGCACAAGGCGGTGGCCGGCGCCTCTCCCAGTTAGGCATTTAGCAACAATCGATTGGCTTTCAACAAACACGGAAGAACTCTGGTCTGCTCGACCTTTTCCTGACACAGCTTGGAGCAGTCTGCCGCTCACCTGTGCCAAGCAGCATTGCTGCTGGTTTGCCGGTGTTTTAAGCCCAGCTCTCCTGGAGAAGGGAGTCTCCCTCTGAGCACAGAGAGGCACAGAGCAGTGCCAGGGGACCCACCCGCAGCGCCGAAACACCCCAGTGCCGTAACCGCAGCTCGGCCTCGAGGTCTTGCCTCAGCTTTCCTGCTGCGCACTGCAGGCAGCCTGGAGAGCAGTCGCTCGGTGCTGGGAGCCCCAGACCTGGCGCGAGGGGACCTTTCCCTGAAAAAAAGCCAGCCACATAACAGATCTTTGTCTGCATTTAATACAGAGACGCTACGTGAGGAACTCCAGCACCTTCCTGATGTTATAAATGTTCTCAGTGGGATCAATAAACACATTGCAGAACCGTTTCAGTTTCCTCCACAGCCCAATTCAGTCACAGCTCTCAGCGTTTTGAGCAGCGCACGTCCCCTTTCCAGACAAGTGGTTACAGGGCTCCAGCAGCCCCTGCCCCTGTTCTCTTGGATGGAAATGCTCCTGACCACACTGAGAGCATCAGGGGTTACCACCGTGGGTACAGAAAGCTTTCTCCCCAGTATGTTTTTATCCACTGGGAAAGCAGGAAAAGATGTAAATGTAAACCAACTTTTTACCTGTTGGTTTACTTGTGGATGTACGAATCAGTTCTGTGACAGTCACATGCACAGAAACCAGCTGCCGTCCCCACCGAGAGCGGACATCCACCCTGTTTACAGCAGGGTAAGCGCACAAAGCAGCTGGTTGCTGGCAGGAAACTCCTCCCTCTTCCTTCCGCTGCAACACACTTGCCTCAGCACCACGATGCCCAGTTAACGTGGGTGCAAACTGGAGGAGGAGGAGGAGCCTTTTTCCTGTAGGAATGTCACATAATTTACCTCACATAAAAATTATCTCGCTATTTTTATCCCAGGAAGACTCAGCCAACTTCCAACACTCCGTACAGAGACCCCTGTCTCTGACGCGGGGGTGGGCTGGTGGAGACTTCAGTCCCGGCAAGCGGTGCCCACGGGGTCCAGCCAGGCACAGCGCGCTGGAGCTGCAGTCCCCGCTCCAGTCAGCCCGTGAAGTCCGACCATTTACACGCAGCTACAGAGCTAACGGCCAGCACGGATCTCAGCCGGGCAAGGGTTAAGGAGCCTCTGGGCTGAGAGGTGAAGGGTGAGGGGACAAGACCAGAGGCAAGCATTTTGGTCTGCTTCTCCCTACGAGGACGGTAAATCAGAGAGGGTTAGAGCTTTCAGTCAGACACCACAGATGTCCTGAAGGATGACTCGCTGTCCATCTCGACCCGCGGAGCGACCCTGTCTCTTGGGAAGTGGTGCCTCGCAGCTCAGCAGAGATCTAGCTCAGCATCTTGTGGCGGTCGAAAACTGTCTTCCTCTGCTCCTGCACCTGGCGCTTCCAGCGCTGCTGGGCCCCCTCCACCCTCTCCAGCACCGTGTTGGCCCGGGCGCCAGACGGGGTGGGAACTGCAGCCAAGGAGCGAGCGTCCTGCAGCGGAAAGAAGCGGTGAAAGAGATCAAGGCTCGCCCAGCCCAAACACAGGAGGTGGCAGCTCGGCTCTGGGAGAAATTTCAACTGAAAATGCAATTCAAGGCTTGAGTTTTCTCGATGAAGAAACTCATTTTCAGAGCGCCTCAACATCAGCCCCCCAGCTCCAGCTGGAAAGTCTGCTCTGGGGAACGCCCATGCTAAAGTCACAGGTCCCAAATAAAAGGTCCCCAGGAGAGCAACTGCACTAAGTCTAAACCGCTGCTGGAAAGCCACTGCTAGGCGTCTGCAAGGAGCCCCACTGCTAATGCTAACTGCATCACACCCTGGTGAAACTGGGCCAGTGGTTTCCATTGCCCTCAGCGTTCTACCTCACACAGTAGCTGCTCATCTGTTTCTTGCACAGTGCTGCTGGACTTTTGTCCGGCCCTGCTGCTCAGACTGCTCCAAACCACCACATTTACACCGCAGTAACGTCAGAAGGCTCCTCGGACGGGGATGCATCGCGGCACAAACACAAAGCAGTCACAAGGCCGATCCCAAAGAGGTTACAGTCCAGCACACTGGAGTTCAGATAAACCTCGCCTAGTATCAGGCACCTGCAGTGTGCACAACGATCTAAATCTGAATTATTCCTGTGGAGCAAAAGCACACTTTCAGGATACAATTCATCTCCTCCTGCAGGACCTCTTTTTTTTCAGCAGAGGGAGGTACTGGATAGACTGTGGACATCACAGCAGCTGCTCCTCACTGGCATCAGCACGTGAAAGATTTGGGCCAAGCAGTTTATATTTACAGTGAAGTATAAACAGTCCAGTCTGATCCAGGGGCTTTCTCAGAGAGTAGAGTATCTTCAAACATTTCAGCTTCCCTTCTTAAAGCGTGACTGAGCTAATCACTAGCACCCAAAGTCAGCAATTGCAGGGAAAGGCTCCTCACGAGTCTCCTCCCAGCAGCCAGGGCGATGCCCGAGCACAGTCCTGGGGCTCCACCAAGGAATGGAGCTCAGCTCCAGGAGAGAGCTCTGCCCAGCACTGCGCCCCGCCAAACCGTGTGTGGCTGAACCGAGAAAGCCGCAGGGAAAGCCGTGTCGCAGTCACACGCTGCACTAACGGGCAGCAAGTCTTGGACAGCCCTCGCATCCCGCAAACAGAGTGTGAGCCACAGACAGAATCAAGCGTGAGAGCCTGCAGCCGCTCTGCTCCTCCACTGCTTCTGCACGCCAGCCATCAGCTCTGCCTCCAACATTTCCTCTCTGAGAGACCATCCCCATCTCAGCCTCCTGTATTTCCTTACAGGAGAAGGGAAGCCTCATGGGAAGAAGAAAAGATTCACAAGTCAGGGTGCTCTTGTTCTGAACCCCCTCCCCTGGAGCCAGGCCCGATCGCTCCTCTCAAAGCGCTGCCTCTCTCCCAGGAGGAAGGATGCTGTACGCTGGATGCTGATACTGCATGAAATGTCACGCAGCAAGAAATCTGTCCTCTCCCAAAATCTGTGAGACAGGCTCTCTATTTGCTGCTACGTCCTAATCTTGCCCAAGATGTTCCCCAAAAATATGAGATCTGAATGAAATTCTGCTCTGTAGAGAAACACAAGGAACAAGGGCCTGGATAGAACAGGGCCCAGCCCCAGAGCAGAGTCAAACTACAGCCACAGCACCTCAGAGGCTGCTCTTTTTAAGCATCTAGAAGACAGGCTGGCCCCGTGTTTCAGCAAATAATTAAACCCATCCTTTCCTGGAAGCTCACCACCAAGCAACTACACGTAGGACACTGCACGAGCAGGAAGTGTTTGACTTTTGGGTTCACACAGACTGACGCACCAAATTCAGGTCACTTGGTAAAAAGCCACCACCTGCTCCAGATGACAGGTCTCATCTGGGGCTCATAAGGAGGAAATTGTACTTCAGATATTTCCTTGTGCTTCAGCAAGATCTGCACAGATTTGACTCTAAACGTTTACCTGTGGTAAGTGCCCAAAAAGCAACAGCGCTGGTCCCACGCTGCATCAGAGGGGACAGCACGAGGCCACTCCGTTTCCCTGTCAGCCATTCTCTTGTCACCCTACCACCCTGTCTCCACCGTGACCACAGCCACCCACGTGCCCCCTGCACGCACTGGCAGCACAGCCTCACCTCATTCTCCTCCTCATTGTGCAGGGGCTGGGTGTAAGCATCTGGCTTCCGGATCAGAGGGTCCACCAGCACAAGGAACGCCATGTAAAGCAGCAGCGCCCCCACCACGGACAAGTAGATGATGATGATCACCTGCAGTGATGAAGGACAGCACAGTGGAAGGGCATCAGCAGTGGAGATAAGAAGCACCACAGAGGCCAGGAAGCTCCCTTCACAGCCGCTGCTGATGTTTGATCTCTTCCCTCATTTGCTCACTAAAAAGTCTCTTGCAGGAAGACTGGATACGGTGCCCCTGGCACTACCACTGTGTACTAGCTGTGATTAGTTTATTTTTCCTTTCTAGGCCCTTCTCCAGGAGCCCAGCAGTTTAGCAGTGCCTGGGATGGCGTGGCACGGCAAGGAGAAGGAGTCAGCCACAGGGAACAAAGCCACAAGTACCTTGATGGTGGTGGTGCTGCGCTCCTCGTACTTGCACTCACACAGCAGGCAGTAGGCCTCCACGTCATTCCCTGGCACCGGCATCGGCGCCACAACGTGCAGGCAGTTGCTGCAACGCAAAGAAACCAAAATCAGCAACAGGACACGGTGTTATCAGCACTCTCTGGAAGGACACTGGGGTGACTTTTTCCTGTGTCCCAGCTCTCAGGCTGATAATGCTGAAGCAGTTTTAAGAGTTCCCCTCACAGCTCAGCTAGCCCAAAGCTCCCGGGACAGACTGACCAAGCGCCTTCTGCTGGGATCTGGTCCGGGTGAAGGACGGGAGGGTACAACTCTACGTCTGCTGAGAGCCGTGGCCTAAGAAATTATGTCTCCTGGATTCCTGAAATCTCTGTTCAAAAAATGCCTCTCACCTGGGCTGAACATCCCCTACCAAAACAGCTTCCTCTGCAAACGCACAGGCAGGGAATTCCTTCCTTAGCACCAGCTGGAAACTCGGAGCATTGGCTTCCATGGCCCAACCCCTCAGGCTTCAACCCACAACTCACCAGTCCTTCTGTGACACATTCTTGTTGTAAATGTGCCCACTGATGTTCCGGTACGGGGGACAGATGCACTTGCAGCGGACGTCCTCGGAGCTCTGCAGAAGCAAGAGGAGATGGCAGCAGTGAGGGGACACGTGTGTACAGTTCTGCTGCCCGCACCACCCAGGGCTGCGGGAAAAGGCAAAGCGGCTGGTAAGAGAAAGAGGACTTCACACCATGTCTCTTCTTCCTGCGCTGCTTCTTTCACATCAATAACTTCACAGTTTTAAAAGGTCTTGAGCACTTCTGCTCCAGACACCAAGGACTTTTCAAACAAATTTTAAAATGCAAACTCCAAAACACAGCAGAATGCAGGGCAGAGGCTACTGTCACGTAAATTCACACCTCTGTCTGTTATAAATACACGCCTGCTCTAGCACTCCTCAGCTCTGCAAGCTTCCACAGAAAAAGTTGCTTTCCTGCCATTTCTGTCTCTGTTGTACTACACGCACGGTTCAGCGCCTGCGTCTGAAGCTGCTCACTCACCTTCCTGGCTTGTGCTGGAGGAGAAAGGGTGCAGCACAGCAGCACGAGCAGCAGCACGGAGCTCGCACACTTCCGGGGGCACCAGGCAAACATCATGGAAGCCTGAGGAAACAAAAATTCACATCCAGGACATAGGATCTCAGCTGAATGCAGCCAGGACGAGTCAGTCTGAGTTTTCTCTCTTGACCCACTTGCATCTATTTTGCTTAGGAAGCAGAAATTTACACCTGAATCAAGGCTGGTGCCAGTCAGAAACTCCTGGAAGCACCACACTGTATAACAAAATGTAAATAATTCATCTTCTGGCACCCAAAGTTTTGCCTCTAAAGGGGTCAGTATGTTTTCCTCTCTCGCGAGCCATGAACTGTGGCAAGGTATTTACTGGTTCCTAAACTTCCTTTCCCCCCAGATATCTGCTCGGTAAAATCCTATTTTTAAAAATTATTTCAGGTTGCTAGCTTGGTGAATTCATTATAAGCCTTTTGCTACATATGCATAGATAAGGTTGTTCTAGAGACGCGTGTTCGCACACATCTGAAAGAATATGAATTCATTTTCTGTGCTGCAAAAGGCAACGTTTTTCTGAACACGGCTGGCGTTCATTCGCAAGGGCAGCGCGCCCGCAGACAAGGGGCGCAGCAGGCCTCCGTGGGAGAGCTCTGAAAAGCCACCTCAGCACAGCTTTATTCAGGGGAGGTAATTTACACCCTCATCAGTCGGCTCGTACGGCACGTGTAATCCCACAGCTAACTCCAGGTCCTTACGCTCTACCACCCAACGTAATTCCATTAGTATTTACATCACTGGAATATTCTGTCACCTTGGCTTTCTCTTACGTCAGCGCTCTGAAAACTGATGTAACTGATTCTTTGCCGATTTTGTGGATTACAAACACCAAGTTCCTCTCTTCTTTGTCTAAACAAAACCCTAGCCACTTCTAACAAGCTGACCTGCCCAAAATCATCAAAATGCATCCCAGTCCTATCAGCTTATTGCAAGATTTCTTAACCCTTTGCACCCCAGCTGGCAGAAACCTCCTCAAACAATGGTTCTTTCTTTGGAGAGACCCTTGCACATCAGGCTTTCAGCTCTTCACCAGAAGCGAATGACTTACCTGAGCTGCACAGTGTGCATCCCCCATTGTGAGAGGTTTTGGCCTCCCACTTGTTTGAATTTTTAACTCAGCAATGGAGAATGTATCTGGAATTCGGTTTTAGCTTGCTCAACTAAATTCAGATCATGTGAACCTCTCATAACTGTCATTTTTAATACAGGCAGGGGAGAACACTTGATCCGGTATAACATGTTTGCCAGCAACAAAAGAAAAACTCGGAATGACACCCAGGCAGAGTCCACCCTCACGAACTCTGAAACACCGGTGGCCACAAAAAGGCAAATTTACGCGGAGTTCTTTCCAAGCCTGACAGCGTCTGTTCCACGGGGCACTGGCACACGCGCTGTAAAGTGGCTGCACCCCAGAGAATCAGCCACGCTCGTGGCAGCCGTCTGTCCAAAAGCAGCCGTACCTGGACCAGAACCCAGCGGCGCTGGGGATGACCGTGGAGGGGGTCTCGGGGGTGGTTAGGGTCCTGCGGCCGCGGCTGAGGAGCGCGGCAGCTGCCAGGAGTGAACCCCCCAACACAAGGCCCAGGGCACAACTGCACCCACCCAGCCACCCCGCACCCCTTCTCCCCGGGAGCACCCCGACACACTGCTCGCCTGGAGCCCGCCTAAGAACAAACCTGCGGGGGCTGGGACACCGCCACCTCCCCACCGCGGACCTGCGCTCTAACCCCCGCCCCGACACCCACCCGACCCACTCGGGCCCCCGGCCCCAGGCCGGGAGCGCGGCTTCCAACGGGCGCCCGCCCTTCAAGCGCCACCGAAGGGCTGCGGATGCTCGGCCCGGCGGGGGTTTCCGCATCCCGGCCTCCTGGGATGCCTGCGGTAACCCAGGCCGCGCCCCCGCCCACCGAGCAACCGGCCACCGGGCGCCCCCACAGCCCCGCCCTGGCCAGGGCCAGGAAGCGGCGGGGGAGCGGAGCGGGGAAGGGAACGGACCGCGCCCCCCCGGCCGCCCCGGCGCAGCCCCCACCGGCCTTACCTGCGGCGCGACGCCGGCCAGGGACGCTCCCCGCAAGCCCCGCCCCTCACCCGGCTCCCTGCGCGTCTATTGGTTGCGGAGGGCGACGCCCCAGTGACAGGCATTACCCGCGGCCAGTCGGAAGGCGGATCGCCCCGCCGGGTCCTGAGGCGCGGGCCCGCACCCGTTTTCCGCCCTTCAGCGCCGAGGGGCCGCGGCGGCGGGCGGGGGGCTGCGGGCCGTGATGGGCCCCGGGGCCGCGGGCGGGACCCCCGTCGCCCGGCGGTGTTGGGGACCTGGCCTAGGGCAGGAAAGCCCAGGCTGCAGCGGTGCCCTTGGTTATGTTCTTTGGCTGATGGTTATAAATGATATTAATGATCCGCTGGGCTCAACGGCCCCGGGTCCGCAATCAGTCTCTTGTGTTAGAAACCAGTGGCTCATTTGTGCTCCGTCACTGTGCCAGGAAGAATGCTGTACCTTCCCAAGGCCGCGAGGGCTTGTTTTTGCCCAAAGAGAACATTCCAGAGATCTGGCTCTAGCAGTATCTTGGTTTTGCCGCATTTTCGGGGCCGCACCCTTAACCTCAGGCCTGCAGCTGCCTTGGCCTCGGCCCTGCTCCCGCGGCTGCTCCCCGGGAAGCTCCGCACCGAGCTGGGGGCATTGAATTCCTTCTCTGCTCGCTTCGGCGTTTTGCCGATTTACCTGAGCTCCGTGTCTGTGGTGCCGGATAAAGTCAGGATCTAATTCTCTTTCTGTTAAAAACCTTCCGTTGATGGAAGGGGGAAAAAAAGACCCAAATCGTTGGTTTAACTTCTCGAAACCTGGCGGCTGGTGGCTGGAGCAGCAGTGCTAGGGTGGGCCTGGGCAGGGGGAGGCCTTTCTGGGCCGTGTCTCTGTCCAGTGACCATTCCTCGCTGCCAGGAACCTGTCTGCAATGAACGCGGTGTGAGCCATGGCCCGTCCTGGGAGGGCTGTTCCCACTCCTGACAGTTTGCTTCTTTGATGACAATAAAAATGAGAAGACTGAGGTGAGATACGTTCAGCCAGAAATAGGTGTAAATCAGAGCAGAGTGTCTGGCATCGATAATTTTAATTTTTTAGAAAGGACTGAATTGATTGAGACTGCATGGTTTATGGTTTGTGGAATGCACAGACTGTGGAGAGTGCCAGCCTTTAAAATGTCCCACACTGCACCCAGGTATGGGAATTACTGATGTAAAAACATTTTCTCACCTCACTGCTGTAATGTGTAAAATCCTGACCCTGCCACAGCTGCCTTCCCCCCAGACTCAGCTGGAGTCTGTTACGGGACCATGGCCTACATCAGCTGGGCTGATCCAAGGAAATGTTCCATAATACCCATAATCCTGGGTATTAGATGCACAAGAGACTTCCTTCTACTGCAGCATGGCTGAGCAGAAGAACCTCTTTGGTGCTAATGCGCAGATCTCACTTCAGGGCAGGACTTTAGGCCTGGCTGCGGGACACTGTCAGTGTTGTGAAATGACTCAGTTTTTACAGGTTTAAAAGCCAGATGACCACGGGGATTTTATGTTACCAACCTTCCCAGCGTGATTGCTGAGGAGGTATTTTTACCTTCTCTGGCATGCCTGTTGTCACAGCAATCCTTTTTTCTGTGTTTTTTTTTTCAGCCCAAAGATACATATGGCTGCTTTTTGTGGGGCTGGAGTAAGCTGGATAGACACCTGGAGGAGGCAGCCTGAACTGGTGACAGGACACTGAGCAGTCCTCTTGGAGTAAGTAAAGGAATGGCCCAGACAGCTGAGACACCGAATGCAGGGATCGAGTTTTTTAGGTGAGTGCCTCAAAGACAGACCCATCAAATACATGATGAGCTTGAAAGTTGTATTTCAGTTTCAAGTCCCTTTTTTCAAGAGACTGGTTTCTGATTCCTTGGAAGGGAAGGTTAGCTGTATGCGTATTTGCTTCAGTGACGGGAGGGAGATCTCACACACAACACCTCCAGGAGACTGTTTTCTGTTCCCTTTCTTGCTGGCTTTCCCCCCTCCCAGCGGCCTTTTTGTCTGTCCCAGGTAACTCAGACGCAGTGGGCTTAGTTATCTTCTGGATGTCATCCCAGTTGCTGTGTCTAAAGCCCAGCCGCGGTGGAAGAAGAGAGTCTGGCTGGAGGGAGCAATTATTTTCCCCTACCTGTTGCTCAGCCTTGTCCTCTTTTATAAGTGCACCGCTATTCAGATCCAACAGATGTGGTCATGAATATCTTCATGTGCAGAATGCAAATCCCTTTAAAATCCAGCTCCAGTAGTGGGTTCTGAACCCTTCAAGATCTTGCCCTGGATCCAGAGTGATTTGGGTTGAGTTAGCCACTGAAACCGGCCTGCAGAGATCTGTGACTTGCGTGGTGGTCTGGCAAGAGGCTTCATCGTACTTTGGAGACCGCAGGATTCGCAGTGACTTGTGGGGCGTGTCCGTTCTCAGTTTCTGCCTCTCACTTTACTGGCAGCAGACAAGTGAGAGGCGCCTCAGAGCAGCTTTCCACAGGCAGTGTCTGGGAATAGAGGCCAAACACCATTCATTTGGCACGGAGGGAGAGGAAATTGGAGATCAGTGTAAGAAACAAAGAAATCCTAATATGTGAAGGAGGGGAAATACATCAGGCGTGGCTGTTAAGGCCCTGAACTCTCCCCGTACCAGTGTAATTAGTCCTTACTGGTATTTGTGGTGTCAGCTTTTGAAAGACAGGTGGCATTTTTGTGAACATGACAAGCGACTAAGGACACACAAGAACAGCTCGTCCTTGTTCTTTCTGGAAACGGGTGTTAGCGACTACACTGCAAACCTTCCGGGACAGCGATGGGGTCACGTCAGCTGCCAGATACTTCAAGGGCAATTTATTTTAAATTATAAACAAACAGATTAACTTGTAAATATCCTGGAGATATATCCTACCATTGCAAAAGGCATTCTATAATTCAAGGAAAAGACACTTCATTCTTCACCTGCAACAAAATGATCTGGTCTTTGTATTAAGCACGAAATGAAATTTGCTCGCCAAATGCTTTCAGAATTGTAACCTGCCAAGAGAGGATGCAAGGGCGCTTGGGCGTTGGGCCAGCCTCCTTGAGCTCTCTTCCTTGCGCAGGATGGTTGATTAGACCAAGGGATAGCAATTCTTCTCCCTTTTGCTGTCAGCTCCCTTACAACTCCAAGGAAGCGGTGCCACGTCTGTTTTCTCAGTCGGATGGTACACAGCAGTGCTGTAGGGTTTCTGAGAGAGCAACTGAAGAACTTGTGAGGGTCACAAGAACTTGTGAGGGTGCGTTAAGATCTCAACATCAAAGACCTGACGATCTTAAAAAGACGTGTAGGAGCCCCACAGGGATTTCTGAGCGTACTAATGAACAAACATTGTCAGTCAGAGGCAGGAGCAGCTGGTGTGTGCGTGGGGGTTGCCAGAAGATGTGGCTTTCCCAGCATGCTGGACTCTGATAACCCAGGAGTTAAAAATGTAAAGACAGCTGAGGAGAGAGGCCAAGTCTTTTGCAGTGGTAAGATTAGAAGAGAGAGCTTCTACACCCCAGGGCAGTGCTCTGGCCACTGGTCCACACTGCTTCCCTCGGCTTGAGTTCGGTGTGCTTTCCCAAGTAACGAGCAGAGGCCTTGTTAGAGGGAAAAGGGAATTCTCTGTGGCCAGAAGTATTTTTCAAGAGCTGATGCTCTGTCCTGGAGCCTGGGAGCTTGTGTGGTGATGGAGCCCTACTGTGAACCACACATGATCTTGAGAAGTGGCCTCATCTGCTGGAGCTGCCATCTAAGGGGGTAGGGGAATGCGCTCTTACGGAGCTGGGGCAGATAGAGACCTTGCAGGGCCAGGCACGTGGCTGGTTTTTCATCTTCTAAGACATAGTGTAGAGCACTGTCTACAGAGGGGGCACTTTCAGCGCATTTGGGTGCAAAGATGTCTGTGAAGCGTCAGTGACACCCTCCCTGCCATCCTCCCACTAATGCGCGTGCGATGTGGGGGAAGAGGGGAAGGAATAAATCAGGCTGGGTGTGATAGATCACGTTTGTGAGGCTGAGCGGCTGCAGCCTCTGGTGACACTCCTCTGCTGTTTGGTTGCTTTGCACCCATCTCTGCACTGTGTGGGCTTCCCTGTAAGTCTCCTCCTGATCTGGCAGAGAAACACTGAAGTTGACAGCCTTTTCTGTGACACCTGGTTCAGCCAAAAATACATTTCTCCAAGATTTTTGATTGAAAGGCATGAAACACTGAAATTTAGGGCTAAGCGTATTACTGGCATCAGGCCTGCTGTGGCTCTGTTTTACCTTCTAAGGTCACGCTCCTGCTGGGCTGCAGTCATCCCAGCCCACCTCACGCTGTGATCTACTCCTGTAAACTTTGTCAGCGAAGAGCTACTGAGCTGGGCTGACAGTCAGGGATCCCTCCTTCGGGTTCAGAGTGGGGGAAAATGCTTCACGTGAGGCCCAGGAAATCTTTCCTGGCGGAGGTCACTGCTTTGAGGGCAGTTTAAAGCCAAGTCCCTGTGGCGTGGAAAGGTTGCTTGGTGCTGGTTTTGGAGCAGCAGTATTTTACTGGGTGTCTCAGCCCTCTTTCACCTTACACAATTGGAGTCTTTTTTTCCCTAAAAATTCCCAAGTCTCAACTGAATATGGGATTTGTCATCTTCTGACCTGCCACGCTGAGCCGCTGCTTAACAGCTGCTCTGGTTTGGAAAGGGTGAAGCGATTTCTGTGGAAAGCTCTAGGCAAGATGAATTGCCAGTGTGTGTGAAAGGGCTGGTGGGACTGGGAGGGGGCTGGGGTTATAGGATCCCGTCTGTATTTGGCTCCCTTGGAGCAGGGTGCTCTCCAGAAATGTTAGTAGCAACTTGGAGAAATGCTTCAGTTGTGTTTGGAGGAGGTAGTTTTCAGTGTAAGTAAAGTTTATGCTCAATTTCTCCGGCAAAGAAGAGAAAGGAAAAATATTAGTAAGTGGGCAAGTTCCCTCAGTACAACCCAAACGCTGTGCCTTCTCGGCTGTGCCATCAGATTTTAGTTTGGGAGTCCTGCTCCTTGCAGGGGGGTTGGACTAGATGACCTTTGAAGGTCCCTTCCAACCCTAACCATTCTATGATTCTATGATTCTGTGAGTCCTCAGAGGACCACGTTCCTACGTATCCATCAACGTGGATGGGAGTTGTGCCTCTCACTTCAGGGCTCAGCCTCAAGGAGGAGAACAGCAGAGGCTCCAGCTACAGGAGCTTGTCATCTTCTGTGTGGACCAGCACTAGAGAGGGCTGAGAGCGCTTGTCAGTGGGTTTTGCAGCTCTTGGAAAAGGGACAGGGAGTGGTCGTTAAGTCTTTTATTTCTTTTGTATGTGGAGGAATTAAAACAGAAGCCAGAAAAGCAAGTACTGACATGCAGGTGGGAAGCTCCTGAAGGCTCCTCGTGTTACACCGGTCACTTTAGTACAAGCACATCAGTAATCTGCGTGGCACCACATCCGGGCGTCTAGCCAAGCGGCCCGCTCCTCTCCTTGAGGGGTAGCGATGCGTAGGGCAGGCTACAAGAGCCCTGCTAGCGCCCAGGGATTCACTCCCTGGTTTGCCTCGCAGGTCCGGCTGTCTGTGTCTTAGGAACTTCCTGAACCAAAGACCGTGGGCTCATTTTAGTATTTAATAGCTGCTTGATGAACTTTCCTCAGAGAACACAGTGTAGTTGTCTCTGCAGCTTTCGTTGTCAGCTGTGGTGGAGTACATATATTTCTGATCAATTATAGCGACATACGACAGCCACATGATGTCATCAGCAGGCGCTCCAGCTGTGCTGAAATCAACCCAAACTGTTGTATTTCCAGCTGGGGGACTCCTGTCCGTGAGGAATTGCCCATGGTGTGAGATTTCCCTGTGTGTGATCTTTTTGGGTCAGACTTGCTCTCCAGAAGGCAGTGACCCTTTTGTTAGAAAATATTCCCTCCTTTCTAAATTAATCTTTTTGTTGCTAATCTTGGAGGTAATAAGATAGTGGTGTGGCAGGCAGTACTCTCATCACACATGTAGGTTGTATTAAAAATAGATTAAAAAAAATAATTTCTTGGGCCCTTTCAGAATGATCCTGGACCTTTGTCAAGAGAACTCTGTGCTTTTCCTCCCCCAGCATTCCTCTCTCCTTGGAATCCTCACGGCTTTTCGGTTAGCCTTGCTTGCTGCCGTAGATATTTCTCATATTATGTTTCACCTTCCCCCTCTCCATGTCCCACTGCAGCCACTGAACAGGACAATCCCTTGTCCCAGTGTCAGCAGGACAGGAGTGGATAATGTTGCTGACAGAAGACTATACGAGGCAATTAACAGCTTTTACCAGCAAGCAGACACTGATTGGAAAGCAGGTTATTTCCTGACTTGTCAAAGGGCCATTCCCTACTTGTTGAGAGCCTCCTGCTTGGAAGGGAAGACAAAAGAGCGCCTGGGCAAAGAAGCTGCTCTGCACTGCTGCTGCAGTGGCTTTCTGTTTGGTCAGGACTTTTTTCAAGAATAGGTTCCAAGTGGTGCTTTTTGACAGGAGCAGCCTGTGCGAATGTGACACACCACCACCGAACGCTCTGACATCACAGACCTGTGCTGGATTGTTCTGGGCTGCTGGGTCTGTGTGACAAGTGGTCCCCATGAGCAGTAGGGGTGAGCCAAAAATCGTTTTTCCCTCCATTGCTTTTTTTGGGCTGAGTGAAAGGGGGTGTAGGAGTGAAGAACGTCTGTGGAGGAAGGCACTTGCCCTTTCTGTGGAAACATGGGTGGTCTGCACTGCTGGGACTTGCAAACCACTGGAAGCAGCTTTGTGCAGAGAGACAGGGATGGGGGCTGCTGTCTCGGAAGGTGTTTGGTACAACACTGGATACTGGTAGGTTACTGGAAGGTGCTGGTAGGTAGGTGGTGGTATCCTGCTTCAGAACATAGTGATGGAAAGGCTGACACAAGGTCAGCGAGCACAGCACCGGGCATCCCAGTCATCTCCTGAACCTCACCTCAGCTCAGCGTAGCCTGCTGCAGGGATGTGGGGTCTCCGCTGGAGCCCTGCTGCAGGCGTTGGAGCAGTGGGGAGCCGTGCTCCTGAGGTGACAGGAGAGCTGGAGAAACGCCCAGAGCCAGTCTGCTCTGGAGGGAGCTCTGGATTGATTGCTGCTCCGCCAGACCGCCCCAGCCATGCAGGGTCAGGCCCCTGCTGCCTAGAGCCGCGTTGTTTACTTACCCCTAACTCCCTCCGAAGGCATGCCCCGGCCTAACCGATATCTAGTGGTGGCACTGCACATCCCCTGTTCCTCTCCCAGCTGGCCCTATTTATAGTGTTGGCAGGTAGGGGAAGTGAGACATCTGAAGAATGAGGGACTGTCACTGAGAAGGCAGGGATATTTATCTGAGTTGATGAAACTTCTTGTCATTGCGCAGTACTAGGAGCTCTGCACATGTGTTGCGGATCATCATTTCCAGGGCACTGGTGGGCTGGCTGTTTGGGACAGAGCAAACAAAACATTGTTAGAGTGGGAAGAGGGATTTCTACCTGAATAAATTATACCCAGTTATCACCACCTGAATGGCAGTCACATGCCAGGAGGTTTCTCCTAGGGCTAAGATAACATCTCTCCGTTTATATTTGAACAGTCTGATCTCCAGAGCAGTACCGCTTGTCTCTTCCGTGCATTCAGTGCAAGCTGAGGGAGGGCCCACGCAGCTGCATGTGAGACGGGCCGAAATCTCTCCATGGTGATTTAAAGCCAGCGGAGAGTGTCTCCATTATTTCCCCCGTTCCTTCTTTTGTTTTATCTACAGAAGGCTACCGCTGGTGATGTGCAGGTGCTCAGCAGGAACCTTTGCTGCTTGCTGTCCAGTGCTGGTTCCTCCAGGCTCTCAGAGGAGGGCCCTTGGTGTGGTGTGAGACCCCCTTACATCCCTGGAGGTGGTCTACCTCAACTCAACAGAACCAGGGAAAATTCTCCCGAAAACTGATCTTGCTGCGTTGGGCAGATTTCACAGTCCCTTCCCAGTCTTGATGGCTCTTCCCTTGTTGAGGAATACTCATGACTGGTAATACGGGGATGGCCAGGTAGTCCATAGGAGGGGTGGCCAGGTCTGCAGGGTGTCTCAGTGTCAGGGATCACTACTGTCTTCACAATAACCAACTCGGACTGGTGCAGAGAGCACCACTGCCATTTTTTCTGCTTGCTCCCGTGACAGAGCTCTAGCCTGCCAAAACTGCCTTAGCAAGTACAGCTCCAGAATAGTTCAGACTTGGACTAGAGACTTCCAAAGTCCCTTCCTGTCTGTGATTCTGTGTTTTAGGACACAGACATGATTCAAGGCACAGCACAGGGACCAGTAACCAGCGTAAGATGGTAGAAGCACTCTGTAGATGTCTTTTCCAGACAGCTTTCTCCCTTCTCAGAGGACTGGTGGAGTACCTTGGTGCTGGTCACTCAGATGAGGGTGACGAGGAGCTGGAAAGAGCCTGCAGGACATTAATGGCAGCAGTGGTTTGTGCTCTGAGGAGGCCAGAGAAACATGTCACCAGGTGAAACCAGGGATCCCTGTCCTCCAGGATCTTGCCTCTCCCAGTACCCAGAGTGGTGGCTGTCATTCTCCACGCTGCTAGAGGAGAGGCTGCCCTGACCTCTAAGCTCTTCTTTTCTTTTGGGCAAGTCCTGCAGGGCAGCAGTCCTCACCTACTCGTTAGTCCCAGCCCCTCGGAGATCCTGTTCAGGTCACCCTCTATGTGCCACCCAGAGACTGCCAAAAGCTGCTATCACACGTGTGAAGACTGAGAGCAGTGCCAAGGAGCGCTGCAGCAGGGAGGGTGGGTTCATGCTTCCCCTGAGACCCTTTTTTTCTGAGTGCGATAAAGGTGAAAGCCAAAATGGGCTCTCAGTCCTGGCCGGACAGGGGATGGCTGCAGGAGGAGCCATCTTCATGGAAGTTGATGGAGCCTATGTGATACAGAGTGTCGAAGGGATGCTGTACACCTAGCGTTTTACCCTGAAGCTGTCTTGCAGTGGAACATTTCACTGGTCAGAAAATCAGACCCTCTTCTCTGTGTGCTAGTTTAGGTGCTGGCAGCTTTCCTCGTCCAAACGTGAGGCTGGAACAGCGGTGTCGGGCAGACAGAGGGAAGGGGACCTGCGGAAGCCGAGGGGAGAGCGGGTGCGTGCCCCTTCTCTTCAGCCTTCTCCCGCTGCAAAGGTGTTTATCCTATTGACAAGTGCTGTGGTCCTTTCATAACTGCTGCATTAGCAGAGGATCAAGTGGCACTTAATGGGAGAAGTGTGATTGAAAAGGTCACCGAGGTGGAAGGGAAAGTATTTGCAGCGGGCTGACATAAGCCTTGGCTTCTGATTGACAACAGGTGTGTATTTATGGGCTGCCCTCCCCTCCTCCCGTGGATTGGCTCAATGTTTTTGCAGCGGCGCCACGGAGCATCTGCCGAGCTCGGTGGGTGGCAGGCAGGGGGAATACAGCCCGGCTGCAGAATTCGGGGAAAAGGTGATTTGAGGCCAAGCGTTGGCTTCAGAGTTAGCAAAAGCAAGGGAGCCAGGCGAGCAGTAAACGAAGCTTGTGAAACTGCTCCAAGCTGAACTGGTAGGTTGACCATGGCTGGGGTCTTCACTTTAATGGCACAATAAATAGCTTTATTCCTCAAGGCTACCGGTTTTATCTCTCTCTTCCGCTGGGTCTATGGTGGGTTTGCTGAAATGAGGTTGCTGGGTCTCAGCCATCCTACATATTGAACACCCCCGGTTTGTCTAAGCCAGCTGAACTCTTACTGCTGCCCTGGCCAGCCTGTCCCTGAAGTCACAGACACGTATGGATTGCTTTGCACATCTTCTCACCCTGCTCTCTTGCTGCTTTTGGTGTCCCATCTGTCTTATATGGTTTCATTTGGGAGAATGCAGAGTATTCATTCCAGGCCAAGTTGCTGATGACAAGCTAATTAAAGAACTAGCAAGAGAGGAGTAGCCTAATGAGGGAGAAGTGGGAGGAAGGGCATTTTGCCAGGGCTGTGCTGTGACACTCCCGCTTAGTGGAGCTAATTGTGTGTTGTAATTGATGGTTCAAGGGAGCTATTCACCGCACAGGCTGCAGGGCAGAGTAACAGAGACCTCTTTTGATGGCGTGTTGTGAAGCGCTGTGATGGGATCACAACTTCCCAGGTCCAGTTCTTCCTAACGGTGCCAAGTAAATAGCTTTAGCATGGAGTTAGGCTGTCTTACACGGCTGTAATAGGTGATCTGGAAGGTATGCTACGGCCGTGTCAGTGGAGATAAAAAGCCTAGAGCAAGAATGACATCTTCTTGGGACTATCAGTGGTCACGCTGAAGGTCATGTGCTACCCAGCCGCCCTGATCACGAGCCAGTTCACCTTCCTGCGGTGTACAGTGCACAGAGAACAACTGTTAGCGTGAGAGCGAGCTGGATCCTGGCACTGGCTGGAGCAGATGCTCTGCTGGATTGTTTCAGCAGGAACGTGTGTGCTGGGAACTCGCGGGTAACGTGGGGCTGGCCCAGCTCGTACTCGCAGGGAGTCAGCAGCAAACAGCCAAGTTGCAGCAGCGTGCTGCGCTGAGCGGGCGGACAGAGCTGTACAGCAGGACGCTGGTCTCAGCGCCCCACCCTGTGTCTGCTTCTCCCACTTTATCCAAATAACCAAAGCAAGGCACTTCTTCACATCAGGGCATGCTGGCGTGTGAGGAAAAGCTGATTTATGAGTATGAAGACACTTTGATTTGGTTTTGCTTCCTGGCTACTGCTTCCGTGATGAATTTCCTTTTTGAACGGTACTGAGATTCCTTTGATTCACAACCAAATTAGTTGGTGCATCTCACCACACATGGAGGAATGAATCAGAGAGCCTCCAGATGTTCTCTGTAGCTCTGAAAGGGACTGTGGGCTGTAGAATGGTCCTGTCAAGTCTTGTGTGTTTTGTCCTAAAGTCTGGAGAAAGATTTTTCTAGCAGTTGCTTCAGAAACGCTCATTTCTCTTGTTCAACAAGTCATGCAGCAGCTTTGTGTTTCCCACCTCCTCAGGAAACAGTCTGGGGATTCGTGGTCCAGCAAAACGTTCTTAACCACAAGGCACGGTACGAGGACTGTTGTTGTTGTAGCAGTTGTGACTGGCACCGGCCGCAGGCAGGGATATCCCTTTGCAGAGACAGCTCCTGCCCTTGAAGCCAGGTGCCCAGGGGTGTCAGCCGGTACCTACAGCCACATTCACACTGTCCTCCCTGCAGCTGCGACCTCTCCTCACAGCTTCTAGAATTCCTCTCACCAGAGGGCTTATTTCCTTATTATTGACACCTGTTTGGACAGGCAGATGTGCTGACCGCTCACAGAGCCACTCGAACTGAAAGCTCTTATGCATAACTGTATCAAGAGGTGTTAAAACTGGCTGGGTGTAATTTATCGTCTGTGGCAGGGGACTCAGCCCGCTCGACACAGCATGCTGGAGCGTTAGCTTTGCTGTCAGCTCAGTCGTCAGCCAGATGCCGAAGGAGGTGGAGTGGATACTCCTTAGGTCACAGCTTTCCGCATTCCTGATTGCAAGTCAGCAGAATCATGAGCCCTAAGACAATTGGTGTGATTCTTAGGCCCTGAAGCACTCAGCAGGTCACAATAAAATGCTCTCACACAGACAAGTGACAAATACATATGCACACATGTACACAGCAAATGATGGAAGAATCACCACTATGACTGGCAGAGGAGAAGACAGACACACAGAAGTGATATTTCTGTCTGGATGAAATACCAAGCTGCGATTTCTACCAGTGGAGGATGTGGAGGTCTTGCTAGCAGGTGAGAATGGAGACCTCCTATTCCAAGGGCCTCACTGGCAGGGACGTTGGTAGTGCTCAGAGCTTGCGTAGTGCTGCCTTGTTCAAGGGAGTGCACTGTCTTACTTAAAGCTTTTTCTTCATTGCCCTGCTGCTGGCCCGGGAGATGGGTGCCCTACCATGCAGTGCACAAAGTTCACTGCAGTTTGGCTATTGAAAGAGAAAGCCCAAGGATAAGGGCAACAAATTGCCAAAATAACTGTACAGCAAGCCACTCCCAACTGGCATTTACTGCAGCCAAGAGTTTCTGAGTTCAATGTCTCCTGGTCATTTGTCTTCCCAGACTTCGTTCCTGACCTTAGAAAAGACCTCTGAATTTGAGTGACAGAAAGCTGTGTCACAGTTTCCATTAGAAAATAAATAAATCCGTGTGAACTCTGTCAGATGCTCAGCCTTATTATTCCAACTAGGGGGCTGTGTTAGCCAGATCTGATGGTTAAAAGTCCCTTGATATTCCTCTTCATGGTCAGTTATTTCCATTTATCTTTCTGCCAATTTGTCTTCCCTTTTGGTGTTTACCTTTGTAAGGTAGTTGGTAGGTTTTTCCCCCATCTCTCCTTTGTTGGGCTGAAAAAAAATAACCTTATTCAGTCTCTTTTAGTACAGCTTGCCCTCCACTACCCTGAGCAGCCCATAACGCCGTCTCCATACGTCTTCCTGCTTGAGCAACTTGATAAACGGCAGCGTTCCCTGTATTCTGGTGGAGGACTCAAAAGTTGAGATCAAAAGCTGGCAGTGATATTTTTCTAACAGCAATACTTTATCAGCTTGCGTTGGATTTGCACTTGGACTTTGCCTTCCACTGCTCTCATGGTAATTTCTGTTGCCGTGTCCTCTGTTCTCAAGTCAGCTTTGTTGTCATCACTACTGCCACCATTATTATTTGAAGCTGAGGCTTCGCACGTTCTCACCCTTTCAATACTGCAGAGTGAACCCATTTAATCTTTTTTTTTTTCTAGATTTTTTCACTGTTTGTTCTAAGGAATTTGTACAGTCCTACCTAGACTGATATTTGTCGGTTCTTACTTGATCACAGCAAATCCTGACTTTGAAAACGAACCAGGTTGGAAAAGGCATAAAACCTAGTAAAACACCCTTTCTCAAACTCATCAGGACAGGAACCTGGCAGAATCTGTAGGCGTGAAGAAGGTGTGAAAGGAGTACACTGGGAAATTAAGGTCACGGCAGAAAATACCACAATATCTTGTTTACATCTCTGTATCGTGTGGAGGCTCCTACACTTGGATCTCTCATTTGTGGGTGTCTCCACTGGAGTCTGTCTCAGGCTGAAGTCTCAGGAAGGTATGGAACACAGAGATGAAAGGAAACCAAGAGATTTCAAGGACTAGAGAGATGGAAATCTGCCCCAATGTAGGGAAGAAATAGCTGAACTGCTGTCTTACACTTAAAATTGACTTTGTCCTGTGACAAAAACTTAAGGACTGGAGTCAGGGCCCTGAGTGGAGCAATAGGCCGTAATGGCCCGGGCAGGAGGGGCATTTTCATACCACCTATGCAAGGGGAGAGGAGCCTGATCGCTCAGGATCTCCTCCTCACTGAAGGCAGGTGAAAGAAACTCCTGTCCTCTCTGAGCATGTACAAATTTACTCCTTTAATAAGCTAAGATGTCCCAGTTATTAAAAATAACTGATATCAGACTGCAGCATGTCAGCAATTATTCGCAGAGCCCTAGTGACAGACTTCATGGCAAGCAAGCCCACTAGAAGACAAATGTTGCCAGGAATCCTAACTCCCTGGCTCTGGCATGCTGAGGTTTGGAAGCTTCCAGCCCAGCCTGCCTTGTGGGGGACGGTTTGTCAGGATGGTTTTTGACTCTCAGATGTTCTCTTTTCTGCAATGCTTGCCCTTCTTTCTTCATGGTGGTGCCTTTGCTGGTAGGCACTGCCACTCCACCGCCTCCTTTTAGCCCTTTATCCATGTCCACATTTTTTAACAGAGCAAGTTCCTTCAGTTTTGCCCTAGTACTCATACTCAGAAACTTCATTTGACCATCTCATGTTCACTGATTAAAATTAGCACAGTCATTCTACTCGCTATAATTACTATTTTGACAAATTTCATTAACTACAATTTTATTTTTCCTCCTTCCCCATCCTTGTGCCCACTGATACCTTTATCCTTCATTTTGTCCTCTTTTTTTGCTAGACTTTCCATATTCTGAGTCAAACCTTGTGCTCAGCTTTTGACCAACAAGATCAGGTTGATTAGGGCCTTATTCAGTAATTTTTTTAATATCTCCAAGGACAGATATGATCTCTTTGGGCTGCTGTTCCAGTGTTTGACCACTCTCATGGGATTTTTTTTTTCCTAACTTCTGATGGGAACTACTCTTGTTGCACCTCATGTCCATTGTTTCTTGTCTATTGCTGTGCACTGCTGAGAGGAGCTTGGCTCTGCCTTCTCTATAAGCCACCCTAGGTTGAAGGAGACTGAAATTCAGTCTCCTCAGATTCCTTTCTTCTCCAGGCTGAACAAATCCAGCTCCTCCCGTCTCTCCTCCACCTTATGGGCTCCTACTCCCTACTGAACCTCCTGTTTGTTAGCTCTCTACTGCACTCACTCCAGTATGTCCAGGCCTTCTTTTGTCACTGGGGAGACCAAAACTGTACGTAGCACTTCAGATGTGGCCTCATAACAGGAGGGGAGGAATCGCCTCCCTCGATGTGCCGGCAGTGCTTTTGCTGATGCTGCCCAGGATGCTGTTGGCCCTCTTTGCTGCAAGGCCTCTCTGCTGACTGCTGTTCAATCTGTTGTCTGTCAAGTCCTTTTCTTCAAAACTGCCTCCTAGCCAGCTGGCTCCCAGCCTGCCTTGCTACCATGGGCTTATTCTGGCCCAGGTTCAGGACTTTGTATTTGCCTTCACTGAACTTCAGGAGGTTTTTGTCAGCCTGTTTCTTCAGCCTGTGCAGGTCCCTTTGAATAGGAGGCCCTGCTCTTCAGCACATTGACTGCACTCTGCTTGGAGTTCGAGTTTGGGGTATGGGAAGGGAGGAGAGAAGAACTGTCCACGCTGATTTGTGTCACTGCAGTCAACTTACACTTCCACAGCTGCTGTCAAGATCTGAGCTCAGGGTCCCATGGTGCCATCTGGTGCCTTGCTTTTGGATCCTGAAGACTCTATCCCAAGGAGAACTATGAGACTTTCTCTGTGAGGCCTTTCCTGAGACCTCTTACAGTTTGTAAGAGGTCTCATGAATGTTGTATTGCTCCTTCCCGTCTTAGCTGAATTCGGTAGCACCATCACAACTCCCTTCCAATGGGAGTTCATGATTGCAGCCCCCAACCTCTGCTTCCATCCCAGATAAAGTGGATCCTGAGTGCTGCGGGGCTGTTCTGCACGGCAAAACCCTCAAGTCTCCAAGGGGAAAGGGCTGCGGCAATGTCCTTGTCGTAATTCAGCCCCGCTCAGGACCAAGCTATACAGTCTCTCCCTCACTCCCCCACCCTGTGAGGGAATGGGGAATGGAGAGAGATAATGTAACAAAAAGACTCAAGGTTTGAGATAAGAACAGGGAGAGATCATTGAAGTTACCGTTACGGGCAAAACAGACTCAGCCTGGGGAAAACTATTTCAAATTTATTATTAATAAAACCAAAGCAGGATAATGAGGAAGAGAACGAAAACAACTTACCCCACCCCTGTCTCTTCCCAGGCTTAACTTTATCTCTACCTCCTTCCCCCCCTGAGTGGCACAGGGGGGCGGAGGGAATGGGGGTTACGGTCAGTCCATCCCGCATTGTTTTATGCTGCTCATTCCTCCTCGGGGGAAGAACTCCTCACATTCCTCCCCTGCTCCAGCGTGGGGTCCTCCACGGGCTGCAGTCCTTCGTGGAACTGCTCCGGCGTGGGTCATCTCTTCCACGGGCTGCAGTCCTTCGTGGAACTGCTCCGGCGTGGGTCATCTCTTCCACAGGGTGCAGTCCCTCCAGAACGGCTGTCCCAGCGGGCCCTCCACGGGCCACAGCCTCCTTCAGGCACCCACCTGCCCCGGCGTGGGGTCCTCCCTGGGCTGCAGGTGGATCTCTGCTCCTCCGTGGGCTTCCGTGGGCTGCACGGGGATCTCTGCTCCTCCATGGACCTCCATGGGCTGCAGGGGGATCTCTGCTCCTCCGTGGGCTCCATGGGCTGCAGGGGGACAACCTGCTCCACCATGGTCATCACCACCAGCTGCAGGGGAATCTTGGCCAGGAGCAACATTACTGCTCCCCCTCCTTCTTCACTGACCTTGGCGTCTGCAGCCGTTCCTCACAACAGGCTGGCAGACGCCTCTCAGGTTCTCTTCACATCTCATCTCTCCACTTCTCGCAGCCGGGCCGGGCCAAGTCAGGCCCAGTCGGCCACCCGGCGGGAGGCCAGAGGGTGAGGGCTGCAAGAAGCAGGCTCTGCTCCCCGCTTCTGCTTCTTCACTTCTTTTTTACTGTTTTCCACTTCTTAAATACGTTATCGCAGAGGCGTTATGAGGGAACATTCTGCTACCAATTGGCTCAGCCCTGGCCAGCAGCGGGTCTGCCCTAGGCCCGGCCGAGTCCACCAGACAAAGGGGAAACTTCTAGCAGCTTCTTAGAGAAGCTGCCATCGTAGCTTCCCCCTACTAAACAAAACCAACACAGTCCTCCACTGTGAGTGGCTTTTCTCTCCAGACCCTACTTGCCTTTCGTCAGATCTGTTTTGAATCGCGTAGCTCAGTGTCTGCAGACACAACGTGCTGCTACAATGAGCACCTGGAGGAGGACCTGGGGTGCTTTAGGAAAGGACACAGATGTCATGGTGGATGCCAGGTTGAACAGGAACCAGCTGTGTGTGCTCACCATAAAGCTAACCGCGTCCTGGGCTGTATGGAAAGGCGTACAGCAGCGCAATGGGTAGTCGCAAAGGTGACAGGGCCAATCAGTTCTTGGTGGTGCCAGATTATAATGGCAGCAAGCCGCAGCTCAGAAGGTTAGGAAAAGACTTCTCCAGGAAGCTGGTGCAGGCCTGGGACAGGTCATCAGGGACAGGGGGAACCTACGTCCTTGTTGGGGGGTAGGGAGGTGGTTGTTAAGACTCAGTGTAAAAGCCATGGCTGCTCCAGTCTCATGTTTGAGAGAATTCAGCCCTGAGTGGGAGGCTGGACTGGGGACTTCCAGAGCCCCCTTTCACTGACGTCCCTGTCATCTCTGACATCTCGTGCAGCTGCCAAGGGAGGTGGTTTTGGGGTTCACCAGGCCTTTGCTTGTACCCGAGTCCTGTATGAGTGCTGTAACCTTGAACATCAGTTAGGACAATGTGATGTGGCAAATAATAAATCTTTTTGAATAAATACAGCAGAGAGCACTGCAGACCTCAGCTGCTCCGTGGACTCTCACAGCTTTCCTGCCACTTTCTGACCAGTCAGTGTGACCGGCTGCCTGGGACCTGTAGATGGCTTTGCCTGATACGCTCTATAGCTGAGTGGTAAAGAACATTTCTTGGGTGAAACGTTTAAGAAACTGCTGTAACTACTTGTGTTTAGAAAAGGCCTCAATTTATTGAGACTTGTAAAGGTAAACTGGGACCATCCTTCTCCTTTCATCCTCTGGTTGAGCTCAGAAATCAGCTGACATAGTTAAGCTGACAGTCATTAGATTTATATGTCCTTTGCTTCTGGCATTCTGTCCTCCTGTCTGATCCAGCAATTTGGGTCTGATGACCTTTGTGGCATGTGGCAAGGCCAGTGTATCTTGGCTTCTGCCTCAGACGGCTGTGGCTTGTTGTTTAAGGAAGTTTATTTCTCAAGGATATGGTCATAAGTCAGCAATGCACATGTTCTATTTCTGCAGGCATACCTAGAGAGTCAGGAAGGGGGCCAAAACCCTTCCAGAGAAGACAAACTGCAGATCTCAATGTTCTTCTCAATGAGATGTAAGTTCATAAACTGTAAAGAAGATACAAGTTGTAGAACAGGGTAAATAAAGAGCGAGAACATGGAAAAGAAAGGCACCTGGAATATGAAACAGGCAATTAGAAGATGATGGAGAGACAGGAAATACTATACTAGGAAGAAAAAGATGAAATGTTAGGGTGGATGTATGGGACAGAGAACTGGAACTATACTTTGACAAGTGAGTATGGAGTCTTGATAAACACAAAGCCCCCGGATTTTGTCTTCCTGTTCTTGCAGAAAGTGAGCAGAAACAGTTAATGGTTTACTTGCTTGCTCCCTGCTTTTTAGAGCTCGTCAGAGTTTTTCTCTGTATCTTCCTGGGCTGCTAGGGGTCTTGTTCTGTATGCTAGATTGACCCTCCTGCATCAGCAGCCTCCCGCTCTGCTGCGGCTGCCAGTTTGGGGTGGGACCCAAGTTCCTTAATATTGCCATGAAAGGAGTGGTAAGGATGGCCAAGAGGAGCATCTTGCTAGTGCATTCCTCCTCCCAGCAAGGACTGGGAAGTTGTCAGCGTGACCCAGCTGGCCCTGAGGAACTAAGGGGAGTTCAAAATTGTGGTGGCACAATAGGGCAGCCCTCTCAGATGATAAACGTGTGAGGTTTCTCCCCTTCTCTCCTCCGCCGTGGACTGCATGGACAGCTCTGCCCCTGTATGGTCTCTGTGGGAGGAGTAATCCCTTTGTTCTGGTTGGAGCCCTTCAAAGCAGACGCACGCACTGGCGAAAAGAGAAGAGTAAGTGGTGAGTGTAAAGTGAGATATGCCCGGAAAATGAAGCTCAAAAGCACATGAATGGCTGAGAGGATGCCCCATTCACTGTCACGGTCATAGGCTGAACCATCTGGGACTCTCAATCCGTCAGACTGACAGGGACATGCTGGACTTTGTAAAGGCCCGAACTGCGAGCAATTTGCTTGCCATTCAGTTTGCCGCAGAGCAACAGACCAGTTCCCTCTAAAAGCAGGGTTAATCAGGGCCTTTGCGTGGGTCTGGTTTCCTCCTGCTCAGCTCCTGGCACTGGTATTGTCTGCCCCAGCCACCCTTCCCAGAAGACGTCCTCCTTCATCCATCACCCATTCTGACACAGGATCTGTCTCTGACTCCCACTCCTCCCTCCCTCCCTTCTCCTAGTCTGCCCGTGACGTATCGGCACCCCTGACATTATGCTGCGCGTTTCAGTGATACATCTATCCATCCGTCTGCCTCGAAGAGTGACCTGTTCACTATGTCCATCACAGGAGCCCGCCTGTCTGCCTGAGCGCAAGCGGGCAGAACGTGCTTGGGGTCGAAAATACAGAGCGCGTGCGACTGGGTGTCACCAAAGGCAACACATAAAAAGTAGCTCCTGGAGACTGTCAGAGCACGAGCTGTAAACTGGGCTGCAAGACACAGTCTCATCATCCCGTTCCTCTTCAGAGGCTTTGCCTTTCCCAGACAGTGGCAAACTTAGCTGTGTTGCAGGGAATAGCGTTGCAATGAGGTGACAGAACTCCGTGTGAGATGTTAAAGGAGGGGAAGTTGATTTCATTTTAAAACAAAACGTTTGCATTCACTCAGACTCATATATGCACATACCCATAAGGACCAAGATGCTTATATCCCAGTGGTCTTCCCAGCATGAGGGCACCAATGGCATCCAGGTGATCCCAGGGGCTGCAGGGAAGGCTCCGGGTGCTCAGTACCCGTTAGTCAGGTCTGGACACTTAACTAAGGTGACTTAAAAAAGGAAGTTTTGCATCTTCAGGAGCCTTGAAGTACAGACAGTGACTTCATCATCCAGCACTGCCGGGCCACACGGCACTCTGACCATCACTCTTTGGGGGTCTTTACTAAGCGTCTCCAGTTCTGCGCTTGTCTCATCCCTGGGTCAGTGAAAGGACACCCCTGTGGTTGGGTTCACAGCTGGCGCAGCTTCGCAGCACGAAGGGTTGAGCACCCTTTAGCAAGGAACTACTTTGCTGAAGACTGCTGAGATCTTGCCGCAAGAGATAGTTGCAGTTTTGATCCTAAACAGAAAGATTATCATCTACCATGCTTTTTAGAAAGTCAACATCAGTGTGGAAAGCAAGGCAGTAGTTGCATCTCCAGGGATGAGCCCGGAGAAGGACTGTTGTGCTAGACAGCACTGGTCAATCCACTGCATGTGCTCGAGGGAGAAAATGGCATGGGAATTAAATTCAATTCCTTGTGAAAAGTCTTGCATTATTTTTTAAAAGTTAAGACAGTGGAATCACAGATTCATTCTAGAGATTGAGGGGCATGGAAGGGAGCAGTATCTCAGCTTGGAAATCTCAGAACAACAGAAACTCTCAACAGAAATGGGCTTTCCTCTTCAGTTCCAAAAAGCAGATACTTCTCCATGAAATGGTACAATTTTTCCTGTCGTATGCTGGAGAGGAGAGGGTGGTAAACTCTCTGTACTTGGCTGTCTGCTTATCCATTGCTCAGTGTCTTTCTGCTTGCTGCCTGCCTCTCCCCGTGGCTCTGCTCCCACCGTTCCCTTCAGTCATGCACAGGGGAGGCACGTGAGGCAGATGAGTGCTCCTGAGGGCACGGACATGCAGAGGGGATGGAGAGGTCACCTGGGCCTGGACATCAGGGGGAGAGCAGAACCACCCACAGAAGCTGGAGGATTTAGGGAAGGCAGGGTGGGAGGGGAGGGGGAGCTGAATTTGAAGTGTGAGCTAAGAGCCTCTCTCAGGTGCAAGGCTTGGATGAGCTGATGTGTCACGGAAATTAATTTCTCCTGAAATCCAGGGACAGGACTGTGAAGGCACTAATAGACTATCCTGGTTCTGGCTAGGACAGAGTTAATTTTCACTTGAGCTGGGAGAGGAGCTGGAGTTGGTGGCCCCTGTGTCTGGGCACACAGCTGGAATAGGTCATTAATTACCCAACAGCTGGGGTTAATTTACCCAAATTAGCCCCGGGGCTGTGCCATCCCATGGGACACCTGCTCAGTCTATAAAGTGGGGACAGTGCTGAGGGGCAGGTTTTGCTGCTTGAGGGGGAGCTGGGCATCAGGATCCACTGCGAGCTGTTGTATTGTAACTTATGTGCTTAAGTATATTCTGGATTTTTTTTGCTTGTTTGTTGTCCATCTCTGTTTTCTTTTCCTGTGTTGTTCTCTTAAACTGTTCTCAACCTATGAGTTTTGCCATCTTTTCCTTCCCAACTCTCCTCTCCATCCCACTGCAGAGGCAGCGAGGAGGGGAGTGAGTGAGCAACTGTGTGGTGTTTTAGCTGCTGAGTGGGGCTGAACCTCAATGTAGGCCCTAATTTCCCTGAGCAACCTCATGTGAGACCCCCTCCCACACCCTCTGCCCATGGCCCGCGAGCTCTAAACTCAGGCCTGGGCCTTCATCCCCTTCCTGCACTTTGCTGTAGTTGTGCCTGTTTCCAAGCTAGTTCCTGAGTTGTTTTTTGGATTTCCCAGGTTGACCTTGGACCTGACTTGTTACCTTACCTTTGACAATCACTGGACTGTTGATGGACCCTGTTGCTATCACCTCTCTGCTCACCCACATGAGGTGCTGGGTGAGTCCCCCTGGTCAGTAAGGTCCCAACCCTGCCTCTTCCCTCAGGGAACTGCCCAGCTCTTCCAGCTTCCCAGCATCCAGCTCTTTTTACCTGCTGAGGTCCCTGCCCTGTCCTTGTGATTGCTAAAGAACTGTGTGTGTGTCACACACTGGGTCACTGTCACGGGGCAGATCAAGTGAGGAAACTGGCTACCACAGAGTATTTGTGGGGAAAAAGCTCAGCTGCCTTTGTGATGCGGTAAAAGCCCTCACAAGACCATCAAGAAGCCTGCAACTGTCAGCCAGGACAGAGTGACAGGGTGATATCAGACCTGCTTTGGGCCTGGACCCAAGATGGCATTTGTAGGCTGAGCGCTCACTGTCTCGCTTGGTGTCATCTGGCCTGTTTTGTGCGGGCGGGCGGGAGGTCAGGTTACCCAGACGGCGGTCAGAGCTTACAAGGGCAGGCTCCGCTCTGGTAGTGGTGCTGGGTCAGGTGAGCGCTGCAGGATCTCCTTAGGCAAATACCAGCTCCGTTTGAAGGAGGCTGGAAGAGGTGAATGGGAGACCCAGTTTGATTATCCCTGCTGGTTAGGCTTTTGCCCATCTCTTTTACGTGACTGAATACCTGGAACGTGCTCATGTCCTCCTGCTGCTACCCTAGCGATGCTGTTATCGATCCAGTGGGTGCGGGTGGCTGAGGGGCGGGGGAAAGGGATGTGCAAGAGTTGAAAAAGAAGCTTTGGTGGCAATGGCCCTTAGTTTGTCGTGTAGCTGAACCCCCTGGAGGGCTCTGAGTGCCTTTGGATACTTCAGTAACATGTCTTCTCTGCGCACAGTGCTCCCAGCCCCTTTGGCAGAAAGCTGTGGGACAGCTAAGAGCGGAGTTTGGCCTGAGTAATGGAGGGGATCCCCAGCACCTCCCTGGTAGAGCTTCTCTCCACTTCATGTCCGGGTGCACACGCTGAGCTCCTGGCTGTTGAGCAGGTCATTCAGCTGAGCTGGTTATCCACAGAATCCAGCTCCCCAGCATCGGCTTCACCTCCGGCCGGGCTTCCAGTGGTTACTGAGCTAGCACGGCCTCCGTAGTGGATGGTACAGGCTGAGGTGCCCGAAGGGACTGCGATGCCTCATTCTGGCTGGGTACTTGAGAGGCGGCAAACAAGATCAAAACAGATCTTGGGCCGCTCAGAGAGATGCTCTGCTGCCAGGCTGCATCCTGGTTTGGTGTGGAACCTGTGCGTTGGGTCTGAAGCAGTGTTGTAGTGCCTTACTGTAGAACGCTCCTGTCAAGACGACCTGCTGGGCGTCTGAAAACTGGCTGAGATGTGACAGTTTGTCTCTGTTGTCCATGTCCACTTCCTTGAGACTCCATGCTTCTTCAGCACAAAGCTTGAGAAGAGCACACGGTGGTTTTTATTCTTAGTCTGTTACAACAAAGGTTCAGGGTTCTTGGAGTTAATGCACTAGTAGTTCGTTTCTGTGCTTCATCTTCATTTGATGTAGAAGTGAGAAGGTTTTTGTGCCCTCAGTAGAACTGCTAACAGACAATTTAATGACTAGCTTGGAAACATGAAAGGGGAGAGTGCCAGGGCTGGCTGAGCTGACAGTGTTTTAGGATAATACTCTGTGGGAGAGTAACAAAATCTGCCTATGTCATAAATAAATCTGAATGGCTTATTTTGGCAAAGAATTTTCATTCCTGACAAATTTTGAGACAACCAATAACCACTTGCTAATTTGGGATGAAATTAGAATTGGAATCTGACATCCTCAGATTAGCTCAGATGTAGTATTTGGTGGGCTTCCAGAAGAGTCCTCTCACATATCTGGTGATAGGAAATAATCTTTATGAGGGCTGTCAAGGGGAAGGGAATACCCAGGCTTACAAATCACTGAAGTGGGTTATTGGAAAGGGACGTGTCAGAGGATTACTAAGGAAAGCACGTGACATAAGGCTTTGGGTTTCTGAGGTCTGGTAAGTGGGACACATTTTCCAGTCTATCAGACTGGTTTTAGCATCTCTTGGGTTGTTAGTGCTTCTCTGCTTTGTGAGGCAGAAGATGTTTTTGCTCTCCTACAACCTTAAATGGGACCTTCTGTGTTGTGCTGACTGTACATGTGCGTAAAGGTGTGTGAATGTGATTATTTGGGATGTGTCACCTGCTCTTCATGGCTTAGATCCGTTACAGTATAACCTCAACAGGTTGTGTGACAGCTCAGGCTCTCTCATCCATAGGAAGGACACTGAGCTATTGAGGGGCAAGGTTGAAATCCTCAGCAGATTTCAGTTGGCCACTGTGATGTCAAGGGAGTGAGAACCTGAACTCAAAAAACCTAGTTTATCTAAAGTAAAAGAGTTGGGGAACAATAACCCCATTCTGGTTGTATGATTTCTTGGGAAGTACATAAAAGTATGGGCAAACCTGCTGTCCTCCTGCCAGTTCACCTGCGTACCTCTCGCTGCGCATTCTTACGACTGGCCGCTCACTGAGGGTTGGTGTGTTGGAGGTACAGTTTTACGCAGAGGGGCAGTAGGTCCGTTGCCTGCTGTGTAGGGGATTATTTTCTAGTAGAAGCAAACCCTTTGAAAATGACGTTTGCTTTAGATTCTTGCCTCTCCTATTGGATGACTCTGGACTAGGTGGCATGATTCCAGGCCCGGTCGCATCGTTGGGACTGTGCTGTTTTCCTGCCTTTCAGAGGTCGAAGTGCTTCATGTACAGCCCATCCCACAAGCACGTTTTCTTCCTTGAAGAGGACAAGCTGCTGAGCTTTATCCATCTGCTTTTTAGGAGCACTGATGTGTGCTCATGTGAGCCCTCCCTCACACATGGTTCCTTTTGAAATTACTGAACGTGACTGACATTACCACCCAAAGTGTGACTGTCCCTGTGGTGAGCAATGAAACACCAGAAACATCTGCAACTTGCAGACCTGGGAATGGGTGGGAGCAAGGAGAGCTTTGGGTGCTCCATGGGTGCCCAATACCCTCTGCAGCTGAAGGAAACTCAGTCTGTAAGCTTCTTCATTCCCTGCCTTGGGCTCTTTTATTTTGGGACTCTGTGTTGTTTCTCTCAAGATTTATCTAGATTGGCTCCAGGTGACTCTGGATAAATGTCTCCTAGCAGAGGCAGCCTTTCCTGATAAACAGCACCTGGTCCGCAGGTGCATCTGATCTCCATTTCCAGCCTGACCTCACAGTTCCTAATCCCCTGGTACTGCTCCTGAGGTACCTTTGATTCCAGGGGTGTCCCAAGCTGTACAGGTAACAGCGGCTGCTCTCATGCTGTGAGATGGTGCCTTGGGGTGCTCTGTCCGTCCCTGCTGTCATAACACTGACTCTTCAGAGAGTTATTTATAAACGGAGTGTATTTGGAGAAGCTTCATCTTTAGATGTGCTTGGCCACTCACTTTTAACTGAAGTTCAGTTTATCTGATCAGTCAGTAACCCTAGTTATTCCTGAAATTGGTTTCAAACCGATTAAGCTGCAGTTGACTTTAAAACATCTGGAGCCGTTCAGTTGTAGCAAAGTTTTTAATGACTCGCTGTGAAGAGGAAACACAATCTGCAGAAAAAGCACCGCTCCAACTGACTTGTGAGATGTTAAAGAATTATGTTAATCTCTAATTTGTCCAGCACCATCACTGGTATGGACTGAAATAATAACGAATAGGGGGCAGGTGCATCGGGTTCCTATAAAAAAATAATCATCTGGATGTCTGACAGGCTAACAGCCCTGTGACAGGCTTCACCTCCCAGAGGGAGAGGGCGAGAGAGAGATTAAGTGTGAGAGAAGGGGAGGCAGAGGGAGCAGCTGAGGAGGATCCCGGGGACCCAGCACTGGCCCCGCAGCTGAGCACCGACTGCGGAAGGGACACGGGTGAGCTGCAGCTTGGGCAGCAGTCGGGGTAGAAGAGGAGCTCTGGGGTGGCACGCGCAGGTGAGTGCTGTGGACCTGTTTCAGAGAAGTAGCAGCGTTTGTGGTGAGCTGAAGTGTGTTTGAGCTCCTTGTGATCACCTTCTCGGGGCAGAAAAGGTGACTGATGGGGAGAGATGGACCCTGCTAGTTTCACGTCTGCACGAAGGGGAAAACTGTGGCACTTCTGTGAAACTGCAGGATTCCAGGAGCAAGTAGGGGTGAAAGGGGAGAGGTGCCCTCTCTTTCCATCAGGATTATTTCTATTGTGGTTATTTCTCCAGTTTGGTGCTGGCATAATTTTTTGGCTCTGGATGACACTTATTTTATTCCAATATTTAAATGCTGGATAAGGTGAGAGTTTGACAGAGGACAACCTTCAGAAGGAACGGGACGGCATTCCCAGCGATGTGAGTCCTCTGGCACCTTTGTAGGTGCCAGACCAGACATGAACCTGTGCAGGCACAGGTCAGGCAGGGCAGCCCTAGAACAATGCTGAAAATAACATCCAGGCGTCCCGCGAAGAAAGTGGGAAGATGGCGCATGCTGTGACCTCTTGGAGTCTGAGAGATTTTCTTACCATTTTTTTCACTGTCAAACTTCCTGGGACATTAGGGCATGAAATATTACAATAGCTCGAGATGCGAGGACTGGGCTTTTTTCATCTGTTGCCACTGGCAGGTTGGGGAAACAAATAAATAAATCAGAAATGGGGGGTTTGTCATGCACTCTAGCTTGAAGCGGGGGCGGGGGGGGGGAATGAGAAAAAGCCTTATAACTTGAATCTCTTGTGGCATCTGAATATATATATTTTTTTTTTTTTTACTGTGTGCAGTGAGCTTTATTAATCTTCTGCATGCCCAAGGGGTGGCACATGCAAAATTATGTGAATATACGTAGTGAATTTTAGCTGGAGCGGAAGACTTTTGGAAAGTCCAATGGCCATATAGGGTCAAACGCAAGCGGTGCAGGCTTGCCCTACTCCCTCCATTCGTTAAAGCACACGATGGGTTAAAATGTTGATTTCTTCAGTGTCTCAAGGAGGGGTGAAAAGTACTGATGGTGTAATGTGTCTGTAATATGTTAAAGTTTAATCGCATCTTTGGTGAGTCTGTATTAAACATCTGCTGCCTGCTGTTTTGTTTTTCCGCATGGAAAAGGGGAAGTTGGTAAATTCCACCACTGGCCAGCCCAGGTGCTGGGACATGCAAGACAGACAGTCATGAGAGCAGCTATCACAGGGGAAAGTAGGAATGTCATCTAAATCCTGGATCATGCTAGCAACCCTCTCCAGTCTGTCGTGGATGCGGACAGATTAAATCAGTCCTGAGCAAGGGAGCAGGAGGAATTCTGTGCACTGTGGGAAGGAGGGAGCCGATCTGCAGTGTGAAAGCAGAGCACTGCTGCTTCTTGAATTCCTTACCCTGATTCTAATCTTTTCCTTGCGTTAAGTTGCACCTCAGCGCGTGAAAGTCCAGTCAACTGCAGTGGGTCTGATGGCTCTGTGTGAACTGTGATGACAGACCTGAGCTTGCTGGTGACAGAGGGGCAGACTGGCATCTTGGTGTGGGAGGTAAAATAACCAAGGCTTTGAGCCTTAAAATAGTCCCTTGATTTTTTTTTTTCTGGAGTGTACAACATGGATGATCAGGCGTTGAGGGACTGGGCTGAGCTTGGGTGTCTTCCACTGAAATCAGAGGGAGCTGCGAGGACTCAATACTCAATGCATCACATTTCTTTAAAATCAAATATGAGTCCAAAAGATTCACCTGGGGCACCTGCTGCGTGGTGTGACTATTCCCCATCCTGGAGCAGGGCATTCTCCTGGTCAAAAAATTGCTGTTCTGTGACCCACCTGGTCCAAGGCCTGATCTGACAAAAGAATGTCCCTTTATGTGACCAGCGAGACCACTACTGTCAGAATCACCTGGTTTGATACAGTAGATGGTTGTAGGGCTGCAGGTAACTGGTAGTCTTCACTGAATTTGGACCTTCATTCCATTTTCCACGCCCCTGCCCATCCTTAAATGAGTGCAACTTTTTTTTTGTATAGTGTTTATGAGGTTCTCATTGCTATCATGTCAAAGTAAACATTGAATCTGACTACTGAGCTTTGCATATCTTGGCCCAATTACATATCTCTGCCCAAAAGCCTCTCTGACACCACCTTGACCTTCAGCACAGTGACTGCCCAGACACCCATGTGGCAGGGCAATGGTGTGGCTTGGCCAGGTGACTCAAGTATGAGATTAGCTGTTGGCCTTGGTCATTTTTTCACGAACTGGAAAATCCAGTCAGCTTTTTGGACCTCCCAGGTCTTCGTTTCTTCACTTCTTGTTCTGTCAGAGCTATGCGGTGGGCACTGACAGTCTCTACGAAGAGTTGTGCCAGTTGTCACCAGTCAGAATGAGTGGACTTCATACTGATATACTGAAGAAGAAGGGAATTACAGGGAAAATAGAAGATCGGAAGAGCCTAGTTTCCAGATAAAATGTACTTTTAAATTCAGTCCTGAAATAACTGTCCCGCAGCTGTTGCCTCTTGACACTTCTTCACTGCGCTTCATTAAGGGAATGAACTTATTTCCAGACAAAAATGCACCCCCTTTGCAGTGAAAGCGGTGACCGCTGCTGAATGTACCGGACTTCGTGATGACCTTTTGCAGTTTTCAGTGGTACGCGAGAGCTTATCCACTGGCATGCAGGGGTTAACAGGACTTTTGGGTGGGTGGATGGAAGACAAGCTGTGAAATGGAAGAAGGTCAGTCTCTTGGAGGAGTTTGCTCTCTCACAGATGGTTTAAGTTATCACTCCATCTGTAGGAGGTTTCCCTTCCTTCCCCTCCAAGAAAACTGTAAAACTAGGGCTGGAAATAAAGCAAAGTCCTATCGGGTCTCAGTTCAGTGGACCAGGCAGAATCGTGCCTCTCGTGGTCCTTGCTAGACTCATCTGCCTATCTAATTAGGAATTCCTCAGTTGTTCTGGCAGACCCCAGCAGCTAAATGCGATTTGAGACTGAATTTCATTGGCAGCGCACTTTTTGGTGGGGAGCGAGTCACTGCAAGGGAGCGCACCCGGGACGGGGAACAGCAGTAAGCTGTAGGGCTCTGGATGGCGCAGGTCCTTTGGTGGGCTGGCTCTGTGAAGTGGAAGGCTCTTGCTGCAGTGGATAAGAGCTGAGTTTAGGTTTCAGTAGAAGCTGATAATGCTTCCTCTGGGAGCATTCCCATGGCTCCCATGGAGTGTTACTGTCTTAGAGACTTGTGCAGCAACTGGTTTATTAAAGGCACTTCGTGTTAAGGCCGCAGCATCTGATCAACAGAGTGATCAACTGCTGCCCTGGACAGTTAAGACCAATGCCGAAGGAAGCATCCTTGGGATGATCGTTGGCCAAAAGCGGTGGAGGAAGAGGCTGTGGGAAGCTCACTAAGACACAGCTAGAAAAGCGTCTGCTACTGAGTGAGAGGATTTTCAGCAGCAGAAGATGGACAGTCCTTATTGTCTTATCTTCTTGGCTTGTTAGCTTTCAAATTGCTTGTATTTGACTTTGGAACTGCTTCTACTTTTATATCACTCTAAGTGCAACAAGGGGTGTAGAACTGGATGGTCTTAGCCCAAGCATCAGTTGGAACAATTGCATTTTCCTCTATTGATGTTGTTTTCTTGTAAACTGGGAAGGTATAGATACTGTCAGCAGCAATAGCTGTCAAAAAGAAAGAAGGGATGAAGAAAATTACTCCAGAATTTAATTTTCATATTTATCTTTAAGTGTTGATTAAAATGGTGATCCTCAGCCCTGCAAAGAAGTTTTTGATATCTGGATCAGAACAGCTGACGGATCGTGCTGCTAGCACCGGTGTTTTTTTCTACTGAAAGACTATCTTTCTAAGACTAGCAGAAGTGGTGCTTTTCACGATTCTTCTGTCTTCATCATGTCTAACATGAGTCTTAGCTATAGTACCAAGTTTTTGCTGTATGTTCCCTTCCCTGTTAACCACAGATATTGGAACTCTCATCTCCTGATAGGAAACTGGAGGAAAACCTTGTTCTGGTTCTGTCAGTCCAGACGTCATGTGAACCACGGTCACCGTGATAAAAATACTTCCCTTGCCAACTTCTGGAGCCAACCCTTCATCTCAGAGTTGAACACGAGGATTTAATATAAATATATGGCACACAATGCAAAGGAAAAAGAGATTGCATGCTCCCAGCCAGAAGTGAACGAAAGTAGACTGAGCAGGCTTTGCCTGCATGTAGTGCTGCTGGGAGAAGATAGTATTCGGTCCCAGATTGGCCATTTCTGTGAACATCAGGAACTAAATTAAGGTACCTTTGCTTCTAAGTGAGCTTTCTGAGTAGAGGAAGGAAGATTTACAAGGTACAAGGGCAGACTGGAAGCAAAATATTTTGGGGCACAATATACTGCACTTGCATTTCCAGGGTAAACCTGTCCGTGGAAATAAGCTGTCTTGTTGCTGCTCGCAGGAACGGGGATCAACTTGTGGCTGTGCTGGAAGGAGAGCCTGCACGTTGAGATGTCCATTTTGGCTGTAGCGGTGAAGCTGTTCTAGGAGGATCTGGATTTCTTTCAGACCTCTCAGAACAGCACAGACTGAAAGACTCTACTGGTGAAGGCCAAGCCTAGACATGGTTGCCCTCTATACAAATGTAATAATGGACTGGTTTTACTTCTCTAGTAAGGAATTATGACATCTCCTTAGGACTTGTGGCCTCTTAGAACTAGTCTAGTCTTACAAAACTTGGGTGTACAGCTTTTCCCTTCCATGGACAAGCCATTGACCCAGCTTGCGCTTGGAAATCCAGTGTTGCCTTGACTGATGGTCACATCTGACCAAACTGGCCCACTGCCTTGTCTGAGGCTTGCCAAAGGCACTGGGTTCAACTGCACTTCCCCGGCTGCTGTGGGAAGCGTGAGTGTATAAGAACCCTACAACTGCGCGCAGCACAGTATAGTGGTGTCCTGGCTAGGCAGCTGCTGAGCATAGGCTTCTAGGAGAGTGGAGAGGTGTGGAGGGGACAAGAGTTTGTCATTTCTTTTGCCACGTAGTGACATTTGCAACAGACTAATAAGGGGTGTGGCTTCTGTCATACAGATCGCTAATATCAGTGACCAAGAGACCTGTTGAACAGCGATGAGGAGCTCTGTGGTCTGAGTCAACGGACAAAGCCACCGTGGTCCTGGGAGACGCAGTATTGACTTCAAGCAGGATCATCTTGGAAGCTCAACCTGTAAGGTAGTGAGTTTGGTCGTGTCACCACTGAGATTTGTGTGGGGGTGATACAGAGCTGGGAGCATGAAGTGTCACCTTCACTGTCATGGTAGATGTTGCTCTGTATTGCACTGGTCTGAAAATCGTTGTGAATGTTCTAGGAGGGGTGGTCTCCTATAGCGTACACTGATTTTCTGGTAAGATGGCAGGCTGTGGAAGATGTGCCGTAACTGTCCCATGGAGCTAACATGGGACTTGTGGCACAAGTACGCTATGGTTTCTGATGTTTTTTATCTAGGACGCATTGTTTCTTGGGATAGTAAGTAGGGCTATGTTATTCTTTCTTCTGGACATTTAGTAAAACTGTTGTCTTTGCTCTGTGATACTTGCTTTAAATGTATTGACTGTGTGAAAATGCGTCTCTGTGTTATGAGAGAATTCAGGGGTACGCCGAAAGGAACAGACTGACCTGTTCTTGTGTTGTTTTCCCCTACTTGCTTCACCAAAGTGATGTGAGTTCACTGTCCTGTTCACCGCTGTTAGGACTTAATTGCTCTCATTTACTCAGAAAATACAGATGGTGTGTGTCTCCTTTTGGCATTTTGTATCAATGCCACTTTCATAAATAAATAGCTATGGAGCCTCTGGTGTATGCGTACGTAAATTGTGGACAGCATGAGCAATCGCTTGTGTTATACTCATAATCCCTGAGGCAGAAGAGAAGATCAAGTCAAGTATAGATTTACCAGAGGGATAAGTCACACAAAACCTGATCCTTGGGCATTCCTCCCCACTCTACACAAGACCTCCATTCATCACCGGAGTGCTTGTGACGTTCCCCCTCTGTGACCTGCTCGGAAGTTTTCATGAAGTTGCACTTCTGCAGTTGCTGACCTTCAGTTCTGCGGTTCTAACGAAAGTCTTTGAGATTTTCCTTTGAAAATCTTCTGAAATGGGGAGACTGAAGCTCAAAATCTTACTTAAAAAATAAACAAAGAAAGCCTACCCAAAGCTAAAAGAAATTTGAAGTGAGAGATCCTTCTTCTCAGTGCGTATCCGGGTCTCTGGTGTAAAGCACAGTTAGAATTTGACACTGAGCACACAACAATTTGAGTATTTTGTTTAGAACGTTCGCTATGTCAAGACTGTTCTGATTTTTAGGAATTACAAAGAGAAATAGAACATATTATAATGATGATTCAGGCCTTCTACTGTGATCTGTGCGAATGGCTTTCAACTCCAGATTCACCATGCATGTGCTGATGGGCCCGTGCCTCTGGGCCCATCACCCCAGTGTCAACCACTCACTGCCTGTCACCTCTCCACAAGTTTGGCTGGTTTTGCTCTCCAGTCTCCGCCAGCAATCATGTCACATCTTGTCTGTGTGTCTCACTGTCTGAAGCTCAGAAATAACTACTTGTGACACCGCTATACCTCCAAATCCTGTGACTCCCAAACGTTTTGCTTATTCACTCGGCTGATTTACGGCCCTGTCACTAGTGTCCAGGCAGGACGCAGAAGGGAATGGGCTCTCACTCTGTGTCACCCAGCCAGACTGATGGGTAGAGAAGATGAAGGGCAGGTCTCCTATCTCATCAGGCTATCTGGTTTATTTTGGTAGATTAAAAATACTGTCAGTAGTGGAGGGCTTGCTCCTGCTCTGCATCAAAGCCATGGAGGCTTTGCCTCTGTCTCCAAAGATGCCTCTGCAGCTGAAAAGCAGACAGACCTCTGCCTGGGATGGGAAATAGCTGAGTCTTGGTTACCTGACCAAGACCGATGCATGGCAATGGTGTGTTTCTCAGAGGAGTGAGCGTGTGGAGCTGTTTCCAGCGTTGTGCTGGGGCTGTTGGTCAAGAGCACGTCGCCTCGGGAGGGGTAGATTGCCCTTTGGAAGCATTTGTCTGCCTCCATTGAATAAATAGCAACTTCAGTGATCATCTTAGTGTGGACACCTCTAAGTATCTGTGGGTGAAGATATGAATTACACTATGACAATTTTTGGAAGGCTTTTGCAGTCTTCACTTTCTTTTACAAATTCTGTGATTTCCTTTTCTAAAATTGAGCTGAAGTCAAAGCAAAAACATGGTTATTCATGTAACAAGGGAGGAGAAATTTTAAAAGTAAGCAGGGCAGGATTTGAATGACTCTGTGCCAGCTAATATGTTATTTTCTGGTCTTCACTTAACACAGGAGACACTAGAAAATGTGATGCGGCTGGATTAATTACGCTGAAGGAACGTTCTCTTGCATATCTCAGCACTGTTATTTTAACTCTGCAATCAATGCGTGGCATTAACGTGCTTCTGTCTCATTCCCCAGAAGGCAAGAATTCACAGGAGTTTAAGGACTCACAACAGCTTATCTTTAATCCAAGTGAATTTCTGAAATATGTAAGGCCCTGTAAAATCAGCAGTTTACACATAGCGCGGATAGTGCACTGAGAGGATGCACACATGGTGTGCATTTGGGTTTTTTTAAACTAGATTTGAAGATAGCTATCTCTCAATGGGTTATAATTTTGTTGACATATATCCATACTTACACCAAACTGAGAACAACTCTGACATGATAGATTGGGTAACATAAGAAAATAATGTTTCCTGATGGCTTTGGACCTGAGAATTTGGACCACGTTCATGTTTCGGCATAGGTGCTTGTCAATATTGCCTAGGGTGGAGGGGAGAAATCCAGAGCAGCGAAGAATAAATGTGAGCGTGACATAAAAAGAACTTGAGCGAATACTGTTGCAAGCTAATGTCAAGTAATCATGTTTGTTGGACGTTGTAAGCGTCAGACACTTCTGCTCCAGGAGTGGTGACATATTTAGGAAGATGCAAGACTGCAAAAGGCAATAGGGGATTATAGTGTTTGCTATTAATACAGTTCAGGACTTTGGAGGACAAATTAAGTCCATCAGAAGAGGATCATCAAGAGTCTCTGAAAATCTCTGCTATTTGCTGGGAAAAAATTTGCTATTTCCAGGGTGCCCTGGAATCGTCTTATTTTCATTTCAATTCTGTGTCTTTTCACTTGCACAAGCCGTTCGTTCCTTTAATTTGTGATTGTTAAAACGTCTACAAATGGTGTACAGGAGTAAGTAGATGATATGCCAAAATACCAACACCCAAAAGCGGGAACGCTGAAAGGTAAAACTCTGATTTTGGTGGGTAGCCACAGAAGTGACCCACAGCAGAGCGGGGAGGTGATGGAAGGAGAGGACGTGGCTGGAGTTCACACAGTCCCACGTATCATTTCCCATTTCTGTTTCACATGCGTTTCCACTGAAGTCAGTGAGGCTCTCAGAATGGTTTCCCAAGTAATCAGTAGTGATCCGGTAGGTTTTTGAGATTTGTATAGTGTGCAAAGCCCTCAAATAAGATTTGTGTTAAGGACAACAGTGGAGGCAGTGATTTGTTGTGGAGAGATGTCCGCGTTCCTATTTGCAACCACTGATTAATGGAAAACCAAAGTTTATCCTTTTGGTTCAGAATTTGACCCAGTACTCTGAGTTACGCTTTCTTTGGCCTATCTATAACACATTACAGCACAAATTATTTTTTTTTTTTAGCTCTGTTGTCTTTTACCCGTAGCTGAAACCAAGTATCGCACAGATAATGCAACTCTGAGCTAAATGTATAACAAGGAAATGTTGGGGTCCTACCCCGTGTTTTCATCGATGGGATGAATGTCTCATATAGGGAACAATCACAGGGGTGCTGAGAAAGCCCATCTGCCTTTTAAAACTGTTAAAAGTCGCATGTTCTTGTGTGGCTCTGTGTTGACTGAAGGAGCGCAGAGGGTAAATAGAGACACAGCATTAATCCCACATGGGAATCCAATCTAATTGCTCTTTCAGAGCTTCAGTAACTCTATAGTTTCGGACCATCTCTCATGTGACAAGGAATCTGCCTTCACAGTTTGCTTGCAAAATAATGATGTGTTACATTACATGTTGTCCAATTTATAAATACAGGCAAAGAGACACCTTTGGCAGAAGGTCACAGGAGTGATCTACAACAATAACTAGTTAATGCCAAGTTCACACTCCGCCATTTCCTTCTAAAGTCAGTCATAGCTGAGCTGCTCTCAGGTCTGTTGCTAATTTAGACAAGCTAATTTAGATCAGGATGTGCTTCTGCTTCATGCCCCAGTTTAGACATCCATCTCTGTGGCTTTCTTCTCAGCAACTGCTCTTGCCATCCATCAGAAGTCACCACGTGAGTGCCATGTGGTGTAATATTTGCCTGAAACACGAGAGGAGGTCTTTGGAGGAAAGCCAGATGACATGGAAATGGAAGAGGTGACAGAGGGATGCTGTTAGATGCGTACATTTTCCATTTAGCCTGGCTAGACATTTTCATACCTGATTTGTGATGGTTCAAAACTGTGTCATGATGTGTTCTGGAAAGGCATGTCATGATGTGTTGGTTGGCAGGACTTTCTCACTTTGGCTGCTAGGATATGGCAAGTGAGGAAAGGCAAACTGCATCACAAAAGTGAGCGGTGTTAAGGTCTGTCATTTCCCTTGGGAACTGTAAATAATGAAACTTTGTCTTTTTCACAGGAGAACCTATAGTCTGTTTGTGCTGACCAGAGGCAGCTAAGCAAAGCATCATGACAAGCCAGCAGGCAGGTGAGAGAAACCACCTCTCTGCTAGGAAAACTATTGGGGGTACCACTGAGAATAAGCCCAGCTTACTGAGAAAGCCTAGCTGGCCCACCAGGTTCTACTGACCTTTGCAATAGTGTCTTTCTCCTGAGAGATTTTGAAGTTTTATTTGGAACAATAACTGATGTAAAGCATTCCTTATCCAAATCGTTGCTAGACCTGGAAACTGATGTGGCCCTGGATTGCAATCTTGATTGCAGGTTTTCCCACTTGGGCCCTAGCTTTGCGAGAAGTCAGCACAAAATCACAGACCTTAATGCTCCAGCCTTTGGACACGCTTACATCCTGCAGCACTAGAATCACGGAATCATAGAACGGTGTGGGTGGGAAGGGAGCGTTAAAGCCCATCCAGTCCAACCCCCCTGCAAGGAGCAGGGACATCTCCAACCAGATCAGGTCGCTCAGAGCCCCGTCCAACCTGGCCTGGAATGTTTCCAGGAATGGGGCATCCACTGCCTCTCTGGGCAACCTGGGCCAGTGCTCCACCACCCTCAGTGTGAAAAATTTCTCCCTTATATCTAATCTAAATCTCTCTCCCTCTATTTTGAAACCATGACCCCTTGTCCTGTCACAGCAGGCCCTGCTGAAGAGTCTCTCCCCACCTTTCCTGCAGCCCGCTTTGGGCACTGGGAGCCGCTCTCAGGTCTCCCCGGAGCCTCCTCTTCTCCAGGCTGAACAGCCCCAGCTCTCTCAGCCTGGCCTCACAGCAGAGCTGCTCCAGCCCTCTGATTGTCTTCGTGGCCTCCTCTGGACCCTCTCCAACAGCTCCATGTCCTTCTGATGTTGGGGGCTCCAGAGCTGGACGCAGCGCTGCAGGTGGGGTCTCACCAGAGCAGAGTAGAGGGGGAGAATCCCCTCCCTTGACCTGCTGGCCACGGAAGGGTCCTTTGTACGCCAGGAGGAGCTGAACGGGAACAGTTACTGTTCTACAGGGAGATGATGCTCACTGAGAGATTGTTTCTGAAGGACAAACGTTATCTTAATTGCATGTATTTTTCCTTGCCTTTCTAGTAAAATCCTTCAAGAAATCTTCTGTCCCAGGAGTTGTTATCACCCAGTTTGTGGATGATATTCCAAAAGGATGCAGTACGCCTGACTTTGAGCGGAAACCTGTCTCTCTGACATTGCAGGAAGGTGAGATTCTTGAAAAACAGTCAAAGCCACAAACCTGGGAGCTTGACCTCACGTGTCACCTACATGAAACAATGATGGTAATTAAATCAAATAGTTTCTAAAGAGATTTGACTAGACCAGACAAAGTGTTGTGTGGCTAAAGTCTTTGTTGTACTGATGAAAATTCCATCAGTACTGATAGAGGTCTCCTGAGTTTTCACTGGTGTATGCCGGATCAAAGTCTGGCCCCTGATGTATACAACAATCCTGTGAATTCTGCAGGAAGCTCTCAAAGTAAATATTTTGCAGCAAAAGATTAAGCACATTGAAAAAGTTTTTTTCCTTCTAAACCTGTACTATGAGTGTTCAGCACTAAGTGGACTGCTTTTTAAAGTAAGATACACTGGCTGCAGATACTATTTAGGCTGTACTTCTCCTTCAAGAAACAGTATGGATCTTGCGTAGAACACAGAAGGCAGCTAATGAGCTGAGAGGTAAAATCAGTGGGAAGCCTTCCAGTGATCTCTCTGCACTTGCAGAAAGTCGTGGGGGTTTTTTTTGTTTGTTTTTTTTTTTTTTTTCTTTAAGTAGGATAGCCTGAGGAGATCGTGTAGCTCTTCTTTCCTTGTAAGACTGAACCGTTTCTAGCACCCTGGATTTCAGTGTTGCCACACCCATCTGTTGATTTTCACCGGCCATTGAGATTCTGTGAAGGAGCACAGTGGCCTCTAGTGGTACATCCTCCTCCTCCTCCTCCTCCACTGCCTCCACCTGCAAGTTTCAGACATGAACCAAGGCGGTGTGGGCAGTCACCCTGCCTAAATTTTCCAAGTTATTTCATTTACAGTACGTTCCTCGTAGTTCAAATACAAAATGTTAGGGCATTCAGGTGGAAACTGAAGTCAGTGTCTGCGCACATGCACGATGAGTGTCTTTAATTACCCTCATCTCCCGTTGTGTTCAGCACGTGGGTTAGCTGACACGCCTAGCTATGGAGTTGTGTCCTGTGACACACGGCAAGCATGGGGAATTGCAGCCAGAACGGCTGAAATTTGACAAAGGTATAATCCATTGGAAGCAGACTTTAATAATAGTGCTGCAACTGCAGGAAAAGTTGGAAGATGCCTTTTGATAAGAATCTGTTGGCAGGAGCTTGCTGCGTTAAGTAATTTTTTTAATGGTGACTGCAGAAGGGCGTGGAAAATATTACAAGACTTTCTGGGAAGATTTTTTAATAGTGTTGGTCACTTGAAGACCAAAACTATTGCAAAAGAAAGATAGTAATCATTTCTGTCCTGAGTTACGTCCATGGATAACTCATCTCCATTTCTGTTCCCCTGTGACACTCCCACTTACCTACACGTGAGTCACTTCTCTGGTTTGTTTTTTTCACAGTGTTTCCTTTATCTTTGAAGCCTTTTGGAGGAAAAATAAATGGTTTGTGCTAGGCAGTGGTAAAGCTGTTGGAGATTTCCATGGTCAGCTGCAGTATACTCAGGTTCTTAGGGGAGCAGAGTTGAAGGAGAGAGCTCACAGATAAACCCCATCCTCTTCTCCCTTCCTTGCCTGTTGGAACAGCAGAACCCCGTGTGTTTGGAGTGCAAGGTGATGTCAGGCCAGCAGACAAGGAAGGTGTTGCAGAAAGATGACATGCAGGGAGTACGTGGGGAAACACCCTGCCCTGCATGGGTCCTCCCAGTTGTGATGCAGTGTGGTCTGTTAAGAACGTGTTTTCTCAGCTGTGCACAGGGGATATTTTCTTGTTTCCACCTCCTAATAAATCCAAATTTATCCAAATGAAAAAGAGACCGGGGGCTGCAACTATTTATGGATGAACTTTACGGGTATCTAGAGACAGGGGACTCCAGCACAGTGAGTCCTTTGACATTTAACATCCTGCTCAGCGCAGTCACAACAAAGGGAAGAGTCTGGAAGAACGGAGGAGTAATAGGAACTTGTAGGGGAATGTGTGTGATGAGAATGGATCTGGGCATTTCATGGGTGTGGTACAAGCAGTGCGCACAAGTTGCCAGAAGCAAGTCTAGGCCGAACTTGCTGTAGCACTGTTGGTTTCAGAGGTGATCAGAGGATGCTAGCAGTCATGTCTGGCAGGCTAACACACATTTCAAAGGGCTTTTGTGACTGAATACCGGCAAACCCTGGCATTTCTGACCTGGGGAAAGCCCAGCCCAGACCTGAGCTACTAACTGCTTGCTCTTCGGCCCTGCCCAGATATTGAGGGAGTTCAAAATCACAGCAAGATACCAAAAAATTGCTCCCGTGGGTACGTAATTTCTCTGTCTGCATGGCTGTGCAATAAAAACACAAGCAGAGACCTTAGGTGTCAGTGGTGAATTTTAAAGTTAGTTTTCAAGTAATCTCTTTGAAAGCCCGTGAGTTAGAGTGGAGGTTATGGCAGATGTCTTGCAGCAATTTGGGCATTCAGTGCAACTTAAACTGGTAATTTAGGCATCTTTTACAGAGAAAACAAAAATATATAATTATTTTTGAAGAATGTTTCTGCCTAAAACAATGGAGATGGCTTGCTCTTTGGATCACTCTATTGATAACAAAAGGGGCCTGGCATGAGAGTCCTCATTTTCAAGCCTGTCTTAAAGAACTAATTTCTTGCCTCTTTTTCAAAGGTAAAAATGCCATTTTCAGAGCTGTGGTCAAAGGTGTCCCAACCCCTGACGTGAAATGGATGCGTACACAAGGAAAAATGGATGATCCTGCCAAATATGAAATGTTCTTCAATAACGTGACAAATGAATTCATTCTGCAGGTAAACATCAAATACTTCAGGCAAGACTCGTGGAACAGAGAGAGCAATGGAAAGGAAAAACATGCAGTGGGCTGATCTGTCACCAGATCTGACATAACACAAAGATAAGCAAATAAAGCTTTTTAGAGTCATTCTGAGATGTCACTGAGTAGCTGTTTTATTAGAAACTGAAGGTGTGTGAACTGAACCACAGCACATCGCTGTGAGCTCTTACTATGTTCTTCTTTTTTAAGATAAACAAACTCACCACCAATGACAGTGATTTATATCGTTGCTTTGCTGTGAATGAATACGGGGAAGCCGCGTGCTCTGCTGGCCTCAGGATCATACAAGGTAGGACTGACAGGTTCTGTGCTCCAAAGATCCTGTTGTCCCAAGTAGCTGGCTTTGTTATCTGCTGGAGATGGATGCCCAGGGCATTGTCTAAGTATCCCTGGCATGGAGGTCCTTTTTCCCCTTCGCTGAGGACTGGAGGTCCTCTGTGACTCCCCTCACTTTGGTGGCTCCGTGACAGTATGAGCTTTAAGGCAAGGGAGAAGAAAGCGATATTGTGGTCACCGCACTGGACTGTAATCAGATGCTTTGGATTTAGTATTGAATTGGCTCAATCTTTTCTTTATGATGTTGGATGAATCAGTCTTTGGGAGGGATACATCCCACTTCAGATGTCTATGGTGTCCACCTGACCTAGTCCCCTGCTTCACCTTATAGTCAGTGGAGAGAAATGGGCACTTTGTGGGTAGAATATAACAGACCTGTTCTTGGAATCTACTTGAGCAGGAGGTGGACTATGTTGGAAGTGTCCATTTAATCTATTTGCCTGTAAAGTATGTTTAGAAGGCAACTATCTGCATTTGACCAGATAATCCTTGAACCTTGGCTCTCCATCTCTAAACCAAGATGTTAGTATTTCCTACCATTGCTCAAACCCAAAGCTTCATAGGGCAGAAATGGTCTCCTCCACTGTGTAGAGTACCCAGGAAGCACAAAGTCAATTGCAGTAGAAATATTGCATTTATAGATGGAGATCACTAGGACTCAATGTCGGATCGACAAGAAAATCCAAACTAGGATTTCCTCTTGCATTTGGTAACAGATAGAGATTTTAGAGTTCATTGGTTTGCTGGTGTTGTCTTTCTTAGCTTGTTCATCTTACAGCTTGTTTTTCCTGTTTTCTCTCATAAACTATCAGTTGGCTTTAAGAGGAAGGCGAAATATGTTCCTGTCCATCCTGCTGATGGTAAGTTAGAGAGATATATATCATATGTTTTTGGTTTGTTTTTTTTTAAGGGAATGTAGTTAAAATTCCTCTGTCTGCCACATAATTACTACCTCAAACTTGTAAAGAATAAAGTAAGAGAAGGGTTAATGAATGTCTAATATTCTGTTGTCTCTTTCTGCTTGCTGTTTACCTTTGGGTAAAGTGACAATCTCAGACATGGCTTTGAGCTGTTTTAATTAACGATTCTGGAATCATTAGTGCTAGAAAAGGATTTTGTGATGGCAAATACAGTTGGATCAAACATGTTAACATGGCTGGAAAATAGTGGATTTCTAGAGTGTCCTCTCTAGAAGGAGAGGAAAGCCCCTAGGACTCAAAGGACATGAGTATGGCAGAGAAAACTGGCTCTAAGTTTCATGACAGTTTTTTTTTGTAAAGTGTGAGAAGGCCACCAGAGGTAAACAGCACAGTGGAATGGCCTGTTGTCCGTGGCTATTTTGCATTATCTTCTTTTTGGGATGTATTTTACAGTGCTGGGTATCTGAAAGTTTGTCCTTTCCCCCTCCCTTTAATAGAGTTGAAGAAGAAGCTTCAGGACCTCAGGAAGCTACTGAGGAAGCGGTAAGCCTCCATAAGGAAGGCTGTTGTTACACTTCCTAAATATTTATTGATGATAGGGAACAGCTTTATAGATCCTGAAGACAACAATTCTTGTTTCCAAAGTTGTTGTGAGACTCCGTATGGAGAGATGTAGCAGAACAGTTTGCCACTGTCTGTGAGGCTGAGATACACGCAAGGTACCAATCTCGTTTTGAGGTGTGTGTTCCTTTGCACCACGAGATTTTGACTTAAAAGATCTGTTTCTCTGCTTTCCTGTTTTTAGCTCACAAGTAACTTCCTGGCTAAGGGACAAGTCTTCATGTAATGATCTTTCTGGCTAAGCAGGGACTGAGCCCTCAGGCCAACTGCACAGACTGCCAGGTGCACGCTGCAGAAATCCCTGCACTTCCCAGGTGGGAATCTCCAAAGATTGCCTAATGGGAGTGATCTCTGGCCTGTGCAAAATTCTGAACTGTGCTGAGAAATTACTTGGGAAAGTGCAAGGTGGCCTGGGCCAAGCTATGCCAGTGACTCTGGTAATTTAGCAGTGTGGACAGCTGCGTTGCTGTCTTGCTCTATATGGCCCAGGGCAAGGCTGTTCCCTGGCAGCATTTAATTTGTGGTATAGATGCAGAAAACCCATTCTAGAGGAGTCCCACTCTTTCTTGGCTACATCTACAGGGCCAAGTGAACTACAGAAATGATGGAGAGAGAAATGGAAGAGGATTTAGTATAGAAAACCAAGACATCTTGTTGTCTGTTAAAATGTCTAGTTTTTTTTTCCCCTGGTTCTAAGGGCCCCACCACCAAAACCAAAACCAGTGGACATGGAAACAGTCTGGCAACTGTTGCTGCATGCAGATAGAAGAGATTATGAGAAAATCTGTATGAAATATGGAATTGTTGACTTCCGTGGGATGCTGAGAAAGCTACAAGAGATAAGGAAGGACACCGAGAGTATACAAGGAGAGGTAAAATAAATGGAAACCACTGAAAGCACTGATTTTTAACAAACTGCAGAGTCCTGTAGTTCCTTGGTAGCTTCTGAAAACCAGCTAAGCCTTCCTAAATCACTTTGTAGAAGAAAATTTTATTGTATGATGGAGAATGATGTATGACAATCTTTTAAAGAAGTCCTACTTCCATACTCGTGCAGATGGAAATGCTATTGACTTTTTTGGAGTTTGCTTCATAAATTTTAGGAGATACTGACCATAGGACAATGCTTTTATTAAACCACATGGCTGAAATCTGTATTCAGTTGCCTCTGATGAGAATTTGGACCCCAAATTGAAAAGTTATATGCCCGAGAGTGAAAATTGGCCTTCACATACAGGGGCACGGAGAAACCTGGATGGGTGGTGTTTGCGTAGTGTGTGAATGACCAGGAAGGAGCGTGTGAAACGTGATTTGCCTACATGAGGGAACTGTGGAAACTTACATGTGCTTCTTCTACACACATAAAGTTAGAGGTAGCTGTTTTCTATGCAGATAAAAAATTGATTTCATATTAGTTCAACAACTTAAGAAGTTCTCTCATGACAGCCTGATCATTTACTAGGTTCTTGTATCTTTCTTTGCAGTTAATACACAGTATCAAAAACTTTCAACACATCAAAGTAAACAAGGACGGAAAAGCTACCTTCAGTCTGGAGATGGACCTGAAAAACAGAAACAGCAAAGTTTACCTGCTTAAGGTGAGGGGGCAAGAGGACTTGGCCAGCTCATAGCAGCTGCTGAAGTCTTCTGTGTAAAATACTTGGTCTTCTGGGCAGTGGCTGAGAGCAAATAAGCTTCTTAAAGTTGTCTGTCCATTGCTGAATCCTTGGTTGGTTGGGGAGAAGTGTTGGTGTGGGGGCCGGGTGGTCTTGGGTGGTGAACGTTACTTGGGATTTGTAGATCCAAGTACAGGGGAAACAGTTAGTGACATCCTTTTGATTTCAAGAGCTCTTCCAGTAAGAGGAAATTGTAACAATGTCTTTCAGGTTGCAGAAACTCTGCAATCTCACATAAGAAGATCAGACTGATTTTATTCACTTTCTTGAGTGTGATATTGCACTGTAATTCACTTCTGTGTAAGCAGATCTCAAGGAAGTGAAACATCCCATCTAGTTCTGCAGTAACTCTGCTGTGATCCCCAAGTGATCAGTGCTGCGGATGTTTTTCTGGAAGATCCGTTTCAGTCAAACTGTGGTTGGTGGCTTTAATACAGGGAGATAGGAACTCATTAAAGAGGAGGTCAGGCTGACTCTCTGAACTTCTGAATCAAATGCGTGGCATGAAGTCTGTGCAGCCACAACACGGAGAAGGTAACCCAAGTGTGTGATAGAGAAGTGGTGAACTCGCCTGCTTATCCATCTGTGAGGATGCTAAAATCTAAGCAAAGAGAGTACTTTGTCTTTGAAGTTACAGTAACTGTGTATTAGTTGAGCTTCAAAACCTTATGTGAGCTAGCAAAGTACTGTTCTTTTGCAAGTTTGAGAGTCTGATGCTCTGTTTTGTGCAGGACTTTCTGCACATAGTATTGCTTGTGTGTCACGTAAGCAGCGAGCCCTGTCCACTTACAGCTGTCCGCTGTACATAGCAATGGAATGTAGGCTTCTCTCTTGTTACTCATTTATATCAATAAGGTGATCGTAGCACACATTTGGCCTGAGTTGTTTGAAATGCCTTGTGCTAGTTGTGCATTGCCTTTAAGAATATATTCTTTCTTTTCCTAGGATGGTGAGAGGCTCAGATACGGAACGGGGGATGAGTACAGAAAGCACTGCCTGAGGCGAATTGGGAACAGGTATAATTTCATCGTCAACGATGTGCAGCCAGAAGATGCAGGCTTGTATCAAGTCCGAGTGGAGGACGTACCTGTTTTCTCAACTGAACTGGATGCTGAATGTAAGGAATTGAGTTATATGTGTGATGTGCAACTGCAACAAGAAATTATGTTTTGCTGGAAAATTTTATCTAGGAGCACGTGCAAAGCTCAGCAGTAAAACTTGATAACTACAGAAGATTGTTTTTGTGTTGCCCAATAAGGGCTCTGTGTGTGACACAGTGAGAAAGAGCAGGAGGGTGATTATGTGATATGGGTGTTGCATTTGCAGTCCAGAGGAGTAGGTTCAAGTACCAGTTTGGCTCTGACTTCTGTATGACAGTAACTTACCTCATGCTATGGTTTCCTTCTGGAAGCTCAGAGAATAGCTACCAACTCCATACAATTATCATGGTGCTGAAAGACATTAATGACTACAGTGATGTGCAGTATAAATGTCTCAGAAGATAATAAAGACAAAAATACACTTTTCTACTTTTCTGTTCTATAGAATCGGCCACAGGGGCACATCTCAGTTTTTCCTTTTTCTCCTTAAACTAATGCTCACAGGCATGGCAAGCTCCTGTCTGTCTGTCTTCAGCTGCAACAAGTTTTTTTTGGAAGACAGAAATAGCTCTGTTTCCTTTCTATAGCTTTTGATTTTTCCATTGCAGCCATCCCCGTGAGATTTGAGCAGCCTCTCAGCGATGTGCGTTGTCCTGAGGAAGAAGATGCTGTCTTTGAGTGTGTCCTACGCACGCCCTGCTACGATGCTGTGTGGCTGCACAAAACCCACCTCCTCGAGGCAAGTGAGAAGCACCAGATCTCCATAACACCTGACGGTCTGACCCACCAGCTGATTATCAAAAACGTTGTGCCCTCTGACAACGGCATGTACACACTTGACACTGGACTCTGCTCCTCAAATGCCTGGCTTATTGTGGAATGTAAGTGACACTGTTATTTCCATGGCGTTGGCTTGAGGTGTGTTAACAAAAGGTCTAAATTAGACCTATCATGCTGGAAATTTGCCTTGGTTTTCTCCTTTTTTTTGTTTGTTTATTTTTTAAATGAGCACATTTCCACTCCAAATAATTGTCTTATTAACTAAGAAATGTAAAATTATGTTTGAATGTGACACTGAAAAAAATCAGGATTTGAACTGAATTTCTATTTATTTAAATAATTATGTTTCAGTGTGCTAACGAAATTATAACAAATGCTAACACATTTTATTTGGTTGTGGATGTAGTACATGACCTATTGATTGCCTGTTCTTTTTTTCTTTTTCCTCTGTTTCCCTGTAAATTATATCTCCTCCAATCAAACAATGCATCTTCAATCCAGATGCCAAAGGAAAGAGAAGACAGGGAGAAGGAGGTCAAAGACAGAAATCCGAGTGGTTGAAAGAAACATCGCCAGATAAAGACAAGGCTAAGAAACTTCGAAGCGGAGAATATGCTGGTGATGAAGATTATCTTATGGACACTGACATGCAAAAAGATGGCTGGTACAGAAGTGGTCAAGGCGACAGTAAAGGCCACTCCACTGATGCTGATGGAAGCCATAGATTTTTGGGAAAAGATGTGCTACACAAAGCCCACAAAAATGGAAGAATGGGGTTTGGACAGTTTTCTGGAGCAGACCTAGATGGAGACTCAATGGCAAATGATGGTAGTAGCTCTGGATTGGAAGGCTTAGGTGGCAAAAGTGGATTAAGGCCTTTCCGCGGCAAGGATTCCATGACAGGCGGAGCAGATAGTGGTGATGGATTAGGAGGAGCAGGTGAAAGGTATTCTGTGGGTGGCAGAGATGGTGGTACGCTGGATGCTGTTAACATTGACATGGATGATGGAGAAGGTGTGGGCTCTCAGCATGACAAGGATGGCAAATTAGATTATACTAGTTACAGAGCTGGCTACGGTGGTGTTGGGAGATTAGGTGCTACTGATGGAAGTTCTGTGTTAGACGGACTCGATGCGGATTCAGTCAGAGCGGGAGATGGTAAGGGTGATTGGTTCAGTAGGACTAGTCCAGGAACTGGAGCTAGAAAGAATGCTGCAGGTACAGAGACTGCAGGAGGAGTGAGGTCCCCCTATGGCAAGGATGGTCTGCCAACTGTAGTTGGTATGAATGGAGCAAGTGTAAACAGAGAAGGACAAATAGGGACTCCCTATGGCAAGGATGGCCTGACACTTGATGCTAGAAGTCTTCTAGGTCAGACAGGAAGGTCTGGCTTGCTGTATGGCCCAGGTGGTCTTTCAGCTGGAGATGGGGCTATATCTGGTGCAAGTGGCGGTTCTATAGGGGAAATGGAGGCTTTATATGGTCCAGATGGTCGGACGGTTGGAGCAGGGGTTGGTGAAGCTGGTTTAGCTGGTGCAGGGGGAATTGGGTCTCCCTATGGAAAGGATGGTTTCCCAACTGGGGTTGGTCTTGGTGGTGCTGGTGTAGCTGGTGCCGGGGGATTTGGGGCTCCATATGGAAAGGATGCGCTCTCAGCTGGAGTAGGTGCTGGTGGAGCTGGTGCAGGAGGCATTGGGTCTCCCTATGGAAAGGATGGCCTTCCATCTGGGGCTGGTGCTGGTATAGCTGGTGCAGGGGGATTTGGGGCTCCTTATGGAAAGGATGGTCTTCCAGCTGGGGCTGGCATTGGTGGTGCAGGAGGAGTTGGGTCCCCCTATGGAAAGGATGGGCTCCCAGCTGGGGCTGGCGTTGGTGTAGCTGGTGCAGGGGGAGTTGGGTCTCCCCATGGAAAGGATGGTCTCCCAGCTGGGGCTGGTCTTGGTGGTGCTGGAATTGCTGTTGCAGAGGGATATGGGGTTCATTATGGAAAGGACGGTCTTCCAACTGGAGTAGGTGTTGCTGGTACAGGGGGACTTGGATCTCCTTATGGAAAGGACGGTCTTCCAGCTGGGGCTGGCGTTGGTGTAGCTGGTGCAGGGGGAGTTGGGTCTCCCTATGGAAAGGATGGTCTCCCAGCTGGGGCTGGTCTTGATGGTGCCAGTGCAGGGAGACTTGGATTTCCCTATGGAAAGGATGGTCTTCCAGCTGGGGCTGGTCTTGGTGGTGCTGGTGTAGCTGGTGCAGGGGGAGTTGGGTCTCCCTATGGAAAGGATGGTCTTCCAGCTGGGGCTGGTCTTGGTGGTGCTGGTGTAGCTGGTGCAGGGGGAGTTGGGTCTCCCTATGGAAAGGATGGTCTCCCAGCTGGGGCTGGTCTTGATGGTGCCAGTGCAGGGAGACTTGGATTTCCCTATGGAAAGGATGGTCTTCCAGCTGGGGCTGGTCTTGGTGGTGCTGGTGTAGCTGGTGCAGGGGGAGTTGGTTCTCCCTATGGAAAGGATGGTCTTCCAGCTGGGGCTGGTCTTGGTGGTGCTGGTGTAGCTGGTGCAGGGGGAGTTGGTTCTCCCTATGGAAAGGATGGTCTTCCAGCTGGGGCTGGTCTTGGTGGTGCTGGTGTAGCTGGTGCGGGGGGACTTGGTTCTCCCTATGGAAAGGACGGTCTTCCAGCTGGGGCTGGTCTTGGTGGTGCTGGTGTAGCTGGTGCAGGGGGAGTTGGGTCTCCATATGGAAAGGACGGTCTTCCAGCTGGGGCTGGTCTTGGTGGTGCTGGTGTAGCTGGTGCAGGGGGAGTTGGTTCTCCCTATGGAAAGGATGGTCTTCCAGCTGGGGCTGGTCTTGGTGGTGCTGGTGTAGCTGGTGCAGGGGGAGTTGGGTCTCCATATGGAAAGGACGGTCTTCCAGCTGGGGCTGGTCTTGGTGGTGCTGGTGTAGCTGGTGCAGGGGGAGTTGGTTCTCCCTATGGAAAGGATGGTCTTCCAGCTGGGGCTGGTCTTGGTGGTGCTGGTGTAGCTGGTGCAGGGGGAGTTGGGTCTCCCTATGGTGCTGGTGTAGCTGGTGCAGGGGGAGTTGGTTCTCCGTATGGAAAGGACGGTCTTCCAGCTGGGGCTGGTCTTGGTGGTGCTGGTGTAGCTGGTGCAGGGGGAGTTGGGTCTCCCTATGGTGCTGGTGTAGCTGGTGCGGGGGGACTTGGTTCTCCCTATGGAAAGGACGGTCTTCCAGCTGGGGCTGGTCTTGGTGGTGCTGGTGTAGCTGGTGCAGGGAGAGTTGGGTCTCCATATGGAAAGGACGGTCTTCCAGCTGGGGCTGGTCTTGGTGGTGCTGGTGTAGCTGGTGCAGGGGGAGTTGGGTCTCCCTATGGTGCTGGTGTAGCTGGTGCAGGGGGAGTTGGGTCTCCATATGGAAAGGACGGTCTTCCAGCTGGGGCTGGTCTTGGTGGTGCTGGTGTAGCTGGTGCAGGGGGAGTTTGGTCTCCATATGGAAAGGACGGTCTTCCAGCTGGGGCTGGTCTTGGTGGTGCTGGTGTAGCTGGTGCAGGGGGACTTGGGTCTCCCTATGGTGCTGGTGTAGCTGGTGCAGGGGGACTTGGTTCTCCGTATGGAAAGGATGGTCTTCCAGCTGGGGCTGGTCTTGGTGGTGCTGGTGTAGCTGGTGCAGGGGGAGTTGGGTCTCCATATGGAAAGGATGGTCTTCCAGCTGGGGCTGGTCTTGGTGGTGCTGGTGTAGCTGGTGCAGGGGTAGTTGGGTCTCCATATGGAAAGGACGGTCTTCCAGCTGGGGCTGGTCTTGGTGGTGCTGGTGTAGCTGGTGCAGGGGGAGTTGGGTCTCCATATGGAAAGGACGGTCTTCCAGCTGGGGCTGGTCTTGGTGGTGCTGGTGTAGCTGGTGCAGGGGGAGTTGGTTCTCCCTATGGAAAGGATGGTCTTCCAGCTGGGGCTGGTCTTGGTGGTGCTGGTGTAGCTGGTGCGGGGGGAGTTGGCTCTCCCTATGGAAAGGACGGTCTTCCAGCTGGGGCTGGTCTTGGTGGTGCTGGTGTAGCTGGTGCAGGGGGAGTTGGTTCTCCCTATGGAAAGGATGGTCTTCCAGCTGGGGCTGGTCTTGGTGGTGCTGGTGTAGCTGGTGCGGGGGGAGTTGGCTCTCCCTATGGAAAGGACGGTCTTCCAGCTGGGGCTGGTCTTGGTGGTGCTGGTGTAGCTGGTGCAGGGGGAGTTGGGTCTCCATATGGAAAGGACGGTCTTCCAGCTGGGGCTGGTCTTGGTGGTGCTGGTGTAGCTGGTGCAGGGGGAGTTGGGTCTCCATACGGAAAGGATGGTCTTCCAGCTGGGGCTGGCGTTGGTGTAGCTGGTGCAGGGGGAGTTGGGTCTCCGTATGGAAAGGATGGTCTTCCAGCTGGGGCTGGTCTTGGTGGTGCTGGTGTAGCTGGTGCAGGGGGAGTTGGTTCTCCCTATGGAAAGGATGGTCTTCCAGCTGGGGCTGGTCTTGGTGGCGCTGGTATAGGGGGAGTTGGGTCTCCGTATGGCAAGGATGGTCTCCCAGCTGGGGCTGCTGCTGGTGCAGGGGGAGTTGGTTCTCCCTATGGAAAGGATGGTCTTCCAGCTGGGACTGGTGCTCATGTAGCTGGTGCAGGGGGATTTGGGTCTCCCTACGGAAAGGACGGTCTTCCAGATGGAGCTGGTCTTGGTGGTGCTGGTGTAGCTGGTGCAGGGGGAGTTGGGTCTCCCTATGGAAAAGATGGTCTTCCAGCTGGGGTTGGTCTTGGTGGTACTGGTGTAGCTGGTTCAGGAGGAGTTGGATCTCCCTATGGAAAGGATGGTCTCCCAGCTGGGGCAGGTGTAGCTGGTGCAGGGGGTATCAGGTCTCCCTATGGAAAGGATGGTCTTCCAGCTGGGACTGATGTAGCTGGTGCAGGAGGAGTAGGGTCTCCGTATGGAAAGGATGGTCTTCTAGCTGGAGTGGGTGTGGGTGGTGCTGGTATAGCTGCTGCAGGGGACATTGGATCTCCATATGGAAAGGACGGTCTTCCAGTTGGAGGTGGTGTTGGTGGTGCTGGTACAGGGGGAGTTGGTTCTCCCTATGGAAAGGATGGTCTCCCAGCTGGTTCTGGTGTAGCTGGTGCAGGGGGAGTTGGCTCTCCCTATGGAAAGGATGGTTTTCTGTCTGGAGCAGGCTTTGGTGGTGCTGGTGTAGCTGGTGCAGGGGGACTTGGGTCTCCCTATGGAAAGGATGGGTTCCCAGCTGGGGCTGGTGCTCGTGGAGCTGGTCCAAGGGGTCTCGGTTCTCTGTATGGAAAGGATGGGCTGCCAACTGAGGCTGTGGCCGGAGCTGCTCATTTTCCTTTTGGAGGTGCAGAAATAACAGGATCTCACCTTGGCCGGGATGCTGTGCTGAGCAGAGGCCAAGGATATACACGTGGAGCAGGAGGAGATGGCTTTTCCACAGAAGGCCGTGGCGTTGGCAGCTCTGCGATCAGGAGTGCTGGGTCTTCCTATGACAGGGACAGTGGGTCCGCTGGAGCCAGGGCTGGTGTGGGCGGTGTTGGCAGGGTGGGAGCTGATGAAAGGGAGTTACCTTCACTCCGTGGTAAGGAAGGGGTGGTAGGTGCTGCTGGACGAGATGCTGGATATGGACTGGATTCCCACCTTGGCAAATCTTCCATGGGAGGTGACACTGGAAAGGGCACTGCCCGTAACTTCAGAGGATCAGGGAACAAAGGTTCATCTCGTGACAGAGATTCGCTTTCGGGTCAAGGAGATGCCGGGGCTGAGGACAGAGATTTAGAACAGTTGGGCTCCCTGCATGCCAAAAATGCCACCTTTGGAGGGGCAGGGAGCAACAGAGCTGCTGGTGGGAGCAGCACAGGTGGTTTTGGTCAGGGTTCATTGGATTATGGCAAGCTGTCAGATCTGTATGGTGGGCCTCCTTCAACAAACCAGAGAAATCAGGAACCCAGCCTTGATATTAAAGCGAGTGATTTATTGAAGAACACGGAAAGTCTGGGAACAAGAAGACGTTTTTGCCTAGATGATCTGAAAGGTATGTGTTTAATTGATGACTTCTGTATTGCTGCTGTGTTTTGATACTCGTGTTCCCAATCCTGGAGAGAAATTGAATCTTATGGTTTAGACAAACGTAGCTATGTGTAGAAATTTGGTTATACCGCGATCTGTTCCTAATTATACAACTGATCTGCTGTTTGACCTTACACGATTTGCTCAGATCAAACTGCCTTAAAAGTCTAAGTGATCTTTGCTTAAATTACCTGAAACAGATATCATCTGTTCATTCAAATAAATTCTTCAGATCCACGTGGAACAGACTTCAATTCACAAACATATTACTTGCCATGTAGTTTCAAGGAGTACGGCCATGCTTCTCTGATATTGTTCCAACTTAAAACTTACTAATTCACTTTGTTCTAACAGCTAGTGCAAGGATCTGTGTTTTTCCAAGTTCCAGGAACAAATCTGTGCCTGCTTGTGTGGGATCAATATGTAATAATGTAAAGAGCTCTTTTCTCTTGTGACATCAGAAATAAGAAGGTGTTGCATCGAGTGAAAAGAGAGCGATGTGTGCGCAGGCATTTGGCTGAGACCAGTGGCTACGCTAGCAGGATAATAATGTGAAAGTTGTAGAAATATGAGAGACTTCATATGTAAAACTGAAGGGGAATATTCGCCTGGAATTGCTGACAAGTTAGAAATTCTCAAGGGAAACAAAACATAAATATACATAAGGAAGTAAAATCAACAAAATTGGAGTTAATGGGGAAGGAGGTGGGGTGTTTATCAGAGATGGGATGAGGATGCTAATGGAGAAGGACTTGGGAAGGGAAAGGGGAGTGCACAGGGTGGAGAACAGTGTGACCTGGGGCTGTTGAGGGGGAACTGGTTGGGCAGCCCTGTCCCTGGTCAGTGCAGAGGACAAGAATGAAGTAGCAGTATGTCCATATCCATATCCCAGAGTAGCCTGTTTTCTCCCACTGGCTGTAGAGGGAGCCAAGACAATTAGCATAGACTTAAACCAGCAAATCTGTAGGTGGATAGTGAGATGTGTGATGAATCTGTGACCCGTTAGGATCTATAGGTTAGGTTAGGACTATCCTGTATGCAGGCCGGTGGGCACATCCCGTCAGTGCAGTGAGTTTATGCCAGCTGGCCCACGGTGGTGTGGTACAAAAGCCGGTCATGGCCACAGTGTGTATTTTTTAAAAAGCTCTCTTTTCTCCTCACGTGCGTGTGCAGTTTCATCTAGGCATTTCTCTCCGTCAGCGTAATGCGGAGTTAGCATCTTCTCACCCTTTTCTTTTCTGAATGTTCAGCACCACGCTGTCATATCGACAAACAGCTCCTTGATGTCAGAGTCCTGAAAGGGGAGCCAGCTGAGCTGTCTTGCACCGTCAGTACAACTGAAGTGACAGGCACCTGGTTTAAAGATGGATTAAAGGTAGGTGGCCTCTAGCTACTGTTTTCTTTGGTTGGCAACGCTCTGCTCTCTGGCTCTACCTCTTACCAAGGGTCAAGGCGTCCTTCTTCTCTGCCAGTCTTACTGTAGTCTGAGTACGGCCCTGGAAGGATTCTGCAGGAGCCTGTTGATAATAAAATTCCTGGTAGAAACCCAGCAAGATTTCTCCCCCTTCCCACTGCAAGACATTTCCATTCTTGCTGACAACAGGAGGCTTTGTGTTTTCCGCTCTTTTTCATGGGTGGGGATGGTGTGGGTCTCTTCCTTGCAGTGCAGTCCTTTTTTCCTTGGTGAATGAGAGAAATATGCAAAAAGTGAGGGAAAATTTTCAAAGGATCCTTCGGAGAGGCATAACGCAAAGAGCACTCTTCCAAATTAGTGCTTCAGGTCAGGCATAGACATCATATTCCATGTTCCAAAACGGCACTGAAGATTAATTCCAGCTGTGGGATCCAGATGATACTGTAGGAGTTCTGAGGTGTTGTACTCAAGCGTGGGCCAAAGGTTTTGTCGTTAAGAATAGAAGGAGAGGGCTTGGAGATTTCACTAAAGGTTATTTTAATGGACTTCGAGTCAAGTCTTTGTGGGGAGTATGTTGACAATGCTTACATACAGTGATTGTAATTAAACATGCCTGTCATTCATAAGTCTTTTCAATTACATTTCAAATTTGTGTCAGTCCGGTTTAAGTTTGCCCCCTTTTTTTTTTTTTTTTTTTTAATTTAAGAATGGGTCTCTGTGCTTTACCTTGTAGTTAAAAAGCATGGATGGAGTCTATTTTGAAAAGCAAGGTCTGGTCCACAAACTAATTATTAACAAAGTGGATGATATTCATGCTGGGAAATACAGGTTTGAAGGTGGAGATATGAAAACTGAAGCTTCAGTTTTTGTTGAAGGTGAGTCTATTCAACTATCAATGCAGCATGCTAGCCTTGATGTGCTTGAAATGTAGTACGCTTTCTCAGAGACCTATAGCTGGTTACTGAGACAACTTTATAATAAAGAATTACCATGTAAATGGGTTTTGTGCAGGTTGATGCATTTTGTATTTATAAATGTAACTAGGGAGCCTTTCTGAATAGCTTCTGTTATTAACTCAAAGATTCTGGAGTGCAATAACATTTTATCAGATCAGATTCTTCATTCTTTTGTTTATTGTACTGCCTATGAGAAATTTGCTCCAGTGAAAAGGACAGCATGATACTACAAATCCTTTGTGATAATTGTTCTGTAGCAAAGTGCATGTATGTATGTGAAGCACTGAGCATGCAACTAAAGGTGAAGGTGCAAATGTTGTGAGCTTCTAAGCATTATTGGCAGCATCGTGAGGGAAGCCCTTCCCTCCAAGGTGAGTCTTACCCTCTCTGAGTAGCAGTTTTTAATGACCTTGTATCATCATCTGCTTAGATCCTCCAAAGGTTGACAAAGTTCTCCTCAAGAACTTAACAAGTGTTCCTACCGTGGCCAAGGCAGGGCAGAAAGTAAATATCAAGATCCCTTTTGAAGGCCGGCTGCCAATCAGAGCAATGTGGCTGAAGGACAGAATGGAGCTAGTAGATGACGCGAGGATCCGTGTTGATAAAACAGAGACCTTTACCATGCTGTCCATCTCCAGCAGTGAGAGAAAGGACTGTGGGGATTACAAAGTCAGGCTGAAGAACGACAGTGGGGTCCTGGAGATCAACTTAAAGCTTGTGGTACTAGGTAAGAGCCTTGTGACATCCACTGTGGCTTTCCTTGTAAAGCTTAGGCAGGGAACCCAGTAACACTGGTGACAATCTTATTTAGAGCTACTGGGTATTCCAAGATGAACAAGACAATGTAATTTTTCACTAAATTGGGGACCAAGCAAAGATTGCTGACAAGTTTCTTGCCCTTTACTACAAGGTGACAGAAATCCAGTTTGATTTTGCAACCTCAGCAGCTGAGTTTTGAATGTTGGATGACTGTGGGAGAAGGGACTATGCACAGCAAACAAAACTAAAATAGATTATCAAGGCCAAATTCAGCCCTACCATAAATGTCTGTGCTTGTTTGGAAGACCAGAAATGGTGTTCTCCTTACAAGCAAGCTGAATTGGTGCAGTGTTTATGAGAACAATCAGCCCATGGAGCAGGGGCCTGGCTTCTCCCACACGTATCAAAAGTTAGAAGAGTGGAAGTTTTGAAGAGGCAATTCAAGTGCCCAGCCCTCATTCTGCCACTGTGCATGTATTCCATCAGCAACTGAGCCTCTTGGCTGGTGGGCAAGAGACAGTGTCTGCTCGAAGCCCAGGAGCACATTTGCTTCTGGGTCCAACTCATAATCTCTCTGTGTTCATCTTTTCAGACAAGCCACAGCCACCTGCAGGACCCATCAAAATTGTAGAAAGCTCTGCAAACGACATCACCATTCAGTGGAAGCCCCCAAAGGACGATGGGGGCAAACCGCTGCAAAGCTACATTGTCGAGATGCAGCAGATAGGCAAGAGCGACTGGGTGGCTTTGGGAGAAATCCCCAGGGGCTGTACTACCTTCACCACTAACAAAGTGGAACAAGACATGAGCTACTACTTCAGGGTGAGAGCTGTGAATGCCGAGGGAACTAGTGACCCACTGGAATCAGATGAAGTGAAGGCTGTCGGAAAACGTAAGGAAGAACTTTTCATAATTAGTTTGACAACTATCTGGGAAACTCATTGTCAAAGCTGACGTCAAAGAAAATTCATTGTTTTGGATGCTGCTACAGATCCAAACTTGAATCACAACTGTGACGCCTTCGCACAAATCTGGAGATGCACATCCAGACTAGAAGTTTATTGTAGGCTTTGGTGACGCTGAGTAAGATGGCATTATGTTCTCAGTTATGGATTTTCCAGAATTGGAAAGCAAGTTTCATGGGGGAAATGCAACATTTAAAGATCAGAGAAATTTTTTCCCAGGGTGGCTACAAAGGGAACATGCGAGGCCTTTTCTTAACTCTGTAGGCAATGAAGTGACCGTTTTTCAGTTTTGACTGCTTCATTCCCCTGATTTCCGAACAGCTAATTCTGGTTTTTGTCCTTCAATGAATTTAAATACTAGAACAGTTTTGTCATGAGCATGACTGTAGTACTAGAGAGAAAGCAATGCTCTATTCTATTTCGAATTTTCTTCTTTCTAGATTCTCCTTCTCATAATTAGGAGAAGCCCTGTATTTTCCGTGCAGAGGGATAAGATAATCCATTCAATTTCCAGTTTCTGGCATTAAAAGCAAGAAAAACTGACTTTTTCTACCATGTAAGAATGTACATGCCTTACTCTGTAGGCTGACAGTGGAATTGTCAGTTGTGATTACAGCAGGTCATTCATGAAAACAAAATTCAGGGACAGAGGTCCATGCTGGGTCATGTTTGCATGGATAATAGGATACACAGCTTCAGGTCTCAGTCAGGTTTTCAAAACACATCCTTGTGAATTCCTTGGGGAAACTGGGAGAAGAAATGACGCAAAAAACTTCCTTATCTTGCAATAAAAATATACCTACTAATAACAAAACACCAATCTCTTTCTAGCTTCACCTGGTGCCCCAGATCCTCCTGAGATTGTCAGTGCCAGCAGAGACACCATCACAATATCCTGGAAAGCACCTCGTAAAACTGGCAATTCCCGAATTGTGGGATACATCGTTCAAAAACGCAAGAAGGGTACCACGACCTGGCTGCCAGTCAACAGTGTGCCTGTAGCAGGTAGGTAGCTTAAATTCTGGAGCAGACTGGAAGACTTGAAGAAGACAGAGGTCAGCTGGATTCAGGGGAGGTAACACGCTGATCTCTGTGGAGTTGCTGCCTTTTAACTCCTTGCTTTGTGCTTAAGATCTTATACCTTTTCACATTAATGGTTTTCCTCTTGAATTCTTGAGCTGCTCACAGTCCCCGTATTACCTTTCTCAGCTCTAGTGTACGCTTTTTTTCACAAGTAAGGTTACACAGCTGTGCAATAGCAAAGCCAGGCCCTGGTTTTATGTAGAGCTGAATGCCTGGGAGGAGGACTGTCATTTTTTCCTAGATTGTGTGCAAGCATGTGGCTGGAGAAAAGTGCCAAGAAGCTCACAGCTGCATCCTGGGACATTAGCTTCTCCATGGATAAACTGATGTGATAAGGTCACATCTATAGATGAACTGATGTAAACTGACTGAAGTCTTCACTTCACACGCAGAACTACTGTCCTTAGCCCTCACAGTAGGAACCTGGCAGACAAGAATATATAAATGTAAAGAAGATAAAAAAACCCAGGTGATGTGTGTGAGCTCCAAAATGTGTTTTGACGGTAGCTATCAATTATCTGTCACTTGAAAGCCAGGATTTCTTATCTGGTGTAGAAGAGTTTAGGATCATCCCATGAGGAAAAGCAGTATTTATCCTTTCTCTAACTTAATAGCTTCAAATACTGTTTGGTTTGAAAGGGAGCACAATGAACATGTCCCAGGAGTACACATGCACGTGGATAGGGAAGGGCTGGGGAACTGGCGACAGCTCCTGAGAATTATTCAGTCCACAGTTCTACATGGAGTAAAGTGCAGCATTGCTGCCTCACCCTTTCCTGCTTGGGAAGAACTCACCCGAGCCAACGTGCTCCTTTTCTTTCTGCAGACAAGAAGCTGAAAATGACCAATCTCAAGAAAGGTCTTCAGTATGAGTTTCGCGTGGCAGCTGTCAATGCTGCTGGCGTAGGAGATCCCAGTGAGCCGTCACAGCCTGTCTTCACTCGGGATTCCACAAGTAAGTGCACTGCCCCCATCCTTCTGGCCTGGGGATACGTAAAGCTGGCGATGTAGACTGGCGATGTTAGTGGAGAGATGACGTTTTAAAATGCTTTGTAAAAGTGTGTGAAGAAAAACTCAAATAACTGGGGAATGTTTCATGGCTGAGAATCCACTATTAGCAGGAGGAGGGAATGGAAGGATCTCCTGTGTGATGTCTAAGTGAAGACGTGGCAGACTCCCCATGTGGGAGTCACGTGTGCTGTGGAGAAGTGTTCAGGATGGGCTGCAGACCATTTCAGGAGTGTTGCAGGCCGTACGGCATGGCTGGCAGGAGCAGGCACCAGGATCCAGCTTTGAAGAACTGGGACAGTGTGGAGGGAGGACAGCAGGGTGGATATCCAGGGGACTTCAAGAATGCTGGGAAATCCCAGGAAATGACTGAAAAGAGGGGACAGAAGTCCTTGAAAAATAGTTTAAATAACTTTTCTCTTTTCAGAATCTCCTGGTCAAGTGCAGGATCTTCAAGTGAGCAGCAGTGACAGCACTAGTGTCACCTTGACGTGGAAGAGACCTGAAGCAAAAGATGGGAGTGATGTGAAAGGCTATGAGGTGGAGATGCGGTCTTCTAACAACCTCAACTGGACCAAATGCAATTCTCTTCCCATAGAGGCGACCACTTACACAGTTAAAGGCCTCCGAGCCAAGCAGATATACTTCCTGCGTGTGAGAGCCCTCAATGACAGCGGCCCAGGAGAAGCTGCAGAGCTTGAAGCTTGCATCGAAGCTGCTCCCCGTGTGGGTAAGTCAAAGCAGGCTGCTTTCAGAACGAAGGAGGTCATTCTGTAGGTAACAGGATGCAGGCAAAGTCTGTAGGTCCCTGTGACGAGCTTCTTTCAAGCCCCAGACTGTAGCAGGAGCATTGCTCCTCTAGAGTGTGGTCTTATTTGGTCACCTCATCAGGAAATTCTGAAGATTTAACTGATAATAAACATGCAATGCACAGTGTTCAGCTATGTTAAAGACTCATAATGATAAAAGAACCTCCAAAACTGTATTTTCACCTTGGATTTACACTTTGCCCCCTGTGCAGAGCTGTACCACAGTCATGATCACCAGATGGAAATCACGCATACTTCATACCTACCTATGCTTTTGTAAGGGAAAAAGTTTTCGGTCTATTTTTATACAGTCTTCTGGAATTAAACATTTCATTTCATTCTCTTAAATCACAATTCTTCTGGTGATTTTTGTAAACTTTATTTTCCTTTTTAATTTTCTAGTTTGAAAGTTTTCACCACTTTCACTTTTTAATCTTTATTTAAAATCTGTGGCTCTGTTTTTTTTTTTTCCTTACTGTTTGGGGAGGTTGCAGAAAAATAAAAGATAATTCTGTGAGGGATTGATTTTAACTTGGGTCCTAAGTGAAAATGTCTACTTTTTGCCTGTGGCTGGAGACTCCTTTTATAATCAATCAGTAAATAAATATAAGTCCATCTGGGAAGCAGCTTTTTCAGTTTTAAACTGGAAATGCTAAGTACAATTCAGCACTATTGTGTTTGGCATTCTTAGAAAAATGATAAATACAGTAGTATTTTATACTAATGAAAAGAGAAAAGAAAGAAAAATATTTTAAATACTGAAAAAGGTTATTTTAATAAACTCAGGCCAGTTTCCTGAGGATGTTCTGTACTTTGTATTGTACATATGTTTCGTAAGTGTCCATTGCAATTTCCTTTTCCCTAGCTGTCATTCTACACAAAAGACCACCTGTGTGGTGGGGTAAAATGTGTCAAAGAGCCAATTTCTCCATGGTTGAGACATCACACCTGTACAAACATTGTCGTGAATGTATTTTTACATCATCTCCCCTTGTTTAGTCATAGTGATCAATAAATAGCAATAAAATTTGAAAGGTGTAAACTCTGGTTCTAAATCAAGGAGCTTTTTGTCCACAGTACCGCTGTGAGTCTATCGACAGCCTGCAGAGAAGCTGTTGGGAAGGCATTAGGGGTACCGAGCACACGCTGAGTTTGTCAGGCAGTGGCTCTGTAATAATGCACAACTTTTCATTGTAATTGTTTTTCCAGTTTCTCCCAGGTTACTAATAGATGGCACAGTGAAAAGCTTACTGGTGGTAAAGGCAGGAAATACCATCCGCGTGAATATTCCCTTTGAAGTGAGTATTCAAATATGTTTGTAAGAATTCCCCGTTTGTTTTTATGTTGTAGTTGGTAGCAGCCATGAAAACTGAGCTACTGCTTTCTTGGCATGGAATTTTATTTACAAGACACTGGGCAAAGCCTTTAACCTGCCTGTGCTGTATGTCCTTTCTGCACGGGGAAAACACGAACAAGAATTCAGCTGTCACTCTTGGCATTAGCGTGTTATGAGATTATGGTCGTTCATTAACCTCTGCAAACAAGGCACCCTGCTGTCCATCCAACCATATCGATATTATTATCATTGGTACTAATCTCTCATACTTAGTTTAAAAATCAGATTTTCCTTTGACTCCCTCAGAAGGCCTTAGGGCAGCATTTCTAGCGACATCCTCTTGACTGTGTTTGTCTTACTAAGCGGCAGGACGTAAGCTGTATGAGTTGAGAAATAGGCATGCACTGACAGAAATCCTGTGTGCTTTGACATGAGCTTGGAACAACACAGGGGAAGTCTGGGATATCAAGAAGAGGTTGATGAAGGCAAAGCATGGGTATTCGCTGGCCTTTCTCCTAGTCTCTTGGAGAACAGAGACCAAAGATGGCACACTGGAAATAAAGACTGAGGATGTATTTTCTTTCCAAAACTAGCAGGTCATTTTAAAAGTAGAAAATACTTTTTAAAAGTAGAAAACTACTGATGTCATCTGTTGTTCTTGATCTAGCACACCTTGTTTGACATAGTTAACCTGAACACCTTACTACAATAACATTCTTAAGACGCAGAGAAAGAGAAAAGTTACAAAGAAACTGTAGAGCAGCCCTTTATGCAGGGCTCTTAGATGCATCTGGGATCCATGTTCCTCAATATTACTTTCCTGTGTCATGTAGTTATACATCTGGGACAAGACAATGAGACTAAAGATGTAGAGACGCGATCTGGAGGCCAAACAAGCGGGCTGTAACTCGTGTTGTTCTTTACAGGCGTCTCCAGATCCAGTGGTGACTTGGTTAAAGGATGGGCTTCCTCTTCCAAGCCAGGCTACAACGAACACCAAAAATGGTACCGCCCAGCTGCTGATTGCAGCAGCTGAATTCACTGACAGTGGCACCTACACCATTGAGCTCCAGAACGGCTTAGGAGAAGGAGAAACGTTCAGCTTCCAAGTTCAAGTTACAGGTAACTCACTACTGTATGTACATACGGATTTACTGCGCATAGGCAGTAGGCGACAGAGTTCAGCACGGTGAGCTTGGCAGTTAAGCCATGCAGGCACAGGGAGAACTAGAGTACAGTTTTCCAGATTTGGTCTGGCCACTTTGTGATATCGCTTGGCTGTGTCTGCAGGACAGAGCAATCTGCTGTTTAAAATTACACCCATCTTCCAGAGTGGCTCTGCTTAGAAAGGCAAGGTCACACAGACATATAGTGCAAACAGGAGAGCGGTTTCTGCTCTTCACTGCAGTCTAAGGTTACTCAACAGAAGGCTGTAGGACACTTAGTCATAGCTACAACAACGCTTGGGCTCTTCTCCCAAGTAACTAGTGATAGGATGAGAGGAAATGGCCTCAAGTTGTGGTGGGAAGGTTTAGGTTGGATATTAGGAAACACTTATTTACTGCAGGAGTGGTCAGGCACTGGAACTGGCTGCCCAAGGAAGTGGTGGAGTCACCATCCCTGGAAGTGAGCAAAGAATGTGTAGACGTGGCACTTCAGGACATGGTTTAGTACGCATGGTGGTGTTGGGTTGATGGTTGGACTTGATGATCTTGGAGGTCTTTTCCAACCCTAAAGATTCTATGGTTCTATATGCTGTGTCCCTAAAAAGTGCAAAAGTTTAGCTGTATGAGCCCTCATCTCCTCCCTACAAGAAGGGAAGGAGGCCCAACAATGTAGACGTAATGTGGCAGAAGTTCATTCAATAGCAAATGAGCCTGTGGAGAAGGAATCAAATTTTTGTCCCTTCTAATGCCCAGGATATTTGCTCAGACCCCAGACATAGAATGGACTCAAAGTTCTGGGGGTTCTGTACTGTGCCTACATCTTTGACATTATTTGCCTTCATCTGACAGACATCCCACAATCGCCTGGGCCTATTCATTTGGAAGAAAACGTGCCAAATACAGTGACAGTCACCTGGGAGCCGTCAGCATCTGAGAAATGGGAAAATGATCTCTACTACACAGTCCTGAAACGTGAATCACAGAAGGGCTTGTGGCACGTGGTGGGCGATCTGATCTACACCAACAAGTTCACATTCACCAAACTGATCCCAGGCCGGGACTACTACTTTAGGGTTGTGGCAAAAAATAACTTGGGAGCCAGTGGTCCGTCTGAAACTGCGAAGCCTTGGAGAATTCAAAAAACAAAGGGTAAAGCAGCTTTTACAAATAGTTATCTCTGTGTTGTCATGCGTTGTTTCTTTTATTGTTTCTAACACACTATCCTGAAATGGTTCTCTCCTCTTGTGAATGTTTAATTGCTCAGAACAGAAATGCATGGAGATACCCTAAGCAATTCCAGTTTGGCAGGGAACCCTTATCTTTTCCACATGGACATTGTCCAGATAGATCTTTATTTCCAGCCATTATGTCATGTAATTCACCACAAAATTAATTCCCAGCGAAATCTAAGGCGTGAGTTTTGCAGAAACCGAAATTTCTGATTTCAAAGTTAAATTCTGACTAATTTGAGAAGAAACAGAGATTACAATCCATAGGTGCATGGGATCTGTGGCCATTTGTGGTGCAGAATGCCAGACATTCTGCATAACCGAAATGTCAGGATTGAAAACCAGTCCTTTAAACCCTGCCTTCTGTTGCTGTGAAGCAGTATCTCAGTGTGTGTTTGTGTGTTGCTGTTTGTTTTTTTTTACAGTTGAATTTCAAGTCAAACCACAGAAATACAAGGAGGTTAATCAAAACCAGCCCCCAAGATTCCTCGTCCCGTTGAAGCCTCATGTGGTGATGACGGGCAGCGAGTGCCATATGAGCTGTGCAGTTGGCGGCCATCCACCTCCAAAGATCACATGGTACAAGGACAGTAGAGACCTCTCCAATGATCCTACCTATTTGTGCACAAACGACTTCGGTATCTGCTCCCTGGTCATCCTAGGTGTCACAAAACAGGATGAAGGAGAATATATGATAGAAGCCACCAATGAAATGGGCCGTGCATTCAGCAAAGCCTTCCTCACTATTAGAGGTAACCGTCTTCAATGCTTCTCTTCCCTCGCAGTGTGACGTCAAGATATGTCATTGCTGTCAAGATGCCTTAAAAATGGTAGCCATGCAGCTTTATTTACTGACAAGAGCAATCTCCTATAAGGCAGAGGATATTTGGACTGCTTTATTAAATTTTTAATTAACCTACTAGTGATCAAGTATGAAACAGAACTAGAAATGAAAAGGCAGATGCAAGAAAAACACTTGATTTCTTTCTGAGCCAGATGTTTTGGCTGAGCTTGAGCAAATCTTTTAGAAAGAACTATCCCATCGTCAGTTAATAAGATAATACCTAGGTTAGATTTTTCTACAGTGCAGGAGCTGCAGAATAGAAGATCCTGCAAGATGTGCAAGGTTAGATGAAGCAGTGAGGAAAAAGCTGGTGTTAGGCAGCCAAAGGGAATGAGAAGGGAGCAAGAGAGGGATGTGGTGTAAGTTAAACAGGGTCACTGGGGATCCTGATGTGCCTAGAGAATCACTGTAGCTGACTGAGGACAGACTCACGGTGGGTATACTTATCGAGAAATATCATTGGCAGTTTTACTCAGTTCCATAAAAATACCCTTTACTTTGTGTCAAATATTTTCATTTTAATGCAATTCAGAATATCTCAGTGGGATTCTATGAGTGTAGAATGAGTCAGTTCAATCCCTGTAATCCTTTTGCGGACATTTGGCCCTGTAACACTTCAGGCCCCCTTCCAGTGTCCCTTCCAGACCATCTCCCTTGTTACAATATTGAGCTCCTTCTCTTTTTCTTTTATTTTCAGACTGCACCCTGTAGCATGACCTTCCTGAGAACATCTCTGCACTGCTGTGTGAATGAGAAGATTTTTACTGAGAACTGGCTCAATACGAAGGCTACGTATTTATTTTCAGATACACATTATAGTCTGAGTGTTTTATTTTTCAGATCCAGTAGTTGCATTTTGAACATGATGCTGCATTGTAGCCAAAATGGGGAAAAAAAAGCTTTAAGAGAGTTGTATCTTTTTGTAATGATAATGGCTTTCCACTAGACCTTTAAAACAAAGACGAGAAGCTTCAGGAACACAGAAGATGAGAGGAAAAATAATTGGCCAAAATGAAACTTTCCATGGAGAACGCAGGCATGAGAGATCATTCTGCCACACCACTCACCTGCTGTCAGGCTGCAACAAGAATATTTCTTGACACCAGAGATCTATGGTGCTGGCCTTTCTGTGTGTGGTTTTCCAATCTGAAGCAATCATTTTAGATTCCCTGTAATTCTCAGCAGGTTTCCCAATTCTGGTAGAAGCAGTTCTGCATATATTCCACTACCAGTAGCAGCTACGTGTATTATTTCCCCTAACCTCTAAGCTGAAGAGTATCTGCCTGCTAGTTTTACCTGGTCAAGAGAGAAATTCTCAGACTAGGCTAACGTGGGGTAGTCCTACTCACAGCGAAAATGCATCGATGGGAATGAATGGAAATCTAGACCCAGTTGTGTTGGTGTGAGCAGATCAATGCTGTACTTAGAAAACCTACGATAGCAAGTGCTGTAAAAAGGGATGTGTCAGTCCTAACTGCCACATCAGTATCACCTTTGAAACATAACTGCCCCTGCCTCCTGACATTGCTAGAATGTTTTTGTCTAATGCAAAAAGAGGTGAAAAGTCTTTCATGTTTGACCAGAAATAGGAGGTCCCACCAGAGATCCTCTGCCACGGCTGGGGGATTCCGTCACAGAGCGGAGGAGCCTGGAAAGGAAAAGCGTTACGGTGACTCTGCGAACATATAGCATTGTAGCCTTGCCACCAAAGGTGCTTTGAGGACAGCATCTAGAAGACAGGAGAGTCTAGATCAAAGACTCAAAGCCACTGGATCCTCAGACAGCCAGTCAAACAGTTATGTGGGGCTGAAATGTTCTTTTGGATGATATTTTGTACAATATTGTACAGATATAGCAACAGTAGATTATGAAATTAAACCATAATTCAGTAAAATCTACCATGAGTATGTGTTTGTTTTGGAGAAGGAAGCCCAGCCAGTTCCTGAATGCCAGTCCCGTTCGCTGCAGCAGCGTTTTCACAGGTACTGGCTGTGTAAGTTAACCCCTCACCCTGTGTTGCTCATGTAGGTTCCTGTTCAATCTCGGGAAAACCGAAGAACAACAGATATAAGGCTCTTGTAAGTTTATTTCTTGGTAATATCTGCACATGCTGATAGAGTGGCAGAGTAGTGCAGTCTCTTGTCATACAAATTAGGTTCAGCATGGCGGCATAAGCCAGCTGCTCAGTGATCAGGATGTACCTGTAGCAAGTGATCTCACACCTCCTCCTTGAAACTATCGTTGCTGGCTGCTACTGGGAACATTTCTGTTGCATGCTAGTCTTACACAAGGATTGTTTTATTTACACCAGGATAACCTTCACCTCTGTGTTGTGATCCCTGTCGCAGGCCCTCCTTGATCTGCCAGGTGAAGCCTATGTACGTTCCACCTGTTACATGCAAGAGAAATACCAGGCTGCTCCTCTTTCAGTGTCGTCTTCCATCAGGGGCACAGCTGTCATCTTCTGTTTCCCACCATGTGTGGGCACCTCTGGTTTGTGCTCCCAGCCTGTGGGCTGCCATCCCCGCCCTAAATCCTGTTACAGAAACCGTCTCCCAGAAGAGCAGGGCTTCCTAGGGCTGCCGGCGTGGACCCGCCTGGCTCCAGCCTTGTGGCATGCGCCGTCCTACAAAAACGGGTAGGGCAGTGCCAGTGCCCGGCCTGTGCTCTTTGCCATGCTGAGGCCGCTTGTCCCTGACATGCTGACATCTTGAGCAGTTTTGGTAGCCAGGTCGGTTGAGTTCCTTGATGTGCTAGTTGTCTATCCTTTGAAAGAGCATGGACACAGCAAGTCTCTAGGTGGTCCCAAACCAGCTCTCTGGGTGCCAGCACCAGGAGCAATCACGCGGTTGCTGGCACAGCCGAGAGGGAGGAATCGTGCTGCACTGAACTCTGACTCCTGCTTGGTGGCCTTTAGAGAAAGTATTGCCTGTAACCTGTTCCACATCCATTTTTCATGGTTTGCAGTCACTCTTTGACTTTGGAAGATGGTGTCTGGGGAGCTGGGGTAAGTCTGACCCACTCTTTCTTCCAGGAGCCGCCTGTAACAGTCAAAGGATGTCACACAGGTACCCCAGCCTGTGGCCTCCCGTCACCAAGGCGCAGTAGGGCTGCTGGTGCGTGGCACTGCTGCAGCCTGCCTCTGCTGGCGCTGGCCTTGCCGTCCCTCAGAGCCACTCCTCCAAATTCCCATCCGATGAGGGAGCGGCAATACCAGATTAGTGGAGTTTTGTCTCTAAAATCAGGTGATGAGCACCAAGGAGAGCAATGCTCCTGAGCTGGGAGGGACGGATGAGCTCTTCGGCTGACTCCCAGCCCAGGTGGAGGACGCAGGGCGTGTTGGTGGATGTGCTAAGCTATGCCTCTGCCAGTGCTTGGATTTTTTCCCCTTCTCTTCACAGGTAGGGCTGGGCCTGGCTAATTTTGGTGTATGTATCACTGCTGAGGGTGAGCAGCTGTGCCAGCTTGGCATGAACAAGCTGGAGAGCAGGTTTCAACAGCGTAAGAGTAAAATCCCCTCTTAGCCCCTGAGTACGCGATGATGGATCCCATTAGGGCAGAAAGGAAGTCCTCACCCAGGAGCCTGCTTTGGCAGTAGGTGTGCTTGGTGATTTGGCTGATTTGCAGGGGGAAAAATATTCTCTTACTAGGACTCCAATTTCTGTGATCTTTGGTGACTTGGAGAATTAGAGTAGGTCTCTTCGGTGCTTTTCCATGTTATTTTCCGAGAGCTGATGTCTGCCCCAGGGACCCTCTGGACCTTCTTTCCTTGTTGATTTTCCCTTCTTAGGCCCTGCGTAGTGAAGGCTTTTCTCCACCCATCAAGGTCAGTGACCAAGGCTCTAAGGGGCACAAGGCCTCTGCTCCTTCCTCTGCAGGTTCCCAGTCTGCTGTGTGCCATGGATGCCCATGTCCCTGTGTTTGCCCTGTACAGTTGTATGTCCCAGCTCCCTTCTCTCCAGGACAATGCCGATCAGGGCTATGGGCTTCAGCTTTCGGTTGAAGCTCTCGAGAAGGAGATGCTGCAGTCCTGCCTCTGCGTGCAACTGAGAGGTTCCAGGCTGTTTGGATGATGGTCTGGTTTGGCTGGGAGGCAGGAGGTGGTGTGGGGACTCACGCTGGTGTCCTTGGGGAGTGTAGCATCCTTCCGCGCAGAAGGGTTTGGCTGTGCTGGGTGTGAGTCTGTGAGCAGCCTGTGGGGTTGAATTCAGGGTCCTTTACCCGTTGGGAAGGATAACTCCTTCCTACCTGCAGGAATTCACAGCCCACCCATCTGGCAGGGCAAGACGGTGATGGACTGATCCTGGGCAGCACTTGGAGCAACGGCTGCCGTTTTGCACCCATCTCCTGGATCTGGCTGCTGCAGAAGGGGACCCAGTTGCCACTGGAGATGCCGGTGCTCAGCAGGGAGAGGAACAGCCTCTGTCTGTGCTTCTCCCTGCCTGCACAGCCGGTCCCATCCCTTCGTCTCCAGGGAGTGGTGCTGTAGGACTGCAGAGCCCTCCAGGCCTCCCCAGGGACAACACAGAGAGGGTTTTCCAGCCTAGGAGGCTCTGCAATTCCAGCTCGGTCAGAGTTAGAGCCCTGACATCCTACATGAGACTTCACTTAAGAGCTGCCGTTGGCGTGTCTTGCCTCTAGCTGCAGGGCTGAACGCCTCTTTCCCGGTGATGAGATTAGAACAGGGGCGGCTCTGCACTCAAGGGTGCCCTGGTGGCCTCTCCCCCAAATCTGTAGGTGCCTGTAGCTTAGATCCAAACATGACCATCTCTCCCTTCGCTCCTGAGTGCAGTCACTGCAGCTGGTCTGGAGATGCAGGCTGGGAGGCAGTTGCTGCTGGAGCTCCCAAAGCGAGGAGAGAGGCAGGTACGCCCCACGCAGAGGGGTCTGCCGGCTGTACCAGGGCAGGAATTCAGCCCACGCAGGAGGGCACGGCCGTGGTACCCTGTCGTGTGTCCTGTTGTGTTCCCTCTGCGCCGTGCTCAGCTCTGGTTGCATGGCTGGAGGATGGAGAGACCTGGGAGCAGAGCACGAGTGCACACAAGCCGCTCTGGTTTGCATGAACCAGGCCCTGTGGTCACCACCCTGGGGCAGCATCCTGTGGTGGGGCAGGATGGGGGCTCTGCCTTCACTGGGGTCCAGCTCAGTTCCCGCTCTGAGTGGGAAAAGTAAAAGTTGAACTGCTCCGGTCTGCTTTCAGTCTTCCATGGATCCCTTCCTTTTCCCAGTCTCAGGTAAGACTTTGGTTTTTTAAAATTTATACTGCCTCCCATTGCCCATGGAAGCGGGTCAGGCAGCAAGCACGGCAAGCAGAGTGGAGCATGAAAGGGCTGATGTTAGCCATCTCCAGCCTGCCGGTCCCAGTCTGTGCAATCACACTGCGAGTCCTGGGGGGAGCACGTAGCCCACGTGACACTGCTCATAGCATTGCCCAGTTCTGAAGGAGGTAGTCCCAGCTCCAGAGCATCCTGTAAACCTATGCCAGGACAGTCTGGCCAGGGAAGGATGCTTTGTGCTGGAGAATGCTGGTTTGGGTAGTGGCCCTCCTGGGGAGGGTCAGTGGGAATGCAGTGGGATGTTGGGTTGCTCCGTGGCCTGCTGGAGGCAGGGGTACAGAGGACCTGCTCTGCAGGGTCAGCGTTGCTTGATTTGTTCAAGGTAGCTAAAAGGAACCAGATCTTTTCCTCCACCATGTCTGTCTGGGGAAGGACAGACATGGGGCTAGATGGAGGACACAATGGACTCCGTTGGTCCTGGATCTGCACTGGTTGCAACTTCCCTCCCGGAGCTACTGGGATACTCCATGTGCACGGACAATGCTCCCAAGTGGGAGAAGCTCTACTTCTTCCAGGTTCCCAGTCTCTACCCTTTGCCCTTGTGTGTGTTGGTGCCTCCACCACATCTCCATGGCCCCGGAGTCCCCTTGTGTGCTCTGTCAGTACCTTTTGAGCTCTAATCTCTTTTCTGCATCAGCGCAGGCAAAGTGTTGGTGAGTTAGCGGGGTGCAGGCGCTGAAAGCCGATGTTGTCTGGGTTAGTCACCCTCAAGTGCTCTGGGACGCCTGGCTGAAACTCTGCTGCAACTGGCAATGCAAAGAAGTAAAACTGGACAAGTCTGGAGTATTTCTAAACCCTCTGCAGCATGTCTCAGCAGTGATTCAGCATCTGATGGGAGTCCAGCCGCTGCCCATCTCAGCTGAACCTCTCCCGAGATCTAGGCTGCAGCTCACAGGGGACTTCCCAGCCACGTTTACCATGATGCTGGATTCACAACAGGGTCAACCAAGGCAGCCACTGTTCATAGGCTGCTTTCCTACAAGGCAGCACATGGAGATGCACGAGCTTCTTAAGCTTCTCGACCCAAATGGACCTGCTAGCAACACTGGCAGTGCAAAGCTGGATGGAGGTGTTGACCAGACCATAATTTCCTGCCTAGAAGCACAGAATGGTCTGGGTGGGAAAAAACCTGTTAAAGCCCACCCAGTCCACCCCCCCCTGCAAGGAGCAGGGACATCTCCAACCAGATCAGGTCGCTCAGAGCCCCGGCCAACCTGGCCTGGAATGTTTCCAGGGATGGGGCAACCACCGCCTCTCTGGACAGCCTGGGCTGGTGCTCCACCACCCTCAGTGTAAAAAATTTTTTTCCTAATATCTAATATAAATCTCTCTCCCTCTATTTTGAAACCATCACCCCTCATCCTGTCACACCAGGCCCTGCTGAAGAGTCTCTCCCCACCTTTCCTGCAGCCCCCTTCGGGCACTGGGAGCCGCTCTCAGGTCTCCCCGGAGCCTCCTCTTCTCCAGGCTGAACAGCCCCAGCTCTCTCAGCCTGGCCTCATAGCAGAGCTGCTCCAGCCCTGTGGTCATCTTACTTCTGGGCCTGGTGACGCAAAAGACAAAGCAAAACCGCTGCAGCGAGGATGACGTTGGCTGTTCACTGCTAACGCCAGGCGAGGCGAATACAGCGAGGCCTGGATCTCCACCTGCGTTACCACCGAGCGTGGTCTGCGGGCCATAGACGTGTGATTGCACTGACGCTGCTGCATCTGACGGAGCCCACTGTTACTCCAGGAGTTTTATTTTAAGCCAGGACCTGGCAGGCAGCAGCAGTTCTGCTGAAGGTGACGCCGTGTGCGCTCGGTTACTCTCGCAGCAGCCTCGGGGGGCACCGGGATTCGCAGAGAAGACCCTGTGAGGCCACAAGGACCTGGGGTGTTTGCACAAAGATCAGGAAATTATTGGAACATCTGCAGGGCTTGATCTTGCTGTAAAAAGGGACTTTTGAGACTGCCAGCTTTACTCCTTTCTATCTGCCCAGCCCTGGCCAGCAGGACCAAGTCACTGCCCCCGGGCTGTGGTCCTCCGAGGGGTCAGAGCTGTCCGAGAGCTCGACCAAAAAGGTTCATGCTGAAATGAGGCTTGAGCAGAATCACCCAGGGTAGCGAACTGTAATATGCTTGTACCAGCTAGCGCTTGTTTCGCTCAGCTTCGCCGGTGTCGCTGGCTCCTCCTCGCCCTCAGCGGGCACGGCCTTCTCCAGCAGATGCAGATTTGCGTGTCGGACCCAGAGGCGCTGACCTACGAAGTTCTGTTACCCTGCAAATGACGTTTCCTCTTATTTGCTCGCTCCCGTGCAAGCAAAGCCACTCTCTGCCCCATCCCAAACCACGGGTCTGGGCAGTGCCGTTCCCTCTGGGGTGGCCTCGGAGCGGCTGGAGTGTCTAGAGGTGTTGGCTCATGCAAGTCTTCGTTTTCTGTGCCTACAGCCCTGCCTTTCTCCCCAACCTTGTCCGTGCACGGCCGCCCGTGCTCTGCACGGTCCCTTTGCTGGGACGATGGCCACTCCTTGCGTTGCTTGCTGCTGCTGTGACCGCTTAGACAAAAGCAGGTTTCTCTGCCCTCCTTCCCCTCCTCTCCCTCGCCCACCATACCCCGGCTCCTTTGCTGGCAGCAGCAGCAGCCACCCTGGTTTTCCACGTCTCTGATGTAAGGCTGGCAATGGGCTGAGGTTGTTTTTTTTCCCCCAGCCGCCTGCCGTGCCTCTGCCTACACCGGCTCTTGGCTCTTCTGCCTTGGTGGGGCGCGTAGTGGCCTTTGTTCTCTCCCGTTGCATGGTGAGCAGATGAAAGCCGACCGGGAAGCATAATTTATAGCTAGCTTGAAACACAGTTTTGGCAGGGCAAAGCACGCCAAAAGATGTAGCAATGCCTGAGGAGCTGCGCTCATCCTGCTTATCAAATGATGCTTGAAAGGCTTGGTAATGCAAGAGGAGAGCTGGGTTGCTCAATTCCAGCAGAGGATAAACTGCCTCTATTACAGGGACACGTGTTTGGGAGCAAGGAGCTGATCGCTGGCTTTTGGAAACTCGTCCGGCAAGGCGAATCACGGCTTTGGGAGCCTTGGTCCAAAGGGCAGCAAGGCTGCAGGAGAGCTCCAGTGCTGTAGGGTCCATGTGTTACTGGGGTACAAGGCACTTGCCCCAATCCTCCAGCACCTTCTTTTCTTCCCCTCAAGACCCCTTTTTCAGTCTGCTGGTGGGAAGAGTCCAGGAGCTATCCTCCCCACTAACTGTGCCCAGCAGCCAGGATAGGTCAGAGGTTGGGTGCAGCCTCCTGCCCCCTGCAGTCACATCGGCTGTGAAACCCTGGGACAATGCTGAGCCTTTAGGACACTCGTGTTTCCAGCCTGGGAAAGACCAGGCGCTGCGGGAAGATGCTGTGGTGCTGCAGAGGCCGTTCCAGCAGCTGTCTCGGGGCTGTTGAGCTTTTTGTGTTTCTGGGACAGCTGTCGAGGTCTTGGAGAAATCTGGACCATGCGTGGATCATCTGCTGGTGTCTCGTGTGTTTGTGTCCTGACATGGAGGCACAGTGACCCACCTCTCTAGGAATACGTGTGCTGCTGAAGAGCCGGGTCCAGGGAGCAGCTCCAGTCCAGACCCAGGCTCCTCCACCCTTCGCTCACTCTTCAGCTTTGTTTCGAGTTATTCCACCCAGCTTTCTCGAGGACAAAGCCTGAGTTTCATGCTATAAAAACCCCACCCCACCACTGCCCTCAAATTATTTCTGACATTTGAGCCATGCAAAAAAAAAAAAACCAAAAAAAACCCAACAAACCTTTGAGAATAATGATTATGTTGTAGGCCACCATGTGGGTCTGAAGAGCACGATCTGTAGATGCAGCCTGCTCTGAAGAGGGATGTCCCAAAGCAGGGTGACCAGGAGCCTGTCCATGCTGCCTGCATCAGGACCAGGATTAGTCTCTGTCCCTCTTGCGTTAGCTGTGTTGACACTGCCAGCATCACTGAGCAGGGAAGACCCTTGGGACGTCCCTGAGCTGGGTGGGAGTCCCCCTGGCCAACACTTTGTGTCCTACCTATTGGGGCAGGGCTTTTTTGTACTGCCCAAAGCCAAAAAAGTGTCCCAGTTGCAAATTTATCCTCTTTTCCTTCCCACAGCCAGTGTAAATGCTTTGAAAGCCACGTGCTGTGCCAAGGACAAAGGAGGTGCCCCTCCTTCCAAAGCTCCTGCTGGGCTGCAGCAAGGTGCCCCTTCCACTCCTGTTCTGTTGCCCATGAGGGCAGGAAATTTCCAGATGAGGCCTCAGGTAGAATATGGAGTAGAGCTGCCTGGAAAATTCGTGTTAAATCCCATTTCTTCACAGAAGGCTCTTAAGTTTATTTTATTTTGCCAAATCAACTTAAATCGGAGGGTCAAAATTATTCAGGACAGCTGCTATGTAATAACATCCTTTCTGGTTTTCTAGATCAAACATTTGTATAAAATGTCAGACTATTTTTTATTACAAGAGGAAGACGAGGCACTTTGATCTACAGAAGCAAGGTGGGTTTTTTTTTTTCTCATTCCTAAGCAGTAGAGCAGCACTTAATGATTTAATTTTAATGAAATTATGTATGTATTTCAACCTCAGTGGCTACCGTGCCTTTAAAGGAAAGAGAAATTGCTTTCTGGTGTCACAGAAGTGGTGAACCTACTCTGCAACCTTGGCATCTTCACACTGCAGATCGTTAGCCTTGAGTTTTGCAGAAATGGTAAACAGATGTGGTAGACCCCAGCGTCAGCCAGGTTTTGGCTGTCGGAATACTCATTCCTACCCTTCCCCAGGGATGTTTGCAGTCACCCAGATGTCATTAATGACTTCATCGTTAAAAATTACTATGTTTGCTCAGTTTGGTTGCCTAGTGATCATCCCTAACCTGTGCAACGAAACTCTCGGTAAGTCCATGGGGTTGGTGGTCAACTTGCTCAAAACCCCATTTTTCCCTTGTCAGGGAGGATGGCGGGGCCAGAGCACACCACGTATGGGGAGGCCAGGCTGGATGAGGCTCTGAGCAACCTGATCTAGTAGGGGATGTCCCTGCTCCTTGCAGGGGGCTTGGACTAGATGACCTTTGAAGGTCCCTTCCAACTCTAACCATTCTATGATTCTATGATCTATGGGGAGGCTGAAGGAGGTGGTGTCCTCAGCCTGCAGAAGCTGAAGCGGGCTTACCCAACAGAGGAAGGGCCAGGTCCTTCTCCAAGGTGCACCAAGAAAGGACCGGTGACACCGCGCAGAGGCTGCTTTTTCCTGTGAGAGATGTGGAGCCCTGGGATGGGAGCATTTTTGAGGACACTCAAAACTCAGCTGGGCAAGGACTGGAGCAATCTGAGCTGACTTTGCAGCGAGCCCTACTTTGAACATGATGCTGGACTCAGGACCTCTCAAAGTCCCTTCCAACCTAAATCTTTCTATGATTTTCCCCCAGTGAAGGGCAGCGACACGTAATAGCTTACTGCAACCTACAGAAGATTTGAAAAAGGGACATGGCCCTTTGCAATGAGATATCTTGTTTGGGCTTTGGCAGCCTCGAAAATGGTAGGAGGAGCTGCTGCAAACCCAGCCTGCCTTCTCTGCACAAAGGCACATTGTGCGTAGGACTTTTCTGCACAGATGACTTGGTTGTTTCCACCATCAAACAGTGGTGGGTGTGTGCTGTCCTCCAGCAGCACGGCAGGAGGTGAGGGATGCTGTCTGGAGGACGAGCCTCCTGTTGCCCTCCTTGATTTTGTGCCGTGGTCAAGACATCAGACCCCAGCTGAGGGACAAGAACCGTTTCTGCTCCCGACTCCACTTTGGACTTGCCAGCCGATGTAACTAAGTCCTTCTGCGGTGCCTGGGGCTGCCGAGATGCAGAGTAGGAGCCCAGCCAACTCGCTGGGAGGCGGAATAAATTGCATCCTTAAACCAAGGCCGAGGGAAGGTGTGCACCTCCTCTGCCCCGAGCTCTCTGAGTTGGGTGTCGGAGCTAGGCCAGGCTGTCCCGGCGGTGGGACAGCCGCGCTCGCTCCCTGAAAAACAGTCCCGAGGGGAGAAGGGCTGGACTGGCAACGCTGTCCTTCCCCGAGCAGCCCAGTTCCTCCCTGCATGTATGGATAGGACTGCAAAAAATTAGTCTGGTGCTTCAGCATATTTCCAATCGAGAGGGGACTTTGCAAGAAGAGACCCAGCAAAAGGGACTTGGAGGCCCTGCAGGGATCAGCACTGAGCGTGCAGGTATGACTTGGGTGGTTGAACGTCCTCTTGGACGTCAAGGAGGCTCCTTGCCTTATCTCTAGCACTGTCACCTGAAGACAGTTCACGTGCCCAGCCATAAATTAGCTTTAAAAGTCTGGTTTCCCCGTTTATTTTGAAGGTGAACATATGAACACTCGTCCATCTTAAAAACCCAACTCAGGACGGACTCTTCCTGGAAAGCAGACATGAGTGAAACCGACAACCCCTGCATTGCACATGCAGATCAGCCTCAAATACTACCTCTAATCACTAGTGTTGAATTTTACCATTAAAATAAACAATATCCTTGAGAGATAAATTTAGTAGTATGTCTCACATAAATATATCGATTGGCTCATAGTAGTTTTTATTTAACAAGGTTTTGTAACTTATTTAGAAAAGAGAATTAACTTCTAGGTTATCTGGTTCATCCTTCATGACAGGGATTATTATCACCGAAGTCGCTCCCCGCGCCCCGCAGTGGATACCAGGTGGGTAAATAACGTTCTGCGAGGCCCGCCTCTACCTCACGCTTCATGTCCACGTGCCCTCTTCATCCCCTCACCCTATTTTTTCTCCTTGTGCTTGGCTCTGACACCACAGGACCACTGGGCCCTTGGGATGGGGTGGGATGGAGGACGAGTCCCCATGGATCAGCCCTGCCCCATGTATTTCCTACCCAATGATTATCCCCAGCGTGAGGCAGAGATGTGCTACCACCATCCATGGCACCTCAGAGCCTTCCTCGACAGGAGCCTGGTGCTGTTCGCTTGGTCTTGGGAGTAACCTGGGAGTCTGTGTCCTCTTCTCAATCATCTCCCCTTCTCCTCTTGCCCAGGGCTCTTCACAGCAGAGGAGGCTCCTCCAAGGACTGCAGAGGGGATGCCACAGCCCCACACCTGGGGCATCTCACAGGTGAGGATGGCATCAGCATGGCATCTCACAACAGGGAGGAATGAGGTGCTGTGCAGGCATCAGAACCTTCCCAAATGCAGGATGGGAAGGCCTCAGGGAGGATAGGAAGGCAAACTCCTCCAGCAGCTGCTTTTCCAAGGGAGGGAATGACCGTGGCTTTGATGCGACTGAAGAAGGACACTGTCACCCACGATGGATCCCAGTAGGCAGCAGAGCTGAGTGGTGCTGGTGTCAGATACCGATGGGATTAACGCTGCAGGACACCGCACAGACGGGGTCAGCCCAATGTTTTCACCTGGAGAGGACGTTCCTACGTTGGAAGTTGCAGACAAACCCTCCTGGAGTTCAGGTAGGCAAGAGGCCAGGCCTGGAGGACAGGTAGTGAGATGGCATCACCACAAACTGTGCTTGGGCTGCTCTGACCCTCCCTGTGAGAGGGCAACCATGCCAATGTCAAACAGTGTCTCTGTGCTTAAGCTAGCCTGAAACTCTGATGGGACCCCCTGTTGTAGGGTGTGAGGGGAAACAAACCCCGTCCCAAAGCCCTGCACTGAAGCGGTGCTCTGGAGGGAAGAGAAAAGTCTCCGCTGGTGCCAGGAGCACCTGCACCTCCCTGCAGAGCACGCGGCGGTGGAGCGATGGCGCTGCCAGACATGGTGTGGGCACGCGTGACTGGTGGAGCAGCCAGCTTTTGCTGCGCTGTGGTTCGATGGCCACGTGGTGCTGGCAGCCCTCCTCCGCTCCCGGTCGCACACCATGTTCCCCATCTGTCCCAGGGGACCATGGCGTGATCGCCTCCCTCTCCCCACTCCCCCTGCCAGAGGCTGCTTTAACGAGTCGGGTCATACTGGGATATGTTGCTAAATCATTACATAAGCTGGTCCCCAAGGTCTCCTCCCCCACCAGCCGTGAGGGGGATTTCACAACGCTGTGGAATCGAGGGCATCCTCGCACCGTGTACATGCGTGCTTCCTTTCTAAATTTGGCTCTGTTGTCTCTGCATCTTCATGGGAAGGTGAGGAGCCCAGGTACCATCCCGGCTGAGATCATAGAATCATAGAATGGTTAGGGTTGGAAGGGACCTTCAAAGGTCATCTAGTCCAACCCCCCTGCCAGGAGCAGGGACATCTCCAACCAGATCAGGTTGCTCACAGCCCCATCCAGCCTGGCCTTGAATGTTTCCAGGGATGGGGCATCCACCACCTTTCTGGACAACCTGTTCCAGTGTTCTATAACTCTCATTGTAAAAAAATTTTTCCTAATTTCCAATCTAAATCTACCCCCCACTATTTTAAAACCAGAGATGGACATCTCTGAAAAAAGAGATGTCTAGTTGCCCTTCTTCACCGGGGTCCCCAGATGGAGGAGCCCGTTCACACCTCTTTGGTTGTAGTCAGCTCCCTGAACTGTGTCTTAACTTATGGTGGGCAGGGGCTCAAGTCCTCTCCTTGGCTTTCTGCGCAGTGCGTTCATACGCTCCTGGGCCTGGCAGCCTCATCTCTGGAGATGGTGCCCCATGCCCTGACCCTCTCACCAACTGCTCCTGGAAGCAGCAGATGCACCTGGCAGGACCTGACTTGACTGGTACAGGGTACCACCCAGGTAACGCTCACGCACCCCACGGGGCCTCTGAAACACACTCGGGTTATCTCTGGGGTTTTTCGTGGCAGTGTGGGCTCTTTTCCCCCGAGGTTATTCCAAACCCAGCCGTCCTCAAGCACTGCCTCCCTTGACAGCCAACACTCCCTGGACTTGCAAGACGTGGGATGGCATGGAGAGCGGGGATTGTTCAACCTGTTAAACATCTAGAGACAAGAGAGGCCCTGGTCAGGTCCTTGGGTGATCCTCAAAACCTAGAGAAACGAAGCAGGTAGATGAAGCTAGGGGGATGGTGTCTACCACAGAGACCTACTAGGTGATCTGGGCATGGTCAAGCAGGATTCGCTGTCACTTGTCACCCTGTAGTGGGAACACAACCTTGCTGAGGGGCTGGCACATCCTCACAGGCAGCCATGAGACCCCAGCCCCAAGTGCACATGACTGGACATGGTGGGCAATAGCATGACACAGACATTTAGACCAACCACCCAGCTTTACCTCAACAGCATCACTTATTTTCAAGGCAGCCAGGTAACTGGTTCCTGAGAACAGGCTGGAATGCCACCAAAGTGCCATGAGCCCAAGGAGTCCTTCATTGCACCCATCCCCTCCTGCAGATGTAGCAACCTGCCACCAAGGTGCAGCAGCACCAGGGAAGTCCTTGAGACAGGGTCAGCCCAGAGATCCTGAGCTGGGATCTCCATGCAGTCTCCTGGGACTCCGTCTGCAGAGGAGTTCGTTATCTCAGACTCACTCAAACACTGTTGGAAGCTTTGCCCTTGGGCTGCTGGGCAAGGACTGTAGTAAGGAGGGGCTTTGCCAGCAGGGTCCCACATGGTGAATCTTGGTGTGAAGCATCTCCCACACAGTGCATCTCCTTTGCAGAGATGGGTGAAGAGACAGCTATAGGCTGAGCTCACTCTGAACTGGGCATTGCCCTGGCAGAGAGTACTGGGTAGAGATGGGAGGAGGTCAGCAGCTCCTTGACCGGTTTTGTAGAGGCTCCTCAGGTGAGATGGGGACGCAAGATGAAAACTGGGTGGACTGGCCAACTTGATGACCTCCTCCTGGAGGGGAAGCAGCGCTCCTTCCCTCTCCATCACCTTCCTCCCCTCCCAGGGCAACTCCCTGGTGCCTGCCCTTCCCTGGCAGCTGCATGGCCACTCCTGGTGCTTGTTTCCAGAGTGACCTGCTGACCAAGGCATGTCCCTTTTTAGCTGCTGACAAGCCTGCACGGCCTTGTAAGCAGTTCAGAGTTGTGCTGGTTTTGCTCATCAAAGGTGGGACCTGGGATGTGACTGCTTGGCAGGGGATGTCCGAGTGTAGGGAAGGGCAGAAGGGACAACCTGTATCCTCAACCTTGATAGTGCTGAGTCTGGACCTGCTGTCAGGCACCTGCAGGTTCCTGCACAGAGCTTTAAGGGTGGTGTCCAGCCCACAGACGTCCTGCCCTGCCTTGTGTCCCCTTGTGTGCATTACGTGTGCCATCTGCCACAAAGAGGGGCAGCAAAAGCAGGGAACCAAGAACATGAGCCCATGGAGGTCCAGCTGAGAAGGGCAAGGGCTTGGCCTGCTCTCCAGCCCCAGGATGGTGAGGAGTGGAGCAGAGGACACATAAGGAAAGCCTGTGGGAGCTGGGTTGGTTCAGACTGAAGAAGGGAAAGTTTGGAGGGGTCTTACAGCTCTCTGCAGCTACTTAACTGGAGGATGCAGAGAAGATGGAGCCAGATCTTCTGAGGTGTATGGGGAGAGGAAGAGAGGCAACTGCGACAAGCTGGGATATGGGAAGTTGCTCTTAGATACCTGGAAAAAAATTCACTGTGAGGATAGTCAAATACTGGGAGAGAGGCCGAGAGGCTGTGGGTTCTCCATCAAAACTCAGCTGGACAAGGTCTGGTGCCACTGGGTCCCGACCCGGTTCAGCAAAGCTGGCCGTGCTTTGGGCAGAGGGTCAGTCCCTTCCTGTCTAAATTATTCCATGTTCCTGTTGGGGCACACCTTAGTGATGCGTTAACTTTGTTCCCAGGTACTTGATCTCCATTATGCAAAGCTTTCATCTTGCTGCCTTTAGCCTCGCACTGCTCTACATGAGCCATCCTTTCTTTTTGTGGAGAAACTGGGGATTTCCTTACTTTCCTCACCTGAGGTCCCATCCACAATGGGAGATCTCTGGGGCTTGGTGAAGTCTACCTGCTTTGCCAAGGGCCAGCCTGTGATCTGCCCAGCCCTGTCGCCATCCTGTCCTCCCACAGCACCACCCCAAAAAACATCAGTGCCACACGTGTGTGAGGAGCGGAGGGAAGGTTTTGCTCAGGAACAACCTGTCCGCATGTCTCAGCAGGCTTCTGTGCGACTTTCCTCATCTTGGCAGCTCCGTGCTCGCTCTCAGCTGGATGCCGGTTACCCTGTTGGATCTGAGCTTTCCATCTGCTCCGTTCCTGTGGCGCTTTCTGGTCCCACAGAAGAAAGGGAGCCTTTCATGAGAGGCAGAGTGAAACTAAATCTGAAGAGCAGGTTTCCTCCTGGAGAAACCTTGCCAGACTCTGGGAAGTCTCTGCTGCGCTAGGGTGAGGCTGAGTCATTGCTCAGAAAATGGCATTATCCTGGGAAATACAAGACATTTCAAGCACCCTCACTTCTGTCCCTCCTGGTGACCACCCGCCCTGAGGAAGAAGCAACCCCAGGTGCTGAAAAAAACCCAACACGGCAGGACTCCCCGTCACCAATTCTGGGGGCCAGCTATTTTCCCGTGGCAGATTTTGCAGTGATCCGTAGATATTTTCAACTCAGGAGCGCCTGACAAGTTTGAACAGCAAACCCTGCACCGCTCTGGGAGCAGCACTGGGCCAGCAAGCGCTTTGATTGCAATCAGCGAGCTGGCAGGAATCCCAGGAACTCATACAAAAATGCTTTGAAGAGGCCAGATGCACAAGGTGTGTCCCTGTGTGGGGTGCGGAGCGGTGATTCACGGCTTCGCCATGCGATGCTCGGTGCGCGCACACGCAGCCGTCCGACCACAGCGAAGGTCCTCGTCTCCCTCAAATCACTGCTTGCCTATTTATTTTAATTTTTTTTTCTAACTCTCCGATCTTTTGCCCATCGCACCCCAAACTCGGCACAGGTTTTGTTTCCCTTTCAGCCTTCCCCCGCTGGTGCCTGCGAGCTCCAGACAGAGAGGCAGACAGGGAATTTGCTTCAGGCGCTGGTAGATGCAAGCTCTGCTGCCGTGCCGGTGCCGCGCTGGGCTCGCTGGGGATGACACTCGCTGAGCCCTGCTAAGTAAGCATCCCCAGCCCATGATTCAGAGCAGAAACAGCAGTTTGCACAGAGATGCAATAAACTCCTTTATTTAAGTACCTTCTGCTCTTTTAGCGATGGGTTTGGAGTCTGTTGCAGAAACCCGGGAGATTCCCTCCCTTGGGCTAGACCGCGCAAACTCGCCCGAAGAAACCATTGTTTCTTGAAAGCCTCTCTAAGCTCCCTGTCCCCAGCTGCGCAGCCCAGCTCAGCATTTCGGGTGAGTTATGAAACAGGGCAGATGCCGGCGCGTAGCATTTGTATGATCCGCCAGCAAATGATGGGATGTGATAAACACTTGGCTCTCCCGTGCGGGGACAGGGTGAGGGCTGTTCCTTGCCGCCGGGGAAATGACATTACAGGTTTGCAAGACCTGGGCACTTTGTTGTGCAGAAGCCATCTGACGCTGACAGCCTGTCATTGATTTGCGAAAACATCGCTTGGCATCGATAACAAGCTTTCAGGAGAAACAAGGAGGACAGAGGAAAACAACACCCAGGTATTGCTTCGCTGTCCCTGCCTGGATGGAAGCACACGGACCTATCCCCGCTCTGTGAAATGCACAGGAGCAGCAGAAAATCCTTCTCCATCTCACTGGGCATCGGCCGTGGTCCCAGGCAGCAGTCACCCCTCATCCTGGCTGGCCTTGCCTGGGCGTGGTCTACATGGGTGATGGGGCAGAGTGAAGGCACTTGCATCCCTTGGGTGAGGTGTCAGGAACATGGGGAGAGAGAACCGAGGGTCGTTACCCTCTAGCTGCTCTAGTCCTGCGTCTCCTTGACAAAGCGTGGGGTTTTGCTGCTGGGTTTCACTACAGGAGCATCCTGGGCCATCAGAAGAGGAAGATGCACAACTTTTCATCTTCCCCAGGAGCATGCACTATGCTTTCTGATACCGCTCTTGTTCCTACAAAATACAAAATGCGGCGCCTGTGTGCTCACAAGCCACCAGGGAAACACAAAACCCGATGAACAGTAACGAAATAAAGGGCTTTCCCACGGCTTTCAAGGTGGGACCCAGCATCTGTGAGCTGAAAGCACCAGGCCTGCAGGCAGCCAGACCCTGGGCACTGATGATTCCCACCAGACAGAAACCCCACAAGTCCTCTCCTCTAAGGCAGCGCGGAGGAGCCTGCTCCTCCTGACCCTTCTCCAGGCTGTGTGCTGGCACAGGCACCCAGGACCCGGTCCTGAGGGGCCAGGAAGCCTTTCCCCTGGACACCCTCCCCTCGGCCTCCCTCCTGATGGGGTTTGTGCCTCTTCTCCTCTATCAGCCTCAGGAGCTTTGTCAGCGCTTGTTGTGACCTGAAACTGGTCACACCAGCACTGAGGTGTTCGGTTCTCTGCAAAGGGTTGCTGCAGTGTGGCTTGGCGGTGAGAAAATTCTCTGCTCAAGTGTGTAACCTGGCGTGTCATTTCTTGTCCAGCCATTTTATCTTCCGCTCTCCTTGCTAAAATTCCTATTTTTCCCCATGCTACCCCAAGTTACTTGCAGAGATTACCTCAACTCTGGTGGCTGCCCTGATTTCTCCATAGGGCCGTCCCTGCAAAAAGTGGGACCCCGCTTTGGGAAGAGGCCTCAACCAAAAAACATAGCAGCACCCCGCAGTTAGCGGGACCCTCCATGACCCCTCCTTGAGGTGCTCTGCAGGCGACCCTGCAGCCCTGGGCTCAGCGAGGTGCTTTTGCAACCCGCGCGGGCAGAGGAAGCTTTTTGCCAATGGGGAGCTGGACGCATGGGCCCGGGAGCATCTCGGCAGGACGGAAGCTGGACCCCCAGGTGGGAATGGACACTGCGCGCAGCGTTGCTCCTCTGACCCATGGTGTGTGCATTGCTGCCTCCTACTAGGAGGGACGTCCCCCGGCTCTTGGCACCGAGGCACCGTTTTGATCCAGTTTAGACTAAGGGAAATAATAAAATACAGGATGAGCAGGCTGTGTGGGAGATCCTCCAGCCCTCCGGCTGCCTAAGAGCGCTCTTTCCTACCCAGACCCGCAAAGCCTCACCCATGGGCCTGTCACAGTGAAGGGGTTGGTAATGTCCGTCCCCAACCCTCACGCGTCCCAGCCTTGCCCAGTCCCCATTGGTACCCTCACACCCCCCTCGACCCATCTGGGGGAGGCAGATCTGGGGTGAGGGCAGCGGGGAGCTGCGTGCCCTGCAGCGGCGGCGTGGGGGCTGCGAGCGAGCTGCGGCGAGGAGCGTGTGGGTGTGTGCAGGCAGGGCTGTATATCCAGTCTGGCAGAGGGTGTGCCTGCTCACACGCCGGGGAGCCGAGTCGGGAGCAGGAGCCCTGAGACACCCTCAGCTGGGGGACGTATGGCAAGGAGGGATTCGGGAGATTAACCCCAGCACGAGACGCGCTTGCTGTCGCCTTGTGTGGTGTGTGGTCTGGTGAAGTGCAGCCCCCTCTCCCCCCAGCCCCACGGTCTGCTTGCAGCCATGCTTCACTCTCCACTGAAAACAGCGTTGGCATATGAGTGCTTCCAGGACCAGGCCAGCTCCACTCTGGCTCTGCCCTCGGACCACAAGCTGAAAACCAAGGGCACGGGAAAACAGCGTGTCCAAGAGCAAGTGATGATGACGGTGAAGCGGCAGAAGCAAAAGTCATCTGTGTCGTCAAGCGTGGGCCACTCCAACAGAGGTAAAATCCCGCCGTGCTCTGGGGGGTCCCCTCTGGGGACAGAGCAGATGCTATGGGGTGCTTTTGTGGGGTTTTGTGTGTGAGGGACAGACCAGTTTGTGTCTCTTACTGGCTACCCCAGGCAGGGTGTGCCGAGGTTTCTCACACTGGATGGAAGAGTTAGGACAAAATGGGGAGCTGGATGCATCCACTGCTCCCGCGCTGCTCCACATCCCTGAGGTGCTTGGACATTGCATTGTGGAGCTATAACCTTTTGTTCCTCGGCTCTAAAGCTGCCTAACCTTTGCAAGTCCTTCCTCGACAAGCGTTCCCATGGTTGGAATCCTCCACCAGACCCATCCTCTCCTGTGGCTGGCCAGAGCTAACAGTGATGCTCTTCTGCTGTGCCGTGGGGCCGGGAGCTGGCCACAAGCTGGGGATCGGCTGTCTCCCGAGCATTGCGGCAGATGGAGAGCAGGCAGCTCTGCCTTCACACAGGACACAAACCTGAGCTCGGGATTTGCCTTTGAAGTTCCCAACATGTCTCCCATTTGCAGGCTAAGGAGTGTGGGAGCCTCTGGGACATGAGTGGTAAGAAGGAGATGAGTTAGGTGGAGAGATGTCCTTTTCTTACCACAGTGGCTTGTGTCGGTTCAGTGGAGATGCTTTGCAGCCCCCTCCATTTCGCAGATGGATAGAAAGGGGCGTAGGGGTCCGGGCAGCTCGTCCACCTCCATGCACTGAGTCTGTGCCATGAAGCAAGAAATTGGCTAAGTCCTGGAGCCAGGTTTCCTACTGGAAAACCTTCCTCTTTGGGTCAAGGCTTGGCAAATGGTTTTCTTCGCTGTCCTTGCACCTGGAGAAAGCTCATTTTGAGGTAAACCCCAGCTTTCCCCAGCTGAGAGCTGCGAACCCAGAGGGTTGCGACAGCTGCGGTGCAAAACGTTCTGGTTGTTGGAGCAGCTGCAGTGAGCTCACTGGCCTGGCTGAGGAGAGCCTGAGGTTTTTGGGGAGAGGGAGGTGATGGGGCTGGGACTGAACTGTTCAGAAGCCGCTGGAGTGAGCAGCATGTAGAGGGGTGTTTGCTGGAAAGTTGGATGTACTGGGCCAGTCTCTGCCACCTCTTTTGGGGACTATGGCTTGCCTGGCAGCTTCTCCAAGCTGGATCGTGAGGCTGAGTCCAGCGCTGGTGAGGTGTCATGGTTCAGACACACGTTTTGGGCTGGTTTACCAAAAGAAGCCGGGTGGCACTAGGCTGCTGGGTGGAGAGTGGAGGTGGTGCCCCCATAGGAACCATCCTGGCTGTACGCATAACAATTGCTGTGACGGAGGGAATAGAGCAGCTTCATGGCAGATAGCATGTGAAGTGACCCATGATGGGCATTGCCAGGAACAAATCTCTGTTTTCTCTTTTTTGTGTGTGTGTTTGTGGACATAGGCTCCAAGGGGTGGGTGGGGGACAGGGCAAGGAGAGCTTTCTTCTGCCAGCAAAATGGAAGACACAAATCTCCTCCTACCTCAGGAGAGTTTATTGCTTAAGGTGTTATGCTGCCAGACCTGAACAAAATAAAACACAAATCAGGACGAGACGAGAGGCTCTGGACGGGGATCGGGGCAGTGCCAGCCTCCCTTTCCAGAGGAGGGATGTTTCGAGGGGAAGCAAGCAGAGAGATGCCTCCTGCTGCTGCCCGTAGGCAGGAGGGAAGTGAGGCAGAGGGGGATTATTCTACTGGGAGAGGAGCCAGGTGAAACCTCTGGGAAATGAAAAAAAAGAAAAAAAGCAAATTCCAAAGCTGCCCGTCTCTGCTCGACAGGCTGAAGCTAAACCCCTCCTCCAGACACTTTTGGAAATGCCTGGGAATGGGAATTGCGTGGAAATGTGCAGCTCTGGTTTCTGTGTCCCAGGGAAGCTGAGTCACGTCCAGCTCCCAGGAGCTGCCTCCAAACACGGGGCTGAGGCCGTCCTATTCCCACCGTGGGGAGGTTGGCCAGCACAACGGTGCTGATGGCTGATTCACCCCAGCAGCTGCTCTCTCAGTGCATTTCTGGACGGAATCCGAGAAGGGCAAGAGGTTTCCATTTATTCTCAGGCTTTTCTCCTTATCTGAAACCTGAAAGAGTCAGGCTAAACCGTCAAGGGTCGATTGTTGCTGCTGTTGATTCAAAGGTTAGCTGAGCAGACCTAATGAGAAGCATGAATGTTTCCTACAAACAGGCTACATGGGTCTGCCAGGCATGGATGCCTCCCTGTTCAAATATTCCTCCAACACCAGCTACCTGCATTGCCCTGTGAATTCTCAAAGATGCTCCTCAAAGGCAGCACAAGCTGGAGAATTCATGAAGCCCCTTATAAACATTTGAGTGCTTTGTTTGCTCTGCGGCTAGACAGTTTCCTGCCTGTGCCTGGTTGGCTCTTGGTCTAGGTCCAGCCAACTCTTGCTGTACTTTGATCTATGGTTTGAGCAGGAGCTGCAGCACGACACAGAGCTTGCCTCAGCTTCAGGAATGCGTGCACCTGTGTATGTAGGGTGAGGAGGATGGACATGGGCACCTCTTGCATGTAATAGGGATGGGCGTTGTTGTATCCCATAACTGGAGTTTCTTCAGAGGGTCAACAGACATTCCCTCAATGTCCTGCTAATTGATGGACGCATAAAATTAGTTGGTTATTTGGAAGTCAAGACATTATGGCCACTCTCTGAAGATCTGGTGTCACCCAATATGTGCACAAGCCACAGCAGGGCAAGGTGATCCATCTGGGCTCTAACTGGTGTGCACTGGGGTGGGGCAGTGAGCAGAAATCAGTTGCAAGCAGCATAATCCTTCATCCATAGTGGGGCCTTTTTTCAGCACAGCAGGTCCGGGTGTTTCCAAGGATGGCTGCGGAGTTTTGGGTCTGTGGGGTTTGCCCTAGGGCATATCTGCTCTTCTCACATGGGAACAGCTAACTGGATAGTTCCCTCTGAATTTGCGAGTAATGCAAATTTCCAGGGAAAATGAACTTCAGTGGCATGGCAGGAGAAAAGGCCAAGCCAAGCCGAACCAGCTCCTCATAGCCAACAGCGTTAGTCTGCAAAGTCCTCTGGCTAAAGAAAAGTTTTGCCAGCGACTCGTCACTGGCTGGCAGGGTATAGCAGGGAGCAGAGATCTGAGGAAACCCAACGGAGTGTCGGATCCAACAACAACTGAGTGGCGTATCCAACTGTCTCATGGCTGAGCTGTGATTTAGAGGTTTGCTACGCTGGCTGTGGCTGAGAGGGGAGAAATCCCACCTGGCTCTAATGGGACCCCACCTAGCTCTAATGGGGGTCATTACTCTGATGTGAAGGGAAGAGGAGATTTTGTGGATAGTAAGCCTTTTGAAGATTTACAGCATGAGATGATTCACTGAAAGCCATCTGCCCTTCCACAAACCTTAGATTACTAGTGCAGAAAACATACCAAAACCCTTTAGGTCATAGGCCAGAAGGCAGGAATGAAGCTCGGTTATTCCTGCAAGAATATCCACTTTTGGGATTTCACTAACACCTCTCTCGTAGGAGGCATCCAGGCTTTGCCTTGTGCCTCCCACAGGCCCTCTTCTCTTACAACGTTTTTCCTATGTTTAATCATCCTTATTGTTTTAAAGCCGGGCATAGTTCATTATTTAACTCGTCTAGCCTGCACTACCAGTGACTGGTTCTTGTCTTGACTTTCCTTGCCACAGATTAATATTTATTAACGTGCATCCATTTCCACACTGCTCCCTGTTAGCTTTATGTGTCCGGCTGAAGTCTTTCACTCTCGGGCTTGAAAAATGGCACTTTTAACACAAATTTCCTCCTTGCCACCAGTGTCTCAGATTCAAGGGATGTAAAGTTGCCTTTGAAGAAAGTAGATAACGCATCAAGCAGAGGCAGATTGGGTTGGATGGAAGTCTCACTTTGCTCTGCAGTGATCCATAGCATCCATAGAGAGGAGGATGAGGGCAAGGCACGCATGGAGTGAAGCTCTCGGTGATTAAGTGTAAGATCTTGCAATCCTTACCTGTTGTAGTCAGTTTTCACCCTTGTGAAGTGTCCCACTGAAGTTAAATGAGATTTTAGATTGACCAAGTGTTGAAAGAAATGCCTTGGGGGAATGACAATTAGGGAGTCGAAGAGGGGTCCCTACGACACCCAGCCAGCACCTCAGTGGGACTTTCTGCCCACAGCCATGGTCGCTGGGAGGCTGTACTTCATCTGAGTGATTCTCATCCATGTCTTTTCCTCCTCTGTCCCATCTATTATCTACTACTAATACAGAGGTTTTAACTTTCTCTGTGTTTGTCCAAGTGCAAGTGGGCACTTCAGAAACCTAAACAGCTGCTTGGATGACAAACAATGAGACACAGACATATGGACATAGCAAGAAAAAAAAGCACCAGGGAAGCATCTCTTCCAAGCAGCATTTCCACCATCTGCCAAAACATTTTTTTTTTTCAGTAAATAGTCTGGTTTTATCCCAGATTCTTGGGACCTGTGACCAGCTGGGTGTGGTCTTTACCCTTGAGGTGGCTGAAGAGAGGAATATCCTTCCTCTCCCAGAGGGACGGTGATACACCTCCAAGCTGGCTCTCAAGATGAACCAGGCAGAGAAGTGTCTAAACTTGCAGGACTAAACAAAGATGATGTTTTCTTTAGCCACCTCCATCAGAAAATCCCCAGGTTCTTCCTGGCCTTCAGACTGAGCTCCCCCAAGCAATAAATCACAGTTGCGTGGCAGCAGGAGAAGCACCTTCTCCAACCAGCAAGGCAGCTTCAAAATGCCTTGAACATTTGAGGTTATAAATAATTACATATTTGTATGCTCTTATGTACAAGTTATTGGAGGTGAAGGCAACTCTACAACAACTGAAGAACATAAGCTTGCATAAACTGCCTGGTCTTTTGAATTTGGCCATGTAGCAGTGAATTTATACAAGAAAATCAAAGATGTGCCTAAACTGGCTTATTTTTGGTGTCTCCTTGCTCAACTCTGAAGTCTTTAGTGCAGTGCACGGCAAGAATGCATGCTGAAAGGAAAAGCATGGTCCCCAGGGAGGACTGGTCAGATTAACCTGTGAGTCATGTCCAGAAACCCTTTCCTCCAACTGCTCACTCACAGTGTCAGGAAAACGCTCCCAGGTGCTACTGCCTGCATTGACATGATGTTTGCACAGAATAAGAGATTCGCTGTAAGGAGGAATTCCCAGGATACTGTTGTCAGGGGATTGTTTTATCTTTATGCTCAGCAGAACTATTGTCATTGGCCAACTGTCCCCTGGTGAATCGCCTGGCCCAAACTCACCATTTCAAGCTCTGCTTCTGCTGAAGCCCAACACTATGTCCTGATCTGGAGTTTCTAGGAAATCCCAGGGTGGGGAGGGAAGCACAAGGTGAAGGGCACAGCTGAATTGTATCTCCCACTGCATGTCGATGGCCATTTTCTTGCCTTTTGAGGAAGTTCTGTGCAACTTATTACATGTGGAGCAATCGGAGCTGGAGAGATGTTAATAGGGAACAATGTCCACCAAGGGTCTAGAGTATGGAAAACAAAATCCTGTGGTTTTCTGCACAAGTCTATGTCTGTGAAACTACTCCGCCATAGCTTACTATGCATTCAGTGATGTTCTTCAGATGCTACCATCCTCGCAGTCTTGCTCCTTTCTTGTTGACAACAGAAAGCAAATCTCATTATTTATACTGCATCTACGGGAATCATCTTCCTGAGAAAATGCAAGAATTTTTCGCCACGATCCCAATCACCATAACAGGTTCTGGATGCCTCAGGCAAGGCAATAAACTAGATTTATTCCAAGGATCAGTGGCTATAGAAGACCTGAGTGGCTTCAGGGCCTTTGTGGTCGAGCTTATCCAGTTTATCTACGCGATGAGTCTTATCAAACAATCAGAGAGATTAGGGTATTTCTGACATTACCCACCAGTTTAGGTGCATAACGTAAGACAGGTAAGTCCTGATTTTGTACTTTGTTAGACATTCAGAGCTTCCCCTGGAAGTTAATTGGAGTGTAGAGTTTGCACTTCCTCATAACGGGACTTGAGATGCCACAATTATTGAACAGTTTTGAAAATGAAAGTTAAATGACCCTAAACTCTTTTGGACTATCTGAAGGGAGTTAAGGGAATTCCAGCACAGAAAGAGATCGATTCACTTCATTTTTTTTCTTGTAGTGATGAATGCAGCATTGAGTAAAATACTTCTAGGAGGAATCCAAAGAGTGCACTGCCAAAGGTTACTGGTGAGAGACAACTGGAAGAGCTTTTAGTAGAGCTGGGATAGGTAAATCCAATCACTCTGAATAAAACACTGAGAAATAGTAGAAATGGCTGATGACTCCCTCCTGATCCAAGATATTTGCAGTTTTACAACAGGTGTCTCAGATCTAGTCTCACGTATCTTCCCAGTGGCCCAAAATAATGATGGATCATAATACATTTTCAGGAAAAAAAAGCACAAACTCACAGCCTAATCTTTTGGAGACTGCTGATGGAAATTCAAGGCACTGCAATCAAGTTTTTTGCTGTTTGACTATTTCAGATCCCCAGGTGTTAAATAAACTTGATCATCATGTACCCATCATGTTTGTTATTTGCTATTTATTGAATTTAGCAAGCCTTGCTCAGGCTGCTTCTGTTGATGTGATTGTTAGTATTCAGGGCAGGAAAGCCAGACTGGTGAAAGGTTCAGGGGTGAGTTTTGTCTTCAGAGAAAAGGCAAAATTTATTTACCTGCAAGGGAAGTGTGTTCCAGGTTCAGACCTTCCAGGATGTGTAGCACAAAATATCATCCAGTTCTTCTCATAGCAAAAACCTAAGATGCTGGCCCGGTCTCTGACCATGTCTGCTATTGTCTGCTGTAGATTTTATAGCACTTGGTCTTTTGTGCTGAAAACCTTAGGCTATTGCTTGTGATCTGAGGGCTGGAGTTTTCAAGAACCCTTCTGGAATGAACATCTTCTATGAGCTGCCTGTAATGGCAAGGGCTCAACTTACTGCCTGTCCTTCCTACGTTCTGTTAAGGTCTCTAACTCTGTGGGTCTTCAGTAACTAAACTCACTGGAAAAAAAGAGCCCTGCACTCTGAAGGGATGCCTACTGGGACCGCTTTCACCTGCTGACCATGCTTTTTCTGTTTACAGGTTCCATGTACGATGGTTTAGCTGATGGTTATGGCTACGGGACATCCCGGGGCAGCTATTATGCCAAAACCCAAGCAGGAAACAGCAGCTGGGGATATCCGGTAAGAGACTCTTTTATCTGGGAACTGTGGCATACTTTTGAGGTAACCTGTACAGAAAGCAACCTCTATCAGGAGTAGCCATGTAGTAAGGTCATAGCACTTCAGAAACTTGCCCGAGAGAGACTATGCATGGCCATGGCTATCTTAGAAAGTAATTCAATGCAATGGAAGAGGGTGATCATGGACCACATATCTATGTTGTATGTGGTTGGGCATTTTACTGCGGACAAGATTTAGTTTGGTTTTGTGGATTAATATCCACATGGCACAAGAGATTTGAAGCTCTCTGAAGGATCAGTCATGGGTTCAGACTTCTACAACTCAGTTCAAGTTTGGAGCACATCCATGCTCACCTGGAACAGTTTCCATTTTTATTGCCGTGTACCAAAACTTCTCTGTGAACAACATGAATGTGGTTGAGTGGTGATGATCAGTGGGTTTGCATTATAGCTGTGTTTCTATTCCCGATCTCAATGCCAGTGCAGACCCTTTTCAGATGTTCTCTGAGCTTGGAAAAGAGGTAGTCCACTTCTCCCATAGTGATTTCCAAAGAAAATATTAGATTGCCAGAAAAAAAAACCACAGTACTTGTCTTTGTGCAATCTGAGTTTATAAATCCCACCGAGGTCCTGGTCTTGTCTGGTGAGAGACTCTTGGTACACTGGAAATCACTCCAAACCTCTCCATTGTCTACTGGGACAACCTGTGCTCATGTTGCCCCTCCACCTCAGATCTGTATTCTGTTCTTCCTCAGTTTTCATCAGCTATAAAGTAGAAAGGAGCAATTCACAGATCTGTGATTTGAATACAGGAAAAAGACCTTTCAACAGCTCTGGGACTGTAAAGCAGCTCCCTGGCCACCATCAAAGGGTTGAACCAGGAAAGGTGCTTATGTTGGCTTCAAGCACACAGACAGAGGTTTGAAGCTTTTCCTGGTGGTTGCCAGATCCTCTGCCTGTTCATAGCATCAGCATTCCGCAGCTTCAGAAAGATTTATCTGTCGTCTGTCTTAATGGCCTTGGTGTAGTATGCTTGCTTCAAGGCAGCGATGTCACTTGCCAGGTTTGTATCACTGGGCTTGCTGCCTTGTGCATGTTCAGTAGGAAGGACTGGAAGCACTGGCGTGTCTTTGAAATTTTTATTTACAGACTGTCTGTTGACTTGTTTCAATGTCCTTTGCTTAGCTGATTAAATTCCAGACAGTGGTGTTTCTGTGACTGGATGGAGCAGAGGTCCATCCAGTCAACTGTCCCATCTAAGGCAGTGATGGGTGCCTGTGGAAGGGTCTAAGCATAGTAAGCAGGCAGTGATGCATCTCAGAGTGTTTTTGTGGCCACCAGGAATTTGCAACTGGGGGACCTCCTGAGCCAGAGGTGGAGTGTCTGAGCTTCATAAATCATGGAATCATTGAATGGTTTGGGTAGGAAGGGACCTTTCAAGGCCATCCAGTCCAACCCCCCTGCAAGGACCAGGGACATCTCCAACCAGATCAGGTTGCTCAGAGCCCGGTCCAACCATTCAAATTCAACAAGTCAAATGATTGTGATTTTTTTTTCAATGATATATTGCTGTTTGTCTATTGTGATTCCTTAATGGAGTTTGTTAGGCTTTGTTAGGCAAAACTGCTCTGTTCCAACCATTCCAGTAGTTTCTAGCCGGTCTTCTGTTGTTGTTGTTAAAGAGAGAGGAAGCTCTGCAGTTTCTGCTCCAGCTCATGCTCATGCTGGAAAGGTGGTACTGCAGCTAATGTTGCTAGTGTGTTTAATTTTGTTCATTCCTGATGTTCTTCCCATCTTCTGGACAAACACTAGGTAGTTAGAAACATGACTGGCTGTTGGGGATTTCAGTCCTGCAATGCTGGTGTTCTGGTCAACAGCTCGCAAGATGACTGCAAAGATCAGGGCCTCCATTAGGCACCACAGAGCACCGTGGACACAGCAGTTCCGTCACTTCTGGTTGACCATGGACTTGCGCAGCTCATGGCTTTCCTCTGAAAGGCTCTTCTGCATTTACTGATGAGGGAAGGTCTTTCTCCAAACCTAAATGTCTTACAAGCCTTTCGTTCTATAAATTTTTGGTAAAGGTCTTCAGGACCTGGGCTATTTTAGAAAAAGGGACTGGGACATGGGAAGGATTCACAGTAAAATTTGCCTTACGTAATTGTGTCTATCTGAAAATCAGCCATTTAGTCTTAACAAGTTGTCTAGACTCCTCCCATAGCCAACAAAGAGAGAGCTACGAGGAGGTGATTCATCTCCTCTATCTTGGAGATCTGTCAGGTCAGGATGAATCAGCCCGTTTGGATGCCTATCTCCTTCCACTGGCAGCTGGATCGGAGCAGTCACCTAACAGGTAGATGGCTGCACTTAGGGGCGATGAGTCCCAAGTGCCATTGGCACATTGGAACATATAACCTCAAGCCTAAATCTGCTTAACAAGCTTAACAGACATCATACTCCTCAACCACACTGAGGAACCTCCATTTTGCTTCTCCCAGAAAGGTATTATAGGTTTAGATACATCCACAACCAGCCTCCAGCTTGGGTTACCTTTAACTTCTGTCTACTGTCCTGTGTGAAGCCCGTGCAGGTTCTAGGCATTCTGAAAAAAAAAGAAAAAGTTTCTTATTTGTAATCCCTGGGTTGTAAGAGATGAAAACAAAGATAAAGCAAATCTAATTTTGAAGGCAAAATTGCTTTTGGACAAAATTGGACTTCTTTCCAGCTGGAGCTGGTGCTGTGAATGTTTCTGAGAAGTTGGAAAGTCCTTTGAGATGCACAGGCAAATTCAGATATTTCAGAGGACTGATCCAGTATAGCAGTCAGGAAAATTACTTACTCTTCATACTTCTGGAGTTTAAAAGGTGTAACAGGCAATCCATGTCCATGTTGCTGCTCCACAGCACCTGCAACTTAGACATTGCTCTGAGATTGCCTTAATCGAAGGCATTTCCTTAGATGGTGGCTCTAAATGACAGGAGGAATTCTGTCTCACCCATAGCTCTTAAAAACTATTATTCCTGACTTCCTCCTTTTCTCTTGTTTTGTGTCCTCTTGGAAATGTCAAGCTTTTTGCTTCTGAGTTTTCTTCTTAACCTGATAATGCTGATGTTAAAATATTAGAGCAAAAGAAACGATAGATCACACTTCTGACTAAGACCATTGGTTTCCCCATTATTAAAGACTACTTTCTGTTTATTCCTCTTGTGGAGAGCCTTGTTTGTAGCATGACTGTGACTAGCATTGCAATGAGTACCTGCTCATTATCGGTGTAGGGGTGAAGTCCCCAGTCCTGTTTGCACAGTGACCACGGTGGGATGCAGTAACCTTTGTGACTGCAAACCTCTCTGTGTTAGGTGATCTTTCAGTCTGGGTGCTGTTGAGCCCAGAAAGCCCTTAGAGACATTTGTCACCCCACGGACAATGGGAGTTATGTTCCTAAAGCCATCCGACCGCAGGAGCTGGCTATGCTGTGTCCTGGCTGGTTTAAGTCCTGAGCCGTGCCTGAGGTGCCACAGAAGGTGAGTGGTGACCACGATTTACACAGACAAACCCAAGGGAGGTTTAAGTAAGCTATACTGGGCACCTAGAGCAGCGCAGTCACGGCAGGAGAAGTCTCAGCATGAGCTGCACCCTTGACTCTGACAGATTAATACCACCCCAAAAATGGGATCTGTTCATCACTGGGCTCAAAGCTGCCGTCACAATCCGGTGGCCCGTGGGTTGCAAAGAGCATGCTGTTCACCCCAACGGCAGGCACAGCCAAATCCTGACCGCCAAGGGAAGGCAGTTTGTGGAGCTGGGATGCATGCCATCAGCAAAGACTCAGGTTCCTAGGTCCTGTGTCTGTCAAGACGACACAGCATCAGGACAAGGTGTAGAAGCACACTTGACCTCTCCGTGCTGCTGCTTCCACAAGAAGGAAATACACCAGCACGATGTGTGCGTAAGCCACAGTGTGCCCACAGCGGCACTGCCCCGAACAAGGTGCAAATAGGCCCCTGGTGTGCTGGGTAGGGGAGGAGGTGCACCTCGGATGTTAGGGTGCTCTGCCTCCAACACAGTGAGCAGATCATCATCTTCACGGAGCTGGCCTCAGCTTGGGGCTTTCAGTGAGCAATATTTCTGAGAGCAGCGCTGCTCCCAGTCCAAGGAATACTTGGTATGTCTGACGTTGCTCCAATTAAAGCAGTTAACTGAGCTGGACCCTGGCACATAGCAGCTGGGGACCAGTGGCTACTGGGCCACAAGCGCTCACCACTGCTTCCCTCAGGCAGCATCACTGGGGCCTTGGGGTCAGTGCTGCACTGGCCCACACAGCTCAGTTTCTGTAGCAGTTATGTCCGTTATGGCACCAATGAGAAACACGCACTTTGGTGATCCTTCTGCACTAGACACCGTATGTAGATTATTAAACAAATGTTCTCTGTGGGAGAAAGTTGCAGAGCTTTCTCTCCCAAATGCCTGATCTGCATGAGAGGTGCTCGCCACGAGACAGGAACACTCGCTGCTCTCCCTGGCTGGCTTTGCCTCTGTGGATAAAAATCTCTCATCATCAGTGGGAGCTTTGTTCCATACAGATTTCAGGACAAAATTTGTCATTTGCTATGATGAGACATTCAAGTTTAAAAGAATTCCAGAAATAGATTAATTTGGGCAAGCTTATCAAAGAAAACAAAGATTTATAGTTGTTGCACATCATTGCTCAGTCAGTTTTGCAAGAAGCTTTATGCTTTGGAGTAGCAAGTTGGACATTACATTCCCTGGCCAGAACAAACTAGCCCATCAAGACCTAACTCTCAGATGAAAAAGCATACAGAAAGGCAGCACCCAGGAGAGGTGGGAAAGAGCATTTCAGAAATAGATAAACAATATATTTGCTGGTTTTGCAATTTTTCTCCCTGCAATGGAGTGTGTAGCAGGCAGCAGCTAAAGCATTTCGCAAGTAGCATCAAGAGTTTTCCCCACCCATCACTCAGGGTGGGACGCTGTCATGTTGCATTGCCTGTGCTTTGCCCTCCAGCCTGGGAGAAACCTGCTCCTGACGTGTTTATACGGAGTCCTTTACTTCTTTCTCTGTCTGCTGCTCTAGAAACAAACAAATTGCAAGGGAAAAAAATTAGAGCTAGGTAATGAACTGATCGCGTCCTCAGATGCAGAAGTCAGAAACACCCAGTTATCTGGGAGGGCCTCCAACATGGAAAGGCAGCACTGAGATGGGAGTGTGATTCCTGGGGCTGGTGCGCCTTGCTCTGAGCCTCTGCTTCTCTGGAAAGCGGGAGGAGGAGAGGGACTTTTCCTGTGAAACAGAAGGAAAAAGTAGAAACAGACTCACGATCAATGACTGGGATAATGCCATGTTGACTTTCTCTCTAGCACCAGTTGTATTCCAGCTGAAATAAGAGGTTAAAGATATTTATTTACCTGTCCTGTGTGACTGTTGGATATTCCAATAGATATTCCTGAAAGGGTCCCATATTGCACGCTGGGCACCGGTGATCCACAAATGTTTATCAATGTACAGGCAGGTCTTTGCTGCTGCCAGTGAAGGAGAGCACTGACACGAGCACCTGCACGCTATCAGTGCTCATCTTCGCCGTCTTTCCTCCCCGTGCCTCCCCTCCTTGTTTTAATATGAATGAACGGCTCCCAAGGCTTGGCCTCAGACATACAGGCACGTTTCACATTAGGGAGGAGAAGTTTGGGCTAAGATTCAGGATGTCAGCGTTGCCCGGCTGCACATGAGCATCCTCCTGCATCCTGCCACCGCAGGAGACTGCCAGTGCACGATGGTGTCTGGCTGCAAGGAGAGTCCTACCAAGCTGCCCTGACTTCTCAGGTCCCACGGGGAGAAGGTCCCATGGTTTCCAGACCTTGCAGCATAGAGGGAATCACTGTTTTCTGTCTCCACCTCGCTTTGAAGGACTTCCTTGTCTCCTCCAGATTCCTCCGCACTCCTAAAGGGAGGAGGTGTGGACCTGGCCCACCTCCCCCCTGCAAACACCCACAAGCAGTGGGCAGATGCGATTCAGAGTGTTAGGAAATCTGGGTGGTTTATGAGGTTTGAAGGCGAGAGGTTGATTATTTCCTTTCACTAAACTATTCTACATAGGGAAAGCTCACTCTACACACATAATGGCATCAGCAGAAGTTACCAGATTGTTGTCAGGTGGCTCTTTAAACCACAGACTGTGTAATAGCATCACCTTCACCTTCAGAGATGACATCTCTTCTCCAGATGGAGGAGTGCGTTGCTTCTGCCTTGCTGTGCATCCTATCTCACTGATTGCTGCATCCAGCGAAGAGATAACAACGCGGGGAACTCCATCCCCTTGGCCACGCTTGCTCCAGTGTTGGAAGCGACGGTCTCTGACTTAGCGTGGTGAATGTCTGAAACGGGGACATAGGTTTTAGTTTGAGAGCTGCTCTGAAGGCACAGACATGGCACTTTGCGGAGATCAAGAAACGATCAGGTGAGCTACGCCTGTGCAAGGATTCGTAGAGACTCATTGGCGAGCAGGTCTGAAATCCGCTGAAGCGGGTAGGAGACTCCTCATCGATTTGGAGGCTTTGGATCAGGCTCTTGCTGCAAAGAGGAATTCTAAGATACCAATTAGGTCCGTGCCACTTGAAAGAGATTAAAATGGGCTCAGCCAAGCATCTGGTAGAATCAGCAATAAAAGTCATGCACTGACTTTGGTAATGAGCTTCACATCACACGGGAACTATTTTCCCATGAGTTTGCAAAAGGCTTCCCCGCCCTGCCAGGACCTGCACTGACTTGCTGCTCAGGGCTCCCTGTGTTGCAGAAAGATGTCTTTCCAAACAGACAGCCACTTTGCTTCACCCGTCTCAGAGCTGGCGAGAAAGAGGACAATGCTATACGCCACTATAAAACACGGCAGGAAATACAGAATTGATAATTCTGTGTCTACAATCACAGACACACTCACGCCTTCACCCGTTCTGCTGGCAGAGAGCCCATGTGAGCGCACCGGAGAGCAAACGACAGCTCTAGATAAATAGCAAGTTGGCTCTTCCATGGTTAACTGAAATGGTTTCAACAAATGCCCAGCGGCTCCACAGCTCTGCCAAGCCTCTGACAGCCCTACAGAATAATCCCAGCTTCCACTGACTCATAAAGAAAAACGACAAGGCTCACATCTAACAAGCTGCTGCTCGGTCCTGCAGCCAGCCACTGCCAGCGGCCAGCCCTGGAGTGGGTTCTGCCCAGGAAGATGAGGAAAAGATGAGGATGCTGTCACCCTTAGAAGGACATACTCATCAACAGTGGGGTAGATCTTGACTTCATGAAGAGTGGCTCTGCCAGTGCTGCGTGCATGCTGCATCCAGAGCAAAACCAGGATTGAGAGACCCTCTGTGCATGGCCATCCTGGAAATTTCTGTGGGCTTGTCCTACTGCTAGGGGAGGCTACAAGAGTCATCACACTTACCCATGTGCCTCATCCTTGCTCTTCTTACTGCATGCAAATTCTTCTTCCAAACCCCTGGGAGCTCCACAGTGTGCACCAAACCTGTTACCTGCTGTGCTGCCGTACTAACAGGTTTTTTCTGTGTCCTCTGGACTAAACGCAAAGAGAGTTTGCTCCCCTTTTCTCCCCTTCCAGCAATTCACCTGTTTAGATGCAAACCTGCAGGATGAAAGTATGAAAACTACTTCAGAGTGGTGCCCAAACAACAGAGCGATCTGGGTATCGGTGTAGCTGGACTAAAGGGTTTCTTCTTATCCAGATGGCACACCTGCTAGGTGACCCCTTTTAAGTTTTTAGCCGTTACCTGTGCAACTCTCTGGGATGCAGCAGAGAGGATTCACTGCATTCCTGAAGATCAGTTTGGTAATGGAAATATTTGGCTTAATTAATTAACATAATGACAGTTTTGCAGAGTGTTGGAGACAGGAATGATGCTGAGTGTGCTCAGGGCTGGGATGAAGTGGGGGCAGAGCAGCGGGACTCAGGATGAGCCTGCAGAGGATACCAATTTCTCTGTCATGTGATGTTTCCAGGTTAGGAAATACAGATTTTTTTTTTTTCAGTGACATGGACTATTGCACCAGGCACAGGCTTTCCACACCTTGAATCTTCATGGAAATAATAAGATGCCAGTGTGGACTTTTCTCTCCCAGCCCAAGGGATCCTTGGCTGGCTTTTGCAGAAAGAGGTCTCAAAGTACCGCTACTTAAAGTTAGGTGAGAAAAAAAAAACCTTAGCCCAACAAGAAACCATGGATGAGCTTTCCTGAGATAAACCAAAGGGGGATGGGGAAGGCAGTTTTGTTCTTTAGTTCTTTTTCTGCATGTTTGCTCTGTTTGGACATCTGTTTGCCAGGGTCATGAAGGGGGTGCAGTGGAAAAAATCGATATCAAGGGGCAAACAGTGCTACAACAGCTTTATTTATTTTCCTTTCTGGAGTACACACCTCAGTGACTTGTCTCTCACTTGGATACAACCTTGCAAGCTTCCAGGTGCCAGCCTTGACATCCAGAAGGTTTAATATTGGAAAAGAATATTGGATTCAATCCTGGTGTTCTTTGGTACAGACAAATTTGTACAGACAGATCTGGAGGACTTTTAGTAAAATGGTGAAGATATTTTGAACTGACAGCAGGCCAGCTAAAGCCATTTTTTTTTGTTTGATTAGTTGCAGATGTTTCTTTTACTGTCTTTTATCCTTTTTTTTTTTTTCCTGCTTTCTGGCTTAGTCATCTCCATTGTTATTGCAGATCCCCCATTGTTCTCAGAACATCCCATTATATGAGCTGATGCTACACACCTTGTAACTCATAAACATATTCATTGTCTCCACTTGTTTCCTGGCACAATGAGATTCAAGGATCCCTTCTTACTGATTTTTCACTCCCTTTACTCCCTTCTTAAGGAGCTTATAGATGGAATGGGAACAAAATAGCATAAGGAAATTAAAAATAAATGCAGGCATTATTCGCTGTGATGGCAAGAGATGTGATGTGAGCTCCTCTAAGTACAGGTTGGGTTAGACCCCAAGTGTTAGAAAGAAGATACTTTCTCTAATGCCGGGGTCCTATTTGGGCTTTCAGTTCTGCTTTCAAGCTCCTGGATTCCACATCCTGGTCACCAGATTTCAAGGGAGGGTTTGCCACCTTTGTAAGGGCTGCAGGTGGGCTAACCTCCCGTAAATTTGAGGCCACGAAAATATCTAAGAGGTATAGGAGTTTGGTAGCCATGACACCCATGCAGGAGTGGGTTTGCCAATGCTGATCTACAGCTCAACTCTTTCCTAATGTTTCTGTCTCCTGTTTTCTCATTGACCAGCTGTACAATGGGACCCTGAAGCGGGACGTAGAGAACAGGCGCTACAGCTCGTACAGCCAGATGGAGGGCTGGGGCAGCAAGCACTACAGCAAGGCTGTCTGCAGCCCCGCCAGGGCCGGCAGCGACTACTGCTTTGTGCAGAACATCAAGAGCAGCCGAAGCGAGCCCGACCTCTACTGCGAACCGCCCCGGGGCACACTGAGGAAGAGTCAAGTGGGGGGCCGGGCGGAGCACAAGACAACCTTGAACCGCCAGAGCATCTACAGCAGCTGTAGCACCCAGCAAGGAACTACCAGGACAAGTAAAAAAATGCCAGCACGGGCTCTCTCCTGTCCCTCGAGCAACAAGCCTGATGTGGTCTACGCCCAGCCCATGATGAGCTGCAAGCAGGACGCGGTTTATGGACAGGCTCAGTCCAGCTCCAAGTAAGTCTGCTGCTGAGTAAATGTAGACACCTGCTGTGGAGGTCTGTCCATCAGAGCTAGTCACCTGAGCTGCTGTATAGCGCCTGGAGATCTGCTCACCAGTGCACGCTGCGCTTAATCGCATCTGCAGCGGAGTCTAAAGTGGGTCAGATGAGTCACACTCTTAAAGGGCTTATTTATTTTCATGGGCTACAGAGGGAAACCAATATGAGTGGCTCAGTGTACGCATCTCTGCTGTAGCTGTGTTATGTTGGGTGACATGATCTCCCAGCCTCCGTGGTGGTATTAGCTGACAGCATCTTTGCAAGATGAGGGTGGGGAGATGAAGAGCGGAAAGCCTGGTGTGCAGTTTGAGTGCCTCTCCTGGCTGTCACATTGCTTTGATTTTGTAGAAAACAAACCTAAAAGATCTGCTAATTTTGAAGGAGTTGGTTCCTGAGGGTTTGACACAGAGCAGAGCTGAGAACCCGCTGAACAGTCGTATTTACCCCTCTGTCTTTCCACCCAGCCCTTGCTTCATTTGCCCAAAAGGTCTGAATTGGGTTCCAGAAAAGATTGAGTTGGAAATTGAAATAAATACCCTGGTTGGAATAATTTACCTAGCCAGGAAAGAGGAGGGAACAGAAGCTGTTCAATTCATTCCTCTCCAGAGCATCCAGTCCCATTGAGGTTAGGGATTACGCAAGGGTGGAGGATGGTCCTTCATGTCTCAGTTAGCATCAGGTCCCTTCTTGTAAATGTTGCCTATAATGATAGGCTATGTAAAACACACCAGTGAGTTCAAATATTCCCAAGCTGAGGTATCTCTGCAAGGCAGCAGAGCTCTCACTAAAAAAAAAAAAACCTACTGGGGTTTTGATGGCATTGTAGTGATGTTGCTTCAAAGCTGCCCTGATGCTGATGGCTACGCTGCCTCCAGCTCTGGAGCACCAACTATATTCTGCCGTAGTCTTGGAAGAGATTTGATCTGCACAGACCATAGCCTTGTAAGACGGCAGTTTGCATGTTTTGAACTGCAAAACGTTGCAGTTCAAGGTTGCAGTGTTTTATTGGTCTGGAGAAGGAGGATCTGTGTCTTCTGCAAGTGTTCCCAGCAGCTACTGCAGTGCCATTGCTGCATCACTGTTGTACAGGGCCAGCTCTGCACCAACCTAGAAGTTACAACAACTCCCAGGCAGACGTGGCAGCTTGTCACACAAACTCTAGAAGCTCCTGAGCTCATTCCTGATGGTCCCTAGTCCAAAGGAGATTTTTCACACTGTAGCACAAGCGTGAGACTAATTAACAGGGCTCATAGCCTTTGTCATGACTTCCACCAAAACACTGAGATTGTTGAGCCCTTGACCCAAGGCATGATATAGATATTGAGAAAATCCCGCCTCACAGTCAGCAGCGTGAGCCAAATCATGCCCTTTTTCACATCTGAATGTTGATTTCCAAATTTCTCTGGCTAATTCTCTGCTCAGCCTCCCTAATTTTGTATTGAGCAGAGGAAGTATATCCCAGAGTGTGCATGCCAAGAAATGTCACTCATTAGCATGTTGCCATGAAATACTAGTTACCCCTGTGCCCAGTTACTTCATGTTTAACATATGTAAAATTAGCCCTGGCCAACTTGGAGCACCAGTGGCATTGGCATGCTGCTTCCAGAGGCTTTGTAATTCTTCTGGAATAGGAAACAGAAACGTTACATAAACTGGAAGTAACTTGTTCTAGGGAATTTCTGACTAAAGACTATAAAAGTGTAGTGGGAGGGATGACAGAATTACTAAACATGGGACTGCAGCTGGCTTCTGCCTAGGGAAAATATTGCTTTTGAGAAGTCAGACCCGGGCAGGCAGGCTCTCTCCAAAGCAAGCCTTGCTCTGCACCGTGCAGTGCTCAAAACTGTAGACTTGGTCATTGCTTTGGAAAGGTCACTTCAAGAATAATGGCATTTTCTGAAGGGAAGGAGAACTGCTGCTGTGAGAGGAATACTCTCCAGCACTGGATGCCCTTTGGTTAGGGAGTGGCTCCATTTATACACTTCTCCTGGCTTGGGGCACGGCTCATCTGGCAGAACTGGTTCTGATGAGGCTTCCAGTCATAGGCTCAGCTGGGGCTGTGTCCCCTGAGTAAATCTGATTTGGCTGGGGGACACCCCCCTGCTTCATGTGAAACCCACTGCAGAGCTGGATTCGTCCGGAGGGCAGTTTGTACAAACGTTTCTGCTCTTGACTCAAAGGAGATGACATTGGCAGCAGTTGTCCATATTGCTTTGGAAACATTCTAAGGACATGTCCTCTTTGAAAAAAATTCCTTACTTGGAATGCCATTAACCCTTGTAAAGCATCTGGCAGGTTGCTGTTAGTCTTGATCTGGAATGTGCTTTTGTTGGGAAGGGACCTTCAGAGACGGGTTAGGACCACATCTGGGCTGTCTTTGCTGTGTGGGACTGTCTCTGGTTGGAGGATTCTGCACTTGGAGAGCTTGATCTTCATTTGAGTAGCCTGATCTTTGGGTAGGGAGGGGTTTTCTTGTAGGCATGCCATTATTAACCTCTGCAAGCAGGAAGAGGGGTTAGCTGGGTAATAGCTACAGGTAGTTTCCTGTTTGGGGCTCTGTTCTTTCTATTCTAGTAGTTCTTCAGGTAGGATTTTTGCCTTTATAACAAGGATAATCTTATATTCAGTTTTCATGCAGCAAATCTCCTGTGTAGGTGGATAACTCATCTGCAGGTTAGCAAACTGTCTCTATGAGCAAGGGAAGGACTGGATAGTTTCCAGGCTTTCAGAGGTGATCCCGTGGGGTGATTTCCATTGGTGTGAGAGTGGTTCCAGGGGGATCTGTGATCCTCTGGGTCTGTCTGTGACACAAAACTGCTCTGTGATGCAGCGACAGTGGACAGTGTCAGCTCTGGTTCAAGAGCTGTGCTCCTCAGAGAGCAGATCCCCATGGATCTGATCTCCTTGGGTGGCGAGAGATGAAAAAGGGGTCACTGGATGTTCTCAGGTAGTGAGAGTGGCACGTGGAGATCAAAATACTGAGTATACAAGGACTGTCAAACTATGTGTACTGAACAGTCCCTCTGCATTTGGTCACAATTTTTTTTAATTTCTCAAACTATTCTTGATCATGTGATTGCTTCCATTTATTGAACTGGCTTTGGCTGTGTAAGACATAGAAGAGCCATCTTTTTGATAACTATCTCTCAGAAGAGTCCTTCCTCTTACAGAAGCAGCTCTACTAGATGAGAGCACCTTTCCTCCAGCTAGCTGATGAGTAGTTTAACACCTAAATGTTTTTTGGGAAAAACCATTCTATGATTCTACAATAAACCAAACCATGCTGTACTGTATGTACTCCATAGTACTGGTTCTGGTGATGAAATCTGTGTTTTGCACTGTTTGTTCAGATCAGGTGGTTGAACAGTACTGACTTGTTTTGAGAAACCTCCTTCTCAAGTATCTTCTCTTCTGAAGTTCATGGATTATTCTGGTGGCTCCTGCCCAAAGGCAGATCTCAATGAGCACCACACATATTTTGCCAAAATACGGCTCTCTGGTTTGAGCCCTTCTACCTGGTAGAGCTGGAGGGAGTGTTCTTGGTGTCCAGGGCTCCCTTTTTTCCCCAGAATCCTTCTCAGTTTTGGGCTCTTGTGACATTCTGCAGATCTGCAGCCTTTCATCCTGGCAGCAACAGTGGTTTCAGCAGCTGGTGAAGACTACACACATTTGCCTGCTTTTAACCACTGTGTCTGTTGGGTGATGCCTGAAACACACTCCAGGTGACAGCGTCTCATCTTGAGCAAGCCAGCTTTTAGATAAATAAGGTGTTGCAATTCAGCCCAGTCATGAAAAAAAAGTCTCTACACCCTCCTGGGTCATCAGGTAGTGATAACAAGAGCCAGTAAAAAAGGATGTGATGTTTAATGCATCCTAGAAAACTTCTGAGTCTTTGTCCCCCTCCAAGTGGAACTTGAGGTACAGGAAAACTATTGCTGTCACCGGCTGACATTGTGTTCGTTCTGCTTGCAGACGTGTTGCACGTAGAGCTTCAGATACCACAGGCACACAGGACTGACAGCCCAGGGCCAGGCTAGGTCGTGGCACGTGGTGGCTGTGGCTCTGCAATAGTCTGTGCAGGAGTCAACTGGTTGTATGCATATCACTTCTTCAGGGGATTCTGCATCTGAGCTGGGTGCCCATTACCGCTGCAGAGGTGCAGCCAGCGGACAATGGAGCTGAAATCAGTGAGTTACCCCCTAACAAAGTCAGTGCCTCTTGGTTGACTGCAGGGGAAACCCAGGTGTCTGAGCTGGGGACATTACTGAGAGGCCAGACTAATCCCATCCCTTCTGAAGGACTCAGAGTATTCTCATTTGTGAAGGTGAAGAGATGAGCTGGGGTGTCTGCAGACATTCCCCAGCTTATGGGTTGCTGATATAGATCGGGAGCCATGAACAGACAGCTATGATACGCGTTATCTTCCATAATACCACATGCACCTTTGGCCTCATTTTAAGACATGGATGCATTTGTCTTTGGTGTTCTCTGTATATGGGAGAAAGAGCCTAAACCACCTCTGAGCAACCTGATCTGGTTGGAGATGTCCCTGCTCCTTGCAGGGGCGTTGGACTGGGTGGCCTTGAAAGGTTCTTTCCAACCCAAACTGTTCTGTGATTCTGTGATTCTGTGACTAGAGATCATGTGAAAGAAAATGTCTCTCAAGGCACCTGGAAATATGTAGTATTGTGGTGCTACTGTGTTAAGGGCCTTGAATACCCTGGCTGGCAGCTACGGAGGAGGCAGTAAAGGCTGGGGCAACCCTTTGGATTTTCATATTTTCACATTTGTCTGTGACAATGCTGGCTCAGCCCAGACCGGGCTGTAGCAGCCTCTGCGAGCTGTGGCTAAAGTTCAGAGACAGTAAGCGTGTGTCCTTGCCGTAGTTCAGCCTCGATCAGGACCAGACTACCCAGTCTCACTCCCCCCACCCTCCTTCTTCACTGACCTTGGTGTCTGCAGCCATTCCTCTCACAAGAAATTCTTCACAACAGGCAGACAGACACCTCTCAGGATCCTTCTACATCTCATTCACATCTCATCTCCTCTCCCCTTCTCTCAGCTGGGCCGGGCCGAGTTGGGCCCAATTGCCGCCCGGCGGGAGGCCAGAGGGTGAGGCCTACAAGGCTCACGCCTCCCCATCTTTGCGCCCGCTCAGCCGCTTCACATCTTCTCTTTTTTTTTTCTGTTTTCCCCTTCTTAAATACATTATCACAGAGGCATTATCACGGGACGTTCTGCTACCAATTGGCTCGGCCCTCGCCAGCAGCAGGTCCACCCTAGGCCCAGCTGAGTCCACTGGACACAGGGGAAACAAATTCTAACAATTTCTTACAGAAGCTGCCACTGTAGCCCCCCCTCACTAAACAAAACCAGAACAGTCCTGTAACCATTCATTCCTAGGCAGGAGGTCAGTCTCTCTGGAAGTACTATAAACAGTGAAAACAGAAAAGTTATTGAAAGAGTCAGAAAAAGTACTGAGGGTGTTTTCTGATAGATGTCCTCTCTTTTGGGATAAACCGAAGGGGATCAGTATGAAAACATAAACTGTCCAGGGCTACGCCACACGATGAAAGCAGAAGCAAGTACAATGATAGGCACTTTCATTTTGTTTTGTTCTTATTTAGGATAAACTGCTTCTAAAAATTACTGTATCATGGTGCTGGCTTCTTGTGATGTGAACTTCTCTGCACTGTTTGCCTCCAAAGCCATCACCGTGGAGCTGCGCACGGTGCTGTCCTGGCAGGGTTCATCCCGCACATTGCTCGTGGTGAGGATCCCCTCCTCTCTGACCCAGTGCCACTCCGTGCCCATCTTCCCTGGTGTCTACCCACCAAGTGGAAGCACCAGCTGAGCTTTCAACGGCACCAAAACCTCGGTGCCATGTCCCACGGGTGGACATGGCTGCTTGGCATGGAGCGTGGCTACCGGGTTTGCTCCAGTGTGACCTGACTCTGGAAGGCTTGGATGTGGCTAGACACTCTGGTTTTAGTGTCTTCAGTCTAATTTTCTTAATGAAAAATTAAATTTGTTAGAGTTTTCTGGCTTCCTCCTCTCCTGGTACTGGTAGCCCTAACAACCAGGATGGAGATTTAGATCTGATCCACACAAACCCATCTGCAAATGCAAAGTGAACCAAAGGCATTAGTATCAAATGAGGGAATTTGCCTTTCTGTGATACTGATCCTCTTCAGTATTTGTTTCCCTTCCACACCTGAATCTGATAATCTAATTTGTCTCCTGTTGAATCATTTCTAATTGAGGTCTCTCGCTATTCTGATTGCTTCTTTCTTGTGGAAGAACAACCACCTTTGGAGCTCTTCCTACCAGACACATTGGCCCAGGTTGGCGATGGCCACAGTCCAATAACTTGTCTTGGAACAGGCTGTTGTTCTCGGAGAGTAGATCTGGGTAGGAACATCCCCGACTGGCTGGTGAACAATCTCCCATTAGCACAGGCTCTGCCAAGGTGATTATATTCTCAGCCAGAAATCACTGCGGCTTCTCAGGCGGCATAACCGAGCCCGGCTGCTCACCTTCTGTGAACTTCTCCTGTTGGTGAGCCAGCAGCAGAAATAGGACCTTCTCCATCTTTTCCCATACGGAACTGGACTTGGATACCTTGTTTTCCCCTCCTGAAGTAGAGTTTGGCCCTCCTATGGAGCAGATGTATAGAAAACTACCTTCCTTGAACAGCTGGACAAAGTGAACATACTTCTTTCTCATAAAAAGGGCACCTGATATAGGGGTTTTCTCAAGTTGCTAAATTTAAAACAAACCAAAACAAATGTTATTACATAGGCTGCATGGACACTGACCTGGTATTTTTATTGATGTGCCTCCCTCCCTACTCTGCCAGTCTGAATTCTGAAAGAAGTCCCTCTGGTGCTACTCATGCTGGGCCCATTGGTGTCTCAGCTCTGTTGTGTCTCTCAGGAGCGTGAAAAAGACTGAGAAAATCACAGCATCCTGAATCTAAACGAAAGATTTCTGAGGTGCCAAAGTTTCTAGTTCAAACTTTGTCTTTCCAGTTTTGTGTTTCCTTGTTGCAAGTGTAACGGAAGTTTCTTGGAGCCAAGTTTTGACAGAGGTTCAAACTGATGAAAAATCCTATGATGAAGTGATGCTTTATTGTTAGTGTAGAATTAAAAGTGGAATGAGGCTCATCTAATCCGAGACATTGAATACTTAAGGTCCAGTCCAAGACTGTTGTCTGTCATTTCCATATATCAACAGAGGCAGAGGTATTTCCAGAGGGCAGGTCTTCCTGTCTTAGGAAAAATGGCTGAGACACAAAGGCAAGTTGTTCTTCAGAAGGACCTATTTCTCTCCATTGAGTACACAGTTGCTTAAATGATTAATTTAAGCTGAGTGCAACATTATACCGGTGAGGGTAGGGGAGACAAAACAATCTTTCATGTTGTCTTCCAGTGTCAGCATAATTGTTGGCTTTTGTTATTTTTAAATGAAATTTGCTATAGAATTGTGGATATTATTCACTGACCCATGCTATGTGGGGGTGAACATTTGGATGCTTAAGGACAAATTATTTTATCTTGTTGTAAGCTACTGGAGGTCGTGATCACACTTGGGTGTCCTTTCTAGACCTTTATTTTTACATTTCTTTGGCACAATCAAAATGAGTCTGCAGATCCCGTGTCTAGATGAAGCCGCTCCCTCATAGTAATATTTAATACTTTGAATGGAATAGGTTCATTTAAAGAACTTATTAAAAACCACTCAATTTTGTTAATCTATTAAATTGTCTGAAGATGATCAGCCCCTCTACATAGTCACTAGTACGACATGGAGCAAGAGCTTGTACAAATTAGTGTGATTCAAACAGGAACGGATCTCCCCGGTCTCCAGGTAAAATTCCCCATCAGTCGCAACCGGATCCTGAACAGGGAATAACATCGGTCAGGCACAACAATGACCCAGTTGTCCTAGCAAAGCCCCTACACTTTTTCATTTCATTCACTATGAACAAAGCATTTCCCACTTGTATTCCGTCACTGCTGAAATGGTAATATCAGACAGGAGTTTGGAGTTTGACTCTTCTCAGTCTTGAACTTTGCATGATTGTTAACTCTGGTGCGAATTAACCCAGGCACTGATGCTGTGAGCTGGGATCCCACTGCAGCCAGGTGCAGGCCTAAGGGGCAAGGATGGTAAGAAGAGGTAGTAACTTGTATTACACTGATATAACTGGAAACACAGACAGGCTTTGCAGTTCAGAGCCTCTTCATCAGTCTGAAAGTTTTTCTAATTTCTACCCTTTTCTAATTTGATGCCGTTAAAACATCACAAAGGATGCTAAATAAGTGCAAGCCAAAGAGAGCAGGACCTTTGTATTTCTAAACAAGGAGACAAATCTTCAGGTGTTTGTATTCTTCCCAAGGTTTCAGCCCTGCTCCAAGCCCGAGGTATTCATTTCCTTCCTCTGGAGTCTGTAGGCACATTCTTTACCTATAACAGGGTATGATGACGGTGGCCAACTTTTGTGAAGAGCTTGGAGACTACCAATGTAAACATACCCTGGGAGCAGGATGCCTCAGTGCTGTTATTAGTATTTCATAAACTCAATATTTGTCCATCCCCATCACTCCAGATGTGCCTGTTGCCTTTTCCTAAGGGATCTGCTCTAGCCTCCGAGACCATCAACTGCTCTCACATTTTTGCTTCCACCACATCTCACATCAAAGGATCACATGCTGTGGGAAAGGTATCCACCTACTTTAGATTGTCCTAATAACCTGATGGATGGTTTCACTCTTGTCCACTAATTCTTTTATGTGAGGAACAGTGAATACTGGTTCTCTATTCCTTAATCCTTCCACCTTAGACGTGATTAGACATCTAGCACCTCTACCAAGCTTTCATTTTCTGTCTGTCTCTTTTGTTTCTGGATAGACTGGATCCATAACTTCTTAGCCTTGGTGTCCTCTACTGTATCTTTTCCACTTTTATAATCTCTTTTTTTTTTTTTTTTTTTTTTTGAGACAGAGAAGTGCACTAGGGATGGACCATGTGGTTTATGTGGTGATGTGATGATATTTTACATTTTGGAGTGGTTCCTTCCTAATAATTCCCAGTACCAATGTAGCCCTTTTGGCTGAGCACTCAACCAATGCTGTATTTCTCTTTAACACAGAATGTGTGGTGACGAGATAGACAGCGGTACAATGACCATCCAGAAAGCCATACAGCTTCTGTGCTCCTCTGATGACAAATACCAGGCCATGGGTGCTTACTATCTCCAGCACACCTGCTTCCAGGACGAGTCTGCCAAGCAAGAGGTGAGCAAACTCCTTCAGAGCTCTGCTGTCACACTGGATGTGATAGCACATAAGATGGATGAAACTGGTTTTCCTCAGTACCAAGGATCCATAGATCCCCTTGATTTTCATGACAGAGCCTTACTCCTTGTTACTCACACTCAGGAATTAATTAAGTAGAGTTTTCAACTGTTAGTGGCCACTTTCTCTTAATAGCAGTCAGATCATGATTTTAACACAGGGAGACTTAACCAGGCAGCAGAGGAGACGGTGTCCACATGATGGCCATAAGCTGCTGTGACACAGATTGATGGGTTTTGGAGATACAGGAGCAGCCATCCAGATGCGGTGTCCTCTTCTGGATAATGCAACTTATTTTTCTTTTGCTCTTACTCTACAATTACTACATTTATGCCAACATGCAGCAAAGGAGGCAGTCTCAAGGATGGATCTGCTGTAGCAAGACTGTCATAAAAAGTTTATCCCCACCCTGCTGTGTTTGCAGTCATGCAGACATGGGTTTATCAAGATACCATCCCCGTAGAGGTGGCTTTCCAATTCCTGGCACAATAGTGGAGCTGAACATGCTGGTACAGCGTGGGGATGTACCTCTGTGCCCTTGCTGCAGCTGAACGGAGGGCAGGTACCCCAGCGTTACAGTCGCTAATTGTGGGGTGGCCACACCCTTTGTTACCGTTGAAAACACTGAGCCTGGCCTGTCCCATCATTTCCCAGAAAGATGTGTCAGAGCAGGTATGTGACTCATCCGAGCGCATGCTTGTTTTCTCTCCTTTCTGAAAGGCACTCATTCATTTTCTGTTGTCAGCAAATCTCCAGCCGATGGGTTGGTTTGGGCCAGGACACCTTCATGTCCCTGGGAGACCTGGCACAGAGGGCATCCGATAGTGGGAATCCTCATCATTTTGGAGAGCTCAGCTGGAGGAATTTACCTTCGAATATCCCCAGCATGCGTGTGGTGTTCTGCGAATCAGGGTCCATACCCTTTCCTGATGCTGCCCCTGTTGAGTGCTGGAGTACGGCTCAGTACCGCTGCTGGCTGACCTTGAGGTGTTTACGCTGTACCATGACCATCCCTCTAAGCTGAGCCTGTGATTTTAGGGTGCAGATAAATTACAGTATCATGTCGTTATATTGCTGTAAATGGCCTCTACATATAGACAGGGCAACATTTTCACCTGATGTAAACTGATGGAGGCAGGTGAAAGTTTGTGGGAGCAGGGACGTTTACATCAGCAAAGGATTCAGACAATGACCATTACTCATAGATGTCCATTTATAGAGTTTAAGCTCCAATCTCAAGGTGAGCACCTTTGTGCTCATCACCTACGCCCTGAAGAAGACATCTCATGCTCTAGCCATCCTTTACTGCCAGATCTCCTTTTCCAGCTCCCACGAGTATGTGCCATGTTGACTCCTTGCAGTGCCGTGACAGTTCTAGTTGTCCTTGTCCCAGCGATGCTCTGCGCACCGTGCTGATGGCAGCATGTCTTTCCTGGTACAGGTCTATCGGCTGGGGGGAATCGCCAAGCTCGTTGAGCTGCTCCGCAGCACAAACCAGAATGTACAGCGGGCAGCAGCTGGAGCCCTCCGAAATTTGGTCTTCAAGAATCCAACCAACAAGATAGAAACCCGGCGGCAGAATGGGATAAGGGAGTGCGTGAGCCTCCTACGGAGGACGGGGAACACCGAAATTCAGAAACAACTGACAGGTAAATACCACCCTGCTCAGCCTTCAGCAAGGACCTTGCTCCTCCCTGCCTGTGGTCCATGTTGCTCCAGCACCCAAAGGCCCAGTAGCCATGGTCCTGCCATGCCACAAAGAGGACTTTTTATGCTCCTGCCGCACCAAATGGCAACCTGAAACAGAAGGCAGAGGAGGTCCTGGCCCTTCGATGTCCCGTAAGGGTTCCTCACATTGTAAGTGCCCACTGGGGAATCACCCACCCCAGGTTTTCCTCCATAGCTGTGGTGACCCTTCCATTCCCATGCCTTCCTGCACTCCTGGCCCCCGTGCTGTTCCCAGGGAAAACCAAGGGTGCTAGCAATTGCCATATGGTTGGATAGGTTATCTCATTGATTTTTCACCTTTTCTTGAAGGATTGATGTGAGTTTGTTGGTGCAGGTGACCCTTGTCTGTGACTGAAGCCCTGCGTGCAAACCTTTATGAGATCCCTGGAGAATCACCTTCCCTCTGCAACCTAATGGCAATAAACACCAATTCTGGGAGGAGGGAGGATGCTTAGATGCCCGCCTCGACACGATACTACACTCCTGTTGCCCATCCTGCCTGTCTCCCGTAGGGATGGATGGAGAGTAGGGCTTGGGGCAGCCTCTGCACCTTTAGTTCAAAGAGGGACGGAGTGAAGAAGGGCTTTTTTTTTTTCTGGAAATCACTATGACCTGAAGACAGTTTTGAATGCATGGTGACCCTCTGCTTGAGCTTGTCTCCCATTTCCTTCCCAGGATTGCTCTGGAACCTCTCCTCCACCGATGAATTGAAAGAAGAGTTGATACAGGAGGCCCTCCCCGTCTTGACAGACTGTGTTATCATCCCTTTCTCTGGCTGGTCTGATGGCAGCTGCAATAGGACAAGAGAAATTATTGACCCAGAAGTGTTCTTCAATGCTACAGGATGTTTGAGGTGAGTCATTAAGCAGGGACTTATTGTAGCTTATGTCTGTTGACAAAACCTGAAGCTGTCTAAACCCTCTTACAATAAGCTAAAGACATGCCCACTGCAACTCTGTTAATAAAAAAATTCTCCTTGACAAAGTTTTCCTGACCAAGAGAAGGTGCTGAAAAAATCAAACATAAAATATTTTTTCCTAGTAGAGCTTTTTTTTTTTAAAAAAAAAAAAAAAGTTTGTACTTGCAAAGACTCTCAAAAAATATAAGTTGCTTTGTCATGGGAGAGCTGCAATACTGAAACCTGATGATGATTAGCTCAGACCAGGGAACCTGGCTTTTTTTTTGCCCTTAGATTTTTGAGGCTTCCAGAGAAAATTTTGGTTGCTAGAAAACTGGTTTGGGTTTTAGGTGACAAAAAGACAGAACCCTCTATGTGGGGAAAAAAGCATTTCCCCACTGATTTTAATAACTGTTTTAGTATAGAGCAGTCCCATTGCCCTGGACTTTTCCTGCCTTATTTCATCAGGCAGCTTAGCTACAAAAGAGGAGGTGCAGACTGAGCCCAGAGTAGTTTATTTTTTTCACGGGAAAGCCAGAGCCCTTTTAGAGAGGATCTTCGCCCCAACTTGCTGTTTCTCCTACCACCCTCCTCCACTTGGATGAGAGCTCCTTGTCTCACTGGGAACGAGTGGGGAAAAAAAAATACCCAGTATAATTAGGTACTTTCATCAACTGAAGCTCTCCCCGAGGGAGCGCAGCGCCGACCGCACCCTTACCAGACATGCAGCTAGTAGGAGCTGTATCTGCTTATGAAACGCAATGGGTGAATACGGTAGGGGCCTTCTGAGACGTGATACTATCGTCTTCTGTGGCTGGGAACCGTGTCTGGAAGATGGCGAGTGCTGCTCCCTTCCCTGTCTTGGAAAGTGCCTTCCCCATGCAGTTGCACATCGGAATGTGCAGTGTACATCGCATATGAGGTCCTCCATCTCAACCCACTGAAGCCACAAAATATCCCATTAAGAAAGAGTATGATGATCTCTGTGGAGTTTAACTCCAGGCGGACTCTGTCTCCTGAGACTTATCACTGTCTGTAGCGGTAATACCCCACACCCCCAGTGAAGGCTGCTGGATGCAGGTCAGCAAGGGAGCTCAAGAGGCTGGGGAGAACAGGACTGGGGACCAAGCTGACTAAGGAAAGCAGGACAGTTGGGTCTGGAGCCCTGGCTCCAAGAGGTGAGCCGGCATTGCTCTGACTCACTGCCCTGCCAGATCATAATGCAGAGATGAGAACAGCCTTGGGTTTGCCCTGGGCTCGAGCCATTGCTGCTCAAGCATTTCTGGATTGCAGATGAATTCATGTTAATGAGGAGGCTGCAAATCACAGCGCACATCAAATCCAGTTCTGGAACGCCTGGAGTGAATATCTCACAACGACTGCCAGCCTCTCTTTGTTTTTCATTTGCAAGCTACAAGGCAATAAAACAGAGAAGAAAAAACCCCAACAAACCAACAAAAAACATTTCCTGTTACTGGAAAAATTCTCCCATCCTGGCAGGAACCAGTGCTTAGGAACACATTGCAACATTACAAACTGATCAACCCCTCTGGTCAGAGCAATTGCTGCTCTTCAGCATTTCTGCCCTTGTTTCCATGCAAATACTGCTGTTGACTCTGTGTACCTCCATGCTGACAACCATTTGCACGTTCCTGATACTCACAATAATCACAGGTGGTCTTCATTCAGTGTTCTCTTTGGAAACACCTCCAAGGAGGCAATGAGTCTGTGTAATGTCACAAGCATAGACTGAGGCGAAATATTGCTGAAAATTACTCTCACTAGGAGGATGCCTTCTATGCAGAGTTCCTTAATAGGACATTTTCCTAGATTAAATCAATCCAAAAAAGCATCAAGAGAGCTGTACAGCAGTGCAGTCCTACAGAAAGTCTCCAAAATGAGAGCAGTACACCAGCCTTGCTGAATCTACAAAAATATCCTTAAATTCAATTACAGGCATAGCCAGAATGGAGCCCATAGAGACCAGTAAGTGAACCCAACTAATCCTCTCTCCTCCTTCTCTCCTGACATGCTGTGCGATGGCTTTCTTCAGAAACTTGAGTTCTGCAGACATGGGGCGCCAGACCATGAGGAATTACCCTGGCTTGATCGATTCAGTCATGACTTACACCCAGAACTGCGTGGCTTCTAACCGACCCGATGATAAGGTACAGATGCTCACCCCGAGCCACTTGCCCTGTAATTAATAATTGCAATTTTGGGAATACCTGAAAATCCCTTTCAAACAAACACAAGCAGGTGTTGAACTCTTTGTGGCTGCTCTTCACCTCCCATATCTCAGTGCTCTCTGTTGTAGAATGACAAATCCTTTGTGCTCTGGGCCTTGAGAAGAGATGTGTTTTACAATTTCCCTTTACCAAACACAAAGACACAGCAAAACATTTTGGCTCCTGAGCCTCCAGTATGCTCCCTTCCCTCCTCCTCCCACCTTGGGATCCTTTCAGCATCTTAACCTCCATCTTTTGCTCTTCCCACTACCACATCTCCAAGTTGGCATCACATTCAGCAAGAAGCCAGGTGCTGGCATCTTTCTGCTGATTCCCTGTGACTCTGACAGCTGTGTGTAAATGGCACTTACCTTGGACAAAATAATGTTTATAACCACATTTTCAACACCTGTGATACTAGCCAGACACTCTGAAATCCTCAATGCCCAGCAAAGTACTAAAATTATTTAAAATGAGCTCAGAATTGAGCAAATCCTCTTTCAGGGACAGTTCCATTTCAGCAGCACATGCTGAACACAGCTCTTTGGAAACATAACCTTATGTTTTGGAGTTGGTTACGGGTATCTAGTGAAAATTCTCCCTTACTCTTTACACGGGGCACTCTTTGACATCCAGGTAAAAGCCTATTCTTGGTAAAAAATATCCCCTCATCTGCAGCTGTGGCTTGGATAAAGTCATTGGAAGTTGACTAAAGCTAGAAGACTTTCAAGATTTGTCATTTCACGGCAGGCAGTTTGATATAACCACCCTCTGCACTCATGCTCTCTTTTCCTGTTGATCAGCTCTGCTGTGGCAGTGGGACCTAACGAGGTTCACTGAGTTAGTCAGCTCGCTGACATCCACAATCAAGCATTTGGGCTATGTGGTCTTCGTTCCCGTCTACCTCCTTCTTCTTCCTCATCCATTGCTTCATTAAGCAGAGTTAGGAGCTCTAACTGCTCAAAAAAGCTAATTGTGGCATGGTACATGTCTTCTCTGTAGCTATAGCAGGTGCTGTTCCATATCTTTCTGCCTAATGTGATGCTTGCATTTTTATTCTGGGGGCGATTCCAGTCTGTGGAGAACTGCCTCTGCATCCTGCACAACCTCTCCTACCGCCTGGATGCCGAAGTTCCCAACAAATACACCCAGCTCAACCACATGGCCCGGAGCGTTTATATGGACAAAACTCTCACAGGCTGCTTCAACAGCAGGAGTGGTAAAATGGAGGTAAGATGTGCCGCACAGGGTTTGGAAATGGGATATTCAGCCCCAGGCAGGGGCTGCAAGCGAGGAGCCGGATCTGAGCTTCCCGTTTCTCATCTCTTTGTAGAATGACGAGTACGGCGTCCCCCTTCCTGAAGAAGATTTTAAACCCAAAGGACCCAGCTGGCTCTACCATTCTGATGCCATCCGCACCTACCTGTCCCTGATGGATCAGAGCAAGAAGGATGCCACCCTGGAAGCATGTGCTGGAGCTCTGCAGAACCTCACTGCGAGCCGGGGGCTGGTAAGCGCTTGTATCTCCTCTGCAAACACACAGCCAAATGTGTCAGCACTTCACAGTAACCAGAAAGGAAAATGCTCTCCTTAAACCTCAGGGCTCTATTGCAAGTTCTTCCACTGGGGATGCTCCAGTTGAGGCATTTATTAGTGCCAAAACCAGAATATTATGGGGACCTATAATCGGCATCCCAAGGGTCTACCCCAGATCCATACACTTCCCAGGGGCTCTTCTAGGTTGGTCATACCACCAGCATCTCCTGGTATTGGTGCCCTGCCCCAGGACACCAGTGAGGATGTGCACAGATGTGCACATGTGGACAGATGTCATTAAAGGAGAGAGAAGGGCTGTGCGGGCGCCGCCGCCTGTGTGTGTTTTTTATGTGGGAGGTGGCTCTAATAACAGGGTGGGTTGTGCTGTGGATTGTGGCTTGTCCTCACATCAGAGCTGCTTGTAAAGTAGCTCTGACAGATGTCCTAACCCATAGGTATGGCAGCGTGGAGGGGACACGGGCTGCGTGACGCTGTGGGTATTGCAGGAGCTGGGGCATGGCGAGGGCCACGTCACGACAGCAGCTCTGCTGTGCCCGACATCGCTACCATGGGCATGTCCTCACAGGCTGCGTTCATGTGGACAAACCTCAACTTGTCTGTTTGTGTCGAACTTCATCAATTCCAATTTAAATGAGATGGCTAGGGAGATAAAGAGATTATTGTTTCATAGGTAGGAGGGGCGTGTCACGTGTGCGAAGTGTTCCACCCAGAAACATGGAGTGATTCACGAGAGGAACCTTCGGTGCTAGGGCAGCATTAACCTGCCAGCTCTGATCTCCTGGGGGCTTTTGCTGCAAGTCTCTCAACGTGAAAATACTCTGGGAACATTTTTTACTTTTTTGCAGTTTAACTAAACAGTGGCACTAACAAGGTGGAGAGAGGCTGCTGCAGTGTAGGTAGAGCTGATCAGAGACATGGGGCTGGAGATACGTGCCCTACGGAAATGAAAAGGCTTTCAGCAATCAAGTTCATTACACGAGAATCTCTTTTGGGCAGGGGGGAACACAACAAACAAACAAAAACCAGCTCTGACAGTGTTGAAGGAACTTATTTCAGCCTTCTGGAAGGGAATGGTTGGAATTTACTTGGATGTGCAGAAGTGTCTTCTCCTTTCAAGGGTCTTACTGCAGCTCAGAGCTGGAGTTGGGGTGGGTTGCTGGGTTTGCCATCACTTGAAGGAAAGGGAAACTGAGGACAAGCTTACAAAGCTTATGAGAACCCTGTAGTTTATAGAAGAGAACTCTGAATCTTTCTCAGATTCTCAGCTGATGTGAATTTGTAACATGGCACCTGTGCCTCCTGGAGCATGGGAGGGAAATTGGGTCTCAGCCCACTGGAAGAGGGTTGCCTTCCAGCCTATCCCCTCCATCCCCATGTCACTGTTGATGGACATGTGTCACTGGTGATGCAACAAACTCCAGCAGCCATTCTGACAGGGCAGTAGCTGAGAAGTTCTGTTGAAACTGTATCAGTAAGAAGACAATTTATTAAGGGTATGTGCTTCAGCATCCATGAACGCTCATCTGCATTGGCTGTGTCCTGAGATCTTCTAGATTTACATAAGCAAACACAAGGTCAGGATCCAAGTTCAGTATTTTTTGTCTTCATCTTGTTTTTTAAAGGTAGCGTTATCTGTTCCTATTCCAAAGTGTCCAGTTACTTGTGACATGGCACAGAGCTGCAAAGGCTTTGGGCAAGGGCAAGGGCAATGTGAACATGAAGGTAAAACTTCTCTGTGAGAATATTGTTTAGGTGAGCAACTGTTCCCACTCAGGCTCCAAAAAGAGGACAGAAGTGCCAGTTGTATCACAGAGGATGAGAGGCTGACTGCAAATGCCAGTGGAGAAGAGGGGTAAATGACAAAGTGAGTGGGATTATGGTAGCAGATGAAGGTATTACATAGATGCTTATTTTATGGTGTAGTCATGTGAGTCTGGCTCCATACATCATTCCAATTGTGTTCTCCCAGCATTAGAAGTCATGAGATATCTCTGTTCTGTGTCCTAGATGTCCAATGCAATGAGCCAATTGATTGGTTTGAAGGAAAAAGGTTTGCCTCGCATAGCACGGCTCCTCCAGTCCAACAGCTCTGAAGTTGTCCGGTCTGGGGCTTCTTTGCTGAGCAACATGTCCCGGCATCCTGTTCTCCACAAAACCATGGGTAAGTAATTTCCACCACAGTAGATTCCAGAAAAATGCCTAGTTTCTAAGTCTCTAATATCTGCCCACCTTGCTTTGTAAACCTCATAATAGGACTTAACCAAGCTCTGAAATTGGACAAAGCAGTGTCATTTCTTCTGGGCAAAAGGACAAATAGAAGTGATATCTGCAGGCTTAATCAACAAAATGTGTGCCATCTCACAGTCTCTACAAGCTGGGTTATGCTTTATAGAGAAAAACAAATCTGCAGGAACATGAGGATGACAGTGGTTTGGGAAATGAGTTGGACTTGACTACCCGTGAACAGTATCATTGCCCTTCCAGAGGCCTGCAGCACTCATTTTGTCTCTGAAAATCAAGTGATGACTATTATGACATTACTGTCCAGCACTATTAGTGCCTCCTTTCAAAGATAACACTTCATTATTGCACTGAATAGCGCTAACACAAATAGTATCATTCACTTGTGCTAGGTTTTATTTAAATGTTGATTGGAACATTCCACCTCTTTAGCTCACCAGGTGCTCCCAGATGTATCACGTCTCCTGTCATTCCAGTCTGGAAATACCAACAGCTATGGCGAGATCATGACATCAGCTTGTTACACTCTGAGGAACCTCATCATGTCCAACCCACACCTGGGAAAGTCTTACTTGACAAGCAACATGCTAAATAATGTAGTAAGCCTGTGCCGAAATGGGTGAGTTTGGGGCAGAAGGCACGGAGAGGGTCATGCACAGACATTTTTGAGCCCACACACTCAGTACAAAGCCAGAGTAATCCCAGAGACTTCCAAACGCCCTTCAGAGCCATAGTAAAGCATTGCTTTTTCCCTGAGCTTGTAAATTGAGAGTGCCAAAAAATTTCTAGTAATTTCTAGTATGTTGGTAGACACAAATCCTCAGCACTGGTTTCTTGGAAACAGGCACGAGCCATCCAGGGTGGGATTTGTAAAGGGGCCTCAGGAAACTTGCTGGCTGATTTTTAAGAAATTCTAAAAGGAACTGAAGGACCAACCTTAAACCCTGTTAAAAATTCCAGCCATCAAAACTGGGGATGTCAGGATGCGGCCTGACTCCCTAGCACATGAGCTTCCCACTCACAGCTTCCTGCAAACCTTATGATGAAGATCAAGTCTGAGAGTCAAGCACCGCTGATACACGGGGGTTATGCTTAGCTTTAGTGTTCAGATATATTCATCCTTCTGTTGGAATATCCACCTCAAGTGGCAAAGATGTAGCTGTGATGAAACATAAATATTATTATAAGTACCTCCCCTTCTATACTCACACATATTTTACAACAACTGAGCAATCCCAACCTATTTTATCACTTTTTCTTTTAGGACCTGGTGTGAGTTTTGGTGGTAATAATGACATCCTGCTTGTTACAGCCCCATGCGAAAGCTTGTCACTCCTTGCCAAGCCATATATTCATTTCTGGACAAACTGGTGCTAAACTTACATGATCTTCGACCATGTATTCTCCTTCCTGTACTTTCATCTCTCCCACCACTTGTCTCTCTTTTAAAATACCTTATACGAGTAACCTGTTGTTTTCTGTTGTGAAAAGACATTCACATGCCTTTTCCATCATCCTTTGATGAACTACTTGCAATCTACAGCTTGCAGAGAGTCTCTATCGTCAGTAGAAGTGGCCTCCTTGTTTAGTTTGGACCTCAGCCAAAGAACATTGGTCAGTTTGCTGCTTTGATGTGCTTCCACTCTACAACAAGCCCAATTAACATGAAACTCAGCCCTCTTCTAGGTCTTCATTGTTTTGAATGGTGTTAACTTCTGCCTAAAGTCCCTCTTTGGATCTCTCAGGCCAGTTGTCAGCTCATTTACTACTTCAACAAAGTGTTGCATAACTGGGGTTGTGCGTACCTTAATTGTCTTGACTGGTGTGATGAGCTTTGTTTGCAATGACTCACTAAACTGTGAGGAGTTACTAAACTCTGGAGATGTCTTCAGTGCGTTCCTCCTGCCTTTATCATTATTCCTTCTGAGAAACTCCCCAGTTCCTACAATGTCCAAAATTTCAGTTGTTCTTTTTCCTCTGTCATTCATTTCTGTCCCCAAATATTTTCATGCTGTTCAATTCTTACGAAAAAATGACAACAGTTTACACCCAGGACTGATCTTACTTATTTAATCCATGTCATTTTAGATTGTTCCCATAAAACCGATGTGAAAGAGATCTCGCCTCTAGTGACTTGGACATCTGCTAGTTCACAAGTTGGCTAACTTTTTCCCACTTCCCTGTATAGCCTGTGAAGATGAACAAGAAATTTTAGGGTGAGATTTGTCCAGTTCTACATCAGAAAGAACCTCACCCACCAGATGCAGCACCTCTACTGGGGGCTGTTGCCTGGGGCTGATGCAGACCCCATGCTCCCCAAACTGATGCTGAGTGTGGTGAGTTCCATGCTGTGAACCTCCTCCTTCCCAGAACCACAGCCAGCAGAAACAGAGAACAGAGGAGGTCTCAGTGGTGACCAAATAGCCATGGAGAACACCGTGCAATATTGCACCTTGGTAGTCTTTTGCAGTTTTCTCTGTTAATCTGCCTCAGTTTCCCCGTGGACACACTTCCCTCACCTCCAGCATTGGTGTTGGTTTGGTTGATGTGTCCACATAGTGCCTCCCTGCCTCTTCTGCCACCAAACAAATGTTTCTTTCCCTCTATTTTTGAGCTGATCTCTCTTTGCATTTGAAGCTGTAAACCATTAGTTCAATATACTTGAACAATTTTGTATTCATACTTTAGAAAGAGCTTCCAGGTAACAGGCAAGTACGTTATGGATCTTTTCCTTTCCCATGTTCTTCTCAAATGTCAGCCAGCACTCCTCAAAGCCGAGATTTCTTTTTCTGGATGTTTCTTGTAGCTGCAGTCTGAGTGAAAGGCATCAAAGGTTCAGCAGTTTATCTGATAGCTGTGGTTTCTTCTCCTTTCTGGAGCATTCCAATTCAATATTTGTCTCCATCTCCTGCATATGTCCTCATCTATGACACGGGCTTCATAGTGATGATAGTGGTCATTCACACTCTGTTATTTTTAATCCAAGTTGCCAAAATACTGAATATTACCTTTGGTTTTTGTTGGTGTTTCTGAAAATCAAGTTACTGTTGCTGATTTATTGTGGTCTGATACTCTTTTTGTCTTTCTTCTCCAACTGTCTGAAACATACTGCTTTGCGCATTTTCAAGCAACATTATTTCACCCACAAAATTATCATTTTTCTCAATAATTCTACTGGCTGCACTAAAAGCTTTAGAGCATCAGATTTGCGGTTCATCACACTATCCCTTATCACTTATTTCTTTCAGTTTCTCTTTGTTCGTTCACTTTTCACACCTTTTCTGTTATACAATTTTATTTTCCAGTTTAATTCTACTGTAACAGTTTATCAAAATCAGTCTTCCAAGGAACTCAGATCTTTCCTTGATTCTTTTCTGTGGAAGAGAGTTCTTCTTAGCCACCTTTCCAATTGCCCATTTCTTCCAAAGATTACACCTTGATATCAATTTTATAAACTCATGACATCCTGAAGAAGTCCTTCTTCCAAGAATTCTTTGGCATCTCCTGTGATGTACATACGGTTCTTGATATTTTTTTCCTTTGAGGAAACATTATTTCTCCCCATTGTTTGACAGACATGTACAAAAACCTTGTCTTTTGTGCTGCCCTCGTGCTTCCCCTCAGCCTCACCATCTCCTTCTGTTTAAGTTCTTCTTTGTGTTTTGTTGAGTCAATAGTTTGTCAGATGACTGCAGCCACTGCCACCAGTGAACATCTTCCCTGTTGTCCTTCCACAAATTTTTAGAAATAATTCTACTTGTAAAATCAAACTGTCCTTAAAATCAACTTTGATTTTCAGGTAGCTTGTTTTTAAGAAAGTGTTCCCCCAAATAAGCTGTCCTTGATATTCTGCTCCATGTTCTACACTGCTGTAGTCGCACACTATTCCCAGTACTTCTGTTTAGGACAAGCTGCGTTACCTACTGAAGCTGTAAATATACCTACTCCATCAGTTCATGCTTAATCATTTTATACCTAAATAGTAGCAGTAGATGAAACAGAGACAGTAGTAGAAACAGAGACAGTTTCAGTCCTTCAAATTAAGAGTGTTGCTAAGTTTGATGTGAAAAGAAATTTTTTTCGAGGTGTGCTCTGAAGTCACAATGGCAGAAAGCACATATTTGACATCACTAGAAGCAAATTATGACCAAAAAAAAAAGAAGAAAATTACTCTCACTGAGAAAGAAACAACTTAAAACAATGTCTTCTTGAAAAAGTGTCAAAGACATGCACTGACCATCTAATCATAGATACCTCTGAGTTTATTGGCTTTTAATGGCTTTTTAACCACAAACAATTTTTCAGCTGCAAATTTTTTTTTAAACATAGTCATTCTGGTGACAGAGCATAGGAGGGTTATAACCAGAGAAGTGATTTTGCAATAAAACCTAGTTCTCCTGCCCCAAAACCTTGCTCAAGAATTTCCAATTCTCCGCAGCTCCCCCAGTCCTCCGCGCAATACCAACGTGTGGGACCCGCACAGTCCCCTTGGAGCTCACGACCAGGTTACATTTGCTGATCTCTTTTAGGCTACACAGTCTTTGGTAACAACTGTTGTGTATATTAGAGAAATGCCTAAAAATTTACTGAATATGGTTACATTCCTGTCCTTTCATACTCAGAGTATGGTGCTTGCAGGTCCCAGGTTGCTCCTGATGCCCACTCTGTCGGTCCCATTTCTCACAGTCTGATGAGGGCTGATGGAGGAGAGAATGTTTTGTGAAGCTGTATCATGCAGGGAGGGTCCTGAATCTGGTCTCATACCTCTCCATCATCCTGGCTGAGACAGGCTGGGGCTGTCGCACTGAACCCAGAGCAGGAGTCTCCCACAGGCAGGACCAGGTCCAGCAGATCAGGAGCAGCGATAAGAACTAGAAAGGAGGTTTATAGGTTGTCGTATGAAATGTTCCAAAATTATAAAAGGTACTGCTATGACTCATGGTTTCGGAGCTGTTACGTGAGCAAGTATCTATTAACTTCTGCTGAGTAAGGACTTATGGTTGCAGATGTTGTTATTATGAATGCTGCCATCTCTCCATCCTCACCAGGCAGCACAGAGCCCGTTCCTCTGCTGCCCTCCCAAAAGATTCGCCCACACTCTTCTTACGGAGTCCAGGGAAGGGCTGGCATCATTTCCCTTCTCTTTCCCTCTCCCAGATGTCACACTCCAGAAACACTCCTTCAACTCAGTTCAATGCTCTTTTCCCCCCTCAAATCCTCCCCTCTTTTTCATTTGTCCTGCTCCAGTCCCATCACTAAGAGTGCAAGGAAGGTTTTATTGACAGTCCTCTGTCAAGTTTAGCCAGCCTCCCAGCTGGAGATGGGTTTATTTAAAGGCTGTCGGTAGTGTAGGTGGGTTGCTGCTCTGTGGCCTGCCGTAATTAATTGGAGTTGCTTTCATCTTCCCAGCTCCTGTCCAAAAGCGGCCGAAGCTGCTCGCCTCCTCCTGACAGATCTTTGGTCAAACAGGGAGCTCCAGAGTGTCCTCAAGCAGGTAAGGAAAACGCTTCTGCTTCTCAGTTGAGAACCCTTGACAACCCAGTCTTGACTCACTGGCTGAAGCCAGTGAGTTTGCAAAAGCCATGGTCCTGCAGCGAGTACGGGAGGAGCCTGGGGTGCTGGGAGGACCATGATGCTCTCAGCACACAGGCATCTGCCTAAGATTCCAGCAAGAGGCAGCGAGTCACAGCCACAGCTGCCGGGACGGACTTTAGGGAGGACACTGTCTATGTCAGGTGGCTTGCATCCTGGGGATGATGCTGCTTTAGGTGGGCTGCTCCTGGGGTCGATCTTGTCATGTTCTTCCAGTACCTAAAGGGGGCCTACAGGAAAGATGGGGAGAAACTCTTCAGCAGAGCCTGTTCTGATAGGATGAAGGGTAATGATTTTAAAATAGAAGGAGGTAGATTCAGACTGGATGTAAGGGAGAAATTTTTTAGGCTGAGGGTGGTGGAGCACTGTCCCAGGTTGCCCAGAGAGGCGGTGGATGCCCCATCCCTGGAAACGTTCCAGGCCAGGTTGGCCGGAGCTCTGAGCAACCTGATCTGGTTGGAGCTGTCCCTGCTCCTGGCAGGGGCATTGGACTAGATGGGCTTTGAAGGTCCCTTCCCACCCAAGCCACTCTGTGATTCTATGTTTTTATGACTCCACGGCACTGTGCTGTGCTGGGAACAGATGGGGAGGTTTCACACTAGCTTGGGAGATTCCCTTCATTGCAGTCCATCATGTAGGATCAGCATGTCCCAGCAGATCCCTGGCAAGGTTCCTCCTCTCTTTCCCCCATTTTCTTCTGTGTCCATAAACCTACCCTGTGGTTACCTCGCTCCTTCAGTCAGGGTAATCTTTCAAACCAAGAAGAGGAATATTTAGGATTTGGTTTGCTCCTTGCAACAGAACCTGTGAAGGCGTAGAGCCAGACAGGGCACTGAGCCAGCCTCCAGCTCCCAGTGGCTTGCTTTGGACAAGCTGGGATTTTCCCAACTCAACAGCATCAGCACCTGCAGAGAGTAAAGGGCCAAATTAAAGAGAAGGAGTACCATCCACAAAGGGGAATACCCTGGGGGCAGGAAGGTAGAGAGTACCTAAATATCACTCTCAAACCAACAGTTAGGGACCTTCTCCATGGAAGCTTGTGCAGCTTTGCACCAGGCTCAGCTCGGGAGCCTGTGCCAACTCATTTTGATGTGACTGAGTCACTCCTGCGTTCACACAGATGTTCATTGCAGAGGTGTACATCAGATGAGAAGGATGGGAGCCTGCAAGGGTGTATGCATCACGTGTGCATCTTTGCTGTTTTTCCAGGATGAGGAATCAGATGAAATAATATTCAGTAAAGGATTAAGTAGAAGTTTCCTCTGGTAAAGCTGGAGAAATCCGTGCAAAACAGTGCAAGGAAGGTGAAGTCCCTCAATAAGGGCGACGGTTCACATGTCGAAGGCATGCAGAGGGAGGAGAGAGGAGGTTGGTTCAGAATGAAGCACGGTTTTTAAGTGGAGTGCAGCTGTTGGAGTGGGGCAGGAGACTCTCACAACAATGGATAGCTGTCCATTTTGAAACCGCTATGCACTCACTGCTCTTCGTATACACCTTTCAGCAAGGATTTGATAAGAACATGATGGGATCTTTAGCTGGAACGACCTTCAGGACCCTCTCCTCCAGATTTTAGGAGCCTCTCTGTGCATGTTCAGGCTGCAGGTGAGAACAGGGCTCTCGTTCATGGGGAAGGGGTGGATTGGGGGGAAAAGGAGCGGGGCATGAATCTCATGAACTTTTTGCTATTTTTAATCTCCCCTTAATGTGGGTTTATGAGATTTTCATCACGAATCCATTCAGCCCAAACTGCAAAGTATTTGTTTCAAGGAGAAGTCTGAAGTCGTGCTGTTCCTGGGTTTAGTGCAGATGTTGCCCGCAGTACGCAGCTGTGCATTTTAGACATTTTAGACAAAGCTGCTGGACTTGACTGTGCCTCGTGTGTCTTCCTTACTTACTTTTCCAAGCAATAACCAATTAATTGCATTTTGCCAAATCCTCTCAGGTGGAGATTTTCACAAGCATCTCTCCGACAGTATTTTCATTCCTGAATTTTGAGTAATGTTATCCACGTAGTGTCAGTAACATGCAATTAATTCCAGCACATGCTATGGCATTAATCATCACCCTTAGAGATTCTTTCAGCACTTAATAATCTATCTGTAAGCCTCATGTCAAAATTTGGAATTGCATGCTGACACCTGGATAATCCCAATAGAAAAACCAAGTTAGAGAAATTATGGGCAGAATTTCCAGGGCATCGTTTATTCAGTGTGAAATAAGGCTTGCATCTGTAAGGTTCATTCATAATTCCCACTGAAGGAAAAAGCATTAAGCAGTTTTGCAGTTTTCAAATATCGTATCTCACTATGATGGGGACTGAGATTATCCAGAATGAATTATTTGCTCCATTGGGATGCTTCTACTGAGACTCAGAGGAGCATGGAATTCTAGAAAAGCTATGGGCAGTACAGAAACTGGGTGCAGATCAAGAAAAGAGATTAAAAGTTGGGTTTGCATGTAATGAAAAGATTTCTTGAATGCTTTAATTATCTGGGGTTTTGGTTTTTCTTTGTTTTTTTTTCTCCATTTCAGAATTTGGAATTGGTTCGTGTCCAGGAAGACAACCTTTTCACAATTACTTAGGATGTTAAAGATGTAGAGTGTTTCTGAGTTTAACTCAACTGTAAAGCAAACTAAACATATGGATTTCATGTGGATGATACTGATATTTTTAAGCATTTTCTTCTTTTTTGGCGGGGAGAAGGGACTTTTATTGAGGTTATACTTTCTTGATGTCAATAATTTTTTTTTTTTTTGCGAAGAGTGTGTCTGTGTGACTATGTATGTGTCGCTGTGTATGTGTGCATGCAGGCAACGTACATGCACACACATGGTGAGTAGGATCTTCCTACAGGCTTAGTCTCCTGTCTTGCACCAGAAGTCGGTGTGAGTTGTGCCGTTTAAACCCCTTGCAGAGTTTTGTCCAATTCCACCCGATCTACGCATCAACTATTGCCACACCAAAGACTTGTCACAACCTATTTTTACCCACAAGTATAAAAATTGCCAATTTTAGGTTGAGTCCCCCCACTGCATATGGCCGCTATAACAGATACACACAACAATACTCTTCTTTACAAAGTCTGGTTACTCCTAACATTTATGAACACGGGCTTCTTTTCTGCTTACGAATTTTTCTCCAATGAGCACCTATAGTTATTAGTGTTTTCTTTCCTGTCACATGAATTCTTTATCTCAAGAAGCAAATAGACATTTTCAAATTCTCTCCCGGGTCTCAGTAACCCTTCTCTGAAGCTGTATGTGAGGGGACAATTGCAACACATCTGCAGAGCATGGATATTGCCGGGTCCCGAACCATTTTGAGCGCCAGAACAACTCAATCTTGTGACTGTACCTGGACAAATATGGCATTTGAGAAGCTGAGCTGGAGACAAGCAAAGTGTTTTTTCCCCTGGGATCACTGATTGCCACACAGGACTGAAAAAAGTGAGGGATGTGGCCTTTTTAATCACACTCTGTTTTTATCGATCAATGTAAAGAAATAGTATTAATATGCACTTGCATTAAGTCGGGTTTGGAAATATTTTATTTCTCGATATCCTTAATTACATGATCCCTCTGTGATGCTAAGGCTGTGTTAGGGGACTGCTGAGCTCATTTTAGGGCAACTCACTCCTTATGACAGTAACTGTGTGATGAATGAAGCCAATCTTCTTCTTCCTAGAAGAAAAATATCCTCTACCCATCCCCACAGGGGATGCAACTCAGATGCAGAGGGAAAGGACCAGCTGAGGATGTCTTTGCTGACTGTCCCGCATACATGGTTATTGCCTTTTCAAACCATGCAGGGGCGCAGGACCCTGCTTTGAAAATATCAGGGGTGCAGGTGCTTGGGAAGGACAAATTATGGAGCTGAGTCTAGAAAGGGAAAAACAGTCTCATTTTTCGCTAGTGTGAGACTCCTCAGTTGGTGGAAATCACCATATCCTCATTCACTTCACAGAAATGGGGTGACTCGTGCCCACTAAAGAACCGTCCACGAAGTTCAGATTTACTCTGACACAGCTCTAGAGCTAAGAAACGCGGTGGCACTCGTTCATCCCCTGTTTAGGCCATAGAGAGCATGTGTCCACAGAGGGAGATCATTTTCCAGCTGTTTTTTCTCTTAGACTACAAAGGGTGTCTTGATCTCGTGCACTTTAATGAGCAGCAACTATTTGCTTGCCTTCACCCACGTTCAGTCGAGAGCTTTCAGCGCAGAGCTCCCAGCCAAATGAAAGAGAAAAAGAGCACCTTTGAAGTGGAGAGCTAGAACCAGAAGGATCCGGTAGGACAGTTTCAGGAGCATTTAACCAGCAGCAAAGGAGCCCTGGCCCATGGGCATGCCCTTGCCGTACCTGCCAGCTCTTCCCCAGCTGGATGTATCTTCTCAGATGCACGGTTCAAAATGTTTTCGGCAGGACCCGAGACTACGGATGTTCAAAATGGCTGCAGTATCCACAGGCAGGATTGTTACAGATTGGGTGTAAAAGTATGTTGCACTCAATTTTGCATTCAGATTTGTTCCTGTAATTACACGTTCAACAGGCGTCCTGGGAGCTTGTTTTTCTCTGTAAAATTAATTGGGGAAACCTAACTACAAAATGTAATGATAGAATGTTGAGGAAATTAATTCTAATTGGCTGTTACTTAGGCTCTGTTTTAAAACACTGCTGCTGCTTTCACTGGTAATGCGATTTACTGAATCATTATATAAGGCGCAAAGAGCTGTAGCTGTATGATCATCATCTCACAATTAAATTTACAAGTACTGGAGATTTCATTAGTAAGTATTAGGCTCAAAGAGACAGATACATCACTCATATAAATTTTATGAAGTACAGCAAAGTTGTTTTTCCAAAGCTACTAAAATGATAAAAATAAAATCTGTCTCCATCCTCAGAGATCTTCAAAGCATGACTGGGCACAGCCCTGAGCAATCTCATCTGGCTTTGACGTTATCCCTGCTTTGAGCTGGCCAGACCAGAAAGGCTCCTTCCAATCTAATTTTTTTTAATGATGCTGTGTGTTACTGCTTCCGTACCTCAAAATACAGCTAACTCAAGAGAGCAGTGGGAATTGTAACCGCTCTGCCATCCCAGGGCTGTTTTGCAGCTATTGCTTCCCCAGGAAGTTCTCTGATACTCAACTCTCTTTTCCCCTCCGTCTCTCTTTTTAAAATCTGGACGACAGACTCTACCCAAGTCAGTGAAGTAACCCTGATGCCCAGTTGTGAGAAGAAACAGGAAAGTCAGACTTATTGAGGCAACAGGTGTTGCTCATAACCAGCAGTTTCAGGATCTCAGTGAGGTTCCCTCCATCATAAATGGATGCTGCTTTCATCTCCAAGACAAGGGTTTTTTCATTCCAGGGAGGTATTGTTTCTTAAAGGCATGTTTTGAACTGTGACATCCTCTTCCATGAGCTGGTTTCCTGATTCTTCCTTCTTTAAAAGCCAAGGTAGGGTGTACCCCCAACAATACAGACAAGGGCAGGTCTACAGCCCTTGAGTGATGGAGAATTACTGAGGCACCATAGCTAGCAGTGCTGTTAGCTCTGCCGGCAGCAGAAATGAGAGCGGTTGGGGCCTGATTTGTGCGCGGGACACACAACCATGTAAATAAATACCACACTCGTTTGTCCTGGGCTTAGCAGAGCTTTTTGGTCTATTTTCTCATCAATGCTTTGTTTGTTTTGTGTATGTACAATCCAACCCACCCCAGCATTTCAGAAGCCTCATGGACGAGTAGAAGGCAGTAGGCAGGTTTATTCCTCTCTGACCACACACCAGTTTGAGACCAACTTAGCCTACCGGTCCATAGCTATACAGTGTATTCTGTAAGATATAGGTATGTGAGAATAATGTATCAGAGTTTTGTTTTGGCTGTACTGTATGTATTTGCTTCATTGGAAAAGCTGAAATCAATAAAAAATGCTGGAATTTCTTCAAGCTTCCTGTTTTGGATGGTTTTATTTTGGTTGTCTTGCCACAGTGTTAGGAAAGAATAAAGCATCTATTTGAAAGGTTTGTAAGAGCCTCTTACCCTGCAGCAGTGATCAGCCTGGAGTGCTCTGCCTTACGCCAATATGAGGAATGAAACTGTAAATCACATTTCCTCCAGCATCACATCCTCGGCAAGCCTCAGTGGGTTTCTCTCCCATGAGCTTTTGCAGTCACCACTTCTATCCATGAAAATTTTAATTATCAATAGCATAGTTCATGTCACTGCTCTATGGATCCACAGGTTGTTATGGGGAAAAAAAACCCACACCTTACTATCTTCTGAACCTGGCTTTATGACCTGTGTTTGAAGCTCCTTAGGTCTTGTATTTTAAAAGTGCAATGAGTTGATCCTCCCACAGTTTCTCTTTGGTCTAGGCTGGAAAGTCCCAGCTCACAAACCAGTTCCTCAGACAGAGCCATCAGCTCGTCACATGTGGTGACCTTCTCTGAACCTTTCCCAATTAAACTATTTCCTTTCTGAGACAAGCAGACCAGAATGGCATAGAGTATGCAAAGGGTGAGTAAGCCGTGGGTTTATGTAGGGACATCACAGCCACCTTTCTGTTCTCTTCACCTTCCCCAACAATTCCTAACATACACCTTGGTTTCTGCAGCTCCGTTGTGCATTGAGCTGCCACTGGGATGGGCTGTCCATCATAGAATTCCCTCCAAGCAGTTACCATCACCTCCAACCCCATCATTTACATGTGAAGAAAATATTATTTCACCCCATGTGTATCACTTAACATTTCTCTCTGCTGATGTTTGTCTGTCATTTATCACCCTTTCCTTACCGGCCCGTAGTTCCCCAAATTTTTATATTCACTCCTCAGGTATGCAATGGTGCGGCTTTCGCTGTATCAGGTACAGGATATTGTGGAAATCCTCCCCCTTCCTCACAGGCTTCACAAATTAGAAAAAGTAAATAAGTGATCTTTCCTGCTCTTCTCCTGTCTGAGTCGTCCTTTCACCTCTGGTATTTATTGTTCCTCTGGTCTCCATGGTAGGCCCTCCTATATTTAAAGATGCCCTTACTATTTATGGATCATTCTTCTGACTTCAGTGAGTTGCTCCTTCAGCCCCTATTTGGTGTATTAAGTAAGGTTTATGTTTAACCTGGCAGAGGTTAAGTCTTTCATATTTTTATCTTCGGCTATTTGAAAGACACCTTCTGATAATCTCCTTCTCCTGCTGCTTAACCAGGCCAGCTCCCTTCTGCCCTTCCTCAAGGATTCCTTAACTGGATGTACTGGGATTATGCATCAATGTGATATGCACAGTCAACTGCATGTGAAGTTTCATTCTTCCTTTTTGATTTCCCTTTACAAGCATCATCCTTTTAAGTTCCCCTTTTGGAAGATGAGTACACAGTGGTGGATATTTAAGCTTTTGTTGATCCAGATGTTGATGTTACGGGGCAGCTCTATAAATGTAAATTTTGAGGCCAGACCTTTCATGCTAATCAGGACCAAATTTAAGGCTGCATTATATCATGCGTAACTTCAGCTCAGTCAATACAGGGATAGCTGAAGTGCAGGATGCACAAAAGGCTTTGTACTTCCAGTACTGGGGAACACGGTAGTGTATAAACACTGGCAGCAGCCTTACAAAAGAAATAAGGAAGCAGCATCCTCTTGATCTCCTTCAGAAGATGGCTCTTCAAAGAGGAAACCTGGCAAAGGGGAATGTGATCTCAGCTACAAGGTGTGTTTAGTTCGTTTACTCAAGGAGAGGTTGAGGAATAATCCTTACCACTGACAAGTACCTCAAGAAAAGAGGATTCACAGCCTATCAGACAGGCTGGGCACATCCTGCGAATCTGTGCCTGGGAACAGGGATGGGCGTCACCCCATGCCATGTTGCTCAGAGTTCCTTTCCAGGAGCACCCTCTGCTGAGACTTTGGAAGGGTCGGCAAGCACTGAAGGATTAAGCACAAAGGCAAAGCACCCAAACCCAAACAGCTTACCCGTTCTTGGGTGGACCTTATACAGCAGCACTTCAAAACCTAAATTGCATTGGCAACTGTGATCATTCCTTATTTAAGCTGTTTTTAATCCACAGTGCAGCAGGCATATTTGCAATTGGGTTTGAATGTGTTCCTAAGCAATTGTCTTCTAAAAGTCCATTAAGGAGCAGTGTATCCAGAAGTCCTCGGGAAGATTAAATATTGCTGTTGCACACATACTAGTGATGTCCGTTCTGCAGCTTCTTCGGGCAAATCACATCTGAAGGCACAGCTAAGTAAGGTCATATAAATTACAGGCTAGAAGAGCAAGTTGTCTTCTACTGAGTCTAGTGTAGATGCAGAGTGTCTAAAATGAATGCAGATGAGTCCTACCTCTATATTCTCGAGCATGCTCTCTGGACACTGCAGAAGGGCAGGACCTGTCATCGTAACTATCAGCATATGTCTCTAATTTGGAAATTAAGAGTCACTCAGCAATGGAGCCAATACACGACTACATGCTTGGATCTCTCTCTAGCCATTTGCAGCACGTAAAATGGATACCAAGAAAATAGTATGTCTTTTTGGTTTTGGACTTGTGTCCTTTGTATGAATCCATAAGAAAAGCCCATTTTTGAACAGGGCAGTCTGTAGACACGCAAAGACCACAGGGTAATTTGCAAGAAAAAGACAACCAAGGTGCTTCTTGTATGATTTAAATGCAATAAAACATGGATCCCCTCTAGAGCTCGGGTCAGAGGCCAGAGACTTCTGTGGGGGCAGGCAGTCTGGGATGCGCTGATTTAGCTCAATGCGTTGGTATTGCAGCAGGATTCAAGGGAAAGAAAGGGGCCCTGCAGGGTACAGAGTACCCACAGAGCACTCCCTCTCCAAAATAGAGCAAGCACTAAGTCCTTGGAAACCTTACAGATCCTATAGCTCATGGAATCTCAAATAACACATGGGACTCCACCAGAAATGCCTTATCCCACCAGCAAAGAAGCCCCCAGTATAGCTCTGTGCCATACCACAGCACAACTTTTGAGTCCTTTATCAGACTGATGATTTCAGAGAAGATCCCGCTCTCCATTTTCAGGTCCAAGAGATATCTTCCCAAAGGTCCCAGGCATGCCCGAAAATACCTGACTTCCCCAGGCCATGCCCCAGAGTATCATCACTTCCCAGCCAACAGCTGTTCCCAGTTTCATGGCACAGAGACCACACTGCACTGCACAGGGCATCCCTAGGAAAAACCAAGCTCCAACCACACACCACAACAGCACCGACGGCCCCATGGTACCGACATCTCCTGCTGGGACATACTCGCTCAACCAAGTTCCTCTGTCTTGGTTTCCCACACGCTGGGTGAGATCACGCCAAGCAGGGGCCCTGCTGTGGCATCGTGGCCCCATGGCCAGATGCCTTTGGAGTGCCATGGTCCCACACGGCACACTGGTGGAGGACACGTGGCAGCCTATACCAGAAAGCCCTGCCCCATAAAAGCAAGGCGTATGGAGAAGAGCTTCAGCATTTTCATGACACCCGCAGCCCATAGCCCCCACAGCACTCATACACCCACGCCCCAGGGCATCTCTGCTGCAGGAGGAGAAAGCACCAGTCCCATGTGAGGCAGTGACTCACGCCCTAGTTACCTTCCCCGTAACGTGCATGACTTTGTGCTCCTCTGTCATACAGCCCTCATTTGTATCTCTCCCACAGTTATGTGCCCTTGCAGATTTAATCTTGCTGAGCACGGAAGTTCTTACCCATCCAAGATTGTACTTGGCCCCTTTCTTGGTGTTTTCTAAGCTTGCTTTTGTCTTGGGAAAGCCTTTTGAGGGACTCCTATGAGGCATCCCAAACAAAGGGCCACGTCCCTTTCTCTTATCTAACACCAGGTCTCTCCTGTGCACTGCTGGCAAAACGCTGCAGCTGTACCTGAGCCGTTACAGCATCTTCCCCATCAGGGTGGGTGGAGTAGTGACATCCAGAGCAACATTTCCCATATTTAGGAAACTCTGTGTGCAGGTTGTTAGGATGTGATGCTCCTGGATGCTCACACTGAGCTTCATCCAACCGAGCTCCTGCAATGCTTTTCCAGCCCTCTGCAACTTGATAATCGCTTGCAGGAAAGGCTTTGACGAGAGGATAATTACCTCCCTGCTACCTTGCACACTTGTTCTCTGCTGAGTGTGCTTGGTGGCAGAAATGAGATCCTTGGTGCTCCCAGCCTCCCCAGCCCAGCAGCTGATGATGAGCAAGAGTGCTTTAGCTCAAGGAAGAGCACCGCAGGAATCTCCGCAGGGCGTGAGGGGATCGCATGGGGAAGGTGGAATTGCTGGCAGTAATTTTTAGGTAGCAGATCTGGTCTTGAGTAACGCTTTGGCCAATATTCCAGGTGGGATCTCCGATGTCCCAAAGCTGAGACAGGGCCAGATCTGAGCGCTGCTTCTGCAGCAGCTCCAGAGCTCCACACTATCGTACCCAAACACACAGCTTGCAGGAGACCTTCCCAAGCCAGGTTTCTCCCTTGACCTTCTGCCAGTGGAGTAGTCCACATTTCTGCAAATGAGGAGCAAAACGGGTAAAACACCCCGAGCCAGCGCAGCAGCGGATCGTCCCCGTGCTGCACCACTGGCATGCCCCAGTCTGTGCGGCAGTGAATAACCTCCTGCTGAACGACGTGCCTGGCTTCCCGAGTCAACGCAATGGGAAAAAAAAAAACAGGTAGGACTTTTCAGAAGTGATAATACTATTGGACGTTCCTGGCAGTACAAAACCCAAATACTTTCCCAGAGAACTGGAGTTCCTCCCTCTTTTCCCTGGCACTTCTCTCGGCAAAAAAAAAACCCTTACGAGTGCGCTGCAGGATCTTACCTAACAGACCTGAGCTCAGGCTGTAACTGCTTTTGGGTCCTGAGGCCAAGTTTCAGTCTGAGAGATGACCCAGACTGGGTGCTGTACAATGAAGCGCAGCAGAGATTCGCTTTGTGCATCTTATTGCTTTCTTCCTTCTGTTTTCTATTCTTTCCCCAGGAAGCCTCTTTATCTCACAGTACAGGTAACTCCTGCTTCAATCAACAAGCATCTTCTCCTGGCAGAACAGGAAAATCAGTCTCTCATCAGCAGGGCTGAAAGAAACGCTCAAAAGCTGTAAAGAAAAAAAAAGTGGAGATTATCTGAGCGCCTTTGAGTTCCACCCTGAGCTTTTCTTTAGCACATTTTACCCACAACGAAAACCAATTCTTGTTTCCTTTCAGGGGAGGAGAAGCAGCCAGGAGCGGGAAAGGCACTGCCGGGGCCGTTGGCAGGATCACAGTGAGACTCTGGATTTTCCAGGCAGCAGCACATCTCCTAAATGGCTCCTGTCATTTTTATCTGTGCTTTGAGAAACTGGCTGTGCCCATCCCAAATATATTTTTTCCCCAAGGGTAACCCAGAAGCAATGTAGAAATTATTTCCTGCGGGATGTGGAGAAGAAGAGGGTCAAAGAGCCAGGAGAGAGGGAGAAGGAGGAGACAGCTCAGGCGAGTGTTTATGCTATTCCAAGTGATGACTCCTTGGTACACAGAGCAAAATCCACACCCATTGCCTTTCTGCCCCTGGAGCCCGCCCGCCGCAAGCTCCTGGGTGCAGCAGCAACATCACTGCAGGGCTCAGCCACCGTGGGAAAGTCAGCGGAGCCACGGCGAGCCTTGCTGCACGGTGAGACCCAGATGGAGGTGAGTCAGAGCCCCACCTTGCTTTGAACAGGAGGAAGCAGAGCCCATGGAGAGGCACCCAAAAAACAGCAGAGCACAAGAGGGGTGGTTTGTACCCATGGGGGCCCCCAGGATCTCATCCCCACTCCTGGGCGCTGCAGCCTGCAAAGCTGCAGGTAAAACAGGGATGAAGCCATGTGCAGATGTAGCCAGCGTGGCAGCCGGTGGGATTACGCGAGTGGATGGAGAAGATTTTCCTCCAGCAGTCGAGGCGTACCAGGGAAATGCCAACAGTGACTGGCGGGGCTCCAGCAGGCAGGAAGGGAACAGCATGAGCAGTCACCATTGCTCATGGGTGGGCAGCTATCTGCGCAGCTTTGCCCTGGCAAGAGTTAAACAGAGCCCAGTGCTGAAAGAGCCGAGACCACAGTAGGTGGGAATATCTCCTTGATGACTCTTCCCTAAGCCTGTCCTTGTCACCACCTTCCTGCCATGGGTCACGTCCCTACAGGTGGAAGAGCCAGCATGAACGGGCTGTGCAATCCCCAGAAACCAAGGCTGGGGCTTTGGGCCACACATCTCCCCGTGTTTGGCAGAGGGATGGGCCATTTCGGTACCGTGCCAGTACCGAAGCTGTTGCCTCAGCAACTTAGTGGATGAGAAGCTCAACAGGAGCCGGCACTGTGCGGTTGCGGCCCAGAAAGCCAACAGCACCCTGGGCTGCACCCCCAGCAGCGTGGGCAGCAGGTCGAGGGAGGGGATTCTGCCCCTCTGCTCCGCTTTGGTGAGACCCTACCTGGAGTACTGTGTCCAGTTCTGGAGCCCCCAGCATCAGAAGGATGTGGAGCTGTTGGAGAGGGTCCAGAGGAGGCCATGCAGATGATGAGAGGGCTGGAGCAGCTCTGCTGTGAGGCCGGGCTGAGAGAGCTGGGGCTGTTCAGCCTGGAGAAGAGGAGGATCCGGGGAGACCTGAGAGCGGCTCCCAGTGCCCAAAGGGGGCTGCAGGAAAGGTGGGGAGAGACTCTTCAACAGGGCCTGCTGTGACAGGACGAGAGGTAGTGATTTTAAAACAGAAGCAGGCAGATTCAGATCAGATATTAGGAAAATAATTTTTACGCTGAGGGTGGTAGAACACTGGCCCAGTTTCCCAGAGAGGCGGTGGATGCCCCATCCCAGGAAACATTCCAGGCCAGGTTGGCCGGGGCTCTGAGCAACCTGATCTGGTTGGAGATGTCCCTGCTCCTGGCAGGGGGGTTGGACTGGATGGGCTTTAACAGTCTCTTCCCACCCAAACCATTCAGTGATTCTATGATTTTCACCTCTAACCTGAGCTGGGAGGACAGGAGTATGCCCTGGAGGGGGACATGTGCAATGTCATGCCCTTGTCTGTGCTAAGGGCAGGGTTGCGAGTGTGATCCGGCAGCAGCAGAGCTGCAGGCAGCTTCCATAAACCATCCAAAGGGGAATGCAGCCTTCCTGGGAGAGGTTCAAGGGCAGCACCGCCATGCCCTCCCATGCAAAGCCAGACTGCTCACCACAGGAGCACCAGTGTGAGGCCAAACCCTGAGGAGGGCCCGGGCCAAAATAGTTGGGTGTCTTCAGGTTTCATTCAGCAGGATGCTGCAGAGGCAATCCCCGCGTGAGAGCACTGTGGCTCTTTCTATCCATGCTTACAGATGTGCCACTGGGCTGTTCCTCCTGCCCAGAATGACTGGGAACATCCCCTGCTCACACTGGTGTCACCACCCCATCACTCTCCTTTGGGACAACAGAAAGCAGAGGAGCAACACTGGCACCACGACAGTCTCTCTCTAAGGCTCCATCCTGGATGGGATGTGTACCTCCTCACTTCCTCCTCCAGTATCTTGGGCCCAGCTAGAAGTGAGTTTATCTCATTTACAGGTGCGTATTTTAGCCCTTGGGTGTCTGCTCTGCTCATTTTTGAGAGGGTACCAGGCCATTAACCTGTGGCTTCACAACACCCTGCAGATCGAGTCCTTGGGAGCTTGCTGGGCCTCTTCCTTCCCAGAAATCCTGGCAGAAAACTCCTCACATAACCTCAGGTGCTCTGAGATTAAATTTCACTCACCAGGGAAGGGCTGTCCAAAGCCAGCGGTGATTTTGCATCACGTCATCCTCTGTTCCAAGGAGCAAACCTGAAATGACTTAACGGGACCCTGAGATTTTTGGAAGGGATGAGTGAATTCAGAGGGTTCAGATGCCTACCTGTGTTTAAAGTCATCTTGGGGGATCTCCAAGCGTAACTTGCTCAGCAGTGACAGCAGCGGTGGTGCCGGCAGTGAGGAGGAGAGGATCTACCATTGCCTGCCCTCCAGCTATGGGCAGCTATCACTTGCCCACAGCTATCTGCCTTCTCAGTCTCACGGCTCTGAGGGGCTTGCAGGACAGCTTGCTTGCATATATTTTTTTTTAAGCTGCCAAACACCAGCTCTCCATAAACTGAGCTAAACAACCACATCTAAAAAACTTTCCCTACCAACCTGGCCTTTATTGCTTATTCCCTGTTAGGAGAAATCTCTTAGGATCAATCCACCCTCACCTGGGCAGCTTAAAATTAGACCCTGAAGTGTGAGACAGTTGCTCTGGGTTCCTGTCATTGCTAGTGGAGAGAAATAGTCTGCCCAGTATGCGGTTCCCCCCACCGTCAGACAGAGGCAGAAGGAGGGGCAAATTAATAATTTTCTGTTTTCACTGCTGATTAGGGGAGTCCAGAAGAAGATAAGCGCAGACACAACTAGGTGGCCTGAACCTCACCCTGTATCTCTTGTGAGCACGCATACACAAAACCAGCCACTCTAATACTGTACTGCAAAGGGACAGTTTTCTTTCTAGGATGTCAGACTAGCTCTGCCCTGGCAGGGTGGGATGGTAAACAACAGGTTTATTGCATCTTTCTGACATGAGCGTGAAAATAGTGTCAGACCAACAGAAGGGTGACAGCAGGGAGAAGCTTTGCAATGCTCCTGCAACCTCGCGCTGCGCCCATGGGGCACCCACCATGGGGGTGTTCCCAATTCATGCCTTGCCATCACCACACGCGCTATTTCTGTTCCTCTGAAAAACCCACCTCCTGGTGTTGTTGAGCTATCTAGGATGGTCACTTTCCTTTATTTCCAAGCAAAAGTCTGCAGAGAAAAGCTTGACATACTCAGCACTGCCCATGTGCTGGAGGGTAATGGTTAGGATTAAGAGGATTCCGTTGTGAATAGCTGGGCTCTATGATTCATGGCCATAGGTTGGTTCATTTTGCTCATCCTTGGTTGGAAACCCTTCTAACTGAATTTCCTTAGCAATTTGTGGCTGCTGTCGCTGTATCTGGTTGGACACAAAGCAATGCAAAGAACAGCGGAGTGGCAAATGATGCTTCATCTGATTGGCCAGCCTTGCCGTTTCTGGTGGTTCATTGACCCAACAGTGAAAAGAGGGTTGGAAGTTGTACAACTGGTGCCAATAGCCTGCAAAGGCAATGAAAATGTGGTGTTCATCCCCAAACAGAGATATCGTTAATTCATCATTTGTGTCCAGCAACACAAGGAAACAAGACTCGTACCATGGACTTTTGGAAAGGTGAGCACTGGAAGTCTGGTTGCTCAGCAAGGGGAGATGCTATCAGGTGAAACCTGAAGTTTGGAAGCGAGCACCCAGTGAAAGCAGTTAGGTATTTAATTTGCATTCGTGTCTTCTCTCACATGTGTGTGTATGTGCATGCAGATGCACGTGCCTGAGGGATGAGGCTCATTGCTCAGCCTGGCCTTGTCCCACAGACTTGGAGCTTGCAATATTGCTGGAGCACGTTCAGATCAAGCTGGAGACTCAGGCTGGAGGTCTGCAGAGTGATCAGGGCAACCCACATGCAACCTTTCCCTAAGAAACAGATGGGTGTTTATGCTCAGGGACGGTCTTGATTTCAGCAAGAGGCTCAGTATTGCATGTGGAGCCATTACAACGGGGCCGCGGAGCCAAAAGTGCTCAAGCACCCAATTACAAAGGCACGTTTCCTTGCAGCAGGCCACATCACTGCACACCCCAGCTTTTGAAACGCCCCTGGCAAGATCCCCAAATTGCCGGATAAACAGCGAGTGACCAGCTACGCAGACAGAGCGGTTACATCCACAGGGCATGGCTGTCTGGCCAGCATGTCCTCCGCAGACACAAAAATCGTACTTCAATATTACTGCACTTTGAACATTAGCAGACACACATGAGCTGCTTTGCACAGAAAGATGCTAATTCATCTCATTCATAACCTTCCCAGCTATTTAATTGTACCCCTCTCAATACAGATTCCAGGTTCTCAGATGCTGAACGTGACCCCTAATACACCCATATCAGGATATAAGTTATAAAAAAATCCTCTGGTCACATTCTCCCCTTTCACATCCAAGTGGAAACCAGCAGGAAGAAGGTTGAAATAAATGGTCCAGATTCCAAATTGTCAGGTATTCTGTCAGGGTGAGGCTGCGTCTTGCAGCCACTGCCAGTTACCTGTGCGGGGATGCTAAGCCATCCTGCTTTCCCTGGCTGGTGTCAAGGAGCTCTGGTTTAGAGGCACCGCACTTTGGCAAAGAGCTGTACTGAAATAAGGACAGAACTGGGCGTGTGGACAATTCGTTTTTTTTAGTGCTGTTACGCACCTTAGGCTGAGCCTGGACTTCATTGCTCTGTCACAAAAAAAAAAAAGATTGCAGATAATGAGCTAATAACACTCCACTTTCCCAGCCTGCTTTGCATCTTCAAAGCGCCCCACAAGAACAAACTAATTAACTGTCCAGAGAAGAAGCTCATGACTAAGAGCTGAGAAACCATGTGAGTCAATTCCCTTGCAACAGCTCTCTGTAGATTTCAGTAAAAACTCATTTTGGAGGACGGTCTGTTTACTGGCCCGGCTGGTCACACCAATCCCCGGCCACATTCCAGGGGTGTGAGCGGTGCGGACGGACCCAGCCCAGGAGAAGCCCCACCGACATCAAAAGAGCAACACGTCGACAGGAATGCCCCACAACCAACCATGTGGCTTCCTCCTTTTAATTTGCACGCGCGCTCGGCCCACGTTGAAACTGCTGAGCTAACAGTCCCTCCGCAAACCTCCGCGAAAGGAGGGCGCATCCCGCTCTGTACGGGAAGACGTTATTTGCCAACAGCCTTTTCCCCAGACGACTATTTCAGAAGGAACACGCCATATCAAGGTCTGTTAGTGGAGAATTAGCTTTCTTTAAGGCAACCTTGGGTGCTATCAGCCTGGCCTTGGAGCTGTGTCTCCAGCCTGAGGAGCCGTGTTGAAGTCCCAGCTCTCGTATTCCTTGCTTTGGGCAAATTGCTGAGCTGCCACAAGAATGTGACTTTTCTTGCAGGTCCTTGGCTTTTGGGGAATGTGGGTCACATTTACTGGAACAAAACAGAGATGAGAACGTCATTTTTTTTTTTTCTGTGGGTAAATGAAGTCACTGTGAAGCAGCTGCTACCCTCTGTTTTGTCTGAGGCGTTAGAAAGCCCGATTCAAAACCACAACGTTCCACTACAGGATTCAGGTTCTTTAAAGAAGCCTTTCTGCAGCTGCAACCCTCACGTCTGTGAGGCAGGTCTTATGGGCCAAATGCTTTTCCATACAGCGCAGGGCCAGACTTCCAAAACATCTGTCTCAGGACACTGGGGTCAGGAAAAAAATCCTTGGAGGAGATTTGTGGCTACGCGAGCTTGTGTTTTCATGAAACGTCCAGGGCTGCTCCTTACGCTGAGCCCCATCCTCCTGGAGTCACCCACGGCTGGGACTTGCAGCAGAGAGGGACTGCTGCCCCTCGGTTCCCCGCCTGGTTCGTGGGCAGAAGCTTTAGGGACTTTCATTTAGCTTTTCCTTCTTCCCAAAAGATAAGTTCTTCCTTCTGAGTTGTTTATTGGTTTGCGTAGCGGTAGGTTATCCTGCCCTTAGCCCAAGGGCTTGCAAGCTGCAGTTGGGATTTTTCTGCAGCCGCCAAGAAGTGTCAACAATTTCCAGAATCCTTTAGTTACTCTTCCTTTGCAATGATGATGTTTGGATGGCTGCAGCTAATCACAGGGCTCAGGAACTTACGGGACTAATTGCCCCATCGAGCAAATAACCAGGAGCTGGTTCCCATCCTGCCGCAGTGCGCGCCTTCCAGCCAGGGCCCCGTCTCCCTGGCTTTGCCCTGCCAGGTCACACAACACTGAATCACCCCCTGGAGATATTTATCTCTGTCCACTGCCAGGAGAGACCTGGAATTGAAATCAGGCCATGAGTGCACCTGTTAAGCATTGCTGTGAGCTGAGATGGATCTGGACCTATGGTGCCTGACTTACTCCGTGCAGCTGGAGGGGCAGTAAGTTGAGTCCTGGCTGGAGCTGGTGGTCTGCAGAGGTCCTATGGATGCATCTGGAGCCCAGCCATGCTGAGATCTCCTCCATGCTGTGGCTACTCTACCATGGAGCCCTTGGTACAACCAGCCCAACTTGGCACCCATGGAGGATGTGCTCTGGGCAGCGAAGCAGGTGATGGGGACCTTCATGAGATGCTCAGCCCAGGGGAGGAAACCTGTCCTCCTGACGAGGCCTTTGGGCACCTCTTCCAGCACCCAGAAATGGTTCTTAGTCTTTGCCGGGGTGATTCTGCTTGTGATTGTTTCAAAGTGTTTGAAACACTGGCCTGAACAAAACCTCTGAGGTGGAAAACCCCTCAAAGCCAAGTGTTCCCCTTCCAAAATATGCTGATCTAAAAAATCAGCAGAATTTGAGAATTACAGAACTCAGCTGAATTTCATATTCTGTTTTATTTTAAGGTGTGGCATGGCACACACTGACAGGTCATAGTATAGCACCCCAACACCACCCGAAGACTTACAATAATTGCTCTATTTTTACAGCTAATCAGCGCATCTGATTCACAGGGAAAGATCAAAGCGTTTCCCTGGATCAAAGTGTTCCATCTTTGTCATGATATCAAAGTTAGATTTATTGCTCTGTGAAGACACGACCGTGTTTGTTTACAGGTGCAGATAAAAGGTATGAGTGGCTCACGACGCTTCCGAAACCAAGCGAGCACCGTCGATGGAGTAATTCCAGTGTTGCGCTGCACCACAGTCTAACACATCAGCTGTAGTGCGTGGCACTGGAATTGCAAACCAGTGTCGTAGAGAGCGTACGGAATGGGGCAGCTCAGCTGGGGTTAAAAACCAGAGCTCAGAGCCACGCTCCTATCAAGCCGAGGAGAGATAGGAACTTGAATTTTCCACCTCACCAGCAAGTGCTGTGGCCCCTGAGCCGTTAGATAAGGGATGTATTGCCTTCCTCTGCTGCTCCTCCCTCCTCCTCTGTGTCTTTTGCTTAAGGCTCAGCCTCCGAGGCGAGCGGGGAAAAAAACCCATCTGCTCTGTGCAGGTGCCGAGCTGCTCGGCAGCATCGGGCTGCGTCACCGTGAGCCCCAGCGCCGGGGTGAGGCAGGGGTGAGGCAGGCACAGTGGCGTCGCAGGGCAGGGGTCGGGCACCCCCAGGTTCTCCTGGGTCTGAATGATCTGCAGCAGACCAGCTCCTTGCGTATTTATTTCACGCAGGAAGACATGCAAAGAGAATGGCTGTGCAACGAGGATTTCCTGGGCGCGGGTCATGCCAGGTCTGGGAGCAAAGCCTGCAATCTCACACGTCAGCATGTATTTCCATCTCTTTCCATTTCCAGCAGGCCCACACTGGAGCTTGTCTGGAACGGGACACCTACCGCGTGCCGGGTTCCCGTGGTGAGAGTACGGGGTGCAGGACCTGGCTGTTGGCAAAGTTTTGTGAGCAAAACCACATCGCTCGTTAGACGTGCTCATGACTGGGTCTTTGACCATCAACAGACTTGGGATCCACAGACTTGGGATCAACAGACTGCATCCACATCGCTTTGGACGAGGCTCGTCCTGTGCCCTCAGGCTCCTCCGCCCCAGCTCCCTGCTGCCAGCGCAGCTCCGGAGCCCCCTCCTTCCTCTGCCAGAGCACAGACCCAGGCGACTGTAAATAAGCGGTACCCCAAAATACATCCCCTGCTCCATGTGCCCATGTCCTGGGACAGCCCACCCGCAGGGACTGGCTCGGGGCTGCCAGGGGCGCAGTTCCCCTTGCCCATTGCTGCTGCCTCTCCTTCCTCGGGCTGTGCCTTGCAGGATATGGCACAGCAAGCTCAGCGCGTGCGTGTGCATACAGGTACTCACAACTGCGTCTGCGTGTGCGTGCGTGTGCCTGCATGTCTGGGAGTCTGCATGTGTGTCTGCATGTGCGTCCGTATGCGAGGGAGCACACAGCCCCCTTCCGCTGCGAGCAGCAAGGCGGCAGGAGAGCTGCAGAGGCAGGAATATTCTGACGATGCCCGGCCTCAAAGCTGCAAACACGGGGCTCTGAGACCCTCCTCCTGCGGGTTTACCCTGAGCTGATGCCATGCGAGACGCTGCTAAAGCCTTCGGCCTTTGTCTCACAGCTTGCTGTTTGTGGCGGAGCTTTGTGCAGCAGCTAGGCACCGGTGCGTTGGGTCACCTTTGGGAGGGGAGATGGGTCAGGATCTGCACAGCTGAGGCCAATGGAGGGTGCAGGAGCAGGAACAACTCCCTCTGGTGCTCCAAACCTCCACAAGATCTGTGCCGTCCCCCGACCGGGCACTGCCAGCACCAACTCTGCAGGGACTGCCGCTCCTGCAGACCGGCACAGCGACTCTGCTGCTCAGCACCGCTCCGGGTCACGGCACATGGAGCAGCACCGCCTTCACCAGTCACGAACCTCAGGGATCCACCGCTGGGCAAAGGGCTGATCCCAGCTCCCTTTAGGTCTGGGCACCGCAGTGCTCCTGCCAGTGGCTCCTGCCCTGCGCTGAAGAGCAGTGCAGTTTCCACCCAGGACTTCAGCTGAAACCGGGGCGTGAGAGCACATGCAAAAGCAGTGATTCAGACATCACCAGGAAGCTTATTTTCCTTCCACTAAAAGCCAATAAAATGCTGCTTCCAGACAGCAGCTAAAGCCTCGTCCTTTCCATCCCAGAGCGTTGTTGCCTGCTTTGTCAGCGGGACCTGTCATGGCCATGGGTCATTGCGTCGATGCTGAACTCTGCTTACGGCGCGTTAAAGACTTCATTGATGATTTAACCCATCTGTGGAATCAGCATAAACCACGGGTGACTTTAACCAATTAAAGGCTATTAATTGATACCTACGAATTAGCTGCTATAGACAGTGATTTACAAGGCTGAGATATTAAATGAACTTAAAGTTTTATAAGGCATTTAAAAATAATCATAAAAAACTTGCAAGCATCAGATGTTTGCACGGAGGGACCTGCCCTGCAGAGGAGTGTGCCGAGGAGAGCTGAGAGCCATCGCACAGCAGCGCGACGGCTTGGCACGCTGAAGAGGAGAGCTCCAGGGCTGGAAGGTGTTTAAAAACTCCACGTTTACGTCTTTTTTCTCCCTTTTAAAATACAGTCTGTTGTTAGACCTGACTTGCAAAAAATCAGAGGTTGTCCTGCTTCATTTTCTGCAGTTTCTTGTTGGCGTTTGGCCTTGGCTTGAACTCAAGGGTGGGCATTTCGGTACTTCTGGGGACTGTGGCACGTGGATCACCCTGGACCCGAGTCTAAGGGTTGTGGAAGATGAAAGTAGTGAGCCCCGAAGGACGGGCGGTGCCCACTCCCCATGGCAACGGCATCCTGTGCCATCTGCTCTGTGCAGAACAGAGCTGTGCTGCCCTTGAGCAACCTGGACATCACTGGAGAAAGACACCTCATGTTGTGCTGGGCCTGAGCCAGCCAGGATCCACCATCAGCGCAGGAGCTGGGGTGTGTGCACCCCTGATCCAGCCCCAGAGGACTCGAGTCCCCTGTCCTGCACTGGGGAGCGCGGGCCCTGGCTCTCTCAGGGAGCAAAGCGAGAGGTGCAGAGAAGCCCACACCCACCTTGGGCAGGGTCTGTGCTCCCGACACACCCTGACACCCCGTCCGCTGGCCCTGCCTCCACTCCTCCACACGCTGCTCTCGGTCGCACTCCATAGCCCACGGGGCCACCTCACGCTTTACGTTGTGCCTGATGGGCACAGCATCTCCAAGGGGGGATTGAGGGGATCCTTCGCCCCCATCTGATGGGGCCAGTGAGAGACTCCACATCCCTGTCTGGTGAGACACACTGGGACCAGGCAGCATTTCAGCTTCAAGAGCTGCAGCTCCATTGTCCCACAGGTCCTCGTGGGCCGCTGCAGCTACATCATGGACCAAGATGCTGGCAACCTGGGCACAGGAGTGGTCCTGGCTCCTTGGGACGTGCGTTGGCCAGGTGGCCCCAGGACAGCAATTGCAGAATCTCCTGTGCTGCCCAGAGAGTCCCTGGCTAACATGACCTGATCAAAGACACGAGCAGGCTGTTTCTCTCTGTAGTGGCAGTGGCAGGAGCAGGCTCTTCGGATCTGTATTTCAGCTGGGCCTTGAGTCCGGGAGCAGTCCCGAGTTTTGAGTGGGCCTTACACACAGCTCTGGTTTAGCACAATCGCAGCCCAAAATCTCATCTCAACATTCCACCAGCACCTTCTGGGAAAAAAAATGCATTCTCTTTTGTGTCCATTCTTTTGTGTACCCTGGGGAGCACCTTGGCATGGGTTTGCACGGACACACCATGAGGTGCACATGCTTGTGAGACCTGGGCACAGGCCTGCCGGCGTCTGGGCTCATGCAGTAGTGTTGGGACACTCGTGCTGGAGCAGGAGGCTTTGTATCCCGGGCTGGCAGCAGCCTCTGGAGCTTTGAACTTGGCACCACTGTGGGGAGGGAAGAGGCCACACCGTGGCGTAGGACAAGCCCTGCATTGCACCTACCAGCATGCACGTCTCACTGCAACGCCTGCCGATGACCCCGTAGAGGAGCCAGAATGATCCTGGCATCCCTCACTGCGCAGACTGCGTGGGACACAGCCCGATCCCTGTCCGTGCTTTGGCTGAGAGACCAGAACTGCGCTTGAGCAGCCGCTGGTTCCGCATGCTGTGCTCCAGAGTGCTGCTGCCAACGGACCGCTCCCCAAAGGATCGCAGCATGGAGGCTGTTTGCAGGCTGTGGCAGAAGGTGCTGCTCCTCTGCAACTTGCTAGAGGATGCCACACCGCACAGCTCCTGGGAGGATGCCCTGCGAGGGAAGGGCAGAGCTCTCTACCCCTCTTACCGTGCTCCAAAGGATGCTGGTGCTTTGATCTGGCATCCAGAGCTCCTGCTGCCCGTGGGGACACTGAGACCGCACAGCAGTGCTGCAGGACACTGGTACGCTGCAAATCTCCGCAATGCCATGGCACTGCGAGGGTGTTAGCACCCTGCACGACCCTCCAAAAGCTGCTGCCAGGGGTCCCTCACTCTACCATCCACACCTAGCCCACTGCTAGGCGCATCCGCTCCCAAAACACGTGCTGTGCGTGGTGGGATGGGGACAGCACGTCAGAGCTGCTCACCAGCATCCAGCGCTCTGCACCACGCTCCAGCGAACCTTGGCACAGCGTACCGCGCCGTTGCAATTGTCATGCAACACTTGGGGTGATGCCAGCACCCCATAAGACCCCAGAGAAGAACCCAGGGTGCTCTGCCGTGTCCCAGAGGATTTCTGCATCCTGCCCCACGCTCCGCCATGCCCGCGCACAGCAGTAGCCCACTCGCACTGGAAAGCCCCAGACGCCGGTGGGCGAGGGCGCAGGGGAGGGTCGGTGGCAGGGCTGGGCGCTGACTCGGCTGTTCTAGCACAGCTGTGCCACCGAGCACCGGGCACAGGGAGGGAGGCGCTGGGTGGGGAGGGATTGAGCGGGTTTCGGCCCCGGCGCGCAGGGAGCCAGGCTGGCGGGGGGCCAGCGCGCTGCTGGGACAGGCAGCGCTGTGGGAAGCAGGGAGTGCCGCCGTGCCCCCACCCTGGGCGCTGCCAGCCCCGCAGGGATGGGCAGAGCGGCTGCAGTGCCTCTGCGCCACGCCGGGCACCGGCACTGGCAGGGCCCTGCCTTTGCCTGCCAGAAAGGTTTTGAGGGTGAACCTTCAAAGCCTGGGAAAAGGCGATACGTTTTCCAAGTCAGATATACCTTTTTGTCCAGAACCACGCACCACACAGGGTGGAGACGTCACTTGCTGGACTTGCCACTCTCTGTGTTTTTCACGTCCCAGCACTGCCACCCTCCCCAGCTCTCCCCTTTTGCCCCAGTAAAGGATCATATTCATCCCTCCACACCTTGTTTTTGGGGAGGTGGGTGATAGGGGGCTGGTTCCGCTCCACTCGCTGCCTCACTGAAGCTGAGGCTTCCCAGAGCCTTGTTCCACAAAACTTGATGGCATGTCTTGAAGTAGGCAAAAAATAAATCATCCAACAGCGATGACAAGGGAGAAACCTGCACGATGCCCCCACATCACTGGGCCTGGAATGGGGATGGCAGGCAACCCCAGCAAAAGGACAGACAAAATGTCTTGCCAAGGGACAAGAAGCCTTTGAAGATCCACCGTGCCATGCATCCATCCCTTCCCCGCTGCCCTGGGAAATGCCTCATGGATGCTGTTTATAACAGCGTGGGACAGCCTGCCCCAGGAAACAGCCATGCAAGCCTGGTGTCTTCTGCTGGCTGACGGTCCAGGTCCATGCACCAGGAACACTCAGGATTGTGCAGCTGATGTGCCCCCGTGAGCATTGCATGTGGGAGCGTGCTACAGAGATGCCTACAGCTACGTGAAAGAGATCTGCATCCCCGAAAGGACAGATACACGGTCTCTCCACACTGACTCATCTCAAGTCTTCGTTGCGTGCTATCAGAAACACGCAGAGGCAAAGACCGTTTGCTCTGGGCCCTTTAGGAAGAGGTGGAAATAGGAACGAAAATGGCCTAAAAGCAGATATTTTGACTAATCCATGGACCAAGAGGCTTGGAAGCAGCACCACTATCCATGCTGTCCCACAGGGCCAGCCCTGACACAGAGAGGAGCAAGGAGGGCTCTGGTACAGCAAATGCAGGAACTAAAGTGACCATAACCAGAATTGTCCCAAAGTGCAGCAGGAAAAGCATGTCAGACCACTGAGGTCTGTTACAAAACCTCCCAGAGACTGCAGCTGTGAGAAGACACGTTACTCGGGAGGTCCTGGATGGTTTCTACATCCTGGTGCACCCCAGGGAGCGGGTGTGCAGCAGCGCTTGCTCAGTCGAGCTCTGTTGGGATGGTCCTGTGCCCGTTCCCTCTGGGCTCAGAGCTTCAGGATGGAGACAACACCAGCACCCCCTCACCGTTCTCTTTATTTACAGACACAACATCAGCTGGGGGCGTGGAGATGGGAAACAGCACCTCGCAGAGCATCTGCCCGCCCGGACAGCGCTGTGCCTGCAGGAAGGTCTTTGCAAGCTCTGTGCCATGGGAGGGCAGGTGGGTGCGCGGTGCAGGCTCCACAACGTGGGAAAGCCGTCTGGTCGACGGAAAGGCAATAAACCTCCCTGTGGCTGAGCCTCCTTCGCCTTCTGAGTCATCTATTTCCACCGGCCGCCCACCATGGTCTTCCCACGGGCACCCTTTGACCTGGAAGGGAAGCAGAAAAGTACGTGCGAAAAGGCATGAGTGACCGTGAAAGGAGGGACAGGGTGGATGCCGTCAGTGGTCCTGCAAAGAGGACCAAGCCATCTCCTGTTGATTCTCACTGCCCTGTGGGGAGGAATGTCGTCAGCGGCCCCAGGTGAAACCCTGGGGCCTGAGTCAGTCTCTGTGCTTTGGGACTCCATGGGAGCAAGATCATGCATCTTCCCAGGTGTTTCTGAGGAGCCCCAATTCCCTTCCCATCTTCCTCCCTCCCAAGGATCCATCAGAGAAGAATCAAGGAGTTGGATCTCTGGTTGTGGAGGGATAACAAAGGCTGCAGGATCCTTCTCCCAAGAATGAGAAGCTGTGAAGCTGTTAGCCAGGACGAACACACCGCTCTCCTCAACCAGCGCTGGGGGAACAGGCACTGCTCTGGGCACGGGTGAGCAGGGAGGAGGAGGAGGAGGCTTGGGTGGACAGTGAAGGGCATTTCTGGCATCTTATCCTGAGAGTCACCAGAGCAGCTTTGGCCGCCAATCCTTGGCATCCCCTCCTCCCTCAGCCCGACTGCTAGCCCGATGCCAGCCTGGGGTCCATGCAGCACACGTGCAGCAGGAGACACACAGCACTGGGGAAGCGCCCGTACTCACCCCTTGCTGCAGTAACAGGCCGTGTCGGGGCAGGAGAGAAGAGAGATTTGGTGTAAGCGGACAGGAGGTGCTGCTACCTGACACGCGGGGCAGACTGAGCACCTCTCACGCGAGACATGAGGGCAGGATGGGGACGCGAGGGCAGCATGGTGCTCCCGAGGATGGGGGCTGGACACCCATCTCCACCCTTCTACCAAGGGTCTCCCAGTCCTGTGCAGGGAACAAGGGCGCAGGGGCAGGCTCCCCTGACCTTGTGGGGCTGCACGGCTCCCACAGCCTGTGGGATTTCCCCTCCTGCACAAGCTGGGATCTCCAGCACCTTCCCTGAGATGCTGGGCAGGGCCGCCGCAGGGATGGGGGCAGCTGGAGGCTGGCAGGACCCCACAGGACACAAGGCTCCATGTGCAGAGGTGGGGTCTCCCCAGGGTCCATCCCCAGCCGGGGTCTCTGGGGGGTGGGGGGAAGCTGGTGGAGGTGGGAGGCAATGGGGGTCTGCTGATGGGAGCAGAGAGCATGGACCGAGGTCCCTGGGCCAGACCTGCAGGTCCATGAACACTGGGTACCAGTGGGACCAGGGGCAGGAGTGGGAAGGACAGGAGGTGGGAGAGAGCCAGGAGATACATGGGGAGAGAACTGCGTCCGGGGGAGCAGGGAGCTGCCAGGGCAGGAGGTGTTGAGGAAGGATGCTCAGCCTGCCGGGGACTTACACTTTCTGGTGGTCGCTAACACGGTTCCGGAGGACATTGATCTGCAAGAGAAACGCAGGCGGATGGTGAGGCCTGGCACGATGCTCCACGCCCGGCTGGGGATGAGGGTCAGGGTGAAGGTGCGTCACTGCTCTCTCTTCCCCAGCAGTTCTTGTGTGGGGGTTAGCACGGGGCTGTGGTGTGCACACATCCCTGGGAGCTGGCAGAGCCACCACACCCTGGGTGTTTGTCACCCCACATGCAAAGGTGAGCACAGCCCCTTTCTGATGCAGCCAGCTTTCCTGCGACGGCACCGTCAGTCAGACAACCCACCTCGGCTCCCAGGTGGGGAGCAGAAGGAGCAGCCAGGCACATGGACGGCAAACAAGCTCACGGAGGTCCCCATGGCTCACCTCGTATTTCTGCCGCTTGAACTTTTCCTGCAGGTCAAATTTTTCAGCCTCCAGATCACGGATGGTTTGCCATAGCTCCTTGGCCTTGTCCCTGTGGGCAGAGCCGGCTGCTGTCAGTGTAGAAAAGGGATGTGGCTCACGGAGGGGACAGGGCAGTGATGCCACCAGCTCGTCTGCTCCCCCAGGACAGGTCCCTGCAGGCTCCATGCCCAGGTGGGGATGTGTTAGCCAGGCAGCCATGTCAGCCCCATGCGTGGACCGGAGCCACGGGTGAGGTCGGGATGCATGAGGACACGCATGTCCCACGCGTGTGAGCGTGGCTCCCTCTGATGGCCAGCGCTACCACAGCAGCCTGGCAGTGGTGGCCCAGCAGAGCTAAGGAGTCCTTGTCCCCGGTGGGGTGTCACAGCTGGGGTATCACACCCAGTGGGGTGTCCCAGCTGTGTCACCACCCTCTTGTCTGGGCTTGAAGCCCCTGGCAGCCCGGCCTGGCCAGGATCCTGCCCCAGGAGGTGGGACCCAGCGCAGAGCCTCTGTCCTGGACATCCCTCCTGCAGCCCGTGCTCACCTCAGCTTGTCTTCGTTGAGATGGTCGATGTTCAGGGGCTTCCGCCGTTCACTGAGGATTTTCTTCTTCTTTTCACGCTCTGTTTGCTTCTTCCCCCCCTTTTTCTCTGACTGAGGAAACCATCAGTCCATTGGAGGGAAGGAAATCTGCCCAACCTTTGCTCTACCCCTGTCCTCAGCTGTGCTCCCAACACCCTCAATTTTTGGGATTCCAGAAGCACATGAGGTCCTCAAGGAAATTTTGGTAATAGTGGACAAGGCAGTCCCCTCACCCCCATCCCTGTCCCTGAGGCGAGGCTGGACCTGCCCTGGCCAGCATCTGCAAAGCAGAGCTCTCAGCTCACTTTGGTCCTCCCACCACCGCTGTGACCCAACAACGGTGGCCTGTCTTCTGCTGCTGTAGAAACCACAGTTTACCAACACCGAGAACACGCATGGTGCTGTGAGGCCAGCCCGTGGTTGAGCCCTGCCGAGGAGCACCAGCGGCTTCATCACAACCGCCCAGGGTAGGATCAAACCTTCTGCATGTAGCCTCCAAAATGCAGCATGTTGGAGAAAGCTTTCTTCTTCCGCTCTTCCTCCTCTGCCTTCTTCCGTGCCTCCTCTTCCTCCTTGCGAGCTCTTTCTTCCTGTCGGGGTCAGAAGTGGGTCAGGAGCAGATGGATGGAGACGTCACATGCTTGTGCTCACATGTGCTCCGTGGCCAGTCTTGTGCCACCCGAGGCCCACCCAAACCCCCAGCCCCAGGGGCAGACTCACGGCCATGCGGGCTTGGCGCTCCTTCTCCCTCTCGCTGCGGATCCGCTGCTGCTCTGCCCTCTCTGCTCGCCGCTGTTCCTGCAGGAGGAGAGGATGTTGGCTTGGACACCCCGCGGAATCTGCATGCCCTCCCTAGGGATGTATCCCTGACCCCAAAAGCCCTGAGAGCCCCACGGGCAGATCTGCTGCTTCCACATCTCCCGGGAGAGCACATCCACAGGGGAAGGTGCGTCTCCGTTCGGCACCGCAGCATCGCAGCAGCCAGCCCAAGGGCTTGCCAGGCACTGGGGTTCAAAATCTGGCTCAGATCTCGGGCTCTGTCTTGCAGGGACACGGGATGTCTCAGGCCTTGCTGTCAGGACTGCGGGGAAAGGGTCGTGGCTGCTTGCCCACAGGCGAGAGGGTGGCAATAGGGACAGAGCGGGAAGGCTGCAGACGTACAATCCTGTCCTTGAGGGAGATGAGCTCCTCTTCCTCCTTCTTCCTGCTCTCAAAGTGGGCTTCGATGAGGGCCTGCAGTTCATTCAGGTCCTTCTCCATGCGCTTGCGGTGGATGTCCTGCAGTGGACGGGAACAGCAGCGGTGGCTGCACTCCCACGAGCAGAGCCCTCCAGGAGATGCACAGCTGCTGAGTGGGGTGCGGAGGAGCGAGGCGAGGGGAGCACCCCGCGGGTAAGCGCACTACTTACGTCAAAATCCAGTCTCTCACCATCTGGGATTTTGGGAGGCACCAGGTTTGGCATGAAGACCCTGCAAGGGAAGGTGAGCAGGAGGACGGTGAGCCTGCAGCAGATAGCTGGGACAAGCTGGTGCTTTTCATCCACGCACTGGTCTCTGCCCAGCCCTCCTCTCCGAGCCTTGCAGTCCCCGGGGATGCAGAGCGAGCACATTTTGAGGACAGGGAAGTCTAACATTGCTTGCTGGATGTTGCCAACTGGACAGCCTCAGAGGAAGGCCTCTGGCATTCCCGGGAAGCACTCCAAGGCGCCCGCATGGCTGGAATAACTCTGCAAGCTGCAGCCAACTTGGCCACCATCCTTTTCCAGGCACCCTGAGGCTGGCAGCCGCCCCAGCGCTCACCCAAAAGAGCACAGAGGAACAGTGTGCTCCAGTCTCATCTGGCACAGGGAGCTGAAACCATCCTCTCATCCTCTGTGGGCTTGAGGGAGGGAGATGCTCAGTAGGACACATAAAGACACAAAGGGATGAAGAGATCGTGGCTGAGGACGGATCTGCCTCCCACATTGCAGCATCCCGGGGTCCATGAGGATCCGCGGGTCCCCAGCAATGGGTCACAGCCCTGCTTCTTCAGGCAGGAACCCCTGTCCCTGGGATGCTGGCACTCATGCAAATGTGTGCCTCATGCCTGCCACGGCCAGGACCGTACTGCAGAAGCAAGACTCTGTCTGTGCCGTGGACTATGTACCCCAGGCTGGGGTGCACACAGATCTTTTTCCAGCTGCGGGGCCACATGGCAGCTGGGCTTCCCCCAAGGAGCACACAAAATGCTTCAAAACTGAGAAAAGACCTCATTTTCAGGATCCCTTTCACATTCTGTGTTTATCTGCCTGTTTCTCTCCATGTCCCAGTCCCACCCTGCTTTCATGCTTTTGCGGCCTCGCTGTCCCGTGCCCGTTATGGCTCATGGTGCTAAGCCCATCCCGTGAAGCCTCTGCCCTGGTCAGACCTTGCACCAGAGAAAGTTCACCGACACTTACTTGGGTTTTGGCTTCGACTCGCCTGTGGGTCCCCAGGTGTGGGAGAGAACGACAACGTTAGTGTCACAGAGGCGTTTGCTTTCACACCTTGACCCAAAACCCACAACTCTGAGCCCAGTTACCCCTCCCTCCCAGCAGCACAGGCTGGATCATCCTCCAGCAAAGAGGCACGCAGTGAGGTGTCCGTCTGCTTGCCAAAACCCCAGACACACGCTGGTGCTCCTGGCTCAGCAGGAGGGCATTTGGGACCTCCTTAGATAGGCAAAGGGACAGTCCCTCCCACCCCAGAGAGGAACAACAATGGATACTTACCTTCCCCGGGCTCCTGCTCTCGGTCCCCCTCTCCACCTGTGGAAAACACGATGCTTGGGCTCCCGGAGGCCAGCCCTGCTGTGCACCCTGCCCGTGGACGCAGTGGGGTGGTTCAGCTTGGCTGTCCCCCCTCTGCCTGCTGCTTATCCCCACTGCAAAACCCGGCTCCATCCCTCCAGGACGAACGGGACGAGAGCAGGTCCCTCATGGACATCCCTCGCTCACAGACCAGGGTCCTCTCCCAGAGGAGCCCAGACAAGTTTTGCAAGACCTCAGGCTGGGAAAGCACTAGTACTACCTTCTCCTTCCGTATTTTGGGCAAATTTCTTACCGAGGCAGCACAAAGCCACCCCTGCTGCAGGCAGAGGACGGGGCCAGGGCAGCTCTGCACCATTTACCGCAGATTCTCCCTCTTCAGCAACAAATGAGTTCAACACCAGAAACCCCAGTGGGTTTGATGTTTTGGGGGACTGGGATCAGGACTGAAACAGCCAAAATTGCCCCACCTCCATTCCTGCTTTACCTTCTCCTGGTGCTTTCGTTTCATCCTCTTGTTCTGTTTCAAAAGCAATGGGCAGAATATGAGCACTCATGGGTGAGAGCAGCCACATCCCCTCAGCACAGAGGGGTCCCAGCACCCTAACTCGGGGGGCACGGCTGGGACCTGAGCCTGCCTCACCCGCTGTGATGGCGCGGGGGCGCACGTCAGGCGGCCCCGTCTGCTCCAAAGCAGACGTCCAGTGGTCTTTGGATGGAGAGACACATCAGAGCACGACGCCGGCTCTGGAAATCCCCGCTCTAAGGCCATGAGGACCTCTTGGTGGAATGGGCTTAACCCATTTTTGGTGTTATTGCAGAGTGCTGGGCACAAGTTGATCAGCAACCAGCAGAAAACACTATTGTCCTCATGCAGTTTTGACACCTCCTTACTGGAGACCACAGATACGGGGGAGAGCTGCCCCTCTGTGCTGCTGACCCCCTGTCACAGGCCACGCTGGGACATCCCAGACCCTGCTCATCACCCCACCGAAGCAGAGCAAGGCTCCAGCCAAGCCATGGGAGCTCACTGGCGAAGCCACCACGCACCTTCTGCCTTGGTTTCTTCAGTCTCCTCCTCCTCTACCTGTTCTTCCTGACCTGTGGAATAACGGGCAGCATGAGTCCCACAGCCACCATTCCCGCTGGCTCCCTGCAGACCATGGTATTAGGACAACCGTGGCACAGGGCCGGCCGAGAGAGAAACCCAGGGGAGATGTACCCGTGGGAGAAAGAGGCAGTGGCTCAGAAAGCCAAGGGCTTTGCTCCAACCTTTACCCAAGGGCTGCTCTCTGTGCTTGGGCAGGGGAAAAAAAAATTAAAGAATTTAGAGCCACCTCCTGGTTTGTCCCTCATTCCCTCTCATGCTATCGTGCTCTTATATCCCGGGATGCAGGGGGGGATGGTTTCTATTGCTCTCCCCTAGGCACTGGAGAACAAGACTGGCTGGCGTTAGAGAATGTGCCTTCCGCACCTTCCCAACCTTATTCCCAACACTGTTGGAGCATTCTTCCACTGGAGGGAGCAGCATCCCCACAAGAGTCCTCCAGTGGAGTCAGAGCAACACTGGGGCCCACAGGTCCTGGGAAGACTTGTGGTCCCACAGCGAGAGAGAAGGAAAGAAAAAGAAGATAGCAAACCCTGGGTGCATTTGGTTGACAGACGTAAGAGAGAAGCCACGGACATGGAGCAGATACGCACAGCACAGCAGGGCAGGAAGGGGGGAGTGTCAGAAGCAAGAGAGAGAAGTGGAAGAATGAAAGAAAACCATTTCCAACCAGGAAGAGGCAAAAGACACACCGACCCACGACACAGTCATAGCAGTAGTGGAAAGATGAAATAAAGAAAGGTGCAATAGCTACCGTCTTCTTCCTCTATCCATTCTTCCTCTTCTGAGCCAGGGAGGAGGGAAAGGAATAAGTGCAGAGGTTAGTTGGACGCCACAAAGCTGTGGGCTGTAGCTATGGCGTGCACGAGATGAGGACTCTAGCACTGCGGTGATGGTGATTTCCTTCTCTTTGCTTTTACTGTTCGGGAGACTTTGCCGTGCAGCAGCCCAGGCTGCCTGGCAGCACCCTGAAGCAGCAAGAGGCTCAGCAAAACCCAGCTCCCAAACCCAGCCCCAAACGCGCAGCCCAGCTGTGTCCCAGAGCGGCTGCGCGCACCGTGGGGTTTGCTTCTTCACCAGACCGGGGCAACTGGAGGTTTGTGCTCAAGCATCATTAATACAGAACCAGCTGAGGCTGCAGCTCTCGTTGAGTTATCGTGCTCACACCTCTGCCAACGCCCAAGCCCAGCATTTCCACCCCTGTTTTGAGTCAAGAGTTTGCTCTGACACAAGAGATCCCCAGAATATTCAGGCTGGTTTTGATCCTATTGATGTTTCAGATGGAAAAATCTGAAACATGGTCTTATCTGCCTTTTCTGGTCATGGTTTGCTCATGGCAGTCAAGGAGCTTGCCACCAGAACCCACCCAAGCAAAACACCGAACCGACAGCACTTGTCTCTTGGTCCTTGCAGCCAGTGGAACACCTACCTTCTTCCACATACTCCTCTTCACAGGGCACGTGTGCGCACAGGAGAGAGGGAATGGGAAAAGACGCAGGTTATTGAAGTTGCTCAGATCATTTTTCTTGGCTTCAGCCTCGGAGCAGCTGCAGATGCTCCATGTCCTCTTACCTTCCTGCTCCCTGCAAAGCACAACACAAATTCACGGAGTTACAGCGATCTGCTGCGGTGGGGCACGTGTCCACTAGCGAGGCCAAAGGGGAATTTGACATTTCCTCAGGGCTGGCTCCCCTTTTTCATGGCAATGATAAACGGCTGCTGGGCAGGCTGCTGTGTGCCATAAGGCAGCAGCGAGGACAGGATGAGACCCAGATCACCCCGCAGGCTGCGGATAGCAGGAGCTGAGCTGCCCGACTGACCTTTCGATGGTGGTCAGAGCACAAGACCATTTTGCGTCTTGAGAAGATCGAGTGATCATGGCCTGTACACCTAGAAATGGGCATCTCGCACCCCACCTTTGCCCCAAAGTCCTTTCCTGGCCTTGGGGGAGATGCACAGTCTCTCCTCGGGTGTGCCCAGGGGATGCTGGGCGCGGGAGTCGGACTGATTGCCGAGACAAGCGAGTCTGCTGTGGTGTTTAAAACGTAAGAGAGGGATTCAGATCTACTTTTTCTGCTGGTGGATGAGAAGTAGGAGCTGTGTTTGGACTGATCCCTATAACCATGTATTGCAGATATCGAGCCCCTTCTCTCCCGGGTACACCTCACGGCCCGGCAGCCCTCACCAGCAAAAGTTGCCCTCAAATTTGTGCCTTGGCAAGTGATGCTCTGGATGTGGCAGGACCCCATCAGCAGCAGACTGATGGCATCAGCTTTTCCCAACTGCCTCACTGGTTTAGATTGCAGCATCTTTAATGGGACTGTCCCTTGCCCCATACGTGCTGAGACGGCTCCTAACGCAGAGCTCGCCACCGCTGGGGTCTCGGCACCCTCACAGCCGCGATGTAGATGGGCACAGGGTGGGTGGATTTCATGCTGGGTGCTGGGATAACGGCAAGAGCCGCTGTCCCCGAAAGGCACCTCTAAGAAATACTGCAGCCCTGTGGGAAAGTGGGAATAAGGAGAAAGGCAGGGTGTTTAAAAATACGCCACTTACTGCTCGTATTCTTCGATGACCTCTTCAGAGTCCGACATACCTGGTTATCTAGCAGAATTCAAGGCAGATTGGAAAAAGCGGGGGTTAGGACCTGAGATAAGGCCAAGCACAGCCTGTCCTCCAGCGCCCGAGACACAGGCATAGAGATGCCACGTTTCTCCAAAGCGCTCGGAGCTTCGGGCTGTGCCAGCCGGGCTGTGACAGCGTTATCTCCGCAGAGATAAGGCTCCCCGCTCCCCTCCTGCCCCAGCATCGCCCCAAAGAGATTAGACACAGCCTCATGCCACACCGATAACTGCTGTCAGGAGCCGCGGCCAGGACACGGCGCTCCCCTCGCAGCCATGGTAGGGTGCTGCGTTTGCTCAGGGCACGGGAAAAGAACCCAATTATAATGCTCAGCTTGTTTTGCTTCCTGACTATTCTTAGCTCGGTTGGGATGTAGAAAATTGCAGGGATGTCTCGTTATCTCAAATTTACAGCCCTGCACAAGCCACAGAACGAGATCTCAGTGAGACCTCCCAGTCCGGCCCCCCAAGCGCAGGGGCGACCTGGGCAGGAGCCTTTCTCTCCTGGTCCTGGCCCTGAGACTGAGGTTAGCTAAAAGGAATAATTCACGGCCTGGTTTAGCAATAGGGCTAATAACTGCAGAAACAGCCATGCTCATCTTCCCAGCACACCCATCTCCCTCCCAGCCGTGGCCAGGAGGGCTTCACTCACCGTCCCACCTCATCTGGCTTCCACCCAGTGCTCCACCACCAGCGCTGCGCAGACCAGCCCCACAATCAGCCCCAGCCCTGGGCATCCCGGAGCACCCCTGAGCATCAGCCCAAGCCCCCGCACGGCCTGTCCACCGCTCGCGTCGTGCCAGACCTCGGCACAGCTGAGATGTGGCAGGGCAGCACAAGGCAGCTCTGGAAATAACTCCCATGTGCTAAAGCACCTGTTCCCAGAGCAGCGCCGCCTCACTTCTCCTTCTGCCGAGCGTCTGGGAACAACTGCTCCTGGCTACATCTGTTGGGCATTTATTACCCAGGATGGGTAGGACAGGCTGTTCAAGATGCTGAATCCAGGATTGGAATCCACAAGCATGGGAAAGACGCGTTACAGGAGGGGTGCTTCTGCATACCCGTGGCTCCCGGGGGGGTTGTCAAACCTCACTTCCGAGCAGTGACTCAGAAAGTGCTTTTTGGAGACAAATGAAGTCAGAACTCAGCCCCGTCTGCGTCAGGTTCACCGCCTGCTTCTGCCGTCATCGATGGATCTGGGGCTTGGCCCTAAGCATCCCCTCCATCCCCTTGGTCTCTGCTCCCCCTCGAACATTAATTCCTGGTCTTACTTTTTCCCCAGGCTTGACGTGGTCCTGCTACCCCCATAGTCTGACCAAATCATTTATGGCCTCTGAGCACCCAAGATTTCATGTTGCCCACTCGTGACACGAGAGCAGAGACTCCCTTGTGGCCACGACAGTACAAACATGCATTTGCGAAAGCTTCTTCCTACATTTCCATTCACCTTTCTCACACATCACCAGATCTCACAGGGTATTTGCTGAGGAACAGCAGTAAAACCAGGACTGTTAAGGGGGTACACAAGAAAAAACATGGCTGTAGGAAATATTTATCCATCCTCTGCACAGAAATAGATAAATCTTTCCATTAAAGCCTTGAAATCCTGTTTTGAAAGAATTTGGAGAACCCAGCAGAATCACAGCTCTGGGGTTGAGTTCATCCTCCACAGTTTGCAGTCCCTGCTTTCCTCCAGGTTACCCAGACACGGAGCTCTCATTTCCCAGCATTTGCTCCAGCATGGATCGTGTCGCTGCTCCCTTCCTGCTCGGCAGGGTCACACCACGCACAGGAGCATCCCACCTCTAGCCCAGCCTACTGGCTGCCAGCGAGCCAGGGCCGGGCTGGCCCCACGCTCCCGCGGGCATCGCATCCCTCATGTGCCCTCCAGACGTACAGGGAATGGGGATCTACGAGATTCCCTCAGAACCAGGGCAGCCAACATCCTTCTCAGTCGCCTTGGCACACATTGAGGTGCTCCAAAAGGCCTTGGGCAAGTTGCGAATAAAACCCCCTGGAGAGGGTCCTGATGCTTTATCCGTGGGAATGCCTTCACGGCAAAAATACATCCCAGCGCGAGTGGCTGGGGAGAACCATTAACCCCGAGCCAAATTCCTTTTGGGTCTTTAACAACCGCCCTTCCCCTGAGCATCCTACCCCACGAGCAGGACCCCGTCACCTCAGCCTTACCTCTGCCGCGGGGCGTGGGTGGGATCCCAGGGAGCCGAGGGGAAGCCGGCGGACGTCTGGGAAATGCTCTTTGTGGGCAGGAGGCTTTAAGGGGGCTCCAGCGCCCACCCCGGGGCGGGCAGCGCCAAGAGGAATGTGCCCGGCGCCCAGCGAGGAATGCAACACTTGTGAGCTGCTATTTCGGCAGCCACGGCCCCAGCCCCCTCTGCCGCTCCCCCTTCCCCCCCAGGAGCCCATATAAGCCCAAGCTATTGTGTGGCCTCAGAGATCGGCTATTTTAAACCCTCCGGACTGAGATACGCGGGTGCCCGAGGGGCTGACACAAGCCAGGCAGCTGTCACTTTCGAGGGCCAGGGATGCTGATAAGGCAGTGGTGACACGAGCGGAGGACCGGACCCTCCATCACAGCCCCCAGCCTGGGCTCGTTCAGCCGCTACACCGCGTCCAAGACACTGCAATGAGAAGCAAAGAGTCTCAGGCTGCTTTTACCCCTCCCTGGGACACATTTGTCTCGGATTTTTCCTTTTTTTCCTCTTGCCAGAAGAAAGGAAGCGAACAGCTCCCAGGCCAGGCGAGGAGCAGGTGACCGGGAGTGTCTTAGAAAGAGCAATTTTTATTAGGGGAAAAAAAGGCACAGAGAAAAGTCCTTTTCAAAGCTCAGTGAGCAGGATGAAATCCAGGGGCAGCAGTAGAGTCCCGCACCAAATCTGGCCACCGCAAAGGGTGCTCAAGGCACAGCCCTAGCCGTCGAAAGGCTCCAGCACAAGGATCTGAGCATCGTTTTACGGGCTGCCCGTGGCACCCTAAAGCTGGAGCACCCTGCTTCCCTGCTGGGGGGCTCAGCAGCCCGGGGATCGCAGGGCCAGGGGTCTGCACAGCCACGGGCAAAGGGGGAGAGGGAAATGGGGTTTGCAGAAGGGGCCCAGCACAGGGTGCTCGCCTCCATGCAACCCCAAAAATAGGGCCACGGCCAGCCCACCCTTCCCATATCACTAAGTGAGAGGGGTCGCTGCTTGCAGGGGATGGTGAGGGCAGGGTGGAGAAGGTCTCTGGCTCAGCCGCTTGCTGGAGGGAAGGACCAGGGCCATCCGGTCCACCCTTCTTCCATGAGGCATCTCCAAGTTACACCAGCGCACGCGTTACTTTGCAAACACTGTTTGCCTTGGCTGGGTCCCTCCAGCAGTGACAGCCGGGGGGGTGGGGAGGTGACATCCGCCTGTCCCACCTCACCCCACACGAGCCAGGCAGCAGGGATGGACATGGTCCATGGACGTGCAGCTGAAACTCCCTTGGCCAGGCAGCTTCTCGCCCACTGACGTGATCCAGCTGCAAAGGAGACGTATCGGCTGGTCCTCTTTGGCAAGCAGTTACGGGCACAGCCAGAGATCAGGAGCAAAGCACCAAAACATTTTGGGGAAAAGAGGCAAGAATCTGCCTTCAGCATTTGCAAGGAGTCTCCAGGCCTGGGCACTCCCAGGCAGGCAGTGACTGAGGATGGGGAGCGCAGGGGTAATCTTCCAGCCTTCTTCCTTCCCATCGCACGTGCAGGAGACCCCGGCGACCTGGGGTGCACCTGCACGTGGCGCGGGGGACTCTCATGGCAGTGGGCTGCTGGACAGTTGGGTAGGGCTGGGCTTTGTTCTTCAGAGCAAAACAGTTTTTCCCCGATCATCTGATATTATTGCAACCGATATTGTTACAACTGGAAAAGAAAGTGAGAAGCTGTGAGGCCGGGCCCAGGGCTGCAAACCCCTAAAGGCTCCTGCTGCAACCAGGAGCATACTCGTCCCAAACAGGGGATGGGGCAGGCAGGCATCCCCCAAATCCCACCACATGCCACTTCCCTGCCTCTCCCAGACCCTTCTCACCCTTACAGCTGCCTCCAGTTGTACCCTCCTGCTGACTCCCCCCAAGTCATGGGGTCCGGGATGTCCCACACGGCCCCTCTCCTCCCCATAGCCTGGTTCTCCCACGCCTGCCCTCTGCCCCCAGCTCAGAGGATGCACCAGTTTTCAAAGCAGCTCCACGCCTACCTTGGTGTCCCCAGGGGTGTCTCCAGGCTGCTTCACCCAGACATCACGGTTTGGCAGGCTGTTGATTTTCCTGATGTCCTGCAAACAGCAGAGTCGTAAGCAACACCAGGTTTTCCCCACGCCTCACGTGCGGTGTTGCCTTGATCTGACTTTAACCAAACCCTGAAGCATACGTGCTCCAGGTAAAACCAGATGGCTTTGAGATCCTGCACTTGGTAGACCCTCAAAACCAAGTGCAGCTCTGGCCCGCAGAGGTGGTCGGCAGCAGGCATTATTATAGGGAAAAACTGATAAAGGAGCTGCAAGCTTTACCCAAGAGTGACCACAGCAAACCTTCTCCTGGCAGACACGGAGCTGGCACAGCCTCCTGGTACAGAGACGTTTGGGCAGTGCTGATCACTGCAGCTCAGCGCTGGGGTGCCCAGGCTTGCCTGCCCGCGCTGCGGGGCTGGGCTGGCGCTGCCCCTCTTGGTCCCGCACCCGGGCGGCTGCGGGAGGCTCCATACGAGCAGTGGCAAAACTCCTGGTTGCTGTAAAGAGTGATTCCTCCCCAGGGCTTGCTGAACCTCTCCTTTCCAGGTACAGTAAACGGCCCTGAGGCCAAAGGGTCTCCCGTCCTCCCTCACACCCGTGTCCCTGGAGCAGCCGCTGTGGCAAAGTGCGGACCTCTGAGCCCCCTTAGATGAGCACTTTGACCCACAGATACAAGACATCCTAACTGGGGGTCTGGGCTACACTCAGGGATGCGGATCACTCCAGACCCCATACGTAGCAGAACCTCTCAGTGCACACGTAGTTCTCCAAGCCCTGCAAGAGCCCGGTGCCGAAGGACCCAGCATACGGCTCATCTCCCAGTGACCTCCCGGTCAGAGCCAGTCCTCCAGACACTGGCAGAGATGGGATCATGCTGGGGTGATCTCTCTCACTGGTGGCAGAGTCTGCTCCCCCTGCACGTCCCCTGGGACACACTCCCAGCTGGTGCCTGCTCCCTGCTCACCCCACCAAGGGCTGGGAGCAGCTGCTTCGGGCACTTTGGGGTCAGGATCATGGCACAGCAACAAGTAGAGTCCCGACATCTCACCGTGGCAGCCCTGCAGCACCCAAACCTCCAGCCTTGGCTAAATTCCTCTCAAAGCCTTTAATGGCTTCAGCCAAGGGTTCATCAGCCCTTCAAGCCCCACCACCCCAGATGCAGGGATGTGTCCCGCCAGGATGCCTGATCTCAAGGCTCTATCCCGGGATGTTGGCACAAGTCGGTACCTTGCTCTTTTCCTCCTTGGCAGGCTCCTGAGCTCGGCTGATCCACAGATTAATGCGGGATGTCACCGATCCTGGGATCTTCAGGTTGTCCTGTGGCACAGAGAGCAATACCAGGGTTACCAGCTCTCCCACTGTACGAACGTGGCCCAGGACAGTCCCCAGGGCACGGGGAGGCTGAGCAAACCTGCAGCAGGCAGAGACCAGCCTACACCTTGGCTGCATCCCAGCTCCTCAAACACCAGCATGTCGACATGAACCCACACACCACCGGAGCACAGTTTCGGTGGCAGCCGGTGCCCAAGCCCTGCCCTGCCTGGCACTGCTCAGCAGCCACCAAACTCCCAACAAACTGCATCCAGGCAGCAGCCTGCCAGGCTGTGAGCAGGTACCCAAACAGGGAAAGATTTCTCCAAAAAGCTGGTGCCCGCCCCGGCACAGAACCCCACTGGAAGGTCCTTGCTCAGGCCAGATCCTGCCCTTACCTTCCTGACAGCCAGCGGCTCAGCCTTGCTGGGAGCACTCGCCTCGAAGAAGTTGCGCTTGCTGGCCACCCCCTCTGAGGACAGCAGGAGGCTCTTCTGAATAGTCAGGGACGATTTCACCGCCTCCGAGCGCTGAGAGGAGAGAGGGGCATCAGCAGGGGCCATGCACCCCAAGGGTAAAAAGCAAAGTCCTGCTTCTGGCTCGTGTCCCAGTCCCATCGGGGTCTGCTCCCTCCGTGCCCATCACCACCTCATGGATCATCCCACTGCTCCCCCCAGCAGGACCGTGCAGCGTCCCCATGACCGTCTCCAAGGGATATCCCCTCTCTGCTCCTAAAACCCTGAAGTCAATCTCTTTTTCTGCCTGGGACCATTTTCTTCAACCCCATTAGCACTGGTTGTTCGGTGCAGTTCAGTCCCTCTCTGCCTTCCACTCTCAGCTCCAGGCCACCCCTTTCCCTCTCCCCACATCCCTCCCATGACGTTCTGGCTATACCCAAGGTTTTTGGTACCTGCACAGCTGAGGTGTACTTTTCCAGCTTCTCCCCAATGGTTGTGCTGCTACCTGGGATCCTCAGACTCGCACTGGTGAGGAAAAGGGGAAAGAATTGAGCACAACCCACTCAGGGTCTCCCAGGACTCAGCCCATGGTCCTGGGGGGCTCTGCTTGGCAGAAGGAGACCTCATCCAACACAAGCACTCCTCCTGCATCTGCGTGCCAAGTGAACCAAGGCAGCTCATTCCCTGCTGGTGACCAAGATCTCCACGTCTTACTAGGGCCACACTGGGCATTCAGAAATACCTCTGAGCTCCTCAGTTTATCCTGCCTTCATCACTGCCATCTTCACCAACATCAGTATGAGTTTGCCTATAGCATACATAGGGGTGAGCCCAGGTGCCCATAAAGCCCCACTCCCCTGCCCTGGACTCAGAGGTGGGAGAGGGCATCCTGTCGACCTCCTGCATTCACACCTGAGCCCTCAGTTAGGATCACAGAGTGGTTTGGGTGGGAAGGGACCTTTCAAGCCCACCCAGTCCAACCCCCTGCAAGGAGCAGGGACATCTCCAACCAGATCAGGTTGCTCAGAGACCCGGCCAACCTGGCCTGGAATGTTTCCAGGGATGGGGCATCCACCACCTCTCTGGGCAGCCCATTCCAATGTTCTACCACCCTCAGTGTAAAAAATTTTTCCTTATGTCTAATCTGAATCTACCTCCCTCTATTTAAAAATCATTACCTCTCAGTTCCTCAAGAGGTTTTAAGACACCCATCCAAACCGTGCCATGGAGATGTGGAGGATCACTTGATCTGGCCACTAAAGCCAGAACAGGTTGCTCCAGTGTAGTGGCTTTTGATATCTCCAGGGATGGGACCCTGTTGTGGTGCTGCACTGTGGTTCAGCCCCAACCGGGACCAGACTACACAATCTCTCTCTCACTCCTCCTCCCCACCCTCCAGTGGGACAGAAGGGAGAATTGGTAAACAAAAAAAAAAAAAAAAAAAAAAAAACAACAAAACCCAGAAAAAACACATGGGTTGAGATTGAACAAAAAGTAAATTTCACAGCAATAACAGAAGAAAACAAAACAGCAATGGAATACAAATACAGCACAATGGCTCACCACAAATCTCCACACCCAGTCTCTTCCAAGTAGCAGGAGGCTCCCCTCAGCACCCTCCTCACTGATACACTGAGCATGATGGCAGATGGGATGGAATAGCCCTTTGGCCAATTTGGGTAAATTAACCCCGCTGTTAGCTAATTAGTTAACTATCCCAGCTGGGTGCCCCAGCCATAGGGGCCACCAGCTCCAGTTCTCCTCCCAGCTCAGGTGAATATGAACTCCATCCTAGTCAGAACCAGGACAACAGCTCAGCACAGCCACTCCTGTGCAGACACAAGCACCGCTGAGAAACTTTATCAACCAAGAGACAGCAGGGGCTAGCTGAAGGATGCTTGTACAGATCCAAGCTGTCTGTTGGACATTGTCCTGTCCTCTGCTAAGCGTCGCTGCCCAGTTAGCCAGGCACCCTGGGGGGACCAATGTTCAGCAGACCCATGCCAGGGCACTCACTAGCTGGTACCCGGTCCCATCGCCTCCTCCTCCTCCCTTGGAAAACAAGGGATGACAATCCCTGCTCAGGAGGGCCAAAGTAACATGAAGAGGGGTGCTGACCTCCTTGTGAGAGGGCTTTGGCTTTCTTCTTTCTGTTGTCTTGAGATCACCTGGAAGACACAAGGAGAGGAGATACTGGAGCCATCTTAGGTTATCAAAGATAAACAAGGGAGAAACTGCCTCAAACTCAGCTTCCAGTTTTCAAGCAAGCTCCATTTCACCCACACCAGAGCCTGTCTTATATCAAAGTTCTCCAGACTGAAGATACTTTGTAGTCCTAACTGTTTATTCCCAATAAAGCACCATTAAATTTAATTAAGCCTAGCCAGTCAGGCCTCATTCACAGCACAGAGGAGTTCAACAGCTCTTGGCTTTCCCAGCTTCTCCAAACGCTTTATTCCAGAGACCTTTTTCAGGGAGTTAGAATTGAAGATATTCTCAGGGGTGTAACAAGGACAAGAAGGAAGATGCATTTTATTTTTATTCTGTGCTCTTAGAGAAGATGAGACATGCCGGACTGCAGATGGTCATTCCTGTGACTCTTTGGAAAATCTGAGGGCAATGAGCTCCCTGTTTTCTCACCACTTCCCAAAAGTTTCCATGCCAGCACAAAGCATATGAACACGGGCATGTTCACCATCACAGGCCTTCAGTCAGACACGGGTGAGGAAAATGGAGGAAAGACCAAAGCAGAGCTGCAGTGCCCAGACCAAGGGTGGATTTTGAATGCACTTTTGAGAACAGGTTCTGCCAACATAACCTGGAGACCAAAGCAACCCCTCCTTCCCCCCAGTCCTCCGCTGCCTAAATGGGGATGTTTCTCACACTTGCTTTGGCTCTTACCCGAAAGGAGACAGTTCTTGGGCTGGTTCTCCTGATGGAGCTGCTGTAGGTGACATGACTTGGAGAAGTATCTGACTTTTCTGCAGGTTCATCTTGGGTAGGAGACAGCTGTATTACTTCTTTTGAGGGATTCCTGGATGGTTGCTGAGAAAAAAAGCAGACATCTGATGCATCCCTGCAGAGTCTGCAGAGAAGGCTGAGGCACAGGGAGCAGAGCAGCTAGGATGGGAGCCCGGAGGCAGGAGTTTGAGATCGAAATCCTCCAAACATTGGTTGTCTCACTTGGCTACACACAGCCCCAAACACCTCTTCAGTGAAACCACAATGGCAATCAGCAAGGCCTTGCTGGAGAAGGCGATGAGACTAGAGCATGCAGGGGAGGGAGAGGAGGTGGTGGAACCCTGTCCACCAACTCATGGTTTGCAGCTCTCAAAAACCTTCCCCAAAAGCCCATGGGTCCCATTTCCCTCCTGGTACTTTTGGGCTCTCCCTCTCTCCGTTGTCCCCCCAGCACCCAGGACCTTGCACCCCAAGGGGTGGTGCCTTGTCCATTCCTGCTCACCTGATGGCCCAGAGACAAGGTCACCACCGGGACTGTCTTCTCTGTGCTGCGGCTGCCCTCTTTGGTCAGGATCTTCACTTCACGGAGTCGGCAGCCCCCCAGCTCTGGCGATGCCCGCTGCTGCAGCTCCCCCACGTCCTTCCTCTGCTCCCCCCGAGGCGTCTCCACACCTTGGCCCTCTTTGTCCTGGAGATGTCCCCTCACCACTGCCCTCCGCTCCAAGGCTGGCTCTGGGTGCTGGTCTCCTAGTGGGTCCCTTCTGCCCTTGGCCACATCCTGATCCTGCTCTCCAGCCTGGATGCTCTTCTGCCCCACACGCAGCTGCCTCCCTGCCTCCACACGGCTCGTTCCCACCTCTGTCTCCTGCTGCTCCTTCTCCTGCCTCAGTTTTTCAGAGACAGCCATCAGAGACCTTCTCCGTCTCCCTTCTTGTGTCTTCAGCACCTCCGAGAGTTTACACTCTTCCTTGTCCTCTGCAGACGCTTGCTTCACCAGCGACTGAGGTCTAGAGACAGAGATAAAACGGGGGTAAAACCTCAGCAGAGGGCTGGCTTTTATTCTGCGGGTGAGGTTGACTCAGGTGAAAGGCTCTGAAGGAGTGTAAAAATCCCACCAACGTCCTGGAGTCATCCCTGCAGACAAGAACTTGCAGCCACACTCATCCCCATCACCTTGGCTAGGCTCTCCCAGGACAAGTTTGGATTAAAAGTCTTTCCCCCCACCCCCTTTTTGTGGCAGAGATTAAGGATTTCTGCAGCCTCATTCCAGGACATCAGCATCCACCAAGTCCTGGGCCGAGGAGCTGTGGGCTTACAGCAGCGCACTTGGGTCTGCTGCTCTACGAGACGTGTGTCTGAGGCTCTTTGGGGGATTAGGAAAAAATATCACTATCTTTAGGTTTAAAGAGTCGGTTATAAGACAGTCTGCTAGGGAAGGGTTCCACCACAATCCCAAGACATTCTGCAAAACAGTTGTTTGCCCCTCCTTCCCACAGGGAAGCGTGTGTATGGGCAGCCTGATCGCAGGACACCTCCAAACCCCAGGTCCCTGCTGCAAGGGGCTTTGGGAGAGCCACTGGAAAGCCCTTGGGGTCACCTCCCCACTTCAGCACAGGGCATCCAGCATCACTGCAAGGTTCACAGGAGCAAGAGGACAGCCAGCCAGGTGCTGTGTGCTCGGCCCACCTGCCCTGCAGAGATGGGTGCCAGCACCCACCTGAGCTCAGCCTCAGCACGGACTCTCACCCTGCCACACCGGTTCCCTGTGGCATGGGACATGTTAAGGCCTGTGATCCAACCCACCAGAGATACACTCATCTTCTTCTACTCCTCCTGCCAAGCCCATCCTTCTGCCCCAGGGCCCATTGGACCCCCACCCTTCCCACAGCTCAGCCCATTCTCATCCAGAAGTGTCTCTGGCCAACTGCAGCAGCTTTGGCTCAGGGTTGAGAAAAACAAGGTGCGAGCCGTCAGCATCATGAGCAAGACTGACGTTAGCAGGACCTCACGCACCTGCTGGAAGCTGGACTGGTGTCTTTCGCAGGGCTAGGAGACTCCTCGTCCATGGATGTGGAGGACAGCAAGCTGCGGTGCCTTCGTCGGCGCTCTCTTTGCTGCTCTTCTTCATCCTCAAGAGTCCTCTGCCTGGCCAGGCTGTTTGGGATGAAACATAAGGACAGGGTGAGGCTGTGCCCTGCTCAGGGAGCTTGCAGCCCTGGTGCCAGACAGGAAAGGAGACCAAAACACCCTCGGGCAAGGGCCAAGGGGCTGGTGGAGGTTGCCTTTCCCAGCTGCTTGCACGGGGCTGGAGGAGAGGGACGCCAACGCGAGCCAGGTGTCGCAAAGCGCTCTCGCTCCACCCAGCTGGTACAGGCATTTCCCAACACAAGCACTTGACTTTACAACGCCTAATTTCTCCTGTTGGAGGGAGCACTCATGGAGAAGGAATCCCTACATCAAGCAAACCTCCCCAGGCAGGGATATTTAACCGTAATCCAGCAGGAGCAGGACCCTAGAGCCACCACACAGATCTCAACCACATAAACTCGAAGGGTAACCACTCGTGGCAGAAGATCCTAGCCGCAGCGCCAGTTGTGGTGATGGCATTTTAATTTTTATTGAGCAAAAGTCATCAGAGGCTGAAGGCAATGAGCTCTGCCTGGAAACAGGGACGGCCGGAGCTCCTCTTACTCCTGGCACGTGACTGGGTCTGGGAACTGTTTATAATCACAGATCGTACCAAAAAGACAAGGTTTGTAATAATCCATAAAGAGTCATCTTTAAAGATTTTATTTTGCAGAAGCCAAATGTACAACTTTTTTTGATAAAATGCCACCTTGAATAAAAAGTTTGGAAAACAGCAGCTTTCCCTTCCTTTCTCTGTGCAGAACCTGCCCGCCCACTCTGCCGGTGCATGAACTGTGTCGGAAAATATTTTTACTGGCTGGATTGAGCTTTTCCCAGCAGTGTTCATTTCCCTGCAGCACTGCTCCTCCATCAGCTGCAAACGCAGGCAGGGGTCCCGGCCCCCAGCAGCCCGACGGGGCAGAGCCCTCGCTGCGTGGGAGCCGTCCCATCGCAGCACCCCAGCTCTGCAGCTGACACTCCGGTTTCATCCAGGCTCAGGGTTTACTTTGAATTTGACTTTTAAGAACCTGAAAGTCAGAGCAGGTCCAGGCCTGCGGTATCGCCAGTGTCGGTGCGGACACGGTGACTCGCGGCGTGGTTCACGAGTTACTGTGTAATGAGAGCTGGGTCATAAATTAAACCACATTACCCCCAGCAACTATTTGTGGCTTCTGTTCTTCCTGGTCCAGGGAGACGGGGGAGCACGGAAGGGCCAGTGGAGCAGAACGGAGAGCAGAGCGGGGACGGGTCCGGGCTGGGAGCTCAGCGCCTCTCTGGGACCGGGCAATGCTGGGGGATGTGCTGCCCATCACTCCCGCTGCCTTCATCCCCATCGCTCCTTGCGCCCCAAGCCGCCTTCACGCCCCGACAGCAATCGCACCCACTGCTGGGGGGGGTCCAGGGGGTCCCCGATGCCATGCCTGGCATGGGGAGAGACGAGGATGGAGGAGGCTGAGACCTGCCGCGGGAGCCCGTGAGCATCCCCAGCTGGCTCTCGCCCCGCCGCAGGACGCCTCCCTGGTCAGATCTTTGCGGCTGCGCTCGCCTCCGCAGGCCCGACCCTGTAAATATTTGTGCGCAGCTTAGCTGCGCTGGGAAGGCAGCACGGCTTTGTTTGCGCGGTGTGATCTCCCGGCACAGCAATCACTGCACGCACGCGTTCCCACCCGGCGAGGCTGGCACGTGCGCAGGGACACGCGCACGCAGGTGCCTCTGCTCAGCGCTCCTGTCCCTCAAGCAGTGACACGAACGCAGGTTCCAACCCACGTGAGAGCCAGTCACTTCTTCGGTTTTGCATGCACGGGCTCCTTCAAAATGAAAATAAGATTTTCCTGCCCTGAGTTTGCTTCGTTCCTTCAGAGGCAGCACACAACCTGGCATTATCAACATGCAGCTTAAGAGAATTTGTAATTAAGTCATATACCCATTAGGTGTGATTTGCTTTGCCAATCCTTCCCTCCTCTGTTCAAAGAGGGATTTATTTTTCGCCATCTTACCTTTTTTAACCTCAGAGAGGTGACTGAAAAAAGATGGGTGTCTCCCCCTGCCTTGTCCTCTCCCGCCCTGTTAATCATTAGTGCTGAGGTACCTGACAGTCATGCTGTCTCAGTGAACGCTGTCTCATCTAACGAGAGGAGAAACTGCCTTCCCGGGCTGTGGAACAACCTGGGCGCAGGACCCCACTGGGCTCACGTTCGGGCAGGTCCGTGGCTCAGAGGACATGGGTCTGGACGGGGCTGGGATGCCCTCTGGATCCGTCCCACCCGTGACGGAGGCAGGGTATGAGTCAGCAGCCTCCAAGCAGTGGAGTTGCTCTTCGTTCCCATTTCATGGTGGGTGTCTTACCCTGGGTACTGGGGTTTGCAATTAAGTCTTGGAGCCATCACATCGAGGAGCTCTGCTCCGTTTCGTGGGAAAACGTTGCTGCGTTTTAGTCACTATCACCCTGTCTGTGCAGCTGAGGTTGGCGGGGCTTGCCCTGGGTTCTGTGGGAGTTCGGGAGCGATCCCCACATCACCCAGCCAGTGTGAGCCCCTGACTCGCCCCGCGATGCCCAGGAGCCTCAAGTGCCCCGGCTCCCATTGGAGCCAAAATCACATTTTAGGGAAGATCGAGCGGAGCGGCAGATGCCACGGGGCTGTGGGGAATCACTCAGCGACTGCTGATGAATCAGGGCTCGCTCAGCACCGGATGGGCAGAGCCTGCAACCTCCGCACGACGGAGCTGAGGCACGCACCCAGGGGCTGTACAGGTACGGGCCGAACGAAAAAATGCCGCAGCTGGCTCTGGAGCCAGCCTGGAGGCACAGCCCAGCCAGCCAGACCCTACCCAAAGAAAGGCAAACCAGACCCAAAATGTACCCAACACGGGGCAAGGACACATTTCCAGAGCCATTTTCCTATGCGGTGCCCAGCTTCCCCAGCCAGCAGAAACAAAAACTCCGCTGATCTTTCCCACCCTCAAGAAACTCCAGCAGCGCCGAGCTCTCAACGGGGCTGGCACCCCCTCTGCAAGTGACACCCCCCGCGGCGGCTGCCCCCTCTTCCCATCCTCCCCAGCGCCCCTCGGCTGAGGCTCGCCGTGCCGGCAGCCCACCCTCACCCGCTCCCTCCCGCCGGTTGGAAGGGTTAAGCATTAAACCACAGCTCCTACCTGGAGAGATCGGACCAGTTCCTTCTGCTGAAAGACATTCCTGCTTTCCCTGAGTTTCAGAGAGTCCCCAAAACTCGCGCGGGCATCAAGGCCAAGGTGCCATCCAACACGCAGGGATCTGCACTGCCCGGAGACTCTGCTCCCCAAGGAGGGAGGAACTCCCCGCAAGGTTATTTCCCGGTGCACCTTTACCCTGCCTGCAGCCCGTTTACCACCACGCCGCATCACATGGTTTCTTATCTACCTTGACAGAGGCAAGGCTGTAATTTGTCTACTAGCGGCGCCGTGCAAAAGACGCCCTGCCCAGGAGTGCCACGCAAAAGCCAATCCCTCCTCGCTGCCTGCTGTGCCAGGGCTGGAGCGGAGGAGACCCACGCTCGGGGCTTGATCCATCCAGGTCTCCCAGGGTTTCGGAGACAACTCCCTGCGGAGAACCTGTTTTACCAGCCGCTCTCCACCAGTCAACAGCTCCTCCAACGCCGGTGGAGGAGGTGAATTACCTTGGGCTGAGTGGGAGGCGGCTGGCTCCCGGGGATCCAAAACAGTCATTAAAACACCTCCCATTAAAACACCTCCGCCGGGTGCAGCCCAGCCCTTTCCAAAGAGCGTGGGAGGGTGCCCGGCTCCTTTCAGCCTTTTCTGGACATCTTGGATGGAGCTGCCGTGGCCTCCCCTTCATTCCGAGCTTTACTGCAGTAGAAAGCACTGGTGAAGTCTTAGAAGTGGCTGAGGCGTGGGTGGGGGGGTCCAGTTTTTGGGTGCTGAAGCCCCGTGCCAGAGGTGGGCTGTGTGCCCAGGCTCATCCCATGCCCAGACCCAGTCCACCAAACCTATTGTCCCCCCTCAAGCTGGTCCTGAGACCCCGTCCCCCAACACTTGCACAGGGCAACCCTTTCCTCCAACGGGCAGGTGTGAAGGCAATGCCTCATGGGGGAGATGGGGGCATCCAGACACAGCAGAGCTGGGCCCAAGGCTGGTTTTCAGCTGCGGTTGGCCCCAGTGCGTGGCATGGCCAGGACCCCAGCGCTCCCACTTGCTGGAGGCAGCTGGGCGGCTACGGCAGCGGATGCCTGTGGAAAAACGTCATCTGGGACCCCCGAGTACAAACCCAGCCTCTGATCCTGGTGAGAGCCGTCTCTCCGCCAGCCCGAGGGGCTGGTTGTAGGGCTGGGCTTGCCACACGTACCGCCAGCCCACAGGGGCGTGCCCGGGACCTCAGCAACACAAGGAACTATTTTAATCAAAGGCTCCTGATTAAAACCCCATTTCTAAAAGACAGCCCTGTCAAACGAGCCGTCTGCTCCAAGCAGAGCTCGTTCTCTGTTTTTCCTTCTTGCAGTCATCACTTGGCTTTCAAGTGTTTTCATACACACAGAAAACTCAGCAAGTTGTGACATAAGCAAAACCAAAATTACTTAAATAACCTTGCAAGCGTCCTGCTAATTGCTGACAAGCTATATATAGCAGTCCAGCATCAGCCAGTTACTATAAAGCAATAAACCTTTCTGAATAATGCACAGCGAGCACTTCGCTTGCCAAACCCATTGCCAAAGGATATCACCGAAGAACAGGACTTAACGGGATTTCGAAAAGGATTAGCCTGAACGTAGCGAAAGAACACCCCCAGCTAGGATGCACACGGCAAAGGAATATCAAACCTCACAGTTTGTGATTCCTTTTATTGTTGAGATGAAGATATTCTAGACAGGCGTTTAGCGACCGGGGCTTAGGCAGAGGACGAGCCTCGATGACACTCGCCCTTCACACCGCCCTGGTCCTTATTTTCAGCTCAGACCTCTTGAGCTGACCGTGGTTTCCTGTCTATTTAAGACTCCTCAATGGGTTTCTCATCCATGGACTTGTCTGGTTTCCCTCAGACCCAGGAGAACTGTTAGTATAAAGAACATCTTTCAGCAAGGAGTTCCCCAGGTCTATTCCCCACTGCTACAAAAGCCTCCACCTCTCCCTTAATTTCAGTGAGGTCCTGCTGAGCTGTTTGGCAGCACAAAGCATTGATCTTCCGTGGTTTTGAGATTTTTGCTTCCGCAGAGCATTTAGCTCATATTTTCCCTGATGTTCCTTGTGTTCACCATAATGCCAAGCCAGCATTCCCAAGTAGGCAGCAACCAGCCCAGAGCCCATCATCTTCTCTATGAAGTCATGTTGGATTTTTCCCTCTGTGTGTCACTTTATATGCCCCCAAACATCCCCTGCCCATTATCCCCAAAGCCCAAGTCCTGCAAGATCCTCCTGAACATCTGCGTCATCAGCCCTTATCTCTGCTATGCCGAATACGTAGCAATTATCAGCAGTTTGTTATCTCACCATCGTTTCCGATCTGCTAATTGATTATTTACTTCTCATTGGACTTTCCCTCTTAGTGGTGGCTGACCTAAAGGTCTTTGCTTCTGGAAGTCCAGGAAAACTCTTCTCTACCAGGTTGCCCTTATCTGCAAGCTCATTGATGCTTTCAGTGAACGCCAGTCAATTTGTGAGGCTGGACTTCCCTTTACAACAGCTATTTTGGCCACCTTGAGCTCACCACCAAGGCCCAGACCAAACTGCAAGTCCACAAAGCTGGAGGTGATGAAATTAGGCAGGGGGATGAGTCCGTGAGGGGAAGGGATGCTCAGAGCAACCAGTCTGACATTTATCCAGGTCGGCCCTGTGCACCAGGCTGTCCCAGATCTATGAGGCGAGGAAAGCTGTCTGCTCTGGGCTGAGGGAGTTGTGCTGCAGGACTCCGCTGCGTGCAGGCCAGGCCCCGGTGTAAAACTGCGCTCCTCTACGGGTACCCGCTTTGCGCCGGGGTGGCTCTCCAGCCACTTCGCAGGACAGCTCTGCCAGCAGACCTGCATCTGCCTGAGGAGCTCAGGGAGGCCAGATCTCCATCTGATGCAGATCAGCAGAAGACACCCATCTCTGCCCACTAAGGAGCTAGACTGGTATCAGCAGGGTTTTTTTTGTCCCTTGGGAACGGTGTCCTGTGTCTCATTGCTGTGCAGAGCCTGTTTCTTTGGCTACAGGGCAGTGGAGAGCTTCCAGTTTCCACAATGGTGCTGTAATTAGGACATTCCTCAACCTCACCCCGGGGCCCAGCGGTGAACCCTCCACCTCCACCCTTTTTGCCCGTGGCAGTCCCCCAGCACCGGCCACAGCTCGGTTCCTCCCTTGGCTCCACCAGCTCATCCCTGCTGAGCTGCTGCGGTGGAACGGAGACAGCAGCATCTTCTGCCTGGGCTTCCCCAGCAGGTCAGGGCATGGGGCTCCATGGACAGGAAAAAGGGGTTTTCACCCTTGTTCAGCTGCCATCCCACCACTGCAGTGATGCAACAGCTCATGAGGGTCCCACCAGCAAACGCTTTAAAAGCTCCACTCCCCCCAGCACACAGAGGTCTCCCTGCATCCCTGCTCTGGTGCTGGGATGGTCCAGGTCCTTCCCCAGCTCCAGTTCCTTCAGCTTTTGGAAAGATGTGTGCGGTGCACTAGAAACTGGTAGTACTGGGATACCTCTGCTGTGCAAAGAAAGCCAGAAAGTGCCTGAGATTGGTGTGTGTTTGCTCAGAAACCGAACAAAACCCAACTGCAGAATTTCTGTTCTCTGTAGGAAAGGAATAACTGTTGTCCAAACTACCTTGCACCTGGCTAGCAGAGCGCTTTTTTTAATTTGTAATTTAACTTTAAAAAAAAAAAAAACACACATATTTTAGACAAATCTTCGTTCACAGATGCCACCGTGGTGCCCCACGGATGCTATAGTGTCTTTCAGGTTCCCATTCTCCCCAGCAGATTGGCCTCAGTAGATGCCATCTCCTGTAGCCTCCCAGGTCTAACAAGGAAGAACCATGGGCATCCCCTGAAAGTGATGTCAGTGGAAACTTTTCAGGACGTGGATCAAATAAGTGTAACTCACTGCCAGCACAGCGCATGAAATTAGCTGCGATGAATGAGAAATCCCCTCTGATGTGAGCAGAGCGTGAGAGGGCTCAGGTCAGAGCAAGGGACGATGGACAAGACGGACGTAACCCGCTCACGCCAAGCACCCCAGCCCACCCCCGTTCCTCCCCAGGGCTGCAGGACCCGAGCCTGGAGGACTGCAGGAGGGCAAAATATAGGTGAGGAAACTGGTTTCTCCCCATTTTACACCACAGGGGACACATGGGACCCGCAGTGACGCCTCCCGGGGCGATGGCTGGTTATGCTGTGTCCCTGCCGATGTGGCGCGGTTGCCCCCGGGTCACCTCCCGCGCAGCTGCGACTGCGGGGTTTGGTCCTGCGCCGGCAGCACCGCGGAGGCCGCGGAGCCGTGGTGGGTAATGTTTAACCTTTGCCTCCAGAACTGCAGCCTGGCATTCAACCCCGCGCAGGCCAGGGTGCTGCAGTGGTCGTCAGAGGCCGTGGGATAATCTTTACCTCTTCCCACGCCGGGGGTTGCCCAGTGCTGATAGTCCTCCCGTCCTTCCTCCCTTTGCGGGTCCAGCCGCCAGCTGAGCTGCAAGTATGCTCAGGGAAATATCTGGGCACAGTTCAGATGTCTCTAGGCATGACCGGTTAGCAGGGAGGTCCCAGAGCACCCTAGGAAAGGAAGGGGCCATTGCACAACCAACTAGAAGAGACATTTTTGAAAGACCACATCAGGCCAAGCTCTTTGCGTCTCCCTCATTGCAGCTTTGCCAGCAAAACCTTTCCAGTAGAAAATCATAGAACCACAGAATCTTTAAGGTCGGAAAAGACCTCCAAGATCATCAAGTCCAACCGTCAACCTAACACCACCATGTCCACTATCCTGAAAATCATTGTGTTGATTAATATTTTTTTATACTGTTCAATTTAAACGATTTCTGCCATTTCAAGCTTCCAGCGCTTTGCTTTGTTTTGCTTTGCTTTGCCTTGGGGGTTCTGGGCTGCAGTGGAACAGTCTGGAGGACGGCAGGGACAGGACCCTGCTCAGCTCAGGGAGACAGGGCTGCCTCTTGCATTTCTTCTGGAAATAAATACAATTTCACTAGCAGCTGCTCCAGCACCGTCTTCTCTCTGTTGCAAGCCTTGCAAGTCCCCCTTTGGGGCTGACTTTTCAGAAAGAACGGGTCACTGTAGGGTTCCTTTCCAGTTCAGGGAGGAGAAACTGGGACTGATGCCATCTCGGAGGGAAGGAACAGAGGGACTGCAGGGCTGGTGCAAGGGAAGCCCGGCACATCCTGGGAGGAAAGGCGCGACCTGCCCCTTTCGCCAAGGGGATCGCTGGGCTCCAGCTGGCCCAGAGCCACAGCAGCAGCTCCAGAGCGAAGGCGGAGGAGAAGACTTGGCTCCCAGTCCCCTGCTCCAACCAGGAGAGCCTCGTGCTCAGAGCAGACAGCTGCGTTTTCCCCTTGAGAGTCAATCCCTCTAACGAGATGGGGTTTTTCTGTGTTTCTAATAAAGCTGAAATCCACAAAACTTTGTTTTCCCATGACCCACCAACGTGTTTTTCCCCTGGAGAAGGATGAAAGAAAGACATGGCGACTGGGGAGCACCATACTTTGAAAAATCAGGGGAACTTGCAGAGCAAAGAGTTTGGGGGTTGGGTTTTTCTTCCCCCTCGTAATCCAAAACACCAGGCAGCCATGCAAAGTTAGCCGCAGCCGATGAGGAGTGCACGTGGGCCCTGCTGCGCGCACCCCGGCTGGCTGTCACCGTGGCTGCAGGGATGCGCCGGCGAGCCATCAGGTTTTGCTGGGCACAGGCACGGGCTGGCTGCTGAGCACTGACCGGAGCCTGGTCCCACAGCGCCCGTCGCCTGTATCGCCTTTCATCTCACCACCAACACTCCCTGCCCCACAAACACCACCTCTTCTTTTTCTAAATTGCCAAATCAGCATAATTGCACTAAGCTCGGAGCGGCTGTTCTCAACCTGGACTTGGCTTGCCATTTTCTGCTTCTGCTCCAGGTCTGAAGAAGGCTTTGTTTCCATGAAGCCTCTCTGCATTTTCCAGCTATACCAGTTGGTCAGGTAACAGTTAGTACCTCTCCCTCCACGCCTTTCTTCCCCTGCCAGGATCGCTGCCGAGTGTGTGAGTTCCCTCTGGGGATAGCGCGCGCGGCGAGATCCCAGGACGCCGCTTCGGCACGGCTCCCGCTCGGGCAGCCGGCTCAGAGGGGCGAGATTGTAGCCGAAACCTTTTGCTTCGAGTGGTGGGGCAGGTTGAGCCGTGGATGTCACCACTCACGATCTCTGATGGCCTCCCAGAGCAGAGCCGCCTGGATTGGCCAAGAAAGAAGCTCGCTCCCCAGGGCTGCGCCTGCCGGGATCCCATCCCGAGGTGCACGGGGTGAGGGCAACTGGTCAGCGGGTCCTGGCGTTATACTGGGCTGCGGCTGCTCCAGTTCAGCTTGGCAAGGAAAAAATGAGGGGAAAAGGCACTGTGTGCTGTGCAACGGCTCTGGTCGTGCGGGGGGTGGTCCTGTTCCCAGTCAGCCCGATGCTGATGGGGATGGCGGGCCAGGTGGGAACGCAAAGGCTGAGCCCCTGTGCTTGCTGAGGGAGTGAAGGTGGATTTTTCCAGTCAATAGTCTCCTCTGATCTAACCCTAATTTGGAGGAGAGTTTTCATATTGAGTGTTAAATTCTCTGTGAGGGAGCTGCGGGTGTTGCGGCAGCCCGAGTGCTAATGACCATGCTAGAAGTGTTCCCGTCAGACTATCCGCCCGAACCCGCTGCCCAGGGACAACGGTGAGCATTTCCACGCAGGAACCCTGAGTTGGCCGAAGAAGGGAATGTGACGCCCGGAGCAATCCAGCTGTCCTCAGGGAAACCCAAACCCCCCTCCCTAGGATGGCTCTGATGAAATGCAATGTTTTTCTGGGAAGATCGAGCTCTGTTGGAGACCACGCACTTTCTGATGCTGTTTCCTTCCAGCCCAGGTTCCTGTCTGGGTGCCTGCACTTTGCTCCGAGTTTACAGCGTCGTCCGTACTTTACGAGCTCCCTGCGCAGGGACGGGGCTGTGCTGCCAACACCCGCACGGTGCCACGGGTTTGAAACCGCGGATGCTGTCATTCCCCTGGATGCAGGGGGACACGGACGGGGCGCTGCCACAGCCACCACGAGCACGCCATGGGGGCTGAGCCGCAGCATCTCCCGCAGTGCAACCAGGCAGAAAAACCAATTTGGTGCAAATTCTCACCCATTCTCCCCTCCGGCCCTGCTCAGGGGATGAGCTGGTGCATTCCCAACTGCTTGCACTCAACTAGCCACAGTTTCGGGGGCTGCAATAGAGAAAATGATAGGGCCAGTGGGGAAGCACGAGCTGTTTGGCCTGAAAGATGGATTCACCTCAGGCTCTCCCAAAACATTGCTCAAATTAAGCCCTGAAATGGGGCTGCCCCAGTTTCCACAGCTCTGGTGCCTGTGATGGGGTGGGGGGTGGGGGAGTTGGTGCCCGGGTGAAGAAGCTCTGAAGGCTTTTCAGCACAGGAGTGAGGATCCCCCATCTCCAAGCCGAGACCCACGCCTGGCTGCTTGGGAGGCTGGAGCGTCGTCGGAGCCTGCGAGGGCTGCGGTGCACGGGAGGGGAGAGGGGTGGCTGCGTGTGGGACCGAGGGGTCACAGCAGAACTGGTGGGGCAGCGGCGACACCGGGGAGCACCTGGGGGGGCTGGAAGACATGAGCCCAAAGCAAGTCTGATCCCAGGATATGCGGCTGGCCTGGGCGCCAGCAAAGGGACGCTGCAGGGTGGCAAGGAAGGAGCGGGGTACCTTCCCCAGCGGGCTGTGGCGCAGCGCCTGCCCCTCGCCGATGCTCCCGGAGTGACGAGCCCACGCGGCGCTCTGCCCGGGAGATCGCCCTTTAATACACGTGCACCACACGGGTACATCTCAGGCTGCACCCGCCGGGGGTTTTGGGGTGGGAGGACCAGCAGCCATCTCCGGGGCCTCTCTGCAGTGGTGGGAGGGGAGGGATGGCCAGCGGCCCCTTGGAGACAGCATGGCCCGTGCAGGTGATACCAGGGAGCCGCTGTGCCGGGGCCGTGCGGGAGCAGGGCTGATGGCGGAGTGGAAAGAAAGAAGCTTGGATCTCCTTCCCACACAGTCGTCCACGTGTGTCAGCTCAGTGGTGCGTTCAGGGGAAGGGCATAAGGAGTACGGAGGGGGAGCAAGGGAAAGGCAGGCAGCAGGGGTGGAGCGGCTCTTCTTCCCGATGCTCCTGTGGGGAAGAAACAGAGCAGAGCGGTGAGGCAGAAGAGGAGCTGGTGACAGCAGCCCGAAGTTGGTGGCAGCGATGGCCGTGCGGTGCAGGAGGAGTGTGGTGTTCCCGGGAGAGCCGAAGAGGACAAGCTGGGAGAGGACAGCTGCTGGCAGGGACATGCGGGACAGGCACCCATCCCAAGCGTGGGGTGGGAGATGGGGCACGCGATGCCCTTTTCTGTAATGAGTGGGGACAGTGTTTGCATTTGCCTGGACAGAAGCGCAGGTCGGGGATGCTGCAGGGAGCGCGGGGCATCGCTGGAGGAGGAGGAGGACTGGTCACCTACCTCTCACTGGCCCGTGGGGGACTTGGCAGCATCGAACATCTTCTTCCGCCCCTCCATCCCCGACATGGCCTCCACGTTCTTGCGCCAGTCACCCACTTCCACGGGGCGCTCCTGCCAGGAGGGACGGGGACAGTGGTTGTGATGGCCGCGTGACGGGGCGGCCAGCAGCCCCACACTGTCCCACCCTGTTGCACAGAGCCCTCGGTCCCGGTGTGCCCCTGCAAACAGCGGTCTGGTCCCTGCAGGGGGCTCTGGATTCATGGGGATACCCTCCCAAAGCCTGGCCAAGTTGCATTAATGCACCAGAAGGCACAAAAATCCCAGAAAATTTCTTTAGGAGGAAGAAACCAGCATATGGGACTTACTCCAGATTTATACCATCACACCAGGGCAAACGCAAGCAAAAACTCCTTCTACGCTCTCAACCCACGTAAAACCCATTTCCACCTTCTCCAGGACTGGGATTGCTGCTGTGACAGTGAGAGCCTGGCAGCCGCTTCCAGAGTGGGCAGGGGAGATGACGGCAGTGCTGGGATCGTGCCCAGGTGTCTGCTCTGCCAACCCACAAGCATTCATAGATTACAAGCCATGCCCCAAAATCATCTCACGACATCTAAAATAAACTCAGGTCTATTCACCACCTGGCGCTGAGGACTGTAAACACAGTTTCTATCCAAAGGGCTGAAATTGTGCTATACCAGCAAGGGGGGCAAAAAGGTAAAATAACTGAAAATTGAGATTCCGTTCCAATCTGCTGAGCTGGGACCAAAAGGTAAAACCCCTCTGGGGAGAGGCCCTAGGGAAACGGCACAACTCTTCCCGTTGGGTGCCTGCACACCCCAGGCAGGTTTGGGCATCGCTCTCCATCACTGGTATTGAGAGAGACCTTCCCCTCTCGCGTCTCTGCAGAGACAGCCTGAACTGGGCCGTGTATCTCAGGCCAAGCGTGCTTGCTGGGCTTGCTCTGCCTTATCTAATCTGGGTCTGGGAGTTTCCTGGGTGTGACTGTGCCGAATAGGAGCTCTCCTGGTGCCCTAGGAGACCAAAGACCAAACGCTCTGCAAGTGCGGCTCAACAGACGTGCCAAGGGGGCCCCAGCCGAAACACCCCCACATGCTTTAGGAGGGAAAAGCATCATGGGCACAGCCCTAAATCTGACTTGTTATCCTCCACCAGTTACCAGGCCCAGTCAAACTGCTCCCACGTGGTCCTACAACGTCCCACAATGGGCAGTGCCTCACAAGGACTGCCCCGTGCTATTTCTGAGCCTACAAAGGATGAGCACAACCCACGCAGGCTTCAGGCTTCCACCTTGGAGACGGGCAAGGGCATCCCTAGGAGGTGTCTCCATCTCTGCCCTCCAGAAGAGTCACCCACCTTCTCTGTGTCCTCCTTCTTGACAGACTTCAGGTTGGCTCTCAGATCCATGGACACCTTGTGCTTGGAGCCCAGCAGAGCCCTCAGCATGGCATCGGCGGAGACACGGACTCGCCGCAGGGGGGGTCGCTTGAACTTTCCTCGGAGATCGAGCACTTTGATTTTCAGATCTTTAATCTGCAGATTGAGGAAAGGAGGAGGAGTGGGACATCATCACATGGCTGCCTTGCGCAAAAAGCTCCTGAGTGAAGCAGGAGTCTTTGTCAACACAGGGTCTGCGCCCCTCCTGCTGCCGTGAGGACCACCTCCACCGAGGGTCTGTCCACCTGAGCACAGAGCTGTGGTCATTGCCTTATCCCAGCCCGCTCAGATGGCAGCTGCAGCACAAGAAGGAGCTCTCAGACCCAGAAGGGGTGACCGGCAGAGCAAGGAGGTTGCCTGTGGACCCAGTGGACAATTCCCTGAGGCGGGGATGGCCCTCGTGCTGGGTGGTGCCTTGCAGAGCAATACCAACCCTTAGATAACCGTGGTCGTGCCCCACAACCAAGCTCAGCTCAGACCATGACAGACACCCCCCGAGGCCCCAGCGACCGCCTGGGAGGGAGTTAACGTAGAGGCAAACGGACCCTCCTGCCTCCTACCTCTCGGGTGTTATGGTTGCATTTTGCTTCGATGTCGTATCGCTCTTCGTCCACAATTTCCACCTTCTCGTGCAGCTCCCTGCACAGGTCCTGGGGGCCAAGCACAACGGGAGAGCGGTGAGAGATGCCCCCACGTTCCCAAGAAGCTTGCTCCACCTTCGGACCTGAGAAATACCTGGAGCTGGCTCAGGGAAAGCCCACTGGTGTGCAGTGGTGTGATCCGCTCAGACAGATATCGTTCCTTCTCTGCCTGCTTGTCCACGATCTCCTGTTCCCACTCCTCCTTCGCTTTTGCCAGCATCAAACTCTACAAGCACAAGTAAACGGCAGAGGTGTGAACAGACAGGCTCCTCTGATCCCCCTGAGCCTCCTCGCTCAACCTCTATAGGATGGGACAGTCCTGTCCCAAACCTCCTCCCTGCTGTAGCTGTCCTCCCAAAATCACTGTGCTGCTGCAACACACATTAAAAAAAAAAATCCCTGTGCCTTTTGTGTGGTGCCCCTGAAGTCAGGGGAAGAGCAGGGCCAGAGACACCACGGGGCTGCGGCGGCAGCGGTCCCAATGGGTGCTGACGTCGGCACTTTCTCTGCGTGGGTCCGCTCTGCTGAGGCAGTAAATGATCTTCCCCAGCCACAGCTCAGGGAGATCCCAAGGCAGAGCTGCTGCTGCACAGACACGAGGGTTGTGGCTTTGGAGCTGAAGGTGTTGGAGTCCCTCCCGCCTTGGTAACGGGGGGGTGGGGGAGGTTTGTTTGGTGTACGGACCTCAAAGCCCACATGAGTGAGGACTTCTGAGAAGACAAGCGGTGGGAAGGGGAGCTGCTCCCCAAGGCCCATACCTCTGCCATTCCTCATCACTGTCCCACCGACCGCGCGCTTCAGCCCCAGCTCCTTTTCCCCGGCGAGACAAACCCCAGGGAGTTTCCAGCCCTCGGGACTCACCTTCAACAAGAGTTTGCGTGAGGCTGTGATCTTGGATTTTCTCTAGGGGAAAGGGGAGGGAAACAAACAAAAAAAAAATCTTTGAAAACAAACTCACAGTAAATGCAGAGCAACATCGAGATCGCTCCCAAAAGGAAAGGCGCTTACCTCCCTGCTGGCAGGCACGCGTTGCGGAAGGAGCAATAAGGAACAAGAGAAGAGAAGAGGGCGTCAGTGAATGAGAGTAAGAAGAGTGACAGTCAAGAAAAGCACCTCGTGTGACTGCAGCTGGTTTCCTAATTTCTCTAACAGCTGCCACCTGCAAGCGAGCCAGGTCTGAGTGACGGTGCTCTCTGGAAATGCAGCGGGCGCTCAGAAAGCCCAAACGCCACTCGAACGCGGCCCAGGAGCTGCCGCGGTGCCCGCAGTGCCAGCCCCAGCTCAGGCTCTGCGGCGTGGGCCACAGCACCCTCGCTCACACCTTCCCCGCGCAGCCGGGCGCCGGCACACGGGATGCGCCGATCCTGCTCAGGTGTGCAGGGCCGAGGCACCTCCGCATCGCTGCCTGATGAGAGCCCTGCACGGAGGTCTCTCCCCTTCACGTTATGTTTGTGCTACGAAGAGCCTCACGGCAAAGCGAGTGGTGCTGCCCACCTCGGATCCCTGTTTCGGGATCTGGGAAAGCTCCAAGGTTTGAATCTGGACATTAAAATGGCTAACAATTTTTCTTTAAAGATAGTTGGTCTGGTCTGGTCTCCCAGACAAATGGACAAGCTCAGCGGCACGAGCAGCCCAGCAGCCGGGCGAGGATGTAGTAAAATCTGAGGGAAACTTGTGGTACTTACGGCTCTGGCATTGTGGTGTTGCGCTCTTCGCCTGCAAAACCAAAGAGAAAGATGCTGAAACAAAGACCCAAATCCCAAATTCACTGGAACGGAGAAAGTGGCGGTGGCAGCAGGATGCTCCTGAGGTCCGGTGCTGCCCCGTGCCGTCGGCGGAGGGAAGCGACTCGGCAGCCTCGCCATCCCGCTGTGAAACACCGAGATGAGCCGCTCAGCTCCCGGGAAATCTCGGTTCAGACGAGCCCCAGCCTGCCCGGCCCTGCGGGACTCGGTCTGCTGCTCCCCGGGGGTTTTCCCAAGCACCGAGCTGCTCCCCCGCCGGCTGCGGCACCCACCCCAGCTCGGGGCGAGGGGATGGGGGCGAGCGTGGCTGGCAAGCTCAGGAGGAACTGGGGCACCTCGGGGCCCCCTGCACCACTTCGGGTCCGGGAACGCACAGCTCCCCATGGGGAACCGCAGGGACGGCAGAGCCAGGACCCATCTCCAGAGCGACGGCAAGGGGCAGCGGGTCAGGGCTGAGCAGATGCCTTTCGCATCCGCAGCCCCGGTGAAATACTCACGGGTTCATATTTTAAATTTCCTTGGTAACCCTATGCCCTGGCAGCTGCTTCACAACGCACTGCCTCGCTGGCCTCCCCGGCACTGCCCCTGACACCTCCCGCTCGCCAAGAAGCCGGGGCACCTCTGAGTAACAGAAAAGTGTGAGGGAAAATGCCAATCAATTTCCTTTTTTCCCCCTTTCCCACCAGGAGTAACAAACCGAAGCCCCTTCTTGGAAGGAAACAGCATTTTCCCATGGTGGGTTCAGTCATTTTCCTTAGAACTGAAATGGCAAAGCTGAGATTTTTTTGCCTTGATCTCTTTGCATCCTCCTAAATTTGGAAACTGTTTTAAACCCCAAAGATTCCTGCTGGGGGACAGAAAAAAAAAATAATTCTTGTCTCAAACAGTGGCTCCCTGGCGTGCACGGAGCCCGTGCCGAGGAAATCTCAGGGTGCCTTTGGGAGCAGCTCACCTCTCAGCCCTGTCCGCTTGTCCCTGTCCCCTGCCCATGCCTCGCGCTGCCTGGGGAACGAAGTTTGTGGGGGAAATGCCACATAATCCCAGCAGGAATCATCTCCCCGGGAGCCTGTCAGTTCCCTGGATTTTCTTGGTAAACCCAGGATTTACCAAGAAGAGGATTTATTTATTTTTTTTCCATCCCAAAAGCCACACCAGTCAGATGCAGCCGGAGCTGCCTTTCTGGAGGTTTTTGGGCGATACACCAAATATCGCAGAGGACATACGGGGAAGGTGGTGGCTTCTTTTGCCTGACACCAGTGCACTGAGCAAGCTGGGTCTCTGCTGCTCCTCCCCCAATTTATTCCTGGAGAGGCAGAAAAGCCTGTGGCTGTCTGGAGGTGAGAAAGGGCTGGGCAGAGCCTCTCAGCGTCTCCCGCCTTCCCCGCTGGAGCGAAGCCCAGCGTCCCCAGAAGGTGGGACCCACACCGCACCTCGGGCTGATGACCTCTACCAAGGTCAATCAATTTTGAGGGCCAGATGTTTCTAAATGGGCTTCCTGGAGGACAGGCAGGGCTCAGCTGGACCGGTAAGCCATCCCCAGCGATCCTGCGCAGGGACTTTTGGGCTCCAGCCTGATCCGGAGCATCCGCAAGAGACTTTGCTCTCTGATGGGGACCAGAGGATCCGGACGAGCCAATTCTGCACTGTTCGCATGCCCCGAGCCGTGAAAACCTTAGAAAGCTTATTAAACCATTAAATCGTGGAAATCCCTCAAAGAAATAACCCCCAGTCAGTCCTGACACCCTCCCCCACCCCAGGGGACTGGGCACATCCACGGAGACGCGCCCAGCCAGGGGACGCCCCACACGCCGCTCGCAGCCCCAGCCTCACCTCCCTGGTCACACGAGTGACCGGGAGCCGTCAGGCTGGGACACGCAGGCAAGAGCCCCCCAAAACAGCCGATTTTCAGGAAAAATGAGCAAATCTCAGCTCCAGAGCCAGGCTGGGCATTTTAGTGGTATTTCTTCCCATCGTGGTCTCACCAATCGTCTCTCCAAGAGCAGAGAAAATGCCTGAGCAACCTCAGACGGGGTGAGAAACTCAGAAAAATTCACATGCTGGGGCCTCCTCTCCGCTGTGCCGCCGCGTGCGAGTGCCGGCGGTCCCACGCTCGTGCCCGCGTCGCTTCCAGCACACCCGGGGAGTCGCGGGTGGGGGACCCCGGGCAGCGCCTTACCTCAGGGCCGTGCGGGAGGGAGGTGATGCCTGGCCTCCGGAGAGCCGCGCACTGCCGGGAGCCGGCGGCGGAGGGGGAGTATTAAATCGCAGCCCGCCTGCAAGTGGTCAGTAAAAATAGCACAAATCCCCTCTCGTGTGCACACGTTTGCCACGAGCCTCAGCGCTCCATGACGTGCTGCACACACCTGGGGCGCCGTCTTGAACACGGGGTGACACACGCGTGTCGCCCGGGCGCGTTAGTGCACCCGTGTTTTGCTGCACCCGTGACCCCCATGCGATTTGGTGAATTCCTGTGCTGTTTGTGTGTGAATCGCCCCAGCTGGGCCGGCGCTCGCTGCCCAACGCCCCACTCACACGCGTGTTGCGTGTGAGCACGCGGACGTGCCGGGTCGGGCTGACCACGGTGCGATGGCCACGCCCGTGCAGACGGGGTGCGTTCTTCACGGCACATCTGCCTCGCTCCTCTCCGACGTAAACCAGCACCAGAGACGCTGGAAAAGCCCTGAGTCTGCAAGGAGGCACCAATCATGAGCCAAAATACTACAGAGCTTTTTCTCTGCAGAAAATCTCCTGATTGTTTTTTCTTAATTTTTTTTTTTATTTTCTTTATTTCATTCAGAAATTCTCTGCAGGAACGCGGGGTTGTGAGCAGCCTGGAGAGCTGATGCGGCGCTGACCCGCGCTCCGACAGGCTGGAAGCACTGGTGATGATCCCGCGGGAGCGCTGGCCAAGGGGTCTCCCTGGAGCTGCCAGAGCAGGAGGGCAAAGCCGCTCAGAGCCAGGGCAGGGCGCACCGCCGAGAGATGATGGGGTGACACAGCAGAAGTGGGGTTACAGCATCAGGCCGGGTGGCCGGTTGGGACCAAGGATGAGCAGTCTCCGTTTCGGAGTGCGGGACCAGCCAGACTCGCCCAGCACGCGTGGGGCTGCTGGAGTCAGCCCTTCACAAGCCCGAATGTTTTCCCCGTGAAATTCTTGAAAAGCAGCAAAAAAACTGCTGCCTTGCCCCCCACAAAGCCCCTTGCCCAGCATCCCGGCGGAGGGAGGACCGTAGGGCCAGGCAGCACCTGTTCCCCGGGATATTTTTAGGGGCGAGTTTAGGAGCACACAATTCCCTGCGTGCGGCCCAGCAGGGACAATGCCCGGTATTTTAATCCCCGGGGCTATTACGGTTGCGAGGGACACGCAGCTGCGTGCACGGGGTCGCTCCTGTGGTGGGGAGCAACGGCAGCCCCCCCCGTCCTGCAGAGCAGGGGATGCGTGGCCGCCCTCCCCAGACCCTTCCCCGGATCCTTCCCCCCCTGGACACCAAGGGGGGAGCTGTGCCCTGGCCCGGGGCGACCCAGTGGCCCCCAAGCTGGTGCGAGGTCGGTGACGGTGATGGTGATGGTGGCAGTGGCAGTGACAGTCCCATCCTTGTTTGACAAGTGCTTGTCAAGTCCCAGCAAGCACAGGAGAACCCCCCCCGTGCCCACCCTCCTCAGGGACCCCTCTGAGGATGTTTCCCCTCCTCTGGCTCCCAGCGCCAGCGCCATGGCTCTGCCTGCAGCCGCCGAGGAGGAGGAGGCTTTATACCAGCCCGTTAGGCCTTTATAAGGCAAAAGGCCCCCGTGGGGCCATGCCTCCAGCATCTTTCCTCCCAGCTGCCTTGGGATTGTTTTCGGAGCACAGAGGAGCCAAAATTAGCCCATGACAAAGGCGCTGCATTCCCCACAGCCGTGCCCTGGGGACCCAACCAGCTCCCGCTGCCGCGGGACAGGGGCTGCTTCGGATGCCGTTTACTCCGGTCTCAGCTTTCCTCCTCTGCTGGGACTCAGTGTGGGAAGGAGGAAAGGGTGGGTGAGGGACGGGGTAGCAGGACCCCTCGATCCGGGGATTCAGCATCCGTTTCAAAGCCCCCATGCTGCCATGAGGGGCCAGCAGCAGCAGGACCAGCAAGAGCCCAGGATCTCCCCATCTCTCCTCTCCAGTGACAAGATAAAGACATGTTGGGTCTCCATCCCTGGCTTCCAAACAGCGACAGGCTGTTTTATGAGGGGTTGTTTTATTAGGTACCACCTGGGGTTGTGGGCACCCCTCTGAGCTGCTGACGAGTAGGAAGGGGATGGGCCGTGGAGCAGACCAGTTCTGAGGCCAAGTTCAAAGCAAAATAACATCCCTCCGTTCCTGGGAGCCACTGATTCGAGTGAAGGGCTCCCCATGGGCTGCCACCGAGGTGGTGGATGCCAACAGAAAATTCCCAGAGAGGAGGCCAGAGCCACCCAGGACCAAGTTCCCAGGGACAGCTCGCTTGTCCCTAAACATCCCAGTGGTCCTACAGGTCACCCGTGTTTGGTTTCTTACGAGTGGACAAGCTTGCGTGTGTGTGGCTGGACGTGGGGAGTTTCTCTCTCCCTCTGGACATGCTGAGTCCTCATCGCTGGGCACCAGCCCCACCAGCGTGGCAGGGGCTACCATGGCTGCCCTCCGGCTTCAGAACTGCGCTGGGATCTCAATGGTCCCCGGCTCCTTAAGATGCTGGGCCTCCAAATTCAGAAGTATCTGGCCCCTGCGAGCAGTTTGGTTGCCCCACAACCTGTTTCCCCGAAGCAGCAGACTGGCAGCGGTGCTGGAGGGGTCCCTTTCCCGTCTCAAGGCTGCGGAGCCATCCCAGCCATTCTGTCCTCACCCTGTTCCAAGCATTGTCCTCGTTTCGTCAACCCCGATGACATTCACAAAGACAACGGGCTTCCCAGGACATCCAGGACAGACTTAGAAACAACAGCTGAGACCTCACCCTCCAAACACGTCCATCCCACCCCCCAGCTGCCACGCTCAGAGCCAGCCCCAAATGCCTTGGCGGATGGCAGGAGCCCACCAGCTGCCCCAGGTTCCTCGCTGGGCTGGGACGGAGGATGCCCCACGGACTCCCCATGGGATGGGAGAAGGTTTTCCCTCTGTGGAGCAGCTCAGAGACACGGGGACATTCGGGTCACCTCCGACAAGCAAGGCTGCAGGGCTGCAGTGCCACGTTGCAATGAATTCAGGAGGTTCTGTGTGACTTGTCTGGGTGAAACCTGGGTGTTTCTCCTGCAGATCAGCCGGCAGCTCTCACCCCCGTGAGCAGCCAGAAGGGATCCAGCTCCTCCCAACTGCTCCCTTGATTTGTGGCAGCAGAGGGTGACGGTCACAGGGATACGCTCCCACCGCTGAGGAAAGGCTTTTTGTTGCCCTGCAATGGATTTCCTCCGCCTGCTCAGTCTGGGAGTCTTCCCAAACTTGAGCGATGCCCCAAGGCATCGAAGGGGAGCTGGCAGTGGGGACAGCTGTGGAGAAGGAAAGTGGACCAGAATTTGGAGGATCGTCACAGCCTGACCAGAGAACTGGCGAGTCCCCCAGCCAGCCCCAGAACATGGGGCTGAGAGACCTCTCCCAGACCAGGTCTCTGCCCTGCCGATCTTCACCCCGTTGTGTGAGCCCCACCAGGACACCCACATCTCCCACCACTCCTCGTCCATTTGGGACCTACTGCTCCATGTCCTGGGCTCCCAGGGCTGCTGGAGAGCTCTGTCTTCTCCAGCCATGGCCTCCTGCTCTGGGAACCCCTGCCTGGCTGGACACCATCCAGCACGTGGTACGGCTGGGGACAGTGCCGGTGCTCAGCCTCTTCATCCCTGGGCATGAGACTCGCCCTTCCCACTGTGCATGGCTGTGGGCAGTAAATCGATAGGGGCTGGATCCCAAATCAGGACACTTTTCACAAAACGGAGGAAATACCTTCCACTTCTAGAAATATCGTGGGACAAGTTGTTTTTTTTCTCAGCTTGAACGCTTTGGGTAAGCTTGAAATCTTTGCAGAGGTGCCAGAGCTGAGGAGGGGTCTCCCAAAGCCAACGGGCTCTTTAGGAACACCCCACGCTCCCGGCCTCATGCCAGTGGCACATAAAGCCTTTCCTAAATAAGGGGGAATTACCTTTGGGAGAGTGGGAAGATGTTATTAAAACGGAGCTGAGCCACCCACTGGAGACTTTAAGCTTCCCGTGGCTTTGCCAAGTGACACATGAAACCTTCCCACGTCGATTTTGTCGACTCCTGCAATGGAGGGGAGGACACGAGCTGTTCCATCCGTGTTAATGGGCTGACACGGTCCAACAGCAATGCCAGTTCAAATATCCAAAAAACAGATTGGTTTTCAGCCTAAGGCAAAATATTCCAGAGGAAAAGGAAGACTATTTCCAGTAATCCAAGACTTCAGGCCCAAGCAGGGACCCTGAGACACTTTTTAGACGCTTTCAGGGTATTTCCAGGCCCTCCCGTCTGTCTCTGGGACACTCGACGCGTCTCAGCATCCCCTTTGGCTGCAAGGGGGGGCCGAGCCACCCGCGACTCCTGCTCGGGGACTGCGGGTGACCAACGGGCGCTGGCGCACGTTGAGCTCCATTGCTGCCTCTGCAGCTCCCACAACGCCTGGCCGCTATTTTTGTTTCTTCGTGCGGTGCCAGACGGGGCGGTGAGCCCCTTCCCTCCCACCGGCCCCCGCAGCCCCGGCTCCACTGGTGGGTGATGCCCACAACCACGTTCATCGCCCACCACCTCCTCCAGCTCCCTGGGACACCCTCTCCGGGACACAACATCAGGACATCGGGGATGGGAATTAACACACCACAACCCACGCCTGCGCCCCCCTCGGCATCCCAAGCTCTGTGTTACAGGTGACAGCATTTCTTCCCACACCCAAATGCAAGAGGACTTCATTGGAGACGGCCAAACCCACCGCAGCGCTGGTGTGGGTGTCCCAACCGGCTGCCCCTCCAGAGCCTGGGCACACAGACCAGTGCACGGGGCAGATCTCCAGCCTGGCACTTCTTGGGGCAGGTTCTGCATTCCAAAATGAAATCCAGTGATTTAGAAAGGACAATTAAGGATGGTCAACAATGCAATAATTTCAGGAGCATCTGAAGGAAGTCAGACACTTGACCCAAAGCTTAAAAAAAAATACTGCTTACTACAACTGTGATTTTTTTTTCTTTTCATTTTTATCTGAGGAAAAAACCACCCACAAACTACACCGATGTTCGCAGAAGGAGCGAGGCACTGCCAGCCGCTCTGCAGGGCACGCGATGGCGGAGGACGTACACGGGGTCTCACCTGCCAGAAAGCACCAGTGCTGCTGGGAGGGTCCAGCCCGCCCCAAACTGACCCCAAAACCAGGGCTGGGCACTGGGATTTTGATGAATGGAAAAAAGGGCCCTGAAGCTCCCCCTGCCACCTCCCCTGCACCCCACCTCACCCTCGCAGTGCTGCATGAAGGGTGCCGGCCCCAGCACCCACGGGTGCTGGCAGAGCCCCAGGGGTGGCGGGACGGGGCAGCCCCCAGCCTGCACAGAGGAGCCCCAGCACCGGGGCATCCTCCGGGCACTGCGGGGAGGGTCGGTGGAGCAGGGGCACCTCAGGGCTGGGAGCAGCACAGCCGGATTTTCAGGCTCCCGCCTTTGAACTCCGGCAGTTCTGGGGCAGCTCGCTCCGTTTCGGGGCTCAGTGCCCGGCCCCAGCTGTGCTTGGCGTCCCCGGCACAGGGGTCCCCGGGAGCGAGCCCCTCCTTGCAGCCGCAGCTGGCGTGCTGGGGAGGGGGGCTGCGAGGCCACATGCCTACCACCCCCCCGCCGTGCCTCAGTTTCCCCAGCTCCAGGGGCACTGGAAAAGCCTCCCGTGTGTCCTCGCCCTTTTGGGCTGGCTGGAAGCGCCCTGCCAGCTCCCTTGCATCCGCAGCTCTGTGCAAACGGCCGACTGAAAACACCCCCGCGGCGCCTGGCCTCCACAGTTCTTCCCCTGCAAACCCGCTTGCTCTCTGAGCTCCTGCCTGCAGGAGATTTTTTTTCCCCTCAGATAAAATCCCCCCATTTGCCCAACTTCCCCCATCAACGCTGAGCCCCAGTGCAGTCCAGTATCACGTTACTGGTGATGGGGGACGCGCCAGCCGCCGGCCCCGTCCGAGCTCCGTTGTCTGGCCGAATCTCTTGGCTGTTCATTTGGTTGTCGGTCTCTGGGTGACCTTTTCCTCTACAGGAAAACTCCAACCCTCACAGGCGGCGAGCGGAGCCGTCCCGTGTCCCACCCGCACGCCGCTGGCTGGGCTCTCACCCCCGGCCCCTGCTCCTGGGGTCAGGCTGGGACCCACGCGCCAAGGGGGCAGATTTGGGCGGCTGCGCAGCAGAAACTCCCGAGCCTGGGGAGCCGCGCGGGGCAGGCAGGGGCTCTCCCCGCAGAGTGATGAGGAGCTCAGCACAGGGACAGAAAACCTCGGCTTTCCCCATGCTCGGACCTGAAATGCTGGCAGTGATTTGCCTTGCTCTTTCTGTCCCTCTCCCTCTATTAACTACCTAAATTTCTCCCCAGCTCGCGGGAACCACGACCTCTCCGCTACCTTGTCTGTCGGTGCACGGTGGACGGGTCCACGGCCAGGCTGGCCCTTCCACACGCCCATCTTCACCATTTTCTGCCCCAGTTCCTTGCTGGCACTTGGAAAATGGAAAATATCTATTTACAGTGAGTGAGAGAGCAGAAAAGCTAAAAATGAGGAGTCAGACCTCCCAAACTGGCTCAAAATTCAGACAACTTTGGAAAACCCCTTGCAGTGGGTGCACCCCACCGTGCTGCCCCGCCACGGCACGGGCTGGGGATGCTCGCAGGACTTTGGATGAGCCTCACTGGATCCCCCGACCCCGGGAGCTGGGGACTTACAAGAAACTTCAGAACGGAGATTCCTGCCGTGGAAATGCTGTGTGGGCACCAGCAGCTTCCTCCAGCTGCAGACAACCCCATTCCCTCCCAAAATCTGTGCGGGGACCTGGTCTGGGGGGCTGGTCTGCGTAGGGCTCTATGCCCAGAGCATCCCGCTGTGGGCAGGGGGCCAGGTCGCACCATCCCAGGAGCCCACCGTGCTTCGGTCCCGCTGTCCCTGCCGCGGCGCAGGCACGGTGCAGAGCTCCGTCTGTGCGGGGTTTGGATCCGGCTTCATCTGCATCCCCCCAGCTGAAACCCCCCCAATTGTCTCAGCTCACACGGAGGGAGGTTTGTGAACAAATGAAGCTCTGAGGACCGGGGATGGCCAAGAAGGCTTCGTTAGGTGGAAAAACACCAAAACGCTTATTCCCAGGCTGCTCGGAAAGAGCCAGCACGAGCCTGGCCCTGCACGGTGAGTGGGCTCCAGCCGTGCCACCGTCCTTCCCCAAAGCCACCCCGGAGCTGTCCTGGCACGGGGACGGGATTTCGTGGGCCCCGGCGGGGTCTGGCGGAGGCACAGGCTGGGGCCGGCTGCCACAGCCCCGGGGAGACGGGGCGCCGCGCTCCCCAATTCCCACGTAGCCGGGCAATCTCCGGAAGGATCTGCGGTGCCTCCAGCCACGGGGCTGGGGCTCAGGCTCCGGCTTGCGGAGCCCGGTGGCTCGAGGCGCTGGCGTCTGCGCTGCCTGTTGGGGCAGAGCCACCTTCCCCTGCCTCCCGTCCCTGCCTGCAGAGCCGGGCAGCGCTGCTCCCGCGTCGCCTGCCCGCAAACCACCGTGGGAATCCCTGGGGACACGGGCGCAGCGGGATGGGTGACTGGAGAGGCTCAAGGTGGCAGCGGGGGGCTTTGGAGCCCGCCTGTGGGATGCTGGCAAGTTTAGGGGGGTGCCAGTGACCGGCAAAATCTCTGTGCAGGATGTGTGCTCTCCCGTGCCCTGCGGGGTCCCACAAATCAAAGCCACACCAGGGTAAGCAGCAGAAGGTCCTGTTTGGGGGCACTTTTGGTACAGGGAGTCAGGGTCCCCGTTGCCTTCCCCAGCGTCCCCCGTTATCCCGAGGACAGCCCAGGGCAGGACAGTGTCCAGCAGCACAGCGGTGTCACCGCCGGAGGGTCCCTGCTGCAGCAGCAGCTCTCCAGCCCCTTCCCGACGTGGGGGCCCAGGGGGAGCCGTGTCCCTGGCCGCATCCGTCTGGCCCAGTGTCGCTGGCATTCGGGCAGAGCTCAGCGTCGCGCTGCTTCCTTCAGGTTCAGCCTTGTCCATCCAATCCCCTGTGCCACAGGAGAGGCCTGGGGGTCCCCACCCATCCCCCGCGGTCCCGGCCATGTCAGCTGAAGGGTGGTGGGCCCCCAGGCAGGGATGTCACCTCCTGCCACGTCCAGAGCCCCAGGCGGTGGCCCTGACTGTGTCCTTTGCGCCATCGTGCAAGGGGATGTGGCTTGGACCCAGCGGTGCCAGCTCGGCTCCTGCGGTGCCTCTGTCCTGCATCAGCATGGGGGGAGCCAGCGCCCGCACCGGCCTCCCCAGGGCCACCGTCCCTGTCCCCAGGCCACAGACAGCAGCGGCCTCACTTGCCCACCGGGATCCCGTTCTCCCCACCTCCCGCCGAGCCCAGGGCCATCTCCATCCGGCTCTTTGGATGCTGCGTGTCTGCAGGCTGTGCCAGCGGGGCTGCGTCGAACTGCACCACTGCGGAGAGAAGGTGCTCGTTACCCAGCCGGCCAGCGCTGCGACGCGGGGCAGGATCCTCCCGAGGGGAGCTGGGGAGCAGGGCTGGCTGCGATCCCCACCGCCGTCCCACGTAGTAAAGAGCCCCATATCCCTCTGCAGAACCCTCCCCATCCATGGGACCCCCTCCGTGATTCCCGTGGGGAAGCCAAACCACTCGGAGATGGGACCCAACAGCCGGGACCTCACCCTCCAGTGGGTCCTGCACCCCGACCCACGGCGCGGCGGGGGGCCCGGTACCTGCTCGGCAGCTGTGCCGGGCGCGGACGACCTGGATGGCCTGCTGGTTCTTGAAGCGGACAAGGCCCATGGTGATCTCGGCGTTCCAGCCCGGGTCCTCCTGGGCACAGCGGAAGTCGATCTCGTGGCTGTCGTCCATCACCACCGTGAAGTAGATGTGCCGCTCCTTCCACTCCACGCACTCCACCGCCTTCATGCGGGCGAAGCTCAGCTCCTTGCGCCGCGAGCCCTTGGGCTCGAAGAGCTGCAGCCCCTTCTCCGTCAGCAGGCACCGCTTCTTCTTCCACAGCTGCAGCAGCCCCCCACTCCGCTTCTCCAGCACCCCCTCTCTCAGCACCTTCTCGGGGGTCATAGCGGCTCCTCGGCCGCCCGGGATCCTCAGCACCTCTCCTCGGCGCCCCTGGGCATCACCTGCCGGGGGATTTCCAGCCCCCCCACGTCGGAGCCCAGCTCCCTGGGGCCAGGACCCCCAACGGCAGCTGTGCTGCCCCGGGGGGGCTCGTCGCCCTGCGCTCACAGCCTCTCAGAGGGGGTGAGCGCTGGGGTCCCCCATGCCGGCCGCCAGCCCTGTTGCCGGGGCTCTGCTCCGTGCCCCGCGCAGCGTGTGGGATCCCCGGCACCGCGCGCCCCAGGAGCTGTCGCTACACGCCCGGCCGCTCTCCCACTTGCATTCCTCCCCGCCTCGCCTGGCCCCTCCTGCCGTGCAGGCGCCCTTCACGCCCAGGCGAAGCCCGGCCAGGCCCGACGCAGCCCCGCTCCACCCGGGAGGCGCTTTCGGGGTGCCCCCAGGGTCCAGTCCCTTGCAATGGGGACAGCCTTTGACACCCACTCGCCCTGCACCCAAGGGTGCTGGCCCAGCCCTCAGCACACAGAGCTCCCACCCCCCACATCCCCTGGGACGGGGATTTGAAGCCCCCAGCCTGTCCCACAGCGAGGACTGGCATCCCCCAGCCTCGCGTGACCTGTGCGGGGGGGACACGCACCCCCGGAGTGGGACGGGGTCAGCACGGCGCAGCCCAGTCCCGCCTGAGCCCACCCTCCCCTGCAGCGAAACACCCGTCTCCCTTCCAGCCGTCTCGTTCCTGGCCTGCGCAGCTCCCTCTGTTCCTGGGCCAGCGCCTGCCACAGGAGGGGTCACCGTGCCGGCTGCCGGGGGCGACACCTGGGGCCTTCGTGCTGGCCGTGGGCTGCCAAAGAGGGTGATGGCCACAGCCTGCGGGGCTGGATGTGCCCCCAGAGATCACAGCATCACAGAATGGTTTGGGGTGGAGAGGACCTCTGAAGGTCATCTCATCCAACCCCGACGGGACCAGAGGGCCCCATGTGCCGACCAGACCCCCCCTCAGGGAAGCCTGCTGCGTCCCAGGGGCCCGGGTCAGAGACCTTCCTGGGATCCGCTCTTGGTTGTGCTGGTTGGCAGCGATGAGGTTGCGGAGAGAAGCCCAAGGGCGATGAAAAGGGACTTCAGGGCACAAGGGCGACGGACTGAAGGATCAGGAGCGCAGGCTGTGTTCTCCTCAATCCCATCAGTGGCAGGGAACGATGCTGAGAGGAACAGGAAAACTCAACCGATCAATGCGTGGCTCAGGGGCTGGTGTCATCGGGGGAATCTGGGGGTTTTTGACCACGGGCAGGTTTACGTGGCAGCAGATGGAGTTCAGCTGTCTCCAAGGGGGAAAAGGATTCTCGCCCATGAGCTGGCAGGGCTGAGTGAGAGGGCTTTAAACCAGGCTTGAAGGGGGAAGGGGATACAGCCAGGCTCCCCAGAGATGAGACGGTGAAGGTAAGGTCGAGTGCTTATGGGTAAGGATGAGGGGGAAGGCCAACGAGGCAGATATCCTGCTGGCAGTCTGTTGTAGACCACCCAACCAGGATGAAGAGGCAGATGAAGCGTTCTACAAGCAGCTGGCAGAAGTCTCACGATCGCTAGCCCTTGTTCTCCTGGGGGACTCCAACTTAGCGGGCATCTGCTGGAAATACGACACAGCAGAGAGGAAACAGTCCGGGAGGTTCCTGTAGAGCGTGGAAGAGAACTTCCCAACCCAGCTGGTGAGGGAGCCGACCAGGGCAGGGGCCTCGCTCGACCTGCTGTTTACAAACAGAGAAGGGCTGGTGGGAGACGTGGTGGTCGGACACCGTCTTGGGCTCGGCGACCACAAAATGATTGAGTTTTCAAGTACTGGAGAGGTAAGGAGAGGGGTCAGCGAAACTGCTACTGTGGACTTCTGGAGGGGTGACTTTGGGCTGTTCAGGACACTGGTGGGTCCCTTGGGACTAAGTCCTGAAGGGCAAAGGGGTCCAGGAAGGCTGGAGGTTCTTCAGGAGGGAGGTGTTAAAGGCGCAGGAGCAGGCGGACCCCACGTGCCGTAAGATGAACCGGCGCGGGAGACGACCGGCCTGGCTGAGCAGGGACTCAGGGAAAAAAGGAGAGTCTGCCGCTCTTGGAAGAAGGGGCAGGCAACTCAAGAAGAGTACAAGGAGCTCGTTAGGTCATGTAGAGAGAAAATTAGAAAGACAAAAGCCCAGCTTTTTGGTCACAACAACCCCACACAGCACTGCAGGCTTGGGGAAGAGCGGCTGGAAAGCCGCTCGGCAGAAAGGGACCTGGCGGTGCTGGTCGACAGCCGGCTGAACACGAGCCAGCAGTGTGCCCGGGTGGCCAAGGCCAACAGCACCCTGGCTTGTGTCAGGAACAGCACTGAAAGCTCTTGCTGCTCCTCACCGGCCCTTGCCAGCACATCAGGGTGCGGGTCCCTTTGCCCAGGGGAGGTCTGGAAGAGGAAAAAAATCCCCCTGGGGACACTTTGGGGTCACTGCCTGGGGCTGGCAGCCCGCAGGTCTGCGCGCAGCCCCCTGGCTCGCAGCCCTGCCCCGGCGCTCACCTCCCAAATCAGCCTGCCCGTGCCCCCGCAGACCCCAACCACCCCGGTGCCCCCCAGCTGGAGCCCCTCTTGCCCCAGCCCCTCCATCGTCCGCGGTGCCTGCCAGGGGCATTGCCTGCAGCCGCCGTGGCCCAGGGACAAGTCTGCAGCGCCGATGAGATGTGCCAAATTATCCCTCATTAAGAGGGCAGGGCCGCGGCTGTCGGAGCCAGGAACCGGTTCACGCTCCCCGGGGGCAACCTCGCCACCTGGCAGGAGATCCCGGCTGCGTCGGGAGACTCGGATTCAGGCGGCCCCAGCTGCCCTGCGGCCCTCGCTGCCCCCGCAGCCAAAGGCAGCACGGGGCCAGGCACGGCCGGGGGAGGCCGGCACAGCCCCAGAGGTCACCCCAAGCACCCCAGCGCTTGCGGGAGGAGCAGAGCAGATGTGTGGGTTCCCTCCCCAAAGGAGCATCCATGGCTGTTTTCCCACGCGCGGGTAAAGCTCAGCTCCAGGGATGCTGAGCCCTGGAAATCTGGGGGTGAATAGTTTCGAGACCGTCGCTCCCAGATCTCCTCTGGTGAGCTGGGATGTCCATGGGCAGTTTTGGTTCACCAGCCAGCCCAACCTCCTTCCTCACCACCCCGGGGAGAGCCAAGGGCTGCCAACGCCTCACTCCCTGAGACCCCAGCTCCACTGCTCACTCCAGCCCCCCAGGGAAGGTCATTTTCCCACAGCTGCAGGTGTAAAGGAGCTGGGACAAGGTCTCTCTCCGCTCCTCTCTCCCCAGCGGGAGGCTTGTCCTGCCAGGCTGCCCAGGAGGCCAACGCCACAGCTCCTGCCCTCCAGCAAACCCAACAGGACTCACCGCGTCGGGCTGTCGGCAAGAAAAACGCTTCGCTCGGCGTGCCGCCCACGGCCCCCACCCACATCCCGTCCACGCAGAGCCCTTACGGGCAGGTAACGGGGGCCGCCGGGGCACAGCGGGGGGAAGTCCTACCCTGGGGTGGCTCCGCAGACACTGGCTGTGGGGCTCAGAGGGCTCCAGTCCGACCCTGTAGAGTGGTACCATCACCACCAGTCTCCGGGCTGCAGGGTGCTCAGCCGCGAGCTGATCCTCTGGTTTGTCTCTTCGGAGCCAAGTTTGGGTCCCTCAGCCCCGTTTCCAAGGGCTGGCAGCCCCCCGTGCCAGCAGCAGGGAGGGATGGGTGCTGCTGGGTGCAATGCGGCTTTGCTGCCTCTAACAGGAGCTGGGCCACACAGCGCGAGTGTCCGGACGCGTCCGGCTGACTGGGGAGCGGTAACCAGCAGAGGGTAGCAGATGGTCACAGCATCCCCGCTGCAGTTTGGGCAGGGGATGCCCAGAAAGCTCCCTTCATCCCACCCCACTTCTCCTGGGCCTGTCCCACCATCTCCTCCGGCCCACCTCACGCTCTCCGTCTGGGCGCGCAGCCCCGGCGATGCCTGTCCTGGTCTCCCCATGCCGACAGCCTCTGCTGACCCTGTGGATGTTGGTCTCTTGTCACTCCCTGAGCCATTCTCACATGAACAGCGCAACTCCAGCAGGCGTGCAGCACCCATCGCAAACCTTCAGGGCAAGGTCCCTGTCCCAGGACACTGCCCATGCTGTCACCTGGGATCTTCAGGGCTGAAAGCTCAGCAGAGACCCACCAGCCTGGAGAAGAGAGGGCTCAGGGAGACCAAACTGCAGTTTTCCACTGCCTAGAGAAGGGTTGTGGAGAAGGGAGACACCGCCGTGCATGGCAGAAGGACAGGAGACAATGGGCACAGGTGCCACAAGGGAAACTGGGATGCAGATACAGAAAATAACCGTCTTCGGGTGTATGGTGCAACGCTGTGACAAGACCCACAGTGGTGGGACCTCCATCCTTGGAGGGTTTCCAAACCTCACTGGATGCCAGAGGCTCTGATCAGCCTGACCTTTGGAGCTAGCCCTGCTTTAAGCAGGAGGTTGGGCTCCAGACTTCTGCAGGACCCTCCTACCCTACCTCTTTCTGTGACCCCGTGAAGCCCAAATCCAGCATTTTCTCCTGGCTTTGACGACACCTCCAGGAGCAAACGTCCTCTACGGGGTCCATCACACTCACGCTATGTCAGTACCTCCCCTCTCTCTGACACAACCCCTACAGCTATGGGAAGAGGAGACTAAAGAAAGACTTGCTCTAGTTTTATCGACTAAACAGAGTTGCTTGGGCGCAATCCCTGCCTGCGGCACATCCAGTTCAAGTGTTGCAGCAGCACAGCACCCACCTCTCATGGAGAAAGCAGGCAGCCTGGTAACCCCCCACGGGTCAGGAAGGGGTGGGGAGGGCCTCTGCCAAACGAAGGAGCCAGGTTTCGGTCTCCACACCGAGGGCGGTACACGAGCCCGCTGTGCTACAGCTCCCGACCCACCACCGCACCCCTGAGCCTGGGCTGCCTGCTCACACACCATCTGCCATCGCCTCACCAAACCACACACCCCAGAGCAACGGGACCAGCTAGAAGTTGGTCCCAGGCTGGGAAACCTGGGGGGAGCAGGGGGGATTCTGGAGATGTTTAAAGAGCTTACTCCCCATCACAGCTTTGTGTAAAAACCGAGGGTGTGATGAACGGGAGAAAGTGCTGAAGCTGATAAAGGAGCCCTGCTCCTGCCCACAAAAGGATTTCTCTGGCTCTGTTGTGCTTCTCAAAACACTACCCATCTCATTTACTCAACCACAACGTTTCTAACTTTAAAAAAACCCTCAAAACTAAATTCCCTATGGAGTTCATAACTCTAAGCTGCAGCGAGGCTGATCTTGTGGGGATGTCACACCGGTCAAACAAGAGAATCACAGAAAGAAAGAGTTGAGATGAAAACCAATTAAACCTGAGAAGCTGCCAAACTGACGGCTTAATGATCCGCAGGGCTGCTCAGATCCAGGGAGTAGGTGAAAAGCTGTGAGTTATTCAGCACTGCCGGGCACGCCTGTTTGGAGAGGCGCCAGGTAAAAGCAGTGATAGGGGTTTCGACAGGGCGTGCACACGCCTCGTGCTGCTGACACACCCGAGGAGGTCTGTCCCGGGCCTCCCAGCACCCACCGCTGCTTTGGAAATGGTTATCCACCGCGGGAGCAGGGGAGGGCCTGGCCCAGCAGACCCACAGCTGGCCACAGCTGGGCCATGTCAAACTGCTCCCAGCAATTGCCTTTGCGCTTTAATTGCAGCCCACGATTGTGACCATTTCCCATCCTCCTCCTACCTCCTGACCTCCAGCTCCGGTCACCCAGTGCACCTCCTCAGCCCCAGATGGGGAATAAACTCTCCAGCAAGGCCAGGCGTGGGTCAGCTTTGATGTTTATTGCTTGCTTGGTGGCACAGCACGGCACGGCTGAGCACGCATCCCAGCGGGATGGGCAACGCAGAGCAGAACGTTTTGGGCGCACAGGTGGGTGCGAGCTGTCTCCCCGCCAGCACCCACACCAGCAGGACCCGATGGGGACAATGCTGGGACTCCCACGGCTTCGGGGTGCGCTGGGTCAGGGCGGGGAGGAAGGAGCTCATGCTGTGAAGCAGCGGATGGTTATCGATGATGGTGAGGATGCTCACTGCGGGTGCAGGAAGGGTCGAGCAGCACAGGCTGGTCTGGACATGCCCTGAGCGAGCGGAGAGCGCAGTTCCTGGTGCCTCACTGCGAGTGGACGAGCGCCCCGGCGCCTTGCCCAAAGCCAAAGCCCTTGGGACCAAAGTTCTTGGCGTAGCAACCTGCAGAGGATGGGAAGGGAGAGATGGGTAAGGCCAGCAGAAGAGCAGGTCCTCCTCTTGAAGCAGGCACTGCCTAAACAGGACAGAGTTTGCTGTATTTGTTGGGCAAACAGAGAGCTCCAGGCGCAGTAAGAAATCCCCTGGCTCCACAGTCAGCCAGCACAGCCAGTCCCCATAGGCAGCTGCTGGGGCCACCACCTCCCCAAAGCTCAGTCCCATCCTGGTTCCCCGCACAGGGGTTTCCACCCCCTGCCTCCACCCTGCAGCGTCCCGGAGGAGCCAGCAGGAAGGCAGCTCTCACCTTTGCAGTAGATCTCCCCGTCTTTGTCTGCCAGGGTGGTGGACTCCAGGCTTTTGCCGCACTTGGCACAGCGGAAGCAGGACTTGTGCCAGCCCTGCGGGACAGGAGCAGAGCCCGGTCAGACAACATCCAGGGACAGGGCAGCAATGCTTTGGCTACCAAACAGGGTCACTTTTCTGTTTTTGAGCCAAAGTGGTTGGCAAAGAGGTATGAACAGGATGAAAAGTTTTCTCTTTTCTCTGGAAAGAGTGGTCCTCCCAGCCCCAGGGGGAAGATGCAGACAGGAAACATCAGAGGTAGTCGCTGCTCCCCATCTTGGTCTGGTTTTAGAGAGCTTTCGCCCCCCCCCCCCCCCCCAAAGTCATTTATCCATTAATTTGTACAATAATTTGTAAGAAGGAATCACCTCCCTCTTTGGAGATCGTCCTCTCTGAAGCACCACAATAGATCCCCCGGGTTACCCAGCTGAGATCCACTGCTGCTGTGTGCTAGCCCGGGGGTGGCAGCAGGGCTGGGACACCTGCCCCTGCACAACTACAGCTCCAAGGAAGGCAGCAAACAGACACCAAGAATGCAGAAATCAGCCAGTGTTTAAAAATAAAACTCCCCCCGCGACTCTGCCAGTCCTCTGGGGATAAATGAGCTCACAGCCTTTGAGCAGACCTAGAGTAGCCAGAGTTGCTCAAGGAGGAATTTAAATAAACACTTCGGAAAACACAAAACCTTTTTTGGAAGAAAATGTTAAATTAGGGAGCTGGAGGAGGAGGTCGCAGATGGAGTCATCCAGCAAACATTAGCACATGAAATACATGCTCTGGAATCCTGGCTGGGTTTGCTGGAGTGTAATTGTTTTGCCAGCTTTGTTCCCCGCAAACGTGGACCCCAGAAGCCTACCAGGAAACCCAGATCATGATTCTAAGGGTAAGTTTGGCTGGTGACCCTGGGCTGACCCTCAACGTGTCCATCACAAATCCCTGCACTGCCAACTAGGGTATGATGATGCTGGGAGGCTCCTTCTGTTGACTAGATGCCTCCTTTCCTTGCTTTGGGGACAGAGGACAAACACAGAAACCCCAGGGAGGACGGAGCACAGGAGGGGTGACCCAGTGTCACCAGCGAGGCAGTGAGGCTTTCCCAGCACGGTCATCCCAGCCCCTGCGGCACAAAGCCAAGCAGCCTGACCCGGCTGCCTGGGCAAGCTCTGCGCTTGCACCTGACCTCGGAGGGAGGGATGCTTCAAGGCAGGGACCTCACCCGGGGTCCCAGGGCTGACAGAGCAGAAGGTGTCCCCAAGCCTTACCAGGCTTCCCAGAGCTGGGCTGGGGTAAGGCCACAGCTCGGGACACAAAGGACCCTGGCGAAGTGATGAACTTGACATAGGAAGTACCAGGGCTGTTGCAGAGCGTCCCTTACATCTGACACTGAGCAGACCCAGTCCACCAGCAGAACATCCAAAGAGAGATGTACCAAGCCTGAGCCCACATCTCAACCACCTTGCTCTGCCCATGGGAATTCCATGCTGGAATTCATCCCCTGCCCCAGATTCGGGCTGTGTCATCACAGCCTGTGGGAGAGGGTGGAGAAGGCTCGCTGGACGTTGCACTTGTTCAGTTTGTGGTGGCAGTGGCCATGGCCCACATCACTGCTCATCCTCCCCACACAACTAGCAGCAGGGACATCCACTGTGACCCTTGCTGAGCACTGCTCTGAATATTCAGTACAAAATGCGTATTTCTCTCCCATCTACACATCTGTAAGAGCAATGCAGCCTGGAGAACCCAGTTTCCAGATGCACCAAGATCTCCTTTCGGTGCCAGGCTTCCAGGTGAGCATGGCCACTGGACCCCACGCCCCAGCCCTGGCTGGATGTGCTGGCATCCCAGCCTGCAGCAGCCTGTGGGTCAGGTCAAGACCTTCTCTGAATGTCTCCCTGCCACGCAGCAACCTGTGGCATGTGCGTGCCGCTTCCACTCCATCCCCCTTTCTTACCTTTCCAGCTCCAATCACCTTCTCGGCTGCATACACTGCTTGACCACAGCGAGGGCACCCATCACTGCCTCCGACTTTCTGGGCCATTCTGGATGCGTTAGGGTTGGTGGGTCGGTGCGGCTGGCCCCTGTGGATGGGAGGGAGTTCATGATCAGGGCTGCACAAGCAAGATGGAGGAGGGAAGAGGAATGGGATCACAAATCCCAGCGCAGTTTTGAAGGGCCCAGAGCTTCAGACACAATGTGTTGAGCCTCATGGAAACTCCAGGCTCACAGCTGCGTGCTAGGAGGGGATGGGCAGCATGCTCAGGCAACGGGGACGTGTCCCATCAAGCCTCATCCCACCCTTCAAACAGGGTTCAGCGGGTTTCCCCGAGCAGCAGAAAGGCAGGGCCCCTCCAGGTTAGATACTGCTGGAAGTTCAGCATGGGCTACACCGCCAAGCGTCACAAGGGGACAGATGCAGGGGAGAAGGTGCCCACAACAGCCCCAGTTTCGAAAACAAGACTTAAACTCACTCTTCATATTTGATTCCCAGGGACTCGCCCTTGTCGGTGCTCAGGGTCCCTGCTCCCTGCCCGTAGCCGTAGCCCTTGGGGCCGTACTTCTTGCCGTAGCAGGACTTGCAGTAGATCTCCTCTCCATGCACAGCAACAGTGGTGCTGTCCAAGTTCTTCTTACAGACCACTAGAAAAGAGGGGAGGGCCGTGCCATTAGCCTGCTCACCCAGAGCTCGCTAATTAGCGGGAGAAAACAAGTCCTCACAAGGGTTGGCACAGCTCAGCTTTCAAGGAGTAAGGAAACCCCAGACAAGTTCCCTGTTAATGGATCGAAAACCAGAGATAAGGATCACCACAAGAACATGTCTGGCTTTAAAAGGAAGCAACCACCAGAGCTAGAGGGTGATACCAAGAAACAGCTTCGTTAACCCTCTTGATGCTGGTGTCCTGGAGATGCACTTAAACCAGGGGGTGAAATTTCCCTACAAACCACCGCAGGGTTCACAAGCACAAGGAGCGAGGTCCCTGCCCCGCTGCAGCTCTGCCGCGCTCCCAGTCCGCTGCAAATACGCAGTGACAAGCGCGTGGGGGAAAGGAATGTAAGCAAATATATTTTTCCTTGCGCTTAGCCAGACCAAAAGCAGACCTGCAGCCGTCACCACAGCTGATGCACGGTAAGTTTTTTGTCACATTACGCCACTGTGCACAGTTGCCGCTCCAGACCCCGAGCCCACGATGGAAGAGTTCACGGCTGTGTCAGCCCTGGTCCATGCCGTGATTGGGGTGTGTGTGTAGGGCGGTCTCCAGTGGGGATTCAAGCCTTGGGATCAATATGGGATGTAAGATGGGACAGGAGGAAAGAGCAGTCCAGCTCAGGGTCCCAGTGAGCCCACTCAGAGCTTGAGCTTGGTGCTGGGCTCAGACCACACAGACTCTTCTCATGATTTTTAGGTTTTCCTTACTCCTGTCCTAGCTCTGATCTCAGCCTCCACGTCGGCTTCCAAACCCTTCCTGGAACATGTCGCCCAGCAAGCTGGAGCGGGAAGTGAACAGCACCCAAACGGGCTCACAGTGATCTCCAGTGTTTACCTGCCCTGGTGCAGGATCCCGACGCCTGGGGCAGAGTCCACAGCGCCAGCAGCCAGCCCCGAAACAGATCCTGTTACAGCTGCGGCACAGCCTTCCCCCATCCCGCTCACATGCCTTAAATGTCGAGGCTCCCAGCAGCCCGCTGGCCAGCGGAAAGTTTCTTGGCCTGTACCGATATCACAGGAATGCAAACACAGCAGAGCTCTCCTCTCAGTAGTGCAAACCGCGGAACTGAATGCGGGGGTGAGAGGCAGCTTTCCTGGGCCCAATTACTAAATATGGTGCTTCTCATCCAGGGCCACGGAGAACCCCATCTGCTGCTGGGAGAAGGAGGTGGGAAGGGAAACATCTCCTGCCATCTAAGGAGGATCTGGCAGGGTCCTCTCCTGGCTACGGGCTCCCCCGTCCCACCACGGCAGGAGCTGGGGATGGAGGACACATCCCTGTTGGGAAAGACCAGCTCTGGTTAACTGGTCCCACAGCTGCCAAGCTAACGGGCTGCTCTTGGGGTTGGCTTTGCATCACACTGGAGCTCATCAGGAGCTACCTGCATTCAGACAGACCCTCCAGGACGGGAATCTGGGCACCTTTACTGGCACGTTTAAAGAGCTTTGTCCTAGGGGTGGGAGTGAATGATCTCAACGGCATTTGTCTTTCTTTCCCACCGCGCTGGGTGGATTTAGAGCTCCAACCTAAGCTTTCTCAGTCCCTCATCTGTGCTAGCCACAGACACTTTGAGAGGCAGCAGAAAAATTCTTTCCCGTCTGCTTCCTAGAAATCAGCCCCCAGCTCCCGGGTTTCTGCATTGCAGAAATTCCAGCGCGCTGCACTCATCGAGTTAAGGACCCTTTGTTTGTCTAAGGGGGGGGTGGTGGGGGGGGTTGCTCCACAAAACAATTAGACAAGAGCTGGTGCTGCTTTCAGAGGCCAAATGGTCTCATTACCACGCGTCTGCCGTGTACTATTGACTCATTTGGATCCACTCCACCGAGTCAATCACCACGTCCCTCCCTGAGCCCATCTCCGGCTCTAATGCTCTGTGGTAGGTTTGGCTCCTTTTTGATTATTTATTTGGCAGATTAGGTCAAAGTATTTGTTTTTCTCCCCTAAAGGCTTCAGGTTCGCTGATGAGGCCCAAACGCAGCACGGGGGAACAGGCTGGGAACGCTGCAGCGTGGTGCAGCTCAGCATCACCTGCAGCCCGAGGCACGGGACTGGGGACAGCTGAACTGGGGAGCCTGCTGCCAGGATGAGCAGAACTGCTGGGGTACATGTAGAGTGTGAACATGTACGTCAGCAAAGCAGAGGGACAGGAGCCCTGGCTGTAGTTGGCTCTGGACCACTCCCTGGTGACCTGCTTCCATGGACAGGCATGGGATGACCTGCTTCCCCTCTTCGGCCAGGTATTCCCTTCTCAAAGCAAGGCCTTTTGCCTCATTCTGAGGCTCCTGGAGCCCTGCCCCACGCTCTGGGTGCCAGCATTGCATGGCAGCAGCTTTCCCTAGCAATCCAGCTGCATGCACAGGGGTCGCAGGGAAGGGCAGACGCAGTGCAATGGGATCTCAGACCCAACACTGAGCTCCTCCATCGAGGTGGACTCAGATGGGAAAAGCCAGTGGTGGGAGGGAGATGAGGGTAACATTCCCTCATAATAACATACGAGGGGCTTCTACAGGTGCGGCACTCAGAAAAGGAAGGTCAAGGAAAGTATAGCCCCTCCGATGAGCAAGACTGGTGAACTGGTAATGAAGGATGAGGAAAAGGCTGAGGTACTCAACAAATTTTTTGCCTCGGTCTTCACTGGCAACCTCTCTTCCTACACAGAAAATCATAGAATCACAGAGTGGGTTGGGTGGGAAGGGACCTTTAAAGCCCACCCAGTCCAACCCCCCTGCAAGGAGCAGGGACATCTCCAACCAGATCAGGTTGCTCAGAGCCCCGTCCAACCTGGCCTGTTTCCATCTTGAGTGGATGGACCACAAGATGGGGACTGGGGGAGCAAAGTCCCTCCCACTGTAAAAGATCAGGCTTGTGACCACCTGAGGAACCTGAATATCCCTAAGTCTATGGGACCTGATTAGATGCATCCCAGAATCCTGAGGGAACTGGCTGATGGAGTTGCCAAGCCACTCTCCATGATCCTGTGATTCCCCACCCTCCTTATCTGAGGCTGCAGAACAAACACCACTTCCTGCTGCAGACAGCGGCTGCAATAAGGGCACAGCCTGCCACTCCCCTGCCTGCCCGGGGAAAGTCTCCCCACAACTGCCCTTCTTAGTCCTCTCGAGTCAAAGCAAGGTTTCCAGCATGGAAACTCCCACATACGAGAGCTACCAGCCATGCTGGCCACTTCACGCTGCACAGGGAGCAGTGACACAGCAACAGGCGCACTCGCTCTCTCTCCCTCACATCTGCATCCATCTGCGCATGCCGCATCCCAGGCAGGCTGCCCAAGAGGTATCCAGTATCCGTGCCAGGCGGACACAGGAGCACGGCAGGGATCAGCCCCATAGGGACAATGGTATTTCTCTGCTGGAACAGGTCTACTGAGATTGGTTCTAGCTGTGCGCCTGCTGACAGACCCTAGCTCTGCTTGCCACCCGTATGGGAAAGATCACATCTGTGCTCCCTGCTGCAATGGGCTGGTGAGACTGGGAACAGGGTACAGGGACCAGCTGGGAAAACGCGAAACCTCGGTGGGGCCCTGCTGCAAGGGCAGCCCTGCCAATGCACTTCCACTCCTGCTGTCCTGACTCAGATGCAACGTGTTGGTGAGCCATCAGCGGACACAGGCAGCGTGCCTGGCCCTGTTAGCACAGGAGAATCGCTAGTTCTGTTACACGGCAGTCTTCAGGGGCAGGGGGCAGAAATGTGGGAAAACACAGGCTGAGGACAGTGGTCATCTTTTTATCCAAAGGCCCTGCAGCCCCCTCGGACGTGGACGCCCCAAGTTTAAGGAGCTGCTCTCAGCACTGTAACACTACTCACCTGTCCCTGCGCTGCTGCCTGGGTATCCCCAAAGGGACAGGGAGGGTGTCTGGGGACACGCAGCACGAACCCAAGAGTACTTGCAGGTTCCTGCAGCGCAGGGGAAGGGATCTCTGCAGTGAGCTAAGCCACAGCCAGACCCTGTTCTGCTGTCCTTCCCTGGAGGTGACGCTTGGGTCCAAAACATACAACAGAAACACTCTCCACAACAGCAGACCTGCAGGCAGGCTGGAGGTGATGCTTTAGCACTTCACAGCAGGCCTTCCACCATTAGAAGGACCAGGACAGGACCACATCTTCTTCCCATCATCTCCTGGGACACAGGGGCAGATCCCATGCCAGTAGCCAAGGCCCAACCACATTTTTAGCATGGCAAAGCCACTGAGAAGGCTAAAGCTAGCATCACCTCAGAGCACTGCATGGGATGTGCCACCAACTGCCACCACTGTTTGGAGAGTCCCTGTCTCATGCTCCAGTCTTGAACATCTGGAGACAGTCTAGAGGACCCAGCCTGGCCTTTCCCTGGTGTAGGGACAGACCAAGTCTTGCATGGGTGCTGCCTGAGATCAGCCCTGACAGCTTGGATGGCCTCTGGGACGATCTGTGTTTCTTCAGCAGAACTGACTTCCAAGTCTGGAGAAAAGCAGAAAGCCTGCCACACGGCTCGCACAGCCAGGCTGTTTGTACAGAAATCCTGCTGAGCGTTTACACAGCCCATAAACCGGAGATGACGGGGCGCCCAGCCGGCGCAGAGCCAGGAAGCGGGGTGGGAGGGGGAGGAAGGGAAGGGCTGGTACTCACTGCACAAGAAGCAGGACTTGTGGAAGCTGCTGCCTTCACATTGCACCTCCTCGGCAAAGTACACTGCCTTCTGGCAGACGCCACACTTCTTTCCTCCTCCCCAGTTTGGCATCCTGCAGGAAAAGCACAGGCAGAGACAGCGTCAGGGTGGGAGGGCAGGCAGGGTGCTGGCTGGGCGGGAGGCAGGGATGGGGCAGAGCGAGGCAGCCAGAGCGGGCACTTGTCAGCAGCCGTTCGACATCTGCACATGTGGAGACCGCCCACGGATGTTTGCTGTGTGCACAGATTGGCAGGGCTGGTAATTAGCAGAATTAGCAGAACTCCGGACACCCATAGGACCCATCGTTACAGCACCCAGCAGTATCAGCTGCCTCCTAGGGACCACTGGTCCTGCCAGCCAGGAGCAGCAGAAATTCCCTTGTCCTGGAAGCTGTGGGACCTCACAGCTCCCTTCTGTGCCAGGAAAAAGGAGGAAGAGGGACAACGATGGGAGACGGCGCTCACAGAGGTACCCACGGCACCGGCACCTCCTCAGATCACAGCCCTGCCATTACCCCTGGACAGGGCAACGCAGCAATGGCCGGAGTGACTGATCCTTGGTGCTGGAGAGCGTACAGGTGGTCCCTCTGGCTGGGAACAGTTCCAGCTTCTCCTCCCCAAACATCTTTTCCATTTCTGCCACCGCAGGGCAGGAGTATTGCCATGGTTGCCCAAAGCACAGGAGCTGACCCCTGATCCCACCAAACAGCGGGCTCTGGCACTGTGTCCCCATAGCACCATGAGCTTGTGCCTTGCCTGGCCCACCGCTCACACGTTCTCCCTGTTCTCAGGCATCCCAGTCTCCTCCAGGACTGCAGGTACCATCACAGAGGCTGGGAAACCAGCAGCCCCGGGGACACAGGCTCACGTGCAGGGCAAACACCCAAGCACCAACCTAAGCTACCATGCAGCTCCTGGGCAGGATATAAATGCTTCTATTTCTCTCCCCTCTTTCCTGAAATGTATCTGATGAGATACCATCAAGAGGCCCCTTGATCTGCAAACTTGCAGATAATCCCAAAATACCATGAGCAGCTAACAGAAGTGGCAGCGCACCAACCCAGAGGGACCTTGATATTTTTGAAGACCAGGCCAACATAAACCTCAAGACATTCAAATGACAAAGTCCTACAAGGAGGTTCTAAGGGAGGCAGGATGGTTGAGCGTGGCCAAGAGGAGGCTAAGGAGGATCTAACAGCAACACAGGGATCCTACAAAGACAACAAAACAAAACACTTTTTTGCTGATGCTTAATGATACAACAAAGGTCAGTGAGCACAAGCTGCTGCCTGGGAGGTCTCCAGAGACTTCTCGCCATCAAAACTTCTGTAATTCGCCCCCCTGCTCCCACATGGGGACACGCAGCAGAAGTAACCCTCCCCATTGAAGGCACAGCCGTGTCCTTCCCAGCTCCTGAACAGACAAAGCAGCAGGACAAAGTCCTCAAAACCAAACACCATTTTCACCCTACACCGTGTGCCACCCCACAGCGTGCACAGGACCTCGTCCCCTCCCTCGGCTCGGCTGCGTGGCTATGAGGAAGGGGACCTGGGTCTGCTGGGGCACACGGGGGCACAGCCTTGGAGCCCATTTCTCGCAGCAGGGCCACGGCGGGCAGCTGAAGCCCCCTCTCTGGGTCTCCACTCCCCCAGCCAACGGCTGTCAGCGGCGCTGCCCCTGCCTTCTTCTCAGAAGAACTCTGCCTTTGCGTATATGGGGAAGTCCAGTTCTTCCCTGTGTAAGAGTATTTCGTCAGGCCACAGAAAAGGGAAACGGATCTCAATTTGGGGATAATGGCAGGGAGGGCGCCGGTGAGGGCTGGCCCGCGGGCAGGGCTGCGCAGAGGCGCTGGCCCAGCTCTACCCCGGCTGCAGCTCCCGGCTCTCGGATGCACGGAGGCTCTCAGCGCGGGACAGACGGACGGAGCTGCGGAGGGTGCGGGGAGCGGGGCTGGAGGGGCTGGGCTGGCTCCAGGGAGCCAAGGAGCTGTGCTGGGTGAGATCGCAGCAGTCGGGAAGGCTCTTTTCTGAAAACGCCGCAGGCTGGGCTTCCCAGCACCGTGCAGCCCGGGCCAAATCCCTCCCTTCCCGCCCGGCCGTTCCAGTCCCAGCCTTTGCATTGCCTTAAAAGGACACAAACTCTTTCTCTCCAGAGCCTGTTTTTTCCCCTTGCACCAGGAGGAGGGCTCGACCTGGTTCAGGAGTTTCCTTGGAGGGCAGAAACATCCAGCAGCATCCCCCTGCCAGCCCAGGCAGCGCAGACACCTGCTCCCGCAGGCGTGGGAGCCCACCGGTCCCTTCTCCACCCCTGCCCGGGTGTGTCAGACCCCTGTTAGGAACAACACAGAGCTGGATACAGTTTGCCTGGGTCCCCCATCCCTTCCCAAATGCGACAGCTGGCAGACCCCGTCTCTGGGACTCACCAGCCCGGATTTTGCGGTGGGGGGGGCAGCCTCAGGCAGGCAGCCCCCTGCCCAGTATTCCCACCATGGCTCCCTGCTCCACATCAGCAAGCACGCTCAGGGACAAACTGCCCGGCATGGTTTGGAGCCAGCTGCTCCCCTTTGCACCCATGGCCCTTTTTCTTCCCCTTTACAGCAGCAGTGAAGGAAGAGGCTCTGTTTGTCCCAAGCAGGGTTCATCAGCCCAAACCGTGACATCAGCAGCGGGACACCTTCCTCTGAGCTGCCTGAAGTCTACGAGGGAGAAAAGCTGCTTCTGGGCAAAGCTCATCTGATGCTTGCCACAAGAGGAGTTCAAGCCCTTTTGCTGCTTATTTCCCTCCATCCACCACGGGAAGGGTGCAGGTGCCTCCACGCAGTTTAAATGACGTCACTGTGATTTTAGGAGGTGACTCCCACCATGAAGGACCCAGCAGCACAGATGCAGCCCCAGCAATGCCATGTCCCAGCGAGACTTCCCAGCACACACCAGGATGGATTTTTTTTGTGGGGAGAGACCATAAAAATTAGTTTGTCCTGGATACATGGGCTTCTGACAGCTCACAGCTAGGCACAGAGAAAGCCTGAGATAATATTTAAGTTTTTGGGAATTCCCTCTTAGTCCACAACATACACAAGCACTTAATGGGAGCCCGGCAGGTCACACGAAAGATCAAAAACCAGTTTCTGCTACAGGTCAGTATCGGCAGGAAAAAAAAGAATAGGAGCACCCTGCTCACGGAGCCTGGGACCTGCACCAGCCGCCTCAGAAGTAAAATCTTTACAACAGCCATCTAGATAGACCCATCGTGCCAATTCCCTATTTATGACTGCTTTAAGATAAGTGGGAGAGTTTGCAACTCTTTCAACAGTTTTTCCAGAGTACTTTGCACCACGGAGCTGAGCACCGCATTCTGTCCAATTGCAACGCTTGCTGATGGCAGTTGCACTTCAAATCACCGTCAGACCCACACAGAATGAGGAACAGGAGGTGCCTGTCCTGCAGCCAAAGACCTCACTGAGCACAGGCAAGAGAGACACCCAAGGCTGCCAAAAAACAAGATTCTTTTCCTCCCTCCTGCAGCTGCACATCCCGTGTACCACAGCTTCGCAGCGAACACAACCAGAGCCCCACAGACAGCAGCCTCTCTGCCAAGCGCGGCTCAGCCCCGGAGCCGGTCCATCATCCGCTCTGGGTAAGGCAAGAGGCCTAAGAAACCCAGATGCCACCCTTTTGTCAGCAGCTGTATCGCTGGGAAGCACAGATACAAGTGAGGCTTGCGCAGAACCACGCAGGTCTGGCGCTTTTTGGAGATTAACTCCAATTTCAGTGCCTGATGTCTGACTTCGCAGCAGTAGAGCTTACTCGGTCAAATGTAAGCTACAGACTCACCCACGTTTCAGGTGGGCTTGTGTTGCACCAGTCTGGGAGACAGCCTGAGCTGAAGAACCGAGTATAAACCAGTATGGAACCAGTGTGTGCCGGTGCTTTGGGATGTCATCTAAACCTGGGTTGCAAGGGGAAGCAGTGAGCAGGTGAAGCCAAGCTCAACCATCCGAGCTTCTGCAATAGCTGGAAAACCTTCCCCACGTATGTGCCCAGATGTTCTACTAAAATCCTCCAGCAATTCATGGCAGAGCAATCATTTTGTGCTTGGAGGTGATCACTGAGGAACAGGAGACTCATGCTGGCCCAGGGAAAAGGTTCTTTTGCTCTCCCAGTGAGAGCGTCAATACAAGCGGATGGCAGAAAAGCACCACCAGTGCTGCACAACACTGCTAACGATGTTCGCAGCAGTCCGCGCAGGATTATTACACGGCCCAGCAAAGGGACAAGTCAAAGGGGAGGAAACCGCAGCAGGAGCCCCAAGCCCTGGGGTCTGATTACCGCCTTCCAGTTCAGAGCGCAGCTGGCATAGCTGTGAAATGAGCCGAAATGTGAAGCAGGGGGCACCGAGACAGATGGGGCGTGTGGGCAGAGCAGAAAGGAACCAGCTCATGGCGATACACCTAACGCCACGTGGGAAATCACCAGGACAGAGCACCGGGGGTTCAGCACCCGTAGCTGCAATCGGGCCCATGGGGGACTCTGCCCCAGACCCACGGCATCCGTCAGGGAGAAGCTCTCACATCGCCTGGGCACAAGGGGGAATAAGTTAGAACTGTCCCCCCGTGCCCCTGCCGTGTAACCAGCTGGGTGGAGCAGTGACGTGAGGAGGCTCTGGGCTGCCAGCAGTGTAAATGAGGATGAACGAAGGTCATTTGTGATACAGTGATACTGGCGAGCAAGAGGGGAACAGTGTCCTGAGGCTGGCAAGCACTGGGACATGGCAAAACACGAAGAAATCAAAGAACTGACGCAGGAGATGCAGCTGTATCAGGTCAGACATCTCTCAGGGCTTTGCCACAAGGAGAGGAGGGAGGGTCTGAGGTCAGGAGGGTCAGGAGTCAGGAAGGTCGAAGTGACCCTCACACACAGCTCATCTGCTCTACAATTCCCAAAGCAACACAGTCAGGCGTTACTTCTACAAAGGCAACTTGAAAGTTTCCAATCACAACGGGGTGCCTCAAAGAAAATCCCAATTTTATCCAGAACAAAAGTCAAAAACATTTTCAGGTGTGCTAAGAAAAGCTACTGACTCCTGCACGAATCAAAATCCATAACCGGACCAAGCTCACTTTAGCTTTTGCAGAGCCATTATTTTCCCCCATCGATCACATCCCGGAACACGGATCTGGGAGGGTTCAGGCACCAACATCCCAGCTGGAGAGGCCCCGAGCCAGGAGCCAGGAGAGGCTGGCTGTGAGCCCAAGGCCAAGCAGACGGTGCCCACCAACCCGCAGGAGCAGGGCAGGCATCACATGGGCTGTTAAGCGGCGGCAGCGACACTGAAGGGCGAGTCCTCCCCGGGGCTAGGGGTGGTCACAGACACCCCCACACCTTTCCAACCTCACCTCCAGATCCAGAAGAGCGCGGAGGTGCAGCGTCCAAAGCCGATCTCACTTGTACCTTCTCACCCAGTCCATCCCTCCCTAGATCTAACACTACTATTTGGCAGCACCCGGTATTTTTGCCAAGTGCTAATTAACACCATCTCCCACGCGCTGGCCCCGCTGCTGGCTCTGAGGTTTGGAAAGCGGCGCCTGAAGCTGTGCTTGAGCGTGTGCCCTGCCAGGTCCTCAGCGACACAAAGCTCCTGCAAAGCGACCTCAGCCCGCACCAGAGCAGGGGATGGAGCTGGTCCCATCTCCGCGGGTGTCAGCTTTATTCAGCAAAGTGAAGCGACAGCAGAGGCGGCATTTTGGCGAGGGGATGGGGCGCAAGGATTCCCGCTCACAGCCCCAGCCGAGCCCACAACCCCGAGATTTCCCTTTGCGAAAAGAGAACGGGAACGCTTAACAGCGAGTTGAGATGAACGCCAGCAGAAAGTTTGGCATCCGCGTGGGATGCGACCGCGCTGCGTTGATGCCCGCTCTCCGCCGGGTAGGAAAGTTCACCCGATTTGATGCAAGAGCTTTGGCTTCCGCATCTGGCGTCATGTGCGCAGATCCTCCTGCTGCTTCGTGCCTCGATGGGCCCCACCGTCCCCGTGCCCACCCCACGGGGCCCACGGCGGGGTCTGTGCCCCTGCTCCAGCCCCCAGCCCCACATCGCACCCCCGCTGAGGTGCCAGGGGGGATCCGGGGTCTCTGGGCCTTGGGGATGGAGAGCTGCCCGCCCCGGGGTCGGGAGCGGCGGCAGCCCCGCAGGCTCCGCAACCGGTACGGGGGCCGCCCGCGGGAGTCGGGGGGGCTCGGCTTGGCGGGGCCGCCCCCGCCCCGCACCTACCTGCAGCTGGGCCGGGCCGGGCCGGGTCGGTGGCGGGAGCGGCGCTGGGGCCGGCGGGGCCGCTCGGGGACTTTTGTTGGCGGCGGGGGAGGGCGGGGTCGCGGCGCCAGCCCGGGCTGATGTCACGGCGGCCGCCGCCCCAGGGGCCCGGCGGAGGAGGGCACCGGGCGGGCCGGCCCCGCGTCCGCCGCTGGCCCGTCACCGGCCCCCCCACTGGCCCAGGCCCCGGTCCCAGGGACCCCTCACCCTCGGGGCCCCAACACTGCGCCAGCCCCACGCCCCTGGGAATCCCCCCCGCTCCCATCCCACGGACGGGCAGGGGGATGATGATGAGGAATCCTTCTGTTCCATAAAATGAACCCTTCTGCTCCCTAAAGTCCGCAGGCTGGTGGCCAAGCATACGTGCCATCAGTAAAAACGATCCCATATTTAGGCCGGCATTTTTTTATGCTGAAAGTTTTCCTCTAAAATAAAGTAAAAGTTGCGAGAGAAGGTGTAGAGAACGGGGGGAGTAAGGAGTGACTTTCTTTGGGAACATGCCGCAGCCACGCTATTGTGGGTGCAGGGTCACGGGGACAGCGCAGAACAGCGAGGGAAAGCTTTGGGGCGTTGGGAAAACCCTCCCAGCACAGCAGGACGGCGGGTTACCGAGCTGGGAAGGAAGAGATCTGAGCAGCGAAAAGGTCAAAGCACTACGAGCAACCTCAGTGTCTGCAGGAGCAGAGGTACTGCCTCGGCCTCCCCGACGTCCCACAGAGCCTGCCGCACCCTCACAGCACACGTTGGTGCCCTCTGTGCCCAAACATCCCGGGAGCAGCCTACAGAAAGTGTGGCTGCTGGGCTACAAAGCTGAGATTTCCGGTTTTTTTTCTGTGTGTTTCTAGGCCAAGGCAACACAGGAGCCCAAGAAGGCCCAGGACCTCGTGAAAAACATGCTAAGGGTCCAGGTAACGCCGATTCCATGGCGAAAAGCCACGTGGAGGCCCTGCAGTGTGACCCAGCACCAAACTGTCTGTCAGACGCTGATCGCTGCTGCGTGCCCAGACCCCCCAGCAGGACTCTGCAGTCCCAGTTTGCATTTGGCCCTTCCTTTTTGTGCTCGTCCTTGTGTGATTCTCAGCTTGCTGGGGTACAAACTCCCACTTTCCAAGCCCCTGGGAAACATCCACTCGGATCTGGCCCCCACTCACACTCCCCTCTGCCCGTGGAAGCTGGCTGCAGCAGGAGGGCAGGGAGGGGAGAAGGACACCCACCCCAACCCCCAGCAAACCCCAAAACGGGGGAACCAGATGGTTCCACACACAGGAACCAGACGGTACTAGACAGAGAAAGGATCTTCCCTTCTTTAGGCATTTTTGGTGTCCTGGAAGATTCAAAGATTCAGTCTGTCAGTGCTCCGTCACCTGGGCTTGGAGGCTGGCAAAAGGCAGCCCCTTCCGGGAGCAGCTCGACACCACTGCGGTCGACACGCTGGAGGGAGGGAGCCATCCAGAGGGTCCTTGACAGTCTGGAGAGCCTGTGCCAACCTCATGAAGTTCAACCAGGCCAAGTGCAAGGTCCTGCACATGGGTGGGGGAATCCCAGGCACAAATCCAGGCTGGGCAGAGAATGGATGGAGAGCAGCTCTGAGGAGAAGGACTTGGGGGTGCTGGTGGACGAGAAGCTCAACGTGAGCCAGCACTGTGCACTTGCAGCCCAGACAAGCCAACTGCATCCTGGGCTGCATCCCCTGCAGCGTAGGCAGCAGGGCGAGGGAGGGGATTCCGCCCCTCTGCTCCGCTCTGGTGAGAGCCCCCCTGCAGCACTGCCTCCAGCTCTGGAGCCCCCCAACATGTTTATCACTCTAACAAGTAATGCCAAGGAGTAGCTGTCCAGAACTCGTCACCCTGCAAACACTGAACACAGCCAACACTGACAAGCGTTGGACATACAGCCCTCCACTGAAAGTCCACGGGACCAACACCTCAGATTCAGGAGATATTACATTTCTGTTCCACATGAGCTGTCTTAGATCAGTGTTCTGGGGCACGGTGCAGGCACAGACAGCTCATAACTCAATTATAAGCTTTAATGAATTAATACAAATAGGGAACAACAAAATTACAAGCACTTGATAAGAAACAGCTCTTGCACATCAAGTCATGCCAATTAAAACTAGGAAATCAAGGATCAAGATAGAGGAACACTTCCAGAAAGGATTTTTCATGTGGGCGACACAGCAACCTTGCTGATGGTCACGGGCAGCTCCACCCATACACAAAGAGTAGAGCAGAAAGTATTGCTGGAAGCCTTAATTTGGCCTTAGCTGTACAAATACGAATGCTTTATCCCCAGGAAGGACTACACTGGGCACGTTCACGTCCATAAAAAGCTTGCGAGTGCCAGAGCAGTAGAAGCAGAACTGTCACGTGCTGGAATCCCTCTGCCACTGCTGACGGCTGCAGGAGCAGGAGCATCAAGGAGCAGGGGACAGCGAGATGGGGTGGACGCTGCATTTTTCCACTAGACTGGTCATGTAAACTGCGGGGCGTTTGGGACTGTCATCCAGCACATACTGTCACTTTGGAGGCTGAAATTGTACTTTTATGCCCTCATACTGTTTAACTTGCTCGTCCTAGAACTATGATAGTGAAAACCAAACCTTCTGACTCAGGTCTCTCTCTCTGAAAAGCTTTCATCATTTTAAAGGCCTAGAGGTATGGAAGGGAATCTTCCAGGCCTTACGTATTTCCCAGTGAACCTCTGTGGTTGGGCACATGAATCTACAGAGCCTTTTGAGAAACAGCAGCCTGAAAGTCTCAGAAACAAACTACTCTCAGCTGTAAAGCTGGATGTGTTCCTTAGGAAAACCAGTCTCAATTCACTGCATCAGCCCTGGGACGGAGCTCCTACCTCATGACTTCAGAGTAGCCCTTTGCCGCAGCAACGTGAAGAGCCGTGGCACCTGTTCGAGGCTGCTTGATGTCTTCGATTCTCCCACTGTTCAGCCACTGCCGGGCATCCTGTAGCATTTGCTGCTCCTCTTCTTTTCTTGCCAGGTCTAGGTCTACACCTAAGGGGGTGGAGCACAGAAGAAGAGATTCTCAAGTGAAAGCTCTCATGTACTTGTTAAACTTACCCTGTGTTTCATTTGCGGCACAATATTAGTAAACTATCTGCTATCTTCCATTTAAAAAAAACGAAACAAAACAAAACCAGAGACTTGAAAGCTGTATGACATGAAGTTTCTGTGTCTCTGTGGTACAATTGGTTAGCACATTTGACTGTTAACTGAAAGGTCGGTGGTTCGAGCCCACCCAGGGATGAGGGAGGGTCTTTTGGATGGAGACCAGCCTGAGGAGAAGGACTTGGGAGTGCTGGTGGATGAGAAGCTCAACGTGAGCCAGCAATGTGCACCTGCAGCCCAGAAACCCAACCGCATCCTGGGCTGCATCAAGAGGAGCATGGCCAGCAGGTCGAGGGAGGGGATTCTGCCCCTCTGCTCCGCTCTGGTGAGACCCCCCCTGCAGTACTGTGTCCAGCTCTGGAACCCCCAACATCAGAAGGACATGGACCAGTTGGAGAGGGTCCAGAGGAGGCCACAAAGATGCTGAGAGGGCTGGAGCAGCTCTGCTGTGAGGCCGGGCTGAGAGAGCTGGGGCTGTTCAGCCTGGAGAAGAGGAGGCTCCATATAGTGGCCTTCCAGTGCCTAACGAGGGCCTCCAGGAAAGATGAGGAGAAACTCTTCAGTAGGGTGTGTTGTGATTAGGACAAAGGGTAATGGCTTTAAAATAGAAGGAGGGTTAATGCAGACTGGACACAAGGAAAAAAAAATTATACAATGAGGGTGGAGGAACATTGGCTCAGGCTGCCCAGAGAGGCGGTGGATGCCCTGTCCCTGGAAACATTCCAGGCCAGGTTGGCCGGGGCTCTGAGCAACCTGATCTGGTTGGAGATGTCCCTGCTTCGTGCAGGGGGGTTGGACTGGGTGGGCTTTAACAGTCCCTTCCAACCCAAACCACTCTGTGATTCTATGACCTGGAAGATATTGTCATTAGATTCAACAGTAATTTTGCCCTGAACTCTGGATAAGACATTCCTGGTTCTGAACCAAGGAACACGGGAAGGGGACAAGGATGATGAGGGGGATGTGCTGCTCAGGTTCTATGTGCAAGGAAGGCTTTTGTCACAGACGACCAGGATTCCTTTTGTCTCGCAAGTGGGAGAGGAGCTGTGCTGCTGTGCCAGGTGTGCAAAACATCCAGGAATGGCCATCACTTGTTGGGAAAACCCAGCCCCTGACCAAGCATGGACAAGCAGAGCAGAGGTGACCTGAAGGACCCAGTCTTGCTGGGCATGGCCCATCCAGCAGCTCGGAGCACAGCAGGTACCTCATCAGTCGGCGACATTAGGAAAAGGCGGCATTAGGAACACATTCACTGGGCGTTCAGGGCCCGACTGAAGGTAATGTGTGGGTCTTAGCCACCAGGGTACAGCCGTGTCACTGCTGGGGCATTCCCAGCTGCCACAACGCACATCGGCACACTGCGAAGAGGACGGTGACATGAGCACCTTGACATCACCCACTGCAGTTGGTCACGATGGCCACGGACCCTCCCCAGGGCTCCTGCAGGCCTCGTCAGAGTCAGAGACATACCCCAGAGCTGGCGTCGCCGCAGCATGCGGGGATGAGCATCCTTTGCCCTTGAGGCTGGGAAACCTCTGCCAGATGACTCGGAGGATGTGTCTTGAGGTGGTGCTGCAGATGCCAGCAGACTTGGACAGACCTGTCCCCTCCAGCTGGCTTCCCACCAGTGCGAGGCAGGGGCTCTCGGGTTTCGGAGGCTCACGTACCCCTATTTCTTTTCTCCAGGGAAGGTGGAGTGGGTGTATTAAAATCTGGCTGTCAGCTTCAGAGAGGGTCCCTGCACCCCAAAATTCAGGGCCCGCTGGCTCTGGTCATTGCTCTGAGGCTGTTTGTTCTGGACGGGGCTGGAGGAGGTCAGCGTGTGAAGTACGTGCCCCGGCAGCAGAGCGTGACTGCAGCCCAGGCCTGTCCCTTCCCAGCACCGAGGGACACTCTCCACCCTTTCTGGCAGGGCAGAGGCTCCAAAGTCCCTCACACCTCACCTCCCAACATCTTTCCCAGCCAGCAGACGTGCCGCTCTCAGACTCTGCGCCACGCTTTGGCTTCTCCTTTCCCTTTGCTTGCTCTGCAGCCTCCCCATCCACCCAGCAGCACCCAGCAGCCCCAGGGGATGCAGGAGAAAAGAAACTTTCAGTGCAGGGACTCCTCTGCGAGCGCACGGCTGGAGGCCGAGCTGTGCCCGGCGCTGGGCAGTGCCGTGGGTCCCCACGCCATCTAGTGTCACACCGGCAGCAGGACGTGGGAGCGGGGAAGGCGGCGAAATTCCGCCCCCGCCGCAGGTCTCCCAGCTTCTCCTTGCTTCAGTGTGCAGTCTCTAACTGGGAATTTTACCCGCTCCAGTTTTCTTTCCAAAAAGGCTCGAGCCCCTGCTCGGCTTCACACAGCGTGTGAAGCACAAGGGTGAGGTGTAAACGCGCCAGGGTCTCGCACGGCTGGGCACTGGGGAACGGTCACACCAGAGGATTACGTCAGTGTCCTGGGTCAGTGGACTGGGACCAGAGGTGCCAAAAGGAGTGGCCAAAACCAATCAAAAATGCTGTTCACAGCTTGAAACCAAACCAGTAGTATTGACAGGATAATGCCGGGGCAATCAAAATCTCCAAAGAGAGCGCAGTTCACAAGCTGTCCGATTCCTGCGTGGATCTACCCAGGCTTTCACCGCTGGTGATGCAAAATTATTTTTCAGTGACCATAAACGGAGCAAGGAATTTTTTTTTTAAGTTCAGACAAACAGACTGCTGGTAGATGGGAGTAAGAAGAACAAATTTAGGCCATTCCTGAAAGTTATTTTGTTTTATAAATAAAGCAGTTATTTGTAATGGAGCAGTTAAAGGAAATACAGAGAGAGACTGCAAAGAAGGAAACTGGTACTTACAGGTCTTAGCCACTGGGAGCACACAGACATGGCTTTTGCTGAGGATCTGTGAGATGCATTGCTGAGCCACACGTTCTCATGTTGGTCATCCCAGGAGCAGACCTAGAATAATGATTTTTTGGTCAGAAACTCACTGCCGAAATAGGAAGAAGGCCAGAGCTGGACTGAGTTTGAAGGGATAGATCATAGGAAAGCAGAGGTGGGACTGTAGTCACACATGTCAGGGATACAGAGTGTCTGAGACAATGGAAGGATGGCAAAAGGCTCATAGTCACACACAACAGTCTCCTCTTTCAGCCAAATTCTTTTTTGTCTGGGGATATATTCAGTTTTCACAAGAAGTCAGACCTGGAATAGGGCTGCCGTCCTTCTGGTTGCGGTTGCTACAGAGTGCAGGCAGTTTGCAGAAAGCACAAATTACAGCCGATGTTTCCAGGAAGGCACCGTACGGACCCACCGGCGCGCGGAGGAAATCCCGCAGGCTGGGGACACAGGCAAACCTGCGCACGTGCAAAGCAGCTCTGCATCCCAGAAGCAACCGTACATGTGAGATCACTGCTCGTGTGATTTACAGCCAGCTCCCGTGAGATGTGGCTGTGTAGGACTTCCTGGCATCCAGAAGCTTAGTCAGATGTCCAGGAATCCTAGACAAATACAGAAAGCTCTCCAAACATGCCTGGGTAAAATTCCTGTCAGGACAATAAAAGGCATGTTTTAGACACAAAAATGGCTGACAGTCTCAATCAGGCAGTTTTCACAGGAGCACGGCGTGGTCTTGTCAGCTGTGGAGGGAAACAGGGTGGCCTCCCGCCCTGTTACCACGTTGCAGACGAGGAAGGTGCTCAGAAAACCGTGCGCTGAGCGGCTAACGTGGCTGTGCCCATCCCTCGGTGCAAGAGCTAAGGCTCACGTCAGCCTGGCATGCAGCCAGGAGTAATTAAAATCTTGAAGCAATAGACCCAAAGTTAAGGAGCTCCAGGCCTGGTCCAGCATGGACCCAGGATGCTCGTCATCATGACTAACCGATCCCGCTGGGAAGAATGCGATATAAAGCACGGGAAGGTGATAGCCGGTCACGCTGAACGTGACCCAGCACACACTCCATCTCCTGCAGGCGCCAGGAGTGGGTGCTGAGGGATCCCAGCCTCCGGCAACCCGCAGCCAAAGGCCTTTCTGAACCAGAGACGGCCACTTTGTATTTATGGCTCTTGATTGATTTACTGCCATTAATTTGTCCTGTTGCTTTTAAACGCACCTCAACACCTAGCATCCTCCCTGCCCTGCTCTCAGGAGCTCCGTACAAAACTGCGCGTTGTGTGAAGCCCTTTCCCTTGTTGCTCTCCTCTGAACCATTTCTGTACTAATAACCAGTTTTGTGCTTTTAGACTGCTAATGAACCACGATCTTGCATCTCTATGAACATTTAATAGCCCTTAATGTGGCCCCTAACTCTGTTCATTACAGTGGTTCCTAATAATCTGCATGCTGGGGATATCGGATACACTGTGCTGTAGAATCCAGGGTTCTCCCTGGAACTCTGTTGAAGACTGATGGAATTTTTTTATAAACTAATGAGGAAATGCCATCTGGTCTGGGGGATTTGTCACTGATCATTTAACAGCATGCCCATTCTGAGATTCCTCTAACGAACAATTTGATGCAAATCCTCTGTTTGACAGCTTGAGGCTGCAAAATAACCTGAAGAGGGGCAGCCCCTCCACTCAGGATGAAAATCGTGCTCAGCCGTCTGCCAGGAGTGCCCGATGTTCAGCACCTTCACCAAGCAGAGCCAGGCAGGCACCGCAGGGTGCTGTGAGCGGGACGCTCAGCCACGAGAGGGGGCTCAGAGAAGGCGCAATGAAGCCAACCCAAACATCTCATCCGAAAATGTTTCACAGTTGGGGTTGCCTGGTAGAGCTGGAAGGGAGCAGCCTGCGGGCCTACAGGCATCGCCCTGCATCGCAGGCTGGGACACGGGCACCGGCCCGGAGGATGGGGCCGCGTCGGGCCTGGCGGCTGCCATGACGGTGTCGCCGTGTCCTGGTACATCTCTGCTGCTCACCTCACAGCTCCCAGAGCTGGTGCCCCAGAACACGGACTCACCTTCGCCTTCGCCTGGGGACGGCCAGGCTCTGGGTTTAATTACGGGAAAAACTGGAAATCGCCTCTCTGGCAGCTCAGCATCCTCCTGGCCGCCTCACTGGCAACTGCGTGGGCAGCAGGCGCAGCTGGACCTGCCAGATTCGGCCTGCTTTCCCTGACAGACCGGGCTCTTCCCGGTGCCAGCCAGTTCTCCTCACCCTTCCCCGTCCCCCCGGGCACGGCCGGTGCGGTTCCTCCCGCCCCGCACACACCAGCCCCGCGTGTAGGCGGGATGCCGGACCGTGCGGGAGGCGGCGCGGGGGCCAGGGCGCTGCAATGGCGGCCGGGCGGGAAGGGCGGGCAGGGTGGGTGGGTGGAGGCCGCCCCGTGCGCGGGGGCCGCTGGGAGCTGTAGTCCAGGTCGCGCCCAGGTGCGGCGAGGCGCGGGGGCCGCCGGGAGCTGCGTCCGCCCCGCGGGCAGGTGCGGCCCCGCCGGCGGGAACTACACGTCCCGGGATGCCGCGGGGCGCGGGCGGCGCGGGCGCGGCGGCGGCGGCGGCGGCGGGGGCGTAGCGAAGATGGCGGCGGGGGCGCTGCGCCCCGCTCCCGGCTGAGGCGCGGCGCGCTCCCTGCGCCTCAGTGCGGTCGGCGGCGATGTCGGAGCCGGAGCACCTGGGCGGGAAGCGGGCCGAGTCGGCGCGGCTGCGGCGGGCCGAGCAGCTGCGGCGCTGGAAGGGCTCCCTGACGGAGCAGGAGCCGGTAGCGGCGGGGGGCGGCCGCGGCCGGCACCGCGATGCCGGGGGGTCCCGCGTCCGCTTCGAGGAGGGCGCCGTCTTCCTGGCCGCCTGCTCCAGCGGGGACACGGAGGAGGTGAAGCGTCTGCTGGGCCGCGGCGCCCGCATCAACACCACCAACGTGGACGGGCTGACAGCCCTGCACCAGGTACCGGGAGCCCGGGCTGAGGCGCGGGAGCTGGGCCCGGGGCGGGGGGCCGGCCCGTGGTCCCTTCCCTTCGCCGGCGGCCGAGCGAGGCTTCTTCCCCCGGGGCCCGCAGCGAGGCAGCCGTGGCCGGGAGGGGGCCGGGGGCCGGCTGTGCCCTCAGCCCCGCAGCAGGGGGGACGGGGGTTTCGGATGCTTTCCCTGCCGCTGGCGGAGGGGGGTGGGGTGGGCAGAGCGGTACCTGCAGCACCGGTAGTGGGTTGTTTATAAACAAAGCCACGACAGAAAGCTTTGATCTGAGCCTCGTCCTGCATATTTTAGCGTGTGTCTGAAGCGGAGACCTAGTCTGGAGGAGCATATTCCAGTCGAGCAGCTTGATGCACCGAGTTCTCACAGGGATATTAAGTAGCTTAATTAGCAAAAGAAAGCGTTGGGCTGGCAGAGCTGCGAGCCTGGCTAGGTGGCCAATTTACTCATTTTTTTGAAAGCTTCTCACTTTGTGCTTGTGGTCTGCTGAAATAGCAGCAGTGCTAGGAAAATTTCTCGTGTGGGGTAAAGTTTTTGCAAGGTCAGGAGTGTCTCGTCAGCTTCAGTGATTGTGTTATATCGGAGTTGCCTTGAAACTCCCCAAAGTGCTCTTTGGCAACCTTTGCAGAGACCAGAGAGTGCCCGCTTCTCAGATAAGCGACGGAGGTTCTGTTAATATTCATCCAAATGTGCTGAAGATCGTACAGAAGTGGTCGCAGAAGTCGGGTTCGGGGTGGTAAAGCCTTGCCTGTCTGGAAACGTGCTGTGTTTCATCTGTAGCTTTTGCTGTCGTTGTGTAAATGAACAGGAATGCGAGGGAGCATGTGAAATTGCTACCCCTTAATATTGGGAAACCTGTTGCTATCTAAGACTGATTCAGAATTTAGCAGGGCATGTGAAATCAGCGTCCCAGATTGTTGCATCTGGTCAGTGAAATGAATCTGATTTGAATCCGGGCCAGCCTGAGGAAGAAAATTTTCTTAGCTGAAGATCACGTAGATTAAGCGTGTAGCGTAGCGACGGGACCGGGAAAAGAAGCATGGTCCAGAAATAACATCTGGAAATAATGTGTTTGTAAAGAATAATGCTTTAATAGCACAAATAGCAGGGCAGTAATTGAGTTGATTAGGCTTTCTTCTTTGCTGGGCTGGTATTATTGAACTGAAGCATTTGGGACATTTAAAAGCTCTGTTGACAAGCTCGCTTGCTCCTGGCTGTCAGCGGACGAGGGGCAGTGATATTTGTTCATTTTGTTCTGGAGCTCCAAAAATCTGTTACAAAGCAAAGAGCGTTGGAGCTTACGGATCATCAGGTCGAGTAAGAAGACTTCAGTTGGCAGTGAACTTTGAATGGCTCAGGTTTTTGGTTGTTTTTTTTTTTGTGTGTGTGGGGTGTTTTTTTTTTTTGTTTGTTTTTGGTTTTTTTTTTTTGTACAGCAACAGCAAATAAGTTACATTGCTTAAGTAGTCTCCGGTATAGCATGTATACAGTTATTATCAGATAAATAAGTAATTGTAAGAGCCAGTTACTGAAGAGCTGGTTATTGAAGCATTTTGACAAGCAAGAAGGCTGAATCTAACGTGAATAAAAGTACAGTAAAGTTGGGATGACTTCATGAGGGCTTTCCAGCCGGGATTGATTATGATACTTCAGAAGTAGCCGGGTCTCTTGCTGATGTACGTAATGTGACGCTTGGCCAAAAAGTGTATCGTGCAGTGCGTTAGACTCATCACAAAATGGGCGATTATCTCTGCAAGGTCAAACTTCTTGAGTGAGTGTATGACAAGCCATATGTATTCACAAGCAGGCTGCAAATGTAATTCCTTGTACATAAAGAATTGTGTCTTAGGAGCTCAGTATCCGGTAACACACTGAACAGTAACAGCCAGCGCTTGGTACTCGGAAGAGCTTTTAGATGAGTGAGCAGTCAAGCAGGTGCTAGCTGTACAAGGCAGTCTCTTACATGAAGTGTTTCTTCAGAAACTTCACGGGAAAGGAGGTTGACCTTACTTTGAATTTCATAAAAGCTTTGTTCCGATGTCCTGTTGATTTATTAACATTTTTCTCATCTGTGTATCTCAGGCAATCCCAAAGAGTGCTGAGACGCTCAGAAGGAACAAACTGATTTGTTAGAGGTTTTGTTGTACACGTGTATGTTGAGTTTATAAATCTGTATCTGATTAAAATGAATTTATCGTGGCTGAAGAGGTTGTTATGAGTTCCTTATCACTGAAGGTGTCAAAATATGTTTGTTTTGATATTACTTGGGCAATGATACTGTCAGCTGAGGTCCAGTTAGACTGAGGGTCCCCAGAGTGCTGGTTGATAAATGAAATGAAGGTAGTATGTGTGAGGATTTTTTTTTATTAACTTATCTTAGTATTAGAAACATAACATTATGAGAAGCAGGGCAGATGGTAGTGACAGTCTGCTCTCATTTAATGTAAAACCAAACGGCCGTGCAGTGAGGAAGGAGGCCTTACACATTGAGAAGGGTTTGCTTTATGGAAGGAAAGATTGGGTAAAAAAAAAAAAAAATTCTTTGGTTAAAGAAATTAACTGAGACTTGCTCTGTACAAGCAAATGTCTTTTTAGGTAATGGAAGGGTTAACACAGTCAATTGACTTAATTTGTCAGAGTCAGCATCGGCTTCTACAAACCTAAGACCAATCTCACAAATCGGGTTAGTTTGTTTGAAGTGCACAGTGGCCCCAAATGTTGTGTGGAGTTCAGCAAAGGTAAAATTACACTTTCTCTAGTGTCTGGGCCACTACGACTAAGAACCGTTGTGCACTTTTTTTTTTCTGGGTGAGAACCTGTCTTTGCTATTTATAGCTATGAAGCTGCATTTTGAAAATAACCTTTTAAATTACAAGTGGTGTTTCAGAGCCTCCAGCTTGCATCGTGCTCCTCTTTGGAGGCATCAGGTGCAGCGTGAACCTACAGCACAGGCCAGTGCCTGGTGTCTGTGTTGTGGCTTCAGTTATACTTGTGCCTTCACCTCAGTGCCTGCAAAATGCTTCTGGATGAACATCCGCCTGTATTTTCAGTGATTAATTCATTGACTGTAGTGTGGGTTTTGGCAATGGTTTTGTGTGTAAGGCAGAATGGAAAGGGAGATATTAGCTAAATGTGAGTGAATGTTTAGAAATCATTGAAAAAACTGCTACCAGCAGGTGGAACAAACCATTGGTCGCAGTTGAACTCCTTCAGTGTTTGCAGGTGGTGAGGAGTGGGCGTGAATGCTCTCTTCCTCCTGAGCAACAGATGAAACTGGAGTAAACTTTTATGAAAATTGAGTCTTAAAGGGAAAAAATTTCTGATGCTTCTAGTTGGGAAGGCATCCCCAAGTGTAGCAGGCAGTGCTTGTTTGTCTTTAAGGACTGGTTCACAGATGATGGCAACAGAAAAGTTTGTTTATCCTTTGTCTGCCCTTTGATGATTTACCCCGTTTCCCTTTTGCCTGTTCCATGGAGAAGTGAGTTGCTCATGAAATAACTCCTGAGTTTGTCATCTACAGTACTCTTAAAGTAGCTGGGCACTTGGTTTTGACTTATTTTCAGGTGCTGGGTGCCTGTGGTAATTCAGAAGGTGCTTCATGAAAAGTCAGGTACTTTGCGCGGTGATGCTGGGTTTGACAGCGGAGGCTGTACGCTCTCCGGCGGTCCCGGTTTAAGTTATTCCTGCTTCTGAGCCAGAGCTGCAAAACTGCAGGCATGTCTAGCTGCTCTTCAGAGCTTTATAAAGCAGCATCCATGTCAAGCTAAGGATGGTCAATTTTTGGTTGCTGCTCAGCAAATTTGGCCCTTTACTCACTTCCAAACCTTGAGTGCAGTCCTAGCAAAGCAGAATTTTTGGTCAGTCCAAAACAGCAGCCGGGCTGATGCGTTACAGATCACTCTCCCTAATCACGGTGGGCTGGAGACTGTTGGAAGAGTCATCGAGGTGCTAACACCAGAACAAAATCTGAAAGACTAAGGGGAAGGAAGATTCCTGTGTGGATTGGTGTGTTTTCTAGCTAGGACATTGCTGCTAGAGAGCATGGAGCGAGGAGCTGGAACTGCAGTAGTGGCTGGAGCAGCCTGGGTTTGTTTTACAGGATAAGTGGGATAAATCCGACAGGCAGTACCCACACGGAGTGCTTGTACGGCAATAGCTTCCGGGAGAAGTTTCTTAATTACCAGAAGGTAAAAGCTAGCTTGTGCCTTCAAACTGAGGATGTAACACAACATACGGTGGCGTGAAAACTCCCGAGTGAAGTATTTACGTACTACATACACGTATATTTGGGGCATCGCAGCTGCACTTCAGCTTCTGATCTTTTAATCAGCGATGATAGTGTCATGCATGAGGCTGCATTTTTTTTAAGCTTGGGTGGCTGTGTTGCCTAAAAATACATTAATCCTAGGAAGAGAAGGTTATCTAGGGAGAGTCATACCTTTTCCACCGTACTCTGCAAAGTTTCTTTCCGAAGGTATGCTGCTGCTGCCAATGAAAATAGAAGTTGCACGCTGTTTGTACTGTATTTAACGCTGCTCATCAAACTGAAATATGACACTGTCAAAAATAGGGTTTATCACTAGGGTAAGTGAAATACTTTTTTTGGGTTTCACTTAGAAATGGGATTACCATAGTATGTACTCTGAATAAAACACGAAAGCTTGGAAGCGAGCTGCAATACACCAGGAGTTTAGTAGACAAAGCTAGTTAAAATCTGAAGTGCTGTTGTCCCAGTGTAATGCTTTCATTTTCTTGCTTTTGGCTTGATGCTTTTGTCCCTGTGGGTTAGTTCAATTGTCTGTCTCTTGCATCTTTATTTCAAAACAGTCTCCTAAGTGGGCAGAATTAACTCTAGACTAAACAAACTAACCTTGAACTGAATGAGTTAGAGCCTTGGAGAACTGGAGGAAGCTGTCCTTTGTTTTGGTTGGGGGCAGTTTCTCAAGTGGTTAGTTAGGCTTCTGGAAACTGAAGCCAGCCACAGCATTCACTCAGCTGCTGGGTGCTGGGAGGAAACTCGCTCTGTTTTAGTAAGTAGATGGATATTTGTGATGGGAAATGTGCATCTTCATTGTTTCCTTCCTCAGCCTCTGTTTATCCTATCTAGTGATTAGATGAGTCAAGCTCTGTTGCTCCCCGTAAACAGTGAACAAGTGAACTGTAGGATTTTCAGCTACAACTTCCTTTACGGCAGCAGCTAGACATGGTGACCCGGTCCCTTCGTGCTGTCTATGGAAACGTTCTCGTCTCTCCAGCGGTGCTGCTGAGCAGTCCAGAGCTCTGGCCCCACGTGGAAGACTCTTTTGGGAAGCAAAGGTATATTAGGGAAAGCTGGTTATACTTCATGTGTGCTGAGAGCTTTTCGACCTTTGCAAATAAAATTATTGTCTCCATCTCTAATGCAGGCTCAAGTCTTTAATGCTGCATGCTCATCTGAATCAACACTGTTTGATAAGAATGAAAGCCAGTTCAGCAAAAAATGCAGGAATGAGCAGTGAGTGCAGCGCCTGGAATGGTCTGCTCTTCCAGACCGGTGTCTCGCAGCTCCTGTCGGCATGGCTGAAACCTGCTGAAATGTTAAAGGCAACGTTTATGTGCAGAACTCTCTCAGCTGTAACCTAGATGAAACTACCATCATCCTGGTATTATTTTTGCAATTTATAATGCCTCTTGCTTATTTTAGCAGTGAGTGTGAGGGGCTGGGAGCTGTTTCTGCTACAAACAGGTTTAGAGATTTAGAATTCCGATTAGGTACTGTGGGACTTGTGAGGCGTCTTAAGGGCTGTGTGTTGTGCTATACTGAGATAATAACTGACTAATATTAAAATATAAGACTTTTGAATTGGTATGCTAGCTCTCAGTTGAGGACTATTATATACCATAAGGCAAAAAGTCCTATCAGACGCTGTGTTAGAGCGATCTTTTTAAGAAGGTTGTGAGAGGGGAATATTATGTAAGTGGTTGTATAAATTTTTTTTTTTCTTTCTTACTTTTAAATACAAATGAGCATGGGGGAAGCATTAAATACTGTCAAACGTCTGCTCTGCTTTTTTAAAAAATGTGTTTCTGCACAGGGCTGGGATAAAAAATGAATGCAGAAGAAACCCAGACCCTTTCTGAGGAATGGCAGCCCCCACCCTCTGGTTGCAAGCTCTCCAAACGAGTGAACTGTTTGACCTAGTGATAATGGTATGGCCCCAGTATGGTGAAGGTGCCCAGTATAAATCCTGGGATCTGAGTCTGCAGTTTATTTTCAGCTGTCCTTCTGAAGGGAGGTGCAACAGCTGTCCCTGCAATCTCCTTTATTGGGCTGCCGCAAACTGATCTGCATGGGGATGAAAGGTGCAGCTCGCAGGAGGAGGTGTTCGTATGCCTTAGCAGGAACATTTCGGTTTACAAGAATTTTGAGGGAATGATTTGGTGGGGATTTAGGCGCCTATTTCTGAGGCTCATTTCAGCATGAATGGATTTAAGAACAACTTCATGGAGAGTGTAGTCCGTACAGGCCTGTGCAGAGGAACATTTCAAGCTGCTGTCAGCCTCTTGCAAATGGAGGGCGATGCGATCTGCCTGCGCCGATGGAGCTTTTCAGAGCGTGACTCTGTGATGGGAGATCAACCTGCACAGCTTATAGGTGCCAGATTTTACTGCCCCCATTCACTCCAGAGATGCTGGTGGTGGAACAGGACCCTTCTTAAATACTTAATTCTTAAACTATGTTTTTCAGAGGAAATTTGCTTTTCTAGATTCCCAGGCTGTTGAGAATTATATCTCATGCTGCTGACAGCCAAATCCCGAAAGTCAGGCCTCTTTCCTCATCAAGCTGTTGACAATCATGAACATCAAAATTCTTGATTTGAACACCTACGCAATTTGTCCTGACAGCATTCATTTGCAATAATTACAATGTACGGTACTTACAAATGACTAATATTTTTACAAAATACATCTATGCATACTCTTGTTAAATATTTTTGTGTTAAATTTTTGAAAGATCAGTCTTCTTCCAGCTTTAGGCTCTCAGCTTCAGTATAGTCTTTGCTCATCTGAAAATAACTGAAAATTCACTCTTTGAGGGTAAATGGTGTGAATATTTTTAACACTATTTTTCTTAGTAGCTTGTTTCCTGTAGCTGAAAAAAAATAGAAGAGTCTTAACTTGTAAGAGTCTGACTAGAAATGTTTCCATAATACAATAAGCTGACCTTGCAGAGGGACACAAGCAGTTTCAGCATTGCTTTTCCAGCATTCGGCCCTGCTCATAAATCTTTGTGAAATGTACAGAATGCAGAATGACCACCTGCCATTAGCCTTTTATGTGTCACTGCCTTTTCAGGGGAAAACTAAACCTGGCTCCTCTCTGAGCCGGAGCATTGATTTGCCACAGCGATTGCTCACCATCCATTTCTGGGATCTGTCTGAAGCCACCTCCTATTTATAATTTGTCATTCCTCGCTGTCTTAGACAGTTAATGAGATTTCATTACGAAGGTTTATGCTTTTTTAGATCTGAAATCCTACGATAGCAACAACTCGTAGTATCAGGCCTTGTCTAAACACAACTGCTGGTTTAGTGAGAGGTGACTCCAGCAGTGATTTAGTGAACTGATGCAGCTGTGTGTGGGCTCTGCTGGCCTAACCTGGCTTACGTCTGTTTAGTTTGGACTTGCAAATGTAAGACCGTAACCCAAACGGATATAAAGCAGCTTGAAGCTGGTAAGGCCCGCACACAGAGCTGCACCAAGTTAACCCTCCTGTTTTTGCGCTTGAACTGCTGCATCCTGAAGTATTACTGCCTCGCTTTTGTTTTGAAATCAAAGTATGAAGCAGGGTTTCTCTTCCTCTTCCAGGAATTGAATGCGTATGAATGTCAGCCTTACCTGAAACTGTCATTATTTCTGGATCTTGAGTGACACCTTGGTACGTTGCGCGAGACCTGTTAATGGGGATTTCTCCCTTGAAAGTTTGTGAACTCTGACCCAGCAGGCTGTGAGTGACGAGGCTTGGTTTGGTAGAGCTAAGACGCTGCTTTGAGTTACGTGGTTAACAGAGATCCCGCCTCTGCCAACAGAACTCATTGGAGTATTTACCTTAAATACTGTTGTGGTTTTAGAGGATGAAATGTTCTTAATTTTTATCTAATGGGCAGTTTTTCTACCTCATTTGCTTTTTGGTTTCTGTGAGGTGTTTTTGTGGATTACAACCAAATCTGAGCTAACTGCTTGCCTACACCTGTCCAGGAAGAGGTGCATATCCTGAGCCTGGGTTTCACTGCAGCCCTGACAGTCGTACAAACACTACAGACTAGCCAAGTGTCTGATTTATTTATGTTTTTTAAAGCAATGGGATCATGCAAGCAGAAGTTCCTCTGCCAGCAAACCCCATGCCCTTGCTGGAATCGTTTAATGAATATCACAAGTGATGGTTTTACTGTTGGTATGATCTACACGTTGGTTAATGTAACAATTTCAGTTACCAAAAGTGATTACACTGGCAAAGGTGCTTTCAGAGGAACTTGATGGCACGTGCAAAACGCTGCGTTCTAGCATGTTACCCTAACTTCTTCCTTTTTTGATACAAGAGGTGGATTTAAGCCGTTGACAGCAAGTATTTTCAGCAGAATTATGAATACTGAGCTGAAAGAGCTCTCCCTTGAGAAGGTTAGAAAGTTCTGCTGACTTGCTTCTGAAGGAGGTGGTGTCTAGGTTAAAACTTCAAAGCTGGTTTCATCGCTTGATGCTGACTTTCAGTTCTTGTCTTGCTTCATGCTTCTTTGCTATGTTCTTGGGAAGCGATTGAACTAAACTGCTCCAGCCAGCTCAACTTACTACGTGCTGTTATTCTCATCAGGCTTGTTAGCGTTTAGGGGAATCTGTGTACCGTGCACAAGCTTTGAAAGGTAGAAGTTGTGTTCAAAATTACTGTTGCAAACACATTTGAGAAGCAGAAAGTCAATATTGTGTATCAGAGTCTCTTCCAGCCAGTTATACTGATGGTCCATAAAAGCAGTTATCCTGACTGCATCTCATCTGTCTGCTCTGCCTGCCTGAGAACTTGGCAGGTCTTTTTCTGCAGAGTTACTCTACAGCCAGTTTGTCCCAGTTTGTGTGTCACTGTAAGGAGTTATTCTGTCCTGGGGCAGGACTTTGCATTTGTCTTGGTTCAACAAGCTCTCCGTGAGGCCACTTCTCCAGTCTGTGTAGGTCGCTCTGAGAAGGGTTTTCTGCCCCAACCATGCCAGCCAGTTTGATATAATCTGTGGACTTATTGAGAGGGCTCTCAGTCCCATAATTGATGTTAATCAAGTTTGTTAATAAAGACATTGAATTGTATTGGCCCCAGTATCAACCCCGAGGAGTGCCTGTAGTAATCAACTGCCAGCTGGACTTTGTATGGCTGATCACCTTTTGAACCTGATATTCTAGACAATTTTCCATCGCCTTATCATCTGCTTCTGTTGTCCAGCTCTCGACAATGTGTCTATGAAGAATACTGTCAGAGATGGTGTACTGGGCTCAGTCTCCCATCATTGTCCTTGTTGTGGAGGACAATCAGGTTAGGCAAGATTTGCCACTGGTAAATCCATGCTGCCTGTTCGCAGTCACCACCACCTCCTGCATGTGAGTGGAAATAGGGTTCAGGAGGATTTACTACATAGCTTTTTCAGGGACTAAGGTGGGCCTTACAGGCCTGATTTCTCTGGATCCTTCTTACGTGATGGGTGGTGTTTGCATGTCATCAGGAGCCTCCCTTTGTCACCGTGACCTTTGAAAGATGGCAGTGACTTTGCAGTGACATCAGCCAGCTCCCTCCTCTGCCTTGTCTGCGTCTCGCCTGGTCCCAAAAGTGAGCCATGGCCGTTCCTGCCCCTGTATTCCCTGGCTGCAGCTCTGGTGCTGCACAATGGAGCTAGCAGGACCAGTCTGCTTTTCCTGGGAACCATCCTCAGTCCATTCCTTCTAGCATGTATGCCTGTCTTGTCGTACCAGCCTCCTCACCTGCAGCGCTTCTGTAGCGTGTGCTGCATGAAGCTTCAGTCTTACTTACTTTGCAGGAACTGTCAGACACTTGTGTGCCCAGCAAACTAAATATTTCTAGGGTATTTTCTTGGTTTCCTTATCTCCCTGATTTTTTTTTCCCTTCTAAAAAATTTCAGTTTTAAGGTGAGGTCCCTGCCGGGGGAAATAGGAGGGGTTCTTTCTAGTTGGCTTGTCTCTCAACTTCTTCAGAGTTCAGTCTTGCAGAAATACGGCTGAGCAATTGCTATCATCTCGTACCTGCGATGCCTTACCTACTTTTTGGTGCAAACGTGCACAAAGACCTAACCAACGATTCAAAACTGCTTATCTGTCAGCAGCAGTTCAGATTTGAGGCAGTCGTGACCTCTTTTCTTCAGGAGTAGACACATAATAAGAAGTACTGCCAGGTAATATCTCCTAAGGGAGATTTTGATTGTGGATTTCTGTTTCTTATGACCACTTTGGTAAATGCTTCTTTACCATCTTGTGGTACAGACATCAGTGGCTCTTAAGGCTGGGGTATTCTCTTATCTTTCTTGGCTGCCATAATTTTATTGATGAGCTTAGCTTAGTCTTCTGGTTGCTGAATAATGCTTCTTGCTGCTTCCGCATGCAGAATGGCTGACACGGTAGGAACCACTATAAAGCAAGCTGAGCGGTCATTTTTGGCTGGTGAGTCCACTTCAGTGGAGCCCTGTTTGCTTTCAGTCCAGCTACCAGTTTAATCACTGCTGCACTTCAGGTATTAACTGCTGCTGAGTGCCATCTGAGCACGGAAGGGGTGCAGGGGGCACTAGGGTACGGATTGGGCTCTGTGGAGGAGGGTGAGTAGCTGTGGTAAGCAGCCCATGAGTGGTGGCTGCTCGATCCTTGTGCATCGACTGCACGAGTGAGCAGCCGTAAGCCAGCAGTGCTTAGCTTTTGTCCTCGCAAAAAGCATCTCTTAGGGTCCAGCGTTGCTTAACCTTAGCGCCCACACAAACTTGTGAAGAGCCGAACAGGGCTGTCCAGCCCCGTATGCCCAGCCTGTGCCCAGCAGACAGACAGACTTCCCTGGGGAGCTGGGTTTAAGGAGTAGCTTCGAGTGCCAAACCTTCCTGAGGCAAAGCACTGCTCCTGCCAGCAGGTGAGGAAACCTGGCTGGTAGGTAGGGCTCAGCAGCTCCCCTGATTTGTAAACCAGCCTTTCTACAAGCCGGGCAGTGAGGGGAGAGCCAGTTCTGGCAGCCTAAGTCCTTACCTCGGACCAAGCTGAACAGCCTCTGGCTAGGAGGAGAAGGAACCAGTGAGGAAAATAGCACTGTTTGTAGCTGTTTGTTTCGCAGACCCTCTGTCACTTAGCTTCTCTCAGTCTAATTGGGGGGAGAGCTAAAAGGCAGTAAAAGTCCCCTGCAGCTCCTCAGAGTCTGCACTTTTCAGGCAAGTACCAGCCCCAGTGCGAGGTGAGCTGCGTCTGAGATACTGGGTGTGTTAGACCTCTGTGCAAAGTCTCAGCAGAGGAGCCTTCCCACTTTCAGGTGAGATGACCCACATCTGTCTTTCTAGAGTTTGCATCCCTTCCCTGTTCACACACATGTTCCTCAGTCTCTCCTCTGATACGTGGAGCATATTTAGAGGGGTGGGTGCACGAGGACAAGTGTATTTGCTGCAAACAAATAGAACTTTTGCAAACTTCTGCATATTGGGTCTGTGGAACAGGGGGACTTTCAATGAAGAAAACTGAAAAGTGATGATTTAGGAGAATTTAAATGCTAATTATTTCAAAATTGAAAGACCGATACATTGTTCCTTGTGACATATTATCTTTTACATGGGGTGGTCCGCATGCTCCCTCCTCGCTATCATGAGTCACTGCAGTAGATGCACGCTGTATTCAGGGATCACACGGTATCAGGGTATTTTCTGGGGAGTAGAGGGAGAGTCTGAGTCTTGGATACAGCTCAACTAAATAGTTTCAAATATATGCTAAATAGTTTTGTATTTCTTCTCAGTAACACTGTGTCTGCATGCCTTCAGTCTTTTCTGAGAAGATCTTTTGAAATGAAAATTCAGGTTTCTGAGCTTTTCCAAGCTGCAGTATTGACAGAAGAGGTTCCAAAACTTCTCAGACAAATGGAAAGTGTTGGGTCTCCAGCACCAGCTGGCATTTATCCCGGAGGAACTGGCATATAAGGTCACTAAGCTATTATCCGTTATGTTTAAGATATCAGTTAAAACAAACCAGCTACCAGAGGACCATCCCTGCAGCGGGACCATGTCAATGGGAAGTGACACTTCTCCATGTGGTGCTAGTTTCCAAAACAGACTCCAGGAACCACCTGGGAAATGATAAACCCAAAGGAGTCAACAAGCTGGTTGAGATGGTGTGTTTGGATTTCCAAAATGCTTTTGGCAAGGTTCCTCTGTGGAAGCCCTAAGAAACAAAGCTGTCGTGAAATAAAAAGAGATCTTATCATTGATTAGTTACTATCTGAAAGAAATAAAATGAAGGCTAGGATTGAAAGATCAGTTTACAGGAGGAAGAGGAGTTATCCTGTGCATTTCCCCTGGAGCCTGGTCTGCTCTGCACACCCAGATGTGGGCTGGGAAGGGGATAAAGAGTGAGGTAACAGTTTGTTGATAGTATTGCGTATTCAGGATAATAAAATTAAAGCTGGCAGTGAAGAATTCCAAAATAAACGGCTGGCAAAATTTGGTCAGTAATTTTATGGGGAAACTGGATTCTAATCCAGCTGTTACAGGCTGGAGAAGATTTTCTGAGGGTTTAATATGTTTAATATGCACAGAAGTACAGCAGGATGTAAAAAAGCAAATAAAACATTAGGAATTATTAAGAAAGGAATAAATAAAGTGGAAGTCATAGAGCTAGTATAAGTTCATGTTGTGCCCATCTATAGATTAGTACATGCAGTCCTCTCTCTACCATCTCAAAAAGAACGTGGTCAATGGAAGGATACGGGAAATAACAGTGAGGTGGTCAGCGTCGTGGAGTGGTTTCTGAACAAGGAAAGTTCAGAACTGTCTGGTGGAAAGCCACAGGCACAGATATGATAGAGCTATCCAAAATGATGTGTAAGATGTTTGCTTTTTTCCCACAAGGAAGAATTAAAGGACATGAGAATTTTAAAACAAATATTTTTTCATCTGGTGTAAAATTCAGCAGTGGAACTGATTGCTTTAGGACATAGTTCATGCCAAAAGCTCAGATATGTTCAGAAGCTGCTTGATGGGTATAAATTCTAAGTGTGGAAGTTAAGCTACAGATTGCCAGGCTCTCGATGATGTGATGACATAAAGAATAATTAAAAAGGCATTATTTATTATAGATTAGCATCAAGAAGAGAAATAAGATAGGGGAGAACTAATAAGGCCAAATACCTTCTCAAATGTTAAAGCAATAGTTTTAAAATTTAAATCCAGCGATTTTTAGAAGGCTAAGAAACAATGTATTGGATGGGCCATTATGGGGATGTCCCTGCTCCTGTCAGGGGGGTTGGACTAGACGACTTTTGAAGGTCCCTTCCAACCCTAACCATTCTATGATTCTATGACTCTATGCTTTATATGTAATAGGCAATTTTATTGAATTCTTGCATAACTTGCTGCGGCAGCAGGAAGATTACATTTCATAGCATCCTCTAAACTAGAAGAATATGTACACGTATGGGATATCACCTTGCTAATTCATGAGTTTTTGAGCCTTTTTCTACTCCCGGCTTGCAGTAGCCTGAGCTAATATATCTGACTGAACACAGCATCTAGGATGGATTTCATCTTTTCTTCATGGTTTTCACTAGCTTTCTTCTCTTTCTTGGATGACTGACAAACAGAATTTGACCTTCGCAGCCTTAAATGGTTTGCCTTTTAAATTGATATCACTTGAGTTATTCTGAACAAGCATTCCCTCATGCTGAAAAAGATAAGTGGTAAATTTGTCTGACCCTTGATGAGAGACTTCAGGAGCGTGCCAACCTGTACGCCAGCAGAGCCAAGGTTTAAACTTCGGAGCATATTGCATGGGTTATTTTTGATCCCGTATTAATAGCTGCTGTAGAAGGAGCCCTGTGTTTATGGCCAAATATTGTCTTATAGCTATTTCGAGTATTGGCTTGTCTTCAGTCTACAACTCAGTTGGTCCACAAAATCCATTCTTTTCCATTTAGTTTAGGTGCTGTTAATCTTCAAGAAAACTGTTCAACGTTGCAGAAAGTGGACGAGGAACAAAGAATTGATTGTAGTCACTGGGAGGGAAGCCATGTGCTGCCATTATGGCCAGCTTCCTGCAAATTGTCCTAGTGACTTCAAAACTCAAGCCGTGTCCAAAACAAAAACCTGCTGCATTAGGGCAAAATAAGACCTTTTAAAGTAATCTGATTCCAGGGTTATATTTTAAAATGCAGTGTTATGGTGATGAAACACTCAGTCTTGGAGATTTGGCGATGCCTGTTATTGACAAAACTACCAGCGCTTCTTTATTTTTTATTTTTTTTATTTGTTGCTGTGGCCTGGTCTCAGTTACTCTGACCACTCGCCCCTTCTCCAGTCTAAGCTGATTTCCTAATCCTTTGGCTTCTTGGAGCAGTGCTTTGACAGTTCTCTTTCTGCTGTATGATGCTGAAAGCTGCATCTCTTCCTCTGTTTGGCTTCTTGTAATTTGCTCGTTCTCAGACCTGTCTGAGAAGGACCAGTCTGTGCTGGCTCAGTGGTGAGGGCAGGCTGCTGAGGTTCCAGATGCGTGGCTGGAAGAGATCAGAGAAGACCTGCTCGGGTCCTCTGCACTAAGGCGTGACCAGGTTTATCAGAGCTTTTTCCAGAAGACAGTTAACGAATCTGTTCCTAAACATCTTCGCAGAGAGCTCGTCTGCACCTCCCCAGAAGCCTGCTCCAGCGTGTGGCAAGCTGAGCGGTTATGAAGCATTTCTCAGTGATTGACCCAATTCCACTTTCTTCTGAATGAAACGGAATTCTTTGTTTTCCCCTGGTTGCAATTGCTTTTCCTTTCATAACAGCCTTCCCACTACTTTGTTCTCCTCAAACTTGGTTTTTTGTTTTTTGTTTTTTTTTTCTTTTACCTGGACAGAGTAAAACTGGTTTTATTTAACCTTTCCAACTAATTGATGTCTTCTAAATTTGCAGTGAGCCTTGTTGTTCTCCTCTGGGCTTCTTAGGAGTGTGTTGCTTTCAAATTGAATGTGATACTTAAGTGGAGATTTTTTCAGCCCAAGAATAATTTTCTTCAGGGCTTTACTAACAGCAGTCGTCTGTAATGTATTCCGGAGTGAGATTTGCTTTCTTCTTCAGCAGCACCTCACTGAGTCATTCTGCCAGGCCTTAATTACCCACTGGGGACGGAGATGAGGGGATGGGAAAGCAAAATTAGAAGTAATGGTATAAATCATTAATGCTGTAACAATATATTTAGTAAATGTTGCTTTGAAAGGTTAAGACCCTACGCAAGCAGCGTGCTCCCTGCAGCGTGGGAGCTGTCGGAGCCAGTGTGGTGTGTTGGCCGTAGTGGCCGAGACCTGGCAGGAGTGGAGCTGCCCTTACACAAATGACACCTGTCACACAGCAGTGGGTGGTTGGGCTACTTTCAGTCCAGCCTGGCTTGAGTGGACATGTAGTTAGTGGTCCACTCTAATGCTGTCCTTGTTTTGCCTTAGATGTCTCCCACCTGAAGTCAGAAATTTCACCGTTTTGCTTTGCTGTAAGAACATTGATCGGGAACGCTTTCAATCTGGGTTCTGTTCCCTGGAGCTTTCCACCTTCTCCGCTTGGCTTTCACCTCATCCTGCTAACACGTGATCCCTGTTTCTGTGTTTTTGTTGAACAGGAGGAACAGAGCTGGGCCTTGTTAGTCTGTGCTGATGAGCCTTTCAGACGGGTGTTTACGCAGGCTCAAGGTTTTGCAGTCCGAGCTGAGTCCCATGCTTTCCTACCTGGGAGAGTCCCTGCTGGTGCAGCTGCAGTGGGTCGAGGTTACAGCAGAGCGCTGAGCAGATGTACAGCCAGCGTCCTGTTTTCCCCGAACCTTTTACAACTTGTTCTCTTCTTATCTTTCCGAATTCTTCTTTAACCAGTTTTTTTTTTCACAAAGCGTTTTTTTATTTCTGTAGTGTTCCGCAAATAGCGTAAACCGTATTTGTGATGCCACAGAAATCCCTTTTGGGATTTTGGAAAGTGCTTTTGGAAAAAGGGGAAAGTTGTTTAGGGCTTTTTTCCATTTTTTTTATAGTTACAGCTTTTCTAATTCATATCCCATACATGTTCACCACATCTTTTTTAGTTATGGAGACTAGAATTTCTTATGATACTGAAAATATAGTGCACCATTACATAGGCGCCTAATGATATTTTCTGGTTTGTTTTGTTCCGTTCCAAACAATTTCTAGAATTTGCTTTGATTTCTGAGCTTGGAGATGATATTTTCCTACAGCTATTTGTTATAATCCTAAGAGCTTTTTCCTGAATGGCAGTAATAAGCTCATAGCCTTTCATTTTGTTATATGACGTTAGGTGTATTTTTGCCTGTGATTCACTCTATAGTTATTTGCATTGAATTTCATCTGCCATTTTATCACCAGTTGCTCAGTATTGTAAGATTCTACTGCAAATTTGTCCTTTTTTTTACCCTCTTGAGTAGTTTAATCAGTAGACTTTATCACCTCACTAATCACCTCCTCTTCTAGATCCTTTATTTAATACATATGGCGCATGGAGCTCAGGAATAATTTCTGCAGAGATCTCCAGGTTGAAAATATCTCACATATTCTGGTTTCCCCATCATGAAAATAAGTTTAATTGTGCAAGAATCTTCCCTCTTGTCCTTGCAATTCAGTGTCTGTAGGAGCCTTGGTGAGGGGCCTGGTGAGAAGCCTTTTGGACGTCTCTGTGGATTGTATCACCTGGATCTCCCTTGCCTTCATGCTTGTTCATGCTTCTAAGGACCCCAGTAGCTTTCTGTCATATGACATCCCTCTGTAAAAGCCTTGGTGGCTCTTTTCCAAAATATCACAATTTCCCATGCATCCGCTATTCTGTTTTATACCACCTGCTAATGTAAGCATCAGCAGCTTGGTTCTTTTGGGGTTTGATAAGATCTCTCCCTTTTTCTATTCCAGGAGTCTCCTCACTTCGCAGTGACTCCTTCCCATCTTCTCAGCCATGCACTGAGATACTTGCTGCTTGTCCAGTCCTGCACATAGCTGAGATGTGGTTTCCAAGAGTGATACTGAAGAATTACCACTGTTCAGCTCTCTGGCACAAGCCGTTTTGTTTCTATAGCCTCTCCTGGTGTGTGTCTGTCATGCCTCCAGCAGACAGTCACCACGCACCCCATGGTTATCTCCGTCTGTCTGTATACCTGATCGCAAAGTCACTTGCTCAAGGCCTAGCCTTTGCTTCAAGCTGGGAACCCAGCCCACAACTAGGGGTGCATCCATGGTCTTGGGGACATGCAGTCGTGTTCCCAGCGAGACAGACCCATCTGCAGGATTGTTCTCCCAGCCATCAGCTTGCTGCTTCCTCTTGTGTCGCAGCTGGCTTGGAGGTAGGGCTGCATTGTGATAGCTCTGAAAGTTGTCCTGTGTGCTGCTCTCTGCTTTTCTTCCCTTTTCAGCAGAAACGAGGTGGTCACCTCAGAAGTGAGACTGTTTCCTGGCTCTGGCAGCTGGGCTTTGTCAACAAACCTTGCCCTTTCCTAAATTTCTCCTGGTCATCATCCAGATTATGGTTCTTTGTTTCTGAGGATTGCCCTTGCCATCCACTTGCAAGGCAGACTAATGCACATATGACACAGCACAAGAAACATGAAAATCACCATCCTCTAGCTGGACCAGGTATTTTCTTACTTTAAGGATGAGTAATTGCTGTAGTTCACCTGTAAGCCTCGTCAGTCTGCCTGGCTGTGCTTCTGTAAATGGCAGCTACAGAGGCGGAGAGCTTGCTCTCCCCTGCCACTCCTCCCTTTGCTGGGTATGTTCATTGCTCTCTCCATTTCTGGCCACGTCCTTTTTTCGGCATCTGCTAGCCAGGGCTGTGTGACACTTGAAAAGTCCTGACAGGGCACTCAATCAGGAGTTCACACTGGGCTGCCAGTATCTAAACCATGCAGGGCATGTGCATGGCGTTGGAGCGAGTAGCTGGGTTTACGTTACTCTTACGAAAACATTAAAGTTTGTATCTTTGATCACAGAGACCACAGTTCTTTATAAGACTCAAAACGTTGTTAATGTCACTGGGGAAAGCTGACGCGTTAGTTGTGTCTGTCTTTCAAACTAGCAAGGTATCTGCTGCCATGCTTTGAGAAGAGTTCAGCGCATGGCAGCATCCTTAACACGCTTCAGTGCTCAGTTACTGTATGAGAGCGTCTGTGCAAGGGTCTGGCAAAGAGCTGTCATTCAAGCGTCCCTCTTCAGCGGCCGTATGCTGCAGGTAGTTTTCTTTAAGAAATCACTTGTTCCCGGTGTCATATTTGCCACCACCTCATTTTTTTCCATGGGCATCACCAGAACAGAGCCCCTGACCTCTGTTTGGACTGCTGCTGGCGGCATGGGGGTGATGCTCAGAAGCCATCAGTAAATGATTTTGTTACTGGTGGCCATGCTGAGATTTGCTTTTTATTTCCCACAGGATTAAAAAAAAAACAACCGAAAACAACAAAGACACTTTCCTATGGATTGAGCAGCCATAATAGTGGTGTGAGGTTTTTTCCTTCTTTTTTTCTCCTGTGAATAAGGGCAAATTCAAATGAACTCTTCCTGAAAGTGTAGCTGACACTTGAAAACTCATGCAAATGAGATTCTCGAAGGTAGATCGAGCACATGTCTTTTTGCAGTGTTGGGAATTCTTGAGAAGTTTGTTACCAAAGAGATGTGCAGACTCTGTCTAGGACTGTGAACTCCTTCACCTGTCACTCAAATGTAAGCCATAGTCCAGACCTTACTTGCTGTGTTTAGGTAGGCTTTTTTTTTTTTTGCTATGTTTTAAGAAAACATATAGCTTAAGTTCTGCTATAATAGCAAATTAAATCAAGATTTCACTAGCATTTAGAAGAAAGCATTGCCTTAAAGCTGCACCATCTTAAGTGATGTTGCAAATCCAAGTGATATCACTGGAGACACAGATGACTGCAAAATTTTAGTTATGCTCCTGTCAGGAAAAAATGTGGAATCACTTTCTAGAAAGACTTCTTTATCCAACATACTCTGTCTGCTCCATTGTGCTACGGTTCAACTAAAATTTTGTGTTCTGTGATGAAAGTGCTGCCAGTTCCTTCTGGGAACAACGACACTTCGTGGCAGTTCAGCCATGGTGGATACCGGTCTCTTGTTCAGGTGGTGGGCAGGAGGAATGAGAAGCCTCAGAAAAAACACTTGTTTGCTTGAATGTGAAGGCTCTGGGTTGCACAGGACTGGAAGATGACTGAGCAAGCTGCTACAGATCTCTCTAGGGACGATTTTTGCTGAGCCCCTAGGAGCAGGCAGGACTGGTGCTTGGAGAATATTTAGCCGTCTGAATCTGTAACTGCGAAGAAGAAAATGTACATTTTCCCAAGCACTGCAGAGTTGGCAGTGAGAGTGAGGAAGTAGAATTGAGTGTATGTTTTTCTTTTTATAAACCAACTTTTTTTTTCTGGCCACAAAGGTGAGATTCAGATCTTGGAACAAAACCTGATGTGGCCACAAGACAGTGATGTGCACAAAAACCAGGAGCCTAACATTCTGCTTCTAAATGAACTGTTTATGCGTCCACCGAAGGAATTTCCTCTTTCTTTTCATTTGCAGTCATGTTGAGGTATTTCTGTATATAGCCACTCTTTTCATCATCTTCACCCTTCCTCAGTGCTAATTGGGCGCTTATTTGTGTTCGCAGGAGCTCATGATGCTTCCCCTACACCAGCTTTGGCGTCTGTAAGGAAAAGTTGGTTTCTATGAAAGCGATACCAGCCCTGGAGTGACTTTGTTGCTTTCTGTGTTGAAAAAAAAACAAATTTTCCCTGGGCCATACGTGGCATGAGCTGTCTGTCTTGACATAAGCAAGATGTCCAAGTGAATGGTTGCATGCAGCTTAAGACTATCTCAGTCCTGCCGTTCCTGCTGCTTGTGTCGTATACTTTTCATACCAGTGTAAGTGCTTGTCTGGTCCCACTGTGAGCTGGTTTAGCTCCTGGATCTGCTTACTTGGGGTATCAGCTGAGTATCAATGCCCCTTCCTGGCCAGGTGTAAGGCAGGGCAGGATGAAGGCAGTCCTGGCTTCAGCCAGCAGAGCCTGCTGCAAAGTCCTACCACGGGAGAGACTAAAGAAAGCCTGAAGTGACCAGCGGAGATTTCTCTGTCTGCCTTTGAGGTCTATAGTTAGGTAACACAAATCTCACTGTTAGTTTGCCAAGCTGGAGCTAAAATCATTTGCAGCTGTTTTTCCATGTCTCTGACCAGTTAGGAGAAGACCTAGAGGGGCTCTTCCCATGGAGGATTGTTTGCTGCTCCATCTCGCCCTTCTAGCAGGCATGGTGCGAATGGAGTAGAGTTGCCAAGTGAGCTGAAAAGTGGTGTTATTTTTTCTCCGTTATTGACAAAGTTAGTCTTCATTTGGCATTGGCCTTACCACACTGCTCTGCAACCTCCAGTGATCGTTCAAGACAAGGGATCTCCTCGGCTGCAGGAGGCCACATTAGTTTGGCTGAAGCTGATCTGAGGTTGCATCTTGGAAATTTAGAATATGTTTATGCAATATAGGTGATGGCAGAAACCACATATATATTTTGCTTGCATTGTAAAAATGCCTTTAGGAACTGTGTTATGTAGGTACAGTATTACCCACTGATGTAGCTGGAGAGCAAGGGGCCTGTTAGTAGAACACTTCTTTGCTAAGCAAACCCGCAGTAGCTAAATTTCCATTTTCCACATAGGAGTAAAATGCTTGTGAGATTTCTAATTATGAAGTGTAGAGTTATTTCAGGCAGGAACTAAAATTTCAGTAATTTAAGGGCAAGATTTTATATATACTGTCTTGATGCAGTGTCAGAGAGCACTGGCTGAGTGGGAGAGAAATGACATACTTAGTGGTCAGAATGACTAAACTGGTGAGACTTGAAAAGCTAATGCTGCTCTACACCATTAGAAAACTGGCAGTCCCTGCTTTTTAGTGACAGAAAGACTTTATTTTTAGTGTTGGCAGTTGATCAGGTACTGGACTCCTTTCAAGCTCTTCTCAGATGGTACAAAGTATTAGCCTCCAACTGCTGTTGTAATAATGGGTATTAAAAATCATATTGGAATTAGGGGGCTGAAGGTGATGAAAAGGAAAGGAGTGAAATGATAATCTAGATTGGGTTTTTAAAGTCAATGCCACATGGCCTGTCTCTGATTTAATCAGAGCTATGTGTTCTGGTCTGTAAATGTAAATGGCAAACCAGTGCATCGCCTGCAGAGGAACAGCCCTGTGGAAGTGGGAAATCACTGTGCTGGGCCCTGTTTGAACGGGAGGTGGATTACGTGTGTGTTGCTGGACACGTAATATTGAGGTGGAGGGGCTGGCTTAAGGGGTTGATCCCTGTTTGCATAATGAAATGCTTGCATCTGTGGTCCTTGCTGATCTTTCTAGATTTGCCAAGATGCTGTTTGATTAGAAATGTTAAATGAGGGTGTTGCAAAAAGATGGCAATCCTACATGCCCGTGCCTGTCGTCCTAGCAGAAGTAAAAGCAGGGCAGTTTAGCTTTCTCCCAATTTTCCTCCCATTTTGGTACCACAGAGCGTGTGTCCGCCTGACCTTCTCTTTCTTTGCAGCGATGGTTCCTGTTTATCCTAAAGAAGCAGAGTTGGAAGCTTTGGCATGCTGAGGGCTATCACGGTGAAAGCAGATAACGTACCAGCCAGTGGTGAAGCGCGGTGCTTCAGCGTTCACCGGCAATACCGTTGCTGCATAGCTAAAGCAGAAGTCCTGATAATTACAAAGAATTTCACAGACATTTAGCTGAGCTGTCTGTAGTCTAGTGCAGTAGATATTTACATCTACCTCCTTGTCAATAAGTTGCTGTCCCTAGTGCGTATGTGAAGGCGTGGAGAGTTTCAAAATGTGGCTTCTATTCAAAGCAGTTCTCTGCCTGACATTTCGTGCTGCTATTTCATCTTGAAAACACTACGTTCATGAAATAATTATGCCTTTGCACGTATTCCTCTCTTCCCTTGTGCTCTACTGGGTTTTTTGTTGTGCTAATCGTTGCAAGAGATTTGTTGTTGGTTTCTTTTGATGACTGGCATGGATACTGCTGAGTACTTCTAGTTGTTGTGGGTTGTTTTCCAATGGAAAAATCTGACATAATCCATATCTCTTTTCCTGCTTACATGAGAAGTATGACTCAACTGCTGTTAAAAAATGAAGCAACATAGCTAATTAATCAGACGAGAAAGTGAATAATAGCCTTTTAATCTCATTTCCCTCCCTTTCCCCCTGCTCTCTGTAGAACAGAATTTACCTCTTTCTGCTGGTCCTAATACAATTGTTTCAGAGTTAGATTTGCACAAGGATTTTAAAGCACAAAGATTGTAAAACTGGGTTCGTGGTACAGAATTGCCTGCGCAGGGTATAGTAGTCATAAGGACATCCTGAACCCTGAGGCTGAGAAGAGAGAAGGGGAGATGCAAAAGCTCCGTGTTTTTGCAGGAGCAGCACTAAGAGCTGTTTGTTGTTCCCGAAATCCCTGCTGCCAGAGATACAGGAACACTTGAAAGTGGAATTTTTGGTAGGGCTGGTTCTGACAAATGCCCCCTTAAGAGTGGAGCTGTGATCGTGAGACACAATGGCAAGGTCATACCTTCCAGTGCTGACAATCGCTAGTGGTGACAGTTGCAAGGCTATTTTGGGAGTGCTTTTCTCTTTGTTTTCTGTGAACTCCTCTCTCTGTGTTCCCAGATTTAACCCTGATGCTGTTCAGCTGTCATCGGGCTTGCCTTCGTTTGTGGAGCTCTGGCTGGTTTGCAGTATATGTTGACATCATGTATTTACTTTTACTTTGCATTCAGTGGAAGATTGACTCCCTTCATCTCCTGGCTAAACGTGTTCCATATATTTTAGCCTTATGACAGGAGAACAGTAGAGAAGTAAGTCTTGGCATTTAATCCCTTTGACTGTGACCTATGTGTTGTGACAGCCTGACCTAACTGGCCTGCTAATTCTTCCAGCCCAGTGTATTAACAGTTAATGTTGCTGCTGGTATCAGTGCCATCCTCTGATTGCAGTAACTCTTTAACCATTTCTAAAACTCCTCAAAAAGCTCTAGTTGCACTAATCATATTGTGGTAAAGAAAACCATCTCAAGCCTTGGGTTAAGGAGCAGCTTGGTAGATCTTGGCTCTTGGAGGTTTCTCATGTGACTGCTGTAAGTCATTGAGGATTCATCTCATCCTGTTGTAAATGGGTTTATGCTGGTCTACAGGCAGTGGGAAGGACAGGTACTGCGAGAGTAATACATCCCACCTGGCTTAGACAGGCAACACTCTCTGGGTACGTCTGTTTCTTTGTGCTTTGAACATGTGGATGAAAAATCTTGTGCACGGCAAGGTGTGGGAGCATATGGCTGGGGCAGGAGGGACCCTGGCGACCTGGACTTAAACTGCGTAAGCTGTTGTGAGGGTCTCGGGTTGAATTCAAGACTGCATATGCATGCACTCAGAAAACATTCTGCTTTTAGTTTAGTGCTTTTTATGGCCTGCATTCACTGCAGTGACTCTCTGGCTCTTCATTTAGCCCAAAGAAAACTTTTAAATCAGTTTGTGCTGTGGATCTGTCTGATCTTGTCAAAAATGGTCCCACTGGTAGTGTTAGGAAAGGTTTGCTTGGTTTGTATGAAAACCCCCACTTTTGTCACCCCATATCTAGTGTAGAATCTTTTATAGCTCATGGATGGTGGAGCCTCTGCCACCCAAATGAGTCTAGGTCAGATTTTTAGCAAGAGAACATCACTCGGGAGGAGAAAACGAGGCTTGGGCAAATAAAGCATCTAAGCGATGGAGGTGTGTCAGTTCTGGATCGGAATGGCAGCAGGCACATGGCACCGGTCTGTGTAACTAGTCCTCCCCTGCCATCGTAAAGTTCCCTGGGTTTCCAAAGCATAAATATGAGTGTCTCCGTATCTATGTAGATTTATGCACGTGCGTACGTGTCATACACAGACACATCCCTGCCTGGTGGGAAGTTGGTGAGAATTCACTGTAGACCCTGCCTTGAGCGAGAGGCGTTAGAGTGGAAGTCTCCTGAGGTCCCTTCCGACAGCAGAGGTTCAGTGGTGTAGTACGCTGTTCTTTACCTGCCGGGCGCTGTTGTGTGTTGAGAGCTGGGTGCTCTTTAACAATTGCAGATGGTCCCTGCTCTGAGGATCTCGTAGTCTAAAATATAAACTGTTTCACCACGTGGAAGAACAAAATGGCTTTCAGGGCAAACTGACATATGGAGAAGGGTTCTGAAGGTCAGTGTAAGAATGCCATACCATGGATGTAGGGTTGTATGGAAGAATCTCAGAATCTCAGTGTTTGTTAATACTTCGACTTAAGAGTTACAGAAATTGACATCAGTGAGGGAACAGAGGGAGATAAACCATGTTGGGGAGGGCTGGATGTAGAAAGAGTTTTGAAGATGGTGTCAGCACTTGGTTTCTGGGTTGGAGGAGACTCTGGTGTAAGAATTAATAAGGGGGGTTTAATGAGCAGCCTGATTTAACAGCAGCATTTTGCAGAGGCCAAGAAGTACCATGCTCCTAGGAGACTCCAGACATGAATACAGGAGTGGATAAGAAGAGATGAAGCATGGCCTCTGCTGGCCTGACGTCTCTAATGCTTGATTAAAAAAGCCAGCATGTGTCCAATGAGCTAGTTTACGTATTGCTTCTACGTGTGACAAGTGGCACTGCCAAGTATGATTTCTATGTGGGAACCATGAAGATTGCTACCTGAGAATCTGACACGGTAGGGTTACAAGATACTCACTGTTCTGCACAGAGGGCTCACCGAGATAGGGTTGTGTCACAAGACTGATGTATTCATAGCAGAAACACGTAACGCAGAAGCCTTCTTTTCCCTTCTTGCGTCTTTCCTCCACCTTGAGGAAACGCACAGATTCTCTCTCTCAAATCCTAACCAGCCAAGGAGAGAGCAGTAGGGAATTAAACATAGCCAAAATTAAAACCACAGCAGTTATTACAGGTTTCCTGGCGGACTGATTCCAAGCTCTTGTGTGCACACTACTACTATTTTATTACATGATCATATGACACTGTGTAATGTGACATACTGTTTGTAAACTAAATATTTACTCAATGGGGCTGCATTTAGAAATGCAGTGTACTCTCAGCCAAGTTCACCCTCGCTAGATGCGCTACCGCACGCAGCGCTACCCGGTTGTGCAGGTAGACGGCAGCTGAAGCGCCGGTGCCACTGAGGAGCTGTAGTGCTGAAACGTGAAGCTGAAATGCTGGCGAGAACTGTTCTGCCTGAAAACGGTTGCACTGAATGTTGTTCATGTATTTGTGTTAAACCACCGTAATACTGGGTAAGTTGTGGAGAAAACAGTTGCCTTGATGTGGGTGCCTGTGACAGCACTGCTGATGTGCAATTATTGCCACGGCTTCTGTGTTCTTCTAGGTTTGTACCCATCCCCCTTTCTCCATGTAGAGGCAAAAAGGTAGAGTTTGCTTCTCACTCAGCTGCTCCCAAGCAATTTCTTAGGAATTTGTCAGGTGATTTAGCTGCTCTGCTCGCTGCTATTCTGTCTGTAGCGGGAATGTAACACCAGTCGTAGGCTGGGGGTTTGCTAAATGTGATGTGCCCCCTAGAAAGCGAGCAGTGTTCTGCTGTTACACCTTGTTGGAGCTCGGTTCTTGATCCTCCGAACCCTTCAGTCTCATCCTGTCTGGCTCCTGTTACTCGCTGATTTCTGTCATATGGGGGATGCCCAGGAGATAAGCAAACCAAAAACCTTGGCAGGCAGTTGGAGCTGTTGCGTTGCTGATAGTCATCAGAAGTTCGGGGACACTCGTGTGTTCTGTATGCTCTGAGGAATATAACAATACTTCCGTAATAATGAGGTTTAATTCAAGATAAATATCAGATTTTGTCTGGCTGTTGAACAAGCCGTGCCAGACGAGCAGAGTTTTGCAGAGTTGTTCTGTGACGTTTCCTGGTGTCCCCCATTTTGTTATTGTAATGTAAACTTCATGCTTGAAAGAAGAATGCCTTGGCAATAGCTACTGGCGAAAAAAACAAATGCAGTGAGTGTCTCTGGCTGTAAAGAGCTACACCTGTTATCTAAGAGGGGGAAGCTAATATGCCGTATCTGCAAATTTTAGAAACTGAGCACTTCCTCCCTATGGAAAAACTGCTAAATGCTGGTCTGCGGCCAGGAGCTGAAGGAACACCATGAGCTGTGGATGGAGCCTTGCCCAGCGATGCCCGGGATTTAAATCGTATGAGCCAACTTTCTTTGAGTGGTTAGTGGGTAATTCTGGGCACTGGAGGCAGTTTGCATCAAAGACTGCTCAAACTGTAATACATTAGTGCCGTTCCAGCAGTACTTGGAGCTAACCAACTGCCAAGAAAAATACAAGGATGGCAAGAGATTAGCCTGCTGAAGATCTCTGATTAGAGGGAACGATAGCCACCGTGTACTCCCACCCTCCTGCATTGCCTTGAAGGTTCTATTCTATCTTTTACAGAGGAATTAAAGGAATTAAAAATTTAGAGACAAAAATGCCGTACTCTGTAGTTAACCTTGCTTTCAGCCTCTTCTACATGTGTAACCAAGGAGCTGAGCGTTAGCAGTGCCTATGAAAGAATTAAGCCTATCCATGTATGTATTTTTCTTTATGCAAAGCAGATTTCAAGGGCAATTTATGAGTGGGAGTGTTTCCTCACATTAAATAATTGGTCACCAAAAAGGCAGCGTTACTTCTCAACCAACTTTTACCTTTCTTTCCTCCCTTTGGGGGCTGGAGGGGCAGGCGTCTGCTTTGTAATATCGCTCTCCGATGGAGTTATTCTTACAATGTTCCCAAGGAACGCTGCATCAAATAAAAGAGGAGAACTTTGCATAGCGATAGATCCTTTAAGGTTACTAAACTTATCCACTCTCCTAAATTTAAGGTTGGAGGATTAATAGTACTTAAAGGAGGACACATCTACCCCTTGTACTTCCTCTTTGTCCTCTTCTCCTTCCTCTGGTGACCTCAGGTAACCCATTTGGCTTAGCCCGAAGATGAACTGTGCCCTCTGAATCTCAGTGAATCTGTTGTTCTTGTGTGGTGCTTTGCAGTGCTTAATTTTCGCAGATGTGCACAATCAAACGTGCAGCAGAAGTCTTCTGGAGGGGTGTCAGCAGTCAACACTCAAAAAAGTTAGGTAGGCAGGTGCGTGTCCTGAGTACCTCTAAACAGTGAGAATTGCTGTTCTTTAGTTTGTAGCACGGTAAAATGGTGTCACGTATGAAACTATCAATACCGTTAATACAAGTCTGAGTTACATACAACAACCATGAGTTCCATGACAACGTGTAAGTGTTAATCCGTCGATACTTTAAATTTATACACAGAAATACGCTGCAACTCCTAAAAGCTGCCGTTTAATCTGTCATAACTTTTATACATGTTTTATAAAGCTCTTAAAGATGAGAGAGTCTCTAGAAATGACCAGTTTTACTCATTATCCCAATTGTTGGCTTTGTAATTATTGCTGTAAGATGGGTTATATATGTCATAGCGTGTTAAGATACAAGCGGTGCATTCTTTTAGGGTGTCTGGCTGAACAGAGGGGCAAATAATCCTGTGCCTCTCTTACATGCGATGGTGAGATTTTCAGAACTGAACAGGAGTTATTCAGTACCTCTGTTTTGTCAGATGCCATTTTCTGAAACTCCTTCTCCACCTCACTTTTAAAAATCTTGGCCAATATAAGTATTATTATGTAATATCACAAAAATGCGAGAAACTATTGCATTTCGATATCTGAGGCAGGCAAGAAGTCGTACTTGCTCGTGTTAACACAGTCTCAAGTCACTTAAAAAACTGTTCATGTTATTCAGTTCCGTGTTCATTCTATTCTTCTAGTTAGTTAGTCACTAACTAATACTAAAATAAATATTTGCCAAGCAGTGTCACATTGCTTGGTCACATAACTTGCCCCGCAGTTTTCCATGATACGTCGATGCAGAAGGGTGGAGTGAGGGTTAGTTTTCTTAGATATTAAAGAATGCTTTGCTGCTCTGTTAAGGACTTAACAGAGTCCTTTGTGCTTGACTTTATTTCACGGCAAATGCAAACAGCAAGCATGAAATAAGCGCGGTATGGTTCTCCTGGGGAAGCGAGCGAATGCCTGCTGTTGTCAGCACCCATGTAGCTTTGTCACTTTGTCACCGTTTTATCTCTTCAGAAGCCAGGCGAGTCGAGTTACTGCAGATTTCTGTGCAGGAACAGGTGGGGTTTGATCCCATTATCCCTCCTGTTTCTAGCATGCATTCCATAGGAACCACGCGAGACAGGGACCAGCAGAACAGCGAAGCAGTAACGAGCAGAAATTTAAAAGAAGGAGGGAGCTCTTTCATGCATCTAAGCAGATATTTAAGTTTGGAGTCCAGTATATCCAGTGGCTTGAGCAAGAACCGGTCTTTTTTCTGGGCTGATTCCCAGTATGTGCAGATGCAGTGGGTGTATTTGGGTGGTTTGAATGATAAACAATGTAAATATAATTCTCTATCAAATACATACAAAGCTCAGAATGTAGAGACATTCTTCAGTCTAAATTTAGACTTGCACTCAGACCTCAGGTAATGCTCAAACAAACGCAGCAGGGCAGTAAGTATGCACAGGCGTGAAACGTCTACCTCGCTGCTTTGTCAGAGCCGTGCTGATAAAATTCTTCTTGGAGGCTATAATTCTTTAGTCAGCCAGAAGTGAGTGTGCTCCAAAGAAACCACTGCGTGGGTGAACTTGTCTTGGCTATTCTCGGAGCAATATGCTTTCAGATGAAGTCAGTTTTATTTAAAAAGTGGTATGTAATGGTTGTCTTCCCAGGTCAAAGTGTAAATAACTCATCGATAAGATGAGAGAGACCTAACCGTGTATTACCCCATCGTACTTGGACCTGAGACAGCTCCGGCCTCAGTGTGATGCTTTTCAGTCCCCAATATTTTCGGTTTGGATTGTTGGGTTTTTTCCCAGTTCTAGTGCCTGCAATAATCTAAAGAAAGTCCCCCAGAGCCGGGTGTACAGGATGAAGCTGTTTTGTGCCTGAGGGTGGGAGAGTGTCGATGGACTGAGTAGAGTGGACAGAGCCAACCCAGGGGCAGTCTCATCTGTTCCTGTTTGGAGCAATCCCTGAAGTAGACTGTTTCTAGAATTATGCTTGTGCTTTTCTGGCAAAGGGTAAGATTAAACCAGTCTAAAACAGAGCAGGGAAAGATGCGGACACTTCAGCATAGGCACAATCTGGACTTTGGTCCTTGATTCTGCTCCTGGGGTGTCCTTTCCCACCGCCATAGATGGACCCTGTGTTTGCTACTAGGAATTTGTTTTCTGGAGCATGCTTCCTTAGAGGAAAAAGGTTTTTGCTTTTGGAGTTCACAAGTAGCCGTTTACATGGCTACTCGTGAACCAAGCAAGTGGAGGAGTAAGCTGTGTTGGCAGGGTAAAAGGCTAGTGTGGGGTTTGCACTTGCAGCAGGAATAACAGGAGCTGGATGTCTTGGTGCAGGGCATGCCTCTCCTTTGCCATAAGCACTGCAGCATAGATGAATGTGTTAGATAATATAGAATTGTCTCTTTTTGGAGGGGGGTGTTGGTTAGAGACAATTTCTTCATTTTCATTGCTTGCTGGGAGAGGAATGGCTAGTCAGTGTTGCTTGTTTTAGAACAACGATCATCTGGAAGTCATCTGACTGCCGTAACTGATCGGTGTGCCCACATCAAGCTATGCAGAAGGATCGAGTGCTGAGATTTTGGAGGAATTTTGACCAAGCTGATTCCCTCTCCAGTAATGAGGAACAAGGTTTCTGCCTGTAGATGGACATGCTAAAAGCCAATCTTTTCGCCTCCTGGTCGTGCTTGGTGCTTCTCAGCTGAGGCACGTACATTTGGACGTATGTATTACATTGCCAGCTCATCCTTAAATAGCAGCCTCCAGCAAACTGTAACTGCAGTGTAGAGCGTGCTGTAGCCAGGAATTTGAGGAAGGAGGAATTCCACCCAACAGAAGTGCTGAGGCTTGAAAATCTAGCTAGGTTTTCTTCTGACAGCTTCAAAGCTAGCAAGTCTTTGTAAATGCAGGCTCTGGAATTAACACAGCGGCTAATAAAGGGTTGTCGTTCTCTTCAGTAGCTCACGGGGACTGTAGGGCTGACAGGGAAAGTTGTACTTTGTTGTACGCAGGAAAATGAATAGATAGGCTGACTAAAGAAGTTATTAACTTCTCTGAAATTCTGCTTTTGCTATGGTTACATCTGCAAAGAGCAGCATCCAGTATGCAGATGGTCTGCTTTAGTCAGGCTTCCTGAGCTCATGCTTTCCCTGCTCGTCCCTGTGCTAGTGAGATCTCATTTCGTTCATTGTTATGATGTTATTTCATTGACATTTAGAGATAACAGCGTAATCTAAATAAATACATAGCTTGCCTTGCTTACAGGAATTTGATGCCATACCTAAAACTAATACAGATATATCACTTTACAGTGCAGCCTCGCCCCAGGGAGATAGCAGTGTGGGAGAGAGGAAGGAAGCAGATCAATTGGTGAGAAGTGAAGCTTGAGCAAATTTAGAGGTTGTCCACTTGGGGACTCTGAGTTACAATTAATTTTTGAAAGTTCTGAAATTAATTTATTAGTTCATAAATTCATGCTACCTTAAGTTTTAAGGTAGCTAACAGTGTGGGAAACGCTCACAGTGTGGGAAACACAGCCCAGGAGTTACCTGCTGCCAGTAACTGCAAATGAAGGTTGTACACTTGATTTAACACCGACATTTTTTTTTTCTTTCTTTCTTTCCTTCCTTTTCTCTCCAATCCTTCCCTCCCCTGGATGTCCCCCCTCCCCTTCTCCCTCAGGCCTGTATAGATGAGAACCTGGACATGGTGAAGTTCCTTGTGGAAAACGGAGCCAGTGTGAACCAGCAAGATAACGAGGGCTGGACCCCTCTCCACGCAGTGGCATCGTGTGGCTATCTGAACATAGCAGAGTGAGTGAGTTTCAGGCAATTCTGGGTATTTCTAACACTTTCCACGTCTGCCTCTTTGGAGCAGGTACATAAGCGATTGATGCTCTGAGACTTATACAACATCTTGGGAAGCCATGCTGAAAATAGATGCATTTCTCCTGTCACTGAGTTCTTAATTTGTGAGGATTAAGGTGGAGTGTGCAACTAACTGCCTTTTTGGGGTTGCTGATCCCGTTACGGTGACTTACAATTCATTAGATTCTTTAGCTAAAATGCCAAGCAAAAGGGAAACACGACGGCTGACAGGCAGGCACACTGACACAGAGACGTGTAAGGAGGCACAGCTCTGCTGCTGCTGACTGGCTTTGCTCTGCACTTCTGTCAGTGGGAAGCACATGTAGAATTTTAGTTGTTACCTAAGAGTGATTTGGGATTTTATTCCTCTTAACTGAAAAGAATCCTGTTTCTGTACAAAATGTATGTTAGTGTAATTACATGCATACAGCTATTCTGGTGTAAACCCCAAGTGTAGATACGTGGCGTACTATAAAACAATTCAAAGGGGGACTGCACCAGTGCTTACCCTTGTTTAGAGGCTTGGCAAAGCGACTACATTTTCTGACCGTAGACAGGCCTATGTGAGGCCGTACTGCAGTTGCATGGAGACTTTCGAGAGAGAAATGCGATATTCTGGGCTCCAGAGTCACCCGTACGCCAACAGCGTCATTCCTTTTCCTTCACATTTAGATCTTACGTTTCTGTTTCTTGCATACTGTCTGACAAAAGATGGAGAAGTAGATATAAGTAACTGCTTGTTACTTAACTCAAAATCAGAGCATTGTCTTGTTGTATTTGTTTTGGTTTGTTTACAACAGAAGATATTGGCCCCAGTTTGGACATAACCAGGTGAAATTCTGTGGCCTGCTGTAGAGAGATTATCTAATCTAGTGAGTACAAACATAAAATATATATGAAAGAGGAGACAGTAAGTATAACTGAGAGTTTTGTCCAGCAGACATTTAAAGCAAAGCAGTAACCTGCTATGAGTGACTCCCAAGAAAGATTTGACTCTTGGCACAGTTTCTGATTCCAAGGTTTGAAATAACATCTGATCGGAGCGTTCCTTATGCTCACAAAGGACTAATAGTCCATTTGTTCCAGAGAAGATACTGATACCAGACTACTTGTGCGCCAGCAAGTTGCTCTGAGAGTTTGAGAGCTGCTCAAATACAGTGCTAGAATAACTGGACCCAAAGAATAGGCAAACGTATGTGGTGGTTTTCTAACAGAAATATTTTTTCTGAGGTAAAGGCTGCATTGTAGGCTGGGAGAATAAGGGAAAACAGTGGTATTTCTCAAGATAGTCCTCTACAATATATTCTAACAAAAAAAAAAAAATATCCAAAGCTCATGTGTTTCTGGTTTTTGTTCTCCTCCTGGAACAGTTCTTAGCTCGTTGGATGATCTTTTATCAGTTTGCTTTTTCTTCTTCCCAAATACTAGTCCTTCAAATGAAAGATGATGTTATTCTTTACCATGCTTATGTATTTAGTCCACCACAGCTACCAAAAAGTTACCGAAATTTGGATACTTGATAACTGTTTCTCAAAGGCATTAAAAATAAATTTTAAAACTGAACAACCTCACCCTCCTATTTGTGTGTTTAAAAGGTACTTGATTTACTTCCCAGAATTTTACTGGTTACAAGATGTACAAGCTGAAGAAGACAATTGTTCTTGAGTGAACTTTTGGTGTAGTTATAAAAAGACAAATTAAAACATTTATAATGGCTTGGCTTATATTTTTAAAAAATTATTATTATTTCCTTTGGAGGGGGGGAAGCATAATCAATCAAATTAGTGCAAGAATTAGGGATATTCAAATAGCTGTAGAGAAACAAAAACTCTGGGCCATTGACAAGGGACCTGACATTTAACAGTGAACTTTTTTTTAGTCTATAAATTTGGTAAGAATAAGGTACTCAGTTGGTAACTGAACTTGAATGAGAAAGCAGAACCAAATATTTGGCTACTTGATTTACTGTGTAAGTCGCAGTGAAGCCTGCACACAAGGTCTAATGTGTTGGTATGGGTCTCATTCACGTAGGTACTTAATTAGTCACGGAGCCAACGTGGCGGCTGTGAACAGCGAAGGTGAAGTCCCGTCTGACATCGCAGAGGAAGCAGCCATGAAGGACCTGCTTCTGGAACAAGTAAAGAAACAAGGTAAATCAGTAGCAGGATTGAATATGAGAAAGTTAGACCACTTATGAGTTTCTATAAGAAAATTCTGTTGGCTTAGTGTCTGCAGGTGAAGAGATCTGAAATCTGGCCCAAGAGGCAGCAGACAAGTTTTGCTTTGGTAGCAGAACAGTGGAACAGATGCAGAAGGTTTGTGGTGTGCTGCCTCTGTCTTTAGGATTCTTCGAAGCAAGACACCACAGTACTGAAACCCTGGAACCTGATTCATTAGATCTGTTTGCTTTTAAAGTGAGGTTTAATTCTGACCTCTGGTATCAGTGAAAAGTCTTGTTTCACTAAGACTTGATAATACAGAGGTGAGATTTACGGCCCTGCCAAGAGTAGGGACCAGGAAATGAGAGTGCCTGGCCTGGAGTGACCTGCTTTATCCTGACGCTACCCTAGACAACTTCTGCAGCCCATCTGCACTGCTGTGTCCCCCTTCTCCTCAGGTATGCCTGTCTGAGGGGCTGCTCTCTGGCCTGTCCCTGCAAGAACAGCACTGGTAGAAGAAATGTCTTGGACAGTGTAACTTGGGTTATAACTAAGAAATGCTTTGTCAGTGTAACATTTTCTTTGTACTCATGATTTCATCTGTGAGTGGTTAGGTGTCTGTACATATGTGTGAGAAGTTAAAATTCTACCTATGACGTTCATCTAGAATTTATTTGAAGGATGCATTTATACCAGCTGTGTGGGAAGTGATGAAGTGAGACAAATTGAGCCGATACAGCCAATTGACTGTCCACACTGGAGAAATACAGACTGCGTATTTGTGCTTGAGAAGGGAAGACTGGCAGGGGGATCCAGCTGCTGTCCTGCGCTACCTTGAGGGAGGCCATAGAGGCAATGGAGCCAGACTCTTCTCAGAGCTGCAAAGTGAGAGGATGAGAGGAAAAAGTCATAGGTTTGAACAAGGGCCATTCAGAGTGCATGTGTGTATATATATACGGGGAAAAATGTTTCCCAGGAAGGTACTACAATACTGGAACAGAGACCCAAGGAATCTTTGGAATCTCCATCACTGGAGGTAGTCAAAACTCAGCTGCATTCAGCTCTGAGCAATTTGATCCGGGTTTGATGTTACCCTCCTTTGAGCAGGGATTTGGGCTACAGACCCCCAAAGATTCTTTCCAGTCCAGATTGTTTTATGACTGCAGGTTGGTGTTGGGGTTTGCCTGCTGGATTTAATCCAGTCCTCTCTAACAGATGTATTCTGCTTGGCACATGGTGGTTACTTTTATTCTTGAAGCTATTTTCAGGTATGGTTAGGAAGAGGTCACTCCCTTGCTACTCTGTCAACCGTGTACTGTTCCACTGATGAGTTTGTAGCTGTCCAGCTGAGACCTCGTTGTTATTTGTGTTGGTGTTCCTCTTGGAAAGCTGATGTAGGATCATGTTCCTGCTGGTAAACAGAAACTTTTCACTTTCTAGTTCAGTGATTTTTGGGACAAGATTATTGTTATGTTGTTCCTCTTTTCCCTCCACTTTGAAATAAGCTTAGTAGCCCTTCTCCCTTATTTAGTCTGCTCACATATTTAAAAAGAAGAATTGTGTCTGCAGTCAGCGCTTGTTTTACTGGACTGTCCAAACCGTGCCTGTTTCCTCTCTGCAGTCAGGCTTCCTTGGATGCCCAGAAAGACAAAGATCCTTTCTTTACACCAGTGTAACTTGTCTCTCTTTAAAGTGGCTGTCAAGAACTGTACATGGTAATAACGTGGTTGAAACCTTACAGGCCATTAAGGCAGCAATTCTGCCTCAGCTGCAGATGTTTTCCCTGACACTTCTTGGGATTCTGCATGGCTTTTTCATTGCTTCACCACATGAGTGACATCCTGCTAAGATGCCCTGAAACAACCATCTGTCTCCACTGAGAAGCTTCCCATTGACACAGTTTAAAAGGATCATAGCTGCTGGAGAAAATGCGGTATAAACTTTAAATAAGCGTCCATCCGGCTCTGTAGCCTGCCTTCAACAGGAGCTGTAAGCAGATGCCTGCTGCAAACTGTAACAGCAGGACAAGTGTGCGTGATTCCCCTCGCATTTTCCCAGCCTCCAGCCACTGTGCCACAAGGAATTCCTGAGCCAGATGGGCTTTCTACGTACTCGTGAATCCCCTGTGGCTTTCTGTTTCATGAACTGTGCAGTCCTTCTTGGGAACTCCTGACATGTAGCATTATGTTTAATAACTACAAATTTGTCTAATCCTTGTTCTGAAGCTGGTTGTACTTTTAATCCTCGCAACATCCTGCGGTAGTGGGTTTCACAGCTCAGGCTCAGTTAAGTGTTTTCTTTTGTTCTGTTTTAAACCTAATGCCCCATGATTTAATTGGAAATCATGTCATTCTTATACTGAAAGAACTAATCTGTAGGGACAGTTGCTTTTCAACACCTTTCTTGATTTTTGAGATTTGTCATAGAATCATAGAATGGTTAGGTTGGAAGGGACTGTTAAAGCCCACCCAGTCCAACCCCCCTGCACCACCGAGCAGGGACATCTCCAACCAGATCAGGTTGCTCAGAGCCCCGGCCAACTTGGCCTGGAATGTTTCCAGGGATGGGGCATCCACCGCCTCTCTAGGCAACCTGTTCCAATGTTCTACCACCCTCAGTGTAAAAAATTTTTTCCTAATATCTAATCTGAATCTGCCCCCCTCTATTTTAAAACCATGATCTTCACCTTCATCATTTTTCCTGAGTCAGTGAGCTCTCATCTGATTAATCTTGTGTGGAGCTGTATTGTACTTCTGATCTATTGTCCTTACATGACCTTGTTATCATGAAAACTCCGCTTACAAAAACAAATCTTAAATAGTTTCGCCCATTGTCGGTCTAGTGACAATTGACACAGCCCATCAGCTAGAGCCGCCTGGCCTCTGCACCATGGCAGTTGCTTCCTAGGGTAAGGAACTTGTCCCTCCTGTTATCGGAAAGCCCCGCAGTCCGTGTCTCTGTCATACCAGATGTGTGTATTGATGAACTGACTTGATCTGACTACATCTAAAGCAGATCTCTTAAGCCGTCCGCATAGAATTTTTTCGCATTTTTTCCCAAAATGATTTAGCATGGTGTTTTGTCAGAATGTGGTGGTTTGCTGCTCAGTGGAATTAACTCACTATTTCTTTTGGCATGCCTAGCATGAATAGCTCTGGTGCAGTACAGATCTATATGTGCAGCTTGCAGATTGTGCTGAATTTTGAGAGAGCATACAGTTGGGGTCATGCTGCTCTTGCAGGAGACGTCTTAGGATCATCTCTTCAGATCTTCACTGTAGATTATATGCTCACTGTAGTTTAATTTGGTTTCTTAAGCTATTATCAGACTTTATTTCCACCTGGGACACTGCATATTTAGAATGCAGTCCTTCCACCCATAGTTCACAGTTGACCTAGTAGTTAGTTGGGCTGATTTGCAATCAGTGGCTCAACTTTCAGATTTTTTCAAGTGAGACAGCTTTGAAGTCTCTGTCAAGGATGCAGGAGTTCTCCCAGCTCCTAGAAAATGCTTTTGCTGATTTTTTTTAATTTCTTTTTTAATGGGAGATTGCAGATAGTTTACTAATGCTGTATCGGAAATGAAACATAGGGTAAGTTTAACAAGTACATGAGAATCTCTTCTTCTGTGCTCCACCCCCTTAGGTGTAGACCTAGACCTGGCAAGAAAAGAAGAGGAGCAGCAAATGCTGCAGGATGCCCGGCAGTGGCTGAACAGTGGGAGAATCGAAGACATCAAGCAGCCTCGAACAGGTGCCACGGCTCTTCACGTTGCTGCGGCAAAGGGCTACTCTGAAGTCATGAGGTAGGAGCTCCGTCCCAGGGCTGATGCAGTGAATTGAGACTGGTTTTCCTAAGGAACACATCCAGCTTTACAGCTGAGAGTAGTTTGTTTCTGAGACTTTCAGGCTGCTGTTTCTCAAAAGGCTCTGTAGATTCATGTGCCCAACCACAGAGGTTCACTGGGAAATACGTAAGGCCTGGAAGATTCCCTTCCATACCTCTAGGCCTTTAAAATGATGAAAGCTTTTCAGAGAGAGAGACCTGAGTTAGAATGAATAGTTTTAGGATGAGTCAGAGTAATAGTTCTAGGACGAGCAAGTTAAACAGTATGAGGGCATAAAAGTACAATTTCAGCCTCCAAAGTGACAGTATGTGCTGGATGACAGTCCCAAACGCCCCGCAGTTTACATGACCAGTCTAGTGGAAAAATGCAGCGTCCACCCCATCTCGCTGTCCCCTGCTCCTTGATGCTCCCGCTCCTGCAGCCGTCAGCAGTGGCAGAGGGATTCCAGCACGTGACAGTTCTGCTTCTACTGCTCTGGCACTCGCAAGCTTTTTATGGACGTGAACTTGCCCAGTGTAGTCCTTCCTGGGGATAAAGCATTCGTATTTGTACAGCTAAGGCCAAATTAAGACTTCCAGCAATACTTTCTGCTCTGCTCTTTGTGTATGGGTGGAGCTGCCCGTGACCATCAGCAAGGTTGCTGTGTCGCCCACATGAAAATCCTTTCTGGAAGTGTTCCTCTATCTTGATCCTTGATTTCCTAGTTTTAATTGGCATGACTTGATGTGCAAGAGCTGTTTCTTATCAAGTGCTTGTAATTTTGTTGTTCCCCGTGTTTCCTATTTGTATTAATTCATTAAAGCTTATAATTGAGTTATGAGCTGTCTGTGCCTGCACCGTGCCCCAGAACACTGATCTAAGACAGCTCATGTGGAACAGAAATGTAATATCTCCTGAATCTGAGGTGTTGGTCCCGTGGACTTTCAGTGGAGGGCTGTATGTCCAACGCTTGTCAGTGTTGGCTGTGTTCAGTGTTTGCAGGGTGACGAGTTCTGGACAGCTACTCCTTGGCATTACTTGTTAGAGTGATAAACAGATCTCACAGAGAGCTGACATTGTTCCGCTCTTGTGGATTTTATGGCCACCCTGTAAGTTCAAATACAAAGCTTCAGTAACTTAAACCAAAGGGGCTGAAAGCCAGGAGCTAGCTAACTCTCAAATGAGAGGTGGAATTTCTCTGTGACCTTGAGTCTCTTAGCAGCTATCTTCCTGCCTTTTGCCAGCTGGAAAATCAACATAAAATCAGCATCTAATTTAAAATTTAGTTCACAGAGAAACACACTACTGCCACCAAGATCACTGTGTTTTCTTTAGCACAGTAATGCATTGGTGTAAAGCTGCAGGAGTTTCAAAACTGCCGATGCAATTCTGAGGTTGTTCTGGATTTCCCTTGTGCTGGAGGAAGGTGGCTCTGGATGGTGGAACTTCCCACGATGGAAATTTTCAGAAGCAGTTTTACCAGACTTGTAGAATTCTCCTGGGATGTTCTTCAATATTTAAGCAACTTGGATAATAGTCAGTTTTGATACATGAGCCGCCCAGTACTTTCGTCTGATCACTGACATACTGGTGTGCATATGTCTCTGAAGCTTCAGACTACAATCGACTCCCTTCTGTTTGTTTTGGTTTTAAATATTCACTCTCCAGATGCTGTGAAACACTAGCGCTCTGGTCTGATTGAGAAGGGAGTGGGTGGAAGGTGCACAGCAGTAACTAACACGAGGGTGTTCCCAGGCAGGTTCGCTTGGGTAGGATTTGCTTTAACTGCGCAAGGGCTTGTCTGCAAAAATGCAATTTGAGTTGTTTAACCCAAATGTGGGGTTTTTAACTTACAAATTTCACATCTGGCAATCACAGTAATGTTGCTGGCAGTCCTGCTGGCCTTGTCTCCTGTGGACCGTTCCTACAGTGCAGCCGCCTTCTCTGGTAGAACCAAGACTGAGCTCCAGTTACCAGATGTCCTCTTCATGTAGGTGCTGTGCTTGGCTCCTTGTCACGGAGACGACAGCCTGCAGAGATGTTTGTTCACTTAGTGCCTGAGTGAATCTGGTGTCTCTTGTCCGTTGGAGCAGGAGTTCAGGCTGAGTCGCCGATGCCAGATTAGAAATTCAGGTGTTCTCCCAGTGTAGGACATGCTGAAAGGAAACCTCATCAATGAGACTTGTTCCAGCAGGTTTTACAGCGAAGTCACTTTTCGTTTACTGCCCTTTTCTGTTACAGCTGCAAACACATTGAGTGGGATGTTGCTTAGGTGAATAAACAAGTTCAGAAACTACTGCCTTATTGTGAACCATGCTGCCTACTCTGTGGCTCGCGGTGTGAACTCTTCTAGGTCGAGAAGTTCTCAGGTTGGCAGAAATCAATATTGCTTCTTTCCTCAGGCTCCTGATCCAGGCTGGGTTTAATCTGAACGTCCAGGACAACGATGGCTGGACTCCGCTCCATGCTGCTGCACACTGGGGAGTGAAGGAAGCCTGCTCCATCCTGGCTGAGGCGCTGTGCGATATGGACATCAGGAACAAGCTGGTTAGTACGCGCAGATGCTGGCACAACTTATGCAATGTATTTTATGGCCAGGAGAGTATCAACTTTGTTCCCTACCACTTGATCCAACGCCATGGCAAAGTTACATGGTGAGCAGCTCTGCTAGCGCGTGCGCTGGAGCATTTAAAAGCATCAGAAAATGAAGAGCCTTGACTGGAGGAAGGCAGAAAAGATTTCAAGTATTCCTGGAAAAGATCAGTGATTAAACTTAAGGATCGAGATTGTAAGAAAGGATAGGGGCTAATCTGTGTCTTCCCGTTTGTAATCCTGGCAAATTAAACAACAACAAAAAAAGGCAGTCTTGGAGTGCAAGCTAATATGCTAATATTAAGGTATAAGGCACTGAAAACTAGTGAACCCTGGAGAAACTGGCAGCTTTAAATTCTTCCTGTTCTACTATATTTGTCATAAAAAGGGAAATTGAAAAATTGACTCAGATTTGTGAGAAATTAGTAAAAAAAATCAGAATAGAAGAAAAAAAAAAAGGGGGGGGGTGGAATTCCTCTTCCATCCTAATAGTTTTTCCTTGAAGAGCCTGTGGATTTTCAAGAGCTGGTGTGTGCTTGAGCAGAGCTGTTCTTTGTGTTCCCCTCCCTGCTGCGGTGCCCAGGCAGTGTCTGTGCACAGGATTCGGGATCTGCAGGAGCGGATTCAGTTGTGCCCTGGCTGCTTCTGGGGGAGGAAATGAGGTTGGAACAACTGGGGAGTGAGAGCAGGCGAGATAATTTGAAAAGAGGAATGTGGCACTGCATGGTTTGGGTGCATCTGGCGGTACTGGAAACCGATGTACAAGAGGTGCTCTATGAGAAGGAGCCATTTTAGCATGGTGAGCTCTTTGGCATCCAAAATACGAGGAATCTTTTTTGTTTTAAGTGCAATCAGATGCTTTTTCAAAGTGTTCAGAATGTGTGTGGGTTTTGTATTGTGCTAGACTTGAAAAGAAACAGACACAGTTTGCTGCATTACCTGCTCTTCCCAGGCAAGGACTGTTACTTTGCTAGGTCAGATGGCCAAGGCAACCTGCATTTATTTGGTCACTAGCCATCAGATTTTGTTATCTGTTGTTAATTAAATGGTGGTTATAAGTTTAGTTGTGGTGAAAATGTAACTGATTTCTTGTTTTGTGCCCCAAAGTAATTTTTCTGGTTTGTTTTATTTTGTAAATGCCCATGGATGTGGAGATGGCTCCCAAATTTTTTGGCCTGTTGATGATTTGGCAGCCTTTTAAGGGTTCAAATACACAGTGATACATTAGAACAGGTTGATCACATTCCTTCTCAGTACAAGAGCGTCCTTTTTGGAAACCTAGAAACTCAGATGTGTTAGTCCTGGCTGTTAGATTTGAGCAGCAGCAACTGGGGGACTGCACTTCAAGGATGAAGGTTGCTGGGAACGTGGATTGAGTCATAAAGCTGCCATCACTGTCGCGTGGCTTTCCCTACTCGGGAGTGAAAGGGAGCATGTTTCGCAGCGGTTGGGGAGGGAGGGTGTGGATCATGTTCACTTTTGTTCTTCACTGGTAAACAGTGCTTTTCTGGAATATTAACACCGTGCCGTATTGGGTATCTCTTGTCTTCTCTCATTGCATCAGGGCCAGACGCCGTTCGACGTGGCTGACGAGGGACTAGTTGAGCATTTAGAAATGCTGCAAAAGAAACAGACTGTGGTGAGTTTCTGGCAGATCATTTTCCACCTCTCCAATTACGTTTTTAGGCATGAGTGTTCTCAAAGACATATGGCGTCAACAGGCACAGGAAGCTGAGACCTAGCTTTTTTTTTTTTTGTTGTTAGTAATTTGGAATCAGTATTTACACCGGTATTTTTAACAGCTAGAAATCTAGAAAAGTGGATAACTGCATCAAGAAGGTCAGTAGCATGCATACATGCAGAATTATGTAAACTGGGAAGGAATGTATAGTTCATCTTTGAAATTGTTATTATTCTGCAGTTGGTTTTGTTACCTGGCAAGCTCGCTAGCATCAAACTGCTCTTTTCTTAATGAGTGATTACTCAAGTCAGCTTTGAGTTGGCATCTAAGGAAATAGGCTGTTAGTGTTGAGAGAGAGAGATCTGTTACCATGACTTTTGAGTGAGAAGAAATTATAAATGTCAGTGAATTCTGGACTCAAAAAAAAAAAATGATTATTTCAAAACCATGTTAAATTGACATTTCACAATGCAATGGAGATAGTGGAAAGAGTTATAAGCAGAAATTTGGCATAAAAAAGGAAAGGAAAAATACATCTTGATCAAGGTAAAGCCAGTCATCAAGCCGGAAAGTTAGTTTTGGATTGCATTTTTGCCTGTTTCTTCTTTAAAAAGAATAAAAATCAGTAAGTACCATTTAAAACATTGGATTCAGAAACAGACATAATGAGACCACTGCTGATAAAACCCAGTACAGTATTTTGAGGAACTGACAATGTGGGTGGTAGAACTCAAGCTCTGATCATAACACAGCTGCTGTCATCCTTAAATAGCATCCTTAACATTCACAGAAACTTTTAAAAAATTAATCGGCTTCTCCCTAAATGGGGTGTTGATAAATACTATCAGTGTTGTGTTTTGGATTTCTTCCTATCTCACTACACCAGGGTTCTGCAGATAACTGCACTCCTCAGAAGAGAAGAAGTAGAAAAAGCAAAACAACGGCAAGAATTGGTTTTGGCTGGGTGCTAGCCCATTTTTAGGCTGGCTTTGCAGGGGCTAGCAGCCCCCATGGTTCTCTATATAGCAGCGCTATATAAAGGCCTTCTCCGTTTGTTAAATGAGTGTAGCAAGCCAGAAGAGAAGAATCCAGATTTTATCACACTTTTTTTTTTTTTTTAGTGGATATGGTTTTTTAATAGAAACGCCGTTTTATTATGTGTGTTTATCACGCACTGTTTTTATCACTTAAATAGAAAACTTAAATTTGTTAAGGATTAAATAGGCAGTTCCACAACTTTCCTCTGAGTGCATTATTCAAAATGGCTCTCAAATCAGATTTGTTTAATCTAAACCTTGTAGCGGAACAGTATGTCCTTGCTAAAAGGTTTGCTACTGTCATTGGAGAGAAGAAGGGCTTTTTTTTTGCAGGAAGCGATTCATTTGATTTGGGTTTGGATTTTTTTCCCCAATCTCTGAATTACCTTTGAATGGAGCAGGCTGTTTCCTGCGCTTCCCTTCGCTGTACTCCAGCAGTTTCTTCTGTTTAATGACAAGCTGTACCCTACATCTTGGCTCTTAGCCGGACCCCGTGTAGCTTTTCCCACATTCAGAATTTGCAGAGCTTTTGCTTCTTGTGCCTAGTGTCAGCTCTATCAAAAGAGAAAGAATAACTAGGCTAGACATGACACAAGAGAGGCGGCCTTAAAAGTGAGCCTCTAGTTGCCGTCCTCTTTCTACCTCAACTGTGTCTGTGCTTTTAGAAGGTGTGAAACAATTTTTTTGGTTACTGTTTTGTCTGTCAATGCTGACAAAATTCATATTGCTTCTCTGTGACCAAAATATTCCAGCTGCTGCAGTCATCACGGGTGCTTTTGTGCAGTGGCTTATGCTGGTGTTTGAGAGATTTAAGAGGTGACCCATCCTCAGGGGAGATCCGTCGGTGGCCTGTATGGGACGTATTTGAATGCCTCCCGCTGAGAGCAAGTAAATAACAGCTACAGAGACAGCACATTTCAAACGGATTCTGGCCTGGTTTCATGGGCATACCAACACATGCGGACAGCCCTCCAGCGCTCTGTCTGCACGGGCAGATGCAGGGCAGCACTCTGGAAGTCAGGATTTGACTCCGTGTCTCAGCAGGGGCTGCTGCAGACTTCTCTGAAGGTTTTATTAAACTGCAGCTTGAGGCTAAGAACATGCTGGGTGCGAAGCTCTGCCCTTCTGCAGCTCTAGTCCAAGACATCCAGTGCTCCTGCAAATGTGTGTCTGTTGGATTGGCTTGTTAAATAAATCCACAGCATTTTCCGTCTAACGAGGCTGGGATGACCTTATGCTGTGGTAATTATTGGATTGTGCTGAGGTGGCTTGTTAAGATGTCTGTTTTCATTCTTTCTCCAATCTTCTTGGACTTTTTGACAGTTGCGAAGTGAGAAGGAGACGAGGAATAAGCTAATTGAAGCTGACATGAACGGCAAGCCTCAGAGCGGACTCTTCCCCAAGTATGTCTCTTTGTTGAAAAGAAGCTGCACAGAGAGTAATGGGAGACCAGCTTTGTCTGTTAGCAGTCAGCTGGCCTCAGCTGGTTTAAAAAAAGTTCACTGCTGTTCATTTCATGGTTTATTTTACATTTGAGCTCTCTCAAATACAATTTTAACTGCTGCTTAACCTACTCACTGCATGGTAGAACAAGGAGTTGGGCTGGTGCTTGGTCCCCCAGCCTCTGCACTAGCTGAGCATCAGTTTGACCTTTGGGCTGAGAACTGCACCTCTGCAGCTGCAGAGCCATACAGCCCAGCTGAAGGGTTGTGTTGCGCTAGGAACAGAGAGACCACAGATGCTCAGTCTGTAGACTGTCCTTTTGCTCGTTCGGTATGGAGCAGATCATGCCTATGTGTTCCTTAGTAGGAGAACTCAGAAATAACTCGCTTGCCTGGTGGTCGTTAAAATGTCTATGTTTTGCAGCAAAGAGAAGATTCTTTATGAGGAAGACACGCTGAAGTCCATGGAAATGGAGGAAGAGAACAAGGACTCTAGCAGTTCTAGTTCTGAAGAAGAGGAAGAAGCTGAAGAAGATGAAGTTTCAGAATCAGATGCTGAAAAGGAGTCAGGTAAGACTTAGTACACTCTGGTTTTAATAATTAGCCCAGCAAAATTAGGGGATCAGTTTGAGAATTGCTGCTTTTTTGTTGGGTTTTTTTGTGGGTGTTTTTTTTTTTTTTTTTTTCTTAGTTGTTAAAGACATCCTGAAAGTCTGACTTCCAGTGTATTTGTATAGAAGGAGAACTCTGTAGCTAGTGTACTAAAAAAAGTGATCTAAACACAGACTCCCAGGTCAGCATAATTTTTCCAAAAAAAAAGCTGTGGATAGTATTTTAATTCCTACTTCCAGCTCACTTGTTTTAAGATAACACACTGTTGGTCAGTTGTTCTTAAACAGTAGGTTTTTCCGTGTTGGCCAGTTTCAGGATGAATGCTTCAGTTACTGCAAGATGGTAGGAAAGCAATTGAGTATCTAGGAAGATAGTAGCCTCTTGTATTTGGGTCAGAGAAACAGAGAAGTTAAACGAAGGGCTGAAGCTGTTCTGTGTAACTGTAAAGATGAGGAACTTTTTTCTGACTGTGATGTGTAATAATTACAAACCAGTGGAAAATAAGGATTAAATACATCGTATCACGTTAGCCTTTACATCATAGCATATTGCTGGCATCTTACTCCCATTCTTTTTCCATAATTTCTGTGGCTTCCCTAATTAGTTTAAACAGCGTATTTATAAAGCACAGAAAGTTTAAATAAAGACACTTACTTTTACAGTAAGCTAAAACTTACGTGTCATTAATACTTCTGCAAACAGAGATGGATCTTGGACTATGATGTGTCTAATGGTTAAACTACTTTTAACATCTATGTGCTTGGCCTGTATCCTAATATACTAATAAATAAGTCCTTGCAGAGAAGTGTAGTTTAAAGTTTTGTCTTGCTTCTTGTGCCAGTAAAACTGCCACCTGTGTTCTGATTGTATCCGTTACGGCGTTTATCGCAGTAGGAGAGGTGTTGAGAATCTTTGCGGAGCCAGTAGTTACAAAAGCTATGTGAGTATGACAGTAACACGGTGAAATTATCTTTTGGCTTTTAAATCAAGCAAATGCAGTGGTGAAGTCAGTGGCAAAAGCAGGCATGCAGTAGAAGTCGCATTTATTTGCTCTGTAAATCAGAGTTTTACTGGTGAGCAGCCCTGCGTAGCTATGTGCCAATTCCTGTAAATACAGGAGGAACTTGCCCAAACCACCTCTAACGTGTGTGTAGCTGTCAGAAGCGGAGCGATGGGCTGTTCCACTGACTCAGGAACAGCGTGAGATCCTTCAGCAAGGAAAGTGCAACAGCGCTTGGCATTAAATTTTGTGTAAAGCCAGAGCAGGTCTTTTTATTAAGTTAATTCACTGAGCAAAGCACACTGTACTGATCCGTTTCAAACCGCTAAAGCTAAAACAAATCAAAGACAAAAAGTATTCAAGTAAAAATTACGCATCAGGCTTCAGCTTTTGTTACCTGTGCTCTCCTTTCCTAGAGAGATTATTGACTCCTTTGAGAAATTTCAGTCAGAATGGAAATCCTGCCTTGTAAACTTCACAAATCTCCAATAAAATGAACATGAGCTTGGCCAGCTGGATGCAGACATCGTTGTCAGTGGTTGCCTGTGTGAATGGGGTGCACATTTTTGGTACTCTGTTTGAAACAAGATTCATGACTTAACAACATCGGCCCACTCCAAAGCTAAGTAGGGATGAAAATAGCTTTTTGTAGAAAATTATAAATGTCACAGTATTACTAATTTCAAAGAACAATTATGCTTTATTATCTGCTAGACATTTTAAATGCTTGGATGGATACAGGAGGCATGTTTTTGAAAACATGGAACTATTTCCTCATTCCTCTTCATTTTCTTCTGAAATTTAATATTCACGTAGCTTTGTACTTCTGAGCAGTGCTGGGCAGATAGGAGGTGGCTGTTGTTCCAAAGTGTCCAAAGCCCAGATGAAGGGGGAAAAAAAAGCCAAAATATTGTTATGAGTGGTCTTTTTAAACAAAAAAAAAATTAATTCTTTTGACAATTGAGCATAAATCAGGACAAAGTAGAAGCTGGCAGTATAACACCGAAGTTTATTTTGAGGTATGTTTTGAAGGGTCTCAGGATGCAATAAATGTTTGTTACAGTCTGTAAGAAATTAGTGTTCTTCAAGCAAAGGAAGCTGAGTGCATTCAAGCCATTTTATTCATCTTGAGGACAATTAGCCGTTTGGCATTGGGTTGTATATAAACCAGAGAGATCAGCGTAAAATTCTATGGTCATTATCTGTGCTGGTAACTATTACAGTACCTAATTATTGTGAATTAAAGCAGACCAGAGAAGCTTTCAATTTTGGGGGTTGGTTTGTTTGTTTGTTTTAAATAACCCCCCAAAAAACCCTTAAGGAAAGTAATATTTATGCCAAATGAGAGAACTACATTTTCAGTTTCACCAAATCTGTTTTGGGGAGATTGAACTAATGCTTGCCAGTTTCCCTTACTGGAATTCCCAATGTTTACTGCCGAAATGTTAGTAAAATAAAATGTGGGATCCTTCCCTGGAGACAACGGTGCCTGTGGCCATGCGGCCTCATGCTGCCGGTACGAGGTACTTTTGCCTGTCCTTCTGCAATTGACTCCTTTCAGTCACGTTGCTCCCAGTTAGAGTCCTTTCCAGCCTGTCGTTACCGCTTCAGCTTGTGCCCTTGTAATTAGGCTTGACCTTAAAAGCTGGCCTCTCTACTATAAACTTCCAGAACGGGCTACCAGTCGCCATCTAGCCCAGCCTGCAGAGCCTGCTGGCCGTCAGGCCGGGGCTGTTCTCCCCTTCCTGCGATGCCGAGGATTCTCCCGTGTTTGACAGGCTTCACTCCCAAGGAATCAGCAAATGGCAAGCATGTAATTTTTTGTCTGTGTACATTTCCATGGACAGCTGTGTGCCAAGTCAGGCCTGCAAGGAGAATGGGTAATCTACTGCCCCTTCCTAAAACGGCTCTTTGGAACTGTAATGCATCTGAGTGTGAGGCTCAGGAAATGAAATACTCTGTTTAGATGACTTTGATGGAAGTTCTGAGATGACACAAATCATAGAAGTATAGAATACCAGCTTGGAAGGGACCTCAAGGATCATCTGGTCCAACCTTTGTTAGCAAAAGCACGGTCTGGACAAGATGTGCTGTCCAGCCAAATCTTAAAGGTGGGAGGAGAAGGTGGCTGAGACCTTCCTAGGAGAGATACATCTTTGTTTCTTTAATTCTGGATCTGTCAGTCCTGCTAACTGCCTGTTATTTTTAAATGTTGGTCTCGGCTTGCTCTGTTCTGTTTTCCGTGTCCTTTGAATCCTGTTTTCTAGGAGTGAGAACACCTGTTTCAGAAAGATTGATCTTCACGCTCCAAGGTGCCGTGCTCACAGATGCTCCATACCAAACTGCTTTTTATATGTAACAGGAGATCTTTATTCACCGCACACACCTCATTTGCTAGGACTGTTTGGGTGCTTACACTTAAAATGGCTTTGTTTTTTCAAAACCATGACTGTGTGAAGCACTCATAGCTGCAAGAGGCAAACATTGGTTTGTGGGTGTAGGTGCACTACTGTCAATTGAACCTGTTGTCTGAGACACGGTTTCTGCTTACTCTCTCCCTGGTCATGTCTGGTGGATGTTCTTACATCAAGCATGGTGCATCCATAAAAAAAAAAAAACCTGAATACTGGACGATTGCGCTTGTCTAACAAGCAGGGAGTCAGCTGTGAGCTTTGATAGGGTTGCGTAGCTTGCTTTGAGCTCTATTGAAGATTTTTTTGGGAATCAGTCCTAGCTTTGTGTAGAAGAATGGATTTTGCTGTGGAAGACCAGAAATTCTGCCCACCAGCATAAGCAAGTGCAGCAGACCCGTGCAATGAAACCCAGGCCCACTCGGGGACGTGCGCTATAATGCGTTCTCACGTACTACAGCAGGAATGGCGTGTTCTGCTTTTCTTCCCAAGTTTACAAGGGGAAGAATCCCTGAGAGGAAATAAAATTGTGAATAAACAAAGAATCTGTCCTCCTTAAGGTGCTTTCTGCAAAGGTTTGCTTGTCCATGGGGATGAAGTTCAGAAGCTTTGCCTGACAAACATATCTATCGTATTTTTCAGTAAGTGGAAGCCTCTTTGCAGAAAGCCGTGCTTAGCCTTGGCACTGACGTAGTCTTTGTGGTCTAAGGCATACTGAGGCCACAGCAACGCTGAACGGGAGTTTAGTGCAGACTGTGATTGTAAAAAGGGGCCTTGGAAGTGCAATACTGAAAAATTTGGTTTCTCTTCTTGTTTAAAATTGTAGAAAGGAAGGAGGAGCCCTTTGCCAACCACTCCAGCCATGAAACCAGGCCTAGCATCACTGAGCAAATACCGCCACCCGAGCCCAACTCCTTCACTGCATCTGCCAGAAGAGTAAGTGAATTTGGAATCAGTGGGGACTCCAGCAGTGCTTGAAAGCAGTAGGTGTTACTGGGAAACTGATGCTCTGAAACCAATTTTCAGAGGAGTTGTAAGACCTGAATTTAGGAAAGCATGATAGTACGCGATTTTGATCAAGATGCTGTGTTAACAGCAGTGTAGGACTACACAAAGGAGGATCTTTGTACGATAAGGTTCCTCTAGAATCTCTTACCCTACACAGCAAATTGCGCTGTTCACAGGAGAAACCCTGTTTACCGCAAGTGCTTTGTGTCACTGTCAGTTCTGAGACAGCTGGTGCCAGTCTCTTACCAGCAGGAGATCTTTCACCAAAGCTGGTTCCTGCTGATGTATCAACAGTGAATTTGGCTTCATCTAAAGTGCCTCTGACTTGCCAAACTCAGTTGATTCAGTGGCATGATGTTACCTCCCAGTAAGGAGAGAAGATAAAGTTTGCATCTGACTAGATAGCTGGGCTATGAAAACTTTCTAAAGGTGAAGGAGAGTTACTGAAATCTTATCTGAATTCTCCAGCTCTCACGTCACTCAGCTAGATGGCACCAGGAGACTCTGTGTTCTGCTGAGGACCAATGTCTTACGCTTCTGGTTTCTTTTGCACCAGAATATGGAGGACAGATATACAGTGCAGGCACCTTGCCAAAGTCTGAAGCCCTAGGTACACGTTAGAGGGAAAATGTTCCTTGTTTAGTCACAATTTTTTGTTTTTGACGTGCTACTAAATCAGACTTCTTGTTCAGATCAAAGGAAAGAGAGCTCCTCTGGGCGTTGTTCAGCTTGGGCTCCATGCTCAGGAAGTGTTAAAGGTTGAAGGATACTGGGAAGTGTGAGCAGTCCATTAACCTTTTCCCAGCTGCAGAGTTGTTCTCACTCATTTGAGCTGTTTAACCCAGAATAAGGCTCTTAGGGTATAGAAGTGGGCCTGTGTGCAAAGCAGTTATTAATTTGACCTTAATCACTTAAGATCAGCTGTTTTACCTTCTCTTACATGTTTAATTTTCTGTAACTCCCTTTATCAGATTGGGTTTTATATGGGAAAACATGAGTGCTTGTGTTGGCCCCCATTTGTGGAGTTATTCGTATGTGCTGTTCCTGTGTTCAGAAATTACAGAAGGCAGCTTTTACTGTGGATTTGAGCTTTCTCTCAGGAAAGTATCAGAACTACACTGAAGCGTTAGAGCTGCGTAGCTCAGTAGCCTGGAAGTGCTAGAATTAGCGGAGACAGATTAACTCTGTGCATCTGCATTAAAATAACATTAGCTAAGAAACATTGCTAAAACACTGCAGTGATAATTTTCTCTTTGCAGTCTTGAGTCAATGAGTTTCAGGGCAGAGCTCCCCAGCAGCTTCATCTATTCTGAATAATGTCAGATGTTCTGTGTTATGTAAAATATGATATAATAATGCTTATAACAGCTTTGGCCGAAAGCCTTGTCTGCCCCCGTATCCTGCCTTTGACAGTGACCATTGAAAAATACTAGAAAAGACAGAATCTAGCTGGACTTCTCTCCCACCTTGCAGAAATTTGCATTTCGGGGACTTGCTGAACCTATGGTATTTTTTTGTGTTCAGTAGCCCCTGTTGGACTTTTTCCTCTATGAATTTATGCAGCCACTTTTTGAGTGCCCATAATGTTTGGGATCCTTAACGTCCAGTGGCAAAGGGTTCTTCAGCTTAGTGACGTATTAAACAGAGCTTCCTGCGCCTGTCCCGTTACGCTTGCCACACGCTGGCTTTGTTTGCTGCTGTGAATTCCTTGAGAGAAGGAACAAGGAATAATTGATCCTTATTCACCCTTCTGTGTGCACTGAGCGTTTTGTGTACCTTGGTCATATCTCAGCCAGGAGACTCCTGGTCTACCGAATAACTCCTCATACAAAAGCTGTCTGCTCTGCTCATTCTTGTTGCCTTTCTCTGAATCTCTTCCCCCTCTTCTATACTGCTTTTGAGTCTGGGAGCCGAGCTGTGCATGACACCAAAGATGTGATTGTACCCTGCCGCAACACAGAGGCATAATGGTGGTGTGTTCCGTGTTCTCTACTTTTTCAATAATTCCTGATGTTTTGGTTGCTTTATTTCCTACACCACTCAGTGCTGAGCCCCTGTCTTTGTAGAAATATCTCTTGCGGTGCCCAGGCACCATCCCTGAATGGCAGTGGGCATCTTTTTTGTAAGACTTGGTAATTATAAGTAAAGTGGTAAATTTAGGCAGTTATATATTTGAGGAATAATACACGCTTGTCAGAAGTGCCTCATGTAACAAAAACCACGAAGGTCCATTCTGTAGTTGCCTGAGCATAGGAAGTTTTAAGCTGGGATGGGCCTCTGCAAGCAGGGCCAAGCCTCTGTCACGTTGCTTTGAACTGCTTGAGCTCAGCTGAGTGTAAAACATCTCTGAGGATGGAGGTGGCACTACTTTGTTGCACCCTGTCCCAGTACAGCATCGCTCCTACAAGGAGATACATCTTCCTTCGTGTCAGTTGGAATTTCCCATGCTGGAACTTCGCTGTTCCTACTTCTCCTTTCACTGTAGACTGTTGAGAAGTCTGGTTCCTTATCTTCTGTAAACCTCACCTCCCAGGTAGTAGAGCAATCAAATCCTTTCTTTGCTTTCTCTTTTCCATGCTAAACAAGCCACGCTTCCTCAGTCTCTCCCTTTACATACTGTGGGCTCCAGCTCCCAGTGATCTTACTGGCTTCTCCTGGACTCTCTCTGGTTTGATCTGTGTAAGAGTTTTATTTGCAGCTAGTCACAAAATAATTTATTCCTTTTTTGTTTTGTTTTTTTTTTTTTTGTTTTCTGCCTTTACTGAATAATTCCCCCTTCCTAAACAGGTTCTAATAAAAGCTTCCTTGTTTTTTTTCTGCGAAGCTGGAGGAGGGCATTGTGTAGGCAAAGGCAGCTGCACAATGATACAAGATTTCTTTCATTGTCTGTCTTTGGGGATGAGGGCACAACAGCAGTCTGCATCCTTGGGAGCTCACATTGAGCTATGTCCTGTCATTAAAGTTAAGTGGGAAATCACAGTCACTCCATCTTACATTTACAAGTGTAGCCCAGCAAAAATTTGGGCTCGTTGAAACACTTTCAGAACTTAGATTATGCCTTGCAGTGCTCTTACTTCTTCCAAACGCCCATTTTTCTCCTGTACAGTTCAGTTGGCTCAGCAAGTCCGACGAGCAGAAGGATGAGTCACCTTCGTCGTGGCGGCTGGGACTACGGAAGACTGGCAGCCACAACACGTTGAGTGAAGTCGCTGCTACTCGTGAGGCACAGAGAGATAAGACTTCTTCTATCTATCGTTCTTCATCAAGTCCTCGAATATCTGCATTATTAGACAACAAAGAAAAGGTTTGGCTTTCAGCAAAGATGTTACAGTGCATCCCAGTTGAGCAGACTTTACCTCACAGATTTAAGACCTTTTCACTTTTGTTTTGAGTTATTGCTGCATTTTGTATCCAGAACAAACTGACGTCTCTTTCATTCTTTCTATTTTTCTTTTGAAAATTATTCCTATCCTGTCAGTTGTTCTTGCAGAACTGGAGTTCAGTGCCCTTTTGACCTAATTCCTGCTCGCTTGGAAGTGGGCTGCCAGTGAACAAGGGCTGTGGGTCTGGCATGGCCCATTCTTAACCAGAAAATATCTAATCCAGATGGTAGCACATACCTGCAGTAGAAATTCTCCTTCACTGTCATTTATGTGGATTCCTTCTGTATCCACCAGCTGTATCTGTGAATTCCATCCCATGTGTTCGCTAGCTGTAACTTTGCTCCCCATGGGTAGATCCTCCATCCCTGGAAACATTCCAGGCCCGGTTGGCCGAGGCTCTGAGCAACCTGCTCTGGTTGGAGATGTCCCTGCTCCGTGCAGGGGGGTTGGACTGGATGGGCTTTAACGGTCCCTTCCAACCATAACTGTTCTATGATTCTCTAATTTATAAGTAGTTCTAGATAGAAGCTGCTTTTACTCACTAACGTGCTTTCAGGAAGTCATTTTCAGAAATTATGCTTTTATACTGTGGTATGTGTTGCCCAAGAAAATGCTTTAAAGCAGTTATCCTTGGACAGGAGAATGCTTTCTCAGTTGAAGAAATTTGAACATGAATTTAGTTGTCACTGGAAGTGTAACAGATTTACAGTTGAATTTTCTTTTACTTCACCAGGATAAAGATAACAAGAGCTATCTTGCTACAATAGTCCCCAGAAGACTAAGCAGTACGAGCGATATAGAAGAAAAAGAAAACAGGTGAGATGGACTGAGCTTAATGTTCAGCTTCTATCCTGTAGGTAGTTCCTCCAGAATACCCTTTTTTTTTTTTTTTCTATATTCGTGCTTCATAGATTTTCTCAGCAGTCTCACGTACACAGGAATTCACAATATCGAGAGCTCTCTCTGATCTATAAAAGTTTTGGTACGCTGCATTTCCTTTTAGGTGAGCAGGGCAACCAGCTGGTTTCTCCACCCCTGTATTCATACAAATATGGTCTCCATCCAGGAAACTAGAGTTATGCTGACTTTTTCCTTTTATATGTAAGTGCCGGTTTCCATGGCAGGGGCTGTTTTTACAGTGAATGTGTGTAGTTACCCCTGGACAGAACCACAGTGTAATGGGATAAATATCTAGGATCTCCAGATATAGTTGAGGAGCTAATCTCTGCAAACAGAGATTAGAAGGAGTAAAATTTGAGCTTAGCCTCGCTTCCAGCCGCTTCCACAATAGCGATAAAGGCACGTATAGAGAAGTTGTCGTGAACTGTAATTGCTGGGAAGAAGTCACAGCAGACGACCACCCAGAGAGAATTTCAGCTTGAGATTCTTTGCTGATCTTTTGCTGGAACCTCCCTGCTATGTTCTTGCTTAATCTCAGGCAGTCACTGTGACTTGGAGTTTAGCAAACAATTTGTGTTTAAATGACTGATAAGCTTGAGCGGTTTTGGCAGTGGCTCGTATTGAGTGGCATATCCAGCTGACTGCTGATAAGTGTCCTTTGCTTGGGAAAGGAGGGAATGAGGAGAACTGGCCTGCGTGAACAGATGGTGCCCAGACATTCTGTGTAGAACAGATTTTTCCCAATAGTCTTTCCTTTCAAAACAGCTGCGTTTCACTTCATGGAACCCACAGGTGTCTGCAGGGGCATCAGCATGGACACGGCGATTGAAAAATGCAGAATAATTGCAGGCTGACGAGTGAATGGGCTTGTGTTGCGTTACAAGCTTGAGGTCCTGCCCAAGACGAGAAAAGAACAGGACATACTGCCAAAGTGTGGGTTAGGAAAGGGAGCGCTAGTTTCAGATAACTATGGTAAACAGGACTACTGGTAATTTACTGATAAATTGTCAAGTAGTTTTAGATATTGCCAAATATTTTGTTGTTTTCTGCTGCGAAGTATAGGGAAGGATTTGCCATGCTGAGTTGCTTTACTGTCATTGCCTGGTTACCTTGGAGAAGAAAAACTTCCCCTGCAGTTGCAGTATCTGTCGATAGTATTTGTTGATACAGGAGAGCAGAAAGAATATCAGACATTATTTAATAGGTTAGATTACTTTTATGGACAATCTAAATTTCAATTGCAAGTTTCCTGACTAAAAAGTGTCTTTATGGAGAACATTACATTATCTGGTGATTCCTAAGTAGTACAGCTGGCGATGGCAGGAGCTGTGGTTCAGGCCAGAAGAGGCATTTCAGGGAGTTGTCACTTGTGAACAGTGCCCGTGGGAAGGATTTGTGTTAGGAGCTGTAAAGGAGCCAAAAGCAGACTCCAGAAGCTTTTCTAACAAACCTTGTGCTCTCCCCTGCACTAGAGAATCAGCTGTTAACCTCGTGCGGAGTGGCTCTTACACCCGCCAGCCGTGGAGGGATGAATCAAAGGGAAACGAAGCTCCCCATTCTGGTGCACCTACTACCTACGTATCCACCTACCTGAAAAGGTACGTGCAATTCTGTCTGACATGGGTTCCCAGCGGTCAGCTCTTCTCTTAACACGCCTCCCAAACTCCAACTTTCTGCTTGCTGCTTCCTGCATCAGTGTGGCTGGCCTTGGGACACTCTCCTGCTGACAGCAGGAAATGAAACTGAAGATACGGTGACATTTGTTAAATAGTCTTTCTAAAGACCATCATTTTTGTTGATTTGTAAATTGCTGAACTGAATTTAAATACTCTTGTTCACATAATTCACATGCAAACTGTTTTCTCACTTTTATGCTAGTATTATGGTTAGATAATAAAACAAAAAATTGATCATAAAGAGAGAATAAAGTAATTACAGGCTGAAAGCATTGTTCAAATAGCTATTGACAGGTAAGTTGTAGCTCATGTCTAATTTTGGTTTATATTAGTCCGTGTTTATGGCATCATTATCAGAAAAGCGGCAGTGTTCTTGCGCGGGACTTAGAGCACTTGCTAAGGAGTGAGACTGCTGTCTCCAGCCATTTTCCTGTGGTAGTAAGGAAGCAGTTCCTGCACAGTGTGTCTGAAATTTTACAGGCTGATTGCCAGTAAACTAGGCAAGCAGAATCAGGAAAGCAATCCTGTGTGTAACTTTAATTGGCAGTATCTTTTACCCTTTTGGAAGGCAGAGGCTCAGTTTTCTTGAAGTTCCAAATAATGACTCTCTCTGAATGAGGTGAATGAACGCCCTGCTCTGTTAAGGCAAATAATACATTGCTGAGTTTTCGTCTCAGTTGTGAGGAGGATCAGCCCTTTGTGCAAAGTGCAGTTCCATCACCTCACCTTTATTTTAGCTAATACTGGAAGCCATCAAAACTGCGTGTAAAAGCATTTTACGCTGCAGAGCCATTTGATCTGTGCCTAAGGAAAATGGCAGAAATATTTCAAAGTTTTCGATTGTGTTTCACCAAGTTCTAGACCCTGAACTAAATAACTATCCTGAAGATGGAGCAATTGCTTGAGACATTTGGGAAGAGATGGATTTTTTGTATTCTAGTGCTTATGCTGGTAGGGGTAAGTTGTGCTGGAGGATGTGTCTGTCCAATTGCTGAGCACGTACAGACCCATTTCCACAAAAGGTGAAACAGCCACTTCAAGCAGTAGACTCCTCCTGATCTGCTGACCCATTCCAGTGACTTCACATCTATCCTGGGACATGATGACAGGCCAACCTCCGTAGCTTGTCTCTCTCTAAAAGCAGTTGGACAAGCCACAGCTAATTACATTGGAAAACTTTTGCCTTTTGCTTTTGGCATGCCTTACTGTTCCCTAATCTGAGAGACAGTCCAGTCACTAACGTCACTGACATGGCTGTCCGTTAAAATTGTACAGACATTGACTGTCTGTCTCGGCTAATCCTGAACCAGATTTAGTATTCCAGTCTAGTTGTACTGTATTTCCTTGGTTAAGCCGTACAGAGACTAGCGAAGGTTTTGGCTGGCAGCGGTGTTTCACTAATACCAATTTCTTCTCACAAAGGCTGAATTCTGGCCTTTCATAGAGGAGCGTTGGTTTACAAGCAATTACAGAGAACAGCTTTACCGGGGAGGAGTAAAGTGTACTTCTTAAAAAGAGATCAATGGCTTTGCATTGTATGTACAGACAGTAAATTCATTATCAATTTGACCTCTGTCCCATATGGTTTTCTGTAGAAGAGCACAGAGAAATTAAGTATAATTGTACTGAACCTCTGATTTCTCCAGCCTCTAAGATGAGGAAGGGAACCTGGTTGCCTGTTAAAGGGCATTTCCAAGTATTAATAAAACTCTGAACACAACTCCAAAAGACAAAAGCTCCTTGTGCGAGAGGAAGAATTAAAGTGAGCATGACACACGCGGATGTTACCGAGGGGATGACTTCTGTACACCTGCGTTTCCCCTTTGCCTTAGCGTTTAACTAATCTCCATAAAGGTACCTAGTTATGTTCTGTAAGTGCTTTATATGACCCTCAAGCAAAGAGTAAACAGCAACAGATCATCCTAAGATGTTGAAAATGGCTTTTCTTCTAACAGGGGACAAAATGACTTGCAGCAGTGTTGCAAATGTTCTTCGCCTTCAGTTGAAGCCAGTGTTAAAGCGCGCTCTGTGTTGGTAGTGACTGTTGTTCATTCTGCGTTCTCTGTGGGTGTGCCACTAGCCCAGAAGTTCAGAGAACCCTGTTCTGAAAGCCGGTTCTCCATTTTAGTGCATATTGGACTTCAAACAGCCAGTTCACATCACATGTACGTTAAAGGATTTGCAGGAAAACTGGCAGAGCGGATTGAATCAATTCAGCGTACTTCCTTTGACATCAGCCGTAAGAGATGCCTCGCAGGAAGGGATCACAACCAACGTGAAATCACTTTTTCACACAGTTAGTTTCTTGGTTTTCCATACTTGCAGATAGACCTTCTTACTGGTTTTGTTCATATAAAAACAGTCACAGCAAGTCGGGCCAACAGTCCATGCAGTCCAGACTCTGATAGCAACTGGTTTTGAGGGACAAGTTGCAGAAGCTAGGACATCTTAAGAGCAGTCTTCCACCTCCCACACTCTCCTTACTTCCGGCAATCACGATTTTAGGCGCCAGGGCTTATGCTTAACCATTGTACTTGGTAACCACCACTGTGGCCAACTTCCAGAAGCAAATCTAATTTTGATCTCTGTAACACCCTATGGCAAAGAAAATAGTTACATGGTTTGTGCAAACCGTTTTTATTATGTGGAAGCTTTTTAAGGTTTTGAAGGCTTTTAAGATTTTGGATTCTATTTGCCTCAGCTGTTTTTGTAAGTATTCCTTTTTATTGATGTGAAATGTTGCTTTCCATTTCATTGCTCATTCCCTGATGGTTATGTTATGGTGATTATGTTAGCGAAGGAGTAGCAGTGTGGCAGTGCCTTTTTTATTTCTAATGTTGAATTCTTTAGCTTATATTCCTAATCCTCCTTTTTGCAGATTCATACAAACACAGCTGTTAATTAACAGAATTCCCAGCTAACCTTTTTCCTGCAATTTTTTTTTCACATCAAATGTGAACAATTGAATAAATGCCACAGGGTCCTCCTCAAACTGTGCCATGCCACCCATGCAAGGTGACGGACGGGGGAGGTGAATCCTGTAGCGCTGGCAATGCCTTGGCTCCCTTCTTGTGAGCAGGAGCGTGTGCACGATGCCCCAGCACCACATTTTTTCAGCCCGGGGGGTGTGTGTGTAGGAGTTGCCACAACGCCGTCGCCATGCTCTTCTCCTCCATTCCTCCTTCTTCCCCTCAATGCTCTACCAGGCATCTGGTGCTGCTTCCACCCTCTTTTCACCCATTACCTTTCCCTTCTGAAAGACAGTCCTTGTCAGGTCTTACTTAATAACCCTTCCATGTCCTCCCTTCCTGGCCGAGTTCCTTCTCTTTTTTGCAGCCACCTCTCATGCCCCAGCCTCTCTGCCTTGGGGATCACATCAACCCTGCTCCCTCCAGAGTTGCCACCACCTTTTCCCCTGCTGCTCCTCTTGTTCCCTCCCCTGGTGCACACTCCACTACCATCGTCCTCTCAATACAACCGTTTCTGCAACTTCATGGCTGCTTGCTCTGCATGCCCACACCAGCCAGGCTTAGCTCCCTGCTCCCGCTCTCCTCCCAGTTCATCTCCAGGGCTTGGCCTTTTCCTCTGCTGCAGAGAGCCAAGAAGAGAGGCACTTGCTTCCAACAGGACTTCCTGTTCCCCGGTGCTCCAGGCTGGAGCCGACTTTCCAGAGGAAGCTTTGTTTAGGATCTGGTGGAGGTTGCTACCTGCTGACAATAACTTACTTGTTCCTTTGTGACCTGGATATGGCAAGCAGCCATCGACTGAAGAGCCCACATGTAAGGTTCCTCCCTGTGGAGGCCTTCCAGGATGCCCCAGTCTCTCCTTTGGCTGTCCAGGGACCAGCTGCTTGTTCTGGGCTGGCTGGGGGCCTTGGCATATAAAGCTGCTTTGTAAACTGGGTGCCTGCGTGGATTGAACTGGATCCTTCCTCTGACCTCCTGTCCTTGGCTGTTGTCCTGCCCGTTTCAAGTTTTATTTCAGCCTTGGGCTGCTCTCTCTGACTCTTGCTCTAGTGTTGACTTCCAGTTCCAGTCTGTTGTCCCTGGCTTCCCCATAAACCTGCAGCTCTTCATCCCGGTCTGCTTTTCCTCTAGGTCAGCTTTTATTCCTGGTGCAACCACTTTCCTCCGTGCTCTGTGTGTGCTGGCATGGGAGTCGTTAGGATGCAGGAGGTGAGAGGCAGCCCTCCAGCCTTCCTAGCCTTTGATCCTGCAGGCAGCCCAGTCTGACCAGTAGCAACCAGGAATACCGGTTGCTGGGAAGGGCGTGGCAGGGGCCTATGTCGTGCGTGCGTGCTTGTTTGCTCTGTGCAGACAACGAGCAGCCCGTCCGTGGGGCTCTGGCACATGCAGGGAGGAGATTTTGTCGGATTTCATCAAGTCGGATTTTAGAGGTGTGCAGCTTCTCCCACTTAGGGTGGATTTTCTCTGAAAACGCAAAGGGTACATCCTCTTACGAGAGCCCTTCTGCCTTTCTCCTGTCTTTTTTTTTTTTTTTTCAAAGTATGAGCAGTTAAGCACTTACAGCTTTCCAGTAATAATGGTTTTAAGGGTTTTGTTTTGAACTGGCAAAATATGTGTTTCCCTTGCTCATTCTTAAGTATTTTTTGGACAGTTTTGCTAGCTGTTTTCCAGAAATACAGAGTTTGTGCCAAACATGCCTGAAAGAAAATTAAAGCCTGAACTGATCATCTTTGCCAAAGGTTTAAGGCACTGAAAACAAGTTCTTAAAACTGGAAGTCCTGGGCATCCTTAGGAGGTGATGCGGCCAGACTTGCTTATGTCACGCTCTCCTTCCCTGCTTTAAGCAACCTCATCCTTGCTCATTGTTCCTACCTTTCCCCAGGTCACAGGGCTGCTCTCTGTGCGCCGCTTTCCCTGCAGTAGGGTTTTTCCCCTTCCCTGATCCTCACCGATTCACCTCCACGCCGTTATTCTCTCACTGAAACTCAGCTAGGCTCAGCTAAGAGGGGTGCTGCTAGCGCTGGCCCGCGTGAGCGACCTGCGCTGACTCCGGCGTCCTCTAATCTCCTTGCATATGTTTTGCTAAGATGTAATACCGGCTCCCTTTCCAGCTGAGAGCCCAGCTGTGGTGATGTTCTGTTGAATATTTACTGTGCTCTGAAGGACGTCATTTTGTGATGTTTTACAGTGCTTCCTTTGGTAGAAGTAGTGACCTCAGCAGTCCCTACATTTCAGCCAGTCGCAATACATCTCTAGCTACCTCACCCACTACCATTGGTTCATCTACCTCACTGGGCACCCCGTGGCAACCTGTCTCTTCCTGCCCCACATCTCTCGGTGCGAACACTACTGCATCAGCCCGCCAGTATACCAGGTAATGGCTCACCGCTGAGATAACGCTGCAGAAAATCAGCATTTGGGTTGGAAATTCTGGAGTGGAGTATGGATTGGAAGCGTGCTTCCAGGTGGGAAGCGCTGATAAGAAATCCCAGGATGGTGACGTTGGACGGTTTCAGTAGTGCATGTGTGCCAGTGGACACCTCAGAGCCTGTGTGTGACCACAGCTTCCTCGCTCGCTGGAGTGGTCGGTTGTGCCCTGCTGCCTCCTCTTACAGACACAGTGTTGCTCAGGCTGCTCTTGGGTGTTCAGTGTACAAGCTCTTGGAGTTCATTCCTTCTGCTTATTCACCAGGTTCATTTTTAATCATTTTTACTACAAACAGGGATGTGAAGACTATGAATTCCTCCTGCTTATTCTTCTACAAATTTGTAAAACCTCATTTTAATGTGTCCTGTTCTCTACAAAAACACGAGTCGAGAACGAGCTGTCAGTGCTCCCTGGATGTGGCTGGTCTCGGTCAGCAGTTGAGTTCACGTGCTTTGCTTTCCATTATGTCTTCTCTATTTCAGAGCCCCTTTCAGGCAACAAACTGATTCTGCTGTAGAGAAAAATACAGAGAGCATCTCTGCTAGCACCCCCCTAGGTGTAATCACAAACCGTGCTATACTCGGCTCTGCTAACGGTATTGCGAATGCTGGTGCTGCCTCAACCACAGGAAAGGACTTCTCAGCTGAGGAAGCCAGGGAGCGCAGAAGGTTAGTGAGCAGAGTGCTGGTGTGTGTCGGTCCTCCTCTGTCATCAGGGCTCACGTGGCGGTGATGGTGGGGGTGTAAGAACTGTTCTTGAGGTGCTACGTGGGGTTGCAGGCTGCTGCCCGTGCTCCATCTTAAGGTTTGAACTGCGTCCTCATTGGGTTGTAGGTTAAATTTAGTTTCATAATTTTCTACCTGTCTTTTCAGCGTCTCAGCCTTTTTTCTTCAGTAATCATTTCAGCTACTAATGTCAGTCCCTGAGGCCTCTGTGTATTGAGGGCCAGACAGCCAGTAGCCGCTTGCAGTAGGTTCTGTAACGTGAATCCCATCCAAAAAGAACGTTGGACTTAGACCCACTCAGATAAAATCCATCCCTCTGATTCTTCTCAGCTAAGTTTCCATGTGCCCCGATGGAGACATCTTTGCTACACGGGTCCCCTAGATTCCCTCTGTAGTTAGTGGAGGAAAACAGACATTCCTGGAGCATGAAACGTGTGGCACGGGAGGAGATGGACTGCGCTCTAGCACCGTGCATTTCTTTCCATTGACTATAAGGGAAGTCTTAGCACGGTGCCGTGTGCGACCGAGGCTATTCCAGCAGTAGCATTTTGAATTACTCTGAACCTAGCTGGTGGTAGCTCTTTCATATCATCTGATGTTATTTTAAGGCTGGGGAAATATAAACCTGGGGTAGCCAGTGCTCTTTTCAAAGGAAATTCATCCTGTACATTTACATCCAAAATATCAAATGATCCATATTTATTTCTGCAAATAGGTTAACTTTTGCAAAATCTTTCTATTCTCTTGGCATCAATGAAAGTAAACAGTAATAAAAAAATGCAGCAATGAACTCTGTATTTCTAACTAGCAACCAGTTCATGAAGCGTTTCCAAACGAAAATTTATAACTGCTTAAAATACAGACCTTATGAGTGGAGATAGTACGCTGCCGTATTTCAAATGGCCTGAAGCCAAAGGATGTGAAGGCAATAATGGAAATTATCAGCTTGCAGAGGTAAAGACGGCAGAGCTCAGCGGTGCCATGTAATCTGCAGTCAGCCACGTGGCCTCTCCCGCGCAGGGAGGGCATGCTTGCTGCGGGCTTCTCTTCGCCTCAGCTGCAGCAGATCTGAGGAAGAAGGTGCTCTGTGCTAGTTGGAAAATACTTCTAATGCTGTTTGGGCTTTTGTTCTGTGTTTCCCGTGCTAGCAAAGGGAGTGCTTTGAAGGTATTGCGAGTGCTCTGGTCGAGCCACGTTTATCACTAGCTGCTGCGGAGTGTCAGTGTTTGTAAGAACACTTGCGTTTAATATCAGGGGTGCCTCTGTCTGCCCCTTGTCATTTTGCTGTGGGTCAGTTGGCTTGGTGTCATTTGCAGTTGAATTGAGAGGAGCTGCCGGTGCAAAGTGAGGCTGTGCAAACAAGGACAGAGTGAGTATTGTGCTTTTGGTTCACGCTTCAGACCGTTTCACAGCAGTATCTCCGTTTTGGCAGTCCCAGAATCAAGTTGCAGAAGCTTTAGATTTTTCCCTGGAGAAGTGGGCTCCACAAACCCCACCGGCCTTTTGGCGCTGGCTGCAGACAGGGAACATGGCTGTGACGGTACTTGTAGATGCCCAAAAGAGCATCTATTAATATTACTGCATTGGCATTTATTACCAAATCACTTTCTATAAATAATACAGAAGATCTGTTTGTCTCCTGCATTTTTATTAGAGAACCATCTCCTATGAATTATGGTAATGTAAAGAGAAACACCAGAAAATTCCTCCCACCTTTAATTGAAAAAAGCACAGCAATGATGCGTTGTGCCTGTGGGTGGAGGAAAGCTCATTATGGATGTGTGTTCAACAGCAGGATATACTGACTGGGAGCTGCCTGCACGCTTTGAACTGGGAAACATGGACCTAGAGAAACAGGAGCGGTCACCTAAATGGGAAAGGCTTGTTTTGGAAGGAGGCCAATTCCAGTGAAATAAAATAAAAAAGGAGAATGGCAAACAGTTGTCGGGGAAGCACTGTATGGATTTCAGTTCCCACTGGCAGCTGTTGCAGTAGCATTTGGTCTGCTTCGGTGTTTCCAAAGCTCCAGCTTTCTCTTAGCAACAAAAACATAAACAAGCTTATCATCTAATATTAGATCACAGGGATGTCTCCTAACTTGTGGCATTAAATTATCTGCGTGAAGCCAAAAGGTTAAAGCAGAAGAGACTGCTGGCTCTGGGGAGGAGCGATGAGCAAAGTGCTCTGGAGCGCTGGTTTGCGTCCTTTGGTGGCCAACAAGGCGTGCCCTGGCCCACCGTGGCATTTCCTCCGTGGTGTTTTCCCTGCTGCTTGTTTGCTAGCTAAATTGGTCAGGAAATGCTCCTAGAGCTGGAAAATAGCATGACTCATGCCTCACGTCTTTACAAAGAGGGAGAAAGTGGTAAAATAAAAGGCGGCAGCACAGGAGAAATCAATAGTGAGGAACGCGATGCGGTCGGTCTGCCTGGCCTGGCCGTAGCAAAGCGCTGCCCCGTGTCACAGCCGTGTGTCTTGGACCGCCAGCCAGGCTGCCGCGCGGCGTGTTTACGTGTACCCGGCTGCACGCTCAGCCTCCCCCGCTTCCACCGCAGCGCTGCGGTGTGCCGGTGCTGAGAGGCTTGGAAACATGCCATCTTCCACAGCCAATATTTTTGCCAGGCAATTTCTTTTTCTTTTTTCACGGGAATTTTGGAGCCATTGCTGTTTGGCCATTTTGATGATCTTCTGCCAGCGTCAAATTGTCTCACGTCGCAAATGCATTTGTCCAGCTGAACTCAAAGCAGCACTGGCTCAGCTAAGGGTGAATTACGAGTGCGTGGGTGCTGTGTCCATGGTATCTCACACAGACCCTGTTCTTCCTGGTGCAAAACGAACATCCTTTTGGCTTCTGCTTGGGGGCAAGCAAGTGGTGGGGACGCAGGGGGTCCTGTTGCTTGCAGCCCAGTGCTGGATTGCCCGCCTTCCTCTGGGATGACAGCGGCCTCTAGTGCCACCAAAAGCTGCTTTGCAAAGTTCATCTGTGACCTTGTCCCTGTAGTTTTGGCTCAGGGCTCTGTGGTCGCATCTTGTCCTGGGAGTCCTACGCTGCAGCCCCTCTCGAGAGGGTTCCCTGTGTCACGGGCTCCCTGCGCACTGGAGGCTGCTTGGAGCTGTGTCTGCAGGAGATCTTGCCAAGCTGGAACGTGACTTGTGCCGTGAGCCATCTGGTGCTGAAAGGAAGGTCTGGGGAGTCTGGGTCTCACTGAAACCTTTCGTATTTCATGAGAGCTTTGGTCCCCAGGACAGGCCACCACACAGCCCACAGCCGTGGTTAGCTGTCACGCGGGGTAAGACAAGCTTTGCCCAGGAACTTCTGCAAGGCAGATCCCAAGTCTCTTAGCTTTGTGACCAGTTTAAAAGCTCACTCCTGAACTTGAAATCTGGCCTGGTTCTGTAAGAATTAGGATTTTAATTTGTCCTTCATCTTTCCCCCACGCTCCCACCTCCGCCGCTTTGTTTATACAATTGGAGAATGCAATTGTGTTTCTTCCTGTTCCTCAGGAAGGTTCCAGCAAGGTGGTAGCTCTTGCCATCAGGCGAGCTGTTAATTAGAGACAGGAAGCATGTCTCCCTCTTCCTTATTCTTTAATACACTCTGCCCAGTTTTTCAGATAAATCAAGAACGGCAGTGAGGTGGGCTTGCTTTCCTAGCGGCTTTGGGGCTGATGGCTGTGCTCAGCCTGGCTTTTTGCCCCCTAAATGTCCCCTGTAAATTTTTTTCAGATGAAGAAAGTTCACTGACGTGCAAGGTAAATGTGTCTAGCAAACAAATCTGCTTCACTCCCAAGAGGAATTTATTTTTCATTCTTTATTCCTTCGTTCTAAGGATCCAGCTGCTAATTATAGTAGCATATATTAATAATATATTAATAACTGAATCCTGCTCCACCAGTACTGTTAGATGAACAATTTCTGGCAAGTCATTTTGCCTTGTGATTCGTGTCCTGTCCAAATTCAGAGCGTGACTCCTCTCGGGTGAACATAGGTGGCCGATAAGTCGGTTAGCCCTTGTTACCTGACAAAAAAAAACACCCAGATCCAGTAAAAGTTAAACCAAGGGGTTTGCATTCAAGGACTATTTAAATGCCACTTGAGAGGAACTGGTAGAAAATGCTGGGAGCGTTGCCTCAGTGCCCCCTTGGGATTTTTCAGTAGTGTTTGGCTGTGTGATCCTTACCACTGCCTGCCTGGGTGGTGTGAATTCTCCTGGGAAAGGCCCCTGGGAAGCAGGGTGGTGGGGATGCTGGTGCGGAGCGCTGCTGCCTGGCAAGGGACAGATCCCCGTCCACACTGCGCAGCGGGCAACAGAAAGTTAAGAGGTCTCTCGGTGAAGAACCAGACAATCGTCCGGCACCTGCTGTTGAAAGCATTTCTCTGCCACGCTCCTGCAGTTAATCTCTTTCAGATAAAGTTGGCCTGTTTTTAAAAGGCTGCCTGCGCACATGATGTGGGAGGGCAGGAATCCTGCCGGCCATCAGATTGTCCATGTTGGGAAAAGGCGAGATTGCTCCCGCTGTATCAGAAATCAGGCTGCATTTTTATTTGGAAAAAGGTTGAGGTGTGGGATGGGGGTCACCGCTGCTGAGCCGCGGTTCCTGTAGAGGCGGCGAGCAGGTGTGCTGCTGCGTGCTCAGCTGCCCGCTGGCTTTAGCCGGGGCTCGGGGAAAGGAGGGGGGTGGGTTTTGGCATTTGCTCTGGGCGGAGGAGCGCAGGCTGTAGGTTGGCCTGCTAACCCAAAGCAGGAATATATGCAGGATCCTCCAGGAATGGTCAAGGAAGCGAAGCAGGGGCCACTTGAGCTAACCAATGTAAAAGAGCCGCAGCTTGACAGCATGGAGCAAGCAGAAGGTAACACTGCCTTTCCCCATCCCTGTCTACACGCAAAATGTGTGTGCAATTCCCCTTTACTGACTAATGGTAACCTCTGACACGTTCCGTGTATTAATCCTGTGTCTAACCGCGCGTTTGTCTGGTGCCAACTTCTGCAGTCAGGCTCTGGTTCCATCTGAGTGTTCAGGGTGCGGCATTTACTAACTGCAACATCTTCAAATACTTTTAATGGCCATTTTTGGCCACAGAAACTACAGAATGTACCCTCAATATTTGTGGAGATGCTGTGTGATGGTACAGCTGAGAGCTGATTTAGCACGGAATCAGCTGTTCTGTTAATTCTCTGCTCCACAGCACCGACCCGTGGAAGTTACAGGTGGAGAAGCCAAGGAAGCCAGGCAGCCACCCTGGGATTTCTATAGGGAAAGTTTTTGAGCAAACTTAATTAATCTTCTGTCCCTGAGAACAGTGGACACTTGAAATTGAACCAAAGCCACTGCCACATGCTAAGAAATTGCAATCTTAGCTCAGCAGGAAATTGAAATCTTTTATCCATTATTAATATTCGGTGATGTTCTCTGAAATTCAGCTGGGGCTGATTCATGACCGGCTCCCGTGAACCCGCTCAGGCGTCTCTCCGGCGGCTGCTTCCACGAGGTGGCGGTCGGAGGCTGCGTGGATGTGCCTGCCAGTGAGCATTTCTCCTACGGTTTGTCTCGCTCAGTACCTGAATCTTCTTTTATCATCGTCAAGTTTTGATCTTCCTTTTTTTTTTTTTAAGTTGCAAAAGGCAATTTCCCAAATATTCGGATTTTTACCAAGTGATTTGCTTTTTTTAAGGAATTTCCTGCCTCATTTCAGACTATAAAATAGCTTTTGGGAAAGCTGTGGTAGGTCTGCTTGAGGTTGTTTAAAATGTTAAATTGTGTTGTCTGACTTGCCGCTCACTTGAAAACGAGAAAGAGAAATACTGATAAAGGTAGGACACTCGCAGCTTTGCCTTCATTTCGTTCGTCAGCTGGCAGGAGATTGAGTTTCATCCCGCTCCATTTATGCAGCATTTTTTTAATGCAAAGATTCCGTCTCTGAGGACTGCAGGCAGTAGCGCGCGTTGGTCCCTGACGCAGTGAGAAGCTGCTCGGCGTTGTGTATCGATACCTAATGTCCTGTGAGCGCAAACCAGTTTCAGAATGTTCCAGCCTGGAAAGCTTTGTGCTTGTGATGGTCTAACGCATTCAATACCTGAGGGGAGGTTCGGGAGGGAAGCGGTGTTGCTGGCTTGCTTTGGTTTGTGTTTGCAGCACTCTTTGCTTTTCTTTTGCAGAAAAATTTCCCAGATAATTCTTTTGGTTTTAAACCAGTGCATTGTCCCTTTTTCTGGAGGAACTTTAAAGGTTGTTCACAGCAATAGCAAGCCTTCTCCAGCCGAGGCAGCTGGTTTGAGGAATGGGATCACAGTGACATTTGCCTTTTCATTTTCTACTGCATTAATTAATGCAAAGGGATAACATTGATCCTTTAAAAGCTTCCAATCTATGCGCTGTCTCACCTGGCCCCAGACTTTGCGTTCTCAGTGGGTACCAGTGCTGTATTCTCCTCTTCTGGCAGAGCACTGGGGCTGGGAGCGAGCGGCGCTGCGTTCCCACCCGGCTCTGCAATCGGAGCTGCGCTCGCTGCTCTGCGTTGCGGTAGCCCAGCCCGCAGAGGAGGTGCGCGGAGCCGGCTGCCGGGGGAATGCAGCGCGGGAGCAGCAGCTCTGCTTTCTGAAGGGCACCCGAAGAGATGAACACAGGCAGATGGGCGAGCACACGCAAAATCATCAAGAACTGTACAATGAGAAATATTCTTAGAGTGCCAGCTGCCGTACGTGTAACCTCAGCCCGTTGTAAACAGCACATCAAAGCGTGAGTTTGGAGCAGGGATAAAGGGTACTTGTTGTTTTGATTAGCAAGGGACGAAGATTACAAGTCTCGTAATCTCTCAGATCAGCACCTGAATGTGTTGAGGAAAGCAAAGCTGTTGCAAATAAAGAATTTCATCTTGTGCTTGTTAACCTGCTAATCATGTAAATAGATGATTGAAATTCAGGCTTTCATGAGTTGAGAATTCGCAGTCCAGATTGAAGCACAATGACAGCTCACAACAGCCAGGACTAACTTGAGAGGGAAGAGCAAAGGCCTGGAAATGGTGAATGCTCAGCTGGCCTTTTCGAGCCAGCTGTGCAACGCTTTAAGAGCATGATCCTGAAATCTTGTTATCCCTCTGTCTCCAGCTTGTTAAATCACTCAGCATTGTCTGGCTGCCTCTCGCCTCACCCCAGCTCTAGCGCTTGCAGAATCTGACGTGTTATCCTTCTCTCCTGCCTGTTGAATGGTCTTTGCAAATTTTAGGCAGCCCGCTTTTCATGGCAGTTTCTCTAAGGAGTATTTCCAGTTGCACTGGGCCGATGTGTAGATCGTGTTAGCGCAGGGATGAATACAGAGAAGACCTGAAACCTTTTGCTTGCGTGGATGAGAGAGCAGGAAAGTTTCCATGGCTGTTTCCATGTAATTGTCAGTGGCTGGCTTGCTGCTGGGTACATACTTTATTATCTAACTGAAGGAATTGTATTTTGGGAACTGCTGTCAGCATTGTTGCCTGCAAAGCTTGCGCTTGCTTCTCTTCCCTCCCCCAGCGTATGGATAGTTTCTTAGCCAGTGGCAAATTTCCAGCTTCTAGGAATGCATCACTGGGATGCTGTACTTTTCCAATTGTTTCCAGGAGAAGAGTATCAGTACTTGAGGCTTTTGCTAAGTTTTTTTTCTTTTTTTCTATCTTCGTTTTTTCAGTGTGTATATGTACGTATGAGAGAGAGATACATATGTACGATAAGGATTTTTTAAATCACTGCGGTGTTCGAAGTAGTGGTATTGTGTTCTTAAGAAAAGCTACTCCGAACATTTTGGAGTCTGAATGTCTGTATGGCTATCCAAACACTGAACGAGCCCTTTTGTGTGCAGGAAGCCAAACCTGTGCCTGGCTCCCTCCACCCATATTATCCAGAGCTGGAAGAACCAAAGTCTGTCCTGGCTTCCAAGAAAACTGTCACTGTAGTTTCTAGTCTAGTGAGCGTAGTTCAAAGTCGCTGCTAAACTTGAAAGATCGTTTGGGCTGAGATGAGAGACTCAGAGACCAGCAGAGCGGCTGCTGCCCGTGGCAAGCTGTCCCCTAGAAGAGCCACATCGAGCATCGCCCCAGTTCACAACCAACAGTGCCCCAGAGGTCAGACGCTGTATAGTTACTGTCTGCCAACTCGTATTCTCACTGCGCTTCCTGTGGGAATGTGCGTTTATTGGAGAAGGACCTGATGGGGATGGAGGGAACCCATCCTGGCCCACTACAGCTCAAGGGGATGCATATCAGTTTTTGGTGTGCTAACAGCAAGACGAGATGCCTTGAGTTCGCTTTGACAAGAGGTCAGCAGAAGCATTTACTGAACATTAGGCTTCCAGATTTGTTGCCAAGTTTTGTCACGCGTAGGTGAGTGTCTTTTAGGTGACTGCTTTCCTGGGGCTGGGTCACTGGAGTGTGAAAACGTAAAACCTCAGGTTTTACAGATCCTTGGTGTTCCCTCTCAGACAGGGTGAAGTTGTTCTGCAGAAGGACTCTGTGTGGTGGTACGTGGTGTTTGCTACAAATGCTTCAATCTCTACGTGCTAGAAGGAGTTCAGGAAGGAGAGGAAGGAGGCTGGTGTTGTAAAAGATTTTCAGAAGCTTCTGTGTTCCTTGGAGCATTTCATCATCTGTTCTTGCTGTCTGTGCAAGAATTGTAATTTCTTTTTCTGCATCATTTACCCTTTACTTGGGAAGGCTTGCTCTCCACAGTACATTCTTTTTTTGTCTCTGGCACAGGTTCTCTAGCATACAGATTTGCTCTTGTATCCTTGGTTTACCAGCTTGTATGTCCAAGCTTACTACTGCTCTGGTTTGAATCTCCCCTTCTGTGAGTACTTCATTGCAGCTCCTTTTGCCTGGAGATGGGGATGAGCCGTCGGGATCCATCTTTGTGTTGCACTGTCTTGATTAAAAGGGTTAACAGAAAATAGCTGTTTTCTTGAAAATAGAAAGAATGAAGTAGGAGCCAGATTCACCATTCGGTTCCCAGCTTCTTTCTTGTTAAGGCACAAATCAAAAGCTGTGGCTGTCCTGTGGCAGCAGGACACGCTTGCCCGGCTCTGGGAACTATAAACTTCTGCAGTGTTTTTGCTGACTCTCACGTACGCATCTCTAACAATTTGTATTCTGCTGCATGTACTTGCAGTCAAAACTCTGGGAAAAATCTTTTCTGCTTTACGTGTGCCTTGAACTTGGCGTGATGGCTGCTCTTATTTCATGGATTGCTCAGAGAAAGCTTGTTGCAAGAAAATAGGATGCGTAGAACCGTTCCTTTGAAGATCTGCTTAGATCATGTGATATTTGCTTGAATTAATGGGATGCCGTAGATACTGCACTTCAGCAAGCAGTGTGTTTCTTGAAAACGTAATTAAAAACTCTGAATTGTTTACGCACCGCCTCGTTACCCCATTTGCTGCCTGTCCCCTGCAGCTTGCTGTGATCTGCAGTTTTGCTGCTTTCGAGAGCGGTCGATTGCTCTCCCTCCGTCATCCAGCCTCGCTGTGTGGCTGCAGCAGACTTGCCGCCTCCTTGCAGCGAATTTGTCCTCTCTTTTTCTTCCATCCCATTTAGCACACTCAGGTCTCTTAAAATTCAGCTTGTAAGCAAAGTGAAGCATCACCTAAAATTGTCCAATCTGTCTTTATCCTCCCTCCCTCCCCCAAAGGAAAAAAAAACCAAAATACAAAAAACCCCAAGTAGAGCAAAAATTGCCAGCACGCGTGTGGCTGCTGTTTGCATCTGAAATATTTACGGCACGGCCGCCTTCTGTCATCACCGGGAAAGGCTGTTGCTGCTCGCTCAGAGAAAGCAGCTATGTCACTGCGCAGCGGTTCTGCCGGCCTGCTTCAGAAAATTCAGTTATCTCATGCTCCTAAAATGCCTTGGGTGAGCTCCAAGAAGTGGAGAATTGTGTAGATGGAAAGAAACAAAAAGTTAGCGATCGATAAAGGCTGTGGCCCAAACGGAGCCACTCTGACTTGCAAAGTGTCCTCGTCTGAGGATTAAATCACAGTTACGGGTTGGACAGCCCAAGTTGCTAAGGATGTTTGAACATATTCATGTTTTAATATAAACTGTGGGAGAGCAGAGGAAAAAAATCTGGGAGGATGACGGGGTAAGAGACACAAAATGTTTTTTCTCATGCTGTCCCTGTACACTCTTACACACAGCTGTAGCTGAACGCTGAAATGAGGGAAATCCTGCAGCCTTGCTGAGCTCCGGCAAACCTGCTGCTTCCCGCCCTGCCGCACGCTCCGCGTGGCTCCTGCACAGCGGCTGAAACGCTGACCCCGTTCCCTGCGGATTTGGGGAAGCTTTTTTGAAACTGCTTTGAAAATCTGTTTTGTCCTCTCGCATCCCATGGCAGGGAGTTCAGAATTATTTCCTTTTGTGTCCAAAAGCGCTTCAGCCGCTGTGAGCGTGAGCTGGTGTTGCTCACGCATACTGGGAGTGCTCCTCAGCAAGCACAACGTGCCCCGCTGCATCCGTGCTGGGTATGAGCTGAATTCCTCCTCGGGCACAGGCAGGTCTCATCTGTCCTCCTCTTATTGCCACCATGCGTACGTAGCTCCTACACACCCGTGTCCTCGTTGCGGAGTATGAGACATAAATTCCACTGGTTCAGAGCTATTGCAGTGAGCTCTCCGCCTTACTTAGCTACAAATTTACTTGGTTTATATGTTCCAGGAACCTTTTTTTTTTTTTTTTTTACTACTGTTCAGAACTTAATTTGCAGTATATCTTGCAAACGCATTCTTCCCGTAGGTGGCTTATTACTTCGGGATGCTGTGCAAATCGCAGCAATTCTGCTTGTGTCAAAAGCTGCAGAAAATGCTGATCGTTTCCTTAATGTGCCATTACCTGGGGAGCACATCTGCCCTGCATAAAGGAGAGCACAAGAGAAGTACTTGCCTGCAAAATTAGGAGTTGCCCAGCTTTCACTCATCAAATAGCAGCTTTTTTTTGTTCATGAAGAAGCAGATTCTTGGGAGGCAATCATCCCTCTGGATTTTAGGCACTTCCCACGTTGGCGTATCTGTCACAGCTAGTGTGTTGCTCCGGATAATCAATGGGAAGCAGTGAGCGCCTCTGCAGTGCATTCACACGCTCGGTGCTGGAGGCTCTTTCTGAAGGTGCTGAATTGCGCGCTGGCAGTGCCGTTCAGTGAGCCCGGCCAGCGGGGACGTAGGCACTTTCGGTGCAGCCAGCGCCCCGGCGCGATTCACCTCCTCCCAAAGTCTGCGGTGCGGGCAGCTCCAGCACCGACGGTCGATCCTTTGTGCTCTTTGGAGATCAGGGGAGTTCGGGACGTGATTTAGCAGGTCAAATATACTCAGTTTAGGTGAGAAGACTCATGTGTGCCCCACCAGCACCTGAAGTGCAAGGCGGCTGGCTCCCACGGGTGTAACTCCAAACGGTCCGAGGAGCTCCCGCTGAGGGATGGAATCACAGAATGGTTTGAGTGGGAAGGGACAGTCAAAGCCACCCAGTCCAAGGAGTAGGGGCATTTCCAACCAGATCAGGTTGCTCAGAGCCCCCCGTCCAACCTGGCCTGGAATGTTTCTGGGGGTGAGGCATCCACCACCTCTCTGGGCAACCTGGGCCAGTGCTCCACCACCCTCAGAGTAAAAATTTTTTTCCTAATGTCTAATCTGAATCTACCTCCCTCTATTTTGAAACCATGACCCCTTGTCCTGTCACACCAGGCCCTGCTGGAGGCTTTCTCCCCATCTTTCCTGTAGCCCCCTTTAGGCACTGGAAGGCCACTCTAAGGTCTATCCAGAGCGTTCTCCAGGCTGAACAGCCCCAGCTCTCTCAGCCTGGCCTCACAGCAGAGCTGCTCCAGCCCTCTCATCATCTGCATGGCCTCCTCTGGACTTGCTCCAGCAGCTCCACGTCCTTCTGATGTTGGGGGCTCCAGAGCTGGACGCAGCGCTGCAGGTGGGGTCTCACCAGAGCAGAGCAGAGGGGCAGAATCCCTTCCCTCGACCTGCTGGCCACGCTCCTCAATGCAGCCCAGGATGCAGTTGGCCTCCTGGGCCGCAAGCTCGTGTCGCTGGCTCATGTTGAGCCTCTCAGATGCGTCTCTGCTGAGCGCTGGAGGTCAATCCACGTGTGGCTGCACAGCTAAATTGGTGCTGAGCACGAGTTTTGAAGGTGGATAAAAGCCATCGTGGTAGAGGATTTGAGAAGGATCCAGATTCCGTGATTCTTTGAGAGTTTGTCGTAGTGCAGCAAAGCTAGTAATCTTTCCAATAAATATCTTAACTCACTGGATCAGATGCAAAACCTGTTCAGCCTGTTACCTTTTCTGTGAAAGTGGTCTGCAGTGGAGAACCAGGACAAGAGGCAAGGACAAAGGAAGCGTATTCCTTGATAGATCTTCATCCCTCACTCGGCTAATTATTCTTTGAAGGTATCTGGATCTTTGATGCTCAGTTAACCTGTGGCAGTGACAGACCTGCAAAAGAACATTGCATTGCAGGCAGTCTCATCCTTGTGCGGTGAGACTGAGTTAATAACTGTTCCCTATTAACCAGGCTGAAGAGTCCAATCTAATTAATCTTTCCTAAGATGGAAGCCACTCCACCAATATGGAAATTAGACTTCCTGCTGTGCAGTCCCCGACTCTGCGGGAACGCTGCTGAATTGCTCTCCAGTTCGTCCACAGCAAATGCCCATGCAGAGAGTTCAGTTTGTATCTTTTCATGTGAATAATTCATTTGAAGCCTCCCCAGGTTAATGAAATCTAATGGTGACCAGCTCTGTATTTTAACTGTATATTTTTCAGTGTTAAGGAACTCAGTTTACTCAGGTGTGTGAAGGTCATTTCTTTAATTTCATAGCTTTTTTCCAGATGTTTTGTCTGTATAAGATGCCTGCAGTTCAGCCGGTTTCTAGCACGATGGATTCCGTATTGATGAAGACAGCAGATTGCAGGAATATGATCAGGAATATAATGACAGGGAGGAGGGTCTGAGGAATGTGCCGGTGCAGGATTTCTGTTCTTGAGATCTTTATCTGAATGAGAGGTGGTGTGGTTTGGTTTTTTTCCCCTCATGATGCAATAAGACATAGAATGGGGCAAATAAAATACTAAACGGCTGCATCTTTTTTTAACCAAACATGTCCAACATTGAAGAGTTTAGTTAAAGTCTCTGCTGAGAACATGATGTGAGCATTTGTCTATCACAAGCTCTTAAGAAAGTTGTCCGAAAGCAGAAGATGACAGTAGTCCAGGTAGATGGAGCTAGCATAATTTTGCCCATATGAAGGAGAATAATATCTCAGCTCTGGAGCTCGCAGGGACAAGAAGGCAGAGCGTCTGTTTTTATTTTAACCTCTTCTGCCCTTCTCTTTTAGGTCATATCTGACTCCGGTGCGGGATGAGGAAGCAGAATCACTGAGGAAGGCACGATCCAGGCAGGCCCGGCAGACTCGCAGGTCTACACAGGTAAAGAATGGAAATACTCATGTTCCTGAGTGGAATGAGGAGAACCGATGTATAAAGAGGCAAGATTTCCTGCTCCTACGTTCCTACTTGGCACAAGGAGCTTGCCTACCCTCCCTGTGTTGGAGAGGTTCTGGCGAAAGTTCCTGAAAACAGCTATTACAAAATACTCCCTCAAGCACATGAGCTAGATTTCAAAGTTTGCATTTCTGCAGATTACCTGCTTGATCACGTGTATTTGGGTTGCTTTGAGTCAGTGATGAGGTAGGTACACTGAGAAATGTGTTAACAGCAACAGCATTCTTTTCTTTCTGAATGTTTCCTCTAGAATAGAGGAAGCATTAGCCTGTCCAGGTATAAGGCTGCTGGGCATTTTAAACTGACCTGGAAGACTTGAAATCTAATTGCATACATTTAAAAATTCTCTCTCTTACTTTCTCTCCAGGGTGTGACACTGACAGACCTTCAGGAGGCAGAGCGAACCTTCAGCCGGTCTCGGGCAGAGCGGCAAGCTCAGGAACAGCAAAGCGAGAAAGCTGAGAGCACTGAGCCCGCTGAGGACAGCAGTGAGAGGCAGGAGACCCGGTCACGGTCGAGCAGAAATACAGATGAGGAGGTGATCCTCCTGGCCTCACTTCTCATTGTTTCAGAGTTGAGGAAATCATTTTGGATAGCTGAGATCAGGAGAAATTCCTTGGGGGAATCTCTTTATTTTAAGGGAGGCAGACTTGCTGGAAAGAGCAATGTTGAGGAGCAGTACCTCACCTCAGCGATCTGCAGGAGGGATGTGCGTATGTAGGTGTTAGAGGTTAGCTGTTCCTTTGCTCCCCACTGGGAATTTCACTTTTCTGTCTCTTGCCAGAAAATAAAACTGCGTAAATCATAAAAAGTGGAATGAGAAGGCTAATGATAGAAATGTGGCCTGGATCCATCATTGCTTTGCAGGCTGGACCTGAGACTTTGCATTCACATTTTTCCACAGATGTTCTGTGGGTAATGGAAAGCTGGAGAGACCAGATTTCCTCACCCTCCCATCACTTCTGGTTTTTTACTCTAAATCATCTGTTTCTGTCAGATAACTTGTTTGTCTTGCCATAGGCTATAGGGACAAAGAGATTGATCCCAGACTTCCCAGCAATGGGAAGGTGCGCTCACGTTGTACTGTACAATGCTTTTAACATTCGTCCCAGTCTGATGGGATGAACCTGATCTGGCGGACGGAGGTGATCGCTTCCAGCAGCAGTGAAGAAAGCTTTAGACTCTAAAAGATTAGCCAGTTCCTTGAAATCCCAAATCTACTAGTTTCTCTTCATTCTGCTAACTTTTTGTCATGATTCTTTGTTTATAGACTGTCTTTCGGCGATTAAGGTGCCCAGTACAACCAGACAAACCTACCACACCTGTATCTCCTTCGACATCAGCTCCTCTCTATACGAGTTCATACCTGACTCGAACAAATAAGTATCTCGGGCTTGACTCTGTGAATCCAGTGGACTTCAGAGGTGCAGGCACAGAGATGGAGAAAAATGGTATGTACCCCGGAGAACGAAGAACAGTCAAAGCTCAGGGATTTTCATGACTTTTAGAACTTTCAGTGCATACAGACAGACACTAAGTTTACTTATTATTCTGAGTGGAGCGGTATGGGGAGCTGCCGTCTCACCAAACAAATGTTATTTGTTAAAATGGAAATCCCAATGTAGGATACAGCTTCTTGCCTGTAACAGAGAGGGATAAAAAGATGTTTTCCATCTTGGATGACTAAATGAGATAGCAATCCATGGAGCGTTTGGATCTTAGAGCTGGGGGGAGTGATTCCACGAGTACAGTTTGTCCTCTCCTCAGTGCAGGAATAAGTCAGGATGATCCAGGGAGAGCAGACAGCTAGGGTAACCTTTCTGGGCTCTGATAAAGGAAGGAGTGTGAGTAACCAGAAGTAGTAGGGCGTTTCTATTTCATTTGGTTTCATAACTCCTTTGTAATATAACACAAACCAAGATGACCTTGATCAGCTCAGGGGAAAAAAAAAAACAACAGTACCTTAGCAAAAGCACAGATGTAAATCACTGAAACCAAAGCAGTCTTTCTTTGCTTGGGCAGAGTGTGAAGATCAGGATTTAGACGACAGATCCCCGAACAAACAGTCAATCCGAGAAAGGCGGCGGCCAAAAGAGAGGCGAAGAGGCACCGGCATCATTTTCTCCACAAAAGATGTAAGTTTCTGTTCCTTAGAGAAGAGAAACTCATACTCTTATATTCAGGGTGAATTTCCTTCCAAGTCCAAGGTTCAGATTTTTTTCCAAGTCAGTTGATTTCCCATTGGTCCTTCCCTCTCCGGCTCTATTTCAGACTGGTACTGCCAAAGGAATGGCATCCCTGTTTGGCCCGTGTAAAACCCAAGCAGCAGGCTCTGGAAAGCCTGTTCTTGAGCCATAAATCAGTGTGGTCCTTGCAGAATTGTGAAAGAGCCCACATGGGAGAAGAGAGATTAGAAGTCTAGTTTCTTTGGAAGAAGAAGGTCATGAGCCACTGGAAGTATTTTCGATTTCCTCTGAGCCCAAATTTGGCTATGCTTTAGACCTCCTAAAGGAAAGACAATGAGGAATAAAACCTGTGTCCAAATCCCCTGCTCAGCACCAGAGAGCACGCGCAGCATAAGTGCGGAAAAGCTGTCTGTGCCATCGTCGTTTCTCTTAGTCCTGGTGTCAAAAAAATTTATTCAGTCTCAGGGAAGAAATCCAACCCTCCAAACATTGGTCAGAGACTCAGGTAGGAATACCGATCACCTTTTTCAGGAGAGAATAAGTATTAGGAAGTCATGGTTAAGAAGTCTCCAACAATTCTAGTCCAACTGTGGACATACAGCCTTTCTCATACACCTCAGGGGTGGAGGCTTCCTGCTCAATACAATGAAGAAAAAAAAAAAAAGTCAGTGCTCTTCCCTGTGGCAACAGTAGATATGCTGAATATTTGGAGTTACAAATTGAATGGCCCTGCTGGAAACCTCAGAATTTCTATTGAAAGACTTGCCGCAAACACCCCCTTTTTATTATTTTCAAATGATTCTTACATTTTTTCACTTGCAAGCCAAATGTGATTTTTTTTTTTTCTTATTGTTTTTTTAGTTAAATGATTTACAGCTTGCCCAAATGTCTCCTGGATCACTGGAGCAATGTTACTAGCTTCAGAGCAGGAAGCAAATAATTCCTCAGAGTTTTAGTTCATTTCCCCGTTGGCTCTACACAAAACTGCAGCTACAGCTCCTGAAACACCTTGGGTTGGATACGGAGTCAGCTGGGATGCCGTGGTAGTTTACTGTGGCTCCATGAAATCCTGGAGCTGTTACAAAGAGGCAGTGCGTTACAGAAAGGTGACGTAAGTGCGGGCTGTGTGGCATGGCCAGTGTGTCCTCCTGGAGCCTAACTGAAGGGGAGGATATTCTTTGAAAGTCAATATTCTGTCAACATTTCAGATATGCAGCCTTCCCAAGTGTCACATTTGTTCCCTAAATATGTTAAGGAGTGTTACTCCTTCTCCTGCTGACTCCTCAGAACCATTCAGATTTCAGTAGCCATCTCAGGAGAGAAATTCTGTCCGCAGTACCACAATCTTCTAAATGGCCGTTAGGTTGCCAAACCTGGCCTGATAATCAGCCAGGAGCATCCAGACAGGCATTTCTTTTGCCAGAACTCTTCTTAGCTTTAGCATCAAATCATAAGCCATACGTTATCTTCCTGTGAGAAAACATCATTGTCTCCAGGGCTGCCTAATTACATTGTTTGCTTTTCATCCTAGGATGATGATGAAGTTGATGGCAATGAGGAGGTGAAGGAGACTCGGGTAAGTGAAAACCTATCTCTGAATAGCTGGTGTCCTGCTCTTGAGTGTTGCTGGCAGGCAGTCTTCTGTGGCTTTGCTTTTGTTTATACGAGAGGGTCAGGCTTGAGCTGAGTAAGAACTGGGAGGCAGTTCTGAGCAGCAGATTGCTTACTGATTTCTCGTCTGAAAGATCAAGAATAGCTGTGGACTGGCCTAAGTTCAAAAGCTGGCTCTTGGAGAGCTGCACAGGCAGCTCAAACCTGGAGGGCCTGGAGCAGAGGCAGGGGGCAGTGCGTCACTGAGAGCTCTGTCGGACGCTGCGGTGGCTGGGGAGCATGGTGTCAGGTGCCCCGAGGAAGGTGCATGACCTGGTATCTCAGAATCACCCTGACGCTGTTATTTTGGACAGCGTGTTTTGTATTTCTAAAATCTGTGCTCTTGTCTCCTCGTGGATTTGTTTTCTTGTGGGAAATTGTCTTGGCGAGCAACTCATCAGAGACTTCATTGTTCCCTCGTTCTTGCGATAGTCTCATCCTTCGAGGCCCTTTCTTTCCTTTTGTAATAATTGAGTCCTTCCAAATTGCCGTGGTTTCTTTTTGGTTTTGTCTTTGTCTAAAACACATTTGAGCCTGACAACCTGACTTACTCTGACAATGTTAAAGCTAGATACATTTTCAAACAACTAAAGCATGATGTGCAAGACCTGGGAAAAATCACAAATTTAAGGTTGCGGAGGGGTCAGCCTGCTTGGGTGATGTTTAATCTTTGCCAGCAAATGTTGAACTTACGGTGGGTTTTCCCGTGTACTTTACAATTCAGTAGAGTGATTTGAAGCATCATTTTATTGGAAAGTTAACCGATCTTTTCTGAAAATTTTTAGTAATGCTCTTCAGAGTATATTTCTGGTTCCCTTTTTGCAATACTCGGTCAAAGCGGGGCAAAGTCATGGTGAGCTTTGTGGGGACCAGAGATTCACGTGGTGCTGGGATGGCTCCTAGCATGTGCTTATCTTTCCGTGCCAGCCTTTGCTTTCCCAGTGCTTACTCTGCAGTGTGAAAAGCAGGATGTTCCTTCCAGAAGCACCACCTGCTTCGAGTAGCCCAGTTCTTCCCACAGGAGTTTCTGTTCATAGCAGGACGTAGCTTCGTTAAATCTTCCACTTAACCGGCATGGAAAATTCAGCTATTTATCGTCTTTAAAATTGTTTTGACATTTCTGCTGTCTCACAGCAAGACTGAAAGAAGGGTGTTTTGTAATGTGTAATAAATAATAATAATAATGGGGACACCTTGTTTCCAGCAGTCATGTTTTGGACTTGCTGGGAATGTCTTGTTCTTCTGGGAAGTTGTCTCAGATGAGCTAAATTAAGACAAAAGAGTATCTGAGGCTGCAGGTTTGGACGTTTCCTGGAGCCTGGTCCTAAAATTGCTGAAAACTCTAGTGAGCACAGTTCTCACCACTCTTGTAAATGGGTAAACTGCACTTCGTAAGAACCCACTGCATGTTCCTGCCCAAAAAGTCAGGGTCACCCAGTCTCTTACAATTAATGATGCTGGTTTTCCCCAGATTAATAGCAAGGAGTCCTTTTGTTTTATACTTCCCACAAATTTATTGTGGGTTCCCTAATAGCAGAGTTTTCCTAAAAATAGTTTTCCTAATAGCAGAGCAACTTCCCTTCAGTTCCCTCGGCCCCTTTGCGCACATGCTTTGTGGCAACAGTCCCCTGTTTTCTCACGCACCTCACATGCCTTAGACCCTGGTTTAGACTCCTTCCACTCTGCTGGTGCTGTTTTTCCCATTCTCTCAGTCCTCTTGTTTTTATCCAGGTTCCAGTTCATTTTCTTTACTGTATGCCTCCAGCATCATGTCACTTGGTCAGTCTTCCCTGGTTTGTTTTCCATCCAAATCGGAGAGATTCCTGTCCTGCTAACTGGCCGTCAGCTTGGCAAGAATCACGGAGCAGCTCCTTGCTTTCAGTTCCAGTACCAGGCAGGAAATACAATTAATAATCATTAATTCATCAACAATAATAATAATTCTAGAATGGCAAGGTGCCATTCTAGTTGTGAACTTGAACTCACTGAAGCATCCCGTTTTAGTTGCATAGTTGCAGACCCCCAAAGGCTCTCCTGATTTTATGAGAGCAGTTGGTTTTTTCCTCCCGTGTTGATATGTTGGCTGATATTAGGAAGATTTTCATGGCAGCCAAAAAAAGGCCCTACTTGGCATTCCCTCCTCTAAACTGTGCAGCGCTGCAGTTTAGCAAAGGAAAGGTAAATGCAGTTTTTGAGGAAAAAAAAGGAGCAAATACATGTTGTTCAAATTCTCAGAACTGGATGAATTCTTTTGGCTGAAACTTAGGAGCACCAGCGTGGGAAACCAGCCCAGACGCTTTGGCTGAGGTTTAGGCAACTGCGAGCAGTCTCCTGACGGGATGTGTCGGGCAACCTTCATGTGTTTTGCTACCCGCCCCGCCTTTCTCCTTGTGATGCAGACTGCTTGGATGCATTGTGGAAAGTTGGAAGAGCAGATGAAGTTTTATTGTGGAATAAATGTTCAAGGGTACAAGGACTTCAGCTGGAAAAAGCCTCTGGGGAAGCAGCTTTAGGAGAGGTTTTTTGCGTGGTTCCACTGGGAAGGATTTGTTCGGGCTGGGGAGTTTTGAGCTCAAACCAGAGGTTGGGGAAAAAGGTTTGGGCACAGTCAGAAAATAAAAATTGCAAGAGTTCAAAAGATCACGTTAGAGCCAGGCTGAGCAGTGTGGGTAGGCTGGTGGTAGGAAACCTCTCCTCCCTGCAAGCCAGTGACTGTGATACGGCAGCGAGAATGCGGTCGTGTGAGGCCAGTGAGTATGAATGCAGCACAGCCAGCGCGGATGACAATCGGTGGCTGTAGTTTGGGATGCAGCATTTGGATGACAATGATGAGGACTAAAGAGAATGGTGTGATGTTAGATTTTGGAGAGGGTGTTCCTTATCCTTGCCTCTTTGGGCTTTGACTTATACCTGACTTCTGCCATTGCTGTTACACAGCAGGATAAATTTGGAACAAATTTGGAAAAATGTATTTTACATTACATACCATGCATAAGAGAAATAGGAATGTATTTGTAATCATTGAAAGAATTTTATCTCCTTGCTTTCTCTTTAGTGGCATTACAAACGTGCCTCACTCGTGTACTGGATGGTTCATCGAGGGAAAGCTTTAAATACAGGGGAACGCACTCAGTGTCGTGTTGGTAAAGTAACAATTTCCAGGCAGTAAAAGTGTCACAGAAAACATCTGTTCCCATGAACTTCTTCTAGGACAGCCTGCATATAGCACGGTGTAAAACCCAGACACATTAATGGAATTGACTTTTGTGCAGGAGCAGCACTGATCAGGCGTTACGGTCACAGTAAGCATGCTCCATAGGCTCTGTTCTTGTCTCCCCGTGCTTGGGTTTACAGAGCCTGAGTATTTTAAATGCTGAAAAACACTACTGGAGCCCACTCTGTTTTGTAAATATTTCATGTTCTGTCTAATTGTAGTATTAACAGGAAATCACCAGATGCAACTGGATACTAATAAAAACTAACTCTCTGTGTTAGAAGGACTGAACTTCTAAGCTTGATTCCATGAATTCTAAGGGAAGGCAAATGAACTGGAAAATCCCTTATGCAAACTAAATGTCTTAATGTTACAGCTCGCCCAGAGACTTGGGAGTCCTGATTTTGGTATGTTCTATTTCTCAGGTATATTTTTGCTTTTAGTGGCACTTGATCTTCCACGGAGACTTCCCATTTAGTTTTTGTAATCATGCCGTTTACCTTTTTTAAGAGATGGATTTGATAATGTTAGAGCGAGTCCAGAGGAGGCCACAAAGATGACCGGAGGGCTGGAGCAGCTCTGCTGTGAGGCCAGGCTGGGAGAGCTGGGGCTGTTCAGCCTGGAGAAGAGGAGGCTCCGGGGAGACCTGAGAGCGGCTCCCAGTGCCCAAAGGGGGCTGCAGGAAAGGTGGGGAGAGACTCTTCAGCAGGGCCTGCTGTGACAGGACGAGGGGTGATGGTTCAAAATAGAGGGAGAGAGATTCAGATTGGATATTAGGAAAAAATTTTTTACACTGAGGGTGGTGGAGCACTGGCCCAGGTTGCCCAGAGAGGCGGTGGATGCCCCATCCCTGGGCAACGTGATCTGGTTTGGAGCTGTCCCTGCTCCTTGCAGGGACGTTGGACTGGATGGGCTTTAATGGTCCCTTCCAACCCAAACCACTCTGATTCTATGATAAACAGCTAAAAGATCAGAGATACCTGTAGTGTTCTGTGCCTTGCCTGTCGTAGCCAGGCTCACGCATTGGGAGCCCCAGGAGTCCTAGCAACTACCCCAGACCCCGCTGTTTCGTCGCCCCGTTTCCCCGGCTCTCGGCAGGGCAGCGTGTGCCGTGCAGGCTGTGGACACGCCTCTGGACTGTCTTTTTAAGCTGAGGAAGGCTCCGAGTCCTCCACGTTCTGGACTCCCATTGCCTAATATGGTAAGGTATGTCTGCACGGGCTGCGCTGCTTTGCTGCGGCACAGGGCAAAGTTGACTGGTAAAAGGGAAAAAAATAGGTGAACGTCTTGCGAGCTGATAAGACAGCAAATTATTTTAATCAAGATAGCGCTACATGGTACTGCTCGTGCTGTGCCTTTCTGCTGCTAACCCCGGGTCCCCTTGGGGACTGAGGATGCGAGCATTTCCCCTGGTTTACCCTTGGATGTTTACTTCTCGCCTAGATGCGGGGTGGCGTGGGAGGGAAGCCATCTGGCCCGCGTCCAGGGTGCCGGAGGTGGTACCGCGCATCATTTGCGTGACTGTAGTGGAATTACAGAGCGTTTCATTATGTGTAAAGTGAGACTGAGAGAGATTGGCTCTGTTTAGTGCTGTTTATAAACAGAATGCCTTAATGGGTTGTGTGTGCTACAAGGAAAGGAGGTTTTTAATATGTCTGTAACTGGCAATATAAAGCTGAATCTAAAATAGCCGAAAATTGCTGCAAGAGCGTGACCTAACGTTATACCATAGAGCTTTAAATATGGAGGAGGACAGCTTTATTGTGTTGGTAGTGCCCCGGCTTCTTTGGGAGGTGGAGAGAGGGAAGACACTGTGGACATTTAAATTTATTCTGCAAGTATTTCCACAAAAAAAAATTTCAAATCTGCGTAGATGATTTGCCTCATGAGTTCTTCAGCCTAATATGCTTGTGTTGGTTTTTCTTAACCTTAATGTCTTGGGAAGGGCATCAGACTTGCTGTCTACTGTGCCTGTTGATAAAGCATTTAAATCATCAGCGTGGCTGCCCGCTCCTATTTACAGCGCTGCGAAAACACATTGTGCTCAAAGCCAAGCAATCCCAGTCAGCTGCGTAGACTACAGGGTTACAGCTAAATGCGTTCAGGTTAATTCGTCTAATTCATCGAGCTGCTGAATTAGGAAGGTGTAATGTGAAGCAGCGTCCGCGATGGAGATGAGTAACGCAAAACCAGCTAAAATCCGATCTGCGAGTCCCAGGAAGATGAAGCAAAATAGCGAGTGCTCCAGGAAGGATTTACAAGGTCACAGACTCATAACTATTTAAGGTAACTTTATGCCTTAACTTCTTGTTTAGCAAATTACTCTCACAATGTCAATGTAATCGAGGTGACTAATCTTTCTGGGTTGTCAGCAAGTAATTTCTGCTGGAGCAATGGAGCTGAGGTTAGCAGTGCGTCGCATACCCGCCAGATACCTTGGCTGTCGCTGGCGTTGCAGCCGGTTCAGACCATCCCGTTTCACCCCGTGGTCCTGTCCCTTCGCCTACATGGCAGCTATCTCACAGGTGTCCTGGGATCCTTTTGCTTTCTTTCCAGAGGGAACCGGGAGCAGTGTGATGGATTGGGTGGCACGTGTGTGATCTCCCCATCTCTGGGAGCCGCAGCCACTCCAGGAGACAGGACCAGTCACATTCAGCGTGGCTGTTAGCCTGAGGACCAGCGCTGCTCCCTGGACTGTATCCCAAAGACAGAATAAATCTAACTATTATTTTATGTCTAATTATTTTTATACTTTTTAAAGTATAAAAGTATATTTTTATACTTTTTAAAGTATAACCTTTTTAAAGGTTAACAGCACATGTGTTTGCTTATACGTTTAAGGGAGCATCGTGTCAATTTTTGTTTGAAACTGTCAAACTGTCTCGTGGTGACATGCTCAAAATTATGGAAAGGAAAAATATCTGGAACTGCTGAACTCCTTACAGCAGGTTCTCTGCCCCTCTGGGAGCTGACGATTGTACTTTGTTGTCAGTCATCCAGTGGCCGCGGGGAGGATGTCTCTCCTGATGTGATGGAAGACATCCTCCAAAAAATCCGATCTGCTGGATTAAAATTCCTGCATCCAGCAGCAGATGCCTGGGCAGCCCTTGACGGGTGTGTCGTGCTGATTGCGCGAGGGCGATAGATGGCTTCAGCGGGTGCCGCTCCAGTGTGCTCCTTTCCAGCCCTTCTCACCCATCCGCTCGTGAGTGCTGCTTTGTGGGGCCGTGGCAAAGCCCCCGTGAAGCTGATCGTCCTTGTTGCCTGGAAGTATGGCGCGGGAAGGTGCAGTCCCATGCTTAGGTAGTAAATTCCTCATCTCACAGATATGTCCAGAAGGAGCAAAAAGCAGAAGCTGTATTGCCAGATGGCTAACAAGGAATTGAAGAGTAATTTAATTTGTTTGGAAAACTGAAGTCAAATTCCCTGGCAATAAAATATCCTTTGGAAACTCCCACTGTAGGAAAAACTGTGTGTTCCAGTGATGCAAGTGTGGTGATGCTGTTTGTCCCCCTTGTCTTTAAAAGGTCACTTTTTGTTCTGAGTTTATATGCTCCCACATGCTTCTCTTCAGAAAAAGCCTCATATTTGGAAAGTCGTTGTTGTTTTTTTGCTCTTGGACACGGAGTTTCCCTACGAGAAGTAACAGAATTTGGCAGGAGCCCCTTCGTTATTTGGTATGTCAAAATGTGGAATCCTTAAGCTGCAGAACTCCTTCCTGGCAGGAATTTCCCAGCAGCTTTGATTTAACTCGCGCCCCAGCGTGGTTTTGTTACTCATTATAGTAGGTACCTCACATGTAGCTAATGCTGGGCGCTGTCGTGTGTTGGTTTGGTTTTTGGTTGGGTTTTTTTTCATAGATATAGGCTTTTTTTCATTGCTCCTAGAGTTCATCCTTGGGAGTGAACATAACCTCCTGCACCGCAATCTGCTGCTGTTGAAGGAAGGCCAGAAATAGGCTGGAAACACAGTCAGATGGCAATGTATTGAAGTTATCCATTTGTTTGGCCAGCGGCGCTAGAATATTGCTTTGCGTCAGCCGGCCGCTTCCGAAGACAAGCTAACAGGAAGGTTTTATGGCCGTGGAGGGGCTGGGGCGAGGGGGAGGTATGTGGAATGGGATGGATTAGATAAAGAGCAAAATGGATCATGGCTGTTGTGAGTGCCCCAAGAAGTCTGCTTCTCTGTCAGATTTTGGAAAGTCCCTTAGCCCGAAATAGCTGTGTTTACATCTGGTTCTTATACTGGGGTGTGCTTTCTCCGTTTCCCTGACGTGGCCTGTTAATATCTGCAAACTTCTGCTGCGTTCCTCCGTTGTAACTCAGCCTGTTTGTGCTCTTCATCCTTTGTGAGAAAGCTGGGCTGGGGCGGGGGGGGGGCGCCTGTCAGCGAACACTCGCCGAGTGCAACTGCTGAACAACTTTGACTGGAAAATATTATGCTCTAACACCAGTTTATCCTTAATGGTAGTAACTGGGTGAAGTTACTTGTTTTTTTGGCGTGAGCAATGCTCCAATCTGGACTGAGCGGACAGTGGAAGGCATCTCTCTGGATTTTATCATGCCGCTTTTTTTGAGCGAAACGCGGTCTTCAGTTGGGATCAGAAGCCTGACTGTGGAAAGACAGAAGCAGGTTTTGGGTGGCCGTGAAGCGAGTTACCTGTAGACGCCAGTCTTCCCACTGCTGCGTAGATGTCGTGGGGATTGTGGCACGAAAACACCCAGTGCTGGGGTCGCCCCAGGGCTCCGGGATTGTAGCCGTGGCTGCGTTTACAGCCTTGAATATAGTCAAATCCGTGGTCTCAGGGACATTTATTTTTGGCAGAACAGTGACTGCCACATCTGGCTCGCTCTGTCTGTTGGTGCAGCGTGGTGGTGTTGCTGATTATTGCTGCCAGTGCCGTCCATTTCTGTGACCTCTTGCCACCGTCCCCTCTGGAGATGCTGAACTCAGACGATTGAATCCTTCTGCTTACTCTGTAATCTTCACTTTAAATTCAGTTCTCAGCCTCTGAAGTTAGGGGGTCCCCAGAGGTGTTGGTGAACACCCCAGCTTCGCACCCTGTTATAAATGCTGGGTTTGGGTGTTTGAGGCACCTTGTCCATTCTTCCAAAAACTCGATTCTGCTCCGCAGAACTGTGGGAAGATTCTGCTCCTGCGTGCATAATGTGACACTTAGAGGTGCTAAAATGGAGTTCGTGTGCTCAGAATGGTGGTTTTTTTAACTCTCTTCAGTACTGGTTTTTTATTTTCTATATTTGTAAGAAAACGAAAAGAATTCTAAAGTTTTATATTCAAAATGCGCTATTGTCAGCCTACACTGAAACAACCTGCTTCTGCTGCTGAACGCTGATGCAGGTATGCCTAATGGTATAGCTCCCGGCCTTTTTGTGATAGGTTTAGTGATGGAAATAAAAAGTGGGGGAAGTACGATGCTATCCGTGCAGTTACAGGCTGCCAGCTGCCGTGTGTGTGTTTGGGAGGAGAGGAAGGTCCTTTCCTCCTGCTTCCTATCCACGAGACGCAACGCGGGATCTGCTCCCGGGAATCCTCGTCAGCGCGCTGCAGAGGAGAGCCGGTTCGCCTTGACGGTTTGTATTCCATCTATGGCAGACTGCTGCAGTGCCCTGCAGCGCGTTCAGAGCGCAGCGTATTGCCTGGCCGGTAATTACTCTGCTACAGCCCTTCAGCCTTCTGTTACCGAACACACCCGTTACTGCCGTCTTCAGTTCCAAATAAACCCTGCGAAGCTGTAATTGAACCTGTTCAAGCTTGCATATAATCCTGAAGTGATTTATATACAGTATTTTAAAGTGGTTTTTATCTAGCGTGTATTTTCAATCAACTTTTCATTATCCAGAATAATAGTGGGCGGGTGTTCCAGCGAATGCAGCTGCTGCAGCTTTGACCTTGCTTGGCCCGCAGAACAGCAGCTCTCTGGATTCTTCCAGTGTGTCTGCGAACTGGATTGCAGTTCAGGCGTAACAGAGACTTAGCTGTACAAAAAAAATAAGGTTTATTGTTACAGCTTGTAAAGACTGGCTTTTCAACGCATCTTCAGGGTTAAGTAACAGGGCTGCTAATTAGAAATCACCTCACTGTGCACCAAATGGACGGGTTTTCTGCAGACCCAGCAGAATTTCTGTGCACAAAGGCGATGGCTACAGTGAGCAGAGGTGTGAGAGCAGGAGGGTTTGCAAGACTCAGCGTTTTCTTTGCAGGTGAATTCCTTTCCAGACTTTTTACTGCAAGATCCATGTAGAGGAAGAAACAACTGGTGTCCAGGTACTCGAGGTGCAGTAATCACCAGTCTGACTATGGAGCCACGCGTGTTGAACCTGAACAGTATTTCTGCCTTGTCAGACCCAATCTCAGGCGGATCACGGGCTTTTCCTTTGCAAACGACAGCGTTGGTGTCTGATTTGGGCATAGTGTGGGCAAGTGCAAGGCAAGTAGGAAACTTTTCTAGGGACAAAGCAGCGGTACCGTTTCGTGTGTGCAAAGACTGCGCATTGTGTAGGGGTTAAATAATCACAAATATAGAGCATCCTGAGGTGAAGGGAATGACAGGATTTATTGAACTTTGCCGACAGTGTAAATGTTATTACGGGGGGAGGTACAGTACTCTTAGGCTATGGATTCCAATTTGGGATGCCAATCCAGTAATATAAAAGCAGTAGGAAATCTGATCCGGACTCTGTTCTCTATAGCCCACGTCAATAGTTCAATAGTCAATGGGGTTTTCATCTTCAAACTGAGTTTCTCTGGACTTTTTTACGGAACTGGTGTAAACCCAGAACATTTATTTTATGGGCATATAGTGGCTCTGTAGCCTGGCTGTTGGAAACAACTGCCTGGATGGTTTATTTCGCTCCATTTCTTCAGGCAAGTGTAATGAGAATAAATGTGGCTGTAGAATTGATTTCAGTATTGCATAAAATATGAATTACAGAGTTCAGCATTTTCCTGGACTGGAACATGACTCAACACACAGACAGCACGCTGTCCTCCTGCAGGTGGGAAATCCAGAAGTGAGGGTTGTGAAGACTTTTAAAACTGAGTAGCAAACAGTTAAACTCAGCGGAAGGGGATACAGCGGTGTCTGGGCTGCGTTAAGCGATTAGAGGCGGTTCTCTGCTTCCCAGAGAAAAGTGAGCACAATGGTCTCAGCTCAAAGGAAAACGTCTCCCCCTTGTTGCTTGTCCAGTTGGGTTATAATTGGCATCTTGTGTCCCTGCAGTACAGCCTCGTTTTTCCTGCATCGCTTGGCCCAGCGCAGAAGAGGGTCACAGTGAGGGCCGTGCCACCAGTGAGACCATCCTCAAAGGCTGAGCGTGTTAATCCCGGTGCACCTCGCTTAAACTGCTCTCTAGCCCTGAGGGCAGCTGGCAAGGAAGGCTCATCCGTGTCACCAAGCCCTGTTACTCTCCAAATCAGTGTGGTTGTGTCCAAGGCACTGTTGGGAATGGTCCCTGCGAGCGCCCAGGTTGTTCATGGAAGAGCGTTGGTTGGCCAAGGATGAGATGATGCCAGAGACCTTCCCACAGCTCAGTGGTCTGCAGGGCTGAGTGCTGGTGGGCAGGGCTGGTCCCTGGCTGTGTTTAATTTCACAGATGTGGCCAAGGAGGCTCTGCAAGAAGGTGCGCGGTGTGGAGAGCATTCTGGTGCTGTGCAGCCCCAGTTCATGTCTTCAGCTCAGCCCGTCCATCAGCTGAGCCTTGTGTAGCTGGAGATGCCAACGTGCTCTTCAGTACGTGCCTGCGCTGCGGAGATAGGGAGGCTTGGCTGCGCATGAAAGCAGCCGGCTGAATGGGAGGTAATTCAGTGGTGTACAAGAGAGTGTGGTAAAGCTGATGTGCAAAATGACAGCTAGGACTTTGAGAAGATAGTTTGGGGATAATTTGTTCCAAAAATACCAGCTACTCTCCCTCATCCTTCAAGTTTTATTAGAATTCTGGTCTCCCAGGAGGGCTTCTACTTTCCTTCTCCTCTGCGCTCCCAGAGAACACGCCGTGGGCTTGCGTCACCCGTGAGCATTGCTCTGCAGCTCTGTTTTTCACTCCTAGCTTTGTTTCCCATTTTTCTCTGCTGTGGGTTGGAAAGTTACAATGCTGCTTAAGTTTATTTTATCAGTGCCACAGTCTGTAGGTGAAGATTTTCAGCACAGATACAAGGAGTGTTTGTTTCAAATATTTCGCTCAGGGCTTCATCCTTTCTCTGGTGTGTCATTTTCTTGGGTAGCGGTCTGTCGTAGTTCAGCCCCGATCGGGACCAGACTACGCAGTCTGTCTCTCGCTCCCCCCACCCTCCGAGAGAACAGGAGGAGATGATATAAGAAAAACGGGTCGAGGTTTGAGATAAGGACGGGGAGAAATCCTTAAAGTTACCGTCATGGGCAAAACAGACTTGACTTGGGGAAAACTATTCATTTACTTCTAAAATTAGCAGGAGAATGAGACAGGGAACAAGATAACCTCCCCCCACCCCTCCCTCTTCCCGGGCTTAACATTATCTCTACCACCTTCCCTCCCGAGGGGCACGGGGTGGGGGGAAGGGAATGGGGGTCGTGGTCAGTTCATCACACATTGTTTTACGCCTCTGTGTCATCGTCAGGGGAAGAACTCCTCGCATTCCTCCTCTGCTCCAGCGTGGGGTCCCTCCCACGGGCCACAGTCCTTCGTGAAACTGCTCCGGCGTGGGTCATCTCTTCCACGGGTGCAGTCCCTCCAGAATGGCTGCCCCAGCGGGCCCTCCACGGGGCACAGCCTCCTTCAGGCCTCCACCTGCTCCGGCGTGGGGTCCTCCACGGGCTGCAGGGGGATCTCTGCCCCTCCGTGGACCTCCATGGGCTGCAGGGGGACAACCTGCTCCACCATGGTCGTCACCACAAGCTGCAGGGGAATCTTGGCCAGGTGCCGCATTACTCCTCCCCCTCCTTCTTCACTGACCTTGGCGTCTGCAGCCGTTCCTCACAACAGGCTGGCAGACGCCTCTCAGGATCCTTTTTACATCTTATTCACTTCTCATCTCCTCTCCACTTCTTGCAGCGAGGCCGGGCCGAGTTGGGCCCAGTTGCCCGCCCGGCGGGAGGCCAGAGGGTGAGGGCTGCAAGGCCCATGAGGCTCGCGCCTCCCCCTCTCTGCCCCCCGCTCAGCTTCTTCACATCTTCTCCTCCTTTTTTTCCTGTTTTCCCCTACTTAAATACGTTATCGCAGAGGCGTTATCATGGGACATTCTGCTACCAATTGGCTCGGCCTTGGCCAGCAGCGGGTCCGCTCTAGGCCCGGCCAAGTCCACTGAACAAAGGGGAGCGACTTCTAGCACTTTCCTACAGAAGCTACCACCTTAGGCCCCCCCTCACTAACAAAACCAGAACAGGGTCCTTCTCTCTAACTAAATAAAAAAAAATGGGCACAAACACAGATGTCATTACCAGAGGGAAGGAGAGGAGGAGAGGACAGCCATCTCAAAGGAAAAGGAAAAATGTCTGAAGAGTGATCATAGTCACGACCGTTGCTCTAAGTATAGGAAACACACCTTGCAGCAGTGCAGCTGTGCTGCTGTGCTCCGAGATGAGAAGAAACTTAAGGTGATGTTGCCCAGAAATACGCTGTAGCATGAGGTTACAGGATTTGTGTCCGGTGGTTGTGGAATGCTTGGGGCAGACGGGGTTTTTGCAGGTCTTGCTGGTCGCCGTACAAATACCCCTTAGCAAAGCAAGAGCCGCACAGCCCTAGCGCGGAGCAGGCTGCGGCGTCTTGCTGAGGAACATCCTTACAGCGAGACAGATCCGAGCCGTGACCTTCAGTTTTACAGACATCAGGACAGGAGCGCTGCAGAGGAAGAGTCGGGTTTCACACTTACACAGGGGAAAACCTGGAAGTAAACCGTGCGGAGCGGCGGGAAGAAACCCGTGCGCTGGATGTGATGTTGAAGTCGTGATGAAAGCCGGCGTGTTTTGCCAGATTGCATCTCATGCTGCACCTCCTGCCATCCCTCCTCTTTGAAACAAGTTATTGTCCACCAAGATGTGTTTTGTCAATCTGTGAGGCATCTGCACTGGATGACTAATTAACTTTTAATTAGCAGGGAATAGAAAGCTCAGTTTTGTTTTGGTTGGAAGCTCAGGCTCTGAGTTCTGTACTGAAATGGTGATTTGGGAGCTTTCCTGCCCCTCCTCAGCAGAAACGTGACCGTGGAGGTATGTGGCAACGGTTCATTTAGGTCTGGACGGGAGGAGAAGCAAAACGCTGCAATTTAGAGCTGTTCAGCTCCGCCTTGGAGACTGAGCTGGGCTTTGCCAGCCTCGTAATTGCGATTGAGACACTCCGGGCTGCCGGTGGCCGCGCGAGTTAGCCCGGTTTCACTGACTGTTTTGAAACTCTGGAAACTGAGGCAAGTGTGGAAGGATGACCGTGTGTGCAGGTTCTGTAACCATGCATTTGAAATGTCTGGAATCCCGCGCTGTCGCTGCCCGGCGGAGTCGGGCTGCAGGCTGCTGGGAGGGGCGGAGGGTGGGGGTGATGAGGGGAACAGATGGAAGCTGGAAAGATCAAGGTCCTGCCACGCTCTCCTTGAGCAGCGGGGTGCCTGTCACTGCCTTCTTGTGTGTCTGGACTTCATTTCCATACCTTTAAAAGGGAATGCAGAAATATTGCCAGGCAGAATCGGACCTCTCCAACCTTCTCCCCCCACCCCCTCCTGCAGTCAGTGAATAATGAATCCCCTCCTTCCTCATGGTGAAGGATCAAGTAGAAACCTGATCTCGAAGTGACTTTTCTGGAGAAGACGATCCGGCAGCCCCGTTTCCCTCTCGCCGTGGTCACACAGCGGTGCTGCATCGCCCCTGGCCAGTGAAGATGCTGGATGGCAGAAGAAATGGATGCAGCTGCTGTTCCAAGCGCCCTTCCCAGCTGCGTGTGTCAGTACAATTGCACGATTGCCAAGCAGTGTGAAAAAAGGGGCAATATTTCAGGTCAACAGAGAGCTACAAAGTGTAGTAACGCTCTTAAAACGTTTTTATATGGGTATTCTTCTGCTAGGCAATGTTTCATGATAAGCAGCCTGTGGAGCTGGAGCAGAACATTAACTCCAAACACCCGGCGACTTGGTCAGCAGCTGGTTCAGTGGGTGAGAGTCTGGATGAGGACACATCCTTCAGGGGGTGGTACTGGTTCGTTAACGCGGCCTTACTGGAACTGGCCCAGTCCAGGTACCTGGGCTGATGCCCTTCCAGCGAAGAAAAACGTAGATCTGCAACCTTACGCTTGCCAGGCTGTATTTAGCGTAGGAGCTGTTAAATCAGCACACCCCCTGTGCGTTTGAGGTGTTTTTCACGTGAGCATCCTGCGTGCCCGTTCAGGATGGGACGTGAGGGACATCCACGTGCCTTTGAACAGCCTTGCCCTCTCTGAGACACCGCAGAGAGCGGCTTGCCGGGGGTCAGCTCGTGCAGCGGCAGCACAGCTCCGCAAAGAGCTGGCTGGAAGTTTGTTGAGAGGTACGTGCTCTCCCCACCCTTTTTCCTTTCCTCCGAGCTCCTCTCCCCTCCTCCTCCATCCCGCACTCGTTTCAGTGTACATTGCACAAGCTCCACATCGCCTTCTCCTAGCTCAAAACAACTTCTGAGCAAACAACCGAAACCCTGTTGTGCTGCATGATGTGTGTCCTCCCTTTAATGGTGTGAACTGCTCTGTGTCCTTTAAAATATCTCCCTTGTCGCAGCCTCAGAACGCGTACTGGAATTTAAGCTTTTCAAAGTGCCGTCGATTCGCCTCCGACCTGCTCTCAGCCCGCCAGGCCTTGGGAGCTTGTAAGCTTTTCTTCTTTTCTCCTCCCCCTCCTTTTTTTTTTTTTTTTTTTTCCCCTATTTTTTTTTCCCCTTTTTTCCCTACAAGTGGCAGCCCAAATCCCAAGCTGAAAGTGAATCGCTGCTGCTGGCTGCCCTCCAGCATTCCTCGCTGAGCGAGTCAGGATCTGGAATGTCAGAAGGCAGCAGCAGGGAGGGCCGGGAGAAGCCTGCGCGTGGGTAACGGCGCCCGGGAGGAGGAGGACGGAACAAAACACAACTTCATTTGGCCTGCCCCTTTCCAAACCAGCATTTGTTCCTGATTTATGCTTTCGCGTTTCGCTTAAAGCATGTAGCTGTGCGCAGTGACGGCAGAGAGCTCGCAGCAGCGCTCCGGAGTAAAACAGGTTTTGGTTTTCTTTTCTGGTTTCTTTTTTTTGGCAAAAGCTTTGAGTCTCGATATCTCCAGCTGGTTTTCCAGCTCTCTCTCTTCAGCCGGGAGTTTTTGCCTCCTGCAGTTTTCGGGAGAGATCGCTCTGGTGCTGTGGCACACGCTCTGGATGAGGGGAGATGTCCTTTTGCGGAGAAGTTGGGATGGGGCCTGGCCAGTGACGCTGGCACGGAGCAACGCCCGGCGCTGGAGCACAGTCCTTGACACTTTCTCTTCTTCTTCTTGGACAAGAAACGTTGTGGAGCCTCAGCTCTCCCTGCAGCAGATTAATGCCTAAAATTATACACCCTAAACAGCAGGGTTTAATTACCAGAGCTGTGAGTAGTTTAATTAGTTTGTTCTGACCTTGGAAGAAGGACCTGCCCGGCGCCGTAAAGCGACAGAAGAGCAAGACTTGTGTTACTTCTCGGAGCCACCCAGCCCGCGAGGCCATGTCGTCCTTGTACACCAGGAGTAAAGAATACACTCGCAGCAGGAAGGCTCAGTCAGATTCTCCCCCGTCCTCTCCTTCCCCGATCGCAAAGACGCTCAGAGTAAGCAGCTTTTTCCTTTCTGTATTACACGGAGACCTGCTGGGCACGTGCTCTGAGCAGAGACCGGTGGTGGTGGTGGTTTGTTGTCTTACCCTTGGAGACCTGTGTCTGTGGTTTCCTTTGGAGAGGAGGATGGTTTACGTGGAACTTGGGAAGGAGCCTCTGCAGCAACAGGTTTTCAGCAAGCTGCCAGAGCCCTTGCACTGGGATTCTTTGCTTTAGTGGCTGTAGGGAGCTGCTGTGATGGTGGATTCCCCTCTGTCCTGCTGTTTGCAGAAACATCACTGTCCTGGTAGGCTATTGCTGGACAAAACCTCACCGATGAAAATGAAGCAAAACCTGACCAGCCTGTTACACTGCGCCCTTTCCATAACCACCCTGATATTGCTGGTGGAACGAGGTTTGCTGTCCAGCTCTCACCTTTGGGGCTCTGCTGACCTGTGGTAGAGTTCAATAATTTCAAGAACATATAGAGCACCTGGAACAGGAGGCGAGGCCAGGTAGTTAACTGGTCCTCCCCAAACCAGAGCTGCTGTCCCCATCTACCCAGGTGTTTGAAAGCTGGGAACGTTTCATAATGGTTTTGCTGATGGCTGCGGAGTCATGTGAAGGGCTGTCCTGAAACTCTGGGTCTGTGTCGTTACACGGGCAGTCTCTTCGCCGGCAAGAAATATTCCCATGCCGGAGTCAAAGCCTGGAGGAATTGGTTTTTAAAAGGCAGGCTAATTTTAGATAGAAGCATTAAATGAATCTGAGCACTGGTGTTTGCTCACATCAGATATGCATTGTCTGCTCCTTTCGAAGTGACGGATCTTGGGCTGGAAAAGCACAGCCTGAGATGTGACAGGGTTTTGCCCCGCTGACCGCGGGGTAACTCCAGCCCCGCTGGCTTTCGTGGCTGCTGGTTGCCCCTGGGCTGTTAACTGTTTAACCCAGGAGCTGTCTGTGCTTTCTTCCCGTCTGCGATCAAGTGTCTCTGAGGAGGTTTTGGATAATACAGAACTATCCCCTGTGCGCTTAGATGGACTTTGTTCATCAGTTTTTACAGCTGTGCTTACCGGTTCCCCTGTAACTTGCCACAGTATTGACAACCAGCTCAACAGCAGGTGGAGAACCCTTCAAACGTGGTCTTACTCATAGAATAAAGCTGAAAATGTTTTAATTTCTTTGAAAACCCAGGGTTTTTTTAAGATCAGTCATGTTCAGCGTACACAGACTGACTCATTTTCCCCCCGTTATGCATCCAGGCGCATAAACAAGTGACAAACGTCTTGCAGGAGCTGAGGGCTGTGTTGGTGGTGCGTGCCCGTCTGCTTTGGCTCCTCTTTGTAGGAGATGCTGGTTTGGTCTGCCAGTAGCCGTGAAGGGATGGCAGGCTCTTGGGGGCCCGCGGGTGTTGGAGGAGGTGGTGGGAGCTCTCGGGTGGGTACAGAAAGGTGCTGGGTGGGAATGGGAGGGCCTGGAGAAGAGCGTTCCTCAGCTTCTGTGGCAGCGGGGTTTTGGTGAAAGCAAATATGTGAGCGTGGAAATCTCGGTGGTTCTCGCAGTAGTGATGGAACGCCAGCTGTGCGCCGGAGCATCGGTGTGGGAGAAGGCAGGGTGGGAGAGTGCGGCAGCACGGACTGAGGAGGCAGTGCAGGACGCAGCCTGGTGCTGCCCGGGGCGTGGAAATAGCCCGTGCCTTAAAAGGCCGGTTAGGGAAGGATTGACTTCAGGCTAAAACAACGTATCTGAGTTAACTCTTTCTCCAAAACAAAGTCATTCTGCTATGAGGAAAAGAAATGACGGAGTGCGGTTTTCTACGGCTTTGTCCCACGTGTGTATTGCCCCCCCAGCTCCCCGTGCCCACAGTGACCGAACCCGTGCCGCAGGGTGCCACCAGCCTGCGTAACGCAGGTGGGACCGTGATCTCCTGGAGTCTTTCATCTTTCCGTCCCGTCGGGATTGACACCAGCAGACCCGCGGGCTCTAAACGTTCCCAGCTGAGCAGGGGTGCGAAAACACATGAGTAGGCAGGGAGCCTCACGCGTGGTGCAGATGTGGAAAAAACCTCATGGAGAACCAGACAAAGCCAAGGTTTTACTTATTAAGGTGTCGGGGCCAAAGAGTTTCCTACGGCATTCCCTGCTGCACCTGCCTGCCGCTCACAGCCTTCCTCCTGAGGTGCTATGACGATATTGCTTGGGGTTTCCCACCTTTCATCGACGGGATCTCCCCAGAAACGCAGCTGAGGAGGGTGAGCGCTTTGCACGGAGCTCGCGCAAGTCACAAGAGAGGCAATATCCTCGAGCAGGGCGCGGGAGCAAAAGGCTGGCAGAGGAGATTCGGGTGGGAGCGGGGCGCTGGAGTGCGACCCCCTCCGTGTGCGAGGTCAGCACTGTCCTGTTGCCCCTGAACCTCCGCAGGCTGAAACACTTAGTGTCTTGTGCTGCAACAGAGGAGCCCAGAATTAGTCACCAGTACAAGGACAGCCAAGTAAACGCTGGTGAATCACCGGGGTAAACGTTGCTGGCGCCACCTTTTCAGTGGCTTGAATCACAATGTTGCTGGAAAGTGGAAACTCAAATCCCTTTTTGAAATCAATTCGGATCGTCCCGTTATTTGGGAAAAGCTTCCATTTTGGTGGATGCATTTTTTTCCACAAGTTTTGCACCATACCGTTTCAGCTCGAGGTTTCTCTTCCTCGAAACACGATTCGCGTAGTCGGTGCCGAGGGTGTAATGGGCAACCCATGGTCTGAAACCTGTTGTGCATAAGTAAACAAGTAAATGACAGGATTGGAAGGGTGAGAGTGAGGACTGAATTTTCTTTTTTTTTTTTTCTTTTTTTGTAATCCTACTTATGCTGGGCCAGTTGTTTTTTCAGAGGAAGTACCCTGTGGTTTGTTTAGGCTGATGCGCGTGCTCACTGCCGCACTGCGTGACCCCTGCGTTTCTCCCCGGGCTCTCGGTAAGGACGCAGAACGAACGCGAAGCGGAGCGCACAGTCCCTGCTTCCCGCGCAGGCGGTCACTGCAGCTTTTCAGTTGTTTCCCACCTCTTTGTCAACCAGCCTTCCTTTCTTTTACAAACTGCTCCTTCTTGTCTTGTCACCCGATATATTTTGGTGTAAAAAAGGCCATCAAAACTTAAAACCCTCGTCAGCGTGCATGCTGGTTCAGTAGCAGCGGCATCCCTCCGCTGCCGTCCCTTGCTGCTTGTCACTCGCTCCTCGGGAGACTCTGCGTGGTTCTTGTTGTTCTGGCCGCGTTCAGGGTTTCACTACGCGGCTTTTTCCCTCTGAATGTTAAATTGCTCCCTCATTAAACCACCTCCAGCACTTATTACTTGAGTTTTCCAGCTGAATTTCTGTCAGTAAGGGCTCAGCAGTAAAGTTTTAAGTGTACTCAGTGGCCTGCGCTGATTTATTGGGTTCTGCCTTTCACTGGAGCGTCTGGAGGAGCTGCGCTGGGTGGGATTCGGGATGCAAGAGCATCACCTGGCGTGGGCCGTGTGTTTTCACCGAGTCGCTTGATAGTAATACCTCAGCGTAAAAAGCAACGGTTGCCAAATTGCCATCCCTGTTAGCCAGCCTCCACGTCGGGCCCGCGGTTGCTCTGAGCAGTGATTGCCACGGCAGCAAATGCTCCTGCTCTGGGTGCGATTTTGATGCGGACACGTCTAGAATCCAGAGGGAAAACCAAAACCACATAAATGTTAGCCGTCTGAGCTGCAGGCGGCGGGCCCGCAAATCAAACCAGCGTGGTTTGGTATTGATACATAAATAATGGTATAAAATCTTAGAGGTCCGCTAACGCGACTAAAGCAGGCGGCGTCTCATCCGTGGGCGATGTCCCGGAGTGCTGAGGGGCCGGCGGAAGCGCCCGGTGGCATTGCAGCCTTCGCGGAGTTGAACGTAGACGCGTCTGATGGCTTTCCCTCCGCCAGTGCTTTCGCCACAGGTTTAATCCTGTTCCAGAGCCACAGTCACAGGTTTGCTCTCACGTTAGGTGGACATGAAGGAATCCTTTGGTTTGCTGCTCCTGCAAGTGCTTTAGAGAACTGAGAGTGTTACGAAAACATTTCTGCAGGAAACTTTCTCATCCTGGGTTACCGCTTAGTGCCCTGGACTCGTTCTAGTTGTGATAAAAATGATGCTGCATGAATTGAAATGGGGTCAAATAAGTTATCTCTTGACATTTTCTGTCTGATTTCTGGATTGCTGACTGGTTACGCAGCATTTGCGGAAATGATTACCTCCTCTGCCATTAGCTGACAAAAAAATGTGGGATATTGAAACTTGAACTTTAAGGCAATTAACCTTAGTCTGTGTTTTTCAGCACCCTGATTTGTTTATCGCTGGTTATTTCTCAAGCATCATGTTCCTTAGATGGGTGTCAGTGAGAAATCCTTCTGGGTTCTGCTCTCTGTTTATTGAGTTTTCATAGAATCACGGAATGGTTTGGGTTGGAAGGGACTGTTAAACCCCCCCTGCCAGGAGCAGGGACATCTCCAACCAGACCAGGTTGCTCAGAGCCCCGGCCAACCTGGCCTGGAATGTTTCCAGGGATGGGGCATCCACCGCCTCTCTGGGCAGCCTGGGCTGGTGCTCCACCACCCTCAGAGTAAAAAATTTCCTCCTTATATCCAGTCTGAATCTGCCTCCCTCTGTTTTAAAAACAACACCCCTCGTCCTGTCACAGCAGGCCCTGCTGAAGAGTCTCTCCCCACCTTTCCTGCAGCCCCCTTTGGGCACTGGGAGCCGCTCTCAGGTCTCCCCGGAGCCTCCTCTTCTCCAGGCTGAACAGCCCCAGCTCTCTCAGCCTGGCCTCACAGCAGAGCTGCTCCAGCCCTCTCAGCATCTGCGTGGCCTCCTCTGGACTCGCTCCAGCACGTCCACATCTTTCTTATGCTGGGGGCTCCAGAGCTGGACGCAGTGCTGCAGGTGGAGTCTCACCAGAGCGGAGCAGAGGGGCAGAATCCCCTCCCTCGCCCTGCTGCCCACGCTGCTGGGGGCGCAGCCCAGGGTGCCGTTGGCTGTCTGGGCTGCCAGCGCACATTGCCGGCTCACGTTGAGGTTCTCGTCCTCTGTAAATATCCATTTCTGGAAGTGTATCAGGAACTTCTACCGAATGATGCCCTAAGAATGACTGGATGTTCCCTGCTGTGACTCAGTAGCCAGACTCCTCTCCTGTCGCTGACTACGCGTGTGTATAAATAAAATGGGTCAGGGCGCGTGCTCTGACCCGTGGGGTTAGTGGCGTACCCCAGCCTATGTCCTTGGGCTAAATGTTCTTCAGCTCTCCTCCTTTTGGAGGAACGGAGCAAACTGATCCAAGCCAAAGCTGTAGCAGTGAGTCTGTTAACTGTTAAGGGGTCTGAGTGGACATGGACATTTCAGAAAGAAGCCCGTGATGTTACACTACAACCTCATTTCAGACTCCCATGGTGACCCTCTGCTGCCTGGTCGGTGGCGGGTGCCTGTGAAGAGGCTGGTTAAGCAGCCGGAGAGCAGTTGCTTGTGGGGGCTCGGCTTCCGTAACCAGTGCCCGTTGCAGGGCAAGGGGGCCAGAAGGTCCGAGGACAACTCGAGGTTGCACCAGACCGGGGAATCGGCCTGGGCAGGGGAGAAGGAGAAAGAGGATGTCTTTAATTTGGGTCAGCTCAGTGCAGCCGTAAAACCAAGCACACTGGCACAGCTGAGACGAGGCGGCACTGTGGGGTGGGAACGAGTGGCCACGGGAAGTGATGGGGAGAGCGGGTGGAAACTCTGTAGGCAGCAAACCACTTCCAACTGCTGAGCTGGAAACCAGCGTTTACTTCAGTTGCAGGAGCTGGTTGTAGTTTTGTTTTTCATAAAATGAATACAAACGCGTACAGAACAGGGCTAGAGGAGACTCGCAGCTCAATCCACCTGTTTCCCCAGGGCACCAGCAGCTGGACCTGTGCCGTTCCTGACGGATACGTCTTGTGCTTGCAGGCTTCCGCCCGTGGAGATGGAGCCCAATGCACCGGAGCTGCAACTGGTGCTCAAAGGAAAAGAGAGAGACCTGGGGGAGTTGTTAGGTTGGTTTTGGTTAGGGGTTTTTTTTGTTGGTGTTTATCTTGCAATGAATTGCAGCGCGTTTGCAGGGTGAGGAAGACAGCGTTGCCTGCAGGCCTGTGGCATTCTCATACTGAAGAAATTCAGAGCAGAACTGTTCTCTTCTTGTCTCGCTTGGCCTTTCAGCTTTTATTTCCTCGTGTCTGGGCAGTTCTGTCTAAAATCATGTCGCTTTGCAAAATTAAATTTTTCGCCAATAAAATTTGATCCCTTAGAAAAGAAGGGAAAAAAATAAGAGCAACGACCCCAGGTTTCTGAATTGTAGCCTTGACTAAACCAAAATACAATCCAGCTTGACGTTTTACGTGGGGAGTTTTATCCCCAAGAGCCACCATAGTAAACTGAGCTGCTCAGAGCCAAGGGGCCGCGCGAGCGGCGCGGGGAACTGAGGCACAGGCTGGCAGTCGCGCAGAGCAGCGTCCAACTGCAGGGCGTTCGGATGCGTCTGGGATGGCAGGAGATGTGGTCGTCGCTCCGTTGCGGCCGTACATGTTTGCTTCTGAGGAAGTACGTGCTAGCCGTACCGAAAATGGTGTGATCTGTTGCAGCCAGCTGCCAAGGCTGCTAATTCCGTCTTCGAGGACCTTTTAATATTATGCTTCAGTAACACAGCTTTTATTAAGCAAAGTTTATTGATTTATAGTTTGTGAGAACCTATTCTGTACCAGGCTTCTGGGAGTTGGAGGTTACCTGGAGGTGGTTTGGCTACGCTGGATTATTAATCACATCAGTGGGGTTCCGTACGCCTTGTGTTGGCACAAATGCAAAGCCGGGCGGGGAGGCAGCGCTATTCATCACGGCAGCCATAGCTAACAGGATGCTGGAGCAAACCGCAGCTCTGGGGTCAGCAGAGCAGCTTGCCGAGGGAGGCAACGGCCTCAAACTGTGTCAAAAGCGGCGTTTAACCCGACCCTCTAATTATTCCGTATACGCTGCAGAACCAAACTTAACCCCAAGCCTACCTGACTGGACAAATGTGGCTCGAGGGGACGCCGATCTGAGTTGTGCTCCATGGGGATGGGTCTGATGTGTGCCAGGCAGCCTTCCTCATGCTCTTCCTCCTTCCGGCTCAGCTCTCGCTGTGCCAGCTCTGAGAAGACCTGGACCTGCAGCAGCACGGCACCCCAGAGAGGTTGTCGCGTAGCCGAGCGCAGAAACCTACGGAGGTGTCGGAGCAGAGCTACGTAACTGCGGGAAGGTGGTGGCTCTTGCATATCAGAGGGAAAGAGCTGGCCCAAAAGCAGCTGGCTTTATTTTATGTTTAATTTCTAAAACAAACAGGACTCACCAGCAGGATATTTGCCAAAGCAAGAGTAAAATTTGAGAAGTTCCTAAAACTTCCCGTCTTGGTTAAGAAAAGGGAGGACAGCGGGGCTGGAGCTGAGCTCCAGGATCTTGGTAAACGGAGGTTATTTAATCATCAGCGTTGATCAGGATCTCTGAAACCAAACACACCAAAATAAATTCCTTGAGAACTACCTTAAAATAGTCCCCGTTTTCCTGAGGTTGGCCAGTTGGAGATGAAGAAGCATAGAATGTTCCCAAAGCATCTATTTTTTTCTTTTTTCTTTTTTTTTTTTTTAAGAAAAATGTAAACAGTAGGCTTTTTCTGCCTTTGCTGGGTCAGATCCCAGCCGCAGAAGAACACAATTGGAAGCAATTAGGCCAATTTCTGACTTGGCAAGAGCAGTGGCCGATCCCCCTTTTGGCACCGCATTTCAGGGCTGTGTTTTATCTAAACCTTCCATGAGGAATTTGCTTTTAATTATACTTCACTGAACTCTTAGCAGCTGTAAACGTTTCTGAGTTTTTAAGGGAAAGCTCCTGCCCTCCCCAGTGCCAGCATGTTTCTAAAATCAAAACTGTACGGCGTTCCTGGCGCCGCGCAGCTTCCCGGCGGTCCGGGCGAGGGACGGCCAGTACCTGGTGCCTGCGCCCCTTCCTTGGGATCGACCCGCGTCAGCGCAGCGAGAGCTGGGAGCCCAGGGGAAAGCAGCCCGTGCAGGCAGCATCAGCCCGGTATGATGCTCTTCTGCGCCTTTCCTCCGGTCCCGTCTCGGATGTCCTGTGTTTTGCCAGCCCACTTGGGTCGAATCGTCTGTGACCCTGGCCGGGAGGGCTGGCAAAGCGAGCTGAGCCCCGTTGTTGTCCCCCACCACCCCCAGCGCTACCCGAGTGCGCTGCCCCCTGCGAGATGGACGGGAGGAAGGATGGCGTGGTCTCTCGGGGGAGAGGTCTGAGAGCTGAGAATTACGAAAACCTCGCGAGCCTGTCTGCAAGTGCTCTGTGCTTTTAAGTTTTCCTTTAAAAGCCATCCCCTGGGCGTCTCGGCGCTCTTCAGCAGGAGCGCCGGGGTCCTGGCTCAGCGCTGGCTGCCGTGCCGGTTTCTGAATCAGGACAGCCTCGCGCCTCGCTTCTCCCTGGGGTCCTCCTCCCCCCGCCCCCGGCCCTGCAGCGGTGTGACCCTGTTTGGGTTGCAGGCAGGATCATTTCGCTACCCGATGCTTCCCTGGCTGGTAATGTTTCTACTCAAACTTCTGATCCCAAGGGAAATGAAGGAGGCTGGGCAAAACTGGCAGTGCTGCTCCAAATTTGCGAGGGGAAGAAAGAAACCCCAGTGCATTTGTACGGTTGATGGCGCGGTTTTTCAGCATCCCCTTTTTCACCTTAGCAGGTTGCACGGTGCTCATGCCAAGAGAAAATCGGGAGGGGAAAGCCCTTTCTTGCAGCAGCTGAGTCAGTAAGCGCAAATTTGGTGCCTTGGCTCTTGTTTCCCTCTGTTTACCCCCAACTTCTCTTTCCAGAAATGAAGGAGGCAGAGTTTTGTCCTTCACCTTCTGACTCTGACCTCGGAGTTTCCAGCTCTGGGACGCCATCTCGAGCAGACACAACCTTCTGCACTGCTTGCATCCGCAGTGCAGTGAGCCAGCTCATGCTGCAGAGGTTTAAAAGAATATTTTGTGGTTGTTTTAGGAGAAGGGGCAGTGCGTGGAGGCGAGGCGGTTGCTGAGGTGCAGGTGCAGCTGGAAGCACACGGCGAGGGTTTCCAAGGGTGCCACGGCCAAAAGCAGGGCAGAACCGAGCCGGAAATAAGCTGGGTTCTGCTGAAAATATCTCCGGTGTGATCTCCTGGTGGCCTCTGAAAATGTTTGGCTGTCCTTAAGCAGACAGCAGGGATGGCTCAGTTAGGCGCTTGGTCCCGTGTCGGCACGTAGGGCTCACACTTCCCCTCTCCGGTGCCTCCTGCGCCACACAGCTGCCTCCTCCCAGGGGCACGAGATTTTAGTCGTCATTTTGCTTCCTCAGGCTTCAAAGCCTCTCTTTGTACTAAGAACTGCTGCTTTCCCTGTCGCCTCTTTTAGCTGGGGCCTTTTTTTGAAGGTGTGAAGTGGAACTTTCTTTTTTTTTTTTTTTCATTCTGGATTTTTTTCCCCTCCTCCATCATTATTTAAAAAAAAAAAAAAGAAATCGCACACAAACACCTGAATAAGCTGCTCCTTGAAATATCAGTACAAACACTGGCATTTGTGCAAACCTAGAAAAATATTAAGTCAGAAACTGATTTAAAACAAGATAAATAAGTTTCCGCTCCTTCCCTGAAGGTACCAGCGCGTGGAAGAATGATCTGCTGGTGAAAACTGTTCTGCAACTTTCATTGTGGCAGGGACACTTCCAAGCCTGCCGTGAGGTCTCGTTCAGGCTCTCCTTTCCAGACCCCAGCCCTTATCCAGTTCCTCTCCAACTTAATCACCTTGGTCTTAAAAATACCGCTTCTAACTGAAACAACGCGGACGAGGCACCCGAAAATTGAAGGGTGAGGGAAAGGCGCCGGCTTTCCCACGGCTGTGAGCACAGAGGTTTCCTGTAGCTCCGCGCTGTTCCTGCTTGACGCCGGAGTTGTTTTACGGCGCGGAGATGCACTGTAAATGTGCTTTAAACGTCTCCCCGAAGGGAGATGGAGTCGCAGGAGGAGAAATCACTGAGCAGTAAGGGACATGCAGGTCGTGGCTGGAGGAGCGCTGGGGCTGCGCGTGCCGGGGTGGCAGCAGGTCGCTGCAGGGTTGCTCTGCGCCGGCAGCGGCGGCAGGAGCGATGCTCGCGGGTCCTCCCCTCTCATCAAGTGTCTCCTTCCTCCTTAGAGACAATTGCAGCCTGAAACAATTCATTTGGTGTCCAGCACAGGCAGGTTTTAAGTACGATAAACCTGGGCTTTGTTTTCCCCTTTGCTGTTCCCAGCAGCTGTTTAAAGTGATTCCTTTCTTATCCCCCCCTCCCCTGGCAGAAGCACACCCCTCCTCCCTCTGCCTATGGAAATTACTTGTTTCTTTGAAGAGAAAAAAAAAAAAGACAAAAATTATTTTTCCCCAAGGCTGGCCTGGGGAGCTGCTCAGGTTTTACTGCTTGGTTTCCATGTTCCTTGCCCAGCCACGCGTGGGCTTTCTCAGCGCTGTTCAGATACATCAGCAGGTGTGTTTGTTGAAATAAATTCAAGCTTGATATTAAGTGGATTACTCGCCGAGCTGTTTGTCATCGTAAGAAAAGTCATCGCTGAAGGAGATGAGCATAAAGCGCACAAATAACTTTCAACAAGAGGCTTGTTAATCACTGCCTGATTCCCCGCTCCCGCTTAACGGGGAGGCTGGGTCGTGGGGCCGAAATTAAAAGGGAGCTGTCAGGCAGCCGAGGGTTTTAAGAAGCAAATGTCGGAGGCTCTGCTGACAAAAGACCGCGGAGACATCAGCCGGTGTGTTTGCGGCTGAGAACGGGAAATCTCCCTGATGGTAACCCCGCGCCGCAGGCCGGCCGTACGGAAACGGCTTCTCAGCTGCGTGGCTTTGAGCTTCTTGCGGAGAGGGGCGCAGGCCGCGGCTGTTTGGACGGGCAGGGGGGTGTCGTGTCCCTGTGGCCATGGCAGGCAGCTGCTGGGCGTTTGTCCCATGAGAAGCTTCCCAGACTGCAGCCAGCATCGCTTGCGGAAGCGCAGTCAGGCCGTTTGCTGTCTCCCTTGGGTGCTTTCTCACCAGTGGGACACAAAGAAAGCTTTTGGTGCCCGGTGAGAGGGTTAGAGCAAATCAAATAACGCGGAGCTGGACCGGCTGCCGTGGCTCAGGACCCGTGCCAGCACCAGGATGGGCTCCCGGAGCTTTGGTGATGTCTCTGCAGCGTGGGGCTGGCACCGGACCTGCCCGGGGAGCCCCGCTGAGGGCGGCCCTGCGGGCTCAGCTCTGGGGAGAACGTGCTGATCAACAGCAGAGTTTGCTCCTCCTTTTGAGCTTTGCGTTTAGCAGCTTTGTTGGAGTGCGTTGTCCATCCGTGAGGCTTCAAATGTGCTGGGATTCTTCACTTTGTTTCTTTTGCGCCAGTCAAATCGCTGCGTCTCACGTCGGAGAGCTGCAGGTGCCCTGGGGAGGCTCCTGTCTGAATGGGGGCTGCAGAGGAGGGTGACGTTAGGGCAGGCTGAATTAAAAACAACACCGAGGCGCGCGTAACCCGCAGGCGGGTCCCTGCGTCCTGGCGAGCGGAGGGCAGCGTTGCAGGGAGGCTGGCACAGCCCGTGCTGCTCTGGGGCTGCAGGGTCACTTGTCTGGCCTCCCTCTCTGCGAAACGGGGTGACTTAAGAGAAGAGGAGGCTCCGGGGAGACCTTAGGGCGACTCTCACGTGCCTCAAAGGGGCTGATAGGAAAGATGGGGAGAAACTCTTCAGCAGGGCCTGGTGTGACAGAACGAGGAGTGATGGTTTTAAACTAAAAGAGGGGAGATTTAAACTAGACATAAGGGAGAAATTTTTTACACTGAGGGTGGTGGAGCACTGTCCCAGGCTGCCCAGAGAGGTGGTGGATGCCCCATCCCTGGAACCATTCCAGGCCAGGTTGGCCGGGGCTCTGAGCAACCTGATCTGGTTGGAGATGTCCCTGCTCCTGGCAGGGGGGTTGGACTGGGTGGGCTTTGATGGTCCCTTCCCACCCAACCCACTCTGTGATTCTGTGAATGCCGCTGCCCGTGGCGTGTGCTCCCAGGTACCGGCCTGGGGATTGGAGGCACCGTTGGGGTGCCAGGCGGGAGCAGGAGGGCTGGAGTCCTCAAACACTGCCGCCCCGCAAGGCATGCAGCACTGGATGCAGTGGTGTGTCCGGGCCGCGCAAACCCCAGCACAAGCGTCTCTGGGCACTAGAAGCCTGACCCCTCATCTTCTCTGTACCGTCCTTATCGTGTGCTGACTCTTGCGCGTATTAAAAAGGACCTGGGGAAATAACCGGTAGTGCCTGCGGGTGGTTTGTGCTCACTCCGAGAAATGACACTGCTAATAAAACTAAGAGGGCTCAGTTTCCAGTTCAAGGGACTGGAAAAGAGTTCAGCTGGGCCTTGGCTTTGAGTAAACGTCTGCCAGACAAAGAGAGACCCCACGGAGAGGGAGGTGGCGGGAGAGCGCGGTGTATGCTGCGGGGCTCCTGTGCCACCGCCGTTTCATTTCTGCCACTGCAGGGGAGAACTGCCCGGTCCAGAAGAGTTTATTAAAACAGTCGTTTAGCACAGCCAGTCCCTGTAGAACATCACAATGCCAAGCAAAACTTTTCTGCAGCCTCCTCTGTGCGTGAGCTGGCCCAGGTCATCCTTGATGTAGGATGTACCCATCCTTGGATATCAGGAAAAAATTTTTTACGCTGAGGGTGGTGGAGCACTGTCCCAGGCTGCCCAGAGAGGCGGTGGATGGCCCATCCCTGGAAACATTCCAGGCCAGGCTGGATGAGGCTCTGAGCAACCTGATCTGGTTGGAGATGTCCCTGCTCCTTGCAGGGCGTTGGACTGGATGGGCTTTGAAGGTCCCTTCCAACTCTAACCATTCTAAGATTCTATGATTCTATGTAACGCCCCGGCGGGCTGCAGCAAAGGCAGCGTTGGGCACAGCACTGCAGAGATTCGGGGGTTGGTGGGGAAAGAAGAACCTGACCCACACTCAACATCTCCACCCTTCTGGCTGCTGTAGGGCCGCTCTCCCTTCCTCGCGCAGCTTCTGTTCTGCGTCTCCTTGCCACGGGGAAGCTTTTCTTCATGGGGGAGGTACTTGCCCGTGGAGAAAAGGTACCGGTTGTGATCTCTGAAGTTCAACACAAATACGCGGCGAGATCTGCCTATCGTGGTCCGTTCATCCCTCTCACTCACGTCACGCACAGGACAGTGATCAAAGTCAGGGACAATAATCTGATTTTTAAAGGGAAATAATAGATTAGTTTTGGTTCAAAGGAATGGATTTCAATTCTGGAAACTGGGAGTCGAAGAACAAGGCTCAGTAGTTTTTAGGTTGGCAAAAGAAATGAAACCTGAGATGCTTCAGAGAACCTGAAGCAGTTGGAAAGATTCAGGCAGGGAGCAGCGATTCCCAGTTTGGGCATGGGAAATAACGCGGTTCAGCTTGTTGTGAGCCAGGTGCTGGTATCAGAGGTAGGAAATCGCTGCTGCATGGTGGCTCTGCAGTTCTTGAATTGAACCTTTAATTCTCCTCATTATTAATTCTCTTTTTCTTTTCTTTTTTCCTTCAGCATGAAAGACTTTCCAGGTAAGAATTTTATTTTTTGGAATTTTTTCTGTGTAATACTTATTGATAGCATATTTTTGTGCGGCTTTGGGGATTCCCTGTGCTTCAAATCAACAGCGTAAGCTGAAGCTGGTACTGGCCGTTTAGTTCTCCCCTTAGCTCAGCTGTTGGGCCAGTTTTCTTTCATCCTTTGCTCCCCAAATTATTTAACAGCTGATCTGCAGGGAAAAAAAAAACTGTCTTTGCCCTATTAGAAATGGATCCCATTCCCACCATGAAGATGAGAGGTCCATGGGAAATGACTGCCCGTGTGGGGTGTGGGCTGGTACCCACTGGATTTTGTCCAGTTGTTAAAACTCCGGCAGCGGGGTGGAGGCTGCTCCCAGTGCCTCGTGTCCCGACCGGTCGGGCTCATACTGGCTGTCCCAAGAGCTGCTCCATGGCGCTAGGTCTTCATTGCGTTTTAGGTTGGAAGCAGCTACGAACCCCACCACCAGTGACTCCTCCTACAGCGATCGCACCTCCAGCCGCTCCAGTGCCTACGCCCGCAGGGAGAACCGGCTAGCCGCCCTCAGCAGCAGAGCAGAAGAGGAGAGCAACAGGGACTATAAAAAAGTAGGATTTTTAAAATGTCTCGTTGTCACTGCATGCACCTTAGAAGCTGCCTCTTGCTGCACAAACCTGCACTTGAGAGTCTTTGGGAAGAAGGAGAAAAAGGTTATCTTCATTTTCTCCGCTTCCGTTGCTTTTGGAAATCACAGCAGCCTTTTTCAAATGCATCAGCCCTTCAGAAGGACTGAAAAGGACACGTGGCGAAAGGACACTGTGCAAAGTCAGATAGCTGGGGAGGGAGATTGAGGAGTGGGGAAACGCTGGGAGGGATTTGAAAGGAGCAAGAAAAGATGCTGTTGAGCATGCCAGCATGGCTCCAGCAGGCATATCCCCACAGAATTATTTTTTGCTGTATTTTCTATAATCTCTGAAACTTTCAAGGTAATCCTTGAAAGGCAGTGATACGGACTGCCGTGCACATCTAGTGTCGATGCAAAGACCATGTGGGAAGCAAACAGATTGAGATGAGCTGAATTCTGCAAGGACAGTGATGCTGAAAAGCCCCGCACAGTAAGCAGCACCCCGCTCCTCATGAACGTGTCTGGCCAGAAGAGGCAGGCGGTGTGCCCAGTTTGTCCTCTTGGAGGGATGGGAATTCTGCTTGTTTGAAGGAAGTGAAGGGAAAAAAATCCCCATTTTGGAGTGGCCTAAAATTGCCTTCCTTTCTCCTCCTCTTCAGACTGAAAGCACACAAGAGCAACGAGAGTGTGTTGTGTTGGGGAGCAGCATGCAGTGTACTTACCTTAGTATTTTATTATGCTTGGTGGCTCACCTAAATTAAAAACATCCCTTTGCTTTGCCTCTTGGCTGTATTTAAACACCCTACAAAATTAAACAGCTGTTTACTTACTTCATATGAATTATGAAAATGCAAGTAAAGCATCCAAACCAGTTCTGTTTGCCCTTCTACCATCCTGACGTGGGGGAGCGAAGCAAACCCCGCAGCTGCCTGTGCTCAGCGGCGAGGACACGCGTCTGCTCAGAGCGGTGCGGCAGCTGAAGAGCAGCCTGGTTCATGGAAATCCTGTGTTTCCTATTTCAGTTATACGAAAGCGCCCTGTTGGAAAATCAAAAGCTGAAGTCGAAACTGCAAGAAGCCCAGCTTGAGCTGGCCGACATCAAATCAAAGTTGGAAAAAGCAGCCCAGGTAAGGCAAAACCCAGCTCCTAGACTGGAGGAACTGAGCACCGGCCCGTGACAAGTGGTGCGTGTTCCAGCATGGGAAGGGATTTAGCTCTTGGGAGGGAAGGTGCTACAGAGGAGATTGTCATTTTTCACAGAAATAAGTGTGAGTGGTTCTGTGAAGGCTGCTGCTTCTCCGGGCAAGTGCATCTGTAGGCCATCTAGGCCTTTGTGCAGCATCCTGTGAAAGCCTCTCGGTTTTAATAGCTTTCTATTTTTAATTTACATAGCAGAAACAGGAGAAAACTTCTGACCGGTCTAGCATGCTGGAGATGGAGAAAAGGGTATGTGTCTCTGCTTTCTTCTGAGTCGCAATCTTTGCCTCGTGTTGCTCTGCAGGGCATAGTAATCTCTTGAAGGAAAGTGTTAATTAAAAGATAAGTTATATTTCTGCCTGTGGAGCCGTGCACAGTGATAATTGTGTTCTGACCTTTTCAGTGCCTGAGACTTTTCTGCTCTCTTTGCGAATCAGCGTGGTTCTGATGTCTTTCTTTTGTTCTAGGAAGCTGCAGACCAGTGTATTGTATGGCATTGCGCTAAGAGACTCTTGGGCCATTGTGCTTTAAAATATTCTTGATCCTTTTAAAGAAAGATTGGTTTGGAGTGGTGGTGGGAACAAGGCAGAAATGCTAGCTGGGTGTCTGTCTTGTGATTATACTTGAAATCTGAACGTTTGAGTGCTCCTTCCTCTTAACTGACCAGTCAGACTCATTGCAGTACGCTAAGCTGAATGGGCACTGCCTTAAGTGAGCAGATTGGAGGGCCGGAGATGATCTGTAGTGCATCCCAGCAGAGTCAGGGCTTTGTCCCGTCGTTTCATGAAGACCTCTGAGTGTTGAGTATCCACAGCTGCAGCCCCTTCTTCTAGTTCTTAATGATCCTCATAGTGATTTTTTTTTCCTTATATCTAGTCAGAACCTCCCCTGCTTCAGCTAGCGGTCATTACTGCTCATTCTCCTACCACCTGCCTCAGTGGTTAATTAAAGCTGGAGCCTGGCTCCAGTTTCTTAGTAACCTCCACCTAAATGTTGGAGGGTCGCTTGAGATTCCTCCTGGAGTGTTTCATCTCCTGAATTTTTAAGAGCTTTGCTGGATGGTCGAACCGTGTGTTTAAATTCAGTTCTGACCATGAAAGACCTTAATTATTTCTGTGCAGACGCTTCCTGGGATCTGCCAGGTCCAGTCAGGAGGCGGTGACGTTCAGGATCCCCAGTTTGGACAGAGTTAGGCAGAGCACGTCAGCCCGCAGTACAAGCGTGTGACGTACCTGCCGGCGCAGGTGCCAGGCTGTGACTGTTGAAGTTACTGAGGATGCTGAAGCTGAGCGGATGCTCAGGCCGTGGCACTGCTGTGTAAGCTCAGCTGAGCATCTCTGCACCAGTCTGAACCCCGAGACAGATTCTCAAAGCAGTGATCCGTGTGGGCCTGATTCCTCGGTGTGCTTAAAGCGGGCTGAGTGGGCTCATCGAACACGCAGCCCTCGCTGTCACCTGAACAGCTGCTGGGGGAAGTCATGGCATGGGTGGAGCTTTTCTCTTGGAAAAAAAGGAGAATGTGGTGGTCAGAGCACTTGCCCTGAGTGGACATCCCCAACCAGAGGGAGCTCACACCACGTGTCCCATCTCCCACCCATCTGATGCTTCCAAGGTGGGGCAATGCCCTGCATCGCTTTTCTTGAACCAGGATCACGACAGCCACAAATACAGATTTCTGAGAGTCAGAGAGAAAAAAAAAGTGCCCAGCTGTTCTCAGTGCAGATGGCATTAACTGTTTTCAGGACAGCTTATGTATTATGCATGGACGAATCCCTGGATGAAGTGTGCTGTGCCCAAAAAGTGACCCAGAACCCATCATCCATGGCCACACTCACAAGCTGTTTTCCTCGCTCTCCTGGCCTCATGATTCTTTGCAGAGGGCAAAGGAGCGGGGCCAAGAGCGTAAAGCCTGTTCCTGACCCATGTTTGCCATTTCCTCCTGCTCAGTGCTCTTTCCTGGGGCCTTTTGAGCCCTCTCATGTTGGAAAAGTCATTGATGGAGCCCGACCTCTCCCTCTGGGCAAGGGCTCTAGCTGTCCACTGCGTGCACCACCAGTACTCACGTGGCAGAGCCTATCTGTGTAATTACCAGTTTCCAAAATGCACTGAAAGCGGTCAGCTTTACAGCTTTGAAGCCCTAAATTAATCTGGGAGAAGCAGAATTTCCAGGCACCTTCCTCTGTTCATTCCTACTTGGCAGGCTCGGTGAATTTCTCGTTCGGTGGCGTGGGGTTAAATCCACGGCTTCACCTGCAGGGCTCAGAACGGCATTGCAGCAGAAAGTCCCGAACACTGGGATCACCAAAGGTGGGGGGATGGTTTCATTGAGGGGGTATGAAGAGAGCTCAGGATCTGCCGAAACAGCCCAGCGCGTATCGCCTGCTAGTTTACCAGCTGCCCTGTCCCATCTGAGCAGCTCCTGGTTGTAACCTGTGTGTTGCTGTGAGATGCTTTTCAGTGAATGCTCCTGCAGAAATGCCAGACTCTTATTTTCTTTAAAAGAAAATGTACTGTAAATTTTTCTTCTAAATCCTCATGATCATCTTTGTTATGCATCCTTGTGAACAGGAGAAGCGAGCCCTGGAGCGGAAACTCTCTGAGATGGAAGAGGAGATGAAGGTAGGAAATAATCTGTTCTCTCTGTCTATTCCGTTTTTTAGGCCGTTTTTTATCAATGCCTGTTGGGATTGTCACCCAGGAATAGGATATTGCAGGCTACATGGGGAGAGACTCATGTTACCTCTGAGCATGTTCCTCTGTGCAGTTAGAACTTAGTTTAACGGCCAAGTTCTCCAGACGTGAAATACTAATAAAGCTGTCCTACTACCATCCGTCTGATGGCAGCGTACGTTTAATTTGTTATGCTGTTTGATCCGAGAACGGTGAAAGCTGTTCTCCCTACATGTTTTCCAAAACTAACCTTTTGTGGCATCGATGAGTTTCAGTGTGCTGATCCTCTGTGCTCTGAGTAGTCTGCAGCCCCAGTTAAGCCGTGGTGGTTCTCTCCGGACGGGTAAGAAGACAAAGCTGGCTTTTGAGATCGCGCACACTAGCCAGGAAAAAACACAGAGCGATTGTATTTCTGTACTCCCTTCCTAAAGCATGTTACTCGAAGGCTGTGTCAGTCACTCAGCCTGGAACAGAGCAAAGAGGAATTTGCTTCCTGATGAAATGTGCAGCATGGCTTACTGTCACAAGACGTCCACCAGCGACTGCTGCCACGCCTTCTCTCTCCCGTGGCACTGCTTCCGAGGATGGGTCTCGTCCTGCCGTGCCTCGGGTGCCCCGCGAGCACGGGGCTGGCGGGAGCACTGCAGAGCAGGAAGCGGTGTGTTTTGCTGCCTAAGTACACCCAAACGTTCACGCCGGTTTTGCAGCGTTAGGTCATTTTGTGCTGTATTTTAATGCTCGTATTCACAGACTGCCTCCCCGCTGCGACCTGCGCTTTCGTTCCCTTTGAGCATGACCCAGGTGGGACCAGGCTACTTCAAGGAGGAAGGACCCCATCTGAGAGCGGTGAGCTCTCCTGGCACGGTGCACTAATGGAAACGACTTCCTGCCAGCCTGGAGGAGGCTCCAGTTTTATGTTTCTGTTTGAAGCTTCGTCTGTTTACCGAGCATGCATCTGTGAAAGGACCCGTTGGCTTGTGCTGCGTTGCCTGCTGCAATAAGTAGCAGAACGATTTGGCTGGGTCTTACTGTAAAGGGTCTCTTGTTCTCTCGCAGAGTAGAAAATAAGTGTGGATGTGCTAGCCAGAAGGAGAAAGGCCTGAATATGCCTAAGTTCCACATTCTTTGTTCAGTGAACAGGTAGCAGCCTTTAACTGCAGAGGGACCTTCCTGTAATTACAGAAATATGGCCTTCAAGAGAAAACGCAGGCAGTAGCCGTTTGTGATGTTTCTTCAGCTGTGCGGGGCACTGCAAACTGGCTCGGTCCATGGAGTAAAAAGACAAATGGATGTCCTCTAGTGGCCTGTTGGTTTTGAAACATTTATATTGATTCAGAAAGCAATTAATGGAAGAAAGCACCTGTAGGAGCTGTTGGAGGCCTCTCCTTCAGGTAGCCTGGAGCTGCAGACTGATGGAAGCCAAGATGGTGCAAAAGGAGAAGCACTGTGGAAGGCTGGCGTGTTCTTGTATTGCCTGAGAGCCGAGCTGGAGACACGAGGTAAAGGAGCCTGTGGTCCAACTGAAAATGAGCCATCCGGTCCTCGAGAGTGGACCTCACTCTTTGCTCTCTGCTGTGTTCTTGCTGCTTTGAACAACCAAAGTGGCCTTTTGTTAGTGGAATAAATACACAGGAAATTTTAAGATATCTCCTTTAAGGTGCTGCTACGTTTCCACTAGTTTTTCCAAAAACTCAAGCATGTGGTGAGTACCTGACTGCAGTGTGACACATCTTTTTTGACAGCCACTCAATCAAAAGGAGAATAAAGCGGAGTGTAAAACCTCTGAAGATAAAACCGTTGAGCTGGACATGTCCGTAAGGAAAGCAGACTTTCACGTCCACTTTCATCGTGCCGTAAAGTAAGAGCGGCAGCCCCGTTGTGTTTGCCTAGGATGAGATAACCTCCGTGGAGCAGCTGTGTTAATCCCTGGTGTGGAAGTTGAGCCAGGAAAACAAATCTGTTAATTCAGGTTAGACTTCCATTCCTGCTCCTTGCACTACCTGAAGAGCTCTTGAGCAGAATCAGAAGGAATAAATGACTTCAGCAAATCCACCAGTTTCCTTTAACATGGAGAGCAGCAAGGGGAGACAACCAAACTGCCGGGTTAGTAGGTCTCTGGTGATACGTGGTTTTGGGGATTCTTCCCACTGGTCTGTGAATGGAACCAGCCCAGCATGGCTCACATCCAGCTTTTTGATCCTGGGCTGCCTGTGTCCAGTTGTGTGCATCAGATGTCCTGGCCAGGACTTCCCCCTTCTTGCTGCTGACTTCTTAGGAAGAGGGGGCACAGCAATGCTCACAGCGCTCGTGAGTTCAAGCCCTCCCTGCTGACGAAGCGATCAAGAAATGGAGAGGAGCAGGACAGATTCCATGATCTCAAAGACATCTCTGGTGCCAGAGCTGCTCCTGCAGACCTGCTCCTGCGAAGGTGACGGAGCCATACCAGCGTTTCCCTCCGTGACTGCAGAATTGGACTGGAGATACGGCAGCTTGGCTGAGAAAGGAAATTAGCATTTGCACGGAGCTGAATTCCACGCCAAGTGCCTGAGGTCCCAACTTACCACAGCAATTTTTCTTGAAGGTCACAGAAGCTTTGTTATTCTGTAGCAGCACTGCCCCTCCTGGCTTTTACATTGTGCGTGCTTTGGGCGTTCTGATTTCCTCTAGTGTTGCAGGCACAAATTTAATTGAAGGCAGGTACAGCTGAACTGAGAAACCTGCTTTCGGTAAGCCAAGTATCAAGCAGAGTGATAAGCAATCGCAGCGGTATCGTCCGGATTCTGGTCTTCACCCTTGGCTGCAGTCCCAGCTTCCCAGCCTTTGCTGGGTTTCTTGGATAAATAGAAGGCTGTCCTACCTGCAGCACGCACGCGTTTTACATAAGTGATCCTTTTTATCGGCTGTGGCAGCGTGCTGAGGCTGAGCTGCGTCTGGTTGTGCCACGCTGAGGTTTCGTGCTGTGTTGGTATGGAAAAATAAAGGTGATCTCTGAAGCGATCACAATCTTTTCCGTCTCGCATAGCACGGCACCCCAGTTTCCATATGTTTGATGTTTTCTGCCAGCCAGACGCTCAGCTGTGTTCCCTGTGATAAAACAGAGGACGTTTATTACCCGTGGTACCACCAAAAGCAGTGACTCTTCCAGTGTGACCCATCCTCCAGCGCCTGCTGGGTGTGATTTATCGCAGGCCGGACGCCTGATGTCCGTCTGTGTCCTCGCCGAGCGCAGGGGGAGCCGGCACCGCCCGGGCGGCTTAAGTGATGGATGGATGGGGGAGGTTTGCTCACTGCCGAGGTGTCCCCAACGCTCTCCTGCAGCTGTTGGCCACAGCTCGCTCTCGGGACCTGGTGGTTTATCCGGTGTCAGAACTGCGTTGCCGTACTCCAAGTAGCAGGGGCTGCTTTGTCAGTGTGATGCCCTCGGGGTCTCAAACCCCATCTTGGCTGGCTCCCTGCTCTCCCCTGCCTTGCTTCTGTTGGTTTGCACAGCTTTTGGACGAGGTGTTGTGGTTCCTTAATGAGGAGCAGAGGTTTTTTAGGTAGCTAGCTGATGGATGGGGGCTACACGAAGCGCTTCTCTTTTATACAGGAGCGGGCCCTTGGACAACGTGTCCTGGGATGCCGCAGGTTCCTTGCCAGTTGCAGCCAGCTCCGTGTCACGCGAGTTGGGTGGAAGTTCATGCAAGTTCTTTATCACAGTAGATTTGCTGCTTGTAGTTAGGGCCAGACATTGACCTCCCTTTGAGCGCTTTCTGCTAATTACCTGGCAGAAAGGATTCCCCCTCGCAGTAGATCCTCCCCTCCGTCTCCTCCCTGCCTTGCGAGCTCAGAAGTAGGAGGATGCAGGGAGGAGCGCGTTGGTTTGAGGAGCTGCTTTGGTTCTAGGCTGGGATTTTTTCACTTCAACTTCGAACTGCTCTTCCCACAGATGTGTCCCTTCCTGCCTTTCCCTGCCCAGCGCCTGTGCACCCTCCACTGTGGAGGAGGGTTTCTTGTTCACGTGGCCCGGCTCCCCAGCGAGCCGTCGGGAGGAAGGGGGGACGGGACGCTGCTCGGAAAGCAGCTCTGCGGCCCTCAGCATGTCCTGGCACCCGCGCTTGGTATAAATGGCCAGCACGTGGTTTCACTTCAGCATCACTGGGAAAAACGTCGTCCTTGTAGAAATGGTGATGTCTGCTTGGCTTTTCCCATTTTCCCGTTTTGCCTTCGTCATTGCTTTTATGTTCTGTCTCTCCCCGTTGCCACTATACCTGTGCTAGCCCCAGCTTTGGGGCTCCATTTCTACACCGTCCTCTGCCCGCTTGTTTCTTTTGTAATGAAGAATGCCGTGTCTTCCCGTGCCTCCTGTGTAAGACGCTGTCATTCACACTCCTCTAGTGAAGATGAACGGCGTAAGGTTCTGACTTTTAACCTCTGGAGATCAGAGATAAATTGGGCCCTGTGACAGAGAATTTAATCTGGGCAGGGGTGAAAAACCCACGCACGCCCCAGACCTTTTGACAGGACTGAAGCCTGAGCCGACCCAAGAGCCATCGTTCAGGTGCCGCAGGGATGAGGGACGCGAGCAGACGCGGGACGTGTCTGGGTGTTCTGCTGTGGGAGAGCGACGCTTTCCGGTGCTCCGGTCTGTGCCTTTAAAATCTCCTTTGAAGCTCTGATTGCTCTTTGCTGCACAAGACTGCTTTAGCTCTCAGAGATACATGAAGAAAAGGAGTTTTAAAGGCATTCTCAGTTGCCAGCAGTGTTCTCAAAGCCTGCACGGGTGGTAAGTCAATGGTGGTAGTCCTCACGGCAGTTCCTAAGACCAGGGGCTGTGTGCTGCTGGAGCCCAGTGGGTAAACCAGAGTCTAACCTGCAAGAGGCTGTCCTGCTTTGCAGTGGGACGTCCCTTGATCTGACCTCTTTAAAGGCTTTGGAGGCCCCTGGAGAAAGGGCTGCTTCCCAAAGCATCCTCAGCATCTGAGCTGCTGCCCATCCAGCACTCGCCGCTACTAATTTTTCTTTTATTCTCTTTTTGTCTTTCACCGCTTGTGGACTAAATGGACGTTTCTGTGCCCTTTTGTCTTCGTGGTGTGTTTCCTCTGTATTTTTCTGTCCACTCCTCTCACTCTCTGCAGAATCTCCACCAGCTCAAACAGATTCACACTCTGAGGCAGATGAATGAGCAACTGCTGGCTGAAAACAGGGCTCTGACCCGGGTGGTAGCCAGACTTTCTCTGCCTGCCAAGCCCTCCGAATCAGAGGAGCTGTAGCTGCTTTCCCTCCGGCGCATCTCGCCTCCCTCTTCCACTCTTCCAGGCAGGTCTCCGCTCCCTTGGCCGGGCTGCTCCCCCTCGCCTCCCTGCTCTCCAGGGTGTCTGCTGAAGCGTGTGGCTCAGAAGCAGCATGTGGCAAAGGGTCCTCCCAAAGCCAAGAGCATGGTGCTGCTGCCCGGCGGAGGCAGGGTTTTGCTGGAGGCTCTGTGCAGTCCTGCTGCCTTTCGCTCTGCTTGGCAGGTGATGCTCACCTCGCCGTTCTACTAACCGCCCGCATCGAGGGGTTGCCTTGTTCCTGTGGATGGGGTCCGGTGTCTCCCGTTATCCAGGAGAGAAACAGCAGGACGGGCTCCCTGCCTCCGTGTGAAGGGACGGAGCGGGGTGGATGGCGCTGAGATGGCTCCTGAGGAGCGACGGATCGGCTGCTTCCCCGGGGCTTAGCGCCGGCTTTGGGGCAGCTTCTCGGCGCGAGTGGTGCCGGCGGCCCCTTCCCCGGCACCTTACATCCGAACGGTGGCTTGTGCTGTGCGTCTGCTCGTGGTGCAATGCTTTTCCACTTGGACTTCGTTCAGTGCGAGGCTGGCACCCAGAAAACAAGATTATCCAAAGTCAGAATGAACAATCTAATGAATTTCTAAGGACGCTATGGAAAGTGCACATTTTAGACAGGAGAGTGACTTTTAGAAAACCTACAACTGGGCAGACCTCAGCAGGTTTTCTTGGTCACTTGAGCAAAGAGAACAAGCTCCTTCCCTCATTTTAAAGGCTATCTGAGTTCAGTTGCTGAGTTCCCAGGCTGCAGCGTCCCCTCTGTGTCCTGCAGCCCGGCTGCGAGGCAGGTGGGGCGATCAGAGGCTGACCAGATGCTATTGCTTTTTTCATCTTGTGTTTTAAATTCAGCGCAGAGCAATTAGTGTTTGAAATCCAAGGACGAGCCTTCCGTAAGCTTTGCCCTCGCACGTCACGCAGTTAAATTACATCCTTTCCTGCTACTTCATTGGTCTGGTGCTGAAATAAAGCTGTAACTGCTGCTTTCTTAGGGCTCTGCCTGTCTTTTGCAGGTTAGTAGGGTCATTCGGGTCCCTTCAGACACAGATATTTTTAAAAAAAAAGGAAGAAGCCATATGCTCCCATGGGCTGGAAGTGGCACTAAAGTATAAAAAAAAATTCTATTCTTAGCACACAAATTATATGAAGGATGATTAACCGTAGAAACAAACTAACTAGGGGAATTGTGGCTTCCCCTTGCCGGGACTCAGTTCAAGCCCAGGCGTGGATCGCAGGGGCTGAGAGAGGGGCTGCTTTGTGTTACGTGGCCTGAATTGCGCAGGAGGCCAGACGAAATGATCTCGCCGTCTTTCTAGTTCAAATCCGCTAAAGTATTCTCGATCCTGTACCCTGGCTCACTCCTTCTCACGAGCGGTGAGTTTAAATCGTTCTCTTACCCAACGTGCTGTGAAATCTGAGAGGGAAAACTGAGTGAAACAATGTCCAGACTCGGAGAAATAACCTTTCACAAACTGTAAGTCACCAGTCTCTCTTCTCCCAGGAAGCACTCGCGCTGTCGCTTTCCCCCGCTGACGCCCCGCTGCTCTGATGTGCCGTGTCTCTGTGCAGGCTGGCTGAGACGCGAGGGGACTGGTCCTTCCCAGCTTGCTTATGGGTTTGCAGTTCTCTGCTGGCGGCCGAGCTGGAGAGGAGCCGCGTGTCTGCAAGCTCTGCTGGTTTTTTGCTGCTCTTCCAGGAGGTCTGGCACAGGGCGTTGCTGGTACCCGGAAACCTTGTCTCACCGGTGCCCGCAGACGTCACGGCTGTACAGGAATGTCACTGGTTTAAACTCCGACAGATTTACTGTGCTCTTGCAGTAGTGGTGCTTTTCAAAGACACTCAGTTTCCAAAATCCACGTAATTTCTGAAGTGCCACCTTCTCTGGTGTCAGTGGTGACACACAGCACCGCAGCTCGGCCCAGCCCAGATCTCGCTTCATGCCGACGCCGCATCATGGTCGGCTTCGCCGTCCCCTCGGGCCGTGCTCCTCCCTCCTCACCGTTCCCAGGGAGATGTTTATAGAACTGCTGTTTGCAGGCCCCTGCCTTACCAGCGTGCTTCGCCTGCCGTTCGTTTTACCCAGCCTGAGGCTGCTTTGCTTCAAAGTGGAGAGTGCCCTTGGCCTGGGAGGAGTGAAATTTTATACGGTCGGTTTTTTCATTTTCAGAAAGCTTCACTGGGAACTGATGGAGTGGGGTTACAGCCAGGGAACTTTTCCAGAAGCACTTGCTTTACCTGTGCTTATTCTCCTTCCTTTTTGAATAAATCGGCAAAATTGCACTGAAGCGCGTGCGTAAGGTACAGGCGCCATCAGAGCCTCCAGTAAGCTGTAGGACTGGGATGGTTGCTCTCTGATGTCGCTTCTGGGAACGTCTGACAGATTATCTCTACCAAAGCAGGTGGCAGAACATCGTATCACCACCTTATTGCGGTGATGGGCACGCTGGAGGCAGCAAGGCCACCCCGAGCGGTGACACAGGGGACAGGGACTGTCCGTGTGCAGACCCCAGGAGGTGACTGAAATGTGGCAGTGCCCTGGACTGGAAGGCACCGTGCTGTGCTGTGGGTGTCAAACGAAGCTCAAGAGGAAACGGGGGAGCGCAGAGTGAGGCAGCAAGCGCTCTCCCCGTTTCTCTGGGCTCCTGAGCTCTTTGCTGACGGGCAATGCCTCTCACTTGCGTCAGGAGTCCAATGCCTCTCAAATGGCGTCAGGGGTCCAGCGAGGCACTTGCAAGCGTCACCAGCGGAAGCTCCAGCCAGCCCATCACACAGCTTTACCCTTCCCCCGGTATCCCACCACGCTGCACTTGCCCCCTCCTCTTTCTCTTGCAAAATTGGACACGCTGGGGCCAGGCGTGGCTTGGCCTGGCCCTTGAAAGGAGGGAATTGCTCCCGCAGGAGCGGTGGGAGCTGGCGCCTGCCCCAGGACCTACCTGTGCTCGGTGGTGGTGGTCCTGGAGGGGCTGCAGATGAGAGGAAGGGGCGGAGGTTGTGGTCAGAGCTGAAACTCCACCTTAGGAGGAAGGAGAAGGTTTAGTGGGGATTTTGAATTTGGGAGAATTCCTCTAAGATCCACTGTGGCAGAGAGAAGTCAGGACTGAGCCCATTCGTGCCTGCGTGTGACCCCACTGCACCCCGGCTTGTTCCAGCAGCCTCTGGGGCTGGGGACCCTCGGCACTGCTGGCGCCCGTGGTGCGAGGTACGCTTCTGTGTCCCACCCCAGGACAGGAGCGCGAGGTCTCCTTCCAGTCCCCGACCGGCTGGGGACAGTCCGCTGGAGGTCACCTGCCCGCAGGGTGGGAACCAAGGGGAGCTGGGCTGCTTTTTTGCCGACGAGAAATGCTGGGAAGGTCGTGTGGAAGCTATTTCTTCCTCTGTTCCCATCTAAAAGCTCTCTGGCTTTTGTCTGCATTGTGCCCCGCGGTTGAGCTCCAGCACTCAGAACTGAGCTCCGCGGAGGGGTCTGCGGTGCCAGTTCTCCCAGTCCGCTGGCCGTGGCATGCGCGTTTGCATTAAACGTGTACGGGATCCCAAAGAGGTTTGGATTTATTCTGAAGAGATTTTGCAAGCCAGGCATGGTCCAGTCCTGACGCAGAATTTCAAACCTTTGTTTTCCCCTCTAGTTGTGACAAAATGGATCAAACAAATCGGAAAAAAACAGCTTTATAGTTTTTCTGCTGAGCCCTGTGTAGCCTCTGGGAAGAGATTTGGGATGAAACAGCTCAGAAAAGGTCCCAGCCCTCCCAGCCTGGTCCTGACCTGGTGCTGGGGCCACGACATCACTTCTCTCCACGGGCGTTCCTGACTCCGGGGGCTCCCTGGCTCTTTGCTGTGCTTGAGTCCCCTCTCCACCCCTCCACACCTGCTGCCCGGTTTGTAAAAATCCTGGGGACGTGACGGAGAAATTACGGACGGTAGAAGTGCGCTGGGTGGATGGGGGCCAGTAAGGAAAGCTCTGCACGCTGCTGTGGCGCATCAGTGGTGAGAAGGGCACAAGCCAAGCACCCAGCTGCTGCCTGGCCGCAGGGGTGCCGCGTGGCTGCTGTTCCCTCCGAGCCGGGGATTTGGCCAGTCGGCAGCGCGGTTGTAATCCCACCTTGTCTTGGACTCTCTGCAGATTTTGACAGAGCTGAAGTCGGACAACCAAAGGCTGAAGGACGAGAACGGAGCCCTCATTCGTGTCATCAGCAAGCTCTCCAAGTAGGAAGCCTGAGCAAAGGCAGGACGAAGAGGGGCGCCCGACACGAGCTGCCAACCCCACCGCCGAGCCCTACCCCCCCTCTTTTCCTCCTGTCGAGTACAGCAAGCATTTCAGCCGTGGGATCAATCCGTCACACCTGCCTTGCCCTGCCCTTTGCTGTACATTCCCTTTCTGCCCTTATTCCCCCACAACACACACCCCTGCCATTTTATTATTTTTAATTTAAGCATGTTGTGGTATCTCAGACGTTCTGTTCAAGGGAGAAGAGAAACATGAGGACTGGGTTTGAGCTGCCAAAACTTCTTCCAGAAGCCCAGTGTTTGGTGTTGGACTCCGGTCTGGAGGAGGTAGCTCCTACTTTTAGAAGTGATGCCTAAAGAACTGTTCCAGCCCATCCAAGCCCTTTACGGGTGGGAAAAGTGAACGTGGGCTGGGACTCTGAGGATGCACATCAACCCACCCGAGATGTGGGGCTCTGGTTAAAACGTGACGCTGTGAAAGCCTCCAGGGCTGATGTCTGCAGCAGGCTGACGACAGCTGCTTTGCACAGAGACTTTCTTCTCCTTTCTCCCCAGTAGACCGAGTCTGTTATTTAATACAAGGTTTCAAACCTGTTCAGTAACGTCAGCGCTGACTCTCGGCGTCAGAGCCCTTATCCCTCACCCTGCCCTTCCTCTGCAGCCTGGGTGATTTGGGATCACGCCGTATCCTTCCGGGGCTCCTGTCTCAGTAGTTGGTACCAGCTGCTAATTGCACCTGGCCCCTTGCTCCTCGGGACAGGATGGATCACTGATGCTTGCCAAGCTTTCTGAAGGACAAGCTTGAGCCCCTTGAGATCCTCTGCTGCTTTCCCATGCGTACGAGCGTGGGTCCCCTGGCAGGGAGCTGTACCCACACCAGCCTCCCCATCCTGGCAGCCCTCTGGGACGTTTTCCTGCTATCTGCACGAAGGCAGAGCCCTGCAGAGGAGTCTGGTCGGGTATTTCAGGTACTTTGCTTTGCTTTGCAGCAGAAGGCTGACCAAGTTTGAAAACCAGTTTGTTTGGAGAGAGGGGGAATGGCAGGGTCCGGTCCCACCCACCCGTCTGTCGGTGAAGAGCTTGGCACAGCTGGGTTTCGAGGCAGAGAAGCGTGAAGCAGTGGTCGCCTGTCCTCCCGCGTGCCTGGGAAAGGTGCGGGTGCGTTGGTGTCAGAGGGACAAGGAGCTGCCCGTGGGCATGCTGGTAACGGCATCGCTAGGGTGGAAGTCTTTCAATCTGTCAAAAGCTTGCAACAAGCCTTGACCTTGAAGGAAGCCTCACACAAACCCCTCGTTAATGTTATGCGTACTCAGAACAGTTTGAAATTGTTCTCTCGATGGGCATTCAGTCAGCGGCTCCTCAGCGTGCTGTGTGGTTTTGACGACAGCAGCAGTAACCTGTCACCAGATCTGTTGAGCTTCCCCTTAGTAGCCTACTCTCGAACTCCTTCCCTCTCAGAGACTTCTTGCTGCATCCAGACCCCTTTCCCATCTCCATCCTTCCATATTTGTCCTTTCATTTCCTTTGTCCTTTGATTTCCCTGCTCCGTCTGGCTCAGAGTTGCTGTCTCAGTCCCTGAACGTGGAGGTTGCCACGAAGAAGTTCTGCCTGTGTTCCCGGGCTCCTCTGCTGACCGTGGGCTCGCAGCTGCCGCCAGGCTGGTGGGACTCCTTCCGCTGTGAGAGAGACAGATGAGATACTTGAGCATGAGCATAACTCTTGGGCTTGCTCTACAGGGTAAAATTTATCTCGTTCAGTCAGTCCTGGGCTTTTGCAACCTTTTGCTGGTTATTGCTTCAGAAAGTGTGTTTATTTTCCTCTCCTTGGGTTTTTTTCTTTGTTTCGTTTTGGTTTTTTTCCTTTTTCTCCATTTTTTCTCCTTCCCCTCCCCGTCCTGCCCGTTTCCACCTCTCCTAGCTGCTTTTTCCCCAGGCAGCTCTAGACAGGGGTTCCTCTCCGCCGCTCCTCAGCCAGCGGAGCTGTTTGTGCACGGCACGAGGTGCCGTTTCTCCTGGTACACTGAGGCCCTTCCTCTGCTGCTGTGCTTTGGGGAGGAAGAGACCAAAGCTGGTGATGGCATCAGGGTTTCTGCAGAGCACTGCCTAAGCCAGGCGTCCTTTTTATGTGACTTTCTTTTAACCCTGCTATATTTAACAGCTTTAAGTCTTGAGATCCGGTCAACGCTTTTTCTGCACGCTGTTCCCACCTGGTGCACTCTTTATGTGAGTACTTCTGCAGTTCTTGGTGTTCTCTTGCTGACCCACTCCTCGCTTCAGACTCGGGCTCTCTCAGCTCTAAACAGGAGTCCAGTCCCTTCTGTGCCGCGCGGAGAAGATACTGGGCTGCTGGGGGTTGGCGCGGCACTGGCGTGCCAACGCGTGCGTCTCGGGTCGTGCACCCCAGCAGGATGAGGGCAGGAATTTCGGACTCGAGGTCCTGTTCTTCTCACGAGGCAGGTTCCTGGCAGCGTGAAGAAGCCTGGTATCTGTTTTAGGGAGAGGGTTCAGCCCGATCTGACAAATCCATCCTGCACTGACGTGTTGCCCCTTCCTGCCAGGACACTCACTGCGTTTCATCCTAAGGAACAGTACGCAAAGCGTGCGAAGGCTCAGTCCCTCTGCGTGGCACCTTGCAAAGCCAAACCCCTTTGAATGAGGTGTCTGCTTAGCACTGGATTGTCCCCCTGAGCTCTGTCTAGGGTAGAGGACCCACCAACAGTTCAGTCTCGCTGACTGGCCAAAGCTGTGAGTATTTCGTGATGACGATGCGATTGCAAACCAAGTTCTTGAGAATGACTTTTTTTGGTCTCGCTGACATAACCAGTGCACTGAGGAGGTGCCGAGCAGGACACCTTGCACTCCGCGCGTGGGACAGAGTGCAAAGCAAGCCGTTTTTAAAACCGATCCCTCTTTGAACCAGAGCGCTTGCCAGACGTGATCTCCGCTGGAGAGCACGAGCTTTTTTTCTAAGCAATCACTTGGGGTGAATTCATTTTTATTGCTTGGGGTGAGCCCGCCTCTTGCGGCTGCGAGTTTGATGATGGCTCTTTGTAAATAAACTCCTTGGAGAAGCAGGACTAGCTTACGAGATGGGGAGAGAATGTATTTTTATGCAACTTTTGAGTGGCCTTTCAAACCCTGAGATGAATGATTTGTTTTACTGGTTGTTGTTATATAGTATTATAAGTATTATGTGTTTGAAAGTTTGGGAATAATATTCACATCTATGATGCTTGTAAACACAACAGTATTTATAAATGAATAAAATAAGAGTTGATAAAATAGAAGCTTTGGCTTTGCTTCCACCTTCCTGGAGGTGCAGGTTGCCCTGTTTCTCCCGGCGCTCCCGCAGCACAGCGGTGTAAATCGTCTGTGAACGCAGAAATGCTCTGCAGCTCCTGCCCGCGTGGACGTGGGAAAGGCCGCGCTCCCCGCCTGCCTGCTCAGGGAACGCTTGGAAGAAGGAACGGGGGATGCGCGTCCCTGAAAGCCGCCCGCCAGCCGGGCCAGCGACGGGGCGAGGGTCCCACCTGACGGGGCTCAGGCCCCCTCCCTCCGCGATGCTGAGCCCTGTGTTTGCCCCGCTCAGCAGCTTGGTCGGGACAAACCCGGAGCACAGACACGGGCGCTGGTGCCACGTCGTGGAGCCTTTGTCCCGGGTGAAATGTCGACAGACCTCTGCGTATTTTGGTCGTCGGGGGTGATTACTGCAGCGCGAGCTCTTCCCGTGGGGTTAGGGGCACCCAGCACCTCTGCGACGCAAGGCAGGCCGTAAACGTGAACGTGTGGCCCAGAGTGTGTTGGGGGTGAGGAATTTGGTGGGGACCTTCGATATCTCCCCACTTGCGCCCCACGTCTGGGCCAGCCACGCTCAGCCAGGGCACCGGGGCCCAGGGCTGCCGGGGGCCCCCCACCGTGTGTGTGAGCCCACTCGTGTTCTGGGGGGACCTGGGCCCCTGTGGGGTTCCCCCTGCTCCCCCATCCCTCCATCGGCCCTGGGACCTGCCGCCCACCGCGGTCGCCCCGCTGAGCCCCAGCAAGACCAGAAGGGAAGCGGGGCTCCTTTCAGCTCGTTTCTTTAATAAGGAGACAGAGATCATTACAAAATAACGATAAGAGATGGAAACGACGGAGTCCACACGAGAGGAAGGGGCTTTAAAAGCAGCTTCCCGCCGGAGCCGAGCGCTGCGGGGGCCGCGACGGGGCAGAGCAGGGCCGGTGCGGGGGGCCCTTCGCTCCAGGAACCGCCCGAGCCTGGGACTCCCCGGGGAGCTGCTCCTCCCACCCAGGTTTGGGGGGAAAAAGGAAAAGCAAGCCAAGTTTGTCGCCAAGCCTCCTGGATTCGCTTCCTTTTAACCCCAGGAGGCCGAAGCCGAGCGTTTCCGTGGCGTGGCTGGGTTTGCACCGCGGTGCAGCCGGGAGACGGGGAAGCCGATTTCATCCCCGAAACGGAAACCACCCGACCAGAGCTGGCAGAAATAACCCAAATTGCTCCGAAAATCCTTTCTGCCACCAGATCTTGGCCGCACCCCAGCCTTTCCGTTGCAGAAATGCCACCGGCGGGTTGGCCCCGACGCCTGCGCCCAGCGCTGCCCCGTTCCCCGGCCGGCGCGACGACGGCACCCGTGGCCACCGAGGCGGTGGCCGATGCGGCTTGTCCCGGCAGCCCGGCTCCGCCGCTGAGCCCCACGAAACCAGGGGCCGGTGAACACACGGGGGAAAGGGGGTCACGGCTCACCTGCGGGCCCGTCCCCGGGGGCTCCTGGCACGCCGTGCTCTAATATGGCTTCTAAAGTTGCTCCGACGGTGAGATGCACCAACGCGACACGGGACACGAAGCCACGATGTTGCCGCTACCCGGCCATGGTATAAATGCGACAAGACACGAGAACAAGACACACACGGGAGTCACGGCCGCCTCCGCGACGGCGCACCCTCCGCTGGCGGGACTGGCGTGGCATGCTTTGCTTCTTGGCGTTATTTTCTTCTTTTACACGATTTTAGGTTGTTTGTTTTTTTTTTTTTTTATTTGGGGGGTGGAGAGCACTCGGGCAATGAGTTTTGTTCGTCGCCGTCTCTGCCTCGCTGGAGAAACGCGGTCGGGACGGAGGTGCCGGCGGCGGCGAGCGGTGGGACAGAGCGTGCAGCGCCGCGCTCGGCTTCAACCATGCTGCTACTGCTGCGCGGCTGCGTCTCATGCACTGCTCACGGTATTTACAGCTACGTCTCCGTAGATTTTTAACTGCACACAGCTAAGGGAGGGGGGTCAGAGGCAGCGCAGATGGCTTCAATATGTTGGTTATTTTTCCCTTTTTTATTTAAAAAAAAAAATTAAATTATGTATTAAAGTCACAGTTTCCCCCCTGAGGCTTAAAGGGTCCGAATGGAAGCAGCCGGGTGGGCCCTCCGCCCCCGGTGACGCCTCGGACGATGCGGTGGGTTTGGGTGGGGGGGCGTGCGCGTGGGGGCGTGCGCGTGTGCGTACGGGCGTGCGTGCGCGCCCCTGCCCGCGTCCCAGGGAAAGCTGCGGGGCCGCGCGCTCGCTGGCTGCCCACTGGAGGATTTTGGGGGCTCTTCCCAGTTCCTTCTTTTTTAACCCATTTCCACGTAAGGCAGATGCTGGGGGGGCACGGACTCTGAAGCAAGACCAATGTGAGACGAACCGCGCCAGTGCCCCCTCAGCCGTTCCCCAGCTCCCCGTTCATTAAATCACCGCGAGATGTCTTGTCCCTTCAGCTGCACGAGCAGGGCAGGACCTCGTTTACTGACACACTCGTTAGGAAAAGGGACCAATTAAGCTGGAGGTGGCCCTGTGGGGCCACTCGTTTGACAACCCATGACGTCCCCGTAGCCCGGCGTGGCCACCGTCACCCTGCAGCTCCAGCAGCCGGGCTGGGACCCGGGGCACGGGCCAAACGCAGCCGAGGTGGTGGTGGCAGAGGTTTTTGGAGGTCTCTGGTCCAACCTCCCCCACCACCAGACCACAGCTCAGCTAACCCAGCCCCAAACCCCTCCATGAGGCCCTGTCTCAGAGCTGCACGTCCCTCCTGGGGACGGGGCTCTTCCCAGTGTCCAACCTGACCCCCCTGAGCTGCAGGTGCCACCAAGTGTCCCATCATTTACCCAGCTCCAGCCGGGGTGAGATGGCACATGCAATGGCACCGGGACAAGCTCCATTTTGGCACTTTGTCCCCGGCCTTGGGATGCCCTGCACTGAGGTCCCGGCTATGCTGGACCCCCCGAGCAGCGTCCCCAGTGCCCTGACCGCACCCCAGAGCTCTGCTTCTCCACTGCAAGCCCTGCTCGCTGAGGATGCACCAGCCTTTGCTGCTTAACTGTGCCAAAACCCTGCCAAACCGAGCCCAGGAAAGCAAAGGAACCATCCCAGGCCAGGTTGGCCGGGGCTCTGAGCAACCTGATCCGGTTGGAGATGTCCCTGCTCCTGGCAGGGGGGTTGGACTGGGTGGGCTCTAATGGTCCCTTCCCAGCCAAACCACCCTGTGATCCTATGATGCTGAATGTGAGCAGGGAGCAGAAGGCTGCTGGGGAGTCAGAGCCAGCACAGGAACACCAGCTCACACCACTGCTCCAGTACAGACTGGGCTGAACTGGGCAGGGCTGCTGGCCCCTCTGCCGATGTTGGCTTTCCAGCTCAGGTCCTGGCTCATCCCGTGGTGGGAGAGGTGGCCCAGAGAAGCTCTCGCCCTCTGTCAGGGCCGTGGATATGGCTTTACACCCCCGAGGGGCGCGGGACGGGTGGACTCAGCAGCCAACAGCCCGGCGGGGAGCAGCAGCGCGTGGGGGTCGGGGGCTTTGGTCCCTTGTTGGCCATGGGCTTGTGCTTGCCCTCTCCACCTGCATCAGCAGTGGAGCTGGAGCTCCCCACAGCCCCCGGCTGCCCTGCGGCTGCCCTGGGTTGCCCACGGCAGGGCTGAGCCCTGGGGACCCGCAAAGGCCTTGGGGAGCCCTGGCACCGCTCTGAGGGGCTGCCCCCCTCGCATCTGGAGACCGCTCAGCACCAACCTGCCTTGTGGAAACATCTGGATCCACAGCTTTCAACTAAGCACAGCGGGACACACGTGCAGATCACCCCACCGTCCTCGCTCGGTGGTGGTCCGCACCGCGCCGCCGTCCCGCGCGCATCCCACCACCAGAGCAGAACGCCCGGAGCTCCCCGCGCTCAGACCGGCCCCCACGGCTCCTGCCGCAATGCCGAGGGCTCGGCTCCCCATCGCCGTGCCGGCCACAGCGGGGCCCCGTGGTCCCTGCAAACCTCTCCTCGGAAGAAGCCAAACCTGGAGCTGGCTGGGGGCAGTTGGCCATCCTCCACCCGAAACCACGTCCCTCACCCTTCCCGGACAGAGGGAGGCAGAGCAGGAGCAGTGGCACGCAGGTGTCCCACAGAGGGTCTTCTCCGCCATTTTGATGTCCATACGGCCATTCATGCCCCGAGCCAGCACAGTGGCTGTGGTCATCTCGCGCTCCGGTGTCTCCTCCACGCAACGTTGGACGGTTCCCCACGTAAAGCCAAGGGAAGGACGGCCAAGGCCATGCTGCGGGCTGGTGACATGGCTGCCAGGGAAGGTCCCAGGCGTGACGGTGGCTTCGCACCTGGAAGGGACAGCGGGCAGAGGCGATGGGACATGCAGCAGAAGGGAGCGATGCTGAAGAACAAAAAGAACCACCTGTGTCTTTAACCTCTTCCCCTGGAAGCTATTGGGACTGTCTGGAAACCCTTCCACAGCCATCAACGGGTATTTCAGCTCAAAACAGAACAAAAAAAAACAAAACCAAAGGTTGCGTAACTGAGGTATCAGTAGCTCTGGGTCGCTCCAACTGTCCGCAGTGCCGTGCCGCGCGGGCCGGCAGATCTTCCTATTTGTTTTTCCCGAGAGCTGCATCTACTTCTTCCTCTGGCTTCAGTGAGTGCCACTGGGCAATGGGCCGCCGGGGGTTGGCCAGCATGTCAGACCAGTGCCGCAGCTCCGTGCCGGTGGAGTTGCAGCCCGTGAAGATCTTGCCGATGGCTTCGTTCTTCCCTAGCTTGTCGTAGTCCAGCACCGTGATGACCACCTGCACTTTCTAAAGGAGGAAACCTTCTTCAGAGGGGTGGAAAGGCGCAGCAGCTGTGACTGCTCCGCAGCCTCCGTGCCATCCCCAGCCCCGGGGCGGCTCGGCAGTGCACCCCAGGGATCCCCCAAGGCTGAGCCCTGCCATGACCCGTTTTGGGGCAGGGTCCCCTCCATGCCCATAGCTTCCTCCCTGTCCTTCCCTGAGGAGCCCAGGGCTGCGGAGCCACGGTGGGGGCCCAGCTTGTCCTGACGTGGCCACCTGGGAAAGGGCACCAAGGGGTGGGCTGGGGCTAGGGGCACGTGCAGGGGCTAGGGCAGGACATGGAGGGGCAGAGGACCCCTACCAACAGTCCAAAATGCCCCTCAGACCACCTGGAGGTCCCTGCTATGCCTGGGTTGAGCACTATAGGGCCAAGAGCAGAGGAAAGCCCCATTCCTGCCGTGATCTGGGTTGGGGTTGCATCACCCATGGGTGCTGCCCAGCCTTCCACCTCTGCCCTTGCACCAGCTGCCCTCAGCATCGGCCCAGGATGAGACTGGTTGTATTTCACAGGTGACCGGACCAGGAGCTCGGCAGGAGCTGCTCAGGCTGCTGGGAAGGCTGGGACATGGGCTCAGGCAGCTGTGGGACTTCTCCCACAGCCCCACCCTGCCTGCCTCCCTGTCCCTCGTCGGACAAACCTGTATCTGCTCAAAGGGGATCTCAAAGCTGAAGGACTCATTGAAGTAGGGGTTCAGGGTCTTCTTCTTGACTGTGGTCTTCTTCTTCTTCAACCTCTTGCCGTTCTGCAGCAGGTGGATCTTCACATAGGGATCTGGGGAGGCAGGAGGATGCGTCAGCCAGGGCTGAGATGCCCACGGGACACCCCTGGCTTGGCCCCAGGACAAGTCCCAGCCCAGGATGAGGTGCACCATGGGGTAAGGAGGCCTCCATGAGTAAAGATGCTCTGAGGTTTGTGGATGGAGGCGAAAGCCAAAATATTTGGGCTGGAGAGGATTTGTGGGAGCAACTGGCCGAGGGATGGAGCTCTTCTGCATCCTGTGGGTCCCCTTGTTGGAGGGCTGGGGACAGTGGAGTGACACTGGTGGCTGCTGGCCTGTCACCCCCATTTCTGCAGCAGGACACTCCTGCAGTAAAGCCGAACCCTTCCAGCCATGCAGGTACTGCTCTTCTCCTGGTTAAGGCAGGTCCGGGGAGAGCTGAGGACCCCTCGACAGAGAGCTCAGACCTGGGACGGGACTGGGAAGACACCTCTGGCACAAAACACGCCATTGACCAAGGTCCTCAGCCCCAGGCCAAAGAGGAGCAGGGGCAAATGGAAGAGGGGCATTTTCACCACCCAGGTCCTGCAGCGCCGTGGCCCTGGACACAGCGGCAGACCGAATTTGGTATGTCCTTCCTAAAGGTTGTGGGGCTCATCCCATCCCCTTCTCCTCTCGCCCCCGGCCAGACCTTGGGCGGCCGCCGATGCAGGAGGTCCCAGGCGCTGGAGGGAGCTCCCCCGAGCCCTGCCAGACCGACGGCCCCAGCGTGCTTCCCCAGCACAGGATGATGAGAGCCCCACAGCGGGGCGGGAGGAGGATGCCCACGAGCTGTCACCCACCTGAGAGACCCCCGACATCCATCTTCTTCAGGTTCTTGGCCTCCAGGATGCAGACGGTGAGCTTCCCAGCCGTGGGCACGTACCGCAGGGAGATGCAGATGTCTCCCAGTTTCTCTGGCTGCCAAGCGGAGCAGGGAGCAGAGATCAGAGCCATGCCACCGCACCAAACCGGTGTCAGGGGACAGTCCCGCAGGCGAGTCCTCCCAAACCCTGCTCAACCCTTGACGCAGGCGGGAGCTGGCACCCCGTGCACCAGCACAAGGGTTTGATCACTTGGGGCCGGGGTGGGTCAGCCCCCCACAGCCCCCAGCAGATCTGCACCCTTTGTTTTTCTTACAGAAAGGCTTTTGCACGGGGGTACAACGGGGTGGATCCTGCCCAGTGCTCATGGCATTCAGGTGGGACCCTGCAGCGATCGCCATCCTGAGCACTGCGGGATGGCCCCGAAAGCAGATCTTGCCCCACGGCCACCCCACATCTCAGCCGCCCTGGTCAAGGGTTTCAGCTGGCTGAGGGCTTTGCGCCGACCCCGCTCTCACCTCCTCCTTCTCACCACTCTGCAGGTCTCTCCACTCCTCGATGGGCTGGCCCAGGTCCACCGTGTTCATGGGCACCTTCACCTCACCAATGATGTCATGCTTGGAGAAGCGATCAAAGTCATAGATGGCCATCACCAGCGTCTTCCCACCCAGTTCCTGGTATGGGACCTGCACAAAGAGGGCCATCGGGCTGGCAATGGGCTCAGAGGAGCCCAAGCCAGAACCACCCACTTCCAGCAGCGAAGGTCAAAGGACAGGACCAGGGCACAGTCTGAGGGAAAGACGAGAGTGGGACACAAGGTTCTGGGTTGCGGGTAGGAAGGGGCTCACCTTGAAGGTGAAGGTCTCATTGAAGGCTGGGTTGAGTGTCTTCTTCTGCACTTTGGTCTCATACTTCTTCTTCTTGTCAGGGAGCAGGAAGACCTTGACGTATGGGTCTGAGGTGCCACCCATGTCCAAAGCTGGCAGTTCGGCGGCTTGGAGGATCCCCACTGTCAGCTGGAGGGGTGAGAGGGGTGTCTTCAGCAAGATGGCCCAGCTATGTGCTGCAGATGCCAAGGGCTCGTCTCCAGCTCAGTGTGGGTCAGGACTCCCCATGGGACCACACCGAGCTCCCTGCTCCCTCCTGTGCCACCCAGAGCCAACAAGGAGACTTCTCCTCTCAAATACCCTCTGTGGGCAAACGCCACCCCCCCACCTCCTCAGCCAAGCCCAGCCCTTCCGTCACCTGATTGGCCTGGAAATCGTAGTCCAGCGAGAACTGCAGCTTGCCCAGGTTCTCCGGCTCCTTCTCCTCCTCCTCACCTTCCCCCTCCGTCAGACCCATCTCCGCGTCATCATCATCCTGTTAATCCTGCAATGGCAACCGAGGTGCCCAGATCAGCGGCAGGGTCACAACCCAGTGTCCCCATCCCCACACTGCTGGGGACCTCCAGCACCCCAACCCTACTGACATCTCAAGCCCCACGTTCTCCCCATGAGGGGCAAGGAGACCTCCCACCTCTTTGATGTGTCCCCAGGTCCCCTGGCCCACCCTGGAAGCAGCTGGTGGGGAAAAGCAGCTCATGGTGCCACCTACCGTGTAGGGCGTCCCGGGACGAAGAGGGAGCAGGCAGCCGGGGCAGCAGGGAGGAAGGGCAGCGAAAGCACCAGGAGGAAAGAGAGCCGCGTTACGGAGAGCATCGACAAGGGACCCGTGGTGACGTGGGGTCATACATTGAGCTCCAGGAGACAGCAGCCCTCGCCCTCCACTGGTGAACCCCTCCTCACATCTCCCACCGCCACGGGGGCATCTGGTGGGCAGGTGTGACGGAGCACCTTCACTCAGCACTCATCTCTCCAGCCCTACCTGCGTGCCTGAGGTGCCCACGTGGCTCTGAAGAGCAGGAACGGACACCCAAAATCTCCCACCCATCCCTCTGAACGGCCCTGGGTGGGGCTGGTGAATTGAAATGGCGGGGGGGGGCGGCGGTTTGCCCTGACGTCCTCTGCTCTCGGCCAGAGGCACAGCTCCAGGAAATGAGGGCGACTCGGAGGAAGGAGGGAGACATGACGGATTAAATTACTATTTGCTGGTTCAGATGAAGTCCATCATCCAGTCCAGGGCAGCCTGAGCCTGGTCCCACCTGGGCCACCAGGAACTGGAAGAGGACAGTGCTGCTGTCTCAGCTCCAGGCTCCTGTCTGCACTGTCCCATCCCAGGATCCTGGTGGCTCCATCGCTCTCTGCTGCCTGAACCGTGAGTGGTTTGTAACTCAAGCAGAGGGATCGTCCTACAACACCAAGCCTGAGACACAGCCAGGCCGTCCAGAAGGACGTCACCTGGTTGCCCGACTTCATGTCCTTCATGTTCATGGCGTTCTTCATGCCTTTGCCCTTCTCCTTCTTGTTCTTCTTCTTCTTGCAGCAGCACTTCTTGCAGATGCAGAAGCAGCAGGTGAGGATGAGGAGTCCGGCTACCACCGCGATGGCGATGAGGGCCCAGGGCGGCACTGCGGGCAAAAGCCGGTGTCATCGTCAGCCCCTCAGCTCTCTCCCAGCCCCAGCCACCCCATCGCCTCATCCCATGTGCTGCACTGGGGAAGGGGACACCTCGAAAAGAAGGCAGCTACTCACGGGGAATCTGTCTGAGTTCGTTCATGAACTTTTCCCTCAGCTTGGCGAACAAGTCCTCCTTGCTCTCGCCTGGTCCTGTGGCCTCGGTGGAGTTCTCCATCGTGGCCATGGGCATCGTGGTGGCCGTGGCCTCCGGGGCCATCATGGATGCTTGCTTGAATGTCATGGTGGGTCAGGGGCTCCCTGAAACACAACGTCACCTCGATGGTCACCCAGGTCCCTGCTGCCCCCACTCGTCCCCGTGCCCAGGCTGAGTCCCTGAGCAGCCGTCTGCACCAAGGCCAACATCTGCATTGACAGCAGGGCTACAGCAGGGCGCTTGATCTCCTCTAGAGGCACATACAGACCAACGGTTATGAAGGACATGAGAGATCAGAGCTCTCGGTTACCTCACAAGCGATGGGAAGCCCAGTTGACCCCCATCCCAGCCCAGCAGGGTCTGAAGCACCCTCCAAGGATGGGTGGTGGAGGATCTTCCCAGCTCCTCTTTCAAGCCTCCCAGGTTTTCCTTGCAGCCAAGGAGGATGCTCAGGGTGGTCTCTGCAGGGTGGACCAGGTCCCCCAAGGCCACCGCAGGGTCCCTCCATCCAAGGCAGCACCAGATCCCCGCCTGACCTCAGACCTTGTGTGTGGGATGCGGGATTTGCAGAGGACACCACTGCCAACATCTTGCACCTCGGGAGCAGCCCTCCTCCCCCGCACCGCAGAGACCGGCACAGACCAGCATCACCAGCTCCTCCGGTGGATCTGTCCATCTTGGACGCCTGTGGAGGTCAACCTGCATGGACCCCCTCAAACACGCTGAGCACCCAAGCAGCTCTCCACGCTCCACCAGCGCCTTCTCCCGCCCTTGGACCTTGGCCACGACCACCTTCACGCCCCACGGAGCGGCCGTAACTGCTGCGAACACCACAGTCACCATCACGCGGCCACGGCGCGGCGGCCGGCTCCCTGTAACGCGGCAGCGGACTGGAGCGAGGTGCCGGGGGTGCCCCAGACCCCCCCGCATCCCTGCTGCAGGGTGGATCGGGCGCTGCCGTGTTCCACCCCTGCCCCACGAGGGTTACTTCACACAGGGGACCACGAGGGCTCCCCAAAGCTCTGCAGCACCTGAGGACATCCGGCCACCTTTCATTTTGTCACCTCTTTGGTGCGGTCACCTTCAGTGGCAGTGACTCGATGCCCAAGGGCCCAAGGTGGCACTGGGCTGCACTGGGTGGCACTGGAGAGCACTGGGTCAGCACTGAGTGGCACTAGGTGGCACAGGCTGGCACTGGGGGGTACTGGGTGACACTGGGTGCTATGGGCATCGTTGCAAGCCGGCCCGCAGGGAAGAAGTTGGGGGGTTGTGGAGCCCCTTTTGACGGGGTGACAGTGATGGGGACAGGATGAGATGCTGTCCCCTGCTCGCCCCACGGCCAGCGGCTCCCCACAGCCCCACTGCCACCTCACGGCTGCTTCCAGCCCATAAACCCTTGGATGGCTTTGGTTTTTTTCTTTTTTACCCACCCTCCCAGCACCCACGGGCGCACGGCAAGGACGAGGGGTACAAAGCAAGGGTGCTGGCAGGGTGCACGGTGCCAGGGGGCGGGGGGACCCCAGGGGAGCACCCCACCGCCACGCAGCCCCTGGCACCCCCTCTGCGCCCAAACACGAGGCACAGGGTGGGCAGCACCCGGCGCGGGGCACCCGGTCAAGCCACCCCCCACCCCAGCCACCCCCCACCCCAGCCCCGCTGCAACGCCGTGCCCCCCGGAGCCCCACGGGACGCTGCAGCCCCTGCCACGGGGTCGGGGGGGCTGATCCCACCACCCCCATGAGGGGCCAGGGCCAGGCAGCGTGGGGCAGCCTGTGGGGTGCCGTGGGGCAGGGCCCGGGGGGGCAGCCCGAGCGGGTGGGGTCAGCCAGGGCGCAGGGCAGGCGGCGGGGCAGTGTGTCCTCGGGTCCTCTCACCCACCCGTCCCCCTGCCCGCTCTGCCACCGCCTCAGCGGGCGGCCACGGTCACGTCCCGCGTCCCCCGCCACCCACGGTGCCGACACCCGACCCCTCGGCTGCGGGTGCAAAGCCGCTCCCAGCCCCGCGGAGCGGATTCCCGGGCAGAAGGGCTCGTCCGGCACCCCGTCCCCATCCCGGCACCCCGTCCCCATCCCGGCACCCCGTCCCCGTCCCAGCACCCCGTCCCCATCCCGGCACCCCGTCCCCGTCCCAGCACCCCGTCCCCATCCCGGCACCCCGTCCCCGTCCCAGCACCCCGTCCCCATCCCGGCACCCCGTCCCCATCCCGGCACCCCGTCCCCATCCCAGCACCCCGTCCCCGTCCCAGCACCCCGTCCCCATCCCGGCACCCCGTCCCCATCCCGGCACCCCGTCCCCGTCCCAGCACCCCGTCCCCATCCCGGCACCCCGTCCCCATCCCAGCACCCCGTCCCCATCCCGGCACCCCGTCCCCGTCCCAGCACCCCGTCCCCATCCCGGCACCCCGTCCCCATCCCGGCACCCTGTCCCCATCCCGGCACCCCGTCCCCGTCCCAGCACCCCGTCCCAGCACCCCGTCCCCATCCCGGCACCCCGTCCCCGTCCCGGCACCCCGTCCCCATCCCGGCACCCCGTCCCAGCACCCCGTCCCAGCACCCCGACCCTCCCCAACGCGGGGCCGGGCCGCGCGGTGCGGGGCCTTGGCTGGCGGCACTGCAATGCAGTCCTGCCCGGGCTGCACTTGCTTTTTTTTTTTTTTTTTTTTTCTTTCTTTTGCAATTTTTCTTTTCACGCCCCCCCCGCCGCTCCCCCCCCCCGCCCTCTTTTTTCCAAGCTGCGGCAGCCGCTGGCCGGGCCGTCCCGGCTGGAGGTGGGGAGGGAGCTCAGCCCCCCGCTTGCCCCTGCCGCACCCCCAGACACCGCTCAGCCACCCCCGCCGAGGGCGTTCGCTGCGATCCGCGCCCCCGCCGCCCGCCGCCCCTCCGCCAGGACCTCTGTGTACGGACAGACATGAACACGGGGTACGGCACCACCCCTGAACTCTGCCTGGGGAGGGGCCCTCGGCACCCCCTCCTGCCCTGCTGCCCCTGGGACCCCCCCCCAGCTCCTCCCGGGGAGCAGCACCCTCAGGACCCCCCCAGCACCCAGAACGCAGCCGGGAGCTCCCCGCGGGACAGGGTGGGCTTCACCGGGGGCGGGGGGAAGGCGGCTGCAGAGACCCCTCTGCAGGGAGGCGGGGACACCCCCCCGTGGCGCATCACCCGTGCCCCCCAGTGACATGGCCCCTGTGGCGCCCTGGCCCCGCAGCCCCTCCGGGTGCTGCCCCCAGACCCCCTGTGCATTGTCCTGCACCCCGCACCGCCTCGCTCCGGACCCCCAACACAGGACCCCTGTGCCCCACGCTGCGCTACCCTGGCCCCCCAACACACCACCCCCACGGTGCCTTTCCCAGAGCCCCTAACGCATCCCCCCCTCCACACCCCCACGCCTTCTCCCCAAACCCACCACAGCAGCACCCCCACGCACCCGGGACATCATCCTGCGCTCCATCCCAGACCCCCTAACGCGTCCTCCCAGGGCTCCCAACGCACAACCCCGCACTGCCCCCAGACCACCAAATACACCCCCCCCCATCCAGTCCATTACCCTCAGCCCCCGTGCCTTGCCCCCCCCCAGCTGGTGGCCCCCCAGCTGCAAACATCTGGCCTGCAAGGAGCCACCAGGTCCCGTACTCAGCAACCCCCCACGCTGATCCCCCATCACCCCCCCCAAAATTTGGCTCACGAGCCCTCCATCCCTCCTCCTCCTGCAAAACGCTGCATCCCAGGCTGCCACAAGCCGAAAAAAAAAAGGGAGGATTTGGGGTTTTCCCAACAATGGCCCCGTCGGCAGAGCCAGCGACGGGACAGGATGGGAGATGGATGGATGGAGAGGGAAGAACTCATCGGTTGGGGTGGGGGTTTGGGGGGACCAGGCTGGGAGAAGCGGGGTGTGCGGATGAGCGATGGGGCATCTCCGCCCGCCGGCAAACCACCCCCACCGGGTTATGGGAACCGGCTGGAGAAAATGGGGCAAACATCAGGGTTTGCACAATCTTAGGAAGAAACGAGGGGGAAATAAGCATGATTGTCCCCCGGGGTCCTCAAGACCCCTCTCCTCCAGCTCCCCCCGGCTGCGCTCCTGCCCTCATCGGCCGAGATGTCGTGCGAAGGACCAGGCCGCAGAAGGGAATCTGGGGACGTACGGGAGGACCGGGATGTCCCGGGCCGCAGCGGCGCCCAGGCAAGCTCAGCAATCCCTGGCCCAGCAGGGGATTTTGGGGGATCCGGCTGCTGGAAAACCCCCCGTTGCTCTGCGGGGGCGGCCCTGGCAGCCAAAACCTCGCTGCGGTGACGGAGGGCAGAAAGCGGCAACAAATCAAGATTAATGAGGCTGAGGCAGTAATTAGCGCCGGCAGCGGCTGGTGGAGCGTGGGGCCAGGGTGTGGGCAGGTGCAGATGGGGGGGGGGGGGGGGCGATCTCCGGCTCCCCCAGCTCAGGGTGCTGGGTGCTGGCCTGCCCCAGAGACACCCCCAACCTGGGAAGAGAGCTCATTAGCTAACGAAGGGCTGCTGCCACCGCGGGTCATTGCTCCTCCACGGGATGGCAAAGCCGGGGCTGTAGCACCCGTTACGTCGTCCGCTGGGATGGAGATGTGGGGACCCCTGGTCCTCCATGACCGTCCACTTTGGGAGCTTACCCCAAAAACCCGCACCGCCCTGCGCCAGCGCTCGGGCTTGGATGACCAGTAACGAAAATCCCAACCTGGTCCCAAGGGGAGTCCCCTCCCACCCCAGTGTCACAGGAAAAGCCTGGGCACTGAGGAGCCGGCACGCTCCTGCGATGCATCCTGGGGGTGCAAGCAGGGATTTCAGAGCAGAGCTGAGATATTTGGCTGTCCCCCTCCCGCTCCTCCGCTCCCAGGAATGGCGGCCTAAGGGTTGGGTGAGGGGGGATCCCACCTCTGTGGGACCCGTGGACTGAGCGGCCCTCTGGCCTTTCCCACAAGTCAAGCCCCCCCCCCCCCCCCCCCCCCCCCCCCCAGTGCTCCCTTGGTTTTGGGGCCGGCGCGTCCAGTGCCAGACACAGAGGGGACGCATCAGGCCGGAGCTTCAGCTCGCAGCGATCATAGGAGAGTCTAGTCACGGCAACAGCGTGACCCAGCCTCTAACGGTCATTTAATTAACAGAGGATTTCTGGTGCGGGATGCGCGGGGGCACGGGGAGACGGAGGGATCAGGGAGGAGCTGGGGAGGGGGACGCTGCAGGACCCCGCTGTCAGCCCCTCGCCCCTTCCCCAGCCCGGTGACAAATCCACAAGCACTGCCTTAGTGGTGCCGGCTCAGAGCCTCCGGCAGCAGCACCCCGGGATTTGGGGAGCACATTCCCTCCTGGGGCCCCCCCCAACCCGCACCTCCCTCCTGATTTACGGCGAGGGGAGTTTCCAGCTCCTCCAGCCCCACACTTTTCAGGGAAGGATATTTATACTGGGCTGGGAAATGGGAGTGGGCAGCAGGAGGGTGTGCGATGGAGTGAGGATGCTCCGGTAGCGGCAAGTGGCATCATGGGACGAGACGTCGCCCACGCAGAGAGGAATTTCCCCGTCCCCCCACCCAAGTACGAGCAGACCCCTGCTCTGAGCTCCCTGGCCCACATAGCCCTGAACGGTGCATCGCTGCCTGCCCGCCGAGGGAAACTGAGGCACGGCGCAGAGCTGCAGCACCTGTAAAGAGAAACCCCAGGGGTCAACCACGCCTGGGCCAGCGACGCAGCCACCAGCGCCCGCCGAGCCCGCGGCGCTGCTCACGTCCTGCTCCCACAGCATCTCCGGACGGGGACGCTCCGCTGGCTGCCGCTCATCACCCGCCAGCTCCCAGCTTGGCTAATTAAAAATAATGATGTGCTGGGGCTCGGCAGCCAGCGCTGGAGGGCGGCCCCGACAGCAGGCCCTTCCCTGGGAGATGAGTAATTTAGGGGAGAATTCACCATGCCGGAGAATTAAATGGTTGCTGCAAAAATTTGCAGGGGCTGGAGGTGCCGGGGACGGACACGGCAAATATTGACAGGGCCAGGGAGGCCCTGACGAGCTCCTGCCTCGTCAGCCCACGCACCGGGGTCTGGGCTCCTCACCGCAGAGCCCCCGGCCTGGGGACCCGGCCCCGGGCTTATGGGAGTGATCTTGTGAAAGAAAATATTTTAAAGAATAACTGCAAGGACTGGCAGTTTTGGAGGCTGGCGCCTGCCTTTGATAGAGGACCTGCTCTCGTGTCACAGCGGCTGGGTTATTTACAGCAAAACCAAGCGATGTCTAGCAGTTACACGCGCTCTTACAGGCGGCCGTCATCCATCATTCGGGTACCGGACTAACGGCTTCTGCTGCTCCCCGGCCCAAAGCCCCGCTGCCGCTGCCGGGACCCTGTGCCACGCGCCGCCGCAGCTCCCACCCGCAGGACAGCTAAAGGTCACCGCACCCGCCGGGCTGGGCACGCACCCAGCTGGGGAGAGGCCACCCCATCCTGCCCCCCGCTCGGCCTCCGAGCATCGCCCCGCTCTGCAGCGGCATCACCCCTGCCAGGTATCGGGGTCCCCCTCGGCGCTGGCGGCTGCGCCCCACCCAAAATCACCTTCTCCCTTCTTCCCGCTACGGCTTCGCGCTTTCATCTGGCGCTGCTGCGATGCTTCAGAGACCCCACAGAAGGCAGACTCCCTGCTAATTAGCTGGGAAGCAAATGAGAGATAGCACCAAGGTGCCAGCTCACACGGCCACGGAGCTCGGCACCGGCAGAGGCCAAGGCTCCCCTCGCCCCGGGCACGCCGGGAGCAGCCCACAGCCTCTCCGGCCCCGGCGTGGCGGCATGACGTGGCGCTGTGCCGAGGAAGGGACGGGCCACCCACGTCCTTCCAGCCCACGGGGAGGCCGCCGGCACTGCTCGTCGTCAGCGCTTTGTCCAAAGGGTTTCGGCACGCACCACGCGCTGCCGCGATGCCCATCGTCTGGAGATCCCGGAGAGCAGGATCCCCGCAGCCATGGGGACACAGCCATCCCTGAGGACACCAGAGCACCACGTATGGTGCCGGCCACCACCACTGAGCCACGGTGAGCCGCTGGGCTCACCCCAACCACAGCCAGGTAGCCCATCCTCAGCATGAATGGCCAAAAAAATCTCCCCAAGAAAAGGGGGAGCGGGGTACTGCTGGTGCCCAGCCCGCTCCTCGGTGCCAGTGATGTTGTGGCGAGGCCAGCCACAGTCCACTCTGCCGGCGAGGCCAGCGTCGCTACACGGGGCGACAGAAGGTGACGGGCCGAGTTACCCTGGCACTCCGGAGGCACCGCACAGGCGAGGGCACCCGAATCCTGCCAGCGGGGTCGGTGCCACCCTGCCTGCGCCGGCATGCCCCGGCGATGGCTCCCTGCCACACGGCAGCTCTGGATCGATGCGGGGTGGGGAAAAAGCATCCAGCCGAGCTCCTGGGGAAGAGCCAGCAGCTGCTCCAGGAGAGAGCCGAGGCCGGCGGATCGATGTGAGATGGGAGGCAGGGGAGCGTGCGCCCTGCACCGCTCCCAGCTAAACGAGCAGGGGCGAGCCACGAGGTGCCATTTCCAGGCGTGCTGGGCTGCAGCCTCCAGTGGGATCTCCAGAGCAGCCAGCCAAGCCCGAGGCGGTGATGGGCTGGTGTCAGAAATCCAAGAAACTGGCCCCAGCAATGCCCAGCCTTCGGCATCTCCCTCCTCCCTGCGTCCGGGGCTCCGCGACCGGGGACCGGCTGCCTCCGGGAGCGACGCTGAGGGCTGTTTGCCCAGCTCCAGGGCGCAAAGAGCAGGCACGACGGTGATGGCATCGGTGGGGACGCAGCACCGCGCCAGCCCAGGAGGATTTACCTGTGACATGAAGCACCAGGAACTGACTGCCACCAATAAACCTTGTGTGGACGGAAAAAAAAGCCATCGTGAGAGCTGGGAGCCCAGCCCCGGTGATGGGCACAGCCCCCCGCGCACCGCGGAGCGAGACGGCATCACAGCCCTGCAGGGCATCCACCTGCTTGGGGTTGTTTTCCCCCTCAGATCCTCAAGGCCGATGGGAGCAATGGTGTTGCCCTGGGGACCCCTGCTCCCAGAAGCCCTCGGTCACGGTCACATCCCCAGAGACATCACGTGTCCAGCCTGAGGAGGTGGGACGCATCTCCCCCCAGCACGCCATGACGTGGCCGAGCGGTTCGGAGGCTGGTCCCCGCTCCAGGGGGTTTTTGGCAGAATCGCAGCGGGTTGGCGGGCAGCGAGGGACGCCTCCGCACATGCCAGCACTGCCATAGCGTTGGTTGCTGGATCAGCTCTGCCAACCCCAAACCGGCTCGGTGCATCCCCTTGCCCGCAGACGCTCACCGTCCCCATCACTCAGCCCACATCCACTGCGTCCTTGCGGGGCCGGGAAGAGCCAGGGAGCAAAAGCCACCCCGGACTGATTAAAACACTCCAGCTTTGCTTAAGATGCACGACGTGAAGGATGCCCCAGCGGCGGCCGGTCAGTGGTGACGGAGCCGGTGCAGACAACTGCCTGCACTGGGAGAGCGGGTCACGGGGCCGGAAGGCAGCAATTCGGCATAGCCCCGCAGCGCCACGCTCGCCCCTCAGCACCGCCCCGCTCCCCCAAGCAGCTGCAGTTCCTCCACTCCCAACAGCCCAGCACAGGGGCTGCAGCACCAGCAGAGCCACCCCGGGGTGACAGAGGTGACAAGGAGCTCTGCCAGCCCCTGACCCCGCTGTCAGACCAGCAGCAAAATCCAGGGGCACCACGATTCCTCCTCCGGGCACCGGAGCAGAGGAAACATCGCTCGACTTGCACCCGGGGAGCAACGGAGCGGGTGGCCCCACCAGAGCTCGGGGTTGGGGGGGACACTGGGATCCCAGCCCCGGCTGTAGGCTCGCACCAGTACAGAGCATCTCCGATTCCAGCTGCACGCTGCCTAATTTATGGTTTAATTAATAAATGGGGAATTATGCCGAGTTTATCCAGTACTTCTGGACGCGTGATGTGATCAAAATCCCATTACTGACGAAGGAAGGCATGAAGAGCAAAATTAGCTTTGGCATCTGAAACACTCCAGTCGATGTGGTAACACAATTATTGGGGCTAATAATCAAAGAGCACTTTGGGGAAGGTGGGCTCGGGCGGGAGCAGAGCTGGGATTTCGCCCGAGAGGGAAAGGCCGACCGCAGCCAAGGGCAAAAGCGTTTTGCCAGGCTGCACTTACCGGCGGCTCCGGATATTGGCACAGGGAAAGCGCCGGCGGCCGCTGGGCACGGCCGGGCACAGCACTGAGCTCTGCTGCCAGGAGGCAGGGAAGAGGGAAAGAAGAAGAAAAAAAAAAAAAAAAAAGAAGGTTTGAAATCCAGCAGCCGCTGGGTCCCGTCTATTTGCTTTGGGCATCGATCGGGCTGGAGGACGTCACGGCTGCCGGCTCGCAGCTCTCCTGCGCAGCGCGGGGAAGGAGAAACTCAAGTCAGAATTAGGAGCTGCAGTCATCCAGCTCGCAGAGCTGGGGCTTTGCCAAAACCCACCGCCAGCCGCAGGAAGGGCCCGCTCGCACCCCTCGGCGCTGAGCGGGAGTCCTGGCTCGCTCGGGTGGCCTTTAGCTGAAGCGCAGTGACCATCCCCGAGGCTCGCCTCGTTACCTCCTCCCCGGGGAGCAGCCGGCAGCAAGGGCCACCGCTGCGCCATCCCGGCGGGCACGGCAGCTCGCCGGCAGAGAGGCAGCCCCCCTCCTCAACCAGCTCCGTAAGCATATAACACATACATACGTGAGGATACACACACACGGGTAGGGATATATACGTGGATACGTAAGGATACACACATATAGAGGGACACATACACAGATACGGTGACACACACAGATATAGTCACCCCCCGTCCCTCCCGCAGTGGCCCCATGCGGTGCCGGGCACTGCGCAGCGGAGGGGTGCAGAGCCAGGGCTGCCGGCGGTGATGCAGTGCAGGCAACGCCGGCTGGCTGCCGTTGCGATCGGCGGGCTAACGGGCGGCGAGGGACGCGTCCTTGCCCTGCAGAATCGGGGCCACTGGGGCTTTGGGCCAGCTGCCGGCTAACGGGGCGCTGGCGCTTGCCACGGGGGGCTGGGAGAGCCGGGCTCGGCGCCAGGTGAGTGGGCAAGGTCAGACCCATATCTGCACTTCACCCACTGCAAGAAGGGGACGTGGCATCGCTCCAAAAGGGCTTTGGGGGCCATTTCACCAGATTGTGCTCTTCCCGAGCAGCACGGGTGACATCCCGCTGTCACTGCTGGCCTCAATGACCTTGGGTGCGTCACCTCCCCGGCGTCCCGCGCTCTCCTGGCACACAGAGCACCACAAGCCACGCTTCTTCCCACCAAGACCCAGAAAGCACCCAAGCGCGGGGAAGTGGCAGAGCATCGGCCGCCCCGAGGGTGCCCGGGGGGCTCCAGCAGCCCCCGGCCAAGGCGCTGCGCTAGCGAGGAATAATGCAGCAGGCGGGAGACGACTCCTGCCGGCAGCTGCGCTTCCACACGGCGCGCAGAGGAGCGACAGAGCTGCAGCAACACCTCGGCGCGCAGCACACGAGAGCCTTCGCGCCAGGACTGAAGTTTTCGCTGCTGCAGAGGAGCAGGCGGGGAGTCCTTCAGCGCCCTGCGGCTGCCACGGCCAGACTGCAGCGGGTGACACCCCGCAGCACCCCCTGCCCCGGCCGCTCTCACCTGAGCTGCACCCAGGGCAGGGGGACACACAGAGGCGGGGGCACAGCTGGGGACCACAAAGCGATGCGTGACACCGGCGCGTGTCCCCCCCGTACCCATGCCACAGTCACCTTGCAATATCGCCTGTCCCCTGCGCACCATGCGAAGCTTTTTCGGGATCCTCCCGCCCCGCGATAAAAGTAGGCTGCGGGGAGCAGCGAGGTGCTGGGCGCAGCTCCGGCGCAGCTGCGGGTGTGAAGGCTGCGGCACCCCAACGCTGACGTCCCCCCGGCTCTGGGGGCAAACCCCTCGTCGCCCCTGCACCCCGACGGCGCGCAGCGAGCGCGAGTGAAGAAGGATGCCAGGGCTTGCTGCAACGGTGGCGGGGAGATTCAGTCCCGGGAAGGGACCGGCTTCGAGCTGGCTCCCGGCCAGGCCGCTACGGAGAAGCCACCGGTGCAGCGGGGCCTGCGGCTGCCCACGGCCAGAACCGTGTCACTTTCTCCGGGTCCCAGTAGCGGGGTGCACCCCCCACATTGCACCGGGAACATCCTGAACCTCCCGGCCACCCCCCCGCACCCCCGCCGGGGACAGGAGCCCGGTGGCACCCGCCGTCGGGCGCACGCACGGATGCAGAGCTGGAGCTCCGAGGGCACCGTTGACCCGGTGGCTCGGCTCCGCACCCCCAGGGTGGCCTCCGCACCCCCGGGGAGGGTCCCAGCCCCGCGGGGGGTCTCACGCCCTCGGAGGGGGTCCCAGCCCGTCCGGGGGGTTCCCTGCCAGCTCCGCAGCCCCCCTGCACCAGCGGCCGCCCCCGCCTCCAACCCGCCAGGCTCCGTCCCCAGCCGCCCTCGGGGGGCAGCACCCCACGGGCAGCCCCGCGGAACCGCGTCCCGAGTGGGGACCCCGGGGAAAGCGCCGGTCCGGGACAACGGCGGGGACGTCGCGACCGGTCGGGGCAGTCTGGGTACCGCCGCACACCCGCCCCCCACTGCCCCCCCAACCCCAACCCCACCCGGACCGGGAGCGATCGCACCTCGGGCAGCGGCCCCGGGGAGCGGCGGGAGCGCGGACGGCCCCGTCCCGCAGAGCCCGCACCGCTGCGGCACCGGGAGAAACTTCGTCGGGAGCGCGGGCGGACACTCACCGGAGCGGGGGAGCGCGCGGAGCGGGAGCGGCGGGCGCTGCGGCAGCCCCGGCCCCTCCGGGCTCGCGTGTGGCGGCCCCGCGCAGCCCCGCCCACCGCACGGAGTCCCCGCCCACTGCCCCGCCCACTACTGCTCGGGCCCCGCCCCGCCCTCCGCGGGTACCCCACGGGGGTCACCTCGCACCGGGCACCTCGCAGAGGTCACCTCACAATGGTCACCTCACCCCCCCACCTCACACCTGCACCCCCTCATTGGGGTGACCTCACCCGTTAGAGGTCACCTCACACCAGCCATCCCGTACCGGTCACCCCTCGTCACTCACCTTGAGCTGGTCACCTCTCATCCGTACGTCACACCAGTCACCTCACAGAGGTCACAACCATCACCTCACACCAGTCACCTTACTGGTCACCTCACAACCCATCACCTCCCTCTGGTCACCCCCTGTCAGTCACCTCACAGAAGTCACCTCACACTGGTCACCTCTCATCAAGGTGACCTCACACCAGTCACCTCTCACAGATCACCTCATACTGGTCGCCCCTTATCGGTCACCTCATACCGGTCACCTCTCTGTCACCTCACACCCATTGCCTCCCATTGGTCACCTCACCTCCATCGCCTTGGACTGGTCACCCCTCGTTGGTCACCTTACACTTGTCACCTTGCACTGGTCACCTCACATTCATCACCTCCCATCGGTCACCTCACCCAGTGCCAGTCTGTCCACACCAGTCGCCCCACACCAGTCACCTCTCACTAGTGACCTTGCACCAGTCACCCCACACCCACCATGGGCTGTCACTCTTGAAACCTGGAGACAAGATCAGGTCCCTGCCATGGCCACAGGAGAGAGGGGTGGTGGCGGGTGAGCAGTGGCACCCACACTGTGCCACCCCCCAAATCCAGAGGGCTCCTGGGAACCCAGCTTACAATTTGGGGTCAAAACAGCAAGGAAAAGGTGATGGGAGCCAAGTGAGGAGCCCGGGCGGTGCATAGAGGGAGGCTGGTGGTGGCTGGTTCACCATCACTGTGTGTTCCCCGTCCCTGTTCCAGGTGGTGGGCGCCAGCCAGCCCCGTCACAACAAAGAGAAGGGAAGGTTGGGCTGGAGGGTGTGCATGTGCCGCTGCCAGGAGAGACAACATCTGGAGCAGGGAAGGGCACCCCGGGGTCCCAGCCTGGCTGGGAGCTGTGTCACCAGAAGCCACCACACAGCCCAGGCCCCCATGCACCCTCTGGGCACAGAGTGCACCCCCAGGTGCAATGTGGCCCTGACAGCTCACCCCATACCCCCAGAAACTGGGTTGCCTCTAAACCAGGAGATGGGGTTGGTGTGATGTGGGACCTGGACAGGCTGGAGGAGTGGGCCCACACAAACTCATGAGGTTCAACCAGGCCAAGGGCAAGGTCCTGCACATGGGTGGGGCAATCCCAGGCACAAATCCAGGCTGGGCAGAGAATGGATGGAGAGCAGCTCTGAGGAGAAGGACTTGGGGGTGCTGGTGGATGAGAAGCTCAACGTGAGCTGGCAATGTGCACTTGCAGCCCAGAAAGCCAACTGCATCCTGGGCTGCACCCCCAGCAGCGTGGGCAGCAGGTCAAGGGAGGGGATTCTGCCCCTCTGCTCCGCTCTGGTGAGACCCCACCTGGAGTACTGTGTCCAGCTCTGGAGCCCCCAACACAAGAAGGACATGGACCAGTTGGAGAGAGTCCAGAGGAGGCCACGCAGGTGATGAGAGGGCTGGAGCAGCTCTGCTGTGAGGCCAGGCTGGGAGAGCTGGGGCTGCTCAGCCTGGAGAAGAGGAGGCTCCGGGGAGAGCTGAGAGCGGCTCCCAGTGCCCAAAGGGGGCTGCAGGAAAGGTGGGGAGAGACTTCAGCAGGGCCTGGTGTGACAGGACGAGGGGTGATGGTTTTACACTGAAGGCGGGTGGGGATAGCTTGGACATGAGGAAGAAATCTTGCACGATGAGCACAGCGAGATGCTGAACAGGCTGCCCAGAGAAGCTGTGGATGCCCTGTCCCTGGCAGTGCTCCAGGCCGGGCTGGACGGGGCTGTGAGCGACCTGCTCTGGTGGGAGGTGTCCCTGCCCATGGCGGGGCAAGTGGTCTGGATGGCGTTTGAAGGTCCCTTCCAACCCAGCCCGTGCTGTGGGTCGATGAACAAGGGCTGCGTTTCCCTGCGGAGGGCGGTGCTGCTGGCACAAAGGCTGTGGGTGGCCCTGGGAGGAGCTGCTGGGTGCTGCCGTACCCGGACGGGGTGCCGTAGCCCAGGGGTGCTGCGCGCGCTGCCCGCGGGGTGCTGTGCCCCATGGCTGAGCTGCACACCCGACGCTGTTGCGCACACAGAGCGGCACCCGGCAGGTGCTGCTCTACATCCCGGGTGCTGCACCCCCGCGTCCGCGTGCTACTGGGGTCCCTGCAGGAGGGCAGGGTGCTCTGCAGCTCCCTCTCTCTGTTGGGGGGGGTCCCTGTGTCACCCTTGAAACCCGCAGCCGGCTTTTCCCCAACACAGGTGTCTGGCTGAAACCGAAGCATCAGCATCGCGTGGACCCCGCGTGGTCCCTCTGCACCCCCCTGGGCCCGGGCACTCACCGGCTCTGCGCCGCGGCTGCCAGGCTGGAAACCCCCGTGGGGTCACCACGCACGGGGTCCAGCATGGGACCCTCCTGCCTCGCTGCTGCCCGCTCTCCCGTGCCGCTGCCCGCGTGGGGTCCCAGAGCGAGCAGAGGCTCCCGAGCATCCACAGGACCCATCTCTGCGGACGAGGGGCTGCCGATCCCCCAAAACTAGTCCCGCTCTCCAGGTTCGGGATCGCACCCACCGCTGATGAACTTACCTGACCTCACTCTCCGGCTGGGAGCATGGAGATGGGAAGTGCCCTCTCCCGGCCTTGCGCTCGCCACTGCAGCCTGTTACAACTCATCACCACCCTGCGATTAATTAATGGCTCTGCAGCATCTGTCCCTGCTCCGGCATCGCTCTCCGGAGCGGAAAGGAGCTTTCCAGCCACCCCAGGGAGGACCGGGATCTCCCTTCCCCTCGGCCGCTACCTGCAGCCTCGTCCTTGGCTCAAAGTTGTCCCACGCCTGTCCCCGTGCCGGACATGTGGGCCGGCATCCGTCACCGCCATGCCCCCTTCAGAGGGGAGACGGGGACCAGCGAGGGGAAAGGGGCTCGGGGGACGCCCACCCGCCCTGAATCCCCTGCTCCAGCAAAGACCTGACCCTCCCGCCCCAGGGCGGGGGGGGATCCCCACCTGCAGCCTCTTGCAGAACCACCGGGATTTCAAACCGGGAGCGTTTCTACAAAGCTCCCCCTCCCCGAATTTCGCAGGAAGGCGACCACCGAGGAGGGGGAGACGCGCAAGCACAACCGTCCTGCCCTTCTCGCGCGGCGCCCCAGACAGAGGAGCAGCAGCCAGGCGGTGCAGGAGATAACTTTATTGAACCCAACGGTGTTAGACAGACGACCGAGAAGAGACATGCCGGTTGGCGCGGGCAGCGTGGGCAGCAGGAGCCGACTTGGTGCAGGGCTGGATTTCTGTCTTTCGTAACATCCTCAAGCCTTTTCCTGGCTTCCTTTTATACTTCTTTTTGAAAATTTCTTTTAAGTAAAAACAACGAACGGCGGAAGGAGTCCAGATGGAGTTTGTTCCCTGTGATTGTTCCCGCAGCTATGTACAACGTGGGGTGGGGGCTCAACATCAGGTATAAAATGGAGCGAGTTTACAAACTTGGAGGAGGCAAGGAAAAAGCAAAGACAGACAGGCGAGAGCAGTAGAAATCTGGACCAAAATCTTAAAGAGAAATTTAAAAAGTGCTATAAAACCCCTCGGCAGGAATACCATGCAGTTAAGAAACACAAAACCCAGTCAATTACACAGATCATCTAAAACAGGAATTTGTCCATTTCGTCCTTTATTTAATTAAAAAAAGGTTGTTTGTTTTTAATAGAAAAAAGCTAAAATTGTAAGGTTCAGGCCACCGGGCGGCAGCAGCTCGAGGGGGCAGGAGGGTGAGGCACCCGCGTCTCCCAGCCCCAGCCCCTCAGAGGGGCACCTTTGGGGACAACCGGCGCCTTTGGAGGTGGCAAGCTCCTTTGGGCTCCTTTGAGGGGGTCACAGACATCCTTGGGGGGTGACAGGCACCCTCGGGGGCAGCAGGCACCTTTGGAGGTGGCAGGCACCCTTGGGGGGTGACGGGGTCCTTTGGAAGTGGCCGGTACCCTTGGGGGTGACGGGTGCCCTTGGGGGGCAGGCACCTTTGGGGGTGACAGGCACCCTTGGGGGTGGCAGGGGATGAGTTAGTGCAATCCTTGGACCCTCTGGGGACAGAGGACTCAGCCCACCGACGCTGGCAGCCCTTGGGGACACTTGGTCCCCAGGCTGCTGCCACGCTCGGGGACGCGGGGCGTGAGCCAGGAGGAACCCACCAGCGCCGTCCCCTCCAGCTGGGAAAGCCCCGCAACGTGCACCATCCTGGGGCACGCCAGCCGGCACCCTCCTCACCCTTCCCCTCGGGAATTCCTCCTGATTTACACCACAGCACCGCGCTCGCCTCCAGCGTGCCCCGGCTGAGGCTGTGGGGCAGCCCCACACCGGGGAAGGATGGGGCAAAGCCCCGGGAAACGGGCCGGGGGATGCTGGGCAGCGCAGCCCCGAGCCCCACGGGGACGGGGACAATTTGGTCGAGGTTTCAGTGGCTCCGTGGGGGTGCCAGGAAAGTCAGGCCCAGCCAGGGCTGCCTGCAGGCCGGGCAAAGGGAGAGGGCTGCGTGCACCCTCTCCACCCGCGGCACTCCTCCGGGGACGGGGCAGCCCCCAAAGGCGCAGCGTGCCCTCTCCTGCCCTGGGCACCGGAGCCCCGAGGGGGGCGAGGGGGGCTGGAGGGGAGAGCCAGGTCCCCACCGCCAGCCTCGAGCGGCTGCTGAGCCAGTGTCGCGTACAATCAGAAAAGAAGTCAGCACAGCACAGTTATCACAGAGTACAAAAAGAAAAGAAAAGAAAAAAAGAAAAAAAAAAAGGAAAGAGGCGCAGGGCTGGGCCCCACCAACTCACGCGGGGCGTTCGACTACAGATCTATTTACAGCGCGTCCTCAGCCGGCGGCGGCACGAGAGAAGGCGAACAGAAAGCCCCAGCGTCCAAGCCAGCGCGGGGAGGGACAGCCCTGCGCAGAACGGGCCGGCTGCGGGCGGCGGGCAGGGAGGCTGTGGGGCAGACGGAGGAGTGAGCACCATGGGACGCAGGCGCCGCGGCCGGGATGCGCTGGCCGGCCCCGGGCGGCGAGGCGAGACACACCGGCCAAGAGAGCACCAAGGGCAGAGGTGGCGGCCGCCCGCGAGCGGCACCGGCGGCGAGGCCGCGCGTTGGAGGAGACGCCCGGTTCGGAGGGTTGTGAGGTGTCCCTGAAGGCCACGCTGGCCAGCATGGGGGTTGGGGCAGCCCGGTCCCCCAGCTTGGGGAGGACAGGCTCGGCAGAGCCAGCTGCGGGGGCAGACCCAGCTCCGGGGTCACCTCTCCCCGCAGGGCTCTCCAGGGCCCCTGCTGAGGGCGGGAGCGGAGCTGGACCACGGCACAGGGCAGCGGCGGGGTCTCAGAGCCCAGCGGGGCGCGGGGAGGGAGGCGCGGGCACGGCCGAGCTTGGGGACAGGCAAGAGGGGCTGCTGCACGCTCAGGCCAGTGCCAGCACCCCCGTCCCATCGCCGCCGTGACTTTGGGGACAGTCACAGGACACTGCAGCTGGAGCACACGGCGGGGATTAAGGCACCGCGGCAGCACCGGGGCTGATCCCCTCCGTGCCAGGAGCCTCGCCTGTGACGTGGCACAGTGGGGCCAAGAGGACACGTGGCAGCCCTGGGTGTCCCCAGAACACCGACGTAGGGCACAGCGAGACCCTGCCAGGCCACAGGAAGGCACAGGGCCTCGGGAGCCAGGGGCACGGGGACCGTCCCCAGGCACGGCCTTGGCAACCGCAGCCCCAAGCCTGGCAGCACCGAGGGGACGGGGGGCAGGTTGTGGCCCCCAGCACCGAGGGGATGGGGGGTGTGTTGTGTCCCCCAGCAGCGAGGGGACAGGGCAGGCCCCTGGCTGCCCAGGGATGGGGCAGCAGCGACCTCCCCATGCCCAGGCCATGGCCAGGCCGGGTCCCTTAGGGAGGGGAGGCCCCGTGGCACCCTGGCCTGGTGGGAGACCCCGTCCCCAGGGCCAGACTGTGCCTTGTGCTTTTGGGGAGGGGGGAGCCACCAGGTGAGGGGCTGCTCTGGGAGCATCCCGCTGCCACATCCCGTCTCAGCCATGCTGTGAGGCCCTGGGAGGTGGGTTCAGGGACTGGAGATTGTCCAGTGAGCACCAGTTTCATGACAGAGGTGGATTGAGTGGTGGAACCAACAGCTGCAAAGAAGACCAAAGGGAAAGGGTGCTGCTAACTGGGAAGCAGTGGGCACCGGCCCACAGGCTCCAGGCCAGGAGAGCGAAGAACAAGAACAAAAAAGGGACCAAAGCAAAGTGTGGACTTGGCCAAAGGAAAAGGGGAGGGGGGGAACAAAATAAAATAACCAAAGCAGGGTTTATTGGGCTGTCCTGGTCGCGGCGGCTGCCATGCAGGTGAAACGGAGAACGTACAAAGACATTGGTGAGAGCCGCACTCCTCCGCCAGCGCGAGGCAGGCGCTTCCCACAGCAGCGGCTCCCTGGTCGCCTGCCCTCATCTACGCCTGCCTGGGTGGAGGGGGAGCTGGAGACCCTCGCGCCCGCGCTCTCGTCCTGCGGCCACACGCTCCTCCCGTGCCCCCCAGCTTCGGCACGGGCGGCTCCCGCGGGGTCCCTGCCCCACACAGGGGCCTTCCTGCAGCTCCCGGGAGCAGGGGCTCGGTCGCATTGGTCACCCTGGCCCCAAAGCCCGAGAGTTTGCAATAGAGACAGAAAAAAACAAGAAGAGAAACCAGAATTCTCCTACCCCCAGGGTCAGGAGGGGAAACAGCACCTCACGCTCTCCCACGGATGAGCCGAGCTTCCCCATGCTCCGCTGGGACGCATCGGAGCCCCTGTCCTCTCCACTCGCTCGCCAGCCCTGTGCTCCAGGATACCAAAGGAAAAGGAGAGCAGCCCGGCAGGAGCGGCGGCTGGCGGCGGCTCCCCTCCTCCTGGGCCGGCACGTCTGGGCCTCACAGAGTCGACTGCAGGTCGGGATCCACCATGGTCTCGCGGTCCGGAGACTCGATGTAGTTGGCGGCTTCCTGGAGCTTCAGCAGCATGGCCATCTGCAGGGAGAGGAGCGTGGCAGCAAGCCCCAGTGGGACGAGAGGTCGCAAACACCCTGGGAAAGCCAAGGCCACTTGGCCCTCCTTGCCCTCCCGTACAAACCAGCCACCCTACGAAGCTCTCGAGGGTAAAGCAAAGCCCAGAGACGCTGCTAAATCCCTCTGTGTCACCAGGTCCGGCCTTGCGCACAGCTGGGATGCTCAAGGCTGAGGATGCCAAAACAGTGCAGGGGGACAGGCCCCAACACACCAGCTGGGATCATCTGGGGCAGCCTGCTGCCACCCTCTGCGGGTGACACACCAGGACACGTACGTGCAAGCCCCAGTTTGTGTCCCTGTCTGTGTGGACATGATGCCTCGAAGCGCCGCGCCGTGCCCACTCACTGGCACGTCACAGTACACCTCGGCACGCAGCCTGCCCACCAGCGACACCATCCTGCACCCACCGCTCCTCCCAGGAGCGCAAAATGCCTCTGCCTCCCCAGGTCAGGGGCTTCTTACACTGAAAGGTGACTGGGAAAACAAAGCACAGCTCCACCCTGCTCTCCCCCCTCCACCAGCACCACCCAGCCCACCTCCCAGCACAGCAGGGCCGTACCAGAGGGTCCGAGTCCAGGGAGCTGGGCGTCGTGTCTTTGACGGTGCGCTCCTCGGGAGGGGAAACGGTGCTGTGGGGCCCGATGGTGGGTGGGGGCAGGTGGTACAGTTTGGACTGGTCCTGCTGCGCTGACGGCCAGGGCAGGGTGTCCCGCACCCACTCCACGGGGTCTTCCCAGGCTGCCTTCTGCCCGTGGACCTGCAGGCAGGGAGCAAGCGGCAGCCGCCTCTTCAGCATGTGCCAGAGGCAGCAACGCGGCACCCCGAGCCCTCCAGGACAGCGCTGTGTCCCGCCGCAGCCGCAGGGCGGGGCAGGGACTGACAGGGATGCCACCTGTGCCCAAAATCCCAGTGTCTCCCCTCTCCCTGCCCCATCAGACTGCTGCATGGGCCTGTCCCCGAGGAGCACGGGCTTGCAGCCCTACGTGCCAGGCAGCTCCGGGTACCTTGAGCCCGTCTTTCGCCCCCTCCTGCAGGTAAGGGATGATGGAGTTGTTCCACAGGTCGATGAACCAGGTCCGGAAATCCTCAATTCCAACCGGGCAGGACAGGAAGAAGCAGGGACCTGTGTTGGGGGAAGGCAAAGCATGAAAACGGGAGCTGCTCCAGTCACCGGCCCCGCGGCAGCACAGCACCGAGGCGGGCAAGCCTGGCTGCACAGGGGACCCTGGGCTCAACCACCTCCTGGGAGCAGCGCCCGGGCAGCGTCTGCCTGACACACACGGGCAGAAAGCTAGCTCCCAGGCGAGGAGCGGGGCTGCTAGTTTTGATTTACCCCCCAAAAGCACGGTGAGGCAAAGGGAGACCTGCCGGGGAAAACACGGCTCCTCCACGCCCAGGGGAGGGTGCCAGTAAGCCAGGCAGCCTTGGCTGACACCCCTGCGACAGCTCCCGCGGGGCACGGGAACAAACGCCACCCAGCAACGAGAGCAACACTCGTGTGCATCACCCACTGGTTTTGGTTGTGTGGGACTGGGGGACACGAGGCAGCGCGTTGGCCCCCACACTCCGTTGGGAAGGGTTTGCCCCAGTCCCTGGGGGCTCCCGGCAGCGCGAGGGAGAGGAGGGAGGCGTGTGGCAAGGCCATACCGATGAGGAAGTCGGAGGTGCTGTGTTTCTCCAGGAAGGTGTGCAAGTGGTACCAGAGCTTGGGCACCCAGTCCAGCACACGCAGCAGCTCCTCCTTGTTGGCGTTGACGTCCGTGTCCGACTCCAGCAGCTTTCGCCGCAGGTAGCGCACCAGGAAGCCGTTGGCCGGCTCCACGTTGTTGGAGAAGGTCAGCATCCTGGGGGAAAGGTGTTCAGGGTGAGGTCTCCACACAAGCTGCCCTGCCCCCCTCAGGGGACCTCCCAGCACCCCCACTCCGCATGTGCCCAAGGTTGGGACATCAGGCCCTTCTGGGATGGCAGGGACAGGCTTGGACCCTCAACAGGGTCCCCAATCACAGGATGTGTCCCCAGGACTGCCTAGGGGCAGGAGTGACAGCCTCAACCCCCTCAGTCCCACAAGGATGGTCCCCAGGGATATATGATTCCCACCTGAAGCTGAGATGGAGGCCATGGTTTGGGGTCATCTTCACAGGCTGGTTGGTGGTCCCAATGATGTAGGGGCTAAATGAGTGACAGAGAGAGACAGGATCCATGAGAAAAAGCACCCTGCGTCACCCCAACCCATGGCAGAACTGATCCGAGCACAGTAACCACGCGCAGCCACACAGCCTCATCTCCACGAGCCCAGGGATTCTGCCGAGAGCAACAGGGAGCAGGAGACTGCGCCAGAGGAGGGTGCAGCGGGGCTCTCACCATTTGTGGTACTTGCAGGTGAGCGCGCCGTTGACAAGCTCGCTGATGGAGCCCGCCTCGCTGAGGTCATCCAGGAGGATCACCAGTGGCACGTCCGCCGTGCCCGTCTCCCGGTCGATCTGGTTGGCCAGGTTGGAGAGGTACAGCTGCAGGTCCTGCAACGAACAGACTGGATGTCACACGTGAGGCCACGGCACGGCTGCCAACGGGGACTGCAGCACCAGCGCCAACGAGGACGCTCCCAGCTGCTGCGCACCCTCACCTTGCAGGACTGCTGGTGCATGTTGAAGGTGCTGACGATGCCCTCGGTGACGTCCCGACCCGAGCGCTCCACCAGGTACTCGGCCAGGCGGTTGGTCAGGTAGGTCTTGCCGGTGCCACTGGGTCCCGAGAGGATGAGCCGTCGGTGCTTCAGCAGGAGGCTGATGTAATGTTGCATCATGGGCTTGGGGATGAGCGTCTCGAACACCAGGCTGTCCACACACTTCTCCTTCAAGCCTGGAGGCAGGGGAGGGCTGAGGGTCCCGTTTGTGCCCCACGACACCACGAGACAGCGGGAAGATGGGATGGTGATGGAGCCTCTCCACCACACTGACCTTTGAGCGTCACAACGATGCTGGTCAGGCCCCGGCGGCACAGTGGCAGCTCTGGCGGCTCCGTGTCCAGGATCCGCTTGATGTGGCTGATGCTGTAGCCGTAGACGGACTCAGTGCTGAGTCCCAGCGTGGAAGCAGGATCCATCTTGGTGATGTAATCCTACGAGGACAAGGACAGGGCTGTCGGTGCCCCCGAGGGCTGGCAGGGAGCAAGTGGTGCTCAGCAGCTCCAGGACACCCCAGTAAGGATCTGGGCCAAGAGCATCAGGCATGGTGGAGCGGTGTAAAAGAACGGCTCTCTAAAGCAGGGTTCTTGTGTTCCTACCTTGAAGACCTGGCAGACAGCCTCATCCAGCATCTTCCAGTCCACCTTCCCGCTCACCTTGGTCCAGCCCAGGAAAAACTCCTGCTGCTTGAGGTCCTAGGAGCCAAGGCAGAGGTGTGCAGGTTGGAGCACCGTATCCAGCCCTGGACAGGCGTCCTCTCTGCCCCTCATCCAGGGCCACGGCACCAGGGCAGGTCAGGCTCCCCATACAGTCCACACTTACCCCCTTGATGATGTGCTGGGGTGGCATGCGCACCACGATCCGCAGCATCAGCTCGTCCTTCTGGGTGCCAGCGCTGACGGCGTCCATGGGGGACACATCTGGAGACAGAGCAGTGAGGCTGTGCCGGGAGGCCGAGCCGAGCCACCAGGCCTGATCGTGCCCAGCCTGAGCCAAATCCTGCTGCGGCAGATCGTGGCACCGGCAGCACGACAGATCCCTGTGCACAGCTGCCTCCAGGTGAGCAGCAGCATGCTCCCACCGGCTGCCTCCTCCCAGGGGTCTGGGCTGTGCATCATCCACCACACACCCCCTCCTCTACCCCAGCCCTTCCCCATCAGCCAGCAGCTCCGTCACCCCTACCTGCGTCCCCCAGGCTGGGGCTGAAGGCATGGCCAAGGGTGAGACCCAGGGAGCGTCGCGGTGAAGAGGAGGCAGACGTGCTCATGATGTGGCCGGGAACAGAGCCCGGCACTGCCGAGGGCCCTGGAGCCACTTTGAGCCGGTCGTTCTCAGCCTTCAGGAGATCCACCTCCAGCTGGGGGAGAACCAGTTACGGCGCAGGGTGAGGAGCTGGATGCTGGCAGCACCCTGGGGCTGCAGGAGGCACAGACTGTGGCCACCAGGTTGTCAGAGCCAGCCAGGCTCCTGGCAGCGGTCCTCACCTGCATGTTGTGCATGGTCTCCCGCAGCTGCTCCAGCTGGTGGGCAGAGTTGAGGGCCTCCAGGCGGATGTCTGTCAGCTTCATCTCCTTCTCCCACAGCTCTGACCGTAGCTCTGACACCTCCTTCTTCTCCGGCTCGCCTTCGCCGTGGGCCTGGAAGAGCCTGGGCCAAAGGAGAGACAGAGTCTTGCAGGCATCCAGGGCAGGAGCCCGCAGCCCCTGCGACCAGTCCTCCCCACTGCGGGACACCTGCCCTGGCCCCACGTACTCAGTCGTGTCGATGCCCACGGAGGAGGACGTGGAGGACTTGATGGAGGGAGAGGCCGTCTCCGTGGAGCCGTGCTGCAGCTTGGGGGAGGAGGGGGCTGACGAGTCTGGTGTGGCAATCTCCTCAATATCCGAGTAGGACGAGGCTGATTTGGGTCCCTTCTTGATGCTGAACGCCTTGTTGAATGAGCTGCGTAGCTGCGGGAGACAGAAATGTTCTTGTTAGGGACAGCCTGACAGGGAAGCCTTGCAAGCAGAGAGACCTGAATCGGTCCCGCCCCAGGGCCCTCGCCTGCCCAGGACCCACAGTCTAAGCTGGAATCAGTAACCAGGGTCCCAATAACTGAGCTGGGACCATCCGTCAGCGAGCCCGGAGCAGCCTGACCCCGCTCTGCTGGCACCGCTGGCGGATGGGGGTGCACGGCCCTTTGTGCAAGGCTGCAGCCCCAGCCTGGGCGGCACCGAACAGCCCTACGAGGGGCACCCACATCCTGGTCAGGCTCCCCCGGTCCTGCTCCCCCCAGCACCCACATCGGGGCGTTCAGGCACCACACCAGCTCCCTGCTCCATCAGGAAGGGCCGACTCCATCCTCACATTCACCCCACCAGAGCAAGGACCGTTTTGGGGGACGTTCCCCTCCCCAGCCACCACAGAGCTGGTGTCCTGCTGCCAGGGGACAATTTCAGCCCCGCGTTCCACTCTCTGCCCTGCAGGGTCCTCCTGGAAGCACAGGGGGCCACTCAGCCCCCCATAAAACATCACCGGGGGTCCCGGCCGGGCATGCAGCATGCACACAGAACAGGCAGAGCAGCAGGCGGGTGAGCACGGTGCTGAGGTCAGGGAGGGCGGATGGATGGACACTGCGCAGGGGCCAAACCGGGCCTGGATCCCGCTTACGCACCACCAGCCTGCAGGAGAGCAGCAGGACAGGCACCCCAGGCTCACGCCATGTCCCCTGCTCCAAGAGAGGTGGGAGGAAGAGGGGATGGAGAATGGGCAGGATCCAGCCCAACTCCCACAGGCACTAGGCAGGCTGGTCCGGGGCATTCCCAAAAGCCAAAACATCGCGTCTCAGCATGAAAAGACAGGTGGGTGTCAGGCTCTGCTGATGGTGGGAGAGCAGAAGAGCACTGGGATCCACACGGGTCCCAACAGGGACAGAGACAGAGATGCTTGGGGCCACGTCAGGCCAGGCCTGGCAACGCAAAGGTGGGCAGCACCACACCCCTGCGTCACAGGCAGGGCTGCGGAGAGGCCATCACCCCAAAAGATCTGGCTACAGGGAGTCAGAAGAGCGCCTGCCCTCCCTGGGCAAGAAGTGGACTGTCCCCATCCGTGGGACAGGTCCCCATCTGAGCCCTTCCTGCTGCCTCAGGGCCACCCAGGGCAGTTCAGCCCCTCCGTGGGGGTGCACATTTTGGCCTTAATGTCAAAGGAAGCAGCCCAGGAGCACGCAGCGTGGCTGGGGGCCCCGGCATGGCCTATGCTGGGGGTTAGTGCCGTGGGATGGATGGGATGGGTAGTGTTATGAGCATCGTCCCACAAAAACGGAGCGAGGGCCCTGGCCGGGCACAGCATGGCGTGGAGGGGATGGCATAGGACTTACCTCGTACACCTGGAAAAAAAGGGTTGAGGTCAGCATAGGGGGAGAGAAACAAAACAAAGCAACACTTAATCGCACATCCAGCTCAGAGCTGCCTGGCACAGGGAAGGGACCGCCTGGCCAAGGTGTCTGGCCACCCACGCTGCAGAGCCTGCGTGGGCAGGACGGAGACACATGGGAAAAGACAAGGGAGCAGGCGTGCAGGGCCAGGGCTGGAAAACTCCCAGTGGGGCTGGAGAAGTCTCAGCCGACACACCAAGACAAAAACCTATGGTGGCTAGACACCCCTCGCCAGTGCTGTCCCCAGGGGACAGAGGGGACCAACACCACAACGCCACGATAAACCAAGAGCAGCTGGCTCGTAGGGCTGACCCTGGCCAGACCCTGCCAGCTGCCCCTCAAGCCCCCTCCTGCTGCCAGCACCCCATCCAACCCACCCAGCTCTTTTTCTTCTTCTTCTTGGCGTCGGCATCCTTGCTGCTGCCGATGCTGGAGTGGCTGGTGATGCTGTTGAGGCTAGAGATACTGTCAGAGGAGTTCTGCCGCTTGATGCGCAGCTCTGGGGCCAGCGAGATAAGCGGAAGAGACCAGGAAAGGAGATATCAGCAAACTGCACCTGCCCCAGTGCCAAAACCACCCATGTTCTCCTCCCTGTGCCCCTTCCCTGCCCGCACCCAAACACCTCCTGAGCTCTCGGAGGCTCTGCGTAAGATGACACAGGGCTCAGACACCGCATGGGTGCTGCCATTCAGGACAGTGACCCCAAACCCCCAGAGCACACATTGTTCTGCTCCTGTCCCAGGCTACCTCCCTGCCAGCGCCTTGCACTCACATTGAGCTTGTGGGGCTGGAAACAGCACTCACGGGAACAGGGCCAAGATCAGCAACCAAAACTGGGCTGTTGGCAAAGGGTCCCGTGAGGAGGCGTCCCAGAGAGGGTGACCATCCTGTCACTCCCAGGCACCAGTGCCAAGACCTCCTGTGGTGACAGCTCTGGCTGCCCAACCCTGGCTTCACATGCTCGGGGGTCCCAGGTGGGGAAGAGCTGCTGCCCAGGAGCAGCCCAGCTGGGTTTGGACAAATAACTCAGGAAGGGCCGCATCCCTGTGGTGAGGGGCTACAGCGCCGTGCCTTACCTTTGGGGGCGACATCAGTGCCATTCAGGGCACCCTGGATCACGGCTTGGGCCTCCGAGTTCTTCTTCTTCAGGAAGTCGATGGTCTCTCGCAGGTCCAGCAGCTCCGTGTCCTGGGGGAGCAGAACCGGGAGCTGTACAGTGCATTCTGATGGCGCAGGGCCCACCCCGAGAGCACCCTTGGGACTGGCAGTGCCGCAGCAGGTTCACCCGAGTCCAGCACCCCGTGGCCCCAGGAGCACCTTCCTGCACCACCAGTGCCCCCCAGTGCAGCAGCACCCCAACAGCACCCACCTTCTCCTCAGCCGTCTCAGCCAAGTGCCGCAGGCGGGACGTCATGCTCACCAGGCTCTGCTCGAAAGCTGCCACCAAGTTGGCCTGGGAGAGGTGGAGAAACGGGTGAGCACCCACAGCTGGGCAAGCACCCACGGCTGGGTGAGGAATGCGAGAGGCTGGAGAGGGGAAATCAAGGCTCTCGTGGGCGCAGGCCAGCGCCAGCCCCGCACACAGCAGGGACACAGAGCGGCGTGTCCTGCAGCGGCTACCACGGGGACTCACGTTAGCAGACAGCTGGGACGTCAGGGTGGCCACCTTCTCCTGCGAGGACTCCAGCTCGCGGCGCAGCTTGCGGATTTGCTGTGGGGAGAGAGTGGAGAGAGTGAGAGGGGCCAGGCGCTCACCCTCATCGCGGTGGCAGGGGCGGGCGATGAGCAGAGGGCGCGGGCTCACCTCGGACTGCATCTTCTCCTCAGCCTGGCAGCATGAGAGCAGAGAGAGACAGACAGACAGACAGAGGCAGGCAGTCAGGAGGGCAGCGAGGCACGGACAGGCTCAGCGCGAGGCAGAGGCATGCACAGAGCCCCCCCGTTCCCACCCGGGTCCCCCCAGCCATGCACAAAGCGGCGCAGCATGGAGGCGGCTCTTACGGAGGAGTAGGTGGAGGACGCGCTCGAGGCCAGGGACAGCACCGATCCATGAACTGCAACAGAATAAAACCCGGCGTGTCAGGGTGCCCCGGCCAGCGGCATCCCCAGGGGCTGCAGGCGCAGGGCATAGCGGGGTGCAGGGGACAGAGCTCCCAGCAGAGGGGGGCTCTGCGAGGGCTGGGGGAGGCAGAGGGTGGGATGGCAGCTGCTCAGCATCGCCTGTTTCTCAGCGCGTGGCTGGTGACCCCTCCAGGCATGTGGCGTGCAGCAGGGCGTGGTGAGCACCCTCCTCTCTGCTGAGCCCGGGGGCTCTGCCACACTCCCTGGCTGCTTGGGTCCCCCCCTCCCCGGTGCCACAACATCCTGGGGACAACCCAGGGACACCAGGCACCCACAGGGGTCAGGGTGGGCCGTGGCCCAGGGCAGATGCCAGCATAGACGGGTCCACCAGGCCCCTCGGGGCTGCTGTCCCCTGCTCTGACGCTGAGGACAGGATGCACCAGACCATTGGACAGCACCACAGCAGTGCCAGGAGGAAGGGACAAGCACAAGAGGAGCACCGCCGCCCCCCCGGGAGGCCCCTCCACCTGGGCAGGAGCGCAGCACACTCTCACCATCGTCCACAGGGTCCCGGAAGGAGCCCGAGCGGATCATGCCCTTGGGCTTGTCGGCCAGGGAGAGGGTGCTGCCCATCTGGGAGGTGCTGTACAGCTCGAAGGTGGAGTCGTGGGTGGGGATGCTGTTGGAGCGGGTGATCCGCGGGGTTGCAGCAGCAGTGGGGCTCACTGCAAGGAGAAGGCAGGGGAGAGGCAGGGTCAGAATCACACCTGGGATCAGGATGGGGAAGCAGGGCTGGGAGCAATCTACGAGAGCTGGGATGCAGAAAAGAAGCTGGGATCATAGTCCCAAAGCAGGGACGGGCTGAGGGAAAGCTAAAACGCAGATTTTTGCTGGGAAGACACCAGCACCAAGGTAACCACAGGGCTAAGAAACAAATCCATCGCCCCGGGGCAAAGCAAGCACCACCACGCCAGAGTCCATCACCAGCAGGTGCAGGAGGGGAGGACCTCATCGCCCCGCTGCCCCCCACCAGCAGCCCCAACCTGTCTGCCTGGACCCTCCAAACCCTCCAGGACCACGGAGGTCCTGACAACAGCAGGGCAGGGCTCACTGCTTCCCTGCTGGGCATCCCCAGAGAAGCAAGGAGCTATGGGCAGAGCCCCACAGGGGGATGAGACGCCTTGAAGCTGAGGTGATGGACATCCCCAGCCCCTGAGCACAACCCAGCATCCCGGTGGGCCAAAAGCACCGGGCGCTGGGTCTTAGGGCTGCTGGAGGTGTTGAGGAGAAAAGCAGCACCCAGGGCAGCCTTGAGTCACACGGGGAGCACAAGGTGATGGGAGCAGGAGGGTCAGGGCTTGCCGCAAGCAGAAGGGGGCTGGCAGCGGAGGGCACTGACCGATGCTGGTGAGCGGCCCCTTCCCAACCAGCGCCATCGGGAGGGCGGGGGGCGAGGGCAGCTCCTGCTGGTCGTCCGACTCGGGGAGCCCACCGCTGACAGCGTGGGAATGGCGCCGCTCCTTGGCCTCCTCCTGGGAGTGGAGCTGGTACCTGGGGAGTGGAGCGGAGATCTGCATGGTGAGGCAGACCAGTACTATCCCAGCTCCTGCCCGCTGCGCCGCAGCCCAGCCTGCCCAGCACGGAGGGCACCGCCAGCCCCCCACTGAAAGCTCCACATGCCCACCCTCCCTCCACAGCACCATGCAAAAGTGACTCAGGTTCTTTTACCTTAACCCCTTCTTGGGCAGCGTGTTTCTGTCACGGTTGGCACTGGAAGGGAAGGAAAGATCAGTGACATCCCTGCACAGCCGAGGGAAGCTGTCATGGGGGTTGAGCTGTGGGGACAGGGAACTTTTCCCCAGAAATGGAGCAGGAAGAGCCTCCAAAGCAGGCAAAGGTCACGGCAGGATGGCAGGGAGGGATCTGAGCCCAGAGAGGTGCCCCAGCAGCTCCACGCCCTCCCTCAGGCCATACCTGTCCAGATGTGCGAGCCGAGGGCTTCCGCTCCAGCCAAGCTCCCCTGCCTCCTCCTCCTCTTCCGTGCTGGCAGGGGGTGCGGCAGCAGGGGTGGAGGTGGTGGTACTGCCCCCCGAAAAGGCACTGGGCAGGCTCATGGGCATCTGCAGGGACTCCATGCTGCGGTGCAGGCCTGAGAGCTTGGGGTACATCCTGCCCTCCTTGGGGACGCTGAAGCCGCCCATGAGCTCCAGGCCCTGGGAGAAGCTGGCCGAGTTGATGTTGAGGATGGGGGCAGGACTGGGGCTGAAGCAGGGTGCAAGGTGCCCGCCGGCTGGATGCAGGTCCTGGAGCTTGGCAGCGTGCGGGGGGTGCAGCTCGCCGGAGGAGGGCAAGTCCAGGCTGTTGGAGTTGACCTTGTCCAAGTTGGCCAGTGAGGGAGGCTTCACGTAGGTCTTGGCAGCCGCTCTGGAGCGGGGAAAACAGGTAAGGAAGTGCGTGAGACTCAGGTGCTGGGCACAGCTAGGTGCTGGGCACAACTGTGCCAGGCACCCACTGCTCTCGGAGACGGAAGGATCGTACCTGAGAGGCGTGGGGGGCAGCTCAGCCACCTTGGCCGCTGGCGGGATGTTGGCCTGAGCTTTTGGGGTGCTCTCAGGCGAGCTGACGCTCTTCAGCGTCCCACACTCAGAGTCCAGTGCTACTGCCTTGGCTTTGGCCTTCTCCTTCTCGCGGTCCGTCTGGTTCACGGGGGCCGGCGCACCACGACCCGCGCCGATCTTGGACGGCTCCTTGAGCCGCGACACAGAGATGCTGCCCTGCTTGGTGCTCAGCAGGCTGGGATCGATGCTGCTGCTGACCGGCCGGTTCGCGCCGCGGCCGCCGGTCACGCTCATGGAGCTGGACTTGGCTGGCCGGGGCAGGCTGCGGTACTGGATGTTGGAACGAGCTCCTGGGGCCAGGAAGCCAGGCTCAGGTGCGTTGGAGACATCCAGGCTTGTTTTCCTCCCGCTGACTGGCTTAACGGGGATGCCCGAGCTCTTCTGGACCTTGCCAAGCGTGGCCGAGCCCCCAGCCTGCATGACAGTGGCCGTGCCAGTGGCAGGAGCTGGTTTCTTATAGCCGAAGGAGCTGGAGACCGAGGGGCGCGTGAGACCTGAGGGTGGCTTCTTGGCATCAGCAATGCGGTCACGGCCGGCGTCGGAGGAGGAGCGCTGCAGGCCTGTGCTCTTCACAGACAGCTTGCTCTTGTCGGTGGCTTTGGTCTCGGGCTTGCCTGGTGGGCAGGGAAGGACAGGTTAGGGTTCCAGGAGGCTTTGAGGACATTTGGGCGTGAACCGGACCAGACAGGGAACCGGCATTGGAGTGCAGGGATGTGACAGAGAAGAACAGACGTGCCACCATCCCAGGAGCCGGGGTAGAGGCAAAGCCAGGCCCCCGGTGCACCTCGCTAGCCTCCCGCCCTGCATATGGCCACTAAGGCACGGGGCAAGCACAGCCTGGGCAAAAGCAGGGCTTAGCGTGGGGCCAGACCCACAACCTTCCTGCAGGGATGCTCATCCCACATCCAGCTGCTGGGTCCGAGCGCAGCCACAGGATGTCCCGTGGCAGACACGCTCGATGAAAGCCCACAACACCACCACCCAACTCTCTCCCCATCAGAGCTGGACCCTGCCCAAACCGGGTCTCACCTGCCACTTTGAGGGTGCTCTGGGCCGTATGGGTGATTGGGGAGGTCACGGCCACCGGAGGGGTTTTGCCCTTCTTGAGGGAGCCCGGGGTGCCCAGGCTGACAGGCTTCTTCAGCTCACCACCCTTGGGCCCCTCCTCACCACCCTCCGAGGGCTCCCGCCGCCACTTGGAGGAGCCGTGCTCCATCTTGAGGCTGCTGCTGTCGTAGTCCAGCTTCTTGGGCGCCTTGTCCTCGCCCTCGCCGTACCAGCTCAGCCCGCTCTCCGCCAGCGAGCGCTTTTCCGAGTCCGTGCACAGCTGCAGGCAGAGCAGAGTCAGGGGTGCTCCTGACACCCACCCCAAACCCATCCCCAGGGAGCTCCAGCCAGCTGGGAGAGGGATGCACCAGACACCCTGTGCCACGTCCCAGTTTCCCCACACCAGCACCCCCCATCACCTCTCTCCCGTAGAGGCAGCAGCACCAAGCCAGGACTGGTGCCAGGATGGGTCTGGGTGCTGCAGGCACCTACCGCTATGGCCGAGTTCCTGCGCGAGGCGGTGGGGGTGGAGGGCAGGGAGTTGAGCGAGGAGCTGGCGTTGAACTCCTCCGAGCTGAGGTTGTCAGAGGCATCGCTGAGGCCGCTGCTGATGGAGCTGCTCTCATCCCAGCTGCAAGAGCAGAGACAGCATCAGATCCCTCTGCCCAGCCCCAGCTCTGCCCGGCAGGTCCTGCCACCTGTGGGAATTCCCTGCTCCGGGGGCTGCCGGGGTGTAAAATTCAGCTCCCGGTAGCGCCCACAACAGGGCCACACACTTGGTGGCTGCGGTTGGCTCCAACCCAGCCTGGCACAAACTCAGTGCCCCTCTGGCACACAAGTCCCAGTGACCATGCATCTCCCGGCTAAGGTTCACGTAGAGGGTTTTTTTGGGGGGATGGAGAGCACCTGCCAGGGCAGGGAAGCCAGCAGCCACGCCAGCAGGGCTGGCAGCACCGGAGTTGGCAGGGAAGGTCACAGGGGGCTTGGTGCTGAGAGGGTCGAGAGGATTGCCAGAAAGGGCAGGGACTGGCTGGAGCAAACAAACCAGCCGCCCCGCAGTGCCCACCCTTCCTCGGGTGGCCCCCACCCACCGCCTCATCGCTCCCTGTTCCCCCCTCTCCAGCACCCACAGCGGGCACAGGCAGCAGGTTCGGGCACCGCTGCTATGCCAGGGCGGCTGCTCCGCGCCAGGGGCTCAGCGGACCGTGCACAAGCCCATCTCCAGCACCGTCAGTCAGCGCCGCGCCGGGGCAGCAGCTGCCTGCGCACCCCACGGGCCCGGCCGGCTCCGCAGCACGGGGCTGCGCCCGCGGCGATCCGGCACAGACGGGCACGGAGCATTTTCCAGCAGGATGAACACGGCCCCTTTCAGGTCAGCAGCTGAGTAGGTCAGCGAGGCCCCGCAGCCTCCGAGGGGGCTGCGAGAGGCTGGGGGCGACAAGCAGCAGCATAGGAGAGGGGAGCAGAGCTGGGGGGGCTGGGGCCAGCCCCAGTGCTGCCAGAGATATAGGTTCCCCGATACTGGAGCCACAGAGGTGCAGGAGGAGCCCAGCAAGCACCAGAGTCCCAGCAGCTGGTGAAGCCGCTTAGCGTCACCCAAGTGACACTGTGACCCTGGCCGGGGACAGGACAGCGTGACCTGGCAGAGGAGAGGGCGCCTGCTGGGCACCTCTGCCAACCGAGGTGCCAGGGTACAAGCAACAGGCAGCACCATCCCCTCTGGGATGTCCGGGACGGAGCAACGCAGACATTTCCAGCACCTCCAACCACTCCCACGCACCCTGCTCTTCCCAGACATCCAGGACTGGCCAGAGCCAGGATGGACACAGCTCTCTGCGTCCCCACGGCAGCTTTTGGGACAGGGTCCCGGAGGCGCTGCTGCGCAGGAAGGAATTTCATTACAGCCAGGTGCCCGGGACGTGCTGCTGGGCTGCCTGGCTCCAAGCATCCCCCACCACCAGCCCCTGTACGGGGGTGACTCCTCACCAGGACAGAAATCCCCAGCCCAGAGCACAAAGCAAAGCTCCTCTCCCAGGTCGGCATCACCCTCGCAGCAGGGAGCTGCGTCCTGCGGGCACATGGCTGTGACCAAACGCGGTGCTGGGTCTCTTCAGCTTGGCTTCCGTGGCTCAGCAGGGCAAACCCCAAACACTCGTCCAGCCCCCAAGCATTTGGAGAGCCCCGGCCAAAAAGGCACAGGGTGAGGGGCCGAACCGGGGCAGGAGGTGACCCCAGACCCTCCTCCGCAGCCCCAGCCCGAGGAAGGGCAACGTGGAGGTCACAGGCAACATCCAGAAGCACTGAAGCCACAGAGCGGGGCCTGGGAGCCAGACGCCTGCTGTGGGGTGCTTCTGGCTCTCTTACAGGCCACACGGCCAGCACACCGAGAGGTCCCCAAAACCGGCACAGCGAGAGGTCCCCAAAACCGGCGTGCGTACGCTGTAGCTGGCACAGCAAGGAAAGCCTCAGCTCGGGCCGCACCGCAGCACCAGTGGCCCCTCGGCAAACACAAACTCTCGGAGCGCGGTCAAGCCCTGGCACCCCGGTCCCTGCTGGCCAAGGCCACCCGAGTGCCCCCCACGGACCCCAAACGGGGGGCAGCCGAGCTGCAGCAACACGCTGGCGCAAAATTCAACCCCTGCTTTGTGCTCCAGCCCCTCCATCTCACACGGAGCAACTCCTGGCACCTCTTCAGCCGGTACCGCACCAAACCCCCCCGGAGGCAGCGATGCGCGGGGACACCCGCAAGCCCCGCAGCCCCCTGCCCACGGCAGCGCCCGCGGAAGGGATGCTGAAGGACGCGGGATGCCGCAGCGTGACCGCCCTGCCGCGCTCCCCGCACCGGCCGGGCCTGCGGGAACCCCTCCACCGGCCAAAAAGGTCCCGGCGACGCACATCCCCACCCCGACCCGAGGCGGTGGCTGCGCCCCGGGGGGAGCACGGGGCGGACCCGATCCACGGCCGCGCTGCGAAGGGCTGCATGGAGACGCTCCGCTCCCGGCCCGGCCCAGCCGCACCCCGCAGCCCGACATCCCCGGTGCCCCCGCCCCGGCGGGGTCAGCTCCACCGGCCGGGGCTACCGGAGCCGCCGGGGGGGGTTCGGCCCGTCCGCGCTACAGGTGCGAGGTGGGGGCCGGGGCGGGGTTGCGGGGTGGGGGGTCCTCGTTCCCGCTGCCGGGCCGGGGGGCACCGCCCCGATGCTGCGAGGCCGGGCGGGGCCGCGCTGCCCGGTTCCCCGTTTCCCCCCCACCCGGCGGCGCGGCCGAGACAAAAGCAGCGCCCGCGGTGCGGCCCCCGGGGGCGCGGGGCTTTGTCTGCGGGGCCGGGCTCCGGCCGCCCGGCCCGGCCCACCCCGCCCCGCCGCGGTGCGATGCGATGCGGTACCGGTACCGGTACCGGTGCCGGTGGGTACCTGCTGACCAGGCGCGGGGCGCGGCGCGGCCTCCCCGCCCGCAGCATGGTGCTGCCCGCGGCAGCGCGGCCCCGCCGGGCGCGGGCGGGGAGGGGCGGCGGCGGCGGGACCGCCCCGCGCTGCCCGCGCCTTAAAGCGGCAGCGGCTCCGCAAGGCCCGGCCCGGCCACCTCCCCCCCGTCCCGCTGCTGACCCCGACCCCCGCCGGGATGGGTCCCAGACCGCCCCCCCCAGTCCAGAGCCCCCCGGCCACTGGCAGCCCCACTGGCCCCCAGCGCAGCCCATGACCCCCACTCCTGTCCCCCAGCCTCAGCCCAGCATCCCCCCAACCTCAGCCAGTGCCCATCCACTCCCAGCTCAGAGCCCCCCAGTCCAGCCCATGACCCCCCACCCCTGTCCCTTGTTTCCCCCGCTGCCCCCACGCCCCCACTCACGTCCTCACAGGCAGCTCCTGTGGCCCCCACTCCAGCCCACCACATGGCACCAGTGGCCCCCGGGCCACCCCTCAGCCTGGCCCCAGTGACCCAGTCCTGGCCCCAGCACCCCCCAAGCCCCTTCCCCAAAGGCAGCACCTCTCGCTGTGGGTCCCGCAGGGGGGTCTGCCCCTGCCCAGCCCCGTGGGGTGCCGGGATGGCGGCTCCCAACAGCCCCGGCTCCTCCGAGGGCACCCACGCCTGCACCGCTCTGCGCCTCATCAACCAAAAAGCCTATTTCTGCCTTCTTTTCTCTCGCACGCCCATCGGAGCAGGAGCTGCACCCCAGGGCAGGGTCCTCGCTGGGACGGTGACGCCGGGGACACCTTTGCTGGTTCGGCCGCAGCGGGCAGAGAGAGTTAACTGCAACCTTGGCAAAACCGACCCGGTCCCTGCGGGCTGGGAAATAAGTAATTCCTTCAATAAGTAATTCCTTCCTCACGCCTTCCTCGGCGGCAACGGCAACGCCTCTTGGCTCCCTCCTCGCCGCGCAGCCTCGTCGCTCGGCCTTGCAGTGCTCGCCCCTGCGAGGCGAGGTGCTGCGGCACAGCGCGGCAGGGAGGGCCGGGGATGCACAACTTTGGTGCCCGGCCGTCCCCGTCCCCACCGATCAGACCCTGCCCGCACCCACCATCCCCGCAGCAGCGCTCAGGCGTCGGCCGGAGCTCACGGCCGGGACGCTGGCGGTGACACCGCCCCGGTGCCGTGCGGTACCTCCCGCAGGCAGCCAGCCCTGCTGTGGGGTGACGGCCCCACCTCGGTGTGCGCCAACGGGTGCGGCGGCACAGCCCGTCCAGCATCGCGTCCCCACGGCCCTCCGGCCTGGCACGCCGCCGCACGCCGTCCCCTCCCTCCCCTTCTCCTGGCCGGCTGCCGCGGCCCCACCACGGCCAGCTCGAGCAGCGCTCGGAGGAGCAGCTCTGGCTTTTGCCGGGCCCAAATCTTGACTCAGGGCACCCAGGGTGGTGGGGGGAGCCAGCATGGTACAGCCCAGCAGAGTGGATCCCCAGAAAAGGCAGCTGTAAACCCGCCAGAGCCAGGAGCCTGGCGTGAGACGACGGCAGAGAATTGCTGTTGGCCGCAGCAGCCCCACCAGCACCGGCACCGGCACCGACCCCTTCGCAGCGGAGCACCCCCAGCCCATTTTGGAGCAGCGGTTGCTGCTGGAGCCGCAGGGTTCGAAGCCTCCCTGCTTCACCGGTCTCTCAGTGGCACGGACACCTGCCCGTGCGCCAGCCGGACCCGCTGGCACCAGCCGGGGCTGCCGGCACTCGTGCCCCTGCCAGGCCGGAGCTGCTCCATCCCGCCGCCTGCCTGAAGTCGCCCTGGGTGAAGCGAGCCCCTCGCGGTCTGCCCTGGCCCTTTCCTCCTTGGCCGCGGTCACCGCCGGAGAGGGAACACAGGGCTTGCGCCGGGGGTCTCCACACCCCACATCCGCGGGTCGCTGGCACCGAAGGGGCTCAGTGGACGGTGCCACCGGCGTGCCCATCGCAGCCTCGTGCTGCTCCGGCAGCAGTGGTGAGGAAGGCACGGCACAGCCGGGGCTCTTCCCTCCCTCCCCTTCTCCTCCACTTAATGGGGCAGAAAAAACAATTAGCTTCACAAATCACCATCGGGGGGGCTGGGGACTCCCGGCGGGTGCAGGCAGGGCTGGCGCTGCTTCCCCCTCACATCCACCTCAGGAACTGCCTCAGGGCACGATGACACCCAGAACCGCCCCCCAGCCCCCAGCACACCCCCCTGTGCCCCTTTAACAGCCCTAAGCCCCCCCAGTCCTCCTTGAGAAGCCCACAGACTCACTTAGGACCCCCCAGATCCCTCTACATTCTCCCCAGAACCCCGTAAACCCCTGTGTACCCACCTAAACTCCCAGGAACCCCCCCCAGTAGTGCCAGCCCCTGCCGTGGGCCAGGCTACCCTGATGCCAGGTAGCATCTCGCTTGCATTTCGGGTACCAGGATCTGGCACCCTGCACCGAAGCCATGCTCAGAGGAACAGGGGGTCGCAGGGACCTTGCAGATGGGGAAACTGAGGCAGGGAGAGGGGTGTGACTCACCCCAGCTCTCCTGGCAGGAGAAGAGGATCAGCAGTCGCTCCAGTCCCCTGTCCTCCAGGCAGCACTGCCTCTGCTCCCCGGCCCCCCAGGTCCCCGCGGGGCGCGAGGGATTCCCCCCACGGGAACCCAGAGCGTGCCTGGTCCCTGCGAGGGGGGACCCGCGGCCGGGCTGCGCCTTTGCTCCAGCTCTGCGCTACCGACCACAGTAATAGCAGGGTCCGATTTCCCCGAGGCAGCGAGGCCGATGCCGCGCGGGTGTCAGCCAGCGCTCGCCTGCCCGCCGCAGTGAGATCAGCCGCGGACCCCAACCACAGGCCTGGCCGCCATGCCAGAGCTGAGCTCAGCCGGCCCCGCCGCGAGGGGGGACAACGTGGGATCACCCCTCCGACCCACCCCGAGCAGCGGAAACCCCGGAGGAAGTGTGTCCCTGCACGGGGATCTCCGGCTGTTCTGGGGAGGGTGGCAGACGAAGCCTCGCCCGGGGACACCGCGGCGGCACGGCGGGCTGCAGCAGCCGCGTGCAGTGGTCGGAGAGTCCCAGGGCAGCTCTGGGGTGGGGGAGCGGCGTGACTCAGCCTGCTTGCGAAATTCCCATTTTTCCTGTTGTCTGGAGAAGCGGGCGGCCTCGGACGTCTCGGGCCCCTTCGCAGGCGGCAGGGTGGCACGTGGCAAGCGGCAAAGCCAGGTCATGAGCCCCCCAGGTGGCAAGCGGGCAGGCAGCCGGGTTGGGGGGCAGATCCCCCCAAGCGGCCCTGCCTGGGGCACACCGGCACGCGAGGTCCGGCCCTGGGCTCGGCTCAGCTCCGTGTTCGCGCCCAGCCCCACCAACGAGCCTCGGTGGTCAGCAGCTTCCCAAATCCTGGACATGCACTGACACTGAGGTGCTCTGCACCCCTTGAGCCCCACAACCCCCGGATCCTCTTCCCAAAACTTTCCGCATGCAGCCGCTGCTGCAGCAGCCCGGCCCAGGCAGCCCCAGGGGCGGGGGGTCAGCACTGGGCACCCCGACCCAAACCCCAAAACAAGGAGCCGGCTGGAACGCAGCACAGGAGAAGAGCGCTTCCACGGCAGTGGTGCCCAGGAGGGGTTTGGGGCCCCTTTCCAGGACCGTCCCCCATCCCCAGCTGGAGGGAGGAAGCCTGCCGAGCCCCGGCACGCGGCGCAGCGCAGCAAATATTTATCCAACACCGCTTCCCCGGCCGCTCCCTCGGCCAGCTGGGCTGGGGCCCCGCGCACACGCTGGGCCACGTGCGGGGCCACGGCCGTGCCTCGCGGGACGTCCCCGCCGAGAAATGACTCCACCGGCTCGCCGGGACGGCGGCAAGGGGTCAGGGTGAACCGGCCCACGCCGAGCGCGGGGCGTTCGAGGGAAGGGAGCAGAGCGCCAGCGCCAATCCTGCTCAGAGCAGCAGAGGAGGGCGGCCGCTCCCCCGCCGCTCTCGGGGCGCAGAGCCAAACATCTGCTCCCGCCTCCGGGCTGCGTCGAGCTCAAGTAGCTGCAAGGAAGCGGGAGCCAGGCCAGCCGGGGCGCGGCGGGTGCCAGCTCGAGAGCATCCCTCCCGCCGGGATGCTCCCGGCAGCCCCCAGCCCTGCCGAGGGGACCACGGGCTCTGCAGTGCCCGGCTGCCAGCAGCACCATCGCGGTGGCACAGGACGGTGCCCGGAGCATACCGTGAGCTGGACACACGTGCCAATCCCCAAGCCACGCGGCACCTCGCAGGCCTGATGCCAAAGGCTGCTGCCACGGCTCCATTTCACGCCCATGACGGGAGCCAGGGCAGTACCCGCCTCACGGGGGGGCGGATGCTGCCACCATCGCAGTGGGATGCAATGCTTCCTCTCTCTTTCTACCCCAACAAAAAGCAAGGCCCAAAAGGACACCCCCAAATCACAGCGGTCCCAGAGGCACACGAGGCATGGAAAGCCCCACAGGATGTTCACAGCCTTGGGGATCAGCTCCGGAGTGATGCCGGGCCCCGCAGCGCACACGGATCACCAGCACTCTTGCAGCCCCTGCAGTGAGAAGGCGCTGACTCAGCAGCCGGCCCCGCTCGCCCCCTCCCCGCTCTCTCAGCCCTGTGTGTGGGGATGGCAGGATCGGGCCCCGCAGCACCCATGCTCTGCCGAAGGGGCAGTGTGAGTCCAGCCTGCGCATCCCCGTGTGCGCCCTGCCTGATGCTGGGACCCCGCTGAGCCGTTGGCACTGGGTGCGGTGGCCCGACGGACCCCTGTGGGGACATCCAGAGCACCCCAGCATCCTCGCGGCAGCACCACCGTCTGCGGGGAAGCAGCTGGGGAACGAGCCGGCTGGCGAAGGGAGTCACAAACGGAGGGTGGCAGAAAGGACATCAGGCAGGGTGCTTTCCAACCCAGGAGATGTGGCAGTTTGCTACAAAGCAGGGACAAGCTGACACTCCCGTCACACCCATCCTGTCCTGCGTGGGAGGGGGCAGCCCCATGGCCCCATGCTGGATTTGGGGGGTGGGTGCCCCACCAGCCCTCGCCCGCAGCGAAGCCCCGCAGCACCCCGCTCGCTCCCCCCCACCACATCCCAGACGGCCCCAGGGAACCCCCGGGGGTGATGCACGCTCACCCGCTCCCGCGCCAGCACCCAGGACCCGCCAGAGCTGCTCACCCACACCAGGTCCCCGAGCAAACGCAGCGTAGGGCGAGACGTGCCAACACGCAGCTGCACCGCGCTGCCCGGGGAACGGCAGCTCCACGTGGAGGAGGTGGCACTGCTCGGACATGCAAGACGTGGCCGGGACGAAACCGGGCAAAACCTGGCTTGAACATTCCCGCTCGGGTGCTCTCCGCCTCCTCCGCCTCCTCCTGATTCCCGCGCAGGTCTGCACACGAAGGCACTCGCGCTGCCGCATCGCGGCCCCAGTGCCGTGCCGTGGCCATGCAGACGCAGAGGTCCCTTGGCGGTGGGTGACCACGCGTTGGTGGACGTCCCAGTGAGGGATCCAGGATCTGGGAAACACCCCCAGCCTGGCCAGGCTGTGAAAGCATCACTGGCAGCACCGCACCCCTCCAGGGGCAGGGAACTGCGAGCAGCACGCCGAGCGGTGCTGAGCGGAAATCTGAGTCGCCAGCGGCCAAGGAAGTGAGCGAAGATTTTTCAGTGCCAGGGAAACAGCCCAGGGGTTGGTGCCGTCCCTCCCTGTGCCCTGCCCAGGCCCCAGGGATAGGCAGGAGAGCAGCACCATGCCAGGGAACGCCGTCGGGTTAACCCGAGCAGGAGGCCGGTGCCAGGCCCTCAGACAGCACAGTGCCGGCAGCGGCACGGGCACATCCCGGCAGGCCTGCTCCCAGCCCGGGCTGCGCCGGGTCCCTGCCAGCCCAGGGCTGCCCTGCTACAGAGCACACAGAGGATACGGTGACGCCGGGAACAAAAGAAGGGCCTCACTGCCAAACAGGGAGGGCAAAGCTTTGCACCCCTCAAAACCAGCAGCACGATTCTGGTGGGAGGGGAGCCACAAGTGCCGGCCCGGTGGGCGCAGGCAGGCGGGCACGGCCGGGCAAGGAGCCAGGATGCTGGCTCGTTCGGCTGACACAGAAACACTTCTGGGGCCGAGGTGTCCCCAGCCGATCCCCACTCTCACCATCCAGCCTGATCATCCCACCCTCTCTCCGAGCTGGGCGCCGGGACCCCCACTGCCTCCTCAGCTGGGCTCACCCCAACCACCACCCCCCGCAGAATCACCCCGACACCTCTGCTGACAGCCCCCCGGCCCCGGCCGCGCCTCACCTACCTCAGCCCTCTCTCCTCCCAGGCTGCTTCCCCAGCGAGCTGCGAGGATGCCAGGTCCCATCCCACGGTGTCTCCGAGGGGACGTGCGCTGCGTCCTCCCAGCTGGCTCTGACCTACTGCCCTACAAGCCCGGGTGCGCGCCGGCGCGGTGCAGGGAGGCTCTGGCCCGGTGGCCCAGGCTCGGGGGCCGATGGCCCCATCTGCAGCAGCCGGCTCCTGCCCGGTGCATTAGCGGCACGGGGAGATGGGGCCTGGGGCGGTATTTGCTTTCTAGGTCAGAGCCAGCCGAGGAGGCTGGATGAGGGGCTGCGCTGCGCTCGGCGAGTGCTCCCGGCCGGCGCGGCAGCTCCTCGCCCCAGCTGGCTCAGGGGAGGAGGGGACGCCCCTGCTCCGGCTCTGCACCCAGTGCCCAGGCTCGTGGACAGGGCAGCGTCAGCACCCCAGCGACCCCCAGCCAGGGATGTCCCCTGGGGACAAAGGCCCTGTCATGCTGTCCACTCTGGGGGACCCCTGAGCCCTGCCACGGGGCCACGGGAGATGGAGCTGTGACTAGGTCACCACACAGCCTCACGTGCCAGCAACATCCCGGTGACGTGGCTGATCCCCAGACGTGGCACTGTGGGTAAGAGGGTCCTGTGATGTCCCAGCTGCTTCCTGCACCCATCCCTGGAGAGGGGTACCCAGCACAGGGCACCCAGTCGTCTGTCTCTGGCAGGGCACCGGGGATTGCCCTTGAGGCACATCCAGGGCACCACGCTGGGGACCCTGCGCAGGAACAGGGACCGTGGCACCCGGCTGCGGCAGTGCCGGCCCAGCTCAGGCTGGTGCTGAAAGCCTCTCCCGCAGCAGGGGACTGGTGCTGCCAGCGCCTTGTGAGAGGCTCCGGCTGACGGAGATGCAGCGATGCTCAGGCTCACCCCTCCCAGCACTGCCTCCCCAGCCAAGGGCACCCCAAGGTCATCCGCCTGCACCACCATCCCAGACGAGACAAGGAGGAAGACGGGGAGCAGTGGAACCCTTCACCCCCCACAGCCAGACCCGCTGTGGCCCCAGCCATCCAGGGTAGCCCAAAGCCACCCCATTGCCCACCACACCCTGCGGTCCAGTGGCCGGTGGTAGAAGGCGGTGATGTGCCACCTCTGGCTGCCAAGTGACGGGTTATGGCGCCCAGGAGGGGACCACGCTGAGCCAGCACTGGGCACTCCTGTTCACAAGCACAGGACAGGCCCCCAAGGCCACCCTCCACGTCCGTGGGGAGGACGGGTCCAATGCCTACGGCACCACGGACACTCTTACCCCTGAGCCGGAGAATCGTAGGGGCAGGGGCCAGCACAGGCACCCCTCAGTGTCCCCCCTCCTGCCACCTTCACACGCCTCCGGGCCAGATCTGGGGAGTGCTGGCCCCCGCGATGCCTGTGAAGCCATGGGCTGTGCTCTGTCCTGCAAGAAGCTGACGTGACTCCAGCCACCCCAGGAGGGCCGGAGCAGCACTGTCAGGAGGCCAAATACCTCCTCCTGCTGCGGGACAACCCAAACGCTGGGGTTATTTATTTTCTCCTGTGCTGAAACAGGAAACCTCCAACATGCTGAAACCCTGGACCCACGCCAGAGCCAGGGGCACCTCAGCAGCACAGCGGGAGCAGGATGTGTTTGGAAAGAAAACGCGAGCCCTGGGTGAGCCGGGTTGCACCCACCCAGCCGGAGATGCCCCTGGCTCCACGGGTGGAGGGAGAGGCCGATGAGAGTCCCAAAAGGAGGGGACCCCACGCAGCAGCGCTCCCTGCTCCACCACGGTGCCACCCGTCAGGAAGGACACCACAGTGCCTGGTTCTTGCTGGGGTGCTGAGATCTGACCCATCCTGTCCCACCACCAGCACTCCCGGCTGGACACAGGACATCCCCGCAGTGCCAGAGTCAGAGACAGAAGCTCAGACCCACTGGTATAAACTGGGAGAGCACTTCTGAAAGCAGCAGTATTTGCCCCAGCACAGGGCTCCCGCAGCCACACACCACGCGCATCTCTCAGCCCCCTGCTCCGGGAACACCCAGGTCAAGCCGGACACTTCCCGCACGCCAGGAAAGCAGCACATCCCAGCCTGGGGGCTCACTGGCCCTGAGCAACCCTGGCTGGCCCAGTCACCAGCACTGCAAGGGCTACGCTGCCTCGCTGGCACGAAAGCATCTCCCGGGATGTGGGGACACGATACACCCAGCCGCGTCAGCCCCGATCCGGCTCCTCCACCCATCCCGCTGTGCCCGCTGCCCCTCTGCTGCCGGCCAAACAGGAGGCGGTGAGACCTCCAGGACAGTCCTGGTTCGGGCACAAGCCCCGGCGTGGGCACTTACCCCGTGGTGATGTCATCATCCTCCGTCAGCGTCTTCCCCATCAGATCGCTGTCGCTCATGTAGCCTGACTTCAGCTCCACGTCATCGGTGTCCAACGCCTCCACCAGCTCCAGGCGGGAGATGTGGCTCAGCTTGCTCGGGCTGCGCATGGGCATGGTGTGCGAGTAGTGCGCCCGCTCGCCGTGCATGTACCAGCTGGGGGTCCCCTCGGAGCGGCAGGTCCCCCCGACCGACGGCGCGTCCCCCGCCTGCAGGCGCGGGCTGGACTGCCCGTAGCGCCAGGACAGCGGGGAGGAGCGGTTGGAGAGGCTGGAGATGCTCCGGGGGTTGGCTTCATCGCTGTCGTAGCAGGTCATCTCCAGTGAGCTGCGAGGGGTGCAGGGCAGGGTTAGGGCAGGGCACGGTGGGCAGTGGAGGTCTGTGCCCTGCCTCACCCTCCCAGAACTGGGGCTCAAGGTTCTCAGAAATCAAACCTGCCCGTTTTGAATCAGCCAGGCAAGGCCAGAGGTTCCCAGGAGTGTGGGTGCCCGGATGCTGTCTGTCCTGGACCCCTCCGTCTCAGATGACAGGGGACAGCCCCCTCCTGCCCTGCCAGTACAGCATCCCACGCTCCAGGACCCACTGGGACATCCACTCTACCTGCACCCACCGGTGTTCGGTGGTGCCGGTTTCTCCCCAGGGACTGTGGAGCGGGCCGTGGGTGCAATGGGGGGGGTCTGTGCCTCCCTACAGCCCCAACCACCCCACAGGGGCGACGCTCCCCGCATGGCCACCTCGGTGCCGGGGCTGGGGGTGCCACCAGGGCTGGCTGCAAACACGCTGTGGGAGTGAGGTCTGCACTTCTCTGCATGCCCGGGCTGCTCTTCCTTGGGCGTTTCCCCACCAGCACTTCAACGCCTGCCCCCTGATACCGCCCCAAATCCGGGATATGACAAATTGGGGTGGCGGCACACTGATCCCAGCGGACCACGCCGGGGAGTGGGGGCTGCACGCAAGGGGCAAACCAGGGACTGGGTCCCCGCATCAGCGTCTCAGGCCAAACCCCTGGAGCAAACCTCCACGTCTGGGACACCCCAACACAGGGCTGCCGGGCCCCGCAGAGCTGCCTGCAAGTGTGCTGCTCTCCACCAGCCCAGAGCCCGCGAGCGCATCAGGAATGGGGAGTTCAGTTACGCCCCGCACCCCTTGGGGTGTATTTCGGGCAAATGGCACGTCAGGGAGTGATGCTGGGACTAAATTTAGACACCAAAAATGATTACTTCTTGGAGCAGCTACTCAGGAACCCACAGCCCTCGACTTGGCTCCGAACGTTACTATCAGCGAGCTCGGATTAAATGTTCCTGCAGGAGCAGCGAAAGCCAAACCCCGGCCGCAGCACTGAACATAAAACAGGGAACTGCACAAAAAACTAGGAAGTTTGTAAAAGCAGAACGAAAAGGGGCAGCTCAGAGGGTTTTGTTTTTGTCGGCAGGACAAAGGCTATTTAAGGCTGCTCTGCCGGCAGCTCGGAGCAGATGTGAACCACGTCTCCGCGTGGGACTTCAGCAAGGCCCCGAGGAAGCTCGGGCGGCCCTGCAGCCGGGTGCAAAGGCTGCCAGAAGTACGGTGACGTCTTTCAGGAACAAAGTTGTGTCCTAGCGAGGAAACAGCCGCTGGATGGAAGAGCACGGCGAGGAGAACAAGAAAAAATTGGGGAATAGTTTGTGGAAGGAATAAAGAGAGCCCAAAGTGGCTACAGGGACACTGGCGATGCGGGACACATCCAGAAGACTGTGGATGACATCCATATCCGATAGGCTTGTAGGAAGCGTTCCCGAGAGCAGGATTAGCGGGTACGTGTGTAATTACGACATACCAGGGAAGCGCTGACACAGCTTTGGTAAAGGAAAATCCAGCTCACGACCGCGGCAGAGCTCCTGGAGGGACGCGGGGAGCGGGCTGCTGCAGGCTACCAGAACGCGGTGGACGAGTGCCCTCGCCAAAGGCAGATTAAGCTTCCAAAAAATCTCAGCTGCCACGGGGAAAGAGGAAAGACCCTAACGTATTTAAGAATCACTTACAGGACAGAACGCACGGGCAGGCGTCCCCGGGCTATCAATAGTCGGTTTTCTCTGTGGCAGGGATTCGTCTGAGGCCTGCGCCACGTGATGTAGTCGTAGCTCATCAAGAAACGGAAGCGACAGCGAAGAGTCCAAACCCACCAGCAACGCTAATTTAATCCCCCTCAATATCCTCGCCCTATTTCCCTAAGGCCGGGGCTGACGGGGGACCGGCAAAGGAGCTGAGCGCTGGGGCAAGAAGGCAGTGGGTGAAGCCTGACAGACGAATGCAAAGCGAGCAGAGCCAACGCGAAGCGAATGCAAAGCGAGCGCAAAGCAGCCCTGACTCGGCGTGAGCAGCGCCCAGCCGCGAACCACCTCCCACGGCAAGCGAAGGGAGGGCAGGGCTGTAACGGATTAATTCCAGAAAACGGCCAGCTCAGGCAATATCGCTGCGGCCCCGCGCAAATCCCACTGCCCCAGCGCTCTGCTGCCTCCGGCTCGGAAAAGATCCGGAAAGCGCAGCAAGGACGAGCAAGGTCTGGACGAGCTTCTGGGTTAAGAGGAGCAAAATCAAGCGGGCTGCGTCATCCAGACAAAGCTGATCGAGGGGCCGCACAGGGAAGGTCCGTAATGATGAGCGGTGCGTGAAGGTGGGGGAGGAAGCTGCTGCTTTTTGCCCTTTCCAACACAAAAACGAGGATCGAGGGAGACCGCGAGGTGGCAACAAACACCAGGAGAAGGATGCTCGCTGCCTCCCCGGCTTCCCAGGCCGCTGCCACCCGGCACAGCCGCCCTGCAGCGCCCAGAGCAGCGGGCCGGGGGCCGGGAGGGTGCCCTGGGGAGATGCCCCCTGCCCACCCGCTGCCCCCGGCCCGCCGCTGCAGGGTCTGGGCCCCTCAGCGCCGCCGGGGAGCCAGGCAGGAGGCTGGAGTCGCTGCGCAGACCCCCAGCACGCCAGAGCAGAGCAGTAACCCCGCAGTGGTCTCAAGGGAGAGGCCCAGAGGGGACACAGGAGTCCCCGGTGTGTGTCAGAGACCTCTGAACACTGGTAAACACTCCGCTCTGTTTCACCACCCCACAGTCACCCTGTCCCCAGCCCTGCCATCGCCCCAGCCCCAGTTCCAACCCTGGGGTCTGCCAGCCCCAGTCTGGGCAGCGTACCCCACCTCTGCCCACGGGCTGCTCTGTCTGTGAGGGTTTCTCCATCACCATCTCTACACAGAGTAGAGAAACTGAGTCACAGATGGAGACAGAGCCTGTGTTCCCTGGTGCAGGGGACACCTCCACCTCTGGTTGTCCGTATGGGGACACCCAGCCACTGGGAACAGACCTCACCCTCTGCCTGGAGTCTGGCTCCCCACAGTGCCAACACCACCCACACCCACAGCCCCGCACGTGACACCCACAGATCTGGGGGCATCTCTCCAAGCTCCCATGCGCAGGGTCCCCAGGCCATGGGGCACGGCCGGCTCCCTCCCACCCTCATGGCCCTCAGACGAGCAGAGCCACTCCCTGCCCCCCCACGCTGGCCCAGGAAGGGCAGTGTTGTGGGGAAGAGGTGGGGGGTCCGGTGCCGGGGCCTCACCTGTGAGACACCTGAGAGCCCCTCAGGCTGGACATGGTCTCCTCCAGGTTCTGCCGAAGGTCCAGAACATTCTGCACCGTCCTTTTCCTCTGGGACTCCGGGTCTGTGGAGAGATAAGGCAGTGGATTTAAAGGGATGAACGGCTCCTGCGCCCCTCTGCCCCTGGCTGTGCCCCCCAGCCCCTTCCCACACCCCTCTGCCCCTGGCTGTGCCCCCCAGCCCCTTCCCACACCCCTCTGCCCCTGGCTGTGCCCCCCAGCTCCCGCTCTGCCCACTGGGAAGGGGCTGGCACCGGGCTGGCGCTGCACCACCACAAAATGCCACCCCAAGGGTGCTGTAGCTGGGACGGGGATGTCAGGTTCAGAAAGGACGAGCTGGGGGGACCAAGTGGGGCCACAGGACCCACACAGGTGACAGGAGGCCAGCTACACTCAGGCAACCCTGAAGCACTGTGCTGGAAGAACGTCCCCAAACCTGTACCCGTGTCCCCCCAGCCCCTGAGGGTGCTCCGGCCCAGGGACACGGGCACTGCAGCAGGGGCCGAGATGTCAGAGAGCAGTGCAAGCCAAGCCCCCCGCCTGCCTCGTGCCTGGGGAGAGGCAGCTGCTTCTGCTGGGGGCTGCAGCGGCCGGTGGGACCGAGCCCCCCACGGGCACAGCCCAGGGCTGGAAACCCTGGAGCTCCGGCTGCCCTGGGGCATCTCCGGGCGTGCGCATCCACAGCACGGGCGTGCACGCACACAGGCAGGTACGCATCCCCAGCCTGCACGTGTGCACGCTCATCTGCCTGCACAACCACTTGTGCACACACGCGTGTACGCACGCATGCCCATCCACACGCACGTGCAGACACACCTGCAAACACACACAAGCGTGTGCACACACGCACACAGAGAGGGGTCACTCCCGGTACAGCGCCGGCAGCGCTGCCAGGCTCGGGGCCACGGCTCCAGCGCCCAGGCCCCCGCCTCACTCGTGTGCCTCCCCGGCGGCTAACAGCCGTGCCAGCGCCGCTTTGATCCCCGATTTCAGGCCTTTCAGCCGCAGCTCGCCACCGAAGCGCAGTGACAGCGGGCGCCGGGGACGCCGGACGCGGCTCCTCCTAACGTAACATGGCAACCAGCGCTTTGGGATTTGCAACGGCAACGCGTAAGCCGCAGCGACGCGGGGAGCGTTGCGGACGCCGTGAGCACACGCCCCGGCAGGCTCCCCGCCACAGCACGACCACACGCTCGGCGCACGAGCGGGGCCCGTGTCCCGCTGTCCCCATCACACACCGAGCACGCCACCGGACACGCCGCAGGCAGCATCCGTGGGTGATGCCGCCCCGTCCCCAGGCTCCGCTCGCTCCCCAGCCCACGCAGGAGCACCTCAAACCGGTGAAGCGGCTCCAATTTACGCATGACCCTGGAAGGTGGTGACAAGCAGTAACAGCCCCGATGAGACGGGTTAAATCAAGCAGGTTAAAGCCGGTTGTGGAGGAGGGTAAGAGGGCTGGTGAGCCCACGGGGCACCCAGCGCAGCCGGCACACGCCGTCACGTACGGATACCTGGCCCTGCATGTGTCCCATCGCCCTGGTGCCGCTCCCAGAACAAGGCCTGGCAGGACGCAAGTCATGAACCCGGTTTAAATCCTCACTGCGGCCCGGGCAGGTCGGAGCAGTTAATGAAAGGCACAGAGCCTCCGACCGGTGCCCCAGAGCCGCAGGACGGGGACAGGCAGGCAGCAAGGGCAGAGGGATGGACGGCTGCGGCAGAGGGGGCTGCGCGCACGGAGCCGGGGCGCAGAGGAGGCTCGAGGGGCCCTCGGTGCGAGGGGCCGGCACCCGCCCCGCTCTGCGGCTGGGGACAAGGGGACTCTGTGCCGCCCCGGTGGCGTCGGCAGATCAGGGCACCTCAAAGCCGCCAGGTCCTGCCCTTGGGCTGCCTGGAAAGATGGATTTTCAGGCTTGAAATGGAGGGGCAGAAACCTGAGGCCGAGTCCACTGCTGCCACACACGCGGTCTGTAGGGCAACGGAAGATTTTGGAGGGAAGGCACATCCCAGCCTTGGGGAAGAGCAATAAAACACCCACCGGTGTCCCCAGGCAGGGAAGGACTCAGCACCCTTAGCTCCTCCACCCTGGCCACATTCGGTGGGTGCTGTCCACCCTGAGCCCAGCTCCCGCAGATGGAGAAGGCGGCACCCGCACATTCCAGCAGCACGGTGTCCCGTGGGCCAGGGTGGGACGGAGCGGGATGGGATGGAAGAGCCACCCTTGTCCCCTGGCTGCGTCGCTGCCCGTGCTGAAGTGCCACCGCCTGTCCCCGCCGTGCTGGGCCAGGGCGGTGACACCGGGCCCCCCACAGCATGTTTTCCAGGTGGAGTGAGGGGCTGGGGGCTGTCTCAGGGCTGGCTGAGCCACAGCGTGCCAGAGTCGATCCGAAACCGGAGCCGCTGGGAGAGGCTGAAGTGTGGGAACGTCAGGAGTGCGCTGGATTCCTCCCGACATCGATTTAGCAAGCTTCCCGCAGCCAGATGTTTCCAGCTGTCGGAGTGGGGAGCAGCGGGGCCGGCTCAGCCCGTGCCACGGCGGGGTCAGTCGGACACCCTGCCTCGGCCAGGCTCATTTCCCCGGCAGCACCGTCTGCGACGTGTCCCGCTGTCTCCCGCCCTCCCAGAGCCGCGGGCTCGCTGACCGGCCGTCCCTTCCGCCGCAGCTCCAGGCTGGCTTGCAGCCCCGCTGGCAGCTCCCAGCCGCTCTCGCAGGCTCCATCCTGCTGTCCCGGAGGGAAAGGGGGTGCTGGCTCTGGCCCTGCGCTCCCCTAGGAGCAGGGATGCAGCGGGATGCAGCCACTGTCCCCAAGCCCTGCGCAGGGAGGCCACCAGTGGCCACCAGTGGATCTGGAACTAACCCAGAGCGCCAGGCTGGGTCTAACCTGCCCTTGCCTGCCGCCGCGCTTGGGCAGCCCTCCTGCCCCCCGACATCCCTGCCCCTGTTGCTGCTCCTTTCTTAACTGAGCGCCTTTAGCACTCTCTCCACCTTCAGCAAATGTAACACATCTCTGCTTTGCATGCAGAGAAACCGAGGCAGGAAGCCCTAGCCCAGCCCTGACCACCCCATCGCCTGCAAGCGCCCTCCCGCACAGCCCCCACCACCTGCCTCTGTGTTACGCACCGGGCAGCGCTGCCTGCGACGCGACGGCGCCGTAAGTGCCCGGCCACGAGCCACACGCTGCCCATCGCCCCGTCTCCGGCCCCGCACAACCGGGGAAGCGGCAGATACCATCGCCGAGGAAAAGAGCATCAGGATGCAGGGCTGGAGGCAGCCGAGGAGGAGGAAGAGGAGGAAGAGCCGTGCTGCGAAGGGCTGCCTCACGACAAGGTGCTGCGTGCTGGGGGCCTGACTGCGCCGGGCACCGCAGAGCCGGGGCTGGAGGAGAGCGGGCAGCTCCAGGCCGTGCCCACGTCCAGCCCTTCCCATCGCCTCCAAGAGCCAACGGCGGCAGCTCCTCTGCCTGCACGACGGGGCGCAGCCGACGTGGCCAAGTACGTCAAGGAATGAGGAAACCATGGACCGCAAACGGCTCGTGACAACGCGTTTCAAAGGAGCATGCGGCCAAAAACTCCCGCTGGGGCCAGGCAGAGCCGCGTCCACGGGACACGTGTGCCCCATGTGCCTTGGCACACAAACCCGCGTGTGCGTGTGCCGCCCGAGCGCTTGTTCGCATCATGCGAACGTCCATGTGCAGGCCACATGGCAGCAAACGCCCTCCGCCTGCAGAAAGGTGCGCGTGTGCATCCGCACACCCGTGCCTGCAACCTTGCACGCGTGCCCACGCGTACGTGTGCAAGCAGAGGACTGCAGCAGCCGACACAAACACCGGCACGAGCGTGCTGGGCTTGCTTGGATGCGCCGTCTGCGCCTGTGTTCCTACACTTGGCACAAGCATGGCACTCGCACACGTGTTTTATCGCCCCCCACGACCCAGCCTGTCACATTTCAGAAGATCAGGCTCGGAAAGGGCTCCTGGCGACCCTGAAAAGGTTTTAATGGCAAGCAGGAATTTGCTGTAAAAGGCCTCGTGGTGTTTCTGAGTCATTACGGTGGGCCCCGAGTACACAGTAGCTGCAACAAATTTCCCCAGGCCGTGAAACATTTTTAACTGGCTGCTCAATTCCTTCCAGCGCACTGAAAAATTCGCTAATAAACTCTGCAATAAAAACCCTTCTCCCGGGGCCGTGAGACTCCTCCAGCCCAGCCCAGCTCCCTGGCTCCACAAACCCTCGCGCAGATACGCGCTTCTCCCACCGCGTCGCTCCAGCCCGTGCTCCGTTTACGAATGAATCAGCCCAGGTGTGGTTTTCCTGGTATTTCCCTCGCAAACCCTCCACCCCGGCACCCGGAGCCAGGCACAGCCGGGCTGCCGGCCCGAGGGAAGACCCGAGATCCCAAGCGCAGCACAAACCTTGCCGAGCCCCGCGGGTTCCCAGCTTACGCCCCGCAGCGCGTGATTCAGTTACCAGCATCTTGGCACGCCGACAGCAGAGTCTTTCCATATGGAATAAAACGGCTTTATCTTGCATTTCCTACATCCAGCTCTGATTCACGCTCCGGGACGGCTGGGCAGGGGGATGGCTGCAACCTGCAATCCTTCTCCTTGCGGCTTAATTCTGCCTCCCCCCAGCAGCTACAGAACAGGCTAAACGAGCAGTGGAGATGGCTAACGGGGCTCTGGCTCTGACTGCCAGGTCCGCAGCATTTGCTTCCACCATCGACCTCGTCTTCCAGCCCAGTCCCATCCCCGCAATCCCGCGTGCTTTCCCTAGGGATGTACCGGGGCTCCCCAAAATCACCCCTCTCTCTCAGGGGATGCTCCAGGGCACCCCGTCTTGGCCCAGTACATCCCTCTCCGCCCAGTGTCCCAGGAGGGCATCACACCCTTTCCTGCAAACCTGCTGCCCCACCTCATCAAAAGGTTCGTTAGCACTTGCCCTGGTTAAATCGATTTAATTGCCTGGGGCTTCCTGGTATGAGTTGGGGGGCTGGCTGCCAACTGGCCATCTCCTGCAGCAGCTTTGGGAGGGGTCTTGCTCCCTGAGGGGTGGGGAGCCCTGTGCCACCCAGCACCCTGGGTACGTGTGGTACCTGGGTACGTGGATGGAACAACCAGTGCCTCCAACACGCCTGATGGGGAAGAGCATGGCCGTGATTCCCAGACGAAGGCAGCAGCTCCCAGGCTGACGGAGCTGGAGGTGCTCGTCCCCGCGGACACACAGGCACAGCCGCTTGCCAGCGGGGACGGGGACGTGCAGGGAATGCCACAGACACTTGCGGAGGGGTCCCTGTCCCTGACTTCGGCCAGGGCAGGCTGAGCCCCCTGCTTGCTGCCGCCTCGCACGTAGCCCTGTGATCCCAGTGGGACGGCCGGCTGCGGGGAGGAGGCTGGATGCGGCTCAGCACGTCCAGCGCTTGCCCTGGGCAGAGGGAGGCAGGCCAAGCAGCGAAAGGCAGGGTAGGCAACGGGGCTCCAGTGGGCAGTGCCGACAGGAACACCGTGCCATGCACGATCCGAGCCACCCGGGGAGCACCGGCTCCTGCGGGGACACAGCAAGAGGAGCAGCGGTGGCAGGACCATGTTTTGGCGTGGTCACCTCATGTCTGGCACCTTGCTGGACCCTTCTGCAACGCAGCGGGGCTCTGCGGAAGGCTGCGAAGGCGGCTGCAGCGGGGAAGGAAGCCCCTTCCTCTGCCATCACCGTGTCCGTCCCCATCACCGCAGGCGGTGCAGGCTGGGGCAGCCCCGCACCGTGCATGGGGCCATCAGCTCCCCGCTGGCAGGCAAGAGCAGAAAATTAGCAGCGCACAGCGGTGACAGGCCGGGACTTCAGCCGAATCAGCACTTCTGGGGTGATCGCTGCTGCTAAGCCTTGCGAAGCGCAGCTTGTAAGGAGGGCAGGGCTGAGAGACCTGGAGCCTGGACCCCGTCTGGCTCCAGCGAGCCAAGCTTTTAAAAGGGATTCAGACTTTCTCAGGCTAGAGCAGCCATAAATCCAGTTAATTGGGTCTCTCCCATACACGAGTTTCCAAGTGAACCCGCTGGAGAGATCCAGAGCGGGCCTCCAGCCCATTTGTGGGTTATTCTTTCAATGGATGCTGTGCTTGGCCCCAGACCACCCCACCTGCGCATCCAAATTACAGCTCCTCCTTCTCACCCCGTGCATCCCACCTCCGCGCCACTCTTCACTCCCCTGCACTGACGAGCCGGGAGCACCCAAAATCCCCCGCGCTGGGGCAGACCCCGCTCCGGCGCACGGCACCGCGCGCCCCTCCAGCACAGCTGTCTCCAGAGCTGCTCCTGCAAAGCGTCAGCGGAGCTGGGAGCATCCCAACGCCCCAGCCCCAGCAACGCACCAGGTCTCCAAAATAACCCGCCTGCGCGGACTGGGAAGGAGGGGGGTCGCAGGCGGCGGGGTGGACGGGTCGGATCCACGCACCAAGGGTTGCTCCGAGCCTCCGGGGACTGAAGCACACGGCGGTAGAAATGCATGGTGACATTAACTCCCCGGTTAAAAACCCCGTGGCGTCAGGCACGCGGAGACGGCGTCGCTAGCGGTCACCGCACCCGGGGTCTGTCCCAACCTGGGGCCCTGGCAGAGCGGGGTCAGGCTGGCCATGCAGCGCTCTGTGCCTCAGTTCCCCCCCCCCCGGCATTTGCCGTCCCCTCAAGGGTCACCGTCATCGGGATGTGCCAGCGCCGTGCCGGCCGGCAGCGTGGCACAGCTGCGCCCAGCCCGGGGATTTCAGGCGCCCCAAACGCTCCGCACACAACACCTTTAACACAGCCACCAGCAGACGTTCAAGGAGATGCTGCAGACCCTGCACCAAAAAAAAGAAAAAAAGAAAAAAAAAAAAAAGCCAGAAAGGAGGGGAAAAGAAAAAAAAAAACCCGCAGCAAGGCAGAAGGTGCAGACGGGCCCCGGCTCAGAGGCCCCGGAGCAGCCGGTGGCAGCGGGTTCACGCTCCCCACGCGTCACCAGACGCGAGTCGGACATTGTGGAAATTCAAAATTCCAGATGGCTCTTTTTGGGCGGGTTTTTTTTTTTTTTCCTTGCCTCATTTCCAAGGCAACAAGACTCGCTGTCATCTGCTAGTTGCCATAGAGATTTCACCTGATTCTGCTTCAGCGGAAGAGAAAGCCGGGCGAGCTCGCTGCTGCCGAGGAGCCACGAGCCTTGACCGCCTTCAAACTTACTGGGAAGAGCGGAGATAAATGGGGCTTTATAAGACGGAGGCAATGGGCTGATTCAGAGGATCAAAGGAAGGAACTGTGGGTTTCTATAGCACAAATCAGCCCTTCATTTAACTGCTTCGGTGCCCTCCAGATGTGCCCTACATCTGGGGATGCTGCCAGCCCCCGCTCCAGGCTTTGCCTGGTGGAGGAGGGGGACGTGAGCGAGGGGGAATCCTGCACCCGCTTCTGACGGCGTCTGCAGGACCAAGCTGGGCTCCCTGCAGGGATCCCACACCGCGACGGGGGACACAGGTCTGCCGGCTGGTCACAGCCGCGTCCTTCCTCCCAGAACTGCCCCCCTCGCTGTGCACAACCCTGCCCCAAAGCCGTGGTGGCCCAGAGGGCGAGCGAGCCGAGGGGAGGATGGGGCGAACGCAGAAGTAGCCAGGGAGACCCTTGGGCAGGGCTGGAGATGCCCATGGGCTGTGCTCAGCACGGCTCGGGTGCCACAAACACGGGGGTTAAGTGCCACACGGCCCCGGGGGAGCCAACGCAGCCCACCATGGCCACAGCCACAGCCAGCGCGTGTTCCCCATGGGGCACTGAACAGCCCCGCTGCTGCTGAGGATCCTCCACACAGATGGTGTGCGCGCGTCCATGCCCCAAACCCGGCTGCAGCGCACGGCTCGCAGTCGTTCCCCCAGATCCGCACTCGCCTCCAGGCCCGGAGCGGCTTCACAACTGCCTGCGCCCCTCCCCAGCGCAACTGGGCTGCCCGGGGCTGGGGACATCCCCGGCACCACTGCACCTCCAGCCACGTGCACCCATCCCCTTGCTCCTCCAGCTGTTCTGCGAATAAAAACCTGGGTGAAAACGCAGCACCGTGGGGATTCACAGGCCTTTCCACAAGCAGGGCGGCCGCCCAAACTCGGGTACGGAGAGACACAACTCGAGAGCCCTCCAATCTGCGACAGCAGCCCTTGGACTCGCAGGCAGATGCCCCAAATCAGCAGATCTGATGACTCCAGGGAGCCAGCCCGCCCTGCCTGAGGCTCCCTTTTGCTGAGGACACCGAAACCCTTGGGCATGGGAGAGAAGATCCCAGGCGCTGGCAGGATGCTCACGGGCGGCAGCCATCCCTGGGTAGGACAGGCAGAGGTGCCCACGCTCATCCCTCCCCGCTGCTCTCCGCCGGGCACCCCGGCCTGGCTGAAAGAGCGTTTATCAGACCAGGAGCCCGTCCCCTCCCCAGCCCACGTCCCCGTACCAGGGCCGGCGGGGAAGGGCCCGGCCGGGCAGCTCTTGGCTCAAGTTGGCTCCATTTTGCAGGGAGAACAGAGTCATTAGCGGAGCCAAACTCCCCGTTCCCAGCCAGAACACGGCCATGCTTGGGGAAGCTTTATATTCACAGAGACAAACAACTCACATTTGCTTTTTAACTGTTGGAATCGCACCCACTGGGACAGAGCGAACAGGGAGCCTTTTGTCCCCCTCGCCTTGTGACTGCGAGCTTTGTGCAGAGCAATGCGTTGCAAACACAATTCTCCCCGGCCTCAGCTGGGCTCTGGTAGACATTTGGTCTGTCTGTCCGTCACCGGATCAGCCGAAGCCCTCGTGCATCTCCAACAAGAATGTAAAATGTCCTCCCTGGCTCCCCCGCCAGCCGCAGCCTGCAGAGCCGCTCTGCGCCGAGCTGCTTACCAGAGCCAGCGAGACGGACCCGAAACGTGGCCAGCGCTGGAGGAAGGCAGTGGCTCCTCACCCCGCCGAGTAACAGGCGGGCGAAACCGAAGTTGCAGGGGGCTACGGGCAGCAGAGCTGCTCGCTCACACTACACCTCGCCTGGCAGCGAGGGAGAGCAGCTCCGAGCGCGGAAAATCCCAGCACGGCCCAGGCACAACGACCAGGTCACCGTGAACATCCAGGAAAGGTGCCTAAGTCACCTCCTGCACAGGGGGATCTCTGAGACCTCCAGCCCATTGCCAAGCTCCTGAATATCGGAGCTGGCACGGCACTCGCCGAGCTGCCACGGGCACCAGCGCTGCTCAGAGCTGCCACCCCAGAGAGGGCCAAGGACAGGCTGCCCAGAGCGAGACACGTCCTTGAGGCACCGCCTGCACCTTCGCCCCGGTCCAGCTGCGCTGCCTGGGGAGGAGCTCCAGAAGAACAAGACCCCTGCGGTGCTGCTCTCCAAATCCCCAGCCTCAGGAACGGGCTCAGGATTTGCAATGCCACCCTGGGCTGTCCGCAAAGCCCAGGGGGACGCCAGCCCCTCAGGGTCTGGCTGCGGGCAGGACCGGACCTCAGGGAAGGTCAGCAGCTGTGGCACAAGGTGGTGACCCAAGAGCACCTCCAGAGATGGGCCAGGGCAGGAGGCAGCGCACCTCGGGCTCCCCCAGACCCAGGGGCAAACCCAGCTTAAACCAGTTCCAGGCTTGTTACTGGATCTATTGTTGCCACCTCCCGCGGGAGGAGGGAGATATCCGAGGCTATTTTTGCTTCCATCTGGGGAATCGTTTCCTTCCACCATGTACTGCCACGATGCTAATTTCTAAGGCTGATGATTAATTGATGTCAGGCTCATTACGGGGCCAACGGATCCCTCTTCCCCGGGAGCCCCAAGGACGGGGTGGACGTGTTTTGACAGATGTCGTTCGAGCCGCGTGTGAGTGACGTCCTAACAACGGAGGAAAATAGGAGCCATTACCACGGAAAGCCCTGGAAATGGGAAGGGAAGTGCCTGCACGCGACCCCGGCGCTCTTCCCTGCATACCCTCTAATCAGCCCTTCACGCTCTGCCCTGACGGTTACCAGGGTTTTGCTCCCGGAGATAAACGGCCATTGTGCGAGCGCTGGGGTAATTGAATCTCCTGCCTGCGGCGCGAGCAGCGGGGAGGGCTCAGCCTTTCTTCTCCCCCTGCCCCAGCCTCGCAGGAGGGCCAGGTGCCAAATTCACTCTGGCACCAGGCGCAGCAGCCCGCGGAGAGCCGGAAACAAGTCCGCTGTACATACGATCGGCAGGATGCCGCGAGGCTTAGGGTCTCCCTCCACCTGCGGTCCGCGGGCAGCAGGGCAGGCGAGCACTGCCGAATGGCAGGGTGCCCAGGGGCGCTGGTCCTACCAGGCCCTGGGGGCAACATTCAGCCCCTGAAAATCGGAGCAGCATCTGCAACAGCAGCCCAAGCGGGGCTGAGGAGCGGCGTGCACATCACACGTTTGGGGGTCCCTTCGGTCCACCCCGTCAGCGGCACGCTGCCCAGGTGACATTCGCCCCAAAGCAAACCCAAAGACGACGCAGCACGCAGCAGGAGGTTTGCTGGAAGAGGGCACCACGGCTCTGACAGCGACACAAAAACCCTGCGTTCGTCCCCCAGCCCCCCTGCGCAACCAACAGGAACCGGCAGCTCCGGGGTCCCTGCCCAGGGCTGGGATAAGGCCCAGGTAACTCAGAGGAGAGCCTGGGGTGACCCAAATTAGCGCAGGTGAACCCTGTCCTGCTGCCCGCTACGCCAGCTCTCCCAGGGCCGCCCCTCTGTGGTAAGGGAGGGCAGAGCATCACACCCCTGCCCCACCCAGCAGCGCGCTCCCCGCCCCAGGAACGGTGCCATTACCTCCACCGGCCTTGTCACCCGCTCCTCCGAACCCGCCCCAGGAAGGTGCCTTCCCCCGCCGGAGCTGGGAGCACTGCCGGCCCCTGCGCCTCTCCCCATCCCGCGGCCCCCTCCACCCTGCTCCTGCAGCCCCGCACCCGGCGCAGCGGCTGCAGTGACACCCAGGGCTTCACCCTGCCATCCCCATGCCGGGGAGATGCTGGGTCTCCGCCGGGAAGGTCAGCAGCACCAGTCTCCCCCCATCCATCCTCAGCACCGCCAAATCCTCCACCAGCTCCGGAGTCCACGCTGCTGATCTGCCAGCGCTATTATTACGAACGTGTTTTAATTGCTGCGCGGCGCCTCGAGCACCCTTCACAGGGAGAGGGATGTGTATGAATAAATTGTCTGTTCCTAGCGCTGCTGGTTCCCCCCTGGGAGCACGGGGGCAAGGGCTCGCTGCGCTCGGCGGCGGGACCCGCACCGTCCTCTCGCTCCGTCCCAACCCGCTCCGTCCCCACAGCTGAGAAAAGGTTTTCTGGTGCAGCAGTTGCGCTTTTCCCAGCAAAGGTGATCTGCAGAGAAGGGAGATCCCGTCTCCTTCAGGAAATCTGGGTGTGCCATGGCAGGGAATGGGATGCTTGGGACCAGAAAGCTCTGTGCCACCACCCTGGGAGCTGCCACTTGGCCCCTGCCCTCCTCCCCGGGACCCCAAAGCCCACAGCACCCCTGCCCAGGCACCCAGTGGGGCTGGGGGACAGCATGGAGGAAGAGCGCTCTTCCCCGCGAGTCCACCACCTGCGTTACGGCGAGGGGAGGGACTGTGACGCGCTGTAGGACAGAACAGCCAGTTTGCCCTGCGAATTCAAGTTCTAGCGCAGCCTTGGCAGTGCCAGGGGCGGGCAGGGCGGAAAACGCTCTGAAAAAGGCGTCGGCACCAACGGGAGGGATTCCAGTGGAGCCTCCAGGCTCTCCACGGTGTGCCAGCTCCCACCGCCACCCTGCCACGCACCCGCCAACGCCAAGGGTTGGGTGACGCAGTGACAGTGGCCGTGAGCCCCCAGGCACATCGCCTCACTCGGACGGTAAACGGGAGAGCGGCCGCTCGCCTCCGAACCCCTGCGCAGCAACAAGCCCCCCTCCCCGGCGTGCTGCAGGAACCGTTTAAGTGTGCCGAGAGCATGCCGAGTTACACGCCCCAGCTTGGACGGTTTGGGATCCCTCCCGCCGAGCTGGAAACAATGCCGTTCCCCGCGCCGCCAAAACGCCAAGCGCACGGCTGTCCCCAGGCAGTGCCCTCCCGGGGATGCGACCCTCCGAGGACGGCGTGGTGGGGTCTCCGGCAGCACCGCAGCCTGGATTTATCTCCTCTGAGATGTCCCACCTCCACGCAATGGCCGCCCGCACTGGACAAGCCCTCTCCACCGTGGGAAGCCGCGCTGCGATGCGCTTGGAGCTCTTCTCCCCAGATTTGCTCCGCAGCCCTGTCCAAGCACTGACGACGCAGAGCCCAAAGCCACAACCGCTGCAGGAGAAGCTGAGCCAATACTACAGCTTGGGGGGAAGCAGCAGCCAAAAGTCCCTCAAACAAGGAAGTGATTTGTCTTCTTCTGGCCGCGCTTCCCCCTGACAAAGGAGCGCGGAGCAGGGAAGTGAGCTGTGATCACGTGCGGCGTACCGACCGAGCGACCACCAAATCAGCAACTGGGAGCGCTCACACCGGGAGCCTGACAGATAAAACAGAACAGGGGGAAAAGGATGAAAAAAGCCACGCCATGTGACCCCCTCCCTCAATCCAAGCCAAGCATCGCGTCCAACAGCTCTGAATACGAAACACACACAATGAGCTCCAGCGAGTAATTAATCCCTTCAGGAACACTGTGAGTGATTGCAGACAGTTTACCAAGAGGAAAAAAAAAAAAAAATTGGAAAGTCATTGAAAAAATTACCATAAAATATGTCTTTTTCTGCTCCAGCATGAAATACAATGAGATCTGCTAGGAAATCTCTCTGCTCTGCTAAATTTAAAGGCGATGGATTTAAGCTGTTTTCCTAACAACACTCCATCTACCTGCCAAGCCGACAGCCGTGAGAAACCGGCCCGACCCCAGGCAGAGCGGCGAGGGCAGCCCAGCTCCCGCGGCTCTCGCCGTCTCACCTCGGCACCGGCGGGACACAGCAGGGGACGAAGCGCGGCGCGGAAAGGCGTCCACGCTGCATCACGGCCGCATCGCTGAGTCAAACCCTCCGGAGACCTTCCGTGGGTCAGGCGATGGGAAGCGCCAGCAGCAGCGCCGGGCATAAACCTGGCTTACGGAGCAGGATGAGCCCTCCCGCGATGAGATTTCAGCAAAGGGCTCCCCGGTGACCCCTCGCCTGCCTCCACCTCCCCTCTCCACCCGCACGTTCCCTCTCACCTCCCTCGCTGCTAAGCAGCCGTTCCTCCAGATGGAGAGCAAAGAGCCGGAGGGCCGGGATTTGGGCCGAGTCCTGGCCCACTGCACCCAAAGCCCAGCCGCTGCTCGGTGCCGCGGCCGAGGGGGCCACGCAACCTGGCCCTGCGCACGCAGGCAGGGAACCGCCTTTGTCCACATCTGCCCTCATGCGAGGCCACCGCGCACAAACCAGCCCCGTCAGATGGGCAACCACATCTGGGGGGGTCCGTCCCCCCACCCAGCCTCAGCCCCCTGCCTCCAGCAAGGCCTGGCCCAGGACACAGCGAGGCAGGAACCAAAGGGCAGGGCAGCTGCCTTTTACTTCCATATTTCCCTGGTATTTCTCAACCTCTTTTCTACTTGTAAAACTGGCGTTTATTAAAAGGAGCATTAGGAAATGCGTTTTCTCCTGTCAATAAAGGGACTTAAAATTAGTTGGAATGTTAAAATTAAAAACACACCCTGAACTTTCACTTCCACTTGAAATCACTCTGGTTTTGAAAACAGATTTTTTTCCCCCCATGTCCTCTCCTGGGTTTTCCCCCCCTCTCCTGTTCTCTCCTCACCATGTTTTTGTTTAAAAATTCATCAGGCCAGAGAAAAATCCCTGGGAAGGAAAAGAGGGAAGAAAAAAAAAGAAAGACAAAAAAAAAAAAAAGCGGAAGAAACTGTGGCTTTTGCAAAGCCATCTCCACGCAAGGCAGAAGCAGCGCTCCCGACTTCCCTTCCTCTTCTTGGAAAGCGAGAGGCGCTCAGAAGGGCGAGGGAATATCTTACATTAACCGACTTCCCACGCAGCTCCGGCGGCGGACGCAGCCCAGCCGACGCTCTGCACAGCCCTGCAGTCCTCCCTGGGCTAACGCAGCTTCTCCAGCGCAGCCGCTGGTCTCACATGGGCAAAAAGGGACGGACGAGCTGGGAAAACCAGCCTGCGTGTCGGCATAGGACACAGCCTGCCCCAGCACCCACCGTAAACCCTGGCTGCTGCCCCCAGCTGAGCTGGCAGAGACCTGAACAGCTCATAACAGTGGCTCTGAGCTGGATGTTGGTCGATGCGAGGCACGTCCCACACGCGACGCTGATTTGGGGAAGGACCGAGACGTACTCAGACACCGCTACTCAACAGCGGGGTCACTCCCTGCACCAGTGCGCTGTGCCCCGCAGACGCCAAACGCGGGGTGCTGCCGAACGGGCTGGGACACCCCGAGTCCCTGAGCATCCCCACGGTTTCAGGGGCCGCTCCCACCCCAGGGTGACCCCATTCCGCAGCGCCACAGCTTCCCCACTGCAACGCGCGTTTTAAGGAGAGCTGCCGCGCTCCCCGCACAGGACGCGTGTAACGTCTGCTTACGAGCGAGAACGCTCCGCGTGGGGATGAAAAGCTATATGGAAATGGAAGATCATTACCATGATCTCCTTGGAAACACCCCATCAGAGCAAGTTTTCCTTCCTCCTTCTTCTCTCTCCCCATGCGCACGAGTTCTGGCACCCCGTGCGTCGCTTGGCGTTGCCTCAGCACTGTGGGTCCAAAACGCAGGCGTCTGATTTCTAAAGCCATTGTCTGGGATGTGCTATTGAGCTGCAAAACATGGACGGTTTGGGATGGAAAACAGGCATCTCTTGCAACACAAAAAGAAGCTGGCAACCCAGATTTGATTTGTCTTTGAAGCTATAGAGAATCTCAACCAAACAAAATCTGCTTTATTCCCCACAAAGGGAACGAGAATCTTAGCAACAAAACAAATCGGCACCTCTGCCCCCTGAACGCAAGGATGAGCAAACCAAGAGCAGAGCAAAGGGAGCGCGGCTTCGCCCCGCTGGTCACTGCGGCTGGTTTTGGAAAGCAGCACGGCAGCATTGTACGCGTTAACGCGCTCCACTTGGGAACGCGAGGCTGGAAAAGCTGCTCTGCAAATTTACTTTTGAATCGGAGCTCTGGGTTTCTCTCCTCCTTGCGTGCCGTTACATTTTGCGGGCGCTCACGCAGGCCGCTCAAGGCAGGGAGATTTTCAGGAACCCCAAGAGTCTCACCGGTTTTAGCACAATGACTATTTGCTGAGGAAGTCACCCCAGAAAATTTATTACTTGCTCTTCGCTTTCAAAAGTAAGCAAGGCTGGGAAGCGCTCAGCAGCGCAAACAGCAGCTGAGCTGAGATTCAGTCCTGCCCCCGGGTCACCGCGCTTTCCCCACGACTAATAAGCCACCTGACGGGAGGCCACCTCCCACCGCAAGCGACGCTGCCACGCGAATTCTGCTCGTGGAGGGTTTTCCGAGCAGCTTTACAATCCGAACCTCCAGGCCCGGCTCCGCGCAGCGCCGAAAGCATCTCGCAGGCTCCAGGAAGAGGTTCCCCCGCTCATCCCCCACGCTGCTTTACGAGCGGGGCCGCTCCTCTCCCCTCGCAGGAACCGGCCACATGTTCTCCATCTGGGAGCAGATGCCCATGAGCCAATAAGCTCAACTTGGAAAACTAACTGAAAACAGCACAAAATTTCTGAGTGCTCTACAGACCGCGGCCGGATGATGGATATTAGTGCTCCAGCAGCACCGGGACGCCGTTTGGCACAGCGCAGCAGAAGCACAGCTAAAAGGGTTGAGGGAAATGAAAATGAGATGGCTGAAGGTGCTGCTGCCTGAGCATCTGCCCTCTTCCAGATGTTCTTGCCTGTAAGGAAGGAGGGTCTCGATCTTCTGCTCAATCAGTCCCCAAACCGCTGCTATGCTCAGCCTGGAGTACTGAAGGACACTAGCTCTGTCCATCCCGCATCTCTGGAACCGCTGGGGGACACTCTGGTCTCCGCGGTAAAACCGAACAGCCGCAGGGCTGCCGTGGCTCCGGCGGGCTGTAACGGCTCCCTCGCAGCTGTGCCGGCTGGGGACGGCGGCGCGATGGGCCGTGCCTCGTGTGCGCCAACGCAGGGCGGAGGCCTGGGGAGCAAGGCTGAGACATCACGTAGGGCAGGAACCCTCACGGCAGCATCGCCGGCGCAGGACCGAGGAGCAGGAGCCTGGGGTTGGTTCTGGGTGCTGCTGTTCCCCACAGGGTCAGGATGCAGCCAGCGCTCAGGTGCATTTAACCACAACAGCGGGAGACAAGAGGTCCAGACGGTGACACATCCAGCCTCAAATCAAGCCGGGGTGAGCCATCAAAACGGAATTTGCCAGAAGACAAGGCGCTGTGAGCCCCCAGCTATGTACAGCCCCAGGCACAAAGACTCAGGTCTGCGGCTGGGAGTCAGGCAAATGCCAGTGTTTTCCCTTGGCCAGCGATCACACAACACGTTCTCCAGGCCGAGCCGGATTTTAACCCCAGGCCAAGTCTACGTGCATGTTATTTGGGAGAGAGAGAAACCACCACTACCAGGAGCCAACGGGTCCCTTGCGCGCTGGCACCTCTGCTGCCAGGACCCCTCGTCGCTGCCCATCCCGAGGTGCAACGCGTGGCCTGTCCCGGGTGATTCCAATTCCCTGGAAGGGTTTTTGTTACATTTTTCAATGAAGCTGGGGTCTGTGGGAGACACGGGAGTGCGGGGCAGCCATCTTCCACGGTGCCTGCTGGCAGCTGGAGCAGCATCAGAGAAAAGCCCACGGGCTGTCCCCATTAGCTCCCCACTGCTGCTGGCCTTCGGCACCCTCATCTTCCCCAGCCCACCAGGACAGGAAAGCAACACACCAGACACCAACAGAGTGAGACTCAATTCACTCCCACCTTTCGGTCCGCAGCCGCATCAAGCCCAGCGAAGGCTGGCTGCGGCACAAGGCCAGCTCCGTGGGAATCGGCACGCGCCTCTCCCGGGCTCACAGCAGCAACGTTTCCAGGATGCTGGCTGTCCATCTTCCCTGCTGGGAAGGGGAGGAAGCTGAACTTCATTATTTCCCTTGCTTTTGCTCTGCATATTGGGAGTTTAAAGCTGTCTTCCCGTCACTCTGTTGGTGCAGTGAAAGTCGAGGCTAAAGGCAAGGTGGCTGCCATCCCACGGCCGGGCGGCTGTGGGTCCTGCGCTCGTGGTGGCCGCAGCGCCCATGGCCCCACATCGGTCCTGCCCTGGCAGCACCGGACAGCCTCAGTTCCCAGCCACAATCTGCCAAATGCTTTTCCTCCTGGTTTTGTCACGGGAGGGATTCAGCTGTCCCCACTCCTGCAAAGCAGTGCTCCCACCTCGGAGCCTCCCCAAACGGCGCTGCCTTGCCCGGCTCCATCGCCGTTGGGTTTGTTCATGATGTACTCGCCTTCTCCAGCTTCTGAGCCACCAAGGCTGGGAGAAGCCTCGGGATGTGGGAGCGGGCACTCGCGAGGCTGACAACGTGTCCCCCGCGGCACCACACTGGGAACCGGCTGGGGAGGGACACGCTCACCCCATTGAACGGCCCGCAGCGTGTTTTCCGCCAGCCCTGCCTCACCTCGGGGAGCTCCCGCGCCACGGCAATCGATGCGAATTAGCTACCATCCATTCTTCCACTTGTTTGCATCCGCTTGGAAATATAATGCCGAGTCAGAGATAAAGCAAACTGGAAACACCCTGACAGAGTCTAACGCTTCCAGCCCGAGGGGTTCGCTAAAGAGATGAGTTTCAACACCGCAGGTCCCCGCCCGAACAGCAGGTTCCTTCGCCTCCCTCCCCAGGTACACGGCTCCCTGCCAGCGCCCACACCTCCCCCCACACCGGGCTACGAAAGGGACGGGCTGCCCTCCATCGGGTGGGTTTTACGGAGCCCAAACCATGCCCACCTATGAAGCGACCGCCACCACGCTCCCTTTTGCAGGAGGACAGGGCTGCGCAGACGTCCCACGACAAACCAGCTGACCCTCCAGGCTAGAAAAACACGCTGGAGTAAACGCCTTCCCGTGTCAATCCGGGCTGGCACAGGACCAGGACGTACCCTACACCGACATGCGGGAAGCCTGAGCCGACGCTGCTGCGCATGGGCAGCAGAGGCGTGATTTTGAGAAGTGTCTCATCAGTGAGTTATTCTCAGCCCACGGCTATGCCGAAAGCTCGCAGGGCTATAAATAGCCGGCGACGGAGCCGTACCTGAGTCGCAGCTTTGAGCGTGCTCCACGACTGCTCGTGGAATCGGGAGGGTCGGGCTGCGCAGCACAGGGGCTGGGGCAGCGCCAGCACTGGGGACACTTCAATCCCCCCGACAAAGCACAGGGGTGTAAGCTCCGCAGAAGCTCAGCTTTAGTCCATCTAGGCTCCCAGTAGAGCCAGTAAGGACTGGGCTTGGCCAAGACTGCACTTCATCAGAGCACTATTGAAGAAGCTTGTCCGGTTGCAGAGTCCTATTGCCAGCTTTGTCACACCTGGTGACAAAACGTGCAGAGGTGGGACGTGGAGCAACCCCGCATCCCAACCACGCGGGCTGGTGCCCAGCGGGGCTGGCACTAGAAGTAAAAGTGGTTCAGCCTTTCCCTGGTGCTGCCCCTCTGCCATGCTGCAGCTATGTCATTTCCCCCTCCAGCTCACCCACCGCAGGCTTCAGAACGCACAGCGCGGCTCTTCCCATTTTCCTGGGTCTCAGGAGAACGACCACAACCTCCAGCAGAGGACCTCTGCCACAAGCCACCCCTCCAGCTCACCGCGCAGGAGAGGTTCCCATCCCACAGCCGAGCCCAGCCGACCGGCTGGTGAGCCAACGGAGCTGGCGTGGAGCCCAGCCCTCCCGCCGCATCACCTGCGGGCGCCGGTCAGGCTCGCAACCTGCTGAGGGAACCGTGGCTTTGTGAGCGTGGCACGGAACCCTCAACTCCAGTCCCCAACTGGAAGTCTCCTCCCGGGTCCCCTTTAGAAGGTCTCTCCTGGCCAGCTCACCATCCCATCCTTACCCACACCGTTGCTGGGCGAGATCCAACCTGGGAGAAACGTGATGACAGAGCAGCCCTGCCTTTACACCTTCAGAAACTAACTCCTGGATTTGCCGTAAATCTCTTCCCTAGTTTCAGGGGGATGCTCCAGGCCAGAGCCTCGCAGGTAAGCTGGCTAGGGGAGGGCTGCAAAGCCTCACCTCTCGAGCAGGAGGGCTGTAGGACAGAGAAAGCGAGGCTGACACGAAACCAGAGAGGGATGTGGAGTGAGTCAGCGTCACCGGTGCCCACGCCAGGCAGTTGTGGGAAACCCTGTGCTCCCCACAGCGCTGACACGCTCACGCATCCCCAAAGGCGGAGGCACGCGTCCCTGCTGCGGGACACGCCCGCGTTTCGCTGGGCAGCGCGGGGGCACGCGGTCTGCCCACGCAGCGCCCCCAGGGAGCTCACACGCCGCGCCGGCCCCTGCGCCGGGCCCACGAGGGTCTCGAGCCGCGTCCCCGTGCAAGGCTGCTCCCAGGAGCGAGGAGAACGTCCCGCCCAGCCGCTCTGCGCTTGGGCTACGCTCCCCGCCGCGAATTCCAGCGGCTCCTTCCAGTGGGAGATCAATCTCAGCCCTTCTCCTGAATTAATAAAAAAATACCTTACTGCCTCAATTGCACAAGGCAAACAACAGCAAAAGGAATTACAGAAACGCTTGAGCGAAATAAAATGCGGAAGAAATGGATTAGGGGAACGACGAGCAGATCAGCGGGTGTGCTGGGCACCGCTCTCGTGTCACACCCGCCTTGACACAGGCACATCTCCATTTGCACAGCTTCTCGTCTCAGCCCTGCAATGCAGCATCCCCTGCCTTCCCAGCTCCCCTCCGCGCTCCGCTCCCCGGCTCCGAGCTGCAATGCAGCAGCGTGGGAAAGCCCCGCTCCTGCTCCCGCTTCGCCCCACGCCCCCCCACCCTGCCGCAGGGCAGCACCCAGCCTCCCCGGCCGGGCTCCTCTGCCTTCCCCAGCCCACCGCTTCCCAGCCAGAGAACCAGCAACCCGTCCCCGGCTCCCCGGGAGAGCTGCTTCACGTGCCCGGAGGAAGACGTGACTTTGCAGGGCAATCGCACCGAATCTCATCTCCCACGGCCCCATCCCCACGGCTCCACGCGAGACACCCTCAAGGTGCGAAGCCTGGAGAGGCCAAGGTCTCGGCCACCCCCGAGGGACAGAGCCATCCCCACTCCACCCAGCGAGCGGATCCAGACCCAGCAGCTCTCACCGCGGCCGTCACCGGTCCCAGAAACGCTGCACACAGGCCCGGCCCCGGGACGGCGCTGCCACCGCGCACACAGGGCACCAAACGCCACACACGCGCTGGCACAAAGAACGCTCTGGATCGGACCAGTGACCAATTCGGAGGACATGTCAGCGGGTCCGCCCGCCACCGCAGAGCCAGGCGAGCGGCGTGGGCTGACCCCGAGATGGCAGAAAACCGCCTGGTCCCCCCGGGGCAGGACGGCGGCTCGGCCAGGCAAGCTGGGAGGCACGCAGCGGCCACGGCAGACGGGCTGGCACTCGGAGCTGGCGTCACTCACAGGTTACACACCTCGCGGGGCGCGTGCTCCGGCTCCGTGCTGAGCTGGAACGAGGCCTCCCCCACGCAGCGGGCACAAGCATCGGCCAAGCGTCCTCGGATGCTCGAGCGAGAGCGGGCAAGGAGGAGCAGGGAAATTGTTGTCTGGCACCACGAGAAGCTGCATGGGAAGGCGACGAGCGGGTAACCCAAACGGACATAACGGGGCGATGGCAGAGGGGACGCACGCCGCAGCGCAAGAAGCCAAAGAGACAAAGCCTGGGACAGGGGGCACCAGGAGGCGAGTCCCCAGATCTGCCACCAGTTCCCCGAGTGCCACCCAAGCTGGGAGGACACTGCTCACAAGGCACCTGGACTGGGCAGGACCCACGGGTGGTCACCTCCCACCAGCAGATCCCAACTAGCTTTTCCAGGATGGCAGAGGATTTTAAGTTCATTTACGTATTTTCTCAGTGGACAAGCGTTGGATTTGGGGCAACACACAGGCGGTCACTGGGAAAGCCCCATTCGAACAGCAGTTTTCAGGCTCCTTGGGGGAGGAATCTGTTTCAGCAACAAATCCCCAAACAATTTTACCTTCAAGTGTTTGCTCTACTGCTTTTCCACCGGAAACTTTGAAAGACAAATTAGGATTTAATTTTTCAAGCCCTTTTTTTGCACTGCCATTCTCACTGGGAACTTGGCACCCGCCAAACAGCTCCAGTGGAAAGCTCTGGGGCCCTTGGCTTATGTTTCCAGACCTTCTCCCCCCTCACTACAGCCATCCCAGCTGGAGAGAGGAGACATCTACTCCTCAGTGTCAGCTCCTGGGAGCAGGCTGGAAGCAGCACCACGACTGCGTAGCTCTCCTCTTTCTCCTCACCCCCACCCCAAACGCAGGAGTCCAGCTCTGTGGCCAGAAGGAAATAAATTCCCACCCCAACGACCTTGTCACACGGATGCCGTCACACAGGGGCCTTAAGAGAGGAATAGCGTTAGCACGACGGTGATATCAGGACAGCCGCACTGCTTTACGAGGCAATAACCCGCTCCCAGCGCTGTGAAGAGCCACTTGGTCTCTGACCTCCTCGCGCTCTCCTGCCAGGGAGCCTGGCTATGGCTGCACAGCCCTGCAACGGACCCGTTTTAGCGCTTAAATCAACAACCAGGAACGCCACGGGGCAGAGGTGCTCCTTTTAATCCTGTACCACGTACCTGGCGAGGAGGGACGGTCATCAGGAGGGATCTCCTCGGGAAGGGATACCTGGGTGAGATCATCTCCACCAGCGCCGGGAACGCGCTCGCACGGGATGTGTCAGACAGCAGCCAAGCGTCTTTCCTGCGCCGTGGTTTCTTTTTTAAACTGACCACAGTCAGATGTGACGCAAAGCTCCTGCCTTTCAAGGAGCCCGTCTGCCCGTCCCAGCCCCTCGGCTCCCTCCCCACCACCGAGGGGCTGCTGGCACCCGCTGCCCAGCCAGCCGCCAGCCCCGGCACAGCGGGGGTCTGCCCTGCCTGCCGTCGGCACCGTGGAGGGTCGGGGTCTCCGCGGGCACGTGCTGCCCAACGAGGACATCCGCACTCGGGGAAGGGTGGCACTGCCCACCCACCGCCAGCCGCGGGCTGCAGGACCGAGATGGGTTACAGCTGCACCCGCGGAGTTTGGCAGGGCTGCAAGACTCCCGCAGCGAGCATTTCGGGGAACGCCGTCTCCCCTGGGATCACACGTGTGTCCATCTGGGCTCCGGCCCATGCAGCTTACGCACTTATGCCCATTAGCAGCCACTTAAGAAGCACCACGTCCAGCAGGAGATGGCCAAGAAAGCAGCTGCACATCTCGGAGGTGCTCTGGGGACCTCTGGGTAAGCGCAGCAACCACGCCGGGCACCGCAGCCCGTACGCGCCTCTGCACCTGCACGCTCTTGTGCCCCGCACGCGGAGACGGGCAAGGCTCTGCACAGCGAGCTCCTCCACCACGCTGGCCACGCGCCCTCCGTCCCCTTCATCCCGTGGTCGGGCACCGGTGTAATTAGCAACGCCAGCTGCCAGCCAGCTTTGATGAGAAGCCTTGGTCTTTGGTTGATGCGAAATGTGTAATTTGGATGATGGAAATAGCCTCCACAAAGCACATGTGGTTGCTGCGTCCCAGTGACCTCTCCCATCTTGCGCAGGCTGCTCTGCTTTAAACGTGGTTACATCTCCAGCAGCTCCACAAAGGCTTCGGGGCCATCAAACAGATGACACAGCGGCAGCAACCAAATGAGAGGTAACGTTTGGCCACCACTAAATAAACTGAGTTTTTGGCTAGTAGAGGCTTGGGAGTGCTTCTGGCAGGAGCACAAGGTGGAGATGAGAATTCAGGTGTGGAAACCAAAGACGCGCAAGGTCAGCCCAGGCTTCTCGCACAGGTCAGCGGTTCAAGGACAAGGAGATCTGCAGAGGCTGAAAGTCCCTGCAACTCCTGCCTCTTTCTTCCCAGCACCAACCAGGCTTGTGGGTCTTCTCGTGCTGCTCTGGGTAGGGTGTCCTCCAGCAGACATGGCAAAACGGCTCGGGCTCATGTTTCTCTTGCCAAAGGGATCCATGAAAACAGCAGAGAAACCTTCCCTCCCTCCCAACTCCCCTGTAGCACGCAGGAGAAAGCCCAGCTCCTGGCCCTACTCACCAGCCCGAGCAGAGCGCAAAGCCCACTCTCCTGAGCAAGAGGGATCCTGTCCCACCTGGGTCACCGCAGGCACAACCCCTCCCTTGAGGAGCGAGGTTGTGGAAGGTACTGTCACCCCTGGAGAAGGTTTTGTTTGCCTGCATCGCACCAGATGACAAGCAAAGGGGTCACGACCAGAAGCTCAGTGTGGGTCCAGACTCGCGCACCCCCAGCCACGGTCCTGCTGTGGCAGTGACGGAGCAGCCACCACCACTGTCACACTGCTCCCTCCCCTGCGCATCCCCAAGCTCCTGTCGGCATCCCCGCCACACGGGACGGCAAGGACGTGCCAGGTCACGTTGGCTTGGTTATGTACGTGTGACACAACTCCCAGGAACGTCAGAAGTACAGCCCCATGGAGGGAAAGCGACATTTCAGCAGGGTTAAGCTCCTGCCCTGTCCACTCCAGGCGTTGTTCCCACCCGACACTGGACAACCAGCCCTCAGTCCCCACCGCAGGAAGCCCAGCAGTCTTGGAAAATGATCTATTTCAGCAAACACACAGAGCAGGGGGGTTCAGAGGACAGATTCACGGAGTTTGGCCCTCACAGGCCAGCTGACCAAGCCTTCAGATAGTAAGTGCGGTTCAAAAGGACGCTCAACACCTCCCAAGGTCAAGGTCAGCCCTGTGGCCCTGACGCAGATCCTGAACGCAGACAGGGACTAGGCAACCACCCCAGAAACCAAAGCAGGTGTTGGGGGCACTTCCATGGTCTTCCTCAGCGTGTGCACAAGTCCCTGTCCCGCAGGCAGGATCTCTGGTGCTCCAGTAACTGCCAGAAACAAGGGGTCACTCCCACGCAGGCCAGCCCTGCGCCCTCAGGGAAGCTGCAAGAATTTCTCTTGGGGGTGCAGAGGAAACCCCCAGCGACGTGCAGAGCACGGCTGGAGGACGCGGAGATCCCCCCAGGCATGCCAGTGGAGTCAGCTAGTCCCACGAGCGACAAATCCTCCCGCAACCCTGCCCCGCTCCCACGGCAGCTGGTACTACCCCGGCATGAGGGCTGAGGGCAGACGACCGTGAGCCCAGCTGCGGGACCACCGCGGCAGCCTGAGCCCCCGCCACGAGGCCAACCTCAAACGTCCAGCCTGCTCGTTCCTCACGGCCTGCCTGCCCGCACCCTGAGCTCCCGCTGTGGCTTTCCACGAGCTGCCTGCGCCACCCCAGCGAGCCCCGGGATGCTCCAGCAGCTGGGGCAGACCCCCGCCCAGGAGAGGATCGGGCAGGGTGCACATCGGCACTGCTGCTCCCGCGGCTGCGTACGGCCAGGGGGTCCAGGGCGATGGCCCGGGAGGCTCCATGCCCGTGTGCCAGCGTGCGCCGGCGCACGCTGTGCCAGAGCCCTGCCCTGGAGCAGGGGCTGTGACACCTCGAAGGCTCCTGGAGCGGCAGAGCGTGCAGCAGGGAACCGGGCTCAGCAAGCACGGCTTTACAGCAAGCGCAGCTTTACGGGCGCCTGGCTTCGGCACATACTCCAGCTCGCTCCACCTCTGCAAACCTCCCCCCACAGCCCCCAGCCGGGGCCGGTCTCCCCGCTTCCTCCTCGCGACAGAGCTCTGCTCACAAATCAGCTAGCAGAAGGCATCTCAAACCAGCTCTCCAACTGCCAGAGAAGCTCCTGGCTCCCTAAAAGGGGGTCCCAGGCAGGGAACTTGAAGGGCCCGGACACACCAGGGCTCCCGGCCCTGCCTGTACCACCGCTCCCCCCTGCCACCAACCACCAGGGCTTTAAACTCGGCTGGCTCCGGCACTGGGAGCACCAGGATGGCTGCGCAGAGCTCATCTGCCGCCTTCTCACGCCAGTTTGCCAGAACAAACTCTTTGGAGCCACAGCCCCCGCGGGCCTTGCCCAGCCAAGGTCATCGAGCCCACAAGCACGGCCAGTCGGGATGCAGGGGAGAGTGGGCTTCAGGGAGAAGCAGAGGGCTCCCGAGATCAGCACACGGCCACGAGGGAAAGGCGAGGGCACCGCAGCCCATGAGAGGGGTAGCGAGATCGGAGATCAGAGGCACAGCCAGCGCCCAGCGCTTGTTGCTCTGATGAAAACCCACCACGCACACAACGGGCTCCCCGTGCACGCTCGGGAATAAAACGCACCGGGATAGAAAGACGTGGGTGGCCACAGGCTGAATCTGGCTGTGCCAGAAGCCTTGGAGGACCCTCCTCGGCCAAAGCCCTTGGAGGAACTCTGGATTTGAAGCCTCCTGCCCAAATCACAGGCAGCAGTGCCGATCCTACGCATGGCACCTCCACCAGCAGCACCCTGGTGAGAGCGGCCAAGGTCAACGCCCAAGGCGAGCCACCCCGACGGCGGGGAGCGGCCGTGGCACCTGATGGAGCAACATCCACTCTCTTTGGTGGGGCATCATGAGAAGGGGTGACCGAAAAGGACACGTGGGGAAGGATGAGCTCGACGGCCACCCACCATCCCTCCTGGTGAGGGGGCTGGAGGCAAGGCGAGAGGAGGCCGCGTGCCGGCCCTCGAGCTGGACGATGGCGCCTTCCCCTTGGCGACGCCGACGGCGCCTTCCCGCTCGGCACGGGGGACACCGACACGGCCCCAGCAGGTCCCTCCCGGGGGTGGCCGGAGGCAACCAGACTCCCACCATCTCCCCATCCCCGACGGCGAGGCCGTCGGGGCGCGAGGGCCGCACTCACCCAGCATCTGGCTGAAGAGGAGCTGCTCCAGGTCGCCCAGCACCGTCACCACCAGCTCGGGGTCCACCTTCAGGTAGGGCTTCTCCTCCGCGCCCGCCGCCACCGCCGGCCCCTTCCCGCCCAGCAGCTCGTCGTCGCACTTGCCGCCCCCGCCCGCCTCGGGGGCCTTGCTGAGGGGCTTCACCTCCGCGTAGGGCCCGCGGGGGATGCGGCTGGGTTTGCCGGCGGGCGGCGGCTTGGCGGGGCCGGCGGGGCGCGGCGGCAGCAGCGAGTGCTCGGAGCGGGACAGGCTCCGCGACATGGCGGGCGCCTCCCGGCCGCGGGGGCCGCCGCCGCCCCGGCCGCCCGGCCCCCCCGCCGCCGCCCCCGTCGCCGCCGGCTTGGCCATGTCGTCGCTCCAGCGGGGCTCGTAGAGCTGCCGCTTCTTCTCGGCGTCGGTGAGGAAGGCCAGGTTGGTGAGGGACTTCTGCTTGCGCAGGTTGGAGCCGGCCGGCAGCCGCCCCTCCGCGCTGCTCGCCTTGAAAACGCGCAGCTCCGCGCCCCGCGGCCCCGCCGCCGTCGCCGACTTCGCCCGCTTCGGCATCACCGCGCCGCCGTCGGGGCCCCGCCGGTAGCCGCGCTCCTCCTCGCCCAGCTCCACGTCGGGAAGGCTCTTGAGGTTGCTCCCCAGCATCCCCGCGCTGCAACCATTTAACCCGCCGGGCGCTGCTGCTGCTGCTGCGGTGGCGGCGGCACCGAGGACACACCGGGCGAGACAGAAAGAGAAGCGCCGTCAGCGCCCGCCCCACCGGCACGGGGCGGAGCGGGGAGGAGATGGCGAGGGGGTGTGGGGGGGGGGGGGAGATGAGCGGCGCGGCCCCACCTCGCTGGTCCGCCGCCGGCGGGACACTGCGAACCAGCGGAATGTCAGGGGCAAACAAAAAGGGCCCGCCCTCCTCCGCGCCCGGCTGGCGCGGGCAGGGGGCGGGGCGCGGCGCGCGCGCCCGCGGCGGGCCAGGAGGGGAGGGGAGGGGAGAGAAGGGGAGGGGGCGCGCGCGCGCGCGTGCGCCTCGGGGCGGGGCGAGGCGAGGCGGGGGCGCGCGCCGGCCCCGGGGAGCTGCAGCGCCGCGTACAGAGGGGAGGGGGCGTGCGGGACCCCCGGGCGATGCGGGAGCCGCGGGACCGTATGGGGCCCTGGGGGCGCAGGGGCTGTGCGGGACCCCCGGGCCATGCGGGACCCTGGCGTGTGCAGGACCCCCAGGACCGTATGGGACCCTGGAGGCAGAGGGACCACGTGAGACCCCTGGAGGCAGAGGGACCATGTGAGACCCCCGGGCGATGCAGGACCCCCGGGACCATATGGGACCCTGGAGGCAGAGGGGCCATGTGAGACCCCTGGGTGATGCAGGACCCCCGGGACCGTATGGGGCCCCGGGGGCAGAGGGGTGGTGCAGGACCCTAGGGTGATACAGGACCCCCAGAACCATATGGAGCCCTGGGGGCAGTGGAGGAGTGTGGGACCCCGGAACGATACAGGACCCCCAAATTATATGGGGCCCTGAGGGCAGAGGAGCTGTGTGGGACCCCCCGGTGATGCAGGACCCCCCGGGGCGAGGGATGATGCTGGCAGGCGTGGTGCTGTGAGCCCCCCACGGGTGCTGGTTGGGAGGTGGGTGAGGGAAGTGGGGGGCCCACACCCCAGCACCCCGCCTGCCAAGCACCCCCCATCCCGCCCACCGCGGTCCCCACACCCAGCCCGGACACCGCACCCCCAGCCCCACGGGGGCCAAAACTTCTCTGTTTCACCCCAAATGTGCAGGAAGGGCCCGGGGTGGCCCCAGGAGCCTCCCCGAGGGACCCACAGCCCCCAAACCCAGCAGGGCCTCTCCAGTGATCCGGGGGAATTAAGGTGGGGGGGGAAAGAGGGGGAGTGGGATCTGGTTATCATCATTTTTCATTAATTACCCGTCCCTCGGGAGGGGTGAATTAAGTCTATTTGGTGACCTCACGCGGGCTGCCATGGCAACCGCCGGAAAATATTGCATTAGAGCCCATCACTATGCTGCCGAGATAAGGAGCTGGGAGGGCCGGGGGCGGCGTGAGCCCCCCAGCCCGGCCCCCCGGCCAGCAGTATGGCCGCCCCGCCTGATTCGGGGTTCAGCCCGTGGTGATGCTGAGGGAGCCCCAAAATAACCCGGCCCGGATGGGACAGCAAAGGGTACCCCCAAAAAAAACCCCAAAAATAAAGGGTGTTCTGCAGCAAAAGGTGCTGCTGGGGCAGGATGGGTGCACAAGCGGCACCCCGAAACTGCTGAGTCTGGGGGGGGCTGTTACACCCCTCGCTGAGCTACAAGCCTGGGTGTAGGGCCTGCTGCAGGGGGCAAATTTGGGGGTGTCCTGTCATTTTGGGGCCGATGAGGTGACCCAGGGCCTCCCAGTGTCCCCTGTCCCCTCCGACGGGGCCCGGCAGAGCCCCAGAAGGTGCCGTGGGTCGGGGGGGCCGGGGGAGGCGTGGGACAAGGGAACGGATCCGGCCCTTTCCCCAGCCCCGAACTCGCTCAGCCTCGTCCCAAACCCCCTCCGGAGCTGAGCGGGGCAGCTGCGCTGGGAGCACGCCAGCCCGGCTGCTCCCCTCCTGCTTCCTCCTGGAAAATCCTCCCGCTTGCTGCCGGTTTCCGTGCTTCCCAAATCGGGGCTCAGCGCTGAACCCCGTTACCCTCTGGGGCCGGGACCCCGCTGCAAAGCCGGGCCGTGCTGGGAGCCACCGCGGCTCTGACCGACTTCGAATCACCTGGCGAAGCTCCCAGCTCTTTTTTGGTTTTTCCCCCTCCCTGCGCATCCCCGGAGCATCCCGCCATCCTCCGCTGCCGCTGCCCTGGCAACCGCCGCCCCAGCATCCCCTCCAGCAGCCGCCCCCCAAAATCTGCCCCCCAAAGCAAGCGCCGGAGGGGACTGGGGTGTCCCCACATTGCGGCAGAGGGCTTGTATTTGGGCTCCTTCGGCCCCCCAGAAAGGGGGTGTCCCCACCGTGGGTGCGGGGAGCCAGCGGTGCGCGGCACCCGCCTCCGCTCCGGCTCTCCGCCGGCTTCTTGGAAATGGGTCATTCCTGGAGCTCGCTGGGAAACTGGGAAGAAGAGGAAAAGGAGCCGCGCGGGGCCATGTCCCGGTGGAATCACGGGAGGGGACAGACCCCAGTGCTGGGGCCACCGCAGCGGGTGCCAGCGTGGCTCCTGCGCCCGGGCGAGGCCTCGCCGCTGGGTGCAGGGTTTTGGCCACGGGGTCACCGGACGCGGCAGCTGCAGCCGTGCCGTTCCCAGGGGAGTGGGGCACCTCCTGTGTGGGGGTTCCCCCCCCCCCCGCTGCCCCACTGACCCAGCCCCAGCTCCCATTCCGACATGGGGGTCTGAGCCCCCCACGGGACCCCCCCACCCAGCAAACCCCCCGGACTCACTCAGACCTCTGGGTTTGAGGTGGGGGTCAGGTCCCTCTGTGGGCCCAGGGTGCTCGTCACCTGGGGACGTGGGGGTCTCCTCTTCCTGCTCCTCCTGCAGCCTGGGGGCAGAGGGGGGTGAGGGTGGGGGAGCAGGGGCGCATCGCGGGGTGCAGCCGGCGGGGGATCCCCAGGAGATGGGAACACCAGGGCTTTGCGACACTGGTCTCATGGCAGGGGGGGTCCCAGCGCACCCCGTTCCCCGTGGAGCCCATCTCCTGCTCCACACCGGCTCCCATGGGTGCCCCAGGAACCCCCAGCACCTCAAACCCGGTGGGAACCCTACTTTTGGGGCAGAGCCCCCGGTCCCAACCCCACCATTCCTCATGGCCAACCCCACCTGCCTCCCCCTGTCCCCATGTCCCCCTATCCCCATGCCCCCCCCAGCCCCGTGCCCCCGTCCCCAGGGACTCACCGGTACTGGAAGGGTGCCACGGTGGCGGTGACGGGGTGGCTGTGCGGGGGGCTCGAGGAGAAGGTGGTGGCCGCCCACCCAAATACGGGGCCCCTGCCCTGTGAGCCGCCATGGGGCTCATCCCCTGTCCCTGCCGTGGCTGCCCCACTGCCCTTCCCAGGGGACCCCCCCGGCCGCCCCCCACCCCTGCCCTGTGCTTTGGGCGGCTCGGTGGGCTCCCCCGCCCTGCCTGCCCCTCTCCTCCCGCTGCCCGCTGCCTCTGGGCCCTTCCCGGGGGACACCAAGGGTCTCGCCAGGGCTCTGTGCCCCCCTCGGTGGGGGACACCGGGGCTGCCCACCCTGCCCTCGGCCGGCTCCTGGCTGGTGGCTCTGCCAGTGCCTTTGGGCTTGAGGGGCTTGGGGCCGGGGGCAGGCGCCTTCCCTGGCCGGGGGGACAGAGCCCTGTGGGGGACGGGGGACCCCGGGGTGCTCCGGGGGGCCGCGGCGTGCGGCTTGCCATGGGCCATGGCACGGGGCACCGGGATGGCGGAGGCGTAGTGGCTGCGGCCGGCGGGGGTGACGTTGGCCGTCCCGTTCATCCCGGCGAGGTGGCTGCCGGCGAGGCTGTGGGGGGAGAGGAGGGCTGAGCAGGGTCCGGCACAGCGAGGGGGTGGGTGTGGGGGGGGCACCCACATCCCCTCACCTACACCGGACCCCCCCATTGACCGCGGGTGCTCAATGTCCCCATTCTGGGAGGGGGCCGCTGCATCCCACACCCCAGGGTGAGGACATCCGTGGTGTCCCCCCGCAGGGATCCAGAGGGCCATGGCACGTGTGACGTCCTCCCCAGGGACCCTGTGCAGCCCCATCCCCGTGTCCCCAGATCGGGATCTGGCAGGTCCCTGCAGCAAGGGCCCATGGGCACAGACCCTCACCAGGAGGGGATGCACCACAGGCAGGATGGGCCCCCAAACCACCTCCTGGTCAAGCAAGACCATCACCTGGCCATCAGAGACTATCTCCTGGCCACCTAAGACCCTCTCCTGACCATCTAGGACCATCTCCTGGCCATCCAAGAGCATCTTCTGATCACCCAAGACCATATCCTGGCCACCCAAGACCACCTTCCAGTGGCATAAGAACCAGCCCTGTCACCCCATTCCTCAAGGCCATTACTGGTGCCTGAGCCCCATCTCTGCCCTCCCCATCCCCAGCATCCCCCCATGTGGTGCCAGCTGCTCCATCTCTCCATGGGGCTGCTCTCGTCCCTGGTGCCACCACCCAGACAGTGCCCTGTGTCCGCTTCCCTTGGTGTTTTGCTCTGGGTGGATAAGGACAGGGGCTGGGTGCACACCACCCCATCCCACCCAGAGCACCCACGGGCAGGCAGGGCCGTCTTTGCCACCAGCGGTGACAGGGACATCAGTGAGTGGAGAAGCTCATCCCTCCCACAGGCTTTGCCCGGGCAGGCAGAGCAGAGCTCAGGATGAGAATCAGCCGTGGAGCAAAGCCCCATCTCCAACCACCTCCTGCTTGCAGCTCTCCAGGCAAAAACCCCTCACAACTCAAAAAAAACCAAAAATATTTCTCCAGGGGTGGTGGAATGATCTTTGGAAAGACAGGGAGATGTGGCTCCGCAGGCGCCTGTGCCAGCCTCGGCCCACTCACCCTGGCACAGCCGCAGTGAACTGGGAGACAAATGGGTGCCACAAATCTCCCGGGACACGCATTTCGCGGGTCGCGCTCAGCTTTCTTGGAGGAAAACCTCTGGGGAGGTTTTTGGGGTCCCCGAGCATCCTAGGGGAGACCATCGGCTCCATGTCAGCTGCTCGCGGTCCCCGTCACCCACGGCGGGTTTCCTCTCCCCCAGCGCTGGCTGGGGGCCGGGTGGGCGCAGCGAGCACAACGGGCCTTTGTGCGGCCGCTCCGGCGAGCGCGGTTCGGGCCCGCGCTGGAGCCGAACGGAGCCAAGCCTTCCCGGGGGGCTGGGGGGACGCTGCCGCCCAGGTACGGGGCCGCACACAGGCCGCTCTGTTTGCGGCCCCGGGGCCGGCAGCCTGGCCGCCTTTCAAACCGCCCGGCCAAAACGCAGCTTCTGCGGAGCTGGAGAAGGTTTCTGGGCGAGCCGTGGGGTGCAGGGCACGGCTCCCGTCACCCCGACGGGAACAGCACCCAGCCTCAGCCCTGCACCCATTGCATCTCCCGGCGGAGGGGGCTGCATAAGCAAGGTCCAAAAAATGCCCCAAACTGCCCCGTTTTGCCTCTTCCCCAACCCACAGCTGCCCCGAGCCCCGCTCCCCCGGGCTTCTGGGGGTCTGCGAGGACCAAGCCTCGCCCCACATCCCCCGGGGTGGCCGTGTTCCTGCTCGGGTGAAGGCACCCGAATTCCCTTTCTCCAGACCCCCACGAGCTGGATCACTTGATCTGCAGAGCCGTGGGTCACGGGGAGAAGGGCTGACGCAGCGGGCGAGATCCAGGCACCGCAGCGCCGACTCCAGCGCCAGCCCGGAGCTACAAAGGGCTTTTCAAGGCGATTTTAATTTGAGGAAGAAGGAACCGACACACGCGGCTCTGGGCTTGCTCTCGCTGGAGCCTTTGAAATGGCCGGGGAGGTTTTCTCTCTCCCCGCGTCCCGGCTGGGGCATCTCTGCCCCCGCTCGCCATGGCCGTGGCCCCAGTCGTGGCACTGGGGGGTGCAGGAAGCCCTGGGACACGGCGCTTGGGGCATCTCTGGGACGGATCTGTCCCCGAGCTGCTGCGTGGGGGGAGGTGGGGACAGGCACAGGGGCTGTGCCAGCCCCGCACTGGCAAATGGGTCTGGATTCGGCCCCCAGGCAACCACAGCCCCCAGCGAGGGCCCTGTGCTGGCACCCAAGGGTGCTGCGGGGCGGGCGGCAGGGGCCGTGCGGGGCTTTCCCCGCACCCGGGGCATTTCCTCGCACCCACAAAGGTCACTGCTGGGAGCAAGGCGGCCCGGGCTCAGCACCCAGCACCAGCCAGGAGCTGGAGACCAGCACATTCCCGGGGCACACAATGCTTACAAATCCCAATTTTGTACTTTTTTCCACTCTTTTTAACCCAGCGCCTTGCCCCAGGAGCGCTGTGCCTGGAGGTGGAGCAGTTCCAGCCTTGAGTTGCAGAACGCTTTGTGCAAACACCAACGGCATCGACTTTACCTTTACCAGCACCCTCCGAGCATCATCAGCACACAACCCCCCTCCAGCCCCGCTGCCCCGGCACGTGACATCACGTAACCAGGTTTTATAGATTTTTTTTTTTTTCCTGGTCTGTTCACTTTGGATTTCTTTCTCGCGGACACAACCTCCATTTCTGCCCTCTGAGCCTGCCAGCGGCCAATGCGCTGCGATGCCGCGGCTGCAGCAGAAGCCAAAGCTGCCACGTTGCCCACAAAAGAAAAAAAAAAAAAAAAAATCAATCCTCCTCTTGTGCTCGCAGGGTTGAGGTTTCCCAGGAGATGCCAACGCCTGCTGGGAGGCTCCGAAGCTTCCCCCTCCCCGCAGCGCACACCTCGGGGGTCTCCCAGGACAGCCACGGCTTCGCTGCGCCCGGCTCCGAGGGCTTCGCCACGCTTTAGAGATGGCGGGGGCTTCCCCGCGGCTGGGCAAGGGGAGATGCGGATGCGGCTCCGCTCCCTGGGGCTGTGACACCAGCCGGACCCTGGGACCGGGGTCCCGCACCCAGGGGTGCCACCAAAGGGACAAACCAAAGCCACTCCCACCTAGTCCCTCTTTCCCCCATCAGCCCAGGAGCCCTCCTGCTCAGCTCATCGTTTCATTAACGAGCACAAACTAAAACCATTCCCAGGAGAGATTCACCCCATTCTTCTTCCAAACAAATCCTTCACTCACCTCTAGACTGATTTCTACCCCATCCAAACTCTGCCCCCGGGGACCGGCACCCCTCCGGCGTGTGCCTCGTGCACCGCGACGGCCAGGGAGTGGGTAAGCACCATGTCACGCCGTGTCACGCTGCGTCACACTGGCGTCCCGCCGCCGCTTTGCCTGGCTAAAGCAGGTTATGGCTTGACCTAGATAGAGACGGGCGGCTCCTCTGCAATTAGCTTGAAAGGGAAATGACTTTCTCCTCTAATGCAACCCAGCTGCGGGGCCTCCGTGTCCCCGGAGCCGATCTCGGGAACCAGCTGCCGCTCGCCCTCTGGGTGACATGAGCACCAAAAATTGGCACTCGATGCTTTAATTTTGGGACTTCCAGTCGCCAGGTGGGGTTTTGGCCCCGTCCCCTCCCTGGGGACCAGCTTGGGATCGCTGGGTCCCGTGGTGGTGGAGCGCGGCACATACGCACAAGGTGTTTGAGCACCAGGGGATGTTTTGGAGAGGGGCTGGGCAGCCGGAGATGCTCATCTCCCAGCTGGAGGGAGGATGTGCATCCCAGCTGCCTCCAGAGCTCAGGTCTGGAGCGCTGTGCCAGTATTTACTGGCTCCAGCACTGAACTCGAGTTTTCCCTGAATTAAAGACCTTTAAGCCCAGAGGCGATGTGGTTTCTGATCCCCTCGGATGATGCCGTCCACAGACACACGGGTGTTCGCAGTGAAGGAAAATGAAACAGCCTTGGCCGAGCCGCGTCCTTCAGTCCAGGACAAGCCCAACCCAGCACATCCCTGAAGGCATCTCCTTCAAAGAGACATCTGTTGTGCTCCAAGCTCGAGCTACTTTCTCAGCCCGGTGTCCAAATGCATCTCACACGTGTGATTTTAGCAGCCAGAAAAGAACACAGGGACCTGGAGCCCAAGTCTCATTTCACGTCCCTGTTTCGCGTGTGAGGGGTCACTGGAGCATCCCCAGCATCCAAGCAGATCCGCTTCGGAGCCATCCACCGCCTGAGCAGAGCTGGAAACAGCCGCTCCCCTTGCCCCCCCTGCGCCCATGAGGGCTGCGCTGCTCCCGACCTCGCACTGGGGCTACGCTGAGCGGCCAAACCCCCCAGCTCCTCCGTGACACCTCGGAGGGATCTGGCCTCTGGCTCTCTCGTGATCTCAAGAGAACAGCTAACAGCTCTGCGAGCGTTCCGCTCTGTTCCCAAAGCGTTTCGGGGTGACTTTTATAAGCCACGTTAAATTGGCTTCTCTCTTATCTCCCGCAGCTGAGAGATCCCTGTGGGGGATGAAACTGCCCCACGCCCCTGGGATAATTGTGGAAGGAGTCTGAGCACGAACACGTTGTGATGGAAAAAGGTGTTAAACCCTTCAGCCTCTGCTGCCGCTCCGTGCCTCAGTTTCCGCACCCTGACACAGCCTCTGCTAGGAGTGAGGGAGCAGATACCACGCTGAGAAATAGAATGGAAGAGGATGGATCCTTCCCTGCCTGTGCTGGGCTCCAGAGCGGCTCCATAATTTGGGATCCATCCCTGAGACGGGACCGGCAGCACAGGAGCTCCAGGGGCCGCGGTGGAGCTGGCCCTGCCGGATCCCCCTGGGGAGATGGGAGGGGGCTGCGAAGCCCCCTCTGTTTTTAAGGGTGAGGATGGAGGGGGGCAGCCCAGGGGTGAGCCCCGGGCTGTGAACGGTCCAAGGAGCCGAGCCCGTGCCAAGGGACAGGATCCTGGTACCGTGCCATGGCCACCCCTCGAAGGTGCCACGTGCACCTCACAGCCCTGCGCAGGATCCGGCCCCGAGCCGCCTTCAGGGCTGGCTGCGCTCCAGCACGGCCTCCTCCCCGGCACGCTCGGGAAGGATGACAAAGAAAAGCCTCCTTGTGACACAAGGGACATAAAACTTTCCTAAGAGCAACAGAGGGAGCCGGGGCAGAAAGGAGCCTTCAGAGGAGAACAAGATGCCGATTCAGCCGCCAGCCCTGTCCCTCCGGCCCCCGTGCCCTGGCCGGGACCTGGCCTGCCCACCAGCTGGTGTCACCGCCTGGGACACTGCCATCGCCCGCATCGCCGAGGCCTGGGGCTGCGTCCTTCCCCGGGGAGGTCTCGCTGCTCTCTGGAGGGGCAATGGTGGGGATGGCTGGCTCCGTGGCCCAGGCGGGGGGCAGGCGGGTGTTCTGGGCAAGCAGGGGTGGAGAGGGGCCCGAGCAGCCCCAGCTCTGCCTGCCCCGGCTCTTTCCCCACGATGCTGGGGGCTCTGGGAGCTGCTGGGAGGCAATGTGTGGGCTGGGGAGGGAGGATGAGGACGGAAAACACCTGTTGTCAGAGCAGAGATGCCCAGCCCTGCAGCCACAGCACTAATCTCTGCTTTCGCCCCCCCTCGGCAATCCCATTACCCATTTAACCCACTTTAATAAAACCTTGCTCGGAAGAAAGTTTAGCTCTCAGCTGAACTGCAGCAGCCTCTGCCACCAAAAGCCCCGTACATGGCAGTGAAACCGAGCTCTGCCCAGGCTGGGCTTTGCCTGGCACAAATACCGGCCTTCCAGTACATAAAGGGGGGCTATGAGAAAGATGGGGACAGGCTTTTTAACAAGTCCTGTAGCGACAGGACAAGGTGTAATGGTTTTAAACCAAAAGAGGGGAGATTCAGACTGGATATAAGGAAGAAATTTCTCACACTGAGGTGGTGGAGCGCTGGCCCAGGCTGCCCAGAGAGGCGGTGGATGCCCCACCCCTGGAACCATTCCAGGCCAGGTTGGCCGGGGCTCTGAGCAACCTGATCCAGTTGGAGATGTCCCTGCTCCTGGCAGGGGGGCTGGACTGGGTGGGCTTTGAAGGTCCCTCCCCACCCAACCCACTCTGTGATTGGATGATTCCATAAATCCTGCTGCGGGGACAAGGATGGAGGCACCGGGGCTAGGACAGACCCCAGGGTCTGTGCAAGGAGCCCCGATACCGAAGGCCTCACGTTTGGTTTCCCCACTGCCCCTCCCTGTCCCGCCACCCCGTCCCCATCTTTCCCTGGGGCTGTCACTGCCGGGGGGTGGGGCATGCCCTCAGCCGGGGGCCCCCGCGGCGGGGCGGGGGGTCGGGGCAGAACTGTCCCCTCCGCCGGGCTGGGGGGCACATCAGGGCTGCACGGCGCCGGCCCGGGACGGAGGAGCTGGTCCTGACCGGGGGGCAGCCGGTAGGACCGGGGGGCAGCGCGGGGAGCGGGTGCAGCCCCGGCCCCGCCGCGCTGGGCTCGTTCAGGAGGCGCCGGTGCTGGACAGCTCCGCCCCGCGGCCCCGCCCCCGCGCGGCCCCGCCCCCGAACCGGTGTCACACCCCCCCCCCGGCATTTGTCACCTCCCTCCGGGCCCGGGTCACCCCCCACCTCGGTCGTGTCACCTCCCCCTCGAGCCAGTGTCACCCCCCTCGGCCCATGTCATCCCCCCCCCGGCCGTGTCACACCCCCCCCGGCCGTGTCACACCCCCTCCGCCAGTGTCACCCCCCTGTCCCGTGTCACCCCCTCACCCGCGGCCAGTGTCACCCTCCCGCCTGGCACCGCCCCCCCAGCCGGTACCATCCCCCCTGGCCCATGTCACCCCTCCGCCCCGGCCGGTGCCCCCCACCCCTGCCCCTGCCCCACTGTCCCCGTTGGGCCACCACCAGCCCAGCTGGCCCGGGGTCACATAGCCCCCCCCCGCCCTGCGGCTGCCTGTCCCGGGCCGGTGCCATCTGTCCGGGGCCGGTGCCATCTGTCCCCCCAGCCGTGCTGCCTGGCATCCCCAGCATCCCCAGCACCCTTGGGGACCAAGGTGGGGCTGCCCCGCCATGGGGTGATGCCCCCCTGAACCTCCTCCAGATGCCCCTGCGACAAAGATCGGCCCAGGAGGAGGCGGTTGGGTTGCGCTTGGGGGTCTCCCGCTCTCCTCGGCCTCCCCACTCCCCCCGTGCCGCCCAGAGAGAAGAGCCACGAAGCCACTGGGGCCATCGGCAGCCCCACAGCCAGCTCCTCCTGGCCTACGAGCAACCAGGCACCGCCTTGGCATCCAACACCGTGGCCAAAACCCAACATCTCTTCTTGCACCTCCTGAGGCCTTCAAAACATCCCCCAAACCTCTCCAAAACCTTGCCAAACCCCGGTGCTGCCGTGGGGCCAAGGATCCCCCAGCGCGGTGGCCCGGCCAGATCAAGCCCTCGGCCAGGAGCCGTCCTGCAGCCCAGGCGCAGGGGCCTGGACGGGTGACACTCGGATAAACTTCTGCCCTGGCCAAAACTCCCCGAAGCCGATTGCGTCATTTATTTAGCCCCACTCTCCTGCCGCGTCACGGACCCGGCCCTTTCTTTGCTCCCGAGATTTTTGAGCCAGAGCAGATGTCGCAGCGTCTGTGTTCGCCTCCGCCGGGCGGAAACGACCCCCCCACCCCCACCAGACCTCAACCCTTGAAACCTGGAAGCCCCCAACGCCTTTTGGCTTTGCTGAGCGGGGCGGCGGGGAGAGGCAGCTGCGCGGCGGGGCTGCGAAACGCATTAACTCAGCAGATGCTGTCGCCTTCGCACGCGTGCGCTGTGGTCAGCGGGGAGCTGGGCTTGTCTTCCCCCGTCCCGGCACGGGCGCTGCGCCCCCAGCATCCCCAGCACTTGCTGGTGAGACCCCCGCTGCCCGTCTGCTCCTTCCACCACTCAGCTCTCCAAGATCACAGTGGGCAGAGCGGGGTCTTCAGGCTACTCAAAAAAGTCATTTTTTTCCCCTCAAAGCAGGTTAAGGATTTAAAAAACCGCGGCTCCAAGCTAGGGCATATTTAGACACCAAACAGTGATGAACGATGCAAGGGAAAGTCAAATCACGGCTCCAGTTCCCAACAGAACCCCCCAGCTCCCTCCAGCACGGACCATTCCCACCACAAGCGAAACTTCCCCATCTGGTCTTACCTGGCCAGGCGGGATGAGCTCAGCCCGATAATCCCGTGTGTAATAAATGAATAAATCCACCGCCCTTGCAGCCAGGACTCTTCCTGGCAGTGTTGGCCCCAAGAGCCCCGGCAGCACCCCAAGGGACACCCTTGGGACAACTGGGTGTTTGCAATGGAAAGCAAAAGCCGCAGGGAGCCCTTAATGGGATGAGTGGATTTTCCAGTGAGCTGTAAATCCACAGTGGCCGCTGGCAAACACCTCCCTGCTTGGCTCTTGGGGGGCTGCAGCGGCCCCCGCTCGCAGTGCGAGCAGGCAGGCAAGCCCACCCACCGCTGCCAGACTCGGGGGACACGCGGCCCAGAGGGAGCCACGTCCCTGTGGTCCATCAGTGCGACCCTAAGCGTGTCCCTGATGTCGATGTCCCCAAAGACCCAGGGACCGGCACTTACGCACGTGGCTGGAAGGGGAGGGCAGGGGTTGGCAATGCCCCCCCAACCCTGGTGCTCTCCCAGAGCAGGGGGCAGCTCTGGTCCCACCACCCTCTTACCCGTGAAATTAAACCTCCCACCTCACAGGGACGCTGCTAATGGAGTCACCGGGGGTCCGCCACACCCGGAGAATGCCTGGCTTTCCTGGAGGGGAGCCCGAGCATCACTCAGGCATCCCTTGAGCATTCCTTGAGTATCCCTCCAGCATCCTTGAGCATCTCTTGAGTATTTCTTGAGCATCCCTTGAGCATCCCTCCAGCATCCCGCCCGCAGCGAGCAGCCTGCTCAAGGATGGCAGCACTCCTGCCTTCCCCCTCGCCCACCCTGTGGTGCTTATCCCCTGGGATGGACACCCCGATGGGGAGCAGAGACCCCGGGGGCCAGCAGTGAAGGAGGGCGCGGGGCCCAGTGGGGGGAGGAGAGGGGGAAGGGGTGGAGGAGAAGCCGTGATTTATCGCCTGGCTCTGAGCACGGGGAGTTTCCGCTGCCGGAGGTGACGCCGCCCGGCCACATCCGCACAGGCCCCGCGGCCGTGACCAGTGGGAGCCGAGGATGAGGATGGCGGGACGAGCACAAACCCAGCTCCTCCAGCTCCCACCTCCGCTCCTCTGTGGAAGAGGAGGAACCCAGGGAATCCGGACAAATACTGGGAGGTGTTGCCTTGAGTGCTGGCTCCCACCCCAAACCCACTCCCTGCAGCACGGCCGAGCCCTTCGGAGCCCAATTCCCACGTCCTGGCAGTGAGAGGACGCCAGGCCATTGGTCCCACTGTCCTGGCCCTGGCAACGGGAGGCTTGTCCCCCCTGTCCCCTCCCCACGCGATGCCTTGGGGCACCCCAACCACTGATGCCTGCAGGGCAGCACCCAGGCTCCCTGTTTCACCCCCTCCGTGGCCAAATCCTGCGCTGGCGCACAGGAAGGCAGCTCCCGCTGCAGGGGCGTGAGTCCAGCCCCGAATGCGGGGGCTGTGGTGCAAATCACAGGGGGCCAAAGCACCGGTGGGTGCCGGAGGAGGGGTCACCGTGCTTGCGGTGGAACCCAGCGCTGAGACGGGGTGAGCCGGGGCCGTGGGGGACAGCGATGACGCTGCAGGTGGTTCGGGGGACGCACGAGGATGGGGCGTTGACCAGGCAAGCTCGGAGCAGCGTGAGGGGACCAAGTCCCACAACCAGCAACAGCTTCACCCCAGCTCCTGCGCCCCGCATCCCCACCAACCCCCTGGGAGAGAGCAAAGCTCCAAACCCTCCAGTGCTGCTCAGCCGGGACCTTTCCCCGCCCCAGTTAACAAAACCAGTTATTGTCACTTCCTGTGTCCGCAGCAGTGGGTGCCGAGTGCCGGGGGCTCCCCTAGCCCCTCTGCCCCCGAGCATCCCCTAATCCAGGCGGTGATTCTGGCAGCAGTGCCCCATGTCCATAACGCCGCCCAGACCCCAGAGCATGGCCAGGCAAAGCTCGTTAGAGGTCGCTTGCTAACGAGCAGGGCTCAGGCTGCGCTGGCAAACGCACTGGGGAAGCCATCGGAGCCTGCCGGGACGGGTTGGTGGCCAATCTGTCACTGGGGAGAGTTCAAAGAGGACCCGTGGGTGCTGGCAATTCGCGACCTGCCTGCAGCCCGTGCCTCAGTTTCCCCACGTGCTGCCATCAGCCTCCTCACTGCCTGCGGCCACTGACTGTCCCGGTGAGTACCAGCTCCCTGGGGTGTGTTTTTGGGCGCTGGCACTCCTCTGGGCTTGGTTCGAGCTTGGGGACCGACCCTGCCCGTTGGGGACAGACTGGTGACATGAGCTGAGGTTTCCCTGGGGACACACAGGGCAGCAGGCAGAGCCGGCGTGGTCCCAGCTGCCCTGTCCCTGGGGACCCGTCCCTGCCACTGCCTGGTTTAAAGGGTGCAAAGGGCTGCAGGAGGACAGCACGGGGTGTCCCCGACTGCCACCCGGGGTGACAGGGGGCTGCCACCCATTTGCCAGCAAAGTGAGGTGGGGAGCATCACCACAGCCATGGGAATGGGTGCTGAGGAGCCCCCAGCCTGCGCTGGTGTCCCCATCCCAGGCCAGTGTCCCCATCCCAGGCCGGTGTCCCTGTCCCAGGTTAATGTCCCCATCCCAGGCCGGTGTCCCCATCCCTGGCCCTGGACAGGGGTCCGGCCAGCCCCAGGCTCAGTGGCTGCACCCCCAGCGCAGGGGGAGTCACCTGCCCCCCCCACCCGACTGCCCATGGCCCAGGCCCCACGTCCCCCCCTGGGCCCGGGGCCCCGCTCCCGTCCGCAGCCGGAAACACCTTTTTCCTGTCCACGGGGCTGCGGCGTGGAGGGGGTGGCAGGAAAAAGCCCTGTGTCTCGGCGGGTTATTTATAACCTGCTGCCGGTGAGGCCGGCCGGATCGCCCCGCGGCGTCCCCACTTGCACCCTGAGCCCTGCTCCGGCCCCTGCCAGCCCCCTCCCAGACCCCATCCCCATCCCTGGTCCCATCCCCATCCCTATCGCTGTCTTTACCCCCGTTCCCATCTTCATCCCATTCCCATCTCTACCCCCATCCCCATCCCATCCCAGTCCTCGCAGCCATCCCATCCCCCTCCCTGACCCCGTCCCCCTCCTCGCACCTCAGGACCCAGCCTGGACACCCCCTTAGCAGAAGGAGGAGACCCAAATCCTGCCTCGAGGACACCGTTCCCCTCCCAGAAAACACCGGAGCTCACCCAGCCCCACGCTCCCTATCCCACCCCATCTACCCCTGCTCGTACGCACCCCGGCCCCTCGGAAGCCGGTTCCCTGTGCCAGGGATCCAGCCCATGCCCGCACCCCAGGAGCCTTTCGCCCGATCCAGTCCCTGGAAGGAGGAGAACCCACAGGAAAACTCAGGGGGAAACCGAGGCGCGGGGCTGGCAGGGTGCGGGCTGCGAGCCGATCGACGCCAGGGCCGCGGGGACGTGCGCGGGCAGAGCGGGCAGAGCGGGCAGCCCTTGCCCACCCGTGGAGACCGCGGGCAGCCCCGCACCCCCGCGGCACGGGCAGTTACTCAGTGCCTGCGAAATGACTCAGCCAGGATCCGGCCCGGCCAGCCGGGATTTCCTGACTCAGCTTCCCTGGCTGCAAAACTCGGGGTGGGGGGGTGGCGGGGGGGTCCAACCCTACGGACACCAAAACATCGTGCTGGGGGGTGCAGGGTGCCTGTGATCCCCCCCACCCTGGGAGCAGCATCTCCGGCACTGGGGACGACGACGCGAGCAACGACGGCAAAACCCCAGAGAGCGCAGGCAGCACCCCAACAACCCCGGGCAAACCCGACACGCGCCGGCCCGCTTCGGCCGGCAGCCCCGGCACACCCAGCCTCGCTGGCTTTCCTCCCAGTTGGTTTTTTCCCCAGTGAAAGCCAAGAAAACAGCAGCCCCGGCACACGCACGCTGCGGGGGGCTTCACCGGTTCCCTCCGCGAGGGGTGGTGGCACGTTGGTGTCCCATGACACGGCCCAGGCCGAAGGCACCTTTGTGTTTTTCCCCCCGTGCGGTGTCATCTCAATTTGGCTGCATGGGGCCTGGGGATGCTCCGGCGCCCCAGGGATGCTCGGCCACCCCGGCCACCCCGAACGGGGTGGCCGGGGTGGCCGAGCATCCCTGGGGCGCCGGAGCATCCCCGGGGTGGCCGAGCACGCAAGCGGGCGAAGACATCCAGCCCCTTCGCTATCGGTGAAAACAGTATTTTTTTAAAAAAAGCCAAAGTCCCCGCTGTCCTACTCACTGTCCCCATGGGACACGGGGCACCTGGAACCGCAGGGCCTTGGGAGCACCCATGGGTGCCTGCAGACCCCACAGCACCTTCCCGTGCCCGAAATGAGGGCTGAGGTCACGAGACGCTGGCAACCGACCTGCTGTGCCCGCGGAGGGGAGGCGTGGGGCGGCACGACACGCGTTTTGTCTCTCTGGAGAAGTGGCACCCATTTCGGCAGGCCCCCTGCCTCAGTTTCCCCTGGTCCCAAGCAGCACCGCGGTGCCTTCCCACCATGGCCGGGGCCAGGAGGTGTCTGGGGGACATTGGGGGACGTTGGGGGACACTGAGACACGGGGACCTGTCACCCTGGCAATGCTGCTCCTGGGGTCACCCACAGCCAAAACAGGGTCCCGGTGGAGAGGTGGGGGCACTGCGGGAGCACAGAGGAGGGGACACGGGGGGGCTGCCCCGAGTGCCAGGCAGTGTCAGCCCCCACAGCCGCTGCCTGTCACCCCCGGGCCCACCGGCATGTTCCCCGTGTCACAGCCAGTCCCTGTCGGGGTGTCCCCCGCGTCACCGCTGGTCCCCACAGCACCACCCCGTCACCTCGGTCCCCACCGCGGTGCCTCCCATCATCTGCCGTTCCCACCAGGGTGTCCCTGCCGGTCCCCGTCGGGGTGTCCCCCGTCCCCCCCGGGATCTCCCCCTCACCCCCGCCCCGCACTCACCGCCGGCTGCGCCCCGTCCCGTCCCGTCCCGTCCCGTCCCGCCGCCGGTCGCGGTCTGGCAGCGCGGAGCGGGGACTCCGCGGCGGGGGGAGGAGCGGCACAGGCCCCTGCCCGCCCCGCCCCGCCCCGCCCCGCCCGGCCCGGCCCCCGCCGCCAAGACGCGGAGCCTGGAGTCGGCGGCGGAGCCCGAGCCGGGGAAACCCCCTGGGCCCCCCGGATCCCCCCCGGATCCCCCATGGACCGCCCCCTCCCCGGATCCCCACACCCGTGTCCCCTCCCCATGGCTCCCGACATGCACCCCACCATGGACACCCCCCCGAATTCCCCCGCACGGATCCCCCAAGGACCCCCTGACCCACGGATCCCCCTCGGCTTCCTCCCCCAGATTCCCCCCATGGATTCCCCATGAACCCCCCCACAGATCCCCCCAGATCCCGCCCCAGCCTCCGACCCATGGATCCCCTCCGAGATCCTCCCCCCTCAGGTCCTCCCCAATGGATCCCCCCCAGAGATCCCCCCGGAGATCCCCCAACGGATCCCCGCACCCCGGGATCCCCCGCCCCGGCGCCGCCCCCCGCCCTGCTCCGCCTTCCGGCCCCGCCCCTTTCCCCTCGCGGCCCCGCCCCTAGCCGGTCCTGGCCCCGCCCCCTACCGTCTCGCCCCGCCCCGTCCCGGCAGCGGCGATGGCGGCGCGGGGAGCGGACGCGGCCTCCGCCAGCAGCGCGGGGCCCTGGGCGCTGCAGCACCTGCACCTGGAGCTGCGCGTGGCCTTCGCGCCGGCGGGCGCGGGGCGGCTGCACGGGACGGCGCGGCTCGAGCTGCGCTGCGCGCGCGACGGGGCGGGCCCGCCGGTGCTGGACGCGCACCCCAGCCTGGCCGTGCGCCGCGCCGCGCTGCTCGCCCCCCCCGGGGCGCCCCCCGGGACCCCCCCCCGGCAGCCGCTGCCCGTCCAGAGCCGCCCGTTCGCCAGCTACGGCAGCGCCCTGCACATCGCCCTGCCCCGGCCCCCGCGCCACGGGGAGCTGCTCGTCCTGGAGATCGACTACGAGGCGGGCGGGGGGCCCGGGGTGAGCGGGGCGAGGGGGGGGCGAGAGGGGACGGGAGGAGGAGGAGGAGGGTGAGGGGGGACGGAGGGGAGGAGCGACGAAGGGGGGGGACGGGGGGGCGAGGGGGGACAAGGTGACGAGGGGGAGAGGGACAGGGGGAGCGGGGCAGGGGACGGGAGGAGGGGGGGCGAGAGGGGACGGAGAGGGACAGGGGGAGCCGAGAGAGGATGAGGAGGGGGACGGGAGGGGGCGAGAGGGCACAGAAGAGGAACGAGGGGGACGGAGAGGGGACAGGGGGGAGAGCAGGCCGAGACCCCCCCCAGCAGGGGAAAAGCCCCAGTCCCACCAGCAGTGAGCACCCAGAGCAGGGAGCTGGGGACACCCCTCATGAGGGGGTCTCTCCCCTCACCCGGGGGTCTCCCCTCCCCCCAGGTGTGCTGGCTGGCCCCCGAGCAGACGGCGGGGAAGCAGAAGCCCTACATGTACACGCAAGGCCAGGCCGTCCTCAACCGGTCCTTCTTCCCCGGCTTCGACACCCCCTCGGTCAAATGCACCTATTCGGCCACCGTGAAGGTAAGGGGCGTCCCCGGGGCGCAGACCCCGCTGTCCTCCGCGCGGGAGCAAAACCCGCTGCGAGTTCGCCGAGTTTGGTGGTGGGGAAGCTGCCGGCTCCCTCGCAGGGTGCGCCGCGAAGTTGGGGCGTCGCATCGGTGACGCCGCCCGGGCCGCTGGCGTGTTGGAGGCGACGCTTGTTGCCCTCACTCCAAATCCTCCACCGCAGGCCCCCGGCAGAGAACGCACTGGGAAATAATTCATTTGTGCTCCTGTTTTTTTCTTCTATTCATCTCTGTGTCAATACGAGCAGAGCCCACGGTCCTCTCGCTCCTCCCCGGCCGCGCGTGCCGGGCCCCGCTCTGCGCAACAGCTCGCGAGCGGGTGCCTGTGCCCCCCGTCCTGCTGAAAGCTCTTCTCTCCCAGTGGGAGGCGGCCGGTGCTCGGTGCCAAAATACCAGCTCACGGTTGGGATCAGGTTGGGATCAAGCCTCTCTGCTCTCCTCGTGCCGCTGCGTTTGTAGTTCCCCTTGTTATCACAGAAAACTCCATTTTTGGCCCGTAGCAGCCCGTGGGCAGCGGGATGCCTGCTCTTGGCCTGCGTAGCAGTGGGAGGGCGGCTGGGATGAGCTGAATTCGGGGGGGGACGCTGGAGGAGGGGGCAGCACTGGGGCTGGTGGGCTTCCAGGGTGGAAGGAGCAGCCGCTGGTCCCCAGGTTCAGTACAAAAATGGGACTAAATAATCCAAATTCCTTCCTCGTGTGCAGGTGGGCGCGTGGTGGCGCCGGCACTGGGCCGCCCCGGCCTGCTGCGGGCGAGGGAAGCCGCTTATCGCTGTGACACCAAGCCAAGGCTGATGGCGTGCGGCGGCACCAGCTGGTGATGCCAGAATTTATTTATTTTGCCTGTTGCTCTGATTTCCGCCCTTAAAGCGGCCGGCTGTTGTAGAGTCCCGGCATGATGCTCTGTACCACGAAAACAGTATTCCCTACAGCACCACGCGGACTCGCCCCGCGTTCGGAAGATGAGAGACTGGCTCAGTCTCCCAGGGCTCAGCCCAGGCCGGTGGATGGGCCACGGGTTCTACTTTGGCTTGAGAATGGGAAAAACGAGTTGTTGCGTAAGAAACGGGAGGAGAGCCGGCGCCCGAAGGATCTGCATCCTTTGCCCTTTCAGCACCTGCAGCTCCAGCGTTTCTTTATCGCGCTGGCGCCTTGCCGGGCAGCTCGGGCTGTCCCGGTGCGCACCCAGCCGGTGCTTGAGCCCAGGCGCCGGGCGATGCTGCGGCAGGGGTGCAGCTGTGATCCCGTTACTGCTCTGCTCTGCGCCCCAAAACCTGCGGTGCCCACAGACCCAGCCCCCTTCAGCCTGCTGGGCTGCCAGACGTCGCGGCGTGCCCGGCTGGGTTAGCCGACATCCCGCTCTGTGCGTCACGGATCCATGTTTTATCTACGTGTCCAGGTCCCCGAGGGTTTCACGGCTGTGATGAGCGCCACGAGCTGGGAGAAGCAGGAGGATAACACCTTCGTCTTCAAGATGTCCCAGCCGATCCCCTCCTACCTGATCGCTCTGGCTGTGGGGGACATTGTGTCTGCTGATGTTGGCCCAAGGTAGGTGGCTCTGGAGGAGACCTGGGCGTTAGGCCCTGGCTGCGGGAGCCGCATGGTGAAGGGCCCGTGTCGTGCTGTCCCGTGGCGGCTGCCCCCTGCCTCTCCCTGCCCCGCTGGGCTCTGGCGAGCCGGCAGGTGCCGAGATGCCGACAGTAGGCATGACCCCGTCGATCCCCATCTGTGCTGCGGCACCGGACCGCAGGCTCCGTGGAGTGAGGGTGCTTCTTCCTCTTGAGAGTGAGGGGGAGCCTCGGTGCTGGGTCCCCTCGCCTTCCGGGGCGTCCTCAGCTCAGCTCACGTCACCCCGGCGCAGCGGGGCCCCACTCAGGGAGGATCCCGGGTCTCTTCTCAAGGCCGGTGGTTTGTTCCGGTTCCTGGCCGCACAGGAGCCCTGTAAAATCCCTTTGACATTCAGATGAGGAAAGAAATTACTGCCGTTTGCCCTGTCGCTCTCAGAGCTTCCTTTGTCAGCAGGCTTCTCTTTTGCCGAGGAGTAAGCACGTGGGGATTTTGTCTGATGAAGCAATAGGGTAAAAGTCCGCTAATGGTTGAAAGTTGCTCTTCTGCACTTGGCCAGGAGCCGCGTCTGGGCCGAGCCCTGCCTCATCGAGGCTGCGAAGAAGGAGTACGATGGGGTGATTGAGGAGTTCCTGGCCGTTGGAGAGAAGCTCTTTGGACCTTATGTCTGGGGCAGGTATGGCCTCCTGTTCCCGAAGGGCTTTGCTCCCAGGGAGGATGTGGGTCTGACCCCATGTGTCTGCTCCTCCCCGGCAGATACGACATCCTGTTCATGCCGCCCTCCTTCCCCTTCGGCGGGATGGAGAATCCCTGCCTCACCTTTGTGACGCCCTGCCTGCTGGCCGGGGACCGCTCGCTGGCGGACGTCATCATCCACGAGATCTCCCACAGCTGGTTCGGCAACCTGGTCACCAACGCCTCGTGGGGCGAGTTTTGGCTGAACGAGGGCTTCACCATGTACGCCCAGCGGCGCATTTCCACCGAGGTCTACGGTGCGTGGCCTCGCCCGCCGCAGGGCGCCGAGTCCCCGCGCGCGGCCGTGCTGTCGCAGGCAGGACCTGTGCGGGTCCAGGGTCCGAGGCCTGCGTGCGGGGCTGGAGCCTGCGCCGCATCTCAGAAGAGGCGAAGAGCAGCAGCCTACAACGCTGCGGGGGTTTCGTGTTCGGAACAGAGCCGCCTTCGCTCCCAGAGACGGAGGGAGCCCCCGCAGCCCCGTGCTGGGGACGTGGGCGCTGCCAGCTCGCCCTTCCTCTTGCTCCCAGTGAGGGGCTGAAAGCAGCCACTCAGGCGCTCCTGGCACCATTTGCTGCATCCAGATAAATTTTAATGTCTCTGAAATCCTCCAGCTAACCGAGGGCCGGGTTGCTGTGCCTCTCTGTAGCTCTGCCATCCCTTGTTCATTGGTTTTCTCCTCTCTCACCTCATCAGCTAACACTGTTTCCCTCCCGTAGCAGCACCCGTTGCTCTCCGAGCGCGCAGGGGTTTGCGTTGGCGGCTCCGAACGTTTCTTGCTCGTCTCTGCGCAGGTTTGGCCTACACCTGCCTGGAGGCTGCGACGGGAAGGGCCCTCCTGCGCCAGCACATGGACAACACCGGGGAGGACCATCCACTCAACAAGCTGCGGGTGGTCATCGAGCCAGGTCCGTGGGGCTCCCCGTCCTCCCGCAGCCGGCTGAGGGGAGCGGGGGCGAGCGAGGTGCGGTGTTGGCGGGGGGAAGCCCTGCTGCTGGGGTGCTTCAGGGCGATGGCAGCGAGACCTGAGTGACGCGATGGCTGCAGGAGGGCTGTGCCAGGCTTGCACCCAGCGCAGAAAGCAGAAACCTCAGCGCACAAAAGGGCTGTTTTGTTTTACAAACGGGCAGATGATTCCCGAGGGTTTTCCTGAGGGTTTTCCCCTTTTCTAGGTGTCAATCCGGACGACACGTACAACGAAACGCCCTATGAGAAGGGGTACTGCTTCGTGAGCTACTTGGCCCATCTCGTGGGGGACCAGAGCAAGTTCGATGCCTTCCTCCAGGTCGGTGTGGGGAGGAACCAGCTGGAAATACCAGAACCCCGTGCTGGGAGGCCAGAGCCCAGCGGGACCCCGGGAAGGACGGGCTGGACAGGGTGGCTGGGGAGAGGAAGAGGAGGTGGGAAACGGCGGTGTTCATGGGGGAATGAAGGCAGAGCCTGGCCTCGCGCTGGCGGAGGGTGGTGGCAGTGCTCAGAGGTGTCTGGGGGATGCAGGGGGCTGGGTAGCCCCTGGGCGGGGAACGGGGGCTGGTGTGGGCCCAGCGACGCAAAGCCCCCATGAGATGGAGCGCAGGGAGGGCTGGGCAGCGCTGCCGGGGGTGAGCGCTTGTGGCATCACGCCCCGGCCGTCCCCACAGGCCTACGTGAACCGGTTCAAGTTCCAGAGCATCACAGCGGATGACGCCCTTGGTTTCTTCCTGGAGTACTTCCCGGAGCTGAAGGAGAAAGGCGTGGACTCCATCCCAGGTCAGCACGGGGCCGTCCTGGCCAGGGGACTGGGGTGCAAACCACGTGGAGCCGTCCCACTTCCCCTGCAGACCCTGCGATGTCAGTTTGTGGGTTTTACTGGAGACGCTGCTGCTGTCGCCGGCCTCGGCTCTGGTGGCAGAGGCGCGGCATTGGCCGGCCTGGGATCAGGCACCGGCCTGGGCTTGGGCACGCGCCTGCTCAGCCCGATTTCTTCCATCCAGTCCATGCTCTGCGCTCAGGTGGTGTTTTGTGGGGTTTCCTCATGGAGAGCTGAGCCCAGCCAGTCTCTGGCAGCAGGATATGGGTGTTTGCTGGTGGAGCCACTGGCGAGCGCTGGGATCAGGCTCAGCCGGTGCCCCGGGCTCAGCTCAGCCTTGCTGCAGGGGCCAGGCTTGGCAGGAGCTTTCCGTGCCAGAGATGGCTCATCTCGCTGGCGGCGGTGGGGCAGTCATCGCACAAGCGTACGCTGAGCCCAGGGTGGCTTAACGGCCTCATCCCGTTTTCCCTGCTTGTCGCCCTCCCTGGGCAGATTGGGTGCTGCTGGGGACGCCCTTGGAGAAGGCAGCGGGATGTCCGGGCAGCAGCGCCTGGCGCAGGGTTCAGAAAACCCGTCCCAGCTCACCCTCCTTTCCTTGCCGCAGGCTTGGAGTTCGACCGCTGGCTGAACACGCCGGGCTGGCCCCCCTACCTGCCCGACCTCTCGCCGGGGGAGCAGCTGATGAAGCCGGCGGACGAGCTGGCAGCGCTCTGGGCAGCCGACGGCCTGAACATGGAGGCGATCGAAGCCGTGGACATCACGGCCTGGAGGACGTACCAGCTGGTCTACTTCCTGGATCAGGTCCTACAGAAATCCCCTCTGCCGAAAGGTGAGGGCCAGGTCCCCTCCCGGGGCTTGGGGGCCCGGGGGTGACGTGCTCCAGTCCCGCGGGTTGGCTGGGGACACGAGGACACATCAGCGGGACGCGTGGGTGCGTGGCCATGAGCCCATCCCCGCTGGGTCCAGCAGGGCAGCTCCTGGTGTCTGGGCAGCCTTGGTTGGTGCGAGGGGGGGCGCAGAGCCAGGGGCAGTGTGTCCCTGGATGTAGGGGACACATGCAGTGACGGGGGGACCCCTGCTGTCCCCTCCTGCCCAGAGCCAGCGAGTGCCTGGGATGCTGCCGGAGCTGGGGGTGCCGGGAGGCTCAGGGGGTGCAGGGCTGGCCCGAGGCTGCGAGGATCCCGGAGGATTTGTGGCACAGCCGGGGTGGGCTCACAGGGTCCCCTCGGAGCAGGGGCTGGGGGCTGCAGGCAGAGCCCCCGCAGGGGCGGTGACAATCCCCCTCTCGCAGGCAACGTGGAGAGGCTGAGCGAGATGTACCCGAAGATCTCCAAGGCCCAGAACGCTGAGCTGCGACTCCGTTGGTGCCAGATTGTCCTCAAGAACAACCTCGAGGCGGAGTACAGCAAGGTCAAGGACTTCCTCCACAGCCAGGTCCGTCCCTGGGCAGCGGTGCCCGGCAGCGCGCTGTCAGGGGAGGGACGGGCACAGGGCTCAGGACCTTCTGTGCCGGAGGGCCAGGGCTTGGCTCTTGCTCTCGATAGACCCACAGGATGGGTTGGGTTGGAAGGGACCTTCAAAGCCCATCCAGTCCACTTCCCCCGCCATAGGCAGGGACATCTCCAACCAGATCAGGTTGCTCAGAGCCCCGTCCAACCTGGCCTGGAATGTTTCCAGGGATGGGGCATCCACCGCCTCTCTGGGCAGCCTGGGACAGTGCTCCACCACCCTCAGCGTACAACACTTCTTCCTTATGTCTTATCAGCCCCCTTTGGGCACTGGGAGGCCGCTCTCAGGTCTCCCCGGAGCCTAATCTCCAGGCTGAACAGCCCCAGCTCTCTCAGCCTGGCCTCACAGCAGAGCTGCTCCAGCCCTCTGACTGTTTCCATGTCCCTCCTCTGGCCCAACAGGTCCCTGTCTGTCTTGCACTAGGGGTTCCAGAGCTTCTCATGGACCCACTCCATCTCCAAGGTCAAGGTCTTCTCCCCTCTCGGGGTGCCGCAGTGCCAAGGGCTGCCCACGGCAGCATTTTCCATCCCTGTGCTCTCTCCCTGGCCCAGAGCAGGGTGATGCTGGAGACATTGTGCCTGGGGTGGGGGGATGTGGGGCTCCTGGGGCTTCAGCTGGAGCTGGGGAGGAGGTTGGGGTGTAACCCCAGCTCTGTCTCTGCAGGGGAAGCAGAAGTACACCCTGCCCCTCTACCGTGCCATGTGGGGCGGGTCGGAGTCAGCCCGGGCTCTGGCCATGGAGACCTTCTCCGCTACAGCCCCCCAGCTCCACATCAACGTCCAGAACTACGTCAAGAAGATCCTGGGCTTGGAAGTGGCACAGGACTAGTGCGGCCTGGACTCCGCTCCCTCTGGCAGGACCTCGGAGTTCTTTCCCTGACACATGTGTCCTTATTAAAATTTGGAATTTTTCCTCTTTTTGTGCTTTTCCTGTTCCCAGTGACCCATGGGCAGCCTTAGCGTGACTCCTTGCTCCTCCTGCCCAGGAACGGGGCTGCTGCCCTGGGAGGGGACCCTGCCAGCCCTGGTGTCTTGGCTTTGCAGGGCAAGGTTTTGGTAGCCGTGGAGGCCCACGGAGGAGCAGAGATCCCCCTGCAGCCCGGGGAGGCCCACGGAGGAGCAGAGATCCCCCTGCAGCCCGGGGAGGACCCCACGGATCCCTCACCCTCCGTATCTCAACCTACAAGCTTTTCATGAAATCTTCTCTCCCCATCCCCCTGGAGAGGGGGCAGTGAGTGAGTGGCTGCGTGGTGGTCAGCTGCTAATTGGGCCTAAACGATCCCGAGTCTGGGATGTGCAGGTCACTCCAGGAGCCTGGTGGCTTCTCCTGGTGTCGGCACAGGAGCGATGGTCCTCGCTTTTAGCCTTTTCTGGACTGGAGCAGCTGAAGGAGGCCATGACCCTGCTCCACACCAGTCCTTGCTGGGCTCCTGCCAAGCTGTCACAGGTCCTGTATGGCAGAGAGGTGGTGGATGCCCCACCCCTGGAACCATTCCAGGCCAGGTTGGCCGGGGCTCTGAGCAACTTGATGTGGTTGGAGATGTCCCTGCTCCTTGCAGGGGGGTTGGACTGGGTGGGCTTTAATGGTCCCTTCCCACCCAAACCACTCTGTGATGCTGGGCTGAGCCCCACCCAAGAGCTGCCAGCAAACCGGCAGCACTGCATGGGCTTCCCTGCCCACCCTCAGCTCCAGGCAGGAGGAGGTGAAGGCGCCCGGCCTTGCTGCAGGGCCCCAGGAGAACCCAGGCCTGGTGGGAGCAGCTGTTGGGGGCTGAGCCCAGCTCGGAAACGCGGACCTCACACACGGGGAGTGACTACAGCAGAGCTCTGACCAGCAGCATAACGCATGCGCTGCCATGGGCTTACTGGGACCTGCTCTTTGCTGGGACAAATCCCAGAGTGTGGACAGCGACGCCAGCAAACCGTGACTCGAAGGCTTTACAGCGCCAGCGTGGCCTACATACGGCAGAGACTGCAGGAATGAGACAAGGCTGAACAGCCGTGCTGTTACTTATTCCTTGTCGAAGGCAGGAATATGAGCACACTCCCCAAAATTCCAGCTCAAAACTCTCCCGAGGCTGCGCTAACACCGGGAACCCTGGGAACCTGCTGGCCATACAGGCCCCCAAGGCCACCAGCCCGAACGGCTGCTACCACAAACACCCCATTGCACAAACAAACCCCACTGCACGTCCCGGCCCCGCTGCCAGCCCTGCGGCAGCAGCTCCTCCAACACCAGCTGCTCCTGACGGATCTCCCTCTTGAGATCCCTTCGGAAACCCATGGGTGCCCGTGGGGCCGCCCCTTCTGGGCCGTCCATCCGCCTGATCCTACGGGAAGGTTATCCCGGTCCCCCCTGACAGCCCTGGCACTTCCTCTGCCTCCTTCTCCTGAGACCCAGCCCAGCCCCGCGGGGCCACAGCGCGGGGGGACCGACCGCAGCCCCCGCTGCGCTCCCCGCTCTGCCCGGAAGGCAGGTCCCCAGCTCCTCTCTTGGTGGAGTGCCCTGCGCACCAGCACCCAGAGACAAATCACGATGACGACGGAGCAGCGCTGTTGACCACAACTTCTCAGACACGCACGCAATGGAACTCTGACCGAGCACTATGGTCACCAGAGCGGTGACTGAGCCAAAACCACCACCAAAGCAAAGGTACCTGCAGTGCTCCGGCTCAGAGCGTGCAGAGACTCCGCATTTCCTCGCTGCTGGGCTCAGGAATAAGCTCCAAACGTCAAACAGTTTGAGAAAATGGAGTCAAAGGGGCTGGTTGTGCCACGGCCGAAATCAGCTCGTTCTTCCTCGCTGAAGGAACAAGGCTGCGGTGTTTGGGAAATGGGTGTCCTCTAGTGGATTGAGCGCTGCGGAAAATAACTTGTATTCTTACCAGTTGTGGGATTTAACCTTTCTCCACTTGCAATCTTCTGGCTTCCCAGGCAACACGCAGGCTGTCAGTTCAGTTAACGTGACCTCCAAACTTCATTCCTGTGAGGCATCTGGAAATAGTCCCTCTGGTTGAAAATGCGCCCTTGGCTCCCCGATGCATCTGCCACCTCCGGTCTGACTCACCTGAGCCAGCCATCAGCGGGGAGACGGGTCGAGCGGCCCCTACAGCACTTCCCCTGCGTTAAATGAAACGACACGTTCTCCACAGCGCAGAGACTGCAAGGCCCCGAGCGTTCCGCAGCAGGCACGTGCGTGTCACGCTACAGGATGCTGAAGAGGAGCTCGCATCTCGCACTGCGCCGGGAACACTTCACTGGCCTGAACTAAAAATTACGGCTGCAAGGGCTGGGCAGTCGCGCTTCCCAGGAGGGATCTCCCACCGCTCCAGCTCGAGCCAACTCTCGCCATCCCAAAAAGCCAAGCAGCACCACGTCAGCGCTGCCTCCTGCTTCACCTCTGCGAAGCGGCGCAGCTTAAGGCAGGGCAAGATTTTGACTCTCAGCTTCTGTGCCGCTCCCTGCCCGGGGCTGCCTCGGCGGCTGGTGGGCTGGGGAGCGGCTTGCCAGCAGATGTTTCACCAACACCAGCTCATCTCCTGTGTTCCCCAACCACGCTGCGTAATTCAACAGCCAGGGAGAGGCAAAGCTCCTCTCTCCTCTGCGGTGTGGAAGCATCCAGCACAGCCGGGAGCTGGGGAGCTGCAACCGGGAGGGAACAGCAGCTGCTTCTGAAGTGGCTGGGAAGGGCGCTCTGCCTTCCTTCACCTTCCTGCAAAGGCAACGACTAACGAAAATGCTTCAGCATAAAATTAGTAACAAGATGTAGCACACTTATTTTTAACAAAGTGACCTTCATCAAGCTCCGAGCTCTTTTTGCTTAATTTTTTTCCAAAATGAAAGCCAAGTCAATCATGAAATGCCGGGAGAAGATGTTAACTCTTTATTAATAAATTGATTTAGAAAGGCTTAGCGAGACAGGATTAATGGATTTGATGGTCAGAAAGGACCGCCGTAATCTTCTAGTCCGACCTGCAGCAGAGCACAGGTCTGGACCTCCTGCAGCCCACCAATCGAGGCAGTCGCAAAAGGGCTGATCTTTTAATCCACGCATGGGGAGTCTCTGAAAAGTCCCTACATTCTGGTCCGAGGGTCAGCCACCACGCTCTCTGCTTCCAGTTTTGTTATATCTGACTTCCACTTACAGCCTCTGGCTGTGCCAGCCGAAGTTCTTTAAATAGTATTCTTTAAATATTGTGTTTCAAAGTATTAATGACTCTCTTACTCATGACTGCTTTATTTTACAGAATAAAAGTAATAATGGGCTGGATTGTGAACTTAGTTACTCCCAAAGCCACTTGGAATAAATTCATTCCTGCCATGGTTTCAATTTTACGTCTGCGTAACAGAGACCAAACCCTTCCCCACAAAGGTACAAACCAAGCGAACCCAGGGGAGAGCGAGTCAGCTGCCCGTGCCGCCCTCGGCCGCCTGCTACCCTGTGAGACACTGAGCAGCTCAGTGTGGAATGGTAAAAAAGAGAGTCAGTGCTAGTTTTTTTTTTGAGGAACAACTGAAAAGTTCGATTACCAAAGCATGTCATATGTCTGAGCCCAGCTCTGCGCACTGCTTGTCTGATATGTGGTTAGCTAACGACTCTATGATGTCAAGAAGGAGCAGCTGACTTAGGGAGCGGAGATTTGGCAACTTGGAGACCTTCAAGGGAAAGAAAAACAGAACAGAAAAAAAAACAGAAAGAAATTAAAACCCTCCCCAAATCATATCACCGTTTTACCCCTACCAGCACACGTGACACAGGCGGGTCAGGCACGTACGGCGTGAAATGACAGCGGTGGAGCTGGGCTGCAGGGAACGGCCCGCGGGGGCTCCAGTCACGACTTCCTGCGCTTATAACCCAACTCCGGACTGTGGCATGGGATGGGAGCGGAGCAGGGCAGAAACGCTGACCCCAGCACGGCCTCTCTGAGAAAGCAGTGTAATTACTGTTTATATTGACAACTCCACTGCTAACGGATGCCAGCTAAGCGCTCTCTTAAACAGCAAAGTTGGGCACCAGCACTGCCCTGAGCTTTGAAGCCTGCGTCTTTCTACCGAGAACGTGACTTAGAGGACCTGATCTTGTCACTCCTGTGCGCCCCAGAGGAGGGGTCCTGCTTGGTGTCCGTGCTGGTTCTGCTGGCATGCCTCCCGCCGTCACTGCAGCACTAGCCAACAAAAACCTTCGCCGTGTCAGAGAAATGAGAATCTACAACAGACTTCATGCTCTTAGACTGTTCAGAAGCTCAACTGTTATCAAAAAGCTCTACATATTCCTTCCTTCTCCTCAGCCTCGTAGTAAGGAGGCAGTAATCCCTCTGCCTAGAGTTATTAACGCGCACGCCCAGCCCCGAAGGCAGACTCTGCCCAAAAGCCTGCCCGCTCACCCGACCTGTACTAACTGGTCTAACAACAGATTATCACCTCTCTGAGAACTCAGCTGTGATAAAGAATAAAGATGTCCCAAGCATCTTTTGAAAGCCAGGAAGGAAACGGCTGAGTATGCTTTCAGAAAGAGCTCAGGACACGTGCTTGAAGTAATATCCCCAAAACAAGGGTTGGCGAGGACTGGGAGGGAAAGACACCCCCCGACGCTGGTGGGACCCCTGCACCAAGGCACGCACTGCGGAGGAACAGATTAGAGTGTCAGTACAAACACTTCAGAACAGTTTTTATTAGGGCTTTTGCACAATACTGACACACAAGAGCCTAAAAACACATCGCCCAAACTAGCAGACCTCGGGGAACAGCTCTTCGGTTAACGCTCTTACTGTGGGGAAACGCCTCGACGGCCCGAATCGCGACCAGCGTTAATCAAGCTGGAGGAACAGGAGATCCCACCAGCCGCACGCCCGGCCTGCCCAAGCCTTGGTGAGCCACCGCGCTTTGCAGCTAGAACAAACCACCCTTCAGAGCCTGGGGCTGGCCGGGGCGCAGAACGGCCAGCATTCGTGCCCCGCCACACACAGCGTCGCCCAGCACCAGGCCAAAAATCACACACTGAAGCCTCTCAGGCCAAAGAAAAACATTGCCTGATTAAGATTTCTTCGTGCACATCTGCTTGACAGTCTTCCAGCCACATTTTGATGCAAACTGTTCTAACAGTCAGCAGTTTAAATATAAAACATTTCCACATATTCTGGTTAGCGGAGCACAACTGAGTAACGCCCTTCAGATCAAATCTTTCTCTGAAATGTCGCAATGTTCATTTCCCCCCAGTACGTTCTGGTGACAATCACACCAACCTGTTTGTCTTCCTGTGGCCTCCACTGGGAAGCTGAGACCGTGAGATTTCAGCTCTCAGGGAATGTAACACACTGACCCCAAGCCCCAGGAGATGTCCCAGCCACCAGGCTGTCCTGTAACCCGCGGTGGGACCGTTCTCCAGCCCCGGCTGGAGCTGGGCCACCCTGCAGCATTCATGAGCCCAGAAGAAAATACGCAAGATGAAGGCACGGGCTGTAACCCCGCGCTGGGGACTCTCCACCGCGAGTGCGATTCCTGGATGCTGGCTCCACTCTCCGAGCTTTTTATGCATCTTCAGTTATTTCTGAATGTAAAATGCCTTACGCTTGGACAACTTAAGCATTTAATAAAGAGCCTGAACACCTCCCTCTGTCTCATCTCTAGATACAAACTGGGCTGAGCGGTGCTTTCCTCCTCTGCGGGCAGCAGCAGGAGGATTGCGAGATTAAATATACAAATGAGAGCGAGCTACTTGAATGCTAACTAGGGAATTATTATTGGTAAGTGTGTAGCATCCAGAAATCCCAATTTTTATGATTTATCTACCAATTTCAGCAATGCTAATCAGCTGTGCAATGGACTGATGACATACTGGGAGACTCATGGAGGGATCGTATCTCATAGGAACAACTAAATGACAGCACCTTTACTCTCTGGAGTGAGGACAGGAATATCAGCGCATCAGGCTCTTGACCTTTCCTACCACTGATGGGAAAACACGGGAACTACAGAAAGCCCAGCCAGGACACGGTAATTTGCCTTCTGAGCACATGACAATGTCACATCTATGACAGAGAATGCTTCAAGAGAAATATGAACAGCACACTCGTAACTGCTAGCGAAAGAGAGATTTGTGCCCTCAATACATAACAAACTTCTCGTGCTATACGCATGAGAACCCAGGGATGGCATGGCACAAAATTAACAGCTGGAACAAGTGGAAATGGAAGTAATTCTGTGTAACTCCCTTTTTGAAGGACTTCACATTTCCAGACTAGGCTGTTCTAGTCTCTCATTTATTTTTGGCGTGGAAAGTATGCCTAGGAAACGCGTCAGTGAGTGTCAGTAACACGCAGCCAGCTCTCAGTGTCTCACATGAGAAAGAATGAAACGGATTCCTATATCAATGTGTCTTTAACCAACGCAGCGACAGAGGACAGCAGCTCTCAAAAGCCCCAGAAAAGATGCAACCAACCTTGGTGAACTGGTGAACGATGATGTGCAGGCAGTGCCTCTTCATGTCCAGGGCCTGGGTCTTGTCAGCTGCCTCTAAAATCTAGAGCAAAAGCACAACGTGATTTTCCCTCTGCGAATCTCAGATGCACATGGCACAAATGCTGTTCTGACTCAGAGGAAGTAATTCCTCCAAGCTAGGGAAACGTCTCCATTTTTTGTTACAAACCTGAATCTTCTCTGAACTATTAAAAAATAAGCCTTGGGTTTAAAATGTGTGGAGTCCTCAGGAGATAATCAGTAGGAAACTGCAGATTTGTTTCAGAGCCAGGTTCCCCGAAGTGCCCCAGAAAGACTGGCACGGGCAAGAGCCAAAAGCAGTTAACGCTGGAATTGATTCTGCTCGTGCTGCAGTGGGTTTGGTCTGCCTACCTAGTAGATGGCTTTCTACACGTTCTTATCACAGAATATTTTTTGTTAGCTTAAACTTCATTGCCAGATTCTGTCAGCATTACTGGTAAAACAAGACCAACGTCGCCTGCACATCACCGTTTGCCTTGGTACAAACGTCTACCGAAAAAGGGTTTGGAGCTGAGTGCAGAGCAAGTGGTACATCTTACAAAGCCCTTTAGAAACACTGGTCTGCACTGGGGGACGAGGAACTGGAGAGGAACACCCTGTTGGCCAGTTGAGCGGCATCTGCTGAACACTTCAGCACAGGAACTAGTGACACAAAAAGCAGATAAGGAAGCAAAGACGCTGAAGGCTGCGCACCTGCGTAAGTGTTAAGCATGCAGGGCGACTGTCACGAGCAGGGCTTGCACAGTCTCAGTCGATGTCACTTCGGGAGCGACTCAATGGACCTGGCACTGGGGGTACCCACTTGACCCTTTGGCTTTCCTGTGTCTAAGTCAAGAGACTAATTAAAGCCGCCTGGGGACAATTACCTGGAGTACGTTCTCCACTGTGACGTTCATTTCTAGATTCTGCTTACAATAGGCTTGCAGTCTGTTGTTGGAGAAGCCGTAATAGTAAGGTGCAGCAAAGAGGTAGCTGTTAATCTCATTAAGGAAAAAAAACTGTAAAGCGAAGGTAACAGCGCTGGCTGTAAACACAAATCGATGACGGAAGTTGAAACGCGGTGCCAGTTAGCGCAGTCCTGACAAATAATCCTCGCGGGTTGTGCCTGGCGAGCTAGAGCAAAAAGCAGGTGAGCTGCTGTCCATGCACTTTAGACAGATACTTCAATTACTTTAGGTTGAAGGATACAGGGAGTCTTCAGGAGGCATGTTTACTTCTCCGTAATAAATGTACCGAAGCATAGATTCAAATGCCTGCTTGCTGGGCACCATTTCGCCTATAGAAATATTCACTTGCCCATCTTCTGGCATAAAGGAACGGAACATGGCTTCAAAGTAGCTGGAAAAGGAAATAAAACTGAAGCAAGACATTCTGCAGACAGACGGCTTAACCCAGTATCGTTCAAGGGCTGCTACTGAGCACTGCAGCTTCCGAAGAAGTTAATTCAGGTGACAATCTGGGCAAAAACACGGTTAAATTGGTGTTTGATTTATGTCTGCCTGCCAGAGAACTCCAAATATAATCCTCCTAATTTCCATCAGCACTACCTGAAATTTGTCTGTTTCTTGAAAATTAGGACACATAGTGCTTTGATTTTTGTCTAATTTGCATAAAACCCAGCAGAGAGCTTAAAGCATTATGAATTTCCTTGGTATCTACAGGCTGCCAATCATGCAGGGTTGTTTTAAGAACTGTGAAATGCTTCTGGAGAAATACCACGGTAACTAATACTGAATATTATTACTGGGACTGGAAAATTGCGACAGTATTTGAAATAGAAATTTTATGGGAACACTAAATGTTTGGCAGAACGTAAAGGTGCAGGTACCCAGAACACACAAGCAAAGGACAAACCCACTTCACCCACATCCTGAGGAGGGAGAATAATACCCATCTTCAGAAGGGTGAACTACTTGCCTCTGCAGCAAAACACAGGAACAATCTGGTCTGTTATGCACCATTTTTTGTTCTGCTTATTCATACCCAGTCTTAAATATCAGCAAGTGAGAAAGAGATTCAGGTTTCAAATGATTCAAAATGGATGTTCACCATCAGAGGACTCTTTCTGACCTCAGCGGACATCTGTTGCTTTCCACGTCACTGAAACCGCCTTATGTTTTACATCCTCTTTCCCTTCCTGTGATTTTACAGATTCTTTGTCTTGCAGTGCAGCTTCTTACACATCCTCTAGAAAATCTCTACAGTTTTAATTTCCTCTTATCTTTCCCTGGTGGGTATCAAATCGAAACAAAATATTTAATCACTGTTGCCTAAAGGCTTATTACACTCATTGAGCAAGGCTGCATCTTCCACCTTATGCAGATATAAAGCTCCTCCCTGTCTTCTAAAAAAACCAAGCTGACCCACAGACTGCACAGCACTGCGCTTCACACGCACGGCGTTTGTTACAGTGTTAGTGAACACGGGCTCACCTGGAACGGGCTGCTAGGATCGCTTTATGGGCTGGCCGTGGGTGGCCGTCTAGGAGCAGGATGATATCACAGAATTCAGTCCCAGCTCCTTCTAGGTAAGCCTTCATGTCCTGGATTAAAGATGTTCCTGAAAGTTAGCACAGTGAGATAGTTAAAGACATGGCAGTTCCAGGTGACCAGGTGCTATCAAACCAACACGTGGCTGAGTATTAGCTCCAGCCCCTCTTTCCTTTGGGACCCCTGGGGTGAGCGGGAGGCAGGCCCTTCCTCATAATCCTGGAGCGAAATGAGCTTCATCCTTTCCCGTTGCAATCCGTTACTGCCCATCCCAGAAACAAACCTGGCAGCTCTGCTTTCAAAGGGCTGACAGCAACAGGCCATGCTGAAAGGTGTTCTCCATAGATAAAGAAATCCGATTTTCCCCCACCCTTTTATTTTCATTATTTCCAAACACAAGGAATAGAAAATTTTGACTCTTAATGGAAAAGCTTTCCCAAATCCTCAATGAAGGCTTCTTTTATCCAACATTTTAATTAACCTTTGAAAATGCACAATAACTGAGAAATGGAGCACATTCATGTCTGATCCAAATTCACTCATATTTTCAAAGGTCAGCTTTCAATTTTTTTTTGATGTTTGGGTCTCTTGCACAGTTCCAGCTCTGGATACAGAAGCTGGCTATGCCATCTTCCTGGACGGTGCACCTCTCTTCTCTTTGGGCCAAATGCCAGCCGGAGACTTCTACTGGACCCTTCAGCACTGGCTTCTCCATCTTTCTCACCGGTCCCCCTTTCTTTGTGTGTTGTATTCCAAATCAATACTGGCAATGCCTCTGAACTGTGTGGCCTCAGCAAATTTCATTATTAAATTCCTTTTTTTGAGTGTCAGGACAATAGAATCTTGAATAAGACTAGTCCCAAATCAGTCCTTGATGAATTCCATAATAGAACTGTGAATCAATTCTTCTACTAGCAGAACCACAGAATGAAAATTACAGGCATGACCAGGTCATTTATTTTCTCAAAGTCTTCTCCTCCCTGTCTTCTCCTCCTCTCTTCCATTCACTTTTCTTCTTCTTCGTTAATTCTTCCATGCTTTTTTTTTTCTCTCTTACTATACGGTCTACCTTGTCAGCACTGGCTTACTGCCGAGATCTTCCTCGCTTTCGCTCCTTCTTCGGTGAAAACCTGTGAGCCAGCAAACTTCCCACTCAGCTTTGTTACCTTCTAGCTCACTTAAACTGAACGTCCATTGCCTTTTCTTTGAATCATTCTTTACACCCTTCAGTTCCTTCTGCCTCATCTCTCTCTGAACAGAATCAGGACATTTTACTGCAACAAGAACACAACCATATTTAACATGTCCTTTCACATATTTTGATGGGGATACTGGTCTGATTGACCCTTACTGGAAAAAGATCCAACGCGCTTTGTCTTACTCTGGAAAAAAGCCTCAGCACAGTTATACCAACTGCAGAATTGGTGGTCTGCAGTGGTCTACCTCCTAGGCTGTTTTCCTAGACTAAACAAACCATTAGCAACACAAAACCAGCACAACTAATAAATGTATAAAGCACAAAAGTTACCGATGTCGAGCGGCTGATCGGAATGTGTTCGAACAGGAGGTTGCTGCTTTCTCCGTACAATCTCCACTATCAGCGATGAAGAAAGATGCTCAAACTCCTTCATCATTATTACCTGATTAAAATGTGATTCCTTCACCACAAAGTTCAGGCAATGTTCCTTAAAAAAACCACAATATTAATTTAAAAATTACGGTTTACTGTATGAAGTCATCCTATGGCATCACATAGATGTTACCATGTTACGTGTGTAAACAGTCGTCCTTTTCCTACGACCCTCCACATGGATTCTGCAGCGAAACTACCGAACAATGACCTTCTTAACGAGGAACCATTTAGGCTCCTACTTGAACAGGAAATTCAGGACAATTCTAAGCATCTAGAAAAACCCGACTAAGAAATAATAACTAGGAAAAGATTAATTGTCTCCCATCCAGCGGCTCTGAAGCTTTCTAAAACAGGAATCTCAGGAGCCACCAAAAATGGAGCTAAGATTGGTTGCTATCTCATAGTAATTCTTTATACAATTAGATATCAAAAGTTAATTAGAAGAGTGAAGAGATCTTAACTCTTAACAGTATCCATTAAGAGTACAAATAGTTTGCAGGATTTCCTTGTGTGGGTTTTGCCTTAACCTTTCCTGTAAAAGTTGCTCTGAAAGAGCTCTTGTAGTTTCTTGTATGACAAACTTGCTAGAAAAATCAATGTGGTGGAAAGGTGACAAATGAACCAGACCTCATGCTAAAAACAATTAAAGGGACAAAAAATGGCACTTCATTTGCCAGTGTGAACCAAGGCTTTCCCTCAGGAGACTTTAACAAGCAAAAAATATAATCTATAGCAGCTCACCATAAGGTGAGTACACAATTCATTCAAAGAATAATTACTACCGTCCATCTTCTGCCAAGTTATTTCACCTGGGATCCACAGGAACCTGTCCAGGACCCATCTGTAAAATGCTTTAAACAATGACTACGATGCCAGAAAGAGCAGCCTTCAGCAGATGGGACCTACCCATGAGGACTGACGTGCACTTCAGAAGACAGGATGCCAACTCAAGGTGATCCCGACCAAACGGAGTCGTGTGGAAGAGCCCCCGGTAGTGAAGGCAGGCGGAGGTAGCTGCCCCATCTGAAATTATTGGCACTGGATCCACCAGTGCTGAGATACTGGCTTGAGCTTCTGGGCAGCTAACGGCATCGTGGTCCTACGCACCAGAGGCTGTGCCAGCATTTACATGCTTGCTGCTGACTCTGCTGCTGTCCTCCTGGATGCCTCTCCTTTGCCCATACCCAGTGCACAAAGAGTGCCTGAGGAAGTGCTGGTGCATACTGGTTTCTCCAGCCTCACTCTGCTTGCAACCGTCAGCTGAACGGCCAATTGTTGTGCACAGGCTGCTCAAACAGGCATTGCATGAACTTGCACTGACTCTTGAACTTGTGGAGGAGCTGCTTCTCTGCAGTTTTAAGGAGAACCAGCTCTGGTCACTGTTGGTGGGAACCAGACCACCACAGCAAATCATGGTCGGAAGCCTGGCAGTATCGACTCTGTCATGACTTTCAGCAAACATCTAAAAGCCCTTGACCCACTACATTGAGACAAAGAATCACAGACGCATTTTGTTTTTCAGTAGAGTGTCTTTCAGATCAAAGGCGTGAGAACAGAATTTAGTTTCTCATCAGACAAGGTGAAAGAATCTGTTTGCAGTCTCTGTATAAGAGACTGGAAGCAGAAAATGCACTGGTTCCATCTTGCTGCAGTGAGAGTGAACTGAGGAAGAGCCAAAGTCACTCTGCCCTTCAAATCCTACTGGGAAGATATGCAAAAACATCAAACACTTATTGAAAAAAATCTGTGTAATATTCACGAGCAACTGCAGGACAATCCACCTGAAGATAGGTCAAGAACTATAATCATAGAAAACAACTGAATTTACAAAAGCTGATAGCTTTTGCAAAGCAATAATTACATCGATTTTATTTTTAAAAATTTCTCATCAGTTACTTTGTATGCAGAATGTGATTACCTTTAGCTGATCCAGCTGCAGCTTGTTCGCATTTTCACACACAATGAGCACATTCTGCAGATCTACGGATGCCTCAATATACTGAAGGCAGAGCTGTTCCAGTCGAGAGAGCTTGAAGTTTAAGGCTAGTTTGTATACATCCATAATAAGTAACACATCCTGCACATGACCTGAAATGACAAGAGATAAAAATGCTGGAGAGCCCACAGAACAAAAAGAGACGCTTTTCTCAAAGCAGTTATTTTAAAATCAACTTGAGTATTTGGAATGGCAGAATGAGCAGCAACTGGAGTGTTTTTATGGAGGAAAAAATTACACTGCTGGTTAGACAAAATCTGAATTTATATCAAAAATGGAGTTTCAAAACTGAGGCACGAAAGAGCCACCACCAAAGATTTTTTGACAAAGACTTTGTGACAATCTGGATCACATTTTTTTAAAACCCTCAAAAGAAAGTGAAGTCTCTAAAAACACTGACAAGCTATGAAGCTAGCCGCCCCATTTTCCAAAGTGCTCCGCTGCTAACAGCTCTGCTGAAGTCCTTGGGTTTTACGCAGTATCAGCAGCCAGCTCCCTGATTGTGACAGACCCTTACGAAGGCACTCTGCTTGTGCGTGTGCAGACCTGAGGCTGCTCCAGAAGAGAGGGCTGAAGGAAGAGAGAGGCAGTGGGGACCCTCGTAGGCCACTGTAACGGGGCTACTGGGACACCAGCTCAAGGAATAATCCTCCACAGCCTTTGCTTTCCTCACAGGAGATCCCTGGCCATCTGCCGTAACTACTTTTTGATAGAGAAAAGCCTTCTTGCGTGTCATGTGCCTTCCCTGTGTCTAATCGAGAAAATCCCATTTGATAAGCATGCCCAGTTCTATTAGCTCAGCCTCTGGATGGATCCCCAAGGTGCTGCCTCTGGACTGAGAGGAGCAACTAGGAATACAAATGGTCGAGACAGGGCCACTGGAAGATCTCCACAGACAGGTCAGCACCAGAGAGAACTTTCCATGGGCTACGGAGAAGGGTAGCAGGCTGCCTGGGAAACCTGTAACAAAGGGAAGTGTACAGTGTGATAATCCCTTCTTTGGTCTGATCCTGTCCTGCAGTGAGCACGCTGAGGATGACTGAACCGGCTGAGAGCGGGATCTGGCAATGTCAGCAGACACCCATGAGAAGGCTCCCTCATCCCCGTGAATTGAGACAGCCACCTGGCAGGGAAAGCCTTGGACAATGGCATATAAATCACCTTTTACAGGAAGGAAAGATGCTGGACTGGAACTGAAGCAAAGCTTCCAGCTTTCCAAGACTGCGCCTCGTGGCCGCAGCCTCCCCAGCCCCGGCAGCCGGAGTTCCCCCTGGGTGCGCAGCCTGACCCCCACCGCCCAACAGAGCCCATCGCTCAAACAAGGCCATGGATGGACTGGCTGTGTGGGAGCTGAGGGATCTCCGGCTCTCACCTCCCAGCCTTCAACTGTTTTTAACTCAGGGATCTTCAGTGAATGCATCAAATGGGTTTTTCCTTTCCTTAGGCATTCCTTTGGATCGGCATTTTTAAGAGATGATAAATACTGGCTTGCTTTGCCTTTCTGTGTGGGCTCAGTTTGCAATGGATCAAAACAATATCAGAAAAAGGAAATAAGCCAACATACCATGACAAAATACCGTGAGGTTTTTGCTTGGTTGGTTGGTGGGATTTTTACACCTTTTGGAAAGATTAAGAACCTGGTTTTCCTTGATGTTTGAAAAGAATTGGGAAAAAGCAAAGCACTGTTAGTATGCTTTGATCGAAACCTGCTGGTTTTGTAATCTCAATTAAGCGCTTAGAGTAGAACTGATCATCTGCAAATGCTCAATACTGCTCTGTACCAAAACAAATGTTTGCTCCCCAGTCGCTAGGGTTTTTTTACCCTGCTGTCCTACCTTTCCGAGGGTATTTTATTTTATCCGTATACAGAAACTGCATGAGCACCTCGAAGGGTTGCGCCTCAGCCTCTCGGATGGGCACTTCCAGCAGCGGCTGCAGGCGGCACAACTTGACATTCCCACCGATCCCGTCCTTCTGACACGTTGCGTGTCCCTCGTCTTCAATATCTTGCTTTGATTTCTAATGAGACAGAAAAACCACTCCAACGTAACAACAAGGCTGTGTCAGCTCACGCACATTACTATCAAATCAAGGAAAGATCCTTCCCATTTACTGCATGGTCTTTAAGACCCAAGTTCTCTTTATCTTCAAGATAACAAGGAATTCATATGTCTAAAACTCACTGTTCCACACCCTGCGACAGACATGGATCAGAACAAACGTGAGCTCCTGGATGAAGCTCAAAAGCAGGACCTCAGGAAAAGGGAGGAATGAATTCCACTGAGCTCACATTTCTGTCCTCAGCAGGAACAGCGTCTCTCCTTGGAGAAAGAAGATGTCGCAGCAGGTTCCACAGACCTCTGCCTTGCAAAGTCAGAGCTCAAAGTGCACAGAAGTATTTTAAGCCATTCTTTTACTTCTAAGTTTCACTTTGACAGCCTTTCTCTACAGCCTTTTCCAGTAAAGATGGAGAGCTGTGGGGTGGCAAAGCAATTAACTAAGGGGCAATGAGGCATCCATATATCTTAATGCAGTTAATGTGCTACCACTTCCTCAAGAACAATAAAATGTTTGCTGCTGAAAAGTTGTAAGTAGTTAAAATTAATAGACAATGAACCATAGGCACCAGACCTTCAACTCTGGAAAATTATCAAGAAATACTAGGGTTAAGAGAACAGAGCCAGCCTCAAAACCTTAGCACTACCTGCCCGCTAATCTATTTAATCTTGCAGGCCATCCCCCATGACACGCAGCTCTCACCCTCCCCACAGCGAAGGGTATGCACTCCTCCGTAGGGGTGTTCCACAAGATTAAAACTTAGACAGCCACAAGAGCTCCCAAGAACCATCCTGCCAAATCCTGATAACTGGATTAACTTCGGCTCCTCCATGTTACGCTCCTGGCCTGGCCTGATAGGCATCCAGTAGCCCATGTTAATGCTAATTATCCTCTTTGTTTTACTTGCCCAAGAGCACCTTAGCATCAGATGCTGCTCCTGTCCTACATCTGTCTCAACGGATATTATTTTTTCCTGACAACTTCATTTCCAAAATTGGGCAGAATAAGCACTACCTTGCCGCAGGATTACTTTTCTAAAATACTCACCTGCTTCAGCCTCTCCCTTGCCTGCATGATTTTCTTTTTCAGCCACTTGCAGCGAGCGGTAACAATTGCGGTGTGTCCTCGGACTCGTTCTTCCTTCTGTCAAAGGCAAAGGAGTAACACATATTAAACTTTTACTCCCAGATCACATGGTGATGGCAGATGGCAGAAGTCATAGAAACCGGGGCTGAACTCCAGGTTACCATACATTTAGTTTAAGTTAGAATCAAAGGCAACCTTGCATCTGGCCTGCACATACAGATGAAATCCAACACCTATTTTCCCTAAAGGCTAACGGCAAACACCATTTGGAAACAGTCTTTGTTATGTTCTCCAAGCAGAAGTTGTTGCATAGGCTCAGCGTCACAGATATTGCTTCTTATTGTTGCATCTGATTTTCGGCTTTATTTTCTCTTGCCAAAACAACAGTATGTTCTTCATAATCTACTTCATCTGTTGTTGAGGGTCTGTTATCTGGTCTCTGCAAAGTGTTTTATAACTTTTTTTTTTTGCAAAAAGAATGCAGATAAGTTCAAATTTCACGTTTTTCTTCAGAAAACATGTTATTTTTAAAATTTTGTAATGGTTTTCATGACTAGAGAATCATTCCCCTGTGCTGCTTTTTCTCATTCTGTTTTATTTCACTAATTAAAAAATGGATCCTGAAATGCTACATGGATCTGCAAGCACTGACATGCTCTCTCCAGGAGACAGCTGCGACCTCGGAGTACGGAGGTTGCTAGTATCATTTACTGCAACGATACATAATGTGCTTTGATAAATTTGGGTTATGTCTCAGTGAGCCACAGATCCTCTCAGTTTGAAAGTTTCTTCTCCTTTGCAGCTTTAGACATTTATCTAGATTAGTGGAACTTACTGAACAAGGCAGACATCATTTTCACCAGTGACGCTGCTCTTAAAAATTCATTCCCAGGTTCTCTGGCCAGTCATCGTACAATTTGCTTTTCCCCAGCAAACATGCTACACACACAGCCTCGTTGGCACTTTTTCAATAAATTCTACTCACCTCTCCCAAAACAAACTCCAAGTCACTGAACTGCCTGTTTTCCCATAGCCTTCCATAATCTTCATGTAGAGTGCATTTAGGGTAACAAGAAAACTAAAAAAAAAATAAAACGCCACAGAAGAGAAATTCATTTCAAATGGCTATATCCGAAAGCATGTAGTTACAATATTATCACTGCATTTTCTTGTTAACTTGACCTCAGTGTAGCGTATAAAGTAGAAAACAAGCAACTAAACACACGCAAGGGCTTCCTCTGCGGTGAGGGCAACGAAAGCTAACCGGGATAACTTGGAGGAATTGTATCTCATCTCCACTTGCAGATTTCAGACTATGGTGCCTAGGAGTCTCCCCTGCTCTCAGGACTTGTTTGAGGGTCTTACGTAATAAAAATAAACTTGAGTGTAGGGGGAATTTGACCTGGTGTGAGTATCTTGAAATGTAAAATTTAAAAATCCTATAGCTACTATGGGAGCGGGAGTGCTGCATGAAGATAAAACTTCAACACAAAACGCTCTGATCCAGGAACCCTGAACCTGACAGTGCACAAAGAGGAACAGTAAATTTTCAGTTAAACATCCTGGCAAATCCTCTCTGACACACTTCAATAAATTGTGAAAATAAGCTGTCATGAGCTCTGTTAGGACTTTAGAAGGCACTGGGGAGCTTGGCCTTACCAAAATGTCTGTCCAGATAACATACCTCAAAAGATTTTAAAGTTACACATTCATCTTCGGCAGCTGAATCTGAAATGCAAAGGCTTCCCGCAGCAAGGATGCGAAACAATAGCCATCAAGCTCACGGTGAGCCAAACCAGAAATTCCAACACGTCCGGAGACAGAGCCGGAGGGTTTTACGCAGAATTGGCGTGGATGTTTGGGCATTTTTATCAGTGAATTACCTGGAACCTGTACATTTCTCCACTTCTAATGTTATTGTCCACTGTGCCGCCAAAGATATACATAGCATCTGAGATAACAGCTGCAGCGTGGAAGAGTCTCCCACTGGGCAACTAGGGAAAGAAAAGGACAAAATAGGTGAGGGAATAAATAAAAGCTTTTTTTTTTTCTCCCAAGAAAAAGGGTCTGCAACGGGTCAATAACGAGAGGGGAAAATCCATGTAGTTTGAAGCAACACGACTGCCTGCATCCTAAGATTAACAGTTGTTATATTTTAGGATTGTTCCCTCGTGTATCTAGAACACACTTTCCAGTCACATTTAAAAACACCTGTTCATTGCACCTCCTAACCAGAATGGTACGTACGCAGGGCTCCACATATCATGAGAGTTACAAAAGTTATCACTTACAGATCAACGCATAGAAAAATAAAATGCACTTCCAGAAATAAACAGATTCTGCAAACGTCATCACTATTCAAATTCAGAGCGTATTCTGAATATTGTCGGGAACTTGAGAGGTAAGTGAGCATCTGTCCCGGCAGGATATCGAACTCCGGGCTTGTAAACGCCCGCCTTCCCCACAGCTTGCTGGGGCCCAGCCATCTGGCCAACAAGCTCCTCCAGCGACGCCGGGTTCTGCACAGAAGCCCAGGCTTGGAGATGTTTACCGAGCTGGCACTGGGAGCCAAGTCTCCTTTCTCCATCACGCCAGGCCCACAGAAAATGAAGCCACCCCACGCTGCACGAAGCCCCGGCTATTTATAGGGCTGAGGCATCGCGCCGTTCCGTGCAACACAGTTCACCTTGGAATTGCAAATTCGGATGATTTCGGAAGCAGGAAGGGGTCGCTGCAAGTCAAAGCCGCTGTGACCCTCCTGCGTGGCACAGATCACGTAATTTTTAGCTGTTTCTTCTGAGGTTACACAAAAGGTATCCGATGAAATTAGCACACCTCACTGAGATATCTCACATAAAGTCTTCAAGTGGTGACAGTACCAATCTTTTTTTCTTTTTCCCCCTAGTTTGATCAGGCTTGTTTTGTCTTCCAGGCAGCAAATCTCATTAAATGTTTGCCTACAAAATAAAAAGCCCTCTGGTATAAGAAATCTTCTCTTCTCGTACATATTTATAGACACCACTCAAGTAAACTCAGACACGAAACAAGATTATGTTTATCTGGAGAGACAGATTTTCCAGGAAACCATGCTGACTGGCACTTTTCATTCCCACCGCATCATCCCTTTGACCACAGCATCACACAACGGTCCCATTTAGCTTGTTACTCACCAGACTTTCCATGACTTTTCCTTTTCTTCAGCCTACAGCTTTTAAGGATACGATTCCCCACGCAGTAACTAGGACCTATTTGGTTTGGGTTTTGGTTTTTTTTTTCCCCACAGATGTACAAACCACAGATGTGGTCACCTTAAAACGCACTTTTGCCTGCGCCAGTTTAAAAAGCCATCTCGATTCCTCTGGATAAACAAGATACCTTCTGCCTCCGGCACATTTCATGGATACTTTATCAAATAAACTTTAAAGCTGGTGCTAATAAATCCTGTGATGGGAAGGTCATGGAATAATGTTGATCTATTAGTACATTCCAGCCGAGCCCCTGTTCAACATCTCTCCAAAAGAAGATGAGATTACTGTCAAATATCTATTTTATACGGCCTTTACTCATTCTTAGCAGTAATCTCATTTGTTAAATAAGATGTAATGATTGAAAAAATCAAACATATTACAGTAGATCAAAAATACATCGGTGACTTTTGTCAACTGGACCTCCAATCTCATCCCAAAATATGAAGTTTGCTTGCCAAGACCTATTTCCACACAGCCAGACGGGCTGATATTAGCTGTATTATAATGTCTTTCTTACAACTGGCTCTCCAACCAAAACTAAAAAAAAAAACCCAAACCTATTCTGTCAGAAATCAAATGCAGACCACCTGGTTTATACTTATTCAGGTCATTTTCCTCGCCTTTTAAAAAAATAAATAATACTTTAGCTTTGCTTTTATTTTAAGTAATTCTCAGTATTTCCTAGCAGTTGCTTTTATAAAGCAGCCATTGTATTTAACAACCAGTGTTTTTTCAATAATAAAAAAAAAAATTATAGCATTTTCACAATTTGTGCCAGAAAGGAAACGTGAATCATCTGAGCATTTAACCAAGAAACACCACACTTGCTAGTCACGCCATATTTAACTCAAACGATCTGTCAGGAGCGTTATAACAATGATTTTTAATTTCTAACGGTTGGTACCAGAGTGGTCAAGGAACCAGAGCTTTGCCACTTACTAGTAACTTAAGCAAACAACATCACTTTTGAAATACATGTAAAGAAATGTGAAATATGAAAGTTCAGCCCAGAAGAAGGAAGGCCACATACAGTTCATCAAAACATCGTGCAGCTGAGGGTTTCAGCGTGTTTGTTTTGCTGAACAGCAGAATTCAAGCCAGCGCAAACCCTCAGACGGTGACGGCAGCCCTGCCGAGCGCTGAGATACCGATGCCACCTTCAAGGAGAACAACGCTCTGCCCTCCCAGGACCAAAGCTTTGGCCAGAGGGAAAAATTGACCCAGTACAAACCAGAGGAGCTCAGTCCTCAAGAAAAAAGATTCAGGGCAAAAAGCTAACAGAGCTCAGAAGCCTGAACAGCTGGAGAGACACACTGAGCTCCATGTTCCCCATCCAGCAATGCCAGACGCCAGAAGCTTGCCCTGTCTTGAACTTTTCGTGGGGAGGTCTCCCTAGATGCCAAATCCAGCTGCTGAATATGCTCAACCCAGGTATAGCTTATACGGAACAGAGATGAAATAATATCCCTTGTGCTAGTGCGCACAGTCAAATCTGATTTGATAAAACCCCAAAAAGTCAGTTCATGCAAAGGTGGGACAAGAATCACGGTCTATAATAGAGTAAACCTGCTAAAACCTAAAAGGCCAGTATCAAGCACTACAGGGCTGCAGCCACTGGGTCACATTCCCCAGTAAAAGCTTGAAAGAGCGCACAGAAACCTCAGCTTTCAGCACACGATCTCTCTACTACAAGTAATTCTGTAGGTAGGAAAAGGTGCACCCTGCTCCTTCTGCTCAAGCTATTTCTAGTACTTGGGCTGAACGTTCCCTGCTGCAATTTAAGCACTAATCACGTTAACTCTTGTTCTGCCCACAAGAACTTAGACATCTCCAGATCTTTCAGTTTTTCAATGGAGCCACACTTGTCGACTGCTCTTACAGCTTTCCCAGGAATTCTCCCGATGGTCTGCGTATTTGAAACCATCTGCACCGGTAAAGGATTATGACTAATTGCAGTTCTAATAAACTGCAATTTAGACGACGAGTCTGTCGCTAGCGAGCGACTCCCTGCTCACAACACTACAAGGCAAAATTACAGTCAGGAACTCCAGCGTTCAGAGGAAAAAGTCAGCACAGGGCGAATATGAAACTAAGCCTTCGTTTAGCAATACAACACATTTATCCTAATTTCTGTCTTTTACAAGCGGAGTCTAACCAACTGTCCCACATCCTGCTCGTGACATAGGAATGTGCTGGTTATCCTCATTTTACAGTTGGCAAAAAGGCTCAAAGAAATGGCATTCATTTTCTGAGATCATAAAGACAGACTACAGCAGACTGCCAGCACGTGCACAGTCTGCAGGATATCTTGCAGCTGCCTGCTCTGCGTAAAATGTTAAGGTTGTTCTCCTACTTTCTGCTTCCTAGGTCTGGCTGCTAGGGCTCTGCATCTGACAGAGAGCAGTGCAGGTTTCTGCTTAGCAGCTGCCAGGTAAGAACACACACTTTATGCTATGAATCTGTCCGGGGTTTTTTTTGGACAGTTTTCTCCGATGTCCTCTTGCCCTCTTTTCTCCCAGTGTTTCACCTTTGTCAAGTTCCGAAGTCCTGTGGGTAGTGAGAGCACCGTCTCTCTGCAGTCTCATGAAACTCCGTTTAGACTTGGTCATGTTCTAAATTGCTAAAAGTCAGCATTCTTTTCCTGCTGCTTATTGCTTCACTTGAAGCTAAAATCTCTCCAGGGTCACCCATGTTGGTCCTTTGATCCTTCCCCATCAGCTCCCAACCTCACCACCCTACCCAAGGCAAAGCTCCTGGCACTCCTTCGCAAGGAGCACAACCCCTTCTCCTCACATTCCCAGCCTGTCTTTGTGGTCCTGCGACCTGTCTCACCATGTCCAGCAGCTGTGCACGACCTTCTAATCCCTCCTGTCTCCCATGCCACGTGTGTTTGGGCAGGGGCGCCTGAGACGGGCTGTTTTCACAAAGGGAGAGCAAGAGCTTCCCAATCCTGTTGTGCACCAGATGCTTCCTCCCACGCTTTCAGTTCTCTTCTGATGATGGCAGCCCCTCCTTGGTGCACCTTAGATAACAGGGTGAGAATTGTGCTCAGGATGACCGTGGTAAACAGAACCATTACACCGCAGAGCCAGCCCCACGCGACGTATGCTAAACGACAGTCATACCAGTATAATACCAGTATACCTGTGGTAAAGTCCTCCTGGTATAACAGTAACTGCTACCTGAAACCAGCACTCTGCAAACATATATTGAGTCTGGCAGGTGAGATAATCCGTACAAAACTGTGCTTTTGAGTCGCAATAGCTATAATTCCAGTAAGGGTTTCTGCTGGTGCGACTCCAGACAGCCGCGTGTGAATCCAAAGGGCTATCGTCCCTCTCGCTCTCAGTGCATACGAGAACGCGAAAAATCACAAAGACGCACTGCCAGTCAGAACGTATTTGTCAGCCGCAGATCCTACACCGACCCCTCAATCAGCGTGATCTCCTTACTTTATTAGCAGTGCCTGACAAAAAGAATTTTAGATTCAGTCCTGACACCTCTGATGATCTGGGCTGGCAGTCCTCTCCGAGATACACTGCCCTGTTTCATTTGTTGAAGTGTTTTCTCTCATTAAGGTTAATGAGATTTGCAATCGGAGGCTCTTTTCAAGCCGGAATCTTTGCTTTCGAAAGCAGATCTCATCAGTCCCCTTTGCTTCCTTTTCAGTACACCCCTCCACGCTACCAGCACGCTTCGAGCCATCACTTTGAAAATTCAAGGATTTCACAAGTCTTGGGTTTTTTTTTTTGTTTTCAGTTCTTGTGCTCAAAACTCACTCTACCCTGTCTAGACAGCACAAATTGCGTTTGTCCTGTGCTGCTCATCAGGGTTCTGATCCGACTTACAAAGCTGTGCATCGGCGTTGCTCCTCTCCGCGCGGAAGCACCCAGCAATCATCCAAACAGTGCGATCACAGCCCTGAGCAGCCTCTCTGGGGCTGATTCCATAGACTTTAAAATAAACTTAGTTAAACCTGTGCAAACTCCTACATAAACTAATTGATTCAAATTTTAACCTCATCAGGAATACATTCAGCTTCACTTGAAGTCCTTAATAAATTAAGTTGAATCAATGTAAAAGTAAAATTAAATCAAATGAATAGTTTCAGGGGTCAGCACTGGTTTCTCTTCGCAATTTAGACCTCGCAGGTACAGAGTCAGGGCTTAAATGGTTCTTTGATTGCAGTTTAAGCTGAAATGGCTCAAGAGAAATTTCAAGGAGAGAAAAAAGGAGTGGAGGAGAAAAAGCATATACAAGGCTGCAATTTATTTTTCTCCAGGAATAAATTTAATTTGCAATTTTGAAGTCTGATTCACTTCCAAGTATTTATTTATTTACCTCTGAGTCTGCTGTGGGTGGTTGTTTAATTGTTGTTATGCCGAAATCTAAACCAAATATAACCCAAGATTTTTTTCAACCACGTTCTTCCAAGGGCAAGCAGGGACCTTCTTCTGGGGCAGATGGTCTCTCAGACACTTCTGGATGGGACACCCGTTACAAGATTTAAAAACAATAGCGTCTAAAAGTATAGATGGGAGACAAGAGAGGCTGGACATCAAGCAGGGGTCCCCCCGTGGCTGAAGCTCCAAAAGATCGTGTCCACGTATCCAAAACATTCACAATCAGTCCAGAGAAAGCACCACAGTCTTCTTTGGAGGCCATCGCTATGATGGTCAAACTGATGATCAAATCAGCTGTGCAGTTTTCTGATGTTTTTTTTGCAATGACAGAGGTACATCTGAGAAGACGCTTAAGAGAATCTTAAGCATTAATTGCTTTTTGCCTGCCCTCTTCCTCCCATGGTTCTTCATGGGAGGCTGAGGGTTTTGTTCACTGCAAGCAGGAAGAACGCAGATCAGGAACAAAGATGGCAAAGAGGGAACATCTGTCAGCCATTCCCGCAGTCTGAGACAGGCTTCCCACATTTCGGCTTGTTGAGAACACGCGGCAGACAGATCACCATGAAGAGACAACCTGTACTTTATGCCAAAACCAACACATTTGGAAGACAACAAAGCAAAACCTTTCCTACAGCTGATAGGTTACGCTGCGGTGTAAGGACCGGCAATGAACACAGAGCTATCGCAGCCGCTGCTGCTCCACCACAGCCGTGCGCTCCTCAAGGGCCAGGCCTGAGCTGGCCCTACACATGGTCCAGATGCAACTCTTCTGTACCTCTGTCAAGAGATCTGGGTCAGTGACAAAAATGTAACTTCCTTGTAGTGAGATTGATTCTCTTGGCTGTTAAGAACACATTGGCTGTGCTGTTATTGCAGGCTGCGACTCCTTGTGTTGTTTTCAGTGTTTATCTCTTCTTCATTTCTCAAAGCATTTATAGAATCACTGAGCGGTTTGGGTGGGAAGGGACCTTCAAAGCCCACCCAGTCCAACCCCCCTGCCAGGAGCAGGGACATCTCCAACCAGATCAGGTTGCTCAGAGCCCCGGCCAACCTGGCCTGGAATGTTTCCAGGGATGGGGCATCCACCGCCTCTCTGGGCAACCTGGGCCAGTGCTCCACCACCCTCACTGTAAAACATTTCTTCTTTATATCTAGTCTAAATATACCCTCTTCTAGTTTAAAACCATTTCCCCCATCCTGTCACACCAGGCCCTGCTGAAGAGTCTCTCCCCACCTTTCCTGCAGCCCCCTTGGGCACTGGGAGCCGCTCTCAGGTCTCCCCGGAGCCTCCTCTTCTCCAGGCTGAACAGCTCCAGCTCTCTCAGCCTGGCCTCACAGCAGAGCTGCTCCAGCCCTCTCAGCATCTGCGTGGCCTCCTCTGGACCCTCTCCAACTGGTCCACGTCCTTCTGATGCTGGGGGCTCCAGAGCTGGACGCAGCGCTGCAGGTGGAGTCTCACCAGAGCGGAGCAGAGGGGCGGAATCCCCTCCCTCGACCTCCTGCCCACGCTGCTGGGGGTGCAGCCCAGGATGCCGTTGGTTTCTGGGCTGCAAGTGCACAGTGCCGGCTCCTCATGAGAGCTTCTCATCCACCAGCACTCCCAAGTCCTTCTCCTCAGAGCTGCTCTCCATCCATTCTCTGCCCAGCCTGGATTTGTGCCTGGGATTGCCCCACCCACGTGCAGGACCTTGCACTTGGCCTGGTTGAACTTTATGAAAACATTTCTAAATGTTTTCAGTGCTTTTTCAGATTGAAATTTCAACACTACGTGCAATATTAGGAAGTAGCTAAAATCAAATCCACTGTGGCTGTTTCAAGGCTCTTCTTTCTCATTCTCTCAGCTTCTCAGAAGTCTTCTTATATTTACAGGATAAATTCATAATTGTGTAACTTTTACCTTTCCTCGCCCTCACATATGAATGAGCAGGAATTAAGGAAGCTGATCACTGTACCAAACTGCAAAGCCAGTAAAGATGCACTCATCTCTCTTTCACAGCCTGGGAACACTGGTGAGCCTCTCTGTCCTCCAGTAAGACTAAAAACTCTAAGCCAAAATGAAATAAAAAGACCTAAAGCTATCAACAAACAAACCTGCTGAACCAACATAAACTAAAACGTGAAAAAAAATTAAAAATATCTATTTTTCCTCTGAAACTGGAAGAAAACCATAAACTCCAACAGCTCCAAATGAGATGTCACAACTGGGAGCTGTTTACACTCCACACGATCAGATCAGGCAAGAGCAGAAAACTCTCAACCAGATGGGCAGACAGAGCTTTGCATATTTGTTAGGTTCAGGGAGGTTTAAGGATTTAAAATGTTTTCACATGCTGGGTGCAGAAAATCTATATGCTTTTCAGACAAAATCGGAACAGACTCATTTCAGAGCAAACTTAAAGACACAGAGCTCTGCAGATGCACAAAGACGGAGAAGGCAAATGCTGAAGGGCTTTACTGCGCCTTTCCTTAGACAGGGATTCCTTCCGGACTACGGCAACGGGCTCATCTGTCCTAGCTCATGGCTGTAGGCACCTGAGAGTAAACAAAGTGCTGTTTATAATCCATGAAGCACCTATTGCTTTTAAAATTCTGGCATGATACAAACCTAGGAACACAGCTTGGGCAAAAGGCTTCTTTCACCTGTACAGAGCAGCATCCAGCTCACAGGGCCGTCAACAACTCCGTCCCGAGAAGGTTACGGAGCAAGTCCTCCTGGAAGCTACTTCCACCACATGAAGGAGGTGACTGGGAACAGTCAGCAAGGAGTTGCCATGGGTAAATTTTTCCTGACTAACCGGATCATCTCCTACAAAATGCTGAATGCCTTCACAGATTAGAGGACGGCACTGCGTTCTCCGTAAGTCTGTAGTTGATCCCAAATTGTCTGGTGCGGTTGAAATGCTGGAGGCTGCTACTCAAAAGGACTTATCTAGGCTGGAAAAGTGGGCTGACGGGCACCTCAGGAAGTTCAGCCAAGGCAAATGTAAAGTCCTGTCCCCGAGACAGAGTAATTCCTTACAGGCTGGGGCCTGGCTGTCTAGAAAGCAGCTCTTGAGATAAAAACACAGGAGTCCTGGTGGACAACAAAGCTGAACAGGAGTCAGCATTATCACACCGGGTAAGGTCAACAGCATCCTCAGTTGTATCAGCAAGTGTGTAGCCAGCACGTTGAGGGAAGGGATTTTTCCTCCTCTGCCCAGCACTTGTAAGAACACATCTGAAGTACTCTGCCCAGTTTCTTGCTCCCCAGTAGAAGAAAGGCATTGACCTGCTGGAACAATTCCAGTGGAGGGCTACCAAGACGATCAGGAAAGACAGGAGGCAACAGACACAAGTTAGAGCACAGGAAATTCTGATTTGGGATGAAGGGAAGATATCCTTTACAATGACAGCAAACAAACACTGGAAGAGGAGCCAGGAGAGGCTGTTGGATCTCTGTCCTTAGAGATACACAGAAACTGAGTGGACGAGGGTCTGAGCAACCTGCCCCAACCAGACCTGCTTTGAGCATGAGGTTAGACTCAAGACTTCTGGAGGTCCTTTCCGACCTACCTGCTTTTGTGACTCCTATTCTTTAAAAATTTCTCCTATTCTTTAACATACTCCAGGCCTGGAAGCCCAGCTTAGCTTCTGCTATGATAGAAATTTAATTTATGTCTGAGATGGAAATTTAGCTTTTCCTCTTCCCCTCTGTCCTGATTATACCATAGAAGAGAGGGAATTCAGAATCTATCACAGATACCTGGGAAGGATCTCGTTAAAGGCTATTTCCATTCCTCTGCTCCAAGCAGCATCAACAATACCCATTTCATTCCTGGGAGAGGTTCATCTAGCTTGTTCTTAAAGATTGCCAGTGGTAGAGACTTCTCATGGAATCTTCAACACTGCACTACTGCTAGCAAGTCGAAAACATTTTGTCTGCAATGTATTTATTGAGATCATCGTAACTGCATTGCCACATAACTTCATCTTAACAACGGTGTAAAGCAGAGGATCACCTCAGTAAGTATCGCTTCCTCACACGGAGCAGAGGAGGGATTGTCACAGATTGTGGCAGAGGATAGAAAGTTGAACATCATGATGAATAACCCTACAACACAGGATAAACGAGTAGATACAAAAGGAAAGTCATAAATATGAGTAAGCCTGTTGTGATATCAGCTCCTCTAGAGATTTTGCAGTTCCCATTGTGGTAAGTTGTAGGGGATGGGACAGTGGACATCATTGGATACGGGATTTTTTTCCATCACTGGAGAATACAGCATGGAAACAGGAAGGTTAATTCTTGAACAGTGACATTCAAACATGTGCTGCTGTCACTGCAAAAGTCAGAACATAAGACAATCTGTAACTTATTTACAGACTACTGTATTAACAGTAAACTCTCTTTCCTTTAAAACAACTCTAATAAATCAGTTGCAAATTTAAAAAGCAGTGTTAATGTACAATTCATCAGAGAGGATTAGGCTGAGTTTAAAGAACAAGCATTGCAAAATCCAGTGAACGTGTCTCAAAGGATAAGGACCACATACCGAAATCTAATAATCTAACAGCAGATGACAAAAATCAAGTGACCAACCATTTGCTTCTTTTTGGCACCGTGGTGTGTGTTCAAAAATCAAATTGCCATACAGTGCTTCTGGGATCTCGATCTGACTTCCTGCATAAGACAACCTACAAGACTTCCTTTAAGTAGTGGTGAAATGGAAACTTTCTTTCAGGAAAACTTTCTTTTTAGAAAATACCAAATTCTCATTTAGAAGTAGTGAATAATCTGCAAAAAAAACCCTCTTGTAATACATTGCAATGAATCATTACCCTCATTCTTTACAATTTGTAAACTTTTCTTTTCTTTTCTAGTGTCAATATTTCTTTTCTCAACTTTAAGCCACTGGATCTTGCTTTATCTTTTACCAATAGACTAAAAAGCCTCTGTTCCGCAGGAAGGCCAGCGAAGAAGTAATTTCCTAAACCTTCCCTAAGAGACAGCACGCTTCACAGCCGATCACTGCGATTCCCAGTCTCTAATCATTTTCAGATTTCTTCTCTGAATAACCTCCTTGGTTTGCGAACACGGGATGGTGAGAGATCACACTGGAAGATCTATCTAACAAACACAGGGGCAGTGTATTTCTGTTGCTAAATGATACCACCCGATGTCAGCTTCTGGAGCCAAGAACGCCATCAGCACTTCCAGCCGTTTTACGTCACCAGGAGCTTGTCTCAGCTGCCCACAATGACTAAAGTTTTGAAGTCATTGTTTCCAGGCGTTCTGTAAGGGCAACTCTTCAGCACAGACCACACACTCTGCTCGGAGATGTGTTACTTCACACACACACACCGAAACACCTAGTGTTTGTGCCCACTTAAGAAGAATTCCCATCCAAACAGTGGACTGTTATTTTAATCATTAATTGGCAAAACTCTAGACAATCAGTAAATATTAGGGGAAAGCTGTGATTTTCTGCTTTCTTTCAAGGTCATTGACAAAAGTTTATAGCCATGAAACAACACGAATCGGTCCCTGAAGGACCTAAAGAGTAACCACTCCCCATTCAAAACTGTATTTCACATCTTCCATTTATCCAACTTTACACCCATGCTGTGTGAGCCATGTCAATACTCCGTTGTTCTAATTTCTTACCGCTAAGTGAGCTGCAGAAATACATTCCTTCTGCCTATCGTCCACATACACCTGCATTTTGCTTTCTCTGGGAGAATTCCGTAAAAGCACGTAATAACCATCCCTCAGGAAGGATATGAATGTAGACTTGACAAACAGAAAGCTGTGCAACGATATTAACTACAGTTCCTCTGATAACCAGGTATTTATAAATACTAACATAGAATCATAGGATCACAGAGTGGTTTGGGTGGGGAGGGACCTTCAAAGCCCACCCAGCCCAACCCCCTGCCAGGAGCAGGGACATCTCCAACCAGACCAGGTTGCTCAGAGCCCCGGCCAACCTGGCCTGGAATGTTTCCAGGGATGGGGCATCCACCGCCTCTCTGGGCACCCTGGGCCAGTGCTCCACCACCCTCAGCATAAAACATTTTTTCCTAATATTTTCAAGATGTCTCCCGGCTTACTGAGCACAAACATGAAAAGGTCACTGGTATGAAGATCCTAAATTTTTAACAAGTGTATTCAAAAAAGGATGCAAGTCTCAACATCACAGATTATTTATAAGCACAAGTAAAGTATCGGTCTCCTCTTCGGGCTGTGAAATGCTGAAGCGTATCTCTCCCAGCAGAACATGACACCCTGACCACTACACCCACCACATCTGGAGGCAGATCTTGTTGGGGGCGCGTTGCAGGGGTTCAGGGTTTTGTTCACGTAGGAACTTATCTCTTTTGCCTGAAGACACCTCAACGGGTGTAACTGATCTCTGCACAGCGTGGCAGACTCACCCACAGCAGGATGAGTAAATTCCCTTAATCCTTCTTAGCTGCCCACAAGCCGTGTCACTGTAATCCATCTGAAGAAATCCAGAACCGTGTCTCAAAGTAAGCCCGAGAAGGTTACCAACACATTAACCTCAACCTTTCTGTTTGCCTATTAAAATAAAAATCAAGAGCTTTGAAAGTCTGAAATTTTTATTGCTCTTGGCTTTGAAAGGCCTAATTGTGAGACTGAAACGTTTCACAGGCCATGTTTTAAAGATTTCTCTTGTAACTTCTGGAAAGACAGAGTGCTGACCAGTGCCTGCAGCCACCGGGGAGGTGCTGGTAATTCGCCGGCTAACCGGGCAGCGATCCGCAGGCATTTTCACTGTCCCACGCGCTCACCTCTTTAAGCAGTGCAAGGAAGGAGAACGTTCTTCCTCTCCTCACGACATCCTATCCTCTATGAAACAGCGGTTGTTTCCAGACATCGCGTGACTGTGTCCACAAGTGGGCGTGCGCCCTTCCCGGACCTGGAGCAACTCTGCAGCACGAATCGCGACGGCTGCACGCACGTACGTGTGCCTGTCGGTCTGCTGGGAAGCAACTGTGCAAGACGGGGCACTTCCCCTCTTATTTCCTGCTGATCTTTTATGCTGTTCCAATCTTCTTCAGAAAGTCAAGGATATTTTGAGTTCAATGGGAAAACTCAAGGCCAACAAAGAAAAAGGAAAATATCTTTAAATTCTTTTCCAACCCTCTGACAGCCCTGTATAAAGGGTACCGAGCACCTCAGGCAGCTTTGGTGGTGTTATGCAGGTATTGACTCAGATGTGATATTCCTCTGGCTGCCCTAGAAAAGCAGAACCCCCAGCTGAGAAGATACGTAGCAGCAGAGATGGAGAACAGCTCAGTGCGCTCTGTGAAACACCTATGTACGTATATTACAGCGTCCAGACGAAGGTACCAGGAGCTATGGGCTGCAATTGTGCAGCTCAGAAAGCATGTCTTGATTTTAATCTTGGGGACATCCTAAAAGCATAAAATTTCTCAAGTTCTGATCTGTTCCACTTTGCTTTCCCCTCTTCTACTTATTAAGCCATTTTTCATCCTCCACGCCACAGAGAGGCACGGTCAACGATTTGGAGAGACCTAGGTAGAGAACCGGAACAGGTCCACCGCCAGCCTTGTTTCCAGTTTTTGCTCTCCCTGTTTACCCAAAATGCAGAAAACGCCAGACTGTCTCAGTGCTGCCATAGCACCTGACACTTGACTGCTCCTGTCCTCAGTCACTGCCTGTGACCTTCCTGGAACTCGCCCTGCACCACTGTCATTAACGCTCAAATCGTGTCACCCTCCCCGGGTAAAAACTTTGAGATTCCTCACTCTCATGTGATTTGTCACCTTCCTTTTTTGCCTCAGTCTTCCCTGGTAATCCCTCTTCCCACACCTCCTGAGTGGATGGACCATGAAATGGGAACTGGGGGAGCAAAGTCCCTCCCACTGTAAGAGAAGATCGGGTTCCTGAACACCTGAGGAACCCGAATACCCCTAAGTCTATGGAACCTGACGAGATGCATCCCAGAGTCCTGAGGGAACTGGCTGATGGAGTTGCCAAGCCACTCTCCATGATATTTGAAAAGTCAGAGCAGTCAGGTGAGGTCCCTGCTGACTGAAGAAAGGGAAACATTGCCCTCATTTTTAAAAAGGGTAAAAAAGAGGATCCTAGGAACTACCGACCTGTCAGCCTCACCTCTGTGCCTGGGAAGGTCATGGACCAGATCCTCCTGGAAGCTATGCTGAGGCACACAGAGGACAGGGAGGTGGTTTGAGACAGCCAGCGCGGCTTCACCAAGGGCAAGTCCTGCCTGACAAACCTAGGGGCCTTCTCTGATGGAGTGACTACATCAGTGGACAAGGGAAAAGCTATGGATGTCATCTACCTGGACTTCTGTAAGGCCTTTGTCACAGTCCCCCACAACATCCTTCTCTCTAAATTGGAGAGATATGGATTTCACGGGTGGACTGTTTGGTGCATGAGGAATTGGTTGGATGGTCGGATCCAGAGGGTAGTGGTCAACGACTCAATGTCCAGATGGGGGTTGGTGACAAGTTGTGTCCCTCAAGGGTCTGTACTGGGACCAGTGCTGTTTAACATGTCCATCAATGACAGAGACAGTGGGATGGAGTGCACTCTCAGCGAGTTTGCAGACAATACCAAGCTGAGTGGTGCGGCTGACACGCGTGAGGGACGAGATGCCATCCAGAGGGACCTGGACAGGCTTGAGAAGTGGGCCCATGTGAACCTCATGAGGTTCAATAAGACCCAGTGCAAGGTCCTGCACATGGGGCAACCCTCGGTATCAATACAAGCCAGGAGATGAAGGGATTGAGTGCAGCCCTGAGGAGAAGGACTTGGGGGTGCTGCTGGATGAGAGGCTCAACAGGAGCCGGCAATGTGCTCTTGCAGCCCAGAAACCAACCGCATCCTGGGCTGCATCCCCAGCAGCGTGGGCAGCATGTCGAGGGAGGGGATTCTGCCCCTCTGCTCCGCTCTGGTGAGACCCCCCTGCAGCACTGCGTCCAGCTCTGGAGCCCCCAGCATCAGGAGGACGTGGAGCTGTTGGAGAGGGTCCAGAGGAGGCCACGCAGATGCTGAGAGGGCTGGAGCAGCTCTGCTGTGAGGCCGGGCTGGGAGAGCTGGGGCTGTTCAGCCTGGAGAAGAGGAGGCTCCAGGGAGACCTGAGAGCGGCCTCCCAGTGCCCAAAGGGGGCTGCAGGAAAGGTGGGGAGAGACTCTTCAGCAGGGCCTGGTGTGACAGGATGGGGGAAATGGTTTTAAACTAGAAGACGGTAAAAGAAGAAGACAGTGTAAAGAAGAAGAATTTTTTTACGCTGAGGTGGTGGAGCACTGGCCCAGGTTGCCCAGAGAGGCGGTGGATGCCCCATCCCTGGAAACATTCCAGGCCAGGTTGGCCGGGGCTCTGAGCAACCTGATCTGGTTGGAGATGTCCCTGCTCCGTGCAGGGGGGTTGGACTGGGTGGGCTTTAAGGGTTCCTTCGCACCCAAACCACTCTGTGATTCTGTGATTCCACACTGCCCATAACAGGGCAGCAGGGACAAATACCATTTCCACCCGACAGTCCATTTCTATTACTGGCACGTGTAGGTCTGAGAAGTCCAAATCACTACCTGGAGCACTCTGAAGAGCTTTCAGGGCTGGCTTAGTCTTAGTTCAGAGAACAAGAAAGACTGGAATGGCAGCATTCACTCCTTCAGCAGGAACATAAGAAATCTCTTTTGCAAAGCAGTGTGAAAATCACTACTGAATTAATAGCTAAGTCAGCACCTAGACTTCTTATTTTGCACTGCAGAGGCTTTACCCACTCAATGCTAAACGTCAAAAAGAAGAAAGAATTAAGGGAATGCATCATGTGATGACAGGTATGAAAGTCAACCTAGCTGTAGTGCCGTTAAGCAAAGCTGTAACGCAGCACGTAACAAATAGAAAAATACGTGAAGAACATATGCTATACAATCCACCCAGTAGAATAAGGAAAAAAATCCCAACTCTATCAAAAGCCAAGATAGATTATCCTGCTGCACGGTAACAGGGGTCACCATCACTTCACACACAAGCAGAATTCTTCAAGTGCTGAGATAGCACTGCACTCATTGTCTTCTACTTTGTTTCAACTTAATGGGGATAATTTCATTCACAGATACAGATAAGAAAGGAAACATCACGTTCAGAGTGTCCTGGGAATCGTATGGTACGAGAGACTCACTGCCACTGTTCAAAGTCTTTGCCAAAAACTCATAGAAACTTCAGGAAAACAGTTCTGAGAAATGACCTAGTTATCACTGCAGAACACACAAAATCATTTAAATGCCAAAAGCCTCTCAGATCTTGCAGTTGATCAGTCTTTTAAGAAAATTCACCATCACGTGTTTCAACAGTGCTTCACTCTCACTTGCCACTTCCACAAAACCAGTCTCTAGCTGTCGTAACTGTGAACGAACCTTCAAAATACAACACGTGCAACTGACACACAGACACCTGCCTGGGACTACAGACAGCCTGAGAAAAGCGCTCCGAAATACGGAATGAAATTCAGCAGGGGATAAGCCAGGTAATGGTGCTGTTCTACAACACTGTCAGGAGCAGTTTTGCTCTTGAAAGCAATAAGCAATCGCATCACGAAGAACCAACGACTCACAAAGCCTTAAGTTGGCAGGAACAGAACGGGATCGACATTCCTGAAGGCAGCTGTATCTTTAAAAATCTGGAGATGCAGTTTTATTAATTTCAAGTGAAAATAAATCAGCTTTGTAAAGCATAAGATAGACTACTATGAAATATTTTGGTCAAACAATTTTTCAAAATGAGGTCCATGTGCAGTGTTAAATTAAGTGCAGCATGTAAACGGTATTTTCCTCTCCATCAAATCCCGAGATGAACGTCTCTGCAAACAAACTAAAGTAGAGGGCAGCAGTCAAGGACGTGAGCATCCCTCTCACACTGCTTCTGGCAGAACTACTGAATCTGCATTTCATCCCAGTCCACGTAATATTCACCTCTAAGGTTCAACCTGATCTCTGCAGCTCTCTGCACAGCACGCAAACCCCAGGTATTTCTTCCCCACAGATCAGCTAACGCCCTCTCAACCTGCTGTTGAATCAGCTCAAGTATTTTAACATGGCGTAAGGGAAAATCTGTTAAAATTAACAAATCCATTCAACAGAACTATTCTAAATCCAGGAAATACACGTATCAGTACAGGCTTCAAGAAATCTACTTTTTTTTTTGTGCATTCTGGGAGTGAAATGATCAGAGGCCACTGAAATGCACATTTCGTGAAATGTGCGTTTACTGAAACCACGCTCAGCCCTTCAGCTTGAAATACCAGGTTATCTCAGTGATCGTGTCTGCAAGTGCACTACGAAAAAAATCAACATTTTATCACACAATTGCTGCACTGTAAAGGTGCCCCAAAAGAAACATATGAACATGTTCATCATCTTTTCTTTTTTTTTGTGCTCTTCTCATTTGGGGTGTTTACTTGGCCCCTGGTGGCCTACTGTCTTTTTATGTTCACCTTAAGAACCCAAACTTTTAAATTTTCATATCTTATTAATGCAAATATGTTCCAAAAAGCCATTTCTCAGCCTTCCTATGATCTCTATTATTATTTTACGGTCATACCTTCGTAAGCAGACACTTTACACTTGACCTAAAAGGGAAATGCTATTCTGTATAATCACAGAATTTGTAAGATTTTACGCACCCAGGCATTGTTCCCGGGAAACAATGAAAACCTTGTCTAGTTTTGCATTCCACTTCAAGAGTGCACAGCCAACCACACCACCACTGTGAATTCACTCCTAATTTTTGTCAGATTCACTCCTAATTTTTGTCAGATAATGATTGACTCAAGTGTTTTATGGTATTTCTTTAAACAGTACTAAACAAAGCTTTAAATGTGTCAAGGCTGACTAATTTCTAAACTGTTGCCCACAACGTTTCAGCTGCTTAATCACTGGTGGGAAGGAGCTATTACTATTTAACTAAAAGTCAACATCCTTGTCAAAAACACGTCCATAGCTTGACAGCAAAAATGGGTCAAAAAAAAAAAAAAAAAAAAAAAGATGGAGCATAAAAGGAAAAAACAAGAGCTCAACGTTTTACCTCGCTGTCTGGGCTGGGCTGGATGACTTCCCAGGTCTGAGAGTCCACGTCGTAGCAGTGAAGTTCGTTGGGCAGCGTGTTATCTGCAGCACCACCAAACACGTAGAGATGCCGGTCAAATGCAACCATTGTGTGGCCGTATCTTCGCTGCGGAGGAGGAGGGGAGCCTCGAAGCAAGTGCTCGGTAGGAATTCGTGTCCAGCTGAGACATTAAAAATGAAACAGTGTATTTTTTAATAATTCCTTTCTGCAAAGTAAGTTTTCTAACTCTCAGACTGTAAGAATAGAGAAGAAGAGCTCTATTACAGTAGTTATTGGCCTTGCATGAGCGTAGACAACGACTAGTCCTGCACTGCTAAACTTCTCACTGAAAATGTGACAAAGGGAATACAACCCACAGGTATTTAAGTAAAGGCCAGCAGCTCAAAGACCACCATGTGGGAAGGAATCCGTGATCTGTTATCACACACTTTAACAGGTAACCCGTCTAAGCAAAGGGCACCGTTCTGATACCGTATCCCATTTTGATACGGCATGGCTTATTCCCTAAGAGAGCACGATTTCAGTCAAGGCTTGGGGGCCGTTAGCTGTTGTTTCAGTTGGGGTTCCACTTCAGCCACTAACCAGACCGACCAGGTTGTCAGGACAAACCAGTGCATCTGTATCATCACTTTTTGGCATTTTTCCCCCACATTTTCAGACCAATGATCAACACTTTGAGCAAGTCACACCAAACATCTCAAGCTGAACACTGAAGATTTTAATAGATCCCATGCATTTTACATTTCCCAGTGATTTCACTATGAACTGGTATTTCTGGTTTTAACCTCGGTCTGGTTTTAATCAGGGACTCAGATAACAGCTTTTTGGGAGGTAATATCTGGCATCCCATTCTGAACGCACTAGCATTCACGATTCTTGTTTAAGGTGAATCTGCTAAACTTCCTGTTCGTCTGCTGAAAAAGACCAATCTGACGCACACGGCAAACAACAGTGTCTTACTGAAACAGGCCGTGTTTTGTCTTATCCACCCTTCCTCATCAGGAGACGCAGTATTCTTCCGCAATACCCCTAAGTATGTGCACTTCTCAACTGCAGTAGTCAAGGATTACGCGGATTTTGCGCGATTTAACTGTCTACACTTACATCTTTTCCTTGAATTCAAACTGAAAGAGATTATTGGTAATCTTTGCTCCACTCTGGCCAGAGAAAACAAACATCTTGTCTTTGCAAACAGCCACAGGGAAATTACAGCAGGAAGGAGGAATTTCACCACTTTGCTCAATCTGAAAGAAAACAAAGTTTGAAATTTAAAACGCACGTGCGGAGTGCGCTGCAGGACCATGCCACGCACCAGCCGACAGACAGCCCACACGGCAGCAACGCGTGCAGACAGCCCAGTCCCTATAAATCTGCCCACAGGCAATCAACTAATGCTGCGCTTACGTGTCTGCCCAGACTCCTTGCACCACGGATAAAAAGGATGAGAGGCCACATTTCTAAAGCCCCTGATACTGCAAGGATCAGGACTCCAATCTCGAGAGCCAGCCAGCAAAGCTCACAGTCTGTGGCAGTGGGTGAAGTGGGAAATGCAGTCCCTTTTTCCAGGGAGCAGAGCAGTGTAGGTTCAGTTCACAAATTCACAGGCAAAAGATCACTTTCATATATGCTTGGTTTTCCAAAAACACAACCAAAATAAAATCTGAACCACTTCTTTTCAGTTGTGTGACAAATACACTCTGAGGAGAGAGCAGAATTATCCAGCATAGGAAATTTTAAATAATTGTGTATGAAAACTAAAAAAGAAAATTCTGTGTGTCACTTCAAATTAAAGCTTCTTACCTCCTCCCAGCATGTCAGCTCTCTATCCTGCAGGCCAATTGTCCACATATCATTTAACCTGTGTGATAACACAAAAAACACGTGATATGAAACAGTTTATTTTTGGTAATTTTTAGCTCACCGAGTTGAAAGGACAGAGATTCTATTTTATTAGCATTCTGCCTCCTGCACAGGAAGAATCTCCTACGTCTGCTAGCAGAAATAAACTATTAGAATCTTTTTATCCTCTACCTCAATTTTATATCAGCACCTAAGCTTGCCTCACCATTTTTCTAGTTACAAGCATACTACAGTTAACAGTTACACACAGCAACCCTGCCTGGAGCTTAAGGATTTGAGCTATTTAATCTTCCGGATTTTTACAGAAATACCCCTTATTACTCTGCCTTCTTCCACCTACCCCAGCTAACCCCGGAGACCGACCACAGCAATTATTGATGCGGCTGAATCCTGCCTCTAATACATAAAATACATTGTTCAAATCTGCCTGGAGGCTCATGTTCCACCAACAGACATTTTTAACATGATTAGACGTATTTAATATAAATTATACAGCTGCTCTCACCCAATCCCTCCTTCCAGCTACCCGAGGTCCCTGGGGAACTCCCTGAGCTGGAACTGAGCAATTCCACAGAGTCATGCATCTTTCTCCCATTCCTCCTCCAGAAATAAAGAAAAAAATCCCGTCTGTTTTTCCAATTAACAGCAGTTCTCCCAGAGACTTTGAGGAGCTGACAACTCTTCCGCAGATTCTCCTCCTTCAGAAGAGGAGGCAACCCAGCACGCTGGGGCAGCTCCTAGTTTGTGACAGTCTATGTGCTCTCGCGATGCAAATACTGTGTAACATAAAATACTTCTCAAGTTCATCAAGACAGAAAAGAAAAATCATGTGTTCGGTATTGGTTCTTCCCAGATAGAGCAACCACAAACGCAAAGAGCTGCCACCTGGGACAAAGCACCAGACTCTCCCTAACAAGGTACCACTCATTTCCAGTCTTTTCCCATCCAAAATCTCCCTTCAACCTAAATAACATCAAATATTTTCAGAGAAAAAGCTGACATGCTTCTCTTAGTTCTGTCACATGACTTCACAGAAAATCCACGCCTTGTTTTACATGTCTTCAGCGACATCAGAAGGCCTGTGGCAGGCATCTTTTGAGAAATGCTCATTTGGCAAATTTCGAAGATGGTTTAGTATCTTTACAACCAAGAAGGGTGTCAAACTGTACCTCCGTAGCCATTCTGAGTCACTAGATTTTTAGGTTTTAAACATGCTTATTTGAACATGAACTGGTGAACCGCGAAAATGTAATGCTGAACAACAGGCTGGGCTTTGCAAAGCTCCAGTGATGTGTTTAAATCGCGTGGTACACGAAAACACCTCTGCAGAGAAGCGAGGGATTAGGATTTTATAAAAGCACCCAACGAGAGAATGACCCCACCACGCACCGTGCGTTGCCGTCATAGCCTGCAAAGATCCACAGCTTATCACTGTACACTGTTGCGCCGTGAGCTGACCTCGCAACTGGCAATCTGCAATGGAGAAAATTAATTAAAAAATTTCTCAAATCACCTGCAGAGGTGCTGTGAGAAGGATCTGCTAAAATGCCCTTGCAAGAAGCAGAAAGACTCCTACGCAAATGTTTATTTGGGATTGGTTAGCGGGGCGTTCGTGAGATGCAGTGCCCATAACAAAAGATCAATCCTAAATTTCTCCTCCCTAATTTTTGCTGGTTTTACTAAATCAGTCAAGAAGTGTGGAACAGAAATGTGATGCCACAAGGGCAGCAGATGTAATGTTAGCTCGTTTGAGGTCAGTTGTGCAGTAGGCACACTTGTAATTGTGAGGGAAGACAAGGACATTTGAATTTGTAAAATATGAATAAGAATTACTCTCTGAAATGTCCAGATTTGCTAGAATAACCAGAAAAAGAACTTACCAACGCAGTCTATGTTCTAAAACATAACATACGCTCATCAGAGGTGAGTAACAGTAATTCAAGAATGGAGCGGGTATTTCTACAAATCACAATGATAAATGCTCCCTTCCCTCCTCCCACTAAAATCAGCATTTCAGAAACTTCAAATACGTAACGAACCGCGTGTAAAGACACAGTATGTCCCATGTGCGGGCGCGGTAAACGTGAAGTTGGGTCAAAATCAGTGTCATGGATAACATCCCAAAACGTGCACAAAGTCAGCTTTAAGAAGTAATGCATTACTGGTTTTGGTTTTGCCTCGGAAAGCTGAACCTCAGGAACCTGTGTTCAACAGATCCAAACAAATATTGTCAACTTATTCATCTGCTTCTGAATGTATCTGTCTGAACACACATCACGTTAACGCGCTTCAAGCAAGCGTGTGCATTTCAGAGCACTCCAAGAAACTCAAATTTTATTCAGAAAATAATGCATAGATTTAACTACAAAAAAGCCTCAAACTAATTTCTGATAAAACTAAATTGAAACTATGAGGGATCAACACATTTCATTCTATCCTTGAAAAAGAAACGATTGAAAAGAAAAAAAAATCCTTTTCTCCCATTTCTGTCACAGAAATGAAACACGAAGAATGGATTATGGTCGGATTTCTGATATAGTACGCTATGGAATGGAGGCCTTGCAAAAAAACTCCTTCAGAACAAAGACAGTTTCCAGAAAGCTTTAATCAAGAAAGTATAGCAGAAATCATCCTGCAGCCTTCATTAGTGTTGTAACTAATTCTAACTGTGCCATTTTAAACGCTTGCTGAGTTACATCCAAGTCCCCTTGAAGAGCAGGGTAACAATGCCAGATCCTTACCTTCCTTCGGTCTTCCACTCTGTCCACTGTCCAGTTGCAAACTTATATTCGAAGAGATCATTTTTATTCTTCAGGTTGGAGTTGGAGTAAATGTCTCCAGTATAGCCACCTGGGCAACAACAACTCCATTAGACTCAAACGCAATAGAGCATACGCACCTCTGGTCATTATACTAGAAGAAAACTTACATTTAGGTTACACAAAGCGAAGGTATTTTGCTAATGGACTACTACAGGCGGGAGATCTCCTCCACTCCTACCCCTAAAGAAACACTATGGCAACGAGTTTCAAGTTTTCTTTACTTTAGACAAAATAGCAAAAGTGTTTCCAAGCTGAAGTCGAAATCAGTCACCCATGACAAATGCTGGCTTTGCCACCAGATAAAACCTTTTGACATCTCCTAAAAATATATAGTTATTTTGATTATAGTAGTTATAGTTATTCTCATCCCTGGAAACGTTCAAGGCCAGGTTGGCCGGGGCTCTGAGCAACCTGATCCGGTTGGAGATGTCCCTGCTCCTGGCAGGGGGGTTGGGCTGGGTGGGCTTTGAAGGTCCCTTCCCACCCAAACCACTCTGTGATTCTGTGATTTTTTCAAAACAATGCCAGCACATTTATCATTCGAAGCACGCAGAACTGTGATCTGCCGCTCTCTTACCAAACACAAACATGCTGCTCCCATAGACCACAGCTGAGTGGTGATACCGCGGCGCTGGCGGGGTCCCCGTGGTAAAAGCCCTGCACAACATTGAGAACAGCAGCAATCAAACATCCTTGGCATGCTTCAGGCGCTCAAGGCTATTGTGCACATTCAAAAGAGAAACAATCGTTAAAAGTTACTCTACTGTTCCTGAGTGTTTTCACTAGTTTTGGTTTCTTAATTACGCTAAGATTTTACGACGGACTTCACAAAAAGATGCTGCGGCTGCAATCTGTTTGGCAGAGATAGCAAGCGAGGCCGGGTAAGACAACACGGACAGCAGAGTCCAGGGCGAAGCAGAGACATCTGTGACCCTGCCTTGGCACCCTCCCTGCCCTGAGGGGCTGCAGCAGCCCAGTCCCTCTGCCCGCACTCGCAGGGGGCGCGGGAACAGCGACAACCCGGGGCTCCCTGCCCGTCGCTGCGCTGCCCAGCATCCCCTCGCCGGCTGGAGCTGTGCGGGGCACTCGACCGACAGCTCCGCCACGCACCAGGCCGGCGGGGTCAGCTGCGGCAGCACTTGGCTCGGGGGTGCCGCTTCCCCTTGGATGCTGTGCTGCAGCCCCCGGTTTTTCCAGCTGGGAGCGGGCGCTGAGGAAAGCCGAGCCACCCGCCAGCCCCGCAGGCGGGGCGGGGCCGGGCCGGGCGAGGGCAGCCCACCTGCACCACGAGCAGTCCTTCACGTCGAAGCGCAGCAGGTCGTTCAGCATCGTCTTCCTGCGGGGAGGAACGGGAGAGGCGGCTGAGGCGGGGAGGAACGGGCCCGCTCCCCCCGGAGCGCTGGCTCCCCCCGGTCGCGCCCCGCTCCCCGCAGGCCCGCCGTGGCCTTACCCGTTGTCCCCGCCGAAGACGTAGATGGCGTCCCGGTAGGCCACCACGGTGTGCTTGCTGCGCCTGTGTGCGGCAGAGACCGGCGGTGAGGACCCGCCGGGACACCCCCCACCCCATCGCCCCCGCCCGCCGCCCCCCCCCCGCTCACCGGGCCCCCACGAACTCGTCGCAGGGCGGGAGGCGGCGCCACCGGTGCACCGTCTCGAAGGGCCCGAAGTTGAGGGTGAGGTACTCGACGCTGTCCGAGCAGCTGTGGTCGAAGTCCACGCTCGGCGCCACCTTGGAGCGCCCCGCGCCGCCCGCCGGGGCTCCGGCCGCCGCCATGGCCCGCACCGGCCGCGGGGCCGCCTGCCGGACTACAGCTCCCGGCGTGCCCCGCGCCAGGGCTTCCGGCGCGCCCTGCCTCCCGGACTACAGCCCCCAGCATGCACCGCGCGCGCGGGGGGGGGGGGGGGCGCGGGGAAGGGTGGTGCGGGCACCGCAGGGCGGAAGGTCCCGGGTTCGAGGCCCGCGCCCGGCCGGGACCGAGGAGGCCCCTAGGCGACTCGGAAGGCAGGCGGGTTTATACGTTAACGGAGTTTATTTGTTAATACAGAGAACCAAACCGAGAACAATACTCACCAATACGCATAAAGGCCTGTGCCAGAGCCAGAGCTGAGCTAGGAAGCAGTTCGATCCCAGTCGGTGGCCGCCGGAGCTCCACGCTATTCCAGCACGGTAACACCCAGCGTGCAGAACGCGACCCCGCGCAGGAACTGGAGCAGGGGCTTCGCGTGCCAGGCACCGACACCAGCCGTGGCACAGGCCCAGGGCGGCGCAGTAGCCTGCATCTCACCCGTCAGTTTGCATTTAGTTTAACAGGGAGCGCGTAGCTCCTGACTCGGTGTTGGTAACCTTACAACTCTCAGGTTAGTTTCTTCTCAACAGCAACAGCTCTGCACCTCGAAACCAGACCTTAGACGCTTCTCCGTCGAGACCCGCATTTTTCACCCTGAGCGAGCACCTTGGTAGGGGTCAGAGCTGTTCCAGCAAAACTGACAACTCCCCAGAAAAAAAAAAAAAATCTTGTGTAAAGATACATTGTGTGGCACTCAGTATTTTGTTACGAGCAAGGACACTAAGAAATCTTAAGCGCAAAGGAGTAACATCGCCGTGAGCACCAGCAGGACCACGCCGAGGTCCTTCAAACCATCACCCTTCCGCGCTGTCGCTCTCACCCCCTACTTGGCCTCTTCTAGGGGCAGCTCAAGTCACAGTACTTACCAAAACACATCCTGCACACCAGGAGTTTGCTTGCAATAGCACAGCTACGTTGTTCCTGTGTCCACCATCTCCAGGGCTGGTCCCAAACTCCACACCTTATCCCAGCTCCTACGCAGCAGCACCGTGCCCGGCCAGCTCAGGCTGCACGTGAGCTGATGCCGCAGAAGGGGGAGTGCAAAGCACTAGTCCCCAAAAGCCACTTATCCCCCCACAAATCTTTCCCATCTCATCAGCTACACGCCTGGAAAAGCCACTGATACCTGCAGATCAAAGCACAGTCTCTAACGAAAACACTGAAGAGCTCCAACGGGAACTCTACCAGACACTGGCCCATCTACTTTTCGGACCTTGCAATCACAAAGAAATCCCCGGATTTCTCGGTTCAGGATGAGGAACAGCATCAGCAGTACTAGGTCAGTCTCATTTTTCACTTTTTAAACCCACCATCGCACTTAACTACAGCAGGCACCACTAAGGCACACACCAGCCACCTCCCACCAGAAAGCACGCGAAGCCCCCAGCACCTCTCCACGAGCCCCGGCTAACCAAACCTGAACTCACTGCATTCACCACCGATGCCCTGAAACACACCAAGATGCTTCCAGATGTTTGGTACTCACGTCCCTCCAAGAAAGGATGACTGGTTTTCAGCCTTGCTCCCAATGCGTGGGGCAAAAAAAAGATGGTCCTACCCCTTCCCAGGGCTGGGGTCGGTCGCTCTGAGGACGCTCACTTGGTCCTTCCTCTACTGCTATCAGCAGACACCACTGCATACACCACTTCCAGCTGCGTTTTCTCAAGAGACCGCACTGTTTGGTTTAACTTGTTGGCCCGTTTCGGTGAAAGCTAATAGACAAATGCCTCAAAACAAAATTCCTACTAGACTTTTTTTAAAAAAAAACCCAAAACTCTAGGTGAAGATAGAGCCACAGCGTTCCCACTGAAGAGAAGGCCACAGCACAAAGTTTAATTATATACTCTTACACATCGGAGAATCCACAGGCAAGAAAGATAACCGCGCCACAGCTGCATGGAAACTTTTGATCAGAGCTTATACCTTACTAGATACGTACAGATGAAAATCGGGCTTCAAATTCCGCTTCTCACAGAGCTGTTCATACAAAACCACCGAGAGCTCAAGGACGGGTCAGGTCAGCCCGCAGTGAACGGTGGGGATTCCCCCTCGTCCGCCCTGTTCTCAGGCGCAGCGTGAGGGGTTGGTGTGGGAGCAGGGAGCCGGGTCTGTGTTACAATTCAGGGTTATTTTACCATTTTCCCCACACACACTAAACAAGTTGTGCCATCTTTGTCTGTTAAGAAGTTAATTTGTTATCCCCTCCGGGTAACAAAGTGGAAAGCTACACTCTGTTAGACTACAAGATACAGAATCACTCCAGCTCTTTGGAGGCTTTTAGATACAACTCTGAAGCATATTATTCCACAAAGGAACAGCAAGTACCTTTCTTAAGAAAGGAAACTCTACAATGGGTCAGCCTTTTTCTTTTAAGCAGAAGATGATGTATCCACTACAGGACTCCCTTTCCGTCCAGGTGACTCCTGTGAAATACCCTAACGTCCTCTGGGCAGCACAGACAGACAGTTTCCTAAGCAAAAATAAGTCTTTAAAAAGTGACTTCAGGAAACAGGTGCGAGTTCCTGTTAAATCTATTTTTATAAGAAGGATACCAATGTACATTTGGAATAGTTTTATTTTCATTTTCCCCAAGGGGGAACCAAAGGCAGAGAGGTGGTGTGAGATACATCACGCTGTTCTTACGGGTAAATCAATTTGCAAATGTTATTTTACCACTCTATAAAAATACACACAGGAGTGTGAAGGAAGCAAAGTAGTTCAGACTGGCTGTCATGGAGCAAATATATTAAATACGATCAGGTCTTTTTCTCCTAAAAATTGTGGCTCCTTGTGTTCCCTAAAACCAAAGTCTTTAGTAGCCACCTGCCACAGGAACAGACATTTAAGTGGTAGCTTCCTTCGAGCATGTGCACACAAAAGCATTAGTAAAGAACTGCTCCCGTGGGACTAGACAGCAGATGTGAGCGACAAAGCCCCTTTCACAACAGGAAAGAAGATATGCATTCAGTTTTATTGTTTCAGTTTCCCATCCAAGCTCCTGTAAACAGGTTCCATACCACTCAGGCATCTCTGATAAAAGAGTCTATAGTTCTATAAAAAGAAGTCACGCTGTAAGACCACGATATTTACCCTGTACATGTTATGCAAGCGCGAAGAGGAACAACCTTCCGATTTCTCAAGATACATCCAAGCAATCTGTAAGTGACCCAATTCCTTTCTCCGTCCAACTGTGCTGTGGGAAACTCAAGTTAAGTGCCTCTTCACAGGTAGAGACAGTTTGCTTTTAAAAATATTAAGGACACATTTTTTTTTAATCTTTAAGAACTTCCTGGAAAGTTACTGTGAAAAATGAAAGTGCTCCCATGGTGAGACCAATGTGCAAAGCTCTACAGACTTCTGTTCTTGCTGCTTTCTTAGTATTCCTTCCCTTAGCAGATTCACGTTAAGATGAGGCTCAAGATATCACAATGAGGCCATCACCCACTTGTAACAAGCAGGTAGAGCCTGGAAAGTGTTTTATGTTTAATCATAAAACGTGGAATAAGCCAAAAAAATATTGTTCGGATATGATCATTACGGTCTCTCGAGTGGGTTTATATACCAATGGCCTGCAACACTCGCTTTTCATTCTCATTGAGATGATCTGAAAACATTGCATAGCAGGGCTGCTGTGCAAACTGACAGAGGAAGTCTGTGAGATAGGCCTGAAAGGAAGAAAGAAAGGCACAGTTAGCACCACATCACTTTGGAAATTCTGTTTCTTTCATTTATCAAAAGATAAACCTCAACACGCACCAAGTAAGAGAAAGGGATTGCAGCGATAAGAAAAAGCGATGCAGAAGGAGGGGTGGCAGCAGGGGGGAAGGGCTGACAAATGGCTGTGAGGTGCTGGTAAAAACCAGCAGCAAAATATCGTACGGGGACTGACTGGATGGGAGCATCTCCGGTGGAGCACGAAACTGTCACGTTCAGTCTCCAATCTACTTTGGACTTCAGCAAACAGCTGTGAAGCTCATGGGTAGAAAAGTCTCATCTCCCTCTTTTTGAAAAGTTTTGTTCATTCAAATTTCCAAGTTATAGACATTGGTCCAATAAGGAAAAGTAGCTCCAGGCACCCTTCGGACACCCAGCACCTTCCAAAGTAATTTCAATGAGCTGAGTGCATTCCGGACAGTGATCAATAACTGGTGCTTCGGGTTTTGGTGAAGTACAACACAAACCCCCCAAGTCTATAAAGAATTACAGGAATCTGGTTTAAAAACTCATTTTAGAGCATCACCTGGAGATCTATTTGGTAAAGGGGGTCCTTTAATGCATCTGGATCATCCTCTTCATCATCTTCATAGTAATCATCATCTGTCAGAAGCAAATCAGCAGGTTTTAACGTCCAACAGAGCAAAATACCTCAGGAAGTGTTCTACTAGACTACTGTTGAAATCCAAGGATCCAAAAAGAAGTACTATCAGCAGCGCTGGGTAAAAAAAAAATTGTATCCAGAATATTCGCTCCTTAAGTTCACATAATTAGAAAATGCTAAACCCCAGAAGAAGAGTCGTAGTGGGAATCTCAAGGAACGCCGCAGGTGGGATGAGCATACACAGGATACTAGACAAGCAGGTTGGTTAGTTACGTGCACCATTATCTTGTGCCTAATCTTATGTCAGGGTAACACATTTCCAATCCTGTGCTAATGCACGTAGTCCTCTCATTGGATTTGCCTGTAAGGTTCTCCCTTCTAAGACTACATGCAAACAGGAGAGGAGATGATACACCCGCTCCACCTTCTTTATACAGCAATTATCTCTCAAGGTCACTCCACAAACAAGCTCATCCACTTCTACGACACCGCCGTTCCATCTTTGAGCATCAATTGTCTCTTTAGAAGAAATACATGCATAAACCTCACAGCAACGTGAAGTCTACACAGCTCTGGAACTCTCAGGCGAAAAATGCAATTATTTAATCATTGTGGTATTCAAAGACATGCCCCTCTCTTACAGAAAAAAGGTCTTTATTCAAAATCCCAGTGCAGTATCTCCTTCCCTTGCCTGCAGCCTCCGTTGAGCTGCTGTCAAGGAAAAAAAACTTTGACTAGGATGTCATCTACTCTACTTTCACTTTGAGTAACCACTTTGAAGCTGTTGCTTACCATACTTGTTTGTGGAAAGAATATCTGATAAGAACTGTCCTGCTAAGCCTTCATCTTCATCCTCGTCCTCTTCCTGATCCTCCCACATATCATTCGAATCATCTGTTTAGAAAACAAAAATTTCTAGAAACAAACAGAATCCCAGAGATCCAGCCCATTGATCCCTCTAAGGGGCACTGTGTAGTTTTTAGGTAAACATCCCTGCTCGTGTAGGTGGCCGAAGGGAAACCTCTGTAACCTTTTCCATCTCTTTGGAATGAGTAACTCAAGAACTGGAGCTAAGCAAAAGCAGCAGCAAGAATGGGAGGAAGGAAGACAAACCAGACACACCAATAAAGGATAATCTATGGGCATATCATCAGATCCCACCTTCCAAACTGGCCCCAAATAATTTTCAGGTTTAAGAATACACAGCACTGATCTTATCCTTTGGATCACTATTTAAGCCTCTGTAATTACAGGTATCCTACTTACTATTGTGAGTTTCTTATTACTACAAATGCTTCTGAAGAGATTACAAAGTAGATTTAAGCCACGCAAAGAGGAAAAGCAAACCCAGTATTTTACCTTGGCTCCAATCTGCAGTTGTCTGTCTAGACGCATTTGCTTCCATCGCATTAGAGAGCTCATTTATTATTAATTTTAAGATTTTTACTAACAAAGGAATGTTTGTCCAGCGTTCAGGATCTATATGAGAAGAAAAATATATATTCACATTGCTTTTAATAAAAAGTTGTTAAAAACAGGCCTTTATTTCTGTGGTGGTTGGGTTTTTTTTAAATTTTACCACACATTACAATGCTCACATGCAAGCAAAACTTCCATGTCGGGAGGAAAAAGGAACTGACATAAAAACCCCAAACATTCTTTTCTGTATACCTTCACAGCCAGATTTCCAAAGATCTTAACTGCAACAACAAATCTTATACATTTTGAATGAAGAGAAGGCACGGTTAAAATTTTCACAGCTGAATGAATTTGTGAGTCTACTCAATGAAATCATAGTTACAGATATTTCATTAAGCATTCTTCTCCGAAGTTACTGTTGCACATCTAGCAGGGCTTTCAAGTAAATGAGCACTGCAGCACTCCCACGTGTGACTCTGCCCTGAGACACTGCAAGCTCCAACCTTTCCTCACCAGTGTTCCTGCAGGGCTTAATTATTCCACAGGGATAGCTAGACAGTGGTTTTGTCCTTATTTGCAAAAGAAAAGACCATATAAAATAAAGACTCTGGGAGCACCAGTTTTAAACTAAGATTAATACTAATCAGGGTTAACTCAAATGCTGGCAATTAGCATTCTTCTGTCTGACTAGCCGATGTCTGACGTTGCTGGTTTGGTTTTTTTAAGCACAGAATAATAAGGTAGCAGGTGTTTTGTGACCATAACCTCTCACACTCTCAGTGCTTTCCCCTATTTGTTTCCTTTACTGAGTGTCACTGCATCACCCCAAATCTCTCAACAGCTGAGGGTTCAAGGAGCAGAGACTGCCCCAACGGCCTCCAGTTTGGACCCGTAGAGCCGTTACCTCCTATCCTGCAGCTGGCTGTGCACAAGCCCTAGCACAGCGTGTTGCAGAACCAAGGTTTTAACTGACTGCTGAGGACAGCAGCTCCCCAGTGTCCTCCCCTCTGGGGCTCAGTCCCCAGCAAAAATACTGCCCAGTGCTCTCTCCGATTTGATATACGTATCTCTACACAGGAACCTCCAATCAAAGATTTTGTGTTCAGCCAATTAAAAATAAGACAAATCTGATGCAGGAGACCCACCAAGCTTTCCTTAAAAGTCATCTCTAACCTGTTGAAATCATTGCTGATATCCGTGAAAGTCTGTTGCATTGGAAAAAACACCTTTTTTTTTTTTTTAAATCCCTGCATTCACTAAACACACTTTCCTCTCAAAGAAGCCACTAGGCATCATGACATGATCAATTCCATCTCATTAGATGGAACAGGATGACGCAAAATAGCAGTGAATAATCACCTCACCCCCTTGTATAACACCAGAGACATCAGGAGTCTTCCAAATCAGTCTTTGTCAGAATTAAGGCAAATAACGGATACGTTCAGCATGTGATGTATGGCTTAGCTCTAAAAAACAATACACACCTTCTAGAGGAAATCTTTCCTCAGCTTTGTGTGATCTGCACGATCCATTTTAAGGCCTTTCATAGCATCTACTAATGGGGGTGGAAAAAAAATCCCAAAACCAACAGTTTAAAACAGCAAAATGATTACTTACTTTTGGCTGACTTTGATCGTGTCCGTATTCCCTCATCCATGTTAAATATTTCTTCTCCCTTTACCCTAATGTCCTGAAGTCGCTTGTCGTCTGTGTTGATGCCATACTGAAGTAGTTTACACAATGCTACAGAGCTGGGGAGCAGAGAACAGGAAAATTACAGATGAGAGCTTCCCTAAACTGCCTGGCTTTCGCAGTGAACTGTTAATAGGGAACACACCTCCGGAGCAGACATTCAGATGCCCTTTTTTCTACACTTTTGCCAAGAACAAGTGCTACAGAATTTTCCTATTTCTCCTGCTTTATGTCAGCATCCGAAACTGGACTCATGTCCCGACTTGCACAGCAAGCTGAAAACTGACGAAGCTTTGGATTAAACACTACCAGTGGACACATACATCAAAGGTTTTTCCAGTTCAGAAGGGCCATGAGCTTTAATACACTCTTGAAGCATCATGTGCAGATGAAGACAGAATTAAGGGGAAAGCAGTGGCAAGAAAACAGTAATTTGGTTGATCCGCAGCCATGAACATCTCTTCTACTCTTCTGCGCTCTCAAAACTCTTTTTCACTTCTGGCCCTTCACAGTTCAGTTATGTTCAGACCTTCTAGCTTGCTCCCTCCGTATCTTCACGTGTTCTTTCCATCTCTGCTGCTCAGACTTCTACACCACATTTTCAAACCTTCTCCAGTTCCAGGCTGTTTTCAAGCCATACTAAGGACGACTGACTACAGGCTAAGGCCACTAATTTACGCTTGCCACTCGTAAACCTCTCTCCTGGCTCCAAAAGTCTCAAACTGAAGTTTCGGAGCTCCATGGAACTTGATCTTCTTGTGCTTTCACTTCACACCCTCTTTCTCTCCCACACTATAGCTCTGAGAGGTTTGGATCCAGATTCGAGTTGCTCAAAGGTTTCCTGTCCTTTCATCATGCAAGTCAAGAGCAAACAGCCGCTTCAATCTGCCTCTCACAGGGATGGGCAGTGATGCACACAGACGGTGTCAGCTATCTTCACGTTTCTTTTACTAACCCTGAACAAGAGGGTCCTCTGAGCAGGCATTGCTTTTCTTCAGTACGCAGAAAACATCTAGCATTTTCTAATGCACAATAAGCATCACCGTAAATAACCCAAATCAAAGTGTGGAGTCCTGGAAAATCATCTGAACCCAAACAGCTTTAATCTTGGACAACACGGAGACAGCACAGAACAACGAAGTTCAACCTCGTTCTCCCCGTCAGTGTCAGCTCTTCTCTGTGGCCGTAAGCAGTCTCAGGGGACCTGCAGACAACCCTGCTCTGTCAAAACGGGGATAGACCACTGCTCTCAGAGATGAAACAAACCAAGTGTGACCCCAAATCAGACTGCCTCTAGTTCTGCACGATCTTTCACAAACTTCCATTTTAAACATGCTTTTTCTTATTATTTATTGCCCAGGCTATTAGACTGTCTTATAACAATAACACAGCAACACATACTAAGAAGTGAATTAACAACCGGTGAGACGCCAAGAGTGGTCTGCTAGGCTTCACACTTCCAGAAAAATCAAAGACAGCAGCTGTGGCAAAACTTAAATTAATACAGAGCATTTCAGGCTTTGGAATATAGCATTCAGCCTCCATCAGAACACAAATGTGCTCCTACAGCCAAAGGGAGAGAAAATTGTTTCAGTTGATTTCTTTATTGGCTTTTAAGACATCATTAAAACAACAAGAAATCACCAGATTCTCTTAGGAAACCCTCTATGATGCCTTGAAACTCCACAGCAGTCTATAAAGGCAATTTCACGTCTGGAAGCTATTCTCATCGCATTCACAGAAGTTCAATCTCAAAAGCTCTCCTGTGCTTGCAAGAGACAGCTCCTTCCCCCTCAGGTCGCCCTGTTCCAGCACAGAAACACCAGGCAGCAAGAAGAGCACTTAGGGGAAGATCAGAGAGTGCTCCAACGACCACCACAGCTCTCTGAGCCAAACTGGCAGCACAGCGAGAAACTAAATCTGTCCAACACCGGCACCCACTAATCCCAGTCTGAACCAGCTCCCCTTTCCCTCACCCCCAGTGCATTTAATTGCAATGGGATGATCAGTCAGCTAACATTAACGCGTGGATCCCGCGTACGAAACATCCTACCTGACTTTGCCTTCATATTGCCCATAGAACAAGTGCTGCCGGCTCATCCATTCGGCCATCACGAACTCCAAGGCAGGCTTGCCGGTTGGTCCGGGGAGACTGCACAGGAACTCTAGGAGTGGTTCCAGTTGTGAGTGAACCAAGTGAGCAAACACCATAATCAAGGACTATAGGAGGAGAAAGGAAACGTTAGCTGTACATAATTTAATAGCTGAAAATGTTTTATCAAATATTCAAGTAGCTGAGTTTCCTGCAAAAGCAGAATCTGTGCTTACCAACCCCAAGAGGAAGAGAAACTACAACCATCTGCAAGAACTTGTATGCTACAAAAGCAGGCAATAAACTACCACAGTCAGCAGCAGTATTTATCCCCCACCAAAACCACAGCAGGAATAAATTTACCCACACTCATGCCCCAAACTAACAAACCTTCCTGAAGCAAACACTACGAAGCTATTTAGAAAATATCAGAGGTTGTAGTCTGATATTTTGACTAGTAAAAAAAAAAAAATCATATGGCAACACTCAGACACTGCAAGTGCCCTAGTTTGCTCAACGGATCAGACGCTGTACACATGGTTCTATACACACAGCTCCAATCTACGCACATCTAGCAGAAACGTGCCTCATTACCAAGCTCAGCAACAGAAGTTATTGGTTCAGAGCCAAAACTCATATTCTCTTCCCCGTTCACCTCATCATCATTTCCCATCATCACCTCCACCACAGGACCACCCTCCTCCCACATCATCAGATCATAACTGAGCAGCACTTTTCCAATTCTGATTGCACCTGAACACAAGTTTTAGGGAAAGAACTGCAAGGTTTTGAAAGGTTTTTTTTACAAGATGCAGTTTTACAGTCTGATTCAAAGACCAGGGGTAGAATTCCTACACTGCTTATGTCTAAATGTTGGTCTCCAAGTCTGAGGGCATCCTTGTAGGCTTCCTCAGGGAAGAGCTGCCCACCTTGGGAGGTCCATCCTTCAGGCTAACGCAGGGAAGAGATTCAGCATTGTGAAAGGCTTGTTTCTCTTCCCCTGGCTACAGAGGTTTCATGTGGCTGCTTCAGATTTAAGCTTACAGATCTTTCATGTGCAAAAATAAGCAAAGTGAGAGCCATTCTGAACAGTTACGAATCAACAGTGCATCCAAGGGGAAAAAACATAATCAAGGCTTCAAGATGAAATCTGTGCTAACATCTGAACGGCATTCTTGATTCATCACGTGTCGTCTTGAAAAAAGCAAAAACAAAAATCAGAGAAACACACAGGATAAAAGGGTTGGAGCAGAACGAGCCCCTGCCGAGTGCCGCACCAAGGGCAAAGGTGAGATCTTGCCAGAAGGCAGAACTCCTCAACAGCACCAGCAAAATGCCCTCCTCCAGCTGCTGCTGAGGAACCAGGGCCCCCACGACGAGATGTTTTACATCAAAAGCACAGCCAAGAAAGACAGGAGAGAGAATGAAGACCACTGGGATAAAATCATTCCATGAAACTGTGCCACTAGAAGCAGGTCAAGGCTAGAAGAGATGGTGATGCTCTTTGCCCGGCCTCTCACCTGACGCAGGCCAACCATACCTCCCGTCCAGCAAAAGCTCACCTTGTCTCCACTCCCAGGCATTTATCCTCTGAATACAACACAAAACCACTCGAAAACATGTGCTGCCTTTGCCGTAGCACCCCTACCTAGGCAAGTCCTGTCCCCTCTAAAGATTTGTTGCTTGCAAGCACAAGGACATGAGGGACTATTTAAGGTGCATTAAAGCTCACCCACAAGAACATGGCTCACCCCACAACCCAGACAGCCCTGTCCAAGCAGAGTAGGCATTTTCCTGAACCAATTTAAGAGGATATGTAGACCCTCCAATTGCACTAGCCATAAATACTCAGGCACACAATCTAAAAAAAATGATGACCATTTATTTTCTTGACACTTCTACTTACTCTCCTGGGTGCCCAACTTGCTCACCTGCATTACACTGAGCGTCTCCGCTTGTTGCATTTTGCTCAGGATAGCTCTCAGGATCTGGTCCAGATTCTCTCCCAGGTCACTTCCTGCTTTGGAAATCAAAGTGGAGACCAGCCTGCCCACGAAGGCAGCAGTAAATTCTGAGGTCCTTGGGTCTAGAAGCTGGCTGACCACCTGCATCACATACCACAGCCCATTGTGGCCTTGCTCATCATGCCATTGTGCGATCTGCTCCAGCGCTACCGAGACATACGCACGCAGACACTCGCCACCGTTCTAAAGGAGAAAAGTATCGCGTTAGAATTTCCCTTTCCAGGCAGAGGGCAGGGAGGCACAGGAAGACATCTCCTGTCATCATCCCAAAAAGACCCTCAACCAAGATGAAAACAATGGGCAAACTGGTAGTATCTGTAAAAGATCCAAGCTCTCTAATCTGCAGTAAAATGAGTCTCCAAAATTAAAAATAGTTTCAAAAGACTTCAGTTCATTATGAAGTACAACACTGCCGAGGCAGCTATCAAGATCATCTAGTAAATAGAAAGACAACCTGAAGTAGCTGCAGTTTTGTGCCAGTCTTGGTATCGACACAAATTCCAAGAGATTCTAACAAGGGAGAGACGAAGACAGCAAAGCATAGCATGAACAAAACACAACCCAGCAGCCAAGTTGCAATTTTTTTTTTTAATTGTTAAAGCAAAGATCCAGCAGAGCAACCAGCACACTGGTCTCCAACCTCGTCTTGCTGGTCTCCAACCTATTCTTCCTGGTATGCTGTTTAGGGAAAGCCATTTCTATGGTCTGTATTCACATGGCAAAGGGCAGCTGGCACTATAAGACTCCCTAAGAAAGGAAATGAAATCAGTTTTATTATTTATAAGCCAGCTAGTCACTGGAATGAAAGGCCAATCTGCACTCTTAGCCTCCAAAGTTTGGGTTATTTTTTTTTTGCGATTTGGGATTTATTTTTTTTTTTGTGCTCCAGAGCCCTAAAATAGAAAAAAAAGGATCAAGGCTGCTGCTCTGTTCACTCCAGTCCTCTAAATTAAGGAACGATCAAGTAAATATCATTGCAGGCCCTTCAACAGCAGTACTTTCATAATAAACTGGAGGTGGTAAAGACTCCTGAGGAGCTGCTGATGTAACTACTGGCAAGCAAAGCCTGAGCCCCCCTAAAGGCTGTGTCACCTGTCTTGGCCACCTCTCCCAGACTCACACAGCCCTGCAACCAATCGTTGCCGCTCCCCACAGCGTTACCTGCATAGTAGCGTTGTCATCTGTGTTCAAGCTGCACTGAGCCACTGCAGGGAACGCTTGGCAGATCAGGAGCTGGGAGAGAGGAGGTTTTGTATTCCTCACAACTGTGGTCAATATATCAATAGAAGTCTGAAAGGAAAACACAGCCAAAAGCACTGTTACAGCAGCAGCCGTAGCATGCGAAGTCAGCATTACCCACCACTGGTGCAAGCATCAGAGGTGTAAACCTGCAAGATGTGAGCCAATATTGCAACCACCCCCTGATTTTACAGTCTAGAATATTTTTTAAATCAGAAGACCTGGGAGTCATGCACCCGTGCATCCCTGTATTTGACATGGATACATGGTGTGGGCCACAAAAGCTCCCAAGGCAGTTCAAACATCAAAAGCAGCACTTAAATATAACAAATAGTTTCACGGTACCCTGATGCACGCTAATTGGTACAGCCAGAGAATTGTTCTAGCTGACTTGTTTCATTTTGCTTATATTGATTTATTTTAACTACCCATAAGTGACTGTTACAATCATATCAATACATCGGCACGTTATAAGGATTTTGATAAAGACGTTTATGGGTTTAATTCCATACAATTATTCTATGCAGTCAATGCTTCATCTTTTACAAGGGGACTTTTTATAGAAAGGACAAACTTGTATAATTTATCTCCAGCAATTTATACATATGTGATGTATAAAGGAAAAAGCCTTAGAAAAATGTGCAAGGAACAGTTGTGTAGTCTGCTGGAGAACATCCCACCAAAAAGAGGAAACTGTTACTGGTGAAAGATGGCTACGCCAAAGCAAAATGACTAAGGATACGCAGCAGAGACTGCAAGGGGGTCAGAGGAGCAGCTGAAAGTTAACTTTTGGAAGCATCTCCCCCCACCTGCAGTTTGCCTTCTCTCCACAAAGAAACCTCTACCAATGACTAAAGCCATTGTTCCAAAGCAGTTTAAAAGCAACCTTTCTACAATTTGCAGACCAGCCACCCTATACATTAAAGAACAGGGAATCATCTCCAGCTAAGACCAGGTACCGCTATAGCACTTACTGCACAAAGCCCTGCTGGGATCTTGTCAGCAGGGGCCTGCATGATGCTGACAAGAGTTGGTATTAGCCTCATCTGCATGGGACCCTGGCAGGCTTCTATCTGAGCTAGCTCCTTAAAGATATCTTGGGCAAGAGAAGCAACAACTGGATCTGGAGAGAGAAAGCACCATTTACTAAAACATACTAACAAACACATCTCAATTTTTGCTACCGCTATTTCAAATAGGCAAAGCAGCAGTTTCCCTTCTAGTGTTACCACCGAATGAATCAATGTTCATTCAATTAGAATTTATAAAGTTTTCAGCACCAGGATTCAGCAGAAAAAACAACTGTACTCTGAGAATGTAACTTGAATGCCTACCGTTACTGTACTTCAGAAATATTGCAATCGTGAAGGGGCAGATTTTGTTCTCCACACTTGCTGTAAACGCTGGGTCTACCGTACAGACAATGCACAGCGTCTCCATCACGAGGTTTAGGACCTCCGAGCTGAACTGAGTGGCCAGGTGGATCAGTCCATCAAGAATGCTAGGAAGGAAAGGCTGCAACACATGGGTGCTCTCAGAGATCTTCAGCTGGTCACAGTAGCTGGATGAGAAATTCATGATACAAGACCATACAGAACGTATTAAAGTGTGATACAGGAGGAGTTATTTCACACCACCCATTCTTCTTCCTTAAGTTTACTCCTCTAGGACTTTTCCCCTTCATTCTGCTATTCCTTGATCTCTGAACGGCTCAGTTATCTTTCCTCCTCATTCCACCCCTGATGGTTCGCAGAAGCAGAGTTGAGTCAAGTGATGTTAAAAGCTCCTACTGCCTCTTAGTAACAGTTCTCAAGAGCTGCCCATTGATGGAGAAAATAAACCTTGAAGAAAAAAGTAGTCTGAGACAGACACTCACTGCATACAAAGTGTTTAAGTATCATGTTCTACAAGTGAGCTAGGGAAGTATAAAGCAATTTCAGGAATAACTAAGTTATAAGTCTCTGCCTTTAATTATTCATTAACATTTCAGTGCAAAGAGAAGACAAGGTGGTTTTTTGAGGGGAAAAGGTGGGGAAGAGCAGGGTTTTTGCAAGATTTTATGAGGCTTTTTCGTGTCTGACTGTTTTTTTTTGTTTTCACACTAATGTTCATTTTTCACTTTAAAATCAATACAGTAGATCTTCCTTTTTCCTTCTTACAACTTATTTACAAAAACAGGGAAAAAAAACAACAACCCCAAACACTCCTTATTCCTGTGATTTGCTCCGCAAGCCCATATTGTGTCATTCAGCCGCCTTTGTGACTGAACAGGAGCAGTCTGGGTTCCATCTTTACGCTTTTCATTGCTAACTAGTTCTCCTCTTTGGAACTGTATTTTTTGTAACTTTTTATTGCAGCCAACCTTGAATCTCAATTTCATATTGTCAATAAAACCACGACACATATTCCTCATTAGAGTTATTCTATTTTGAACCTGCTTGCTTACACTTTTTAAGCTGACATCGATTTCATTCAAAGCAAATGCTTCCACAGTCTATGCAGAAATGTTATCAACATTTTAACAAACCAGCTTTATAACTGGAATTTATACCACCTATCCCTCCGGCTTTGCAATACCTTAGGGTTTACTTACCCCCAGATAGCTCTGACTGCAGAGATTCGGACAGAAGGAGGCTGGGTTTCGTGCAAACCACTGACAGTAGCTTGCAAGAACTGCTGGATTAGTTCTGGAGACATAGCCACTGTAAAACGGCTGGCAGCCCACAGAGCACGACCCAGGAGAAAAGGAGACACTGAAACAGAACAGAAAACCCCAGTGGTTTTAGAATAAGTTTTACAAACTTAAAATTACAGCTGCTTCCATCCCTTATCCAAAATTTTGCCATCTCAGTAGGAAAACGGTAAGATAAGACACAGAAGATCAGTATGCAGGCATACAAAGAATTTTTGATCGTGTGCAGAATCCAGTTTATTTTCTTAGTTATTAAAAAAAAAATTCTCATTTGTTTAAAAAAAAAAAACCACCCTTCTTCCCTCAAGTAAGTTACATTTTAATTTTTTCATCAATACAGCAATACATGCTTTACTGATCATCAGAACAGAAGTAAAGGAAGAGAATGAAGGCTTTTTCAGCATTCTTATTTCATCCAGCTCAATATTCTGTCCTCAACAGTAGCAAATAGCAGAAGCTTAGGGGAAAGAATTAGAGAAACAGAGCACGTATACAGGGATATTTTACAGATTACTCATCTAGTTTCCAGCCTTCCTTGTAATTACAGAACATAATGTTCAACAGCACCGGAGAAATGGTGAATAGTCATTACCTGCTCACTTGCTTACGCCTATCAAGGTATGAGGTATCTTTATCACACTTAACCCTTCTGCCTTCTCACGCTAACAGTATCCTTATCTATTTAGGCCATCCTCAAACAGATGATGCTCTCTATTTCACAGCATCTTTACTGCCACTATTCAGACTCCTGAAAGTATTCATTGTAAGACGAGGACATGAAAAACTCCATGCAAGATGTATAGCGACAGAAAAGCTTTGTTTTTTAAGCAAGTATTACAAAAAGTAAAATTTCATAGACTCACAGAGTGGTTTGGGTTGGAAGGGACCATTCAAGTTCATCCAGTCCAACCCCCCTGCCAGGAGCAGGGACATCTCCAACCAGATCAGGTTGCTCAGAGCCCCGTCCAACCTGGCCTGGGATGTTTCCAGGGATGGGGCATCCACCGCCTCTCTGGGCAACCTGGGCCAGTGCTCCACCACCTCAGTGTGAAAAATTTCTTCCTTACATCCAGTCTGAATATACCTCCCTCTATTTTAGCCCTTCTCCTACAAGAACAGGCCCTGATAAAGAGCTTCTCACTCCTTTCCTGTAGCCCCCTTTAAGCACTGGAAGGCTGCTATAAAGTCTCCACGGAGCCTCCTCTTCTCCAGGCTCAAAAGCTCTAACTCTCAGCCTTTCTCCACAGGAGAGGTGCTCCCGCCCTCTGATCACCTTTGTGGCCTCCTCTGGACTCGCTCCAACAGGTCCCTGTCTTTCCTGTGCTGAGGGTTGCAGACCTGGACATATGACCCAACTTAGTGTGGACTCATCAATAATGTTCATATTGGCTTAAACTTCTGAAATTTTAATTATTTGCAAGGACTTTTGAGGTCTGACTTTCAATAACTCCTTTGACTTTCTTGCCCGCTGATGTAAGAGAACATAAAAGCAGAAGCCTGCAGAGTTCCCAAGAGCAGGACCCCACTCAGCTAGCAGTACTATCTGAATTAACGTGCTATGACCAGCATCAGCCTCAGTGTAAAGACAACAGGATGGTACGCTGCTGCAGGAATTCTGAAGCCTGTTAAACAGTGCTAATGTCTTTCCCAGAAACTGATACAAGACAACAGAGGAGCTGTCTTCCATCAGGTTCCCCAAGCAAGCGCTCTTCCATCTCCAAGCCCTACAGGCTCTAGCAATCCAGCCATCAGTGAGTTTCAACTGAAAGCGCTGTCCCACACGTAAAGGGCTTCTATTAGACCTGGTAGCGTGTGTGAACTCAGAACATAAGATTTACGCCCTTCCACATGTACAATGTGCACAACTGCCTTTCACACCACCACTCACAGAGCAATCTGATTCATCAGACACCTTCATTCGTAAGAGATGTCCAAGGTCTGGCACTCAGCAGTTACTCTGAGTAATGGCAAGGGCCAGTGTACCTGAAAGGTTGAGGTCTGCAAGAACAACATTTGTCAGGAAGCCATGCATATCAAAATGTATTCTACCATTCTTCACACTGTCTGTAATAATAGACTTCACAGAGCCCAGGGCCAGCATACAAGCTTCATGTATTTTCCACCTGCAAAAGAATTGAGATGCCTTTAGGTTCTTCCTCCTTCAAGAAATAAACACAAATTCTGAAGTGAAACTGTTAGTATTTTTTTAGTCTAAGCTACCACAGCTCTTCTCTTGATCTCAAAGCAGAGAATTTTAAAAAGCTCTGAAAGAAGCTTTTCTGAAAGAAATGAACATTCACAAAACTCTGCAAGATGGGGGCTTGGAAACTCACCCAGGACAGGCAGCATTCTCAATCGCTTTCTAAAATATTGGTCAAATAGTTGTTACTTCTTGTACCAATTTTGTTCCCATAACAAAAAAAAAAAAAAAGAGACTCTTCTACGAAGGCTTATGTTTCCAGCTGTGCCTGGCTCGATTACCCCATGTGCAGAAGCGCTGTAACACCCAGTATATTAAAGGTTTAAAAATGCCTATTTCTGTGTTATGTTTTGTTAATTATGATGAAATAGAGTTATGTGCCAATACCACTTCTCCTTGATTTCATTTGTGAAGCAAATAACTTACTTTAAAACTGATCACAATTAAGGCAGATGGGGACTCAAGGTCTGATTTCGTAGACGTTCAGTTGCTGCTCACTATACAGAGTGGCTACTCTGACACTAATCAAAGCAAACACAAACAGTGAACTAATGCACTGTAAAACTAAGAAAGAATAGTTATGGAACAGCAATCGGGTACTCCTGCAATTGAGCTTTCTTCTCCTATCCCCAAGTAACATTAAAAACTGTTAACTTTGAAGTTCTAAAATTGAACACATACATCCGCATGCAGCACCTGTATCTCTTCTTTACATCAAGAAGATAAAAATGCTTGAAATTTTTAGTTCAATTAACCAAACACAAAGTGAAAGTATTGCCAGTTTCTCTTCAGACTGTATATAACTAATTATCATTTTCAATTAGATGTTTTAAGGAACGTCAGGGTCTGAAGGGAGGAAGCCTGGGGACAGCTAGCTTGTGCTAGGAACTGCTGAAAGTATTCCACATGAAGATTTCATCACTTGGCTCAAGAATCACTGTTCTTCCTTTTTCTTCTTCTAATCAACAGTTCTCAAATTTCATCCCTGTCTATCAGTAGCAGTGTCATGAAAAAAGGTGATTAAATTATGCTTCATTCAATGCCGCAAAATAGCCTGATATTCGTATCCGTGTCGGTCCCTGCTGCCCCATCTCCTTACCAGTGCTCAGCACCGTTGTTTTTAGCCTGCTCTGCTTCTTGTAAATGTCTGGTAGCTGCTGCAGCCAAAGCAGTCGCACTCTCATTCTGGAAATCAGCAGCCACAGCCTGTGCAAAAGGAAATGATAACATGTATTTATATAAAGTTGGCCTTTTCTCCAAATGCCCTTCACAATGCGACGCTTATTATTTGTTGTTATTATTTTGGTTGCACCTAAATGGAGAACACATTTCATACCAGCAACAGATCCTGGGCAGCAATCCTCACTGTATAGGAAAAAGTATCATCATCTTCATCCTCCACAAATTGTTGTGGATTTGCAGTCCAAACTTTTATCTAAAACAGAAAGGAGACAAAAAGGATAGGGCAGACGATGAATTTGGAACACCAAGGGTAAAAGGGAGCTTTTCTGTTCCCTGGAACCTCAGTTTTGCAAAATTACATTCAGAATTTTTTTTCTACCGTAAGTCGTCATCATCTTCAACTGCTTTTTCTTATATTCTATTGGAGAAACCTTTGAAAAGAAGAGACTCTCTTCCTTTGTTCTGAGCTCATCTTGCTCTTCTGCTCCTCATTTGAGATCAGAATTTGACAGAGCTAATGACCAACTCGGAATCAATGCTTACACAGCTTTATTTATAGATGAGGAATGGGAGAAGCAGATGAATCTTTAACAGAGTGCTTGTTTTTATGCATGTCTACCTAAGCAAAAAGACAACAGCTGTCAGGCTCAGGAGGCCAGGAGCCATGCAGAATTTCAGTACAAATTATTTCACACGACTAGCACAGAAACGTGGCTAACCCTTTCAGCATGATGATCCTCATTTTCACAGTATAATACTTCACGAAGGAACGAAGAAAGCAAGCTTGGGAGAGTTGAGGTTGTTCCGTCTGAGGAAGAGAAGGCTCTAGGGAGACCTTATTGCAGTCTTTCCATATATAAACGTGGCTTGTAAGAAAGATGGAGACTTTTTACCAAGGCCTGTCGTGACAGGATAAGGGGCAATGATTTTAAACTGAATAAGGGTAGACTTAGACTACATATATAGAAGAAATTCTTGACTATGAGGGTGCTGAGACACTGGAATACGTTACCCAGAGAAGCTGTGGATGCCCCATCATTGAAAGTGCTCAAGGTCAGGTTGGACGAGGCTCAAGTGAAAGATGGCCCTGACCATGGCAGGGGTGTTGGACTAGCTTTGAAGGTCCCTTCCAACCCAAACCACTCTATGATTCTGTGATTTGCTGTCCACATTACACCATTTAGAAACATTTGGATGCTGTTGCCCTAACTCACAGCAAAGTGACAGAAAAGCCTGCTAGATTTAGATTACAGCGGCTTCCACGCATGGAAACTCTTCCCAGGACATTAGCTGTTCTAAATCTCTCATTTCATTTGCTTCCCACACAAGACAAACATGCTCACCTGCTCCTCTGTGATCTGCATGTAAAGGAGGATGTAATAGATCAGCTCTGGCAAAGCCTTCTTCACTGTGCTTTTAAATTTGTTGTTTTCCAACAAGGCGTGAACAAATTCAAAAATGCTGAACACCAGATTTTCAAAGCCCAATACTTCACCTGAACAAAGAAGTAAGCGGGGAAAATAAAAGAACACGATTGAATATACTAACATACAGAAAGGTCTAAGTGGGTGTCAAATAGAATCACAAACTGTTAGCTTGTTAGAAGAGGTAATGTTTATTCTTACTCCCGGACCAGCGAGGGCAGGGGCAGTCCCAGGAGGATGTCTGACCTCATCACTTTCTGCTCTCTTTCCACCTCACTGCACACTGCTCATTAAAACTGATCAAGCTCAATCTAAAACCTGTTGGGTTTTATTTTGTTCCATTACTTTTACCTCAGAATTGTAACAGAACTCACTTGAGTCATTAGAAAACTTAAATTGCGCAGCTTCATTGATGACAATCACACGTAACTTGTGAAGAAGTGATGGACACTGTTCTAACACCATAAACGTACCTTTAAGCACAGTCTCTTACAGTGCCACAGTCACTGTTTTGACAACAATAATATTTAGGTAAATCCATTCCTCTTCTAAAGAGAAGGCAGAAGTGCAGTTTAACAAGTTCTTACCATCAGAATCCACAGGGTCCTCCACCTCTTCTGTGTAATTTACTTCTGTTCTCACATAAGTGGACAGAGTTAAGTAAACATGCGTGTTTCTAAAGAACTTCATCTATTTAGGAATTAATCTGTTCCCATCTTAAAATTCCTGATAACTAGGGAAGTTTTCTTTCTTAAAAAAAAAAAAAAAAAAAACTTTGACTTTACGCACAGTCCTGTGTTTCAGAGAAAAGACAAACCCCAGGAGTTCCCAGCTTTGTGCGTTGTCCAACCTCAAAGACCACTTACACATCACTCCAGCACATCTTTTAGATCATTTGATTAACCTAAACCAAATCCACCACGGTGACCCAAAACTGCATTACGTTAAAACTTTGCAAGAACGGAACCACTCAGACTCACTCTTTTCAGGGGTCAGTGAGCCAATTCAACACTTCACTGCTGCCAGAGCACGAGGAGCCACCCCATGCTCCCACGTGCTACCTTACGTTGGCTCTGCTCACTATCAGATCTCTCCATGAGCCTCCAACCTTGGGAAGTGGCAGAAAACTAACCTGGGGGCAGAGAAGAAAGAGGTTTCTTTGGGGATGGCAAACTGAAGGTCCAACAAGTGCCAGAGCAAACACAAGAGATGGAAGGATAAGACTCTCCCCTTTTGCAAATAAAAAACTATTTTGTCAGCTCAGCTGCCAGCAGGGCTGCAGTGGGAGTCAGGACAGGAGAGGGAGAAAAAAACCCATCAATAATTTAACAAACAGCTCCCTGTATTTTAACAACTGTCTAGAAAAAAAAAACAAACCCAAAAAACCATCAACAACTCAAAAAACAGCTGACCTTGAAACTAGACACTAAGGCTACTTTTACGGTCTCCCTGTCCATTTTCACTCTACAAGAGCCTATCACCCACTACGCAGCAGGATTCTGAAACACAAGACTATGCAAGTAGCTTTGATAGAAAACGATCTAGATCGATGATCTCTAGTAGAACAGTCATTCTTATTAAATTAGAGGAAAAGCTCAGTCAACCCTTATGCTACTGCCACAATACGGTGTCCAATTCAGAAAAAGCTACACGGCGGCTCAGTTTTCTACAATTACTGGCTCATTATACAAGGCTAAAAAAGCAGCTTTTGGATTAACAATATGGAAAGGTTTGACTTGACGGTTCGCAAGTACTGGGAAAACTACTAACAGCACTCCTCTAACATGGCTGATTGTGCAATAAGGTAATGACTGTTATAAAATTCAAAAGGGAAATCAATTTCAGCAGCAACTGTAACTGTCCCTCCCTATTCCGTCCCTCACAGCGGACTACTCCATGTACCATGCTCTTCAGCCGTGTTCAGGTCATGACTGTGTATGAGACAGAGTTTGTCTTGTTCTACTCCAGTTAAAACCATTCTCTACAAAGGATATAAGGCGGCACTTTCTGTAAGGGTGTTCCAGACAATGGGCAGGATCTGCTGCATTGACGAAATCATGTGCTTCGGATAGTTTTTCACAAGTGCTGTCACAGCCTGGAATGGAAAAGAGAATCAATCAGAAGTGAAACCAGGGAAAACCATCAACGAACACTCAAATCACAGGCTGCTGCTTTCATAACAACTGAGACAATCCCATGTCTTCCTGCCACCAAGGTCTCCTCCTCTCACTCCTGACCAAGCAGTCCCCTCTCTTGCACGAGCTCGGACAAGCAGACCTCTCTGCATCACAAGATTTACAGCTCTGGAAATGAAGACAGTGCGCTATTTTGGTGCTAAGGTACGGACTGCTATCAGAAGTACAGCACTGCACAGCACTCTCTGGATACAATCACCACCTGGAAGCTATCTTGTCCCAGAAAATGAATTCTAATATAAAACAAAACCAGACCACAGCCTATTTCCCACACTTGTACACATGCAAGCAACACATCCATTTGCGCATCCAGGGCACAGCTGCAGCAGAAAACACCCACCCAGATCAATCCTCTCACCCATTTCAGCTGCAGACACAGGCAGCTGTGCCAGCCCAGCACAGGGGCTGTTTCGGGAGCAGCTCTGCAGCAGACTGTCCCCAGGGTTTCATGAAGCTGAATGCCTTGATTTAGGGGAGCCCTTTCACTGACGCTTGCCAAAAAGCTTCTGGGATCCTCCAGGAGTAGAAACTCTCACTCCACCTAGCAGACACCGTCTCTTCCCACAGGGGCACAGCTCCGGTTCTTTTATATTGGTTACAGAACAGCCCCTCACAAACTGCCTGACTGGTGGCTGCTACAAGACATGGGTACCAGTTTCTGCTTACCCAACACACAACACTTTGTTTGTTTGTCTGCAACACTGGGTACATTAATAGAAATTTAAAAAGTAATAGTTCACTTTCCAGAAAAAAATCAGCATTCTAAGATCAGCATCAGAGATAAGCAGGCAGTCAGAGATAATCTAGACATGTAATTTTGAGAATAAGTCTAGTAAGTGTTAGAAGCAAGAGTTCTTAAATTCAACAGCTCTGCAGTTCTAACAATAGAAGGCTGCATTTGCAAGTTCACCACTTTCCCGCAGCGCAAGTCATTAAAAAAAGAAGAGCACTCTCTCCTGTCAAATGTTGTATTTCAACTCCTGACCTTTCATTCTGCCAATTCCCACTGTTTGAGCTAAAAGAACCAGCTCACAGATCTCCTCCTCCTTCTCTCGTCCTCTGCCTACCCTCACGTACTGCTCCACCACCTAACAAATCCTTCGAGAAAACCCTTATCCACCTCTCCTCAGAGCAAAGTCAAGCTGCTCCCCAAGCCGGATGTTTAATGGCCAAGCCAGGCCACAACCGGCTGCATCCACACATGTAGCTTGAGTCACCACTCAGACGCACCGAAATCGGCACTGGGGGAGCACCAAACGCTCCCGAACTCCTTCCTGCAAGCAAACATCCAGCTGCATCTTGACTAATTGCTCAGCATCTACTTAAAGTCACTCTGTATTAAAGCCTTTTCTGGCTTCATTTCCTGCCTGTGTCTTTAAACAGAGAAGGAATTCCTAAATTTGTGGATAAAAAGCTTAAGACATATGCTAGCTAGCAGCAGGAGAGCTCGCTGAAGCTTAATGTTCAGTACGAGTGCAGCAAGTGCAGGTTACATACTTTGCTCATAAACTTAGGAAATTTGCCCCCAAGACACTGGCCACCACCTCATCTTCCATCCAAGAACAAAGAAGGTACGATTATTTTTTGTAACCAATTATTTGTTCCAACAGCATGACAACTATAAGCATAACTTTTTTGACCCACCTGATAATAGAAAGGTATTGAAAGAATTCAAGCATAAGCAAAGAAGCCCTCTAGCAAGGGCATAAGACATTTTAGACCGTTGGTGAATTGGTGCTCTTGATATAATTCCTGCATACTAATTACATCGTTTTCTATTCCCTTGCCATGAAATTTGCCTTAACTCTGTTACGTGTCATGTTTAATCACTCTGTTTCTCTCAAAACAATCAATAGTGGCATGTTCAATAACAACAACATTGGAATTGAGATTCAAGAATCATTTAATTGCAGCTCATTCATCCTCAGAGGTATCAATTTAATTCATGCTAAACCATCAAACAACAAAACAATGAATTGCGCTAGTGGTATTTTGGTTTTGTCCTCACGTGTGAAAAGATTTTTGTTGTGGCCAAACCTCCCACCTCCTACAAGAGTTAACGGCACTGAATTTCCTCCTGATAATTTATTCTAAACATGTGACTACACTAGGAAAGACTTGGGACAAATTATCAATCAGTGGTTCACCACAACGTGATCCAACTACTTACTTTCCTGAACAGGATAACTATTCAAGTGGATCGGGCAGAAGGGTACACTTCAGTATTATTTGTTAAAGCTTTCGACACTCCTTCGCATGATGTTCTTACACGGAAAGCAAGACATTTTAGGTCAGAGCTGCCTCTGATTTCCACTGAGAACTCCATGAAGCTGGGAGGAAAAAGCTCTCAAGAGACAAGGGGAAAAAATAAATAAAAATCTTCCTGTCATTTGCTGCATAGCACTTCATTAAGGAAAAAAAGATAGGACTGAGTTCACATCTGGTTGAAAATGTGCTATAAAAAAAGCCTCAATTCCCTCCTCTATTGCATCAGCATTTCAAGGGGTTCCTGTAATGATCTCATCTGTAGAGCCGGCTTAACTAATCCCTTGAGGTCTCTTACTCCTGCATTACAATGACTATAAAATCCACTTTTCTGGAAGGGAAGGCAATTCATTGCTCTTTCACTTGAATCTCTTTTCCCTTAGAAAATTGGTATCATCAGCTTAGAAATCCTAAGTGACAAAATCATGAATTGCCCTGAACCAACAGCCAGAACACTCATCTCTCCACAAAAAGCCTCCTACAAACACCTTGTCAGGAGAAGATCTCCTGAATTTACTGTTTAAATCGATACTGATTCTCTGCTGCCATCAATGCCACCCAACAGACAATAGTGTACTCATCCCAAAATCCTCTCCTGTATTGCACCTACCTAGCAGTGGCCAAAAGCAGATGCCCACACACAATTAAGGAACAGAGCAAGAACATGATGACATTTCCTCAAATACTTTCCCAGCCTGTCACATGTTTCTAGAGACTACTGCTGTATATCAGTGCAGACAAAGTACAAACAGTTCCAATTCCAGTAAGCACTGTTACGTAAATAACAAAAGAAGTTATTAAAGCTGCAGAATTTATGACTGTAACAAGAATAGAAGAACTGGTCTATGCCTAGAGTGAAACTATCAATTACAGCTGCTTTCCATGTAGGCTGAAAACTTCTACTCAGAGAACAACCAAACCTACGTATCTGGAATCAGAGATCCAGATATTCTTGAGCTGCAGCCTGTTCAAATCAAGCTTACACCCTGCAGAGCATCACCTTCATGTTAGCTTTCCTCTTTATTACTGTCCCAGGAATCCCAGTGCACAGCCAATGGAAAGGAAAAAATACTGCTAGAGACAAAAAACAAAACCTGCCAGCACCCTACCCCAAACTCCCTTCCTGCACAGCAAGAAACAAGCTCCAGCTGTTCCAGTGTCCGATAGCTGCACCCTCTTACTGCGAGGTGACAGGATGCCCTAACCAGGGTAGCGCTGCCTTTAACAGGACTCAGAAAACAAGTTCTGCGACACAGAACTGTGTAGCTACTAGTTTAATACGCCAGCACCCCCCTGCACCTCCCAGCATGTATCCTCATGGCTCCAGTCATTCTGAAAAACTTTTGATGCTTGTCTTCAACAGCTCTTATCGTATTCTTCAGGGAACGTGGCTCAATGGGCCTCAGCTGCTCATCTTCAGATACCTGGACACCAGGACCCAAGTCTTGCTTATCCCAGCACATGTCCTAGTAAATGGAAGATCTGGATTTGATTTCACAGCTTCTGGTTTTGAGCTCCCCTTCTCTCTCCTGTGCTGCAGGCAGCACACCCTAAACTCCAGTGCTTTCCCAGCTGTTGGAGGGATCTCCATACCTACACTGGCACTCCAGCCCCCACGCGCTGAGCTACATGCACGTAGAGCTCTGCAATCCACTTTTCTTTCTCTGGGAAACCGGGAGAATACAAAGACTTTCCACCTTTCTTTTGCAGAGATGATGCAGCATTAAAGAAAAGCACTTGCACATCATAAGCTTTTAAAACTTAATTGCAGCAGAATTCTGCAGCATCTTTAGAAACACAGATATTTAACTACTGAGTATGGTGTCTTGATGCATCCAAGACATCTTAGATCAGCAACAACAAGGACAGATTGTCCTGCAGATCATTTTATGGACAGATCTCTCTGGATCTCATCACAGGTATCCTCAGTACAAGCAGAACAATTTATTTCAATGCTGTGTGGTGCTGAGAGACAAAAAACTTCACTATTCATAACACAAGCAGTACCAGGAGAGATAACATGCACTCAAGTTTCTCTGTTTTCCAGCACATCTGACGGTGTATTTGTATTCTATTCTGTCTTTATTTAAACCATCCTTAAGTGACTTACCTTTAAGACTTCCATCTTAAACCCGCTGTCTGATGTAGGTCCATCAGGCATTTGCAGGGCCTGAACAAAGGCCTCTGTGAACTGCTGCACCACAGGAAAGATCAGGACTTTGGCCGCACCCTGGTTACAACCAATGCAAGCACAGGTGAATACTAAATGCAGAACCCCCACATCTGGAAAGTAAAGCACTAGAAGCAACGGAAATTGCGCTTTTCTGCTATGAAACTGAAGAGGGACTCATGGTAACTGCAGAACGTTGCAAAGTCACATGAAATACTTGTTTCAGACATCACTTTGGCTCTCTCTCTCATGCTGGGAACTAAGCTCGGCTGAATCCCACCCACCAAAATCACACAGCACAGACTGCTGCGTAACACACACTTACATCTAAGTTAATCGCTTCAGACGCTAAGTAGCGATCCAGACAATCCAGTCCAGAGAGTCGCAGGGGTAGTGCACGTCCTCTTAAAGAGGCACTTTCATTTGATTAGATGAATCATGCCCGGCACCCTACCACCCGGATTCCCTGCCCCGGGCCATAGAAGAAACCTGTGGTGACTACATCACACACCAGCAATTACACGGAGCCCCATGGATAGCATTTATCTCCCTCCTAAGCCACCCTCCCCCAAACCAAACAAGCTCTTTGCGAGCTGAGTATCAACAGCTGGCCTGAAGATTACCGCGATGATTCTTCCTAGGAAAATGCAGTAAATATTTTTCCAGATGTCAAAGCACTCCATAAGCAGTGCTTGGCAGAGCAAGTAACACTGGACAAAAATAATTTTATTAAAAATATTCCTCGTAACTCCATAGCTAAGACAGCAAAGTTGTATGCTTAAATAAACTACAAAATATCACCTTAGTAATTTATAGAAAAAAAAGAAAAAGCAGCAATCTTTTAAAGTCAAATTTCCGTAGAATAAGTTTTGTTTACAATGTAAAGGACACTTTCAGCCCTCCGCCAGAATAAGGCAGTGGGGAGCTACTACTGTCTTCTGGATTCTGGTACCAGCTGCATGGTACTACTGCGTAAGCAGCCTTGCCAGTGCAGTAGAGATAGGGTGTCACTATCAGAACTTCCCAAAAGCCTGCACTGAATTGCTCCCTGTGCAAACAGGGAGGAAACAGCAGACACAGCCGCTCAGCAACGACCAGCCGCTAGACTGAGAGTCGCTCTTTCCTACCCTCACCTCCCAAAAAGTTAAAAAGCGCAATTTATTGTCTGTGAAGGGCTGGGAAACCCGCTTGTCAAAGGTCATATAAAATGCAGATGTGCTGAGCCAGACAGGAGATCCATGTGCACAAAGCTGCTTAAAACTGCATGGTGTTTTTTTTTCTTAACAGCTATTCTTCTAAAATTTCATTTGTTTTTGTTTCCACCACCCCTTTAGGAACAAAGGGCTAACACGCATGCTAAAGCACCTGGCGGAGTTCCAGGAGCTTGTAACCAATGCCTGGCCCAGAGGCCACAAAACTGCTCATGGGAGCCCGGATGGCCAAGGCCTGGCAGTTTATCAGGACACATGGTTCACCTGGAGACTGGAAGCCATGACAGGACTTCCGAAAAAATGGATGAAACAGTAACTCCTCCCCGTGCTGACTCCCCTTTCTTGGAGCTGCAACAAACACGTCTGTTGATATGTCACAAATTAAACTTAATTATGGAAACCAAGTAGCATCAAGGCATGCATGTAAAGGAGGGAGTTAGCCACTTTCTGTGTATTAAATTACACCCTCTTCCCCAGAATCACAGCTGACAGAGTACCTAATTCTTCAACATTTCATTTTCATACTAATAATTATTTAGAACCTCGCTCAGTTTGAATTCAGTGTATGTTTCAGGGTAAGTTAAACTCTTGCCTTTTCCAGTTCCTCCATGTTACAGATCATATGGGCACACGTGGTAAATATCTCCACTGCACGCGACCTTGTGCGAATACCATACACCTAGAAAAAAGTTTAAATAGAAGATCAGGAATACAAGATACTTTTATCATCTTTCATTTTCTTTTAATTGTATTTATTTTTTGCTTTAACCTCATTGTCTTATTTAGTATCGGCTACAACATTACTGCTGAAACATTAGCTGCCGTCAACTACCACATCATCAAGAAAATTCTTTAAGTCTAACTCATACAACAGTACAGCTTAACCATTAAATCTGGAGTTTCTCTGCTCCAAGAAACACTCCCACTAACGTCATTCAGTACCAATGTAAGAGCGAAGATCATACCTCTGCCATTGTGAAAATTTTGTACATCTCTGGAAGAATAACAGGAGCTACAAGCGGCATCTGTGTGTCCGTCACTTCCCGAGTAAACTCTATAAAATGGAAAAAGAAAGGAAGTTCTTACAGGAAAACAAATTTGTAGACAGCAACAGAATCTTTGGGAATCACTAACAACACATTGATTGTACTTGATTAGACCAGTGTCATCTGGCCTACCCATGGCAATCCTTGAAGGCAAGCAGAAAAATACCACACTAAAAATTGCAGGTGTCTGGAAAACAGTGTGCTACAACCAAAGTTCCTTCTGAGTTGTAACCTGTAGCACAGAACCTTCTTCCTCAGCTTTCCTGACATCTACTGAGCATGCAATCCAGCAGTGACTGACAGGCATCACACCCAGAAGAGAGGCAGTAAATTGCAGTCTCTTCTATTTGGAGTGAAAAGGGACAAGATACTAAGGCAAGGAGAAGCCCGAACCACTTCCTAGAGCAGCCTCGCCAAAGCTCTCCCACACACATACCTGTAAGCACTCTCATGGCTCCATGCACCGCATTCACATCGCCACTAACCAGCATCTCCATCAAGAGATTGAAAAGCTCGGGCCAGGCTTCAGGCCAGTCCCAATGGGCTATTGCTGAAACTGCATAAGCAACGCTTGAGCGCACTTTGCTGATGGATTCTCTCAGCCCGTTGGGTAGGAGCTCCCTAATAGCAACTTTTGCCTGTAGAGAATAACATCATTTAGCAAAACAGATCCCCAGTCATAAAACAATTTAATAAAAAAAAACATTATACCTATGACTGTATCCTGATATTGAGTCAACAATCGGTCTTACAAAATGAACAGTCATGAGACAAGAAAAGCCTCGCGCACTACACCCCATAATTTTTTTACAGACGACTGCACGGTGTGTTTTAACACAGCACCCTTCTAACACAGAGCACTCGGCCAAGCAAACAGTAAATAGCTCACAGCTGCAATTAGATAGGATGCGGATATCTACACGGAAGACGCCCAGAGTTAGCCAAGATAAATCCCAGCTCCAGTGTCGGGGACTATGTTTGCTTACTTTGGAAGATTTCAGTAAACGAGAAGTAGTCACCCAACCCTGAAGGGATGGGAAAAAAAAAAGCCAGCTCTTCTGGGGCACAATTCACAAGATCTATTTCAAGTAACTATCTCTGGATGGGATGAATCATACTCCAGATGTGAAAGATGGTCCGGTCAACAGTCGAAGTGGCAAAACGTTGGAACCTCTGGTCATTTTAGCTGTTCAGATACTCCTCCTGAACAGATTTTTAATGAAACTCAGCAGATCTTTAAACTGAAATTTGTCATGGGAAAATAGCCCTAAGTCCCAAGCTGAAAAACACAAGATTTAGCAAATCTCTGAAAAAGGACTGCCAGAATCAGTATTTGTAAATTTGTGAAACTTACAAAGCAGCTTTCTTCTAGTCTTGCTCTTAGAGCAGCAGACACATTATGGCTGAACTCTTCCTACAGAAATTAGCCCAAGCTCCTCAAGTCTAGTCCTGTTTTAAGCAACTGAAAACAGATTTTCAAAATGGAAAGTGTCAGAAAACCTTAACGGAAGTCACTAATCCTGGTAATACACAAGGGCACTGACGCTTTTTAAACCATCTACAAAATGAATATTCTTGATGGATAAAGTGTCTCAAAGTAGGCAACATGAAACAAAATCTTACCCTCTCCGTGGTCTCTGGAGGTCTAAACTTTTCCGACTGAGAACACCAGTGAGTTTCCACATACTGTTTCAAAATTACAGACGCTAGCTGTATTGGAAAAGAGGTCAAGAATCAGTAACAAAACCTGAAGCCACGGCATCACCCCGACCCATTTGCTTGGTCTCCCATCCCACCATGCTGCTTTTAGAGGGGTGACAGGGCTTGGCAAAAACGCAAAACTTTTGTGAAACAGACAAAAAAAAAAAATTACTGTAGTAGAAAGATGAACTGAGGGTAACTCACTGAGCAACGATGGCCTGTGCAGCATCGACAGAAGGCAGGAGCTTTATTTCCCCACCGCTAAAAAGGCACAAGATACGGGCCACACGATAACTAATGAAATACAGAACCTAAACTTCCTTTTCAAGGAGGAAAACACCTACAGAAAAAAAAAATGCTGCAAAGGGAAGTCACACTTCCACTTGCTAATGCTCACCATCCACCTAATAAGTTGTGCCCATTCTGAGTACAGTACCGTCTCAGCACCAGGCTTATTAAGTTCAAAAAGCATTATTTTCCAAAGGTTTGTAACACCTGAACAATGTTGAAAAAGTGACGGCTCTAGAGAAATGTAAAAGAAAATGGAGAAGCAGTAAAGGAAAGCTACCTCCATTTTTTTTACCTGGAAATGTGAAAGAATACTTTGAAGCCCAAGGAAACTTTCTGCAGTTCCAGGTAAACTCACCTGACGGATGGCCAGAGCTCCCTGGGGATCTACAGTCAGTTCTGCTAAATGAACACCAAATTCTGCAAGGAAAAAAGAAAAAAAAAATAAAATTGGTATCATAACTTTTATTCCCACACAGCAAAACTCATCAAGATTTTTGGAGAAAGACATCATACCAAGTGAATGACTCATATGTGGGAAGCAGAAGACAATTCCAAAGCATAGCTACTCAAATGAATCACGAGCATTAATTCTCCCTTGTGCTCTCTGCACAAACTTAATTTATTCTCTAAGCATCTTATTTCTTTTTTTTCGGGGGCAAAAAATTTTGCAACACAGGTTAATAACAAGCAAATAATTGACTATTAAAAAAAAAAACAAACCACTTATCTACAACGTAACATCATTAGTCACGTCCCTACATGAGAGATGCATGGATTAGATCCAGGATGGGGCGCGACAGAAGACTGCCAGACAGCAGTCCCTTTTCGGACAAGCCGGGTTCATCCAGAGAGTGGTTTGGAAACATCACTTCAGCTGTCTCCAAACACACTGTAACGCAGCTCAGAACGCACCGAGCGCCTTCCTGAGCAAACCCTGCCCGAGCACGCTGACACCAGAAACCGCCGGTGCAATCATTCGGGCTGTGAGACCTTCTCCAGCGAGAAATTTGTCCAGAAAAAGTAAGAGCTGCTTCTTAGTCACCAAGCAAGTTCTGTAACAAAGGCAAAAGTAAAATGCTTGTACCGATTCTGTTGGTGACCGAGCACAGGAAATAAAAACCAGGAAGAGCAGCTGTTCTGCTATGGTAAATCCATAAGTCTCCATAAATTTGCTTAAAATTGCAACTTTAAGTTCTGGATAGCTGATAACTGTACTAAATACTTCATTTAATTTCACTAGTCTGCTTAAGAAATGCATTTGTGAGGTTTTTGTTCTAGAAACCATGGAGCAGAAGGTATGCCCTGAGGTCCTCCTAGCACAACCTGACTCCCACGGACAGGACAAACGTGCTTACAGCATTTTGGACAAAAACACATCAAGAATTCTTCTGAAAAAGCCTTCTGCAACTTTCCTTAGCAGCATATTGAAGTCCTTCACAAGTGTGGTTAGCTGAGTTTCTTCTAATAACTGCCTCTCACTTTCCCATGATTACACTGAACGTGCTCAGTTCCTTCAACCTTTCCTCATACATCATGCATTTAAAAAAAAAAAAAAAAAAAAAAAAAAAAAAAGAAAAAAACCCGCTCTCCTCCTAGCTGCAAAAGCAAGGAGCCTCATTCCGAGATGTACTTAACGTAATACTCCTCTGAACCGCAGCAGTTATTATTCTTCTAGCTGTCTGCAATACTCCAGACGTGAGTGTGGCATTGCACGTCAGCCTCCTTTTTAAATCGTATAACTGAAGCCAGAAGCCAGAATAAATGCAACGGCTTCACACATTTGCGACTCGCTACTATGACTCTATTTTGCAGCCTTCAAACCTGGCTGCATATGTGCGTTTGATATTTTTCCTTACACAGTGTAGTCTGCATTTGATTTACAAAATTCTGTTTCGATTATTTCAGGCCATCTCTCCAATTTTCCGACACCGTATTAATTCTGCTCTCCAAGCAGATTGCAGCGCCGTCATTAGTAAACCAGAGGTGTACTCACTACTGCAGCAACCAAGAGCTCTGTCGTAAAAACCCCTTGGGTTGACAATAAGCCACCGGTAACTTCACGCACAGGTTTTCAGCCAACTCCGCGTCTTAAAATACTACAAAACTATAAGTCCTTAACTGATCAATGAACATTGTGGCAAATTCATATCAGGAACCCTACTGGACTCAGATCATTCGTATTCAGCGCTTGCTTGTTTCAGCAATAAGCCGGTTCTCCCATCAAACAAAAATTAGATGGAGTTATTCAGAACAGCTCATCCTAAACTGTACTGGCTGTGTAGCATCCATTTATCCTATTATATTATAGACAACGGCAAGCTGCTTAATGAGCTGGTCCGAGAACCTCTCCAGGGACTGAAGTTACACCAATCATTGTGTATCTCACTGGCTCCTCTTTTCTCAAAGAACTGGTCTATTATTGGTTTTTTTCCCAGTTGAGGAAACTTTGTATTCTTATCATGGGCAACTGCAGTTCAAATGCATCTCTTCATAAGTGCTTCCTCCACTCATACCTTGTAGATTTGAGGTATCGGAAGCATCAAGTCTTATTCCCAAGAAAAAGTCCGTAAAACCAAAAGATTACAAACTTTTAATGAAGGGCCTGGCATAGGGAACACTTGGCAAACACATTTCCTCCCAGCTCTGCTTGTCCTCTCCATTAATCTCCATATTAGAGAAGCCCGACTCTCCTCCTTCACAACCAAGCTTCATCTACCGCATAACCAGTCTACAAACCTACTGCCTCATCTTTTTTGAGAAATTAAGCCAGACCATACAAAAAAAAACCAAACTATTAAGCAAGCGGGGAAGAATAAACAAGCAGGACTTTCTACTGAATCACTGCCCTTCACCTCCTGCCTTGCTGAAGGGGGCCAGTACCGACTGAGTCCAGCTCAGTACGTTCATACAGATCTGGTTCGGGAGCTGCTACAGGTCCCTTTTAGTTGTCCCTGTTTGGGGCAGAGACAGGCACTGGCAGAGGGAGAGGCCCTGGTAGCTGCTCCAGCCAGCTAAGGTGAATCCACTGCCCCATGGCCCCTGCCACTCCAAATTAAAACAGCATTCAGTTCGCAGAGACCAGATCTCACAACCGCTGTAGCGTCAGAGCTCGAGTTCCCTTCACGCAACACCTCCCCAGCCCTTGTGCATCGCGGTCTTTAGCTACGCAGGCGCAGGCAAAGTTTTCCACGGGACTGGTTTTCAATAACGTCATCATGAAGTAATTCGAGTTGAAAGGACTTGGGAGGTCATCCTGTCCAACCTACTGCTCAAAGCAGGGTCAGCTGCGAGGTCAGACCGGTGCAGAGCACGGAGGGCATCTGCAGGCAGACCAGGGAGAAATCACAAGTCAGCACCTAATAGTTAGCCATCTTTCTTACACACCACAAATGCGCTTCTCTGAGGAACTTCTGCACCCATCATGATGCTCAATGACTACTCTGAAAGCACTCTTGTTTTCAGCACACCTCTGAAAACTACAACTGTATTTTCATCTTTTCTCAGCAAAAGAACGAAAGATCAAGGCCAGTCTTCCCCAGCATCTGTGACAGCTTTAGGTCTCTCACTTGAAATCCCTTCTTTGCAGCTTCTCATTACACTCAACGACGTCTGCAGCATTTCACAGTGCAAATAACAGCACTTGCTGCTGTGAATAACCTTTCTTCCTGAAAGTCAGATACCATCTGTCCCAGCGTGGCCATTTCTTGTTTCGATTTCCCTGTTAAAAACTCAGCTCAATGTCAAAACGTTAACTCCTGGTAAAAATTCAGCTCAATTTATCCATTCAAAGGGCTTCCACTCTTTTCTGCACATCATCCGCTCTCCTATGATTCAAGTTACAGCCAAGAGACCACCATACAACCGTGTACTGTGGTCGTGTTTGTAAATTCTCCAGAATCCCTCCTTCCACACAACACTCAGTTTCACGGCACAAAATCACGTATTCAAGGAGGCACCCAAAGCAATACAGAAATCACTCTCGACGCCGTACGCATCGAAACAGTTCTGTCAGGAAGGAGCCGACCACAAGCAAAACCATGCTGAACTGGTGAAGCACAAGTGGTGCTACAAGTTTTGTGCTATCGCTGTGCCTACAGCTCTCCGGACACAAACGGACAGCAAACTGGATCACGCAAACGTCATCAGAGAATCGACGGACTTTTAAAGCATCCAACTAAATGTGCTGAGGCACCTACTCTGGAAGAGAAGACGCTGAAAGAACATTTACAAGACCCACAAAGCCAATATTCAAATCTGAGATCACGTTCAAATGGAAGCGTTGGTGGACTCCTGCACAAGACTAATCTCAAACAAGAAGGACAAGAAACTTTAAAGAAGGTCAGCATGCCCAGATTGACACCTGAGTCAGTTTGCCAAGGTGCGCGCCATCTTCCCAGCCACCTGCACATCTCAGCTTCTGGCAATAAACGACCTTGCAAAGGACTCAGCTGAAGACGCCTTTTCATACACAAGATGTCACAACATAAGCCAGGCTTAAGAGAGACTTATAAATGCCTTTTTTACCTGCAAAAAGGGCAAACAGAAACACACAGCATAGACAGGCAAAAGAAAGGAATTCTCCAGCCTGGAGCCATCCATCTATCACCAACCACGACACTTCCAGAGCACAAGAGCAATTAGCTCAGAGACATCGCACTGCCATCACAAAACATCAAACTTACTGGCTAAGCGGGCAACCAGGCAGCAGTACTTTTCAACTGTATAAGAAGCTGGCATTAAAACTCCTGATCAGCATAATTTAGAGAAATGGGTTACAGACACTGCTCTTCTTCATAGGGTCAAAGTATGATCCCTCCCGGTGGACATGAACCTCCTGCAGAGCGGCACTGGCCCTGCTCTGACATCCCTGGAGACGGCTTGGCCTCCGTACGCGCTCTCTGGTATAGCAAGATGTAGAGAAAGAGATGATTTTTACACCTTATGGAATTATCCTCAAGTCACGCGACATCAGCCACAGCGCAGACGTGTGCACCATCAGAGGTGGGGTATGCTGTCACCTAGATGGACAAGACAAAGGAAGAATGGAAACGCTATCCTCCCTTCTCTGGGAACAAGCCGATGGCGGAGTTGAGTTAGACGCGTGTACAGCAGTACCGCTCCACAACCTGCAGCTCTCATTTCTCCTGCCTTCCCCCTGAACAGTCTCAGACGTTGCTTTTATTTATGTTCCGTTAAAACCTAGAGACAACAAAGGTCACCGGGGGAACCTTCAGCTTTCTGGAGATCGACAATAATGCATCTCCCATCCCCAAGCTGTCAGGCTGTGCCTATTCCCACGCTTTCTCAGCAGACAGAAGATGCAAGGAAGAGACTGAGTCGCTGGGGATGTCTGGAAGGTGCTAAAGTATGGAACTGTAGGAAGAAACTGCCACCACGTCCTTACTCCAGAGCTGACGCCCCATGTTCCTCCAGAACGGCTGTATCGAGTCAGCCAGCAGACTCCTCCTGGACAGTCCAGCCTGCTCCTGCGCTGTGCATTTCTACCCATCCCCTTGTTCAAGCACCGGCCAGATCCGCTACGGAGCTGCTGCAGGGAGCTGGACTGCAACCTCACAAAAAACAGAACCATCCCCATCTGGCTAAACCCTGCATGGAGGATAGCGGGCGCTAGCGCGGGGCAGCGCACAACACACAGGGAGAGCGAACCGCTGCGTGGGCTTAACCGTATTACACAACCCAACCTGCAAGCAGCTTAAGAAAAGAGGGGAGGGCAGAACAACGCATCCCTCAACACAGCCCTCGGGAGCCGCGGTGCTGAGAACCTCCTGAAGCAGGTCTTGTACCCGACCAGCGTGTTGAATGGTTCTTGATGAGTTTTTTCCTCCAGAAATGTCAAACTGTTTTTAAAACATTTCTACCTCTAACATCCAACAGTGATGAGTTCCACAGTTTGCACACTGGTGGAAACAACTTGCTTCCTTCTCCTTGCTTTAGATTGATTTTCATCTCGTGTTGGCTTTATGAGAAGTCACAAATAATCACTCCTCACTCATCTCCTCTGTCGCTTATGATTTTAGAGCCTCCATCTCTGCTAACTCTTTCCCAGGCAGAAAAGTCAATGTATTCACTCTTTCTCAGAACAGAAGCTTTTCCACACCTTTGTGAATGCATTTTTACTGTCCTGCTTTATCCCTCCAGAGAGCAGCAAGCCAGTAACGCATGCGGCGCACGGACTGCAGAAGCATGAGGAATTTATGTCGCGCTTTGTTCTCTGTTCCCTCCTTAACGGTCCATTTGGCTTTCAGAGCACGGCACAGCAGTGAATGGGTATTTTCAGGAAACTCTCCACACAGACAATGGGATCTCTTCTCCCAGTGGCAACAGTTAGGACAGCCCATTACTTTTTAAGGTATTATTTCTGGGCTGTCTCCTCCTCCCTGAGCATTACTGTGCTGACCGACACCGACCTCCACCTGCCATCTGCACACTCAACTCACGCTTGTGAAATCATTCTGTAATTTTTGCCACCGATTCTCACTCTGGCCAGACTGAACAGCACAGCACTATCAGCAACTTCACCACACCGCCATTCACTCTTTTCCACACTCTACAGACGTGCTGAGCCGTCCAGCTTCACGTGGGACTCTCGATTATCTCCCTGCAGCATGAAACATCACCAGTCACTTCTACTTCTTGTCTTCAAGCTTTTAATGAGTTATTAATTCAAGAGCTGTCCGCAGCAGTTTAGTTTCTTCAAAAAGTTCCAGTAAGGGAATTTTCTAAAAGCTTTCTGGCAGCCCCGGGACTCCCTCAAACAGCTCTCCTATTAAACAGAGATCGACTCTGCCACAACAACCTCACGTACCCAGCTTTCCTCATTCCAGCTCTTGACGTGATTTTAACCACTGCAGGCAGCGCAAAGGCCACAGCGACTCACCTGTAGCAAGCCTGATGTTCACCTCTCCGCTCCTCACCTTAGAGCCCTCACTAAAAGCTCTCCTGTGTTTACCAGCTTGCATTTATCTGGTCCCTAAGCAACCTTAAGCAGCAAGTTTTACAGCACAATTCGTAGCACAGTAATTTAATGTTTGAGTCCCTTTAAAATTCTTGGAGATCCATCCCGCAGCACTTGCTGTTTTAAGTAAACCGATAAGTGAAACTACTTCTACTCATGCTTCAGCCTGATGCGGATCCTCCAGCGTGCCTCCTGTAGACGCCCTTCAACTCGGCAACTCAGCACCCACACAAGGAATTCACTTTTCCTGCAGCCCTACACTCCTTGAACGTACCTCGCACGCTTCAGAACGATCTGCGTTTCTTTACCTCAACCATACAATGTTGGCAAACACTGTATTCTGTCAGCTCCTCCTCTCGGTTTTTGCAAGTTTCTCCGCAACAAAAACAGCACTGAAAGGAATATAGCTTATTGCTTTTGCTTGACTAGGGTAAGAGAGGAGGAATCACAGAAGGACAGAATAATCCAGCTGAAAGAGAGCTCAGGAGGTCTCCAGTCCAACCCCCGTGATCAAAGCAGCATCAAATCGGGCTGCTCAGAGCGTTTTCTAGCCAGGTCTTGGAGATATTCAAGGATGGAAACGGCACAGCTTCTCTGGACAACCTGCTCCAAAGCTTGGCTCTCCTCACAGCGAAAAAATTTCTCCTTGTATCCAGTCTGAACCCTCTTGTTTCATTTTGTGCCTGTTTTCCTTCATCTTCTCCCATCCCCCAGTGTCTTGGCAACCTCCTCACAGTTACCAGAAGCTGCTGTCAGATCCACCCCCAAAACCCTCTTGTCTCTACACTGGAAAATCCCTCTCCCCTAGCAGCTCCTCCTGTGGCAAGTGCTGCAGTTCCCCAACCAACCTGATGGCCCTCTGCTGAACTCACTGCCGTTTATTGCTGCCAAAACCAGACAAGTATTCTGGATGTGGTCTAGCAAGCGCCGACTGGAGAGGGTCCATCACTGCCTCTGACCCTGCTCACACAGCCCAGGACGCAGGTGGCCTCCAGGGCACACTGCTGGCCCCGTCCAGCTGGTTGGCCACCAGCATTTCCAGGCCCTCTGCCACAGAGCTGCTCGCCAGCCTGCCAGAGCCTGACCTGCACCCCAACAATGGGTTCTCCTACCCCAGGTGCAGAGCGTGGTGTCTGTCATTGCTGAATTTCAGGAGGATCCTCTCGGTCCACTCCTGCAGGGCTCTCTGGACAGCAGCCCTGCCCTCAAGGACATCGGTCACCTCGCCCCCGCTTTGGTGTCACCTGCAAACTGCACGAGAGGCTTTCTGTAGCCTCCTCCAGGTCACCGGTATTGGTCCTGCAATAGACCTGTGCAGTTCTGGGACTGCAGCTGCAGAGAAGTATTGGGTGACTTTAGGGTATTTGTAGAACAGTGAAAAAATAGAAAGCACAGATGACTCCATTCCTCTCGCCCTTAACGTTATTATCCACCAAATGTGGCATTCCTGGGCTCTCAAAGGGACCTTAGGGACAGCCATCACCTACAGCCCTCAAAAAATATTCTTTTCTGGACATCTGTTACCAAAAGCACTACACAAATTTGATTTCATTTCTTGTGGTAAGATTCAGACCGTTTGGGGAAAAAAAGAAGTACCCACTGAAGAGCACGTTGACTGTAGCAGCTTTGCAAGGTAAAGGCTCTGTGCGTCAACAAACCTCGCAGCACTTCCACTCGTACTACTGCAATGCCATCAAATCACTCACTAAACCTCCAACAGCACACGTTTCCTGTAATGCGTCAAGGAAGCCTTAACCCGAGAGTGTTACAAGCACATGTTAAGGGACTGCACAACAAGAAACATTTTACCAAAAAAATTTGTCTTCCTTTCATTGCCCAGTCTCATTCCCTGAGTAACATTATCACAGCACTATTCTTGACCCAGTCATGTCCTTACACCTTCCTTCTCTTTACCATCAACTTCCTTTGATAACACTTCTGAGGTAAAGTTCAGGAACAGAAAGACTTTAAAACACTTTACAAAATAGTTTCAGAATGGGACAATCAGACAAAGGCAAGGCAAAATTTCCAGGAGGGTCCATGAACAACCAGCCCATCACGCTGCCAGCCCACAGGGCCAAAGGCTGCAGTGCCACGCTCTCCAGCGCCCAGCTCCTGTCACGGCCGATTACCTGCAAATCTTCCAGTGGCTTCTACAGATTCCAGCTCTTTGGGATGGGTCACAAAATATAAGCTGAAGTGAAATAAGATCTTACCATCAATAGGTTTTCAAGCGTAGCTTCCACCCAGGACAAGCAGCAAGTGCATGAGCTAGCTTAGTGCCACCATAAAAAGGCCAGATGAGTAACGGAATAATCAGAGGCACTGTTTGAATTCGGGGTGCTTGTTCTTTTAAGCTCTGTCCTTTTCAAGGCCACAGGCCAGCTCCGCCGTCTCGTATGCCCTCAGCTCTCCAGAACAGACAATGGAGCACCCAGGAGCCGGGTGTTCCGCAGGAGTTCCACACGAGACGAGGGTGCAGCTACGTCCACGCTCAACCTAACGCACGCCCTGTCCCGGCGATGACCGGCGGGACGCGGGCACGCACGTCAAGAGGTGGAGAGCATCCAGAGGTGGGACAGGGCCTGCAACGGGAAGGCTCTCCGTGCCCGACGCAACCCTGGGGACTTCAGCTCGGGCGGAAAGCGGTGCCCAAAGCAACGGGCCCGCCGCGCCGCCTCCCCCTCCGCGCCCGGCCAGCGGTGAGCTCACGGCGCTCCCCGCCCACCCGGGCCCCACACACGGCCGTTCCCCGCGCTGCCCCACCGCCGCTCCCCTCCTGCCCCACTGACGGGAAGCGGTGCCTTGAGGAAACCCCGCTGCGGCTTCGCCCGGCGACCTCCGCTACAGGGCCGGGGGACGGCGAACCCGCAGCCCAGCTCCTGAAAACCGGGAAACCGGTGGGAACAGCCGGCCCGAGAGCTGCGGCTGGAAGTTTTGGCCGAGGCCAACGCGCGGCCACGAGGCGCCGGCACCGGGAAACGTTGAGGGGAAGGCGGCGGCGGCCTTTCCCCACCGGGACACCGCCCCCCCCCCGCCCCTCGCCCCGCGGCCCGGCCCTCACTCACCCTCCGTCACCTCCAGCACCTTCACCTGCTCCTCCGCGGCGGCGCGCACCGCCTGCACCGGGCACAGGATCCCCGTCAACGTCTCCACCAACGCTTCCTTCAACCCCTGAGCCACCGGTCCCGGCCCTGGTCCCGGTCCTTGCCCGCCTCCTCCCGCCGCCGCCGCGCCCGCCATCGTTTCTTTCCTTTCCTTTCCTTTCCTTCCCCCCCCCCCCCCACCCCACCCCCCTTTTCCCGGCTCCTCCGCCGCCGCCGCCGCCGCGCGCGCCAAACGCACGGCACGCACGCACGCGTCAGCGACGCGCCGGCAGTGAGGTGTGCACGGGCTCCGCGCCCTCCCCTCTCCCCCCCCCCCGCCCCCGCCCTCCCCGACGCTCACAGCGCCCCCTAGCGGCGTGGCGGGATCGGTGGCTGGCGGTGGGCGGGAAATGGCGGCGGTGGAACCGGTAGCGGCAACCGGGGCCGAGGCAGCGCCCGGGCTCCCGCAGAGCGCCTTGGGCGCTCTGCGGGAGCCCGGGCGCTGCCTCGGCCCCAAGAAGGCTCGGAATAGGAGCTTGAGAGGCGACCTTGAGGATCCCTCAGGAGCTGGGGGATGGCATTTCAAGGGTCTGCGCTGAAGGGTCAGGTGCAGGCACTTGAGCCAAAACAGCTCCGTTTTGTGTTTAAATGACGTGGAGGTGACCCTTGGAGCAAAGTTTCCTTGCAAAGGCGTTGAGAGGGTGGTTTTGAGTCCTTCCCGCTCCGCTTCTGCGCGTGATTTTTGTGCAGAAGGCGTGAGGGGAGCACGGCACTGTCCCAGGGCGCCATGACGGGTGTCGTAGTTCAGCCCCGATCAGGACGGGACTACGCAGTCTGTCTCTTGCTCCCCCCACCCTCTGAGAGAACAGGAGGAGAGGATACAAGAAAAACAGCTCAAGGTTTGAGATAAGGACGGGGAGAAATCCTTAAAGTTACCGTCACGGGCAAAACAGACTTGACTTGGGGAAAACTATTCATTTATTTCTAAAACTAGCAGGAGAATGAGACAGGGAACAAGATAACCTCCCCCCACCCCTCCCTCTTCCCGGGCTTAACATTATCTCTACTACCTTCCCCCCGAGGGGCACGGGGGGGAAAAGGGAATGGGGGTCGCGGTCAGTTCATCACGCGTTGTTTTACGCCTCTGTGTCATCGTCAGGGGAAGAACTCCTCGCATTCCTCCTCTGCTCCAGCGTGGGGTCCCTCCCACGGGCCACAGTCCTTTGTGGAACTGCTCCGGCGTGGGTCATCTCTTCCACGGGTGCAGTCCCTCCAGAACAGCTGTCCCAGCGGGCCCTCCACGGGCCACAGCCTCCTTCAGGCCTCCACCTGCTCCGGCGTGGGGTCCTCCACGGGCTGCAGGTGGATCTCTGCCCCTCCGTGGACCTCCATGGGCTGCAGGGGGACAACCTGCTCCACCATGGTCGTCACCACGAGCTGCAGGGGAATCTTGGCCAGGAGCCGCATTACTCCTCCCCCTCCTTCTTCACTGACCTTGGCGTCTGCAGCCGTTCCTCACAACAGGCTGGCAGACGCCTCTCAGGATCCTTTTTACATCTTATTCACTTCAACTGCTCCTCTCCACTTCTTGCAGCCAGGCCGGGCCGAGTTGGGCCCAGTCGGCTGCCCGGCGGGAGGCCAGAGGGTGAGGCCTGCAAGGCCCACGAGGCTCGCGCTTCCCCCTCTCTGCCCCCGCTCAGCTGCTTCACATCTCTCTTTTCCTGTTTTTCCCTTCTTAAATACGTTATCGCAGAGGTGTTATCACGGGACATTCTGCTACCAATCGGCTCGGCCTTGGCCAGCAGCGCATCCGCCCTAGGCCCGGCCGAGTCCACTGAACAAAGGGGAGCGACTTCTAGCAGTTTCCTACAGAAGCTGCCACCTTAGGCCCCCCCGCACTAACAAAACCAGAACACGGGCCCCTGGCCTGCAGCGGCTGGAGCACGAGGGAACGGGGCCGACGCTGCGGGAGCCCCCTGCGACGGGGCGGAGCTGGAAGGTAAATGAAGCCTCAAGTTCTTGATTCAGGTTTGAGTAGTGCCGCACGTGACGCCTGCGGGAAGAGAGTGGGCTGCCGTCCCTCTGTATGGGTAAGGAACGAGGCAGCTGGAGGTGGTCTCACGCTGCGAGCAAAACAAGAGCCACACTTGTTTATTCAGCAGGGGAGCCAAGTACTGCTCTGTTTCCCTGTTTTCTACAACTGTTTCTTTAGGAAATATAAGCAATTTTACAAATCATTCCAAGTACCGAAAAGCGGTATTAACACATTCAAACTGGGCTTCTTTTCCATGAGGGATGGTGCTAGAGTTGCATTTTGGCGTGGTGGTCCAGTAAGTAGGCCCCACGCACTTTGGAGCACGGTGCTCCTAGGGATTTTTCTGAGCCACGTGGCGATTCGGTCCTTAACTCCTCTGCAGCAGGACCCGACAGCGATTTGTATACGAACACAGGCCAGTACCGGGGTGAGCCTGGGAAGCACGACGGAGCCAGCACTCATGTTCAACAATCCCCATGCTGCCGCTGGCTGCATTACATACTTTTTATTCCTTCCCTACAGGTCTCTTATGACTTAGCCTCCCTCCAGCCTGGGGGAAATTCTCTTTCCAGAGAAAGCCTGTCATTACCGGGACTGTTTCCTTCCTTGCCCACAACATTTTCTGCTTGAAAGCTACTTGGGGTTCTCAAGTGATTACCTGTTAACAGATGTGCTGCCACGAGGAGGATTGGTTTTTAGTCTTATCTTGGCGCTATTTAATAATTAAGCACACCTCATCACTTCTGCACAAGTCTTGTTCTCCTCCTAGAGCCATCCTTTCCTCATGCACCCATCTCTCTTTTTGTGCATTTTGTTATGTTCTGAGCCAGCTTTGCCGGCCTCTTTGGAGCTGGAGTCCGTTCCTCCAGGATAACATCTCCAGGCACATTCTCCCCCACCGATGTATTTTTAAACGTTCTTGTCAAGAGCAACGCAACCAAATGCTCCTATAAATCATGCATGTAATTCTGCGGTCCGAGTTCAAGATTTTCTCTACAAGTAGAAAGAGCAACTCGAGATACTACAGAAACACAAGCGTGGGTTCAGCTCCCTGCAGCCACAGTTTGGAGGTGAGTGTCCCGCTGCCACTCGTCCTGCAGCCCCACAGCCACCCCTGTCCCTGCCTCGCTGCAGCCCTTCCCCTCTGCCAGCGCAAGGGCCGTACAGCCGCACCGCTGGCCGGACAGGCACACGCTTGGTCAGCACTAATCCACAGCGCCTGTGAGAGCGGGCGCTCCTTCCTTCGGCGCTGGCCAGGGCCCTTCCTGCGATCGCCCCAGCCCTGCCTGCGGTCTCTCCGTGTTGCGGTCTCTCCGTGTTGCGGTCTCTCCGTGTTGCGGTCTCCCTGCCCAGGCAGCGACAGCTCTGCAGAGGGTGGCTTCACACCCGGAACAGGCAGGCAGTGGAAGCGGCAGGAGCTGCTCTCCAGAAGCTCCTCAGATGCTGTCTGGACAGCTGCAGTTGGGTGAGATCAGTCCATCGTGACACCTAGTTACAAAAATGCCCCCAACACCATAAAGTTAGATTTGCTTCTGCAAAAGTTAGGGAAGTTGGGCTGAAGGACCCCATCTTTCCCCCTGAACTGGGCAGGAGCAGGGGGACAGGCTGAGGCCCAGCACTCCCCGCGTCCCATGCCAAGCCGTGCTCTCCCAGGCAGCGGCAGGCTGGGGACAGCAGAGGCCATTCCCAGTCAGCGGCATAGGCACAACCAGTTTAGGTTGGTATTTTTGTGAGGAGAGGAGCAGCAGACTTCAGCCACGCCGCTCGTACCCACAGGCAGAGACTCTCACTGCTAGTCCCAGAGAGACTTCTCCGCCAGGTGATTCAATATTCTTTTTCTCCCTTGTTCTTCCCAATCCAAAATGCCACTTCAGCTGGAGGAACAAGTACGTATTTGTGCAGGGTGTCACTTCTGCCAGCCCAGGGTCATCTGCCCCTCTTTGCGCTGTCCTAGTGTTGGGGCGTAGGGGAAGACGCACGTCAATTCCTGCTGCACCAAGAGCAGAGAGACGTGCCCAGGACTATCACACCGGACTTTCCACTGGCAGCCTGTGCTGGCTGGCTGACGTCAGAACAGACACGTCTGTGCAAGTATTTGTGATAATTTTTGTCGCTTTTTAACAATCTGAACTGTTTCCTCTGCACTTGCTAACATTTTACAGAAAACGAAGAGGCAGTTCGAGGAGAGGAGGGGTATCCCGGAGCTTGCCTAGCCCATAATCCTCCTTTTTGCTCAAGTGACCATACAACTGCTCTGAATGCTCCAACTCACCCTCCCGTTTTTGTAGAAATTACAGTTATTTGACTCTTCCAGGCCTTTTCAGGTTTGAATTCCCATCTGTTTTGTACATTGCATGGTCTCTTCACACGTTTTCTGCATAGATGCCTCCCGCAGAGGCCAGTAACCTAGGGCTCGCCTTTCAACTGCCATGCATTGTGCCTCAAAGCTGAACGGGTTCTGACATTCGTCTTTTCTTTTGCCATGCTTTAGGGAAGAGAGTTCAGTCACCACAAAAAAATTATATTCTTAGCATGGAAAGATATTTTATGATGAACTCCTTGTTTCCTCCTGTGATGTCTCAACTCGCAGGCAAGGCACACAAGCCCCTGAGGAAGGAAGAGAAGGCAGCCCGTGGCTCCCCTGCCAAGCAAGGCCCCCCAGAAAGACGCGCAGCTGGCACAGGGCTGCTGTCAGCAGCAAAAATCCTCCACCAGAAACCGAGGCCAGCACAAGGAGCAGACCCCGCATCAGCCCAAGTTACCAGGCGTTAGCCAGGGACATTACGTGGTACCTGCCTGACCTGTCCCCTGCTTGGTTAAGGTTTAACTCCAGGCAACAGGAGCATGAAGCCCCCAATGGTGTGTTCTGTGGACAGGGAGCTACATTTTTTACTACATTTTATAAAGTATTCATACATTTTTAGACATCCAGCTCACACGGATTTCTGGAGGCAAGCACACAGGCAGAAAGTCTGGCGCAGTTTTGGGATTAAGCATTACTGTAAGCAGTAGGATTCACAAACACTTCAGAACTTGAAAAACATGAGGTACGCAAGGTACCTTCCTGGAGCTGCACCTGTTTTAATTTCGGGTATGTCGCTTTCTCCTCAACCACCTCTCAGTTCTTGGAATTTTGGGCCCAGCAGCATCCCACATCATCAGACATACTTTTATTTTTTTCATAAAATATTTCTTCCTTCTACCCCAGAGCTTTTCACTGGAACTCACCAATACTGTTTTTGTCCATCTTGAATAGACGCTAAGTGTTGAACCTGCAGTACTATTAATCTCGTGTGACTGCTTTATCTCCTCTTCCAGTTTTTATTTCTATGGATGCTCTTCTTGGTGCAGGGCTGTTGCCTTCAGAGACTGACATGTTTGTGTCCTAGAGGAGAACTCTCAACATGTGGCTTGTTCGCTTCTGAAGAAAGGATAAAGCTGGTTTTCAAGGCCATGCCTTGGAAAAGCGTGTTCATTTCTAGCTCAGAGGAGTCATCTCAGCTCCCTAATGCTGCTTCCAGGTAGCTGCTGCCTGTGTGTGTGTACTGTGGAGACCTTCCCTTCCTAAATCCCACGTGACACGTGTAGTCCTGTCCTACGACACGTCTCCTGCTGCAGACGCAGCAGCCGATACGCTCACTGCTGCTCTTCTCTTTGTGCTCAGTTGTCTGCGCTGGGATCTGGCGTGCAGCTGAAGGAGCAACTCCCTTTGCCCTGAAGTGCGTTAATGCTCGAGCAGCGCTCCGCGCACCAGCTGGAACACAAAACAGCTCCTGTGTCAAACACTACAATTAACTGTCCTTGTTATTGCTCTGTTTCCTTGAATATAGAGGTATTTAGTCAGCACTGGACACCCCCCATCCTTGGGCTGGGCTAACAAATGACTGCTGACGTCCCACGATGCACAGACAACATCGCAGTTCTGGTTTGCCCTTCCTGCTGCCGTTTAACATGTAAACGTGTGACTCCACAGCTGTAAAAGGTGCGTTCCCCCTCCCTGAATCATTGTTTGTACACCCAAATTTCAGCAGTATATGAAATATTAGGACTCCTGTCCCTAAGAAATGACATCCTTTTCTGTTATCTGGAACTCACTTTAATTCCTGGACAGCGTACCTTTCCTGCCTCCTCACGCCAAAGGAGAGGTGTCAGCACAGACCAACACCCAGAAGGTGCTGGGGAAGGGAAGGACTGGATTATTTTACTGTTTGAAGAAATTTATATAAAATCCTCCGCATGCTCTTTTCTGCACTTTGTTCCACGCATTTTTGTCTCTGCTGGTGGCCAGTCGGGCTGACCACTGATGACACCAGTGCCGTTCCAGCAGCAGTTTCTGCCTGTGGAAAATAAATGCTGTGCACGCATTACCGGGTGTGAGCGGAGAAAATGGATGGCACATCAGGCAATGTAAGAAGAGTGTGAAGAAAATCGGCACCACTTCCGACACTTTCATTTAGCAAGTGCTGACACAACTGCCCAAAATCTCTTTTGCCACCTTCAGAAGAAGCCGTCTGCAGGGATCCAAGGCTGCAGATCCACGCAGATACAGAGCTGCCGCTGTGGATCAGAGCGCAGTGACCATCATCTTCATCCAAAGCTGCCTACCTTCCACGTTTGGCTCCGCAGCTCCCGTGACTCTGGACTCAAGGCATCCGCAGCGTGTGTCAGAGTCACGAAGGCTTTTAATCCTACGTTTGCTTCCAAAACAAGAGCAGGGCCCAAGGGCTGCCCCCAGGAAGCTCTTCTCTCGGACAGGGGTCAGAGTGCTGGAAAGCCCAGTTCAGACAACGCAGGCACTTTGCAATGAGGTCCTGGAAACGCGCACCAAGGGCCTCAGCACTGTGGGCTTCAGTTTAAGACCAAAAATAGGTGGAACCAAATCCTTGCCAGTTTAAATAAAACAGATTTTTCAGCCTCAATTCCACAGGTCAGGTAACTGATTTGATTTTTGATCTATTTTATGAATAAACTAATGTAGAGGCCATAAACTATTCTTATTAAATAAAGAATTAGGATCTGAGCGATCTAGAGAGGTTGATGTACTCAGTTACTTCATTCTAAAAAAAAAAAATTTTAAACAAGTAGATTGGAGTGGGAAGGACTTTTTTTTGCTTGTTTTTGTTTATCCTCTGGAAATCTAGGATGGACAAGGAGTGAAACGGATGGCTGATCTGAACTGACCCTGCTGCTGAGTGCGTTCTGCCCTCATCATCCTTCCTGGTACGGAACGTGCAAAAGATGCTCCCAGAAGAGCCCACCCTGAAGCAAACAGCAGATCTCTTGCTTATTTAGTTTGACAAAATCAAACCCCAACCTAATCCAGTTTGAAGAACGCACACGGGGATGAAATCTAACAGGCACCGCCACCTCCGCAGCAGCCTCCAGCCACCCGCTCCCAAGGTCGCAATTCCAGCAGGAAACAAAAGGCAAATCCTTAAGCAGACACCTGTGCTATAGGCATAGGTTACCCAAGGACTGAGGTTTCTGTTTCTTGACCATTTTCAAGCAAAGGTGTGGTAATTTCCAAAACATCATGCTCTGGTTCTACTGCATTCGTTAATCCTGATGATAAATTTTGTTGTCAGGACCACAGAGGTCTCCTCTGGCCCCTACAGCCCAGAAAACGAAAACTTTCCCTTGGTCCTACACTGAACCATCACACTCAGCTTAACTGCGTCGTACTTGCTCCAGCACTTTTGGTAAACAGCCATTTCTTCAATGGAAAAAAAATAAAAGGCATAGCGTGAGAGAAACTTTTGTAGTGTTTTCAGCTACATCAAAACACTGTGCAAGCCCTTTCTAGTTCAAGTTTGTTTGTCTGCCCTCTTTAAAAGGAAGTTATTACAGACCGGATTTTTTTTTCCACAGCTTGGACTGTTATCTTAGCATTGCACAGACTTCTTCCAACCAAAAAAAAATTGAAAATAATAATTTAAAAAAGATCGCAAAACATCCGTTTGGCAATTACAGTAAATAAAAGACAAGTCACGCTATGGAAGCATTTCCACATGTACCTAACGTACACGCACTCAGGTCGTCCTCCCCCACCAGCACTTTTAGACAAATCATCTACGGCAGGCTGCAGCTTCTCAAACAGTTAAAAATCAACAAGAGACAAAAAGCATACTCCATGTTAAAAAAAAACCAAAACCCAACTCAAACCCCCTGGGAACTGGAGTTCCTGCACAGTTCTGGCTCCACACCGAGATCCACCACGCCGTATCAGCCACACAGAGCTCGAAGGCTTCGCCCTGCGCCCAGCGACCGCGCGCTTCTGCCCATGGGAAAGGTCCAAAACCAGCAGGGGAAAACTTACCAGCAAATTCCTCTCCATGATGAACGGCGGGAATACCAGTAGTGCCACATTTCCGGTGGTGCCAGGCTGTCGTAAGGAGAGCGCTCTCTTCGATCCAACGCTCTCCCAGACCTCCCATCTTCCTGGGCTCCAGAAGTTCCAAGTCTGGGGGGCCACAGAGCCGCATCACCATCGCCAGGCCATTTCCAAAGGAGAAACAGCTGTTTGCGCATTGGCAATTGCTCTCCACAGAATCTCAGGCACAGCTCCACGTGGAGTCCCTTGAGGGGTAAATAAACCGCCTCTCATCCTCAGAGGCCTGGCCCCCTCTGAGGCCGCACCGCACGGCCGTCCCCTGCACTGCCCCTTCGTCCCCCCCAGGCCAAGGTCCCTTAAGCTGCCTTCGACAGAACCATAACCAGTCCAGAAGTTTCCTCATTTCTCAGGTTTTCAGCCTAAATGCAAGCAGAAGCAGCTGAAAGGAATCTTCCCGGTGGCCAGGCAGAGCGCTCAGCGGATCACCAGCACGTGCTCTGCTCAGCGCACGCCACAGGGAACGCCTCTCCCTCCAGAGCAGAAGGAGCTGCCCCACGCCTTCGCCTCCTGCGTGAATTCCCCGTTCCTGCCCCTGCCAAATCACAAATTGTATTTTCAATCCTTTATTTACCCAACCTGCAAACAATTTAAGTTTCGGAAAAGCTTTGCAAAAGACTTGTAAAAGGTTTTTTTTCTCCTTTTTGGTTTGAATAACATTTTGATTTGCCTTCTCCTTCCAACCCTGAACACATGAGTAAGGTAAGAAAATATCATGGCTTTTGCATTTCTTTTTTTTAAAGATGGATTTCTCTTGAGTAAGAGAACCCATCGATGCAATCAGTGTCGATCCAGAGGGAAATGAAACTGCATTTCAAGTTCTCTAAAAACACCAATGTTTAATTTTATAACATAACCAGGAGTTTATTCCACAATATAAACTGCAACATTTGATACAAGCTACCCAAAAAAGGAGAAAGCCAAAATACAGCTGTGGCAATTACTTTACAGAGCTTTTTTTTTTTTTTCCTCCTGTCTTCTACATCACTGGGCCATCAGTGACACTAGGATCTAACATTTGCTTTCTGTACATCAACCAATGCTAGAAGCAACACGCTGTTCAGAATTGTCATTCCAGTCACTGAAACCAGACATAGAAGTTATTGCTCAGATAAATAAACCTAGTCTACGAAAAACAAAGTGGAAAAAAACTAAAGTCTCCAAAGAGTTAACAGAGTAAACAGGGATTTCCTCGAAAGAGGATTTATTGGAAAATTCATGGTGCAGGTTTTTTTGCACCTAAACCAAGCTGAATTAAATACGCCGGTAAATCCCAGAGAGGTAATTTAATGCTGTACAAGAAAAGGTGCGTGTTTCAAATGCCTTCCAAATTGGTGGAAACCCCTGCTAAACAGTCAGTATCTCAAACCTCAACAACCACAAACAGATCAAGGGAAAATACAAAAGTGTCAAAAATTGTTTTGAGTTCTGGAAAATGATCCCATAAGGATAGAAGTAGCACCATTTGCAACCTGGTTCTTAAACCAGCCCCTGTGGCTTTATTGGAAAACTCTGATAACCTTCTGTACTCAAGTCCTGAACGGTTTATGGGAGTTTTACTTCCGATATTGAGAGTCCTTCCCAGTGCAGCTGATGCAGATGTAGTCCTCCTTCTCCGCCATTTCTGGAGAGATGCCCACGCACACCTGGTGGAACCACTGGTTGCAGCTGCCGTCGCACTGGACCCAGTCCACCTACCGAAGAACAGACACACTGGTGTTCAGGGAACGACCAAGGAAACCCAGCATTCGTTAGCAATTTTGGGGCTCTCAATCTATTTCAGTGAGTGCAAAGGGTCCCGAGGGCCTGTTGTGACAGGACGAGAGGTAATGGTTTTAAAATAGAGGGGGGTAGATTTAGATTAGAAATTAGGGAAAAATTTTTTACGATGCGAGTTATAGAACACTGGAACAGGTTGCCCAGAGAGGTGGTGGAGGCCCCATCTCTGGAAACGTTCAAGGCCAGGCTGGATGAGGCTCTGAGCAACCTGATCTGGTTGGGGATGTCCCTGCTCCTTGCAGGGGGGTTGGACTGGATGAGCTTTGAAGGTCCCTTCCAACCCTAACCATTCTATGATTCTATGATTCCCCAGCTGGCTGGTGCTGGGTAACTCACACCCACAGTCCTCTGCCCTCCTGCAGCCCAGCTCCTCGGAAGCCGAGAGCTGGGCACGCTCCCCTTACCCCTCCTGTTGCTTTCCCACCGGTAACAACTTCACCAAGGCCCCGCGAGGCACCTGGCGACGTCCCTCTTCTCCGTTTCCAGCACGGATGGGCCTGTGCACAGCTCCAGGGCACTGCCCCCACCCACAGAAAAACTGCAGCCCGCAACGTCTACCTACGCTCGTACTTCAAGAGCAGAGATGAGTACGGTGCCTGCACAGCCCCACCTCCTCCTTCCAACTCCATGCAGATGTTTTGGTGTCCACCTGCCTGCCCCCGTCCCAGCTGCACGGCTGCTCTGGGAGAAGGTGGGAAGGGTCGTTACTGACCGTGTCCCAGCACGTTCACGGGGTACACAGTTCACACTGTCTCTGGGTACCCACGTGCCTCATGCCCTCTTTGCAAACAATATTTCTGCAGTGAAACAATTCCAGGGCAGCTGAACGTCCTGGATCCCTGCATTCAGAACGCTACGGCGCGTCTGCCTCTACTGACCTCATCTCCCTCAGGCTGGAGACAATTCACAGCAGGGCAGATGGCGTCTTCATCCTCAGAGTCCTCCTGCTCAGAGAATGACATGTCTGAGGGAAGCAAGTGGCTTTCACTGGAACGCTGCATCTCAAAGAGACGCTCCCGCTCTCTCTCCAGTTTGTTAGTGCCCAGATCCTTTGAGTGACTCAGTTTCAGTTTCTTCTTTTTGGGTGTTCTCATTTTCTTTATTCTTGCTCTTTTCTCATCACAGAAGCTCTCTCTTTCAAAACGCCGCTTTAGTTTTCTCTCCATGTAACTGATTCCATCCTTTTTTCCTCGGCAACACTCGTTCTGTTGGAAAGAGTACTTTGGCAAAATTCTAAGTATGCAAGTCGCACGCATTGTCCTGTTATTCCACATCCTGCTTTTAGGAATAGGCTTAAGGAAAAGTGCAGAGTGTTTGACAGAGTGCTGCCTTCTCAGCAGAAGCGGGATGTGTAGGGGGAGGAATGGATAGGGTCACACTCCAGTAACAGATTTTATTTAATAAAAAAATAAAATAAAATAAAATAAATTGTCATTTCCATGCCTCTGAGTCCACTGCTTCAGAGGCAGCGCTCTAGGAAAGCCCCTTCAACACAGCACAGGCATCAAATTATGACAGCTGTATTGAAAATACAGAGAGTGACCATAAAAACCAGGTTTAAATTGCAAAAATGCACTAGGCCACAAATTATATTCAATAGTTTGTAACAAATTCATTAAGTTATGGATCAAGGAAAACGTATTTTCATCGAAGTACAGACACACACAAACCTCTCTGTAAAGCTTACGGGTTCGGGCAGAGCCTCCACTCAGCGCGACCCCAAGCTCACGGCTGTTGGCAGACACTTGCCTTTTCAGTTGCCGGTCCAACGGATGACCTCTGCTCTGTTTGCAGAGCAGGGCTTTGCTTTGTGAACAGCATCTGGTAGAGCTCCTGTATTTCAGGCAGAGAAACCTGCAGCAGCTGGGCTTCCATCATCAGCTCATCCAGCTCGCTGCTAATGACTATTATGAGAGGGGGAGAGAGGAGAAAAGGAATTCATCAGTGTCAGCACTGATGAGAACTGCACAGATAATGAAAATTCTTCTCTGGGAGCACAAAAACCCCTGCAAGACTTTTAAATCTGCAACTGAACAAATTAACTCTTATCTGTTCCCTCTTCACTGCCTGTTGTTAACAGCAGGGTTAAGAAGAAAGATAAAGGCCACTGCACTGTGGCTCAGCACCCTTCCATGCTTGCTTTTCTTGCTGGCTCAAGGATAAGCAGTTGCCATCACTCTTGGTGGTTTCTCCTGCTTCTGAAGCTACAAGAAGCGTGATGATCCCCCCACTACGTAACAAGCGGGTAAGATGAACAAACTGAGTGAAACGCACAGGGGAAGCCAAGAGAGGAGAGGAAGAACAGCTGAGAGGATGAGCCTCGCAACCGGGTCCTGCCATACAGTCACCGCCCGCCGCTGCTGCCGAGCTTACAAAGCTTTTGAAACAGTCACAGCTAGGGGAGGCCAAAATCATCGTGTAAATAACAGCTTTTAGCACAGTACTCAGCACAACTCAAATATGGCCCATGGTACAAAGGACTGCCTTGTTTGGCTTTAACTGTAATGTTAAACTGAACCAAGTGTCTTGCGTAAAATTAGTACGGACTAAGGCACACGGACTTGAAAACATGAAGATAAGATTAGACCTGTGTCCCTTTTCACGCATCACGAGGAAAGAAATGATAAACAGCTTCTTTTACAGCTGTAAAATTATGCCGTTTGTGGCACATCTGAGTTAGCCCAATAAACAAAGCCTGAGCTGGGCAGCGTGCAGAACCCGTGCTGAGCGACCTGGAGTCTCTGCAACTCTGTGACAGCTGTGCTGCAGCAAAACTTATGGTGGGCTCACGTCCTGCGGATCAAGCACCCTCAGGTACCCAGCTCCCTACTTTGTTCCCATCCAGTTCCTACGATTTCAACGGTCCCTCCCCTCCGTTTCACCCTCCTGCAGCTGTTTGCCAGCCACAGCCCCTGGTGTCCTGCTCACACAGGAAGGGGCCAGCTCTCAGCTGATACCTCTCCTCCTACCACGCCTCATCTTTTCCTTACACGTGGGAAATTTGAATCGTTGCGAACTCTATCCCTCTGCCAAAGCCGGACATGAAGTTCCAAAGCTGCTGAGGGGACGGAGAAGCAGTCAGACGCACGGTGCAGACATGCGCCTCCCTGCCTCGGCCCCCTCACGTTGACCGAGACACACTTTCTTCTCCATCAAACACAGGAAAAAGAAAAAAATGAGGAAAAAAATTATCAAAGTGAAGACTACAAACCATGTAGTGGGATGCAGTGCTGTCCTGTAGAAAATGGAGAATGTAAATATATGGTTCTGTTATCCCAGTCGTGAGGCATGGAGAATGACATAGCTCCAATTGTCTGGGAAACCTACAAAACAAAACACAGCGCGCAGGGATTTTCACTAACCATGCAGGTCTGACGTGTCAAATACATGCAACAGAATCAAAACTTGTTTCTCTTACAGTTGCTTAAACCTTGTATTCCCGCACACTGTTCAAGCTAACACACCCAAATCCTTCATCCTACACCGGGAAATAGGCAAAAGCAACTTCACTGCCAGAATTCTTAGCTGTCAATTCTCATTTCCACAGAGACAAGAACTGGCCCTAGCGCACGCAGCAGCATGCTCTGCCCGAGGAGAACAAGCCTGTGGAGCAGAGACAAAGCAGGCAGAGTCGCTGCAGGATAATCCCGGACTTGTGCAAGCGAGGGCTTCAGCTCTAGAACTGACTCGGGGTAAACATTACAGTTTCCTCCTTTTGTTCTCTTTCTGCCTTGATCTGATGAGACGCCACACTGTGCTGAAGCACTTCCCTCAACCTCAGCGCGCACAGAAGACATGCCAATGGTAAAACCTGCGCTTACTTACGCAAAGGCCGCTTATGCAAGCCAGCAAGGGTCAGTTTTGGACTCACAAGCGTCAGAAAGCGTCCAAAATACCATCTACCTCACTATTCAAGTGTCTGGGCCCCTCAAAGTCTGGCTCTCATCAATTCTCCCAGCTGTTTCAAGTGATTTTCTCAAACTCATCTAAACGCTCCACATTCTTCACTTCGGCCTGTGCCAAAGCCCAGCTCCAGTGGTTACTGCTGCGAGCTTCTCTGGAAGAATGAGAGCGTTGATTATCCCAGATAACAGGGAAAATAAAATTGTTACAGAACAGGATAGCAAGGCTAAGACACTGGTTTCACCAAAGAAACACCTCAAATCCATTGAGACAAAGTTTTGGCCCAGCACCTGTGCAGAGATGGCTTTGGAAGCCCCCTCTGACCTGCCCCTCGATACCAGAGGGCTCCTTAGCTCAGGCACAGCGAGGAAGCCAAGCCGATGCACGTGGTCAGATGCTCTTCCACTGAGCCTCCCAGGGACCTCTGGTTTGGGAAATGTGGTCTCAAGGACCTGAACTCGCTCTGCTAGAGTCACCTTGGTTTAGGAGGCTTCCTGCCTTAAGCTCCAGACACAAAAATGGTTAGGCTGCTTTCAGGTCAGAGGAGCCTCACGGTACCACGCTGAGCTAATAAAACTAAGCTTACTGTTTCCATTTCTGGCCCAAACATCAACTTGTATGTCCAAAATCTTGCCCAGTTTTTTTCAACTATCCTAGTTGCTCTAGCAGAAAGATACTCTCAAACCAAAATTGTCAGAGAAACTCTCTTAGGTGTCTAAATAAAGTTTTAATTTCTAAAACTAGGCTTGCCTAGTTTGAAAATTTGAAGAATTGGTCAACACAGGCAGTTTAGTACAGCTGAGTTACCCGAGAAGCAGCTCTCTCCAAGCATGCGTGGCACATTTAATGTTTTAACATAACTGGGCATGAAAACAAAAACCACACAGACTGTGACAGCCGTGGACTAGCAAAAGTGAGGTGTTTCAATCCAAAAGCAAAAGCAGAGCGCACTTCATTTTGGGATGTTTTATGTTCTTTATGCTGCACAGACTTTATATTTCAGGTTTTTCTGCATTTATTATCTCAGAAAACTAGAAATGCTTAACCCATTTCCCACTTTCTCTGCACTTTTTGCTGAAAGATCTTTACTGGAGTCAGTCTGAAACTCCCTCGTGACCACGCCTGCAAGAGTTGCCGTAGGTTAACTCAGTTCTTTTAGGAGAATATTCAACTTAGGAGTTCCAGTGTGAGTGAGACGGAGAAGAGGGAGCAGCAGCGGCTGCAAATCCCCTGGTGAAAACAGCCTCATCTGAGAGCTAAGCTGGTAACACGCCGGACAGTTTGTGCCTGTTACTAATTCTCAACCCTTCAATCTACACTGAAGTACTTCTAAGAAGAGAACATAAAGCCTAATTGAATACTAAGCACTCTAGGAACAATAGCTTCAGCAACTCTGTCGTTAATAGTGTCGCATTAGAGCGCAGAGGCTGGGAGGAGAAGGGAAAATAGGCCCTTTAGGAGCAATTGTTCCCAGGGCTCTAGCAGAAGGAGAACATGAAGCTGTTGCTGGAGGACACACGCATCCCAGCTAACCGGCAGGCAGAACCCAAGCTCCTCACATCTGTAAAGCAACACACGAACAAATCTGCCTTGCCAGTATTTGTACGCAGATACAATGAACCCAAAACCCAGAGCGGCGTTACAGAATGGTCCTGCTGACCACCCACTGCCAGGAAACCCAGCAGCAGCTCAGCCTCACCTTATTTGTCTCTGGCAATTGGCCTGCGGTGGCTTGCCATCTGTTGTACAATAATCCTGAGCCGACTTTGTCTTGTATAAGTTTTAGATTCCCTGAATATAACATTTGTTGTGCTCTGTGCTGCCAGTTCACAGTTCTCTCGATCATATACCGCAAGGCATCCCCCTCAGGAAGCCTCACACGGATACGCTGCAAGGAGGCCAGCAACGGCAAGATCTTTTCTAAAGGTGGTTTTTCTGATCGATGACAGTGTGGACAGAGCCACACGCGAGGTCCCTGCAAAACACTGGGCACGGAAACACAGCTGGTATGGAAGAACCCTCTGCAGAGTTCACACTGTATCATCGGAGCGGCCGGCTCCTTCTGGCACAGGCAGACTTTCAGTTCTGCGTCCTCTTCGCTAGACAGCACCTTCACTTCGTTTGCCGCTCGCAGAGAACGCAACGCTTCCATCTCCTTTAATCGGGCTTCCCCAAGAGTCGCCATCTGAAAGAGTTCAAAGAAAGGGATGTCATCTCACAGGGAACATTACTCCTCAGAACCAGGCTGACCCCTGCGCAATCACACTCTTCAGACACGCCAGCGAGTATTTCAGTTGCTAAGCAGCTCCTCAGCCCTGCACGCCTTCAAGGCTACCAACGTTTGAAGTGAAGCGGTTATGAGGATGTGCAGCGATGTGACTTCACTTCCCTTCTGCTTTCTCATCAGGCCCAGAGATAAAAAGCTTATTCCTTTGCAAAAAATAACCTCCTAACTTCCTTCCCCCTGTTCCAAATCCTTCCCATTTCATATACCTCCCCTAAAGCAGCTTAAATTCTGGAACAAGTGCAGATTTGGCTTGCAGGTACTTCTCTATGAACACGTCTCAACTATGTAGTCTGACTCTGTGTAACTGTAAAACAAACCTGGGCAGGTTTCAGAGAGACAAACGCATCTCCGACACCCACCCTGCACACACTGGCAAGTGCACAGGGCTGCACGCCGACCTACGTACTCGCCCTGGGATTCGGAAGTGCCGAGTCAAATTCGGGCGTAGCCCTGAATGCAGTCTTTGCCTTTTCGACACCCGCTCATGACCTTTTTTTTTAATGCAATCTTTAGCGTTATCTGCTATTAAAGAGAGCAATATATTTCAGTTTAATAAAGGCTATTAGTAACAGCTGCAACTAATAAGTTCTACGCATTTTATTATGAATATAAAAAGAAATGTATACAGGAGAGTTTATAAATATATACAAACCCATTATTTCAAACACCACGGCTTTGAAATGTGATGATTAGAGAAAAATAAGTTATGCAAGATTTAGTCAGCTGTGTCCAGCATGGGCAGATCCAGGTCTTGGACTGCGTTACGCACGCATGGGTGCTGAGCACCGCAGCTGCAGCACTTGGTGGTGAAAGCATCCAAACCTCCACTATAAGAAGATTCTTGTTCCCCTCCTGGGTCAGAAGCAACACCTGCCACACTCAATGAACGCATTTTCCTGGGTGCAGTCCGTGTGAGGTCCTTCTCTTTCACCACCCCGGCCGTTAAGGAGAGATTATCTAGTCAGGGCGGAGAAGGGTGTGCGATTCAAAGGGCCCAGTCTCTCCTTACAGCATTCATAGCGATGCAGTCCAAGTCTGGATTTCCAGATAAGGGAGGCCAAAACCGAAGCACAGAATGTACAGATTTCGAGTAGATGCAATGGGTTAGAACTTAAATGTCACACATCTAAAAGGACAATTACATTCAAACCCTACCAAGTCAGTTTAGTGCTCCTCCTTAACCATGGGCCACTGTTCAATTTGGCTGCGGTGGAGGCTCTGAAATAGGTCTTTTGGGATGATGCACCTCACCACCAGCAACTAAGTCTGCTCCAGCCAGAACTAGCGTTCTACTGACTTCATGACGCATAATTTCTTTAATTATTTATTGTGTTTGTTTTCATTATAAATGGTGTTGGGTTATTGTGCTCTTCGACAGGATCAGACTTGGGAAAACTCTCTAATAAGACTTTGGTATGGTGCGGTAAAATAGGTCTCCATTTTTTATCTTCCCATGTTTTGTAAAGCTACAGGCATTGCCTGGCAAGCTCTAAGGCTACTTCCATGCACAAAGACAACACACAGTTTTTCCACTAAAAGCAATTCTGAGAAGTCTGAAGCAAGCACAGAAATCACAGTCCTACAAGTCCTTCTGCAGAGCAGCAGAACAAGCAGAAGAGAGTGCAAGATAACACCCTGCCATGAGAGGTAAGATAAACAAAGATTAAAAGAACTTAGAAGAAACTCCAGTCTGAAAACAATTTACACCACGTACCGCAGATGCAGTGTCTTTGCTCTCGGAGAGAGCTCTTTCCAAGTCGCTCAGAGTCTCTAGCTTAGTGCTTTTCTTCTTTCCACTTGGCACCGGCTCCTTCAACTTCTTCTGCTTCCTCTTCAGATTCAGCATTCCAATATCGCACCGGGGACATAACACCTGACGGACAGAAAAGCAGTATTGTCTGCAGCCTCTCAAATGCATTCCTCCTGCCCTAACACAGCCACACGTGACCAGTTAGAACAGGGGCTCCTGCACTTTCTCCATCAAAGACCTGGGGGCCAGGATGGGGTTACCTGGAAAATGGGGAGAGCTAGGAGGTTAAAAATTCAATTTTATAAAATGGGCAGACTGCAAATACCTGCATGTTTCATCTAAACTGCTGGAAAAGAGACAGCTAAACGCCCTCCACGTGATTTAAGCTGCAAGGCCTGGAAAACAGTAGAGGATTTTCCAGGGACTGCCCTGCGATCCCATCTGTCCTCACAGAGAGAGGGGGCCCGGTGGCGAGAGGGGCTCGGTGTAGGCTAGAGCGCATGGATCGCTCAAGAGCTGCAGCAATAGATCCAGAGGGCCAGCGAAGGCAGCGACTGCCTCCTCCTCCTCACAGCTAAAGCCGAGGGAGGAGAAGCGGGTACGAACCCGCACTCCAGTGGCTGCAGCCCAACGCGCTGAAGTAAATTCAGTGCCACAAATGTGTCAATATTCCCCATGCTCATATAGAAAATGCCAGACTGTGGCACAGCATGTTCTCACTAACCACTGACTAAAAGAATAGAGAAAGTACGGCTAAATCTTGTGCGTTTTAAAAGTCTAAAATTATCATTAAAAACATAGGTCAATCCAATAAAAAATACGTTAAAATAAGTAATATAATCCTAAAACAACTCTGCAAATACACTTAATGTTTACTGCTGCTTAATGAGTTAGTACCGTAACTCTGATGTGCTTTTGCTGTGGTATGAACACTGGTCTTCTCCAGAGCCGCGATCTCTTACCTCCAAAAGAGAATAAGGGGAGTTCTCGCACAGAAACGTGTTAGCCGCACACTCCTTCCACGCCTGAACCTCTGACACCAGGGACTCCAGCCGCGGCAGGTAGTCCAGATGCACTGGAATGGATCGGCCTCTTGTGACAAGTTCCGCTAGCGTGTCCAGTACGGGCACACGTCCTCCAACCTGTCGGATTATAAATTAAGAAATGCTCGATGTATGTATGTAAGGCACACCACCTCCGCGCAAGTCAGTAAGATTAACTGAAGGTAAAGCTTGTAAAAATGGATTTACTGCTTAGGCACTTCAGGCACTTCCATAGCTGTTATTCCGACATTTGTGCTTCTCATGCTCTAGTCATTAAGTACACAGATAAAACTAGTAAAACCCCTAAGGGGGGAAAAACAAAACAAAACAAAAAAACAACACAACAAAACCAACACCCAGAATACACTTACCAAATGACAGTTAAAGAAAGGAAAAAAAAAAGTCTGAGCAATATAAGCAATTCAATCTATCAATCTGCACTCACAGCAGAAAATCAGAATCATTCTGAAACAGGCCCAGAAGGCACGTCGAACCCAGTCCCCACGCCAAGGCAAGGAGCCATCTCAAGTATCCAGCGCGCTGTTGGAACGCGAGCTCTGTCCATTCACTGAGCAGCCTACGCCTGAGGCAACCCAGTTACAGGAGGTCCAGCAGTAAAGCAGCACTGAGAAGTCATTTCTAAGAGACGGTGATGTGGGACCCGAGAACTGTTCACCCAGAGCAACCAACCCCAACATCTCCAGCAGCAAACCTCAAAGCACTGACATTAAGAACTCCCTGCAAGTCATGACGACTGCAGGCATTTACCAAAATCTTCACAGAAGTGAAGCAAAAATTCTTGCCACATACAGACAGGTTTTTCCATGTTCAGTAGGCAGAATTTCAGAATCCAAACCAAGAAATTAGCAAATGCTAAGCCTAATTCATTTAAGCCTCAACAAAGGCCTCAAAGTTGGTATTACATGAACTTTGTTCCTTCAAAATTTTAAAGCCTAGGACACCTAATTTTTTAAATAAAAGCTTCTTAACTCAAAATAAGTTTTTATTAAAAGTTCAGTTTAGTTCAGATAGGCTTGAAAATACCAGTAAGTCAAATCAGAGTTCACTTTAGGGAAAAAAAACATGAGGAAACGAAAATTTAAGACAATATTTGGCAACTTATATAAAAATGTGAAATCAGGGCTGTCCCAGTCCTGCCCTTTCCTCATCTGTGCAGTCCCACCGACCCATGGCCAGAGTACTTGCGAGGCCGAGCCATAAACCCCTTCCAAGAGTCGGTCCAGGCTACGATGACCCAGTCGGGCTTGAACTAGCACGGTGTCTGGCTGCCCGAGCAACCGTGCTAACAGAAGAGGGGAAGCGGGAAGTGAGAAGAGGGGAGAATTAAGCTGCCATTGAACTGTAAAAGAAGCAAAGAACCTAGAAACGCAGGAAAGGAAACTGGGTCCATGGACAAAACTGTCTGAAAGGATTAAAAAAAAAAAAAAAAAAAAATTCAAGTGAGAAGTCCTAGAAGCCAAGGCGAAAACCTGTATAGATCCTTTTTATTTAGAAGACTCTGGTTTTCAATCTCTGCTATCAGCTTTTGGCTCAGTTGAAGACTAACTTCAGAGTGTGAACATGGAAGTGGTCATCACACAAAGCTGCAAGGAGCCTCATGAAATGGAAGAGGATGAACAGAAGAGGGAAGGAAGAAGAGGAAACCAAGTAACTTCCACCTCAAAATTCCAACAGAACTACTACAAAATTACAAGTATTTTAATCTATGAAGTCAAAGGCTGACCATACAGAAATAGAAAAAGAAACAGTCTTGGGATTGGCCATGCCTAGTGGTTAACAAATGAGGGAATCTCTCTCCATCACAGGATATCTGAAATACCACTAACAATACAGCTGTGGAAACAAGCAAATGAATTCTACGGGGCCTCAGAAGAAGCGATTCCACGGCCAGTAAGTACCAATACCCTTGTATCATCAGGTCTCGGTGAGATACATGAGGCACGCTCCAGAAAGGTGCATTCTAAACTGGAGAAAATACGACAGGACACTTGTCTGGTGAGGAATATTCCTGGATCAGGAAATCTTACTTTTTTTTTTTTTTTTTAGGAGATGCTAGAGGAAAGTTATTTGTTTAGCCAAGCAAAGGAAAGCTGTGAAAAGATATTGCTGGTGACTTGAATACTTTAGGGGATTTGTTTATTCAACAGTCAGCAAGCGGAACTTTGCATCCCCTGCTCTACGCTACGTGTTACAGGAGTGCGGTAAGATGAAGATCGTCTTCTACAGCAGAGCTGTTCTGTAGCTTGCTGATGTTACGAAAGCACACTCTGAAAACAGGACGCATTAAGGACAGCGGTTGGAGTGTCTTAGCAAAATGACTTCCACTAGCATGCAAAGTGTTTAACCTTATTTGACAACAAAGTGATCTTCCTGAGAATACTACAAAGACAGTAGTTTTCTTTCCTCTGCAGAACGGTACCCAAAAATACAATTGCCAGGTAATACGGTCATTGTTATTAGTGATGGAGCAAAATTCACCTCAAGGTAAAGCTCCACGGTATAATATCTTTTTGAGTTTAGATTTTTGATAATAGTTCCTTTAGAGATTTTATTGTAGCCATTTGATTGCAGAGGTGAAGGAATACAAATCAGGTCTAGAAACAGAGGTAAAAACCAACAGCACTCGTCAGACCACAACTGCACCTTGCGAAGGCAAGAGATGTTACAGACTGAGCACTCTTGCTTCAGCGGGATGCTGAAGCACCAAGCGCGCACCACAGCGAGCGGAGCGCGGGGCTGCGCCCGGCCAGCAGGTACCATCACTCCCCAAGAAGCCACCCACGTGGTGTCCGTACCTGCAGAGCTTCCACTTCCTGCAGCCAGTCTTTGGCCTTCTGTACCGCCTCTTTCAGCGCGACACCGTTTGGGAGATAGGCTGGGATCTCCTCTATTTCTTTCACCGCTGCTACAAGACTGCTCAGCGACTGTCGTGGTCTACATAAACAAAACATCCCAGAATGTAAAACACTGCAATGCAACTGGGGCATTACATCCAGTACCGAGATGCTTACTGTACCAGCAGGGCATCAGCAACGCAGGTACGCTTCTAGAATCTGCTCGCTATAGACTCCTGCTAGAAATGCTACAGATATTAAGGAATCTGTTGTCTGTTTTTTCCATATTCAGACACTTGGGCTTAAGGAATATTTAACATTCATTAACTTTTGAATGACAGACCCTTGGATCCTCCTTGAGCCTCCAAACAGGACCAACTAAGACATTCCACGCAGAAGGTTAAAACGGTGCAGCTGGCTTTTCTGTATGTCACAAATTGATTCTGATGTTTTAGAAAGGTATAAACTCAACTGCAGCTCTATTTTGGAGGGTAAAGCCAAGCTTATCCCAGTTTTGTGCTCTGCGAAGTTATAATTTTAAAATACTATGGTTACAAATGAGTAAGAAATGCTCAACTGCTTTCATAATTATGAGTCTGGGAGAAAAATTAAAAAAAACTAAAAAAAATTTCAAAAGTCAGGAATCCTGAGAGAACCACCCTTGCATACAAGCTTGTGCCACCTTTCTAATCTTTAAGCAGACTGTGCTCTCCCCCATTCTACTTTACAAAGCAGAAGGACAAAGCAATAAGCAAGACAGTTTTTCTCACTTAGGACGTATTTGGCTTATTGCCTTCTCCCCTGCACCCACTAATCTGGAAAAATCTCCTCAATGTTAGAAATAGTCCACATAACATTTTACCAGTTGGAGGGTAAAATGTCTCGACAGGCACCCTCCAGCCTGACGCTGGAGGAGGCAAGAAGGTAGAAAGGAAGGAAGAGGGATCTTCAAACCTTTCCTTCTGGCGAAAGGAGAACTTGCACAGTTATAGTGGGGATTTGTTTCCCACAAACACTGCAAGCCAACGCCAACACTTAAAAGTTGCTCAAATATCCTCCCTCTCCATTCATTTCCCTTCTGGATGGCACAAATTTTGCCTTCCTGTTGTGAACTGGTTGAACAAGAGAGCCCCTTCAGAAGTAAAGCCAACTATTTCCATCTTAAACAGCTTGTGGAACTACAAAACGCAACACTAAGATTTAGCTTCTACCTGGCCTTTATCAGATTTCTGGCTTTGTCATCCCAGTGCTCAGACACAGTAAGGAGCTCCTGCAGCTTCGCCATCGCTTTCTCAACCGCTGGGTAGGGCGCAAGTCCAACACCTGAGTCTATAAGACGCCTCATATCATCTAGAGTGAGAGAGTTTTGGTCTGAGGAAGCCAGTTGCACATCCTCGAGCCAGCGTGCCTGTTCCAGACGTATCCGCAGTTCAGCCAGTTGGGGTAGATCAACATCGAAGTCAAAGCTGACGTCCAACAGCTCCTGAAGTTCTGCAGCACTAGGCATTTCTTCAGAAAGGAGTTTTTGGCTTTGCTGTTGAAAGGCTTCCACACGATCAAGAAGATCCTGAAATATGCACACATAACTAAATCAGAAGAAAACCCACTGCCAAATCTCTTAAACATTTAAGCGTAAGCTTAAACGTTAAGTGTAAAGTTTCCTGGAAAACATCACATCGCAACGCACACAACATGCACGGCAAATTATCCTGAGATTTGGAACACTTAAATAACGTGCCTTCAACTCATAGTGTATGTGTCAGCATCTCCTCATACATGTGTCCACCAGCTTGAGGATTACAGAACAAGGGAATTCCACGCCAAAGTCCTTTGAACTAAGAGACAGGCGTCAAAAAGAGGTCTCAGAAGAATAGAAAGGATCTAAAGAGAAATTTTAAGTATTCCATCAACGCTGATTTCTGTCTTTGTTCTGGAAAGATTAAGAAGGCTGAAGAACAGCAAGGTTAAGATTAAGAAGGCTTTGAAGAATGCTGGGAAGCACATGGAGCTTCTGGGGTTCATTTCTGCTGCATTGTTAAGGTTTTTGAGCTGGACCACAGAGTCCCAGTAAGCCACTGGCATTTTAGTCCTTCATGCAGTGCAACACCTTCCCTCTCTCCACATGCTGAACAGCTAACGACCCCCAAAAGGCACTTCTGTGGCTGACTGTCACTTCACCCAGAATAACGGACAGTTAGCCAGAGTAATCTCACTGCGAAGGCTGGAACTATTCTGAACCTAGCCTTCCTGCCCCACGCTTCCAGTACTGGCTGAAGTGCTATTCCAGCAGGAAGTTCTCCCTTCACAGCTGACTTCTTGGTATTTTGCCAATGAGGCTGTTTGTCAGGGTAGGCAACCTATCATGGCATCAATCCTTTTCGAGAGATACATTAAATTGTGAACCGATCTGCAGTAACAGTCCAATTTGCATGACTACATACCATTTAGGATTGCTGAGAAGGATATAAAATAATACTGTGACCATATGTGTTTGATATTTCCCTGTTCAAGAATGCCAGATGGAGAAGAACTGTTTGCATGTCTGGCATTTCTGAACTTCTGCTTTTTCAATAGTTATAAACTTCACAGAGTTACAATGCTACAAACAAATAACTGTAAATAGGATTACATAAATCTGATTCACACATTCCAGACCTGATAAAGCTTCAAAAGCAATAGTCATAAAGCTGAGCTGAACTGGCCTGTTCCGATTCAAACAGTGCCATGATACTGTCTGCTCTCTCAGCCTCGCATGGGCATTTGAGAGATGGTTCAGGAGCTGACGTTTTAAAAGCCACAAACACGCAAAGCCATTCTCTTTTAAGATAGGAATTGCAGCTGCCCTGAAATTTTTTTTTTTTTTTATTACCCCTCAGTGTGATATGCAACATTTTGGCAAATTCTAAAACCAAATCTTGAATTACTTTCAACTTGTCTGAGGGCTGATCATCTGGTGAGCAAAGTGGGAGACAGGGATCTGACTCACCGCCCGCAGCAGGTAGGCTGCTAGAACAAGTACTTAGGTAGGCTAGGCTGGAAGCTTTGGCTAGGGTTTTCTGCAACGTGGGTGACAGCACGAGGAGGTATCTGATTACAAGACTACGAGAAAGCTGATTCTGGATTCACCAAGAAGGAAAGTGATAGGAATGGGAGAACTCTCACTCAGAGCATGATGGAGTTTTGAATATTGTCAGATAAACTTGCTTCACGCTTCAGAGGAGACTAGTTAACTGACCGCAAACTTTTCATCTGCAGTTACTCAGGTCAGTCTGTTGCTTTTTTGGCATTACTTCAAAAACATGAACATTTTGATTCCCCTATGTGGTATAAAATCTACTGACAAACACCCACCAGCAGGTCAGAGAGCTCCCTTCCTAAGCAACACAAGGTACCCAGGCCGGCCGCTTTAAAGGCATTTACTCCCGGAGCAAACAGTAAGAGAGGAGATTAACGCAACGCAAACACGTCGCTGACGTGTGCTTTCCCCTACAGTTTTCCAAGTTACCTTCAGTAACGGTGTCTGACTGAGGACGCAGGGCAGAGCATACAGCTGCCTCACGAACAACCGCAGCTCGTTCACAGTCAACTGGTTTTGACATTTGCCTCCGCCGGAGCGGTACCTGCAATTACACACAATTCAGCTCTGCTCAGTGCCACTAAAAAAACCAAAATAAAATCTAAACTTCTCAAAAATCTGCTTATGATTTCTTGTCAGTGAAACTTTACTCACAAATAACAAATATTTAAAAGCATCCAAGCAGCCTAGGGCTTACATACATGGGGAAACTCCCGTTAGCTGTAGCAGAATAAGCTATTGTTGAAAATACTCTTTCATATTAAACAGTATTCTGGAACAAGTACTCAGCCTTGGAAGAGCACTGGTTATTATGGAATAAAATTAGGCTTTTTTCCAGAACACAAAGCAATTGTGGATAAACTATTCAGTTATGTTGCAATAGCTATTGTAGCAAGCTCTCCCCATGCTCATACCAAAAGGGAACAAATCCCAATTTTCAATGGGTTTTATATTCACAGGTTGTGTAGGCACTTCTGAAAAATCCTCTTTACGCTGAAATCATCGTTTTCATTTTTATCTAAAAGCTTTGTATTAAATGAGAGGCTTATAAGTGTTAACAAATTGGCCAATATTACAAACCTCTCTAAACTCAAGCCAACACTAACTAGGTCTGAGAACCTTGAACAGAAACGGAAAGAAATCTCTTACAGTGCCGGCTCCAATTTAACCCACAATATGTCATTTAAACAAAAGAGGAAAACAACATCCCAGCAGGAGAAGCCAGCACGACTGGAATGCGAACACTATAAAATAAATTTTAATTTGCCACTCTATGTTAAAAATAGGTATTTTTAAAGGATACGCAACTTTACATTGGGAGTTCCAAAATCTATAGTAAGCTGCACAATAAAATTCAAAGTCTCAGGTACAACACAGGCTGGTTTATGGTCCACAGTGTTCTACTATTTTTTTTGTGGAAGTTCTGCAGTATCTTCCAAGAAAAGTCACACGTTTTTAACATAAATACTTATGCATATACACACACACACACACATATATATACACACACACATACAAACATATCTAAACTGCAAAACTGACTGTGACAAGACGTTTTTTGTAATGAGACATTACATGAGCCTAGAAAAAAATAGTCACAGCAGAAAAGCCCACATCCATCCAGGATTATCGAGCACAGAAATGTCCAGGGTCTGTAAACTCCTGGAGACTCAGGAGCAGAAGAGGTCTCACAAGGACTGGAGAAGGAAGGGGACGGGCAGTAAGAACAACCCTTTATACTTGCCCTGCTGTCACACTGCGCCCTTCCAGTATCATCCTTCCAGTCAAGTCAAGTCTCCTGTATGATTCTTGCAAACTGAGGATCAGAACAAAATGCTCAGTCCATAACGGAAAGTTTGTCAGAAGTATGAAACAAACTTCAGGCAGAATCCTCAATCCTTCATTATTTTAAAATTATGGCAGATTCAGACTGGATATAAGGAAAAAAATTTTTACACTGAGGGTGGTGGAGCACTGGCCCAGGCTGCCCAGCGAGGCGGTTGATGCCCCATCCCTGGAAACATTCCAGGCCAGGTTGGACGGGGCTCTGAGCAACCTGATCTGGTTGGAGATGTCCCTGCTCCTGGCAGGGGGGTTGGACTGGGTGGGCTTTGAAGGTCCCTCCCCACCCAAACCACTCTGTGAGTCTATGATAATCAATACACAGCAGTCGGCATGATGAAGGCTGCTCAACATCCTGCAGATATGTGAACTTCACGTAGATGAAAAACTGTATGTATTAAGATTTTAAGCAGATTATTCCCTTCTTTTTGTCTTCCGACATAGGTTATGAGTACTCCTGTCTTGACTCTTTCAAGAAAAAAAAAAAAAAAGGAAAAAAAAAATCCATCAAATAATGTGGGTTTTTAAAACTCTAATTATGAAGACATGCAACTGGCCTTTACCCAGAAATATGCCACAAAAAGCTCAAAGGAGAGATGGTGAAAGAAGGACTAAAAACACTTTGGAGCAAATGAGAAATGCAATCCAACCACTGCCTTGGTCCTGTGTACCGCAGCTCTGGGAGGATTCTTCATCACAGTCTGTACCACTGAAGGAGCTGGCAAGTCCAGCTGTGAGAAAGGCTGATACGCTATCACGGTGACAAAAGAACAGACCTAGACAAGGAGATGAAGATAAAAACTGCTCCCCGCTCCTTCCAGGCCAAGCAAAGTCAGGTCCATGTTAAGAGCAGGAAAGACTTTTGGAAGAGCTGGTCTGGAACAGAACAGCTGGAGAGGGCCTGGCTGCTGCTCCAAGCTCATCATCAGGAGGCCTCAGCAAATACCAAGGATGGGAGAACGCACGGACTGGGAACGCCAGAACGAGAAGGGATGGCTCAACACTAAGCAAAGAAAGAGATTAGGAGTGGATAAATCCTTTGATAACACCACCACGAATCGCTGGTTTGGAAATCACCTATCTGGCAGAAATAGTGTCTGTGGGAGTGCTGATTTTTCATTTCCTGTTGTAGTATTTCTACGTTGCTGTGACAGAGGCTTCATCCTCTTGTGTCTGCAACACAGCGAAGTTGCATTTTTGTGAAGTCCTTGCTACAGAAACTTACACAAGGATGACTACGAAGGAAAATTGCAGCCACAAAAATAATGTCTAAATAATAGCTGAATATTTTTCTGTGAAAGTCCTTCAAAGTCAGCCTTTAAAGTACTGCGTCAACACAGGGAGTGACAAGCTACAAGATACCTGCTGAGGCAGGCAACATGCACAAATCACACACACGCGGTTAGACCAGCACCAAGAGCAACCACTCTGACAAACACCACACTGTTCAAAGCGGCAGACAGGTGAAAGTTGTCCAGCTGGGAAAAGAGAGAAACAGTTCTTCTGAAGTACTTCATGCTATTAAGATTCCTCGTGTTGAGCAATATTGTTCTCCACATACACAGAACTAGGATTTTCTTAGAAACCTGTAATCCCACAAGACTAGATACAACCATTTTAAGTGTGGGTGCAGAATCTGCAGCAGAAGATGGTAATTTGTAATGACACAGGCACCACTGACAGATTTTCAGTCCCCATGGCACAAAGACAAGTGGACTGTATCTTGCTGGGTGTTGCTTTGTCTGGAAATACCACACCAGTTTTTCCTTTCGGGGAACGTTAGAATGAATTTACTGCCCAACTGTCAAACAGAGAGGAAGAAGAGATTGCAAGCTCAGGATATTTAACTTATTACACGGAAGAAACGTGAATCACCCTGTAAAAGATGGCTCCCTTGAGAAGACAAAAAGATCGCTTTCATTTTTAAGTCCTACAGAACACCGGCATCTATTGCTGGCCACTGACATCTATTTTCAGCAACTCAATTTTGTCGCAAACACATACAGTAACATTTACCTGGTTTGTCTTTTGCCATTAAGAAGCTGCTGTGCAACGGAGGCGCATTTGTCTGCATCCTGCGTAACTAGTCTGAGGTGTCGCAGCAGATCATTGTCTGGAAACTTTTTCATTTCTGATTCTTCTATCAAAGCCTTAAAACTGACGAGACCTTTTGGGAAAGACACTAAAGTTAACAAAAGTCCCTCTTTGTGATGGATTTTTGGCCTATGTAAGGCCAAATAACACGACACATTAAATATACAGTTATATTTTGTGTCAGTGATTTACAATCTTCTCACATAGAGACAGTTTAGTATAATTTCTGGGACCATAACAGCTGAAATATTTACTTTAAAACATGAAGTTATATATGATTTCCTTTGACTGTCACACAACCGTATGACAAAAGTTGCTAAGTTTCAGAAACTAAAAAGTGAAAAATTAGCCATTTAAAATTATGTGTTGTAAACAAAATGTACGATACTTACTTCTTTTATTGTTAATTTTTGCCTCCAGAGCTTCGTTAACGTTGGAAGCCCATTCATTGTATGATTCCGCACGCATCTTGAGTGCGTTCATCATTGGATAGAGTTCCTCCAGGGTATAGCGGTACCTACAAGTAGCACAGAATTCAAACTCTTCAGCAAAAACTGGGGGGGGGAGGGAGCAGGAGGGTGGCAGGGAGGGGGATCGAGATGTGTTGGTCTATACAACACAGAAATGATCTACTATGCACCCAGGGTCAGATAATTAAGGCACATAACCACACTAGGTTCCTCCTAAGAGAATGTCAACATTGCAATTGCTTCAAAAAGCAATTTCAACATGACAACTGAAGCAATTGTGAAATTGTCTTAGGACAAGCTACATTCATGTAGGAACAAAGATGTAACAAACAATAGGAAAGGAAAGATGACAACAGGAAGGAAAGCTAACAAAAGCCAAAAAATATTACTCGGCAAGGGCTGGATGTAAGGGATGATGACCTTGTGGCTATAAATAAAGCAAACTACCTTCTCCAGCAATTTTTGCCATTATAGAGCAAGAAGAGCTGAACGCTGAAAAGAAAGAGTCTTTGTATATGAGCACAAAAAAGGCACTTTGTTTTGGGGGCTCTGTATTTGCTAAGGACTGAGAAAAAAAAGAATACTGACACTAGCACCATTGACAAAACAGAGCAGGCACTAGATTATCGAACCACAATACCTACATGTGTAATAAAAATTGCCAGAACACCATGTTATTTGCCACGTAAAGCTTACCCCAGCTTATATTTGTAGGTGGGACAGGAACAGAGATCCTCGACATGGTACAAGCACACCAGCAATCCAGGTTTACAGGGACAATAAACAGCAGACATGAAACAGGTGGTTTTACACTTTAAGCACTGTCGCTCATCATCAGGAAGCAGCTCAAAAGGCACTCTCTCCGAGTCAGTCACTCCCTGCAAAAGAGTACGTTACGTCACTTCAAAGTCTAATGAATTCCAAGCTAAAGCATCAGAAGCTAAATTTATCAAAGGAATAATGAAGTCTAGACATCAGATATTAAAATCAGGCAGACAGGAGTCTTGGTTAATGAAAAATCTGCTATTCTGACTGAATTACTAAAAGAACAAATATTATTTTAAAAGAGACATTCTGAACAATATTAATGGGCAGATGCTAAAACAAGATTCACAAGCAATGATTCTTTACCCAAGTGGTCCTCTGAAACCAACAACGCTATTCAGGAAGGTACTATGTAGCTCTAAGCCTCTGACAACACAGCGCAAGTCCCAGCGTGTCTTTCACACCACTATTTCCAATGTTCCTTCATTCACTGTAATACTACTTCGTACAACTCACCAGTTTATCAACCTTCTCACGCAACCTCTTCTCTTCCTCAATCATAACAGCCATGTCTTTCTGAACTGTAGATGCTACCACAACATCAAGATCATCCGCTTTCGAAGCCATTTTACAGATCATCTCATCGTGAGAAAACACACAGTAACGGCTTAGAAGACGGTAATGTTCCACACATTGGCGACCCAGTGGTAGCTGCATTGAAAAACATTAAATAAATGAAGAGTTCATTTTGAAAATCACATTAAGATACTAACTTTTCATGCTACTAACCAAAAACTATCCAAATGAAAGGTCAAGACAAATTCTTCCAGCCACAATATTCATAATTCAGAATGTAAAACTTGAGAAATCAAGACCCTGAGCTCTTGTAAACCAGGACTGCTTATAGCTCCTTGACAGTGGACACCATGGATGGAAGTTGTTCAGCTAGGTTCAAGGGGGAATGTACTGTCTGGAAGAGACTGTAATTAGGGGTAATTAAATCACTAAACCATGGTAGGCTCAGGAAGACCCAAGCTAAAAACTCACAGAGGTTGGGGAAATGCGAAAGGGAAGAGTACATATGCTTGCCCCATCCTTACCACTCATGGGACGCCCTGTCAAAGGCAGGTTGCAAGGCACGTGGGACCTTTTCCTCAAACGATATGGGTGTTTTAGGTAGCACATGAACTGTGCTGCAGCCTGAGAAATTGCTGACTCCACGAACCATTAAAGTCCCTACCTAATCCCAGGCAGAGTAAACAGTTCATTATGAGCTGGGCAAGCTACTCATAGCTTTATTTTAAGGATGTCACTGTCCAGGCAGATAGCAGTGCTCGGGTTACAACGAGGTTACGTGTTAGAGCCTGGTATGAAACTCATGGAATTACAAGAGGAAGAACAAATCAAACCAATTGACATGCAAACATGGTCACAATGCAGAAAAAGCTTTCTTCCCGTTCTAATCATCTCCTATCTCTAAGTGTTTTTTTAAATCTAGCAACATTTTTAGATGGGCTACATTGACAAATAGCTAAGATCTTTTCTTTGGGGAGGGGGGTGGGGGGGCGTGGGGGGGGGTGGTCAGAAGAGGAATAATTCGAAGTACCAGTAGCTTCAAAGGATCTTTCTGAGATCAGGCAACATTGTGTGTCTGAGAAGTCTGCTGGGAAGGAGAAATTATTACTTGTAGCCTTGGAGCAACTATCCTCTGTACTTTTTTTTTTTAAAAAAAAAAAAAAAAAGACAAAAAAACTCAATAAATTACTATGACCTAATAATTACAACGTGTGCCTATCTCTGCTGTTGCAATGAGCTGAGTGAAGCTTACTGGGAATAAGTACTGGTCTGTAAAACTTCTGTTTGAACATTAAACCTTTCTGTTCCCTTCTCATTAAGGTATTTTTCCCTAAACACCTACAGCACCTCTGCTATCCAAGAGGATGTAGTCACATCAGACGCAATTCCTCTTACTATTTTTTCCCCCAAGAGGACTATCAAGTCTTCAACTGTTCTTAACGTGTGTTAAATTTATCATCCAATTTAAGCAGAGGAACTAAAGTAGAAAAGAAGTCCAAGTCTGCTTTGTTTTTCAGCTGTAGAAAGCACCTCTTAGAATTCCCAGTGCAATGAACAGAAAAGTGTCATTCCAGCTCTCAGTGATTTGAATGGAATCTGGGGACACAAAACGAGCAGATTCGAGCAGCACCGGTGCTTCTCATCTTCTAGGCATGCACAGGACCTTGCCTACCTCCTGCTGTAAAAGGCACATCAGCCCTCATGTCTAAGTTCAAACCAAACCTCAGGAGCCAGGGAAAGCCCACAGAGGTCACTACACGGACAAAATACCTTCAGCAGAACATTATGTTTCCAGCAACAGGCTCCTTCTGGTCTGTGGATTGGATTTGTGCACCAGCAGTAAGTTAGAGCTGTACATCAGCTAGGAACAAACTTTGCATACTTAATGAAAAACTGTTTCGGGAACGTACCCAATCAACTGTGCAGAAGTTCACAGCTTCAGCAAAATTGAAACCCTGATTGAAGCCACTGTGATAAGCTCTCGGGAAGGTGATGACAAACTCTCCGGCACACTGGTTGGTTCGGTAAACCTGAGAGAAAAGACAGCCAAGTATTAGATCAAACCTAAGCAGAACTGAAAGCTGTGAAGAGAATATGGATTTCCAGTTCGTAGTAACTCCTATCATGACTTCAAATTGTTTTAAAACATAAGCCCAAGAATTACAACTTGTCATGTAAAACCCTAGAAAGCAAAGGGGTTTCATTCAGTCATACCCACGCTCTAAGCCATTTTAAGTCAGCTGTCTGTGCCTTCTGCACTTTGTAGCTCTGTGCGCAGTTACACAGGTAAAGCACAGGCAACGGTCTCTTCAGTGTGTAGCTGAAGGGAAGATAAAATTGTAACCAACTCAAAAGGTCATGCTTCTGTAAATCTAATACTTTCTGTCCTGTACAACCAGCACGAAAGCAGGCAGGTCTTCCTGCATCTTTCAATTTTGGAGTCTCTCAAAGCATAGTCAACACCACAAATCTTGCTACTTTTTCCAGATTTTCCTTTAAGCCCCAAGGTCAGCTAGTCAAGAGCTAATTAAGTTGTAAAGGGACATAATTCCCATGGATAACCGAGTATGGAATATGATGGAAACTGATGAAAAATGTTTTTAAATACCTAAGAACTTATCCAGGAAAAATAAGAGGATGTGGATGACAAATAAAAAGAAGCTCCATGCCAAAAAAAAAAAAAAAAAGCGTGTCTAATCAGGCTGACATACAAAGAGCTCCTGCCATTGTTTCAAAGGTTGAGACTAAACTTTCCAGCTGAGAAATAGAAATATACTAAGGTGAATCTCCAGAGAAGGGTTTGCCAAGCAACTCCAAAAGTAATGGTTCCATGGCTCTTCTGTTCATACTGGCATATTATGCTAGACAAGGAAGGTACAACACACATGGAAACTACCACACCACCTCTGCAATAAAAGTGGCCTCACTTATCAGCTTAGAAGTAGAATTCAGTGGAAATGAAAGAGGGTTGGGATTGGGGGAGTAGCACAGGAGTCCGACAACATACAGGCACTCCGTGGGCCATCAAAGTATTCGGGTTCATTATGGTGACAAGTTGGTGCAAGAGATCTGGCTGAGATTCAAATAGCTCTGGAGCAAGCTTCTTCATTACATCTTCCAGCTGTTCAGCTGCATACCCTGGGGCTCCATACCAGGTTTTAGGCTCCCCCCTGCAAGATTATTAAAAAAAGTTAAATATAAGCAAGCTTTTAAGTTACATTTTCAGTCTTCCGCTTAAAATACACCATGTCAAAAGAAGGGTATATCACCAGGAAGGAACGTAAAGACTATGTACCTTCCTGAATCTTCACGGTTTACACAGGTCCCTCCTCCAGACCTAAGTCTTTAACTGCCTACATTTCTGAGCACATACTTAAAATATTCCGGGTGGATAAAAAGACTGAAGAAGTCCTCAGTGAAGTTCTGCTCATTCCAGCACAACTTCAAAACATAAGCTGTTTGTCTTTTACCACGAACACAAACTCCCTCTCGGATCTAATAATGGAAGCCAGTTCTTTCTGTCTTGTGCATAATTGCCATAAAAGCAACATACAGTAAGTAGAAATAAAACTTTCAAATTATGCAAAAGACATCAAGGGGGAAAAAAAAAATAATCCATATCCAGAGTAGGAACAAAGAACATTTAGCAACAGCGTAACCAAATCAAGTCAGCTGAGAAAGTTACAGTTATGCAGATGTGTTCCAGTAGATATTGTTTCAGGTTCACAACTAAGTTGCCTCACTGCAGCACAAAGATGAAAATGTCTTCCAATGCCTCATAAAGAACAATGTTAGAAAAGGTATTTAGAAAAGATAACAGATAAGTCACCTTCTCCCAAGACTCCTGAAGAGCTGGCAGACTAAAGCTGACCCAATAGTGTTTTTTTTTTCCATAAATCATGGAGGAATTGGGAGGATTCAAGAAGAAAAGAGTGAAACATGAATCCAGAAGCATACTCCTCATACCTAGGAGCTTATTCCTGTACTCAAACAGCACCTCTTGTCACGGGGAAGAGGACAGCTAGCGGGAGGGACTCTGGAAAGGCAGTGACATCGGCATCACAGCGAGTAGCAAGTAGATTTGTCACTACGCAACATTAAATGACTTCACAGCCTTGGACTTGATTCTCATCTTGGAACAATTCAATTAATTCACGAAGACCAGTCACAGATGCAACTGAAAACTGTCCTGTGTCCTGACACAACAGTGGGTTCGCGAGGAATTCTGCTCCTTGACAGGTGTCAGTGCCAAGGAATGGATGACAGTAGTGATGAACTATGCTAAACTTGAACAAGAATACTGGTACCATGGGTCTTCGGAGTTCAGGAGAACAGATAATGGAGAAAGATACAATTCTAACAGATCTGTTGAGGTGTCAGTCTTACGAAGGCTGCGAGCTGCAGAACGGATGAAGGTGATGGTTCTTTCTGCATTGCTACCTGGCAGCTCCACATTCCTGCCTTTAGAAATAGTAGCATCAATGATGGTAATTCTTCCTCTGACCAGGACTGACATCTCATTTATTTATTTGCAAGCATCTTTAGAAGCACAGATTTGTTTTTTTTTTTTCCTTTTACCATTTCAAGAACTAACACAGGATTTAGAGTCATGCAGGAGAACTATTGCCTTCAACCCTAAGAAAGCTCTGCTGCTGTAGTCTGGTTCACTTGGGACTATCTGCTCAGAATACTGTACCAGGATAGAAGCTCCTTCAAGGCACATGGGAATACCGAGGATGGACATGCTGTCCCTAGTGTTTCACAAGAACACGTCCTGCCTTCTGAAGTCTTTTCAGAGTTTGGAGCAATGTCTCTCCAGTGGGAGGTCATGAAGTTTGACTCCTCTGACAAGAACAGCATTCACCTCAACTACACATTGCTCTCAAATAGGCAAAAAACCCCAGACTTAAACCTCTAAGTTGAAGGGACATACAGCAGAATATCTGCAAGTTAGGAGAAAACATATCAAGGACTTTCATGCTGGAGGAGAAATAAATTAAAAGCAGGTCTGGCAACTTTCACATGTCTGTCAATGTATGTACATGTGTGCGTATGTATACACGTCTTTCTGGGCTTGCCTTGACTGCAGACTAATGCAATTAGGGACAAATTCTGGAGGACATCATGCCATTCTAACAATGGAGAGGCAAGCTCTCCTAGAAGAAATGAAGTTTGTACTGCAAACAAAAAACCTCCTCTCCTTCCCACAGTTTTCAGCCTGACCCAAGACCCAGAGCAAAGAAAAAAAAAAAAAAAGGTAATAAAAAAGGCAATAAATGACAAGGAAGATCATTTTTGCAATGTAATCCTGATCACTCATTTACTTAGCCTCACTGAAACACTGTTTTAATAACATCGAGTACGAAGCAAGCAAGTGATATAAGTCGCTGACTACTTGGACTGTGCTACAGCACCAGCTTTTTCATGGAGCAGCAATCAAATAACTGACCAAAAAGATGACCTACTGAAGAGCAGCTGGGATATGTTTTTACCATTTTGCTGGAATACTTATGTGAACAAGAAAAAGGAAAGAGCTTGACAGGTTTCAGAAAGAGTGACAAGAATAATTCAAACTCTAGAAAAGCTGTTGTAAGGTGAGAAGTTTAAGAAGTTCAATCTATTTAGAATATCAAAGAGATGGCAAAGATCTGTCCTGATTACAGCTGACAAGTGTTCGCTTGATGAGAGGATTTATGATAGAATGATCTATCTAACAGACAAAAAAAAATAAAATATGTGGGAACCTAACATTGTTAGTTGAAGCTAGATGATTTAAAAAAAAAAAAAAAACTAAAAAAAAACCAACTTGCATGGTTTTTAGTTTTACATTGAGCATAATAAAACATTTGATGGAGTACCTGCTACATCTCTCATGGATTTTTTAAAACTGGGAATGGATGTCTCTTTCCAAAATATGACCTCTTGTCCAAAAGCAAATCAATGCAGGAGTCACACTGCGTCAAATTTAACCCTGCTGCTACAGGACTGCAAGGGTTATTCTGGTCTGAACTCTATGAATCTGGTTTTAGCCCACTAATTAAAAAGGGGAAGGGGGAATGAAAGGGAGATTGCTTCTCAGGCTGTGTTTATCCCTCCAACTCACCAATGCAGATAGTTAATTGAATAGCTCCAGTGGTCTTCTATATGCCAACAAAATGAAGAAAAGCACATTCCCACGTATAGCCAGGGTAACTTCATTCCACATATGTCTGCAGTGATGTGAGCAAGAACAGACTGCTCCATCACAGGCATGTTGTTCAAATTCCAGCCACTATCAAGGTATTCCTGAAAATTGAACAGAACAGTCACAGGTTATACACCATGAAAGAAAAAAATCCAAGAAGGTAAAACTGCCAAAAGAGCAACAGAAGAAGAGAGCCTCCCAACTGAAAAATACAAGAAACAAGTCAATGAATCAAAGAACAAAACTTCTATTGTCTTTGCTCCTTTCACAAACCTGATCTGATCTGTTTTGTTTTGTTAAAATGAGACTTTTTTTTTAGTTTAGAAGTTATTTATTAGCTTCTAGGATAAACCTATGGCTTTTAATGGCTGATCACAGCGAATTCTATGTATTCAAAACTCCGATGTCATTCTCCTCTTCAAATACTGCACCAGACACACAAAACAAACACTTTGCAATCCAGTTCCATTATTGTTCTTTGAACCAAAGAGACTTATTTAATGAAGAACTGCAACACACATATACACAGTGAACTAATAAAGACCTACCTCTTCTTCTGGTCTAACTTTAAATTTCCCACCCCTAACTGGGAAGCCACTGCCAAATTCCTTTGAAGCAATATCAGCTCCATATTCTACTGTCACATCCTCTTCAATGGTACTAACAAGTCTCCAGAATTCTTTTTCAACCAGCTCAGTGGGGACCATCTAGGAATGAGAAGAAAAACAAGGAGTATATACTGAGGAATCAGTATATAAAAACCATGTCCATAAAAGCTGTCTCAGGGAGGAAACTCCATTAGCTTGAAGCATTTCTCCATTTCAAAGTCATTTCAACAAGAGAAAAAAAAATGCAGCGGAAATGTAGTTCCACCCAGGACATGCTGCTGCTTTGTGCTCTCAGGAACGGGTGACAGTTAGAGAGCATTCTCTTCCTTACAGACACTTATTCAAAAGTGGAAAAATAAACCAAAACACCAAATCCCAAGAAGAGAGTGGAACAAGATACCACGACACCAGCAAAAACAAGGATTCACTGACGTAAATGAGAATGTCTTAACTGGGATGAAATCCCATCCAAAACTGAAATTCTTCCCTCCCCCTCAAAAGTTTTATATTTTAACTAAGCACAAAAAATGAAATCTACATTGTTGCATCAGGATAACTACATGAACATACATGTACTGGCATGTTAAAATAGTCTGACTTGAACGCATCTGCCATTTCTCCAAACGTGCGAAGCGTATAGTCTCTTGCTGCTTGTTCAAAACCAAACGCTTCTTGAGGCTTATTACACTCCTGCAATTGAAAAGATAATTATTTCTATAATGCATAAGACAATCTGTGCTCAGATTTTACACAAATGGGCTACTATTACAGCATCTGTAGGGTAAGAAGGCAGGACACCTGACCAGAATAAAATGACTGTCCCAAGTCACCCAGACTCAGAAGAAACTCCTCTGCTTCATTCACCAAATCACAATATTTATTTATTTATAAATCTGCATAAACAATAATGAAGTAACATGCCTAATTTTCCTTCCTCTAGTAGAGTTAAGCAGAAAAATAATAAAAAAAAAATTAAAAAAAAAAAAGAAAAGATATATAGACCTCCACACTGAAACACCCAGTGAGACCCCAATTGTAAACACAGAGGAAAGGTGCCAATTAAAATCCAATCTATTCTGTAAAGGCACACCAATTTTTGGCTCCAAAATATTAAGCGATAGCTTCCCAATTTGAAGCATGTCCAGTCTTCGTGTCAGCTTTACCCTCTATCACCTTGTTTGCACAACAAATTGTATTTTCAACCTCTAGGATCAAGTTTAAGAAAAACCCCACCAAATAAAAAATAACCTTCAGTCTAACTTCTACGGTTTGTTGGATTACCTGAGCCAAACACTGTGGACACCTCCAGTCCCCTTTGGGAACATCATGAAGGGGTGGAATTAAACAAAAAGTATGGTAACTGTCATCACAGCCATCACACAACAGGAGACGGTCCTCATCGTTACCACTGCCACATAAGAGACACACATACAAATCCACCTGCAACAAGAAATTGCCAGAGTGGGAATCTGAGCGCTCAAGGTAACTCACGCTGAAAGAGCAGCCTGGTAACTCAGTCATCTGTGACATTTGCTTATTCTTACGTTATCTATGAAGCGGAAATCAGACAAGCAAACACAAAATATTTATGTAAATGTTTAAATAACCCCGCTCTGTAATTTAAGGAGGTACCACAAGCGTTGCAAGCCCTTCCGTGTGTTTTTTCCCAAATGACAGAAGATTTGATTCAGTGGCCAGGACGGTTTAAAGCAGCAGCACTGTGGATTCGGCAGGTGTAATGTAACACCTGCCGGTGGCTCACAAATCCTTTCTCTTGTTGCTCTCACATGCAGTATGTGTGCACAGATGTTTCAACCCCCTCTAAGACAAACTGTTTGGAGCCTCAGAAGAAAGGGGTTCCTCTTCATGGGAGTGTTTCTCTTCTTCCCCACAGATACTGGCCAAGACCTTCCTTTTAATTTGGAAAGGCACCAGCTTCTCAGCAGATCTACGTGCAGGGGTGCAGGGGTGCAGCTGCTAAAGAAGTCTGATGGAGGTTTCACACAGCAGCTACACCAAGCCCCAATGAGAAAGGGCAGGCACTCCAAACGTGGGAAGGGTTGTCTGCCGCCTGTCCCACCCCACACCTTCATTAGCAACAGACTGGAAGGCTCTTCTCAAATACAGGCTAGAGCCGCAAGGACAAGCAGGCCCTGTTGTCTTACACTGTTAAAAAAAGAAGCCGCATCTCCTCCTCCTCCCTGCAAGCTTTTTTGTTTGGGGGGTGGCAATGTTAGGCTTCTAGTATTCGAACATCTCATTCGCAAGTATCTAGCTATAGGCGTGGACTAAATGAAGAACATTTCTGGTTTTAGGAAGGACCCAAGTAGTGGCATGAATGAATGTCAGTATCAGAAAGAATGTCAGTATCACCTTGCCAAAAACAAGACAAACTACCATTGCTTTCAGTTTGGGGTTTTTTTTGGAGGGGGGCTAGTGGTGTGTATAGAGTTGGAGCAGGAATAGGGTTGGTTTTTTAAGAAGTTGAACAACAGAGCTTCCAAGTTAATGCTGAAATTGTGGAATAAGTGGCAAGTCCGTCGGAGAGCCAGGTGTCAAAGCTCACACTAAGCTCCCTTGAGGTTAAAGAGCCATAAGGAGAGAGATCAGTTCACAGAAGAACCACTTCTATCTGGACTTTTCTTTCAAAATGCTTATTTTGAGACTGTACCTTGCAGATGGAAAACAAGATACTTCAGTTATACATAGTGAAACTTAACTATCCTGTTATTTTCAGCTTTGTAACAGCACGAAGCTTTATGAGGATGTGCATTCCAGCAGGTACAGATACTGCTTTGTTTCAACCACAGAAGAATATGAGAGTCCTTAGTGTGATATAAATGACATGAGATTTCACTACATACTCAAGAGAAACCCAGAAACACCTGCAATCAACATGAAGCAGCAGGAATGCAAGGCATACTCACAGCATTAGTGGGTTTTTTAGACCGGACTTTGGATTTGTCTTTCTCTGGATCCCTGGCATGCTCTCTCTTCTCAGGAAGTTTCACTGCGCTATGCATTTCCTTTTCTGGTGCAACAGGAAAAAAAATGAGGGTATTACAAAATATTTTGATGTTTAGCATTATTTATTTATTTTATTTGTTATTACTTGTTAGACTGCACCACTCCAAGTTATTTGTTGAATTACTTCTTGTTCCATACACACATTGGTTTCAGTTAGCTTAACGCAAGATTTGAACATCTGCAATGCCTACAGAAGCTGGTATTATCAGAAGCACTCCATCACAAGCCAGCAATGACTATCACAGCTCACATTTTTTCAGTGGGTACTTTAAATCCCATTTACGTTAATTTAACTTAAATTATGAGTAACTTCATAAGCCAAGATTTTGTTTCCACATGGTGTTACAAACGTGGTTGAATTACTTCATGAATTTTACAGCAGCATGTCACATGGAGACATGAAACAACACTACAGCTTGCTACGATGATCTTCACACTTCAGTTTCTTGTAGCGGTAGCTTTCATGAAAATATAGACGAGCAGGCAGCACAAGTGGCCTGACAAAGCAGTTTCTCTACATTCTTACATTCCTACCTAATTTGGGCATGTCTCTACTCAAGTCTTCATTCCTGACATTAAACCAGAAAACCACACAGCCAAATCCACACAGAGTGTGGAGAATCCCAGAGCGCTGGTGCTGAAGACAAGGTGGCAACGAAGTTCTCAGCTAAAGTGACAAGTGAGCTAGAGACCTTTACACCTGGACATGAGACAATCTCAAGCATTTCTTGGAGTCCAAGAGCTAACAAAGACCTGTTTGGTGACATGAAACATTTCTTCTCAATCTGAAATTATTTCTTAAGAACAACAGACTCAGTACTATTGATAGGAACAATTTAAAAATCATATTATGGGAACTTAATGATAAAGTTCACAACATACTATCTTTTGCCTTCATGAGTTTCACTTCTGATTTCAAATTCAAATTATTTCCTAAAAGTGTCTGAAATCTGATACATTCTTAAAAGAGTTTCCTCTATTTAAAGCTAGTGGATTGATGCTAGCTATTTAAAAAACGAAACAGAAATATGGCTCAAATTTCATTTCTGATTGCTCCATAGAGACACTGAAGTTTGAAAAAGTAGAGATTTTTTTTTCAACTGAAAGTCTATTCTTCTCCAAGAAAATTCAATCACTTACAAAATAAACAAAAATATTTCTAAGTCATAAAAGAACTTTTACAATAAAATCCAATTTTAGAATGAAGTTAACAGAAGATTTTTTTAAAAATACTTTGAATTGTTCCAACTGCTGAATTTTAACTCTGGTCTTAAAATGAGTTTGTACAAAGTAACAGAAATTGCTTTCACATTTTGTTTCACTCACCATTTTCACACTTTGGAGGTGCACATCCCATTCTACGTCTCAGATTATGAGTTCTGGCTTCTGGAGGGTCAGATTCAGTTTTAATATTGGTTGCCTTAAAGAAAAGAAGAAAAAAAAAGGGAAAAAAAAAATCAGTAATGTCCTTAGGTGGAATACTTTGGTTTTATGTTTGTGTTTGGGAGAATGTTCACTGCCATGTAAACTTGCGGCTGCTTGTCCAAGTACAGACAGACAATTTTGGAATATGCAGCTGGCCACGGCATGCAATGCCGCACACCTGAAGAGATCCAACCTGCACTCAACTCCTCCTGCCCCTCGGAGCTGCTGTGGCTCTGAAGAAGGGAAAAAGCTGGCTATGTCCAACACTCAGAGTCCTAATGAGAGAGGGCCTCTTAAAATCTAAATAATTCTCCAGAAGTCCCTACAGTTGAGTAACTTTGGTGGCAGATCTTGCAAAGTTTGAAGTGCACATTTCAATACTCTCAAGAGCTGGGAAAAGAACCGGGAGGAAAAAAAAATTTAAAAAAAAAATTAAGCAAATTTTGCATACAATTATAACAATTACTCATCCACTCTGATAAACACCTGCAAAGGTTCAGAGAACAAGGTGATGCGAGACAGACACCTTCATCGAGGTACAACGGAGGTCTGAAAACTTGTGCCCTGACTTGTTCTGGGAAAAAGCCAAGCAGCAGACGGAAGTCAGATAAAGACCGAGGACTTCATTTAAACTCAAACCATTTTATACTTACAAATGAATAAACCGAAGATGAGAAGCTTAATTTCTGAAATACTTGTATTCAACTATTTTTTACAAAGTTCATAGAGAAATAACACAGGGAACAACCTGGCAAGATCCGAACAGAAATCCTACAAAACCCCTGCACCAGTAACAATACCATGGTTTTACTTTGGTTTCGGTGGAACTTGGTAAGATGCAAAGGAGTAAGGAACTTTGGGCTTTCATCGATTTTCAACATACTCCGGTTTTCTAAGCAGGCAACTCTGTGCATTGTGGAGCTTTCTTCCCTAAAGTTTTGAGACTGTGAGAGAACAATTCCCACATTCTTCGGTGTCAAGACTGGTTTCTCCAACACTGTGGTTTTTAAAAGCCTGATTTCTTAAGGAAATAAAGTCATGCAACCCCTCTCTTGCTACTCACACGAGTCAGTCCCCTAGCAGCCACTCCCTGGCTGGGACTTGCTGGCCTTGCTTCTTTGTTTTGAATTTTTACAGAGGTGATTTTGACACTATTTCCCCTTCACTTTGCGTGTTCTCTCTGCCCAAATTCCTGTCTCCACGAGACCAGGCAGAGGTCCCATTGCTTAAGATACATAAAAAAAACGGCTGTTCATTGTAATTAGTGATAATGAATTGGGATCAGTTTGCACTGACCCTCAAGCAATGCAATAACAGACGCCCCGCCTTTGGCATCTTTAACTTCCAGGAGTTGCGTCCATATTCTGTGCTCAAGCCTCTATTTAGCTTCACAAGAACAACTCTTTTTTTCAGCCTGAGCCTTTTATCACATCGATTCATCTCACTTGCACTTCTGCAGCATTGTTCTGGTCTTTCACGCTTATCTTCTCAACCTCAAGCGTCTAAATCCTTTGCGTTTCAAAACCAGCCTGTGACTGCCATTGCCCTTTTCCTTTCTAATGATGAACATTTTCTCTTAAGTGTCTACTCACCAGGTAGGAAAGGGCAAGGTAAAACTGTACCAGTCGTACAGCTGGAAACTAACACTTACCCCACAGCTGTAGTTTTTGCTAGTAAGAATACTTTACAGTACTTCCCTGTAGTTCACTTATTTTAAAGGTTTATAGTAGATGGTTAGCCTTTGAAAAGCAGGAAACGTCAAACCGGTAAGCATGAGACTGAACCTAGGTTTTACAATTTAAGACACTGACAAATCCTTGTATATCTCATTAGAGCAAAAAGTCGAGACACATTAACCAAACATTACTACTTTGCGACCATGTCAGCGCAGAAATCAACTGCTTGTAGCTTGAATGTAGACTGAAATGGATTTAATCAACTTAGCTGGCTTGACACTGAAACGGAACAAAAACACTCACATTAACGCATCCTAACTTTTGGGAATTACTGTCTTGAAACACTACCGCTCCTTGCAAAGCCAGTCAGTCCACACTGCTTAACTCAGTCTTGGCTCTGTATGTTTCAATTGTATTCTTAACCAAGTATTTTCTTTCCATCAAATGTAGGTGCTTGCCATTAGTAGTGCTCAGGGAAAGAGCTGAGAGGGCAGCCTTGCACTTTGGCTAAATATGAGCAGTGAACTTCCACAGAAATGACAAAAACGCGCACTCTTTGTTAGCCACTGTCACCTGACACCACTGTCAGAGAAACAGCTAAAATTTGTATCATCTTCACCCTGCTCTTAGTCTTTAAAGGATAGGTGAGAACTAGCACCTTTCAACCACAGGCAGATACTTCAAATGGAAAGCTTCAGATCAAACTACTGACATTTTCTCAGAATTATAAATCTACTTGTAACCGGTTATTTGAGTGGAAAAGCTTTAGAAAACCTTAATTGTGACTTATTAACTAAGAATAATTATAGGCAGAATTTGCAACCACAAAGCTGTGCTACTTGGTAGTAATAAAGACCAAGACTTGAACAATGGGAGTTACTTAGCTCTGAAAGGAACTTAAAAAGAAATCTGGATTATAAACAAAGAGGGTCAACCATGACCTTTCCTAACTCATGATGTCACCACTAATAAGACCGTCTCCTGGGAATAAGCCTCCCCTACTCTTCATCTACTCAAACAAAAGAAATAGTAAACTCTCTGAAGGCAGGAACATCAGTCTGGAAAGACTGAAGTCATAGTATTACAGTTTTCCAGCAACGAAGGAGACACATCCCAATCTCCTAAAATATGTTTTCACAGGACAACTCTATGCAGATACAATCAATACATTGTATGCTTATCCAAATAAATATTATTTCTTAAGCACATGTAAGATTAATCCTATTTGACGGCACAAAATCATACTGACTTAATGTTATGCATTTTTTTCCTTATAGTGCATGGTGAAAGTATTGCAAATTGATTGAACTCAGTAAAAAATGAAATGCAACAACGCTAATGTTATAACAAAAACCTTCTCTGCCCTAACATCTGGCTTCAATTCATGAAAGATTTACAGAAACCTCCCAACACATTTAAAGAATAACCACTATTCACCGGCTGTCCTCTAAGGAAGCAACAGAGATCAAAGCTGCAAAAGACAAGCTTCATTTCTAGAATTTGTCACCTGCATTTTAATCTATGAGCCCCATATTATTTATAACCACACTAAAAATTATTACAGCATACAGACTCATAACTAACGTGTAACTGGAACAGCTTCAGTAGAAGAGCCTCTCAGAACTCCAAACCTCAGTAACACACTTTAAAAGTATCACACAATCCTTACCATATTATTTGTAATGTATGCATTTATAAATATTTGGGTAAGTTTAACAATGACAAAGTTAAACAGCTGTTTGCTATGCATATACCGTAAGGGATCTGATCGAAATAACATGTGTCCGTCCTGTAACTTAACTAAAACCTGCTGTGCTGTGCGGCTCGGCAAACGAGCACTGCGTTACCCTGTCAGGCGCGGTGACCGCAGAGCGTTTGCTCATGTAAAGACCGATTAGCTCACCTCTGCTCTCAGGCGTTTCGCTCGACGAGCGGGTGGACATGTTTCCGACGGCTGAACAGACTGTCTCTGCGGAATATCGTGAGGCTTATACTCCTTGTCCTTGGTGTCACTGGTAAGATCTGGCTTCTGCAAGCACTAAAGAGACACAATTTGATTACTTAATTTCTGCCTCCACTTCCAACACAAACTTTGTGTAGAACAATTTCCTGGCTAATGTGAAAGAATGTAGACAAGAGTCAGGCAAAAAAGCCAGGAGGACTGCGTGGATGAACAAGGAGCTCCTGGACAAACTGAAAATCAAGAAGGAAATCTACAGAGGGTGGAAGCAAGGACAGGTAACCTGGGAGGATTACAGAGAGGTTGTCCGAGTGGCCAGGGATCAGGTAAGGCAGCTAAAGCCCTGATGGAACTGAATCTGGCCAGGGATGTCAAGGGCAAGAAGAGAGAACGGATGGAGAGCAGCCCTGAGGAGAAGGACTTGGGGGTGCTGGTGGACAAGAAGCTCAACGTGAGCCGGCACTGTGCACTTGCAGCCCAGAAACCAACCGCATCCTGGGCTGCACCCCCAGCAGCGTGGGCAGCAGGGGATTCTGCCCCTCTGCTCCGCTTTGGTGAGACGCCCCTGCAGCGCTGCGTCCAGCTCTGGAGCCCTCAACAGCAGAAGGACGTGGAGCTGTTGGAGAGGGTCCAGAGGAGGCCACAAAGATGATGAGAGGGCTGGAGCAGCTCTGCTGTGAGGCCGGGCTGGGAGAGCTGGGGCTGTTCAGCCTGGAGAAGAGGAGGCTCCGGGGAGACCTGAGAGCGGCTCCCAGTGCCCAAAGGGGGCTGCAGGGAAGATGGGGAGAGACTCTTCAGCAGGGCCTGCTGTGACAGGATGAGGGGTCATGGTTTCAAAATAGAGGGGGGCAGATTCAGATTAGATATTAGGAAAAATTTTTTACGCTGAGGGTGGTGGAGCACTGGCCCAGGCTGCCCAGAGAGGCGGTGGATGCCCCATCCCTGGAAACGTTCCAGGCCAGGTTGGCCGGGGCTCTGAGCAACCTGATCTGGTTGGAGATGTCCCTGCTCCTGGCAGGGGGGTTGGGCTGGGTGGGCTTTGAAGGTCCCTTCCAACCCAAACCATTCTATGAGTCTATTCCTGTAAGGGGACTTCTATCCCTCCAGGCACGCAGCGTGGTTCTGTAGTACTGCACTGACAGTATGGCTTAGATAAGCGAGGCACAGAGGGTAAGAACCAGTACACCAACAGGTTTACTGCAGCTCCTCTGGAGACAAACTCCCAAGACCTGCCTAGTCCAATGTGTCAAGACAAGAATAAAATAAATACACCCCTGTGGAGAGCTGCTTTGAGTATTAGAAACTGGCTGATTTAAGAAATTTTTGCCATTTGACTGAACAAGAGCTTTAATAAAAACACAATTTCTGTTCACCTCTGAACAGCTCCAGATAGTTTCACTACTTTGTTATGTATATAGAAATATCTCCAGCTGGGACATTTGTCAAAATAACCCCTGAAGCCAGTTTAACAAATATTTAAGTGACACATAAACAATTAATGCTACACACAGATCTGGATGGGATTTAAGTTATGGCATAGTCATCAATGGAAACTACATCATTCTATATTTTCAGCTTCTGTAGGGAAAGAAAAAAAAAAAATCAATGACTATTGCAAATACTAAAGATTTTTAAAAATTAAAAAAATCAGTGAATGCAAGCACTAATCTTTTATGGATGATCATCCTGGCTGCATGAAGAACTTCCCTCAAAAGGCTTGCTGAAATATCGCAGGAAGGAACCACACATCTCAAACTGACAGCTGTCAAATCGCATAGCTACATCTTCTCCAGAAACAAAGATCACAGATGCTTAGATTCCCAGTAAAGCACTGAATAGACATAGAATAAAACGGACACCTACACAAGAAGCATCTGGGAAAGCACCACTTACTGAAAACACATGGAAGAAACCCAAACAAAAATCTCATCTGAGACTCTTCCTCAAAAAATATATTGCAAAACAAACTCAGTTGGAAGACAACATTGTCAGGAAGAAGGTGAAAAAAAAAAAAAGTCGTATCTTCGAGTGAAAAGTGAGCTAAAACCCAACATATTTCTGTGGATTGTTTCAGTTAATTGAAGATTTATATGTCTGTCACATATGGGAGGGGAATACTTTAGCAGCTTTGGGGGGGAGGTGGAGCAGGGGGAGAGTTAAAAAATGAAGTTAACCATACCTACATCAGTGTTCCAGAACTGCATCCACTAAACATCAGTTTGGAACAAATGCCACATGCCCATCACAAGAGGGAGCTTGGCAAGCTACATTTAAAAAGAAGCATGACCTCATCTGAGAAGGCTTTTCTCTTCTAAAAAGGTCCTCTACTGAGAAAAATCATCAATGTAAATATCCGCTGCGTGACAGACGCTCACATGGGGAACCTGCATTTCCGAGGAAGCGCGGTACCATGTTAACTGCTTTACAACTTTTAATTAGATCTTTCCCTGTGCAATTGCACCTCAAAAACATGAAAGCAAAGCTAGGTGTCACAAAACAGACCAGCTTCCAAAAAAAAAAAGAGAGAATCCACAGTTTTCAGACCTAATAAAAATGCAGATTTCAGTGAAATGCCTTCAGAAAATGGTGTTGCTTTCCATTACTTAATATGATTCTGTCTGAGGCAAGGCAAAATGGTTCCGATGCATCAGCTTCCCCAGCACAAAGGTTCTTATATTCAACTGGGTTTTGTTCTTATCCTCCATTTGCAAAACACTCAAACCTACACAAGTTAAATTATCTTTTCTGAAAGGTCTGCAGAATCTAGCTGTTCTTCACTGAAAAGTGATCATCACCAGCTAAATAAAAACCCTTCACTTCCAACCTTTCTTGACTGATGTCAAATCCCTCCCTCATTTTGGTAGCTTTGCGTAAAAGGCTAGTGTTTATTTCTGTAGACAGACACGCATGTAACAGGATTAGGGCTTTTATTGCTTAAAAAAGGTCAACACTCCTCTCTTTGAAAGATCATTATCGTAACAGTGTTTCAAATAAATAAAAATGAGTGTTTGCAACTGCACTCTATTTTGGTTTTCCAAGTAAATGACTGCCGCTCTAAAAGAAAATCTCCGTTCTTCATTAGAGATTATGCTGCTTCCACTCCACTCTCAACCAACCCCGAGTTTTGTTTTAATGGTAAAATCTAAGCAGCAAGGATGAAGATTTAAACTGGAAAAGGGTCACGAGCCATGCTGTTAACTACACCGCAATATCCATGAAGCATCCTTGAACTTGGACACCCTTAGTGAGAGCGAGATGAGTTACTGCCACAGAACCGCCACGGTTCGAAACAGTTGCTCAGTCACTCTGCGCGCAAGTGGCACAGACCCGCAGCACTCTTGTTCTATCAGAGATGGACCCATAACGATCTGTGAATACAGCAGCATTTTGAATTTGATAAAACAACATTAAAGAAATCATTATAGGAAGTCTGAAAGTCCATGATCATGAGGCTTCTGTAAACTGTAGAGAGAAAATACAAAAAGGTAGTATTGAAAGTAGTCAGTAAGAGATGACCTTGAAGAGTAAAAACTACAAATTCTACTTTTGATTAAAAGTTTGCCTATGGCTTTCTGAATTGCTTGCATCAACACCACAGACTACGTCTTGTCACCTGCATGCCATAAAGCACAAAATGCAGTCTTTAGAAATGTTCCATCAGTAAAAAAAATGACAGGCTGGCTGCTAAATTAATGGAACTTCAGTTAGCTTCAATATAGCTTACCAACAGGCTTGCTCCAGACTGGAATAAGTTGTAAGGATAGAGAATACGCTCGTAGTGTGCACGGATGTGCGAACCCACAGCTTTGCCGGGAGCAAATCCCATCCTAGTGGCTATTTTGGTCCATTTTCTCTCCTTGCAAACTACATCAAATCCTCCTTCTTCTGCAACTAGCTAAAAAGCGAAAGCAAAATAGTCATATATTTCATACTGAAATTATTAGCATTTAAGAAAAGTACTGCTAGTTTAAAAGGCAAGACAACATCACAATTGCTTTTTTAAATCATAAAAGTATAGATCTAAAAAACCCACAAAACATTAAAGTTGTTTAAAAGCTGTTCAGTGGAACATCTAACCTATTCAGGAACTGCAAATTCGTTGAATTAGTTTACAAACAAGTCAGCACCTGTATCAGATGGCCAAAAAGTAACTCAGCCTAATTTCCGGAATTTGTCTGGCTGCAATTTGTCACACCTCCCCGTTGTATTCCAACACGATTTCTTAGCACAGTACAATCAGTTCTGCTCACTGGGAGAAGTACTATGAAATAGGCTAAAAAGCAACCAGATAAAAACTACCCGTAAAGAAAACAGAGAATATGCTTGGGGTCAGTGAAGCCCTTCCTTAAGAATACATAAACTTCTGGAGAAGTTTAACAAGCTTCACCCTAAAAGTAATTGGCTTTCTTCTCCCATATTTCTAATGGAAAAATGTTTTTCTCACTATTGCCAGTGTGAGGAGCTTTCTCCAGTTAAGTTTAAATTTATTCTTTGTATCCAAGTTCAACTTGGAAATTTAATTTGATCTCCTAGCTCACATGAGAACTCCCAAGATATTATATTTCTTAGTATTTTGTCACATTAGCTATGTTAGGTTAAGTGAAGTAATACTTTTTTCAGCTTAGATACACCCCAAAGTCTCCCTTGAACAACTGTGATACCATCTCAGAAACTGAGATAACACAACATCTTTTTAGGATGAGTTTCTCCCTTGTAACAGTCTTACTCTATTAAGCTGAAATAAATCCAAGATCTTCCTCTCCACATGTGGAATTTTCAGTGTACATCCTTGAAGCTCCCAAAACTTTGCAATCTGGTCCAGAAAATTCAGCTTTACACGAGTTTGGGCCTTAAAAAAAAAAAAAAAAAATTAAAAAAAAAAGAACTACATAGTAAACACAAATCAAGCTTCTGTATGCAACTGCTAATAATGTTGCAGCCTCAGTTGCCTCCCTGGCTTTTCCCTCTGCAAGTACAATTTTGCATTTTTCCCTCTTTTATACGGAGAAAAAAAAAAATTCCATACAGATACCAAGAGCCTTTCCTCAAGTCACTTTTTGTTAACCATTACTGCATTTAGAAAAGTACTTTCCGAGAACACACAAGCAAACAGTTGTTACTGCTAAAAGCCACCTAAACTTGCTGCATTTCTTGTATTTATTACATTTATTACACTAATAAATGTGATAGCTTATTACACCTTGGTTTATTTGTAATAAACCAAAAATAAACCAGTATTTCTGGCTTATTACAGAAAAAAAAAAACCAACCCTAAAAGGGTTTTTCTGTTATCCCTTTTCACTTACAACTGCATTTGTTTCATTTTTATGGATACAAACCCGCGAGGACAGGGAAAGCCAACCAGCCTGTTTGCACAGCAATTCACAGCATAACATAATTGGACTGTTGCTATGTTAGAGAGTAGTAGCTTAGACTTAAATTTTGACACATTTTCGTCACATTTTCTATTCCTACGGTAAAAAATGGCCACGTCTCTACAGACTAGCTTGTTCTGAAACTCCAGAGAGCCCTGAACCAGCTTGTGTCCACACAAATCTCGCTCTTGGCATCTGAAGCCTGTGTTTGAGCCCCTACCCTGGCACCTCACAGAACCACATCGGGACTCTAGAAAGCAAGCATCACGAGAAAAATCAGGCAGCCAAGAGTCACCGTCATTCCAGTCCATCCCAGCAGCGAGCTAACTGGGATTCCTCGCCACTCCCTTCTTCTAGTCCGAATTCATGGAAGCAGTGAATGAAAGTGCTTGTGAACAGCAAATTTCCACCAACTGAATTCAGAGTTTTGTAGCTGTTTCTTTCAAAGAGCTTGTTATTTTTAAAGCGCTCTGTAAATGTTTCATCTCTTCTGCTTTTAAAAAGATGCTGTAGACGTGCAAAACGCAGACACAAATCTATGGCACTTGAGAATTGCAGTTTAACCACTTATAAGCACAACTGTGTGGAAAAGGCCTGAATTATGTTCCTTTAATGAGCATTAACTTTACTTTTTATGCTTGGCATGTTTTTAACTAGATTCTGAAACAGATGAATTTCTGTGCTAATTAAAACCCAACGTTCAGAGGTCTTGAGTGCTGCCAGCTCAAGTCGAATACAGCCCATGGTCAATCCACTGGAAAACACCACCTCTCAAAAAAATATTTAAACATTTTGGAGCAGAATCAACATTCAGCTTTACAGTTTACCTCGAGTTCATTGAGCCTCTGGATCCTTGGTGTAAAGTGAAGCTTATCGACATCACATGCAAATGGAGGCTGCCAGTCCTGGAAAAACAGGAGAGCTTCATCAAAAGACCAGGAAAATTAAGGAAACTTCTCTATATGACAGTCAAAATCCAGGTGAGCAAAAAGCATGGAAGAGGTGTCCGTGGTGTCCAACCCCCCTCAGCACGTGCCCCTCCAGCCCAGGCAGGAGCCCCACGCAGCACCTCCCCACGGCCCAGCCTCTCGGCCTTCACACCCCACCGCGCTCCCAGCTGCGCTGAGGTCAGCTTCTGCTTCCAAATTACTTCATGTCCAACAAGCCTGGAAAGCAAGAAGGACGAGGTACGTCGAGTGAGCTTCACTGTCTACCCCTTCCGCCTTTAAAAGAGACAGATGATGAACCCACAAAATTAATTATGTTTAGGAACTAAGGATAAGCCTTCTGTGTCAGACCGAGCCCGTCCATCTTCTCCCTGCCCACACCAGGCGGCTAAAGGTGCCGCCCAGGCCGTTCGCCCTGGTCCCAGGCCAACCATTCCCAACCGAGCACCGTACGACAGCCGAGGGTCTGTCTGCCGGACAGCGAGAGCAGAACTCCCCAGCAAGCGCTGCCGCGCGAGTCACACCCACCCGGGTGCTTTAATTGGGAGTAACAGAGACTGAGCCACAACTCTGAGACAGGATGTCACTCATCGAAACGAATCCAGCACTGTTACCACGCGAAACAACGAACAAAGTGAGGTTTCATAAACCATGATCCAAACTGTAATGTCTGCCTCGGTCGGGAAAACGAACATTTGACAGCAGAGGCTTTAAATGCTCATGAAGGACAAACGCAGCAGTTAGCGCTCATAAATGCTGGTCTCCAAAACAAACAGCAGCTGCGCTAAAAGGCAGAAATAAAAACCTTCTTTTCTTAATTCCTTGTCTGTAAACATTCAGGAACAGCTGGAATATGGCCAATTTAAAAACAAAAAAAATATTAGTACTTTGACAAAATACCTGCAACTAGTGGTGTTATTTATAAATACAACTATAAAGCAATTTTATCTTTTCCATCTCTGACATCTATCACATGCGGTTGGTTTGGCAATACACAGCTTCACTAAACCAAATTAGATTTGATTTAAACTTGACAGTAATTTAGTACATACAAAGCTATCTTATTATCACTAATTACAGAATGAAGATAATGCACGTGAGAGGTACAGCGGAGTAAGACAAGAGCTTTCCACCAGGAAAAAGAGCAATGTTTACTCAATGCCTGCAGACTAAGGCAACTGAAGTAAGACCAGCATCAAGCAGAATATTTGTTGTTTTAGCAGACATACTCACTACACAAATTAGTGTCAAAACAGCCATAAAGAATTTGCAGAGCAATTATCTTGTGTACCAACGCCCAGGTTGAACTCTATACTGTAACAACCTCACTCTGTCACTAGAGCAAGCCCACGGCAGAATCTGGCATTTTCACAACTGGAAAGAAGGGAGGCAAGAGTCACCGAGAGCGTGGAGAACCTGCAGAGCAAAGGAGGACACCAATCTATGCATTTGATAAAACAGACGTTGACTAATCCAGACCTCTAAAGTTTTCTGATCCTACAAGGCAGTTTTGGCACATCAAAACTCAGCAAGGTTGAAATTAAAATTTGAACTGGAAGTTAGATGACAACAGGGGGACTGAGATGACAAATTCTCAAGAGGATGGTCAACCATCAACCAGTGGGACATGCTTCTCAATTATTCCTTTAACTGCAGGACTAAGCCTGGTATCCAACGGCTTGATGTTCTTAAGTAACTGGATAAAATTAACCCTACGTTTTTGTTCACCAGAACACCAAATGCAATGAAAATAGCAAGTCTGATGAAGGAAACATCTGGCATTCTTTTGTAATGTTCTGACAGCTGATGAATCATTTGTGGTCCCCAAACTGTAGGATAAGAAACATGACTAGGAACATTTAGGGCAAGATGTGAAGTGTTGTACTTCAACACGACAAATCTGAGTTTCAAGCTGAACCAAACGGTGATATCGTTAGTCACAAGTCTGGAGCTTGCTCTGTGCATGAAGAGACAGACAGAAGAGAAGCAGCCAAACCAGGAGAGGACACACGGTGGTAACGACACACAACACCCTCGGGACATGCTGGGGAGACTGCTGAAGGGAGGACTGCAAGATCCTGTGCGCTTTGCTCTGGGGAGGAGCCCTGAGGAAACTCTGCGTGCTGCTGGGGCACAACGGGAGGAACAGGATTCCCACCTGCTCCCACAGGTTCCGGCTCACGCCCAGTCTTAAAGAAATGAAGATACAAGGGTGCCCAGGACAGGTACCGCCTTAGGACCCACCGCTGGAAAGCGGGCTGTCTTCAGACAGGACAGAAGCAAGCTTATCCCCTCCGCTTACGAAAGCAAATGAAGTTTATTTGCATGATAACCAGCATGGCGCACCGAAACACACTGCTCCTGAATAACCTGATTAGCTCCATCCATCTCCTATTTACTACTGACTGGCATACATTTTGGGAAATTCTTTCCTTTTCCGCCAAAGATGCTTGCTCTAGCAACACACTGGTTACCTAGTTCATCAGAAAAAGTAACGTGACCCCAGACAACAAAAACTTCCACAGCGGGTATGTTCTGCACCTTGCAGCTGTTTCGTTTAGTGATACTGGATGGACACCACACGCCCCAGAACACTTTGATGGTACGTCAGCTGTTTTACAGAGAGAAGCTTTGGAAACTCACTCTGTTCAATACAGGACTTCCAGCAGACGGCTTTTCAGCCTATCGGGCAGATGGGTCCATCAACCAGAAACAAGAATTTAACAGCCTTAAAAGTGTTTAACTTTGAGTGAGGAGAGTCACTACAAGAACTTCTGTTGAGATATGTTAAATACGCTTAATGAGGTAACTGCTTTTAGCCTGGCTTTTGACGCTTTTAAGCAGGGAGAGCGGGGGGAAATGCATGCCATATATAATAGGTCATATTAAGTGATTGTAAAAAGACTCCCAACTTTAGAAACACTACTGCGCATCCCATTGATCACAAACCGTTTCGCATGACACGAGTCGCTCTTACAGACTCATTCTCCGTTTGCCATTTGGAGAAAGTTCAGCAGGTGTAGTAAACAGGCCTCCCTGACTGCCACCGCTTCATTCCAACGTGGAGCCCCCGAACTGCCTGAAACTGCAGTCGCCCACGAGAACAACCTTCATGGTCTTATATTCCAGGGTAGGGCAAGTTCCTCAACTCCTAACCAAGATGCGGTGAATCCTTCTCGAGCGAGCGCATTATTCGCTAGAAAGCCTGCACACGTCCTGAAGCACGACTCCAAGCGCTGCCCGGGCGGCGGCACCGCCAGGGGGCGCCCTTTCCCGGCCAGGGACCCGGCAGCGCGGCGGCTCCGCGGGCCGGGCTTTGCGGGGCCGGGCTTTGCGGGGCCGGGCTTTGCGGGGCCGGGCTTTGCGGGGCAGGGGGGGGGGGGCGGGGGCGCGCACAAACGCAGCCGCAGGGCCCCGCGGCCGGCACCGCCGCCCAGCCGGCTCCCACCAGCCCGCGCCCGCAAGGGCCTCACAGCAACTGGTCTGGATTTTCGCCTTAAAAAAAAAAAACAAACCAACCAACCAAACAAAAAAAACCAACCCAAAAAAACAAAACCCAAAAAAACAAAACACACACCCAAAACAACAACAACAAAACCCAAAAAAAACCCAAAAAAACCCCAAAAACCAAGCCCCAAACCCCAAAACCTCAAGTTTAAAAAGATCAATTTAAGTTTCTTTCAACAAGCGCGCTAAACACTAAGGATATGCAAACTCAAGAAAACCTGAATTTCCGAAAAACTCAGGAGTTTTCACACTGCCCGGACTCTTGGCCCGAAATGACTCTGTTGCCTTCTATTGTCTGTGCGGGACTGCCAGAAGCCTGCACTAGAGACAGGCAAAACCCTTTGCCGAGGTTAGCCCGCACTTGTAAACCAGACCTACTAGAATAAACCTGAATAGCCCATCCACGCAAAAAAAAAAAAAAAAAACCACAACACTGGCATCAAAATGTCAAACTTTTCTATAAACCTCACCTAGCTGTGCAGAAGGCGTACTCCAAGAATCACATTAATATTTCAAGCAGCAATGCAAACCACAAAGGCTCAGGAGAACTATTTCTGCAGTATCCTACACCCCTCTTTCCAGACCCGTTGGTACACAACGGCAGGCTTCGTGTAGTTTCAGCTGGCAGACCCTGCACCTCATCCAAACTCGCTCTCTAATTAAAACTTAACAACCCCCACTCCCCTGAATTCAAGTGAACAACAAACACCGCTGTCACTGGTAAGCTGCTCTGCAAGTTGGTTAGCTTCAGCTTTTCCTTTTCCCTTATCCTCATCTCATTTTTAACCAAATATCTTGTTTGCTCACCGTCCAAGAGGTTGCTCATGAACTCTTCCTGGAAGCTGTTTCAAGACATTTTTGAATACACAAATATCTTTTTGCTTCTCTTGACAGGACCGGCTTTGCTGTCCTGCAAATAAAGGTTTTCCTCGGGCTTTTTTTCTGAAACCTCCCCTATTTTTTTTCAACATCCCACGAAAACAGCAAGTAGCATTTCACTTGCAATCCCTCCAATGTCAAACACACAAAAAAAGTCATCACTGCCATTATTTTGCTAGACAGCGTCTCATAGGAAGATGCAAAAGAACATCTTCACAATTCTTGCCGGAGAACCGCTCAGTTAACTACAGCAATTCACCGCTTCCCAGGATGCCCACCCCGCGAGCGTGACCTACATTCTTTGTTCCCGGATCTACGATCTTGCCTTTGCCAAGGTGTTACACGATGGCTGCCTCCGCGACGAGGTCCCTTTTAGTCTCACGGTTTTATGACTACATTAAAAACACCCTCAAAAGAAACTCAGATGGCAGAATCTATGCAAAACTGACGGGCACCACAGTTTATCGCCCCGGCAGTGTCACTGGGTCACCCACAAAGCTTGCTTTAGAAGGGAACTGATCCCCCCTGACCACGTTAAAAGGCTGAGATGAGCTGGTAACTCCAACCAGCAGCTAACCTAGTTTGTGGAGACACGGGCCTTGCTTGCTCATTTTGAGCGCAGGCGATTTTTCCAACAAAGACACAGAATTCCTCCTTGCTAAGAAGGAACACTGGGTGCAGCAACATACCTGACAGAACTCTTCAATAATACAAGCTCGGTGGAGTATTCCTCATTTGAGACAAAACTGGCCTCCGCTATGTATCGCAGACTAGCAAGGCAGAACAAACACACCCACAAATCCTTCCCGTCTGAGAACTGCAGCTAAAGATGAGCTTGTCACCTCTCTCCATTGCAGTGTTTCTGTGCCAGCTCCAAACGAAGAGAAATCAAAGCTCGGGTAAGCTGGAGAGGATTCTCAAGCGTCAGGGTGAATGTTCCTTGGTACCCGAAGGCCGAGGACAGGAATTACACACAGGGTTTGAACACCAACACGGAACAGGTAGCCGGGGTCAGGTACAGGAGATACCAGACTTCATGGAGGCGACTGCGTGCAAGGAACAGATACGGAGGCTGTGGCAGCACCAGGCCAGAACAAGCCAAGTGCCTGCAGCACCGCACACACAGCTGGAGACACGCGGGGCGCTGGGGTCGGCACACTGGCAGCGAATCCAAGATCTCCCACTCACTTCGGAGGCATTGACCTAGACCTTGACGCAGAGCGTCCACCCATACTGGGGCCAGACTCAGCTGTCAGCACCCAAGGGCACCAGGCCCCAAGAGCTACTGCCATCTCCACTCAAGACACAGTACGTTGCAGACGGAGTGCTGGTCCGATCCCACCGCACGTCCCCAGAGGGTGTCTGACTGGTGAGCCGCACGGACAGTGCGGACGGCTGCTTCTGGAGGTCTCGCATCACAGTCCTCTGGAGACAGTCTGCGCCCTCTTCGAATCCACAGCCAGCAGCTTTCAAACCTGGACTTTAATCCCACTGTAACCGAGGTTAAGAAAATAACCGAACTTAACAGCCACGCCAGAGCAGAAGCAGCAGCTACGGACAACGCTGCTCGGCTTCGTCCATCAGCAGCCGCGGAGCCTCAGCTGACCAAGGCTCTGCCCGGGGATTCCCCTGTGGCTTCCGTCGCTGCAACGGCGCCCGTCTGCTGCCCGGCTATCGACACCGCTCTCCATTCAAGCCGCTCAGATTCATTTTCACTTGTAAAGCACCTACTTCCAGTGAAGAGCAGTTACTCAGACGCGCTTGAGGGTGTCAGGCTGTATGATCCCAGAAGTTCTCAAACACTCAACCTGGTCTCCTGAACACGCGCACAGCACTCCCCAGATACAATCCAGTCATTCGGGCTGGAGAGAAGCACATCCTAATGGATACACAGGCATAAATTAGTTCCATCCGCTGGCAGCTTCAGTTTCACTGCTGGGGAAGGGAGCTGTGCTTAGTCTGAAACTCTAATTTCAGCTTTTAGCTGGTACTTGTTCCTCTCAAGTTAAACAAACAAAAAGATACAAAAAGTCCTCAAACCTGCCACTACTATTGCCCCATATAGAAAGTTCCAGACCAAACTGTTTCATCTGCCCTCACTGGCAGAGTCTGGGTCAAGGAGAGGATATTCTCATCGTCCTTTAAGTGTTTTTCAGTGTTTCAGAGCTTCTGAAGTGCCGAAACCACTGGTGACCACAGCAGTGCTGCACACGGCAGCTGCCATTAGTAAAACCACACCTTTCTCACATTTTCCTGGTAACTAAAGATCAGAGGAGGCCAGTAAATAACCTACTCTGAATTTACCTCATTTCACAGTATGATCCCTGTATGGAACAGGGCAAATTCTTCATTTAAAGTAAAAATTTCCCAATGAGCTTCGGCAGCCGATCTATTTTTCTTCACAAGAATTTGACAGCACGCGAACAGGAACCTCAGCACTAAAATACCTCTTCCCAAAAATCCTGCCCATTCTTGACCCCACAGTGCCAGAGAGTGGCAAATCCACCACCACCCTTCATTTTTTTTCCTAACAGCTGATCATCTGCTCAGTTAAAAACGCATGCCCTGTTATCTAATTGACGTGAACCTGGCTTATGCTGAACAGGAACCAGCGGCTGAAGCACTTCTCATCAAGACTGACAAACGACGCGGTACCTATGATTTTCTCCCTATGAAGCTCACTTACGTATCGTAATTGAGTTATCTCTCTGGTTTCTTTTTGATAAAATCAACTGACCGAGCCTCTGCGTATCATCAAATCGGAGGGATCATCACGAGCAACTTCCTGTGTAGGGCACAGCACAGCAATTCTCTGCGTTAGCTCCTGTTTCAGCAGTGGTAGGTTTTACAACCCCAGGACCAGGAGATCGCCAGAACCCTCAACAAAGTTGCTCTGAAAGTGAATTGGTTTTAGTCTGTAGTTTAAGGAAGGGGTTTGGGTTTGTTTTGTGTTTTCTTTTTCTCCATAAAAAGCAGCAGCTTCAGTTCTCAGAAGCCTTTAAGTTTCACCACTCAAGCTTCGTTAAGGTCAAACTTTTCCAAATTCATTCTTGTATGAGCAGAACTTTCTTGACACTTCTCCATACTCTCTCTAGTTGTCAAATCTTTTTAAAACTCTCAAACCAGTGCGGTATTCCGAGTGCAGTATTTTCTGCTCTCATGCCACCACAGAGGTAAAGTCAGCCTGTTTTGCACCGAGAACCTCAAGAGCTGCATTCTCCAGTTTAGCCAAAGCACCCACTCTACCGTTACACTGGTTTCTACAAGGATCCACCGTTATTTTTCTACAATCCTCCCTCCTCTAAGACTGACCTACGTTCCTTTGTTCCTAAAGGTAAAACCTCACACTGAGTCCTACTTAAGTCATTACTGTTTCGTAACACCCATTGTTCGTTAGGCAGTTGGAATCCCTCTATGACAACGAGTTGCCCACCGTAAAGCTGCGAACTCCATGGAATAATTTCTTTTGTTCTTCTAGACTTTTAATGAAAATGAGATACCCTTGGCTTGGAGTTCGTAAAGACCATCAGAAACACATCCTTCATTACAAATTCTCATTAATAGGCGAAACGATTTGTGATTCCTTCAGCATTATATCAATTTTGCACAATTACAATTACTATAATGACAATACTGAAACACACTCAATTAATTTATAGATCTCAGACCATGACAACACAACGGACTTAACCAAATATAGAGAAAACAATAAAACTAATTTGGCAATACCAGGTTTCATACAACCATATTTTGTACTATCACCTTCCGAGTTCCTATTCGGGATGGTATCAGCAATTCTTCTGCCCTGGAGTGAGATGTGGTCAGTGACTCTTGCACCCATAAATAATTTAAACCCATAAGGAAGTTAATTCATCCTGCCCTCTTGACAGTTTCCCAGTATTCCAAGATTTACTGAAAAACGTGAGTCAATAATTTAGAGAACTCCAGTGTCAATTCCTTCAAGATTTCAGCTGTATTAATACAGGTTTTTCTAATCTTAAAATGCTAAGTTTTATCAGGGCAGACTTAAGGTTACTTGGAGGCCTTAACTGCCATATTTGTATTATTTAAAGCAATGAAATTTAGCCTGAATTTTCTCAACGTTCATGTTTGGCCATGGGAAAATGACGTTTTGAGTATATTGTATGTCACGGTATACACTGAAGTAGGTTAATACGGTAAGTAAAGCTTAAGTAATTGTTACTAGCTAGTTCTTCATGGCAGCAAAGCAACTACCCAGCGAAGCGGAAGGGTCCATTATCAGGAAAAACTCGGAGCAGGAATGGTATCATATGCTCTACGTTTTACCTTTTATTGTTGAAGCTAGGCTTCAAATTTATTAAGATTGTTTGCTTTCATTAATTACTATTAGCTACCTACTTCAAATAACAATGATACCATTCTCAAGTAATACTTCACTTAATTCCTCTCAGTGCCCCGAGTAATCTGCAGAGCTATCACAAAATCTTCCAGAAAGTAAGGCCACCCCTTGACACACCAAGTTTTGGAATAAAGCACTGTTCCAGATCACCGTTTAAATAAAGAAATCCTAATAAAGCATGTTTTCAGCTCACAGAAGAAAATTCTAACTACTAGACAGCACGCGATGGTTTGCCAACACCTTGCACACCATCCACTTTCCTGCATCTAGCTCCCCACCTTCAGACCAGCAGCAAAGAGTCCGAGCATCTCTAATTTACGTAGCACCAGAAGCAACCACCGCTCGTAAAGTCCCGTATCTCACCTGAACGCTTTGCTGCCGACGGGGCTGTCTACTTATGCTCCAGACTGTTGACACAAAGCCTTCGCTTTGCTGTTCCACACAAAATGGTGTCAGTGAATGGTGTCGCTTATTGTCTACAAGACAGTCATTGCAGTACCCCAAAATCACCCAAATCAGAGCAAAACTATAGTTGTCAGCGATGACTGGAACAAACTGGACTGGAATGAAGAGGAAAAAAGGTTCTTTTGAGTGCTCAACTGGAAGCTGCTACGCAGAAATTACACCTCCTGTTATATTCCTGGAGATTCTTTCATCCTGTGAACACGCAACAATCCCCCAGAATCCACCATCTTCCACCCAGACGTCCACCTAATGTCAGATCCCTCACAAAACAGCTCACTGTCCTCGAAACCTGCCACACAAGAGAAGCCACCACAGATGTGGTTTTCTCCAAGCTGACCTGGTGCCCAGCTAATGCCAGCAGAAAGGAAATAGAGAAGAAGATGACCTCGGTCCTTCAGAGCGCAGGGAGCTCTCCCCTTCGCGGTCTGGTGCTGAAACACCAAAGCCAGCGTCGGAGCGAGGACCTCTTCACGAGCAAATTGTGAAGCTACAGTTGGGCACCTCCAGTCTCACACAACGTTATTCCATATTGCAGTTCAGACACAAAATCCATCTGCTGATTTTTATCCAGCAGAGTTTAAGCTAAAATAATGCAAGCCCAGCAATTAAAATTTTAATTCCTTTTTCTGCACAGATCCTGACAGTTCCTGGTGCTGCCTACCTGCTTACTGGCACGTAACCACACCAAGAACGCCGGCAAAAGATTCACTTGGATGCACAAAGATTTCAAACCTCCACCGTGGCTAAACAGAGCATTTGGTTGGAACGCACGTAATTTTGTGAAAAGGTCAGTATAGTTTGTAGCTCACAGTATCATAAACCATTCGATTACACAGAAAAGAACAAATGAATATTCATTCTGTCTCTTATTTTCAGGAGGAAGGCCAGGAACTACGTCAGCTTCAAGGCTTTTTCTGGTAGATGTGGAAGAGCTCCCTCTATGCTCTAGGCTGGTGAACGAACAACCGCACTCGCACAAGTCCTCCAAGTAATTATAGAGGGTAGGTAAAACCTTGGTAGCTACGCTCTCATGAAAGCCAGGCCCCATACAACTACGAGGTGTTCAGCCCTCAGCAGCTCCAACTATTTTCATCCTACTTCTAAACACATCCAGCGAAACACATGATCATAAATACAGACAGATCACTAGCTCTTTACTGAGTGAAGATGAGAGTATACCAAAAATGCAGTTGTGATAAGCAATTAATTCCTTAGAAAAGCTGTTCATTTACGAGCCTCTAACAGACAATATAGCTTACAAGAAGCCTTTATTCTAGGGCTTTGGCTTTTTACACAAGCAGCCAAGAAACACAGATGAGATTTTTCAAAACAAATCACAAAAGAAAAAAAACCTTTGTAAAAATTCTGTTTTGCTCACAGTTGCTGAAATACTGTTGACAATATACAACCCCAAAAAGATTATTCTACTCCAAAATATTACATAAGTTCAATGGGGACTGTGTAATGAAAACCATCTTACCCCCTTAACCATGTCAGCATTTGGCTACGCTGCATGAAAAGGGACACTGGCATACCCTACCCCGACAAACAGCCAAGAGCCTTCTGCTGTGCGTTCATACCACTGCAAGTCGGGACTCTTCCTCCAGAGAACAGAAACATCTTCCTCTCCAACGAGACTCGCATTATTCAATCTGCCACAAACACTTCTATCATCTTAGTAACGCAGCAAGTTACTTCTATTTTAATTCGGAAGGAAAAGGATGGTTACCAACAGGAGTCCCGGCAATGATCAAAACACGAAACTGAGCAGCATGTGTTTCTGAACATTATTTCTTTGAACTCAAAGTCTCACTCACAAAACTTAAGTCTGCAGAAATGTTTTGTCAGCTTCGCCTCTTGCTGGATGAGCTTTACGGCTCTCAGTTGCTCTTTAGCGTTCTAGTTGTGCCGTCACGTTAACTACCTCAAGCCAGCTGCACCACCCTCCACTTAGAGAAAGAGCAATTCACTCAAAATAAAGATGATTCATGCGTGTTTGTTAATTAGATTTGTACTCTAAGAAGCCCCTCTCCTCACCAGTGCGGTTGTTTAGCCCTTTAAACAAACCAGCAATTCTCACTACACAAACTACGGTTCCAAGATCCTCACAGTATTTCTTGGTAAATCGAGTCGACCAACAAAAGGAAATCGGAATCCACACTCCAATCTGGAGCTCACTACCCCATCGGCCGAGGTGATGATGATGAAGACGAAGGCTTATGACTCTTCCCACTGTGTATTGCATTCTAAAATGGTGGCCATGTCTGTCTAGGCTTCAGCTCGCAAAGACACCGGCCCAACTCACAGCTGCAGAGTTTGCTGGTGCTCAACTTGAGGGAGCAGTCACGGCCACCAGCCCCGAGCCCCAGGCGGGCAGGGCCGGAGGCAGGGGGCCGCGGGGCCAGGAGCGGGCGAGGAGAGGTCTCCCCAGCCCTCCACCACCACAATGCCAACATGGAGGGCAACACCCAGGCAGCGCCGGGGCTCTGCACGGGGACCGCTCGCCCCCCGCAGCCGCTCCAGCCGCGCGGGCCCGGCCAACTCCCAACTTTCGGGGGCCCGAGCAGCGGGGGCGGGTGGGGGACGCCGAGCCCGGCGGAGAGTGCGGCGCGGCCGGGTCAGCCCCCCTCCCCGGCTGGCAGCCGGCAGCCGCTCCGGTTACTTTCCTGCCGGGCAACTCCGGCACTTGGGAGCGACTTTGCGGGAGGGGGACGAGGGGATGTGCGGGTGGTCGCCCTCCAGCCCCCGGCCCGGGGCGTTGAAACTTCAGAGCGGCGGAGGGGGCGGCCCCGCCTGCCCGGGGGTCACCTGCGCGCCCCCGGGGAGCGGAGCGGCCGCCGGCGGGAGCGGGGAGAAGGGGAAGGGGCTGGCGGTCGCCGGTGCGGGCCGGGCCGCCACACAAAGGCCGTTCCCCGGCGGCGCCATGCGGGCACTCACCGGCGGCGGCCGCACCTTGCAGATGCCGGTCTGCTCGGCGATGGGCCGGATCTTGTGGATGAAGGCGAAGGGGTCGGCGAACTCCTCCCAGCTGGGCTCGAAGACCGGGCACTCGGGCGGGGGCAGGAACTCGGCCATGGCCCGGGCCGGGGGCCGCTCGCCGCCGCCGCCGCTCCGAACAATCCTCCAACAGCCGCTGGGCCGCCGCGCGCCGCTGGAACGGGCCGTGCGCCTCCGCCGGGAGGGGGGGGGGGGGGGGCGGAGGCGCGGAGCGGCGCGGGGGGGGGGGGGGGCAGCGCAATGAGCTCGAACGCGAGAGAAAAAGAGTCCGCCCCGGCCTGGGCGGGGGGAGGGGGGGCGGTGGCCGCCCCGCCCCGTCACGCGCCTTTGTGAGGGGGCGTCGGGGCTGGACCCCGGGCAGGGCGAGAGCCGGTAGGGGCTCCCCCCCGGCAGGGCCGGGGCCGGGTCCTGTCAGCGCCGCTCTCGGGCCGCTGCCCTGCGCTGGGCGTTGAGGGCCGGGCCTCGGGACCTGCGCTCGCGAGGGCTCCCCGGGAGCCTCGGCCCCGCGCTGCGCTCGCTCCCGGCCGCTTTTGTGTGCGGCCTCGCGCCCCCGGCCGGCCCCGCTCCCGGCCGCTCCCCGCCAGCACCGCTGGTTCGGGGGAGGCCGCTCAGCCCCGCGTTCCTTGGGCCCCGTGCAGCGCCGCTGCTCCCCGTGCTGGGGCCGCTCTGTGTGCAGGGGCGGCCGCCGCGCCGCGCGGGGCCGTTAAACCGCTGCTGCCCCCGCCAGCGGCGCACGGACCGGCGGCCCCTCGAGTTCTGTTTACATGCGCGGAGGGATCCGCCCCAGCTGACAGCCACCACCGGCCGGCGCTTCTTTTTTTAAAGAGCCTCTTCGCTCGCCGCCATTGGCTGCGCCTCTGTCGCGTCACAAGGAGGGGCGGGGCCGCCCGGCTCCGCGCGGACGCATTGTCTGGGCCCGGGCCGGCGGGCGGACGCCGCCAGCCCCGGGCGGCCCAGGCCCGGCCGCTTTGTTCGGCGTGGCCGGGCGGGGGGGGGGGGGGGTGCCGGGCCCATTGTCCTGCCACCGCCCCCCGGGAGCGCAGCCCCCTCCCCTCCGGTAACGAGGACCGGGGGCTCCCCCCTCAGCGGGAGCGCGGTGAGGTGCCCCTCCTCCCCGCGGTGCTCGGGGCTGGGGGGGGGGGGGCCCCGCCGCAGCAGCAGGCGCCGCACGTAGCGCACGTGCGTGGCCGGGCGGCCCCGCCCCCTCCCCAGTCCGGCCGCCCGCGCCCACTCGCGTCCTCGCTCCGCCCAGCGACCCACGGCGGTCCCGCCCCCACGGCCCCCCCCCCCCCCCGCACCCCCACCCCCCCGCCATTTACTGCGCAGCGGCGGGGGACCCCAAGGCGCGGGGGTCTGCGGCAGCTCCCGGCACCGTCCCGCAGCGGACCGGGCGCTTCACGCGTAAGGCCGCACTCGGTGATGGCAGTAGCTCTAGCGGAAAGTAACCTTTGTGCCGTCACAGCCTGCAATTAAAAAAAAAACCCACCCCAAACCCACAACTTGTAAGAGGAGCGCACAACGCTCGTGTCGTTTCAATGAAGCTCCGCTTACCGACCTGCGCTTTGGAACCAAACTTTCAGACGGAGTCACTTCTTTATTAACAAAATGGCTGGAAAACGCAAACACGCACACGGTTTCGAAGCTGACGGTCGGGGGTTCGGGGCCCGCGCGTGATTTCAGCAGCTGAAACGCAGGACAGACTTTCATCGCACCCATTCTGTACCGTTCAGCTCTCCCCCGGGATGAACACCTTCCACGTGAAACGTTCAGAGGCAGGAGGAAGCTGTCAGCTATCTGCACTGCTCCTTGCCCTTCGAATAAATAAAAAATTGCGTACAGAGCACTCACTGTCAGTTCAACACAATAAGCCTTATTCTTTTCCTCACTTAAAAATGGAGGCAGAAAAAAAATTAGAATCGGCTTTTGCAAAGCGTACTTGTGCAGAAAATGGCAAAGGGAGGGTTCCTCCATCCCGAGCCACCGTCGCTGGAGCCTTCCCGGCTGCAAGCCCAGGGCGATGCGGAGCCGAGCAGGCCTGACACACGGAGGGGCCACCGGACGCGTCCCGGCCCAGGCACAGCCGCCCCGCGCCGCAGAGGGCGCAGGGAAGGAGTCACCTGCTCTGGGGCCAGCTCCACACACCGAGGCTGTGCTGGGTTGGGACGGTGCCCGGTCTGAGCCAAGCAGTGGATCAGCACGCATCCAAGAAGGCGCAGCACGGGGCGTCAGCTGTTTTGAAAGGCTCACCCTTGCGGGGACGCGCTCGTCCCGGGCGTCACACCCTCATCAGGCTTTAGGGAAACAGCCCAGCTCGGTTCTCGGAGCCCTGGAGAGACCTCGGCCACTGGAGAATCTCAGACTTCCAGGAGCTCTGCGAAGAGGCTCCTGCCATCTCCTCTGCTGAATTGGATCTACAGCTGACAGAAGTCACTGAACCCGCTTCCTCACACAAAAGCGGGACCAGGCATATCTTAAGCCATAAGTGTAAAATACACCGTTTCTGTTTTGTACTTTCATTTCGCACCAAGGGAACCTCCAGTATAAATCACCTAACACCACAATCTGGAGAGAAAACTAAGCTGCTTAATCACCGTCCAACAGCTGCTCTGCATCACATCCGAAACAGAGGCGTCTGGCACAGAGGAGAACGCTTTGAGCAACGCTGCCTTGGTGACTTTGGGTCTGAGAGTTTCCTCAAGAGTTTCAAGGATGCTTAAGCACCACTGGTTTCTGGTGTACGGCAAATAAAGTCTTTTTGGTAATGACTCCCCGAGGACTCGTTCTGTCAGAGCTGGAAGGACCATGTTTAGCTGAGCCGTTTTTGCCGATACAGTCGCATGCAAAGGCCTCCTGGGGGACTCTGGTGGAAAAACACTCAAGACGCAGGTGCTTTACCTGGGAAGTTATGAGGGAGGAGAAAAAGCACTTGCTACAAAGATCTGAAGGTGGGCAGAGCAGGGAGATCGAGAGGTGGCCCAAGGATAAAAAGCAGGTGCCTTGAAGGGAGGCAAGGGGGCTCAGGTCTGGGTGAGATGGAGATTGAAGGTAAGCAGTACGCCCTGGAGGGCCTGTGTACCCCATCAGACATCTTACTTGTCTCTCCGCCTTACTACCTGCTCACGTAAATGCTCCATCAGCACAAATGCGTACTTCTGCATGCTGCCTTCTCTCCTACCCTCCTTCCACTGTGACATCTGCAGAGTGGTTGTGGTGGTCAGGGGATTAGCGTGGCACAGAACTGTCCGGCTTAGAAACCAATGGCTCTGGATTCTGTGACGAATTCCCCAAGTATTACGGAAACGCAAGCCGCAGAAAGGAAAGCAGATTTCACTCCATTGGAACGAGAATGCAGACATTCTTCATGGTTCAGTTGGCTCTCATTAATTAAAACCTTTTATTAGATAGGCTTTCTTCAAGCCTGTTGTATTTGTTCCCAGGAGCAGAATCTGCTGCAGTTCAGTATTAGACCCAAGAGACACCACAGCTGCTGTCCTGGCAGGGACATCGAGAAATAAGGGTTCAGGTTGGCCCAAGGCGAGGAGCGTCAAGGCTTCTGCCTGAAGGGAACCCGATTACTCTTCACTGGGCCAGGGGTTTTTCCTTGGCAGTCCCTCCATCCCCACTCAGTTGTGCCCAGTCCCATGCCTAGCTGTGAGCCTCTAAATAGAGCATCTGTCCAGAACCCTTCACGTTCGAGCGTCCCCTCACACGCTGCTTCAGCACCGCTTTCTCCACACAGCAGTTGTTCACAGGAAGTCCCACCAGCCGGTAGGGATGTTTAGTTAATCCCATTTTGTGTTTTGTTGAATGGGAATCATATTGCAAACCTTTCTACTAGCACAAGCCTCCCCTTTGCTCTTCTGCACTAGCCATCATCTGTCTGCCACACCTTGTTCATAAAGCCTTTGTTGACTTGCTTGGGTTTAGATAACTGACTTGGACAATGCAAAAAAAATAATCTTTCCCCTTTTATGTACATGCCCATGCTATCCTAGACCACTTGCTATAGAATCATAGAACAGTTTGGGTTGGAAGGGACCTTTAAAGCCCACCCAATCCAACCCTGCACGGAGCAGGGACATCTCCAACCAGATCAGGTTGCTCAGAGCCCCGGCCAGCCTGGCCTGGGATGTTTCCAGGGATGGGGCATCCACCACCTCTCTGGGCACCCTGGGTCTGTGCTCCACCACCCTCAGCATAAAATTTTTTTCCTGATGTCCAGTCTGAATCTTCCTCTGTTTTAAAAACCTTCACCCCTTGTCCGGTCACAGCAGGCCCTGCTGAACCGTCTCTCCCCACCTTTCCTGCAGCCCCCTTTGGGCACTGGGAGCCGCTCTCAGGTCTCCCCCGGAGCCTCCTCTTCTCCAGGCTGAGCAGCCCCAGCTCTCTCAGCCTGGCCTCACAGCAGAGCTGCTCCAGCCCCCTCATCATCTTCCTGGCCTCCTCTAGATTTGCTCCAACAACTCCATGTCCTTCTGATGCTGGGGGCTCCAGAGCTGGACACAGTACTCCAGGTGGGCTCTCACCAGAGCAAAGTAGAAGGGGATAATCCCCTCCCTCGACGTGCTGGCCACACTGCTGGGGGTGCAGCCCAGGATGCGGTTGGCTGTCTGGGCTGCAAGAGCACATTGCCGGCTCCTGTTGAGCTTCTCATCCACCAGCACCCCCAAGTCCTTCTCCTCAGGGCTGCTCTCCATCCATTCTCTGCCCAGCCTGGATTTGTGCCTGGGATTGCCCCACCCACATGCAGGACCTTGCACTTGGCCTGGTTGAACCTCATGAGTTCAACAAGAACTCATGAACAAACTTCAATTTTTTCCTTTTCAGAAAAAGGCTGGGTACCATTTCAAACAGAGTAATTCCAGTTAAGTCAGCACTAACTCAGATCGATACTTGGTAGCTTTGAATCACATCTCATCCGTTTTCCAGGCACACACTACAAAGCTGTTAATTCCAGTGCTAAGAACAGGGGAGCTGCTAGCAAGAAGCAGAGCCTCAGTCAGGAGAGAGCACCTTTCATCCCAGCAGCCTGGAGTCTGTTCAGTTTAATCCGGTAACACAGCAAGAGCTTTTACTGCAGCCAGCTCCTCTGGCACCCACTGGGTGCTGGTTGCATCGGCCTGGGACAACAGGAACACAGAGATGAGCTTTAGGAGAGACCATACCTGGGCCTCCAGGCTGACAGAAGGTATCTGCACTTTGGACACTGGAGGCTCTGCAATCAGCAATACTTAAGAAAAGATGCTAATATTACTCAAGCTTCACTCCTTCCAGCATTGTCTAGAAGCAAGTTGGGAGGCGATGTGGCCCATGAGGGTCCAAGTTTTAGACTCTCACGCCCAGAGACAATCAGCACCACATATGGAGTTTACAGCCAGGTGTTTTAGAAGTCATAGATAAGTGAAACTCCACTGAAGTCAAAGCACTCATTTCATCAGAGAGAGTTTGGCCTAATTAAAATACTATGTGTTTAGATGATCACAGTACAGGGCAGGGAGGGAAATAAGCTGAGCCTCTCAGCGCTTTAAGAAAATAGGTTCCTGGGAACAAACAGATTTAGTAAGCAGAATCTATGACAGATCAAATCAAACCAGTTTTCCTGGGCAAACCACCAGCCTGTACAAACCTGCAAAGCAGTTTGAGTTTCATCATCAAGGCCAGAAAATGGGTTCACATTTTCCAGAAAGGCAGCTGCTCCCAGGGATGCTGATGCATGTCCTTGAGGAAGGACCTTGAGGTGTAGAGCTGCTGCCATCTCAGGACCCTGGTTAGAAATAGAGTATTCTGGATGTACCAGGCTATGGACAAGTTATAAGCATCGCGTCCAGGTCACGGACATCATACTGACTCTTGCTTTGATGCTGGTACCCGGACTGATTGTCTCACGTTGTGTCCTGGCTGACTGAGCCTCGGCAGAAGCATTCTTAAGATGGAGAATTAGGTACTTTGCTTGCGACTTTTGCCAGAAGAGAAACATTAGTTTCAATACACAGATGCCCTGGTACTTTTTTGCCTTTCTTCCAGAAGCTGCCCTGCTCCGTACTGGCTGACACGCCTGCTCCACATCTCCACGATGTCTTCTGAGGAAGCCGAAGAAGAACCACTAGCTCCTAACTCCTCAGACTGCAGGCTGAAGATGTCAGCTACAGGAAACCATGCAGAGGGGCCACACTGAAGGGGCAGGCAGGAAATCTGAGCCTCATTTGTGGGCTAGAACTGAGCCAGCTGAGGACGGAAGTCCCACAGCTGCACACAGCTCTAGTGGGGACTATGTCAATAGACAGGTAAAAACAGCTGGAATGCATGTGGTGGAATAAAATACCTCTGCTCAAATACAGAAAGTCCCCTGCAGTTGTGCAACTGCCTTCAGCATTACTTTTATTAATAAAATTCTTAAAGTCCCATAGCCTATCATTACCTACTATTAAAGGCTGAGTAAAGCCTTACTCCAAATCCTTGCCCAGACTGCCATAAGAGCAAGGATAAGCAAGCCACAACCTTAGGAAGCGCTGGAAAGGCAGAGCTGAGCTGCCGTTTCACACGCCTCACTTTGCTCGCAGGCAACTGCTGACTCAGGCTCAACAAATTAGGGTTGTACCTTTTTGCTCTCCAGCAGGCTAATAGCAGACAGCAGCAGTGTGGGACACCACCTGCTTCCAGGCAGGACATGCAGAGGGTGGGATTCTTCCTGTTACATGTAGAGGCTGACAAGGGCCCAGTCATCACTGGAGCACTTGGACAGTCAGTGAGGGTGAAGCTTTAAGGTTCGTTATCTTAAAGCAGGTGTCTAAAATAGGTCTGAGTAACTCCACTGTAAAATCTCCTTATTTCTCTGCATTCACTGTACAAGGAGCCTTGGGTGACTAGCTCAGCCTCACATCTCGATGCTTGGGAAAGTGAACCCCCCTACGAAGCCCTGGCAACACAACAGAGCAACTTGGGAAATGTGACTTGCCATGATGCATAAAACTACAAAGCATACTTTTTTTTTCTTAGAAAAAACTATTTCCGAAATGAAGATGCAGCTTTTCCACCTCTAACCTCTCAGCTACAGTGAAACAGAAAGTACCATCACAACTGTTCCCCCAAAAATATCTGAACACAGCTGTGGTTTCTGCACAGGGAGAGTAGAGGCAGCATCAAAAGAAACCTCAGAGAGGATTGTACCTTCCACCAGTCTTGCTAAGCCCACTGTCACAAGGTGGTGACGCATTGCACCGCCACAGATAAACCCACAGCCCTCCTCTCCACAACTCGGTGTCACTACACAGGCCCAGGCAAGGAGGGAAGGTGGTTTTGCAGAAAATGTTGCATTAACAAGTCTTGTTCCTAGTCAAGCTTCCTGCCTCTACTACAGCTGAAATCCCCCATTAATACTCAGACATATGCTCCAGGATTCACTTGATTTTAGACACATAAGGGTAATGTTAAAGAGACAATAAGGAGACTTCATTAGCTTGTGCAATAGCGTAGGACCCAAGAGACCTTTATATTTGTGTAACCTGCACTCAGGATGGATTTACATGGCTAGTTCAAATATGCAGATACTACCCAAATCCTCAGCACCCCCCACGCCAACAAGCTACAATGCAGGTTTCAAACAGCATGTATGCACAAAGTCATCTAAGCCCCTGTGGGTCCCTTGAAATACACTGAGATTTACAGTCCAAGGCTGAATAGACAAGGAGTCAAAACACAGGGAAGTCTGGTTTTTAAACCACCATTCACTGGTGAAGAGCCATGGAAAAACTGCTTCTAGAAGGGATTTAAACTGCAGAAATAGGTGTAGATTGCTCAGGTACACTGGAGAATGTGCAAGAGTTACATGAATCAAGGCAGAGAAAGTATTTCAGACAATACCGGTGACAAAGGTGACAACGTTAGCAAAGGCAGTAAGAAACCACATTAATCGTACAAGGCAGACCGATGCAGAATCTGGTAGATGGCATGCAGGTTTAAAACCAGCTGGGGAGCCAGAAGGCATTAAACAACCTGGCAATGGAAAGAATTTCAGAATTCTACAGTCAATAAACTACCAGAATAGATAGAAATCAGGCCCTCAGAATGCACCAGGTTCTGAGGGATTTTTGCAAAGGAAGCCTGGCTTATTGTGTTCATCTCTGGAATGACACACATCTGACTAAGATGATGCAAAAATTTCAAAATATCCAACAGAATTTAGAGCATCTTTTGCAAGGAGGTACAAGACTGAACAAGAGAAGCCTTCTTAGTGACCACAAGTACGACAGTAAGGATTGCTTTTGATCTGCCAGCATCTACGACTCACAAAAAATGGGTGTATCAGCACATAGGTGCTTTAGGGAAGTGTCTGCAATAAACACATGAGTATTTAATACATCTAATCAAAAGTAAACAAGGTCTAAGTCAACATGCAGTTGAGCTGCCCCACTCAGCTTCATCAGGCAGATCTAGCACATGCAGACACGCTTACTAGATATTAAAGTACTTGTAGGCAGTGAAGATAATGAAGCCAGTGCACATATGCTGCAATAGACAAAACTGGAACTCAAAACACACTGTTGATATCTGCAACAGCAGTGAACAAGTAAAGAAACAGACACAGAATTTGAAAACAGAGAGAGGAGGACAAACACTAAATACACAGCAAAAAGTAAAACAAGAAACAGAAGAGTACTTTGCATGCAACTGCCAGTAACTGTTGCCTGAATTATGAGGGCAGTCAGAGAAAAGGAAACCCTCCATTTCTGGGTGCCATATGTGCTTACTGCAAGACATTAACACCATTTTCAAAAGCATTTGTGGACAATGGCAGAAACTGTTCTATAATGTACTGCGAGACGTGACTGGGACACTTCCATACATACATGCACGTGCTTTTGCCTTCCACATAAACACTCCATATAAGTTGTGAAGAACAAAGGCAGAAACCATTTTGTCCCAGTCAGCAGAGAACAGTCAAGCCTGTGGTTCAACAGCAGCTGTAGCTGACACATGGTACCCCCGCGCTTCTCCAATCCCCACTCCAGCATCCAGCTGATTCTATGCTGAGGCATCTTAGTTCATGACAGCCAAAGAAAACTACGCCCTTCTTCCCCCAACAAGGGGGACGTTCTCCCACCCATTTACACAAAACTTAGTGCCACAGGTAGTGCAAGAACATGCACATGATTGCATGGGTGAGAAAAGAGGGAGGACTGGGATAGCAATAGCCAGCAGTTAAGTTGGTTTAACAGCAGCTACAAACCTAAAACTGAAAGTAACTCTGCATGGGACACGGCTTTGACAACTTGTGCAGAATTGCACAAGATCAGCTCCAGAACTGCTGGAAAACAATGCCAGGCTCAGAATGGTACAGCAGCATCTCTTCCAAACAATGCATACCAGCAGCATATCACCTAAGGCAGATTCTACAAACTGGGTTTTGAAATAACTGAAAAGCCACAAGATCTCTACTCTCAGTGTAACCGACTCTAGAGTAGCTTTTGCAAGTGGTAATGATGTAAGACTATGAAACGCATTCGACAGTTGTAGCCACAGAGCTCTAATAAAATAAAAAGTAAAATGAAGATGCTTAAGGTTTTGGTGGCCTTCTTGGAGAACACTGCTTGGAATTCATCCCTAATTTGAAGCATTGCAACAAGCCACTCACAGTAGACATTTAAAAAAAAAACCTAAAAATCTTGAACACTGACAACCGGTAACCCCGTAGAGGTCATTGTCAAAGAAATTCACAGAAATGGCAGGTTAAAACTGCAGAGTAAGAACAGATTCTCAAAGTCTGAGCCACTTCAGAGGAATTTGTCCCATTTGAAGTTCTGCAGAAGTTTAAATTTATAGTTCTGGACGTGACACCTTAGGCCTTCAACAGGCACTTCAGGAAATTCACTTAATTCTAACGTTACCATCTAGAATGGACAGAAGAAAATCCCCTGCTCCTGTTATCTTCTTTCCCCTAATCCTCTTGATACTGCAAAAGAATCCTAGTGCACCTAGCTCAGACAACAGGTAACTCACTTTTTCAGGTGTAATGTTTGGAAAAAAGTAGTCTTACCCACCAAACATAAGGCACAGAGTTTGGGAGAGTTATGAACTGCTTCGGTATCTCCTTCACTCATCTCTGTTCAGTGAACTGCCTGGGCAGCAAAGCTGGCAGAGGTTTAAGTAGCAGTATGCAGAGACCAGCAACAGCATCTCACCATTTCAGTCCTAAACTATTTAGAGACAAAAACTGCAGCTCTTTAGGAGGAGTTGTAAACAGGCCCTCAACACAGTGTAATAAACATCACCTATCACCTCCAGAAGGTAAGAAAGCTGAAGTGGGAGAAATGCCTAACTATCATTAATGCAACACATTTGGGACAGCCTTTCTGGAGTTCTGATTGTATCCATATGGACAGAAACTCAAGCCTGGAAAAAAAATTTAAGACAACTTTACAACTTCTCCATGACCATCTGATCTCCAGTCCCGATCTTATAAAGTGAGTTTAAATATTCCTGGCTATGATCAGGACTCCCTTCTCACTTTTTGAAACCCACAAAGGCTTAAACCCTTGTTCTTCCCTCAGCCTCGAAAACAGGTCAGTTTTGCAGCTGACAGAACATAACTACTGTTGCCTACTGGGCCAAAATTGAGACCCACTCACAAACACTTACTGGTACCCCATAGGGAGCCTGGGGTGGACCTTAAAGCGGAACTCAGCTCACCTAGGGGGCTGCGGTACTTCATTTTAAAGGGACTGAGATGCACTTCCTTTCTTTCTCAGAAAGAGCAATTCACTTAAGACTTCCTAAATTTCTAATGATCTATGTTAAATATTTTTAGAAGTATTACTTAAATGTTTCTGGAATGTTTTCTACACCCTCACACTGTGTATTTACAGCTAGTGTTTTCTAGCAGGCATTTGAAAAGAATTCAGCTTTTGTGTACAAGTACTTCAAGCTCTTGACGCAGACCAGGAAACCAAAACAATGCTGCAGAGGAACTGTGAAACATGCTTCTGAAAAATGACTGGAAGATTTTTAAAAAAGGTCACTGAGGAAACAGGACAGTATCACAAGAACTAAGAATATCTTTAAGCAAGTTGTTTTATGTCACATGAAGCTGGCCATGGAAAGTAGAGTCTTCAGAAAGCCAGTGGACAGGCACATAGCATGAGAAAGATGAAGAGCCTGGGTTTTAACCAACTCAGGTCACTGAAAAGCTCCACAAAACACACCATTCCTCATGTGACTTACCCTTTTTTCATTTTTTTTTTTTTAGTCTCCCAGTATTTCTCAGCCTCTTGTCAGCCAGCACCTGCAATACCTTCAGAGCAATGTAATTTCTCCCACTTCATCATGCTCATTCCTTCTTTACATTAATAGCCAGCTGAGACTATAAACCTTTAATCTCCTTGCCCAACTTTTAGAGGAAATCTGTAGATCAAAGTCTTTGCACAGTCTGGAAGTTACATAGTTAGTCTTCCCTCTAGTTCAGATCAAGATAGGAGGATGGGATTAATCATTATCACCTTGCCAATACACAGAAAAACCCTACAGCACTTCTGAGTTCTGCAATATGATGGAAAATTGTTCCTCAGCTCTTTACTGCTGAACTTGTTTATAAGCTCAGTCCCTGTTTTCATAGTTCAAATAAAAAACATCTTTTCTTTTGAAATAAAAACATCTTTTCTTTTGAAATAATTCCTTATAAACATAATGTAAGAACTGGTGAGATCAGGAGTCACCTAATCCAGTATCCTACTCCTGAGAGGAGCCTCAATTACACTTCCTCTGTTCTTCCCCACCTCTGGTAACTCGCAGATCCAATACAAGATATGGTATCTCTACATTTGGTAGCCTAGCTGATTTTTCTTCCTAAACTTTTAAGGCTTGTAAAAGAAATGAATTCAAAGGTATGAATGCATGGACTGAAAAATCTGCAAAGTGATTTGAATCTTAGGCTGTTCCAGTACTTCAGCAGGGAAAGTGAAAAAGCCATCCCATTACATTAAAATAGCTCTGCATTTAGACAGTGACAACTGCAGTCTTGCTTCTGTGAAGTATCTCCTACACTAAAGAAAAGATGACCTTGTGCAAAGGCAAATAAAGTTTTATTTGCAGAAATACAAGCATTTTAAAACATCAGGAGAGAACGGCATGGGGCAGCACATTAGCAGCATTATCTTTCAGACATCAAGGTCTCCACTGTTAAAGTGTTCAGGCAGATTTGACTAAAAGGGCAGAAAGACATCTTCCTGTCTTCTCTTCAGAATTTGCTGGAGTAGCAGCAGTATGTCAACAAAAGGCCTAACAAGACTGAAGGCTTGGGACAAGGCAATCAAACTACATGCACGTTCACAGCAGCATGTTTACAAGGTAATGAATCAACACTGCTATTCCCTTAGCTTTTTTACTAGTTCCTCAAATTTTTCACAAGAAATCACTCTAAACTGCCCATGAGACATTGTTCTGACTCCTCACTATGACACTGTGGAGAAAGGCAGAAGGTAGAGCCAGAGACTCTTTACTACCAAGTCATATTATCTGTTTTTTCAGATAATGCTTTGTATTTTCATAGAATCATAGAATGGTTAGGGTTGGAAGGGACCTTCAAAGGTCATCTAGTCCAATCCCCTGCAAGGAGCAGGGACATCCCCAACCAGATCAGGTTGCTCAGAGCCCCGGCCAACCTGGCCTGGAATGTTTCCAGGGATGGGGCCTCCACCACCTCTCTGGGCAACCTGGGCCAGTGTTCTATAACTCGCATCGTAAAAAATTTTTTCCTCATTTCCAATCTAAATCTACCCCCCTCTATTTTAAAACCATTACCTCTCATCCTATCGCAACAGGCCCTACTAAACAGCCTTTCCCCATCTTTCTTGTAGGCCCCCTTGAGGTACTGGAAGACCGCTCTCAGGTCTCCCCGGAACCTCCTCTTCTCCAGGCTGTTTTCCTAAAACACTGCCAAGAGCAGTACAATTTGCAATCTTACCTCTACTTTTTCCACCAGAATCAGAGTCACCCTATTGTTTTTCTACTCACTTTCAATTAATACCTCAATTTTAACCCCAAGAGAGCTATGCTCTCCTAAACAAGTTCATGCTTTTCAGCAACAGGTTGCTAAAGTGCATGTTATCTGTCTGACAGGGTTCAAAGTATGAGGCACAAAAGCCCTTTCTGAATTTTATTTGAGAAAAATTTCCTCTGTAGGAAGGCGGAAACATTTGCAGTTGTATGCCTGTGTTATCTATACCATCCATAAAGCTAAACCAGAGATTTTAATCATACAATTACACTGTGGCATGGTTACTATAGAAGTTAGAAATGTACATAGTTATATGTATAACACAGACATTAACACATTAAAAGGTATTCCTATTGCTTATTCAGAGGGCAGAGTGGGTGGAAATCGGATTGTGCTGCACTGCATTCCCCTGGAATGGCACCAGAACCACCTTACAACAGATCCTACAGACAGGACCAGCAATTTACAGCAAAGTTCATACCAATGCACCACGGGCTCCAGCTCACTTCCTCCTCCTGCACTTAATGAGTCACAGCAGTTATTCTGTACCAGGCGATAGCTGTTAGTTGCCAATCTCAATACTGGAGAAAGCTGTGTCACCACACAGGTAAAGATATATTTAGTTACCAGTAGATAATACTTGCATTTCTGCCAGTGCAAGTAGGCACATGACTTTTCAAAGCAGAAGTACAGGGCTTTCTTACCAAAGAAAACATGCACTTGAAGTTTAGAATTAAAGGCTTTCAGAGTGCCAAGAAAGCATTTTCTTTGAAGCGACGGCTAATCTCTGCCAGTTTTAGGTATTCTCTTACACAAATTTTAATTCAGTACAGGATCTCCTCCACATTTTAGAAAACAGATGAACCACTCATTTGTTAATCAACCACACAGCTAGTAACAACAACATGTTTAAGGATTTCTGCAGCTAGCTGAAGCAAGAGCAGTTCTAGCTGGATTTTCCTGCTGTAATTATCTTGGCTTCATATCTGATAAAAAAACCTCACTATCTTATCTTAGCTCAGTATGCAGATGCCTACACTGAGAGCTGACTGCCCACTAACTAATGCAACAGTGTTTCTTAATACTAATATTAAAAAAATGAGTATGATGTAGGCTGAGAATGTATAATGAGGTTTCAGCATCAGCCCAATAGCTAACAAGTGACATAGCATCTCTTGTCAAATCTTGCTTGTGTTTCAGCTTACCATCTTAAAGTAGCATTACATGTTATTTTTAAAAATTAAAAGCATAATGCATCTCAAATCTAATGCCTACATTGAATGAGATTCCCTAGTCAGTTCAAGGTTTTTCAAAGAGCTGAGCATTCAATATGTACAAGCCTTTTACGAGGATGCTACAGAGTGCTGTCACATGCAGACTCATCATTGTACATGCCTGGATAAAACATTTTGACACACTGCAAACCAATTCCCATCACATAAGCAGCAGTGTTCTAAATAAGGGTAATCCACACATATGGTAAAAAAACCCAATATCAGCAGGAAACAGAGCATGCCAGCCTCAAATAACAAAATGAAAAATCACAGAAGAGCCAAGTACTTGCTAGAAGATCACACTGAAGGTCAGTTCAGAAATCCACTCCTACACAATCCCCTCATACACATAACTTTTGAAGGAAATTATGGTGCTGGCACTTGTGGCCACACAGCATTCTTGACCTGCTAGTAGTACAAGATCTCGCACTGAAGATCTAGACACCTGCAAGGCATGAAACAGTTCTTTGCATATTCCTTTTGTGGGCATTGCCAGTACATTAGAAGTCTGAATGTATGCACTGAAAAGTCTTGCAACGACTGACTGTCTCTGGGGTTATGCCTACCACATTTGTTTAATCATCCAGTAAGAAAATAAGTCAACAGGACTTGACATACTCTACACTTATGTCTACCCTGGAACATAAAAAACAAGCAAAAGCAAATGAGAAACTCACTGAAAATTCAGACATGCTCAGCTATGCTGAATGGCAGGAAGTATAATTTACTTGTGTATTCTGCACAAGACCAGGGCTGACAGTCCGAGGAGCTCAGCTAGGTTATAAAGCCTGAAGATTGTTCTCCCCATCTATATAAAATTGTTAACATCCATCTCCAATAAGCTAGATTAATTTCAGATCAGATTGGCTCAACCCAATGGCTGCAAGAACATAACCTGTTGTCCTGAATTACTAAGTTGTTTTTCAGCCTAAGCAAGCTACTGGTCAGCCCACGCAGCCCAGGCTATTTTGTTAGACTTCCAATTAACAGCAGCAGCCTGTGAATCTAAATTAAAAGTGATACCCCCACCGAGTAGAATAAGCACACGCATCACAGTTAAAAGTGAGGTTAGGGAAAGATTCCCACCCTGAGTTGATGTCAAATACTGCAGCACTACCCGAGTACTGTAGGTTTCCCACACAGAAGTTCAGGCATTTTTCATACCACAGCTAAGCCTCCTGCTCAGCAGGTATGTGCGTCTTTATCAGCTTCAGGCTTCAAAGCTTGGCCTGAATCATGCTCCACTATTAAATCAGAAGGAATACAAATAAGGTTGACAGGGAGGAATTCTCCAGCTCATCTAGTCTTGGAGTCAGACTTCAGTATCCTATAAGCACATTCAGTATTCAGTTGTCATCTCAACATATTTGCCTATTCCACTCTTACTACTTCCGGGGGAGTCACCCAGCTCCACGACAGAGTTAGAAATAGTCAGGTTATGTGGCACACAGATCAGTGCCCGATGTCCCCAAACACCCACCCAGACCAAGTAGCATGTTTCATACAGAGGCTGCCCACATCTGAAGATAATCTGATTAGCCAAATCCTCTCCTGTTGCAGCAGTTTACATGGAAGGCAGAAGGAAGGATGGTCATTTGCATATCTAAACTCATGGACTAACAGCTTCTGCAAGAGAATTAGTTTTAGGGAAAACTAGCATTTAACCCTGGCCAGCTAACCTAGAGATTTTGTTCCAGACAGCTTTAGGAAAAAGGCTGACTCCACAGAAAGCTGTCAGGGACTGCAGTTCCTTTTTTTGGGAGGGCAAAGCAGCACCAGGGCAACAACCACACAGGTCCTGACAGAGGAGCAGCAGGCTCCTCGTGCTATGGCACACCCTTTCTGGACATCTCTTCCCCTTCCACATTGCAGCATCTAAGTTATGGCCCATGCTAAGTCTGAGTAGAGTAGAAAACTAACTCAAAAGCCTTTGGTTTTAAAGGTGTTGCATCTTTTCTTACGGGGAATACAGTTAGTTCCTGTTGCCTCTTGTGACACCAGCTATAGAGCCTTGAAAAAATGTAGCTAACTAATCCTTCAGAAGAAGCTCAGGCACATTCTAGCCTTGTATTCTGGGGGAAAATGTGCACTGTTAGCTCTTCAATTTGCAATGCCTTAAGGACAAGAACTCATCTAACTATAGCATGATTATTTTATTCAGCTATCTTTCTCAGAAAAATTCTATCTCCTGGAATACCGACTATTTGCATATAGTTAATGAACGTACAGGGTTTAGACACTACCAAATGTCTTGATTAAAGAAGTTTATTCCAATTATTTAACAAGATTTACACTGCTACTGAAGAGGCAGTAAAATGGCAAACACTTGCAATTCACTTTTGTTGAGTTTAGTATTCTTCACCTTCATCTTCTCCATCCATTGAGTCTGTGCCCACTTCTTCATAATCCTTCTCAAGTGCAGCCAAATCTTCCCGAGCCTCCGAGAACTCCCCCTCCTCCATCCCCTCTCCAACATACCAGTGAACAAAGGCGCGTTTGGCATACATCAGATCAAACTTGTGGTCTAGACGTGCCCACGCCTCGGCAATGGCTGTAGTGTTGCTCAGCATGCACACTGCCCGCTGGACTTTGGCTAGGTCACCACCGGGAACCACTGTCGGTGGCTGGTAGTTGATGCCAACCTACACAAGAAGCAGAAGAGACCATGAGCTTTTGTAGCATTTGAGAGTGACTACAATCAAAAAAGTCAGACAGTAGTTGAATAAAATATTTCATTCCCAAGAAAAACAGCTCTGTGTAAGAACTTAAATCTCCACTTAAAACACAAATCCAGTACCTACAGAACATCTTCATGTGAAAATATACCTCATAAGCCCACAGCAGCGAATGAGAAGTCTGTTAAAACAATCACGCTGTAACTGAGACTTACCTTAAAGCCAGTAGGGCACCAGTCCACAAACTGGATTGTGCGCTTGGTTTTGATAGCAGCAATAGCAGCGTTGACATCCTTGGGGACGACATCCCCACGATACAGCATACAACAGGCCATGTACTTGCCATGGCGAGGGTCACACTTCACCATCTGATTGGATGGCTCAAAGCAAGCATTGGTTATCTCCGACACAGAGAGCTGCTCATGATAAGCTTTCTCTGCCGAAATAATTGGGGAATATGTTACCAACGGGAAGTGGATACGAGGGTAAGGCACCAAGTTAGTTTGAAATTCAGTAAGATCCACGTTTAAGGCACCATCGAATCTGAGGGAAGCAGTAATGGAAGAGACTATCTGACCAATGAGGCGATTGAGATTGGTGTAGGTCGGGCGTTCAATGTCCAGATTCCTACGGCAAATGTCATAGATGGCCTCATTGTCAACCATAAAGGCACAGTCGGAGTGTTCCAGAGTGGTGTGGGTAGTCAGGATGGAGTTGTACGGCTCAACAACGGCTGTCGAGACCTGTGGTGCAGGGTAGATGGCAAATTCCAATTTTGACTTTTTCCCATAGTCAACTGACAGACGTTCCATCAGCAGAGAAGTAAAACCTGAGCCAGTGCCTCCCCCAAAGCTGTGGAAAATCAGGAAACCCTGCAAGCCAGTGCATTGGTCAGACTGAAAGAGAAAATACATGTGTTAAAGCAGTTGTGCAGACATTAAGAATCCCAAAGCAAGCTCAAGACAGATAACGCTGAATTCTGGCACATACAGTTCACATTTCAGGAGGGTAATACTGAATCTGATTCATCCACTGATAGAAGGAACTGCCCCATAAAAGCCATTGTATTCTTGGCTATTTTAACCCCCCTACATATTGGAGAGTGACCTCTCCACTTCAAATTACTACCTCAAAACTTCCCCTACCCCTAATTCTCAAGCCAAGGCCACTAACAATGATGAAAAACAGTAATATTTAAAGAATTACAGACCATCTACCCTTTATACTGAATTGACATTCTCTACCTGCACAAAAATGGAGTAATTCTGTCCCAGAACTATTGCTATAATCCTGTAGGAGTTGCAGGCACGTAACTCAGTTCAGGGAAGTGAGCTGTCAAAATGTATTATGCTGCCATTCCAGTTTAGTGTTCTCAGATGAAGAAATTAGACTGCCTTGTCCTCAGAAAGAAGTGCCACATGATGCTTCGCTTGATTCCCAACACTGACAGGGACTTCCAACAGCTTGTAAAAAGAAATTACAGCCATATTTTTCAGGTCAAAGTACAGCCTGCTGCAAACTTATCTTAGCTTTAATTAGAGACAGTGGCAGCCAAGTGTTGAGAATAATACCAGTTTTGATCTGCACGAGGTACACTTTTCAGTAAGATTCATTTAGCGTTCTGTATTAAAGCACCAGCGGTTTACCCTAGATTTTTTTTGTACAATGAGAATTCCTTACCTTTGTGACACAGATTTGGTGAAGTGCATGCTAGGCAGCCCTAAAAAGGGAACTCTAACCCTCTAAGCTGATATCTTCATGAATTTACGACATGATCAAAGTACTAGGGAGTCTGAAACATTCCAACATACTGATATTTATTCCTTTTCTACTGTTGTGACTATAAAATTAATTCAGAAATTATAACAGCAGGAAATGCAAACAGAAGTTTAAGCTACAAAAGCAAACACTCCTGTTTAAACTTCCTTGCAAGAGTTCCTGCTGGAATGGGTCTCTAGTTGGAACTATGCAAATAGGAATTCTTAGTCCTGGCTTTCTGAATTTCAACATAAAACTAAAGTTTTGGGCATCTCATCAACATTTTAGGCCACTTGAAAGTCATGCCTGACAGGAATAATCCAACCATTCTCAGCTGGCTAAGAATGAAAACAGATGCAAACTAAGCCACAGATTCTCCTACTATGGAATAAATTGAAGCACAATTTATAGGTCTCTATTTTTGACAACCTGATTTCCAAGTTCTGTAAAACAGGATAAAGATGTTTGAGAGCCTTCAGTGAAGAGAAGTCTTACCAGTTTCCTGATACGCTCTAGAACTAGATCAATTATCTCCTTCCCAACTGTGTAATGACCTCGAGCATAGTTATTTGCAGCATCTTCTTTACCAGATATCAATTGTTCAGGATGAAATAGTTGCTTGTATGTCCCGTTCCTAACTTCATCTGGGGAGACAAAATGAATATTATTTATAATTAGCTAGTTTTCTATGTAGACCAGGTTTTTGAAACTTCTGAAGGTGTCTAGAATAAGGTACCTAAACTCTTACAGATAGAAAGCAGCTTGATTTCTACCTATCAGTAGGTGACAATACTTAGTACAGTCTAAATGTTGAATACCCAAAAAAATGGAGTTACTGCCTATGAAACTGTCCCTTTTTACACATAAGTTTAAATTTTTGACCTGCCAGAGCAATTTAAAAGCTGACTGTACCAGCAGAATAATTCTTCCACACTTTAAGACAACTTAAGGCCCACTTTGCAGACCATCACCTGAAATACTGGTTCCCCCTCTTATTTTCAAAGCCCTCCAGGATGTTGCCTTATTGCTTCTGCAGCTGTGGGCAGAGCCTACACTGCTTGCTTGTCCCCTTCGTTGTACTTTCTGCCAAGGTAGAGATATTCAGCTATTCAAATACTGAGCTGTAAGCTCCAGCACAAATGGCTGTGTTACAAAAAGAACCTGTGCAAATGAATACGCAGCATCCCCCACCAGCCACAGATTTGGAGAATCTGAGTTATCTCCACTAGTTGTCAGAAAATCGTACTTACAGCTACAAGGCTAAAGCTCTGGTCTACCGCAAAGGTACAAAGACACTCATCATAGCTTTGCCCTGGTTTATCTCAAGCCGTTCTTGAGTTGTACACTAATGCAGTATTGCATCCTTTAATTAAAATCAGGTGGAAAGCAAAGAGCTCTCCAATGATCAGTCATTGGACTATTAAAGTGTGCTGGAATAAAGCATTTAAGCATTTAGAGGACACCTAAACCAAGCTTTCCCCTGGACATGCTATTCTTCATGTTTTTAAGTCTATCTGGGGTAGATTTTTAAAGACACTTGTGTTGAATTCCCAGACATGCAACTGCCCTATTTCTTGGTGGAAAGTTTGATGGTTATTTTACCACATCCACAGACCTAGTGTATATGTACAGCAGCTCTGCTGCTTTCACCAAGAGCAGCACTGATCTGGAAGCTCCAGAAATCCCTGGCGTACACACACAGCAGCTACAGAGCTGCTGTATGCACAATAAAGGTTTGGTTGTTTTCATAAACACAGTGCAGAGGGACATGCTGCATGAATGTGAAGAGTCATGCTAGCCCCGCCCAGGAAACTGGATTAATTTTCACATAAGCAGGGCAGCAATAAAGGAAGAAGGCTAGCTCCTAGAAAGGCACAATGTAACCTTTAACAGAAAACCAACTTTTTTTTACGATTTCCAAGCATTTCATATGACAGCCTGTTGCCCATCTCCCCGTACTACACTTGCATCATTAACAAGCGCTGGAACACTACCTCTACCATTTGTCCCAAGACTCACCAGCTACTCATCCCCAGAGGCAAGGTGAGAGCTTTGCCACCTGCTCTCCCTCACCTCATTTCTGAGCCTTTTCTGGTTGCCGAGAGCCACCACCTGGCCAGCAGCAGAGGAAGCAACAGCCAGGAGGCTCAAGAAAACAGAGCCAGACCTGCAGCAGCTCATGGAGCTATAAGCATATAAGTGCTTCGGCCCATTTCAAAGTTAACAGTCCAGCACTCCCACCTTTGATGTCTCCAACAGCCTTCTGCTCTCCTGCAGAAGTTAATTCTCCTGTATTAGCCACAGAAAGTGGTTTGGCGTGTTACAATGAAAACAAGTTACAAGAGACCCACAGTTTGAGTAAGAGTAGCCTAAGCCTTTCACTCATCTCCCCTTCCCAACCCCGTGTATTGCAGAAAGATAAACACAGCAACTGCACAAGCACACAGACCTTCTCTTCTACGAGAGCCCCAAATCTCAGCCACAAAACCAGCTCCAGTAGAATTACTTCAGGCACACACATTGGTGAGAGCAAAAACAAGATTCATGACACAAAGAACAAGGGTCTTGTGAAGCTGGGGAGCTCACACTGGGCTGGCAGCGTAGCCGGTGCCTCAGATTGCGGGATCAGTTAGCAGCTGATGCACGGGATCACACCTGAACGCTAAGAGCCAGTGCTGACAGAGCTGGGGACACAACTGATTTTTCAGGAAAGAAGTGGACAGCAAAGGCAGCAGGAAGTTGGAGTGCATGTTTGGAAGTCCCTGAATTTAAGCTAGCAATTGAGACTCATTTCTGCAAGCACTATTCAAGCTAGAGAAAGTACAAGATTGTTTTGGGAAAGCATAGGAATCATTCCAGTGTACAAGAGATCTGCTTAATGCTACATAGCACATCTTTTTAGAAGGTTCCTGTTGACTGCTGTGCACATTATGCCATATTGTTTTAAGAGGTTATAACTAGTTCCTTGTATAGCAAAAGCAAGAGGCATGTTCAGAAGACCCATTTAATTCCACAGGCTGGCAGAAAGTAATATTTACATTCTTTAGAGCTCCAGAGCGCACATTTGCCAGTCTCAATGAACATAAAACCAAGCATTTTCCATCACTCAGAAAATGCAGGCGAGCTTTACATAGTGAAAATGTAAAGCCTCAAAGCATTTTGCAGGACTAGAGGAATGGATCCCTTCAGCAAAAAAAAAAGTGTAAGCGAAATCAAATCCTACAGCATGCTCCACAGCCCCTCGCACAGGTCACTGTATTTACCTATTACTGCTGGTTCAAGGTCCACAAACACAGCACGAGGGACATGTTTGCCTGCACCGGTCTCACTGAAGAATGTGTTGAAGGAGTCATCACCTCCACCGATGGTTTTATCGCTTGGCATGGTACCGTTGGGCTGGATGCCATGCTCCAGGCAGTAGAGCTCCCAGCACGCATTGCCGATCTGCACTCCAGCTTGACCAACATGGACTGAGATGCACTCACGCTGTGCGGAGAGAAAAGATTGGATCACTCAGCAGAAACAGCAGTTTCCTTGTTTAGAAAACATTCAGCACACACAGCTTGAACTCCCATACTGCAAAGCTATTAAAACATGGGCCTTATTGTCTTGGTGTTAGGGGCATTTGGCACAAAATACAACAGAATACAGAAGCCTCTTTCAGTCATCATCCACCTCCACCTAACCATTCTATGATTTTTTTACAAACTCATTACTCCTTGTTGTTCCTATCCTCAACCAGACAGGAAGAGTTTGACTCTTCCAAATCATTCAGCCAACGCTTGTCTTCATACCAAACAGTGAACATTTAGAAAAACCAATGACACCACCTATCACTGGCCTAAGTGCCCAGAAAAGCTTCACCCCCCGAACTCCAGCCCCAGGAGCCACAAAAGCACAGCCACCAGAGGGAGCAAAACCTTCCACAAGATCCAGGGCCATTTTGTTTAATAGAGCTAAAATCAGAAAAAAAAACCCAAACATTCTCCTGATCACTTTAGGGAACTTCATCATTCTGTAGAAAGTCTTTGCTTAACAAAACCCTCGATATCGCTTCACAAATATGGAACATTAGACCTCACATCACACTGCTGTATGCAAAGCACTGAACTCCTTAACACTAGACAAAATTCTCTCATTTAAGCTGTGTAGAAAATAGTTCATGTCAGCAAAAAGATCTATTATACCAGTTTATGGATTCCCAAGTTGCCTTTGACGTCCAGAACATAAACCCAGCTTCCTTAATATTTCAGCAGAGGGTTTTGAGTATTAGAAGCCAAACCACAATGGAACCATCTCCAAACTCCTGATTCATCTGCAGCACTTTACATTTAACTTCTAGTTGTGAGAGAGAGAGTTAAACATATTCTAGAAGAGCCTGCATATAGGACAGTTTTGAATAACTGTCACATTTAACTACATTCAGATCTTATGATTGGATGATACAATTAATTCGTCCCCTAGAATTCCAGGATAAGCAAGACCTGGAGCTGCCTAGTCCACATCAATAGTCAGTGTAGGAAAGCAGAAGCACAGTCCTTTTGATTTCCTTGGGAAACCCAAGAAATTAAAATCTATTTGCCAAAAAAACCCATCACCTGTTCTCAACCACAGCACTGAACAGCTGAGAACTGTTGCTGTTCAGCTCCCCATCCAAGCTGTGTATTCAGATATACAGCTTCCCAAAGACTAATCCACATCCTCTCTGCAACCAGCCTCACTCAAAGCTGCTGCCGCAGCACTGCTCCTCTCCAAGGCCATTGCTCCATCACTCTCCAGGCCGAAGCACTGAGCCCAGCAAGGTACTGCAGTGGTAGAGGACAGCCAACCTACACACTGTAAGAAGAGTGAGATGAAAAGCAGCTTCAGCATGCGGCCTAAAATACACCACCGCTTCAGTCTGGATCCTCATCTGTATTGAGGTCCTATCGGTGATCCCAGCTTTGCTCGTGAAGCTCCTAAGCAGCTGGGGAAGGTCATTGAAAGGAAGTGTGTAGGGACTCGCATGCCCAAGCGGGGTGAATGCATGGAAGACATCAGACTATAGATCAGCTTTCCAGCATCACTACTTCAAACTACACAAAGCAACAACAATCATGTTCCAAAGAGAAAAGTTAAGTCTTTGAAAGTACAACTTGGGCAACTCAGCCACTGACCAGGTCCTCCAGGCACCATGTTAAACACATGGCATGTTTACTTTGCTGAAGTTGAGCACATGGGGCAGAGAAACTCCATGCATCAGTAAAAAGAAGCAATTAACCAAGAAGCAGCCCTCCTGAAAAGACCCTGGGGTCTTTTCTCCACAGAAACCATCCTGAATGTTCAACAGGGCACTCTCATCCTCAACAAGGCAAACAATGTGCCAGGCTACAAAAGGAGACACAGGGCCAGCACCAAGTCTCTCCTCTGCTCTGCGGGAGGGTGTGTGTCACATGTTAGGAGGATGCTGAGAGATCCGAGTTGGGTGTTAGGAAAAGCTTCCCCAGTAGAGTGGTGCAGCCCTGGAACTGGTCAGAGACACAGGAAGGGATCTCCATCCTTGAGATTTGCAGAACTTGGCAAGACAGTCAGTCACAAAAATCTGGCCTGGTGCTGCTGTCAGCCCTGATTTGAGAGGTTTCTTTCAACTGCTTTCCTGCAATTCTACCAAGTACGTTAAGTAGGATGTGGCTATTTAATGAAATACAAATCCTTGTGAGACACTACGAGTGCCTGTTTTACTCTGCAGCCTTTTCACAGCAGAAGTCTTACAGTATAACAGAGCAAAATCTGAGCCTTGAAAGTATAATCTTCAAGACAAGCAAGAGAACTGTTACACTCATTGCAATTCGGGGTCTTTACATATCACTGATGGAAGTTTCAGGGGTAACAAGGTTTAAATGTGTACTACAAACAGTACTGTTAAGTGCTGTATTCAAGCCACAAGTTAGGATCATTAAATAGTTAACACTGAATGCTCTCCCACACTTACATACGCTATTTTCAAGCACAGAACCCATTTCAGCGAAAAATCCCAGATACTTTTCCCAGCCTTGAACCTCTCCAGTTTCTATTACCTCTATCTCCTTTTGCTATATGACATGCCCCAGCTTAAGAGCACTGGCTTGTCTTCCGTAACTGCGCTTTCAGCAGTTGTAGACTGCTACTAGTTGGCCCCTTGCTGTACTCTTTGCCAGGCTGAAGAAGCCCAGCTCTCTCCAGCTGGACTGGTGGACCATACCCTAGGTTCCAGGTGCTCTCCAGCACAGTACTTCAGTACACCCTCATCTGTGTGAAGCTGATGGAAAGCCAAGTTTCATGAGAATGGCTGTACCAGCTCAGACCAAGCCCAACAACACATCACAATTGCAGAGGTGAGGCATTGCATTCACACTCTTGATTTGACTTAATTAAAAAAAGAGACCATAAAGGGCCCCCCACAGAAGAGTGACAAGAAAAGGACTTTGATACATCTCTGCAATATTCTGCTAGCTTCTAACCATTTCAGTGCAACAAGTGTTTCCTATGCATTCACAATCCTACAGAAGCAGTCTGCTACATTTTAAAAATCCATGTAACCGTCTGACATCCACGATCTTACTTCAAAAAGATATCTACCAGGCAAACACTCACATGGAGAAGGGCCTCCTGCTTGTCCAAGACTCCAGCTGACAGCTCCCACTTGTGCTGCACAGCTCAACCGCTGAACTCTGTCCTCTCTATGATGTCCCAGCCCTTTACCATACCTTTTAAATATCCCCTCAAGGCTGACTCTTAACAAGATCATTCCACCTCAGCTTTATTACCCAGCCTCACAAAGTCCTTCAGGAAGTCTCCACCACCAGCCCATTCCCTGCCCTCCCCAAACCACCCCGCACCACAGCTGGCACCTGACTCAGGCGAGGGCAAGGACCAGGAGAGAAGCAGCAACCTGCACTTCCAGAACACCCACACCCCCCAAGAAAGCCCCCCCCGCCCCCATTTTTATATTCAACAGGTACCCGTAGAGGCCCCCCAGCAGCTCACCCCCCTCACCGCGGTGCGCGGGCTGGACGCCTCGACCCGTCCTGCTCCGGGGGCCCGGGGAGATGCGGGCCCCGGCTCCCCGCTGCTGCGGAGGGCCCGGGCGGGAGCCACCACCTCAGAGCCGGCCGGGGGCTGAGGGTCCCGCCAACACCGGGGAGAGCCTCCCCGCCGCGGGCCGCCATGTTCTCGGAAGAGCCGCCACCATTTTGGGATGAGGCCGCGCGGCGGGACGCGGCACCGCGAAGGCCCATCGGGGCAGCGGGGCCCGCCGGTGACCACGGCCCGGCGCGGAGCCCGTCCCGCCCGGCCGCGGGCTCTGCGGGCCGGGGAGGACCCGCGCTTCCCGCTGCTCACGGGCGGGGCCTCCCCGCACCCCCCCACACCGCCTCAGAGTGCGGAGAGGCGCCGGGAACCCCCCCGCCCCAGCCCCCCTGCTCACCATGGCTCGGGCCGGCGGCGGGCAGCGCTGGGAGCGGCAGACGCGCAACGGGTCTGGGCAGCACCTCAAAAGCGGCGGCCCTTCCCGGGCACACCTTATATAGGGAGGAGGGCGGGGCGGATGGCTCCCCGCTCCTTGCTCATTGGCTATGCGTCGCTCGGAGGCGTAACCTCCTCGCAGCGCTATTGGGTGTCTGCGTGTCGAGACTGTCCGCTCTCCCAATCGGAGTCCGACAGTGGCGGCATGGAATGCGCCCTGCTGTGCGCCATTGGACTGCAGATATGAATTTCACTTTCCTGCGCTAGCTATTGGTTGATTCGTAACCAGGGGCGGGGGAGAAGGCGGGGCTTAGTCTTCCCGCCAACGGAGGCTGGCGCCTCCCTCCTCGGACTTGCTGTGGGGCTCTGCTGCGGCGCTCGCCGGTCCCTTGGCGGGCGGTGCGGGCCCGGGGCGGGGATCGCTGTCCCCGCAGCCAGCAGCCGGTGCGGAGCAGAGAGGAGAGCGGTTTTGCCCAGCCGAGGGGCCTGGGCCTGCTGTTGGCTGGAGGCAGGCGCGGTGGTCAGCGCTGGCACTGGCGGGAGAGGCCTGAGGCGGGCGGAGCCCGGGGGAGCCCAGAGCCGGGCCGCGGCTGCCCTGAGAAGGAGCCCCGAGAGCCGGGCTTCGCCGAGCGGCTGCTCTCGGCCTCCCACCCGAGGGGCTCCTGGGCCCGGCGGTGCACACTGAGTCCAGTTCAAGCAGCGAGTGAAACGGCCAGGCCGTGAGGCAAAGGCCGGGCTCCCAGCACGGACGCGTAAAGACCCCGGGCCTGCAGGCAGGCTCTGGGGGAGTGCTCCTCTCTGAGGGTGGAAGAGCGAGATCTGGGCAAATCTTCATATTTTCCTCCTGTGGAGGGAGGAGACAGCTCCATTGCACGGTCAGGGGGCAAAGCAGTGCTTGTCCTGACCGTTCCCAGAATAAATAGTCACGCAATGGAAAGGATTTAAAGCCAAAGGACCAGATCTGGAAAGCCATGTAGATCCTAGTGAAATCAGTACCTTGGAGTTTAAACGCCCCAGTTCAAGCTGGGTGTTTAGACAGGAAGCGTAAAAACCCTGTGGTGTGTCCTAAGGGTTATAGTAATAGAAATATTAATGTGATTGCCAAACATACTTCTTGGGTGGAAAGCTGCTGTAGCGTACGCACCTAAAGTTTGATAACTGGAGCGCCATCCTTTCAAGGGAAGCACGAGCATCAGTTTCAGGAAATCACTTCTTCCCCTGCTGAGCTCAGCTTTTGCTGGCAGGATAGGTACGTGAAACAATTTTAAACTACATCATGTTTTCCTCTTCCTGTCTAGATATCCATTCCTGTGAGCAGCCGAAACAAAAGTGATACTTTTGAAGCCAGTGTGGTGGAGTCCTGTCAGGCTGCGTCTGCAGTCAGCTGGAACGAGTGGTGGGAAGTGATGAACTCCCTCACGCCTACAACTAAAGCCTGCAGAGGATGCTGCTATTGCTATTATCAATTTCATTGTGATTGTTTCAACATGGGGGTGTGTAAATGAAACCTGCGTGGGTGCACGCTCAGAATTCCTGACAGAGAAGGAAGGCAAATGTCCCCCAGAAAGCAAGGGTCAGGGGATTGAGAGAGAAGGACAGAGTTGGAGGAAGGGGAAAAAAATACACAAATAATATTGATATACTTGTTTTTCCAAAGAATTAGGCAAAATGTAATGCGTAGCTGAAAAACAGATAAGATATAAAAGAGTCCTAAGCTCGCTGTATTAGGAGAATTCGGCTGTCTCCACACCGGAGAGAGGTTGACTAGGGCTCGAGGGATGGTTGGGGGTGATCGCACACGCAAGTACCTATATTAAGAAGCAAGTTTCAGCAGGATCAAGCTCTTCCTGCTCCTGTTCACTGAGTACACTGTGAGTGTTGAACAGAAAACTTCCTTTGAACCATAAGCTGTGTGGCTAAGCCCCCCATCAGGGGAGTACGTACAGTTTTGCAATTAGTCTTCTAAAAATAAGTCTTCTCTGCTTTTATGTAATCTAATCCTCAACAAGCACAAAGGATTTGCTTAGTGCTATCAGGCTGGTATATATTTGAAGAACCCAATCAACATCAAACTTGTAGTAACGCCCGCCCCTGTTCCAGCTACCCTCTTTAATATGCTCCAGTCAGCCCTGCGACCTGAAAGAACTTGTCTTTCTGTTTTTTCATCTCCTTTGTTTTATGCTAATTGCTTAGCCTAACTTTGCTGGGGTTTGACCTTGGCTGCAAATGCCTTTAGCTCAGACAGGCTCTTTAGCAAAGCTGTGTGGTAAAGAAGAGCAGGACAGTTCCAGTTGTCTGAGACAGGCAGAACCGAAATCCGCAGCTGTAGCTGTTCATGCTCACACGGGAGGGATCACTCTTGAAGTGATCATGAGCCATCATAGCAATTAGTAATGGAAGATGAAAGAGGAAAATAGCTACACAATTTTAGTTCCTTTTGGAGAAAAAAAAAAGGCAGTTAAATGGTCTTTTCTTTTTTTTTTTTTCTCCTCTTATCTTCTGTTGCACTTTTCTCAGTTGGAAACAAAAATATCAGCACCACATGACTGATCCTTTGCAAACTCAGCTTTAAGAATCCTTTTCCTGCAGGATAAAAAAGAAAATAGGCCAGATTGGATTTCATTCTTCCACATGTTGCAATTATATTACAAATAGTTCAGTGTTCTCTTTTTTTTTCCCCTTCTCCTCAAAGCCTCCCATTGTTGGCATCAGGTGAATCTGCGAGAATTTCATGCATTCCTTCAAAAAGATATAGTTGGTTCTGCTCTTCCAAATTACCAAGGAAGTCCTCAACCTAGGAGCAAAGTTTGACCTAAGCTCTAAAACCTATAGAAAATAAGTACCTATAATGATTTTTTTTTTAATTGCATGACTTTTAAACCCGTTTAGCAGTGGGTCAGATGCTGAATTGTCAATGGCACAGAATCACACTGTAATATTTTATTCTCCTTTCGAAATGTTACAGGACCATGAAACTAGAAGGGTCAGACACCTTGCAAAAGCAGAAAATGAAGAGCGTATCATTTTGTGAGTGCAGTGAGTACCCTTTTCAGCTTAGCTGACAAATAAAATCAGAGATTCAGGCCAGGCTGACTCTGGTCCAGCTTCAACTCAGTTTTTCACATACTTAACTACTGTACTAATGACCTGGTCTGTACTAACAGCTATTAGGAAATGGATTTTTGACAGTTCTGAAAAGCTGTGTTAGCCCTGCTCATCTGGACTTACCAGGACCGCTCCAGCTGTTTGAAGTATTAGCCAGACTTTGGTGAGAAAATCGGGTTTTGACGCTACTTTGTCAGATTTCCTACAGCCACTCGGACAGCTGAAATCTGTTCTGTCGTGCTGCATCAGCTGCAGTAAAGGTTCGTTCATCAGGCTTCAATGTGCTTCTCCTGTGGCATGAAAGGAGGGGCATCAAGACAGGGGGCCCACGCAGTTGGCACTTCAGGCTGACTTTCTCTCGGTGTGCCTTTCCGTAGTCGATGCACCGATGAGAAGTAACCCAGTCTTACAGAAGCTTGTATCGCTGGATACTCAGCAAAACTTTTCTTGGGGACAGAAATGTGTTTGATTTAGTCTGGCTGAACAATAATATCAAGTCCAAGGGGCTATCACTTGCCCAAAATTTCTTGAACACGTTCTCTTTTCCTACTGAAGATTATTTCTGCATGCAGCATGAGAATTTTTTTACATTTGTCTAGGATTTCTCCATGTCTGGTATTGCTATCAAGGCCCTCAGAGCACAGACCTTGGCAGCGTACCATGGATTCAGTGAATACGATACTTTCCGAAAATGCTGGACTTGCTATGTATTTGTGATAAAGTCTTCATAGCTGCACAGTGGCTCTGGGGATTCTCAAGGGTTTTGGATTAAATTTACTTGAATGTGCAACTATACCACTCCTGCTTTCTGTTCTTTCTGAGAAGCGTTGGACAAATAATTCGTGCGCATACATCCATTAGTGAATTCCTATAAACGTGACAGCCTGAACCCTGTATCTGTCTGTGCTGGGTTTGGGATGACCTGGGATTTCCCTGTACTGTTTTCCTGCAGTCAAACTGACAACAGCAACGTGCTGCACAGATTTCAGTGAGGTCTTGACTCCTCCTCATTCCCAGGTCACAGAAAACTTCTCTGGGTGTGAGGATTGATGACTGCATGCGTACAGCTAGGGTAAAACATTCAGATTTCATTGCTATGGGGACCGTGCTTTACCAAGACTTCATTTTTTCAGTACTCGGGTTCATCTCCTCCTCTCTGAGCGCAAATTCATCCAGTTTGAAATAATCCATCCCCAGTCCCGTGTACTTCACCCTATCTGGCTCCTTCTGGAAGTGTACAGCCCCTCTCTTTCACAGGAGAGAGACTCTCCCTCCCAAATGACTCGCTTAGGAAGTCCAGAAAACCAAATCCAGGTGCCTGTTTGGAAAATTCCTACAGAGCAGCAGGGTGGACAAGGGTGAGACGAGACGGGGACTCTGCGTGCCCCTGGGCAGTGCAGTTTTTCCTGCTCTACTTTAAGTCGTACCTGATCAGCCTGAGGGCCTTGTTCCGCACTGACAGGTTTTACTCTGCGGCTCTGAATGACTCTCCCAGTCTCTAATATAATTGATTTTATTAATGACTTTAAATGCTAGGCGCAAGATCTGGAGCTGACCCTGGACGTTGGCTGGGAGCTGGCGAAGGGACGTGGCGTGCTCGCAGCAGCTTACAGCAGGAAGTAGCACGTTGCAGACGTGGATTTCACCTTCTGATACGGTGAATTGCATAACCCAGGTGAGCGGGGCCGGATCCTGCCACTCCTCTCGCCTCTCTGCCATTGCAGCGGGCCACGGCTGTGGCTGGCTGCAGGCTTCATGGCCACCAGCTCATGACTCCCTGTGTCGTTTGCCATCTAAAATCTTTCTTAGCTCCCAGACATCGCTTTTCCCAAAATGAACACCCAGGTTTTCTCTTGGTCAGGTCAGATTACATAGCACCAGGAAAACACACGGTTGGTGTTGGGGACAGGGCTGAGTTTCAGAGGGAGGGAAGGTGTAACGTAGTTAATGATTCACAAAAACGGCCCCTTCCCTGCCCGGCGCGGGGCCAGCTGGGAGGTTATTGATTCGTCAGCAGGCTGCAGAGCTCTCAACTGAGGGGGAGATGGAGCGGTGGGGTGAGGGATTGATCGCCTCGACGCGTGCACAACAAGGGGGTTGTTGCAAGCGAGGGCACGCGTCCGTGCTGATCCCGGGTGCATCTGTCACAGGCTGATACAGGAGCAATTAGCGCTGGGCTGAATGTTTGTGCTGTGGTGTCCCGCTTTGCATTGTCAATGTTTCCTGGCTGTTTTGGCGGTGTGGCACAGAACGAGCGGTTGGTTTTAGATATATGTTTTAATCCTGAGGTGACCATACACATGAGGAAATTTCTAAGGACACAAATGTAAGAAGAGTCACACTGGGTCAGACATACACCTGTGTCGTAGTTCAGCCCCAACGGGGACCAGACTACGCAGTCTCTCTCTCACTCCCCCCACTCTCCAAGAGAATAGGAGGAGATTTGACAAACAAAAGAAAACCAGGGAAAAAAAAAACCAAACACGCGGGTTGAGATTGAACAAAAAGTAAATTTAACAGTAATGACAGAAGAAAACAAGAGAGTGATGGAACACAAATACAGTACAATAGCTCACAACAGAACTCCACATCCAGTCTCTTCCAAGTAGCAGGGGGCCTCCCTTCAGCACCCTCCTCACTTACATACTGAGCATGATGTCAGATGGGATGGAATAGCCCTTTGGCTAATTTGGGTAAATTAACCCCAGCTGTTAGCTAATTAGTTAACTATCCCAGCCATAGGGGCTACCAGCTTCAGTTCTCCACCCAGCTCAGGTAAATATTAACTCTATCCTGGCCAGAACCAGGACAACCTGCTGAGCTCGGTGTTATTTCTCTCGTGGTGGCCCGTAGCAAATGCCTTGGGGAGCATGTAGAAGGGAGCCAGCGTAACAGCATTGCTGTCCCAGGATACTCTCCCCACATGCAGAGATTCCTGTCTCAGAGAATTCCTGAACCATGGACCTGTATTTTCTCATCCCAAACTGTCACCTGGCTGCAGGTTTTTGCTTGTCTGTTTTATCCTCCCCCGTTCCCTGCAAGCAGCTGAAGCCTTGCCAGGGCCTGTGAAGGTAGCACAGAGTCTCCTCCTGGGTTATTCACTGTCCTGTCCTGTTACAGGAATAGGTATTCTTTCATGTTGGCAAGGAATTCCTTCCAAATTGTCTTGACGGGGTTCTTAATGTATTTTGGTTTTGTTTTGATCTTCTTATGCAACACTGGGTGCAGTTCACTTGGGATCATCTGATCTGGTCTAATCCTTCTCCTCTAGGCCTGACACCCCGCCTAGGGCAGCTTGCTATGGACTTTTACGGGGCCTCCCCTTGCACAGCCCTGACCTTTGCCTGTTGCAAAATACACTCTCAGCTCTGCAGAGGTTGGAGAGGGACAAGGTTCCTGACATCAAGTAAGGCAGCACCTTTGTTAGCCTTTTGGAGAAGTGGAAGGGGAAGAGAAACAGGGATTTTGTTCTTTTTTTTTTTTTTCTTTTCTCTCTAGGCTGAGAAGGGAATGGCAGGTAAAGCCTAGCTAGCAGGAAAGAGGAAAACCAGTACTTTCCTGTGCTGTGTGATGAGATTTTTAGTTGGTTTAGCACTGGCTGCGGTCGTGTGCTGCCTAAACCAGCTCATCTGGCCATTCAGGTCTGGATGCCATTTATGGACCATGTTGTCAGCAGTCCACAGCTGTGTGAGCAGACAGCACCGTGTCCTTTTCTGCCTGAATGTATTGATGTGAACTAAATGAATCATGGAAATCGATAGAACACAACCAGTATGGAACACTCTGTTTCACTGCATTGGTTTAAAATCGGAAACCGTTGCAGCTCTCTCTGCAGACCTCTCCCTGCCGCCATGTCCAGGGGACAGAAAGGTCACCGTGCAGCAGGAGGTATGCACGCAGCAGATTTCCATTTCCTCGACGAGTTGAAAAGGAGGCAAACAAGGCTCTGCCCTGCAAAGCAGCTGCTTGTGCAAGTGGAGGTGCACCTGGGATGCACAGGTCTGAGTGGGACGCTGCAAATCTTGTCGCAAACCAGTTCAAATGGCTAGGCTTTGATTGCAGTGCAAGATGTTTCTCCCACCACCAGTACCTGTACATTTTATCTCAAGGGCTGCACGCAGCAAACGGAGGAACCATTTGGGGAGAATGCACAACAGGTGGAAATGCTCAATCCACTGATCTCAGGCCAAACCTCCACGGGAGGACATGGATTCTCCATGAGGGTTTTCGGAATGTTTGCTGCGTGCCAAGAAATCTCTTTCATTTAGAGCTGAAAACTATCCAACTAGACAAAGCTGAATTAATTTCTGACCTAAACACTCCCCGTTCTGGATGGGCTGGAAATCCTTAGGTATGGGAGCGATGAGTGCAGAAGACGTAGCCGGAGCAGTTTGTACAAGGGAAGGAATCATTCCTCTCCTGAGCACTGAACATGTGCAATAGGTAGATCTCTAATTATACGATTATACCCTGTTCATAGCTGGTCCCCCCCTGCAGGGAGTGTCAAAATAGGTGGAAGGACGTGCTTGAGTTGCCAGATTGGAACCCCAAAGGGCTGGGCTCTCCTTTTGTTTGGAGAGATTTTCTACGTGATAGTCAGCAGAACGGCAGCAGAAAGTATGTACAGAGAGATTACCATCTCACCAGCAAGTCTGATATCAGCTTTCTCTACCTTGATCGTTTGACTTCGTAACCTCAATGTGCTATTAGCATGGCTTCTTGTAGGTAATCCTTAAATAAGATCCTGTTTTTAATGGCCTTAAGTACATTCCCTGTTTTTAAATCTTACATTGTTTGCTCTTCCAACCGTTTTAATACTGCTCCTGCAGCACGGACTTGGCTACCTGCTCTATTTTTTCGTTCCCTGCAAGCTCACGTTGCAGGGGCTGCTTCCATCCCCTGCTTGTCTTAAATGCTGCCTCAGCCCTGACTTTCACACAGTGCTGCTTCCCTGCGGTGACAAACCTCCATCAGACATTTGTCAAAGCTGAAACAGCTTCTCCATCAAGCCCACTTGTTTTTTTTTCCTGTATTTTGCAATTAAAAGGCCTTCTGAATTACTCACCTATTTGTAGTGCCCTCTCAGTACTGCGAGTTTTGTGTTGCTGTGCTTGCTGGTACCCCTCCATCTCAAATTACGTCAGGCTTTGGTGACTGTATTGCCTGTACTGGTTGAACTTCTTGGCCCAGGTTCTGTTCATTACCTGGGAGTAAACTCTAGCCTACAATGTTTTGTTTTGTTCTCCCCTACCAACTTCTGGCTTTGATACTGAAACTATACCTTGTCCTGCTCTGGTACAATGATTGGCCTCTTTTTTGGGGGGGGCGGTTATTGAAATCACTGGATCTCTCCCACTGCGAAGTTAAACTTCTTCTCCTGGTCACACAGTAGCACCGTCTACCAGCTCACTCACGTTCCAGCGGGTGGAGATTCCTGTCTGTACCGACTTCTTGCTGCAAGGTCTTTTTGACCAAGAAACCAGTCAGCTGATGGCGCAGTTAGCAAATGTGGCAAACAGTTCACATCCTGTACTGGTTTTGGCTGGGAAAAAGTCACATTTCTTCACGGTAGCTTGTATGGGGCTGGTTTGGATTTGTGCCGAAAACAGTGTTGATAGCGCAGGGATGTTTTAGTTATTGCCGAGCAGCGTCAGGGCCTTTCCTGCTCCTCACACCACCCCGCCAGCGGGTGGGCTGGGGGTGCACAAGAAGCTGGGAGGGGACACAGCTGGGACAGCCGAGCCCCACTGACCCAAGGGATGTCCCACACCATATGAGGTCATGCTCAGCAATAGAACTGGGAGGAGGAGGATGGTAGCGGGGCTGTTGCTTAGGGCCTGACTGGATATCAGTCGATGCTGATGGTGACCAATTGTTTTCTTTTGCATTGCTTTTTTCCTTGGGTTTCATTTCCTCTTTTTGTTGTGGTTTTTTTTCCTTACAATTTCTTAAAAAAATTATTTTTAATTATTAAACTGTCTTTATCTCAACCCATGAGTTTTTTTCCACTTTTACCCTTCTGATTCTCTCCCCATTCCACTGCAGGGGAAGTGAGCAAATGGCTGTTTGGCGCTTCGTTGCTGGCCAGGGTTAAACCGTGACACAGGCACAGTCCAGAGACACCACTGGCAGGGCTGTATCCATCTGTGACGGTCAGGCAGCATGGACTGGGCAAAGTGCCACAGGTCTGAGCTGGTTTTTGCTATTTTAAGTGCACACAGGGTAGTTTTAAAGATAATCCAATGGATTGTTGACCAATAAAGCACGTAGGAACATAAACTCCTCTGTTGACTGTCTCAGATTTGAGATACCCAGTGATCTTGTCGTGACGCTGACCGATTGCAGAGGGGCATCAGAACAGAGCTCCGCGTTCGTTTCCCCGTTAGCCTCAAAGAGCTAAATGCACGTGCTGACTCAGCCAGAGAGCCCCAGGTGGTACAGTGACCTGCAGAGGGGTGCGCAGACAAGGCAGCATGGCTCTGCAGGACCCCCACTGCAACCAGTGCACCCAGTTCAGCACTGCGCTGGCCTTATGGTGCAGCTGCACATGGCAACAACCTCTCTTCGCAGCCATCTGTGTCAACACCAATTAAACGCCAGTTTAGCTGGACCAGCAGCACTATAAATCTGGTCTGGAAGGCAGAGGATGCCAAGAAGTAGAACAAGAGGGTCCCAGTAGGCAGAAGCTGCACTTCATGCTGTGCTGCTCTGAGTACATGCAACACCGGGCACTGTGGCTTCACCTCTCCCAAAATCAGGGACTTTCTCAGGTGCAGGGCAGCTGCACACAGACATTGCTTTTCAGTGCTACCGTACTGGGTTTCCAACAGAAATCCCCAAATCTCAGCAGGGGCCTAGAGGGAAGGGATGGAAGCAGATCCCCCTGAGTGGTGCTAGCATCGCGGAGGCCTTGTGGAGCATCGGCACCGGAGCCAAACAGGGGGACCTGGGGCTGCAGCAGGGACTGAGCCGCTGAGGACACTGAGCCTCCAAATTCCCGCTGACACCTGCAGCTACATCTCTCACTCCTGGTTATCAAGGGAGGTTTCTCCCACCAGAGTCTGAAGCTGCTACTTTCTCCAAGCATCTTTTCTCCTCAGGAGTTGGGTCCTGTGTTTGCTGAGCCCTGGCACTTCTGGCCCCCTACTTTTTTTGGTGCTAGCCCCTTGGACCTGCACAGTTTGACACAGAGAACGGAGTCCTGCCTGTTTTAGAGAACAGGAGTCACAGATTGCTGCCTCCCCAGGAAAGCACGAGGCAGCAAGTTCTTGGAGCCACGTCCTCATGCTCCACCGCCAGAGATTCCAAATTAACCTGGGATTCTGCAACGAACTGTGGTCTGGATGTTTGCCATGGAAAGAGCACACTGTTAATAATGTTCCAGGCAGCGTGCGGAGCCAGCTGCTCCAGGAGGGGAAGGATACCTGTGCTGACATGGCTTTGCTTATTTTCCCTTGCTCTCAGGGCATCTCTTCCAGCTGGGTTTGAACAATAGCAGAGGATGACTCCTGTCAGCACTCAGACAAGAGCGCTCTGCCTCTGCACGCACAGCGATTAAGGCTGGCAACTGGTCTCCCTTCCTCCGGGGGAATTCAGAGACTCCTGGAAGATAAGGAACCTGAAAGAGGGAGCAGAAACACAGCTGAGTATACACACACTGCCTGCTGCTTCCCCAGCGAGAAGCGTGGATAAACACACCCATGTAGGGAACTCCCCTAGCAAAGCTTCTCGCCCCAGGGACACGTGGCTCCTATCGACGCCACAAATTGCCCTGAAAGACTCTTCAAGGACAGACCTCGCCTGCAGTTCTGACCTGTCCTGCCAGACTAACACTCGCCAGGAAGGCAGGCTGCTGGAAAAAACACAGCTCTGGCTCTTCTGCTTTGGCCTCCTCTGGCGGCTGATCGGCCGCTGCTTTGGTCAGAACATGCCCCACTTTCGGGCTCACCTGTATTTATGGGATTACAGCCTGCCTTGGGCTGCTCCCCTGCACCCCCAGCCGACACGGCTGATCTAACTGTGCCAAAGAGGGAAGGGTAACCAGGGATTTCTCCATGCAGAAGCTGTATCAGAACAGTTCCTATTTTAACCAAAGACGAAAGTGAAGCCCCTAGGAAGTGTCCACGTGGTGCTCAAGGGATACATCCTCTGCCACAAGCTGTTACCAGCCCTGTAGCTCTCAGATTCAGACACACAGGACTTCAAAAGCAACCTCTAGGTTGGACTGTGCCATTCTGGGAAGGCACAGTTTTAGGAAAGATGCAAGAAATAATTTTTCCAGAGCCTGCTTCCCGCTCTCAGGAGATGGAAGCGTTCTCTCAGTGACCCAGGAACCTGCTCACTCGTCCTCGGTGATTACATTTGGGAGCAAAGCACTTGATTTTTACCCTGTGCATAATCAGATAATTTTCAGATGCCAGTGCACTTCCTGTGAAGACAGTCAAACATCCCTATATGATCAACAGTTTTCAGCACAAATCCAAACCACAGCCCCACACTAGCTATTCTGCAGAAAATGAACTCCATCCCAGCCCACGCTCGTCCGGGGGGTGCAGTCCTGCAGTTCAGTAACTCCCATCTGGCCTGCAAGGCTGCCATCTCCCTCTTCCCTGTCCTCACCGACACAAAAAGGTCCAGCTGCACTTGTAAGAAAGCTGCACTTTAAGAACCTGGCTGACTCACAACTCAGCACAAAAGTATTTATGCTGAAATGGACAACAGTAATTATTGGTTAAAAGGAGCATAAAGCTGGCTTTTACCAAAGCCCTCATTTTCTCTTTGCACTTTTATGGCAAGTTCCACTCATCTGCTGTGGTTTCTTCCTGTGACCCCCAGCAGCTGCAAAATACTTGGTGGTTTAGTGTCCCTTTGATTCTAGGGTTTGGGCGTTATTAACCTGGCTTTGCGGGAGGCAGGGAAGCGTTTCCCTGCACTATTTGTTGAAGGACCCCAAAGCTATTTCCTCTCTATTGTTTCCTTTCCTCCTTTTCTTGTTCCTGCCAGGGAGTGTAAGGGCAGGCACGTAAAATGACCTTCAGAGAATATTCATAACACATTTCAGATACCCCTCTTCTCCCAAACACCCACACATCGTAGGAACTGCCCGTGCTGATACAGCAGTGTCTGCTCACACAGCGTAACAGTTCTGCTCTGTACTGCTGGCTCAGGGAAACAAGCAAGATACGTAGGAGATGCAATGCCAAAATACCTCTCCTAGCAAAACTGGTGTTGTTTTTATCAATCCACAGCCCTTTTCTGAACTCTGCTGAGCTCCTCGTCTCCATACGTGGTGGCAGCGGGTTCTGCAGACACACTGAGCTGTAGGTACTGCAAAGATCCCACCTCGAGCCCTCCTGGCTGCCTACGTGACGACTAGCTGAGCGGCAGCGCCCTGGAACACAGCGGGGACACAAACAGCAAAGTCCTCCTCCAAGCTGTGACTTCAAAGTCCACATTGTCATAACTGCTCTGCCAAAGATTTCTTCTGTTAAGAGACGAGTAATCCTTGGGTGTTGTCAGGCCCAGAAGCACAAGACCTTTTTGCTGACTTCCAGAGCTGGGGAAAGAGGGAATCCTGAACTCCAGTCCCTGCTCCAAGCACCACTTACCTCTTTCACTTACCTATTCCAGCAAAATGCACTTGATTTAGGGAAGGAACAGTGGGAATCATAGACTCATAGAATGATTTGGGTGGGAAGGGACCTTCAAAGCCCATCCAGTCCAACCCCCCTGCAAGGAGCAGGGACATCTCCAACCAGATCAGGTTGCTCACAGCCCCGGCCAACCTGGCCTGGAACGTTTCCAGGGATGGGGCATCCACCGCCTCTCTGGGCAACCTGGGCCGGTGCTCCACCACCCTCAGTGTAAAAAATTTTTTCCTTATATCCAATCTGAATCTCCCTTCCTCTATTTTAAAGCCATGACCCCTCGTCCTGTCACAGCAGGCCCTGCTGAAGAGCCTCTCCCCACCTTTCCTGCAGCCCCCTTTGGGCACTGGGAGCCGCTCTCAGGTCTCCCCGGAGCCTCCTCTTCTCCAGGCTGAACAGCCCCAGCTCTCTCAGCCTGGCCTCACAGCAGAGCTGCTCCAGCCCTCTGATCATCTTCCTGGCCTCCTCTGGACTCACTTCAACAGGTCCATGTCTTTCCTGTGCTGAATGCAACCTCTTAGCTAGGGATGACTTGAGGCAGCTACCCAGGACAGCTCAGCTGATCTCACAGCCTCCTGAAGCCAAAAATGGGAAGACCTGCACCCTGCCATTGCCTCCCGATAATCTCACACAGGCTTGCAGAGCTCAAACTCCCACATTTCAACCCAGCAGCCCAAGAAAAGAAGCAGGCAGCTTTAGACTCAGTTGGCAAATGGAACAGTCCCAGCGAAGGGTTCAGCAGCTGGCTTGAGGGAGAGGTTTGGGTGGGAAAGGGAGCAGAGAGATGAAGTTGCACGAAGTGTCAATGTCAGCATAAGCCCTGAGCGTGGTTTTGGGGCTATGAATCAGCCTCAATATCTGAACAAGATCTGTTTGTACCCATCCTAAATACATTTTATTTATGGTGTAGAAACACCTAACCAATACAAACAGCAAAGTCCTCCTCCAAGCTGTTACTTCAAAGTCCACATTGTCATAACCGCTCTGCCAAATCAGATTGGGAAGCAATTAGACAAAATTGTTATTTGTCCCCACCCCAAAGCAGCGCTGAGGCAAGGCCCCGCGTGCTGGACATTGTGTGTCCTGCTGTGCACAGTCCTGAGCCACCTCGCTGGCAGGATCGGCCGGTGCAAGGGGTGCAGGTTCCTCAGTATTCCCCCTCCTGGCAGTGCTACGGCTTAACGCAGAACGGGTCTCAGCAGTAAAGTCTATGCACCTATTTATGTAGAAGAATCAATTTTCAAATTAATTTAAAGGCGACCTGCATGTGGAAATTAGTGTTTCTAGTCTGTGGCGGTGTTGACGATAAAGAAAGATGGGCTGCAGGAGGAGCGTTGGCAGGTCTTATGTACCTGAAGGTTGGCTCTCGTCTCTCCTTTTCCTACCAGTTCCTGCAGGCAACTGGAAAACAGGTTTTCAACGTTAGATACAAAGCAGTGAAAAGATTATGTTATTTGTGAGACTGTCCAAATTGTTGCTAGCTCTCATTAACACAAAACTGTTCAGTGTTTCATTAGATGCTCCCAAATCTGACGTTGCTGTCTGTTGCACAAACACAGCAGACCCTTCCCCCTGAGGTGACGTTTGCTGACTGCAGACATTCTTCCCCTAAAGCTCAGTTAACACAGCAGTGGAACTGCCTGGGTTCCAACTCCACAAAGCGACGCTGCCTTTTCTCTCTTCATTTCCCGCCCCGCACAGTTCTCTCTCAGCTCTCGGGATATGAATTAGCCCAGGCTCCTGAGCACCAGCGAACTGCAGAGCTCTACTGCACAGCTGCCCCTTCACCGGCGCCACGTCCCTTCCTGTGCTACCTGCACTCGAGGGTGTCTCTCATGGCTTCTCCAAGCTGCAGGAAGCCAAGATCCTACCTGGGGTTGAAAGATCCCAGGATCTCATGGTACAAAAGCTTCCTCCTGTGAATTCCTAACAGGCTGTACAGGTCTTAACATTCCCACAATCTGTGTGATCCCACCTCATATTTAAGAGCCAGACCTGGATCCCATGGAGGATGTATCCATTCAGCATGTTTCTCCTCCCACACCGAAGGGCAGGAGGAGCTTTCATGACTCACCATCACTGAGCAACGCCACACCGAAGTGGATTCAAATCGCTGCAGTGCCGACGTGAAGGCGGCCTCTGACCCGAGGTCTCTCTCTAACGACTGGGAAAACCTGCCGCCACCACCTCTCCTCCCTCCCAGTACTCCCCAACACCAGGAATCCACACGTACCCTTTTTTTTGAGAAGTGTCATTTACTCAGCACTAATCAAGCTGATATCCACAAGCCTGTTCTGCACAGTGGTGTCTTCAAAATGAAACTATCGCGCAGCGTGTTGTATATTTTGGTAACACAGACTATAACCTAGGTATTACAGGTCAAAACACGTTCCCTAACAGACAACAATCAGAGTGTGAAATGAAAACGATGCGACCTCGCTGTTTCATCGTGCCTGTGCAGAACCCAGGCGAAGCTCTCCTGCCCTTCCAGGTGCGCTTCCTGGGTGAACCTGTTCAGTCACTGGGCTTAGGGCTAAAGGCAGGAGGGCAGGAGGAACGCAGAGTTCTCATGTCAAACGTGCATCTGCCACGTTTAGCAAGGACACAGCACAGGACTCCCCTCCAACCTGAGTGAAAGCCTTAATCACCAGACTACGGAGTTACGCCGCCCTTTCACTAATAAATCTTGGACTGTCCATGGCAGAGGTTTCTGACAGAGCAGCCAATATCTTCGTCGTTCTACTTCTACATTAAGGCAGAGTCTCCAACTCTTAAAAGTGCAGGTTCTCAAGCACTGGAAGAAGAAAAGACAATTTTTTCTCCCTCACCCGCCGTCACGATGCCTTTCTGGATAATCTACCTAAGGCCGTGCCTGCCTTACAGACTCCTGCCAGCAAAACTGTTTCACCAGAGGAGCGACGAAAAGGTCCCTCCCACAGCCTTGCGGCAGCAGCGTGGCCGATCTTTAAGTAGAACCCATCCTGATTTTGGTGGCAAATACACCTTCATCATCCCAGCGCAATGACAGTTGTGCCTTTCAGCTGGATTGGTACCAAAGCGTTTATTAGCGCAGCGTCCCGATACACCTCCCGCTGTAGCGCACGTCCTCCGTGACCCAAGCCCACCACCGCCAAGCTGCTGTATTATTCATACGGGGGGTTGCAAATGGGGAATGCAAACTGGACCACAATTACCAAGTTATAAATACGGTGAGAACCACGGCTGCTGCTCCCTCCTTCAATTTTCAGTCAGCTTTGTGCCCATCTTTTAAAAGGCAGAGACCAAAACTGGACACAATTCGCCAGCATTCCTCCTACCAGCTTCTTTTACAGAAGAGGAATTCCTTCCCGATTTCTCTGTTTAATACACGCGCGGCTGTTTTGACATTCTTCAGCACTGAGACACGCAGTCACCGGATGCTGCTTGTCCAAGGAATCAAATCCTTTTCAGGTTGGAATCTATTCCTGCTGCCTGGAAATACTATGATCTCGCACATTTTCTTTGTTTGCCACTCTATCAGCCTGCGCTGCCTGCAGACTCTACCTGTATCTTATTTCCAAGTACTCAGTTAATGAAACTACAGACAGTGTTAGTTAAAATGCCTTCCACACACTTTAGGTGCCATATGCACTTACAGGTCACAGTTTTCAAGTAGGATGAGGTTTTAGAGAACCTAAAAGGGTTTGGGGCAGGGAACATTTCTTCTGACAATCAACAGAAGATACAGCCTTAAACCCCGTAACCGCTTTGGGTGTAGCTCGGACGATGTAAGCTGCCATCACGACTCAACGCAGCGGTCCTGTCCCTACGCCCTTGTGCCGGCACCCACATTTACACGGCCGTGTCACAAACTGAAGGGCACCTTAGCACAACTGCAGAACAGCAGCCACAGGGGGAAGAAGTGACAGAGAGCAGCCAGGAACGCCTAGGGCCGCTTCTAGCGAGTAGAGGATCAAGCTGCTTGGCAGAACTGTCACGGCGAGCTGTCCCTGCAGGTCACAGGGGACCCTCCCACCAACGATGTCCTTCCCACGAGGGTTCAGGCGAGTCGCTGGCTGTGCCGGTGCCATGCTTCTTGGTGCTGGTCGGTCTGTGGATCCGGGCTGTGGGGCGACCAGCTGGGCCGTGGTCAGTCAAGCTGTGGGGCAGCCGGGCCATGGTCAGTCAAGCCGTGGGGCAGCTGGCAAGGCTGCCGGGTGGCCAAGTTGCCACCAGTCCGCCGGGCCTCAGCTCAGTCTGTCACTGTCAGGCAGCGCTGGAGGGCAGGCGGGGCTCCCGGCGGCCGAGCCCAGCTCCCCACGCAGGTGCCCGGGCCCACCGCCCCCGGCCCCAGCCCAGCGTCACTCGTGGGCCACGCGCTCCAGCGCCACGTAGAAGCTGTCCTTGTCGTCGAGGCAGTGCCAGCCGATGGGCCCCGCCTCGCAGTCGGCGCACACCAGGAACTTGACGTTGCCCACGTCGCGGGTGAAGCCAACGTTCTCGAAGGAGAACATGTCACGCACCAGCCAGTGCTCCCGCACCACGTCCCCGCCGCCGCCGCCGCCCGCCGCCGCCGCCGCCTTCTTCCTCATGGCGGGCAGGAGGAGCTGCGGGAGAGACAGCGTCACCGCCCCGCCGGCAGGGGGCGCCGCTCCCGCCCGCCTGCCCGCCGCCTCCCGCCGCTCCCTCCCCCCCGCGCCCCGGTACCTCACGGCGGGCGAAGGTGGCGGCGCCGGGCAGCAGCACCCGGGACCCGCAGCGCTGGCACAGCACCGCCTTCAGGTTCCGGCCCTGCGCGCACACCAGCTCGCCCGAGCCCGGTGCGGCGGCGGAAGGAGGAGAGGGAGGAGGCGCCGCCGCCGGCTCCATCCCGGTGCAGGACGCCGCCATGACCGCGCAGGCGCGCTGGGTGCTGCCACCGCCCGAGGGGCGGGGTCGGGGCAGTGACGGCGGGCGGCGTGGTGCGCATGCGCGGTGCTGCGGGGCGAGAGGGAGGGCTGGGGTCTGCTTGTGGGGTTACAGCGTGGGGCGGGTGCGGAGGGAGCGTTAAAGCCCACCCAGCCCAACCCCCTGCCAGCAGCAGGGACATCTCCAACCAGATCAGGTTGCTCACAGCCCCGGCCAACCTGGCCTGGAATGTTTCCAGGGATGGGGCATCCACCGCCTCTCTGGGCAGCCTGGGCCAGTGCTCCACCACCCTCAGCATAAAATTTTTTCCTTATATCCAGTCTGAATCTGCTTCCTTCTAATTTAAAACCATCACCCCTCGTCCTGTCACAGCAGGCCCTGCTGAAGAGTCTCTCCCCACCTTTCCTGCAGCCCCCTTTGGGCACTGGGAGCCGCTCTCAGGTCTCCCCGGAGCCTCCTCTTCTCCAGGCTGAGCAGCCCCAGCTCAAGCTGTCCTCTACTCGCACCGCAGTGCCGCTGGGCCGGGCAGCCGTGGGCGCAGACAGCCCGCGAGCAGGCACTGTGCTCCGGAGCAGCGAGGTTTAAATGGCCCCTGAGCTCCTGCCAGGCCTCTGCTGACCCAGGTGACTGCCCCGGCTGCGGGGGTGCCCCACGGCTCGGCCCCGTGGCCAGCCGCCCGTGAGCCGCTGCGGCTTCTGCTACAGTGGCCGGAGAGCTCAGCTGATGCTGGACAAAGGGAAATTGTCTCCCCGCAAAGCTGCTGCACTTATTTTGCACGTACTGATTGTGTTAGCACTTCTGAAAGCCCCTCCTATGTTCTTCCCCTGCAGCACCCAGCAGCTCACGGAGCTGCTTGGTACAGAGAGAACCCCCTCAGAAACGGGGAAGGAAAGGGGACGAGTGCCCTGACAGGGACAAGGTGCTAACGCTCAGAACAAAACGTTTTGCAGGAGAGGAAGGCAGAGTTCAGCCAGACCCTGAAGAACGTGGGAGGCTGTGTCAGTGCTTACAGGCGGCCGTGCTGGAGCCCAGGTCCTGGGGCCTGGGTGAATCCCTTGGGCTTGCTCTTCGCTGAGCTGCGAGGGGCTGTGGCTCTGTGCTGATCTCGGGACCTGCTGCTGGCAGCCCGCTGTTAGCACGGTGGGAAAGACTGAAGCAGGCTGTTGAGTGCAGCCACTGCTTCTTTAGGGGTAAAACAGATCCCCGAAGAGCCCTGATCCTTGCTTTTTGCAGACCATTTACTGCAAATATACACCGTTCTGCTACCTTGCTGTGCCCCGACTGGCTGCTCCTGAAAACTCTCAGGAGAAGCCGGAAATGGGAACTGATACTCAAGGCACTAAATAAAGACACAGGATTTCATCAGCAATCCAGCTGCTCGCCTCAGGCTCCAGCCTGGGCAATCGTCATCTTGAATGGCACGTCGTCAGCCGCAGCTCTGCTCACTGCCACCGGCTGCAAGGTGAGCGTGGTTGGCGGACACAAACCCCCTGGTCCTGAGTCACTGAGGGGCTGCGCTGAGGCGGGGACTGCACCCGCAGCGGTTCAGCAGCGACTGGCCCAGCCGTGCGACTCGGCGACAGCTCCGCTGAGCTCGGAGACTTGGTCCTGTCCTCGCTGTGGTACAGAGACTTCGCACACAGAGCGAGTGGTGCCGAGGGGGCTTGGCTGCACTGTGCTGGAACGCTGCGGAGAGCAAAGAGAACAATTCTAGACGTCCTCAGTTCCGCCATCTCCCTGAGCAACTTTGTTCGGCTTTCCTCTGCCGCTGTCAAACGCCGAGCGCAGGCAGCAGGTTTATCTGTAGAGGAGGTTGTGCTGCCAAGTTTCTGCATCCTCCCTTGCCCACCATGTGTCCTCCTTCCAAGGGGTTTGGTGCTTGTGGCACCAAAGAGAGGGTTTCCTGCACTTCAGCAGTTTCCCGCTACCACAGCGTGGGAGTTTCCTGCGGAAGCAGACAGTGTCCGACCGCAGCAGAGCTACGCAGGGGCTCGGAGAAGTGCAAGGATCCCCGTGCTTGGAGATGGGACAAGGTCCGGAGAAACCGGATCTCCTCCGAGCAGGATTACAGACAGCCAGATTGCCTCTCCCAACCACAATTATTCTTTGACTCTGTGATTTCTTTTCTTCCTGGGTAACTGCAAACATCACTTTTACAAAACCAGCCCGGAGTTCACGTGCCCAGGAGCCTGGCTGCGTCCCTGCCCAGGCCCTGCACTGTGTCCTGTGAGCCAGGCAGCCGCGCTGCCTCAAACGCACCCGAGCAGCGAGAGCTTGGTTTCACTTACCCCCCTCCAGAACTTCGGAGCCTCCCAACGGGTCACATCTCCTGCCTCTGGTGACCGAGGGAAGCCCTGCTCTGCCCACACGTTTGCTGCGTGCAGGAGGTTCCGGCGGCGGAGGCCTGAAGCAAAGGCCCTTGCCTCGCTGATTGTAGGAGGCCGTGAAGTAACGTGTTTGTAGGGCTCCAGCTTGATTGCGCTACGTGTGCACGTTCTAATTTAGAAGGTAACACCGTAAGTAGGGAGCGAGACCCTGGTCAGATGGCGGCGGGGAGAGGCAAGTAAGCGCTCAGCCTGGCCCGGGTCAAGTCCGTTCAGGTTGCAAGTCAAAAGCTGACAGTGTTGCACCAACACTTACCTCGATACCACCTGCTCGTCAAATAAACTTGAGATGAAGCTTTCCTGACAAGATCCACATCCCATAAAACCCCGCTGAGCGGCACAACGCTACGCCGCCACCGCCCAGCCTGTGGTCCACGACTGCCGCAGGCAGGGCTGCGCTGAGCTGCGCAGGTTGTTCAGGGCCCGTTGCTGGTGTGGGGCTTGCAGCGGTTGCAGTCCTCTGGGACTGCTCAAGAAAGAAAGAAAAACCTACCAACCCAAAGGGGTCTTAGGTGGGAGCTGTCTGGTGTTGAAAATTCTGCATTCTAGCATTTTCTCCTAGATTATTTGTGGAGTAGAGCTTCACTGCTACTAGTCTGTCAGAATCGATACCAGCTTCTTTCTGAGCAGAACGTTTTGAGCCTTTGTTTTACCTTCAGCAGTAGCCTGTAAGTGTTCTCATCTCCAGCTGTGCACAGACGCAGACCGTTTTGAAGACAGATATTGTTCATTATCTAGCTGAAAATGTCAATTCCTCTTCAAACCCTTCTGGGGTCTGCTGCCGTTGCCATGGGGTCACGTCCTGCTGTGACCCAGTTCCAATGCTGCTTCAGTGTGCTGAGCTTCCCCAGAACCGCACACCAGACGTTTTTTTTCAGCACTGGTCACTTCCGGAGCTGAATCCCCCCGGCCTTTGCAGGAGAGTGGGGCTGGTGAGGGAAGGGAGAAGAGCTACTGACAGCTCCAGGTTCAGCAGCCTGGACACGCCCCCTCCATGCACCCCTCTCTCTGCAGGTGTCAGGGACGCACGGGGTAAGACAGACTCACGTACAAAATCAGTGAGTGCTTCCTCATGAATGCTGTGCTCTCCCCAACGGGGCCTTTTACCTTTTTTTGATTCTTCACAAACCTCTGGCTGGCTAAAGAGCGACAGAGAAGTTCATCCTGAGGGAGACATGGCAGGAGAGGCGATTTGAAATCCAGAATAACGAGCGAGGCGTTTGCCAGGGGACCAGGCAGTGGGGAGAGCATGGTCATGGGAGGCTGCTGGGGCAGGACGCTGCAGTTTGCCTTGAAACCAACAGGAAGTTTTGGAGAGGTATTTTGTAGCTTCACCACCGACAGACAAATTAATCCTGGCCTCCATTCATCCCACATTTCCACGCTGTTATTTTTTTCAACGGCGGGCTCTATTACAACAGTGTTATCCCAGTCTTCTCGTCTCTGCTGCCACACTCTTCTCAAGCAGATCCGGCAACAAATTCACCCCCAGTCAGCAGGTCCTCCAGGTCTGACAGGTTTTCGCGCCGTGGGTCTCAGCAGATGGAGCAGTTGGTCTGTCCTGCCACACGGAAGCTGCAGGGCAGAGACACAGCTGACGGTGGCTGCCTGGTCTGGCAGGGGGTTTGCGCGCACCCTCCACACCGTTGTTAGACAAATGTCTTGAAGGTAGAGAACAGCAGCTAAATTCCCACTGGCTCAGGAAATATTTTATTCTTTATATTTTCATTAAAAAATAAACATAGGAAACAAAACCACAGAACACCTAAGTGACAGAAACAAACGCAGAAGGTCAGAGCGTTGGCTGAAAGTGCATAATTAAGTCATGCTACCACGACCCTGATCCCACCCCGTCCCCCAAGCAAGGAGTCGGCAGCAAGCCCAACGAGCAGCACTACACGGAGCCCAGGCACTGCGGAGGCCAAGCTGACGGCGGAGGAGAGCCCGCGCTCCCAGAAAGGCAGCAAGGCAGGCGACATGCTGAGGAGAGAGTGCTCTAGCGAGCCAGGGCTGAAGCTCTCACTGGGGGTTCGTGGGGCAGGCGAAGGATAGCTAGTGTAAGGGATGTGGAGTTACGAGGCAGGGGAACAAACAGCTGAGAACAAAGGGCAAAACGGAATCCTGGATGTCACTCCAAAACAGCCTTAGAAGCAGAAAAATCCTAGATAAAAGGAATATCAACACAATGAACTTGACTGAAAGGCTGACCTGGGTGCGCTGGACAGAAGTCTGTCCAGGGACGAACCCCAGTCGCTCAGCAGCAGGACCTACAGCGATAGTAGCAATTGTGTCCCTGCTTCCAGGGCCTCAGCCTCTGCAGGGTGACCTCCCCACAGGGGCGGGAGCGCAGGCACTGCCGCATCACAGCAAGGCTCCTGCTGCCAGGACATGCAGTGCTTTGCAGCCGGGTCTGTCAAGCTTTTCGAGGAAAATAGGACACGATGAACCTTGCTGAGCCCCCTTAGCAGAGCAGAAACGCTGCAGACCTGCTTCTACCCCAGGCAATGAGCTTTTCCCTCTGCCCCCTGCAGCCTCAGGCTTTTGGGTCTCAGTAGTTGACAGCTTTAATCTGCGACTCCGTTCGTCTGCAGACCTGTGAGGAACCTGCGGACGCAGCTACAGTGCAGGACCCCCTCCACATGCTCGCTCAGTTCGGCTCTGCACTGATGTGCGCTTGAGGAGCACGTTTACAAACATTCAGTATGTACAAGATGATTTGAAGCTGGAACATAAGAGCAGCTGGATTCACCCCCACACATCCATGTGGCTGTGAGCAACCGGAGGACCCGCGTGGTCCTGCAGCGGCTGAAGAGACCACCCGGTTGTATGTACACGTCCTTGCAAGCACTCACCAGGCAGGCGGATGCCATCCCTGCTCTGCCGACAGACATAGCCACAGGAACAGCAGAGAGCGCAGCTTCTCCTGACCCACTTCACCACCTTCCTCCAGCTCCACACAGAGCCCCCGATTTCGAATGACTGCTGAGAGAACACGTTTATGCACAAGCTCGAGTCAAAAGCAGCACAGAAAGCTGCTGTTCTGGTGCTTATTTCCACAGCATCCACAACTCTCAAGAGCAGTCACTGCAAATCACTTGGGACTCTTTCTCCAGCTGAGACTTTTTGGATGTTCTTCTCTGTAAGTTCCCTCCAGATCACTTCTCCCGAAGGACGCAGACTCCAGCGTCGCAGCGCTGCATCCCCAGGGAGGTTACCACTTCCCAGTTGTCAATGATGGGATCATAGCACTCAATGCTGCTCAGGAGCGAGTTGCCATCGTATCTGCAAGGACAGAAAGTTACAGGTGAGGGAAGCCACTCAAGGAAGAGGTTGAGGCGTTCAGAGCCTTTCCTGGGAGGCTGGACAGCTGCGTACGGCAGGACTGGCCTGAAGGAAACCACTGCATTAGGCTCCCTTTTGCGGTGTGCTGCTGCTCTCCTGCCTGCCTCAGGGACCATCACACTGCCTATTTAGGCTGGGCACAGTGACTCTGCGCGCTGTCTCCTCTCATAAAGCCTGAAATATAAATGCCAGGAGAGGCCACCTGAAACAGGGCAGCAGGCTCTGTCACCTCAACTCACTTGTCCCAGCAAACAGACACGCAGGGCATCTCCCTCTGCAGCCCAGGGCAGCCCCTTACCCAGCGATTGCATAGAGCCTTCCCCGCAGCACGGTGGCCCCCACGTAGCAGCGGGGGGTTGTCATGCTCGTTACAGTTGTCCAGGAATCAGTGCGAATATTATAGGCTTCCACGGAGGAGAGATGTGCCGTCCCGTCAAACCCACCGACGACATAAATGTGGTCGTTCAGCAGAGCCACTCCAGCCCCTGGAGAGAGAGAAGGCGGCACAGTTACACCCGTGAGCGACACTGTCAGCTCCGTGCCAGGGCTCGCTGTTACAAGCCTGAGCTCGGTCAGTCCCTCCTGGCATTTTCTTACACTTCTGTCTCCCACAAAAGAGCTGTCATAACCCACCGTCTGCTGTTGTGTTGTCTCCAATGTGACACAGGAAAACCTGTCCCTCTACCAAATGCTGCTGAATCTCTGGCACAAGGGGGACAGCGCAACTCCGCAGCCAGGGCAGCAGCAGCAACATCAGATGTTCACAGAATCATAGAATCACGGAACGCTTTGGGTTGGAAGGGACCTTTCAAGCCCACCAGTCCAACCCCCCTGCAAGGAGCAGGGACATCTCCAACCTGTCTCTTGCCTGAAGCCATCTTATCTGATGTTCACAACAGACCAAGCCGTCTCACCCTTAAACTTTCTAGCGATCCATGGATAGGTCTTGCATGTTGTCTCTCATGTGGGAAAACCCCCACATTTCATCCTACGTTTGAACGTGGGGTCTTTCTGCATATGGTCTTTCTGCATATGGTCTTTCAGCGACCAACTTCCAAATCAAATCCATAATCGGCATATGGGAAATACTTTCCAACCCACGCTTGACAGGAATAGCTTAAAATGTTTTTAGGACAGAGACCAGTTTTAATTGAGTAACCAGCTCTTGTCCCTAAACAAAAGCACTGCAGCAGAGAACAAAGAGACACAATGCTGCCTGGGCTAACTGTAAAGGACATTTATTGAAAGCACTAGAGAAAAAGCAACTTCGTAAGGGTTTTGATAGAGGGTCTGTAAGCACAGCAGAACTACTCCATTGAGAACCACAAAGCTGTGGAGGCACGGAGCATCCTGCCCACCCACACGTGGCTGAGCAAGGCCATGGCCGCTCGCTAGCACGGCCATGAAGGACTGGGGCAGGGGGCCTGAGGCGCAGTGCAATAGCAGAGGGCCAAGACTGGAGCGCACAGGAGCTGCACGAGCCCCACAGGAACTCCTTTGAGAAATGAAGCAAAGCTGAGGCAGAAAGTTATTCCAAAAGTAGGATTTAAACTGTATTTTTCTCCTAGGTACAGCTGCCAAAATTAAAGCTCAGATAGAATGCCAAGCAGCAAAGACAAACTAAGAGTTAGTGGGGGACAATTAACGCATGACTGCACGTTTCAAGTCATTAGTGTGAGACTGCTGCGCTGTGACACTGCTCTGGCAGTGCTGCTCTCTGCGTTACCTCTGCCCCAGGAGCTGAGAGCCAGCATTTCACAAAGCTGAGTGCAGGTGAGCGAGCAGCCTGCCAGAGCGCTCCTGCCTCTGCCGTGTCCCGCGCAGGTGACGAACACTGACGCAGCAGACTGTCCCGTTATCTTGCACTGTGGTCTGCAGTTTGTGCCTTGCTAGCTTTTCTCCAAGCCATGCACTGTTTCTAGTTATGGAAGTCACACAGGACTTCCTCTCCCTCCCTGTAACCTATAAACCACCCCCCACATTCCTCTGTCCACATCTTAGCAGGGGATGGAGACATTAGGCATGTGAAAATTAATCTTTCTCTTGAGGAGTGAAGTCAGCATGTCCTAAAATCTTCCCTTCTCAAAGCCAAACCACTCACTAGGGCCCCGCAACATCCTCTGGACAGCCAGCAGTGACTGCTTCCTCAGCGCAGCACAACACATTTTGACCTCAAGGCACCGTGGGCTCTTACCTGAGCGCTTAGTGGCCATTGGGGTGACATTGGTCCAGTGTCCAGTGTGGGGATCGTACCTCTCTACAGAATTCAGTATGTTCAGCCCATCATAGCCACCTGAAACAAAACACAGCAGCAAACCACGGTGTGACTTCTGGAAAATGTTTTCTGTGTAGAGCGCTATAACACACCCGGCTCATCCTTAGCACAGCATCGCAATAAAATCAGCACAACTCGCAGCACGGCGGGGCTGGCAGAACAAAGATGATCTCTGCAGCTTGCAATGCCAGACTGGAGCCAGCTCGGAGTGAGCAGTGCCCCTGCACTGCACAGGGCCAGGCTGGGAGAGCGCATCACCTCTCCAAACCAGTACAACCGGGTTAGCACCGCGCTGCCTAAAGCTGCCTCTCAGTCTGCTGATGCCAACGCTGATGCCGCCCTGCTGAAGCAGACGCACGGCTTCCTGACCTGGCGCTGGCTCAGGGTCTGTCTGCTGCAGCCCGCAGCCGCCAGCTGACGCTATAGGCTACATCTTGTAGGCTGGGATGCCTCAGAGAGCTGTTTCACAAGAGGATGCCAAGAAATCTCATTGTGCCGCTTCGGCAAAGCAGTAGCGTGCTGGCATCTGCCTCGAGGAACAGCATGAGGAAGAGGAATTTGGGAGAGAAAAGTGAAACCGATAAAGAAGTGTTCAGTATCTGTGCCTCCCCAGGAACAGGACTGCAACAAACGTGGGTACAGCGCTGGGCCTGCCTTTTGTGGGACCCAGAAGGTGTACCTACAGAACAAGCTTTCTGAAGTCTTCAGAGTGATCTGCCCTTTAGTTCTCTCACCGTATTCACAGCTGGTGTGGGTCTCTGAAAGTGAAACGAGTGCTACAGAAAGGAGCTGGAAACATGCGGCTCAGGATACATTTCTGGAGCACTACAGCCCACGCTGCTTTGTGTGGAGCAGACGCGCCCTCTGTCCTGTGGCTGTCTGCTTCATCTCTAGGGCATGTTAGCCACTGCCCAGCCCACGTGAACTTCAGCTGGCACTGCTCATCCCCCGCACGTTAGCCTCCCTCAAATGTTGGCTGATTGTGTCCAGTTTGCGTGTGACAGCATTTACTGTAGCTATATGGCAGCTCCAGCCCGAGCCATTATGGTGGTAATGGTGAGAACAGGCTGCGTTTGCCAACAGAGCTGTGCAGTGCCCAGTGCAGGAAAGTTACACTTGGACTTGACATAACTGGTGCTCCCCACAGACAGCATCTGCGCTGTCATTTCTGTGAAAAGCAAGTATTTGCAGAATGCCTAGAGGTGCTAAGTGTACCTACCGAGGCAGTAGATAACTCCGTTAGCCACAACAAGCCCTGCTCCTTCCCGTGCTGTCTGCATGTCTCCCAGCATACTCCACTGATCAATGTTCGGGTCGTACCGTTCCATACTGGTGTGACGTCGGCTTCCATCAAACCCACCGGAAACGTAGATCATGTCTGCAACGTGAGACAGAGGTTGGACACAGTGAGCCAAGGATCGAGCATGCACATGGATCAAGAAGGCCCTCACAGATGGAGCAAAATGACAACATGGACTGCAAAACACAGGAACCACTACAGACCTCGGCACGTTTGGAGCCAAGACAACGCCAGCCTCCTCACCCTAGCTCACTGCATTCGCCTTCTCACAGACCCAACAAACAAAACAAACACCAAACCCATCTGGCCCTTAAATCTGCTTCTTGCTAACGGATGAAAGAAAACACACCCCTCGGTTATTTTCTTCATGCTGCAGAACCTACTGAACCACTGCCATGCCCAGACCCTGCCCACCACTAGTGTCAGGGCAGCACCTGTAAGCATTTGCTTTGGGGCCTGACAAGGTAGTAAACACACAGGTAGCGAAAGGAAAGAAGATCCAAAGGATACGTCTTGATCATCAAGATCAGTTCCTCACACTGGAGAACCTAATGCATGCAACACTTAGACCAATGTCACGTTCAAAGCAGCTGCATTCTTAACCAAATTTTCATTATAATAGATTATTAACAATCTACATGAATAACATTTAACCAATATTAATTATTAAGAAGATACTCTAATATAAGCATTAAAGCACAGAATATTCATTAGAGTGACTGCTGTTTTAATGGCTAGAAAGCCTCCTCTCATTTCCACACCAACTTTTCCCTGGCCTGTTTATAACCATTTGTTCTTACTCAATTCTTACATCGCTCATTTCCTTCTGACGCCAAGTTATAGACAACAGTCACATTCCCTCTTGGCCTTTGCTCTGCCAGCACAAGCACGCTGAAGTGTTCTGGCTTGCTCAGTAGTTTTCTTCTTCCAAGTCTGTCCTAAGAATCCTTCTCTGCACATGCTCCAGTTTCAGCCTCTCTCCGGTGCTGGACGGTTACTGCTGTACTCGGTGTCCTGTGCTCAGTAACACGCGACACCGTCACCACCCTGAGAGCTTCCTGCTCCATAATCTGTCATAGAGCTCCTTTCCCTCGATGCACAGACGTATGCCGTAAGAACGAAGCGGAGGCAGAGCTCCTCTCAAGATATGTGGGCAAGTTTTCCATCTCTACATCCAAATGATGAGGAGGCAGAATTTCACCTCACCTCCTCCCTCGGAGCCATCCCACTCTGCACACACCAGCTCAGAGCATTTCAGGACGAGAACGGAACAGGCTGTTCTGCCCCGTCAGTGCGGTGACCAGGACATACCTCCAAGGGTTGTGGCTCCCGCCAGGCCTCGCCGTACATTCATCGGAGCCACGGAGTACCAGATACCATCCTCATCTGATGTATAATCCAAGCACTCCACTGAGCTGAGACGAGAGCGACCATCGTACCCGCCGATCACGTAGATCCGATCGTGCAGGGACACGGTAGCAACGTAGCGCCTCTTACGGGTGATGCTCTAAAACAGTAAAGAGAACGAAAATGTCAAGGAAAGGAAATAACACTGATGTCTGGAGACCAACTGCTGTTCTTCCATGCTCTTTCGTTGCTCTTTTGGAAAATAGCCCACTATCACAGAGGCAAACAGCACTACGGATTTAAAGGACACATCCTTAACGACTGCGTCCGCCTTCCTCTGCCTGGACTCTGTCTCTGCCACGCTCTCTTCTCACGGCCAGGTCTCTTTGCACTAAAATATTTTGCATTAAATGTCATTTATCTTATGCTGCTACTGAATCTTTGATGTATCTCGGAGATTTGTGTGCCTCTCACAGGCTCCCTGCAGAGACTGTTAATGGGAAAATGTGGAGACTCTGAATACTTGATGAAAATAGATGAAGTTTTTAGCCTCCAAAAAATAACAGAATTTTGGGACACCAGGTGATACTGGGTCTCCTGTGATCACTGATATTAAAGAAGAGGCAGTTCTCCACCATGTCACACAGATAAAGGTGATTTTAAATTTGCGTATAAATAGTCCTCAGTGCAGAAACTCTCCCTTACTATCTCCTGTTATGCTCAGAACAATGAAACCAGAGAGATCACGCAGCTGCCTGAAAGCAGGACTGATTCCTGTTGACATTTCAATTACCATCACTAACCTTAAAGCTTAACACTCCTTCCACAAGAAACAAGAGAGCTCTCACTCCCACAGCAAAGATGTGGGTCTGATTAGAAATATAACAACCACCACTTACACGAAGCTTACTTAGCAAATCTGCAAATGTGAAGCAGTTTCACCATTTCACTCTGTAAACCTTAGTAACTCTAAAAAATTCATGGCAGAAATTCTAAGCAGAACACAAGGGACAGCTGGAGGAGGAATACTATACAGCTGATGCTGCAGGATCACTGTTTGATCACAGCCTGTTCAACCCAGTGGTGGTCAAAAATGGTCCCTTACTGGCAGGAAACTCCACTCCTGAGTCTTCGGGTCGTATTTCTCCACAACATCAATCGGTGACTGCTGGCTGCCAAAGCCGCCGATCACAAGCAGGACTTCATTAGCTCCTAGAGCAAAGAGGGAGAGCAAAATCAAGTCAATCCCTTCCCAACCAAAGGGGCACCTCAGGGGAACCACCTGAAGAAACACTGAGCACTTCTTAGTGCAACAAGCTGCCTCTAAATCCCCATTTTCATCACCACTCTGAAGCGGACACCTAACCTGGGAACAGCCACCTGGACTCTCTCTATCCTCAGCGAGGAAGAAGAGAGGGAAACACTTCCAGGGTGCGTGGCAGTAAGACTAACTCAGGTGTTAGGAGCTGTCTGCTGGAGGCCTGCTCCTCCTGGTATTTGAGAAGATAAGCTGGCTAAGTTAGGTGCTGAAGTTGGCTTGTTTATATCTTCTTTGGTAGATGCCACGATTTTTTCCCCAAACCTCTTACCACCCCATGATAACTGAAGGAGGATGGCTGCTTCCCTGTAGCCTCCTCACAGAACAGGGTTTTCTCCCCTCATTTGCAAATAACATCCAGACCAGATGGCACCTTTGTTCACCATTTCACTGAGAAACAAGTCAGGCTGACTGGAGCCTGAAAAATTAATGAAATATTTTCAGAGGTATTGTCTCTTAAGTCCTATGTATTTTATTTCAAAGTTGCCTTCCCTTTACTTTCTTTTCTCTGAGATAGTCCCTGAATTTTTCTTATTTTCTCCCTGAGAGTTAAGTAACATTTGTGACCTGGAGAGTTTTAACTTCCCTTGTAATGACTGGCTTAGTGGCAGGTTTCTATCATAGTTTTAAAAATAGACTAACATCTCCTGAATCCTCTGGGCCCTTTCTGCAACAGGGAGTTTTACTAGAATTTAGAACTGTCCAGCTTTTCATTGCAGAAGGACTGAAAGCCGAGCAACAAAGATGTAACAAGACCCTGTCTGTCACAAAGCAAAACAGCTGCCACCTCAGATGAAGGAGAAAAATATAAAAAATAACTGGGAAGGCTTCACAAAAGAGCTCCAACAACAACTTGGAAAGCTTCCTTTCCAGTATGACAGCTATAAGTGTAATCATTTCAGTTGATCCCACAGAAAGTTAATACACAACTCGGTCACCGTTTATAAGTGACGCATGATAAGAGCATTGCTGATAGCTGATTATATTGAATCAATTAAAAAAGGTAGGGCTGAATCCATAAGATGAACCTTAGCAATAAGGTGCAGTTTTAACCTGTGCTATTAAACAATAAAACAGTGTTGTGATGTCTCCTTTATCAGGGAAAACATTTCAACTAAGAAAAAAAAAATGAAATGTGTCTTTCTAAAGTGACAAGTTGAATGTCTAAAATGTCCTTGAAACGGATGGAAAAAGAGGAGACACGCTGTGACGGGGCTGTGCTGGAGGTCAAACCACATCATAACAACACTCCCTTCAGGCCAAAAAATCTGATCAGTGTGTCTCCCTGACCAACCTAATTTGCCCTGCTCCTTCAGTGGTTAAATTGCTTTCTGTCCCCTAAAATGGTGTTAAAACAGGAAATGGGCACAAAGGGTTTTCAGGGTCCCTCTCCACTACACAAGCAGCAGCACTGGAGAACTGGCAAGGAGGTTTCCTTGCAGGAAGAGCAGTCAACGCTGGCACCGATGGCAGTGCCCTGCAAGTGTGCCGGGACAAAGGCATGGCAGAGAGTCCAGAGAGTGAGTCTGAAGGTAAGAGAAGGGGCATCAAGTGAGGAACAGCCACAGTCATGAAAAGTCAGTAAAAAACTTTTCCTTCTTCTGTAGGTCTTTCCTACTGTTTACGTTGCTCTCAAGTGCTGACACCCTAAGCCAAGCATTCTCCCACCAATTCAGTGACTGCGCTTGGCAGGAGTTGCTGAAATAGAGGAGCCATAGCAGGACTAGGTGGGGGGGAAAAAAAAAAGTACCCCTGAAAGGAAAGAACCTCTCCATCTCCATCCTTGTGCCTTCCCCTCTCAGATTCCCTGTTGAAAACTTATCTTCACTGTAACACAGCTGTGTCTCACCTCGCAGCTCTTTTTGTTTCTGACACTGACACCTGCCTTTTCAGACAGGAAGAAACTCGTCCCACTCTTCTTGGACATCTGCATACTGACACAAGATGTCTGGAGGTACCAACAACTCAGGAAACTGGTTTTATGGTTACAGCAGAGGCCTGGGATTAAAGGCCTCTGCGGGATTAGTTCCCGCATTGCCACTAAGCAATTGTGCTCTGAAAAAAAACGTCTTTTGCTCCAGTCCCCTTTCTGAACCACTGGGGACTGTAGATTGACAAGTTACTGCTGTGAAGCACTGCAGTGCAATCCCAAGGCCACTAGCCATGGTGTAAATACAATACCTGCCAATGCCCCAGACCTCCTCAGTGTCCTTTCCTTTGCTGCTCACCTAGACGCGCCCTTGTCCTGGGTCCTTGCATCTGACTCCGGAGCTCAGGCCGAAGATGAAATTTCTTAGCTTCATCTACAAGGTCTCTGCACTGCAGACTGCATCGTATGAACGGCTGAGGAAAAACATGAGTCACTGGTACATGCAATGTATTTTAAGATCCCTCACTAGAGCTGTCCTAAAGCCAACTCTCATCAGTTCAGGCAGCATCAAAACGACTTGTGCGCAGGCTGTGGCCAGGAGTGTCATGGTGCAAATATGGCACACAAGGGAACGCAAAGACAACTTACCACTGGACTGCAGCTGAAAAAATACGGCTCAGTTCTCACGCAACGTCTGGCACTGCAGGTTCCATAAGGAACACAGCGACATTGGAAAACCAAGGAAAAGCCAGTTCTGCTACATTTAAGCCAGCAGAGTATGATCAAGAAGGGGACAGGAGTTACAAGTTCCTGGTGCTTGTGCAAGAAGGTCAGGGTGTTCAGAACAGATAATGCCACACAGGGCCAACGCTCTCCTCTCCGTGCTGCCCTGAGATGATGATGTCCCAGCAGTGTGTGTCGCTTCCAGACCGGTGAGGTCATTCTGTGCAGTAATAAAGCTGAGGCGCTGTATACACACTATCTTAGGCTGGGTTTGGAACAGATCTAATTGTTTTGGTACCAGCCCCTTTCAAGTTAGCTTCAATTTCAGTTTAAGGTGGACCATAACAATCTGACTAAACACATTTTAACTCTGGCACAATTTAACTGGCTGTTAGCTGCCCTCATTTAAGAACATCGGTAAAAGGCAGGTGTATCACATTAGAGATGAATGTTGCTACATTAGCCTTTTTTCTAGGTAGAGGAGTCTGTCATTCAACATTCAGCACCTGGCAGGTTACAAAGGCTACTAGTAACCACTGATTACCTCACATCACTATCAGACCAGAAAGCTGGTTTGAACTTCTCTGTGCCTTCCTGTCAAACCTTGCATGGGGTCAGCATCAGTTCCTGTTTGGAATTAAACTTCCATTGCAAAAGCTTAATTATCTCTTATAATCATCCACATCTTGGTTTGCCTCTGCAATCCCCCAGCCACACGAAGAAGCAGCTTTGTGGCTCTGACTTGTGTGTTGGTGCTGGACCTACACAGCTGCTGTCCTCATTCAAAGGTACACGCTTGCCATCTGCACCTAAAACAACTTCTGAGGAGCCATTTCCTCCCTAGGATCGCGTGCCAGCAGCCTTCAGCCTAGAGAAGGAGACTTGCTGCTGCTGCTTATAAATCATAGAATGGTTTGGGGTGGGAAGGGACCTTCAAACCCCATCCAGTCCAACCCCCTGCACGGAGCAGGGACATCTCCAACCAGATCAGGTTGCTCACAGCCCTGTCCAGCCTGGCCTGGAATGTTTCCAGGGATGGGGAATCTACCGTCCTCAGCAGAAGAAAAAGGTCTTCCTTATATCTAGTCTAAATCTCCTCTCTTTTAGCTTAAAACCATTACCCCTTGTCCTATCGCCACAGGCCCTGCTAAAAAGTTTGTCCCCGTCTTTCTTTTAAGCCCCCTTTTTAAGTACTGAAAGGCCTCATGGAAGCAGAAAGAGGTTGTTAGAAAACTGTAACAGGTGACAACAGAAAGATGCTACATGTATCAGGAGACAACTGACAGCTCTGGATGGGGTGCCCTCCCAGCTGGAAAGCAGGATGCTGTAACTGCTGGCACAGGAAACTACTGAGAAAATCAGCGGGCGCTCCAGCTGAACAGGACAACTCCATAGGGTCAGCATCAAAAAGCATCAGCAGAGAAAGCAGCTTTTAACATGTTCTGAAAGGACAGCAGGGGTCTAACCAGGGAACATGGCAACCACACACAGCTACTGGCTCCCAGCTGCTCTGTGTCCACGGACCCGGGTGCGATACCTCGGAGTCGATGACATCTGTGATGTAGCGGGGGGTGAGAAGCGGCATGCGCACGTACTGCAGCAGTTCTGGCAGCGATGCTTCCCGTTCTTTTTTCGAGTGCTTCACCCAGTTTATAACTGCCTCAAAAACTGGCTCTTCAGAGTCCACCTGGAAAGAGGAGGTACAGGCTGATCAGACTGCAGGATAATATTTCAGCAAGTGCTGTAGAACAGACAACTGCCAGGCTGTTGACACTGCTTCACAGGTAGCAAGAGAGCAGGACATTTCAAGTAAGAGTCTGCTATGGAAATTCCCATGAGCTCTATTTACAAGCACTACAAAATTCCCTCATTTTCCTTTCCTTAAAACTGCATTTGTTTTTTCCTTTCAGTTCAGATCAACAACTGGCAGTATGAGTGCCAGAAAAGTGAACTTTATGATATGCAGCAGAGCCAGACCCTGGGAGCCACCACTTTTGAGAGAGCCCAGTGACAGGCAGTAACTTGCAGGGCAGCTCCCCCAACTTCTTAGTGGAGGAGTTACAGTCCTGCAAAACGCAAAGTACCATCATAAAGATGATCAGAATCACGTTTCCTTCTTACGGAGCAGTGTCTCACCTAACGCCCGCAGCCCCAAGCCCACGTATTGCCCCTTTAACACCCAAGTCACACCAGGTACATTTGAGGTTTTTTAATTCAATCCACATTTAAGAAACTACTAACAACTAGGTATCAGAGGGCAGAACCTCAGGGTGGGGATGTTACTGTTCTGACTAGTTTGTTTCTTTCTCCACCTAGGACAAGCGCACGCCAGTGCTTACACCACTTCCAGAGATTCCACTGACTAAACCATCTACATTTGATACTTTTAGAGAAGCTCAGGTGCTTTAGACAGCTTTACAATCACAGCAGTTCCAGTGCACGCTAAGCACAGCCATGCAAATTCATCTATGAGTATCAAAATTGAAAGAATTGTAAAAACCCCTATTACGTATTACTTAGGCTTGGTTTTCTTTTTGCACATCTTCAGATCATCCAACGCAAAAGCAAATCAGACATGAATTTACTATCATGAGGTTTGTTAACTTTTATTAGATACGAAGATAACAGGAGATAGTGTAGCAAGAGGACTGAGCTTTCCCACCGATACGACTGGTACACTTTGAAGTTCAGTTTGAAGCTGTCTGTTGCAGAATGTTCTGAAGCAGGGAGCCACAGAGGTTTAATTACGTAAGGCAATTCTTCCAAGCCACTGATTTGTATTTGCTACAATGTAATTGGAACGGGCCTCTTTCTATTTGAATTACAAGGAAAGGACAATTACAACTCACAAAAGAAGAGCAGAGTACTTCATTGTTTCCAATTTTCCCCACCTCCTCCTTAAATGAAATAATCCCCATCACTCATTCCTTCCTGAACTGACTGTCCTCTGATACACTTAACAGTTTTGTTGTTCACTAAATCATTTCTGTTTTCTGATAAACGACGAGTAACACTAAACACAGCAGCACAGTGAGGACCTGCCATTATACTTCTCAAACAGCCAGGGGATTTTCCAAGGGTGCTTCCTTAGTGCCCTCTGATACAGCACATCACCTCTGCACCCGCACAGCAACAGCAAGATTCACTTCACTCGCCTTCTTAAGGTATTACAATGAATACACACCTCACTGTGCGTGTGCAAGGCCTGAATCACTGCTTCCAATCCACAAGGAATTTTACTTCGCCTGTGCAGATCATCTGATTAGTTTGGCTGGATCTTTCTCTAGTTCCTCATTATTTCCTCTTCGCTGTCCAGAAGCATTATGTCAGTAATCACCACAACCCACGTACGCTCAAACCCTCACAGCATTAAAGCTGTGGCTTGTTAAACACCAAACACTCTCAGCCTTTCTTCGGTGCTGATCTCGGCCTCTGCCAGGGTCTTTCACTGCTATCTTGCATGCTCTTTGTCAAGCAGGTTCATTAACAAGAAGATGTCAGCTCAGCTGAAGGCCACTTTCAAGGCATACATCAATAATTCTCTTCTGGCTACCCTGGTACTGGCTTTTCAGGAATTCTGCCAGCGACATCATTTATATTGGTTTGCTCCTAAGAGTTCATGTTACTGTGAACTCTGAATAGTGATTCCTCCAATCACTTCTTTTAGAACTGAAGCAAACATCGACTCTTGACGAAGTCCATCCCAATAAAAAAAACCCCAAGGAATGTTCATTTATTTCAATTATCAAGAACTTATATATTCACATAAAATTTGGAAAAAAGAATTCGACAGGTTCCAGCCAAAGAGTAAACCCTCCAGAAACCAACCTTAAGGGAACAAAACCTGCATCTAACTCCCTGAAGAGTCAGACCACCCTGCACGCGTTGTTACTTGCAGAGGACACTCAAATGCCTGGGATGGCACAGGCATTCCTTGTGCTGCTGAGTAGCATGCAAAGGTCTACAAATAGAAGTCTTGGGGGTATTGCTGAAACATAGGCATTGAGACAGCTTGTCTTCGTAACCTCTGAAAGCTCCTCCAGGGAACAGAGGAGACAAGGGCACAAGAACTCTGCAGAGGTAACTAACTGTGATTGCTTTACTTGCAGGAAATGCTTGTGTGACAACAGATTCTTACCTACAAGCTGTTTGTTACTGATCTATTTCAGATTACATAGCTAAAAAATTAGAAGCAGCTTCTTGGAAATTAAATTTCAAATCCAGGAACTGTGTGAGAAGTCCGCCCTAGAAGTATGGACTAATTTCTGGTTTTAATGTTCTACTTCAAGGCTTTGCACAGTAATGGTACTTCTCAGGTTTTACCTGAATTTCATCACACTTGATGAGCTTTTCAACCTCTTCTTGATTTAAGAGGATAAACTCTTCATGCTGAACCACCTCTGGAAAATGTTTCTGGCTGAAGACCTCTGCAGCTTGCATTAGATCAACACAATTGTGTGTCTCAGCAAAATCCCGAATGCCCAAACAATTTGATGGATCCAGCTGGCTTTCTAGAAACTCACAGCAAGCTTGTTTCACACCTACGGAAAATTGGAGGGGTGAATGAGCACTGCATGCTTACTGTCAATCTAGTGCTTAGGAAAGGGCTTCAGAAAATAAAGTTCTAAACAATAATGAAAGTCCAACTCAAATAACGAGCTTAAAAATACTACTGAAACACACACATGCAAATATTTCTTTGGAGGGATGTGAAAACACTAAGCAATAGACCACGTGCTTGGGCTGTTTTGATCTCTGACTGTTCTATTTAAACGCAAAACTGAAATAAATTTGATACCAGGAAAAGATTCAAATGCGAGTTGTACTCAGCTTCATCGATTATAAACAAAAAAATGTATATGCTAGTGGACATGGCTACCAGATTTCTAGGTTTTCTCCCATGTCTTTTTGACAGTTGCCTGGGATTTGGGATAATTGCCTGGGCTAGCTCCACAGGGGCACGTGCAGTGCCATCAACCAGTCTGTGATGACCCAAACGCACTATGATAGCAGGTCAAATGGCATCAAGGATTTGCTTGTTATTTTAATTTCACTGAGCTGTAACATTTATGTACTGTACAGCCCACAGTTCCTCCTGGGAGTTGTCATGCAGAAATACAGTAGCCCAAAGCATGGAACAATAGCCTGTTTTATCATTTTATCATTCATTTTTCCACCCAAGTCAGTTCCTCTACCAATCAGATGACAGTGCACAAGACAGCGGAAGAAGTTTGACATAAGTGCTTACAGATATCATGTCTGCCAAAATCTGCCTTCCCTTACAGAAGGTCAGACAAACAAAAATCTCTAAACAGCAGCATTTGTGCAATTTGCTGATAATCAGCAATTACCTTTCAGCTGAAGCAGACATGCCGCTGGGAGCAATTCTTGGACGTTTTCTACTGTCACATGAACAGTTTCCGTGTATACAAAGTCTAGCAGGATTTCCATGGTGGAGGCTGTCAGTCCCTGGATGTCTACGTAGGGTTTATCTTTCTCCGAGAGCTGTAAATTAGAAGGGAGACAAAGGTTTATTTTTCATTAATGCGGTCAAAATGCCAACAAGGCTCAGCAATTTTTAAAAGTGTGGTCTGTCCGAGAGGCTCCAACAGAGATTTGTCCTTTCTCTTCTTCTACTCACTGAAAGAATAAGGGGAAGGAGGGAATTTTTCTACAGAATTCACATACAGGGTGAGTAAAAGACAAAGTTCATTATGGATTAGGAGGGCAGTAAAACTGCATTGTAAAACAAGCAAGTGGAGATTAGAGATCGTAGAAATTACATGTGTCATTTGTGCAAGACCACTAAACTCTCTCCCTCATGCAGTAACTCCAAGCTTTACTACAGGGAAGAGCCCAGGGGGATTCCTCCCCGAGCTGGATGTTTTTGACGTGCTGCAGTTTACATGGAGTTCCCCCTTCACCACTCCACTCTAAAACCAAACCAAATAAAAATCTTTCCTAACTGTTCAATTCCTGACCCATTCTGCAAGCTTCTGGTGAAGGTTCCTAAAAAGAATGGCTATTTAGAGGCCAGAAAGTTCAGAGTTAAAGGTTAAGTGTAGGTTTAGCTTAAGCATTTGAAAGTAAAATGCTAGTACATACAGCGATGGTACTTACACAACCCTAACTCTGTCCCCTGACTGTTTTATTACCTCTAAGATACCTCATTTTGGAATAATTACTTTTCCAAGGAATGTTACCCTCTCAACAGTCAATCTTTGGGAACAGCAAATTCTGCAAATCCACTGAATTTGCACCTCCGTGAGTACAAAACCGAGGCAGTATTTCACAAAGCATCAACTTTGTGATTCAAGACTTCCATCACACAGCTGCTGGCACAGCATCTGATGATTCACGAACAACGGGCTAGCGGGTGGGCTCACGAATCATGCCCTGCACACAGCTGCAAGACCAACCTTTTTTCCTACGACTTCTGCAGTAGTCGGTATCAGTGCAAGTACGATTCAGATGAAAGGCCGTGACTTCTTTTGCCAAGCGTGAACCTGAGGTTGGTTACAGACAGGTTGAGCAGACTCAGTGAACAGAAAACATTATCAAAGCATGATCACTTGGCCTAGAATCTGCCACAACTGGGGGAAAAAGGAGGTAATACAAAAATAGAGAAAATAAGAGCAGTTAAGGATGTTCCTGCAAAGGCATTCAATGACACAGCAGAAAGGAAGAAATGTCTCACTTCACAGCGGAGAAGGGAAACACAGGAGGTAATGGTGATACTCAAAGTAATTTGAGGGAAGAGGCCTTTCAAGTCTGTTGACACAGTGAACAAACTTGATGGCATCCAGAGTCAGACATTAATAGCAAATCAACTTGTCTGACCTGCTGCAGGACAGGCCATGCACTGCAATTAGAAGCTAAAATGAGTTCCTAACTTGGCCTTGACAAAAGATTCCCAAAACAAGACTAAGCTGTTTGATACAACAGATAAAGGACACAGATGTCACCAAAGGTCAGAACTCCAAACAAGACGTTCCTATGATTCCAAAAGCAAATGGAAATGTAAACCATACACAGATAAGTAGAAGAAAGAGGACAAGAAGTTATAAACAGGAGATTACAAGGGCACCAGATGTCCTGGAAATGGATTACACTGCATCAGGTAGAAGCTGTAGACACCTGTTCTTCACAGACAAGGCTGGAGCAGGTAAAGAAGCTCCTGTCCCCACAAGCAATATTCAATAATCAGCCGTGCACACGCTCTCTTTATACTGTTGACCAAAACACAAGCCATGGGGACAATACTAATACTACAGAGACGATCACCTCCTGCTTCCTTTCTACTGCTGTGCTCCACCACTTGGTTGTTACTTGGCTCACACTTTCCCCACGTGCTAAGATTGCTCAGAAGAATTCAAGCCACTTCACACGATGTATGTGATGCAGAATAACTCGGGATCCTAGCATCACGCCTTAAAGAAGGACCTCGGAGTGGAGACACCTTGATCGTGAACATCCCGAGAAGACTGACCTGTAGCCCCAGCCTGCAGATGCACTGTTAGAGAACTGTACAGCGTGCTGTTGGGACAGAGAGAGTCCCTCTTTTATCAATACATCCACACATCTGGACTCAGAAGCAATGCAAAATTATGGTGAGACAAAGCTAACAAAACCACAGTACAAGCAGCTTTCCTTCTGCAGGTGTTTAATGGTGCAAGATACATCTCTGCATCTCTGCTGTTATAATTTCAGATTAGTTTCTCCCTTTGCCGTTTCGTTATCACAGCTCTGCTAACCAGCAGAAAGTAAAGCAATAAGGGATGGATACTCCCTAACACACGCGCACTTCCAACACGTCATAAAACGCACGCAGCACTACAGATCCAGAAATCAAGTGGAGCATCCAGGAAAACACATTCCCATAATTAAGGAGTTTTACCCCAGGACGCCTAAGTTGCTGAAAGCCTTAAGGCAACTGGTCCTAGGCTGCAGGTCCTAGCTCTGCTGTGACACATAATGTTGCTGTCTCTCATTCCATCCAGAAATCACGAACTCATGCTACAGGAGAACGGGCCTAACATTTTGGAATGACTTTCTTATCCAAGGCCACTTTTTGTTTTTGCCTTCACTAATACAGATACAAAAGTACACTGTAATAAACCCCTCCAATTTCTTCTCACCCATATTGGAAAAAAAATGCTGGCATGACAGTGCTAGTATGTGGTTCACTGCGTTCGGGAAGGTGTTCACAGCACAGGCAGGACGATGATGTAAGAACCTGGAAACATAAGGTTTCTAGTTTCAGAATAAGAAGAATATTTCTCCATGTTCTAGGGGAAAAAGACCCTTCAGTTTCTAGAACATACCCTCCAAGAGAAGACAGACTAGTTTATTTCTGAGGTGGAGCCAATGATCAGCTCTTAACACATCCCGAGTTACACTAACTTGTCCAAAGACAGAAATGCCAGTGCAAAGCTAGGATCCAAGGGAGCATTTGCTACAACTGCTCTTCAATTTTCACTATAAGGAAGAATCCTGTAGGTAAAACCAACGTGCGTTGCAGTTTTCCCACACTACTCAGCATAGGGGCAGAGAAAAGTGCTGTCAAAAGCCAGAGGTCCAACAGGTGATCAGTGGCTTCTCCTCATTTGGGAAAATGGGAAGAAATTAACACTAAGGAAGACTGAGAACTTTTTAAAGTAAATGTTAAAGTCAGAAGTGAGAGAAGGAAGGAACGTAGAGACATGTGGATTGGCAAACGCAGTTCCTCACGATGATCATCTCTGATGACAGTCGCAGTGCTACGCTGGCCAGGCGCAGCTGTGACATGACAGTGGGCACAACCCAGGGATCAGTCCTGAACAAAGCCCAGTCTGACAAAAGCCACATGTTAGAGCCCCAGATTTGCAGGAGGCGAGCGACGAAACGCAAAGGAAGCCCTCGCAGAGACCGTTAGTCCATTACGCAACACGGCATTTTGAACTCCCTCAAGTTACAGCCACGGCCAAAACACTCCGTACCCACAAGTGTTTGGCGAGCAACCAAAAGCTGTCCCTCTGCGCTCACCAACGTACTTGTCATTGACACACATCGGAAGCAGGTCCACTTTGAGGCTCACCAAGCTGTCATTTCCTGGAAAGAACACTCTCCCACAAACACTCAGTGTGCCACTTGGCAGGTTCCTCATTTTGGGGTTTCCATACGAAAAAGCAAATTTGGAAGAAATACAAACTAAGCAAAAGAAGTAAAACCCTTAAAGCAGCGGCAATTTGGGAGCGTGAGAGATCAAGCAATCATGCCCACAGGGCACTAGACACACTTATTTTTCTAGAAAGACTTACATCTATTAATTAAGGTCACTACAATGTTACAGTTAAAATGAGAGTATAACGAAGGAAGGAGAGATGGTTTCAGCTTAAATCCAGAGCATACCAATCCCCAGCCTTTGTTAGCAGACACAAAGAAGGTTCTGTAGCACACAGAGTGATCGGATCTCTGTAGACTGCCTCGATAAAGTCCAGGGAGCCAAAAGCATTGACAGGAACGTAGAGGCAAACACAAAGAAGCAGAGACAGTCTGCTATACTGCTGTGCACCGTGAAGCTATTGGTAAACAGGGAACTCCAGCCTCTGGGGATTGAATTTGCTTTGTGTATTTTTTTTTAAATTACATTTGCTTTACGCAGAGAAAGAGCATAAACCTGTCAAATTTACAAATTTCATTAAGACACGGACAGAAAACATATTGGTATGTGGTCAGTCCACATATGTTTTTTTTGGTTGCTTTCACAGGACTATAAAAACTAAGACACCTGCTCGCCTGACATGGCACTGAAAGAAAGGGAAGTAGGCACACAGACAGCTCTGCCAACGGATAAAACAAAGAGGAAAATGATTCTCTCCTGCAAGACTACAGGGCTAGCAGGGAGGTCTTTAGGACCTTTGAGCTACATACTCATTTTTCTCCCTGCTAATGCGGAAGTTGCTAGGATAAGGAAAGCATCTTCTGTAAGAAAAAGCCACAAAGACTGATTCAAATTCACAAAAGACAGAGCCAGGTAAAGCATCTCATATTTAACGACACAAATGAGTGCTAGCTTTAGCTCAAATATTACCTCTCACTGATTCAGAAAAATAGCAGGCAGGTAGCGCGAGTCAGTACAGCAAGTGCTGTGCGAGCAGAGGTCCTCACACGTGACATCTGCCGAGTACAGCAACAGGGGCTTACAGTCTCCCCCCAGCCCCAGTGCCAGAGCTTACCTTCCCTTCGCAAGGGCAACAGCACAACCCAGCCCGTACCAGCTGATCAGCCGCTGTGGAACAGGGACCAGAGCGCGAGGTAAATGCCCTCCATTTCAGTTTTGAAGGGCTGCCTTAATTCACCACCCGGTCTAAGGCACACACCACGGCTCGCACAGCTTTGCACTAGGGCTGGTACCCTTGGCAAGAAAGATGCCCAGAAGCATGAAGACCATAAAACACCACTAAAAAAAACAATCAGTAAATGTATCAGAGCCTTCCGGTTTGCCAGCTCAGCCTGGCAGCTCACTGTGCACAGGTTGGTCATGCAGCAGACAATGATTCAGGACCACGGTCCTAACTGCAGCCTGTGACTCCCACCACACCATGATAAAGGGCTCTGGGGCCACCAAGAAGAGACCTAGAATCACCACAAGGTGATCCAGGGCCACCGGAGGGGATCCAGAGGGCTCCAGGGATCCTGGGCCACCATGGAGGCATCCAGAGGGCTCCAGGCCCACCAGGAGGGGCTTCAGAGAGATCCAGGGCCACCATGGGGGCATCCAGGGCCACCATGGGGGCATCCAGAGGGCTCCAGGCCCACCAGGAGGGAATCCTGGGCCACCACGAGGGGCTCCAGGCCCTCCATGAGGGGCTCCAGAGATCCAGGGCCACCACGGGGGCATCCAGAGCGCTCCAGGCCCACCATGAGGGGATCCAGGCCCAGCTGCTGAGCAGCTTGGCAGAGAACAGCCCGCGCTCTGGGCGGCCCTGCCTCCTCCACCCGCGGGGCACGCAGGGCCGGCGGCAGCCCGCGGTCTCGGGGCGCACCGACCTCGCTGGTGAACATGGCGCAGAAGTAGTCGCTGCAGGCGGCCAGGACGATGCGGTGGGCCGGGAAGTCCTTGTGCTCCACGCGGAGGGTGACGTCGCAGAGCGTGTTGCTCTTCCGCAGGGCGTTCATGGCGTTGAGGATGGACTTGGCGTGCGAGTTGGTCATGATGTCCTTGGGGGGGGCCATGGCGCCCGGCACCTGCGGGCACAGCCAGCACGGCCACATGTCACGGCCCGCCCGCCGCGCCGCCAGGGGGCGCCCTCCCGCCGCGCCGCGCCGCGCCGCCCCTCCCTCCCTCCCTCTCTCTCTCTCTCTCTCCCCCTCCCTGCCCCGCCCGGGTTGTCCCCCGCCCCGGTGGCCACAGGTCGCCCGCAGCCCCGCGCCCCCGCGCCGCGGTTTCACCGCCACCCCGTCCCCTCGGTTGCAAAACGCGGTGCTGCCCTCCCGGGCCGGCCCGCCCGCACTCACCGCTGCGGGGAGAGGGCCCGGCCCGCGCACCTCACCTCCCCCCCCCCCGCCCTTCGCTCTCCGCCGCGCGGCGCGCTCTGATGGCGTCACTGCGCCGCGCTGCCGCGCTACCCCGCCTCTGGGTGCCTTGCGGTTGCCTGGCAACGGGCTCCGGCCGCCGCCCCGGCCCGGGCCGCCGCCGCTGCCCCCCCCCGCCCCCCGGGGCACCCCCGGCCTCCGCCGCCTCCCCGGGGCCCGGGGCCGGCCGGCCGCTCCCGCACCGCAGCGGGAGAAAGCGGTGCCGAGCGTGACCCCGGCAGGGCGAGTGCTCCGGCCCGCATGCAGCGGGAGAGGCTTGGCCTTGCTGGGATCTGGGGAAATTGGAGGGAAATCTTGCGGTTTGAGTGACCGGTGGCTTGGTGGCGACGGGCCCGGAGGCCTGGGCAGGTCCCTCACTGCGTGCGGGACACGGGTCGCGCTCTGCCTTCCCCTTTGGTCACTCCTCGAGAGTGAACACCCTGGAATTGGCTCCGCCATGGCTGCTGGAGCCAAACCAGGAGCGAGGCCCCAGGAGACTGATTTAAGAGCCCAGGATTTTTTAAACGAGTGCTATTTTTGAGCTCTTCCCACACACACTACTCAACATCTCTGGCAGATTGCCTCCAGCTGACAACCCTGAGCTCATGGTGGCTGCCACCTCCGCTCTCCCCCTGCCCTCAAGCTCGTTTCCAACCTGCCAGGTGCCTGGCGATGAATTTTAAAACCTGAAGCTACACATATCACAGCCGTTTAATACTTAAAGGGAGGTTATAAGAAGGATAGGAACAAACATTTTAGCAGGGCCTGCTGCGATAGGACAACAGGTAATGGCTTAAAACTAAAAGAGGGGATTAGACTAGATACAAGAAAGAATTTTCTTACACTGAGGGTGGTGGAGCACTGGCCCAGGTTGCCCGGAGAGGCGGTGGATGCCCCATCCCTGGAAACATTCCAGGCCAGGTTGGCCGGGGCTCTGAGCAACCTGATCTGGTTGGAGATGTCCCTGCTCCTGGCAGGGGGGTTGGACTGGATGGGCTTTAAGGGTTCTTTCCAATCCAAACTGTTTTATATAGTCAGGTAGTCGGTATAGAGTCAGTGATCGGAGATAAATTCTTACCTAAACATAGAACAAATTCTGAGTTAAGAAATCTGTACGTGAGGTGAAGATACTATCCCTGCCTTGAGGCGGATAATTAATTCATAAAGTTCCTCCTCAGAGGGGTAGAATCAATCTGTTTTGAGGCTGCATGTGGAACAAGAGCCTGGAAGATTTGTTAGACCTTTGTCGTACTGATCTAGCAAGCAGAGGATTGGTGAGATCCAGCAGCTGGAGATGAGAAACCAGTGTTTAGCCAGGAGGGCAGTTAGCCACTACCTTCAGAGCCGGCAAATGCTCTGCCGTGTGGGATCTCTAAATCAGTATGCAGCGCATCTTTCTCTAGATCCAGTTAAAGCAGAAATTATTATGCTGGAGGCAGGTACCGCTAAGTGAAACTTTGTGTCAGACTATGTCATCGTACGATCCTCCTGGAGCTTAACATGCAGAGGGATGTTTGACCGGAGTGTCAGAGCAGACTCTCAGTCCACGAGAGATGCAGCCTGGAGTAATGGAGATAAAAAGTCAGCATATGACTGCACAGTGCTTACCTTCATCCTACACGCTCCTCATTTCCCAACAAACACATCAAATCAGTCTCTACATCCACCTCATGCTGATTTTCCAAGGATATATGTGAAATCTCTGACAGTATTGAAGACTTGTTAAAAAAACCCACATGACTTTATTTTTTTCAAGATGTTCACTTACATCCAGGGAAAACTAAGGTAGCCACAGTAAAAAATGTGTATTGAAATCAAACTTTGTATCGCAAAAGACAAAAAATGCCACACAGAAAGTACTGTTGTACTGTGTATTTATGAAATGGGTACACATTCTTAGTTTTTGAATGGTGGCAGATATATTGAGTGGCTCTCCACATCAATGTTTGTTATATATTTTTTACTTTTAAATAAGTATTTTAAAACAGGAAAAAGAAATTAAAATAGAGAAAATAAAACCCATCAACTTCGTAAATATGTAAACAAGGGCAAGGTACATCATAGGGTTCTGAAATGACGTACAAATAAACTTACCACAGTAACACTCTTTCAGAATAAGCTAGTATTTGTAGAGCAGAGGCTTGCAAAATGAACACGTCATCCCCTTGTGTGAGAACGTGGTTCCATCACACAGTGGTGATGCTATCTAGAACATGGTGTAAGAATGCACCGTGCTCTCAAAGTCACCCAGAATGTACCTGGGCAAGGCCCTGAGCAGCCTGATGTAACGTTGGTGTTACCTCTGCTTGGAATGGGGTGGGACCAGAGACCTCCGATTGAAATTGTGCTTTCAGTCTGTGTTCATGTCCACAGAGCTAAACTCCTTGACTTGACTTGATAGGACTTGTGGTCCTGTCCTGGGTGTGTCCTCTGGGCTCGCATAAAAAGGTTCCAGTTAGTACAGTACGGGGAAGAAACTTGGGAGAACCTACTGGTAGGGCGCTTGGGGGATTGGACTAGATGACCTTTAAAGGTCCCTTCCAACCCAAACTATTCTATGATTCTATGATCTTGTAGGCTTCCTTTTGGGTTGTTCTCTCAGGCTGGCTCAGATTTAGAGACCTCTTACCGCTCTGGCTCCTCGTGTCCCCAGGATTGCCCTGCAGAATGGCCTGACCAAAACACGGCACTCGTGGTGCCTGGGGTGTTCTCCCATCCCTGTGCTAGGACGTCAGGGAAGCAGTTACCCAGCACGCGCGCTGGCTTGGCTCACCAGAGCTGCAGTACGTCCCAGCTCAGTGTGTCACGCACAAGCTGTGCTGGGAAAGCTGCTGTTACACTGCCAGTCATGCTGCAAATCAAATCTGGTTTGTCCCAGAATGAATATACAGAACCTGTGTCTGCAGATCACGTGGGCTAAGCACACTAAGAGATTCCCATGTAGCACGTCGTCTCAAGCTGTACTCTGGATTTCTTCTCTCAAATACACTCAGTCTTTCTCTTTAGAAAGGCAATTTCACTTGAGACCAACAGCGCAGAGCCCAGATTCCCAGCTCGAGACGCTTGGCATTTACTGTTTCTTGTGGATCGTAGTTGAAATCTCTCCTGTTCCCTTCCTCACTGCCCTGTGCCTCCCCGTGACAAAAGTTTTCAGAGCTGTCATTGGCCATCAGAGTAATCTGAGGAATGCGGTACTTCCACAACTGTATGTGTGTTTTGGGAAAATGACTGATAAGGCTGAGAAGAACATAACTCCGTCATAGGGAGGCACAAGGGTTTCAAGGAGAATATAAATGGATTTTGGAATAGCTGAGAGTGTGTCAAAGACGGAGAGGACAGAGCCATGCCAGACTTGTCTGCCTCCATACACCCCAGGAGCTCGCAGCGTCAGCGTGCGGTGCAGGCACCAGCCAGTGGTGTCAGAGGAGTACAGATGTGCAAGAACTCTAGAGACACAAAATAGAACCAATTTGATTTGAGAACAAAGTTATTTTATTCAAAATACTTCTTAAGATCTAAAAAGTCTTTTGAAGGCTTAAACACAACAGAGCTAGTGTACTATTAAATGTTAGACTGATATCTTTCATTTTTCGTTCTCTGAGAAAATATTTTATGTTAAACATTCTTTTGATTCCCCACACCCTCTCCAGTTTTGCATACCAGATCTTGAAAAAAATAAATCTCAAAGTGCACCATATTTGTTCTTAAGAGCTTCAGTTTTTTTCCCTGGACTCCCATACCCTTGGTCCCACACTGGACAAATTTGCCGTGCTCGCTGGGCGTACAGAATTGTGGTGGTGTTAGGGGAGGGGGAATGGTTTGGGGAAGGCAGAGGAAGCAAGGTTGGAACTGGGTTGAGTGTGGGTCGCTGAGGTCAAAACTGACAAAAGCCATCACCAGATTTGGGATGTTTATCCTCTGCCAGGTAGAGGCAAAGGCTGCAGCACTGAAGTGCCTGCTGGCTTTGGCGAGGCATTGCGCTGAGCTGCTCGTCTGAGGACGTGTGAGTCTGTTTTCAATTCTTGTGCTGCAGCTTCTAGGAGAAAAAGTCATTTCTGCATTTCAGCTCTTGTTACAAGCCCTGGGTTAGGAAATGTCTTTTTTTTTTTTTTTCAGTCCAGCTGCCTAATGGGTGTTCTTAGCTGAAAACAAGGCAAGTTTTCAGGAAGAAATGATTTCTTATATCAGAGCAACTGGCATTCCTGGAAAAAACAGGCCAGTGTTTGGGCAGTCAAGCTGTCCTTCAAGCCTGGAACCGAAGCAAGCCGCCCCAGATTCTTCTTCAGCAGTGGTTTACCAGTTGGGAATGGGCAAGATTATTGTGGCTGGGATCATGGAAGAACCCAGACTCTTTGATCCTCCACTTCTTACATGTTGATTTACAATCTGGCTTTGCTGTGGAGCAAACCAACTGGATCCCTGGGTGAGAAACTCATGCTTGATGTCAGGGGAGCGGGGGAAAAGGGAACCAGGCTGGGTTGTGTCCTCAAGAGGCAGCAGAGTTGTGACTGCCACTGTTGTAGCTCATGTCCATCCATAGCTGTCCCAAAATACTCCGCAGTACCTTCCACTTTCCTTTTATGCTCTGTCATTCGATACCACTCTATAAACACCTGTGAAGAAAACATGACAACCCTCCCTCTGATGTTCTGCTTTGCAGAGGAGCAGTTCTGTTGCCGTTTCTCATGTCTGGAAGGGGCTCGCTGGAGCTGTGAAGAGAGCTGGGAGCCATCCAGCTGATAACATACCAGCATGGCAGCACAAGGTCACTTCCCTGGATATTGGCCAGGCTGCATGCACCTGAGGACAATGTAAATGTAAATATTAATATTAATACTAATACTAACATTAACAACAACTACAACAACTCAGAAAGGCTGGTGACAAGACTGCAACTGTCCTTCTGAGGCAGCATGTCTTTTCATGACTCGTATGTGAAATCTGTGGAAGGGAGTCTTCCAGTGAGCCTCTGGTGATACTTCATAAATGTAGAGCCAGGAGAGACTTTGAGAGGGTAAGGAAGAACCTCAGGCATGGGTCTTAAAAGTCATTAGTGCTTTAGACTTGGGAGTCAAACAGGAGCCCTCCTCCTAGCCAGACAAGGAGGGCTCCTGTTTGGGATGTCTGTGATCTGAACTTTTCAAATATCCATACGGACATCCTCAGGTTTGGGAGGAGTGGTCGTGTGTGTGTGGGCACAGACAGCATGATCAGGGAGGGCAGAGGGCAAGGAAACATGACTCAGTCTGGGGCAGAGATGCTGTTGGAGGTAACGGTCACTGTCTGCAGCTCAGAGGAGGAGTCAGAAGGATACACGTCCCCTGATTGAGCAGAGATCCCTACACTGTCATCTCAGAGCTTCACCTTCTCTGATCAGAGAAGCAGCAATTCTGGGCAAGGCTTATGTCAGGGACACTCTTCCTTTTAGAAGGAGCCACCATGCAAGACTAGCTAGGGTTTCAAGCTACATCACATTTTGGGCCTTGGCTACTTTACTGGGTCATGATCAGATGCATCTCCAAGACGAGTTGCACCTGACCCATCACAGCTGTCGTTCTTCTGTCTGTTTTCATCTTCCTTTGCCGACTTTTTTTTTTCCCGTAGGGAACTGATAGCTGGCAGGGAGTCAGTGTTGGCCGGGCTCACTGATGGACCATCATAGATGATCAGTTTGGAATTATTGCAGTCCATAAGCATGGTAAGAGTCATAGCAGGTTCATTTTTTTTTTTTTTCCTCCCTGAACTGCAGGGTGGGGTGCTGTCTGCAGTATGGCTGTCCTAGCCCTTCCCCTGCAGCTGGAGTCAGCAGTGGAAATCCTGTGAGCATGATTATCTTCTCTTTGCTCTTCATGGCATAAAATGGGGGCTGTGGTCCAATGAATGTAGACTTAACAGGGAAAATACTGACAAATCCAACATCACTCAGACAGTTTAAATCAAATCTCTGATCCTCCCCCAAGACACCATTACATAACCATTATGTAAACTGTCTCAAAAAATCTATGAAATGCCTTTTGTAAAAATACCCCACCTCCATCATGGAGCTATTGTGAAAACACACTGAAGAGACCAAAAATACAGCCAAGGAGCTATCAAGAATAAGCCCAGATCCCCACAAAGGAGCCATTGTAAATAGGACCATTAAAAATGAGGGATCATTGTATAAATCCCTTCAAAAGGCCCCCAAGAGAATGCTTCCAAAAATCACACAAGAGATTTTTAATACTGGATGCTTTGTGGGATTTTTCAGTTGTTTTTTTTTTAATGGCCCTTTTAATGGGGTGTTTATGGCTATGCTTTGACATTACAGATCACTTGCAAAATGGCTTCTATGTGGTGTTATTTGGGGCAATTTTAGAATCACCAAGATGTTCCCAGCAAATCCATATGGTTTGACTCTAGGGCAGCTTCACAACTGCCTTGACAATTTTCACAATTGTTTCATCAGTGATGCCCTACGGGCATTTTCTAAATGTCCCTTCAGTGGGGTCACTGAGACGTTTGATAAATTGCTTTGGTGGGGCCTTGCATCCGTATATTTTCAAAATTGCCTCTGGCTGTCGTTTCTGGTGTGCTGGATCTGTAGTTCAGATTTGTTTCCAGCTTTCAGAGGAGTCACAGAATGGTTCCTGGGCTGAGGCTTTGGATGATTTTTCAAATCCTTCTTGGCTCTATCCCTTAGGTGAGGTCTTTGAGTCAATTTAAAATTACTTTTGGATATCAAGGTTTCAGAGTTGGGGAGTATCTTCAGGAACATTGTAAGAAATGTCTCACAAGTGTGGTCTGCGAAGTGCTTTAAACAGCCGCCAATGATATCTTATGCTCATCTTCCAAACGGCGTATGTCTCTGGGTGTCATTTAGATGTTAGCTGGATGAGATCTGTCAGGTACTTTCAAAATGGTCCGTGAGCCCGTGGCACGTGAGTACAGTGTCTTCTACAAAAGTGGGTGAGGATGATATAGTGCTAAGGATGTGATGTAGTGACAGATACAGATGCGTTACCGCTGAAGTGTCCATGCACCACGCGAGGGCAGAGTAACTCCAAGTCTGCTCTAGCAGCTCTACAAAAAAAGAACCTTCCCAGCATCAGCGTTATAAGAACTATATAAACTCTGTGTGTGCGACAGTGGCTGGGAAGACCCCTGGTATTTCTTCTGAACCACCCAAGCAGGAGCTAATGGTCCCTCTCAGCTCACTAGACATCCAGGCAGTATTTGAGTATTGTCACGTGTCCGGTTCAAGGTTACTCAGCGCTTTATCCAGGCTGGATCTGAAACCAAAGGAAGTGTCACAGTTTTGACATCTGTACGTGGGAGCACGTATGGCTCACAGGCTGTGCCATCCGCTCAGCAGGGTGGCTGTGGAAGCCAAAGCCATGTCCTTCTGCTCTACAGCAGGTGTGCTGGGAGAGCCCTGCGCCCCGACCTGTTCCCCAAGGTTGGATTCCCAGGCATCAGCGCTAGGAAGTCTGCCCCCCAGGAGGGAGCGATGATCCCCCAACAGCACTGAGGAGTACTTGGGAGCACAGCGTCTGGAAACTGTTCCAGTGCCTAGGGCTTGACACGATGCTCTTGTTGCTCCCTGAGGAGCCCAACTGCTGGCTGTCATAGCGTGCACTGGTGTTGCTGCCACTGGAACCAGTCTTTCTTCACCTTCTGCCACATATTTAACCCCTGTTCCTGTTTCATAACCCATTTTACCTGACTTTGCTCTCAATGGCCATGCAGCTGTACCAGAGGGGACATCTACTCAGTCTGATGGCTTGTGAGGAAGTGTCTGTGGGACCAAACATGTCTCTGCCTCTCTCTTCCCTTCATCTTTACAGAGCAGGTTTTCACTCAAATCAAGACCCTCAGTTTCACACAGAATCATAGAATGGTTAGGGTTGGAAGGGACCTTCAAAGGCCATCCAGTCCAACCCCCCTGCCAGGAGCAGGGGCATCTCCAACCAGATCAGGTTGCTCAGAGCCTCATCCAGCCTGGCCTTGAACATTTCCAGGGATGGGGCATCCACGACCTCTCTGGGCAACCTGTTCCAGTGCTCTACAACCCTCAGTGTAAAAATTTTTTTCCTAGTATCTAATCTGAATCTGCCTCCCTCTATTTTAAATAACTTTCAGTCTTTACCTCTTCCCTAGAATACCATGACATATGTATAATCCGTACTCTTCCTCTTGATTGTGGGGAGGGCTGGAGTGTCACACTCAGGTGTCCAAGTGATTATACGTGATATATGCTAGTTATGCATATGCTAATTATGTATAAGGAAGAACTAGTTGAGGATGTGATGACTGATGGCAGCTTTGTCTGCTGGAATCGTGACATGGTGGATTTGAGAAAAGTGAGGAAGACGAGCAGCAGAGTTGACAACTCTGACACCAGGAAATTGGACTTTGGCTTCTTCAGGGGTTAGGTGAGATTGCAGTGGAGGCTGCCCTCAGAAGGCAGAGCTGCTCAGCAAAGCCGCTAAACCTTCAAGGATGACCTCACCAAACAGAAGAAAGACCCAGCCTAATCTGCAGGAAGACAAGCAAGCATGGCAGGAGGCCAGTATGGAGGAACAGGGAACTCATGACTAAGCTCAAATAAAAAAAAAAATAAGTGCACAGAAAGTGAAAGCAGGGATGGGCTGCCCAGAAGGAAGACAGAAACATTGCTTGAATGTTCAATGGTGGAGTCAGGAAGCACTGGCTGAATGGGTTGTGTGTCCTATTGACAAAAGACATAGAAAGGTCCCTGGGCTTCACTAGCATGGCCTCCCTGGTCTCCATGCCTCATGGCAGAGTTTGGGAGAGAGAGGTACATTAGAAGAAGATAAAATTATAGGTCATTTAAGGAAACTGGACATACATGACCTTGTGAGACCAGACAAGATATACCTGAGGGCACTGAGGTAGCTGGCTGATGTCATTGCAAGGCCATTTACATCTTGGAAAACTCTTGACAGCTGGGGAAGTATCTTGATGACTGCCACAAAAAAGGCAAATGTCACACCCATCTTCAAACAGGGCAAGAAGGAAGATCCATGAAATGACAGGTCGATCAGCAGCACCTTAGTCCTTGGGAAAGTTTTGGAGCAGATCCTCCTGGAAGCCATGTCCAAGGAGGTGAAGGCACACAAAGGACAAGAAGGTGACTGGAAACAGTCAGTGTGGCTTTACTGAAGGTGAATCTTCCCAATTACCTTGGACAATGAGATGGCTGGCTGTGTGGATGGAGGATCAGTGGGTGCTTTTCCCCCTGGCTTTTGCAAAGTTTCTGACAATTCCCCATACATTGTTGTCGGGATGCTGCTGCAATGAGGGTCAACCACATACTGAGCTGCAGGGTGCAGCTGGCATGTGACGGGAAGTGTTTGTTCATCTCTACTTTACTCCTGATCACAGCTGAGACAATGGCATACCAGATATTTCAGGTGGAGGAAGCTGCTGCTGAGTGCTGGCAAAAAGATGTCTGGTGATGTGACATCTCAGAAGCCAACTGCAGGCATGTGGAGGTGGTAAGTCAGAGGCTTTCGTTCAGTTAGAGATGGAAATACCTCGTGCCAGAGCTGCTGTGTAGATGGAGGTAAGATTCTGTGAGTGATGTGGGGGCATGAGTTGGCATCCGTTGGTTGTGATCTGGAGCACAGACCTCACCAGGTCTGCTTCTCAAACACCTCTTCCTATGAGGTCCCTCTCCAGACTTCCGTGGCTTTGCTCTCTGCTCCTAATACTGTCTGTCTGCGGAGATGGGAGATCAGGAGATACTCAATTGCCAACTGTCTGTGCAGTACAACCTCTCTGATGCAAAACCTTTCTACTGTTTATTGCTCCTGTGGGAGTATGAACAAAGAGGTGGTGCAGCATGTGCCAACATCTGACTGTGGCTTCTCACCTTTGTGTTTCGCTCTTCTTTGAAGACTGGGGTTTTCAGATAAACTTGAAAGCGAAGAGGCTGTCCAAAGAGCCAGGCCATAGAAGCTGGACTGGAAACTCCTTTGCCTTCTTGTCTTTTTTCCCTTTGCTCCGAATGTAACTGAACATATGTGTGTCCATTTCACTATGTTCCTCGGATGTCTTCCATGTGGTGGCAGAAGGAAATGTGAAACTCTGTCTGCGTAACTTTTCCAGACCAGAAGTTAAAAAAAAATAGACAGAGGAAAATTAAATATTTAAATGTGAGAGTGAGAGAAGAAGGAAGAGAAGAGGTGGGTTGGAGGAGATGGGAGGGGAAAATAATCCAGCTATTTTAATTGATTGATTCAATTGGCAAAAAATACAGGAGAAAAACAAAAAAATTAAAAGCACAAAAGGCTTCTTTCCTGAGGGCCTGGAGCTAAAACAACTGCAGAATTTTTGGTGCAATTATTTTTCTGTTTGTTAACTGACTCCTTTCTTGTGGGGCAGCAAAGCGAAAAGGAAGAGCCTGGCTGTGAAGCACTGTGTAGGAGCAAGGACTTCTTCTGGGCAGCCCTTTAACCTCAACGGCAAATTGGGACCCAACTTTGGATCTGCTTTTTCCTTGAGGATTAGGGTCGGTTTAGCTGTGTTCCTGAAGGCTGTAGTTTCCTAAACAGCTGGTGTTAAGAAAGGTTAGCATTGCCACCAAAACAACTCATCAGGCTCCATCCTCCTCTCTTCCTCTGGTTCAGGAAATTATCTGTAATGAAACTAGCCTGTTTTGTTGTTGTCACTGTTGTTCAGAATTAACCTCGAACAGTTCCTAGGTGGTGTGGAGCAGCTGCTGGATTTTATCGCTAGACTGGCAGCAATTCAGGATCAGTTCATCCCACATGCCATGGTGTAAACACGGATGTAGGGTGATGTTTTTGAGAGAAGGAGACAGTTTTTGCCTCTACTCACAAAGTTCTTGGCCCATGGCTCTCTCCTACATCTTGACTGGGCAAGTTATAGTAATAAGTTTTAAAAAGTATGTTTGGTTATATGCAAATAGATCCCTCAAGGTTTCCGGTCAAGAGTTATGTTAGGATAAGACTGACTGTGCTCCCTTCCTATCCCTCTGCAATGTGGTGGGAAAAACCTGGACATGCAGGCTGGGAGTGTGCTGTGGTGCATGAGGAGGTCACTGTGCTGGACAACGGGACAGTCAGGACCATGGGTCGTGTCCTACAGGCCAGAGGCTTTCTTTGTCTCTAAGGCTATCCCAGGATAATGAAGGGAGACAAAACCTCCAAGAATCCAGGCTCTCCCCAAGCAAAGAAAATGCTGTCATCAGGAAGAGGGGAAAATGTGTGTTTATTTTGTAGATGGCTTCACTGCCAAGTTGATTTACACTTCAGGAAAATCAGCTAGTTGGTTTAAAGAAATAGATCTTACAATGTTTGTGTGGGATGCTGACTGGTTGGCCAATCCCCTCTGTTTTTTAGTTGTTGTCTTTGATGCGATGTTGGTCATTACCTTCAAACACAGTGCTTTATTCCTTATGAAAAATGTGTCTCCCATGTCCCCTGGATGGTGGGTCTTGCTTTTTATTTTACATTTTATTTTATTTCAGAACACTTTGAAAAGGAATAAATAAAAAATGGATTCAGATTGTCCTGATTGTCGCTATCCATTTGCGATGATAGTCATAAATGAATCAGCAGTTGCTTAATATCGACAAAGGAAGTACTTTGGCAGCCTGGCATTTCTGCCCTTTTATTTTTGGGTGATGGAAACTTCAATGAGTAATGAAAGAGCATGTTTGATTTTTTTAATGGAGAAAAGATGTCTCATTACTCTCCATGTTTTGGACACCAATATGCCTGTCTAGAGCGTGCCTTGTTTCCCTTTTGGAGTTACGCCCTTATATGATATTAGCAAGAGTTCAAAGTAGGTGACAGTCATTGCATGACATCCATGGAGAGCACTGCTGTGTCCCAGCCTTTCCCCAGCCATTGCCACACCGTGCAATCTATAACAAATCTGTGAATCCAAATAAGAGTATTTCAGCATGTTGAATACATGTCTTAATTGCTTACTATTAAGTCCCAGAAGAGCCTACAAGGAGACTTCTTGCTATCAACTTGATTCCTTTGAGTGTTCTCACAGCAGGACTGGCACCTTTCAGTTGTGAAGTGGAGCTTCATGTGTTCCTCAGCTTGTCACGTGCTCCTCCAGAAACATCAGATCTGACTTTGAACAGTGAATGCAAGAGTATCTATGGCTCTCTTGCGTCTCAAGGGAAAAAAATGGATCAGGGCTATGGGCAAAATGCTATCAGGTGATTCAGGACAGGATGCTGTAATTTAAAGTAAGCCAGTCTATTTCCTTTTTCTTATGGTTTCCTAACATTGAATTTTCACCAGTAGAGCTCCCTTTACAAATTAATGCATACTTGTAAATGAGATTGCCATCATTGAATTTTGATACTTCACAGTGCTGAGCTACCAGTTATGGCAAGTGCAACTGGGCTTGTGGAGCTGCTGTGGATGCCAGAAAAAGTCCAGCATTTTGGCAAAACAAAGATGTGTGTCATCTGACCTGGGACGTGAGAACCAGAGCTCTGGAAAAAACAGAAGGTTGCCATGCTAATCCAGTTTTGTGTCCTCTCTCTAACAGACCGTGTTGGATGCTGTAGAGAAATCCCCGATCCCCTGTGCTGAGAGGACTTGGTTGCTGCTCTGCACTAAGGGTGTGAATAAGCCCAACTCTACACACTGCAGCAGAGAATCATTTTCTTCCTTTCTCATGATGAAATAAGTGAATAATGTGTACATATTCATGGTTACTGGGTATTTGTGTGTGTGTGTGCATGTACACGCCTGAAATAAAATATACACACAGTAGCATCTGCAGAGTATAGAAAGACAGAGCAGACCATGTAAAGTCTTTTCTTGACCATGCATAGGCTTATGTAGGAATAGAAATAACGCCACACAGCAGTATGAGCTGGAGGCCAACTGGCTGAGAAGCAGCTCTGCAGAGAAGAACCTGAGGGTCTGGGTGGAAAACAAGGTGACCATGAACCAGCAATGCACCCTTCTGGCAAGGAAAGCTGCTAGCATCCTCTGCTGCCTTCAGAAGGGCCCTGCCAGCAGATGGAGGGAGGTGATCCTTCCCCTCTGCTCAGCACTGGTGAGGCCACATCTGGTGTATTGTGTCCATTTCTGGACTCCCCAGTGCAAGAAAGGTGTGAACTTACTGGAGAGAGTCCAGTGAAGGGTCACAACAATTTTTAAAGGCCTGGACAATCCTCATATGAAAAGAAGCTCAGATAGCTGGGATGTTTAGCCTGGAGAGCAGAAGGCTAAGGGATCTTGTCGACGTGTATAAATACCTGATGGCAGGGAATGAAGAAGAGAGAGACAGACTCTTCTCAGTGGTGCCCAGTGACAGGACAAGAGGTGATGTGTGCAATCTGAACCACAGAAAATTCCACCTGAATATAAAACCCCACTTTTTTTTTTTTTATTGTGAGGATGGTCAAACACTGGAGTAGATTGTCCGAAGGGATAGCTGAGTCTCTGTCCACGGAGTTATTAAAAATCTGACTGGATGCAGCCTGCTGTAGCTGACCCTGCTTGAGTAGGTAGGTTGAACTAGGTGATCTTGAGAAGTCCCTTCCAATTTCAGTGATTCCAATTCTGTGATTTTTTGATTAACCTTGGTGAGATTTGGAGTAGTGTGGAATTATTCTTAAGAATAAGTGATAAGAATTATATAAATACTTTATCTTTAAAAACAGACTATGCCTGATGGGTTCTTACTCACCACTAGAATAACTAATATAAAAAGTATATTTAATGGTGATATTACTAAAATTTAGGAGAAGACGAGAAGACAAATGACAGATAGCCTTTGAGCCGGCAGAAGGAGCTTATCTGGAGTATAAAAAAAAGAGAGGAGATGATGGTTCCTCAACCCCTTGCAAGCCTGCCTCCTCTGAACCATGTTCCTGCCTATCACCTTTCAAAGTGGTGCCTCTCCCTCCGCTGAGTATGGGAAGCATACAGCTGGAAGCAAGGTAGATTGCAGACAGATCTGCGGCTTTGACTGCAGGAACACCCAGCTACCAGACTCACGCCTGAAGGCTGCAAGTGCGTAGGACAGCCAGCTCTGCTGGCCTTTAACCAGCAGAGAAGGAGTGAAGAGTGCTAGGCCATTTGCTTGGCAACACAGGACGCCAGGAGGCAGTTTCCCCGTGCTCTGCCCTGGCTCCCTGCTCTTTTTAGGGTCAAATCCAGTGTCTGTTGTAGTTGAAAATCCTCTGTGAGGTCATCCATCAGATCTCACCTTTTCTGTGCCAGACTGCCCATCTTTGACCACTCCATCCTGAAACTTTGATGGACACCGTAGAATGCAGCAGATACGCCATGGCCAATGGAGATGGAAGATCACAAGATCTTTCACTTTGAGAACAAAAGCCCACATGTTTGGTCCCGTTGATGCTCCGGCTCTGGACTGTTTGTGCCCACACCAGCCAGCATTCCCTTCCTGGGGTCTGTGATGGAAGAGGTGTGTGGGGATGCAGGGCTGGGAGTGCAGCGTCTATATGAAGAAATGTTGGTTCTGGATGGCAGGGGTGTGATCCCAGCAGGAATTAGAGTTAACAAAATATTCACAGACAAAAAGTTGAGATGAAATGCCTCAATTTTGCTTCCAGGAGCTTAAACCAGAAAATTTCGTGGGAATGAGATAGCCTGGAAGTTCCCAGTCAGGTCTTGAACAATAATAATTCTTGGACCACATTTGGAAGAGATTGTCTGAAAATGTGAACATGGTTTTGTGTCACTGGATGGTAGGGAAAAGGCATTAACCCTTCGGTAGCTCAGAGAATAACCTGAAACTGCTGAGGTCAGCTGCCAGACCTGCCGTGTGGTCTATCTCAGTCTCAAAAATGGGCTTGCATTCTCCAAAATGTCTCTGCTTTTCTCTGACCTCTTGGCTAGTACCAGATATTGCAATCCTATGCAGAGCTTGCTTCTCATCATGTGCATTCCCATGGCCGTGGCAGTGCTGCCATCCCATGCGTTCCGAGTCATGGCCCAGGCTTCCAGACATCATAGTGTTGGTGGAAAAAACAATGGGATTGAAAAAATAATACCATAGCGTGCTTGCTTCACTGACTTTATTTCAGAGGAGTTGCACATCTACAGCTGTGAGGGTTGGACAAGTGAAAAACTGACATCTGAGAGTGCCTACAGAGTGTCCCTACATTGTCCTGTTAGACAATGCTTCCGGGTCCCTCAGGGCCAAAATCCTCCCTGAAACATGCTGTCTCTCCCCTCCAGGGTGTCCTGACAGTGACTTGCTGACGTGCAGGGGAAACCTCAAAGGTGCCCAGCCCTCACAATGGCTTCCAGAGCAGCTCCGTGTGTCACCCAGCTACCCAGAGGGCCTTTGCTTGGAATAGGCCACATCAGCCAAGATGTAACCCACGGGGCAGCGTGGCCTTGTTCTCCTCCCTTTCCACTGTCCCACCACCTCTGTGCCCTCTTGCTGACTCAGGCTGTGGTGGGCAGCGCCTGCGAAGCGTGCGACCATCGGCTCCTGGAAACCTCTGGTGTGTTGGGGGGCCCAGCACCACCAGCTGAGGCGGGGGGATTGCCAGCCCAGTCTGTCACGCTGACAGAGCTGCAACCTCGCCGGGGCTCACAGACCAGCTCCGCTTGTCAGCCGTGAGGTGCCACTCACTGGCAGCTGTCTGGGGCTGTTTGCCAGCCAAGAGCAATCTTGCTACAGGGAGAGGGCCCGGACTTAAAGTTCTCTTATTCTCTTAGTTGCATACATCCTCTTCCAAAAGCTGAAATCCAGGGGAGCTCTGTCTCCAAAGAAAAGAGCTCGTGATGTTTCAAGGACCTCTGATTGCTGTTGGGTGGCCCATGCTGACATTTGGTGGCCTTGCAGAGGATAATCTGGAAGGGAGGTATCCAGACAGCATGGTATCTCACTGCCAAAGCTTAGCCCAGGAGACAGAAGTGCAGCCTCATGAGTACTTGCTGGTGGAGGGTGAGGAGCAAGATCTTCGCTCTGTTCTGCATTTGCTCAAGTAAGTTCTGTTGGTTGACCATCTGTGGTTTACAGAGTCCCAGCTGACTCCTGATTGCCCGTGGGACTGGGTAATCTGGGCTGGGTGTGTTGCCCTCAGTTACCTGCTGGCTGGCAGAGGGCTGAGCTGCCTGGAGGTGGTCAGCCCAGCACCAGTGAGGGCCCGACCAGCAGCTGAGAAGGAGATGGAGTGGTACGGGATTGCTTTTACTTTTGGTTTTGATAATTACTGAGTAAAATGTTTGGTAGGGTGGAAGGCCACACGTACATAGTTAGAGGTGTGATGAAAGGCACTTTAATGAGCATTTGCCAGAGAGTTCGTACTCTGGATTTGTGGCGTGCAATAGCAGAGGGAAGGATGCGGGTTCCTGTTTCCTGCACTTCTGCAGATCCGTAAGCTCTGACTGTTTCTCAGGCACCTCTGTGGGCCAGGGCAGAACATGCTCTGTGTTTGTGCTCCCTCCTTTCCTCTTGCCATGGCCACAGCTCAGAGAGAGCTTCAGGGTGCGTTTATGCTAAATGGGCTCTGAGGGGTTCCTCGTGGCCTCGGGAAAGCAGAGGGAACAGGTCTCATCCCTGCTCCACAAGAAGCTCGTGCTCCGTTAAGCAAGGAGACTGGCCTGTGCAGAAGTAGCGTGAGGAAGGGCTCTGTGCCTGATGAGAGCTGGATCTGCGGGGCAGAAAAGAGGATGCTGGCTGGCGCATCGTGCAGGATCTGTACGCAGTAGCTTTGTTCTCTTTGGGGTAGACAGTTCCTGCATTGCCATGCGATGCGCACTGGCTTTGAGGGACGACCGTTTCACCAGAGCTTTGCTGGAGGCAGCCTATAGACCCTTGATAGGATCAGATTCCACAATGAACAGTGATGAACTGCTTCTGTGCTTTACAGTTTGTCTGCTTTCTGGGCTCAAAGCCCTCTGGCGTGGCCTGGTGCTCTCTCAGTCCCTCCTTCCCCAGAGCTGCCCTGCAGCCTTCCTTGGTGTAGGCAATGTCCCTCTCACAGGGGACACCCTCCACGACTGTGCCTGAAGACACAAGTGAGCTAGAAGACAGGGTGAAGCAGGCATTATGGGTCAGCATGGGGTTATGGTCTGAACATACATGGGCAGCATCAACTGTGGATGCTCTGAGGGATGGAGCAAGGTGCTGTAGGGCTCAGCTGGGCTGTGCTGGGCTGTGCTGTGCTTTAGCCAGGCCAGACAGCAGGGCTGCTGGCCGTTGCTTCATCAGTGAGAGAAGAGGTGGGAAGTCCCTCATTGACTAGTAGGGACCCACATGTTCTGGAGGGCTTTTACCCAGCCCCGCAGTGAAGTTTTCCACAGCTTCCTGGGGAAATGTTACTGCTCTTGGGAAGGACAGTGCCTGTACCTACATCAGCCCTGTCATCTCAGGCTCCTCCTGGATTGGGCACTCTCAGATGCTATTCCTCCTCTTCAGCCAGCTCCAGAGGTGATGAGCCCTGGAAAGCTGGCCGTGCCAGACTCCTACCAGTCTTGAACTCAGACTCACCTGTTCTTCTGTATTCAGTACCATGAAGGATGCCTGTAAGGCCGTTTGCTAGTTGGTCTACCCCATGGTGGCCACCACCTGAGACACCTATGACAACATCACAGCAGGATGTGTCCAGCTAGGCTGAAGCTGTATAAGGGACAGGCAGGTTGGATGAGGCCTGTAGTTTGTGTAATCCCAAGAGGAAGCTGTTAGCTCTACACCACAGTCTCTCCAGCCATGGCAGCCTGTCCATGCACACTGATGTGTGTGTAGGAGTTGTGCATAACACCCACACATTTTGAGAACCCTATCAACCTGATGGGACAACTGGGGACTCAATTTCTGCTACACTGGCCATGCAGTACCCTGCTTTTTTTGTCTGAAGTACTGCTTGGCTCCTGCTACCATGATGTTGTGCAATTGTTCCCTGATGTCATAGAATCATAGAATCTCTTAAGGTTGGAAAAGACCTCCAAGATCATCAAGTCCAACCATCAACCTAACACCACCATGCGTACTAAACCATGTCTTGAAGTGCTACATCTTTGAACACCTCCAGGGATGGTGACCCCACCACTTCCTTGGGCAGCCTGTTCCAGTGCCTGACCACTCTGTCAGTAAAGAAGTGTTTCCTAATATCCAATCTAAACCTCCCCTGCCACAACTTGAGGCCATTTCCTCTCATCCTATCACAAGTTATTTGGGAGAAGAGACCAACACCTGCCTCTCTCCTTTCAGGTAGTTGTCCCAGTGCCCGTGGAGAGCTCATGCACTCCATCTGTTGGGGACAGCTGTCTGTCAAGTGTTCGTTCGGGTGCCTTAACCCCTGCTAGCATGGCACGAATACTTGTGGTAGCAGTGCAGTGCAGGGGATTTCAGGCAACAGAGTGTTGCCGTTAGTCTGTGACGTGTAATAATGCTCACTGTGTCACTGTCAGTGGGGTTAATTTTGGGGTATCTTATAATTAGGGAGTTCGGATACATGCTGGGGAATTTGGATTTATGCTGGGGATGTATAATCCCACTTCTGAAGGAGCATTTTATTTCTGCGAATCGAACTATGTGTGAGTCTTTCCCAGTCATGTACACATGAGCAGCCTAAAGAAATGGAAGAAAATGGCTCAGTGTTTTTAATTAGCCAAACAGGAGAACGGATTTTGAGAGTCTGTAGGATACCAGAAGTCTGCATCAGGATTCAAATATTGCAACAGGGCATGTTTTTCATTGTTCCCACCTGAACTGCATAGCAGAGCTTTGGATTTTGTCACTAAAATTGGGGTTCCCATCCTCTTCTCTAATCTTTGGATCTCGTTCCTCTGATTTCCTGCTGATCTCTCAAGTTTTTCTTCTTGAGATAAGACTACAGGGCTCATGTGCAGAGAAGGGAAGCAGAGTTAGGCTCTGCCTGAGGAGTCTGTCTTTGCATGGGAGACCCTGTTATATGTTGTCCTTAAACTTTTATGCAGCAGACTCTGTCATGCTCATGAACCCAGACAGCTGAGCAGCAGATCACAGGATGTAATTTGGTGGGTCTGGTCCAGAGGGTCTGGAGAGGGACATCGGTGGTGTAATTCTGCTGCATAAAGGTGGGCGGTTTGGCTCTTCCCTGTGAAGAGGAGGAGTGGGGAGGATGGTGCCAGCTCATGTGGACACAAGGCAATTTCCCACTCCCCACGCAGGCAATACAGACAACATCCGAGCCACAGCAGCCCAGCTTGGCTGGGAGAGGCAGGCAGGCAGCCGCTGAATGAACCAAAAAGGTGCTTTTCACATGCAAGAGTTCAGAAGCCAGCCTCTGGTCAGCAACGGGTCTCATTTATTATCTCACGGGAATGAATGACATACAGCTGCAGTAATGTCAGCAGAACCAAAGCTTTGCCCAGGGCCTGAGCTCTGACCGCAGGGCTCCCTGCTGCGTCGGGCGGCAGTGGGAGGGTTTGTGATGGAGAGGATGGATTTGGGAGATCCCTGAGCTGCAGGGAGCAAATTTGAGACTGTTCCCAGTAGCCTGTGTCCTCCTGATGCCATCATCCCACAAGGCTGATTTCTGTTCCCTCCTTCTACATGAACTGCCCTTAAAATAGGGGAGGGCAAACACAGCCCCCAGAATGGCTATTCTGCGTGGGGGACATGCACCCAAGAACCAACAGCCTCTTCCAGGAGTGAGGTCTGGGGGCAGCGAGGGAGCTGGGCTCTGTTTTCACTGCGCCTGACCAGGAGCCAGGTGCCAGCAGACAGGAGTGCCCCAGGGGTGCTGCAGCATGTGAAGGTGCAGGGAGCGGTGAAGGCAGCGGCAGCCCCGTATTCCCTTGGGCGCCTTGGCCAGGCGCTGCTGAGTGACCTCGGGCAAAGCACATAGGTTTCTCCAGGGAGGTGTTTGGATTTGGCTGCCTTGGGGTTCAGAGACCCCTTGTTAGACATTGTGGGTCAGATTGAAAGACAGGCTGAGGGTCCTCAGCTCCTCGTATCAACTGAAAGTGGGGATCTTGTTCAGCTCACGAGGCTCGCAGTGGATGAAGCCGAGCCTCCCAAAACGGAGGCGGTCCGAACCTCAAATGCACACATGGATACACTGTTTTTAACCCACTTCTTCTGCTCTTCCAGTCAATGGCATGGGGCTGACACAGGCCCATGTCGAGGGGTCTGTGGGACCTGTGGGGGATCCTGGAGGACAAAGCCTGAGGTCCCTCTGGGTGGCTATGTCATTGCAGTTGGCCATTTCCATGTGTTTCTGCCACAGAGCAGCTGCTTTTGCTTACTAAGACATCTCTACCTTGAGAAGACATTCTTGGCTTCGCTGCAGGCTCCTCCTGGTTTGCGATGCTGCAGGATGATGAGGAGGAGCGTCTTCCTGACCCATCTCCTGAGCTGGTGGGGCTCTCTCCCGGGCAGTCCCTATCAGGAGAAACACTCGCACAGGGGGGATTATCTCCTCCCGCAGCCAGCCCTGAGTATCTGGAGCTCAGTCAGAGCCCTTCCAGGCGCGTGGCAGCTGGCAGAGCGGTGCCTGTTGCCCAGGCAGATATGACGGGGGTGCGGGTAGATGGGTTGTACTGGTGCTTTACATGGAGCAGCCTGCTGTCACCTTGCTGGCCACCTGGCGCTGAGGCTGTGTGTGGTGTGGGGCTGTTTGGCACGGCTACTCAGAGGAGCTTTATAAGTGAGACGTGTAGGGTGGTGTGGGCGAGGAGGGGAAGAAGGTTATCCGGAGGCTGCTGCTGGCTGGATCTCGGCTCTCTGAAGCGATCAACACCTCACTGTCATTGAGGCAGGGACAATGCTCAGAGAAGCCCCTCTCCTTCCCCCTGGTGCCCACCCTTTGCTGGCAGGGGACGAGTGTCATGGAGGGGAAGCTGTAGCTCTCAAGGATGGGGTGCACTCCCAGGGAATCAGGTGTCTCGAATATGTGGTCAATGTCGGAGAAGCTCACCAGAGCCTGAGTAGAGTCGTAAGAGCTTTTCTCCATGTCATCAACCCCATAGGACTGGGAGTAGCTCCCCTTGTCCTGGCCCTTCTGCCTCAGAAGGCGGAGATCATCTCTGAAGTGGGGGTTGAAGAGCAGGTAGAGCAAGGGGTTCAGGCAGGCGGGCAGGGGCAGGACCACAAGGAGGATGGATTTGATGACCTCTGGGGTGATGAGGAAGAGGTTGAGCGTGGAGGAGAAGGTGAGGAAGGCCACTGGGCAGTAGAGGAGGCAGTTGGTGAAGATCAGCCAGGCCACATGCTTGACCATGGCACAGTCCCAGACAGCGCTGAACTCCCCCTTCAGCAGGTTGCAGTACAATCGGATGTAGGTGCCTGTGATAGTCAGGAAGCAGAGCATGTTTGTCATCACCAAGGCCACAGTGAAGCCCAGGGTGGCGGGTTTCCCACCTGGAATGGGATACGGGAGGCAGAGAGGGGATGCTCCATATTCCCCAATGGAGAAGAGAGGCAGAACGGCAGCCACAGAGGACAGCAACAGGCAGCAAAAGGCAGCAGCCTTGACCTTCCCTAAAGAGGGTGACTTTCCATAGCCCCGCACACAGGAGACTGAAATGCTGCACTGCACGGCAGCCAACGTCAGCAGAAAGATGGCAGCCTCAGAGGCAAACACCGACAGGAATCCCGTCACCCTGCAGCCTGCACCAGTCTCCCATCTGGCGCCGTATTTGGCAAACTGGCCGTAGGTCAGGGCGTCGACAAGAGCCAGCATACCGCAGTAAACGCCGGTCAGCATGTTGGCTCCAGCTATGGAGCCGATGATGAACTTAACTGGAGAGAGGTAGCTGGGGGAGGCAAAGACAGCCAGGATGACCAGCCCGTTGCAGAACACCGAGACCAGAACGATGACCCAAACTCCCAGGCGGATGATCCAGCTCTCAAACAACTGATCACAAGGCTTGAAGGGACCTGGAAAAAGACAAATCCCAAAGTTATAGCCAGAACATACTGCTTCACTTGGTATGTTCTGGGTACATATCATGTACCAGGTCCCAGCTCTCTCCTGGCCCCGCCAGCACCCTGAATGCTGAGGGCTGGAAAGCAGCGTACAACATCGTCTGCCCTCTTCTGCAGCTGCCTCTCCGCTCTGTCCCTGCACTCCTGGGATGCCTCTGGCATGCCAACCAGGACATCCTCTCAGATCTTGTCTAGGGCAGAAACAAGGTGCAGAGAGAGGTCATATGTGAAATGTGAGAAATGGCAAACATATCAGAGCTCCTGAAATGTAAAAAGGTTGGGGCCTGGCATTGCCACCTCGTGAGCGTCTGCAGGGCAAAGCCTTTTTGCTCTCATGTCCCACCTGCCCTACGCTGTTCGATGGGGCAGAGTCTGAGCTCCAGGTAGGCCTTTGTCCAAAGGAACTCATGACCATCATGAGTATTTCTGTGAGACTCCATACCCACTGGCACTACTGGTGTCAGGCTGGCATTTGGGCCACTCTGCCATTAGCTGCTTCTCCTCATATATCCCCTGGGATCTTGGAGTTGGTGGTGTGGAGACGTGTGAGAGATGGCTGGATGCTGCCTCCTGCTCTTACATTGCCAGCCTCTGCCCTTACACTCACGACCTTGGTGAAGTGGTGTCTTGTTGTTTCTGCATGAATGACCACTGCACGGAGGGGATGGCCAAGGTGAGATGAAGTGTCAGAGCAGGAGGGAGAGACAGCAGGCAGTGAGGAAGAGACGGAGGGAGCTGGGGTGGCAGGGAAGGGACGGGGGGGTCTGGGAGGATGTCAGGAGAAAGAATGGTGGAGGATGCACAAAAGGAGAAGGGGGCGTCAAGGGAAGGTGATGGACGAATAAAAAGGGCACTGATGGTGGATGCTGTTTCCCAAAGTGGAGAGACGGTGCAATGAGCCAGAGTTGCCTCTGGGAGGGATTTGAATGTTACAGTGAGGAGCTCAGCACAACCAGAAACAGGACAGGCTAAGTTTTAGGTGGCAGAGCACGAAAGAAATCAAAGGCAACTGAGAAATCTTATTGAGCTCAATGTGGGTGGATGTCTTTGGCTGGCTTTCCTCAGAGAGCCGGCACCTCTTTACCTGGGCAGCAGGGCATGCCCTCTGCTAAAATATTATTCCTCCTTGTCTCTTTTGCAGCAAACTCAGTGGGACAACTGGTGAGAACTCCCTGCCTGCCAGTGTCCCTCAGCTGCCTGGATGGAGCCAAGGCCTCTCCAGCCTCCAGCTGCGCTTGTGTAGGACACCACTGAGCTGTGAACGAGGACAAAATCGGAAGACCTTCCTCGAGTCCCAGACAGCCTGTGCTCACTGGTGTGTTTTTGATGGAAGTAAGGAGAAACTGGCTGGGTGCAGTCCAGCACCTCCCTTCTCTCCCTTTGTCAGGAAACAGAGTAAAGTACCCCTGCAGTGCTGCAAGTATGATCAGGAGATCAAGGACATGGTCTTGTCATGAAATATTCTGGCTGGAACAAAGCAGAGTCTAAGTCCTGCAAGGGAAGAGGAACTTCTTGTGAGCCAGAGTCTGCGCGTAGGCAGAAGAGGGGGTGATACCTGGGATTCCTGGTCAGGGATACCATGCCCTCCTAGGAGAGCAGCTACATCTGAGTGGGAGAAGGAATCTCCTCACTTGTCCCCAGTTTGGCCAAATCCCAACCATTCAGGCTTCTAATCTGCACTTCTGTGAGGCACTGCAGGAGGAGTCATGGGATCCTGGGGATTTCGAGGAGCTCAAAGGATCCCAGCTGTGTTCAAAGTGTTTCCCTGGCTGCTCACCGGGGCTTGGCGTGCACTGAATAGTGGGGTGCAGCTTTGATTCCTCAAGGTCCAGCTGGAGGTCATCTGCATCTAGGTCATCTGGGGAGAAAACAATGAGAAATGGTGCTCAGAGAAGAACGAGCAGGGCCATCAGGGCTAGCTGGGCCAGAAGCTTTTCCCACTGCCTGTCCTCAAAACAGATCTTCCCAGCCAGTTCCCAGCCCACAAGTTCAAAGTAGCTGCTGGTGTCTGGTTTGTCCCCTGCAGTCACTGCTGTAGAGGGAGAAGGTCTTATAAGCATTGGTGGGTTGCAATGTGGCCAACCCCTATGTTTTTAGGTTACTCCCAACATCTGAATTGTAAGAGCCCCAGATCCCAGAGCTGTGTGACTGCCGAGCCCTCCTCCCAGCACGCTTTATTAAAAATAAAGAAATGCTCTAGCCTGTGTGGTTACAGACAACAAAGCCTTCAAATGCATTTTCTAAATGGGAGCTTTCTGGGCAGGCTTTGTCCAGTTCATCAACAAGGACTTTGGAGCTTTGTTCAAGAGCCATTAGTCCCTACTTGCAGCGTAAATTCTTCATCAACAGCCACCACCACCACCACCAAACGGCTCAGAAGCAAAAAGACAAGACAACCCAATATTTATTGCTTCATTTTATGTCCCATGATTTCTTGGGACTGTGGTGCCCTGTTTGTAACCCTGGAGGCTCCCAATCCTGGGTTTGCTTAAAGGCAGACCGACTACCCATGCCTGCAGACTTTGGATCCATGGGGTTTGTGCGACCGGGCTGCACTGCCCTTGGAGCCCAGCCTGCTGGGCCAGCATCCCCATCACGCTGGCAGCTGCACCCTGAGCCAGGCTTGGGCTGTCGGAGGGTCAGGAAGAGACTCCTTGGCTGAAGGAGAAGCTGCTGGAAGAGAAGGGGGTCTGACACCTCAGCTGTGTTTTCGATGGTCTGTAGGTGTAAGCCATCATCAAGGAGCATGGCATCCTCTTAATCTAATCCAAGACATGCTTTTCTGCTTTGTCCCTGTTTGTTCTCAAACTGCTGCTGATTCACAGTGCTGGGACACAGTGAGGACAGCTGCTGTCCCACTGCACCGTTCCCACCCCTGGCACCAGCACGGCCTTCTGCTTCCACTGGAGATCTTTGGATGGTTTTCTGTGGGCAGGAGGAAGGGGAAAGGACACGGGTTTTGCTTGCTGCAGCCCAATATCCAGCGAGCTGGATCTGTGGCTGTGGGATGAACCTCGCTTGGATGATATGGACTGATGCTGGTGGCCAGGTGTGTGCTGGCAGCTCAGACATGGGCCAGGAAGGTGAGTGCTGAAGATATGGCTAACCCAAGTGGGATTTGGTTGCCTAATCTGTTTAGAAATGGTCCCTCTCATGAGGCCTGCTCCTTGCCTGTTTGAAAGTATGACTGGGATTATTTGATTAAAGAATGATGACAAACAACGTGCTATCTTTAGTGTCTCCTGACAAGCATTGTGGCTTTCTCAAATTCAGTGAGCTTTGGAAAAAAATGCCATTTTAAAAATCTGTCTGTATAAGAGCTGAAATATTACTGCTGCTTCGGAGTCTGGCAAGAAAACACTCACAAGTGGGATGGAAAAATATTTCCTCCTTGTATTTTATAGTCTTATAAATCCCCAGTGTCTTTTCCATCCGCAGCGCGAAGGCTGTGATGTGCAGTCACGACACTCAACTCAATGCAGAGACTTGCACTTTCTGTGCCCCCCTGCCATCAAACCGTAGCATTAAAGCGTAATCTGCCCCTGTTCCTCTTGTCTTCAAAGGGCCAGAACGCACAAAGGCTGGTTTTCAGCACAGGTTAAACATTTGCATGAAGTGAAGGAGCGATCCTTTGTTTTGCCTGGACTACTGAGCTAGCTGTGAATCGCAAAGCAATCTTTGGCCAGCACAGCGGGATTCAAAGCAGAAAATGTACCTCTCTGCTGGAAATCTGTGCTTCTCCCTGGCCTGGGAACTGCAGAGAAAAGAAAATGGCTGTTGTGTTCTAGCAAGGCAGACTGCATTGTTTCTGAAGTAGCCCTTGTTTATTTGAATTTCGTTAAGGTGCCTCCACTTTCTGAGGCCTTATGGAAAAACCCCACTTTGCTAGTAGTGCCCTTTCCATGGAAAATGGTTCCCAGCCGGCTGCACCAACATGGAAGTGGGAGGAAGAGGAGGAAAATTGCTGGAGAAGGGGTAGAACAAAAACCACTGGGCTGGATGCTTGTTCCCCTTCCGTCTTGTCTGCCGTAGCCGGGGCAGTCGCAGGTAATTAATTATCTGCAGTCGCAGGTAATTGCTCTTCCCTCAGAGTGAGGGCATGGGTGGCTGCAAGGAGCCTGGGCAGGGGCTTTTTGGGGAACTCGAGCAGCCTTCTTGAACGACAGAAACGGGAAAAGTGTAACTCTAAGCAACATCCAAGGTTTGCTGGATGGTTGCAAAAGTTACTTAGCTTTACAAGCTAATAGAGGTGCTGGACGGCGTAAAGCAGTCCTGTTCTCGAGGATAACCACACAAGTGTTTTCTCTTCTCACTTTCTATGGCTTTATTCTGTTATTGCAAACATATGCTTGTAAGTAAATATATCCCTTTCTATCCTCAAACCAGTGGTCCCGAAGGGGAGTGCTGGGACTGTGACGGAATGCCCCGTGGCAATGGGAGTCCTTGCACTTTGCCTGCCCTCCCTCTGCAGCCAGTTTTGGGATGGTGCTGGGAGCGGCTGCTGGGGAGCGTTGGGTGGATGTCCTGTGTGACGAGCCCCTGAGCCATCTTTGGGCTGCTGCCCAGCCAGACGGGACAGGCTTGGGGCAGGGGGCACCTGCTAAACGCCACCAATTATAATCCAAAGAGGCATATCCCAAGCATCAAAAATTTTGGAAATGGGATCTTAACTATCTGTCGTGACAAGGTGACAGGGTGATGAGACGTGCACTAACCACACGCCTTTGGGCCTCGCGTGGCCATTATTCAGGTGTGAATGGACATGCTTGGGTGGTGTTCAGGGGTTCCTAGGCATCTGGGACCCTGGGAGGATGGGAAAGAGCTGAGCTGGCCCCGGGGTCCATGGCACCACGAGCACTCTGTGGCTGGAGTCACAGGTCCCTTGGGCGCTGGGCTCGGCCGAGGGATGGGTGCTGGACACGGGAGCGGGACACGCTGCAGGAGGCAGCATGGCCTGGTGACTGGAGCAGGGATGTGCCGCTGGGGACCCATTTCTCACCCTCACACGGCTGCCTGGGACAGGTCACCTTTCACCACCGGGCTGTGAGGTTCTGTGGACTTCTTTGTAAAGGGCTCCTCTGTCCCTCGCCGGAGGCACTACGCAAGGCTGAGAGGACATGGCCATCTGGAAGCGTGCCCCGTCCCTCTCACAAGTTCTCCCACATCATCCAAGCGCCCTGACAAGCCTGGCTGTACACTGCAGGGACAGAGCCCCGAGTTATTTTCTCCTAACGAGACCACTATATCTCTTGCATGGAAGGAATGTTTGGGAGCTTTTTTCCTCTTTAATGAGGAAGTGTTACAAGATTTATATAACACAGCTAAATGCCACTGGTGGCTGTCTGAAAGGAAGCACTGGGAACAGAAATAAAGCAGCAATTAATGAAGTAAAATAGCAATATCAGAAAACCCTCATTGTCAAGAATAAACCATGCCTTGCTGAATGGTAAGGAGAGCCATCTGCAAAAGCTGCACGTAGGAAGGAAGGACGTTCTTGTGCATTTCACATTTGCACCTCTGCGGTTTGATATTTCAAGGCAAACCCAGTGCTTTAGCATCTGAAAATGTGAGCCTTTATGAGCTGCTAATAATCTCATCTGGCACATATTGGAATCAGCCAGCATTCCCCTCTGGTCCTGGTATCTGAGGAACACACGTATAATCCATCAGGCTGAGACTGGCTGGGAGGCCGGAGAGCCTGTGGTAGGTACTGGTCTGCTGATGGCCAGGAGAGAGTATCCTTTGAGACACCAAATGCTTTGGTGCCCAGCGAGAGCAGGTCTGTAAGCAGCACTACGGGCCCTAGCTGCAAACCAGGTCTTTCCGCAGATGCTGTAATTCGCTCCGCAAACACCTCGACTATATGCACAAGGACTGTTAAATACGGGCTGCATTAATGGTGGAAAAACTGACCCAGCTGAGAAGAAATTCCTGCAGCAATGACCGTAACATATGGCTCCTCTGTGCTGTCTGTCCAGTGTAACCACCCAGTCTACCGTGCTTCCAGGAGCCGCATCGTGCTGGTAGGAATCACTCTTGCTAGCCTCTGGCTGCACTTTTACATTGCTAAAGCTTATTCTTAGTCCTGACTGTGTCCTGAAACGCTGTCTCCACTCTCCAGCAGTTACAGAGGAAGCAAAGGGGCTCGTGCTTTTCTTCACGTTATTCCGAGATTCCCTTGCAAAGGGATCACACCAGCTTTCCGCCTGTTGTGCCGTGAGTCCGCAGGTGCAGGCGGCGTGCTTTGCATGCTCCTCTGCATGCATCTGTCCAACGGATTTCGTAGAGGTGTATGCAGAAGTGCATTGTGGAGCACAGAATAAATTGACTCTTGAACAGAATGAGCTGCTCACCTTTAACTGCGGAGCCACTTCTGCCCTTCATACGCTAGCCCCTGTCCCTGTGCTCCCATCGTGGAGCCATAGAACCACGGAGAGGTTTGGGTGAGAAGGGACCTTTAAAGCTCATCCAGTCCAACCCCCCTGCAGTGAGCAGGGACATCTTCAACTAGAAAATAGATTATATTCCCCAAACTTGTCCTTTTCTTCATATTTAACCCTGACCTTCACTGTAGCATCAGGGTAGGTGCACAAAAGTAGCAGACACATCTCCCTACCTCCAGCCTACTGCACGTTCCAGTTCTCTGAGTTCATTCTCTTACTCAGATTAATCCTTCAACATCCTCTGCATGTTGTAGCAACAAAGACTGATGTTCTGCCAAAGGCTCTGTACTGCCCAGACTCTAATGTCCCATGTAACCCCAGCCACCTTTCAGTGGCCTGGGTGGCCTGCCTCTATAGTCAGCAAGGCCACATTAGCAACGGCGTCCATGCTGCTGCGGACTGCCAGAGCTTTCTGTTAGATTGTGAAGGTTTGGATGGACCAGATCAGCTCTTTCTCCAATCGGTGACACCAACTGAGGCCCATTCAAGTAACTGGCCACTAGAGCTGGAGAAGGATCAGTCTGCCTTCCCTGAGGCAGGTCTTACTCCATGGCGGGCCATGGGACCACTCCTGCAAATGCAGGATCGCATCCTAGCTCACAGCATGGCCCTGCCCATGGACTGATCGCCGTTCAGCCCAGTTTACTTACAGTGATTATCAGCATGACCTGGAAACAATTCCATGGTCCTCTTGTGGGGATCCTCCTCCTCGGGGCTCATGTCTTCTGCCTCCCATTGGTTGGACATCTTGAAGAAGCTGCCGCAGCTTCCATAGCCACAGCACTGGTAGGCGTAAGGTACCTCGAGGACCCTGCAAAGGGGGAAAGCATCACCGCCATGACCTGACTCGCCATTGCTTTGCGCTTTTAGCTTAATTTCCACATGTGACAAAAGCCAGTCTGTCAGGTGATGGTTACATTGGATCGGGACTTTGTTCTGGTGGAGGACTCCATGTAGGAGAGAGTGTGGACCCAAATCACCCCACAGTGTCTCTGCACTGCCCCACTTTTGGTGCCTAAGACACAGTCTGTCCATAGGATATTGAGACAATACTGATTTTCTGACCAACCCTTACAGCATCCTTTCTTTTGTTGAAGGTGAGAAGCTTCTTGAGAGCTCAAGCAAGTGCAAGGTCCCCCTTGCTTGTTGCTGAAGGTCAGAGCGGCACCTCCAACCTCCAGTTCCATGAGCGTGGCTCTCCCCTGCCAGCTCAGGCAGGGAAATCTCAGGTCTCTCAAGTGTAACAAGTTATTTTAATAGTTCTGATTTCTACTTGAAAGTAGAATTGTTGGTTGTTAATTATAGCATATATTACAAGGTTAATTAAACAGCAGCTGAACATCATCTGGGTTAAATACCAGACAGCAGCTGCATTTTCTTCAAAGACAGCAAACTCCTGCCTCTTTGCTGGAAGTCAGGAAGACTGCTGATGAAGGCAAAGGAACTTCAGGTTTTCCAGACAATTAAGGTCTTCTGACAAGATCAGTAAATATGATGAAACTCTATATTCTAAAAATATGCTTTTGTTTTAAGTTCCCAAACATTTCTGGCTGAGCCCCGGGAGGCTATGGAAACTCTGTATACAAGCTTGCTTCCTGTTACGAGCTCCAAATTAAATGACGTTATTGAAAGGTGGTAGAGAGGTACAGATCCTCCCAAAATGGTGAAGAACTGCTCTCAGATGGTTCCTCCAAACATGTGCTCCAAGAATAAGACTACTTAATGGCAGTACCCCCAGATTTGGGAAATGTTACTGAGTCCATCACCTGGTGTGGTTCAATGAACCACTCCTGCAGACTCAGTCTCTCTGGTACAAATCTAAACCAGCTCCACAGATGTCAATGGGATTAGTTTAGAGGAGGAACATCCCTGAAAGTGCTGAACGTCACCCGCTCTGCACAAGGGACTGCCAGCTTGGATGTGGAAAGCCCTCCAGAAGCTTCTGGGATCCCCTGCTGTTTGGAAACCAGTTATGCAGCAGATCCCAGCTATGAGGAGTCAAAAAAGTCGGAAGAGAAGGCCCTGCAGGCACCAGTGCTGAGGCAGACCAAAGTGACAGCTCCGCACTTTGCATTGAGCCTGAGCCCAGTGTTGGTGCAGTGGTCTGTGACCCCAAGCAGTGTGTGTCTAAATTTGAGAAGCTCCAGCCTTGGGAACCTATACGGAGTGAGTGGGAGTATCAACTCATGCATCCTTGGCTCCAAGGGAACTACCTGGGAGACCCAAGCAAAAGATGGCTTCACCTCAGGGGAATCTGAGTCATCTGGACCATGGGACCCTCCGCCTGAGGGCAGGTGCCATGCTGGAGACCCACCACCGAGGGAGGGTGAGGAGAGCCAGAGCCTGCAGTGCAGCACTGTGCTCCGAGCCTTTTGTAGCCTTGTCTTACTCAGCTTGACCCTCAGGCTCCTCATTAATCCATAGCAGACAAGACACGGCCACACAAACAGAGTTTACTGAAGGAAAGCTGGATGTCATTAGCTAGGACTGGCTTCTGGGAATGTTTTCCATTGAGAGGAGCCCTGAGCTGGGCCCGCTCCATGCTTTCCACTTGTGTGTGTGTTTGGAGTGAGGGCAGTGGGCCCGGGAGCGCATCACCGCTCTCCCATGGAATATTTGAGGCACGTTAGCAGCAGATGAAGCTTCCTCAACCTATTGGCCTGAAAGGATGGAGGAAAGCATGAGATAAACAAGGAAAATGGGAGGCTGATTGCTGTAAGCAAATACAGGCTGTGCTGAGCACCAGCAGTGAAAGAGCCAACACCACCAGTACCTCATTTTGGGGAAGCTCTCCTTGGTGAAGGGCTCGGAGAGAGCGGGGTTGCCTTGTAGCTTCAGATGGGTCAGTCCACCCAGACCATCCAGAGGCAGCGTGACCAGCTGGTTATCAGTCAAGTCCCTGATGAAGGAAAGCAGAGAGGGAGACTGCGGTCAGGGTTTTGCTGCTAGTGGCATCTCAGCCAAGCAGAGGCTTGGAGAGCCATGCTGCCTGCCTTGATTGCTCCCTCAAATGTGATGCTGAAATGGGGCTGGGTGCTGCAGGGGGACCAGGATCTCTGGAGATAAACGGATTGATACTGCAGTCCCTGGGGAAAATGAGGGGCAGGGATTAATGCCCATGCTGAAAGCTCTGGGTAGTGTCTACCTCCCTGTGCACATATCTGCCCCATCCATCTCGTCCCCCACCACTTGCCCCCTGATAGTTCCGCTACGACTGCAGCTCCCAGCCCATAAAATACCCAAGAGTCTCAGTGAGGGACCTGGGGGCTGGGGACCCCTCCAGAGCCAGCAAAGATGGTCTGCAGTGACTCTTGCTGAAATGGGCTAGCATGCTGATCCGTCAAGGCACCTAAGGCAGGTGTGAAAGCATCCGAAAGTGGACGTTTCAGTGTTCAGGGTGAGAGCGTCTTGAAGATGGCCCCTCTGCACTTTCATCATCCCTTTAGTATTGATAGGAAACCTTGGGATTTGGTCTGCCCATGTCGGTCAGTGCTGAGACATGCACCTCAGCACTGCAGCCTTCTGATCTCTAAATGCCAGGTGTCCTAGGAGCTTGGGGAGCCAACCTGAGGTCCCCAGACACCTGCTGTCTGTGCCCCACTGTGAAAGAAATATCACTGCAACTTACAGCTTGGTGAGCGAGTGCAGGGTCACAAAGGCTTCAGGGTGAATAAACTGGATGTAGTTCCAGCTCAGGTCTCTGCAAGGCAAGGACATGCCAGTAAGAGGGGTGCAGAGCAGGGCAGTGAAGCTGCTGACACTGGCCTGGCCAAGGGGTTCACCGTGAGCAAACGCAGGATCAGTAGCCCTTGGCTGGCAGCAAGTGCTGTCTCTGCAGCTCCCTGGAGGCAAATACGTTTGGGTCTATATGTGAGTGGTTTCTAACGGAGGGCATGAGAGTTTGCCTCACAGGAGCTCTTCTACTGAGACCAATGGGGAAGGTTCCTTTTGGGCTCATTTCTGTAAATGTGGAGCTTTAATGCTAAGGTGCTAAACCTCAGAGCATTAGACAGGTTATGCCTTAGTTCCAGAGCGTCCTTGATGTGGTCACGCTACTGGGTGCCCAGTCAAGGGCCAACAGCGCCAGGAGCTGTGTGGAAGGTGAACCAAGTTTTTGCATGTTTCCTGTCACATACAGTTGGCTTGGTTTTGGGGAGGATTCATTGAGGCTCCTCAGTAAACTCTGCTTCTGTCTGAGCCAGAGGGCTCCTCTCACTGTCATCAGCAGAGAGGAACCTGCACATCAAGAAGCATTTCTTCTCCTAAGGCTAACTACACGAGCGATCTCCTACATACATCTACATCTCTCCAGCTCTGAAGGGAGCCAGGGATGCCTGCCCAGATGTGTGCGGCTCACTTCAGATGGCTAAAATTGGGTGAGTTGTATCCTTCCCACAGGGACCCAGAACATACCCAAAGGCAAATGCGAGAGCTTCTACGCTCAGCTGTACGGCTGTGTGACTACAGCGTGGCAGCAGCATGCTCGTATTTGCATGCCTGTCTGTAGCGCTACATGTAATACGTGAGTGTTCCTGTGCGGTTACAAACACGGTGTACGTGACGCTCGTGGGATCTCTAGGAGTGCTGGACTATTAAATGACACTCAAATTGCCACACCATGGGCTGCTATGCGATTCAGTTCGCTTCCTAACAGAACAGTAAATAAAGACCATGAGCACTTGGAGGGCTCTTCCCACATGTCACAGGGAGAATCGTGCCCTGCGGAGCCTCACTAGCTTCTCAAAGGTGCCGAGCACTTTTAAGTGGGCTGTCTACTGCAAGACATACGTGTATGACATGTGCATGCCTCTGCGCCCTTAACACATCTAATACGTGCTTTTGAGTTGAGACAGTCCCAAATCAAATGGGTTGTTCTGCACGGGTGTTCCATGAGTGCACAGCCCAGGCCTGGTGTGTGTAAGGAAAGGGGTGCTGGAGCTCGTGCACGTCGAGAACATCGAGGTAAATCCCTGCCACCAGTCCACATCTTCATGGGCATTTAGGAGGCAGGTGTCCGTGCTGTGTGCTGGGCAATGTATGAGTTGCAGTCTGTGGTCAGAGCAGGTGGTGTGGAGCGTCCGCACGCCTGGCAGGGAATGAGGTTATTTACAGGGGCTGTCTGCATGCAGGAGGAAAGCCGGGGAGAAGGTTTGTGCCCTGTTCTTTTGTAAGGGGAAGTGGAAGAGGGACTGCGCTCCAGTCCCTCTTTGCTCCTCCCAGCGAAGGGAGAGGGAATGGGGTTGGGAAACTCCAGATCAGTCTGGCTGGTGCTCACAGCTCCCCTTCCCCCAGCAAAAAGCCCAGTCATTCCCCCTGCCAGACAAGACTTACATGGAGCGCAGGGCCATGAGCTGGACAAAGGTGTCTGCTCTGATTTCATGGATCCTGTTGTGCTGGAGACCACTGAAAAAAACAGAAACTGGTCTGAGAAAACTGAAGGCAGCATTCATACTTTGTAGGGATCGTTGCCCCATGGCAGCAGACATAAACTGTCACAGTGGAAGTTGTCATTCGAGCTTGGGAGACCTCCCCTTATTTCAAGGCGTAAACAGGATGAGCAACGAAACAGCTCAAAGCCCCTGTCTCCTGTGGGCAGCTGCAGGGCTCAGACAGCCTCTCCTCCTGATGCCATCATGGCACGGTAAAGTGCTGTTGATGAGGGTGGTCAGAGGTGCCCCATTATCTCTAAAGCCTACTCTGCTCCACTGAGCCTGCCAACGCTTGGTCCAGAGCAAAAGAGGAGGGCTTGGAAGCTTTGTCAGCAAACAGCTCTGTGTGACTCTTCAGGAAGGACTGCACGGTGCTGCCCGTTGCCTTGGTGATGACGAAGGGGGTCTGAGAGCTGCAGGCATCTCAGCTTTTCAGGAATTAGTATCCTGATGTCTTGCTGAACCCACCATCCACATCCTGCATGTTTATTTTCATAAAGTGTCTCAGCTCCTGCACACCAGCAGCCTCCCGACTCCCTGGGGTAGGGGAAGAGCTGACTCGGTGTTTGCTGACTGACCTATACACTCCCCGTGCCCCTTGAGACATCCAGAACTGATCCAAGCATCCACTTGGTAGGAAACATTCACAGTGTTTCAGTTTTCTTTTCCCTGGTGTGGAACAATGGTGAATATTTTCAAAAATTCCTGCAAAACGCCCATCATGAATTCCCAGACTTGCAGAAGTGGTCTCCTCCGTGTGCGACCTTCTGCAAGAGGCAGCCACTGCCTCGTGCTCCACCTCCAACAACTCCCCAGGGTGTTTGTTGGGTAGCTCACCTGCCCTAGACTCAGAAGTGATCTTGACTCATCTCACATGAGGATCTGCATGTGATGGTTGTAATATCTCAGCTGGTATTTGGCCACGCATTCATGTTTTGGAGACAGGGGCTTGAGGTTCTCCTTATCTGCTCTGCTGCTGGTTTCTCAATGCCCTGTGTAGCCAGGAAGGCGTTGCTCCTACTTCTAGGTAAGATTTCAAGTGAGGGCCGTGGGAAGCTCTGTGCACAAATCTGGGGGTCTCACTGCGTGGGAGAGGTGGGGCTTGGGAAGAAGGGGTATGAGAGCAAGCTAGTGAAAAATAATTCAGGGATGTTCAGCTGCGAGGGACCACCTGTGTGTGGCAGGTAAAAACCTGCGCGTTGGCAGTTACAGCAGAGCGACTGGCACACCGGAGTCGTCTGCGTGCCAGGCTGTACCACCACGCACCACCACACTTGTTTCCGATGTATTTCCCGGCAGGAATGCTGATGCCTGATGAGGGTGGGGCTTACAGGATAGTAACTTCGGGCTTCAGGGACTTGTCCTGGTTTTATTTAGTGAGGGGGGGGGCTACAGTGGCAGCTTCTGTAAGCAGCTGCTAGAATGTGAGGAGTTCTTCCCCCGAGGAGGAAGGACCGGCATAAAACAACATGCGATGGACTGACCGTAACCCCCATTCCCTCTTCCCCCCTGTGCCGCTCGGGCGGGGAAGGAGGTAGAGATAATGTTAAGCCTGGGAAGAGGGAGGAGTGGAGGGACCAAATACTCATTTTATAATAAAGTGTTAATTTAAGACACAGTCTGTCTGACTTAAGTAGTCTGAAAGAGGGATTTACTGTGCTTTTGTATTAATGTTGAGTCTGAATTTGGTATTTTATAAAATATTGTAAGAAGAAATTTAGGCACAATGCATGAAACTACAGGTTTGGAATTCTGGAAGTTCATCCTTTTTTTGATGTCTTTTCTATTTTTTTCAAACATTTTCCTGGGGATACTTTAGATAAAAATACATTTAGCCCTAACTCTGCCTCAGAGCTCCCACAGAGGCAGCAAGGGCTACGTAACTCTCATTTTCATGTGGTTTCTCAGTGTCCTAATGTCCAGTTTTGTTAAGGCTGGTTGAACTGGTCTGGCCATCCAGGCTGGGGTGCTGCAGAGACCAGGGACAACCCCTCCAGTATATTTTTGTGGGGATGCTGCTCCCATACATCTATTCTTCTAGGCTGCAGAATTCTGTGAAAAATCATGGAGTCTATGATTTTTTTTTTTTTCTCAAAAAGGCCAAGAACTTCTGTTAGGTTTGAAGTGTAGGGCTAGATCTCCAGACACTTTGAACTGAACGTGAATAACTCTGTCCCCGAGCAGTAGAGGTGTGGCCCAGGGCCCAGAGGAGACCCAATTCAAGTCCTACACGTGAGGAAAGCATCAATCTTCTCTATGGAGGGGCTAGCCCTGAGCAGTGTGGACAAGAGCTGCTTTGTGCCCATGGCATGGAACCCCTCCTTGAAGCAGAAGACATTTATGGCTCAGAGAAACCCCATTCCTGATTAGCTCGTACTGGGACTTGAGTTAGTGAGGTAAAATTCAGTGCTGTCACTTCCCACTTCTGATTGCTGTGGCTGGGGCCTCTGAAAAGACCTGAGTGAATTAAGTGCCTGTGCACAGGGGATGTATTTTTATTCTGTATTTGCACAGGGGCAAAGAGTGGAGCTCTGGTCCATTTGCAGTCTCAATAGTGAGTCACAATGCTCAGCTTTCCTAGTGCCTGGTGAAGGTTGAATTTTGTTTGTGGGAGCTGCTCCTCTCCGCGAAACAGCCCGTTTCCCCCAGAGCATGGTGCAAGACAGGGCGTCTCTTTACTCACAGCTCCTCCAGCCGCTGACACCGGTGGAAACTGGGCAGGTCTTCGATTTGGTTGTGTGACAGTTCTCTGCAGAGGAAGGACCAGTACAGTAACGTTAGGAGGTCAAAAGCGAGTGCCCCCGAGCCCTCCCCTGGAACGCAGGTATTGCTGGGGAGGGGGATGACCTGACTTCCATTCTGCACAGCTGCAGAGAGCGGTAGCCCCAGGCGAGGGGGATCTCCACTCTGCACACATCTGATCCTTGCTCTGAGCATCTCTGTGCACGGCAGGCGCTGCTCGGTGGTTTACCCACTCACCCAGCCCCAGCCCAGCTGCCTCCAGCACAAGCTGCGGACTGATGGAGCTGCCTCGACAGCTGGGGTGGGCTTTTCCTCCCCAGCCCCAAGTCAGCTGTGAGACGCATCCGTGCCAGCTTCTGCCGTGCACAGCCTTGTTTTTCTGTGGGCAAAGCAGAGGGGTGTTTGTGCCAGAGCTCCCATCCTGCTGTTGTGGATGGGGGAGCTCACAGAAGCTGCAGGTGGCTGGCAGAGCCTGGGGAGGTTTTGGCTGGCGGAGCAGCCAGCCTTGCCTCCTTCCTGGCACAGCAAACCCCCCTGCCCATCGCCTGCTCTCCATTCAGCCTCCCCTGGCTTCTCCCCAGGGTTAGGGAAGGGGTTTTGGCATGGGCAGTGATTTGACATGAAAGACTGAAAACCTCTGGTCCTCATTCTTTCAAGTGCTGTCGCTTGAAAGCAATTCCCAGCAAACTCCGATTCCCTCTGCTTCGTAGCCCTGTGTCATGTCAGTGTCCAGAGTAGAGTGACTTGGTAGTCAGAGGAAAATCTGTCCTGGCACAGTTTAATGTGAATTTATTAAAACTGTTATGGGCTGGGTAAGGAGTAATGCTTAAAACCAGCTCTTTCCCCCACCAGCAGAGGCTGGATTTGTGGTTGTTGAAGGGAAATTTGCCCCAGGGTAAAGTTTTGTATGTGGCCTCTCCGCCGACTTTCCAAACTCGGTTTCCATCTCTTTGCCAATAAATTGCTGCTAAAACATTTCAATTATTTATTTTTTTGCCAACCCCCTTTCCACCAGTTTTCCATGGTGGGGAGGAGGAGGGAGGGAAAAGCGAGCAAAAGTTTTGTGCTTGGCTTTGGAGACTGTCATCCAGAGAAAGAGCTATAGCATCGATCACTTTTCCCTGGTCCCTGTGTCAATCTGCTGGGCTTGACAGGGCGATGGCTTAGCTAGACAGTGATGAAGGGAGAACACAGCCCCAGGAGTTATTTCTGGTTCCTCTAGAGAAAGGGTAACCAGATGCAGCCCAGTATCTACCAGCAGAGCAGCTCAGTCGCTGATGCTGTGTTGTGGACACACCAGGATGAAGGTACTGGTGGCATCAAGGGACTTTAGCTCTTCTCAGGGAAGTTTCCTCTATTTCTGCTTGAGAGGAAAGACAAATCTGTGCCCCACGCTCTGGACAAAAGCAGCAGAACGATGCCAGGTTGATGCCAAGCTCAAGCTGGGCAAGGCCGCCCTGACTGCAGTGCCCGTGCACAGACCGGCGCTGCAGCGTGGCTGGGAGCCTCACGTCCCTGTGCTGGCCCTTACAGCCCCCGTGCAAGATCTCTGCAGAGAATCTGCGGCGTAATGTGAGCAGTAGGAGGCCAGAAATGCGGCATTAACTGCGTCAGCTGTGTTCAGACGTGTCACAGTCGTAAGGTCAGCCTAACCAACTGTCGAAGGGCTGGCAAAGTGGGGGAAGGCAGCGGGAGCAGCCACTAGCTCTGCGGGGACAGAAGGCCAATGCATTTCAAAGAAAGATGTCGACATGCACAAACATTGGCCCACATAACCTCTCTCCAAACTCTGACAACAATGCAGTTAATGTCAGTAAAATTAACTGGGAAAGAGGAACAAGGAACAAGGAACAAGGTAGAGTGTCCCTATAAAACTCTCCCACAAGGAGGAGGCAGGCATGAAGAACAGGCTCTGCTGGAAGGTTTACAGTCTGATAACTCGCAAACATAAACGGAGTGCTTGGGACCCTACAGCCTGGGCCACTCCAAGGCTACACGTTGGTGGCAAGACATCCGTGGCATTGGTCCGGATGTCTAAAGATGAGAGATGTTTCCTACAGGGACAGCTGGAGCCAAAATGCTGTGATCTGCTAAGTTACAAATTGTCTTCTTTTATTTTTATGTTTTTCTCTTGTTTCTGATTTCTGTGATCAAGAATTCACTCCTGTTTCTTTCCTGAAACAAACTTGTTTTCATTTTCAGCTTGCTTGTATAAAGACTGATGAGAGGCAAGCCTCCTGCTTGCCCTAAGGCTGCAAACTTGTGTAAATCTGGCTCATGACTAATTTCCTGAGGATGTCTTTGACTGCAGACAAGGTTGAGGATCTCAGGAATGAGGGCTGTGATTCCTGAGAAGATGCAGGAGTCTTTCTGAGATGCTGATTTCATCATGTTCCAAGTTAAAGAAGAGTGCATCTCCCAACTCGGCATCATGCGATGCCTTGCCAAGCAGCTAGAGCCGAAGCAACTTAGAGACTCTGACCTGCCACTGCTGCACCACTTGAGGGGCTGTAGCCTTGTGGCCTTGCAGGTCTCCATCAGGTCAGGCCTGACCCTTCCTGAGATTTGAACAAGACCCTTCCTCCAGGTGATGGCATTTCCTGGAGCTCCAACTGCGGTAAGCCAACGTTGGGGCAGAGCGTTGTGTGAAATGTAATTTACGCCTGGCTTTTGTGCTGTGTATAGCTAAGAGCTCTGAAATGCTGCTGCTGTTCTCACCCACCACCCTTTCCACCCTCTCTACCCTCCTTGCATGGAGTAGACAGTTCCCACTGGTGTAGAACAAGGAGAAGGCAAATGTGGATGTGCCTTATTGCTTACAGCCCTGTGTCCAGAGCATCAGGCTGGGATGAAGCAAGTGAGTTCAAGAACATGCAGAGGTCAGGGTAGTGCCTAAGCAAATGATGTTTGCTCCATGGAAAAGATAATGGGAACAAGAACCACAGGATGGTCTTCCATAGCTGGTTCCCTTCCTGAGCTAGACAAGAAGAAAGCCTGGTTCCTGATGGCACATTTCTAAAGACCTGACAGGACAGAGAACCGTGTGTTACTCACAGGATTCGGAGACTGGGCAGCTGCTGGCACATCCCTCTGGGGAGTAAATGGATGCCTGCCCGGGTCAAGGTCCTAGAGGAGTGGAGGAGAGAGAAGAAACGGTGTTACTGAGAGCCAGCGCGCAGACTCTGTGACCTGCAAGCCCAGCTGCCAGTCCCAGGTAGTGGCAGGAGAGGCGATATCAGTGGGATAACAAAATATCCGGAGAGAAACAAAAACTGACTTGGAAATGGGCACTGCTGCTGGACCCAGTAAAGGTGAACGTGCCTGTAAGAAATTCTGGGACCTCGCTGAGTACCGAATTCACTGGTGTCCTTTGCCACGTTGAGGTATCAGTGCCCTCTGTGGCATGCTCTGCCATCCCAGCTCCCCATTGTCCGGACTGATGATCCACCTGGAGCTGTGACTGCCTCAGAAACGTATGGGGGATGAATGGTGTGTCCTCGGTCCCTGAGGCAAGGCAGAGCCAGGTCACCCTCCTGTGCTCGGCTGTGCTCCCGGTTTGGGCACAGTGTGTGGAGCAGTGCCCTGGAGAGGAGAACTGTGAGTGGCCAGAGACAGCATGTCCTCCAGGCTCCTGCTGTTCTGGGTCTGGTGGTGCGAGGATGGGACCAGGTCAGTTCCAGCAGCCCCCAACCCGGGTGGCAGATGTGTGGCAACACAGCAGATGTTTCCTGCACTGCACTGCACTGCCAGTGCTGGTCCCAGGATGGGCAGAGACAGTGGGTCTCAGCAGAACCTTCTGAAACACTGCACCCAAAGTCTCATGCCTTCACAGATGCAGAGGAAAAGGAGAAAAAAAAAAATAAAAAAAGATTGGAGCACACTCAACAGTATCGAGAAAGCAACTCACAGAGAGGAAAGCTGCTTTCAGGAGCCACAGGGGTGAAACGAAGCAGAGAGGTGAGCGGCCAGGGAGAGGCAGAGCTGAAGACAACCAACCGCACAGCACTGTGAAAGTTGTCCTCGCTGAAACAGCCTGAATGGCCTTGAAGGAGGAAGAGCACAAATAGCAGGGTAAAAGGGAGAGAGTCGCCACTCACAAAACTTCTAGGCTGGTGGTGCCTTTAAGGTCTGGGAATTCTCTGATGTCCGTTGCACCGTTGAGCGACCTGCAGAGAAATGAGGGTGAAGTGAGGTGGACGGAGGATCCAGAAGCAAGTGCAGATGCCCAAGGTCCCAGACCCATCAGCCATGGTGGCAAATCTACTTCCTCAAGCTCAAATGTGGTGGGGGGCCTCAAATCAGAGGCCCAGATGCAAAGGTGCCCCTCGCATCAGCATGCCACTGCTGGCTCAGCGGTTGAGCAGATGTCTCACGCAGTGCAGATGTGTTTAGCCGGAGAAGGGCATTTCTATGCAAGGAGGTTTGGCAAGCTTAGACCCTCCCCCAACCACTGACATTCTTGGCATGATCTCTACCCAAATTAAATAAAAAAAACCCAAACAATTACCATGGGGAATGTAAGCAGGGCATCCCACCCAAGCCTCCCAGAGTCTATGCATTTGGAAGTAAAGAATGCATGGGTATTTGAAGGATTTATTTTATTTGCCTCAGTGTGTGTTCCTGCAGTGAGAGGCTGGGTGAAGCTTATAAATAGAGGTTTTGAGGTTGCCTCTGCCTCAGTATTGAGTACTGTGCCACAACAGATTAGCTGGAGAGCCGGCCAGTCCAGGCCAGCCAACGTGGAGCAGTTCTGGTCCAGATGGTGCCCACCACGTGTGGTGGCCCTGGAGCAGGCTTAGGGCCATACATATGAAGGAAGCCCTGTCACTGCTGGCTGCCCAGTAAGATTATTTGTGCCATGGTGTTGGTGTTATGGGACACGTGTTCCTCCAGTTCTCCATCTTGTGGATGCCTTCGGTGGCCTTGTGTTAGGACAACTACCCAGCAGTGCAAGGCTCACTTGAGCAGTGTGCAGCAAAAGTTGTGGCACTTGTGAGTGTGGTCTCTGCTGGTGCTGATGCAGCTGTGGAGACCCTAGAAGGCTCCAACGCCTGTCAGCTGGGTGGGCAGGAGGAAAGAATTGCTCCCTCCAAAATGCCCTTCTCAAAATTATTCTTCCTCAGCAGAAAACTTCTGCAGTGTCTACTCCTTGGCTCACTGCCTTTTGGGCTGGCCAGAAGAGTGACATCGTGGTCTTCTATTGGCACAAGGGCTCTAGAAAAGAGGAAAGGAGAAGGCCACTAAGGTGTCCAGCTCCCAGGACTTGGAGCTTGGATGTGCGGATGTGGTTGATGAACTTACAGAGTGTGGAGCTTTGGCAAGTACTGGAAAGCAGACTGTCCAACGAACTGGATGGGATTGTCATAAAAATGGCTGCAAAGGAAAGGAGTAGCTGGTCAGATTCTGCTGTGCATGAAAAGAAGATGCTGTTACAGGTCAAGAGCCTTGGAACAACTAATAAGCTAGGTAGGAGGTGCTGGCTATTCCTTGAGGAACTCTTGTTTTCCAGCTAATCCAGACTCTCTCACTAGCCTGTTTTGGCTGAAAATTGGCACAAGTAAAGTCTCCTGCTGCTCTGGAAGGGCCCTTTAGGGTCCTGTGAACCATGCCAGCTGGAAAGATGCAAAGCCCTCCTTGAACCCTGCTGGGAAGCACCTTGCACTTCCTCTGATCTTACATATCCACAGCACCAGGATCTTTCCCACTTGTCACAGTCAGTGGAGAGAAGTGAACTCTTCTAGGATCCAGCTAGCTTTAGGAGGAGTTGAATCGCTTCCTACAAGAAGCACTTTCTCCCCACCAACTGTGAAAGACTTTAGGTGGGCAGATCCAGTGGAGACATGAGTATTCTGGATGTGTCCCACCCCCACATCACTCCAAGGATGGTGCCCAGGGAAGATGGGTATGAGCCTAGTTTGTTTTGACTTGAGCAGTGACTGTTTTTACCCAGTGTCACCATGGCTTTCCAGTTGTTGGTATTTCTATAACTTAAGTCTCAGACTGGCCAAGTAGAGCTTTTCTCACTTGCCATGATTTCCAGTATCAGTGTGGTTGAGGGAAGAAGTGTCTAAAATCTCTGCCTGTGCCTAGGTCAGAAGGGCAATGTGCTGGCAACTGGATGTATTTATCTGCAGAGCTTCATGGCCATGGATCTGGGGTAGACACACAATGATCTGGGTTGATGTGGTGTTCCACCTCCCTGACACATACAGCTCCTGCTGTAGCTGGCTAGCGGCTTTTCTAAACACAAGGAATAAACACAGGCAGATGTCAACCAGGGCTTAGAAAATCCTGTTACGCATGACAGAATTTCCAAGCAGACCACCCATATATTGTTCCCTCCTTGTTATCAGCCTGTGCTGCAGCAAAGTTCAGCTGCGGGGAAAGGAGAACCCATGGCAAAAAACGTGAGGCATGGCTTAAAAGGAGCTAATTTCAGCTTGCATTGGCCCATATATAACAAAAGTCAAATTGCAGTCATGCTGACAACTGGCAGAAATCCTGACCATAGACATCAGGAAATGCTCCTTTCCAGGGGAAGTAAAGATTTAGGAAACACTATTTAATTTTCTTACATTGTTTGGAGGAGGGGATTCCCAACAAATGCGTTCTCTGGAATAGCTTTGATGTTGTTGTTGTGAAAACCGCTGTTGGGAGAAACAAATACCTTGATATTAACGGGTGAGAAAGGCTTGGAGACACCTTCTTTCCTCAACGCTTTTAAAGGCAGAGAGACTTCAAAACACACATAAAATAGGAGGTATAAGCTCTGTTCCTGCAGTAGCATCATCCCAGCAAGTGAAGAAGGCCTGTCCTTTGGCAGTACAAAGCCCTCCTTCTGCTGTATCTACTCGGCGTATAGCTTGGTGCTCCATACGTCAGTCCACTGACCTCACCAAGAATGCAAGGACTTAAGCTTTAACACTTTACACGTCAGAAAACAGGAGCAAACAAAACACACTTATTTTATATCCTCTAGGAATTGCAATTTTAATGGATGATCACTTTGTTATAGCTCCACAGGTGTTAACCAGAGCATGGCTTATCATCAGTTATTGGGCCATGTGACTTTAAAGTATTTGTAGATCTAGCTGTGATGTTTTTGGTTGAACTTGAGGAAATTGCTATCCGTAAACTTTTGCAGTAGAAGAGAGCTCTGTGGCCACAGACTGATCTCCTGTACATCAAAGGCAGCCACGGGATTCTGTCCATGACCAAGACAAGGCTCTGGGTGATGCCCAGGTTGTTTAATCCCAGAGGAGTTTGTATGAGTCATTAGTTGGATGGTTGTTTGAAATTTGCCTCTTACTTAGTGATGGGCTTTTCAAAAGCCATCTCAAAATGGCTTAAGGATCTTATTCTCCTTTTGAATGTCAAAATGCCAGATAATATCTGGTCTGATCTGAGAAATCTCCTTGACAAGAAATTTTTCCAGTAAAAGAAGTAGTAGTAGTGTCCAATTTTTACTCCAAGCCTCCCAGAAACACCAAAGCAGCTACTTTTGTCCCACCCCAGCCTGTCACCAGTGTGACACAGTCTTGGGGTCCACAACAACTGTGGATCCACATCAATTTGACTTGACACTTTTGTGGATGTTGTGAGATGGTTTCCCATTTTTAGTGTCTCCCAGGCTCAATGATTAGAGGAGAGAGAACTAGCTACTAAAATGGTTATAAACTTTTGTAATTCCCTATTATAAATTTGTCCTAAGGGAGATCAGTTTCTGCATGTCAGAGGAGGTGGCACAGGGCGTGCAGAAGCCATGGCCTCACAATAACACAGATAACTCCATGACCTTGGTTTCAGGCTGGGGAATGGACATTAGAAGCAGCTGGAGATCAGACGGACTTCGAGTTCATCAGATACCACAGGAGAATGAAGAGCTGCAGGAAGAGCCTGCTCCAAGCTTGATGGGGGATCTCCCACTCCCCTCCATCAGCCGTGGTGCAGAGGCTGATGGTGAGGTGATTAGAGCTGATGGAAACTGAGGGGATAACTGCTGTCTGTGGCCGAGAGGGCTGGGAAAGATAAAAGAAAGGCTTGGACGAAGTGCTCTCCCCAAGTCAGAGCACATGCAATGCTTTATTGGTCACCCTCTGTTGGGGAATGCTTTTGAAAAGGAATAAATAGAAAATCTCACAGCTCCTGCAGTCGACCCAGTGTCCTGATAGCCCCAGGAAATTCCAGCAGCTCATTGTAGTTTAGATCCCTGAAAGACAGAGAAGGGAAAAACATTCATTAACGTGGCTGTAGGAACTCAACCGAGTGTATCTGTGCTTTGAAGGCATGGAAACTTGGTTGTTAAGCATGAGAGACAAGTTTTTCCTACCGTGCTGATCCAGCCACGGCCTGGAAACAAAATCTCACACATTGCTGCAGCAGGATTATTCCCTGCTAGGAGCACTGTCAGGCGAGAACCAGTCTAAGCCGTGGCTGCTGCCATCTGGACTCCTTCCCCCGCCAAGTCCCTCCATGCCCAGCATTGGACTCTGCTGCTGCTTTGCATCTCCAGAGTGCCCTGTTCCCTTCTTCCAGGGACTCGTCCCGAGATGCTACGACTATGAGTAATCTTCCCTGCCTTTCCAGGTCAAAATGGGATGTTGTGAAGGATGAGACACACGAGAGCAGCTTCTGTTGTGTGGGCCCCATGAAAGGACTTTCTCTGGCCCTCCTCACCCTGCGGTGCAGAGGGGATCAGGGGACCATTCCCTTGGTGCTTGTCCTGGGGATGCCGGAGCTCCCTACCTCTTGGATGTGCTGTGACTGGGACCAGCGGGAAGAGTGGGCTATGGGAAGACCTAAGTCTTTCAATGATTGGGTTGAACCCCACACTGGAGACAGGGAGCTAAAGTGGAAGTAATGTGCAAGAGGTATTGATGCTACTGAGTATTAGGTTTAATTTACGGTTTAGTTAATGAACTAAAATATAGTATGTTGGTCATAATGACAAGTGCACAGTTTATCTGCCCTGACTTGGCAATCAGAAGAGACATGTGAGCCTGAATGAAACCTCGTGGGCTGTATTTGTCCTCCAAAGATGGGCTGGCACCTCCAGAAAAGGATTTATTTGAGCTGGGGGGCACTGCTGGCAGCCCTGAAGCCTTTCGAAGGTACCAATCTTGCTGTTGACTGGAGAGGGCCCATGGAGACTGGCAGGGCTTTAGACATGTAGCACTCCTCCTCCAGTGTGCCCAACACTCTCCTTGGAAAGGCAGTTCCAGCTGAAATGGTGCCATTTGACGCTGTCCCAGTCATCCCACAGACAAAGACACTAAAGTCTGAAAACCATGCGACTGCTTCCTGCCTGCATGAAACTCACTGAGTTTTAAGTGGTAGATACTTTGGCACAGGAGTGTAATTACTGGCTCCTGGAGATTACTGTATAATTACACTTAATGGACCGCAAAGTAATTACCATGTAACCTGGTTTGTGGTTTATGGAACAGAAATAACTGTGCATTTACACAGCAATGAGTTGCTGCTGAATTACCTTGTAATTCTCATCCTCTGGGCCCAGGCATGGTAATTACGTTATGATCTCTCTTGGCCCCCCTCTCTCTTGCACAGTCTTCTCCTGTACCAGTGTCCCAGCTTGGAAATTGCTCTACAGCACCGTCTTGGCTTTGCCCTGTAGGTATTTACACAGTAAATCACCCCAGAGAGCCTCTCCAAATTGATATTCCCTTGCACCTTCCAGGACTCCAGGCTTATGACATATTCCATATATTTTTCTGGTTTTGTCCCCTGTCTTGTAATTCCCCAGGACATGAGGTTGGTCTGGGTGGGTCTTATCATGTGTAGCCCTGAAAAGCTCCGATTCAGACTTTGTTGCAACCAATATCATCCCTTGTTGTAAGCAGCGTCGTTCCCTTTGCGGCCCGGGGGATGTGGCAGGTCCTGCTGCGGCAGGGTTTGTCTCCCCACGCCCAGGGCTGTTTTCCCTCCTCCAGTTACAGAGGGAGTCTGGCTGCCCGCACCACGTGTATGGATTTGAGCAAAGGCACCCTACTCCTGTCCAAGCGGATCAGTGATTTTTTCCCAGTCTTCTCTGCTTGAGCCCAAAACGATCTGTCTAAGAATAAGTAAGTAGCCCAGCACAGGATGGCTCCTATGTCTCGCTCTTTGCAAGGTGCACGTAGCTCGTTATCAGCTGCTTGGATGCTCTTAGCCAGTTTCTCCGGATGGTACCTGTCAGGCGCCCGTCACTGTCACGGCTGAGTGCCTCACATCATACAGGCTCTGTTATGTCAGGGAAGACAGGGCAGGACTTCTACAGTGTACATCCCTTCACTGAAGCTCAGGGAGGCACAGGAGTGGATTTCCAAAGAGAATGAGCAATTAGAAGGGCAGGCAGGACACCACTGGGCGTTTTGAAAGCATCAGTCAAATCCCATTACCCTTCAGATCACTGCACTGAATGAAATCAAAGGGCATTGACTGACAGTCCCAAATCTCTATCTTAATGCCTTGGAAAGTGTCACCCTGCAGTGACTTTCCAAGGTCACAGCAAGGTTTCACGGCAGCGCAAGAAGCTGCCGAGGTCGCTCAAGGCTGGGTGTCTGCCCACACTGCTTCCCTCCCTCGTACCACAGACTGAGGGCTGGGATGAGCCTGCGTGATGGAGTAGATGATGGACCGACCCTGGAGGAGAGGCACCGCGAGCCCCGTCCCTGGGTGACACTCAGCCACCGCCGCCACATCACCGGTGCTGGGGGAAGCTCTGTGCGATGCCGTGGGGCTGGGTTTCTCCCCAGCGATACCCAACGTGTCTGTGATGGAAAACATTGCCCAACAGCGAGGAGGCTTGGCTCACCTGTGATTCACTAACAGAAAAGGGACCTTGATCTGTAACCAATATCACTTACAAAGAATAATTCAGTGTGCTGTAATATTTGCTCCTGTCTTTCTCTAAAAATGCATTTCCTTTCCAGCCCGTGTCTCTTCCAGGCAGGCTGGTCTTTCATCAGCAGATGAACATTTTGTTTGTACCTCCGCGTGTGTGCAAGTATGTACAGGACCAGTTCTTCCTGAAGGAACACACACCGTTCCCGGCCCTGGCAGCATCTCCGTGCCTCCCTCCCCCCTGCGCTTGACAGATACAAAGAGCATTGTGTTCAGCAGCTCCCTCTGGGTAAAAAATGCCATCTCTGAATGCTGGCATATACTGGGCTTGTTGGAAAGTGGAAATGCAACCAGGTGTAGTCATGCTGCTCCGGCCTGGCTGCCAGCAATCGCAGTCTGTTCAGGGGAGACAATGTGCCCGTGCTCGCTCCTGCTGTATCTTCCTGGTTTTTGGTGAGGTGAGCCTCCCTCCCAGAAAACAAACCCCATTGTGCTCATTAACAGCTTCCCTGAGTGATGCTTGCAGCCAACTGCTCTTGATCCATGTGCCGCTTGCGCTGCCCTGACTTGCCTCCAGCGCTGCCCTGTGCCAACCTCTTCCAATTTTGGGGGTTTCACCTGGTTGGAGGAGGCTGGAAGAAGCTGGTACCTGAGATACTCCCCAGGTGTCATCTCTTCCCTGCAGTGGAGCAGCTCTTCCCAAAGCCCAGACCCAAACCAGGACACAAAGGTGGCTTCCCTCTCCTTTCTCCTTCCTTCCCAGAGGAGTCAGGCTCTGGTTCAAGCAATGACCCAGAGACAGCCTCCGACCTTCACCACAGGGGAGGCTGTGGACGTTCATGGCAGCGGGGAAGTTTCTGCTCATTTAGTGAAATTCAGTTGTCAAGTCTTTCTGCAGACATCCGATATCAGCAGGGCTATGTCCATCCCAGACATCGCTTCTCTCCACCTGCTCTCCCGCGATGAATTTGGTCCAGCCTGCGTGCCTGGTGGTGGTCTCCACAGCTTCTTTCCCAGCGTAGAGGCAAAGCAGATGGGATGGAGTGTGGGCTCAGTGGGTCAGGGAAGATTTTGTGTTTTGACTTCAGTGGTGACAAAATTTCCTCCACTGAGCATGTCAGTGAACTGTACATCATTTACAAACCCTTTCCAGGGGCTAGGTGGATATAGAAGATGGATGTGTGGTAGAAAATTCCTCTGAGTGTCCCCTTTCTCTCCTTGCCTTATCTAAGCTGCTTGGGCAACGCTTTGCTGGTCCCGACTCCATGCTCTGACACTTTCCCACTGCTTCCAGCTTGGGACGATGTGAGGAAAGCTGCAAAAAGCCAAACTTGCCGCCAGATGACACTGTCCCCGCTGCACTGCTGTGGCACATGGGCTGGGGTGGCCGCGGGGCTGGCCAGGGAGGCCTCTTGGCCCAGGGGAGCTGGACCTGGCACTGCTGGGGTCTCAGGTGCCCCAGCTTTGGAGTCTGCCCCAAGGCTTTGCACGCTACATATGGGGTCTCCCAACTGTGGGGTGCTGCCATTATTGGCATAGCTGGGAAAGCAGACCCAATGCCAGCATCACCTGGTGGGAGGATGCCAACGCGCCATGGCCATGGCTACGCCAAAACGATAGGGAAGCCTCATAACAAAAAAAACAAACAATGGGAATGGCATAAGGAAGAGAGCTTTGCCCATTATAAGGGCTTTCAGAAGCAAAATCACCCAGCCAAGAGGCTCGGAAATGATGTGCAAGAGAAATGACTATAAAAAATCACTTTCCTTAGCTGGGCTCCAAGTTACCAGCTCCAGGCATCACAGTGGGATGTCGAAAGGAGCCTTGTCTGTTCTTCTAGTTAAAATGAAAAGCTCTTAAAGGTCACTCGGTCTGCCCAAGACACAATGAACTGGCTGGCTTTCCATTGTTGTTATTTCTAGAGAGAGCCTATAGCTTCATATTTGGAAGATCTTAAGCAACCCTGTTGTTTATGTAGAAATGAAAGTAAATTGACATCAAAGGAAAAGTTATTTTGGGCTTTAACTGCCAGGGCGATTTGAAGCTGACAACGTGCAGCCTGGAACTATTAATATCTCCAACTGGGCCAAAAGGAGAGAAGGAGGGGAAAGAGTGTCAGGTCAATTTTCTGCCTGTTAGGGACTATTAGTGGTTCTACACAGGAAGCCAAAAAAAAATTATATAGTACTATAAATTCTTCCATAAGCCACAAAACACAACAAATTTGCAGCTAATAAACCTGAAGATGCAGTAAGATTAGAAGCTGGAGATGGGACGTTTGCTGACTATTTCAGTCCTGGTGCCGTTCGGGATGTCACTGTGGTGTCTTGGAGGGAGACTTTGTGCAGCCTCCGATAACGAGCCACATTTCCACCTGTCCTGCGCTGGCATCTAATCAAGTTGCCAGTAAATGTAATTACTGCTGCTGCTAGTCACGCTGTTACTGCGGCCAAATCAAGCACTGGAAATGATTTAATTGGTAGTCTGGAAGCCCAAGGGGGCCGTCGTGACCATTTAGTTTGACCTCTTGCCCAGCACCGGCCAGACTTGTGTCAAGGTCATGGCTTGTGGTTGATCTGGAGCTGGGAAGAGCTGCCTGACCAGTCTGGAGATGGAGACATGCAAGACGGGGATGCTCAAGCGTGAAGAGGAGAGAGAAATGACCTATCATGGAATTCATCTCCTGGGATCAGTGTTTTAATCTGAGAAACTAATGATGTCCTAGAAAGGCCCATTTTGGGCAAATTATAAAGAGAAGCCAGGATGTGATGGAGCACGGCAGAGTTGGTGGGTGTCCCAGAAGAGCAGAGATGGATCCCCACACCACGGGATGGTTGTCAGGTACTAACGGTGCCTCATTTCTGCCTGGAGCAAGCAGCAACCTCTGCATAGCTTGGCCTGGAAACATCCCAGCCTCTCGCTTACACGGTGCTGCGACGTTTTATGGGATTTATGTGGCATTGAGAGGTCTACGGCGGGGGCGTCGGGGACCTGTCTGTAGGCCCTGCTGTGTACGCCTGCAGCCGCCAGCCCTTCCTTGCGCAGCTCTGTTCTCCATTTGGAAATGCAGCCGTGCCCAGAATGTGTCTGTTCCAAGCAGTATTTCTGTCTGTTCTCTAACTGACGAAGGTACCGGATTTAAATATGTTTTCAATTCCGTGTGATTTATTTAACAAGATTGAAATAAGCCTTTGAGAGCGGGATCTCGTGGGGGGTCCTGGGAGCGCAGGCGCTGCCACGCAGATATCGTTTACAAGACACAAAGGGAGCTGGCCGCAGAGCGGAGCAGCGGGGACCGTGGTCGCTGGGGCGCACAGACAATAACCGTGGGGCCGATGACTCAGGCAGGGGAGGCACGGAGAAGGCTGCTGCACTTTGCCAGGCCGGGGAAGAAGGCAGGCTGGAGGAAGGAGGATCTACAGCAGAGCATTTCCAAACTGTGGGAAGGAAGCTGGGGACTTCTACCTACCCGCCAAGGTGGATGAGGTGCTGGAGATCGGCCCCCCGGCCTGCCGCAGCGTGCTGCTGTGGGAAGGAGGGCGCGTGGGTCGGGGGCAGAGCTTCTGTGCATCGGCACATCCGCAGTGAACATGCGCCCGCAGCTTGCCTCTACTGCTGCAGTGTCTGCTCCTCCTTTTCACAGGCAACCAGTTCACCCTCACACGTTTCTGGAGACAGAGGCTTCCCTCCTCCGGCACAGGGAGCTGCTCTACGAAAGGGGTTTGTGTCCGAGAGAAAGGGTTCGAGCAAAATGAAGCCCAAGGAGCCAGAGAAGTTGGAGACTCCTGACAGGTCACAGCGAGCGTGTTTGGAGTCCCTGGGGATGGAGGTCTGGGGAAACCCAGTGCCATTCGTCGCTGCAAGATCAGCGGCTCCAGGGCGGGGGGAGCCAGGCAGGGTGCAAGAGGGGTAGCGTGAGGATTTGGTGGGGAAAGGGAGAATAGGTAGAATCCTGGGAAGGGGGCGAGCCTTACAGCGGAGTCATTACCAATGGAAAAATGCAGTGTCTCCAGAACTATCTTTTCACCTTTTCACCTGGGCTGGCTTCACTCTGTCTTTTTTCTTTCTTTTTATGCTGAGGGTGGTGGAGCACTGGCCCAGGTTGCCCAGAGAGGCGGTGGATGCCCCATCCCTGGAAACATTCCAGGCCAGGTTGGCCGGGGCTCTGAGCAACCTGATCTGGTTGGAGATGTCCCTGCTCCTTGCAGGGGGGGTGGACTGGGTGGGCTTGAAAGGGCCGTTCCCACCCAAACTACTCTATAATTCTATTTCTTGAAAAATATCTTGTCACAGTCAGCCAAAGCTCGGAGTGGAGCTGGAAGGTACGCTACTGGGTCAGAGCCTGAGCTGCGTCGGTGAGGACACATTTCTGGCAATCCAGGCCTCTTCTCTTGGGGGAGGAGATGCAGCAAACTGGGACCCGTTGGTCCAAGGAGGAAGGATGTGTCTGATCCCCATGCTCCCAGGTGGTTCCTTGTGCATTTGCCCATTCAGTTTTACAGAAGACTTTTTCTCTGTTTGGAAACGTTGCCGCCCATTTACATGATGGTCAGTGCGGGCAGTGACCTTGGCTTTTCCTTTCTGGTTTGTTTCATGTCCCCACTCCTGACCCAAAGCCCTCTCAGGATCTTGTAGCTCTGTTTTTGGACCAGACACGGGGACCCATGCAACCAGGGGGCTGAGTCATGGTCCCTCTCTCCAAAAAGCCACCTGCATGTTTCCTTTCTCCAGCCCCTGCATCTGGGTGCCCAAGACTCTGCTGAAGTCCCCTCCTTCCTCAGGGAAGGGTGGGACCGTGGAGCCAAGCTGCCTCTGATGAACTGCCCAGCGATCCACGCTGACAGACAGCAGGGCTGGAGCATCAGGATGCTGAGGAAGGAACAGAGCAGCTCAGTGCTGCAAAATAGGACATTCTTGGGAGAGTCAAAACCCATCAGCTACTTTGGGAATGCGCAGAATAGGATTAGCATCAAGAGGCTGCACAAAAGGTTTCAAAGTAAACATGCTGATGAAGTCAAATGCCACTTGAGGAGCAAGGTAGCGCTTGGCAGACAGTTTTTCAGGAGAACAGCAAGGCCTGCCTGGCCCTAAAAGGGTTAAACAACCCTTGTATGAGCTGTAGTGGAGATATTTCCCATTTCCTTCTTCCTGCCTTCATTGCCTGAGGTGCACTTTATATTAATTTTCTTTTTTTTTTTTTTTCTCCCATAGAAAATCCAACTCTCTGGAGGAGCTGGTAGGTTCCAGTTCTGCTCTGCATTTACAGACTCAACTAATTACCCAGATAATAGGGCAGCGCGCTGCGAAAGCCTGTGGTAAGGGCATTTCCTGTGAGGCAAGGTTAGGCAGATAAAACGCCTGGAGCCAGAGGGTTTTGGATTCAGCCCTTCTGGGAGACGTTTTTAATTTATTAGTGCTATTTTAAAAAAAAATAAATTAAAAGGTTTTGAAATGAATGGAGATTTGCTCTTTCCAAGTAATTTATCTTCTTTGTCTGACGAGCAGAGGAGCTGGCAGGGAGGTGGATGGGGAGGGAGAAGTCAGAGAGATAGGAAGCAATGGGGTCATCTCAGGCAGAGGGGATGGGCGAGGGCTGCGGGCCCACTTCCCCATCATGTCCGTGTTGGAGATGGGCCAGAGATGCCGGAGCAATCAGAGGAGCACCACTTTTGAGGTAGATCACTGCTATTTTGGCCATAGCCCAGAGGCCTTCAGCATTTTGGGCTGGTCCTGGGGGAGCAGCCATTCGTTTTCTATCCCTGCCTCTGCCCCAGGAAACACGTTAGCCCTCCTGCGAGGTGGGGAGGCAGGATGCTGCCGAGACATGTTTTCTCTCTCTGTCAACGTCAGGGTCTTGTCTGGCTGCATGTGCCAGGGCAAGGAGGAGCCCTGGCCCCTATTTTTGTTTCTACCCATGCTCCCTTTATGCAGGGAACTTGGCTGTGTCCACGGACAGGACCACTGGGAAGGCCATAATTATTACTTTTGCATTTCTCCCTTGCTGCCTTTGCCTCAGCAGCTGAAAATCGAGCCCTGAACAGGTGTTGGGGGATATGTGGTGGCCTTTGTGATGGGGGACCCTGCACGTACCCTGCTCGGCACTGCCAGCCCATCTGCGCCCAAGAGCCACGTGAGAGCGTAGACCTGCCAGAGCCGCTGCTGTCGCCCACCGACCCTGTGTCAGAGGCCCCACGCGCTTGCCTCGATGGGTTTCCTCGCCACATGTGTGTGGCAGCCGGCACTCAGGGCCACAGCACCTCCCCTCCCTGCTTGGGTAAAACAGTCCTGATGGGGGAAAAACCACTTTCTCCTTTTCTTCAACGTGGAGCTCCCAGCCCAGAGGCGTTTTCAGTGAGGTACTACTGTTTTGGTGGAAGACATGGGAAAATCCATGCAGGAACCTCTCCACCCCTTCAGCTGCCCTCTCCCCTTGCCGTCTGGAGTCTGCCCTGCCACAGGGACACTGGCAAGGCTGAGGGCTCCCTAGCACCAGTCAAGTGAGGAAATGCTAAATGATGGTTTATGTGTGCTGGTGTTTGGAGCTAGGACTTGGGGGCCAGCTCTGAAATTCATCTGCCATGATCAGATGCCCTCCCCACGGCTGTGTGTGAAGCACTATATATACACACAAATATATGTATATTTGACTCCATAGTTTCAGGTAACCTACCCCTTCCATCCCTTCATTCTGCAGAGAGCAGTGACTTGGGGCTTGGCTGTCTGGAGGTACTTAATGCATTCACCTTTCCCTCCAGGTCTGATCCATGAAACATTTATATTGCAGGGAAGCAGAGGGATAAGTTCAGCGTTATCACAACCTATCTAACGAGGTCAAAGTCAAGCACTACAGGGCATGAGACAATTATTCATCAGCCTTTAGACTGCATTCAGACTGGCTGCACAGCTCAAGGTCCTTAGGACACTGGTCAGCTTTCCAGGCAAAGGTGTTAAGGAGGAAACCTGGGCACAAGGCCTGTGTCACTGTGGAAATTCATGTCACAGGGATCCCCCAGCGAGAAATACTGTCCTCACACAGCGGTGGGGAAGCTGGCTCCTGTATTAGCACCATGCAAGCCTTTGGATGTTGTTTTTAGCTTGCTGCTCGTCTGAAAACACACCCCTGTCTCCCTTAGTGCCGTGCCCCCAGCCCCCAGTACAAGGTCCGAATGTTTCCAAGAATCAGCCTCTGTCACTGCAGCCACGCTCCTGGCTGCAGGTGGCTTCTCTTTATATCGGCTTTTCCATAAACATCCCTACTTGCCAGGCTTATGCTACAGAACAGGTATAATCTAATCCTCCCCCCCTTTGCCTCACATGGTTAAAGACTGAGAAATGAAGTAAGTCCAGCACAATCAGGAAATGTAAAAGTTAAGATCCTTCCACCCCAACGGCAGGGAGCTGGTTATGCTGCCCGATGTTTTACAGCGCACGTTAAGCGGCCTAAAGAGCGGTACACTGCAGGGCAGGTTTTACCAGGCAAAGCAGGAGCAGCGAGGCGACGTGAAGAGCAGTGCGGCTGGAGTCTCGGCTTTTGGCATGTCTCACTATGCTTCTTTGCAAAAGACGGTGCTTCCCCTTGGCTTTTCCTTTCTCGTTTTTTTCATGTCCCCACTCCTGACCCAAAGCCCTCTCAGGATCCCCCCACCCCACTGCACCAGGCCATTTGCTGTGGTCCAAACGCTCCCTTTGGCCAGAGATCTTCCCCTCTGGGCATGCGTATGGGATACGGTTGTCCTTTCCTTGGTATTTAAAAAGTCTCTGTGCTCCACGCACCAGGCAACACTGGCTCTGCTCTGCATCTCCTATGGGCACTGCTCAGCTCATGCCTTATTTAAAGGACCAAGTCCATCACCCAAAGGGGCTACAGGAAGAACATTCACACTCTTCTTTACTCCATATCTGTGGGAGAGGGCTAAAAAATGCCAGATAGCACCCGCTTTGGCCATCTAATATCTGGCTTCATGGCTCAGCCACACTTGGGGTTTCTTCCCATGGTCCCGCAGCGTTGCTTTTTGTCATCTTTCAGGCTTATGGGAACTGCTGAGGGAATCTCACTAGGTTTCAAGGCTATTTCGAAACTCTGTTGGGAATCTGTCCAGAGTGGCTCTGACTTGCTCCCAGCCTGCCTGCCCAGGTTTCCTTCCCAGGAAGAGGAGGCTGGGGGGGGCTGGTGAACAGCCAGATCTTGCCCTGACAAAATTTTCTTGGAGCTTTCTCCAGCTACGTGCTGGTGTTTGACCGGTTGAGACCTGGCGGGTGCTGCACATCCAAGCCCTCTCCAAGAACAGAGGTGCTCCACTGGGATCTATTCTTGCAGAAATGACAGGACCTGGGGTGGGCACTCAGTGTAGTTGTGCATCGGCAGCTTGCACATCGGCGGCTTGCACAATGCTGAGACCTGCACAGAGCAGTGGGTGTTGTTTCTCTTAAAATTTTGGCTGCATTTGATAAAAATAGAAGTTTCCCTATCTGGCTGAATATGAGAAGAAGCATTTCACTTAGGGGAACAGAAGTTTCTGCACCTAAAGCTTCCTAGGCTTTTCTGAAAAGCCCAAAACAATTTTTTTCCTCTTGGCTTCCACAGTTCTTCACCTATTGTGCCTGGCTTATAATCAGTATCTGGCCACAAATACTCATTTTAGGAACCCTGGAGAAGTTTCTGTCTTCACCAAGTCTTACCATCCTGCTGCCTTCCAGGAGGTAATGCCCGCGGGGTAACTGAGAGCACAGTTTGGCCTCCACATGCCAAGAAAATGTGCTAAGTGCTGTCAACAGAATGTAATCATAATTTGAGTTAAAGGGTATGTGCAGAGGCTGTAATAGTCTCCACATGCACAGGAGCTGAGAGGCGGAAGGTAGATGCAGGTCGAGCAGCTTGGTTGGGCTGTTGCAGCCAAATGCTGGGCTGTTTTTTGCCACAAAGCGTGGCCAGCTTTGGTCAGCAGGGCAGAGGAGTGCCGGAGATTGACATGATGGGGATGGCTGCACTTGAGGAACAGTGCGTTCCTCACAGATCAATGACTTGAAATATTTGCTGGCCTGGAGGTGAGAATATGATGCTCAGGCCAAGAGGAGCAAAAGCCAGCTCACTCTCTGTTGAGGACACTCCTTCAGTGTGATCAGATGTGGAGGAGAGTCTGGAGATCTTGCCCACAGCACTGTCCTTGCAGCTGCAGGCAGCTTGTGGAGAATGGGGGCTGTGGGATACTCACACACACGAGTCTGGGCCATCCGAGCCTGGACACAGGCAGACACAGCCCTGCTCCAAGGGGACAACCCCCGGAGGTTCAATACTCCCAGGTCAGCAGGGACAAGACTTCCACTGCTGCAGCCTGCAGAGACCCCTGTTCCCTGATGAAAGGTTGCCCTGATGTAAGCTGTGATGTTGCTGCATGGTCTGCCTGACTTATAGCCCAAACAGGGTTTTCTTCCATCAGCCAGTCCTCCACTCCCTACTGCAACCTGCCCGCCTTTGTGCTGCCTGGATGCCATGGCTCTGCCCTCATGTGCCTGTGCCCACCAGAAATGACTGGGGAGAAAGCCAAGCTGGCACAGTGATGGGGGAGACCGGTGGGGCACTGGAGGAGACCACTCAGCAACCTTCCTTCCTGCATCATCCCAGGCATGGTTCAACCCAGCTGAGCCGTTCTGGGTGGCCCCAGAGTGTCCCAGTCTGAAAGTACGAAAAAATGGTCCTGCCCCGAGGAGCGTGTCTAGGGACCCAGGCCTTGCATGCTGCTTCTGCTCTTGCCTGATTGCTGCTGCTGGCACCATGATGGCCACAGAGAGGCCGAGTCTCTTTGAATGGCACTTGAATGCTGGGAAGTGTCACCTTTTTGCCATGACCCAGACCCCCTCGTACTTTCCGGCAAGGAGTGAGGGCCTGACCTTGACCCCAAGCCTGCATGGGGGGACATGTTTCTGCACAACTGAACGCAACAGGCACCTCTTCCAGTCTTCCAGAGCCTTGATTTATTTACTTGCTTACTTATGTTTCCTCCTAGGCCAATGCAGGGCACATGAGACCCAAGCAGTTCATACTGCCATCAAAGGTGCTGTGTGCGCAAGGAAAGGCCATCAGATTTAAGTCGTTCTGAATTCAGGGTCACCCATCTGCTCCTAATGAAGATGTGTCCTGAGGGAAAGTTCATTCCTGCTTCTCATCTTCCCTCATGGTCTCCTGACAGATTGCCTACCCAGCCATGCCAAGAACATGGTGCAAGATGAAGTCAACTGGCTATGGGTGATGCCAGGTGACATGAGACCATCTCAAAGGGAGATATTCCAGAGATCCCCAAGGATTTTACCAGCCCTGAACTCAAGTCAGACCCTAATTTTGGTGGACTCACATGTTTAGGATGCTTTGGGACTCTGTGCATAGCTGAGGAGGTGAGGACACTCCCTAAGTAGGGCATGCATGCAAGCTCTGTGCATTGCACCAGGACTGGACTTGTGTTCAGGGCCTCAGAGCCCCCTCCCAGCCACTCCACCCACCCACAGACCCCTCTGCAGCAGCAAACCAGTTTGCACCGGTGCAGGCAGAAAGTCCAGTCTGCCAACGCCCCAGGTGGCATTGTGCCCTGGGCATCTGATCGCTGGGCTGGTACCCGGAGCCAGCCCTGCTGCTGAGCGGGGGACGAGTGACCAACCCAGAGACACCAGCCCTTTCCTGTGTGCTGGGCTGGAAGGGATGAACACACACGAGCTTTTTAGGACAGAGAAGAAAACGAGTGACTCACAGGGTTTCCAAGCTGTGCAGCCCGTCAAAGCCGTTGGCTCCCAGGCTTTGGATGCGGTTGTTGTGCAGGTGCCTGTGGACAAAACAAAGATGGTCAGTGGAGGTGCACGCTGACCTTTTCCTGCCAGTCTGAGCCGTGGCCCAGGGCCATCCTGCAAGATAAGTACAGCTTGGGCTGGGCTGATGAGGGTGTTTTAAGGTCCCCTCTCCTGCCGCATGAGACACATGCGAGGGGCAATAGCGCTTGCAAAGCAGCCACAGAGCTCCCGTTTCTCCCAGGAAATCCAGGCTGACATAATAGTTTCCCTGAGACCTCCACTTCACAGCTGCTGAATGACTTTGGATGAACATGCTTAGGCAAGAAACTTCAAAAACTATTATAGATCTCACCTTACATTGGGCCCAACCCTACAAAGTGCTGTGTGGCTTCAAGAGTTGTTCATGGGCATAAGGTGCTATCTAAGGACACAGTCATATTTGGACTCCTCAGAGCCTTAGTAGCAGCAAGAAGGCTTTGAGTTTGAAGTTAGTCACAGTTTATTATCTTTACTTGCAAAAAAAAAAAGATAATGCTGCCAGTTCCTGGATTAGCTCCAGTCTGATTGCAATGAAAATTGTCTTCATCTTAATGCTTCAGAGTGTCTGGCTGAAGTGCAGGGGCCATGCGACAGGCTGATGAACATTCTCTACACTACGGCAACAATTTTTGCCCTGTTCCACTTCATTTTGGTGCCATATGCCACAAACATCTATTGCTTAAGGGCTCTGGAGCTCCCAGCCTAAATGCTGGTTCTGGAGGGTCGTGTGCTGGGAGCCCCTGCAAAGCGACCTGGGGTACTTTTGCCTTGGAAGCTCCATAGGCGATGAGTTCCCTGGAGTCCCATTTGCTGGGTTCTCTGTTTCCACGGGCCACTTGCTCCCTTACTCAGTTACTCAGTTTTTTGGCAAACCCAAGACCTTAATACCTGGATTCTTCCCCTCTGACCATCAGAGACCCTGTGTGCGTGTGTGTGAACCTCTGGGTGGTTTCACCATCTGTCTTCCTTTACAGCTGGTGGGACCTACATGCATCTCCCTGAAATTCCACTCAAGAGCACCTTGAAGTCCATATGGAGAGACCCTGGAACAGCTGGAGGAAAGCCTGCTGAAAATCAGGAGAAGACAACCCACTACTGCCCAGCCTGCACTTCCACCAGCCTGCGCTTAAGCACATTAGTGATGCCCACACTTGTGCTGGGATGGGCTGTGTGGAGAAATGCCCGCTGAGGAGGTAAAGTCCTTTTGGGCAGGAGACCCTCTTTGCTCTCTGTCGGGGTTTGCCCATCAGTTCAAGTTCTCCATGAACACAGTGCCATGTGGTTGATCTGCTGCCACACCACTTGCCTTCGAGGTCTTTTCTCCCTTGCCCACGCTCAGGGACACACCAGCCTTTGTCCAACACTGCTCTGCCTTCTTCCAAGAGCCTGGGGGAGACTCCACACTGGCAGGTGGATCAATGACTTTTTCGTTATTTGCTGCTTGATCTAAATCTGTCTCGGCTTGAAAAATCTCTCGCTCCACCTGGATTCAAGAGTGAGCTGTTTGGCTGAGCACAGGCAGCTCCCTCTGCCAAATATTCTAGGGTAAAACAGGAGGGAGTGGGGAGCGGAGAAACAGCCAGGCTCTAGGGCAGTTTGGTAGGGGCTTGCAAACAGAAACCAGCCAAATACGGATGTTTGTCGTTGGGATGAGAACACACAAACATTTCAGAGGAAGGGGAAGGGAGGGGAGAGATATGTGATAAAATATGTTTGCTCCTTTGAGCAAAGGGGAAAAAAGAAAAGGAAGTCGCCTGCAAGAAAACTTGGTTTGATTGTGACTCTTAGAGGAGAAAAGAAGCTGAGATCACAATCAGAATCTTACAGGAGAAATTTCATCACAAGAAAAGAAGTTCAAGTCCAGATGGTTTCCTCTATCAAATGTCATGGGATAGCTCCAGATCATGTTGCCCTTACTTCACTTGGCACTTTCAGTGCAAGATGGTGCCAATAATTTTGGGTCCCTTTGAGTACTGGGTACTGCATTTGGCAAATTGAGAGTTTGGATCTGGAGCTGCTCTGTGATCGCAGCAAGAGGTTCTGCAGGAACCCCTTGCCCCATACCTCTGTCTGCTGCAAGGAGACAGCGTGAGGAGAAAGGAAATGCTGAATGCTAGGGAAGATATGAGCTCCCTGGAGCTTTTTTGGGGTGGTACAATAGGACACCTTGTCTAAGCTTGGGCATGCTGAGCAGCTGACTACTATCACTCAAGTCAGGCAAGGAGACAGAATAGAAAAGCAGTCACCTACTGTGTTTATATTTGGCTCTAAAGTGCTTTGTTTGGAGGCAGAGTAGTGAAAATCATCAAAATGATGTTCTTTGTTGGTGAGAAAATTATGAGCAACCAAAAAAAGAGAGTTATTAAAAAATTTGCTGTCCAAGGTGAACTGTAGAGTTGTTACCCAACCACATGGCAATAATAGAAACAAGAGAGTTGGAAAGGTAAACACTTGAAAAGACATTCCTTTCTTCCATCCTGCCTTTTTTTCTCCCCTGGTAAACAAATTTTAACAAGTGGAATTGCAACATCTCCAGTGTTTGTCAATTTGAGCTCAGCCCACACGACGTTATATTCTGCCCTGTAAATTACAGCTGGTTTGATAGCAGCTCGAGATACTTGGTTCCGGACTATAAACAACCCTCTTGTGATTCAAAAACATAAGTAGTTTTTAAGCCCTTGCTGTTCCTATCGGAGTGAGTATCCACCACTGTCCTTGGGAAGATCAACGAGCCTTAAGATCTGTCTGTCTCCCTTTGCGGGTCAGGACCATGGAGTGGGGCTGGTTTTGGAGCTGCTCTCATCCATGAGAGTAGCTTTGCCCAGGAAGAATCAGGACAATCATTGGTTTTTTGTGGGCTGGCATGTAGGCTGTTCTTCAGTTATGCACCTCCAATAGAAAACAGCGGTCTCTTTGCAAAAGCGATTTTCATGACTGATCTCTGGCAGGATGGCAGACAACTTGCCCCACGTGCTCCCGCAGCAGCACAAGTGCTACCGTGTGTCATGAGACAGGCTAGCTATGAGACCTGCAGGATTCACTTGTGCCCCATGGAAAATGCACGTCAGTTTCTAGAAGGAAGATTTTCTGTCCTTTGCAACAATTTCTTATCAAAAATCGGGCATAAATGAGATTTTTCCAAATCATCCCTGCAGCACTCCTAGAAGATTTTTTTTTCCTTTACATTTGACTCCCTTGTCCGTGTATTTTTCCAGCGGATGAAAAGATCCTGGAGAACAGCCTTGCACTGAAGTGAGAGACAATCCAACACAGGCATTCTCACCACGAACTCCAAGTCTGGAAATGCCACCTCCAATGCCACGGTCACCGCTGTTGTTTGTCTTACGCACAAAGGAAAGCAGGTTGAGCTAACGTGCTAAACACTGGTTCAATAAAGCTGCTTGTCTGCATGAACAAGACCGTAGACTGCAAGGAAAGGGAAATTATATTACAACCGCATCATGCACTGGTGAAACTGGCTCTGGAAGGCTGAATGCGTTTCTGGTACCCACATTGTTGACTGGATGTTGATAATTTGGAGTGGGTGCAAAGAAGAGCAATAAAAATGATCCAAGGGCTGGAAAAAACTAGGATGGAGACTTAGAGAACTCAATCTGTTTAGCTTATTAAAAATAAGATCAAGAGGATGAGTGCAGCATAATGTATAGGATTCTTCCTGGTTAGAAAATGGGTACTAAAATGGTTCTGTGATTTAGTGGAGAAAAGAATAATAAGAACAAATGTCTGAAGTCAAAGCCAAAGAAAATTCAAATGGGAACTATGAGCTTTTTTTTTTTTTTTTTGGTTAACACTAAGGATGATTAACCACTGGAACAAACTACAAAGAGAAGTGGATTCTCAACTGCTTTCATTTCTAATGACTTCATTTTTCTTCTCAAAAAGGACAAATGCAAACATTTTCCATCATTTATTTGCATTAGATGATTTGAATGAAGTTCAAATCTGACATGGTATGAATTCTCCCTCTGGAGCAGCCATTGCCATGATGAATTTCCATCTCTATTGTGGCAAAATTGTCTTTTTCCTCAATTTGGCCATGGATAAGCAGAGAAACCTAAATCATAAATGGTGCAAATTCCCACGGAATATTTCCAACAGTGAAGGATCAGCATGAGACTTTTCTGGTGAAGAACAAAGCTCAGTCAGAAGCGTTGTTCTCAGGGGTGCACTGGAGTGCTATTCGCTTCTTCCTCAAGTGATGGGGAGGGAAATTCACTTTTGCAAAGGCAGCGTGCTCAGTGCTCGGAGAGAGAAGGCACTTTTGCAAATGAAAATGCCCATGGATGTGACCCAGATGTTCCAGGCGATATTGTTCTTAGTAATAATGCATTGCACATGCCTGGCACTCCCCGCCAACATCAAGGTTCCCAAGAACTTCTCGGATAAGGACTTGTTAACTCCCTTGTATAGGTGAAAGTAGAGATGCACAGTACCACACTGACACTCTGATCTACCAGACTGGGATTTGTCATGTTGGTTTGCTCTGAGTCCCACAGATGGCAGTTGAAACCCCTGGCGCTCATCTCCCCTGGAAAGCAGGGATGAGATGTTTGGCATTTGCTCCCAGGCAGGGAGAGCACTGAAAATGAGTGGTCCCTTTTCAAAGTTTTGGCCAGGGTAATGCCAGAACACTGACCAAACTGGGAATGGGAACTCAGAAGTCTTGGAAACTAGTTTTCTCCTCTAGTCACTAAACCATGCTGTTGGAGAGAGAGCTGCATCATGTCCTTACATGATAAATACCTGTAAGAAAGAGAAATTCTACTAAATGTCCTTAATTTACTGTCTTCAGATCTTAACACATTCAGCTGGAAGGTCTTGCTGGGTGACCTAGGAGGGAAGCACTTGCGGGCGATTTTCGTGTCCTTGACAATAAAACGTCAGCTGAAACTGGGGTTGCATAAATGTTAAGTGATGTAGAGGGGGGAAAACCAGTCTTATGTATGCAGTATATGCTCAGTATACTGCAGCATGTGCAATAACAGGCTCTTAAATATCTACAGAAAGGACATCTTGGTGTTTAGTAGCTGTCAAATAAAGCAAATAAAATGATAGGGATAACTAGAAAAGAGAAAAAAAAACTTCCCCAGAGTCCTTGCTTTTGACAGACTTGTGTGCAGGCAGGGAAGGGTCAGGGCCAGATAAGAGGAGTGGAGCATCTTTTTTGCATTATGGGGCCAAGTTAACTCACTGGCTCAACTCGCTGCATGCGAGGCAGCAAATGCCAGGTCCTTTTGACAGCGGGATGTTCAGCATTGCAGGAATGCTTGAGTCAGTGGGGTTTCCAGGAGCTTAGGCTCCCTGTGGACACAAAAGGAGAAGGATCGGCATTTTAACCTAACTTAAGGGATTCCCTGCCACGTGATGGAAGTAAAAATACTCAAAGACCTTCTCTAGCCAGGCCCATCATTAGAGGGCTGCAGGGCAAACCTCTCTGCTGTCTGGCCGTGTCCCATCCACATCCTAGCATCTCTGCTGAGAGTGCTCACAGCTCCTTTGGTGACACCAGGAAAGAAGGGACCTGCAGCCCATTTCAGAGATGTGGTAGCAAGGACACATCTGTGGTGCTGGGGCAATCCTGGCTACGGTTCCCAAATTCATCCATGTGAGATTTTACTGCAGGGCTGGCGTACCCCTCTGGGGAGGGGGGCTGAAAGGGGAGCTGTGATTCCTGGTTTGGGAGTTGACTTTCTGTTGAATTCAGCTGACAGAGGAGATGAGGGACGCTAATGAGAACTGCTGTCATGCCCTTTATCAGCCTGTCAGCACAGCAGCATGGGGGTTTCAGATGCTCACTTCTAAATGAAAATCTTCTATGCCAGAGAAAAAAGACACTTCTTGTAAAAAACCCTCTGCTTCGTACAAATCATCAGCTGAAAAATATTTAGGACTATTTCTGCTTGCAGATGCTAAGACACATTCTGTCCTGAACAGATCAGACTTGGAGGTAAGATCTCCAGTATCGTATTCCCGTGAGCCACCCTGATCAAACAAACCATCTCCTTCTGCCAACAGCAGCACAGTGCCAACATCGCAGCACATGAAGCCGTTCTTATCAAAGCTGGGGAAAGGGTGGCGCCAATTGCCGCGACTCACAGATTTCACGATGAGTGATTTACATGAGGCTCTGCTTACTGATCACCCTGCAGCCCTAGTTAGAAACCCACGGCAGCAATAGATGGGAATAAGATCAGGGAATTCCTCAACAGAGGTGTAATTTGTTAGCAGAGACGGAACCCCTTAACTTGTTCCAGATTGAGGTTTGTATATTCTGATGTTAGCGCTTTGTGTCAGTGCAGGACGATCACCCGCACCTCTCCCAAAGGCCAAGGTGTGTGGAGGAGGAAAGGCGCGTCTCTGCACCTGGGAAGGTCATGCCCGCAGCTCGGTCAGCCGTGCCCGTGCTCCTCCACATCTGCCCTTGGCTCTCCTCCCCCCGGTGCTCATTTTTACACCTCTCAGGTTAAAAGTTCCCCAGCGTTTAGGCTAGCAACCAGCTTTTCTCAATCTACATGCGAATTCAGACACGTGGAGGGAATGCACACATGTATCGTCTGCATCCTGGTAGGGAAAGGCTCCTTGCCGTCTTTGCTACCCAGCTCGGCTGGCTTTTGGGAGCGCGTGCTTCTTGGCTTGGCTGGGTGAGTCCAAAGCAGGAGGAACACTGGGTGACTTTCTGCTGGCTGCGCGCTGACAAGGGTATGCATGGAAGCATGGGAGAGATTTATGGGGCCAGTTGTGCCAAACACTTGTGATCCCACAAAAATTTAGCATCGTGTCCCACAGCGCCTGGCAGGATCACACATGTATTCCCTTCCAATTGTCTGTGGTGGGACATTATTCTCTCCCTTGTGACCTAATGGTCAATGACTTTTATTTCTTGAGCTTGCCTGTTTAATTAAGTTGCTTCTCACCCAAAGTATGGGATAAGCCAGAATGAAAGCAGCATGCTTCTGAGACTGAAATAAAATCCCAAATGTCAGCTCACCCTCTGTGCGAGTTATTAAAGCTGAATGAAGTGGTTGCATTATGACGGTCATGGGATGCCTTGTAGAATGAACACTATTGTGGGTGAAAACTACTTATTTGACATTTCTCAAGTCGCTTTTAGCATTTCTCCTAAATAAGCCTTTATGCTTTGTCTAAACAGTTGAAGTTGATGCTTAATAAAACTCTTGACTGTGCTTTGTCCAAGCACTTTCTATGCTGGATGGCTTCAGTAAACACTTTAAATTTTGAAAGCGAAATAATAGCTAAACTTTCACTAAGGCATCACACGCTGAGGTTACTTAATATCCTGGTATCAATAAGTACTACCAAACTGAAAGGTAGCATTTAATGTAGATACAGGAGCTCTAAAGTAGTTGGCAACCACACCTGAACTTGCTAATCAACACCAAAGAAAATAATGACTAGCTAATTTGCACATATAAGCTTCCTTTTAAAAGCTAGATAACATACAAGCCTCTGCAGATAGGAAAGTTGCAGCTCCTGATGTAACTGCCAAAGACATCAGTGTGTCTCATCATAGAGTCATAGAATCACAGAGTGGTTTGGGTGGAAAGGGACCATTAAAGCCCACCCAGTCCAACCCCCCTGCACAGAGCAGGGACATCTCCAACCAGATCAGGTTGCTCAGAGCCCCGGCCAACCTGGCCTGGAATGTTTCCAGGGATGGGGCATCCCCCGCCTCTCTGGGCAACCTGGGCCAGTGCTCCACCACCCTCAGCGTAAAAAATTTCTCCCTTATGTCCAGTGTAAATCTCCCTTCCTCTGTTTTAAAACCATCACCCCTCGCCCTGTCACACCAGGCCCTGCTGAAGAGTCTCTCCCCACCTTCCCTGCAGCCCCCTTTGGGCACTGGGAGCCGCTATCAGGTCTCCCCGGAGCCTCCTCTTCTCCAGGCTGAACAGCCCCAGACCAGGTATCTTCCGAGTGCAGCACTGCTCTCTACATTGCTCTGAATGCTGTCAGTAAAATGTTTATAACACAAACTGGAACACAACAGGCACCATGAGGTTGTGATCACGGCAAAGAAAAGTTGATCTGCATCTACAACACAGTCATGCAAATAATCATACGCAGGCTTGGACAAGGTGTTGAGGTTAGATATTTAGTTCAAAATCATATTTGGTCAAAAAGTTTTCTTGGCATGCTTTCCAAAAAAAAAAAAGCATTGCTTTTTGACCTGGCTGCAATTTGTTGCAATTTTATATTTTTTTTTAACATTGATAGAAATTTCTGTAGTTTTAACAAAGCAATTGGAGGGGGAAATAAAAATTTGAGGCTTTTTGTTGCTTGAATCTTCAGGGAAAAAAAATCTGCTTTTTGTTTCTAATATTGATTTTTTTTTTTTAAATGCAGAGCACTTTTGTACTATATTGGGGAGCTTTTTGGCTCTTCAGTGAAAAGTGGGGAAAACATGAAAAAAACCAAAAGAGGCAATTTTAGCATTTCATATCAAATGGCAGGGATTCCTTGACTCTCGTGAACAAAACCCCTGCCTGCCACCCCGGCAGCAAAAAGCTGCTCCGGGGGAGCGACCAGCAGGTTTTCCCACGGGATGGAGACCCCATTTGCCAGGCACGGTCAGCACCTTGTCCCAGCCGGAGAACGCCGTGGCTGCCAGGGAGCAACAAGTGGAAAAGGCTTACAGGACCACGAGGCTGCTGAGGTTCTGGAAGGCGTAATCGGGAATGTGCCAGATCTGGTTGAGAGCCAGGGTCATGGCTTGCAGCGCTGGCAGGTGGTTGAGAGCTTGGACAGGGATCTCCGTCAGGGCGTTATCGTCCAGCCACAGGTGACGCAAGGAGAGCAGCCCCTCAAAGCTCTTCTCGGGCACCACAGAGATAAGGTTTGCATCCAGGCGTCTGAGTGGGAAAGAAACAGGGTGGGGATAAGTGAGAGATGGAGCTTTATGTGCCCGCAGTGATGTGCAAAGGGAGTTTTGATGCCAAGGCGGGATGGATTGATGGCCAGGGAGATTGGATTAGGCTGTAAATAGCGGAGGTCTCGGTGCAAGGCTCCTGCCTGTGCTTGGAGATGTTTGACCAGCACCAAGGATGATCCCTTCTTGATGGCCATTTAGCGATCCCAACTGATGGCAGCACTTAGATAAAGTGGCTGGGCTAAGTCTTTTACAAGGACCCGCCAGATGGACACTGTCCAGCTGTGGCTTGCAGGCACCCCCCTTAAAAATAAGCATCAAAGCTGCATCCCCTGGGGCTGGGCTTGCCGCGGATCTGCCTGAGCCCATCTGCGGAGGCACAGCCCTGTCTGGGGTACCCCACAGCGCGCTCAGACCCACTGCTGCGGGATCTGCAGGACAGTCAAACGGTGCGGCCAGAGCCCCAGCCCAGAATAAAAGGATTTGTCTGGAAATGCAAAACATGTGGCAACCTTGCTTGGGGTCCTGCGTTTGATCCGAACAGCCAGAGCTACCTGCAAAAGCACCGCAAGCGCGTCAGACCATATGTCATGGCGCAGGAATTAAGCCTGTGCTCTCTGTAACGCACATGTTCAGGCCTTTCTTTCTCCTTGATTTGCCAATTGCTTTTTCTTTCTTTTTTTTTTTTTTAATTTTTTTTTTATTTAGTCATGGAAACCTTAAGGTGGTTGAATTCAAGATTTAATTTGATGAGAAACTTTAATTTTTAAGACATGTTTTTTTTTTTTCCAAAATAGAATGAGAAGCCAAAAAATATTAAGCTTATTATTAGAAAAAAGAAGTTTAAAACCTAGGTTTGCAAATCATCTCTCTTAAAGATCTCTTATTCCAACAGTGGTGAGCAGGAGACAATGTGTTATCTGTAGATTTTCAAACCAAAATATAAGAGGAAAACACTTCAAATTTGGATGAAATACCAGGAACCAATTATACCAAGGAGAAAGAAAATTCTAATTTCCATCCACAGCCAACAAAGCTTATTTCATTATTCCAAGCTATCTAAAGGAAAGATCTCTGAATTCAGATTGCAAAGAGAAAGCACTTTGTCTCTTACCAAAGCATGAGAGAAGGAAGTTAACAGAACTGTCATGGCTCAGCCCCCAAATCAACAATCCTCCATGAAAGAATGTGGTATAGAAATTAGTATTTTTTACTACATAAAATAATATTTTTTATGAAAGTTGAACACTGGAGCAGACCCCCCGACACTGTCTCCCCCAGCACCAGACCCTTGTCCAAAGAGCACAGACATTTCCTAATTCACAAACCACTCCCCAGCACTCTGCTGTAAACTCCTAGTCTGCAGGAGGAGACCAAAGCCCCATCACGTCCACGGAGCAGGGAAGACCTCAGGTGCGAGCTGTGGTCCCTGCAGTAGGGCAGGGGTGGTATTTCCTGGGTGAAATTCTCAGATGATCCTGGGGAACAGACCTTGTCCTGTGCCACAGAGAAAAGCATTTCCTGCACTGGCTGGTCTGACCTGGATGGACACAGCTGGAGATTTGTACCTGGTCGAGAATTGCAGTCAAACCTTCTTGAGATCTCCTTTGCACAACTGTCCTTTAAATGTAGCAGACAAGTCTTGATACAACATTGTCTCAAACTGAAATGGTACCCCGAGGTGGATTAAATAACTAATTACTCCCATTTTGCCACATTGATGTATTTTTCCAAACTGCAATACACTTGCACGATGGACATGTTGCAAGTTCTGCCTCAATTTACCTCCTGTCAGCAAGACTACAAACAAATCAGAGCATAGCGTCATTCATCTTTCCGAGAAGACAAATCCAAAAGATAAAGAGCAGAAATCAAAACTCTGCAGCAGCTCAAGGTAAGATTAAAGACTCTATTTTAAAATTTTCATCGAAATGTTTTGGAACAAGAACTTTTTGACCAAAATTAAAACTTGTGTGGGAAATGTTAATCTGTGCTTAATTTTTCCATTCCGTCTTCAGCATAAGAATTCTGTTAGTTTTTGGCATCATAATTTGTTTTTCAAAAAAAAGAAGTACTGCTTACTTTTCTCAGAGGCATTCTTTCATCCAAATCCCTATATGTTTACTGAAAATCATTTTAAAGTGAATGCTCTGTTTCAAGTTTAATTAATTAAAGAACAGACAATGAAAATATCCACTGAGAATAGTTATCGTTTTTCAAAACCAAATTAAGCTTTCAGAAATGGAGCCAAGGGCTGGTACACCGGGCTGAGATGTCCAAGACAGGGACGATGGGATGTGAGGTGGCCCCATGACCATCTGCTTTAGGTCCTGCTTTGGTCCTGCACTTCTGGGTGAAGGCACAGACATGAGTCACAAGCGAGTTTGGCTTCAGCGTGACAGTGGCCCAGGTCTTGGGGAAACCATTAATGCGGCCAGATTTGCTCCATGATTGGGAGACTTCTTTACATCCATGGCCCACAGGTATGGTAGGAGTGCCAGTGAGGTAGCGCGGGTCCTTGGTGGATTTTTTTTTATGTACTAGGACACCTTCCTGTCTTTGTGGATCCCTGTGGTTAGTACAGGGGCAGTAACTGAGATTCATCTGAGGAGTTTGTTAACTCTCCGGGATGGCCACTAGCTTTGGGCATACGGCAGCTCCGAGACAGACTCACACGCTGCCATCAGTGAGAGCTAACCTAGGTCACCTCTGCAAGACCAAACTCAACCTCAAGTCTTCTCTCTCTTCACCTCTGCAGGGGCTGCCTGGTAGCCATGTGGCACGTTGTGATGCCTGTGGCCACTGTCCATGAGACACTATCTGGACAACAGCGTGCCTGGGGAGTGTTGGTAAGCTCCAGCCATGTACTTGCTCTCTTAATCTGCTTCAGAGTGTGAGAATCAGACCTCAGCCAGATTCCTCAGGGAGACTATCTGCTGGTCGCAATGAGATGGACAAGGGCCTGAGCAACCTCAGGAACAGCAGCTTGCTTGGACCCTAGCACAGCAAGATCCACTTCTCTAGAGACAAGGAAGTTAAAATTAGGAACAGAGAAATGTCCAGGTGAAGACATTTCATATAGAATCATAGAATGGTTAGGGTTGGAAGGGACCTTCAAAGGTCATCTAGTCCCATGCAGCATGACGGGCAGGATTCCTTATGTGCCTTTGCAGCATCGACAAGGGAACAGGGAACATGGACTAAGTGATGGCTGTGTTCCTGGTACCAAAAGGTCTCTGGGTTGTTTAATTGCTCCTCAGGTTGTTGCTGGGTCCTTCTGGAATAGAGAAGCATTCTTTCTAATAAAAGCTGTGCATGTGGGGATTGCTAATTGCTATGGCTTTCAGACAGCTCTCCACTCTCTTCTGGAAGGAGAAAAGCTGAAGTTCTTGGCACAGAGTTGTTAGCAATTATATCAATTATACTAAACAAAAACCAACCCAACAGTTCTTTCCTTTCTTCAGTGTGTGACTCTGGCTCCGTAAGTGTTTTGTGTTATGATTTATACCTGAGATAATTGGGCCGATTAGTGGGTAAATGGGACAGCGCAGGCTCGGGCTGGCTCCTCATCTTCCACGGAGATGTTTTAATCTTTATTTTGCCAAATCACTCAGTTGGTTTTCCTTGCAAGCATTAACCCGTTTGTTGCTTACAGAGGATGATGCCTCTTTCACAGAGCTGCTGGATGGCTTGGAAGTTGGACTTCAACTTATGCCGGCTGTCGAGCAGTGTTGTAGGTCTGGGAAGCGGATGAGACACACAGTGGTGTCCAGATGTTTGCAAAGACAAGATTTCCAAGTGACTTCACAGGCTCAAGCAAGGCACTGTAGAGCATTGTCCTCTCTGTTGCGGGCAAAAGGAGCTGATTTTAAGTGGGACATTCAAGAACAACAGCACATGAAAATCACCAGCTGCTTGAAAGTCTCAGCTTCTGGCTTTAGATCTGCATCTACTGCTGATAGCTATGGGGCATTTACATGACTTCAGCATGACAGCCAAAAGTCCTAAAAGTGCCTCTAATCACTTTATATTTTACTCCATTTTATGTCTTAGGGACTACAGAGATGGGGAGAGAGAGAGGTGCCTGGGAAGAACATTAAAAGTCCCTTGGCTTTTGGTCTGAGACGTTGCCTATGGCATCTTTGTTCCTTGAGCAGATGTTCAGGTCTGTGCTGAGCTATGGGGAGAGAACCAGGTCAGCATCCAATGCAAGCGTGTTTGAGCTCCACTGGCTGGTACCTTTGCTGCTGTTGTAGCCAGTGGCAGCTCTGGAGAGCCAAAGGAACCTGTGTGGGGTGGGCAGGACAGCCTTCATGTGGGTGTTCAGAGCCCAGCATGGCTTTGAAGAGTCACTACATTGCTTTGAGCATTGTCTGTATTTGATAGAGGCTTCAGGAGGAATTGCCTGCCTTCTTGCCAGGATCAGTCCAGAGATGATGCTAGGACGAAAAACATTCCTAGAAGGAACCAAGCAGGTAGGGAAGTCCTTTCTTAATGAAAAAAGATCAAGAGTAGGAGATTCCTCCTTCCCAGTGTGCAGAAGAGAAGCCAGTGCAGTCATTGCAGCCACTCAGGAGGTCCAGGTGGTGGTAGGGTTTGTTCCAAGAGCTGCTTCCAGAGTGTTTCAGAGGATGTACAAGTATGTTTCCTGGACATCTGCAAGCACATGCGTCCTGCTGTCTGTAACACGACTGGCAGCAGTGTGCAGCAGTGGATAACCAGAAACAGTCTCTCTGTTCCCTAACAGATGTGGTGCAAAACTCTTGAGCTATGACTGGCAGAAACAACTTTGCCCATATCTTTCCAATTTCTTTTGGCTGTGCAGAGCATTTACAAGGGGAACTGCAGCCTGGAAACCAATAAATATACACAATGCCATGCTGTCAGGAAACATCCTGACTTTTGCTGCAGTTCTTCCTTGCACACAGTAGAGCCAATAACAGCCAGCTGTCTGGATGCCTTAGACAAACTGCGCAGGAACCGCTCTGCAGTGTGGACTCAGTGATGTTCCTCCACCACCCACAGCCCAGGCACAACGGGACACTGGGACCTCCAACTCCAACCCATCCTGCCAGCATTTTTTTGCGATATACTGGGCTATTGTTTCACTTGATAAAGTTGGAGAAAACTTGCCACCAAAGATCATAGGCAGCATTGGGTGGTACTGGGCTGGGCTATTCTCTCTCCAAACCGGGGAGCTCCTCTGCATCTCGACAAATTGTCAGCAGCAGAATACAAAGCACAGAGAAAGGATGGTCTGGAGAGAGAGCTGCAGCCCTCGAAGGACAGAGGGATGACCCGGCAGCGGTGGGAGGAGGAGCAGGTTGCCCACTCCTCCCTGAGACCATCCCTTTCTCGGAGCGAGGTGCTTGCTGTCTTCCCTGGCCCCAGCGTGCGTGTGTGTCGGCTGAACAGAGCTGATCTCACCAGAAGCGTCTAATTGGTGCCTTCAGGCAATCATGTCTCTCTTCCTGTCTGAGTTTATCTTGAAAGGCTTGATTGAGTTACCTCCTATCCCATAATAGGATCTAAGTTCCTTGTAGTAACATAAGAAGGAGATGATGTCACTGCAGCTAGACTTCTCTGATAACTTACTAATGACTGGGGCCAACACCTCAGCTCCTTTCTCAGGCAAAACTCCCAGACGCACTGAGTCAGTATCTGGCTTGTGAGCTCCCAGGGAGCTCACCGTGCGAGGAGCCGAGGGCGCGGCGAGGGAGGACAGCTCCAGAGCCCTGTAAAACGCCCAGCTCGAAGGCACTCTGTTCCCCTCTGCCACTTCCCCCTGCAAGCCAGCTCCACACGTGCTGCTCTTTCTGCCACACACAGCACCCGATGGGGCCCGGACACACAGAGATAGGAGGTTCTGGGTCCCGGAGCCTGCCCAGAGCCCAGAGCAAGGGCTTTTTCCAGCAGCTGATAGCAAACGGGATAGGAGAAAAGCAGCTGGAGACTGCAGTGCTAACCTGGAAGGTAGGAAACTGGGTTCAATTTCTGCTCTGCCTACCAGAGGTCCTTGTGGTCATAACATACTGCAGATGCAGTGGGAGAACAGACCTGATGGAACAGGTCCAGAGGAGGCCACGAAGATGATCAGAGGGCTGGAGCACCTCTCCTGTGAGCACAGGCTGAGAGAGCTGGGGCTGTTCAGCCTGGAGAAGAGGAGGCTCCGGGGAGACCTGAGAGCGGCTCCCAGTGCCCAAAGGGGGCTGCAGGAAAGATGGGGAGAGACTCTTCAGCAGGGCCGGTTGTGATAGGATGAGGGGTGATGGTTTTAAACTAAAAGAGGGTGGATTTAGACCAAATACAAGGAAGAAATTTTTTACACTGAAGATGGCGGAACACTGTCCCAGGCTGCCCAGAGAGGTGGTGGATGCCCCATCCCTGGAAACATTCCAGGCCAGGTTGGCCGGGGCTCTGAGCAACCTGATCTGGTTGGAGATGTCCCTGCTCCTTGAAGGGGGGTTGGACTGGATGGCCTTGATAGATGCCTTTCCACCCATGATTCTATGATTCCACAATTCTATGAAAGACACATTATTGAATAGGTAAAACATCGCCTGCTTCAACATCTGGGCTCTCTGCCTCTGCCACAGAAGAGCTCACAGACTTCAAACAAGACTCAGATGAGTTCCCTAGCTCCATTTCCAGACTAAACACTCTTGTCACATCCATCCCCAGCAGTGAATGAAAGTCCAAGACGCAAACATGTTCCCAGTCCCTTGGCTGTGGAAAGGATCTGGCGGAAAAGTTGCAGGGCTCTGTTTGGACTGCAATGAGTCTTCTCTCCTGACTTAATGGGACATGAACCTCTGGGAAGCCCTCCACAAGGGATGCTCAGGAAATGAAATCAGAGCAATACTTAGACTCCACACAAAATGCCTTTGGTACAAACAAGAGGGCTTTGTTATCCCCAGTTGCAGACACCTCCAAAACCCCTCAGGTCAGAACCGTGCAAGAAGGATTGCCAAAATCTCTGTGCAGCTATAGAAACTGCTGACAGTTGGGCAGCTGCTCTCCACCGCTGCACCGACCAGCCCTCTCCCTGGGCATCTGGGATTGCCTCCCTCGCCCGTGGTGCCAGGCACAGGGAAATCCGTAAGGCACAGAAAGCAGCCAGAGGCGAAGCAGAGTGGGTCAAAGGCCCACCAAGGAGTGTGGGTCCTGCGTATCTGCACACAAGCTAGCTGGAAAAGAGAAGGAAGAGCAGCTTTTGGGGACAGAAGGGACAGGACACAATGCTGTCTGGGGAGAGGGGCTCTGAACAGGTCATGATGCCCTGAGAGATCCGCAGGGCCAACCGTGTACTGGGACATAAGAGCCAGCTCACACCCCGAATGCACAGGGACCACGGCCAGGCCAGCTGCATCATGGGGTCCTGTCTGGCAGTGGGGACCTGCAGAGGTGTCACAGCTGGGTTCACGTCTACCTTGCTCCATCCACTCCCCACTCGTGAGCTGACATGGTGATAGGGCTCCAGATGTCAGTCTGTGGTGTTTGACTCAGACAATCATTGCTAGACTGATGGTTATTTTGTTTTGATGGACACTTGGGTGGGGGCTTCCTCCTGTTGAGGTGCTGAACGGTACCCTGGTGTGTTTGAGTGCTCCTTGTGCTGGGTGAGCACATGTAGGATCCCCCATGATCTTCCAATGCAGCCAGTTTTGTTTTAGAAATTAAGTAACCCTCACTCTTATAGCTCATAGACTGTACTGGGGAGAAGCACTGGCCTTTGCTGACAGCCTTGAGCCTTGGCGGTCATGCGTGGGTACATCACTTCTCACAGAACATGTGTGACCCACAGCTGCCAGATGATGTCCTGGAGAGGAGTGCACAAGAGCTCTCCATCTCACCAGGGCCTGAGACCCTCTAAGGTTTGGCTCCTCCACAAGCTACCAGCTTGTTTTAAACAGCATGGCAGGGGTTGCTTTGGAGGTGTAACACTGAGTTGTGAAAACAGGACGAAGTCCACCTGTCTGGGATTTGGAGCTAGCTGTCCAGTGCTCCTGCTCTGCTGTGGGCTCAGTGTGACCCTGGAAAAGTTGCTTGGCTTTTCTCTGTCTCCTCCTTCCTCTGTATGCAGGGAACAGTAGCTTTGCCCTGCATTGCAAGGGGCTGTGAAGGGAGCTGCCTTCCTTCAAGAGCGGTTAGCACTGCAGACGGCTGTTAGGAGAGAGATTGCTTGGACCCTCTACAGCCTGGACTAGCAGGGACCTCACAGGTCATGACTCTGAGCTCCTGCTGCCAAAGATACCATGTCTGTAGACCCTGTCATGTTCCTGCTGCTCCTGAAATTTTGTTTTTGCACATCACATCATTTGGCTAAAAGTTAATTTGGTATTTATCCTACCAACACAGCTAGTGATTCCTATGCCTTACCTCGTAAGGTGAGACAGTTTTGTACTTTTCATCCCCGAGTCCACTGGCTTGACCATGCTTGCATCTACCTTGCTGTGGGAGGAACTTCTTGAAGTCCACAGGATTATGAAAGAGGCAGAGAGTTAAAGATGAGAACAGACTAATGTCTCTTACATAGAGGACTAAAGGCTGCATAGATGGGTGCCAGTTTAAATATGTTGTTCATTTCTTGCTTGCCTTCCTACCTACAGTTTACCTGAAGCTTCTCCGTGGTTCATCATGAGTGCTTACACATTCAATGCATGTAACATCTGGGACCCATCTTCATTTTGCACTGGCACATCTACTCTATGTAACATCTGGGACCCATCTTCCCTGCTGTGTGGCTCTATCTACTGTGTGTAACATCTGGGACCCATTGTCCATCCTCTCTGTTGAGCCGTCACCAGGGAGATGCAGCATGCCCTGGATACTTACGTGGATAAGCGAGTGAGTTAAGGTTCATGAGTCCCCATAATAAAGGTCAATGGAAAACACATTGGAACTTACTATACAACCAACACACAGGTGTGTGTGGATTGTAGGTGTGAGCTGTGTTTATTATTTCTTTAGTGTCTACAATGTTCTAGGCACAGGGAGGGCAGGTAAGACAGCACGTACCTCTTCCTGAAAGCTGTTACAGCCTGAGATGGGAACTGACTGTGTATGAGAAGGGGATGAAGATGGAATTAAATTTCTGTGTTTGTCAGGGTCTCTATAGAGGGACGTTTGCTTATTGCAAGGTGGGTACTGCAGTCATTGCGGTGTGGGCAGAGAAAAGTAGGAACAATATAGATAGACAAGTGACCACCAGTTTCACCTTGGTGTGAATGATCCCTCAAATATTTATCCAAATGGAGCTCCTGGTTGCCACACTGGATTGCTGGCAGTCAATATAGAAAAGTCTGGAGGTGACAACAGTATATGATGGGCATAGCCATGCAGGTACAACCTCTGCCAAGCTGCTAGAGAAATACAGCTCAAGCCACCCAACCTGTGCTGTGACCTCTTCACTTAGGAGCACAACTGGTGAGTCCTGGAGGTGCTGGGGCATGACAAAGGTGTCACTCACCATCACCCCTTCCAAGAGGCACCGGCCACAAGCTCAAGGAATGGGAACATTAGAAAGTGTAGTCTCAAGAGAGGAACTGACTCAGGGGATCATCATGAACATGATGGCCCAACTCAAGATCACTGGCAGCTGAAGAGCCTACTCTCTACACATTTCAGAAAACAATTTCAAATGCTGTAAAGGGATGAAACTGCTGCTTTTTACCCAGTATGTACACAGGTGCAGTCGGGATGGAGTTCCTTTATCTTCTGACACTATTCTTGGGAGGAGATAGCAATTTAAGCAGACAGTGTTTTTTTTCTGTACTATTTACCAGCTCTACCACACAATAAAATAAGTTAGAGTGACTGAAGTTTGCTAAACTTTTAGCTGTTAGTCTGATAAACAGCAGAGCACTCTTGTCTTTCTGGGAGACGAACCCAGGGATCCTTCACACCACAAACACTCAGAAGATGGGCCATATGGACATTTCCTTAACATAAACTTCAGTGTCACATTGCTCGAAGCCAGGGACTACTGGATGGAGGACAAACGGAGGCAGGGATTTGTTGGGTCACTGCTAAAGAGAAGTGTTCCTGGAGAAACAGCTTGTATGTTGTCTTTAAATCTTCCTTTCAAAAAAAAAAACTATTGAGGTCATTTTAGTGGGATAACCACATTGCATTTCATGCTTTTTTAATCCTAAAGCAGAAAAGACTCCTATCTGACCAGCTGAGTTCCTCCCACTGACAGGAAAAAAGCATGTCTATGGTGCACCCAGTACCCATGTCAGAAGCATTTCTCATTTCTGACTTGCCTCCAGAGCTATGGTTACAAATTCAAATCCCTCCAGCTTCAGAGTGCAGAGAAATTCGTCTCTGGTTAATGGGTAAGCTGCTCCTTGCACTTGTATTTTTGGGCAAGAAGATCTCTCTGATAGCTTTCTCTGGGGGCTCCAGAAGCATGTGCTGGGTCATGTGCATGGGGTCATGGAGGAGGAGAGATGCTCAGCTCTGCTTTGGTATCCATGCTCTGATGGTGCGTGTTAGCTTGGTGATCTGTTTTTGCCAGATAAAAGTGTGAGGTAAGGTGAGGTGAGGTGGGAAAAGGGGCTTTTTTTTTTTTTTTTTTTTTGCTTTCCAAGGGCAGGAAAAACACATCTCATCCAACGTTATTCACATAGAACTTGAAACCAATTATAGGGTCTTTCCATAGCCAGAAGAGAAAATCAGAATCCTCCAGAGAGTGATTCATCCCTCCAGACAGGGCTCTGAGATAACGGGGATGATTCACCCTCTGAAGACTCTGAAGATCGTTTTCCACTGCTGACTAGCTGATATGAGTAATATCTAGACGGCTACGGTCAGAGGAGACAAATCCACCTGGTCTGCCTGAGGGAGACGTGGGCACAGCAGAAGCTTACCTGAAGGGAAGGAAGGTTGTATAGCGAGGCCGTGGAGGATGACTCAGAAGAATTGTATTTTCTTCCTGGTGGTATCTTAGGATCTCTCACCAGGAGGGAAGGATCTAGCACCGCAGTCATAGCAAAGGCAGGAAGACACCAGCCTTCTGGTCCCAGCCACTTTCAGGCCACAAACCTGGCCCAGGCTGCTCTGTTGTAACGCCAAACGCTAGCGTGGCCGATCCTGCTCTGTTCTTTGAGGGCTACAAAGGGGAGGCAGTGAATCTGCTCATTTGGTCCTACTGGGAACACGGTGACCAAGCCAAGATTTGCCTCTGGCTTTTTGAAGATGTGTTATTGCTCATCATTGCAGTAAAAATGCTAGTACTGTTGAAAGGTATTGGGGGACACTCTGTAAATAACACAGGGAGACAAGATGAATGGCAGAGAAAGCTGCTGGAATAAGAAATAAGGTCCTGCCACACACTTTGTTTCCCAGATACTCTCGAACCCAGACCAGGGATTTGTATCAGGTCAGTGTAAGCAGAGGAATACCTCCAAAATTTGAATCTTGAACTGGATTTGTGTTTTAAAATAGCTTTTTTTTTTTTTTTCCCCTCAAACCTGGTCTGATATTGCCAAGCTATTGCTGCCAGTCCTGGTGACAAGCACAGATCTGCGGTGACAGCTCAGGCTGATCACGCACTGGCTGAAGTGGAGAAAAGAGCTAGCGAGCAGCAGGTTGGATGACGGCATGTGATACACAGAACCAGAAAAATCTTGTCTGCTCGAAGTCTGGGCAAAAAAAGCAATAACTCCTCTGAATTTGGCTGATTGTTCCTGAACTATATTACAGGAAGTCCCCACAGAGGAGGAGAGTCCAGTCCCTTCCAGGGACATCAGCCCATGACATGAAGGCAAAGAAGGAAAATACAACTGTTAAGGTTTCCTCACTATCTGAGCACTGGCTCAACTACACAAGATACAAGGTCTGCCTTGCCATTTTCAGGCAAATCTCAGATTGTGCACGCAACATCTGGGAGGAAGGATCATGGCACGTGGAGCCAGAGAGGCTCCTGCTTCCACACAGCTGGAGAGTAACGCTAACAGGAGCCAAACTTCAGCAAGGACTCACCACACCATGGCTACATCACTGCGTGAACCTTACCTGCAGGACATCCAGATGTGTGGGTACCTGACTGCAGTGTTCACTTGGATGTGGTAGACATCTACTCTTGGCTCCTCCTAGACTTTTGCCTTTGTACAAATACCATTAAAAACTTAAAATGCCAAAATGGAGACCAGACTTCCGAAAACAAGAATGGGGACAGACCTCCACCCACTTAGCTGTGCTCATGGCCGCAGCTGGCTGCTGAGAAGAGGTTGCCTCAGGGAAAAGAGGGGATTGCAGAGATGGGGCAGGAAGGTTTGGAGCAGCAAGTGTCCTCTAGAGTGGAAGGAACAGTGCTGCCTGCACTGTGACACTTGTTCTGGGTCCTCCTTCCTGCCACAGGCATGCTTTCTGCTGCAAAGTGGTGAAATTGAAGGGCCTGTGCTCTCAGCAGCAGCAATCACCAAGAAAGTACTTGCAGTTGCTTTGCTTCAGTCTATCTTCAGATGTGCCATTAAGAACTACCTCACTGCTCTTCCCTGACCTCTTTCATTGTGCGCCAGAAGGACACTGCAGCCAATAAATTCTGTTACAGGACTGAGGTGGTCTTGCCACAAGACAACTTCTATGCCAACAGATTGTAAGTCACTGCTATGTTATCTTGACTTTATAGATTTCTGATTTTTCCATAGCTTTTATCCTCTAAAACCCCAATGGAAACAACACCTTTCTTAAACCTTACTGCATCACACGTGATTTATGGAGAAGAATATTGCTGTTAACAGTAAACTGTCAAATCCCAAATAGATCAAAGAAGTGAAACGAGGAATGACTTGACTGAGCTCTTCAGGCCACGCTGATTCCAAAGTAATATTTTTCTTCCTTCTGTCATAAGAATTTACATGCTTGTGAGAATCTGATCAGGTGGGGAGAGCTTTCCTCCTTTGTATACATCAAAGTCCACATGTTCTCAAATTGCTATATGTCATTCTTTGCATTTTAATCTCCGGCCATATGTATAAAAATAATTACCTGCCTTGAGGGACAGAGGATGAAGTAGACTTTATTGCATTTCCATAAGACTCCAAAAGGTTCCTGCTAAAGATATCAGAGAAGTGGCAAACCAGTGGGTTGGAGGAATGGGTTTATTTTAGTTATAGGTAAAATTAACCTGTATGCAGGCAGTGTACGATCAGGCTGATGCTAAGAGATTATGAGTCAATGCTAAGAGATTATGAGTCAAGTAACGCTGGAGTGAAATCAGAATATAATGGGAAGGAAAGCATCAAATTGATTGCTTTTAAGATCAGTGTTTTTAAGAACAATGCATATGACACAGTTTGTCCTCCAGGTTGCATCCTATCAGCTTATGAAGGCATCAAATCCTTCTGCAGGACAGATATAAAGAGGACAGACACTGCTGTCATATAAGCATCTGAAATGGGAAGGAGATGTTAGCAGGACCAGTGGTGCTGGGACTGGAGTGCTCCTTCAGGGAGACTGTGGCTGACTTCAGCTGGAAACAACAGATTGGTGGCAGCGTGGCAAGTGAATCCTGCAAATATTTCAGAGGGATGCAGTGAACAAAGACTGTGAGGGAGAAGAGAGAATTAAAATGAGAGCGAGGACAAGATCCCAGGGAATGGGACCTGCTGGGTTGTTGCCCATCACCTGTGTATGTTTGCAGTGGTGATGGCTAACTGCATACTGGGTGCATTAGCCACCGGACAGCAGGAAATGCTTTGCTCTAGGTGACTGACACATGCTGACATGGAGGGAAGGTCTCTTGCTTATCTGCAGTTGGTTTCCTGACGTAGTGCACACAGGAGGAGCCACCAAGAGACAGAAGACGGATGGAGACACAGTCACAGATGTTTTTCCTGGGCCCCTTTGCTTTAGCAAACACTCCATCAAGCCCAACAGCAGGAGAGTCAATCCTTTTGGGATACAGGGCTAACAACGTGCCCACAAAGACTGAAGACAGTGTTTCTTGGCATTGTGGTGCATCTTGCCAGGGTGACAAGAGAAAACTCAAAGTGTGCTGTGGAAAGGAGGCAAGAAGAGCCTGAGCTCGTGGTGCAGGATCTTTAGCTTTCGCTCCTCATGAAGGGAAGTGCTGCTGCTCCTGTTGGGGAAAGGGAACATCGCAGGGCAGAGAGCGGGGCGTGAGTGAGACGTAGGAGAGGCTGACGGCAGAGGAAGAGGTGAATGCAATGGGGAGATTTGTTGAAAAGTGGCTGGGAACCATTCTCCAAGTCTCATGCGCCACAATTAGTTTCTCTGCTTGCAAACACAAGGATGAGGCGGGGTATGGACTCAGTGTGCTGGAGGCTGCTGGGGCAGCGGCAGCTGTGGCAAAGTCCCATGATCAAGGCTGGTCCAAGGCCCTGACTTTTGCTGATCGCTTGGACCAGGCAGAAATATCTGAAAATTACTTTATTGGACTAAATGGGCATTGCAGACCTTTAGGCAAGATATCAGACTTCTAGTTCCCTTTTATCCCAAATTTTAGTATTGTTTGACTATGATTTACATGCTCTTTTTCTCCTCTGGAGCAGGGTTACCAGGGTTCTCAGCTTGGAGAAGAGAAGGCTCCGGGGAGACCTTAGAGCAGCCTTCCAATACCTAAAAGGGGCTGATAGGAAAGATGGGGAAAACCTCTTCAGCAGGGCCTGCTGTGACAGGACAAGGTGTGATGGCTTTAAAATAGAGGGAGGCAGATTCAGATTAGATATCGGGAAAAAATTTTTTTATGCTGAGTGTGGTGGAGCACTGTCCCAGGCTGCCCAGAGAGGCAGTGGATGCCCCATCCCTGGAAACATTCCAGGCCAGGTTGGCCGGGGCTGTGAGCAACCTGATCTGGTTGCAGGGGGGTTGGACTAGATGACCTTTAAAGGTCCCTTCCCACCCAAGCCATTCTGTGATTCTAAATCCCTGCACATGCAGGCCAGGGGATGGGCTAGGGCTGTGGTTAACTCCCTGATTCACATGCCATGCTACTGAGGACTTAATGACAACAAAAAGTTTCATACACAGGTGGGTATCACAGCTATAAGTCTTCTCAGCTATGTCTCTTTTTGAACTGTGTGTCCCTCTCCATCTGCGAATGGACAGTACCAGGCACCAGTGTGAGCGATCTGTCTCCGAAGGCAGGTGCTTACTTCCAGGAGATGGGTTCCTCCCCCAGTGCATATTCTTCTCTCTCTTGACTAAAGAGTGCTGCTCAGACACATGAAGATGAGCTCAGTTGGATCTTTCCACACTGCTGATGTCCCGCTGGGGGTTGGATGACTTTATGTGTGTTGGCATCGCTGTTCCAGCTATATCCATGCTCCTGGAGTCTGGGGTCTACATGAGGTGACACGCAGCCACAAGTCTCTGTGGGAGGAGAAATGAGCTCCCACGGGATGGGAGATAAATGACCGGATGCCTTTATCCAGCAGGGAGAAATGTGACTCTAGAAGCTTTGTGCTTACGCTGCTGTGTCTTACTGGGTCAGAAAACCTGCTACGGTCCTAGGGATCCCCAAAGTCTCTCAAAATCCCAGCAATTAGCTATTAATGCAGTTCCTCCTCAATCTGGAGGAGGGAACCCCAGTCAAATGTACAGAGCTCTGGGATTCACTGACATAGGCTGGAAATCAGATTACCACACTGAAAGCCCAGTCTTGTACTGTGGAGCAGAACTACAGTGGTAACTTTGGGAAAAATGCACTGGGCCACCTAGACATCTTATCTCCCAGAAGCCCCTGGCCTCAAAGGCATGTGAGAGGAGCTGTGATGGCTGTCCGGAGGCCACCATATAGCACCCATACTGGAAAAGCTGTAACACTTCTGGCCGGCACAAATTCTCCCCTTCCTCCTCCAAATTGCTGTAGGCAACACCCACCCAGACGAGCCAGACACATGCTAGACACCTTCCCAAAGTGCTGATCTGCAAGAAAATCCAGAAACAGCCAGCCATTCTCATCACTTTCCATAAGGATTTGAAAAAGAAAAACCAGGAGTTTATCTTGATCTCTTAATCCATCAGTTTTCTTTTCTCTTTGCTTTCTCTACCTCTGTAAGCCTGGTAATTATAATTTATAGCACCTGCTGACTTTGAAATACCTTCGACTCCTCTGCCTGGCAGAGGAACAGACACAGTGCCCATCTGCTTTAGGTAAGTGCGCAGAAACCACAAAGTCGTTAATTAGACTGACACACGACTCTTCCAGAATACACATGGTATGTTGTTACTGCACCTATAAACCACTGGTAACCAGATCCTCTGCCAGGGGATCACAACCGGATCAGAGCATTACGTAAAGCCTTGGCACCTCTTGCAGGGCTCAGAGCATTGCCATCAGGTGTGCGTGTTCTCTCTAATCCTCCCCACTGGGCTTCCCAACATGCTTCCCAGATAAAGCAAGCCTGCCGGGAAGCAGCTCCCTCACACTTGGTAGGAGGCTCAGTCTCCAGAGCTTTGTATTCTTGTATTTTGAAATCCAAATTCCTCTTTGTATTCATCTGGTGATCCCTGCCAAGTTCTCCTTCCTGACAGCTCAAGCTCCAGGCAGTGATGTCTTCACAACCTGTAGCTGACAGGGAGCAGGGCAGGTCTGACTGCGGCCCCACGGGCATGGCTGCAGCTTCAGAGGACCTGTGATGAGGGGTGTTTGTAAGGACAGGTGTGTCTGATGTGGATGTAGCTATTTGGGTGGGTTTGACACTTGCCTCCTCAGGCTGGCTGGCATCCATGGGGCAGAGTGAATCATGAATGCCTCTGTTTGGGAAATGCTGAACCCTTGCAGTGGATGCCTCTCCCTGGAGGAGGAGCTGCCCAGACCACGTGAAGTCCCTGACGAGTGATACTCGGTGATACGCAGTAAGCCAACCTGGAGCAGCAGAGCACATGAAGTGACAGACCTATAAATGCCCTCAGCAGAGAGTTATGTTGGATGATTGGTAACCTCTGGTTTGTCAGTCTTCCCTGCCTCTGTGTTAGTGTTTGTTAGAGAAAGCCCTGTGTTTGAAATACTATTTGCCAAAACTCAAGACTGCATCTTCCTTGGTTAGAACAGGTATAGGGGGATCACATAGGGCAACAGGAACATTCTCTTGGAGATCATCCACAGGGGAATGTGTTGACCCTCCCATCTCACCTAAATTTGCCTGAATCTAAAGTCAGTTTTTTTGGCATGCTGTCTGTCCTGTGAAGGACTAGAACTTCAGTAACTTGGGTTTGCTGAGAGCCAGTATGCATCATCTAGGTAAGTCAAAATTAGTGTCCTCCCATTGCTTGTTCCTGCACCACAACACATCTTTTGTGCGTGACACCAAACCTGCCATGGAAAACCCTGCACGTCTGAAGCTTGTGGGTTGGCAGCTTTGAGAAGGCTCCTTGCATGAAGACTGATCCTCATCCTAGCCTGGACAGAAGGGAAGAGCAGAGGGAGGCCCACAGAGGGAGAGCTGTGTAAGCATGGTCTTTGTGACACTTTCCAGTGCTCCTCCTTCCTTGTTTCTGGTCTTCTAGAGACCAATGTGAGAGCAGGACCGAGACCATGTTAACAGAGAGCTGCTGCTTCCTCTCCCTGGAGGTGGAGTCTTTTGTTCAGGCTGTCACAAAAAAAAAAAAAAGCTGTGTGGGAAGGCATGCAGAGTGCACGTGCAGTACAAGAGGGCTCCAGCGTGGAACAAGCTTTCCTGGGGGGTAAGGTACTCTGGAGAGCTGGCTTCATGCCCTGACTGTGCCACGGACTCTCTGATCATCCTGGGCAGGAGACTCCTGCTTCCCCGTGCATCATCTTTGATAAAAATGAGGACTAACCTTCCTTCTGCTCTCTGAGTGACAATGTTTATTGAAGCTGTCTTTCTGCTTTAAGCATGTAATTACAATTTGATCTCCTGCTGTTAGAGACATCCAGACTTGCTGCAAACTTCCTATCTGGTACCGTGGCCTCACAGCATGCACCTTGTAGGTCCTGAGGAGCACCTAGGTGTCTGCACTGTCTGGCACTCTCAGCCAGCAAGCCAGAGGGACTTCAATACAAGTCTGAACATGCCTCACGCCTAGGACCCCAGCTCGCACCCCAGCAGTGCAGCAAAGGGACCCAGCAGCTCAGTTCCCAGTGCTACCAAGGCTTGGGTGCATGTGTCTCAGTAGGCATCCTCCCTGAATGCTTAAAAGGCAAGACAGCTGCCACCTTTGGAGACAACTGGAGTATATTAACAATTATTTTTCCCTTTCCTGTTGCAGAGACTCTACTGATACATAAGGGTTTTGCTATATTTCAGATCTAACTTGGTGCTGTGCAGGCAGTAAATACTGGAGTAAAGTAAATACTGGACAGTAAATGCAGGACTCTCTGTCCTGCAGCGGCTAGAAGCATCCCCTTCTGTCCCACTTGTCTGTCCACCTCATCCCTTGAATTGCCTTGTAAGTCCTACTGGTAGAGCTATGCTCAGAACAATTATTCTCGGCTTCCACTTGGTTTGGCTGCTTTTGTTATAAACCTGAGAAGAGATGTGTGTATCCCGAAGTCTGGTTTTCCTCTCCTGTATCAATCAGCTTGTCCGTAAGAGATACATGCTTTCCCTTCAAATCCTGCCTGAATCGTAGAATGACGAACATGGACATCAAGTGCAAATATCTGAAAGAGCAAGAAAATAAGCAGCACACAAGCCCTTTCTGTCTAGTACAGCTGTCTGTTCCACCCCACTCCTGTTGGCTCCCATTTTCACCTCCCTTTTCAGCTGCCCTGCCTGCCTAGCATGTGTTGCCAACTTGCAAAGCAGATGGTTAATATTTCACTAAGTGCCATTCGACCCGGTAACTCATAGACTGTCATGATGTGCCATAAAGCCACTTCCCCTTCTGAATGGAAAAAAAATAGTCCCTGGGCAACTGGAGTACACTGGGTCTCAGATAGCCTGACCAGTAATGCTCGGAAACCACGCTGTGGGTGACCTATGGGTGTCCTAGCCTGGCTAATTTTTTTTGGCAATGAATACACAAGAGTCTCATAAACTTGTGGAAAATGACTCAGATATTTGGAAAAGAGGAAAAAAAAATCTCTCCAATGCAGACCTATACTGGAGGCTCTTGGCCTGAGGTTAGTGACTACATTTGGAGAATGTTTCACATGGCAGCACCAGTGAAAACCAAGCAAGGCATCTGAGCTCTGTATCTGCCTTAAGACACAGTGACCACACTGAAGACCACACTGTGCCACTCCTGTTTTTCAAGTCAGGTCTCATTTATCTTTATGTAGCATTTCCCTGTTGGAATGGAGAAAGAAGGAGAAGGTGCCTACAGAAGAGCATCTCTAAATGTGAGCTAGAAGGAGAATTGCAAGACTCCAGCTTCTCCCTGTGCAAGCACTGGTGGAGAAGCACGGGATGGAGACCCAGCAGGTCATGCTTTCACCAGTGTGAGACGCAGCAGTAGTACAAGCCTGTCATAACGCACACTGTGTGTCTTCGGAAGTGTCCCCATCCACCCAGAGCAGGGCTACACCTCACAGCCATGCTGGGCTCAGTTACCCGACATGGTTCTTGGGCCTTCACTGCACCCAAGGGTTCTCTGTTGTACGGTTTCTGTATAAAGAGGAGAAAGTGCAAATTATGATCTTTTCCTGCACGTGCCCTCCACACTTTCAAGTGGCTGAGCGAGAGACACAGACAGGGCTTGGTGCAGTGCTAACGTGGGGCAGAGCTGGCCTGTTCCTGTCCTCCTGGAGAATAACTGTCTGTGGAGAGTAGCTATTTCGGAGAATAACTACCTCCTGTGCTCTCCGTACTGAGAGCAGGTTTTACTGAAGCATGTTGGTGATCTGTGATGAGGGTCTTTCTGAAAGGCACCTTCTGCCCATCCTTAACCAGGTAGCTCGGGCAGGGAAGAGGTCTTCATCACATGGGACACTTCTGAAACTTTTGCTTCCAGAGACTGCCCCCCTGGTTTGAAGAGTTGGACCCAGCCTTAGAAGCACAGCATGGAAAAGTGACTGCAGGTGACCTGACTGATCTCTTATGGCTTTACCCTGAATTCTTGTAAGCACTTTGGAGACACTTGGAGAGGGATCTACACTGGACGAGGTGGCCTCAAAGTGCACTAAGAGCAGGTACCTCTGTGTTGATTCAAGATAAGCCATCCTCTCACCCTGAGCCTTAAATGAAGCCCAAAAGTGCTGTGAGTAGCTTCTTGGAGCATTTTGCATTTCTGGTGTGCCAGAGGCTCGAGCAACAGTGATGCCTGAAGGCAGTCGAACTTTCAGAAGCAAAGGTTGGGTCTATCCAACCATGGGCTTTGATGGCACTGGTTGTCACACACTCTTTGTGGGCACAGGAGAGACAGGCTGAGGGGGAAAGGGGCATCCCCACCACAGTGACCTTCCATGTCACATTTCTCTTGAAAGGGAAGACACTTGGAAAACGGTTTAATCTCCAAAAGCCCAGAGTGGGGGGTCTTGACTCCAGCACTGGTGGTGGTGTCAACACATTTTAATAACAGCCACAACCACGTGCCAACAGCGTTGCGGCAACAAATGCTTCAAATGTCTCCTGGCAGAAAAAACATTCATATTCTGCACAGCCAACACCCCCATTGCAAATTAATATTTAAATTAATATTTACAGAAACTACTACTTGGTGCTTGCAGGGCCACACAAGGAGAACTATGCCCAGTTTTGGGCTGCCCAGTGTGAGAAAGATGAAGAGGAAGCTGATGGGTCCAGTGAAGGGCTGGCTACTGAGTCAGGGTCCCAGAGCACTTGCCCCACAAGGAGAGGTGGAAGGAGCTGGGTTGGTTTCACCTAGCAGAGAAGAGGCTAAGAAGAGATCTGCAGGCACCCCACAACTAACGATGATGGAGCCAAGCTCTTCTGGGCAGTTCCAAGTGATCAAACAAAGAGTCATGACTACAAATTGGGGTCCAGGAGTTTTAGGTTGGACCTCAGCAAAAGTTTCTTCCCTAGGAGTGACAGCCCCAGACCAGGTCACCAGCGAGGGGGGAAGCCCCGTGCTTGGGTTTGAAGGCTTGGACAGACAAAGCTGCAGCTGTCCTACCCAGTATGGGTGGCAGTCCTGCTCCAAGCAGGATGATGCAGGACTGGAGACCCCCAGAAACCATTTCCAGCCAACATTGCCATGATAAAAAGACACAGAAAGACTAGGACTGAAGTTAAGGCTTAGGAGTAAGCTTAGTTTTTCAGTGGTTCAGCCCAATTCAGAATGCTTTCACAAGCTCCAGCAGCGCTGCTTATGCCAGCTGGGCAGTTCCCAAACAGACCTGCCCTAAACTCAGTGGCACCACCAGGATCTGATGTTTGTCCCTTCCCAGGAAAACTGCAAATATTTCAGTGCCATGTCATTTTTAGTGAGTACAGTCGCACAAACCTGCTGTGGGTACTTTAAAGGAAAACCACAATCAGCCTCAGAATCAATAACAGTTTTAAAGCATTCCTACCCTGACACCACTACCCTCTGTCTGGGTAAAACAGCACAGCTCGCATGTTGACAGACCAAAGTGTCCTCTGCGCTCCTGGCAGGTCCCTTCCCCACTGTGGTTCACAGTGGAGAGGACAGAGCCCCTTCTGGGTGGATATTTTCCAGCATTCCTTGAAATGTGCATTGGCACTGGTGGCCTTTTCATCACGACTCACACATGGGGAGCTGTAATTTCAACATCCTTTACCAAAATAGTGTTCCTTCCATGAAAATCGTCCTCCCTTCTATGCTAAGTGACAGTAATCTTTGCTTTAATTGGAAAAGAAAAGGAAGAAGGGACAGAACATCCTTGACAAAAGAACTAATGACTCAAGTGCTGGGAAGCCTGAGGCCCCCAAAGGATTGTGCAGCTCAAAGCATTGATTTTTAATGACTTACAGAGATTGGAGGTTTGGGAGATCTCTCAGTGCCTCTGCAGGGATGCGACTCAGCTGATTGTTCTGCAACATCCTATAATTAGAAAAAAAGAAAACTTTGTTAAAAAGGAAAAAAAAAAAAAAAGCCCAACACAAAATGGAGGATGTTGCTACTTGTTTCTGAAGTTGTCCTGGACTTTTGTTGGAAAGCTGGAGGGGTTGGAAAGCAGCATGTTGGTCACCCAGGGCTCTTAAGCAAGCTTGCAGGCTGCAGGCAGGTGATCTGCAGTCCAGTCTCGCCCGGGATCCTGCAGCAGAGGGTCCCGGGCTGAGTTTGGTGCTGCCGCAGGGGACCCATGGGAGGATGTGACCATAAAGGGGCCTCTCCACTGCACGTGAGCATCTGTTAGGCCAGAGTAATAGTGGTGCTCCCAGCTCTCTCCCATATTCACACTTGCACAGGATGTCCTTCTCCCAGGGCGCATCAGTGGTGATTTCCCCTTTTGGCATGCTGTTCCTGTGTAAGATGGAGGAGCACAGTGCTGTAGCTTACTGAGAAGAGCAAGCACAGCAAGAGTCCTGGGTTCCAGGCTAGCTCTGAGGACAGCCAATACGCTCTGCAGTGAGGGGTCACTGCATGACTTATGTGAACAGCACTGCAAAGAAGGAAGAACTCTGCAAACCTGTCATCTCCTGACTTCACGTCCCTGAAAGCCTCAGCCATGTCCTGTTCCCTCCCTGCACTCATGCTCCCCCAGGAAAGGAAGCCGTGTTCCAGGATGTGTGCACGGAGGACGGTGAAGGGATCTGCATCAGGATCCCAGGTACGCCGCAGGGTGACAATCCAAGGCACAGACATAGTCTGTGAACGTGGGCCTCAGTCCACAAGATCACAGCAACTCTGAGATCCCAGATCATGCTGGCCTCAGCCTTTCTCCATCAGCGTCTCTCTTTGCTCCTGCCTCTCCATCAGCTCCTGGCTCCAATTAAAATAAAATTCCTGGACTTTATCAGCTTTCCTACTGCAAGCTGCTGCTTCATGGCAGCCTGGAGACAACCTTTAGTCAGAGCTTGACTCCTTGCGTCCATGGAGCAATCTCACCACCTATGCAGCAATATGCCCCTTCTGGCTCGTGCAGTTTCTCAGTTGCTGAGTGCAATTTTCTGTCTTCAAGCAGTGGTCTTGGTGAGTAAAGTCCTACAGGACTGCACTGGTTGATGAGCCTCTATCAAATGCAGCACCAGGCCTTCTGGACAAGCTGAGGACTTCGGTGAACATGACAAATAAAGACCATCCAGGCCAGGAACTGCTCAAAACCAGGTCTGGATGGTGCGCTGTCACCTAGGGTTGGCATTGTTCAGGTGACCATACTGGAGCTTGCAGACACTGGCAGACGTGGACACACAACCTGCTGTCCACATAAATCGCAGCTCTTCAGAGGTCATATTTTATTTTCAGAAGTAGGAGGATTGTTTGTTGTCAGAGATCATACCTGAATGACCAGAAAAATTCTGGGATCAGGTCCCATCACAGCAGGATCCTTGCATAAGACAGTCTCAGCAGACTCGCAGCCCTCAGAGGTACAGGCCTGTGCATGATAAACTGTCCCCATCTTGGGAGGCTGAAGTGACTCAGACAGCACCGTCAAAGGGCTGTTATTGCTTGAGGCAACTGTGCCTGGAGCTCATGCATGGGGATTAAAGACATTCCAACCCCTGCACGTTCCCCTTCCCTCCCCATGGGAGCGCCTCTTGGATGTGCCACACCATTCCCCTTGTCTCAAAGCTAGTTTTGTTCTGCATAGGCTCTGGGTTGTCAAAGAGGCAGGGTCTGTCTGGGGATTCCTGAAGTGTCCCAAGCCACCTGCAAGCCTGCCATCCTGGGGCAATACGGCTTTTTTGGTGACGTTTTTTGACCTGTGGTCACAAGCCAGGCTAGTCAGTGCCTGTCCTGGACCACAAAAGATGCTGCAATTGCAGCTCAGGGAGGGGAGAAGTGGGACGATTGGGGGGGGGCATTGGGTAGGATCCATTTGCCCAGGAGACGTGGCATCTGCAGAGCAAGGCCACTCTTGTCAGGCTCACTCCAGCCTACCTGCTGATGGAGACCAGCCATGGGCAGCACTGGGGCAGCGTGTGGGTGGGAGCAGCTGCAAGGCGGCACTGGGTCAGCACGCTTGTGCAGGCAGGTGCTGGGCAGCACTCACGCCGTTGTCTGCGCGGGCAGGCTGTGGGCAGCGCTGGGTCTGCACGCTCCCGCAGACCGGTTGAGGCTTGCTGCGGAACGGAGCGGCGGGGTGGGCCACCCCAGCTGGCTGCTGCAGGTGCGGGGTCTGCAGCCAAGAGGATGCACCCAGGCATTTTGCCCTCCACGTTTTGGGGTGAGGCAGGCTCAGGTTGTGGTTGTACTTGGAGTCATTCCCTGTGGAGTTTGGTGTGGGATTCCTTCTTGGCTAGTAAGTGCTGCTGCTGCTGCAGCACGTTCAGCCAGGAAAGTAAGAGGCCTGGCAACCCAACTTGTGCGGCAGAACATTTGGTGAGGGGTACATGTGCGAGGGTGGGATGTGGTGTGACGCCATGGCAGCGCAAGCTTAGCTGCATGGCCAGTTGGATGGATGCTTCCTGGCTGATGGAGCTGCAGCCAGGGCACTTGGACGGGGAAGTTTCCAGTTTTCCAGAAATTCTGATTAAGCAGCATATTCTGCCACTCTGGAAAGCTCCAAGGCTGGAAGAGCATGGACTAAGGAGTTAATTTAGCAAGTGAAGGACCTTGGCACAGGACACAACCAGTCTATGGAGCTGGTTTCTAATGATCCCGGCACAGAAGCACAGACCCAGGAGCATCAGCCTCTATGAGGAGGGTGTGGGTTGGTCACGCTTCCAAGCAGAGCCCCTGGGAGAGGTGCACTTCAAAGTCTCTTTGCAAAGGGATGTTCCCGTCAGTTGAGAAGATCTCAGAGCACCAGCTACTGCTGCTGGGCATCCATCACCATCAGTCTGCATCCATCTGAGGAGAGCTGAGGAGGCCACATCTTGCCTTGCTTTTGGTTTGGTGCATGAAGATCTCAGCATACTCCCCTGTGCGATGATGTTTTGTTGGTAGTGGGGCAGCCAGGCTCTCCACTTGCTCTCTTCCAAGTCTCCACACACTTGCTTCCCCGGGTGTACCCCTGCCTGGTTTCTGCAAAGGCCTATCTTCATGGCCACTTTCCAGGTGGTTTTTGTGCAGTGAAGCAGCCAGAGGAGGCAGAGCCAAGAATCTGGTCCTCCTTCCAGTAGCTCTGGGATTCACTCCGAGGGCAGGGAGAAGACCATCTGCACAGGCAGGTTTGTGGAGGAATTCCCAGGGTGTTTCCCATCCTTTTTTAAACATAAGCTAATTCTCTGGAAAGACCAGGAAAGCACCAGGCCCCCTGACAGCCCAAGATGCATGCGAAAGTTTACTTGTGGCCACGCACATGACCGCAATTAGCTCTAAGGCTCTAGCATTAAAATTAACCTGGTGAAAATTGTTGCCATCCGGAGCTACGAGCCTGTCTCCTTTGGGCACACCCCTGTCACCAGAGGTAAGATCTCTGATCCTCGTGTGAGTCAGCTCCTGAATACCCCTGGGCTTCAGCGGGGCATGTCTCGGGGGGGGAGCCATTCCCAATTCCGGCCAGGCCTGTCACCTGTCAAACGTCAGCCAACCTGTGCCAGAGCATCCACATCTGTAGACACAATCTGTCCTGAATATCACTGATGCCATCTGCTCCAAAACCTGCTAGTCATGTCTTCGGAGATGGAGAATATGTATTTCCTTCCTTATTGCAGCAGCTGCTTGTCCTTAAAGGCTTATGTCCATCCTCATTCGCCTCTCCTTCAGGTTAAGTAACCTCAGTTGACTTGTTGTTCCTTTGGTTCATCACCACACATCTGGTCCTTCTCACTGTTTTTAAATAAAATAATTTGTTCTTCTACTTCACTGGGCTGCAGGACCCAGTGTTTTATCCCTGCAGTGCACCTTGGCAGCAGAAGCAAACCCGTATGCAGGACGAGGAGCCCCAGACATTGTATTGGTCCTTGTGTGACAGCTGTCCTCCTGCATAAGCTTCTGCAGAAAGCACCCATCAGATCCACCATGGGGGCTTACACCCCCCTTTTACAAGCATGGAAGAAAAACCAGGGCCAATGATCATGGACTTGCCAGGGCCCGCTTCACGCCTCTCCCAGCAGCCACCAGCCCCATGTCCCCCGTGGGTGACACTCCTCTCAGAGGGGTCCCACCAGCCTTGCAGCGTGCACCCCGCGGGAACGGGCTCTGGGTGCAGCAGCGAGGAAGCTCGTGGTGCTGTGTGGTCCCTGCACTTGGCCTGTGTCCATGCAGAGCGGGCAGTGAGGAGGTTACCCAGGAAGGTGAAGAGGGGAAGTGTTTTGAGAATGTCAGGATGATGGGAGTTGGGTACAACAGGGTGATCAAAGGAAAATTAGGAGTCAAAGGAGCAGGGATCTGAGACTGGTCTGGGTACAGGTCGGTATCCAGCTCAGCAACCTCTGTCTGAGCCTTTGCTGGCTGTCAGTGCCCAGGACCCCCAGGGAAGCCTGAAGGGTGACTTGTCCTCCCTCAGTCCTCTCTTAATTTTCAACAGAGTCAGAATGGTTAAGTATAAACTCAACGCTTTGCCTCTACCTAAAGTGAGGAGACAGGACTTTCCTCTCTGTTCCTGTCTTTTAATACCTGACATCCCAGGATTTCTCTGATCTTTCCTGCCTCGTGGGCTCTTCAGATTCCCTCTACAGATACCTCCTTGAAGATCTGTGGGGTTTTGGTGGAGATTAAAGTGCAGGGAAAAGCACATGACTGCAGGAGTGGTTATACTGGTCCTAAAGGAGCAAGGATCTGATCTGGATGGGGAGCAGTGCAGCGAGCAGCTCCTGTCACCGTGAAATGCAGTGCTCTGCACAGCAGAGCTTCACAGCAGCACCACGGGACATGGGCATAGCTGGGGCCAAACCGATGCTCCCCAGTTACCCAACGCATTTCTGTATGCTACACGAGGGACACTAGTTTACAGCAATTTACAGCTGGTTACACCCCCCATGTTTGTGTAGTATCCATAATGACAGCATCCCATAAATCACTGCAGTTCCCCGTTAGCCCCAAATGCCTCCTACTGTCTTCTGAGTTAAAGCTGCTCTTCTCAGTTTCCAAGTGCCAGGTTGCATGCAGATCCTGGAGCAGGTGGCTCACTGGGGGAGTCTGACCCTCAGCAGACTTGGATGGGAGTGGAGAAGTGCAGCAAGGGAAGAGGCAACTGAGACATGGCTTGGCATGAGGATTTTTGGTCATTACCAGGGCCAAAGGAGTGGAGTGAAACAGCCCCATGGTCTGTCTCCAGGCTCTGCGCTCCATCTCTGACCACAGCCAGACTCTGAGGGAAGGTGCAAGCTGCTCTTCAATGGGCTGGGAAGGGACACTCTGCTTCCAAGCTCAGTTCCTGCCTTGGTTTTTCCAGCCAGTAAAATGGCAATAATATCACCTTTCCCCACAGGAGGTTTTGGTGGTCTTATTGCACTACCAAATGATGTTGTGGTGCTGCTGTGAAAGGCACTCTGTGCCACACCACTGTCCTGAGGAGGTCAGAGGGGAGGTGGAGTGGCCCACGGCTCTTCAGCAAGCTGGTGTCAGGAGGGACACTTGTCCCCCTTGGTCCCTGGGGAAATGGAGCAGACCCTACTGAGCTGCTGTGGAGTCACCAGCCCCAACCATGTCACTGCTGCAAGGACCTGAAGGACCTGAATGACAACCTGAAGGAAACACATGGCCTTCACTTGCCTTCTTCAGCACCTTGTGCTTTTCCTCAGTCTTTTTTCAGCAGAGGATGAGTGAGAGTCCCCATCCTTGCCAGGAGCCCTTCCCAATGTGATTAAGTTTGGTGCTCCTAAGGTCTGTCCTGGCAAAATTTCTAGTTCTGTTCCAGCAAATTCCCAGGGACCAGGGCCTATCTTTTCCATGTCCCTCACTGCTGGCCACACTCTTATGGTGACAAGGAAATAAATGAGGGTGACGATTGCTGTTCCTGGAGTGCTCAGGGACCCACAACTGCATCTACCAATGACCCATTCCCGTGGAGCCCATGGAATTGTTACAGAAAGCAATTAGAGCATCTTCTAGAGCAAAAGCACATGGCAGCCCAACACACGCCTGCAAACCTGGCCAGGAAAGCATCAGAATCAGGAAGACCTTATAGTGGCATTCCAGTGCCTAAAGCGGGGTGATACGAAAGACAGGGAGAAACTCTTCAGTGGGGCCTGTTGTGATAGGACATGGGGTAATGGTTTTAAACTAAAAGAGAGGAGATTCAGACTGGACATAAGGGAGAAATGTTTTACGCTGAGGGTGGTGGAGCACTGGCCCAGGTTGCCCAGAGAGGCGGTGGATGCCCCATCCCTGGAAACATTCAAGGCCAGGTTGGATGAGGCTGTGAGCAACCTGATCTGGTTGGAGATGTCCCTGCTTCTTGCAGGGGGGTTGGACTGGGTGGACTTTGAAGGTCCCTTCCAACCCAAACCACTCTGTGAGTCTGTGAAAGTTAAATGCTCCCAGTGAAACGAGGGCTGACAGTGCCCTGCTTTTAGGAAGCAGAAACTGGATGAGTGAGTCACTGTGAGCATCAACCCTTTCTTCACCAGCTGTGGAGCTGGGCTAGTCCTCTGCATGCCTCCATGGGAAAGGTAGAGGGCTTAGAGTAAATTTAAGGCACCTCTGCAGCCAGAGGGGTTGGTATGACAGCCACTCTGTGTCAATGGGCACAGCCCGGCTCAGAGCAAGGAAGATATTGTCCTGAAGCATGAGGACACCAACTTCAGCTCTCACAAGCTTCCCTGTGCAACCGTTTCCCGTCTGGAAATGCTCTGATCCTTCAAGCTTCTCCTTACAATGAGGTCACTGTGAACGTGTCCCTCCTGGTGCTGTCCTGTGGTGGAGCACATCGGGTGCCCATGAGCCCGCATGTCCGTGAGCCCGCCCGCACATGGGCAGCGGGGCAAAGAGAGTGCGCTCCTCTCCTTCTGCCACCCGCGGGGAGCCGTGCTGGCTCCGGAAGGGAGGCATTGCTCTTTTACTCTGCATGAGTAGTTACCTGGGCCTGACACAAATAGAAATTGATCAAAAGCGGCTTTAAAAGCTCCTGCGTTCCCGGAGTAGAAAGTTCCTCTTGTTGAAATTGGGTGGGAGAGCTGCGGTTTTTCCTCAGTTCCTTTGATTTGTTGCCTAATGCAGAGGATGGATAAATCTCTAAGCCCTGAGATTTAGGGCAGGATTCATACTTTACATCTTCAGAAGACGTAGTAAACAGCTCTATACTCTCTAATCCTGGGAGCAGGTTTGTACCTGCTCGCTCTGTATAAACTGGACCGGCTACAACAATTTCACATTGCGGCTGAGTTCAAAACATCCCCTTGGGGATGAAATGTTTATTGCAGGAGATTTTTAAGATGGTTTCTGAAAGGGAGAGAGAGGGACTTCCACCTCAATGACTTGCACAGACCCTGCCGGACTGTCGCACGGATGCAAAAATGCATGCAACTCCACGAGCAGTGAGATGCTCCGGCCTGTAGGAAAATACCAAGGGGAGGAATTTGGTGGTAGCCTTTGTCACCCAGACCTTCCCACAGGGGTGGGCGGTCCCAGCCCTTCAGCACTGGATGGGTAAATGTGAGTGGGCTGCCCACAATGATGAGGCGGCCTTAGTTGACCAGGGCTGGCAGTTCCCCGGCACGGCCTGATGTCTGCAGTGCTCCTGGACCCAGCTGCACATGTCCCCATCGCCGGGGAGCAGACTGGGCTTCAGGTGAAGTGGGACTGCCCAGGGATCCCACCTTCCCCGGAGGCAGGTCATTCCAGAGCCTTGCAGGAGCCTGCTGGGCCATGCAGAGGTTTGCAGAAAGGGCAGGCTGGTTGCAAAGAGGCAGCTGAGCTGGGCAGAGCACAGCAGCTTGTCCAGAGTGCAGGTATCTGGACTTTCAGTTTGCTCCAACTCAACCCCAAGACTCTGCAGCAGAGCAGAAGGGGGCCAGTTTGGGGTCTGGGCACCACCTCTGGGGGACACCACAGTAGGGCATTTGGTGAGTTTTATGCAAAATGTGAACCTCTGCAGATTCTCCTGTGGCTGTTTTCACACAGCACAGAGGGCTGTGCCCTGGAGGTGACCTGCTCCTGCTTTGCTGCAACTTAAGGAAGGAAGCAGTGCAGGGGAGCGGGCAATCCTTGGGGTGGGACAGGGCTCCACACTCACCGAGGGACGTGTTAGCCAGTATGGGTTTAACAACTGACACCACATCGCCTGGTAACTTTCCATCCCTCTCTGGATGGCCACAAGTCCCCGTGCACGGCCAGTGCCGAGGGGCTGCGGTGGCCTTGCAGAAGGGAGTGAGTTACTTACAGAATCTTCAGACTGTAGAGGCCAGAGAAAGCTTCCCCTGGGATCTTAGAGATCTGGTTTCCAGAGAGGCGTCTGCAGAGAAAAGAAGAGCCAGTAATGTGTCAGCATCATTGTAATGACAGTTCCTTGTCTGCAGAGGCTGAACAATTCATGCATCTTGCCACAGTCCTCTTGGAGAGGCTGCAGCACCTGCAAGCTGAGCCATGCTCGTGTGCTCGGGCAGCCTTGGCATGTCATCCCCTCTTACAGCTTGGGGAACAGGCAAAGAAAATAATAGCTTATTACTCCTGCCAGACCCGAATCCAGTGTTTTCAGCATCCAGTGACAGGCCATGGCTCAAGCCATTCCCCGGATACCCGCAGAGGACCTCACTTCACAGAGGTTACAGCACAGGTTGCCTGTGAGATGGACCTCTGCTCGTGGGCGCTATTGAGACAGGCCCTGCTCCACGCCAGATGCCTGGCAGGGAGGGTGGAGCAGGGGCAGAGCTACTTGCTGCTTTTGCATGGTCCTGGGAGGACTATCCCTAAATCACGAACCCTTATCTGTCCCTTTTGTCTGCATGTGGCCTATTTCTGTGTCCTGCAGGTTCTCCTGTCCATCAAAGCTCGATGCTACTTGATTTGCTTCCACCCCCTCATTCCCAGCCCTGCTTTGACCTGTGTGACCACAGCCAAGGCCCAGCTCCTTCAACACATGGCAGTTTGGTATCGCTGCTGGGAGGGCAACCGGGGAAGGGGCTGGAGATGGGGAGCACCATGGAGGTAGAGCCAGCTCATCTGAGCATGGTTTCCAAAACCAGAGGAGTTAAAAGGGATTCTTGGACGAGTTATGGCTGGAGAAAACCATAGGAGGGAAGATGAGGATAGGGACAATGCAGCCTGGGAAGGCTGATGGATGACGATGAATGTGAAGGGATGGGAGAGGAAGACAAAGTGAAGAGCAGCATCACAAAGGAAAGTGGGACCACTGGAGACATAGAAAAGAGCAGAGGACAACATTTGGAACTGGCTGAAAGAATTTATCCAAGGAAATCTGTGGGATTCACCATTGTACAGTATCATCTGATCAGAGTGCTCAAATTTTAGCAAGGTCTAGAGCAGACTGGGCAATAACAGGTATTTGGATTTTTCGCTGACATTGGAAACTGCATCACTGTTACCATCACTTTCACTGACAAGGACAGCAGTCCTGAGAGGCCATGGTGGGAGCCTGTGCTGGAGCCAGGAGTAAAGTCCAGGACTCTTCAGTCTAGGCTTGACCCAAGGAGAATCTTCTCCTTCTCTTGTTTCTTGCATGAGGACAAACATGGACCAAGTCCCAGTGCCCACCAGTCAGAAATAATGAAAAAAGGTTCAACAACCTGATTAAGACTCCAAATTACTACTGTGTTTGTGCTTTACCTTCTGATCCTCAAGTGGTCAGAGGTCAAGGTTGGACTTCTCCATAATCACAGGATAAGAAACTTGTTGTGTGTTTGACTTGGAGTGAAATATTGCATGTCCCAAAGGGAGACGGTGAACATCATTTGTGACCAGGCTCATCTTCACTCTCCTAGAAAGCCCAAACCAGGCCTAAGAGGCTGGGCACAAATGCTGGCAAGCTTGTTGCATTCATTTAGCATTGACAGGAGCCCATTTCTTTTTGGACGTTTTGTCTGGGAAGGAGACAGGTGTCAAGGATGAGCAGTGTAATCCAGGCTGGAAGCAGAGTGCATTGCAGTGAGGACTCTGCAAAGGCCATGGAGAGGATCTGAGCTGCTTTGGGGAGCCACGCTCACCGGTGGCGAAGCAGGCATGTGCGGGTGCCCGAGCTCTCTCCCTCCCTGTCTCTCCTCTTGGGAATCTGGAGAAAATTGCTCCCATAATTAGGCCTCCGACAGCATAAACAGCACAGGGTCGTTTCTTTAATGTGTGTGAGCGTGTTGCAACCTGCCTCTCTGCAGTACGCAAGCTGCCTGGCAGGCTGGGCTATTTGTCACTTGGGGGCTGTGATTTGGGGTAATTGCTCCTTTTGATTGCTGATTTCCACATGGGAGAGAGTGCTGTCCAGGAGTCTGCAGTGCTCGCCCAGAGGGGAGGTGTGAGGTGTTCCTGCACGGCATCCTCAGCCTGCTCCCACCATCCATCCTATCAGGTTGCGCTCGCTCTGCGAGGGGCTGTCTGTCCTCATCCCCCTGCAGCTCCTGTCAGCCCCCATCCCTCTGTCGGCAGCAGTTCGCACATGTTCATGGTGAAATGTGCCTCTCTGCTTGTTTTCTGGCAGCTCTGCACCTTTATGTTCAGTTTTCTGAGCGTGTTTGAGTGTTTGCCAGGACCCTAGGTGAATCTGGGACCTCCAGGATTGGCAGAAGAGGAGTGTGGAGCTTGGATGGAGCCCAGGCTGGGGCTCCTGGCCCCAGGACAGGGTGGCAGGGAGCCTCGCTTGCTGGTGGGACAGGTGCTGGGCCAGCTCTTGGCATCTCAGCATCAGGGGCAAAACAGAACATGAGGGGAAAAACAACTCTGCAGGAGATGCCCTGGTTTCACTGGACACCATCTCTGCATGAATCTAGAGGCACAAAGCATCCCCCTGCCTCAGGAAAAGCAGCCATGCCGCCCTGTTGCTGCTGCTTCTGTCCTTGGCCCTGCCACACTGAGACTGCCATGTCCTTGGCTCACCTCTGGCCTCTGGCTCTTCTGTCTCTAGCTTCACCTCCTCCTTACTGCCAGGGCAGCCCAGCTCCTCTCCCCACAGTGCAGAGCTCCGTGCCAAGCCAAGGAGCAGGCACAAAGGGAGGCACCAGCCGCAACCACTTCACTCAGTCCACCTCCCAAGGCAACTGCCAGTGCCGTTGGAGCCCAAGATGGGCTCGGCTTACTTGTATGCATGCAGAGACTGGGAGCTGGGAGATGTCTGTGTTTGTGCACACAGGCTGAAGTTTTGCTTTCCTAGAGGGGTTCATGGTTGGGACGTGCACACAAGGTCTGGAGATGTGGGCTTTGGAGGTTTGCTATACCTTCCAGGCAGCAGCTGCATGATGCTGTCAGTGGCAGCCAGATGTCCCAGGCAAGGGGGCTCTGAGAGTAGGTCAGGAGTGGGTAGGTCTTTTGGGGTGTCCTGTCCAGCCGGAGGAGTGACCACTGGGAAGAGATGCCTGCTTCCATGTCCTTTGCTCCTGTGTGTTTGTGTAAGAGACCCAAGACAAAAAAGGCTCCCTGTAGTGTGACCCTTCCTCTGTCCGTGGTCACTTGGCAATCTCCCCAGCGCTTGGTTCCCTCTGTCCCTCTCACTCAAACACTCCAGAAATCTCCTAGCCTGGTAGACAAACACTCCTTGAACACATCCCCAGAAGCCAGATTCCGCAGGAAATTCGCTGAAATGGTCCTTTCCTTTCTATTTAAAAGTGAAAAATAACATTTGAAGTGATGCTGCAGTGTGACTTCCCCTGAGACAGCTCTTCATTTGCTCCTTCTGTGGAGAAGGCTGAAGTAAATAACCCCACCAAGAAGCATTGAGAGGTGACATTCCCTTGTGCTGTAAGCACATGGAGGGAAGAGGAGCTGCTTGTGCAGGAGTGAATGTCTGGTCCACAGCACACGAGTTCTGCTCCAGGCTGGCTCACGTCTCTTTTTAGGATAGGCAGGCTTGATTCAGCTGTAAGTCCTGCTGTCCTGGAGCTTATACTGTGAGATAGGGTTGGAGCAAGCTCTAGATTTAAAGTGACCAATGGAAGAGGGAGAGAAGGGGTCCGTGGAAGGGGAGGGTGGGAGCCGCAGTTGGCTGGCTTGCCTTGGAAAGCTCTTGTGTTCAGTGGATTTTAGATTCTGCTCCCCCTGCTTCCCCATTCCTGTGATTTCTGGGAACATTCCTCCAGGCTTTGATCTGCATTCCCAATACACTCCAAGTTGGAACAAACTCACGGTTTACCACCTTATGGTTGCTGCAGTTCAGTTACCACAGGGTCCCACCCCCTCCTGTATCTTGGGCTTCTTGGTCATGCTACAACTTCCATGGCACGCCCAAGGGCTGTTTGTTGGGCATGATCGCTCATGTCACGCGCTCAGGCAACACGATGATGTCCTTATCATTCACATTAGGAGACAGGAACATTGCCCATTGGCAGGACAGGACAAACATGTGTGTCCATATCCCAGTGGAATTATCCCCTTGCCAGATCTTTATTGAACATGTCAGCCTTCTCCTTTGATCTCCTACCCTGGTTCATTTCTCAAGCACTAACACTGTCAAGGGAGAATCTGTGCCCAGATAAACTCTCCGCACTCCTATCTAAACAGTGTCATCACGCCAAGACCATGCCATCCCCTGGGCACACAGAGGACCAAGGGCTCCATGTTATGCTCGAGTTTGTTCTTGTGCTGGTGCAAGACAGGAATGAAGCCAATTAAGTCATGCAAGTGAAAACATGGTACATTTGAGAAAAGAGCCAGGCTTGGACTCTCCCTTCCCACACAGGAATCTGCAGCTGGTCCTACTCTGGTATCACCTGGAGATGTCTCTAACGTGGTCTTTATTGCCTTGATCCATCCCTGAGGAGGAGACTATGCAGGCCTGTTTCTAACTCTACTCTCCGTGCCCCCACCGAATGCCTGTTCCAACTCGATAGATTGATGGCATTCGTTTCTTTTGTTTATGGTCCTCAAGCCAGTTTTCAACCCACACGAATGTTCATATGCAAGCTAGTTTGGATTCATTTGCCAAGTAAGATTTAATAAGACACAACTCCTTAATGAACAACCCAATACATGACACTGAATGCCTTCACCCCATCCCCTTGTATTATAAACTGTCAAGGTTTTCAGGGGAGATGTGTTCCCTCCAAGCCTTCAGAGCAGTTTTGACTTTTGACTCCACTCTGGGTGCCCCACTTAGGGGTACCCCAGAACAGAGTCATTTGGATGGCAGTTTTCAGGAAAATTTGGGCCAACTATCCTCACTTGCAAGGATTTTTCAAATGCTGAACACTATCCTCAGCCTAACTGGAGTAGAAAAAGAGTTGAAATCTCTAAATTTTCACATTTTGAATTTGACTTCGGCTCCTTCAATATCTTTGCTTCATTTTAAAATGTGCGAGATGGAGAACCCCCTAGAAGCCCTCCTCACGTGTCCCCACCCGTACCTTGGCCAACATCTGTCTTTGCACCATGCCTGATTGCACCTTTGGAAGGCTTAATCAGAAGAGTTATTCTTTAACCCTCTCTCTGCTGTTGCCCACCCACTGAATCGACAACCAGTGCTCTCCTCTGCCAGGGATCAATATCAAGCAGGAGGGCAGAAAGTCCTGGATGAACCAGGGCTAGCTCCCTCGTTGCTAACAAGTTGCAGAAAAGCCACAGCAGCGTGCTCCATTGCAGCATCCTCATACCTTCTCAGACACAGCATCTAGGCAGCATTCTGGGGGAGCCACAGTGCCCAGACATTCAGAGGAGCTGCAGCTCCTCACCTACAGCCTGGAAATGGAGAGCTGTGTCAGGCAAGGTGGCTACCAAGGGAGCGGTGATGCTGCCTCCAAATCTCAACACAACAAAGCAAGGCCATGGCCCTACAAGCATTTAACTCTCTGCCAGAGACCTCTGGAGCTTGCTTTGTCGTGGAAACCCACCAAAGCTGCTTTCCTGGGAGTACCCTACTCCAGACATGTTACCGCACTGCTCCAGGAAAGGCTTTTCACCACAGTGCCAGCACACTTGAACATTGCTCAGAAATGTCAGCACCACAGCAGAGCTATCACTCCAGAAAGAGCCATGCCCCAAAGCCAGCAACACTGCAGTGCTGCCTCTCACAAGAAAGAGGTTGCCTTGGAGTGAGACCTTGTACTGGACAGTAGCCCCAAGGATGGATGTCTCAGGTGTCTGGGAGCTGATGTGAGTGCTGGTGGGTGCTCCAACACTGGGCAGGGGCACACTGCAGCAGTGCTGGTGCTCCACAGCCCGTGACAGCTCCGCCCGTCCTTACATCTGCATGGGAAGAGGAGTGGGAAGGAGGCTTCTTCCTTGGTGCACAGGAGGAGGAGAGGGCTGCTGTGTTCACATTCCCAGCATACACACTTGCATTTTATTTTGTTTTTTCTTTTATGCTGTTTCTTGGCCTCCAGTCCCTCGACTTGCAAGAGCTGCCCGGGAAAGGGAACAGCCTGCAAGGGGAGGCCACAGTGTAGGTCCTGAGCCTGCGGTGCCCACATCGATGCGGAGGCACGGCACTCCCCGTGACGGTGAGTCCCTCTGCCCTCGGGGCCCGAGAAGAGGCAGGTGAAAGAGCCAGTGGCTGGGAAGGGGTCTGATCTTGCCGCTGTGCCCTGAAGCAAGAGGTGAATGGCAATGAACACCTGCCTTTGGCTGCAGTTTCTCTTCTTGGCACCAAGCGCTTGTGTTTGGATTCAAAGCACGGTAACAAAGCCCTTGCCGGCAAACACATTTCAACATGTTATTATTCCCAGGCTGGCTTTCAAGATCCTCTTTCTATTCCTTCTGTACTGATTGCTCTTGTTTCTCTTGGCTCCCAGCTCTGGCTTTTCAGGCTTCATTAACTGGAATTTATTAGCAACTTTAAACAATCTTCCTGCTGCCAAAAAGAAAGAATGAAAGAAAAAGTAGAAAAAAATAAAAAAGAAAGAAACAAAGAGGAGACACACTAAACTCCAGGCTACTCCCTGCCTGTGTGAGGCCTGGGTCTAAACACCTCTATCACTGGAAGCTTTCTTTGAAGGGAAGGACTGGTGAGTGCCTGGGCTGGGACTGTGCCGGCTCCCGGCAAAGCCTGTCCTGTCTCCGTGCTGTTTTCCTGCTGGAGCTGGAGGCTGGTGCTGACAGAGGAGAGCACAGACTGATGGAGAGCTGTTGGAGAGAAGTCCTCGGTGGCATTGCCTCTTCAAAGCCAGCTGAGACTGGAGAATCTGGTCTCTTGGCAGGTTCTGATCATGAGTGCTGGTTGCATCCAGAACACCTTCCTGAGCGACTTGCAGTAAAAACTAATGACTAACAGGTCCCGGCACACCTCAGAGGCCTGTTCTCATCACTGGATGGATGGGTAGATAGAGGCACTGGCAGGGAAGATCGCTTTTACTGTGAGCGAGCAGTTTGAGCTGGAGTGGTCCTGGTGCGCTCATTTGTGCCCTAACCACGGCACTGTCTCTGATCCTTTGTGGGACACAGCCGTTTGGTCTCTGGAGGGGAGCTGAGCCAATGCAGAAAGGTCCAGCAACCCGGCTGTGCAGTGCTCCACAGCAGCTTGAAGGGTGTGCAGCGTGGCACATTTGTCCTCAGTGTCCATGGGACACACACACTCCATCTACCCCTTTTTGCAGCTTTCTTTTCCCTTCCCATTATTCCTGTTCCTCAGCTCAACCCCAGTTCCACTCACAAGCTGAGCCTTGAGTCCAGCTGATCTCTGAATTTCATGAAACTCCACCTTCATGGGGAGCACGAGACAGTGCTATAATAGAGGCATAGAAAGAAGAGAAATCATAAAAGGTGTGAAACATCAACTCTTCTCCAAGCTGCTGTGACCCTGGGCTACTGGGACTAGATCTAACAAGAGAAGATTGGCAGCAGCAGAGCAGGAGACAGGAACTATAAAGAGCTCGTGGAGGAGGAAGACGAACATGGACTTTCTCTGACTGTCGAAGAAGATGGGGGATACAGATCACATTCACAGGTGGTCAAGGGCCAAGGGTATCAAGAGTTTCTGGGATGTTTCTCTTAGACCTAAGTAAAAACTTCCCTAACATGTAAGAGTTTCCAGAGGACCTGAAAAGGAGATTTGAAAGTCTGTGTTGAATTTGGCAAATATTTTTGGCTGAGGAACCTGTGATTTCTTTTCAGAATGTTCAAGTGTCTTATTTAAGTAATCTTTGCAATAAAGTAAATACTAATTGAAATACCATTTTCTTTTGAAGTTTGGCCCAAAGTAAAAGAGTAAAGGTTAAGAAGTAACCTGAAAATGAAACTTTTTTTTTTTTGTTTCAGGTCAAGGAACTCTTTTGGGTTGACAAAAGCCCCAGAACATCAGATCATCAGTGATGATCCTCATGTAATGTTTTGGGATGAAACTTTGGTAAAGAAATAAGTAAAAGGAGTAGAGGAAAGCCAGGCAAGTTGTATTACTGGTAGATCACAGCTGTATGAATAATGTATATACACATACTGCCCCTGTCTAGATGCTGTTGTTGAAAGAATCACTTTAGATTTCTGCTAATATATAAAAATCCTTTCTTGCTTCATTTCATATAAATTTATTGATTTCCATAGATAGGATTACTGTATTATTGCTATCAAATTCAAGCATGAACCTGGGTATGCATAGATATATAATGCTGCAGTTTCCACTTCTCCTAACTGTGATGTTTTTTCCTAGTCAAAATACCTTTGCTTTCCAAATGAGGACTTCTGGCATTTTGAAAGTCTAGTAAAATGTTCTCTAACAATTTCCAATAATTTTTCAGATTTTCCTGTTTAAATTTTTCCTCTTCATCTGTTTAATTTGTGATTATTTTTGGCTGTGGGAAGCTGGCTCTTTTGGAGCCTATGAATATTTACTCATTGCTGGTTGACACTGTTCTGTTTGTACATGACGTATAATCAGGACATGATTGCTTGCTGCAAGACAAGAGTTGGTCTCTGTGTGAAAAGCTGTGCTGCTCCTGTTGAATGGTTTGGGTGTCTATGCTTCAACACAGATGTTGAAAAAATGGAAAGAGAAAGGCTACGAGATGGATGCAAGGTCTCCAAAAACACCTTCTGTGGGTAGCTCTAGCTCTAGAGCTAAGGAAGGATCAAAAGTGACTCCTGCTCAGTCTGTAGATGCCTAATGGGGAGGGGAGTTTGGGTAGCTGGGGTCCTTACAAGCCTAATGAAAAGAAGCTGTACACAGATGAAGATGAGTTGGAAGACTGTTTGAAGTTAAAAGCCTATAGTATGATTTGATAATTATCAGATTTGACCTGTAATGGGTGTAACGAACATCAATATCTGGTCTAGTCTCTTTAACAAAGACTGAATGTTCAGAGAAGCAAGTTTGTCTTTGCATACGTGTGTCTACATAAGTATGTGCAGTCATCTGCAAACTCTTTCCTAAAAGCACAGACAGGACTTTCTGCTCATGACAGTGGTGCCCGAGCACTGCACACAGTCACACAGTGCCCATGTCAGCAAGGGGTGAGGCAGGTCAGCACCACAACCTGTGCGCATCGCTGGCATTACACTGTAGTACTGGATGCTGATGATTCAGGGTCGCTCCACTGCAAAGCATGTGGGATGGTACATCTAGGAGAGGAAAATGCCTCCTTTCAAGGCAGTGAAAACATCTTTTCTGTAGGAAATTCTGACATTTTGGAAATTACAGTTTTTGAAATGTCGTGTGTGTGTCGTGTGTGGCGGTCGCTGCAAGAAATGATTCAGTAAAGGAAAAGTGTTTCATTTAGACAGATTAAACTGTAGTATTTAGAATAGAATAGAATAGAATAGAATAGAATAGAATAGAATTGTTTGGGTTGGAAGGGACCTTTAAAGGTCATCTAGTCCAACCCCCCTGCAAGGAGCAGGGACATCTCCAACTGGATCAAGTTGCTCATTAAGTATTATAGATACAAGAAGTTTACAACACATATATCAAATGCAGGGTTAATATTAGTATTTCATGCGATGTAATAATAGCATTTTGCAGAAACTGCGTTTTCCAACAGAGCAACAGCATGAGAATAACACCTGGAGGTATTTCTCATGGTCAAGTGGAATAAGACCATACAGGTGCAATTTACCCAAGCACAAATGGCCAGCCTCATTCTTCTGCCCCCCAGGCTCCCATTTTTGGGGCTCCCAAGGGATTCCAGTGGTTTCTAACGCTGGTGGTTAATTTTCACACTTTCAGAAGTGGGGCCACTCCTTCACTGACACACAGCCACATGCCGATCCCCAGGGATTGCGATTACTGCTGTGCCTGAGTGTGCCTGCTCAGACCGCGGTACACACTGATGCATGGCAGGACACCTCAGCCTCTGGGGCAAATTTTTTGGACTTCAGTCGCCCAGGCTCATTGCCATCTGAGCTGCACAGTGCCTGGGAGCTAAGGTGTCTCTGGACTGTGGGAGGCTGTGAGGGGGACGGGTATGCAGAAGGGTGAATGAAGCTGTTTGCTGGCTCTGCTCCAGGGTACAGTGTTGACTTTTGCATAATGGATTGGCTTCTCTTTTATTTTAACTTTTGGCACATGCACCATCTCAGCTTAAAGGTAATATCCTCAACCAAATCCTACAGCTAGAGTAGCAAATAAACCCTCTCCCAGCACACAGCCTCCTTCCATCTCAGCCTGCAGCCCCAGTGACAAAACTGGGGGTTGCTACCGGAGACACAGGGCCCTCTCCAGTGTCCCCACCACCGCCCTGATCATGCTCTGCCTGGCGCGGCCGCTCCATACTTACAGCTCCTCCAGGAACCGCAGGTGACGGAGCGTGCTGGGCTGCAGCCGGCTAATGTTGTTCATGCTCAGATCTCTAGTGGGGAAGAAAGAGAGAAGTCTTCGATCAGTCATGCTGTGGTTTGCACAGAATAAACCCCAGTGCCAGGCTCTGTGTCCCCTCTCTGCTAAGAGGGAAGGTATTCCAGTGAGAGAATCCCCCTGCAAACCCCATTTCGGCATCAGCATCTTGTAACAGCCAGCCTCTGCCTGCAAAGGGATGAAGAGGAGTAACCAGAGTCAGACACTTGCAAGTCAGGACATTTCCTAGCAGCACAAGGAGTATTAGTGTCTGTCCTGGTTTTGTTTAGTGAGGGGGTCTATTGTGGTAGCTTCTGTAAGAAGCTGCTAGAAATTGTTTCCCCTTTGTTCAGTGGACTCGGCCGGGCCTAGGGCGGACCCGCTGCTGGCCAAGGCCGAGCCAATTGGTAGCAGAATGTTCCCTGATAACACCTCTGCGATAACGTATTTGAGAAGGGGAAAACAGAAAAAAAAAAAAGAGAAGATGTGAAGCAGTTGAGCAAGGGCAGAGAGGGGGAGGCGCGAGCCTCGTGGGCCTTGCAGGCCTCACCCTCTGGCCTCCCGCTGGGTGGCCAACAGGGCCCGACTTGGCCCAGCCCGGCTGCAAGAAGTGGAGAGGAGATGAGATGTGAAGAGAACCCGAGAGGCGTCTGCCAGCCGGTTGTGAAGGATTTCTGTGAGAGGAATAGCTGCAGATGCCAAGGCCAGTGAAGAAGGAGGAGGAACAGTAATGCTGCTCATGGCTGAAATTCTCCTGCAGCCTGTGGTGATGGCCATGGTGAGCCGGCTGTGCCCCTGCAGCCCGTGGAGGCCCACGCTGGAGCAGTTTCACGAAGGACTTTGGCCCGTGGGTGGGACCCCACGCTGGAGGAGGGGAGGAATGTGAGGAGTTCCTCCTCCGAAGACAAAGCAGCAGCATAAAGTGATGTGTAATGAACTGACCGTAACCCCCATTCCCTCTTCCCCCCTGTGCTGCTCAACAGGGGAAGGAGGTAGAGATAACTGAATATAAAGTTAAGCCTGGGAAGAGTGAGGGGTGGAGGGAAGTTGTCTTGTTCTCTTTCTCATTATCCTGCTTTGTTTTTAATAATAAACAAATAGTTTTCCCCAAGTCGAGTCTGTTTTGCCCGTAATGGTAACTTTAAGGATCTCCCCCGTCCTTATCTCAAACCTCGAGCTTTTTTCTTATATTCTCTCTCCCTGTTCTCTCGGAGGGTGGGAGCAGTGAGAGAGAGACTGCGTAGTCTGGTCCCGAGCAGGGCTGAACTACGACAGTACCTCACATGTTTTGGAGAGTGAACAGGGACCGCCGTGGCGCTGGGGTAGGACAGTACATCGTTGGGCCCAAAAGCATCTTTTTGTGACTGCTGGTCATGCCAGACACCACGAGGAGCTTTTCCAGTGCATGGGTAGACAGCTGCTTTTGAGGAGTGAGCGAGCCATGGAAGAAGGAGTCCATCCTATGAGACAACCCTGCTCTAAACTGGAAAATCTGGAACACAACACTGCGTTCTTTATTTGGATGATTCTGTGATACAATAGAAGGGTTAAAATATTATTTTGTTCTGCTTCTATTTTTATTTTTAAATCCCTAAGGGCAGTTGCTACTTAGCACCCATTAAAACATCTTTTTTTTCCTACATCAAAGTGTCTCCTGTTTATGTTGTAATGAATCAGTCTGAGGTTTTGACATGTTGTGAAACAATGTAAAAATAACGAAAAATAACATAAAATGAAAAGGCAATGAAACAAAACACAGATCTGAAACATCCAAGATCTCCTTGAAATTCCTTAAGTTGCCTTCTGCTGGCAGTGTAGGGAATACTCCTTGCTCGCTGCAGGAGGCACTTTTTCAGACCTCACTGACCTGTATTTTGGGTGCCCAGCCCTTTCCTAGGCATGATGGGGACAGCTGCCTGCCCCACACCCCTGGGCGAGCAGGGGTTGCAGGGATGAGCAGCCCCTCAGCACCCATCACACCCAGCAGCACATGAGTATGTGGCTGGTGGTAATGGGGAGGCCAAAGGTGTTTTGACCTCTTCTTTCCTCCCCCTTGATCCATACCCTGAAGAGGGAAAAAAAAAATACACTCATTTCAGAAGAAATCTTCCAAAAAGCATCAGAGAAATACCATTATCCCATCACCTGGACAGCCTCAGAGCTCCATCTTGTATGACTTTTCTTTAAATGCTCTGCTCCACTCCCTCACTCTCTTGCACCTCTGGGGCTCCTGGTCATGGACAGGTCTGAGGGAAGTGGCTCTGCCCACAATCTCTTGGGGCAGTGAAGAAAAATCCAGCCCTGATTTCCAAGGCTATTGCAAGGAGAACATTTTAGGTCATTTTATTTAAAACTCACTGGTGTTTGGGGTGTTTGGATGCTCTGGTGTTTTGCAGTCCTGCAGTACCCGAGTGAAACACATCTGCACTCAGAGAGCTGGAAAGAGGAGACCCACAGTGCAAACCCTGGTAGTGGTCTGCCAGCTAATCAACAGTGAGGCAAATATGGTGCCAATGACTCAGCTTGAGGACTGTGTTTACTGCTAACTCCCCAGCACAATGTCCCATGGGGGGCCCACACCAGGTCCTCTAGAGCAGTGGACATCACAGCTGGCTTGGTGTGGTGGAGTTCTCGGACTGGCCATGGCACGAGGACAGCATGGAGGGGATGGTGGAAGGACAGATGGTGGGAAGGAAGAACAAGTTCCTCCACGGGCTGGAAATGAACTTCCTGAGCACAGTCCTGGGCTCAGTGATTTTGCTAGCCACAAAAGTACGAGATGTTTCTCCGCAGGCTGTCCATGCTTGTGTGAAAGCTGAGGCACAGGATTCTTGCCTGAAGTGTTGTGGGAGTAAATATTTGACTTATTACTCATGTAAAGATGTTATTGACTTGTTGCTGTGTTTTCCCAAGCTCATGCTTTTCCTCTTAGTGAGGTTTCTTGTGTTATGTACATCCCCAATGCATGCAAGAGTGGAAATGCTTCCTGTCAGAGTAATCAGGGAAGCTATCTCGTCAAGTGTTTGATGGTGGTTACTTCAGCCAGCCACATTTAGTTAATTTTAAAAGGAAGCCACAGTATTTGAACCTTGTTGGATTTTTTTTTCTCCAGCAACATCTGGCAGAAGGACTAGGAATTCATGGACTAAATGGATTAGGGACTCCTCCAACCTTTCTCAGCTCTGTCAATGACTCTGTCTTTCCAAAATAGCTCTCCATTTTCAGTGACTAGCATCCAGAGGAGTCAAACAAGTGTTGGGTCACTCATATCTAAGCATGTAAGCCATTTGCACCGGAGAAACCACTTCAAAGATGGGGATCATACCATAGCAGGCATTCTAGAAATGCATAGAGAACGTAATTCAGATCCCAAAGCCCTTCGAACTCTAAAAGAAATCAGAAAGGCAGGAGAGGAAATGGGGTGCTACAGCTTCACCCGGGCTTGGGATGTAGGACCAGCAGGAACTGTCCATTTCATGCCTTTGAGTTAATGAGACCGCACTGCATGGGTGAACTGGGACAAGCGATCTCTCTCCTATCCCAGAGCTCCCGTGTTCCTCTTTCCCTAGTGACTGGCCTGTCTGTCCTCTCTGCAAGCTATCAAACGAAAGCAGGAAACCTTTTGCTCTCAAATAATTTTGTGTGACTGTGGTCTGAAATGCTGACAATAGAGTGAACTACTCCACTGCTCCTGGAATGGAAATTCTGTTCTGGTATCGCCCCCGTTTAGCCATGAAGCAATGTCTTTTGAGGCCTCTTGCATGAGGTGTTGAAATTACCTATGCTTTCCAATGGCACTGCACCAAAGCCATCATGGCTATAATTAGTGTGATTTAACATCCCCCCCTTCCCCAACTACTTCTAAACACGTATTGTAAGCATTTCTAACTTGTACCTGCAGGAAAACTGAGACACAGTTCATGGAAACTGAGCTCATGTGATTCAGCCTCAGACCTTACAACTACTCTGGCCCTCGAGGGGTTCCTTAAATTATTTGCTTTGATGTCGCCTTCTTTCATGAACAACCTTTGATTATTCACTGATTAGCTGATCTTCCTTAACAAAAAATGATGTGACACACACCATGCTCTGGGTACTCCAGTAGGACTGTCTGCCATGCTCTTTAGCAGTGCTAGGAGATGGTTACCACAGTGTTTTCGTTCAGGGATGATATAAGCTTTAAAGATCAAAGGAATTTATCTTCGGCATAATTGCTCTGGCCGGTGGGATGCAGGCTGAGGTGCTGGTGCTCTGAAATGTGGAGTCACGGATGTCCCTGCAGCACAGTCCCAGAAGACTGTCCAGCTGTGGTGAAGGCACTTGCAGGACTCTGTAGAAGTGCATGGTCTTAGGCCAAAAGGGAAGTTTTTAATGCTACAATGTGTGGATCTGCATGAAGGGCACCCTGCGATACTTGTCCAAGATAGACCTAAGCAATATCCCCAGGACGTACCTCTAGGCACAGCAGGATCGATGTGTCTCACACAAACTCAAGGTGTCTAAAAGCTGCCCGTAAAAGTGGGGAGCAATGAACCCTGTCTGTCACCCCCAAAGCTCCTCTTCCCAAACTATAAGCAACACGTTTCCCCGGATGCACTCTAATGTGAATTAACAGGAGCAGTCCACAGATCTAGAGAAAAATAGGTTGAAGCCACACTGGAGTAACGCAATGAGATTGTGGCTGCTCAGGCAGAAGGGTCTGAAGGTGAAATCTGCAGTGGTGTGGTCTTGGCTGAGGCCAAGCACATAACCACCAGATCCAGATGTGCATCTGGCTTGAGATCTGCAAAGTGCACGTGACTGGCAGAGAGATGATGCTCTCCTGGAAGCCATCACAAGGCTGGGACATTTCCTACAGAAAGAGCAGCCCCTAGCTATGGATGGGAGAAGACATTGCCCAGCCATCTCTCTCAGTACTCCAAAGGGGCAGAAAATCTGGTCACTAGCTTCAGTCCCCTGAGGTGCTCTCCGTGAGTCCCTCTGTCACTTAGCATGCTGAGAAGCCTGTGTCCTCCTACCGTGAAAGCAGGGGGAAGTAGCTGCCTTCAAGCAGATCTTTGATCTACAAGGTTTCTGCGTGTTCATGGTGCGGTTCAAGGGGCAGACCTTCAGAGATTTAGCAGTGGAGTACTCTGTGGTCTCCTGGCTTCTCTCCTACCTCACTGAAATCCCATGCATCTGGCAACAGCCTGAAGTGATGGCAGACGTTGCCCAAGCCACTGGATAGGATTGTCAATATTTAGGAAAATGGACCTTGTTCTCCTCTTTTATAAGGAGGCGGGGTCATCCCAAAGCACATATCTGACTGCTATACTCAGATTTTGAGTCTACAGGAAGCTACTAAGAATCCCAAATGGTGACTATCTTCTCAAGCCCTAAATTGATCCACTATATGAATATCTTCACATTTTTCAAGATATTGAGGCTATCAATGTGCTCTCTTCCCAGCATGGACCCAACCTAGCTCCTCTCACTGTTGGTGCTGAACATATGGGTTCCTGTACTGTAAAAAAGACCTTCCTTACACTCAGGCAGTTGAGTAGAATTTTTTATGATTGTGGGGAGAAGCTAATCACCTGGTATTCTCTTGATTAATTAATTGTGCAATTACGGCATTAAGGCCTCCCTGTTCAGCAGTCTGGGGAAGCTGCGCAAACCAGGTCAAAATTCCCATCCTTATCCTGGAAGGGTCCAACACTAGACCTGTTCTTGCAAGGCATGAAACACTCTTGTCTCTCTGAAATCACCAGGAGATGAGCAATGTCTCTACCTATCTTCTGGCCACTCTCATTAGCATCCAGTGAAAAACTCACAATTACACCTTTAGAAAAGAAGCCCAAAGGCAATAAATGTTGGTTTTAGAAATTCTTCAGATTATTCTAGAGTGATTCATAAAGGTTCTTGTTATCTCCTTTCCTCTTTATCTTGAAATCTCCGAGGTCACCACAAAATGCCTGAATTGCTCGGGGCAAAGCTCGGGCTGATGATAGAATGGTACTTGGAGCCATAGAGCCAGCTGAAATTTTTCCTAAGAGCCTGCAGGTTGAAAACTACGCTAAAGGTAGTCTCCATAAAGAAAAGGAGAAAGGGAAGATAAAGAGATCAAAGAACTAAGAGCTCATTTGCATTACACCATATCTGGAGGCACTAGCCCTGCTTCAATCCCATATCACTGCAATAGGCAAGAGCAGAACGTGTTTCTACTCCCACCTCTCCATGTTTGAAAATAGATCAGTCATCTTAGATCATCCCCCATGTGTAGGCCCTATCCCAGATCTCCACAGTGTTTCAATAATAAAGACTCAGCCAAGGCCAGTTTGCCAGGGTGAGATTAAGCCCATCCCTGCAGCAGTGGGTCTTCAGAAGTCTGGTCTGTGCAGTGAACAGTGGTGACCTACAGCAAGAACAACTCTCTTACTGCTCTGGCTACTCCACTCCCAGCTCCTCGCACAGCTGCCCCGGCTTTGTGCCGTGTTAGGCACCCTCCACGCATGAGAGCAGAAAGGGGCTGAGCAGAGGAGGTACTGCATTTTTGCCCCTGCGAATGGTTGATGTGAGAACAAGGAGAAATAACATTTGGAAGCCAGGTCACCAGGGAACACCATGTCATCCCAGGGCCCTAGGGTCTCCGAGGGGAAGGGCAGCAGAGGAGAAGGGAAGAAGGCATGCAGTGCACAGCCAAGGGCAGGGAGAAGGGGAGATCATTTGGTAGAACAGGCCGCGTGGATGGAACACGGCTGAGAAGCAGCAAGGAACTGCCTCCAGAAGGCACTGAGTCATGGGACAGAGATGAAACTTGGATCAGAAAATGAGGGCAGTTTTTCCAAAAAGGCAACGCGTGAGTCTTCCAAAGTGTAGTCCTAGAGATTTTTCTCATGGCCTCCATGAGGAGGCAACTGTCCTAGTTGCCAGAGGGAAGTCCGCACTGCAATAAAAGGGAAAGGCACTTGCGCTCTGACACGGCAGGTAGAAGACGGCTTATCTCGCTGGATACAGCTCTTATGAGCAGGATGGTCATTGACACCTTCTGGCTGACACATGTACAGGTGCCCTGGTGCTTTCAGTGCCCGTTAATTAGCACAGAGCTGCTTCGACTGGAGTGGGGAGTCTTGTAGACCAAACAGAAGGAGGGGCTGATGGAGCCTCCTCCCAGTCCCTCTGCTTTCCCTGCCTGGCCAGAGCAGTCAGTGCATCAGGCTGCTTTGGGTTGGATGTTGGACAAGGATTGTATTTTCCATTTATGGTACCATTCTGCAAGTTCATGTTTTTGGTGATTCCCATGAAACAGAAGTCCAGGCAGTATTGTTTTGAGTAGATCAAAATAATAAAAAATGTGTTTGTTTCTTTTTTAATCTCTAGTTTTGACATTTAAAAAATCATCCCAGAAAGAACATTCTAAGCCAAAAGTCATTTCAAGAGAAAAATACCTTCTGTCCTGGAAATGTCCAAACAGGACTTCTCAGCCTCTTTACAATAGTTTTTGTGTTTTTGCCTCACATAATGGCAGTCAGGGTTGGAGCTGGGTCAATATGTGCTTTTTCCTTAGTGTGAGGACATCAAAACCAAAAGAACCTTTAAGCTAAAAAGAAATATTCAGGCATGAATGACAGCAAGGAACGTTTTGTTTTTTTTTTTTTAAAAGCAAGAAAAATGAGATTGCAAGCAAATGTTCTTTCTGCCCACTGTGTCCTTTGGAGCAGCCACAGCTCAGCACTGTCTTGACGTTTAGCAACTACATGGCCTCCACTAGATCCCTGGAAAGAGCCTACATTCCCCCGTGTTGTCAGTGTGGGTTTGTTCCCTGCCCTTCTCCAGGTCTCTGCTGGGCTCTGGCTCCCTGCTCACTGGGCTTTTCGGGAACAGACCCAGTCCCTCTCCTGGGAAGTGAAACCTCTAGCGCTGCCGGAGCAGGTATTTTCTTAACACCTAGAGCAACTGCCAGGGAAAGGTAAACCCAGGAGCATCTTCCTCTTTGCTGCCCAGCCAGAGACCCCAGAAAGAGATAATGAGCAGTAAACAGCAAACAAATGCAATTGGTGCATCCATCTCAATCCCCACTCAAGTGTCCTTGTCAATGGAGTCATGGAAATACTGTGCTTTCAAGTTGGCATCTTCTGCTTTGATTAAGGCAGGATATTTATGAAGACGAATGTTGTGTTGAGGAACTCTTACCTGGTTCTGCTCTGGGACACTAGCCACACTGACGGCTGGGTGGGACGCGTGGTGCCGTGTCCCAGGAAGAGCAAGGCAGGAGGGCGGAAAGCAGGGCAAGGCAAACTGAGGATGGCTGTAAGCCACAGGGCTGCTCTAGGGAGCCAGAAACTCCATGGCAGAGGTACCTGCCAGCAGACTGGAGCTGAGCTGCTACCCCCAGAGAAGGTAGCTTCTGCATTACAGTCTGTCCCTGCTCCAGGCTCCTGCCCTCACCTCCAAGAAGATGTCTGTGGGCAGTTTACACTGATGTGCAGACTGTTTTTCTTCACGCCAGGGCTTTGCAGCCCCCCTGTGCCACTTGCACAGGTAATGTGGGAAGAAGCAGTGGGAGCACAATGGTCAAACTGCTGCTGGAGCCCAAATGGTGGGAACAGGAGTGGATTGTTACTGAGATATTCCTGGGAGAGTAAACCTGGAAAGCATGGCTTGTTGGACTGCTCCAAAAAAAGCAGACACTGAAGGAGCAGACAGATCATAGGAGAGGGAACAGGGTTTATGGAACCCGGTCAGCATAGAGGTGAAGACAGCAGGGCTCCTCTGCTTGGCAAAGAAATCGTGGAGAGTGGTGACGGGGAAGATGATGGTGGTTTGATGCATTAGGAGGATGTACTTTTTAGCTAAAAATTACTAGTAAAGAATTTTGTGAAGTCCCTAGTAAGAAACTTTTACTATGAAGACACAGGACAAAGACACAAGACAAATTAACAGAGGAGAAATCTACCTGTGAGTATTCGGGGTGATTGCCTGCGGGCACATCTGGCTCAAGGGTGCCTAAACCACTGATTCCTAGGAGGTGGGCTGTGGGGGTCCAGCCAGGCTGAGAGCAATGCTTTCCCTTGTTCTTTTTGCTGTAGTCCTAAGCAAAAACATGAGTTCCTGCACAGGTTCCTACAGGCTTTGCTGAAGATGAAAGTGCTCCCATTTCCTTTCTCTGTGTACCCTGCGTCGGGATTCAGTGGCTTTTTGCTTTGGCCCAAAATGTTATTTACAGGAGGACTGTGTCAGCCATGGTAGATTACAGCATTTTTCACACCATGCCCTTTGGGCACAGCTTGGTACCCGTGCCTGATCCACAGCACTGTGAGCTCTGTGTCTCCTCTGAGGAGCAGGCTGGGGTGAAGGTAGTGTGGTCTGCACACAGGTGCTATAGACATGCTTCCAACTGCACATCAGGGGCACACGCAACCACTGCCATCCACATCCTTTCTTTGATTGCACAAGGTTTGCACAATGTGTGTTTGACCTCACATCCTGGAAAAGTATCAGCTGGACATCTAAGGAGAGGCAGTATTTGAATTAGGGGAAAAAAAAAAACTCTCTGAATACTGAATTCTACCTCTGCTTGAGAGTTGAAAGCCCTGCTGGACTCTTTCTAAGGTGCCCACAGTTAATCTGTGCACATGAGAGACCCTTGCACATCTGGCCCTTTTCCTCTTCATTGCACGCATCCTCCCACCACTGCCAACTTCTGACCCCCCCCAGCATTGTTCAGGAATCCTCGACAGCTCCAGACGCAGTCATCTCCACACCTGCTCCATTAAATTTCAGACCCACTGGAAGGAGATGGTGGAGGCCAAGGCTGATGGGAAGGAAATCGATAGCCTGAGACCAGAAGTAGGCAAACATGCTGGGTTCTTTCACACTGAGGGGACCTGACAGCATGCGGTTATTCCTGTTCTCTGGCTGGCAAGAAAACAGAGAAAGGGTCTGGCAGGCTGTATGGTCAGAGATGGTGTGCGACTTCTGCCTGAGCTGAGGGCAAAAGCAGTCTGCTGCTGAGATGGGGAAGAATTGGGGCAAAGCACTACTGGAGAAGCACTGGGCCAGGCTGCCTTGCAAGTCATATCTCGAGGGGGTTACACCAACTCATGTGCGGGGCAGAATCTGATCCCAAAGTCCTGAGACTAGCCAATAAAGCAGTACACGTGAACTAGAGGGTGAAGGAGATGCACTACTGAACCTCTGCGGAGTTTGTGCCTGTCACTAACTGGAAGAAGCAGGCAAAATTTGGAAATGTTTTACAAGAAAGAAATCCTGGGTTTTTTTTTTTTAAGTGAAAAATGTCAGAATGACTGATTGGAATACTTTACGCTGACATCAAAACATTTCATTCACTAAAAGCCAAGCCATGACAAAGTAATATTTAGTGACAGACACTATCTGCATGTATTAACTTGAGATTGGATTCAGAAAAATCAGAACTAGAACAAAAACAACTGGAAACAAAACCTTTCACTTCACATTCAAAAATCTCCAATACGTTTTCATTCAAAAATTTTGACAGACCACATCTCTATGGTGCCTGGAAACTTTTGCATTTGATGAAGAGCAGGTTTTTTTTGCTCTAAGAAACTATTTATCAGAGAAAAATCTGGTTTCCCTGCATATTGTAAGTAGATCCTTTTGCTGCTCGTGAACAAACTACCAGCATGGGATTCTGCAAGGTGCTAGGCACTGCTGCTGTGGAAAAGGTCTATGGCCCCATAGGAACCCTGGTCCTGGTGTTGGGCTGTGTTTAAACTCAGGAGACATCGCCTGGACAGCTGTTCCCCATCTCCCCCAATGGAAAGATGACAAGTTTCTGTATTTTACTGGCACACTGCTTTGAAGCCGTCTGTTTTATCCCCAGGGCTGTGGGTGCTCTGAAAACCTACGTGCTAGGACAGAGAGGTGGCTCAAGTGTCAGGGAATGATTAACGCACAAACAAAGAGCTGGTGGAGGGAGCAGGGCTTGGCATTCAGAGACTTTTACATGGACTTTCTTCCCTTGCGTGCCACCTCTTGGACTTGCCAAAAGTTGATGTCAGTGCTGCAGCTGCGCATCATCCTCTCAAAGAACAGGAGTCCAGCTACTAGGGTATGGAGGCTTGTACCTGATTTGGCACTTCTGGACAGATCCTTTAAAGTTCCCGGAAAAGCACAAGAGGTTTGCTGGTGAGAAACAAGAGGAAAAACTTCCATCAGAAGCCTGTGTCTTCCTACTTCTGATTCATTGGACTGTTAGCTCCAGTGATAACTGATTTCTCTTACCCAGAAGGTGAAAAAGATCTCAGGTCAGAGGAAAACGGCCACTTAACGTGCCAGGTAAAGGCTGGTCGCTCTGTGCCCAAGTCCTTGACCTTGTGGAGAGGGAGTGCTTCTCTAGTACTTGTTAGAAAGCTCTGTGAAGATGAAGCATGCAGATCTCCAAGAATTAAGGTCTCAGCAGGGATTTATCTAGGACAGGATGTGTTGGGGACAGAGGCTCTCCGGTTAGCACAGCCTGGCCAAGAGATGAGGAAAAGCCCCACCTCCACCTTGGCTGTGCGCAGCACCATGCCCTGCACCAGCATCCTCACACCGTCACGCTGCAGCCAGCCCTGAACTCCCGGTGCCCAGCATTGTGCTTACCACGGTGGCTGCCATGGTTTGTTGAACACAGCCAACCTGCTCTCCAGACTCTGCTCTCCCTGAAGACCCCTTGTACCCTGCTTTGCTTTAAGCTCTACTTGCACCTCTTTAGATTCCCACTGCTCTCATAAGTGCTTTGCTGCAGGGTGGTCAGGATTGCAGCGTGGGTCCTGGTGAGGTCTGGACCGCTACAAATCTCTCAGTAGGGCTGTAAGCATGTGAAGCATGTGCATGAACTTGGACAAGCTATGGAGAATGTGTGTGCAGCACAACTGCACTGCAAAACACCAGTCTCAACATGCAAACAGCAGTGATGAGCACGGCCCCCTGGTCTCTAAACTGCTGCTCAAAGGCTGGGAGCTGTATCAGGCTGGGAGCCGGCAGGAGGGACCCCGGGAGGCAGTGCTCTGTCTTGGGAAACAGTCCTCAGAAACACTCCAGTGCTGGCCCTTCCCACGTTTGGTTTGGAAAGACTTTGTGCTGCAGAAGCCTGTGTTTAAATGGCACTTTCTAAACACTCCCAGCCATCATGACCAACCAGCAGAGACAATTCAGTGTCATAAACATCTGAAAGAGCCAAGGCTGTGTTCTCATGCCTGAAATGGGTGGAAGGCTCAATTCCGGCGTCTCTGACACTGCCCTAGCTCTGGTGCCAGCTGTGTTGCAATGCTGGCCGACAGACTCAAGAAGGTGGGCTGCTGTGCATGTCCCCATTTGGCTCAAGGTGCAGTGGGAGGCAAAATTTGTCCTCAAGCATCACTGCTCTGCTCTTACAAGTGCTGCTTTGGGAGACACCCTGTGAACCCAAGTGTGGGCTCACAGCAACACTGGGGCAACTCATCACTGCCATGTCTGTTTGCAGGTTCAGATGGGTGTTTCACAGTGCAGATGACTGTGGGTCAGTGCAGACAAGGTCCAAGACAGCTGGATAACGCAACTGCTGAATTTCTTGTGAGAGGACCAGCTGCAGATGCCAAGGTCAGTGAAGAAGGAGGGGGAGCAGTAATGCGGCTCCTGGCCAGAATTCACCTGCAGCCCATGGCGATGACCATGGTGAGGCCGGCTTTCGCCCTGCAGCCCGTGGAGGCCCATGGAGAAGCAGAGATCCCCCTGCAGCCCGTGGAGGCCCACGGAGGAGCAGAGATCCCCCTGCAGCCCGTGGAGGCCCATGGAGGAGCAGAGATCCCCCTGCAGCCCGGGGAGGCCCACGGGGGAGCAGAGATCCCTCTGCAGCCCGGGGAGGACCCCACGCCGGGGCAGGTGGGTGCCTGAAGGAGGCTGTGGCCCGTGGAGGCCCCACTGGGACAGCTGTTCTGGAGGGGCTGCACCCCGTGGAAGAGATGACCCACGCCGGAGCAGTTTCACAAAGGACTGCAGCCCGTGGGAGGGACCCCACGCTGGAGGAGGGGAGGAATGTGAGGAGTTCTTCCTCCGAGGAGGAATGAGCAGCATAAAACAATGTGTGATGAACTGACCGTAATCCCCATTCCCTCTTCCCCCCTGTGCCACTTGGGGGGGAAGGAGGTAGAGATAACTGAACATAAAGTTAAGCCTGGGAAGAGAGAGGGGTGGGGGGAAGTTGTCTTGTTCTCTTTCTCATTATCCTGCCTTGTTTTTAATAATAAACAAATAGTTTTCCCCAAGTTGAGCCTGTTTTGCCCATAACGGTAACTTTAAGGATCTCCCCCGTCCTTATCTCAAACCTTGAGCCTTTTTCTTATATTCTCTCTCCCTGTTCTCTTGGAGGATGGGAGCAGTGAGGGAGAGACTGCGTAGTCTGGTCGCAAGTGGGGCTGAACACTCAGCTGAAGCAGTGCTTTTCTCTGGCAGTTGTTGAACGACTGAAGTCAACACTTCTCTCTGCTGCCAGCGCCCCAGCAGCCCATCGTAGGAGCCAGCAGGGAGCTGAGCACCAGGGAAGCACAGGAGTCCAGCTTCAACATCCCTCAGCTTCTCAGGGTTCTTTGCTCCAGAGCAGCGGGAACAGGCACGTGATCCCTAATGCTAACACGACCCGACAGCAGCTAATGCTGGACATTCACAGCCTCAGCTGGGGCAAAGCCTCAGGATGCAAAGGCGACTCCCTTCCCTGACTCCAGTACACTGCTGGTGCCGGTGCGCAGCACTCACTGGCTGTACTGGGCAAGGGTTGTGCTCACCGCATCCAGGCATCTGATGCCTGCAAGAAAAAACTACAGTGAGAGCCGGTCCAATGCCTCAAATACAGATTTGTAGCTGGATTAAGAGATTTTAAACCCATTTAAAATCCAAACCAGGTAGTATGAGAGCTGTGCCTTTCCTGGAGGGGCTGATCCCCACATAATACGAGTCACATGGGCCAAAAAAAAAATAAAAAAAAAATATATATATATCTTGTTTTGCTTGAGAATCGGGATAACCAGGAAAGATAGGGTGCTGATACTAAATCAACACTCTGGTATCAGCACTTGGTTTCCTAGTTACACTGACCCACAGCCATCTAAACAGTGACCTTGCCGTCACCTTCCTCCCAGCCACCGTGCTCGGGATCTCCCGTGAGTCCTATGTTGTATCTGCGCACCACAGTGGTGTCCAAGACACCCCCGGGATGTCTGAGACACTACAGGCTGTCCCACATATCCCGTCTGTGTGGGCAAGTGCTTCCAACCTGGAAGACTTTGGCCAATCTTTGGCCAAACAAAGAGCAATGGTTGTGTTCAGCCCAGAGCTGGCAGAGAGACCTCCGACTTGTCCTTCTTGTCTTTCATATACTTTGTTTGCCAGCGGGAAGGCATATCACAAGGATACAGGATGCTCCTAATCGCCTGCCCTGCCCCCAGAGGGGAGCTGCCCATTGCTGCGGTGGGGCAGCAGAAGCTCCCATAAGGTTTGCACTTTGCTTTTTAAATCTGGTTTGTGGCACTGCTTTAGTCATGACTGAGAAGCTTTCATTGAGATAGAGGGCTATCTGTGCAGGCTGGGATTTTCAAAGAAACTTAAGTCAGGCCCTGAAAATTGCAAACAGCAATACGACGTCTGCAGAGCGGCTGCCTCGAGAGGAGAAAATCCTGTCATAACCTAACACCTGTGTAGCAATGAGACAGTGTCCAGGTTTTGCTTTTCAGCTCACTTGTCTTAGACATAGTGTACTGTGTGCCAAAACAAGTAAGAGAGGAACAATCACAGCATGACAGGGCTGAATACATATAATGTGCTCAAGCAGGAACGGAAGGCAATAATTCACTCTGGATTAGGACTAGCTTGGGATAGTCTGGCACTGCAGATGATTTATATTTAGAGTTGGGCTTGGCAGGTGCTTTTATGGAACAGAAGTTTGATTTCCTATTGTATTCAACCTGTCCCAAAAATAGTTTAAACCATTCTGCTTTGTGGCATGGCCAACTATTAACTCTCTCAGCTGGGAAAAAAATGCACAAAATTTCCTTCTTCTGTTTCTTGGGAGGTGGGTAGTGCTAGGTGCTGCTGGAGACATGATACTGGCTTTGATTGGACATGGCCAGCTTCTTCAGCATCCTGTCCCCAAATATCTGAATGCATTGGTAGAAACACTGGGGCCCGATCTTACTGTTCTCCTGCCCTGGTCCTCTCCCTTGCTCCCCAGCTCCCTGTGCTGTGATGCTGATGTGTGCACTGAGAAATAAAAGACCAGCTGAGACCATGTGCTCCCAGTGCTGCGGCAGGAGAGTGGACAACATGCCCTTATGGTGGGGCTGTCCTGGCATGGCTGTCCGTGATGGGTTTTGCAGAACTGGCAGTGATGGGCTGCGATGTCCCCTCTACATCAGCCCTGTGGCATCGGCTCACGCAAGGCAATGGCCAACGCTCCCGAAGCCTGGTGTTGGCCACCCAGCGTGTGAGGCAGGGAAGGGCATGAAGGGGGTTGGCTCACCCCCAGTGCTGTCTTCGCAGTGTGGAGGCAGCTGGCTTGATCACTCGGTTCTGGAAACAGGGTCCCTCCCTTGGGCCCCATTACAAGGCTGTGATGCCAGAGCTGTGGGGATGGATGAGCTGGGTGCCCAGGCCGATGTTAAATGCTTTGCCTTCCTCATGAGACTTTGAGTAAAGGAAATCTCAAGAATTTTGCTCCTGCAATTGTTCCTGCCTTTCTTTTTTTTTTTTTTTTTTTCCTTTGTGTAGGAGGATGGATTTGGACAGAGAAGGGAAATATCACCTTACTCAAGGAAGCAGAACAGGCTCTGGGGTAGGATTCACAGATCGCCCCAGCTATTGCCCTGTCTGAGTACCAATGGCTGACCTCACATATGGGAAGAGAGTCAGGAAAAGTGAGAAAAAAAGCAGAATTTGAGATAATTCAGAAGCACAGAAAAAAACTTAAAATAGTTTTTTTTATATATATATCATTTAAGTCCTGTGTCTAGGGCTTTACAAAAACAGAAGCACTGGTCTTCCTGCTGGAGGGCAGAAGGGCGGAAAACCACAGAACTGATGTTATGTGCAGAGACGGGGTGTTACTGGACAACTCCCACTATAATCTGCAAGGCGTACTGGAGGCCACAGCATGACCCTGGACAAGGACTCTGTTGGCCTTCCCCCACCACCTAGGCACCAGAGCTTTTGGGATGCACAGACTAATGTTGGGGTTATGTACGTCCCCAGCATGTTCCCCATTCTGATGCTCCCACCCTGTCGCTGGGCTGGGAGAAGCAACGTCCATGGAGCACAGGGAGTGGGGCTGCTGCCCAGACAGTCTACCTGTTTGTCTCCACCTGAGACCGTGTTGGCCACGTCTGTGCCAGGGGTGTGCTAAAGGGACCCCCAAAACAGGTGATCTTGAAGCTTCTTGTTAGTTTTCTAGCCAGCTCACACAGTGTCCTAAGTGTGCCCAAGGACCTCACCTCAGGTAGCTGGAAAACCTGGCAGCTCAGAGCCATCAAGAGAGGACGTAACAAAGTTGTGCAGCTGCAACCAGTGGACCCGTATTGGGTTAAACCAACCATTTACTACAGACGTAGCACTGGCCTGGAACAGTCAAGGCTCTGAGCAACGTGGCAGCCTGAAGTTGTTGTGGATCCCAAGAAAACGGCCTTTCACAGCAAAAAGGATGATGAAGTGTCAGCGTAGCTAGTGCAGCATTTCCCGATCCGTGCCTGCTACACCCACATCAAGAAGGGATTACAAAAATGCCATGCGGGCAGTCACAAGTTGTGAAAGTGTTTCTTCCAGTCGAAAATGGATGCCTTCTCACCCCCACACAGCCCACAAGACCTCACCTTTTGCAACAACTTTCCACTGGCCTCACCATGCGCCCACGCGCCTGTATGATCTGGCGTGTGATGCTGCCTGTCCGTGTTCTAATGTACTATCAAAGGCATCAGGGAAACGTTTTTATTCATACTGTTGGGGTAAATGAAAAAGGGTTGGGACATTTTTATGCTCTGAATAAGGGGGAGGAGGGTCACCAACCAGACATGGTTGAGAAATCTGGCAAAAGAAGTGTCGAAGCAGGTGAGGCAAGCTGCACCCAGAGGCAGAAAACAGTCACAGCCCAAGGATTCAGATTCTGGCTCAGGTCTGTGAATGGAGCTGGTGCTCAGAAGGCAAATTTTGCCTGTCACAAGCACACCGCACTTGGACCCTCCCCATCTCCACTCTGCTGGCAAGGCAGGACAATGGAGGCAGTTCCTGAAGCGAAGAAAGTTCAAATTCCTCCAGCCAATTACCTCATGGCAGTAAATCTTCCACCTCTCTTTCCCAGTCCTTGGTGAAGCCTGTCTATTGTCTGGGGAGCCCGTCTGTCTGCCCCAGCACAAAAGGGAGAACAATCAGTGGGCTTGAGTAACATCCGATATATTAAAAGACGGAAGAATAAAGCCGGGAAAGCGCCAAGGAGAGCTGGGTGGGGAGGAGATCTCCAAGAAGCTGCTCAGATGCATGGGTTTCTGGCTTGCAGAGGCATCCAGCCTTGCCTGCCTGGGGCAGGTGTTGTTCAGGCTGGATGCTGGTCAGGATCGTGCTGTGGAGGACTGGGGACCTATCTGTGTGGAGGTTTTCAGAGAGGGGGGTGCTGCTGGGCTGGGAGGGGATTGCTGCCTACAGCGTTGTCCAAATCCTGTCCACACACCCTAAAGCTTTCTTATCCATGAGGTCAAGCCGCCTAGTCTTCTGGGAGCAGAGTGGCAAACAGCCCCTGAGTGCTGGTAGATCAGGCTGGTGAGCACCTCCTGGTTCCTTCTGCTGCCCCTCTGCACTGCAGCCACTGCTTTTCATCAGAAAGAAAAGATCCTGTGCTACTGAGCTCCAGGCTGCTGGAGAGCAACGTCTCTACATTATTGTCATCAGTCCTGTTGGTCCTGAGAAGGGCATGAAGCCCATGTTCCCTAATTGATCAAGGGTCAATGGATGTCAAAGGAGGTGCCCTCTCCAGCCTTGCCCCTCATCTGACTTGCTGGAGCCGGAAATGAGCAACATCACCCTTCCTTTAGGAAGGCACTGCTCTTCCTGGGAAAGACCAAGGCCCTGGGGGATCGAATATGAATCCAGTCCATCAACAGGACACTGCCTGCAGTATCCTGCACAACATCTCTGCAAGAATGGAGAACCAACTGTGGTAACGTCTCCTTTCTGAGGCTTTTCCAGTAGTCTGGAAGAACCAGGAGCTGCACCTGTGAACTGCTGGAGCTGAACTGCTTCACAGTCCTAGTCCCTCCATCTGTGGTCCTCTTTCTCAAGTCAAGTTATGGCCAGATTCCCAATCTCAGTCTTGCTAGACAAAATTACTGAAAGTAGGAGAAAGAAAACGTAATGAAAAAGATGGATTTCCTTAAAGTAAAATGCAAGCTCTGCTGAGACAAGAAAGAAAGCCCAGAGTTGTGCAAATCATGAGAAGACTGAGGAGAACCTCATAGTACAGGAGGTGGAGGCTGCATGCAGGACTATAAGGCAGTTGCAAAGCAATCCACCAATGTCAGAATGGCACAGGACGCTTCCCTGATTTGTTTCAACTTTGCCGCAGTGTCCTCTGCTCCGTGCTTCTGGCACCTCTCCTCCTTTGCAGCCCCACTGCAGTATCGTGATCCTTTTTCTTCTGTTTCCTCTGGAAGACGAGGAACTCACCACATGATGTTGGCAGGCACTGTTTGTGCAACCAGAGCTAGAGGGGCTCTCACCTGTAGCCCAGGAGGGCAGCAGAGAAAGGGGCAGCAGAGAGGAGCTGGATGCTGCTGTCTGGAGACACAGAAAGGCTGTCTGCATCCTCAGCCTCAGGTGACTCCTCTGCCGTGTTTGAGTGGAGCTGACAGAGAGACTGAGGCGTTTGTGTGGGTAATCTAGGGAATACTTTGGCTTTTGACTGCCTTCCTACTCAGGATGTGGCCACGCTCTTTGGGGCATGGGCAAACACCTTATCATGGTTGGAATGGTTGCTGGCAGCCTGATCCTGCATAAACCATCTCCAGAGCCATGGCCTGCTTTGCTCCAGGTTCCTATGGTTCTTGCTCTGACTGTGGGGTGAAAGGAGGCATCTCTGGATGACAGTGAGACAAACAGCATCCCCCCATAGCCCACCCTGGTCCAGCACTCCTGTCCAGCTCTGGTTTGATCTTGCTTTTACCTTGTGCAGTTCAGTTGTGCAGAATGTTTCTGGAGGAAATCTGTGACTGTGTCATTTGTCCCCTGCACTTTGGGCTCAGTTTTGAGCTGATCAGTAGTCTTTCATTGCCCCAAAGGACTGAGGAACAGAGAGAGACAAAGTCTTCTCCTATACTATGCCTTAAAGCTGGCACAACTCCCACGACCCACCGGTCTGTTGAATATTGTGGGGGGAATCTGAAATCACCATCAGAGCCACAAAGTTATACGCTTAACCCAGACCGTTGTGGGGAACAATGGATGATGGCTGACAGAGGAAGGGAGACCTCGCTCTCATTAGCAGACTCCACAGGTGCTGTGCAGATGTCCTCTTCCAAGCCAGCTGGAGTTGTTCCTCGTTGCCACAGACCAAAGGTCAGCCATCCCGCGGGATGCTCTGAGTGGTCCCCACACTGCTTCTGGCGGTTGGCAGGGCTGGGTCAAGCTGCCTTCGATGGACGTTTTTTTTTGTGAAGTGGGGCTGGAAGTGTGCCCACAACCTCTCCATTTGTCAGTGCCCCAGCAGAAGAGGGGCACAGAGGTGGGTATCCCCATCTGGCAGCAGGAACATCTCTATGTGTCTCAGTGTTTGAAATGTGAAGTGCAGCCTGGGCTGGAGATGGGGATCTGGCAGCAGAATTGGGCAATCCAGGCTTCGTGACCTCTGAGCGGTGACTGAGCTTCTCGCACAGAAACATGCAGAGGCATGGGCTGTCAGCGGAAATTTTTGAAAGCTTGTCTGTGTTGGAGAACTGCAGCCTTGTGCCTGCTCTGGTCCCTGCTTGCTGACGCAATCCTTGCTATTGGAAACGGAGCTCTGCCATCATGGGACGTGCCTCACTGCTGTGCTAGAGCCGAGGTGGCGGCAGCCCAGGGAAAGGGCACAAACCACCGCACGGGCTAGCGGGAGGTGCGGTCCCCAGCAGTGTACGAATGCTGCTGCAAAGCTCTTTTGCAAGGTTAATCACACCATTTAGCAGGTTTATATATCTCAAACAGAAGCAGCAAAGCACGGAAGAAGGAAAGAAGAGCATCCTGAACATATTACTTGTCACTGGCTGCTACAGATAACTCATAACTCTGACAGGAGCATGGGGAATGGTGCCCGGGCAGCATTTTTAAGGGGACTTCTCCCTGGAAATGCCACAAGGCACCGGGCATTATGAGCCCTGAACCTCCCCGAGACTACACTACTGAGATTTCTGGTGCAGATCTGCCTGTTCAGCCTCTGAAAAAATCTGGAATAGCTCTGCGAACTCAATATCCCAATAATACTTGGACGGCTGGCAGTGTTCTGGGTTTCCCTGCTCCATCAGATAGTACATTCCTACCTCCTTGTTATATCCACCTGCATCAGTGCATTCCTCTCACAGTAGTGCAAGCAATTCCAGTCTTGCTTTTGACACCACAAATGTCCATCTCCAGCCTTCAAATGCCCCATATGCTTGCAGAATTATGAAAATATTAATTTATCTTAAGGAGACATCAGAATTTCAAGGCAACCACCTCAGGGCACTCCAGTTCCCTTCCAGCAATGGCTGCCCTGTAGGTTCCAAACACATCTATCCAGTCTTCTAAACTCAACCCGATTTTAGCCACCAGATGTAAAAGGCATCATTCTGATAGGTGCTACCCAGTCCCACAGAGGAACCTCAGACTGAAAACTCTGTGGGTGCAGGCTTTGCAGTGTCAGTTCCGGAGTCAGGTGGCAAGTGATGGAGCTTGGTCTGGGAGAAGCTGCTCAGTGGCAAGAGACAGGGCTTCCTGGGCACGGAGGGGCAGCTGTGGGATTTCTAAGGAAGGCTGGTGGTGTTTGTTCTGCAGTACGCAGGGGAACAGGCCCCAGCGTGTGTTCTTGGTAAATAAATGAGATTACATCAAGAATACACCCAACTCCTATAATTTACTTTTCATCCTAACAAAACCAGCCCTTCATGACTCTGAATATTGTCTACTTGCTTGAGCAAAAGGGTTAACAATGAAGAATATTGGGTTTCTTTTATTTGCCTTATGAATTTTGAACCTTTATAGGCCTGGGAAATGCCGTTTTGAAAGGAAATACCCTCACTTTGTCTGATTCTGGGAGCTGGTGTTCGCTACAAGCTCTATGAAGTGTAAAGGTTTGATGTTGCCACCAGCCACACCTGCGCTGCCTTCTGTGCTCCCATAATCAACACCTGCCCAGTTCTTTGCCAACAGATCTGCCAAAAAGTGACCTGTGACACTGATGTTTGGCTTCACAGAGATGATTGCTGGAACTTCTTAATGCCTGGAGAGGATGGGAGGTGGGAAGTCAACACCGAGGGCTGCTGCTGTGGTACCCCCAGACCAAACCGAAGCCACTCAGACAGTCTTTGATATCTGACACATCTCCCCCTTCCCTCCTCACCAGCCTGCCATCCGACAGCCATGCTGCAAGTGATATTTCTGGAAGCCAGGGAGTTTTGTAGGACCAATGTAAATGCAAGCAGTAGTATCCCTGTGCTTGGTGCTCAGAATTTGCACTCTGTTTGGTCTTTCCCTGTTAAATGAAGAGCCCTAAGAAAACCACCACTGCCTTCCGTGCCACCACAGTTGAGAGTCAGGCAGCTCTTGGAGATGCTGCATGTGGAGCCCAGTAACCACGTCCTACCGCATGGAGGGTGTGCCTACATCTACTGCAGCATCTGCGTCTATGTATACTGCACAAGCAGGTGAGCTGGGGAGACCTGACACCGGGGACGGAGGTTTGGAAGTGGTTTGCCACCCTGATTTCAGCTGTGCCACTGTCTTTCCATGAGACACTCAAATGGTCCCTTCCCTTGACACCTCTGGAAAACAAGGAAAACAGAGCTTTACCACTTGCAAAGACCTGGGAGCTGAATCACAAACCCAACCCAACAGCAAAATGCTATGGTGAGAGCACGTCACTGTACGCTGCCTAATCGCCGCCGGCACATGCACATCCACTGGGAAGCCTCTGGACGCTGACCACAAGTTTTCTCGCCCTTGGCCAGGGCAGGGAGTGCAGTGGTTTCAGGACAAAACTGCCTTTTCTCTGAAAGCGGCAGCCCCCGGTGCTGCAGGGTTTTAGGCTGATGTCCCGGCTGGAGGAAGGCTGTAAGGGCTTGGCTGCAGGGTGCAGGTCCCAGCTATGCCAGACCGTCCTTCCGTTCAGTTCGTGTCTTCAAAGGACTTCGTTCCTGCTCTGCAATATTAATATTGCTGCCTGCCCTACCACAAGCTGTAAATCCTCTTGACAGTAGGGGAGAAGACAGCACCAAGCCCAGATCTGTTATACACGGAGCGATGCTGCCTGCGGCCGCTCTGGAGGGAGAGGCTCCGTCAGGCAGAGGCACAAAGCAGCTCCTCTTCCTGCCGGAGCTTGCGGGATGACCTCGCGTGTCCGCAGCTGGCACCACCGCTCAGCCCACGGCTTCTTCCGCTCTCAGCCCACACTGTCCTGTTTTCACTGTCGGCTCTAATGCCAGCTGATGGATGTCATATCTCTGTATCTCCCCCTCCAAACTTGTCCCCATGTCCAGGGTCCCCCATCTGCACAGCTGGCTGTCTTTCTCTCCATGGTTGGAGAGGAGCATCTGCTGGGCAGCTTACAGACTGCATTCCTCCATTCAAATCCGGAATTTTGTTTTTCTACTTGCGCTCACTAGACAAAAATAGTGCAGCTTTTCCCACTTTTGCTGTTGAGCTTCCAGCTCTGTCCATGTCCATCCCTGCAGAGCCCTGCAAAGGCACCATTGCCCCAACCAGGACACCTCTTGGTACCCGCTGCCTGTCACTAGAGGCAGCTGTTACTGCTGTTGGGCTGCACAGCCAGCTTTTGATACAGACAAAAAAAGTCTAAGGAAGGGAAAAATGAAAATATGACCCTTGGTTTGCTGCTGAGGAGTTACTCTGTGTTAAAATCTGAACAGATATCTCAAGAAATGGCAAATTTGTGGCAAATCACTGGGACTGTCTCTGTCCTACCACACGTTCACACCACTGCGTGGTGCAGAAAATGGAACAAAACAATGAACTTACTGCAGAGATGGGAAAAGGGGGTTTTGTCTAATATTTGCTTTGCCAAATATGCTCGTGTAATGACAACACAAGTCTTAGCAAATTGGCATCAGGTTTTCCAATTATTTGTGGAGGCAAAGGCTGCAAAACTCTGAAAGTATTAAAGTGCTCTATTTTCACAAAGTCCCTTGGAATACATTATTCTTCATCCAAACTGACACAGCTGAATAGATTGAAAAGCTTGAAATCAGTTCAGACAAAACATTGTCTTCAACTGAGAACAAATGCTCCTGTTTTTCAGCTTGTGAGAACAGTTGGAGTATTTTCTTCCAGGATTTTTTTTCTTGTTTCCTAGTTTCTCCATCTCCACCTACAACGACCACCAGCCAGGAATCAGAAAGGACCTGGTGAAAGGCCAGCTAATCTCATCAAGGCTGCCTGAAATATTCCCAATATAGTTTTCAGAACAAAAGCAAATCTTGAGATACAGTATTTGCTTTCCTGAAATATCTGTTTTCCACACGGAAAACAAATTTCCAGCATTAATGTCTTTATCACATCACAGCCACCCTGGGGGTCCAATTAGGAAAATGGTTAGCAGGATTATCTGAGCTACAGGTTCAAGCAGGTGCCTCCAATTATACAGTTCAGTGTCACTGTGAAGTCAAATATGGTTTTGTCTGACCCAGCCAAGTGCTTTGACTGAGCACTGGAGGATGCCAGTCCTCAGTTAATCATGATTCAACTTTCCCAGTGGAAATTTGAGATGTTCTGGCAAACATCGTTATGTTCTGAAGGAAATATTCAATTTGAGGACAAAAGATGTTTTTCCATTAAAAAACCCCTAAACCAGAAACTTCCCTCTGCCATTGAGCAGCTCCTGGGCAGAAGTCAGCGTGTGGCACTCCTGGGAAAACCACTCCAGGAGCTGCTTGTTTTGGAGACAGATTTTCAGAAGAGTTCAGCTCCGTGGTAGACACCTCAGTACAGCTTGGATTTTGTAAGAAAGCAGCACCAGCCGTACCTGTCAACATAATGCCTCAGGTTTTGAGCACCCCAACACCAAATATACTGAGCACTTAAACACTGCCGAGATGGAGATCCTTCAGAGGAACCTGGGTCTCTCTGGCCCAGGACGGAAAGGGAAGAAGGAAGCAGGAGACATGGTTCCTGTGAAGTTATTGTTATTTTGGCAAGAGAAGAAGAGTCAGGGAAGTGGTGGTAGAAGCTGACATATCTGCTCTGTGTGATTTTAATGATGGGGTCAGTGACCATGGTTTTATAATCATTTCACTAGCAGTTCCCACATAGTGACAGTACATTGCACCCACAATGGGCTTGAAAACCCCTTCAGAAGTAGAACGTTTCCACAGAAGTGCTTCACAGCGTGGGAAATGCTCTGAGCAGAGGCAGGAGGAAAAGCCTGGCAAAATGAACATTTTCCTAAGCTCCCAAGTCAAAGGCATGTGAAACTGGCTGGGGCAGTAAAGCAGGACCCGCTGGAGTAACCAAGAGAAGCAGGGATTCAAGACCAGAGCAAAGAACTGATTCATGGATATTACAAATCTGCTTTTTCTTTCTTTTGGTGTCTCTTTTCTAAGCTATTGATGCTGAACCTGTGAGACTACGTATTTCATTGCAGTTTGGAAAGAAAGGTAGTCCTGACCTCTGGTCACCCCTTTTGACTTCAATGCACCATTGACTTCAATGCACCCAGCTTTAGAGACTAGATCTAGTGCAGCTTCCCTCCCATTCCTGAAGACTTCCTAACAACTGCCTTTCTGATTGCCCTGAAGACCAAGCTGACACCTTCACCAATCTGCCTGTACTGCCTCCGTGAACTCTTTCTCATATGGTCATAACATCCATGCAGCCCATTCATGTGTGCACACAAGTAGTAGCTTGTCCCTGGCTTTCTCAAAGCCAAGTTTTGCCTGTTTTGTTCTCCTGGCCAAGCTCTGTCATCTGGTAAAAGGACAGGCTCCTGTGATACTCTCTTGGTCCTCGGTTCCCCCTGCCTTCTGCTCTGAAAATGCCCACTGAGTCTTCTTTAATTTCCTTTCTCCTAAGCACTTATCAGTTATCAGTCCATATCAACTGAATTTCTTTTAAGGTGTTCGATGGGGAGTCATCTTGGAGAGTTTCTGGAAACTCAAGCACTAATTTCTGTTGGACTAGATGCCTGTTGGCAACTTCAACAAATAGTTTCCTCTACTCAGACTCTCCTCTTTTTGTCTCCTACCCTATCTACCCTTCATCATTTCATCTACTAATTCTCCTTACTTCTAGCTTCACTCCATCTGATGGGCGTAAGGGTCTGTGATTCCCTGAATTGCCCTTGAAGGCTTTCCAAAAGTTGGTGTTGCATTTTCCCCTTGCATTTTTCAGACAGCAGAACTGGTTTAAACAATGGGCTAAGCAGGGTGGTTAGTAGGTCAGTAATCTCAAAGTTGGATGCCTTTAAAAGTTGTGCGAGTATCACCTGGTTCTGACAATTTTTGTTATTCATCCTATCCATTTGTGCTCAGATTTGTCCACATTAAAAGGGCCTTTGAGGGAAGCACCCAGGCCTGTTCCCAGGGAACAACAAAGAAAATGATTTAATTTTATGGTGATAGCCCTCTGTTTGAGCAGCTTTTCCACATCTCTGCCACATTTTGGCCTGTCAGATTGCTTGCTTCTCATGTCTTGGAGATAGTTTATATTATTATTAATGGCTGTTGTTACATTGCAAAAATAATTAGATACTAAATTTTGTCTGGCTTGCTCACCCCATTTCCCAATTATGTGAGGGAGGACAAAGGACTGGCTTCCCTTGCACAATCTTTAGCTCTTTGGAATGAGGGGATAATATTATTCATTTCTGATTTTTGTCTCCATCAATATATCATCAGAAGTAGCATCATTCCAGTCATGATCTCAGGAGGAAAGGTCATTGGCATTACACCAGCCTTTCGTGAGTTAGAAAACAAGTACTTGTTATGCCAATACAGTACTGGGCTATAGAGACACAATGCTGCTCCCCTCCACCCTGCCTTTGGGCAGCCAGATTTGGGTTCCTTTATCCATTGTCAGAACCAGCATGAAAGCCCTTGGAGAACACCTCTGAAAACCAGCCAGAGGGTTTGTACATCCCTCAGCTTCGCCACTTTGTGTGTGCAAGTAGGATGGCTTATTTCCATAGTACATCAAGGTTTTGGAAATCAGGTAAGATGGTTGTGAGAAAAGACATCCATTACTCTTGATCTTGAAAATTAGATTGCAGAGAATATCTTTACAAAACTGCAACTTAGAGGCGTCTGAAGTTTAGCAAGAGAATCCTCAGAAGATAAAACAAAAATGATCTTTTGGACCAGAGACAAACACTTTGAGTATTTGGTCATGCCTTTTGGCCCATCTAATGTTGCAGTTACCTTGCAAAATTTTTAATTATGTTTTTTAAGATTCACTAGATTCCTTTATAATAATACTCTTGGACAACAGCATTATTTTTTCACAGGGCATGAACCAACCTGAGCAGCTTGTAAAATCAGTCCCAGAGTATTTGAGTTGACACAAACGATATGCCAAATTAGAGAGGTGAAATTCTGAAAGGTCTTCCACTGAATTCCTGGGCTGCTTCACCTCCCCAGAGGCAATGGAAATGAACTCTGAGAAATCACAGACTTGGCCACACCAAAGACAGTTACTAGGTTTCAATGCTTTCTTAGATTCATTATCTTTTATCACCAATTAATTAAAGACTTCACCAAATGATCTTCCTGTTCCTGGACTTATTAAAGAGGAGGACGTTTGAATTTCACCACCTCAGTTTGGGTGCCTACAATGCACATGGCTACGTCTGAGCTAGACTCTGGATTCCCTTTATACTCCCATGAAGAGAAACAAGTCCTTTTACTGCGTGATTCATACAGCCTATTTTAGGCATGCATTTTAGGTGGAGATAAATCACACCCTGGTTTCAGCAACCCGGAAATATGTGATAGTTTTAAACAGGTTTTGTAATTGTCCCATTCATCATACACACAGTCCCTTCCCATCAACTCATTGTTAAAGCAGATGTTTCTCATTGCGCTGGAGGAGTAGTGGTAGCTCAGTTAAAGACCTTTCAACCACAGCTTCCTCCCTACACAAACTCTTTTTGGTGACTGATGTTAGTTGAATTCAAGAGAACTAGCTGCTATCGATGAGCTACCTGCAGCAGCTGGGACGGGAACACTGAGGAGGCCAAAGCACCGTGACTGCGAGACTAAATCACTGTTTACCCTGAAGCACTCGGTCTCCTGATCACCGTCTTTCATTTCACCATCTTGCTTTTGGCCTGGAAGATGGGGAAAGCAGGCTTTGTGTTAAAAGCACAAGCTAACCAGCTCTGGTCTGCAGTCCTGGAGATCCGTTTGAAAACCACTTGGAGCTTGCCGATGCAACCTGTTTAGATCCCTCATCCACCCTAAAGATGATTTCGCTTACTCACAGCTCATAGTCTTCAACCAAAGCAACGTACCCACGCAACATACAAACGTGAGGTTTCTCACTCGGGCTAGGAGACAGTGGCAAGCCCGTCAGGGGCTGTTTGATTCCAGGTCTAAGCAAGACACTTTTCTGATCATTCAGGGATCTCAGCTTCTCACCATATTCTTTTTGACTGGCCTATCATGCCTGGAGACACTCGGGAGTGTATGATACATCCTGAACCCTGCAAATACATCAAGGCTGTAGAATGGGTGATGCCCATTCTTTAATTGCAATACACCTTTTACCCTGCACCTACCCTCCTGCTATCAAGGAAACATCTCAGCTTCCCTTAACTTGTAGACCTGCTGCCTACTGTGACTTCTGACTGAAAGCCTCAGATTTCATCCATGTTTTGAGAAGAACGTCTTATCCTATTTGGAAGAAAAGAGGTATTCACTGTTGCATATTCACTTTAAGGTAATGGGTAAATAAAGAAAATAAACTGAACTCTGGGATGATGGCTAGGCTTGTACTATCTGGATGATTTGGTATATTTTATCCTGCTTGCACAGTTTCCATAGCATTCCTCCATTCATTTATCTGCACAGTTGTCTGGATTGACAAGTTGAGGTCTATCAATGATTTCACTCTCAGATGCACTAAATTACAAAGGACCAGATTTCTCAGCTAGGCCAGACTGTGCACTAGGATTACAGTCCCTCCTGGAAAAATCAAAGGAAGTCTTTAAAGCCTTTAAACTCCCATTATTGGGAGTCTCCAACTCCATCAAAAGGACAGACAGTCTAGACAAAACACCTACAAACTTCACTCCTATCTAAAAATTTAACTGTTGTTTTTGTGGGGAGCCTTTCACAATTTCTGCTCAGATCAGCCCAATAAATTACACCTTTGCTGCTTTGAGTTCTTCCACTGTTTCATGAAACCCCATGAAGAGACACTTGAAGAAGCACTCCCCTCCCTTTAATCTAGGTTGGTGACCCTCTGGAGTGTCAAATCCAAAAAACACTGGATTCTAAGCAAACTCATAGACAGAATTTCTTTGGTTTGGGAGTTATCCATATTGGCTCCTGGAGAGCCACTGAAAATCTTATGGAAATCCTCCATCCAGTGGACACTGAGGAATCTAGACTACACCATGGCAGACAGGTATGCTGTCTCTATGGAGGCTCCATGTCCTGGGGAACTCCTCTCCAATAATTTTATACCTACATGATAAATAATGATTTGCTAGTATAGGCATCTGGAAAACTTCCTATACTCAGCTGTCAACAGCTCCTCAAAACCCTGCCTATGCATCTCTTAATGCTTCCTGCTTTGAGCACTAATCCAGTCTTTTCCTACCTCATAGACCTCTGTTTCCAGTTTGTTCTGGCTTCAGTGGTTCCTTCACTGCAGAGGCTCGAACTCCAGTGAGCCCTGCCAGTGGAGACCCACAGCACATTCTGAGAGTGTCAGATGGGTTCTTGTAGGGTTTTTTTCCCTTTCCAACTTCTTGTAAAGATGATCAGACTAGAGAGATTTAAAACAGTTGGAAAAGAGGAAGGCGAACTGACCCTGCCTACATGAGCAGTCCATGCTAGCAAAGCCGGTGCTTATCCGTGCCTTTGTGGAGGCCATGAGCTCCTGCACGTAGACAGACTTAATAAAATCATGGGGTGGCCATCTTCTGCCCTGAGCACATGCATTAACCCGAGGGCCATGGTCTACAGTCAAAAAGAGTGTAACGTAAGCAAAAGAGATAAATCCTACAGATGAAATCACATCTGGGGAATACCCCTGACACAATGACATCGCTGAGGAAATCACAGCAGTGATGGACAGTATTCTGTTGTCTCCAGGATAAATCTGGATAAGACGGGGAATGAGATGGGAACACGAGGTGCTAAAGCAGATCCACCCAATCTTGAGGCTGCCAGGGCACCCCAGTCGTTGTGGTTGACAGGTGGCTAGCTTCCGCGCTGGTCTAGCCCACTACATCTGTGGTTTCCAGGGCTTGCACCTCCCTTAGCAGGGAGCAAGCAGACAGGCAAGTCCCAGCTCCATGCAGGATGGGAGCAGAATGGCATGAGAACAGAATTCCCTTCCCACTGGATGCACACTGTTCATAGGTGACCTTGCTCTGTCATCCATCTGTCTTCCCCAGGTAGAGGGAAGACAGATGTTCCTGTGACACAGCTCTGCTACGGTCACAGGCTGTTGTTCTGCCTTCCCTCCGTAAGTCCTGCTCCAGACCCGCAGGGCTGTGACATCCAGCAGCTCACCCAGCTCTGTCCATCTCTGCCTGACGGTGCTGACACTGGGACAGCGCTTTCTCACCGGTGTCAGAATGGTGCCACTCAGAACTTACTCCCTCACGGGTGCGAGAGACAACGCGTTTATACGGAGGAAACTCACAGACAGCATTAAGTCACTGAAAATTTTGGGGAGAAAACAGAAGCTTTTGACAGCAGAAATCAGTTTGCTCACACTTGATGGAAGTTTGAAAGCTCCAGTTTTGACATCCCTGCTGGTGGCTGTGGTGTGAACAGTGAAGTGACCCTCAAGCAGAGCGTTTCTCCCACCCTGCCCTTCTTTGTCCTGCTAGAGGGAAAGCCACGTGGGACAGCAAGGTGGGTAGAACAAGGGTGGGAGCAGGACCCCGGTGTGGGGTAGTCTGTGCCTAATCCGTACCCTGACCCAGAGAAGGGACTGAGACCTCCTTGCTGGGGCTGTGGTAATGGGTCCTCATAAACGTAATGCCACATGCAGCTGGTCTGGGTCTCCAGACCCCTGGCCATCATCTGCCCAGTGCTTGAGAGAGACTGCCACCGGGTACAGCCAGCACGAGGGGACCTGGGGGGCTCTGAGCTGGAGAGCGCTGCCAAGGACCCTCCCTGCTGCAGGACCGGGCTGCTCCGGCTGTTCGCTCTCTCCTCCCCACAGCTCCAGGCAGGGGGCTGACCCAGGTGTTGCTCCACATGGAGAGAGGACCCCTCACTAGCCACTTCTGCTCCCAGCTCCCTGGAAGCTGCGGGATGTGGGAACCTTCGCCTGCTGGCAGCGGATGCTGCTCCGGTGGAAAGCCCTGAGCGCCAGCCCTGCTCTCTCCCTTTTTAGCTACGGATCGACGAAGGGATGACCCCAGCACCTGTGGCCCTGTCTCCTGGGAGAAAGGCAGTGAAGTGCGTGGGCCATGTCTGGAAATCAGATGCCCTGCGGGTGACTCAGTGGCACTCCCTCTGCTCATGCACCAAAGTATCACCTCTCCTGTCCAGACAAGTTGCACCAGCATGAGCAACAACGAAAAGCCGGCAATATCCCAAGATGACAATATCTGAGAGGCTGGTGCTGCCAGGATCCATCTGTGGGAAGCAGCCTTTTCTCAGGGAATGTGTGCTGGGCACCATTGAAGGAATTAAATGTGCACAGTGGAACAACTTTGCTGGCATGGAGAAGGTGCAGGGACCATGGCAGGCTGCAGGTTGACCAGGGCTACACTTCTCCAGCCCCACCACTCCAAAGTTCACAGGGCGGACAGAGCTCTGCTCACACCGGCGCTATGCAAAGTGGGGAAGCCCCAGGCAGCACCTGGCCCAGGGAAGGTTAAACATCAGGCACATAGCAGCTTCATCTCTGCAGGTTCCACCCAGCTGGCTGAAACCAGGAGGGAGGACACTCTGCTCTTCCCTGAACCTTCTTGTCCCATGAGCTCCTGCTATGTTAGCCACGGTGGCCTCAATGAGTAAAGACTCCTGTGGCCACCACTCAGCCCTGACCTCCATGGAAGGTCTTTCCCAACAGCTTGTGATCTGCATTTGAGGAGGATGCTGAGCAGTCCTGGTCTCCATTCCCTGAGCAGGCAGTGAATGTGCCTGCCGTCTCAGCAGCTCTGCAGTGTGGGACCTTTGCCAAGCTCCAATTCTCTTTTGGAGAGGGGCTTCTGACAGACAGCTTGTGGTTCTCAAGGTGACCTGGCAAGTATGGCTGTCATGGTCTGATTCTCCACTGGGCCCAGCTATAACAAGGTGGACCTCAGCTGCTTTGAAAATCTGTTGTCTGTATCTGCTTGAGCTTTGGGGCACCTCCGGTGCCTAACATAGGAATGTCAGTGCTACTCCAGGGCAAAGACAGATCTCCTCTCAGGTCTGCTTGACGATGCATGGCTTGTGTGTATAGCAACATATCTGCTGGTGATCTTTCTCCTGAAGGTCTTAATCGCACGATAAAGCAACCTGGAGCTCTGCTTCAGGCTGTGGTGACCAGTAGTCCCAGCCCTGGAGCTCTGTGGCATATCCAAGACCTGGGCTAGCCAAGAGGGAACGGTCAACTTTGAAACAAGCGGGATTGTGAGAGAAATAATGGGTAACAGGGCAGCAAACCTCCTCCAGTACAGCCACAGGACTCCCTCGTGCGCTAAGAGGAACTGCAGTCCTGCAAGACCTCCCTGCCAACATAACTCAAAGCCCTTCTAGGTCTAATCATGGACCTGGTGGCTCTGGTGAAAGTTCAAACTGTAGCAGACAATAGCAGCAACGAGGACAGCCCAAGGCACCTTTGAAACCTTCTGGTGTTACCAAGTCTGACCTCAGACACAGAACTTCCCAGACATTCTTTCACATCTGCCAGGCAGAAGAATGTGATAACTAGTTAATAATTATTATCTGGACCTTTAGAAAGATCATAGGATGGACGGGTACTGCCCTTGAAGGCTTGTGCTGTAACCAGTTATGTGGGACTGTGGGAAAGACTGTGAGACTGGAGCTACAGGGTATAAATATTGCATTTCTGCCTCCAAAAAGTTGTGAGCAACATGGGCAGGGAGGTCACATAACTGATGAACAACATTTCAGAAAGAACTGGATATAATGTGAATAAATTGAGTTGATTTATCAGAATCCTGCCCACGACAGCAACAATGATCTCGAAGATCAAGACCAACAATGGGATTAAATGACCGATGATTTTAATCTGGCTGTGGCCATGAGTTCATGGAGTGATAACCGGATCTGGGAGCAGAGCCTTCACCTGCACACATGTCAGAGCAAAGTACAGGTGGGTGGATGCTGGAGTCTGGCAAATCGATGGATGTGTGAACCGGGTCTGGCAGGGCTGGAGTTAGTTTCCTCCATAGCAGCCCATACGATGCTGTGTTTTCGAACCGTGACTATGTTGATAGCACACCAGTGTTATGGCTATTGCTGAAGAGTGCTTGCACAGCATCTTTTTCCCTCTCCCCTCCTAGGAGAAGGCTTGGAGGGGCCACAGCTGGGACAGCTGATCCAAACTGATGGAAAGTCTATCCCATACCACAAGACATCATGTTCAGCAATAAAAGCTATGCAGAAAGGAGGAGGAAGGGGGAACATTTGTGGCAATGACATTTGTCTTCCCAAGTAACCATTATATGTGATGAAGCCCTGCTTTCCTGGAAGTGGCTCAACACCTGCCCACCAATGTGAAGGAGTGAGTGATTTCCTTGTTTTGCTTTGCTTGTGCACCCAGCTTTACTTTACCTGTTAAACTGCCTTTGTCTTGACCCACAAGGTTTCTGTCTTTTGTCCTTCTGATTCTCTCCCCCATCCCACTGCAGAGAGAAAGCAAACGGCTGGATGGGTACTGAGCTGCTGGCCGGGATCAACCCCCCGTAAGCTGTCATAGGGGGAAGCTCTCTGGGACAACGCACACGTGGTCCTCACATTTATTACGTGGCCCTTACATTTATTGCAAATCACTCAGCCCCTTGCACTTTTCTCCAGATGGCAACACTGCAGCAGGAGCAAGAACTACGTTACACCGTTTTGTGATCACCTCTTCCAGGATGGCCCAGACCATACTGTTTCTTCTTTTTCCTGGACCATAGCACAATGACCCTTGAGGAGCCATTCAGCCAACCGGGTCTGCCTTCCTTTTCGGACAACCTTATCAGCCCGCTGTTAAGTCCATCATCCCAGGCTGCCAGCAAAGGAGGAGTCCAGGATATAGAGGGAGTGACTGCTCCCCACCTGCTTCATTGGGCAGTGTTTCCTGCTCTACAGTCTCACAGATAGATGTGGGCTCTATTGCTGCCCCAAAACACTTGAGTTTCTCACCTAATTTGCTACCCTCTCCCAGCCATGGCTTTATTTGCCAGCACCACTCTGAGCTGTGGTTTTTCCTGCCTCTTTGAGCTGAATCTTACTGTGGAGCAAGCCACCAGCCAGTGAGCTCAATAAATAACATTGCAATCCATGCACAACCCAGACCCCTGGGCCAGAGGCAGATTTGTATCCCTTTGGAGGTAACAGAAACGGTGCCTGTAGAGACAACCTGTCGGCATCCCAGGGGATTGCTGCCTGGAGACATTTATTTCCTCTTGCAGGAAATTGTAATGAGCAGGAGCAAAAAACAACAGTTGTTGACACTGTCAAATGGAGAATAGCCTTTTTATCAGAGTTGAAAATTGCTAGTGGTTTCCAGCCATTTTTGGCTGAAAATTATGTGTCTTCAGACCAAAGACTTCCCAAAATGAAACACTATGGCTGAAAGCTTTTGAAAAATGCCTTTTGGATTCCTGGCCTTTTTGTGAGGAAATTTCAAAGACAGCAGCCGTGAAATCTCAGCCAGCAGAAACTGAGGATCCAACTCAAGGGATCCATCTTTGTTATGGACACATAGCAGACCGGATCCTGTCGGTCTTCCCTTCTACTGACGCAGCTCACGCGGGCAGACTTCCCCTGTGGCACCAGCGCTGGAATGGGGCATACAATCCGTTCATTTCTGAACCCTTTCCCAGGAAACTACTGATCCTGCCAGCATCCTCCCTCCCGTAAACTAGAAAAGCCGGGTCCCTGTGACTAGTGAGCATCCAAGGCCTGCCTCCCAAGACAGCGCATGATTTATAGATGAAGAGTCTCTGAGCATTTACGACAGCAGAGGAGGAGAGCTTCTGCATGCTGTTCGCAGCAGCTTGGCTTCTTGGCTGAAACTCACAGCAGAAGGTAGGAGATGAATACCAGCTGCATTCCTCACCATGCTCGTCGCCTTCTAAGGGCAGAGAGATGCCTGCAGGGATTTGGGCTGAGGTGCTCTCCAGCCAAGCCCAGCAATGGCCTGGCAGGGGATTGGGAGCTCCTCTGGTAGGACAGGCTGCGTTTCAGAGATGTCAAGAGTTGGCTCGTTTCAAAGTGATTTCTGCTACCCTGAGTAACTAGCGGGTTTCCGTTAACTGCAGCAGACTGTATGGTGTCACCAGGAAGCCACAAGACATTAGAGCGTGACGGCTCTTGCCTTGTCTTCTTCTCCAGTGGGTGGTCCCTGCGCACCAAGAAAAGCCTTTCTTCTTCTGTCAAGTGGGTAGCGAGAGTCTTTCTGTCTCCAGCACACATTGCTGCTGGAGTGCCCGTCTGCATGGTTCACACCAAAGTGGTGGTGAGTCACCATCGCTCCCGACTCTGTTGGGGAAAAGCTCCACTTATCAGTGCATTTGGGAAAGAGTGGGGTGGGGCTGGGGACCTGAACCCTCCTGCCAAGGAGCCTGGCCTTGCTTGCAGGAGTTTAGCAATGGACAAACTGCTGTGGATGGGCCTGACTCACTACCTCCTATGAGAGCCAGCCTTCGCTCTGTGTCCCCTGTTGTTCAGGTAGATGCCCTGCTCCTGCATGCCTGATTTCACAAGGCGTGTGGAGTAACAAGGCAGGGACAATACTTGACCAGAAGAATACAAAAATTCCCAGGAAGCCAGCGTGTGTGGAATGCCTTGGTCAGAAATCTGGGGCAAACTGAGAGGAAGAGGAGTGGATGAAGAAGGACCACAACAGCCTACAACTCGGGGAAGCCTGGGCCCAGCGTGCACAAAGCCAAGCGAAGACCTGCCCAGGGACGCACACAGAAGTGCTGTCATGGTTTAGCCCCACTCAGCAGCTAACACCACACAGTCGCTCACTCCCCCTTCCCCCACCACAGCCAGACAAGGAGGAAAGTCGAAAACTTGTAGGTTAAGATAAAAAACAGTTTAAGAGAACAACAGAGGAAAAGAAAACAGAGATGGAAAACAAAACAACTCCCACAATAACAGAAAATACTTAAGCAAGTAATTTGCAGTACAAGAGCTCACAGTGGATCCTGATGCCCAGTTCCTTCCTAAGTAGCAGGAACCTGCCCCCAGCCCCATCCCCACTTTATGCACTGAGCATGACATCACATGGTGTGGAATAGCCCTTGTGCTAATTTGGGTAAACTTATCCCAGCTGTTGGGTAATTAGCAAACTATCCCAGCTGCGTGCCCAGCCACAGGTGCCACCAGCTCCAGTTCCTCTCCCAGCTCAGGTGAAAATTAACTCTGTCCTAGCCAGAACCAGGACAGGTACCCAGGGCCCCTCTTTGCCAGACTGGCGTACAGCAACTGGCTCAGGCAATCACTAGAGACATGTCTCTGGTTTACAGCCCCTTCAAAGACTCTTGGCACACATCTTATCAGGGGGAATGTTTTTGTCTGGATATTCAGACACCTGGGATGATCCAGGGGTACCCTGGTAGTTCAGGGCTGTTGAAAATCTGGCTGCATTTGGTGGAGAGTTTTTCATGGCAATGCTCAGCTCCATGGCTCTGCCCAAGTCCCAGTGTCAAGGCTCTGCTCTCCATGCAGCATCTGCCCTGCAGGTGAGACCTGGTTTGGTGTGAGTGTCCTATCTAGGACAAGCTGCCGGACATCTCTTGAGAAAGATGCTTTTTCTAAGGCTCTTGACCTGATTCTGGAGTCAGTGGTTCTGGCTGGTGCTCCAGATTCTCCTCTGCTCCTTCCAAGACCACCAAGCATAGTTATAACACTAGGGCTTTACAAACCCTTCCTTGCAGGGGTTTTGAATTCCCCCTTTTCGCACCTGCCAGAAACAGCACCAGGTGAGAATCAACCCCTTTGCAAAAGTGCTGCAGCCAGTAGCACCTCTGAGGCCCACCAGTGTGCAGCTGTCTCCTGCGCATTCACCTCTGGCTGTTGTTCCATACCCTTCTGGGAAGAGTCTGTCTGGGAGAAGCTGCCCTGCTGCACACCGTGCTGAAATGCTGCCACAGAAACGGCAAGAGAACGGCTTCAGGAGACCGTGAAAGAACTCGTGTGTACACCAGCCTTGCAGACAGAATGGTCACCCTCCCGTGTCATGAAAGCTCATCCGGGTTAAACCGTGAAGCTGCCTACTGGTTCATGAAACACTGCAGGAGAATGGAGGTTTGGATGCTTGAAAGGAGTCTCTGGTGCATCAGTGCAGTGAGCGCAATCTGCTCCAGGGACCGGGTCCAACAGAGCAGGTTTGTTTCCTGCCGGAGCTCATCAGCCAGACCCCAGTGCCACATTAGATCCAGCCTGTGCTAGCCAGAGCCAGCATTGCTACCCAGGAAAGGAGAAAACCTCCTTCAGGGAGGGGTCCAATTCTAGAAAAACAGTTCTTCCACCTGCCTCCTGTACCTCTGGTTCAAGACCTGCTGAGTGCAGATCTGCCCCTGCGCTCTCAGAGATGATAGCCCCTGAAACAGGTGAGCCAAGGACTTTTCCCAAAATCTTTGAAGTCTGTGGAAAAAGCCAAGCTGATTTTGCCTGAGCTTTCAAAGCTGGTGGAAATCAGAGCAGATTAAATCCTCCTCCCACTTTCCCCAGGAGAGGCGGCTGGAGCTGCATGCTAGGGTGAAACCTGATGCTGTGCAGAGCCCGTGACACAGGAGAAAATCACTGCGCGTGCTGTCGTGGGGAGTCCCTCTTCAGTGCCTGGCTTCACTTGAGTCCCACTTTGTAAGTGAGATGTGAACAGGGCAGGAGAAACAAGTTGAGGCCGATGGCAATGGCTGTGCAGAGCCACAGAACCTGTGAAGGGTCAAAGCTGAGCCCTGCCTTCCTCCGTGCTCTGCCCTCAGATCTGCTCGGGGAGAGAGATGTCTGACGGCTGGAAAGGGGATGATGACCTCAGGATGCAGGAGCTGGAGTGCAGGAGGACCAGCGCACACACCAGCTCGCTCTGCTGCTCACCCATTCTGGGAGTTTGCTCCAGTTTCCACCCCAGTCTCCAAGCCCTGCTAAGAGCCACCAGCTCCTGCACATCTCACACCAGACAGCTCAAGGGCCAGGGACTCCTTTAGTGACGGCTAGGGTCTGTCTGTCAGCAGAATCTCAGAAAGAATGATGAAAATGTCTGATGTCAATTTTTTTTTCTGCAAAAACTACTCTGGAATAGCTCCTCCTGGACACGCTCTTTTGAGAGTCAGAGCAACCTGGATTTGGGAATCGTGCCTGCATACATGGCTTCTTCCATAGAAGCCCCAGAGCTGTCAGTGCAGCGGAGCCAGCCAGCTCTGCTTCCCCTGTGTAGACGAAACCTAATTCCAGGCTGAAATTTCCTTAAGACACATCTCATATTTCAGGATCTTTTGGTGCTACTTTCATCTCCAATCCACATATTGCAGCCCTATAATAATAATAATAGTAATAATAATAGCAATAATAATAGCAATAATAATAATAATACCTTTTGTATGTACATAGCACCTTTCATCCAAGGATCTAAGTCACAATTATAGCCCCACACATTCCTGTATATTACAGCCCTGTAATTCTAAGACTGCTCAAGTATCCAGACTTCAAAGGGAATGTGGATTTCCCCTCCAGCCCAGTCACGGTGCCCAGCGTGCTGGAGACGTTTCAAAGGTGTTTCGAAGGTGCCTTGGCAGTAGCCAGCGATAGTCAGAAGAGCCAGAGGAGCTCTCTGAAGCCAAAAGGAGCCTTCGTGGATTCTTTCCTCCCCTCTCCCAGCCACTCTCTCGTCTCCCTGGAAAGTGAGCGCAGCCCTGGGATGGGGACGATGCTCCCATGAGACTTGTGTGTCTGTGCAGGGAAAGGGGAAAAGATGGAAATGGTGTCGAAAGGAAAAACCAGTAATGGGGTGAGCTCAGCTGAGTGACTTTCCAGGTAAGGCAAAACCCACAGCGTTTTGGTCAAAAGAAAATTCATGGAAAAATTATGCTCCACCGAAAGGCGACAGCAGGGAGAGGGTGGAACTTTTCACTGCAAGAGTTTTGGTTTTTTTTTTAAAGGGTTTAAAGATTTTCAAGTAACTCAAAAATGAAAATGACCCTTTTTGGGTCAAAGCAAAATGTTTCAGGGATACCCAGAGCCAAACACGTTTTGGTTTGGTTTGGTTTAGTTTTAATTGCTTGGAAAACCTGAAAAAAAAAAATCCATTTGTTTAACTCAAGCCAATCCTTCCCCTCCTCTTTTTTTTTTTTTTTTTTTTGTTTGGCCAAAGAGCTGAAATAGCTGTTATTTACCCCCATACATTCAGGAAGCCATATGCTAAAAACAAGGTAGCTTCCTAAAGAAAACAGATTAGATTAAAGAACTGGGGTTTCCAGGAGCTCCGGCCAAGCTGCAGGTTACCAGCTGGGTTCACTTCCTCCGCAGCGTTCGCCAGCTTTGCCCACGAGCTTTTAAACAGTCGCGGGATGCGGCTCCCCGGGAGCGTTTCGGTAGCTGCGCTGACTCGTGGCTGCATCCCGAAGCAGGGAGGGATGAGGTCAGTGGACATGAAAAGCAGGCTGCAAATCTGAGAGTTCAGTATTGCTTCTCTTCGTGTTGTGGCTGAACAAATGTAAAGCTCAAGAATTTTTTAATAAACTTTTAAAAGGTATTCGAGCTCGTGAGGTCCAGACATGCGGCTAAAAAGTGCTGAGAGTCTCCAGCTCTTCTTTAGCAGAGTTTTAATCAGTTGATCTCAAAGCACATCAGAGAAGGGTTTATTATTAGTCTTTAAAAAAAGGGAGACTGAGGCACAGGAAGAGGAGATAACTTGTTTGTGGCGAGCCGTAAGGCTGGGACAGAGCTAGAAAACAGTCCAGGTTTCTTATGCCGCACTTCAGTCTTGTCTCCCACCTCCACCAAAGCTCATGGGGCACCTTCTGTTCCCAAAAGTCTGAGTCTTTGTGTCCTTCTGTCTAGGGAGGAGCCCTTTCTGCAAAACATCTGCGAGACGGTCAGTGGAAAGTCATCCCCTGGAAAAGGATGGGGTCAACCTCACGGTATTGCCAGAGGAGCCAGAGCACCTCATGAGGAGCAGGGCAGTTTGCACAGCGTGTGCTAGCTCATCTCCCACACACCACACTAACCAGCATGGGCTGCAACACGTTTCCTCTCCCCCTTCTTCAATAAATCAAGGCTTCCAGCATTCGTGCTTTTGTCGCTAATAAATCTTGCGCTGCCTCACCCCACATGAAAGCACAACAATACCGTAACTGACAGGCATTTCCCCGTGCAGGGCTGCAGCTGCACACACAGCCCGCAGTACGAGAACCTGAGCTGAGGAGAAGTTAACGACAGGACGTACAGCAAGGCTGCTCCGGCACAGGGTGAAGCCCTGTCGCCAGAGCCCACGTAAAACCGCTCTGCGCAACAGGCACCTCATTAATTCGTGGAACTCATCGCCGCAGGAAATTAGTGCAACCCAAAAGTCTTACCCGCACCTACAATCGAGGTCCTGTCTTGGTTCTGCAAGTAAACCACACCTGACTCTAAAGGTCTGTCCTTCTCCTTCGGCACCAGGGGCACGTGTTCCTCAGGCACAGCCTCCCCATCTTGGGACACAGCCTTGGGACGGTATCTGGGACAACAGCTTGGGACAATATCTGACGACTCCCATGCCTCTGTGTACAGGGAGAAGAAAGCCTTACAGTCCAACTGCGTGACTCTGCACCTCGCCCTTCCCTTGGGAGAAGCTGAATGAGCAGCAGCAGAAGCCCTGTTTTCACCTCCATGGCCAGACTGACCCAGAGTGCTGCCTGAGAAACCACCAAAGTGCTCGCACAGCTATTGCCTCTCTGAGCTCCAAGGTGCTGGGACGGCGGTGGGGACACTGCCAGGCCTGCAGCGACTGCTGCTGGGAGCAGCTGCAGAAACGGGGGTAAAGCAAAATCACAGAGATTCTTACTGCAACCAGAATTTCTTCTCTTGTTCTCTGGGAAAAATAGAATATGAATTTCTGTCTAAAAGTGCAAATGCCTTTCCTGCTGGTTTCATGTATGCAAAGATGAAGATTAACCTACTAGGTTAAGAGCTGCCCAGAACTGGGAATTCTCTTGGAGATGCAATTGCGCCCAGATTCATCCCTACACCAGATAACCTCCTTGGGAAAGTGACTTGTGCCTTCAAATCCTGAAGATCCCTGAGATCCCTGACGCTTGACCACACCGTCACACCGCCAGCAGCCACTGCGGCCTTGGCTCAACTCATTGCACAAGGCATCGTCTGCGCTGGGAGGTGGCAGGGGGAACGTCCCAGGGGCTGGTGGTCTGCAGGGCTCAGTGTCACATGTGGGGCACCCTCCCAACAGCCCTCCCTGCCACCACGCATGCATCCCCCCGCTCTCCCACCCCTTACTCAGCAGAGGAGACCACGTTTGCGCTCCCCTCCCACCCCTGCAGCTTCCCCCACAGCACGCAGAGCCCTGATGGGATGACGCAGCGCTTGGGCTTCACCTTCCCTTTGAACAGAGGGGAATGTTACTAACCAGTGCCCCATGGGGATGTTCAGTGCTGGAAACTATCCTGTTTTCCCGAGGTGTCTTTGTAGTGGGACCCATAAGAAGAGACAGCAGCTCCCTTGAACAGGTCCTGCCCTTACAGGTGTGTCTGACTCGCCCCACTCCCATGGGGGCTGTTTTTCATTTCCAGATCCTTCAAAGAAGTATAAACAGCTACAGGAAGGGCTGCAAACACGACAAACGGAGATGGAGAGCTGCTGATAGCCCTCTGTCATCCCATGGAAGGGAGGAGGCTGGAGAGCTGCCCTCTCCAGCCTCCATCACTGTCAGCAAAGCCTGCGCTGGTGGATCTGGGAAAGGTTTTGCATCACCTCTTCCTGGATCTACCATGGCACCACTGAGTCCTCCCCTTGCTTACAACCACCGTCACAGCTCCTGCCTCCACTTGGAGTGGAGTCTGTTTTGACTTGGCTGCAACACGAGATGCTTGTGCTTGGTCCTGCTCTTCTCCATGAAGGCTGTTTCTGATCTCTCGTCAACTCCTGCCAAACTCAAGTCCTTCTCCAAGACCTCAGGCTCCTCCCAGCCCTGACAACCCTCCCCTATCCCTTCCCACTGTTTTTCTGAGCACTGCTGTGGTGATCCCTGTCCCGTCCTTGGCTCCCTGGCCCCAGTTCCTCTCGGGTTCCCCACAGCCTCTCCTGGCTCCCTGGCATCCAGGCAGGAGCCTGTGGTGCCGTTAGGGAGTTCAGCACGGGGCTGCCCTTGGCCTCCCTTTCCCCACCCAGAGCAGTGCATGAAGGTGGCTCACATCCCCGTACCAAGGTCCTGAAGTGTCTGGGTCATCACCCAAGAGGGGGTGATGGAGGTCCCTCGGCAGCGCAGCGAGCTGGGAAGTGCGGCGTTTCCCTTTCCCTCCTCCTCCCTCCTGCTGCTCCCTGACCCAGGCAGGTGGAGGGGGGGAGAGGCTTTTGCAGCTCCATTGCTGCCTTTTGGCACCAGAGCCTCTGCCAGAATCAAAGAGCTTTTCAAAGAAAACCCTAAACTCCTTTAATCGCCAGCTAGAACTCCTCCCGCACAGATCTAAGGGCCATGAGCTCAGTGTTTTCATTGCCCTAGGCAGATTTATGAGCTTATTCTTCAAGGAAGGGAGGGAGAGAGGGGAGGCTGTGGCATATTACTTAGCCTGGGGGGCGGGCAGGGAGGAGAGGGGGGAGGCTGAAGGAAGGCATTTGCAGTGGAAGTGCACGACTTGCAGAAAGACCAGCTCTGCTGTGGCCAGTGCTCTCGAGCACGGTGGAGAAGCACAACGAGATGGGATGTAAGCGAGGACCGGGCTGCTGTGGCTGAAGTCCAGAGAATGGAGGGGAGGGCGGGCAGCAGCTCCCTCCCATCCAAGCTCCCGCACGGCATTGCCAGCTGGAAGGGAGCGTGCGGACACCTTGTGCCTACTGCCGCCCAGCCTCACCCACTCCGACGGATGGGACTGGGAGTGGGATATCCTTCAAGGTGCGAGCAGGAGGGACTGGTCACCTCCAGTCCCCACGAAGCTTCCCTGGTTGCAGTTTGCAGAGTGAAGAAGGAGGCAAGAGGCTTGCCGGCAGTCACACGCGGCTATCCACCCCGGAGCACAGCCCCATCCCCACGCACGCTTGCTCTAACCACCCCGCTGCGCTGCCTTCCCCACCGCACTCCTCATCCGTACACCTGCTCCCTTCTTGCCAGGGAACGCAGTGCTGGCTGCCAGCGGTGGAGCAAGTGCAGAGAAGGTCTGGCTGCTCCCTCTCCCACAGAGAGATCTGGGCTTTGGTATGGGGCAGATCCCGCGTCTCACCTCCTGCAGCCCTCCTCAGGCAGTGCCCCACCAGGAACTGGACATCTGCTCCCATCCAGTGCCCCAGACACCCTGCTGCTGCTTCTGAACAGCCCTGCAAAGGATGCCACTTTCCCTTTGAACTCAAATCTTGGAAAGGACTCAGCTACAGCCTCAGGTACTAAAGCCACAGCCCTCTGCCCTGCCAGCCGCAGCATCGCCTGTCATAGCTGGAAGAATTCAGGGGCTGCAGCCCTTGCTCATGGACTAGCCGCTCTCCGGAGAGCACAGTGTCCATGAATCCCAATGGTACCCACACTGGAGTAACAGCAGCCAGGCACATCAAAACACTGCTGGACCCAAAGCATTTCTAGCTCACGATGCCAAGGGATGAAAGGGAGCAGAGCTTATGGCAGAGAAGGTTGCTGGGAAGTGATGAGGCTGGAGGAGATGGGAAGAGCTGCCAGGAAAGTGTCATCCCATGGGAAATTCAGATAATTCAACATTTCCTTTCCCTTGAACACAGAACAAAGAGCCAATGTGTCAATATTTACCATAGAACAAAAAAAAAAATCAATATATTGTGTTTTGTGTTTTAGAAACATCAAGATGCTTTGCTTTGACAGTTTTGGAGTCCTGCAATGTGAATATGAAATTGCCTACAGGTAAACGTTACACCAGCAGGTGAAAATACGTAAATGGAAACTTTTTTTAAAAAAAGCCCCCACGAAGGGAAAACATGGAAATATTCTCTCTTGACTCAACTTCTCACTACATTTCTCCCATTCACAGTCCCATGAAGACTGATCCATTTTCATTAAGCTTTTCCTTCTCAATGAAAGGAGGTATTGCTTGGAAAATCATCCCACCAAATGTGCTCCTCAGCCAGCTCTAGGACTGACCTCACTATTAACGGTCCTGCAATTCTGGCTTTGCTCTTCCCCCAGGGACCCTGGCTCCCCCACCACTACTTTGTGCACTTGCTGCGGGGGTCAACGTGTTCCCGCTGCTCTGCCCTGAGCCTCCAGCCCAGGCACACAGCCAAGCAGCATCTGCAGCGTCGGGCTCACGACAGTGAGGCAGGGATGAAGGTCCTCTGCTCTCTGGCTGCTAACCAGCAGCACCCTGAGCACCGCTGTGGACCAAGGGACCGGGAAATTTCAGCTTTTGGCTGGGGCAGGAGCTACATGATGCCTAGGGGATACAAAAGGCCATGTGGAAGCACACACCCAGTAGCTGTGGCTTTTCCAGGTTGCTTTTCAGTTTCTCTCGCAAGCCACTCCCAAGCTATGCCTGATCCCAAATCTGCTCAGTTTGGTTTTCTCCTCATTACAGACTGGGAAGCAAAGGGCCAGGAATTACACTGCTTCTGGTTAGCTTTCATCTGCCTTCTCCAGAAGGGAAAAAAACCAGCTGGAGTTGGTGTCAGACTCATTACCAGCAGCTCTCCCTGATACCTGTGACTCCTGCAGATCGTGGTTGGCTCCAGCCTACCTGGGTATCCCAAAGTGTCGATGTTCATTAACACTGGGAGACACTCTCCCATATTATCTTCATTGCAACATGCCAGCAAAAAGCCACTGTCAGCCATAGGAGACCCCGAGGTGGTAACCGGGATGCTAAATTAGGAGTTCAACCAAGGCGGCCTGACCTTCAAGCCCCTTTGAAATCCTGCTGAGAAGGATGCAATAGGGATGCAGAACACACCAGTGTCCCCGTGGGGTGCCTGTAAGGAGTTAGCAGGCTCTGCAGATGGTCTTTGCAGGGCCCCTTTGGAGGAAACCAAATCCTTGGAGGTGGGAAGCTCTCATTATCCCTGATATTTTAGGGGTGAAAAAAGAAAAAGTGCCTCAAAGTTGTTAAATGGTGAACATACACCCATGAACCCACTTCAGAGTGTGTGTCAGAGCCCAGCTCTCATAACGCCTCTCACCAGCCTTATCTCCCACATCCTGGGGCCCGGGGTCGTAAACGTTTCTCCTTGCTCCTGCTACGGCTGCTGTTCTCCTAGACGTGCCGGGCATTTCCAAGACTGTGGACTTCTGGCTGTATGGAGCAAGACTGGCATTTCCCATTAGTCTTCTAGCAGGGAAGAAGATCAAGTAGAGAGAAAGCCCTTAGGGAATCAGTCTGGCCACCAGGACCCGGGGGTGGCTTTGGAAATCCTGTGCTTTATCGTGGCTTGAGAAGCGGAAGGCTCTACGAGCTCTTTGGGGTGAGTCTGCACCTTTGTGGTGTGTTTGGATGGGTGTTGGTGCAGTGTTGGGGCTCCTGTGCTGACCATGGGGCAAGGAAGAGGCTGTGGGTGGGCCCTGGCACCGGGCAAGCATCAGTCACTGGATGGTGACTGACTGCTCTTTGCAAAATTACCTGGGGCAGGAAAGCAGCGATGCCCCCCAGGAAGGACTTGATTTACACTTTGCATTGGGATTTGGTGCTTTCGGCATTTTTGGCTGCTCCCTCTGTCCCCCCAGGGTGTGTGACTGTCACCTAATTCCCAAAGGCACACGGGGGGCCCTGTCATCCCTGCAGGAGACCCCGTCTCCTTGTCAGCCCCCTGCCAGCCCAGCCATCCTTTCAGCCCCAACGCCCCTCACATGGCTGTGATGCCCACCCAGGCTCCTGGTCAGACACCAGTCCCTTTCCTCTACTGGTGCCCCGGCTCCTCCGGGTCTCTTGGGGTGCTTCCCATCTTAGAGGGGCTGTGCTGGGGTTTGCCTTCCTTTTTCCCAAGCTGGGGCATGCAGATGGGCAGCGTCTGGGGCAGACAAGCAGGGAGGGTTTCGGGCTGAGGGGAGCTGCCTTCAGCATTGCTGCTTGCCTTGCTCCAGGCGTCAGCTGCAGCTCTCTATTTGGCCTTCAAACCCCGCTGCCTCATCTACCCAGAGTTTTGTGGGTAATTAGAAAATGCAAATATCAAGAAAGGGGCATCTTCCACTCACTCCTTCCCTGCACTGAGTGCAGCATTGTGTGGCCGGGAAAGTGTCTGCCTGCCTTCGTGTCAGAGCATCCCTGCCTCCCGCGGGTCCCTGTCACAGGTCTGTGCAGCGCCTGATCCCAGACGGTAGCTCAGGGGAGAGCACTGGTGATGTGGGGCCCTGGCCCCAGACTCCCAATGGGATGCTAAATTCCAGGCAATGGCTCAAAATGTCTCTACAAGGTGGAAACAACCCCGAGCCCCTGATCCGTCCATCTCAGTGGAAACAGCATGGGGAACAAGAAGCTTTCTGTCTGGGCAGCCTCCTGAGATGCCTGGTGATACACAGGAGCAGCCAGGCTCTCTGCTGCTCGCTCTTCCCCCGAATGCTGCTATGACAGCAACAACCTGACAACCTCACCAGCTGTCCTGTGCCCTAGCTCTTTGCTGGCTTTCCAGGACAGAGCAGTGGCTGCCTGCCTCCATTGCAGGGTGTGCATGGGGCCTGGGTCAAGGACAGAGTGGTCACCAATGCTTTTGGGGTTGGGGCTCAGAGCAGGGGCAGAGCCTGACCCCTCCGTGGTGCTGTGGGGACCTGGGACCCTGGGAAAGGGGGGAATGGCTCCTCCAGCTGAGCTTTGAGCCATGGCGCACTGATGTCTGGTATCCTACGGGTTTGTGTTCTTCATCCTCATCAGCTCCACTGCAGTATCCCCATTACCCAATGCGCTCCCCTCTCCCACATTGCAATACTCCCTGCTCCTCCTGCGTCACATGCCCTGCTCGTACAAGTAGGTGTGATCAGTCCTCACAAGAGAAGGTGAAATGGAGGAATGTTATTGCTGTCTTTAACTACTGATTGGGAGGGTGTAGAGAAGATGGAATCAAACTCTTTTTGGAGTTGTGCAGGGGAAGGATGAGAGGTAATGAGCACAAGCAGTGTGTCCTGGCAGGCAGCAACAGCATCCCAGGGCAGCGGAACCACTCTGTGCTAAGCACCTGCACCCAACCACAGCCCTGTTCCCGGTGCTCAGGCAGTGGGTGACGGGCACAGGGACAGCGGTACCTGGGGACTGAACTCCCCCAGCCCATCCAATGTGTCCCTTCCATACGCCAGGGAAGCCGGGGTGGGGTTGCTCCACCAGGTCACACACAGGGTTTGCAGTGGTACCAGGGACTGAAGCTACGCTGATACTCTGAGTACCAAGCAGCTCTTCCTGTTTTGCCACATCCTCTTCCATGCCTTTTTGTGCAGCCTCATCCCTGCTGCACAGGAACCTTCCCCTTTGCAGCTGCAGTCTCTGCACCCTCAGCTTGCTGCCGTCCTCTCCCGTCAGCTCCAGCCCATTGCTATTGCCAGTCCCAAAATCATCCCCCCTACATATAGTGCTGGCAGTGGAAGGCACAGATGTGATATTTGACACACCGCTGCCAGGACTTACTGGCACATCAGCTAAGGGTTATCTGTTCTCTGAGTAGCTTGGCTCTTTTGGGTTGATACAGGGCCTAGGGTCTCTGTATGTGGCTTAACAGGACAGCGTGTGCTGATTTTCAGTGTTCCACAGCTGGGCTCTAAGGGTAAGCGAAGGCAGTTCACTCCCCCTAAATGTGTCGTGCACTCAGAAGCTCTCTGCCAGCCCCCGTATGATGAGCCAGGCAGGATGGTCTGTGCTGCTCCGGAGAGATGTGCTGTCAGAACCAGCACGAGCCCTGATAGAGCTCAAGCTGTCCGCAGGAGCAACGCAGGCGGCAGGGACCTCACCTGACACGGACCCGAGCTGAGCTGCCTGCCTGGGCTCTCTCCAGGGCTGCCGGCGAGACACCAGCGCGTCTGAGTGCCTACGGGAAACTGCCCCGGGGAAGAGCTGACTTGCTTCTCTCCCATCTCCCTGACCACAGCTGCAAGCTCACTGATGGTGCTTCCATTGGAAAAGCCTGATTTTGGATGGGTGATTCCACCCGAAGGTCCCGGGTTCAGGGAGGCGTGAGAGTGAGTGAGGACAGGGTTCTTGGAGAGAGACAGGCACGGCGGAGGCACAGCGTTGTCAGGATGGGGCATGAATGCAAGCTCATTAGCGGTGAGGCAATGTCTAATCAGAGGTTATTACGAGGATCCTTTATTTTGCACCCGAGGGAGCCCTGCTCTTTACAGAAAGGAGTACCGGTAATCTGCTTAGAAGACAGGGCACGGAGCAAAGGGGCTGGGAAGTTTTGGGAGCAGCTGCCCTTCAGCTCTGTGCTCCTCGTTGCCATTACAGGGCTTGCTTTTCAGCACTTGCAGCTCTCCAAAAAAAAAAAAAAAAAAAAAAGGCATTTCTTTACATATCTGAATGTAGGTTTAAAGCCTGAATTTACATGAAGAGCTTAGATCTCTCTGGAATATCCATACCTTCTACAAAATTTATGCTGATTTTCTTTGAGAAACCAGCCCTGCCTCCACCCCTTACAACTGAGGGACTGACTTTACGTGACTCGCTGAAGGTAGCCCAAGAAGGCAGTGATAGAAACAGGGAGGAAACCCAGCTATCCGGTCCTCCTCCAGTAATCCCCAGTTCATCCTGCTTTCCTACCTCTGTTACATTTTATTTGTTAATCCACAGGCAGCGTTTAGCGGAGAGGCAGCAAATGTGCTGTTTTGCCCCAAATAGGTCCAGTCTCAAGGGGAGGAGGAGAACTCTGGACCGTCCAACACCTCCCGGGCTCGACCCCGTGGATTTTGCAGGCGGAGGGTCCCTCCAGCATGGTTTGTCCTGCGCGGTGGTGGGCTGGGGAGGCGCCTCTCGGCAAAGGGCTGTCGTTGGCTCCACCGTGCGAGCGCAGCCGGATGGTGCAGCAACCCACGGGAGAGCGGGGCCGCGGCCCGGGGACCCAGCACGCTCCCAAAGGGGTGAGGGGTGGCTGCTGCCCGGCTGGCCCAGCGAAAGCCAGACCTCTGCCAGAAACAGCCGCGGTCGCCTGCCGCAGCAGGACGAGAGCATCTTTAAGCACCTGCCCGCCGGGGTCTGCGCAGGATGCACCCATCGCCCAGGGCTCCGTGTCCCTGCTGTCACCACCACAGTCAGGGCAGCCGTGACAGTGAGAAACACTGAACACCAAGATGGCCCTTGGTTCATGCAGGGGAGCTCTCGGCGGCTCCCAGCCCAAGGGACAGCTCTGCAGAGACAACAGGCAGGTTGGAGGGTGCCCCGTTTTGCGGCAACTGCGATGGCGGTTGGGCACCTGACAGGGCTGCCGCTCGTCCTCGCGGTAGCTTCAGTGCTGCAAAGCTCTGCAGCCTCCCACCCTTACAGCCCGCCGGTTTTTAACCCCCTCCATCAGGACCTGCTCAAGAGCCTTAGCGACTTTTCACTCCCAGGCAGCTGGCTCCAAACTTCGCCCCAGGGTGTGTGCAGGGGGGGATAGCTCTGTGCGGGACACGCCTGGGTGACAAGTGCTCTGTGGTTCCCTCTCCCAGGGAAATGTAGCTTGTATGACACACTTCTCTCATCTCAGCTGACCCAGCACAGCCCTGGCCATACAACGGTTGGCACAATGTGCTCCTCGGCAAGCAGGGTGAGCAGAGAAGCTCTTATCCAGCTGTGGAAGCTTCAACCTGGCTTTGCAAAGCCCTCCCTGAATGGGTTAGGGGGATCAGCTTTAACAGTTGAGTCACTGCGTCTCAGGACAATCCAAGAACACCAGAAAACCATCAACACAGTCTGTTTGCCACACCAGGACACGAGACCCTCTCAGCACGATGATGCCGGTTGCCTGCGTGACTGTGGTACACACGGCTTCCCCTGGCAGCACCGTAGCTGCATCCCTGGCTGGGAAAGCCAAGGTCCTTACCAGCCTACCTGCCACGCAGCACGGCTGCAGCGCTTTCTGCGAACAAACAGACCAAGCATCTTCCCCAGCACGTGCCAGGGCCAGCCTGGCTCCCTGAGAAGTGCTTCCTCTCCTCAGCAAACCGTGAGGTCCTCCCACAGAGTCCCTCGCTCACCCTGGGGACACCCTCAGTCGTCACTCGTCAGATGGCACCACCGAGACCAGAAACGAACCCACCAGTCCCTGCGGTCCTTTAACCGTTTGGGATGTTAATACCAGAACGGATGGGAAACATTCAGATAACTAAGAACTTTTAAATTAAAAAAAAACCAACAACAACCACCAAAAAACCTACCAAAGCCCCCACACCTCTTGTAGGACGTTAATATTCATTTTAAAGAGGCAGCTTGGGCACTGCTGGTGGCCAGCTCAACCCAAACCCCCGAAAGCCATGAGTTATCACAACTATTGAAATGTTTGACAGAAGGATCCCAGAGCAGTTTGCACTAATTGCTCAGTATAAATACTCCATTATGTTCTCAGACAATCAGAATCTACCCAGCAAATCAGCTCCTCTGATCCGCTGTAATCAAGAAGCAAAGCATGCATAACATCGCAATATAAACAGCGTTTGCAGAGGGGCGCAGGGAGGAGGGGGAGCTGGCTTGGCTTGGCAGGTCCTGGAGCAATAGCTGCCTTTTTTTTTTTTTTTGGTAGTTGTTGTTGTTTTGTTTCTAATTTCCCGAGGAAATTTAATTTCAGGAAAATGTGGCATGAACTTCCAAGCTGGAGGAGAGCTGCAGCTGACGAAGGGGTCCAGAGAAAGCGTTGCGAAAGAAACGGCAAGGGCTGTACTTACAGGTAAGCTGTCAGAGGGCTCAGGTTGGCAGGCACCTCCGAAAGCCCCAGCTCGGAGCAATCCACCGAGAGCATGATGCCATCCTCTTCGCAGTGGCACTGGGGTGGGCAGGAGGGTGCAGCACCTTGCTCGGCAGGCACCGCCTGGACGCGGGCAGAGGAGGCCAGAAGAACGCCCCAGAAGAAGAGCTTGTCCATCCTCGCCTTGGCCGCGGCGGCGGGGACCGTGCGAGGAGCCGCCGGCTCGCTGCGATCCCGGGGCTCGGCTGGATGGAAGGGAGCGACCCCGCTGCCTCGCACGCAGCGGGCAGGGTATCTCCCGCAGGTCGGAGTGTGGTAAGGATGCAGCCAGGGAAGGGGAGGCATTGTTGAATGATCTTGGTTATTGGATTTCAAGGGCTGGGCAGGGGCGTGAGACACTCCAATGGGAGGAGTTAAACTTTCTACTCTTTCCCTCTCTCTCTCTTAGAGCTGGCAGGAATTTCATTCAAAAGGAAGAAAAGGAAAAAAAAAAAAAAAAAAAAAGAAACCTCAACAAATAAAGACCTGTTCATAGCTCCGGGACCTGTGCTTGTTTTGTAACAAGGTTTTTGTGAGATAGCAGGGCAGGGGAAGGCAAAGCTGGCTCCGATGGGGCAGAGGAGCATAAATAGCGAGGCAGGAGCACCCAACCAGCACTTCAAGGGCTCCAGACTTTGGGACGCTGAAACACAACCCCAGATAAAGGACTCTGTGTGTCCGCACCGGCTGCTAAACCCAGCTGCAACTGGGAAGTCAGGGTGCTGCTGGGGAGAGGGGAGTGATGAGCTCACCAGGAGCTGTTTGCGGGGCTGCAGGTCTGTCTGTCCTGCGGTCCAGCCCCCACGCACCAGCAGCCCCCAGGCACGGGGCAGGGCCCGGGTGGGAGACGCGGGGGGACGCAGCGGCAGTGGGTGCCCTCTCCAGAGAGCTCTCCAGGACGGGGGGACGCGGTGCTCTTGCAGCCGCGCCGCCTGCTCTGGTTTTGCCCAGATCAAGGTCAGGTGCACGCGTGAGCTGCGTTTGCAGGAGCTGGTGCCAGGAGCAGGCGGCCGGTTTGCTCCGAGAGCTCTTCCTAACCTTGAGTAAAGCTGCCAGCGGCCAAAGCAGAGGAACAATCTGTTGAGTGGGGGCTTGAAACTACGTCATCTGGAGATCCATCAAGCAGAAGGGAGCAGGTCTGGCTTAGCAGGGGGGTGCTGCCTGTGCCAGCCCAGCCCAGGGCCTCAAGGTGTCCTGAAACACATGGGATGTGCATCAAAACAGGATTTCTGCTACCGGGGCAGCAGAAGCACCTGCTTAGAAAAGGGTGCTGGATCTGCAATGGGAGCAGGCTGCGAAGGCCAGCTCTGCGTGGCCTCTCTGCTCCTCCCTCCTGGTTGTGGCCGCTGTTCAGGGTTGGTGCGATGTCCCTGGCCGGGGCCATTGCCGTCCTCCCACGGCAGCGGGTTTGGTGAGAGCGGCTGAGTCTGCCCCCACAGCTGGACCCGTGCTGTGCCTCTCTCGACAGAGCCGTGCATCTTGTCTGTATCGGGGACGGCAGCTGAACATGGGTCTCTCACGCTGTGGAAAGACAGCAGGTCACTGGGCTCGAGCTGGACCTGGACTCCCATCAGAGCCGGTGTGTTCCTCCCCTGAGGCTGATGCACAGACCCTGGCTGAGGGCTCCTGGGCTGGGTGATGCGGGATCTGAAACCACTTCATCTGCAAAGTCCACTCAGATTCTGCAGTTTCAGGACTGAAACCCTATTGCTGCTAAAATCAGTGGAAACTTTGTCACCGAGCGCAGAGGAGCAAGGATTTTGGTGTAGGAGCAGGAACTGATTTAATTGGAATTAAACCCCTTCCATCATAAGCAGTTCTGGATATGCCATTAATTAAATGTCTGCAATGTGTCTTAGCAGCTCCAAATGTAGAACACTGCTGGGGTGGAGGAGGGCTTGGTGGGGAGGTGGGAAGCCCTCCTTGGAGAGGGTTCCTCCTTGGGTTCCTTGACAAGCTTCCCCTCCAGCTCTGACGTGGGGCTGAAATGGCCAGATGTGCTCGGACACCAGCCAGGAATTTGGTGTCAGTCTGGAGAAAGTGTCAGGTCTATCACTGCTCCTGGCCACCACAGCAGCTTTTATCTACCATTTCCCCGTCTCGCTCTCTCCAGCCTAAGCAGCCAGACACCAACCGCATTGCAAGCTCCTAACAGTTTCTCGCTCAGCGAATTCTCCTTGGGGATCCGGGGCTCTGGCTGAGCACACTATTAATAGAGCTCTTTAAAAAAATCACACTGAAGAGACGCCTATTGAAAGCTGCCATTCTGCTGAAACGGAGCCATTTCCCCAGGAAGGCATTGACTGCAATGACATTTTTCACATTGTTTTTGGAGCAACACAGCCTAAAGTTGGAGGGCTTTGCTCTGCGTGTCTCCGTTTGCTTTGACTTTTCTGTTTGTTTTTTATTCCAGCTCGGCTGTGGTGTTTCATTTCCATGTCTCATTTCTTTGAGAGCTGATAATAGATGTTAATACTCAAAGTGTTCACTTATTCCAGCGTGTCGCCCGGCTCCTGGCAAAACCAAGAGTCTGGACATCAAGTCGTTTGGACCAGAGAGCTTTGATGTTTCCACGGTAAACCTGGAATTTCTGAATTAGTCCCTCTGGGGTGGAAGTGTCGCTTTTCAGCCAGCTCTCACTGAAATTGCAGTTTGCTGCGAGCCATGCGGGCTGCACTGTGCCCTTGTTAAAGGCGCTGGGAGCTGCAGATCCAGCTCGTTCCTATTGATGCCAGTGGATGTTTTTCTGCAAGGCTCACAGGCGTTTGCGTGTTGTCCTCTAGCGGCAGGCTGTGGTCTGGGGAGACGAGAAGAGCGCTGCTCCACAGCAAGCTGAGCAAATCTCCGCTCACCCAGCCGGGCTCCCCAACACGCTCTGCTGCACCCCCCGGCTCGCAGAGACCTGCTTTGGAAGGATGGAGCTGAGACTCTGGGCTCAAACACCCATCACACCTTAGCAGGTGGTGTCTCTGGATGGCAGGTGACATCCCCGATGACATTTCTCCTGCTGCCTCCACTGTGTGTGGCTAACAAGTCTTCCTACAGCTTACTTAAAAGCAGGGGAAAAAAAAAAAAGGGAAAATTCAGAATGCAGCCTAAGTGGGGAACAAGGTCCAGGTCGTGTGAGCTACTGCAAGCACAATTATTGCCTGTGGTGGTCAGGGGAACAGGAGGGGCAGGGGTGGTGGGAAAGGGCTGCGTTGTTCACGCCAGCGCGACGTCTTCGGGGTGGTCTGGCTCTGGATCTCAGCCTTGAACCCGAGGAGAGCTGGGACTCTGGTACCAGCACTGGCCAAATCTGCTTTGGAGACCAGAAATGAAACACCAAACAAGCGTTGGGCTCTGGACTGTGGCTGGCAAGGCTTTTCAGAGCTGTTGGAATGTAAAGGCTAACGAAGTGGTTGTGGAGATACAGCTAGGACAGGGCTGCAGATAAACCCTTACAACAGGCGCTGGTGTCCCCTCCCATAGAGCCAAAATGACTCTGTGGGACCAGACAGGACAACTTGTTGGGCTGTGACCTCGTCACTCAGTAATGCTCTTCCCGCAGAGCGGAGGGAGGTGATGGGCAGTGCTGTGCTGTCGCTCCTCCCAAGGAGCTGCTGATGCCCTGGACATCCAGCCAGGGACCTTCCCAAGCTGGAAGACAGCTTGTGCTAGCTGACCCAACAGGCTGGAGGCTGTTCATTTCTGTCTTCAGCGTGTGCCAGTGTGTGTCTTCTGCCCTGCTCCCATGAGACAACTGTTTGTGCCCTCCTTTTATTCCCTTCTTGATTTCACAGGGTTCAGGATCATCCCAGTGGAATCCCAGTTTCGCTGTTGATCTCCAAAGACAACCAGTCCCTACTGCAGACCGGGATGATGCTGGCTGTTTTTCACTGCCAAGGTCACAGCAGGGATCGAGACCCCACTGTGCTGTACTCTGGAGAGGACAACAGAGAGGCAGCCCCTCTAGAAGGGCTTGCAGGGGAAAGGAGGAGATGCAGGCAGTCTCACAAAGCACAGGGGCACTGGAGAAAAATAGATATCGCCAGAACTGGCCCATGTGTACCAGGGCATGCACTCAACCACCTCATCTACGATACCTCTGCGGAGACATCACTCCTGGGACATGATGTGTCCCCCACACTTTCTTACTATCCCTGGTCCTCCAGGCTCTGGGGAGAGCAGGATGCAGCCCAGGCCAGCCGGGTTGGGCTCAATGCGGCAGGAGCCAAGAGTCTGGTGCTTCGGACGTGTCTGTAAGCCCAGGGCACACTCCGGGGAGCCATTCGGGCGCGGGAGCAAAGGCCAGAGGAATGTTCCCTGTGCCCCTGCTGCCATCGGGGCCATCCAAAGGCTGCAATACCACAGTCAGGCCATGAGGGAGTCCAGGCCCAGCAAGGGCTCCCAGAGGCTTTCCAAAATGTACATGCAGACACTTGCAAACAAGCAGAAAGCCCCAGTGCCCGAGATGCTGCTCTAGCTGCCTGACTGGGGCACGGGAAGAAAGAGGACTGAAGGCATCCATGATCCTTGGTAGCGGGAAGGGCAGGTGCCAATGACATCACAGAGAGGGACAGGGAGGGTTCCTCCCCGATGCCCAGGGCACAGGATAGCACAAGCCTCAGACGCACTTTAACTCTTTGCTCTGGGAGGCCCTGCTTGCAAAAAGCCATGGGGCAGCCCGGCGGCTCCATGCCCTGCAGACAAGAAGGACAGAGGTGCAGAGCTAGGCAGAAGACCTGTTAGGTGGACCAGACACCTGGTTCAGTGTCCTACATCCCTGAAGACCTTCCTTTGTGGAGTCCCTGCATCAACTGGGTCAGGGAGCCTAAGACATGATGAGCCCAGCACATGTACGAGCAGGATGTTGAAGAGGGAATCTCAGCTCTGGTCCTACCTGGCTGTCCCAGGAGAAATTCCCTTTGCAGTTCAGACCTGCCCCAAATCTATCTGGCCCCAGCACTTCTGCGCTCCAGGAGGTCACTGATAGCAGCAGCTGATGAGAGACGATGCTGGAGATCCTGGCTGCAACCCTGCTGCTCCCCAGCACTGGCACAGCTCAGAAGGAGACAGTGAGCAGCGGGCATCCCTGCACCATGGCTGCAGCTGGGGCAGCCACAGCCTGGCACCGGGCCCCTAATGTCACAGAGGTGCCCGACTTGGGACGCGGCAGGGTGCCATGGGCTCGCTGTGCTGGGAGCAATGCCCTGTCACTGTGTTGGGCAAAGACATGGCAGCTGCCGGATTCCCTGTGCCCTGGAGGGAGCAGAGGACAGGGGGAGCCTAGGGAAGAGAGTCAGCATCGGTGAATGGAGAAGCTGTGGGATCAAAGAGCTGTGGTGGCCCAGCAGTCACCAGTGGGCTCCCACGGAGATCCGAGGGCTGGGTGCCCCTGCTGTCCTGTCACCTGGCAATGCTCAGCCAGTCTGCCCCTGCTCTGGCAGCCATGGGAGGAGGAGAAAGGGGTGGGAAGCGGGGTCCAAAGCGGGGCACGGTGCTGCTCATCTCCAGGGCCTTGACCTCTGCACGGGGGCTGATGGAGGAGGGTGGTGGCTGGATGCTGCCAGACTGGAGCAGGCTAAATGTGAAGAACAACACAGCACGGTCCAGAACTCTCTGGGAGGCCCGAGCTGGAGGCTTGTTTTGTTTTACTGTTTTGTTGTCTCTCTCTCCCTCTTTGGGTTTCGTGGCTCTGAGCTGCAGGGCTGGAAAATTATTCATCCAAACCACAGCTCCCACAACACCCTCTGTAAGCATCTGTGGCTCCAGACGCCACTGCAGCAGTGGGTGGGAGGTCGTAAATTCGTCATCGTCACCAAGTCGGCCTCCTGTTAGACAGCACGTGGAACGCGGAGCAGCGGGCTGTGCCACAGACGCAGCCGTACCGATCTCACTGGGCAAAGCCTGTCAGCCGGTTTGCGTGACAAATCCCTGTCCCGTGCCCATCTCGTTGCTGAGCAGGTCCCTTCGTACCTGCCAGAGCAGCTGTGCTTTAGCTGCCGATGTCTGCAGGTTCACCTTGGCTGCTGGCTCTGCTGGAAACACTTGTGCTGTGCTAGCCGGATGTGAGGGCTGTGGGATCGCTTGCTCCTGGACTTCTGGAAGCTCTGCAGACAGCAACATGCCTCCTCTGCTGTGGCTTTCGCTTGCTTCCATACGACTCAGAGCCAGTGCCCCTTGCAACTCTGTGGCACGAGCCCTGGGTCCATGCACCAGCCCTGCCCAGCTCTGGTTGCTGTGCCCCATGGCTGGGACGGCCATCTCTGTGCAGGGACGTGCAGAAGACCCGTGAGCACTTTCCCAAGAGGCTGTAGGAAGATCCTGGTGCAGCAGCCCGTCTGTCGAGGTGGATGGGTCGTGCTGTGCCGAACGGAGCCCCGCTGGGACGGGAGATGGTGTGGGGCAGGTGCCAGCAGACCTCACTCCCCATCTTGCTTGGTCACTGACACCAGCTAAGGGTGAACTGCAGGATGGCCAAGTTGTCTTGTGTGGATGTTTTTCTGCTCTTCTCCATGAAAGGCAAGAACCTACAAGCCATTCCTGGGAATACTGTCCTCTTCTGAGGCCTCTCTCCTGAGCCACAAGCTGTGGAGCCAGACCCAGACCCTCTCCATGGGGAATATGGCTTTGAGCAAAGCCCCAGGCATAATGACTCTGAAAGCCACAGGGTAGCTCTGATTGCAGAAAAATAGAAAAGAGAGGATGGGGAGGCCCTGCCCCTCCTTATCCTTGGCAGCTGCCCCTTTCTGAGGATGCAGTCCTGGCCAGGCCATTGGGACACCCTGGTAGCTGCTCTTGGCAGAGTAAGGGAGGGCTTGTCTCTGCAGAACCTCAGGTGACAAACAGCCAAAGGAACAGTGACCACCCAGTAATCTGCTTCTGTGCCCCTCACAAGGCTCCTGCTACCTCACAGCAATGACTGCTCCTCAACATCCTCACTGTCACTGACCCCACTTCCCAGGTCACAGCGCTCCACAGACATTTTTTAAATCTTCTGAGACTAAAAGCATGAGGTGTTTTACACACCATAAATCACGTTGGGATGTGTAGATATAAATGCTTCTCGGTGTTCAGTGGAGACTGCACTTTGAAAAAGAATCTATTGGGCACCAGGCTAAAGCTCACATCTGCACACTCCCCTGAGATGGAACCGTGCTCAGCATCTGGGGTTTCTGGGCCACACATAGCAAATGAGAGCCACACGCAGTGTCCAGCTGCAGGGAGATGCTGGGGTTGGATCCAGGTCTGTGTCATCTCTCCCCTGTTTGAGGGAACGAGCACCAGTCCATTTCCTAAGTCAGCAGGTGCTGATCTAGGTTCCTGCACAGGGACCTCTGCCTTCGTGTGCTTTGGAGGTCAGCTGTGCTGAAGCTAAGATGGCGAGGAGAGCACTCTAACAACCGGATGGGATTTGGCTGCCGATGTGGAAGTACCAGCACTTTCACCGTCCTTGTCGGTGTTTGTTAGAGGACTGTGGACTCACAGGTCTGTCTTGTAGGTCAGGAACTATTTTTAAGGCTGGCTGGAGCTGGAGGGTGAAAGGTGGACAGCAGAGTTGTTTCTGATGGAGGTCTGAGGAGGATGGTCCTCTGCGCCTGTGGCAGGACACATGGTCTTTGAGACTGTGCCTTCTCAGGGGCTCTTGAGATAAAACCCTCAACACACTGGTGAGGTCCTGTGCTGCTGCTGGGCAGATCTAAGCTTCACCAGCCTGTCAGCCGAAACTCTGGGCGGACAACGTGCACGTCACTGTCTGGATCAGCAGTCTGCTTGCTCTGTGTCAGGCCTCAGGCACACACTGGTGTGCTCTCCCGTGGTGCCCCAGTAGAAGATGGCAGCACCCCGTGAGCAGCAAAGAGCTTGACCCCACCACTCCTGCCTGCTGGGCTGGGGCGTCGCTGGGAGCGAGCATTTCCTTGCTGCCACACTTCTGAATCCTGCAGCACAAGCACAGGTAGGAGTTACCAGGTCAGGGTGGGTGAGGGTGGCCGTGGGCTACTCAGGATGCTCTGGCCTGCGGTGAAGACAGCACTGCACACACAGAGTGTCCAGGGTGAGGGGAAACATGGGGGAAAAACATTTCTGTGTGGGGCTAAGGCTGTGCATCATCTGGATTTCCTTTAGCCCATGAGTGCTGCAGCTCGGAGCTGGGAGCAGAGCAGGGAACGGAGGGAAGGGAGGATGGCAGAGGGGACTGAGCAGCAGGGAAGCCCTGCCTGCAGTACGGAAGAGATATTCTGTGCATGGAGAGCCTGCTCCTACCTCGCTGTGTGCTGTCTACGTGTGGGCAGCGGGTACAAAGGGACGCAGGCAGGTTCCCACTCTGGCCTGAACATATATGGCTGGCAACTGGGCTGCACTGGTGGGGACGGGAGTTGGGTGAGTGCAGCAACTGCCAAGGAGAAAAACATTATCTGGGAGGAGGGGGTCGAACCCTGAGGCAACCGAGGCTTTGTCCCAGTGCTGGGATGGCTGATGGTTGTCCGTGCTTCGGTGGCCCTGCGTGTCCCTCTCAGTAGGACCCTTGTTTTGGAAGAGGCAGAAGCTGTTTGTGGAAACACAGAGGCAGTAGGATGAGTGGTCAACCCAGTCCCCCATCTGGGGCTGTCTACTCCTTGCAGTTGGTCTTGGGACCTCCTCATCGTAGCTGCTGTGTCTCCTCACCCCTAAGGCAGTTCCTGCAGGCCATGGTACTATGGGTGGGCGTGTGGACCTGACTGGGACGGGGTGCTGCTTTGAGACTGCACCATAACCTCTTGCTGCCTGAAGGGGTGAAGGAGGGTAAAGGGGATCCCAGATACAGTTATTCTCTACCCCAGGAACATCCTTGTGAAACCACTTGCTTTTTTTTTTTTTTTTTTTTTTAACTCTTTCTTCTGGCTTTCACTTGGAGCTCAATCAACCAAGTCGCCACTTGCAATTTCAGCTTGTGCACGGCCATCTCTGCTTCCAGAGCATGGTGTCCCTTCGTGTGGCAGCACGGACAGCCCAGCTCCTGGGGCAGCAGCCAGTGCTCGGCAGAAGCCACAGGGCTGCCAGCTGCTTGCCAGCATGTCAGCTGGACCAGATGGCTTTGCCCTGCTCCTTGGCTCCTGGGAGCCAGCAGGTTCATAACTTCAAGACCAAGCTTCATCAGAAAATGTCTCTCTTCCTCGTAAAGCTGTGGGTGGGTTGGAGGTTCAGCGTGGAGATGCTGCCTCAGTAACAGGAGCAGATGAGAGTGAGCAGAAGCTGCTATGTGCATTGGGCTGTGGTACCTGGACTGGCCAAGGGCACCCCATCTGCTGCCCACAGCGAGGGATACGGCTGCTCTGTGAGGAACAGTTGCAAGGCCTTGGCATCATTGAGACTCCACAAAAGCCAATCTCCCCTTAGGAGCACACTCTTTCCTAGATCTGTTTATTGTTTATATCTAAGACTGATCCACCAGCCCAGAAAAGCCAGCTCCCACCACGCTCTGCCCACAGCCGTGTCTGAGACCTCAGCACGCCTTGCGCCCATGGTCACACGGAGACCACGGTGCCCAGGGCTTGTGTCAGACCTCAGCAGCCCGCGGGTGCCGGGCTGTCCAGGAGTGAGCCCAGGGCTGCCCCTTCTGTGCTGAGGGGCAGGGGCACCGCAGGACCCCCACAGCTGGCGCTGGGTGTTGCAGTGGGGGTAACAGACCTTCCAGGCACCAGGAATCCCAGGAGATGGTCAAAGCAGGGGAGCATCCCACCCAGACCCTCGCCATATCTGCACCGAGGGGCTGCGGCAGTGCCTGGCAGGACAGCACTGCCCATCTACTCAGGAGACCCCCGTCACTTCTAACACCACGTAGGACGTGCTGGTGGCAGTGCTGGGGTGGGCCCCCTCTCGCTGCTGGCCTCAGGAGCCCCACGGTGCTCTCACCCCAGCTCCCGGCTCCGCACAGGGCCCCGCAGAGGTGGAGGGTGGGACGGTGCCGGGAAGCGCCGAGTGGTGTTAGGGCTCTTTCTGAGCGACGATGTCCCGGACACAGGTGTACAGGAACATGTACTGGTCCTGCAAAAGAGAAAGCGGGGGCTGGAGTCAGGCTTCTGACAGAGACCTCCTGGTTGCAGGACTGACCCTGCAATTTGCCTTAAAAGGTCCTAATTAAAAAAGTGTCTGATGGCAAAGTAGGATTTGCTTTCCCAAATGGTTGTTTCATGTTTGTCCTGTGTCACCAGAGCTGGCAGAAAGGCAGAATCGAGCCTGGAGCTGTAGTTACACCATGCTTGTTTCCTCCTGCTTCATTATCCCCACTCACAACACCAGAAGCCAAACTGCGCTGCGGCACGAGAAGGACAAGGTCCTCTGACTTCCTCAAAGTGCCCCAGCGGCTCTTGGATGTGCTGTGGCGCTTGCATCCAAAACAAGACCGAAGAGCAACTACAGCGACGATGCAGAGCTCTGGCAGTGACCTGGGGCCAGGAGGGAAGACCTCTGGAGCAGGACTTTCCCTTGGTGGTAGTCTCGGCGTACCTGAGCCAGGGGCTGACAGCAGATTAGAGTACATCTCTGCAAGCCCTCAGAGGTAGACAACAAGATCTGGGTGGTTTTAGTCCAGTCGCATTGTCTCTCGGTTTTTAAGATCACCAAAATGATCCATCAGCACCAAATGAGGGTCCAGAGGTCTGAAGTCCACCGTGAATTTGATGCGGGGTTCTGCTCAAACACCACGCTGCTCCAAAATGGTGCGTGGCTACAAAACAGCCAGGCCTGACCACCGCCACGGCAGGGCTCCGGGACAGGCAAGGTGTGGGGAAGGTAAACCAGGGCGGAGGCACTGCACAAAGCTGAAAGGCAGGGCCAGGCTGCCAGTGCTGCGGGTTGGAATCACACGGCAGCCAGGAAGGAGGGGGATTAGGGACTCCGCAGAGGGGCCTCCGATCAGCTCCCTAATGCGCTGGCTAAGCTGCGAGTCACGAGGAGCCTCCTCCCCCGCCGGCGGTGGGTTTAGCCCCACTGAAGGGCTGGGAAAGCCACGGATCACACAATGGCTGCGGTTCTAGGTCACCAGAGCGTGTTTTCAATGAGCCTGGCCCGATTGTGAAATCTGGAGTGGCAGCTCAGGGTTGACTTCAGACCACGCACGCTCAATGCCTGGCTAAATCCAAGAGCCCATCCCCAGAGACACGCACCGCGCTGGAGCTGGGCTTGCTTAAATACCGAGTGCTTATCCATGGACAACCCCTCAAAGGTTCATCTTCCCCCTTGTTTGGTACTAAACCTCAAAGAAATCAGCTAATGTCCCCAGTGCGACAGCAGCGTGCCCCTGCCAGAGGTAAAGGGGTCCCGGCAAATCCCCGCAGCGGTGGAGGAAGCTGGCAGCCACATGGCAGCAGCGTGGGGCTGGAGGGCAGCCCTGCCCGTCCTTCGCTGGCCATGCTGAGATCACAGCGACCACTGCTTGTGGCAATCTGGGGAGGCAGCTGCCCCTGCTGACCCCCCTCAGTGGGGCAGTGGCTTTTGGTCGGTGCTTGCTGTGCTTTTATGGGCACATTGTGTCTCTGCTCGGCAAGATCGCTGCTGAAATACAAAGGAGCTCTGAAGCAGGGGCAGCGGACGCCTTGCCCTCCTCTGGCTCCCGCCATGCGCATGGTTCACATTAATTAAGAACGCCGTTAGCTGCTTGCAGGCAGCTCGGCAGCTGGGAAGCCCCGGAGAGATCTGCCCTAAGTCTGCTGTCCCCTGTGGGGAGAGTTTCCAGGGATGCTGCATCAGCTCGTTCATCGGTCAGGACAAATGAAAGCGTTGTCCAGAGGGCATCTGCGCCGCCAGCACCCATCAGGAGTGGCACGCCAGCGGCCTGTGTGGCACGGCACAGCAGGGCATGGCTGCGGCACCATCAGATAGTGCCACAGCCCACACGGCCGCAGGGCAGCTGCAAAAGCGGCAGAGTGTCCCACCAACCCCCTCGCAGGCGGCCGCAGCTCCGGCAGCAGGCAGGGGCCGGGAGCAGGCTCTGAATGAGGGGATGTGGCAGGGAGAGGCACCAGACAAGGGGAAACCCAGCGGGTTCTGGGTACCCGGGCTGACAGCCGTGTCCAGAGACTGCTGTCAGCAGACAGGTTTGCCATGTAGGATGAAACCTGTCCAGGGCAGAACGGGAAGAGTGCCTTGCATTTATCCTGAGCTCACGTGCAATTTAACCTGTTTTAACTCAGAACTAAGAAGATGGAAAGCCCTCTCCTGGGAAAAGACAGTGCCCTTAGCCCTCAGGGGCTGGCAGAGGAAGCACGGAACAAATCCCTGCAGAGGCTGCACGGGCTCCCAGGTGGCAGGGAGCACCCGGGGAGGGGACAGTATGCTGCCAGCTCCCAGCAGCTCAGCATGAACCTCCCGTTTGGTCCGCCCCACCACCCTTCCTCCTTACCACCTACCAGAGTGGGAGTCATGAGACAGCAGCTTCTTGTCAGCTGGAGGGTCACCCCGTAGACATCCACAGTTCTCTCGGCTTTCATCTGGTGCAACAGGCAATCCAGGGAGATCAGCGTCCCCATTTGGCTCACACCACCGCTGCAAGGGACGAGGGAGGGTCTTTGATGCCAGGCCAGGCTAAGCTGAACCTCTTCGGAAGTGGACACCAGCCCCGTGAGAAAGCATGCAGCAACTGGGTATGGTGGGGTTAGGGCACTGTGAGCACAGGTCTAGGAGTTAGGAAGCCCCGTGTGGGATGGGACCCCGAAGTGCCCATTGAAGGACCCTGGAGACCCAGCCTGCCCTGCCCTGCTGACTGTATCCCTCATCCAAGCCAGCTCTGCCGACGTGCTGATGTGTTGGCTCCTGTGGGACTGTGAGTTCTCCCTGGCTGCAAGCAGATGAGGACATCAAGGCTGCTCCCAGGATCCCAGCAGTCAACCCAGCGATAGCCTGGGCACCTCAGCCCAGCAATGCCTGCTCCATCCACGTTTGCCCCTGGCCAAGCCCTATTTGCCCTCCCCTTTCCCATGCGGTTGGCAGAGCACTTCTTCACCTGACCTCCCAAGCTCAGAGCTTCCCCAGCTCCGTTAGACCTACTCTCAACATGCCCCAAAACCTTGGGGTCCTTGGTGAAGGGTGAAGGCTTGCTGCTGGCCATGCCAAGGCACTGCGCAGCTGGTGGGTGCCAGCCCCGAGAGGCTGCCCGCGGACAGAGCAGTAACGTGAGGTACCTGCAGTGCAGCAGGAGAGGACCGGCTCTCTTTCGGTGGGGCATGCACCGTCTGACAGCAGTGAGGAGCTCCACCAGGCTCTGGACATCTGGCTGTTTCTTGCTGCTCCAGAGTGTGTATAGGAACCGTTGTACCTGCCTCTCCTTTGCTTTCTTCTCCTGGTGAGACACAAAGGGTTGACATGGCTGTTGGGGAGGGATGAGTGAGTTTGGATGCAGAGGGGTCCCAGCTCTCCAGTCCTTAGGCTGTCGGATGCTTTCCAGAGCTAACGGCTAGCGTCTGTAAAGCTGTCCAGGCAGTCTCTGCTGGGGCATTGCCCATCACCCGCGCGGTGGGAATGGTGCCTCCTTCCCCACGGCACTGACCCGCCCCTTGAGAGGGAGAGTGAGAACTGTGCGGGCCTTTTCAAAGAGGGTCAGAAAGACCTATCAGCAAGGGGCGGGGGAAGCCTCCAAGCCTCTCCCGTGCATTTCCTATGTCCACTCAGCAGATATTGTTCTGGATATTGCAATCTAGACTCCCTCCTGCATTTGTGGACTGCTGGCACTCTGCTCTTACAGCTCAGACAAGTCCCCATGGACCTTTCATCCCTTGTCCCTGCAGACTTCTTTGCTAGCAGCGAACATCCCAGGCAGTGGGAGCCAGGCCAGCCCCATCAACACGTACGTGTTTCATTTTGAGCTGGATACACCTCCATCCGGAGACAACCTTCTCTGTGCCACACTGGATGGTCAGCATCTTTGTGCAGAGAGAGTCTCCTTCCAGGGGCCAGCACGCCTCATTTGGGACCTGTGCACAACAGCAAGTTTGGCTTCATGTTGACAGTTGCCATATTTCAGATCAGTCACCATCACAGAGGGGTCTGTGATGGGCCTGAACCAAGAGCACCCCCAATATTATTTCATGTGAGTTCATCCCCTAGCTAAACCCTGGGGGAGTTTTCGGAAACAACAGCAGATTGCAGCCAGCTTCCCTGTTAACACATGGCTGCTGGGCAGATGCTCTCCACCTCGAATGGACAGAGACAGGAGCTGCTGTCCTTGGGTGCCATGGAGATGCAGCTTGGAGAGTAACGACTGAGTCCAGGGCCATGGACTGCATGGACGGCAGACAGAACCTGTCTCCCATGACAAGCAGTGGGAGCCGGTTGACACAGGAAAAGTTCAGCTTCAGCTAAGCTGGATCAGCACCCAGTGAAGAGAGTTTAAATTTTGGAGCTACGCTAGCTTCTGGCTCCGTTAAACAGATCCCTGCTCTGTCACGGCACGAACAGGCGTGGCACCTTACCTCCCCCTTCTCCTGCCATGGGAGAAGTGTTAGGATGGTGTGAATGTCCTGTTCCCACACCAGGGTCCAGAAGTCCTCCATGGTCAACTTGTCAGGCCCCTGGACAGCCAGATACTCCCTGCTGGAGCTGCAGCCCTGGGCGGGGAACAAGAACATCACACATCCTCAGTCCCCACAGGCCTCTCCTGTCCGCACAAGACCAGAGCAGCAGTGAGGCAGTGCAGGAACCGGGCAGCAGGGAGCAGGGCCCCTGTGAGGAAGGGGGAGCATCACCCGCTGCCGGTGGGACCCAGGCACCGGGGTGGGCATCGCTGCTGGGGCTACGACTCACCGGGACACGCCACACCTGCAGGAGACCTGAGAAAGGGCCCTGATCCAGCAGGGAAAACTTCACTCTGGTGCGATCGTCTGCAAAATACGTGGGAGGTGGAGGGATCCAGTGCAGCCTTGTGCTCACACAGCTCCTGCAGACCGACTGCCAGGCTCTGCACAGCCGCACAAATCCAACCCCCATTCACCGTTTCTCTGTAAAGGTGCTCTCCTCCGCAGTGCTCTGGCCTAGCTCACGGACATTGGTCCCCAAAAGACAGGTCTATCCCAGCCTCCTGCTCAAAGCAGATGGGTGTAGCGCAGGTTGCTCAGTGTCTTGGCCAACGGAGACCTGCATATCTCCAAGGACGAAGAGCCTGCAGATGCCTTGGGCCCTTGTTCCAGTGTTTGGCCACCTTCATGGGAATTCTTTTTTTTCTTATACTGTGTTGGATTACTCTTCCAAATCATCCCTTGTCCTTCCAAGATGCACTTCTAAGAAGACTATAGTTTCTCTGTACCCTCTAGTTGAAGGTAGCAATAAGATCTCCCCTTTGCCTTCTATTGTCCAGGCTGAATAAATCCACCTATCTCAGTCCCATACATCATGTGCTCCACCCCCAAAACACTTTGGTAGCTTTCTGCTGGACTCACTGCAGTGTGTCAAAATATTTTCTCGTACTGTGGAGCACCAGCCCTGGTCCAGCTTAGCTCCAGGCAGGTACAGGAAGGAAGAGGATGGGAGGTATCACAGCACTTACATGGGAGGATGCTGGAAGAGGGCCGTGTCTGCTGGTTGCCTGAAGATGGTGTTGCAGAGCTGGCTTCTTCCTTGACAACCTCTAGGAGGGTCTGCCCGGGTGAGAGAGAGTGGAGGAAGCAGTGAGCAGGGACCGGTCAGGAGGAGCAGGAGGAACTGGGGGCTCCTGATGACATCTGGCCTCAGCACAGAGGGGTGGTTACAGCTGCACGTGCAGAAGCCTTAGGAGGGGTGCTACATGACCATCTCTGGGGTGGGCTGCCAGGGCTGCTCCACACTGTCGGGAGATGGCTGCATCTCTCTGTAGGAGAATGGTGTCCAGGGAGGTCCCTACCCTGCATGGGGTCTGGAAAGGAGGGGGTCATGGACAGACCCTGATGAGTGCAGGATGCGTGAGGGAGCTGTGTGCCTGGAGACGCCATGCCATGGAGAGGGGACACTGCCAGGACAACCAGGCACATGGAAACCAGGGCATGGGACCCACTCAGGAGGCACTTCTTGGATGTTCCCCAGCCTGACCAGGTGCAACCACTCTCCAGGTCCCCCCAGTGCACATGGCCATGGCAGCACTCCCTGCACCCTGCCCGGGACAGCTCTCACCTCGTACTCCCTCAGGAAGCCCATGTGGGACTTGGCTGCCTTCTGGGCGTAGTGCTGAGCAAAGCTTTTCAGTGGGATGGGACAGGACCTGAGGAGAGAAACTGGGGGTAAGGGTGAGCAAACTCAGCAGCATCCAGGCTGTGTCTGCAGTAGGTGGACGGGGCTGAGGGCAGACCTTCAGCCCTCAAATGCTGGGACCCTTGGAGGCCCCCAGCCCAGCTCTGGCCTATGCCAACCTGCTCTCCGCTAGATAAAGTGACATCCCAAGGCCACCCAGCTGCCATGAGACCCTCCAGTTTGAACCCATCTCTAGGGCATCCCTGTGGGTTGGGAAGTCAGGGGCTGGTTGAAATGCCTTCCCCAGGACAGCTCTGCAGCTCTTTGGCACTGGCGTACTCCAGGAGATTAGCACTGGAAGAAAGGAGGATGTGTTCCCCCCGAGCCCTCCCAGTGTCCCCAGTGACTAAGCTGGACTCCCCAGGCTGCAGGGAACAACCAGGCTTGGGCTGACATCCCTCCAAACACTGGATGGGACAGCTGGCTGGGCTTCCCCGTCCTTCTGTCCTGGAGTTGAGGCTCAGGCTGGGGTCAGGACCCCAGCCTGCTGTCTGAAGGGACTGTGGGTCACAGTGGGTAGAGTGGAAGGCAAAATGCAGCAGGGTCTTACCTCTCCGTCCCTGATAAACCCAGGAGTGGTTCCTCCAAGATCTTGTCCAGGATACAACTGTGCAGGAAAATATACTGGGACTGGAAGGCAAAGGCAGATGGCAATGTAGAGCATTGCACCAGGCAGAGAGCACGACAGGGTGGGTACGGCACTGCCCAGAGGGCAGAGGGTGCCCTATGTTCGTGCCCCAAAAGCCCTACATTCAGGCCCAAAAGGCGCTGGCTACTTCAGCCTCAGAGTCCCTGGATTCCTCTGCTGGGTCCGTTTCTCCTGAAGGGCAGTACTGATACTTTTTCCCAACCCTGAGTACTGGAAATATGAGATTGTGCAGCATCACAGGCCAACCACATGGTGAGGGTTAAGAGTTGCCTGCAAAGGGCCTGATCCTGTCCCTAGCCGCTCTGGGGTGTTGCTGAGCCTCCTGGGAGGGCTGTGAGACTACACATGTTGTGCTGTGGGTCTGGCAGGGCATGAAGCTGCTGGAGATCCCCCAAAGAAGAGCAATTTCCACTCCAGCTGAGCTGCTGCTTTGAGTGGCATTGTGACACAGCGCCAGGTTGGGGACCAGCCTGGGGTGCTGGGGCTGGCCGGCCAGCTCGTCTGTCTGCTAGCCTGGCTAGCTTTTACGTCCTGGAGCAAGAGGCCTGGGGGAAGAGGGAGCAGAGGTCTTACCAGGGTCTGAATCATCTGGTGGCGGTTCATCCGCAAGGCGTAAACAACACCGAAAGTGTCCACCACCTTCTCCTCCTTCATCTGCTGCAGCAGCCGGTCTAGGGCAATGAAGGTGCCAGTGCGGCCCACCCCAGTGCTGAGAGGACAGACAGCAAGGGTCAAACATTGCCTGACACCACAGCTGATGGGCTCCCCTCCCACTGCTACACATGGCTCCCAGATGGGGCACCTGTCCCAGCACCCCAGAGCACTGGTCCCAGCACAGCATGGGGCTGAGGAGCCATTCAGACCATCTCCAGCTGCCCCGTACCCTGGGACTCGGGGGCAGGCTGCAAGCAGACCTGTAATCCCCAATGCCCAACTAGAAGACCCTCTACAGACCAGTTGTGTCTCCCAGGCACTGCTTTCCCTCCCAGTTCGGGCATGAGCAGGACCCTTGTTTCCCGTGCCCTGTCCCATCGTCCCCTCCTGCCGTCCCCTGGGGCAGAGCCTCGCCTGCAGTGCACGAGGGTTGGCCCTGCGTCCTTGGTGCTCTGGATGTGCTCCCGGACCAGCTCTCTGAAGGTGATAATGGAAGTTGTGGACTCCGGGATTCCATGGTCAGGCCATGCCGTGTAGTGCAGGTGGGACACGTGCCGCTCTGCCCGGAGACCCTCCTGCCGGGGGGACGTTGGTGATTGGTGTGCAGCCCGCTGGAAAAGGGGTATGCATGCACCCCGCCGCCCTGGGAGCACCCGGGGACTTGGGGACACTTGGCCCAGCTGCAGGGAACAGCCAGCGCCAGGTCTGCTGCACTGCCTGGTGACTCCTGCTCCCCTGTCCTCCCCCACGGTCCCCTGCCATGGTGGGTCTCTGAACCCCGCTGGTGGCAGGGAAAGGAAATTATGCCACCACCACCAAGGAGAAACACCATCGCATCCCATGCAAACCCCCCGCTGTTGACAGGTCCCTGAGTCCATCCTCGTGGGTCCTTACTCACGTGCCACAGCTTGAACTCGCGTGTGGTCCACTCCTCAGAGCTGCTCTGCGTCAGCAGGTGGACCCGGACCTGCCCGTAGGAGACTGGAGCAGATTCAGATGGCCAGTAATGATCACAGAGGACCTAGAGCACGGGCAAGATGAGGCCCCAGTGAGGCTAGTGAAGGCCCAGATCTCACTGGGTGACCTCCCGGCTCCCTGGGAGCATCTGGAGATCAGCAGGTCTTGGGGAGCAGGCAAGGGTGCTTCCCTTTCCCATCAGGAGCTTTGCACAGCACTCCCCCACCTCCCCTGTGTTTGGATCTCAGAGTCCTCCAGAGCAAAGGACCTGTGTGGTCCATGCTCAGCCTGGAGCCATATCTGAGCAGGGGTTGGTGCAGGGCACACACCCAGCTCTGGGCTCAGCTCACACAACCAGATCTGGGCTTGGCGGAGGCTGGCGGTGCTGACCTACCCGCCCGTTCTCCATGCACACTGTCAGCATGATGATGTTGCAGACGTTCTGCTCCCACACCAGCCTCCAGAAGTCCTCTATCGTTTTCTTCAGGGGCCCCTGGGTGGCGATGAACTCCTGCTGGGATGTATAGCCCTGCACAGAGGAGGATACAAGGAGTTGGCATCTGCTGAGGCAGGCGGATGCTGCCCTGGGACAGAGTTACTGCCTGGTCTGCTTTGTGGCAAAAGGAGCAATGCCTTTTGAAGAAATGCGGGTGCCAGGCAGCTGATTTCAGAAGCAGCTGATTTCACAGGAAGCATGCTCTGCCGCACATGTGCTCTCTACATATTTGGAATAAAGGCGTGATCCGCACCGTTTCCCTCCAAGCAGTTCCTCATTCAGCCTAAACACAGAAAGACAGAGCTGCATCTTTCTTGTGCTCCCCAGTCGTAGCTGGAGGTAGGGCGAGCATGCGAGGTCGCAGGCTGGTTCTCTGCCTTTGCCCCTTTGACACACACATGCCCCGCGGATCCACACACCCGCACGTGCATGCCGTGTGCCCTGCCTGTTACCTGGGAAAATCTCCTGGACGGGGGACATGGGCACAGCTCCAGGGTGGTTCAAATGCAGCTGCACAGACCAGAAGGAGAAAGAGCAGACAGACAGATGGGGCAGTAAGCTGGGAGAGGATGGGAAGAGGAGAGTCTTCAAGAAGAAAGCAGAAAGCCTCGCCAGTCTCCCCACACTCACACCTCCGCATTCACAGCACTTGCCCTCTGATGATCTCCATCAACCCCTGCTACAGGGCAACCATGCATCTTCGCCTGACCCCCAACTCCTTGCCCGTCTGTGCTAGCTGTGGCTCCAGTGGCAGCTCTTGCCCACCAGCCCTCACAACCTCGATCCAGGCAGAGTTTCTCTGATGGTGCCCCATGGCCGTGTCTCTGGGGGGAAGGCAAGCGGGCACTCACAGGCATGAAGTTGGCATTGATGTAGTCTGAATGTGGATCCTCCCCCAGCTGGCTCAGCTTGACCCGAGAGTGATCATCTGAAAGAGAGTGTACAGACTTGATCCTTCAGGGCAGCCCTTCACCAAGACATGGCCACCTCCTCTTCACCTGGGTAACACATCGGGAGAAACCCCAGCAGCTCCGCTAGCTCCACGTATGCAGCCAGCAGTGAGGGTCTGTGCTTGGCCAGGCACCTTCTCCCCAGAGAGGTGAGCACTGCCTGCCAGCTGGGTCAGCAGCAGGGTAAGAAAGCAGAGATGGTATCATGAGGCTCATCAGAGAAGACATGGGACACTCGTTGTCCTCCTTTGGTCTCCAGCTCAGACTCATCCCTGAGCTGGGCTCACACAGCACCTGCCCAGCAGCCTCCTGGAGGGGCTGAGGAGGACGGTGGCTCAGCGCTGGCTCAACACTTAAGCCCTGAATCTCCAGCAGGAAAATTGAGACTGAGACATGTTTCAAGGCTCCTTCTTCTCTCAGGAGAGGAGCCAGGCACTGTGAACCTGCAGCGATGCAAGGTGAGCCCGTCCCTGTGCACTGCAGTGTGAACTCCCACCATGGATGCTGGGGCAAGGAGGGAGGAGACAGCACTTACAGGGCAGCACGTGGGGATATCTGTTCTTGGAGACATTCACGGGTAGCTCAGCCTCCACCTTCGACTGTTCCTTCCCGACTTCCTTCAGCTCCTGTAGGACAGGGGAGAAGATGTTTTTCTGGAGAGCTCCTGGCCAGCCCAGCTCCCTGCCCATGGCCAAAGGCTCCGTCAGGTAGAGGGTCACCCACGCACAGGGAATTGCTCCCTCGGTGTGGCCTGTGAACTCTGAGCCATAGGTGGGTTCCCCAGTGCCTTTTCCAACAGCACTGTTTGTATTTGAAAGAAAACAAGCCCAAGAACAAGTATTGGGGAAAACAAACCTTCTTGGAAATCAGAAATCTACCAAGAAGCTCAGAGCATTTTGTGCTGAGAAAACAGAAACTCTTGTGCCACGAAAACAGAAATATCTTGTGCTGCTTCTGCCTCTGTCCTCACTCAGAAGGCCAGAGAAGGGTGATCTGAGGAGGGTTTGAAATCACTGATGGGACTTTCAAAGGTGTTGGCAGCAGAACAATTCAGAGCCTGCAGATGTCGGCAGTGGAAGCCAGTGAAGGTAGCCCACGGGGAATTTCACAGCTCTGAGAGTGCTCCTCCACCTTCCTTTTGACTGCAGGCTCTTTTCCAACACTGTCAAAGTGGATCTTATTGCAACACCACTCAGCATCTTTGCTTCCAGTCCAGGCCTAGGGCCCTTAGCTTTGTCCACCAGCAGCTATGGACAGTGCTAGTTCACCTCGCAACACAGACAACACATGTTTCTACCAGAACTTGAACAAAATAGGTTTTGAGCAAAGGAACTGCCTGGTCACTTGGTCCATCCAATCTTTGGCCTTCCAGACTGTCTAGTAGTCCTAGTCTCTGGGGACAAGGAGGCCCTACAGGCCACCCAACTACTGGGGCATGAGCTACCTAGAGGGGAAATCACACCTCATCTCTAGCAGGAGTCTCATCTCACCTCAAACTCCTGGAAAAAAGCGTGGTTAGCACTTGCTGTCTTCATCTCATAGTACTGCTTGAAGTTCTGTATGGGAATCGGCCGATGGAGGTTTCTGTATGAAATGAAGTCCAGAGGAAAAGTTGCCTTAGCTATTGGAGGTCTGGCAGGCCAGTTAGGTGGCCAATGAGACCGCCCAGACTTGAGACCTGCAGCACCTGGATGCACGCACACAGGGATGGTTTATAGCCCACGTTATCGCCCAGGGAAGCGGGTCCAACAAAGCATCGTTTAAATGCTGGGAGGGATTTTGAGATGAAGAGGATATTCTCCTACTGCAGAAGGCTTGCAGAGGAGGTGTGGACAATGTATTGACTTGGAATGGAGCACGGCAATAAACACTGAACGTGGGAAAGTCTACAATTTAAAAAATAACTGAAGGAGAGGAGACAGAGTTGGTTTTTTCCTCAGTCAAAGCATGAGAAATGAAGTAGGTGAAGGACTCTGGGACCTGCAGCGGGGACATGCAGAGAAGGAAGACTGCAGCGCTCACCTCAGGCTGTAGGTCACCATTTCCTGGGGCAGGCAGCTCTTCTTGGTTCTAGAAACAAAATGTGGGAGATGTCACTCTTCCCCGCAGAGCAGGGACAGATGCTGTGAGCGTGTTGGGTGCTGCTGGCTCGTGCAGCCCTTGTGAGCAGAGAGCTCACACCAGGCACGCTGCCTTGCACACGTGTAGGGTTCTGTGAATAAATTGCAGACGGGCAGCTTCTCTCTCCCCTCTGCCGTTTGCTTCTGTACTTGCCAGGCACAACCCTACTAGCGGGTGTCCTATTTTGCCTAAATCTCTTTTCATACTCTCTTGCTCCTGGCCTGGCGCTGAAGGTTGGGTTTCTCAGCCTGCACCCCGCGGGTGGGAGATGGCCCATCCTCACCTCTTTGCTCTGAGCTGTTTCCAATAGACCAAAGCAAAAATCGCTGCAAGCGTCAAGAGAAATCCCACGATGATTCCAGCGATTATTGGCATTGAGAGTGGAGTTGTGTCTGCACCGGATCCAACAGCTGGAATAAAAAAGAGATAGAATGGACAGAAGTAAGAGTCAGTAAATGACTGCATTTACTCTATTTATTATTTCTGATACAGCCTACGATCTCCCTCTGGCTTGCCGTTAATTGTCTCTAACCTACATAGCCAGGTAGGGAAGATGACATTCTCCATCTTACCTGAGAACGTAGTGAACGTCACTGCCGGGGCTACCGGGTCGTATTTGGTGAAGGCAGCGATGCTGAACCTAGGGCAAAGCAGAGTCCTGCCATCAGGGGCAATCCGAACTGAGCACAGCACCCGTGCAGCCAGCAGCAGGAAGACCCAAGGGAACAGGACGGCTGCCTCTGTTTTGAAATGCTGTATTGGAAGAAGCTGGTTCTCTGGTAGGGACTTAGGAATGTGTGGAAATGATCTTTCCTCCCTTTTCTGCCTCTTGGACAAGCTTGTTGCACTTGGGAGAACATAAGAAAATGTCCAGAATGCACAAATGGGAAACAGCTCTCCTCCGAAGGGTTGTTTGCAGAGACAAGTAGTAAGTCTCTGCTCTCTTACAGGACACAAACAGGCAAAGACAAGAGTAAGTAGGGAAAACCAAGTTGGGTTGAGTCACTGTCTCAGTTCATGTCAACCCATGAAACAGGGGCATCTTAGCTGGGAGGGCTGAGCCCCCACCCAGACCCCTCCTTATGCACACAGGCGTGGCTGGTGCATCCTCTGCCCTACATCCTTCTCCCGGCAGCGTGCACGCCAAGCCTCACAGCTCCCTGCAGAGCTGACTTCCTTCTGAGCTGGTAACTTGGAAGGGTAGGTCTTCTTGTGCTACAAATGCAAGCTAAGGCTTTCAAACGTAGCTTTGGACTTCAGCAGCCAAGAGTTTGTGTGAGTGCCCTCTGGCAGCATCCCTGACCAGGCTGCCAGAGCAAAGACCTCTTTGGAAACTGAGCCTGCAGATGCCGTGGCGTGAGGGATAAGGGCTTGTGGATAAATAACTCACTGAAAGACAGGAAACAAGGGCTGGCTTTCAGAGTGGAGATGGCCTGTCAGAGGTATCTCCCCTTTTCTCCTCCAGCCCCATCCCCTCAGGAGGGATGTTAACGTCTCTCACCTGTACTGTTCGTTGGCTTTCAGCTTCCCGTTGCACGTTGCCCTGGACTGGCCGCACTCCTCTGTTCCTACTGGTACCCGCAAGGTTTCGGGGGAGCTCCCGGGGCTCGGGTGGAAGGGATTTGGGATTAGCACAGCCAGGTAGGAGTCCTCTGTCCCGTAATAGTGGTCATACCAGGTGCTGGACATGATTTCCTGAGTGGGCCTCAGCACTGAAGAGGAATGTACAAGGTGACAGTGGCAGTTTCTAAGTGATGTCCAGGGGACCTGCTGCCCTCCGGGGAGCCACTGCAGATCGGGATGTGCAGGGGCACTTACGTGAATCGTTAGTGGTAGCAATGACACCATAATACTCGATCTGGCCATTCTCCTCGCTGAACAGGTCAGATGAAATTATAACCGTGGAGCTAGCCTCCACCTGGAAGACGTCTGCTCGCAGAGGTGGAGGCAGGGCTGGAAAAGGAACCAGCAAGAACAGCCTGTCAGTGTGTACCTGCTCCCGGAGACCCACCACACAGTGCTCAGCCTGAGGCTGGTGCCAGCGTCGCTGCCCAGAGCCCTGACCCGCTGCAGCTCAGCGCAGGACCACATGGGGCTCACAGGCATCCGAGTGCCCAGGTTTAATTAGCAACAGTCTCCTGGGGACTGTGGGAAAGAAGGGGACTCACCCTCAAGTGTTGTGTTGCAGAGCAGAGTCACAGCCCGGCTCCTCATCGTGTTCATGCCCACGGTGCTCACAGCAATTCGGTATGATGAGTTTGGGGCTAGGCCCTCCAGACTGGCCTCACTCGTAGAGATGCTCATGACATACTTGGAGGTAGGAGATCCATCGGAGAGGCTCTGTGTCACCACCTCATAAGCCTCCACATCTCCAGGAGAGCTGGTCCAGTTCAAGTAAAGGCTCCTTGACTCCGGTAGGCATTGCACAACCTCCACCGGCTTTGGCTCTGTAAAGGAGATATGGCAGACTCTGAACTTAGCAGATCAGAGAAATCCCAAGATTTCTGGGATTAGAAATTTCTGGCCTAGAGCCACTGAGGTTCCCTACTGCCTGTCTCTAGGTCAACAGGAGAGGAGCAGAGCTGGACATCTGTGATGTGGGAGGCGTCTGGGCCAAGGTCTGCAGGACAAGGCAAACGGGTCAGGGCCTGAGCAGATGTGTTATAGGAGAAGCAGACCAATGGAGATCTCTGCAGAGTCTGCTTTGCTTCACAGGTAGCCAGGCCATGGGGTGATGGGAAATCTCTGTGATGGGGCTAGCTCAGGGAGCTGATGGCTACCAGAGGGTCACCTTGCTGTTTTTCCTTATCTCCCACTGTTGAGACTTCCCATACTTCTGTTGACCTCCATGGGCTGATCAGTCTTGAGGCCACCCAGGCGTTTCTCCCCCTTCCAGCCTGTTCTCCCCCCACCCCACGGCAGCGCGTACCCACCGATCGGCACGGCCAGGGGCTTGGTGCTGCTCCAGTAGGGCCCGGCCACGCAGCTCAAGGAGACGGAGTAGTTCCTCCCCGGGATCAGCCCCTGAAGGAGGTGCTGGACCTGCCCTCTGACGAGAGCGTGCCGCCAGGGTAGCGTGCCGTTCCTGGGATCCCGCAGCCACAGCTGGCAGTCATCCTGCTGTCCAGAGACACTGTCCCAGGAGATGAGCATCGTGTTGTTCCCTCCAGCCGCCGCAGAGAGATTTTTGGGAACTGAGGGGGCTACAGTGAAAACCACACCAGGGGAGAGTTACTGGCATGCCAGACCCTCTCTTCCATCCTGTAGAGATACAAGCAGAAGATGAGCAATGTGCAAGGAAACTGTGTGTTCAGTGATATGTCTGCAGCTGCTGGCTGGCACTACCAGAAACAACCTGCAAATGGCAATTGGAGGACGTGCGGAGTGAGGAGAGGGGGTTCTTCCTCCTGCTAATTAGCAAGTTTCATTAGAGACCTGCCTGAAGGGCTCTGCACGTGACTCCCAGCACCCTGCCAGGGGCTGGCTGAGTGTGGGAGCAGAGATCTCTGGATTCTCCAAGCAAAATGCAGGGACTGTGGGGACAAGCACATGAAAAGGCTTATTGTGCTTATCTGCAATTTCCACATTCCTTAAAAAAAAAAAAAAAAGCCCAGCCTCCCCTTATTCCCCATGCCAGGAATTTTCTGAGTGCCTGGGAGAAAGGCAGCAGGGACGATAGGGTGTCCCCCCCCGGCTGTAAGGCCTCGTGGTCTCCCAGGCTGTGGGTGTCCTCTACCAGAGCAGCACGACTGCCATGGCATCGCTTGTGCTTTGTTCAGTCACCGTGCCTGGAGGAGCCAGCTTGTCTGAACACCAGGGTCATCAGCTGGAGATCTGCCCTGAGACAGCAACCACAGCTGCCAGACGGATCTACGGGCAGCGGTATTGCTCTGCTAACCCCTCCATGGGGGCTTCATCCCATTGCTACAGCCGTACCTACAGCTTCCAGGCAACAGTCCCTGCCCCTTCCCACCACGGATGCTGAGCCCACCCAGCCGGGGCAGGTTGAGCCTCAAGTATGACACAAGGACCTCCAGCTCTTGCCACTTACTTGTCCAGTCACTGATGTTCCCCGCAGAGGCTGTGTAGGGCCCTGCCACAGACACCACTTCCAGCAGGTATTTGTGTCCTGGAGCCAGGCCGGAAAAGATGAATTTGCTGGTGCCTTTCCCAACAGATACGTTGGCTGCCACAATACCTGATCCCGAGTGATACAGGAGGAGCCTGTAACTGTCTTGTCCTTGGGGTTCAGCTCGCCAAGACGCGCTCAGCCTGTTGGGATACCCCTGGTTCGTCATGTAAATGTTACGGGGTGCCAGGGGGTCTGAAGAGACAGGATGGGAGATGTTCTCAGTGAAGTGGCTGAGGACATCACCCGGGTGTCTTGGCAGTGTCATCAGAAGGGTCACACCATACAGGACAGGGCGTTTCGTGTCAACTGGGTGGCTGCATCCACCAGCCTGGAGGCAGCTGAAAGCAGCTTCTGCAAGCTTCAAGTGGTGCTTGTCTGAGCAGAGACAGCCCTGCCCCAGCACCCAGTTGGTGGAGGGAAGGGAAGGTGAATGCCCCTGCCCACTGCTCCCTCCTCCTTGCCTCTCCTCTGAAGCACAGCTCCCAGAGCTGCAGCTGGGCTAACCCAGGCTGGTGGAGCTGATGGTGAGGGTGGGCAGAGCTCAGCGCTATGGCCCTGACGTGCCCTTGGGTTTAGGCAGGGCTCAAGATCTGCCGTGAAGGTCAGCGGTGCCCTGTCCTTTGCCATGAGCCTTGGTTGCTGCCCAGCAAGGCACACATTGTCCTCGAAACAGGGTACTCACATGTCCAGTTGCTGACGTTCCCTGCAGGTGTCTGGTAGGACCCTGCCACAGATGCCACCTCCAGCACATACTTGCTTCCTGGTGCCAGTCCCGTGAAGGTGAAGTTGTGGGTGTCTCTCCCAAGCGTGGCTGTAGCTGCCACGGTGCCCAGCCGTGCGCGGTACAGGGTCAGTGCGTAGCCGTCTCGCCCCCCAGTCGCAGCTCCCCAGGACGCGCTCAGCCTGTCGGGGTGCCCCGTGCTCAGCAAGCGCACGGTGGCCGGGGGCAGCGGGCCTGGGGAGTCACCAGACCTGATGTTAGGGACTGGAGACCGTGCAGAAGGGACATCGTGCAGCAGAATAGATGCTTCCTGAGGGCTGGGACATGAAGGCCTCCTCTGGCACACTCCTCCTCCTCACTTTTTCTCTTTTCCATCCCCATCTCACCTCACCTTTCATGCCACTCACCCTTTCTGGTCCCTCACATGCCAACCCTTCTTCATCCAGGCCACCCTCATCCCCATAGCCCGTCTGGAGTGCCTTTGCCACCGCTGTGTGCACACACGCTCTCCAGCACCCAGCTGGCGTGCAGCTGCCTGGGCTGAGCTGGTACAGCGTCTATACTCCACCCAGCCCTGCAATCTTCCTGGGTGGGCAGAAGTGCTGGACTAGTCCATCTCCAGAGCAAAGACCCATTCTCCTGGGAGGACTGTGGATTAGGCTCTTCCTGTGCTACACTGATTCATTTCATGAACCTTTCTGGCAATGTGGTTTCTCCCTGCTGGAGGAGACTCAGCGAGAGCACAGGTCTCCTGTGTACAGGGAGATGTGGCAGCATGGGCTGTCCTCACATGGGCACAGCTGGGCAACCATGCATGTCATCGGCAAGTCTGCAGCTGAACATCCACTTGCCCATGAGGGTAACAGTGTGCCCATGCACTAACTGCTGCGTGTTGCACCCATGCACGTGTGTGTGCACATCTCCAAAGGCCCCAGAACCCCAGCAAATGTCCCAGCCCTCCTCAGGGCTGCCCAGTGGTGCAACATCTCCCCCCCCTCTGTAGGGGAGACTCCTCCAGGCACTCACGTGTCCAGCCACTGATGTTGGGTGCTGCTGCCCGGTATGGTCCAGCCGTGGCACTGGCTTCCAGGGAGTACTCGTATCCTGGGGTCAGGCCCGTGAAGGTGAAGTTGTGGGTGTCTCTCCTGAGTGAGACTGTAGCTGCCACGGTGCCCAGCTGCACGTGGTACAGGGTCAGTGCGTAGCCGTCTCGCCGCCCAGCCGCGGCTCCCCAGGACACGCTCAGCCTGTCGGGGTGCCCCGGGCTCAGCCAGTGCACGGCGACGGGGGGCAGCGGGCCTGGGGAGGAAACACGAGTCAGTGCCAGGAGCCATGTTCAGGCTGAGGAAAAGGATATGTTCCAAATCTGTGCCAAGCCTGTGCTGCAGGATGGGTGGCCAGGCCATGGGGTCATGCACAGGCTCCCAGCAGGTGTGGGCACTGGGTGCTTGCATGGGTGGGAGAGGAAGGCAGGATCTAGCTGCACCAGTATGGCCTCTGATTTGAACTGGGAAGGGGGAGATCTGCTAGAAGATACCTGGCTGTAAGGAGAGCATCATACTCACGTGTGCAGTGGGTGAAGTTGGGGGTGCTGGTGTGGAAGGGACCAGCGGTGGCCCTCACTGTCACGCTGTAGTGGGTGCCGGGGCTCAGGTTCCTGAAGGTGTGACTCCTGGCATTCCCCTCCAGCACCGTGCTCCCAACACGACTGCCAGAGGCCGTGTCATAAACATCCACCACGTAGCCTTCTGCTCCTCGCCCCGTTGCTGCCCAGGAGGCCCGCAGAGCGGAGACAGAGGGGCTGCCCAGGGTGAAGCTCGCAGGGGCCAAGGGGTCTGGAAAGCAACAGGGAGACAGTCAGCCCCTGCGTGCCACCGCTGGCTGGTCAACGCCATGAGCTGGCTGCTTCGCCTGCTGATTCCTCGTGCTCTGGCAGTGCCATGGACTGGACCTCAGCCTCCTGCTCCCACTGGGCAGTGGGCAAGCTGGCCACCAGAGACTCTCCCGGAGACAAACGTGGGGACAAACGGGCAGACTGAGCACAATATCCCCAGGGCTCACAGCTGGCCGTGGCAGGGGAGCTACCCAGAGGCTTTGAGGTGGGGAGGGGGGATTGGCTCTGCGTCAGGGGACGAGTCAGCAGAAAGGTGGGCCAACTGTGCAGAAGCCAGGGCACAGCAGGGGTGGTTTGGGATGGGGAAGGTGGTGGTGGGTGCTTTGCAAAGCTCAGATGGAGGCTCTGGGGCACAGCGAGGTGTTGCATCTCACCCACCCCACCAGACTCACGTGTCCATTGGGTGACGTTGGCGGAGGAGGCTTCGAATGAGCCTTTCACAGCAGTGACTTGCACAGCAAACCTGCTGCCTGCCTCCAGGTCAGTCCAGGTGATGTTCTGCGCATCTGGACTCAAGGTCTGGGCCCGCTCCCTGCTCTGGGTGCTGAGGCTATACAGAATAACGCGGTAGTGGTCCCTCCTGCCGGGGGGCTTGTTCCAGTACGCGTAAAGCTCTGAGGAGCTGCCTGGGTTGGTAAAGCTCAGGTTTGTCGGAGCAGCAGGAACTGTGAGGAAAGACAGACACATCAGTCAGAGAGAAAAAGGTCTGGTTCTGAACAAGCAGTCGTCTCCAAGGAGGAGTCTTCGTTTCCCCAGACAGCCAGCGGCAACGGGCCAGCAAGCGCTCTGTGCCCCCGTGGTACAAGAAGGCTGCAAGAGGCAGGAGATGACTGCAGGCCACCATCTCCGGGAACCAGGCCAGGACACCCTCCTCTCCTCTCCCTGGGTACCAGCATTGCTCCCTGTCTCATTCTGGAGCTCCTCACCGTGCTTCCACCCGAGTCACCTGTGGGTGGTATGGATGCTCACCTGTGCAGCCAGTGACGTTCTTGGGGAGTGAGCGGTGGGGTCCAGCTACTGCCCAGATCTCAACGAGGTAGCAAGTTCCTGGTGCCAGCCATGCCAGGGTGACGTTGGTGCTGTCTTTCCCTGCTTCCAGGTTCCTGGCTGGCGAAGAAGACCCCTCCTCGCGCATGCTGAGCAGGTATCCATCCCTCTGCCCAGGAGGGGTCTCCCACTGCACAGCCAGAGCCCAGGCAGTGCTGACCGGGCTTGCCAGCAGGGAAAGAGGAGGCAGCGGGACTGTAGGAGAGAGGAACAGCATTACAGGGGACAAACCTGGGATGCTCAGGACTGACTCTAGTTTGGGAATGAAGCTGGGAGCTGCAGGACTGTGAGCGTCTAATATGCTGTCTAAAGACTGCTGAGAGCAGCAGGTTGCTCCCAGATCAAAGCTGCTCCCCGTGTCCCAGGTGATAACGGTGCATCACCACCACGGCCTGAGACCCTCTTGTCCCAAAGTGTGGGGGCAGGCTCACAGCATGCCCCATGGAGCTGCTGGGCTCAGGATGAGTGAGAGAAGAGAGCCAGCATCCTGAGTAGGAGACAGGCACCAGTGGGCTTGCGGGGACATGGTCTCAGGGCCCTCCTGCAGAACAGCCCTGCGACCCCCTCTCTTGGTCCTGAATCCCTCACCAGGTCAGAGTCAGGCTGGGTACCAGGGATGGGAGCAGAGGAGCTGCGTTCCTACCAGTGTAGCCGATGGCAGTCTGAGAAGAGGTGCGGTGAGGCCCAGCCTGGGAAATTATCTCCACGCGGTATCGGGACCCTGGCACCAGCCCCTCCAGGTCAAGCTGAGTGACTCCACGGGGGACGGACACATTCCTGATGATGGACAGGGACTCAGCCACCGAGAGCTGTACCAAGTGGTCTCTGCCACCGCCTGACTCCACCCAGCTCACATGTAGCTCCTGGGGTCTCTGGCCAGGCTGTACACTCACATTAGCCAGAGACAGCGGATCTAGGAGGAAACACAGCATAGAGATCCATGAGATGGTGGAGGAAAGCAACTGGAGAAGTCAGGACACAGCCTGCATCTCTGCATAGGGCTAAAGGAGAACTGGTGGCAGCTGACTGCCAGCTCTCCTGTTGTCTCGGGGGACATGCAAGTTGCCCGTCCATGTCCCCAAGGCACTGCTAGCAGGCAGGTGCTGTATGGAGAAGAGAGCACTCAGCTCTCCAGTGGGCTGCTCTGCTCCATGGACAGGGAGAAGCAAGCCCAGACGGGTCTTTGTGGTTCTTCTCTTGCATCCTTCTCCCACCAGTCCTAGGCTGGCCTTGAGATCCTGAATGGTGTAGGTAGAAGGTTCAGCTTGACGGGGGAAAGTCTGAGCTGAGGAAAAGGGTCTTTTGGGGCCCAGAAGCCAGCACACACGGTCCAATTCCCAGGGGCAGGGAGCATGCAGGTCTCACCAGAGCCCTCCCACTGCCCAGACAAGTCCATGTCACTGCCAGTTTTGCAGGCCCAGTCCCAGGATGCCCCATCCCTGCAGGAAGCTGGGGACACTTGTCACTTACATGTCCACTCAGTGGCAAAGTGTGCTGAGGATCTGTATGGGCCAGCTAGGACGGTCACCTTCAGGAAGTACTGAACGCCAGGGGACAGCCCCAGGAATGTGAAATTGTGGGTGTTTGGCCCCACTGAGACGTTCCTCTGTGCTGGATGGCTCTTGCTGTAGAGCTGGAGGTGGAACTGGTCCACGTCACCAGCAGCCTTGTCCCAGAAGGCAGAGAGTCCCAGTGGGCGTCGGGTGTTGGTCAGGGTCACGCCAGCGGGAGCCAGGGGATCTGAGAGAGAAGAGAATTCCAGGTGGTGAGAGGCAGTTGTGGGGGAGCTGCCGTGGTGTGGAGTGGGGGCCTGTGAGCGCTTGTCCTGGGCACCCTCCACCGCCTGTCCCTGGTGGGCTCAGGTCAGAAATGAGCCCTGGCACATCAAACCCCAGAACAGCCTGAGCTGCTCAACAACAAACTTGGGAGCAGGTCTCCACCTTTCCTGCTGGGTGACATTTGGAAGCATTTCCCATTCAGTGATGGGTTTCTCCTGCACTGAAGACCCTTTGACTTCCAGATTGGCTGAATGTGGCTCTGGTTGTCCTTCCATGCTCTGTCTATGCACCCCTGTCCCTGCTTCCCTCCACTCCCCGTACATGGTCCACACTCTGCCTTGCTTCCATGTCACGAGTTTTCTGCTGTCATTGGCCAGGCCATGGTTGCAATTGGCAGTAGGGTAGAAGTAGGGGTAACACACTCACATGTCCAGTCTGTGGCTGATTGCACAGGGGACCTGTAAGGTCCAGCCACAGAAGCCATCTCCAGTGTATACTGTCGCCCAGGGACCAGGTCCTCAAAGGTGACGTTTGTCCAGTTGTTCCCCACAGTCATGTTCTTGACCTGCTCCTGGGACCTGGTTTCCCAGAGGGTGCCTGTGTAGCCAGTGCTGCCAGTGGGAGCTGCTCTCCAGGAGGCTCGCAGAGACGTGCTGTGGCCCCGATTGCTGAGGGTCAGCTGCTCAGGGGGCAAAGGATCTAGGAAAGGTAAAGTCTAGAGTCACAGAGGCACCTGGATGGCAGTCACCTGGCAGAAGTGCAACCCCAAATGCGCTGGGGCTGGAGCCCCTTCCCTGGGAAAACCCACATCCAGGTTCTCTGCACACCCACGGGGTGTGAACAGGCCACTGTCCCCACTGGTGACACCCACACACCAGTCTGGCAGGGACTGGGCCAGCACAGAGTTCAAATTGGCATGGTAAGAGATGACTGTGCTGGTGCTGGAGGAGGTGGTGGGTGGGACGATCTGGACCGGGGTGGTGGAGAGGTGGTTCAGGGCAGAGGCAGCCTGAGCAGTGCCACAGGACAGTGGCCCGGGGGGAGGAGGAGGACACTGGGCTCTGCTGACCCTTGTGCTGGGCAGCTGGGATACAGACCAGGGCCAGACACATTCAGCAGCACCTCTGCTTTCCTCCTGAGCCTTTTGCCCTTTTATTGCATGAAGCTGCAGAAGACCCATGCTAACACATGCCCCAAGGCATGACACCACACAGAAGGGCACAATCCAGTGGGAACCGCTGGCTGCGGTGAGGGCTGTGGCACTCACATGTCCAGTTGGTGATGCGCCGGGGTGCGGATGTGTAGGGGCCGGCCACGGTGCTGACCTCAAAGGTGTAGAGAGTCCCCGGGTGACGGCCCTCGTAGGTGACGTTGGTGACACCTCTAAGCAGTGAGCTGTTCTTCACAGGGTGCTCCATGGGGCTGAGGGCCACCATGTAGCCCTCTCCCATCGCCTCCTCCCAGCTGGCTAGTAGGCTGTCGGGACTGCCCTGGCTGGACAGACTCACACCAGATGGTGCTAGCGGCTCTGCAAGGGACAAGGATGGGATCATGCACGTCACTGTGTGGGGCAGTGCATCAGGCTGCTCTCACGACACTCTGCAGTGTTTCCCTCACCAGAGAGGGGCAGCCAGGGCTGCAGGGAGAGCCTTCTACTGCTCTCGGTGCCAGGGGCTGGGTGAGTGCCTCCCCACACTATTTAAGGCTCCAGTCCTTCCCTCCTGGGGTGGGGGTGGCCACCTGAGCATGAGCTGTGGCTCCAGGAGTTGCCCAGGAGGCACTGGGCACAGACAGGTGCTGCTCTAGGGGCACTGGTGGTGCCGAACCAGCTGCTGTGAGCGGAGGGAGGGGGAGCTGTCTTGAAGCCTGCTGAACACTGAGTCCAGAGGTTATGGGTTGGGATTTGGCCTTGGTTTGTGCCTGGCACAGGTCTGCCAAGGACCTTCGAGTCCATCTTCACAAGGAGCCGTGGGGCAGCAGATTGTGCTGCTGTGACCCACAGCCTGCCCTTGAGACCGAGTGCCGCTGCCTCCTCTCTGCCTCTGTTGCAATCCCCCTCCCCATCCCACGAGCCTCCCATCGAGCATCAGCCCCTCCATCAGACAGCAGAAATGGCCTTGAAGGGACACGCTCGGGCTTTCTGCTTACGTGTCCACACTGCTGTGCTGCGGGCTGATGCCCGGTAAGGGCCAGCCACCGCCGTCACCTGGACAGAGTATTGCTTCCCGGGGCTGAGCCCGTGGAAGGTGACATGACCGTTCTCTCCATCGACAGAGATGTTCCTCGTTGGAGCACCGTCCTCTCCCTCCTGTAGCGTCACCAGGTAGAAGTCCCTCTCTCCCGCCGGGATGCTCCAGCGAGCCTGCAAGGAGCTCTGCTCCTCTGCAGGGCTCAGGGTCACATTGCCAGGGCTCAGGGGGTCTGGAAAGGAAGGGAACGGGATTACAGGGTGATCTGGACCCCGACCCCAGGTCTTGCGGTCTTTGCTGTAACTCAGGACTGTCAGCTCTAAGGTGTGGGCACACCAGCAGTCCTGTCCTGCCCCACTCAGTGGAAGGGGACGGGCTGCCCTGTGAGTGGGTGCAATGCAGGACTCTAACATCTCCCCATACACTCCTGAGCCTCATTCCCTGCTTCCTTATCTGCAGGGTTACATCCAGCCTTAGATGTCCTTCTGGAGCGTGCTGTGTCCACTCCCCAGCAAAACCATTCCCAGTCTAGCAGAACACAGACGAAGCTGGCAGCCCTGCTGGGAAATTGCTAAAAGTCCTCCTCCTCTCCATTCGTGTCCTGTCATGAGTTTCCTGGTATTCCCAGGAACTGGTCTGGACCAAACTCCTGGCTGGATGCCCCTGGCTCGTATGTCTGGCACTGGGGATGTGTGTTCAGTTGGGTAGATCAGAGCCGCAGACAGCAACAGTGGGGATTGAGTCAGACTCACTTCATAGCAGAAATAAACCAGCTGGGGGTGTGGAGGTCTTCCAAAATCCCAGCTGCAGAGTCAGCAGTGAGAGGCTCCAGTTTTCCCGACTGGCAGGCGGAGCAGGAAGGAGCTGGAGACTTGTCACCTGGTGGCACCCAGGTCCTTCCAGCCTACACCTGACCAGCGTCTGCCCAGGGACAGGACAGGTCACTGGCCATAATAGTCCTGAGTTTGCAGCTTGGCACCTCCATAATTTGTTGCTGCTCACTAGAGAGGGCCAACGCTTTCTTGACATTCACCATGAGTCTTGCTCTGTCCTGGAGGCTAGGCTTGCCCTCTTCATTTCCCCCCGGTTCTCCTGGGAACTTCTGGGAGAGGAAATCTGGGTGAGAACTGTTTGCAGGGCTACGGACACGGTGTTGGCAGCAAACCAGGACCGTGGCGGTGGAAGTCACCTGCTCTCGGTGACTGAGGCCGGAAGGTGGAGAAAGTTGGGTTGAATGGTGAAACCAGCTGGGGTCTGGGAGGGCTACTCTCAACTTCTTGACCTGCCAGAGGCTGGCTTCCTTGGCCATGTTTGCACAGCACCCAGCACATTAGAGCCATCCACCAGGATGCTACGAAATTCAGGTGCTACCAAAATATACCCTTGACAGCAATCAAAGGGGACCAAAGTTCCATTTCCCTCCAGGAACCTCCAGTTCAAACCAGCTAAACTGCTATCCCCTTCCCCTTGTTTTCCCTGCTGCCCTTGGACAGCCCCGAGGCACGCAAGAACCCAGTGCCAGCTGCACCAAACAATGAGATCTGCTGCTCTTCTGTCCTCCTCCTCAGGGAGAGGTCACAGGCTGACCCCAGTGCACCCCAGGGAGAAACAGGCCAACACTGGGAATTTACCTGCCCAGGGGACTCACTGGCCCCACTGTCACAGTGCCCCGGAGCCAGGGCCTGGAGCAGCTTTTGGACAGGTCCAAGCAGAAGAATTACCCTCTGCACCTGGGGCTCTGGCAGGAGACCTTTGGATTCAGAGGCTGGACCAGAGACAGAGAGAAAGCTAGGGCCACCGAGGTTCTCCTCCATCCCTGGACATCATACTCACATGTCCAAGCGGTGGCATTGGGCCCCCGTGCCGTGTAGGGCCCGGCCATGGCGCTCAGCCCCAGCCAGTACTGGGTGCCGGGGTGGAGATGCTGGAAGGTGTAGCTGGTGAGGCCCCTCCTGGCCGACAGCGTTGTGGTCACCGTCTGGGTGAGGAGGTTGTGGAGCGCGAGGTGCAGCCAGGCGGCCCCCGCAGCACCCACCCAGGAGGCGACGAGGCTGGTGCTGGAGCTCGGGCTGAGCCTCAGCTGGGTGGGGATGGAGGGAGCTGAGGGGAAAAGCAGGAGGCAGTGAGGTTCAGCACTGGGGCTGGGGGTCCCTGGACGCTCCTCGCTCCCCAGGGCCTCCTACTACCACAGCTACTCTCTAAGCTGGCCTGAGGGCTGAAGGTCTGGCAAGGGTCTGCTGAGGATGTCTCTCCCATGTCCCTTCCCAGGAGGGCTGAGGGGCTCTTGAGGTCCCTCCATACCATCACGCTCTTTCAGGCCGCAGGGCAGAGGGGTTGGCAACCTGGGTAATGCAACATTGCTGCAGCTCCCACCAGCCAAGACCTTTTGGCAGCATCCCCAGATGGCCCTTCTCCCACCGGGACATGGAGCACCCACACACCCTAGCTGCAGGTCCTGCAAGGCAGGACTGAAGTGCCAGGTTGTCCCCTTGGCCATGCACACTGGGCTCACAGCGTGGATGTGAAAAACTCCCAGCTGTTTCCCATCCCAAGCCTGGTGACCTCCTACCCCTCCCTGCCAGACCAGCTGCACCCCTCCTGCCAAACCCTTTCTCCCATCCCTTCCCACTTGGGCAGGCACACCCATCACTCCCTACCTGTCCACTGGTGGATACTGGTGCTCGTCTGGCTGGATCCAGCCAGCGTGCTGACCTTCAAGGCGTACTCACTGCCGGCCAGCAACCCGTCAAACAGGAACGTGGAGGCGTTCGGCAGGATGGACACATTTCTCACGAGCGTCTGGGAGTCGCTGTGGTAGAGGGCAAGGTGGTAGCCATCTCGCTGCCCCAGGGCGTGGGTCCAGGAGGCGTGCAGCACAGCAGAGCTCCCACCGCTGCTCAGGCTCAGGTTGCGGACAGGTGAAGGACCTGCATCAGACATGGCAAGAGGGTGCTGGATGTTTGCGTTGCGATGCTTGACCTGCCAGGTTGCTCAAGAGCTAGTGGGACAGTGTCTTCACCTGGTGAGGTCCTGCCAGCCAGCTCCACAGGACCCAATCCCCCAAGCACAGCCCCGTCACCTCCCTGCCAGCCCCACAATCTCCCACAGGTTGTGTGGGCTGCACCATCCCCTTTGGATCAGTCCATGCACAGTCACTCTGAGCTGGGCAGGGAGGCTCGGTCAGGGACAACCCAACAGGTGAGTGCTGAGAAAGGTGAAGCCATCAGCACCTACCTGCGAGATCACCTGCTGCCAGATCCTCTGTTCCTGCTGGTCCTGTGGGTCCTGCCACCCACCTTCCCGTGAGACCCTGCTCCCTGCAGCCATCACTGCTGTCTGACACCATCCCTCCTGCTGGCCAACCCCCTCCCTCCAGCTCTGCTCTCCTTTTCCAGGTTTTCCACCTTCACCTGCACTGATTTACCCCAGGATTTTCTGGAGAGATGCAGGCAAGGGCTGCCATCGTCCCCTGAGCTGTGGGCTCACCAGCCCTGCCCGCATCCCCCAGCCCTTGGCATCAGCCAGGGAGGGCGTAGAGCAAGACTTGGGGGGCAAGCCAGTGATTGACAGAGATGTGTCAAAATAATGGAGCAGATGCTACTTCTTTGTAGCTCTTTCTAGACCTCCAGGCATGACTTTTTCCAGCCCTCAGCTCTCTGCAGTCCACATCATAGTTTGGTCCATCATTGTCCCAGCAGGAGATACAGCCTGAACCCTGCCCACACAAGGTGCAGGGGCAGGACCCTCGCTCCAGACGGATCAGGGAATGACACCCAGGGCCCTGGGGACCACGTAAGGACCCTTAATCCTTGTGGAAGTGATGAAAGACCCGACCTCCCAATAGACTCACAAACCCGTACTTCACACCCTTCAAAGCCGTGTGACAATCATTGGTGTGACCACTGGGACCCTTTGACTCTGCAGTCCCTGGGAAACGCCTTACTTGTCTGTGCTGTGACTGCCTGGCTGGCAGTCTCCATGCAGGCACGCGTGGCTGTCACCTCAATCTCGTAGCGCGTGCCAGGGGTCAGCCCGTGGAACGAGAAGCTGGTGATGTTGGGTCCAGCAGATCCATTCTGCAGTGGTGTGCCCGACTCCAGGGAGGAGAGGGTGAGCGAATATCCCTCGGCGCTCCCCTCTGGCTCATCCCAGGACAGAAGGAGGGAGTCCGACCGGCCATGGTCACTCACGGTGAGGTTCAGCAGAGTCCCTGCAGAGGCAAAGCCGAAACCCTCAGCAGGGAGCTGTGGTGCTGTTGGGTGGCCAGCATGCAGGGCCAGGCTCCCCAGCTCACCCACCCTTGCTGCACACCTTGGCCCAGGCCACCACCATGGGCACTGTCCTGCTGCAATCAGGCCCCTCCACCCCAAAGGCTCTGAACAGCCTTCGGAAAACACAAGAAGGTCCAGAAAACACCAAGGAGTGGGATCAAAGGCACCATACAGAAGAGATGCTCCATGCTTAGGAGCATCTCCTCTGTTGGAGAAAGACCAGAAGGCTTCAGGCCATGACATGCTTTGCCTTGACAACCTCCGGTTTATGGCAGAAAAGTCACCCTAAGTGGATATAATCCATTTCTTACAGTGTTACACCTTGTAGTACCTTACAGTATTTCCTTGGTTGGTTTGGGCCCTCCAAAAAGATGTTGAAGGGCTCTGGGTCCAACTTGCAGAAGCAAGACATGGCCAGTGAGGGAGCAGGGTGGGTATGGCAGTGGGGCCGGTAAGCTCCCTGCAACAGTCTTTGTCTCTGTGTGGGCTCTGGCAGAGGAGAAGGTAAAGGCTGCTTCGGAGGGGTCCAGGCACTGACTCCCCAATGTCGCCAGGACAGAGCAGACAGCGGGGCAGGGGATGCGGCAGGGGATGTTCCTGTCCTGGGACCTCAACCCATTCTCTTCTCAGAGGGGTGCTGGGGATGGGGCAGGGGATGTTCCTGTCCTGGGACCTCAGCACCTCCACCGCGCTTTGCCCTGCTCAGCGCAGAGATGAGATGGGAAGAGCAGGACACTGCGTGCACGGAGGACGTGTGCGGCCAGATTTGCACAACCCCTTGCAGAGGTGTGTCCCTGCCCTGGCCCTGCTGCAGCGGCGAGGTCAGCAGGCTGCGGCTACGGGGCTGGTGCTGTGGCATCCAGACGGACAGCATCTGTGGACAAGGAAGTGGCACACGGGGCTTTGCCTAATTGGTGGGTCAGTGGCCAAAACTGTATCGAATCTCTGCCCTTAGAGTTGCTCAGGAACCACCTACGCAAACGGGAGGCAGACAGAGCCTGTCTGTTGGGACCAAGCTGGCGACACCACCCTTGCCGGCTCCATCTCTGCCTCCCTGTGCCTCCCCCAGCAGACCGTCACGCACTCCCCATCCCCAGCCTTGCTGTCAGCGATGAACTCCCTATTGCCTTTGGGGAACACCAGAGCAGCTCTAGTGCTAACAAGACATTTGTGGAACAATTAGCACTTCAAATTTATGATGTGCAACATGTCCTAACAGGCTTACATGCCATCTGGCAGGGCAAGAAAGCTTTAAACAAGCAGAGCGATTGCCCCAGCGCTCCGCCCGGGGGCTGCCTTCACATGGCAGAAGAGTCCCAGAGGCAGGGGCAGCTTTGGGACTGCTCAGGCGTTGCGTGTGGCCGTCCCATAAAGCTGGAGAGCTGGAGAACTACACACAACTTCTGTTTCACACAAGCTGTCGTTTGGAGCCTTGCTGTGATGCTGAGAGCTTCGCTCAGCAAATGGGTGCAAAGGGAACTGGGGAAGTTAGACGGACACAAAGGGGGGAGCACAGAGTCCCCCCAGGAAAGGCCTTCTCAGTGCCATCCCTGAGCAGTTCAGGTGCAGAGCTGGGAACAAGCTGCTCGGGAAGGGGTATCTGGCTGTGGCTGGGTGTCCCTGGGTCAGGTGTCTACACCCGGCCAGCTGCCCTGGGCTCCCTTGCTGTCAGCAGAGACCCAGTGGCAGCGGCTCGAGGAGCGCTGGGCACGGCTGACCTCCTCAAGACAGCCCGCGGGATCATGCCCTGTGCAGAGTTCAAGCAGGGATGGTTTTTCACTGCGGGCTCTCTCTTATCTCCTGAAGGTACAAGTTCTCCACCCATGTTTGTTTGCTCCTCTCAGATTTCCAACAGACTGCATCGCTTACCTCCATCTCTCACTTGGCAATCATCTTCCTCACCTCTGCAGTACAAGTGCACCAGTACCTAAAATGGGCCGGAGGCGTCCTCCAGCCCTGAGGCCCATGATCACAACGCTGCTGACGTCCCCGTAGATAAGCTCCACTAACCACATCAGAGCCAGCCACTTCCAGGTACATCCCATGCCCTGACTGGTGCCTGCAGATCATCTGGGAGGGTTTTCACCGGCATGGACCAGTGCCATGCGGGCATCGCGCTGGCTCCAGGCGCAGGGCAGCGTTTGCTGGCTGCAGGGCGAGCGTGGCTGTGCCGCTCTCCAGCCAGCTCGGCACAGCCATGGGGCTGCCCCACGGAGCAGGATGCTGCCCAGCCAGCGGCAGGGGCTCGGTGCAGGGCTCCTATGGCTGCGTGGCTGCTGAGCCCACTCGATGGTCCGTGGGGAGGAGAGAGTTTGGAGCCATGTTTGTCTCTCGCACTGCCCACCACGAGGCTGGTTGCTGCAAGGGGATGGGGCTGACTCCCTCCCCTTCCCTGGTCACCACCTGCAGCCTGCAGTGAAGTCTTAAGCAGAGCATTTACAAAGCTACTCTTAACTCCGAGTGTCCTGGCCCAGCACATCTGCTCATCTCACTGCTCCCAGGCACCAAGACCACCCTCCACAGCCTGGGGACCTCCGCTTTAACTTACCTCTGTCACTGGGTGCATCCTGTCCCTCCAACCCTGCCCGTGCTGTGCGGTTGCATCCCTCGCCCTGGGGGATTGAAGGTGTCAAGTGAGACAGGGGCAAGGCGAGGGGGTCTGAGCTGAGGAAGAGGGGCTTTGTGCCAGGCCGGGGGTCAGGCTGGCCGGGCACAGGTTCCACTGAGCCAGGGCATCTGGGGGCTGCAGCCCTCTGGGGACCGTGACCCCTTTTCCCAGGACAGCCCAGGTCCCTGCTCACCTGGCGCTCCCCCCAGATGCAGTTGGTGGGCTGCCCTGGCTTTTTGTGGACTGGGACTGCAGACCAACATGGGGCCATGCCCGCAGGGGAAAACATCCCACCAAATCATGCAGGGCACAAGGGGAAGATGTGGGGAGGGAGGGAGCTCCGGACAGGCCCTGGCAATCTCTTCCCTCTACAGGCTCCCTTGCTTCCCACAATGAAGGGGAGGGGAGGCAGAGGAACCCCAGACCCCAGTTCAGCTGCCGTCCTCCACAGGCTGCAAAGCGAGGGCTTGGCCTGCGAGCTCCGGAGCATCCAGCACCCTCCACACCGCAGCGGGTGCTGAGCACGCTTGCAGGACACCCGTCTCCCCACAGTCTGCTAGCAAGCAGGGTGTGCCCTGCTTAGGTTGAGGCTAGGTCCCTCCACATTAAAGGAAATATCTCTGCCCACTCCCTGTCCCACAACAAGCCACAGAGAAGCAACCATCTTTCTTTAGTTATTTCCCCCTTGGCTCTGCTGGCTGACTCATTTCTGGCTCCCCCACCAACTGCGGCGCTTTCGGGAGTGTGCATGCGGAGGGGAGCGAAGGGGCTCCGGACCCCTGGGAACAGCAGCCAGACAATTCCTGGGCCAAGGAGCCGTGCAGCCATGGCAGCAGTAACACTCTCCCATCCCAGGCACTGGGGCGAGAGGGCATGGCGAGGGAGGGGGAAGCGGAGGAGAGAGCCAGCTTGTAATTGCAAACGTCGCTAATTTGGTGCAGCTGCCTGGCTGGAGAGGCAGCCCAGAAACATGCCGTCATTCCTCAGCGGAGCAGGACTACGCAAAGCTCCTTGCTGCCAGCGAACGTGGATCCAAAAGCCTGCACGGACAAACGAGGGGTTGAGGAGACAAGGGCTTACCTCTGCCAGCGTTCCCAGGAGCTGCGGCACCCACAGGACGAGCAGCGGCAGCAGCGGCGGTGGTCTCATCGGGACCAGGGTGGCTGTGGATTACAGGGGTGACAAGTTGCAGGGGGTGGGTAGCTTCTTAGCAGCGGCTGTCCCCAGCCAGCCCCTTGTCCCACAGCATGCGTCCCCACATGCTTTCCGAGCGCTGGTGACAGGATGACATCAGTGGGGACGGGCGTTGCATGCCAGCGCCTTGCACATCAGCCCTGCCAGCTGTCCTCGGGCAGGAGCAGAGCTGGGAGAAGTCCAGTGTGTCTGTATGTGCCTCTCGCTGCGTGCGTTTGCTATTTTTCCTGTGGATCTGTGTCCCTCAGCGGTGGCTCTGCAGCTGTCCTTGCACCAGCGTGTGCGTGCCGCGGCCAGAGAGCTGCTTGCTGGGGGGTTGGCTGGGGGGCTCTGGCTGTGGCTGGATCTCTGCAGGGCTGGAACCCGGTCTGGCCATCAGCAGGAGTTCTGCAGAGTTGTGGGAGTTGGTGCTGAGAGGGGAGGAGAGGGGAGGAGACAGGACAGGACAGATGGCGGCTCTGAGCTGGAAGGGAGTGCCCAAACCAGCCCCCAGCAAAGGAAGGGAGGGTGTCCCGCAGCCTCCGGCAGCTGGGCTCGGACGCCCGAGGGAGCGTTGTCGTGAGTGTGGGTCCTGTGCACCTTGCGGCTGTCGCTGCACCCAGCTGCACCCTTTAGCCCTGCGTGCATGGATTTCTGCACGGGGTGCCGACGGGGAATGGGAGGTTTGGTCGTGCTGCGTGAGGTGGGGAGACGTGCCTCTGTGTGATACGCACGGCACGGAGCTGGGGGGGCGGGCTGTGCACATTGTGAGAGGTTCCTGTGCACCGCATCCCAAGGCAGCAAAGGTGCCTGGACCGCGCTTTGCCCATTTGAGGGGCCGTGTGGGTCTGAGCTGTGCCCTGTCTGCTTGTGTGTTGTCGGGGTCGGACTCTGCGGGGCTGCCGTGGGGAGCACGCTGTGCCCCCCCCAGCCGCGTGCAGGGCCGCGCGATGCGTGGTGCTGGGCTGTGTCTGTGCAACGCGTGGCGGGATGCCAGCTCTGATTCAGAGCGGAGATGCCATTGGCTTCACATCAGCGCTGGAGATCTGGGACAGCGCTGGAAGAGGTTCAGTGATGCATCTATTCCGGAAGCCAACGCAGCCTGTGTGGCCGTGGGAGTCTGTCCCAGTAGCCAGCGCGGCCACCAACGGGGGCTATTCAAGCTCTGCTCTGTGAGCCACCGAGCTGTCAGGGTGAGACACATCCCCCAGCTGGCCCCAAAACAGCCAATTCCCTCCCCAAAAAACTCAGAGGTTTGTCAGGTGGGACCTGTGACAGACACAGCGGCGCCCAGTGCCAGGGCAAAACCACGGGAAAGCCCCAGCCCCTGTACGTAATTGAGAAGAGAAGGGGACACAAGGGCCCTGGTCTAGGATCCATCTCCAACCCCAGGTCCATCCCCCAAACCTCTGACAACCCCCTCCAACCCCCGGGCTGATGGAGCCAGCTGGGAAAGGGGACAGAGCACGAGTCCTCTTCCCTTTGCACAGGGGACAGTTAATTCCAAATGGAACTGGTGCCAGGAGTCCGGGTCCGTGGTTACGGTCACGTCTCTGCAGAGGACCAGGCCCCTGCCTGGAGTGGGCTGAGGGTAAAGGAGCCCGGGCTCTGCTGCTCAGCCCAGCAGTGAGGGCTTATTTGTCACCTTGGGCTCCCCTGCTAACAACTCACGTCCTCCCGGCAGAGGCACAGCTCAACAACCGGAGGGAGACCCTTCGAGCCACTCTGTCCCCAGGCCTGCCCTCCCCCTGCACCCTGGACATGGAGATCGGGCTGGGAGCAGAAGACAGTCTCTTGGCTCTAGTGCAGGCAATTTTTTTTTTTAAAACCTTAATACTGGCAGCTCTGGGGAGGCCTGAATGTCAAAAATGCAGTGGTGCATCTCCCCAAGTAATGGAGGCCCAGGGTAAAAGCCCTGGCTCTTAGGCATCCTCTGACAGGGACTTGGGACTGAGGTCCACCAGCACCTGGGGTGATGGGGCTGACCCATCAACAGTGCCGCAGACAGCCAGGGACACCCCTCCCTGCTGCCGGACACTGCTGTCCCCGAGGAGACCAGCGCAGGGCAGGTGCTCTTGGATGCTGGAGGTGACATCCTCCGGCCACTTAGAGGGATCGGGAGGGAGTCCCGCTCCATGAGCTGAGGTGGGAGGTTTGGGGCTGGCTGCTGCCGTCTCCGGTGGGCTGGGGACTGTTTTAAAAGGCCCTTTTCCAGAGCTGGGCGGCTGCAGCCAGCTGGGAGGAGGCTGGAGCTCCCCGCTGCAGCGAGGGCTTGCCAGGTTTTCCCGGGGGCCCAGGGCAGGATCCGGGAGGTTACAGCTGGCCGCTCCCCAAACACATTCGCAAAGAGGCTCTCGGTGGATGTCCCCATGCGGGTCTGTGGCGGGGCGCAGGCTGTCAGGCAACATGCCCTGCCACAGCAGCACGAGGAGAGATGACCCCCGCATGGGATGGGGAGCATGGGGCTGTTCGCTGCCGTCAGCAGCCTGGAGGTCGGGATGGCTGGGGCAGAGGTAGAGCAGGCAGGGGAGGCCAGGGGCAGGTGGGACCGTGTGGTGTCCCCAAAGAGTGGGCAGAGCTGAATTGGAGGAGTCCCTGGCTAATGAAGCAGGGGCTGGAGGTTGGGATGGGCCGTGGTGGACTGGGAATTGTGATCCAGGGGGATGGGGCAGGAGAGACCCTTGGTTATCAAGGAAAAGCCTGCAAAGAGATTTTGCATCCCCCAGTGTCTGAGGCAGGTGACTGGAGGCAATGTCCACTGCGCTGGCACACATAGGAGATTTTTCCAGAGTCAAGATGGGGCTCCTCTAGCTTCAAAGCACACCAAAGAGCAGCTCCAGGCCAGCAAGAGGGCAAACCCACTCACTGGAGTCCTGGGAAACTCCAGCTGGGCCGAGTCTGCGAGAAGGCGTCTGCCCTGCCTCGCTGGGGAGCAAGCTGAGCCCGCACATGCTCGCTACACCTGCCTACCTGCAGCCCCCAGCGCTTCTGTCACCAGCCTCTCTGCAAAGCTGGTCATCTCCACCTCCGGCCACCTTGGCTCAGTGGGATGGAGTTGCAACCGAAGCAGGTGGGATGCAGTACCTCAGGACCATGTTGGAAAATAACTTCTGGTGCCACAGCCCTGTGCGAGGGTACAACTCCACTACCAAGGTCGTTTCTCCAGGCATTCTCCTAGCCCAAGGACTAAAGGGTCTGTCCTGCCCTCCCTGGTGTCTGGGCTGGGGAGTGGAACAGGGATTCCTGGAACACGGTGTCCCCACACCCCTGGAGCCCGCTGCCACGCTGTGCCACTGCCCTGCACTCCCCACCCGGGAGGAGAGGTGACCTCCCTGCCCAGCACAAGGACAGGATGGGGAGGACGGCTTGGCACCACGCCTTGCTGCCTGCCACGCTGTGACTGACCTCTGGGAACGGACCCAGTGGCTTTCCCAGCCTCCATATGCTGCCGGGGGCCAGTCACAGGGCACACAGAGCTGGCACTCCACTGGCCGTGGGGACGCGTCCGTAGGAACCCCACTGATTTAAACCTGGGGACCTGGCAGTTGTGGTCCCTGAGCTCAGGGACTTGGGGCTGTGCCTGCGGTGGAAACAGCCCAAAGCGCTGGTGGGAGCCAAACCCAGGCCCTGTCCCTGGCGCCACGGGGCTCAGCAGCCTCCCATACTGGACAGAAGAAGCTGCTCATTATATGCCAGCGCTGCCCGCCCCATGGCCACCATGGTGACACCGTGCCACCACAGGCAGGGACAGAGACAGAGCCTGCCTTCAGCTGGCTTTGCCAGATCTCCTCTCCGGTCCCCCTGACAGTGAAGCCTTTGGCTGTGCCAGACCCAAAAAAAACTACAGAAGCTTTCTCCACCCAGTAGCTGGAACCAGGCCTGGAAACTCAGGGGCTGCCGAGTCATCACATTTTCCGTGAAGCAGCAAAGGCTGCTGCAAGGAGCAGGGGGATGGGGGACGCCCCGCCGATCATAGAAAGCTATGCTGGCCAGAGCTGGGGTGGCACGGCCAGGACCGTGCAGCCAAGCCACCACCTCCGGCAAGGGGGAGAGCCTCAGGCTGGGAGGTCGTCCTTGCCCTGGGCCCCGGTGGAGCAGAGATGGGAAAGGGGACCTCAGACAGCATGCCCATCATTGTGGCGTCAGGTCTTGCCTATGCTGACCATCACCACAGTGCAGTGGCAAAGGCCCTGTCTGGCAAAGGCTCCGGGCAGTCCTCCCGGGCAGTGCCCACCTCAGACCAGAGCAGAGCCCGCCCCCAGTTTGCCTTTGTGCTCCATGCACTGGCTTTTACTACAGGTGCCCTGGGTGTCGAGCTGGTGGCACAGGGCTTGTCCCCACTGAGGCATCTCCCAGACCTGAGCATGGTCCTCCACACCTGGGGGGAGCAGGGGACCTCCCAGGGCAGCACCAGCTGGGGTGAGGATGAGCAGGGTGGGCAGCAGAGCGGGTGCCTGCAGCAGCTGAGCGTTCCCAGTGCCACAGGGTCTGTGTGTGGTGACAGCTGGTGGGCAGTGCTCCTGAGGCTGGGCGCACGCAAAGCCCAGGAGGGTCCCCGCACACTGCTACCAGGGGACAGCATGCGGGCAAAGATACTGCCACTCCACGAGGGACACAGTCTGGCACCCAGAGAGGGCACAGCTGGTACCCATGTCTGGACGGGCAGCCCTGCTGTCCCTGTGGGAGCTCTGCCATCCGTCCTGGGGCAGGACCCCTTGCATCCAACCTGGTCCCCTGGGACCACATGTTGCCCAGGGGCCCTGTGATATGGGGCTCTGGTGCCACTGGGATGGGGCTGGGAGCAGATCTGGGGCTCCTGTCCTGCCTCAGCCTGGCACCAACATCCCTCAGATCCCTGTCCCTCCAGTCCCTGTCCCTCTGGTCCCTGTCTCTGCTTGTGCCCACCAGCGCTGTGAACTGCCCCAGGCCACAACTTCTACCCTCTGACACCCCTGGGTGCTGCGGGGCTGCGAGGGAGGAACAAGGGGAACAGGCTGTGCCCGGGGCAAAGCCCGCGGAGGACACAGGTGCCACTGGGACCTTGCTCTTTGCAAGGTTCACACGCCACCGCTCTCCAACCTTAAACCCCAGAGCGCTGGGATGCTCTTCCTTCAACCCCTTGCGAGTGTTTAATCATTTCCACATGGAGCCCTGCCAGCGCCGCTGCCTGCCTCCTGCCCCACGCCTTTAAAATTTGGAACTCTTCCCATTTTGCAGAGAGAGAAGGGCAGGCAGGTGGTGGGGACATCACCCCTTCTGCAGGGCAGACCTGCCGGGTGGTCCGGCTGCGAGAAGGCCAGGAGGTGCAGGAGTGACTCCCGCGCTGGGGTGATGCTCTGCGCTCCTCGCACTTGCTGCTGGAGACCTGGCAGCAGCGCCCAAGCTGCCTGCGGGTGCGAACCAGGCGGCTGCAGACCTGGGAAGCGCAGGGCTGCGGGTGACTCAGAGCACACCCGAAGCCGGCAGAGCCGGGCAGACCTGCTCTGCCTCCCCAGGGTGTGGGTGCTGCCCCCGGGGCCGAGCACAGGACTCCCCTTCCCCTGGCCAGGGCAAGAGGCACCGGGTGAGGAGGGCTGACAGCCCGGAGAGTGCCTGCCCCACGCATCTACTGAAAGCAGTGCTAGGGCAGCACCTGCATGGCCCCCCAAAGCCCCCCACCCCATTGCCAACAGCCTGTGAGCCCTGCAGCACTCTGCTCCCACCCTGGGATGCAGTGCCAGCGCAGGCTGACAGAGAAGGTGCCCGGTGCCGCTGGGATCCATGCTCATGTAGCCAAGAATTAGCCACCAAGCAGCTCCCGGTGCCCACCCGTGCCTCGCCGTGCTGGGGAGCGTGGGCATGAGATCCCCCCCACGTAATGCCACCCTCTGCTTCTGGCACAGCCTTGCGCAGAAGCTGCCCATCCCCTGCCACCCGCCCCGGGGGCCACGGGATGGGGTTTGCCCGCGCCGTGCCAAAGCACAGGAGGCTCCACGCTCCTTTCCCCACCACGCGCATCCTGGCTTCAACCACACGGCTGGGAAGAGAGAGGGGAGCAAGGAGTGGGACCCGTACCTCTTCTGGTGGGCATCCCTGGCGTGGTCCACAGCCCGTCCCCACGAGCCTGGCGTGTGCGGTGTGGACTTGGCGCATTCACACTCGCTCGCCGTTCACTCCCGTGCACAGGGCTTGTGCACGGCCCTGACGCTCAAGTCTGGGCTGGTCCTGCGGGAAGGCCCGCCTGGGCTCGCCCAGCACCTCAGCTGCAGGATGCCAGGGAGGAGGGATCAGCTGGATGGAGATGTCTCCTGCAGCCCTGTGACAGGGAGGGTGGGAGACGCGTGCCATGACGCAGGCCATGCATGGCTCACACCTCCCCGCACCTCGCCTGGGTTTGCACCACGTGCCGTGGAGCCAGACTAGGTGCTGGGGGCACCCTGTGATGACGAGCATCCCTTGGTGCCACTGTTGCAAAGGGAGACAGGGAGGGCTCCAAGGCTGTGATGGAGCCAGCGCAGACACCCAGACCCACACTCCAGCCCTGAGGGTGTCTGTGGGCTGTGATTGCTAAAGGCTTTGCTGCCATGAGCCCCATCACACCAGTCACCACCCTGGAGTGAGAGCATCCTGGTCCCTCATCAAGGGGGAGATGGAGAGGAGCCGGTGAGTTGGCTCAGGAGGTGCAGGGCAAACCAAGAGCTTGTCCAGATCATAGAATCACAGAATCATAGAATCTTTTAAGGTTAGAAAAGACCTCCAAGTTCATCAAGTCCAACCATCAAGCTAACACCACCATGCCTACAAAACCATGTCCTGAAGTGTCACATTTACACGTTCCTTGAACCCCTCCAGGGATGGTGACTCCACCACTTCCTTTGGCAGCCTGTTCCAGTGCCTGACCACTCTGTCAGTAGAGAAGTGTTTCCTAATATCCAATCTAAACCTCCCCTGCCACAGCTTGAGGCCATTTCCTCTCATCCTATCACAAGTTATTTGGGAGAAGAGATCAACACCCGCCTCCCTACAACCTCCTTTCAGGCAGTTGTAGAGAGCAATGAGGTCTCCCCTCAGCCTCCTCTTCTCCACACTAAACAACCCCAGTTCCCTCAGCTGCTTCTCATCAGACTTGTTCTCCAGACTCCTCACCAGCTTAATTCCCCTTCTCTGGACGTGCTCCAGCTACTCAACGTCCTTCTTCTGCTGAGGGGCCCAAAACTGCACGCAGTATTCGAGGTGCAGCCTCTGCAGTGCCGAGCACAGGGGCACGGTCACTGCCCTACTCCTGCTGACCACACTGTTCCTGACACAAGCCAGGATGCTGTTGGCCTTCTTGGCCACCCGGGCACACTGCTGGCTCGTGTTCAGCTGGCTGTCGACCAGCACCCCCAGGTCCCTTTCTGCTGGGCAGCTTTCCAGCTGCTCTTCCCCAAGCCTGCAGCGTCACGTGGGGTTGTTGTGACAAGGATGGCATTTATCCTCACCTGGTGAGTGGGCGGCCAGCAGGTCCCTAGGGGCACGGAGAAGGGTCTTGCCAGGGCGTTCGGAGGAAAGCTGGGACCGTGGGAGCAGCTCCCAAGGCACCCCCTCTCCCATCTTGATGGATGCGGCAGGAAGAGGTGCAAGAGCCAGGGCAGTGAGCGTGAGGGCTCCTATCTCCTGCAGTCCCAGCTGAAAACAAGGCCTGAAGTTCATGTTTTTGGTCCTCTCGCAAGAAGCTGGCAGGAGCAGCCCGGCTAAGCCTCGCGTTGGAGCAGCGGGTTCCTGCATCCGCTGTGCCGTGCACAGGTTGTGGGGGGACTTCTGCATCTGACCCTTTCTGGTCCCACAATGGTCACAGAGTTTTCAGCTGCTGCTCAGGGGGTTCAGCCTCCCCACCATGGGCACCCCCAAACCCTCCTTGGCTGGGCAAAGCTCTCCCAGAGACAAGGGAGCAGGATGGCGACGCCGGCTCAGTCCAAGCCTGCACGGCAGGGAGAGGAGGAAGCCCTGGACATGGCTGCCCTGCTCAGCAGCTATGTGAAAACACAGCCTCTGAATTTGGAACGCAGCTCAGTTTCTAAATACCACCAAGAACCGAAAAACTCACCTCAAAATGAAACCAGCCCAGGCCCTCAGGTTCAAAGTTTCCTGTATATAAAGAAACCTGCCAGACGGCTGCATTTGCACACAAAGGGTTTTGTTTTCGGGAGGAAGGTCTCTTTTTTGGAGGAGTAAACACAAGGCCTGCCCATCCTCCATGCCCCTGGGTGGGAGGCTTGCCTGGCAGCTCCGGGCGAAGGCAGGGCCTTGTCTCATCTTGCTGCCTGGCTGCTTTCCCTCTCCCGGGTCGCCCGCGAGCAGGCGGCTGCCTGCAGCACCGCCAACGCCACCGCCATACCGAGCGACCGGCCCGCTTGTCCTGTGAGCGCCGGACGCCGGCCGGCTGCGTCCCCGTGGCTGTGACACCCCGGAGGGTCCCGGGGCGTGGGGAGGGGTGCAGGATGGGGCTGTGCAAGGGCAGAGCTGGTCCTTCAGCAGAGGGGTCAAGGGCTGCCCGTGGGTCTCCTTGCACCGCGGGGGTCCCGGGGGGCTGTGGCGTGGCACTCGAGGTGCTCCCCCCACACAGGCAGCGCCTCGGCTTCTCCCTGGCACCTCCCGCAGCAGCCGGGGCCAAACACAACACGAGTCCGTCTCCTTGGCTGTCAGCAGCGCCTGCTGCTTTCTGCCTCCAGCCCTCAAAAGGCAGCTCTGCTTTTTCACAGGAGCAGCCTGGGGACCCCCACCCTGGCTTTACTCCCTCCAGCTGAGCTACAGGGCCCCCCGAGACCACCCTCCCCGGGCTGACGCACATTTGAGGCTGGCCCAGCGGCAGCCTGGCTGCTCCCCGGGGCGCTGCCGTGGGTGGCGTTCCCCCATCGCAGCAGAGGCTGCTTCTTGGGACGCGTTTTGGCCACGGGTGTGGGTCTTGCAGCTGGTGGTTGCTAAAGCCTTTGCTGGCACAGGCTTGGCCTCACCAGGCGGGCGCTGCAATTCTGGAGCAGGGGTGAGGTGGTCGCAGAGGGATGCAGGATCAGCCCCCTCCACCATTGCCTACTGAGACTCTTGCTCCAAATCCCTGTGAAGGGTCTGTTCCTTCAGCCACAGCCTCTGCTGCTTGACTTGGGATGATAGGACCATTCGTTGGGTTTTGCAGAGTGACATGGAGCTCAGCCTTGCCTGTCGGGGGTCCCTGCCGATGTGTCCATGGACTTGAATGTCCTGGCTTGAGTGTCTGTGGGGCTTGGACACCTTCCCAGGTGCCAGCTTTGGAGAACTGGTTCCTACTCGAAGCACTGGCAGAAGCTCTTTTCTCTTTTCACCTCCGAGGCAGGACACCCCTGCCTTGCCTCAGTTTACCATCCTTGCACAGAGGTGCTCTGCTGCTTGAGGGGAGGGAGGGAGAGCGGGCGGCAGGCTGGTAACGGGGACTCATCACGCTTTCCTGAGCCTCCTCATCCCTCCCTGGGCTGTCATTAGCAGCACGTTCGGCGTCTGGGCTGCGAAGCCACGCTGTCCTGCTTCTCCCGTGGGTGATGCAGCCGGGCTGGGCTGGCTGCGGGATCCGGGAGCGATTGCCCCAAGGCTCAGGGGGATGAGCCGGGCTGCTGTTCGGCTTGAGCCGCTCGGCTGGGAGAGCCTAAAACAACAAACAATGCAGAATAAGAGAACGTTTCACTGCTTTTTCCTGGTCAAGTGGTTTCCTGTTTTCTAAGCAGCTCTTCCAGCACCACTGGGGCAGAGGACTTGTCTGCGCAGAGCCTGGTCCCAGAGAACCTCACCGGGGAGGCAAGTTCCTGCTGCTTGACATCTGGCACAGAAAGAGGTCACAAAAGATTGGCTCCAGGATCAGCGGAGACCTGCAGCAGGAGACAGTGTTATTCTCGTCCCCTCTGGGCTGAAAGCATCCGTGAACGCGTGGGTCTTACCCAAGTCAAAAAAGGCTGGACACGCTTGTTTACACAGCCGGACTGGTATTTCTTAAGGACAGCTTTCCACGGCCTGACAAACTCATCACAGTTTGGGGGGCTCAGCCACCCGCTCGACATGCTCAGCCCTGCGCGGGGAGCGCGGGAGCTCCGAGGGGCTCTGCTGGGAGCAGGAACGGCCCGGTGCTGCGGTTCCTGCGGGATGCTGCTGAAGGCAGGGGACGAGGGCAGGATGCCCCGTGGCACACCCCTGCCATATTTCCCAGGAATATGGAGCGAGTGTCCCTCTCTCCACCACCACCTCTCAGAGTGGGCCCTGCACCCCGAGTGTGTGCTGAGGTCCTGAGCAGGGCCCTGGACCATTTTGGTGTCATTCTGGGTTGGATCTGTGCTTTCTCCCATCACCTTGCGTGGTGCCACTGCCCACCCGTTACCCACTGCCGTACCCCTGCCCCATCCCAGAGCTCCCCACCCAGCTCCTCCTGCTTCTTCCTCTGCCTGTCACTACCCTCCACTCCATCCTGGATGGTACCAGGAGCAGGGGCGGTGGGACCATCCCATCAGGTCTCCAGGGAAACACACAGATATTGTCTCAGTTGACAAACATCATCTTTCCGCTCCTTTGCTGAGCGTTATTTAAAAAAGGCTGTGGGCAGAGAGTCAGCCCTGAAAGCCAGCCTGTAAGCATCCTCCTCTGGGGCCTGTCTAGCCCACGGAGAAGAAGCAGGCAGAGAGGACGCTGACACACAGGGTGGCTGTCCCTGCTTGAATCAATCCTGGCTCCTTGTGGAAGACAGGATCCATCTGGAACTCCTCAGGGTCCATCCTGAATCCGTGCACTCTCAGCCACCCCTGACCATGACAGAAACACAAACCAGGCCGTTGCAGGAATGGAGAGACAGGCAGACACAGGGGACTCCTGTCAGCACCCATGTGCCTGGGCCCAGCCAGTGCTGCAGGATGCGGCCCAACACGCAGCATCTCCTCCGGGCAGGAGCAGGCAGCAGGGCCCCTGCCCAGCACGTGTAGGTCTCCAGCTCCCCAAAGTGAAGCCACCCCAAAGCCCAGCTGAGGTGGCCTCGCTGGTGACTCTCGTGTCTGGGGAGAGGCTCAGGAGACCCACAGAAGAGGGGCAGGCAGAGCTACTTGGGGGGCTGTGAGAGGAGGTGGAGATGCCCCTTGGCGGGGGTGATGCCCACCAAGTGGGACACAATCTGCTGTGGTGTCATGGTGCCAGGCTGGCTGGTGGCATGGCGGGGCGGGGGTGTCCCCCCTAAACCAGAGGTGAGGTATGAGGGGTGGGCTGGTGGACCAGAAGCTGTAGCACTGCGCAGTGACCTGCCCACCGGGCACCACAGCCGCGTCCTGCCGCTCTCCCACGCGCTGGCAGACCCGGTGTCTTATTCAGGGTTACTGCAAACACCGCCCTGATGCCAGCCCACGATGTGTGCCCACGCCGGGAGAGAGCAGGGGCAGGGTGCTTGGTAGCCCTGGGTGACAGAGAGGTCTGCAGTCTGCCGCTGCAGCTCACCCAGCGCTGGCAAGGCGAGGCTTTTGTGGGCAAAAAGCCTGACGCCTGTGCTGCATCAGGGCTTCTGGTGCCACCAGCTGCTGCCTTGATTTATCCTCCGGTGCTGAGAGCTCTGCGGCTCCATCCTCTGCTACCTGCACCTGCTGGCAGGAGGGGTGTCTGCGCCCCAGAGCAACCGGGGATCCCCTTTGGCCCCAACAGCAGAAGAAAAAAAAAAAAAAGCTTGCAGTTTCCTAGTTTTTCACCCAGATCTGGGGCATTTGTAGTGTCCTCATAGTGAGCCGACAGGAATATTCCTGATATCTGGAGCTGGGATAAGACAGACCCGGTGTGCTGTGAGCTCCTGTGGCTCAGACCTGCATCCGCGCAGCTGCGGCGAGACCAAGGGGCTCAGGAGGCACCGCTCAGCAGGAGCAACGCGCGGCCCAACGTGGCGCCTTCCTGCTTTTCTGAGGCCAGAAAGCAGTATCCAAAACAGCTTCCAAGAGCAGACAGGCCCACATCCCCGCACGCACGCATGGCCCTGCCTCGGTGGGCGGCTGGCTGCGCTGGAGCAGCTGCGCTGTGCAGATCCGCGGCGTCTCTGCATTGCTGCCCTCTGGCTGCCTCGGCGCATCTACGGCGTGTCTCGCCTCCGGCCGGAGAGATGCGGCCTGCCGCTGCTGGCACCGGGCTCCGGCTTTTGCAAGATGCGCCACAACTCAAGGACCTCCTCTGGGACCCGTTAACGTGCACCACCAGCCAGGCTCGGAGTGCCAAGCTCCAGGATGAAGGACTTGAATTTAGAGAATTTGTCTCATTTGCACACCAAATGAATTTAGAGGATTTGTCTGTTTGCACGTGCAATGCATCTCACAGCATCCTGGCCGTCCAGGTGTGGGTCCTCTCTCTGAGACATGCCCCGCTGTGCTAAGACAGGACTGTCCTGGTGGGATTCAGGGCGAGGAGGCTGGATCTCAAGGAGGGTCTTGCAGGGTGCAGTGTAGCAGAGATACGGCAGGGGATTCACATTCGCAGCGGGTAGCACGGCTTTTTGGTGGGCTCTCCCACCTTAAAAAGATGCTTTAATAGAATGCAGGAAAACGGCATGGAAAGCTCTGGAAAACATGGCTTTCATGAAAAGATGTGACAGGCTTCAGCTCTACGGTTTGCCCAAGAAAAGAGGAAGAGGCCGCCCAGGGTGAGTTACACAAGTATCTGCGTGGAGAAAAGATGTCTCCTGCCCAGCGGCAGTGGACACGCAGCTGGGAACTGGAGCAGCCCAGCCCTTGGGTTGGCTTCACCGTATACCACGACCCCAGCTCATCCCTGCCTCCAGGTGCTGACGCATCCTCCCTGGCCTGCGCCATGCGGCAGCAAGGCCCTTTGGCCCCAGGTAGCTGCATCCGCAGGTCCGTCCTGTGCCGAGGGCAGAGAGTACAGTCAGCGTCGCGTACGTGGGCTGTTTTTAGCGAGGTTAAGAAACTCAGTCCCCACGGAGTGACAAACTCAGCGTTTATTTGACTTGCTGCACCTATTTCTGTACCGGACGTTGGCTGAGAGGGGGCTATTTTTAACCACCCCTGGCTTACTATCTTCTTTCTAGCTGTTATCACGGGCTAGGAGAGGATCTGCGCGCTCTTTGTGAAAAAACTCACTGCCGATCCCAGACCAGATAAGCCTGCGGAAAGCCAGCCCCAGCGGCGCGTGGGCGCAGGCTCTCTCGCAGCAAAAATGGAAGTGACTACTTTCTAACCGCTTCCTTTCTTTCTGGGTGTCTCTCTCCCTCCTGCCCCTCCTGACAAGTTCGTTTCCTGTTATTGATAACGGCCCCTGCACCCAGTGAGAGGTCACCGCGCTCGGTGCCCCTACAAGGGTGCCGAGGTCCCCGCTGCTACGGGGTGCAGCGAGCCAAGGGACCCAGGGTACCAACGACACGATGGGTCTTTGGGATCTTCGGGCCTTTTCGTGGGGAGCTGCTTTTCCCTGTATGCTCTGGGGATGCAGAGCAGTTTCTTGTTCCTGGGAGCCTTCCTCCTGCCCACGCACCTCGCAGTGCGTTGCAAGCAGGTGCTGTGGTCTGCAGCCTCCTGAGACGACACGTGTGCCTCTTGGCCTGGGGCGAGCCGCTGCTTGCTGCCACCCCGCCAGGCTCTCCGTGCGAGGCAGGCAGCTATCTCCCCAGGGGAAACTGAGGCACGCAAAGGTTTCCAGGCAGCCCTTCTGAAAGCAAAGTGGTCTCGGAGGCAGCTGGGGAAGTGCGGGACAAGTCCTGGCCGCACGCGGATGAGCAAGATGATGACACCGGCGCCGGGGCCGTGTCCCCTCGAGGTGCAGCAGTGGGTCCCGGGTCACCAAGCAGCCCCATGGCTCTTGCTGTGGCTTCTCCTCCGGCATTTGTTGGATCGAGAGTCAAAGTCTCAGCACCTTGGAGATCTGGCCCCACATGCTGGCTTAGATCTCCTCTACCCTCACCACTCAACTTGGGAGCAATCTTCTGTGCCTGAAGCTAAAATGAACGCGGAGAGCTTGCTCTCACGTGGAGAGAGCAATAAACCGTGCTGTTGTAAGGCATCCTCATGCTAGGAGAACACCTTTCCCGGGGCTGTGGTCACAGGGGCACCAACCCTGCAGCGCTGCAAGCCCCACACAGATGGGGCTGGCGGCTCACCTGCTTTGCCTCTGCCTTTCTGTCTGCAAAGTTGGAGGAAAGCTCAGCTTGTTTGCAGGGGATGTGGGAGAATATCTAATTCCAGAAACCAAAAGTGGTTCTGCTCAGCAGTCATTCAAAGAAGAAAAAAAAAACCCAAAGAGTTAAGCAAGAAATTCAGGTGATAAACCAACCTTTTGGTTCTCCTTGAGGAGAAGGGCAGGAGCACAGGGGCTGGCGAGATCTGCGGCGGATGGCTTGAGAAAATGAAACGGCAATTGCTTAATTGCTTCCAGCCAGAGCCGGGCAGCGGCGGGAGCAAACCCTGGCAGACCGTCACTGGCGATGGGGAGGAAGGTCACCCATCCGCTCCCTCCGGCTCTCCCTGCTCAGGGTCAGCTCCATCCCAGCGGGATGCCGAGGGTCAGGGCTCGCATGCAGCACTGCTCGGCGGGCTCTGAGCTCCCTGCAGCCCTGCCGACACGGGCTGCGCGTGGCGGACGTTCGCATGCGGTGGCACAGAGTGCCGGGGCTGTCCTTGGGAATGCGCTCAGGCGGAGGAAGCTGGAGCAACCAGACCTTGTTCTCCAGGAAAAGCAATCTGCAGAGGTGCTGCGCTCCGCTCCCAGGTCCTGGCTGTCCCCAGTGACATGGAGCCCCCCGATACCATGCCGTAACCGGGCTGTTCACACCCCCCACGGCTGGCTCTGCGGGACGCTCGGGCTAATTGCACAGTCCTTCTTCTGCCTGCCGGGAGCTGATCGGCCGGTTTTAACAGAGTCTGCTGAATCCCGAGGCAGCTGCTTCACCTTCAAGCCCATGAGTGATGTTTAGGCAGCGAAGGAGATGGGCTAATTTCCAAAACACTGCAGGACGTCCTGAGCTCCCACTTATGTCAGCGGGAGCAAGACCAGCCCCGTCTCACCGCTGGACGCAGAGGTGATGGAGGCCCAGCGAGACGAGGCCATGGTGCGGTAGGCAATCCCGGGGGAGTGAGACCACGGGGAACCATCTGCGTTTTAGGTGCAAGCTTGGTGCCTGCCTGTGCTCAGGTGACTTTGGGGCTACGCTACTATTTGGAGAGGGTGAGGAGAGGTGCTGAGGTGTGTGGATTGGAGCAGGGTGGCTGGGAGAGGAGGCTGATGCTCGGGAGGCTGGAGGGCAGAAATGGGAGTAAGGACTGGCGGGGCGTTAGTGGGAAGAACAACTCCCAGTCTGAAGCTGGTAGCTGCTCTTTGCACGAAGGGAACTGGCTATGAGGATATGGCCAGAGGATGCTCGGAGTGCAAGATGACTCTGTGGAAGTGGAATTGTACAACGCAAGTGAACAACCAGCAACTACCAGCCAGGGATAAATCCTGATCTCCCTCCCTGAAGCACCAGCTCCATAAGGTCCCCATGTCCTGCTGGGCTTTCTGAAAATAAAACCACAGCCATACAGCCCCTTGAAGACCCCTGGGGCTCTGCCACAAACCTCTCCAGTCCCTGCATCCCAGCTCATGACCATAATGCACACGTGTCCACAGACAAGGGACACACGGGCTCCCACATCTGGCACATCTCTGGGCACCTCACGTTGGGCCAGGTTGAATGGCTGATGTGGCAACAGCTGGGACCCTTCCTTCTGCGTTCGCCCCTCCATGACCAGTCCTCTGCTGTCCCAGCACCCCTCTGGGCATCATCATCACCTCCCAAAACACAAACGCCACACTCGCTCATTCTGCAGAGCTGGTGGTGCAATATGGGACGAGCATGGCTGAAAACAAAAGTGATCAGAGGGCTGGAGCAGCTCTCCTGTGAGCACAGGCTGAGAGCTGGAGCTGTTCAGCCTGGAGAAGAGGAGGCTCCGGGGAGACCTGAGAGCGGCTCCCAGTGCCTAAAGGGGGCTGCAGGAAAGATGGGGAGAGACTCTTCAGCAGGGCCTGCTGTGACAGGATGAGGGGTGATGGTTTTAAACTAGAAGGAAGCAGATTCAGACTGGATATAAGGAAAAAAAAATTATGCTGAGGGTGGTGGAGCACTGGCCCAGGTTGCCCAGAAAGGCGGTGGATGCCCCATCCCTGGAAACATTCCAGGCCAGGTTGGCCGGGGCTCTGAGCAACCTGATCTGGTTGGAGATGTCCCTGCTCCTGGCAGGGGGTTGGACTGGATGGGCTTTAAAGGTCCCTTCCAACCCAAACCATTCCGTGATCCTGTGTAGGGGTCAGGAGGTCTCAGCAGTGTAGATTCTTCTGCCCCTGGGAGCCTGGGCCGTGGCACCTCCCTGCAGCACCACATCTCTGCTTCCGTCCTGCATTCTGTCCATCCTAGATGAGTCCCCACGACCAGGACAGTCCCTTCAGTCTCCATCAGTGTTTTCTGGATAAGGAAAAGCCCTGTTGTCCCCAGGGGCTCTGTCCTGGATGTCCTCCTTCGTCCCATCTGGCACAGGTACACGTGTGGCTGGTAGAGCCAAGCCAGTGGCATGGGGAGGTCCATGAGTGGTAGAGGGAAAGTGTGGCAGGGTTTTCTGGGGTACTTCCCTGAGCATGGCTACCTCCATGTGTTGCTTCAGAGGCAGAGGATACACTGCGTCTCAGTACCTCTTCCTCCTTTTACCCCTCTGCGTGGTCTCACCGGGGCACAGGAGTGACCCAGGTCCCAGGAGAACCAAACAAGGTCGTTTTGCAAAGGGAGTCCATCCTTCACTGTGGCTTTTGGGAGGGTTTCATGACCAAGGCAGAACCTGGCAGGAGGAAGAAGGGTCCTACTGCTGAGGGCATCCCAAATCCTTTGAAATGGCCATCAAATCTCTTAAATCACACTGGGCCACAGATCACTAAAATTGACAGCACACAGGGAGCTCTTGGCCTCCATAAAAGTTTTTTTCCACACCACTTTTGCAGCTTGACCTTGTTTCTTGGATAAAGCCATGTTTTGGGGAAAGGTTCCCATTCCCTTTGGGGGAAAAGGGCTGAAATCCAGCTCCCAAAGGCCAGTGCTGCTCCCTGGTCTCCTGCTTGCTGTGCTCCGTGCAGAGGAGCAGGATGTGCTCATGGTGCCTCCCGGATACAGCGAGGAACTCTGGATGTCCTAGCTCTGGGGGTTGGAACCCTGTTTCTCTGCACCTTTGGGTGTTGCTAGGTTTTGTGGATGTTCCCTGGGCCCTACAAGGTCTGCAGAGGTCCAGCCATCTCCACCCTCCCCGTCGCTGGCCCCTGGTCGGGTGGGTGTGAGTGCACTCGCGTCTGCTGGCAGCACCGTGGTACCTGCCCCGATGCCATGCTGAGCTTGTCCCTTGTTTTTCCCGGGGCTGGAGCAGCAGCGCGGTGAGGAGGCAGCAGGTCTGTGCAGGGTTGGGCCAGCAAAAGGCAGGAACGGCAGCCCCAGGGGTTTGCACCTCAGGGACCCCTTGAGCTCAAAGCCACCCAGATGGGAGAGGTGCCCCCTCCACTAAGAGGGCAGATACAGTCCCAGCCTCAGCCTTGCTGAGGAAGGAAGCTTCTGCATTGTCTGACAGGTTGATACTTCAGGAAAGAACACTTTTTGTTTACTCTGGTCCCTACTGAGGGCAAGTTTATGTGGCTACCTTGTTAAGTACTGCACTGCTGGTCATCTCAGGAAGACTTCTCAGTCAGAAGACGGAGGGTGGGAGGGAAGGGCAGTGCTGGGGCTTGTTTGTCTGTGGTGGGGGCTGTCTCTACAGCCAAGTTCTTTCATCCTACATGGGACAGAGATCAATTCCTCAGTCCATCCTCAGGCCTGATACAGAGCTCAATTCAGGCCTGCAGAGGCTGCTGGCACCCTGAGATCTGCTCATAGGACACAGATGCTGGAGGCCCTTGTCTCCAGGGTAAGTTGCTCTGCTGCTGACCAAGCCCAGCACTTTGCTCTGGAGCTTGGTCCCCTTGCTCTCCCAGCGTTCGGTTAAAAGGTGGCACTGACAGGGTCTCCCACGGGCCATCAGCGAAGATATTGTTTTCAGGATGAAAATCCGACACCCCCTCGCACACACGTTCCTGCAAACACACAGGTGAGCACAGACACACACCTCTCCAGCACAGTCACCAGTAGTGCCAGCACCACACGTCCCATGGCTGGCCAGTCACCCCAGTGAGCTGGGTTGGAGGTGGCCCAGGGCAGGGGGCTCCGCGGGGCAGCAAGGAGGAACCAGCACAGTGGCTGGAGGCAGAAGGCGTTTGGGATGTGGGGTCCGTGGTGGCTAGCAGGGATGCAGCGGGAGCCGCCGAAGCACGGCGGGGTGGGGGCAGAAAAGGAAGGAAGTGTGCAGTGTCTTTGCGCAGGGCCTGGGCAATGACAAACAGGAAGAGCAGCAGGGCTGCGGCAGCGGGCATCGGCAGGAAGGATGGGCAGTGCCCCAAGGGTAGACGGTCCTACCTGAGCTGGACCCTCCCCAAATACACCCCTTTCCCAGCCCCACTGGGGAGGGGGACCCCACATGTCCTCCCCTGAGGTGCCCAGGGACAGTCCCGGCGGCAGAAGGGTGGCAGGTGGCACCCACAGAGAGATGGGTTATGGGGACCGTGGGGTGGTGCGAGGACCTTACTGTGCATAGCTGGGCACGGAGGGTGGGAGTCAGGCTGGCTCGCTCCGCAGCGGGATGGGGGATGGCTGGAGCACAGCCTGGGCAAGGCGAAACGGCCAGGGTGGCAGGGAGGGGAGGACTCATCCTGGCTTCCTGTGGGGCAGGTGGGGTCTGGTGTCCCCAGAGCAGCACCACGTGAAGCATCCCACCTCGACCCTTCTGCCTGCGGCCCAGTCCCACGGCTGGGTGTCGCCCGTCCCTCCGTGCCCCGTGGGCTGGCAGCGGCACCAGCCACGGCTGGTTGCAGAGGTCACGGAGCACACCCCACCGGCCCTGCTGGCGATGCCCATGGAGGCACCCCAGGATTTTGGGGGAAGCAGGGCTGTGCCCGTAGGCACAGGACGGGGGTTCACCAGCGGGAAGCGGGGCTGGGGCTGCAGGCGGCCCGGCGGAGCCGAGCTGCGGCGATGTGGCCGGTATGTGTGTGGGCGGCAGGCAGGGTGGGGGAGAAGGAGGGAGAGGAAGCAGCAGAGGCAGCAGCTCCTTTGATAAGCAGCTTCCTGAACACTTTCAAACCGTGGTGTTAGACCGACACGCGCGGCGCCTGCGGGCCTGTGCCAGGACTGACGGAGCCCACGCCGCGGGGCAGCAGGTAGGCAGCCCTCCAGCCCGCCCGTGCCGCCCGCCGGAGAGGGGACCCCCACCGGGCAGTGCTGGGCCCTGGCACCCACGGGCGGTGGGCATGTGGTCGCTGCCAGGCAGCCCTGGGCAGGGCTGGGATGCTGGGCAGGGTGATGGGGATGCTCTCCCTGCAGGTGCTGGCAGCTGGGGCTCTTCCCAGTCCCTCCTGCCTACCATGGGGCTTGGCTGGGGCATCTCCCAGGTGTTTTCTGGCCAGTGCGCAAAGGATGGCTGCTGGGGTTGGAGTCTGATGCTGACTCCGGTCAGGATCTCCCCTGGTGCTGCAGCTCCTGGGGAGCAGCCGCTTTTGCCCTGCCTGGCCGGGGGACAGGCCCCCCAGGATGCCCTGCATGGGGCACGGGGGTGGTGTGCATGGCAGCGGCAGCGCTGTCACCCCCAGAAATACCGCTGGGCAGCAGGGAGTCATGGGGAACCGCTCCTGCCCTAGCCGCATTCCCAAACAGCAAAGCCATAGGGTGGACCCAGTCCTCTGTAGGACTTCCCTAAGCTGACGGGCTACCTGGAATCTAACTCTTTGTCCACCAAAAGCTCCGACTCCGCAGCATCCCTTGTCCCTTTTAGTCTGTCTCTTCCTTATGGAGGGAGCTGGGGATGAGAAGGAGCCTCATGATCCCAGGGTACTGCCTGCACCATGAGGACCTCTGCCCAGAGGTGAACCAGCATCACCTGCATCTCCCCATCCCTGCCAGAGGCTGTCCTGGGGCTGGTGGTGGTGGAGCCCTGGCACCCTCCTCCAGCTGGGCTACCCCATCGCCTCTTGCTCAACCACTCAGAAAAAGCAGTTTCCTCTTGACGGTTGCTGAGACCTGTGGGATAGAGGAGGCTGTCCCAGGGCCTCCTCGCCAGAGCCATGAGGCTGTTGAGGGCACATCGCCCCGTGTCTCCCAAGAGCAGGAGCTGGCCAGGCTCCTTAGGGTGCCTTCAGCCCACCTCATCTCACCTGCCGAATGCTGCTGCACCCATGCGGATCCCACCTCTCCCTCCTCCCCACGATGTCCCCAGCCTGAAGCAGGAATGTTGGGGAAGGGCTGGAAACACATGGCAGCATGTCCTTCCCATGGAGGTGGAGAGCATCTCGAGCTCCCCCAAAACCAGACCGTGCTCCGGCGACACAGGGCGTGGGCATCCTCTGCTCGGTGCAAGCAGACGGCCATTGGTGCCAAGCCCAGGGTCACCAGTGGGTGCCTGTGTGGGCTGCAGTGCTGCGGGCACGCTGGAGGGCAAACATGCTGGCAGCTCTCCGGATGCCACCTGCCTGGACGCAGGGGCTGGGGGCCCTGGTTCCAGGTCAGCTGAGGACCCAAAACCTGTCCCTTGGTCAGAGAACCCACCCAGCCTCATGGTATCTTTCAGACCTGCCTTGTCTTTTCCAGCTGCTTCTCCTCCGATGGCTCCTTGATTCCCTGGGAGCAGAGGACTCCTCGTGTCCATTCCCTGCGCTTCAGGACGAGGGTTTCGTGGCTGCCGCAGCATGGTACAAGCCTGCTTGGTGTGCTCCAGAGTTCATAACAGCACCCCGACGGCCTGGGCAGACATGGACAAGACAGAAAAGCCCAGTCCCTCTGCCAAGAAGCACGTGCGTCTTCAGGAGAGGTGAGCACGGCTGGATGGTGCCTGCAGCCCAGACTGCGGGTAGCCATAGCATTGCTCATCCCCAAGCCGTGGGCTCCCCCAAACTTCCTTCCCCCAGCCCAGCCCTGCCAGCCCACTGCCTGCTGACTCGTACAGATGCCAGGTCTGAGTGTGGAGGCAGCCCTGACCCGCCCCAGACCAGCCCGGGCCAAATCTAGACACCATCCTTTGGAGGCTTTCCAGCAAAAAGGCCAAATAACCAGTTAGTTCCTTGCTCCTCAACCCTCCTTGTCTTCTGGGGTCTCTACCTGGCCTCTTTCTTAATCCTTGGTTATTCTCTGCCTGGCTTTTTTAACGGATGATATGGCAGGATGGGCTGCCTTCCTGTCTGGTGGTGGCAGGGGGTCAACCAGGAACCCCTTTTCTTCACAGGAGGGGCTCCAATGTGTCGCTGATGCTGGACATGAGCTCACTGGGGAGCGTGGAGCCCATCCAGCCTGTCTGCACGCCACGGGACATCACGCTGAAGTTCCTGAGGACATCCAGCCATGTGCTGAGAAGAGAGGAGCTCCAAGAGCGTGCCCAGAGCCTGACACAGCTCCAGGAGGAGTTTTCGGTGCGATGCTCCCCTCCCCTCTCCTTCCTCATGCAAGGGGTTGGTGGTGGAGGGGGCTGGCAGGAGTGGACATCTCTGAGGGAGGCTCGGAGCCCGGCTGTGCCCCACAGCAGCGGTGGCAGGGAAGGCGATGTGGGCAAACAGGGGTGAGGGGTGCTCTGGGTATCCCCTGGCTGCGTCCCTGGTGCACACAAGTCCCCACTGCATCCCTGGAAAGCCTGTCCTGCACTCCCATGGCATGTTCTTCTCCCCAGGTGGCCTCTCTGGAAGGTGAGCCACCACATCTAGGGTAAGGACAGGGCTCATCCCAGAAGCTGACATCTCTGGTGATGCTTCTAGGGCCCCGGGTCAGCTTCTCACTCCCTGAGGGACCAGCTCTGCCGTGACAAGGGGACACAAGCAGCAGCAATGGGGTTTTCCTCACAGTTGTTCTCTCCTCCTGCAGAAAATCCCACCCAACTTTGTCAGTCCGGAGGAGCTGGAGATCCCTGGACGTGCCTCCAAGGACAGATACAAAACCATCCTCCCCAGTATGTGCTGCTGCATCCCTTTGCCTCACATTTGCCCCGGGAAAGGGGTGGGTGGCTGTGGGTGGGTGTATGCGCACGGGAGAGGGGTGCCTCACAGCAGCCTTGGAACCAGGACGGGCGCTCCTCGGTGCTCTTGGTGCTCCTGTCGTGCTTCTGCTGCTCCTACTGCATGTTGCAGCGGGTATAAGGGCCAAGAACATCACAGGAGGACTCTTTGGGCTCTAGTCAGGCACTGTGGGAAGGCCCTGGGGAGTCATTGTCTGGTGGGCGAGTTACCCCACATGCTCCCTGCGGTACAGGAATTTTTGGCCATGGCTTGCTGTACCCTGCCATGGTAGTGAGGGTAAACTGGGGCAAGAAGGGGCCTGAGGGAGAGTGCAGAGAGCTCTGAGCACGGCATAGAGCTGGGGGGACTCAGGTGCCAGCTGTTGGAGCTGAGGCAGAGAGGATGCGCAGGGCCAGGCTCTGACGTTGTCCCTGGGGTAACGCCTGCCGTGTCTTTCAGATCCTGAGAGCCGGGTCTGTCTCAGGAGGGCAGGGAACCAGGAGGAAGACAGCTACATAAATGCCAACTACATCACGGTGAGTGTCCTGCCTGGCTGGAGAGTGCGTGGTCCCCCAGGTCCTGCAGCCCATGGCTCACGGGGCATCGGGCTGCAAACCCCTTGGTGCCACAGGTGCCACGCCGGGACCCGCATGCCAGGGCACTGACTGCCACCCACTGGCCTGTGGCTGCCCTGAGGCAGCAGTCTGAACTTGCTACCCCTTTCCGAGCTGGAGCGATGCGGCTCCATCAGCGCGGGGCAGACACACTGTCCCTTTTCGGGGAAAGCCTCACGGGGCGGCTGCTCTCAGGTCCCACTGCCTGGGTGGGTTGAGCACCTGTACGGGCTCCCTCGCAGTGGCTTCTCCACCTCTTCCTCATGCACAAGTCGGTTTTCTGGCGATGCCACCGGAGGCGAGCTGCGTCAACAGAGCATCGCAGCCCGGTGATCTTCAGCCCTTACACATCCAGGAATTCCCTCTCCGCTCAGGGGGGTTTGTTGCAATTTCCCAAGGAGAAAGCTAAGGAAGGGGAGGGCGTGGCTATCTTTGATACCCGCCGGGGTCCCTGTCCAGCGACTGAGAAATCCCCAGGTCCAAGGGCGTTACTTCAGGCAGCCCAATTTACGATCGTCATCCTGCTGTGCAAATGACCACTTCCAGGCTGCAGTCTCCCTTGTGCTGAGCCGTACGTCACCTTAAAACAGAACCTTGTGCCAGCTTCACGTGGGTGGTAGGCTGCTTTGTGAGCAATTCATCTCGTTTCAGCATCTTTGGGGCAGGCTGGGGGCACTGGGAAGTAGAAGGGGGGTCTGCAGCCGCTCTGGGTGCCTGGCAGCGAGGAGAGCGTGGGAAGGTGGGACTCAGAAAAGTGCCCTCTGGTGCGGCAGACAGAGCCCTGGAAGGTGGTCTGAGAGCACAGGTTGGAGCCGGAGGGTGTTTAGTGGCATTTCTTGTCTGGTGGTGCTCATGGGTGCGAGCCAACGAGACAGCAGTGGTGTGAGCTGCCAGCATCCTGCAGTGAGGGGCCAAGTCTGATTTTGGGCACAGGAGGACCATGGCTAAAGCTGCCGGGAGGCTTGCTGGTCCCAACCAGGGTCTGAACACAGGCAGCAGGGCAGAGGATTACTTTTAGAGCGGTCTTCCTGAAGCAGCCTGGCAGCGTGCAGCTTCGCATCAGGTGGCACCATCACCCTGCCCACATGCATCAGGGGGTACGTGAGCGCGTGGCATCCTCTCCATCTCACACGAGTGCTAACAGAAACGCACAAACACTGCCCATCCCTGTCTCGCACATGTATGTGCCCACACGTCTCTGTTTGGAGCTGGTATTCCCTGACCGCTTCCTCCAACTTACCTCTCCAAGGGTGTCAGGGTGCAGGAATTTCTAGGCACAGCAGCAAATCAGCAACCCAGCCTGCTTCTGGCACACTTGGCAGGCACAGCGAGTCTGGAGGAGCTCTGCAGGTATTTGGTCACATCATTGGGATCGAATGTTTTTCCTGCTGACTCTAGCCCGTGAATTGTTTTTAAGCAAGAGGAGCAGGTGGGGGGAAATTCCCAGTGTTGACACCTCCAGGTCTTACTGGAAATCTCCTTCTGAATGGAAAATCATTTCCTAGGGGAAAAAAAAATCTTGAGGCATGGCAGTAGGGCTATATAAAATGTTCTTGAAAATGTTCCTGCAACATGCAGTGTTGCCGTGCAACTTCTTGTGCGACCAAGCTGTTAACAGGATTGCTGCAAAGACCTGGATTAAATCACAGGGGTTTGGATGCATTTTTAACCAAGATGTCTTTTAACAAAGCCATAAAGCTCTGCCCAGAGTGCTGCGCACTCGCTTTTCCAAAAGCTGTGGGCGCTGCGTGTGCCTCCCCAGGGCATCCTCAGCCGGGTCCCTGACTCCTCGCTGTGCTGCCAAATGGCATCTCCAGCTAGGAGCTGGAGTAACGTGTTACTGGCCTGGGAGAAGGCTTTCCCACACCTCTGCCTGCCCTCCAGCTTCTGCTCTCCAAGCTTTTCTATTTCTTGGCAGTTTTATACTGGGAGAGGAAGTGACCATGGAGGCAGAGGATGCCTGGAGCTGTGAAACAGAGCCTGGGGCAGAGGCGGGGCAGGGGTCTATGCTGACCACCTCTCCGGTGTTCCCAGACCCAGCCTTCCCACTGCTGGGCAGTGCCACCCCCCCTCCCGAGCCCGGCGGAGAGGCAGCACTGGTGGGACCCAGCCGGGGCTATCCCAGCTCCCAGCCAGAGCAGAGCTTGATGACTTCTGCTCCTCCTCGGGGAAATGCCTCCGGTGAGAAGCGTGCTCCCTGTGTGAGCTCTGCCTCGCCAAGGGATTTGCCACGCTGGCTACCGTCACACCGGTAACCTGGGGACGCTTGCACGGAGCTTGGGTGCACGTGGGGCTCGCTCCCGGCTTGTGAGACCGGGAGGATGGAGAGAATATCTGGTAGCTCCTGATCAGGTCTATACAAGCATTTCAAGGACAGATTTAGTAGGAAATAGCCTGTGTGGCTCAGTCTCTCACCTGCAGAGGAAGACAAGCACCACAGAGCTGGGGTGGCCCCGCACACAGCAGGGTCCCCCCCAGGGTGGCTGATGGACCATGTGCTCGGCAGGGCTACGCGGGACGGCCCCGGGAGTACATTGCCACCCAGGGACCCATGCTGAACACCGTGACTGACTTCTGGGAGATGGTGTGGCAGGAGGAGGTGCCCCTCATCATCATGATAACCAAGCTGCAGGAGCGCAAAGAGGTACAGTTATCCCTCCCCTGGCGTGGGCACAGCACCCTGGCCGGGAGCAGAGGGCAGGGTGGGGTAATAACAGCAGGAAAGGGTTATGTGAGATCAAATGTGGGGTCTGAGCACCTGCTTGATTTCTCTGCTTTGCTCTCAGAGGGTACCCCCGATCGATCGCACACGAAGGAGGAGAGCCCCAGGGCTGCAGCCTTGGCCCCATCCAGCAAAGCCTCTCCTCCTCACATGGCCTCTCGTGCCCTGCGCATGCTTTGCTGGCTGGATAATAGGATAAGGAGATTAGAGCAACCCCTGGGAGAGGGAGCAGGGGCAGCAGTCAGCAGAGTCCCTCCGGCCCCGAGCAGCTCTCCTCCTGGCCTGGGAGGTCTCCGCCGGTGGATCCAGGCTGGGATGGGCGCTGGCAGCACTGTGCCCTGCGTGGCAGCCACCCTGTGCCTCGGCTGCGATCCCTGGCTCCCCGTCCACACAGCGCTGGCCTGGGGTGCTCACCCTCTCTTTCCTGGCCATGGCCATCCCCCCTTCTCTCCCTGGCTGGCGCAGCATCCCTGTGCCTTGCACTGGGCAGGCTGGGTCCTCCTGGGTCTGGCAGGACACGGACTGGTCCAGGAACAGCTCCCGTGGGGCTGGGGAGAACCATGCAGCCCCGGGGTCTGAAAGCCATATGGCAGGGCATGGAAAGGGTGCAGGGGGAGCAGACGTGGGGAGAGGGATCTTTCCCTTCCTTAGCTTCCCCTCTGTATCACCCCACATCCACCTTCCCTGCTCCCCCGTGCCTTCCCGGGTAATGTCCTTCCCCAAGAGCACTGAGCAAAGCATCGCTCAAATGTCCAGTGGGTGCCTTGAGCATGAACAGCCATGAACCCTGGCTTGTTCTTTCAGAAATGTGTCCACTACTGGCCTGAGAAGGAGGGCACCTACGGCCCCTTCGCCATCCGCGTGCAGGGGGTGAGCGAGTGCGTGGAGTACGTGGTCCGGGATCTCTCCATCCAGGTGTGTTCAGCCTCCATCCTGGGGTCAGAGGGGGGGCCCAGCGGGGCCTGGCAGTGCCCCCGACACCCCCGGGCTCTCTAGTGGGATGGCAGCGTTGTGTGACAGGAGAGCAGAGGGATCATGGCTCGGAGAGCTGGCGCTTACGAGCCCCCTGCCAGAGGAGGGGTCTGCAGAGCTCCTGCCTGCCCGAGGGGGCTGAGAGGGAGCAGGACCCAGCCCTGGGGGGCAGAGGAGTGGAGGTCAGTGGGCTAGAGCTTTTCTGCTAGCCCTTTGCTGTCTGCACTGCGCCTTTGGGCTCTGCCCCGTGGGCTCTCCATAGTCACCCCGGGCTGACACCAAAAGGATCTCGCTGGCTTTGTCTGGACTGTGGGGACAGTATGGGGACATTCTGTGCCTGCTTCCATCTTCTGGAAGGGGACACTTCCCAGTGGCTCTCCTGGGTGTCTGGCAGAGGCTCAAAAAGAGATTTGAGGGAGGTGATGATGAGAGGAGATGAGATGAGCACCGGCTGCCCAGCCTCTTCTTGAGTAGGACGCCATGCCTTCATTTGGCCCAGTCCAAGAGTCTGTGCCCCCACATCCTGATTCCTCTTTCTTCTGTGCTGGAAAAGCGTGAAGGTGAATGCCGCCAGGTCAAACACATCCTCTTCCCTTCCTGGCCGGACCAGCAGACACCCGAATCAGCCAAGCCCGTGCTGCACTTGGTGTCCAAGGTGGAAGAGACTCTGCAGGCTGCAGCCAGCCCAGGGCCCATCGTTGTGCACTGCAGGTAAGAGCTTCCCCCTCGCCCAAGCCCCTCCATGTCCCTCCCTTTGGGATCAGTCTGCAAACGCAGGAAGGGAAAATCCCACCTGTGAATGCTCATGGGCTGGTCCCGCTGCGGTGCAGGGGCACAGCATTCCCATAGCGGAGTTGTTCAACCAGCAACTCCAGTCCTGGCGTCAGGATGATGGCAGTAGCGTGCTGCACGCTGCCCTGGAAAGAAATCTGGTTTGCACCTGGGTCTGTGGACAGCAAGGAGGGAACAGGAGACCTCTGCAGGGTTGGGACCCAGACACCAGACCCACGGCTGATCCATGGCTCAGGCTCCTGCTTCCTCTGCCGCTGAGCATGGCCTGCGGCTTGGCTGTGAAGCTGTTTTTCGGGGCAGCCCTCCCTGAGGAGGTGGCCTCTGTGTGTTTCTTCTCGCTGCAAAGTGAATTTGGGGACGGTGGAGCAGAGTGCCCGATCGTCCTTGCGCAACACAGGCAGCACGTGATGCTCCAGGCTGGCCTGCCCCAGGGCAAACTGCTTGGTGCCCAGGCTTAGAGCACAGCGGGGAGGGGAGGTGAAGGGGCTGCAGAGACCCCTGTGCCACACAGGGACAGGGGGCACAGGCTGGTTTTGTGATCCCAGAGCAGCCTCAGCTGGGCTGTGCAACACGGCGAGACCTCCTTGCCATGGCAGCAACACCAGCCCCTGTCTTTTGGTGCCTGGCTTAGAAAGTTGGTCTGGCAGCTGGGACTGGGACTCCAGCATCCTTCCAGGAAGAAATGGCAGCACACCAATTCGGGAGCATCTCCAGCTTGGACAGACTGCGGTGCAGGCAGTGGATACTGTCAGTGCTCAGCACAGCTGTGTCTGTCCCGCAGCGCAGGCATCGGCCGGACGGGCTGCTTTATCGCTACCAGGATCGGGTGCCAGCAGCTGAAGGAGAAGGGGGAGGTGGATATCCTGGGAATCGTGTGCCGTCTCCGCATAGACAGGTGGGTGCTCAGGGCAGGCTGCTCCTTGGAGGGTCTAGGCCTGGGAGGAGGGATGCAGAGGGATGCGGGGACAGGCATCGCAAGGGTTCATGGGGACAATTTTTGATAGAAACCAGAAGAGTTGCTGAAAGATGCAGATGTGGCAACAGCAAATGATTGCCCAGTGCCGGGCCAGCTTTGCTGTCAGGGCTATTGTAGCTCTGAGGACCTGAGGATGTGAGGGAGGGCAGAGCGGCTCTGAACCTGGCAGCCAGTTTGCCCCTTCTAGCTCAGCCACTACATTCAGAAACACTTGATTTTGCCACTTTTCAAGGAGAAGTACTGGAAAAATTAGAGCCAAATCAGTTGCTAATCTGCATTTTTAACAGCCCAGCAATGCTTCTGAGCTCAAATCGCTTTGGACAGCTCTGGCCCCTTTTCCAGATGTACCTGGACGTAGCGGGTGAAGCAGGAACACTTGTGCTGCAGGAGCAGGGAGCTGGGGGTGGGCTGTGGGCTCCAGCGAGGTGTCAGCAGATCCCGCCTTTCCCTTGCAGAGGCGGGATGATCCAGACGAGCGAGCAGTACCAGTTCCTCCATCACACACTAGCTCTCTACGCTTCCCAGTTGCCGGAGGCGGGAGGCCACTAGCGCAGGGCTCCCTCCGGGATGCCGGCTCCCCGCTCCGACCTCTCCTGCACCGGCCTTGGGGATACCTCTGCCAAAACCCCTCCTGCTGCCGCCGGGCCACAGAGCAGAAGCATGAGCATCCCTGGATGAGCGCAGCCGAGCAAACCCACGGAGACTGTGGCCTTGCGACCTGGGGATGAGCAGGGTTTGGCGGGTTGGCGTGAGGGATTCGGTGGGTGCTCGAGGCGGCTGTTGCTGCTGGCTCGAGGCAGATTTCACGCCTGGAAAGAAGCTTTGGCTTTCGAAACGTGCAACTTTTTATCCTCCACTAGAAGGGCAAGCTGTGCAGAGGAACTGAAGCTGGGTGAGCACCAGGAGCATGGTTTGCCTTTTAGCCTCACAGAAATGTTTACCCCATTAGACGCGGAGCCGGTACAATTACCCTGGAAATAAACAGAGCCCTTCTCCTGATTTCGTATCATCTCAGGACAGAGGCTGAGCTTGCTCTGAAGATGAGCCACAATGCTCTTCTTGCTAGAGATACCCCTTGATGATTTGGTACAAAAGGTGCACAGCTGTTCCCTTCGTTACGTGGCTTGCTTTCCTCCCCACCTTTGGCCAACACCTTCCCAACAGCCTTAAAATAGGGGAGATTCCTAAGTGCCTCTGCAGTTTTGCAAGCAACGTGTTCCCAATCGCCTTCTGTTAGACGAGGGTGAGGGTTTTGCATTCTTGGCTTTATTCTGAAATCAGAACAAAATAATAATTGGATTTTGTCGGGGATTTTTCACTGCTAAGTTCAGGGGAGGGGAAAGGAGAAGAGGGAGAAACATTTTGGCACAAAGCATGGAGAGCGAAACATTCTGTAAAATATTTCAGAGCCATTCAAAGCTGGCCTTCAGCTGGTGGGCAGTGAGGACTGACTGGGAGCTGGGGGCCGCCCAGCCTGCGCCTGCCCGTGCCCACAAGCCCTGAAGCGGCTGGCTTGGTGGGTGAGATCCAGGGAATAAAAGGGTCAATCCTCTTGCTGAGAGAATCTGAGCTTGCCACAGCTCCCACAGCATCCCCAGACCAGTGCTGTGTGCATGGACCCCCCTCCGCCGCTCTGAGGGTCCCCAAAATGCAGTTGAATGGCTGCCCAATGGTTTTGCCCTGGTGCCCATTGTTCAGGCTCTGTGGTTCTCTTGGAAGGAAAAAAAATGGTTGGATAAAAAGAGAAGTTTTATCCTTAGCTCTGTAGTTCTCCTAACGTGTCATCCGTCCATCAGTGAGCACAGCCCCCTCCTACTGCACCAGGAACAAACCCACTCACTGGCCCTGCAGCAGGAAAAGCCCCAGATCTGGAGTCGCATCCTTCCACCTACGGCATCTAGATTGCCCCAGCGAGCTCCCTGTACCGGCTGCCAGGTCAACCCGTCCTTGTGCCACAGCCCGCCCAGCCAGGCACTGCTGGGGTGGGCCTTGGTCTCTGCAGGGCTCCTCCTGGTGCCTGGGCTCCTGGAGAGACCAGAGAGCCTCCACGAGCCCCTGAAAGGCCAAAGCACGGCTCAGGACTTTGCATTCCCAGTTAATGTTGCCTTTGATGGTGTCCCTGAAGCCACCAGTGGGAAGTTTTGAGCTCGTCTGAGACAGGTTTGTTCATCTGGCCCACAGCATCCTCATTTCCAAGTCTTTCCTCCCCACATTGCCATCAGGCAGGGGAACCTGAAAAGCCTGAAAACTGCACCAAGGCATGGTCTTTTCCTGTGCTCCCTGGACAGCAGGACATGCACCATTTTTATCAGGCTTTTCATCGAATCATAGAATGGTTTTGGCTGGAAGGGACCTTCAAAGCCCACCCAGTCCAACCCCCCTGCCAGGAGCAGGGACATCTCCAACGAGATCAGGTTGCTCAGAGCCCCGGCCAACCTGGTCTGGGATGTTTCCAGGGATGGGGCATCCACCGCCTCTCTGGGCAACCTGGGCCAGTGTTCCACCACCCACCCCTCCATGCTGGGAAACTGCTTCCCCCATCCACAAAAGCCATGGCATGCCCAGCAGGCAAAGGAAAGGAATCGCTCCAAAATCTCATGTCTTCCCAAGCCCCAGGCTGAAATTAAGCCCCTGAGCTTGGCCAGGGGTTTGAGCAGGGCTGAGATTGCTCCTGTTCCTCATTCCTCTCCCTTAAAACCCTGGCATGGACCCAGCTGCTTTTTTTTCTTCTCATGGTGTTTCTGTGCTTTGCTGGACGTGAAAACCAGACAGCCGGACAGGGAGCTGGTACCATGTCCCCAGCAGACCAAGTCCTACCCAGGGTTCAGAAGAAGTCCTTTCTCCACGTGACTGCAATTTTGGCCTGGAGTTTCCTGGGCTGGTGATCCATCCCTTGCGACAACTCATTGGGCTGGAGGTTGCTTAGGATGAGAGAAAAAACCACGATGCCCATGTGGTGTGCATTGCCGTAGCGGCACACGCAGGCATTGCTGGCTGCAAGGACATCCCAGGTGTTCCAAATTCACCGCAGCCGACGGAGAGCACCAGTGCGTTGCACGGCGTCCCCGTCGAACATAGCACACCGCTGCAGGCTGCAGCCGGGCACTGCTTCGGCCAGCTTCTTAGAAGAGTCAGGCACTGGGGTGGGATGTGCCAAAATACAGTGTTTGGGGTACTCAATTACAGCCCTCCGCTCAGGCAAGCGGTGTAACCACAGAAGAGTCTCCAGCAGCATCCTCATTGACTCCAAGTAATCGATGACCAAGCCATCACCAGAAAGGACAAATTTCAAGGCAAGCTTTGACGTTTCAAGGGTAGCACTGGGGTGCCAAGAGCTCACAGAGGCTCTGCGAGAGTACGGGCAGCATGTGGGACCCCACAGAGGACGAGGTCCACCCAGCAGCACCTCACCTAGCACCGGAGGGATGGGCTGACCTGGCGGCTGGGAGCACCAGGGACGCTGTGGGACACTGCAGTGACATCTGTTTGGGCTGGTCTTCAGAAACCCGGTGGTTAAAATGTGAGAGGGGGGAGCACGGAGGACAAGCCATCCATTACCCACATTAACCTGGAGCACAGCCCTGATAATTCAAGTTTTTTTTCAGGAACTCGGTTGAGCAACCACATCAAAATCTGCTGGGAATTTCAAATATGCTCTGGTCTGGAGAGGTCCTGCAGCAGCGCTGGCCACATATCTCCAAACCTGCCAAGGCATCCCTTGCTGGGGATAGGGAAATAGGGATGGGCAGAGGGGGGCCAGTACATGGAAATGGTCTTTTTTTGCCCATTTGCTTGTGTTTTGCCCAGCGTGGGGATGGACTCATGCAGCTCCCACCTCTGCCGCGTTTTGTCTGAGCCCGGGGTGGACAGTGTGCCTGGCAGGGACTGCAGTAGCGCCAGGGCTATCAGGAGGCGATCTCTGCTGACAACTCGAGTGCCACAGGCGTTTTTGGGTGGGAAACCCCAAACTGGTGTAGGGACATTCCCCGGGCTGGAATCTGTTACAAAAAAAAAAAACCAACCATCTTCGGGCAGAAATTACACACAGGAATTGGGGGACGATGAATTTTTCACGAGTGTGGGGAGGAGCTACAAGGGAGTAATTAGAAGAAGCGACGATATTTCTGGTTCCTCGGGCCTGCCTTTGAGAGCGCGGGGATCCTTAGCAGGCTGCAGCATCTCTGAAAACAAAATGGTTTCTGTCTCCGAAAACAAAGACAGCTTCCCAGTGGCTTACAGCACATGATGGAAACTTTCCCACCATGAATTGTCTCAGGCTCCAAGATACCCACGGTGAGGCAGATCTGTCCACAGCTCAGCCTCTCCATTTTCTGGGCGTACAGGATTGTCGCAGGCAGCCAGGCAGCCCCAGCAATGAATTCAGCATCCTCACCTCTCATGGGAGCGTGAGCATCCTCCTCCGCACGTGGGGTCTCCCCAGTGAACTGCTGGAACAAATGTCCTCCCGGAGTGAGGGAAGTGACACCGCGTGACAGCCCTTGCTTCAGGAGCGGCTCAGATCTAGAGCGCAGAATCATAGAATCACAGAGTGGTTTGGGTGGGAAGGGACCATCAAAGCCCACCCAGTCCAACCCCCCTGCCAGGAGCAGGGACATCTCCAACCAGATCAGGTTGCTCACAGCCCCGTCCAACCTGGCCTTGAACGTTTCCAGGGATGGGGCATCCACCGCCTCTCTGGGCATCCTGGGCCAGTGCTCCACCACCCTCACTGTAAAAATTTTTTTCCTAATATCCAATCTGAATCTACCTCCCTCTATTTTAAAACCATTACCCCTCATCCTGTCACACCAGGCCCTGCTGAAGAGCCTCTCCCCATCTTTCCTGCAGCCCCCTTTAGGCACTGGGAGGCCGCTCTAAGAAGCAGTTTAGCATGCCCTTGCGACCCAGCAGAGCTCGGCTGGGTGAAAACGCGGGGTTTTGAGGCTGCAGGGCCCAACCTGATCTCTAAAGGCTGGTGTCGCAGCAGGTTGTATCGATGTCTTACAGAAATATCCCTCGAGAAAGTCCTGCCTTTGAGTGATGTCTCCTTCTGCACGTGGAAAATTGCTGACCAGCTCTTGTGGGGTTGCTCTGGGCTCCTGGCTCTGTGGAAGCCTTGTCTTGAGAAACCAAAGGGGTTTTAAAATAGAGAGAGGAAGATTCAGACTACCCATCAGGAAGAAGTGTTTGACACTGAGGGTGGTGGAGCAGTGGCCCAGGTTGCCCAGAGAGGTGGTGGATGCCCCATCCCTGGAAACATTCCCGGCCAGGTTGGCCGGGGCTCTGAGCAACCTGATCTGGTTGGAGATGTCCCTGCTCCTTGCAGGGGGTTGGACTGGATGGGCTTTGAAGGTCCCTCCCACCCCAAACCCTTCTGTGAGTCTATGAAAAGTAAAAAAACACGTGCAGCCTGGGGAAACTGAGGCCCGAGGGCAAAGTGCCAGGGCAAACTCCAGCCTCCAAATCCACAAAAGCAGGGACCATCCCCTCGCTGAAAAGAAAAGAGCAGGTGGAGGAGGCCCCCTTCGTGCCCATGAGGTCCCCTCACACCGCGGTGCACCTCCCTTCAGGGCCAGACCTTCAGGTCGCCCTCATCTCACTCATTTGTGTCCATTGAGTCTTGGGAGGTGGGGTCCCTCCTGGGACCTCGCCCGCGCCACCGCCGGTGTCACACTGCCACATCCATCACCCTTCAGGAGCATCCAGCACTTCCGCAGGGCCACCAGCCCTCAGCATGTGGCAGAGCGGTGGCTCCTGCTGCGCTACCCAAGGTGCCCTGTCCCTTGGCAGGGCACTTTTTTTCGGAGGTGGTAACAGCAGGATGGTGGCGTGGGCCGCAGCGGGGCCGGAGGGCTGCGGGTGCCAGGGAGCCCTGTGGGACCCCCGGGGGCATGGTGAGGCTGGGGTCCAGGGGAGGAGACACCCAAGGGTGCAGGACTGGGGGTCTGCGCAGCTTGCCGGGCTGGTGGGGGCAGGCGCCGTGTCGCAGGGTGCAGGGGTCACTGGGTGCAAAATGGCCCAGGGGGTGCCGGGGGTGCGGGGGGTGCTGGGTGCAGGGTGGAGAGGGCACAGGGGTGCAGGGTGTGCACGTGTGCTGAGGGTGCAGGGGGTGTCGGGGGTGCTGGGTGGGGGGGTTGCATGGGGTCCGGGGGTGCATGATGCAGGGAGCCAGGGTGGCCGCGGTGCTGGGGTTGTGAAAGTCCTGCGGTACCGAGGGTGCGGGATGCGGGGGGTAATCAGTGCAGGGGAACTGAGGGTGCAGGGGTGCTGGGCACAGGGTGTGGGGGTACTGGGGGTGAAGGGGTGCTGGGTGTCAGCATGCAGGGTGGGAGGGTGCAGGGGGGCTGGGTGCAGTGGGTGCTGGGGCACAGCATGTATGTACACCAGGGGTGCGGGGGGTGCGAGGGTGCAGGGTGCTGGGGTTGCTGGATGCAGGGGTGCAGGAGTGCTGGGTGCTGGGGGTGCAAGTTTCAGGGTGTGGGGGTGCAGGGTGTGCTGGATGCAGGGTGCTGGGTGCAGGGTGTGCAGGGTACTGGGTGCAGCTGAGGTTGCTGGATGAAGGGGTGCCGCAGTCCGAGGATGCTGGGTGTTCGGGGTGTGGGGGTGCGGGGGTGCAGGGTGTTCAGGGTGCGGGGGTGCAGGGTGCGGGGTGTTCAGGGTGCAGGGTGCGGGGTGTTCGGGGTGCGGGGGTGCAGGGTGTTCAGGGTGCGGGGGTGCGGGGTGCGGGGTGTTCGGGGCGCAGGGGTGCAGGGTGTTTGGGATGCAGGGTGCGGGGTGTTCGGGGTGCGGGGGTGCAGGGTGTTCGGGATGCAGGGTGCGGGGTGTTCGGGGTGCGGGGTGCGGGGTGTTCGGGGTGCGGGGCTGCAGGGTGTTCGGGATGCAGGGTGCGGGGTGTTCGGGGTGCGGGGTGCGGGGTGTTCGGGGTGCGGGGGTGCAGGGTGTTTGGGATGCAGGGTGCGGGGTGTTCGGGGTGCGGGGTGCGGGGTGTTCAGGATGCAGGGATGCAGGGTGTTCAGGATGCAGGGGTGCAGGGTGTTCGGGGTGCGGGGCTGCAGGGTGTTCGGGGTGCGGGGCTGCAGGGTATTCAGGGTGCGGGGTGCAGGGTGTTCGGGGTGCGGGGGTGCAGGGTGTTCGGGATGCAGGGTGCGGGGTGTTCGGGGTGCGGGGTGCGGGGTGTTCGGGGTGCGGGGGTGCAGGGTGCACGGTGTGAGGCTCGGCCGGGCCGTAGGTACCGCGCCTGGTGCGGCGGGTCCTCCTATCCGGCAGGGGGCGGCAGCGGCGGCGGGCGGCGCGCGGGCCACACCCGGTGCGCGCGGGGCGGCGCGCGGCGGTGCGGCAGGAGGGCGCGCGGCGCGCGGACAATACCGGGGCGGCGGCGGCGGCGGCGGCTCGGCCTCCATTGGCCCCGCTCGGCTCGGCCCGGCCCCGCTCGGCTTCCATCGGCCCGGCCCGGCCCGGCCCGGCCCCGCTCGGCCCCCATCGGCCCCGCTCCGCTCGGCCCCGCCCCGCCCCGGCTGGCCCCGCTCGGCCCGGCCCGGCACCATGCTGGCGCTCTTCAACAAGCTGCTGGACTGGTTCCGGGCGCTGTTCTGGAAGGAGGAGATGGAGCTGACCCTGGTGGGGCTGCAGTACTCGGGCAAGACCACCTTCGTCAACGTGATCGCGGTGAGCGCCGGCTGCCCCTCCCCGCGGCCCCCTCCCCCACCCTGGCAGGGCCCGGCGGTGCCGCTGCGGGGGGGGGGGGGGGGGGGCTGAGCTCCGCACCCACCCCCGGGGTTGCGGCCTTGCTCCGTGCACCCCTCGTTGCACCCCCCCCCATTGCACCCATCTTGCACCCCCCCCCCCCCCCTCGCTGCACCCCCGGTTGCTCCTTGGAATTGCTCCGCCCTATGGCACCCCAGCCCGGAAATGCACTTGGGGGGCGCGGGGTGCGGGCTGTGGGGTGCGGGGGGGTGCGGGGTGCGGGTGCAGGCCCGGCAGCAGCGGCGGGGCCTGGCCAACCCCGGCCCAATGCTCCCCGCATCCCCGGTGCCGAGCGCGGCGGTCGGGTTCCGCAGGTGGAGCAGGCCCCGGGCAGGATCCCAGCACCCGCCCTGGCCAGGGCTCCGCCGCGGGGGAGCTGCCGGTTTCAGGGCAGCAGCCGGTCCCCCTGAGCCGGTGCCTCGGCCCTGGAAGCCGGGGGAGAAGCCCCTGCCACCGTCCCTTTGGCGGCAGGCGCTTTGTCATCGCCCGGCCCTGCCGCCGCTGCGGGACGCGCAGGTGGGGCCTTGTGACAGCCCTGCCAGGCTGGGTGCCGCGAGGGTTTTTTGCTCGGTGGCTGGTGGAGGAGGTTATTTGCCTTGCCACCCCCGTCCTTTCCTCAGCCAGCACCCACCAGCATTCCCTGGGTGCCAGGGTGCATGATCTTCGCACCCGAATGACAGCGACACCCACCTCGGGGACGCGTCCGCCCCTGTCCGCACTGCCTCCTCCGCGGGGTCCCTGGATCCGGCGGTGGAGCAGGAGCTGGGGGCCCTGGATCTCAAAGCCCAGGGTGTGGTTTCCCCCGTGGGGATGCTCGGCAGAGTCTCCTCTCTTGCTTTGTGGGTTGTTCTCGCCCTCTCCAGACACAACGCTGTGAGGCGGGCCGATCCTGAAGGAGCAGGTTTGGACTGTCGCTCCTGGGGGGGTTTTATGGAGGGAGGCGGCTGCGGATCCTCCGGCTGCCCTGGTTCCCCCTCGTCTGTGCGCGTTGCTTCGCTCCGTGCCTCGGCTCCGAAGCAAAGCGAGTTATTTCTGCTCGCTCGGGGCGCTGGAAGTGGCTAGACTGTGAGAGGTGTTTTTTCAGCTAATTTGGAGGCTTCGTTGTGCTGCAGCTGTGCTCCCTGGGAGAGTTTCCCTTGCTGCAGGGATGAAAACGTCCGTCCTGAAGTGCCCGGGGGCAGAGGGAGGACACCCTAAAATGCTTTTTGCCCCAGAGACAATGGTGCTCCTGCTCTCCAGCTGTTTCTCCGGCAGTCACCACCACGTGCTCAGGTCCGGTGCTGGTTCTCCCGGCAGACCCACGCCAGCCTTGAGGGCCAGGGAGCTTTGTGGCTCTGGGACAGTGACCGTGAGCACTGTTCCTTTTTTTGAGTGACTTTGTCCTTGCCGTTTGCAGATTTTTGCAGTCTTTAGTCCCACGTCGGGGTGCAGCACAGCGATGCCAGGTGTGGGCTGGTCCTGCTCTGGACCCGCTACAAGCTGCTAGCCACACAGGCTGCATTAAAAGTCGAAAAGCTTTAAAAGGTGATGGAAGCTTTATCCCAAACCTGCTGGGCTGTTCTGCCTGCAGAGGGCTGGAAATCACTGGGGATGGTCCTCGTCCTCTTGCAACAGCTCTTTTGCCAGCTCAGCTCCCCTTTCCCCACGTGCCTCTTCCTCTTACAGCCACGTCTGCAGCAGACAGGGCTCAGCGTGGGCTCCGGTGGGGTTCCTGCTTCTGCAAGTAAACGCTCGGTACCCCGCGGTTTCACTGCCTGCAAGACCCGTGCGCCAAGACTCTTTCCGCTTAGCCGGTGTTGTTGGTGTAGGGAAAAGTGACACCCAGGAACTGCAGCAGCTCTTGAGGAAGGCTCTCCGTGCTTCATGGTCTGCTGGAAAATCAGGTCTGTGGTGGGGTGCTTAACGCCCTCACAGGGCAGTCAGGCTCAGGGTGCTGAGCAAGGAGCTCAGTCTCTGCTGCAGTTTTGCCTCTGTCTGTGAAATTATTTGGAAAGTCCAGATTTGGTGGCAGGTGCACACCAAAAAAAGGTGCTGACCTTCGAGAAAACGTCCTGTAAATAAGGACTTGCGGGGGACAGCTAAATAACAACACGATACACAGAGAATGCCAGCTCGACAGGAGCTGCGTGAGAAGTATTTGAACTGTCTGGCTTTGAGGTGATGTAATGGGAGTGTTAGAAGGGGAAACAGTTGTGATTTGGGCTTTGGGGAGGAGAAAACCAGAAAAGTATTGGATTTTGGCGTTGTTGGAGAGATCTCCCAAGAAATCTCTGCAGGTGCAGGTGATGCTGCCCAGCCCGCAGAGCAATGTGGGCTGGAGGTGCTCTGAGGGGCTTGGCGCCGTCCTTGTCTTCCAGGATTTTTAGCTGCACCTGGCTGAAAAATGGAATCTGGTTGCCTGGAAGATTGAGCGATTTCTTACAGCGGCTCAGAGCTGTGTCTGTGCTGGACGAAGGCTTTGCTGAGGGCAGCCATGATCGGGGGCATGACTCCTCCAGGGTCACCTGGCTGGGGTTTTTCTTTTTCAGGGCTTGTTTTTTCTTTCCCTGGCTGTTGGGAGCTGAAGCTTGAAGTCCTGTGTGCAAGGAAGAGTGAAATGTGTCTGGTCTTGGTTTTAACCTAAAGCCAGTGGGCTTTTAGCTGCCTTTTCCCCAGTCTGGGGATGACGAGGGTGAGGCTTGAGGGCATCAAGAGCCCCTCAACAGGTGCTGGGGCTCAAAACCCATCAGCGCAGGACATGTTTAGAAAAAGAGAGCAGTTTGCTTCTTTTGATTCAACATCGTACATCTTCTACCTGTGCTGGAGAGCCTTCCAAGGGAGCGGAGCCGCAGAGACTGGGTGCTGGGATGTCAGACCTGCATGGTGGGGGGCCCAGGGCCACGTCCCACGCTTGAGCCCCACTTAAGAAGTGATTTGAATCAATGCTGCAAGAGGAAACCACGTCAGCCTCGTACGTGGCGTCAGGTAGGATGATGGACGCTGTGGCAGCTGGCCAGCTCTCCGACAGCGCTGCCGGTGGAGGCGCATCCCAACAGCGGCTCGGAGGACCGCGGAGCTCAGCGCCTGCTCCCACCCGTCCTCGGGGAGCCACCGTCCCTCTCCGCCGGCCAGCTGAGCCATCTCGGCACGATGCGCTTGGGTGCCTGAGCCTGGTAGGGGAGGTTGCATCTCCAGGTCCTGCAAGGTCTCCAAGGATTGCTAGGGAGGTAGAGAAGGGAGATGCTGAGGGAGAACCAAGGAAGTCTTGTTCTGATGCGTTTTCACAGATCTGTTTGGCGCCCACCTCTTCTGGTAACTCTGGACATGCCCCTTGCGTGGGGTTTGGTGGAGCCAGGATGGGTGGATGTGGGTCCTTCTGCTGGATGGCCTTTCTGCCTCCAGATGCACAGTTTGGGCCCTTGACAGCTGCTTCTGTTGCACCTGAGCTTCATAATGCAGAAGGCAGTAGGTTTTTGGGGGAGATTTCTCCATGTTTCTGCAAAAAGAGAAGCAGCTGGCTGGGGTATGGTTTCACCTTGCTGCTGCAAGCTCTGTCAGCATGAGCCAAGAAAAAATGGACAATGGGTTTCTTCCAGGATCTTAGAATCACGTTGGTTTGGGTTGGAAGGGACCTTTAAAGCCCACCCAGTCCAACCCCCCTGCACGGAGCAGGGACATCTCCAACCAGACCAGGTTGCTCAGAGCCTCGTCCAACCTGGCCTGGAATGTTTCCAGGGATGGGGCATCCACCGCCTCTCTGGGCAACCTGGGACAGTGCTCCACCACCCTCAGCATAAAATTTTTTTCCTTACATCCAGTCTGAATCTGCCTCCTACTAGTTTAAAACCATCACCCCTCGTCCTGTCACAGCAGGCCCTGCTGAAGAGTCTCTCCCCACCTTTCCTGCAGCCCCCTTTGGGCACTGGGAGCCGCTCTCAGGTCTCCCCGGAGCCTCCTCTTCTCCAGGCTGAGCAGCCCCAGCTCTCCCAGCCTGTGCTCACAGGAGAGCTGCTCCAGCCCTCTGATCATCTTCATGGCCTCCTCTGGACCCTCTCCAACAGCTCCACGTCCTTCTGCTGTTGGGGGCTCCAGATCTGGATGCAGTGCTGCAGGGGGGTCTCACCAGAGTGGAGCAGTGGGGCAGAATCCCCTCCCTCGACGTGCTGGCCACGCTCCTCTTGATGCAGCCCAGGATGCGGTTGGTTTCTGGGCTGCAAGCGTGCACTGCCAGCTCATGTTGAGCTTCTCATCCACCAGCATCCCAAAGTCCTTCTCCTCAGCGCTGCTCTCAATCCCTTCATCCCCCAGCCTGTATTGATATTGGGGGTGCAGGACCTTGCACTTGGCCTTGTTGAACCTCGCGAGGTTCACATGGGCCCACTTCTCCAGCCTGTCAGGTCCCTCTGGATGGATCCCTCCCCTCCAGCATGTCGACAGCACCACACAGCTTGGTGTCATCTGCAAACTTGCTGAGGGTGCACGCGATCCCACTGTCTGTGTCACTAATGGAGCTGTTAAACAGCACTGGTCCCAGTACAGACAAGTGGTGCCCGAGCATGAGTCACATTGTCCAGAGTAGAAATGTAAGCGGGTCTTTAGTGCTTGACCGGGGTCATCTAGGCAGGCCGTGGCACCACCTCTCTCCTGCTTGGCAAGAAGCCCCAAACAAGCCCATCAGCATGTTGCGGAGCCATGAGCTGCCCCCTCGAGTGCTCTGGGATCCAGGGCTGGAGCTACCCAGCTTGGTATCCTCGGCACCAGTTTGCTGTGGTATCATTCAGTCTGGAGATGCTCCGTGCAGCCAACGTGGGTGAAGCCACTTGACTTGCTGCAAGCGTCGTCCCTGTGTACTGGGAGCAGCGGGGTCTTGTCTGCGGTCTGCGTTTTGCCAGAAGAGCCATGGCTGTGTTGCTGCCCAGCTTGAGACGAGGCTTTGCGGGACTTGCTGTGCACCGTGAGGGGCTCTGGGGATGCCGGGAGAGGGACTGAGCCTCGTCAGTCGCTGTGCCGCTGGCATGCTGTGCCGTGCTCAGACTGCCTTTAAAAAAAAAACAAAAAAAAAACCCCAAAAAACTCCACGATCCTGACATATTTCTGCCATGTCTTGGAGGCACGGGGGGAACCCAAAGTACAGCAGGAGAGAAGCACCTTGGCATTGCGCAAGACTTCTTCTGGGATGTTTATGGGAACACACATGGGAGAAGGGAGGGATAAGGGAATAAAAAGGATCTGTTGTGTGTCAAATGTTGCTGGTCAGTACGTTTGGCTGCCTGCGCTCGGCCAACACAGCCGGTCCTGTCTCCTCAAACTGCGTTTCTGTTTCCTTGGGGAAGGTTCTCTGTGTGTTTGGGGTTCTGAGCACCCACAGCTGCTCTCCAAACCAGGGGTCAGAGGCCACTTGGCCCTGATGCAGGAGACACCCGTGCTTACACCTCCATGGAGTGTCCCATCCCGGGGCTGATGCGCGCCAGCATCACGCTGTAGCCAGCTGGCCAGGTTTTGGCACTGCTGTGCCCCTGACCGGGCTGTCCTGGGCGCAGGCGTGGTGCTGGGGTGGAGGCGGGCGTGGCAGCGTCTGCCCAGCCACACGTGTCCCGGGGTGTGGGTGCCGTCTGCCGGGCGAGAGCATCCTGAAAAACCCAAGAGCAGTCCTTGAATCCCCCCTCAGCATAACCTGAGGTCCGGACGTAGAAAAGACTTTCTAATTAGGGAGTGTTGTGATTTTTTTTTTTTTAATTAAAGAGTTCAAAGTTAAAAGGCAGCCCCTGAAGAATGTAAACATCAGTAAGATGGCGAAGTTAAAGGGTAGCATGAGCGTTGAGCAGCCTGGGTTGGAGATCTCTGATCTTTCAAAGCAGGGCAGCCTTGGAGGTTGACCCAGCTTTGAAGAACCAAGGCCTACCAGGCTGTGGCGAGCTCAGCAGGGGTTTTCTTTCTCTGCTTGGTCCTTATAGCAACTGCTGGTCTCTGCTCTGGTGCCCTCACCTGAGAGGTCCCATATGGATGTCCCGCCACTTCATTAATTCTTCAGCAATCAGCCTTTACCCCTGTGGCACAGCCAGGTGCTGCTTGAGAAGAAGTGGTGGGACTCCGTGTCCTCGTGCGGTTTGCAGAGCTCTGAGGGAGGAGCTGGTGCTCGAGGGCCTGGTGGCAACGGGCAGAGTCAGGCCAGGTACGAGCTCAAAACTTAGCGCCTGTGCCCGATGGATCTGGTGGTGGGTGCTCGCTGCCTTAGAGGGATGAAGAACACGTATGTTGGAAACTGGTGGCTGTGCAGGCTTGAAGCTGTGAAGCGATGCAACTTCTCTGGCCTGGTAGCGAAAGTCCACCAGCTACAGCCTTGGGAGAGGTTTGTCCTCGTCGTCGGCTTTCTCCTCCATTTCCACAGCCTGCACCCGCTGCTTGGTTCTCCATTTTTCTTGTTCTGGTTTTTTTTTTTTTTCTTCAGTGGAAAAAACAAACGCAGTCTTCATTTCCTCTAAAAGTGGAGAATGTATCAACATTGGTCTTGCTCCGGGCTTCGTTATGCCTGCCTTTTAATTATTTCCATTATGCAGAATTTCTCTCCTAGTTAACTACCCAGGAGCAGCAGCTTCAGCAGGTGAAAGAGTTGGCTTCTATGGGCACTGCTTCATTATTTACGTTGGTCTCATCTTTACAGCGTTGGAGAAAGTCAGGGTTTTCCCTAAATTCAGTTTCACTGGTGGCTGCCGGCTCTGCCTGCCGTGGTATTCCCCAGCCGTAACGCACACAGATCTCTCAGTTGACCCTCAGACCCCGTGGATGCATGCCAGATGATGGTAGAGAGATTCCTCCCTGCTTCTCCTCCTCTGCCCCCCTGCCCTTCCTTGCCAGTCCCTGGCATGGTTTCTGGGTGCACCACGGCTCGGAGATCCCTTGGCTGCTGGGCTTTGCTGGTGGATGCGAAAGGGAAGTGAAAAAGGGAAGCCGTGTGTGTGCAGAACTGTTGGAACAGGTCATGAAAACCCTGGGGACTCGCTGACATGGTGAGTCTGGAGGAGCCGTTGGCTCAACTAGGCACAAAATTCTGCTTATCAGAAAATGGCATGAATTGCCTTCCCTTTTTGAGGTTTGTGTTAACTGAAATAAAACCCAGAAAAGTCCTAGAGAAACCAAGATTTTAAACCAGTAAAGAGCTGCTGGGATGAGTTCGGCCACGGTTGGTGGTTCCTGCATGTTTCTGGCACTGGTGGCAGAAAGCCCCAGTGCTGCGTTATCCTGGTTATCGAACTTTCTTCCCTGTCAGCTTCCCCGGCAGCTTCCCCAGCATCCCGCAGCAGGGCCTTCCGCAAGGACGCGTTTAAAAAGCAAAGAAGATGTTTTGAGTCCTGGTGAGGCTGCCTGGCTGGCAGGAAGCTGCAAGAGGCACAGGGGGAAGGAATGTGGCAGCTCCTGCCCCAGGGGTGCTGCTGGGACTGCCCGGAGCATCCCTCTGCGCTGCTCAGCCCGGAACCGTACCACGGTGTTGGGATTTGAACAGAAAACTGGAAAGTGGGGTGGGCTTTAACAGACCGACACCGTCCTGTCCCTTCGGTGCGGTGCCGGACGTGTGGGCTGGCGAGCTGGCATCTCCCCGCGGCGGCAGAGGGGCTGTTCCTGCTCACCGCCCCGACAAGGTTAACCTAGTTTCGCAGCGGCACTGGGATGCTGCAAATCTGCGGCGATTTCATGCTTCTCCTGCCTAACGTGGCTCGGAGCTGTGCTGCTGGAGGACACGTGGTGAGGGGAAGAGAGCACCCTTTGCATCCTCCCACGTCACCCAATACGACCATCCAGCTCTCGTGCAGGGGCAGGGTGCAGGCAGGCTGCAGGAAAGCAGAAGTCAGTCTGGTTTTGGCTGGGCTGTAAATGATCTGAAGCAGGAAACGTGCTGGAGCTCCCAGGACCCACGGCCAAAAAGGAGCTGATGCCAGAGGTGGCTCCCCTGGGCGGGAAGCCCTGCCTGCACCCTGGATCTTTGCAGGGCTGCCAACGGGTTTTGTGGGAGAGGTTTGGGCCCAGCACGGCTGACCCGAGGTCACCGCAGCGGGCGATGGTCTCCGCCTCCTCCCGCGGAGGGCTTGGGAATCCCACCTGGAAAGGGCAGGGTTGGGCGAACCTCCGCCACCTCACCAAGGCGGCAGCGTCTCTGAGGCACCCAGGGCACCCTGTGTCCCGTGCAGCAGCAGCATGTGCCTCCTGCAGGCATTTTATCTCCTTGGTTCTAATTTTGCTCCTGGTGTGGACCAGGAGGAGGGTCGTGCTGTGGCCACCACAGAGCTGGCAGAGCATTTGGGGTTATTTCTAGGCAGGCTGTCAGCCTCGCTGCCCTGCTCGGGGTGGGCTGGCGGGGTTTCCGTGCCTCCTAACATGCTTTCACCTTCTTCCTTGCAGTCAGGACAGTTCAATGAAGACATGATCCCAACGGTGGGCTTTAACATGAGGAAGATCACCAAGGGGAACGTTACCATCAAGGTAAGGTGTAGATGTTATTGCCGGTGCGGGCTCTTGGGATGGGGATGAAAGGTGGGGTGGAGGGAGACTGGTGGGACTTCTACGGGAGCTTGAAAGATGTCAGCAGCCCCAACTGCAGTTGGGAAGATCTGCCCTGTCAGGTTTCTGCAGGTACCCGCCAGAGAAGATGGTGGAAAGGGATACAGGAGATCCAGACCTCTGCAGCAAGAGCCACTCCAGGGTGTAAAGCTGGAGGTTTTCTTACACCTCTGGCTTGCTGGCAGGGACCTGTGGATGTGGTCACCTTGCTGAGGGTGGGAGCGCTGGGAGAAACAGGTCATGGCTTGCAGTGGTGGTGTCTGCCTCAAGAGCAAAGGGAGGAGAGGTTTCTACCCCTTCTGGATCTTTCAAGGGCCCCAGGTTGGGCTGGAAAATAATGGTGCGATGGGCTTGAAAAGCTGGATTTGGGATCTCTGCCTGCTGCAGAAACATTTCCGAGAGCGTGCTGAGTGTTTTGAAATGGCAAATGCGTCAGTGAAAGGCCAGGAGGGGCGGTGGGCATGGGGAGGAGCCCCCCAGCTTGGGCCAGGAGGTCCCTGCGTGCCAGCAGAGGCACATTGCAGGAGGATCCAACATCCTCCAGCTGCCCTTCCTGAGACGTCTTCTTTCTTTATCGAGTCGGGAGCCTCCTTGTCAGGTTTGAGGGGATGGAGGTGGGTTTGGTGCATGGCGGATGCTCCAGCCGGGGGCCGCGTGGGGAAGGGTGATGGGCAGGACGGTGGGATAGTGGGCAGGACATGGGTAACACTGGTTTCTCCCTGTCACAGCTGTGGGACATCGGTGGCCAGCCGCGGTTTCGCAGCATGTGGGAGCGGTACTGCCGCGGAGTGAGTGCCATCGTGTGAGTACCCCTGGGTGCCGAGACCCCTGTCACCCACGCGCCGATGCTGAGCCCCGCCAGCGAGTGGGGCACAATCCCATCGCCTCACCCAAGGATGCTGGGCAGGTGCCTTCGCTGCCGGAGCCGGACGCCCGTGCTGGGAGTTGAGATGCTTCCCTTCCCCCTGGGCCTGGTGGCCCCACGAGCTTTGAGCACAGGGCAGCCAGGTCCCCACCAGCCATGGCAGACCCTTCCCTTCCAGCATCACTCAGCCCGGCTCTGTTCCTCAGATTTTACCTTTCCTGGCTCCCGTGCTTCCCCTGCTTCCCCATCGCAGGGGCTGAGCAAAGGCCATTGGTGTGCCTCAGCCCTTTCCAAGAGGCTGGTTTTAAGGGCAGCTGGCAGCATGTTTCCAGGTCATGGTGTTTATGAATCCTGTGCTGAGAGGAGGAGTCTCCCCGCAACACTCGCTGCTGACTGTCGGCAAGTCTCCGAGTGTCCCCACGTGTGCCCTAGCTGCAAACGTTGCAATAAGCGCAGTCCCAGGGAGTCCAGGCTGGGGATGATCCTGGCAAGGTGCTCAAAGGAAGCAGGCTGCCTGCTCCTAAGGACAAGAATTTACCCTAGAAGACCACATAGGTCTTGCTTAAACCCAATTAGGAAATCAGATTTTTATGATCTTCCCCAGTTGACAGTGCCCTGAGATTTTGGAGGGCTAGGTTTCTGCATTGCCCTTCCCAGCTGTCTGGCAGGTGAGGAGGAGTGAGGGACTGCTTGTCCTGCTTGTTGGGACAGCAGTGTCTGGTGCTGCTCTTGCTGATTGTCACCGTATCAGAACATACCCTTGATGCTCTTTATTACAGTCAGCTTTGCTGGAAAGGACAAAATTCCATCTTTTCCACTCCTTTTACTGCCTCCTTCCGTAATTTCATAGTTTTCCCAAACTGGCCCATCTGGTTGAGAGGAAACAAAAGGACCTGCGGCCATCGAGGTCACACTCCGTCCTGCCTGCCTCGCCTTGAGCTGCGTCGCGTCCCTTTTCTCTTGCCCTCAGCCCTCCCACCCCATCCGGCGTGCCGAAGGCTCACGGCAGTGCCTGGGTGGTGGTTTTCCCTCTCTCTCTCGGTACAGCCATACACATTTTCCTGTGTTCAGCGCTAAAGGCTCTTTTCCTATTTTTATTATACCCCACAGGGCCTCGTAAAGCTTGGTGATGTTTCTCACTTCTTCTCTCCCAGCTTCTTGATCTTTAAAAGAAAGGCTGCTTTGGTCAGTTCATCCCCCCAGTTTTGGCTTCACTTACGTCCTTTGCAGGCCGGGTGTCTGCCCGCAAGAGCTAAATCCTCCTCTGAGTCTCCCCTGTCTGCTCAGAGCAAGCATTGCTGACCGCTGGCTTTGCCTGCCCTTTGCTCGGTGCCCCGTGCCCAAGATTGCTCCCATAGAGAAGAAAAGCAGGTTCTTTGAGCTAGGATCTCCAGTCGAAGTCTTCTCCTCTTCTCCATCATCAGCTCCTCTTGTCTTCTCCACTTGTCATCCTCTTTCTGGGCATCTCCGTAAGGAGCTGCCATGTGCAGATGAGCTTTGCTTGGGGACAACGCGTATTTTGCAGCTTCTTCTGCCCCTCAGCTGCCACGTCCCTGCTGTCAGCAAGGTGGGCCCCTGCGAGAATGGGAACAGGGAGGTTCCCCACTCCCCTGAGAGACATGAGAGGCTCTCAGCCCCACAGCCTTCCTTGGGAAGAGGGGTCCTGGGCAAAGGATCCCGTTATCCATCACCTCCACACAGACCCAAGAGCCAGTGGGGGCGACTGGGGCTGCCATGCAAGCAAGGTTTGTCGGTGGCACAAACGTCAGCACAGCACCGGAGCATGGGGACCTCGGTGCCTGTGCTCAGGGATGCCCTTTCCTTTGCAGGTACATGGTGGACGCCGCTGACCAGGAGAAGATCGAGGCCTCCAAGAATGAACTGCACAACCTGCTCGACAAGCCGCAGCTCCAGGGCATCCCGGTGAGCTGTCACCTGGGTAGATTCCTCCCAGCCGCGCGTGGTCCCTGGGCCAGTGGCTGCCACGGTTTGCAGCGAGGGGCTTGCATCTTGCAGAGCAGATTCGGGGGGTGGATCCCCTTCCCTGTCCTGTGGGAGCTGGAGAAGTGATGCTTTCTAGGCCAGGGCTGGACCAACCAGCAGCAAAGGGAGCTTTAGGAGAGACCAGAAAACCCCCCCGATATGTCAGAGCTGTCCTCTCGCATGAATTTGCACCTTATTTATGGTGGGACATTAAGGTCTCGTCTCCTAGGAGAGCGGCCGCTGGGCTGTGACATTTGCAGGAGGTGGGCTGTGAGCAGCGGGAGTGGCGGCGCGGGGCACGCCGCGCGTGCTGGGGCGGGGTGCTGGTGGAGCATCCACAATCAGCATCCTTTGAAAGGAGCTAATCAAGGATCTTGCCACAGATCCCAAACATTCGCTGCCAACTAAATTGAGCTCCCGACATAACACCCTGCATTTGCAGCTCTTCTGAGTGTTCTTTTTTTGAGAACAAGTCTCAATTTAAATTGGGGGCTGCTGCGTTACCGTGCTGCTGCAGCGGCCCCGGCTCACCCCGGGAAGGCGGCCGCGGCCTCAGCGCTGTCCTTGTCAGATGACAGTCGCGTGGCGTGCCTCTGGAGGGATGAATGAGTCCCGTTGGGTGATTTTTTTCCCTGCGTGGTCTGAGGATGCCTTTGTGGATAGAAAAAGCCTTGAAGTAAGGAGAGATCAGTGGATCGTGCAAACAGCCGTTGCTTTTTTGGGCTGGCTGCCTGGGGAGAGCAGGTTCTGCACGGCATCCGTGTCTCGCCCCTTCCTAGTAGCTCTGGTTTTAGCCATTTCACAAGATTTTTTTTTTCCTCAAAGACAGCAACAGGCTCCTGGGAGAATGTCCTAGATGGCATGAGAGACACTGGTGCCCTTCAGGGAGGATGTGCTGTGGGGCCAGCTTCTCACTGGGACTAGAGAGTACACAGGAGATGCTGTGTATGGGCTAATTAAGGCTGTTAATTGAAGTGCTGTGCCTTCTGATTGCCTGCTGAAGGGGTTTTCTCCCTCTGGGCACACCCCGGTGAAGCGGTCAGGGCTGTCTTGCATCTCAAGCAGGGTCCATCTCTGGATGGCAGAAGCAGGTTCTCGCCTGGTCTGGTGGCCAGGAGCTTCAGGTGTCCCCTCTCCCCTGCTGCAGGTCCTAGTCCTGGGGAACAAGCGAGACCTGCCCGGTGCCTTGGATGAGAAGGAGCTCATTGAGAAGATGTAAGTGTGCCGGTGCCCTGGGCGGCTGTGCTGGGGCTGTGACAGTGTGATCCCCATGTTTCTGCCGTGTCCCCTCCGGCACAGTGCTGTGCTCTGGCCGTGCCCCTTCCCCAGCCGGGGTGGCATCGAGGTGCTTGGGGTGGGCTGGCAGAGATGGGTGGCTGGGAACGTCTGGATGGAGGTGACATCTCTGCGCTTGCAGGGACTGGGAGGAGCTGGGACCCAGTGCCAGGGCTGGGTGCTGTGTGCCACACGGTGGCGTTGGGGCCCGGCAGAGCGCTCGGCCGTGGAGCTGCGCTCCCGGGTGGGTGCTGCTCCCGTCCCCCTCTCACAGCTCTGCCCCGCTGCTTGGTGCGGGCACTGTGCCCCCGGCAGCGGGCAGCCCTTGCTGCTTGGAGGTCGGATCCCGCTCCAGCGTGGGACGCTGCTCACGTACCTCTCCCTTATTTCACCACCCTTTGCTGTGCCGGCACGTGGCCTCCTCACAGCCGATGCTCCCGCTGCTGCAGCTGGGCGACTGGGACACCGCGCTGACTCACAGCATCTCTGCTCCCACCCAGCCACCCTTCGGACATCTCCCCTGGCCCGCAGGCACCTACGCAGCTCCCGTGCTGCCAGCCCTGTGCTGCTCCCAAACTCTCCTTGCCCCACCTCACCGCAGCCATGGTTTAGGGAGGAAAGCTGTGTGATTTCCTGGCCAAGCTCTCCTTGAGGTCGGGTCCCTCCTGCAGAGTCACGTAGCCCCTGCAGAGCGTGCCTGGCCATCAGCCTTGGGCACGGCGCGCTGGTGTCCTCGCCCAACCCTTGTGCAGGTCCCCAGGAGCCTGGGGAGACGTTGCCCCTGCAAAGTGTCCCCCGCCTTGGAGCTGTGGTCCAAAGGGACCCTTCAGAAGGCTGCCCGCAGGTGTCTCCCGTCGCTGCCGACGTGCAGCCTCGGGGCTCCGCAGCCAGAGCTTGCTCCTCTCCCACAGGAACCTCTCTGCCATCCAGGACCGAGAGATCTGTTGCTACTCCATCTCCTGCAAAGAAAAGGACAACATCGGTGAGTATGGCTGGCTGCAGCGCGGGGCTCGGCGCGCGGTGGTGGTGGGGCAGCCCGTGCTCCCGGGAGCAGCCTTTCCCCAAGTGCAGGAGGGGGTGACAGCCAGAGGGACAGGCTGTAAGTGTCCCCTTGCCTCCGCAGACATCACCCTACAGTGGCTTATCCAGCACTCGAAGTCTAGGAGAAGCTGAGATCCCGCGGACCGCGGCTCGGATCGGGAAGATGCCATTGTACAAGCCCATGCCCCTTCTCTCTCCTGCTCTGTCCCTCCAGCTCTCTCTAGATGGGTATTTTTAGGGGACCCCCAGACTCCGCTCGCATTGAGGTGGAGCCCTTGTTTTTATTGTAAAGAAAATGTCTGACTCTGCCCTCCTCTCCTCTCCTCTCTCTGTCCCTTCCATTTTGGCACTGTTCTGTTGTTGTCTGTGTATACAGTATATATATATATGTATATATATTTTAATTTTTTAATTTAAGTGATAGCGCTGTTACTAAACTGGGCCCTGCGAGCGGTAGGAAGGCTGTGGGCTCCCTGAGGCCAGCGGAGGGTCTGCGCTGGGAGGAAGATGAGGGTGGTGGCAGAAGGCAGCCCCTCGGGGATGGGGCCGTGCCAGGCTGTGGGCAGGTCCCCTGGAGCTCCCTCGTCCCTTCCCCGGGTGTCCTGCCTGCAGCCCCGGACAGGGAGCGTCTCAGGGGTTTGGGAACACGCCCGCCTTGCCCTTCCCCAGGCTTCGGCCCCACGGGCAGGGTCTGGGGGGACGCGATGCCACCCTCTTCGAGGGGACAGGGCTTACTCATGACCCACTGCAATCAACCCCCTCCCCATCACTTCCGGCTCCTGTGTCCCTGCTGCACCCCTCCTCACTACCCTGGCCTGCTCGTCCCCCTACCCCATGTCCCACCCCTGACCCCCGCGCCTGGGCCAAATCCTGCCCCGCTGCCCAGTTCTGCCGCTCCGCTGCGCTGGGGCAGTGATCCAGGGAGGGGGGTGGGCAGCAATGCCAGCAGCCCCCGCGGGGAGAGGGGTGCTGGTTCCTGCCCCCTCCCTGTCCCAGCTGTCCCTAGAGGTGGCCCCGCGTCGCATCTCGGGGTGGCCGCACTGGCTCCCCACGTGCCAAAAGGCATCGCTTGCACCTGGCTGGGGGCTACTGGCTCTGCCCCAGCCGAGGACGTCGCACAGGGATGCCGGGGAGGGGGGGCCATGTGGAGACACCCGGAGACGTGTGCGGGGCCGTGAGAGCCCCTGTGTACCTGGGGTGCTCCGGAATGCGCCCTGCTCCCCACACCAGCCCCCAGCTCTGCTGCCCCGGTTGGGGGGGACATGGGGGCAGTGGGGCTGGGGGCGGGGGGACGGTTGGGTCCTTGTCTGCAGGTGGGAAAAGGGGGAGAGGAAATCTGAGGGGGGGTCGGGAAGGCTTTGCCCATCTGTGGCATGTGATGAGTTGCTGGGTCTCTGCAGGCACAGCCACGGGACCTGGCCGGGCTGTCTGGGGGGCACTCAGCTGGGCTGGGGGGCCGCGCTGGCATGGGGAGGGTGGGTGCTCAGTGGGGTCAGTCCAGCGGTGCAGCGGGGAGGCAGCTGCTCGTCCGCAGCGCCTGGCTGGGGGAGAAGGCGGCAGTGGCCGTGGGGTGGGGGGCTGCAGGGCCCCTGTCGCTGCCCCTTCCCCTGCTCAGCTCCAGGGCGGTGAGGCCGGGGGTTTCTCTTCTCTTCTTGTTTTTGCAGAATTGCACAAAGAGAGGTTTCCTTTTTTTTTTTTTTTAATTTAATGAATTGTAAAGTGTTGTCACCCCCCACCCCCTCCTTTTTTTTTTTTTTAAGAGATATTCTGGCTCAGATTTGACCTCTGTTGGGAAATGATTCTTGTAACTGTACAATTTTTTTGCCTCCTAATAATAATAAATTAACAATTTTGCGTTGGGGGGTGTGGTTGCAGTCACGTTGCTTCCTCGCCGTCGCAGCCACCCATCCCTCCTGGGGGCCGTGTCTGCGCCTGGGAGCACGGAGCGGGGGTTCCCGTCCCCCCAGCAGCACCGGGCACCCCTGTGGTCATGCTCACCCAAGGGTGCTGGAGCCAACTCCGATGGCTCTGGGTGCCTCGTTTTTTTGGCCTGGGTGCGAAGATGAGCTCGGCTGGCTGCGGCCGTCACTGCTCCCAGCCCGTGGGGTGCCCTGCCTGCTGTGGGGCCTCCTGTTGCCCGCATCCTGCGATGATGGTGCTGCCTGCGCCCTCCCTGCCCCCCGCCCGGCTCTCCTTGTCCCCACGCATCCAGCCTGCGAGGCCGCAGCAACAAGCCTGGCTTTGTTCACCCTTGGCCCGGGCTCAGGACGGAGCGGCACGGACTGAGCGCATGAGAACTGCCCTCGCTCCCTTCCTCCCACCGCCACTGAACCCCCGCGGGCACCCTGCTCGCCCCGTGGGGATGCGGGGGGGTGAGGGCACGGCGGGCTCTGCCCACCCCCTTCCATCCCCGCAGCGGGATGAGACCCCTCTTCTCCCCAGCTTTTCCCAAAGTGCAGGGCCCAGCACTGATGGGAGGAGGGGAGGAAAGAAAAAAAAAAAAAAAAAACCAACAGTTTTGTGCTCTCGGAAGAAAACTGGGGCTTTTGTTTCCCTGGAAACGGGGCTGCGAAAGCAAAGCCCAGTGGGTGTCGATGCCGCACAAAGCCCGCAGTGAGCCCCTCGCATTCACCCGCTCGTAGCAACCGTCTCCCTCGCCCCGGCATTTCGCGGGCTGGGGTGGGTGCCAGCAGCAGGACAAGGAGCTTTAACAGCTCCGGCGAACGGGGCCAGCCTGCCCAGCCTGCCCTCAGCCCGATCCCGCTGCCCAGGCTGCTCCCCGAAACTCCCCGTGGGTGCAGGAGCCTCGGGCAGGGGGTGGGTGTGGGGCTTGGACACCCTGATGCCCTGAAACTGTCAGCCTGGGACAATTTTTATCACTGCAATGGGCAGGTGGGTGGAGGCCGGGATACCTGCATGGAGCTGTTTGGATGAGATGTGCTCACCCTGGGGGTGCTGGGGGTGGTGGTCCTGCCTGGACCCCGCAGCGCTGCACGGTGCAGCAGCACTGGTCCTGCTCGGTGCAGATGAGGAACCGGCTGCCTTCCAGGCTGCGGAGCACCTCAGCCCAGCGCAGGGACCAGTTCAAGTCCAACAACGCCCCGGTGGGGGACTCTCCCAGGGGCTGGCTGTGCACCAGCTTGCTCAGCATCACCCCAGAGGGAGGGGGGCAGAGGGGCTGGGGACCTTTCCCCATCGCCCTCAGCTGCTGCCTGACCTGGCACGGCTGCTTTCCTGCCCCCCAGCTGCCCATACCCAACCCAGGTTTTAGGAAAGAGCCATCCAAGCCACAAGCGCTGGCTCCCTGGTGCTCTGCTCGGCGGTGCCGGATGGCTGCATGCGCAACATGCTCTAGGTTACTGGTTTATTGAGCTCTTACAGGGCACGGCTTGGATCCGATGGGATATAGTCACCGGGACCTTCTCCTACTGTGGAGGGGGCTGGCAGGAGGGAACGGGACAGGACGAGGGCAGTTTGTGTTTGCTGTGTCCTCTGCAAGCCACCATGGAAACCCTCCGTAGTTTCAGGTGGGACCGTTCTGGCACAGCTCCGTCTCCAGAGCAGCAACCCCTCTGAGCCTGGCCAGGCAGCCAGGACAGGAGGGTGCTGATGTCCTTGCTGGCCTTTGGGCAGAGGCAAGAAGGCCGCCAATGTGGCCATGGGGACTGTGGTTTCAAGCCCCACTTGCCCGACGTGGGGTTTGAAGCCCATGGCGCAGCCCCCTGAGCTGTTTCTGCTTGCTCCACGTCCAGACACAGGCACTAACGGCAAAACAACATTTGGTCTTGGGAGGAGGTGGTGGATCGATCTCTACAGCTCCTCGGTGGCACTTAGCAAGGCGTGCCGAGGGCCAGGAGGGGGGAAGGGGACTCCCGGGGCTTGTCGAAGAAGATGGAGGAGGACATTTCCGTTTTGAGCTTGCTGTCGGCACTGCCCTCGCTGGAGGCGGTGTCAGGGCTGCAGCCCTCGCAGCAGCAGCAGCAGCAGTCCATGAAAGCCTGGCCCAAGGGTCTGCAGAGGCACAGGAGCAGGACGGGTGTCACCGAGCACTTGAAGAATAGGAAGAACTGGTTGATGAGGTTGAGCAGGTCCAAGGTCTGCTTGGACATATCGGGGGACATGTAGGCCACCACGATGTTGCAGACATTCTCAGGGGTGGTGCAGAGCCCGTAGATGATGGTCAGCCCGATGATGGTGCAGTTCAAGTGACTCTCACACTGGCTGTGCTTGGTCCCTCGACACTCGGTCTTCTTCTCGGTGCCACTGATCCTCCGAGTCACCAGCTGGCAGCTCACAGTGAAGAGGATGGGCAAGCAGAAGTAGCAACCGAAGTACCACCACATGCGAGCATTTTGGTAGGTGAGCACCAGCGAGTAGACCGACTCGGGCAGGTTGGATGAGGGCTTCATGGTGCAATACTCCGTCACCACGCCGGACACGGGCGATGTGTCCTGCGCCACCTGCCAGAGCAGTATCTCCGGCACTGACAGGGTCATGGAGCCCACCCAGATGACAGCCAGCTTGGCGATGATGGACTGGCACTGCTCGATGGGCCGGGCACTGGCCTGGGGGCTGGTGGCCGCATGGAACCTGTCGATGCCCAGAGCGCAGAGGCTGAAGGTGGTGACTCCAAGCGACGACACCTGGCGAGAGGGGAGGCAGAACAAGTGGGCCTTGCTGCAGGGACATCACAGGGGGCTTGACTTTGTCAGGCTGGTGGCAAACCCCTGGCTACCCAAGACCACAGCCCAAGACCCTGCCCCCAAGGATTTAGAGGGGTTACAGCCTGTGGCTGCATCCCAGGGTTGGAGACACTTTTCTGTGACTCTGTTTTAAAATAGAGGGAGGGAGATTCAGATTAGACATTAGGAAGAAATTTTCCACACTGAGGGTGGTGGAGCACTGGCCCAGGCTGCCCAGAGAGGCGGTGGATGCCCCATCCCTGGAAACGTTCCAGGCCAGGTTGGCCAGGGCTCTGAGCAACCTGATCTGGTTGGAGATGTCCCTGCTCCTGGCAGGGGGTTGGACTGGGTGGGCTTTGATGGTCCCTTCCCACCCAAACCACTCTGTGATTCTGTGACTCCTTAAAGGGCAGAGGATAAAAATGTCCCTTGACCCGTTTGTCCCTGCCCAGCTCCCTTTTCTGCGGAAGGGAGAGGCTTTGCTGGATGTCGGTCTGTCCATCCAGCTGGAGTGGGAATAGCAGGATTGTCCCTCAGGCTGGATGGTTCTTGGAGAGGAAAAGCAGGGACCATCACACCCAGCAGCACCTTCCCAGGGTCCCCCAGCTGCCCAGGCTGGCTTGTCCCTGCCCTGCTCTGCAGAGCTGCCGCCTGCTTCCCGGACAGGCCAAAGGAGTTGAAGGCGTCCTTGTCACAAACCAGCTTGGGGCAATTTCCGCTGCATTGAGAATGGCAGGAAAAACATCCTGTTTGCCAAAGGGAAGAGGCCAGAGGAGGCAGAGGAATCGCAGTGGCTCTGCGAGGGCTGGCAAGGCACCCAGGGTCACAATCAGCATTCACGGTCCCAGCCCCGGAGCTGCAGCTTTGCTGGGAGCCAAGTCCCGCAGCCCTCGGCCAGGAACACGGCCGGGTCACACGCTGGTGCCCCCCAGCCCCGGGGCCGTTCCTGGCCTCACGAAGCCATCAAGCATCAGCCGGTACTGAAGGACCTTCCCAGCACTCAGGAAACCTCCAGGGCTCTGCATGATGCTTGGGCACAGCCCTACCCAGGTCTGGCACCACCACCCCGCCCCCCCCCCAGCCTTTTCCAGTGGTCCTGGGTTGGCCCCTCAGCATTGCAGAGCACCGCAGCTGGTGACCAGTGCTGATGCCAAGCACCCAGCATCACCCAGTTCAGTTGTGCCCAGCAGCATCCCCCTAGACACAGCGCCCAGGGCCACCAGCCCAGGATCACCATCCTGCACCCAGCCTCCCCGCCCAACAATGCTGCTCGTGTCCCAGCTCCTCTGCCCAGCACCCGGAGCCACCCTGAGCACCCAGCACCGTCGCTCTGCCCCACAACCAGCACCCAGAGCTCTTGCCCAGCTCCCTGGCTGGCACCTGCAGCCCTCCCCGCGCTGCTGTGCTGCTGCCTCTCCTCTCCCCCCGCACCCTCCCACAGGCTCTTCCGTCTCTCCTGGTCCCCTCAGTCCTGGCGTGGGATTCAGACAGGGCAGAGCATCCTTCCCCAGTGCCCCGGCAGGGATGCAGCTGGTGCCACTGAGCACCCCAGACACATCCCTGCACATCGCCTGTCACCAGGAGCCCTTGTAGCCAGCTCTGCTCCAGAAAATGCGGCTTTGTGCCCCCCTCCCCAGAGCAGAGGACAGAAGGTTTGCTCCTTGCTGGGATCATCCAGCAGCCTGAAACGCTCGCACAGTCCCATTTAGAAAGGCTGGACATTAACTGCCGGGCTGCAGAGCGATTTCCCCCTCGTTGCTGATTCTCTGCTGGGGATTTACCTCTGGTCTGGCCATGCCCTCCCACCCAGGCTGAAGGTCCGGTGCTGGGTCCCAGGTGACCAGAGGAACACGCCACACTGGGACCATACCTCCATGCCCATCCTGCCACATCCCCAACATCCCATCATCCTTCCTGGACTGAGCCATGCTGAATCACTGCACCTGGAGGTGCCACCCTCAGGGACATGGCCATGAGCCCAAACTCAGAGACAGGCCATGGCAGACCCTCCTCAAAAAGGGGTCTGGTTTGGGGACATCACCCTTTCCTTGCTGTCTTCACCCGCGGCGCTGAGCCTGCCTGCCTGGGGAAACACGGGTCCGTATTCCTGCCCCTCTCCGAGTTATCCTTCCGTCAGGGGCCTGAGATGGAGGACAGGGATGGGGCTAACAGTTAATTTAGTAAGAGGCCATGGTGGGAGACCTCCAGAAGGGAGCAGCTCCTGCTTGCAGAGCAGGGCAGACACTGCGGGGGGGTGGGCAGGAGCTGCCCACCGCCTGCAGCAAACACCACCTCCTCATCTGGGCTGTAATTAGCAGGTTTGGGGCTGCGCCTGGCAGGACACCCAGGGTGCGGGTCCATCACCCCACGCCTGCGCCCAAAGGACCCAGTGGCATCACGAGGGTCCCCTGCTGGGGTGTGCACAGCTGAGCCGTCCGTGAACGTCCAGGGACCCCCTGTGCCTCTGCAGACCCTGTGCAAAGCCACTGACTCCAGAGACCAACCGTCACAGTGCCAGCGGGACACGGAGCAGCAGGACGGCTGGTGGCAGCAGTGGCCTCAGACCCCCTCACCTCACAGCCCTGGCAGTGGGGGCTGTGCCAGCCCATCCAGACCCACTTCTCCCCCCCAAGCCCGCGCTGGAGTCACCCCAGCCTGCAGCCGCTGTGGCTAATCCAGCCGCCCAGGGAGAGGGATGCAGCCAGGTCCTGCACCCGAGAGCCCCGTGGGTCCCACTCTCCAGCAGAAGCTGGACCAGGGAGGCACACGTTGGGGAGGGGATGTGATGGGACACGTCAATGTCCCGGGGCCATTTCTGTGCCTGTAAGGACTGAACTCCCTGCGGCAATGTGCTTTCCCCACCTGAGTGCCAAGGCCTGCTCTCTGCCCCCTCCAGCTGTTGTTTCTCTGAGCAGCCTCGAGTCCCGGTGATGGGCACAGACACGTCTGGTGACAGCAGACGGCCAGCTCCCAGCTCAGCATGGTGACAGCCCCGGGGCAGGCAGGGCTGGCCTGGACATGAGTGCTGAGGGGTGTCGGTGGTCCCACACAACCTGATCAGATTTGGGGATAGCAAGCTGGTTTCTGTACGTTGTGTCAGGGGCATTGATCATTGGAGGAGGTGCTTGGTGGGATGGGCAGGATTTGAACCCTGTCTGCCTGACCAAGGCTGAGAGCGTCTCCACGGACCTGTCATTGTCTCTGATCCCTTCCAACCTTGTACTTGCACTGTTCTTTGATAAACCTGGCTTTGGAGCCCCAAACAAGATGCACAAGCAGGCTGGGTCTATCTATTGTACGTGGACATGGAGGGGAGCAGCCTGAGCCCAGATGTCCCTGCAGGATGGGAGATGCTCCACAGCGTGGGTTTGGTTTCAATGCAAGAGCAGGACCATGCAAAACCATGCCATCTGGGGTGTTTTTGCTCATTCTGCCTTCTGTGTCACCACAGTCCCTGTAGCCTTCTCAGTGGGACCCCAGCTCACCCCGAACATGGCCTACCCATCACGTGTGAGGCTTGAGGAGGAGCAAAGATCTCAAGTTCCCATAGGTAATCCCTGGGCTCTCCCACCCCATGGGGCTGTCAGCAGCTCCCCATGCTGTGGGGCTGAGCCCATGGCCTGGGAGGTGTTGGGCTGGGACAGGGACAGACAGACAGAAGTCCCCATGCGGGCTGGACAAAGAAAGGTTTCACGGGCTCTTCCCAGCCCTGGCAGTGTTGGTGCTGCAGAGCCTGAGGAACGGCCCAGGGCAGAGGCAATGGGAAGGTCAATATTGGGACCATTCCTCGGCTCCTTTCCATGCCCCAAAATGGGGGTCTCTGGCACGCACAGCCCTTGTGCCAGGCCACAGGCAATGTAACAAGGTAGAGAGGAGCCAAGTCCTTGAGCCTTCCAGTCCCTTACCTCCATGAAGGGCACGATGCGACAGGACACGTCCCCAAGCAGTCTCTTCTTGGTGATCTCGTTGAAGATGACCACAGGCAGGCAGAAGAAGAGGATAAGGAAGTCCCAGAAAGCCAAGCTGGCCAGGATGGAGTTCCAGGCACTCTTCATGTAGTAGTTGTGCCACACGATGCACATCACGGAGAGGTTCCCGATGATGCCCACTGCGAAGACGATGAGGGACAGGAACATCACAGCATAGGCGCTGTAGGAGTTCTCTGTCACCGGGTACAAGGGGTTTTGGATTTGCAACCGCTTGTCGGACACGGTGGTTAGGTTGGCTCGGGGCTCTGCCCCCTCCCCATCCGTAGGGACCCCTTGTTGCTGCTCAGATGGGTCCGTGCTGGATGGCAGCAGGGCCTTGGTTGGGTGCAGGCTGGCGGAGTTGAGGGGCCGCGGGAACTCCACCCGCACCCCCGGCACGTACTGCTGCACCGACTTGGAGTCCTCCTCCGTCCCTCGGCGCAGTCTCTCCTTCATCACCTGGACCTCCGGACTGTCCCGGGAAACCGTCGGCAGAGTCCTACCTCCATCTGCACCCTGGCCGTGGTGGGTGCTGCCTTCCCAGGGCCGTCCAGCCCTGCCTTGCATCGCCGCAGCCCCCGGCACCAGCAGCATCAGCAGCAGGAGGACAAACGATGGCGGAGAAGGCATGGTCCCCTCCGGACCCTTTGGAGAAAGCGTGTGGCGGGTGACAGAGCAGCCCCGAGCGCAGGGATCCCGGGGCTGCGGGCAACGGTGGAGCGATGCGGAGGAGCAGCCGGTCTGTCCGGCTCCAGCCGCTGCTCTGGGCTCTCCGAGAGCTCTGGGGAGAATAAAACAGCGCTGGGGAGAGGCAGAGCCGGGCCCTCTGCTGGTCACCCACCCGCTGCCAAGAGCTGCGGAGATGCGCCAGCATCCAGGCTGGGCAGCCCAGCATCCCCCAACAACGACCCCCAAGAGCTCCCCAGCATCCTCCCAGAACAAGGCAGACAAAGAACGCCCATGGCTTGGCACTGGGGACAGGCTCAGCTCGTCCCACTCCAGATTTCCCTCCTCCCCTCAGCAGGCAGCGTGGCACGGCCCCTGCCACAGTCAGCCTGGACCGAGGACGTCCCCAAACAGCCAGACCCCCTCTCCGGGGCTGGAGGGGTGACGGGCTGCCCTGGTCAGGAGGCCGAGAGGAATCACTGGCGGGCCGGAGGCGATGCTCTTGCCGCATCCGGCTGTCAGATGTGCTGGCTCAGTTCTCCCAAGGTTTGTTGCTCCTCTTCCTACTGACTTCCCCCCGGGACAGGGGTTTGAACACAACCGAAGTCCCTGATCCTCTGTACCTTTGACTTCTCCCTCCACCCATCATCTCTCCCCATTTCCATTGCCCCCCCCATACCCACCACCTCTCCTCTGCCGCAGTCTCCTGTCCCCGACCTGTTCTCTCTCCCTGTGCTGTCACCTCTTCCCCACGACTGTGGGACCAGAGGGACCTGTCCCCCCTCTAGGGACATGCCCTGTGGCACGTAGGCAGCCCACAGGGATGCACGTCAGGCTTGAAGCAGTGGGGCTGCCCCAGACCTGGGGGGTTCACGGAGTCTGTCCCTCTCCTGGGCGGTGGCAGGGGTCGGGACGTCTCACCCCATTGCAGCCAGCAAACACCAGCGCCCCCCGAGCTGAGACCCCACCGCCCTCTCCGTCTGGCACTGTGTTGGCTCTTCCCTGAGCCAGAAGGGCCTCTGGGCTGACGTCCCAGAGCATTGAGGGGGACGTGGGCCTCTCGCTGCGTCAGTGGGAGCTGGGACAGGCAATGCCACTGGAGCCAGGGCAGGGAAACTGAGCCCCAGAGGTCAGAGGCCTCCCCTGCCAGGTGAGCGTGTGAGCACAGCTAGCAGAACATGCTGACAGGGGTTTCAGCGGTGGGATGCTCCTGCTCTGCTCAAAACCATGTCGTACTCAGCTGGCCCTCAGTGCTCAGCCACTGAAGCTGGGCTGGCAGAGGCTCCCGTTGTCCCACATCCTCCCCAGGGTAAGGCAGGAGGAGCCTCTGCTCCCAAATCCTTCGGCTCAGCCAAGCGCAAGCCCTTCATCCCTCCCGTGCTGGAGCCATGCCTTCGCTGTGTGTGACAGCGCTCATCAGCAGAGGCCACAGCAGTCGCGGGCACCCCAGCAGCCTGGCACCTCTGCTTGGCCTCCCAGTTGCCACCAGCAGTATTTTGCCACGGGGCCACGCAGGCGGGGGCTGGCAGCTGCGCCTGGCCGCTCTCCTTTCTCACCCTGCTTCCCCCGCACCCGGCACTCTCGATAACGCCGAGTTTTGAGCATCGTCTGGATACTGCCGAAGGGGAAAGGAAGATTTCAGCTCTTGCTGGGTTCTATGGGAGCAGACAGCGGCAATGCCTGAGGTCTGTCCTGGGTGCAGCAGGACCGGCGCCTCGAAGCCGTCACTGGCCCGATGCTACGGCAGCACACCCGCTGCGGAGGCCCAGCCCGAGCTCAGAGACAGCCCGGGGATCACGCTTCGAGTTGCTTCGAGTGCTCTGGCTGCACAGACACAAGGGCACCTGTGAAAAGCCAGGGGACCAGCCCCAGGGTTCATGACTGCTCTGGCCTTGGCCCACCATCCTGCATAAAAAACGAGCCAAGTGCTCTCCTTAGCGGATTGCAAACCCCTAAAGAGCTTAGACGTGAAAGTGGGAAGCTAGACACGGTTTGCACGGGGGCACAGCGCTGTGTTCAGATGTGCGGATGCCAGGGCATGGACAACCTGGCCAGCCAAGCACTGTCAGCATTTTCACTATCTCTGCTTAACTGAAGGACCGGTAACGTGAACGCGCTCCCCAGCGAACTCCTGGTGCTGGTCCCAGCTCCCTCTGCAGGGGCCAGGTAGGAGACACGGTGGCACCAGTCCCCATGTGAGGCTCGGGGAGCAATCGGCTCGGAGGAGGGAGCCCTCAGTGCGCTCCTCACCTGCCGGGACGGATGCGGCTCCTGGCAGGGTGCTGGCACCCAGCACCCTCCCTGCCCAGCACGGCGGCCAGGTGCTCTCCCATAAGGAGAGGGAGCTATTTTTAGTTTGATTTCATGGCCGTTGCACAATGGCTGGGTGTGTCACGGAGCTGCCTGAAGACAACAACAGGGTTCACTGGGGCAAGGTGACACTTCGGTGGCGTGAGAGCCACCTCGGCGGGCGCTGTCGCCCAGGGGATCGCTGCCCAAGCAGCCCCTCCGCCATGCTCCTCTTCCTTCCCCTCTCTGGCCGGGAGCTCCCAGCCAGCCTCGGTCCCTGGCTGTCCCCAGACCAGGAGCCAGACAGCAGCCCCGGAGCCTGTTTGGGAACTGCACATTTTTCTTCTCCGGCCCAGATTCACAGACGGGTTGAGACTGTTTCTCAGGAGATGAGCGTGTGCCTGGGTTTCGCAGACGTCTCCTTGGAGGTCCTTTATCAGAGTCAGAGCTTTCCACTGCGACACAGGGGAGGTTTCTTCCTAAATCCCCTCTTCCAGACAGTTCATTCAACCCTCCGAGTTTTGGACGAGTCTGCATGAAAATCAAATCCCACCTAAGAGCTGTGCCTCTCCACCCTGGGGCCCACGGGGACAGCCCCCACAGTAACAATTTCAAAATCATCTGATAGAAACGGGCCAAAGTCAGAAGTGTTTCTGAGTCTGCCTTGCACCACACCAAATGCCTTCCCCATTTCGGGCCTTTTTGAAGCTGTTCCTTTGGAGCAAGACAGCTTTCCTGCAGCCAAGGGCCGTTATGAAGCCACCCAGCAAACGCTTCACCTCCCACCCGCCGTGTCCACGTACCCACCATAGCTCCCCGGACACTGGGCTGGTTCGGGAGGGGCACAGGGGGACTGGAGGGAGGTGCTGTGTCTGATCCCACACCTGGACCGTCTCTCCCCGGCTGGAGGGGACAGCAGGGGTACTAGCACCGGGACACCAGGGGGTATGAGCGAGCAGCGCCTGGGACCCCCCCATGTCCGTTGACGAGTTTCTCCGGCTCCTTTCTTGCCTCTGCAGGAAGCCCCAGTGTCCTCCCACTCCTGCTCCAGCATCACTCTCAGGAAGGAGCCCAGTGGGGTGAGCTGTGTCCCTGTCTATGTGACATTGTTCCCTGGCTCTGTGAGTTCTGGGGAAAAGTAACACCACGTGCTGAGATGGACAGTGGGATGGACCCTCATCTGAGGGGACACGGGATGGTCTGGGTGCAGGATGGGGAGCATTTTTGCTGGGAGGTGACAGCACCAGCGACGCTGAGCGGAGCTTGCAGGCAGGCTGGCAGAGCAGCATGGTGGGAGGGATGCTCTGCCCTGCTCCCCGTGGCGTGCACCGCCCCAGCACCCCGGCACCTCAGCTCTCGCCCATGACCTCTGGCAGCCCCGCTCCTCTCCCACAGCCCCACTCCTGCTGCTCTGCACCTCCAGCGCGCCTGGGCTCTGCCGAGCCATCGTGCTGCAGAGCGTCCTCCCCAAGGGAGATCCGTGGCCACCCGCCTCCTCCCCTGCCCTCAGCAGGAGCGTGTCCCTTGTCAGACCCCGGCAGTGAGCTGAGATCCAGCACAGCTCAGCTCTTCCAGAGCCCTGCAAGTGGCCGAGAGCCCCCTGTAACTGCAAACAGCCTGAGGTGACTGAGAGCAGGCACGCTCAGACTCGGTTTCGCCCCTGATTTTTCTCCGTTGATGAAAACACAGAAGCGGCTCTGCCCTGGCTGCCTTACAGACATGAATGGGCGAGCTGCTCCAGACCCCCGCCACCACGGGTGCCCCTCACCCTGCGTCCCGTCACAGGTCCCCTGCTGCTAGAGAGGCTGGGGGCAGATGCCGCCCAGATACCCAAGGAGAGGAGGAAAACGACTCGCTTTTGTTTCCATCAAACAGTCCGGGCTGCACGGGAGCAAAGCAGTACCAGGGCTGGCACACGCCTGTTTGCCCTGTGCTGTTAGCGATCTGCGGTTCCCTGGAAAGGGGGGAGAGGGCAGGGAGGGGACACGGCAAACACAGACGGCCGGCGCGGGCAAAGCCAGCGCTCAGGCAGCTGCTGCGCTGAAAGCTGGGCTGCGGGAGGTGGGCACGGGCCAGGCGCTCCCCCCCGCCGCTGCGCCCCCTCGTCCGGGGTGAAGACGGTCCCGTGTGATTTTCACGCCCTGGGACAAGATGATGAGGCTCCCCACTGACAAACCCTCTTTTTCTCCCTCGGGTCCTGTCTTCCCAGCTGAGACCAGCATCTGTGCCCACCCTGGCTCCTGTGTTTCAAAATTCACTCCCTGTGAGCCCGCCTCATTTCGCGCTTCATGGTGGCTCCTGGCTTTCCCACTAATGCCTTGATGGCACCGATCCTGCAAGCTGCTGTGTCCTGCAGGGAGGGTATGTGATGGTTCATCCCAGAAGTTGGGTTTTTTTGGGATGAAGCAGCCTGCAATGTTTGGCCAGCTGTTCCCAGCACACCGCGGTGCCGGCCAGCTGCGCGCAGGAGCTGCGGAAGGCTTCGGAGTCTGCAGCTCCCTGGCTCCCACCTTCGCAGAGCTCTGCCGTCCGAGCGCGGCCGCATGGCGCTGAGCTCGCTGCTGCCGGCACTGCTGGAGCAAACCCGCAGCCCGTTGCCTTCCCAGCCGCAGGGACGCTGGCTCTGCTTCCCGCTGGCAGTTTCCCAGTAGTCACTGGTTTAAAGCACGACACGAATGCTCAACCCCGTCCTGCAGCGGGGAAACCAAAATGACGGAGGGATTTTCCTTGAGCCGCAGGAGGAGGCGAGTTCCCGGGGCTTCCTCAGGGGCCGTGGCGGGGACGTCCAGCGCTCCGTGGGCCGCGGGTCGGTGCCGTGGGGAGGCATTATCAGCTCATGTGAGCAGGGGCTGCATTTGTGTTTGCAGCAGGGCGGTCACGTTGTGTTCGCAGGAGGAACTGAGAACCAGGGCAAGTTCAGCTTAGGGCAAAGGCAGTGCTTTCCCGAGGAATAAAGCAAGCGATGGTCTGGAAGCAGCGAGAGGCGCTGAGCTTGGCCCCTTTGTTGGGGCGAACTTGGCGATTCACCCCCAAGTTCCCTGTAAATGCACGAGGACTCACAAATGCAAAAGTGCAACTCAGACCAAAAACATTCGTACGTTTAGTGTAGAAAACAAACCATCTTCAAGTCTGCAGCTTTTTTTTGGGAGGGACGTGGTATTTGGTTTCTCCTTTTGCCCTCCAGCTCTAGGACCAACTCTTCCGTCTTTCCCCGCGCTGGGGTAACCCCGTGCTCCCTCGCCGCTGCGTCCCCCTGCTCTGGCTGTCACACGCCACGGCTGGGGGCTTCACGGCTGGTGGGAGTTTGGGGTGGCAGTTGGACAGGGACTGCTCCAGCATCCGCTCGCAGTCTTGGGGGACGCCAGCCGGAGCACTGGCGACAACCGCCGTGCTGCAGGATTCCGGGCTGCTCACCCCCTGTTTCCTGGCATCGCTTTCGGAGTGTTGCACATCCCTGACTGCTCTCAGGGAATCCCAGCTCCGGCAGCGGTGGCGGTTGAGCCCCCTCGGGCTGTAGGCCAGGGCCGGGGCTCCAGAGGAGCAGGAGAAAGGTCTGGGGGAGCTTTGAGGGCAGGGGGCCTGCGCTGGGTGACTCGTGTCGGGGCTGCCATCCCCGCTTTTGTCGGCAGAGGGAGAGGCAGATTGGGCGACCTGCCGCTGCCACCCACGGGCGCTGGGAAAACACGGGTGGAAAATAACCGGCTGCAGGAGGACGGAGGGCGAGCCTTCCCGAATGAGGCACAGCGCCGGCCCCCGTCCGTGCGCTGCCCGGACTCTGCAAGGTCTCAGAGCCAAGGTCGGGGTGATTACCGGGAATATCCCGCTTTGTCTCCTTGGGAAGCAGCGAGGAGGGAGCTGGCACCAGGGCAGGGTGTGCTCAGGTGGGCTGCTGGGGACCAAGGGCCCTCCCCGAGGGCTGCTGGGCTCCACGGCTGGCAGCAGGGTGGTCCGGTGTCACAGCCCCCGCGGGAGGGGGTCTGCGCCCAGCGCTGGGCACGGGTGGGCCGGGAGCTGTGTGAGAGGCTGCGGTGCATCCCGGGAGACCTCGGGCGCAGGCAGCTGTGCCCACAGCCTGGCAGGGCTGCGAGCTCCTGGGGGGAGGTGGGCACAGGTTTCCATGCTGCAGGGGTGCCATTCAGAGACCCCCACCCCTCCCCACATCCAGACTGGGTCTCCTGAGTGGCCTCTCCTCGTCACCCCCCAGTTTGCCTTCAAAGCAGGCAGCTCGCCCTCACCGTCCTGACCAGGTGCTGCCCTTTCTGCATCCATCACAGCGGCCAGGGCCTGATGCTGTGAGGTGCTGAGCACCCCCAGAAATGCCCCTTCGTGCCTACCTCTGCCAGCGGCCACCACAGAGCCGGTGCCACTGATGGCCCCTTCCTGCGGGGTGAGGTGTCAGCCCCTGGGGCTGGCAGCAGGGTGGGTGGGGGGGACACCCTGGGCACCCATCCCACCGGTGCCCGGAGATGGCTGGGGACCAGGGGACCCTGCCCACCCTGCGGGACATGCTGTGGGGGCTGCTTGTGTACCAAGCCAGCAGCGCATGGGTGCTGGGGGCAGGGTCCAGACCCCTCGCCTTTGCCCCCTCCGCGTGCCCACAGCCCCAGCAGCACTGCTGTCCCCCCACACAGAGGGACTGGTCCCCAGCCCGCCAGTGGGGAGCGGGGCACCGTGGTGACATTTGGCAGCCGCCATGGGTGCCCCACCCCGGGTGGGGACGAAGGTCACCGTGCAGAAAGTTCGGCTGCTTGCTGACGGAAAAAAAATGGGGAAATTCCCTGCTCTGCGCACATGCAAATGAGGGCTGGGGCTGGGGACCCTGTGCCCAAGCCCCCTGCATCTGCCCTCCCTTCTCCCAGCCCCAGTAGGGCTGGGGGCTCTCTGTGCTCCGTCCCAGGCCACCATCTCAGCAGACTGTCCTGATGCCTGTCCTCCACCCTGGAGATGTCCTGGTCACGAGGCACGGCTGTGTCCCCAGGGCAGCTCTCGCTGCCCGCAGCCGGTCCATACATCTGGGTGGGCTGTGCCCGTGCCCTGCTAGACAGACAGACCCTCCTGACCCACTCTCTGGAGCCAAGGGGCCTTTGCTGGAGCTGTATTCAGGCAGGGCCACACCAAGACCCAGGGGTGTCCGTTGGAGCTGGTCACATCCTCATTGCTGTGGCCAAGGAAGTGGGGGAGAAGATTGTGCCCAGGGTCCTGGGAGGTAGGAGCTGGTGGGGGGAGAGAGGCATCTGTCTGTGCTCTGCCGTGCAGGATTGGTACCTGTGCCCTCTGCAGAGTGCTGGGCACCGTGGTGCTGGCATCGTGCTGATGCCGCGTGGCCAGGGCTGGCCGAATGATGGGGTGGGCAGGACAGAGAGGCACAAGATCAGTACCGCATGCTCTGGTGTCTACAGACCAGGCTCTGGAGAGGCCGGAGCGCAGGAAGGGAACCTTCTAAGCCTTTGCCTTGCAAGTCCTGTTTTCTGGGGCTGTGGTGCTGCCTGGGATACCTGGAGGATGATGGATGACACAGGGAGGGAAAAACCTCCCTACCAAGCTGAGGAGGGACAGGACTCCCTGTATCTTGGGATGCCCATGTTACAGCCACAGGGACACAGCCACGGGTGGGTGAAATAGGCTCCATCAATGCCCGAGCTGCTCCATCCCGCAGCATCAGCAAGGCCAGCCATGAGCACAGAGGTGCAAGCGGCATTCCTGAGGCCACCGGCACCATCCATCCCAGGCTCCAGGCCCTGTCGCCTGCAGGTCAGAGGTGCCAGCAAGAGGGAGAGGTTGTCCTCTCCCCGGTGATGGAGAAAACCCCAGGCTCCCTGTGCAGTTTTCCCCGCTCTCCCTGTGACTCAGTCCCACGTGGTGAGTTGTTCAGCGCTGAGACACTGACCCACACGGCCGCCAGCCAGCAGCCCACGAAGAGCTGGAGCTTCTCAGCGCTGCAATAAGGCCGGAGCCAGCAGCTTGCAAGATGTTCTCCTCTAGATTCAGGTCAGTGCCTCCAGCTTCGCACCCAAGCCGGTGGCCCTGAGTCACCAGGTGACACAGACGTACCCCACTGGTATCTGCCAGGTGTGGCAGCGCAGCAGGTGACGTGAGGCCAGCTGGCTCACGAGCACGAGGAGGTGGTGATGCAGCAGTAATTGGTGGCGATGGCACTCGTGACTGCAGGTGGGGGTTAGCTTTCTGCTTCTCACAGCTTTGGGCAATTGCTGAAGAGCTGGTAAGACAGACAGCGCGGCTGGCAGATGTCACAAGTTTGCCAGGATTTGGGCCATTGTGTACTGGGAGAAGCTATGGAGCCCCAAGGAACCCTTCTGGGGCTGTCTAGGGCTCGTGCCTGAGGCAGACTCCTCACCCCTCTGTCGCTGACCCTGACCCTATGGCCATGGGCATGGCCTGCTGCCTGCCATGGCCTGATCATCACACCAGGAACCTCCCTGCCTGCTCCACTGGGTCAGATGCACCGTGTGAGAACAGAACCAGGCCTGGAGCCCGCATCCTTGTGAGCAGTGGAGTGCTGGGCTCCCCAGGTCCACAGCACCAGGCTATGGGATCCCGGAGCCCCCAGCCTGGGGATGCTCCAGATGCAGCAGTGGGATACTGCAGGGACACCCAGGACAGAGGGAGAAGGAGTCCCTGGGGACACACCTTGGCTTCTACTGTTGCTGGGAAACTCTTGCTCCTGCTAGGTGCTGAACAGGCAGAGAGGGCACGTTCAGGCTGAAGGGCAGTGTGCCCAGGCATGTGTCCCATGGGGATCCCAGCCACTGGTGCTGAGCAGCTTTAGGCCCATTGGCCTAAAAGTAGAGGTGCTGTTTCTGAAACACCTGACATCTCCATCACCAAACTGCAGGAGAAGAGTTACACACCGTGGTCTGCAGGAGGAGGACATTGGTGTTTCCTGTCACCAACCACCTGGGCTGCAATTACCCCAGCACGAGAGAGGTGAGAAGCTGGACTGTATGACGGAGAGCAGAGGTCCAGGACCGGCCGCAACCCCCCAGCACACTCCTGGGGACTCTTCGTATGGGGCAGATGGTCCCTTGCTCCTACAAGGCTGTCTTAAGTCTGTTGTCCTGATCATGGCCATGCGCGTGAGCTCAGCAGGTCTCAGCCTGGCAGATCTCTCCCTCCTTGCTGGGACGCTCAGAAAACAAAACTTTTTTTTTTTTTACCTCACTGTATGACAGCAGTCCTGGGGCTGCCAGCAGAATGCAAAGGCAGAGGGGGAGAGAGAGAGAGTGGGATGCAGATGATGATACCCCATGAACATCGTAGGTGGCAAAGCACCGGAGGACTTCCAGCACCTCAGGACCTGACATCCCTTTATCTGTGGGGTGCTGAGTGAGCCCCCAACAAAGGGAGGGGGAAGCAGAGTGCCAGTGCTGAGCAGAGCCTGGGGGTATTCCTGCCCCGCGTGCCGGGGCTCCTGCAAACTCATGGGTGTGTGTGTAGAAAACCCATGAGATGTGGGAGTATCTGGGGCCGTCTCCTCACTCCCAGCACCGGCTGCAGACTGGCAGATAAGCTGCCGCGGGCCGGTATTTGAGCTAGCGCCGTGCCAGGCTCCAGGGATGGTGGAGGGGCAGGCAGCCAGGCAGGCGGTAACGCTGCCCATGGAGAGTGGCCTCAACTGGTCAGACACTTGTGGGAAAACCTGCGTGTGAGGATGTCCTTCCCCCTCATGTGGGGCACACAGGGCTCTGCCTTCACTGGGACAGGGCAGCAGCTGATTGCATCACATGCGCTGGGTTTAGAAATAACGTGTTGAGGAAAGCAGTTGGAAGATCTTAATAGGACGTTTTCCGAAAGAAGTAAGGAGGGACATTGTTCAAATTACCTTTTAACCTAGAGTTGCCCTGAGAAAGATCTTAAAACTCCACCTGCTCAAACCAGCTCCCATCTCTTCAACCCAAACTACCAAACTTCACTTGAAGATTTCTTTTGCTGATTTGCTGGGCACTCAACAAACCCTTGCACCAGATCTAGCCCTCTTAAATGTGCCAGGCTTTGTGGTCTTCTTCAGCCTTGCAGTAACACAAATGCTCCTTTATCAAATAGCAAGACTACTCAGATGAGTTTCATCTGAGGCCGAATAGGGTTGAACAGAGAACTGGTGAGCACAAAACAAAGATCTTGGTGGGATCATAGTGTAGACTGTGTAGACTAAAATGATAAAATTGTCCGAATCACGGATGGAAGCATCCCAAGGTGAAACAACCCGAAAAAAACCACCAGGGATCACGCAAATGGCAATATCCAGCAGTGGAAGTGACCATAGGCAAACTGAGAAGCACTGAGATATGCTGTGTCCATACCGAGCCCAGGACACCTACACTGTTGTAACAGGAGGATGATGCCAGCAGATACCCTGCGTCTTCCTCCTATCCCAACACTTTGACAGGCAGCAGCCAAAAAAAAGACATCCAAAATGAGGATAAACAGACAAAAAGCAGCAGCTCTGCCTGAGTCTTGTGGAGGGTGAAGTGAGCAAGTTTTGGAGGTGGAAGATCCTGCAACAATAACTGTTGATGCCTGTCCTACTCCAAAACCTACCCCAAAACTGGTTCGTTATTGTGAGTTGAGAGGATCCCATGCAGAGAGGACTTGGCTTGGCACCCCATCCTCTGTGTCCCAGCCTGAAGACCTGGCCATACCCCTTGTGCAAACACATCGGGGTGGGGGCGGTGATGAGGGTGAGAGAGACCGGCAAGAAGTGTAAGACACTGAGTCAGTTTTGTTTAAAATAGAAATCCCCTGTCACCGAGGTCTGGCACTGAGTTTTGTTACGTGCTCAGAAAGAACTCATCGCTTCTCCCACGTTTCTGCTCCGCTCTCCACCAGCCCAGTTGCATCAGTGGCGCGGCCCTGGCTAGGTCAGTGGTTCACTGGAGACAATTCAAGCTTCATGGTACAGTTTTGGTCCCAAATAGTTCCCCGGGGCTTGGGGACAGGTCTGCTATTTCCACTGGCCAGGATGGTGTCCTGGTTCTGACTAGGATGGAGTTCATATTCACCTGAGCTGGGAGGAGAACTGGAGCGGGTGGCCCCTATGGCTGGGGCCAGCTGGGATAGTTAACTAATTAGCTAACAGCAGGGTTAATTTACCCAAATTAGCCAAAGGGCTATTCCATCCCATGTGCCATCATGCTCAGTGTATCAGTGAGGAGGGTGCTGAGGGGAGCCTCCTGCTACTTGGAAGAAACTGGGTGTGGAGATTTGTGGTGAGCCATTGTGCTGTATTTGTATTCCATTGCTGTTTTGTTTTCTTCTGTTATTGCCGTGAAATTTACTTTTTGTTCAATTTCAACCCATGTGTTTTTGCTGGGTTTTTTTTTTTGTTTACTAATTCTCCCTTCTGTCCCACTGGAGGGTGGGGTGGGGGGAGTGAGTGAGAGAAAGAGGCTGCGTAGTCTGGTCCCGATCGGGGCTGAACTATGACAAGATGGTTTCCAGTCTGTGATGCCTTTCTCTGCCCATCTCATCTCCACTGCTACTGGCAGAGATATCTCTGGTCCCTAACCCAAGCATCTCTTTGGGCATCTCTTTTTATGAGCCTTGTTTAAGTGGCCCTCTATTTGCTGAAATTACTTTTCTCTTTTCCCTGTCACAATTTTCTCACTTTTCTCCCTGTCCTTCATTTGAGGATACTGAAGTTTTCTGACCTCAGCTTGGAGGATGGATGGACCCTGCTACACCTCCTGGTCGTTTCCCACTCCATGACTGAAAAGTGACAAGGAGCATTAACTGCTGAGTACCAGCCACTCGGTGTTTCGGGAATCTGCTTTGGAGGGATGCTGAGCCTGGGACATCTAGATGGGCTCACGCTGACCAGTCACTGCAGGGGGACAAGGTCTCAGTAGCTGTGTGTCCAGCCAGCCCATGGCCAGCACAGTGGCACAAACACCCAAAGGCTCCACACAGCAGCAGGCCAGTGGCAGATAAACCCTGGGGAGCTGTGAGTGGGAAGAGCGGTGGAACACAGAGGAGGAACCTTCTCCTCTCAGAGAAGCAAGAAGCCCTGCAAGATGCATCTACTGTAGCTCCAAGCCTGGGCCCATGATGGTACCCGCTATTCTCCCTCCCCTTTTCCCCATTCCCAAACACCTGTCTGACCTTGGGTGGCAGAGTCCTGCCAACCTGCTGTGCCGGGAGGAGGAGCTGAGCCCTCCCAGATTGCTGGGCAGGCGTAGGTGCTATCTGCAAACCCGTGAGTCAGCTCGCAGGAATGCAGTCGGGATGGGGTGGCAGGAGGAGGACAACAACCTGACCCACGGTGCGGTGCGGGGTACCCTGAGCCTGTGGGTGATCTCTTTCCCTGCAGGGTGACGTGGTCACAAGCCCTCACACCCACACCTGCACCCTGCTGTGAACGCATGCACTGCCTTTGAGGGGGCAGCAGCACCCTTTGTGCAACCCCTTGCCCCACCACGCACCATTCCCTGTGCCGGGGATGACACGGCAGGGATATTCCCCTGGGTGAGCCTGTCCCAGATGGGCTGGGTTTCAGCAGAGTTAAGGTGCTTGGCAGCACGGATCCTCTTCTTGCAGTGTTGGAGACAGGATAAGGAGAGCAGCCCTAGGCTCTAGGATGCAGAAGGAATGCTGCTGGCCAGGGACGAACCACGGCAGAGGCGGCTGCACTGCCCTCAGGAGACCCCCCCTCTCTGTGGACCCCCGCCAGGTGTCCGCGCAGGTTTGAGCACTGCACAGCACCAGCCACGCCTTCTGCAGCACAATTTCCAGCTGGCAGTCTCTGTGGTGGCTCTTTGCAGCTCTCCAGGACTTCACAAGGGCTCTGCTCTTTGTGGGATCCAACCTTACCCTCCACGAGCGTGTCCCTAGCAGCTGCTGGAAACAGCATCCTCAGCCTGGCCAGCCCATCTTCAGCTCCTCAGCCCCCAGGCAGCTGTGCTGGGCGAAGGTGTCTCAGTTCCAGCAAAGGCGATGTTGCAGAGACCGAACACAGACAGATACCGCTGGCAGCTCAGCCCCCTGCGCCCTGGGTACGCACCAGCCCTAGGAAAGGCCCCCAAGGCTGGGACTCGTGCTTCCACTTCAGCAGTACCTGGGCCAGGCACACCATACTGTGATAATGTAATAAAATTCCTTGGGGAAGGGGATTTTTATTTCAAACCACAGTGACTCAGTCTCTCACATTGCCTGTCTTCCAATTTCACTCATCCCCACACTCAAGGGGTCTGACCACGTCACCAGTGCCCAGCACCGAGGGATGCTAGCAGATAGGCCTTCAGTGTATTTCATGGGCTCATCTTAATTTGCTACAGCAAACTGGTGACAACAGGTCCTTTAGGAACCAGCCATCTTCAGGGCAGCATCTTTAGCCTCTGATCCTTGCTCACGTCACCCTCCAAGAGGCTCAGGCAGGATTGTTGTCCTTTGCCTGGGTTTCCTCGTTGTGGGTGTCTTTCCAGGTGCCATCACGGTGCTGGGGAGGAGGAAGATGTCAGGGATGCGCTTGTATCTCATTGCCGCCCTCCTGCTATCGAAGCCCAAGTCTTCTGCCGGTGAGTCAGCTACACCCCGGCCTTATCAAAGCGGAGCCATCTGCGCCGATGCGAACACCAGATTCCTCAGCATCTGCCTGGTGTTGATTGTGCCGCTGGTTTTCAGTGCAGGTCATTCTCACAATTTCCTCTTTAGGGTTTCTTCTGGTGCTTTCCATCCCAGCCGTTCCCGCGCACACTTTGTCCATCCCAGTCTTAGTGTATCCGTTACATAGCTCTACAAGCAGGACAAAAAAAAAAAAAAAAACCTTGTCCAAAATGTTATTCTGATGACTGTAATGATGTCTTGGACAGGAAAATCCTGCAGCAACAGGTATGTGCAAAAAGAGGGACACTATTAAAATGAAGAAACTAAGAAAATGAGGAAATTAAGAAAGTAAAAGTAGCGACCAAAAGAGTAAAATGTTGGATGTCATGTAAATTATGATGTTGGAGGCACAGAGTCAAAACACACAGTCTGTCCAAATTGATTCCAGCACGTGTTTTTAAAAATCAAGCGCAGGAGCGTCTTGGAGGTAAAGTAATCTCTTTGAATAAGCCCCAGCCGTGTCCAAACAAGGCAAAGAGTGTAAACCCAGGCAAGTGAAATGTAAATGCAGTGGTCGAGATTTTTTTTTTTTTTTTTCCAGAAAGAACTTGCTAAAGGCATAACAACTAACTTGCAAACGTCTTTTTAAGTACACAAAAGATGGTTGCCTGCCAAAGGGGCTGAAATCAACAAACACTGGAGTACAACAGGAGCACTCGGGGAAGATAAGCGGTAAAGAGCCCTGAGAGGAATCCCAGGAATTGCTGTTCCCTGCAGAGGCACCTAAGGGCTTCCTGGGCCGGACTCTTCACATCGAAGAAGTTAGATGAGGTCCTTCAAACGGGGATGGCGGTAGAAGAAAATATCAGAACACGCTAGTTTACATGAATGGAGAGAAAAAAAGTGCCAGGACCTTCTCGTGGAGAAATGTCTTCAGACGGAGGCCTGGGGAACTCGCCGGCGGTGCTCTGACTAGCGGGGGATCCACGGCGTGTGGTTTAGCGGTGCGCCACGCGGAAGAGTCGGAGCGATTTGGGCAGTGAAGTGCTCTCTAAAGATTGAGGTCACCATGGGGAGTCCTTTCTGGAGCCGGTGCTGCTGATGGCATTGAAAGCTTCAGAAAGGCCTTATGGTGACAAATGCTTGCCAGTTAAGTTGGTACAAGTCTGATAATGCCAAAGACAGGGCTTCTCAGGAAATCCCCTGTGCGGGTATGACGGAGCAGGAAAGGACCTTTCTGTTTTCTTGTGCTGTGCTAATCGACCTAGCGCCACAAAGGGAGATTCAACAAGGAGGGAAGGAACACGAGCGATGCCTCATCCTCGTTTCCCTGAGTTTGTCCAGTGCCTCTGCCTACCCGAGTGCTTTATGACCTGCTCCACGCTCTGCTGCACAGACGGAGTCGCTCCCTCCCGCTGTTCTCCTAAGGAATCAAAGATATTGTTTAAAGTTCTCAGGACTGCAGCCAGGAATCGTTTTTCCACCTGTGCTGCTTTGTTTTCTCAGGCTCTGGGGCTTGCTCCCAGATCACGGAGTGGAGCAGGAAAGACAGGGAACTGATGCTTAAAACCTGGCCCGGGCCCTTGATGGCCGTTTCCAGCAGACGGTGATCCCCAGGAAGGATGCAGGGACATCCTCAGCGTCCTAAACCTGACGGTCCTGCCTTGAGGATGCACATCCCTGGGCTTGCACCCCTGCAGCGAACTGGGGGACGGCTCTGCCCTCTCCTCGGGAGCTGGCCCCACCAGAGACCCCCCTGCCCCGTGCACTATCGGCCAGGCACGGGGTGCTGGGGCCGCCCCAGTGGCGCTGCCTCCGCCCCGCGGGCAGGGGCTGCGGCCATGTAAGGAGTGGGGACGGAGCCTTCCAGCCCCCCACGGACTGGGGGTCGCTGTGAGCCGGGGCGCTGGGCACAGCCATGACACCAGGCATTGTCCCTGCAGTGGCCAGCAAGGAACCAGTCGTGAGAACCAATGAGCATCGCGGAGGGACTGGAGCAGCCAATCAGAGCCAAGCTTTCACCAATAAATCCTCAGGAGAGACCCAAACGGCCAATCAGAGACTGCTACTGCTGCCGCACCTGTGGGAGTGGCTGCTGCGTTCTGATTGGCCCCGGGAGCCATCTTGCTCTGCGCTGGAGCCAATCAGAAGGGACTACTCATAAAGGGTTATGGGTGCCCAGTGATTCCTCTCGCTGGTACAAAATGGTACCAGAATAGCTGAAACTGGAGTGATTGGCCCAGACACACCTGGAGAGTGGGGAGAGTCTGGATGTTTTCGCCTGCCGCAGCCTGAGCGTGGCGCTGGTGGGGCTCCATGGCCCGGGACACGGGAGGCATGGAGTCCCCTCCCCCTCCAGGCAGCTGCGGCGTCCCCAGGGCGGGGGCCAGAGGAAGACTGGGGTTGGCAGCGCCTCTGGAGATCGCCTGGCCTGGCCCAAGACGGGGCCCCTGCTCAGAGCGGGGTCAGCAAGAGGAGCCTGCCCAGGTCCATGCCCAGATGCTGTCTCTCTGGGTCACCCCTTCCAGGTTTTTCTCCAGTTGAGGGCGTGGAGGGCTTTGTGCCGTGCAGTGCCGTGAGCGACCTCGGAGCAGAGAAGTCTCTGGCTGTTCCAGAGATGGGTGGTGGGCCCCTGTGCACCCCCACGTTAAGTTGCCCCATGAGACAATACAGGGGCTGCTGGGATGCCCCAGCAAGATCTCCATGCGGGAACACCCTTGCAAGAGGGTGTACAGCGCTCCATCATCCGCCATCGGAGCTTGGAGAAGCAAGGACGGGGCAGGGGCTCCCCCGAGCCGGGGTGAGGCTGTAGGCGAGGAGCACTCATCTGCAGCAAGGAGCTGGTGGTGGTGCAGGCTTGGCTGCTGAGTCACCGGCTGAGAGAGGGCAGGTCCCTGTCCTGCTCCCCCAGCTGTGAAACTACAGAAATTCCTCCGCACTCTGGTTTTTGCAGAGCATGACGGGACAGCGAGCAAGGGGAGCTGGTAGAGAGAGAAGGAAAAGCGTTACGGGGTGGGAGGGCTCTGCAGCTGAGGGACCCTGCTGTTTGCAACCTCTCCTGTGGCTTTTCAGATGTTTTTCGTGGCCAACATCCCAAGCCCCTGTATCAGGGAACTGAAGTATCACCAGGGTCTGGACTGGAGATCACTGTCTCCAAGGAGACTATTCCTGGTTGCCATAGAAACCAGTCGGATTTTTTTGTGCACCCTCTGTCCCTCACTGTTATGGACACGATAATTGAAACAAAACTTTATTTCAGTCCCTGGAGCTCGCTGGAGGGAGGGGTGCCTTCTGCCAGGGACCACCGAGGTGCTGCACCGGATAGGTTCGTGCCACATCCGCACAGGGTGGTGAGGAGCGGTCAGGGAAGAGCAGGTACCGAATGAGGGGCATCGCTAAACGAGGACTGCAAGAAGGAGAAGAGGCTCAGGTCTGTGTCCCAGCGCTGAGCCCCCGGCCCCAGCATGACCTGCAACGGCCGTCTGCTGGTCAGGACTGTGAGCGTGGGGTAAGCAGGGTGCCCCGTAGGAAGGGAGCCCACCCCATCCCGTGCCCTGCTCCCCATACGCCCGTCAGCGCACGCCCCGGTGTCACCGCGCTGCAGGGCGGTGGCAGCCTGAGGGCGCGTGGCAGTCGACAGTCACTTTGTCACCGTTCCTGCCCGCCATCCCAGGGGAGAGGCCACAGACAGGAGAGTCACATGAGTGGGAAAACAGGAGCAGCGCAGGACCTGCCAGCTTCGTTACTGATTTACAGGCGTGGGTGGCCCCTGGATGTGCTGTGCTGCGCCTCCCCCACCTCCCTGGGCACCCTCTGACCGCAGGGATGGGGGCAAGAGTTTGATATCTTTCAGGAGCCAGAAATCTGCTAGGTCCTGCTGCAGCAGGGAGACTGCAGGACAGCTCGAGCCCAGGGAGAACCGCTGCAGGCTGGCGCTGGGAGAGGAAGGGGCGATGGGCTGGGCTGGGCGCGTATTTGGGGACCCATCCCTGAGAAGCAGCCGATGCAAAACCTGCCGTGCCCATGGGCGCACACGCCCTGCGGGCAGACATTCCTGGCATGGGGTGGGTGAAGACATTTCTTTTTCATTTGTGAGCCCTGCCCTCTCTGATGTTTCTGCTGCGGAGCTGGGGCAACCGAGCAGCTGGGGTGAACGCTCGGGCACCGGCGGGGAGGAGCGGGTGCCCGGCAGGCACCCAAAGGGCAGCGAGGGTGGCTGAGCCCTCCCCAGGCAGCCAGAGCCGGTATCGGGAGCGATGCCCGGCCGTGGCACTGCACAGCCACCTCTCGCCACGCATCTCCATGGCCCCGCAACGCTGGAGGAGCGGGGTCAGCAGCGTCGCGTGCGGCCCAGCTGCCCGCCTTGCCCCCGCTGCCACTCCTGCCAGGCTGGGGACACCAGTTTCTGCCGGCTGCCTGTAACGCGAGCTCCTGCCAGCCTGAACCGAGTTCAGTAACCAAGCAATAAAATATCTCAGGGACAATGCAATGACACAGGTCCCTTCCCAGTCGTTGGCAACTGACACGAATCACGCGATGGAAACCAGACAGCAGGAGACAAATCCACATGTGGTTTTCTCTGGAGGGCCAAAATTGGCCCAGAGCCAAACTGGGTTAACTGGGGGCTGCCGTTTTGACATTAACTGCTGAAAAGGGTTCATTTGCGTTGCCTGACATAGGATCCTGGCTGGCCAGGTGCGAGCAGAATTCATCAGGCCATGGCATCGCCCTGAAGTGCCCTGTATCCGGTGTGGCGGACCTCAGATCCACCGAGATCTCCACAGATGGCTCCAGGGCCCCTTTTCTGGGGGTCTCCATGTGAGAGGCACTCCTGCCCATGGCACAACAGGCGTTCCCAGTTGCAGTGGGTTGCAGGACCCTTGCTGTTGGGTGTTTGTCCTGGCAGTGCCGCGGCAGCAAAGCCCAATGCACCTACAGAAGAAAGCAGGGAGATGGGCTACTGCCCAACACCCTCCTTTCCGCTTCATTGCGGAAAGAAATGGTGGTGTTTCCGCTTCTGACCAGCATTTCCTGCCTCAAGCTCCACAAGAAGCTGAAAAGAAGTAAAACAACATTTGGCTCTGTAGTCCTTGGCTTTCCTCTAGGGAAATTTTTCAAGACAGCGCATTTTGCTCTAAAACCACCCATAAAGAGGGACTTGCCCCTCGCTCTCTGTATCCTGCCTCCCTCAGGACACGTAAGCTGGTAATTGGCAGAAGGTGGCTGGGTGGTTGGGACAGCAGTTAGCCAACGGTGTAAGGAAAGCAGGGGAATTTCTGTCTCTCTCCCTGGGATGACATCATGTGGATATAAATGCTCCGACGTGCCACCACCTTCCCGTGGGCTAGGGCCGTGTTTTGGTGCACCCAACAGTTTTTGGCTGCCCTGGGAGCACGCTCCCTGACCTCGGCGTGGTGCATCACCTTCCCGTCGGGCAGGGGTAGAGTGCCGCAGCAGCGCCGGAGCAGAGAGCTGGCCGGAGGCTCCTTGCTCTGCTCCCTGCCATGAGCCAGCAAGGCTGGGGTGGGGACATGGTCCCTCCTCTGCCTGACTGAGCCTGGCGAGCAGGTTCAGGGCTGAGGAGGATGGGCTGTCCGTCCTGGAAGGCACGGGCTGCCCAGGTACTGGTAAACATGTTGCGAAAGGCTGGGTTTGGCAGAGCCTGAGCCTCACCCCCCCACACATAACAGCTGACTCATCCCATGCTCCAGGCTGCTCCTTTCTCGGTCCCCGTTCGGCCTCTCCTCTGCACGGTGCCACCCGTGCGACTCCCCTCCTCCTGCGGGCGATGCAGCCCTGCGCAGGGTCCTGGCTCCTCCGCAGCCCTGCCTGCAGATGGGAGTGAGTCACAGCCCCTACCCTGCCTCAGTTTCCCCCATCCTCAGTTTCCCCTTCCCCTCAGTAGAAGGTCTCCTGGGTAGGAGGCAGCTGACTCAGTTTACCAGCAGCCTGCGAGAGGGCGGGCACGTCAGGCACGTTCTCTGCAGGGCCAAGCACATCACCCGTGTCAGGAGGACAACGTCCCAGAGGGGTCTTGGAATGGGGGCCCAGGTCAGGACTGGTGCTGGGAGACCCCCAAGGCCATGTCTGCACCTGTCACCACCTCCGAGAAGAGCCATCTGTGCCAAGGTCATGCAAGGGAGAACTTGTCCTCTCCACTTGCTCTGAAGCGATGCCGTTCCCTGCCATGGAAACAAGCCACCAGTGTGCCAGGCCGGTGCTGCCACCGCTCTGGTGCAGCGTGACGCCAGAACCCATGGCACAGGGCACTGGGCTGGCTGTAAGCGCTTGGGGAGGTCCCCAAAGCAACCCGGGCTGCTCCAGGACCCCAACCGTGGCTCCGCTCCCCAGCAGCCCTGGGCAGGAGAGGCAGGGGCTGGTGGGGGTCCTGGATGGCTCGGAGAGGTGCAGGCGATGGGCAGGCTCGGCTCCAGGCATGGAAACATTTCAGGAAGGTAAACCCCACAGCTACGTCCTCCTCTGCTTTACTGGTTTGCTTGCCACCGGGATGTCCCATGGCTGCAGGCTAGCTGTGGCGTGCAGCCGTACTCTGCACACGCTGGTGCATATCACCCCGGGTATTTTCACCCACTGCTTTTCCCGGTGTGGGGCTGCCCTGTGGCTGTGAGCAGCTTGCTGAGCACGAGCCTGAGACTCAACCAGATACCTATCAGCTTGGAAACCTGCTCCAGACTGGGTGCTCGGTGCTGAGAGGTGCCCTGGAGCAGGCTTCCTTCATCAGCCACAAGATCTAAATCTGGTCTCAACGCCAAGCTGGAGTTTCCTTAAACTCCTCTCACTCAGGAGATGACAGTGCTGGAACAGCAGTAACATCTGAAGAGGTGGAAACAACAAAGGTGCCAGACCCGGCTCTGCTCCAGGTGCCCTGAGCTGCCAGCCTGGCTTTCCCTGCTCAGCTCCACGCTGTGCCCTCAGGACTCAGCGCTGTGGCAGGGTGCTGTCACTCAGAGCTGCATCCCCAGCTCAAGCCACCTCAGCTTGCTCTCAGGGACCGGCACCAGCCCCGTCACCTGGGCACCTTTAGTCACCTGCAGAATAACCACCAGCCGGAGGGTGCCGGGCGGAGACCTGCGCTCAGGCTGGCACGGCCTGGACCTGCCTCCGCCTGGCAGAGCCTCTTGCGCCGCAGAGCTGGTGGGCATGACCCACAGCCACGCAGAGCATGTGTTAGCCATCCCTCAAGTCTCCTGGGATCCACCTCTCCAGGAAACAGCCAAAAATCTCCTGGTGTCCCTGGACAGCTCAAACTCCATCCCAGCCTTCTGCCTAGCCAAGAGCCTGATTACAGTGCACAGCAGGTACTGCTTGCACCTGTAGCTCACCCTCGGTGCCCTCAGGAGACACCTGCATGATCTCATGGCACCCTTCAAGGTTGGCCTACTCTTTTTCTCCTTTGGACGACTTACTGGGGCTTCAAAATGGCACTGCTGAGTGCAATGCCCAGCATCACTAACAGCCGTGCCTGTCCTGATACCACTGCTCGGGCTGTCTTTGTGCTCTTCCGTGCCTCATCTACTTCCAACACATTGTTCAAGACTTGGGACCGTGGAGGCACAAGCTCCCCTGGTCTCAGGCACAAAAAACGTCCCACTCACGGTTTTTCCCAGTTCTGTAGCCCTCCTGCTATGGGCTGTGCAGGTCTGTGGGGAGCTGGAGCTGCAGCAGAGAGGCTGGGCAGCCTACGTGGCTGAGGGTGTTCAGACCACCCACACTGCCTGTGATGTTTGGCCTTTGGATAGGGTGGCTCTGGAGAGGTTGGACCTGTGTCACCTGAGTCTCTGGACATGGTCAGGAGAGGCAGGCTGGCTCAGGGGCGAGATTTACTTCAGGCAGTCCCGGGCTGTCTGCTGCATCCAGGTCGCAAACCTTGCGGCATGGGCTGCCTGAAGCCAGAGAGGCAGGCAGCAGATTGGATGGGGATCTAGAAGGACAAAGACCTGGCAGAGAGAAGAGAGTGAGGAGATCTTGTGGAGTCCTTGCAATGACAACATATGGGGAAAGAGTGGGACTTGCAGCTTGCGGGCAGGCGTAAGCTAATCCCCTTCTCCATGCATCCATCCCCACAGAGAACATGCAGAGCCAGGAGAACGTGCAAGGACCTGCAAGCAACTTGGGGACTCAGTTATACACAGACTCCCACCCATTAAGGCATGTGCGTAGAGGCACACACATCCACATGCATGCCAGAATGGACACGCAGCAGCTGCAGCACCAGGCATGCATGGATACCTTCATGTCCGCTCTGAGGTGGTCTCAGCTGGATCTCAGCCTCCATCAGAGAAGACACCCACCTCCTCCAGGATGTTTCATGTGAAGTGTGGGCTGGGACGTCTGTACTGAACCAGAAGAGGAATTACCCAGTGCAAACTGACACGTGTGGCACGGGGTTGATTTGTCCTCAGGCTCCCTTCCTAACACCCCTGCGTGTACCAGGTTTGGGTGCAGGACATCTGTCAGATCACCGTGGCCTGAGCATGGGGTGGGTACTGGCTGCGAGCACCCACGGGAGCCAGTGTGGGTCTGGTCAGGCTGCAGCTGTGGGTGGAAGATGCTGCAGGGAGCATGGTGGACCTTTTCCCATCCTGGAGATACACAAAGATCCAGTCTGATCCACCTCAGCACTGCTTAGGGAAGGCAAAGAGCTGCTGAGAAGCCCCTCACCTGCAGTGGACTCTCTTCTGTTGTGGTGGGGCAGCTGGGAGCATCCTTGCCCCAGGGGCTGCTGGAGGGAGGTGCAATCAAAGGGCAGAGTTTAAACAGGACGAGTTGCCCTCCAGCTTGCTTATGGAGTAAAGTGGCTCGCAGGCAGCGAAGCACGGGTTTTGGCACCAGCGGTGCTCTTGGCTCCTTGCCTGGGTGGGTGCCAGCGGTGCCTACGCAGGGCTGGATCCTCGGGGTGCTGGGACCGGGTCAGGAGGCCAGCAGCATCCGCAGGAGAGCACGGCCCGCATGGGCATTGCTGTCTGGAGGGTAGGAAAGGGTTAGCGTTCCTGGTGATGCCTGCATCCAGGTATGCAAGGTATGTGAAGGCTTGGGCACACCAGGCTCAGCAGGGGAGAGACGCTCCTTGCTCCTTCTCTCTGGGGTGGCCTGGAGATAGCTCTGCTGGGCATAGTGGGGAAAGGGAGCAGGGGGTGGCGTGGAGATAGGTCTCCACATCCCATGCTCTGCTGACGACAACAGCTTCATGGGGCCAAGCCGAGAGGTTGGCCGCTGGCCCTAGCTCGTGCTCGGCTCCCAGGGGAATTTACCTGGCAAATGAGCAGGTGTCCCCGCTCCACCGCCCTGGGATTTGCTTTGCAAAACCAGAAGGTGACACCCAGCACAAGGAGAGGGCAACAAACGAGCCCAGAAACTGCACACAAGGACACTGCTGGCTTTGTTGGCATTATCCATTAATAGATCAGCCAGTCAGTCACCAGGACCATGGTGCAGCTCCTACCGTGGGATCTGTGCCCCGGCTTCGGCATGCCCCATCCCACAGGTCTGCCAAGCCTCTGTACAGGTGAGAGGTGGGCTGGTGTATGACAGTGGAGCCAGTTTGCTGCTGGAACATGGAATATAGTGGCTAACACCGCTGGCTTCCCCAGGGACAACTCGTTTCATTCCTCAGGCTCCGAACAGCCACGAGATGCTTGGCTCCATCAGGGTGTGTGGGCATGATAGCATCACCCAAGCATAGCCCCAAGGAGCGCTTGTGGGGACATCCCATTCCCCAGGGACCAGACCTCGGAGCCCAGCTAGTCAAAATCTTGCCTTGCACCCCAGGAAAAACTGTCACAACCAAGGGAACTTGCATGACCGGTCTGTGCCTGCTGCTGGAGAACAATGTGTTGTTTTGACAAAGGCAAATGCAAACCACAGCCTTCAGCAGCCCCATGCCAAGCTGGGACCCATGGAAGGGGGGATGTGCAGACCCCCAGGGTAGGCAAGGGAGCTGGGCAGGCTGCAGCGGGGAGAGGAGGGGGAGATGAAGGTGCCCCTGCAGCTTCCCAGGCTGGGGAAGGCAGTGGAGCTGGAAAAGGCACAGACATGGACTATGTAGACCATGAAGATGCTGTTTTGTCAGATGCTGTTTTTGTCAGATGCTTTTTTTTCAGCCCAGACAAAGTCCTGAAAGGGGACAAGGGCCAAGAGGGTGTTGAGGGGCTTCTCCTCCCCAAGTCCTTCTCTGTTGTTGGGCTTGTCCCCAGGTGACCAGCTCCCAGGCTCTGTAGCAGGGCTTTCCAACCAGCAAAGTCCATGTTGCCCTGAGAAACACAGGCTTAGGGCTTTCTCCTGCTGCCTGGCCACCGGCAGAGCACAGGGGGCTGAGGGAAGCAGGGAGCAGAGGTGCCCACCCTGCAGAGCCCTGTCCCAGGGACCTGCTCCGGGAGCCCTGAGGAGCCCTGATCCCCATGGTGGGGTGCTGGCTGCGATGCACTGGGAGGCACAGAAACCCCCCCATGGGCAGAAACCCCCACTGCATGCCTGCTTGGCCCACCCTGGAGGCTGGATTTTGGGTTAGCAGCTGGGGCTGGGGATGTGCAGGGGTTTCCCCCAGGAGAGCCAGAAGGTTTTGTGGCAAGGAAAGGCTCTCCCCTGGCTATGCACGGGGGAAATTTGACCTCCCAGCACTAAAAGTCTCCCATTTCCCATGAGGAATAAGGATGCTGAGCTGGGTGGGCTCCTCCCAGTGTCACCCACCCGTGGAAGGAGCCCAGCCCGATGAGGACTTGTACGGCTGCGCATCCTCCCCGCACACGGGTCCGCTCGGCACAGACAGGGAGGGTCTGGCATGCACGGAGGCATAAAGAGCTCATTGTTCCCAGATGGAAATGTTCATCCCGGTGACCTGGAAACACAGAGCAGCTCTGTCAGCAGAGCTATGGGGTTTCAAAGGCTGAGATCAAAGGACCTCTCAGGGTCAGACTCTGCCAGGCCTTCAGAGACACCTGTAATAAAAGGCACCTCCTTCTAATTATTCTCATTTTGCCTGCGATGGCCACTGGGGCCGTGGGGCTCGGCGTTTGCTCAGGGAGCAGCGGCAGTGGCAGGGACATTGTCCCCGCTGTGACTGGCACAGACAAAGAGTCATTGTGAGGGGAAGGACGGGCACGGGGAGCTTTGGCAGAGCAGTGTTTGCCCCTCTCTGACTGCCATGAGGCCTGGCCGTGCCCCTCGCCCTCTCCTGCCTCCCACCATCCCCCACCGGGCACCCTTCGCTGCTCCCAGTGCATCCCCGGTGATGGTCCCTGCCCCTCTGCTCTGGGGCCGCACAGCTGAGCAGGCTGGAGGCAGCCACAGCCGTGCTGGACCGGCAGCCGATGGGGACCTGACCTCTCCCAGCACGACCTGGCAGCCCCAGTACTGGGAACTGGCTCTGCTCCTGCGGCAGCTCCCCAAACTGCTTTCCCCAGCCTCTTATCTCCTGGACTTCAGACCCCACCGGCATTATCTGCGGACACACCTCGGGCACGCAGCTATCAGCCTGTGAACACCGTGTTTCTCTGTCTGCTTTAAATTGGCAGAGGTGGCCTTGGAAATACCGGTGCTCTTATGCAACCAGGCCACGCTCTCCAGAGCCACATCCCTCCAGTCTGGGTCAACGCGACTGCTGGCACATCAGGGATGCTGAGTCCCCTTGGCTGGTACCGACAAGGTGGATCAGGGAGGGGTGAGAAGATATTTTAGGCTCCGTTTTGAGAGGTCTAAACGGCTTTCACAGTGCCAGACCAGGCACCCGTCTGCCTGCGTGTCCAGCAGAGAGCAAAGCCTGCCACAACACACAGGTGATGAGCGGGGTGTGTTCTCAGCAAGTCAGGTTCAGCAGGTGTTAAGAGGAAAACTAGGACTGTCTCTGACCTGGGATGTCATATGAGAAATTAGCACGGCTCCCCAGCAAATTGTTGTGCTAATTATAGGAGGAGGAGGTGACTTATATTGGCTCAGAGGCTCCTACAGCCAAGGGTCAGCCAGGTCCTGGACTGGTGCAGGGTCAACTCTGATCGTGGGTTGCAGGTGTCGAAGGAGCCAAGTGTGCACAGTCCCAGCATGGTCCTTTTCGGGTCAAATGGGCACCTTGTCTCCCCCAGATGCTGCTATCTTGGTGAGGCAGCCCTGTCAGGCAGGGCCCAAGAGAGCTCATCCATGGGGCCAGGCCAGCACATGTCAATCTCAGATGTGAACATGAGACCCCACCACTGCCACCCCTGGTTTGAACCGGCTGCAGATGCGACACCAGCATGGGACATCCCTGGGCTTAGAAAGAAGGTGTGCAGTGTGCGAGGACACTGCCGGGCGACACAGGGTCGCTCCACCACAAAAGGATGGACCAGTCCAGGTTCTGCTCCTCAGTATAGCGCATGAAGATGGCAAATTTAGCGTGAGTTGAGGGGTTGTCAGGACCTCCTGCTATCAGCTCCGGCCATGCTGGAACCCCCCAAGCTCCACTCACCATGGCGGGAGGCTGCGGGGCCGTGCCGGTCTCTGTTTGCCCTCGTTTCTGCTCCTCCCGGCACAGCCGTGTTTGCCTTCACATGGCACCCGGCGCTGAGCAAACAGAGCGTGAGGAGAGAGGAGCAGCTGGCAGGGAGGGCCAGCGCTGGCCCTGTCCCCACTGCCACCTCCCCGTGCTCCCCCCGTCTTGGGCTTTGCAATAAAAAATGCAGATCCAGTTTGAGCTGGGAGGCTGCAGGCTGGTGAGAGATGCACCAGCCTTGCTTTCAAGGGTGAACAGGTCTACTTAACCCTACGGATGCTGTCACCTTGATGTGACGGTGGCAGGGATGACACAAGAATTTCTACATGGGAAAAGCGACCACTCCAGTCTCTGTCTGGGGTGAATTCAAGGCAGTAAAGTTACACTGGTTGGTGCTGGTGTCTTTTCTCAGCAGAAATGGGACAGCTGATGTGCTCATTTGTGTCACTTGTGAACTGGTTTAAGCCAAACTGGAAGAAAGCCAGTGCTGTATCAGCAAATGAACAAGCTGGCCCAGATCTGCACTTGGAGAATGACCCACAGGGTTACGTGGGCTCACCGGCTCCGCGCAGGAGCGGGTCTCAGTCGCTGTAGTTTGTTACGAGCACTGCCTGTGTGTCCCGGGAGGTCATTGCCCTTCACTGGACCCCGTCCTAAAGCACTGTGGGCCACCAGCTTCTCCTGGTGATTAGCTTCAGTCCCACCTGCTCCCACTGAACCTGTCCCAGCCGTGCTCGGCACAAGGGCCGCGGTGGTGTGCTGCCGGGAGACCCCCAGCCAAGCTGCAGACGGACCGACGGGCGCGACTGCACGCACCCGCACCATCACATCCTACTGCTCATCAGCGCGCGCCTTACGTCCTCCCACAGGACGCCAAGCGGCTGGAGTGTCCCCAGAAGCACGTTCCCCTCCACAGGTCACTAGCGGTGAAGAACGAGCAGGCACTGCCGAAACACCTCGGGCTTCCTGTGGCGCTGGGGAGGCAGCACCGGGTCTCTGGTCCTGACCTGAAAATACTGCACTACCTGGATGGAGTCGTATCTGCGGCCGTGATCAGCACCAGGTCGTCTGGGTGTGACTCTGCCAGCACCTCCCACAAGGATCTGATGATGCTCCTTGATGGAGGAGAGGCAGGACTGCTGACCCGTCCCCATGGCTGGAGAAGAAGGTGCCCAGGGGACCAGGCAAGGGGTGATCAAGGCAGGAGCCAGACTGATGCCATGGTTAGTGGGGTGACACTCGCCGATGGAGGACACGGGAACATCTCAGTAGCTTCCCTCCACAGCCCCAGGTTACACATAAGGATACAGTTCCCTCGAGCACACCTGCCAGCTTTCCACCTGGCCTGCCCCCTAAAACACACAGACACTCCCGTTTGCAGCCAGGCTTCACAGGCGAGCGAGCTGTGCCTTGGGTGGGGAGTGGGTTTGGTCAAGCTCATGCCATGGAGAGCTCTGCTGCTGCTGAGCTCGTGGGAGGGAGGTCTCCTGGCAGCCGAGACCTGTGGTTTGGGCCTTAGGTAGACATAAAGCTCCTCTGGCCACAGGATAGCTCAAAACTGACCTTTTTCTAACTGCGGCCTCACTTATTTTGACTTCTGTTCTCCTTCCCAGGAGTACAGGGATGCTGGGAGACACGACATCAGGTGTCATGCGAACCGTTTCGCTGCAGCCCAGCTGTATCTTTGGTACGGTCCTGAGCCAAAGGCAGGGAGGAGCCGCCCACTGTGGGCGCAGCGCTCCGAGGGCTGGTCCAGATGTGGCACGAACTCGTGTCAGGGCTGGGGCAGACCCAGACAAGCCCCGAAGGGCTGGATGTGGTGTCTGCATCGGGTCCTGGCCACGCGAGAGCACCGCACGGACCCTGGGCTGGGGGCTTTTGCTGAAGTCTCACCCTTCCCGAACGGCTTGCGGAGGGGCCGGGGTGGGCCACCAGCTCTGGGCTGGGGACTGGGTGAGACCTGGGTGCTCTGAGCCCTTCCCACCCTCCAGAGCAGGCGTCCAGCCCCGGACGGGGGTGACGGTATGGGGTGCCTGGCTTTGGCCGTGGCAGGGGTCAGAGGCACAGGCACAGCGGAGGGGCAGCTGCCCGCGACGCCCCGAGGTGCACGTTTTCCTTTCAAGCAAGCTGTTAGCATTCGCTTCCATAAATAAATAAATACCAGGAGCCTGGCACTGGCCTGCTCCCAGCCGTTACAAAGAGGCCAGTGTTTGCCGCCAGGCTCCTCCTCCGGTGCTGTTGGGGCTTGCTCATCCCCGAGGTCGTTGGGTTTTGCGAAGTCAGGACATGGGCTGCTCTCCAGGGCACGAGATCTGCCAGGGAGAGCGTGCGGGGCTGGCCAGGGCAGAGCCCGGGGGATGCCTGGGTGCTGAGGCGGAGCAGGTCCTGGGGCTGGGAGGGAGCTGGGGAATTTCCACGGCCAGACGACCAGGAGCTGAGCCGAGCCCGCTCCTCAGGAAGCCCGGGAGACGCGGTGGCCAGCCCAAGGTCAGGCTGTGAGTCAGCGGCACGGGCAGCGAGGTGCAGGGCTGGGAACAAGCCTACAAACTCCACGGCACGTGCGGCGAGGCTGCAGGGCTGCTGCCCAAGGGTGCCGTATGAAACACCCTGTTCCCGAGAAGATAGGGGAGAAGTTCGGAGAGTCCTGCAGCCCTTCCCCTCCCTGCGAGCCCGTCCTTGCTCTGGGGGATGGAGGAAAAGTGCTGCCTTTGTCTGGGGTGGGTGTCTCATCCTGTGCTGTGTGAAAAGGAGCGAGCAGCTCTGCCCCGCTTGCCAAGCCCTGGATCTGCCGTGGGGGATGCGCAGGAGAGCAGAAGGCAGAGAGCGCGGTGCAAGAGCAGGACCGCAGGGATGCAGGCTGCAGGGGAAAGGAGGGCCCGCTACGGCCAAGTTGAGCTAAAAGCTCAACCACGCTCGGCAGCCCTGACAGACCCAGCGAGACGGCGAGGTCTGCAGCTGCCCTGGAGATCTGGGTGGGTGCCGGGAGCCTGCTGGCTTCCCGCGTCTCCGCCGGGAGCCCAGCCAGAAGGCGATGAACCCCAGGCCCATTGCTGGGGGAGGTGAGCAGGAATGCGGTCCCAGCGGTTACAAACCCTCCAGGCGCTTGGCTGGGGGGAATCCTCAGTCCCAAAACGTTTCAGTTTCACATGAGTTGGTGGTGTGCTTTACTTTTCCCAGGACAAAGGGTCCTGCTGTGTCCTCCCCATCCACCCCCTGTGCCCCGCTGCCGCTCTGCTCTCCTGGGGTGACCCGGATGAGGGTGGTGCGGTTCAGCCCGGGTGCTGGCAGAGCCCACATCTGCCCTTTATGTAGTTCATGACCCCGCGTCTGTTTGCAAAATGAATGTCTGGGCGGTGCCGCACCCCCGGCTGACGTGACGTCCTCGCTCAGCTCGGCGCTCAGGGGCTCTGCCCACGCGTACGCGTGCGTACACACACACACACACACAAACCGCCCACAACACAAACAGCGCTTGTGTTACACCGACCCCGGATCAGCGGTGGTGGTGTGAGGCTGCAGGTGGGTCCCTCCGCTATTCAGGTCTGGCGGGGAGGGACGCAGGGACCCACTCCCGCGCTGGCTCCATCGTGCGGCTCAGCTGTGCCCCTGGGAGGAGGTCAGCTCTGCACCTCTCCCAAACCTTCGCACGGCTCACATGCCCGCTTCACTGAGCTGATGCCCTGCGAGCTCTCTGTGTGGGGTTACCTCTCCCCCGGGCAGCCCCCAGGCCTTGGGGTCTGGGTGCAGCCCTGTCTGATGGACTCACACAGGCTCACAGGAGTGGGGGGCAGCTCTTTGGGCTGCAGAGAAAGGTCACACAAGGAGGAGTGAATGTACAACCATGTCTGTGGCCGTATTTCAGCTGGAAAAGAGAAGGTTTCCAGTCATCATCAGGGCAGGATGGATCTGCAATCATCTCCCAGGCAAGCGGCTGGAGCAAGGACCAGACATGGTGTCAAGGCAATGCTTGAGCTGCCCGCAAGAAGGGGGACCCGTGGGATCCCTCAGACCCAAGGGCAGATGTCTCTGCCGGCCCCCCGCCTTGGGCTGGGGATGGAGCCAAGGGCACAGCGTGGCAAGAACAGCCCTTCGCTGGCTTCCGGCTGCGTGCCAGTGGCAGGGCTGGCTCTGCAGCCATGGAATAGACCTGGGGCAGCACGAGGCTGGTGACCCTGGGAGCATCCTCAGCTCTCACAGTGCTTCCCCTGCCCCTCCTGTTTTCTGGAGGCCTTGGCTGAGGCCAAATCTTCTCCACACAAGACCACATGTGGCACCAGGTCTCCAGTCCTGCCTCCTCCAAGGAGACCCTCTGGGTCAGCGGCCAAGAGCCCCCTCCCACACCCGAACCACCAGCTCAAGGGGTAGAGCAGGGAGGGGCGTGGATGGGGGGGCATTGTGGTACCTGGGGTTCTCCTTCCCTCTCTTTCTCTTAGGTTTTGTTTCCAGAGAAGAGCCTCGGGCTTGCTGAAACCTGCAGACGTGTGCTTTGAGCTACCCTGCCTGGGGCTGGATCCCACCACCCACACTGGCTCGCAAAGTGGGAGGAGAAGATGAGTGTTTGCAGGTTCACTGTATTTATGGGATCCCAAAAGCAAAAAGTACAGTCCCGGGGGCTGGTACGTGTGTTTGTGCACACAGAAAAGATGGGTGCGAGGATGGGGAGTGTGTGAGGGGCTGGGGTGTGCGTGCGAGGAGCGAGGGGGCTGTGTGGGCAGAGGGGGATGCAGAGGAAGAGGAGGCAGCACCACGGCCTCCCCAATGGCATGTGCGGTGGGCATGGGGTCCGGAGGGGCTGTGGCCGTGGCACATCCCATCGGGAAAAGCAGTTGTTGGGGAGGAAGAGGAGGAACAGTTTCCTGTGAAGCGTCGCCAGGTCTCCAAGGTGCCCAGGGGGTCCAGTGCTCTGGGATGGCAGACAGAAGGGCTGCTGTGCTTGGTCCCCATGCCCTGCAGGGTCGTGGCCCCAGCAAAAGGACTTTGCCCAGTTTGATGATCAGGGGACAAAGGAGAGCCTGGGGAGGGGAGGAGGGGGCTCCTGGGGCTTCTGGGAAGTGTTCTGGTCCATCTGAGGACATATAACCCACTGGTTCTCAGTTTGGGAAGGTGACAGCAAGGGACACACTGACTGCCAAGGACGGAGGTCCTGTCCCACGCAGGGGAGGGATGCCTTCCTGCTGCAAAACCCATCACAGGGGGTTCTGCTGATCCCATCCAGGTCAGGTCTCCTGATCTGACCCAAACGTGACCCGTTCTCACCCCAACCCACCTTTTCCGGCTTTGATGATAATTATGCCCTGCAGACTGTTCAGCCTCTCTGCCGCACCTTGTAGGCGGGGGCAAAGTCTACCGCTCCCCCCATCCGTGCCCCGGGGCTATACCGCAGTGCCTGGCACGGGCTCCGGAGCCCCGACCTTGCTGGAGCTCCCGTGGGAAGCGGAGGGGGCTGCACCGTGCCTGACTGCTCTGCTCTCGCACCCCCGGACACCCCTCGCTCCCGTGCTCACCTGCGCTGCCCTGCGCCCCGCAGACCTTGAATAACCTGTTCCCAGTCCTCTTGCCTCATGACAAAGCACCTGGCATGCGGCGAGGAGGGGAACCACAGCGAAACGAGCTCGCCGCCACCCCAGGGACGGCGTGGGACAATCGCGGGGTCGTGGGAGCTGCAGCCAAGGGCTCCTTCCCTTTCCAGCTTCCTCTGCAGCACACCCTGTGTTAGGTGCCTGTTCCCTCAGGATAAATGAGATTTGCTCTTGCTGTTTGGGGGGCATCAAGCTAGAGACCTTTGCAGGCTCTGCATCTCAATTCCCAAAGTCCAGGGTGACATCTGGTCTCCCCACCGCCCTGTGAACCAGTGTCTGCAGGGTGCCAAGTCACTTCTTGCTCTGTGCCCTCAGCCTTCCTCACCTCCCAGCTGCAGCCATCCGTTTTGAACCCTGGCCAGCCCGTCGGCCTCATGGTAGACCTGGTTGCTGCTTTCTCACAAGTGAGCTCCATCACCCTGCCCCTGCTTTCTGGGACCCATGTGTCCTGCTCACCCCACAGCCCCGAGGATGCTTGGTGACCTTTGCCTGGGGAAACTGAGATAAATACCAGTCAGTTGGCCCGGCGTGTTGTCTTGTTGGTCTCAAGGGACACCTTGAGCTGTTCGGCTTCTTCACAGGTGGCTAGGCAAGATGCTGAGGCTCCGTTGCCTGGGGCTGGAGTGGCCCAACCGGATCCTGGGGGCTGTTTGTGACCCTCAGCTGCTGAGATGCTCTGAGTGCTGGAGGTCTCTGACCCCAGGTGAGTCATAGAACCACAGAATGGTTTGTGTTGGAAGGGACTTTTAAAGGTCATCCAGTCCAATCCCCAAAGAGTCTGTCCCTGCAGCTCTGAGCTCAGGTCACCAATAGGTCCCTGAGGACTGAAACTAGGAAAATAAACAGTGCATGATCACACAGCCCTTGGACGCTGCCCAGTCGTGCCCTGAACCAGCCCTCGCGGTCCCTGTGGGGGTCACGCTGGGTGGACGGGTGGACCGGTGGACGGGTGCCAGAGCAGGCAGGGTGCTGGCCAGCACTCCCACGGGCACAAGCCTGGCATTGCCACCTCTTCCCAAAATACTAGAAATGGGTGAGAGTCCACCCATGGTCTGCTTGCACCTTCACCAGGCAGGGCTGGCGGTCATGGTTCGGGGTCCCTGCCGCCCCAAGACAGGGAGTACTCACCCTCTATCCTCAGGTGCCCTTGCCTCTTGCTTCCAGCTGGCCCAGGACCGGAGCGGGGCATGACACACCACCGTGATTCCTTGGCCCCATCAGCACCCCGCAGGCATTTCTGCCCATCCCAAAGCCCTTCCCAACCCAGGGAGCTGGGAGAAAGAAGATGGGCTGGGGAGCGAGCAGCCGGCCACAGCAGGGCTGGGGGACACCTGGGGTGGTGGGAACAGGACCCGAGTGCGGCTTGGCCTGCCACCATGCCGGGTGCAAGCTGTCTGAGACGGGGTGTACACCCGCGGGTGAGGAGTTGTGTGGGGGCTTGCATGAGTCACCATGCGTGTACCCGCTTACGGGCCTGAGCGATGTAGCGTGTAACTCTGCGTGTGTCCGCGTGTACGCCTGCAACTCATCCACCGTGCGGGTACCTGCTTGCGTGTCACTGTGCGTGTCTGCGTGTAACTGTGTCCGTAACCGTCATGCTATGCACCCGTCTGTTGCGTGCCTGCGTTCGTGACCATTTAGCGGCGTAACACACTGCACGTATCTGTATGCACCCATAGCCGTATGTCTGCAAGTGCATTTGTCGCTGTGTAACCCCCTGCGTGTGCGGTCGCGGTGACACGCCGCGGTGCAGGACATCCCCACCCCTCCAGATTTCCCTCTACGCTGTCCCTGTGGGGTGGCACTGCTGGCCAGGGGCACGGCTCCTGCTGCCCGCTGCGGCAGGACGATCCCTGGCAGGGCCCGGGGCAGGTTGGGGCAGGCAGCGGGTGCCAGCAGCTGCCCCCACCCTTGCTCTACCTGTCAGACAGGTGGGGCTGGCCGCCCGCCACCGCCTGCCACCGTCACTTCTGGGAAGGGAGGATGCGGGAGGGATGGGTCTCAGCACAAAGGCTGGGGACCTGCCCGCCGCTGGAGCGACCTTTGGGCCCTGCTCCCTGGGACGGCTTGGGAAGGATTCCCAGCAGCAGGGACCGCGGAAAACCTCAGGGCTGGAGTGTGCCCATGGAGAGGGGACTGCAGCCCACAGACACCCAGCCCCTCCGTGTGCCTGTCTCCTCTCCTGCTGTCCTCAAAGAACCCCTGAGGCACATCTCAGGACCCTCCCCATCTCACGGCTGCAGCAGGGTCTCCTACTCTGTGGTCCCACCACCCTGTTGGGGTGGAAGGTGAAGGGCTTTCCCCTCCATGCCCTAGGGAAGCCAGTGCCATCTGCTCCTATAAATCCTACCCAGACCATCCTGGCCACTGGCAGAAGCTGATGTGGGGCCTGACACTTTCTGTCCATGCTGGTGGGCCTGCTGCCCGCTCTGACCCTGGCTCCTGACAAGGCCAGCACCCCAGAAAGGCACCCGTTGGAGCCCGGTGCCAGGCAGAGCCAGGTCTTGCTGTGCTCAACGAGGTACACTGGGAATTTACAGGGAAGAAAACTGGGACACCGCAGCAGCTCTGGCATCTCCCCATCTGGAAGCCTGTGTAGATCACCTGACGGGCACTAGCCACGCTGTGGCCGCTGGATCAGATGCTGCTCATACAGCAGAAAGTGCCTGGTGCCACTAACGCAGAGATTGTCCTGGTGGGGCACGACGCTGGGCCATGCAGATCTCTCTGGGACAGTGCAGCTGGTGAACGTGCTCTATGGCCTCAAAAGTCCTCATCCCCACTCAGGCTCGGTAGCACCTCCCTTTGCCTTGGACACTGGGCTTCTTACCAGCTTGGCCTGCTGGCCCCCTAAAACATGTCTTATCTACAGGCAGTGGTGGAGGTGGCTCCTGAAAAGTGTGCTCTGATACTCAGGTCGTTTTAGAAAGGCCTGGAGCAATGAGCTCCTCTTGTAGGACCCACCCTTCACCTGAAAGCAGGCTCAGGCCTGGACTTGCTCGCCTGCAGTCCTGGAGGCAAAAACTAAAGGAGCGCCAGCTCCCTGGAGAGTCTGAAGGTCCCACAGGAGCTGCCACCACATTCTCCATGATGGCAGCACCTTGGCCAGCTGGATGTGCCCCAGCTGAGACTGGCGACTGTGGCCTGGACACTGTGGCCACTGGAGGTTTTCAGCAGATGGGTGGGGGTCACCTTCCCTGGGATGTGCTTTGACAGCAAAGACCCTGCCACCCAAGGGGTCAGTGCCCTGAATGAGGAAAGCCTAGTCAAAGGGGCCCACAGCCTGATTGATGTGAAGGGACATCCTCAAAGGCTTTGTGCTGGGATGGCCGGGACTAGATCCTCAGCTGGTCTCAGCCAAGATATTCACCTCCCTGGCTCACCCCGTCCTTTGGAGACGAGGGAGCTCTGCCAGTTCCACCCCAAGCAGACCTTTGCCCTGGGGCTCTGGAGGAGAGCACAGGTGACACAAGAGCAGTCTGGTGCTCAGTGGGTGTGCCCGCAGCTCAGCAGGGCTCTGCCATCCCTGTCTGTGCGTCATGGGCACGCCAGGCAGCGGGACATTTCTAATGTCCATGGCCAATGACAGGATACATCCCTTGGGCTGGCAGGGGTCACCCTGCCCTGCGGCACGGCTGTGCTCTCTTGGTGCTGTACTTTTCCAGGAGCTTTGGAAGAGGTTGAGCTGGGGGACGTCCCCACTGGCCCAGCCATTCAACTCCAGGGGCCAGCAGGCAAGGAAATCCAGAAAATACCGTACCATCGCATATGGTACAGCAGGCTGGATGTTTCATAATATGTCTTCTATCTTTGCTCACCGACCCCTTGAGCCCTGCCAGAAATGGATACAGCAGGGGCGTGATGCTCCCACCCATTGCCATGGTGGTCCTGATGTCCCTGGCCCACCGCAGGGTGACATGCTGACTGTGAGATGGTTTCCATCTCCGCCCCATGTGCTCTCCTAGCATTGCTGGCCATCAGCAGCCCTCACCCCATACCTGGTGCTGGAGGCCAGGAACCTTCCCGAGCTCTTCTTGGAGATTGCACTCTCCATCCAGGCCTGACGGACACAATAAAATGCTCAGCAAATGGTTCCCCATGTGTCTGGCTTCTTTAGGTACCCAGGAATGGGGCATGGCAGCAGGGTGGTCAGCTTCTGTCTTCCATCTCCCACCACTCCCTTGCATCTTCTCGCAGGCGTTTCAGCCACCAGTAATCCTCATCTTCCTTCCCTCTCCACCACCTCGTTCCCCTCTTCCCTCCTCTCTGACTTCACGCGTTCGTGTGCCCTGTCACGGGGTGCTGGGGTGCTTCGGCAGGGGAAGGCAGGGAGCTGGGGCGGCCTTGCTCACACACCGTGCTGCAGCAAGGCAGGTCAGGCCAGGAGAAGTGTCCTGGCCACACTGGCTTTCCAAACAAGAGAGTAGCTCAATGACCCCGTGACTTGCTGAACTGGGGCCAGAACGCACCCAAAATGGTTTGGGGCCTCAAGTACCGTAATTTACTACCTGGATTCTCAGCTGAAAACTTAAAGGTGAGCACACGGCCACAGCGGGGTGGGAATCAAGGAGATCAGGGCTACTGGAGACCTCACTGGGAAATAAATCTGCACAAGCTGGAGGAAGGAAAGTATCAGCCGGGAGCTGAAGCCCATGAGTTAAGACAGCTCTGTCCCCCACATCCCACAGCTGCAGTGTCTGCGACTGTTCCCATCCCAGTGTGCTCTCATCACCAAGCCTGGAGGAAGCCTTTCCAGGACACAGGGCCTTCAGGACCCCACATCCTGGTGGTTTGACAGAGGGCTTCTCGGGTTTTTTCTGCATGGTCTGCTCAGCGGGAAGCGAGGAGAAGAGCTAGAGGTGCGTGATCGCCCATGAGAAGGTAGGAGATGGTCCATTGGTGTGAAATGTCTATGTGATGGGAGTCAGGCTGTGGTAACCCTGGGCGGCCTCTTTAGCATCTGCCAACCCGCCGCTGCTGCCGTGAGCTCGGTTGGGACCTTCAGTTCATGCTCTCTTATTCCTGGACTTCCCAGCTCGCACTCTCTGCCCAGTGACTCTGCTTGCAAGCTGGTGCAGTGCCAGGCTCCGTGCCGTGTTGGTGGACAACAAAAGGTAGAGTTGGCCAGGAAACAAGAATGTGGTGAACATTTGTTGTTGTTTCACAATGAAACAGGACTGGGATTTTTGGTGGCAGTGGTGGAGGGAAGGGAAGGGAGGAAGCTAGGAGACATCCACCCAAGAAGACCCACCAGTGCCACTCTTTTGAGGATACCAGAGACCAAGGGCTGAACATCTGTCCTAACCTGGGCAGTCTGGGATCTGGCATTTTGTGCAGGAAGGGAAGCACCTACATGGGGAACACAAGCTGGGGAGGATGCAGAGATGCAGCTTTGTCAGACCTGGGTGGGAATAAAGCTTTGGGCTGGGAGCAGGTCTCCAAATCTGGTCCTGAGGAGTGGGAGCCAGCTGATGTTTGTCAGCAGGAGCCACACAGATGGCCAAGCTGCACGCAAAGCCCTGATCCCAGAGAAGCAGCAAGCACAGCACAGGAGAGATGGGGCTGGTGCAGTCCCTCAACGTGGATAACAGGGCAGCTTCTGCTTTGCTCCCAGGCTGCAGCGAAAACGCCTGGTGCTGAATTAATGTGGGGGCAACCGGGAGCCAACTGTCTGGGGAGCCTGAACACTCCAGCCCCATCCTGGATGTGCTGGCATGCCAGGGAGGCAAGTGGAAGACCTCCTGGTACAGACCCCTGGGAGCTCTGGCTGAGGGATGGGTGGGATGCAGAAGCTTGAGTGCTGTACTGACCACAGGAAAAGGGGAAGACGGGCACGGGCAGGCAGAGGCACATGGCATGCCCCGGGGTGGTACCCCCGGTGCCCCGCGGTGCTCCCCAGCACGCCCAGTCCGCTGGCCACCTGCTCTCTCTGGTTCCAGGCAGCCACCGCAGCGGCTTCCCCGTTCCTACAGTGGGAACAACCGCTCTCTTGTTTAACAGCCAAACAGCCCAGGGTTTTAACGGATGAGTTATCGACAGCGGGTAGCTCTCCTGGACGAGCCAGACACCCCTGGGGCAGCTGCTGCTGGAAGCAATTATCAGAGAAACTGTTGGGCTGCAAGGCAGCCGGGAGCGTTGTCCGGGAGCCCAGGTAACTGCTGTTACCCCGGGGAAGAGGGACGCAGCCCTGGGGAGCCTGCCCAGCCCCAGCATGCCCAGTCCTGAAACCCGGCTGGCTTTGAGCCTGCCGTGGCAGCACCCTGCTACCAAGCCCTGGCTCCCATAGGAAATATATCCCCTGGGCCGTAACTCTGTCCTCCGTATCACTCCCGAGCAACAACCCTCCGCTCACGTAACTCACCTTCCAGAAGTGCAGGTATCTTACACCCCCATCCCTTACGGCACGTCCTCCTTGCCCCCATCACAGCCCCTAAAGCTCCATCCATGAGACCCCTCCCAGAGCTGCAACCATGCGACCTGCCCCACGTCCCTCGCTCCCGCTGTGCGTGCCGAGATCCCCTCCCGTGCTGTGCCCTTGGTCCCCGAGGTGTCCCTAGTTCCCAGCTCCGTGATGTCTGTCCCCAGAGCAGGATGTCTGTCTCCTGCAACTGTGGCAGCCCAGCTCTGCCATCCTTCTGCACCAACCTCGGCCGCTCCAAAGCCGGCTCAGGGGTCTGCAGATGGGATGTCCCATCAGGAGGATGCTTCTCCAGGTGTATTTATGCCAGTTGATTGTTAATCTGGCCCGCTGCTGGAAAAACATCCCAGCTGGGCAGCCTAAACTGCCTGACACTTTTGCTCTCTAACAATTTCCATGGCAGAGTCTGGGTACTCCGGAGCCTGGTTCTGTCCATGCCAGATCCTGCACACCTCCTCCAGGTACAGCCAGTCCTGAAACCAGGGAGGTATTAGCCTGGGTGGCATGAAGCAAGCCTAGGGCTGGTCAGGGACTGGTGAGGGCAGTGCCAGGTGAAATCCAGCAGGAAGACGGTTTCTTCTCATGGCTGCAGAAGTCCAGCTGCAATAAATATCTCCCCCAGGTTTCCAAGGCTTTTTTCCCCTGGTTGTTTTCTGGAGGACCAGACCAAATAATTTACACACCTTTCTTTCTATGTGTAAGCTTGTTCCCAGGATCTGAACTTCTGATTCCCACCTGGACCAGGCACTGCGGGGAGAAACACACCAAAGAAATGTTTCCCCTGAGGGAAGAAGACATTGGATATTTTGAGCCAACTCTCCTTTTGGGTCAGGTGTTGCCCTAGCCCCAGAGCTGGGCTCTCTCCTCCTGCCCTCTCTGTGGAGTTGGGGCCAGTTTCCCTCCTTGTGCTCCTGGGAGCTCCCTCCCACATGGCAATGGGATGGCAGCCACATCCCCAGTCACTCCCAGTGTGGGGTACAGTCCTGCTCCCTGATCCCGCTGAGCCAGAAGCAGGAGGGTGAGAAAGGGTGAAAACCAGTAGGAGCTGCAGGGAGCCTGAAGAAAAGGCAGTAGGAGTGGGAGGGAGAGCTGGGGGTCCCAGGGGTATGGTCTCTGCCTCCCGTCCCCACCACATTCCCATCTACCCTTGTCCGCTGCAAGGATGGCCGCAGTCCGGCTCGGCTGGAAAATCAGGTCATGCCGTTGTGCTCAGGGGCAGTTCATGGTCTGGCATGTGGGATATTGGACACCTGCTTGCTGGCCCAGTCAAAACCTCTCCCCTCACCCCGTTTCTCTGCTCCCATTTCAGCCGCAGCAGCCTGCTTTGGGTCTACAGCTCCCAGGGCAGACTGCCCTCCTCTTCCCCAACTGGGACCAGGGACCAGCAACGGCCCCTGTGTGCCTTTGGAGGATCTTTGGGGAGAGATAACCCACTTTAATGCTCAAACTTGAAGGATGACTAAGATATTTCCATGGGAACTCTGTGCCAGAAACATATTCAACCTGGGATCACCTGGTGGGAAAGATCTCCCAGCAGACCCCAGTGTAAATGTGTGAGGGGAGGTTGTTTTGGAGGAAAATCCTCTTTTTCTCCATTTTCTGCCATGGCTTGCCACAGCCATAAAATCCAGGCAGCTTCAAGGAGATTAAAAAAACCAAATCATCTCTTTTTCGTGTCGATGTGCTCTGCTGGGTTGGCTCAATATGGGCTTGGGGGTCACTGTAGGGGTTACCCTGAGTGTGTGTTGGTGTCACGTGTGTTGATGTGTGCACGTGTGTTGATGTGTGCGTGTGTGTCTGCCCTTGCTCACCCTCCTCCAGTCCTCCCTGGCTGCTCGCCCCACAGACCCACGGGATGCTGCAGGGTCTGATCCTCCAGCCCACGCCCGCACGCCCCTGCCCCTTTCTCCTCCCCTGGCGCAGGGTGCCCGTACAGCTGAGGGGTCTACGGACCCCCCACCTCTGCCCCAGGCATCCTGGCCAGCGTGCCCCCAGCTTGGCGATGGCAGTGGGTGGCGGTCGTGGGCGGTGGGGACGGTGGGGACACGGGAGGCGAGGCAGACTGGTTCCCTGCTGCTGCCGGAGCTGGTTAAACATTGTCCCGGGCCAGTTAGGTAACACAAACCGCAGCGGGAAAGAAATGAAACTGCTTGAGCAAACAAGGTGCGCTTGGCAGGGCAACAGGCTGCGTGACAAAGTGCTCCCCTCTCCCTGCCAACCTGCCAGGGTTATCTATTGATGGAGAACAAACACCTCGCCCACAACCCCAAACTCCGAGGGACGGCAGCCCGGAGCACAGCCGGCTCCTGCGAGACCTGGCCTGGGGCTGGGCTTGCTTCGCTCGCTGTTTGCCACCAAGCGCCATCCTGGCCCCCTCCCACACATGCTGCTTGTGTGGGCAGCACGAGCATCTCCGCATTGTCCCTCCTGCCGCCCGTTCCAGCCTGCTCCTCGTGGCAGCTCCAGGAGGTCAGGGATGGGCCTGGAGCACCCTCTGCTCGCTGGAGCCAGCAGACGTCAGCTGGGAAAACCTGTTCCCTGGGGAAGGTTACACAAGGAACGTGACGGAGGTCTGGCTGCAGCCCAAACCGTGGACTGGCTCCTGGTTCACACCCAGGGTCCGGGACCTCTTCTTGCACCACAGGGCAACCCCGATGGCCTCATCTCAGCATGTGGATCTGGGAGCAGTACAACTTCAGTCCAGCGCACTAGAAAGCGAGTGATGGAGGTCTTCCATATGATTTTGTCATCCCCAGGATTTTGCATGACTGCAGACCTCCTCTTCTGTCTTGCTGTATTGCAAGGGTGGGCATGGCATGGCATGGCATGGCATGGCCACAGGAGACCAGGCATCCCAGCTGGACCAGTAAGGCAACTCCTTGTGTAAACAGCAGTTGAACCCACCCAAAAGACGGCGGATCTGGCCCATGGGCACCTCCTGCCCCTGGTAAAGCAGGTGGGTCATGCCCTTGACACCACTGCAGCATCTTCAGGAGGTCTTTCTTGTTATCCACACCCTGGTGAAGCAGGGTCCCGGGCTTGCCCAGGAGGCACAGTGGCTCGGCAGTGGGGATGCGCTGGGCCACCAGTCTCACTCTCCAGCTGAGGCCAGGCAGACTGGGAACAGCCCAGGGGAGACAGCACAGATGGCCCATGTAAGACCTTGCTTTGAAGGACTGACTTCTCTCTCTTTTGCTCCAGGTCACACTCCTGCAAGTGCAGGATGGGTGATTTTTAACTGTACCCTGTCTCCAGCAGTCATGAAGGGCAGTCAGGGAACAATGGCTGGGTCCTCCTACGAAAAAGGCATCTCAGGCTTTGCAAGGCACCCTTACTGCGAGGTATCCCAAAAACTCCCCTCACCCCTCCACTGGTGGGCTGGCTCCCCTCCTTAGTCACTGGCTGAAGCCATTCAGAACGATGTGGTGTTGCTTTTGCCTGGACGTCCCAGACCTGGTCAAGCTCGAAGCTCAGAGGTCCCAGGGCCTTTCCCCTTGAGGGAGAACAGCAGCTGAGCAGCACATGCCCACATTCAGCAGGGTCCTGTACACCAGTGAGAGGTTACGGTGGCAACAAGACCCTCTGGTGCCCAGCAGTGTTCGGAAAGACTCGTCATGAAATGCAGGCAATGCAAGCTAATCGGGAGCGATGCGGGGACGACTGTTTGCCAAGCTCATGGTAGAAACATATCTGAGAGCCTGCTTGGCCTCCAACCCCATGAATTCCTTCTTGCTGCCCCACAGACATATCCTGTGGGTCAGAGAGATCCTCCCAGCGCCCCTGGGGCGCCTTCCCTGCCTCGTCACGCCTGGGGAACACTGGCGATGCCATTGAGCAGGGGCAGATGATGTGTTTGGGCTGTCCACACTGCCCGGCCTTAGCGGTTCCCTCTCCTGAAGATGTGGCCCTTGAGAGGCACCCAGGTCCTAGGAGAGACTCCCAAATAGTCGGACTGGAAGATGAGGAAGCCTTAAACATATTGCAGTATCTATGCTTCCTCTTGGTGTCCCTTCACATCTCAGAAGAGAGCACTGGCCAGAGAGGGGCTGGAGGTCCTCCCACAGCCTATGACCCCCAACGAGGCTGGGGACCTTAATGTGGAGGAAGCTGAGAGAGACACCTCCCCCACACACACCAGATCGCCCAGGAATTTGCTTCCCAGCATCCTGTGACCGGCAACCTCTGGCTTGGAGCTGGTGCTCCGGGAAAGCCCGTCTGCAATGGCAAGTGACAGGGCTGAATATCTGAGGGGGTCCTCAGAAGGGGTTTGGGAGCAGGTGTGAGATGTCCCAATGCTTTGAGACAAGGCCTCCAGATCTCACTCCCACCCGCCTAGGGACAAGCCACCCCCGTCACCCTAGGGAAAACCCTGCGACCCTGTGCCGGGACGGGCAGGCAAGGCCAGGCCACAGCAGGCAGAAGGGATGGTGGTCGAGGGAGGGTTTATGCAGTTACATCCCAGGTAACGTGGGTCTGGTCTCCATCCTATCCTTAAGAAAAACAAGTAAAATGACAGGGAAGTACAAAAAAAAAAAAACGCAACGAAACAACAATTTATTCCTCTTATGTTCCCATTTGAAAAGGAGGAAGCCGCATGCACCTGCTGGGTGCCTGGCTGGGCTGGCATCCCCCTCCCGTGGCTGACACAGAGCCAGTCTGTGCCCCTGTGACACCACCTCAGTCCAGCTGAGCATCACCCCCTGCCACAGGACACCTGTGTGCCCTGCAGCGCACACTCTCACGCGGGAACAGCGTACTCATGAAAAAATATATCTGTACATTCATTCTGTGGTTTGTTTTGGTCTTACATAAATTAGAAGCTGCTTTTGGGGAGAAGGGCTGATACAGGCAGCCCGGCTGGAAATGCAGAGTCCAATGTCCTCTCCACCCGAGATCTCTCCAGGGCCAGGTGAAGCTCCACAGTGCCAGGAGCATCTCCAGGGCCGGATGAAGCTCTTCTCTCCGCAGGTGCCACGCTGAGAAGCTGCTGCAGAGGTGGGCTCACCCATCCCACACGGAGCAGACAGGACCGTGGGCACCTTCAGCACGGCGCAAGCAGTGATGTGGGACGATCCCAGAGCTGGGACAAAGTCTGTCCGATTCGTGCTGCCCCTCTGCCCGGGCAGGAGGTGGGTGACAGCAGGAGACCCACTGGGCTCTCACGGCGGTGCCAGCTGCCACTCGAGCTTCTCTTCCCCTTTTACGTTTGTCCAGGCTTTGAAACAGCCAAAGTCACTACAACTCCAGTCGGAGGTACGAATCCAGCGAGGGAAATAATGGTTTATAATAACCTACTGGAGCCAAAATATTAGCTTTAAACACCTCAGTGCTGGCAGCCACCAGCACGCACGAGCGTGCCCATGCAAGGGTCAGAGTTTCATACGCTGCATGGGGCAGCAGCTTCCAGATACAGCTGCAGGCAAAGTTTCCTGCCGAGGAGCCTAGCTCAGGGCTGGCCCAACCCTGGCTCATCCAGGACTCCTACAGATCCTTGTTCCTGTTGAGCACCTCCTCCTCCTTCCAGCCGCTGGAGTTCTTCCCAAACTTGTACACCAACCGTCGCCCGTCAACTCTCTCCAGGATCTCTCGTTTGTAGTAATATCTGGAGGAGATGGAGGTGGGATCAGGGCTCTGGGTGCAGCCCCGTGTGCTGGGGAGCTGCTGTGGGGGATCAAGGCTGAGTCCCGGTGGGTCTGACCCAGACCTGTGGGGCAGGTCCCCGCCAGGGACACGGAAGGGCACTCACCGCATGGCTCTGCTCAGCTTCTCATAGGTCATGCTGCTGTTTTTCTTCTTCTGGCCCCAGAGCTGAGCCACTGCTTCGGAGCGCAGGAACTTGAAGACGCCCTCCTGCCGGTCCTCCCACTTCATCAGCCCCTCGTTCAGCTCCGGGTGGATGAGGATGTCCCGGATGAACTCCCACAGGTGGGTACCTCTTGGGGCTGGAAGAGGAGAGCAAGTTGTAGAGGAGGGAAGATCCTGCAGGAAGATCCTGCACTTTGGATCTCCCCAAAGCCCCCTGCCAAGGGACATGGCCAGTGGATGTAGCCCTTCCTCCCATCTCCCCCCATGGAGAAAAGCCTGGAGATGTTCCAGGGCTGGAGGGTCCACGTACAGTGCTTGCTCTTCCGGCTCTCCAGGCAGTCTCTGCTCTCCTTGCTGAGTTTTCGGGGCCGTCCCCGTTTCCGCTTGCCGTGTTTGCTGTCCCCTTTCTTGCTCCCTGCGAAGCCGTCTGTGCACACAGACAAGGGGACGCATTACGCTGTGCAGAGCCTGCGGGGTTGCAGCTCCCCCCTCACAGAGGCGTCCTCCTCAGGAGCCGAAGCCCAGGGGAGAGCTGGTTCGGGGCGCGGGCAGAGACCAGGGGGGGCTGTGCCTCTTCTCAGACCCAGGTACCAGGGAACCATCCCTCTGAGAGCTGGCTGTCCCCATTCCCTCCAGACTCCTCGCGCCCTCATCTGTGCCACATGGTTTGGGTTCATTCCCCAAACCATGCTGCTTCCGTGCATCCCTGGTATTCCCAGGATCGTCAGCTGGGATCAATACTGAACACAGCTTCCAGTGCCCAGCTGCAGCCTTCACCCAGCTGCCACCACCCACCCCTTCCCACCGAGCTCACTGCTGTCCCAGCTCTGCCCCAGACACCACGTTCAGTGGAGAGAAACAGACTCAGGGTGCACAGAAAACCAGCCCCCCGCCCTCCTTCCCAGCATCGGGATGGACGTGCAGGTGTTGTTCCTAAATCACTGCCAACTGGGATGTGCTGGATCCCAGCCCTCCTCTCCCAGCTCCCGGTGGGAAGCAAACAACTCACCATCAGGGAAGAGCTTCACTTCTGTGGGGTCGAGGTCGAGGTCACTTCCACCGGAGTCCTGGGAGTTGGGGCTGTGGGACATCACGGTCCCTGAGAGGCAAAGGGACAGGGCTAAGACCACCAGCTGTGGGCATCTGGAGGTGCTTTCCCCAGCTTTCCCCCCACCCCAGGTTGGTGTGAGACCCCCAACCCACCCTTGGCTGTGGGGCAGATCCCCACTGATTTCCCAGACCAGTGCAAGCGAAGGGAGCTTTTTGCTGGGCAAAACACTGACCTGAGATATCGGAGCTGCCTGGGGACATGGCACCAGGCAAGCAGGTGAAGTCTGTGGATAGGAAAGGGTTCATGGGCTTCATGTCCTCCAGGGAGTCCTTGGCACAGGGATTTCCCAGCTCTGGAAGGGGCAGAGAAGAGAAGAAGGGGTTAGCCCTGCCTGCATCAGCACGTGGTCCCTGGGGAAAGGGCTTGGCCGGGGCTCTTACCCAGGTGGCTGGAGTTCAGGAAGGTCTCTTGGGAAGACGCATCCTCTTTTTCCAGCAAGTCAATGATCCAGTTCAGCTCGTCAGAGGCTGCAGGGGTGGGGGGACTGGGATTAGCGATGCCTATTTGGTATGGAGGGGAAGGGTCCAGACCAGGAGCTGAGCCCGGCCCTGTCCGGACTCTGGTCTGTGCCCCCAGTCCCCCCTGCGCAGCCTCCCCAGCGCAACCTCCCCCAGGCAGCACTCCGCAGCGCCTGGGAAGCAGGGGGTGCTGGCTGGTGGGGGGGGGTCTCAGCCTCATGCTTTGAGTTGCCAGGCCTGGGGACGAAGGGGACGTCGGGACACTCACTGATCTCGTGCAGGCGGTCATAGAGCTCGTCCCCCAGGGGCCCGAAGATGAGGCGCATCTGGTCCCTGGTGCAGTGGCAGAGCGCGTGCCCGTCCATGTTGCAGCAGGAGAAGTCGATGGAGCTGGCGTCGTACTTGTTCTTCTCCACATGGTAGCTGATCCATTCCAGCACCTGCACCTTGGTCCAGAAGTACGGGAGCTCACTGAACCACTCCGGCTTGTCTGCAAGGTGTGGAGAGCGGGGCTCAGGGACAGGGCCACCGTGCCAGCGCCGTGTGCCACGCGCGGGCTGTTGGCTGCCGTTGGGCACCCGGTCGGGTCCCGTGGAGATCACGCGGGGCACAGCAGGCTCTGCGCTTGGAGGGCTATGGGACTAACAGGCGCTTAGTGCCTGCTCCCGGGTCACCTCGCTCTGCCCTGCTCCGGTCCTGGGGGACGGCAACGACCTGACGCTCCCCCCACCATTTGTTTCGGTGCCGTTTGTCCCATCCATGCTGGAATCTGCCCTGCTCTGCTAGTGTGCTCTCCCTGCCTCCCCCAGAGCCATCCCATGACGGTCCCACCAGCGGAGTGGGACCCCCATCACCAGGACTGTACTTCCAAACTGCGCTCCCGGTGAGCCCCGGGAGCCCGTCCCCTGGGATGTGCTGGGTGGAGGAGGGCGATGACTCCCTCGTCACCCGTTTGCAGCCCGTGTGCTCCAAGCAGCCGCACCTTGTGCCACCCAGGTCTCCTACAGCGACCAACGCCCCAGGGGAAACTGAGGCATGGTGGAAGCTGTTGACCTCCCGTAGTGGGACAAGGACCTCGCAACCCTCTTCTAAGCCAGCCGCACTGCCTCCCCGCTGCCCTGCGTGCTGGGTCCCCTGCGCAGCCACCGTCGCTCCCCTGGTCCTACCTGTGCTCTGTGCCGGGGGCTGGCTGGCGGGGAGGCTCAGCCCCAGGGTGCTGTCGTCCCCAAGGTGTCCCAGCATGTCCGAGGCCGGCTGTACCTCATCCGGCTGGTACATGGCGCTGATGTAGTTCGAGAAGATGTTGCTGATCTCGCAAGATCCCGCCATCAAGCTCTGTGCCGAGAGACGAGAGTGAGCCCCGGCCCCGTGGAGGCGGGGGGACCTGAGCCCGCAGCACCCGCAGCACTCCTGGGACCCGGCTGGGTGAGGCCGGGCTCTCCCTCCCTCCACCCATCATCACCTCTCGGGTCACTTCTGCAGAAACACCCGCCCAGCACCCGCCGGCTGGGGCTGGGGCCTGACTCACCACCGCCCGGGGGCCGGGAGCGAGGGAGGCTGAGCCGGAGCAAACTGGGGACACGGCGTCACTGCCCAGCAGAAGAGCCCGGTCCCCAGCAGCCTGGCCTCACCAGTCTCACTGGCAGCCAGCGCAAAGGGACAGCAAGCAGGTGGCTTGCAGAGAACGGCATCCCACAGCCCCTCCATCGGGGACGGGCGTTACAGGGCTCTCGGCCATCGCGTGCTCGCCCAGCCCCACAGCAGCGCTTGGGCCGGCACAGCCCGCTGCCCGCTGCAGGGACTCCGCTGTCGGCAGCCTCCACTCCTCTCAACCAGTTGCAAGAAGGACATCCCAGTAACTGTGCAGCCAGGAGGGGACCAAGACGCTGCCCAGCCATTGTGGAAGAGCCAAATCTTGCTGTTCACTTCACAAAACCGGGGGGCTGGAGGAGGGGGCCCCTCCAGGCCACTGTCTCGCTGGAGAACAGGCGTGCGGCGAGAAAAGACCAAGCGCATCCCCCGGCGAGAGCGAAGACGGGAGGGGAGCAAAGCAGCCGTCCTGGGCTGGGGTACGTCAACAGGCCCCGGACGAAAAAGCTTTGGTACCTTCTGCGATGGCAATCCCGGGAGCGGCAGCTAATCCAGAGAGCAGCGAGGGGAGACGGAACGAGGGGAGACGGGACGAGGGGAGACGGGACGCGTCCTGCCCGGCCGCTGGCCGCTGCTCATGGGCCCGGGGAGGCTGGTGCCGATGGGCAAGCCCTGCCCATGTCTCCTCTTTTATAGCTCGGGCGGCGTAACGCGATCTGGCAGCCCGAGGGGAATTCCAGCCCGAAACGTTCATGCTCCCAGATCCAGGTGATTTGCATAATATGAACCACCGGGTCCCAGCCCAGCGCTGCCTTGCCGGGAAATCTGGGTTGGCCAGTTTAATCATTGTCAGAGCCCTTGCCCCGCCGGTGCCCAGAGTTTCACCCACACCGGCTTCGCTGGGTGTTTTCTTCGCTGCCGTTTGCCCGGTTCGTGTTTGTTTGCTGGCAGCAGCAGGTTCACTCGGCTCCCGCTGCCAAGCAAACACACCCAGCCCGGCCGGTGCGGGTCCGGGGGCTGCGCATCCCTCCCTGGGGCTTTGCCCGCGGCAAAGGGGCCGGGAGCGCTGCCCTGGGTGCCCACCCCGGGTGTATGGCATCCCCCCCAGGTCGGGAGGGCAGCCCAGCCCTGGTACCTTGTATGGGTGCCTTGGCCGTGTTTGGAGCACAAGCTCGGTCGCTCTCCCAGTCTGGCACCAGCACAGCTTCTCCCAAAGCGGGAGCAAGGACCTGGTGACCCGGTCAGGCAGATGCTGGCAGCGGGGCTCAGGTGGGGATGGGTGGTCTGCGTGGGGATGGAGCAGAGGCCAGGCGAGTGTTGCCGCTCTGGTAGGATGGGTCGATTTTTGCCTGGAGGGAGGTCTGGGATGGGCTGCCGAGCTGTGACGGCCCATTCGCTGCCGTTTCACAAGCGCCTGGCACAAGCACACACGTACGCTCACCAGGAACACACGCCAAGGGGCAAGGCAAGCTTGTGAGATGCAGCTGGAGAGTTATCTTCTGGTGGCTCTTGCCCCTCTGGCTCGTACCTGGGACCTGGTCTGTATGTGTGCGTGCTGGTTTTAGCCCTGAGCTGGCACAGGAGCCCCAGGCCAGGCCAGGCCAACAACTTGTCACCAGTTTGCTCGGTGCTGGTACTTTGCTGAGCCAGTCACATCCATGCCACAGACAGGCTGGCGCAAACCTAGGGCACGGTGTGAGCAGGGCAGACCCTGGCATCACACAGCCACCTCTAGGTCCTTGTCACTTCCAGCTGGTGCCTGGCACCAACCGTCTCCTGTGCCAAGGTGGTGACAGGCTGTGGCAAATGAGGATGCTCTGCCTGGGCCCGTGGGCCACCAAGGGCAGGGTGGCTGTGTGCCCCATCCCCCTCGTCACATCGGCCTGACCTGCCGTGCTGTGCTGTGGCCCCGGGGCAGGCAGGGCCAGCGTGCCAGCCAGGAGGCACTGGGTCACATTAGCCGATCATCTGCCCCAGCTTCATTCCTCCGCGGCACAGTCACGAGTGCTGGGTACTGCCAGGCCCTTTTGTTTCCTGGGCATCCCACGGTGCACAGGGACGTCCCCACGCCCAGGAGCAGCCCCTGCCGTGGGGCAAGCCAAGACCACCGGGGCAAACACCTTAAGCCTGCATTCGGCCAGGAGCTGAGCCCAGGGCTCCGCTGGTCCCTGGGGACCTGGCCACCCGGCTGGGCTTCCAGTGCTTGTGGGCAGAAACCTGCCCCTGGGGAAGCTTTTTCCACCCACTGCTGAAATGCAGGTGTCTCTGGAGCAGAGTGGGACATGGCAGCTCCGCGCCGCGGGCTGAGGAATGATGGGGAGGGTGTACAGCATTTAGGAGTCTCCTGCCCAAGCCGTGCCCAGCCCACCCACAGCTCCCCCCACCCTGGGGTATCTGGTCAGATGCCTGGTGGGGCTCTCTGGCATGGACCACACTGGGCATCCCCTTTCCCTGGTCTCCCTGGGGAAGGGCTGCGGTCACTCCACGCACCTGGGCTATGCCACAGATGGGAGAGGTGCCCTCAGTGGGTGATACCGCCCCAGCCCCTTCCATGTGCCTGACACCCTGGGAGCCCTCGAGGTCCTCCTGGGGCCCAGCCTGCCCCCTTCCATCCCCTCGTGTTTGGGAGCCAGGAGGCCAGCAGACCTGAGCCACCCTCCCCAGCACCCTGCAGGCACCCCCCGGCCGTACCGACCTGGAGAGGCAGCCCTTCTGCCCGACGGACGTGCCACAACCCAGGCCCTGTAACAGGCCGTGGGGAGAAGATCGCAGTGGGGTACAGCTCGCTGCCCCCCTCCCCACCCTGCAGCACCTGGGGCTGGTTGGCTGTCCAGTGACTTGGGCGGGGGGGGGGGGGCACAGGCTGGTGCCAGCATCGGTCACCTCTGGGCGCTCAGTGGGTGCCACAAGCTGGCACCGGGGTCACCCCCCTCCCCAGCATCCCCCTCCCCCCCCACGTATCCCCTCTCAGCACCCCTCCCACCCAGCATCCCCCGCCCGGGGGCACCCAGCCGCCCCAGCTGCCCGCGCTCTGCGCGCCCCGCGGTCCCGCGGCCGGGGCTGCCCCCTGCCGGCTGCAAGGACACCGCCCCCCCACCCCCCCCGGCCCCCCAGCCCCCGGAGGGGCGGGCGGGCAGGGCTGAGGGAGCTGAGGACCGTCCGGGGTGGGGGGGTTGGTGCTGCAGGGCTGGGGATGCTCTGACTGCTGGGGGGGTGGCTGTCACTCTGGCTCGGGACTGCCTGCCTGGTCGGACCCCTTCCTCCCCTGCTCCTCCTCTTCCCCAGGAGAGAGGGGCAGAGCCAGCCCGGCTGGGTCCGTGCTTCCTCCACCTCAGCCCCTTCAGCTTCCCCCACTGCAATCACAGAGTGGTTTGGGTGGGAAGGGACCATCAAAGCCTACCCAGTCCACCCCCCCTGCCAGGAGCAGGGACATCTCCAACCGGATCAGGTCGCTCAGAGCCCCGGCCAACCTGGCCTGGAATGTTTCCAGGGATGGGGCATCCACCGCCTCTCTGGGCAGCCTGGGCCAGTGTTCTACCACCCTCAGTGTAAAAAATTTCTCCCTTATGTCCAATGTAAATCTCCCTCCCTCTGTTCCAAAACCATCACCAAGCCCTGCTAAAAGCTTTCTCCCCGTCTGTGCTGCCCAAGGACTCAGCGCCTGGAAGGGCACAGGTCATCTCCTCAGTGGGCTGCCCCAGCACCAGTTCACCCAGTCTGTCCGCCAGCCCCTGAGCCGGCTGTCCCAGCTGTGCTCTGCCCCTCCTCAAAGCCTCCTCTGCTCTGCCGCTTCATTTCAGGACATTTTATTTGGGAAGACAAAAAGGCAAGGAACGAACACAGCCATTGAAAAAACATGTACATCATGGGACTGAAATAACTTACACTATTTACAGGAACACATCGAGGTATAAAATATATGTACACACCTTGTCCTCTGACAAACCCAGACCGCGGGGCTGGGCTGCACGACCCAGCAGAGAGGAAAAAAAAAAAAAAAAAAAAAAAAAGCCTTCACAAGAGTTGGCCTCTAGAAAACAGCTCCGAGCAAGAAAAGGCACCTGCTATTTGCGATACTTGTGCAGCGGGAAGGGGTGACGGCGCAGGCGACGCGACGCTGCAGCTGCCCGGACCGGAGGGTGCTGGGTGGTCCCCAGGACGTGGGGGATGTGGACGAGCTGGCAGGTAGCAGGAGCAGAGCTGTTGTGGCTGAGGGGACAAGCCCCCGGGAGCAGGAGGAAGGTGCAGGGCTGTGCTTTTCTGGGGGTGAGGCCCAGGGGTCCGGGACAGGACCTGGGTGGGGGGGGTCGGGGCTCTGCTGGGCTCCCTCCCAGTCACGGCTGGAGCAGCAGGTGGAGGGGTTGGGGGGTCCCCTTCCCACCCCAGGAGGATGGAGGGGGCTCAGGGAGGTCGTGCAGGCTGCAGGATGGAGCCAAGCTCCAGTGATCGTACCTGGACCCCGTCCGGCATGGGACGGGGGAAGGACAGGGGCACTGGGGAGCAGGCACTGGTTCTGCAGCACCAAGGTGGGAGGCAGCATCCCAGACCCCACAGCAGCTGTGCTGGGAGGAACAACATACTGGGGGGGGGAACACAGGTCCAGGGATGGGCAGCCAGCCTGTCCTCTTGTGCCCCGAGAGCTGCGGGTGCCGGCGAGGGGGCAGTGCCCAGGGTCCCCGGGTGGGCTCACAGTGGTTTGGGGGCCCGGTGCTTTTGGGCTCCCGAGTCACCTCCAGCCCTGGTGTGCAAAGCTCAGCTCCGGGCCAGCACCTCAGCCTCAGCAGCGGCTGGAGCCGGCCCCTGTGCGCTGGAGGGAGGAGACCCACGGAGCGAGAGTCCGGGGACAAAAGCATCACCCAGCGATGAGAGGGAGGGAAGGGCCTCCCTGGACTGCAGGTATCATCACACCCTTGGCACAAACCAAGGCACCCAAGGGCGAAGCAAAACGAGGTGCACAGTGCGAAGGCAGCTCCAAACTGTCCCTGCACTGGAGGGGCTGGCAGGGGGGCTCAGAGACCGCAAGAAGGGACTTAAGCTAGGCAGCAGCGGAGGTCCTGAGCCCCAGGGGAGCACCCCAGCACAGTGCAAGAGGATGAAACAACTCACCTGCTTCCTCCGGATGGCAAATAGCCCAGGCCGGCACCCCCAGCCCCACCTCCACCTTGGTTGTCCGAGCCCACGGCCCTCGCTGGAGCTCTGAAGGACTGGAGCCCAAGGGGCCCGCCCTCGCTAGGCCACCTGCATGTTGGGACCTTGTGCTTTAGCGTCTGGGGGAACCTGCCTCCCCAAACTGACAGTGTGGCTGAGGGCTGCGAGCCCCTTCCCAAACCCCATTGTGCCAGGGGAGCGGGGTACGGCCCTGCGTCGGCTCCCCAGCCCCCAAGTAAGGGGTCATCCAGGGGGTCCAGGGTCACCCCGGTTTACGTTCAGTGCCTGGGACAGGATCTAGATTCAACTACGTTTCGGGGGGGGTGAAAAAAAAAATCCAACATCACACACGAGAATCAGCTTCTCTCACAGACCGCCTCCGCCCTGGCCAGAGGCGTTTCCAGCACCAGCTCCCTGCCGCTGCAGGCTGCCGCTGAACTACAGCAGTAAATCGGAAAACGGGGACTAGGACCGGCCCATTCCAGCGATGTGCGTTGTACGGGAGATTTCCCAGACAAGAAGGGCTACACGGCATCCACAGAGACTATTGGCGAGAGCAGAAGCAGGAACACAGGCTGAGCCGAGCCTTTCAGAGGTCCCCATCCATCCTTCAACGGGACAAGAGGGACCACTTCCAGGCCGCGGATCAACCCAATAAATAACGGCCACAATGCCGAGGCTCAGTACAAGCATCCCACCGGCAACGGGAGCGAAATCTCAGTGTTGCGACTCAGCTGGGGGATCCCCTTGCAAGGGTGAGAGCTGGGAGCACGGGGCAGAGCAGGATGGGGGTCCTGTGCGCTGCCCAGGGGGAGGCGGGGAGAGCAGGGGGACACGAGGGGCGGCTCAGACATGCAGCGAGGTGGGGGTGAGGCCACGCGTCCCCAGGATGAATTCAAGTGTCAAAACCCTAACAATAACAATAATTAAGAGAAGAAAAACCTAAAAACACAAACTCCCCGCCCTGTCCCCAAAACGAAACCCAATGACGACAGCACCCAGCTTGCACCGTGAGGTAGCTAAACCAGAGCAACACCCAAGAAACGCTCTCCTGCATGGGAAATCGCAACCCATGCAGATACTAAGACACGTACACACACACACACACAGAGCTATGGGATCACAGTCACCCCTTGCTTCAAAGACCCCCCCTCCCCTCTCTGGATGCTTCCTGCGGTGCCCAGCTCCCTCCACCTGCGGGCGGTGAGAGCCCTGAAGCCCCCTCAACACGGGCGAGGCGGATGCTCAGCATCATCGTTGGCCGCCCAGCCCTGGGAAATTAAGCAGGCACTTGCAGCCTACACTGAGGAAGAAACCGGTGGCGAAAGGCGAGGTAAGGCTGAGCCCAAGCCCTCCACGAGCAGGGCCCTTCGCCGGCTTCAGCAGGGAGCAGCAAGAGGTTTCGGGTCAGGCACTGGCAGATGGCGGTGCAGACACCGACGCACACGGTAACACCTGGCTACAGCCAGTGAAAAACACACACGGACGGGCACACACACACACAGGCTGTGCAGAGCTCAGCCACGATCACGAGGGACCCGTCACTGTCCTGGGTCACACCCACACAAGCCGTCGTGCCCTCCAGCAAGGCGAGGCAGCAGGATGGGATTTTTTTTCCTCTCCAAAAGGCAAAAAAAATCCCCATCAAGTGAAGAGAGATGCTCCTGCCTCACAGGATGCAGAGGAATTCCCACACTCCACCTGGAATGGTTTGCTGGTGGCAAACGATCTAGGGCTGGTCTGCGAGTCACCACGGTTGGAGAAAGCAGAGGGAAAATGGTCTGTGCTTTACAGGGCGGGTCCTGCAGCCCCTGGGCTCTGAGATCCCAGTTCAGTGCTGGCGGGATCACGTGGAGAAATCCTTACATTTGAGTTCAAACGCTGCTTCTTCTGTGACAGAGGGGAAGGGAGAACACGTGAGGCAGGAGCACTGCTCCCGAGGTCTCCTTGGCCAACCCACCACAAGCCCTGCCTGGCCCAGGGCAGGATGGAGCAGGGGATGGTCCAGTGAGCCACAGGAGAGGTGGAGGAAAGTTCCAGTGTGAGATGAGGGGCTTGCCAGCCCCTTTCGTGGGAGAGAGGGAGGAGGGAGCCTGAAGAAGCTGTGTCCTTGGGGATACACTCCTGGACGGAGCCCTCAGCCTTTCATGGAGGGTGGATTGTGCAAGATCGTCCGCTGCAGGATTGTCCTTCAAGCGTGGAGTGAATCAGGGGACTTGTGCGAGACCAGTATGTGCAACCCCTTCCTCACCCCACTCCTGGCACAGCCAGCTCCATCCTGACCCAAACTCCAGCTGCTCTTCTTTCGTTTGTCCATCTCAAGGGGGTTAACACGCTGCAGGAACCCACCACAAAACCCCTGCCGAGGGCCAAGGTGTCAAGAGCAGGGCTGGGCAGCTCTTCCTCAGTGCAGAGCAGGGTGGGCACGTGGGGAAGGGCCCAAGAGCCGTGGGCCAGCCAAGTTTATGAGTGGGGCTTGGAGAACATCAAAGGGAACTGCAGAGGGTTTGTCTGGAAGTTGCCCGACGGAGATCTTCCCAGGTTTGCCATGCCTCCACGGCTGTGACGTGGCAAAGGAGCTCAGAGGTGCACACCGCGAATCGCTGGGGACACGCAGGTGGAGGATGGGGAAGGATGGGACTGCCTGGAAATCCTTCTGCAGACCCCCCGCAGCAGAGGGCCTGTCCCACAAGTAATGTCTCCAAAGGAGCAGCCTCTCTGCGCTCCACTCCTGGCCAGCAGACACCAAACGTCCTCAAGGCTGCGGAGCAGAGAAAGACTCCCGCAGGAACCAGCCCCAGAGCCAAGAGGGACAGAAGCAGGACGTCACGGTGGAGGCCGCATGAGCCCACGGTGGCAGGAGGGAATCGGGTGTCTCTGAGAAGGAGCAAAGGAGCTCTGAGCCCCAGAAGTCCTGGAAGGCGTTGCAGCAGGAAAGGGTGACAAAAAAATGACGAAACATTTCCTGGTCACTGGAAAACCATCAAGAAACCTCGGCAGGGGGGAAGGTGGAGCTGAAAGTGCCCTCACAGGAGCTGGCGGTGCTCAAAGTACCAGATGGGACATCATCCATCCCGTTGGGTCAGGCACAAAGAAATCCCCATCCCTGGGCTGAGCTCCTGAGGATGGCAGGGTCTGGATAGCAAGGGAGCGGTGCCCGACCTTCACCCTCCTGTCACGACTTCCAGTCTTTTGGCAGTTCCTAGTTGGACCCCGTGGGCAATCTCCTCCCGCTCCAGAGCTTCACTGTCAAGTCGCTGAGAAACAAAGGTGAGAGGGACGGCGTGACCCCGGGGTTCCGCCGGACCCCGCGGACGCGCTGTAGAGAGGCATCGCGAGGAGAAACGCTCCCCACCCCCAGCCCGTGGCAGCATGCAGCCCACAAGACCCCCAGGCTCCTTTCCCTTGGCAGCAGGTTGCCCAATCCGTCCTGGGGAGCAGGCAGGCCCAATGGGGCTCAGCCTCCAGCTCACCCCACTGGTGGCAGGTGGGGACAGAGGGAAATGGTGACCTCCTGGGGCTGACCCCACAACAGGGCTCCTGCACCCCTCAGATGAGCTCTAACTAAGTGACAGCGCAGGGAGCTGGCTGTGCGTGGCCACCCCAGGCTGCTGGCTCCCGCCCCACCATCCATGCAAGCCACGGCTTCCACGGAGCTGCCACCGTCGCTGTGGGCACTCGGCAAAGAGGAAAAAAAAAACAAAACAAAAAAAGCAAACCAAAACAACGTGGGGGTATGGCTGGACAACGGGGCACGTCACTTCTAGCCAAGATTTATCAAGTGGGGAAAAAAACGCAAAATAGTTTCATACCGTGAAGAAGCAGCTCAGACCAGAGAGAAAGGAAGAAAAAGAGAGAGAGAGGAGCAAAAGCAAGCGACAGAGAGAAAGACAGAGGGAGAAAGAGATGAAGACAAAGAGAAAAGGAAAGGAAAGACAGAAGAAGAGTGCATGAGCGAGAGAGAGAGAGCAGGAGGGTCAAGGCAGACTAGTAGCACGGCCCTTTATGGCAAGGACGCGTCGTGGAAGGCAAGGGGTGAGCCCAGGCACGTAATTCCATAACTTTACCCGGCAGTCACTGTGGCACAGATGGGAGGTGGGGAGGAGAGACAGAGAGAGACAGAGAAAAAGGAAGGGAGAAAAGGGACACGGGCGAAAAGAGGATGTCAGAGTCTTGCTGCCGAAGAGCTCCCCGAGAGCGGCAGGGGATGCCCAGCCCCGGGGGAGAGGGGTCCCTGCGTGGGGGATAACCCGGGGCGTCACCGGAGCGCGGGCAGGGCTGGGGGAAGAGCTCTGGGCACGGCAGTGGGCAGGCGGTGCCGCGGGGCAGGCTAAGGCCGGCGAGAAGAGATGAGGGAAAGGAGGGACTAGAAAATCGCGAGACTCCCCCGTTCCCTCCCTCCATGCTCCCCGTCCACTCAGCGCAAACCCACCCAGGCCCGGGGATGACAGCTCAGCCCAGGGGTCTCCCACCTCCCGGGGGCTCTGGGGAGCAGAAAGCCCGGGGCTCACCTGGAGGCGGTGAAGATGTGCTTGGAGTTGGTGCAGATGGCGTTGATGGGGCTGTCGTGCCCTTTGATCTCCCCGACCGGGGTGAAGGTGTCCACGTTCCAGACTTTCATCACGCCTCCTCGGCAGGCGCTCAGCACCATGGGGCGGCCGGGGATGAAGGCCAGGGCGCAGACCCAGTCTTTGTGGGCATTGGGGATTTGCTGTGGGTACAAGCACAGAGCGGAGATGGTGACCAACCTCATCCGCAGCACCACCAGCAGCCTCACGCACCCAACCTGGGAGGCTCAGATCCTCACTGTCGCCCTGGGGCTGATCTGGATGGTGGGCCTCGTGATGCAAAGGTAGAAGGCCAAGGGGATGGATTTCAAAGTCAGGGCTTGGTTTGTCCCCTGGGCAGGAGACAACACTCCTGTCTTCAGGGAGGAACACAACGCCCGCCGCTGCAACTGGTGCTGCAGCCTGCGTGCCAGGGGAAGCGGGCAACCCCGCGTGCCTTACGGCACAAATTCGTGGGGGTACAGAGCCACCGCGCACAGGCACTGCCAGATCCCCAGGAATGGGAGTGCCCTCTCTGGTTAGGTCAGCGCAGGACACCAGCACCAGGTCCCTGAACAAAGGTCCCCCCAGAGCCTGTGCTGTGTGTGCTCCCCTCCAGACCTGGATAAGCTCCTGCTGCTCCAGATCCCACTTCTTGATGCCGTTGTCCCTGGAGCCGCTGAAGAGGATGTCTCCCTGGATGGCCAGGCACTCGATGCCATCATAGTGAGGGGGCTCAAAATTGTGAGTGGGGCCAATATTGCCCACCGTGCCTTCAGCAATCTCAAACACCTGGGGGAAAAACAGTGGGTGAGAGACCCCGGATGGCACTGGGGATGACCCTCTCTTGGAGAATTTGGCCATCACCCTCTGTTTTCTAGGCTCAGGGCACCCAGAGAGATGCTGAAAGTGGGAGTGGGCATTGACCAGTGGAGGCTTTTTTGGGTCAGAGGTCTCGCCAGGGGTCTTGCCACCAGAGACAGCCCCCATTCCGCTGCATTTTACTCGTGGTGAGTTCCACATGCCTCCGTGAGACAAGTGAAGAGCTTGCAGCTGTCAGAAGAGTTGGAGCCTGCCTCCCTCATCATCTCACCATCCCTCTTCACCCCACCCCGGTGCCAGCTCCAATTCAACCCGCTAAAAACCAGCAAAAACCTAAAAGGGAGAGGCAAGCTCTTGCTGTGCTGGAGCTGTGAAGGAGCAGGTGCAAAGCATCTGTATCAGGGAGGAGAACCCAGCAGAACAGGGCAAGCTGCTAATCTGGGTCAACCACAACATGCAAATACCAGCCACAGAGCCTGAGGGGTGAGGGAGAGGCAAATCCATCTCCAAAGGTGCATTTGTATCGTGGACCAAGCAAAAGGCAAGATTCGGGGTGAGGAGATATGCAAAAACCTCACACGCAGACATGAAAACAGAAATCTGGGCTCAGATTTCAGGAGGAGAGAAGAGACCTTAGGGGTTGCCAACATCTGGGCTTTCCTATGGGACACAGGGCTCTGCTTTCCAAGGAGGAGAGTACCTTCACATAGTGATCTTTGGAGCCTGTGACCACCAGGTCGTGGTTGCTCGCCGTCTGGTTTACCGTGAGACACATCACAGGTCCGATGTGGCCACTCAGCTTCCCGATGGGCTGCAACCTGAGTTCAACAACACGGGTCAGCCGGCCCCTTCCCGGGTGCCGAAGCTCCTCCAAGGGGCTCTCCCAGGCAGAGACCCCCTCCCACAGCCCTGGAGCCCCCCAGGTGCACGCGTTCATTTTGGGGGACTGTGAGCCTCGGGACATGCCAACATCTGGCTACAGATGGGGGACATCTGGCTGCAGCAAGGGGACAGCAGCCCAGCACCCAGCTGGCAGGGAGGGGGGCAAGGGCAAAACCAGGGGGGTACCGCTGCTCATCCCACAAATCTTTCCCCTCCTCTCCTAATCTCCCAGCTCACAGACAAACCCTCCATCCCAAGTAGCTCCGTTGCTGCTCATCACCCCTTGGGTCCCATAGGAAAGTCCTTATTCCATGGCTAAGAAGGCTTTCACTTTCCCCGGGGTGAACCATTTTGGGCTCCTCTGAGCAGACAGCGTCCCCTTGGCACCCACCAGCTGTCCTGCCCACCCCAGCACTACCCCCTCACCTGCTCAGCTCCCAGATGCGGACGGAGTTACCAGCAGCAGCATAGAGCACGGTGCCAGTGGGGTTGAGGGCGATCTGGTTGATCTGGTGCTCCCCCTGCACACTGGTGACAGTGCGGGTGGTGGTCCCGGCACAGGCGTCCCCAGAGATCACCTGTCCAGAAGATCTAAGGGAGAGAGAAGTCAAGGGGGGAGGATGAGCAGAGATTGGGGCCCCGCTGAGGAACTGCATGGGGCTGTTGGCTCCGGGCCGGCACAGGTGGGTCCCAAATCAGGGGAAGGCCCTACAGGTATCACCATCTCTCTGGCCACCATGGCATCAACAAGACCTCTGTCCCCTAGGCCAATGCCCTGCTTGCAGAGGGAGCCAAGGACGTCAGGTGCATGCGTGACATGGAGCATCCTGCCCAGGTTTCCACAAGGGCTGCTCTGCTCTCCTCCCATTCCTCTCTGCTTCCGGCAGGAAGAGCTGGCTAGCGCTGGCAGTCAGCACAGGGAGGCAGAGGCGTTTGTCCTGAAGCACCTTCAGGCCCAGGTAGATGAGCTAAGGCTGGACGGAGAAAGGAGCTCTATGCTGGAGCGAGCTGGTGACCTGGCCTGCCATACTCTCTTAACATTTGAGCCCTGCTCCAGACTGGCAGACCACAGCTACAGCCTGTCCCATGCCCCTTTCTGGTCCTCAAGCTCCTCATAAAGATCTCAGTTTCCCACTGGAGAGCCTGGGATTTACTCAGCCGCGATGCTGTCAGGAGCTGTGCCTTCTCTACAGAGCTGCTGACTCTCTTGGCCACTCTCAGAAGCAGCTGCAAAGCTCTTCAGAGCTCCTTACCCTGAGCCTTTGCTGCAGGAGGTCCCCACAGGTCCCCTCACCCCACGCTCTCTCCCAACCTCCTTGTTCCCTGCGGATGCAGCGCTGCAAACTGGCACTAAAGCAGCTGGTGCTTGGCCCCGTCCTCAGCCCCAGTAGGTCCTGGGACTGGCTTCTGCAAAGCCAGAGATACCTAGAGATGCCCGGGGTCCCCCCGCAAAGCTGCTCCCGCCTGCCACGTACGTGAGGGTGCGGATGCACCGGGCCGAGTCCCGGATGTCCCACACTTTGATGTACGACGTGGACACGGTGAACACCAGCCCCGTGTGGCTGCAGTACTTGATGGAAACCACGTTGTTTGGGTGACCCTTGAGGGAAGCAATTTCTTGGCCCGTCACCAGGTTCCACATTTTGCAGCTCCGGTCTGAGGGAGGAGGAACGTGCACCCAAAGGTGTCAAGTTGGGGCTGGGGAGGGGGTTCTCCCTCCGATGGCATGGTGCCTTGGGTGCAATGCCCCTTCTGAGCATTGCCTCCCCCCACCCACAGGACCGGAGGAAAGGAGGCGGCCAGCCCCAGCACCAGGGCAGGGTAGGGCAAGGCTCAACTCCCAGGACAGGAGGAACCATCCCCATGACACCCGGCACTTCAAACCCCCACCCATGCCGACCTGCTCCCATAGCGTCTACAGGCCGTGACCCCTACGTCCTCTCTGCCCACCACGCACCTTTGGAGCCAGTGAAGAGCAGCTCGTCGGTGGCATCCAGGCAGAGCACGGGCTTGGTGTGTCCTTCTGCCATGGAGACGCACTGCAGCGGGGCCGTCCGGGCGTTCTTGGTGCCACCCACCGGGTTAATGATGCCCCTTGCGTGGGAAAGAAAGAAAAAGCACAGTGGGGTGTGTGCACAAAGGCACCGTGCTGCCCGGTCCCAGGGGCGCGGGAGAGCAGGAGCTGCCTCCCCCCAAGCATCTCCCGCTGCCCGGCAGCACGATGGGCCCCTCGGTGTGAACCCGGCATTCCTGGGCAAAGCTTTGCATGGAAACCCTGGGAATCTCCCCAGGAGCAGCCCCTGCCCACTGCCTCTGCCCCAGCAACGCAAACTGGGGAAGGGGGAGCTGCCCCGTGGCCTCTGCTCTCCTGCTGAACCTCTCACGCCCCGGCCGGCGCCACGGAGCCAGGAGACCCCACTCAGCAGCCCTCAAGGCGGTTTGCGACAAACTGCACCTTCTCCAGCCCGAAGCTCTGCTGGGACGAGTGTGCCAGGGTACCCAGCACCCCAGTTCCTCGGAGGCTGTCACCAGCGGTCACATCTGGAGGCAGGGTCCCGCTCCTTTACATAAGGGTGCCACAAGGGTGACAAAGGACAACGCTGGCATTTGCCCCCAGCGCCCCTGTCGCAACGGCTGTGGGAAGCTCTGCACCTACCGCTGGCTGCGGGCAGGAGAAGACCTGTCCCTGTCCCTGCCAAACCTTCCTCCAAGGGCAGATGCTGTCCCTCCGGACGCAGCATCTCCCGTCCCCTCCACTTGAGCAGTGCTCGGGGTGCTGAGGACCAGCAGCCCGGCCCTTCCAGACCCTCGTGCGCACAGCCACCAGCAGCTCTTCCCAGCCGGCGTCCCGAAGCACGGCCACGGATCCCCGGGCTGTGCCGCTCCGTTCTCACAGGCAGGGAAACTGAGGCACGGGGCTGCAGAAGGGCAAGCCCGAGGCACACAAGGCTCGTTAATTTGGGTTTGGAAATGACGTGCACGTGATCTTTCTTTCTCAGTTCACAGCTGCACTTACAAATTCAAATTAAATAGCCCTCCCCTGACCTCTAGTGTTCCTGCTCGTCTGGAGGTGACGCTGAACCTAACTGGAAATCCCGGCTCCTGATGTTGCTGATGGGCTTGGGCTGCTGCCTGCCTGCAAACTGCTCAGGGTGACGCAGCACGGACACGTCAGGTGCCACCTCCCCAGGGACCGGGGGGAACTCGGGGCGCGGGACAGCCGGGTGACATTCCTAAGGGACGGGGGAAAGGTGGCCCTCGTGTTGGGAAACCTCTGTAGGCAGGAGGGTGCAGTGGGACAAGCCCAGGAGCACCTCAACGCCAAGGCTGAGCTCTACACTGCAATCGGACTTGGTTTCTTTGGGAGAGAGATTTCCCCACCCACACCCCAGCACCAGGGAAGCACAACCAGGCGTGCGGAGCACCTGGAGATATTTGCCCGGAAGACGCTTGCAAGAAGGACACACTGGGAGTGCCCAGGGTTGCCTGTCCCCTTCCCCAGCATCACACTGTCCTGCTGGAGAGCTGCGGGATGGGATGGGACATCGTGCTGACGAGAACCCGTCAGAGCCGGAGGAGAACATGCTGCCACCCCAAACCAGCCAGCGCCCGTAGGAGAGCCCGGCGCCACGTTCCAAGGGCTGGAACGTCCCAACCCGAGGGGACAGCGTGGGACACTGGAGCTGGCATGCCAGGAGGGGACGGCAGACACAAGCTGGGCGGTGGGGGAGAGCAGAGAGGCGCAGGTGGAGCATGCAGGGACGAGGGAGAGCAGACTCGTGAGACAGAGAGAAGGAGAGGAGGAAGGGATAATAAATAGAAAGTTGTCTATACCTCAGCACCTCCGAGACAGAGGAATCGCTGTCATCAGACCTAGGGGCAGAAAATTAGCAGGATTATGGGAGAGAAAACCCAGACTAGAAGAGGCAGCAGAGGAGTCAGAGATGGAGGATTGTTATTGCATCCAAGTCAGTGCAGGACAGAGAGAAGGAGGAAGGGAGAGAGCGAGAAAGAGAAGCACACACGGAGAACCAAGGGCGAGGGCGGAGGAGCAGGAGGGCACGTGAGGATCAGGCAGCAGGTCTCCATCAGGGAACGTCAGCGCCGCTAGCAATGCTCCGAGATGAGGGCAGCTGCCCGACCTGCTGCGGGGAGAGGCTGGGAGGCTGGAGCAGCATTTGTGGGTTGGTGCCAGTCCTTCAGCTTCCTGCGAGACCCCGTCCCGCCTCACCCCATCCTGCTCCATAGCCTCTTCCAGTGATCCAAGTCTGGCACAGCCGTGGCTCCAAGCAGGGCTTAGCCAGAGGCCGGGACTGCGAGCTCCTGCAAGCGGCCAGCTCGGAGGGGACACACAGCAGGGAGGACGGGGCAGGGGTCCAGCATGGCCCTTGCAGAGCATCTGCTCCCTCACGGAGAAGAGCAGAGAGCGAAAACGGTGGCAGGAGGCTGGCTGGAGCCGACCCAGGTCCTGTGCTCCCACATCCCACCGTGGGACCCAGTACACGCCATTTGCTGTGATGGTATGGGTCCCACTCCCTCAGAGCCTCCCGCTCCACCAGAACTTACTTATCCAAGGCAGATCCCTGGCTCTGGTTGCTTGTGAGACGAGAGAAGACATTGCGGTCATTGCGTGGACGGGTGGGTGGGGATGAAGGAGGCGTGAAGCCAACATCTGGAGGCCTGAGCCAGGAAGGATTAGAGGGACGCATGACTTGGGAACTGCTCGCTTGGCACACCAGGTTCCCAGCAAGACCTGGCCCCAGCCAGCATCTCTCCCCACTTCTCTGGGCCACCCAACCTGTCCCTGCACAGGTGGCCATTTCTCCAGCGCCCAAGCTCACCTGCCAGGTTGCCCACGGTCATAGGATTTCCTCCTCGTCAGAGGCGAAGTGTCCGAGCCCCGAGATTGCCTGGGACTAAAACAAGTGCAACAGAGCACAGTGGGTGCCTTCCCCCCCGCTCAGATCCCTCCATCTTGAACAGCCATGTCTTGTCTTTCCCAGCAGAGCAAAGGATCTTGGGCTGCCCAAGATCACAGGATGCCTCGAGTCATCCCATGAGTGCAGAGGTTTGTGGCAACCCAAGAAGCCTCCAAGAACCCAGGGCAGCAAGCCAGGGACCCTCACACACCCCCCTTCTTTCCCTCCTCCGGGAGCAGCCAGCTCTCCATCCGCAGAGGATACCAACATACTCCTAGACACTCTCCCAGGCCCACTGGAGAAATCCACCACTGCTTGCTGCAGACAAGCCTGGACAGATGCAGAACTGGTCTCACCCTCACCGCTCTGCAACTCCACAGCTTCCCACCTGCTGGCCCATGCCTCCACGAGCCTCCCAACGCCCAGAGACCCATCACCTCACGCTCACAAGGTGCTTCCTCGTGTGGGCAGGCTGATGGTGCGCGACACCTTCTCCTTGTAATAGGGGTCTCGGATGGAGAAGCTGACCCCATCCTCTTTGATCTCCATGAGGGATGCCAAGGACTTGGTGATGTTCTTCGTGGAGACATCCAGCGTGGGTCCGAGACACTCAGCCGACACCGCCTTCATCTGCCCTGAGAGCTTGGGCTCTCCCTAGAGCAGGGCAGAGGGCTCAGGCACAGGCAGCACGGGGGGAGGACAACGCGGGGAGGACAACGGGAGCAGCCAGAGCACTGTGGGCTGGAGCAGCCCGTGTGCCCTGGCCACAGGAGCTCGAGTGCCCCCTGCATCGTGCTGGGATGCCCATCACAGCACCGGCTCTCCACACTCTAAACAAACATGCCAGCCTGTGCAGAACAACAAGCTTTCCTCTGCCTTCACCCACGACGGATGCAGCACTGCACGGGTGCTCACTCAAACCTGGGGTGCACCGGCTGGTGTGGTGGATGTTTCCCAAGGCTCTGGTGCTTCAGAGGCCCACAGGACCTCACCTTACAGCTGACTGCACCCAGAGTCCAGCCATCTGCCTCATGCCAAGCCCGGCTCTCCAAGGGTCAGACTACAGAGCAGAGGCCTGGAGCATCATCTGAACAACATGCCCCTCCATTCCTCCTCCCGTTCCCTGTGACAGAGCCACACAGCAAGGCCAACTGACCTTGAACTTGAAGTCATCTTGGCTTGCTGAGCCCTTCATGGTGAAAGACTGGGAGATGCTGCAAAGAGAAGGAAGCAAAAATGGATCTTCAGTGCCCTTTCAGAGACCTGTTTGCCACTGGCCCACCAGACTCCTTGGGTCACCCCCTGCTCCCCAGCACCCTTTCTCCAAGGAATGACCCAGTCTTCACTTCCTCCTGGTGTCTAAGAGACATCTCTGCTCTCCTCCCCAAGGGCTGGGCACTACAGCAAAGTTTAGGTGGGGTTTTGTTCATCCATGTCCAGCTGTGAGGTTCCATGGGTGGCACCAGACATCCCACCCCACCCCTGGCCTCCCCAGCCACCACCAGCTCAGGTGGGGCTAGGCTGGGCACTCACCTCCCATCTGAAGCCAGGCTGAACTCTGAGACCTCCTCGTCCGTGCTGGTGTAGCCGTTCTCTGTGCAGGAGGGTAACAGCACATCAGCAGCGCAGAGGGGACCCCATCGCGCTGAGCCCCATCTGAGCCACGCAGCAGAGGGGGCAGCTGGGGAGGGCAGCCGGTCCTCGTCCCTGTTGTGTGGTGGCTGGAGCACACCTCCCCACCCAGCATTGCCCTCGGGCCAGCTCTGGGCACGCTGGTGCCAGCCACGGCGCCTCCAGGTACTTCTTTGGGGGTCAGCATGGGTGGGCACCCCGCCCCACAGGCAGCACACCCGGCCCAAGGACGCGCCAGCCCCGGGTCCCACCTTGCTGGACATTGTGGATGAGGGCCTGCAGCTCAGGGTGCGACTCGGCCTTCTCCCGCAGGGCATCCAGGATGGCGTGGTTCTGCGAGGAGCCTGTCATGTCCGTCTGCCGCAGGCGCCCCTCCAGCAAGCGGATCTGGGCCTCCTTCTGTGCCACCTGCAGCCCCTGGGGAAGGACGGCCACGCCGAGCCTCAGGCAGGTGTCTCGGGTCCCCGTCACCAGATCCCCACCCTGGCACCCTGCTCCCCTCCCCAGCTACGGGAAACCCCGCAATGCATCCGGGTCCCGGCTTGGCCCCGCACCTTGTCGATGGAGGCCTTCAGAAAGTTGTCCAGCAGGAGCCGGGCTTCGGCCAAGGAGCAGGAGCTGATCACCACCGAGGTGTCCGTGGAGTCCAGCTCCTCCTGAAACATGGAGGGATGGGTGTTGGATGCAGTGGGGGAGCTTTGCCGCTGGGCATGGGATGGGCAGAACGGGCATCGCAGCCAGTACAGCATCACCACCGTCCTGCCAGCATCACCCAGCCCCAACACTCGCTCTCCTCAGTCTGCCCAAGTGGCTACGGCGGCGATCTGGCCATGGAGACGGCCAACGCAACCTGAAGGGCTTCTGTGTTGCTACAGGAATCCTGGTGCCAACACGTAATTGGACACTAATCTGCAAACACCAGCCTCGCCCAAATCCACAGTAGATCAGGTCACCAGCCCAAAGGTGAATTAACAACAGTCCTTTCTTCCCTGAGAATCTAGGTGACAACCAGGGACAGCATACGGCCTTCAGCCAAGGCTGCAGCTGCTAGAGGGGAGCCAGGGGCCACGCAGCACCTCCAAGGCGTGCCCGGTGTCTAAACCTGCTGGAAAAAAAGTCAGTTCTCCCCGGGCTATTTCCAGTACATGTACGTGACCACCACCATGGGCAGGACGGGGGCTGCGGCTTCCCTACATGCTGGAGTGGTGGGGTGCGAGGCACCAGCAGCCTATCCATGGATGTGCAAGGACCTGGTGGCACTCCTCTCCACAATTAGACACCTAATGAGAAGCGACTGTGTGGGTGCAGCCCCACAGAGTATGCGGCATGGCTTGGAGGAGGACTCCAGGACGGCCGGCCTGGCCATTCCCAAGGACACCCTCTCCTCCGAGGGATGTTCCTGCTCCCACCCTGCCAGCTGGGCCCAGTCCGGCCGCCCACCTTGGTCTCCTCGATCTGCATGATGGTGGCCTGGCAGTCGGAAATGCTGTCGTTGATGTAGTCGATGTTGGCCCCTAGCACCTCGATCTCCTCGTTCAGCTCCTGCAGCCCCTTCTGCTCCTTGGGGCTCTCTGCCTGTAGCTTCGCCCTCTTGCCCAGCAACGCTTCCTGCAGCAGCGCCAGCTCCTCGCGTTTCTGGGGGAAAAGAGAGGGGGATTGGCACTATTGGCACGGCTGTCCCCTTGCCCCACACCCCGCACCCAGCCCTCTCTGTCCCCAGCGCCACCGTCACCTTGATGAGGCGCTCCATGTCAGCCTCCAAGTTGACGATGGTCATCCTCTGCATGACGATGTCGAAGATGCGCCGCTCCAGCGACTGCCACTTGAGGCGGGCGGCTTTGCTGAAGGTCTGGCTCGTCCCTTTCTTGGGGAACTTCTTCCTGCAGCCGGAGGGGAGAAGAAGCACATGGGTAACCCAAAAGGATGCCTGGAGCGGAGGAGGCATCTGCATCGTTTCTGGATTGCCCAACTTTTCCGCCACCCCTTAGCAAGGAGAGGGACAAGAGATGAGCCCAGCAGGGTTTGTGCCGTGGCGTTTAATGCTTGTGGAAGGCCAGCACTGGGCTCAAGCCCAGGTGACAGTCAGCCACACGCTGCCAGCACAGCCTGTCACTGGGTCAGTGGTTTAACACGAGCCAAATGCACAATAAGAAGCTGGTGTTCAACCTCTGCCACCAGCCAAAAGCCAGACATGGGAGTCCTGGGACGCCTCGTCACCCGTCCTCGCAGCCCCTGCCCTGACCTGGCGGGCCGAGCCCCATTCACGGACGACGAAGGGTCTCCCAGGAAGTTGTTGATTTTCCTGTTCCATTGGCGCACGATGCTGGAGACGGAGCGAGCGCCGGACTCGGGCTCGGAGGAGGTGGTGCTGGCCGAGACCTCCGCGCCTGAGTCCAGCATGGCTGGCTTCTGGCTCGTCCTGCCTGCGACCCGGTCTGACATGGGCTTGGCGAGCCGGCGCAGCGCCGAGACCTGCCCAGAGGAGGGGCAGAGGAGAGGGTGTCAGACGGGTTGTCCTCAGCCCAAACCTGTTGCCATCACCCCCAGGTCTCCACAGGACCAGGAGCGGCAGCTCTGGAGTCCCAAAGCCCCAGGGCCATTTGTGTCCTGTGGGTCTCCCCGCTCCCTCACAACCCATCCCCTGCCGCCGGGCTCAGCTGCCCCAGGAGGTTGGCAATTCCTCTGCTGCCTGCAACCAACTCCCACCTGGTTACTGAGCCACCAAAACCCCCCACTCTTTTGGGAAACCCCCTGCCATCACTGGCCCTGTCTGGAGGACAGAGTGTCTCCGAGCCAAGCGCTGGGGCCAGGACCCCCATGGGGGCTGGGGGCTACGTGAAGGCAACCCCTCATCCCGCCCCTCACCTCCTGGGTTTTCCTCCGCAGCACTATTTCCTGCTGTCGCTTCTGAGACTCCAGAGCCCGGATCTGAAACTGCACAAGGGAGAGAGGGATCCCTGGGGTCCTGCCCAGAGACCCCAGGTTCCAGTGCCGGGGTTCCCACCACCGGAATTCGGAGCAGTTACTTCGGCATCAACGGTCTCACTTCTGATTTTTAAGAGCAGCAGGTTCCCAGCCTCGAGGCTGGCGCTGATGGCACGCTGCCCCGCCGAGCACGGTGAGGAGCTCACAGCATCTCCCACAACCACACTGGGAGCTGCGGGAAGCCCCCAGGAGCTGTTCAGCCAGGTGTGCTCTGCGGGGGCTGCACAGCCCTTGGCGAGGCCATGGGTGCAGCAGGGCCCTGAGCTTCACCAACTGATATTTATGAGTACCTTGGAGCGTTAGAGCAGGACAAACATCCATTCCCAGACAGCCCAGTGTCCCCCCGGCATGGGGACGCCCAGCGGCACGCGGGCTCTCACCTCCTGCCGGCGCTGCTCCTTCTTGAGCTGCGCAATCTCCCGGTTCCTCTTCGTCTCCGCCAGCCGCCTCCGCTGCTGCTCCTCCCGCATCTGCTTCATCAGCGCAACCTGGAACGGGAAGGTACCGCGTGTCGGCGTGGGCATCTCACCGTCCCAGGGCATCCACCCACGCACCCGATAGACAGATGATATCCTGCACTTGCCACCAAGAGTGGAAAACATCGCTTCTGAGCAGGGAGCCAGACGTGACCAGGGGATGCCCTCCCTGCCCTAGGGTGTCCGGTTACCTTTGCCTTCTTCATCTCAGCCACCTCCGCCTGCAGCTTCCTCAGCTCCCGCTCGTAGCGGGACTGGTTCTTGAGCAGGCGAGCATGCTCCTTCTGGGCTGCCTGGAGCTTCTGCAGGTCCCGGTTCATCTCCTTCAGCCGTTTCTCGTAGTCTGCTTTGATCTTGTTGGCTTTCTCCTCCGTGTAGCACTCCATGGTGCCTGGGGGAGCGAGGAGAGGGCTTGCGATGACCATGCACCTCCACACCCTGCCTGCTGGCACCGGGCACTGCTCCCTCCCCGTCCCACCAGCCCCCTCCCTCGCGCCTCTGCTCTGGCCCTGTTGCAGGCTGGGGTCTGTCTGGGGGCACCCGCTGGAAGAGGAGGGTTAGGGCTCAGCACAGGGTGGGGACAGCGGCTTACAGCTCAGTCGCTGGGCTGAGAGGAGCCACAGACCTAGACCTAGACCTAGACCTAGGGCCATGTGCATGGGTGATCCTGCCCTGCTGAGCCTAGAAAGCAGCTACGCCACGGGGCCTTTGGGGTCTTCATGCGCCTCATCAGCACCTCAGTTTCCCCAAGCGTTCCCACATGTCACGAAGCGGTGTTCAAGGGTGGAAGAGGCTTTGCCTCGCCGTCCTTTCCTGCCAGCTCTCCAGCACCAGTGGGGTCAGGAGCTCTTCAGCTGACTTAGTCCCACTCCCATGGCAAGACAAGCAGGGTCTTGGGGGTCCCAGGGGCTCGAGCAGAGGCAGGGGGATGGCAAAGCTCTACCAGAGCCAGCGTGGCATGCAGGAGGTGGATGCTCCAGCTCCGAGTCAGCTGGGCAGGAGCAGGAACTGGGGCCCAGCGCTGCGGGGATGGGATCCCACGGGTGAGGTGGTTCTCACTGAGGTTCTGCAGGACCCGGTCCCGCTCCAGCTGCGTGTCCCGAATCTTGTTCTGCAGCAGGATCAGTTTCTCCTCATACTGGTGCTTGAGGGTCTGCAGGCGCCGCTGGCTGTTCTCCAGCTCATCAATCAGCTTCTGCTTGATCTCTATCTCGCAAGTCAGATCCGCCAGGTCGGCCTGGAAATTCACGGCTGGAGGCCGGTGGGAGACAGTCAGGCTGGGAGGCATGGGGGAGCACCACGGTGCCCGTGAGCCACAGCGCAAGGAGAGGACAGAGGGCAGCCGATGGGAACACACACTGCTGGGGAGCAGCGGCACCCTAAAGAGCGCTGGAGACTCCCTGCAGCAACCCAGCTGCTTTTCCGAGCCCCCCCGAGGAGACACGGCCGGGGTGTCCCAGCGGACTCTCCCTTCCCAGGACCAGAGCTCAGAGCCAGGAGACATCAGCAAATGCCCCACCGTACCCCGGGCCGCACCGTGGCTCTGCACTTTACCCTTCTCCTCTGCATCCGAGTCCGAGTCCACCAGGCTCTCCTCACTGCCCGAGTCCTCGTCTTCATCCTCACGGCCATCCTCTTCCTCACAGCCGCTCTCGTCCTGTTCCTCCTCCTCCTAAGAGACGAGTGCTTAACCTCAGCTCGCAGTGTGGCCTTGTCCATCTCTCCGCAGCTCTTCCCTCCTCCAAACCCAAGCTCACCCCACAGCGCCCGGCTGCAGCCCCCCCGGCAGCGCTCAGCCTCCCACACAGGAGGGAAGCATCCCACGGATGCTGCAGCACCGTTCCTGGACCCTCGGAGCACACTGTTGAGAGGAGCAGCTCTGTGCCACATCCATCCCTGCATCCACCCCTTCCCAGCTGAGTAGCACTGCATCGCCCAGCTCTCCCTTCACCTACACTTATTGGATCCAAGCCCAAAAAGACGCGGGCTCCTCGTTCCGCAGCAGGGCTGGCTGGGGAGCATTCAGCTCCCCCCAGTTCCAGCACGCACTCCTCAGCTCCACGACCCCTCCAGCTCACTTGCAGGGCCAGGCTGGGCTCGGTGGCTGTCCCACGCGGGATGATGACAATGCTCCGCACCCAAAAACCCCCTCGGTACGAGCACGAAGCCCGCTCACCTCTTCCACCTCATTTTCATCCGTCTCCTCCCCGTTGTCCTGCTGCAGTTTTTGCCGCTTCTTAAATGCTTCCTTCTCCGGGCTGGGGGAGAGCAGAGGGGTGCTGGTGAGTCCCAGTGTGGGGGAGCCCAGGGACAGGTCCTGTCGGGGCCCCCCCTCGCCTCCTGCTTTGGGGAAAGCGGCCTCTGGGACCGTGTGGTGGGTGAAAAGGAGAGCAAGGGCAAGGCAGCGCTGGGAGGAGAACCCAGGCGCCCGGGCTCTGTCTGGGTGCTCTGGCTTTAGCACGGATGGGGGGAGCAGGGTACCCAGACCCCACGGGGACAGACAGGGACCGACACACAGCCTCCCCCTCCCCAGCACTGCACAGCAGCTGCCTTCACCTTTTCCTCCGCTGCCTCCTCTCTTTCTTTTTCAGGCGCTCCAGGTCCTGCTTGGCCCGTCGGAGGACATCGGAGGCCTCCGTCTCCACCGGAGCAGCGGGACTGCACAGGCCGGCCAAGCCGGATGCTGGGGACGAGCCCATGGAGTAGGGGGGTCGGGCAGAGATGCGCGAGAGGCTGCGACGCAGAGACTCGTTCATGGACTCGCTCTCCAGGAGCTTTGTCCTAGGGAGTGGAGATGGGATGTGGTCAAAAAGGGGACATCCCACTGTCCCCACAGGAGGGGATCTTGCCTGGTTTTAGGATGATGTGAGCCAAGGACAGAGTCACCACAAAGCCATTGCCATTCACGTTGGGTCAGAAGGTCAGGACGCTGCAAGACAGGGTCCCAGGATCCCACAAGAGACTGGGATGGACCCAGCTTTGGGGGGTCAGCAGTCACCAGGCACTGCTGCCAGGATCTCCGCCTCCATCAATGGCCACGCAAAGGACGACAATGGCCAAAGCACTGCCCGGCACCAAGGCTGGGCCTCCCACAGTCCCAGTGTAGCTCCAGGTGACTCACCAGCCCGCACGCCCGGCTCACCTCAGCTCTTCGATCTCTCGGATGTAGTTCTGGATGAGGGCACCAATGGCTTCGTTACCGTCACCTGGAGGAGCAGAGGCACGGGTGGGTGGAGGCAAGACACGGGCTGTACCGCAGCATCCATCCCAGCTACGCTGGCTGGGCTCACCCACCACGCCACGCACTAGCCCAGCCTCACCTGCCTTGGCCAGCATCAGATTGGCCTCCTGGCTCATGAGGTGGGTGACCCTGCTGTTGATAGCATCGATGGCCTCCTGCATGGCCTTCACCCGCATGCGCAGGGCGCTGTTCTCCTTCTGCAGCATGGCGTTCTCGCGGAAAAGGTCGCTATAGCCCTCCGAGCCATCCTCCCCAATGACCCGCTTGCCCTGTGGGGACAGGAGGGGAATCCCTGAGTGCAGGGCGAGTGGGGACATAGGGACCCCACCACCACATCCCTGGGGGCAGCTCCAGCCACCAAAGCGGGGCAGTGACAAATCTAAGGAGCAGGAAGGTCTGAGCTCAGCAGGCAGAGGGTGAGAGATGCTTCAAGGCTTCTCCCTGACTTAGCATCCCCAGGAGACTTGCCCAAGGAGGGAGGCAGAGGAGTCTTTCCCACTAAAACCGCCCCAATTCCAACACGAGGAGGAGGCTTTCCGCTCCCACCTCCGTCCCACCTCTCGCTCGGCCGCTCACCGCCTTGTACTCCATCAGCTCCATCTGCAGACGGGCGATCTCGGCCCGCAGGGCGCTGATCTGCTGACTTGTCTTGTCCTGGTTCACCACCACCTTGTTCTTGATGTTGCGAGCCCGGTTGGCATACTTGAGCGTGTTCAGCGTCTCCATGAAGTCTCGGTCCGACGGGCTCACGCAGGCGATCATGATGGTTTGGCTGGGAGGTGAAGGTCAGGACAGTTTCCCCCACCCCGCGCCAACTCAGCACCCAGAAACCCGGGACCCGGCACAGCCCATGTGCCCCCAGACACCCATCCTACGCTCTTCTGTGCTTCATAACCAAGGAATAAACTGGGTTCAGTCCCTCCCACAGCCAGAACACTGGCAAGACCGGTGTTCACGCATCACCCAGCACCGACCAAAGGCCAGACACGCCAGGACTGCTGGGGAAGAATGGGCTCTTTGGAGAAGCACCCCCAAAGCAGGCAGGGAATTCAATCTACCCCATGCCAGGCAACACCACCTGCCAAGTCCCAGATCCGCAAGGGCTCTGGAGTGTTTGGCCAGCTCCACCAAAGCTGGCTAATTGCGTGTGGGACTCGTGAAGAGCCAAGGTCTTTCCATCTGCAAAGTCACGCATTGCCTGCCAGGGGGCATCCCCTCCCCACCAGGCATCTGAGTCCTGAAATTGCTCCTACATGGCTCCAGAGACCCTCGGCCCCTCCAGAGACCAGTCCCGGCCCGGGACCTCCTTACCTGTTGCCCCCGAGCGAATCCTGCAGCAGGCGGGTGAGCTTGGAGTCGCGGTAGGGCACGTGCACCACTTTCTTGCTCTGGTCGCCGAGGGCGCTGATGACGTTCCCCAAGGCCAGCTAGCAACGCAAAGGAAAGCCCCCCTCAAATCCAGCCCCTGCATAGCCCGCACATCAGGCCCAGGCGTGTGCTGTGGCACAGGTTTGGGGCGCAAGAGGCGGAGGCGTGGGGTTTCCCTTGCCAGTCTCAGCATTTGCCCCCCACCTTCCCTGGGCTGTGCCCCGCTCCCACGTGCAGGGTGCTCTGGAGTTTTTTTTTAAGCTCAAGTTAGCAGACCTCAGCCTTTTGGAGACTTGCACCCTTGTGCCCAGCTGTACCCCTCCCCACAGTCCTGCCCTCAGCAGCAGAGCTGCATTTTGGACCCTGCATGTTCCTGCCTGAAGGGCCAGGTAGCACCAACCCCAGCAGAGACAGCAGCAGCCCCAGCAGCCCAGAGCAGCTCCAAGCAGGACCAAAAGGTGTCCCAGCCCCGCCCCAGGCAAAGCCCTGCCTTCCCCCTCCCACTGCACGCCGGCGCCCGGCGCCATACCAGCCCACAGTTGATGGAGATGCCTTCCTTTGCTCTCTCGCCAGTAGCGCCTGTTCGCTTCAGCCTCTCTGAGCCAGCCAGGTCTACGAAGTGAAACTTGGCCGTGAGGGTCTCGTACTCGGTGGTGGGCTGGGCTCCGTCCAGGAGAGTGCTCACCTCCCCGTTCACCTGTGGCCAGGCACACATGGAGAAGGTCACCACCACAGACCCAGAGCGGGCAGGAGCTCCCTTGGCCACACTCAGACGTCAGCAAAAGCCTGAGCATTCACCCTCCGCATCCAGCCCCTCAAGGATGGGGGAGAGGATCCCAACAGCAGCTTGCTCTGGGTCATCCCTTGGGCCAGACCATCCCTGCCTTGGATGGGGCTGCTCCAGGCCAGACCTCAGCTCCCATTAAATGCTAACGCTGGCTACGACTGGAAAGAACAACATGAAGCCCTGCTTCTCCTTGCAAGACTTCACGCCCTCTCCCCTTTCCAAGGGACCCTTGCACGGTGCCTGGGTATCAGACCCAGGAGCAGCCCAGCCGTGAGGCAGGAGCACATCTCACCAGCTCCGGGCGGGTGCACACTCTCATCTGGCACAGGTGAATGGTGAAGATGGCGTGGGACCGGGAGCTCTGCACGTTCATCTGGGTGCTGGCAGTGGTGCGGGAAAGAGCCCCCTGTTTTAGGCACTGGATCAGCTACAACAACACGGGACAGGGAAGAACAAAACCTTGGAGCACCCTTCTAGGGAGTCAGGACAGCACCCAGCAGGCACGCCGACCCCTCCCTGCATCACCCTGGGGCTGTTCTGTCCCATCCCAGGTGAGATCCCCCCCTCACCTGGCTGTAGGACATCCCTGGGTGGTGGGCACCCAGCTGCCATCCCTCCTCCGCGTCTGCCCCATCCCGCACCCACCTCGTCCTGCGAGCTGATGAGGCGCGACGTCACCCCCGTGGTGTAGATGCTCCCGTTGGCATCTTCATGGATTTTGATGTTGGATTTGCGGTGGCGTGCGTCAGGGTCGCGGGCACTGTCAAACAGGTCCAGGATCTCTTCGTTGTAGAGCTGAGCGGGGCGGAAGCGGACGCGGGGTGAGCAGGAGGCTGCCAGAGCCCGGAACAGCGGGATCAACGGGAGCTGCCCTCTGCCACCCTGCTGCCGCGGTCCTGAGAGCCAGGAGTGGCTGCACAGCTCGGGGTGCGTGCGCGCTCACACGTATGTGCACATGCGTGTGCTTAGGCAAGGCTGACCAGGAGAGCGGGTGCGTGTGCAAGCGTAGGAGAGGACGCACAAGCACGTGCAAGCAGATAGGAGACAACGCAGAGGCGAGATCACAACGGGTACCCAGCTGGGACAGGCTGCCCGGAAGGGACGGTGCGTGTGCACACGTGTGCACAAGCGTGCATACATGTGCCTGTCTGCCCCTGCGAAGCTCTGAGCTGCAGGCTGGGTTGGTCCCAGGTGGACCCTGTCCTGTCTCCAGCCCACACACGCAGCTGTGCGCGAAGCAGGATGCTTTCAGAGCCTGAGCGGACACCTGGGAGCGGAGCCCCTCTCCCACCACAGCACCCTCAGGTCACCTCTGCCAGGTGGAAAGGAGACAAGGGGGACCTGGGAGCGCTGGACAGATGAGGAAAACCCCGAGGACCCAGAGCTGACAGAGGACGCTCCCTGTAGCACCTTCCCTCATCCTGGGGCGGAGGGACACCCCTGCCCGTCTGCCCCCCCGCTCAATGCCACGCGTCACCCTCGTCCCAGCGCAGGGAGCAGGGTCACCCGAGGACCGCAGGCTCCTGGCCAGCAGTGCGGATCAGGCTAATCCATCCCCGGCCGCCCCAGGGGCGAACGGGCTCCCCAAGGGTTTAAGCCCCGCTCGGACAGCCTGCTCCCAGAGAGAGTCACAGGACAGGGATCAGCAGGGCCAAATCCTCTACTGCTGCCGCGACGGGAGGGTTGGTAACCAGCGTCTGATGCTGCCACGTGCCCACGCTGGCACAGGAGAGCCATTATGGCCACAAAGCCCTCCCTGGGTTGCCTGGATAAGGGCTCGGCGCAGCTCCTGGTTTGATGTCCATGGCTGCAGGGTGGACCCGTGCGCAAAGCCCTCGACGGGCTCCAACCGCCTCGGCCACCGGGCCATCAGGCAACAGGCTTTTACCCTCCCCACACGTAACAGGGCCCTTGGAAAGCCTTCAAGCCCCCTCCCCAGTCTGGCAGATGCTCCCCGTCCCGTGTCCCTCTGGGCACGGCCGGCCTGGGGAGCGTGACCACCTCGGAGGCTGTTTTGAGAGCCAAAGCCGTCAGAGCTCAGAGGTGGTGAGGAGAAAGAAAGGCTGCAGGAAATCCCCATGGCAGCTGGCGTGAACCTGGGCAAGGCCACCGCTCTGTCACCACCAGGTGCCCCTGGGTTTGCGCTGGATCTCTTGGTCTGCAAAGATGCTTCCTAGGATGGCCTGGGACAGAGGCAGCACAGGGACCCCTTCCCAGCGTTCATCCTTCCCATGTCCCAGCCCCAGCTACCAGGTCACCCAGCTCCTTGGGGCAGTGGTGTCTCATCCCAAACTGAGTGGGAGAAACCGAGGCGAGGGAAAGTACAGCTGCGCAGCAGCAGATCTCCTAGATGGCAGATACAGGGGACAGAGAGGGAAGGGAAAGTGTGCCGCATAGGGTGAGGGGACACACACTGGGCTGAAGGCCAGGATCCCACCATACAGCCCTGGGAAGGGGGGACTATGCCGTGGGCCCCAACAGGGCCATCAGAGAGAAAGCCCGACAAGGTTCATCTTCCAGAAAGACTTCACAACAGGCAGGAAATTGTCCCCATTTCCATCCCAGCCCACAGGTTCCCCAGAGCGGAGCCCCACGAGGCCGAGGATGCGTGGGAAGGCAGCCAGGAGCTCGGTCAGGCCGAGCGCGGGGAGGGAAGGATGTGGCTGGACACAACAGCGCCATGGGAGCTCACAGGGGCTCTGGGGATGGAAAGCTGACTGGGAAGGATTTCTCCAGCAAGGAGGTCAGCCCTCCAGGCTAGGAGGTGACTTTGGGTGTTGCTTCCCCTCTCCGGGCCATCACCACCTGGAGGAACTCAGATGTGATGGCCACCAAAGCCACGTGGAGGGACGATCACAGCGCGGGGCCTGTCTCCTCTGGGCTGTACCCCCGATTGGGACACCAACCAGATGAAGGTGGTTCAGGAGCTCAGCTTTGCTCAACACCACCCTATGTTTTCTCACCAGGGCCTTAAGCCCATTCAAATCTTTACCTTCTTTGCACTTTTCCCCCAGGACAACTGCTGCAGACACGCAAGGTCCACAGGCTTTCTGAGAAAAACCTCTCCAGGGAAAGAAGTAGTTAACAGAGGCCAAAAACAGAGGTGGGAGAGGATACAGTGAAGCATTCTCAAGGTCAAAGATGCAGCAAAGGACATGGGAAATAACACAGCCCTTCCTCAAATCCTCACAAGAATGGCACTTCTTCCTCTCCTTGTTTCACTGGGAACGCTGGTCCAGACCCAAGGGACCAGCCACTGCCCTTCACCTCAAACAGCAGTGAGTGAGCCCAGAGCCCCCTGAAGCTCCAGGGGACCAAGGGATAAGCCCCTTCCCCATGGCGGGGGGCTCCCTGCAGCCAAGGAAATGCCACCCCGATGTGTGGTCATCATGAGGTCAACAATATTCAGGAATCTCCTCTGCCCTGACACGAACACCAGCCACGCGCCAGGGTGGGGCCCAGCCAGGACATGGAGGACTCAAGGAGCCCAGGAGGTGGGAGCTGAGCGAAGGACAGGGCAGGGCCACAGCGTCACCCAGAAGTGCTGTCACCCACCTCCAGGAACTGGGCGCTGACTTTGAATTCGGGCGCCGCCACGCCCCGACTCTGCGCTGCCCGCTTGCGCTCCTCGATGCCGCTGAAGAGGTGGCCGATGGCCCGCGGGATGATGCCCTGCTCGTCCTCAGAGATGTTCACGTCGAAGCCGGTGCCCATGGTGTACGTCTTCCCCGCGCCTGTCTGCAAAGAGGCAGCGAGGGGGGAGCTGGCTGGGTCCTCCCAGGCTCAGCTCTGCCCCCTACGCCCCACACCTCCCCCCGCCACCCCAGGCTCCTCACACGCCTCTGCTGAGCCCCTCCGATCCCCACCACCACACCGGCTCCCGGTTTCCCACCCCAGCTCTGCTTCCTCCTCCTCCCACAAAAAGCTACCCCCTGACCCAGCTCTCACCCAGTCCAGGGACAACTCTGTGTCCTCCCCAACATCCCGGAGCTTACACCCCCCCACGTTCCCCCACCTCTGCAGGTGCCACCTCAGCATCCCCACCACCTGGGATGCAGCAGAGCCCAGAGCCCGTACCTGGCCGTACGCTAGCACGGTGGCGTTGTAGCCCTCGAAGCAGCCTTCGATGAGCTTGCCCACGCACGTCGTGTAGATCTGCTCCTGCCACGTGTCCAGGTCAAAGACGAAGTCGTAGGTGAAGGCTTTGTCCTTCCCCAGCAGCACCTGGGGCTCGCCGGGCGTCACCGAGGTACAGATGTGACATCCCTCTATTTTCTCTTTGGACAGCTGGGGACGGATCCTGCAGGAAGAGAAGCGGGCTGAGGGCAGCCTCGGGGCTCACCTCGGGCCTGAGGGACACGAGGATGCGAGCACGGCCCACGCTGGCACCACGGCTGCTGCGGGCAGGGGACCGGCAGCACCTCTGCAAACGGAGCAGGGGACGCTTCAACTCCTGCGACCAGCGACAACCTTGATCCGGTTGTGGCTGAGGAAAGGGGTTGGTGCATCCCAGCGATGCCACCCGCCACCTCCGCAGCCGAGGCGACAGGCAGGGCTGGGTACCGCAGCGACTCGCAGCCTGCGCTTGCACCAACAGCTGCATACGGCCCAGCACGGCCCATATGGGGCCGGCCAGCGTCCCCGCGCCTCCGCTGGCCCATTCACCGTGCCGCCCCAGGCAGAGCCGATCAATACATCGCGGCAGCCCAGACGGCGACTGTGGGGGGTACGGGCGGGCAGCCGGGACGCGCCGCAGCCGTCCGCGCACATTTGAGAGGCGGCGAGATCCGACTGTGTGAAATGCAAAACGCAAAAACCACGACGAGACAGTCCCAGCGCCAAAACGACTGCCTCAACCCAACCACCGCCCAGCCCGACGGCTTTCCCCGGCCATGGACTCCCATGCTGGGCTCCTGGCTCCGGCGGCACGCACGGCCGACTCGCCGCATCCCCACCCACCGCGCTCAACTCGTCCCGGAGAAATAGGGGTAAGGCACAGCCACACCCGCGCAGCCACGGCCCTGCTTCGGCGCAGGCACTGGCGCGTCTTAGGCCTGCAGCGGCTTTCGGTGGATGTGCCGGCTGCGGGAAGCCGGCTGGTCCTGGGAGACTCATGGAAAAAAGAGGGAGCGTGGAGCCAAGCGCCATGGCAAACGGCTCTCATTAGAGCTAATGAGTGCACATCTCCCCTCCCTGGGTGCTTGATAAACACGGCTATTAATTCCTGCGAAGCCGCAGCGCTGGCAAGCCGGCGCAGCCACCGCAGCAGACGCTTTGCGGGTTGGGGCTCCTTGCCAGCCTGGCCGGTGGCGAGCCCCTCTGATCTCCTGTGGCCCTCTGTGTCTGGGGGGACGGGGTGTCAGGGTGTCCGCGACGGGGCAGAGACAGCGCCAGCACCCCGCTCACCCCCCCGGGAGCCTGCGCCGCAGACGCGTGGGAACAGCGATGCGCGTCCGCGGGAATATTTAGCTCAGCAGCTTCTGATGTGCTCAGCCCCAGACTGGCTCCCGTCGCCTTCCCAGGGTCCCATCCTCCTCCAGGAAAATTAACCCCAGCTTTAATTACTTTTTGACCAACGTGATGCGCTCCCCCCCACTCCCACCCCACCCCAGTGACAGTGTCCTCAGGGAACAGGCAGAGGAACAAACTGGAACCAGGGTATTTTTGGAAAAATTTTTTCCTCTCAAGAAAACTGAGAACAGGCTATTCAGCAAAAGATTTCTTTCTTCCCCCCTCCCCCCGCTCCCCCCACGTGATTAAACATGTGCATATGGGTTCAGAAGAAGGGAAGAGCAGCGTTGGAGCGGTGCGCGCACACGAATTTCCCACAGGGCATCTGGGGACCCACCGTGAGCCTGGCCACGCCGGGCTGTCCCAGCTGTCCACGTCTCCCCCACTCCTGCTCCCCAAACCTTGCTGCCCAGCCGTCTCCGAGCACCCAAGGGACCCCGTCATTCACCCTGGCTCTCACAGCCGGGGGACCCGCGGGGGCTGGAGGGGACCCAGGTGCCAGCCCTCAACGGGGGTGCTTCCCCGTGCTGTCCCGTCTCCCCAGGTGACTGGGGACGCCGGAGCCCCCCATGAGGGTCCTGCTCTCCAGGCAATCGGCCAAGCATCACCCAGGAACGTCCTGGGGAGCTGCTGCCAGCGGGTGTGCAAAGCCTGAAGACCTCCCTGCTACAAGAGCGGGATAAGTGGAGCAGGACGGCAGGGACGAGTGCCAGCAGCCACAGCCCTGCGTGAGACAGCGCAGAGATGCCACCCAGCATCACAGGAGATTCACGTGGCCACCGAGAGACACCACAGAGGGTTTCCCTAAGCCAAGTGCAGCTGCCTCTCCCGCTCCCCAGCATCCGACTGTCCTGACTCTCCCACACCCGGGGGTCTCATCCCTGCCCACCCAGGAGGAACATCACCACGCCAGGCACTGGGCAACACGAGACCCTGGTCAGGCCAGGTAGGTGTTCAAGTCGCGCCCAGGCACCATGATACCTCCTCCAAACACGACCGAAGCATCTGCAGAGCCAGCACGGGCTCTCTCCTTGGCCCTGTCCTCAACCCCACCAGGTGACACTGGGGGAGCTGGCAGTGCTTGTTGTGCTCTGCCTCAGTTTCCCTGATCATCCATTTTGGTGGTCATAAAGTCACCATCTGAGCGTGTTCTGGCATTCCTTGTCCCTGCCGCTACTGAAAAAAAAAGATGCTGGCCACGTCCTGTCTGCCTGTGGCTCCCCAAGAACCGGGTGCGATGCTGTCAGGGCACAACCTGTGGGACAACGGAGCCGCTCCCTCACCCGCGTCCGGACACAGCCAGCCAACCTGCACCGTGCCTGGTCGTGGGCCACCGGCCAGCCAGCCAGCTTGCCCCCAGCACCAGGACCCATTGCAGAGCCAAACACGCTGGGGTGCCCTGTCCTCGCGGAGAGCCCGGCTGATCCCCTGGGAGCGCACGGCGCAGGCTCCTATGGTTACGTGGCAATTTGAGCTGCCCCGTCCCGGCCGAGCACCCCTGCCAAGCAAACCTGGCCGCTTCCCAGCCCCGGGCACCCAACACACAGGGTTGGGAGGTAGACGGACGCGCAGACGGAGACAGAGGCGCAGGCAAGGGTGGAGAACGCTCCTTCCCAAACCAGCAGCTCTTGCTGGGGCGACGACGGGCAGAGTGGCAGCGGCCTGCCTGCTCCAGCATCAGCATCCGAACCCGGCGGCACGAGCGGCGTCTGTGCCAGGGAGAGCCCGCAGCCGCACGGGGACACAAAGGGCCCTCGCTGGGAGCCTCTCCATCGCTCTCTTTCCCTTCCCTGCCGGGCTGGCAGGCTGTGAAAGCGCCGTCTCCACGGCTGGGCTGCCAGGGCCACCGAGCATCTGGGAGGAAGAGGGGGAGCGGGTCCCGCACCCCGAGGAGCAGGGAGCTTCGCTCAGCGGCACAAAGGCCGAGTTGTTCAGTGCCACTGCCCTACGCCAGCGTTTGGTCGGGGGGAGCCGAGCGAGGCCGGGAGCCGAGCGCTGGACGGGCACCGTGGGGCAGCCAGCTCCCACAGGCAGCCCTCGTAGGGTCGGCGCGGGGGTCCCTGCACCCCGGCAGGAGCAGCCCCCTTCCTGCCCATCCCAGCATCTCAAGCCCTGCAACCAGTGGAGGGGACGGCGTTCACCACGCCGAGCACGGCCAGCATCCCCACGGCAGGGCTGTGCCCCCCAGCAGACCCCAACCAGCCCCCCATGCAGCAAAGGGAGGCTGTTTCCTTGCACAGGAAGGCAGAAATCGGCTGACGTGGACACATCCTCGTGTCCCCCCGCCTCCTCATCCCACTGCCTCAGTTTCCCCCTCCAAGCCCATCGCTATGACAACCCGAGGGGCTCCAGAGCATCCTTTGGCCCCCAGCACTTTGCCAAACCTGTGGCAGCACAACTCCCACAGCCCACGGGGAGAGCCACCACACGCCCCCCACGCTCAGCTGCCTGCACCCACAGCCAGGCACACGCTGAGCTCCCGCCAGGCAACCCCACCCTGCCAAAACAACCCCCCCCTCCGAGGCCAGGCTGGCCGTCCCACCTGGCACAGCCCAGCAGGAGAAGACGGGGATGGCAGCAGAGGGGATGCAGCCTCCCCCAGACCCACCACCCAGCATCGCCCACCTCAGACAGGGGCTGTCCCCGCTCCCCAAGGAGGCCCAGCACCCACCCGCTCACCAGCAGCTGCTCCAGATTGGGGGTGCGGGTGACCCCCTGGCTGCAGCTGCCTTTCATAACCTTGCCCCAGCTACTGTCCCTCCGAGACCGCGCTGGGAGGGAGGGCCCCCGCGGACCCCCGGGGCCACAGCCCAGGCGGCTGCCCAGCCAGGCAGGGCTGGTTTCCCAGGGAGCCGAGCCAGAGAGCGGTGGGTGGAAGAGTTCCATGGGATTTTCCCTCTCTGTGCCAAGCCCCGGAGGCTCAGAGCCACTTGCTTTCGTCCACCCCATCTCCAGAGGGGCAAGGCTGCCCGCTGCGATGCTGGCAGCTCTGGCACCAGGTGAGGGGCTGGGGTGCTCCCCCCCCGTCCTGGCCACTCCGCTGGTGTGGGCTGGCAGAGGTTGGGGCTGGCAGACCCCGACCAGCCGTGCAGCCCAGCTGCTGTGGATGTGTGCCTGCCAAGACGGGCGGGCTGGGCAAGCCCAGGCAGCACCTGCCTCCACTCCTCACATTGCCCACATTCATCCTGCTCCCATCCTCGCTCCCTGCATCACCTGTGTGTAGCCTGCTCCCATCCCCGCATCACCCCGCTCCCCATATTGCCCGCATTTGCCCCGTTTCCCCTCCCCACATCCCCTTGCATTCACCCCACTCCCATCCCTGCATCACCCGCGTTCACCCCGCTCCTATTCCCACTCCCATCCCTGCATCACTCGCGTTCGCCCTGCTTGCGCTCCCTCCAGCCTCCCCAGCATCAGAGCAGCAGGAGCATCTGCCAGGTGGCTCAGACTCACACGCAGCCCACCTGCCAGCCTCACCGCCCACTTTGCTCCCCCCTGCCCCAAACCTGCCCCCCACACTTCGCCGCTCCCCTGCGAGCCCTCCCAGCAGCACAAGGCAGCCAGGAGAGCAGCTCTAACATCGTCCTGTGCTCGCCAAGGACACCCTGCGGATCAGGGACACCCCGGGCACTGCAAACCCAACATGCGAGATGGCGTGTGGCACTCGGGGGACTCGACCTGGCCAAGCTGCTCCCCAGGCAGCTGGGTGCTGCCAGCATCACCGGGGTACGACCAGCGCAAAGGGCTGCAGGTTCTCCTGTATCTCCAGGCCAGCACAGCGAGCGTGAGGCTGCCCACCCTCACCGGCACACAGCGGCTCCCCAGACCCCAGCTCAGAGCAGCTTGATCCCGTGGGGGGATCTGCCCCCTTGCCAAAGATGCCCCCAGCCCCATTCCCCCCTGAGCTCCGGGTCCCAGGAGAGGGCCGGCTGCCAAGGGCTGGCTGTTTGCACACAGGTTGCTTTGGATCCAAATCAAGACAAAGTTAAGCATTTAATTACCGCGGCAGGGAAGCGGCTCAGCAATCAGAGAAAATTGAATCAGGCTCCCCGGGGATGGCCAGGTCTGGCCAGGAAACGCTCCCATGAAGAGATACAGCATGTCACCTCCTCGCAGGAGCGAGCACAACGCGGGAAAGCGCCGAGCTCAGCCTGCCCGCGGAGCCACCCGCGCCACACGACCGCTGCCTGCGCTCCGGCCAAAGGAGAGGGTGCCACGGCCAGCACGGCTGGGCCAGCACCGGAGGCCCGAGGGAGCTGCCTGGCAGCGTGGGGACAGACAGGTCCCCCCAGAGCTGGGGCGCGCAGGGAGGCGTGCTGGGCACGGCTCGGCGGAGGGACAGGCCTGCACCCCTCATCCACCCCCCGAGGAAGCGACCCCAATACCGATCCTCCGCATGGATGTGCCCAGCTCCAAGCTGCCCATCCCATTCCCCTGCGGGGCAAACCCCGCTGCCTTGGACCCCAGAACACCCCTGCCCCCTCCTAATCCTCCTGCTCCGGGCTTTCCTAGGCTTAGGGAAACCTTTAAATCAGGCCTTGGCAGCCGCCATGTGCTGCTCATTAGCTCCGGCGGGAGCACTCCGGCACGGAGCCGTCCCATCTGCTCTGCACCGAGACCCACCGCGGGCTGGGAACAAGGTCCCCACGCTTCTCTCGAGGGGAGCAGGAGACCGACTCTGGGATCCCGCGCTCCTCTTTCACCTCCGTACACAACTGGCAATGCCACCAGCTCCGTCCTGGATGCGCCCAAGAGAAGAGGCTGGGAAACACCGCAAGGATGTTTGGAAACGACAGACCCAGGACAGTCACTGCAAAGGGGTGCAGAGCCCCAGAACCCCCCAGCGGCGTGAGCAGTGCAGGGGAACACACGTGTGGCAGCACACGCGACTCGACGCACACCCCGGCAGGGCCCCCGCTCCCCTCCGACCGCGCGGGAACGGCCACGAAACCACCGGCTCAGCAGCAGCAGCAGCAGTTACTGGAGAGCGATAGGAAACCATCGTTCGCCAGAAGACTCTGGGCCTGACGGGCCGTCGGCCTGACCCTGCGAGGGGACAGAGATGCCACCGGTCCGATGGAGACAGACGGGCACGCTCCCCCTCCCAATTCTGTACCCCGGTACCGAGGCTCTCGTTCCCTCCCAAGCCAGTGAATCGCACCCACGGGGTCTCTCCCTTTCCCAGGAGGTCCCCGTGTCCCAGTCCCACCCCAGTCCTGGCACACCCATACTGGAGATAAGGCTTTCCCGGCCCCCCCGAAAGCAGGCACGCCTGCAGCCCCCCGATGTGCTCTGATTGCCACTGGGAAAACAACCCTGTCTGAGCAGAAGATGCTGCATGAAGCTCACGGAACCCTTGCAACTTCTGGGCGAAGCACGTGCGGAACAGAGCCGGCACGTCCCACCCTGCCCCATTGAGCCTCCCGCCCCGGGCACCCCCACCCCTCTCCCCCAAGCACCCATATCTGGGTCCCCAGGCTCCAGCACGCGAATGTGCCCCAGGCTGTGGCGGAGGAGGAAGGAAGAGCCCGGGGAAAGAAGTCGGATGCAGGTTTGTGCCTGGTGCTAAAGGTCAGGCTGCATCGCTCTCCGGGGACGGGGCTGAGAGCCCGCGGGGCCCTGGCTGCAGCAAAGCCCAGGGGCCAGGGTTGAGGGGGGCAGAAGGACTTTTCTTAAATCTTTCCACCCCGGGGAACACCAGATCGGTGGAGGAATGCCCGCTGGGCCACCCTAGTGCCAGTCTCCAGCGCTTTGCCCTCGGTGCTGGCCCACACGTGGAGCTGGCGACACAGGGAGAACAGACCCAGAGCTTGGGGGGGGTCCCTGCAGAGCCACCCCCCCAGGACACCACGGAGCCACCACCAAGAACAAGAGCTGGGAATGGGCAGACTGGGCTGGGAGGTGTTCACAGCCCCTGCAGCAAGCTGTGACGAGAAACCTCCCGCTCCATGTCCTCAGTTGCAGAGGAGGTGAAGGATTTCACCGGGATCCCTGGGACCGCGGGCTCAGCCCCGAGCCCTCGCTTGGAAATGAGGACGACGACCGTGTTGTGCCCACACGGAGCAGGGCAGAGGGGATGAGGCTGGATGAGGGGATGCCAGCGGGATGAGGCTGCCGGCCACCCCCGGCCTCAGAGCGGTGCAGAGCCAGCGGGGACACGGGGACGTGCCGGGGCAGCTCTGGACCAGCTCCCAGTCTGCCCGGATGGGAAGTGGTGGCAGGAGGCCAGTCACCTTCCCTCCCACCAAGCCAAAGCAGAAACCCATCAGAAACCCATTAGCATCCAACCGGGGCACGGGAGTCACCCCGCAGCGTGCCGATCTCCTGCAGCAAAGCCCGGCAGCAGCTGCCCTCACCATCCGCCACATCCCAAACCTGCCGGCTGTTTAACTGAGGGCAGGGACTGTTTTGACAGCCCTGGACAGGAACCAGCCCCGTGGGACCCCCGGGGGCAGCCATCGCTCCAGCAGGAACAGCGCGACAGCCCGGCTCCTCAATTAGCGCCGGGCTCAGTGCGGGTATCACCTTCCCTCTCTGGGGGCCAGGAGCCGCATTCCTGACAGGGCTTCATCTCCTGGAATTTTCTCCTGCCCCCAGTTTCACTGCGGATGCAGGAAAGCCACAGCTGGCTCCGTCCTCCAGCTTAGAGAGCGCCCCAGCCTCCCAAGCTCCTGAGACTTCACGGCATGACATGTTTAAACCCCTCGCTGACAGGCGACGGGTGCAGGCACCAAAAGCCTCTTAGAGCTGCTCGGCTCCCAGTGATGCTGCAGGCGATGCCGCATTTGCGTGGGACCGCAGGCTGCGGCCCTGCTCCCCCCGTCGCCGTCCCCTTTCTAACATTTCCGCTGTAAACGCCAGCGAGCGCGCGCGCCTGATGGAAGCCAGGCGCAGAAAAACCCCTCGCGCCCACACACCTGGGCTCAGCACTTCCCTCAGACTCCATGGGGCCCCCGACATCTCTCTCCGGACTGGGGAGGCCACTTGAACCCAGCACGCACACCCCAACATGGCAGCGGGGCTGGGAAAGCCCCAAAATGAAACCAAAGAGCAGCAGCTCGCCCCGGACGGGTTCAGCACAGCAGCAAAACAGCCCCAGGACAGGGGTGGGGGGCCCTGCTGCCAGGGCTGAGCTGAGGATGGGGAAAGCGGCTGGGGGTGCCCGTGCCGGTGCTCAGCCTGCCCAGCACCCCCAGGCTACAGCAGCCCCCTGAGATATTTCCTTCCTGGGACTGGGGCTGCTCGCCAGGGAGCCTCCCGGTCCCCGCGGGTGGGAGATGGGGCACCCCAGGGCTGGGCTGTGCCAGCAGAGCAGGACGAGCTGACCCCCCATCACTGCAGGCGCCGGGCACGTCCCATGCAGGGGGGTGGGTTTGTCTCATCTCTCCCTTGCACGGCCCTGCAAAACCAGCCCAGCACCAGCCAGGCCTGGCAGGAGACACTGTCCCACGGGCCACTCCGCAGCATCCCCTCGGGACCGCACCAAAGGGGCTCAGAGGTGCAGCAGCACCGCGGCGATGGCGGGCAGCGGGTACCAGGCCAGACCACCCCTCTCCATGCCGGAGCCCTTGGGCGGCACGCGCACTGGTGTGGCACCAGTCGGGCTCGCACCACCTCTCCATCCACACCCAAAATTGCCCTGGGAGTGGAAGAACTACAACAACTCTGCCTCCTCAGGGTCCAACCCCAGCTGGGTGCGGAGGCTTCTCGTTCGCAGAAACCATCGCAGCAGGCAGAGGAGCCCCGGCCACGCGGCAGCAAAGATGCCAGGGCCGGGAGCCCAGCTGATCCCGGCATCTGGACTTTGCCAGTGTGCTCCCGCTGAGCCGAGGCCCTCCATGGCACATGGCGCGCGAGTCTGCCCTGTCCCGAGTGGCACATCCCATCCTTCATCCCAAGGAGGAGGTGGGAGCAGCTCCCTGGGGCAGGAGACAGCCTGCACGGAGCGCAGAGCGTCATGGCAGGAGCCTTCACGAGAGCAGCAGAGCCCTGGAGGTTGCAGGGTTTAAATAAACTTGAAATCAGACTCAACTTCCTTCCCCAATTTCACAAGCTCCGTTTCCTGAGTCTCTGCAGGCGGCCAGGCGCTCTCGGGTGCCGCGGGCAGCTCCGGCACAGGGCAGGAGGGGGATGCCACTTTTTCTCCGATGAGCTGGGCGGTTTGAAAGGGCCCTCGGGGAGCATTTCTGCAGCCAGCCCTGCTTCTCAGCCCTCCCTCAGCCATGGAGTGGGATGGCCCCTGGGTCAATACGCGCCATCAGCCCTTCCTGACACAGCAAAACCGCCCGCGCGCAACCGGGCCACGCTCCACCTCCCGCAACCAGCGCAGCGAGTCCCGCTCCCGCCGCCGCACCCCGGGCTCGCTGCGGCTGCAAGAGCCGACAGCACCCGACTGCCAGCATCGGTGCTGCGGGGCGGGGGGCTGCAGGGGCTCAAGGGAAGGCGCGAGCCTCGAGTCGACGGCTGTGCTCCCGGATGGAGGGCACAAGGGGGGAGCTGCCGAGCCGCCTGCGTTGCAGCCTCCCATTTGAAGGTCACCTACAGAAGGAAACGGCAGTTGTTGTCTTTGCCAGCCTCTGAGGAAGCCCACCCCCACCCCCAGCAGCAAGGATCGAGGGCTCCCGGGCACTATGGCGGCGTGTGACCGTTACACCAGCGCAGGGCACGTGGGCACCCAACGCGACCGCTGCTGCCAGGTCCTGCCTAGCAGCATCCGCCAGAGCCGGCAAGCTCAGGCGCACCCACAAAGCCACACGCCGGGCTTAACGCTGGCAGGCAAGTGAAGGCAGACCCTGCCTGCGGGGAGGGCGGGAGCCGGGGCAGGACGCAGCCCTGCCCTTGCAGAGGGTGCAGGTCTGAGGTGCAGGCACGCATCAGCCCCTGGGCCAGGAGCAGCCGCTGGGCCTGCATTTCCCTCTGCCGACGGCAGTGCTGCAGCAGGTACCGGCCATTTCACTGCTGGCAGGCAGGAAGCCTAAATAACACCCCTGCACCCCAATCAGCGGCTCAGCACCCAGGTCCCTTGGGCCCCCAGCGCCAACGGGGCAGCCAGGAGTCTCCCCAGGGGAAGAGGGGAACCTGAGAGGTTGATGGTGAAATGCCACAGCATCCCTCCTGCCTCCTCCCACCAGGCCAGAAGAACCAGCAAGAACTGGCGTCCCCTCGAAGGACACCACAGCCCCCCCACCCCTGCTCCTCCATCTCCGCTCCTCCCACCCCGAGGGCTCCGTGTGGCCCCACGGAGGGGTCCCAGTGGTTGCAGCACCTCTTGCCATCGGCTGGACCATCCCCATCGCCCAGCCGTGTGACCCCAGCAGCACACGACGCCTTCCTCCAAAGCCCCCCCTTTGCCTCTCAGCATCCCCGGCCCTTCCCCAGGTCCCACCTCTCTCCCACCAGCGGCACGGACACGGGGACCTCAAAGAAGCGGCACAGCTGGCACATCTGTGTTGTTATACCAGGACAAAAGGGGAGCTTTGATCCGAGGGAGGTGGCATCTGTGGGCAGGTTTGCAGGGAGGGTAGGGGGTCTTGGAAACTCCCTCGCTCTGCTCCCAGCCCAGGGCAGGAGGGGACCCATCACCAGCCCCCCGGGGGCTGCTTTGGCTGAAAAGCTGGGTGGTCCACAGGGAGACCTCCATGCACTCAGCCCAGGCTCAGGAGCCACCTTCCCGCGTGATGCTGCGACCTGCCTGCTCTGTCTCGCGGCCTCATCGCTCCCAGCCCTGCTCCTTTATCCGGCTGGACACCCTCGCCATCGCATCGCCTTCGCCATCGCATCGCCTCCGCCCCCCGGCACCAAGGGGGGATGCCAGCTCATTCCCCCGAGGAGGGGGTGGGATAGACTTGGACCTTCCCCCCCACCGCAGACCCTCGTCAAGGACACCCCAGCCCCCTGCAACACTGTGGATTCGAGTCACCTCCGGGTCGTGATCCCCTTCCCCCATGGCTGGCAGAGGCCAAAGGGACCAGGTGGGAAGACCCCAGTGGGAACAACCCCGCAGCCGCCATCCCCAGCGGCACCCACTCCATCTCCTGGGAAAAGAGACCCCGGCCCCGAGCCGGGCCTTTGTTAAAAGGCTTCATCTCGAGAGAAATGCAGGGTGGAGGATGGGAAGAGTCCGGCCGGTGGGAAATCTCCACCGCCAGCATCGCTCTGTTCCTGGTCAGTGTCCTGGCGGCACCTTGGCACAGCCCAGCCCGGGCGCAGGCACTCCAGCAGCACCCACACCCCGGGGGACGGGGGGTGCTGTCACCCCCGCCCTGGAAAAGCCGCAGCCCGGCCTCGATTCTTCGCAGCCTTTTGTAACGGAGCGAGGCAGAAAATCACCGCCGCCTGCTTTCCCGAGACGTGGAAGGACTGGACGGGCAGGCAGCGCTGGGAGGTGTCCTGGTGCGCACACCCGCGTGAACACACACACGCGTGAACACGCACCCGTGTGCACTACCCGCAGCGGCGCGCACAGCCCCACGCCGTCCTCTCTCCCTCCATCACCCGGCGTCTTTTGTGCTCTGGGTCTGCCCGGGCGGGGACCAGCCCGGGGGAGGGGTGTGGAGGTGGGACAGGACCCGAGCGACCCCCCTGCAGAGCGCCCTCAGCCCCCCCAGCCTGGTGCCGTTCGGGGCGCGGGTGGGGCGGCTGCCCCCCCCCCCCGCCCCCGCAACCTCGCCCAGCTCCGCAGCTCGGGGCGGCGGGGGCCAGGCCGGGCTCACGCGTGTCCGGAAGACGCGGGGCTGAGGAGCCGCACGCCCGGTCCCTTCCCCACGCGGGACGGCAGTCCCGGCCGTGACAGCCGGGCAGGGCCGCTCCCCACCGCTCCCGCTTGGCTCCGGCGGGGGGGGGCTCGGCCCCCTCTTTGGGGCAGAAAGAAGCAAAACGACGGAGGGTGGGGGGGACCCGGCGGGACCCACCCAGCCGGGCGCGGCGCTAACAAAGAGCCCCCCTCCCGCTCCCACCAGCCCCGGGGGCCTCTGCCCAGCCCCCCCCCGCCACGAATCCAGACGCCGATCCGGTGGGGCTTTGTTCCCGGCCCGCAGTCAGCACAAAGGAGATGCCGCATCGCTCCCTACCACCTACTGGGAGGGGCGGGCAGGGACCCCCTCTCACCCCCCCCCTCACCCCCTCGACACCTTGCCTGACAGCCCCGGGGGGGGGGCAAACCCACCCGCGGCGCAGCCGGTGAGCTCCAGGTGGGGGGCGGGGGTCCCTGCGTGGGAGGTGGCTGCGAGGGGCTGGGGCCCGGGGGGGGGGGGGTAAACCAGGCTCGCGGGGGGCTGGGGGGCGGGGGGGGGACAACGCCCCGCACTCACCTCACGGCCACCTGGACGCAGCTCTCGGGGGCCGCCATGGCCCCGCCGCGCGGCACCGCGGCCGCCGCTGCCCGGGAGCATCCGCGGCGGGGGGCGGGGGGGGGCGGAGCGGGAGGCGGGGCGGGGCGGCCCCAGGTGCCAGGGGGGCGGGGACACGGACAGGGACACGGGGGGACGGGGTGCGCGCCTGATCTGGTTGGAGACGCGGGGAGCGGTGACGTGTGACCCCCGCACGGCTCCCCCCATCCCCGCACACACTGACAGACCGACACACGCACACACACGGTCACGGTCACGGTCACGGTCACGCTCCCACCCGTGGGTCCCTGCTGCCCCCTGCCGGGCCCACGGCCCCGCTCTCACCTGCGCCCACCGGTTGGACCGGGCCGCACCGGGGCTGTACCGTTTGTACCGGTTGGACCGGGCCGTACCGGGGCTGTACCGCTTGTGCCGGGCCGTATCGGGGCTGTGCAGCGCGCCCCCCCGGGGTTTGGGGGCGAGGGGGGAGCAGCCCGGGGTGCCGCGAGGTGGGCGCTGCCGTCCCCGGGAAGGCGCGGGGTCGCGGGGGATCCTGGCGTGGAAGGAGCCGGGGGCTGGGGGGGCCCTCAGCTGCCTGCCCAGGTGCAGCTCCGGGCCAGCCCCCGCTCCATTCCCGGCCCGGGAGCACCCGGGTCCCACGCAGGATCTCGCTGCCCCCACCCTCCTGCCCTGTCCGGTCCCGGAGCCTCCTCCTGTCACCCAGCTCCTCTGTCCCAACGATGCAATTGGGAGACAGCACCCCGCTGCGCTGCGGGGACACTGGAGCTCTCCCCGTTCCTGCCCCGTGAGTGGGACACAGGGAAGGGACACGATGTCCCCATGACCCCCAGGCCACCGTTGCTGGCATGAACCCCGCCAAGTGCCCCCAGCTGACACAGATGTGAGACCAACAAGGGACCTCCAGCTCTGCAGGTCGGTGCTGATGTCAGGGTGAACAGCAACGGAGTGGGAGGGGAAACTGAGGCACGCTGGGGTCTACACTGAGGAGCCCAGGCTGTGTCCTGGGAGAGGCTGCCCATCTGCTCCGGGACAACCAGACATGCCAGCACTGGCGGCCAAAGTCAGAGCTGTGGCCAGCACAGAGCCCAGCACCTGCCCTCTGCGCTGGGGTGCAGATGCCTTCACCTCGACAGCACCGTCCCTTCACCCTGCCTGCTCCTGCTCCTGCTCCTGCTCCTCCCAAGGTACCAGGGCACACGGGGCTCTGCGCCCTGGGTGTGCTGGCTTGGCATCTGCTGCTATGGGCACCGCATGCTGGTTCAGCATCACGCAGATGAGCAGGATACAGCCCATCATCCTGCAAGGATGCGAGGAGCTGGCAATTCTCTTCCTTGGGGTGTCCCTGGGGTCCACGTTTGCAAGGCCACCTGGGTCGGGGGGGACTTCCCACCCTGAGCTGCTGTTTGTTTCTGAGGCTGGACCCTTCCCCACCAAATCTCCAGGCAGAGAGGGGCCACGGTGTTGCTGGCCATATCTTCCTGCTCCCACCCTTGTGCCAGCTGTGGCACCAGCCAGCTCTGAAGAGTTCCCCCAGACCAGCTAGAAATCAACTCCAGAAAGACCCCTTGGATCCTAGTTTGGGGCAAGTCAGCCCCTGTGCAGCCCCAGACCCCAGGAGAGGATGCAGAGGCGCTGCCCCATCGCTGCAGTATGTCCCCACCATAGTGTCACCCTTCATGTTTGGAGGTGCTGGTGAGCACCCACCTGTCTTGGAAAGGGGCACCTGCAGTCCCACACCTCACTAAAGGTCCTGGGAAACCACCACCATCCACCCTGTAACCGGCACAGCCTTGGCAGCCCCCTACCAGAGCTCCATCCACCTCACCCTCAGGGGTGGAGGTGTTCGCCGGTGTCTGTGTAAGGGGGTGTACGTCCTGCCCCAGCGCAGTGAAGCAGGAGCAAGGGACGCAGCCGCTGTCCCTACGCCGTCCCCGCATCCCCCGGGGGAAAGCCGTCTGCGCTGCCATGTCCCCAGTATGAGATGGGCTCTCCAGCGCTCAGGCTGCAGCTGGAGCTCAGCAACAGCCGTTTCCCTTTTATTAAGTTAACAAATAAATGCCCTGCTGGAGAGCAGGCAAGCTCTATTGATTCAGCACCTCCCCCGGGGACCCATCGGGTTGCAGCATTTTAATATATATTAGGCGAGGAGGAGCCCTGCCTTGCCCGGTTCGGTGGGGCCGGGGGTCCTGTGGAGCACGATCCCAGCAAAGAGATGGCCTGGGGAGACCAGGCTGCCCCAGCGCTCGACACCCAGATCCCGGCTGGGGCACTGAGGTCTGTAAAGCAAAAACCCCACGGCAAACCCATTCGCGGAGCGGAATAACCTCAGCCGCTGCTCGGTACCAGGCAGCGTTGGGCAGCGCCGGCACGGGCACGCAGCAGGCGCTGTGCTCTCCGCGCTCTCCTGGCTGGGGTGTCTCTGGCCTGTCCCCCTCAGAGCAGTGGGGACGTCTGGGGGCTGGATGAGACCCTCCCGTGGGCCAGGCTGAGCAGTGGGTGCCCAAGCCCGAGCTGGGTGTTCGGAGGTACCTGAAGTGACAGAAACGGCACCGCAGCGGCCAGCTCTCCTCTTGGTTAGACGCGGGGCTGCTGCGCTGACCTGGACACGCTCTCACACCTCTGCCCCATCCCCAGTTTCTTACCCAGCTGGGAGACTGAGACAAGAAGCCCCCAGGCCTCGCTCTGCTCTGGCGCAGAGCCTCTGCCCGCCTGCTGCCCCGGCCCAAGGCAGATCTGCCCAAACCACTCGTCCTCTTCCCCACAGGACAGGCTTGGCTGCAAGCAGGAGGACCAGGCTCCAGCAGAGATGTAAGGATGCTGGGTCCAGCTGCTGGGATACCAGGAGACCCCCCCGAGCATGGCACCCTCAAAATGGCCGGTTGAGGCGTGAGCAGGGACAGACCTCCCTCAGCACAGGGACTGGAGGCTGCCACGCAAATCACTGCCAGCACTGCTTAAAGGTGGTCTCACATTTGCAGCCCCCTCCCCAGGCTGGGCTAGGCAACGAGCAGCCGTGGGCACAGGCCGTGCAGGCAGGGTGGCAGACGAAGGAGGGGACGAGGGATTCACAGAGTCACGCAGCAGGAACACTTTAATGACCTGTCCGGCTCTTGCAAGACCCCGTTGGCACAGCATTGTCCTGTCCTGCACCGGCATCCTGGAGACCCGGCCCAAAAATCCTCCTGCAGCTGGACAGAGCCCACCAGGACCCCAGGCAGCGAGGGGGAGCGGTGTGGCACTGCTCCAGTGACCTCCCGCAAGCTCCTGAAGGGACCGTGCCTGCTGGGCTGCATCGGCAGGCGGCTCACAGGCGAGTGGCAGCGATGGTGTTTTGGGAGGGGGCTGCACTGAGCCCCGGGGAGCTGGCTGGTGACTCGGCCAAGGTGTCCTGGGGGGCAGAGCCAGTTTTTGTGCCCTGCAGCATTTCTCTCCCCTTTAGCAGCTCCACAGCTGCTTTCTCCACTTCATCCATCTCCAGCTGGCTGCTGGCCGCCATCTCGTCCCTGGTCACTGCTACGAAGGACGGGTCGCGAGCCAGAGATGCAAGGCCCCCGGAGATCAGAGCCTGCAGCAGAGGACGGGGTTACAGCCCAACGTGGGCTCAGTCTGTAGAAGTGTCCCTGGCTGCAGGGTGCCCACCCTCACCTCCTTTTCCCTCTGTGCTGGCGCATACCTGCTGCTCACCCTCGGAGCTAAGCTTTGCCCTCCAGCCTTCCAACGCGGCATGAGCACGGCAGCCCCGGCAGCCCCTTTCCCTCCCCGGCAGCCCTGCCTCTCCCTCTGCCAGGCTGTGCCCCTGCCTTACCTCCTGAATGAGGAAGGTGATGGCCGGGGTGGAGGATGAGCTCGGGTCACTGCTTTCACTCCGCTGGTACCCTGAGCTGGACGCTGTTCCCATCACTGTGCCATCCTCTCTGTGCAGCTGGGAGAGATGAGCAAAGAGCTGCAGCCTGGGCTTGGGCAGCGCCCACGGAAGATCTCTCCCACTTTAATGTGGGGGCTGTGGGTGCTGTCCCCAGCCTGGACAGGCACTCCCATCCTGCTGGAACTCCTGGGTCCGGGGCACCACCCCAACGGCACCAACCAGGCCGGGTGGGCAGAGAGAGCTGGGAACCAGCCCTGATCTCCTGCCTGGGCACTCGCCAGGCGATGAGGCAGTGGGCAGCCCCGGGCAGCCAGGGGAGTGTGGGACCAAACCTGATGCACCCCTTCTTTCTGCCCTGGCTCTGCAGGCAGCCAGGGAGCCAGGGAGATGCTGCTTCAAGCTGTCTCAGCTTGGATGAGCACCGCGTGGCCACTGCAGCAGCAGGGTGGGAGCCCAGCTTCTTCCCCAAGCTGCTCCAGCCAAGCTGGCTTCACGGCAGGGAGCCCTGGAGACCCGCTCCTCCACAGCATGGCTGTGACAGCCTTTCCCAGGAGGGGAGGGAGGCTCACCCATGTCCCCCGCATTGTTGTGTCCAGACATACACCGCCCCCCTTTACCTCCTGGGGGGGAAGGTGCAGCCCCGATGATGGGTGACCCCCAGAGGTGGCCCCTCGCCTCCTGCTCGGCCTCCGTCGCAGCCTCTCCATGGGTAAGGGGCGGTTGTGCTCTGGGAGAGGGAAAGGTGAGGACATCAGACGGGCACACGAGTAAGGACACCACTGCCACCCAGAGCTGGGAACAGGTTAACTAGACTGGGGGAACCAAAGCGTTTGGGGGTTCAGGGCGAATAAAAGTCCCAGCACCTGCCCACTGCCCCGTCCTGGCTCCTCACTCACAGCTGGGAAGGAGAAGTCCTTGTTCATGGAAACAAACATGGAGGGTGGGAAGGTGGGAGGAGGGTCACCTGGAGCTTCCCACACAGGTCCTGCTGTGCTCAGCGCTCTCAGCAACCCTCCAAGTTGCTGGGGTCTGTGTCCCCTGCCTTTCCCCTATCCCAGCCCTTGGGCTGGTCCAGATCTCCCAGAAGAGGAAGGACACTGCGACTCACCCCGCGCTGGACGCCTGAGTGCTGCTGGCACTGTCTTCCTTAGCACCTCGTCCTCGTACTCCAGCCTGGTTGGGGCAAGCAGGTGGGTCAGCCTGAGCAGAGACCACGCGCAGAGATCAACTCCACCCAGGGGTGCAGCCCTGCCCCACCTTCTCCACCCTGGGGAATGCAGCTGTGGGGCAGACCAGGAGGGGCACCTGGGACCCATGTACAGAGCAGGGACTGCAAGAAATAGGATCAGGTATATCCTCTTACGTTGGTGACCCTTGTCCCTGTGCCCAGGTAGGTGCTGGTGGCCCCTAACCGGGCCTTGGCACTCCGACATGGGTGGGTAATTGAGAAGGGTCACTCCTGTGATCCCCGGAGCCCTGCTGTCCACCTCGATTCTCACAGCATCGAGATGAAGGAGTGATGGGAAGGACAAGAAGGGCATGTAGGCTTACACACGCTGACGTGCAGAGCCATGCACCAGCCCAGGAGCTACCCTGCATGACCTGGGGACATCTCTGGGAGCGCTAGGCTGGAGCCCAGGGACCAGTGAGGGGGCCCTGCCTTGCACCCCAAATTTCTGCACAAAGCTCCTGTGTCCATGGAGCCAGCACTTGATTCCTCCCTGAGCCTGCAAGGACCTGGCTGCTGCAACTCAGCCACTTCTCCAGACCTTACCTGACCACGAAGAGCCCCTGGGCACGAGCCATGTACAGCCGGCTGCCAGCACGGCCCTGCTGGGAGCCGCCGGGCACGGCCCAGCTCTGCCCCTCGCCTGCCCACGCGAGCCTCCCCAGCCCTTACCCCTCCAGCCAGCGGCTGCTGTTGGCGTTGTTGACGTTGGTGTTGCCTTCCTGGGGGAAGTCATCGAGGAAGACGGGGGAGTCGAGGCCCTCGTTGCCCACCTCCGTGAACTGCAGGGGCCTCTGGCTGGCCACGTGGGGCTGCACGGGGCTGCTGGGCTCCAGGAAGCTGTCGACCTGGCCAAACAAGCCACCTGTCCTCTGCAACCAACAGGGAAGGCATCAGAGGAGGCCTGGAGCTCGGGAGGTTCCCACGGGAGGAGGCAGTGGTGGGGCCCACGGGAACAGTGGTCTCTGCTCGGGCATCGCAGGCCGCACAGTTTCAAAAGCCTCACTGCCCAGGGAGGGAAACTGAGGCACTGAGGGGTGATGGTCATGCAGCAACACTGGGATGAGAGCCAGCCCTGTGCATGACAAATCCCGCCACCTCTGTGGGACAGCCCGAGCTGGTGGCACCTCTGGACACAGCGGGAGGTGCGACCCTGCCACACCACAGCCACCCAGGCTGTCCCAAAGACTCCCAGGGAGCGGGAAGTGAATCTGCTCTTGCTCTGGTGACGATGACACCCGAGCTGTCCTGCCTCAGCCTGGCAGAAGGTGTGAACGGGGCATTCCAAACCTGGGGGTAAACATTCAGCACGCCCCTGCCAGACGTAGGAGCGGGGTCCTTTTACAGAGGGGAAACTGAGGCAGAGAACAGGTCGCCCAGGATGACTCAACCAGGATGTCCTGATGCTCAGGGAGAGGAAAGAACTGCTGAGCCATCCTTGTGGTCCACACTGCCTTTCACGGTCAGGCTCACCTCTGTGGATTGCCCTCCAGCCGCCGGTAGCCATGCTGACCCACCACCACCACATGGATCTGGGGGCTGGGTGGGTCCTCCAGCATCTGGGGTGCCCTGAGGGCTACACTCACCCTGTATATCCCTTCCTCCATGGCCGCCTCCACCATTGCTCTTTCCAGCTCCTCCTCAGCAGTCAGGTCCCCAGAGATGGCCCGATGGATTTCAGGAGCAGCTTCTTCTTCAATGCTCCTCAGCCCAGCCTGGTGGGGACAAGAAAGCATGGCTGGATGTGGCCTGGCCCCACCACCCATCTCACACCGGCCTTCGGAGAGGGAAACACGATGAAGCACACTCACCCGGTAAGCCACGCTGCCCTGCCAAGTCTCCTACCAGGGACAGGCCATGGGGCGCCCTGCGGCTGGCTCTGTGCTCGGTGAAACAGCTTCTGGGCTAATGCTGTCCCACAGAGGGATATGCCAAGGGCAGCCTGACGAAGGGTCAGGCTGGTGATGCCCGAAGGGCAGCTGTGCCATTGTCCCTGGTCTGGAGGTACCTGACCTGGGGCCTGGCTCTTTTCCTTGCCTTGCACCTTTGGGGCCTGGTCTTTCATCTCTACACGATTCCCTCCCTTTAAGGTCAGGAGAGGCTGGGGACATCCAGCTGCTCTGGCCAGGCACATAAATCCTCTCCCATCCCACCCTGACAGAATCCTTCAGGGCTGCTGCGGAGGCTCCTCTGACTGCAGGAGGTCCTGCTCCAGACCGCTGGTCTTGAGCTGCATCCTCCCCTCTCCACCTGACATTGTGCTAGGCGATGAGAGATGACACAGAGAGCACCGGGCACACAGAACTATCCACCATGCCAATGGAATGGAGAAGAGTAGGTGGATAAGGGCCTGGATGAACAGCATTTGGCCCAGACATTGGTCTGTGGTGGGGATGTCAAGGTTTTAAAACTGCTTGGTGAGGCATCAGACCCTGCTGAGCCCTCTCAGTCAACGGGACAGAGTCAAAGATCTCCTTTGCCTCCGGAGCCACCTGCACCATGGGGACCAAGGCCACTCTCGGCAGTGGAGCGCCCATGGCCAGTTCAGCGCTGGTTCCACCTCCACTTGGGGCCATCTCCTCTCCAGAGCCTGAGGTGCAGAGAGGTCCTTACGTGCTACCGCAGCTCTGTCTCTCCAAGTCACCCAGGACTTTCCTGAGCTGGAGGAAGCCTCTTCCCTGATCTGCAGAGCTTCCCACCACACCCTGCCTGCCCCCAGGAAGGGTCACCCCTTCAACACCACCCACACGCTACCAACCTGGATCTCCACAGGGTTCTTCTTGGGCCGGTACCCATAATACTCCTCTTGGCGCTTCATGAACTTCCTGAAATGCTCTTGGATGAGGAAAGTGGCATAGAATTTGCCCACTGTCACCTCATCATCTGGAGGGGAGGAAACCAACCTGAGGATACCGGCTATCACAAGGTGCTGAGTTGTTGGAGAGGCTGAGACCTCAACCAGGTGTTGCTCTGCCCCTCGGGGAAGTACTACCAGGTGACATACCTCCAATAGGTGGGATGACCTGGTCCAAAAGCTTCATACTCGTCCGCTTCCAGATTTTTTTGATAATGGCTCTGAGCTCCTCGTTGGCCTGCTCAAAGTTACCTGCGAGAAAAGTGAGCAGGACAGAGGGATTCCCAGGGGAATGTGAATATGAGTGATGACAAAGCATGTGAAAACTTGGGTAGACTCCTCCAGGGTGTGACTGCTTCTCTCCAGCCTCCCCACCCAGCAAAAATGAGCTTTGTAAGAAAGAGGCTTTGATTTTAGCAAACAGACTTGAAACAGAGAGCCAGACCTAGCAAATGGGTGGAGCGCTAGTGCCACCGTCTCTGTTCTGGAGGTTTTGACCTCCCCTTTGGTGCTCTCTCAGGCTTTACCACTCCTGCTCGCCTGCAACCCCCAACTGTCCCCACGCGTGCTCCGAGACCTCCTGCACTCCTCCTAGGGCTGCCCGCACTGTGCTGGAGGCGATGTCCCCACCGCAGCGGGAGGGAAGGCACCCGCGCCATGCTGCTGGAAGATGCCAGCCCCAGTGGCCCACCACTGCCCAGTCTCCTCTCCTCTGGAGCGGGATGTCCCAGCCTAGCCACAGAACTGCTCGTGTGACGCTGCCTCACCCACAGGCATGGAAACAAGCTGGTGCGGCATCTTCCCAAAGCAGGGCATTGCAAACCATGCTGCTAGCAAGGAAGGAGGTGAAAGCAACTCCTCCCCAGCACAGCTAAACTCAAAGAGGATCCATCCTCTTCCATTCCAGTCTGGGATTATAAATACACGGGGGAAATGCCAAGCTGGAGCAGCTGATGCTTCACCAAGGGGCAGATCAGACTACTCTGAAGAGTGCGGGAAGGGCGGCTGGTGTCTGTGTGTTGTGGTAGGGACGGGAATGGGGTCAGAACCGCTCCTGAGCTGTTCAGGGTGAAGTTACACAGCTAGGGTGGCAGTGGTTCACCCTTCAAGGGCCTGTAACTAATAGCGTCCCTCAGGCTGGGCAGGGCGAGGGTTCACCCGTCAGGCTGCAGAGGAGGCAGGAGAGTCACTTACCTTCTGTCTTGATCTTGAGGGCTGTCCTCACCAGCGCAAAGAGGGTTGCATTGAAGGTGACGGTGCCATCGCTGTTCAGGGGCATGTTCATACACACGAGACGCTGCCAGGCAAACCAACACCGGTGACCCCGGGCGGCAGAGCAGGCTGGCAGCTCCCCGCAAGCACACAGCCTGTCCTGGCCGGAGCAGCACACAGCCTGTCCCAGCCGCGGAGAGCTCTGCTCGAGGCACTGAGCTGCTGCCCAAGGAGCCCTCCCAGCTCTGCCCAGGCCCACGGGGCTCCGCACCACCGCTTCGCAGCACATGGGCCAGGGGCAGAGACATCTCTCATCCTAACCAGCCAGCTAAATCAGAGCAAGCTGCAGGGACAGCCAGGTGAGAGCTGTGGAAAGAACCCAACCTACGGGGCACCAGTGCCATGGGAGAAGCTGGCAAGAGACACAGCATTGCTCTCAGCGAGACGGAGTCACGCCGTGTTGTGCGTGTATAAACCATGTGCACGGTACAAACCCTGACACTGGGAAGCTGGCTGTGTTGTCACCCTCAGCCTCCCTGGGGAGGATGCAGAGAGAGCTTGGAGAAGGCACCCCTGCGCTCACACCCCCTCGGCTCTTACCTTACAAGCTACACGGTGTGGGCAGAACTTCCCGAAGCCCAGGGGAGGCTGGATACGTCTCAGCAGAGTCACTACATCCAAGTGTTTGATCCTGCCCCTGTGGAGACAACAAACTGCATCAGCAGCGCGGTGGCAGACACAGGGGACAGTGGTTCGGGCAGGGGCTGGGTGGCCTCATCCTCGTGGCCTGCCTCATGCTCCCACGGTGGGCAAATCCCTACGTTTCCCCGTGCTCCTCTTGTGCCCCGCGGCACTGGATGACAGATAAAGGAGTGCAGTGGCATGGGAAAAGGTGGCAGCATCACCAAGGCTGGATGAAGAGGGGACCGGATGTTTGGGTCTCGCATCCCCAAACATCCTGACGGCTTGTATCAGCCCTGGAACGTGCTGGCCAGTCCACATCCACCTCTGAGACGCCTGGAGCTAACTCTCAGACAGTGCCACAGCTCTCACACTGCCATGTCTGTCTCATGGCAGCCCACCCCAGGCTCCCCGTGAGCTACCCCTCCATGCCACTCACCCCCTGTCACTCACTTGGCCTCGGGGTCGTACTCAGCCCAGATCCGTTTGAACTCATCCAAGTGATGGGGCCCAAGGATGGACCAGTCGCGTGTGAGGTAGTCAAAGTTGTCCATGATGACGGCCACAAAGAGGTTAATGATCTGAGGGCAGAGGAGCGGTGCAAAGGACAGGGCCAGGCGCTCAGCATGTCCCCGGGCAGAGGGGCAGCGAAAGCCCTCAGAGCTGGCAGCACAGAGCAGGGCAGTGCTGCCTGCGGACCTTGGCCAGGGCCATGGAAAAATGCAGGCAGACCTGTTTGGGAGAAGGGGCTTGGGTTCCCCTGGAGCCAGGGGATGCTGTGGGTCACCCCATGCAGGGATGGGCCTCCCACCCAAGGACACAACGTGAAAGGCTGCAGCAGGCACGGGGCAGCTCTTCCCTCTCCACCCCTGCAAGAACTAACGGGCGATCCTGGGCCTCACGGAAGCGCGGTGCCAGGTTTACAGTATGGCTGGCTAGCTGGCCGGGGGGATGATGGCCCTAGGAAGAGGGTGCTGTGGGCTCAGCCCCACGAGCTAGAAGGCTAACTCCACCCCAGGGGCAGCCCAGGGCAGGACAGGGGTGCCAAGGGCAGCCCTGCGGGAGCTGGCATACCAGGAAGGCGCAGAGCATGTAGAAGCTGATGAAATAGAAGTAGGCGAAGCCCGTGCCGCACGTGTACTCCTCGCCCTCGGCAAAGTCTGACTCGGGGTCGCACAGCTTGCCGTAGCTGCAGCCCAGCAGGATCTCCTGCCAGGCCTCGCCGGTCGCACACCTGGGGAGAGGGGATGCCCGCTGGTCCCCGCCTGTCCCGGACACGCAGGGATGCCAAGCTGGGCACGCAGGGACGGCTGCGGCCAGCCCAGCGCCCAGGGCAATGGGGAGCCACTGGGAAAGGAGTGGTCACTGGGCTTGCTGTCCTGCTGTGGGGAGTCTGCTATTGACAGCTCCGAAGTGAAATGTTTGGAGTCAGGGAAAGCCTTGGGCTGAGCTCTTGCTTCCCCTTGACTTTCCTCACAATTCACAAATAAAAATCCAGTGTGTGAAGGAAACACTCAGAATAGAAACCCCAAAGTGCCCCTCTCTCCTGCAGCCCAGCCACACCAGGCAAACTGACGGCCACTCCTGAAACGCTTCCACTGCTGCAAGAGATTTTTCTGTAGGACAAAAAGGAAATCAACTACAGAAATGCTAGTCTCCCTCACTCCAAGCTGGCAGGCTCCCGTCCCGACTCTGAACCTGGCTCCCTTCCGGAGCGACTTGCTTGCCAAGACAAGACTGACCTGAAGAGCAGCAGCACAGCTTGTGGAAAGGTTTGGAAGTTGTTGTTTCGGTTGATCTGGGTTCCGTCCACCATGGCAATCTTCCCAAACATCTGTAAATCACACAGTCAGGTCTCCAGCACTTTTTCTCAGGCACTGACCACCCTCCAGAGCACCCTTGTCACTGAGCTCTTCTTCTTCTTGTTTACTTGGCTTTGGGTGTCCCCAAAAGAGACTGAGACTGGGGTTTGGGTGCTCTGGAGCTCACAAGCTCCGTGGACATTCCTGCCTATGCTGAAAATGCCCTTGTCTACACTGCACTTCATCTGGGCTAAGGAGAAAAGATCTTGAGAACCAGGCACAAGCACAGGTGACTGTGTGTCTGTCTTGTGCCGTTTACCGCGAAGGTGCTACTTGCTGCGTGCCTCGGTTTCCCTAGCTGCAGCCTGGGGATGGGAGGAAGCTGCTGGGGCTGTAAGCATCCTTGGAGACCAGGGTAAAACTGTCCCAACACGTGCAAAGTCCCATCAAGTGCCTGGCAGAGGACCTAGTCCCTCTCCATCCCATCTCCACAGATGCTATTGGGCTCAGGGCATCTGTTCAAGAGCAAATCCCACCCCTGCGCTTCTCACCTGCATCCCGATCACAGCATAGATGAAAAAAAGCATCACGATCAGCAGGGCAACATAAGGCAGAGCCTGTGACAAAAGGACCATGGCTTGTGTGAGATACCAGCCCAGCATCAAGGGAACCCAGGGACAGGAGGCTGGGCCTGGAGCTACTGTGTGGGGCCAGCACCCAAGCCCCCACGTGGAGAGGGGACAGCTGACCTTCTGCCCGTGCCTCTAACCACCTCCCACTAGCCCAGTTCTCATGCACGGGAGGCTTATGCCAACTCCCAAGGGAGCACTGGGTCTCTGCAGCTGGGGCGAACGCTGTGCACAACCCAGGGATGCTGAGGGAGCTGCTTGGGCTCAGGGGCTGTGCTGAGATGCTGCAGCACGCCCTTGAGCTCCCCACTGGGTGCAAAGTCCAGCCTTGCTGGGACCAGGTCCGATATGCCAGGCAGTCCCTGCCTGGTCCTCAGCCCAGCGGTGTCTCAGCTCTGACACGTGGTGGTGTCAGACAGGGAGACCCCTCCACATCTTTCCGCCCATACAGGCAATGTTCTCCTACATAGCTCAAGCCTCTGGTCCAGTCTGAGGCCAGCAGCCTGCCAGCTGGCAGGAGCTCTCCTCTCCTGCCTGGTGAGGACAGACTGCTCGCCCAGCCAGCCCGCTCAGAGCTCGCTGCCAGCCCAGAGTGCGTGCCTACCTGGGAGGGGAGCAATGTTCCTCACATACCTGGAAGGACTTGATGAAGGTCCACAGGAGGGTCCTGACACCTTCCCCCCTGCTCAGCAGCTTCACCAGCCGCATCACCCGGAACAGTCGGAAGAAAGTGATGGAGACGCGGGAGTTGTCATCGGGGTCCTGCAGGCAAAGCACAACGCTTGTGAGGGCAGCAGGGGCTGATGCCTCCAGGTAGACAAGAGGGGCTCCAGGTCCTGGGGGGGAAAGCTAGCACGATTCCCCCCACCCCAGGGACCACTCATGGTTTCCATAGCCCTTGCCTGCATGGAGGACCAGACTGCAAAGGGGATGTGCTGGCACTTTCCCTCCAGCCTTCCCAAGGAGTCCATGTCCCCAAACCCATTGTCCCACACCTCTGCCCCCTCAGGCTGCTTGGGGGGTGAGAGCAATCCCTTTAGCTGGGGAGATGGGACACTGCAGGGAGAAAGGCATGCCGTAACGCAGGCTGGGGGGGCTGTGCTGTTCACCACAGGCCAGACAGGGCCGCCCAAGGACAGGCTGAGGTCCCTCCAGCCTCAGTGTACCATACAGGATGCTCCCACCTCAGGGCCTATTTGTAAGGTGAGCTGTAGGCCAGGCACCAGGCACACAAAAAGAGGTAATGATGGCTGTTTAAGCACAGAAAGGTTGGTTTGAGAACGTCCCAGCAGGGCTTTCATGGACCAAAGGAGGGTCCGAAGGCAGGGTCATGCTGGGGGGTGCTGCCCAGTGCCACCCCTGGGCACCTGCAGTGATGCCTACTCTCTTGTGGTGGCTATGGGCCTCCCTTGGAGGGGCAAACAGCCACGGCCCAGCGCTGGGGACTCCTGGGTTCAGGGTAGAACAGGCAGGCAGGAGGGGAGCCAGCAGGCACAGCTCCTGAGCTCAAAGGGACCGGTTTTCTCTGGGAGCACCTGGGACATTGGCAGTCGGAGATGCTGGGGGCTTGGGCACTTGCCCCCTTGGTTGCTCCATCACAGAACAGCCTCAGCCCCAGCCTCTGCCACCAGGAACCATAAGCAAACCCTCCTGGCCTCCGCCAGGCACTGTCCATCTCGACTCCATCACTGCTTGGGATGCCTTTCCCACTGCCCCCTCGGCCTCCCAGAGCTTTACTGCTGCCCCTGAATGCCCCCCCCCACTCCCATCATCCAGTCCACCGGCTCCCAGCTACTCCGGGGGCAACAAAAGCAGCTGTAAACGCCCCTCCCAGCAGCTCCAGCTTCACCAGTCTGGCATTTCTGAGTCAGAGGAACCAAGGGATACCTTTGTTAGATGCTCCGTTCAGGTCAGATATCGCAGCGCTGGTGGGTGGGATGGTGGAGGGCAGGGCCGGGCCAGCAAACAGACCCGGGAGGGCTGGGAAACCGCCCGGCACACCTCGGGGTGGGAAGGGGTGTCTATACGTGGGGTATCTCACCCCAAGTCCCACTCAGCAAGGGGAGAGCAGCTGGGTCTGGTGTGTCTTCACGACATGCAGGACACATGCAAGCATCGGCCACAGGCATGCTGGCACGGCCAGGGCAGCGGAGGAGAGAGGGGCGCACGGCAAGCACACGCAGCTGATATTTACAATGCCATCACAGCCTCCGCCGAGGCAGTACAATCCGCCGCTGGATGCGAGAACGGTCTGTCGAGAGAACAAGAGAGTCAGCAGGAGAAGGGAGGCGGGAATGAGAGGGAGGAAAGGATGGGTGGCTGCAGAAGAAGACACCGACACAGAAGAAGGAGTAAAGTGGAGACTGCGGACAAGAGGAGGTGGCTGAGAGAGGAGCACAGGGGAAGGGCAGGCAGAGACCTGCCGTCACGCAGGCTTACGGACATGGCGATGGACTTTGGAGGGGCAGAGGCAGCAGATGGATGGCCAGGGAAACACTGATCATTAGGGACTTACTCCAGTGCCCCGCTGCTGTGACCTACACGTCTGGGGCACGGGCGTATGGGCCAGGAAATCTGGGCCAAGGCTCAGGACTGTGTAAATGAGCTGCCTCCCGTGGAGACCCCCAGGTCAGGCTGTGGCAGGTGGGATCCGCAGGCAAGCTGACCACCTGAAGCTAACCCACGGCTCCCCCCCAGCAAGCCAGGCTGCTCTCTGCGTGGCTGCCGGGACACCAAGACGAAACCAGTGCAGGTTTGCTGGGACCGAGCACCGAGACTGGTAGTCCCACGTGTCGGTAGGAGGCAAACCAGCGCCCGGCATGGTTCCCCCACTAACGGGGAGGCAGGAACTGCTGGTCTGCAGGCACGTGGGCGCACGCGTTCACACGCGGAGGAGTGCTCACACTCAAACACACAAATCCTTGAGGCTCCTCAAAGCTACCTGGAGACACGCTCCTCTGCGGAGAGCCTGGGCTACGCTGGGGCAGGGGCACTCCTTCCCAGCGCAGACGCCGACACCCGACCCTCGGCGGGGTGGCCCTGCCCCAGCGCCCCTCGCACAGACCAGGCTTGTTCCTGGGGGCCCAGCCAGCGACTGGGGGAGGCTCTGGGGAGACTGGGAGGGTCAGTCCTTGCAAAGGGGCTGAGTTCCCAGGGCAGGCAGTAGCAGGAATGACACAGCAGCACGGATGCTGCCAACCCCCTACACTTCAGAGCATGGGGCAGCACTGCCAGAGGGGTCCTCACCCCTACTTCCCTCTTGCCCCAGTAGCCCCGGGATCTGGGGGAACTCAACGATGGAACAGACAGGAGGATCTGGCTGTGGCGGCTAGCAGAGGGCTCCTGACAGCACAACCCTCCCCACCGCCTCACCCTGACAGCCACACACAGAGACACGAGGGAGGAGAAAAGAGGCAGAATGCAAAGAGAGAGGAGAGGACAGACTTTGCAAGCCACAATCATGTGCCTGGGTGCCACCAGGAACGGCTCGGCTGCTGCGAGGTGTCACCTGCCACCCCTGCACCACGGCTTGTTTCGTGCAGGCCACCGTCCTGAAAACACTAGGGCCCCCAAGGCCTGCCTGCGCCGGCAAGGTGATCTGTGACGGGTGCAGTGGTCACAAACAGCTCCCGAGGACCAGAGGTAACAGACGCACCTTGCGCTGACCTCTCAAGCAGGGAAGGTGGGGTTGCCCCTCCGCCTCCTAATCCTAAACCCCCTACAAATCACCAGATGGCTGGGAAAAGCTTGGCAATGCTGGGAGAGATGTGGGCTGGATGGAGAAGAAAGCACATGAAGGAAGAGTGTGGCAACCGTGAGGGGCTCTGCTCTCAGGAGGGGACAGACGGTGACCGGGGCACAGCTGCCCATGACGGAGGTCCCCGAGGAGCCCGGAGGACCGGGACGGGAGACCAGTTCTCTTAGTGCCTCAGCACCCAGACCTGGGGGAGAGGACCAGAGAAGATCAGGCCATATAGGACCATTCTTGAAATCCTGCCTGGCCTTCTGCACAGCCCTGCCACTGCCAACGGTGTTGTGGCATACAGAGCACAGCGCCTGGGTCAGTCCCTGCCAGCCCAGCCAGGACACCGGACTCCTCCGGGTGCCTGTGGCCTGTGTCCCTGGGCATCCCCACACAGCCACGGCCGAGTATCTGTGCCAGCTAACCCAATCTCTCACTCCACAGGGACTGAAAATCTCTGCCCAGAGCAGAGCCTTGAGCGTGCTTCGAGCTTCATTTCTGAGTGACAAGAGGATGGGGACAGGTAGCACACCAGGAAACGATACCCGACAGGCAGCGGGAAACCAGGTCACAGGCGCAGAGAGCGGGGGGCCAAGGATGGGGTCTTGGAGGACCTGGTGGCAGATGAAGGCTGCTGGCACTGGCATGAAATCCGGGAGCTTGTCAAGGCCGAGAAGCCCAGAGGCTCAGAGGATGGCAGTATCGACGTGCAGGCAGGAGCACGGTGCTGTCACGGGGGAGGAAGGTGGATGGATGTGCTCATCCCAGCTCTGCGAGGCCTGAACTACCCTCCAGAAAATAAGGTGACTGCCACCAATGGCCCCTGAACACCCTCTCCTCCTCAGCACAGAGAACGGCTGAAGGTCGCCCCGCGCAGGGGTGGCAGGGGCGGCAGCAGCTCTGCCAGACACAGCTTTGCGGCGCGCCAGAGCTGGCAAGCCCTGCTCCCAAGAGGACATGGCATGCAAAGTCACCAGAAGAGAGGGTTAATCTACAATCTACCCGATCCTACAGCTGCTTCTAGAGCTACCCCCAAGATCTGCTAAACGCAGCACACGAGCTCCCGGTGCAGAGGGGCATTTTCAGTGCTAGACACGGGGTGTGCATGCCGCAGTGCTACGAAAGGCAGCGGCACACTGGCTTCCTAGCACTGCTCTGAAAATGCTCCCAGCAGAGCAGTCACCATAGAGCCGCTGCCTGTGGTTCATACGGGGTAGAGCTTCCGAAACAGCGTAGAGAGTACGCACGTGCTCACATATCCAGTCAGGATGCGTATATGTGCAGATCACCGTATAAAGGGACATACGCAAAGCAAACGCCTTGAAATCCGATGTGGTTGACCCTCCCCTGGCACGGGACAGCAGTGTCCTGTGGGAACCCTTCTTCTTCCCACCTGCAATAATCGGAGGCTGGACGCGTGGGTGACTGCCTGTCCGGGCGCGCGCACTGGGGACAGGCAGGGTGAGTGGGGCAGGGGTTGGCACGCATCCCGCTGCTCATGGACCACTCCTGAGCGAACAGGCTGTTTTACAGAGGATCCCAGTGCCTACAGATTCAGAGGAAGGGAGGGGAGGGGGCAGTGTGACACGTCAGCCATCTGAGGATGGTCCTCCATGTCTAAATAGCGCGTTAAGATTCACATGCCTGCGTTCTCCACACACTCATGCCACGGGCTGATCCTGGCCTGTCCCTCCTCAGAACCAAGCAGAGCAGGGAGAGAGGAGAGGACACCAACACTCTGCAGAGCTGGACACCACACCAGCACCCCTGCCTCTCCCCAGGGCAGGCGCCGCGGCCCAGCCTCAGGCGGGTGCGGGCGGCGGTGCTCTGCCGGGACACCCTCGCGCGCGAGCAGCCCGACACTTACATCAATCTCGCTGAGGATGACGTCAATGATACTGCCAATCACTATGAGGAAGTCAAAGACGTTCCAGGGGTCCCCAAAGTAGCCCTGCCAGAGAAGAGCCAGAGAAGTGGAGTGAACATCCAAGGGTCAAGTCAAGGAGGAGACAGATGCTGGAGCCCAGAGGAGGGAGTGTCAGAAGGATCACCAGTGACCTCTGGGACCTCAGGGAGAGCCAGAAGAAGGCTGGTCAGACCTGGTATCCTCTGGTCAATTGTTTGGTCCTGTCTTGCAATGGTGTGAAATGAGGAGGGTGGAACGAGGTGGTGAGAGCTATGATCCCACCAGTGACAGATGTCTCTGAAGATGGGAACAACGGCCGGCTGGATTGGGTTGGATTTGGCTAGCAAGCGTAGTTCTGAATAGCAGTCCTTCCAGAAACTCACAGGTCCTGCGCATCAGAGTCCCCAAGGATCTCGTAAAGAGAAGTTTGGAGTGGCAGGCCTGAGGGTGCTTGTACTGGCAAGACACCCAGTGCAGGGCAAATGGACCCCCCTGGCCTGGCCTGAGGCCCTTTGCTGCTCTCCGGACCATGCCCTCCTCTCACCTTGGCTTTAAAGGCCATGAGCTTGAGGATCATCTCCAGGGTGAAGAGTACGGTGAAAGCCACATTGAGGATGTCTGAGATGTGGTTCATTTCTGCAGACTGGTTATAATGCTGAAGAGAAGACAGGAGGAGCTGTGTTAGCCCATGGCAGGTCCAGCCTCCCTTGTGAGCTCAGAGGGGTGTGCTGGATGCAGACCCCACTCCCACAGACCTGTGGCTCAGCAGTGGTCAGCAAGAGGGAAATTTCCCCCTGCAGCCCCTTCTCTGAGCTCTCCTCACCCAACGCGTCCCACTTTGCCCCTATCCCCAGGGCTGCTGAGCACACACCACAAGCTTTGCTGTGTATGAAAGACCTCCTCCCCAGAAGGTCTCTGGGAGGTGGCAGGGCCGAGGCAGCCCGTCTGCCACCGTGGACATCCCTCCACCACCCGTGGTGAGCACTGTGCCCCTTACCTGCATGCCTAGGCAGATGGTGTTCAGCAGGATCAAGAAGAACATGAGGTACTCAAAGTAGGAGGAGGTGACCACATACCAGATCTGGTACTGGTAGGGGTTCTTGGGGATGTAGCGTCGCAGCGGGCGAGCCTTCAGAGCATACTGCACACACTGGCGCTGAGGAGGGGAGAGCAGGTGTGATCCCACAGCCATAGTGGGGCATGAGGCAGTGCCAGGGGCACAGGCACAGAGCCAGCACCACCGGCACTGCACGTCCCCACAGACACAAGGTGGGTCCTCCTGGCTTCTCTCAGCACAGCGACGTGGGCCAGGGACAGCAATGGTTCAAGTATCTGCTGGGCTTTCCCCAGAGCACCTACATGGGACCAAGTTTCCAACGTCATTGCTCGCCCCCAAAGATTGCCATGCTGCCCTTGAACTGACCACTCCGGTCCTGAGCCTGCCTGGTTATCATGGCCTCATCCCAGGGTCTCTCAGGACTGACCAAGAGCAGCCTGAAGACATCACATGAACCAGGGGTGAAGGAGGCACTTCCCTCCCCAGCAGAACAGAGCCATCTCTGCTGGGTTCACGTGCAGCTCAGCACCCCCAGCTCAAGGTGCCTGTGCAACCCCTTCAGGCTTGCTCAGCACGTGAGCATGCCAGAACCTCCTCACCCCTGTCTAGCTGGCCTCCCCAGTGCACGCGCCACGTCCGCTGCCGATGCTGCTCTTGCTTCTGCTGCTTTCAACCTTGATGTCCCCAGGCAGAACCACAGCATGACAGCATCACAGAAGGGCTGACAGTGGAAGGTGCCTCTGGAGATGGTCTAGTCAAAGTTCCCTGCCCAAAGCAAGGCCAGCTAGAGCATGTTGACCGTGCTGCCCAGGATTGTGTCCAGTTGGGTTTTGAATACCTCCAAAGATGGAGACTTCATAGAATCATAGAATAGTTTAGGTGGAAAGGGACCTTTAAAGCCCACCCAGTCCAACCCCCTGCCAGGAGCAGGGACATCTCCAACCAGATCAGGTTGCTCAGAGCCCCGTCCAACCTGGCCTTGAATGGTTCCAGGGATGGGGCATCCACCGCCTCTCTGGGCAGCCTGGGCCACTGCTCCACCACCCTCAGTGTAAAAAATGTTTTCTTGACGTCCAGTTTGAATCTGCCTCCCCCTGTTTTAAAACCATCACCCCTCGTCCTGTCCCAGCAGGCCCTGCTGAAGAGTCTCTCCCCATCTTTCCTGCAGCCCCCTTTAGGCACTGGGAGGCCGCTCTTGGGTCTCCCCGGAGCCTCCTCTTCTCCAGGCTGAACAGCCCCACTCTCACAGGAGAGGTGCTCCAGCCCTCTCATCACCTGCTTGGCCTCCTCTGGACCCTCTCCAACAGCTCCACGTCCTTCTGATGCTGGTGGCTCCAGAACTGGACACAGTACTGCAGGTGGGCTCTCACCAGAGCAGAGCAGAGGGGCAGAATCCCCTCCCTCGACCTGCTGGCCACACTCCTTTTGACACAGCCCAGGATGCGGTTGGCTTTCCGGGCTGCAAGTGCACATCTCACGTCATCTCAGTGGTCCCTTGCTGGACTCACTCCAGTTTGTCCACATCACTTTTGTACTGGGGAGCCCAGAACTGTCCACAACCTCTGCTCCAGCTCAGTGTGAACCCCCCATCTGCACCAGAAGGTTCACCCCCTGATTCTGGTCTGCTCTGCCCTTCCCTTGGAAGGCTTGCGTTGTGCCAGGCATGGGCCCAGCTGACCCTGCCCTAGCAGCAAACAGACCTGGGGCAGATTTAAACTCATCTGCACCAGCAGTGCCACCACTAAAGGGCTGATCCCAACCAGCCAGCCCCAGCAGCGCCAGATCCCAGGCTGGTCCACCTTGCCCAGTCCCAGCAGTCCCATTACCTGGTTCTTGTCCAGTTCACAGTTCTTGTACTCGCTCTCCCCCTGCTCCTGGAAGGTGACAATGACAAAGCCCACAAAGATATTCATCATGAAGAAGGCAATGAGGATGATGTAGATGATGAAGAACATTGCAATCTCCACCCGGTAGTTGTAGATAGGGCCTCTATCCTCAGCGTTAGTGTCAATGGCCATGTAGAGCAGCCTACAGGAGGGAAAGTGAGGCAACAGAGATCCTAATTACGTGGCAAAGAATCTCTCCTCTTGAAGTTATGGAGAGCTCTGAGGACACCCCAAATCCAACAACGCTGGGTCAGGGCTGCTGGGATGACCTTGTCAGGTCCGCAGCCACCAAAAGGCCTGCGGCAGGGACCTGCTCCCAGCACAGACCCATCCCTCGGCAGGCCCCGTGCACAGCCAGACTCACTCTGGCCAGCCCTCGAAGGTGGAGACGGTGAAAAGCGACATCATGGCTGAGAAGACGTTGTCGAAGTGGAAGTTGCTGTGCATCCAGACACGCTCCTGTAGCTCGATCTGTGTGGGGTCCCCATCCACGTAGTTGATGAAATAACCCCTGCAGCAGAAGGGATGGGGTGCTCATCGGGCAGGGCCCCCTCCAGACCACCCACCGCGGCACCGGCCCAGGGCTCTGCAGTCCCTGGGAGGGGAGGATGGCCCTCTGCTTGTTTCTGATTTACCCCAGGGTGAGGGAGAACAGCACGAGACCCCAGCCCCGCATTTTGGATGCGACATCCCCACGCAGGAACACAAGCGGCTGCCGCCACAGCCGCTCCTCCCCTCCGTGGCCACCGCTCCGCTGGGGCTGAGCTGCAGAGAGCTCTTACCTGCACTCCTTCTCCGTCATCTTGGATGGGTCTGTGCACCTATAGAACTTGCCCTGCATTCGAGAGAGATCAGGAGAGATTTTGCTGTGACTTCAAAAGCCCTGGGGAGTTGTGACTTTTTCACAGCCCACAGTCAGCCCCCACCCGGCCTCCGTGCTGACTCTGGCCCCTGCCTGACACCATCACCGGCTTCCCCACTCTGAACTCCAACGCAACCCAGTTCACAGGGTGCTTCAGGGGCCACGGCAGACCCTGGGGTCAGCCCCAGGCTGAGAGAAGCAAACATTGCCTAGCGCTGGGAACAATCCTTCCACGGCCCTGAGCCGAGACCTTTCTAGCTCATCCTATCTGGGAGCCAACTACTTGGAAAACAGGGAAGAAAGCAGTAACCACAGAATTAACGAAAAGTTAAGGACTGCTGACAGGTCGGCTCAGTCTGCAGACTATCCTGAAAGCTCTCCCCACACCAGCTGGGAATTTAAGCTCAATTATTAGAACAACGCTGAGCTCAGCCAGGGCCAGATCAGTCTTGGAGCAGCCAAGGCCTGGAGAGCGAGAGTGGTGCTGCGAACAAGGAAACACTTTGCATCCAAAGCGCAGAGGAAGGCAGAAGCACTCGCCGCCTTAGAAAGGGGGAAACTGAGGCAGTAAGCAGGGCGAGGCAGCTGGTCCCTTCACACGTGCTGTCTGGACTTCACAGTACCCTGGGTGTTTCCCTCCCTCCTCCCACCGCAGGCTCTTCTGCCAGGAGGTCTGGTGCAGGCAGGTCTTGCAGAGCACAGAGAGTGCTGACCCCAGCACTGGGAGACACCATCCCCAAGGGTTACGACCAGAAGAACCTGAGCAGGACACGTCTGAGCAGAACCTCACTCCTGCCCATCTGAGATGCCTCTCACCTTGAAGAGCTGGACCCCGATGCAGGCAAACATGAACTGCAGCAACGTCGTGACGATCACAATGTTACCGATAGTCTTGATGGCCACGAACACGCACTGGACCACGTGCTGCGGAGGTCGAGGACAGTGTGCACGTGAGTATGGCTGGCGCAAGCCCCTGCTGTGTGTCCCACACCCTCTCACTGCAAGGATGGGTCCCAGGAAGAGCAGGAGCCTGCTGAGAGCAGTGGGATGGAGCTGACCTCTTCCACAGATGGGCAAGGGAATTGTTTTCCTGGCCCCGCAAACCCTACAGGGCATGATGCCCTCCCGTGAGGACTTCCATGGGCCGAGGACCCCCTCTTACCTTCAGCCCCTTTGCCCTGTTAATGGCTCGCAGAGGCCTCAGCACCCTCAGCACCCTGAGGATCTTCACCACTGAGATGGTACTGGACCTGAGGAGGGAGGCAAAGCTGAGACAGGGCAATTCCCCTGCCCAGGCCAGCCTGGCACAGCTCCACCAAGCAGCCAGGGAGGCCAGGCTGGGACCAGGGGTGAGGGGCAAGGGATGGCAGAGACATGGGGATGTCACTAAGCCATCACCCCACATAAGGCCAGGGGACACTGGCAGCTGAAGAAAGCAGCTCCAGATTGAACTCCTACACAGATCTTCACCTTTGACACTCAAGAAGTTTGTCTCCCTGTCTCCCAGCTGCGCATGCCCTTTCCCCCTAAGCATGACTTCACGGACAATAACACACGGGCTAACGCCCAGCCCTTGGGCTGGCTGCTGCTTCTCCATCCAGCACGGAGAGCTGCAGCACCCCAACCATCCTGCCAGGCTAACGGACCAGTGCCCACCCCGCGAGGTGTGGAGGTGCTTACTCAATTCCCATGGAGATGAGGGAGACAGCGACCACCAGCAAGTCGAGGATATTGAAAGAGTTCCTGCAGAAGGAGCCTTTATGCAGGAAAGCACCATAGGCTGTCATCTGGGGAGCAGAAGGAGTTAGGAGAGAGGCCAGACAAGGCTTGGGGGCACGGTCCCTCCACAGCCCTGGGGCACACAAGGCATGAGGGGCTTCTCACAGCTCCATGGCCCGGGGACTCTATCCTGCTCGGACTTCTACCTCTGCCATGGCCCACCTGTCCCTGCGTCACTGCGCAGCTGACTCAGCTGCCTGACCTCACTGGAGGGGACACATAGCCTCCGGGGCAGGTCACACACCACCTACACTGCATGATCTCTGGGAATGCGAGGATCAGCCGGCAGCTTCTCCTTGCTGTGACCTCAACCTTGTGCCCAAAGAGCGCAAGTGTCCATGGCCAGAACAGTCCAGACCCGTGCGCTGGGTCACGCGCATGGCCAGGATCATGGGGCACAAGGGACTCACCTTCAGGACAATTTCAACTGTGAAGACAGAGGTGAAACCAATGTCAAAGTATCCAAGGATCTGGAAACAGAAACACCATAACTGGATGAGATTTGGGTGACATGGGAAACGCTCCAATGTGTTCAAACATCCTGGCATTGAGGTTTTGCCCTCCACTCTGTGGACTAGGGAACCCACCTAGCTCAACAGAGCTTCTAAACGCAATGCCAAGACAGCTCCTGAATTTCCCTCAGCTTTGCTGATTTTTCCCCAGTGCGTCATCCAGCCTGCAGCCTGGGACCAAGCTCTCAGTCCCCAAGTGAGTGAGGCTCGACCAGATTCCCCTGAAAGCATCTGATCCCCAAAAGCACCGAGTGCCCTGGGAAGCTGTCTCATGCGAGATCTCCCAGTCCCTGCCAGACACTGCATGGGTGCAGACCCATTTGTGCCTCCTGTGTGGCTAGAACTTTGGCTGCTACTGCTCCATGCCGGCAACATTTCCAGTGTGCCACCTCATGGGACGTCCCTATCCCAGTAAGCCACCACAGCCTTGGACCAAGGTAATCCCGCACAACCGACCAGGTGGATCTCTTCACCCAGGAGTAAAATGAGATATGGAGCAGTAAAAACTTGCCTCAGCTGTGCCCTGAATGGAAAGCTCAATCAGCCTCTCCTCCCAGAGCGTGTTGCCCTCCCAGAGCCAGGGATGACATCTGGCAAACAGGTCTCTGCTTACTGGGGAGCTGGGGGTCTTCACGAGGTCTCCTCCACCCACCCCAACCCTCCACAGCTACACGGGCACCTGATTGCGGAAAGACTCGGCCCGGATGGGATCCTCAGCTGCCAGCGAGATGCTGCTCAGCAGAATGAAGAGCAGGATGAAGTTGGTGAACCAGGTGGCGTTGACAATTCTGTGGCACAGCATTCGAAACCTGTCAGGGACACAAACGGCATGAGACGCTGCGAGGGGCCAGAGGGACATCAGATAGGGCCACGGTAGCTTGGAACAGGGTTATGGCTAAACCTTGAAGACAGGAAGGTCCTAGGCATAAAGGAATGTCTGTGCCAGCCCTTCCACAGAGAAGACTTTTCCCAGTGAGATGGCTCCCTTCAGAACTGGCTGTTCTGCACAAGTAGGACCCCACTGGGAAGGGTCAGTGCCAGAGGTACTCGAGCCAGGCCTGGCTCCACAAGGCAGGGAGAAGGGTCAGTGCCTACTTGTTGGTTGGGCTGAAGATGAAGAAGGAGCTGGCTTCAGGCATGGGCACAGCCTTCTCTTTCAGCTGTAGCTCTGCGAGGGGACGCGGCCGAGGACTCAGAGGGATTTCAGGCTCATCTTCCTCATCGTCACCTGCAGGGTGGCCACGAGGAGAGAAATGCAAAGAATCACCCAGAGAGGGAACGTGACCTTATGGACAATCCTCTGATCCTGTGATTTGGATTTGGCATCTGTGCCAGAAGGACCTCAGTACCCCAAGGCTGGTGGAGGGTCACCACATCCTTCGCTCCTCACACAGCCAGGGTTCTGGCACCGTCTCTCTGCAGTGCCTCCCCAGCTCTCCTGCTGCCCAGCTAGGGACAAGTCTTACCTGGGAAGTCTGCAGAAGGGTAGGGGTCTTTGATCTCATTGACACTGGATTCAAACTCGTCCACTTTTAACTGAAACAAGGGAGAGACAGAGAGAAGGACATACAGCTGCATGTGCCAGTATTGCTGCCAAATGTTGCACGTTGGCCAGGCTCTTTGAAGCCACGTGGGACAAGCAGTGTCCCTGCATTTGGCCCGTACAGCACCAAGCACACGGAGTCCTGGCCCAGGATGGAGCAGGGTGAGGGGAAACACCTCGGGGATGCTGCAATGTGAGCAAAAAGCAATATCAAATGGGACAGGGGAACGTGTGCTGGGCAAGAGCCTGGGGCCATGCACTTCTATCATGGGTGGAAAAAGAGATGGGGTGACTCCTGGGTGAGTTCCCATGGGGCATGTCTGGAAAGTGGACAGGGAAGTAGCTGCTGGCCAGACGCTTACAAGAGGCAGCTCAGCACGCAGTCAGGCAGCTGAATAGAGGGGTTTGCATACAGGGGGTGGACGTGTCTGGAAAGCTGCTGACCTGCTCTGCTCCCCTCCACACTGGTGTGCACCAGCCCATCTCAGCCACTGACAGCTGTGGCCCAGGAAATCAATCGGAGCCAGCAATGGACCAGTTTCACCAGGCAACGTGTCCTGCCTGGGCCCAGACAGCCCTCATCACCAGAGGATCCTAAGGTGAGGAGCGATTCTGGGCCAGAAGAGTCCAGACCCAGGCTGGCTCCAAGCCTTTGCCAGTCCTGGACAGTGGGAGGAGGAGCCTGGTCCCTCACCAGGAGCTCCCCAAGGTCCAGCCCCATCAGCACTGACCTTGGCTGTTGTGGGAATTCCTTCTCCCTTCGCTTTCTGCTCAAGTTTCTTTGCCAGCATCTGCTTCTCATCTTCAGACTTCTCTGGGTAAGCTCTGAGCGGAGAGGAGAGGAGAGCAGGAACTGAACTCTGGGCAGGGGCATGCACAGTGCTGCTCCGTCCCCTCACACCAAAGCAGTCGATTTGGGAGCTCCCACTGCCAGGGACTGCAGCACTCACCTGGACATCTTCCGCCGCTTGCGTTCTTCTGCTTTGGCCTTCTGGGCTAAGGTCAGGCTCTCAGCCTCGGCCAGGTTATCAACTGCAATGGCCAGGAAGACGTTGAGGAGGATATCTGGAGGGACAGTGCTAAGGCCATGAACTTGGTTCCCGTTTGGAGGTTGTGGCCAGAGCTGCCCATGGTGCAGGGTGCCCTGAGAAACCTTCCTGGAATTGAACCCTTGAGAAAACCCTGGCTGGTGGTCCCTAACCCTGCACCTATCCTTGTTGAGTCCTGAGCTCTGGGCTGGCTGCCCAGCTCAGTTTGCCCAGCTCAGTCTTGTTACTGCATTGACTGATGGCTGAATCTATGCCTGTTGGTTATCCAAACCTGCTCCGCGGGGTGTTTTTCTCCACACTCCATCCACCAGCCACCACCAATGCAAGCCCTGAAGCCTGTGGTTTGTTTCCCTGCTCTTCAGAATTGAAAACCTTAAGGCAAGCACCGAAAAGCTTAAGGAAGCCCTCCCTCTCCCCCCGCTTCACGCTCCTGGGTAGCTGATGCTGTGAGACTGCGTAAGGAACCTTGGCCTGGCTTCACAGGCAGAAGATACAGTTTCCACAGACGAAGAGGATGATGAAGTAGATGCAGACCAGCATGCCGGGAAAGGATGGGCCCCCGTAGGCCATGATCCCGTCATACATGATTGAATTCCAGTCCTCTCCAGTCAGGATCTGGGAGCGGAGCAGAAACAGGGGCTCAAGAGCCCCCACAGCAGAGCATGGCAGACCCCCACAGCTTGATCGTGCCCTCCCGGCTCCAGCCCCAAACCCTCACCCAGACAGACCCCCACCTCCCTGCTCCAGCCTTGAACCTGTCCTACAGTTCATGACCCTAACCACACTTCCCTGCTCCCGTCTCAAAGCTACATCACCACCCACAAACCCACACCTCTCTGAGCCCCAGCTCCTGCCCAGAGACCCACGGCCCAGGCGAGACACCCACCACCCTGTTCTCCAGCTCCCTGCTGCCCTTCCCACAGCCCCACACCTGGAAGACGCTGATGAGGGCCTGGGGGAAGTTGTCGAATGTGCTGCGCCGTACTTCCATGTCCTCAAAGTCAAACTTGCCCCCAAAGAGCTGCATGCCCAGCAGTGCAAAGACGATGATGAAGAGGAAGAGGAGGAGGAGCAGGGAGGCAATGGAGCGGACCGAGTTGAGCAGGGAGGCCACCAGGTTGCTCAAGGATGTCCAGTACCTGGGGAGAGGAGAGACAGGAGTGTGTGAGAGGAAGGAATGAGGAAGGCTGTGGGGACGACCAGGCAGGTGCAGGGAACAGACCGCCTGGCCCAGGTGGATGTGCTGGCAACCCAGCAAGGGGGGGTCTGGACCAGCACCGCTCACAGGCTGGGCACTGGGACTGCTCCAGCCAGGCCCCAGGAGGTGGAAATGAAGGTCCAGGCGTGGTGTGACAGATAGGACACCCTGCTGCCTGCACAGGGCACCAGCAGGCAGGATGGGGAAGGGGGATGAACACACAGCACCCCAGAACCCAGAGCAAGAGGTGCCCCAAGAGACTTCCAGCAAGCCCTGATCTGTCCTCCTTGCCTCCTGCAGACAGAAATCCCCAGCTTGACTTTGTTCCTCCATCCAGGAGCTACCAGCTCTGCTCATGCTACAGTCCTCCCCAGGGACAAGGCCAGTGATGCCTGTGGACCGCGAGCCCTCATCACCCCCAGAGCTCCCTCCCCAACCTGGTGATCTTGAAGATGCGGAGGAGCCGGATGCAACGCAGCACAGAGATGCCCAGGGGTGACAAGCTGCCGAGCTCCACCAGGATGGTCTCCAAGATCCCCGCACACACCACGAAGCAGTCGAAGCGGTTGAAGAGCGACATGAAGTACTGGCGCAGGCCCAGCGCGTACATCTTCAGCAGCATCTCAGCCACGAAGAGTGCTAGCAGCACCCGGTTGGCATTGTCTGGGGTGGGAGATCCAGCCCATCAGAGCGTGAACCTCTTCATCCCAGCACGGCACAGCAGGAAGGGAAGGAGAGCAGAGCTGCTCACCTCCCTTCTCTGCCCCCACTAAGTCCTGAGCTGCAGCAAATGCTGCTCTTCAGGGAGCACGCAGGAGAGGAAGATGAGAAGGGCGATGTGCAACTGTGTGCTTGTACGTGTGAGAGTGCGGCTGCACGGTGCATGTGATCCCTGCAGCGTGTGCACGTGTACTGGGCTACACGTGTGCGCATGCACGTGCAACTGAGCTATGTACACGTGTGCACAGCTGTACTCCATGTGTCTGTCTGTGTTTGCACATGTCTGGGGTACAGCCCCCATAAATGTGCGGGGCTGTACCGCATGAGTGCATGCAACGTGTGTTTGCATGTACTGTGTATGTACAGGTGTAAACGTACACACTCTATGTGTGCGCAAACCCTGCACATGGATGTCTGCAGGGTGTCCCAGGCCCTCCCTCCCCTCAGGTCTCTGCTCACCTTGCACTCGTGTCAGCCATTCTGGCTGGAAGTGGTGCTCAGAGGCGATGGAGAGGGTGTTCAGTGCCACCAGCAGGATGACAAGCCAGTAGAAGAACTTGGACTTCACCACATCCCTGCACTTCCTACGAAACATTCGGTTCCAACGCCTCCACTGACGGCTGGAGAGACAGCCAGAGGGTCAGCAGGGCAGGCCAGCGGGTCCTGCCCTGCCCAGGGCTGTGCCTGCAGACTGCAGAGCAAAGCCACCCCTGCTCCCTGCTCCAGGGGCCTTCCCTGAAAAGGGCTGAAGAACAAAACCCCGCGCCTGACACTTGGTGTATTCACTCAGGCATCGCAGCTCATTCACACAAACACCTTCTGGCTCCTTTTTGGCCTACAGTCACTTCTGGTTGGCTGCTACAGGCCCAGCTCCGAAATCACCAGACACGCTGCCTGGGCCGTGAGAGGATGCTCAGAGTCTGGTCCCAAAGTGAAGAGGCTGTCCACCCTGAAGTGGCTTTTTGCCAGTACCAGAGCATAATTCCCTGTCTGCTGTTCGCAATGTTTGCATGTTCTTCCTGAACACACAGCCCTTGGCTCTCCCCAGAAACCGGTGGCTGACAAGAAGGCCTGGCCCAGGCAGGACAGCAGGTGAGAGACTGTGCAAGCCCACACGCAGAGCAGCAGATGGTTCAACGACTGCATACTTACAAGTAGAGAATCCACTTGTTCATGCCCTCAATTTCATACAAGCTCTCTGTCTCTGACCCTCCTTCATCTGATGGCATCATACCTACGGAGGGAACGACATCCCAGGCTTTCCTTGGAGCCCTTGGGAAGAACATATGGGTGGGGACCTCTCCTAGGAGCACACCAGGAAGAGCTTCCCCATCAGAAGTGAAATCAAGAAATGTCATCTCAGGGAGACAGCAGCGAGAGTTTGGACAGAAGGTCAAGTGCAAACCAAGTAGGAGGCAGCAGGAACAACTGCCCTGCAGCAAGAGCAGCAGCAACCCACTTCTAGTCCCTCAGAATTGTCAAGCAATGGCAGGGAATTCATGCATCTGTTAGCGTGCGAGCTAGTAACCCCGCGCTCTGCCCCTGCACGCAGAAGTGTACATGCTCCTCATGGCTTCTCACGGCCATTTCAAGTGCATTCTGCCAAAGGAGACCCAGGCCTTGCTAGTAGTCTGCAAATCCTAAAGACAGTGGTTAAGGTGGAGATTTAGCTAAGTTATTGCTAATTTGGGTCAGATTCAGTAAAATTATTGAGGAAAGGGAAAAAAAAAAAAAGGAACCTGTTCTGTAGAAGTCAAAGCATTTCATTTTATAGGTTTTCAAGCAAAATGAGTCTTTGTGACTTCTCCAAAGATCACCCTCCCTCCCTAGGATGCTCAGTGTTAGGAACCCAACCCTCATGCTAAGAGTCTTTGACCAAGCACAGCTGGTACCTTCTCCCCTGGCCCGGTCACTGTCCATGACCTCTGCGTGGGTGATCCAGTCCATGTAGCCCTTCAGATCCTCCTCCAGCTGCTGCTTCTCCCGCAGCTTCTGAAACGTGCCCCGCGACTTGGCCTTCTCACGCTCTTTGGTGAACTCACTGGGACAAGGCAAGCAGCAGAGTGAGACTCAGGAGGGGGACGGCGTGGAGGTCAGGTACCACAGCCCTGTGCCAGGCCAGTCCTGGCAGAAAGAAAAGGTCTGAAATACCCTACCACCTTGTGCTACCACTAGATTGCTCTTGTGACTTTCCTCTCTCTTGGCCCTGTACCACAGTGCAAGATCACGGGGGATCAGCACCTGATGCCTGATGGCACGCAGGGTTTCCTCCCCTCCACTGGCTGCTCCTTGGGAGCTCCTTGCTACAGGATGCTGTGGTTGGACAGGCCAACTAACACTGGAAGTTGGAGGCTGTGGGACTTCACCAGCCCTGCTAAGGATTAGAGCAAGTGGGGTCTTGCCGATCTCAGAGGCAGAAAGCCCCAAGCTCTCCACATGGAGAAGGTGAGCTCATCACGTGGCAAGTAAACAGGACACATGGTAACATGGAAAAGACAAGTCTGCCAATGCAGGGGATACCACTCTTCTCATTCTTTTTTAATTCATTTACTTTCTCTCCTGGTATCTGGCAGGACAGCAGATCTGCTGCCCAGCCAATCTGGTGTTGCCATGTGTTAGTAACAGGTCTCAGACATTAGAGGTGGTGGATGCCCCATCCCTGGAAACATTCCAGCCCAGGTTGGCCGGGGCTCTGAGCAACCTGATCTGGTTGGAGATGTCCCTGCTCCTGGCAGGGGGGTTGGACTGGGTGGGCTTTGAAGGTCCCTTCCCACCCAAACCACTCTGTGATTCTATGATTATAACAACCACTACAAATACTAAGCCTCAGAACTTGTCAGACTGTGTCTGGATTTTCCTGATCTCGAGCATATTTGAGCTGTATTTGCAAAAATATTTTAGAAACTTTCGCTGTGCCTGCAACTTCCTCTAGGATCAGATAACTATTGTCCAGCTCGTCCTGCTGCAACAGCCAGGTGCCTCTGGTCTGTCTTGTGGTTTTGAGCCTGTTTCAGTTATAATAATACCCAGCTGGTTTGAACCTTGTGCAGCTGTATGGTTCTTGCCACGGAAGGAGACTAACAAATCCAAGTAATTAGGGTGTAACTAACCCTGTGAACTATAGAGGCGATGACTGCGATCCACTTGCGCGCACAGGACTGAAACATATAAAAAAGCCCCTGAGCCTACACAGAACTGAGGAGAAAAGCTCCCCTAACTCCTCAGGACAACACATACTTCCCAGCAACAAAATCTGGATGCTGGCAGCTCACCAGAGCAATGCAAGGTAGGTTGAGCGTTGCACCAGAGATAATTCATGAACGGCAGCTTTAACTGTACTACTATGGGAATTAGCACTAATTGAGTCGTTTGGCATGGAAGCGTTATGATCATTGTAACCAGACTGATGACAGCTCCTTGTTGTGTTTGGATGAGATCAGACTGACAATAATTCTCTTGGATCCTTCGCATTCATATCAAAGGCGTTTTCCTTAGCTTGGCCGTAAGGAACTGGTGTGTGCTCACAACAGGAGGGCTGCGCTGCGGGTACCAGCGAGGATGAGTGTCTCGACCCAGAGCCGTGGGGTGAGGACTGCTGTTTGAGCTCCCTGCTCAGCTGCTTTTGCTGTGAGTGCTGGCAGACCACGCTACAGACACTTAACAGCGTGCACCATGGCTGTGTTTGCTGACAGCTGCTTGTGCTACAGGGCAAAGATTTCTGTGTCAGGTGTTGAGCTAAAACCTCAGACACCTGGACACTAACACAAGAAGTAACTCCAGGCTTAGGGTTTCTAAGCATGCAAAAAAGGGAAGAGGAATAGGAGAGGAAAAGGAACAGAAACTTCCAGGCTTTCCTCTTGTACTGTTAAAACCAGCCAATGCCCACGCTCTGATCACGCTCGCTGATTTGCTGGCAAAGAGAAAGATCAGGGCGGCACTTACCCGCTGAGCACCCCCAGCACCAGGTTGAGAACGAAGAAAGAACCAAGCAAGATGAGGCTGACAAAGTAGATCCAGGGCCATTCATTCCCAATGGCATCATTCACCTGGCAAGGAGAGAGGCAGATGAAGCACCCTGAGCATGCTGCCCGCTGTCTGTCTCCCCTTAGAGCCCCCTCAACAGCCTCTGGGAGCTCTGTCCCCTCTAAAGGGAGTGCTTGGGATGGCAGCAAACAAACCTGACTCTGAGCCCTGCCTCCTTATGACTCTGCGTCTGGTTTTAGTGGAGGTAAAGCCAGACCCAAGCATTTTGGGAGCAGACATAAACATCAGCCCCACGCCTAAGCCTCAGCAAGACAGTCTGCTAAGGACAGCAAACCACGGGGTTCTGCTGAAGCATCCACCAGCCAGCCATTGTGCCACTTCACAAAGGCAGGAGCTGGAGCACCCTCCTGTCTTATCTGGAGAGCAAGGACAGCTTGGGCGGTGCCTGCAGAGACGCAGAGGACATGCCTGGTTGCACTACGGGACCTGCATCACTCTATGAAGCTTGGTGGGGGCAGGATGGCTTTCACTGGCAGAGAGACCTAGCCCTGCTCTGGGGCCCTGTGTCCTGGAGGGAATTCCCCGCTCCGAGGCAGGACCAGCAGTGACCTCTGCTGAGCTGGGCACCAAGCCCAAGCTTCTGAAGCCTACCCAGTAGAGGACTTCGGTCCAGCCCTCCATGGTGATGCACTGATAGACAGTCAGCATGGCGAACCCGAAGTTATCGAAGTGAGTGATGCCGTTGTTGGGCCCCGGCCAGCCGCTTCGGCACTCGGTGCCGTTGATGGTGCAGTGTCGCCCGTGGCCAGAGCTGGTGCATGGGGCTGGCTTCTCTGGCGCCACCGTGGCAATCACATCTGAGGGAGAAAGTCGTGGTGTGAGCAGCAGGTCAGGCCACGTAGAGCAGGTCCCAGCACCTCCCAGCCTCCTGCACAAGCTTTCCAAAAGGGGCCCCTTTCACCACCTCCTCACACCACATACCACCAGCAAACTGTGTGCTGTACCAACCATCCTTTGGTCCTGCCACAGACCCAGGCCTGATGCTGGTAAGACCAGACTTTCTGCTACCCACAGAACCTCTGTGGTCTCCACAGCAGCCACCCAAAGATCTCTGCCATATGGCCCCTATGCCACAGCCCCACCTGTCCCGAGATAGTAGCAGGTCTTGTGCATCTTCCCCTTGAAGAGCTCTTGCCCAACAATGGCATAGATGATGATCATGAAGAGGACCAGCAGGGCGATGTGGAGCAAGGGCACCATGGCCTTGATGATGGAGTTCAGGACGACCTGAAGGCCTGCACCAAGGAGAAGGGAGAGGATGTCAACCACTTCCTAAGCAGCTTTGGGTGCTACTTGCTTTCCTGCCAGCCCCTCTGACAAGCAGCCTCTGAAATGCTCCATGCCAAGGGAAGTGGAGCACAGATGGGTTGGGATTGAAAATCTCTGAAGCAAGAAATCCTTTCTCTACCCGCCACACACGCATGCGGAAGACCCCAGCAGAGCCAAGCACCAGGCAGAACCAGAGGCTGCTTCATGCCCCTCCACTGTTGCTCTCATCCTGGCTGTATTCACACAAGTTATGGGAGAAGGAGATCCCTGCCCTGAGAAATTCGGGTGAGGTCCTGGCTCCTTTCACACTGGCCACCTAAAGGTGCTGACACTGAGCTACAGAGGGAGCTATATGTGTGCCAACCTGCTGATCCCCCCATTGACAACTGCAAGCTGTAGGGATGAGCAAGAATCTGCGGCCCCTCCGTACCCACCTTGTGACTGGCCATGACCCAGCAGCAACAAGAAACCCACCCCATGGCCCCCCACCCCGGCCAGGCACAGGGGTTCAATCGACCCGCCAGCCCTTCACGCTGGCAGGGCACCCAGCACCCACTTGGCACTCCAGACACTAGGCGCAGGGGTCTCAGCACACGAAACGCTCGCAGAGCCTTCACGTCGAAGCCACCTTTCCCCCCTGAAGTCCCTCCTTGCTTCGCATTGACCTGCTCCAGGGTCATGGTGATAAGCCTGAAAGAGCCGGGGCACAGAGCAGGGAAGAAAGGGGAAGAAGCAGACGGAAGGACAGGAAGAAAGAGAAGGGCATGAGGATGGAGACTAAGAAATCTGTGTTCAGGATTCAGAAGCAGGAAAGCAAGGGACAGGACTCTACCAGCCACACTCAGCCTGACGTGGGGAACAGCTCTTGGCTAAGTCCAACCCCTGCGCGCGCTCACGGCCGGGCACCCCTCCGCTGGGTGCCACCTCCCACCCCCCTGGGGCCCCGTGGACCCTCTCCCTGTGTGCCGAACCCTGGAGGACCCCATGCCACTCCCGATCTCCAGGGCAAGGAGACCTGAGAGGTGTTAAGGAGTCAGACAGGAAGAAACAGGAGTTAGAGAGGATCCCAGGGGATGTCAGGGCATGAAAAAGGGGCCCATGGGAGAAGGCCATGAACTGAGTCTACAAGTTGCCCCCAAACCCACTGCAGTCACTAGAAAAATCGATGTAGCTGGTGGGCTACGGATCAGGCCTGGCACAAACTGAGCACCAGCAGCTTCCCCTCCCTGCATTACCCGAGGGACACGATGGAGAAGTCGAGCACGTTCCAGCCGTTTCGCAGATAGGCATCCGTATGGAAAAGAAACCCATAGGCAATTATCTTGAGCATCGCCTCAATGGCAAAGAAGATCAGGAAGGCGTATTCAATCTTCTCCTGGGGATTGGAAAGGCAAGCAGGAGAGGACGCTCTGTCAGAGCAGGCTGTCACCTCCCTTGGAATCACCACCACAGACGGCTGCCCCCTGCGTGTCTCTGGATCAGCCCCTGCTGCCAACCCGTCTGCCATCTCCCACGCACACCAGGCAGCATTGTCGCTACCCAGGGCAGGAGGGGTTGGCACGCTGAGCCACTGCATGCCACTCTCTGGCCTGCAGCACGATCCCCTGCGTCCCTTCAGCGGCACGCTGCCAGGACCACCTCCCTGGTACCTGTTCTTACAAACCGTGCCAGCAAAGCCACCATTCCCCAACCCAGCACCCAGAGGTGCCTGGCCCAGGGCAGCGCACATCTCTGGTTCTCCTCCCTCACCCTCTCATTCTGCTGTAGCCTTCCTCCCGCAGGCAGCACTGATGCCTCCTCATCCTCTCCAGCTGAGGGCTTGCTGGGTCTGTCCTGGAGACACCACGCAGGCACCACGGGACAAGCCAGCTGCATTACAGCTTCCCTTGTGCCCTGGGCTCCCAGGGCAGCGAGGCTCTGGGCTCGAGACCTCTTGCCTAATGCCAGACACTTGCCTGGCAGTGCTGAGCTGCTAGAAACTGGCCTGGGGGCTGTGCTGGGCAGAGGCATTGCGCCCATTCCCAGGCAGGACCCGGCACCCCTCTGCAGGGGCTCGGCACAGCCCTGCAGCCGCGGGGCCCGGAACAGCTCATCTTTCTCCGGAGCGTGGCCAAGAGCTGCTTGCAGAACCACCTGGTTCTGCCTGTCACTGCCATCACTGCCCTTGCTGCCGACAGCCCTTTCCAGACTGGGATTAAAATCCCTGCGAAGCAGCCAGATGGATGGGGGTATTTATATTTCTGGTTTTTCATGGCCCCTCTCCTCCATCTGCACCTCATGAAGGGCAAGGAGCATCCCTGCTTGGGCTCTGCAGGGAATTGCACCCAGAAAGAAAGAAACGGCTCTCTCAGACCAAACTGGGAGCCGGTCTCCACTGGGGAAGGCTGCAGTGCTGTGAGCACCCCTCCTCCCACGGTCCCTCTGGCCTGCCAAATGGAAAATGTTGTCCATCTGAAAAACCAGAGCCAGGGCTCAGGCAGAAGCTTTGCTCGCTCAATTATCATGTCTGAAAGCATGCCACGTGTCCCTGTACGACTGTCACCTACACAAGTGTCAGTTCCTTGTTGGATCTGAGGGCAGCAATAGTAAGAGCAGCGATTTTTGGTGTTATCAGGGCTCCGTCCTCAAGATTTCCACTAAGACAACTCAACACCGCTCGCCTCCCTCCCTTATCAGTGACAGGTGCCCCTAGTCTGTCCCCAAAAGCTTGTCCTTGCAATCCCAGACATGTAAACACAACTATCGTGAGGATCATTTCAGGCACGGAGGGGCTGCAGAGCCGCACCAGCAGCCGTGGGGGGGTGGGGGGGTATCTCCCCTGCTGCAAATGGAGGAGAAACGGGGAAGCCCACTGCAAGCTACCACAGCCCTGCGGCCGCCAAGGCCCAGGCTGGTGAGTGTCAGGATCCAGCCCGCAGCCCCAGCATTGCAAAAGCTAATTCCTCGCCCTGATTCATCCAGCAGAACAGAAACAGGCTCCAGGGTGTTCAACGAGCAGGGATTTCCCTCTAAAAACCCCCTGCCCAGAATCAAAAGGTGACTTGGAGTCCTTTGGAGAAGCCCAAACCAGACGAACGGTGCTTTGGCCAGCTGCAACAGTATTTGCCCACCACACACTGCCAGCGAGCAGCCAGTTTCAAAGCCGGGCCAAGGAGAGCCAGCAGACAGCCCCCTGCGACCTGCGTACCCCCCTGCATCCCGGGAGAGACACCAACTGCAAATTCCCTTACAGTACCGCTCCGCTGCGCAGACCCAGCCACACACATGGAGCTGGATCGCCCCGACCTGTCCTGCTGGCGTAACCCCTTTAGTAGAAGGAAAAGGCTTGGCACCGCGCGTACAAAGGTTCTGTGCAGTGATCCATCAGCGCTGGCTGGAGCAATCCCCCACCGCCTGGCCTACAGCTGCGGCTCCAGTTCTCCCAGCTTATCTGGCTGTAAACTGTGGGCAAGTGCTGACGTTAGAGCAAAAGCCCAGGCCCCTGGCTAGGAAGACATCTCACAAGCATCTCTGTCAGCGGGCTGAGCGGGGGGAGCCTTTCAGTGAGGTACAGCTCATGGCAAACTCTACCTGGACTCTCCAAACTCCACCTGGCAGGTGTAGCTGCAGGACACATACTGGCAACGACATTCATGTGGCCACAAAGCAATGCCCTGAGCTGGGGCAAACTTACTGCTGCCTTCAGAAACCAGCAGAAAGAAGCTCAGGGATATTTTGTCCCGGCAGACTGGTCAAGCAGTGCATGTCCCGTACCTGCTGCAGACCCTGTCTCATGTGCTGGGGCTGATTTGAGAAAAAATCGGCCCTGCGCCTTTCCCAGCTCAGGCGCCGCCCGTGCTGCAGATCAGCTCGGAGACCGTGCACTCACAACCCAAGCGGTCACCCTGTGCTTGTGCCACGAGCGAGACACGGCGGACCCCGCGAGCCAGGCGCACGCCGCGTGCGGGCACAGCTCCGCTGACTTCACAGAAGCCCTGGCCGGTTTCTAGCAGCTGTGCCACCGCCGCCCACCGTTCCCTCACCACCCCCAGAACTCAGAGCTGGCTACCGATGGCGGGAGGCTGCTTAGGGAAGGGCGGCAGGGCCGCCTGGCAGAGCTGGGATTGGGTGTACGAAGAGCCCAGCCTTCAAATAAGCCGCTATAAAAAGATGCAGGCAGCTACACGCACACACACACATGCTTCAACCATGTTAGGGGACACAGAGAAACCTGACCCACGGCTGCTGAACGAGCCGCGGAGCAGCAGGAATAACGGAGCGCAGCACGCCAATGCAATGCGACACGGCACAGCCCCAGCCTGCTCGGCAACGTCAGCTCCCAGCCCCCGCGGCCACGCGGGGCTCTCCAGAACGCGCCCCGGCTCCTTGTCCCCGGTGTCTCCTCCTAGGGAACAGGGGGAGCAGGGCTTGGATAAAGCCAAAGTGGGGGAGAGATGGTCCTGCTCTACCCCGTAACGCTTACGAAGCACACCGGACTCAGCCCAGCTGCTTTGGGACGCTCTGAAAGGCTGGCCTGCCTCTGAGCAGTCACCCCTGGGCCCCATCTATCCTCCACCGCTGTGAATTGTTGGTCGAGTTGAGAAGTCAACTATAAAAAATATTTTGATTTCATTAGAATTAGATAAAATTAGACAAAAACAGCATTACAAAAACATCTTATGGATTAGAAAAAAATCTAAACAAAAAGAATAATAATAAAATATATTAAAATTAAATCACTGTATTTCTTCCAGGATAAAGCAAAATGGATTCACAGAAGATTTCCAGGTTATGAAACATACCTTTTTCATCCCCCGAAGCGAGTTCTAGTTAACAAAGCTTTCATGAGACTAAGTCTAAACCTAGTTTAAACTCTGTGTGCAAATCTTCCCTGGCTGGTCCTGGAAAGACAGAGTCACAAGCGTGGCTGCTCTCCAGGTTTTCCAGCCTCACGGGAAGAAAGTGGCAGCAAAGGTCTCCCAGGAGATCCTCCCTTCCCGAAACTTTCCTTGCTGGAGACCCCCAGCTTCAGGACAGAGCGACTTTCACTGCATTGAGTGTTTGGGATGCAAGAGGCTTCTCTGAAGGAAGCCCGGGCTGGGCAGGCTCCCGCACAGCCGTTAGCCGTGAGCTCTGATGAGCGGGAGCCTCGGATCCTGCCTCCACAAATAACGCGGGGCAATGTCCTCACCGCTCTGACTCAGTTTCCCCTCACACGTTTTGCCTCCTCAACAACTGCAAGGCCTTCAGATAAACTCAGTCTTCTCCGGGGAGGACTGGGCAGTGAAGAGAGGGAATTTAAAACGTGACGGGGAGAAATCAAGTGCATTGCAGCATCTCTGCTGCAGGAAGAGGCGACTCCAACAAGGCTTTGCTGCGCTGCCGGCGAGCCCTGTGCGGAGCACAGCCTGACTGACACCTGAGGTGACGGGGGTCTGGCCCAGCTCGTAGCTGGGATCGCTCTTACGAAGCCACCAGAAGATGATGACAAAGGGAAAGCAGAGCAGGGATGAAAGAACAGAGGCCTGGGGCTGCCAGGCTCCTGGCACAGAGGGCTGTTGGCATGGCAACGGGCTGAAAAATCCCCCAATAGGATACAGCGTAAGCAATCTAATACACGATAAATAGATGAGATTTCACTTATAGATGACACTACTCAGTACACGCCTGCCTGCCTCCCATCAGCGGAAAGGCTGCTGGTCCTTCTCGGGCAGCACCAGTCCCTGCCCAGCGGCACTCCAGGGGGGTTGCCGATCCCCCCATCACGCTGCTGGGCTTTCTCCAGCTCTGCCCTCCCAGGCGTCCTGGTCTCAGCCAAATCCCAAACTCCCTCCAAGCTGGAAGCCCCTGTCCTCGCCGTCCCCACCTCCTGCTTTCCATGCTCGACCTGCCCCTGTTTCGCTCTGCCTCAATAATCTCTCGGCGGAGATAACCGCACCCTTCAAATCCTGTTCTGCTCCCCGACCAGGGAAGAAACCAAAACCAGCGTCTTGAGCTTCACTCTGCCCTGAGCTCGCAGGTTTTAGAGAAGCTGGGCAGACAGAGCACCGGGAGGCTGAATTAATGCCCTGAGAATTAACTTGCTGTGGGTATTTTTAATTCCCCTCCTCTGTGGATCTCTCTTGGATTTAATTTTTAAAAGACTTAATAACACATTGCCAAGAGTGACCCCTGAAAGCCTGTTCAGAGGGAAAGAGACAAAGCAGTTCAGGGAACCAAAAAATTGCACAAGAAAAACCTTACTTTGTATTTTGTACCTCATATTCTTTGACTGTTTTAATATTTTTCCCTGCAGAGTCTCTAAGGAACAGGTCAAAAACACAGAGGTGCTTCATTTAATTCAGAAGTTGCCAGCAATACCTACACACCCCAACACTAACAGTGAGGAATCCTGCAATTAGCAGAAGAGAACATTTAATTTAAAAGGGCATATTTCGATGTTTTGATGCAGTCACCAAACTCAGACTCTCCGTGGAAATCAATGTGAATTGAACCACAACGGGGATCTGAAGAGGGTAAAAGGGTGGCAAACTAAAAATAGCGCAAGCTATTGATTTGGATCACATCAAAGCATCTTATTCCAGGCAAAACGGAGTGAGGGGAAAAATGGAATAATTGATTGGAAAGGAGTAATCTCTCTGCTTAATACAGATGGGGTTTTTTTTCCTCTCTTAAATAAAAAGTATCAAAACTAAAACACAGTTTTGAAATGAAAGGTCAGAAAATTTTATTCCAAAAATGCTGAAACAAAACATTTCAGCCTTTCTGGAGCAGGATGTTTCCTTTTGGAAGTGTCATCATAAAAAATTGCGGGAATTTGTTCTTTTTTTGGCATCAATCCTTCCTTCCTGTGAACTTCACACACCAGTCTGCTGCCTTTGATCTCAACCCCTCTGAAAGCCCATTTCGCAGCGGTTTCTCCACCCCTCTGCCTCCCTGACTTTGCGGCATCTCTTGCTGGACCGACGACGCCCGACTGCACCCGACGGGGTGCCCCCATTACAGGTATTACCATCTTGCACCTACGCCATGCTGAGGGACCATCTCGGGAGCCCTCGAAGCCGAGCAGCCGGCCGTCCCGCGGGACAGCGGGAAGGGTTGCACCTTACCAGGCTGGAGTTGGCCACGTTGGTGTCATCCTCAGGCATCGGCAGGTAGATGGCCAGTGCAACACAGTTGGCAAAGATGGTCAGGAGGATGATGATCTCGAAGGGTCTGACAGGAAGAGTTAAGGAGTGGACACGGGAAAGAAAAAGCAGGTACAGTCCTGCCCCTGCCCTGCCTGGGTGTATGTGGGGCAATCCCACCGGCTATGGGGAAACAACCTCCCACTGGGTCAGAGAACCAGAGGGAGCAGTTAGACTTCACCCTCCGCGCATCCTCAGTCGCTGCCGTCTTCTTGGGTCCCTGGGGAAGGAGGGAACGGGCCAGGATGAGATGCAGGGCCTGGATACTCAGGACACGGCTGCTGGAGAGGGGCAGCTCTGGTACAGGACATATGGTAACGGGGCACAAATTAAAAGGCTGCAGTGAAGGAACAACGAGGGGATGGGAGAGCTGGTAGCTTCCCCCTCCTCATCCTTCACTGAAGCATCCTGAAGGGTCAGGTCCCTCTTGCATAATGTAGGCACTTGACCAAAGCATCACCCTTCAGAGAGTGCTGGCCCTGGCCTCCTCCGCACTCTGTGTCCAGAAGGGAGATGCTGCGGAGCAGCAGCTCCTGGGTGGGCCGTGTTTCCCTGACTAGAAGGTATCTAGGGGCAAGACAGCTCAGCTAGGGTCTCCTCTAGCAGAACATCCAGCTGCTAACATCCCCAGGTATCCCACAGCCTCAGTGCCCCAGCGCAGGCAGTGCTCCTGTGACTGTCCCCAGGAGTGGGAGTAACCAGACACGCATTTGGTCACTCCCAGGCTCCTGCGGCTGTGACTGCTCTGCTGGGCCACTGAAATCTCATGGTCAAGCTTTGGCTATCACGTTCCTGCAGCCCCAAAAGAGCTCAAACTCTGTCTCCAGGACGTCATCCATGGCTGGGCTCTCACCCCAGGGACCTCACTCCCTGTTCATCTCAGCACAGTCCAAACTTGCCACCCTGTGGCATCCCGGCAGCGCAGTAGACAGAAGACGACAGCCATCATCTTCTGCTGCCCCTACGCTGGTCACATTTAGGTCCTGCTGCAGCTCTGAAGTGCCTGTGCCCAGCCACCACACTGCGCAGCTACGCACGCACCTAAAAGGAAAGGGATCTTTTCCACTCATCTGGTAGACTTTGCTGCCAGAAGTCAGCTGAGTACAGCACGACGCAAAAAGCGACAAGAAACAGTTTTGGTCACAATGCTAATTCGAAGTTTCCTGGCCAATAATGTTTCTGATGACTCCATCTCAATTGTCCCTAATCCACTCGCCTCGCCTGTACTCATTAGTAACCCTGGAAGCCACTGAAGCTAAAAGTAGATGGAGGAAATGAAAATGCTGGTCCAGCCGCCCACCGGGCCAGACCCACCTACTGTGTAAATCAACAAACAGAGACGTAAATCAGCACGCTCCCCTCCAGCCCCTCCTCCTCTCCATTGTCCTACCAGCCAACATCCACACTTCGGACCACAGCCAGCGTCTACCCCCATAACCTGTTTGAGATCTCTCACTCCCATCCCCACCCAGTAACTACCAACCTGCCATCACTGCCAAACTGGTAAATCTCATCCAGCAGGTACAGAGGTTCTGGTACAAGGCAGGATTTCCCAGCATCCCCATTTCACTTTGGGTAGACCTTCCAAAGGAGAGCAGCTCCCAGGAACACGCTCTGTGGGAACACCATGCTCAGCCATGCAGACTGACACCGCTACAGAGCCCACCACAGCCCTCCAAACTCTACCCCAGCAGAGAGGCCCTGCAGCCATACTGATGCTTCCCTATGCCATGGTTAACCAACTAATTAGCTCAGCTTTCCAGATAATTATGCTGAGGTCTGCCTTGGGCTGCAGGGCCACGCCACCGTCCGATCCAGCATCACGGGGCAAGGGGCACCCAGGGAGCATTCTCTCCGTATCCCCCTGCTGAGCTGGCTGAGTGCTGCCAGTTGTGTCCTACGCTCACCAGAGCTTATTTTGCCTTTTCTGGAGCCTTCTACCCATCAACTTGATGACATTTTGAAAACCAAAGTAAGCTGGAAAAGCTGTAGCCCTCTGTGTCCCAGACAATGGGGAGAGCCCAGGGGTTAGAGGTTCCCTGCCTGCTCTGATGGGGCGAGATGAGCAGCCCTCCTTGAAGGGTGACCTACCTCGTAACTGGAGCTGGAACCAGCTTGCTGCTCGAGAGCCTGTGAGTCTGGCACTGTTATTAGGCAGAAATGCAGTGGGACAGACCGAACCAAAAAAAAAGAGGCATGTAGCATCACTGGGTACTTGCCACTGAGGCAGAGCCTCAACATCCTCCTCACCTCCTTGCCCTGCAATCTCACTTCTTTCTCTCCAGCAGCCTCCTGCTACGCAGCATCCAAGGGGCCCAACATCTGCCTTGTAGCAAGAATTAGGCCCCTAGTGCCTTGCAGCTCCAAGGTCCCCAGACTCCTCATCCACCTGCCTTGAAGTCCTCCTGGCTGCTAAATGACCTGGAACGTGGGTGACACCACAAAGCTAGACGTGTCCCAACAACCACCACCTTGCTGGGCTAGCTGTTGAGCACACGATACCCAGCGATCTGCAGAGTACCCAGATCTCCTTGTGCTAACAAACGTGGGTTTTGAGATGTGAGCAAATGTCAACATAAAAACCCCTCTGCCTCAAGCCAGCCTGACTTTCACCCCGCCTAGGCTGAGGGCAGGGATAATCCCCGTGCTCCAGCTACCTGGAAAAGACCTGTTCCACTCCTGGGGCTCAGCTTGGTGCTCTGACAGCAGAAGCTACACAGCAGAGATGGACCCAAGGAACCGTGTACCGCCGTACTGAACCCAGACGCCAGGTATCCCCACAGAAAATGGTCACAGCTAATCTCCCCTTGGCAGCTTGCCCGGCCCTAAAGACCACAACAACCCGCAGGAACTGGAACGACCCTGTCATGCCTTGCAAACCCTGATCCCTGAACGAGGGCAGCCAGGTGCATTTGGGTATAAATACAGCCAGGCGCAAGAGAGGCGCTGGAGAAACCTGATGCCCTGGGTCATTTGTCCTCCACAGGTCAGAACCACCTACACCTGCAACCTTCCTGGTGGCACACCCACCTCTCCCCTCTGCGCTCCCCTTCCATGGCACCGATGTGGGAAAGACCCCCACTGTGCTATGCACTCTCTCTGGCATGTGTTGGCCCGGAAGGAGGAATGTGTTTGAGCGTGTTGGAAGATGTAAGTCCTATTTCCAGCTCTTCCCCTGCCACTGGGGTGTATGCACAACTTTCTTCCATGCTCAGTGCCTATTTAAGACACAGCCCTCTTCCATATGCTTGTAGAACAACCCAGTCCTCACGCCAGAGAAGCAGAAATGGAAAATTCCCCAATTTTGACCCTGCTTCTTCTCCCTGAAGGACAGAGAGCCCCTTCGCAGTGAAGGAACAAATTCCATGGCCAGCACAGGACCACCAGAGGTGTGAGCATGGCCTGAGCACCTTGGGCTTTGAAGAAGGCAGCTCTGGCAGTGCAGGAGCACGGTTTTGGTGTCCCCATGGCACTACGTGTACAGCAACACAGCCAGCCTAAGGCGACCAAGCCACCTCCAAGAGGAGCAAAGCCTGGCCAGGGCTGGGATGACTCTGCCAAGGCCAGGAACATGCAGATGGGTTCACCAACTAAAATGAGAAAAGCTGGGGTGGAAGAACTGGATTGGCTGGAAACATCCCCAAGTTCCATCATTTTTGCTAGAGCCCAAACATTTTGCTGAAGCCAAAGTGAAATATTTCATCTTCCATCCTCTTCCCTTCCATAAAATACAGGTGAACAAGGCAATATTTCATGGCCTAAAATAGTTCCTGGATGGGTGGTAGGAACATGACATTTTGGTATTTCCAAGCTATAATGCCCAAGTGAAAAGATGGCAAATCAAAGAGCAACCACCCAAAACCCATTCCTACGTTAAGCCAGAGGCACAGAGAGATACCGTCCCTCTGAACAGCATCATTCACAAAAGCCTTCACCTGTGACCCAGTGCCGGGGAGGGGTGGGGAAGGGGAGCTGAGAGGACAACGGTGTCGGCAAGCATCGGGGGGCTGCTGGCCAGCCCCCACCACCAGGCAGGGAACGGCTGTGGGATCTGGCAAGCAGTGACACACACAAGGAGCCATCCCAAGCAGCTCGCCATGGTCTCACTACCACTCCCAAACCTCTGCCCTGGGGCAGTCTGCTGTCCCCATCCCCATCCCCAGCTCCCGCTCTCCCAGCCTGGCCCCATCCCCGCCCCAGGACGGGAACTGTGCCCCCTTCTCACACACCAGACCCTCTCCCCTCCCAGCGGGCTGTCCCCTCTTTCTCCCCAGCATGGCTCCAAGTCCCTTGCCACCCAGGCTGTCCCTGCCTGTCCCTGTACCACCCTCCTGAAGGTTCCCATGGCCTGACCCGCTTCTCAGCCCCAGCTTCCCCCACAAGCCTATTCACGCCCCTAATTCGCACAGCCGCTGCCATTGCCAGCACATCCTACCAGGGCTCCCCAAGCACCTCGTTGCCTTTTGCAGACCTGACGAGACAGCCAGCACGGGCTTGAAGTGGGCTGATCGAGCGCTCTCCTGCCTGCAGCCCACGGGGTCCTGCCCCCCAGCACCCCTGCTTACAAGCACAGGTGCTCCCAAGCCCATGTAGCCGGAAGGATACTTCCACTCCACGATGCTGATGCATGCCTTCCGCAGAGGGTTTTCCAGGGTTAAGCAGAACAGAGCCCTTGGTGGCCGGGGGGCTGCTGGCGGCACTGGCTTCTTGGACTTCTCCTTCTGTTGCCTCTTCTTCACGTCATCCTGGGGAGAAGCAGGCTCCATGGTGTTTGTCCCCTAGTCGTTTCTCCCCCTCCTGCCCCACAGCCGACCCCCCCTTCCCCTGGTCCCAGCCAGCTGCAGCTCCTCTGGATCTCCCTTCTTGCGGAGTCAGTCTCCTCCGCGCACCAGGGGAGGCGGTGGGGGAGTGGGGGCTGGAGCCTGCACTCGCATGTACAAACACACAAAGCATGAGTTTAAATTTAGATCCCGGCCCGGCTCCCGGGTGCTGTCACAGCTCCTGAGGCAGCAAAAGGGCCCCTGCAGCTGTTGCTGCTTTACCGGGCACTTCGGGAGGCGAGCGAGTGCTTCGCATGCCACCGACCCGGGCTGGGGGTGGGAACAGGCTGCTCAGCACTGGGCACACCATGTCTGAAAGAAAAGCACCTTTGTCCCAGGTCAGCTCTTTCCCCAGCTCCCCCAGCCTCCCTTGCCTGAACTGGGAAGCCAGGCTGCCTGCGGCAACACGTTCAGCCCCATTTGCTGAATCGCATTATTCAGGGTGAGATGGAGAACGTGACTCTGGCCAGTTCCCGGAGAAGGTTACCCCACAAACTGCTCAGTCTTCTCTCTCTGCAGGATTTCACCTTCATTTGGTGCAATCTGCTCAGGTGAGCCCTGGACCCTGTGATCCTGGGGCTGTAGGGCCTCTGGGGCTGGGCCCATCTCACTGACAGGGACTTTTGACTCCAACCTCAGAGTCCAAAAAGTGCTCTAGCTTGCTTTTCTGGAGGGACAGAGGAAACTCTTGCCTGGCACTGGTCACTCAAACAACCTGTTGCTCAGCCTCACCTCCCCAGTCATGCTTGCAGGGTATGGAGGTTGCCTGGGGATGCAGGAACCCACCAAGCCTAAGCTGGATTGTATCCTGGCAAGTCCAGCTGGGCTTGGGAAAGCCCAAGCGGATGAATGGTATGAACGGTTATGGTAACTCCTGAGCTGGAAGGCAGGCAGGGAGAAAGACAGGTTATCAGCACCTCTTCACAGCAGGGGAAACTGAGGCACCAGGAGGGTTGCTCTTGGGGGTGTTCCTGGGGTTTCCTGGACTGAGTCAGGAAAATAATTGCAGCGATTTCATTACTTGCAGTTACGTCCCACGCAAATGGTATCTCTGTCCTACAGAGATGTTACAGTCTAATGTGGCTGACCAGCTGCGCGCCAGCCAACCCCACGCATCCCAGGGAGCTGCTCTACCCACTGCAGCACGCGGCCTCGCCCAGAGCTCCCTCTCCTTTGCTTTGCAGGGACATTTCACCGTGGAGGGAAATGACTTTGCAGCGTGCAGCAGGCTGCACCCAGGGCCCCGGCGCCGAAGGAGCTGGTCGCTCCCTGCCCATGGCAGAGCAACTCCCGCAGCCGCTCCAGCAGCTTGCATGCACTTTGGGGGAGTAAAGGGGTTAAATTAGTAACCTGCTCCCTCCCACAGCACTCCGCTGCATTTTGTGCGAACCAGACTCAAATCGCTCCTGCCGAGGGCTCCAGCCCTCTCCCCTCGTGAGGCACATCCACGCATGTTCCCATTAGCTCCCATTTAGTCGTCGTTCTTCCCCGCCAAGCCCCAGTGAAAGCCAGGAGCTGCCTGGGCAGAACCCGTCCGAGGGAGAGCAAGGACGCGGGGCCCATCTAGCGGGGAGCCTGCGGAGGAACACCCGCCCTTCGGCCCCGGCCAAGCCCGAGAGGAGGGCAGGGCGAGGGCCGGGGACACTCAACGCCTGCGCTCTCCTGCGCGCCCCTTCGCTCACGCACCCCGCCTGCGGCCGCTGGCCACCGCTCGCCACTTTGCCGTGCCCAGCACTCCGCACACCGGGCTGCGCTGGCAACCACCCGCCTGCCGCGGCTTTAACAAAACGCCGCGGTGCTCTGCGCGACGGAGATGTCCCTACCTGCTCGGCCGGGAGGGGCTCCTTCCTCGGGGATCCCCTTCACATCCATCCTCGTCTCCCTCGCACGCTTCGTGGGCCTTCAGGCTCACCTCTGGCTCCAGCGCTGCCCTCAGGAGGGGCCCCCAGCGCTGGGAGCCCATGATGGAGAGCTGCCACCCCGGTTGGGGCTCTCCCGCCGCGGGGAAGAGCGGGGATGGAAGCGCTGCCCGTCCTCCAGCAGCGACCGAGCCAGGAACCGCTCCCGCGCTCACGCACCTCCCCAAAGCTCCTCCTGTCCCCAGCCCTGGCACCTCCCTGCCTCGCCGCCCGGCTCCCGCGGGAGCTCGCCCTGCCTCGGGGCTGCCTGAGCCGGCCGGCAGCCCGTCCCCTCCCCTCCCGTCCCGTCCCGTCCCGTCCCGTCCCGTTCCGTTCCGGACCCACCACCGCCTCTCCCTTCCGCACGGGCCGGCCAAAAGCAGCCACTGCCCACCGAAACCTTCACACGGAGCTGGAGCGGGTACCCGGCCAGGGCGAGCGGACCGGAGCTGCTCCAGCCCAGCCGGCTTCGACCCGAGCCCAGCCGGGCGGCAGCAGGAAGGGGCGGCCGTCCCGAGCGCGGCCCCGCTCCCGTCAGCGCGGCCCCGCTCCCGTCAGCGCGGCCCCGCCGGTGCCGGGCGGCCGCACCCCTGTCGAGACCTCCGGCCCAACCCGGGAGCGGGAGCAGCGCTCCGGGCCAGGGCTGGGGTGCGGGGGGCGGGCGTCCCCACGACCCCACGGGCGCAGGGGGGCCGCTGGAGGGACCACGGGAGTTCGCGAGGTGGCGTGGGGGCAGCCGAGACCCTCGCGTGGGGGTGTGGGTGTAGGTATGGGGGTGCGTGGGTGGGTGTAGGGATGGGGAGGGTGTGGGGTGGGAAGAGGGGGTGTGGGGCAACCACCGTGCAGTCAGGGGGTCTGACCCAGCTGCTGGAGGGGGGCTCTGCGTGTGCGTGTGGGAGTCTGAATTTATCTTTCCCACTCGGGGACTAAGGGACCCTCCTTCAGATCAGCCAGAGGGGGGAACGGGAGGAGGCCGCTGGTGCTGTTTGTGTTTTTGTGAGTGCCGAGCGCGTGTATCTCCATCTGCGTGGCCAGTCATATACACGTGCGTCTATATACACGCGTACATGTGTGGATGTGCGTGTGGATGTGTTGGCGTCTCCGTGTGTGGGAGCGTGTGCGTGCGTGCGCCTGCTGGGAGCCCGTGCTCAGCCTCCCTCCTGGTTGGACCCGGGCTTACAGAACTCCGGCAGGATTCAGCAGCCCCTAGCAGGGATGTGGTTCGTTTGCAGAGAGTTTACTTCCACAATCCCTGATCTTTTCTTGTTGAGTACGTCCCCTGGAGATGCACGCATGGTCTTCATTTTTAAGTAGACAGAACGCATCCTGTTCCCAGGGTTGAACTCACAAGCCAAAACCCCAGATAAGAAGGTTCAAATGCCCAAACAGATGGAAAATACCTACACTGAAGACGATGATAAAGTAAGGCTTTGACTTTTTTTTGAGTTTTCTCAAAAGCCTCATGGACACTCGCATGTAAAATATCTCTACCTTGAGTTACTTAATAAGAGAATGAAGTCTCCTAGGTCATGGGAGAAGAAGCAGCCACAGTCTGCCCCGTAGCTGGGAAGAGGTCTTCTGGCAAAGCTACTTTGAGCTTTTCTTTTTAGATTCAGCTATCTAAACAAACATGCCTCTCATTGTTAGTTTATGCATTCACATAAGACAAGAGGTAAAGCATCTGTTTATTGCTGTTTATTTTTTTAAAAAAGCACTGCTCACCAAGCAGCAGAACGAAGCATATGAAGAAGCAAACACGGTTTCAGTATTGTCACCTTCCATTTGTGCACTGCTTCTGGATTCAGCCTTTGTTTGGAAAAAAAAGTCTTGTGACCTAAATGACAAAACATCTCCCTTTCCTAATTGACTTTCCAACCCATTATTTCCTCACAGAGATGCTGCCTGTATCTTTCCTAGACTGCCACCTCAAAGGATGATAGGAAAAGTCATATTCAGCCAGGCTGGATGTCCGTGCTTTCAACGCCCGACCTCTCGCACCAGCCAGGAGCAGATGCTCAGATAATTTTAAGGAGCAAGGTCATGTTTCAGCACAGTTCTCTCTCCCTGGCAGTCAACTGTACTACCCACCTCAGTCAGTGACTGTCCTCGTTATAAGGCAACGTCAATTACGCAGGTCTTGTATCGCGTTCATTAGTTTTTGTATTTCCTACACTCAGCTAAGAAAGAACAGAAGAATGAAAGAAGGGAAGGGAGAGTGGGAAGGAGGATGGGAGGATGGGAAGGATGAAGGAAAAGAGAGAAACAGACAAAAAGAGAGAGAAACCCTAAATATTAGTAAGCCCTGTTAGTCAGGACAACAAAATCTTGAGGCAGAATTATGGAAGTAAATGGCTGAAACTCCACCTGTAATGCACTTCTGCTAAGCTGTGTTTCCAAGAAGCCATCAGCCTTTTCGTCCTCTGCTTGCATTGCAGTAGCTCAAAGCCCTCATTGTGTTAACAATAGCCAGAACCCTTTTCACCTTAATAATAAGCTGCTTTTAATTCCCTGCATGCGTCTATTTTCCCTAGCCTCCGCTCCGTACACCCTCACTCTTTGCCGTTCATGATCCTGAGAAAACAGTTGCTGCTTGTGGAGTGATTTAGCAACCCCTGACGTAGGAATTCAGGTTTCTGCCCCTGCAATGGTCTCTCCAGGCATACCTGGGGAAAAACAAACAAACAAACAATGATGTAATTTGGGGAGTTACACAATCATTGAATTGGTTACAAACCCAAACTTGGTTATTCTTTGGGAGCCTTGGGTGAAAAAAGCTGGGCGTGAAAAATAGGAATCAATGAAAATTCTGATGAGCTCGATCTAGGGAGCTGGGGGAAGGGGAAAGAACTCTGGGAGGGAGATTCAGGGAGTTAGAGCGGATGCTGGGAGCCAGGACTCCTCAATTCTTTTTAGCCCTAGGAGAAGGACTGTGCTAAACTTTACCAAACACAGCTTCTCACCGACTGCCCCACCACCACCAGTCTGTAGCAGGATTTTCTTTTGTCTCCTCTGCCCACTCTTTCCCAGTGCCCACTGCAGATATCCTTACCAGGGAGTGAGGCCTTTAGCCTCCTGAGCAATCTTCTTGGCGCACTGAATATCATCCTTGATATTATCATCTTGAAATTCTGTAGAGAAGGGAGAAAAGGTCAGCATGGAGCAAAGAGGAGTAGAGGGAGAGCAGGGATAGATGGGCAAAGGGAAGGCTGTTCATCAGGAAGGGTGAGTGGGATACTGAGGAGGTGGATGAATAGAAGCATACATAGAAATGCCCAGAGCAGCTGCTAGGCAGATGTTATGGACGGATCAGGGTGCCTTCATGGAGTGGACGAAGAGAGGCTTTTTGTTCTGTTCCACCACTTACTTGAGCAACTGGTACGGCAGGCATTCTTGGATCCACGGGTCCTGCCATCGTCACACCAGTACTGGCTGTTGATCTGAAAGATGCCGTAGTCCCTGCTTGGACCATTGTTATTAAACGCTCTAGTGTTGTAACTGCTCTCGTGTTGCACCAGGCAGACCCCTGCAGGAGGAGAGAGCCCAGAGGAGGAACATCAAGGTATGCTCAGGGCAAATAAGAGGAGAGAGATGAAGGGATCAAGGATGAATGAAGAGCTGGAGAAGTAATTAAACTGGTGATACCATAAGTCTGAGAAACGGATGGATAAATGCTTGGAAGTATAAAGCTCCGGGTGGTATTTGTTGTGTAAGCAGTAGAAGGAGGCAAGGAAGAGAGATTATGAAGTCAAAGGAACGGAGGGACAGAGTAGCGCTGCTGGAAGATTACGAAGGAGCTGAGAGGGACAAGGCAGAGAGGTGCAATGGGAGCTCCTTGTACTCACAGTCAGCTACAGTTTTGCCCACAAAGCCCTCAAAGCCATTCTGACGTAGGATCTTCACCAAGTCACATCGGGAGATGCGTTTTCCCTGGACGCCTGGCAGAGCCAGGCCGAGGAAGACGAGAAGAAAGCCGAAGAAGAGCATTGACTTTCTCATAATGCAGTCCGCAGCAAGAAAGTGCCGAAGTGACTTGAGCTGTCTCTCTGTCAGGACTGCCTTCAGTGCTGGCCTTTTATTCCTGCTCCCAGGAGGGGGAACAGCTGGTCAGCCAAGCATGTCTGGCAAGCGTGGGTGGCCTTTACGGTAACAAGCTAATAAGGAAGTGGGCCAAAAGCCAAAGACAACTTCTGAAGGATGCCAGTCCCTATTGCGGTTATGGTTGTCACAGGAATGGAGCTGGGATTTGCCGATGAGTAAAGGTGGGGAAAACCCCAAAGTCACATTTACAATAACATAGAAGACTGAGTTTACAATTAAATTATAGTTACCTATGGGCTAGAGCAGTCTTAAGTTTATTCTATTGATGCAATTTAGATTTGTCCTATGGCTGGAGGGTAGAGTTGCTATAGGGACCATTTTTGGGTAATCACAAGAACTGAGAGTTTGGCTACACGTGCATTAATTCTAGGATTTAACTGCAGTAACCAAATCTTGAGGGAATCACCAACTTGGTGGTTGGAGTTACGGACACTTCATGGATCAAAGGCTGTAGTTACCTTCTGTGGGTGCTGTGGTTTAACCTCAGCAGGCTGCGAAGCCACTTGATCTCTCCAGTGGGATGAGGAAGAGAATTGGAAGGGTAAAAGTGACAAAACTTGTGGGTTGAGATAGAGACAGTTTAATAGGTAAATCAAAAGCTGTGCTCACAAGCAAAGCAAAATAAAGAATTAATGCACTACTTCCCATTGGCAGGAAGATGTTTAGCCACCTCCAGGAAAGCAGGGCTTCATCACACTCAACGGTTACTTGGGCAGGCAAATGCCACCACTCCAAACATCCTCCTCATCCTTCTTCTTCCTCCAGTTCTATTGCTGAGCATGACCTCATATGGTGTGGGACATCCCTTGGGTCAGTGGGGCTCGGCTGTCCCAGCTGTGTCCCCTCCCAGCTTCTTGTGCACCCCCAGCCCACCCGCTGGCGGGGTGGTGTGAGGAGCAGGAAAGGCCCTGACGCTGCTCGGCAATAACTAAAACATCCCTGCGCTATCAACGCTGTTTTCGGCACAAATCCAAACCAGCCCCATACAAGCTCCTGTGAAGAAATTTAACTTTATCCCAGCCAAAACCAGTACAGTGGCTTATTGTTCCCCTGGGGCTGGGAATGATGTTGTCCTAGAGGCTAGGCTAGGACGGAGGCTTCTCAAGGGCCACATTTCAAGGACTACTTAATGTTTGCGTAGCGAGCTTAAGGAAGGGCACACAAGTGGTCTAGAAGGCAAGACTGGGAGCCATTCTGGCCCATGTTTGTTCCCACTGTGGGAAGCAGCAGTTTACAGCCCATGGTTCTGGCTTTCAGATGCTTACTTAATTAGTCATATACAAGTTTTTAAAACATTAGCACTCTGGCTCACACACTATTTGCATATCCATTGGCAGACGTAACAAAATGTGAGAGTGCCAGAACACCTCTATTTGCAGATGCCTCAAAAGAAACTGTAATTTTTACTGAAATCTCACACTGCCAGTGGTGTCTGTTATAAAATGATACATGAGACACTTTCCAGAGTGGCTAGTGACTGTGGATGCCTCATTCTGGAGGTGTCTTGCCTAACTTTTTATGCAGCACTAATTATCGAAAAGGGCTAAATATATAAGTCTGAAAACCAATCCCCTTTCAGTTTCTTCGTGAAGGACACAATACCTCTGGCCAAGCTTAACCCAGAGTCATGCTTCTGTCAAAAGCAGCTGTCATGGGGTGCAAGACTCATTCTCACGGTGACAAAGCAGCTTCCTCCTGCGCCATAATTGCATTGCCTATTTGCTTCCTCTTTTTTTGGAGAGAATCCCAGTCCCACAGACATTCCTGGTAAATGTGGAAGGGAAGAGGACAAATCTGACTGGGGATGGCCTTCAGGTCAGTTTCTGACTGGTACTGGGCCATGGCTCATCTGGACCTAAAGAAGTCCAAAGATGGCACAGAGAGGAGGAAACTACCAAAAGATGAGTCTGTGCATCCCAGAGCACCTCCCTTGCAGACAGGGAGGTGCCAGGACTGTGTCGGATAATAATTTGTTTAGGTACTGGGAATTCAATTGTGCCAGGGAATGAGTGTACAACAATTAACATGATTATTAGGATAAACGCAACAGAACATCTCCTTCATATGAGCAGCTGTGAAACACTGATTGTGTTTAGGTCTCCAGCAAAAGCTGAGAAGGAAGGATAATGCATTGCAGGGTTTGGCAGGTTACAATTCTGTTTATTTCTGCGTGTGAGAAGGTGATCAGAAAGTAGAGTTCCAATGGTCTTCACATCCTGAGCTTTTGACCACCAAGGCAGGGATCCAAAGATCCCATTGCAGTCACTTCTGTGGGACTCAGTGCCATCTGCATTGAAAAGCAAACTTCCCATTGAGCTGGAGATATGGGGAGAGTCAAGGTAGGATTCAGTTACCAAAATGCACGTGCCAAGTGTCTTTTGAGATGTCCTAGGTATCTGAAAGTGGCCTCCAGTCACTGATTCAGATCATATGGGATTCTTTTAAGTATTGTTTCATACCTGACAGATCCACGCCGATGTTTCGGATATCCTGAGCTGTCTCGAATGGCACTAGATGTCAGTCTGTAGGTAAGGAACCTTGCCTAGATGTCCTGCCTCCGAGGGCCTGTTAGTCTAGTCTCTAACATCCCACTTCTGCTCCAGACCTGGGAAATCCAGTGTTTAGTTCTGCCTGCGGTAGGTTAACCTTGGCTAATGCCAGACTCTCACCCAGCTGCTCGCTCACTGGCCTCAATGGAACGGGGAACAAGAAAGCTCATGGTTTGAGATAAAGACAGGGAGGTTGCTTACCCATCATCATTGTGGGCAGAACAAACAACTAAGGAAAAAAATAGCTTTATTTATCTGTCTCCTCTGCCCTTTCCCAAGATGAACTTCATTCCTTCACTGCCAATACCTCTGCACATGAGGGACAGGGGGATTACGCTTGGTACATAGCTTCTCCGTGCTGCTCCTTCCTCCTCACACTTTTCCTCTGCTCTGGTGTGGGTTGTACTCAGGCTGCAAGAGTATCTGCTACACCATGAGGCATGTCCTCCTCCCCTTTCTTCTCTGACCTTGATATTTCCCCTTCTTTTCCGCAGTCTTTTTTTTTTTTTTCCTCTCCTTGTGTGGTATTTTCTGCCTTTTCTCAAATATGTTGTCACAGAGGTGCCACCAGCTTTGCTGATGGGATCAGCTCTGGCCAGCCCATTACTTTGGGTCCAATTTGGAGCTGCCAGCACCTTGCCATGTAAATCCAATATGCTGCTTAGCCCAACAAAGCCAAGTGCTCTCACAAGGGGCGACAATACCCACTTGCTTCTGTAATAGATTCCATTCTCCTCCTGCTATGAGGAACATTCCCATAACATTTAATTCTATCTAAAAACAGTATTAGCAGAATCATTGCCATTGGGAAGGACCCCTGAAGATCTCATCTAATCTGTTTTAAGTTTCACTACTGTCATACATAGGAACAAAATAAAGGTTACAAAGGCCAGGTATCCTTGGAGAGGGAAATGGAAACTCCTCCTCCTAACCAGGATATGCATCCTGGTCAAGGACAATAGTGTATTCATAGACCTGTCCAGCGTACATTGTGTGCAGGTGATCTGTGGTTTGTTACATAAGCCTAAACAAACTTTGTGTCCTGAACTCCCCTTAGGTGATTATAATGCTAAAAATTACACCTCCTTACGGATTATTAATATGCTAATGAAGAGGACCTCCCTGGAAGTTTAAAACATGGCCGTATATAATCATGATCAGTGGGAAAAGTATGGGTAACCAATTAATTGTTTTATTGTGATTTCTTCCCTGCTATTATTTTGTCTAAAAGACCCTTTGCATTTCTAAGAGGTGTGCTGGCTGTGTTAGATGCCTAGCACCCGCTTCTGCGGAACTGAAATACAAATGTCTTGACTCGATGTATTGATTGTCTCCTGCACAGTCGGTAAAAGAACCCCTGTTTTGGGACAACACTACCTTCAAAATGAGACCAGGTAACTCAGTATCTTGTCTGATGAAGCCTGAAAATCTCTGAAGATGAAGATTACACGTCCTTCCTGAGACTATTTCAGGCCTGCGCCATTCTCGAAGAGAAGAATTTTTTCATTATGTTCTGCTGGTATTCCTCTATTTGCAGCTTGTGCCTGTTCTCTCTTGGCCTTTCACTGTGCACCTCTGAGAACAGTCTGGCTCCATCTTCTCTGCCACCGCACTTCAGGGTTTCAAAATCTGCTCTTAGATGCTCTCTTCAATGTCTTTTCTTTAGGCTAAATAAGCACGGTTCCTGCAGCCTCTTCACAAATGCTTGGGCTCCGTTTCTCTGACCATTGTGGACGCGTGCTGTTGAACTCTCTAGAGTTTGTTGGCATCTTGCTTTCCCTGGGTGACTCAGCATGGGTTATAGTATCCAGATGCAGCAACACAGGTGGCCAGTAGAGCAGGACCATCACTTCCCTCAATCAGCTGGCCACCCTGTATTAGTGAAGCCCACACTGAGGTTCATTACTACAAGTGCACGTGCTAATTCATGCTCAACTTTTTGTTCATCAGGATGTCCAGCTCCCTTTCCGCAGAGCTGCTTCTTGGGCGGTCAGTCCTCAGCCTGACTTGCTGCATGAGGCTATTCTGTACCAGGAAAAAAAAGCTTTTGCTGTATTTCATGAGTTTTTGACAGTTTCCGCCAAGTAACTAGCAGCTTGTAGCAGCTTGTCCCTCTAAACGGCCACCATGCCTCCAGTATTTTAACCATTCACCCCTCAATTTGTTTTTTCTCTGCAAACTAACTGAAGATGCACTCTGTCCAGTCTCCTTTCTGCTCATGAACATGCAAGCAGTATTAGCTCCAGTGTCAACCCCTGAGGAAAATTACTTTAATGTGACCACCACGAAAACTTAGAATCATCAACCACTACACTTGGAGGTTCATCTTGTTTTCACCCACCTTGCAGTTCATCTGTCCTGCCCTTATAACCTGAGTTTGTCATCCAGGATGTTGTGTTGGAAGCCCTATGAAGGGGGAAGGTACATAAGCACTGCTTTCCCTTCAGCCACCAAACTAGCCATTTTATCTTACAGGACAATTCATAGAATCATAGAATGGTTAGGGTTGGAAGGGACCTTCAAAGGTCATCTAGTCCAACCCCCCTGCAAGGAGCAGGGACATCTCCAACCAGATCAGGTTGCTCACAGCCTCATCCAACCTGGCCTGGAATGTTTCCAGGGATGGGGCTTCCACCACCTTTCTGGGCAACCTGTTCCAGTGTTCTATAACTCGCATTGTAAAAAATTTTTTCCTAATTTCCAATCTAAATCTACCCCCCCCATTTTAAAACCATTACTCCTTGTCCTATTGCAACAGACCCTATTAAACAGCCTTTCCCCATCTTTCTTGTAGGCCCCCTTGAGGTACTGGAAGACCGCTATCAGGTCTCCCCGGAGCCTCCTCTTCTCCAGGCTGAACAGCCCCAACTCTCTCAGCCTGGCCTCATAAGAGAGGTGCTCCAGCCCTTTTATCATCTTCGTCGCCTCCTCTGGACCTTTTCCAACTGGTCCATGTCCTTCTTGTGTTGGGTGCTCCAGAACTGGACACAGTACTCCAGGTGGGGTCTCACCAGGGCAGAGTAGAGGGGGAGAATCACCTCCCTGGACCTGCTGGCCACGCTTCTCTTGATGAAGCCCAGGATGCGGTTGGCCTTCTGGGCCGCAAAGGCGCATTGCCGGCTCATGTTGAGCTTCTCGTCCACCAGCACCCCCAAGTCCTTCTCCTCAGGGCTGCTCTCAATCCATTCCCCACCCAGCCTGTATTTGTGCCTGGGATTGCCATGACCCAGGTGCAGGACCTTGCACTTGGCCTGGTTGAACTCCACGAGGTTGGCACGGGTCCCTCTGGATGGCATCCCTCCCTTCCAGCGTGTCGACAGCACCACACAACTTGGTGTCGTCGGCGAACTTGCTGAGGGTGCACTCTATCCCACTGTCCATGTTGCCGACAAAGATGTTGAACAGGGCCGGGCCCAACACGGACCCCTGAGGGACGCCACTCGTGACCAGTCTCCATGTGGACATTGAGCCGTTAACCACCACTCTCTGAGTGCAGCCATCCAGCCAACTCCTTATCCACCGACTGGTCCGTCCATCAAACCCATGTCTCTCTAGTTTAGAGAGAAGGATGTCATGCGGGACAGTGTCAAAAGCTTTGCACAAGTCCAGGTAGATGATGTCGGTTGCTCGTCCCTTGTCCACCAATGCTGTCACCCCGTCATAGAAGGCCACCAAATTGCTCAAGCACGATCTGCCCTTGGTGAAGCCATGTTGGCTGTCACCAACCACCTCCTTGCTCTCCATGTGCCTTGGCATGGTTTCCAGGAGAATCTGCTCCATGACCTTGCCAGGCACAGAGGTGAGGCTGACCGGCCTGTGGTTACCCAGGTCTTCCTTATTCCCTTTTTTAAAAATTGGGGTTATGTTCCTTCTCTTCCAGTCAGCGGGGATGTAAATCACGAACGTCCGACGATTGCTCCCACACCAAAAGTGCCAGCAACTCAAGCTCTTGCTACTCCTCACCGGCTGTTGACGCCGCATCTACAGCACCACAGACACTGGGGCTCCGGGCTTGCGCTGATGAAGACGTTTACCATCAATTGCACATGGGCGGACACTGAGAAAATCCCGAAAAATAACGAACGTCGGACAATTGCTCCCACACCAAAAGTACCAGCAACTCAAGCTCTTGCTGCTCCTCAGCGGCCATTGGCAGCGCATCTACATCACCACAGACATCGCGGCTCCGGGCTTTCCCTGACCAACAGGGCTTCGACGTTTACCACCAGCTGCACCTGGGCGCCCACTGAAAAAAAACCCCGAAAAATAACGAACATCGGACGATTGCTCCCACACCGAAAGTGCCAGCAACTCAAGCTCTTGCTGCTCCTCACCGGACATTCACAGCGCATCTACAGCAGCATTCCTGTCAATTAACTTACTCTTTAACTCTCTGGAATGAATTGCATTTTACTTTCCTGTAATTTTTAGGAGAACCATCATTGGTAAATATGACATTGAAAGCAGCACCAGTAACCTTTTCAGTTACTCTTTCCAGAACAGAACTGCATTTAAAATATATTCTTATATAAATATATATATATATAAACACCAAGTCAGGAGACAAAGCAAGTTCTGTTGTAGTGCGTGTCTTAACTTCCTACACTGGAGACTTTTTCTAGACACGGTCTTTTAGAGACAGCTGCAACCTCACACCGCTTTGGTGCTCTCGTTACAGTTGGATAAATTTGCCTGGGAGAGAATAGCTTCTCAGTCTGACTTTTTTTTGAAAATAATACCTTACAATAAGAGTATCTTAATGCCATTGCGTTAAAAAAAAAAAACACGCTGGTATGTAATGCAAGTACATAAATAGCCAAAGTTTTCAGTAATTGTTCAGTGTTACTAACTTTGCTTTTATTTAACCTTCTAAGGTAACATATTAAGAAGACCTTCAGCGTGTTGATAATCATATTGAAGAGAAGTCTGATCAACTTGATGATAGGAGATATGCAGTTATTTGAACACATTTCAGGTTTGAATACAATTTACAGAGGCAAAGCCCTAAGCTGCAAACCTTACTTTGGAGGAAGCGCACTGTAACGACACTTCGGAGTACCAAACGCTGCGTTTCAGGGTGGCGTGTTGGCAGTTGTTATTCACACATAACGAAGGTCTTTCCTGAGAAATCAGGTGACTTTTCTATTGCTTCAATTTTTGTGCAGAAAAAGAATAAAAAAAAAATAAATCAATGTATTGCAATCTTTTTTAAAAATGGGGTGGGAATAGTTAAAGAAAACTATTTTATGTAAGAACTGACAGAGGGATTTGCTTTGTATAATGCAAGCTGGCTTTAAAAAGGCATTGTAGCAAATTATTCAAGTCAATCATATGTTAATAGTTATGTGCAACCAGACATGCAAAACAATTGTGTTTTTTTTAAATAAATATTTTTAACAAAGTTTCTGATCTTTTGACTGTTTGTAGCAGTAGAGGAAACTGAAAGTTCCAGCTGCAGGGCAGCCTGTGCTGTGATAACACGGGAGGTCACTGGACCCTGAGGTAAGCGGTCTGTCACTGGAGTAGGGTTCTCCTGCCTTGGCTGAACGGAGACAGTGGTGGAGGTGCTGGTGCTGGCTCTGGTCCTGCACAGTCCTTCTGCCAAATCAGGTACTGTTCTCTTCTGGTGAGCAACGCCTTTGGTGAGCAGCTCCCTGCTAGCTACAGTGCTGGCAGCAAGGTGGAGAGCTGAATGGTCAAGCACACCTCTCACAAAAGCACCGATGTTATTCTAGCAACAGCATTTATTACATATTATCAATCAGCAAGGACATAAGGTATTTTTCTTTAATAGCTAGCAGTCCCTGGATTGATAGATATGTAATCTGAGTAGGCTTCTTTCAAAATACTCCCTCATTGTATTGTTTTGTGCTCGTTTCCTCTGTACAGGGATAGAGACAATGCTGGTGTGGTGGGAGGGCTCTATTAATGACAGAGTGGGGTTTTTACTGCAAAAGGGGTTTTGCAGTCCACACTTTCTGAATTCTGGGTATCTCAAGGAGAGGAACAGTGGCATCGGGTGGTGCTAGAGAAGAATTACAGCACATACTGCACCAGACGTGAGCCAGGAGGGCTCCTGACATCCGTGGCTGAGTTAAGCCCAGAATCTAACGCTCCTGTAGAGGGTAAGACGTACTGAAAAACAGAAATGCTAAAAACACTTTAATTAGATTCAATTGAAGGTTGAAAGCTAGAACCGGTGAAGGGAGTAGCTGATAGTCTTGGCTAGAAGCAGCTTCAGTTACCCGAGTCCAGTCGTGGTGAGAATCTAGCAATCAATCACCTTTAATTAAACACTGCTTTATATACACACGTACATATGTACATCCACATACAGCAGTTAAAGCAAAAAGGACATGTCCAATCACTCGCTGAAGAAATAGATGGATGTAGCTTAGCACTCCAAAAAAAAAAAAAAGGCAGTCCTTTCTTCAGAGCCTGGAATAGGTCATGCGTGGGCTGTGAGTACCTTACAGAAGGCACCTGTATAGTAAGTATTGCACAGGTTAAGCAGCTGGAGACTGGCTCCCAAATACCTCTCTTTAAGCTTCAACTGGAAGCTAGAAATAAAAACACCCTGAAAAGACACTGCAGCTGTAGCTTAAAGCAAACTCATCACAACTCATTCTTGACTCTATTAAAAAAAAAAAAATAAGCTAATGATTTTAGTAATCAAGAGGCCCTAGCATGCTGAATAAGACACTGTCTTAGTGAACGTGTCTGATACTGTGTAATGTACAGGAATCAACTGTGCAAACACAGGTCCTGCTACCACTGTGCACTTGGTGGGGTCTACAACTGTGCAGTTTTTCCCCTTTGGAAGTATACACGGAGGTGACACATACTCAGGTCAGTGTTGCACAAAAATTAATTCCATTCCAGCATTGTGCTGCAAATTGTAGGGGCTTCTGTACGTTACAGGCCAAAAGACAAGTCTTAAGTTCAATGACTAAGCCGGGAGATATTCGGTCTTCCACACGGAACAGAGGGAACCTCTTCCTTCCCACCCTCCGTCCTGAAATGGTAAGAAAGTTTGTTTGCAGGAGTAACTGTTCTTCCATCATCCCCACCATCTACTGCAGCCTTCCAGACACCGGCTCCGTCCGATGCTTACACTCCTCTTTTTGGTACACGTGACACAGGCAGCGCAGTGTTCTAGGATGTTTTCTCGGTTCTGACTTACCCAATCTAGTGTGCTTTTGATTGCAGAGAACTTGCATGATTCAGTCATTAAATGTGAAATCATCCTTAGCAGTAATGCTTAATTGCGTGGTGGTTTATTGCTCGTCTAGGGCTTGGCCGCTTCTTTAGCGCTGGTACTGTCCCGTGTCATCCACTACTGCTGGTTTGTCAGGCGAGGCAGCATCCAGATCTGCAAAGTTGACACGAGACACTTCAGCTGACAGTACCAATCCTATCGCGCTTTAAGGGGATGTGCGTGAGCTCTCCCAAACATGATGTTGCTGTTCTGGCACCCACCACACCACCTTGTTTACTTGGCTGGTCATGAAAGAGAGCCGCCCTTTCCAGTCACCGGGACAAGGCTTTTCCCAGTCACACAGTGCTCCTTTTACAAAAGGTAAAAGCAAACAGCATATGCAGACTGAGGCAACATGTAAATAGAAATCTTTTATCAGTGAGGCTTTTCTCAAGAGCCTGACAGCTGCCTTTGGATGGCAGACCCACTTGTTCCCTGGATTTTAGCCAGGGAAGCGCAGGGAAGCTCGTGCGGTCCGTACTAGGAAGACTTTAGCTCTGCGGTAGCATGGCACTGCTGTCACGCCTAGCATCCTATGTGATCCACAGCCCATTCCTACTTTTCCCCTTGCTTCTCCAACAGAAAAGAAAGCAAACCCTGAGTTGCGCCTGCCAAGGCTTTGTGGGCAAGTCAAAGCAGGAAGAGGGGACAGGAAGCAGCGGTAAAATAAACATTTCCTTGCACTTTGCTGAAGTGCTGCGCCCTGGTTATGTAGTGATGCACAGGCTACTCTTCCTCTCATTACAAAGCAGGGCTGAGCGCTGATGCTTTCTTACCTGATGAGGGCTTGGGGTACATCCTGTGGAAAAACAAGAGGAAAGCATAGAAGGTAAAGGCCAGGCCTCCAAAGATCATCCCACAGACCAGGAAACTGTAGCTGCCCTGATCATGTATAATCTGAAATTGGAGGGAAAAAAAAAAAAAAAAAAAAAAAAAAAAAAAAAAAAAAAAAAGAGCAGACATGTCATCATAGCACTCAAATACCTCATCAGCATGCAGTAAGAGCTTGACTGTTTGATGGCTCAAGGCTCATGCAGTGCTTTTCCCTGTAGCTGTCCAAAACCAGGACGAAGGTTTACTTAGAAGTTCCAGCCAGGTTTCCGCGTGCCTTGTCTGCACTTACCGAGCCCACCAGCAGCTGCAGTACCATCTCTCCGATTCCAGCTCCGGTCACCAACACGGTTGTGGCACAGCCTGCAAAGAAACGGTGCAAGGGGCGTTGGCAGGGAACAGGTACAGAGCAGCGGGGTCAGCCTGTAGCTGCTTCACGCGGCCCTTCCCGTACGAGATTTACAACTACTTAATGTATGTCCCCATCTAGCGCTGAGAACGCCTCTTCTAACCTGTGGTAGTGCGGAAAGGTAAAAGTTTAAGCCAAAAAATTTCTCCAAACAGAGAGAACCTCTGAGGCTGAGACCTCCTGTAAGAGCTGGCCAAACGCTAGGAGCTCCAGTTCACTGGTAATCTGGATGATGTTTTCAGAACTAGCGCCCCGTAAGCCTCCAAAGCGGACGTTCCTGTCAGTCCCCCAGAGCCCTAAAGCTGCGGGAAACGAAGAACCAGTCTGGATCCTGCCTGTAAAAGTTATCAGCACCACGAAGCCGGGGTTTGTGCAGTCTGGTTTTCCGACTACACGCTTGACCAAACGTTGCATTCAAAAGCAGATCTTTCTCCCAGGTCTCCGAGGCATCCCTGGAGAGGGAAGGAGTTGCTAGGTGGTATCTTGAGCACCCACCTTTCAGTGGGTCTCAGTGTCTGCCAGGCGTCCCCAGGTCCCCGCTCACCTTTGTACTGCAGGATGTCCTCGGTGTAGGCCAGCATGCTGGGGAAGGTGCTGCTGAGAAACAGCCCCAGGGAGGCCGTCCCCACAAACAAGAAGACGACGCTGTAGGAGAAAATCAGGAGCAGGAGGAAGGTTAGCAGGACTCCAACCTGTGAACAGCAAACAGAAGCAGCAGGTAAATGCTGAGATGCAGGAGACTCTAGATTTTAATGTTGTAGAAAATAGCCTGGAAAATAAACTATACTAAAAAAAAAATAAAAAAAAAAATCACAGTCTGAAAAACTGAACTAGCCAAATAAAATCCATCTACCTTTGCTGTAAAGAATTTGGTACTTTTTATAACATAACTTGGTACTTAACTCTCAACTTTATTAGGTAGACACTTAAGAGAGTATCTCAAAAAATACTTTGCAGCTTTAAATCCAATAGTACTGCTATTTACATGTCTTAATTGCTAATAAGTCTCATTCAGCACGTTAAATAATTAACTCCCTCTCAGTAACTGCCCAGAAACCAGTGACAGGAGTAAAGCCAAAGAGCCAACCCCATTTGAACAAGGGTTCTGGCCGCCGGTTTGCTGCGGCGTGCAAGGAACGGCGAAACCGGCCGCGATGCTCCGCGCCAGCCGCGGCACGGAGTCAGCAGAGGGAGCTCTGCAATACCAGCTCCAGTCCATTTTTAATTGCTTAGGCCCTGGTCACGGCTGCGTGCGTGTACGCAAGAGCAGCGTGGATTCTAAAGGAACTGAACTCAAGCTGCGGTTTGCTGTAACGCTGGCACGACTGCCGAGAGCTGGGCTGTCTTACTACGCACAGCAACGAGCCGGCATCGCACAAAGGGTTCAATATCAGTCAAATTAAATTTTGTCCTTGGATGATAGCACTATCGTTGCCTTTAAGGGGAAGCGAGGCTTCCACTCAAGGCTGGAGGCTACTCCCTCTTCTCTCCAAACATTAGCAGCAGCTAAAGTCGCCCTGGCCCCAGGTTTGTTAGCAGAGCAATCGTGCAGTTCAGACAGGAGATAGAGCCAGTAGCGTGCGTCGGGGAGACGCGTGGGAACGGCCACATCATATTTCATCTGACCGTAGCTATTGGTACCCAAGTTCTGTTTTTAAAGTGATCAGCAGCAAGAGACATTGGCCCAAATCTTCAAAACATCCCAGCGCAAACTGTCACTCCTGTTCCCTCACCATCCTGTTATGTATTCTTGGCCTCGCAATATTAACTGTAAAACTTGCTAACAAAATTACTTCTGGCTTAAATAAATTGTAAATTAACTCCCTTCTCACTCATTTCTTTTCTCTTTTTTTTTTTTGTAAACATGAACAGGAACAACTCCCTCTCTGTTGTCTGCCACATCCTCACATCCATCTTCCTCATATATCCTTAACGGGCTCCTTCCTCTTTCTTCCAGCGGCTGTTTTATTAACGTGAGCCACCTCACAGCACATCGGTTTCTTTGACAGCTGCCACAGCCTAAGCAGAGAACGTACCGAACTCTCTGCCTTCCCTTTCCCAGGGCTAGCACGGGCATTAAATTCCCTGTAAATGCCAGGGAAGACAGCATGCCAAGTAAATAAAGTTGGCAGACATTCACTAGGTGCTTTTCACAAATTTTAACATTAGATTAACTGAGGAGCAAGCTCAGAAAAGCAGCGCAATCGGATTGTAAGTGTCGTGCATCGGAGTCAGCGACAGCGGTGCAGATCTACCAGTTCTGCCCGTCAGAGCCCAAACTGGACAGCACCTGGGAGGCGAGCAGAAGAAAAACACAGCAAAAAACAGCCTTACCACATTGATGAAGACCATAGTGGCCGGCTTCACTCGGTAGGACACGGGGATGGAGATGAGCCTGCCCAGCGTGATGAATCCCCAGAAGAGGCTGGGCAGGTAGCCGGCCACTTTGTGGACGACGGAGAGGGGCTCTTCCACCGCGTAGCTGTAAACGAAGCCCGAGTACTCTCCCTGCAGGGAAAGCGAAGGAGCGCGTCACAGTGCTGTCACAACGCACAGGCTTCGCAACTTTAACTTCAACCTGCCCCTCAAACATTCACAATATCGTGATAGCGCTGGAGAGCCCACCTATGGCTTTGCTACCAAATCCATGAACCTCGTTCCCAAGGGTTTGCAGCTGGAGACAGGCTTCCACCAGAAGGGCTTAAGCTCTCCTAAAAGGGCAAGACTCAACAGCATTGCTAGGTAAAATGCATGCTAGGCTGTTACTGTAGAGGTGCTCTCTTCGCTAGGGACTGTCTTGTCCTTTTGGAATTGCATAGTGATACCACACCACATTAAGAACCCAGAGTTGATCATCCTTGAAGATGGAGGCCCTGGAAAGCTCCTGTACCTGGCAGCTGCTTTGTGTAACCCCCAGGACCCTCTGCAACGCCCTCGTAAGACCCAGCAGTATTTTCCCAGGAGGGGACTGAGACAAAAACCGTTGAAAGAAAAAGACCAGCAGCTTGCCAGCCAAGAGCAAGCCTCCCTCGCCCAGACAGACACACTACACACGGCGAACCCCGTGTGACCGTGCCGGCCAGGGACATGCTGCCAGGCCGCTACAGAGACTGCGCCATCCCCGCATGCTCTCGCCTTGGATTTTGTGGGCTCGGGAGACCCGTCAAACACAGAGTCATCATTTCTTACGGCATAAAACCAAGCTGTTCTTGCCTCTTGGCTGAAGTGAGAAGAGACCTCCACTGCGTACACTTAGACAACGTCACAACTCCAGCTCTAAACTGGCTAGGTTACTAGCAGTAGCAATCTAGCTGCAACACCACAGAGCCGAGGAGAAGCCACAAAACCCTCCCAAGAAGCGGGGCACGTATCAGCCTGACCAGGATTGGCTTTGAACGAGCTACCTTGGGAACCAGACTGCGCCGGCAGACCCTCAGGTCCCGCCTGCCGCAAGCAGAGGACACGTGCTGGGTTTGGGCCGTTACAAGGGATTTGGAAGGAAGAAAGCCGTACAGCTTTGCTCAGACAAGATCCCTCTATCAGCTGAACTCACCACAATCCCATCAGTCATGAAGAGAACAAGAGCCCCAGTGATGTGGACTGCGAAGTAGGTGTAAGAAGCCCCTCTGAAGTTTTTGCTTTGGCAGCAGCTAAATAAGTCATCATGACCTGGTGAAAAACAATGCAAAGCAATCTTAGCTGGAACGTCCCCCTGGGGCTGGGTGGGTGCCAGCCCGCCATGGGGATTTGTTTTGGGCTCAGGCTGCAAGACAGAGATTCACAGAGGACGGTGGACAACGCGGAGCACGGCTAACCTCTGCTGGCACAACCTCCTCCTGCACCTTCCTATAAACCTTCAGAAGGAAGACAAACATGCTCATGGGCTGCTGTACACGGACTGGGATTGTAGCTCTCTGGGAGAGCTGCTACTGCTCATACTAAGGGTGCTTGTGCTCCTCTTCCCATTTAGGAGCTCCGCATCGCTGGCCCTGCTCTTGTGGTCAATAGGAACAAGCCCATAGCACTCAGAGACCCTCATGGTGCTCAGAGCTCCTCATCCTTGGTCCCACCACGCAGGAGAGCCCTGCCCAGGATGGCTCCCATTCCTCAGATCAATGGTATTTAACCAAATGAGCCAACTTTGGGAAAGAGGGTGATAAACACGCAGCAAAGGGCTGGCGTTGAGGTAACAGCACCCGGAGCCCCGTGCAGGCGAGACAGCTGCTCCCGCACGGCAAAGATGGGATTCTGACCGCTTCCACGGGGAAGGAGGGATTTTGCCAGCACAGACCTGTCTGTCAAAGATCACAGCAGGCAGCGGACAGTCTTCCTGCTCCTCTAAGGATTAATCCCAACTGCATTTAAGAGGAAGATGGAGATCTGAAGAACCCAAAGCTCCAGTGGGTTGTATGAAAATGGGCAGCTGGGTCAAGGAAAGAAACCATCCGTGTCTCAGCTGAGGGAGACGCTATCAGATGAGCACAGCCTTACCAGGCACCAGAGAACCCACTCTGTTAGGGACACCCGTGATCCTTCCCTGCAGCACCTCACCACATCTCTAACTGCCTCCGCCTTCAAGTATTCCCTAAAATTTCCTTTTATTGTTCAGGTGAAGCCACCTCTTCTGTAATAACACTGAATGCTTCTCCGATAACCCTCAGATACGGTCACTTCTGAGAGTCACCATTTAGCTGAAGAGCTCACTCTGATAGGTTTCTCTTGGGCAGCAGAGAACAATGTCACTATCGTCCCCAAACCAAGCTGTAGTCACGGGTTCAAGAGCAAACTATTGCTGGAGTTTAACTTCTCCCCTCAAACAAGGGCGCCATCCTTACTCCCTTCAGATCTGTAAAAACCAGCGTTCTGCAGCGTGATGGCTGCTTTTAAACCGAGCGGTCAGCAAAGCCAGCTCAAAACCTGACTGAAAACCAGACAGAAATGAAGGGGCACAGCTTTCACGTGTGCTTGAACAAGTCGGTAGCCTGGGTTGAGTTTTAGGACAGCTTGGAGCAAAGCAGCCTGGAGCCCCAACGGCGGGATACTGATCGCTGCTCAGGGGTTACAGCCCCATCTAATTCCATGGCAACTGGGCACCAGATTGTCCGTTTGGATTGTTTGGGTGCTTCTGGGTCACGGGTACGCTTCGGAAAGTTTCCTCCTTAGACAATAGCGAGGGATTAAACCCAGAGATGCTCAGAAACACGGCTTTTCCTCCCCCTGCTCACCTCCCGCTCCTCCAAACCCATCCGAGAGGTGCCCCCAGCTCACCTCCTGCTGCGTGGGGTCTCCGCACGGCGGCGGAGAGATCGTCCTTCTCCGCGGGCCTCGCCTCCATGGCCAGCTCGTCAGCCGGCAGCAGCGGGTGGCTGCTGCTGTTGAAGCACGGCACCATCCGCTCCTTGTAGAGCAAGAAAAACACCGCGATGGGCACCGGCAGCTGGGGAGGAACAGAGAGGGGCAGGTCAGCACGACGAGCCTCGCACAGAGCACGGCCCAGTTCCCCGGGCGCGGGGGCCTTTTCAGAAGCCGCACACGGCATCCGTAGCGGATGTGCCCGAATTAACCTCCCAGATGGGCAACGGGGTAAGGAGCCACGGCAGGAGGGATGGAGGCTTTTTAGGAGAGCTAGCAGGGAATAAAAAAGGCTGAGAGCAAACACTGCCAATCCAGAGCGCGGCTGGGGCATCGCCCGACAGTCCCTGTGGGCTGGGGACCTTTCATTCACCTGGGACGGGGACAGGGGCGCTGGAACAGCAGGCACCTAAATACAAACCTCACGAAGCCCTGTACTGGCCCTTCAAAACCAAAATATTCTGGCTTCCGAGCATTTGGCCACTTCTGCACAAAGGATAATAATTTTTAAAAAGTAGCTTTTGCCTGCGGAGGGCAGAACGGTTTTAACGGGAGCCCTTCTGCGGCTGGAACTCTGTGAGGGAAGAGCGAGCTGCTCTAAAATCCGCGTTGCCCCCCTCCAGCCATTAGCAGAGGTTGCTCAGCATCTCAGAAGAGACGAGCTCACGGTTCCCCGGCCAACGGTGCTGGGCGCCTTCAACCAGCCCCGCAGCACGGCCCCTGCTGAGGGATGGAGGGCTGAAGAGCAGCGAGCGTCCAGCCATCGCCTGCCCCACTGTCTCAGAGACCCCCGTGCACCCCAGGATGCTGTCACACAGGCTCCCGGCGCGCGACGGTCCCGCCGGCACGGTTCCCCGCGGTCAGGGCTCGCCGCCCAGTGCCGACGCAGATGGGGACCAGTGGGCTGGTAGCTGCCCACCGGATCCATCGCGCAGCAGCCGCAGCATCGGCTTCCCCGGCACCGTCCTCCCTCGCTGCCACGCGCCGGGGGACGGGCCCGCTCCCCGCGCACACCCACGGCTCGGTGGTGCCTCCAAGCCCGGAGGGACTTGCTCTTTTTTATTTTGGAGGAAATAAAACAGAGGGAAGCAAATGAAGCTGGGTCTGCCTCTCACCAGCCTCCCACCACAATGGAGCGGTGTTTATTCTGCAACAAACTGGGGGAGAAAGCCAGGAAATCCTAGGTGACAGCTCAATCTCCAGCTGCCGAACGCTTGTTTGCTCCATGTCTGTGAGCAAGTGTGAGCCCTCGCTCCAAATTTCCTGCCTTTTGTTGGCTCGTGGCATGATTTAAATGTATGGAGAATTCCACCTCCCCCCCCCCCCCCGCCCCACCTCTCTTGCCTGAATTCGTTTATGAGAACTTCATTGTTCTGGGAACAATGGGAATAGGAACAGTTAGATCAGTCCCATGGAAGAAAAACGCATTTGCTTGATAGTTCTAATCCTTCCGGAGGTCAGGACTAGATTTTATTCTTCTAAATTGCAGATTTTGCAAAAACAAAACAAAACAAAACAAACCCACGCAGAGCGGCTGGCCGTGCAGATAACGTCTCCGGGCACTTCCAGCCTTAAGGAGTGCTCGGTGCCTACACAGAAAAGGGCCCCAGCTCCGGACTCCCCTGACTCCCAGTCAAACCATAGCCACGTCCCTGCTCCTCAGACCCTCATCTCCAAAGCAAGCAGGTCCCTTTTGCTTTATCAGCCATGAGCTGCTCGCCAGCGCTGGCCGTTTCTCATAGGAAATGCCCAAAAACCTTAGGGTCACCCAAAATCAAGCGCAGCCCTCCCCCATGGGTGCCACCGCGCCAAGGCCAGCTCAGGAAAGCAGGGAGAAGCAAAGGATCGGGCTCAAGGGCCCCGTCCTGAGCCAGCCCCGTGTCCTGCACACCAGCTGGCAAATGGCCTTGGGGACAGTCACTCGTGGCCACCCGGCCACAGGGGAGGCCAGCCACAAATCTGGGGTGCGCAGAGGGGACGGGGCATCCACAATCAACACGAGAGCCCAGCCGGGGCACATTGCACCACGCCAAGGGACAAATCCGTCCCAGAGGAGCAGCCTGCCCCGAGCACAGGACAGGGACAGCTCGAGGACTGGCCCTTCTGCTGCCCACACGAGCACGGCCGCTGTCACCAGCATCCAGGTGGGCGCTGAGCCCCTCTTTCCCCGTCCGCAGCTCCCACACGCCCCAACGGGAGAGGTTGGGTGATGACGACGAGCCTCGCTGGCCCCTGGAGCCAGGGCACGTGCCAGGACTCACAGGGGCACGGCCACCGCGCTTACGACGGGATGGCGCTGCTCTGCCCTACAGCAGCTTCGGCTTTCTTGGGGCTGACGCACCCGCTGCCCGGCACAAGGCAAAGAGCCATCAAAGCCTTCCCACCCCGCGGGGAGCCCAAACGGCGAGAACCAGAGAGGAGCCACGGCCCCTCAAATAAGGACACCGCTCCTCAGAGCATCACCCAGCCCCCATCTCCCCCCAGCCCTCCTGAGCAGGCAGGAATTTTGGTGCCGTAACCAGTTGCTCAGGAGATTCCTTCCCGGGACAACTCCACTTTGCCTTTTCCAGCGGGAGGTTTTTTGTTTTTCTGGGGAGGAGAGGGGCACCCGAGCACCCTGCGGGGAGCCCGCGCGGGCTGAAGGGCAAAGGCAGCCCCGCTGCTCCGGCTCCGGGATGCTCTCCTCCCCCTGGCAGCTTTCAACCGCTGTTACAAACCCAACAAGTCCCTGCATCACGCAGTTAAGCGTGGGTATAATCCGGGCTCCTTCCCTCCAGCTTCTATTTCGGTCTCTCCCCGCAGCAGCACGGGATTGTTCCCTCCCATTGTATCCAGGCTACTTTTAAGCAACCTAAGCACAATGGAGCGTCCCGCGCTTCCCCTGGGAAGCCACCTTCCGGACAAACACATCCCTCTCGGAGGAACATTTTCCTCATTTCCAGCCCCTTGGAACGGGCTGGGTGATGACATTTCCGTTCTGTGGGAAACTGAATTTTAAAATATGTTTTTGTTCCAAATCTGGATGAAAAGCCAAAATTTTCTCTTAGAATGAAAAATTTTGGCTGGGAGTCACCCAAGCACTTCATTTTCCTGATGTTGAACCATTTCATTTCACTAAAGCAAAAACATTTTGCTTCAGTAACATCAAAACAACTGTCAGCTTTACACGTCGCGTTCGTACCAAAGTCAAATCGAGACATTTCCACTTTAAACAAAGCAAGAAATCAAAATTAATCATTTCAGCTTGTGCCTTGTCAGAATACACACAGCCCTGGGAAAACCGGTATGGAAATGTGTTTTTGACCATTTTATAACAAAGCCGCTGGTCCCAGCTTCCATTTCTGCAGCTTCCTCATTTCATCCACTCCCCTGGGGTCTTAAATACCAATTATCATCGTCTTTCTCCGCCGCTGACACCTCAAAGAAGGGTCAGCAGCTTTGGGGCTGAGCTGCTCTCCGTGCCTCCAGCCAGTGTCCGGGTTATTTAGTTTAAACAAGGAACCAAGTCAGCTCCCTCCGCGAGGCTTTGGCAACGGGACACGCTGGAGAGCTGCGGGCACAGAGGGGGTCCCACCCTGGTCCCAAAACGTCTGTGGGATGCTGCTAGGGGGTCCAGCAACCACCCTCCCCTTCGTGCTTCGGATAGCAGACGCACCATTGTATTCAAAGCAGCTATTAAACACTGCCTTCAAAACTAAATTAGTTTGCTGAGGATTGACTGGCAAAGCAGATAACGCTCCGGTGTAATTAAAAGCACATTTCCCACGGCATGCGCAGAGTCAGAGGTAATTAAAACCGGCTTCTCCTCCTAGGCAGAGCGCATCCTTTCTGCAAAGAAACTCATTACGGCACCTGCCCAGCTGTTTCGCTTGCCTTTTCTTCTCCTCACATCAGCAAAACAGCGAGCCACTGCCTAATGAAAGCCCCTGCACTAGGAGCTATGTTTCAGTTATTCAGCAAATGGCAGACCGAGAGCACAAAGAAACCTGTTCCCCTTGCCCGGCGCAGACGGAGCGGTGGAAGACCAAGGGCTGCTCCTTGGCCTGGGACAGGGAGGAGCATCAGCGCATCCTTAGGCTCTGGCAAGAGGGCAACGGCCAAACCGGCACAGGGGAGGGGCAGCAGGCAGGGAGAGATCCGGGATCACCCTTCGGGTGAGCGAAACACCAGCTGGCAGCCCGTTTATAACGGGTGCTCTTTATGAGCAGGCACCAGACTTATGGCACGAGCCACGCGTGCCAGGCTCTGCTCTGCCACAGAGGGGACCCCAGGACCCCTGCCAGCAGGAATTCCCACGCACGAAGCACAAGCGAGCACGCTACAGGTTTTGGGCAGAGCTGCCCTGGGCATCAGTCCCGGCACAAACAGCATCATTCGTCAGGCCAACGCTCACTGCGACAACGCGCTCTGCTCTTATCGCTCCGGATCGCCACAGACAATTACACGCACGCTCGCAGGGCTCGTGCCGCAGGGAAAGGCCAGCGGCAGCTCAGCGAGCTCAGGACGGGCACGACGACGGCTGCAGCCCAGCAAGGCTGTGCCAGGACCAGTTATATTTAGTTATGCTGGGATTCAGGTATTAACTGGGGTGTGAGGCAAAGACACCCCACAGCCTGCAGGCAAGAGCAGATGCTGGAGATCCGCTTTGGGACTCAGCGGAGAAGGTGGAAGGGCACTAAACCCCTTCTCTCTCACAAAGGAAGGGCCACAGAGCTTTCACATCGGCTGCCAGTCTCCAGGGAAACATAACAAACAGGCAGAGACGCCCCAATCAAGCTTTCAGCACCAGTAACTCGGTTCGTCAGCGGGCACCTCGCCACGAATAAAGATGCTGCGACTCGCCCTCCCGCCAAGCCATCCCTGTGCCACTGAGCTCCTCCCCAGAGCGGCCGCACAGGGAGGAAAACCTCACGGCTCTGAGCGTAGTTAGCTGGTATAACTCCTGGAGGTACAACCTGCTTCCAGAGAGATCAGACAATTCCCACAGGACGGTACGCCAGCCCTATTGCCTCTGACGGTGCAGCGATCACTGGCTCAGCTTTGCAGAGTCCTGCCCTAAGCATCTGCTCCTGGCTAAGACACTGGACAAAAACCAAGCCTTCGCTGTGCACCAGCACAACCATCCTCACACCTCCTTCCATCCCCAGGACCACCTAACAGGTACCAACACCCCCCAAACACCACAGCCGTCTGCAAAGCCAAGAAGCAGGGATGTCCCCAGGAACAGCCTGGACCGCTCTGGCTGCAGCACTTACGTTGATGAGTGCCATGATCCAGAAGGCGTAGGAGACGCGTGTGACCACCATGCCTTTCATCGGCAGGTCGTAGTGAGACAGGTTGCCTGGATGGTGAGGGACCAGGGACTTGCGGATGTGAGGGAGGTTGCTGGAGGCGTTGGCCGTGGAGTTTGAGAGGATGCAGTTGGTGTCCGAGAGGAAGGGATCAGCTATCAGTGGGCTTAGCAGCGCCCCGAAGCCCACGAAGAAATGGAGGGCCTGCAAAAGATGAGACACGCAAGTTGAGCAGGGGGGTTTACTGCTTTTGTCTGCACAGAGGCTGGCCAAGCCCCTCACTCCTCTTCCTCAGAGGAGGAAGCATGGCCAGAGGGGAGATGTGGGCTCCGTGCTCACCTGCAGGAAGATGGCCGAGTCCTTCTGGTAGATCTTCACCAGCTGCATGTTGGAGATGGTGTCGATGCAACCCATGGCCAGTCCTGCCACAGCCATGACCACTGCCAGGACCACCACATTGTGGCACAGAGGGATGATGGCAAAGACCAAGGAGATGGCCAGCGATGAGGCGAAGAGCGCAAACAAGGACTGAGCCAACCTGAGACAGGGAAAAAGGAAAGACGGGACAGAATTACCACCATGAGAGCAGCATCCACACCACAGCCCTGCCTCCCATTTCCAGCCCCAGCTCAGTCAGTGGCATAGGCATCAGCGGGAGACGCGCCCATGGGTGTAGCTCCAGCACATGCTCTTCTCACAAGGTGAGGGAGATGCTACAGGTGTAAGAGGCTAAACCGCCACAGGGTGAGGTCTCCAAGAGGCAGATCTTCCACCCAGCTTTTGTGGGGAAGAGTAACCATCCCTTCAAATGCATGTTCTGCAAATTTCAAGGCAAAATAAGGCCCAAGAACCTCCCCTTGTCAACTGGGCCAATCTGGGAACGGAGAGGGACACGGGTATGTGCAAGCGAGGCCACATCGTGACTTTTGAGCAGCTCCGGGGCGTTTTTCCCACAGGGCTGTATCGCAGGAGCAGGCACGAGAGCTGCTGGGCAACCCCAGTTCTCAGCAGGGAGAGAGCTGCTGGCATCCGCATCCCTGTGTCATCCTGGACCTGTCTGCACGTCCTGTCCTCCCTGGAGCACCAGGGAGCCGCTGCTGTTCCCCCTCTGTGCCGTCTCTGTGCCTGCAGCATCGTCCCTTTTCCCCAGCACGATGGGGCAGGATGCAGCACCACTTCCATTCCCAGTGCAGGCAGCCACTTTCCGCCGGAGCAGCCCGTGGGATGTGCACGGTAGAGGGTAAAGCCGGTGCGCGACATCCCGAGCCTGGCGGCGGCGCGGGCAGGCTGCTCTCGGTGCGAGCCAAGCTCTCGCTGGAGAACGGCGCCCGGGCTGGCACCGTGCTGCTCCGGAGCTGCCAAGTGGAGAGGCAGGAAGGAAGGAAGGAAACAGGGACCAGACAACGAAGCACTGAAACCAGCAGAAAGATGGGACTCTAAAGCCACAGCAGAGAGCAAGTAGCACAGGCAGGTCCCCCTCCCCGCCCTGGGCTCCCAAACCCTGGCAGGAGCCCCTTCCCAAGGCCAGCAGCTCGCTGCAATGAGATGCAACTGGGGTCTGCTGCTGGGGGATGTGGGGCACAGCTGTCTGACCCCAGCAAGGGACTGGTGGTGCACGGGTGCGTCCCCAGCACAGGCACGTAACCAGCAAGCAAAACACCTTCGTGCTCTGCCCAAGGGGGAGGGGAAGGCTGGGAGGAGGCAGAGGCTGGAGCGTGGCTGCCGGGCACCATGCTGCCAGCCCTCCCGCCCTGCCCGCTCGTCCAGAACAGCCTCGGCCGTGTCACTGCGCTCCTGCGTGGCCCTCATTCACCTGCAAACCCCTCGTGCTTACACTTCAACGGCACCAGGGACAAAAACTGGCCGAGGGCACGTCTCCTTTATCCTCCTGCCTGGTGGCACAGACCCGGTGGGACCAGCTCCTCGGCGTGCTCCCGTCTCCCAGCACGGCCTCGCTCGCCCATCGGCCAGCCCGCGCTGGGGGAGGCGATGTTTTGCAAAGCCGTAACTACCCGTCTTCCTCCGACAGCAAAATGGTGAGCCAGCGTGGGATTTCTGGGGGAGGGAGGCAGCACGGCGAGATGTGCACAGTCACGGCAGGAAAAACAGCCAGCGAGCGAGGAGCTGTTTGGAGCCTGGAGAGACAAGGCAGGACTCTCCAGGGTACGACGGGAGGGAGAGGCAGAGGCAGCAGCAGCTGGTGAACGCGAGGCCGGGAGCGACGGGGAGACGCGCACCAAGACATCCCAGAAACGCCTCTTCTCCTCCGCAGCCCTGGCAAAACAGCCACGGCGCTGCTCACGCTTGGCTGGGGAGCACGTTCATCACTAGGGTTAAACATTAATTGCAGATGGTGTTACGTCCTTAAAAAGCATCGAAAAGATCGCCTCACTTCTCCCCAGCGAGCAAAAATTCCTGCCTCCAGCCATAAGATGTTCATAACACAATCACACCCCCCGCTAACACCAGCACCCACAGCCCTGCTGCCCCCTTCCCTGGCTCTGGCCTTAGGGGGGACCAAGAAATCACTGGCTTCCCACGCCAGATCCCCAGGACGGAGTCGAAGGATGCTGCTCAGCACCAAACCACCAGCTGGGGGATTTCTTTAGAAACAACCTTCTCTGAAAGCATCCTTAAATAGGTACCCCACGACTTTCAGAGGGGTCTTCATGATGCGAAACCAATGCACCCCTCCAAAGGGCTTGAAAAGCAACCCTGATGTTATGCCATGGTCCGGTTGCGGACATCGCTGCCCTCCCCACCACTAACTGATCCCCGTGTCCCCGGCTGAGCGGATGCACAGCGGGCTCTGTTTCAGGAGCACCCAGAGCATGTCCTGGCTCCATCATAAGGCTTGAGGGAAGGGCTGCAGCTCCCCCCGGAAGGTTTAGGCCAGTCTCCTATCACAAATTGGGAGGGTCAGAGCAAAGCTTCCCCTCCCCTTCCCACCCAATGCATCCAAACCCCCACCTCGGTGTTCCAGCAGTAGCAGGCACTCTTCAAGTATTTTTCCCCACCCCAGGGAGCATTTTCCAAGTCCCTCACATCAAGAAGAAAAATGATAACAAGGCTAATTCAGAGACTTGCAAACCTGATAACTAAAACCCCTGAGGGGACGAGGCGAGGACACGGAGAAAAGAGGAAGCATGGATCATCCCACATCCACCTTCAGGCGCCCTTGTCTCCAGCAGCAAGCAGCAGCCAGGCTTGGGGAGCATCACCTCCCCCGAGCAGCTCCTGCTCCAGTCACTGTGCTCTCTTCAGCCACAAAAGGCTTTATTTTAAGTGTCCTGTGTGCACCAGCCACACCACAGAAACCCTCAGAAGACAGGAGTCTGAAGGGCAGGGAGAGAACAGGGTCACCCGCTCTCAGCTGACGTGCTGCGACGTGCACAGGTGCCCGGGGTGAAGATGAAAGAAAGGTAAAAAGGTCCCATCACCAGCACCCCCAGGTCCCGGTGTGGGTCAGCCCTTCGAGCAGAGCCTGCTCAGGGCTCCGGCACAGCCACAGACCCACCAGCCCCCTCCTCTCCCCCGCTAACACCAGTGGGACAGGCTCAGGGCTGACCTGAACGCTGGGAGCAAAAGCAAAAAAACACCGGAAGGCAAACAAAAAAAAAAAAAAAACCAGGAGAACACAAAAATGCAGTTTCTTAATTAAAATAAATAAATAAATAAACTGGGGCATGGGTGCTCAGTTACTCTGGAGCTATTGTCACAAACGCGCGTGGCACAGAGAGAGCGGGACTTTAACTTCACAGTACAAGTTTAAAATCCAACAAAATGCAAAAGGAGAAGGGGAAGGCAAGGGAAGCCGGAGGGAGAGCGGAGGGGATGCAGGAGCACAGAGCTCACGCAGTGCCAGGCGCCGGGGTGGATTTACCGAAGAGCTCGCATCCCGCTTGGGTTTCTGAGCCCAGGCAGGGCTCAAGCCCTCTCAGCACCCCCACCCCAGCACCGCTGGCTGGATTTGCGGTCTCACAACATGTCAGGCACTTCAGAGAACCTAGCCCGGGTAACACCAGGAATCAAGAGCCTTCAGTGTTCTTCACCTGCCTCCTTCCGGAGGGCACCAGCTGCTTCACTCGAGGACCCTCTACCAACACAACAGCAGCACCTGGGTTTGAGCCAGGGCATCCACTCCACCCAAACCCTGACCCCACTCCTGCAAATACCCTGTGAAAAGCTGTATTCTGCTGCAGAAGGGCTTGTAATCACAACCCAGAGAACCCCCAGCACCAGTTACCAGAGAGCAGCAGCCCGTCCTGAACCCGAGCGTGAGCCTAAACGCCGTGCCCAGCAGCTACGGGGGAGCTGCTCTTCCCACAGCTCCGGCTCCGCGCCTCCCTGCAACCCAGGGAAGGGACCGCACGGCGAAGCCGGGTGTCCAGTGCAGAGCACCATGGGCAACAACCGCATTTCCACATCACTCGGGGAAACTCGCAACGGCAAACTTTCCTCTTCCTTGAAATCTTGCACAAGAGGGAATTCTGGAGCTAGTTCTGGCAGTCCAGGCTCGCGCTGTTACAGGAGGGACGGGTGCCACCATTATGCTCTGTCCTCCCAGTGCTCCAGGACTCCAGCGGGGCCAAGGGAGCAGAGACAACAACCCAGCATTCAGCAGCTTCTCCAGTGAGAGGAACCAAGCTGTTATTTAGGTCCCACCATCCCTTTCTACCACAGAATCCAGTAACAACACTGCTTTCCCTCCGCAAGTCCATCACTCAGAGCAGACAGCTCAAATACTTATTTTAGTTAAAAGCAAGCAATAAAGACTACGTTCCTCCGGCACTAGAAATTAAACACAGCTCGCAGCCAGACCTTGCCTCAGCTGGCTTCCAGGCAGGCAATGCTTTGGGATCCTCTACCAGCAGCCTTCCACCTCCTAACTGGAAAAGACGACCTGCCCAGTGCTCCTCCCTGCCCAGCACTGGGACCAGCATAATTTCATTTGTAAACCCACAGCATGGCCCAGAGGTAGAAATCCTTAGCAGGACAGCTCGATGAAGAGGGGACGGTACAGGAGCTCGCAGAGCCGGAACAGTTAATATTCTCATCCAAACCCACAGTCTGTACGGGGCACCGCTCCGAGAAACCCCCCACAACGCTCGCGAGCTGCAACTATCCGAAACACGCCCTCCTGCAGCCTCCTCACGGGGCTCACAGACATGTCGCAAAAGCCCATCGCTCCGAGAGGCTGCGATCACAAACACATCCTGCTTCCTACCCACAGCGAGCAGCAAACGCGCTCTTTTCCCCGGCGTGCTGCTGCAGAGTTCCAAGTTTGGGAGTCTCGGAGCGCAAAACCCCAAACGGGTCAGAGTCACCGGCCGGCCGAGGGCAGGAGCTCCGGGTAGGAAGCTGGCAGCAGGAAACAATTCTGTGTTTTCCTCCGCTGCTCTTTCAAACACATGTGAAGCAGACCGGGGGCTGGCAAAGGCACTGCCCACTGACCCAGCGGTCCGCGAGCCACAGCAGACCCAGGGCAAGGCTCCCACGTGCCACCCCCATTCCCATCCACCTTCCTCGCCCGGCACAGCTGCTCCACAAAGCCTTTGGGCTCCATCCAGGCAGGGGGACCGGGACAGTTCAACGCAGCAGGACCGTAATTTAACAGGTGCCCTAATGCCGCCTTCACTAGCCTACACTCCACTGTTCACGAGACAAGAGTTTAACAAAATATTTAAAAGCCCATTTTAAAGCAGCGAAGGGTTCACGCCAAATTCTCTCAGGCACACGTTAAACATACACATAAATAGATGACGTGTGTGTCAGAGACACACGTTACATCACTGCCCGAAGAACTAGTGACAATGTAAATAATCAGCTGATTCTCAGCAGAGCAGAGCTGTCACCAAGCCTCAGATCAAACGCCTGTGTGGCTCTCCTGCGAGTTGAGCCATCAGGTATTATTTTAAACACACCCTGGACAGACAGCTCAGCGCAAATCCCTGTTTGGTTCCTTGCTGGCACACGAGGGACACAGCCGAGGCACTGCCTCTGCCCTCGTCCCCCGCAGCAGCAGGACCACGAGGACCGCCAGCATCTCGCCTTCGTTTGCCCAAACTCCTGGGGGAGCGCGACAATACTTCAGTTTCTGACACCGAGGTTATTAAAACAGGCTTCCAACAATAGTTTTGCAACCAACAATCAGGTTAAGGCAAACACCCTCCGGGAAGTTCTGGCTGGAACTTCACGCTGAGGCGATCTCTGTCCCGAGCTCCGTGGGTACGGATCTGCGCAGAAGAGGGAAGCAGCCCCAGAGCGGCTTCCACCCCACACCTCCCGGGAAGCCCCTGTCCCTCCACACCTCTCCGGCCAGAGGGCTGCAGACCCTCCAGGACACGCACGGAAAGCTCCACTCCAGCAGGTTTTTCCCACGCGGATGGCAGCATCCCAGCTCAGCCATGCAAAACCCGCTGGGATAAAAGCAACCCGCTCCCAGCCCGGGAGAAAAAGCTGGGATGGGGGTAGGAGGCTGCGGAGAGAGCCAAGCCCACCCGCGGGAGGTGCGATGAGTTTGCCAGGCGCCTTACGTCCTCTTGAAGACCCCTCCGAGGCAGCTGCCGAGCAGGAGGCAGAACTGCTGGGAGAAGAAGACCCAGGTGATTTGGGAGAGGGAGCTCTGGGTCTGGCAGCGCAGGTCCAGCAGCGTGGGCCCCAGGAAGCCGATGCAGAGGCCGAAGCTGAAGAAGACGCTCCAGTAGGTAAGGGTGGGCTGCAGGTTCCTCCGGAACCGCACCGACACCCGCTCGTCCCACCACATCGTGGGCGGGGGGCGGCCACGGCGATGCGGCTCCCGCGCCGCCCGGCCCCGCTGCCGGTCCTATTCCTGGTCCCGGTCCCGGTCCCCTCCTCCTGTGCAGGATGTGGCTCCGGAGCCCGCGGCACCGCGCCGGGCGCTGGCTCCGCCTCCGGGAGCCGGGAACCGCCGGGGCTGCGCGGGGCGGGGCCCCCTCTCCATCCCCCCAAAAAGCCGCCCCGAGGGACCCCGCTCCAGCGCATCCCGCCCGAAGGAGCCCGAGCCCCCCCGCACCCATCCATCCCCAGCATCCCCGCGGGGTTTGCATCATCTTGCCAAAAGTGGGGCAGCCCCCGGGCGGGACCCCGCTGCGTGGGGGACGAATGGCGCTGAGCCGCGAGCACAGCCAAGCAAGGAAGCCCAGAAATCCGCCCCCCCCCCTTTTTTTTTCCCTGCTGCTGACCGTCCCTGCGGTCTCCCACACCCGAAAATAGGTGCAACCGTTCCAGACAAATGCAATTAAAGTTGCCCCTTCTCTGGACGAGCAGCACAAGATGGCTGGGGGAGGGGGGTGCGTGTGTTAAAGCCGGAGTGGTGGATGCTTACGCAAAAGGTCTCCTCAGGAGGATGGATTTATAAATATTTCACCTACTTCAGCTAGGAAAGGCTAGCAATTTTTAGAACACGCTTTCCAGGCAAACCAGAGTGGATGGAGCTCAGCCATGGCAGAGGGCTGGCCCCGGGCACACACACACATCCCAGGTCCCTTCCCACGCCGGCAGACCCCACGCGTGTACTCACACGTCCTGTGACCCGTGCCTCAGGAATGCTGCTCCAGGGCTGTACGTGCTCATTTCCACCTGGACATAGCTTAATGTTTAGCTAATCCAAATTGCATCCCAGTCCTTGTTCTTCCCTGTTTGTGGCATCCCCTGCAGTCTTCCCAGAGGAAGGAGAGCAGGATCATGTCCTCTCCACCACCAAGGTGAACAAAGTGATTAGGCAACAGCCCAGAACAGGTGGGCAACAAAACCCCCGGGCTGCCAGGCACCTGAAACCATTCAGCAATCACAGGAACAGCTCAGCTGCCTGGAGGGATGGAGTGATGTTGAGTCCTGTTTTACTGGTGAGGAAACCGAGGGCCAGAAAGGAACGAAGCGCTTTGCTTACAGACACGGAGTCAACAGCGTGGCCAGAAATTGGGTTCTATCACGACATGATAAATAAACCATCGTGGTTTATTGCCTTAGCAGCCTGGATGGCAGGATGGAGGGGAGCGGGAGGCTGTGAGCCACAGGCTCAGGGTCTCCCTGCCAGGCAGTAACTGGCTTTGAGGGGCCACACCACTGCAGACTGCCCACGAGTGGGGACAAAACAGCACAGGTGAGGATGGATTGTGACAGTAAAGGCCACTGCTGGGGACGTCATCTCCTGCCCCGCTCTGCCCATACATCTCCTTGTGCGCAGAGCTAGAGTTCCCTGGAGAAAAAGCAGATCCGTATCTTCCACACAGCGGGTGCCACGCCCCGGGAAACGGGCTGACACGGCTTTACCCGTGGTTCCCCCAGACCACGTTCTTGATCTTCCTCAACTATAAAATGGCTGAGCAATGCTTTCCCCACCTTTGCAGCTTCACTGCATCCACTGCCGGATGAAAAGGCGGCATCCAGGCGCCAGAGGTTGGAAATGCTGGTACAACCCCTACACCAGCCACAACAGCTGACCCCGCTTTGCCAAGCAGTGGCCTAAATGCCAGTGTACTTGCTGGAATACCAGGCCAGTTTATGGGGGATAACACAAATCATGCAAGATATGCTTGCAAATAAGGAACGAAGCGTAGGTGGGTTAGTCAGCACAAGAACACCAGATCGTTTCTGGCTCCACGCAGTGAAACCCGGCTCCTCGGATGTAGCTCATAAAAATGCAAAGCCACAGGACCATCAGGATGTGCGATACCAGAATTAGCTTCACGAGGAGGCACTTCGGGCTGCCTTCCAAACCGAAGTCAATGTTGTACTTGCAATGAATTAAACACCCACATTTTTGCGCTTGCTGCAAACTGCAAAGTGAAATCATGAATGAAGGAATAGCGGAGCCGCGCGATGACAGGTGGCAGCGTCAGTCCGTGCACGCCATTGCTGCTCAAAAAGATCCCGCAAGCGTTCGAGAAACACCTTCCTTTTGCTTCCTGTGCCCTCGCACATTCTTTCAGGAGCAGCAAGAGGCACAGCAGGTTTTTTCACATTATATCAGTTAATCTTTTCAGCTGGTGGAGCAATTCCTTCTTTAACATAACCGGTCCTGCTTTGCAGCGACTGCTCCATGGAGCTTCAACCCAGAAGCCAAATTTTGTTTGGATTTGCCACTGTAATGCTGGCATCACTTCCCTTAGCCCAGTCTCAACACTGTGGGGAAACTAAATTCTAGTTATAGGTTTTCTAAACATTTCCTCAGGGTGGAACCATGGGTGGGCCTGAGGATCGGCTCCTTCGAGGCTTTTGCCAGTGTTTGTGTCGGCAGCTGTGGCCGGAGGTCCTGTCAAAGAGCTTTCCTCTCCATCCCTGTTTTGCCAAGGGACCACAAAAGGCAAATCTGGGCTGACACCCTCAGAAACCCCGACACGTTACCCCAGTTACCACGCGTGCCGGTGTGATGGGCCAAAGAGTTGCACGTGTGTTTGGAGACGGGAGCACCGATGCCCTCGAACAGCTGTAACAGCCCCAAAAACCCATGACTGAGCAAGCTTGAGCAGGTAAGAAAACCACCCAGAATCACCGAAATTTGCTGAGAAAACACGTGATGCTTTTTACAACACAGGGTAAACTCTCCCTGCGCTGGATGAATTATTCTAGGCTGTATGTAAAGACGCTCAGCAAGCCAGCAGGAATGGGCCGGGCAGCCGGAACGGCAGCGCACGAGAGAGGTGTTCACCTCGTGTATTTTGGGGTCAAGAGTTTCAAAACACGCCGTGTGATTTGGCAAGCTTGGCTCCGCTTCTGGGTCAAGCACTAGCTTGAGATCTCGGCCCGGTTATGACAGATCCTGTAACACTCGTTTGAAAGGAGGAAGCGCTCACCTAGATGTTTTCCTACATCCAACAGAAATAATTTGCACAGCCACTCCTGTTTAGCTGGAATCCACGCGCTTCCTCCTTTACTGCATTAAAACTGCAGCAGGGGAGGGCGGGCTGTGATGAAATGGCCTGGCTGAGCCCCCCGAAACGCACCTGTAATTTAATGACACACAAACGATCTGAGGTATTATCAGCAGGTATCATACCTGCTTGGCAGATGCGCCAAGAGATACCGGGAGCAGTTGGTGGCTTGAGCATCCTCACGGGGCGGGAGGACCCCCCGAGGGACACGGAGCAGGGAGGTGATGGCTATTTGGGCAGCTGGGAACATCCAGAGTGGAGGATGCGGGCTGCGACTGCTCGTGGGATTCCCCCAGACCCAGCACCAGCTGCGAGACTGGAGGAATGAGAGCGGCAGATGGAGGAACTGGTTTGGCAAACAGCTTGTTACTGGGGATCTGCCCACGCCGCTGCCTGAACGTGACTCAGGCAGGCTGGGCGCTGGCTGGAGGTGCAGCCCGGGGAGGGGGATGAAGGGCATTGCCCCCTTCCCTAAACCAGCTCACACTGCGGGTCTGGCCCTAAATACCCTGCAGGTCCCCTCGTACCCCATCTCTGGCTCTTCCCTGGACCCGGGTGGCCGTAGCTTCCCCTCAGCACTGATGGGCCAGAAAGCAGGGACGCGTAACAGGGCTCGCCGTGTGAATAGCTCAGATCTCAGGGGGGTTTTAGCTCCTAGGGCACTGGAAAACAGGGCTCCCCTCTCCCTTCCCCAGCTCTGCCCTTCAGTTGCTTTGCAACCATGGGCTGGGCACGTCAGCTCTCGGCTTTATTTGCCTGATAGGCTTACGGCAATATTTGTTTAAGGCCTCAGGATCCACGGAAGGGGAACGTTTTCCTATTGCACACGAGCCTCTGAGGTCTTGTGTTTCAACCCCCTGCAAAGGTCAGGTAGGAGGAAACTCCTTCTGCACTAAGTTTGTGTCTGGGCATTCACTACGGCCAGCCAAAAAATGCCCTGCTAGCGGGTGCGAAAACGAACGGTGTGCTGGAGCTGCACAGAAAGCAGCTGTGGGGAACGGCTCCGTGTGAAGGAGAAGAAAAGAGATCAGTTACATCCTGTACAAAACTATCCTGTACTCAATAAAGTTTATTGTCCAGTCTTGGTTTTGGAGCATTCACAACGCAACTGTAGTAGAAGCCTTAGCAAGAAAATGAGCACATCCACAAAATAGCCCATGTCACACCTGAAATACAAAAATGGAAATACTTTTATAAAACATTCAGACACAAGATTGATAGATGGATATAGTCTTTTATTTTATTATTTGTACCTTTCCGTTTATTCCAGAAAAACTTCCTATAAAAAAATCATTGCTTCTTTTGGAATAAATCTTTAAAATCATTTATTTTAAAATGCATCTTTCAGTTGTACAACACTAGTTAAATATATTACCGGTATTCTGCAAACGAATCACACCAGAGAACATTCACAGCATGTGTATCCAGGCCGCTTGGATCTGTTTTTCCTGCTGCAGGACAAGCGCGATGCTGAGGATGCAAGGCAATGAAGAAACCGAAGGTGGGTTTCATCGTGTTTGTGCCCGGACATCGCTAGCAGGGAGTGCTGAGGGGACACCCAAAGCTGTTTCTTACAAGACCGGAGCGTACAGAGGCAAGACCACGGCATGGCTTTTGGCAGGTGAGACCGCATCACTTCTGACCCCAGGTATTTCAGGATCAACACTCAACGCCCTTGCAGCACCCGCTCAGCCATCGCCGGCTCCGTGCTCCGAGCAAACCCCGGCTTGCGTGGTGGTGAGACGCCAGATTCCCACTGGTGAAAGCAGAATTTGGCCACGTATGGCCAGGCAGGCTCCCACCTCCGGGTCCGGTCCCTTCCCCGTGCCCCAGGACAGACACTAAGAGCTTTTGTGTTTCATCAAGCAGGTCAGACTCTTTACCTAATGTTTTCCTGCCTGCCTGTTCCTAGCCTGTTGCTGGAGCTCTGGGCTCCCATTTTATGCCAGCCTGAAGATAAGTCATGGGAAGAAAACCAAACAAAACATTTGAGAAGCTTGGGAAAATGGCCTTTTTTTTTTTTTTTTTTTTCTCCACCATGTGTAAGGGAGAGGAAAAAAAATCCACTTATTTTGTCCTTAGTCTCCAAGAGACAATGTAGTTTTGTTATTTAAAATCAACATAGATCTGGCACTGGCTTGGGCCAGGAAAGGCGTGTGCATATGTGTATGGAGAGGGTGAAATTAAATAGCTCTGCTTGTAAGTTTTATTATTGTCCCATCACACAGACCTTGCTTTATACATCAGCTTACTTACATTTCTTTAACTAGCTATCAGCTGGGAAGATTAAAGAACACAGCCTTTCCGGAGGGCACAGCTAAAACTCCATTTTCCATCAGAACTGGTAAAAAAAAAAAAAAAAAAAAAAAAAAAAAAAAAAGGCAAGAAAAACATCTGGAAGACAAAGCAACAGTTTCCTTTTGTCAAAACTCTCCATCTGTGAGGAGTGCCAGCTACTCCACAAAGCAGTGGATGGGAGAACCCACAAAATGGCAAAAATGCCGGAGAGCCACAGACATTCCCAGCATTCTCATTAGCCCAACTTTAAAAATCCAAGCGGTGCTCCAAAAGCTGGGGAAAGCCTGCCCAGGACGAGCTGCCGGAGCAGGCAGGGAGCGATGCCATCGGCAGCGGGAGCCTCGCCGCAGATTTCCTCCCCTTGCGTGCAGGGAGGAGCGGGGCACCGCTCTGCTCCGGGCTTTTATGAACTGGAGCATCTGAGGGATCTTGGTCCTCCCAGACCCAGCAGTCCTGAGAGTTAGACCATCCAAGAGATGGAGAAGGGGGATTTGGCCCCGGGCTTAGAGCCAATCTGCATCTCCTTTTTTTTCTCCACCCGGAGCACGCCGTGGGAGATCAGGCGCTCGCGGCTCTGCCAGCCGACACGTGCAAGCGCAGCAGCGACGGGCGCTTCGAAATCAGACCTATCGCCCTCCCAAATAAAAATCAAATATCCACTAAATGCGGTGGAACAAACGGGGTTATCTTAAATTCAGGCTGTTAGTAGCACACAGGGCTAATAAATAATAATGTCTCCTTCCGGGAGAACTTGCAGGAGGAAAGGCAAAGGCTACGAAAGAGCAAACAGCGGCTAACAGGCCCTTTGTCTTCGCTATCTGATCCCGGGTGAAGCAGTCCTGTCTACGCGGCCACTGCCAGGTCTTTTCTCCCCAGCAGTTTCCGTAGGTGACCTTGTCCTTCAGCAGGAACACCTCTCTCATGGGGCAGCGAGCTGAGAACACACTGATCTGGTGCCCTGGTGTGGTCTGCCGCCCTCCTCCCAGCACGAACGCGGGACGGCTCAGCTGGGCACCCCACGCCCCAGCAAGCTCCATCACAGGGATGGTGATGGGGATGGTGATGCCAAGTAAGAAAACAGCACACAGCCAGGTCAAACACATCCTGAAGGGGCTTCCCAAGAGCGGGTGGAGGGGGTTCCTGGTCCCACCAGTGCTCGCAGACCGCAGGGAGGGCTCTGCTCCCCCGGGCACAGCAGCACTCTCCACCCCATGTACCCGAAGGCGCTGCTGCAGGGGCACGCTGCGTCCGTGAGCCGGCCTGCCTGCCCAGCTGCTAATTCCCAACGGGAGCTGGCTGCCCTGGGAAGTGTAAGTCAGCACCACAGATCCCTGCCATGCCAGGGAAATGCCTGTACAAAATGCCTTTGCGAAAGAAAAGGTGACAGCGTGAGAGTTGAGGCTTCCTCCAGCCCACGTCTCCCTTTGCGAAGCTCCCTACTGAAAAGCCCCACGGCAGCAGGAGCCGGCTGAAAAAGTAGGCAAAACACCCTGAGATCAGGGCGAAATGCGTCACTGGTGGCTGATGGCTATTCATGCTCTTCCCTATCAAATGGAAACAATTAATGAACTATTCAGCCTGCTGTACGCTGGACATACCGAGGAGGGAACGGAGCAGGGATGGGCAAACCTCAAACAATGCAGACGTCTGGATGCTTGTCTAGGACAAACCCGAATTAACGGCCCCGGTCTGATGGGGGAATCTCAGAGAGCGCATCGCGTCGAGCACTGGTGCAGGGAGCAGCCGCCCCAGAAGCTTTGGGGAGCTCCAGAGTCTCCACATTTATCCTCATGCTTTGCATTTTCTGAGGATGCCAGAAGAAACGCTGCACAGCAAAGCAGAAAACAGAGCCCGCGCTCCCAGCTCGATGGGGAAACAGCGGTGTGGAGAGTTACCGTCCCCTGAGCAACGTCTCCCACGCTGGGAGCACGGGTTAAGACACCAGCATGTCCTGCCAGTCCCAGTGCCAGTGGACAGTCCCAGCACCCAGAGTCTCCTTGCCGCATCCACGGGCTGGAGGACCGGTGGGTGAGAGGACTAGTCATCCGGGACAGCCAAGAAAAGGATGCGAATATCATACAGTAGAGATGTCCTGCAATGCTCGCACGCTTGAAGACATTTCAGGCTGTTTGCAGGCTGTGGGGCAGAGGTGCAGCAGGGCCTCTTTGCTCGGGATGGATTTGGCACGTTCCTGAAGTGCACGGAGAGGAAAACACACCAGAAGCAGTCCTCAGCCAGCAAAGCACGCTCAGATCTAAGCACGCACCTTGGTCCCACGGCATCGATCTGAGCCGGGGCCGGTACGATCTGGCGTTGGCTACAAATGTAGAGACCAGGCGACAAGGTTTGAGGGATGATTTGCTTCTCTCCAGGTCTATTTCTGGTCCCCCCAGCTGAGCTGTGGGAGGTTTGGCACCTCTCCCCCTTCCTCCGGGTAGAAACGCACTGAGGTGGGTGTGTGCAACACTTTGGTACGGAGAGCTGCGCGGCTCGGGCTCTGCCACGTCCCGCGGGGCTCAGCGCTCCTGAGATGGAGCATCCTGAACCACATCCTGCCCCTGGTGATGATGGCAGAGAGGGTGGGTGACGGGCAAGGGGCCGCTCCATCAGTGCCTGGGAAAGGCTGGCCGAGCGGGACGCAGCACGGAGCTGACGATGCTCCTTTGGCCCCGCGCTTCTGCACGGCTCTACCAGTAGGTACCTGCACCCTGGGTGGGCTAAGCCAACCCTTGCTCTCCACTCAGGACATCCCTGGGGAGCAGCCAGCTGATCGAATTTGGAAACACAATGGCGGCAAGGAGGGCGAGATGCTGGGGGAAGCAATGGGAAACCCCCTCCTCCCAGCTGCTCCATCCTGGTCAGGAATCAGGTGCCAAAAATGGGGAGAGAAAAAGGGGTTATGCAGGCAGCGGCAAGGGCAAAGAAGGGAGGGCTGCCCGCAGTCCCGTGCTCCAGGTGCAGTCTCTCCAGTGCCAGGGTGGGTCATGCCCCTGACTCATCACGTGGCTGCAAAGCGTCCCCCCGAGAAACAGGGGGTGCAGAGCAGGTTGTCTGAGCAAAGGTGTGTTTTTCAGAAACGCCTCCCTGGGCCGAACGCTACGACCCACAGCCCAGCTCTGGAGAAACCACCCTCTGCTCACAAAACCTCCCCGTGCCCGGTTCCCCGGGGCAGCACACGATCCCGCGCTCCGGGCCATGCCCGGGGCAGCTCCTTACTACAGCACCGGCACAGAGGGCGGCAGCTCACGTCTGACGGGGGGCAACGTGAAAATAAGAGGGGGGGGGGGGGGAAAGGCCACAGGTCCATCAGCGGCAGCTGCTAGGGGCTGTGGTTGTGGGGACGGGCAAGGGAGAGCCTGCAGCCGAGGGCGCTTCGGCATCGTCCTGCTCAAGTCAGTAAATCTGCAGTGGGTCAGGTGGGAGCGTGCTGCCGCCTCCTTCCTCAGTGCCTCCATCTCCATGGTGACAGGGGGAACACGAGATCCAGGTTTAAAATATACTCTGCCTCCTGTTCTTCCCTCGGGCTGAGGAAGAGAAAGAGAGAGATGGGTCAGAGAGGTGGGATGGCGAGCGGCACGCCACAGCGGAGCCGAGCCCCGCTCCGTGTTAGGTTACAAGCCCACTGCATTCATAGAGGAGGGACCTGCAGCTTAGGGTGCCCAGATGTGACTTGGTACCACAGTAGGCGACACGGATGCCCCATGGGTAATAATTTGTGGACTAAAGCAGGGATCAGGTTTGGCTTTTTCCTATGTGGGACCCACTGGGAGTAACCCCAGTGCTGGCTCAGTCACAGCACCATTGGGAGAGGTCAGCATGATTTTCCCCTGTCCTACCTGACTGCTGAAAGGCTGAGCCTCGGTAGCCAGGGTCCTTTTGGAGCTGGATCTCCTTCAGGGAGAAGATGGAGACATCTAGGCAGAGGGGGCAGAGAGAGAGGGGTCAGTCCCACTGGCTGAGCCAGCAGCACCCAAGCGCAGCACCGCACCCCATCAGAGCTTCTCTCTTGCACTCCTACTCTACATTGCCCTACCCAAATTATTTCTTACTCTCACAACCGCCAAACCTCCACCCCACCCTGCTGCAGGAGCACCTCTGATCGAGCAAAGACAAGAGGCATCCGAAGAGACCTGGCTGCAAACACACCGCCCTCGGGCTGCGCGGCAGCTCTTTGCTCCGCGTCCGCCAGGCAAGAGGACAGCGCACACTTACTGTCAGGCAGGAGATGCACCCGCTCACCCAGGCTCTTGAAGTAAGCGTGCCGCAGGGCTGCCTCCGCCGAAATCCGGCTTTTGGCTTCGTACTGCACAGAGCCCCAGAGAAAGGGAATTACACACAGTCCGCACGCGCGAGACGGCATAGAGGCCCTGTGCGGGGCACCCGTGCACGTGTAAGTGCCCAAGCAATTTCACACGCTGCATGGGTGACAGCATGTCCAAACACCGCGCACGCGACGGGGGTGTGCAAGCAACTACCAGTGCCGTTTGCGTGTGCACAAGGGACGGCACGCGCTGCGTGACCACAGGACGTGGATCATCAGGTTTGTGTCCTCCCGCTTGTGAGATGACACAGGGTAAAGGATGTTTCACCAGCCTTACTGGGAGGCGGTTTGGGATAGCATCTACAAAGCCATAGCTGTAGGTCCATGGTTTATTCTGCAGCCACCGCTCCTCAATCAGCGTGAGGGCACCCAGAGCACCTTCACTTTGGGAAATCCCTTCACCATCCAGCCAGAACTGCTTTAGACTCACCAGGAGGAGGTTCATCAGCAAGTCGATGCCTTCGGAGTCCAGCCTGAGAGAAGGAGGAAATAAAAAAAGAAATTAAAAAAAAATAAAAATAAAAAATGAAGCATTATTGCACCCAGGCGACATTGCAATTATCAACACAAGGGAGAAGCGCCAGCTGGGACATCCAGCACATGGATGCATTCAGAACTGGTCTCCCCAGGCTCCCGTTCACAACCAGCGCAAGCCCCCCGTGCCTCACATGTCCCTGCTCAAGGAGGTACCTCGGGGCGTGATTTATCAACGGCTGAGCTCGGTACTGCGTGAAATTGTACGCCTTAAACTCCTCGTTGGATGTTATTCCAGGCCAGATGTCTTCTGTTGGGGTTCCTGGGAGGGGAAAAGAGGGAAGCCTGTCACACTCATTTAGAATCATAGAATCACGGAATGGTTTGGGTTGGAAGGGACTTTCAAAGCCCACCCAGTCCAACCCCCCTGCCAGGAGCAGGGACATCTCCAACCAGATCAGGTTGCTCAGAGCCCCGGCCAACCTGGCCTGGAATGTTTCCAGGGATGGGGAACATTTGGTGCAGAGAGAACAGCCTGACCCACGCGAGCCCCCAGCATCGCGCCCGCGCATCCCACGGGGCAGTGGGAGAGGAGCCCCTCGCCCTCACCCCTCTGCGAGCCCGGAGAGGGGGCTGTGGGCAGCCCCCGCCCACGGCCCCGGGCTCCATCCAGACTCCCGAGGCTGCGCCTCGCCACCGCTCCCGTGGTCAGCCACTGCCCTCGCGTGGGGATTTGGGAGACAGCAGAAGACTCACCCAGCAGCCTGAAGATCAAATGCAGCTCTTCCTTCACCGTGGAGCCGGGGAACATGGGCCGGCCGGTGACCATCTCGTAGTGGATGCACCCAACGCCCCTGGAGCAGCAGAAGCCCTGGGATCACTCGGGGAGAAGCCCCGTGGGCACCCCACCACCCCTCGGCCAGGGCTGAGGTTCCTGGACAGGGAAATCAGCTCCAGGAGCTGTGTTCCTTCTCTGCTATGTGTCATCGTTCACCCCTGAGGTGGAGAGCATGCTCCAGAGACCCTGAGCCCCAGGGGACACGGAAATCGCTGGGCGAGCCCACCACCCTCCGGCGTAACCGGCGCTGTGGGCACGGATGGCGCTGCACTGGCAGATGGGTGGAAATGCCCGACCCACCATGTCAGAGAGCCCAGGAAGCTCAAGTTTAGAGCTGTGACTCACCACATGTCAATGGGTGTGGAATATTCGGTAGATCCCAGCAGGACATCAGGGGGCCGGTACCACAGCGTGACCACCTCATTGGAATATGTTTTCGTGGGGACCGATTTGGCTCTGGCTAGTCCTAAGGATGAAGGGGATGGGCATCAAGGAGCTGCACCTCCTTGCAAAGCTGCATCTTTCCCAAAGAGGTCCAACCTACCGAAGTCAGCCAGCTTGAGCTCTCCTCTCTCGTTGATGAGGAGGTTCTGGGGTTTGAGGTCTCGGTGCAGGATCTTTCTCCCGTGACAGTAAGCCAGACCGCGCAGCAGCTGGAACATGAAGATCTGTGGGGAGGTGAAGGGGTTTGCATTTAGCATGGCAACACGGGCACCAGAAGTGAGTCTGCCTCAAACTTATGGCCAGGAAAGTCCCCTCAAAGCTGGACGCACTGTAGACAAGCATTTGGGCCCATCACCAGCAATCCAGAAAAGGGGAGGACCAAAGTCTCTGTGCAGAGTAATTTTATTTAGGGTGGCAGTGACTGGAGGAAAAGCTGGTGGAGTATCAGAGCAGGCTGAAAAAGGCCAGAGAAGGGTAAGAAAGCTCAGCTGAAGAGAGAAGGGGTGTCCAGCCTCACCCAGCCCTGCAACACGCTGGACTGCATTCCGGGCGAGCATCCCACATGCAGGGAGAGGCAGGGATACAGGCGGCACTGTCTTACCTTCACGTTGTGCACGCTCATCAGGTTCCCGCAGTTTTCGAGGTACTGTTTGAGGTCGTTGTCCTGCAATGGGAAGCAGAGGTCAGCCTCTCCTTCCTCCACACGCAGAAAGGCAGCCGCTCCCCAGTTCCCACAGAAAGCTCCCCCCCTCCAAACCCACCAGGTACTCAAAGACGAGGGTGAGGGAGCGCTCTGTGTGGATGATGTCGTGCAGGGTCACGATGTTGGCGTGCTTCAGGTTTTTCAGCAGCGACACTACAAGGAGAGGAGACGGCCGGTTGGGGCAGCAGGACACGGGCACCGCGCAGCGGCACGCTGGTGGGACTGGGGGTATAAACACCCACCCGCAAGCACCGCCCATCCCAAATCTATCCGTGACCCGGCACTGCTCACAGGGGACTGCGATGGAGAAAAGCCCCGCCTGCTCTCACCTTCCCGTATGGCCGTGCAAGGTGCTCCTTCCTCGTGCTCCAGGCGGATTTCCTTCAGGGCAACCAGGTTTTCCGTCAGCTTGCTGCGTCCCTTGAAGACAGTGGCATAGGTGCCCTGGGTGGGGGGAAAGAGAGAAAATCCAAGCCATGCAGACCATTTGTCAGGGTAGCACAACACTGATGCTCCATAATGGCTGCAGGAAGGATGCTTTGAAACTACAGGGCCAAGCCTGAAGTCCACAGAAAGTTTTGGTCTAAAAATTGCTAGATATTGAAGAAATTTGGCTACAGTCTTTCCTTTGCACTTCATTCTACCTTTCTAATTTAATTTAAACCCTTACAGAGGTTTCGTAGTCTACTCACCTCTCCCAGTTTGTCCAGTTTAACGTAAGTTTCCAGCTTCCCGAACCCGATATCTGACTGCAAGAAAGAAAGGAAAACATCACTGGGAGAGATCTTGTCCAGCGATGGCTTCACCTCCTGGGAGGAAGACCAAGGATGCTGGACCCTAGCAGCTTTGGGGGCAGATCAGTCAAGGCAGGAGCTGGCACACAGCAGCCCAGCTGACCTACGCATGTGAAGTCCATTACTCTCCTGGAGAAGCAGAGCAATCAACCACAAAACCTTCACACTCCACTGGCTGCTGAAGGGAAACGGATGGCGCCTGCACCCCGTACCCCGGGGCAGCTGGGTCTTCCCCTTCTCACTGCGATTCCCTCCTCTCACCCCCCTACCCTGACACAACACCCGCAGCGGCCGAGTCGCACAGGAGCTGCAATTTGCAAAAAGCCGATGCCCTTTCTGTGGGAGAAGCCTGGTGAGATCCTGCTGCCCGCGCCCAGCTCTTTTCTTGAGCGCTCTCCTACGTCCTGCTCTTTACTGCGACTCCGTTCATTTCTCTGTGTGCTGTTCAAATCAAGCGTGAAAGGGACATTTTCCTGTTTGGAACAGTCACTCCGTAACATATCGCTGCGCCCTGCTCTGGCGAACCCAGTGAAAGAAGGCCAACTACCGTAAGATTTCCGTGTCACTCCTAACAGCCCCCCGAAATTCCACATTTCTGGGGGGACAGAGCCACCTCCTCAGTTAGCTTGGATTATCCACGTGCCAGGGAAGGGGATGGTTCCCAATACAACAGGACCCTGGGCAAATCATTGCTCCTGAAGACTAATGAACCTGTGTCATTGTCCCACAAAACGTTTGCATCGGTGCAGCCCCAGGTCAGCAGTCAGCTCTGACCCCAGCCCAGCTAAAGCCCCCCCAGCCCAGCAGCGCTGCCCTCCCTGAGCCAAGGGTTTATGCTCCATCAGCAGACAGAGCAGGATGGACAGCTGTCAATCAGCTGGAGCGGGATGGACAGCTATCAATCAGCAAGGACAGGGGCTGTGCCCCTGGGAGAGGCACTGAAGGAGCCCCCTGAGCTGTGCCCAGGGCTCTGCCTGGAGAGCTGGCAGCCCCAGGCCTGGGGTGCTCTCGCAGCCCCCCGCCCCGCTCACCACATCTGCCCCACGGGAAGGGTTTTTCCTTGCCACAGGCACTGACCAGACCACCGACCTCTCCCAAGCTGCCCCACGCAGCAGGGAAGCTGCTTTCTCGCTCACGCAGGCTGGATTTGGAGCAGCAAATCCCAGGGGAAGATAGCGGGTTGTTTTTACCCTGTTTTGGCTTTCCCAAACCCTCTCTTTACCCTGGAACAGAGCAGGGAAATGAGGTGGCTGCTGCAATCCGAGGTGCCGTCCACCCCTCAGAGCCACACTGAGTTTTGCAGGAGGGTGCCTCGTTCACGGAGGGGGCCGTGAGCATTAACGGCGCAGTGCTCTGGCTGTGTCTGTTTTATTGATCGGACAGAGCAGGCAGGTAGTGCAAGCTCTCCTTCCCTCCTCCCTCCCCTGAACAGGCACGCCAGATCTGAGGATGCCCGCCGGGACCTCGCTGTCGTATCCGTACAGCGCCGAGCGCTCCCGGGCAGCGGCACACGCATTTGTAAAGAGGGCACCGTGTTTTTGCTTCTACAGAGGCTGATGCTCTGCAGTAAAGAAACTGAAACGCCAACATTAATGCAAAGGCTAATTCATTATTTATCAGCATTTGCATTTCAACGAGCAGAGGCTCCGGCACTTGCTAAACCACAGGAAGCTTTCCACCTCCTCCAGTGTGGAAGGAGCCAGGCCAAGAGGAAAGTCAGGTACATGCACAGGTGAGCAAAGGAGTGTGCAAGCGTGGGGATTTGCACAGCAGTGTGCGGATGTGCGCGTGTGGGAGCGACACGGGGAAGAGATGCAGATGTGCATGGAGGAAGGACGTGTGCTGCTGGGAGCGTGCAGGGATCCATATGGGCAGGGACACATGTACCTTCATGACACAGCATGGGTACAAGGGATCTTGCACAGCGGGGCATGACAACGTGGCAATCAGCACACGCATGTGCTGGCTGACACTTGTATGTGTGAAGCAAGATGCCGTGCCCCGCGCCGCTGGCTCCGTGCGGCGAGACTTACGAGGGAAGCCCGTCGGGACATCCTGCTGAGGGGCTTGGGGTACTCCGGGCTCTCCATCTGCAGCTTCTGCAGGAACTCGGGGGGCAGGCGGATGTCCATGGGCAGGGAGAGACGCTTGCTGACATCCTGCAGAGAGGGCCAGGAGAGAGGTGATGAAGGCATCTGAGGAAAGAGGACTGCACAGAGACATTCAAGGGGAAGTGCTCTCTAACCAGAGCTGGTATTAATGCTGAAGCAACAGGCTCAGCGTCTGTGGGACCCTTAGTCAAAGCAAAAGGGAAAGTGCCTGTGCTTGGGGATGTGCAGTGGACTTTGCCAAGTACCACAGGAGTCACAGTGAGTGAACCTGAGAGGATGTCAGGGCTGGTGTCTGAGCCTGCCAGGTCCCCATGAATCAAACACCAGCTCTTCCAGGCAGCAGGCAGGTGACAACCACAACTGGCCGTGTCCCCTCTGCCCGCAGCAGTACTTGCCTCCATGGAGAAGCGGCGCTGGTTGTTGCTGCGGTACCGCACGGCCACGGGGGACTGGCCTTCCACCTCGGAAGGGGAGATGGGGCTGGTGTCTGCTCGGAAGTCCCTGCCCAGGTGTCCCAGCTGCAGGTGCCCTTGAGCCAGGTCTGGGGACAAAGAGAAAGGAGAGCGAGCTGCTGGAGTGGCAGCAGAAGTGCCAAGGCCCTTGCTTTGGAGAAAGGAGTGAGAGCAGGGCAGGGAGGTGCAGAGATGCTCTGGAGCCACAGCAATCTTCTTCCTTCTCTTCATCCTGGGGACAGAGGGAATTCCTGCGGTTTTGCTCCCGGCTGCTGGTGCATCACACCCCACAGCTCTGCTCTGCAGCCCCCCCCGCAATGAAGGTCCCTGACAGATGGGGAGGGGGATGCAGAGAGGGGATCTGCTTCACCCCCAAGGCCACCCAGATCTCCCACGCCCCAGTCCAGTGCTCTGCGCCCCAGGCAGCCCTGCCCAGCAGCTCATCCCTCTGCGGCTGCACCACGGGGTTTTGCCAGGGTGAGCATTCACCTTAACGTCCCAGCCTTATCTCCACTAACGTCACGTTGGACAAAGCACGGTTTGCACTTTAGGAACATGTAGGCACCTGACCATGGCTCTGGATTCCTCTGTGCTAGGTCTGACAAAAGCAAAACAGAGAGCGAGCCCTGCCTCCAGGGAGCTTACACCTACCTAAATCTGCCCGGGGAACCACCAAAACCAACAGACATTGGGGCCTCTCCTCTAAGGATGTGACCATTTCTCAGCAGATGAGGTTTGGGATTAACAGCTGCAGAGTCACTTAGAGCAAAACAAAACACTCCAGGCTTTCCTGCCCCAACCCACTGCACTTAGCCAGACACACAGCCCCCAGAAGCACAAAAGCTCTCTTGAAAACCAAAGTAGCTCAGAAAAAATAACTCTTCTCTTGGGATTCCAGGTGTGAAGCCTCACTGAGCCCAAGAAACCCTGAAAGGAGCAAGAAATCGGAACAAAATAAGCCATTGAGCTCCCTCTGGTCTCCAGTTTGAGGTCTGCACTTAAGCCTCCTCACTCTGTAATTAACAGTTGGTTGGTAGGAATATTCTGGCAGGCGTAGACCCAGACAGCGGCACGGCAAAACACCGAGGAGTTCAACGCAGGTCGTCTGGACCCCGCTGGAGTGGACTCCCCTGACTCACAGGGATGCTGTTTCCAAGGGGCTGCTTGGAAGGAGGCAGGGATAACTGGGTGCACTGGAATGGAGGATGCAGGGCTAACTGGGTGCACTGGAATGGAAGAGGCAGGGCTAACTGGGTGTGCTGGGATGGAGGAGGTGCATCCACCACCCCGCGGTGATTTCTCCAGAGCACAGAGGAATATCGCAGCAGGGAAACTCCCCAGGGAGGACCTGCCATGTCCCAGGCTGGGCCACCGAGCCCTGCCCCGGGCCAAGCCCTTTCCCCAAGCTGCACGGAGACAATTCCCTGCGATACCCAGCGCAGATCTCAGCGCCGACCCCACAGCGCTCCGGCAGCCAGCGATGATCTCATTGCCGAAGACCGGGAGAGGGAGGGCTGGCTTTCACGGGGCGGTGAGCAGGGCTGGGACCTGGCTGCAGCTTGCTCATCTGACGGATGAGAGGTGGCAGGCAAGTGACCTGCGAAAAGATGTGGTTTCATGCCACGGTCAGCGGGGGAGCAGGGGACCTGCAGGCTGAGGGATGCAGGGCATCCTCAATAGATAGCCCGCACCCAAGGGATGCGTTCAGCCCCCACCACTGGGCTCGGAAGCATCCAAAACAGTGCCAGGAGATTTGGGCAGACAGGCAAGGAGGCGGCACAGGGTCACCCCTTCTCCCAGGATATCCAGTCAGGATGCTGGCTCTTGTCCCTTTCTGGCCATCTGTCTGCGCAGGAACAGTCAGGAAGCTTACCCTGAATTAACCACCAGGATGAAATTAACGTGGATCAATTAAACTGAATCAAATCTTTTTCACTTGCTCACTTCCTAAGCAAATTATCTGAAAAAAAACAACAAAGGCCATTTAAAATTTGACCGAACAGAGCTCAACTAATCCGCTTTAAAGGGGAACAGGATACACAAAAGATGCAAACTGCCCCAGGATGGGAAAAGCAGGTAAAGAGACAGAGAAGACTCGAAGAGATGAGGGGAATGGTGTTTTGGCCACCCTGGGGCCAGGAGGGGCAGGAGGGATGTGCCAGCCCAGTCTTTCCTGCATCACCACGAGGTACCCACAGCACCCGGGATGCCCAGTCCAGAGATGCTCTCGCAGGGCTGGGGTTGCCCCTGGGCTTGGAGGACCTCGCGAGAGGAGACGTGAAGCCGTGGGCGTGCAAACATGAGGGCCTGTTTGATTCTGCTCGGCATTTCACGTGGATTACGGTGAGCCCCGACACTCTGCAAATAATGAGGCTGCATGGGATATGAAAGCAAATTAAAGTGAGACCGCAGACGCGGAGGCTGCCTTTGACAAGCCTCCAGCTTTTTTTTTTTTTATAAATATATTTAAACACTGTCTCTGCCAAAAGAAGCTTTGATCTCCCAAGGAAAGGGGCCAGAACCCTTCATTGCTTGCCTGACTTAAAACTTTTAATTACTTTGCTAAGTGTCAACTCTCCTCTCAAAGCTCTGTCACACTCACGAGGCAGGGCTGCACGCAGATCTCCGATTATTCATCCTCCTTCCTCCCCCTCACCATCACGTCTTTGTGGCCTTGCCCTCCAAAGGCCAGATCTGGCTCTGATTTATGCCCTTGCAAACTGGGAGTTACACAGGCTTTGCAGCCGGAGCACCGAGACCTTATTTGGCCTCGGAGGACAGACCAGCACAGTAACTCTTTTGGGGCAAAGCCTTGGTGTAGATATGAGGTATTGCTGGATGCCACCAGCTCTTATCAAAAAGGATAAGAGAAATAGGAGCCACCAAAACCTGATGCCTCTGAAAATCCGGAGTATGGAGAAGAACATGTGACTGGGAAAGCTGACAAAGAGGGGAAAGAGCTCCTTAATGTGCAGCTGGAGCAGCCACGGAGAAGGTTCCCCATCTCCAAGGATGTGGAGATGGTGCTGGCCTTTGTCAAGGAGATCAGGTCCCGCACAGAGCCCAGCCTGGGCTCTCCATAACCCAGGGGCTTTCTTCCACAGCTGAGCAGCTGCCGTGGGTGAGGAAAGGTTGTGCTGCCCAGGGAAGGGATGCAGGGGCAGCGGAGCTGTGAGCAAGCAGGGCTGTGACCACAGGCACCGCCTTTGCCTCTCCGCATTGCCAGACTCCATCAAGGTGACGTTGCCTGGGATGGGATGTACCCAGGCTGGAAAGCTGTTTGCTTTTCCATTTGTCAGCTCCGCTTCTCTCAGGCCTCATTTTATCACCCTCTGTGGGTGAGGTCATGAGGATTACGGGATGGAGGGGATGCAGCGGCAGATTTTCCACCGCACCACCAACAAACAAGGCAGGTTCCCACCCACAAGAAGGCCCTGCCTTGTCCCGTTGCCAGAGTCAGAGCAGCTCTGCACATGCTCTTGGAGCATCTCATGGGAAGATCTCCTGGCCTCTGCATCACCCTCCTCCCCAAGGACAGGCGGAGGCACTCACAGCCACCAAAGGGCAGGATTTGCAGCCTGCCATGACCTGTGAATGCTGATAACCTGTGATTTCTGATGCTGGAGGGGGAAAAAAAACCCAAGCAAACTACAAACAATTCCCTGAGGAGCTGAATGAGGTGATGAAAGAAAAAAAAAAAAATTACGTGCTGATCTCTGCTGTGATTAGCACTCTTTTCTGGAGCAAGGGATCACAGTGCCTGACCTGTCATGGGTCATCTGCTCACCAGGAGAGAGAGGAGGCAGGCGAGCCTGCCCACCACGCTGACAGAGACAGGGGCACCTTCAGAGACCCCCGGCAAGGAAGGTGAAGTCTGAAGCAAAGCTTTTCCCTGTTTCATGGGGAAGGGAAGCAGCACAAGAGTGACTGCCGCGGCTCTAGTCTCAGCTCTGCTACCAGTTTTCTGCACGACAGTAGCAAAGTCATTTTGCCTCTTTGCATCTCGATTCCTCCATCTGTAAAAAGGAGGAGACCAACACCTCAAAGAGAACTAAAGTCAGAGCCCTCTCTGGACCGGGCAGCTCCCAAACCTCACCACCACACCCTGCAAGAACCACTTGCACATAAACCCCCTTCTCACCCCCTCCAGCACCCCCAAAATGATCCTGTCCCCCTAAACCACCAGAGCATCGCCCTCCCACGCCATACCCGCATGTTGCCTCAGCCCAGGGTGCCAGGGCTTGTCCCCCAGCTCTGCCCCCTGGTACCGATGCCCCCAGCTTCCCCCCGCCAAGCCCTCCCGGCACGGGGCTGGGGGCAGAGCCCCCACCCAGGAGGGGTTTAGGAAACAGCCAAGGAGATGCTTCAGCCAAACACCACTGTGAGGGCTCCTCATAAACAACAGCCGCAGCCCGCAGGAGACGGGGATTAAGGGCACCGCGGAGGTGACTTCTCGGGGTTGTTTACAATCCCCAAGGGAAACTTAATCAAGAGATCTCAGGCAGGAGGAAGCAGGCTCGGGGTGCTGGGTACGGCAGCGGGTTTGGCCTGTGCTGCGTGGGAGAGGGCTCGGGTGCAAATCGGGAGCTGAGGGCACCAGGGAGGGAGAGCTGTGGCTGGGGGCCAGGACGTGCGGCATCCAGGCAGGAAGGGAGGCCATCGACCGCCGGGAGCAAACTGCAGCGGCATGCAAGGAGCTGTACCCCAGGGCAGCATGGGCAGACCCCCAGCATCCCCGGGTCCAGGCAGGAGGATCTTCTAACCATACCACATCACACTGGTCCAGCCTCTACCCACGGGGTCAGGAACACCCTCGGGTCCTGGCCCCAGGCTCAGTCTGCTCTGACTTTGCTCTTATCCTTTCCCGGTGACCTCAGGAGCCAGACCAAAAGCAAGGGAGAGGGTGGGATAGGCAGATGCTGCTTGCACTGGTTTACCATTCAAGGGCAAAGGAAGAACCGTGACCAAGGCTTCATTAAAGCAGAAGAACGAGGAAGTCTCCTCTCCGACAAAGCCTGGGTTTGCACGGCGGAGATAACGAGCACGGGTTCAGACATCCCAGAGCAGAGGTCCCCCAAGGAAGGCAACAGCAGCAGCAGCTGTCAGTGCCTGGGACTTTCTTAGCCTTGCACCGTTTTATCCCCACGGCTTCTGCACATCTAATTAAGGGCTCAAGTCTAATTATAGCCCTCGCTGCTTGCTAGGGTGTGAGGGGAGGTGTGTGTGCAGGAGCAGGGAAGGAGGCCGTGAAGGGATGCTGTCAGAGCAGCCTGGCTGTCCGGAGGGATAAAGAAGAGCATCAGGAGCTGGAGGAGTGAGGAAAGTCAGCTCTAAATTAGGTTACCGCATCTCTTTCGAGCAGGTTAGCTGGCAGAGCGACCATCCCTTCCTGCCGGGGCAGACGCGAGTGCCAGGCAATTACATCATGGCCTCAGCCCCTGCTTGCAGCAAAAGTTTCTAGCAATTGTGGCTGCAGGGTGAGGGGAAAAAAAAAAAAAAAGAGCTTGAACGTGATCTGAGTGGAGCTGAGGGCACTGACACAGGAACGGGCTGGCCCACGGCAAAGCGAGTTGTTTTGGCAGGAGGCAGCAGCAAGCGCAGGACGCGATTGCCGGGAGCGCTTCAGCCTCGCGCCCGCAGCAGCAGATTTACCCCTGGATGAATCAAGTCTAACTTCATCAAGGTTTCCAGCCGCCTGCCTGTCAGCAGCTCTGCCTGCTTGTCTGTGCACAGCCACCTCGGCCTGATCCGCTCCCAGTTTCTGCCCCCAGCATCGCCTCTCCCATGATGTGCCCAGAGCCGGAGACAGGAGCCTGCCCCAGCCTGCAGCGAGCGGCTGCCCCGTTTGCAGAAGGGCTGTGCCCCATCCAGGTCAGAGAGGTGTTAACCCTGAGCCTCCCTGGGACCTTGAGAAGGCTGCGGGTCCAGGAGCAAAGGATGGAACACTAGATTCTCCCCTGAACGGAGGCTCTGGAAGGGCCAGCCCGTAGCCCTGCATGGGGCTCAGACACCACTGTCATTTTTGGGCAGGCAGGAGGAGAAATCCACGCTTTCCCACTCTCTGCCTTAACCACAGACGTGTCATTCCCCTCCCTTTTGTGCAAATACCTTTCCCTCCTATAAGGCTTTCCTTATGCAAGCATAAATCTCTCTTCACATCACATTTAACGACACAGTGTTATTAATCCTGCTGGATAGATGGGGAAAGCAACACAGACGCAGGGGCAGGAACTTCCCGCATGCCAACGCACCCAGAGAAAGGCCAGGGGGCTGGAGCGGAGACCCTCGCGGGCAGCGCTGACCCCAGGTGCTCCCCCCCCCAGCACCGTCCCGGGGGGCTCCTTACCTTCATTCCTCCGGTTGTTGAGCTGATTGAACTGCTCCGTGAACTCCGTCAGCGACTCCTCGATGGTCTCCGTCCGCGGAACCGAGAGGGAAAACCTCCGTTTGAAATTTTTCATCTTGTTCATTTTATACCCTGTGCTGCGAGGGATGGCAGACCCCTGTGGGGAAGGGGAGAGAGCAGGCTGAGAGGGGTGGGTGATGCACGGGACAGCCCCCCAGCCCCACAGCTCCTTTTGGGGCTGGCAGCACCCCGATCTGAATTTCCCATGCTGGGATCTGCAGGGGTCCCCGGGAAAATCCTCTTCTCCCAGGCACCGCTGCTGCGTCAGAGCAAAAGAGGGGCCACCAAAGAGTGGTGACCGGGGGAATTGGGGTCCTGGTGTCTTTAGGAGCTGAGCGTGGTTAAGAGGTGCAGAGGGGTTTTCTGAGCTCATTACCAGACAAGCCCAGGGCGCAGCTGTGGACACCGAATCACGAGCATCAACACAGGCCATGCCTTACAGCATCCTTGGAAACACCAGGGATGCTTGGGACAGGGAAAGCAGGGTAGAAATAGAAGGAAAGCAAGAAAGAGTAAACAGTGACGGAAAAGATTCTACACTGCACTCCTCCCCATACAAGGAGGCAGCTTGGTCTCTGCTTCGTCCTTGCAAGAAAGGCTTCCTGAGCCAGCAGCAAAAGCTGAGCGGAGGCAGCGCCGGCCAGGGGGATCCCCCAGAGCATGGCAAGGGGAGATGCTTCCAGCCCACAGCTTGCTCACAAGCTCTGGAGTGACTCAGGCTGGATAGGCATTCGAATCGCCTTAGCCAGGGATCCGATTAAAGCAGTAAAACCCTTAAAGGAAGAAAACGCTCAAGGGGCACATGGTGAAGCGCGCTGAGTCTGAGCAGCCACGGGCTGCAAGAGCTCTCTGTGCACGGTTTGGTCTGTAGCACCAGCCCTGCTGCACTCGGGCGTTATTCCTCCTGCCGAGCACAGACTCCATCAACAGCCAACGCTCCCTGCTCCCCGGACCTGCAAGCATCAGTGTCTCACCCCCAGCCAGCCACAACTCTGCCCCTTCAGCCCCAGGCCTGAGGAGGTTTGGGTCTGCCCCTCTCCCCTGCCCAAGCTGATGAGTGTAGGGCAGCTCCTCCACCAGCCTTCATCGTCCCAACCCTCGAACCTGTCTGGCAGGGGATTTCCATTTAACAGCACTGGACTTCTTTAACGCTTTAACGCTGCTCTCATCCACCAGCCCAAGGGAGGATCTTAAGGGGAAAACCATCCCTCCGTACCAAACGGACATCACAAGCTACATAGAGCAGTTCTTTCCCATACTGATACACACATCCAACAACTTCTCCGGCACTCCTGGAGAGGGTGGGTGGGCCTCCCGGGTGGGCCCCCCCTCCCACTCCTGGGTGTCCCCACTGCAGCTGAGCAGCCCTCTTCCCACTCCCTCCCAGCCCCCTCCAGGACTTATCAGCCCAAACAAACGGTGATCACATTCCAGACTGATGCGATCAGACACAGCATCCGGGAGCTAAGGCATCGCATCACCAGGGCAACCGGAACACTTGGGTTGACATGCCTGCATCTGAAAGCTTAAAAGATTATCCGTCAGCAATATCACCACTCTGTCTGCGTGCCTGCCATGCTCTGCTGCGAGGCATGGCACCTAGAAAATCCCTAGGGTTCACCTCAATCCTGGGGACTCACGCCCTTCAACCATCCCCACTCATCTCCCACCTTCAAAGCTGCAAAAAGCTAAAGCCGAAGGCTGGACACGATGCTTGCATCTCGCGTGCCTGGAATCAGGGCTGGGGTATTTGGCTGGGGGTGGGAAGGGAGGCTGGAGGCTGCTTGGTGTTGCAAAGAGAGGCGGGATGCTGCTAGACACATCCACTTCAGGCTTCAAACATTTCCATGTTTTCTCAGCATCACAGAAACACACTTGCCAATAAAGATGCTGGCACTGGCGAATGCTGCATTAACAAAGTCTCCCTGCTGCTGCTTTCCTCGTGGGCAGGAATAAAGTCTCCAAGCAGTGCTGTTCCTTCTGAAGGGAAGATAACGCTTGACACTTGCTTTGGAGACCACATCCCCAGCCCGTGGCTCTGATCTGGCTCCTACCTTGCAAGCGAAGCAAGTTTTAACGGAGGCTTGGGTGGTGTGTGGAAACGCCGCTGGTGCTGCAGGCACCCAAGGAACTAAAGTGACCTGAAATGTTTTGCTCCTGCTGTGCATGCTGACACCGCTAAAGTGGCACCGGCAAAAGCTACAGAGCTCCTGTGCTCGGCTCTGTTTTACTCCCAAACAGGAAACAGGAGCTCAGAGAAAATTCACAATGCTCCCAGCAGGTACAGAGGCTCAAACTCAAAACAGTCTTTCAACATCAATGTTCAGATCAGTGTCTTTCAAATTAGGGCATAAGTAGGTTTCCACACATCTCTGGTGAAGGTTACGCTGACGAACTGCGCTCCAGTAGCATCCTGAGCCACCCTTGCACGTGTGCATAACACAGCAAGTGCAAGGACACCCTCACAGCACCCAGTGCTGCAATCGCCTGACTTCACATCCACCTGAAAGTACCAGGCTGTCTTCACTGGCAAGGAAGAGAGAGTTGCAGGAGATTGCCCCTCACCAGATGCTTAAATCACAGCTTGGAGAGGAAGGCTCTGTGTTTCAAGAGAGATTTAGCAACGCTGTGCATCCCTACCAGTAGATGAAAGAAGAGCATCCCAATCCTGGACAACTCACTTGCGGGAGCAAGGAGGACAGATCCCAACTCTGAGTACCATTCCCTTTTGGAAAGGGCACCCAGGCTGGGACCGGGAGGGATTGGGGCCGCTCAACCCACCCCACAGCTGCCATGCCCGAAGGACAGCAGTCACCCTGCCACGCTGGGGACAAAGTCCCACTCTGGCAGGGAGCGGCACGGGACAGTCAAGAGAGCAAAGCCACAGCGCAGGACCAGAAGGTCACAGAGCTGCTGAGCAATTCCTGCTCTGACAGTTCCCCACCAAGCCAACCCATCACCTCCAGAATGGCCTCCAACTCCAGGACCAGGAAAGATGCAGGGAATATAAAAGATACCAGGAATACAAAAGATAGCCCATCTCCAGGTGAATGAAGAGGTGGATGAGGGGAAAGGGTCTTTCCATCTCCCTCCCTCAAAACTGTGCAAGCGGTTTAGAAAGCAAACACTGACAAAAATTCCTGCTCCACAAATTGAAGTCCAAATCCTTCCCCCCCTTGCTACCTACTGGAATGCCAGCAGCTACAGGCTGCTAAATATAAACCTCCTTGGAAAGGAAGTGGAGCGGGGGTAAAAATAGCACCGACATCGCTAGCTGCCTCTCCTGCTAGGCACAAGCACTGCACTCGTTATCTTTATGGCTCTGCAATTGTGGCTGTTTCCTCCAGCTAGACCTGGACCTACTCAGCATCTGGTGATGGAGTTCACATTGAAGTGTTTGTCAGCTGGAATTTTGTTCCCAGCCCTCCACTCCTACCAGAGAGGAAGTTGTCCCATCCTGAGGGGCCATTTGGATCCAGGTGCCCCAAAGCTGGGATTTGCTCCCCTCCTGCAAGCAGAACATCCCGCAAACCGTGTGCTAGAAGGCTGCGGCAGATGGCATGGGGCAGGCAGTGCGGGGTCCCCAGCGGGCACCCCTCCACACACAGCACCCTGAGCTGCAAAGGGCTTCGTCCACCCTCCCGCTGCATTTCTTTTGAGAGAAAACACCTCCCTTCACAGCTAAACCCAGCAGCCAGCCCTCTCCCCCAGCACAGATTTCAAAGGGAGAACTGCTAGCAACTGCCTCTTGTTTTCCACCACCTTTCATGTACTAAAGGAAGCATAGGCATTTATTGACTTTCTCTCAGAAAGCGCCGCTTGCTAGGCAAAGCAATGACATCACTTGTTTTACAGCCTGAAGGATCTCGAAGGGAATCAGAGCAACCCCCAAACCGCGGGCGTCTCCGGGACAGAAGAAGCCGGCTGGTTAACAACACGCAGAAACATGATGGTGCATGGTAGGACACGAAGGGGAGCAGCAGTCTAAACTGGCAATAAAGAATTTAGGCATCAACAGGCAAAAAATGAAATCCCTCAGGCTGGAATTTGGCCAAGAAACAGGGAGCAGAGCCAGCAGTGAGTGATCTGCATTTACTGTAATACAGTCAGATAGGAAAGACTTGGCTAAAACACTTCAAAGAGCCCAAAGCCGAATCCCGTCAGGAAAGCTCACCACATGATCAAGAGAAGATGTTAATGATTCTTTAAACACTGCATTCAAGGCCATATTCGCTGCGCTAGCAACAACCCTGCTCGCTATTTTTCAGCAAACTATTCCCCCAGGCATGCGGGCTGTGACTACCCACATGCATCTCCCTTGCATTTGTACAGCAAAACCCGCCGGCGCTCCGCTGTGGAATTCAACAGACAGGTATTTTCGGCGCAGGCAAGCCATCATCCGAGTATGAAAGTGTCCCCGTTCTCCATCAGCACGTTGCAGGGGCTGGGACGCAAGGCTTTCAAGCCATAACCGCTTCATTGCTTTTCACAAATGGTGCCGCTCCATTTTTTTTTCCTTACCATTTTAGCAGACTCCTGCCCCCATCTCCCCAGGGGAAAGGCTGCAAGGGAATAGTACGCTTTTTTTTTTAAAAGCTTTTTTTTAATCCCCAGAGAGATTAACAGTTGTGTTTACAAGGCAAAATGAACAGTCCTATTCAGCAGTTACGGCTCACGCTTCCAGCTATTAGGTAGCATTGATTCACTCCTGCAGGCATCACAAACGGTGAATTCTGCCCGCAGAGCCTTATTTGCTCTGCAAACACAGTTATCGCGCAACGCCGCACGCGGCCGAACACACAATGAACCCTGGCACCAGCTGAATACGTGCCCCCCCTCGCATCGCAAGGCGTGGAGACCAAAGTTGGACCCGCCAAAAGCTCCCAGCGCAGCCCAGGTGCCAGGCAGCCCTCTCCACCGGCCGGTCTCCAGTTTGGTCGATGTTGTGCTCCCTCCCCAGCTCCAGCGCAGAGGGGCGGGGAGAAGCAGCACGCACTGCGCACAGGCGATGGGAGAGATTTTTGGCCCCTCCATGGCACGCATCTCTGCACACAGGAGCTCAGCACAACCCCAGTTCCTCCTCCGCTCCGAGTTTCCTCAACAGAGCCAGAGCTGGACCCTCGGGAAGTGCACGGGGAGAGATCTGGGGCTGCTCAGAGGGAAACAGCAGCACGCTGAGGATGACTCCAACACACACCAGGGCCACGCTGAGTTTTCCGCAGCCAGCTCTCCTCCCTCTGCTCAGCTCCGCTACTCAGTGGGCCTGACATTTCCCTCCTCCCCGGGGAGCAAAGCCCCTGCCAGGAGGTCAAGGTCCTGCGGGGACGGCAGCGCCATCAATTCACATGAATCCACAGGAGCCCTGTAGCAAACAGCAAGGCCATCATTCCAGGGCAGCACCCACGCTGGGCACGACTGAAAAGCGAGCTTTGGGTCTCCAGGGAGTCAGTCCATCCTCATACTGCAACTTTTTTCCCCCGCCTGTACTACCAGCTTCCATGATTACAACAAGTGCAGTGCAGCAGGAATGTGATTAACGCAGCCAAGAGATCGCTGTCGCCCCTGCTCACGTCTGCACTTCGGAGGAGGCTTGGGAGGAAAAATGATCCTGTCACAAATGCCCAAGACTGGCTTCCACCCTGAGCCTCTCAGCATGCCTCAGTTTCCTCAGCTATAAATCAGGAATGACGACGCATCCTTCCTCCCTTCCAGTTTGCCTGCATCTTCCTTGGTTGTGAGACCCTGGCAGGAGGATGCCTGGTTTTTGGCTGCACAGTGCCCAGCAGAGCAGGGTTTCCATCCCTCATTCCAGCACCGCAATTACTTCTTGCTAACTTGCTGCTAAGAGAGAACGGACGCAGGCAAAGCACAAGCCACGTGAGCCACGTACAGACCTCAGACTCACACAGACACCCTGGGAAGGGTGAACGCCACGGAAAACTTCCAGCAAGCCCAGCCTCTGGAGACTTTATCACCTGTCCTTGATGCGCGGGTGAGCGGGAAGGAAAGCCGTTTCGCTAGATGCGCATTTCCACTCCCATTTGCCCCACTCCTGACAATGAGCCCAGTAACAAGAGCACACAAAGGAGGTTTGTTCTGCCTTTGTGTATTTTGCCTTTCTGCGTCCGCAGCCCGGCGCGGTGCAGTCAGCAGTTCTCCCTTGGCTCTTCCCTTCCCAGCTCTTGGTGAGATCAGGGCAGCTCCGAGGAAGGCATTAAAATGACGGTCATTATTCCGCGGCCCCGAAACACTAGGCACTTATTCCTCAGCCGAGGCTAACCTGAGAAAACTGTCCAGTGTTCGGCTGGAACAACAATAGACTGCTAATAGCCAGTTTGTGCACCAGACACCCCAGTCACGGGTGGGAGCTCAGTGCCCACATTGTCTGGGAGCCGTGCAGAGCTGCTCCGAAGGTGGTCGTGTCAGCGTTTCCATGGTACGTGCGTCGTCTGCAGGGCATGAGCGATCCAGACTCGCCACCGCTGTAGACCAGCGGATCCCCTGCTCCAACCCATCCATCACCGCTGGTTTGCACCAGGAGAGCAGGCAGCGGGGGAATGAGTCTCAGAAAAAACTGCACGACTTTTCCCCCTGGAATCCAACCCAACTACGTTTGGCTTTGAGAGAAAGATGCTCCCTTTGATACTCAGTTTTGCCACAACAGCTATCAAGTTATTGAGACTTAATTTACAGTCGCTCAGGAGTTCACGGTGTGCATCCCACCGGCAGCACTGTCTCATGGTGCTGGACCACGACCTGGGAGACCATGACGCTCGGGAGCAAAGAGCTGTGCTGGGATTGCTGGGGCAGCAGCTCAGCTACGATTAGCTCATGATTTAGCCGTTCTCTCCCCTTTTCCGTGACTCACTCTCACCTTTCCTCCTTTTACTACACAGCAGGCACGTCCTTCACAACAAGCATCATGCGATGTGTATACCAGGCTCCTAGCACAGCGCGCAGCTACCGCAATATCAACACAAGTAATTACTGAAGAGGAACATTACCAGCAAAGGCCAGCCTGGTTCCTGCCTGTTATGACACTCCACTGATTACCGTCTGACAATAAACTAACGCAATCCGAGCTGCATCCAAGGCTCTCCCTGCCACAGCGCAGGGACCTTGCTGGGAAGCCTGCCTGCTCTTCACAATCCCCTTGGAGACCTGCTGTCCTCCACTGCCCTCTCCCAGCATCACTTCCCCGTCACCTGGCTGTCACATCGCGCCCCAAAAGTGACAGAGGCTCCTGAATATACGAGCACAATCGCAAAAGCATTCATGGATGCTGCTGAATGAAAGATGCTCCAGAAACACAGCCACAGCTGGCAGCCAGCGTTCCCAGGTGGCTGGGAGAGACAGCAAAGGGGGTGCCAGCTTCCAGCTGCCACAAAATCATTCTCAGTAACACAAAGCATCTTATTTTCTCTCCCAGGAGTGCTTATCCTGTGGCTGAGGCTGTCACCACCTGCCTTTCCTTTATTGCTAGATGGGAAGGAGGATCCACGCTATGGGAGAAGATCCCTGGTGCAGGAGAGAGCAAGTCCCACCGACATTCCCAGCACACCTGCAGCTCCGTCCTGCTGGAAATGCAATGCTGTTATCCACACATTCACACAGCGTGGGGTACGTAGGGTCTGCTGGCTTCTTAATTGCTATTTTCTTTCCTCCTTTTCCTTTTTTTTTTTTTAATTAGAGCTTTTGTTCTTTCCCCAGCCCACACAGAGCTCCTACAGCTGCAAGCTTGTCTGAGATTGCCATGCAGACAAGAGCTCATGGAAAGCCAGGATTCACCTTCCCTGCAGTGCTCAGGAGGAGCCAGGATACCTTGTCTCCTTCTCCATTTAACAGAAAATACTGGAATTTTCCTCCTCATCTTCCACCTAAGCTCTCTTTCCAGCACGTGAGAAGGCTGGAAATATAGTGTCAGTGTGACACGAGGACTGAGGGAAACTCATTTCTCCAGCTGCAGCGTGGCAGGCAGATGCAGGAGCCAGCCTGGACCCGCCGCCCAGGGATGCGATCGCAGCTCAGTGGGCATCACGCTGCCTCAGCCCCGCGGGGACAGCTGCGCAGAGGGACCATGCAGTGCCCAGGTCCCCCGTTTGAAAGCATTCCTAGGGAGGGTATTTAAAGGAACAGAAATTACATCCTGTACGCCCAATAGTCAAGTGGAATTTGTGAAATGCAGCTACCTCTGAGAAAAAAAAAAAAAAAAAAAAAAAGGAGGGGGACAGCAACCAGCATGGAACAGCAAAGAGAAGAAATGAAAGCCAGAGCACTGCGAAAAGTCTTACAGAGGGAACCTACTATCAAAGGATCTTGACAGGACCTAATTTCCCAGAAAAACAGAAAACCGTTTTAATACAAACAGAAGCACAACGTTTACAAGAAGCAGCACCACCACAAGCACTCAAAGCCATGGAGAGCTCGGCACCTCGCCACGCGTTTTCTGGGAGAACCGAGACGCGCAGAGCCCGGCTTGCCTGGCTCCACCCTGATAAACCGCGCTCACAACAGCGCCGAGACTTCTGCCAGCTACGCTCCGCAATCAGTGAATACCTGGCAAGAGGAGGAGAGGCTGTACAAACAGCTTCACGTGGGATTAACACTCCTTCCTCTCCCCCAGCAAGCTCCCAGTTCAGATCCAGCAGCTCCCTGGAGCCAACACCACTCATAAACCAGCCCCCTCCGACCGATCTTTCTGCGGCAACAGGAAAAGAAATGAATGAAAGGGGACGGTGTTCCCGACCCGCCGCTCCCCACTCCGGCACAGTTTACAGTACCAGTTACGGACTGGGTTTCTCCCCAGGACCATGCTCTGGAGCAGTGGTACCACCGCTTGGCATTAGGCACATAAAACTCTTTGTAGCAGGGTTTCAAATCTGTTTTATTTAAAGCTCTGGCACAGTCACATGGTAGGAAGGCAGCGAGCAAACACTGCGAGTCTGCTCCCCTGCCAAGGATTGCGCTAATCTGGTATTTAATCTTAAACCAGTTGCACGCCCATCCTCGGAGGGCTTTGCGCACGTGTATGTATTTCTCCCTCAGATGTGAAGGAAACGCACCCACGCAGGTTGGGAGCACAGCGAGCCAACGCTTGAGGAACCGGAGGTTTCAGAGCACAGCACAAACTGTAATTACTTCTGGCATCCCCGTCTCCCCCATCACGGGAAGAGCAATGCTTTGACATCTTTTCTCCAGACTCTTCCTCACCACGATCGCGCAGCAGTGCTCAGAGCCTCAGCCGGGGGTGAGATGAGCAGGTGGGCGTCCGGGTGATGGTTCTGGCTTGGCTTTGCTCCCCAGACCCAGAGCCCACACCGCATCCTCACAATGAGGGAATTGCTCAAGCCTTCCGCTCTGCTAAGCTGCTGTCAAGGTGGAGGAAGGCAGATTTCGTAAGGCTCCTGAAGCAAGAGGTGGCTGCCCAGGATCCCAGCGCCATAAGAGCACCATTTTGAGGCAGCGAACTTGGCAAGAGCTCTGTGTTGCTGCCGGGATGCCAGGCTTCGAGACACACCTGCATCAGCACCAACAGCCTCCCAGGATTGTTCTCCCTGGCCCCCGTCACTTCAAAAGCTGACAGCGCATCACCTGTGCTTGTGCTTGTGCCCTGCTGCTGCAAACTCCTAAAGCTGCTCCAGTACAGAAGGAGTTCACCTGCTCTCCTGTCCCCCACGCTCCCTCCCCCCTCCCCTTTTCAATGTTCAGGTTTTCCTTCACAATCTGAAGGCAGCCAAGTGTCCCTGCCTCTCCTTCTCTGGCTTCTCAGATCTCAGTGCTGACATTGCCACCAATAACACTACACTCCTTTTTCTTCCTGCACATGAAGCACTTCCACTTTGCAAAGAGCCAGGGTGTCATGGTTTGGCCCCACCCAGCAGCTAAAATACCACACAGTCGCTCGCTCACTCCCCCCTCACCAGCCAGCAGCAGGATGGGGAGGAGAATTGGGAAAGAGAGGCAAAAATCACAGGTTGGGATTAAAGCCATTTAACAGAACAGCAGAGGAAGAGAAAACAGAGATGGAAAACAAAACCAGAACATACTTAAGCACCTCATTTCCAGTACAATAGCTCACCATGGATTCTGGTGCTCTGCTCCCTCCCATGCAGCAAAACCTGCAGCCAAACCTGCCCCTTCCCACATCCCCACTTTATACCCTGAGCATGATCCCACGGGATGGAAGAGCCCTGGGGCTCATTTCGGGAAGCTGTCCCAGCTGTTGGGTAATTACTAAACCATTCTAGCTGTGTCCCACAGCCAAGGGTGCCATCAGCTCCAGCTCCTCGCCCAGCTCAGGTGAAAATTAACTCCATCCTAGCTGGAGCCAGGACACAGGGGTTGGGCAACACAGAGAAAACCAGACATTGTCTGGGCCACACACAGGTAAGGAATAATGCAGAAATAAACCCCAGAAGACATTTTCACAGTAGCAGGTATCTCAGGGAACAACTAGTGAAAGCAAATGAAGCAGATCCCCAAACAGTCCTGCTCCCCTCAGGACCTGACTAGCACGATCGACGTTAAACGAGGGGCTCCCCAAAATGTACGGCAGCTCCTGAGATCTTGGGGGTTGCCAACCAGTTTGGACATGTGCCCATGCGGCAAAAACCTTCTTAGTAACTGTCTTGCCGCCTCCACCAGCTTCCTTAGAAAGAGCTGGGAGCACAGAAAGACAGGATGCTGGTCTGACATGCAGAGACGTTCTCTCCCCTCTGCGGTCCTCTGGCATACCTCGCTCCCCTGGGCAGCCCAGGACAGGGCTGTTCTGGCAGGTCAGGCTGCCCCGCTGCGTCCGTGCTGTACCTCCTCTGCTCAGCAAGCTCCTTATCAGGTTATTTTGCACCAGCAGCACCATTTCCCTTAAATGCAGGGATGCTACAAGGAGGCTGTGGGATTGCCCAAGAGCTGGTGCAAGCTCTCCGGGATCCCGAACCTGGTGAGATGCTGCCTTCCAGGAAACCTCTCACCCTGAGAGAGCAGCACACATAGGGATACAGGGCATCCTCAGCCATTCTCCTGCCCTGCCTGCAGACACCCCCCTCCCTGACACCCCCACCCCGCCGCAGCTAATCACCACCACGGCGACGACATTTTCATGTTAAACCAAACGTGAGCCATCCCGGATGAAACGTGTACAAACAGGTTAAGCACGCCTCAGTGCCTGCAGACCTCTGCTCACTTCCCTATGGAGGGCAACGTTTCATGCGTATCCGGGAACTCGGCGAGCGCACACTGCCGAGATAAACCTTGTTCCTCGTTAAACTGTAAATAACATCTGCTTCTCCCAGCCAAGCCAAGCCCCAGCTCGCCGCTCGGGGTCCTGAAAGCTGCAATGCCAGTCATGGGAACGGCAGACAAAGCAAGCATATTTGGTGGTTTTCAAAATAAAGAATTGATTTTTTTTTTTTAAGCTCCTTTTTTCCACCTCTCTCTTCGCCCCCAACACATCTCCTCCATGCGCTTTAAAAACTTTCGCAGCTCTCACTGCAGGCTGGCTGAGACCCTCACGCAGCTGCCCGCAGCTCTGGCGTCCTTGATGAGCGAGATGGGTTTTGAGCCTTGGAAACCGGGGGAGATAACAGAGCCCAGCATGAGATAAACAGAGCGAAAGAGCGAGGGAGAGAGATGTCTGGCAGGAAAACACGTGGCTGGACTCACCAGTCCCCGGACACCGTTAGGAAGAGAGAAGTGCTGGGCTGCAACGCGCCTTGACCTGGTGCCTGCAGCCCACCGCCCTTTTGCGTCAGAAACATGTCTGGAATTTATTTCAAATATACTCTCCCCCACCTCCCAAATCACAACACGGACATATTCCACGTGTTTTTTTGGTACCAGGCCATGAGAGTCAAAGAGACTCAAAGCTCAGAAAGAGGGAATACATGGAGCAGGGCTGGCCAGAGCTCGCTTCGTTGTGTTCAACTCCACTCCTCTCCTGCCTCGCAAGCTGATAAGCTGTATGCCTCACACGAAACACTCCCGATAAGAAAGGATTATAATCCTGAGACCCAAAGAGACAAGGGATTTGGCTATGTTCACACAGCAGAGCATCAGATGAGCAGGGGTGCCCTCCTCCCACCACCACACCGAATCCCTAACTGGTTTAACACTGGTGGGGTTGCTTGTAAACACTGCAACTACCTGCACTTGCAGTGCTGCTATCATAGTGCGATTAGTTGCACAATTAATTGTTAATAAGAAGGGATTGAAAGGGATTAAGGACTTAAATAGAACACATGCTGCTAATGGTAATTTATGAAAACACGCCTTCTCCCTCAGATACCGTGTCGTGTTTTTTCCTGGAATGACTCAATCAGACCTTTTCTCTGCACCTCCCACACAGAGGAAATACCTGCGTCCATCGCTGCAACTGGGGTCTGAGAGGAATTAACAGCGCGATGGCACCTCCGCACATCCCGGCCGCGGCTCTCCAGGGACGGGACAGCAAGAAAGAGTGCTGGGAAAACTCCTCAGGGCTACTGCTTTTTCCAGGGGCTTTGAGATGTATTGCTAAAGCAGGGTCAGGGTGGAAGGGAGGGATGTGAAGGTGGTACTGGGAGCTGCGTGCTGGGGTGTTGTGATGGTTCATTTAATGGAGAGAGCAGTCTGGGGGGCACAGAGGCACTCTTTGCATTTTTAGTTGTCTTTTGGACCAGACACAAAACCACCCCTAAGCACGACCAAAAAGAGCATTAAACCCACTAGTTCTGCCTCCTCCTCGGACTCCCAGGCAGGTCATGTCGCTCCTCCGTTCCACACACACCAATTTACATTGCAAACGGTGTTTGCAAATTCCTGCCTGAAACCCAGGTACTAGGAAGGCTGCCCAGGAGGTATCCCGTAGAGGTTTCTTGCCTTGACCACACAAGCCTACAGCGAGACTTGGCCCTGCAGAGGTTTCCTCTGCACTGGACAGCGTTTCAGGCTCCAGTTCTTCCTCAAAAAAGGAAATATGCCAGCAGACAGACTAAAGCGCAGCGCAGGTTCTGCCCCTGCTCTCTCTGAGGCCACTGCGAGGGGTGAGGTGGGCTCTGCGCTGTCCCCCAGCTCCCACTGACCCCCAGCCCATCCCGCGCGGGCCATGGGGACCGACTCCATCGCATCCGGTCCCCGCGGTGCTCTGCTGCGGCGCCGCTGGCAGAGCACATCCCGCTCTGTGCCGAACCTGCTCCGGGGATAAACAGAGGCTTTCAGCCTCCGGGGTTGCTAATTCACCTCCTCTGGCCAGCGCCGTGCGCAGGAAACACCGGGCATCAATGCCTTTATTGTAGGGGCAGAGCGCGAGGGCCGCAAAGGCTCGCCCCTAGATGTGGTCTTCTTCAAGCAGGACAGGGAACGTTGGCAGACCTGCAAAAGAGGTCCTCCTCCCAGCCACAGTCCGGGACGGAGCTGCTCCCTGCTCCGGACTAACACTGGCCTTCAGTCCCCTAATTGCAAACGGGAAAAGCAAACAGCGCGCAGAGGCATCCAGCCACGGGCTGACGTGTTCGGTCCCTTCCAAGAGCCTGACGGGCAGGGCTGTAAGTCAGACACCACCACGATGGGCAAAATACAAAGGAGAGATAAGGAAAGGCTGGGATTTGTGAGACACAGCTTGTTCCCAACTGCCTATACTTCCTGTATCCTGAGGCACAGTAATTACTGTGCAGTAATTAGTTAATAATTACACTCTGACCAGCCCTCAGGAATATCTGTAGCAGAAGGAGCAATACATGCTTTAGGCTGAATGCAGATTTTCCTTACTGCTTCTCCCTTGCGCTTAAATCACTGCCCCAGTTTGAGGGATGGAGAACAGATGCCGGAAAGGTTATTATGTCAACAGTAACACTGGAGCGGTTCCTCACCCTTCTGCCATCGCTGTTCGTTCAAGGATGGCCAAGCATTTCACTAATACTAACGGTACCTTAGCCTGTGAATTTGGCTATTGTTCCCCCACCAAAATGGGAAAAATAGAAGTGCAGAGATGGAATGGGATTCACCCAAGGTCAAATAACAAGTCAACAGCACAGCCAGGAAAAGAGTCCAGGAGATCTAGCCCTAACCCCCAAACCACTCCTGCTGCACCATCTCCTTGGTCGGTCTGTTGTTTGGAGATTGCCGCTGCCCAGATCTCCCGTATCGGGACTGGATCCTGAATTTCTGAAGCACACTCTCTGCCAGGTCACTGGCGATGCTGACGCTGCAGAAATGAGTGGTAGCTTCTAGTTCTCCGTGTCATCTGGCTGACATCTCTTCCAGAAGAGATCCTACTACAAAACTAGAGAGGACTTGTGAACTCACAGCCTTGGCTGGTGGCAAAATTGCCATATCCTGTGCTGCTGTGGGTCTACTGACTTCAGCAGAGCAATGCCGATATAAACCATTTGAGCATCCGGTGAAGTAAGGCAGAAAAGTGGAATTTAACCTTCCAGCATGGGCAGATGGCAATAGGAGGATGCATTTTCTGGGTGAAAAGAGATCACTTCAGCTGCTATTATAACCTTCAAAACAGATTTTTAAAGTGTAAAATACAAAAAAACCCCGAACCCCAGGTGCTACTGAAGACCCCGTAGGTCCCTGGCTGCATCTTTGGGTACCTATGGACCAGCAGCATTTGCTCCAGCACAGCCTCAGTGCACAAGCTGCCAGCCTAAGAGGCTGGGATGACGGATCACAACCCCTGAGCGACCAGCATATTAACACTTACCAAATAATTAACTAGACTGAGTAAAAATAAACCATTTAAATCAAAATAGAGAAGTAGCAGAAATAAACAGAACGTTTGGAATGTCTCTGCTTCCCAAAAAAGGCACATTTTGATTTCTTCAGAGGTTTCAGTGCTGATGGTCAGCCTCAACTGCCTCCTTTTAATTTAGCAATTCAATTAAAAATCATCACAACAACAGCAGCACCCTGTGAAACTGGTCAAATCCAGCCCCCCATCCCACTCCAAAGTTCCCAGGGGGGGAAATTTGGGTTGTTTTAAAGGAAATAGCTGAGCATTTCAGAGGCTGGGGACAAAAGACAGGGAGGGGGTTCATGCAGAAGTCCTCACTAATAAAAGCATCACTGCATGGCAGGTCAGGAGGGAAAACTGAAAGGGTGCCCTCTCAGCATCGCAAGCAGTGACGGCTTTGATGATGCCCTGTGTCCCTGCAACGCTGGCAGAGGTGACTGGTACCAGGCACTGACAGCTCTGTATCAGACATTTGCTACTCCAATAATTTATTATTTTTGGTAGGGTAGTGCCTGCTGGCCCCAGAGATTGACAACTCGCTGTGCAAAAGGCAGGGATGAGAAATCATCCCTGTGTCAAAGCATCCCTGATTTACATCCACACAGGAAGATAAAAGGGAAGCAGAGCTCAGGGCCAGGCTCACAGCGTGTCAGCGTCGGACCCAGGCTGTCTGCACACAGCCCGAGATGCTCTGAAATGTCCCCACCTGAGCTGTTCTGAGAGACCTGCTTCCCAAAAAGCAACAAGCATCCGTCTTTGAAAGCAGCAGGACAAGCATCCCTCCGTTCCGCAGCATGAACGCTGGCAAAGTCATTCATCCTCCCAGCACCCTGGTGAGGCAGGGACGGCGCCTGATGTGAGCTGGGAGCACGGAAAAGCCACAAACAAAACCAAAAGAGCTGGTGCTGGCGTCTGAACCCAACCCCCTGCAGCGAGTGGCCCAAAGCCTGGAGCATCCTTGAGCTTTGTGAGCTGTATTCCCGCGGGTCCTGGCTACGCTGGAAACTGCGGCGCATTACGCATGCAGCACGCGAGTGAGAATTCTAACAAGAGCCCGGCCGCTGCTCAGGTGTGAAAAGAAATGGCCAGCTTTTCAGAAGAGATCAGCCCAACGGGCAGCCACGCCGTGCTGAAGACATGTGGACATCTCTCAGCGGGAACGCGGCGTGCCTAGCCTGCCTGCAAAAATCGAGCCGTAATTGTGGTGGCTTGGAGCTCATCCCTAAAACAGCGAGGAAACCCAGAAGGCAAGGGAATACAGATCTCAAATTGGGAGATAGAGCAAGAATAAGCTGCATGAAAGGAGGGGGGCAAAGAGACAACAGGAGAGATGAGAGATTGCAGCGGTGTCAGAAGCACAGAGGACCTCAGCCGTCTCCAAAGGCTGGCTCTGCTCCGTGGCTTGAAAATAATTTCACACCAGCTTCTCTGCCAGCCAGGCTGCCTAGACAAAGATAGGAGCTGAGATTGTGCGCGACTGAGCAAACAAGCAGTGGATGAGCAACGCTGGCTGCAGGCAAAACGCTACCTGAAAAGAAACCTTGATTAGAAATGTAAAGAGAGAGCAAGAGATGCTCCGGTCTGATTACAGATCGACTCTGCAAAGTTAATTGTTCACCAGATTGCAATCTGGGCTTTCGCATCTACATTAATCAACAGGTTGCTTTCTGCTGTCAGTTCTCCCTCTACAAACAGCAGAAGCAAGTTAATTCAGAGAAAAGCAAACCCAGCAGGTCGAACCTCTGGATTTCAGAGTTTGCTGAGAGCCTTTTTAAACAGAGACCTTTCGCTGTTTTTCTACCTGTCAAGTTGCAAACCCAGACCATGCCATCAAGCAGAGCTGACCTTTCAGGGTTTCAGGACACTAATTACCCAGAGCAAAACTCACCCCAGGCTGGGCTGGGATCTTTTCTGAACTCTGTCGCTGACACAGAGTCAAGATCCCCTGTCCTGTTGCCCGGAGAAGCTGTTTTAACTTTGCCTCAATTTCCCTGAGCACGGAAGGAGAAGCTCTTAGCGAGTATAAACCCTCCTGGAAACTCTTACTATTATTTGGACATGACTCCAAACATGTGTCCCAGGTTTTCTGGAGATTCTCAGACCTCCTGGCCCAAACCTCAGGTCTGTAAGGAAGCCAGAGGAATGTCTCAGGGTTTACAAGGATTGACCAAACATTGGTTTCTCTCCAGAAGGCCAGACCAAGGGGATGGTCTCGGTGGAAACTGCAACGTGGATATTTTAATGCACACACGACATATGGAAAGTACATACATGGGTTCCTGTCTCACCAAGCACAAAGGACAGAGGGGATGGAGCGATCCTCATGGACTTCAGAGATCAAAATCCAATTCCCAGCATTACCACGGGCTCCCAGTGGCACCTTGAGCAAGCCGTTTTTTCTCTCCACTTTCTCAGATGCAAAAAGAAGCTGCCTTCATCTACTTTGTCTGGTCACTGTGCCAGCAACAGACGGCAAAAACCGTCCCCTCCTGCACCCGTGCTCTCGGCACAGCAGGGCCGTACCCCAGCCCCTGCCAAACTGTGAGGAACACGGCAACAACGGCAACAAACACATGCGAAAGGCGGCAGCGAAGGATTTAGAGCAGCGAGTTCGGAAGGCAGTGAAAAAGCAGCCGGGCACATCAGCTGCATTTCAGTCACCTGTATGTGACACCATCACTTCGCTCTCTGTCACACGCCTGCCAGCGAAGCCTGGCTGAAGGGTCCATTCAAGGGACCACAAAGAGTGCTTGTGCAGTGAAAGGGGCCTTCACAGCACCGAGACAAGCGGTTTAGGGCTTCCACGCCTCTCTCTGCCAGCATCCCGACGCTCTATAGACCTCAGGGAGCAAAGCGCTGAGAACAAACAAGGTCAAGTGTTAACAGATGGGGGGACTCAGACATGGGGCTACAGGGACGCGCCCAAGGTCAGACAGAATCCATGGCAAGGCCAGGGACAGGGGCAGATCTCCAGAGTCCTGTTCTTCAGCTACAAAATTTCCAAGCAGGAGAGGAGAGGAGGAATTCCCACCCATCGCTAGGGAGGCTGTTCCCCCATTCATTTATTAATTGCCCTCATTCCGACATGGTACCAATGGTTTCCTGCATTGGTGCATGAGTCTGGGCTCCTGGAAACAAACCTGTGAAATCTGCAAAACCTCCCATCAGAAGTGGTCCCGCCCGGAGAACAGGCATCAAAACCTGCACAGAAATCTTCTGGCACGACAAAGAGAGTCTAAAATCAGCAAACTCTGAGCTGGATACCTCACAGACAGACACAAAGTTTCATGGATGAGGTGCCAGCTGTGAACCAGGCTCCCACCTTCTATTCCTGCCTCTGTTCCTTCTTTGCGTCAGGCTCTTGGACGTGTCACGTCCCATCGATGTCCTTCTGTCTTCTCCAGGGAGGAAAGGATGCTCTAGACTACAAATGCGCTTTGAGATCTCAGCGTGCCACCACCGATGTGTCACTGCCGACACGCACTGACCAGTCATCTAACGGCCTGCTGCTGGCATCAGGGGAATCTTTTCAGGATCATGGGAACTGCTTTTCATGACCTCTCCACAGATGGGGTGACCCAGCTGCCCTGTCAACACCTCGTGAGGCTGGAAAACAAGACTCTGCTTGCATTTACCACATTTCAGCTCTGTGTGTTCGCACACGTTGCACGCCCCATTACCACTTGAGGAAATTAATCCAGTTTCCTTGCAGGAAGAGGGTCCTGTCCGAAGGCACTTATCCTTTCACGAATCTCCTCTGGAGCCACTAACTTTCTGCCTGCTTCTCCTTCCAAGTGCTTCCCCTTCAGGTGCCTTCTCCAAGCCCCAGCACACACACATCGCACCATTTGTTTGGTTGATGCAGAGCACAAAAACCCCAGTGCCAGCAGCCCCCAGGCCTGACCCCGATCCTTTCACCGCTTCAGAGCTAATGCCACCATTGTGCCCACCAGCCAGCACGCTTGTTCCAGTTTGTTTTCATGGAGAGAAGAGCCGGTTGATTAAAGACTGGCTTTCTGGGGACTTCACATCCCTGGGAACTTCTCAGAGCAACAGGCACGTCAGAGAGATGCAGCTGATACCAACAGCCACAAAAAAAAAAAATAAATAACATAAAAAATGCAGTGCAAGGAGAATGGCATGCTGCCGGCCAGCCTGAGCAGGGGAACGCGCCGGACAGACCGCGGGTGTCAGTCCCCCTGGAAACTTCCACACTGGACACAGAAGGGTCCTGCACAGAGGGACCCATGCCAGGGGTGCCTACCAAACAGCACATGTTGGAGAAGTCGATAGCGAGTGAAGGGGTTGACCAGGGCTCCCCAAACCACGTTTAGGACCAAAACAGGCTCAGGGAACAGACGGGTATAAATTCTTCCTGCGCTTGGTATGGAGCTGAACCCTCCCTCACCGCATCTCCAACTTCAGCCATCCCCTCCCCCAGCACTTTCTGCCCCAAAGGCAGCCGGCGGTCCCGGCAGGGCAGGGGTCGGCCCGCAGCCCACCGCCGTGTTTACTCACCGGCCGCCCGAGCGGGTCGATCTCCCTCCTTCCTCCTTCCTCCGCCCGCCGCGCCGGGAGCCGGGGCAGAGCAGGGGCGGCGCCGGGGACGGGGTGGGAGCGGGGCCGCGGCGGGGCTGGAGCCGGAGCGGGGCCGGTGGCGGAGCCGGAAGGGGTTGGAGCGGGGCCGGTGCGGGAGGCGGTGCGGTGCCGGTGCGGGACCTGGCGCTGTGCCGGTGTTGGATGGGGAGCGGTGCCGGTAGCGGAGCCGGAAGGGATCGGAGCGGGGCCGGTGCCGGTGCCGGTGCCGGAGCCGGAGCGGTGCCGGTGCTGGAGCTGGAGTGGTGCCGGTATCGGTACCGGTGCCGGAACGGGTCGGAGCGGTGTCGGTGCGGGAGGCGATGCGGGACCCGGCGCGGTGCCGGTGCTGTAGCTGAAGCGGTGCCGGTACCGGTGCCGGAAGGGGTCGGAGCGGTGCCGGTGCCGGTGCGGGAGGCGGTGCGGGTGCGGGACCCGGCGCTGGCTCCTCCCCGCCGCAGCCCCGGGATAAGGGATCCCGCTCGGCTCCCGCTGCCCTCAGCAACCGGCCCCGGGACGGCCAGGAGCAGTGCAGGCAGGAGCCGGCCCCGCTCGGGTTGCGTGGCCGGGAGCCGAGCTGCTCCGCGGGCTGGGGACCGCGCGGCCGGACCCACGCAAGACAGGGGGGTTCCCTCCCGCAGCGATCCCTGCGGGGGCAGCCCGGGAAATCGGGGACACGGCTGGGAGCGTGGGCAGCCGTGGAAATGCCAGCCTCTGTCACTCCGGTGGGTTACGTATTTAGCTGCAGCTTCACCCTCCGTCCCAGCTATTTATTCGCTTATATTTAGCCAAACATTCTCAGTTTGCCAAAAATAGACCGGCCATGGAAATAAATCAGGCTGACTGGAGGTGCCAACGTTGTCTGTCTGAAACTAATTAATTTCTTATATCCCCGGCTATATTAATCCTCGCCTTCCCTCCACACACCATCCTGTCTGTCAGCGGAGTTTTTGTAATTAGTGGGTATTATGCCTAAATCTGGGGGACGTGCAGGGGGTTTAACGTGGCGGGGGCAGGCGGAGGGATGCCAGCGGGACACCTGGGCGGGGAAGGAACGAAATCCGGCCACGCAGAGTACGGAGAGCGGGAACCCAGAGACGCAGCAGAGGTGGTGAGGGGGAGGAAAGGGAGCACAAGCTGTCTGGGGACAAAGCCTATCACGGGGAAGCATCTTCTCCTTTCCAGACATCTGAGATTCCACAAGGAACACTGTCCAGAAGACACAAATTCGGGCTTCCTTAGTTCTGCTGCTGACAGAACTCCTTTTTCCCTTTTCCCTTCTGAATGTGGGAGTCTTGGGGGGACTTGCTGACTCTCGTTTCTTATATTAGAACCACCACACTTCCTGGGAGACACTTCGAGGAACAGGGAAGTGGTTCACAGATGGCATTGCTGAAGCATGAAAGCTGAGCCCCCATGGGGGAAAGGGATGTTTTACCAGGATCCACTTTGTTTGTTCACTTTAGCCTGTCCCATGGCAACGCCCAAGCCCTTAGTAATGCTTGTCTGCTCTCTGAGTGGGGTAAAACATTCGACACCAGCTCTCCAATCACCTTCGTGAGCACGGGAGCTGAGGCTGGCCTGAGCACACAGGGCTGAACCAACGGGCTCAGAACTGGAACTGCCCCTCCAGAACCAGACGTGGAGCTCAAGCTTGAAGCACATTGCCCCGGTTGGGGCGCGATGACTTTGCAGCAGGGGTCAGACCTGGTCCTCTGCAAAACGGGGCGAGCAGCTTGCTTCTCGCGGCCCTGAGCAGCTCGTTTCTCACCATCATCGTGGGGATTTGCATCCTTTGCTCTGCAGGGCTCGGGGAAGAGCGGCAAGGGATAAGACCCAGAGGAACGATGTGCAGGCTGGCTCTCAGCTCGTGCGAACGGCTGCCCTCCCCTAAGCCCTGGTCAATGACTACCTGGTCATGTGGGCTGCAAAGTCAGCGGTGCCTCCATCTGACGTTAGCCATCACGCTCCCTTTATGCCACTGGCTGCAGAAACTGGCACATTTTCTGCAGCCCAGCAGTCCAGCCAGGCTCTGGCATGCCTCTGATTTCCACCCTGCCCCGTCCCCTCTCTTTAAAGGGGAGATATCTCCGGGGAGGGGGAGATGTCTCGAACACTTCTGTGCCATTCCCAGCACAGCTCAGCCCTCGGCACAACAACTGCTGCCGCACACTCCATACCACAGCTATGAGACCACCTGGCACTCTGAGTCTATTTTAAAACAGAAAGCAGCAGAGATCCCCAGCAAAAGCTCTGGGTAATTGAGGAGAGGAAGCCCCCAAACCGGAGATGGCCAGAGAAACCAGCTCTCAGAGACAGGGCGACGTGCGAGGGACAGGAACGTTACAAGCGATTAGTGGGCAGAGACACGAGGTCAGTGGCTGCATCACGCGAGCTGCTTACTGGTGTGAAACGTTCCCCGTAAACATGAACTGCAGTGATCAGCGTGCCAGGGAAGGGATTCCTGAGGGCCTGACAGGGATGGCTTTGGGAGGAGGGTGTGGAGAGGGAGAGCACCCAGCTGCTGCAGCCAGCATTCCTAGACGTGCGTGTTCGGAGGCCGGATGGGAGAGGAGCAACGGATGCTCACCAGCACAAGGGATGAGAACCCACCCGTCAGACTGACACGGTCCTAACGAGACTCTGCACTGTGTAATGGGGCTGGGTCCGTTCCACCAATAACAGCCCAAAGCAAACTGTCCCTTCCTGTGTACTCTGTGAAGGGCAATACGGGCTGAGGTCGCTGGTGTTGGACTTGGCACCCACCAGCCCATGCCTCTGCAATACGGAGCAGCGCGTTTGCAAGGCAGTGCCTGCAGGGCGTTTTTCAAACCTGCCAACTTAATGGCTGAGCAAAAGGCAGGCATGCTTGCTTTTTGTGAGTTTTTTTTTTTCTGAAATTACCTTGAGTTCTGGGATTGGTTTTTCTTTCCTTTCGTATTGTGACAGTGAAATCACATAGCCTCGTGGAGTTCCAGGGGAAATCAGGTGTGAAAATGTAGTCAGGAGTACTTTATTTAAAAATGGGTCTGGCTGGGAAGCTACAGGACTTTGTGTGATCACCTCAGCTCAAGCTGAGGGAGACTTTGCTCGGCAAATCCTTCTCCTCCTCCTCCAGTCGTGCAGTTCCTGGGGTTGTGCAATTCCCTGGTCTGGTGCGGCCAGGGGAGCGCTGGGTTGCAGCCCGCAGCTGCTCTCCCTTTTGATGTAAATCGCATCTTTTGAAGATAACACAGGCTGTGCTTCCTCACCCCTCGCCCATCTGCTGTCACCTCCCTGCAAACAGCACCTCAGCACAGCTGCGCGTTTGGCTGGGGAGGGGAGAGAAGAGGGAGGTGTGAAGGAGAGGAGGTTGCGGCAAGCGCAGGTCAGGCCTGACAGGGACTTGCACGCCCGTGCCTCGCGTGCCGTCACGCGGCATGATGGTTCTGCGCTGTTCATGCCATCGGCACAGTCCTAGGACTTCCTCCAGGTAGAAGCAATCCTGTTCCTGCCGTACCAGGAGATCACGCGCCCTCCTCACCCCTCCTGAAAAGCCATCCCCAGAAACACACCAGCCAGAGATGCCGAGCCGGGTTCCTTCTCTCGGCCAGGGGAAAATGCTGCCTGTGTCTCACAGCCTGCAAGAGCCATGTGGGCTGGAGTGATTTACAGGAGCAGCAGGGACGGCAGCAGCATCCTGAGCAGCATTTTAATCACAGACCCAAGGGGTTTGCGAGGGCTGCTCCTCCCCAGAACCATCCCTATCAGCAAACACCACTGCAGAGATGCGCGAGAGGGGACCACGGGATGCCGAGGGGTCAGCGCAGCCTCGGCCCCACGGCCGATGCAAGGGCAAACACGGGGTGCGAGGCTCCGCTGTGCACCCCTTGTCCCCGTGCAAAGCCGAGGACGGGGCTGTGGGACTGATGCGCAGCTGGAGCCCGGGCAGGGCCTGCCTTGTAAAACTGCCCCAGCCGTGCTCCCTGCGTGGCTCCTGGCCAGACTCATTAAATCCTCCCGTTTCTCCCTCACGTGGTGAGGCCCCGGCGGGGACACCGCATCCAGTCCCAGGCATCAGCTTTGGGAGAGAGGAGGGAGAGGGCCCAGGGCGGCAGTGGGGACAGCCAGAGGGATGGCAGATTTGCCTTAGGACAGGACCAGGGCAGTTCAGGATGTTTTGAGGGCAAAAAGCTGAGTGGAGGTGATAGCAGCCTCCAAATGCACAAAAAATACAGAAGGGAGCAGCTTGTCCTTTGCAGACAGGTGTGAGAACAGGTAATTTTTGCTGTACGCTGCTAGCCCCCGTTTAATACCCCTCCCCAGAGTGGGGGGCAGCCCTGCCTGCCTGCCCCACTGCCTGTGCCCTCTCCGGGCTGAGGGGGCTGGAGTCAAATCCGAAGTGGAAGTCATTTGGATGTGCTTAGCGGGGAGCGGAATGGAGCGAAGACGTCAGGACGCACTAAGCAACGATGGGCCAGGCCCAGTAAGAACCAGTTAAGATAGGGCCACCGAACAGTGCTGTACCCAGTAGGCATCACCGTCTCCCTAGAGAGAGGTCCAGGGAGCCAATCTGCCACCCAGCACTCTCACATGAGAGCCCTGGCCATCCCAGTAAATACATGAATTGTATTAAACCTGACAGCTTAGACTGGAGCGTTAGAGAAAGGGCAGCAACAAGAATGCGTACGACTTCTTGAGGAAACGCAGGTCGGCTCCAGGGGGGTTTCACCTCTTCTCCTCCAGCTCCTCCGCCCTCACTCCCCAGCCGTACGCAGCAGTGTCGGAGTCGCAGATCCCTCCGGATCCCCGGCAGCTCGCAGGCACGTTTTCTCCGCTACTAAACTCACATGGGCACGCATGTGTGCTGCTCCGAGGCAAGCGGCCGCGTGTGGGTCTGCAGGGAATATTTCACAGTGGCTGCATCCAGGCAGCCGTTCCCTTCCCCGCCGCCCCCGACATTCAATAGTAACGCGGGCACCGAGTCATGGAAAGAAAATGTGTTCAATGCCTCCCCTGCCCGCGGATGGCTCTCCCTTGTGCACACGCAGGCATGCGGAAATCATTGCCTGGAGACCAGCGCTGCGTTTCCGTAACCATCGGTGCGCTTTCGTTTAAAGGCCGGTGGCTAAGTCAGGGAAAACCAGTAAAATGGGCCCTGTGCTTAACTGGCGTGCCAGGATCAGCTCACCCCGGGTGCTGGAGAGGCCAAACGAACCCACTGCTGTCGTCGGGAGGGCGGCTGCTGCCGCCGGGCAAGGCTCAGCGTGTGCCTGTGACTGTGCACGCTGCTAACGAGGGGTGTGGTGGCCACCCCCATTTGACAGCACCCCCCCCAGTTACATCTCAGTTGGGCATCTGCAACTCCTCTGGCTCTGCAAACGTAAATGGCCAAGCCAAAGGGAATATTGTTATTCCTGCCTTACCGGCGGGTGAACTGGGGAGCAGGAGAAGTGGAGACAAGTTCAGATATCCTTGTTAGCGCAGAGCCGTGATTGTTCCCGGAGCTGAGGGAGTTCCTCAAGGTCCCGCTGCAGATCTCCAACAACATTCGTAACTGAGCCCAGATGAACTGCAGGCTACCCTCGTCCCACACCAGAACTGAGTCCCTGTGCACACCAGTCACCCTGAACCTAAACTCACTGTAAATCACTGCATGTCAACATGCCGCACGCAAAATAAAGTCACCTTCCACAACGTACAGTTGGCCAAACCACGGCTGACCGTGGCAACCATCAGGCCAATTGCAAACTGGCGAATCCAGCAGCGTCTTCTCTTAATTTTGCCCATGGAGCATCACCATAACAACGGATCCACCAATCCACACCAGAGATTCATGCACTTAGCAACCAGATGCTGCCAAATTATATATAAAAAAAAAGTTTAAATTATGCATAAAGTATTTCCTCCACTATCCTACTCTAAGTGTGCAAAACTCCAGCGGCACGATGGGCAAAGCCAGAAAAGGACACAGAGTACGACGGATACCACAACTTCTCCCCCAACAAGTAACACTGGCACAAAAGCATCCGTTGCCCTGCCTGTGGTGTCACTGCGAGGTGAGTTTGGCCTTTGGCTCTGGCATTTCACTTAGGGCTGCGTGCACCGTGCTCCCCGTGGAAGCCTCAATGCACAGGTAAGGCTGGCACGCAGGACCAGGGCTGACGCTCCCCAACACTGACCTTCATCCAGCCATGAGACCTGGAGAAACCGAGCAAGACTGCTCGGCTTGAAGATTTCCAGCGGGGTTTAACAGTTGCTTCACAGGGGTTAAAGCATCCCGGCTCTGCAGAGAGGAGCCCAGTTCTGCAGTTCCAAAGTAACCGGATGCTATTCCTGAAGGGGTTTGCTCCTGTGAGTGGACCTTGTCCCTCATCACCCGCTGTGAAGCAAGCGCGGGGAGGAGATAAGTTATTTTTTTTTGAAGGAACAATCCATCTCTCTCCCACTGACTCACTGACAAGCTTCCCCTTTCCAAGGCAGTTCACGAGGTGAGCCGTGGGCTGAACGGTCTGTCCTCTCTGCTGGAAAGAGGTGAGTAAGTGCACCAAGGGCTTAAATCTCAGCTTCCTCTCGGGAGCAAGGAGCACCGGGGTTAAAGTACTGCAGGGGAACGTGCCTGGGCAAAGCTAACAGACCCACTGCTGCTTTTCACCAGCACGCACCAGAAACACCAGCAAAGTGTCTGGTGCTTTCCTGCCAGCAGAAAGTGGGAGTCCCTACTTGGACTGAGACCAAGAAATATCCAGGGATTAAGACCAGAGCATCAGATGGGGTTTTCCAGCCTAAACCAGTAAGACCTCCATTAGCAGGATGCAATCCTTTGGCCTGGGCAGGGCAGGAGGTCTGGCTGGAGATTAATAAGGACTTTTCCCAGCCTTTGGCCACAGGGATGGACGGATGGATGGAAAGGGAGGAGCCATGGCAGCAGGCTGGCACTACTCAGCAAGAACAGCTTGGGTGGCACCAAAAAGGGACTCCCTCACTGCTGACTGTGACAGCCTCAGGATGCTCAGCCAGGATTTGCTGCCTGCCTCACAGTCTGTTAGCTATTTTCAGCCCGAATGAGGAATCCAACCCAGCCTTGCCTTCCCAAAACATTGATGCAGGCAGAAACTTCAGCGGGCGTTAGAGGGATGATAAACACGAGAACATTTCCTAAAAAGAGACCCAAAGGAAGGGCTTGAACCGCAGTGCTGGACATGTGTACGGTGAGGGACAGAGCAAAGCATCCCTGGGAGGGCAGCAATGGCAGGGATACGCCCAAGAAGGATGCTTGGCTTAGCTGGGATTGGAGTGGGCGCGGTCCCACCTTCACGCGCGTGCTGGCGCTTGTGCCAGCCAAGCCTGCGGCGTCTGGGAGCCGCTCTGGCCCACACGGGTCTGTCGAGGCCACTGGAGCCGATGTTCACCCCACGCCGCCTGCTCATCAGCCTGACGTCCCCCACCTCCGCTGTTAGAATTAGGAAATGGGAGCAGATGGCAGCAGAGTTAGCTGAAAAGAGGAGAATCTTATACACCGCTGCTGCTTGCCGTGAGCAAGTCCTTCCCTCTTCGGCCAGTCAGGAGGATGGCAGCTCCTGTGATCCGGGGGCAGCTGCTGGCGCAGAGTGGCGCAGCGACAACATCCCCCAAAGGCTCCTGTTTGGGTGCTGGGGGCTGCTGGGAGGGCGGCCACGAAAACCACGGGCACGCGGTGTGAACTGCTGCCTGGGCAGTGACAAGGCAGCGGTGGCACCAAGAGGCCCTGCGCTCCCTCTCCCTTTTGGCCCTGTGGGGCTGCGGGAGCTCCCGCGCGTCCCTACGCCTCAGGTCAGCTCCTGCTTCGTCCCAGCAGGCTTTATGGAAACCCGCACTTGAGTCCAGCACCGCTCCAGTCTTCTGCCTCCGTTTGCACGCTGCTCCGCGCTGCCTCTCCCCTGGGCGAAAACAAAATGGGCTGGCGCAGGAAGGGCGGGCGAGGACCTTGCCCCCTCCTTCCCAGCTAGCAAACACAGGCGCATCGGCAGCAAAGGTTACGATGGGCAGTTACTCCTGGGGGTGAGCCTTGCAGGGCAGCCTGCACCCCAGGGAGAACCCTGGGCACCCCAGGGGTAGCACCCAGCACTGTGCAAGGGAGGGCAGATGGGCGAGATGGGCTGCCCTCCCCCACCTGGGAAGGGCTCTCAGGGTGTGGCCCCAGAACTTGCTTTAACTGGTGCCGAGGCACCTGCCCGGGAGAAAACCACCCGTGGGCTGGCGGCAGGCAGCTCCCTGCCAGGCAGTCTCTGGGGAGAATCTGCAGCACAAGCCTCTTCCTAGCCGAACGCGCCTGTTATTTCGTTAGTGCTGCAATTCCCCAGCCAATAAGTGCTCTCACGGCGTGTTGAGTCTCCTCTCCTGCACACAGGCTGCACACCTGCTATAAACACCGCCTGAAATCATCTTCCCTGACAGGCTGCAGAGAAACTTTCCCGCTGGCTTCTTCTGGCTGGAAGAGGCTCAAGATTCATCCTGACAGACGCCGAGCGCTCCGTGGACGTGGCGGCCACAGCCCAGCACGCTCCGTGGGTCTCAGCCTGATCCTGCCCTCGGTTGGTGTCGTTTTCTGAGCGCTGAGCATCCACAGCGGAGTGAAATCCCTGGTGCCTACACAGCACGGCTGGGAGCCAGGGCTCCTCACCTCAGCATCCCACCCGCAGCATCACCATGGGGCTCCCGGGAGCGCGGATGCTCCGCTCATAGCTGTATGGAAATATAATCTTTGCAGTCATTTCTCGCTCCATTGCGCACTATCCCTGTTTACCACGTAACTTGACTGGAACCCTTTCCAAATCCTGAAGCTCAGAAAAATGACTCTGCAGGCTCATCCTGTCACGGTGCTTCGTACAATCCAGATGCTCTGAACCAGAGAAGGATGCCCACGGACTGGATTCTGCCCTTGGATATTTCAAGCCCTGCAATATAGGCGAAAACACCACCTCTCCCCGCGCCCTGGCAGCATCCGAGCGCCTCGCAGCAGGACTTCAAAGGGCCCCACAGCTCCTCTGCCAGATGGAGTGGGCTGGGAGCGGTGGGTGGGATGCTACACACGGGACCCCATAAGGGCACGCTGCCAGCGCAGCTCTCGGGGGCTTTCAGAGATCAGAGCAACCCCCGGGCTGTACTTTGCTCTCCCCTCCCTGTGCTGTGGCTTGGAGAGGTCCGGCACTGACCCACCATCTGCACCCACGTTCCTGTAGGCAGCCACCGATGCCACTTACTTTTGGCTAAGCAGGGTGCTTCTTGCAGGGGGGGGGGTAGTGAAATAGATGTTTAAGGCAGGACTGTTCTGGAAAAAGCTGCTCTCTTGTTGTCATCTCACAGATTAAATCAATTAGCACCACAGAAGAGATCTGCATTTGCAGATGCTGAGGCTGATTCTCCTTGTTCTCATGCTGATTCAAGTCAGGAATTCAGTCCAAAAACTACTTTGATGTAGAACTGAGAGTAAGGAAAATACCAGTTCTGTTACCCAGCATACAGCCTTCACTCTCTTGGTTTAGTGCTACTGAAAAGCCCCTTGGGTATAACCAACTTATTTTTAGCTGTTTACTTATTAAACAAACACGAGGGAAGGCTAAATGTCAAGGCATTTTTGCATACCGAGCTGGACTCTGCGCATTTGTTCTGTCACATATGGGGATGCTGGACCAAACTGCTCCTCCGCTCTGGAGCTGCGGGTGGAGCGGGGCCAGCCAAGGAACGTGGGTCCTGCCAAGGAGCTGGGGCTGCTCCTAGCACCCCTCCCAAACATCTGGAAGCCAAGCACCTCCTGACTGAGATGATTTGCTGAAGGAGTGCGGTACCCATTTAGCTGGCTGTATATATGATCTCCTCCCAGGTTTTCATGCTATTTAACCCTTCCACACTCGCAGCTGATGAGGAAATGTCCGGCTCCGGTGTCACAAGCGGAGAAGAGGTGAAGGGACTTGGCTGACGTCAATGGGATCGTGTGGCAGAGCACAGCAGCAGGCAGGAACCCTCCACAACGGGACGGGGTGCATGGGGAGGCGGATAGATGGGAGTGGGCTGCACAGAGCTGCCACAAATGCAGGTGTCCAGGAGTTTAGGGGAGGAAAAAAGAAGAACCCGGTCATCTCTCTGGGATGTCTGGGCTCAGCATCTGGGGTGCAGAGGTGACACACAAGTGCAGTGCGTGCTCCCGCATTTCTGCCTTGGAGGTGCAGGACACCAGGCGTTTTCCCTGGGGTAGTAGGAAGTTAACATCATGGAGAGCTGCAGGAGCCTTTTCCTGGAGAGGGGGCTTTTATCCTTTGTGACTTGTGTGCCTATTTCATCCCTTCCCAGCTCTTTTCTCCATGACACAGCCACCCCTCAGCAACTTGGCTGTCCAAGAGGGAGGGCATGGCAGGAGTTTTTGGAAAATGCTTCCACCTCGTGGCCCTCTGGAGAACTGACTGGCTGGGAAATGCCAGGCTGCACCCATGCCACCCAGCTCAGACAGAAACAAGGCCATGCCACCCTCTCCGCGTCCTCCACCACCTTCACCCAATCCGAACTGGGGTACCCAGTCCCTCTGCTCAGCCTGGGTGCCAGCACCTTGGAGTGATGCATGCAGCACTGGTGCATCCTATGGGACAGGCACAGACTTCTCCAGGCCTGAGGAGGAGTTAGAGCAGCCCACGGGCTGTTAAAACACTGTCCCACCAGCCCATGTGTGCACACACACCAGCGCTTGCAAAAGCTCAAGTTTAGGGTGCTGGAGCTGCTGAACCCATTATGCCAGGGGGCAGCATCCCCGCTCCTGCTGCCCCGCCAAAATCCACCTGCGCGGGCAGGTGCAGTGGGAAGGAGTGGAAAAGCCTCACTGGGCACCTCGCAACATTCGGGGTTTCACCACGCAATCTTCCCCGGCCCATGGGAAGCGCTGCAGGGAGCAGGGATCACGGCCCCGTGCGGGTCCCCATCCCGCTTCTGCCAGCGACATCCTCTGAAACGCCGGGCAAAGTCGCTTCTGCTCCGCTACGGGAGGTGCCTGGGCTTTAGTGCTCTGGGAAAAAACCATCAGCTTGCACAGGGATCCCTCGTTGAGATTCAGAGTTTTTTGGCTGGTTGCTGTCCAGGATCAGGATGAAACATCCGCAGTTTTTTTTCTTCGACTGTCACACTTCTCATTAAATCTTGTAGAGCCCAACGATCCCTCTCTTGCAGTCCTCATTTCTCCCATCAACAGCCTCTCGTCCTGCTGCCCGCTAGCGGGTGGATTTTGGAAAAACACTTAAAAACCTGGCAGCGCTTCCCCCCACGTGCTGCTACAGGAACCAGGTGGAAAAGCACTGAAATATCTGAAATATCCCCAAGGCTGGGCAACTGCCCCTCATTTCTGCCCTCTGCGGAGCTCAGCAAGTGCTATAGAAATCCAGCTCAAGGTGGGTATTCTAGAGGATGCAACCACTCCGAAACACCTTTCCCAACATTAACGGCAGCTCTCCTGCCGCTTGCAAGGCTGTAGAACTGCTGCAGCTCGGGACGCTCAGCTCGGCCGCGCCTGGCCAGCAGCAAACAGCCGTTACCGATCGCCTGACTGTCAGATTTCTTGCACTACACTGCAATTTTTCACCACGCTGTTCATCCAGGTGACAGGATCTGCCCCTCACGGGCAGCATCAGAAACGCCCGTTTGCCAGCGGCTTTACCTGTTCTTGGAGATTTGCCTCCAAGCCAGGGCATCGAGGTCTTTGACTCCGGGAAGCAGCGTCCCTGGTCCAGAGGTGCTTCCAAAATCTTCATTCTGTGCATCAAACAAACAGCAAAGCCTTTAGTTCTCGCACAGCTAATGGGATGCTCTTGCAATCTTGGGCGCTACTGAAGAACAAAATAAATAGGCGGCTTTCCCCGATGCATCTGCTGCCCTAACCATCCTCTCTTTGAGCAAAGTTGAATGATTCAGTGTTTGCTAGGCATGAACGAGCCTCAGCTTTGTTTTGTAACAGCGGCGGCGTAAAGTGATTACATTTTTAGTAGTTTTTGCTTTTGTTAAAAAACAAAGCCCATGAAAACGGCAAATCCATTCGCCATGCTCCTGATGCGCAAGCCGCAATGCGATTGTTCCCTCTAACGCCAGCGAGAGGACCAGAGCGCCATGGCGATGCTGCAGCGAGGCGGTGGAGCGGGATTTAGAGGTGGGAAGCGCAAGCACACGTCCTCGCTGGGGCGGCAGCTGCTTCTCCGCAATCACGCATGGCCCGCAAAGCCACCGGGCGAGGGGCTCCCTGCGCTCCTCACCGAGGACCACACGCGGCAGGGCCTGGCTGGTGCGAGACGGAGTTAAAGCAGTGACATTCCAGCGCTGCACGTGTGAGAAACCTTCCTACAGAAGGAGAAAACCAGGTGTGTGCTCCCGACCCAGTCCTGGTTTGAGCAGTCTGCAGAGTGAGAGCTATTCCCGTGAGGAATAAGGAATTAATGCAGAGGAGCGGACAAACCAGCGGGTGGTCTGCAAGCGCACGATACGTCGTTGGAAATGGTGTCTGTCACCCAAAAGACGTAGCGCAGCTCTTTGTCGCCACGCAGGGAGTTGTCAAAGCCGGGGGGGGGACTGATTTCTCGTGCTATTAAGGATCTCAGATTTTGCACGGACAGTGGCTGAGGTGGCAGAGGAAGCTTTCCCAGCAGGAGCTGAGTGAAACTCTGCCTGTGTTTGCAGAGAGCCTGAGATGGCAGCCCTGCAGAAAAGCTGGGTTCTCGCGCTGCCACTGATTTAACCGTTCGGCTGCTTCACTTGGCAAGATCGGTCCTGCGCGGGGCTGACGTGTGACAGGCAGGCAGGGTTTGTAAAAGGATTATAGCTGAGCTTCTCTTCCCAGCAACAGATCTCACCTGCCGTAACACGGGAGAGGCGGCTTTAACGGCAGGATGGTGATCTCGCCGCCCTGGCTGGGGATCAAGCGAAGAGCTCCCCGTTAATGAGAAGGAAATAGGGAGCGGTGGAAGCGGGAAGTGCTTTGTTCGGCCCATACGGACAGTTGGCACGTAAGGATCTCCCGGGGGTTAATCAGAGGCCTGCTAAAGCGCGGTGAGAAACCTGCCAGTCGCCATACGAAGCGCCGTCCCGAGGAAATTAAAAATCACGCGCCATATGCCGCACGGCACGGGGAGGGAGCGGGGCATCTCGAGCAGCGTTTGCATCTGCCCGAGCGGCCCGGTGAGGGGCTGGGAGCGACGCGTGCTGCCGCCGCGGGGTCCGTAACCCGGCAATAATCCCCCCGCCTTCCCGGCACCGAGCGGGGAAGGACAGTGACGGGAAAATAAGGGGAACCGAGGCGAAGGATGACACATGTTCAGCCCAGCCCAGCGGCAGAGCAGCCGGGGAGGCAGAGCCAATAGCTGCTTTTCATGCTTAGTGAATCCGTCCACCTCCACCCCCCCTCCAGTCCTTAAGTTGCAGCTTTTAACTACCTCGCCGTTCGCAGAAAATATGATGCTCAGCGTGAACAGAAGGAAGAGCCTGCTGACAGGTAGACAGCATGGACACTGATCCCGGCACGGCCAGCTGCTGAGAGAGGTACGTGCCTTCCAAGGCAGGGATCCCAAAGCAATCACATTTGGGATGCAAAACTCAGAGCAGACTTTGATTTTCCAGCAGGGGGAACATGAAAATCTGGCTCCCTCAAAATGATTCATCCCCCCTTCCCACCATCACCACCTCCCCCCGCGTCCTCTCCCCATCCCTCCCAGCGCAAAACACTTCACTGCAGTCTCTCCGTCCGGGTGCCTTCGTGTTGGGTGTCTCGGCGTTCCCACGATGTGCCAAAATCGGGAGCGGAGGCTGAGCGAGACCTGGGGAGGGCAGGTGGTACCCGCGGGGCTGATGGGCTCTGGACCAGGGGCACTGGCAGGTTGGTTTGTGCCAGGCGCGGGGCAGGGATGCCGGCTGGTGAGAGCCGACCCTGGGGAGCCGGGCGCTGCCAGGGAAGCAGGGACATCGGCAGAGTGAGGGTCCCCCCTCCCGCCGCTTTACACCCAAGGAGGACCCTGAGCCAGCGCTGTGTTCATCTCACCCGAGGTGCCTGCCCTGAGCAGGCACCGGTTTGGGGAGAGGGGAGGAAGAGCGGCCTGACTGAAGGATGCCTCTTTGGTGGAGGCGTTGGGGGACACCCTCTCCTTTAGGCTGGGAGCATGTCCGACCTGCTGCTTGGCTACTGCAGCTGAAGGACCCTCAACAAGCAGCTGGGTGGCATCTCTGCAGGGAGGCAGATGGAGATGGGGATGCCACCGGCGTGGCAAAAATCCCTCGTCTGGTGGTAGAAGAAAGTGATTTTTCTCCCCTTGCCATGTGGGAGGTGTTCCGGGCTTGCTGCCCCCAGGATTTCTGTATAATTCAGTCTCACGTTCCCAAACACAGGGCTGTTTTCTCAGGCATGGCAAGGAGAATTAAAAAGGGGGGGAGTGGTGGGCATCCCCCGAGCAGGGCTAGCAGCATCTGCCTGCCTCCTGAGTAGTGTGGAAGAACTTCTGTGCTCTTGAGAAGAAAAGAGCAGCCAGCACGTGCCTTCGCTGAACGCAGGCTTTGGTCTGCCGCATCCCAGGCCTGGGCACGGGGCAGGGTGCTGAGACCAGGGCTGCTCGCAGCCAGTGGCCCTGTTTTCCATTTCCCCCCTCCCTGGTGCCGGAGCTGCTTCCCGTGGCTGTGCCGGTATAAATATTGTCTATTTTCTGGAGACGATGCCGTCAGGTGGCGCTTGGGAATAGGCAGCATCGCTGCGGGAGTCCGGAGAGCGAACACTTGTTGCTGTGAGCTGCACATCGCGCGGGGCCGCGGGGCAAGGTGGCACTCGGAGCCGCTGGGACCCAGCCTCCAGCCCCACCAGCTGCTGGGAGGTGACACAGAAAGGGAGGGAAGACTTTCCACGGGCGCTGGGAGGGATGTGCAGAGCAGCCGTGGCTGCAGAGATGGGAGGATAAGCGCGAAAAGCTTTTTTTTTCCTGGTGCTGAAAAGCATTATTTTAATTATAGACTGTTTCTTCAGGTTTGGCTGTGTCTGGTGTGCGACTCCAGCTCGGTAACCTCCTTGGCAGGCTTTGCTGGGGCAAGCGGCTCCGTGCACGCAGTGGGACACGGGTCTCTGAAGGAGGCTGCACAGGGGAAAGGTTTCTGTGCAGTCTAGAGAGCTTTTGTAGGCTCAAGAGCACTTTTGTGGTCAGCCGGGTGCATGCGGTGTAGAGCAGGATGTACTTCTTTTATCCCAGGGCACACAGCGAAGTTCACCAGGAGGGTCCACACATCGCGAGGTCCCATCGCAAGGCTCCTCACGCCGGGACCAGCTACCTGGACTTTGTGCTCCATCCCACATGCCACCATGGGAGAGAATCAGCCCTGGCACTTGGGAACAGTATTGGGCAGAGGCAGCTGGGTGGCAGCTGGGACCCAAGCAGCTGGCCACCTCCCAGCCCATCTCTCTCTGTAGGGTGCTGCTCTGCACTTCCAGGGTCAGAGAGGGTTTGCCACCTCCCTGAGGCAGACACCGCCCAGAGCACAGCCCAGCCCTCCCAGCCTTGAGGATAACCCTCCTGCTGAGTTCAAAGTCAAGGCATGCTTGAGAGAACAAAGAGAAGCATTGTCAGTCATAATGCTCTGGGACATTATTAGGTGCATAAGTTGTTTTCGGAGATCCCAAATGCAGCAGCATTTCTGCAGTGTAGCTTAGGTGAACAGAGAAGAGACAGAAGCTGAGGAAGAAAAGAGCTGCTCAAGCTAAAGTAAGAGCATCCAACCAGTGTTTGCATCCAGTTTCACCAAACTAGATCCAATGCCGCTTCCACTTGGAGACAAAAAATCACGGCCACAACCCCAGCTCGGAGGCCAGGCAGTGCAGACCCGGGCGCAAGAGGCTTGCCCACCGTCATTGAGCCGCGCAGCAGCCGAACCTTTCGCTGCCCTCAGCGTGGTGCGAACCACGGGGCCAGGCTGCCTGGCGCAGGCAGGGCCAGCTCTCCCGCCTCTCCCAGCTCTCCGACGCTCCAGGCAGCTCATCCCATGGGCGCGAGCGGGCGGGAGGCATCGCCCGGGCTCTCTGCGGAGTGCGATGTTACCCTGGTTCCAGCACAAGGGAGCACGTCCCCTGTTAATCAGCATTTAATTAAAGGACATGCTGACATTTGGAAATCAGAAACAACTCTCCTGTGTGGGCTGCCTCTCTCTGCCTCTTCTCTGAATCACTCCCTGACATTTTGCCAGATTAGGATGTGACTCTCTTTCTCCTTCTTTCCTTATAAAAATAAATTGAAAAGGAGATGCAAAGCCACCGCTTCTCCTGAGGGAGAGGATGTAGGGGACGAGGAACCTCCCATTATTACTGGCGCTACGATGCTGTCCTACAAAGACCCTGACTGCGGGGCAGGTTGTTGTGTGGTAGGCGTTGCGGGGATGCTGAGGCAGGGGGTACTCACCGTGTCGGTGTAAGGCAACTGATTTTCCTCTCCAAAACCACACAGAGAGCCGTGCAGGGATCTCACGTCCCCGCATCAGCCCCAAGTGATGTGTCTGAAGGAAGCAAAAGCAGACGGTGTGAATGCTCTGCAAGGAAAGGAACTCCCTGCAGTGTCTGGGCTGTTGGGAGCAGGTGGGACCCACGGGGACCCATGGATGGAAAAGCCAGGGAGATGCTCAGCACCTCGGCTGCATTGCTCCTCAAAGCGGAGGTGACCAAGCCCAGGCTGAGGACAGGACCACTGTGCCCTGGTGTGTGTGCAGCCAGGCGTGGGGGACCCCTCTCCCCACCTACAGATCCGCCTGCCCCCCAGGCGAGACCCCCTTCCCGTTACGTTCCCACCCACCTGCCCCTCATGGCTGGACCCCTCACGGTCCCTTCCTCACCCCGGCTCCGGGGCTGGGGGGACGACCCCTCGCCTGTCCCTCGCCCCTCGCGTTGCACGAGCTGTAGCACAGCAGCACCCTGCCCACGCCGAGGTGCCCCCTGCCTCCCGCACCTTCTGCTGCTCTTGAAACGGGGCCAGCGATTCTGTTTATCTGCTAGCCCATGCCAGAGCTGGTAAAATGCAAACAGCACTGAGGGATGGGGAAGGAGGAGGGGTAGTTGGGGGGAACCCTCACCGTTCGCTTCCCCTTGGCTGCTCATTTCAACCTTCTTTCAAGCAGAAATTACTCACATTAATCAAGAGTGAGAATGTGTTTGCAGCCCTGCAGATTTGGCAGCGCGGAATCAAATTCCATCAGTAGCAGCAGGAGGACGGGAGCCTGTATCTCTGCTATGCACAGCCTAATAGAGCCGTTGCCAGAGGAAATTGGATCTGAGAGCTCCCCTAAATTAATCTACCCTTTAAAAAAAATGCCAGGAGATCTACATGACAAATGAGCGTTCGCAATGGAAGCTGATGCAAACATCCAGCACGTCAGATCGGGATGGATCTGCCCCTTGGCCGGCATCTGCATGGGAAGAGGCACATGAGCGGCTCCAGTCAATATGGGTCACCCACGGCCGGGGCACGTGGTGGAATTTGGGCCATGAGAGCTGCTGGGACAGGGGCGAGGTGGGAAGGAATCGCTGCTGCTCAGCTGCGATAAGCCCCTCTTCTCCCCTCGTCCCAGCAGGCAGGAGAGGTGCCCGAGGCGCGGAGCCGCCTGCATCCTATGCCGGCACGTGCAACTGCGGCTGTGCCGTGGGGCAGCAAGGAAAATCTCCAGAGAAGCCCAGCCGTGGCCTGGCAGGAGCGCGGGGATGCAGGGCAACACGAGTCACGCCACGGCAGCGGGGCTGGGGGGGATCTGGCTGGCGCACGCCACGGAGCCGGGGCGCAGGTGCCGCAGCTCGCTCCGCTTTAATAGAGCTGCTGCTGCTCCAAGGTGATTGCTGCTTTATTGGCTTATTTTTAGCCGCGCGGCCGGGCTGGGAGTAAGATGAATGAGTCTTGTCTTGTGTGAGACTTTTGCTTGTGACAGGAGCCTGGGCGTGCAGTGGGAGACACCGCTTTGAAAGCTGCTTTGAAAACAGCCAGGACCCCCGCTCCTGCCCCGGGAACGGTCAGCAGGGTGGGCACGGACTGGGCCATGCCGGATGCGAGGCTGGTATAAGTTGGTGTGGGATGGCTGCTGCTGGGCAGCTACCTCAAAAGAGCGACCGCCGATACAGTTCACTCTCAGCATCCCCTGGTAAAATCCAAAGAGCTGTGTGGTGGTCAGGGTCTCTTCTGCCCTGAGGGTCTCCCATCCTGGGGATCTGTCTTTGCCCCGCTCTTCCTCAGGAGCAATCGGACAGCAGGAATGCCGCTGAGCCCCGGCTCTGGGTGCAGCCAGGCATTCCCATGGGAAGGGCACCCGCCACCCCATCCCTGAAGCCGGTCCAGGCAGCATCAGTCCGGCTGACCCCTCTGCATCGCACATCACCTCACTCTCCGACGGCTCTGCTCGCATGTGCGTGTCCCCTGCGCCTCTCCATCATTTTTGAACCACAGGCAATCGAAAGCCTTAGCATCTTCTCTCTGCTCTCAGCAGCAACTGATGAGGTGGGGCAGGATGGAAAGCAAGGGGCAAATAAAATACCTGGGGAGCCAGATAGGAAAGAATGTGAACTCGTTTAAAAACATCATCAAGCTTGTGTAGATAGTCAGTGGCCCAGGGAGCAGTGCCTGGGTGTGTGGCACACAACCCGGTGTGCCGGCGTGCCCCGGCGTGTCAGCGTGCCCCGGTGTGTCGGTGTGTGCCCCGGTGTGCCGGCGTGCCCCAGCATGTCGGTGTACCCTGGTGTGTCGGTGTGCCCCGGCGTGTCGGCGTGCCCCGGCGTGTCAGCATGCCCCGGTGTGTCGGCGTGCCCCGGTGTGTCGGTGTGCCCCGGCGTGTCAGCATGCCCCGGTGTGTCGGCGTGCCCCGGCGTGTCGGCGTGCCCCGGCGTGTCGGCGTGCCCTGGCATGTCGGCGTGCCCCGGTGCCCACCCCGGCTGTGCGGCTGCCTGCCGGCATGGCGGGAGCTGCGGCCAGAGAGGCCACGGGGGATATTGATTGGTTTTACAGTGTAACCTGACAGAGCCCATTCTGGTGATGTAATGAAGACGGATGATCCTGTCCCCTCGCCGAGGTGCTTTGGGGAAGGGGAAAATTATTCGCTACATCCTGGAGGGATGTGCCGCAGTCCTCCATGCCTCGCTGCTGTACCTCATCTAATTTCCACCTCGCTCGCTGTTTATTTCTTCTTTCCATGCTTATGGCTCCCTGCCTTCCCTTGTTCCAGCAACTCAGTGGGCACCGGGAGGTGGATGTGGTGCTCAGGCTGGGAGGCAGCTGAACCTGGTCCAAACCATCAGGGATGCAGACCTCACAACTGGGACGAGCTGGGAGAGGACTTGTTGCAGGTCTTGGCTACCTGCGGTGGAAAGCTCTCCCGCTGGGGCTCACCACAGCCACAGCTCACCTCTCCCTCCTCCTGTGCTTTCATTCCCTGTCTCCTGTTCTTCATCCCCTGCCTTTGCTTCCCCTGCGAGCGCCTGTCTGCGCGTGCGTCTCCTCCTCGGGGCTGCTGCCGTGGACGAGGCGGCCCAGCAGCCCCCAGCATCCCGGCTGCCAGCCCAGCTTGCTGCAAACACATCCCACCTCCGACGCGGGGGGAGACCTCCGCCGAGCAGCCCCACTGGGAAAGCCCATGCGTGAGCAGAAAGCCTCATCCCAGGACCTGTTAAATGTCAATTAGATGCAGCTCTGAGGTGGACGAGCTCCTTCCACAGCCTGATCTGAGTGTTTTCGAATCCTCCACTGACCAGCAGTTGTGAATCTATCTTTACGGTAACACCAGGCTGTAGCATTCGCATGCCAGAAGGCAGTTATGTACAGTCATAAAAATGATTTAAAATTGATCAGGGTTTTAACAGAAAAAAAAAAAAAAAAGAAAGCTCATATATTATCAAGTCTTTATTTCTCTTCTAGCTTTTACCCTTTAGGATTCGTGTTTTCAGGCTTTTCTCAACAAACAACACAGTTGGAAATGCTAAAGCGTTTTTATATAAGAGCTGAGAATCCTCCAGAATCACAGGGCTGCGGGAAGGCAAAAAAATATCAACTGCTGTAATGCACGAGATAGGATCTCCAGAGCTGCCAGCACCCTCTGCAAAGTAACCATCTCCTGCTACAGCTTCAGAAACTCGAGGAGTCTCGTTGCTATCTTCCATCAGACCCAAACCTCCTCGCTCCACAGACCTGACGTTCGGAAGGGATCTCCTGGCCTGACCCTATGTGGGCGGTGATGCCCAGCAGCTCCCTCGCTTCCAGCTGAGCTCCATCCTGGGAAAACCCCCAGTCCTGGAGCGAAGATTTCCAGGGATGCAGAGCCGCAGTGATAACTGCAGCCTGTGTTTTAAAACTTTGAGCCTGCTGAGCCTGTAATCTGGTGTTCCCATCGATGCCCCGTGCACATTCCAGCCAGATTCTCTGAGGCCATAAGTAAATTCTTGTAAAACCGAGGGGGAAATCGTCCTGTAGCAAACACGGGGCACCTTTCCAGCCCCATGAGTCCCCTTGGATATTGACGGCAGAGCGATCGCTCTTTTTCTCAGCTGAGGGAACTCGTTTCATAAATGGTGCAACTCCACCGCTAGCAGAGTGCTGGCGGCAGCGGTAGGGAGGAGAGGAAACCACAGTGCCCCGCAATTTTGGAAGAGAATGCATCTAAAAATAAGGCACTGCAGGTACCTGCCTGGCTGTGGATGCAGCCACGCTACGAAGACAACAGTGAACGTTTTAATGGCCCGCAGCCCTTCTGTCAGCCCTTTGGCAGCCCCCTTTTGGGGTCACGTTTGGGGAAGAGCTTCCGAAGGAGCAAACCCCAGGCGGTGCGGAGCACATCCTCGCCTTTCGCAGCACATCCTCGCGTTTCGCCGCCGCCTTTCCCTCCTGCTCCCGGCTCCCAGCTTCTGCCTAACATCTGGCCAAGTCGCGCACCACGGGCAAAGCGAACATCGCCGCTTACGGCAGGCCGGGCTGACAGTTCCTGTGAGATCAACCCCGCGAGCATCATTTCTTGGTGATAGCTCGCTCACAAAGGAAAGGAATGGAAGCAAATCTTACATGACACATTTATTTTTGTCGTCTATTTATTAGCTCAGAGCAAAAGTCCTGCTGCGCTGCATTATGGGGATTATGCAAATGAGGGACATCAAGGCAATTAAAAAAAAGCCCAAGTGAGCAGGATGTCAGAGCCGAGCAGATGCTGAGAGACGGCGCAGCCCTCCCCGGCCGCTCCTGGGCTGCCGCAGCCCGGCAGCACGGCACAACTGGACTGGCAGCCCCGTGCCCCGATCCAACGGGTCGCCCCGTCCGGATGCTCCTGCAGACCACCCAGGCGAGCAGGTCATTAGGCCCATCAGTTGATGAGTTGCCCACCACATCTCCAGTGTGTTTGCCTCCCATGGGACTCCGTCTGCTGCCCCTTCCCTGGTTGGGGGAAGGATGCGCGGGGTGGACCCTGCTGCGTCCTCACCCCATCGCAGGTGCTTGCTGCTCTCACCTGGACTCAAGCATCCAAAACCAGTGGTTGGACTAACGCCAGGCAGAATTTGGATTTACGGGGTGGCTGAGGGATGGTACCCATGGGGCAGAGAGCAGAGAGGGTCCTTGCGCCCTGCAAGAAACCTCCCGGCTCCCCTCGGGAGAGCAGCCCAACGCCCCGCGTCCCAGCACGAGGGGACCTGGCGCGGGGTGAGGTGACGCCGTGCTCGCGTTGGGTTGGGTGCTGCTGTGGGAGGAGGATCTGGTTCGCTCCATGGGTCTGGAGCCCGGCTAAATCCCCACGGAATCACCCATTTGGCAGCCTGGGATTTGCGAGAGGGATAGCAAGGAGCGGGGGAAAAAAAAAAGGTCCCAGATCTGACTTGTCCTTGCTTCTGCAAACCCCAGATGACTTGGGATGTGTGACTGGGGATTTAATCCTGTCTGAACCCCGCTATTTTGGGATGGAGGTGGAGGGAGAGCTTAAGGCAGCTGGAGTGCCAGTCGATAGCTGCATCCAAGCACAGCTCCTGCCCCGGCAGCTCCTGGGGGTGGAAAATCGCCGTTTCCCAAAAGCCTGTGGAAGAGCACAGGCAGGCTGGTGATCGGAGACACGGGAAGATGCAGGGAACAGCCGGGGAAACACGCTTCCATCCTCACTCTGCTAATTACACTCATTAGGGAAGGAATGCTGCCTCCGATTTCGAGCTATACCAGCTATTTTTAATTTCCCTGCCTGCTGAAAGCGCACACCGGAGCACTTGGGTGGGTTTGTTGTTTTTTTTTTTTTTTTGTGGAAACGGGTATTTCTCCTCCCAGGTCAGAGGCTCTTTTGTGTCTGCCTGGCTGGGAGACGGGGCCAAAGACAAAGCAAAAAGGGAGAAAACAGGAGAGAAGCGAGATGGGGAGAGCCAGCATCCTTGCCCCCGGCCGGGGGGCACACGGGGGCCCGTGCCTCATGGGTACCGGCTCACCGCGACGGGGAACGGGAAGCTGTCGGCGGAGCGGAGCAGCGGGGATGCAGCCGTGTGCGCGGCTCCACGACCCAATGGGGAAAGCGCGAGAGACGGGAGATAATTTATGCACTAACCTCAGCCTGGGGTTGCGGGCGGCCGTCCCCAGCCAGCGTGGGAGGGAGGCCTCTTCCCATCGCCCCTTCCACCCTCCTCCTCCCGCCCCGCCACCGCGCACAGCCGCGCGATCCCCTCGCAATTAGGAAGACACCTATTCAGTACCGCTCTGCCATCGCTGGGCTTTTGTTCCTTCCCTCGTCTCCGCTGGCAGAGCTCTTCTTCGCCCGCGCGCTGCGCTCGGCGGTTTGTTGAGTTGCTTTCCGTAATCGCCACCGAGGAATTGCAGTCCCGCTGGAGTCCTGCGGTCGAGGCGGCGGGGAGGAGAGCGGAGGAAAAAAATAAAACCAGGAGGGAAAAAAAAAAAAAAAAGTAAGCCGGCATTTTTTTTTTTTTTCCTCTTTCTTTCTTTGTTTGAAGTCTTGCCTGGAGGAGTTGCGCGTGTGAGAGCGCGGGGCGGTGAGCGGGAGTGGGTGCGCGCTGGGTGTCCGAGGGGCGTTCGGATGCCCCCCACGCAGGCACCTGCGTCCGCCGGCGCCCGTGGGCGCGCGGCACCCGGGCAGCTCCCCCCGGGGACCTGAGCTCTGCGGGGATGCCTGCGTGTGAGCATCCCAGAGCCGTGCAAGCCCTTTATCTGTTTATTGTGTGTGTTGAAAACGTGTCGGTGTATGTGAATATATCTTTTTACATCTCTCCACGCTGTGTTGTAGCTAATGCACGGCATTTGCTTGCAGTGCTATCAATATAGATGCGATTAGCTGAAAAAAAAAAAATCCCTTTGTCTGAGATAATCATCAAATAGTCAGAATTAATCAAAGTATAAATGCTTGTGAAGATGCGCGGGTATATATTCACATATATTTGCGTTGCTTATGTTGACACACAATTACATGCAACACATGTTAACGCGCTTAGCAGCTAAATTACACGTACGCTCTTTAATTGTCGGATTTCAGGATGAAGTGTGCACTTGCGTGAGTGTTCCTGGACGTGAACGTACGTTCACGTCCAGGAACACTCACGCAAGTGCACACTTCATATGTTCACGTACAGGTGTGATAAGTTTCCTGTCTCACTCAGGTACCGCACATGTGAAGCGGGGTGTTTGTGCAGGACTGGGTACGTCTGTGTGCGTGCAAACACTTTTGCATTGCTGGGAGCGTGTATAAAACCCGCGCGTCCGCCCCGGATTGCAGGCAAAGAGAAACTCTGCCTGCTGCAGAAGCACATTTTTCTTTCTGACGAGCGTGAACCGAAGGGCAAAGAGCAGATCAGCGCTCGCGCCTCGCTGAACACCAGCGAATCCCGTAAGGAAGCAGCACGGCGTGCCGGTGTGGTGGGAATTGCTGGGGGAACGGCGTTTGAGCAACCCTGCCTCCGGCTGCAAACTTGCAGCCCCAGCACCGCTGCTGGTATTCGGAGGCTCTCCGGGTCCTCTCCGATGAGGTAATCCCGAGGAAAGATAAGGGACGCGGTGCATGTATTAACCTGAGCGGTGATGTCAGCCAGCGGAAGGGAAATTAATTACCTTGAGACAGGAATTGCCTGGATTTTGGTGCCGTTTGATTCCGGCCGTTAATCCAGACGTGCTGGGGTACGGAAGCCAAAGGGACTCTGGTGACGGGGTCTTGAGGGCTGGCGGGGTCGGGGGAGACCAAACGGTTCCCAGTGGCTTGCGGGGTGATTTGCGGGGGTGTGTGCACTCGCCTGTCTGGACTGTGATAGCCCATCGAGGACACTGATAATTTTTCTCAGCTGGAAGCTTCAGTGATAGCAAGGAGAGGGAAGGGCAGCAGAGCCCCCCAAGCCCTGCTCCAAGGAGCGGGGCTGGGGGTGCCCGGAGGGACCCGAGGGATGTCCCCTCCTGGTTTTTGCAGACGTCTGTGTGTCCCCGGGGAGCAGTGGCAGACCTTCAGCATCAAGGCTGGGTGGGACCGGGGCTGGGACAGCTCCGGACGGAGAGGACAGGCTTGGGTATGGGCTTCGGGCACCTTCACACAGCGCTTGTGGGGTTTGTGTCCCCCCCAGGTGTGGCTGTCCCCTAGGAGGGAGCAGTGGGACCCTGGGTGCCCCGTTCAGCAGGGTGAGCGACTGAGGAAAGCTCTCCAAAGTAGAAAAGAGAGACTTTCTCCAGCAGAATCTCTCCTCATGCTAATAGGTGTCACATTGTGTCACGAGTCCCCGATGGCTTGTCAGCAGAACATGACAAATCGCTGGCAACAGCGAACAACAGGGCCAGCAGCAGACGAAACACAAATATCTCACGTCTGCATCACCTTGGACCTGACACGGAGGATGCAGCCGTGATGCTCCCCAAACCCCGCCGCTCAAGCCGTACAAACCTGCCTGTGGGCACGGATGCCGCTGTTCCCTCTCCTTCTGCCTCGCACACGTGCTAGCGAGGAAGAGGAGCCCGGGTGGGTGTGGGTGGTGAAACCTTCTTCAAAGGTGGTGCGAAGCTGCGGTGCGAATTCCAGCTGAGCGATGGCGGTTGTCTCTGCTCCTGTCCCAGGAGGGAACCGGGTCTGTGGCTTTACGGCAGCTGTTTGAGCTTGTGCACGTGATGGTGGAACCACATGCAAATGGGTCTGGGGTCTGGTCTGCGAGGGGAGGGGAGGGGAAGGGCACCTTCGTGGGTCCACCACTCGTTCTCAGTGGATTCAGCCCCAGTTTGTGATGGTGGGAGACGGATTGATCTCTTTTCTTCCCAAGCTTGTGCCCAGAGCGATGTCCCTGAGTCACTGGAGTCACCCGAGGCAGGTTTGAGCCCAGACAAGTGGCTCCACTGGGAAGTTGAAGGGGCCACACTGGTGCGGAGGTGATGGTTATCCCACCCTCACTTTCTACTTCTGGATAAAGTGCCCTTGTACCCCCACGGGGCTTTTTCCTGACCTTCCCCTCCAATTCCTCCGTCTCTTTGTTCCCTCCGCTCTGGTCACTCCTGGTCACTGAACCATCCCCTTCAGCTCCCTCCATTACCAAATCCCAGCTGCCGGAGATCTGAGGGGAGCAGCGCTCGCCCCCCTCGCACCCCTCCGAGCGAGGGACCAGCCCCTGCGCCTCGTGCAGGATGCCCGGGCTGCAGCCCTCGCCTCATCCCCTGCCTCAGAGAGACCACTGCTCATCAGCCCTGCACGCTCCTCCGGAAAATCTCGACAAATTCCCCCCCGGCTGCTGCAGCGTCTCCCGCCTTGCAGCGCAGACTTAATTACAGCTGGGGCTGCGGGAGCTGAAATATCTGTGACCAGGAATGTGCTAAAAGGCCCGGGAGGATCTTGTTAGCGAGCAGCTTACCTGGAGTCCCGAGTTGCGTTTTGCCCTCTCTTAATAGGCTGCGTGGCAAATTGATGGCTAGTTTGGAAGAACAGATCTGGGTCATTATCTCGTCCCTTCCCTCTCTGCCCTGCTCATCCCTCCACTTCGGAAAAAAAAGCCGGAGGAAGCAGCACCGCTTTGCAGAGTGCCGCGGGGCTGAGCGGAGGCTGAACGGAGGGGTTTGGGGTCCGGCAGGATCGTTTGGACTGTGACTTGAGACACACAATTAACGATCCTGGGGTCCTGGGGCCAGACGTGTCCCGCCAAGGGTGGCCCGGTTCAGGTGCTGGCCCTCTGCTGAGGTTGGATTTGTTGGTTTGCAGAGCACAGAAGCACCGAGGGGTCAAAACAAAATGAATTTATTCTGAATTTTTTCAGCAAGCTGAGAAACAAAACCACCGAGGGTTGGAGAACATTTTGTTTCACTCGGAGAAGGACCTTTCATGAAATTTCCAGTCACCTAAGATATATATTTTTGGTAAGAGCAAAGGAGAGCTGGAAGGGGCATGCTGTTCCAAGCAGAAAAGTGGGAAGGAACGGTTACTGCTTCTCAGAGCTGGTTTTGCACCCAAAGCCGACCGGTACAAACTAACTGGATTTGCAAAATATTCCTCCTGGCTCCAACTTGCCTGTTCCAGCCAGAACACTTCCACTTGCCAAAGCAACCTCAGGCACCCATGGAAAAGCCAGTCCGGCTCCGCACACCCCGTCCCCCTCGGCACCTCGCCAGCCCTGGTTTTCCTACACCCGTCCCTGAGTTGGAGGAAGCCAGGTCCTGGAGCACTGGTACCCACTGGGAGGGGAAACCACAGCTCAAGGGCTGCAGGGTGCCAGGGAGGGGACGCACAAGCAGGGTCTGCTGTCCTGGAGAGGGGTGGGCTGAGCATCCCTGCGAGCATAAAGCGAAGTGCAAATGTAGCCAAAAAATTAAAAGAGTTTATTGTCTTTCCTTAAAACAAATCAGATGAGTTTTATGCTCTATTCCGTGGTTTGGAAGGAGCGTGTGATTGCATGTGCACCTGCAAAATTAGGACCGTTTTGGCCCCTCCTGGGCCTGTGGATTTTCTGTGGCTGCCAGAGCGTCCCGCAAAGGGAGCCTGGGCTCCCTTCCTGTCTCCCCCCAACGCGACGCCGCAGCGCCCGCAGCCCAGCAGTGGCTGCTGTGCCCGGCCCGCGATGCTGCGGTCGCTGCTGCTGCTGCAAACGTGGATTTGCTGAAGGCGTCTCCCCAGCACGTCTTGATGAGGGTGTCGTAGTCAGCGTGGTCTCGTCACCAGGCTTTGGGGGGTGACGGGGAAGCGCATCCGCGCCGCTTTCCTGAGGATGAGCTGCGTGATCTGGGATGTCGCTCGGCTGATCTGGCTCTCTGTGCCTGTAGGAGTTGGGGGATTTATCTAGCATTCTGGAAAGATTTGGGTTATGTCTGTTTTGTTAAAGCAGGCTATCAATATGAAATCAGGTGATGAGAAAGCTGATGGAAATCCATACATAACCCCAGTGTTACCCCATCCACGCTGCACAGCGCACCAGTACAACAAATACATTTGAGCCTCCCCCCTTCCCCAAGTTTCTATAAAGCCAAAAACTCCAACTATAGTGACTTGGAGGACAAGGAAACACACGCTGAAGGCTGGGAAATGACATTGTTACAGTGACAAATATTCTCCAAATACCCAACTCATGATCCCGGGCGCCTTATAAATGTGATTAGCAGATCTAATCTCCCTGTGCTGGAGCCAGTTGTCAAGACGACTTGAAAACAGATCGCTGCCCAACTCTGGCTCCAACTGCCCCCCAAGTTCTAAGAGTCAGTTTTTAAAAACTAAACAGAAGTTGTGTCCTGCACTCCCTGCCGTGGGGCACGAGCCAGCCCGTAGCCAGGGACAGAGGGGCCGGGGTGGGGGTCACTGTGGATGATCCCCTAAAAGAAAGGGGGGTTGCATCTTCTTGGGCTGCAGCTTGTATGGATCTCTGGAAAACAAAACCTTTTAGGTGTACCCAGCTTGGCTGGTCTCTCTTCTTCAGTATCTATGCATCCATCCATCCATGTGTCCATCCATCCTTCCCCTTTCAGTTGCTGGGGATGTATTCTTTCATTGGGGGGATGGAGGCAGCCCTGGCGAGGCTCTGTGCTTGTCTCCACTCTCCCCACACCTGGGACCCAGGCAGGGAGCTGGGGAAGGAGCGGATGAGCCCTGGGAGAAGGCGAAGCAGTGCTGGGAGCCCTCGGCTCCCTGGAGGTTTCCTCTTGCGCTGTAATTTTGGGTACTCTCACTCTGGTACCGTCACATGGGCACCCCAGGGGCCTGCCTGCTCCGAAGGAGATGCCCACGCGTGCCTCTCTGGGTGCCAGGTGCAGGGTTTTCTGCAAACCAGCTGGAAAGGCAGAAGAATAAGATTTCCAAAAGCACTGAAGTGCTTTTGGGTAGCGGGGATGGCTTCCAGCCAGGTTGTCACAGCATCCCAGTGCCCTCCCTGGGACTGGCAAAACCGGGATGAGCCCCCAGTGTCCCTGGCTTCCCGGGGAGCCAGGCAGGTAGCTTTGCTGAAGGCAACAAATTACTTTTTAAAGCACCGCTCTGAGTAGTGCCAGTCTCTAAGGTGCGTTTGATGCCTTCAGCCAGGATTTTCTGAGGGATCCCGGTGGGGATGCGGTTTCAGAGCAAGCCGGTGCTGCTCAAGCTTTTGCGTTTTTTTGGGGCAGCCTGGCTGAGGCGAAGGCTGCGGGGAGGTTGTGAGAGAGTCCCCAGGCTCCCCCCTCGCCTTCCGCAACCTGCCCAAACGGCCCCCACCTCCTGCGCACCAGCGCCTGGGACGAGCAGCACGGGGGAGGCTCTGAGCGTATCCAAGATACAGCGGATTTGGGCACCCTGTCAAATGTTCTCATTGTCTGACCCTTGTCCAGACGCCAGCAAAACCCTTTGGGAAATTCCCCCTCCACCCAGCGCACCGGCTTTAATTACAGAAGAGGAATGCGAGGCGCAGAGCCCTGCTCCTCCCGCCTCTACGCTCGGCTGAGCGCTGGGCGCCCACACGTATCCCCTGATTTTTGGGATCTGGGAGGGTGGCGGGGCTGGGGGACCGATGGAGAAGGCAGAGGGACCAGAGGGAAGGACAGCAGTGACGGCGGGCGCTGGGTGCCCCTACCCGGTGCTAGCGGGACGCTTCCCAAACCCAGGGTGACGAGCGGGGGCTTGTCCCCCCCCGTCCCGCTCTGGCAGCAGTACCCGAGCAGCAGGACATGAGTAATATCCATCCCACTGGGGGAGTTAGATCAAAGGCAGTGAAGTAGATACAAGAGGTTTCTGCTTCACAGACCAGAGAGGCTGCAGTTCAATAGCGCCTTTGTTACCGGCTCTCCGGAGCTGGGGATGGAGAAATACCTGACCCTCCTCTCCCTCCCTCCGCTCCCGGCCCCTCGGTGCACAACCATTTCAAGTATGCGACCGTGCAGCGAGAAGACTCGGCGGGGATGTGGCGATGGGGTGCTGGGGAGGGGTCTGAAAATGAGACCCCCCCTCCCCATAGTCGGCTGGGGCTTGGAGGCAGTGGGAGCGGCCACCCCAAGCAACACCGGGCACTCACTTCCCTCAGCGTCCCTGCCGCACCCGGGTTTTGCTGGCGGGGGCCGTGGCGGCGCGGGGAGGAGAGGACAGCGCAGGCGATGCCACAGCGGCTGCCATCCCAAGGCCCGTGCCCGCTGCCGTGGTGCTCTTCCCGCGGAGAGGATGCTGCGCTGCCAAAGGTGAGGTCAGCCGCGCTCGGTCGGCAGCTCCGGGCTGTCCCCGCGGTGCGGTGTGGGGCTGGTGGGTCTCGGATGGGCACGCGCCCTCGTGCTCCGACGCTGGGGAGAACGACCTGGCACTGGAGCTGCCCTGCGTTGGGTGCAACCTCCTTGCGAAGGTTTTGGGTGCCAAAGCAGAGCCATGGGGCCGTATCTCAAAAAAAAACATTAAGTCTGGCTCGACAGATGTACTCCCTCGAAATGGGAGCTGTCTCCTCAGTGCACCCCTGGGATGAGGGGATGGGTTGGTGCTGGAGCTGGGGGGCAGAGACCCACGCAGGGCTCCCAGCGTGGACGCAGTGCCCACGGACACGCGTCGGGGTATTTGCCGGCACCCCGGTTCAACGCCTGCACCCAAGGGCGCAACGCGGGGGCCAAACGATGCTCCCGCAGTGCTCGGTGCGGTTGGGCGGCCCGCGGGGGCACCGTCCTGGTGTCAGAAGGTGGGGCGCACAGCAGCCTTTTTCTTCTCGCCGTTCATATATGGGAGTTAAAAGAGGAAAGACCTTGGGAAAAACGCCAGTGTGCTTCAGAAGTTTGGTTTGTAGGTCAAAGTCATGTTCACTGCTATTACGAACCCCAGGGTGTGAAATCCTTCCTGCTTCCCAGCCTGGTTGCTGTATAGCTGTAGAAACATTGAATTTCCCAAGGATTCTTGCTCCGGCAACAAGAAAGGGAGTTTCCTAGACTCAATAGCAGAGCTGACCTCATCAGCTCCTGGCAATTAGCAGTCACTGTTGCTGAACGAGCTGGCGTCCTGGCAGGGGAAGGGAATAAAGGCAGAGGCCAGCGCTTTCCCAGGGACAACCTGGGCGGTTTGGGTGCCACCGGAGTCGCTCCCCCAGGTGCGGGGAGGTGCAGAGGCTTTTGCTGAAGGGTAAGGTCCACGTCCGGCGGGTCAGCGGGGCCGAGGGAAGGCGTTCAGTTGTGGCTGACCTTCTCTGCGACTGTGGGCTGGTGCCGCGGTGGCCCAAAGGGTCAGATTTCCAAAATAGCTCCAGAACAGGGTACAGCTGTAGCCCAAGGTGAGCATCTTCCCCACCTTGCCTGCAAAAGGGGTTTACCCCGTGGTAAAGGTTTACTCCTGGGCTGCCGAAGAGCAAGGTGGTCCTCGGTGGAAAGTGACACTGAACCTCCAAGTGTCAATTTGCAACCAGAGCCCCTGTCTGGTTCGCAACTCAAGGTTTACCAGGATTAACAGCAGCACAAAAGGATGTGATGGGGAGCACCATCTTACTGACGGAGATCAGGTCTAGCGGTGGCCAAAACACCAGGAGGGTGAAAATAAAGCATTTTGCTGCCTGCTCCTCGGGCGTGCTGCCATCGATTCAGGCCACGGCACGTTGTCCTTTAAGCATCACCTCTGCCGCGAGGAACGGCTGTCCCTGCCATCTCCGCTCATCACAGCATTCGGAGCAGAAAAGGCAGGGCGCTGGGTCCTCCTCGTGGGGTCACCCACCGCGCTGGCAGGTCACCGCTGAGGGGACAGGGACGGCAGGTTTGGCTCTCTGGTTCCCAACCCGGGGGTAACCCAGGATAAACCACCCTGCGACGCCACGGGGCAGAGGCCGTAGGGGTGTTTTGGGTGGGAGTTTCCCCTGGATTTGTAGGGTCGAGCTGGGGGGCTGCGGTCCCTGCGCGGGGATGGAGCGGGTTGTGCTCCAGCTGGGTATGGGGAGGGACGACAACTTAGATGGAGGAGTTACTTTTTTTTTTCTTCCCCTTCCTTGCCTTTTTTCCTTTTCTTTCCCCAAAGACTGCTGGCTTATCCTGGGTAAGCCCTCTGCTGTGGTCTATGGCTTTTTATTCCTATGTGATTGCTTTTCCTAACTCATGTAGGGCGAAAAGCCATGGGCTACACAGAGGAGGGACTCCACCTTCCAGGCACCTCTGCAAACTGCACGGACTCCTGAGCCCTTTTTAATCGCCCATATTTATTTGGTGACAAATAACAAGTGAAAGGGGGCATTGAAGCCTTGCGGGGCCTTAGAGGTTTAGCAAGACGGATGGGGCAGGGGGTGGCGAGCGGAGGGAGAGACAAAAGGGGGACGGGGATGGCGGGGGGCACGGCCTTTCAGGCGCCGTCGTCCCCATTCAGAGCTGAAAGGGCGCTCGGCGGCGCCGGGTGCCGGCGAAGGGGGCTGCGAGGGCGGCGGGAGCGGCTTTTCTTTGGCAGCGAGCTTTTCTCACACGGTTCAAAGCATCCCCACCTGCAGCCCCGCTGAACAAAAGCATCAGGCGGAGACCAAGGGCCATTTCCAAGGGCCACAGCCGCTGCCTAACCCAGCACCGAAAGGGCTGCCAGGTGATGGCAGGAGCCCTGTCTGCTGTTGGCCCCCTCGAGCAGGAGCTCACAGGGGGCTGAGAAAAGCCCAGGCACCTCCAGCCCCATCTCCCCGCCACCCATGCCCCATCCAGGGATGCTGCAGACCCAGCGGGTTGCACAGAGCTGGGAGCCGCCCAGTTTGCACCAGGCAGGATCTGTCCCTGCAGCGCCCGCAAGGCCACGGCCAGCCGCATGCCACGAGGACGCTGGAAGGGAGGCGGTGGCTGGGAACACGGGAGAAGGACGGGTTTAATTATACAGCGGGACTTGGCTAATTTGCACTTTTTAAATGTGCAAAGGCAATGTCTGCAAACACGGCAGTCTGGCAGAGCTGGGCTGGACGGGGCAGGAGAGGAGGGTGCTGCTGCAGACCCCAACGCTGCAGAACCCATCATGGCAGACCCCATCACCACAGACCTCATCACCACAGACCCCACCACAGACCCATCATCACAGAACCCACCACAGACCCATCACCACATAACCCATCACCACAGAACCCATCACCACATAACCCATCACCACAGACCCATCACCACAGAACCCATCTCCACAGACCCCACCACAGACCCATCACCACATAACCCATCACCACAGACCCATCACCACATAACCCATCACCACAGACCCATCACCACAGAACCCATCTCCACAGACCCCACCACAGACCCATCACCACAGACCCATCACCACAGAACCCATCTCCACAGACCCCACCACAAAACCCATCACCACAGAACCCATCACCACAGACCCATCACCACAGACCCATCACCACAGAACCCATCACCACAGACCCATCACCACAGACCCATCACCACATAACCCATCACCACAGACCCCACCACAGACCCATCATCACAGAACCCATCACCACAGAACCCATCACCACAGACCCCACCACAGACCCACCACCACAGACCCCACCACCTCCGTCGGGGGGTTACAAACCACCCTCACCAAGCAGGAAGCGAGCGTTTTCTCTGTTCTTTTTTTTTTTTTCTCACTTCCTGAGCTTTGAGTCATTAGGTGTCAGGCTTTCAAGTTTATTTCACCAGCCTGGAATGCATTTTAAAAATAATAGTCATTGAAAAAAATGAAAGCTGAGATTCAGCTGTAATCCCATGACTCAAGGAGGTGTGGAAGGAAGAAAATCATGAAATCCCCTGGTTCCAACAATGAAAGCATGAGAGCTGGCAAGACTGTGGCACATAAATCATCAAAACTAAACACCATCAGTCAAAATGAAAGGAATTAAGCCAATCTCACCAGGCTGTTTTAATTATTTTTTAATGAGGATTTGCTCATTCAGAAAATTCACCCATGACAATGGCCGCCCCGAGCCATTCACGGCGAGCAGGGCCCGTCCCTGCGGCGGACACGCATGGCTTGGCCCCGCTGCTCCCGCCCCGGGGCTGCTCTGGACCCGACGCAAGGCTGGGGATGGGGAGCCCGGAGCGAGGGTGCCATTAGCCGCCAAGGAGGGGAGAGGAGAGCAAATTAACCAAAAGTACACCAAGGGTCCCATTTTTGCCATTCGCCTTATTGCAAGTCAAAATGTTGTGTTGGGGACGTCATGAGGAGAATCCTCTCTGGATGGTCCCGGTGGGGTAGTGGGTGCGCGCCGTGGCGGCTCCCGAAGCGGGGCACAGCCCTGAGCCCCCCGGCAGAGCCGCGGGCATCACTGCGAGCACCGGGGGAATGAGCTGTCGGGGAGCAGGGATGCTGGTGCTGGGGCATAGACCTCGTCTCTGAGCAGTAATCCTCAAGAGACGGCCAAGGGACGCTGGAGCGGCAGCAGAGCCCATTAATATTTCGGTGGCTGTTGGGCAAAGCGGCTCAGAGCAGGATTATTGGCAGCCTGTCTGCACTACGCCGGCGAGATGCTCCACCCCTGAGACCTGCTCTCACTCCCCTTTATGCTATTGATTTTCCTTTTAGCAAGGCAGGCATTAAACCGGGAAGAAACCAAGGGACCAGAGCTGCTGCGTTTCTGCGGTGCCGTGTCAAAGAGCAGCCGGGATGGGAGGAACTGAGTGGGCTTTTTGGTCTGGTGGTCAGGAGCCAGGGCTGGTGACTTGCTGCCAAATCTCTTTATTGCCCTTGTTTGTCCAGCTCCAGCACCCCGTGACAAGGCACAAGGGGTCAAATCGGCGAGATCTGACTCGCGGTTTCCAGTCTGATCCTTAGGGGGACACCCGACTGGGGTGAGGGGAGAGCCGCGCACGGGACAAGCGTTTCGATGAAAGCCCTGCCATGCAGAAGGCATTGGCAGAGACCCCTGGAAAAGGTCCACAGCACAGAGGAGGTGCTGCCAGCGCCAGGTGAGCTCCGGGCTTGTCTGGCATCCAGCTCCCAGCAGCAGCTCCAGTCACCTCTCAATTAGCACAGCCTCTGCCCGCCGCCCCGCGCGGCTGCGATTACCGCCCGTGGCCGGGGCCGGGAGAAGCAAAAACCCGTGGCTGCCGTGCTTATAAAACATTCATGGCGTTAAATAAAACAGTAGGTCAGGTTGGGATTTTCAAAGCATCTTAGAGAACTTAGGCTTATGCCTGTTTCTAAAATCCATGGCCCGGAGAAGCGAGCTCGAGGAGAAGCCGCTGCACGGGTGCTCCTGGGTCGGTCTCCAAAAATGGCTGGCGAAGGAAGATGCTGGAGCAGTCAGACCTCCTCCAGCAGCCCCTGGTCCTTCCTGAGCTCCCGGGAGGAAAGCAGGACAAGCCGCTAATTACAGATAATAACTGCCATTTATGAGTGAGGCATCCACCATCCCCAGCTTCCTCCGGGAGCTGGGTGCGGAGCTCCCGTATCCCGTGGGTGAGGCACGGGCTTGTCCCATGCTGCCCCGCAGGGAGGGGAAATGGCAGCTGCGTGCCCGGACACAGAGCCCTGCGTGGCCGCGTGGGCCCCCGGACATCCCTCATGGCTGGTGGGAGAGCAGCAGAAGCAGCACCAGCTTCTCGCTGGGCCGCTTGGCCCCGTGGATGCTGGTCCCAGGAGATAACTTGGGGAGAAAGGGCCAATTTTAGTAATATTTTAATTACAGACAGATGATGATGAACTGAAAAGCTGGGTTTTTTAATAAAAGCTGTGATGGCATTCGGCCCTAACGGGACACGGCGTGATGCCCAGCACCTCGCCAGCAGCACCAGGGCTGCGGCGCTGTGACCTCCTATGGAGGGGATGATGCTCAGCAGGAGCCCAGGGAGATTTTAAAGCTCAGCCCTTGTGCAGGATGCCCAGAGAAGGACCAGGGCATTAGAAATCAGGCTGCAGCCCACATTCCCAATGGCAGTCCCACTCACGTGCTTTGTGCTTCGCGCGAGCAGCTTCCCTGGGGTTTGGTCCGCGCCTGGCTACGGGATGTTACCATCGGGTGCTCACCCGCCCTGTGCATCACAGGGTTTGGTTCCTCGAGTGGTGATCCCATGAAATCCAGGCCATTTGGCATGCACCAGCACTTTTGGAAAAATCCTGCCCCCGGCGAGCTGGCCGAGAGCTGGAGGAGGTTTGCACGGACAATTCACCAACGGGACCAAAATGCGGGATTTGCCGGGAATTATTTACTCAGCGCTGCTTTCGGCGGGGAATTACGGATGCGTCGGTTGTGCCACAGAGCACCTTCCTCCTCCCGTCTGCTTGGAAATGGGTTATTTAGTAACTGGTGAGGCCACCGGTGCTGAGTCAGCCCACGGCTAATGAACACCCTGGCTGCCCATTTGAAATTTATTGCACCTATTAATTACAACCATTAGCTGCAGCCAGTGAAATTTTTATAATGAGGACCCTTGCGACTTTGCCTTCCTCGCAGCAAATTAACTGTGTGGGGGGAAAGAATCAATGGGATCAGCATACTTTACAGAAGCGATGTTTTAATTAGCGATTCTCTGCAAACATGCCAAGCAACAGCTTCTTCGTTCATTATCTCTCCTTAAAGGGATGGTGCTTCTTTGCAGGTTGGTTTTATCCCGGCCTCGTCGCCTCTGTTGTCGGGTTTCTAACGCAGCTCTGCTCATTACAGAAACCACTTTGAAGTCGGGTTTGGCTTAGGTCTGGTTGTAAGCAGTCAGATGTCCAAAATTTGTTGGGGGCGGGGAAAAAAAAAGAAACCTTGGAAATAATGGTTTTGAAAGCTTGGCTGAAAAATAGCGAAATTGGATGGATCCTGTGGCTGTGAGGAGGAGGATGGGGGGTGTGGGAGAGGGGTTGTGTCCTCTCAGGGATGGGATGCCCCGGGCATGTGGGACCTGCATAAAAAAATGATTAAAAGGGATTGAAAGTCCCTGGCAGGGCTCCCTCCTTCCGCATCGTACGGAGCTGCCGTGCTTCGGGAGAAAGTCTCCGCACGTCCCACGGTCCGCAGGTGCCTCTCCGGGGACCCTTCCCAGGGTGAGGGTTTTAGAAACCCAGGCTGGTGATCCCCAAATCATCAGCCACTCCTGAAAATCTTGGCCGAAGAGGTGGACAGACTAGCTATCATGAAAGGCAAATGAAGCGAAATTTCTGGGAACTTTTCTACATTTCATTACAAATGGTTTAATTGCATTCGTTTCCCTGCAAAATACGGGACCGATTTCCATTGCAAATGATCCCATTTCCCAGGAAAAAAATCGACACGCTGGTGGCAAAAGGCAGCTTTGAAATTCAGGGTTTAAAATGCAAAACTTAATGTTGTTTTTTTTTTTTCCAACCAAGCAGCTAAAAGTTAATTCGACAGCGTTTCTCAGAAATAAAACAGCTGGGCCAGAGCGGGAAAACCAACCGAAACGAAAGCTCCCGGTGCCTGAGGTCACCGTCCCGGGTCCGGCGGCCGCCGCTGTCACTGGGCGCATCTCCAGTTCTCGCACCCCTGCCCAGGACCTTCCCCCCAAAGCTGTCCCGTTTCAGCTGCAGGCCGTGCTGGTGCGAGCTGCCCCGCCACCCAGCGAAGCCCAGGGCAATGGGGAATCTCTGGGCTGAGCAATAAACCCCGTCCGGCTGGTTCAGAAAGACATTTTTTAGGGCTCAGGGAAAGTGACATTATTAAAGTGAGCATGCTGATTCGAGACAGCTCCCAATTCATCACAGTGACAGTGACAAACACGGCCTGGGGTTATGCAGTTGACTAAAGAGAATTCTCTAGCTTTACATTTTTAATGCTCCTCGCGTTTTCTCTGCTGCGGCAGAGTTTTATCCAAAAGATCTTCTCCCTTGAATAGAAAGGGCAGCGTGGGTCTGTGAAGCATGCCCAGCCCTTGCAAATCAGGCAGGGCTTCTGTCATCACTGCCCAAGCCAGTTCATTTATTTTTTAATTATTCCTTGCTTCTTCAGGATCCTTTTTCTACCTTTTCACGAAGAACAGGAGCGTCAGCCTCAGCTGGGCTGCCTCCATTCTCCGGGGCTCATTCATCTTTGTCTGCTGCCTGAATGGGAGGCAGAGGGTCAACCTGAAAAGCCCCGGCGTTACAAGCTCCTCTAAATATATCAATAGCTCCCTAATGGACGCGGGGGTCCCGGCCGGACCGCCCAGGCTCTTGGGGTGGTTTTGTGTCTGCCATGGGGGGGGACGGATGGGCCGGGGACGTGGGGCGGCATGGGGACGGGCACTCATGGGGATGGAGAGGTGCTCAGCCCGGTTTTCCTGGGGGGTCTGGCACAGCGTTTGCCTGGTTTATAGGGACGACGCTGGGTGGGAGTCCTGCACGGGCGAGGAGGGTGTTTGCCAAATCTGGGTTTGGTGGTGCCAGATCAGACCCAGCGTGCCAAACTGGGGTACCAACTCCCAGAGACTTCTTTTCCCTTCCCATTGTCCCTTCCCTGCTGAAACTGTGTCGGGAGGGCGCAGGGGCCGGGAGATGAGCGGCCCCCCATCCCGGGGGGGTTGGCCCCCACGCAGCCCCTCTACACCAGCCGTTCCTTCCAAAATCCCATTCTCAGGCTGGTAACAAAAAGCAGCAGCACAAAGAGAGACGCGGAGACCTGCCGCTACGCTGAGAAGCCATTCAGAACCGGAGACTCATTAAAGAGCCTGTTGTCGTTATTTGTGAGCCCCAGAGGTAGCCTTATTTAATTTGGAAGCTACTAGACAGGTACCCAGATGGCTGGGGAGGGGGGGGGGGGCCGCGGCAGAAGTGAATTAAATGGGATGCCTCTCGCTGCTGCCGTTCACTTTGTGCCGCAGCTGGGCCCCTTGGAAAGGGGGAAGGCAGGGATGTGGCATCACCCCCCCTGCGACATCACTGCTGGTGAAGAGCCTGTGGAGATGGGGGGCCATGGGGCACACCTGCTTTGGCTTTTTTCCCCCCGCGGTTAATTTTCTCCCAGCTATCCCTGCTGGGAATTAGGGCTGCTCCAGACTCTGATGGGGCTGTGGGCTGGAGGCTCTCAGCAGCACCCGGCTGTTGGGGGGGGGGGCGGGTCACTTTTTGCTTGCCACTGTTGGTGGCCGTGAGCCTCGGGAGGTGACAGTGCCTCCTACACTGAGATTTCCACTGGGTCCTCCGACAGCTTGAGCATCGCACCCGTTTGCCAGATGGGTAAACTGAGGCCCCGGGATGTTCCCTGTCTGCGCTGGTGCTGCCGAGGAGCAAACGCCGAGCCCGGGCTCTGCAGGGAGCCGCAGGCAGTGCCGTGCCGTGGGTGCTGCGGTCCCTCTGCTCTCTGAGGGATGGCACAGTTGTAGTGGCGAGGATGAGGACGAGCCGGGCCGTGCGGGGCCGTGCGACGCTGCCCGGCTTGGGCACGGCTCGCTTGGAGCAGCGGCACCGCCTCTTCTGGGACAGAGATAGAGCTGGTCGTCTGCAAACCGTACGAAAGCTAAAAATTAAAGTAGGGGAAAATGAAGGTTTCATTTCAGATCGCATTCTGCGAATATTCAAAAAAAAAAAAAACAGCATTGATTTGCATAATTACATTTTGCAGCTGTTGGGCCATAACGTGGGCTGTGCTCCGGGGCATTATTTTCTCCGTTGGAAACGGACACAAAGAGGGCGAGCTCCGCTCTCAGCTGTGCCTCCATTGTGCCGTAACCGCTGGCGCTGCCTCCGCGCCGGGGCGCTCCCAGGGCGCCTCACCTCCCGGGCCCCCGAATCTGCAGCGGGGGCCGCAAGCTGTCCCGGCGTCTGTCCCGATTGTTGGCTGCTTTGGAGGAGAGGGGCTGGGTGGGGGGAGTTTTAATCTCTCTTTTGCTGGGTGGGGAATTGGGGAGCGCGTGGCTGGGGGCCTTGGATGCGGGGAAGGAGGGGGAAGGGAGATAATGTGCCGGTGTGGGGCGATGCTCCGGTTTTGTTATTTTGGGGATCTGTCCTGCACCCTCCGTCCTGCCCGTGCCTTCCCCGTGCATCTGCAGGAGCTGCCCTGACTCCTCTCCCTGTCCCCATCCAGGTCTCCCGGGGGTGCTCCCACGCCTCTCCCGCTCCAGGTGATGCCCCAGTTCACCTTCGCTTGCTTCTGCGGGCTCCATGGCTTCTGCAAGATGAAGAGGAAGAAAGAAGAGCCCAGCGCGGAGCAGGAGACGGCGGTGTGAGGAGCAGGCTCGTGCGCGTGCCTCACCAAGCTGTGATTTGGGGACCCCGGCCCCTTCCCCTCGGTACGCCGGGACTGCCGGGGGGGGGACACGTTTGCTGCCTCCTTTCTTCTCCCCTCTCCAAGGACCAGCTCCCCCCCAGCATCACCCTCTGCCTGTTCTGTGCTGGGGTCTCTCAGGGGGCTGGGGGCTACTCGGCCAAGCCGATGTGCCTGCTGTGGTGCTTGGGGGGGGAAGGGGAGCCTGGGGCTGGGCAAAGGTTTTGCTCATCGATAGCAGCAGCGAGATGGAGAGCACGGAGGAAGCTGGTTAATCTGCTCTAGCGCGCTTATCCTGCAGCTTCTCTCATTTTCTCTCCCCTCCCTCTTCCCAGTTACTTGCGTGGCCAGGGGAGCCGAAGCACGGGAATGACCTTGCCAAGAGGCAGAAGCAGATGCTGCGGACGTTATCCGGGTGCTGCAGCGATGCTGCCCCGACCCCAGCCCGGCTGGGCACCGAGCCCTCAGAACCCACGCAGCCGGTGTTGGACGGACCCTGCGTCCCAGCGGGGTAGAGATTTCCCTCCCTCCCGAGCCGATCTGCCCTTGCTCCAACAATTCTCAACAGACAGACCTTGGAGGGGTTTTCAAAAGCCAGGGCCAGAGCTTGTCCTCCCCAGAGTCACAGTGCCGCAGAGGCTGGCCCCTGGCTGGTAAGTTGTCCTGCTGCTGCAGAGTTGGCTGGACGTAAAAACAAACTGGTTTGGGGTTTGTTTTTTTTTTTTCTTTAAAGTCTGTCTCAAGCAAATGTCTGTGACTCCAAGAAGCCATTCTCCATGCCTCTACCCTGCCTGGTCCCGCGAGTGCGGAGCATTTCAGAGGCACCAGACCCACCGACCCTGTGCGGACGCTGCTCTCTGTGCCACCGGTGCCGACCAGGAGCTCCTGCGCCACCGGCTGGGGGGACACCTCAGTGTGTGACCCCCACCCCTGCACACCTGAACAATGAGGCTCAGCGGGAGGCTGGTCTTATTTGGTAAATGGGCCAAACTCCCTGAACCTGGGACTCCTGAGATTCGCTCCAGGGACATTTCTACCACAAACATGTCCTCCAGAGCAGAAATTCTTAAATTATTCCGTACTGTGCTTCCCTTCTCCATATGGAGACCCCCTGAGCCTGGGGGTCTAAGCCTCTCGGTTACTCCTGCTCCTGCCACCATCTCCTCCCGCAGTGGTCGAGCATCCGCCTTGCACTGCGTGGCCATCCCCATGGTCCCCCTCTCTCTCCCACCCCATCTGTGCGTCCTTCCCACCACTGATGCCATCCGAGACCTCCCTACCCGCTGTGCCTTCCTGCTCATCTCAGAGAGAGAACCCTGCTTAGATACCCTCAGACGGCTCCAGGCTCTGCGCGCTGGGGAGCTGAGGACCATCAGTGAGCCAAGGGTCCCCTAGGATTTTGGAAGTGGTGCTTGGCTCTCAGTGCCCGGTTCCCCATCCCTGAATGCGCCCGGCATTCCAGATCTCATTTCAGGGACCAGCAGCTGCAATGGCCATGGTGCTGAAGGGTAAATGTCTGGGGACAGCCGTGCCTGCTGCCCATCGTTCCGGGGGTACTGACTTGAGCAGATTGACACCCCCGAGGAGCACACTCCGAACAAATCCTCCTCCTGTGATAAACCAGCTCGACCTTTCCAGGGTTTGCCCAGTGCTCCCAGACCAGGTTCGCGCTTGGCAAACAGAGCTGTATGTGCTGCTGACAGCTCCCCTTCTGAGATTTGTTGGCTCAGCCAACATCCAGAACCAACACGGCTATTATTTCATTTTCTTATCCAAGGGATTTATCACAAAAACCTGAGCCTGGCCAGGAGCACCAATAACACAAGGTGCAGCTGAGGAGCTTTAAATCCTCTCTGCCACATCTCCATTGTCCGGGCTGCAATGGGAAGCAGCTGACTGGTGTGGGATGCGCTGCTGGGAGCCAGCTCAGAGGTGGCGGCCAGCCAGACACGAGGTCTCTGTGTGTCAGACCCCGGGCTCGGGAGGCTTGAGGCATTATTTTTTTTTGTTCCCCTCTTCAAGTGCAAGCTATGTGAGTGGTGGGATCCAGCAGTGCAGCCCCCGAGCAGTGCTCCCAGCTGGGTATTTCCAGATTTCGGCACGGGAGAGGGCACATGATGGGATGTGAGGCGGCCTGTGAGGGGCCAGCCAGGACGGTGGTCCAGCTTCCTTGTCATTTGTCACCATTGAGCTCAGCAGATTTCATCTTAGCACGCACAGGTCGGTGGAAACCGCTGTGGTTAGCGTGGCTGTAATGTCCCCTCTGGGGCTGTATCAACCTTTTACCGAGGCAGCGCACGAGGAGCTGCTTCGCCGAGGTGCTGAGGGTAATGCTGACGCACCCACATTTTGGCTCGGTTGGTGGTGCCCCATTCCTGGCGGGACACAAGCTGGGTCCCTGCTAATGATGCTCCGAGCAGGCGCCACCCTTGTGAGGGCAGCGTGGGGAGCTGGGGCTGTTCGGGCAGCGGGAGCATCCTCGAGGGAGACCACAAAAAGCAGAGGTTTGGGGGAAATCATGGGCAGCTTCGCTCAGCCAAGCTTCACAGAAGCTAAACTATTACTGTGGGGTTGAGGGGGGGTGGCCCTGTTCATTACCGCGTAACCTTCGCTGCGAAACCTCTTGGATTACAGATCCATCCTGGTTTGGCGGTTAAAGATGTGCAGCTAACGGCCGCCCAGAGATTTCGTGTCTAGCTGGAGGCTCGGCGTTGCGCCGAGGGCATCCCTGGGGATGAGGTTGTGCCTGACGGGATGGTGGGGCAGGGGGTCCCATCGCGGTGGGTGTCCCCCAGGCTGGTCTGGGATGAGCTGGGAGCTGTGCTGCAAACGCGCTGTGCTTGCGTTGTGCACGCTGTGCGTGCGTTGTGCACGGTGCACACGCTATTTACACGCTGTACACGGTGCACACGCTGTTCACACGCTGTACACGGTGCACGCACAGCGCACACGCTACGCACGCACCGCAAACGCCGTGTGCGTGCAGCAGCTCTCTGCCTGTTGGGGTTTTCCCTGTCTCTCGAATATTCCTGTCTCCAACGAGAGGTTCCCAAGCCAGGTGTTGAATGAATGTCGCACACGCAATGGAGACAGGCAGGCACGCACCCACGCTCGTTATGTGTGCATTTGAAACCACAATAAACGAACCAAGTGCGGTATGAATGCTGAAGCGCTCGAGCTACAGCGATTTTTAAAGAGAGCTTCCCACCTCCCTGGATGGATGTCGCTCTCAAAGCAACAATATGTTTTCCACCATGGCTCCGAGCAAAATGGTTTGCTCCTGGGTTGACCTCTATTGTGCTCATAAATGGCTTGCGGTGCTTTTTGATTCCCCCGTCATAATGACTTGACCTCTAGATTTACGGCTGAAGGTCCTTTCATCCGCACGTTGTTTCCCACCAGCCTCCAGCCCGGCGCTTTTCTGTAGCCAACCTGCCGAGCTGCTCACCCCTCTGAGCCACCCAGCCAGCTCCCACTGACAAATTTGCACTGGGCAATAAAGAATGTTATTTTTTTTTCTCTCTCTTTTTTTTTTTTTTCCCAGTGGCAGCATTTCAATAGGGCAGCGTACGCTTCTGAGACTGTGGAGGCTGGGAAGTTGACAGCTCTTGTACAAACACTCTCTCCCGGTCTCTCCCCCACGTTTGCACAACCCCTGGCATTTTGATAAACTAGGAGTTTGCTTGTTGTTCGGGATTTTTTCTAACCCTGCTACGTTCAGACACCCTGCCTTTGACTGTCCACCCAGCTTTCACTTCTGCGCCGGAGCGATACCGTAGCAGATAAATCCCACTGATGTCGGCGGCAATGAGCTATAAGCTGGAGTTCTCCATCCAGTGGCTTCCAAGGGCTTTTCCAAAGTTTTTCCATCCTCTGGAGAGGGTGGAAACCCCCATGGCTGAGCAGGGAGCCTGAAGCTGAGGCGGCAAAACCGCCTGTGTCCTGGCTGCGAGAGGGCTTCCCTGGGGAAAAGGCAGCAGCAAGGTGTGCGAGGTGCACCTCGTCCTCTCCCTCACAGAGCCGGCTCTCCACAAATCCCCCGTTCCGACACGAGCCTCAGCCATGCTCTGGATTCCCCAGGATTTATGGAGAGAGATTCCACCTGCATCCCTCCTCAGGAGAGCTGCGCTCCCGAAAAATGCTTGTTCCCACCAGCAATAATCCTTCTTTAATCCCGTCACACCAAGTAAAGCGCCCAACTTCCCTCGAAGCGGGTGGTGGGATGCAGGGAGGCGAGTGGCCCCTCTCGCTGTGGGCTGCAGCTGGTGCCTTCCCCAGCCAGGTCTCCGTGGGGTTTTAGAGGAGAATGACCCACGGCTCAGCCGCTTCCCATGCGCCCCGGAGCTCTTCCTCCAGCGCCAAAGGGCCGGAGCGAAGTGGGAAGCAGCCAGCGACGCCCGTGCTCCAGCCCTAGGGATGGAGCAGTATCATCCAAAATGAGCAGCTCCCTGTACCAAGGGTTCAGGGTCTGGAGCTGATGCTGGAATGTCAGGAAAAATCAGTTTTAATGATCAAAATAACCAGAGCATCGCCTCAGGCTCGCTTCCAAGACAGGCAGTGTAGCCCCTTTGTAAATATTGGCTTACTTGGGAGAGAGGGGGCCTACAGATGTTTATTTGCATGACAATAGCCAAGACGGGGACCAAATGTGGGGGACAGGGGTGGTCCTGCCAGGGGAGCTTGCACCGCGCCGGTTGGAGATGAAGGAGTGTTTGTGCAGTGAGCTGGAAGGGTACGCGCACAAACTGTGGGAGGCAAGCCAAGGAAAAAAGCCGCAGCTTGAACTCTTCGTCTTGGAACAACATTCCTCAAGGTTCTGCTGGAGACGTGAAAAAGGACCAGGGAGCAGCCCAGGCCGTCCTGAAGCAGACGCTCTGCAGCAGGACAGATGGCTGCCACCCAGGCGCCCCGCACGCATCGGTTTGACGTAGCGCGTTGGATTTAAGACGAGTGCTGTGTTTGCCACGGGCAGGGCGATTTCTGCATCCCAGGTGGCAACCAAGAGAAAAAATCTGCAGTTCACGGTCAGGCTCCATCCTCCCGGCCCGTGCCCCCTCGCCTCCCCGTGTGTCTGTCTTCCCGCAGTCCAAAAAACAACCGTTCCTCGTGGCTGCCCCAAAACGCCGCTTTTTTCAGAAGGTTATTCTGAGGACAAAGCGCGGGCAGTTTCAAGCAGCTCCAGGTGGGCACGGGGAAGCAGACGTTGTTTTTGGGAAAACGCTGACCTTGCTCTGTTCCTATTTTTGCACATCAGCACGGCCTCCCGAACTCAGGGTTCGCAGCCCCGCCGCTGTCCTTGGCGAGGACCTTCGGATTTATCTTTGGGCCAAAAAAAAAAAAAAAAAAAAGGAAGTTGGTGAAACATCAAGCGTGTTTCTTGAATGTAACTTTATTTTTGCACAGTCACTGGTGCGGTCACCACACGAGCGATGCACTCGTGGACTTGAACCACTGAGGGATTAATCACTGCTGGGGAGTTTACGAGGAGTGTAAAGACACGGGTCAAATCCAACCTTTGTTTTATACTGGTGTAAATCCAGAGAGACAGTCTGTATACCGAGATGTCTACAAAAATATTAATTACACAGAGATGAGCTTGGACTGGACCCCGGCACTCAGATTTCTCCCATCCCCGTGCAAAAGCACGGACACAACGCGCACGAGGAGGCAAAGACGGGCTTACAGCAGGCACGCGCTGAGGAAGCCCTGATTCGACAAAGCCCTGCTCAAACCTAAGTGTTTGCTTTGGGATTTCGCTTGATTCGATAAATTTGCCCGATTCCCCCCAGTAAACCCGTGTCGATCCCTGCAGAAGGGATCGCAAGGACCAGGCAGCGGGAAAGGCGCGGAACCGTCCTTGCAGCGTCTCCCTCACGCTGCCTAACGAGGATCAAAGCATTAAACCTCTTTTTATTGTCCTTTGCTTTTATCCCACTGTCTGGATTTCATCACGAAGGGACCTACCCAGACATGTTCCTCAGGAGTCTCCCAGCCCCAGTAGCCATAGAAACCGGCTATTTTTAGTCTGTTTTCACGATGCCAGTAAATGACTTTTCTCTACTTTGCAGAGACAGAAGACCAGGTCAGCCTTGCGTGCTGGCGGATGGTAAACGAGCGTCTCCGGCAAGGCGGGCGTCCCCTCCCGTACCGTCCTGGGCATTTGAGAAAATAAACGTGGCATTTGTAAACAAGGGCACGCACCCACGCACACAGCAGGTTACTTCCTATTGTATTTCCTACGCTGGAGAAAATATTTATAAGAATTTTTAAAGTATGGATTTTATAGACGTTTGGAGATCAGGGGGTTTTGGTATACGATGAGCTTCCTCCTTTCCTGAGCTGGTTCTTCAAAAATCCCCGTAATACAAATTACCAGTGTTTGGAAATGCGATCAACGCGGGTTAGGGCACAGCGGTGCTCGAGGCATAAATCAGCCCCACAACAATGCCTTCCCTTCCCGCAGTATCCGTAAGACTCGCCGCCAACGGCTTTTGAAGTCAGATGGAAAAGCACATTTGTCTGAGTAATTATCGGGCTGCACGCTAATGAGCAATGCCGGCCGGGTAATTCAGTGGGAGGGAAGGGAGCTGGGGCAGAGCATCATCTTCCTGGAGGGTTTTCTTAAAACACCCGTCGTGTCTTGGGACGTTTCCCCTTCCCAGCAGCCCTGCGGCAGGATGCGGCCCACGGGGGCACTTCCCCGGTGGCTCCCCACCCTCCTCGGGGTACAAACGCTGGGGCGGATTCTGGGGGTGCAGGAGCATCCCCGCCAGCGCCGTGGGAAGGGATCAGCAGAGCGGAGACGACGGAAACCGTTTCCTTTTAATGCCTGCCAGGTATCCTGGAGCTGTAAATACACGGGGCCCGACGGCTTCTGCCGTACCGTGGCTCGTTTACAAGGTTGTACTGTAAATTATAGACGCATATCACGACTGCGGTTTGCACCGAGAGACTCGCCTATCGATCTGTCTCCTGCCGGTTACCGTTCCGGACGGCCACGGCCCGTTTTTTCGGAAGCTGCGCGGTGTTGCGGGTCGTTTGTACGTCTCTCTGTCTGCACTTGGAGCAAGCACTTTCCCGGCCCGGCTGTACGAGCACGCGGGGAAGCGGCTACGGCAGCTGCTGTAATAAACCGGCTTTAAGATACTCCGCTGAGAGATGGGCTTCATTTGGGGCGTGCTGCTTGCGGCCCTGAGCCGGGGTGGGAGCGGAAAGGGAGGTGGGTTTGGTGTGGCTGTGGTGGGAGACGGGCAGAGGCGGGGGGACACGGACTTCCCTAACCCCGCTCTCTTCCCACCAAGGCCTGCGTGAGAGTTGTGCTGCGAAGTCATTCATTTGCACACACACAGAGCAGGTGCCTGGATGGGTTCCGAAGTCCCGAAGTGACCGTGGATATAAAAAAAATAAAAACGTGACACTTGTGAAAGCAGTCAAAATTCTAGGAACTCTAACAGATGCACGTTTAAATAGGCAGCAAAAGGATACTGCAATATATATACCGGGCAGCGCTGCAGCTGAGGACGGCCGCCCGGCCCAACTCAGCGCACGTAACGGGGCTCTCTCGGGGCCGGGCCCTTTAAACCGGGGGTACCGGGGCTGGGCCAGACCACAGGCAGTGGGATGGGGGGGGTTCCGCCCCGGGGCGGCGCAGGTGGGCCCAGCGAGGTGGCGCGGGACAACCCCTCCCGAGGCGATGGTACAGCCCACCGGGGGGGGCGTGGCCGACCGAGGCAGGCGGGCGGCTTGAAAGCCGGTAGACGGCCTCGCGGGAGGGGCTGCGGGCCGCTCCGCCGGCACCGGGAGCGGGCCCGGGGCAGCCCCGGGCGGCGGCGAGGAAGCCCGGGGTCTGTGCGGGGGCGGGGGGGGAGGTTCGTTAAAATTGCACGGGGGAGGGAAGAATGTGAGGGTGCGCATGCGCAGGGCGGTGCGCAGCCTCTTGTGGGCAGGGCGGAAGGGCGCTGGCGGAGACCTCGTGGCGCAACGGTAGCGCGTCTGACTCCAGATCAGAAGGCTGCGTGTTCGAATCACGTCGGGGTCATGGCTCCCCGGAGGGGTTCCAATTTTTACCCGGGGAACAACGGGACCGGTCTTGGGGTCCCCGGGGGCACCGGGCCGGGACGCTGCGGGGTGCCGGGGTCGGGGGGAAGGGAGCCGGCGGCCCTTTTTGGGCTCTAATTTTCACTCCGGGTGGGCGTGAGGTGTCCCAGCGCCCCTCACGTATCAGGGTGCCGCAGCCCAGCGGAGGGGCCTAGCAAGGCCTCTGCCCAAAATGAACAAAATTGAAACAAGTAAAATAACTCCAGTTACAGGGGGAAATGGTAAAAATGGCTTAACATTGCTGTTCTGGGTGTAAGTGAAGAAACTGGATGGCAGAGCTATTTCACTATGACTTTTTTTCCAGCCACAGGTGCTACTCCCAAGGACAATGCAGGAAAACAATTTTAGATGGAATAATTTTTCTAAGTTGGTAAAGTTCAACTGCTTTGATACCGTTGGGAAATCTTTTCAGTGTATCTGTCCTACGCAGATGTGACCCCGAAGCGCTCGGGAAATGTGAGTGGTACCTCATCCTGGGGGATGCTGGGGTCCTGTGCGTGGGGGTGAGCAGCGATCCGGAGAGACCGGGTCAGCTGGCAACCTCTTGCCAGTGTAAGTAATGTTTCAGGAATGTTTTTTGTCTTCAGGTGCTTGTGTTGTACGGACTTGGAGGGGATTTTGGCAACAGGCTTTGAGAGGATAAACAAAACTGAACCACCAGTAACTGCAGCACAGCTTTTCAACAATCTAGGGCAACAATGCCTGTCTCCTGTGATGCTACGTGAAGTAACTGGGGCCTTTCTTTTGCTAAGAAACCCCAGTGGCAGCTGAGTTAGAGACTGCTTGGAATGAAATGTGACACATAGTGCTCCCTACGTAACTTTTTTCCTGCCTTTACAACGGTGAAAGTAGCTCTAGCTTTGAGCCATCCACTTTGTTGTTTAAAACTATTTTACATTTGGAGGGAACAATAAAGGCAAAGGGTAATCTGCAGGATGAATAAAGCTTCTAAGCGGTCATTAACTTCAGCTGCTTTAACCTGCTCAGCAGATGATGGGTTGTGTACACCTGAGTTCCTGTAGTCTTGATCTTTTTCCATTAAATGACTTTTGTCTTGACTAGCTTTTCTTTTGAACTTCATTGCTTTATAATAGCACATAGGAATGATGCTTTGAGCTCCTGTTGCCACAAAGATTACCTTCGTGTTGAAAAATAGCACCAGACTAAAAGACATAGGAATTGAGTCTTTATTGCCCTGCACTGCCTTCGCTGATAGAACTGTAATTAAGGAAAAATGGCTGGGCAAAAAATAACCTCGTATCTGGAAGTACATATCCACAGTGATGTGCTTCCTGAAATGAGCAATATTAAAGCTATTCCTAAGGTGACAGCAGGATATGTTTAAACCTCACTCTGGAAGCTTGAATAAATACACTGTATGTGTTTGCTGTGTGGCTATTAATTAAAACCTGTAATTGGTTTGGGATTTAACTGTGCTGTGGGAAGGGATGAATGGGCTTAAACCAAGTGACTGAAACCCCTTAAAAGGCTAACTTGTACAACTTGAGTATTTGTCTTCTCTCTTCTCAGTGTTCTGTTGCTATTTAATAGTTAAGTTTTTTGATTTGGTTTGGGTTTTTTTCTATAAATCCCCTCAGGTTGCTCTTTAAATGTTTTTTCCTTTGATGGGACAGCTGCTTTTTTCAAAAGACAACAATCATTTAATGAGAATTTCCTGGGGAAGATACCATTCATGGCTTCATGATTAACATTTGTCTTAATCTAAATACCAAATGTGATACCAAAATACCTGGGTCTTGCTTGCATATGTCACATACAGGTTTGTGAAACAAGGAATGTTCTGGAGCTGCTGTGCTTTTGGCCGAGGTCTTCACTGGAGCGTTCAATGCTGGCTGACCAGGATGACTGAATACAATGGGAAATGAAAGTTATTATCTACTCAGTATTTAAAAATGTAATTGCAGTGAAAAGGCTTCTGCGTGCGTGTACTTTTTAATGCCAGGGGCTTAGTAAATGCTGCTTTTTCCTGTTTAGAAATTACGTCTGTCTGTTTCAGGGTAAAAAGCACCTCCAATGAATTCTGCAGAAGGTATTTCTTCCTAGGATTTCCTCGCTTAAAACTGCTCTAGTATGAGCTACCTCCCGTGAGCTTGGGTACTACACAGCTGAGGGAGGAGTAGCAGTGCTTCAGGATGCCTTTCCATGCTCTATTTCCTGCCTTTTAATGTTTTATACGTAATGGCTATACAGCACTGCTGTGATTGTTATTCCATCATCTAATGCCGTCTGAGAGTGTGATGGTGCAAACATCTTCCCTCTTGGGTGATCTTCAGGAATCAGTCTTATTCCTTGAAGCTTTCAAGCACAGGCATCCCAGTAGCACCCAGGCTTGTGTTCCAGATTTCTCATGGTGTCATACAGGCTTACCTCTCCCTCATCCACAGTATGGTTTTGTTTGTTTTTTTTGTCCTACAAAAAATATTAGTACTTATGTCACTTTTGCCTATTGATACATCAGTTTGGATTTCTTCCTGAAATTGTTGGTTGCCTCTTTATTTTGCTCCCATAAAAGAGGAGAATTAGCTTTTTTTTCTCAGAGAAACCTGTATAACTCTTGAGATGTACCTTTCCTATTTAAGCTTATAGGATACCAATGACACTTGCAACTTTTGCTCTTCCAGGAGAAGGATTTTCTCTATGTCAGTTGGAAAGAAATTTCACTTCACTACTGGTTGCTGTGGGAAGTTATGACATCACAGCGTAGTTGCTAACACCAAACAGCAGGGTAAAGCAAAGGACACCCTTCCAGCACCCTCTCCCACTGCTTTAAGGAGCAATCAGGACTCCAGCTGATCCTAGGTTAAGTGGTTTTCTTTTATTTTGGATCAGTGTTCCCACCTGTGGGCACAGCTGAGGTCTGTAGGCCATTGGAGTGGAGCTGCAGCCATGGTGATGGTCTTTCCCTGCTGCTCAGCGCAAACTTGTGAGCACCTGGAGGTGAAGTGGTCTTTGCAGAGAGTGATTGTGTGATTCAAGTTGGTAAGGTCTAAATAGGGTGTGAAAGAATGACAGCAGTGGGACAGAACTTCTTGTGGAAGTCAAATGTACTGTGTTATGTGATTTTCACTATTCTTTAGTCTCACCACAGATAAATTACCTGTGAAGGTAAATATAATAAATATGGACTATGACAGGATCTCCTGGGGTCTGTGGTCTGTTCCTGCTGTGATCTGCTGGGGGCAGTGCCCATCTTCCTTCTCCCATATTTTGTCCTCTGGGTATAAGTAGAGGTCCCTGAACCGGTGCCAGGGGGTGAACAACTTTGCCGCTGTGGTGCCCGCCTTCCCTGGGCTGCTCCCGAGGCTTCCACCTCCCAGTGAAAGTCAGGAGCTGAGAAATTAAATGGGAAAATTGCCAATATTTGGCTAGACTCTAATGAAGGGAGTGCTGATGGTGAAGGGGCTCTTCCTAAACCGCCTTTCATCTGAGTGTTTGCTGCTGATGTTTGTCCATAGCTATGACTTGGATTCTCCTTCTGTGAGACAGGTTTGGATCTGTGGCTCACAGAAATAGACACAAAGACTGTCACTGGGGTTGTTTCATTTTATCTTGTCCCAATTGCTTTACTTGCTAGCATGTAAAGGAGTGAGGAAAGAGTATTGTTCCAGAAAACAGTCTAGAAAGGCATTAAAGAGCAGCTCTGAAGCCTCCATCCTTTTAAGGGGAAGCAAATGAGTTGTGGCTTTAGGCAATTTTTCTCCTTAAAACAAATGGTCTCAGATCTCTGGAGTTTATTTCCACCACCTCCCCAGTCGGGATGGCAAATGCTATAATCAAAATCAGGTCACAAGAGACCGATGCATGAAGGAGCAGCTGTTGCATGCAGTCATGCACAATATTTCTGTGCTAGAAATGATTCATTTAGTCTGTGTAATATATATGGAAATGTGCTGCAGGAGCATTGCTGAAAATAACCCATTGTATTCACACAGCCCCAACAAAGCTGATCTTTGTTTTGTGGATTTTACGTGCCTTTTCCCTTTTATGATATGTCAAATAAGCACAGGCAATCTCCCTTTTAGTTAGGTAGCGTTACTTGACTGTACTTAATCTGTATGTATATGCTTCTTTTAGACTGACATCAGAATGCAATACCTTCAGCACTGAAAGCATAAACTAAATGAAGACTACGGCAGGGAATCGTGTGGAAAGAAAATCAAATCCTGCTGCAGAAGCGCTCTGGATGAACAGATAATGGAGGTGGAATAAAGAGAATGAAGGCGGGGGGGGGAACTATTTCGGAGGTCTTACAATATTCTGCAAAATCTGGGCTGAAAGGGATTTTTACTCTTTTTGCTTAAGTAGAACATTCTGTGTTTTAATCTCCAGAAGCCTTTTGGGGAGTTCCTTACTACTGAAAGCTGTTTTGCCTCTACCTTTTCTTTATTGTTACGTCCTTTGAAGTTGTCTTCAAAGATGAAGCGAAACTTCCCATTTATTCTACAGACTGTAATGAATATCCAGCTTTGTTTAAGCAATTAGCTTGGTGGGGTGATTTCTGTTGCTGTTTAAAAAAAAAGTTCCAAAATCCTGAGTGGTTTAGACATGTTTTGAAAAAACACTAAGCCAACAGCTGTGCATGGGACTAATCTGACAGTATAGCAGCTGTCATAACAAAAGCAGAGCTGGTTCAAACACAGCTCCTTTGTGTAGTGATTGAAAATAATTTAAAGGAAAAGGTTATTTACTGGTTCTGCTGTGTTGAGCTGTGGGGCTGGACACGTGACTGTTCACTTGTTTTTGGTATGTGATCCCCAACAGATGAATGGGCTCTTAACCACTTCTTTACCTTTAAAGACTGAAATGTGTGGCAATACTCAGCTCTGCGTCTTGCTGCTGGCTTTGTTTGCGGTTCCTCTCTGTTTCTGGAACTAGGGTATGTAGGTGCCTGCCTGGATGCTCCTTGGTTGATGGCAAGCCATTTCAACGTGCTCACAAACCACACCTGTAATCAAGGAATGCTCCAGTGGATGCACAAGAGGATCATTAAGCAATGAGATTTCTAAAGATGGCCTGAATTGTAGCTTTTTAAAGTACCAAATCCTGAAACCTGGTGTAGATATTTCAGTCTAATTCGCTCATATTTTTAAGGCCCTTTTTTTTTTTTTCCCCCCTTTCTCCTCATTCAGACAGAAGTACTGGAGTAACCTTTGAAACAAAAGACTTCAAAGTGACAGCATTCTGTGCCTCTGGCTGTACTGAACTAAGTAATCTGCTAATGCATGAATATTTTATGTATCTACAGCTAAATGAAGGAAATTGCAAGTTGATATAAACTCATGTTCTTTGTATTAGCTCATGACAAATGCAGCAATTACCTCCAATCAGTTAATTACGGCATCTTTCTGTTGCCTGCCTTCCCCTTTCTCGAGCTTTGTTTTGTAAAAAGAGTATTTGTTAAACTTGCAGCTCTTCTATAGCTGCTTCACTGAAGTACTTTCTTGTTATGCAATTGGAAAATATTGCACTTTAATACCATAGTGGATGTCTTTGGTGTTTCCTCACCCTCTCTTGCTGCTTTCTCTTTTCTTTCTAGTCTTCACACCGGGACGTGCCTCAATGTTGTATGAAGCTTCTGTTTCCTGATGCAGATTACGTTGTTGCTGAGATAACAGCAGAGGGAAGTATCTGTTCCTGTTTCACGTTAATTTTGTTCATGCCTTTGCATCTAGCAATCCCTAAATCTAGAACTGAACTTCAATTGGACTTGACACAGTTTGCTGTCTCCTAACTCTGACTTTCTAGCAGTGACTATTAAAGGAAAACAGGTCCATTTGTGGCAAGAGAATATTAAACTGGGCTTGCTTGTACTCTGTTTGAACAATCTAGTAGCTTTCAAGGCATACTAGATGTGTTCATAAAAGTACTTGTGAAACTAGTGGCTAACAAATAAAAACTGCTGGCACTTTGTGATGGGCCATGTCTCTCGCACTTATATTAAATTTTTAAATATAAAAGAATTAGATAAAGAATTGCTAATTAAGGATAGAGTACATAGCTTGTACTTTATCATCAGTCATCTGATATCTTGAGGATTGCTTTACTCTTCACTTACAGAATGTAAATTATTTGAGGCTTTTAGTTACATACATTTAAATCAACTTTGCATTGTAACTGTATGTGTAGGCTTGTCATGGGTGGAAAAATCGTAAGAAGCTTCCCTTTTAAATCAGTATGAATAACAAGAACATGATCTGTGTTGTATGGTGTTCAGGACTTCGTGGTAGCCCATGATGAGAGGCTTTAATTCTGTGCCTACAGCCTGCGTTAATGACTCTGACTTGAAATATTAACAGGTAGAACTAATATTGCTGGAGGGTGAAATGCCGACAGACCAGATGCGGGGAGAAGAGAGATCAGCTGGCAGCAATCCCTGTGGCAATCTCGAGACTGTTTGCAGGAAAAGGGTATTATGGTATTATTAACTTAAGATAGTAATCTCTCTGCACTTCCTCTGGGCACAAAACACTTCCAAGGTACAACCTTCAGACCAGTGGCCCATCCAAATGATACGATGAGTCATGGAATCTCGTTTCGCTTACTAACGCAGCAGTACAGAAGCGCATTCCTTGGTCTCTTCGTCTTAAGCTTAGAAATAGTCTGTCTTATCTGAATTTCTCTAACTTGCACTTCACAGCGCAGTGTAAGGATCCTGAGTCAACGCTGAGCAAATGAGCTTGCTCATACCTGAGGAATTCTGGCAGGGCAGCCAGATGTTCCCCTCAAGGCATTCCACTTCCTCCTCAGCATAGCATGTAGCCTCGAAGATGGCTATCTTAAAGAAGATGGTGTTCCCTTTTGAAGAGAATATTTAAGAGAACTTTTTGATGTAGGGTAAATTCCACTTAGCATTTAAAATTCAGCCATGGTTCCTCTTGAAAGAGGAGATTCTGAGTGGATCTTTCTGCCCAAACATTTACATGCATAATGTTAAATGTAAGTAATCTGTTGAAGAGTACATACTTGGGCCCCGTTGCATGATGTTAAAGGTGGTGGGTAAATCTTTGCAGGGCACGGCCACCGGTCTCTTTGGCACAAGACTTCTGTCTCTTGGTGGCACCTGGCACAAATGGGTCCCGAGTGAGGCTTTGGAGCATTAATGTCACAGGGATGTTGGTTGTAGCGCTGTTTTCCTTGCATGCAGATGAGTTTGTTGAGCTGCTGTGATTAGATGATGTGTCCAGAGGCAAAATACTGGTTATTGTGCATTATTCACTGACTTGTGCAATAAATCAGTTTCAAGTAGTAGGTTTTTATCCAGCAGGATGAGAAAATGGTGGCCAAGAGTACAATGATGTACTGAACACCAATAAATATTCCAGGGACATCCGTATTAGAGTAGACTGCACTCAACCAGCCTTTATTTTAACCTAATCTCTTGGTGGTTTTTAAGTACTTTGCAAAGACTTTTTGTTTTTGCTATCTGCAGAAGAACAATCCAGTTTAAATGAGATTATTTCGAGGGCGTTTCCATTCATTGAATCACTTCCTATCAAGAAGTAACATGGTGTTTTTTGTCTCAGCACTATCCGTTTTAGACTCCTGTGATCATTGACGTGCATTTACTCCTTCTCATTAGTCTTGTTCTGATAACACCAGGACCTCACAAGAAGGAAGCATCCTCCCCATTAAAACTGAGGTGACCTTGCTCTAGTAATCTGTGGCTTATTTGGTAGCTTTGCTTGATAGGAATGAAAAGCTCATGGAATCTCTCACCATATTTTTCATCAGGTGAGAGTAATATCTAGTGATGGAACTGATGAAGATAACCAAGGCGAAACATGCTTTTCTGGTTCTTTGCCTCCTGGAGGAATCAGGTACCATGCATTTAACCTATATTTCCCTCTTGCCATCAACCACCTTTCCTTTGGTTTGTTTTCCCATTTTTGGAGAAGTTTCCTTGTTGTTATCTGCAGATTAACATCTTGGAAAGCACAGGGTTTGAGGAAATTCTTGCTTCGAAAAGAAAACTTTGAAAAATTTCTGGAGCTAGGTAAAAAAGGACTTTCTGAAGTTGAAGAGTGAAGCCTCAAGTGAAACGTTTGAGTTTCAGTTGGGGTTCCTGTGAGCCCACTGCCCTCTGATTATAAACAGCAGAGAAACTGCTGCATCTGCCAGGCCATTCAGTAACTTCTGCTCTTCTCTGCATGTGAGCAAAACCAATGCTTGTGCAGTTGTGTGAGGTTGTAACAGCACTTCTTGATGCTCAGGAAAAAAAAATATGGTTTCCTATAAAGGCATTCTCTGGCTGATGGGATGCCATTTCAATAAACGTGTTTCAAGAGTGCATTAAAGTGAGATGTTAACACTTGACATGTGGGGAGGAGGAGGGCCACCTCCTTTAATGGATGAATTTCAGGTAGGTTCTGAGTGTGGTGGCCTCTTTACAATTTCCTGCTTAGAAACTGAAAGCAGGGTAGTCTCTACAGACTCCTTGGAGTCTCTTTCAGGTTTGAGCTCATTTTTATAGCTTTGTAAAAATGCAGTCCCATTCTTCAGAGTTTTGCATGGACAGAAGAGGGAACCCTAGGAAACTCTCTCCTACTGCTGTTAGAAAATCATGAAAGTGGTGTGTTTTTCTTACATGGCAGTACATGAATCAAAAGGGGTCCTGACCTGTAGGTCTTGCTAGAGGCCAACCAGAACAGTGTGCTTCTAGTGGTGCTCTGCTGTCAGTTCTACAGCAGCAAATGGCAAGCGTGTCCTGGAATGTGATGTTTGTTAATTCCTTGCATGCCGTATCCCAGGCACTTCTGTGCCGGTTGCAGAAGTTTCAATATACCATTGTTTTAAAAACAGATTATTTGGTTTGTGGGGTTTTTTTTCTTTAATTTTTTTTAATTCTAATTGCAAGACTCCTTTCTCACTTAGTGGTAGGTTTCTGTGTCGAAAAGACCTCTGTAAGGTTGGTGATGAGAATTCAGATTGCCTGAAACAACTTTTTATTTTCCCTCGTAGACCCAGCAGGAAAAGGCCAAAGAAAGAGAACAGGCAATCATCAGCTCGGAAGAATAGGAAAAGAGCTAAGGTGAAAAAAGAGATATTGATGCTGGAAAATGGGAAGAACCAAGCAGAGGTAACACAGGAAGAGGACACTCAAAGTTTGATACCCACGCCTGTGAGGATTGTGATTTTTGCCATCTTTCTGTTTGTGATCTTCATGTGTGTGATTGATGGAAGCTAACACAAACAGTCTGCTCATAAACCTCATTCTGGGAAGAAAATAAAAGCACTGTCCTGATGACATACGCAGTGTTTAGAGGTGACTGCAAAACTGAAGAATGCACTTTTTTTCTCCCTGCTGCTTGTGAACAAGCTCTTCAGGCAGTGAATTAAAAAGCTAGTAGGAGGGTGAAAACAGCCTCTGACATGTTTTTGCCTAGCGTTTGCTGTATATGTAGCTCCTCACTCCTGGAAATACGACTTGCTATACTGTTTCTACTTTGCTGAAGTCAAGTTCGTGTGTTTTGTGCCCCAGCTAGAGAGTTTATTCACTCAGAGGTGTTTGGAGTTCTCCGTGGCTTGGTTTTTCGTGAACTGCCTGTGGCTGGGATTACTGCATCGTTGAGAACTTACTGCTTCTCTGGGCTCTGGTTATTTTATATTTGAGAAACATCAGATATAAATTGAGGGCACAAATGATTTGCCAGTCTGGCAGGACAGGTAATGGCTCTAGTATATAATACAAGCTGTGAGTGATCAAGGGAGGAGTTATTATTCTTAACACTTCTGCAAAAATGTTCTTGCCCCTTCAAATGCTACTGAAAAGGGGGGAATAGTGGAAGTGAGGGTCTCCCATTGTTGGTCTGCTACTCCTCATCTGAGGAGGACCTAGTTTTGTGTGCCGTGTTCTCATAAATCATGGCACTTACATGACTTATGGGTGAAGATCAAGCTGAGACCTTTTGGTATCTTTTCACAGGAGAAATCCAGAACTCTGAGGCTGGCACATAGTCTGGGAAAAAAAGCACTGCAGCACCCTAAAATTGCTGAAAGCATTTGATTTAAAGACTGCTGGTTTTCTCCTGTTGTCTGTGCCCACTGTGTGAAGAGAAAAAATTTTGTATCCTTAGGTTTGATGCTGTTTGGTTTAGGAGGAAAGTGTAAGTTACAACACAGTAAGCTAGTGGTAGGAGATACTGAATGGTTTCCTTAACTTCTAAGACGTTTAGCTTCATCTTTTAGGCTGTGTGCACTTTGTAATATTTACCTCAAATCTCGGTGCTAGCTTTAGTGTCAGGTAAGAGGTTATCTCTTTTTCTAAATAGGATAAATGGTAATAAATTAAAAAAGGGAGTCTGATTCCTCTAACAGTCTAAGTAAGCAGAGCTAAAGCAGCTGCCTTTCCACCAAGGTGTGGTGTTAGCTCTCTATTCTCAGGTGTTTCCTGCTTTGTGAAGCTCACTTTCCAGTTTAGCAAGTGCGATGAAAGCTGGAATGTGCTATGTTTTTACTTGATGTTGCATTCATAGGAAAATAATTTTTAGCTGCTTCAAATTGCTATGTAAATACCATCACTTCCCTGTTCAGTAACTGACAGACCTTGCCAGTTCTACTTCACACTTCCAGGCTTTGCTCTTTGCTGCTTGTGCCCCCTCTCTGTCTAGCCATCTTGCACTTCCTCTGCAAAACCTTGTCTTGAATGATCCAGCTGATGCGTGGTAGCTTTGATCTGGTTATTGAGGGTGGTGGAGAAGGGCTGTATAGTCATGCCATTCCTCCTACCTACCTTTGTTCTTATTAGGAAACAAAGTTGTTGTTTATTCCTCTCATTTGAACATGTTTAGATGAGGTGAAGTTCCTCTTCCTTAGCATCAGCTGCTTCACCTGGATGGCACTGTTGGGTACCTGATGACTGTTTTCCCTTTCTATTTTTCAGTCCCAAATTCAGTGAATTATTCTAGTCCCTCCTTTCGGTTGAGGATGGCAAAGCATTGGCTCCAGGGATGGGGATTTCTGAAATCCTTCTGGCAATGGATAACAAAAACACTAATCTCCTGCTGTTCAACCTGCGAGGGGTGTGTGCACTTGTGTTGAAGGACACGTGCTGTTATGATGTGTTACAGGAAATAAGCGTGATAGTACCCAGTGCTGTTTTATTGGTTCTTTCCTTTGATATAACTGCTTGGAAGGCAAAAGTTCCTAATCCCTTCTCTTAAAAATAAGAGATGGAGATCTAGACCAGGCTCCTGGGCACAACAGTTGCTGCATCTTAAGCAACACTTGGAAAAAAAATCCCACTCTGGCTCTTGTGTAGCACAGGAGGTAGGCTTGTTGAGTTTGCTTTAAATTTCAACTATCTGTGATTTCCTCCCAGCCTCCGGTGGTGGTACTGACTCCCTGTTACTGCCTGACCTTCTTCAAGAAAATTGTTCTGGTCTGTAAGTCTCGTTAATATTGGATTTGGATTGAAAATGTGTTCCTCTCCCAACTGAAAATGGGGGAGGAACAGCTTCCTCCACCCCCAGAGAAGTTTGGTTAGTGCCAAAACTCCTCTAGCTCAGTGGAAATGAATAAGGCAGCGTAGCAGTCCTGCCAGAACAGAGTGGGAACCAATCCTCCTTCCCTGGGGAGTGAGGCTAGCACATATTGTACTTGTTCACTTTAATGAGCTGATCAGCAAAACAAACGCACATCATGTAGCTATTGTCTGTGCTGGGAGAAGGCAAGCTGTGGCCCACTCCATCCCACCCTGTGCCCCTGCTCCCAGTTAGCTGCGATCCCAGCTACTGAAAATTAAAGGTAAAGGGAGTACCTGGTTTTTGGGGGACTACCTTTAACATCTATGATAACTAAACTTGTCGTCTTGGTAGCAGCAGTAGATGCAAGGTAAGAAAATAAGGATGCAAGGCATGCAACAGGGGAAAGATTTAAGTGAAACGGTTGGGTGTGGAATTTCCTTTTCATCCAGGAGGTAGAAAACTCCTGTGTACTTTTGGTTTTCCCCATAGGAGAAAATTTGAGTAGGGTGAGATTTAAGGAGCACATCATTCATGAGGATTTGTGCCCTCCACATGCAGCATCTCTAGATCTAAAGGAGAATTGGACTTGGCACCCCTGTCAGATGGCAGCAGAGAAAATACTTCTGGTTACTGTTCTGCAGTTTTTTTCCCCTCTTCTTGCCTGAACTGTCTCACTTCTCAGTCTTTGCAGCCTACCCCTGCCCCACATCTATGGCAAGCTGGGGCATCTCGTGCCTTCCCGCCGCTCCGAGCCCCCGCGGGTGGCTGGCAGGTTGCTATCCGAAGCTGTTTCCCCCGTGTCTCTAATTTTATACGCTGCAGCCTTCTCCCCTAGAGACCTGTCAGCAAGGATCTACGCCTGGCAGAAATAGCTCTGGGAGAGCAATGACAGCAAAGTGGATGCTAAACGGGGGAGAGCAGAAGTGTGGTAGCAGTGAGGTCAGTTAGAATCAACTTTCCTGGAACACATCTCTTGGACACCCTGGGATGGGCAGCAGCTGGGGCTGGGAGATGTCTGGAGAGTGGAAGCTGCAGAAGACAAGACTTGGTGAGATGGGTGAGACAACCTCATCTGCCTTCTGCATCTGCCTGCTTCCTGCGGGTGGTTTTTCTCCGCTGCAGCAGCAATCTGAGCAGCTCAGGATCCACACTGAGATCTTGCAGGTGCAGAAGGATTTTTTGCGGCCAGTCTATAAGGAGCAGGAGAACCTATATATGGGAGATGCTGGTCAGAGGTGTTTGCCAAGCAGTCATGGTCCAGCCAAGCTGGAAGTGAGTTACTGCGGATGGAATGGGCACGTGGAGGGTTTTGGTGGCTTGTCACAAAAGCTTCATGTGACAGAGCCAAGAATAGAACTTCTTAATCCAGGGAGAATTGGGCAAAGTATATTGTTACAGATTAATGTGTTTGCCCATTAACTTAGCTTTGGGCATCAGCAAAACAAAGAGGAAAATTCTGAGAAATTGAAGTGTTTCATTATGGTAACCTTTGAAACAAAGCATCTTGACTTCTGAAAGCATTTCAGTTTCAAAACAGTCTTTTTTTTTTTTTTTTTAAAAGCACTAAGCGCTTCAACATTTAACCCCCAAAAGAAAGAAAACCAATGTTCTCTGCAGTTTAAATGAAAAATTTTGAGGGCAGATTAGGAGTTAATTCACCAAAATCTATTAAAATATTATTTCTTCAGAATTATACACTGCCATTTCTTACTCACATCCCCCTTTCAAATCTGTTCTTGACACAGTCTGCTCTTGTCCCTTATCGCTGCCTGCTCCATGAATGATTAACCCCGCTTCCTTTGAAGACTGGAGAACAAAACGCCGCTGTTCTAAGTCCCTTTTCTCGCTCAGGCATTCGGCTCTTTTCTCAGAGCTAGATGTGGTCTGCGGAAAACCCAAGGCACTTTGTACCCTGCGCTGGAGTACATTGGCTCTTGTTGGGCTGGTTGGGAAGGGAGATGTGGTGTCCCACTGTAACAGGCACTCGGCGCATGCAGAAGAGACGCAGCTTGTGATACCAGCAAACCACAGCTCCACTTCTGTATTCTGGTAACTGTGTGTGGAGATCAGCTGTTCCCAGCCCTGCTGTGTCTCGCATAAACCCTCTTCCTGGGAACAAACAGCTTTTTTTTTTTCCAGTTGTATATAAACATGGACTTGTGTTTTTTTTTCTAGAAAAAGCACGCAAAGCCAGATGCATCCATAGCCTAACTACTTAGACAGCTTAAAGCTCTTTCATGCTGCTGATGAAATTCTGCTAACTGTAGCTGATTTTGAATGTTACTGTGCATGCAGGGGTTTGTTTTTTTTTTTCTCAGCAACTGTCTTTTCAAAGTGCCTGTCTGTCCTGAAATGATGTCTCTCTGTGTTTGTCAAATGGGCAGCCACAGCTGGTGGACTTCTCCCCGTGGGTTAAATATTCTGATTGAGAGATCCTGGAGCTCTGGGCTCCTGTCTCCACGTATTAAGGTGACTATCTGCACTGGAACCAGCTCAGGGGCCTGCAGGAGGGAGAATTAATTAATTAACTAGTTAATTAACTGTCAGATTGCCAAATCTCCAGAAGAAGCGACAGAGGAGAGCTGAACGCTGTCTCCAGTCCCCTTGCATTGCTCTCTGCTGCTTGTGCCAAAGCATCCTCTCCTGTGTGCTCCAGCTGCTGCTGGCCCCGGCGTATGCATGGTGAGTCTTGGTCCTCTTGCATGTTTTTCCCCTTTATCTACAAGAACTTGATCTCTTCTAAGAGCAAAGTCTCTCACTGGGCTTCTGGGGGTGCTTTTTTGCTGCTTTTTCCCATTTTCTTGCCTCCTGGCCTGCTTGCTGCAGTTCAGCGTGCCTTTCCCAAACGCTTAGGAGATGCAGTCTGGTTGGGCGCTTGTTGGATTGAGTTGGCTCGACCTGAAGCGATGCAGGTAAGAAAGAGGAGAATAAAATGTTACTGTTTGGCTTATTTGTGTAATTTGCAGGGATTCCTGTAACTCTCCTGCTGTTCCCATGGAAACAGATGTTGAATTGCAGGAAACTGCTACAGGTTTTCAGGACTATAATTTTTTTTTTTTTTCCTTTAACAGTGATGCTTCCTTTATCATTTCCAAGCAGTCTGGAAAAGTTCTTTCCCTTTTCGAGGCACAAATCTGGAGTGTCTCTGGGCCAACCTTGTCCTACCTCTTTGAGGTATCCTGAGGGGTGTCCTTAGGTGGCAAGCAAGGTGCTGCCAGGAAAAGATGCCATCAGGAGGGATGCTGCTTTCCTTGGGCTGTTAGCTGCCCAGCGATGGTGGGTTTGTGTCCCTGCCTGTCGGTGGGTAGCAGAGCATGTCTGTCCTTCCTAGCGCAAGCCCTGTGCCATGGGAGGGGCTCATTGGCTGCCAGGAAGATCAGTGCTGTGTAATTTTCACTGTTGAGAAAGCATCTGCTGAGGGAAGCCACCACCTGCCTTTGCGTGAGGGCGTGGGTCTCGGTAGCGCACGGTGTAAGCTCTGCCATTCCCAGTTATTTTCCAGCCCGTCGGGTCCGGCTCATCCACCGGGCAGCCAGGGACCGCACACCTGGGGCTTTACAGCCAGGTTCCCATACCTGCCTCCGTGCTTTTCTCCAATTTAAACTCGTCTGCTTCCCCTGCCTGCCTCTCACTGCTCTTGTCTGCTGCGGCTGTTGATGTGCTGCAGGCTGTTCTTCGTGGGAAGGGAAGGCTGCTTGCATCCATCTAAGAAATTACACTGGCCAGTGAAAGGTCATAAAGAGTTTTTTGGTGTTTATATTATTGCTTTGTTTTTAATTGGGTGAATGAAATGCTTATAAGAGGGAGGGGTATTTGTTTTAATAATAGTTATTAGCATCTGATATGTAGGACTGTGAGGATGAGGATTATTAAGGCTTCCTGGCAGAGCTTTGCCAGGGCCCTGGTCTGTGTCACTCCATCTCCACCCCTTATTTTATCACAATCCATCAATTTTGGCTGCCAGGAGAGCCCTGCTGCTGTACACGCGGCACGGGGGAACCCAACTGCCGCCACGGAGCAACAGGTGGAACGGGTGGACAGAAAGCAGGAAAAAATGAAAAGGACACGCAGGACTTGAGGTCAAACAGTGGTGTAAAAAAAAAAAAAAAAATCAACCCACAAAAACCCACCTGGAACCAAACTCAGTGTCCTGAGCCAGGGTTCTCTCTGGGCCCCAGCCCGTGAAGCAGGAGCTCCCAGATGGTTTGAACACCAGCCTGCTGCTGGGTTTTGCAAACCACTGTTTACCGCTGGTTTTAAACCAGAAACTGCTGTGTAATGTGATTGTAAGGGCCAGCTGCAATCTGTCCCAAGCCCCTTCTCCACGCTCATCCCTAAGGGTCGCCCATCGCCGGGCCGCTTTGAGCCCAGCGCGGGAGCGGGGATGGAGAGGATCTGCCAGCCCCGTGCTTGGGCACCAGCCCGTCTCACCGGCCTGCCCTCCGCTGTCTCCTGGCGCCTTTTCCTTTCCTGTGCTTCCCTACCCCCACAAAACTGAGCTTTCTGCACCCACCTCTCCCATGGTTTTAGAAGACCTGGTCTGATATTTCTTTTTACCTCCTGGGTTATAAGCAGGGAGCTTGCAAGCTTGCTGGAAACCTTCCTTCAGAGCTGCCTGGGCTCATCTGTAAACAGTCTGGTAAATAATAATTTAGAAATACTAAGTGTCCAATAATGCCAGACGGCTAATAGCCCCCCTGTTAAAATCCAGTTTGATGAGGTCTTTTAAAATTTCTTAAGAGGTGAATGTGTTTGTAATGAACATCTTAATGTTTGATTGGCCCCGCGCTTGAGGTTTTTATTTAAATGCAAATTGAATCCTCCCACCGGAAAGCTAACAGGAGGTTAAAATAGCTGGTAGGGGATGAGAATTTGCTTTATGTGGAGTCATTTGACTCAACTTCTCGTTGATTTCCTCATTTTTCTTGTTTTATGGCTAGGGCTGCTTTAAAATAGTTTCCTATCTCAAGCAGCGTGAGCTATCGGCAAGAATAAACCTTGTCTGGATCGCTACGGGGTTGAGCTTGGGGTCAACAGCGAGGGGCTTTTGGAAGCCAGGGCTCAACTTGAAACCTCCTCCGACCGCCTCTGGAGACTGTCACTGGTCCGGGCTGCAGGGAAGAAGAGGCACCGGAGAAGCAAGTCCCTCTTGACATGAAAACACGAGACTCTTACAGCTCTAGAAGTTGCAGGTCTGAAGGCTGTTGGGTGCTTGAGCACCTGATGCCGCTGCACGGGTACCAGAGCGCTGCGTCGGTGGGGAAAGCTGTGTGAGCACAATGCCGAAAGGAGCAGAAATCCCTGGGGACGTCGAGAACTTTCAGAGCTCCGGGGGCTCCTGAAGGATTAGAAACATCTGCTGGGCTGAACTGCAAATGGATCTCTGGGGAGGAGCTCTGAGGCTCAGTGGAAGATGCGTTGAAGGGATCTTTGTCTTACAAATGATTTTTCTGCAAAGTTATTGTGCAACAGCTTTAGGAGCGGAGTAGAGAAGCAGGTCAGGGAAGCGAAAGCCGGGGATGACTGATGGGCTGGGAAAGGCGGCCCAAAGCATCCTACATCCTGCTACAGCCTCGGAGCAAAGCGTGCTTCTTGCGGGACGCCTGGAGCCGGAGCTGCAGCCAGCAGAAGCTCTGGGGTCGCTGCTGCCTGAGCGCCCCTCGCCGTGCCCTCGGTTTCCCCACGGTGGGTGCCTGCAGGGCACGTGTCCATCAGACGTACGCGTTGGTGCTGGGCTCTTCTCTCCCTGAGTCCCAGCCACAACTGGGACCCAGCCTGGGGCAGACCCCAGCTCGGGGAACGCCACAGCAGCACCCTTGGGTCTCTACCTCCCCTCGGAGGCAGCTCCTGCTTCCCAGCTCCTGCTCCCCTATTTTGGTCTGTCTGCCTCCCTTTTCCAGGAGTTTTGTTTTCGCAGGCGGGGAGGGCGCGGGGGAGAGCTGTGACAGAACATCCTGTGCGAGCGTGGGGAGCCATAAAAGGCTTAAATATGGGTCTGGTAACACAGTGTGTACACACACACGCACGCACTCCCCGGCTGCCGGCACCGAGGAAAAGACCAGATGGGGAAACACTCTCTGCTTAATTATCCTACATCTCTGGGAGGGTGAAGATTAGGGCTGCTGGATTTATGCTGGGGTTTTTTTTCGGGTTTTTTTGGGTTTTTTTTTTTTTTTCCCTTCGCTGGCTGCTCCCATCACCGCTCACATCCCCCTCACCAGGGCTGTGAGGTGCAGGGAAGGAGCTGGGGAGGAGGAGGATGCTCAGTGGGCGCCGCGGATTTGGGTGTTGAAGAGTGTTTCTAGCAGAGAGCCGTGTTCCGCCTGGACTCGGTGCGGCTTCCCGGGAGCTGTGAGTACGTCTGTGCTTCCCGGGCGCTCCCGGCAGGAGGGAGGGAATTTCTGGCTGGAGGTCAGTGGGTTACTGGGGGGATGCTTTGGAGGAGGAGACCTGTCTCCCTCCGTCAGGCCAGGCTCTTAATGAGCAGCAAAGCTTTGACTTTGTATTTCTCCCATAAAAGTGGGTTAGGGAGGATGTGTTCTTTTATTTCCCCCCCTCTTTCCCCACCCAGTGGTCCCCAAATCCCATCTTTTTGGCCAGCCTGCCCCACCAGGCAGCCGGCAGCGATGGGCGCGTGCACTGAGCTACCCCAAGCTCTTTACCTTCCCTCCAGAGTGATGCAGCCTAAATACAGAGTGAGTAACAGGAGCTTTATAGACATAACCAGTGAGACTGCAGGGCTTGAAAAAGACCTTCTGTATCTGACCCGTGTGAAAGCGAAGCTGTTTGTGCAGGGAGCAGAGGCAGCGGGGGCAAGGGGAGGAGATGCAGGATGCTGCCGGGAGCTGGACTGGGGAAGGGGTAACCTTTGGCCTCGCAGGTGGGTTATCTTTTCTTTTGACGAAATTATAACTCCCTCTCTCCAAACTGCAATGTGAATAAATCTTACCTTGTTCTGCTGGCTCTTCCGCCCACCCAGGAAAAAAAAGGATGGTCTGGGCTCTTTCCCTGCGCTAACAAGCGCCAAAAAAAAATTGAAACTGCTTTTCTCTCTGTCCCGTAGCCTGCTAAAGCTCCTGCCGTCCTTCTGATGCACGGCTGCCGTGCCGTTAGCTGTGGAATATTTCCTTCCACGACCTCGCTGCCTTCTCCCTAGTAGCAACCGCAGGAACTTGCCTTTGGCACGATGAGGCTGGAAATGATCTCAAGGGGCTGGTAACGGGGGGAAGGGGTGAAGCTGGAGAGGAGGTCAGATCGGTCACTGCCTGATGGCTTCACGTTAAACCGCACCTACGTACGTCTGCAAAGAGAGATGCTCAGCAACAGGAGAAGTAAAACGAGCTGCTGTGAGTGCTGCTGCTTTTTCTTTGCTTGGTACGATTAATTCTTTAATAATTGCAATGCTTTTCCTCTTTCCTTTAAACTAAACAGCCTTTTTTTTTTTTTTTTTTGGCCAGCTGAGTAATTTGCAGAGAAAGGCAGGAATTTTTTTTTTTTGTTATTTTTCTGGGTAGCTGTTACTATGGCAAGGAAACTTGATTCAGTGTGAGGAGAGGTCAGAAATACCAGACTGAAAATTTCATGCATGTTCTGTTTAAAGCTTCAGCTGCCAGGGTTTGAGCGAGGGAGAAGTAAAGGCACCAGACTCCCCAGTTTTCAAAGGCTTTAAAAAAGCCTTTTCTAATTAAAACTTGCAGTTACTTGAAAACCTAGGCTTGGTATTACATGACCTTGCAGGCGAGGACTGTGTAATGATCAAAGCTTACAGAAAAGTTGTGTCTGTACCTCGTTCTGAGTGTCACTGAGAAATGAGAGCGAGCGTTTGGGGTGGGAGCACAGCTTCTCCCACGCTGGGGGGGTGACAAAGATGCCAGACTTTTCCAAAAACCCTGGTCCCATTAAGGACCCCTAATAAGCGGTGAGGGTTTGAAGAGAGCTGTGCCTGTGGGGGTGCTGAGCTCTCTGGACTGTTGTACGATGGGGTTTTGGGGTGCTGGGCTCCTCTGAAAATCTGCTTCTCATCATGGGGCAGAGAAGGGAGCCATCTCCTTTCTCATAACTTGTTTATGTTTTGACAAAATCCCCGATTCTAGCCAACATGGGATGCTTCTGTGATGCCAAGCAGCTCCAGCTCCTTTGAGTTTTTGAGGAGGGGTAGGTGCTGGTCCTGACCTGCCCCATTCCCAGCTGGCCTGGGAGCCAGCAGCTTCCCCAAGCACCCAGGAGAGCAGGGATGAAGGTCTCAGAAGAGCCTGCCCGTGTGCTTGGCCTTGTGCACAGCATCCTGGGCATCCCATACCTGGCACCTCTCACCGTCCCCATCTCTGCCCCTCGGAGCAGGCGAGCGGTGCTGGGTGGTCTGGGGTCACACTGGGAGCAGAAGAACTGAGCCACAGGGGACTGATGCTTCCCAGGGGCTGGTCCCTGCTCCAAACTCTGTGTTGGATCCTGTGCCTGGAGCAGCACTGGGAAAGCACTCGAGTGTTGCTGTAACCTGGAATTGCACTGGGAAGAGTCAGGAGCAGGCAGGGAAGAGCTGGGCTGTGCCTGACACCCTTCCCTAGCAGCGGGTGGAATTCCTGGGGATCTCCGCTCCGTGTCTCCCCTCCTGGCCTGGTACCATGACTGTTCCTTGGGACAGGAATGGGTTCCCTGCACTGAATCAGCTCCTTTTAGCTGTCTTTGTTGAGTCTGTGCTGTGTCATCTCTCCCCGCTCTTTATTTAACAGAGCGCAGGCAGCCAAGACAGAGCAGAAACGAAGCCGCTCGCTCCTGCCTGGCGCTGAGGAGCGGGAGCTGTGGTTTCTTCTCGGTGTTTGTGTGCTATTTCCAGCACATTGTTGTCCCTCTTCCTGCCTTTCCTGTGACGCCGGTCCCCAGAGCGGTGGGAATCGTTACCAGCGATGCTGGCTGGATGGCAGGCTGTCTCCTGCTCGGCGTTGCAGCCCCTTTTCTCGTGTTGGTAGGATTGCCCCGTGCTTATCTGGCGTGGTGTTTAGGTGAGTACAAGAGCTTTTTCTCTGAAAGGAGTAGTTTCTGTAGCAGGTTTCTCTGTCAGGCTGATGGCTGGCTGCCTGTTTTTAACCTGCGCCGGGTGACAGCATGGAACGCGTCGGCGTTTGGCAGGTGGGAGATAACATGGGGAGCGGCGATGTTCTGGGAGCGCAGCTCCTGACGGGGCTGTGATGGGCGGCCTGGGTCTGACCCAGCCCCAGATTTGGTGATGGAAAACTGAGGTCATGCTACCGAGGGTCAGCTGGAGATGGCTTAAGTGAACTTGTGATGAGGTGCCAGGCAGAAGCGTGGTTGTCTCCTGGATCTTTGTGGTATCCCTGAAACGAACGCTGTTCCCAAAGTGAGGGCTGGAGCAGGTGGTGCTCTGGGCGGGACAGCAGCGATCTGGTGCTGGAGGCTTTTCAGAGCAAGTTGGGCAAACGTGGTGTGGGATTAGTTCGCAGTGAGTTGTGTCTGTCCCAGGCTGGGTGAGGGGTCTCTTTCTGTTTCTATCTCTGTGTGGTTGGGGGTGCATACAGTGATGTCTTGGGGGTGGATATCCTCAGTGTGAGCATTAAAAAATAGAAGATTTGGGCGAATCTTAGTGGCTTTTCATCTTCTGGGGCCTTTTTGTAATCCCTTCCATGTGGAGAGGTGTAAATAGGATCTCTCTTCACCCTGTGCTCCTGCAGCCACGCAACATTTAGGGTAGTGCATCAGCTGAGAGAACACCCTGTGGCTCCCTGGCCCTCTGCAGCTGAGGGAATTTCAAACCTGGAGCGGCAAAACTTCTAAATTCTGGAGAGAGGTGAGATAGGAGGGAAAGCAGCCACGCTCAGCAGCACCAAGATCTCTCCCCTGTTCAGCCTGTCTATTATGTTAACACCCACCAGCACCTCTCTTTTACAAATCACAAATCACTGCAGGTAATAAATGCTACTAAAGCAGGAGCTCTCTCAAATGAGCCCGATGTAACCTGCGGGGTGAGGAACGGCCTCGCCTTGGAGAGAGCATCTGGGCGTCACAGCACAGGGAGATCAGCCCCAGGCACCGAGAGGTCCCCGACCCCACCCTGTCCCCCTCTCTGTGGGTGCTGTGTGGGTCTCCCTGCCCAGCCGTGCTCCACAGCCCCCTGGCAAAGACCCTGAGGAGGATGTGGGGGTGCTGTGCTGCTCCCTGAGCTCTTAAATTGGGGATTTCTGTCCTGCACGGGCGAGGACTGTGCCCTGGAGTGGGATCAGCACTGTGCCTGCCATCTCCTCTGATAGAAAAGCAATTACCATTCATTTTGAGTTTAGTGCAGCCGTTTAAGAAAAAGTGTTAAGGCTTCCAATTTGTTTGGTATAATTAAGTGATTATGCCTGGGAGGAGAACATGGCTGCAGCGCGCGGGGGTGTTTGGTCAGCACATTTTGACAGCTCCCGGCTCCGACAGCGCGGTGCTGGCGTTGCATTCCAGTGAGATTCAGGTGATGCTGGAGAGACGGAGACAGCGGGCGTGGGTACGGTGTTCCAGACTGACCTTGGTTTGTGTTAAAGAGCGTGAAGGAGAAGAACGGCAAATTGTGGCAGCTGAATTCAGGCAGAGAGCTTTGCATTTCTGCTGCTGAGGGCGGTGGCTCTCCATCTGCTGTCTGGGACCACAGCTGGGCTGAATTTTGCAGGTCTCTGCTCCACCTGATCTCATGAAAGACTCCCCCAGCACTCTGCAGGAATACTCAGCCATCTTCAGGTGCTTTGAATCACACTCTGGTGTGTTTAAAAAGAATTTTTGGGCAATTTTAGGCAATTATGCTCAGGCTTTGGATAGCCAGAATAACAGCAGAGAAATTGTCTGGCACCAGCCATGAGGCTCTACTTCTGTCAGACGCTGCAGTGGTGCTGATTGGGTTTCATCCCAGGACTGCACTTTATAGCTGAAGAAATCGAGGCGCAGGGCAGGAAAATGACTTCTCAGAGGTTAGGATGCAAATCTGTCATGCTCCTGGAAATAGGAGCTGGCTCTGCTTTTCTAATTTGCTGGCCCATGCTGAATTTGTCCATGGCAATGCATGAAAATTCACCTGGAAAGAAAATAAATTATTCATGGAAGCGATAGCCCAGAGCTGCTCAAACTGCCAAGGCAAAAATCCCTGAGCTGATCCAGTTGCAGGCAGTGATGCACATCAGAGGACAAGGGATTGACGGGAGGGGAGAGCAGCAGCTGGTGATCCAGTCTGTTGTCTGCCCCTTTCTCCTCAGCTGCTGGGAGGAGGCAAAGTGTGGCTTGACTTGCTGCTGCTTTTTTATTGTTGCTTTGTCCTCCTTTGTCCTGCGGCCCCACGGTGCCGGGGATGTGCGCGTGTGCCCGCGCTGGGTCCTGCTGCTGGAGGGTTACAGCCCGAGGAGTGTTTATGGGTTTATCATCAACCGCATCCTGTGTGCAATAAATAACTTTTAACTGCCTATTGAAATGTGTTAGGGAGATTAAGTTAAAACAAACAACCCTGCCTGGATTGATTGGTTTTCAGGCCAGCTCAGACTTGTATGTGGAGTGATTCTGATGGATCTCAGTCCAGTTGTCTGGGACGTGATTCACCGGTGCTTTTCCATCACTCGCCTCTCATCCACGTTTTCAGAGGAGGTATAGGAACTAACACGACTGTGGAAACAGCTCTTCCCTTCCGATGGGCTGCAGTCCTTGCAGGCTGAGCCCTGAGGCAGAGATGAAGAGTTTGTGGGGATGCTGAGATAACGGCAAAGGCCTTGGCTGTGGTCCGAGGGCCACCTCTGTCTCCCTGCTAAACTGATGAACACGAGAGGCCTGAATTTATAGGAGAAATGCGTGGCATCCCCAGCATGCTACGTGTGGGATGAGCCTGGAGTACGACAGCCACAGCCCATCCACCTCTGCCCTGCGTGCAGCCCGGTGCGCCCCGGGGCATCTCCCCGTCTGGGGGATCCCCGTCATTGCTCCTTGCTGTGGTCCCCGGAAAGCACCGGGATACCCAGGTGGCTCATCCGAAGTGAAGGGTGATGAAAGGTGCTGTTGCTAAGCTACAGGCTCTGTCTGCTCTGCTGTCGGAGGGCTCGGAGAGCGGCAGGGCTGTGGTCAGACCTGGGCAGTAAGTGCTGTGGCAGCGCAAGGCGGTGGGCTGTGGGGAGAACTGGGTCAGGGAGTTTTGCAGACCCCACTTGATTACTCCCTGCTCCAGATGAAGCAGCAGGAAACAAGTCTGGTTCTCCTTTTTGGGAGGAGGGAGTCCTTAAGAAACCTGAGGACAGTAACCATTGGTTGCTCTTATTTGTGCTTAGCTACCTTAGGTAGGAGAGAGCAAGTGGCTGTTTGCATCCCACCCCACATCCACATTGCTGTATCAGAGGAAAAAACAACCCCAAGCAGCAGGTGGGCTGAGGCACATCCTTGGTATCCATGAGGAAAAGCCTCAGGAGCCTTTGGGGAGAAGAGGGAACGATGCTGTCTTAGCCCAGAGCAGTGCTCAGCCGGGAGAAGCCTTCTTTGGGTTTTTTGGCAGCCGCTCGCTCTACCCTGCAGTCCTGTCTCCAGATGTGCGCGCAGGTAGCAGTGCTGGGAGAGGCTGCTGCGTCTGCGAGGGTAAAGATAAATCTTAATTTATTTTAAGGACAGTTGTTATACAACCCCAGTTATACAATGAAGGTGGAGGTGCTCAGTGCACCTTACTCCATGCTGGGCAAGTGAGCAAGCCGTTGCCTTTCTCCCTTTCCATTTGCCCTCTGTCCTCCTGCGCTAATTAATCTCATCTGCATGCTTAATGGCCATTTCAAGAGAGGAGATGAAAAAATCATTGTGGCTTTCCAGCGAAAGCTTGTGACTCTGGCCCTGGGCTGCTCTCTGCATCCCTTACAGCTCTGCAGTGCAGCCCGCGGGTCGGGGCTGGAGGGGTGAGTGCTGGCTTTAAACCTTTCCCAATTGGGAGTTACTGGAGCGGGTCCTCCCCGGGGTCTGCAGGAGGACGTACAGAGGGGTCAGGAGGAGTAATCGGGTCAGAGAAGGAGGACACAAGGAAAAGTTCCCCAGCAGGCAGGAAAGCAGCCGGGGAAGTGAGCAGACAGCTTACAGCCTCCTCAGTCTGAATGTCGCTTGGGGGCGGGGATGCTCGGGAAGCAGGGTGACACACTGGCTCCAACCTCTCTTTGCCTATTTTTATTTTTTTTTCCTCCCTTCCCCCTTCTTGTTTTGTTTTATTTTTAGGATCGGTCTCTGCATGAGCTCCTGAGGCAGATCTGGAACTGCAGGATTAACGGAGATGCAATGGAAGGTACCGGGGGGTGGCTGGGTGGGGGTGCTCCGGTCCCTGCTTTGCTCCTGGCTGCTGCAGCTCTGCCGGGGGGAGGATGCTGTCTGCACTTCGTGTTTCTCTCTTGTTTTTCCCTGGCACTCCTCTCTCTGTTTTGCAGCATAGCCAGCCCTCTCCTGTGGGCAGGGACCAATGCTGCCCCACCAGCCGCCATGGAGTTAGCCAATACCAAAGATTTCCAGTGGAAAACCCTCGCCCCGCTCCCGAGCCGCAGGATCTACTCAACCTTGGTGGAGGCTGGCGGGCAGGTGTTTGCCATTGGGGGCTGTGATGACAATGGCATCCCCATGGACTGCTTCGAGGTCTACTCCCCCGAGGCCGACCAGTGGACCTCGCTGCCCCCCATGCCCACGGCCCGCGCAGGGGTGGCCGTGGCCACCTTGGGCAAGAGGATCATGGTGATAGGAGGGGTTGGAGTGAACCAGATGCCGCTGAAGATCGTGGAGATGTACAACGTAGATGAGGGCAAGTGGAAGAAGAGGAACTTGCTGAGAGAGGCGGCCATGGGCATCTCGGTGACGGCAAAAGGCAAGGAGGGTTCAGCCCTTCCAGGGAGGGAGGGATGCTCCGTGGGGAGGGTTAGCATTGGCTGATGCATCGGGAACAAAAGCTTTCTGGGCAATGGCACAGTGTTATGTTGTTCTCCAAAACCTTTCCTGTGCTTCTAGAAGTTGAGCCCCTGTGTGTTTGTCATGTCCCACCCGCTAAAAGCGATTGTACTGGAAGCGGCTGAAAGCAGTTCGGCCCCGGGGCTGCTCTGTATCATCAGCTCTGGAGCCACGAGGGCCCTGGCTGTGCTGGTACCCAGGGGAATTTCAGACAGGTCCAAGCTCCAGGGTCTCAAACCAAACTTCACCAGGGCTTTGTAGCAAATTCTGGTCCTTGTGTGCTGCAGATGCTGGAAAAATAGGAACAGTGCTGCTGGCTGAGCGCAGCCAGGCTGGGAGGACCTGGCTGAGCTGTGGAGCCAGAGTGAAGGTCTCAGAGCCAAAGAACAGCTCTGGTTTGAAGAGACATCTCTGATCCAAACCCAGAATCAACCAGGAGAGAGTCAACTTTGTGGTCATGGGCTGAAATCACTGCACGAGGAGGGAAGGCGGCTGGCCTCGTGGGGAACTCCTGCGTGCTCCCCCCGAGAGCTTAACCGCTGCCTTAACTGGGGCTCGTTAAACGCCGGCGAGGCCCTGCCTTATCAGCCCATCTCATTTTTTTAATTTCTAAGCAGAGACGCGGAGCATTGATTTCCTTTCGCGTACTCTGCCGCGCTTTGAAGAGCCCGGGGCTGGGAGCTGTGTTCCCGAGCAGCGTGCCCGAGGTCAGCCAGCTTCCCGCCGTGCCGGGGATTACAAATCTAAATCTCCAGGCAGCTTCTTTGAAAGCTGCTCGGTTTGTTTGCTTAAGTGGGTTTAAAAGCTACCGTCAAGGAATGTTTAAAAATAATGTTTACCGTCTTGGAGATGATTTTCTCTCAGAGTGTAAGCTTGCCTGACTGATAAGGAGGGGTCAATGTGGTGCAGGAGGCCAGGAACAGAAATAGCTGCCCAAATCCTTGCTGTGTGCAGGCTGGCCTCTGCTTGCTCAGCTGCCTTGGGGGGCTGCCCGCAAGGGCAAGGCTGCTGTCGCTGCTCTCCTGAATCTTGTCTGTGGGGAAAAACGCGTGTAGAAGGAGATAGTGCAGGTAGCCAGGTCTGATCGCATCGTACGACGGCACGTGTGTTTTTGCAGGGGGGGTATTTGCGATGCTTTACTATAATTTGTGGGGGTTTTTTTTGCTTCTTGGCCCCATCCAGACTACCGAGTCTATGCGGCCGGCGGGATGGGGTCTGACCTGCGGCCCCACAACTACCTGCAGCACTACGACATGCTCAAGGACATCTGGGTGTCGCTGGCGGCCATGCCCACACCCAGGTACGCTGCCACGTCCTTCCTGCGAGGCACCAAGATCTACGTGCTGGGTAAGAAGCCGTCCTGCCGCCTCCTCCTCCTCCTCCTCGGGCAGCAGCTCCTTTGATCTGAGCTTTGAGAAAAGGTTTTTGGGAGTGCTCCTCTCCGTCCCTACCTACTTTCTCACGCATTCAGAAACACCAAGCTTGCTTTTGAGCGGGGCTGGTGTTGGGTTTGGATTCACAGCTCCATAGCGAGCACCCAGCAGAGCCCCCGCACCCTCGAACACCCCGGGAGCTCGCCGCTCTCGCAGCAGCTCTGTGCGGGCGAGTGGCCTCCCCTGTCCCAGGCCCATCCGGGACTGCTGGCAGCCGAGGGTGCAGCTGGTCTTGGCTCAATTTGCAGCCCTGCAGCTGCAATAAAAGCCCTTGGACCAAAGTAGTGAGTAAAAATACTTCTGTGCATTTTATATCGGCAAAGTACCGTGCAGCTTCACAAAGGGTCTGCCTTTGGCAGAGGGAAGACCTGCGGTAGCTGGGAAATGCCAGACCGAGCCTTTTGCAGGGGATGATTTTCATTAATTTTGCCTTGCAGAAAGGGAAACTGAGGCAGGGAGATGTTGCTGTAGCTCGTGGCCAAATGGCACGTCAGGATCAAAACGCAGCAGCCCTGATTACTCAAGCTGCCAGACAGCCCTGGCTCTCGGGGGTTACCAGAAAAGACTCTTTGATGTATTTTGCAGTTTGCTGGCTGCTGGCGAACAGTTTGTGGGCCCGGTAGCGAGAACAGGCTCTGCCTTCAAAGGCACGCTCAGCGTCTGAGCTGAGAATAGCTGTGTTCATCTGCATCCGACGCTGGAAGAATAACACGCATCTCTGGCAGGGGTGGCAGCAGCTGCTCTGGCTCTCTCCGGCTCCATCAGGGCTTGCTGGATTGCACTGGTGTTGAACTCATCTGAATTGCAAAGGCTCCCCAAGTGCTGATCCCTGCTCTGCTGTGAATTTGTCTTGATTAAACTGGTGCATATTAAGCGCCTTCCCGCGCTAGCGACCCACTGCTGCCGGTGTGGAGGGAAGCTGAGGGTGTGATTCATTGAAAAATGAAGCGTTTTCATGGCATGAACCTGCGGTTGATAGGAGAGGGAGAGCAAGGGTGACAAGTTACCTGGCTCAGCAGGCTCTCATCCCGGTGACTTGAGACCTGAGGACATCGTATTGGCTGGCAGCTCACTTGCTCTCAGCTCACCCCAGGATGGATGCTCCTCTGGTTCCTGCTGCTGTTGGCTTGGTGCTACCAGCCACGCTGACCCTTTTCTTTCCGTCTCCCCTGCCCCAGGTGGAAGGCAGTCCAAGTACGCTATCAATGCCTTCGAGGTCTTTGACACGGAGACCAGGTCCTGGACCAAGTTTCCCAACATCCCCAACAAAAGAGCCTTCTCCAGCTTCGTGCCCACGGAAGACAAACTCTTCAGTCTCGGGGGCCTGCGGCAGGGACGGCTCTACCGGCAGCCCAAGTTCATGAGGACCGTGGACGTGTTTGACATGGAGCAAGGTGGGGGCTGTCCCAGCTCTGTCCTTTCCGGAGGAGCAGGGCGGGTGGCACGCAAGGCTGTGCTTTGGGGTTTGCCATCGTTGCAGAGGGCAGAGCTGTCATCTGCTGAGTCCTGGGACTGCTGGTGCCTTGAGCCCAGCCCAGAGGAAGGCCTGCAGTCAGGATTAACAAGTCAAGGCAGCCGTGGGGGGAAACCATGGTCCTGAGGCAGCTGGGTTCATCAGCTCCCTCCTGACATGGTGATGATGAAGCTGACTCCTGCATCATGAGATTTTATTACCCCAAGATGGAGCAGCAAAACTACACTCCTACAAGCAAGTAGGAGGTCAGAGAGGCAGATGATTTCCCAGAAGTGCATGCTCCTGCAATGCCCTGTGTGTCCTCTCTCTCCCAGGTGGCTGGATGAAGATGGAGCGCTCCTTCTACCTGAAGAAAAGGCGAGCAGACTTTGTGGCTGGCTACATAAAGGGCAGAGTAGTCGTGGCTGGGGGACTAGGTGAGGCACTGGGGATGGTGGTTACACTTTAAAAGCATGAGAGACTCGTGTGTTATCGTTACGGGGGGAGAGATCCTGGCCTGACTGTGCTGAGGGAGCAGGGAAAGGGACCACATAAGGGGATGGGGTCCAGAGCACAGACACTGTCCCAGAGCAGACAAGGGATTCTTGCTGGTGCTTCCCAGGTGACCCAGTGCCTTGTTTTGTGCTTCCAGGAAACCAGCCAACTGTCCTGGAGTCTGCAGAGGCCTTCCACCCTGAGAAGAACAAGTGGGAGAGCCTGCCCCCCATGCCCACCCCACGCTGCGCCTGCTCCAGCATCGTCATCCGGAACTGTCTGCTGGCTGTCGGCGGGGTGAGCCAGGGCCTGAGCAGTGCCGTGGAGGCCCTGTGCCTCTCCGATTCCTAGCTGGCTCCTGCCCAGTGGAGGACCCTGCCCCTCGCTGCCTCCAGCAGCAGAGGTGGTGGTGGTGGGCAGCTCCCAGCGGCGCTGAGGCTGGGGGAGCATCACCCAAGCTGCCCTCGGAGCCTGGCAGCTCAGCTCTGCCTGCCAGCAGCCAAACTCATCCTTCCTCTCCCTCCCGGGCACTGCCGTTCCAGCTCCACGGAGGGAAGGAGCATTTTGGCCAGGGCTCCCCTCCGGTCATCGTCAGAGCTCTACGGGGAAACGCAGATGAAGCTGGTGTATCATGTCTCCTGCCAGCAGGAAGGACTGTGGAGATCAGGACATCTCCCTGCTGCCATCCCGACCAAAGACGATGGGTTTGGAGGTGTTGGGAGTATCCAGACAGGCCAGGGAGAACTGATGTGATGTCCTGGAATCTGTGTGCTTCCCTGCACAGATCCCCTTGGCTTGCAACAAGGGAAACTCCTAACCTGCAGCCAGATCCAGGGGATCGTTCTTTTGCCTTCTCAGCAAGGCTTTTCCTGCAAACCTGTAGCATTTGACTGTCACTTTGCGAGGGGCTGCCAGCGCTCCTGGGAGCGATGGATGCCCAAGGGGCTGTTTTGGCTAGAGCGAAGACCTTACTTTTGGCACAGGACTAGCATAGACACTGCCTTTACTGAGTTTCATGCAGAGATGTCCTCAACCTACAGTATTCCAACTTGGGTTTTAGCATCTTTTAATTACTTCGGGATCAGCAAAACTGAGCCTTGCCTCTGGTTCTGGAGCACTCAGCCTGGGACGGGGCAGTGGCTTTGGCGATAGCTTTGCTGCCAGCAGAGCCAGAAGACCCTGGTTGTCACCTCCTCTTTGGTTTCGTTCTTCCTGGACAGTTTGTAGGAGGGCTGTCTGAACCGTCAGCTTAGAATTCTAGCCTGTAGCAGTTGCCCCATTAAAAGCTGACTTCAGAAAAGCCCTCAGACTGTATGAAAATACGGGACCCAAGCTCAAAAATGGGGTGGGGGTGTCCTGTGCCTGGGGCGCTGCCCCATCACTGCTTCCTTTCTCAGGTGTCCCATCCTTCTTTTAAAGGGGTTCCTAGGGATGGGGAGGGTCCCGGTGGCAGCCCCTCCGTTCAGCGCAGGCGGCTGCGGGGCTCGGCCGGTACCGGTCGCGCAGCACCGAGGACACCGTGCGGCGGCGGCCGCAATGGCAGGGCCGGCCCCGGGCTCCCGGGATGCCCCGAGCGCTCTCCCGGGGCGGGCAGGGACCGGTCCTACCGCCCGCATCCCCCCCCAGTCCTCGCTGCCCGGGGCCGGTGCCCCCCGTCCCTGCCCGTCGGTGGTCGCGGCAGCCCTGTCAGCTGCGGGTCCCCTCTCTCCGGTCTCCCAGAGCCGCATAGCTGGGATGAAAAGGGAAAAAGCACCGGCAGCAAACAACCTGCTCGCTAATTATTTACATCCCACCTGCTCGTCTCTGGCAGCACAGGCAGGCACAGCAGCGTCTGTCCCCGTCCCCTGTCATGTTCCCATCTGTGGTCCTGCTGCTTCGCTCCTTCAGGCAGCGTGGTTTGGACGGTGGTGTAAATGCAAACATCTAACTGTGGAAAGGGGCTCTACCCCTGACACAGACACGCAGCCCGGGCCGGGGTGGAGAAGCTGCCCACTGCAATGCTGGGTTGGGCTCCAGGCCGCTGGTGAGGAGCATGGAGCCCAGCTAAAATAATCTTATCGTAGAATCACGGAACGGTTTAGGTTGGAAGGGGACTGTTCAAGCCCACCCAGTCCAACCCCCTGCAGGGAGCAGGGACATCTCCAACCAGATCAGGTTGCTCAGAGCCCCGTCCAACCTGGCCTGGAATGTTTCCAGGGATGGGGCACAAACATCTTGACATAGTGCAGTTAGGGAGGGCTCCAGGGCGAGATCTGCCGGGGGGTGAGGCTGCAGGGAACGGTGAGCGGGGTACTAGGGCTGAACACTTCTGTCTTGACAGCATCCCGGGGTGCTTAAAGGGCTGCAGAGCTGAGGGAAGGTGCTAAAAGCACTCCTCTCTGCATGTACTGCCTCCTGATCCCAGAAAGCTCATCAAACGTCCCTTTGAACTGTAAAAATCGGAGGAGGATGGAGGAAGAGAGGGAGCCTTCTCTTCTAGAACAAACCCCGTCTCTTCCCAGCACAGCAGATCTCCATTTCAGCCGCCCCTGCACAGCCGAGAGTCTCCGGCTATTAATGAAGTGTTTTCCTTTGTCCTTAAGGAACCTTTCCCACACACGGCACAGCCTGCTGCTCCTCTGCTCTTGCTTTCTCATTAGCCCTCAGCCCCGTTCTTTGCAGCGAGGCCGCGCTGGTGGAGGCTCAGGGTTCAGTGCTACCGGCTTTGTTAAGCTGGAGCAAGGGGAGGAGGAATCTGCTCCCTTTGTCTGCCTGCAGCACAGCTGGGGGCTGATCCTTTTGCTTTTTCTCCCTCCAGAAAGGCTGAAGAGAGCGGCAGACAAAGCAGCGTCATGGGAATAACCCCGCTCTAGGATTTAATGAAGAGATGTCAGGGACTGGGGACGAGGCTGGGGGGAGACGGTCGGTAATCAAAGCTGGGGATATGCCGAGCATTTAGAGAGGGAGAGAAAGAGGAGCGCTCTGAGTCGCAGCACAGGGAGAAGTGGGCCCAGGTCAGCTGCCTTTATAGTGAAAGCCAAGCTCTTGTCACCAGGATCCCTGCGTGTCCCCAGAGCCGCTGTGTCACTCTGCGGCGCTGGGTGCTCCTGGCTGGGGGTGCTTTTCCCCACAGTGCTGCTATGCAGAGCCAAGATTTTACAAAAGCTTTACACCTACATCTCATTTGGACTTTTCCAGGCACAGTTCCCACCCTGAGCAGCTCTCCCAGGCGTTTGTTTCCATGTCTATCCCAATTTCGGGGGCTGGGGGCTTCCCGAGCAGCCGTGAGCCCTCGCTGTGACCTGCAGCGTGCTCTGCAGCCACCTCCCACTCTGTCTGCTGGCTTCTCCCCAAAATCTGCTGGGAAAGGCAGTTGCCGAGGCTTCAGACACTTCCAGCACGCCTCCGCTGCACCGTGCTTCCAGATAACGCCCACTCAGAGACCTCTGTACCTGCAGAACTGAAGCGCTTTCCCCAGTAATAACAGCGTTTGCTTTTCCCCAGCAGATCGTAAATGGCTTAGCAGGCACCGAGAGGCAGCCAGGCAGCAGGAAGGTGAGAAGGGACCCCCCGCCGAAGGAACCCGGCTGTGTTTTCCAACTAATTTTCTTTAATTATTTCAAGAAAAGGTTTCAAACTTCTAAGCGTGCTTTCAAGCTGTTCTGCTGGGTGGCAGAGCAGCCCAAGGTGGGGCTGGAGGAGCTCTGTTAAGTAATCATGGAATAAGAGATTTAGTGAGACAGCTGCAGAGGCCAGGGAAAATCAACCTGGAACTCGAAACACCGAGTACGTTACAGCCCCTTGCCCTGAACTGTTTGAGTGTCCACCCTAGACGTCCATGTATGCAGTGTGAATGACCCTAAGGAAAAGTGACCTAATGGCAGGGGCTCAGAGGTAGGTAAGCATGCATCCCATCCACAGCACTTGCATTGCACCCCAAAAATGGCTCGGTCAATGCCGTTCCTGACCCCCAACCCCTTCTGGGCTCCCCTGCTATTGCTGGATGTCTCTGGGGGCTCATCCGTGGATCTCCTCTGGACCAAGAACACCTCTCTCGTGGGGATGATGGGTGCCCAGCAGTCAGCAGGGAGCCGTTGGGCAGCAGCAGGTTATTTAAAGTGGCTTCTGGGCTCATCAAAGACTGGAAGGAGATGCTGTGGCACTCCAGCAACAGCCACCTTCTCGCCAGCCGCCCAGCCTCAGAGAGCTGGTGGCCCTTCCCTGGCTCTTCTCAGCTCGTGGGAAATCCCTTCCAGTGGGTTGAGATTCCCTCCAGGAGCGGGGGAAATCCTCCAAGCTTTCCCATTACCTCTGCGAGCTTGGTGGTGGCATTCACCAGTTCCAGCACGCTGGCAGACACCAGCTGGAGGATTAAGTCTCTCCACTGATGTTTCTCACAACTGCACCTTGAATCCTGTTGTTCTCTGTGCTGCTCCCACCGCTGTGGGAAGTCGGAGGCTGCAGGAGATAATCTGCTTTGGTTGGAAACAAAAGGGCTGTGCCTGCGCTCCAGGTGATGGAGGTGTGACCGTGAGCCAAGGCTGGGGAGCGGGGAGGTGACTCAGATGCACCCCAATCGCGTGTGGGGCGGTTGGTTTGTAAGCAGTGCTATGTGTGTTTGGGCTGAGCTGTGCTGGACGGGCTCCCGTTCTCCTCCCGGTGCTCCGAACGGCAGATGGCATCCCTGGGCTGAGCCCAGGCTGGACCAGCACCTCCGGGCAGGCATCCTGCTGCACCCCGGGGAGCCTGCCCTGCCCAGGCTGTGCTGGACTGTGCTGGGGGGATGGCAGGCAGACTCCAAAATGCCGCTGTGGGTTGTGCAGGGGTTCTGGCTAATAGCATAAGGATTCAGCAATAACTTGGTGTGAAAAGAGTGCTATGCATCTTCCCCAGCGTTTCATTCCCATGAACAGGCACCACCTCTGAGGCCAAACACCTTGCAAGAGGTACGACAGAGCGAAATTCTGCTCTCAGGTCCTCCAAGCAGAGAGTATTCAATGGCCCTCCACAGTATCAGTCAAGGAAACGTCTGTGGGGTTCAATCCTGTTCTTGCTCGCTCTGCTGCAGCTCCCTGAGCTCTGTGAATCTCCACGGCTCAGACAGCTGCCGGGTTTCTTTCCCTAGATGCGCGTTGCCCTTGCTTTTCAGCAGATGATGCTGAGCGCTTCCATCTTTGAAACTGATACTTGATGGATCTCGTTGTGCCTGGAGGGACAAGGGAAAGCCTCAGCCAGCACATTGAGCGCAATAATCGAACCAGCCCCGTGGAGCGGGGCCTTTGATGGGAGTTGCCAGCAGTGGTGGGTGAGCGTCGGCGGCTGCGTGGGGCGGCCGGCTGCTTCTTGGGGCAAGGGGTGGTGGCAAGCTCCTCTCTTCTCCAGAGAGTTTTGGCTGCTCAGCCTTGGGCATGGCCCAGGGATGCGAGGAGACAGGGGGATGCGTGTGTGTCTGTGTGTGTGGACCCAGAGAGGAAAGGGATGTGCGTTAGCATAGACGGACGAACAGCTCGGCGCGTGCAGACACGTCGCAGTGCCGGTGTCTGTGTAAGCTGGCACGTGTGTCCGTGGGACCTGGCTCATGTGTGCCAGCACACGAGGCTGTGTTACATCCCCGGCGTAAGGGCTGCAGCTGTGCCGTGCTCCTGAGGGACAGGAGCCAACCAAACTGCCACCGCAGCGTGCAGGCTCACCCCGGGGGCTGGGCTTGTCCCGCGTTACGAGAGCGCATACCTGCCAGCCGCTGTCATCTCCAGCAGGTACAGCTGTCTGAGCCGCTGCCGGGAGAAACAAGAGCTGCTTGAGGAGATCTCAGCGAGGCACTTGCATGAATTCACACGCTGTCCCGGCTCAGCGGGTGGCAAACGCTCACCAGGTCCTGTTGCACCATCCCTACCGTGGCCGGGGTCGCTCCTGCTCATGCAGAAGAGAGTTTGTGGCCTTGGCTGGCCGCTGCTGCCCTGGTACGCTGGGCAGGGCTTCCCAAGCCAACTGAAAACAAACTGTAGCATCTGTTCTTCAGAGGCAGGGAATTCGGTGAACTGTCCGCCTTGTCTCGCGTTGTGAGGATGGCCGGCGTCTGTTGTCTGACACTGAAAACCAATTTGGCAGCCAGTTCTGCGGTGTATTTAAGGGGCGTGCTCAGACCTCGGCACAGGAGACCTGTTGATGTCAAGGCTCGTTTGCTGAACCTGGCCTTTAAATTGTGGATGGTGGTGCAAAGGGAATATTTTAGAAATAAAGCAAACAAATACAAAATAACTGGGTTTCAACCCAGCTTTCTTTCCAAATCTGACCTGCCTTGGAGAATTGCTGTCAGCAATCTTGACAATGGATCGGCAATCGTCTGTGGTATTTTTTCTTTTTTCTTTTAATCTATGTATTAGCTCTCATGGAGGCTTGCATTGAAACGGGATCACATTTCAGTACACCAAGTTCTTTGAACGGTGCGTTGTGGCACTGTTTCTTCCTGATCCTCTCAGTAGATCTGTCCGGCAGCTCCTCCTGTCTCTGTGAAAAGCTCCGGGCTGGTCCTTCCGACCCCCTTTCCCAGGAGCCCTGCGCCCACCAGCCCCCTCGGCAGTCGCAGCCTCTTCTCCCCGCTGCTTTATCTGAAACCCAGCTGAGCTCTTGTAGTTTTCCAGCTACCTAATGGGGCTCAACAAATCCCGGAGCCGGCCGCGGCCGTGTCCTCGCCTGAACTCCCGGCACTCGAAGTTGTGTTTACTGAAAGCCAGGCTTTTCAGTACCAGCGGCGGCCCCGACACAGCAGCGTCCTGTTGCCGATTGCCGCGCTGGCCCTCTTGCCAAAAAGCATCGCTCCTCATTGTCCCCGAGCAGGCTTTGTCTGCGTAAACAGGAAACTTCCTTAGAACGACCTCGAACAGATCTGGTTGTGGAGCAGGAATGACTCCTGTACCTTGCTATCAGCCCGTAACGCACCCAGTAACGCCCAGCTGGTACTGCCCGGCGGGGGGAAGATGCTCTCTGGGGTCACCGCTGCCCTTTGGCCGTTGTCAACCAACCCTTCCCAAAAAGGGACCTGGCGTAGCTCTGCGTGAACGCTGTTGTGCGGCTTCAGCGACGAATTTCTCTTCATCTAGATAGCTGGGAATAGAGCTCCTCCATGCTGCCAGAGCTGCAGTGGCACTGGGAAAGGCTGGGACCCCTCTGTCACTGCCGTCCCCGCACGCCGTGGCTGTGTGCGCTGCCCTGGCCCCGTTAGGTCCCCAACCCTGCGGGACACCAGCCGCAGAGCCAGCCCCGGCCAGCAGACAAACCCACACCGTCGGCATCCGCCGGCGCTGCAACGGATATCAAGTCACTACCCTGAAATACAGACGCTTCCTGCTCTGAAAAATAAAAGCTCTGGCTTTTTTTGGAGGGGGGGAGTTTGCTTATTTTTTTTATAAATGCCTCAGCATTTTTGCAGCCTTGCGCGGGGCTGCAGGCTGCAACCTTCCAGCGCCCGGGAGCATATCGCAGGGCGTGCTGCATCTTTTGATTTGTGCTGTTTGATCCATGGTAGGGGGACCCTGGATGAGATGGTATAACAGAAGAAAACCAGATATATAAAAACGTATTTTATTTATTTTATGTAGAATATTTTCTTTCCTTGTGATCACTGGTGTGTGTACCAAACTCCCACCAACTCTGTGTTACAGTAAGCTACTGGCATTCATGTGACAAGACAGCGAAGCCCAGAGAATTGCTCCAGAGTCACCAGCGCAGGAGAAAACTGCGTACAGGTCCCACTCAGCCCTTGCCTTTGCTTGTCAGGGGTTTGCCGGTTATACGTGGGGGCTTCAGCCATAGGGGTTGACGTATATTGCAGTGGTGGAAGCATTTGCCTTGGCTGGGGGCTGCCGTTTCGGCTTTTATCCCACAAAGGTTTAGATTAAAGTGTAATTCAGACCACTGCACATCTTATCTGCCTGCGGCAATTTCTAAGGGAAATACCATATAATAACAACGACCACGTTATGGCCTGATAACACGACGACTGAAAATCCAAGGAAGATAAGTTCTTACTCTGAAGCGGCTGCTTCCTGGGTTCATTGCAGTTTGGACTGAAAAGCTCATAAACCCAGCGATTAGAGGAGGCACGTGCCGCTGACCCGGGGTGGCTCGCTCCGTACCAGCGGCCGGGAGCCGAGGTCTGTACTGAACGAGGCGGTATTTCTGCTTTCTCTGGTTGTGATCCATCCATGGCTGCGGCACATCGCCGATCTCCGTAGCTCCACGCGGCCGGGGGCTCCTTCTGCAAAAATCTGCCCACCGAGTAGTTATCCAGCTGGGAAAAAAAAAATGAGCTGGGCTTTACCCAGAGCAGATGCATGTCCTGAGTGGGCGGATGGATGGACGGATGGATGGACGGATGGATGGACGGAGCGGCAGGCTGGTGTAACCCACAGCTGCAGTGGAAGTGGGCTGTAGAGGTGGCCTCTGCTGTAATCATTAGATGTGATGGGCCATAAATTGCTTTCCAAAAGGCTCCCCTTGGTGCTAATGTGTTTCCCTTTTTCCGCTGATGGATGGGGCACCCAGTTGGGAGGATCAGAGCAAACCCAGTTTTAGTGTTTTCCAGGAGAAATGGGTTTCACACCTGCCCCAGCACTCCCCAGCAGCAGGTGAGGAATGCTGCCAGCTTGGAAGACCACTAACGAGAGGTGATCATTAGACTTTTTGTTACCTTTGGTATTTTAATGCCCGGCAGAGCTCTTCCTTTCCCTCTCCGAGGGCTCGGGCTGTAAGCGTGTCTTCTGGGGAAAGTTTATTCCCTTACCAGCCCACAAGCAGAGCTGAACAGAGCCTGTTGCCACCCAGTCCGATGGCAGAGCCGTAGGTTTTGACCACCACATGGATGTTTTTAGCGCTGAGGTAACACTGCAGCATTTATTTTAAAGTAATAAATAAATAAATATAAAGTTGGGAGCCTGTGAGTAAACAGAGCTTCCATTACGACACAGCGCCGAGTTGGGTAGCCTAGCTTGGAGCAGGTTTACTGACGTGGAGCCAAATTCCTTATTGACTTTCGTGTTGGTTTTTGCGGACACGCACCGGGGCCTGCGGTACAAAGGGCTGCCGCTGGAGAAACCCTGGCTAGGATTTCCAAGGCTGCAACTGGAGGAGGCAGGGGGAATTTTAGTGGATTTCCCCACTGCCGAGAAAAGCCATAGCGGTACTTTTACAATAGGGGATCCTTATCTGTGGATTCCAGTGGACTTAGATCTGCGTCCCTTGACATTTCCATTAAAATAGGCTTCCTGAGCCGGTCTGGAACAAAAGCATACCTAAGCCTCAGTATTAGCGACAACACAGAAAATTGCAGAAAATAATTTATCTGGTAGAAACAGAAAGAGAAGCTATGCAAGGCTCCGCTTCCTTTCATCACGAGGAGAGCCTCTGGAAAGCAGGCTTAGAAATCAATGGGAGTATTAAACCCGGGCTTAAAGTTAAACGCGTGCTCAAGGGCTTTCTTGGACCGGTGGGCTAAACCACGTGCCATCCCACATACTCTGCGGGCTTTCAGCGTCCCGGAGACCCAGACACTTTCATCCCAGTCAAGTGAAATCGCTTTGTTTATTGCAATAAGGCAGGTTCGTACCTTCCCCCTTCGACTCTTCTGCAATCGCTGGGCTGTGCCTGAACAGGATCCTATCTGTTTACTCTGACATTGAAATTACAGCAGTTTAGTTAATCTCATCTATGCCTTGTTTATCTTCCCTATGGGCCCTGTCCACTTGCAGATTGAAATGCAGCTCCTGTTACTGCACAGTAAATAATTTATTATCGCAGCTCTGCTTCAGCACAGTGTCTTCTTTGGACACACTGGTGGGAGATGACCAATTTTAGAATGAGGAGAGAGATTTGCCTGTGGGTTATGGGCAAAGGGGGAGGTTTGAGGGTGGAAAGAATGCAGGACCAGTCTGAAGCTGCAAGAAGTTGTTCATCCCTGACATCTGGTGAGGAACGGAGGTGCCGCACGGCCACTGGCAATAAAAATCAGGGACACTGGCAGTACGAGACACCTGTGTCCTAACTGTATGGAAATGGTACCTAACACGCAATCCTTTGCACACCGAGGCAGACTGCAGCCATGGATGAGCAGGAGTTTGGTGCACGGTTGTCTCCACGACCTGGGCTCTGGTGCCTGTTGCTACAGCTACCTTGCAGGGCGCGTGTCCCCAGCAAGTCATTTCCTAATCTCAGTCCCCTGATACCCAGATTGCAAGACCAGCCAGGGGACTGCGCCGCCTGCCTGGGTCTCATCCTGACACAGAGGGGTGGCACGGCCGTGATATGCCACAGCTCCATCCTGTGCTCGGGGACACAACGCCTGCAGCGAGGGGCCAGTGCTGGATTAGATCATCCCTTGCAGACACTCACCAGCCCCTGCTCTGCCTCACCCTGCCCTGAGCGGCTGGAAGTGGTGGGAAAATCCAGGTCTGAGCGCGGGGATGAGTAATGCTGTAGCTATCTCTTTCTTCAATCAATACGGTGTGTCCTCACACATGCCGGAGCTGGGCAAGAGCCTTTGTTTTGGCTGCTTTGGGAAATAATTGCATTCTTTTAATATCTCAAAACAAAGATTTACCACAGGGGCAAAAAGACCACACGGGAAGGTGCTGCAGTTAACCAGAAACATCCGTAAAAAGCGTTTGTGTGCGAGCACAGACCTCTCCTCTCCCCTCCCGGCTGCTCCCTCCCAGGCCTGGTGTCCAGGGGGGCAAAGCACGGTCCTGTGGCAAGCGTGGACAAGCTGCGCTTGCCCAGGCCTCTCTTCTCTTTGATTTTGCCCTCAACACACATATATAAATATAATTTTTTTTTTGGTCTGAGAGAGTCCTGGGTGCGCTGTAGCTCCTGGCAGCAAACCAGGTCTGTGTGTGTGTCTGGCCCGGCTGGACACCCATCTCCCGCTGTCCCCGCACCTCTCCTGCTGCGGGACACCCAGGCGCTTTGCTCCGCATCCTCCCGGCGCTCCGCTCCTGCGCCTTTGGGTGCCGGTTTCTCCCTGCATCACCTTCTGGAAAGTCCCCAACCCCCCCAGCCTGGGGGACACCCCCTGCTACCCCTGTGCCCCCCCTTTGTACCCTGCCTCTCCCCCTTCTCCTTGAGTTGCCTACCACCCCCAACTTTGCACCCAGCTTTTGGGTGTTCCCCTATCCCCTTCGCACCTCCCCGGTCCGTGGGTCCCTTCCACCCCCCGCCCCGCAGCCCGTCCCCTCCCTCCTGGTACCGGTTCCCGGGCGGGGCGGCCGTGCGGCCAATGGAGCGGGAGGGGAGGGGATGGGGGGGCGCGGCCGGCGGGGCCGCCGCATTTAGGGGCAGGGCCGGGCCGGGCTGGGAGGCGGTAGAGCCGGGTCCGGAGTGGGACATGGAGCGGGCGGCGGGGCAGGGGGCAGCGGCAGGGCCAGTGCTGGCCGAGGGGCTCATCAAGTCGCCGCGGCCGCTGATGAAGAGGCAGGCGGTGAAGCGGCACCACCACAAGCACAACCTCAAACACCGCTACGAGTTCCTGGAGACGCTGGGGAAGGGCACCTACGGCAAGGTGAAGAAAGCCCGAGAGCGCTCCGGGAAACTGGTAAGGACCCCCCACCCCACCCCGTGTGTGTCCCCCCCCCCCCCCCCAGCTCCGGCGCATCCTCACCGTGAGCCGGTGCGGGGTCCCTGAGCATCCCCCCGCTCTGAGCAGCGTGGCCCCGGTGAGTGTCTCCCCCTCCCCGCTTAACCCCGATGCATTCCCCCCACCCATCCTTGCCCCGGTGCATCCCCCCCGCGCAGCCGCGCCGGTATCGGCTCTACCCGGCCGGTAACCGGGAAGGCGCAGCCCTCGCCCGGCCCCGCTCCCGGTACAGCGTGCGGGGAGGCTGCGGTGCCGCCATCCCCGGGCTGGCTCCGCAGATGGGAGCAGCCCCCTCCACACCCACCCAACCCACTCGGGGGGTTGCAGCTCCCCTCGCCCACTTGACCGAGTCGGGCTTCCTGGTGAAAGGAGCCCGCAGGTATCCGGCAGCGAAGAGCAAACACTGCACTTCAGTCTGAAGGGTTTTTCCCTTCCTCTTGCCCTTGTTCGTGGTTGGTTTGGCTTGTGGGCTCTCTGCAGCGGTGCGTGGCGTGCAAGCAGAGCTGAGCCCCGATTGAAATCGTGACATGATGAATCAACGCCGCAGCCCCTCTGAAGGAAGTGGTGCAGGGATCCAGCGTGCTGGAAGTGTGCAGGGAGAGAAGGGGGACCCTCACCCCCAGGAAAGTGGGGTGCTGCTGTCCTGCCAGCCCTGTCCTTTAGAAGTCTGCAAGGGTTCAGAGGGCAACTCTGAACGTGGTCTCCTTGCCCCTGCTCTGTCCTGAGCACCCTGCGGTGTGGGACCCAAGGGAGGCACTCGCACACCAACCCATCCTGAGGCTGTGGGTGAGCGGTGAGGGTCCCAGTGCGTGCAGTGAGACTGGCCCAGTGAGGCTCTGAGGGCTGAGCAGGGTGTGAGGCTGGGTCCCTAACGTGAGGCACGTCGGGGAAAACAACTGTAAATCTGAGAGGTTTTCTTGTGTAACACGACAGCTCTTAATTAAGTCAGATCTGCCGTTTCCATTAGCCTATCTGATTCTGGAGAAGCTGCTGTTTTGCTGCATAATCAGGGCCTTGAAATGCAGCTTCCACCCACAGACCTAGAAGGATCCCTCCCCTCGGGATGGGTGAGAAGATTTGGCTTTCCCAGTTTGTGCCTAATGATGCTTGTGCGGAGAATCTCTGACCTGCCAGAAAACTCACCCGTCTGTGGAAGCCCCTTGGGACTGGGACTCGTTTGTCTAGCAGCATTGGGCTATTATAATGCAAATTAAATACACAGGCCAATGACTTTTCAATAAATGCTGGAGATAGTGAAAGGCTTTGGCTAGCTAGTACCTCAGCGAGCTGGCCACGTAGGAATGGGCAGACTTAACCACAAATCTCTCCTCTTCCCACAAATTCTTTCTTGTAGCACTCAGCGTTTCCGGACCTGTTTAATCTTCAGGCTTATCCTGAGCTGGGTTGTTATTTGCTCCTTCTCTAAGTGGCTTTCACTTCCTAAACACCGGGGTGTGAGAGCAGGTTACCCCTCCTGGGCTGCGCGGATCCCACGATACCGGCTGAGGCTGTAATGCTGGAGCTGCTCCACACCTGATTTTTGCCTCTGGCTAATCAGAAACTGCCACTGTCAGATGTGCTGAATGTTGAAACATCTCATTTTACTGCCTAGCTTTCTTTTTTTCCTCTGAATTTTAACCAACCTACCTGGACTGAGCTCAGAGCAAGCTGTATCTAATCGGTTGGTAGGCTGCAAGGAAGACCAGGCTCCCACAGCTGAAGGATTTTTGGGGACTTCCATGAACATTCTTTGTCTTAAAATCTTGTTTTCTAGTTAGAAATCCTTTAGGTGAAATAATGTTCATGCCTTTTGGGCAGTACTTCTGCTGAGTGCCCTTCCCAGTCCTTGGAAAATAGTTATGTCCCTGCAATATCAAGTAGGTGGGGAGGGAGTTGCAGGCTTTTTTTTTTTTTTTTTCTTCCTCTCTCCTTTCCCGTGCATCTTTTGGATTGACGATTCAGTAACGTGTGCTGTGGTGGTGCAAACTGGCTCCTGCACCTGTTTGCGTGGCGGCACCTGGCCTTTGGTGTTCCTCCCAGCCGGGTTGCCAAGCCCTGGTCTGCAGCCAAGTCAAATAGAAAGCAGGACCTCCAGTGGGACTGGCTTGCTCTGTCAGAAACGTACTTGTGGGCTTGCACAGTGTCAGGGGGAAGGCAGCACCTGGAATATTCTGAAGCTGCAAAGCCTTTTTTTGATCTCCAGTAAGGGGCAAACCCCCGTAGTGGGTTGTGATCCATATTTCATGGAGCATTGAAATGCTGCACTTGCGATCTGGAACAACTTCTGAAGTGCTGCCTGGGGTTGTAGCTTAATGCATCTTTCAGCAGCTGCTGAAAATACCTGTTCTGCCCCCAAAAAACTTTTTAATTAAAAGCCTTCTTGACTTGGAAATTACTCTGAACTTCTCTAGGCTCTTGCAGCAGGACTTCTTGGGGCTGTTTCCTGCAGGAGATTGTTCTCATGGCATTGCTGGTGGAGCGGCGCGTGGGCTGGGGCAGTGTCTGTCCCTGAAGCTGCTGGTCCCCATCTCCAGGGTGGCCGGGCACGGCTTTTTCTGTCTCAAGGGGAGATCCTTTGCTGTCAGCCCTGTTCAGTAGTGGATGTTTTGGAACAAAGCTGCTTCTCACCGCCCCTGGGGAAGGATAGGATGGCCAAGGGATTAGCTTCCCCGGCAGGGCTTGATGGGCAGAGAAATCTTCCTGCCCTGAATGGTTGGTTCAGTCTCTGTATGAGATGTGGACCCTAACAGCTCTGTATCCCTGCTCAGCAAGGAGAGCCCTGAGGCTCCAACAGTGCCCTAAACCCACTCGCTGCTGCAGCATCTGCCTTGGAGGTCACTAACTGCCAGGCTCGTAGGCGCGGGTGTTCTCCAGCGCTCTGCTGAATGCAGCTGCTGGCATCTCCCATGGCTTCCTGTGCTCACAGCCTGGAGCCACTTTGTCTTTATGGGCGGTGGATCTTGCCCTGAGCCATGGCTCAGCAGTGTACGAGCGTCTTGGTCAGCAAGGAACTGTGCTGCATGCCCCCCAAAATGCTCAGGCTGTTGGGCTGGATGTCGAGCTTTAGGGGGGAGGTGGATAGAGTGAGTCAACAGGAATTTGGGAGGGCAGGAGCAGGCTGATTTGCTGCATAAAGGCTTTGCCTGTATTTTAGCGAGGGTCAAGTAATCAGGGGCTGGAGAAAAAAAAAAATTGTTAAACTTTAACCTGTTACCCTGGCACACAGCTCAGGGAAAATAATACCTGACTTTCAAGAAGCTATTAAGCGCCTTGAGTATTGCTTTGTACAGAAACTTGGGCCTGGGTTATTGAACTTCCCTTGGCCAGAGTCCATTCTGCTTGGCTGCTCCGATCCTTGGGGCTGGCGCAGGCACAGTGCCTCTCTGGTGTGCAGGAGGCAACCCCTGCCCTGGCCAGCACTGGCCTGAAGTGGCCCAGTGCAGCAGAGATGCGCTCTGGGGCTAAAGGGCATCCAGTAGCCGTCTCCCACGTGTCCATCTGAGCCCCTAAAACTGGCACATCCTTCTCCAGGGAAGACACTGATGTGGTGGCTGGGATCTCGCTGCTTTAGTGTCTGGTGCCTTGCTGTGGCTGCGATGTGACCCTTGCTGAGCAATGTCCCAAACTTGCTCTGAGCCTTTTGCTGCTTGGTGAGCTAGGTCTTGAGGAGCAAGGCTTCCAGCTCCCCTAAATTGAAGGGAGATGAGGCCAAGCACCCATCCTGTGCAGCCAAGGTGGGAGGAGGGTCCCTGCGCGGCGCTGGGGCTGGAGGGTGTTCGTGGCCCCTCTCCTTGTTGCTGGGAGACTGGTGCGAGGGTCCCTTTATGGGATTAATGCTGTTCCGCATTCTTGTCTGGTACAAAAAAAGAGGTTCTGCTGGATTCAGTTGTAAATTCAACCCTAGGAGCACATTGTCTCTCCCCAGCCCCTTTGAAAGAGGATTAGAAGGCGTCTATTCTCCAGCGCTTACTCTTCTTTCTCCTCCCCTTTCAATTTCCTTGTAGAAGATAACTTGAAAACCCAAGTGAAAGCCTGGAAAGGGGCTTGCATTGTCGGTGCTGGGCCTCCTGTCCTGTGCCTAGGAGGGATCTATTCTTAAATACCAAACTTTCTCTTACCTCTACATAATCAGCTCCTTGAAATAAGTATTTGAAGGAAAACAAAACCTGGTTGTTTTTATTTTATTTTCATGACCCCAAGAATATGATGATGATGTTGTTATTGTTGTTATCTTCCAAGTCATGTGTGCAGGTCACATTCCTTTGGCTGGCCACGGTCCAGCAGCGGCTGTAGCCTGGGACACGATTCCTGTAAGCCACAGGGCTTGGAAAGCGTAACAACCTAATTGAGAAAGTTCACTTTTATTGGAGTTGCACCAGTGGAGCTGTGCAGCACGGCTCTCCAATACTGCATGCCTGGGTGGAGAAGCTGGGTCATCGATCGCTCGCTGCTTTCTAAAAGAGGGGGGTGGGTTTCTTGCTCTGCCCTGGACTTTGAGAAGCCGCGGTGCTCCTGACCCCGCAGCCCGGTGACTCTCTGCGTGTGTGCTTATCTGCAGGTGGCTATCAAGTCGATTCGGAAAGACAAAATCAAGGATGAGCAGGACCTTGTCCATATCCGGAGAGAGATCGAGATCATGTCCTCCCTCAACCACCCCCACATCATCGCTGTCCACGAAGGTGAGCCCTCCTCTCGTATCCCCTCCCCGGCAGCATCCCCGCGGGGCTGGGTACCGTGCCGGTGACTCAGTGCTGGCAGGGAGAGCCGATGCTGTGGTTCCCTGGCCTGTACACAGCAACGGCGAGGGGAAATACCTACTCCAGAAATAGCCGCTTCCCGTCCCCTCCCGCCCACAGAGGGAAGCCGGCTTCAAAAGTTTACGTGGCCTTTTGAGGCTGGAAGGCTTGGTGCCGCTGCCAGCGAGAGGCTGTGCTGTGCGGGGTTGGGGGGGAACCAGCGGCCAGGGTCCCCCGCAAAGCCCAGTGTGGCTCCGATTGCGCTGGATGCTTGTCCCAGCCGTGGCAAGAGCCGGATCGGTGGGAATCTCTGCCCGAGGCAGGAGTTATTCTGAGTACTGGAGTCCTCCTCATTCCCTCCCCTGGGGCAGAGGAAAACCAGAACGCAGGGTGCTGGGAGAGCTCCTGGTGCTGCTGGGCTTGGCTTCACAGCCAGGGCTGGGCTTTGCTCCCGAGGTGTTGAGGTAACACCAACCGAGGGGGAATTTTTCAAGCTGTGAACAGGCTGGGAGCAAATCTCCTGGGGGATCAGGCTTTGGAGCCCTTTGGCTGCAGACCCGCTCTGCACCATGCTCTCCCTTGGGGCTGGCTCTGCCGGGGTTCACGGCGCTGTGCCGGCGTGCGGCCGGTGCCCACGTTATCGCCGCTGCGCTGGTGTGGGTGAGGTATCCAGAGTCCTTTTGTCCTCTAAACAAAAGCTAGTGGCTTGGCAGTTCATACGTGGTGTTTGCAAGGACTGAATCATGCTGGCTGCTGGGATTCAAAAACGTTGAGCTAGCTTTCCGCAAACAAAGAGGAAGAAAATGCTCAATCTCTTGGCTTGAGCTGGAGCCTCGCTGGGAGCAATGGGAACACACAAACCCACCCGGCTGTGCCAGCCGGTAGCCCCATCGTCTTCCCGCTTGGCAGGGCTCTGTCTAGCAAAGAGCCAGGTGTCTCGGTCCCCTTTGGGCGGAGCAGAGCCCCTTCTCCTGAGCTCCGTGGCTGCAGAGGTGGCTTGGCCAGCAGCCCTGGTGGCACCGTGGGATGTGGGTGCCGGCTCCGGCTTCCCCTCCTCAACCCATGGGTACCTGCAGCAACCCCGTCACCTCCTGTTTTGCAGACGTGGGGTGGGCAGTGTGTTGGAATTGGTCAGGGCTCCACCTGCTCTTTAAAAGGCACATGCTAATGAGAAGTCCCTTAGGGCTGAGCAGCCCTCCTAACACCCTGTGGCTTCCCATCTCCCCCCGCCCCCCCCCAGTATTTGAGAACAGCAGCAAGATCGTCATCGTGATGGAGTACGCCAGCAAGGGCGACCTGTATGACTACATCAGCGAGCGGCAGCGGCTGACGGAGCAGGAGGCGCGCCACTTCTTCCGGCAGGTCGTGTCGGCCGTCTACTACTGCCACAAAGTGAGTCGGCACCGCGCTTCCCACCGCCTTTTGGGGGGCAGAGCGGAGGGATCGGCTCCTGTGTGCTCGGCGGGGCCGGCTCCGGGCGGAGATGCAGCAGCCAGGGCTGGCTGGGGGTCCAGTGCCCCATGGGGAAGCTCATCCTGGGCTGGGAGGTGAGGGGAGCTCCTGGCCCTTATCTGAAGGGTGCGGCAGCCCTCAGGCTCACGCAGAGGCCATGCCTGAGCAGAATTTGGAAAGTCCTTGCCTTGGCTTTCCCCTGCTGCAGTGTGGGGCTGACTAACCCCACCAAGAAGTTATTGACTCCTGAGACGCCCGGGGCTGAAAGCTGGGCCCTGGGTCACCCATCTTGTCACTGGGAAGGAACGGAGAGCTGTAGGACCCTGTCCGGGGCTGTGGGATGAGCCGTGCCTGCCCTGGAAGGACCCTTGAGCCCGTGGGTCTCCCCAGAGGATGCTCTAAAGTCATGTCTGGTTGTGCCTTGGTCCTTGGTACCCATGTACAGGGCAACTCCTGAACCCAAGGCAAATTGGGGTCTCACTTAGCCGGGCAGCAGCAGGTCCTGGCAAAGTGTGGAGCTGTACCCAGTCACTCTCATGGGTGCGTGGCTGGGGAGGGTGTGGGAGCCCAGCCTGGCGCCTGGCACGGGGTGCTGGTGTCGGGTGTCACCCTGCCCATGCTCCCGAGCAGCACGGCGAGCTGGTGGCACCCATGCCGGGATGTGGTTTACAGCCCGTCCTTATCCACGCACCCAGGGTTATTTACTGCTCCTCTGATTGCCATCACCCTGTCTTGTTTGCGTGCTGCGGTGCCGGTGAACGGCAGTGACCTCCTGGCGCTGCCTGACTTTCCCTTCCTCAAATGTGCTGTAAACTCAACCCGGCTCTCCCTTCCCTCGCTCAGAACGGGATCGTTCACCGGGACCTGAAGCTGGAGAATATCCTTCTGGATGCAAACGGGAACATCAAGGTGAGAGGCTGGCAGAGCCTGGCCGCGCTTTGGGTGTCACCCAGCGAAGAGGTCTAAGGGATGCTGCCCAGCGTGGGGGGACGGGGGGTGGCCACAACACCCTGCTCCCACCAGGACACGTGGTTCTCTGGGACCACCTGGAGATGGGGAGCTGGGAGGGTGCCTCTGCCTGCTCCCTGCTCTCTGTGCCCGGCAGCCGAGCGGGAGAGGCTGCAGAGGCAGAGCCTCAGAGGCTGTTATGCTGTAATTACATATCTGACTGCTGATAAGAGGGCAAAGTCTGAGCACTGAGGCCAAAGCACGACAGGCTGGATAAGAAATGGCTCTCCCAGTGAAAGTCCCGGTCCTGCTGGCCAGGCTGGCGGAGGGAGGTGCAGGGCAGTTCCCAGCTCCGCTGGCTCCCAGCAATGTTTTTCACCTCAGCTGGGAGCGCTGCAGCCGCCCCGGGGAGGAAGGGCATGGCCGCAGCCGGGAATCGGTGCGGTCGGTGATAACCAGGCTGTGGGGCTTTATCTCTGTAAGGGGTAATTTAGCAATTGGGAGCTCGTGAGCTAGGACTTTGCCTTCTGCTCACGGAGAGGTGATGGGTGTGATGGGGATAATGAATGCCTGCGTGCTAGGTGGAGCAGGCAGGGACTGAAGCAGCATCGCGTGGCTGTGAGTGAGCTGGAGGAGAGCCCGGCAGCTCTCCCTCTAACCACACCTTTGCGCTGCCTCTGCTCCTAGCACGTCGGTGATGGGGCCGGAGGGGCAGAGCCGTGGGGCGGCTGCTGCGGTGGCTGGGCTGAGCTTTCAGGGAAGGGGAGAGGAGGGCGGAAAGCTGGGATGCTGCTGCTCCCTGAGGAGACTGAGGGCACCCAGGACCAGGGCAGCTGGGGGAACCTGCGAAGGGGAGCTCGGCTGCTTGGTAACAGCTATAAATGTCTCTCTAGATTGCAGACTTTGGCCTGTCCAATGTCTACCAGCAGGACAAACTTCTGCAGACTTACTGCGGCAGCCCTCTCTACGCATCCCCCGAAATCATCAACGGGAGGCCCTACAAGGGCCCGGAGGTAGGTTGTGCGTGGTGGGGTGTCTTGCTGCCCCTTCACTGGGACCTGGGCAGGGGAAGCGCTGGGTATTCTCCCAGCAGAGCGGTGTGGGCAGAGCCCTGCCTGCCTGGTTTGGGGTGACAGGTCCCCTGTGACCAAGTAGCCGCAGTGGGGTGGATGTGGTGGGATGCAGGCGGCTGGAGCTGGTCCTGCTTTCTGGCTGCTGCCGTCCTGGGAGCTGCTGCTGAGGGTCTGGGCTGGGGGGGCCCTACCCAGGCAGGGTGGGGGCTGGGGCAGCCTGTTCCCGCTGTCCCCCTCCAGGCTCATCTCTCCCTCTGGCAGGTGGACAGCTGGTCTCTGGGTGTTCTCCTCTACATCCTCGTCCACGGCACGATGCCGTTCGACGGCCACGACTACAAGACTTTGGTCAAGCAGATCACGAGCGGGGACTACCGGGAACCCACCAAGCTGTCAGGTAGGCAGACCCCCACCACCCTGCGCATCCCCCTGCCCCACCCTGTGCTCCCTTCAGTGCCTGACCTGCCTGTTCCCCAGATGCCTGCGGGCTGATCCGATGGATGCTGATGGTGAACCCGGAGCGCCGTGCCACCATCGAGGACATTGCCACGCACTGGTGGGTGAACTGGGGCTACAAGGTGCACGTTGGGGAGCAAGAGCTGCTACGGGAGAGCGAGTCCCCCCTGGCCACGGTGGCAGAGTGGCTTCGCCGCTCCTCCCGGCCCCTCCTGGAGAACAGCTCCAAGGTGCGATGCTTCTTGAAACAGCACATCCCCGGCGTGGCCCTGGAGCGGCAGCGCTCCCTCAAGAAGTCTAAGAAGGAGAATGACGTCTCCCACGCGCTGCAGGAGGTGGCCCTGGCCCCAGAGAACCCCTCCAAGTCCATCCTCAAGCGGCCCAAGGGCATCCTGAAGAAGAGAAACTCCTGCGAGCAGAAGGTGCCTGGCCCTGGTCCCCCGCCGGCAGCGCCCACGGGAGAGGCGAGGGGTGAGGATGGCGAGGTGGCTGCTGCAAATCTCACCCGTATCCTGTCCTCAGGGACGCTGGCTTGCAGCACGGGTGACAGAGCAGCACCTGTGGTCGTGCCCAAGAAGGGAATATTGAAAAAGCCCCCGACGAGGGAATCGGGGTATTACTCATCCCTGGAGTGCTGCGAATCCGGGGATGTCCTGGATGCAGGGAGCTTGGACCTTGATGGGAGCGTGTTTGCTGACAACCCCTTCCCAGAGCAGGGCCCCCAGGGCCTCCCTGCCCGCCGAAAAGGCATCCTCAAGCATAACGGCAAATACTCCTCCAGCAGCGCCGAGCCGGACAGCCCCTCCGGGCAGGGATTCGGGGACTTCATCGAGGTGCCCCTGCCCCAGGCACCCCGTGCCCGCCCGTCCAGTGCCGTGAGCGAGGACAGCATTCTCTCCACAGAGTCCTTCGACCAGCTCGACCTTCCCACCCGTGTTCCCCGCGGCGGTGGCGGGGGCATGCGGGGCTGCGTCTCTGCTGACAGCCTCCTCCGGCTGGAAGAGGAGGAGGAGGAGGTGGAGGAAAGGCGCAGACTGCGCCGCTGGACTGTGACCCATTGCCGGAGTCCCCTGGGAGAGAGCAGCTTGTCCCTGGCAGGATGTGACAACGTCACCGAGGTCTACCGGCGTGCCATGGCCATCGGCATGAAGCTGAGCTGAGGGCGCATCCCGACAGGGCTCCCCGGGATGGGGAGGGGGCCGAGCCCTCCCTGCCCCGGGGCTGCCGGTGCTGCTGAGCCACGTCCCACGTATTTATTTTTCAGCCCCGTGCCCGGCAGGGAGGGAGCTGCGGTGGCTGTGGGGTGTTGGTGGGGGAACGCCCCAGGACTGGGACATTAAATGGACCAAAGCCTCCGGTGATCCAGCTGCCGCCCCCGTGGAGGGGCTGGGGGGTCCCGGAGCTCCTCGCTGCCGTCCTCCCCTCACAAACAGGCTCATCTCATCGGGGTGGGGGGAACTGAGGGCTTGGGGAATTTTTTTTTTCTTTGCACTGTTTTTTGGCTGCACAAGATAATGGATGGGGCAGGTGATATACCTCAAACAAGCTGGAGATGTAGCAGGGTGCTGGCGAGGGGCTCCGAGGTGCCACCGTGGCTGCGGGCTGGGCTCTCGGGGTGTCGAGATGTGCTGGCAACGGGGTCCAACTGCCCAGGCCCCCGCTCTTCCCTCTCCTGCACTGAGAAACTCAACTGGATCTGGCCGAAACCCCAATCTGAGAAAATGCTCTGATGCCAACATCTTTTTTTTTTTTTTTTTTTTTTATTATTTTAAAATCTCTTTAAATGCTGAAAGGAGGAAAAATAAGTGCCTTTGAGGCACTGCTTCTTTATTTATTGCCTTTGTCCAACTTGATGTCAAACTTCAGCAGCACGGGCTGTGTCTGGCTCCGTAGCGGCCACCCGGATGCTTTCCACGGGGGCGGGTGGAGGTGTTCGTGCCGTTGTCTCACGTGCCGCACGTCGAAGCTCCGTTGCACTATCGCCACGTGTTCGCTGGCCCTTTCCCTTCTCCAGGGTGTGTGTGTTTTCTCCTACTTCCTACCAAGTGGTCTCGAGAAAACCATTAAATTAGAAGCAAAACAGTAGATGTGAGTTGTTCTCTTGATTGCTGTGCCACTGCAGCTTGGGGTGGGGGGAGGTGATGGGGTGCTGGTGTCCCTAGCTGATGCTGAGGCAGGGCTGTGCATGGCACTGGGTCCTGCTCTGGTACAGGGGGCATGTCCTGTGCCCCTTCTCCAGCACTGGGGCTGCCATGTGGGCTTAAACTGGGCTTCAGTGCCTCGCAGTGCTGAACGGCGTTGAGCTGCGCACATGCCTACGTGGGGGCTCGGCGCTCACAGGGAGGGTGACTGGTTTTAGTCGCTCCCCCCATTTGCAAAACTGAGCACAGGAGGGCTGGCCGGAGGCAGGGTCTGCTGTTGGGGTACAAAGAGAGCCCAGAGTTTGGGGGAAGCTGTGATGGAGGCGGATGGCTGCTGAGGATGCTGGCCCCATTGTCCCGTTCCCTGCTGCGGGCAGCCCTGCTGTCCCAGATCCGCTCCCAAACCCCTTTCACCATGCCAGTGGTGCGTAGGTTTAAATTTGTGAAATATTCCTGTGGTGGCAGGAGCTCCCTCCTGGGCAGCTGCCATCTCCCCTCGCAGGTGTTTCAGCTGGGGGACAGACTAAGCAAGGGTGAGCTCAGCCCGGGCTGCCTCCTTTCCCCCAGCTTTTTTTATTCTCTTCTCCTGCTGCGGCTTTGAAACCGGTTTTATTGCTCTATAAAGCGTTGTAACAATTTCCCGTTTCCAGCGGGGTTAACAGGAGACAGGGACAAGGTGGCAGGGCCGCTTGCCAGGAATGCGGCCCCTCATCCCGGGGGGGGCTGGAGCCATGGGGGGCCACACACGCTCTGCCCCCCGCTGCGCATTCCCCGCGTGCTTCCCGCGCCATTAAGAAAGGCTGAAAATGCTTAAAGCTGCTCCGAGGGCATCCAGCTTAGCCAGCGCAAAGTCCCGGTGCCCCATGGGCTGCTGAGGTGGGATGGGGAGAGCGGGGGGGCTGTGGCACCCATGGGTCCAGGTCACGGAGCATCCCAAAGCGGAGCTCAGCTTGGGCTGAGTTGTTAACAGCCGATGAGGGACAGAGCCCCATTTTTGGAAACCATCTGTGCATTTGGTTTCTGGAGCATCCTGGGGTGCTGTGGTTCTATTTTGTTAATGATTTGCAAGAAAAATGTTCTTGCGTGCCAGTTTTGGAGCTGGGCTGAGCTGCGAGGCACACGCTGAGCACCCTGTTACGCGTGTCCCGGCTGGCGAGGAACACGGTGGGCACCCTGTCACACATGTCCCGGCTGGCAAGGAACACACTAAGCACCCTGTCACGCGTGTCCCAGCTGGCGAGGAACATGGTGGGCACCCTGTCATGTGTGTCCCGGCTGGCGAGGAACACACTAAGCACCCTGTCACATGTGTCCCGGCTGGCGAGGCACATGCAAGGGTGGGAAACGCAGTGGGAGACTACCAGGACCGGATGAGTGGGTGAAGGAGGCCGTCTCAACCCACCTTGGAGTCGGTGGGAGGGGGCCGCAGCGGCCGTACCTCGTCCCTGCTGATGCCCCCCTGCTGATGCCCCCCTCCCCGGGCTGTGCCCATGCTCCCGACATTCCCCCGCCAACCCTTGGAAACGCTCCTTTCATCCCAGCCCCGATTTCTGCTGCCTCTGCCCCTGCATGCAGTGGCTGCCCCCCGCAGCCGGGGGCCGAGCCCCCCTTTTCATGCCACAGCTATTATTACCAGCTCTCTTTTATTCAGCCCTTTCATCCCGAGGATTCGCAAACCCTCTGCTTCCCGAGCTCCCGGGATCCGCTCAACGCGGCCCCCCCCACCCCGTCCCCCTGCCGTGGGCGTCTGAAGCGGGGGAAAATGACCTCAGCGGCATTTTGCTGAGAAAATGCCATTTTTTAGGGGTGACTTCAGCCAACCTGCCGCGCTTGCTGCCAGCGCGGGCGGCGCTGCCTCGGCGTGCGGAGCTGTGCTCCTGCCAGGCTGGCGTGGGGGAGAGGGAAGCGGGGAGAAACACCCAAGGATAAATTGTCCCGGACGATGAGGTGATGCTGGAGAGCTTGGAGCACAGGACATTGCCCTGGGGATTTATATCAGCCGGTGCAAGCTTCCCTTGTCACTGTCCTGAGGGATTTTCCAGGTGAAGCTGGCCTTCAGCAAGCACCATGGGGGACAGCCTGGACCCCCTCCTGCTGCTCCTTGGGGTGCTGGCTTCTTACTGGGGTACCTCCCCACGGCATGCACCCCGGGACTGGTGCAGGCATGAAAAGTGGGCATTTCCAGGGATTTTTTTTTTCCAGGGAGGGGCTGGCGAAAGTTGGAGTGGATGGGATGGCTGTGGCTTGGTGGGTTGCTTGCACCCCAGGCGTGCTGCACCATGCACCAGCCCAGACCTGCACCCTGCCCATCTGGGGGCCGTTTCGGGAGCCGCGTCCCCGTGTGAGGTCCACAAGCAGCCTCAGTGCCCGCGTGCCCTAAAAAGGGGAGAAAAGGGGATTTCGGGGACAGGGCAGCGGTGAGCTGGCTGGAGGAGCGGAAGCGAGCGGTTCCGCTGCCACTCCCAGCAGCTCCTGCCCGGGCCGGGCTGGGTTTTCGGGCAGAGGGAAGCTGTCGGCACTCCCCTGGCCCCGGGGAGCTGTCGGGGCCCTGAGTCACCCCACGGCACCGCGCTCCTGCCTGGGCTTGTGCCGGGGAGCCCGGATGCGCTGAGCCCATATTTGGGGCTCGGAGCGGGGCGGGCAGAGCAGGTTCGGGGGGCTGTGGCGTGGGAAGGGAGATGTCTGCCTTCCCGGGGGGGGATGCCTGTGACCCCCCGGGACAGCCCGCAGCAAAAGCCACTTGCCACTGGGGTGGATGCCCCAGGGGCTCTGGGGTTTTCCTATCATCTCCCCAACAGCCATGCCATCGCTCCTTCCCGTAGGAATCTCCCGTTGCTGATTTTTTTTTTTTTTTTTTATTTTCCTCAGGTTTCGTGCTTGAGCATTTTTTTGTCTGTCTGACACATCGTGGGCCCAGAGCCAACAATATTTCTAAGGCATTTTGTCGTAACTTTGAGCGCCAGAACAATTAACACAACAAAGTCCCGATGTTTCTTTTGCCTGTGATGCTTTCAAAGTGGGCTTTTCTTCTTTTAAAAGTGCCTCCACTGCTACCTGTTTGATTGCTGGATTTCTTTGAAGATCTGAAGAAGAGAAATCCCCACATGAAAGTCCTTCCATCTTCAATGGCACTTTGCTGCAGCCTGTAGCGGCCAAAAAAGGGGAGAAAGCGGCACCCGGAAACTTTGATCCTGTTTCCCTGGAGCACGAGGAATGCCTGCATGACATCTGAGTCTGAGACTTAAAAATGTAATCCCAGATCCCACCGGGGACGCAGATAACCGGGTGCTGGTAACCACTCTGAAGCCCCAGTGCCATCCCAAAGCCGTGGCGGTGCTGCTCGGGCTGCTGGGTCTCTGCTGGAGGAGGCGTCCCGTGGGATTTCTCCGAGCAGGATGACTCTGCCCATCTACGCAGACCCACGGCCTCGCAGCCCTGGAGCACGCAGCGCTGGAGCTGCGGTCCTCTCGGCAGCAGGGTGGGATGGAGGGGTTTGAGGGGGGGGTGCTGTGCTCTGCCGGCACTGCTGGGACCATCCGACCACCTCCTGCGCTGCTTGTCGCTTGCAGGACCGTCCGACCCGCCGCGCCTGGGACGCACAGCTGAGCATCCTGCCCGTGCGGCAATAAACCCCTCTGCGCTTCTCAAGCGCTTCGTGTACGTGCAAAGCAGGCGCGGGAGGCACGCAGCTGGCAGGGCTCCTGCGGAGACACGGCAAACCAGCCGCGCTGGCTCAACCGCCGCACCGGCTGCTGCCGCCCGCTGAGAGCGGGGCTGCGATGGCAGGGACGTGGCACACCCTGATGCTGTCTCCTTGCCCGGCTGCCAGCTCGGCCCTCCCCGCCGGAGCCGGCTGAACCGCTTTCTCCGGCTGCAGGCTCTGTTTCTTGCAAAAGCGAGTGAGGCAAGAGAGGAGCCCGTTTTTCCGGAGGCAGCGGCTTGGGGGGGCCGGGGCTCAGCCCTGCTCGCACACCGGGCGCTGCCGCTGCAGGAAATTCCTAGCCGGGATGCAAACCCGCTCCTGACACGGCAACGATGTCCCAACCCATGCAAACACCCCGAGCAAGAAGCAGGCCTCCCGGCAGCTCCACGGTAGGTCTCGTGGGTAGACGGGTACTGGCGTTCCCATTGTACACCTGAAGAAACTGGAGTCACACAGTTACTTGGGTGCCTAAAAATGCAAAGCGTTGCCTCGCTGGATCGTCAGGATTGCCTTGGTTGGGTACCAGCCTCTGGAATTCGGGACCTGCCAGGTCCAGCCCTTTCAAGAAACCCGTCTGGGTGCTTCTTTGCATCCACAGGCAACCGGACACACTGGGAAAATCACCCTCCCCTGCAGCTCCTGCGGTCCCGCACTCCCTTCCCGCGTGAGATGGGGGACAGGCCTCCTCATGGCGATGAGCTAGGGGAAGGAGGGTCCCGATCGATGCAGAAATGGCTCTTGGAGGCGTTTTGGAGCCTCCTGCTCCCCCCGTGCTGGCTAAGAGCAGCCCTGCGCCCGCTGCCGTGCAGACCTGGCTGGGAGGGTCACGGTGTTGGGGCGCAGCCCTGCTTGGGGTCTGGCTTTCCGCCGATGCACAACTGGGGATCAGCACAACCAAGCCATGGTCTCTCGGCTGAGGTGTGCCCCTGCCTGGTCCGCACCCTGAGACAAGGCAGCTGGGACGGGAGGGATGCTGCTGCCCCTTCCTCCTGCTCTTCCTCTGGGCAGGAGGCAGCCGGGGGCGGTGGGCAGCAGGGAGACAGCACAGACCCCCCCCTCAGCCTCCACCACGCTGCGATCGACCCGCGAGTCCGGGCAGCCCTCGGGGAGCTACGCCATCAATTATTTTTCTAATCTTATCTAGCTGTCTCTCTCCTGCTTTCCCTCGTGTGCCTTTCCCTCCCTGCCTTCCCCTCCCGCCCCTGCGCTTTGTAGCCGCCCGACAGCCCCGCTTCCCCCCTCCAGCCCTTCACTTTGATCCTCGGAAGGAGCAATTGATCCTCCTTATCTTTATTGTGGTAGAGACATTCCCAGCACTGCCCTTAATTAAATTCCTCTTAATTTTCTTCCGTAAGTTTTTCTTTCCCCCAACCCCAGACGAGTATTTATTTTTAAATGTGGAATTAAATTATTCGGTTGGCCATGACTATAACAGGAGCCAGATCCACAGGGATGTGGCTCCGCATGGTTAGAGGGTAACCTTGGGGCTTTCCCCCTCTGCTCTCCCTCTCCGGGGGCTGCCAGCTTTGCAGGAGCTCGAGGGGCTGCTGTTCACTCCGTGTGCCCGATCGTGGGTGCACGGGACAGGGAGCTCGGGCTCGGGCGCTGGGACATCTTTCCAGGGACAGCACATTTCCAGCAGCCAGCATCCTCAGGCATTGGCCTTCCCGAAGCCCAGCGTCACCAGGAGCTGCTCCGCGGTGTGGCCGGTGAGGCTCTGATGGCTGCAGATGATGCACAGGGGTGCCCCGATCCCTCAGCACCGACCTGCTCAAGGCAGGATGACATCCCCCCGGCCCCGATGGGGATGAGGGAGGCAGGACGGGCTCGTGGGCGGTGGCGGCAGCTTCCTGCACCCTGCCGTGCTCTGAAGAGGGCCGTGGTGGCTTTGGCACCAGTCAGGGTGGCATGGGCACTGCCCACCGTAGCACAGCTACTAGCCACAGTGGTGCAGGCACTGGCCATGGTGGCATTGCCCTGGTCACAGTGGCATTGGCACTGGTCACAGTAGCACAGGCACTGGCCATGGTGGCATTGGCACCAGCCATGGTGGCACCGGGCACTGGCCACCACTGCTCACACCAGGTGAGACCTGAATGCCCTGGAGCTGGCTGCCGGCTGTGGTTCTGCGCCGCTTTAAGCTTTTCCGCTCGGAAATTTTTCCTCCAGACACTTTGACCTCAGGGGCAGCGAGTATTTTTCATGTAGATCAGTTGAAATTCCCCCGGAGACAGCGCAGGAATGCGAAGCATGTTATCCTTGGTACCAGCTCTTTCATTTTACGGGCTAAGCTTGGCCACGCCGGTGGGGGGGAGGGGATGTCTGGGGTCCCGCCGTCTTTCCCATTGATGATTGCCAACATCCCCCCTCCCTTAACCCCCCTTCTTCCTCATCCTCCTCCTCCTCGGGAAAACTTCCCCTCTGCATCACACCCTCCTAGCGTGCCCGGGCCAACCATCCCGACCGGAGTCCCCGTCTCCACGCCGGAGTTTGCAGTGGGGTGAGGGGGGGACAAGCCGGGGGTGAGGCAATGCCAGCAGCACCCCAAAAATGAGGCGAGCGCCTCTGGGTCCCTGTACGAGGGAGCAGCCTCCAGCTCTTGGTGCTCCCCTCCCTGGGCATGCAAGGAGAGCCCTGGGGCAATGGGGATGCTGTGGGGGTGTTTTGGGAGACCCATCAGCAGAGCAGAGGACACCACATACAGTATTTCATCAGCCGAGGCTCGTGCAGCTGGAAACCCGATGGCCCCCGACGGCGTAACGCTAACGAGATAAATCACCGCCGCGATCGTCTCCATTAAGTGCAATTACCCCTTAGATACCGAAACGATTTATTATCATTTCTCCTTCCAAGCTCCCTGCACTGACGGGGATCACGCGTACGAGGCAAGGGAAGGGGGCCAGCACTGCCTGGCCACCCCTCGCCCCATGCCACGGGGCCCAGGGCCACGAGGGTCCCAGTGCCCATGCCCCCGGCGCTGCCAGGCCCCCGGCGCCCCCCGCCTTGTCCCGCTCTCAATAGCGGACTGGGAGCCCAGCTGCAGCTCTTACATAAAACGCAATTAGCAAGCGGGCAAGGGCGGCCTGAGTGGCATTAAGGAATTCCTCCCCGGCTGACGTCAAAGCTTCCCCTCTCCGCCTGCCACCCGCACAAAGGGGGCCGTTATGAGCCCCCCCCCCGGCCCCGCTGTGCTGGTTCCCGCTGGGAGAACGCGAGTCCTCAGGGAGCCCCGGGCTGCACACGCCACGCGGGAATTATTGTCCCTGCAACCAGCGCAAATGTCACCGGCAGCTCCCTGGCTCCCTGCGCAGGATTTTCTGGCTCCTATCCCCCCTTTTGCCGGGCTTGGAAAGATGCCGGCCGGTCCCGTCTGCCAGCTGCTAGCCCCCGGGCCGGGGGGCTCGGCTGGGTGCCCAGGCCTGGGGAGCGGGAGGATGCTGGATGCCGAGGGGCGGTGGGGATATTGCTCGTGGCCGGCTGGCACGACCCAGCCCGCGGGCTCTGCTGCTCCCCAGGGACAGGGTGGCCTGGAAGTGGGGACCAGCCCAGGCGGCTGGGCAGAGGGGACGGTGCTATGGCTGGTGCCCAGCTGTGGCACACACCTTCTCCGTGCGTAGACACCCTATTGCACCCACCTCCCGCTGCAAAGGGAGCCTGCAGCCTCCTGAGATGAGGTGCTTGCTGTTTCCAGCACAAATCCGCCCCCCTTCCCCACAAGCTCACGGACCAGCCCTCTCCCTCTGCACCCTGGGCATGCCCCCCCCCCAGCCCCTCCTCACAGGGGAGGGGAGATGGGCAGTGCCATGCCGCAGGCAGGAAGGGGTTAAAGCACTAATTGGGATGAGGGACCGCACCCTGCCCCTGCACCGCATTTAGGGAGGATGCTCCACACCCGTGCCTGGTGGGATGCTGAGGCTGGCAGGATAAGAGGCTTTTGGGTCTGCTGTGGTGTGGGGCAGCTCCCTCCCCAGGCTCTTGGAGCCTGGGTTCAGGCAGAGCTAAGCAGCAAAGGGAGCTGTGTTTAGGCTTTGAAATTTAATTACTTGCTGTTTTGTTCTCACAGACGTTTAACGGTGTAAAAGCTGACCTGGTGCTGACGCAGCCTGCGCAGCGTGCACCTTGTCGGGATGCGGGCAGGTATCTCTGCTCGGTCTGAGGATGCGGCGAGTTGCCCAGCTCTGTGCCCGAAAATCAGTGCAGCTCTGGGCAAGCCCACGTTGCTGAGATGAAGTTCATGACTGCTTACTCCGGAGAGGACATGCCCTGGGTGTCACCTGCAGCAAGGGGCCAGGCTTCAGGGAGCCCCTGCAAAGGTCAGTACCGTCCCGTCCCGCCTGGGCACGGCCCCTGCTCCTGCGCGCTGGGGCTGGGCTGCCTTATCTCTGCTGTTAAACCCACGTCACCTCCTGAGCCCTTTCCAGTAAGTACAGGGGATGCCTGGGAGTGGGGTCCACCTGTGTGCCCCCAGTCCATCACCAGCCAGAGGAACTACTGGGCCCCCCAAAAGCCCTGCTGCCTTGCCTCTCCCCACCCGTGTCTGCTCAGCTGCCAGTTCACATCCATCTGCCGTTTTTCCAGGTCAAAGCAGCTGAAACCCAGCCCGCTGCTGCCCTTCAGGAACAGCGCAGGCTTATCTCCGGGCTGTCCCCCGCTCCCCCACGCCGAGCTCGCTCGCGGCGCGCGTGGTTCGACTCCGGTGCGAACTGAGGGGTTGGGGTGCGTCCGGTACCTGCTGGCCCCGCTGCCAGGTCCCTGCAAGGACAGCAGGGCCACCTCTCGCTGTGGTCACCCTCCACAAGCCGTGGCTCTTCTCCATCCTTGGTCTTTTCCATCACTTCTTTCCTCGCTGATGCAGCAGAGCCAGCACCCTGGGGTTGGGGATCCAGAGCTCTCGGCTGCAGCCCCAGGTATGAGCTGGGGTCTACATCCCAGTGCCCCCCAGCCCTCCTCCTTGCAGCCCCCTACTCTTGCATGGCCGGTTCCTTCGGCTCTGCACTGAGCACCGGCTGTTGGGAGGCACTGGGAGATGTGCCAGTGTGAGAGGTGATGCTCAACGGCTGAGGGGATGCAGGGAGCTCAGCATGGGGACACGGGTGGGCTTGGTTTGGCCCTGGGAGCACGGAGGAGGTGGGAGAGGACACTCTCAGTGCTGGAGCTGCCTCTGCTCCTTCTGCTGGACCCCCCCCAACCCTCGTGAGCACCCCGTGCCCCACACCAGCCCTGTGCCCTGGGCTGGGGTGTGCTGCAGAAACGTTAGGGGCCGAATTCTGAGCTGAGGTGAACGGGTTCAGGGCCTCCGACGTCGGGGGAGCAGCACCCATTTGCACCAGAGGAGGATCTGGCTGTGCATATACTTTTATATATATATTTATATGTGTGTGTGTATAGATATATTACATAAATATATATGTATGAAATAATTAAGAACCATCCGAGACAGCATGCTGTGCTCTTGTGTAGGGCCGGGGAGGCTGGAAAGGCAGCTGCTCGCCTCCCCCCGCTCTACCAGCTTTGATCCACAAATGGAAACGGAGTCTGGAATTAAATTAAAAACCGCACGCGCGCACACACACACGCACACACACACGACACGGTGCAGAGGCTGGAAAACTCAGAGGCGTGACGCTGGAAAGTCCGGGTGTCCCTGAAGAGATCAGATCAACTCAAGCCAAAGGAGGGGAAATAAATAAATGAAGGGAAACCAGCGGAGGGGTTGTGCCGGTGCTGCCTCTAGCATCGGGTCCCTGGTGTCTGCCCAGGCCCCCGTGGGGACACAGGGACGGTGTCACAGCCCTGCTCTGTCCCGGCCAGGCTGTGGTGGGGTTGGCAGAGGCTGGTGGGATGCGCATGTCCTGCTGCATTTGCCTTGGACTTGCTTTCTCCTTCGCCACGTGCTTTGCTTTCGCTCCATCTCGGGACCGAGCTTTTTGCTGTCTTGGTCTTCAAGGAGAAAAGGGAAAACCCAGCCCCAACTAACCCCTCTTCTCTCCCTGCAGAAAGTTCTCCTGGTGCTGGGTTTGGTCCAGCTCAGTCCTTCTCCCCGACAGAAGAGCTCTGCAGAAGACCTCCTTCCCATGGGCTTTCAGAACAGCATGACACTCAAAAATCAACCTCAAAACCCTAGAAAAACCCAACGCCCCAGAAATCACCAGTTTCTTCCAAAAACAACTCCTCATTCCCCATCCCACCCTCCCCAAACATCCCAGAGGAATGACGGATCCCGGCTCCGAGCAATTACCGCTGGCAGCAGCAAGGATGGAAGGCCGGGACGGTAACCGAACCAAGCGTGTGAAGAAACAACGCGAAGGCTTTGGACCACCGTCCCCCTGGCCCTCTCCTCTGCGGGAAATGGAAAGCCCCCGGGGCCGCAGCAGCCAGGCTGCAGATCAGCTGGGGAGCAGGACGTGCTCCAGAAAGTAGGTGATGGAGTCCCAGTGCTTCCAGAGGAAAAAGAGGAAGAGGACGAGCAGGGCAGTGCTGAGGATGCGCATGCGGGTCTTCATGAGCGGGGTGATGAAGTTGGCGATGGTGGAGACGAAGACAAGCAGCACGGCCATCAGGGCCAGGATGACGTTGATGAACTTGCCCAGCAGTGCCCTGGCGTTGGCGTTCTCCACCCCTTCCAGCTGCACCACTTGCTGCTGCTGCTGCTGCAGCTCCAGCTTGGTCACCCGCGTCAGGCAGGACTCCACCGCCTCCTGTGAGGGACAGCACGTCAGGGCTGGTGGGTGGCTCCAGGGATGCCCTACGGGGGCGTTGGGTACCTGCCCCGTGCTCTGAGACCTTGCTGCCGGGAGGCTTCGCTTCCACAGCTCTGATGGCTGGAAAGGGGCATCCCTCTGCAAACCCCCTCTGCCTGTGCTGGGCAAGGTCTGGGTACCTACTGCAGCAGGGGTGATGACCCAAACTGGGACAGCAGGGACTACGTGTTGGCCTACATGTGACTCCTAACAGCCCAGCACTGCAGCCAGCCACTCAGGGACTTCAGCACAGCGGGGACTCACGGGGGCACAGGCAGGGATTTTGGGGACACGGCTTAGTTGCCTGCTTCTTGCTGGGACAGCATCATGGTGAGGACCTCATCTGAGGGTGCTAGAGAAAGGGATCCCCCTTGCCCACCTTCTCTCCCAGCCCAGGGTCCCTCCATCGCCCCGTGGACGGAGGATGCAGCGATGGGCTGAGCCCTCCCGCTCCCCTACCTGGATGTCCCGTGCCCTCTCGTAGGACTGGTAGGCCACCTTCTCCTCCATGCTGGCCAGCTCCTGCTTCAGGTTGGTCATTTCGTTCTGGTGCAGCTCGGTGAGGTCGTTCAGCTGCTCCTCCAGACGCTCGTACCTGCGTGGGGGCGGAGAGGGGCTGGGGTGGGCAGATCTCCCTGCAGACCCCCCTGCCCTCCTTCCCCTGACACTGGGGAAGCCGCCCAGCCCCTCCACCCCACCCTGCTCCTGGCTGTAGCTGGTTATGAAGGGAAAGCACTGCATGATCGTCCATGGGGGTGGTGCTGCCAGGGGGTCCGGCAGTGAGGAGAGCAGTGGGGACCCCAGCTCCCCGTGTCCCTGGCATGCAGGGTTTAGGGCATGTGGTCCCCAAAAAGCCAGCCTGGGTGACACGTGCTGCCAACCCAGCACGCACCAATCCCTACCTGTACCGCTCCTCTTGCAAGCACTGTGTCATGTAGGTGTAATCCCGCTGCAGCTGGGCTTTGAGGTCCTCCATGGAGTCTTCCAGGTGCGACTGGCTGTCCTTGATCTCCCGGAGCTCCTCCAGGATGGTGTCGAAGTTATTGTGGTGGCTGTCCAGCGTGTTGGACTTGGGGCTCCCCAAGCCACCGGGTCCTGCCCCCGAGTTGCTGCCACCAGCCGAGCCGGAGGTAGCACTGGAGCACTCGTCGTCGCTGCCGTACTTGGGGCTGGAGACCAGGGTGGCACTGCCGCTGAGAGCCCGAGAAGCCTCCTCTGGGTGCCCATCGTCCAACGTGTCCTTCAGGTGGGCGATGTTGTCTGCGCTGCCAAACTTGTTCCGGATGAGGCTGGCAAATTCCCGGGGTTTGGAGACCACGGCGGTGTGGGTGGCCTGGGACAGACCTGAAAGCCCTCCCTTGACACCCTCCACCACGCCGCCGCCGAAGCCACTGATGCTGGAGCGAACGTTGGCACCCACGTCCTTGAGACCTTGGTGCATGTCCCGGAAGACATCCTTGGGCTGCCGGGAAGGGCCGTTCTGCTCGATCTCCTTCAGCTTCTTGTGGTAGTGCTCCAGCTTCTTGTGCAGCTGCGCAATGGTCTGCGCCGACTTCTGGTTCTTCTTCTCGAACACCTGCTTGATGCGGGAGGCTTGCTGCTTGTCCGCGTTGTTGGCTAGCTTCAGGTACTCGGCCACGTTGTCATCCCGAGCCTCCTGCTCGATCTTGATCTGCTCGGTGATCTTGAGGATCTTCTGGTGCAGGTGCTCGATGGCGGCTTTTGTCCTGTGAGGGTCAGGGGTGCCGTCGGGGACGTCCAGGCAGACGGTGCCATCGGCGTCGCTGTGCCCGGCGCTGGAGGGCAGGCTGAGCGCGGTCACGTCCCCCTTGTCCAGCTGTGAGCAACGAGAGAGGAGGACAATGGTCAATGGAGGGGGCGAAGGCCCAGGGAGCCAGGAGAATATTTAACCTCATCAAGAAGCTGGGTTTTCTTTTTTTCCAGCTGGTTGAGCATTTCCCAGCCACACCGCTATTGCTGGCATCCCAGTTAGAGGGCGCAGCAACAAAACAACTGGGGGTTTGTGGCTGATTTGGGCCAACAAGGAGCATCTGCTGCCGGGAGCTCGGCCCTGATGTTCCGCCCTGGCTCTGCGCAGAGACAGGTACCAGCGTTTCCGGGCTGCCGGACACCCAGTGCCAACCGGGGGAAAAGGAGCCAGGAGCTAAAACCGGATCTCATCATCAAACCTCCCACCAAAGCAGTGCTGAGAGCGAGGACTGAGCAACCCTTGAGGTATTTTACTCTCATTTTCAGACTTTGGCTTTTAGCCCAGATGCACATAGGAGGGCTTCAGCCGAAGGGAAACTCTGCCATAATCCAAATTTGTGGGAGCAGCTCCTGATCCCCAGAGAGCAGCAGGCTCCGGGTGCGGGGACTCCTCGGCTTTCTTCTCCAAGGTTTCCCCCCCGGCAAAGCCGGACCCCTCTGCAAACACCAGCTGCCACCTAGAAAGCTGGGGCACGTGCTGATTTCTGCGTTACAGATGGAAAAATCAGAGCTTTGGTAAGGAAACCACCCGCCTGAGGCCACATTTAAAATCACTGGCGGAGCCTGGGCTGCAACCCAGGGTCCTGCCTCACACTCTCCAACCCGGGCACACTGCATTACCGCTTCGGAAAAAAAAAAAAAAAATCACTAAATCTTTCCAGTTGCTGGGTTTTATATGCAGATTCTTATGCAAATCTCAGTGGTTGTATAAATGGCTCCTGGCTTCTAATTAAGAGCTGCTTGAAAGTTAAATACTGTTGGCAGAGCTGAATAATTTCTAATTTCCATCACGCTTTCCCCAAATGACCCTTTAATAGGGATAACGCTGCGAGGTGGTTACTTAGGAGCATGTTATCACCAGGAAATGCCTTGTGTGGGAGGGAGGAATGTTCTCAAGATGCTGCTCAGAAACGCTCCCACCTGCAGCAGGTCCTGCGTGGGGCTTGGGAAAGCAGAGGCACGCGCTGCCCTCCTGTTGTGGACTTAAATTTCCTCTTTTCCCAGAGCCGCCGTGCTGCTGGGGGTGTCAGTGCTTCACGCGGGGGTCTCGGCATCCTTGGGAGGCAAAAGCAGACAGCCACGAGCTGGGTGGGAGCATCCCCCAGGAGGGGAAGCAATGGGAAACTCAGCAGCCCCCAGGTGAGCACTGGGCAGAGCTGGGAGCTGGCTTCAGCCCAGCTGGAGCAGCATTTAAAAAAAAAAAAATCAATGCCCAACAAACCTGCGGAGTTTTCAGACCCCGCTGCCGGGATATTCTTAGCCGCTTGGCCGGGATGGGCCCTCCAGCCGCCCCGTGAAGGGTTTCGCTTTGGTTTCTTATCAAGGGGCAGAAATTAGAAGCAGCAGGAAACAGACTTTTTGCCCCGATGCGCAATTCTCCGTACGGTGAGGGAAAGGCTGTGGCAAAGGGAAAGGCAGCCCCGGCCGGAGATGCCGCAACGGGAAACCCCAGCTGGGCCAGTGAAGGGGTGAAGTTGCTCAAACTTTGTTTCCAAAGAGGAAATTCCCAAATTTTGGGAATGATCCAAACCTTTGCCCTGGCAATGCAAATATTTTGGGTTTATTTGCGGGAGCGTGTGGGGAAGGGAGGGCAGGATGGGTGGAGAACGGCACGGACCCAAGGCTGCCCATCCACACCGACGTGGCCGGGGGTGAAATCCCTTCCCCACCAAAAGCTCCGCTCTCTCTCCGGCGTGGGGCACATCATATGAAAGCCACATCAGGTTATTGCCCTGAAAACAACAAGCAGAAGAAAAAAAAAAAAAAAAAGACAATACTGATCTCTGCAGTATTAACAGACACTGCCTGCTAAACCCCAGCAAGCCTAGATGGCTGCGCAGCGGATTTAAGCGGGGGATTAGTAAAAGCCACACTTTCCCTACATGCAGCAAGCCTCCTGGCAGGCACACCGACGTGAAAACCCTGTTTTCCAGGCGGGTCCCGAGGGGAGAGCAGGGGCTGATGTGGGATGCGGGAGGAATGCAGGACACAGGAAGAAAATATTGTTCTTATCAACGGAGTTCAGCCCAGGAGAGCTGAGATATGCAAAAGGCTCGAGCTAATAAGCTGAGCAAACACACTTACAGGCCGCGGCTGGGCACAATTATGCAAGGCTGGTTTATTTGCTGCGGCAGGTTTGATGGGAGGAAGCCCAGGTGAGGAGCTCGGGGGCCAGCAACACCCCGGGCACAGGGCTGAGGGTCTCCCAGCACACCCAGGACTGGGAGGGAATTAAACCCCTTCTTAAGGAATTAAACCCCATCTTGAGAAATTGCACAATTACTGCAAAGTTCAGAACAAAACTCTTCAGATGCTTACTCAGGCCCATAACTATTCTGTTTTCTGCACCCCCCAGCCCACTGGGAAGCACGGCGGATGAGCTAACGCAGCTTCTGCCGCATCGACGCTGAGCGAGGACTTTCGCTACGAAGTGTGACCGCGGTTCCCAGCTGAAGTACAACACGGGGACAAAACGGCTGTGGGAAGGACCATATGCACCTTCAAACACGGAAAAAAAAAAACAACAAAAAACCAAAATGTACCAGCGAGCTGTCGAGGGATGCTGCACCAATCCGGCGGCTCCGCAGCACGAGTGTCACCGGGCCCTCGGTGGCCGTGGAAAGCCACGAGGGAGAGGCCATGGCCGGCAGAGAAATGCAGGTGGGCATGGATGTGGGGAGGTTGATTTTGGGGCAGTCATTAAATGCGGGGGTTTCCTTGGCCACTCTTCCTCAAAGCACTTCATCAGCGTAACTCAGGACAGCACCCGCCCCGTGAGTCGGCGACGGCGATGAGCCCAGCGGCACGGGGGATGCTCGGGCGGTCCCCGTCCTCACGTGTGTCCGCAGCCCCGTGCCTCCCCGCGCGGAGCCGCTATTCCCACTGGACCGCGTTACCCACCCGAGGCGTTGAAAATAGCAGCAGGAGCCCTGACTCACACTTCCCACCCTCCTTGCCAGCCTGCAGCAGAGACCGAAGCTGGCAGCCCCGTGTCCCCCTCCGTGCCTCGCCCGCCGACCCTGGATGGACACCACGGGCCGGCAGCAGCTGCCTCTGCTAACTGCCCAGCCTGAGAGTAATTTTTTCTTACATAACGTAGAGAGGCACGCTCAGGGTTTCAGCTGGCAGCGGAGCTTCCCACCCCGTCTTTTTGCTGCGCCGGCACGGATCGTGCCGGTGGGTTTCATTCACCGAACGCCAGAAGCCGAGGTACCCGAAGCCCCCGCGGGTCTCTCTGCCCGTCGCCATCCTCCCCGTGGTTTTATCTGAACCCCAGCAGCTGCCAGGACCTACCTCCATCGCAGGCGAGGCTGGGGTCCCCCAGGGCTAGTCGGCGTGGGCTGCTCGGCCGTGTCCCCGCCGCGGCACGGAGCCCGGCAGCGATGCGCGGGCAGAGCTGGCTGCCATGGCAGGGTGCCTGGCTGGGGGAAGGCAGGAGCTGACGGCAGCAAAGTTTTGGGGGAGAATCAAGGAGAGGGAGGAGGAGATCCCTCCTGCTGACCCTCCCGTCAGGGCCGGCCCCGCATCCCTGGGCACCTCCGAGCGCGCAGGGATCGAGCGCGGCGTTGGGACTGAGCCGATGGGTGCAGCGGGATTGCCGACTCAGGAAATCTGCCGGAGCTGTTTACAGCTCTCAGCGAGTGGAGCTTTCAGGGCTGTAACGCAAAACCCCCCTCGTCCCTGTGGCGGGATATTCGCACGCCTCCAGCCCCATACGCTGCCTGCGCCCTGACGCAGCGGGTCGGGACGGGCTGTTGTCATCTGCTGTGTCACACACCGGGATGTGAAACCCGGGAGAGGCAGGCAGAGGCACGCAAAACAAAGCAAAACCCCAGGTGGGACCGAAGCACGGGGAAAAATACAGTCGTCAAGCAAGGAGCCGGGCAGCCTGAGGGAGCTAAAAGCCGGGAACCGAGCGCTTGTGTTGGGAGCAGGCGGTGTCCTGGCCGTGCGCTGGGATGGACCAGGGTCCAGCCGTCCTGGAGCGTGTTTGCAGCTCGCTGGTTTGGTTATTTCTCGCAAAAAACAACAAGACCACAACAGCTTAGGAAGTGTTTTCAGCCACACATTGAATTGCACCGGCCGGACCGATGAGCTGACCGTGACCCAGATGCATGCTTAATGGGGAAGTCCGTGCCGCTCCCACAGCTGAGCCGAGCCAAGCGCCGCTCAGCCTCGCGCTTCCCGTCCTCTCTTGGGCTGTCCCCACGTCTGTCCGTGCCCTGGGAGCGTAACCTGCTGCATCGAGGTGCACCACTACACCTCCGAGCTGCCCCGCGGTCACAGCCAGCGCTGCCCGCGCTGGAGCTGGCCCTGCCCGGGGTTGGCAGCTGGGGCGGGCAGCCCAAACACCAACCTGACCCGGCACAGACGGATTTGAAAGATTCAGTTCGACAGCTCCATAAAAGCACCATCCCACAGTCTCGGTCCCTCCATATCCTGCAAACTGGAGCTCCCCTAAACCTCGCAGCGGACATCGCCCTCGCAGCGGACATCGCCCTTGCAGCGGCGGCGGAGCCTCCCTGCGGGAACGCTTCCCTTCCGGAGACGTCGGCTCAGACAGGCCTGGGGCAGGGGCTGCTGCGGGCTGCGGATAAGCTGACCAGTGTGACAGGAGGAAACGGGCACAAGCAACAGCCTCTGCTTGCGCTGCTCTGAGCTGGGAATGCATTTCCCTGAATCACCCCGTCCTTAGCCCGCCACTGCTGGACCCTTCCGGACCAGTTCCGGTGCCGATGCCCACGCTCCGCTGGGAGCCAGGAGCAGGGAAGAGGCAAAGCTGGAGCGGCCCATGGACCGGTCTGTGATGCCAAGCTGCCAAAGCACAGCTCAACACCAGTAACTGAAACCCTTCTCCCCTCCTGGCACCCACACCGCGCGCGGCAGGCTGAATGAGCCACGCAGCAGCTCAGCTCGCCAGCGCTGTCTTTCCAAACCGGTCTCGGCTGTCGGCCCCGCGGTGGGGAAGCAGCGCTGGAGGGGCCGGGATGGTCCCTGCGCCCCGTCCTGGGGACAGCATGGCCCCGTGCTGACCTGAGCATCCTCGCAGGCCACGTAACCCCTACGAGAGTTGCTTCTACCCACGGAGCTGTCGGCAGCTCCAGTGTTTTTCAGTCTGTCCTCTCGGGAGCACAGGATCTCCTCCCCATCTGGCCGCGAGTTGGCGTGAGCAACCTTTGTGCATGAGCACTGAGCCGCTTCCCTGCACGCTTGCTCGCCGTTTGAAGCACGGGCAGCGGGCCGTGGTACCCTCCGGACCGAAAGACACAGAGAAGAGCAGATTCCCCGGTAAGTGAAACCCACCAGCAGCAGAAACCAGCTGTGCCTACCGTACGGCGCTCAGCCACGCCGGGGAAGGGACTCCCATCCCACCGAGCCGCCCCGGCGACGGCGGATTTTGCAGCCTGGCCAAGCCCCAGGCCGTGGATGCCTCCGGGCATGACAGGGCAGATTACCGAGCGACGTTCATCTTCGATTTAACATCTCTCATAGCATCACTTCTCGTTTTAGCGCAAGGGCCAGAGGTCACTTCCCATCACTCTTCTGCCGTCTCAGCGGGGCAGAAAAAACCCCCAGCTGCACAAGACGCTCCAGAAAACACCCTCCATGCCCCGAGCTCCGCTCTGCACTTCCCTCGTTTAGCGCGCAGTGGGAAGGCTGGGGTTAGCAAATAATTGCAGAAGCAGGACTGGTGCCTGTTATTGCCCTGGCAAAGTGAGGGGGAGCAGTGGTGCAGCATCTCCCCTCCCTTCCCCAGGATGCAAAGACCCCGCTGGCACAGGAAAAGGGGGGGAGTTGCAAGGAAATTACCCGAAAGGTTGGTGGTGGGCTGCCCTTCATCCTTAGCACCAGCTCTGCTTTCGGAGATTTAGTCCGCTGCTTAGAAAGCAGCAGCTATGTTTTTCAGGCTTGTCTGTTTATTTATTTGCAAATAAATAAACCCCGGCTTCCCTGCAAAGGAACTCGCTGGGTAGACACAAAATCACAGCACATTCAGTGTGTGCTGGTGCTGAGTGGTGCGGAATCTGGCCCTGAATGCCCACAAAGCCCCAGTTCCAGCATCTCGACCAAGAGATGGGTCACCCAGCGATGCCACACGAACACAGGGCAAATTTTGGACTTGGGTTCTGCCTTCGCTGGCCGGCACGGGCAGCAGCCAGGGCTGGGTTTAGCAGGAACGCACAGGGCCTGAGCTTAGTGTAGAGAAGCTGGTACTAAAAAAAGGAGGAAGGCTAGCTAAGCTGCACTAGAGCATCCTCGACCACGCTGGGAAAGCTGCATACAGCTTATCGGGAGCTGGGATACCGATACAGGTGAAGATCTTCCAAGTCCAGCTCTCCTTAACCTCACGTCCCCCAGTGCACTCGGTGTCCCAGGCAAGAAGCTTCTTGGCCAAGACCTCAACCCTCGCAAGCGGCAGCCTGACCTTCGCCTGCAGGTACCACCTTGCTCCTCACCCCTTATTCCTGACATCCCGAGTCCTTGCCTTGCCACTGCCTGGGAGCAGGAAGGAGAAGGGAGGGGGTACTTACAAAGACACCCAGCAGAGAATTTAAGAGCAATATCCTTTTCCCGGGATAGGCGTCGGGAGGATGCGGTTCCGGCATGAGGATGCCCTGGTCGCTCCTGGAAAGCGCCTGGCCGGTGCTCCGCGAGGCGGCCGGATCCTCTCCCTCTGCCATGGCTGCGGTTAAGGAGTCGCAGGGGCCAAGGACCGTACGCCGCGTGCTTGCAGGGGCGGCACTGCGAGGCTCTGAGGCAGCCAAGAACAAGCAGCACAGGCTGGCGAGTGGGGAGGGAGCCCAGGGGAGCGGGAACAGGCTGGGTGCCGCAGGGGCTGGTCCCGCTTCTCCAACTGTGCTGGGAGAACAAACAGCACCGCCAAGCGCTGCCTGGCCCAGCTGCCTTCCGAAGGCTGCGGAGAATAAACAAACCAGCCGCCGCGGTTCCCCCCGTCCCCAGGCTGAGCTGGGCTGGTGCCACCATCCCACGGGGCTCTCGGCGGCAGCAGGCGGGGAGCGCGCTCCCGCGTGGCACCCGGCGAGGGGCCCCGCACGGAAGGCGGCTGCGTGGGTGCAGACGGGCAGATCCCAGGATCCGTCCCAGGCTCAAGTCGTTCCTGTGCCTCTGTGCCCGTCCATCCCACGTGGACTTCAGCGTCTCCTAATTCGACACTGCATCCTTCAGGTTGGGGAAATGTCCCTTGTGCCCTGGGCTCGCAGGTCACCGAGAGGGACACCTCTGTGGGGATGATTCAATGACCATCCCTCACGGGTGAAGCGGCCCTTCCTACGCTTGGAGAATCTTTGGAAAAATCCCAGCTGTTGTTTTTACTGGAGAGAGCAACCTCGGGAGCTCCAGCACTGGTGCTGCTATTTCGCTTGCTGGGTGACACGACAGTAAAACCGCCAGCAGCAGCCCCCAGCCCGTGCTGCAGCTGGGTTTTGACACCTCTAACAGGGTGCTTGTGCAGCTGGGGAGGATTTTTGGCAGCTTATGTAGGAAAGGTTTGAGGGGGACGGCAAGGAGAGGCAGAGGCACAGAGCGAGGAGCCTGGCGCTGTCAGAGTCACAAGGCAGGACCCTGCTTTGCTCATCCTGACTCAGGAGGCAAATCCCGCTCTCAGCCGCTTGCCTGGGACAGGCAGGACGGACCGCGGGATGGACAGGAACCTTTGGTCCCCAAATCCTGCCTGCTCCGCATCCACCCCGCATGCCGGCCGCCTGCTCGACCCAAATCCCCCGGGGGGGAAAGCGGCAAGGCGGCGACCGCGGTGCCTGCCTGCCGGGGAGCGGGAGCTGCTGGTGGGCTGCAAACAACAGCCATATGTCAACGAAGGCTGAGGAACACGATGTCTTTTGCTAGGGGGTGAATCAGTACGCGAGTCTGATATTCTCCTTCTCCTGAATTAATTAAGCCGCAATCTCGGGTATCTTTGTCTTCACAGCTATTATGTGCTTTTCCCAAAGTGCTCCTCAAAGCGCCGTCCCGATGGCAGCGAGGGAACGAGTTCCCACCACCGCCCTGCACTCACAGACCCTCATTCCCCTGCGACGTGTGGGGAGATGGAGGCAGAGCCGACCCGGACACAAGTGCTCCAGCACCTCCAGTTTCGTGATGCTCAGCGCGGGCTCAGTTTGCAGCAGAGGTCAGCAGGTCCCTCCCAAAACCCTTGGCACTTGTAGGGTCTCTGCACACTGGTGCTCCCCAGCTCGCCCCCTCGGGACCCTGCCCCAGATGCCAAGGGCCACGCTGGCCCTGGGGGGTCAGGGCTGGGTTGAGCAGAGTCCCCATCCCTGTCCTCATCCCAGTTGTCGACTGAGACCAGTTCCGGGTAACCGGAGCCGCAGGAGGTGAGAAATCACATCCCCACCTTGAAACCGAAAGCGGTCGGATGCCAACAGTGCCGGAGCGAGCCAGGGCTGAGCTGGACACCCAGGCAGGGGAGATGGCCTCGAGCTGCTGCGGCGAGGGCTGAGCCGTCCCACAGCCTCTCGGCCACCGCTCACCCAAACCCTTCCCTGTCCACAGACCACAGCCGCCCCCGGGGTGGATGCTCAGAAACCGCTGGTTTCTCCCCGCGGGCTGTAATCCATCTCGCCCCGATATAGCCGCTGACCCGGCAAGCATCTAAATTTAGCGAGATGAATCCTGCCCCGCGTTCGGAGGGCTGGTGCCCTTGAGGTGGCAGGATGGCGGGGAGGGGGCTGTGAGGTCAGGTCCCCCCGGCAAGGCCGCAGGACCACAGACCACCTCCCACAGAGACCGGGCAGCGGAGGGACGGGACGGGAGCAGGGACGTGGCACGCTCGGGTTTGGGCACGGCTCGTTGCGTTTCAGGCCGGCCCGGCCCGCAATCCCAAAGCCGAGACGTGGCACGAAGCTCCCCCCTGCTCCCCCCTCGCCCCTCCCCTGTTCTCACGGGAGAAGCATCTTGGCTGGGGGGCCAAGGCGGCTGCGGCGGCAGCTGGTGCTGTCACTTGCCGAGGGCCACCGAGGGCGGGCAGGCGGGCAGCGAGCCCGGCCAGGGTCCGGCCCCTCGCCCCCCTCGGGGGATGCCGCGGGGGTCCGAGCCGCGCAGCCGGCCGGGGCTGAGCACTTGCGTTCGTGACACTTGTGAGCTCTGGGCTGCCGGGGAGAGGCCGGCCGGGGGTGCGCACAGAGGGGCACCCGCGCACACCGGTGCGGTAACGCTGCCCTCTAACGGCCACCAGCCCCGCAGCCAGCCCGCTCCCCCCCCTCCCCCCCGCCACGGCTCGGTGTGCGTTCCGAGGGGGCTCGGAGGGGTCCCGGTGCAAGGCGGGGGGGCTCACCTGGACGTGAACCATCCCGCAGTCCCCGCAGTCCGCGCAGCTCCCCGGCAGCACCAGGCACAGAACCCCGCGGCCACCCCGCTCCAGCTCGGGCCACCCCAACGGGGACGGGGGCGAGGGTCCCCCCGGGATGCTCTGCCCCGCCAGCACCGCTGCTCGGCTGACCCCACCGCCACGGGGGATGGGGGTCCGTGGGGAGAGCTCCCCACAACCGCTGCTGTGCTGGGGCCTTGGTGGCCGTCCCAGCTGGTAACGCCCGTCCGCTCGCCTCTCCCACGAGGCGCTGGCGGGTCACCAGGAGGAGATTAGCGGGATAAGGAGAAAGCTTTCCAGCAGGTTCCCATCGCCACGCCTGCAGCCTTCCGCTGTCCCAACCGTGCCGCTGCCACCACCGCCATCACATGTGCCACCACCGCCTTCACATGTGCCACCACGGCCACAAAACCGGCACGCCCAACGCTGGCGACGCGCTCCCTCGGACACACCGACGTGCACCCCAAAGCACCACCTCGCCTTGGGTGAGTAAGCGAGCCGCGTGAGGGGATGCGCTTGGAATCCGGCGGCGCTCCCGGCTGTCGGTACCCACGGCCGGGGAGAAGCGGCCGCCTCGTCCCACCCGACGGGCTCACGGGTGAGCGGAGATCCGCGTTAGCGCAAACCGGAGAGACGCGCCGCACGGGCGTGCACGGCACGGCTGCGGTTCTCGGAGCAGAGCCAACCTGCAAAAACCTTGGTCCTGAGCTGTGTGAAACCGCCAGCGGGAGACGAGGGACACCCAGGCCACCGCGCCGTCATCCCACCCTCACCGGGAGCTGCTCCTTGCACGCACGAGGTGGGCAGAGCGCAGCGGGGAAGGCCGGGGGGCAAGTGACGAACACGTGTGCGACAGGCGGACATCCCTGTGCAAAGCAGAGCTTTGTCCGCAGCTCCGTCGCTGATGTGCGGTGCTCGCGACAGCCCCCAGCCCCAGTTTGGGACGTGACGGGCAGCTGTGCCAGGACACGGGGCAGCTGCAGCTGCGGGCAGAGCAGGGGCACACGGGGCACCTCACAAATTACGCTGTGAGCCCCAGCCAGCACTGGGACCTGGCGCCAAACACCCAGACTGTGCCGTAGTCCCGCTCGCCTCCTCCAGCCACCGCAGCACCCCGGCAGCCGCACCTTGGGGGGATTTAGGGGGTGCAGCGGGGAGAAACTCTGTGTGCCCAGCCCCGTTGGAGCTGAGGGTAGCCCAGGGCTCGGGGGCACTGCAGGGCGAGGAACTGGGGCAGGTGAACGTAGGCAAGGGAAAGCTGTAGGAACCTAATTTAAAAAAAAAAAAAAAAAGAAAAAAAATCAATAGTTGTACAAAAAGCACTTGCTGAAGCTGAATGATCCCATGAGGGATCGCTCAGGCCCTTACACAATGGGTGGAAAATTCAGCATGAAATTTCTGGGGGAAAAAATGTCTCTTTCACAGGAGCCCTGTGCCTCCCTGAGCAGCAGCTTCCAAACTGAGGGAGAAACTGGGAGGAGGCGTCTGACCCCGGCGGGACAGGGCAGAGGCGATGCAAAGCGATTGCTGGCCCAAAGTCCCGGTGCAAACGCGCGTGCCGGGATCTGGCAGAGCCGTGCTGGGAGTGCTGGAGCCCAGGGTGTCCCTGCGGAAGAGGAGCCGGTTTGCTGTGCGCAGGAGGCTGGGTCTCCCGAGGGGTAAGGAAAAATAATACGGCATGAGAATATCACATAGCTCTTGTTTCTCTAAATAGGTTATTTTTCCACTGCCTCACAAAGGCCTCAGTATCGCCTCTCTCCTTATTACTCTTTGTGTCATATGCAGTTAATTATTCATCCCCTTCTCGTGCTCTTTGTGCTGCTTCGCCGGCGGACACGGACCCGCTCCGCTCCCGCTCCCTCCGGGTGCTTCTGTCCCCGTGCGAATCGCTTCGGCTCGAAGCTTCGGCGTAACCCCAGAGGGACCAGCGGGACCAGGCTCCTTGCAAGGCTGATACACAAGCCAGAGGGAAGAAATTTTGGCTGCGGATGCTCCAATTAACAACCTGAATGGCCCTGGCCCTGCTCGGGCGCTTGGTGTGGGCGCAGCGCGGGGACTGCCACGGAAGGGACAGGGTGCCCTGATTTGCACACTGCAAAGCGGGGAGAGGAGGACCTGGGCAGCAGTTTCTTGCGAATACAATGTGTTCATCCTCTGGGACCAGATTCCCACATCCCAGCGGCGGCACCGTCCCCGCACGGCTGCGGCAGGGCAGCAGCACCGGCACCCGCTGCAAGCCACGAGCGTCAGCTGGAGCTTGGCGCTGAAACCGCCGAGTGAAAACAGAAAGAAAAAGGATCTGGTTGATCCTCTTTCCGTCAGCTCAGAGGGCAACAGAAGTCTCCAGGTCAGATTTCCCCCTCGGAGGCTCGGTGCCAAGCGGAGAGGAGCGGCTGGGCCACCTACTCCCGAGCCCCCGCGGGGTGCCGGAGCCTGCCTGGCCATCTCATCCCAAACCCTATTGCTTTGCCAACTCACTGTTGGCATTTTCAGGTAAATTAAGACAAAAAAGGGCTACAGAGAGTGGTTTTAGAGCGTGACACTTCCCGAGCTCCAAAGGCCAAGGAGAGAAGCCAACACGGAGAATCCCACCAGCGCCCGGAGCACCTCTCACCGCCTGCACCTTGTCCTCAGCGCGCCGTGCCGCTGCGCTAATCTCAGCTCTTTCATAATTAACGGGGCTAAACGCTAGATGGAAATACCAGCCTCTCTATTAGCTCTGCGCAGAGCGGTTTAAAAATCACTTCAGATGGGAGCAATTTGCAGCCGCCTGGCCGAGCCCTCGTAGACGCCCGGCGCTGGGCTGCCCAGGATCCCCTCCGACCCCGCGCTGGGGGTCCCACCCCACTGGCACAGAGCTCGTGCCACGGCCCCTTCTCTCTCCCTCAAATCACAGAATGGTTTGGGTTGGAAGGGACCTTCAAAGCCCACCCAGTCCAACCCCCCTGCACAGAGCAGGGACATCTCCAACCAGATCAGGTTGCTCAGAGCCCCGGCCAACCTGGCCTGGAACGTTTCCAGGGATGGGGCATCCACCGCCTCTCTGGGCAGCCTGGGCCAGTGCTCCACCACCCTCAGCACAAAAATTTCTTCCTTATGTCCAATCTGAATCTACCTCCCTCTATTTTAATCCTACTCTGGGAACGGGACCAGAGCATGGTCCTGCCTTCACCTACCCGCCAGCACCAACCCCAGCAGCCTCTGGACCCAACTCGCTCCCATGCAGGGGCTGCCGTTCGCCGTCCTGCGCACTGGGTGCCACCAGCGCCGCCCCGAGTCTCCTCCTCACAGCACTTTGGGGCGCGCTGCACCCAGTCCTTCCCCGACCACCCGGCGTGGGCTCATCCCCCGCAGCCGCCCGAGGATGTCCCGGCGGCACAGCCCTACCTTATCGGCCAGGCACTCGGTGTCCTCGGTGAGCAGGTAGACAGCCCCGCTCTCGGCCAGGAGAATGGCAGTGTCGGTGGTGGAGGAGGACCTGGGGCGGCCCTGGTGCTGATGCAGGATGGCGGTGAGGCTGCTGTCCTGGGGGGCTTTGCGGCCGAGGTGGGGGCTCCCTTTCTGGGGCTCCAGCGAGCCGCTCTTGGCTCGCCGGCTGCCGCTGTGCAGGCTGGTGCCGCGCTTGATGGAAGGGCGAGAGCGGATCTGCTGCAGCACTCGGTTGAAGGCGGTGGGACGCGCCGGGAGGTCGTGGAGGGACACGGCGTAGGAGACGCGGTGCATCTCCGGGGATCGCTCCTTCTCGTCGGGGGAGTCGTGGTCGGACGTGCCGTAGTGCGGCGGCAGCGAATCCTGCGAGTTCTGGTGCTCCCGCTCCCGTGACCGCCGGCGGCTGTGGAAAAGGTGCTTCAGGCCATGGCCAAACATGGACCCTTCGGACAGCTGCTGGATTTTCTGCGGGAAAGGAGAGAAAACAATCCCTGTTACTGTCAGGAAGGGACGGCATCGCCCCACTTCGGCACACACAGCTCCAATGGATGGTGCCCATGCTAACACCGAACGCAAACGTGAAGCTGGAGGGCTTAAAGAGTTTCTGGAGGGCTCTGGAGACCCCGCACCAGCTCAAAGGGATGTGCAAAAGGGAACAAGCCCTGCTGCCAGCACTGCACTTTATACTGGTGGAAAAGTACGAAACGTTAGCATCCATTTGATGGCAAGCAGGGCTGAGCACGGCGGCTCGGGACGGCCCAGGTACGCAGCTCCAGCAGCATTCCCCATGCCAGGGGCAGGTCTCCGGTGAGCGCTGGCTGCCCCGAAAAGCAGCAAGAGGAGCAGAAAAACCCATCAGAGCGATGGAGGGAGGAGGGTGCCTGCTGCAGTCACCGCAGAGACCCCAGCCCCGTGGGCAGCGGGGAGGGAGCAGCCTTTTCCCCAGCTGGAAAAGCCAGGGTTACTCCCGGCCTGGGAGCCTTGGCCACTGACGCGCTGCCAGGAGCCACCTGCTCTCCAAAATGTGCTCCAGGAAGGACCCGGAAGGGATTTTCCCTGTGGGATTTTCCATGGCCTCCGAGCACAGCACGGACCAAGCTGGCCTCACTTACGGAAGCGAAACCGCAGCTCGTGGCCCAGTGCCACCAAATCCAGTCCCTGCCAGGCAGCAACTGGTTTCCAGCAGGAGATGGGGGCACGCTGCTCCCCTGGGTGCCCCTGGGTCGTCCTCTCCCCTGGGGCTGAGGCTGACGTTCCCACAGAGCCCGCAGCTTTTCTCGTGCCGGCTCCTGGGAATCGGGGTGGACGCTAGCCGCGGCCGCAGCAAAGTCATGCAATATGGATGGTGGAACAGATCGTGCTCTCGATTACAGCCGGGTCAGCCTGCCGCGGTTTCCCCGCAGCCACTGGAACACCCAGATTTGCATCCACGGGAGATTTTGGCTGGGTGCCCTCCGCAATCCCCTGTGCGTGGTCAAACAGCGGGGGCAGCAGCGCGGGCAGCGACTTCCAGCATCCACAAAGGGCTCAGATCCCAAATCCCAGGTCCATCGCTGCTTCCCGGCAGCAAGTAAACAACTTTGGGACATCGAAAAATCCTCTCGCCTCCCAGAGCAGCCTCAGCTACCAGTAACCCAGCAAACCGCCAGGCACGAGCCCACCCTGATGCTCCCTGTCTCTATTTTGGAGTTAAGCCCAGCACCCCACCTTTGAGGACGACAGTCCTGACCCTGCTGACGTTTGGGGGCACCTCACCGCGGATTTCCCGCGCCTGGGGCTCTCCCCAGGGATGCTGGTTCCCATAACCGCCACGCTGCCGCGAACTCGTGCTTGAAAACCAGCGCGGAGCGGGCGCAGAACTGGGGGCTGCTTATAGCCCCAGCCGACGCTTGGCAAAAGCCCTGTTTTACTTCTAAAATAAAAACAGTGACGTTCGAGATGCGACCTGCAGGAGCTGCAGACCGTGGAGGATTTCACGGCCACACAGAAAGGGTTCCTTCTCCTAAAAATCCCAGATGTTAAAGCCACAGGGTCCAAATCCATAAGGGTTGGATCCGTAATTCTCCCCGCACCCGTAATATTGCCAGGGAATCAGCGCTCAGATCCCGTGTTGCTGAACGCTACAGGCAAACCCTTTTATCCTTCTGTTATCCATTCATAACGAAAACATCTATCCTTTTGGTTTTGTTTTTTTTTTTTCCCTAGGAAATATGTAATAAATCTACGGTGCCGAATTGCCACTTCAAGAAATAGTGATTTAAATTTTATTCTATTTATAGAGTCTCTATGGAAACAGAGAGAGCATTAGGTAGGTAATGACTACAAACCCCCAGATTTCCACCGCCAAGGGTACGGCGTGCCCTCGGACGCACAGTTAGCCCTTTGGAAGGTCCAAGCGAAAAGAAACGACCAACTCCCTTCCTTGAGGGTAAGGAAAACACAATAAAAGTGAAGCTGGCAATAAAGGAGAGGGAGTTTTTCCAGCATCGGCGTGGAGGTGGAAGCCAGCTGCCCTCGGGGGGTTCTTGGCCCAGCAGCTCCATCCGATAGCAATTCACCTTTTGAAAGAAACTCCCCTCAGCCCCGTTCCAAGTTTTCTTGAAAGAACCTTTCATGGCTCTGCAGGTAAGGCTCCCGGCGGGACGGTGAAGGATCTGCACGGGAAAAACAGGGAGGGAAGCAAAAAGAGGAATCCCAGCCCTGCTGCTCCGGGCTCGGACCGCACCGGACCGCCGGCTTGTCCAGCATCGAAGAGTTGCTGGGAGCGCTCACCCGAACAAGCCGTTCCGCAACAGTTATTGCAGAGAATCTGCTCATGTAAAAACTCTGTTTTCTTATGTTACTCCAGGATATTATTGCACTTGCAAAGCAGAGGCATTTTTCTGGCACGAAACTGCTCGTGGCTCAGAACAGAGCGTCTGCACGGGCTATTTTGGAACAGCCGTTGCTTAATTACTGATGCAATGGATACGGAGATTAATTTCTCAGCGTAGACAGCTGTGAAACACTAAGATTAATACAAAAATATCTTTATTTCTTTTGTCTTTTTCATTAACGCAGCCAGGGTCTCCTGCTCGGTGGTGGGGACTGGTTTCTGCGGACTTCAAAGGAGAGGCTGCTGCTCCGTGTCCCCCGTCAGCGGATCGGCTCTTGCCGGCTGCGGCGGGGTCAAGCCCAAGGCACAAGATTTGGCTGAGCACGGTCGCACCCTCTGCCTCCTTCTTGTGCCTTTATCCACTGACGGAAAGCAATTGCTAAAATGTGAGAAGCCAGGAGGGGGCTGCACGAACCCCCCCTTGCACCCAGCCCACCGCCCTGCCTGCATGGAGGGCAGAGTCCTGGCCCTGTGGGGACACCGCGGGGACAAGCCATGCCTGGCCAGAAGAGAGCCAAAAAACCCCATTGTCACCCAAACCAACACGAACTGCAGGAGGACAGTGACCTGGGTGACTGCTTTGTCCGGGACGCCGCTCTTTGGCAGCGTCCCGCGGGAGAGCCGGGTGCTGCCCTTGCCCGCTGTGGCAGGGATGCGTGTCCCTCCTCCCGGCCGAGCCGTGCCGGGCTCTCCAGGGCCGGTGTTCCTCCCGCTGCCGAACGGCCACGCAGCCCAAAACCTCCCTGTTTCTTGCTGAATGGTTTTCCAGCTCTGTCCCAACATCCAAACCTCTTACTCGGCTTTCAGAGGTGCATGGAGGGGGTCTTGTTGCCATGACCTTATAGCACAGCCACATGCTGCAAAATTCCCCTCTATTATTATTATTATTATTATTATTACTACTACTATTATTATTATTAATGATTTTTATCCATGGCCCACCCAGAGGCTCCAGCCAAGATTCTGCAGCCCTTCGGAGGCACTGCAAAAACGCACTGGAAGACTGTCCCATCCCATCCCATCCCATCCCATCCAAACCCATCCCACCCCATCCCATCCCAACCCATCCCACCCCATCCCATCCATCCCATCCCACCCCATCCCATCCCATCCCACCCCATCCCATCCATCCCATCCATCCCATCCCACCCCATCCCATCCATCCCATCCCATCCCACAGCACCCCATATTTTAAGGCACAAGGGCAGAGATGGCAAATGAGGCACTGAGCAGCTCGCAGCCCTGCAAACCATACCAGGACCCCAGCAGGTCCTTCTCATTCCTGCACCGAGTTTCTAGTCCTCCTGCTGCTTTCCCCAGCTGACCCTCCTACGGGTCCCCAGCAAGGGGGTCCTACCACCACCCAGCCCCCCCTTGCCAGCAGCCAGGCTGGGGGTCAGGGGCAGAGGTGTCCCCGCGGGGTGGCAGCCAGCCCAGCTGCCCCTCGCAGCCCAACATCCCGAGCCCCCGTTCTGCCGCTCCTCCCGCTGCCCTCAACGCCGAGAAAAACGTGTAAGATGTTCTAAAATGGAAAATAAAGCACTCCCCCACACGCGCTTCTCCTCCCAGGGACAGGATGAGAGAACAAACATGTGACAAACGTTAGTCATGTTGTTTAACGCGCTACAAAAACGCCGTAGTGACACGCAGCTCCTTAAACGCTCTCCGGAATAACATCTGCGGGGCCGGCGTCGCCTGCCCAGGTGTGGCTGCGGCCGAGGGGGCCGCGGACCCCCGCGAGCTCCCGACCTCGGGTGGCATTTGCAGATTTGCAGAGCAAGATCTCCGCTGCCAGGGCCCAGAGGAGCCAGATGTGCTCTGGGGGGGGGAATAACGCAGCGAGCGGCAGCCCGCCACCGCTTCTCCCACGGCTGTCACCTCTGCGTCTCCCGAAGTGACTGCGGGGATGCTGAGAGCTGAAATTCGGTGGGAAGCGAGGATGCGGGGGTCAGATCTGGGGGGTGGGGCTGGGACCATAGGCAGCCAGGCATGGGTGCTGAGCGGCCCACGCCAACGTGAGCGTGGGTCTGCTGGGAGGCACCGCGCGGCTCCCGGCAGGGCAGCACGCCCTGGCCTCGGCTCTCGCCCCTCCATCGCGCCTGGAACAAACCCCAGGGAACCGCGCTGTCCTTCCGGCTGCATCCTGCCCCGGGGGGGATGCTCTCCTCTCCCCGAGGGGCTAGGGGGTCCCGGCACGCAGCTCCGCAGCGGGGAGAGTGGGGATGCACTGGGGTCCCTGCCAGCAGCCTGAGAGCTTCTGATGAGCGATGGCCTGGGGAGATGACGGATGCGGGCGCTCCAGGGACCGCTCCTGCTCGAGCTGCTTGACAACAGCTCCATCCCGCTAACCGCAGGGGAGCCAGCTCACCTTGGCGGTGTCCTTTCAAGACCAAAATATGCCTGGAAAACTGTTCGTGCGAGGGATTAAATATAAATGTACCTGAGGGTTTAGAATAGGGACTGGAGACCTTTACGGAGAGGAGTCCTCTCCCCGCAGCGAGCAGCCTGCGCAGGCACCACCGCAGGGGAGCCTCTGAACCGCATTGGGGGTCTCCACCCCCAGACCCATCCCCTCGTAGCGAGGGACCTTCGAAAAAAATGAAACTAGCCGAGTGGGTTTGACCTGCTACGAGTAAATGGGAGGTTAACGTCCCCTCCAGCCACCCCCGTCCCAACCGCATCGCTCAGGGCAGGGTCTGCCCTGGGGAACGCACATCCTTTGGTGGGACCTTTTCCTGTCCTTCATCTTCCTCCTCCCCAGGAGAGGTTCCCCAGCTCCTGGAGAGGTTCCCCAGCTCCTGGAGAGGTTCTCCAGCTCCAGGAAGCCCAGGGGAAGCTTTCTGTCCACAGATATGAGGTTTGGATCAGGCCCAAGAGCTTAGACCAGTGCCTCTGGGCTCCTGCTGATCCCAGATTTCGGGTTCAAAGGAGGGAAAGGTAGGAGCCATGAAGACCGAGATGGGAAATTGGAGATGGAAATTATTTCAGGCTTCAACTTTCAGCCCTTGGCCAGATGGGCCTGTTTGGGAAAACAGAGAGAGAGAGAGACCTAGGGAAAAGAGCTCTGAGATGCTAGGGGAAAGTGGGAGCGGGACCAAGCGGTGGATGCGTTGGTGGTGGGACGCCCCGGACACGCCAGCAGCTGTGAGAGGCCGCATGTCTCCTTCTGCAGCGTTTTGTATGGATCCAGTCACTCTGCTGCAGAGCACAGAAATCCCTGCCACCCAATATATTTTTGAGCAGAACAGTGTGTCATCCGTCTGCTTTGCTCCTTGCCAGAACTTTTTTTTTTTTCCTCTCTTTTCCCCTAATGAAGCCCTTGCTCTCGGCAAAGGAGCCGGAGTCGGGGCTGGGGAACGGCGAGCTGCCACGGATCTGCCGGCGTTAGGGGACGGAGCCGACGCACGGCAGCCTGTTGTTTCCAGGTTGCCAGCTCCAATCCGTCTTCGGCTGGCAGCAAACAAAAGTTTGCATCTGACGCTTGCTCGCCGTCCCCGGGGAGACGAATCTGTGGGTCGCCGTGCGCGGCACCGCGCCAGCCTGGGGACAGCTGAGGGGCCAAGGACCGGCTTGTTGGAACCCACCCCGCCGTGGTGAACGCAGCGCGGCTCCGGAGGGGGTTTGGGGCAGGAAAACTTTAAGATTATATTAACGACGCCACTAATTGTAGCAACAGGAGGCGAAGCGGCTGAACGGGTGGTGTCTGTGGCGGGGCCAGGCAGAGTGCCCGGCTCTGCCGCGGAAGCTGTGGGCAGCACCGAGACGCAATTTCTCATGCGTTCTGCCTGGCGAAGCAAGTCTGAGGATTTGCTCCGTGCAGACAATTAATTGCTGAGCTACAAACTCGTTAAAGGTGAGCATCGGGACGCCAACCCGCATTAGGGTATCACGCTCGCATCGATACAATCAATGGGCATCAGGCCACTGCTGTTGCTGCGAGCTGGACCAAGCTGCAGACCAGGCTGAGCTCCAGCTCCGAGCTGGACGCGCCGACTGAGGAACGCTCGGCTTGGCGACTGTGTCCGTCGTAAGCTGCGGTTCCTTTTGCTCCCAAGCCTTTCTGACTCCTTGTGAGGTGAAAAGGGCCCCGGGTGGGATGGAGAGAGGCTGGGGGATGGCGCAGATGAGAAGCAGCACCTTGGCCAAGCCAAGTCGAGCCTCCTCGAGGTAAGGGTGTCCCACCCCACCAAGCCTTGCGTGGCCCTGAGCACCACATCCCCACGGATGTGCCTTCTCCTGGCACGGGGCTTCGCCCCTCCAGCTGTTTTTAGGGTGGGAGCAGCAGCCGTACATCGCGTCAGCAAAGCCAAAACGGCCTCAGGAGCAGAAGCTGCTGCGCAGACATTGAGGAAAAGGCACCGCGTGTCGCAGCGTCCTGTAACTATGGGGCTTCTTGTGCCTAAAGCACCCGAGTTGAGTTCTCCTACAGGAATGGGAGTTTTTATTTCCTGGCTGCCTTTCTGGAAGGGATGCACACAGGCCTGGTGGTCCTGGCTGTGCTTCCCAGCTCCCACGTGACCTTGACCGTGCCGGTAGGACCTTCCAGGGGCGCTCCACAACAACGGTCTCCGTCCTGGATGCTAGGCTGCCCCTTTTCCACTTTTGCCCGGGTCTTTTTGAAACCAAAGAGTGGCACCTCCGTACCACTGCAGCGCGACCACCACCGTCGCCTTCAACAGCGCTGCCGCGAGCACGCTCTGCCCGCGGCCGCAACACGCTGCAGCGCCTGAAAACACCGAAGCTACACGCAGGGAATTCATCCCTGCAACATAAAACCCCACGGCATCCCCACCCTGTTGAACGGCCGGGGTCAGAGCTTCTCCGCTTTCAAACAAGGAAATTTCTGCCCAGTTTCGCCCGGCACCGCTCTGTCCTGCCTGCCCGTATCCCTGCCCGTGCTCTGTCACCGGGGACCGGCTGCCTTCCCTCCTGCAGCGCTGCAGTGCCGCGTAACTTGTTTTCCTCGTTAACCGGACACAGCCCGGAGGCACAGGAGGAGCAGCCTCGGGGCCATTTGTACACCGGCGCTTCCCGGCTGCCGCAGCTCCGATCCCGTCGGCGCGGCTGGTGGTCCCCCGAGCGTCTCCCCTTCGCGCGGCGCTGGGGTGGCCCCGACAGTTATTCACTGCCCCTCTGCAGTGGGACAGCCCTGTTATCCCCCAAAAAAAGCCCGCTCGGGTGATGGCAGCCCGCTCCAGACACGCCACGGGGTGCGACCCTTGCGCCCGCAGCCCCCTTGCCAAGGGTGCACGGTGTCACCAGGGTGCTCCCGCCTCTCCCACCGCTGCCATGCTATTATTGCTGCTTTCGGCAGCCAGGCTGCAGCAGGGCCACGGCCTCGCGCGTGCTTGTGCGAGCCTGCCACGAGGCATCTCGACCCTGGGAGCTGGCCCACTGCGGGGGCACCCACACCCCCAGGGCATTCCAACCCCCGGGACCTCTTCATCCCGGGAGCATCCCCGTCCTGGGAGCATCCTCATCCTGGGACCATCCTTATCCTGGGACAATCCCCATCTCAGGAGCATCCTCATCCTGGGAGCATCCTCATCCTGGGACTGGGAGCATCCGTATCCTAGGACAATCCCCATCCCAGGAGCATCCTCATCCTGGGAGCATCCTCATCCTGGGACTGGGACCATCCGTATCCTGAGAACGTCCTCATCCAGGAGCATCCTCATCCCAGGGCCATCCCACATCCTCCAAGGTCACACCTGTAGCACAGCAGGGACCGGGAGGTGGGGATGGTGGTAGCCCACCAAGGCATACATCCCACCGGTAACCCCACACCAGTAACCCCCAACGGTACCGCCATGGACCCTAAGGGGTCTTCATCCCTCCGGTGACCCCACCGGGATGCTCGCCCCGTTGCCAACCCACCAGTACCGCCCGGTGCCACCGCTCCTTACCTTCAGGTCGGGGGGCTTGGTGCGCGGTGGCGGGACAGTGCCCGCCTCGGGGACCGCCGCCGCCGCCGCCGCTTCCCCGGGCTTGGCCTCCATAGCGGCGGCACCGGGCGGTTCCCCCGCGGCGCCGGGGTCCTCCTCGGGCTGCCGCAGTTCGTCCGACCGGCACCGCTTCATACCGGTGCGCCGTGCCCCCGGGAGGCGGGGGTGCCTACGGCCGCGGCGGCGGCGGATGACGACCGGGCGGTCGCTGCGGGGCCCGCGGGCTGCGCGCCCCCGCCCCACCCGCGCCTGCCCCGCCGTGCCCGGGCCGGGCGGCGGCTCCGCGCCGCGGCGGCTCCGCGCCCGCCGGCATCGGCATCGGCATCCCCGCCGCCGCCGCCGCCGCCGCCGCCGGGACCTGAGTGGCGGCGGGGCTGGCCAATGGCGACGGGCGGTGGGCGGAGCCGACGGCGGCGATTTGCGGCGGCGGCCCGGAGCTGTCGCGGCGCGCGGTGCTGCCGGGCCCGCCGCCCCCGGCCGAGCCGGTCCGCGGAGACGGAACGACACCGCTGCCCTGCCCCGGGACCCTGCTTTGCCTTTCGTTTGCCCTTTTTAATTATAATTTTTAATTGTGATTAATTTTTTTTTTAATTTTTTTTTTTCCTCTCCCCCTGCGCTGCAGCCCGCCGCAGCCCCGCGGTGCTGACCGGCCAGCGGGGACCGTCCCGCCGCGGCCGAGGCTCTGCCGCCGCTTGGCCCCGGTGCGGGCGTGGCTTCAGGCGAGGGATCCGCCGGCCGCTGTCACCCGCCCGCTGCTCCCGATCCCCTCGCCCCGCGCCTCCCTGCAGGCCCCCGTCTGTCCCCCCCAGGCCGGCCGGGGGTGGGCGGAGGCCCCGGAGAGGGGTCGGCACCGCGGGAGGGCGGACCGGCGCGCTGGGCCCGTCCTGGGAGCCCCGCTGGCCTCACGGGACTACAACTTCCGGCGTGCCCCGCGCGGCGCGCAGGCTCCCCGAGCCGGTGAACTACAGCTCCCGGCATGCCTCGCTCTGGGGGTCCGGCCGGCCTCCTCCCCCTTTGCCCCGCGGCGCCCCGATAAAGGTTCCGCGCCGCACGCAGCGCGGTTTAGCTGAGGCGCTGCCCCTGAGGAGGAAGGCGGCGGCGGAGGGGGTAGGGGAGGCGGGAGGGGTGGGGGGGGGGAAAGCCGAGGGAAGCCCGGCCGCCGGGGGCGCGCCGTTCCCTCCGGGAAGGCGGAAAGGCCGGGAGAGGCAGCCTGTCAGGGGCCGAGTGTCCCCCGCGGTGGGGAGGGGATAGCGGAGCGGACCCGGAGGACATGGAGGGCGAAGGGGCCCCTTCGTGGCGGGGTCCCGGCGGGGGCGGCGGGGTGATCCGCGAACTATGCCGCTCCTTCGGCCACTACAACCGGCACCTGGCTCGGCTGCAGCACAACCTACGCGAGACCAAAAAGTTCTTCCGCGACGTCAAGTACTCCCAGGGGCACCCCTTCTCTTCGACGGCGGCTGGCGAGGGGTTCCCCGCCGGCGACGAGGCCCCCCGGGACGGCCCCGCGCCCGGCGGTGAGAGGGGGACGGGGGAAACCGGGCAGGGCCTGCGGCAGGCGGAGAGGCCTGTGTTTGGGGTGTGAGGGAAAATGGAGGCGGGCTGTGGGCATAGATGGGGGAGAAGGGGGCCTGTGGGGTGAGCTGTGGGCAGTGAGGGGTGGGCTGGGGGCTTCCCAGGGTTGAGTGAGCAGGGGGAGAGGGCGAAGGGGTGCTGCTGGGGGGGCTGTAGGGCCTGTAATGGGGGGGGGAGATGGGCTGTGGGTGCATATGGAGAGCTGGGGTGTGAGAGGGTTTGTGGGGCGAGCGGGTGATGGGGGCTGTTGGGGACACTGGGCCCTCTGCCCATCTTCCGAACGGCCGCCCTGCAGAGCGGGAGTTGGGAAGATGTGGTAGGCAGGAGTCAGCGACTTGCGGCGTTGGTGCACCTCGCAGTGTTTGTCTTGGAGTCCTGTGGGAACCGTGCCGGGCTTTATTCATCAGCTTTGTCCTCATGTGTCACTGTTGACAAATATTGCTGGTGGTGGGAACCCTCCTGCCATGTGCAGAACTTCGCCTTTGCATAAGACTGTCTTGTGAGAAGAGTTTAGCGTGACATTAAATATATATAAAGATCTTCTTTATTCATTTCCAAATGGTTTGTGACTCATCTCTGTTGGCTACTTGTCCAAGATGCTTGTCCATGCTTGTCTTATGCTTACAATTCTGATTCAAAAATTGAAGTGTTGTTGAGCTCTTCTGTCAGTCTATAAAAAAAAAAAAAAGTACTGTTCAACATAAACTGTGAGAATAGAAGTGAGGGTGGTGAGGCCCTGGTGCAGGTTGCCCAGAGAGGCGGTGGATGCCCCATCCCTGGAAACATTCCAGGCCAGGTTGGACGTGGCTTTGGGCGACCTGGTCTGGTGGAAGGTGTCCATGCCCATGGCAGGGGGTTGGAACTCGATGGTCCCTTCCAACCCAAACCATTCTGTGATTCTATGACTGCAGCAATTGTGTAACATTTACTGTTCTTAAAACCAAAACTTTTTGAGGTTTTTCGAACTCATGAACTGCTGATGTGTTCCAGGTGAGGCACAGATCAAGTTAATAAACCTGCTCCTCGTTAGAAGGTGAGAAGTCGTGGTGGCTGTCTTGAGGGGAGTGTGGAAAGAGGAAGGATAGGATGAAGAGCAGGACTTGGTAAAATAATGGAGGCTGGCAGTTTTCTTAAATGAGTCAGCTGCAAAATAACTGTGAACCAATGGTTATTATTTTTTTTTTTTAAGATATGGAAAGACACAAGCCTGAAACCCAGACCCTTGATGTTGCTTATTACCTTTGTGCTGAATAATCACCTTTGGACAGAGCTTCATGTTCGTGTAAAATTTTGCTTGTATTGTGCATTTCCAGTACTCTCTGAAACTTAGTGGCTGGTAACAAAGTTTTTTTTTTTTTTTTTTTTTTTCTCCTTGGTCTAACATGGGGAGATTATTTTTAGTCTCAGAAGGTTTAAGGAGCACAGTTCTGACTGACTTCAGAACCACTTTTTTTTCTGGAATCTGCCCTACAGGTGGTGTCAAAGTGAAATGAGTTTTGACCGAGCTGTTCTGCAGACTTTTTGTGGTGCTCTGCAGTGTGCCGAGGCGTGAATGCTAATGTTTTGTGAAATACAAAGGAACTGGGAAGTGAAATGGACAGGACACTTATTGCCTATGGTTGAAGTGGAAAAATAAACTGTGAAAGTAAATTTAGATGTCTTGGAAACCAAACAAATGTGAAGGAGTTTGCTTTTGAGACACCTGTGAAGTTAGTGCAATAACACAGCAAGGCAACTGCCCTTCAAATCCACCATAACTCAGGCAACCTAAAGCACAGCCTGGGTTACTCTGTCCAAAACCAGACCTAAGTATCTGCTAAGCTGAGTAGCAGCCACTGACCTTTCAGGTAAGCTGGGTCAGTCGGGGTTGGGTACTTGAAGGAGCAAATGTGTACTTGCTTTTACATCCCACCCTCCTCTGCTTAGGAGGAGGACAGGCAATATTTGTCAGTAAACGATTGTCGTTGACCAACTGTTCCCTCTGTGGCCTTAGTACCAGGACTTACTCCTCATAGTAAGAGAACTAAAATAAATTCAAGGGAAAAAAAAAATATTGCCTTCCAGCTTCTTGTTTATGAGGGGAGGGAGAAAGTCTTGTTTTGCGCTGTCTGCATTTCTGAAGTGTTCAACAAAATATTGTCTGTTCTCTAGGTCTGCTTTGTCATGAATAGGCTTTTAGGAATGATTTGTTAAAGTACTGTGACAATCCTGTAGCTTTAGCCTGCGCAGATCTGGCAGCTTTTTATTCTGTTATTGTTAGCTAGTGTGTTTTGTACTGACGTTCTGTAAAAAGAAAAATCTTAATTAGGGACTCAGTAGCAGATTTTACTAAAATATGTAAAGATACTAAGAAAAAAAAAAAACCCAGCAATTCTGCTTTCTGCTAATTGTAGTTGTTTTCTTCATTCTGTGCTTCAAATAATTTGAACTCTTTGAATTTTTTTTGGTATTTCTTTTGCCTTATTTCAGAAATTTCTGTGAACTGAGCTGTTCCTCTTGTGCAGAGACCCACAGCGTCTCGAGAATTTTGGTGTTATCTTGAGTGTGCTGGGTGGAAAGCACTAGCCTTGGTAGACTTATGGCTCCATACATAGATGTATTTTGTTGGGGGTGAATGTATTAACCGGTGGATTTGGAAGAGTTTTCATCCTGATGCTGTATTGACCAAGGGTATGTATCCTGGTTAAACTGTGACTGCTCTGCCCGTGGTGCTGTGATCCTCAAAAGGTTAGGACTCCTATTGTGCTGGCAGGTATGTCAACATAAGAAGATGGGCTTTAAGACTAGATAACGTGTGGAGAGGTGGTCTGGAGGCTACTTGTGAAATAGCTCCTCAAACAGATGGGAGGAGGCGCTTTGGTAGCAAGCTTCACGTTAAGCAGAAGATGGAGCTCGGTTCTGCAGACCGTGGGGGCTGCTACCGTTGTGGCAGCGGCTCCTGTAGGAACTGCTTGTGTTGGTGAGTCGCCTGTGTTCTCCTGGGATTAACACCACTGTGCTGGGCTTGGTTTGTATAACAGAGTCTTCATCCTGACTCTTGTAGCAGTCAAAGCATGCTGCAAGTCATTGCCAGCACCACAGAAAGGTGCGGATTTCTATGGAAGGCGTCAGGATTTGCAATAAGCAGTATGAGAGTCTGGCCTTATTGAGGCACTGTTCTTACTTCTATTGAAGATAGAATAGAAAGACAAGCAGGGTAGTTGGCCTTCCTTAAAAAGGGAAGATACTTAGGGCTTTTATAGATTCCATAAATTCAACCTAAGCCTCTTCTGCCAAGTGTTTCACTAAATTTTGAGATGTGTCTTGGTGAGAGACGTTCTTGTTCTTGGACAGGCCTCCTTTCATCAAAAGGAGCTTAATAGGTTGCACGCGCTTAAGATCTACCCCTGCAGCCTTTTTTTTTGAAGTTTTTTATCACATGTCTCCAAAGGATACAGTATATGGATATGGTATGTAGCACCAGCCCAAATCTTTGGCAAAAGTCCTGTCACAAACAGGAGCTGCTCCCACGGATCTGGGAGTATCGCTACATCTCTTCAGTAAGCAAGTTCTAAGTCTGGGTTTTGTTAGGTACCACAGGAGGTCATGTTCCTCCCAACTTGGATTCTTCGTGTTCAGATTAGTGGCATCACCTTTTAAATACTGTATGAGTGTTTGTGTCTTACTCTAATGTGCAGAAATAATAATATACTTTCTGCAATGTGGAATATGAGCAGCAGCTCCATCGCTGTGACTCTCGTGAGGTTTTTGAGACCCTGAGGTCACTGTAGGACATCCAGATAGATACGCGCAGGGCTGAAACAGCTGCTGTGACTTAGGTGCCTTGCTGGTGCACTGGGTTAGCTGTGATATGGCTGAATCTCACTTTTGGAGCTGCTTCCAGGTTTGTATTCCCCATACTTGGAATATCTCGCTCTGACATAAGGTTAAATGTGATGGCTTTGTTGCTGATACCACTTGTAGTAAACCTGTTGAATAAATGCTGATCGCGGGGAGGCTGTGTACATGAAAAGATGAAAGGTGTTTTAAAGATGTAGTATTTATAGATCCTTTCCATGCGTCAGTAATTTCAGCTAAGCTGCTGTATTTCAATCATTTTCTGCGTTAAGTACCCGTAAATACAGAGGCTGCCCAGAGTGAGGAGAGGGTGCAATCTGCCTCTTTTCTTTTCGAAAGCAAAGGAGGCTTCGTGGCCTGTAGAATGCTGTCTGAATTACCTTTTTCATGCTTGGTAGCTGAAGAGCGAGCCCGAATTCCAGCTGAAATTTCAATAGATGTAAGCAGATCAAAGAAATTCTTTATCTTGTAGATAAAGGCTTAAATGTGCTATTTGTGGAGTTTTGCCAATTTCTGTCTTCTGTGAACTGCGAGCCAGATTCTGTTCTTCAGTCACTTGATGTGGCCGCTCTGCTTTGGTTGTGGATCTTGAAAGGCTTGTTTAAGGAACAGTTATGGCGAGTCACACTTCAACAAGTGTGACTTAACATTTTCCAAACTGTTGGTTTATGAGGGTGAGCATTTGGGGCTGTGTGGGGCAGGGGTGCAGGAGAGGGGCTTGCTGAGGCACAGAGAGGGGTTCCCCTCAGTGTTGTTTGGGATGGAAGGATCCCCTGGATGGAGAGAACTCCTCCAGCAGTCCTATTTCCAGACTTCAGATTTGAAGGGGCAGTAGATCTTAAGCAAGAGGTTAAAGAAGCCTTAAACTGCGTCTAAGACATAGCCACAGCAACGCGTAGTGTGGCTCCCAGTTTGGATGAATTCAATTAAAGTAGAGGACTGGAATGCTATCAGAATAAGGACTAGAATAGCTGGTGTATGTGATCTGTGACTTGGTCATTAGTCTTGAGGAATATCTTAGTACATGAGAGTATCTTGTTTTCTTGGGACTTGAGATGCTGAAACAATTTTGGATGCCAGGACATGACTCACTAAAGGAATTTTAATAGCCCTGGTGAAACAGGACCTTCCCCTACAAAATCCCTGCTGGATCTTCTCTGCTGTATTGTGTTTGAGTCTCTTTAATCTGTCGTTCTTGTCAGTTTGCTTGTTACCAGGGCAATCATACTGGTTTACAGCTTTCAGATTTGGCAGTTCTTTTGGGGACTGGTGTCTCCACTTGGCATTTCATTCTTGGGTGCCATCTGCCTTCAGATCTGGAGACTTGGGCTAGCTCTCTGGCTGTGGTGGAACACTAGCTGTTTTGTACTCACAAGGATTGTGCTGAAGTGCAGCAGATGGGGAATTTGTTTGTATCTTTTTTTTATTTTTTTTTTTTGGTACTACCAGAACTATTCCTTTGCTATGCATAAGGTAACACAAAGCTCTGTAGACTTCAGCTTATGTGACTGAGCGTGGGAAAAGCTGTATTTAGGACTTGTAAAAGAATACAGGAGCTAAATTCAGCACTGAGACTGAATTCATGTAGGATGGCAAATGCAAGGAGTTGCAGCATCATGGACTAAGAATCCAAAAGGCCTGGTCAGTGGGATGGTGCAACTGATGGTTCAGATGGAAGAGGGGTTAGGAGTGTGATTACAGGGAGTCCTGGCTACTCTGAAGAAGATAAGGATATTGCGTAATTTCATTTTATAGCTTCAGTGTTGTTCTTAATAAGAGCATGTATCAAACTGTGCCTATTTAGTTGAGTTATATAGTTAGGAAACGAGGACTGTTAGTGTGATGAAAGGAGAGAAGCCGTTTCTCACTATGTTTTAGATTGCATGAAGAACCTTCTGGCTGCTAGCGAGGAGTGTCTTCCCTTGGGCTCATCTCTACCCTGGCTGGTGAAAGCATGACAGTTTCTTTAGATGCTGTGATTGTATTTCTGTCAGAGGGAATTGCCGGCAGAGCCTATTAGTTCTGCTACCATGCAAACTTGGTCTTGTCATCTGCTTCATGGAGAGAAGCAATTTTGCAAGAATGCCTTTCCTTCGGGCTAGAAAGGAGCTTTTGCTGCTTTAATGTCAATGATCCTAGACTTTGGTCAACAAGCCTGTGCAGTAATACTCTTGGGATTTGGTTGATGCAAAGTATTTGACATTTTTAAGTGTGTGGGTGGAACTGTCACCAATTCATAGTTGATCTAATTTATTTCTGGTATGTAACGGGAACGTTCTGTACAGCCAAGCCATCAAAACTTGGGAAGAGTTAGCCTTGGGGACCCACTGGGGCTCCTTGAACTCTGGAGCAGGGTGAAACACTGTTCCAACCCAAGCCTTTGGTTGTTTCAACCTTGACAACTGTTTCCTCTTGACTTCTAGGGCCTACCATTAGTGTTCCACTAACCTGCTGAAGAGAGCTCTGTGTAAACACTTTCCAGTGAAATAGATGGGGAGAGGAATAACAAACTTGTCTTAATGGCTTTGAGAATCAACCTGCTGTGGACCGCTGTGTTGGTGCAGTAGAAACGTGGGATTGCTGACACTAATTTCAGGATAATTCTTGGTGCTACGTGGGTTTCTTGGCGGGATGAGGAGCAGCAATGTCTGAACTTTTTGTGTTCAGCTAGCTTAGAGATAGGTGACTTATTGTTCAGCTAACCTGTTCTAATGCAGTCTGTCCTCAATTTCAGGGGAGAATTTCATTTCCTTCCCTCGCCATGAGGAAGAGCATCTCCAGCGGACTGTGAGCTGGCACCCTTGCCTTCTGATTCTTGGCCAGAACTGTAATGCCAAATGCCAGTTACTCAACGTATTGCTGGGCGAGAAGCTGCTCCCTACCACCAAAATCAGCAATGAGGAGAATTGTAAGAGGCGACGGATCCGTTTCACGCACGGGACACAAACGCGGATTAGCCTAGCGCTGCCTGAGCAATATGAACTGGTCCATATGATGGCAGCCCACCGAGGGCACTGGGACACGATACCAGAGGAGGACTTAGAAATCCGTGGCGACAGCGAAGATCCTGCTCACCGCATAGCGGAGCTGGAGGTCATGCTGCCGTACTCGCTGCTGAAGGTAACGAGGTGTCCATCGTCATAGTGAACTTGTGATGTGACATTTGTAGTCCCTGATAAAGCTAATGCTGTAAACTCTCCAGCATATGATTTTTTTTTTTTAATTAAAGGAGAAGCTGGAAGTGTAGTGCTAGGATTTTAACTGGACATCACTGCCTAAGCTTGTGTGCTGTTGTTTCAACGCTGACTCTTAGCATTATCATTCCTCTAACGTTTCCATCCATCTCAGAAGCCAAGCCTACTCAGATGTAACTCCAAGTATCTTTTAAAATTTTACTCCAGTTTCAAGGTCGTTCAGTTAGCTTTCCTGTCTGATAGTAACTAGAAGCTTTCATATGAGGATATGTACTTTTTATCTCTGTCCTGAAGAGCTTGTTGTCAGAATAAAAAAAGATTCTTAATTCCAACCTCTGATAAAATGACCTGACTTTATTTGAGAGGGTGTATTCTTACATTTCTGTGGTGTCAATGCAAATCGAAGGTGTTAAGAACAAGAAGGTGGGAGTCGTTCTCAGTGCTGTTTCTAACGTTCTCAGTGTCTTGCTTTGACTTTCCTTTTACTTGTCCATAAAACATGTTCCTGTCTGTGAGTGATGCAGTTTGCTATTTAGCAAATATCTTTAAAGGTGAGGGTTGTGTTTTGTAGCTTTGTACAGCTTGCATAAACCTTCGTTGCACTGCGTATCTTATGTCGAGCCTTTGTTATTGCCGTGTAATGCTTCTGGAGCCTTGTGTTTGGCAGTGGAATATCTGGAATAGATAATTAATTCTTAAATATAAATTGCTTAAGTGCAAAGAATATGATCTGCTGTCACATGAATAAGAGTATGAACTTCATAGTTGCACAAAAAATAGCAAGGTAATTTTTTTCTGGACATATGAATTGAGATATGATTGCAAATAGGCAGAAAATGAAGGCCCAGTCTATCTTTATCAGTTTGAAATACGTATTACAAACCCAGTCTGTAGCCTAATTTAAGCCTATCCTAATGAGATCAGCTGAGTCTATGTATGTTGTAGTGCCTTTGTGGCTTCCTGAAACACCGAAACGGAACAGAGAGGCCGTGCTTGTATAAGCTGTGTGTGAGGCATCCACTGCTTTCCCAAAGAGCACCAGATCAGGGGCTGGTGCTGCAAAGTAAATGCCTCTTCTGGATCCTCTGCTTGTAAAATCCTGCCTTGCTATGCATAAAAGAGTATTTAACTTTACATTTATTTTGCTTGGTTACATTTTTATACGGGCCAGTTTAGACACGCTGCAGTTTACCACCCTCTTTCAGATTTCTCATGTGAGCGACAAAGATCCCTCTGTCTGGCTTTGGTTATATTTAGGACACTTAGATGAAAACAGTTACTCAGATTAATTTGAAAAGGGTTGATGAAATAAAAAGCTCTTCCAATAGAAGGAGAGGGAGGGTGAATCACAGCTAGCTTCACATTGAGTCAAAGGATTCCTTACATGAATTCAAGGGGCTAAAGGAAGAACAAAATTTCTGAAGGCTGATAGGAAAACATAATGCCTTTTAGCAGGTAATTGGGCAAGGGATGGCTTCCTGCTAAATTGCAGGAGTGTGACCTCCTGTGTTTTTTCCACTATTCTAGCTAACGTGCGTTTTCCAGTTCCACTCAGCACACAGCAAGACAATGAAGTTTTTAAAGTAAATATCCGCTAGTCACGGACACCGCTTCTGCGACTAGCGGAATATATATCTGGAGTAATAATGGATGAGGTTTTCTGGACCCTATCCAAAGTTGCATGTCTGCAGAACTGCTCTGAAGGAACTTCTGCTTTTTCTTAATTTGTGGAACAAAACTAGTCGTCTAATAACAACTGCATGCTTGATAACGTGATGTTAAGTACAGATCTGAGGGATTTAGCTTTGCATAGAAACCAAACAACTTGGAGGAGCTCGGCACCTTTTGGGCAGAGGGGGAGAGAAATCAATCTGAATTTTACCCCACCTGTTACTTAGAATCTCTGTATTTTCATCTGTTTATCTTTCTCCTAACAGCAGAGTGCTTATTAGTACTGTGCTTCACGATAACCTTATATTCTAGATATTCAGACACCTTGCTAGTGTTTGAAGAAACATTTGCAGGCCTTTATTGTGGAGATGAGAATTTCATTTGTGGCTTTCTGCGTTTGAAATCACATTCATTCCTTATAGCGGAATGCTTATCTACCAGTGGGATGCCATCAGAGGAGCTGCCGGTGATTTCGGACCTGGGGAATGCTGCGCAGCTCTTCAGCCCGAAGCACCTCTAGAGACATAATTGTGCAGGCTGGCTCGGGCACCTAGATTACACGCTGCTGTCTTGTGCCAGCACTTAATGCTGAATCATGCTTCTTGGTGCAGATACTTGTTTGTTAAACCTGAACTCGTTAGCCATTGTTCTAGTAAAGAAAGGCTAAGTTATTTGTAAGTGAAGAGTACCCAGATATTAAGTAAACTACTTGTTTTACTTGGAGATAAATTCAATGCAAGTGTAGAATATATCACTTTTTAATATTGAACTGCTGGTGGAGCACCTTGAGTTTTGTTTTTTTCTTGAGTCTGATAACCTCTAGATACCCAGGATGAGACCACGCTTGCCTTTCTGTGTTACTGAAGAATGTCTTAATCAAAACTTGTTTCACAGAAAAGGGGGTGAGGAGGAGGGAGCCAAATATTTCATTTGCATGAGTCCACTGCTGTGTGAACACTGCCTTGTGCTAATAGGTATGTGAACTGAGTTGTTTCTAAAAGTAAACTACCAGGGAAGGAAGAAGTTTGGCAAAGCTGCTCTGTTCCTTGGGGATCACTGTGCACAGGAATGCATCTAGGTCATGGGCAATAATCCACCTAGCCAGACAGATTATTAGATTTATAGTGGGAGTAAACAGTTGGCTCTTTCCCTAAATCTTATCAGTTGTGCCTGGAAGCTGAAACGGGCTTCTTTGAAGTATTGGTTTTTGTCTGGATGGTACAGCTGAATTGGGAGGAGGGTGACAGGGCTGAAAGCTTCCTTTGTCATGCCTTCGTCTTGCGTTGTGCTTCGTGCGACTTTGAGTCTCGGGCTGAAAAGTTTTAGCCAGGGCTTGTAGGGAAAGAAGAACTTTCAGCTGCTCTGACAAAGCTGGAAAATGAATGAAGAAATGTCAGATGGTTCTGTGAGCTCTAACAGAAGAACTGAATTAGTTTGGCTTTACGGCTGCATTTCTGCAGGTACTACAGCAGTGATTCAGGTCATATGAATTAGTAGTTGTTACACATAGAAAAGAATGTGGTTAAGTTCCTGTTGGGTGGCTGTTTTAATGTACATCCTGCTTCAAACTTGGAAGGACGTGCCCTGATCTCCTTCTTGAGAGTATCTTTAGTGTGTTTGGTTGTGGTGTTAATAAATAGAACTGAAAAGCTTTCACATAGGCTGGGGCACTCTTCCTTCCACATAGCACCAGTTTACTTTGAGGTATGCTGAGGTGCTCCTGCCACTTACCAACGTCAAATACCTGAAGTTATCTTCATCTGTCCCTTTACGCTGGCATAACTGAGGGTAGAAGAAATTGAAAATGCCAGCACCATGAAATTATTCTTCCAGCCATGTGAAACCTGTTACCTATCTCTAGTTTCGCTTGCTTAGTGATATGTCTTTTACAGGGGAAGCTCATGGTCAGAAAAAGAGCATTGCTTCTCAGACTGTTTCGTGAGTGTGTACACCTCACAGGCTTTCTTGTGCTGGCCCTTCCAGCAAAGGTAAAACAAAATTCCAGCATGAAGTGGGGCTCAGAGTCATTGCACAAAATCCAAGCAGTTATGTTCTGAAGGACAGCAGTGTTTGCTGGGCACCAGAGATGTAGCTCAGTTTTCTTACCTGGGAGTCTCTCTAGATTAGAGTTACTGAACTTCTGACTCAGATCCCCATGGAAACGGAATAAACTGGCAAGATTTCAGAAAAATTAGGAGGGAGTGTGTGTGTGGAAAAAAAGTTCTAAGTAGAATTTAGGGGTGTATATATACCTCAGATTAATAGGGAGGCAGTGAAATTAGATCACATGTAATAAATGTAGTAACTGTCAAACTTCAGTGATTCACAGACTATTCTTAGAAGGCAGAGTATTCAAATTGGCTTAGAAAAAGACTGAGCTGCGCCTTCAATCATAATCTGTTTGGGAGGAGTTTGGATAAAAATCTGACTGAATTGGGATAGCATCTCAGCACCTCAGTGAACTAAGCAAACGGTGATTAAACTGCCCGAAGCCTGGCAAAATAGGACAAAAGGTCCTCTTGGGATGTAGCAAATAAACTCTTTTTAACTGATTTGGAAATGAGGAATTATCTGTTGACTTGGTGAAATGGCACGCTTCAGCGGTCCCTGAATGCATTTAGTGGGACTCCACTTGTCTTACCATAGGTCAAGACCTACTTGATCCTTGACTTTAATTCTTGTTCTGGGATATGGGATGCAGTGGTCATCCTGGCAAGACTGAATCTGTAGATGAGTACGTCGTGTGTCTGCATGGTGTTCTTTTTAAACTGTCTTTTTTTTTTTATTTTTTTTGCATTGCTGTTGACAGCACCTCTGCATTGTATTTTAAGAGGAAGAGCTGTAGCTCTGATTTTGGGTACCTGATGTTCAGATTGCTAAGTGGGAGGCTTTGATGTTTTAAAAAAGGGCCTTTTAGTTAAGGAAAAGATGAAGTTACTTGACAGAAATTTCATGCTTACAGCTCTGTCAGAAGGGTTCAAGTGTGTTTGTAGCGGTGTGACCTTGTGAGAACCAGCTTAAAAATCTTAGGAATCCAGTGTGAGTCGTAGATATTCCCCATGTAGGAAGACTTGATCCCGAATAGTATGAAGCTGCATAGACAGCGCTTAAACTTCTGTGATGGTCTTTGGAAAAGCCTGAGAGGCCTCTGTGGAAACAGAAGGACCAGTTGCTCGTGCTGTGTTCGGTTGCCTGTGTTGGTTTTCTCCCTGTCTCCTAGAGACAGCACTGGCTTCCTCCTTTGTTTACAGTTGCTGGCGTGAGTCATCTGTTCTGGTGAATGTTGCAGCACTGCACATCCCAATCTGCTCAACCTCCTGTGCATCAGACAGGTTTGAGTTCAGCGCCAAGGAGTCCTGTGGCCGGAATGACTTCCTCTTAGCTCTAGGAGCAGTCGGGAGACGTGGTCAAGTCATTCATTTTTCTGGTGGAGAAAAATTATTGAAGATTTCTTAATTATTACCCCCTGTTACGAGTCAGGAAGCTGGCACTTAAATTCTGTCTTCACTGCAAAGCCTGTGACATTTTCTTTCCTTATTTTAGTAGAGCAGTACATGCAATTCTAACACTGTTCTTGCATATCCAAAGGTGAATCTTGTCTCCTTCCTTGGAAGGAAGGAAGCAGGTTTCAGAACTGGCCCTTTTTAGCAGGGTTAATAAGTTATGTCAGCAGGAGCATATGACCAAAGCAGTGAAACCCTGTGCAGTAAGAAAATAAGTAACTAAAATACATCTCTTAGGCTTTGGTTGGATTTGAAGAAAGTCATAACTAAGCTCATCAGAACCATCTGTTCCTCCTCGTCCGTCCTTTGTCTGTGAGCTCTTTGGAATCTGTTATTGTGCTGCCTTTGTTTTGGCAGTGGTGGCTAGTGTAGTGCTTTCTACTGTTGGAAGCTACACTGAAAACTGACAGCGTGAATATCTGCTGAGAGCGCTGCAGATCTGGTAAACATCAGTGGGAGAGAGGTTGTTGCAAAATGAGGCAGCTGTCAGCTAAAGAATAACACCTATTCTGTGATAGCACTTACCTGGGCAACTTGTTCTGAGTTTTGTTCTGAACTAGGGTAAAATTCAAAGGCACCTGGTACAAAATAAGAGTTTTGGAGTCAGTGGGCACTATTCCATGTCTGGGTGTGTCCTTGCGAGAGGGCTGTCATCAGCCGTGCAGGTAGGCTGTGTACTAAAGCAGGATGCTGTATGTGAGAGTCCGTAACTATTCTGTAGTGTTTGAATGTTTCTGGTTTTGCACTTTGTGAATGAATTACAGTGCGTTTTTGCATGTATCAGTTTTTAAAAGGATCTGTACGAACCTATTTTTTTTTTTACTTCCTCACTTGCTAGGAAGTGGATGTTGTGGTAGCACCGTGTCGTGGATTCCAGTCTGCTGAAGCCACCTTGGGAGAGTACATGAACCAAGTCTTGCCTGTTGTCATCTTTGCCATCAGCGAGGCTGAACTTTCGTCGTCAGATAAGAATGAACTGCGTGAAATCAAAGAGAAATTCTCTTTGCCCATTTTCTTCTTCAAAGTACCAGAGTCAGGAGTTGAGCTGATCTCTCCCAAAAAACCTGATCATGAAAAGTCCTCCCTTTACAGCCAGCTGGTGGACTTGGAGTACCTGAGCACCAACCACTGCAGCTGCGGGGCCCCTGCTCCTGATGCCGATGCCCAAAGCATGCTGGTGGAGCAGTTTGAGAAGCTCCGTCTCCTAAGCACTTTTTCCAGGCAGGTGCTTCAGAAGCATCTTGTGGAAGCGGCTACCAGTTTAAATGAGGTGCACTGCCGCTGCTTGAACATCTTCATCAACCAGGCTTTTGACATGCAACGAGACCTGCAAATCACCCCCAAGAGACTGGAGTACACCCGCAAGAAGGAGAATGAGCTCTATGAGTCTCTGATGAACATTGCCAACCGCAAACAAGAGGAGATGAAGGACATGATCGTAGAGACTCTTGGCAATATGAAAGAGGAGCTCTTGGAGGATGCTGCTAATATGGAATTCAAAGGTAACTACTGGCAGGAGAGTAATGGGAACAAAGAGGTTAGGGGCTTAAAGGAGAGTGGCACAGTAATATTTACCATCTGCTAAGGGATGGTTGAATGGCAGTCTAGGCAAATGACTTTGCAAGAAAATTCAGAATTAATACTCAAAGGATTTTTCTGTAGTATCTCCTGGGTAAAAAAGCAGCGTCCTCAAATGAAGAGGCCTGAAAATATTAAGTCTTGGTTTCTTATAAATCAGACTTTTTCCTCCAGTGCTTGCTGCACATTTCTGGGTTACGGTATTTTACTTTTCTGCTTTAATTCCCTATTCTGCCAAAGAAGAAGATGAGACTCTCTCAACTTTACTTCACTGGATGTGGTGAAACTTGGGAATAAATGTGTCCTAAGAAAAAAAAGCTGTTTGAGTTTTAGTGGTGAAGGCTTGATTTGATTTTTTTTTTTTTTTTTTTGGGTCTGAGGGAAGTTTGCTTGACTTGGGTATAGAACCTCTGAAAATAAAATCCTTCTGTGTAGGTAAGGTTTTCCTAAAAAAAAAAAAAAAACCAAAATCAAGACAATGTGTTGTGCTCCTGAGGCCTACACTTGGCATTTGATGTGTTTCTGGGAAATGTGAGAATTGTCGCTGCATCTTCTAGTACCAGAACTTCCAGGAACACGCAAGCTGGAAGCTTAGGAAGGATGTGTAAACTGTGAAGGCTGAGAGGCTGTCCAAACTTTGTCTGCAAGAATACATGGTCTGTCATAAACATCAAAGTGAAGATTTGTAGGTTGGTACTCCACAGCTCTCTTCTGCTTGCTAAGTGGAGATTTACCATAACGATCACTTCTGTTCTAAGAAAATGCAGTTCACTGGGCTGATGGGGAAAGGTTTTTCTATTTAAAATAAAATCAGAAATAACTCCAGGCCAGTGGTTTAGAAGAAATTATTTTTTTTTCTGATTTGAGTGCTCTTCTGAGGCATGAAAGAGGCAAAAACTCCAGATAATTTTTTGTCTTTACTTACTACTTCCCAATTTCAAATTGGAGTGCTATCTCCTGGGACAAAGAGGAGAAATGATGGATTATGTTTAATCCTGCACATTAGGATCTGGATCTTCTTGCTTCTGCAGGTGGGAAATGGATAAGATTGTTCCTTTCTCTTGCCATGTTCGCTTTGTAGGGCCAGTACAAAGTGTAGTCCTCATAAAGAGCTTGTTTTAATTGCAACCTATTTGCATGCTGCCAAAAACCACAACAAACTAGCAAATTAGCAACTGATCTAGTTGGGGATGTCCCTGCTCCTTGCAGGGGGGTTGGACTAGATGACCTTTGAAGGTCCCTTCCAACCCTAACCGTTCTATGATTCTATATGCTAAGGGTATAGCGAGTGTGTTAATTCTACCTGTTTAGGGCTGCTATGGCTCCAGTATCAGGACAGACAGTTCTGTCTGTCCCAGGCTTTACAGAGTCGGAGCACTGTAGCGCCGGAGTTCAGAATTTTGTATGTGCAGGAGGATGTTTAGGGGCAGCACAAGATAAAACACCTGCAGTAAATGTGTGTATGTTTATACGCACAACAAATATCGCTTAGTGTAGCATCTTGTTGGCTATCACTGTCTGAAGTAATATCCTAAAAGAGGAAAGGTGGTGTTTTGAGTAGCTAATGCCATCTGCCGATCACTGGATTTGTTTTAAGTGTGTTAAGACTGTTGTTGGCCAAAGTCCAGAGACAAGGTCTTCAGCTCCTGGTCGTAATCTAGTATTATTGCTCAGAGTGGTTACAGTGCGTGAGCAGTGATTGCTCAGTGCTTGTTTAAAAATACCAAGTGGTAATCCACCTTCTCAAGGTACTAGGGGAAAAAAAAAAAAATAAATCATGTAACCAGTGTGGCTGTTAAATCACTTCCTTCCTAACGCTCAACATCCAGCAGTGCTTATGGATTGCGGTGTGGCTTGGAAGAATTTTCTGGTCTGTGCTGCTTTAGAAAGACAGCTTTGTGCTTCTGCCCTTTAGTTTTTGAGATGATAGTGGACTTGTCATCACTGTGCAACTGTAAAGCTGCGGTAGCTACAGAATGCTTCTGTAGAGTCTGTCACATGTTAGCGTTGAGTTTTCTGTGCATTTGAAGGCCAGTGAATGGAAGCAAACATTGGAATATTTTCTACTTCCATCAGATGTGATTTTTAGCTTCACTGAAACTGGAGTACCAGATCTGGATTCCGGGAGCTACTCTAAAGCTTTAGTACTTCCTATCACAGAATACCAAATTACTCAAAATCTGTAGCACTGGTTTTGGGACCTCTGTAAAACTGACATTGCAGCATTAGACACACAGCCTGGCAAAAATTTAATCCTTAGCGATAGTCGGTATAGGTGTTCTTGTGTTGCTCATAGGTTTCTTTGCATGACACCTGTTGGCTTCAGGTTTTGTCATCTGCGTGTGAAGTCCTGAACCTCCGAAGGAGCAAAATGGCAGAAGAGCGTTTGGAGCAGAAGCTGGCTGGGCTGGGGCTGTGCTGTAGCTCCTTTGCAGCTCTCAGTAGCCATTGTTGCAACTGTGATGTGTTGAGTACAGAAGATGCCTTTTCCTTTTTCTTTTGTGCAGATATCATCATTCCTGAGAATGGAGAACCTGTCAGTTCCAAGGACATCAAGTGTTGTATTAAGCAAATTCAGGAACTGATTATTTCTAGGCTAAACCAAGCAGTTGCCAACAAGTTAATTAGTTCAGTGGACTATCTGCGAGAGAGCTTTGTAGGGACTCTGGAGAGATGTCTGAAGAGCCTGGAGGAGTCGTGGGAGGTTTCAGTACATCCTGCAAGGAGTCTGGAGAAGTCAAAGGATGTTTCTGTACACATCACGAGCAATTATCTCAAACAGGTATAGTGGCTTAAATGGCTGTCTAGAATATTCTTAATAATTGTCTTTATCCTGACCCAGCAAGGGTGGGAGGAGACTGAGATGCTCAGTTAAATTAGAGGAACGCAGCCCTGGAGTGTGTGTGGGTCTGATGTCGTTAAGGGAGGTGCTAAAACAGGGGAACAGTCACTTAAAGGCCTAGTGCTTATCTTTCCAAAATCTGTATATAGTAATCAGGTTACAGCCTAGAAACACCTATGAGCTTAATAAAAATAAATAATAAAATAAATAATAAAAATGAAAAAATGAATAAAAAATAATAAAAATGAATTCACCGAAGTGAAGCATGGAGTATCCCATGTAGTACCATTTTTTTTTTTTTCATTTTCAGAGAGTCTAGTAAATTTTATGGTGACTATAGCTCGCAAAGTTCCCATACTTTCATCTTTCCCCTGCTTTCCAGATACTAAACGCAGCGTATAATGTTGAAGTTACTTTCCACTCTGGCTCAACAGTAACCAGGATGCTGTGGGAACAGATCAAACAGGTATGGGCATCTTTATCGTTTATTTATAGTGCACGTCACTGCATAGGCCAATATTTTTGGAGCAAAGAACAGCTCTCTAAATTTGACTCTGGGCACACGCATTGGAAAGCTGTTGCTTCCCCACTCAGCACTAAGGCTGTGTATGTAGTTTATTCCTGGGGATGCTAATATTTAATTTAAAGCAAACACTTCTTTAGTGTTTTATTTCAGTTCTGAAACAGCAAAGGAATGATGATCAGCACTTTGGAACTCTAGCTGTTTATGCTTTGGGTAACTGGTTGTTTATTTGGGTTTGGGGTTTGTGCTTGTTTTGCAATGTGTCTTGATTCAGATCAATTCACTTTTGTCCTTCCAGACCAGATTTCCTCAGGTCTTTGGTTTAAGTTTATATGTTAAAGCATTCATCTTTCTGAAGTTCCTGCTCTGAGCTATTGATGACCTTTACTGCCTTCTCCCTCTTGAGATTCCTTGTATGGATGGATGAGTGGAATATGAGTTTTTCCCAAATAGGTGCAAGTGCAGACTGAGTAGTAACAAACCTTCAGATTCCTCCCTCAGAAAGATCCAGACAGAGCGCGCAGCAGCTGGATTTCTGTGGCTTCTAATAAAGGGCGGGGCATCTTAATCACCCAGCAATTTAAGGGAAGTGGTGCATACCACGACCTAGGACTTCCGCACCTTGACAATGTGTCTGTCCGGCAAAAAGCTGCTTCACTGTGGCTTTCACCAGTTTAGGAACATCTGTCTTCCTGAGTCTCTGGGTTACTGCTTATGCTGCCTACTCTTTCAGCCTACAAGCTGCCCCACAACTCTGTTTTTCCAAGTGGGGGCTGTCTAGCTATGTGTGTTCTTGGTCAGACGTGAAAGGATGGTTGGCTCGTAGGAGTGAACTGGGCAGATAATCAGAAAAATCAAATCTTTTATTTAACGTGTACACAACAATATTGTGATCCATACCTCAAAATGGTTAGTAGTTACTGTAAGGTAATTATTTAGCCCGACTCCATGGCAGATGACTGTGCAGGATTACAAGGTATCTAAGCAATCTGAGTAAATTGACTGACCCTTTGCTTTTTTTGTGCCTTAATTCTGTTTCCTGTTTTGCTAGATAATCCAGCGGATTACATGGGTCAGCCCACCTGCCATCACCAGTGACTGGAAGAGGAAAGTTGCTCAGGATGCTATCGAGAGCCTCAGTGCGTCCAAGTTAGCCAAGAGCATTTGCAGCCAGTTCCGAACCAGGCTAAACAGTTCCCACGAGGCTTTTGCAGCTTCTCTGCGACAGGTCAGTGCGTGGAGCTGTTAAGAAAGTCTTGTCTCTTTCTTTTTATTGCAGAGATACCTAAAAGACCAACCTGTGCAGTTAATGCTGTCATTTTATAGGTAGAGGTGGCAGAGCTGATGTAAGTGCCCTAATACAAGGTCCGATTTTTAAACTAGGCATGCTTTAAGTAGAATCTCTACTCAGTTGTGCAAGGACCCTCAAACTCATTACACTAGGGCTTCAAACAAGGCAGGATTACAGTGTACATATGAGATATTTCTTGTAGTTAGAAGATGGCCACTCTGGCAGGCTGGAGAAAACAGAAGACCTGTGGCTGAAGGTGCGGAAGGATCATGCTCCTCGACTAGCACGACTCTCGCTGGAAAGCAGGTCCCTTCAGGATGTGCTGTTACATGGTGAGCATTATGCTTGATGTTCTCTGTTATCTTCTGCTCCCTCCTTCTGAAACAGTCAGTGGGTGTAAAGGAGTAGGAGGGGTGTTTTGCTTTTCACTCAACTACTTCAGTGAGCCTCCATCTGACACATCCTCAGTACCTTGAATTGTGCAGCTGCTGGCCCGTGGAAAGCTCTAGGCTGCCAGCCTGATAGTGTGTGGGAATAAACAAACCTGTTTTAATGTCTGACTAAATGGATGTTGTACCTTTCAGGCAAACCGAAGTTGGGCCGTGAGCTGGGCCGAGGACAGTACGGCGTGGTCTACCTGTGTGACAGCTGGGGAGGGCATTTCCCGTGTGCACTGAAATCTGTTGTTCCTCCAGACGAGAAGCACTGGAATGACCTCGCACTTGAGTTTCACTATATGAGGTGTGTGTGACATAAGTGCCTTTCTCATTCCATGTGGGTCTCCTTAACTTCACTGCTGGAAACAAATGCTATATTTGCATAGGCAGAACCTTGCTTACTGTAGTTCTACTCTGCAATCGGTGACTTGACCTCATGAAATGCTGGGTCTGCACCGTAGAAAACAGCACGGGAAACGGCTGCAGGCAGGTGCTGCAGTACAAACGGCTGCAATGATCCAGTGTTTCTTTGGCACTATAACCTTTAACAGGCTTTCTGGAGTTTCACTGGATCAGACTGCTTATGTTGTTATGGTCCTCAGAACTGTGGGGTGCTGTGAATTTTTACTGTAGAGCACATGGTATAGGTGTATCTTGCTGTTATGCTAAAGCTGCAGCTATTGGGCATTTTTCCTTCGCAAGGTGAGGCTTGGCCTGTGGTGGAGGGGAGGATATAAAAATCATGAACTTTCTCTGCTGAACTTTCTCTAGGTCTCTGCAGACACACGAGCGGCTTGTACATCTCCATGGTTCCGTGATAGATTACGGCTACGGAGGAGGCTCCAGCATAGCCGTCTTACTGATAATGGAACGGTTGCACAGAGACCTCTATACAGGACTAAAGGTAACAATCTCTGTATGTGTGCATTTTTAATATATACACTAAAAAAAAATCCATATCTAAACATGTATAATCTGTAAAACAAAGCTAGAATTGCTTAGTCGTCAGTATTTTTGGTAAATAAGAATAAGCAAAAGTAGCTTCCACTTGTAGGAATTAAATCTGTGTTTGTTTATTCTTCAGGCTGGGCTAGAATTAGAAACACGATTACAGATCGCCTTGGATGTGGTGGAAGGAATCCGTTATCTTCACAGTCAGGGACTCGTGCACCGGGATATCAAACTTAAAAATGTCTTGGTAAGAAAACTTTTGTATCTCGATAATCCTGAAATCTTATGTGATTCTTTTAGTGGGAGGGAGAGGTATGCTGTAAGTGCAGTAAGAGCTTTCTTCATGCAGAATCTGTTCACTTGTGGTATCGTTAGCCACAACGAGCCTTGCAGTGAGGTTTCTGTAACTCCTTTTTGTGCAGAAGGCCTAGGGGAAAGGGAGCAGTAGGGTGACTTCTCTTTGAAGGTAGCTTGAGCTACAAGTAGGACTTCCAGTTCTGGGTTCTATGAAATCCCAACCACACCCTCTATGGAGAAGACAAGTGAAGGCATGTCTTTTACTGAGCTTAGCTAGGTGAATGTCCAACAGCAGCCAAATAATCAGAGAAGCTTGCTTAAGAACAGATGCCCAACCCTTCAAATGTAACCGTAGTTTAAAACCTTAATATTTAAAAAGCAATACTAAAACTGAGAAGTATGGTTATCAGCTGCCTGTGTATAATTCTTCTACAGCTTGACAAAAAGAATCGAGCCAAAATCACTGACTTGGGGTTCTGCAAACCAGAAGCCATGATGTCTGGCAGTATTGTAGGCACACCCATTCATATGGCTCCTGAGCTCTTTACAGGTATGCTCATTGATTGAGTCCACTACTGTCCTGCTCTGGCTTGAATTTTGAAGGCCATTACTTTGAATTAATATTTCACCTTGAGTATGAGTGGAAAAATAATAAAAAAAAAAACAAACACAAAAAACCCCATCCCAAAACCAGAAGACTACATGCTTACAGTGCATGCTATGTAGTTTTTCCTGTATTTTAAGGATATCTGAGATGCTTTGACAAGATTGCAATCAAATTTAAGCAACCCTATTTGTGTTTAATCTAGAAAATATTCTTCAGGGTGGTTTTCACTAACAGTGAAACACTCATGACTGGCAGGCTAGACCTTGACCTTAGAGTTGGGCGTTGGCTTGGCCCTTCCGCACTTAGCGTGCTTGATCTTTTCTTATTCAGTGGGTGAATTTGCTATAAATGAGTACTTGCCAGACTTCTGGATTGAGAGGCTGATGTTAGCTCTGACAGAACTAAAGTTAAATTCTGTTGTTAAAGTCTGAAATACACCTGAGCACCTGTACCTGCAGTGATCTGTGAAGCTCAGCTTGGGAACTGCTGGTACAGGTTAAGTGTATAAATCCTCTGAGAATGGAAGGTCTTAACTTTTATCCCTCCACCTTTGGCAATGACTCCTGATGTGTTACAAGGCTTCATGAAAGTCTTGCCTTCTGGCAATGAAGTTGTGGTTTAAATTTGAGGAAGTGGAATACTGAAACTAGTTCTTAGACTGCTCGGTTTCCAGTGATGAAGATGTTAGCCCTGCTGATCAAATGTGTTTTTGTCACAGGAAAGTATGATAACTCAGTGGATGTTTATGCATTTGGCATTCTGTTTTGGTACATTTGTTCGGGACATGTGAAGTTACCAGAGGCTTTCGAGAGATGTGCAAGCAAAGATCACCTTTGGAACAACGTCAGAAGAGGTATAAATGGCTTATTTTGAGCTCTGTTTGTTGATACCTTATGCTTGAGGAAAAATTTAAGTGGAGACTGGGAAATCCACTTTTATCCTCTTGGAACTGCAAAGTAAAAATACAAGTTGTATTGCTTCATTGGCAGTTTAAAAAGTAATGCTTATCTAGTTAAAATCGGACATATTCTACTGAAAGTCTAAAATTAGCAGGGAATTGAAAAAAAACAGGCTTTCAGTTAACCACCTCCTTGCCACAATGTCACAGGAGCTGTGTTAGCAGACCGCTTAAACCGCGTGAAGTAGTGCGGCACTTCTGATGTAAACCAGCGCCCAGAGCCAGCCAGGCACGATCCCCTAAAGAATGTTTAATCCCCTGCAGTTTCTGGAGGCTGTGGAGATCTGTGCGTTCAAGTGCTTAACGTGCCACCAACTGGGGAAGCTGTCACTGATGGGCTGGGTGTTCAGTAAAACACTGATAGTTTTTTGTTTTGGTTTTTTTTGGGTGTTTTTTTTTTGTTTCCCCTCCCAAAATACGAGCTTACTCTTATGCCTGTGTGGGTTTAGTGTAGTACTGTGTTTAGTGGTAGCTTAATCCTTCATGCTGCGTCATGGTATCAGAATGCTGTACTGCTTTGTGTCCTTAGTTCCTGTCCATATAATCTCTCCCCTTCTCATGTGAAAAAGATTAACTCAGATGAGTGAGTCTTGTATTTGGTCGGAAGGCTGCGCTCACTGCTCGCTCTCATGTTGAACTTGCTCTCAAAGGCACCAGCATGAGTCTGTGGTAGGGGGGCACTTGTTTGTTTTTTTTTTTTTTTTTTTGTAGGGGAGGGTACTCATTTTGCTTCCAGAGAGTTGCAAAGAGGAGGCTCCAGTGAAACTAAATGTGTTGGCCATCCTCTGGGAGCGTGCATGATCTCCTGAGAGACATCAGCAGTGCTCCCAACGATGTCCCAGTGGCGTGGCTGGAATGTAAGCCTTTATCAAGAGCGTTAAACCCCAGACAGTCCACTTTGGGCACTTCAGCCAGCACCAAAGTAGTGAGCATCAGACAGTTTCTCTCAGATCTGAGGTATACTGATGGTAACCAGGTCCCTGTCTGTTTTCCAGGAGTTCGCCCGGAGCGTCTTCCGGTGTTTGATGAGGAATGCTGGCAGCTGATGGAAGCCTGCTGGGATGGAGACTCCTCCCAGCGCCCTCTCTTGGGGATTGTTCAGCCTATGCTGCAGGGGATCATGGACAGGCTCTGCAAGTCAAGCTCTGAGCACCCAAATAAAGGGTTGGATGACTCTACTTGAAAAGGACGCACGGAAGAATTTTTAATTGTGGGAGAATTCTGAACCCCTAATTCTGCAGATGGCTTCTTCAGATGTAGCTCGTTGTGGCTAACATGAGTGGGACAGGTAATAGCAACCAGAAGATTGCTCATAGAGGTGAGACCCTGGGGATGTTCCACCTTAAATAGCGGCCAGAGAAATCTCCCCTGGTACACTCCACTGATGCTAGTTACCCCGCTGCAGCTTTTATTACGGAGTTGTGCAAATAAGGTAGAAAATCCATGCCCTTGAACTGAAAGGGATTTTTGCCAATCCCACAAAAATACCAATCAAAGAAAAGCATCTTGTGTGTTCCAGGTAGCATCTGTGTTGCTAGTTGATCACAACAGTCTTTACTCAGTAAAGCAAAAACTCTTCCCAATAACTGATGGTCCTAGGTGGCCTTCGGGCCACGCAGAACTATTCCAATGTCCTGTCGATTGGCACCGATTACAGTGCAGTTGGAGAGGAAAGAGAAAGCAGAGGCTCTAGGCTAGAAAGTGTGTAGAAGCTGAGAGCATCTATCTGTATTAGCTTCTTGCAACACTCCAAATGTTTACATTGACAGGAGCAAAGCTTCCATGTTTTACCTACGGGGATTTATCGACTGTTCCACTGCAGTGCAAATACCCCAAGTTATAAGCTATTTATCTCTTTTGTACCCTTCACCTCTTCCTTCTGTAAACAAGCTTTTTCTGGTAATTGTGCTTTCATAATAGTTATTTGAATGTCTGAAGAAACATGACCTTCCTTTTACAGTCTTCTGGTAGAATGGAAGACTGCTCAGAGATGAAACATAAAGTCATTACAACTAATGACTGTCCATGGGGAAAATGCCAATTCGTTTTAATTAAATTTGGGGTTGGAATTAGTTGTAAAGGCAGTGACAGTTTTAAATTGTGCTGTGACAGACATATGTTTTAAAAAAAAATAAGGTTTCTTCAGCTTTTTTAAAGTCACATGCTTGGTGAGAGCATGCTTTAGGGAAAACAGGTCATTCATTCTTCTTCAGTAGCTGTGTATTGTGGCTGTGTCCGTTCATCTGATCGCTTCACTCTGGGATCTCTAATTTGGCTGAACTGAAAAGAATAAAAAACTGGGGGGGAGGGGAATCCTTTGCAAGGAAGGTATGGGCTGGGGTGGTCCTGCTGCCCTTCCCAAGAGGGGCTTCTGAAAAGAATATCCTTGCCCCTTGCCTTTTGCATTTCTGGGGCAAGGTTGGTCGATCTTAATGCAACAAACCGATGGGGTGGAGGCTGAAATAGAAAGTGCACCTTGTTTACTACATGAAGAAATACTGAGTTGGTGAGTTCTCCCCAGGTTTACTGTTCCTCTGAGCTGCAGGGGATGAGCACGCGATGGCTTTGTTTCCCAGAGAAGCTAGCATGCTGCGTCCAAAGTAGCGTAGGCACGTGGAATTGCTGCACCTTGTTGCTGGAATTTCTTGGCTAGTGCACAGCAAAATTACAGCCCACGGTCTGCCTGTTACACAGCTTGAACAAAGGAAAGGGATACATAACCCTGCAGTATTAGTTTAGTTTAAATCTTCCTTTCTTTGTGCAATAAACAGAATTAATGTGCTTTTTTTTTTTATAAAATACTTTTTTTTTTTTTCCACTTACCTGCACGTGTAGGCATTTTTCTGGTCTGTGATGGCACTAACAGTGTGGTTCTACACAGACACAGCCTCGCCGGCTGCTCCAGCCAAAAGTGCAGCAACCAAGAGCCACGTGCGCGGAAGAACGAATACTTTTCCAAAAGTAGAATTGTGAGGCAGTTCACTGCCTTGGTGCATGCTCGTGCCACCCGTGACACTAACAGTATTAACTCTGTTCCGCTGTGCCTGGTGGTTAGTAACCTTATTTAAAACGAGGAGAGTCAAGGTCAGTCTCTTGCAATTAATCGAGGTAGCTTGTGTAAATAATAAATGTTTGAATAAAATTTAAATCTCTGTATATGCAATTCCAGAAATGTCTTGTATAGCTTTTCCTGTGTAGCCATCTCCAGACACTTACCTGATGCCTTTTTATTGTTGTTTGTAGCTCCCTTCATGTCTTGTTTCCATTTGGTTTGTCTTTTTGCATGTGCGGCATCGCAGATCTGCAGGTTTTCCTAAACTCAGTGCAGCTGCTTCTCTGCTTTTTTTTTTTTTTTAATTAGGTATAAAGTCTGCCTGACTGAACTCTTGTTTTGACAGATTTCACACACTCCCTTTGCCTTTTAAAACTAGTGTTCTCCCCCTGCCCCTCAGAGCAAGGAAAACGAGGTGAATAATTACTTTAGTAAAAGATTCCACAGACTGTAAATCGAAAGTGGTGCCAAACTCAAGCACCTCTGAGCCTGGTGCGGTGAGCTGTGCTGAGCAGGTCCCCTTCTCCCAGATAAGGCTGCCTTTATCGCCTCAGTCTACTGAAGATGTTTGTTACAGTTTATTTTAATGTTCTGTTATAAAAGAGTGCTGAACTTGTGCGTTGTACGATGTACCACATGTAATCAGGTAGCGGACTGGCTCTCAATCCCAGAGGCTGACTTCTGGGAACAGCGAGGAGCAAACCTCCCCTCTCCCATCCTGTTGGGATGAAGGGGAGAATCAGGCCTAAAACTATTCTGGAGAAAAGCTTTGTTTACAAAGGTGCAAGGTTTACACACTGAGGTGGCCCCGTTATGGGCGCTAGGTCAGCGCAGGGTTCGAGTACAGCCGGAGCGGTGCCAGGAACTTGCCATCACTTCAGACTCCCCAGCCCAGTTTAAGCCTTTCCTTCACACTACGCTTACTGGGACGAGCTGGGAGAAAGCGCACTGGCACCCTATGGACTGAGGAACGCTCTGGAGGGCTGTGGCACGCTGGCAGAGCGATGCTGTCGTCGTGTCTCGCTGCCGGAGCAGAAGTTTGCAGGACACGTCTGTGTGTCGTGAAGCACCAGCCCCTGCACGTAATTCAGAGGGGTGCTGCTGACACTAAATCCCTTGGTTTGGGACTAAAAAGCAGATGGGGTGTTTACCTGTAAGGAGCCTGGCTGGGCTCTCCCTTGCTCCACTAATTTTAGCTTAACACAAGTAACTCTGGAACTCTATTTTTTTTCTCTCGCCCCCCCCTCCCCTTTTTTTTTTTTTTTCTTCTTCTTCTAAAGCAGTACTGCCCTTTTCAGGAGAAAGCAGCCCTTTATTTGCTCCACACTCCCTCGGGGCTTGAAAGAAAAAAAAAAAAAGCACTAAAACATGTTCGTACAACGGGGGAGCCCTGGGTGGGGGTGACGGCGTCGTAGGAAAATGTAACGAGCTTACCGAGCGCAGCCCTTTGTATTTTATTGTTACTGTTGTCATTTTTTTTTTTTTTTGTACCCCTCCGTGTGTTGTACGAGACGCGACCGTCGGTTCGGCCGCCGCCGCGCAATAAAGCCGCTGTGACCGGTCACTCCCCGCCGCTGCCCGTGGTTCTTCCGCCGCCCCCCCCCCCCCCCCCCCCGCGCCCCGGAACCTTGGGCGTGCAACCGCGGGGCCCGCCCGGAACATTCCGCGCGCAGGCGCCGGGCTGCCCGTCGCGCTGCCTGAGCCCCGCCGCAAGCAGTCCCGCACCCCACAGCCGCACGGGGGAGGGTGCGGCGCTGGGTCCGGCCGCTGCGGTGGGGTCGAACCGGGCCGTGAGGTGCGGGTGGGTCCGCGGGGCTGGAGGAGGAGGGAAGAGGGGATTCGTCAGGCGAACAGCGAGGAGGCTCAGCGCAGGCCCTCAGCGGGGTCCTTCGGCGGCAGGGACGGAGGGAGCGGGACGGCGGCCGCGATGAACCTGGAGCTGCTCGGTGGGTGCGGGGCGCGGGGGCCGCGCCGGGGGCGGCCGGGCCGGGCCGGGGCCCGTCTGCAGGCGGGTATCCAGCCGCTGCCCCACCGGCGGGGAGCAGCGGGCGCCCCTCGCTCAAGCGCTGTCTTTGCCTTTCGTTACAGAATCCTTCGGTCAGAACTACCCCGAGGTAAACGCCCTCCCCGCCCCGCGGGGCTGCCCCCGTCCCGCCGGCTGCTGTCGGCGGCCGGGCGGGACGGCGGCGGCGGGCTGACCGCCCCCCCTCCCGCCCCCGTCGGCTGCCCTCTCCCCGCAGGAGGCCGATGGGACGCTGGACTGCATCAGCATGGCCCTGACCTGCACCTTCAACCGTTGGGGCACGCTGCTGGCCGTGGGCTGCAACGACGGGCGCATCGTCATCTGGGACTTCCTGACCAGGGGCATCGCCAAAATCATAAGCGCTCACATTCACCCCGTCTGCTCCCTGTGGTGAGAAAAGGCTCGTTTTTTTTTTTTTGTTTTTTTTTTTTTTCTTCACAGAATGACTGACTTCAATTTTTAGTTGTAATTGAGCTGGTAGCCTGTGCAGCTGATCTGGGGGAGTGTTCGACTTTGGGGCTCCCAAGCTGTTGCAGCGAGTCCAGAGGAGGCCACGCAGATGAGGAGAGGGCTGGAGCAGCTCTGCTGTGAGGCCAGGCTGGGAGAGCTGGGGCTGTTCAGCCTGGAGAAGAGGAGGCTCCGGGGAGACCTGAGAGCGGCTCCCAGTGCCTAAAGGGGGGTTATTAGCAAACCGCAGAGAGACTTGACAAGGGCATGTAGTGATAGGAGCAGGGGTGATGGCTTTAAACTGGAAGAGGGTAGGTTTAGATGGGATATAAGGAAGAAATTCTTCACGGTGAGGCACCGGCACAGGCTGCCCAGAGGAGCTGTGGATGCCCCGTCCCTGGCAGTGTCCAAGGCCAGGTTCAGTGGGGTGTTGAGTGGTCTGGTCTGTAGAAGGTGTCCATGCCCAGGGCAGGGACGTTGGAACTCGATGGTCTTTAAGGTCCCTTCCAATCCAAACCAGTCTATGATTCTAATTTTGTTAGAACTTGTCCGCACCTGTGTTTGCTGAGCATCAGGTGCTCTGACAGCTCTTAACAGCTGGGCATGCTGATTGCTGAAGCGCCAGCCCGTTGTGGGATCCTTGGTTATGTTTCAGGATAATTTCCTTTAAGACAGTTTGGAAATGTGTTATATCTACTGAGTTTTTGGATGTTAGGTTATTTTCAGGCTAACAGATTTATATCTGAGCCTGATAAGTCAACTGGATAATTGTAAACTGTGGGTGTATGTCTTATGCGTTTAAGGAGTAACTTTTACTTGAACTGCCTCTCGTTACTGTAGCTGGAGTCGAGATGGTCACAAACTGGTGAGCGCTTCCACCGATAACATTGTGTCGCAGTGGGATGTGCTCTCGGGGGACTGCGACCAGAGATTTCGATTCCCTTCGCCTATCTTGAAAGTTCAGTACCACCCTCGAGACCAGTAAGTCCTGTGAGAAACAGGTTGAATGCTCTCATTTTGGTAGATCTGCTCTCATTTTGGTAGAGCTAATGATTATTAAAATGTTTTTTCTGCAATTTGCAAAATGATTTTTCCAAATCTAATAGATGACTTTGGTGTATCATCTTGTGATTAGGACCCTAATTGGATTTGCTGTGGTGCTTTGTTATGAAAATGTCTGGATGGGAGGAGAGTAAACAAGGGAATGATCCTTGGAAACGTGTGTAGAAATGTCTCATTGAGTTTACAAGTTACAGCATAATCTTGGAGAAGCTTCCAGAAAAAGAAAGGAGCTTAAAGTTGACACTAGCTGAACATCGTGTTGCGATTAAAGTAAAAAAGATAAAATAAAAATACAGAGGTATTCTGTATTTCTTGATATAGGTTGAGATTTTTTTTTTTTAATTTTTTTTTTTTGTTGTTACTCTAAATGTACAAGTTTCTTTTCCAGAGAAGAGGTTACTAACTTTTTTTTTTCTCTACTGTGCAGAAACAGAGTTTTGGTTTGTCCCATGAAGTCGGCGCCGGTGATGCTGACGCTGTCAGACTCCAAGCATGTCGTCCTCCCTGTGGATGATGATTCTGATCTCAACGTTGTGGCCTCCTTTGACAGGCGAGGGGAATACATTTATACGGGCAATGCCAAGGGGAAGGTGAGACTTTAGCGGGCGGCACTGGGTGCGAGAGCTTAGATTACTTCCTCTCGTTATCAAGAAGCTTAATGTTTCTGTGTTCCGTTCTTTGTTTTAGTATACAAATAAGACTTCCTGAATGTTTCTTGAATAATTGATGTTACGCTGGTAGGATCTTCTGAATAAAGCATCACACTTTGTCTTTGAACATTTCTAGATTGTAATTTTTGTCTGAGTTAGGTCTTTGTGTTGCTGTTGTCTTTGTATTTGTTGGATCCTTTTCCAATGTAAGTAAACCAATGTTTACGGCACAGAAACTGTAGTAGAAACTACAGTTGTAGAATCCCAGCTATTCCCGTGTAGTTTGCTGAGGCTTCTGGTGTCAGGGTTAGTAGTTGATGTGAAAGGCACCAAAAGGGGAATGAGTTATCATGAAGACACTGATTGCCTTCCCTTTCCTTGATCTTCAGATCTTGGTCTTAAAAACAGACACTCAGGATCTTGTTGCTTCCTTCAGAGTGACGACTGGAACCAGCAACACCACAGCTATTAAATCGATTGAATTTGCTCGGAAAGGAAGGTGAGTTGCTTCATCTATCAAGTGATATATTTAAAGATTAATTGAAAACTGTAGGGTACACTGACAGAGCATACGGGGTCTTAAAAACGCTGACAATTCTTTTGTGGAACATGTTCCGATTCTTTTAATGCAATGCGTGTTCTGTGCCCTCCTTCCTGCAGCTGCTTTTTAATAAACACAGCTGACCGGATAATCAGGGTGTACGATGGCCGTGAAATCCTAACTTGTGGACGAGACGGGGAGCCCGAACCGATGCAGAAGCTGCAGGATTTAGTGAACAGGTAAGAGGCAGCAGAATGACTAGTCAGCCTGTGAAAGGGTGAGGTTTGTGTGCTCAGCACGACTGGGAGTCTCAGGATGAAGGGTAGCTCGGTGTAATGGACAGATACTTGCATTTGAACTCTCCGTCACGGTTTGATTTGAAGTTTAAATACTACTTGTGGGTGGGAGTATGTAAGATCTCAGTCTGGAGAACAAGCCCGCTCTGCAGTCCTCCATCATCCTCCCTGCTGTGCTGTTGTTTAACTGTTTACCCTGCGATGCTGTCTCTGCACGCAGGACACCGTGGAAGAAGTGCTGTTTCTCTGGTGACGGTGAATACATAGTGGCAGGTTCAGCGCGACAGCATGCCCTGTACATCTGGGAGAAGAGTATCGGAAACCTAGTGAAAATCCTCCACGGCACCAGAGGAGAGCTGCTCTTGGATGTGGCAGTAAGAAAACTCTCTGCTATTACTATGTTTCTTGTTATTTAGCAAACTGAGCTTTCTTAATTCCATTTACTAATTAAGCTCCTCCTCTTTTATCTTTCAAATAATTACCTAGTGGCATCCTGTCCGGCCGATCATAGCTTCTATTTCCAGTGGTGTGGTGTCAATATGGGCTCAGAATCAAGTGGTAAGCGTTTCAGATCGTTTCCTTAACAGGATTCCCCAGTGGCCTCCGTCCTAACAGTGTGAATGGCTGCATGTTGAAATCCTTTATTAAATCACTGTTCGACAAGCTCTTTGGGTTCACCTGCCTAACTTGACACGTGTGTGCCATCTTGTTCAACGTGAGGAGGGCGCTCACGCTTCAGTTGCTTTTAGTGAAGCTTTGTGTTAAGTCTTAACTATCATCACAGGGACGTTTTATGTGGCAATGGTGTTCTTCTGAATGTGTTGCTGAAGAACAGGAAAGCTGAGTGAGCAAACCAAAACCAGAGTGGCTAAATGTGAACATACAGCTTTGTTTTGTGATGTATATTGCAATATTTAAGGAATATTACAATGGTGTATTTTCAGTAGGATTGTGCAGTTCTAATTTGCCCTGTGACTGTGGATCTAAATGAGGCTTGGTTTATTTATATGGGTTTTTTTTGTGATCTTCTGTGTGGCTTGGGGATTTTAATGCAGAATGAGATTGTGATTGCATGAGTCCTCACTGTGGCTGCCGTTCCTTTGCGTAAGGTAAAAATCTTCTTGAATTTGTGGTTTAGGAAAACTGGAGTGCCTTTGCGCCTGACTTCAAAGAGCTGGATGAAAACGTAGAGTATGAAGAGAGAGAGTCAGAGTTTGACATTGAAGATGAAGATAAGAGTGAGCCAGAACAGACAGGTACTGCATAAACTGTGTTTCTGTGTACCAAACAGTTTGTAGTTGACTGCATGACCATAATAAAAATTAAAACTGGTGGTGGGTGGGTAGTATATGTGGGTGTTAAGTGACAAAACTTAACAGGAGTTAGGTTTTATCCACAGGAGTGGATAAACGAAGATGTATGAACTAAAACAATCAATACAATGCCTGCCAATTGACATGCAGCATTTTTTTAGCAATGCCTCCCCTCTTTAATATATATTTAAGCAGAAAGCAGTAGCAAATAGACATATTCTGTGTACAGGCTTGCTCTCAACAGCAGCCGAGCTGAGTTTGGATCAGTAGCAGCGCAGCCTGGCCACTTGGTGGTGCCAGAAAATTGTGTGCTGTGAAAGGCTGTGGTTAAACTATGGAAAGAAAAAGGATTATTCCCAGCATACCACCGAGCTCTCCTCATTTCCAAGCTTTGCAGCATGTTTTTAGATTAATTGTTGTTTAGCAGTTTCTAATATTCAAGTGTAACATTGGCTTGTGGGAATTAAGTGTTAAAATAAATTTCATCAGATTTAGAACTAATTCAATGAAAACAACAAAACGTTTGGAAGATTTTCAGTCTTTTATCTAGCTTTATCACTGGTGTTTCATAACGGTAGGTCTGTATTAGAACACAGAAAAATAAAATAAAAACCTGATGTATTTAAGCAGAAATACTTTACGTTTGTTTTCTGCTTTAATTCTCACTTCCGCATGCCTAGACATTTAAGCACAGTCAGTCCCGTTCTTTCTAAGTAATTCGGTCTTTTCCTTACTATCTTTAATTTGTCTTTTTTCCTCCCTGGTTCTCAGGTGCTGATGCTGCAGAAGATGAAGAAGTGGATGTAACTAGTGTGGATCCCATTGCTGCATTCTGTAGCAGGTGAAAGAATATTTTGTTTAAAGTATGAATACAAAATGTATCACTAATACTCCCTGTATAATATGTTATAATAACTCCTAGTTTTAAATGAAAGCAGTTTTTTTTTTCCTTCACAGCGATGAAGAACTGGAGGATTCCAAGGCTCTGCTTTACTTACCCATTGCTCCTGAAGTTGAAGATCCGGAAGAAAACCCCTATGGACCTCCACCGGATGCGGTTCAGAGCTCTTTAACTGATGAGGGAATAGGATCTGAGAAGAAGAGGCAGTCCTCCTCTGATGGACCTCAGGCACCAAAGAAGAAGCCCAAAACCACCAACGTTGAACTACAAGGAGTACCTAATGATGGTGCGTAGAAGCTGCCGTTGTTTTACTGCCTGTTCTGCATCAGAGATGGTCTGAAAAGCCGAAGTTCAGAAGGCCACTCCTTAATTTTCTCCTTCCTGTGAAGTCACTTCTTAGAACAGTTGTTAATGGTCACCACCTCTGCAGATTTTTCTGGCGTTTTGCAAACTGGGAATGAGTAAAGGCATCCTGAAGCTGTAATTTTTGACACTTTGTATTTAACAGCAAGGGCTATACGTGCTGATATAAGCATCTTAAGGGATAATTCACTCTGGTAACACGTTGTCTCTCCACAGAAGTCCATCCGCTGCTGGGTGTGAAGGGAGATGGTAAATCCAAGAAGAAGCAAGCAGGCAGGCCTAAAGGATCAAAAGGTAAAGACAAAGATTCTCCATTTAAACCGAAACTCTACAAAGGGGACAGAGGTGCTTTACCTCTGGAAGGAGCAGCGAAGGGTAAAGTGCAGGCGGAGCTGGGACAGCCTTTGACAGGTAAGGAACCCAGCGTGAGCGTCGTTGGCTTGCTTGGTGGCCTTGTTTTGTACAGACCCTGACTTAATATAGCCATAGCATTTTATCTTCCCCAACGCCACTTGCTTGCTAAGTGTTCAGCTGCTGTCAAGGATAGGCAAAACTTTACATTTTTTTAAGTGCTTTCAATATTTGTAGTAAAACTGATATCCTTGCCTGTTTTCTTGCATATAAAGAGCATGTAGGGTTTCTAGTAGGGACTGAGTACTACTTCAAAAGCAGAAAAAAATTTGATAACTTTAATCGTATTTTCTATAACTTCTGTCAGCTCTTACATAAACATTAATAACGTTTGCGTTTGGTGGGTCAGTTTTGAAGGGTAAAAATGTAAGTAGTGAAATATTCTGAAGCGGAACTAGACATTTTGTGCCAGTAGTAGTGATGAAGAACAGAAAAGTTCTGTAAGCAGAACTGGGAAATGGAGCGTCGATAATGGTCTGTCTGATAAACAAAGCCTGAGAGAAAATTCTGGAGCTGAATTTTCTATTCCTAGCTATACAGCAGCCTCGGTTATATTCCAGAAAGTACAGTTGCTGTAAATGAGGATAGGTTTTGATGGACTTTTATCCTTTTTTAGGGGGGCATATTTTGTTGGTTGTATACTAAAGCAGAATGGTTGCAGCCACCTTTGGGCCCAGACTTACACTCTGAGAGCCTGAGTGTTTTCCATCTGGCTCATCTGCTGCTTCAGCTGCTTGTTTGGGATAAAGTTCATTCAAGTGTAGCAAAGAAAGCACATGTTTGAATGAAGTGATGTGGGCTGTGTTATTTTTTTTTAAGTGTAACAAACAGTTTCAAAGACACAATGTAATTGATATATCAAATTTTGCATTTCCTTGAACTCAGCAGCTGCTGCTGTGGATTTTAGACTGTACAGAGGTGATTTTATTTTTACCCCCCTTCCTTCCCTCACTGCTGGTCCACCTTGCTCCTTGCCTTCTTGCTCAGCTCCTGTCATGTTGCTTGTATTGGTACTGGTAACTGCTATTTGCAGGAAAAGGGAACGAGATAAAAGAAATTTAGTCTATGTGTGGGAAAACGTGATGGATGTTTCCTGGGCTTCCATTTAATCCTTCCACGCTGCACCTTGAAAAGTCCGGAAATTGAACTGATAGCCAAGAATATTCTTAGACCTTATTTGTAGCCTGGGAGATACTGGTTAGCTTCTGGGGTCAGATTTACCAGTTAGGTTGATTCTTTTTTGACTGCTCAAGTCATTAGGGGGCATCCAGTATGTTTTAAAGTATGATAGCAAGGAATTAGCTGGATTGTGTGGATCCTCAGGTGTCTTTACTGGCATCTGTTACACATCCTGATCGCTGCTGTGCCACGCTGGATGGACAAGATCGGTTTGAAGACCAAATGAGTATAGCTGTTATTTTCATCAGCAGGCCTGTTGATTGCTTTCTTTTATCACACTGCTAATTAACATGACAAAGGATGTCAATGAGAAAGAATCGTGCACTGGTAACTTGGCAATGTGGCTTCCCAAATGAATTTCAGTCATTATTTGCTTAAAAAAGAAAAAAAGCTGGATATTTTGACTTTTCCATGTTTAAGTAGCTGTATAAGCAGTCTGTTTGCAGAGTAGTTTTAATAGCAAGTATTTTTTGTTCAGCTTTTTCAAAGTATGCTTCTGTAACTTTGCTATCAACTCGTTTTACTAATTTGCGTGGTCTACATTTGTAGGCAGATCTCGGTGTACTTTCTTCTTGCAGCTTGCGATCACTATTGCACCGGTCTGTTCTGAGAGCTGGAAAAATAATACTCCCCTTTCCTCTCACACATCTCAAATGGAGAGCATCGTTCTAGACAGACTCCTTTCTCTTTTACACATCCTTGCAAAGCCATACGTGGGAGGATATTTGCGTGGTTTTGCGTGTTGTTATAATATATCTGACGTGCTGTAAGAGACAGCGGTGGAATTTTACTGCTGCTGGGCTTGGGATGTGCGTACCCATGCCAGTACAATTAGCTTTGATTTTTGTACACTGCAAAATGGAAATCTTATTTTCTTATGAACAAATGGGCTTAGACTGAAGTTCCCTACTTACTTTACCCATCTATTGGAGATGGTGGAGTCTTTTAAAATTTACTTTTTGTTGCCTGTAAGCACTTCAAGGTGTTTTTCCATGGTGACATTCTTTAGCTTGATTGATATATAGGCACGTAATTGATGCTGCTGTGATGGGCTTCTGTGTCTGGTTAGAACCTGTTGCTGTGCTTCGTTCTACTGCACCCTTGACTTAAGAGGCTGTAGCAGGTCCGTGCAGTAGGTGTCAGTAGTCGGTGCTGGAAGTACGAGAGTCACGTTGCGAGAAGAACACACGTTGCGAGAAGAACTGAAAGAAACTGTCACTTGGATCTTTCCAAACTCACAGGAGTCTTTTAGTCCATGAAGTTCGTGGCTGTCTCCCTTTGTTCTCTTTACGCCTTGCACTTACAATTCCTGTGTTGGGCAGCTAGTTTTTTCTTGGGGTTGCCGATGTTCCGCCACATGTAAATACACGCTTCCAAATTCAAATGCCACCTGCCTGGGATCCTGGAGCCAGACTGCCTTTTCTGTCTCTGATGCATGAAGCTGTTAACTCTGCTAGTTCCCTGTGCTGTTGCTTTCTCAAGTGACTAATCAGTTGCTAAAACAGTCACACAACAAGCATTTCTCCTCGGGAAACTGCTTGCTGGTGTGCCACGACGCAGTGTCTTTCTGCAAGCTGCACGGCTGGGACGTGGAGCCTGATGCGAGTGCCTCTGTGTCGGTGTGCTGTGCAGTCTGGCAGTAAATGTCTTATTCTTAAAGCTGCTATGTCCAAACCAGGTTTCAGTATAAAAAAAAGTGAGAAGCTAGATCCATTTTATAGTTTTAGAATAAATTCTTATGGCAATCTGGTTTAACCCAAACTGAGGTGGAAGTTGTTTTTTTTCCTCTGTTGTGCTGTTGCTCTGAAATTTTGGGAGTGATGAATCAAAAAGTTTTACACCAGGTAAGTTTGCTTGCAACTTTGTGGAGTAAAAGCTCAGAGCTCCTTAGCCACGTTGTCCATGCCTGTGCACGTGATCTCAAATACAAATGCAGAAATACTGGAGATCTTAAGTTATCATAGAGATTATCTTGTTGATTATAGCTCGTTCTGAAAAGAATGGCTTTATCTATGAAATCTTGTTCTGTTTCATTTTGTTTCTGGAAATGCCACCGTATTTGGTGGTCTGTGGTTTCTGGTAACATCTGTTTGAGTCTGGTTACTTATTTTTCACCTGTCTTTGATCTCTCTAGCAGGTGGTGCAATCTCAGAATTGCTATGAAGACACTCTTCTTTATCTTCTGTACTCTTTCCTATATTGGCACCATAATGTGGAAAATAGATGAAATGCTCAGTCAGAGTGGACTGACTAATACAGCAGACTGATTGTTCATGGATTCAGGGAGTGACTTTTGTAAGAAATGAATATGGAAGAGGAAACGGCCTTCATTCCTCCTTAACTGCCTCTTCATCGAACAGTGTGAGATGCTGACTCTCAGGTCGCGATTTGCAAAGAGACTAACTGGACTGCCTCTGTGTTGGCATATAGAAGTATTTCTAAAGTGAGCTGGTACCCAACACTCTGCCACTCCACAACTTGTTTTAAATATTTTTTTTTTTTTTTGGAAGAAAACCCAAAGTGTGTATTTTTATTCCTGATGCCGTATGACTGTGTATCTTGCAAAATTCCCTTTCATTGCTGTTAATTTTTGTTTCGGTGAGTTGTAAGTCCTTCTATGCCAGCTGCATTATTGTATCAGCTTTTCTGTTAGCTCTTCTATGCTGACATGCTTAGTGAAACACTGCTGCTGATTATGTGCCAGGTTTGATTTCATCTCAAGTGGATTGAGATCTCATGTGAAGAATCACGACACCCTCTGAAGTCTGCAAAGAATGAGTCTTCATATTATGAATATTTTAGACATGAAGGATGACTGTGCTTATGGGAGAAGGAACAAGTGAAAGTAGCTCTAGATAAAATACGCAGTTTATATGCTTTCTTCTAGCCTACGATATGAAAAGCTGTGGTGGCAGTTTCTTTCTGTCCTTGCAAGTGTGTTTGTTCTGTCTCTTTCCTGTGAGGTGGCCTACCAGAAACAATTGGTTTCCTCCTGAGCTGGTAGGTACTGGCAGTTAGAGAAAAAACAGAAGTAATATTTATCTGAACTAGTTTTTCAGGGTTTTTTTTTTTTTTTTCCCCCACTTCTGGATCAAGAATGGAAGAAAGATGAATGCTAACAGCTCATTCCCAGCCATGCTTTAACCTGTTATTCCTTAAAGACGGTTGTACTATTTTCCTTGTGGGAATGGGAAGAGAGACTTTCTTCATCCAATACCTGCAGCATGACACCTCTCTGTACTGGACCAACTGCCTGTTAAAAGAAAGTTTTCATTCCTAATGCCCCTTATTTTCTAGACTTTTATAGTTCCTATGCAATTACTTTCAATTTTTCCCCAGATGTAATTAGTGAGATTACCACTATATCTTTAAATTTTCAAAGTATCCTGCAGACATTAAAAACCAAAAAGAGGAGTCATGAAGAGATTTATTAATTTGCAGTTGGAAGTATGCAGTAGTTACATGGGAAGAGAGGAGACATTTTAAATCAGAAGGATTTTAAAACTGCTGTTTTCATTTCCGGCTTTGGTACGGTGGCCTGCTCCATTTAATGAAATTCATTCCCATGCGGACAGTATTTGTTTTCTTTGTTCTCTCTACTTGTAGGATGACTCACATCTTTCCTGGAACACTGTTGTGTGAAATCCACCCGTAGGTGGTGTGGCTGACCCCGCGAGCTTTAAAAGATGCACAGGCAATGGTTCTCCAGATTGTTTTAAAGTAACATGATTTACCACGAACTGCAGCCTTCCTTTCTGTTAAAACTTCTCTGTACAGTGTATATGTCCTTGGTTTATTTTCTTCCCTCTCTTATTTTATTTTTCTGGTATCTGTAGTTTTGTACAATATTTGTCAGATACTGGCTGGCTGGTAGTATATAGCAGTGATGTTAGGTTTTGTGTTTGTAAATAAAGAGGTATGTTTTATTTCCTAAAGTCAATGGGTCAGTCTTGGCTTTTCCATCCAACCATGATCATTTATATTATGACAATGTTTAGGAATCCCACAGTACAGCTCCAGTGCAAACACAAACATGTTGTGCTTTCTCCACGGCTGGTGTGGTTTTGTTTGGGTTTTTTTTAGAGTGGCATTTGGTTGATGATCTCTTTTCAAGAGAGGCTGAACACAAAGTGTGCTGGGTGTAGAGTGCACCTCCAGTGGAAAATGCATATACCAGATCTTCAGAAGTCTTAATTTTAATAAATTAAGGAGTGTTAGGAAGAGAAATATGGGTATTCATTAGCAGAGGTGTTGAAAAATGTGGCAATGCAATCCTTTATCCACAAGCCAGTTGCTGGTAAGGAGACACTGATTATTGGACTGCCTTGACCATAGTCCAATTACTCCATAAGTAACTTTCATTTTTATTTTTTAATGAAGAACTTTTTTAGTAGTGCATTATTCTTTTGGGACACTTGAGCACTAAGTGAATTACACTGGGATGTCTCCTCTTCAAGCATTTTGCCGCAATGGCAGCATAGGAGTGGTTTCTGTTTTACAGATGCGTCAGTTGAACGTGGAGATTTTGGCTCAGGTCTCTCTTCGGAGTTGGTGTCTGCGTGTTACACAGGACACAGGGCTCAGGCTCACAGCTCCTCTGAGTGATGCCGTGAGGCCGGTGCTGTTGAATCCCTTCTGATTCTGATGGTGGATGTCTAGAGCCTAATATGATGCTTTTATACTGAGTCCTCATCTCAGAGGACTTGCTTTGCCTTCAGACTTCGGGGAATTCTTTGTTCTCCCTCGGAAGGTTTGGGGCTGCGTTCTGACTGTGACATCAGCACCGCTCCCCCAGGAATGCGGGCTCACGAAGACGTGAGCAACTTCACTGAGGCCTGGGTAGAGATGGATATCATCTGTGATTAAAATACTGTTCAGCTTTCCTCGGACGCCAGTGCCATCAGACTGCCTAGAGCTTGAAATTGTGTTTTCGTGATCCTGGTAACCTGGGGAGTACTTTTGGGATACGTGCATATAAGACAGAGCTGTGCAGGTGCTGCATAAGGAATTACGGTTTCCTTATGCTCAAAAGCATTATTTTAAGAGTTCCAGTAATTACTTATATTGCTTTATGGTCTGGTGGGGAAATTAAACTAGAACACTACTTCTTTATCATGGAATTTCATCTAAAATAGTATGTGAAATCTTACAGAGAAGGGAGGACTTAATAATCTTTAGACTGTCAGCTAGATCCCATTTGCTGGAATATAGTGGATTAAAACATTCTCTTGCCTTGTTACAAGAACTGGAATTCACAATTCACATTCTGACTGACATAGTAATGTGTTGCATCTTCTTTAGCAGTGTCGCACTTCAAGCCTGTCTTGTTGGAGGATTTTTTTCTAATGGAGAGATTAGGTCTTGGAGATGATGCTGGTGGGATTTCAGAACTACTTCGTCTGAAGATTTACAAAGAATGATTTTGTGGTTTTTTGACTACTGAATTTGCGTGGCTTTAGAAAGTGTCTGATTGAGAAACCTGATATGAAGACTTTGGGGAACAGCCACATCCGTGGGCTATTATCTTGTGCTTTCTGGCTGCCATTGGTCGTTCCCTTTGATAAAATTACCATTCCAGAGAAGTTGAAGTCAGCTGTAGCAAAAGTTACAGTCAACGCCACGTCCTGCAGCGTCACCTGTGGGCTGGGCTTCAAACTGGAGGAGATGTGCGAGATCACTCCCGCCGGAGAGAGGAGGAATTGTACCTTGCGCAGGTCGTACTGCCTGACCAGCTGGATTTGTGGCTTACTCCACTTCACCGTTCCTGCGGGCAAACCCTTCCAGTTGAGCTGCCTGGCCTCGGACACGGTCGGCTTTGGTAGCCAAGCCTATAGCTATGTGTGGAAGTTTGCCCAGGGCCTTATCACCACAAATGATGTACTGTTCAAACCTTTCAGAAACCCCCATTCTGTCACCAGATTCTCCCCTGCCAGGGGGTCGGATGCAGGGACTTACCGATGCGATGTGCAGATGGTGAAGACGTTCAGACTTGTCAAGAGGGTTTACTTTGGGGTCAGAGTGATCCAAAGTGACTTAGTGGATCTGAACTTTCAAAAATCCTTGACCTGGGAACAGAAGTTAGCAGCAAGCAAGGAAGAGGGAAACATAGAAAAAGGCACCCGTGAAGAAGTGCAAGAGCAGCAACACTTTTGGCAGGGAGAATTGTTTTATGAATGCTTGATAGGAGTTGGAAGCGGAGTGATAGCGGGTGTCTTGGTGAGCGTGGCTCTCTACTTTTTGCAGAAGATTTTCAGGAGACCTGCAGCTAAATTAACTGAAATTTAATGCCATTACTTGTCTCTGTCTCTTTATTAGTATTGATGCAATATTTCATGGCCATGTTTGTAATTTTTTTTTTTTTCTGGCTGACACAGTTTATTACCAAATATTTTCTTAAGCTTCCGAGTCTGGTTAAGTTAGTACAGGACTGTAGCACCAGAGCTTGAGTCTTAAGGGGGTAGGGCAGACAGTAGCTCCAGATGGGGCAAGGCAGTTTTCCTCCACGTTGTGTGAAGGGATGGTCTGGAACGGTCCAGACAGGAGTTAGAGGACACTGAGCCACAGAAATTGTCCACTGCTTGCTGCTAGCTACCTTGCCATGCTCCTCTAACTGGCTTTTATTTTACCTCTAGGTGTTCGGTTTTTATTTAGCTAATAACTTGCGGTCCTGATTCCTGTCTTATTTTCTCAGTTTTTTTCTGCTTTGCCCAGAACTCTGTGGTAATGTGAGCTGACACAGATCACTGTCTGGTCGATGGTGTTTTTCAGCAAGAGATGCAAAGAGGTACGGACGCTTTCAAGGTGGGCTTACAGTCCAGGTTTCCCGGCTGGCTGGTGTCCTTTCCATCAGATCCCAGTGGTCTGATCTCAGTAGCTGTGGGGATGAGGGGTGGACCACCACTGCCTGCTTCATCTAGAGAGATTTATCTCCTTCCAGTAGAGCCTGGAAAACTGTAAAGTATCTTCAAGTGATAGCTTAGAGCTTGCCCTGTTTCCTTTGTAGTGTAGAATAGCGAAGCAGGGAGCACAAGCAAATTGGGTAGCCCAAGCAGATCTTCAGTTTGAGCACTGCTGCTTAGGAACATAACGGAGTGCTTTTAATCATGACTCAGAGCTGAGCTCATTCCTAAAGCCTTTAAAGGGGGAGGGAGGGAAGAGTTCAGTGGGCTTGTGGATCTTTCATTTTTCCTGGTGATTAAGAAGTATAAAACATGCAGCAACTCAGTAGGGAGTATTGTTTCCCCCTTGGTAGCAGAATCCACAGAGGGACCTATTAAGTGCCTTGCCTTTCTACTTTCTGTCTCTTCTTTTACAGTAAACAACTATATTTACTAAGTCTGTTTTCTTTTTCTTCTGTGAACTACAGTACAGGAATGCATAGCACATCCAGTTCTGGGGAAAATAATGATACGTCGCTAATATTAAAGATTGAAGCATACTATTATTTTTTCTTTTTACCAGAACAATAACAAAAAAGCTTTAATGTAGGAAGAGATGGATGTAGAAGTAAATACCTTATTTGCAGAGGATCTTATGTAAAAAAATCAGACTGAAATGCAGTGAGCCGCATCTTGATGCACAGGGAAGTTGGTAATAAGTGGTTCAGGACAACGATCTGTAGACCCTGGAGTTGTCTGGCTGTATTTGAGCAGAGAAGCAAGCCTGTCATCAGGCTTGAGCTGCCAGTTTGTAGTTCTTCTGAGTTCCCTGTTTCTGCAGGGAGACTGTAATGGGCATAATAACCAGCAGAAGCTTGGAAACATTGCAGGGAACTGTTCTGCAGTGACAGAAGACACTTTTGGGAAGATGCGCTGTCCCTTCCTGACACCTGGGACAATCCCCTGGGAAGGGATGGGAGGGTTACTACACAGTTGTGACGGATAGCAGGGGACTGTATGGCTGCCTTCCATCTGGTGACCTGGTCCCATGGGCCAGAAGCTCCTGGATGGTGATCCAGTTGTCCAAGATTTTCTTGCTTCTGTTCTTCATCAGTTTCCTCTGACTCAGCTCCACAATACTGAAGCTTCTCCTGTACTCAGTGCTGGCTTTGTCTTCACTCGGCTGTTCCCTCTGGCTCTGCAATGCTTTTTTCTGTTTCTTTTCCTTAGCTAGGAGCATGTGCTGCTTTCTCTGAGCCTTATTCCAGTATTTCCCAGTTTTTAGCTCGCTGAGAGCATCCTCATCTGTGCTCAGTCCGCTTTGTTCTGCGATTCTCAAGGCCCTGTCCTTCAGCAGCCAGTTCTTGCGCTTCTTCTTCAAGGGCTGCTTGCTCCTTTCGCGTGCCAGCCTCCATCTGTTCCCGTTATCCTCTGCTGTGCCCTCTGGGCTTCCAGCGCATCGCCGAGCTTTTGCTGACACTCTAGCCGGGTCACTTGGACACTCTGCAGCAGCCTTTTCCTGCAGCAAGCTCGTGTAGCTCCTGTGATGCCGTGTGTGGTGAGGAATCGTGAGCTCTTTTGAGCCGGCAGTGATGTGGGGTGGTGGGCACACGTGTGTGGCCTGTGCTGGTGTTTTCTTCTCGCTGTCTTTATTTCTGTCCCCACTTGCTGCACTCAGCAGGCAGAGTTCACCCCTGTGCTGCAGCCCTTTCTCTCTATTTTCACCGGCCTGAGGGCACTTAGGGAGCCACTGGTCCTGTTTGCATTTTTTGCAGCCCCTGTCCTGGCCTCCTGACTCGTGAGGCGTTCCTTGTTCCCAGGAAATGGGTCTGTACCGGCTGCATCTGCTTTCCAGGAGTTCCTGAAATCTTCTGCACTCCTCTGCACTTACGCCACAGAAGCTGGAATCACTGCACTCATCATAGGAGGGGAAGTTGTCCGTAAGTAGTCCTCTCCGTGCAGGCGTGCTGGCACAGGCACCCGCGCTGGGACCTTCCTGGCCACAAGCTGGTTCTGCTCCTGCACCAGGCCCTGAATCCTCTCCTGGCTGAGTGCTGGTGTCAGTAAAGCCCAGGCCACTGTCCTGCTTGGGGTGGAGAAGTGCCTGCTTTTCTTCTTTGCCTTTGCTGCTCTCGCTTTTTGCCTAAAAACAAACGCCCACAAGGTGTTAGATATCTTTGGGGCTGTCCTCCCTGGCTGAGCCTGAGTCATCTCTCTGAGTACCCTCCAACCACATGCAGTGGCAGGGTTTCTCTCTTGCCTTAAGCTCTGCCCTGCTACTGCTGTAAACAGCCTGAGACATGGCCTTACCCAGCTCCCAGAGACACTGGAGAGAGCTGTGGGGATGGAGTCACAGCTGCTGAAACTCAGCTCCTCTTGATGAACGAGGGCTATTGCCTGAGAAAGAATTACAGTGAGAGCAGAGAACATTACATCTGGTTTAGCACACCTGATGATGTAAAGCTGCGGTGACTGAAAAAGATTTTCAGAAGGTACGGAGGGAAAATGGGATGGAATACCTTATAGTTCAATTCTTCTTCTCCTGTGGCGCAGGGTGCAGGAAGTGGGTAATTAGATTCATCGTCGCTGTTGCAATCCTGCGGCAGCAAGTAGTCAAAGAAAGCCCTGCAGAGAAACCAAACAGAAACACAGGTCCCTCCCCAGCCCAGCAAGAGTGGCTGGCTCTGTGCTTTGGCGTGCTGAGGGCCGTATTTTTGTTATTGTCTGAAGGCCAAACCAAAGAACCAGTGCTAGATCAGGTTGTTTCAAGGTTAGTGGATGCAGCTGGTCAGAAATCCAGCTTTTGAGAGATGTTGGCTGACCTTGTGCTTAGCATGCTATGCTATTGCTGCTTTTTGGGAGGTGTTTTTTTACCTTGAGCAGTGCATTGTACATACCCATCCAGGCAGAGATTTAAACCTGATTTGCTGCAGTTCTCTTCCTTGTAGCATTGCTTGTTCCCTGCTCTGAAGTCCGTCTGGGTTGCAGCATCAGATGTTTGGGGAGGCTCGTGGGCATACTTCTGTCTATGCACTTCCAGTGTAATCTGTTCCTCTGTGCTTTGGAGTATTTCCAGGACCTCCTGTAAGCTGGCTCTGGTGAGATCTTTTCCATTGACCTGGATAGAAGGGGAGCAGATCGCAAAATAGTCCATCCATACTTACTAATCTCATATTTTCTTAATGCGGAATTTCTTCGCTTTGCCATCCCCCATCCCTGAAGCCGGTAGCTCCACTACAGAATTAAGCGCTCGGAGGCTCAGTGGTATCTCTCCAAGCTGGGGAAGGAGATCCGTGTAGGTAGGGCTCTTAATTGCTTCCTCATCCTGCTGCAGAGATAGCAGATGAAATCCTATCTTGGTATCTTGTGTGCTTACAAGATCAGTCCGAAAAAAGTTACATTAAACTCCATGTTTTGCACTGGTTTACTGCCTGTTATCTGGCTGCTTTTATTTTAAAACCTATTTCTAATCAACTTGACTACAGCCACAGTGAGCAGCGTAAAGCATGTTGACTCAGCCTTTTGCCCAGATTTAAAACAGTGAGCGAGCTCTGCATACAATGAGCCCTAGATTTCTGTCCTGCAAAACTCTTCTCACCCCCAGGAAATTCTCCTCTTCCCACAGCCTGTAAAAAGCAGCAGCATCAGCACGATGCGGTGTGCACCCATGTTTCATCCTCCTTGGGAGCCTCCTGCCTGTGTTCAGCTGGTCCAGAGCTCTCCTGTCCACATCTTCAGAGCATCTTTGTGGTGGGTGCTCAGAGCTTGCAAAGAGCAGCCACCCTTTTTAATAAGTAGAGGCAAAAATAGAAAGAGTTGATGAAAACTGAAATAAGCACTTTCCACACACCTGATTTACAGAGCTCTTTTTGCCTACTGAACGTGAAGAAACGGGCAAGTAAACTTTGTAAATGAGAGATTCCCATCACAGGAGAGAGGAAGCTGCCTGCTGCCCCGTCCGTTTTGCTGTGTGGGACCAGATCTCCTTCGGTTGCGTCTGAGGCAGGCTGTGGGATCCCCTATGCGCTGAAGAACCCTCTGAAGAGCAGGAACAGACATATGCTTGGTTTGAGAGCTAATGGTTAAAATCAACAAAGAGAAGCTGTCCCATCTGGAAGACCCTCTCTGTTCTTTGTAATGTAAATGCAAGGGCTTGCATCCTGTGGGCAGCTGTGTTTTAGAAATGCAGAAAGATTACATGAAAGGTCCAGGACTATCCATTTTCTCCCTGCTTAGCTGAGGAGGTCAGAGTGGGAGCCAAAAGGGTCTTCCTTTTTTTTTTTTTTCCTCCGAGGGGAGCCAGATGCAGGAAAGATTAATATATATATTTTTTTTAATGTTTATTTTAAGATGGAGTGCTGTGATGGACAGTGTGGCTCCAGCTATCAGAAAGGATGGGACTGGGCCTCTTATCGGCATAATTGCTGTTTGAAATGCTGCTTTCCTTGTAGGCTTTTTGAGTTTTGCAGCAATCTAAGGTATGTTGGCTGATGTTTTCATTAGCGGGGCTTCTGGGGGCCGGAGGGGAAGGAAGGGAGAGCAGTGTGAGCTGAGGGAAAGAAGGGTCACAAGAAGGGAACCGGAGAGGTCGGAGGTGCAGGGAGGTCAGTGAAAGCAGCTGAAGCAAGGACCCTTCGAACAGCATAGTCTCCCCATCCCTACATTTCTTTCTGTCTCTTCATGTAATATGCGTGATTTCTTAGTCGTTGTCCCTGTTCTTCCTGACATAATTGGCTGAATTACAGGGAAAAAAGAAGTGTCTCTTTCTGCATCACATTAGTAATGTGGTGTCTAGACTCCTTTTTCCCCACACTTGGTCAGTTTGTCTGCCTCACCTGGAGGAGAGGATGGCAGGGACTGCCTGCAAACCCTGCGTGCTCCCAGTTCCCAGCTGAGAGGGTTTTTGGTGGCACAAAGTTCTGCTGCCTGCTGATGGTCCTCAGTATTAGGAAGCAATTAGTATTGTACGTACTAAAGCGAGACAGATTGTGTGAGGGAGGAAGTCAATTTGCTAATGGCATTAGCACTTGGAAAGAAGGAGGTAATAACAGAATGGTGAGGCACAGGCAGCTGTTTAAATTGCTGTTAGCTACTGAAGCTTATCTAAATTGAATAACTAGATTGCCTTAACTGCTGGAACTTGAATGGCAGCAAAGAGGAAAACAAACCCCATATGCTTCTTTTGCGCCAGACCGGGCTGTCTCGCTCCTCCATCCTCTGCGCACTGATCTGCGTTAATTCTTTTCTGTGTTCCTGCAGCAGCTCAGCGATCGGCCCAGACGTGTTGAACAGTGCGGCTCCGGGGCCGTTGTGTTCCTCTTCCCCTCTTTTCCACTGCTGCTTCTCACGTCCTGCTTTGCCTCTGAGTAGCGCTGAGGCTGATGGCAGCGCGGACATGAGCGTACTTCCCTTTGTGGGTTTTAGGAGGTAAAGAGTTAAATACTGTGCTTATGGCTAAGAAATGCGTGTGAGCGCATCGCTACTGGCTGTGTAAGACACTTCGCTTCCCAAGGACAGCGTGGGAATTCTGCACTGCTAGGATCTACTTTGCCAGTGGACATTTCCAAGTCCACGGAATGATCCTTTTGAAAACTAGGGAAATTCAGAATTCGCTCTCCCCTTTCTTTTTTCTGGCTTTCTCCCAGCACAGATACATTGAGTAGCTATTGATGTTTTTAGCCTGCATTCTTCCCTGCATTTGCTTTTTGGCCGTCGTTTCTGCCATTAATACCACATAAATATGTTCATTTGTTGCCTGTCTCTGGTAATGCCAGCTTAGACCTGTGGAACTCGTGTACAAAGCAGCATATTTTGCTAAAGCACGCTGGATACTGCGGGTTTAGTTCGTGTGTCATCTTAGGCTGAGTATAAAAAAAAGCAAATTCACTATTGCAGCACTAATCCTAAGCAGGAGTGTTTTACTTGACTCAGTACACACTAATTTAGAGTCAGATGTAGACCACAATAAGGTTTGTGTGTGTGCTTAGTTCTGATGATAGTTAAGTTGATACCATGATTTAGTTTAATCAGAACCTTTAGACCAGAGTTACATAGCAGTGTATAAAATAGCTCTGTCTTTTGCTTTGATTGTTTTGCTAAAGAAGATCTTCTTTAGCAAAAGTTTTGTCTTTGGCTTTGGTGGGAGTCAATAAATCAATATTACTGAACACCCACTGAGTGCCAATAACAGACAAATTCTTTTTAGGCAGCAAAATAAGATTTTAGGAGTTTTCAAGCATTACATGCTGAGTTCTTTTGAAAATCTGGCTTTCATGGTCGGTAGTAAACCCTCAAAATAATAAGACAGAAACAAATAATAGGAGGATATTATTAAACGAAACCAACTGTAGCATAGATTTGCACATAGCTTTTAAGATGCTGTCCCTCCGTGTCCCTGACAATTTAAACATTGATTTGTTTTGCACCCCGTTGTCCACAGAGATAACAAGATCAACTGCTTAATTTTTTAGTAGAAATTTTATGAAAAAGCTGAGTACGAAGCATCTTCAGAGCAGTAAGAACTCTCTCTTACATATGTTGGCTTTAAAGATTTACTCACAGAGGTAATTTACTTGTACCTTGATTTGGTCGCAAAAGGAGAGAAGAAAGATCATTTTCAAGTGGTTCCTCTTCCTTGGAGCTTGCTTTATCAGTTTTCCAGGAATGAAGCAGGTTCTGCTGATGCTACGAGCCTAGTCTGACTTCTCTCAGATGCCCCAGGCTCTCATCTGAGCTCATTCCAGCCAGCATCTGTCCATCCCTTGCTTTTCTGTGTCCCTTCCATTTAAAAAAGCTGCTCTTGTTTATCTTTCTGGGGCAGAGGGGTCTTTCATTAACCCTTGTCACCAATCCCAGGCTTGTTTGTCTAAACCTGTGTGCCCTTTGTGGCAACCGCCTGTTTCTTCCTGATGCTTTTTCATTTCCAAGCAAGGTCTACTTTCATTTGTCCCTTTGTCTGTTCTGTGAGAGGAGGGCTGGACGGGTGTAAATCCTTTTGCTCGCCCTTTTGGTATTTGCAAGTGAAGTGACAGTTGTGTAGAAAGCCTCTCCACGAGCGTCCGGGCTGGGACTCAGCGAGCAGCGCGTGTGCGGGGCCGTGTGGGCAGCGGACGCCAGACCCCGCGATGTAAGACCTGCAAACCAAACCTTGAAAATGCCTGTGGGGAAGTGAGGAGGAGGATGTTCTCTCAGGTGGGACACAAACCGTTAGCTCTGGAGTAGGTGCCTTTTAATTCTTGAAGTGTTTTGATGCCAATTTTAAATGATTTGCTTAAAATGTCTTTTTCTGTGACTTTAAACAAAGGAGCAGTAAAGCAATTCAGCCACCCTGGGATTGATGGGCACAAGCGATGCCTCCCAGCGTCCTTCATCCAGTGTTTGTGCAGCAAACGCACTGATGTGCTCTCTTTGCCGGACTGTGCTTGCCTTTCCAGTAGGACCTGCCTGTTTGTCAGCAGCGACACGTTTGTCTCCTTGATTTGTACCACATGCAGCGGCGTTTAATGATGGCTCTTGGAAAAGCAGGAGTGCCCTTGCCGGAGATGAACTGGGGAGGGATTCATCTCTGTCTTGGCCGCTCCCCGCTGGTTTCTTTAATGATGCTGCCCTCACCTTTACAAAGCCCCATCACAGCCTAAATCCCTGAGCTAATTATGGCCGCGGTGATGAGCAGCCTCGCCTGCGGCTCTGCAGAGCGTGGGGCAGAGGGGCAGGAGCCTGCCCGGGCGCTGAGCACAGCTGAGCCTGGCCTCTTGGGGCCCTCTGCAATGGGCACCCGGAGGCCACCCAGCTGTACCAGTGCCGTGCTCTGGCTGATCTCTGACATCCTTCCCAAAGGTAGAAGGAAGCCAGTAGATTTATTTTTTTTTTTTAAGGCCAGAAGGAATGAATGTGATGAATTAATCTGACATAACATAGATGAGGTGATTTCATGCAGCCCTTCCTGCACTGAAGGAAATTATTTTCTATAATGTAAGTGAACCTTTGCGAGCCTGCTAGCTTGTGGCTGATCTGGTGGATATCTTGCCTGGAAGACTTCCAGTCTTGGTTTAAAGGCTGTGATTGATGATGAAGCTTTTTGGCAAGCTATTCCAACAGTCAGTTACCCTTTCTGCTGATAAGGTGCATGAAATTTTTGACTTTGAGTTTTCTAGCCTTGCTTCCTAGCCCTTGAAATACCAGCCAGAAGCAGCACATTAACATTTCTAGCAGACCTTCAACACCTGCAATTCCTTGCTCCGTGGACAGTCTCTCCTCTTTTGGTTACTTATCTCTGTCACGGGATAGAATTTAAGTTCACTATATCTTAATTTACTTAATTTTTGCTGAGAGGTCCGGCTCTGTGTGAATGGCATCTCACTGGGCTCCTTGTTTGTAGTATTATGTGAGATTGGCAGTGGGGAAAAATATAGTCCTGGGCCAGGGGGACTCTTGATCAAGCAAGGTACTGATTGCATTTAAAGCTGGACAGAAGCACTCCAGACTCCAGTAGTTGTCTAAAGTCTCTGAAGATCTTTATTTATGAACCGCGTGCTACCGTAGCCAATAAATAACCGTCGTTACAGTACGTACAGTATGCTTACAATGTTTGCCATTTGGTTTTCTTAAAAAAATAGTGTACAACAAAGTTACTGAGAAGAAAACTGCCTTGTTTGTGTGGAGTGAAGCTGGATTAAAATATTCGCAGCTGAGGGTTTGTGTCGATGGGGGATAGTTCTGCAGGTTTAGAGCAGATGGGATTTAGACCCCCAGGCATTAGCTGAGTGTGATGCCTGCGTTATCCTTGGGCAAAGATATGAGAGTGTCTCTGACTCAGAGCACACCGCTTCATCTGTCCTGCTGCAAAAGTGAGCTATTCCTGGTTCAAATTCATATATCTGAGTGCTGAATTTAACTCGGACAACCTAAAACCAGAAGCACAATCTTCCGTCTGTAAGTTCAATAGTATCAGGTAGAGGATTATTTTGTGTTAAGTGTGAGTGAATCCGGACTGTAAAGCTCCTCTCATTTGGGAGTCTCAAAACATTTCACCCTTGTTGCGTGCTCCTTACAGCACCCCTGTCAGGTTGGTTTTTACTACTGACGGGTAAGACAGACCCTATGAAATTAGATTACTTTATTTAGTGAGCCATTACAGTGCTGAGAACAAAACCCATGGAGCTTAACTCATCCCAGTAAGTTAATCTCTAAAGCAAATGCTCAGAGCAATTAAATGTAGGGGGCTCTTAATGAGACAGGAAATTGATTTGCAAGTTAATGCAATAGTGTAAAACCAGTAAACTCTGTAAAAATGTTGAAATCAAAGTGTTCTCCCCTGGCTCTGAACACCTTTCCTTTTAACTTCTGTGCAAGCTGTAACTGGCTTCTCAGGTTTCTTCCACATCTTTTTCTCATGTTGGTGTCTCTGTCTAGGCTTTATATGTAGGTTTTTTAATAGCCTGGATAAAGTTTAACTAGGTACAAATGCTGTATTTGCACGTACAAATCCTTTTCTGGGGATGACTTAACCCCTGGGAAATAAAGTGGCAGGAAGGATGCCTAGGGCAAGGCAGCCCTTGTCGTACCGTGGCTTGTGTCTGCAGACAAAAACTGAGCTGTCTTGTCCAGAGCAGGGTTTAGCCTGTGACAGTCTGGGCCTGAACTTGGCCTTTCTCATCTACCAGTGTTGCAAGTGGAAAATCTTTTTCTGTTTCGCTCCCTCCCGGACGTGCCCTGCCTTTCACCCAGGGTGTTTCCCTGTGCTTACCTGCAGTGTTTCATAACGTGCCGTGTCTTTTCTGCTCTGTGGTTTTGGAATGTCAGCAGATACCCCCAGAATTACAAAAAATCTGTGGGGGAGAGACTGCCTGCGTACCACCTGTGTTTTTCTGATTTTCTTTTTGCTAACACTCAGGAAACACCGATGTCCCCTGAGCTGTGGCTAGCCGAGTTAGGTAAGGACCACGTGGCAGAAATGGCACGGGTACAGGGACAGGTTTGCCACCAAGGACTCGGGCAGTGACTGAGCAGCCTCGCTGAAGCCTGTGCTGCTCTCGGTGCCCGAGCTGGGTGGTTTGAGCCAGCTCTGACCCTACGTGAGCTGCACTCGTGCCTTTGACAGCGGCGTGAACACACAGAAACTCTCAAACTGCAAAGAACTTGCAAATAGACTTGTGCCTCACTTTTCAGGAAGGGAAACTGAGGCAGTGAAACAATGGTGCCATAATTGCTTGGAGCTATAGATGGAGGCGATGCCAGAGCTGGAGTTAGACCAAGCGGTTGTAAGGCCATTGTGGTTATCACTAGGTCATGTCTTTGCTTCAACGTGTAATCCTTGAAATGTTGCAAAAGCTCAGCAGTCTTGTGGTTTAAAATGCGTACTGATGAAACTGTATGTAGTGATGATTTAGCTTTTCAAAAAAAGAGGCGTAGCCTGAGTTAAAATTAAAGATGTTTAACTTTCAAGGGGATCTACTCGTCACTTGAAGGCTTTAGAAAATACTGTCCTGTCAGTTTTACAAATTAGAATATATTCAGCCCATTTGCAATGCAGAGCAGTGCAAACTGGAACATTTGAAATCCAACCCATGTAGTTCTTCACTTCTTACATAAAATGTGCCTGTGATCTAGTTTAACAAAGTATGGAAAAATGTATTAACCTTCCCAGGGAATTGTTGCAGATGGCTGCTATTTAAAACCCAGTGTCATTGCAGCATGTAGATACTGTTTTCACCATGCTGTAAAGCATCTTGCTTTCCAGAACTGTCAAGTTCAGTTAAACAGAGCCATCAGTGTGGGCAGACACGTTTGGAAGCATCAGTTGAGACCAAGTTTCTGTAAGAGTCATCGCATAGCCTGCATGGTCAGACCTAGACTGATGTTGAACCTCTGCCCTTGACTTTCGCAGGAGTGCCTTCCATCACTTTGCTCGCTGGTAAGGGTTCCTCCGGCGCATGGTCCATCAAAGCACGTTCTTTGTCCCTGCGGGTGTCTGGCGTGCACCTCTTGAGGGGAATTAGCTGTGTCCGTGGGCACGCAGGCACAGCAGCCCCTTGGGAGAGCCCGTGTTTTGGCTGCCCGGAACGGGGCTGGTGATGCACGATGGGGTGAACACAGCTGGCCTGAAACCAGTATGAACCTCATGACTGCAGCTAGGCTCCGTCCCACACAGCGATTCCTCCTGAGGAGTGCAGCAGGCTTCTTCAGTGCCAGGGATTTCTGTTCTGGTCCCCCTCTGCGGGAGTGCTGGCTGCTCGACAGGATCGGACCCGGGGCACCTCCAGCATCGTGCATCTCCGTTCAGTAAAGGCTCTTTGGGCACGTCATCTAACCCTGCTGCTTTTGTTTGCTCCTCTCCTGAACTGGGACCAAGCTTCTGCAGGGCTGCGGTGGGCATCATCCAGCAATGCTCTGAAGCTCCGTAGGTCCAGTTAGTTTATGCCTCCTACATATTGTCATCGTGGCTACTGCTAGTTCTGCATATCAATCGGGTAACTGTTGCCCAAGCCCTAATTTGCTTTGCTTTTGAGCTAATACTGAATTCCTATTTTTCCTTTCATCCCATCATTTGTGGGAGAAAGCTTGAAGGCCCAGCGAGATGGAGGTGATAACAAAAATGCTGAATTAAGAACATAAAATATTTTTGCCAAACAAAGCTTCCAGACATCAATAAAAATATTTTAAAATCTTGAAGAACATAAGTCATACAAAAATATAATTTATATTTAGCTGTTGTCCTTCTGAAGGAAGTGTCTCAGTCTGCTAGAGGGCCCAAGGGGGTGACTGATGGAGAGCTGTGGAGGGACACGGAGGAAGCTCAGGACGTGTCTGGGGGTGAGGGTTCCCTGCCTTTGCTGCCTGTCTGTCTGCCGTGTGCCAGTGGCAGCTGTTGTCTTCTTTTTTCCACTTTATCCCAGTTTTTATTTGTAATGGAAACCGTGAAGTGCCCTTTCTTTTTGCTGCAGCTGTGCTCTCTTTCATTGTGTTTATTTTTCTTTACCTTGTTTTTAAAACATTTCTCTTGTTTGCTAAACGCAGAGAAGAAGTTGCCCTTCTTCCTCAGCCCGGGGCCTTGCTGTTTGCATCCCACGGTGGGAACCTACTGGTGCATTTACCTCCTTGCTTCCAGGGTAGGCCAGCTGCTAAAAATATTGTATACTATGGATATATGCAGTAGGGATAACTCCGGGAGGCCAGGGATTTCTGCGTGTAATCTCTCAGATGCTCACTAAAGCCTAGGACGTGGTAGTTAAAAAATTGTTAGCAAGGGCAAGGAATTGGCATCTAGAAACTGCATGTCATTCCTGCAAAGGCAGCCCTTTGCCAGGTGATTCTGGAGCTGAGGTTGCTCAGGCCAGCGGTGTTGTCTGCTGGGAAGGAGGAAGGTACGGGCAGGTAAAGGTCCCTAAAAGCGCGCTTGGGATCTAACCAGCAAACAGTGTAATCAGCTTCTCATTAACTTTGGTCAGTTGCTTTACTGGGAAACAGAGAGATTTGAATATGCAACATCTGTTCCCAACCAGCTTAGGTAACGGCGCACCTCAGCATCCCTGTCCTTCTGTGGGGTACCAGCCCTCCCATTTACAGCAGCTGACCTGAAAACCAGACTGACTTACTGGTTGGATCTCGGTCTTGCAGTCCCAGGCCAAGACCGGTATTTTGGCTGGGTGGAACTATGTGTGTAGGGTAGCGAATCTGACTGAGTCCATATTTTCCTTGTTGCCCCAGTGATGGCTTCCTTGAGTCTCCAGTTCTTGGTTAAATTATATAATATTCCTTTTTCTTCCTCCTTTAAGACCCTCTCTCTATTGAAATCAGGTACGTTGACATCTCCAGTGTTAGGCAGAACTGCCTCTCCAAATCAGCAGATGCTAGAAAAGTGTCTCCTTTTCACTTACCCCTTCTCCCCAAACAAAAAGGAAAGAACCAAACAGTATAACAGAAACACCCCAGAAGCGTGTGAGATATGGATAACATTGAACGTTGCACCTCACAGCAGAGCAGTTGATACAAACAATAGGCTGGGGCTGCAAGTTAACACCAGTGTCGTAAAAAAAAAACTTTTTGCAATCTAAACATTCTGTTCACCCATCTTCAGGACGGGGCAGAGATTGATCTCTCTTGTGGCTTTGTCTCCTTGGGCTGGTTGCTGCAGAATTTGGCTTATATTACGGGAGGGGGGGAAAAAAGTCCTGTCCCCTGATTTGTTAGAGATGGCTGTGACTGGGATTGGTATGGAACATGCTGATCACTGGGAAATCCTCAGTCCTTGTCCTCCCTTTACCCCCCCAAAAGTCACTGTACATATTAAAAAAAAAAAAAAAAAAAAGTCAAGGTTAGCAGTCCAGTTATTTTAGTACATGGCTTCATAAGGCAGAAAACCTACTGGGTACAGTGTGGGGCAGTTGGCTGTCAGAATTCCTGTAGAATTCTTCTTCTTCATTTTATTTGTTTCTTTAAAAAATGTTTAATCAGTTAAAGACCCATGTCTTGTATGAAAGCTTGTATTTTTTCCAAAACAACAACAAAAAAAAAACCCCTGTTTCTTTCTTCCTCCCTTAAAACAATGTTGTCAAATCCCTTCTCTGTAGTGCTGCTGTGGTACAAACTGGAAGTGGCAGCAGCCAAGCGTCTCACTGGCGTGGGAGGACGCGTGTCCGGGAGTTCTCTGCTGTGCTGGCCGTCGTCAGAGCTCCAGGTAGCTGATCAGGGCCACCATTACCAGAGAGTTAGTTGTGATAATGACAGCATGTGGCACCGGCTTCGTCACGGAGTCTTCCACCATCATACTCGTCCCTGAAAGAAAGGGAGCAGGGAAGGAGCAACCGTCTTGTTGGACAGGCACAACCTGATGTCTTGTAGGAAGAGCCAAGAGAGTTGGTAAAGTGTTAATTCTGGGGTTCTGTGTGCATGTATTGCATTTATCTCTTATGAACCTCCCAGGATTTGAAACAAGAATTTGGAGGTGGGCCCTCAGTACTTCCACCCCGAATCAAAGGAACCTGCTGGAGCTGGTGTTGGGGCCCCACAGAGTCAGGGTTCCACTCACAGTGAGTGTAAGTTAGGCTTGCGTGGGGCCTTGGTATCTTTAGCTGCAAATAGAATAAATCTGAGTTCAGACTAGACTGAAAGGTTGCTCAGAGTCTGGGGAGACCTTAGCTGATGGAGGGCCGGAGAGGAACACGTCAGAAGATCCTTTAAGTGAGCAACACAAGGGAGCCAAAGACCAATTCCAGAGTCCCAACTGAAAACACTGGGGTAGGATGTTCCCCTGCATTCCTGGAAGGGAGAGTGGGATTTTAAAACACAATAGCATTTATTGCTGTTACCCACGCTATGGCCAGGTACGGGAGGAGGTGTGACAAAGTCAAAGAGCAGTGGTAGCAACAGACAGACAAGTTGTTCTGCAGATGAACTTTCCTCTCTGAGCTCATTTTCCAGCAGTCTGAGAAGCACCCTGTAAATGAGCAGTTCTGCGTGCAGCCAGAGGAGCGTACGTACCACTGTTTCGGAGGATGTGAACTTCTGCTGGGATGCCATCTCCCCCAGGGCCCGTCACCCTGATCTGCACGAAGGCGTGGGTGAAGTCTTCAGGGACAGGGATGTCGATCCGGCTCTTGCTGGCCAGGTATAGCGTGGGAGCAGAGTGGGAATCCTGCCTGTAAAGCATCTGTTGGAAGAGGCAAGTGTGAGTTTATGTTCTCTGTGATTTCCTTAGGGTCACTTGTAAGAGGAGGCCAGCTACGTGCTGCCTGTACCTTGTACCCCGTAACGGCAGACTCGTCTGACTTCGCCACCACTGGGTCCCACTTGATGCTGACTGTAGACCCAGAAAAAGTCCAGGAGATGTTGCCAGGTGGCCTCTTTGGTGCTAAGAGATACAAAACAAGACAGATTCAGTAAGTCAGGGACCGATGAGAAAGTTGTGCTGGTTACAACTGTCTCCTCTTTTACGGACTACTTAAAATGGTGTTAGAGCACCGAGATAAAAAAAAGCTAATCAGTTATCTGATCACTGGGGAGCCTCTGGAGGAAGCAGAAGCCCCAGGGAGTACAATGTGCAAAATGGAGGAGGTCAGGACTCACTCACGTGGTTTTGTTGTGGTGACGTTGGTAGAGGGACTGGGGGGCCCGGTTCCAGCCCCGTTGTAAGCTCGGACTGACACGTGGTATCTCGTGTTGGGGTTTAGGCCTGTTACATGAGCCGATGTGACCAGCCCTGCTGTTCTCACTCTGTCAGCTGCCTCTTCTTTGTCGCCGTCCTTCCAGTACCGGATCTGAGTAGAGAAGGGGTATGATGGCTTTAGTAAGGACAGAGGCATCTGCAAATGCTGGACTCAGTCCTTCCACAGCCAGCGCTGAAGACCCGTTGGTATTTGTTTCTGTGCATTTTGCTGAGTATGTGCCCAGAAATAAGGTTACAGCCCGTGTGGGAAGGCAAGCAGAAAAAAAAGGATGTTTCTCTCTTACTAATCTCTCTTGTGAGCAGTAGTACCAGCCCTATTAGAGCCCGTTGCTGTTCATTAATTATCCTTCATCTTTGGAAACAAAATACTGTTTCCTTTCACATCACTTAGCATGGAGGAGTTTGGTTTTTTTTTTGCTGGGCTCTCCCATCTCAGTTTCAGCGTCCCATTCCCATTGCAGGGCTCATACCTCGTAGCCCAGAAGCACTCCAGTCATGTCTCCCTGCTGAACGGGCTCCCAGGACACGTCCATTTCTGAGGACAGGACAGCCTTGGCTGTAACTCTGAAAGGAGCCACTTTTGGTTCTGAAAGAGACAACAAAAGGGAATAAAATCCTTTTCCTCGCTCTGGGCAGCGTAATCAGCACACTGAAATGAAGGGCTCTCCTGCAGCAGCGTTACCGTGCAGCCAGACAGCTGGTAGTATGTGTACGGAGCAGAGTGAGGGGAAGGGATTTAGGGACTCAGTAGGACAAGCAGGGCCACAGGTTTGTGCTGTAAGGATCTGCATCCGCTGTGAAGCTCTGGGTGTACCGTCACGGCTGGGCTTAGGGAAACATCTCTCTGTGTATTTGAAGTAGAAAATAAATGTTGTGCTGAAATCCCTGTCACCTGCTCTTAGAGTAAAGGAAACCTCTCCTACGTTGAGCTTCCAGACAGGCACAGCTCTGCAGGGAGCTGGCTGAGGACGCGTTGGTTGGCTGGACAAAGCACGGTGAGTTCAGAGTCACCACAGTCCCCCTTTACCTTCTTCTGCAGAGTACACGATGGCGGTGAGGCTCTCCGGTCCCTCTCCTTTCCTGTTGTATGCTTTGATCTTCACTTCGAAGGGGGTGTAAGGACCGATGCTCTCATTGCGGTAGACGTAGTGCAGCGACTCTGCGTGCGGCACCCTTGCTGTCAGCCACCCCTGGGTGCCTTTCTTGCGAAACGACAAGATGTAGCCAAAGCCGTCTCCGTTCTGATAGTCCCGCAGCGTTGGCTGTGAGGGAGGCAGAAAGAAAGAGGAGCCTCAGTCAGTTCAAATGAGCAAGACTTTGGACTAAGCACAGTGTTTGGTTCAACCTCGTATCAAAATTGTGGCTGAGCACTGATTTCCCAAAAGAAATGGCACGTGCTCCTCCCCCTGGCCCTCTCCCAGCATCCGTGGCTGGTGCCGGGCTGCTGACTTACCGTCCAGTTGATGATCAGCTCGTTGGGAGCCCCTCCGCCTCCGCTGAGCCCAGATGGTGCCACAGTAGGTGCTGTCGGGTCCCCAAACAAAAGCAGACAGCGCAGGTTGGGTTAAGGAAGCAATAGTGATGAAGATGAGTGCAGACACCGCGCGGTCTGGCAGTAGCCAGGCTTTGACAGCTCGTCTGAAAGCGCTTGTCTCTGTTTTCAGCCGTGGCTATTTCAGGTGTTTGTGCAAATCAGGTCTAGAATATTAGCTAGTGCCTGACGAGCTTATTTGGAGGCAGCATGTCTCAAAAGCAGGGATGTGGAGGAGAGCTTTTGTTAGAAAGGAGTTAATATGCATTCGGTTTGTTGAGAGCAGTTCTCCTGCTGTTCTGACATCGTTCTGCTTGCACGTTCAAGCAGCAGAAGATGGAATCAACGTTCACAGTCATTTGCTGAGAAATTTACCGTGTCTTTGCAGAGCTGTGCTCTGTGATAGAGTAGGGCTCTTTCCTCTTTCTAAGCATTACTGCCCAGAGGTACAGGATTTGAAGCTGGGGTTTATAATGCTTTAATATATTATATCTAATGCTGGTGCAGTCAGCTGCCAGCTCCAGTACTGCTTTATCTTTGACGTGTACATGGGCAAAAAGGCAGAAAATTTTGTGATGGCATCACCTCTAGGAGCACTCAAGGAGACGACCAATTGTTTGGGCCTAAGGTATGCTGCAAGCCAGGCTTCCCCCTCCAACATACGGGGACAGGTACCTCTGATTCCCCTTTCCACCTCTGAGCACATCTGCACGTACCTGCCTCTTTGGTACGAATTTTATTGGAGGGTAAACTCGGCTCCCCGACTCCAAGAATGTTACTCGCCAAGACCCGAAACTCATAATCCATCCAAGGAATGAGGTTCACCACCTGGGCTGTCTCTGCGTTGCCTTCAATATTTACAGGATCTATATAATCCAATAACACGAGAGGAGAACAAATAGAGCGAGTGGCAGCCAGCGTACGAGCGCAGAGCAAGAATTTGTCAGCACGCTGGTGCCCAGCAGCCAGCACGGGCTGTGCCGCCGCCCTCAAGACACTTACTGGTACGCATCTGCTTCCATTTGCTGGAGAGGAGGGTCCGCGCCTCGATGATGTACCTGGCAATAGGGCTGTGGTTATCAAAGCCGCGGCTCCAGCTCAGCTGGACGGTGGTGTCACTGATATCTCTCACCACCACCCCCCCGGGGGGGCCTGGAGGTCCTGGGATGATGAGAGAAAGACGGACGTGTTACTAAGATGCAAGGTTTGGAGGCTTATTGCTCTTTATATTGTGCAAATCATAAATTAAAATCAAGCCTTTATTTTTTGGAAGCTAGGAAGCCTCACCTCCAATTTTGGCCTCCAGAAAAGCTCACAAGCCTATCGCATCCACTTCAAACGTTAGATGGTGAGGTGGTTGCGAGGGAAGAGCGAGCTGATCCCTTGCAAGGACCATGCCATTACTTCGGGCTTGTAAGGAGCGGGGGACCTTACAACAGAGAAATTACCTCTGACGGTCAGCGTGGCTGACTCCGAAGCACTGTCCACAACCGTCTGGGCTGTGCATGTGTACCGCCCTGAGTGCTTCAGCTGGGTGTTGAAGATGCTGAGGTCCCCAATAGTTTCCTTCTGCGTGGGGGAGAGAAAAGACAGCGGGGAGAACATTTGAGCACGCCTGGTTGCAATCCAGCATCCGACATGCAAACAGAGAGGCTGGTGTTAGTTTTCTCTCCTTTTTAATGGTGCGTGATTGCCCTTTTACTCACCGCACTGGCTCGCCGGTAGTGCCCCTCCGACTTGTCAAAGTCAATGGGGAAATCATCTAGCGACCAGGTGAAGGTGAGGTCCATAGTGGGATCGTGGGATGCGTGACATTGTAGAGTAAGGTTTTCACCAACGTTGATATCGGCACTGGATGGTGCCAATGTGATTTTGGTGGCATCTGCAGAGAAAGAGCAGGGAGGGCTGTTAGCTGCCAATGCCCATGTACCAGATAGATATGAAGGCTGCAGAGCATCCAAACCAACTAAGGCTTTCCATCTTGTCATCCATCTCTAACAGCTGTAGTTTTACAAAAGGAACGTGAGGGATTATAGTGGTTAGGAACTGGAAAGGCTTTTCTCAAGAACCAGTTGTTGGTGGGTCAGGCAGAAGGTTTGCTGCTCCACAGGCTGAAATGTCTTTGATTCCCTGAGTATTGCATTCATTTTGGGGAGTATAGGGAGAGAAGAATTATCACATCATGGCATTCTTAGACGTTTCTTGCTCAATTGACCCCAAATCGAGGCAAACATCTCTACCTCGAACAGAGAGGATTCCAGTACTGTTGGCTTTGCCCATGAAGTTCTCAGCAAAGCAGGTATACTTTCCCTCGTCAGATTTGCTGATGTTCTGGAGGATCAAGGTGCCATCTGTGGTAATAGTCACCCTGGAAAGGAAGAAGAACCATACGAGAGAGAGGTTAAAATGTCTGTTTGCTCTGTATACTTGACAATTTCCAGCACTTCCTGATTTTAGAGAAATTGGTGATAAAGACAGGACTGCAAAATATTATGTAGGAGTTTTCTAAAGAAGAAACTGGAGGAATAACAAAGTGCTTATGTTCAGGGACGTAGCAGCACACTTGGGTCGTCATCTGTCAAGAAAAAAAATGTGATTTTAGCTATAGTTTCTAGGTATAAGCTGACTCTGCTGCTACCTGCTACTGTTGATCAGAAGTTCAGTCCCTTTGGTCCAGAGCACAGTGGCTTTTGGAGCTGCTCTTGGTTGGCATGGGATGATGACCTTCCCACTTCGGGCCGCAGGTATCAGTCGCTTCACTGGGTTTAGTCTAAAATCTGGTGCTAAGGCTACAGGGGAAAAAAAAAGGATTAAGGAATGATTAGAAAACCCTGCTAAGTGAGCGTTTTAACTGCCTTGTAACCAGGTATTGGTCTGTTGTTAGATGGCTTGGAAACAGAAGCATGGCAGTATCTGGTGAGCAAGATGAAGGAGTGACTCCTCTGCTGCCGGGTGGTTCTAACGCCTGCCGAGGCAGGTGTTACATGGCACACGTGTTGTAAGTAGCAATGGGGTATGACCCTAACAAGTGCAAGGTCTTTGAGAGACACAAGGACAGCTGCTTTTGAAAATGGAGAAGATATTCTCTTCAATATCCTGATCAAAGTCACCAACGCAGACATCCAGCTTGGCTAAAGCTCCTCCTGGAATTGCAGAGGTAGAGTTGGGTTTTATCTGTTGCCCTCATGCATTGCAGTGTGTTAATGTTAAACAGTTAATGTTCAGGGCCTTTAATTTATCTCTGCCATCTATGGACCACGAGGAGATAAGCTTTTAGACTCATGTGGAACAAGTCTGGCATCAGTCCAGTTCCAGTCACCATCCATCAAAGCAGACTGGATGGATGCTGGACTCTTTTTGTTTGACCTCTTCCCTCCAAAAAAGAGGAGGGCTGTGTAGCGGAAGGGAGCTTGTAGTGCCGCTGCTGTCTGTCCTGTACGTTTTCTGTGGTTAAACAGATGTCCTTGTGCTCTTTCAGCATTACTGAATTTACACAAGGTCTAAATTTTAAAGGGTTGTAGAGTGTCTTGTTGAACCAGTAACTGTATTTCAATGGTGAGTGAAGCAGTTTTTGTCTGCTCTTATCTTACTCTGAGATCGCAAGCATAGCATAAGGATATCGGGAAGAGATCTAAAATCCTTCAGTGTCCCATTGAAACCCAGAAGACTGGGAAGTAAGGAATTACCTTGCACTGTTAATTCAGCACTTGCATATACTGTGCCATGCTTGTTCTCAGCCACACACTGATACATGCCAGAGTCCTCCAGGACTAGCTTGGAAAATCTCAGCTCTCCACCGCTCACTTCGATGCGGTTCTGTGCAAACAAGAGGATGAACCCGTTAGATGAGAAAAACAAAAATGGAACTCAAGCCTCGCGTGTTCGGGGTTGAGTTTCATTACAGACTCTTATGCCAGTTTGAAGCCAGCCTGGTTTTCCATGGGGGAAAATGCAGAACGTTTTTTTTTATGTCTGTCCAGTCACTACCCCACATCACTGTGCTCTGTTTGCTGCGACTTCTGAGCGCCTGAGCACCAACGTGCAGGTCGTACAGAGGTACGAGGTGCTATTTATCCGCCTTGATAACTGGCTGTGAGTTCCTGTAGTTGCATGAAGCAATGGCTGGGATGATGGGAGAAGGAATTTGCTGTCGGTAAGGACTGTGGCATTTCTTTGCAGCCTCATGGGGGCACATGGAATAGGGATGCGGGGTGATAAACCGGGGTTGAGATGCATTCGCAGTGCGGCAGTGGAGGGTCTAAGTCTGGAGTAGCGGGTTCAGTACTGCAAGTTCTGGTGCACGCTGCCCGAGCTGCCCTCGCTGCCAGACCTGTGCTGGCGGTACCTGGGAGGTCAGCGGCTGCCCGTCCCGAAGCCATCGGACTGCGGGCCTGGGTTTGCCAGCAGCTGCGCAGCTCCAGCGCAGGTCGGACCCGATGTCGGCTTCCGTGTCTGTGATCACCTTCAGCCACTCCGGCTGAGCTGCAAAGGAGCGAGAGAGGTGGCAGAGCCAAAAGGATCAGATGAGAGGTTTGTTGTGCCAGGCAGGCAGAAGGATGCTCATTGTGTTATCTCTGCTGGCAGATTTATTTATCACAGCGTGTTTCACCATAGTAACAGCCTTCGCCTTTTGTGCAGCGATGCACGGCTGAGTCCCCTTACGGATCTGGCTGCAGCTGTGCATGTGGACTGCACAAAATTACGGCAGAACCCAGAGCTGAGGAAGAACATTATGGTTTCTCTACTTAAGAGTAAATCATTCCTTAACTTCAGGAAAGACTGGATTCAGACTAAGTTAACCAGGTTAAGGTTTGTAACTCGACTAGCTCTGATTAGTAGCTCCAAGCATTAACCCTTGTGGAAGTCACCCAGGCTTGGAGAGGATTTTGGTTGAGAGCCAGGTTTGATTTTTACCACTATGCTTCCTTCCCTGGTTATCTCATTTTTGCTAGAATTATTTTAGAGCAGGTTAGGAGGTCTCTCTCCACTTGCCATAGCCTAAATATATCCACTGAGGATCAGTGATCTCCGCAGGTTTTTGTTAGGGCTTTGCAATAGGTTTAATTAGGGCTGAGAGGAGGCAGGATCAGAGGTGGTGGTTTCACTCCCAAAGGCTTCGTCCGTTGCCTGGGGCATCTTCCTGTGCTGTGGAAAGGCTCGTGTTTAAACGCGTTACCTTGAATGATGATGCGGCCCTGGTAGGTGTCTCTCCCTTTGATGTTTTCAGCCTCACACTCGTAAGTGCCTTCATCCTCAAAGCCAACATCCTGGATCTGCAAGAGGGGCTCGCTGCCGATCCACTTAGAGGACTGCGAGCCATCCAGCTTCCTCCACTTGATTCGAGGAACGGGGCTGTGTAAAAGTAAACCTGGTGAAGGCCAGCTCTCAGGTACCCCACACAACATAGCGTAACTTAGTCCCCACTCAGCCACCCAGCTCCCATCCCAGCTGGGCCTTGGCCAGCAGGACAGATGGCTTTAGCCAGTTCCTCCCTCGGTCTCTGGGCTACACTAGAGCCATTGAAGAGAGGGGTTGTGAAAGGTGCGGGTTCTGCGGTGCCCTCCCCGTGCCAAACCTGAGCAACACTCACTTCCCAAAGGCAAAACACTCCAAAGTCACCATCTGCCCTGCCAGAGCGTAGGTGTCTGCAGGAAATCTGGCTTTTATGCTGGGTGCGTAGTGCCTGGCATCTGTGAAAAGGAAAGCGCTGTTGAGGAGTTCTGGATGACTTTAAAGTTGCACACGTGAGGTCTGAAAGGGCAAAGGTACCCACGAGGTTACACTATGCAACACCTTCATGCATTTGGATAAGGTGGCAGAGGCTAAACTTCATTTTCCTCTTAAAACAGCTCTTAACTAAAGTCTCTAAAAACCTCTTCACAACCTCTCAGGACCATTTCTCCTTAATTTCCTACCTGCTTAACTCCCTTCCACCTGCCCAAGAAGTATCTTTAGCTGCGTCTCTGCAAGGTCACCAAAGGCAGAGGAGAGTTTCAGGGGTAGGTGAGCTGGACCTTGTGCTATTTCTCTTCTGCAGTCAGAGAAACCCCACTGAGGGGGTTTGTGGCTGCACAAGCAGTGAAGCCTGGAGAGAGGGCTGCTTCCCCCAGGTTCCACCCAATTAATGTTTTTGTAAGCTCTTCAGCACCCCGGAGAGGCTGGTGGGTGATTTGTGCACTGCTGGTGTCCTGTGGAGCCCGAGGGCTTTGCAATGGTAATTTTTCATTTTGCCCGGTCCCCCTGTGATAATCCAAGAGCACTGACCCTCCGCAGCGAGGCTGAGCCGGGAGAACTTGCTGAAAACGCTCTTGGTGATGAAGTCGATGTGGCTGGTGGCAAAGCATGAATAGTTCCCCAGGTCAGAAGCCTCTGTCTTGGCGATGTAAAGGTTTCCCGTGGTCTGAGAGACGAAACGCCTTCCATCGGCCGGGATGAAATTGGGAAACTCATTCAGGAGCCATCTGTAGGATAAGCCTGTGCGGGAAAAGAAAAAAAAAAAACTGCACAAGTTGTCTGTGTCCTGCCAGGTGGGACTGAACCCAGCAGGCCCCTTTCTAGACCAGTCTCAGCTGAAGTTGGTCCTTGGATGGGTTTTCTCCACGTGCTAAGTCCTGTCTCTGTTTTGTTGCTTTACAGAGTCTGAATTAAAACCAAATTTACTTCCCTAAAATTCCCAAAGGAAAGCAAGGAGTGCTTCCTGTCTCGGGAAATCCCTTGCTCTGTTGCATCTCTGCCCCTGGTACGAGCAGTGCTGCTAATCCCTGCTGCTGGCGATGCTGGAGAGCAAACCCTTACCTGGGTAATGGGGAGGAGGGCTGCAGGCAAACATCACTCCCCAGCCCTCTGTAATCTTCACGGGGTCTCGCTCTTCTGCGGAGAATTCCTGCAAAACTAAACATGCAAAGTGAAACCTGCCCGTGGATGGACAAAACAGCTGGAGGAATTACTGTTTTATTTCCCCCTCCACAGGCTGGTCTTTTCACTGGTTGAGTCCCAAAATATTACTGATTTCTCCATAGTGCATCAGATTTCTACTGCACCTCCCTGTGAATGGGAAGCACCAGGGGATTTCTGCGAGTGATGATGTTGGGTACCGTGCACCAGAGAGCTTCTCTCCAACGTTTATCAATGCAAGCAGGGGGGCTCGGTTTACCCCCAGCGTAACTGTGGCTGCGTTTCATTTACCTTGTGGAGACAAACTTACAGCCAAAGCGGAGAGAGGCTTCCCTGCTGACGACCGTGCCCCTGGAATTAGATGCCACGCATTGGTAGGAGCCAGCATCCTTGGCTTTCACTGGGTTGCTGATCACTAGGTCGCCCGCAACCAGCCTGTAACGGGAATCTGGCTCCATCTTTATCTCTGTGCCGTTCATCTTCCACCTGTCAAGAGCAAGTGTAAAGAGAGAGAGGGGTAAATGCTCATTGCAGCACTCGTGGTGCCTTGGAGGAGGTTGTGCTTGTTTGTTTTCCAAGTTGCAGTGTGCTGGGGTTGGGGTTAGATTTATATCTGGTCTGTGACCTGGGAGGGATGGCACATCACGTGTGGGCGAGGAGGCTGATTCCCTGTTAGTGATTTTCTGCTTATAAAAGTGGAGAATGAAAAGCAAAGTTCTTGATGGCTGTGTCCCAGTCCTGGTACAGAGAGAGAGCGGGTGAGCTTACCTGTAGGTCGCAGGAGGACTAGCTCTCGCTCGGCAAGCCAGCGTGACTTTCTCTTCTGCTGAGCCTTCAGGGAAGAGGGTGTGGACAGGCTGCTCTTCAAACACGGGCCCGTAGTTCCTTGTGCTGCTCTGGGCTTGGCACCAAACTGCGAGAGAGGGAAAACCTGCTGGGCTCAATTTAGCTTTTTCTAAAATTTCTCATTTTCAGATTTGTAGGGCGTCCCTGGCAGCGTCAGAACGGCATCTAGAGTAAAAGAAGGAGCAACGTGAAAATCGCGACCCGTCTGTCACCACAGCCCAGCCCCAGCCACGGCTTTGGGCAGGCAGCCTGCATTTCCCTCTGAGTACCTCGCACCGTCTCTGCCATGCCAGAGGGACCGGACGTGCTCAAAGACGTGCAGATGAAGGAGCACTGACACACGCCTCTTGGGAAGCCACGCACAGACCAGACTGAAGCTGGGAACCCCTAGCTGCCCTTCTTGTTCCTATGAGTGAAGGATGTGCTGGTTCCTCCCCTCTCTGTACAAACTTTGGCTGGTTGGTTCCTCCTGAGTCCTCGCAGATCCCCTGCGTCTGGAATGTCATCGACTCTAGACAACTCAAACCTGCTGTTTGCTGGTGTGCAAACCAGTGCTGCAGGTATCAGTTCTACTTGGGAACTAACAAGATGAGCTTGAAGCTTCCTCTGTAGCGTTCAGACACGGATTTCATTCTGATCTTGCTGCCCTGAGCGTGGCTCAGGCACGGGCGCAAGAGGAACATAAGAGCCTGCCTGCCTTCTCCTACGCTATGCCTGGGCCACCCTTTGAGGCGGTGGTGATGTTTCACTGGAAAGTGCCAGCTGTCCGCGGTGAGTGGCTCTGTGTCTCAGATAAATGGCAAGTGCTGGCAGACTCCCTTCCCCACAGGCTTTATGGAAATGGCAGCGCAAATGAGAAAGAACAAAGCAGAAGCTGCCTGGAAACCTCTTCACTGCAGAAGCAGCTAGTGGGATAACGATGGCCAGCGAGTCTGTTCTCTCCCTGGCACCCTGAGAAGTGCCTGTTCCTTAGCGGGGATGGAGCCACCTCAAGGCAGCGTGTTCTCAGCGCGCTCCCCCTCTGCCTCTGCAGCGATAAGCTCGGAGATGCTTAGCTAGCTCCAGGATCCTTCCATGCTTTGTAATTGAATTAATAACTGTCTTAAAACTGCCATGCCAACCAGCAATCTGTTTCCTTCCCTCCAGTACACAGCATGGTCACTAGTTAAATTAAGTGATTCCGGTGAGTGTGATGTTTTATTGAAGAGTAACTTCCAGCAGGGAACGGCCGGCTCGGCTCTGCTGGGCTCGGGGGAAGCAGCCCTTTACCTGTAGCTCCTGGGGTTCCTCTCATGTTCCGGCTGCTTTTGCGTGTGGAGATGAGGGTGAGACAGGAGAGGGGCTCCACTAATTGGCTCAGTGGGTTCAGAGCAGCTGTCAGCCGCTCCTTGTGTCCGAGCGTCAGCCAATTACCCAGGCCCTCGGCTCCGGCAGCGGGGGATGCAGGGGAGCCGCGTGCGGGCGGGAGCCTGGTGGTCCCTGGTGTCACACAGGGGAGAGGGACTGCAGCCTGCGTCTCATTTTGGAATAACAGAAAAGCAGCGTTTGGAGGGTTGTGTTCCCTCCAAATCAGTGCAGGTGCCATTTTCCTTCTGGAATGGTTATATTCACAATGGAGGAGCTTGTGTAAGCTGGAAATCTTCTCTCAGTTGGGCCGGCAGTGGCTGTGCTGAGCACGCCTCAGCTGGAAATAGCACTGCTGACCAGCGGGTAAAATAATCATAGTTAATAGAGAATTAATAGGAAAGTAGCGTATTAATTGTGTTCTGGTGGATGGTGGTGAATGGATGAAGGTTTAACAGCTTTACATTTTGAGATTTATAGGTAGCATATGGTAAATATTTTCTATTTATTTAACAAATAAAATATATATTATTAGCACTCATGCCTTTTCTCATTAGATGCTCTTTCCCAATCAAGCCAAATTACACTAATTGCTCTTTCTGATTCCACCCAGAGCTTGCACCCCGTTGCTACCCGCTGCTGTCCCTTTTTCTTTGCCAAGGTTATGGACTACAACTGTCAGGCATTGATTTCCTCCAATGTAATCAATGCCAGGAGTCCGGACGAGTTTTTATCTGCAGTTCCAAGGTGTCTGGTTGGTGTGGGGGGTGAAATGCTTGGATCTCATTCATTAAGCAAAACAAATGTTAGATTAAAGTAATAATGAAACAGTTATAAGTTCAGGATGTCGTTAGAGCTATGAATTGAGAGCATAGCAGGGCGGCTGATCTTGGTACCTCTGAGACTGATTGTCTGGAATACTTCGGTCACCCCAGGACTCTGATTTTTGACATTACCGAAACGGGTGCCTTCTTTGGGGTCTGTCATTTGGGTAGTGGGGAAAAGACGAATAGAAAATAAAGGTCTTCAAGCCTGCAAGCCAAGAAGCAGCGTGCTGGGCTCAGAATTGGGCATGCCTTATGTGTGCCGACTTTCTGTGTTAAATCCAGCCAGCAGAGCAGAGAGAATGGTAAAGACACCGCTGCATCTGGCTACAGCAACGTTCATGATAAGGAAAAATAAATGTTAACACCAAAAGAAATAGGAATAGGTGAAAATGGAGCATCTGAAAAATTAAGATTTAGAAAAACAGCTGCAGAAATGCTTGTGCGTTTCACAGAATGCTCCAAGAGTGACTTGTGCTGTTGTTTAGGAGAGAAAAATACTGTATCGTGAAATACACCACTGAGGACATAGCAGTCTCTGCGTATAAAAAAAATCCCAAACTTTGTACCAGATATTGCTGGAATAGACAAATCTCAAGCCTTATCTCCTTTGCCACTGCAGTGGGCAGGGAGGGGAGTGCCAGTGCCTCCCTGGCGCGGTGGTGCCGGCCCATTTCTGCGGGGCAGTTTTGTGTTATTGATATTTGGAGTGTGCTGAAAGTCAGACCTAGAAAGCCCAGGTGTCCAGGAGGCTGAACGCTTTCCCTTTATGCTGAGCCCTGCACTAGCTTTGGAGACCAGGAGATGATAAATATCTCAGTTGAACATTTTCCAGGATGTATTTCAGTTTACGAGGACAGCAGCCATCCTTTTACTGAGCGCAGGCAGCGTAGCCGTAGCTGTAGAGCACTGACCGCAGCCTGAAGCCTTGGCACAGGGGAGAAACGGGCAATTAATTGGTTTTATAGGGAATCTGAACGCACACATGTGCACAAAATCAAAGCAGTTATTTTTAAAGAGCAGCTCTGTGAGGAGCAGAGAGTTATTTTTAACGAGACGCTTTCTGAGGAACAAAGGGACAGTGCTTTGGCTAGCCTCAGACTTCAAGATTTTCCGTGGCTTTTACCGAATGAAGAAAGGCCAGAGAGATTTTTAGACTTTCCTGACAGCCTTGTTCTTTAGAGAGTCATCTCTGTGCACTTCATAAGCTTTAAACCTTTACGTGGTGCTGGGAAGTCATCCTTTCAGGGATACGGCTGAGGGAGCAGCGACGTTGCCAGCGCAGCTTCCAGAGCTGGAAGCTTTGGGTCTTCACCCACTCCGCAGTGTCTCCTTGAGCCTCATCTGTAGCTGGCATTTTTTTGTCCTTGGTCCCTCACTCGTGTTCCCAGTGAGGATTTCTCTCTGTCCCAGCTGGCTCCTGAGATTCATTGCATCACCAGCCAAAGGTCAAGGGAAAATAACTCCTCACAGGGAGTCATTTTTTGTGGGCTCAGCTTGGACGGGGAGCGAGTTGCACAAACTCAGCTGGTTAATGGGAGCCCAACTCCATCTTGCTGCCTCTACCAGATTTGGGTCAGACCAATTTCCAAACAGGCTAATTGCCTCCCAATCTAGGGCAGCCACCCCTCCCTCTGCCTCCTCGGGGATCCAGAGAACATTAAAAGGTAATTAGATATTTATAAGGACAGGCGAGCAGTCTCTGCCTGGGATGATGAATTAGCTTGAAGACATTATCTAATTCTCAGTTGTCTGAAATCAAATGTCTCCCTGCTGAAAAGGGAGAGTGCAGCCTGAGACTCCCTGAGATCCAGAAATGGTCCCCGATGGATGGGGGAATCTTTGCAGCCAAAAAGCCGTCCCTAGAAAAACCGGGAGGCAAAGTGGCTTTGCCGTCAGCAAGTCCTGCTGGCAGGAGGAAATTCCTCCTCGCGCCGAGGCCGGGACAAGCCTGGGCAGCACGGGCTGCGGAGAGGCACTGCCAAGGCTTTGCCTTGAGGGCCTGCATCTCCTGTTTTTCACCTAAATTTGAATTTAGAAAGGGGGAGACTCGCGTGTGCGTCGTTCCTGTCCTCTTTCCTGAGCGGTACAGAGGGACGGTGGGCAGAGCACAGACGCATCCCCTGGCTGCATAAACCACCTGGGAGAATCGGGCTTCAGCATCGCCGCAGCTGCGAGAGCCTCGTGCAGAGCGTCCCAGCCGAGCAACGCAACACGCGCATCGCGTGCCACGAGCAACGTCCCGCTTGGCACCTCCGGCAGCCGCTCTCAGCTCTCCCACAGAAACCTCCAGGCCAGAGAGGCGAGGGGCAGCTCTTACCCAGAAAGGTGACGACGGCCAGGGATGCGCGGACAAACCCAGCGATGCCTCCCATCCTGCGCCTCCGGCCGGGTTAGGGTCGCGGCGGCTGAGCCTCTGCGGGTGAGCGGGGACAGCAGCCCTGCGAGAGACAGACAGAGAGGAGTCATCTGCAGCCTTTCTGTGGCTCTGCTCGGGGCCCGGCGGCCAGCTGCGCGGCCCCGCTGGCCACCGGCCCGGGGTGAGAGTTACTGGGGAGCAAACATCCAGCTGCCTGGTGAGGAACACAGAGGGGTTTGAAGGAGCTCTTTTTCTTTCTGACATGACAGATCTGCTTGAGAAATTGTTGTTCCTCCTCCCTTACTATCTGCTATTCTTCCTCCCTCCTCCAAAAATAACGCTTCCTTTCTATAATTTATTAAAAAAGCACAAAGCCAGATGCATACAGGATATTGGGGTGGGGGGGAGGAGGGAGAAATAATTTGTTCGTGTTGTTTTGTGAAAAAGGCATCTTTAATTGAAACTCTTCAGGCTTTTGGGTGTCGTGCCAGCCCCGAGGGACTGGGGGGACCCAGCTTGTCACCGTGCCCTGCGTCCCGGCTGCGGAGCATCCGCGTGGTGAGCTCACGCTCGCAGGGCGGCGGGGAAAGCGAGCGGCAGAAGTGGCTGCACAGGGCGGTTTCCTGCAGCCTCTGGCTTATTTCCTGCTTTTCTTCTCAGTTTAATGCGTTTGAATAGTTAATCAAGAGATAACGGAGCGCCGAGGCATTTCCTGCTGCCATGAGACACACTGGTAGGTGGAGCAGTGATTTCCACTCCCCTCTGCAGGCTCCCACCTTCCAAGATCTCTCAAAAATAAAAAAAAACCCAAACAGAACACCGAGCTGTTTGCGCAGACCCTGGTCCCAGCGCTCCCCTGGCTAAACCCACTGCACGACCAGTGTCAGCACACGCACCTCTTGCCTTGGCTCTCCGGCGGGGATGCTGGGCTGTATTTTGTTTTTTTTTTTTCCCCCCTCTTTGTTAACGAACACTTTTGAAATAACGCATAGAGGAGCCCCGCGTCCTGACAGAGCCTCGCGCTCCCCGGTGAGCTGCTGCGGAAGGCGCTGCCAAGAGCCGGGCTGCGAGTGCTGCTCATCCCTCTGTTCCAGCTGGTGCTGCTTCCAGCCCGGTCCCTGCCCATCTGTCTGCCCACCCCACTGCTCCTCAGCTCCTCCGAGCAGGGATTAGCTTTCTGTCCCCCGGGATGCAGCCTTCCGTGCATCACTGCTTTAAAAACTCCAGTGCCCCGCTCATTAATCGCAGCCCTTGGAAGGCTCCTGAGCAAACAGTGATAGCCCTGCGTTTGCCTCCGTCCTGCCGGGTGAAAAAGCCACCTGGCCTCTGCGTCCTCACCCAAAAGAGAAGATTTTGTTACCAGCGTTTGAAAGGGAGGAGACCTCGTCCCAAATCCTCCTCAATTTTTATCTCGCTTGGGTCAGAGCGTTGGATCCCATCCTCCCGGCCCAGCGCTGAGGGCAGAGCCCAGCCTGCCTGCCCTTAGGTAGCTCATGGCTCAGTGTTTTTATGAGACAGGCCCCTAAATAAGGCTGGCGCTGAATTGTCCCGCGTGGCCAGGGATGGGGAGACCCCTGCCCGGCAGGAGAGGGCCGAGCGGTGTTACGGACGGGCGATTTGGGGACACGGCGGAGCAGGGCGTGAGAGCCATTGACACGAGCGCTGCTCCACGTGCTTTGTTCCAGCGACCCTGAAGTGAGTCAGTCACATGAAATCACTTGATGTCAACGAGAATCATGCCCCAAATGGTGTCCTGAACCCACGGCCTTTCGGCTAACACTGCCCCATTGTTCCCCTGCCTCCACCCCCTGCCTGCTTCTCCCTCGTAAGCGCTTTGGGACGAGGGCCAGCGGCTTGCTCCGTCAGTTTTGCGGGCAGCGCTGCGATGTGGGCTTGCAGGCAATGCCAGCGCTGCACTAATTAATAAGTTGACTTTCCCAGGTCTCTCCAGTTTGGTTTCGTCGCCGGCGCGTTCCAGTGCCCGGGCTTTGGGAGAGGCAGCAAGCGTCAAAGCCGTTCCTACACGCGGTGGCAGCAAATTAAAGTAAGAGAGTGGAGCCTTGCTCCGTCGCTGCCAGCCCCGTTTTCTGAGGCTGAGTCCTCTCCCTGTGCCTCTCACTTTCAAAACAAATGGGAAAGAGTGTGGGAAAGGTGCATTTTGTTAATTTTAATAAGGAGTAGGCGACATGAAGAGGTCAGGGAGTGCGGCGTTGCTCCTGCCCCTCTGCCGCCTTTCTGGTGTTCCCAGCGCCTTACGCTTTCTGCTGGGTGCAACTGAGATGAGCGAAGCTCGTCCTGCCTCCGGGGCGCTGCCGCCTAAACGAGCCGCGGTCCCAGGGCCGAGCCGAGATCCCGGCAGGAGGGAGAGGAGGGTGAGCTGTGCTGCCCTTCCGCGGGAATACTTCTGCCAGCATCCCCCTCGGGCTTCCTTCCTTACGGCCAGGCAAAGCCGGTATCTTGTAAAAATTAAGCTGGTTTGAATTATTTAATTGGTTATTGATTCATTATTTATGATGTAAACGACAGCTTTGATCCCCGGTTCTGCTGCCAGCTTCGGCTCTGCCGCTTCCCTCTTTCCACCCCGACCTCCACATCTGCTCCCATCCTTGATGCTCCCGTCGTTTTCTCGCTTCCCTGTGTCCACCCCTTCCGTCGCTCCGCAGTCCCCCTCACACGCAGAGGTGCATTTGCTCCTGAAGCACGCGGGGCCCTTTCCGAGGATGAGACCTGCGGTGCTGCTGCTGCTGCGGGGCTGTGGTGGGGCACGGGGAGATGCTGCTTTTTTGCCTTTTCTGCTTTTTTTTTTTTTTGCTTCCAGCCTCAGCCCAACCCGTGCTTTAAAAATCAGGAATGTGATATCCAGGGAGTGCGCCGGGTACAGCCCACTGCAAACGAACACGTAAGAGAGTGAGAGGGTAATTGACTAACTGTGTTTGTTCGCAGCTGGAGAGTGGACGGAATAATCCTCTCAGATGCCGGTTTGCGTGTTCCTGATTGTCTTATCGCCTAAGCGCAGCGATCGAATGGTGCCTGAGGGCCTGACGCTGCGAGATCGCACCCGGGGCTGCGCTGGGACCCTGGGAGCATCTTAAGGCTGCGACCCCGAGACGCGGATCCTGCGTCTGACTCCGAACTTCTCCCAGGCGCGGGCGTGCGCTTTCCATCTGATGGTTAGGCCTGCTCTCCATCCTTAATTACAAGAGGGCCCGTGGGGACCTGTTCTTTCCCCTCTTCCTGGGGTATTTTTGACAGGCACTCGAGAGCCTTCTGTTGTACTGAAAGGGGATCTGTCGTCCCTGCTAATGGATGCTGTCATCAATACTGCCAGTGGCGAGGGAGGCATGGGCGCACTGGAAAACACGAGCATTAGCCCTTTCCTCTGGAGCCCCTGGGAGCTGGGAGCGATCCGTTATCCCTGGGAGAGATGCCGAGTCCTCCCGAGCCTCTGGGAGAGGAGACGCCGCCTTGTCCGGCGCCCGCAGCTCCGGTTCTGGCTGTCGTCCGGAGGAGGCGGCTCCAGCAGGACGCCGGGCGTGGGGCGAGAGGGCCGGAAACGGCTTTCGGTAGGAGATGGGCTTTAACAAGAGATGGCATGGCCAGCACAAAGCGCAGTCTGTTACCGGGGTACACGTGTGTCACTCCATCTCCTGTGGCGAGGTGAGGAGAGGAGCGTTTGCAGCTCCTTCTGCCAGCGTTCCCCAGGGAAGGAGAACTCCTGAGGGGGGGTGACGCAGGGATTTGTCCTGCGCTGTGAGCATCCCTTTATGAAGGATCGTCACCGAGGCTGGAAAGGGCGTGCCTTTGATCTTTGCTGGATTTTGGCTTGCAGAACCCGTTCAAGGTTATGTACGTTTTGTCCATCTCGGGAACAGCGTGTTTCGGTGAGCTGCAAACGGTTTGACTGTAACGTATCTGTCCTCCTGTAAAACTGCCTGTGCTCAGGAGAGGCTGATTTAGCTGCAAACTCTGGGTTCAGCCTTTCCTGAGCATTTTTGGGTTCAGATCTGTTGGTGGCTCCAGGACCCGCAGCAGCTGGTGCTGCAGAAATGCCGGGCCACCCAAAACCCATCCTAAGCGGTGAGGTCTCCAAGGCCCAAACGAGGATCACCAGCACCTTCAGAGGGTTCGGAGCCCTGCGGTGGAGTTCCGCCCTCCCTAGGCTCCTCGGTCACCCCACAGCAGAGACCAAACCCTGTCTGCAGTTACTGGGGGAACCTGGCTCCGCAGTAAGGTCAGGATCTGATGTGGAGGAGAGCTGCGGGCACCGCTTGCTCGCTTTGGTACCTGTCCCCAGCTGCAGCAGAGATGTGTCCCAGAAACACGTCCAGCAATAGCTGAGGGGTCTTGGGTCCCCATCGCACCCCGTCACCCTCCGCGAGGGCAGAGCCTGCGAGACGGCTGCTGTCACCACGGCAGGGACTGTGCAACGGGCGCTCGGAGCCTCCAGCCCGGGAGCAGATGGTGCTCGCAGCCCAGCATCCTTCCCCGCCGGCAGCTCCCTGCCAGGCCGCGGCGATGCCGCCCGCAGCCGGGACTCTGCTGTCCGGATGCGTTTGTTCTTCCCCGACGGGCCGAGATGGGGGGAACGCGCTCTGCACGCCGCGGTGCCCAGCACGGCGCGTCCTCTGCTGCGGGGCTGGGTGCAGGGGACACCTGTGGAGGGGAGCCCGTCCCCAGGTGAGGTGGATTAAAGCACTAGGAAAAAGAAAGTGTTTTCTGTCTGTCTGCCTCACTGCCCCCTCTGCACCCGGGCCAGGCAGCAGGAAGGCGGCGTGCGGTGCCACGGCGGTGATGGGGACAGCGCGGGGACAAGGGAGATGGTCCGTGACAGCGCCCTGGGATGGGAGCAGAGCCACCAAGCGAGGAGCAAGGGGTTTTCAGGGACCAGGCTGACCTGGAGCCCCCACAGCCGCTGCCTCTGCCCTGGCCCCGTGCCCCAGCTGTGAGCAATTGCAACCAGCCCTCGTTAGTATAATTGCAGGCAGCGCTGGGCTCTGCCCTCCCAGGTCAGCGTGGAGACCGGAGAGTGTGATGGAGAGAGGTAAGGGGGGAAAGAAGAGAGGCAAATGTTTAATTTGGGGGTGTTGAAGCACCCAGAGGAGGAGGGTGGGGAGCTGCAGTGTGGCAGGGCCCTGCTGGGAGGGGATGGGTGCAGGCCATCGGCGGGGCTGGGAAGGGTGGTCCGTAGCCCTGACTGGTTTCTGCTGCTGGTTTGCGAGCTCGGTGGCTGCTGCTGGTTTGGGGTGCCCTGCCCCAGCTGTGTGGTGGTCTTAGCCCCCAGCACGGCCTTGTGTCCCTGTTCCTTCCCTAGCAAGAGCCTCCAGCATCCTGCCTGCCCCAGGAGGTGTGGGCTGTTGGGGTTTGGGTTTGTTTGGTCCCGGTGCTCTCTGTTGAACGCGCTCGGCGTGGTGGTCCTGCCTTGCGGAGGAAAGGCGCTGGGCGTCCCTTTCCCAGGGCTGAGAGGTAACTGGGGAGGGGATGCACTGGGATGGGTGCTCTCACCCTGTGCCGGCCCCTTGGCTACGCTGCTGTGTCTTTTCAACAACTGATTAATTTAATTGTAACAGCACTGGCTTGATAAGGATCAATATTTGATCAGCAGCTCCTGCTTTTTCCTCCTGAGGAGGTGAAGGGAGGGATGTGGGGAGAGGGGGCAGCTCAGATTATCCAACATCCTGGAAAAGAGGAGGAAAAAAATCCCTACAAGGGAAGGGAAAGCCCTACCCACGGGACATGGAAAACTCTGCTTCAACAAATGCATCACTGGTGTGACTGGGAGAGCCCTGCGCTGCTGGGAGGGGACCGAGGCTGCCACACTTGTGCTTTTTGTGTAATTTTTTAAATGTTAGATGGACCCGTGTTTGAGTAAAGCGCTGGGAGAAGAGCTGCCGCTCTTGGGCTGCGCTTCCCTGAGTGGGTTATCCGGGGCGTCGCGGGGACAGGCGTGCTGTGGATGAGGCAGCGGTGCCCAAGACCGCTCCTGCTAACGGCAGGGAGAGGTTTAGCTTCGTCTGGGGACGAAACACGCCCGTCCCGTCCTCCTCGCCCTGATGTGGGGAGGGGGCCGAGCTCTGCTGCGGTCCCAGCAGGATGGCCGCATTAAGGCACGCTCGTCAAGCCTTCTCTGTTTTCTCTGTCTCTCTTAATTGCTTTTTCCTAATAATTGGCCGGTGCATCCATGTACATCGCAGGTCATGGCGCCTTATTGTATGAGGGTCTCGGGGGAGTTTTCTCTTGCTGTCCCACCCCCAGGCAGGCAAACCCCCGCGCTCGTGCCCAGCTCGGCGCCTCTTTGTGTGGGAGACAAAGCCGGGGGCCGCGCTCGGGATGGAGACGTGGACTGGGAGCATATGGAGACACGGGCTGGGGGCGTGCGCAGCACTGGGGCGTGGTGGGCTCGGGACTGGAGTCGCTGGGGCGGTGAAATCCAGTTGTAACAGAAGAGGTGATGTTATGAGTGGGCCTGAACAAACACTTTTACCGCTCTTCTGTTGCGTTGGGCAGTTTAAATTTTAGATCTGAGCTTTGCAGTTAGTGTTTCTGCACTTTTTTCTTCTTTTCCCTATTTTTTTTTTTTTTTTTTTTTTTTTTCCTCCTGAACTAGCCAGATCCCATCTCTGGCTGCAATCACCTTAGTACCTCAAGGTGATGCAAATCCAGCCTGAGCTGCGTGATCCTCAGCTCTGCTGCAATAAGCCCTTGGTAAGTCCCCAGGATTTTGGAGCTGAAGTGCTCCGTGGGACCTGGAGGCTCCCCCGCAGCCGGACCAAGCTCATCCCGGCTCCAGGCGAGACCTCGGGGGCTGCGAGCAGCGCTGCCGGGGCGGCTGAGGAAAATTGGAAAGCAAAGGACACCAAGAGAAATGGCCAGGAGACCCTTCCCGCGCCAGCTCAGCACCCAGGGGCAGGGGGGATGGAGGGGATTTCCCGTGAGCTGCACGGGCACGAGCGTGGTGTTCAACCGAGGCCGCCGGCGTGCGGCTCCTAAGCTGTCCCTGAAGACTTGCGTTTCAGTCAACAGCCTGAGTCGATAGCAGCTGGAAGGATGCTCAAAGTCTTTGAAAACAAGGCCACAAGTGACTTCAGTTTAGCACATGGGTATTTGAGAGATGATGTCTGCCTGAAATCCTCATTAATGCCCTGATTAGTCCCAAATGCTTGGGAAATGCAGGTTTATAACCTGGGGGTGTGCGGGAGAGGATGCTGAGATGGGGGCTGTGGCAGAAGGGACGGGAAGGGAGGTGCTGCTATCATCTCCCCAAAATAAAGCTCCGCACTGCAAGTTTTCCTTTCCTCTCGCAGCACAGCACCGCGCGGCGAGTGTGCACAGCTCTGCCCAGACCCTGGGACGCGTGCCGCGCTGCCAGCCCCGCAAACCCACCCCCTTTCCGCTGTTAGAGCTGCGGTGGCGTCAGCAGCAGACACTCTTTGATGTGACACCGGTATAAATAGCTCCCTACCTGCCGGGGAGCCCGGCTCCCTGCGCTGCCTGGGAAATCACTGGGCAGGAACCGGTCCCAGGGAGGAAAAACAAATGGAGAGCTGGGGAAAGCTTCAGGCTGGCACAGCCCCAGGGAGGTGATGTGTTATGCGGGGAAGCCCGAACATCCACCGGCACTGGGGCTGGCTGCCCTGTTTGCATCGCTGGGTAAGGTCATGCCTGCAGCGAGAGCCTTCCCAGCCCGGCGATGCTCCTTGGAAGGCGTCATCCCTGTGTCCAACCTTCTGGTTTGTCTGTTTTAGCATTCATCCTCCAAATAGCATCAAGCTGCTCTCTTCTTTATAAAAACAAGCAAGAACCAGCACAAAACATATATCCCTCTTCCTTCCTCCAGCATAGGCTCCCTGTTTTATGGCTGTCTGGTGCAGGACTGACAGCTCTCCAGGCTGTACAATAAATAAAGATGTAATAATTTAGGACCTAAGCTGCTGAGGGGGGGCTGGGTTCAGTATTTTACAACCGGCTGGGGATGGGAATACCTCTGGTGCTCCCGGAGTTCTCGGGACATCTCCCACACGGTTGTGTTGAACATCCCTCCAGTGAGGTCCTGGACGCTACACTGCGTTGTGGTAATGGGACCGAGGTGTTTGTCAGAGGAGAGAACGGTTTGGGTTCAAGGAAACGGCTTTTGTGGAGCTTGAGAGCTGACTTCGTTCCCTTGTCTGCTCAGACCCATTCCTTCTGCAAGCACCCAAAGACAGAAAAAGATAAAGTGTCTAGGAAGAGCCTGATAACAGCCTATCACACCAGATTTTAGTGTTTCTCCCTTCCTATCTATGTTTTTTGGCTGTCTGAGGAAGCTTCTCCTGCCTTTTTCTGCGTATCTGCTTTGATAGCATCTCTGGAAGCCCCCGCTCACCGCCGGGGTTTCCCGCGTGACGCGTTTGTTTGTAAGGCAACGCCGCGAGCTCAACCGGCGCGAAGGGGACGTGAGCAGCCGTGTGGTCCCGGCGCTGCAGACCCCAGGGCTTACAGGTTTGCCATCGGCCCATCCCGAAACCTTCCTGGGCGTCTGGGGTTCCTCATCCCTGAAAGCTGGTAGTGCACGACACCGATTTGGGAAGGGGAAGGGCGTGCCTCCAGCTGGGTACGATAACTACGGGCAGCGCTGTGTAAAGCTAGTCCCCGTGAGGCGGAGAAAAACCCATCCCTGTTCTGAGCGGGAGGGCAGTGCCGGGAGCCAGCCCTGCGACCACTGAGCCTGGGGCTCCCTGGCTCAGCTTGGGGGCTGCTGAAGGGAGAAGGCGCTCGGAAACACGGGGAGGTGGCTGCCTCTCCTCGAGGTCGATGGCTTTTCGTGGGTAATTTGGACCATAGACATGCACAAAGCACACAGGGTGGCTGAGCAGCCGGGCCGTGCTCGGCCTCCACACGGACTCCCAGCTCGGCGGGCCAGGCCCTTGGGGCACCGCGTGTCGGTGCGTGCGTGGGAAGTGCCTTCCTAACGACACAGCCGGGCTTGCTGCCTTTTATGATTTGCTTGTGGCAAAGCTGCAGAGGAAATAATAGCCCAGGCCATTAAATTCTCTGTAGATGTATTTTGAGTGACAAAAGTCGTGGTTGCCCTGTTTGGTCGTAATGGATCGGGTGATGGAGAAGAGCGTTGGCATCCCTTCGTCTCAGGCTACTCTAACCACCTTCAGCGAGGGCGTGCGGCTGGGTTTGACGTGACCCTCTCGTTTCCTGTTTCCTTTAGTTTTGTGTCATGCTGTCTACCTCTGCAAAGTACAGTTATTTCTAGAAAGTTTGGGACTCGCTGCTTTCCTGTATCAGCAAAGCAAGCGGCTTTTGTGGTTGGTGCTGTTGCTGTCGGGTGTGCTCGGTACCGAGGTTCTTCCGTGGGTGCAAACCTGCTCCTAAACCTCGTGTGAGAGCCTGTGCTTCGGCTTTGTACCTCAGAGCTTGTGGTGGACCTGCCTGGAGATGGCTTGGGAGGAAGAAGAGCTGTTCTGGGGGTTTGGGTAAAGCCTTGGGCTGGGGTCGCCGCTGGGGAGGGCTGGAGTTGTTCCCAGCTCTCGGGTGTAGAGGCTGCTGCCTCCCGTCCTCAAAGCAACTAGTGTTTCCTCAGAGATGACAATGTCTTATGAATGCTCCCCAGTCGAGCCAGAAAAATAATGCTGAGGCTCGTGGGAGTGGTGCGAGCCTGGGGCAGTCAGTGGGCCAGCACGGGTGAGATGCAAAGGCAGGAGGGAGCTCGGGAAGTTTTAAGAGATGGGAGCGGAGCCCTGCGAAGCACCCCCCAGCCTGCCCTGCTGCGGGCTGCTTCCCTGGCCCAGCATCCGTCCCGCTGCGAGTGGGGAAAAGCAAAGCGGTGCCCTGCTGCTCGTCCATGACTTTGTGCGGAGCCCCTCTGGCTCCCCCCTGCCCTGAGCTTCCCTGACACGCTGCAAAGCCCCCCCTCCACCCCCGACACAGAAATACCCCGTGTGCCCAGAGCAGCCCCATTGCCCACCCATGCCCTGGGATCTGCCCTCACTGGGGGTGTGCAGGGAGAGGACTTGGGACACCATGGTCTTCCTCGTTCTCCCTCCCTGGATAGGAAACTGGGGTCTCTTGGGCTGCCCTGGGCTCCGCAGGAGATGCTGAAAGAGTTCTGTGCAGCAGAAATCTCGGAGAGCCCCCCGCCCCTCCCAGGCGCCGTGTTCGAGATGCCTGACCCCACAAGCCGGCTGTCAAAGTGCCCCGAGCCAGAATGCACCAGGAAAAGCGTAACAGGAATAAAGAATAATAACAACTAAAATATTCCCAGCCTTATTCCGTAAGAGACACTGCTGCTGCCAGCCCTGCCGACCTCGGCCGCTCAGCCCCTGCCACAAGTGACACAGCCGTGCCCCCCCTTTCTCCCCGCTCCACCCCCGGCTCCTCGCCGGCGCAGGCAGAGCCCGCATCGCCCGCGAAGCCATCGCCCGCCGAGAAATGCCCAACCCAACCGTCTGCTCCTGCCTCCCCGCCGGAGGCGAGCGGGATCCGGCAGGTTCCCTCTCGCCGGAGCAAAGCCGAGCACAAGTTGGCTGTGATGGGGAACGGGGCCCCGAAACCCGGAGCCTCTTTGCTCGTTCTGGGGTGGAGGAAGGAAGGAGAAGGCGCTTACCTTGTGCGGGATGGACGCGTGGGCGTGAGCCGGGGGCCCGCGGGGCCCTGCTGCTGCCGGAGGCTGGGTTGCGAGGCGATGCTTGGCTGGTGCTTGCCCGAGTGTGGATGTGTGTGCCCAGAGCCACTGCAGCATCTCTGCATTAGGATGTGCTCCTCCCTCTTCTCCCTCCTTGCGTGCGCGCTCCCTCGCTCGCTGCCAACCACCACGCCGGTCCCTGGAGAGGGAATTTTTTATTTATTTATTTATTTATTTATTTTTTTCCCCCTCTGCCTTTACCTCACTTGCCACAGTCCAAGGACCAGTCGGGGAGGCAGAGCGGCTTGCAGCATCATGCATAATTCATGCTCCTCCTCGGCATCCCTGCCTGCTGCTCCCACCAGTCCCCAGCACAAACCCCGTCCCTGGGGCTGGAGCAGGTGTGGGGCCGGGGGCGGGAACCGGAGGAACCACGGGGGGTCTGACCGATGTCTGTGGGGTGGGAGCAGGGAAGGGATTAACCCCAGCTGGGGGGGATCTCGGCAGGGACACCCCCGCTCTGCGCAGCGTGTGTGTGTTTCTGTATACGTGCACATCCCGTGCCGAAATATCTACGTGTGTGTCTGTGTGTATACATAAAATACGTATGCACACACGGAACCAGGCTGTGTGCACGCTGGGGAGGGTGCTCTGTAGCAAAATTTGGGGAAGCTCCATCCAGCCGAGCGTGGCTGCCGTAGGTGGTACCCGCCCTGCGCTGCGCCGGGGAGCACGGGGTTTCCTCGCAGCGGGGTTACCGGTGCGTGACGGAGCGGGGGGCCCTGCACGCTGCCCGGCGTTGGGACGGGGGTGGCAGCTGGGGTCAGGTTTGGGGTTTTGGGTGTGCCGCAGCTGCTCCCGGCTGTCGTTATGGGCCAAGGGGCTTTGGGCTGGGCTTGCCCACGTTGACAGTGCTCCGCAAACGGTGGCTGTGCCCCCCGTGAATGTTTGCAGCCATAAGATCTTTGCTCTTTTCTGGGGGCGAGAGGGGAGTCTGTCCGGGTGGAGTGATGCCATGAGATGTGACGGGGACGCTGCAGGACCTCCTCTGGGACACCCAGCAGGTGCTGGGGTTTAAGGGGAAGCGATGCTGCCAATCCCATCGCTGCTGGGCGAGCCACGGTGCGAGGGACCCCCGCGGTGGGTTTTGGTGGTGGGCAGGTCACTGCCAGCCTGCGCAGCGAGGTGGGAAGCGGAGGATTCGGGAGCGTGGTGGGGACCACCCTGCGCTCTCCATCCCTCCCAGTTCCAGCGCAGACCTGTTAATGATTTAAGGAGATCAATGGGCGCTGGGGCTGTCCACAGGTTAATGGTCTGCAATTACAGAGGAGTAATTAAGGCATTAGTATCTCTATTGATTGGCAAAGCTCCAGCGGTCCAGGCTCCTCCAGCAAATGGGTGCAGGCAGGAGAGTGCCTGTGATGGAGTGGAGCGTGTCACTGGTCCCATCTCCCTTCCCCTTGCCCAGCTTGCCCAGTTCTCCACTCCCCACTGCCGTTTTGGGGTGAGACTGGGAGAAAAACTGGCCACAGCCCTCACGTGGGACAGCAGATGCTTCTGCTGCACAGAAAGGAAGAACAGGGCTGGGTCCTGACCCCCAGCAAAAGGACTAACGAAGGGAAACCAGAGAGAGGTGATGAGTCCCATCCCCAGTGGAGGGGGAGGACCTGCCCTCTGCCCCCTCTCCTCTGTGTCTCTGCTGCCAGCAGCTCCCTGAGGGTCTCTCGGGGAGAGACAGTGTCCCTGGTGACAGGGACATTGATGACCTCTCAGGCGCTGGTCCTAGTGTAGACACGTACCGAGACTGCGGTGACGGCAGCTGGGGGAGGGAGCAGGAGTAAGGGCTCCCTTGGATATTCCCAGTGCCGACGTGGACGGCTCTTAGCCGTGGTAATGGGCGATGGGCTGGAGCTGCCTCGCGGAGGAGGGGGTAATTGGAGGTGGTCTGTCAGCATCGATCCAGCCCCGCCGCCCCACCGGGCGGGCAGAGGTCAGGGAAGATACGGGTGTCATCACCCTGCCGTGAAAAGGGACGAGTGCTAATGCGTGCGTGTCTCCCTGGGTATCGATCACGAGGATGAGGATGGGTCCATCATCGCTCGCTCCTGGATGATAAAAACGCTCTGTGTCCTCTGGGAATGATGGAGACAGCTCCTGTGCAGCCCTTTGTGAGACTGAGACCTTGGGTCCTGCAGTCCCCGTGGTCAAAGGGGTGGCTTTGAGGTACTGGAGTGGTCGCTGGGTTCCACCTAGCTTGAATTTCTGCATGGAGGGCTAAGAGCAACTCCTTCATCCTTCCTTGGGGTGGGGACTGAGAGTGACTGGTGCCTCCGTTACCACAGTCTGCACTGGGGAGGTCTCCCACGCTGGGCAAAAGGTGTTTGGTGGTTTTTTTTTCCTCGCTGGCCTTCAAGTCAGTGGTGGGGGCAGACAAAGCCCCTGGAGCAGGAAGCACTAATACTTTCATCCTCTTAGCGAGGGCCGCAGCAATTACATCTTCAATTAGCCAAACAGGCTCTGTTGTTTTTCCCCCTTCCTCCAGCCCATTCTCGTCAAGGCTTTGCACCAGGGAGCCTCTGCTCAGAGCACTTCAGAGCCTCGGGGGCAGGAAAGGCTGGGGAGCGCAGGATCGGCCCCGCGGGGAGGCAACGCTGGCTGCCAGGACGTGCCGGGTCAGGAGCGGGGAGTTGGGTTAAACCCTGGTGCTCCCACATGTTTGCTGGGCCATGGAGGCTTCTTTCTCCGGTTTTTGTGCCACATCCTTCTGCAGGGTGTTCGTGCGGCCACCGGCACTGGCAAGGGTGCAGAGCTGCTGCTTGCCGGCACAGTGTGTATCACAGATGCCAAGCCAGCATCACACGTATGTCCGGATAGCTGGGCAGGCCCAGGGAGCCACGCTTGGCTTGTCCCTCAGCAGCCATTGCTCCTTCGTGCCTCAGTTTCCCCACCTGGAAAGGATGCCGTTGCCTGCATCCTTGGCCTCTGAGGCAATCGCAAGGGCTTTGCAAAGACCGATGCGCTCCTGTGTGAGTTGCTGGGAGCTGCTGTTGCTGCTCCGGGAGTGGTTCCCCTCACGCAAACAGCCCTGCTCACCTCCACAGGCGATATGCAGCCAGGCGTCCCAGCGCTGTGCCGCTCCATCCCCACAGCCGCTCTCATCCTCTTCACCTGGGCTGCTTCTGACGGGCTCGGAGCAGGGCTGCTGTCTTGTCCGGCACTTTGAGCTGCTCCCATGTTTCAGCCTCTCCCAGGTTTTGGTGAAGGTAGCATCTCCCGCCGTTCAACGCAGCCGAGCGGCTCCCCTGGCTGCGGGTGGGGGATGCTGGAGCACCCAGAGCAGGGGGGCTGTGAAAACACCAGTGTGGAGAGCTGTGCCAGGCCGTCCCTGCAGCCTGCTGGGGTGCAGCAGGAGAGAAGCTGAGCTTGCAGGGGCTCTGGGAACCGTCCCCTCTGCCCCGGGCTGTGCTGAGACCAGCTGCTCCCATCCTGCCACATCTCAGCGCAGTCCCGTGCGGTGCTGAGTTCCGCGCCTGGCTGTCAGGAGATGCTCCTGGAAACAAAGCATCCACGGTGCCTTATCACCGCCCAGTCTCGGGCCGGGGCTTGTCCTGCTTTGTCCGGATAAACCAAGGACTACGGAAACAGCCTAGCAGGGTGGCAAAGGAGGTGCTGAGGTTTCTAAACCACTTGGTCACGTTTTCTTCAGCAGAAGTGCTGACCTGCTAGGAAGGATGCGCCGCATCCCCGCAGCACCGTGCGGGCTGGGCAGCGCTTCCCCTTCGGCTGCTTTCAGGGGAGCATCCTTCCAGCAGCCTGGCCTTCCCGGGAAAGGGAGGGTGGTGCTGGGGCCGGCTGCGACGCTGGGGGACACTGGGGACCAGCCCGGCTTTGCGGGCTGAGGGTGAGCGGCAGCAGCGGCGCCGGCTTTTACCTTTTGAAAGCTGACAGAAACGAATTGCAGGCTTAGCGTTGAGTTTTGAACAATGTTTTATTATATGTTTAGTGTTCTCTATACAAAAAAATCCAGTCTTTTCTTTTTACAGTGATTCAAAAAAATGATATCTGAGTATTTTGGCCTTCTCTCATCTCTCATGCAGTCGGTTTATAAGTCCTTATATTAAACATTTTTTCTGTAGTCCATAAATCTTCTCGCTGTAAACTGTTAACTTTGCAGCCTCAGCTATACATTTCTCATTGGAACAAGTGGGTTAACACAAAGGTGGCATTTTTTGCTTTAAAAAAAAAAAGGCAAATAAATACATAGAATACTTTAGAACAACCAGGAGGTTTTACAGAGAGGATGGATGGATGGCGATATATTTACAAACTAAAGAGAAACGAAACGCTCCAATACTTTCTTTCTGATGTGGGCAGGAGGAACGAACATTTAAAACCCTGTACTGCGAAGGAAGGAGTCTGTGCTGTGGGTCTGACACGGGGTTTAGACGGCGTTTGACAACCAAAGCCCAACGCCCGCTTGCGAAGGACGTGGAGAGACAGGGGACAAGGGGGAGCTTGATGCGGTGGGGTTTTTGTTAGGACCGGAAAAGCATTGTTATTCTCCTCAATAAAACAGGTCTTAGTGCAAGAAACAGAATGTGGTCTTTTTTTTTTCTTTTGGTTTTTTTTTTTTTGGTTTTTTTTTTTTTTTTCTTTTTTACAAGATTTGTTTTATTGCTCAACTGAAACCGTTTGCTGCTAGCACAGAATTAAGCCTGGTTCGATGGATGTTGCGTTACAGGTCGGACTCGCAGCTCCGCTGGGACCTGCACGCCGAGGAGAGGCGTCGCGACTTGCCAGGATGGCCGGCGGCGTGGATGGAGCAGAGCGAGCGCTGTGTGCCAGGTAAGGCATGGCTACGGTGACGGACGCCGCCGCGCGGCTCGGGCCTCGCACCCGTCCTGCCGCCCCGGTGCGATGGCGGCAGGGGCTGCGGCTCCTCGTCGATGGGTCGCTGTCTTGGGTTGGAAGTGACCGTAACGCGTGGATTTGGGGTCTGTCACCCGCAAGAAGGCAATGCTGGCAGAGGGGTGTGCTGTGGGGACGTCATGACCTGGTGTCCAGGCAGGACAGACAGTTGGGGTTTCTGGGAGCAGGATTTCAGGGCTTGTACCAAAACTTGATTTTTTTTTCCCCACTGCTTTTCTGTCTCTTACTGCGCCATCACTTTGGGGAGAATAGCAGCAGCCTCAAGATCACGTAAACACGCGAGTGTCCTCTTGTGTCCCGCGCTCGCTGTGGTTGTGTCACACGCGGGGCTCCAAACGGCAAAAGGCTGCGTGCTGGGGAGGGCCAGGCTGTGTCCCTGCGCTCGGATGCAGCTGACGGAGTCCGGATCCATCTATAGAACATGGTTGAGGTTTGGCTCAGACCGTCTTAGAAACAGGCTCAAATTTGCAAGCTGGGAGCTGGACCCAAACTGCTTTTTCCCCAGCTTCTGAGAGCGCTTGATTTGGATTTGAGTCTTCTTTCTCTTTTTACGTGTTTATTTGTTAAGTGTTGGCCCCTAATTCAAACCCTTTATGAAGGTGTATCTTCTGAAAAAGAGAAGGTGAAAGCGTGCCCTGCTCCAAAGAGGCTGTGCAGGTCCCAGAGAGGGGTGACCGCCCCTCTGATGGAGACCAGCCTCTTCGGAGGGGTCCCGCCCTTGGAGCGGAGGGTGCCTGATGTAGGTGGGTCATGCTATAGGTCCCCTCCACAGAGGGACAGCTTGGGATGGAGAAGCAAAGCAGCTCCTGTGAGGTGACACCGGGGACAGGCAGACAAAACGGCCGGCACGGCGCACACCCAGACAGGCAGAGACCCCCCCCAGCACCACCGGTCCTCATGTGGGGTCTCCATCCATCTCCCGGTGCTCAAAGGATGCTCGCTCAGCGGAAGTGTGGCCGTGGTGCTGGTGTGGGTGCAGCCTGGCCCTGGCTGTTTATGGGGGGTGAATGCATTTTACTGGGGCGTGGGGTCACCCTGTCAGAGCTGCGGTGGTTTTGGAGGTTGGAGCAAGCAAGGGCTTTGCTTCCCGCCGTGCCGTAACCGCACGTGAGAACATCTACTGAATCTTTATTAAAGGGAGTGAAAAATGTGAAGCTCATGGTGAGTTTTGAACTTGGTGAGAATTTTCTTTGGGGTCCAAAACTCATGGGGAAGTTTCAAAAAATTTTGACTTTACCTTGCAATGTTTGAATAATTGTTACACCAAACCAATACAAGACTCCAAGTAACTTACACCGAGCCATTTGTCCACCGGGCCCTCTGCAGACACCTCCTTCCTTTTCTCTTTACTTAAATTAACGTGGTGGTAGGACTCCAATTGCTTTTGTGAGACTTTTAGGGGTTAGGACAGGATTAGCCCGGCTGGGTCCAGCTCCTTCCCTTCCTGCTCGCTGAGGCGTGCTGTGGCGCACGCGCCGCAAAGCTACAGGGCGAAACCCTTCTCCATTTCCCAATGGATGCTAAGAGGTGTGCTCGGTGAAACGGTGTTTGCGACAGGACAGAAACACAGGCTTTAATACAAATGGCACGTCGTACAGGTACACGACACGGACCTCCCTGCTTCCGGTAACGCCTGCCCAACTTTGGTGAGGTTTGGAGGTGTTGCGTGGTAGCCAAGGGTTCTTGTGGTCCCCGTTAGTGGTTGGTCCACAAAGCAGCGAGGATCTGGTGTGCTGGGGGTAAGGGAAGATGCCCAGCGCTGGTGGCAGAGGCTTTCCTGCAGTGGAGGCTGTGGTTTCTTTCTCTCCTCATTTCCACCAGCGCTTGGTCAAGAAGTTACGCAAACTCAACGTTGTAAGGACAGCCGGAGGCTTGGGAAGCCGTTATCCCTGTGACCAAGGGCTGCGTTACATTTGGCCTGGTGTTTGCTTAAAAACTGAGTACAGTTGCTGCGCGTCCTGGGAACGGGCTGGGAGATGCTCTCCTTAAACCGGACCAGTGGCGAGTGGCAGCGGTAGAAATCCATTTGTTGCATGGATGCGTTTACGCTGGCGGTGACAGAGGGAGATGTGTGGCTCCTATGCCGTAGGATGATGCGGATGGAGGACCCTGGCAGATGGGTTCCCGTGCGGTGGAGAGGGGACATCCCTGGGGTGGCAGGAGCACCCCCAGCAGTAGGGGGGTCCTCTGCCCCCTAACACCACCCTAAACCCTCCTGGGCTCGTACGGCGCGTGCGACTCCTTTGCTGCTTGGTTTGCACCCAGCTCTCTCCCGTTCTGTGTGATCCAGCAGTAGGTGCTGACCGGGTGCGGGCTCTTCCCCAAAGCGCAGGATAGTTGTGCCATTAGCAGCTTAAAAATGTGGCAAAGTCCATCTCAACAATCCGTATTAGTAAAGTATTCTTGTTAGCAATATATCTTCGTAGCAAACCAGCTTGAAAGCTAAAAGAATAATTGCATTAATCCTATTGCATTTAATCCATTATGCTGAACAAAACCGTCCTCCTTAGAAAAAAAAATGAAAGAAAAATCCATCCTAATGTCGTTCGCCATCTGCGAAACGGTCCAGAGAAATCCGATCTCTCTCAGCGAAGGTACCTTTGGTTTCAAAAGTGCAGGAAGTGGGAGGATACACATGGCGTTGGCCGCTAAGTACGGTCTAGTATAAAACTCTACCTTCTACAAGGATCCATGCGGTCTCAGCTGGGAGAGCTGCCCAGGCGTCCTACTCCTACTGGTCTGGCCGATCGAAGACCATCGCGTTAGGGGCGCGTAAGCGGTGCCGGGGTGGGGGGGCGAGGACGACAGTATCAGTTTATTAAACTTCATGGGAAGTTCGAAGCTGTGTAAGGCATGTGAAGGAGCACTCCTACCCGAGACGCTTCGTTACAGTGAGTTAACGGGTTAAATTAAATCGCCGGTTGTCCTGATATGTAAATACGACAGCGGAGGGGAGTCCCACGGTGCAGGCGCTCCTGGAAGGGGCTCGCTCAGGCTGATTGATGGAGGAGGGGGAAAGGCCACTGTCAGAAATGAGGAGGAGAGTTTAGTGGGAAACACTGTTGGTTTGGCTCATCCCCAGCGCCTCGGGGAGACGTGGACCTCGGGTCCGTGTGGTGTGTGCATCCCTGAACCGTTCAAGCTGATCGGGAGCTGCAGTGCAGGTCAGCAGCAGGAGATCCTCCACCTGATCCTGGCAGGTGCTTCTCGTCCTGACCGGCTTTGACTTCAAAAATCAGTGATTTCTGGTCCCCTCACCCTACGTTAATACTGGTCCTGCTTCTACTCCCTCTTTGCTACATAAGATTCATGGAGTTGCCTTTAAAAGAAAGAAGGCATGGTCTGGGGGCAGTTTTCCCCCCAAATTCTTTCAAAGCAAAGGCTAAACCAAAATGGTTTGCCTGTGATTACCCAGGCAAGCAACACTGTTATCCTGGGCTCGGAGGGTGAGCAACACCCGACTGTCCTTCCACGCATCCCACGAGCTCTTCTGCAACCTCTTGTCCTCCGAGGATGCTCCGGAGCCCCGAGGGGGTGGCGGGTGACCTCCCCATGGGCTTTTCGGGGGTGGACAGATCATGGAGGTTCGGCACTGATGCGAGTTCCTGTGCCGAGGAAGCTGGAGGGGAGCTGCTCTTCCCTGCATAGGTGCTGCTTGATCTTTTGGGAAGCAGGTTGCAGTGCTGACTTGTTTGGGAGAGGCTATGGGCAAGGTGCTGCCGTGAGGATGGACAATTCAGTAGTACAGTGCTGTGGTGTCATTACCCAAAAATCCACCATTTTCCTCCTTTCATGTGTTTATGCTGCTCTTGTGACTCTGCCCAGGCCCCGCTCGCTCCTCTTCCCTTCCCTTCCCTTCCCTTTTTTCCTTTTTCCCCTCCTCTTATCTGGAACATTCCCATAAAGATTAAAAAGAAGAATTTTTTTAACTCCCTCCCAAAAGAACAAAAAGGGCCTCGAGAAGCCTGGGAGCCCGAGCCCATCGTGGCCCTGGGTGCGGGGCCAGCCCCGAGGCTGGGGTGCAGCTCAAGCATCCCACTCCTCCCCTGGCTCAGCCCAGATTTCAGCTACAGCTACAACCCATCGCGCCTCGGGAGTCCTTGCCGTTCGCTTGTTTGCTAAGGAGAAGATGGCATTGGCAGCCACCTGGTCTGCCTGGTTGCTTGGATTTTTCTCTTTTCTTTTTTTTTTTTTTTTTTTTTCTTTTTTTAATTTTTTTTTTTGTCATTGTTGGTTGGTTTCATTCACGCGTTTCTGCTGGAGGTAGTGGCGGCGGCGGCTGTTGTTTAACCCCCACCCACTACAAACACCTCGGGCTGTTGGTGGTTTCGTTGCGTCGCGCTACGCCAACGAATAGATAGCATTGACTGGGGAGGTGGCTTCCGAGCTCTCGTTGCCTTCGGTCTCTTCTTTGTCCTTTTTCACCGTGTACTGGCCGATAAAGGAGCCGTCCTCGTTAAACTGCCCTTCGCCCCCCTCTCCATAGTCCACCAAGCTATCGTCGCTCTCCTGCTGCTTTATCGTGCCGTCCAAGGAGGTCTGGCTGTTGGGCAGGGGTTTGTTGTCTTCGTCGCTGGGTAGCAGAAGACAGACAGAGACGGTTAAGGGGTGAGAAACAACGGGGCTTACAACCTTCACCCAAGGTCTGGATATTCAAAAATAAATCCAGTCTGCAAATATACTAACCAGAGACCGCCAACGCAGGGTGCTCTGATGGCAGACAGCGAGCCGTGGCGGGGCTGACACCTACGTGAAGGTGGGGGGATGGCCTCCACGCTGGAGGCCCACAGCTGCCTGTGTGACACGCTGTGGTTGGTATTTCTGCAAGCCCACCCTTCATACTTTTTCTTTGTAAAAATATTTTTTTAACCTATATTACATGCGATGTTTAGATCGGTCCAACCGGACGTACGTTATAAATATCCTTTCCTTGTCATTGTTTTTATTCTTTCTTTCTCTTAGCGTTTTAGCCAACATTGGTGTAACCTCCTTTAGTGAGGTTTCTTTACAAATTTCCTTGCAAAAACCACGCTCGGCTGTTTAGATAGCTACACGCAACGGGGAGCGCTCTCAAAGCACTGCGGGGCGGCACGTACAGGATGCCAAGTTCTGTGCAGCTTCCGAAACCCGTGGGAATTTACCTTTCCAAGCTTATTTCTGAGCATCTAAGCTTGTTTGCTCAGTTCTTTATCGTTTTCTCTTTTTTCATCAGAAAGATTAAGCCGGGTCACTGAAAAATAAATAGTCTGACCCACAGGATAAAACCAACCCTTTAGAGAAACCCTTTTAATAGAAAAAAAAAAAGTGTTTTCTCTCTGGAGGGCAAGGGCTGGTATCTCATAAATACAGATAACGTTGCGTGGAGGATGATAGTGAATTGCTATATATATATAAATTAATTTTCATATCGGCTAGTCCTTAGTTCATGTTTGATCTTATGTCCAGCATGCAAACTGTACAATGCTCCTCTAAGTACCTTAATATTCCATAGGTAACTTAAACATTCCTCCTCCCACCTCTGTTCCTGTCTTTTTATTGTTGTTGTTTGAGCTTGGGACTTCTCAGGCTCACTCCCCAGCGTTCTTTATTTTTTCTTTAAATTGGTAAAACTGGGCTTTGATTGCAACTCTCGATAGCCACTGCCCACACCGAGGTGCTTGCTTCCCGTGAAGGCATGAGGAGGAGTTTGCTTGGGCCAGGGAGCGAAACGCTCTTCAGCTGGGGATGGCATTAAATCCCTCCGGTGCCGTTTAATTAACGGCATCCGCTCGCCACAGTGGGCGAGGAATTTGGTATCCCACAGTACAACACGCCGCTGCTTCACAGATTGCCTTCTGTCAGCGCTTTGTGGATTAAGCAATAACACACAACCAATATTCCAGGCCTTGTGTTAACTTGGCATCGCAATAAAAAGTAACTTGTTAGCTTTGACAGCGGCGTCTTTCTGAGGGGAGGAGGAAGAGAATTCAGTCTGCAAGCGGGACTGCCGGTTAGAAAGCCCAACAAATGCCAAGTAGAGAGCGGCAAAACCCCGATCCCTTTATTTCCAGTCTCCTTTCTCAAGGTTTGAGGTCCAGTTAAAGCTGAATCTAGAGCCAGATTTTCCCTAATGGGGGGTTTGTGGCACCAAACGCCCCGGTGATGCGTTTCCCGAACCTGCCCCCCCACCCCCCGCTCCGGTTTTACCTCTCTCCAGCACTATTTATCCTGTTAGTGCATTAGGAGGGCGAAGCAGATATTCATCAGCGTCTTGATGCACTATAACCCTGTTAAAATGGATTTTGAGGGGGCTGGCTGATGTGTGCATTAGAGAACCAGAGCACCCAGATGAAAACCATTTGGGAAACATCGTCCTGAGTCGCATAAATCATGGAGAAGAGGGGGAGGCTTGAGCCGCGGGGATGATTTACAAGGTTGAGACAAAGAGTGGGCAGATTGGTTAAGAACTAGCGGGCTTTTTTGCTCATGTCCCTCACCAACGTCCCCTGGGTGTCTGGCAGCAGGGCGCTGAATGCACCCAGGGCATCGTCCCCCGGTCCAGCCCTTGGCCGAGCCCTGTGCGGGTCAGCAGGTCCCGCTGCTCGAGGACGGGCGGCTGGCTGGTCCTCGGGGGTGCCCCCAGCCGACAGAGCATTTCCCAGCAAGATGCGACTCGCCGGACGTGGGGGTACCCCTGATGCCAGCAGGAGTTAGGGGATCTCGTTTAATGTGTTAGGTGGGGACGGGTACAGGGAGGTAGGGAGGGGAAGGTATTGTTTCAGCTATAAAGAAATAAAGCTAGAAGGAAGGAAAAATAAAAAGGCTAAATGTGCCGGACTTCTGGCAGCACGTGGTCCTACCTTTCAAGAGACCTTCATGGTCCATGTGGATAGACCAGGTGAAAAGGAGAAGAAAGAGTGGGAATAAAACAGAGAGAAGCAGAAAGAGCCTGATCAGAGAGAGATATGGTGAGGTCTGCATTTACAGGGGCAGTGCTAAAAACCAAACAGAAACGTCTCTGCATTCCTCATGGAGCTAACGGCCTCGTTATACCAAATGGCGCCAGCATAATTGTTCAGAGCTGGATGAGCCTCGTTGGCTTCCCCAAGCAAGCTGACACGGAGCACAGTGGGTGGCAGGTGGGACGCGGGCTGTTTGCCATCGGGCTGTTGATGGCTGAAGTCCGTTAGCGAGTGGCCGCGGGGAGCGGCGGGCGCTGCCGGGGACCGACATGCAGGACAAGGGCCAAGGGAATGGGTCGCTCGGTTTCCCCTCCAGCCTTCTGCTGGGTTCCCATGATAGTCATGCACCGGTGCTGTGTTATCTTGTGACAAGCCTATCCCTCCCCAGGCTGCTTCGCCAGACCTCTCCTCCCCTTGCCGGGCTCGGAGGACGGCTCTGTGTCCTCCTGACTTGACGTCTGCTGAGATGCTCCATTCGGGGCAAGCTGGCACTGCCTGCAGTGTGCGACCTGTGCCACAGGACACCATCCTGAACCTGAACTGGAGCCCAGAAACTAAAACCTCTCAACTTTCCCTTCCCAGCGGCCAGGCTTTCCAGCCAACTCCCCCACGTGCAGCTTGAACATTTGGTATAATGAGGCACAGTCACTGGCACAGAACATTGTCCAAGGATAATGGTCTCCTGCTTTGAAAATAAGCTTCTCAGCTTAGCCTCTGCTCAGGAAAACCATTATTCTGTTAGTGGAACAGAAAGATGTGACAGTATCTCTTAATTATAGGCTGCAGAGATTTGAAAGTTGCATGCACAGGGCATTAAGGACGTGAGATATGATGAGAGCATATCAGACATGCTATGTGGAGGTGGGGAGGGAACCAATGAAGAACTCACGTCAGCTCAGTTCCTATCCTTGCTTGAAATACTAACTGCTACCCTCCTTGAGCCTAACATCACCATCATTTTGAATCTTAATCAGCCAACAGCATTTGATATCAATCCTTCAGGTTTGCCTTCCTTTCTGCCTCCTTGAGGGAAGCCTCCCATTACTTTTCCCAGGAAACCTGTTGTTCCTGGGAAGGAGGGGACAAAGTTTATGGGTTATTGGGGGTGTGTGGTGGTGTTTGACTGTGTTTTTTTTCCCTAGCTAGTCCATGGGACAGTGTGATTGAAAATGTGGGAGCATCTTGGAGCTTGGTTGTTGCCCTTACCTCTGCCTTTGTCTTGCAAACTTTTGGGAATGGGGCTGTCAATAAAAGTTGGAGCTTCAGCTCAGCAGAAGCTGCTGAGTGGTAGGATGAAGGATTCACCCCATTCCTTCCTGTTGCCTGGAAGGCAAGGCCCCTTGGATGGTGCCTGGGCAGTAAATGCAGCATCGTGGACTGTCGCGATGCCGCCAGCCATGCCAAGAGCTTGGCTTTCCTCCCGTGCAAGGCGAGGGGTCCCTGGCAATGCGATTGCCGTGGGAGTGATGGGGGCGAGGAGGTCTTGACTGCAGCCACCTCAGTGGACCCTTGAGAAGCAGATCTCTGAAATCGGTGCGTACTGCCAGAAGCTCGGCTGCGGAGACCTTGGCTGAGACCCTGGGGAGGGTTGTGTGGGGGTGATGAGGTGTTTCAGGCTTGCTGCATGGTATTCGTGCCTTCCTACAAATTTGGGAACCAAGGGGATCTCTATCATAACTCAGAGCATTAAGGGGATTTGTTTTGGTCAAAGTATGGACACCAGCTCTGTAGTGTGTGTTTATGGCTACTGGAACAGAGTTCCCCTGCTACTAACAATACAAATGTGATCGTTTTGAGGGCTGCAGTTGTCCTACTTCCACTTACCTACTGTGTGCAGGCAGATATATTCATCTTGCTTCCTCTAAAGTCCTTGGCAGAACACGTGTCTTGTTACATCCCTTACTGAATCTTAAATAAATTCTTCCTCTCCTTGCTACCTCAATTTGTAACGGTAGGAGCACCGGTAATGACACGGGGTTTAATTAACCCTCGTTTTGAAGTTAGGAGGAAAAATTCCTGCCAGCCTAATTGGGCTTTGGGTCCGGCTCAGATGGAAAGGTGCATTTTAATTCATTAAAGAAAAGCAAAGCCCGCTGCAGGCACTCAAAGGGCAAGCTGGACGTGTCGTAAATAATCCCCATCATCTACCGAGGGCGGGCAGTCCAGCGAGACCGGATGCGATGAGCTGCTCCTGAAATACCCTGGGAGTTTTCCTGGGGTAAAAATGGGTGCTGCTGCTCCTCAAAGGATGAGGGATCCCGTTTTTCCTGAGAGCAGCGGAGCAGAGGTGGGAGCAGATTTAGCAGCACTGCTGCCAGGCTGTGCTGCAGCCCTCGGGGGTGTTTCTGTAGGGTTTGCCTGGGGACTTCACAGAAAAGCCTTGACTGGAATGCAGGGAGACCCCCAAATCAGGCTCTTGCATGCTTTCAGGGCTGATCCAAACATGAGTTTGGGCCTTTCTTCTCCCCTGGCTACTCCCTTATGGGTAGGAGAGAGGCTGAGCTATAGGGCGATACACCTAAAATACCCTCAGGCTGCTTCAGAGTTTAATTTTTTTTTTTTTTTTGGATGTGTTAGCAGTGTCGTTAAGGTTGATCTGCACCTGGTGAGAGCTGTGTCCCAGGTAGCTGATGCCAGAATCCCAGCTCTCTGCCTGCACCGATCCCAGGCTGAGCCAGGAAAAGGAGGAGACCTTAGCAGCATCCTCACAGCCTGCTTACTCTTCCAGGGCTTTAGGCAGGAAAATATTGCCTTTGGTCAAGGACTTGCAGAGGGAAGGAGGCAGGAGGAGGAAGGTGGGAGAAATAATTTGGGAGGCTGTGTGGCACCGCGGCGACGTGGAGGGGTGGAGCGGTGAGGTCTGTGATGGCTGGGAGCGGGGCTGATGGGGAGACGTGGTCGCATGCCAGCGGGAGCATACCTGTAGTCGAAGGACCCGTCCTCTACGTTCTTGTCTTCGGGATTGAGATGCTCGTCTTTATTGTCTCGTACTGTAAACAAGCAAATCCCCAACATTCAGGCTAAAAAGCAGTACAGAAGATTAAAAAAAAAAAAAAGAAAAATACCCTGCACCTGGCAGGGCTTGCGAAGGGTGCTGCTGCAGTGGCACCAGGGCACGGGTGCTCCAGACAGCGAGAGAGGATGTATTAATTGGTGAATTTTCTTAAGCCTTTTCTTTGCTTTGCAAAAATTTAATGAGATTTTTTTTGCCTGAAAAGATCTCTTTCTAGATGAGGAGAAGCAGATTTGTAGAGGAGAGGTTGGGTCATGCGTAGCCGGAGCGTCCAGCTCCGCAGCGCAGAGCCCTCACCTGACCTTTAATTAACTGAAATGCTTCCCACTCATAATCGTGTTCCCTCTACAGAGAAAGAGAAGCCCGTGTAATCACAAGCATCTCTCTGAGCAGTAACAATTTGATTAGCCTCCAGAAGCCTGGAGATGTTTAAACCATGAGCACAAGCGATCGCCGTGCAATGCTCCTACCTGGATACTTCCCGCCTCTGCTCCTCTTAATGAAGCAGACGATCAACAGAATGAGGACCAGGAGAGCGATGGCACACATCAGCCCGATGAACCAGCCCTGCGTCGCGATGTCCACCTGGTTCTTGGTATAAGCTGGGAGGAAAATTGAAAGGAAAAAAAAAAAAAAGCTGTAAGGGACAGACTGGAACCACAGAGGGAAAGAGATGAATAGTAAGAGTCAGTCCTCAGTTTAGAAATTATCTTTAGCGCTGCACTTGTGTGTCTATATGTGTATTGACCGGCTTATCTGAGACTGTAGCACTGGGATCTGTGGCTTTTAAAAATTATTATTATTATTATTTTTTTTTTTCCTTCCTCTGTGGTGGTCAACTCAACATTTTAGCAGGAGCTACAGCAAAGAGTCACAACAGAAAGCAAAACCTAGCAGAGACCGGTGAGAAAGGTGTGTTGCAAATAATGGCAAAAGAAGCTGGGTAACAGATTTGATCTTTCATTTACTGTCTGAAAAATGCTCTGGAAGCGAGAAGGTCCGCAAAAAACATGCCCGAGCGGATCCGGTATGGAATATTGATATGATTGGTACCAGGCAAGGAGATGCCTTGTTCTCCAGACAACGCTCCGGCTCCTGACTGCCACGTCCTCCCTCACGTACTCTGACTTCTTATTTTGCAGCTCCCGTGCCCGGTCAGACAGACAAATCCATGTCCTATAAATAGCAACCAGCTGCCATTTTCTGGCTCTCATTGACATGCGCTTCGTATTCAGCAAGACAGAGCAGAGGAGAAAATAACCTTCAGCGCAGCAGCGGGGCTAAATTTAACCAGGCTGCGGTGCAAACGGAGATAGGTGTTCCCGGCAGGAGCACGGGAGAGCTGAGCTGGATGGGACTGAATTGGGATTGAGCGGGGGTTTGCCTGGAGTGGGCAGGACGGTGCGGCGAGCATCTTTTGTGGTGCTCGTGACAAAAACCGAGACAGTGCTTACGAAGAAAGCCTAAAAGATAGACCCCTGTTAATGTATTCTGCATGAAAGGCTGTTGTAAGAGAAAACAACTTGAAAAATGAGTTGAATTGGCAAACTTTCTGAACCCATGCTGTTTTAGGACTGTAGGCGCGTACTTATTCCGTCAAAATTGCACCCAAAAGAAGAGGTGCTTTCCTTAGGATGAAATCTAAGCCGCGTTGCCAGTCGGTAATAGCGGCTGAATCATGAGAAGGAAATTCACAGATAAAAGAGGAGAATTACAAGAAAGAGTACCGTTTGCTAAAGAAATGATCATAGAATCCTAGAATCTTAAGGTTGGAAGAGACCTCCAAGATGATCAAGTCCAACCTAACGATGTCGGACCCTGAACGCTCAGTGTTGGTGAGCAGCTCCGAGCTCCCGGGGAAGCTGAGGAGAAGCAGCTGCCTACCGGTGCCTTGGCTCCTTTTGCTGCTCTTCCCTCTAATGCCGCCACGCTTAATATTTACCGTTAGCACAACCTGAGCTTACGCGGTCCTTGAGGATGCATTTTTTTTTACAACGGAGAGAATGAGATTATAACGGAGCGGAGCTGAGAACCGGATTCAATTAGCTGAGTGCTTGGGGAGGAAGGGGGAAGAAAGCTTTACTGGAAAGCTTTGAAATGGAAAAAGATTGTGTTAGCGGGCCTGCTGGGATGGGAGTTGTACTGAAGCCAACACCAAGGGAGAAATAAGAGGGTCTTCAAAGTACAAAACGCCAGAGCAGCCCAAGAGGTGGGGTTTGCGCCACCACACAGACGTGGGCTGGGTTTTGCAGGAAGGGAGGATTTGGAGGACAAAGTCACCAGGGGATCTTGCAGTAGGATCGTGACACCGCCTATCGCCAAGGTGGAGGGATAATTGCCATCCTTCCCAAAAAAGCAACGTGTGACGACAAAATTATAGTCACAGCAGTCTTGTACGTAGAGTAAACGAGTGACTGTCATTGCGGCTTTCGGAAAGAGAGGATTAAGTACATGGCTGTCAGAGAGGATGTTTTGATTTGCTTTAATGTAAGGCCAGCGTCGGGGGGAAATAGTGGGAAGCAGCTGTGTAATTGAACAGGTATTGATTTGAAATGCAACTGCAGCGACTTCTTTAAAAAATTAATTATAATCTTGTGGCAGAAAACATGTTACCTACTAGTCATAGTGTATATGCCAGTTTTTTTTTTCTTAACTTAGAAGGTATCTTTGCTTTAAGCTATGTTTGTAGTTTGGAAGTGCCCTGTACTGCTGGGAGGAGCTCTGTTGGGTTAACGAGCTGTCAGTTAATCAGCAGCAAAGCGGGAGGGCAGTGTCCTGCAGCCACAGTGCAGGTGGGCTACGTCTTACTTATCTCCCCTCAAACTGAGGAAACCTTTAGCAATGGCTATTTGCAAAGCATTAAAAAACAAAACCCACAAAAAAAAAAAAAAAAGAGAACAGTGCTTTTTTTCTTTTGTCAAAAGCATTCCTGATGGCATATGACTGTCAGTGGGGGCCGGACGCTCGTGTCAGCAGTATCCAGCTGGTGAAGAAATGGATCTGCGGCGTTTATGCACGCGGGGACGGGGAGAGCTCTGTGTATCCCGCGGTGACAGGGCTCAGGTCACCCATCAGCCTCTGTCACAGGGACAAAGGTGACCCCGTCCTTCAGTCTCGACGATGCTATCAGTAGGAACCCCTCAATTGCAGAAAATAGATATCCTGAGGCTGCCAGCATCAATTGGCCAAGGATAGAGCTTTTTTTTTTTTTTCCCCCCACCTCTTTCTAAGGATTCCCTGCCCCTTGGGGTCCATTGTGTGAGGAGGCTGTCCCCTCTCCCCCACATCCCATGGTGTGTGAACAGCAGGCGAGAAAAGGAAAAGAGACGGGTCCGGATCGGGAAAAGGCTCCGCAGACGCATGGTGTGGTGTGGGTGGTGGTGATGTCCGGGGCAGGGGAGGGTCTGGGAGCAGAAACAAATCCGAGGATACATTGCAGCTGGAGCTGATCTGGAGAAAGTCAGAGTTGAAAAATCAGCTCTGTTATTGTCTGGGGTCAGAATCAGCCCCTGCAATGTCAGAACAGGCTCAGAGCCCAGGAACTTGACATCTGCAGACAGTTTGCGTGTCTGCGAGCCGAGCCCTGCCAAAGCAAAGCTGTGAAACCTCCCGAGGCAGGGCGGCCACGCCGCACGGCATGTCAGTGGTGGAACGATGGGGGGAAAACCTCGTGAAAGTAAATCCTGCTTGAAAACAAGGCTCTCTGCAAAGCCTAGCGTGTTCTGGGGCTGCTGTGCCGTGGATTTGGCCAGGTCACAGGGGGATGGAGCAGCCTGAGGAGGCTCGTCGGACCTCAGCGCGGGGCAGAGCCGAGGTCAGCACGCGCTGGCTATTTCGCAGTGATGGGCAGCGTTCGGCACGCAGGAACCCAGCAGCTGCCGTCTGTCCCTGTGTCAGGGGGGATGTCTCCCATCTTAGTACGTCGGAGAATTACTCAGTGCCATTCGACTTGCTGAATTTTTGGGCACTGAATAAGATGTGCGTGGGGGTGTGGAGAGAGCTGCTGCTCCACTGCAGCGTTCCCGTGCTGTGAATTACATTTTCCTTTTGCACTTCTCAAAGAGTTTGGTAAGCGCTTGAGCCTTCCATTACACGGCTGGATCTGAGCAAAATAATTTCAGTTCTTAGAAAATCACAGCCTCTACCCACTACATCTGTCAGTGCGGGCTTCTCCGGTGTTGCTCGCTCCTTGTTTTCCCGGCTAAGAGTTTAGACCCGTGCTTTGACAGGTGTTGTGCGCAGATTCCTACGGTAAAACCCCCGGGCGAATACAAAGGCAAGGTGCGGCTGTTTTCATTTCCTGGAACTCATCAAGTGTGAACAGTGAAGTTTTATAAATGCATAGAGCCTGTTTCGACGCCTGCGGAAGGCAATACGGATATTTCTCTGGCATTGGGTGGGCAGTGCGGGAAGCCCGTAATTAGAAAGCTGTAAAAATCACTCAGGTGCTAAGCCTGGAAAATTGCTTGTGCAATTAAATGCGAAGTTGCCAGAGGAAACGTACCTGGAGGCTGGAAAGCCCTAGGCTGATGCCACATGGACTCTGGCTGAGGGCTTCAGCAAAGGCTGCGTTCCCCCTCCTGGTCCTGCCCCTCGCCTGCACCCCGTCACCAGCATCTCCCCGCCTGCCCCTCCGCCATAACCTGGGGCCGGACGCGCGCACGCTCTCCGGGGCCAAAGCAACCATCACCACGAGCAGCAACGCGCGTGTGGGAGCGCGAACGCGCAGTGGCGGGGCTTCATGACAGCGCTCATGACAAACATGAGCCTTGTCTCCACGCTCCTGAAGGACCCTTTCCTCCAAAGGGGTCCCTGTCCCCTCCTGGGGCTCTCCTCCTCCGTGCAATGGAGAGCAACCTCCCGGTGATGCTGGGGGTGGCTCTTGAACAGGGGCAGAGATGAGGGGGCTGCCGGGGGTGGGTGGATGGGGGTCGTTCCATGCAGTCATGGTCGAACCGCCTCCCACCACCACGCGAATGACGGCGGCGGTGATGGATGTGACATGCCTCGCAAACGCACCCCGCGGCGGGGCTGAAGCCCGTCTCACCTGAGCTGGTGGTAAAGGTTATGTACGAGTGTTCGCTGGGGCTAGACCATATGGGGAACACCCACAGCTTGTACATCATTCCCGGCGTCAGATTCGCCAGCTGCACAGAGGAAGGGGTCTGAGCTTTAACAGGGATAGATTTCTCTGTCTTGTTACCTGAGAAACAGAAACCGCACATCAAACCCAGCCGCGGGAGGCTCGGCGAGATTACCGTGTTGACACTGCAGGCAACGCGTTACGCTCTCCCTAGCCGCTGAGCAGAAATAATACAGCGTGATGGTCAAGGAGCTATTAACGGCTTCACGATTGTTACTCGCTGAGAATAGAAGAAAATCAGTGATGCAGGAATGCGGTACGGGTTTTGCTGCATCCCTGCTTGCCGTACTGGAAAAAACACCGGTAGCTATTCGGATCTCTCCCTGCTTTTAAGACTTGATAGGTCCTTTATCTGCCCAGCCTCACATCTGGATATTGGGGTATTTACTGCCAAAGGTCTGGAATTTGCCTGGTCCCGCTCAGCTGGGCTTTACAGGACTCAGTAAAGGAGCCGATTCTTGTGCTTTTGGGGAGCGTTAGCCGCGCGCCAGTTTTGCTGGTGGGTTGAGGAGGCTTGGAATGAGCTGGGCGTTGCATTAAAGGTGCTGCCAGACAGCTTGCCCCAGCTGGCAGGCTGCTGATTTTAGGGGCGAGGGAGGTCTAGCCCTTCAGCCCAGGGAGGGGTGCTGACTGCTCCCAGGCTCTATCCAGGGATCGCCTGTTCTTTGCTGGGAATCGTTTGCTGATGAGCTTAATGCTGAGCATCAGACCACAAATTCTAAGAAAGCCTGCAGTGGGGCTGTGGTTGATGGCTCTGGAGGTGCGCACCTCCCAGTTCAGCCGTGCTGTGGGGAAGGATAAATGTGAATTTGAGGCCAAAAGCATGCTGCTTGCTTCCAATGCTACCATAAAAGAAGGAGATGCATGGTTATTTGGGAAGGGCTGAAATCTCTGAGATTTCCCCCCTGTCAGCCAGGTCCTGATGAGGGTACCCCACGGCATGAGCGGGGGCTCTGGAAGGGCATCACCTGCGCTCTGTGCTTCCCGGTGACCGGGAGAAAAATAGGGTTGGTAGTGGGTGGTTTGGGAGCTGGGATACTTGGCTTGGAAAGCTGATGGGTATCCTGAATTACGGAAACCAGTTAAAAAGGGGAAGGCTGAGCACAGCACAGCCTGCGCTGCCTAAAGAAGCCCTGCAAGCTGCCGAGCGAGACCAGGCACTGGCTGCGCGTGAGAAATTGTTTCAAGGAGAAAGCAAGGTCATCTCTTAAGCAGTGTTGTCAATGACCAAAAGCAGTCATTGATTCTGCCTAGTTGGTTTATTTTAAATGCCGATCTAAGACCGGCATCCCACACAATGTGAGGGCTGAAATGGCTGGGAAATAAAGTCAGAGATAAGCAGTAATCACCACTGCCTATCTATTTAAAAAAAACAAACCACCAACCAACAACATGTAAACATCTTTTCTAAACAAGTACTAAAACCAGAGATACTGGCTTTGAGTTTCCAGACTAAGTACATAGCCTTACAATTTTAATCGACAACGATATCTGATATAACAGGAGGTTTGGGATCACAGATGATTCTGCCAACTCCAGGTTCAAGAAGCCCATCTTCAAAGCCATTTAAAACTGGTCGCCAATTTATGTTTTCCCTCAAAGTTTTATCTCCTTTTATATACGTATATTTTTTTAAAATTTTTTTTTAAGGCTCTTTACATTGTGGCCACATACAGCCCAGCTCAATGGACGGTTCACAACTGAACAGCCTTGCTCATCTCTGTGTCATAAACATCTCGCGGCAGTCGGTGCAAGGAGGGGGAATCATTTTTGATGAGGATTAGCTCTGGTGCACTCTAAAAAGCCGTGCTCATGCCCTGCCTTCTCCTCTCCCATCCTCCATGTGGCTGCAGAAGCATCATTCCACACACAGTAATTAAGACCGAGTAACGGGTTGTAACCACGGGAGCTGGCAGGATCTCTAATGGCATCACCACCCTGTAGAGTCCCCACGCGATCTGATGCTTACTGGTGATATACTTAACCACAAAGTCAGTTCCTGCCGAGTAATTGTGGCTCCAGGTGATGTTTGCCCAGTTACTATTAGCCATAGCTCTTATGTCCCATATGGACGATCCATTGGTGGCTGGTGGACAGGTTAGAACAGGAATTAGTATTTTGGATTATACGCGAATGAGACCTCATCTAGCATCTGCTGTTGGTAAAATCTGACAAAATCATTCCTGAATTTAACGCTTTGATCTTAACCTATGAGCGTGCCTGAAGACGTATTTGTTCCTTTCAAGATCCTTAACTTTGAACTTTTGGGGGAAGTTCGGTAGCAGAAGCTCACTGCGTTCCTGGTGTTTAAGTCCAAGTGCACTCAGCTTATCTTTGGAGTCTGAAGACTTCTGTGGCACATCCCTGAGGATTTCAGCAGGGAAATCTCCTGGCTAAACTCGTGCCCAAAGGGACGCGGGAGACGCGTGCATGAGTGCACACGGACTGACTGCCACAACCGAGAAGGAGAGACTGGGTGAGAATATTGTGTGTTACTGGGTCTAGAGACAGCCAGTGGGGCAATGAAGTCACTCGTTTCTGATTTTGAAGTTAAGGATTGTCGACGTTGCTTTGGAGAGCGGATGAACTTCATTTCTGGTGCAGTAGAGCTAACCCACTAGTTTAGCATGGCGTCAGATAAATTACACCTTGGTTTTATTACGATGATGGTTATTATTATTATTTACTTCACGGTGTAGCTCAGGTTTTGGTTTGACAAGCTACAGATGAATAACTGCAATCCCTGGGATGAGGCCAGCTACGCGACTTTTGGGACATCGCAAGGCCCTATCGCTGCGGGGTCAGGGACGTGACCTAGAATCCCTCTTAAAATCACAACCTGGCTGCTGCGGTTGCCCTGTCTGCCCGCATTACGGCTCAGCCTCTTCCCCCGTGTCCCCGGGGTGGCTCGGGCCACGCGCGATTCCTCTTCCAGCTCCCGTCCCCTCTCCCTGCTCTGTGGCAGCGCGTGCCTGGCCGCTTAATTGCCTGCTTCCAATTAGCGACGTTTTCCCACGTAGTCACTCAACGGTGACTGCGTTGTGGTAGCAACCTTGCTTCGTTACCGAGACCTCGTATACAGCGATGGAGCTGCGTCTATATTTCTCGCACCGGTTTTTAAGCTGATTTTGTTTTGGCAGCGCAGCTCCCCGCGTGCGCTCCCTCGATTTGCCGTTAGCAGCTCTGCGCGGCGCAGGGCAAATTCCCCTTTCTCGAGTCAGGTCTGCATCTTTATCGCAATCCTGTTTTCCTGGGGAGTGTCGGGTCGGGGCTGGTCCTCGCAGCCTATGGTTTTGGTGGGTTTTTTTAATCTATCCTGAATTAATCTTATGCGAGAATATAAAGAAAGATTTATGAACCGCTTTAATCAAATTCCTTAAGTTAAATGGGCATCAACTTTTATTTCATTACTATTATCTCCTTTCCCTCTTTATGGTGCGTTAGCAAGGATCTCTGTAGCTTTTGCCCTTGCATTTTTGAGTGCATCCTACCTAGCTAGGTGACTGAATTCTTTTGATTGCATTCCCTTTTGCTACTGGTTTGATTTATTTTTTTTACCAACCTGAATAGAACTACCCATAATTATTTATTAACTGTAGGTAGCATTATAGCAGCGTTTTGAGAACAAGGCTCAGCGAGATACATCCCTCTATATTTACCAGTAAAACTCATACAATAGAGAATATGCCTCCACCACAGCAGAGATTGATCACCTCATTCTTGTCTGATTGCTGGAGAAGTTTCTCCTGACCTGATAAATACCTGGCACACCCCTGCCTCTTGCGCCTTAAACGCTTCCCCCTGCCCCCGTGGGCGATGGCTGGGTTGCATCGCAAAGAGCAGCAGCGCAAACCGAAAGACTCCTATAAGCGATGACAGGTCTCCCAGCTAACAGCTGATGTGCTAAATTTGAAGTGACGTCTTCTAGAATAGTAACAGAACCCCTTTTTAGTGGCAATAGGTAAAAGCTAATACTTTTGAGGGCTTTTGTAGGGTCTTCCTTCCCAAACACTGATGCTAATTCCCCACCGCGATGCCCCGGGGAGGGCTGAGTTATCCCCGAGGCTGAGACCGGGTGGGTAGCACAGGGAGCACCGGACCCCCAAATTGCCAGAAGCCACTTGTGCACCTCAATTCCTGAGCCCACGCCACCTCTCTGTCTCCTTGCAAAGCCATTCCCAAAGTGTGGGATGTCTTAAATGCCGCCCGTGCCCGTTATTAACCCTTGCTCTGAGCAAGAAGGGGTAGGGTTAGAAGGGTTAGAGGAAAAGGAAAGCGCAGTACCCAACTCCTGCTTTGTCGTGGCTGCCGGAGCCCTCTCTGTCGCTGCTGTGGCGCTTGCGACGGTGGCGGCTGTGGTGGTGGTGGTGGTGGTAGTAGTTGTGGTGGTGGTGGTAGTAGTTGTGTCGGTGGTGGTGGTGATGGTAGTTGTGTCGGTAGTAGTGGTAGTTGTGTCGGTGGTGGTGGTAGTTGGGGTTGTTGTAGTACTGGTTAGGCCAATGGTAGTTGGAGGCAACCCAGTTGCGGCTGGGAGAGGGAAACACTGGCTTTTTAGACGTGGCGATGTCTCCTCGGGGCCCGCGCTCGCCGTCCCCGAGGGCTGGAGGCGCAGGCACGCGGGGGGAAGCAGAGCGGTACGGCGCAGAGGCGGGGGGACCGGGGAAGGGAGGTGGGAAACACGAGGCTGAACTGTGAAACACGATGGCCAACGCGCCCGGCTGAGGGTCGGGGAGGGATGCTGGGGGCAAAGAGGGGCAGCAAGCGGGGGGCTTCCCCCGGCAAGCTGCTCCTGCGCACCCATGGCCCGCGCCCATGCTTTGACCCCTTTCCCAGGGCCGAACGACCTGCTTCTCTTTTGCCTTTGCTCTGCCACCGGTGCCCCTCGCCACCCTGGGCTTACATCGCACGGAGGGGCGCGGGCGGAGGAAAGCGGGGGGGGCTGCACGGGGCAGGCTGTCCTCGCCCCATCGTCCCCCCGCGCAGAACTGCGCTGAGGGCGTTCGGGGCTCCCTGAAATAGCTGGTTGGTGAGCGACGGATGGTACTTCACCATCGCTGCCCACCCCCAATTAACATTTAAATTAGGACAAAGGGGTTGGCGCACCCCCAAGCTGCCTGAATGGGAAGTCCAGGCAATTTGTTTTCTCGTTCGCCCCTCTCCACGTCCCCCCTGTGCTGTATAAAGGGGTAAGGGCGCGCTTTACGCACGCACCCCGCGGTGTGGCTGGGGGTCCTGAGCAGCCCTGGCTTGGGCCCGAAATCCTGCCGGCAGAAAATGAAATGCTGCTTAAACTGCCTGAGGTACGTAAGCAGAGATTTACCTCCTGATGATTTCATTAAATGATGTTTTCTTACTCTTGTTGTAGATCAGGGGATTACAAATCCCCCTGTCAGGCAAATTAAACCGGCTATTTTAAGTATCACCCACAAACAGGGATAGCTCTAGGAAAGTACTTTAAAAGGTGACCCAGAACCAAGCCAGGGCTTTTTTCTTCACCAACTCCATCCCCAAGGAGGGCCAACCCCTAAAACCTCAGCCCTCCAGAGACCCAGAAGCAGAGAAGAGCAGTAGGTCACTCAGTCCATCTCCCTACCGACCGCGGCTGCAATAAAACCACAGTTACGGCACGTCCCGAAAACACCAGCCCGCCCCGACATCCTCTCCGCAGCGGGACCAACACAGCATCGCAGCCACCCTCATGCAGCAGCGCAGCCCCCCCCGAAATAAAGCACCCGCCTTGCGCAGCCCGTCGCCGCCCCCCGGCCAGGCGAGGGGCTGGGAGGGGAGCGGGGATGGTGGTGACAGGGAGGGGACCCGGCCTGGGTGGGACGCGGCACGGCTTTGTCCTCGGGTGTGCTCTCCGGCCTGAGCCAGCCACCGCAACGGGGGGGCTGGGGGTTTTGCTGTTCTGCATTTCTCGCACCCGGTTCCTGATGGAGGGCTTTGCTGTGACCTGAGGCTTTAACTTGGGTTGTGCAGTATTATCATAGAACCACGGAATGGTTTGAGTGGGAAGGGACCATTCAAGCCCACCCAGTCCACCCCCTCTGCCAGGAGCAGGGACATCCCCAACCGGATCAGGTTGCTCAGAGCCCCGGCCAACCTGGCCTGGAATGTTTCCAGGGATGGGGCATCCACCGCCTCTCTGGGCAGCCTGGGCCAGTGCTCCACCACTCTCATTGTAATTTTTTTTCCTTATATTTAGTCTAAATCTCCCCTCTTTTAGTTTAAAACCATTACCCCTCATCCTATCACAACAGGCTCTGCTAAAGAGTTTCTCCCCATCTTTCCTGTAGCCCCCCCTTAGGTACTGGAAGACTAACATCCATCTTTGCTGATTCTTAGCGGTTTTTTGGCAGCTTAAGAGATTAGTGGCACTAGGTTAATGTCACCAGGAACCCGATGAAGCAGCTCCTCTGCAGGTTTGCAATGCACGCCATCCGACAGCACCGCGGACACTAGCCAACGCAGTCTCAGCATTTCCCCTGTGAATCCCTGGATTCCCTTTGGGGAAAACGGGACCCAAGAAGGCACAAAGTAACTTGCTGAAAGTTGGAAACCCGTACAGCCCCCAGCTGCCAGGCCGGCCAAGCGTCCGCGTCGTGCTGCTCCGGCACAGCGCGTTCGAGGAGTGTCTGCATCACCTGCACGGGCTTGTGCAGAAAAAGGGATTCAGCCTTAATGCTCCTCTAGACCCTGGATGGGAAGAGATTATCTGGGACAAGTCAAAGCTCCGTGTACGGTATCATCCTTATGTATGACGTGCGGATCCGCACGCAGGTGAAGCTGCGGTGCCAGGACCCCTCCTCGACGCCGCGTTGACCGAAGCGATTCGGCACCGGTCTGAGCTGTGCTGCCGGGTGGGATTTGCCCCCAGCGCTCCGGTGGGAAGCCATCCCCGAGAGCAGGGCTAGCCCTTTGCAGCGGGATAACGCGGGCTCACTCCTGAGCGGGAGATTAAGGAGGGCACGTTGGCACCGGGGATAAAAAAACAGGTGAAAAAGTGGGATCGGGTGAGTTTGGAAAGTCCAGAGAGGGAAGGGTGGGGAGAGCATCTGTGGGAAGGTGGCTCTGCAGCCGGAGAGCCCGTGGCCGGATTTACTCCTGAGCTGCCCTGGGATCCAAAGCTGCAGCCCGGTTTGTATTTGAATATGAATTGTATGCGGGAGAAAAGCTCAGCTGGGAGAGTCGGGGAGAGGAGAGAGGGGGCATTTTCTAGGCTTTGAAATCCATCCCCTAATGAGAGCTGATTTCAGTCTGGGGGGAGATAAAGGCAGAGATCAGAGCGCGCCGATGTCCCCCGAAGAAACGGGCACCCCGCCGTGGGGAGCGGCCCTGCCCGGGGGTGCTGGGGGTCCCCCCCTTGCTGCCCACCGCGTCGGGGCCAATTAAAGAGGGATGGATGACTGCTCCTGGCAGCAACGGGGGGACGGGGGAGATGGAGGGGCCAGGCTGGTGTTTCCAGAACTGCTCTTTTTGAAAAAATCTAGAAATCCCACACATCCTTCTAACAAGGTGGTTGCAATACTGCATCAGGTGTCACGTTTCTGAGCTTTGCAGAGTAGCTGAATTTACTTTTTTTCCTGCATTCCCAGCATGGGGTTCACTCAAGGGCTTTGTCAAGTTTGGGTACAGGACTGAGCATCTGGCATTTGTTTGATGGGGAAAAAAAAATTCCCCAGACTCTGAAAGCAGGAGACGGTGCAGGGAAGGGGCTGCCACTTTCCCAGTTGCAGTAAGCTTGAAATCACCCCAGTCCACCCAGGAAACCCAGGGTAAGAGCCAGCAGCAGTGATTCCCATTCTCTTGCTCCCACCGTAGCCCATCTTCCTGGAAAGATCTAAAAGACCGTTCAGCTCGTTAACGGGCCCATCTCTCAAGGCAGAGATCGCTGGGTCTGTCTGAGAGATGCATTACCCTCCCAGGTAATGGAGACCGGGGGGGGCACTGGGGAGGAAATACGCTGTCATAATGGACGGGGGCTGCCGCGGTCTGGCCGTAGCAATTAACGGGTGAAGTAATGAGAGATGCTTGCAGCGGGACGGCTGTGCTCTTTGCTGCGGCTTGGCTCCTGTGGCCATGAATGGACCGGTAAAAAGCAGCCCGAACCTTACACAAAAGCTGTGTGAGACTGATATTAGAAAGAAAAAACAACCTGAGAGGAAGAATCATAAAAGCAAAAGGGGGATATTTAGAGAGGGAGCCTCTCAAGAGAGGGACTGGAGCCCTGCTCGGAGTAGCGTAGCAGTTCAGGGAGTAGTTGCATGGGTTTGGTTTTTTTGTTTTGTTTTGTTTTTTTTTTTTGCAAAATACAGGAAACAATACACATCCATACTGCTCTTTAATTATTTAAAGATGCTTTTAATGTGTTGTTAGGCTGTGGTAACAGCTTTCCCTTGGGTGTATCTACAAAATAATTAGGCTTGGAGAAATTTGATTAATGTTTCATGAATTTTGATGATTAGCCAAATAGATTTTTCAGAGATTTTTCTTTTTTTTCCTTCTCGTCCTCTCCCAGTTTTTAACAACAGAAGGAAATTGTAAAGTCTTCACCACAAAGTGTTCCGAATCTGATGATAGCTATGCGAAAATCAGGAATAGAAAGGAGCGATTGAGCAGCCTCTAAAAGAGAGGGGTCAGCAGTTCTCTCTGTTTCTAAAATGAACAATAGGATCTTTCTCCTCTGATTCCTAATTACAGAGAGACAAGAAGGCAACAGAGAAAAGTCAATGTTTTTGTCCTTAAATTCTCAGGCCAATGTTCTTTGTGGTCCTTGATGAAGGTTCTCCATAAGCACAGGTAGTACAGGATCTAGTTTTGATTTTTTTTTTTTCTCATTTATAGCATAAATCAAAGCCCTTTTAGATGTACTCTCTTTTCTCTTATCACCTCTCCCTTGGTCCAGGTCTGGCTTAGGAAAGGTAAAGCCTTTCCTAAGGGAAAGTCCCTGCACTTCACTTGGATTTCATCAAGCTGGGCCGGTTTCTCATACACGTACAAAACAGCTCTGACCCTGTATATGTAAGGTAACCCCTGAAAAAAAAAGACCTTTTTACTTTTTTAGTGCCAGCAGCCCATGGCAAGGAGTGTGTTACTGTAATTTAAGACAACTTTAGCTGCAAATCTATGAAAATCTACAAAATCTAGGTCACCGAGCGGAGACAAATCTTCTGAGAAAGGTCAAGCAGTATTTCACGTGAAGCCCGTACTCCTTAGGAAGAGAAGCAGCCTCTCGGGACAAACGCCGCTTGAATTGTGTAACAGCTCCCGCGCCCGCCCTGCGTCCTAACGAGAAATGACATCCCGCTCAAGAGCAAGAGGAAGATGCGTGCTGGAGCTTGCTACGCCTTACGCTGCCTTGCTTTCTCTTGCTGAAGCGTAGCACGGCGAGGAAGCCGTGGATGCAGCTGCATTAGCACTTAACGACCTGCTACTCCAGTCACTGCCTGGGAGATGTCTTTCAGCCCTGGCACATCTTTTCACTTTACTGTTTCTCCTAGCAGAAGACAAAAAACCAGAGAGGTGGGGGACCAGAGGGCTCTGTTCTCGTAGAATTATCCTTTAAACGACAATTCATTCATGTAGCTTCCAGTGGTACAAGAAGAAGTTATGCCTGAAATGATACGATGCTGGAAGAATAAAGAGATCATCTTGTGTTTTCAAAGTACAGCAACAGCCACTACAAGTAGAAAAGTGTTTTAAGAAGGTGATCCTGATCCACAAAGAAAATCCAGATTCTTGTGGATAAGCTAAAACCTGGCTGAGCTACGAGCTATAGCAGCAAAAGAGCCCTCCCAAACTTGGAGGACAGAGATCTTCTAAGCCAAAAGGTTACGTGCGTTTTCAGTTTCCCACCACCCAAAGCAGACCAATCTGTTACCCCCTTTTTCTTTTTTGGTTTTTTTTTTTTTTTTTTTAGGAAGAGGAAACATAGTAAGAAAAAGATTGGCATCTATTCAGAAAAGAAAAAAAAAAGCACAAAATAATATTGGGTAGAGAGACATCACTGCAACAAAATAAAAGGAGGAGAAACACCTATGAGGTAGGAAAGCAAAACCTACAGGTGCAGAGAGCAGGTCCTGTGCTTGTACGACCTGGGAAGAGTCTTCCCTAAGCTGCTCTTCCCTGGCGAGCCGTGTCCAGCAAAGGCAAAGCACCACCTCTTACCCAGCCCTTGGTGTGGGGCAAATGGGCGCTGTTGCTCCGCACCAGAAGCTTGTCTGCACCATTGAGGGGGGGTTTTTTGGCTGGCACTGTCACTAGCCCCCATCTAAGCTTGGTCACTGGGCTGTCCTCGCTGCTGGAATATCGGCTGAAAGCGGGGCGGGAGGGGGAAAAGTCTTTTGTAAGAGGTGAGGTGTCCTTCTCCGAGCAACCAGAAGTTGTGCTTATGCCTTGGACTTCGCAGGGCTGACACTGGGTAACTGAGGATTTGGGTTTCCCTGACAGTGGGTGCAGATGCTGCCCCCGCTCCGTCACAAGAAAAGGTTTCTCTCTGCTCCAACGTAGAAATTCCCAATCGAGGGCAAAGCCAGCAATAGCCTCGCATGCAGACATGCACAGCCGTGGCACAAACATTGTCCTTAACCCTTTCAATGGGCGCCTGGAACCAAAGGATTCTCCTCTACGCGAGCCCTGGCAGTGCTGAGAGAACCGGGGCGAGGTGCGTGGCTCGCGGTGCCACCAAGCTGCCTGGCTGAGGGAGGCGGCTGCTCCAGCAGCAATATCGCGGGCTCCCGGGTGGAAAAACGCAGCTTAAACACCGCAGGGCAGAGCCCAGGCGGGCGCCGCCGAGGCGGGGAGGGCTGGTACGTGGTCTTCTGCGTTTTGCAGGGGCAGGGATGTTGAGGCTTAAAAAGGGGAGAGCGCTTTGCGCAGACCTGGGATTGAAAAAACCGCTTTAATACGGCAATGGACTCTCATTTTTTTTTTGCTTGTAGTCTGTGGCAGCTGCAGCAGTTGGTGAGTTTGGCTATCGTTGGGCATCTGTGGGCTGTTAAGCCCCGCTCGGAAATATCTTAATCTTTGCAGACCCTGCTGTGGAGCCAGCCCTGTGGGGCTTCGTTTTACCTGCCATCGTTTCGTATGGCCAATTTAGACTCCTGCCACGTCACCTTCCCATTGAAAGGGTTAATGGAGTGCATGCTTAATTGCCAGCACACGAAAGCGAGAGTGAAGGAGCCTTGCCCCATGCCTGTTACCTCCTCCGGCTGGTATGGTACCTGGGGTTGGCGTGGCTTCAGAGGGCAGCGCCAAGGATAGAGAGGGGAAGGCGGAGAGAGCGTAGAAGAGAAGGGAAGAGAAAAGAGAGGAACATATAAAAACAACCAGAACACACCCACGAGAGACTGGGGACCACTTGCACACAGTCACCAGAGGCTTGAGAGAGAGGGGGTCAATGCGTGGGCCGCGACCCATCGCCCTGCTGCGCATCAGAGCTGCTTGCGAGCCGGGCCGTCCCCTCGGAGATGGAGGTCACCGGTTAAACACACACCAGCTCCGCAGCAGAGGTGCCAGTGGTGTCCATTCAGCAAAGTGCTTAAGCAGGTGCTCATCGCTAATCCCAGCGAGGACTGGTTTTGACACTCTGAGTTTCACCTTATTCTTTTCTAGTGCAGTTCTAACACCAGTGCTCGTCCTGCCTTGTGTGGGTTGGAGCCCGTGGTGCAGAACATCAGAGATGTATTTTTATTTAAGCTTCTCAGGTGAATGAGTCTGGCAAGCAGAAAACAACCTCTGAAAGCATTGATGGGTTTAATTTCCTTAATCTGCTTTTTGAAAAAATTCCAAACTTGTCTTTTGCATATTACAGCAGGTACCTTCATATCAAGGTGGACATTCAGAGCTGCTAATTGTACTTACACGCCAGAACTGTTGTGCTGTACCTCAGGGTCTCATGCTTTGAGGTCAAACTTTGCCATCTTTCTGTAACTTCAGACTGGGATTTGACTCTCTAATTTTTCTTGCTGCTCAACGGCCAACGCTTTGTCCTTTTGCTAAGTGGCAGCAGGCCATCCCTGTGGCCGGGGCAGCTGGGGAGCGCTGGGTGCCGCTGCATCCCCGGTCCCCGGACAGGGAACCTTATCTTGGCATGCCGGCGTACCCTGTACCTGCCGTCTCCCAGTACAAATCCATTAAGCGATACACAACAGCGGTCGGTTACGGCTGTTATTTAGCTGTGCTCTCCTAACAGTCCCCGATATCGGCGTATAGAAACAAACCCAGTAAAGCAAACGTGTATGAGACAGCTGGAACCACTGACCATCACCAACACCTTCAATCCAATCCCTGTGCTCCAACAGCTTGTTGAGGGTGTGACTTAGTTAATTTTTATTTTTCCCACAGCATATGCAGCCCCATCCTGTCACGTCAATTAGCGACGCTGGAGCCCACCTCAGAGGTGTCAGGAAGCGTTTAATTTCCACTGGGTCATCAGTAGGAATGACTTTTCCTACTCAGAGCCACTAGTTAGGGGGGGGGAGATGGAGGAAAGGAGACAAAAACCCCATTAAACCGGAACCCTAACCAAATCATAGGTCTTTTAGCAAATGCTAAAGAAAGGAAAACAGCCAGCTTTTGTCTCCCCGCGTTCCCTTGGGGCTCCTGAACTTTCACTCAGTGTGATGAATGCTCCACAATGGGCATTTTTATCTCATTATGACTCTGGGAGCTTGGCTCTGGAGGGTCAGGTCAGCTGCTGGTTATGGGGTGACAGGAGAGTGGCACCGTCGCCCCTGCCTGGGGGTGCAGCTGCTCCCCCCGCTTTGAGCCACCAAACATTCACCCACATCTGCTCCTTATTTAAGCTCATAGAGTGCAGAGCTTCACCTTTTGCAAGACGAGAGCAAGATGCTCTCCCGCATTTTTTTTGGCCGATACATGTGCCATCACCCTCCCAGCAAAGCCAGAAGCTGGTGCTGCTGCTCCTACCTTCGTTCAGCAAGGCTGGCGACTCCTCCACTATGGCTTCTCCTTCTCCCACCTGGGTCCGTGCGCGCAGGAAGAAGCGATAGCGTGAGATGGGGTCTGTCCTCTGCAGGGTGAACCTTGTCTGATTGGGAGAGAAGCTCTCCACCTGGGTCCGGCCCGTTTTGGATCCGTTAACTGGGGAGGAAAGGCAGGTGGTGGTGGCGTCAGCCTTGTTTCGGAAATACACCGCGGCGTCTACTTTGTCACCTCTCCCCCGGGACCAACTGCTGGTCGGTGCGGGGCCACGTGTGCTCAGAGCCATAGCTGCTGTTAAATCCACTTGGTCTAGGGCAGCTGGTGACTTACAGGCTCGGGGACATGCTGGGAGGGACATTCAAGGTGGTTTAGGTGGCCAAGGAAGGGCACGGTGCATGTGCCAGGCTCTCAGGGAAGGTTTTATTGCCCCAGGCATCACGCTGGGCTCTGCGGAGCGTGCTGCGCTCCGGGCAGCATCTCTTACCCAGCTGGCAGCTTGCATTGGAGCACATAAACTACTCGGGCTGTACTTAAAAGTTCTTTTTAAATCAGAAATCAAATTTATTTCCCTTCAGCGGTCGAGTTAGGGAGAACCGCTGAGCACCCGCTGCCCTCCCCGGTTAGCTGCAGCTCCCTGCACTGCTCCAGGATTCCTTAGCATCTCACCTCCCGAGGAAAGCCTCCAGTTCCTTACAGAGAGCTTTCTGTGCCAGGTGAGGAGGTAATTAGCAGCGAGGAAAATAATTAATGACTTAATTATTACCACTAAGAAGATAGCATGTGGAACGTACAGGCTTGATATCTAAGGTTGTATCCTGTGAGGACGCCGTTGGGATGCTCTGGGTGATCCCACTCCAGATTGATGATTTCCAGATTTGGCTGTCGGATTCTTAAATACCTGGGGGAGCTGGGCACTTGGGAGGAGGAGGGGACCAGGAAGGAGAAGGAAAGAAGAAAAAAACATACAAGATAACATACCTTACAATACCGTACATCGCGGGCTGACTGGTACGCTCAAGAGGCTCATAAATACACACATGCAGGGAGCACACACGCTAAAGGTCAGAAAGTGATTTGAGCAAGAATCTGTGCCAGAAACCATGCGCCAGCCCCGGGTTTTCAGCAGCGCGTGCGCAGGGAGCAGAAACCGGAGCAGCTCTGCATGCGACCCCGGCAGCACCGCGCCCGCGCTGTGCTCGTCGGGTACCGGCGCGTGGCACCCGCAAAAGATGCTACAGGCGTGAAGCGGAGCTGTGACAGGGTTCAAGTCCCACTTCTGTGTGTTGTACACTTGTACTGGTCTTGTTTAGAGCTCCCGTCCAGCCCAACAGTTACATCATCTCCTCTGTTTGTTTAAATGGTGAAAAAACAGAATAGCATCTTCTCCTCTTGCAAAACATCTTTGTGTTATTCGTGTCTAGAGCTCTGTGAGAGGGAGCTGGTGCACGCACACTGTGGTCCTTACCCTGAGGAACGGCTGCTTTTATGGCTGCTTAGTCAAAGCTAGTAAAAGAAGGAAAGCATCCTTCATTCCTGAATCAAATTATTCTCCTAGTTTACTCATAATTGTGGTGTCTTAACTGGGGAAGGAACCTGGCTCTCTGATCTGAGAGATTAGTGATTTACTGAACAGATTACAGAATATCATTCAATCATCTCCTAAACATCAATATATAGTCCATGAAATTGCTCAGTGGTGTAGGAAAAAAAAAATCAGCAATTTACTTACGACAATAGTATAATTGCTATAATTGTTCCCATCAATGCCACCCACACGTGCCTACACCGACCCCGAACGCTCCGTGCCTCTGGCACCTGGGCAAGCAGCTCAGGCAAAATCTGCAAAACTGTCTGACTAGAACGGAGTCCGTCCTTCTTAAACGAGCTTGATTGTGGCTGGTCAATTGAAAATCCTTAGAAAATGGTGACAGCACCCAAGAAAACGTTGAGGAAGAAAGAGCCAGGACGGAGAGATGCTGTTGTGGTACAGCAGGAATAGGATGAAGAGGAAGAGGAAGGCCCCATCGCATTTTGTGTTGCTTGAGACAGGATTCATTTCCAGCCTCTACCATTTTCTCCTCTTGCGTTTTTGTAACACATCGTGCCAAAAACATCTGTGCTACAGGGAGATTCATTGCCAGCCACTGAAAGTGCAGCTCCAACAGAAAGTTATTGGTCTGTCTATAAATAGCTCCCGTGACAGCAAGAAAATTAAAATCTCCAGTTCATCCTTGACGCGAGCTCTTTAAACAGAAGAACGAGGCGCTCTTGCCTGAAAAGCCTGACGGGGTATTAGTGACATCCTTTCAGAACAAAAGTACTTGGGTCGTGCAGAGACTTTCCTGCCTTTTCCTGAGCAAGATGAATCTATTCACTCTCATTTCAGCGACCCGCGGCACGGGTAGGCGCGGTGACATTTGCAGGTCAGGCAGCAAATCAAGGGCACGGCGCTGTGCTTCTGAAGAGGTTTTGCCAACATTTCTCTTGTTTAGCCTAAAAGAGCTACTTGCTGATGTGTTCAAAGCACCTGAAGGGGATTTTTTTTTTTTTTTTCTTTCTTAGGTTGATGTGACTTAGGTGTACCTGCAGAGATGTTACCTGCCGCGCGGTGACGAAGGCACACTGCCGCGTGACAGTGATGCTGCCCAGAAGATGCTGCTAAGGCTCAGCTAAAAATTATCCCTCGCGCATCTCCCCAGCAGCATCGTGCTGCGGCTCCTGGTCTGCTCCGCAGAGCCAAACCACCCAAACCTCTCCCAGCGCGCACCCCAGGGCCGGGTCCCTGCACAACCCCCCCGGGAACGTACCTCCTTCAGGTGTGGGGAACTCCTTAACTTCACTGCGCGGCCCATCTCCTCTCCCGTTGGTTACAACCATCTCAAGCTTGTAGTTGCTGTAAGGAAACAGCCGGGACACTATGCCCCGGTTTCGGTCTCCAGGAAAACTCACATACTGCCGTTTTTTGGAGACCCACAGGTTCTTCAGCAAACTACTGTCTCTCCAGAAATAGGCCTTCAAGAAACATGCATGGCAAGTGAAGCTTTTCCCATTTAAGTGCAACTGTTTTGTTTTTTTTCATTAACAAAGCACAGCAAAATTTCCCCTCTTCAAAGAGCAGCTCTCCGCTGCAGGAGCCTTTTAGAGCAATTCATGAAGTGCCGCGTCCCTGCGGCGAAGCAGGTCAGTGATGTTACCCGAGGAAGAGGCTGAGCGTGGGGTTATGAGCTTCCCAAAGGTCACAGAGCAAAAAAAAAAAAAACAAACCCCACTAAGCTCAGTCTACAAAGAGCTGGTTTCTGGCTCCCAAGCACTAGGCACTGAGTGACTCGCCCTTTCCACCCAGATGAGTACCGCAGCGGCGTACTGGGAAAGGTGGGATGCGTCCCAGCACAAAGGAGAGGCTGAGCTCGGCAAGGCTCCCATTCGAAGCCCCGGCTGCAAATCTTATTTCATGCAGAAATAAGATTCATTCAGAAAACAGACCGGAATGACAGAGCAGAGGCAGAAAAAAACCTGAAAGCAGCACCCCAGGAGCTTTCTTTATGCCCAGGGGATTATCGGATTTGAAATGTTATAGCTGTTTGCAGGACACGCGCTTTTGGTAACGTCGTAAACGCCGATAGAAGGGGCTCTGTCCAGACTTTTGCTTGCTTTGAACAGGGTCTGTCTGTACATAAACGCTGTTCTTCTACCTGAGCAGTAACTAAAGAGGATCCATGCTGCCTTTAGTTGCCAGTTAGTATGAACCGCTGGGTTTAGGCTTTGCGAGGGTTGGTGTTCATTAAAAAACGATGTAAGTACTCTGGGGATGACACAAAAACTGGCCTGTTTGTACCTATCCGAGGTGATTCACCCCAGAGCCAGCCAGCCCAGGGATCTGGGCAGCCCTACAGCCAGGAAACCCCTCGCTGCATGGGCAGGACCCCCCCCGAGCCCACGGACAGCCCCACGTGCTCAGTCTGCTCGCTCCAGGTCCTGTGGGCAGGCACTGGGACGGGCCAGCCCATCACCGAGCCCTGGGAGATGTCCCCAGCCCCGTCCAGGCACCAGCATGAGCAAACCAAAGCCCTTTGCTCCTGGTGCTGTTCCAGAGCTCGGCCCCCGGGGTCTGCACCCAGAGGTGGCCACAGGGCCCTGATGGCCGGAGGAGCATTTTCTGTCATCCCCATCGCAGGCGGTTCCCTCGCCGGGGCCGCCTGGGCTCGTGAGAAGGTTAGCTGTGTTAATAGTGCCGAAGAGACGGGGGTTTGCTCACTCTGTACTCCTTGAGCTGACCCTGGATGGTGTCCAGGTGCACGCGGGTCCAGGTCAGGGCAATGGCAGTGCTGTTTAAGATTCTTATCCTAACATCCGTAGGCGCCGCCTTGGGATCTGAGCGGTCAGGGATAAAGCAGAGTGCGTGTTAGGTACCCAGCGGTACCCCGGAGGTCAGACAGACGGATGGACACCCCTCTTGCCCCCCACCATGGTTTTCCCCTTGCAGCATCGTGAGGGGAGCAGTGGCCCCACGCGCCGGCTGTGCCGTATGCTGGCACCTCGGCCAGCCCTGGCTGCCGGCAGCGTTATCGTGGGGATAATCACCTCCTTTTCTCCCTCCTTAAATTCAATTTCTGAGGATTTTCCAAACTTGAGAACATAAAACAGGAGCAACAGGCCAACTCTCGGCTTCCTGGCTGCCCTCATTTGGGGTGAGCAGACCCTGCGACCCTGAAAACACACAGCACAGCATCACTTACCTGTGTCCCCCTCACTTCCTCCCTGATACGTGCATGCTTAAAAAGCTGGCTATTGTTTTTTCAAGTATTACTTCCACAAGAAAGGGGGAAAAAAATCCTCATATTTCATTCAGCCAGCCATCATGACAATATTCGTGATCCAGTTAATAGCCAGGTGTCCCTGTTTTGGCAGGGATGGAGTTAATGTTCCTCTCAGTAGCCGGTGTGTTTTGGATTTTGTAGGTGAAGAATGTTGATAAACGCCCTGATGTTATGAGTTGTTGCTAATGAGACCAAGGACACTGTCTGGCTTCCCAGGTCTTCCTGATGTGTGGGAAGCTGGGAGGGAAACAGCCAGAATAATTGACCCAAACCGGCCAAAGAGAGCATTCCGTGCCATAAACGTCGTACTCAGTATCTAAGCAGGGGTTGCCTCGCGGCGGGGGGACATGGATCTCTCCCTTGCTGGCTTCTTCTCACTTCTCTGCTTGCTGCTCGGTTTCGTTTCCGTGATCACAACTCGGGACAGGCTGTTTCAGTCATTGGGACATCGGGTGATGAGAAACCATGCATTGTTCATTTAGTCTATTTTAGTATCCTTATATTTTGTTATTAGTGTCATTTTCCTTTGCTATTCTAGTACTCTGTCTTCATCTCAACCCTCAAGTTTTCCTTTCTTCCCAATTTCTCTTCCCCATCCCACTGGGGAGGGCAAGGGTGAGCAATCAACTGCGTGGTGACCAGGGTCGAACCACAACACGCTGCTGCGAGAGACCACGTTAGCGAGGAGGGGGTCTGGCTCACCTCCCACTCCCAGTGAAGGGCAGTGCAGCGTGACTGCTGGCGACAAATCCAGCCCCTCTCCGCTGCCACAGTTAGAGCCAAGAGTCACAAAACTCCCCATTATTTCTATGTCCTGTCATCTGAATTTGGCCAGGACCTGCTGTTGGTCCAGTTGGGGTTTTTACCTCCCTTTGCTTGTCTGTAGAAATCTGCAGTTATCTTTGAAGCAATTTAGACATGACGGGGAGGGGAATTAGGGCTTTTAGTTTGTTTTGGGTTTTTTTTTTAACTTTTCCCACCCCTCGGGATGTTGCGCAGGAACACATTTGTGCCTGGGTTGCGATACGGAAGCTCTGGTCTCTCTATTTTACCTCTATGTAAAGCACACCTGTGCAGGCTTGTTCAGATCCTCCCAAAACTCAAAACGATTGCACAAGTTTTCAATTGAAACTACAAAAAAACCCCAAAACTAAACCAACCCAACTGGTAGCGCGCAGACAGGTAATACAGAGACGATGGTGCAGCCGGGTGCTTGTGGAGTTTTTTCCCAGTGACAGCCTCTCAGCTTCGTCCCCCTTTGCTTCCAGTGCTCTGCTCTTACCCTGACTCCCACCGCTTGGTGCCTGTTTTCCTCCCCATTGCCCCGTCTCCTCCTCCTGTTTGTGTCCCCTTGACTTCAAGCCTGGAGTCATGGGTGTTAGCTGCCTTCTCCGCCTTACTTCTCGGTAATCCTAAAAAATCACAGCCAGGGACCCCCACTGATGACGCAGTGCCAGGAACTCATATATATTTCTTTGAAAATAAAGCTGTTGGCAGCAAACCACACTATCCTAACACGGTAAGGATAATTGTAGTTCAGTCTTGGATGCTACAGGCACAGAAGGTGATGCCAGTAGCCCAGAATGAAGGTGGAAAGAGAGTTAAACAAGCTGGCCACCATTCTACATGACCAGGTGGAGAGTTTTAAAGAAAGATAAGCTGAGCCAATGGTGTGTTGTAAACAGGAGCCCAAGCTGGGACCTTATCAGAGAGGCACAAGAATCCAGCCCGGGAGGAACCACCAGCCTTTTGGCCATTCATAGCACCGCTCATCCGAGATGAACCCGGTGCTCTACAGATGTCGAGGGCAAAAATTGAATGTGGTTTATTGGAGTACAGCCAGAGCTCATCTTAAATGAAATCTTAGGGTCTTCCACAATCAAAGTCTTATCTGGGTCTTACAGAGAGCAAGGGAGAGGCTGAGTGGCTTGGATCACGCAGGCAAAGCCCAGAACACGGCCAAGCCTCTTTCTTCCAGTGCCTCAAACTGGATTTTTGTGCCAAATTAAGCAGTGCTATGAACACGTCCTGGGGCCAAGTGCCAACCCACTGACCTCGGGTGGGACCCGGCCCTTCCGAAACACTTACGATCCCTGGCTGAGAAAATACTCACAATCTTCCCCAGAATAGCCGATGACGGTGTCAGGCTCCGGCGCTCTACCAAAGTCGTTCTCTGCCTGCACTTTGATCTCGTAGGGGACGTAGATGGGCGTGTTCCAGACGACATGCCGTGGTGTCTTCACCGTCTCGTTGTACCAGCTCCCTCGGGGGTCCCTTCGCCTCCATCTCACGATGTACCTGAGGTTGGGCCCATAAGCTTGAGTTGCATTCAGAGGCTTAACGGAGCAAAACAGAAAAAGAAAGTGAGAGGGAGAAAGAGCAACTGTATTTCTCTGCCATGGAGCGCCAAAAAGTTCCATTCAGCAGTGGTTCTTATTTCATGCTCCATCAGCAAATCTCAAAGGAGGTCAACATTTTTGTTCCCAGAGAAAGACATCACTAGTCTTTGCCCTCCAGACCCAAGGCAGGACCAAGAACCCTATCCTTCTATCCCAGTCCATATTCCCACTGCAATTTATTTCCTCCCGACAGATGCTGGCTTGGTTGTGGATGACACCTGCTGGTGCACGAAGAAAAGCAAGAGCTGGTCTGTGAGCCCTGCTTAGGGAACCAGACTGAGCATCCTCCCTAACTTCTCTCTCTGATCTAGTGTCTTTGGCTTGCGTAGTTGCAAATTATTGGTTTTTATCACAAACCAGCTTCTAAGCACTAATGGCTTCTCTTGTCGATGCATCTTCTGCTTTTTATTTCCTTTGCGGTCATTAAGGTTACGGCACGCTGTGTGGTACATCGCACGTGCTGGATGTGCTGAGTTCTCCATACCTTAGTATCTGTGACTGTACTGGTAAGATGCTGGGTGGGTGTCCAGCATCAAAGAAAAACTCACCGTCCAAGTTATCTCCATGTTGTTTTTTTGGGTTCCTGCACCTTGAACTCCTGTTGGGTTAATTTCAGGACCTGAAATTCACATTGGAAAAAAAAAAAAAAAAGTAGTGTATAATAGTATATAATTTTGAAAAATGACCATTTGAGTGGTTAAAAACCCTTTACTTCGCAAGCCAAAAGCACTTCCAAGACAGAAGTTAATGGCCTGATTTTTCCAGAAGTTCCCATTCAGGTTAATGGAACATGAGACTCTCAGCACTCTCGAAAACCAGGCCATTTATTTAGGAGCGTCTTTTTTTTTTTTTTTTTTCTAAAATGTCCTAAATCTTTGAAAGACAGCCATTGTGAAGCAACCCCAGGAGCCAAGTCTGACACTTTTGAAATCTGAACCAAGAAGAGTAATGTCCAAAGCCAACACTAGATGCCAGTAGATGTTGCAGAAGCAGCTCTGCAATGGTTAAATTAAGAAATGCAGCAAAACTGCTGAGCTTCCTGTGAACTCCCCATATTAATTGTCCCAAGTATTCTACAATGTACAAAGCACCGGGCACACAAATTGAAGACCCGAGTCTTGGTCGTGGACTGGAGCACACTTTACTCCTGCACCGATCCAGGCTCCTGGCCAGCCCTAGCAGCGGACAATGAATTCGCAATTTTGGAACAAAATGCCTTTTGCTTGTGGCCAGTTTACACTTGAGTCTAATTTTCCAAGAGACTCCTGAGCTTCCTGTGGTCAGAAAGGATGAATGACTTTCTTTACAAAGTTTCTCTGTAAGGTGAAACCGGGCTTTCCTTCAACAGATTCTGCTGGAATGCTTTGCATAAATCCTCCCCTTTGCTTTTTGCTGCTCTGCAGAATATCAGTCACAGGTTTGAGGATGTGATATATAAAATTATACCCCAGCGCCTGCATGAGCAGCTCATTCCCTCACCTGTGTAAATCTGTTTCTGTTACAGGAGCTGTGATCATACACCATGAGGGAAGAGTACACGGAGAGTGGTGGCCAGATGCTAAGAACATCAAGTCATTGTGGCAAGAGGGACCGGGTGGACAGGTACTTACGTGCCCCGTTGGTCTGGTAGCGTTCGGAGGGCACGCTGGGCAAGCTGCTGCCCACGTCATTCACCGCAATCACCCGAAACTGGTAGTTGACGTAAGGTGAGAGGCTCAGGATGGCCGAGTTGACGCTCCCGGGATACCTGGAGTGGTTGTGCCACATGCCAGGTTGGAACCGGTCCTCCTCAAACTGGACAATGTAGTCTGGGGGAAAAGATGGAGAGGTGGGATTAATGGCTCACAAGGAAGGTTTTCCCTGCGTGGTGCAGAAGAAAGCGGGAGGGATATGGGGCAGAGGGCCCGGCAGCTGACCTGTGATGGGGCTGTTGTTGTCATCGCCGGGAATCCACGTCAGCCGCACGCTCCTCTCAGCCAGGTCTGTCAGCTCCAAGTCACGGGGCCGGTCGGGTCGTTCTGTCAGCCAAGTAACGAGACAATTTAGGTTGGGATTTTCCCAGGAGCTGGGAGTCCCATTTCCCATCCCTTCTCCCGGGAGGGGAAGCCCTGGCCATCTTAGTCCAGACCCATGGGAGGACACGTGCTCTGTGGGACGATTCACATTCTGCAGCTCTTGGTGGACTAATGCAATTTTAAAAATACAAACGTGCTCAGGTACTGGTTGTGCCCTGCCTTGAAACCCTGCCTGCTCCGCGTACAACTGATGTTATCTGGTGGTGGAAGCTCTCAAGAACTGGCACTGTGGGACACGAAATGATGCGGCAAGGGACCTTTCCACCCACAGCCATCTGGATGGGTGTTCAAGGACAACATGGACAGGACCTGGAAGCATCAGCTCCCAGCTTTTTCAACCACTAGACCTAGATTTTCTGTTGGGGTTATTGGCAAGGCAAAACAAAAATCAATTTACAAAATAAAATAAACCCGGTGAATTAGTGATGATTACCTTTAGGTAAGTCTCTCAAACGGTTAGCAGGAATGGCTGCAAGGTAAGACATTGGTTGTTAACGGTGTTAGTTTAGTCATTAAGCTTGGGTGGCCAAAGGAGCACCTGGTAAATATAAAGTTACAGACACAGTTACAGATTTCGGAAGGGCCTGATCCTGCCTGGGGACCAGACTAGGTACCTCCTACCCCAGAGACCTCCAGGCGTGCTCTGCACACCTTTACTTATCTTTCTAGCACACGGCAAAGGGGAAATTCCAGCCTGCCACAGAGTTAATTAGCTATTAGGGGAAAAGGATGGGAAATAAATCAAGCCCAGTCAAATTATTAGGGATATGGGATCCATATTGCAAGATCTGCAAGGGCAGGGATTGATAGACCTGTGTTTTGTGAGTAGATCTGGCAGCGTACATAAATGGGGTGGGGAATGGGTTTAGGATTGTCACTCCCATAGGAGTGACGGTCTCCAAAATGAGACCTACAAGGCGAGGAGCCCTCACCCCGTTTCCCGTGTTGCTCAGCAGCCTGACATTCAGTTAAATTCACTTGCACATTTAGGACTGTTCTCACAAAGCTTCAACAGCCACATTTGGATATTTTTAGCTGTATGTAATAACTCCTTTTTTTTTTTTTTTTTTTTTTGGTCTCAAATGCCAGTTTCCTTCGACTCAAATTCAATGCCATTGTCTGAGTCTGAGATGAGGCAGCACGTCCTTGCTGAGTCCCGCAGCAAGGGAACAACTGCTCTGCCAGCATCTCCCTGAGCACCTCTGTTTCACGGATGGTTCTGTGGTCACAGATCACCCTTTCAGCCTGACCTTGAAGTCAGTTTTATTACAAACAAAGCACTTGGCTCTGTGTCAGCACGCTGGGAGGACGGCTTTACCCAGTACGGTGAGGTACGCTTTGGCCGAGTCCTTGTCCAGCTCCGTGCTAGCTACGCAGGTGTAATCCCCTTGGTCCTTTTCAGCCACACCATAGATTGTCAGGCCATCATCTTCTTTCTTCATCCTTAAAGGGATGAGAACGATAATCACACAACTGCGCCTAAGCACATCAGGCAGCAGGACTGAGGTCTAACTGTTCTCCGATAAAATACACAAAAAAGCCCAAGGTTTTATCAGCTAAGGATGCATTGAGTTCTTCTGGGAAACCTCATTTCCTAAGGAATCAGTGAATCTGCTCTGGTATGTATCTGGAATAATTACACTTTTAGGAAAATAGTCTGACTGCTGACTGGCTCGTGTCCCGTGATCAGATCTCACTTCACGAGAAGGGAGTCAGCTGTGGAAAGGAAATTACAGCTGTACCGCTCACGGCAGATAAACATTCATTTTGAAGTAGCTTGTTATTAACCCACCCTTTTTATCAAGATATCCTAAAATATCTGTTAAAAAAAACCAACCTATAGTCAAAGTCTTGATTTCCTGATAAGTCAGTTTTAATTGCTAGGCAGTGTCTCGTGGAAGGAGCTTGTTGCCTAGATGGGAACTCATTTATCCATATTATCCCTGGTGACTCCTGAAATGTTCTGGAAAATGTTTGACAATCCTGGGAGAGAAGACCCCTGAAACTGTTAAAGACAGACCTGTTCCCAATGTACAGGGGTGCGTCATCCTTCAGCCAGGTGACCGTGAGTTTCAGCGTCGGGTCGTGCTTTACGCGGCAGTGGAGGCGAGGCATAGAGCCCCTCTTCACCACCTGATCTTCTGGTCCTCTCACAATCCTGGTTGGGTCTGCGCAAAGTCAGAGGGAAAGCGTTAGGCACCACACCGCCGGGTTTCAGCTCAGGAACTCAACGACGAGCGATGTGACTTGGAAAAGACAAGCCTGCACATCAAGTGTTTGTCAAGCTTACTAGAGTGAACTATCTCTGATACAAGTGCTTGTGAATAAATTAACTTAACAAGCCATTAATTCATGCTGACACTTTCAAAAATACCCGGTTTTCCGAGTCAGCAATCAGTTTTGCTGAACAGGGAAAACCCCAGCAGAAACTTGATTCAGAAAATGTTTTGTTGCCATCAGTTAACCCTGATGTACACTTTATATTTCTTTTTGCAACGCTTACAGCATCTCACAGCTCAATATCCACACCAAGCCCTTCTACAGCTTCAGTATTCCCACAGACTTGGCTTTTTTTCAACATTAAAAGGGAATCTCTACTATTTTCTGGATTCCAGCTCCAAATCACTTAGTGTCTGTCCTGCTGACAGACTGCTGGAGTGCACAGCCAACCCTCCCTTAACATAAATTATTATTTCTGCTGCAAGTTTCAGAAGACCCAAGAGACTGTTTTGGCCTAGAGCCCTTCGTGCCCCTACCTTTGACCTCCAGGCGAACCTGAGCCTCCGCTTTGCCCAGGATGTTGGTAGCCACACAAGTGTAGATGCCCTGGTCCTCCTTCCGAGCCATGTTCATCTCCAAGCTCCCGTTCTCATGCGCCTTGTAGTTTCCTCCATCCAGCGTGTTCCCCTGGCCATTCTTAAACCTCACAACACCACAAAGTGCTATTGTAAGGGAAGAAAGAGCAGGAAACCTCCCCTTCCCACCCCTCCGGACTGGCAGGGGATGCGCTGCAGCTCTTACCATCTCAGGGTGGGGATCGGTGAGCCAAAGAAGGGGCAGTCGAGCCGGGTCCTGTTGTTTTGAATGACCTTGATGAGCTGGTTGCGGGGGGCCAGTATCCGTGGAGGTACGTCTGCAAACAGCAAAAATCACAGCCGTTGAGAAAGAAAAGAAACCAGTTTCCAGATTGCTGCTCCCTTCCCAGTCTTTTCATCCACCCTTCCTTCTTTTTTGTTCACTCTTCCTTGTTGGCACTTTCAAGACCCAGTAGAGCTTCTCCATTCCCTCTCATCTCTCCTTCCTTTCTACGTCTGAGCACCAACATGACTTGCTCACCCTTGCCTGGCTTGACAGGTCCATGGCAGTGGACCTCTACTCCAAAGCCCAGTTGCAGAGGTCACATACCTTTGTGCGTTAGCCTCAGAGCCGCCAACAACAAAGAGGAAAGTGAATAAAGAACTCCTGTAGGGAAAACTTGAGTGTAGAGTGTTCACCGTCCATACGTGCTTACCCAGGACGCTGACAAAGGCGTTGGCGAGGAGGTAGCCATGCTCGTTGGACGCGTTGCATTGGTACACAGCACTGCTGCCGATCTGGGTATCTCGAAATACGATGGTGTCTCCAGCCACCTCTCGGCTCGGATTGGGGGGAGAAGCTTCAAAACAGAGAGCGCTCTTTAATTTAAATTCTAAATTAAAATTCACAAGGCTCTCAATATCATTACACATCTTTCCATCTCAGCCCAGATAAAACCAGATGATGGTAGGTGACCTCCCCAGCCTACAAAGACAAGGTTCACCTGGCCGTGTCTCAGCCAAGCAGGTGGTTGATGTGCTGCGATGCCTGGCACCCCGACAGCAGCGCTGGCTCCCACGGCCAGCCACTAGACCCTTTGCTAGGTTTTTTTTGTTGTTTTTTTTTTTGTAAAGGAGGTACAGGCTGTTCCTCACTCACCTTCTATAGGCTCCCCGTTCACCAGCCACTGTATCGCAGGCTTGGGGTTCCCGTTGGCTCGACACACCAGTCTGCCATCCTCGCCAGGGGCCAGAATGAGGTTTTGGGGTTCGTCCAGCCAGTATGGAGCAGCTTTAAAAATACAGCAGTGCACCAGTTATAAACACAGCGGTATTATCTCATCCAAAATCCACTCCCTGCCTGGGCACTGCTGGACTAAGACATGAAAACATCTTCTTGAGTGGGCTTCCTTGGGTGCGGTGAGAGTGGAGAGGCTTCCTCCCCCCACCCTCTTTGGCCACAATCCTCCTGTTTTGCACAAAAATGCAACCTTTTATGTCAGTAAAGCTCTACTGAGTTACACCACAGCTCACACTGCTTTTAGGTTGGTTTGGACAAGAAACCAGTATGGCTGGACACAGCACAGAGACATCCCCCGCTCCCCCTTCCAGAAATCAGAGCATCCCTTCCTGTCTGCAAAGGTAAAAAAGATGGCAAGGTAAAGATGACGTACCCTTCACTCTCACCGAGATCGTGTGGCGGATGCTGCCCATCTTGTTCGACGCCAAGCAGAAATACTCCCCGGAGTCTTCCTCGGAGACGTTGGAGATACGAAGAGCCTTGTTAAAGTTTTCCAGCTTGGTTTTGCCTGCTGGGAGCTCTCCGCCTTTCTTGTACCACATGATGTCTGGTGCTGGTCTAAGGAGAGGGGAGGAGATAAATGCTTTTGCAAGACAAGAAAAATACTCCTAAGAAAACAGGAGATAATCCTGCACGTGGAACCACTCGCACCCAGGAAGGACGGATCCAACCACTGGACCACCCTCCTTCCTACCACAGCTCCTAACCAGGACCCTGAGCATCACCGGCTGATCAGGAGCTGGGTCCATCTCACGTCTCGTGTGTGGGGATGCGGAGGGCTGGTCTGGCAGAGTGCTGCCAAAGTCCCACCCCGAGCCCAGGATGCTTCTGCAGGCACATGGACCACAAATGTCCTCACCCGCAGTTTATACAGGGTGGTGAGGAGCACCCAGGAGATTTGCAAGTAGCTATAAGGACAGATCAGTGGGGAATTCTTGGACAGCAAGTATCTGAAGACACCTGCTTCTCTAACAGTGCTGCAAAACTCAGCTCTCCTGTTTGCTCCATGCTCTTATCCTTCAAGAGGTTATGAGAGTATTGTTAATCGTGGTTAAAGGGAAGGGAACGATCCCTTTTCCTAGCCAGAGGTATTTCCACTGCTGATCCAGCATCTCAGTCCCAGGCCATCCCACCGGGATCCCACCCTCTCCCACCCCGTCGGCCGGGAAGCGGTACGTACACTCCTGACGCAATGCACTCCAGCAAGAGGTCCACCCCTCTGAGCACCATCTGACTGCTGGAGGTCCCGTAGGGATACATGAAGCTGGGGGTTGTTTCCGTAATCCCTCGGGCTGAAATCAGCAGGAGAGAGAAAAAAAAAAAACAAACAAAAAACCAAAGTGCTTTTAAACTCTCCTTTGCTGCAGCGACAGGGAGGGCATGGTCGTTTTGGGGGGAAGCTGTCAAGTTCTTGGCCAAGCCTAGGGCACTGAGCTCACCCAGCAATGTACCTGGAAAGTACAGAGAAGGGCTCAAGGAAATTTTTAAAGTAAAAAAAAAAAGGGTAGAGAGACGATGTTTGGCAGGCGGGGAGGTAAAGAAGCAGCAGAGGATGGGCAGAGGGAGCTGGGCTCCGGGGAAGAAGTCCCACGCCGCCAGCTCCTGCTGGGGCAGCACCCATCCCTGCCTCTGGCACAAAGAAATAGGCTGAAATCGGATGAGACTTGATGGACAGAACACGTAATGAAGGACATAACGGACAAACGGGCACAGGAAGGGTTTACTCAGACAACTGAGCCACTTTGTCACAGAGATCTCTGAAATACGGAGGATCCCGGCGCTGGCTGGGGCTCTAGCAGCACCAGGCAGGTTTCCCAGCCTTACTGGGAGCTGTGGGGCCTGGAAGGACGGTGCCTTTTGGAAAGGAACAACTTAGCGACCAAAATGACAGATTTCAGGACCGGACAGGAAAGTTTAACAGGAGAAAACCAGGGGAAGACAGAAGAAGACAACTCTCCACAGGTACACACAGCAAAGGTCTCTTTCTAGGGGGGGAAATTAATTATTAATGGAATAAATTCCATTAATAAGTGGAACTATTAAACTAGATCTAGATCAGTGAGGACAAAACAGGATGAGATGGGCTTGAAAGCAGCAGCAGCAGAGACAGAGGTTATGAGATTAGGAAAGGGGAGGGAATGACCAGGGGTGGCACGGGATCACTGCAAACACCGCTGCGATCCGTGGGGAGAGCCCAGCTGGGTGTGGGAGTGGGACCGTGGGGCGCAGACAGAGCCCCCTCCTCTTTGGCCGCTCAGGAGGTGCCCAGCACCGCGGGGCCTTTTGGGATGCCCGTGTCTGTTTGGGAAGCCTCCACCCGAGCTCTGGTAGGGGAAAGGGGCTGGGGAGAAGGGGCAGGGGCTGTTCGTGGAGCTCCCACCAGCCTGCCTTAGGGAAAGCCTGCGACCAGGCTCACAAGAGGAAAAAAACCCCAATCCAGTAGTTGAACCGTGCCTTTGAAACGGCTCTGCGTCTGCCGGAGCGTGGCCACACGCACGCATCCCACCGTTCGCACAGGTTAGCGCTCCGCGCGCGCTCGTCAGCCGGTTAGTCAATTATTCGATTAATGGATTACAAGGGCGGGCAAATCTGGACTCTGTCCTGACGAGCCACTTCCCTGGGCAGGCACACACTCCCGTTTGCTTGCCTGCTTCTGGAAAGGATCCTTTTTTTTTTTTTTTTTGGTTAAAACCAGCCAGCCCATGCCGGGGATCTGTAGGGGTTTAACGTCATCTCCCGTACCCCTGCTCCGACTCGTGAACTTCTCTCTTCTTGTGGGGTTAGGAGTGGGATGTTCTTTTCTAAGCCAATATTGGCTTTTATTAGCCAACGCTTCGCTCCCACAACGAACCCGTTTGCTCAGGAGCCCAGGGCGTAACTCAAAGAGATAAGCAGCAGTGCAAGCCAAATTTTACGAGCCGTATATTAATGATGAAAATTAAAAATAAGGGAGATAAATTAGTATCCTATCCACTTGTTTAATACATCTGATGACAAACTCAGAGCTGATAAGCTTTTTGCCTTAATACAGGACTATTAATAAATATTTCGCTATTTTTAATGGAGAGTGGCCAGAAACCCTCTCAGGCAGAGGTACCGCTCCAGCTCCGAACCTGCGGCAGCTACAGCTGGAAGCTGTCACACCAATACCAAGGGCTCACTCATCTGCTTGGATGGAACAGAACTGGAAAAATAAATCCCATGGCTATTTATTTCTACTCAAAAATAGACTCTGCTGCCAATCTATTGTCCCCGCCTCTGTGAAACTGGACCCGTTCAGCTGTGAACAGGCCGTCCCAGAAACGGCCGCTCCTCACCCCGGAGCGGCCAGGTGCCCCCCTCCCCGCAGCCCTGACCTGACGGCATTTACAAAATTGTACAACAACTCGCGTTTCTACCGCAAGGCGATGATAGGAGTGTGCACATCCAGACACATCCCATCTGTTCGCCTCCTGCACAGCCAGCTTTAAAACATCCCGCAGGTTTGCCAAAATAAAAATAAATAAATTTTAAAAAAGAAAAGAAAAAAGAACAAAACAGACTTTAATTTCCAGTTTGAAAAAAGGTGAGACACTTCTGCTAATAAAATACTCAATTAATCCTTCCTAATTGCAGAGGGTTTGCCTAGGCAATTACGCTTTGCAGTGAGGAAATCACTGCACCCGCTACGAGCCGCGGGGAGAAGGGCTTGGTTGCACCTCCTGGGATCAGCCTGGCCCTCGAGCGCAGTTTGAGACGCGCGTCCCACCAACCACTCGTGGCCCACGTCCACGCCAGCAGGTCCCACATCCCCGAGATGAGCTCGGGCACATCCATCCCCGACTGGGGACTCGCAGAGCCCTTTGCCAGCCGGCTCTGGAGCTGAGCCCACACCTAGGGACCAGCACCCCAAGGTGCAGGGTCCGAGAGCCCCAGGTCTCCCAAACATCTAAAACACTTAGGAGACCCATGTCCCTCTTCCCACTCCCCTGCCCCTAGGACTCCTTGCTTTGCTGCAACTGGTTCCAGTGGCCAGTACGGGCCACTCATTCCAAGGAGAAACACGGAGTTAGCGAAAAGGGAAAAAGGGCTGAGGGTAAGAAATTTTTACCAGTTCATTCACTATTAAATTGTTGGTTTGGAGCTCAGATTTGCAGAGGGGCGTGAGCGGGTGATTTGAATCCCCTAGACCCATAAAATGTTCCATTAAATGCAAATGGCCCGTACAGTGCAAAGAGCAGGCAGTTTGTCCTCTGCACCTACGAGCAGAAATCTGGAGAAATCTGTGAGACTGTGCAGATCAGATCTCATTTTCCTTACTGAGTGACTACTGAGCATCCCTTTTCCCTGAACAAAGACATGCAGCGGGAAAGCAAGAAGCTCACGACCACCGCGGTGACCTTCCCTCCTGAACTGGCACGGGCTGCAAAAGCAGAACTGGTGCCCAGCCCGCGTGAACGCGTTCTCTTTGAAATACAAACAGTTTATGCTGCTGAGGTGCGAGGTGTATTTACAGGAGAGCTCGCCACGGGATTTCTCTTTGGTCCCTGGCCCTGCGCGCCTGTGAGAAGCATCTCTTCCCACTCGCCTCTTGCTGAGGCGTAACGCAGTTCATGCGGTTCCCGTTGAAGCTCATTCTGCTGGCAATCCCTTTTCACAGCCATTACAAATATTTTCAGTCCTCGCCCAGCCCGTTTGCTACCACCAGCGCCTCCTCTGAGGCCGGTTCCTCTGCTGAGCCTCCCCCAGCTCTCCAGCATCCTCAGCATCCTCCCACCCATGGTTGCTGGTGAGATGCCACCGCCTCGCTTCCCTCGGCGGGGAAGGGATGCCCAGGCTGCCCGCTGGCACAGCAGGGCTCTTGCTGGGGACATCAAACCCTGCGCCCTTGCCTGGCATGTCCTCCTCTTCTCATGCTCCAACCCTCTCTGCTCTTCGCTGGTTAAAGCACTCCTTGTCCCCAAAGGTCCCCATGGAAGAAGAAAATGTGCAAGGCACAAAGCAAGCTCTGGCTCTCGGAAGCTGAGCGGGATTTTGCTGTGGGACGCGGCTGGGGACCAGCACGGGGCATCGCCAGGGCTGTCCCCCGCCCCACTGCCGCATAACCCTGGTCCCTGTAAGCAGCAAGAGGGGCAGAAAGCAAATCCAGTCTGTGACAACGCCTGGAGACTCTGTGGTGGTCTCTGGTGAGGCGTTTGCATCCCTGGTAGCGCCCGCGCTCTCAGCATCGCCCGCAAACAGCCCCATCTCCCCGCTCCCTTACAAACCCCTGCCGCTGCCCATCTCCGCCCGCATTATCCCATCGCATCCGTGACACTTCCCATCTATTCTCAGGGCAGCGATCGTCCCCTGGGAAGCCATGCCATTTTGTCTGAAGCATAATTGACGAGTTTGGGACGGACTTCTCCCAGCACACGCAGGCTTCGGAGGTCATCTCCCTGCCCAGACAAAGGGCAAGATCCTGGCGAAAGCATCCAACACGTGTACAACCTCACCAGCTTTTGAGAAAACCAAATACTCCTTTTTTTTTTCCTCTTTTTGTTTTTCTCTCAGTGTTTAGCTGCAGGTACAATCAATGCTCTTTCTGAAGACAGAGGAAGAGGGATGGAGGGTCTTATCTCTAAATCACGAGCCTTGGCTGAGGACAAGCCACCTCGTCGGTGAGGAAGCAAGCCGGGCTCGCTCAGCCACACAGAGTTTTTCGCGTGGGCCAGATCCTATTAATCCAAATGAGCTGAGCTCGGTGTATCCAGTTAATTAGCTTAAAACCTAATAATTTTAAATGGTGAAAACTCTCTTCATCGCCCCCAGTTTCGCACAGTTGAGGCCATAACCCATGAACGGGGACACGGGGACACAGAGGGGTGCGTGGGCGCAGACGAGGGGCGGACGATGCTGCGACCGCGGCCGGTTAGCGCGGGGGATAAGTCGGGTTAGGCAGAAAGGGGATTAAATCGTGAAGGTCTCCAGAAGCCAGCTTTGACTCACCACTGTACATGTCAGTGAGATTTCGTAAAGACGTTTCGTTATGGGGTTTCTCTGCAATAAACAAAAGACCGTGAGCGTACCGAGTGCCACGAAGCGGGCGGGGGGACAGGCGGGGCAGGGGGACAGAGAACAAAATAACTTCCCGAAACACAAGAGCGGAGAGGCAACAGCGGGGATACAAAAGCACTCTGAGCACAGCTCTTTCCAGGAGAAACAACACAACACAGCGATAAAGCAGAGGAAAAGCGCGCTGTTTTCCTCCCGTGAGACGGAAGGACAAATAAATGCATGAAAATTGTACAGTGAACGTTTCCTTGAAGTGTTTTTCATTTCGGTATAAAGACAGTTGCATCTTCGAAAAAAAAATTCAGTTCAATTTGGAGAAGAAAAATGCTTTTTCTCTCAGTTTCTGAACTATGAGGGAAACATTCTGGCTACTTTTTCCCAGCACAAAGCATAGGCTGGACATAGGCAGCAGCGTAACAGCACAGAAAGGCATGGCGAAGATGAACAAATAAAAATACTAATAACAATAATTAGGTTCTAAAAGCATCATCTGCTGTGAAATCCCTTTTAATTACAAGGTAATTAAAGTAGATTGCGTTACATGCAAAATACCAGCTCTTCAATAACAGGCTGCTCTCGGCTATTGACAACGCCTGCACTTGAAGAAGGAAGTGAATTACACCCCGCGCCACCCTTGGCCCGCGGCTGCCGGAGGTTCTGCCCTCCTCAACTCACGCCGTTACCCAAAATGTGGTTTTGGTGTCGGAGAACGCCCTGGTTTCCCCCACAAAACCCCACAGGAGACGTGATGGGCTATGTTGGCTACCATAGAGTTGTTGCCCTGAGCCTTAAGTCATCAGCCACAACCAGGTCTCTGTGCTGATGGAAGAGAACCCAGCAGATGCCCAACATCTAGGCGCACCAGAGAACGGCTCTGCAGGGAGAGGCACGGGGGTATCGCTGCCCCAAACCTTTGCATTTTTCCTTCCTTGCACCCAAGATCACGGCAATCCCATGCGGTAATTTTCCAGCAGCTGACAAACTTTTAATCTTTTTTAAAGACAGCCAACGCTCATGGATTTAGGCTGAGATGATAGAACAGCTTGAGATAAACACCATCTCTTCTCCTTTGAACGCTGTACATATAAAGAATTTTTGTACCACAACATGAGAAATTAGAGCCTCAGCTCTTAAAATTAAAAGGGTCTCTGTGGGGCACGGGGGGTGGCGTTTGCATGGGATAATGCAGCAGATGTTTCCAAGGGAAAACATCAAGAGAGGGTCCAGTAAAACTGGAAGCCAGTTCTACACAGCCTGGGAGCAAAACGCTGTGGTGGCATCTGAGTGCAGCAGGAGGGGGAGGTTGGGTCTGTCTGTGCAGAAATCTTCCAGGATTTCTTCCACATTTTTTAGAGTTTGAAAAATACTTCAGGCTAAAGCCTTCGGAGGCTCAAATGACCACAGATCTTTCTTTGCCAGGATTTCTGCAGCTCACACTAACTTAGGACCTAGTCCTTCCCTAACGGGTAAACGTTGGCATGGTTTGGGCAGCTCTGTAAACAGACAAATAATGTTCGCACTACCTACAATGCAAAGCACTCCGGGCCCCGTCGGCTTCTCCCATCGCTTTCAGGTCGCTTTAATAGCGTTACTTCTAATTTAAGCCGCTGCGAGATCCAATTAAACTCTGAGCGCTGGGATTCAGGAGCCCCTCGTGCCCGCCTCGCACGAGAGCCCGCTCCCCAAAACACAGTCCTGCGCACGCGGCCCCTTCCTCTCAGTCTGACCCTAACTGGGAACAGGAGGTGGCTCCTGTCTGATGACTGGGCCCCATAGATGGGGTTTCTGTGATGATTGCGTCGGTGCTCTGCACACGCTTGCACCAAAAGAGAGCCGGTGCTCTGCGGGACCTGCATTGGCCCAAGAGCTGCTCAGTTCCCCTCCACCAGTGTCCCCAGCAACCAGCTGGCGTGAAATGGGTCAGCCTCAGGAACGTGTCTGCCTCCAAGCAGTCTCGTTTCTGGAGAAGCTGCTGGTGGCTGGACCTGCCTGTGGACCTGCTCTTCACCTGTCTGGAGAGATGCTCCTTCCATCCCACGCGATGATGCTCTTCACCGTGGTTAAACCGAGATCGCCGGCCATCCCGAGCACGTCCCACCTGCCCACACCCAGACCCCAACGGCTCAAGCCCTCCTGTCAGCACGTCCCAGAACAAAGAGCTAAACTGCAGCTCCTGGTCAGCGGGGGAATCCTGAGCCGTGCCAGGTTGATACATACTCCGTCCCTCCGTGCAGCACCAGCACGTAAACCTGAGCCTGGAGCAAACCAAGGCTATTTCCAGCTTCTCAAACTAGGGAAAGGTCACTTGGTATTATACATTTCCCTAAAGACAGGGGGAATGCCCTATCTGTGTCAAAATGCTTCCCAGTTTATTCCAGACACATCGCAGACAGCAATACCTGCACCAAGCTGCCTCTGCAGCCCTCAACCCAAGGAAGCTCCGAAGCGCTGGAGGGAAACCAGCCACCCCTCCCTGCCAGGTTAGCCATCTGAGGACCATCATTCCCCATCCAAACTGGTTCTTGCACTATCCTAAACAAAACGAAGGAAGCCCCTCTTCTCCCTGGTAAGTCTCAGTGCTGCCAAGGACAGAAACGAGGTGTCTGGAAGGAAAACCGTGCCCAGAAGAGGCCAGGGAAGACCCATCCTGGGCGACCACCGTGACACTTACTGGTTTTCACCTTGAGGGTGTAGGGGTTTTTCTGCTGAATGGTGTGGGTGAAGTGGAAGCGGGCGTTGCAGCTGTAGTCGGTCTGGGCATCCTGCAGCATGACGTTGGAGAAGTACAGGTCGCCGTTCTGGCCCTGGGAGACACGCTTGTCCTGATGGATGGGCTCCATGGCTGGAGGGGAAAACGGGCACTGAGACCAAGTCAAACCCTCCCACGGGCAGCGGCGTAAAGGACCCTGGACCCAAGCCACGTATGGGTGCCTCCAAGCTCTGAACTAGCAGTAGCAACCCTAAATATATTTTAAACAAAGGCTGGAGGTGATGGAGAGGTTGCCCACAGGGTTCCCCAAACTCACAGCTGCTCATCCAGAAGATGACGGGCGAGGGCAGGCCAGGCGGCGGGTTGCACTGCAGACTGAGCGGAGCGCCTTCATCCACCTCTATCACATCCACCTTCTCCTTGGGCCACAGGGGAGACTCTGCCCAGAGAAGACACCGCGTGAGGAAGGCAGGGTTGTAACTTGGCAGATCCCTTCCCGCTGGACCTGGCCTGGTTTCAACGGGGTGGCCTCAATGCAAACTTCATTTCTACGTGTGCAAAGCTCCCTTAAATCTACACCAAGTGCCACCACCATTACTCACTGGAAACCTGGAGGTGGATTTTGCTGGAGAGAGCAGTGCCGTAGTCGTTCCGGGCGAAGCACTGGTACTCGCCCTCGTAGTCCTCCGGCCGTCCCCCACTGTGGAAGTCGATGACCAACGTCCCCGACCGCCGTCGCATGGACACCTTGGGGTCCTTTGCCACGTTGAAGAACTTCCCGTTTCGTGTCCAGGAAAAACTGCAAGCGCGGGGGAGAGGTTGGTTTCGTAACCACAGACCATATTGACCCGGTGAGACCCTTACCTGCGCTGCGCGAGCCAACAGCCGGACGAGCTGGTGGGGTAAATGCCCCAGCTAAGCCGGAGGGAAGCTCCTCCAGAGCCAGATCTACCCGACAGCAGAGCTTCAGCGTAAGGAGGGAACTTACATGGGCACAGGGTTCCCTTTGGCTTCACATTCGATGAAGATGTTATCCCTCGGGTCGACGATGTAATCCTTCACGGACTGCTTGGTGATGGTGGGGGGCTGAGGCACTGCAAAGCAAACAATATGGCTATAAGGAGCGTCGTGTAAAGAGGGCAAACCTTTTTTCTCTGCCATCCTGCAGCAGTTCCTGCTGGGATCTCAGCCTTTTTCCCAGGCTGGACGTGCAATTTGTGGTTTAAAGCCCTTCAACACCCGAGGAAATTACCATAAGCGTTTGTAGGGGTGTGCTGCTCATCACCCCTCGGACCATCGGCACTGTCCATACTCCCTTTTGGTACTGGGAAGCCCCTGTTTCTTGCTTGGTATCTCGGTCTCATTCAGAAATTTCACAGTTACATCTCCCAGCTACCTCAGGTCATTTGAATCGGACCAAAAGGCATCCCGGCTGCGCACTGCAAAGCCAGGGGCTGCAGCTGGGACAGGGAGCCAGAGCCGCTGCAAGACATCTACAGGGACTCCCTGTGCAGGAGAGAGGCACAAAACCTCCCGGGTTTGCCCCAAAGGAGTGCGGCACTGGTGTTAGAAGGGCAGGGCTTGGGAAAAGGGGTACAGAAGCCCAGCAGCCGGCTTCAGCTCCGGCTCTGGTCCTGAACTCTGGATGGAACAGCTCAGTCCCATGGATCTCCTGGAACAAAGCTGCTCAGGTCCGAGGCCGTTTGCTCGTACGTGGAGCTGAGCTTGGCACAGGTGCTCGTGCAAGGCAGAGGAGCCTGCTCCCCTCCAAGGCGCAGCGTTAGCAATAACAAGCCCCTGCAGAAACCACATTTGCGTCGCTGAGACAGTCCAGTTCCAGCTCCAGGGAAAGCGGCAGAGCCCAAGTGCTCCTCCCGAGCTGCTCCGGCACCTCGGGCTTCTCCTGACTCTGGCCAGCCCTGCCACGGGAGCGGGCAATGCACCCACGCACACCATGCGCCAAGCCACAGCCACCACCGGCTCCCGGCGCGGCACGGAGCCCTCGTGCCCTGCTTCGGCCATGCAGACAGGACAGACACGGACACACAGAGGGCAAGGGGAAGACTTACATTCACTCTGAATACTTGCTGTTATTCCCAAAGTGCAAGCGTAATAAAAAAAAAAAAAAAAAAGAAAAAAGGTTAATGGAAGAACAAGCCTACATACGTCACGTACACAAACAGGTATGGTTATTGTAGGGCTTGCACACAAATCATTTTACAATCCAAGCACGTTCTATTCTGCCTGTGGGAGAAGCTGCTGCCGAGCAGTCCTGTTTTGTCAGCTGCCTCTGCAGCAGAGGGTTTTGGGGTCCAAAGAAGGGACAGGCGCACTCGCCCCATTCACCTGCAGGCATTGGTGGCCCCGGGGTCCAGCCGCAGCAGTTAGTGATGTTCCCCCCTCCCCTACAGCCAGGTTTCCCCTGAGCCTCCCAGTTTCACCTCCCTGAGTTTCCCAGCTCCCTTCTGTTGCTGGGGACTGGGCAGAGCCCACACCCCAGCGCTGGACGCTGGAGCTGATCTCCGCGGAGCAGAGAGGACCTTCGCAGCTGGTGGTATGTGGGAGATAGAGCTCCTGCACTCGCAGAGCCTGAGGTTTGCAGGTTTCTCAGCCCCCGCGCAAAGCCGGAGCAGCTGGGGCTCTTTACGCACCGCCGGACAGACCTGCAGCCCTTGGGGTGTGGGCGATGCTTTCGTCAGCTCAGTCCCGCAGACGAGCGGCGGGTAAGGGAGCTGCGGTCACTGGGTGGCTTAAACAGGAGCTGAAAACAAACCCTTGACAACTCTGAAGGCTGGGATGGAACCAAAAGAACACTGGTGCTCTATGCGCCCAAAACAGCTAAGGGAGGCTGGGCTGGCGGGGACAGGCGTCGGCAGGATCCCTACCCTGCGCCCGGGGCTGGGAGATGCTCCTCACCCCCCTCCCCTTGGCACTGCTGTGCAAACCGTCCCTGTGCACGTTACAAACATCTGTTGTGCAAGGGACCCGTTTGGGGAAGGACGGCAAGAAGATGCTCTTCGTTACGATCCCAGTTTCCCAGCAGCACTGGAGGGGCCGATGCTCTCCTGCGGCTCTGCGCTGGGTGGCAGGGAGGAGGCAGCTAGAGAAGCGGTGAGCTGCTGCGGGCTGCCTTGAGCGTTTCTCCACCAGCTGTCAGCATTTCTCTTACTTTTCTAAGGTCACGTTCCATTTAAGCAGCAAAATTGCTCCTTTCCTGATGCAGAGCGCAACGAATGGCGGGAGGTGGCTCTTTGCAGCCCCAGTCACTTTTCCCCAGCTGCACCGGCCGCCGCTTCCACGCCAGCTGCCTGCATTTCCGGAACATTGTACATGCTAACAAATCCAGATCTGAAGGAACCACAGAGTCGTGTGCATCAAATAAAATTCCCATTGCTGGGAACAAGAGTGCTGACTCCAGGGGAAGAGATATTTTCATCCATGCTCATCTGGAATGGAGCAGAGCAGGGAGGTGTGTCTGGGACCCCCTCCCTGTGCTTTCAGGTAACACAAGTATTTCTTCCCCTCCACAAATTACAGCTTTCCCACCCTTTCTCTTCATTCATTTCCAAATTTCAGCCAAAAGACGCTGCTTCGAATTTTTCCTTCCCATTTTGCTGCCTGGAGCCGGGGATCAGCTGAGGTACCACGGCTGCGGCCAGCACACCCCGGACTCCGCAGAGCAACAACCCACAGGGCAGAAATTTCTTCTATCGAGAGCAACCCTGACACTTCAGCCTGAATTCAGACCCCAGCAAAAAGCTGCGTTTTTTCTACTAATGCATTGCTCGCTGGAGAGTTTCTGTCCGTTGCACTTTCGGAAGAGATCCCCTGCAGCGACAGGCTGATTATTATTAACAGCCGCTACAGGAGGAGGCTGGGACACAAAGAAATTATGAAACTGGTTTCCAGAACAGTGGCTGAGCAGCTCTCAGTACAAACCCCAAATCTCAAGTCACGCATTTCCCGTGCGCTGGCCTGAAGATGCCCATTCAGCAGAAGCATCAGCCCATGTCCCCCTTCCTCCCTGTTCCATATCGCCCCGCTCTCCTGAATAAAACATAACTCCCATTTCATAATTAACCAAAAAGTCCCAACACAGAGAGAGAAAGACCACACTGCTCTGCAGGACCTGCCCGAGTCCCCACTGCCCTCGAGGACCAGGGTGTCAGATCGCGGCAGCATCTGCCCGAGCAGATAGGCAACGAACTCGTGTCCTCCACAAAAGAGCATCCCAAAGCCTGCCCGTGCTCCGCAAGAACCCCAGGAGTCCCGGGATGCTCCGCAAAAATAGGTTGAAGAGTTGCCAGCTTGGCTCAGGTGCTCTGATCAATTTTCATATATGGTTTTGAGTCCTCTGCTCAGCTTTTGAGACAGAATGACTAAATCAGAGAGTGATTTAGGGGACTTTTTGGAGGGCATGTGGCTTAAAAAGAAAAATAGCCCCAAACAAACAACTGGAAAGAAAACCTCAGGCTGGACCAGGAAAGTCACCTGAGCCACTCACATCTTGACTCTACCTCCTCAGCAGGAGTTCTTAGAGGGCTAAACCACAACTTACAATCCAGAGGGACTTCGATGGCACTGACGAGGTGATGAAGGTAGAGGGCGAACACTATTCCTGCGCGGGTGAGGTGCTGTCTTTGCATGACCATTTTGGACGCCTGGGCAGCGTCAGGACCTCAGCTGCGTCCCCCGAGGCGAGCAGACCGGCGGCACGTACGGACGGATCCTCAGCTGTGAAGCAAACACAAACCCAGCGGTCACTGAGCCGTTTACAGCTCCGTTTCTGTCATCTTCCTCTTGGCAACCGTGGAGAGAGAGAGTTTTCCATCCAAAAATATTTGTGTGGAGGGGCAGGGGTGTGAATAGTGCCAGAAACAGTTTCCAGGCTCTGGTGACCCAGGTACAAGCCTGTGGTCACTGTTCTCCCAACCCCTGGGGTGTTCTGCTGGCAGAAAATCAGCCTTTCCAGGTTATTTGTGCTCAGACCCGGAGAGACCTCTTGGACGGGAGGAGAAGGACCATGCTCTCCCCTGGGACTGATGGAAAGTTACTCAGAGGAATTGAATACAAGAGCAGCACACAGTTCCCCGTAGGATGAAATAAAAAGGATAATTTGCTGCTTAAAAAATAATAGTTGTGTTTTATGCATAAGAAATACCTAGCAAATCCCACAGGACATCGGGATGGGATCTACCTCTGCGCACAGCCCGGCTCCGAAGACCAAAGAGCTGTCACCCACCCGGCACAGCTCTGGCAGGAGCCGGGGCACGGTGGCACCTTTCCCAACCGGTCTCTAAACAATCCCGTTTCCAACCAGGCTCCAAGCTGCTTCCCTCCCCAGATGTTCCCTGGTGCCAGATGTGCAGCGCACCGCTGCCGGGCTCCCAGAGGTGCCCATCCAAACCTCCTGGGGACCTGCATTTGCCTTACCCACACCTTCTGAAACCCATAGGCTAAATGCAGATTGAAAAAGAGCAAAAAAGGGCAATAAATTATCCCGCCTGCACAATAAAAGCCCCCTTAGAAAGGCTGTTCTGGTGCAGGGGTTGCGTCACGACCGAGTTACAACTCCCTGTAATAGAGTTACAAAAAGGGCATCGGCCGCACGGACGGCTCTTTCAGCGAAGAACAAAAATAACGCCGGGGCAGCAAGCAGTGGAAAATCCCCAGCCTTGCTCCGCGCCGCTCCTCCCCGGCCCTCGCGCGGGCTTTCGCCCAGGTGGGATGCAGCCAGGCAGGGGAGCAGCGCGGAGGAGCCATTTGGCAAGCAAGGAGAGCCCGTCTTCATGAAATATAAATCACCGGCCGGATGCGGCCATCCCGTCAGCTGTTCCCGAGCCCGGTACGAAGCAGTTGCGGGAGGGAGGGGGGGAACTCAGCATGACAGACAAAACCCGGCGAGCGTGGGGCTGCCGGGGCCTCCGGGTACCGCCGGGAACGCTACCGGGAGCCAGCGAGGAGCAGATGTCACAGGAAATAAAACAGCCCTGACACAGGGCCTGGGAAGCTCTCCTGAACCCCAGGCAGGATCAAACCCAGCGCAAGGCAACTTTTAAGGATGCTTTTCCCCGTTACCCGTATGGGGAATAAGATGGGCTTAATGGTTCCTCCATTCAGCCCTCCTCAGGCGTGATGGGGTCTCCATGTCCCTGCTTTTGGGCTGAATCCCGAAGGAACTCGCAGTCCCAGAGTGTCCCAGTTACACCAGATGATAGATTATAGGTTGGGAAGGGGCTTGGAGGGGAGTGCTGCTTTGATCTTTTTTTGCTCATTCTAAGGATTTTCCAACCCAGCTGTTGCAATAAAAATAGTTAAAGGACAGAATAATTATAGGACTGGGCCCGTAATTAAAGTCATGTCCAGGACTTCCGCAGCCCTGTGATCAGGTCACGCCGAGCAAAGCTTTTCAAATTACTTCTCTAGCTTTCTGTCTAAGGGAAGATATCGTTTTGATCTGTAGCCTTCATTTTTGTTGAAGCGGTTCGTTTCTCCAGTTACAGCTTAAAATGAGTAACGGATCAGCTGCTTTTACGCCTTTCTGTTACTAAGCACGAGTCTGATTTACAACCTGAATCAGCCAATACTGCAACCAGACGTTCAGCAAGGCCGAGATTTCTCGTGTCCTTAGTATTCTCACATACGGATGCTTCGCTTCGCTATCACAAAATGCTTTGAACCCCTCTTCATTCACAGACGTAGCACCGGAGGGGAGCCCGAAAAGCGAAGAATACGTTGTTTTCTTCAGACTGGGTACTTGTTGGCGTGAAAGAAATGGCCGTGACGCTAAGGAGTAGGCTCCTGGCACAGATGCTTGGGAGACGTTTGTACAAAACATGCATGTGTGGGTGATTTTACATTAAATGTGAATTCAGAGGCAGGAGGCATCTGAGCATCTAACTGACGCAAAAGAGCGTATCCTACCCGTCACCAAGTGCATGGGGACTAGGAAAGTAAGGGCTGCGCACGTCAGGAAGGGATAAATTTGCAGATAACTTTTGAGTCGCAAAAGGGACGTGGCAGCTCTGGACTGAAACCACCGGCAGAGCTACGTGGGAATGACCCGGCTGCTTCCCGTGTCGCCGGAGCGGGCGGGGAGGACAACACGTACGGTGTGGGTGGCCGCGCATCCACGCGGAGGAGCGCAAACCGAGAGCAAATAATAAAACCCACGGCAGGGCACACGCGAAATACATCCCAGTCTTCAGAAGAGCGAACGCCGGGCCGCTCCAGGGCCCCTTTGTCCCGCGGCAGATGTGGGTGCGACTCGCCGCGCACCAGGAACAATCCGCTGCCGTGCCTGCGCGTGTAGGTGGCTCCTGGGGACAGGCAGTGCCGCGAGCGCTCGGCCGCGCGGAACACAGCCCGCATTGTCAGGGCTGCTCCGCGCCCCGGGGACGGGGACGTCTCCCCAGTGCAGAGGGCTGGGGCTGCAGGGGGGGCACGAACGTGCTTGTTTGGGGACGCTAAGAGTCGTGAATCTGTCTGATGTCTTCATCTGCTTCTGAGAGGGACTCAGCCCAAAACGGCCCATGAAAAGCAGCAGATGAGACCTCTTCTTCCCAGACTTGGCCCTGTTGTGCAACACAGAAAAGATTTGATTCCTGCCTAAAAAGTTGAACAAGCCCTTCAGCCTCTTCTCCGTAGCTGCCTCCTGGGACGGCCAGAGCTGTCAGGGTGGGAGGGTTGAGTCTGGGGATGCTCAGAAAGCATCCGAGCTGGCTGGACCCAAACCCCATCTGAAATCTGAGCCCATAATGCTCAGTAGAAACACAAAACAAGCCAAAATAGTTGCCAGATTGTGATATCATCAAATAGGAATTTAACTGCTTAAGTGCACCTCTCATCCAGCATCGAGCCTGCACCCAGGCACCAACAAAAGCCACCTCCCTGCTCCGCTTTCCTCCAGCTACACCCAAGACAGCAGCGAGATGCACTCCGAAACCTTCTCCCCAAAGGTCAGAGTGTTTTCCAGGCTTGTTGGTGCTTTCCGTTTCCCCAGTGACCTACTGCAACTGTTTGTCTGGGTTGAGAAATACATCCCAGACCTTGGCCCAGACCTCCCTCCAGATCCATTGGATACTTCTGTAAATATATTTTTCTCTGGACAAAAGCATGAGTAACCCCAGCATAGGACCTTTAAAATGAGAGGCTGCTCCTCTTGGTAAAACCCAACCAAATATCCACACGGCATGGGGCACATCCAAAATCAAGGGGTGGATGTGCAGCCTGAACTCTGCTCAGGTCGGAGCCTCCCTCCTCTTTCTGAACAGGCACCGGTGGGAAAAAAATTAGTTGCAAGAAAGACCAAAAAAAGCACCTGGGGATGATGGAGACACCCATGATGGGGCTGAAAAGACAGATGCTGGGACTCAATGGCAGCAATGTCTGCCCCAGCCAAGGGCTGGGCAACCAGGATGGGAATTGGAGAGTTTGGAGAAGATTGGTACTTTCCGTAGAAAAAAACAGCCACAGTTTTTATTCTTGTGCAGCAGCCAGGGCAAATCACCTTGAAAGAATAAGAAGTTTCCAGAAGGAAACATCTTGCTGTGCGTATGCCATCATGCATTACAGAACACGGGCAGAGGACAATCTCCTGCTCTGTTTAAAGGCAGAGGGTGATTTTGCTGCATTGTCAAATGTTTTCCAAACAAATTTGGATTTTCAAACGACAGCGTGACAGGTAAGCAACTGCCCCGAGGGTCAGTGGTGTCAAGAGGAGCTACGAAGACTCACGGGATATCAGATGCTCCTGTGGCCTGGCAGAGCCCAGCCCGGCCCCGGGGAGCCCTGTGTGCCTCTGCCAGGGGGGACGAGCCCCCCAACACCCTCTCCCAGGAGGTCACGGCACCCACCAGGCGAGTGTGCCTTGATTACCCCACCAGCCATGTGCTGGGTGGGATGCCGCTGAAACCATACCTGTTACAGGGTCACTGCCCCGCTCTGCGGCGAGTTTCACGCTCTCGAGTTTCTCCTCGTGTAAAGACAATGCTCACATACCAGTAATTAAAATAGGAAATGTATCCAAGAGCTTTGTCTGTAAGCCACTCAAAACCTGCAGTGAAAGGGAGAAAAAATCAGCTTTTAAAATTCTTTTAGGTCCTTCTCCTAAGGGAGAAGGGCTCTTAAGAGCCCCGCTCCAGCATCAGGAGTGCCATGGATGGTACCACTGGAGAAAGCTTCTCTGCAGGCACTGCCTCCCGGCTTCCCAGCTCCCCGGGGAGGAGCACCAGCCTGGCAGAGCTGCCAACCTTCACACCCATACAGAAGAAACTTCCATTCTCTATTTCTCCCGTGCACATGTCGATTTAACACGTACATCGCTGCCTCCCTGCCTTGAGATGGAGGAAATCTCTCCTTTCTGCAGATGGTGGAGGGCTGAGCTAGCGCATCCGTGCCTCCCAGCCCCGGAGCATCCCTGCTTCCCCCTGCGCCAGCGAGCCAGAGCTCCCATCTGCTCTGCGCCAACAAGTTTCCCGCTGCCTTGGGTTGGCACGGCCAGGAGAGGAGGGAGGGGGGGAGTTTGCCTGTGGCAGCAGACAGCGGCCAGCCGAGGCTGCCGACGTGCTCCGCTCATTAGCAGGACACAAACCACGTAATCCCCTCGCTGCTTCTCCAGCCAGGCTCCGGGCTCTCCTCCTTCAGAGCTCCATGGCTTCACAGCGTTGGAGACTTGAAAATACCTCCTCCTGCGGTAGATATGCAACCATCAGTGAGAAGCCACTCTGGACCAAGGCAGCAGAAGCCAGGACCTCCATCCCTCCCAGCCTGATCCAGCCAAAACTTGGCTCTTTGTCACCATTCCCAAAACTGCGTCCCCGCAAGCCGCAAGCCCCAGTGCCACTGCCCTTCATCATGCCCCGGGGGAAGCTGGGCACACCGAGCTCCCTGGGTGCTCAAATAACACCAGGGAAGGACTGAAATTCATTTCCTTCTCAACAGCTTAATGAAATGAGACCTTCTGGAACAGTGATGGAAACAAACCCCTTCCCTGTAGCCCCTCTCCTGCAAAACAACCACGGGCACAAACTCTCTGAGACAGGTGGGGGCTGAGAGCAGACACAGAAATGGCAAGCAAGGGGAATCACTGGTTGTAGTTCAATAAAATTAAATAATTCCACAGTGAAGGATTGTTTTTAATCAGCTCATTAGGTCCAGCAGGACGCTTTCAGCAGCAATTAGGCATTTATCCTTATTTACGGTCGTAAGAGGAACAGTAAAAGTCGAGCAGCTAGTGTTCCCAAGAAGGTTCCTACTGCACCGCTTTATGCGTTTCAACCGCTTAATTAATACTGATTACAGAGCACAGGGCAACGTTTCCACAAAGAGGAAACCCTTTTGGTTTCAGATAGTGAAAACCATTGATTTCAAGGGAATACAAGCATGTGATTCCCTAACAGTGACTACAGGCTTTGCTCCTGCTCCGCTCAGGTTCTCCACGGGCCCCCCTCCAGACACGTAACGGATCAGATGGGTTTCTGGGTGGCTGATTCACGCGGATGAATCCCATCGGGAACCACGCAGGGAGCTGGGACCCACCCTGCAACATGGACAGACACATCCACACACCTTCCGATTTCCCCGGCCGCACGCAGACGCACACCAGTAAGCGATGCACGTGCAGCCGCATCCCTACAACAGGCGTAAGGAGCCACGCCAGGCAAATGTCGCGTTAAGGCGCGGAAGTCAGTGGAAAGAAGGAAAGAAAGGATCATGAAGAAGCAAAGAAATGACTGTGAAGAAGGCAAGATGTGATCGCTTGGCATTTCCATCCCGAGGGATGGACCGTGCCCTCTCCCAGGGACAGCCGGCAGCGCGTGGGGACGGCAGCGCCTCCCGCTTGCCTCTGTTCGGAGGAGAGAGAGGCGCTTTGTGTCTGTTCCTGAGGTTGGGTACAGCTTTCACAATTGTTCTGCCCAACAACTGTCACAGCAAACACCAGAAAATTAATTTGTATCTCCTCTTCTTCCTCTTAAAAAATAATCGTACCCATCCTTTCAGCAACCTACGCTTCAGACCTACGCACCCTCTGATCGCAGGCAGGAAGGAAAGTCAGGCTTGTCACGGGAAATGGGTCCCAGGCCAAGATTATTGATGGTCCAGGGTCTATCAACAATCATTTTCTATACCACTAACCCCCAAAGGGTCCCCAAACATGTCTTTGCTCCTGTCCTCAGAAGAGAAGGACATTTCGCAAAACACGACCCGCAGCAGCAGAGGTTTGCCGAGACTGGCGCTTTTGACACCACGGCTGCCAACCCTCTGTAAAAACTCCCGACTTGTTTGGGATAACTGCCCGTACACCCCTTCCGTTACATTTCCAGCACATCTTCATGAAACACAGCTTCGAGGAACACACGCACAGGCTGTTTCCCACAGCCCCTGGGTTCTCATCTCACTCCTCCGCGGGATTTTTGCCGTGTGCCGCGCTTTCCTTTCACTCCCCGTCGCTCTCCTGCCTTGCCTGCGGGTGAGCGTTCCATCCCAAGCCCTGCATGCTGCGTGCGTTTTAAAAGAACCAAGCAAACAAGCGCGCGTCGAGAGAAAGCACCGCGACATCCCCGGGAACAAGGACGGCTTCCTAAAGTCACCCACCAGCACGTGCCAGGAGGAGCGGCGGCGGCGGCCCCCTGACCCCGCACCGGGCAACGCGTGGGAAGTGAGAACGGATCTGTCGATCCTGAACTTTAGAGCTGATGCCGGCAGTAAGGAGATTTATGCTTTAGCTGCTCTCACCGGCTATCAGCCAGCCAGGGCTCACCCGACCCTCCTCCTGCAGCACCCTCGAGTCGGGACCTGCTGCAGCCAGGCTGTAATTTCAGAAATATTTTTAAAAATGCAGAAGGAAAGGGATAATTGCTGCTATTCAGAGCGGCGGCTGCGTTTTTGCAGCGTGTGAGTGCAGTGGTGATGCTTTCAGGAGGTCACTCATTCCCCCGTAGAGCCAGATCGCTACGGAGAGCACGGGTAAGTCCAGGGACAGGCTCTTAATCTAGCAGGGCCGCATCTTGGCACTACATAAATGGGAATTAATTTATCATCCTGTCCTTCTGGTAATGTAAGGAAACACTGCCATTCGATTACACAGAGAGACTCTGGTCCAGAGAGGTTAAGTGTTACCCCAAGGTCAGACAAGAGCGATGGCATGGGTGGGAAATGAGCTGAGATCACCAGAGCACTCAGTTTAATCAGAAAATACCACTTAACCTTTACAAACCGGTCACAGTCACGGGGGGGAAAAAAAAAAAAAAAAGCATGAAACTTTCCATGGAAGATGAGGACGTGGCCCTCGCCAGCCGGCACATCGCCCACCAGCCCACACCGTGCCCCCGCGGCAGCTGGGAATTGGCCCCGCGGCAGCTGATCCGACGGCTACCGGGGCGGCTCCGGGGACCCGCGGGGCACTGGGTCACACTGGCCCCGCGAATCGGCTTCCCACCCTCCCGGGGAGCCGCTTGTTTCCACATCTTTTCCTTTCACCAGCAAGAGTGAGAAGCAAGTAAGAAAAGAAAAAAAAACAAACAAACAAAAAAAAGCAACAATTAATCAGAGTTATCCTGGATAGGAAACAAAGGGGCTCCAGAGCATCATTTCGGCACAGACTGCATCTTGGCATGGCATGATAGTTAAGGGTTACAGCTGAGATGAAAAAGCAATCAGTTTTACTTGTTATTTTGAGGGGAAAATATTTAACAACTCTCCTTATATTGCAACTTTTTTGGAAAAATACACGGTCATATACTAAATTAGGACGTTCTTTTTTTTTGAAGAGGGACAAGGATGGGAACTGGCCTGAAAAAAATACGGATTAAAAAGGAAAAAATATAGGTGAGAAAGTTTCTCAGTGAGAAGCTTTGAGGGGCAGTTTTAGGGCACAGGACACACCGATGGCACCTGTGTTGGCAGCCGTTCCACGGGACCTGGCAGCTGGTGACGCTGGGGCTGGTCTGGCAGCTTCTCGTGGCCACCCATCCCACGCTGCTCGGGGGGAAGCACGGCAGAGCTACCAGCAATGCAGGACACCCAGCCTGCGTGGTTAACGTCTGCCCCCGCTGCGTCCCTCAGCCACCCCTCCCAGGGCCAGCAGCATCTGGCCCCTGGTGATTAGCCAACCGCTAATTGCGCAGAGTGACAGCCATAAGCAGCGACTGTTGGACAGCTCGTGCAGCGACGGCTCTGGGAAAGCCGCCTTTCTCCTTCGGGCTCCCAGGCCAGTCTGCTCCGCTCCCCTCCGCGGGGCACGAGCCCCGGAGCAGCACGCGGACACAGGGGTGCGCAGCAGCCTGAGGCTCTCTAACGAAGAGGATGGATGCAACACACAGAGAGAGGTGACAATACGTACTTCTGCAACTGCTCAGGGCCAGGGGATTGTCTGGCTTCAATTCAGGGGCACCGACCCTTGTGTCCCTGCTTGTATGTCGCTCATAACACACCCTGTGCCTCGGGATGCTCAGGGGGGTGGTTGTGGCAATGGGCAAAGCCACTTTGGGCAGAGCACCCCAGTGCTGACCTCCCGCTGCCTGAGGAGCCGCTGGACATGGGAGTGAGTCAACATTGCTCGCACCACGGACCCGGCTCCACAAAGCAGTCTGCAGCTCTCGACCCTGCACAGAGCATCAGGCGTGCCTCGTCCCAGCAGCAATTTCCTCCTGCAGCAGCTTCGCGTTCATGACAGCCAACAACGGTGAGGCAGGCAAGGAGCTGTCTTGGCTCACGTCTCGGCAGCGCTCCGGACAAGACTGCTACGAGGGATCGACAGCTGTGAACTGGCCGAGCCTCCCAGATGCATTACGCTGAGGGTGGTGGAGCACTGGCCCAGGCTGCCCAGAGAGGCGGTGGATGCCCCATCCCTGGAAACATTCCAGGCCAGGTTGGCCGGGGCTCTGAGCAACCTGATCTGGTTGGAGATGTCCCTGCTTCTGGTCCCTTCCAACCCAAACCATTCCGTGATTCTATAAGACAGGGCAGGGGACATGCTGCCCATGCAAGGTCCCCTCCCTCCACGCTTTGATTCAGTTAAAAAGCTCAAAAAGTCAGCAAGATGTTGAGTCTGCATGTGGTCACGCGGAGGTGCCAGGAGGAAAAGGGTCCCCTGAGCTTGGAGAGCTGCCCTGCCCCTGCCCAGCCTCTCGCCTTCCCACACCAAGGGCTTTCCCAGAGCACCTCTCACACCCTCGTCACGGTGGCTTATCCAGCCGCGCCACCAAAGCCCCTCTTCGGTACGTGCCGTGCGGGCTGCCCACGCTCTCCCACGTGCGGTGCCAGGCAGGGCAAGCAGCCCCGTTCGGCCATGTCCAGGGACGCGATGCCCAGCATCACAGACACTCATGCCCCGACACCGCAAGGAGGGCTCCTCCCTGGTGCAGAGGGAAAAGGTTACCGAAGCCCAAGGGCCTGACCCGCAGCACGTGGCCAGCCCAGGGGCCATCCAGAATGAATTGGAGTATTTGTGTTTCTGTCTCACGTTACTGAGGTCCTGGTCACTTGTGATGAGCCTGGGAAAAAGCCATTAATCCTTCCATCACCCTCTAGCTTCCTCCCAGGGACCCCCAGTGCCCTGCTGAGTCCGCAGACCAGGAGGAAATCTCACTCTCAGCCTCTGCAGGGTCTGTACCACAGCCCAGAGCGGTCCCCAGCACTGGTGAGAGCACTGGTGCCCCTGCCTAGAGCCAATGGCCCCGGGGCCTCAGTTTTGGTGACGGGGCAGGGACAGCAGTGAACCCAGGGACAAGGGTGAGCCAGGGGAGCAGCGCTCTGAAAATCTGCAGGCAAACGCGGCGGCAGAGGGACCCGGACCTGCCTGCACCTCTGCAAACAGAAACTGTTTATTCCATGGGTTTCCTTTCAAAACAATTCACTGAGATTTTTTTATTTGGCCGATGGAAAAGAAAGCAATTGCGCTAGTACAGATCACCCTTGATTTTATTGTGCTGAACACTCCCTCCATCAGGGCAATGACGTTATTTCAGTAGCCCAGCTTTTTCAAGTGCTGAACACTCCCCACTGGAAATTACAGTATTCAAAGGTGAAGGAGGATTCAAGCACAAAAGCTTTCATTTTCACAGGGTGGTGTAAGCCCAGAAGAAGAGCTGGGACAAGAGCTACCAGGAGGAGCGAGGAGCGTTTTGCCCCCGAGAACAGGAGGCAGAAACGGCACCGACCAGCTCCGAGGAGCCAATGGGCAGCATCACGGGACACATCCTTCTGCGCCTCCTCATAGGGCTCAGGGAACAAAGCGGGACTGTGCAGCTGCCCGCCCGTGCAGGAATGCACCTTCCGGGAAGCTGGAAATGCCACGTTCCCTGCGGGAACACAGCACAGCATGGGCTGGTTGTACCCAGCCAGCGATGCTGAGGTGGGTGGGGACCCACCTGCTGCAGCCCCGTGGTGTTTCCCCGGGTACACGGGCTCTGCTCCTCCTTTATGGTCTCTCCCACCCTTTTGGCTGCTTTCGGCAACGCTCCCGACCCACCGCCTCCACCTCCAGCACAGATCCCCAGACACCATCTCCCCCGGGGTCTGTAACCAGATCAAACACACGGGTGTCACCGACAAGGCAGGAACACGCCTGCCGCTGATTAATCCCGTAAGTGAGCTGTATTTACAGACACCGGCTCTTCCCCGGAGCCCGGCCGAGGGCTCTTAAGCTGCTGTATCACCTTACACAGCACCACACACCGTGCCCTCCATCCTTGGACCATGCTGCGCCAAGCACGGCTCTCCAGAACCACATCCTTATGCCAGGTACCTGCCCAAATCCCAGGACAAATCTCCCAAGAAGAATCAATGTAGGTAATGAAGCCGTTCAGCTCTTCCCAGACGTGGTCTTGGAGCACATCTGGTTCCCACGTTCTGCAAAACACCTTTGACATTTAATTTCAAACCCGACAGCAGTGACGGAGCAAAGCAGCAGCAAATCTGACATTTCCTCCCTGGGCCATCTGACGTACAACCTTTAGACGAGACTACAGCACGGATCGGTTCGGAGCAACGGGAGGGGATCAAGAATGACGGGGCAATCCTTGAAAACCTTCTATAAAAATGCAAACAACAAGGCTGTCTGGAAGTCTGCCTCTCTCAGCAGCACTGGTTTTTGCAAAAATGCTGTGTAACAGGTTTCCTTGCCCCGTGCACATTTGTATCCTAATTACACATGGGGAATCAGAGAAAGGAGAGCATTACCTCTCGTCTACGCTCCCTGAAGAAGTCACAGCAGTACTGTATAAATGAGCTCACGGCTGGGAAATCTGATTTTCAGTGACTGCCCACCTGCAAGAACTTCACAAATCTTCACCAAATGTTATCATTCACTGGACTATTCCGCAGGCACAAAGCGTGTCTTGTAATGATTTTCCAAAAAGGGCAAACCAAGTATCACAAATCCGCATTTTCAGCCAGTTTTCCAAGGAAAAAAACCCTCCTTGCACTGGCTGGCTTTCAGCTGGTCACTGCCAGTAACTCCTCAACCATCTCAAACCCAGCTGGGAAGCCCCTTGCCTCTGCAAGAGACATTCAATTCCTCTGAGCTTAGTGCAATCAGCGTGGCAGGGCGCTTTCATCTCATAGGATGGACATTTGGCCGGGAGACTTCGACGCACCGAGTTTATTAGTCACGCAGTTCAAATCAAGCCACCCCACGGCTCCAGCCGTGTCCCTCACCACGCATCCAGCACCCCGACCCAGCCAGGCTGGGAGCCTTGGCTCCCCCTTCCTCCCCTCAGACCCCACCGCCAGCGTTTTGAAGGAGTTTATTTCCCAAGAGAAGCCGTTGGCCACCCAACGCTAACGGCCTGCGTGTCTCCCACCACCTGCCTGTAACGTTCTGGTGGCCCCGTTCCCATTACCCATCCTCGGGCGTGAAACATTGACAGCCTTTAACGACAGACAGCGAGTTTTTAGCCCGGTATAGCAGAGATGCTGTGAAATCACACGTTATTTATTACCCTGAGCTCCCAACTGGAAGGGAAACACCATTCTCCGGCATTTCTCAGCGATGCCTTCACAAGTTTTCACATTACTCTGCATAAAATTCTCACCCTTTGCAACGCGGTCGTTAACATTGCAGGCACAGCCCCTCCATCTGCCTTTGGAGCCCCCTCCAAACCAGTCATAACTTAATTGGTGGAAGCATTTGGCTCCCGCAGAGTGGAGCTGGCACAAAAGTAGCTTTTAACCTTCAGGACTGAGGACAGGATGCAGGACAGGGATTACTTGTTTACTGCATTTAAAAAAAAAAAATAATAACGATAAAAGGGATGCGTATGCATATTGAAAGATGCTCGCGCCGAGTCGGCAGCGTTTCCGGCACTGACAGTGAAAATGGGGAGGCAAAAGCAACCGGTCCATGCCCTGAGAAGGTACAGATGGGCAGAGGAACAGCATAGGTGTCGGCGATAAATGACAAAAAAGTAACAGGAGAAAAAAAAATGTATATAAAAAAAAATAAAAACAAAAAAACCAACCAGGCTGCTGTGCACGATCAATCCTGAGACCACAAGCTGTATTTAGCTGGGAGGCCAGTTTGAGTCAGGGCACAGACCAGCAGAAGACCTTTATCTGCCCTCCCTGGGTTGCAAAGCATTTCCAGCATCCCACAGGCTGGAAGATACGGAACCCGTGTCCTACAAACCCTCGCAAATACAAACCTCCTCTCGCTGGCGAGGACTGGAAGCAGGGAAAACTTCGCCAGATAAATAATGGAGTTGAAAGCCAAGCAGAATACAAAGGGAAGGAAAACGTCAACATTTAACTGCTCCACTGTCTCCTGCCTCATCTCAAACTCACCCCGCCGAGCTCTGCGTCACGATGCAGATGTTAAACGCAAAATATCGTTGTGAAAGCCATTAAAACGCCGCAGCTGACAGAAGCACGGGGTCATGAGAGGGACTGGGGACTAAGGGCCAAATCAGCAATTTTCTGGAGTTCTGTGTGCCAAAGTTTGAGCTGAAATCTGGCTTTGGTTTGCTAGTAAAATACTTCAGTGCTTTATTCCCCCTGCCAGAACCGATCCCACCGAGTAACACCCAGATCAGCTCTGGCAGGAGCAGCCGAAGCATCCCGCCGCTTCCCGGCCCCGGCACGCTGGCCACGCTCCAGTCGGGCAGGCTGCGCGCGCTGCGCCTGGAATAGGGAACCAGCGCTCAGCCAGGCACCAGGGTCGGGGCACGACCCGTCCCGGGGCTTTTCAAAAATAAAAAATTAAAAAAAAAAAAAAAGAAAACCCCCCCAAAACCCCACAATCCGATGCCAAGCTCCTTCCCTTGAGTTCCCCCAGGACAGAAGATAATGCACAAATGCAGAACATGTCCCGTGTCGGCTAAAGCGATATAGGAAACAGTAAATGCTTTTTCACGTGGTTTTTGAAAGAGGTTCTTTCCCTTTTTTTCCAGCACAAACCACTGACGTTTTCCAAGCCACGCTATTCTTACGCTGAAGGAAGTATGCGAGCCTGGGTCTTGTGTAGCGGCCTCAAGAGTGGAACAGAATCCAAAATAAAGCTACACGCTAACTTTGATTTTGAAAAATAGAGTAAATCAGAGTTTCTTGACTAAAATGCACACAGTGGAGCCAGAGCACTGTCCAGAGGGGAAAAAAAAAAAAAAAAGCAATACACTGATTAAAAATTTTCCAATATTCAGCACAGTGCTGACCGCAGCATCCCCAGCCTCCGGTTCTTCTCGCCCTCGAGAGCCAGCACCATCACGTACGCACCGGTCCCACCGCTCGTGGCTGCGGGCTTGGAGGTTAAGGCTGGCTTCTCCCATGTGAGAAATGTGGGATTATGCACTCACATCCCACCGAGACCTAACGGCGCGGAAGTGCCTAACCCATTTAGATCTTCCCTCATTTTAAGACTTTGTTAGAAACGTTGATAAGGCAAGCATACGCTTAAAAGACAGCTGCATTAAAAAATCATCTCTCCCCAGAGATATTTTCACAGCTCATTTATTAAACCCCCTCATAGAACAGAGGGGAAAAGCCAGCTTCAATTGTTTTTAACCTACAAGAAGCGATGAGAGAGTTCAGTTCTGCCTTCCAGCCCTGCTGAGCTTCAAGGCAACGCGCTTGTCGCGCGAGCAGCTTCATTTCGGGGTGAACAAAGGGAGAGCTGGCCACAAGCCTGGTCGCTTCTGGGCTGATCCTGCATCTCTACACCCAGTTCATCCCAGCTTCTGGCTCAGGAGTTCCCCTCTAATGTAAGGATGGGATTCTCACGCTCGTTTGCGGACAAGCCCGTGCTCAGCGCTACAAAATGGTGAAGCAACGCCGTCCCCATCAGAAGGTACCAAGGATTTTCTGTTGACGAGCTTTGGCTCTGTCCCGAGCAGGACCACTTGTTTTTTCCTGCCTGAACGTATATATAAATGCAGCAACTGCATTTTCCAGGTGCCTTTCTCAGAGGAAGAGCATCGCTGCCCGGCTGCAAAGGCAACTGCTACCCGGAGAGGCTGGGACAGCAGCTCCTGCGTGTTTATCACCATCTGGGAAGGAAACTTGATGGAAATATTGCTTATACAAGCGCAGACAGAGGAATCGGGTCCCTTTTGGACACGGGAACGTGCCCAAATCCTGTTCCCCTGAGGACCTGCGCCCGCTCGCACTTGGCAAGCGCTTCCCAAAGTAACCGGGGAAATCACAAGGCTGTCAGAACAGAGCCCGTTGGAGCAGCTTGATAAAGCTGGAAATTTTTCTCACTGCTCATAGAACACTCTTTTTTTATGCCCTTACAATTACAAACAGCTGTTTATTTTGCTGGTTAGCGCTTTTAAAGCGTTCTTCCCAGTGCACAATGAAAAGCTGCAGGCATTTTCCAGGAATTTTCGGAGCAGAGAAAGTTTGGCACTCTGTTACTTGAGAATCGCTGAAAGGGTGCAATTAGCTTCAGAACAAGCATCTATTCTGGGTGGCAACCTCGGGATCCTTCCTCCGGCATCCAAACGGGCACCATGTGACAAGCGGATGCCAAGCGGCCGAGCCTCCCTCCCGCTCAGGCATGCATACAATTCCCATAAAATCTGCCTCCCGGCCTCGCTCAGAGCTCAGAAAGCCGGTCAAAACCTGCAGGCATCTGTAACCCTTTGCATCCTTTGAGAAAGCTGGGGAGTTTCGGGAAACGGGAGCCAAGCGATGCCCCAGCCGGATCCTCCCTGCCCGGCTCTCGCCTCTCCTGGCCACAGAGCATTCAATTACTGTGGCATTAAATCAAATCAGTCTATCATCCACCTCAATTAACAGGTTTCCACCATCAAAACCATGAGGAATGCGAGAGAGGTGAGCTTTGAGTTTTGGAAAAAAAAAAAAAAAAAAAATTAGGATTTCCATGAAGGAGGAATGCAGCCCATAGGATTGAACCCTGGGCAGGGATGAAAGCCTTAGAAAAGCTTTAGAGCATCACTGAATCGCACATCGAGACCAGAGTAGGATGGTTTGGAGCAGCAGACACCCTTGCAGGACGTCAGACCCCTTTTTGGGGGTCGTGAGCCCCCAGAGCTCTCCTTCCCAGCCGCTCGCATCCCCCGGGAGCGCGGCACTCGCGCGTGGCCATAGCAACCCGCGTTCATGCGCAGAAACGCCTGCCGGAGCGAAAAAAGGGGGGGAATTCGCTCCCCGGCTCAAAAATTATTCATGAGAAATTAGTGAGAGCTACAACTAACCCTCTGAAGCGTGCTCCCCCCCAGCCCTGCCCGCGAGCAGGCAGGCAGAGGACCTTCCCCTCCGTTCCCCTCGGCAAAAGGCTGTTAATTTAATATTAAAAAAGGAAAAGAGCCCTTTCTTGTGATGCTGGTTCTGAAGCACCAGTTTGAGTGCTTTTTTTTTTTGTTGCTGCTGTTCTTAATTAGAAGAAAAATCTTCTTGGAGGGAGTCTGACCAGTTGGCAGAGGCTGGTCAGCCCATCACCAGTTTCAGACCCCATCTACTCCTCTAGCTCAGCTCCCCTTGCAGCCTAAGCCAGTGTGAGTTGCTCACATCAGAGATTTCTGACCCCATTTTATTTTATTTTATTTTTTTTAACCCAAATGCCAGACCTGATCTTGCACCACAAGGTAACTTGAGGCTGCGAACAGAGACTCACAGGGACGCAGCAACGCAACGCCACCGCTCTCCCCACCCCTCTGCCCCCAGACACCCACAGCCTTTCGCTTGCTTTTCGTCTTCACCCTTCCCTGCACCCAGGTCCAGTCTAACCAGCGAGGGGCAGAGAAATCCCATTACTTGCCGCAACGAATAAACTGACATGGAAAACAAAATACCCACTCAGGATGTATAAGAAGTTGATTCAATTAAAGGACCGTGTTCTGCCACAATTATTGTGTGGTGGTTGAGAAACCAGAAATCTCCTTACCATTTCCACCCCTTCCCACTGGGAATCGCAGCTGGCTGCCCCTGCGGCTCTGGGACCGCTTCTCCCCTTCCCTCCGGAGCGGGCAGGGGGTTTGCTGGAGCAGCGTGGGTGCAGAGGGGCCAGCGCTGCCCAGGGGAGTCTATTACCCATCCGACAGCCTCATCTCAGCCCTTTCATGCTAATTATTTTCTGTACAGTTTTATGCAAATTCTTCCTACAGAGAGAGATGCATGGAAATGTATTTGCCATGCTCGGAGCGCTGGCAGCTCGTCACGTCGGCCTCTCAACACGCCCGGTCCCGCTCCGTCTGGGGATGCTCGTACCACCCCGCCGGCTCACTGCTGGGATGCAGGCGAGCTCGCTGCCCATCACGCCCTTTTCACCAGTTCCCAGCAAACTGGCTGCCAGAGATTACACGGTGATTAATGGCTGCTGTTGCATCTCCACCACCGCAGCCCAGGGGCTATAATTTTGATCTGCCTTTCAACGCTGCCTTTCACGTAATTACGGATATGGAAGGGGAGATGCCAAGGGAACGGGGAGGAGGGACACAAAAGGCAGCAAAACTGAGCTTATCCAGAGACTTTGGTTTCTGCTTTCCCAAATTCAGATGCTTCGCAGGCAGGAGAGAGGCCGAGACATGAGAGTCCCCCCTCACAGATGTCTGATGGAGCACGTTCTGAAAACAAACCAGCCACCCCGACACACAGTTGTTGCTACCAGGGCTTTTAGGATAGGTTTCCCAGTCAATCTTTCGAGAGGTTTTCATTTTAATCAGATCAAATTACAGCAGCAGACAGGTACGACTGATGCAGATAACACAGCATCTCCAGAGCAACGCGGCTGCAATTACACCCAAACCATCTGACCACACGGCCTTTGTCGAAACCTGGAGCGGCTCGGGGAGCAGCTTTCCTCCCCGCGGCATGGGCCGGGCTGGGGAAAAGGCTGAATTTGTGTGCTGGGATGTGCCAGCCATCGCTGGGGGCAATGAAGATGCAGCATCCTCCGGGTACCACGCAGCTCACAAGTCCACCTGGACGGGTGGAGGAGTGCAGGGAGGCTGGTTTCCAGGTCACCAGCTCGTATGTGCCTTTTGCATTCCTCCAACGCACAAATCCAGCCCAAGGAGCTGCACTCTGCTCCGTGCGCGGAGCTTTCCAGGGCCTCCAGAGCCAAAACATCTCAGCGCAAGGAGGGTTTAAGCAAAGCAGAGCAGACAAAGCCTGCCATTAAATAGTCATGAAAATGCCCAGTTTGTGGGAGGAAAACAACACTAATCACCCCCCCGAGGAGTTCACCTCCATCATCTCCATCTCCTCCTCCTGCCCCTGCCTTGGGGCTGCCGGCAGCGTGGGCAGACCCCGCCGTGGTACCCGGGCTGCTCCTGCTGCTGGATGCCTGCACCCTGGGCTGCTCTGGAACAACCTTCCCACGCCAGCTTGGATCCAAACAAACCCGCGGCACAAGGGAGCGGGAGGCTACAATCAGCTTACACCCAGATTACCGCAGAGCCGCCAACTCCTTTTGCAAAGAAAAAGCTTATTAGTAACCCAAGAAGTCAGGACAGCACTTTTCCGTCTTGTCCTAAAGCTCTCTGGATTAAGAGAGAAGCATCCTAATTAAATCCAAAGGTACATATGTTTCTGACGAAGGCTGGTATTTACACCGCCGCCTCCCCCCCGCAGAGGAACGGGCTGTCGCCGTCCTGGCACAGCGGCGTTATTCAGCTCCGTCTCGGTGACAAGCGGCCCTGAGAGCAGGAATTAAGGGGTTAGACACACACGTCAGCCCTGCCTGACAGGGAAAAGATGGGAAAGCAAGGAAGTCAAAAGACAGACTGTGATAATAGAGATTAAAACCCGATTAACTACCCCAGACAGCATCCCACCACGGCAAAACGAGGTAAAGGGGGGTGTGGGTGCCGGTGGCCATTCTCAGCAGGACACCTCCATCACTTCACAAGTTACTCCAGGGCAGAGAGCTGCCTACCTTTGCCTTTCCCATGTAAGACACAGTTTTTCCCCTCCAGAGCTCGGGTTAAGGTTCTGTGTCTCCTCTATCCCACCCACAAAGTGTCTCTGTGTGCCGGGAAGGATGCGCCAAGCCTTCCGCAGACCTGCGAGCCCCGGGGCTCCACCAGCATCCCCCAGCCCTGGAGCAGACCCAGATCTTCTCGGAGACGAGCCCAGAAATCGCTGGGCTGCTGCCCAAGCCCCTTTCCCCATCCTCCCCCCGCCCCACGGACGCAGGGCTGCATTATCTCCTGCCCACCCATCCCCGCGGGCCGGTGAAGGGGAGGAGGCACAATGCCCATTATTAATAACTCCGACTTTTCTTCTCCCTGCTCCTGCTGGATTTTCCTCCATGAATAATGCAGGAGCTGTGGTGCAGGACACTGCCCACTCTGTCCCCCCTGGTCCCCAAGCCAGCGGCGAGCGGGTTCGAGTGCCAGCCAGGGCCTGTCCCCATGTCCTGGGTAGGACGGGGTTTTGTTCCCAGATGCAGCTTCCTTTTGTTCCAGCCCCGCTGGCAGCAGCGGCCGCGGCGGCGAGACACAGTGGCATCACGCATCGAAGCCACGGAGGAGGCAGAGCAGAGGTCTCACCAACATCAGAGCCAGCCCATGGACGGAGACTCCGTAGCCAAGGATTTCTAAGTATCTCATCAGTATTTCAACACAATTTTTCCCCTCTCCAACAGCAGCATCTCTACTTCACAGCTGGGGAAACCGAGGCAGTGAAGATGAGAAGTCACAGGGAGCCTCATCTTCCTCCAAGCTCGTTTTGGAGACTCTCAGATTGCGCAGGTACCAACTCTGCTGGTACCAAACTGGAGAGAGTAAATTAATTAAAGCCCTTTTGCCCTGTAGCCGCAGTTCTGATGTGCCCCAAGCACAGACTTCACAGACGCTGCTGAGAATGTTTTGCAAGGTACAAGATGAAGCCTGAGAAGCACAAACCCCTCCAGTTTAAGCGAGAGGAGCCAAGGAGGCGGCTGGCCCTCGCTGGAGGGGACACACTTTGGGCAGCACGGGCTTTCCTGCCCTTCTACTAGCTGGGGTGGGGGAAAAAATAAAAAAAAAAAAAAAAAAAAAAAGAAAAATTCCCTTTGAGCTCCTAGATCCTGGTGTCGCAATGCCGAAAGCACAAAGCACGCTGCAGAACTGAGTTCCAAACGTCCCCTAAGCCCTGCCCGCTCCCCAGCCGTCCTTGAGGCTGTGCGCCCGGCGCGAGGTGTCCTGCCACACGCTGGGAGACACCTGGACCCCCACCCCAAACACCCACCGCACCGCCACACGTCCATCCTCTCCCACCACCACCATCGCCACGCTCTGACCGCCCACGAGCGGGGCTCCAAGGCGGCAAAGCCACAAGCGAGCACAGCAGCCACCGCCTGCTCCCAAACCCGCTCGGCTCCAGCCGTTCTGCTGAATCACTCACCGCATTGCCGGCGGGCCCTTCCCCGAGCCCTGCGATGCTCTCGCTGGAGATGCAGCGCTCGGCAGCATCAGCCGCGGGTCTGACTCCTGGAGTATCGCAGCGCACCGAAGGCATTCGGAGCCAGGGAGGGGATAATTACCTCCCAGCAGGCTCCAGCGGAACCCCAACCGTCCTGCCCTGCACATAATTAACCGCATCTCTAATGGTTAAATGCTTTTCTGCCAACCAGACTCTAAGCTCTTTCCCCATGAGGGTGGCAGTGGTGGTGGAAGTCCCCGGGCGCAGCTGAGGAGCAGGGTGAACGCCAGCGCTGGGGGAGAGGTGGCTGCGTCTCGGCTCATTCCCACGTGCCGGGAGCGTGGGCTGAGCAGTGAGACGGGAAGAGGGTTTTCCTCTTTTCCTCATCGTGTCCCGCCATGGTGCGGACGAGGTGACTTGGAGAGCAGGGGAAGGCAGGGCAGGGTAAAATGGAGGGAGAGGAAAAGGGCAGAGGGTGGCCAAGGGGAGGGCAGAAGATGCCAGCAAAAATCCCGGAGCCAGAGAGCGCATGGTCACTCACATCTCTGCAACGAGAGCACCCTGCACCAAGTGAATATTGCTTCCCACAGAGATCCTGAATCTCCATTGCAAGGCACTTCTCCCAGTAACACCAGTATGGATGCACCAGCCCCTCCATCATCACCCAGGGCCTTTAGTGGCACTGCAGGGAGGGAGAGCTGGCTCGGCACGGGCATGGCACGCACCGAGCTCTCCAAAGGAAGTAGGATGGGGCAGGAAGGACAGCCTGTACAAGGACAGAGGGACACGGGGGGGTTCCTTCTTGAAGGGAGAAACAGGAGACAGCTCTTCTTCCAGAAATGCTTCCCTGGTCCAAAGAAAGCTTATCGCAGAGCTGCTCCGGGCTGAGCAGCTGGGAAGGACCTCCTCCAGCATCCCGGGTCACTCGGCCTTCCCCTCCAGATGACACTTTCTCATCCACGAGAAGGACCAAAGCAATTCTGCATTCCAGCTCTGATGGGGAAAAAAAAAAAAAATCCCCCAAATCTGGATCTCAGACCCTTTTCAGGCTTGCTCGCCCTCGTGGTACATCCTGCGTTTTACTGTTTTCCCAGCAGCCAGATGCAGCTTTTAAAGAGCCAACCACAAAACAGCGAAGAGAGGTGATTTAATTAAAAAAAGGGCACAAGCTGCATATATATCCCAGTTCCACTGGTAATTAGGAAACAGATGGGGAAAGGAAGGGAAAGAGAGAGGAATCTTTGTTAGGTTAATTGTTTGGAGTCACTAAATGAAATATAGGTGGCCTGATTTCCCTGGAGGATCATAAACAAACTTAGGGATGGACTTCTGCAGGGAAGAAAGGAGGGGGCTTCCCAGCAAAGGATGGCAGATTACGACTAATCGGGCAAGAACAGAAGTGATAAACCCAAGGAAAAAACAAAGCTCCCCTTTGTAGCTTCAAACGAGGAATGGACCAATCTGATCCACAACTTCATTACCATCTTATTAAAATGCTATTTCCATTTTCCTGATTAAACGGGTGCGAGGAGAGAAGTCTTTGCAGGCTTGGCTGCCCTCCAGGGAGGAGGTGCCCTGGGGACCGCTTGGATGGCATCTTTTTGAGCAAGCACCTCAATTCCCTTCCTTCCCAAGGTGCCCTCCAAGGACACACCTTCCTCCCAGCTCATATGTCCCCAGAACCTGATATTTCGGAGCAAACACAGCAACATCTCCCTTGTTTCCCGGCTCCTGTTTCCCAAGCGTTCGGTATTAATGCTCCCTGGGTGTGGGATGCCAAGGGTATGTTCTTATCTCCACCGACACGAGCACGCAACTCCTCCCCACAGTGCTGCAAAACTTGCCCTTTAGTGGCAATTCCTGTTCTAATAACGTCAAGACTCAAACAACCCATTAGAATGTTATTTGTGACAGCTAATTTAATCACAAGCTCAATGAAACTCGGTCTCCATTAACCCCCCAAATCCTTTCTCCCCCACAAAAGGGGCCGGTGACCACCACGAACTGATTCCAGTTCAACTCCACTGTCTGTATTTCTCATTAACCCAGAGTAGCTGCCGAGATAATTACAGAGGCAGCCTTGCTGATCCGGATTACTGAGATTGGGCAATGCCCAACGGGCAAACCAGCAAGCCCAAACAGATTTCAAACCACTAGAAAATTAGAGTGGGGCTGGAAGGGAGAAGGATAAGGGTTTCAATGCACTGGGACAATGAAAGCAGGACCAAGCCTTGAGATTTGAAACCATAAGCCACGTTCCTACCAATTGATTTGTTATTTGAAAGTTATTTCTCTGTTTTCCCTGGCATTCAGGCGCCTTCCTGCTCTCTGGTGAAATTAGAACACAATCCAGCCTCCTGAAGAATAAACATCGAAGAGAGATATAAGTAAGAGCTGAGTTTAAAAACTGAATTACTTTTAATCTGCAAAACCTGCCTAAAGCAGCTCCTCAGCTGAACCATCGCGATACCAAAGGGACTGAACGCGACGCTGGGCTACGCTCGAGAAACAGCAACCGGAGCAGACGGCCATGGAAACCGGCATCGCTCCCAGCTCGCCGAGAGGCCACTCGGGCGGCTCAGCCAGGTCACCGCAGAGGTAGAGGAGGAGGCTGATCTGCCACGGCAACAGCAGCCACCGTGAAAGGCAGGTGATGATGGCACCTTCTCATGCAGGCAGGCTGGAGTCACCACACAGTTTCTCACTCACCCTTCCCCTCCCCAGTGGGATGGGGGAGAGAAATTTGGAATAGGGGAAACTTCGTGGGTTGAGATAAAGACAGTTTACAAAAATAGCAAAGGAAAACTACAATAATAACAGAATATAAGGATATTAAAATATACAAAATGAACAATGCGTGATTTCTCACCACCCAACGTCCCAACGACAGATACAGCCCATCCCGAGCAGCGATCACAGAAACGAAACAGAGCAAGCAAAGCAGTGAAAGCGAGCCAGCAAGGGAGAGGGAAAGATGCCAGTGAGCAAGAGAAGGGAGATGGACAAAATGGAGAAAATGGATGCCCCCCCTCTCCCCATGGGCAACCCCCGCTTAGATACTGAGCACAACGTTTACGGCATGGAACACTCTCTTTGGCCAGTTTGGGTCAATTATTCTGGCTGGTTTTCCCCAGCTTCCCGCATCAGCAAGACCTGGGAAGCCAGACAGTGTCCTTGGTCTCATTAGCAACAACTCATAACATCAGGGCGTTTATCAACCTTCTTCACATCTGAAATCCAAAACACACCGGCTACCGAGAGAAACATTAACTCCATCCCTGCTGAAACCAAGACACCGGTGAGGCCCCAGCATCTTCATCTCCCTGCGCAGGAGCAGAGTGGGTTTGGCTCTGCACCTCTCTGCGGGGCCGGAGGCTGCAGTATCCATGTGGCATCTCTAGCAAAGCCCCCAGGACGTTACCCTGACCAAATCTTTGCTGATAGCCCTCAATCCTGACCTTTACAACGCAGCGTACCCCCGCAAGACACACTGATGCGGAGCGTGCGTCAGCACCGTCATCCTCGCAGTACCAAAGCAGCCCGAGAGATCCGCTCCCCGCGCGACTCCAGACAGCGGCAGGACGCTGCCAGCACTGCAGTCTGAAAAATTCCCCGTCGCCGCGGCTGCTGTCTGCTCGGTGACGGACAGCCCAGACAGAGGTGCGGAGGAAGAGATGCTGAGCCTGGCAGGAGGCGGCGGCCCCAGTCAGGCCACAGAAAACGGTGGCAGGTGGTCAGGGGCAGGGCTGGCTGCCAGCAAAAATTCACCCCTGCTTGAAGATGAATGAAGTCACTGGGGATTAGCTCAGCCCAATATCTCTATTGCTGTAAGTTGGGGACAGCACAAGCCGCAGGCCTGGGAGAGAGGGGATAATGAGGATGGATAAAGGCTCCCCAGGGAAGATGAGCCATGTTCTCTTTCTCGAAATCCCATTGATTGCTTACAGCCTTACACCAAGCAGGAAGAGCTCACCGGAGCTGGTTCTTCTTTCCCCCCCAGAGAAGCCCGAAGAGGCTTTCAGAACTGGTCACGTTTCAGGGGTCATTAGCTGCTGGGGAGGGGATGAGTTTTTCGTGGGGTGGAGGCCCACAAGTCAGCGGTGACAGCAGGGAAAACCCTGCGCTCCCTTTGCAGCTGGGTGCTTCATCAGGGACCAAAGATGCCCGGGAAGCAGCTAGGAGACATCTCTAACTTAGCATAAAGCTGTTTATGAAACAAGATGCACTTCTTGTTCCTCGAAACGGCAGCGAGAGGGAACAGAGCACTTGATTAGCCCTGCAACCCCCTGCACGGTCACGCAGAACGGGTTTAACAACCCTGCAGAGTTTCTGGCCAGAATAAACTAGCCATATTGCTCTCCTGCCTTTCTCCCGAAGGAAACTGCAGAGGAAGAGGAGTTGCTTTCTTCCAGTATTTGTACTTGGTGCAGATTCTGAGGTTTGCTGCCCCTCTTCACGGTGGGAGGCAGGACCTCAGGCAAGCTGCGGCCCGTGCAGACCGCAGGGCGTTTTGCTGTCACGCCAGGATCTCTTCTCCTCCTCCTGCCAGCCTGCAGACTGCCGCAACTCGGAGTGAGAAGGAATAAGAGGAAGGAGTAGGAACATAGTGTGAAATCCAGGAAAACGTCTAAAGAAAAATCACCTCTCCTGCCTTAGCTCCTCTCCAGGAGGAAGATGCCTTTTATCTGCCTGATTAACGCTTGTGGCTGTATTCTAAAAACGCTCCAGAAGTCCCCATCAAGGCTTTAGTGCGTCTCTAACTTGCTCCTGAACCATTGCTGCTTGGTACCAGGATCCCAGCTGTAGCTGCGTTCTCGTTTCAATGATCTTTTCTATCTCAGAAACTCCTCACACACAACCTCCCAGCACAACTCCCACGCACAACTCCCAGCTCCCGTCCGGATGCTCGGCTGCAGGGCAGGACCCTCTGGGTCCTTGGCACCCAAAAGGCACCTGAGAACGGGGTTTCAGCCCTGGCCACAGCCCAGATGTGCACAGGGGTGCCAAGGATGCGGTCAGAGCAGCAGGACGAAGCCCACGCTGTGGTACCCAGAGAGCTCGAGTCCAGGCTGCTCCATCCAGCAGCAGTGGTCTCCGCTGCTCCCTCCCTCCCTCTGCGGGAGCCGCAGCTGCCGGCACGGGGCTATAATTAGCCGGGAGCACACACTGATGGCAGCCCAGCTCCAAAAGCCTTTTTTTTTTTGCCCTCTAGAGCCCAATGCTGAAGTCAACTGCGGATCTGTCACAGATTGCGAGTCAGAAATAGAAGGACGGTGGCACACATCGCTCTGAGCGGCACGGGGTCCCTCGGCACCCGGACAATTAGGATTTTAGTCAGGTGTCAGATTCACTTGCCCGAGACCAGGACTGCGTTGTCTCCAAGGTATGGCCTGGTATGGAAAGGAGAACAGGGACAATCCCAGCTCCGCAGCCTTTCCTGCCTCAGGATCACGAGGAAACGTTCGCCGCAGCCCGGGCTGAACCCCGACCCTTGCACCAACCCCCCGCGGCATCTGGCTGACGCTGCCCACCCCATCGCGGGAGATAACGGCGCTGTGGGGCTCCATCTGCCTCCCCGCACCTCAGCATCTGTTCGGAATCAATACCAGGAGCATCGCCAGCACAGCTCAGACCCCTTTATACCGGACAATAGGCAGCATCAGGCAGAAACTGCATTTCCATTGTAGAGAAGCTTTTTTTTTTTTTCTTCTTTCTGGCATGTAATTCCATGGCTGCTCACGTACCACATCCCTGCTGTTTGCCTGCACTAGTTTATTTTGTAAGACCTCCTTCTCATTAAGCACCAGGATTTATTGCAAATTGACGGACATACATTGACTGGAACCAGGCAAAGGCGGTGATTTAATGCATTCAGCAGCCCACGGAATAAATATTTGGTGCTCACCAAATGTCTTGACATTAAAAGAAAACATATACCAGTCCCCGTGACATGGACAGTTCTCCTTATCTACCCACGGGGAAACTGAGGCAGGGTAGTTAAATGGCTGGTTTAGGGTCCAGCCGCTCAGTAGCAGAGCTGAAATTAGAATAAGGACTTCTGGTTTTGTCCCACAGAATATTTTCAATAACTTTTTAGCTGCGTTTTAGGGAACAATACTGCAATAACAAACAAAGGATGGAACTGGGCCTTGAAATGTGGAGAAAGCAAAGCAAAAACTTTGAAAAATTCTCTTTTCAGTTGTTTTGCCTTCGAGACTATGACTACAAGAAGGTTAAACCAGGCACCTGTGGTTGGCTCAGCACTCTCACCCTGGCAAAATCCTTCCCTGCAATGAGCTGAAGATGATGGGTCTCACGGAGCATCGCTGCAGGAGATGGCTGGGAGGTTGGGAAGGGGCGCAAATACCCAGTGACCCTGACCTCTGTGCTCAGGACCAGCAGCTACGAGGGTTTCCAGAGCTCGAGTTTATAACCAACCTCCTTCTCTCCCACGTCGTGCTGCTCCAAGGCTGTGCCCAGAGTTTGTCACTGCAGTAGAGGGGGAGCAACACACAGAGGAGGTCTAACTTTGAGGGATTAAGAAGAATTGAAAGTTTCGCTGCTTTCCTGCCGGTTGATCCACCTCATCCCTCAGCCGGGCTGTGTCTGGAGCCCGGCCCTCTCCCACCCGCAGCCAGCTGCGGGGCAGGGAGGGCAGCTCCCGTCCTGACAAGCCACCCCCGGTGTGACTACATGCATTAACACAAAGCATCTTCCAGCCGCCAGGACTTCAGCAGGCAGCATTAGCTCCACAGATGCTCTCTGCCACCACAGGCAGTCCAAAGCCATCCTTCGGTCAAGTCCCACCACCCCTGCCTAAGCACCTTGGGGATTAGAAACTGAAAAGTTCATTAGTGCCATTTCCCTACTGATCATGGGCGTTACTCACTGGTCAGCTGGGAGGCCACCGTCCCCGGCTGCGCTGAGTGGAAGCGACACGCCGCTGCTCGCTGTATGCGTGGCTGGAGCTGACACGGCGTGTGTGCTGTCTGCCCCGAACAGGAGGGTGATGCTAATCCCTGCCCGTGATACGGCCGTGCTGGTCAGGGCAGGTTAAACTCCCTCCCACGACAACAACCTGCTGCATGGCTTCCGACAGCGCTTCCTCTGATGGAAACCAGACGGGATATCCCTGTGCTCCTTTCCCGGCTCCCGTGGCGGTCACACATCAGCCTCCTCCACAGAGGCTGAGTGTTGGCTGCCAGCATATCTTCACATCTAAAATGATACCCTGCGCCCACAGACCAAGAACTTCCAGGGAACTTCAGAGTTTCTCCTTTCCTTCTCATCCACTCATTCTGCTGGAGGACGTTTTCTCCAAAGGGTCCATGCCTGGCTGGTTCAGTCCTAGTACACATCAGTGCCCCGACAAAGCAGCCCAAAATACTTCATCATCATTTATCTTAAATTAAAGCAGTTGTAAAAGCATGCGCTGTTACTCAGATGACAAATAGTGGAGCACAGAACTTTTCAGCCATCTATCAGCAGCAGAGTCAGCAAGCCACATGTGTGACACGATTTCTCCCACCCAAGGAACCTCTGGTTGTCCACACATCACCAGCTCCCACCTTGGCATCAGCAAACGGGAGCCTACATCATAAAGCACCCGTAACAGCAGTCCCTACGGAGCCATCCCCACTGAGCACACCTAGATCCAGCTGGCCAACTATGGTGTGGAGCCCAGGGCAGCTGCACAGATATCTCACATCAGGATAACATCTTATATCTTGTAGCAAGAGGAAAGTGCTTGCAAGACTTTCTTAGGCAGCTGATGTACTGCAAGCCCCTGCAACCTGCAGGACTCTCTTTTATTGTGGTTTTTTTTTTTGTTTTCTACCCCTGCAAAGACTTTTTTTTTATTTAATATTTTTAATGTAACCCAGTGGACTAACATGTTCTAGCAAGCGAGACCACATCTAAGGTGAGCAAATCAGGAGCTGGGCTAGCAGAGATTTCTGAGGACAAGGAGAAGATCCTTCCATGGTGCCAGGAGAGGGAAATGCCATTTAAAACCAGACACTGCTCTGGCAAAGCCCAGATTGAGTGAAGACTAAATAAGAGCTGACAAGCTGACATTTGAAAATGCAATTAGCTGCCTTGTAGAGCCACCCTGCTATCTTATTGTTAATTATATGTTTGCTCAGTCTAAGAGGCAATACACTTATTTAAAATTCATTCTCAGGCTCTCCTGCTTTGACTAGTCCCTTCAACCAAGAGCTCCTGTCCTCCCCCCCCCATCCCACCCCTACCTCACAGGGTTATGGAGAGTGTGATTTCCACAAAAGGACTGTGCTGTTGTGTATTATGTACCTGCCATTATAAACCCACTCTTTGGGAAGCATCTAGAGCAACAAGTGAATTCCCAAGATAAGAAGTGCTTGGGAACAACTGGATGCCACGGAGAGAGCTGAGACTCTCTGCATCGATTCTCCATTTACGCAGTTCCAGGGAAGTGCCATCCCTCCCCAGAAGTGACAACCCCTCTCACCCCACTGAATTCAAGTAACCTGTTTCTGCAACCTCTTGATTGAAGCTCTGCAATCACAGATGTAATTGTTCTTATACAAGACCCTAACTCGTCTCTTAATTGTGATAAAGTTGACTTTTAAACATATTAGCGTGCGTGGTGCACAAGTGCTGTTTTATGGATGTAAACATCATTCACATTTGTTTGTCTTGCAAGGCAAGTTAGGGGGAAGAACCATTACAGCTGAGCAAACACTGCAATCTCCTGGGCAAAAAGCCTGCCAGGAACACTTAGAGCTCCCCAGCTGATCTCCTGGTGCTCACAGGACACGGTCCCACCTCCATTCCAAACCCAAGGCTCTCTAGAAAGGTTGGTCTGTTTGGGAAGGAAGATTATAGCAGCAAGGTGACAAGGAAACTGGAGTCCGTTAAATACAACATTAGAGAGAAGCCTGCTGTACTGGGCTCAAACCAGATTAGCCTCACAGCTGTCACCACGACCAGGAGAACTCAGATGAGGTCAACCAAAAATACACAGCCGGGGACCCAGCAGCTGATATTGCTGGAAAATAAAACCCTGTGGGCCGTGGCATCTGGATGCCAGGGCTGTCAATAAGAGATGTCAGACTGTGATATGCAACACAGTATTTTGAAGGACACTTTTACTGTACCCATATCTGTCTTCTAATAAGTGTAGTCCATGTATTTTATATAAACTAATACGTTTGAATTAACCCTAATTTTAGCTCTCCTGGGCATAAGGGAGGGAGCACTTAGTTTTGACAGAAAGTTCAGTCTTAAGATGTTTTACATTAGAATTCTAATTTACTAGATATAGTGGAAGAAGGAAATAGGATTATCAATTTATTAAGTAAATTGATTTGATGTGGTTTTCAAGAGGTTTTTCTCAGTGCACGCTCACATAGATAGCTCTACTGCAGAGGGCATCGAGTCCTACCTAGCCACCACACTCTTTTGAATTCGCAATGAGAGAAGTAAAAGCCAAGATTTCAGTCCCCAGACATGCTGCAAGACTTGCAATTCAACCACAGACAGGCTGCTCAAAATGCCAGTGCCAAAACATGGTCTGGGGCATGCCAAATGTGTCATGAAAGGAGGGCTGGCCTGAGAGGAGCTTCAGGGGTCCCATGCATGCTGTCACACATGCACGGCTACAAAGCCTCAGTTCTCTCCTTCCCCCCTCCCTCCCACTTGCCTGCACACATCTGTGAACACGTCACAGGGACTCGAACAGAAGCCAATGAGCTTGCAACAAGCAGTCTTTGTTGCTGGGTCTGGTAGGAATCTGAAAGCAAGATTTCACGAATCCTGACACCATTTAAGTGACAGCAAGAAAGAGAGCTTTTTCTACGCCCTTAACTCAATAAGGGTAGAGCTCAGCATACAGATGTGTCTTTATCAACTGCAGAGCCATGCTGTGCTGTTAGGCATATTAGTAACTCCCCCAGCTATGACAAACAGGGCTGTGTAATTAAACATGAGGCAGCTGGTGGTACCATACCCTACTGTGGAACTGTTAAGATCCTGTGGAACAAGATGCAGGCTGGCTCCAAGTAGTAATCATCTAAATTACTTGAGGAAGAATGACATTTACCACCACTCATACACCAGAACATCAGCAGCTCCTCATTAACTGAGCAGACTATGTATAAAGCTTCCAGGAGCAAGTCAAGAGTCAGGGCTGGTCTTCACCTTTTCAGCTCGCTGGGTGAGAAGGGAGTGCTGTAATTTCTTTCCCTCCCTCCTGCCCCCAGGCTGTGTGAATATCCAATAAAAACTGCTGTGAATATCCAATGAAAGCTGGTCCACAATGAAATGAGGATGGGCAGTCAATCTTTGTACAGCAGAAAAGGTTCTCCAAGTGATGCGGAGAGGGAGCAGATTGTTTTGCTTCCTGCTGGTGAAAACCCTTTAGGTAACAGGAACACAAAACAATTCTGTTTGGAAGGGACCACAGCAGGTCACCCAGCCCAACCGTCAGCTGAAAGCAGGATCAGCTATAAGGTCAGACAAGGTTGTTGAAGGCTTTAGCCAGACAGGTCTTTAAAAAAATCCATCCAACAAGGGCAGAGACCACCCAGCCTCTCCAGGTAGCCTATGCTACTGCTTGACATCCATGCTGGAGAGAGGGGGGATTTTTTTCCTCCCCCTTGCCTCCTCTTGTTTCAACCTATGCCTGTTATCCCTTCTCCTTACCAAGGGCAGAAGGTGCAACAGGAAGATCAACAACGCCGAGGGCCCGCAGAGCCCCCCCATCCCCCGGGCGGGGGTCCCGGCGGTTCAGCACCCTGGAGAGCGGCCGGGCGCCCCGCGGGGCCGGGTCGTTCTTCCGCCCACGGACACGCGTTCCCGTGTCACTCCCTGACCCGGGGCGAGCTTCGTTCTTCCCCGCTAACTCCAAGTAAATCATTCTTTCAGCACCTTTCCTTGTTGAAATTTGGGGATGGGATACTCTCAGGCGCACGCCACCATCTACGGTTTTGTTTGCATCTTCAGTGTAAATCTACGCAGATTCATAGAATCATTTAGGTTGGAAAAGACTTTTAAGATTATCAAGTCCAACTATCGACCTAACACTGCCAAGTCCACCACTAAACCATGCCCCTGAGTCTTTCATGGAATGAAAAATCTTAAAAAAAAAAAAGGCAGAGAGCGTACATCTTACTTGTGCAGGACATCAAGTAAATTAAACAGACAGCCTGAATGCTTGTTCAAGAGCACTGCTCTCTGAGTAACCCCTAGAACACAGAAGCCATTTTTAGTCCTCAAGGAGTGACTACTTAATAATAGAAATGAAAAACATGAGCCACAGGTCAGTGCCTTAGGTGGTCTCCTCAGTTTTAGAGGCACTGTATTCTCTTTTAACTCAGAACTTCTTGAGGTTACTAGGATGAGTAGGAAAAGTAAAGAATTCATAGCAGAAAGGGGATTTCACTATATTTTCTGCAGATTCAAGGAGAGTCCTATCCACCTCACAGCTCACGCTGCAGTTGCAAGCCCTGCCTATCTGTGCCAGGGCATTTCAGGAGGAATACAGTATGCAGGCTGACAGTGAGACAGTATCATGCTTGCTGTGACTTAGAAGGTCTGTAGGAACCCATCAGTGCCCATGCTGGAAGAGAGCAAAACCTACTGTCAAGGAGGCATAAAGCAGTAGAAAATCTGCCAGGAACTGAAATGAACCTCCAGATTCACCTTGCACCAAGCCTCTGGGCTATGCTCCCTTTAACTAGCCATCTGTGAGGGTCCACGTTTGCTTCCAGGGGTGAGAGGAACAGGAGGACATCTAGGACAGCTCATGCTAGGGATTTATCCGCTATACCTGTGTCAGGCCTTAAACATGAGATTATTTGTTGCCTGTGAGAAGGAACAGCACTACCCATTGGAGCTGCGCCTGGCAGGGGTTGGGTCCGCCCTGGACTGCACGAGCTTTCACGTATGAAGTTGTCAAACGCTCTCAGGTTCCACTGGAGTCACTAGGACTGGAAGGTGCTCAGCACCGTACTAGATTGAACATTAACTCTTTCCAGCGCTGGTGCTTCTCTGGCAGCCTCAGAAGCCAGCAGCCCTCAGTTTAGGCTTCATGGAGTAGCAGAGGCAGAGCGATGCTAGCAAAGGATTTCCAGGTGCTGCTTTTTGAAGGAAAGTCTCCATCCCCTGTTCCCAAGGTCTGTACCCTGTCTTATCCAGCTCAGCCTGCATCCAGGGCATGATGATGCTTTGCTTTCCTGTACCCTTGGGCTGCTCTCTCTAAGCTTCATTCCTACAGTGAGAATAACAGGACCCGGTTATCACCAGCAGCCAGAGGATGGGATGAAACCTAAAAGACTCTGAACTAAGGGGAGCTAAAGGGGCAAGGCAAAAACTTGTCCCTGCATAGCATTCTTGGGAGCTTCTACCTGGTTTAACCACAAAAAACCCTCTCTGTTCAGTTGTTAATCCTTCTCCTCCTATCTCATTAACTAGGAATGGTGATCCCTATAAGCAGGGCTGAGGTTTAAATCCTTCTCTATTTTAATCCATAATAACACAGCATGGTTTCTTTCAGATCTGCATTTAAAAAAAAAAAAAAGGAGAGGGATTATTTAGCATAACAACAACTTCAAGCAAGTTCATTCTGGGCTGGATCTCTAAAATTATGCAACAACTATCCTGGACTGAAAAGGTAAAAGAATGAAGGTATGATCTGCTTCAGCAGGAGGGGAAGAAAAAAGAAAAAAAAAAAAGAGAGCAGAAGTCATCCAACAACATTTAAAATAAAGAAAATTATTTTTGAAAGGAGTTACCCACAGGGCAGGGAGACAAGCTAGACCTCTCTGACAAGATTTGCTAGAGCCTTTCAAAAACTGTAACTGAATACAATCCTCAGTTTAAGCTGCCTGCTCGGTTTTAAGATACAAAGGAATATTTTGATAAGGGCAAACTAAATCCAAGGAACAATAAAGATTCAAAGGGAAAGTACCACAGTTTAGGTTTCTTTCTTGGATTTTTCAAAGTCTCCTCTCAGGCTTTGCTTTTATTCAAATTCAAGCAAAAACTGATTTTCTGTAGATGACTCAGGGACACTCAATGTAAACAGCTGGAATGGATTTAGAGCCTCACAATTCAGCTGCATTCTTTTATCACCTAAACGAGCAGAGCTTCCCAGCTGTGCAGAAACCAGGCAACTTCACGTCTCCCTGAAGTCCTGCAACCATACCGATGAAGGAGCCCTGCCTTGCCACTCAGGTTTATCTACACATAAGATTAAGTGCTGATGAGATTTGAGAGCCTGATGCTGCACAGACAACTAAATTAAAACCCCATAAAAGTCAACACACACGCGCGCTACTTCTCTATGGAGAAGGAAGAAATTCAGGAACTCCTGCTGAAGGCTCACAGACAATGGCAGAACCGCAGAAGCGTCCTGGGAATCTGGCTGTTTAATTTCCCCAGATTTCTTAAACAATCTCAAGTGCAAACCTTATCTTTGAGGGCTCCTCCTTACCACACCAAGAACAAGATGGAGCTGACACACTCTGAAGCTCTGAGCAACCTTTGCTCTCTCCAGGTAGGCTCCGTTTCACTGACATTTATCTAGACAGTGTTTTGTTGAAGACACCCCATAGCTACAACATTTCTGCTAAGTGGGGTTAAAGAGATGACAGGAAAGGGTGGAGGATTCAGATCTGGCAAGGTGCTTGGTCCCTATGAATAATTCACCCAGCAAGCCTTCTCCCAAGGACACAGGGTCACCCAACCAGGCCTGAAACAGAGCAATGGAAGTAAAAAATTGCTTCAGTGAAAAGTTAAAACTACTTTAAAAGCCATCTATTCACCATTTCCCATCAACCTGAACCAAAAAAGGTCCCTTTGCCTCCTGTCCATGTCCATTCTTCCTTTCTTCACGATCACAGGTCACGCCAACAGCTGCCTGGGTCTGCATTTAGACTTTTCATTGCTGTTCTCACTCCCTGACGCACAATATTGGCACGTGACCACTCACGCCTGCTCTCAACACCTTCCCCACTCCCCGGCAGCTCGCCTACGAGACTCAGTGCTCTCCTTGACACAAGGGACGCAACCACGCTAAGACCTACACAGGGGGGTCTCACATGAGCAGCCTCCTGGCAGGGTCTCAGGCAGCTGGCAGGAACAGATATGAAGAATGAGGCCCCATCTCTTGCTGGTGTTATTAAAGATATTTGACCATCTTTGATGCTCGTGCACTGCAGAAAGCCTTTGCGGTGGCACTTTGCCAGCAACAGCATCGATTTTATACACAAGACCCATGAAGATGAAGACAATTAGATCACAGCTAGGCAAATAATTCATTATGAATTAATACCATTTGAGAGCTTGGGATATTTTCCATTTAATCATTAGCTGGGAGAAGAGATGATTGGATTGACTGACTTCGTTTAAATCAGATCCCTAGCCACTGCCAAGGCAACGCAACTCAGGAAAGGCTGCGGCCGGCAGTAACCCCCAGCAAGACCCTGAAGATGATGTTGGAGCTTTGTTATTACGCCAGCCAGCCCTACCACGCAGCTCTAAGCTCAAGCAAGACAAAGCCAGTCCCCGGGTCTCAACCCCTGTAAACAAAGTCCCATTTTCAAATTTAACAACTTGAGCCCATCCTCTGTCAGCTGAGAAGACCTCCATGCATTATTTATGCTGTACTTGCATTACGGCTACACAAAAAAAAATGAAAGTCAGCAAGGGCTCGGCCTGAAGCTGTTAAATAGAAGGAACGCGATGCTGAATTTGAGCAGCTCTTTCACAGTAGGCCACGCAAAGAAGTTTTCTGGAGACAAAGCAGCCACACTGACAATCAGTTTAGCTGTCTGCCAAAGGGTAGACATTTTACAGAAACACAGCCAACAATAAAGGAGCCGGCATCTCAGTAAAAGTCACCGGATTCTTGCTTTTGTCCTCAGCATCTGATAGGAGCATCCCGGAAACACTGACAGCCCACAGTATCCATCTTAAAGCAGCCAGGCATCTGGTCTGCATTTCAGCATTCCAGTTTTTCCTGCAACGTACACATCCCCCCGCCCCTTCACACCACCTCTCTCTCTCAAAAAGCAGACGGAAGCATCCCCGTTTGACTTTCAGGAGTACTCCAGAGCCCACGCGCTATGCCAAGGACCCGACCTTGAAAAAGGATCTCAAAGACAGCATTCAAAAGGAATAAGAAAAACCTCTCCAAGCTGCAAGCCCTGCATGCCTTTCCCAGTTTTAGGAGGGACAGGATTTTCTAGAGAAAACCCCCCTCCACCCCCCCATAACCCCCCCCCCCCATATCCCTGCAGCGCCGTGCCCAGAGGCCTCACCAAGATGCAAGTGTGCATGTTCCCTACGCCCTGTCCTCCAAGGAGCAACTAAGGCCACGGAAGAAGCTACCATGCCGTGATGAAGCCGAACAGTACCTCTTCCAGGCCCACCTTGAAAGCGGCCGCGCGCGCGGAGCAGAGTTTCCTTCAGCCTCCGCAGCCCGTTTCCGAGCGTTCGCCGGAGACCGGGAACAGCTGAACCACCCGTGCAGCCGGGAGGACAAATGATTCAGCACTTTCCCCACCTCCAGAAGCGTGATCGATCGCAGCGAGCCGCTCCGCAGGCACGGCCAGAGCATGCAGATTAAAAACACGGCAGTCATAACCGCTGCTCTCCGGTGAGGCCCGGCTCCGGCCAACGCAGCATCCCGACCCAGGTGTTCCCGGAAAGGCCTCGATGTATTTGGCCAGCACAGGATGCTTCAGAGGGAAAACACCAATCCACCCTCAAAGGCGAGAGGGAAGAGGAAGGGTGCAGCCTGGTCGGAGCAAGCCCGAGGTTTTGGGCCCCGAAACATGCCCCGTCACACAAAGGTCTCTGCCCCGGCTGCGTTTCCCACCCCGCACCCCGGCCCCCCGCGCTGACACATCAGGATTTTATCACACGCATAGACACCGTGTCATGACGTAAAAGCAAAAAAACCCCGTCACATGCCCGAACCCGGTACCCAGCTCCCCGCTCCCGGGGAGGGAAAAATGAGGAGGGGGGCGGGGAGGGAAAAATGGGAGGAGGGGAGAGCCCTGCAGGCACTGGGGGTCCCAAATCCGCGATAAGGGTGCGGGGCCAGTCCCCCCCGCCCAGCCCCAGCCGTGCCCCGGGGCCGCCCCGACCATCCCCCCGGTACAGCCCGCATCCCCCCCGCTCCGCCCCGCTTACCGGTCCCGGAGCGCCGGGCTCGCCGCAGCCGGGGTTGGCCGCGCCGCACTGCGCGCTCCCGGGCGGGCGGGAGCGCGCCCCGGGAGGAGGGGCAGGGTCTGGCGGGGAGGGAGGGGGTGCGCGGCAGTGGGAGGGGTTCATTAGCGGTGCCGTTAATTAGCAGGTGCAGCCCCTTAGCGCGGGGCGGGCCGATACCGGCTGTGCCCTCCCGGTTGAGCAGCCCCCCAGAAAAGTTCCCCGCAGGGACTGAAAGCAGAAACCGGGGTTACAAATCACGCGGGTCCCGGCCGCTAAAGCCCAGCTCAAGATATTTTGAGCAGGGAAGGCCAAGTCTTTTCTGATTCTAGATTCAGACTGGATATAAGGAATTTTTTTTTTTTTTTTTTTTTTTATACTGAGGGTGGTGGAGCACTGTCCCAGGCTGCCCAGAGAGGCGGTGGATGCCCCATCCCTGGAAACATTCCAGGCCAGGTTGGCCGGGGCTCTGAGCAACCTGATCTGGTTGGAGATGTCCCTGCTCCTGGCAGGGGGGTTGGACTGGCGGGCCTTGAACGCTCCCTTCCCACCCAAACCCTTCTGTGAATCACCTGAGTGATGAGCTGCAGAGGGTTCCAGCACACTTCCATCACTTCCAAGCAGTGGGATCAGCCTCGGAGGGATCCTTTCCAGGCAGGATGCTGCTGAAGACAAGCAGAAATATCCCAGTTTGGCTCTGGGTCAGGCGTCAGCTGCTGGCTGTCCGCAATCGGTCACTCCCCCACCGAGCCACCCAGCAGAGGCTTCTGTTAGCATCACAGCCCAGACATCTCTTCAGTGACTTGCTTATCAGAAATGTCAGTTTAATTAAAGCCTCCCTCACCCAGGAAACACTCACAGTGAGATTTGCCACTTCCCTCTCCGTACATTTAATAAAATGACAAATATTCTGCTGAGGCTGTGAAACTTAAACTAATATAGATGCTTTCTCTAGAAGCAACACACTCATCCTTATTGATTTAGCATAACTTCTAGACAACATACATTGAACACGCTGGTGCACATCATAAATTGAAGCTCTTCAGGGGTTTATCACAAAAGGTGCTCAGGTCCCTGTTTTAACCCAAAAGATATATTTGTGTTTACATGTGTCACCATCCTGTAAAAATCAGTGAAAAAAATTCATCTGTCAGAAGTTAAATATTTGTCCTGCAGGGTCTACTGGACCACCAAAGGAAAAAAAAAACCTTCTGCAGGGGATCTGGAAAAGAAGCTGCAGACTGCAATTTTACTATTGAGTAGTAGATGCAGTAACACAAAACCAGACTCAGAGAGCAGGTGCTGCAGGAGAGCAACGGCCCAGCTGCTATAAATGAAGATAAATCAATTAAGAATAGCTGAGACAGTGCAGAACCCGGTGCTGAGCAGAGCTCCAGCCACCCATCCCCAGCTGCCAGGGCACTGGTGAAAACAGAGATGAAAGCCAAACCATAGATGGGAGCAAAGAGGGATCAGCAGCAAGGGACAAGGAAACCAGGCATCTAAAGCTGGGGACCTTTTCCTATTAATGTCACCGAGGCACAGGCTTACCTCCCTTCCCTTGGAGCTGCTCAGCTCCCCAGAGACTCCAGGCTTTGCCATTTTGGCAGGGATGCTGTTGCAGAGCTGTATTTAGGGCAGGAGTGCGTAAAGTCACCCTTCAAGAGCTCCCTCTTAAACAGCACCGAGTGCTCCTCCAAGACACTGATTGCTGCTAACTGAGAGACACGCGAGGGCGTCCTGTGCTTCATAAGAGCTGCTCAGTGCCTCGCAAAATTTACTTCTTGTTCCTGCCAGTGTCTATCCCTCCTCTCCTGTCAGTGGTGTTGGTTGCAAAACAGTCTGCTGGGAAGGAGCTGAAACAGCCCTGCCTGCTTTTGGAAGTCTCTCCGTAGAGAATCCCATCTGGAGGAGGACACTGCCTGCCTGCATCACCCAAATACTGATTTGCGACACGCAGTGTTGATCTGTTTGTGCTATGAACAAAAATTTGCTTGTTCTTCTTTGTAGCTACCTCTGCGAGATGTGCTGGAAGAAACGGCCAGCAGAGCTCTGATGCTTGGAGGATGTTCAATCATGTCCCTCTTCTAGGGATAACCAAATCTGGTGCAGCAAGGATCAAAACAGTCAAGAGAAATAGTTAGTTGCAAACCATCGGCAACTTGAGATGAAGCGTGTAAGTGCTATGGAAATTGCACCCTGTACTTGTGAGATAAGTTTGTGACTGTTAACAATTAAAGTTAGCATGAAGCCAGGCACAAGTCCTCGGTGTTTCCCAGCAAGCAGGTGGTGGAAGTAGGAGGACATCCCGTATCAACTGGGAGAGACACAGACCTCCCTGGGGGCAGACCCCAGCCCTGGGAGCTGACTCGCGACGCAGCAGCGGTGCGTTCCTTGCTTGGCTGAGAGTCCTTGCCAGATCCACTCTGGGTGTTCGTCCTCACTCAAGGGTCCTTTTCCTTCCCTTCCCCCTAGAGACCCACCGCAATCAAATTAATATGGTTAACCAGGGAATTAGATGAGTTCCTCTCCTCCAACCAATCTCCTTCAAAACAAAGTATTGATTAGCCTCAAAGCATTTGCACTTGGAAAGATGGATTCATGGGCACCCTGCTAGGACACTCAAGCCTTTTGGGAAAAGCTAGTGATGGATGCCCATCCCGGGCACTTTGTTTTAATGGGGCAGCAGCTTTGCTTGCCCTTAGGATGTAAATCCTTGTGCTGTTGCAGCCAGTCTGTGCCCCCACAGCAGAGAGCACAGGACATGAAGCCCTTCCCATCCCTACACCAGTACTGGCAGAGGTGTCCTGCCTCATTAACGCACCAGGAGTCTTAATCAGTGCTGGAGCAGAGGATTTAAAACCCAGGCTGGCATTTAAATAAGTTCATCCTGTCATTTGCTAAACCGCTGCAAGTGTGCAACACAGGCCAGGCTTCTGTTCCTTTGGAGCCAACAATTTAAAAGGGAAAGGGATCTTCCAGTTCACGTGCACCCAACCCCAGAGCCCTCAGATCCCGCTTGCCAGCAATACCAGACCTCTGCAACTGCAGAAAGATACAAAAAAAAAACCCACCCCCAAAAAACCCACCCAAAAAAAATCCACCTACGGCTTCCAAACCCCAGGTGAGGCTGGAAGTGGATGCCCAGGCTGGAGCACGCCGTTCATTATCCGGTGCCGCCATCTGCTGCTGCAGCAAACCCATGGTTTCCTGCTAAGGGCGATTATTTTTAGCATGCACAAAACCCAACCCACAAACCACAGGCAGGCACAGTCCCGCTGTCAGGCAGCTGCTGTAAACCTCAGCATACTGGGAAAATCCGCAGGTGGTTTGCAGGAAACTGGGAGAGCAGTGACTTCATCCCCCTGCAAACGCTCGTCAAAGAGGATGAGCTCCTTGGTGCTGGGAGTAAAACTTTCTCTGTGTGTGTGTCACAGGCACAGAAGTGAAGGAAAAGAATTGCAGCAGGGTAAGTTCAATGGATCCAGTAAAGGAGAAAAAAAAACAGCAAACCTGATCTAGGTCTGTGGATTAAAGGTCCTGCAGGTCGGACAGCCGTACGTCCGAGCAATCCTCCAGAGCTCTGTGGTCACTACGATCCCATGGAGCATTCCAGGCAGTCACCCTCCTTGGAGCAGCGCAGGGACCAACTCTGCACCCCATGGAGAGATTCACAGGGAGTCAGCCAGGCACGCTCCAGCCTTCATTCCAGGAAAGGTTTCCTTCAACTTTCAGATATAGGGGAAAAAAACCAAAAACAAAAACAATCTTTATTTGCTTGATTGAGGCAATCAAGGCTGCACCCACCCCAAAACAGAGGTGGGTGAAATCCCGAGATGTGTCACCAGGTAGGTCCACACCAAAACACTGATGTTTCTGTTCCCAAACCAGCAGGGACACCAGCTGAACTTGCCCTCAAAAGCTTTTGCAGAACAACATCCCAAAGCAATTGTTTCCCTAAAAATCACCCCTTGTAACTCCCTCTTTACCTGGCTCAGATTCCTCTGGACAGTTTGCAGCCCCAGGCTCCCAGCTCCAGACCTGGGCCAGGGAAACCCTCAGTGGGATGCTGGCTGCGGGGGGGCTGCTTTGGGGGCCCAGGGGTGCTATCAGCTGGGAGCGGATCACACCAGCCCACCGCAGACGACGGCAGGAGGCAGCCACCCGGGCGTTGAGACCTCTCTGTTGCACAGCTCCAGGCGTTCCCAGAGACTCCCGTGTCTAACACCGGCTGACCATGAAATATTAAGCAGCTTGATGCAAACAAAGCTTTGCTCTCAGACCGCTCTTTGCGGACAGATTTCATGATTACAGAGACAAGAGCCCAGGCAGCTCTGCCCTGTGTTTTCCCTCCCTTCTCCCGGGAACTTCACCTTTCAGAGCCAGGAGCATCCCTGTGCTCAGCAGCACTTGCGCTCTCAAGCCTCCTGTTTCACATGAGGGAATGGGAGGAAGATGAAGGCAAAGATGTTTTCAAGGGAAAGCTGAATTATGTTGTTCCCTCACGGCTCCTCAGGGTCCCAGGGAGGGGCTGAGGGGAAGTGAAGGAGGGAAAGAAGAAGAAGAAAAAAAAAACAACACACAAACAAAAACCTTTACCTTTCCCCTCTGCATCTCCCTCTCTCTCTCATCACACCCCATAAGCACTTCTACTGACCTGAGGGGCACTGAGTGCCTCCATTTACTTCTTCATCACCAGAGGGTCACGAGCTTGCTCAGCTGGAGAAGACTTGGCCAGCCTGCCTGTACTTTTATCACCTTGATTTCTAATCTGAGTCAGCTGCCCATTATGCAGGGAGTCAGTAACGTTGCCCCATCATTAAGCCTAAGATTTCCAGCACTCTCCAGATGGCACGTTTAAAAGGTTATATTTCCTGAAACACCTTTCTACATCATGTATATTGTGCAGTATCCATCTTCTCTGTTGGTTAATATGAAAAATAACGTATGTTGCTTTTGTTTTATTTAATTTGATGAAGGAATTGTCAGTACAGAGCACATATACACGAGCATCACTTAGCTCAGAGCCTGGGAAAACCTGCCTGGGAGCCTATCTTCAGCCTAAAGTGACCACCATGAGCCTCTTCATGTGCTACACCACTAGATTGCAGCAAACCACCAATTTCTGCTGCCAGCGCACTGGCAGGGCAGGAGGAAAAAGCAGACAGAGTGCAGCACTGGAACATTTTGCAGCCACTCTAGCAAAAATCTAACCCTGTAGAAAGTGAGCTGCAAGAAAGACAACCACTGCCTTCAGGATGCACGCAGCCCACGAGGATATCGTCGTACCTGCCCGCTCGCTTGGGCTGAAAGCGCATCCCACAGCTGCCGCAGCCAGCATCCTGCCAGCGCGCCCGAGGCTTTGCGTCGCCACCGAGGTGGGTGTCACAAGCCAGCCCCAGTGAAACTGGACCGTTTGGTTTTTACCGAATTTGCACGAACATTGAAAACTTGAAACTTGGCTGTGAATCCAACAAGGGAAAGGTGACCCAGAAGAAACCGAGCTTACAAAGACAACGTGTTCCTAAAGCTGGAGGGACTGACAAGCAGAGTCAAGAGGACTGTTACTCGCTAAGCACTCTTCAACCCACTGAGTCCTTGAGCTGGGATCAATGTTTTGGAGCTGAACTTCAGGCTCTTGACATGGACACGTTGGTCTCAAACTCCACAGGTGAAGTTCTCCCTTCTGTTGCTGTGTGCCCTCGACCCCAGCCCCAACAGCCCGCCCCGCTGCTCTGCGCAGGAGGGGATGGGATGGCTGCAGCCCTTCGCTCTGCAGTTCTGTCACGGGGGTGATGCAGGCAGCCTCCTCCAGGCAGCAGGAGCAAAACCAGCTTCCCGTAGCTGCAGACGTAACGAGGCACATCCAAAGAGCAAACCCATTAGCTACCAAAGGCACCTTCCCTGATGATGCGTTTGGCCATAAATGAGTCAAAATCTGCTGCGTTTCCGCTGGAGCCCCAGAAGGACCCAGGACTTTCACTGCTGTCACTAGACTAGCAGATTTCTCGCAATTATAGCAAATGATTTTACAGGGTTATCTGGAAGGAAGACATTTAGATGTGCAAAGCATCCATTAATCATGAATAATTAATAATTAACAATTATTATTTAAAATACCAGGGCAGGAAAAAAATCCCGGTGTGGATATTTTTGATTTGTAAATGCCAGGCTTTTAATTAAAAGAGACGGAACATAATCATCCGTCAGCTGTTTTTAACAACTGGCATTCTGGGGTTTGGCTGCTAGATGCCCTAGGCAGAAAAGGGCAGGGGCTTTGCCGGAGTGGTGGGAAGTTTTGAGTCTGGAGGATGTGCCCTGACAGAAATACCCAGTCCTGGGGCTGGGAGCCTTGGGGGATTTCTCAGGATTTAGAATCATAGAGTCATGGAATGGTTTGGGTTGGAAGGGACCTTCAAAGCCCACCCAGTCCAACCCCCCTGCAAGAAGCATGGACATCCCCAACCAGATCAGGTTGCTCAGAGCCCCGTCCAACCTGGCCTGGAATGTTTCCAGGGATGGGGCATCCACCGCCTCTCTGGGCAACCTGGGACAGTGCTCCACCACCCTCAGTGTAAAACATTTGGTCCATTTGGGCCATCACTCAGATAACCACTGCCTTGTCCTTTTAGTGCCAAGAGGGGAAACGTCCAGCTGGTTTGTGGCACGTGCCAGTCCTAAAGCAATCTCTCTCCTGGGGATTGCTGGGAAACTCTTGGTTTGTATAAACCACAGATGAATTCAAGGCCAGGTTGGACTGGGCTCTGAGCAACCTGATCTGGTTGGAGATGTCCCTGCTCCTTGCAGGGGGGTTGGACTGGATGGCCTTTGAAGGCCTCTTCCAACCCAAACCATTCTGTGATTCTATGATTCTATGAAGACAGCAGAAGCAAGGAACAAGAGGGAAAGCCCAGGCTAGAGCTGCACAAACAGCTAATTTCAAACCCTGGTGAATTTGTTGACACTACCACTTACCAGTCCCACAATGTTATCCTCATCCAACAGTCAAAAACCAAATTTTTATCCACAACACCCATCTCCCTCCATCACCACCGATCTACCTCCAAGCTCTTCGTTACGCCCTGGCGCAGACATTTCACCGCCTCTCAAACATCACCCAGTAAAACCAACCCTGAGGGCGCTCCACGTGCTCACCATTTTGTGTGACTGAAGGCGGCAGAGGGACACAAGCACACAGCCGCAGAGTTCGCGCTGACGCCTGTGTATCGGTTATTGGTTGATTAATCAATAGGCTTGATCCTTTTCAGGCACTTAGAGAAACCTGCCTAAGAAGAGCAATTACTGTTCGGTGGGTTTCTGGTACCTATATCCCCACTCAAATCACCTGTGATTGAGAAGCAGCTGCAGGCTGGGTTTCTTTAGCACGAAATAGCTCGTAAAAGAAAGGTCGCCGATCCACAGCGCTTGTTTTGCGGGTGAAGAGCAGCATCCGATACTGAAAGGTAATAGAGGTCTTTTGTACAAAGAATTCCCACCTGAAATCCTCGAAATCGTGTAAGTAGACTGCATTAGCTACACATCATAAATATTGATGCTGTTGCTAAGGGGAAGGAGGGCTGGGTTCAATGTTAATGGACTGGTGTTGGTATGCTGAAACCACTCCAGGGAGCAAAAGGGACAAAACACTGCTGTCAGAGAGAGAGCCGAGTGTGTCCCCTGCGGCTTCCGGGCAGGACTCGTACGGCTGGCCCCGGGAACGCGCACAGCTCGATACACACGCGGGTCCCTCCTCGTACTCCTTCTCCGAGTTTTGGGTTAATGAGGCGACCTTATGGAGACAGCAGCCGGTTTTGCATCTGATCTTAGGTGGAACGCACATCGTAGGCATGGGCCGTGCGCCTTCACGCCTGGACCTTGCGTGAGCGGCACCGGTGTCTGGCTTCAGATGCATCCCCTGGGGAGGGGGGAACTGCAAGGCTTTGGGTGCAGCAGGCACACGCTGCTTTCTGCATGGGTGGCCGAGGAGCCTGTGCAGCTACTTGAGGAAGACACAGCTCTCACATTTTCATCACGGGGTCTTGCTGGAGCAGGATGGTTTTGGAGAGGCCCTCAAGAGGTCTGCCCTTGGGAGTTTGTCCTTGTTCCACAGAGCTGCAGGAATGAAGACGTCCTGCGCCACGGCATCCCCTGCCCCGCAAGGCTCTGCATGCCCTGACGCGGGAGGGGACAACTAATTAAGGAGACAGGCTCCACACTAAGTAAGATCATGACTGACCCTTGGAGCACCCCAAGCTGCTCTACAGCCCTGGCCGTGACCTGAGCTCTCCCAGCGGGTTGCGGGAGGCAGAGCCAGCCCTGTTGTCTTACCATTTTCCCACTCCACTGAACCAGTGCCCTCCATTTCCCTGCAGCACTCCAGAACCTGAAGAGCCCTGAATGGATTTGGCATCTGAGAAGACAACGCTGACAACCAGTGGCTGGACATCCCCTCCCTCCTTTCCCCCTCTGTGTTTTTCCACTCCCTGCCTTTACAGTCCCGACAGTTTCCAAATTTCAAGTGCACAAGGTGTTACACAGGCCAAGCTTCTGCGGCTGTTTGTTATTCACAGCAGAACAAGACCTAGACAGCAAATTGCTTTGTTGATCCTGTGAAGGGAATCGATCCTTGCCGGCTTAGTGCCTCTGACATGTTTATCGCCGGCCGGGTGCGGGGAAGGATGCTGGCGGCAGGGCCAGGAGGGGTGGCCCAGTTTGTGGAGCCCTGGGGCTCCCAGGCTCCCCAAGCTCTGGCTGGGATTAACTGGTGGGCTTTCGAAGCCAGCAAGCAGGGTTCTGGTTGTCTGGTTGCCCAGGCGGGAACAAGCTCTGGTATCCCATCTGCGGACAGCGAGCGGCGCGGGCGTGAATGGGAATTAAAAGGCGGGGGGCGGGGGGGTCCAGCTGAGCGCAGGAGGGGTCTGGGGGGATGCTGAGGAATGGAGTTTTCTCCCATCAAGAAGTCAGCAGGACCTCTGAAAAGGATTTAGGTGCTAATGGCTTTCGTTGTGCCTCAGCCATTACATCTTGGGCTTTACAGTGCTGAAGAGCTGCCCGCCCTGGCGCAGGCATCCCTGCTTACATCCTCCAAAGACCAAGTCCCCCGCTCACCCCCTCGCCTGTCCCGCAGGAGGCCGAGCGCAGTGAAACCCCGTCGGTTCAGAGGCACCAAACCGGCCACCGGGCTGGCAAGGAGCGGGCTGGTTTTATTCCCGATTCCCGACACTGCGCAACACGGTTCAAAGCTCACTCTGAGCTGAAGAAAACAAGATGAGAAGCAAACACAAACTGAATCCGGGCTGGAGAGAAAGTGATTACTCGTTAATGGACCAGATGAGGCTGTCCCAGCCTCGCCATTCAGGCAGCAAGTCCCACCCGCTGGCAGCCTCTGCCGCAAACTTGTGAGAAAAGCGAATCCTTCAGAGAGAATAACAGATCAGAAAGCTGCAGGACACACACGGATCGTTAGCGAAGCAGCAGCAGCAGAGCCTGTGCAGACACCAGGCAACAAACCCCGGGGCTGTGGGAGCAGCGGTGCCTACGCCGAGAAGGTCCAGCGCAAACGTCCCCGGAGGTGACGCTACCCAGACACGGAGGTGGGGAACGCGTGCGTTGCACCAACGCGGGCCGTCGGCAAACGACGCGACGCGTAAGCAAACATCGCAGGAAGGCAGCTCCTCGTGGTCCCAGTGCCCGCGCACAAATCCCATCGACGGCAAACGGGATCGGTGTGCAGGTTGTGCCGGTGTTTAGTCAGCTTCGCGTGAGGCCCGTAAATCAGATAATTTTCCAACCCACGCGTGTCTCAAAGGCGTGTGTCCGATGGCGCCTGGTTTGACGTTGGCTTTTACTTTTGCTGATCTAGACCCAGCGCTTTGCCACTCCAGCATCTTTCCCCCGACAGCTCATCGATTATCAAGCTGGAAGGGACAACAATCATATATTCATTTGATCTTGTTTATAGTATTGGTCTGTCAGACTTCCCTGAATCGATTCCCATTTAAACCAGAATATTTCTCACAGGAAAAAAAAAAAACCAAACAAAAAAATCTAGACATGGCAGAAAACTCTTGTAAAGTCCCCTCTCCTTGTGCTCCTTGTGCCCAGGATCACAGCCAGCCACCCGTCAGCATCACTGCGGCCACGGGGAGCACCCAGAGCTCCCACTTCCCTTTGCTGGAACGGGCAAGGATTTGAGCCATCGGTGGGTGGGAGGGCAGCGGTCTCTACCTTCCCCCTACGACGAGCAACGGCCCGGGACCCCCCCGCCACGGGGACCCTGCCTGCGACCCCCCGGCAGCACTGCCTCCCCATCCCCGAGGGGTTCAGCCAATTAACGGTGCACCCGTCGTGCTGCTGCAATTGCACCCTGTATTGCTCTAAACAGTAACAAAAAAATAAAAAATGGTTGCTGGGACTAAAGACTTGAAAATCCATTAAAGGATTTATTTTTTATTTTTTATTTTACCCAATCCCTCGGGGGTTTGAAAGCTCATCTGCGTGTTACTGCTGCAAATGGAAAACCAGAATAAATGCATATTTGAAGTAATAAAAGCCCTTTCGTACTAAATCTGAGTACAAATTAACAATTACTAGTGCTGTCTAATGCTTTTCTGCTTCAACATTTTCATTTAACAGCCGTTCTTTTATCTTCAATGCTCCAGTTAGGTTTGGGTTTTTTTTCTCCAAGACGCTCATTGTTAGGCTGGGGAGGGGAGTGTTGTTTTGTTTGGGATTTTTTTTCCTTTCTTTCCAATTTAGCAGCAGGAGGAAAGCATTTTATTTGCTGTTCAGAGAAAAAAGGGGAAAAAAAAAAAAAAGAGAAGCGAAGGAAAGGAGCCAGCACTCCGGCTCTGGCACAGAGCCCTCGCCACGCTCCGGTGCCGGAGATGGATGGGCTGGGAGCCGCAGGGGTGACGCCGCACCCTCACGCGACAGCTCTGTTAACAGGGGCTGGGACCAGCATCCTCCTGAGCATCATCTTGGGAGGATGGGGCTCCGTGTCCTCCTCACCCCACCCCGCCCTGTGCAAAGTCTCTTGCCTTTCTCCAGGGCTGAGGATCTCAAAGCACCGATGGAAAACGAGCAAAGGAATTAGCAGTGGGCGTGAAAACAGAAGGTTTCCCCCAAGCCCTGCCCGAGCGCCGCGCGTGCTGCCTGTTCACACACCATTAAGTTTATGGGGAAGCACACGACGCAGCCGGGATCCCAACAACCGCTGTTGATTAGCGCTCCGCAAACAAGCAGGGCTGATAGGTCCAAGCACAGCGGCATCGCCAGAGAAGAAAGGATAGTCCGTTGGAAATCTCTCAGAGAGACACTACCCGATTTCCAGCTGTTCCCGCCGGACAGACTCCAGATCCTTGTAGGTCACGGAAGGTTTTGGTTTGTGATGCTGGGAACGAGCTGTGATACAAACCTCATCCCGCGTGGGGGCACGGCAGGGAACCGGCTACCGTCACCCACATCGGCGCTGACCCATGTGAGCATCATCCCTGTGTGTAAAGAGAGAAAAAGAGGGATCCTCAAGAAAACTCATTTTCACTTGTCTCAAAATTTTGGAGAAGGGCACAAAATACCCATTTAAAAAAAGAAACCTATTTGCATATTTTGCATAACTTCGCAGGAAATGCTGTGTGGTTTTGCTCCCCCTAAGAGCCATTTCCAGCTTCTCTTTGATCCAGTTCCTCACATCGCCCATAAAGCACGGCATCAGGAAAGCTCCAGCGGGGACCTCTCGTACGGAGGAGCAGGGAGCACCACGGGCTCTTACCGCTGCTTGAGACCGCCCTGGGCTCCCTCCCGTCCTCACGGGGAGGCTTCTGCCACAACAACTGGAGTAGCACAGCAAAGTCCAGCTCAGGCAGGGGTCACGTAAGGAAGTTTTGGAGCATTTCCTTGGCAATGGAGAGTTGTCCGAAGGGTTGAAAACACCGAGCCCCTTTGGGACTCTTGAGCCTTTTCCTGAGAAGCAGTGGGATCCAGCGTCCAGGACACTGCGCAGGATCTCAGGAGACCCAAGGGCCTCTCCTGGCCCTGCTGCTGGTTCATTAAGTGACCTCGTGATCGCCCTTTCTGGCCTGCACCCATGAGATGGGGACAGCGGGATGCTCACCCGCTGCTGTAAAGCGCTTTGAGATCTCCAAGAGAAACAGGAGGGTCCAACAGCGCCTCACTGGGGGTTCCATTTGGGTATTTGGCTGGTTTTAAACGCAGTTCCTCTCAGTTGCCTCTGTGTCTCACCAGGGAGATCAAGGTGCTCTCAACGAGGCCGTTTCACACCTTGAAATTCAATTCATCGCAATCAGCAGCAGCGGCTCCGAGAGCAAATGGAGAACGCCAAGAACGTCGTCTCAGTTAATAAGAGAACAATTTAACATGTGGCGGGGTTCCTTTCCCTCTGCCTCCGTTCAAACAGCCCAGCAGACATTTGGAGTCGCCTCTAAGTAATTTAGTGGAAAGGCTGCTATGATTTCAATCCCCCATCCACCCTGTTGCCATCCGGCAATGCTTCTTGTCACCAGCTAACGGCATTTAAAATATTTACAGCCCTGTCTTTCCCCTGGGGAAGGATCAGAATAAATCATTGTGGCCGACAATAAATCAAAAATTAATCTCCCGAAAGCACGAGGCCTGTCCGATCCCTCAAATAACAAGCAGCAGAATTTATCAAGTAAATTGGTACCGGCGTCTGCGTGGAGCTGGCGTGGGGCGTAATGGATGGGGTGGAAGGGCAGGCGGCTCAGCCAGCCCGGGGAGCTCAGGCACTGGGGGAAAAAGCTGGGGTAGGGCTCTGGGGTTCTTAAATGTCACCTTCCCCCTTCACCCGCGTGGGTGATGCTGGATCCCCCGCTCCCCTGCATCCCCGAGACCAGTGCCAGCCCTCGGCCCCAGCAGCACTGGCTTTCCCACCGCTGGAGCTTGGACGGGGCCACGGGAACAAATTCCCATGGGAGTGAATTCCCACCGGCCGTATCTCAGCATCCGTGCCCGTGCAGCCCTTGCGGGGACCAGCAGCTCAGGCTGAGCACAGAAAAAGGTATGGAGAGAGAAGTTATAAGGTTTACATAGTAATGGTCATTTTTTTTTTTTGTCTTTTCCAACGTATAAATCCTAAATACACTCATCCTATTGCCACATCTTTATAATGACTGGTTTATCCTGCCACTGTTCTGCAGGATGTTCTTCTTTTCAACCTCCCTCACACTATACTCGTACACAGACATTTAACTAAGAAGTTTTCTGCCGAGGCAGCCCCAGCTCCAAAGCCTTGCGGCTGCCGCAGGGAGGGCTCAGCACCCGGATCGCAGGGTTCAGGATGCTCCTGGAAAGTCGGAAAAATCCACCGCTCCGACTCCTGCACGCAGCATCAGCGGAGGAGCTCTTAGAGAGAAGAGAGGGCGAGGTGAAATGGGAGATGGGGGCACAGGGACCGACCCTGGATCTCTGGGATGCCCTGCCCTGCACAGGGGTCTCGGCAGCGCCCGCCGCCTTCCCGGGAGAGGCTGAGGCATGGGGCTCGCCAGCGAGGAGAGGCAGGTCTCTCGAGTTCGGGTGGAAACCGCTCACTCTGTGGCGAGTGGAGCTCCGAACAGTGCCTGGATGCTTTGATGTAGATCACATGTGAAAGCAGCGTGAGGTGGGGAGCAAAGAGTTTGGATGAAACTCTCTCTCTCAGTCTCCAGAGATTTTTTTTTTCTTTCTTTCCATGGTACGAAGCCCATGCAGAAGCGATGCTGCCCAGGAACGCAGCCACGGGGCCGGCTGTAAAACTCCGCTGCTGCAAGCGACGTGTGAAACCACGCACAGAGCTGCCAGCATCCTCTCTGCTCCCTGCTCTCTCACAAATTCTCCGACCCCCTGCCCTGCCATCGCAGCGCCGGCCGACCTGAGGCTCTAGCCGTTACTGCTCCTTGAAAAGCTGATTTATCCGAATACCAAAATAGCTCTTTCCCCCTCCCTTTGCAGCCGCTATATCTGCTTTTCCTGCAGCGGAGGTAAAATTTCCTTTTGATCTTTCTTTCCCCCCCCCCTCCCCCCACAACAAATTAAGGCTAAACTCCTCTGCAGTAATTGCTCCCAACAGACTCACCGTGGGCACCTCCTCTCTTCCCGCTCCAGCTCAGCATCTAGATGTTTAGTCAATCCTCTAAAAGAAGGAGACGGATGAAGAGATTAGAGGAATTTATAGAGATGACCCCAACTCTGCAAAGGCAGCGCAAATATTTAACTGGAGATCATTGCTGGGACGTGTGCTGGAGTCCCCAGCGCACAGGGCACGGCTTCGACGCTTCTCTTTTAAATTTGCTTTTTGTTAAAGCTTCTCACTACGTTTGGAGGCTCTGAACTGCAGAGAGCGCACAGATTTTTTTTTTTTTGGTGATGTTATTAATATGTGTATGCAAACATTAGTTTTGAAGACACATGATTTATTTGGTGTCATAGCTGCAAGGCTGGCTAACCTAAGCAGCAAATTAACTTGGGAAGTGCCAGGGTGCATTAGTTTGACTGACAAGCAAACAGCCTGAACCGGGTCAGCAAATTTGTTAGGTGCCTTTGCGTTTTCCTTAATGGAATCAGAGAGATCTCTTTAACAATAAATTAATCTCTGTCAATAGCACACGTAATAGGGTTTTCCTGATAGACAGCTTCCCAGGAGTCTCCTCCTTCCTCTCCTACGTGCTCCTCTCCAGCACTGGACCATTGTGTGCTCGGATGGCAGCAGAGTTCCCAGTCCCCCTCCAGAGACTGGTGGGTTGCTCCCAGTAGGACACGTCCTTCCGCTGCACGGTTCAGGGGAGGATTCAGGAGAGCAGGGTCTGCCCACAGCTCGGCTGCTGGAGGAGGAGACCTCTCCTGAGGTCTGAGCACAGCACTCAGCATCACACTTTTATTTTTGTTGTTGTTATATTATTGCATTTTGTCCATAAACATTGCACTCTGAGTTTTCTCTTCATTCCATTTTCTCTTAACTTTGCCAGAATAAGTCAGACTTGTTATTCCTCCTCGGGGACAGACACTGCAGTGTGTCCTTCCAGCCGAGGCACCATCCGTCCCTGTCCCCATCCCTCTGCTGCAGTGCCCACTTTGCAGGCACTGGGGTGCAAGCTCTAACATGGAGCTTGCACAGAGCGGGTGATGGCGATGGGGTCCTTCCTGGGTGAACCTCCCATGGACACAGGCCCCAAACCACACTGGTTTTAGCAAAAGCCCTGGGCACGTCCCTGTTGCCTTGCAAACTGCTGCATAAGGAGGTCAGCTTCACAACTCCTGTTTTCTTCCTCTGTGCTAAACACCAAGACAGCAAAGTTTTTGTTTATAAAGTTATTCTGAGGTTTTAACAGGATTTCACAACACTTGCCAACTGTATACACACGTGGGTGGGTGTTGACTTGAGTGTTTTTGTCGTTACACAGATGAGATTACTCCGTTCAAAAGAAAAGTCTCCTTCCATCTCTTCACGCCCATTTCTCCAGCAACTCCTCTCTATCCAGCTATCAATCATGTTTCTGCGGCACATCCATCTACCACGTAATTATCTACTCATGATACTTTATGGCTGGGCTATCCGTGCGTATTTCTATTTATCTTTCTCCACACAAACACTCCTCTGCTTAGTCTAATTGCTCTTTCAAGTCTTCCCTGCTCCGCTTCCCCACGGGCACCAGTTTGCTCATGGTCCACATTAACTCAACTGTGGTCGCACGCCGAGTTTGACGACGACCAGGAGCTGAACCTGAGTTTACACTTGTTCCATGATTTACACTTGTTGGGCTTTATTCTCACCACGTCCTTCTTTTATATGGCATTTCCTCCACTCCTATTTGTCTCTTCTTTCCAGATGGATGTGGCGGAGTGGGGAAGATTGGACTTCAGAGCTGTTGCAGAAGGAACGTCTCAGTACATTGGATCTGGGTCTCCAGCAGCCCTGCCCAACGCCTCAGCCGGACTTTCTCTTCCCTCAAAGCAGCAGGAAGCTGTTTACGATTATACGAAGAGGCTCTTTACTTACCAAAATTACTACCAAGAACATATAGGAAAAAAAAAAAACAAATTATGAAATGAAAAGATTGCTAAACTGCATTTTCCTGCCAAAAATCAAGGCTGCCTTTGGCTCAGACTTTGGTCTTCTCATATCATGCAGACCAATTTGCTTCTTCCCTGGAGGAAAAGGGAAACTCTGGCCCCGTTGGGATGTCACTCGCATTTACTGGGGCGGTGTTTTGTGGTCACCCAAGGAGAGGATGAGCCAGGAGTGATGTGCTCACTGCCTGTCACGGGAGATGGAGGCAGAGGGGAGGATGGAGCACGCTCCCTCAGAGCATCTGAGCTTGTCAAGGCGCGAGGAGCTAAAATTGGTGCCTACCTGACATGCCGAAAGGAACCTGAGGCTGCCGTACAATTACTCCTCCAAATGCAGTGGTGTTTATCCTGCAGCAATTTTCCATAATTACACTGACGGTACCTGACAGCCCCACGTCAGCCGCCGCAGGAGCAGTCCCTGGCAGCTGACGTTCTCGCTGCCGTGCTCCTTTTCCCTTGGAGCTACTCTCCAGCTTTCTGATTATTTCAATGACTTTTGACAACAGATCTCAGGTCAGGAAAGTTGAATCTGGACACATCCTGGCTTCACCAGGGACAAGAATTCAGCCACCGGCCGCAGGGGAGCCAAAGACGCCTCTGGCCGCTCCGAGGTGGGTACGAGCAGCAAGCAGCAGCATTTGCAGTTGGCAGCAGTGTTTGTTTCCTAACAACCACACAAGCTGGAAGGTGATCAGCTCAGGTTTATTTACACAGGGGCTGAGCTGTGTAAATCACTGCCAGCCCACTGACTTCAAGGGAAAACAGTGGATTATCCCACCTGGGATCCAGCTCCCTGCGGCACAAGGATGTTCTTGGCCACAAGGCACGTTCCTCCCCGCTCCGTGACTCTTTCAACGCCCACCAACATCACCTACAGCTTTTATATTTTGTGTCTGGTGACACAAGTGTTTCTTCTGGAAGGAAGCTCGCAGCCTGAGCTGCAGGGGAAAGCTGGATGCAGCACAGGTCCTCTCGGCTTTCTGCACTGGAAGGATGGAAAGCTGGGAAGACATCTCCCTTTCCACAGCCATCCCTTCCACATGCTTCCCTGTGCAGGCACGAAAATCCGGGCATGCTGCTTCCACCAGAACTCAGTTTTCTCTGCTGGCTCTAGGTGGATTCAATTTTAAATTGCCTTGCTTCCTTTGAAACCTCACTGGGGGCTCTCCCCATAAGGCTTGTCTAAAATTTTCCATCTCGACTTTCAACTCAATGAAAATTTTCATGGAATTTGCCCTCTTTGGGAGAAAGAGGAAGCCTGTTTTTCATTAGAAAAACAAACAAAATAATAAAGGTTTGAATTTCTGGATGAAATTATTCATTTTTCAGGTGTCAATCAGCTTTGGGCTTTTCATTTTCTCAGGCTGTTGATGAAAAAAGAGTGTATGAAGTGAAAGCCCAAGCCCCCAAACCATGCAGCCACCCTGGGAACCTTGCTGATCCAACCTGCCTAGGTCTTCCTCCGGGCTCTGCTTTGCCCTGCTCTTCATGCAACGATGTAGAAACACTCTCCTGCGGCCTCGTGCCTTGGTAATCGCACTCCTACACCCCAACCTTCCCTCCTGCCCTCCAAATGTCCACTGAAAATGTTGCACACAGCTTTTCCCTTCTCCTCGCATCCATTACTGATGAGCGCAGCCGCGTGAGACCTCAGCGCAGCATCCTGCCGTACGGGGCAGGCACCGCGTGTGCTGTACAGCTCCAGGGCTCGCTTTGCGGAGACGAGGGAGTCCTAACAATTTCCAGTGGCGCTGCCAAGTCATCTGTTCTCCTGGTTCTTAAACGGAAAGCTTGGCTCCCCCCCTTCCTCCAGAGAAGCCATCTGGAGAAGTCTGGTGAGAGACGGAGAAGAAATGCAGGGGACAGATGTGATCTTGTGTTGAACACACTCCCAGAGAGGCTGCTCCGTACTTATTTTTGATCAGGACAGTGGGTAGCTAGACAGCAGGTTGGGGAATGTAAATAACCTCCCTCAGCCGAGTTGGGGTTTTTTTTGTTTTTGTTTTTTTTTTTTTTAATTAATTCACTTTGCTGCATTTCCCCTCTTGTTTGCGCACTGCATGGAAGCCCGGGATGAGGCGCGTTCATGGGCGCAGCGGGCCAGATCCTCACCACGCCGCTCGGTCTCCAGTATACCAGTGCCAATTTGCACCAGCCAGAAATAAGGTCCCCCCGCGTGGGGCTCGGTGCCACTGACGACTTAGGGCTGCCCAAGTGGTTTGTGCAGGGAGGTGATTTAGGACACTTCCAGGCTTTTGTCCAGCATTTAAAGTGCAGACCAGCAGGAATTTCAGCACCCAGCTCCCTGTTGTCCATGTTTCTTCAGCCGCCTTCAACAAGAGCCATGTGGGTAGCAGAGATTCTGAGCAGTGGGTCAAAAGAGGGAGCAGAAGGTGCCCCCAAAAAGCCTGGCCCTCACCATTCCAGGATGCTCAGCAGGGAAAACTGTGCTTCTCAAGGGAAGAGGAACCAGCAAGGGCTCCTGTGCTGAGGCTGATGGTCCTGGATGGATGGACCCACCAAAGCAATCATCCCAACCGTGCCCTACACACGCCCTCAAGCTCCCCAAGGGTTAATCAGCCCTGATCCTGCAGGGATCATTTGGGACAATCAGACTTCGTGTGCCATAATGGAAGAAAATAGCACAGCAAAGCCTGGGGGATGTGGTAATGGAAGCTTTATCACCCTAACTGCCTCTTCTTCTGACCCCAGCAGCTAGCCAGATAATTGGGTTTGCACAGCTAAAGAAATAATTGGGATTGGGACTGAGCAGGACCGTGAGGACAGCTTGCCCCGGGTGCAGAGCGATGCCCACATCTCTGTGTTTGTGGTCAGTGGTTCTCTGGGGCTTAACCCAGAGCCAAACACCGTGGGTCATTTGAAAAGCTGGGGGGAAGCAGCACCCACAGGCGCATCCCAGATGAGGAGGAGGGCTGCGATCTGCCCAGGCTGATGGAGAGCTGCTGGTTCACACCAGGGAGGGACCAGCCCAGCTCCTGAAGCTTGTAAATCGCCCTGTGCACAGCTTTAATTCCTGCCTCTGCATGCGGGGTCGCGGGGAGAGGGACCAGGCTAGCGGTAATTACCATTCCTGCGGGAGAGGATACTTTATTCCCGCGTCAACGGCAAAGACTCTGAGCAAGTTGTACAGAACGTCCATACATAACTAACTGCCTCATTATTTATAATAACCCGGTTTATTCTGCGCTCAGTCCCGTATACAAAATGATTTCCGAGGCCGTTGTCGGGGGAGGATTAAGAGCAAGTTCTTGCACTGAATCGGGGAGCAAGCCCCACCAGAAACAGCCCATTCACCTCACCCAGGTGTTTTCATCACACCCGTTCGTATCGGCAGCTTCTCGCGCCCAGGGTTTAAATGGCAGCATAACCTCTTGTATTTATAGCACTTGTACAGCGTGGCATATTCATTTGCTGTACGCACAAACGTGAACTAATTAGTGGACTTAATTAGTGTGATGCTGCAAAGTGAAGAAAAATGAAGGGGAGACAGAAAGGAAGAAAGACAGACCAGAGCGGGAGGGATGGGGAAGAAAAAGGGAATATAAAAGACCAGGACAGTTGAGAAAAACAGATAAAAGGTCTGTATAAAAATAGAAACCAACATGTTCTACCTTATTTTTGCACAGCATGGCTCTGCATATCAACAGCTACAGCAAGGATTCCCACCTAGGGCTCCCAGGCAGCTCTCCAGGGGAACAGCCATTGCCAGGAGGGAGTGACAGATGAATCCTGCCCCGTAAAAGAAGTGGGTGTCCCCATGATTGTCTCTGCACCCCGCAGGCACCAGTCCTGCCAGCTGTGAGCTTTTGGCCCCTGCACCCCAGCCCCTGGGCTTTTGGCTGAAAGCAGGCTGGAGGATGGACCTGCTCAGGAGAGGCTGAAAGGGAAGAGATTTAACAAGCAAACGGGGGCTGAAGATTAAGACAGACTGATGTGCTGGACACAGCGCAGGAGCCTCAGCATCTCTTTCAGCAACTTGGGTTTGAGTCGGTCCTTCAGCAGCGCTTCAGGCATCCAGTCCCGGCCAGGCGGCAGGACCATGCACTCACGTACACCGGCTGCGCGTTCAGACTCACGTGCAAAAGCCCACAGCGTGGACGCGCCGCGTCCCTCCATCCTCCGCTCATACGCGTACCTCCTCCCCATCCCAAGTTCGGTTACTAAGCACTCAGGGTCCCTGCTCCTCCTCCTTGCCGATGCACTTCCCACCGGGAAAGCAGAGCGCGGCGAGGAGAATAGCAGCACTCAAAGCTCTCACCTCTCTCCCCCAGGGAGAAGTCATTTACTTTTCCAACCGGCAGCACAGTTTGGGTTTTCATCCTCCCCACTACTCAGCGAGAACATGAAAGAGGTTAAGGATTTCTCTGCCTCCCGGTCTGCGTTGGCCTATACCACACACTGCGGATGATAAGGCATTAAGGCTCTCAACTAGAGAATTTCTCAAGGCAATATTGACTAAAAGGTTTCCGTAAGTGTCCCCTGACAGGCAGCATTTGATGGGGTTTAGAGGCAGCGGCGAGCTGCGGCTGGGTTTAGGAGATCTGCTCTCAGTGCCCCTCAGGCAGCTGGCTCTCAGACACCCCTTCGATTACAAGTAACCCCCCTAGTCTGGAGCACAATGACATTTTAAAACAAGGAGCTTGTCCCTCTGTGTCTCAACAAGCCAGGGTAATAAAAAAAAAAAAAAAAAAAAAAATCACAGTTATGAAGAGCCCAGTGCTCGGAGCTGGGGAGCTGCCACGGACAGCATGGGCAGTTGCAGGCAGGATGCTCCAGCGTAGTCCGGAGTTCACCAGCTGCCTGCATCTCAAGTTTTCAGGCTAAGCTGAAACTAATAACATGATGGCTTGCCTCTAAATCCAGCTCAATTTGTATGGGAAGAGATGCAGGGACAGAGCCCAGGTCACCCCGGCAGCCTAGGGCAGTGGCGAGAAGCAGAGCCCCCCATCCCCTCTCCTTTTCCCAGTGCTGGTTTTGGGGAGGGGGAGCGGGGCTCACGCCCGTCTCCCATCGCAGGCAGCAAACCCACGGCGATGCCAGGGGCCAATGCCGCCAGCCCCAGTTTGGGCTGGGCACTGGGAGCTCTGCCCTCCCCGCGCGCTGGCAGCGGCAGCATCGGCAGAGTCGCACGTCGGTTTTAGAAAAACGGAACTATAGATAGACATCCCCCGACTTTTCACCGCCGGCGCAGGCGGTCAGGGCTTAAAGCTGTCTGTTGTCAGTCCCAGTCCGCTAAACCCAATGGCGATGTGTTTTAAATGTTATCTGTCCTGCACAGGAAAAGCAGCCCCTGGTATAACAACAACAAGTTCCACACATCCCTCCCAGACCCCCTTTTCAGTAAATCTTTAATTAAAATTCCTTCTGGCGCCCAGCCCCATTGATTCGCTGAGGGGCTGGTGGAAGCGGGGGGACCCGGGAGAGCCAGCCCTCGCTGCTGCCGCGCCGCCTTCCCGCGGAACAGCTTCCGATGGATTTTTGCTATTGCTTGCTGCTGGGTACCAGGCCTCCAGCTTTAACCCCTCTCCCCCCCCCCAAAAAAAAAATAATGCAGCCTGCGTTCCCAGCTCCTGGCACAGGGCTCGGCAAACTTTGCAATGAGAAAAAAAAAATTGTAGTATACATACACACAGATTGTTCTATAAAGATAAAGCAAGATAATGATAGAAAATTGAAAATGGAGTCCCAGCAGGTCCAGTCCGCAGAAGGATGCACGCAAGTGCCAGACGCACTGGGCACAAAGCCCCAGAGCTGAGCCACAAAGAGCTCACGCAGCCCGCCCTGGGTTCCCAAACACACCGGCACAGAGTCACTCAGAGAGAAAGAAAAGCTGGTCTGTTAGGCTTCAGCATCACAGCCAGGAAAAAAAAAAAAAACAACAAAACCCACCAGCAAAAATAAGAAGAAATTATTCCATTTAAAAGTCTTCCTTAATAAATCAGCCTGGACACAAACTGGGACTATATATAGATGCTGGATAAATTCTTGCCGGCTGTAGGACGGCACAGTGCAGCTGCTTCACTCCGAGCTGTTTCAGCCGAGCGCCTGTGTGATGTTCCGGTGCATCATTGTGCCGGGCTTCCATCTGAAAATGCAGCTACAGGTGCCGTGCTGATGGAGCCTGCACGGGCAAAAGCAGCACTCCAAATCGGGGACCCAGCTTCGCGTGCCAACCCAGAGCCCCCTGACAAAGCCCGATTAGCTGGAGTGTGGGGTGCTCCCGGCAGGATGGGTCTCAGAGGGAGCTGGCTGTCATCCCCAGCACGCTGCTGCCCAGGGAGCCGGTTCGATCCCTCTCTGCTCTGGCACATTTGGGAAACCAAAATCACCGCTCGGCTGGAGCCAGCGCATCAGGTTCTGAGCATCTCAGCAGGCAAGCCCTGTCCTGCCCAGCCACACCGCCTGGCCCGGTGGAGCATCTCCTTGGGAGAACAGGGTCATTAAATGCTCAGTTTTCACTAGCAGGGGTTGACGTGGGAGCAGGGCAGTCCTTTGCAAGCAGGAGCTGTGCTGGAGGAAGGCAGAGCTCTTGGGAAGAGGGGGCTGCTGCAGAGGAGAGCCTGGAAACTCCCTTTGGACCCGGTCTTGCTCGAAAGAATAAACAAATCCTGAAAGCTTCACCCAGCCTCCAAAGTGCCTCACAGGCATTAATTAATTTTCAGTCTTGTGTGGGAGAGGATAGGAGCCGTGACTCCGGGAAAGCTGGCACCAGGTCCCTGCGTCTCCGGGCAGTGGGAGGGAGGTGGAGGGGTTGGATGGACCAAACCCAGCGCTCAGCACCAACCCACCCCTGACACAGCCCCAGCACCTCAAGGGGAGAAAACCTCTGTGAACTGACCCACCTGGGCCTGTGGAGAGTCAGAAACAACACTGATCCTTCTTCCTTCCATTAACAATTCTGGATCCCTATGATTTACCTAAAAGGAGGGACCAGAAAGTGTTTATTTTTGCTGTTTCTCCCTTAAAATTCAAGCATCTAATTCTCCATTACAAAGAGCCTGCCTTGCTCTCCAGGCGTGGCACCGAACGGAAGCTGACCATTAAACAACTCTGTGCAAAGCATTCGTGCACGGTCCCTGCTACCGCACTGTACGGGCAACCGGCTGCTCCACACGACGGGGCGCATCGCGGCGCATCTTGCGTTGTTCTGACCAAACCCAGCTGCTGTCAGCAGCCTGAGCCCAGTTACAGGCTCCCCTTTCCCTCTGCCGTAGTTTAGCTGCTTCCCCTGCTCCGCTATTTCCCCGTGCTGGGAGGCGGGCGACGCGCCCTCAAACCGAGAAGGACGAAGAGGGCGAGCGCTGAGACGGAGGCAGCACAGCGAGTCCCTCCACGTGGCAGCAGCCAGAGCTTTCCTTGCCTCCAGATCACGACATCTTCCCAAATCCCACGTTTACTTGTTTCCCACCTTGCCGTCCCCTATCAGCCCCTGTTATCTGATAAGTGCGCTGGGGCGGTGGGAAACAGCTGATTAGCGCTAACAGGAGAGCGCTGACACCTCACCAGAGAAATTACAAGGAACAAGAGATAAGCAAGGACCCTGGGCACGCCGAGATAACGCAGGTTGTGTTTCACGGCGCTCGCCCTGCCGAGGTAGCGCAGATATGAGCACGGACACCCTCGCGTAGGAGCATTGGTGCGTTCACCAGAACCTGAAGATACATATTTATCCTGACAGATGAATACATCAGATTCAGCAGAAGAAGCAATGTCAGTTAGCAATGCTTTCTTCTCCACAAATTACAGGAGACAGGACAGTCTATAAATAATACCCTTTGAAACTCCCAGGTGAGACCCTCAGCTGCATCACGGGCAATTGCCCATCTCTGAGGAGCCTCGAGACCCCAGGTCAGACCTACTGCACCAGGGAAAAACTGGATTGCTGAGCTCGGTGGACCTGCTGGCATCCCTGGAAGCTGAGGGACCACAAGGGCGCCTCCATTTATGCCCAGTAGACCTGGTGCATACAGCACTGGATGAATCCCACTCCACGGGGGCAAGACTTAGTGCCTGCGTGCCATGAGCTGATGGATTTATCCGTGCTGCAGGGAGATACGGAGCTTGACTGATCCACAGCTCCTGCTGCTGCAGCAAATCCTGAACCTGTGGACCGCAAGACAAATCTGAGGCTCCGGGGCTGTGGAGTTTTGTGGCTGCAGTTAATGTGCTTCCCTCTCTGTGCGCAAGAATGGCTCAGACAAAGGCATAGAAATGACAAATTGCACACCCTCCTGCAATTATGGTCACAATATGTAGGACGTATTTTTGACCTGGCAGCTCTAGCAGAGCCCCCTTTGAAGGCATAAAAGTCTCTCTCTTTGTTTATTATGCGACATCGGATGACACCACACACATCAGAGTGGCTAATTGCCTGGAGTATTCCAATGGGTGCGACTCTGCTGATCATAAACTGTCAGTGAAGGAAAATTACTGATAAACACACTATCTTGCCTCATCAGATAAATAATCGGCAGTATTATGAATGCATGAGCCAGCACAATTAGGACCTGAAGGTTGTGCCATATGTCACAGCAAAGCTAATTTCTCCTGGATTTGCAGTGAGGCTTATTACTCATTGTCACAAGCTTATTTGGAAGTGGATTCTGGGTTGATGTAAATCGGTGTAACTACGTTGGAGAGTGAGGCGGCTCTGATTTACGCCAGGTGATGAACTAGTCCATAGTGTCCATATGGGTCTGTAATTATCCATATGGACACAGATAGGGACATTCTGCACAGAACCACTACCATGCCTGACTCCGTTATGAGTCAAGATAATTAAAGAGGCTAATGTTGTGTTATATGCCCATCAAAAGTCCCAGGTTAGTAGGAGAGTAAGTTTTTAAGAGCTACTGGCCCTAAGTAGACAAAATAATGTCCATTTTGCTGTGTAGATTGGTTGAAGCTGAATTAGTGAGGGATTAACTTAATAAATACATCACACCAGCACTGGAAGTGTCACATACTGGCGGCAGACAGACACCTTAGTTTAAGGTTAGAACAAGCATCGCAAAGCGTGACTTCACTGCACGGGAAACACGTGGCAGAGGAAAAAACCTGCATCCAGACATCCCTGGACCAGCTTTCCACCCGTGCTGCAAACCGCGCGTCTCCGGGAGGTGGGAGGGGGCGGGTGGCAGGAGATGACTCAGCCTGCTCCGTGCTTCGGCAGAGACGCAGCGTGAGCAAGCAGAGGATGTTGTGCCTACCTGCGCGCTCACAGCTTCCTCGGAGGGAATCCTGAGGAGCACAGGATGCTCAGAACGAGCGCGCACACGGATTGGAGTGTGAACCTCCAAAAATCCTGGGGCTCGGGCTGTACAGAGTAGGTTCAAGACAGGTTTACGGTAGACTAAGCACAGAGAGCAGGATGGGTGCAGGGCACTTCTGCCTGCATCATGCAGATTAGCAAGCAAGAGAGCTGTGCTGGGCTTGATCTACTCAGGGATCCATCAGAAGTCAGCTCGCTGCTGCTCACAGGGCTTTGGGGAACAGGCTGGCTTATCCCCCTGCCCATCCGACAGCAGCCTCCCAACCCTCAGGGGAGCAGAGTATCGCTGGATTGGGTCACCGACGGATTTGGATGGTAGGAATTTTAATCTCAAGCCCCAAACCTACTTACTGTAGCCAACAAGGCAGCCCTCCCCAGTCAGTAGCTGTCCTGGGACCAGAGGTGATCCTGTCCCCTGCTCCAGGCTCTGCCAAGGCTGCAGAAATCCAAGGACTCTGGCTCCCCACATCCTTATGGAGACATGGCCTGGCTCACAGCTTCTGGAGCAGGACACTTGCCAGATTTCATCTGAGCCACAAAATGGAGGTCTGGACCATTCCTGAGGACTGATCTTCCTACAGCAGTGAGTTTACTAAAATAGTAACAGCCCACCTACTTTGCTGGCAGCCTTTCCACACGCTCAGCACTCCCGATATCCCCGCCTTGGGCTCTGCCCAGCACCGTTCCCCAGCCCCTCTCGAGCCTGGGGGAGCATTTTGGGCATGGAGGTGATGAACAGATGAGTGCCTGTTACGGCTGATTTATCACATCGTGTTGTGTCTCGAGATTCTTGATGGCTCGCAGGCTCTGCCATAGAAATGGGGCTCTTTTCCTGCCTCTTCCAGAGCCATGCGAACCACCAACAGGACTGGATAACTTATTTTATTCAGAACAGGATAGCAGAGCTAATAAGCACCAAAGCAAGCATTAACAAGGTCCTATAAATACCAGGGTTCCTCTCAAAAGCAGCAAGGGGGGCTCAGCTCCCAGTTACGTGCCTTGCAGCAAACCTGCGGCTTGGAACCTACGCAGCAATCCCCTCTGATCCGTTATGGGCTCACATTATCCACAGCACTAGCTCTTTTAATTTGACGTTTTCCTCCAGCTTTCCCAGCCTGGTTCAAACTCCAGCCACCGAAAGAGGGAATTTACATTTCCAATTCGTAGGCAATACAGTCCATTAGGTTTAACAAGTGAATGAACTTCACGTGTAACCTACAGCAAGCATCAGCTCTGTGGCTATTCATTTTAACTGATTACCTCGTTTGCTGTGTGCAGGAGCCCCTGGCGTGGCCATGGCAACTGGTTTTGCTTAAATGCAGCTGAACAGTAAAGTTAATTTTAGCTTAGGTGAAGAGGAAGCTGGTGCACCAAGGGAAGCTCAGTGCTAGGTTTCTCTTCTCCGCTTCTGCAATGGAAACGGCTCTGCCTGCCTGGTCCTTTGCCGTTGGCCGTATCCTTGCAGTCACACACCAGGTCCCATTGCGCATTCCCATTGCGGATGCCAGGCTTCAGGCATCCCTGCACCAGACCCCCCCGCCACGTTCTTTACTCATCCATAAGCCCCCCGAGCCACCAGCACAGCCCCTTAGGTAGGGTAGGTCTCTAACCCAGGTGGGCTGGCTTGCCCTCTCCCTTCCAGCGCTGCGTACATCACCCAGACCATTTCCTCTTAGTACACTACAAAGGTGTCAAAAATTTATTTTAAAAACCCAGGCCTGGGGACAGTCATGTCCCAGCCCAGTACACTCATCTATACATACTGATGTGAATATTCATACCTCAGCCAGAAAACACCATAAATAAGCTAGAAGTGACCTTAAACATAACTAGCGCTTTGGACCTAAGAGGTATATTTTGGCAGCTCTCATGTGGATGTGAAGTAGGTGGTAAACGGGCATTTATTTGAAGCAAATCTGCTTATTCCTCCAGCCCTTCCTGCAGGACTGTTAAGTAAGCAACACAAGGCAGCTTCAGAGCCCAGTTTCCCCAGTTTTATTCCAGCCAATGCTCACCTTCCAAAGCTTCCTCAGGGGCCAGGTTAGCAGAGCCTCCTTTGCTCTTTGGGCTTTTCAGCTCCAGCAGGCACCAGGCTGCATCCAGGCACCAGCACAACGCTCCGAGCTTACACCCAGTACGCGTGGGCACTGGCTGCTGCTGGTCCATCCAGGAGTCCCCACTCCACAGCCCAGTTTACCGACCAAGAAGGAGTTATCTCTCCCAGCAAATACACTGCAAACCGATGTGCACCAGCCCCCCAGCGTGCAGGGTGTACACATGCAATGCATGCATATATGTCGACGTGTGCTAGCATTTTCATTCGATATCCACACGCTGTATGAAAGCCATCATGACTGTCAGCACGTATGTACATATGCTCCGTAAGAACGCAATACTGAAATAAAAACAAGACCACAGCATGCCTTGCTTTGGCTCCAAACCGTTGCCTAGCATAAAAAAAAAGCCTGCTTGCATTTAAAAAAGTATAGTTATAAGCCTTTGTATTGACTCAGGCGGCAGCTCTGCTGGGTCGCTGCAGCCCTGAGTCCCTGCAACGCCCATCACCCACCACGGCCACCCAGCTCAGCCCCAGGGTGCTGGGGGACATAGGTTTGGGCGCACAGCCTTTCCCAGGGCTGAAGCAAACCCTGGTTCTTGCTGCTTGCACAACACTTGGGGTTTTCTGGGGGTTTTTTTTTGTGTGTGTGGTTTTTTTTTTTTGTGGACACTGACCTCTAGCCATCCAGCCCAGGTCTTCACAAGAGACAAAAATAACCAGGACCTCCCTAGCAATTCCAGCTCATGCCAAAGTCTGGTAGAAGGAAAGCATCAGCCGCTTACAGGCTTTTCCAGGAGACAGTCAAAAAAAAACTTCATGCAGAGAAACCTATTGAGATTGATTAACCAACATTGTGATTTGTAATTTTGCTTAATGCTATTAAAGAAAAGCATTGGCCATTTGTTCAGGAGAAAGACTGGCAAGGTGCCATGTTTTTGCGTAATGAATTTGGAGGATTAATCCTATTACTCTTCCTCCCTTCCCCCAGCCCCTCAACTTCTCTGAAGAAGAATCGCGGATGCAGAAACCAACCAAACAGCCAGATATTGGCTGAGCTGCATCTGATAGCTCCGAGACCTTTGCGCTTGCCTTGCAAGAGAACAGGATGACTCAGGAGAGCTGCGGTAGGTGAGGAGAACAACGGTGATGTTATCAGAGAGGCTGGGAGAGCTTCAAAGCCTCCAGCAGCTGGAATATGCAGAACAATAGAAGAGTGGGGGAAAAAAAAAAAAAAAACTGTGATTGAGGAGTAGGCAGAGGGATATTATTAGCAGGTGACAAGTGGCTTGTGTGAGGGGGGCTGCACCCCGTCACATGGGACAGTACCACTCTCAAGGGCTCGTGCATCCTTGCGGTGCAGTGGTCCAGCCTCATCGCAGAGGGGCACTTCCAGCCCAGTGCTCTCTGTGGAGAGTGTCATTGTCACCCTAACCGAGTCAGGGGGACTAATGACAGGGAATGTGCAGGAGAGCTAGACAGTCACCTTGGACCTTCTCACCTTCCCCCTGCATCTGAGATACCAGCATGGAGCGGACTGCAACAGCCCCAGCTCACCTCAAAACCTCCACCTTGGATGGTGATAGCTCTGGACAAGAGACCCTTCTGCTCCCACCAAGCCAGCAGTGCTGCTGGGGGACAAGCCTGGAGACCCTCAGAGCAGTGCCCAGTATCTCCCTCCTACTCATGAGACAGGAGTGCTCACCACTGCTGTGGCGAGGGATGCTCATGGCGGGGGGGATTTCACATCAGCTCCCACCTTAGAGCCATCAGAGAGGCTAAATTCATTTTCTGAGCTTCCCCTCCCTTATGCTGAAGGATCACGTTGGGGAGGAAATCGCTCTTCCACACTCAGTTCCCTGGCTCTCCAGCTACTTGGAAAGCATTGCTAATGCACTTTCCCCGGGAACTGAGGAGGACATGAGCTGCTTTTCTCCGGTGCAGCGTGTCACCTATAGACAACATCACGTTAGCTTCACATCATTACATGTGACAAACCTCTGCATTAGGAGCCATAAATATTTATATAGCATGAACGCAGACAACAGAGCCGACACCTCGCACTGCAAAGGGATTCGAGCATGGAATATTATTTACAACTCCTTCAGTAACGCTTGTGTGTCACCCGTTGAGTGCCGCCCTCCCCGCTCTGCGTTATTCCTTCCAGGAAAGGAGGAATATACATCCCCAGGCACCGAGGGTGACATTTCCCAGCTAGAACTGACTGTACAGCCGCCTTCTCCACCAAGGACATCCCACGCAGTCAGCCACCAGCTCTAACCAAGTGATGGGAGAGAGCTGAGGAAACCACGGCTGCCTGCTATGGAGATGCACACCAAAACCCAGCTCCACTGATGCCACCAGGCAGGCATGGATTTACCAGCTGGTTTCCACCGCCAGAATGATGATCTGCTCATTGCCTCACTTCCCTCAGGAGCCTCTCAAAGACAGACCTGATGATTCCAAACTCTGCCAGTAAGCACCTCCCGTTCAGGGGAGGGTTCAGCAGGTTAAACCATTTCAGCAGTACCTGAAATGCAGCCTGGAACAGGCTGCCCAGGGAAGTGTGGAGTCACCAACCCTGGAGGTGTCCAAAAAATGTGTGGACATGGCACTTAGGGGCATGGTTCAGTAGTCATGGTAGCATTGGGTTGACAGTTGGACTTAATGATCTTAGAGGTCTTTTCCAACCTTAATGATTCTATGATGGCTGCCATGCCATCCCAAATCCAGCCACTCACCACAACTGGTCACTAGTGAGATGAACGTTTGGGGTGCTGCTCCACCCCAAAAGCTCCTGCCTGCACACAGGAGGAGTGTGTGTGAACTGCCCTGAACTCCTTCCTCCCACCACCCAGAAGGTTTCTCTCCTTACCTTGTCACACATGCCCACAGGGCAGCCTAGGATCACCCCTGCACCTCCCATCCTCCATCTTCTGCAGCAGCTGGGACCATGCTAACACCAAGAGTTTCTGGTTGCAGCCACAACCACCTCAGCCAGCACCAAGGCTTTCCCATCCACTATGGCACACTCAGAAGAAGGGACAGACCACCCCAGCACATCACCAGTTCCATCAAGGCAGAGTAGGTCCAGCAGTAGCACTAAAGGGGAGCAGCCCCTTCTGTTCAGCAGTTTTATTTGCAGAGCAGCTCTCACACAGGTGCTCAGCATCTTGAATTTCCAAGGCTTTTCAGGTGTTGGACGTCAATCTTGATGAAAGCAGCCAACTGCCAAGTGTCTCCTTTGGAAGCTTGTTGACGAGCACTCAGACTTTGTGTTCTTTTCCATTAATAGTTTACTAATGAATTTCTTGGCACGTGTGTTTGGGCAAACAGCCAAATTCAAAGCAAATTTTTAAGAGATATTTCCAGAAACTGCGCTCAAGGCTCACTACCACAAGCGTTCAAAGAGCCGTCCCGCTGGGGAGCCAAGTCACAGGGGGAATGACAGACCCAGAGCTCACTGAAGCAGTTCATACCGAAAATCTCCTGTCTGCTGCTCCTGCATTAGCCACCGTCTGAGCAGCTGGTGCAGGAGTTATTCCAAGATTGATTTTTAAAAGAAGATCTGGCCAGGAAACTCATAAGCTGCTCACAATGAGGTTTCAAGCCAAGATTTGTCCAGAAAATTATTTTCTGGGAGGTATTTACTCAGTTCCAGCCCTGCCCTCGCAAATCCAATACGGTGCTCACGATGCTCCAGCCCGAAGAGGCTGCTGCGGTCACCCAGCCCGTGCTCCAGCATCACCAGCCATGAAATTCCTTCACCTTACACTTACGGACTGAACTGGAGCATCTCACCAAATCTCCTGTGTGGAGAGGAGCGGAGGGACACAGCGGGCAGGCTCATCAGCTCTGAGCTTGCCGGACACCCCAGACCAGCACTGCTCGCACGGGGTTGTCCCCTCGCAAGCGGTGCTTGGCAGAATTAGCTCTCATTAATCCTCACACATTGGCAGTTGACCGCAGCGTTCAATTAGCATCTGGTTAAGAATGTACAGGAGCTGCAGGAGATGGATCAGCGGGAATGAGTCTCCTGTGGCCGTAGATCAGCAGCAGAGCGTTGGGGACACCAGGTGAGCTGGGAGGTCCCACCACCGCAGTGAGGGTATCTACAGGGGACATGCAGGACCATGGCAGCGGGTCCCAGCGCTGGTGGGACCTCACAGGCACCGAGTAGTCATGTGCCCATGTTTCCCAGAGGGCTGAGGGGAATCGGGCAGCTCAGATCCACCGGAGGGACAGGGCTCAGGGAGGAGCTGCCACCCCACATCTGGCAGGGGTGGGTCCCCGGGGTGATGACAGCCAGCAGCCACTGGAAGTGGGACAATCCTGTGAAAGGCAGAGCGAAATGGACCTGACGCGGTCCTGCTAAGCCCTGTGTGTGTCACTTGGCAGGATATTTAGCCGGATCCAAGCCATGGATGGCCCACGGCGATGCACTAGTCCAGGCAGTGGTTGCTGCTAATGCACAGCATGGATCATCGTCAGGGTTTCTGGATGCAAAAGACACACCCTAGGAACTTGTTCCTGTCTTGTTTCCTCAAAACGCTTTGTAATGAGGCTTGCAAGCCATAAAATTTTCACTACTATGACGGTTTTGCCCTCTCATTTCAAGCAGCGTGTCTCTAAGAATTAACTGCCTGAATACCTTAAGACCATCTCTGCTACGAGGGGCTTACAAACACCTGGTAGGACTTCCTTCCAGCTCCCACAGGCTGCTGCCCAAAATCCGTGCCCAGGCCCCCTCATCCACTTCCCAGCATTATACAGAAGCAAACACCAGCCCCTTCCCTCCAACCTCCTCCAGCTTCTTCACCATGAAACCTGAAGCAGCAGCCTCGGCTTGTAGCGACGGCAGGTTTCGGCGTTTGCTCTCTGGAGGAATTTGCACAGGGGCTTTAGCAGGAGCGGGGCAAACCCAGTGGGGATCCCACACGAGGAGCGTGACCCCCTGCATGACCCAGGGGTCATCCTCTGGTCCTTTTGGCCCAGCTCCCTCTCACCACCGCGGCACAGATGGGCAGAGCACCAGAGGGATGACTGTTTGCGGCGCCCGGGGAGTCCTCGCCACCGGTCCATCCTGTCACCGAGCCGCGGTGGCTGCCGAGGCATCTGGGGAAACGAGTGAGCACTGAGCATGTTAAGCAAGAACATCGTGTCCTACGCCTGCCTGAAGGCTATTTACACAGTTCCAATTGATTTGTTGTAACCTGTAATTATTTGAGTTGATTTTTTTTTTTTTTTTTTATTTCATGCTCTGTTTGTTTTCACTGTCAGGGAGACGAACAATATTTCTCAGTGCTGAAGCGATGCTGAATAGGCTGGGGTGGGCGGGGGTCTAGCGGAACAGCAGATGGCAGACACGATGGTCACTCACACGCTTTCCAGCCACCCCAAAGCAGCGGCTGCTCACTCCCCTGCCCTTCAGCAGGGTAGCAGAAGCGTGGCTTCGAAACCTAGCCCGACTCCTTCCTCTTATTTATCTCGCATCTATTTTTATTCTGATTATTTTTTTATTTTCTCCTTCTCCCTTCCATGCAACCCTTAGAGCAATAGAACGGCATCTTCGCATGGCAAATCAGTGCTTTCTGCCCACGCCAGAGAAGAGATCACGTCAAGCCGGCACAGCCCGGAGCAAGCTCCACGCTCCTGAGGATGGAGCCTGAATGCATCCCCACCAGCAGTCCCAGTTGTTGATTATTTGAGCTCCATCAGCAGATAGAGACAGTTCTGCGCTTGCACAGCCTGTGCTGGGGCCGTTCGGGAGATCCTGGCCAGGACTGATCTTCTCGTCGTGCTTTGGGGATGGGTAAATATCAGATGTATTCATTTCCCCCATCCATTTAGTGGGTCACCTTCCTAATTTACCTTGCCTCTTACCTCCTAGTTTCCTGGGAATGCTCTGCCGGTGTTGCAAAGGAAAGGAATTATTACTCAGAAAAGAAGTGGGAGAGGTGCTATAAATGTAAAGCGCAAGAGCAATCCTTAATCATCCTCATCATTAGCTAATTGCCGTAGTCCGAGTCCATTCCAAGGAGAACACAGCGTGTTAAATATAGACGTAGAAATGGGATCTATTTTTGTGGTTTTGTGCTCTCTCTGAAGCGGATCCTGCCTGCTGCTCTTCCTGAGGATGCCGACACCCGGGACTGTCAGAAGAGCGTCAGCCTCGCAGCCAGCGCAACATGGGCTCCTACCCGGAGCGGCTGGCAATCTGTTGAGCTAGAGCGATGCCTGACAAACGAATGCAATTAGGATCCTGCTTAGATTTTGCACTCGGCTTTTGGGGAAAACCTGTTAGATACCTGGTTCCAACGGTGTCCTGCACAAAACCACGCCGGGAAATCGGTGGCAAAGCCAGGAGCTGAGTCAAGATCCGGTGAATCTTGCCCAGCGCTTCAACCGTGAGGCAGCTGGTTTCCTCCATGTAAGAAACCATCCGAAAGATGCTTTTGCTCCAGCCCAGGTGCCAGGCGGGGATGAGCAGAGACCCGTGCCACCCTCCCTCTGCCCAGATTAGAGGAGGCTGCGGGAGCCAAATCCCTTGGCAGCGCCGGCAGCAGGGATGGTGGCTCTGAGAGATAAAGCCCCGGTTAATTCTTCTTCCCACGGCTGGCAGGGGGGCGGGTGCTGGGCTCCCCACATCTCATCGCCTTAGAGAAAGCAGCGTTACCCTTCCCCTGCCGCCCTGCTCGGCTCTGAGCCTGGGATGCTTCAGCGTTCAGCTGCATTTGGGGACAGAGTCGGGATGGAGGAGTAAGCGCTGCCTGCGTTTCGTTGTAAGGAGGTGGGACAAGGCAGGAGGTAGGGGACATGCTCGTCTTTCAGTGGGACCCTCTGCAGGGTCCTCAGGGCCCAGGGTGGGTGCGTGAGTCCCTGAGCACCCAGGCGGTGGTTGAATCCATACATTCGTCCGGGTTATAAAACACGTGTGACCGACACGTGTCTGCATGGCACCGCGTGCGCGCCACAGCGGGTAACACGAGCCACGGTCGCACTGCGGCGTAGCTGGAGCCAGGGGATGCGCGCGCTTCGTCCCCGTGCAAACGTGCTGCTGAGCGAGGGCGCCTGGGCGAGCGTCAGCGCGCAATTGTGCGTGGGTGCCTGAGCGTGTCCGAGCGTGCACGTCCTTGAGCAGAGGCTCAGGAAAGGAGGATTAAATGCCAAGCACTCTGCGGAGCTCTGCGGAGGGCTAACGCCTGATGTATTAAACCCGCCGGCCTGTGGACAGACACCTGGGCTTAGCGGCTTTTCTGCTCTTTACCAACACTCGAGCAGCACCCCACCACCCAAAATTCTGCTGCACTGTGCTCAGTTGTGTCCCGAGGCCGAGACCGCAGGGACGCCGTGTGCGCATGTACGCACACCTGGGCAGAGAGCATCGGCGTGCACGTGTGCTCCCGTGTGCCTGCTGCCCGTGGGCTCCACTCTGCACACACGTGTTCACGCGTGTGCAGTCAGGTGCATCTCCCCGGTGCGGGTGTGTGCGCGCCTGGGTGCTGGACACTGCACGTTGCGGTTGCATTTAAATGTGTGTGTGGTTCACCCTCTGCAGGGCCAGGTCTTTGTGTACATGTGTGGCCCAAATTAAGAAGAATTAGGGGCTTAATTACCTATTTATCTCCTGTCCACAGGACTGGTGCGACGAGGACAGATGGCCAAACGGGAATCCCCAGCAATCACACCGAGCTCCAGCAGCAGAGGCTGGGGCTGATCTCCAGCACCGATCTCCGACACCCCAGGGCCACCTTTGTCCTCCCTGCTCCTCCATCCCTGCTGCACATCGCTCCGAGCCACCCCTAAGAGCCGTCGTTCCACCCACACGTAGTCATCTCGCCGGGTCACGCTGCAGCAGCATGCTCTTGCAGCCCATCTCCAAAGGGCAGCCCCCCATTCCAGGGGGATATTTTCTGCTTTTTACGGTATGGATTAATGGATTCGCTTGGGTTTGGCTCCTCTGCTCTTCATCCTTCTTGATCCCAGGTGGTGGGGAAGGGTGTCATCCAAAGGCAGGAGCTGTGCTGTCCCTCTGCTCCTCTCAGCTGGATCCAGCCTTTGGCAGAAAGGAGAGGAGCCGTCGTCACGCCTCCCGGCGAAGCCTTGGTCCCTTCGTTTGGATGCCAACGCTCCCAAGAAAACAGCTGACAGCAGGGGGGAGGCTGGGCAGAGGATCTCAAAGGGGATAGAAAGGAAAAGTCAAAACTTAATAAGACATTGAGACAACAGATTCATTAAAAAGTCATTAGTCTCTGTCAGGAGTGTCTTTAATTAACAAACGCCAGGAACTGCAGTACTGTCTTGTTGCTTCCACTGTGCCTCAACAGCGTCATGACCACCTGAATGCCGCTAATTAAATGCCATTTAAAGCTCCCCCAAAACCTGGCAGCAAATTTTCAATGCTCTGCCAATTTTTCTCCGCAGCCTCCAAATTCACCTCGTTTGTCATTGTCCTCCCCACACAGGGGATGGCGTTTCTTGGAAAACCTTCCCTTCCCATCTCCCCTCCCAAGAAGTGCTTTCTAAAGGTTCTTTCCATCTTCCAGCCATTTAGCCAAATCCCACACTTCTCCTGTGTTTTTCAAGCTGTGGCAGTGTTGGCGCTGCTGTGTGGCAGCTTGGAGAGATGAGCTTTGTATGAAACATGGACCCACCAGCTCTTGGACAAGGTCTGGTTGGAGATGTCCCTGCTCCTTGCAGGGGGGTTGGACTGGATGGGCTTTGAAGGTCCCTTCCCACCCAAACCATTCTGTAACTCTATGAAGGTGGTCCTCATCTAAGGCTCCTTCAGCATCACCAGCTCACACCCGTCCTCAGCAAGGGAAGGTCCCTGTTCCTCCTCCCACCCGCAGGTGACAGCTCCAGCTGGGACTCTCGCTCCTCTGCACGCCCCAGCAGCCAGCCCAGAGCCCTCAGATGCTCCTTGGCCATCTCAAGGCATCTGTTGGTAAGGGATGGGCTTGCTGCTGGGGGGAAAGCTCTGTCAGCTTGATTTCTTCCTCCACATTGCGCTTCTACAGAGGCTTCACTGTCAGAAAGTCGCACCAGCGGAAAATAAACCGAAGCGCCCGTCTGCCGGCCGCCCTCCACCCCTGCGCCTTTTCTAGACGGGCTGTGAGCGCAGCTGCTCCCATTTCGAGCAGAGAGCCCGCCGGGCTGTCAGCCGTGGGCAGGGGACATCCAGTCAAGCTGATGGCCTGAACTGGCTGAGCGGCTCACCATCTGGAGCGGCACAGCTCGCCCGGGAATACCCAGGCAAACAAAAGCTGCCCAAAGCAATACAAGAAGGGCAGCGAAGCCCTTTGGAGGTGAGGTCAGAGCAGGAGAACTTGTGTCTGAGAGCTGAGGAAGGGGGCTTGCACCTGGATGCCCTCTCCTCGTTTTCCCTGTAACCAGCTGCTTCCAGAACCCTGCTCTCCTCTCCCTGTTGTCCATGGGAAGCTCTGGGAATGGGGAGAAGGCAGACATCGCCGTGGCCCTTCCTTGATTTCTCATTGTCCAGCGGAAGCGGTGCAGGTCTGACCGTGAGCCGCCTTGCAGGAGACGCAGGGCCCCTTCGAGCAAAGCACTGCTCAGGCTCCCAGCCCTACCAGCTCGGAGTTTGCACCCAGAACATTTCCCATTTCCATTTACAAGTACAAGAGCTCCTCCTAAACCACCTCGAGCTCCTCGGCTCTGGCCGCCTTTCCCTCGCTCGCTCCCTCCCTGGAAACAGCCCGTCTGTTCCTGGAGTAATGGGATTTCTTTGTACAATTTCAGGAGACTTAATACTTCATACTGACCTCTATTGGCAAAATCAAATCAATTTAACCACAGGCTCCTGATTTCCCTCAGTTTTGCTTTGCTCACACTGTCCTTACCGTTTCTCGCGATTCTTTGATCCGACAATCAAAGGCATCCCTTTAGCAGCGCACACGGTCGGGGACACCGGCAAACACACGAACCATTAAATATACAGCATCCTCTCGCCGGGATTTACGTAACAGTGACACTGAAGGCATTAAAAAGAATCGGTTATTAGACTTAGGAGCAATTATGGCAATGGTTCCTATTAAGGTGGAAGCTGACAGCGGGTGGCACGGGCTGGGTGATGCTCAGGTCTCTCCTGGCTCTGGAAGCGACACTCGTTCTGTTTTACACCTCACCAAGAAGATCTCAGCTACCGACAACCCCAAACCTCCCCGTGGTCCCGTGTTTTCCATCGCCTGAGTGACAGCAGGTTTGCAGAGAGACATCTGGAAGGAGCTCGGGCTCCCCATTAAGCATCTTCAACTTCTGGAAGCGCCGGCAGCCCGGCTGTGGTGGGCTGAGCCCCAGAGAAGGAGGACGCAGGGCGGCTCCTTGCGAAGGAATTTGCAGCTGGATACGGCTCAAAGTGCGCGCGATGCTCCCGTGGTCCAGCAAGGGAGCGAGGGAGGCAGCGTGAAATACTGTAAATCGGAGTATCGTCCAATCGCCTCTCTTGAGTTCGGGAAATTGCTTTGGAAAGCGTTTCTAGCAGCAATTCAGGCCCTGCAGACGAATCTAGGGCCTAATCCAAATCTATCTGGACACCAAAATTAGCTAATTAAAGAAACGCAAACTTGTATTGCGTGTGCCAAATTTAGCAGTGTGGCCTCGTGGTGCTGGATAACTGCAGATCAGTGGGAGATTTGGGGCGACCGGGTAGCTGAGAAGGCAAAGGGCAAATAAAGCAGCCAAAACTCAACGTTTTCTGTTAGAGTCAACTCTTCTTTTTGGTAAAGGTCTCCTTTTTGGGGCTGAGCAGATGATTTGCAGATACGCCTTTAATTTTATGTCTTATCTTTTATGGTGTGCGTTCTTGGGCTACGGAGTGACGGGCTGAGCTCCCACACTCATCTCCCTGGTACCCGCAGCCCGCTGATAGCCCTTAGCCCAGAAGCAAGGCTCACTTTCACTCCTCCAAAACAAAACCCAAGATAAATTATCCGAGAATTTGTAGATGCTCGATTGTCATGGCAACCCCGCAGCCCTCCTCCTCCGGAGCCGCCTGCCAGCGTTGGGATGCTGGCTGCAGCTCCAGCGGGGAGCGTTTCCCCCAGCTCCCATCTGCTTCCCAGGGCTGCAATCCCTCCCGTTTCCCTGGATTATGGGTCCGTGTGCAGCACCGGGCCATGGCCAAGGCTGATGGCACTGGAGCAGCCCTGGGGTGGCTCTAAGGCAGCTGTGACTGTCACCAGCTGTGACTGTCACCATTGCCAGCAGTTGGGAGCGGAGCAGGGGCAAAGGGCTCGTTCTGCCCGATCTGGGTCAATATCAGCATCCTGAGATGTGTCCAAACAGCACAAATATGTTTTAGTCCACCAAAAAAGTCCACCCATCCCAGGTTTTCTCTCCCTGCTTTGCACACGCAGAACGTGTGTTGTCTTCCCTGTTCTTAATTCCGATGGGTTTTGCCTTCCAGTAACGCAGCGCTTGAGCCAGCTCGCAACAGGCGAGGAGAGCATTGCTCCCACCCCAGTTTGCTGGCATTAATGGGAATGGAGATCAAAAAAAAATTTTGGGGATGAGCCGTGGTCCTGGGGGAGCTGCAGTGCAGCTGGGAGGTGATGCACGGCTCCAATTCTGGGTATCCAGGGCTCCGGGAGCAGGGGAAGCGGGGTCAGGCCCTGCTCAGCGCTCCTGCTACTCCATGAGGGTCCAAGCCGGCTCCACGGTGGCATCGCGGCCTCCGGGAAGAGACGCTTTGAAGCGCTCCTCAAAGGCAAGCACCAGCGCGTGGGGATTTAATTGCACGCTTGGTACTCTGTTCAGTGCGAGACCAGGTATTATTTATAAAAATAGAAAGCAGGAGAAACAGGGAGAGAGGAAAAACATCAAAGGACACTCAAATTTTCATTTCTTTTTTTATCAGATCACAGCCCAGTTCCCCTGGGAGGATGCAGAGGGCCGGCGTGGGGAGCCCAGCCCATGCTCAATGCTGGCCCAACCTTGCTGCCTCGCACGCCGGAGCTGCAGCCGTGGCGAGGCAGAGGAGGAGGAGGAGGGCTGCTCATCGATGAGTCATTTGCAGTGATTAGGAAGGGCTCTTCTCTTTTTATAAAGGAGCCGTGGAAAGATGCCAGTGAACATAACCTCTGTGACTGCCGGAGGAATGATCCTGGGGAGGAATTAGCAGCACAATATTAGTTGCAGGCAAAGAACTTAATTAGCAGATTCAGCAGAGATTCCAATTAAAAAGAATAAGATGGGAAGAAAGCCCTGCATTGGCCTCCCGGCTCTTCCGGGGATGCTGCGATGCATGAGGGGGACAGCACCCAGCACCCCTCTGCACTGGGGTCCCGGAAAGCCCTGGACACCCCCGAGGAGCTGGGAAGGTGTCGTAGTTCAGCCTAAACAAAACCACGACAGAAGGGGAGGGTGAGGGGATGAGGGATGCTGGGGAGCCGGGGTCAGAGCTGGGGGGGACGGGTAACGAGGGATCCGGTTCAAAGGAGGCAGCGCTGCGGGGTCACAGTGCAGCAAGGCTAGGGCAGCACGGCGCAAGGCGGCCAGCACCGAGTCTGCCAGGCGTGAGGGCACGAGGGACAGGATTTCCAGCCCCAGCACCCAGCATCTCCCAGCTTTAACGTCCCCACCCACTCTGGTACCCCCAAGCTCCTTCCGTGCCGCTCAGCTCAGCATCGCTGCCCCGCTTCTCTCTCTGCCTCCGCTCTTACGGCAGTGCAACCCTGGGGCCAAATATCCATCTCCCGCCCCGCGCTGCCCATCCCAGCAGGACTCCAGTCCCAGCCGTGGCGTTCACCAGAGCTACCCCGAATAATCAGCTCCTTTGCTGGAACCTGTGCTGGGGAAAATGAAATTTTCTGAAATGCCAGTAATGAGCCATTCTCTGGTGACCCAGGGCGGTGACAGCCCCGGCGAGCATCCAAACTGGGGGCCTGCAGACCCAGCCCTTGGATGGGAAGAGGCAAAGGCAGAGGAAGAAAAGCTCCACGCGTGCGTGCTCGCACGCGTGTGGACATGTGGATGCGAGCGTTCACGCGCGTGCACGTGTGTGTGCACGCGTGCATGTGCATGCATGAGCACACGCGTGCGCAGGTGAGCACGCGTGTGCGCGCTGACCGGGTGCATGCGTGTGTGCCTGCAGCGGCAGCAGTGCCTGTGCGTGCGCGCGCACAAGGGGAGAGAAGGTGGCTCGTGTCGTCATGGAAACGCTGACAAATACAAATACGCCGGCACACACCGCTCGCTCTGCCAAAATTCTCTCCGAGCAGCAGCTCCGAGGCGAAGAGCGTCAAAACTCACCCGGGGACAGGGGGGCGCAACCGGGCGGTGGTGACACCCCACGGTCCCCCGCCTGACCCGGATGCCCACGCGGCTTTCTCGCCCCTCTTGCTCACCCCCTAAAATTTCTGCAGGAGCCTGGGGATGGGGAAGGGGCGGGCGGGCGGTCTCCCTTGGGAAACCCCGCTTTTATATCCCTTCCGAATCTTGGGAAAACCAAATAAAAGCTCATTATTAGGTTTTTAGCCTGGAAGATGGGAAGGAAAGCAGCACCAAAAGCTTACATCTTGGTGCATCCCTGCTACCACTCTCCCAGTGCATCCCCGCTGCCTGGCAGGACTGGTTATACATCTGCGAGGAGGTGGTGGAAGAGATAATGGGTCCCGGGAGATTAAAAATCCCCAGACACAAAAGGTGTTAATGGTCCTGTCTGCTCACAAACGCAACAAGTTCAGTTGCAACCGACTGACGCTGCAGCCTTTTAATTACATTTTTCTCTGGCAATAAAAGAAACAAATTTGACTCTTAAAGCAGCACGTAACGCATGAGGCATCGTAATCATTTTCCTCACTGGTTTTTCCTTTCCTTATCAGCGAACGCCGCGCTGTTTAGGATGTTTATGTCCCCCCGGATCAATCTCCTGCCTGTAAATTTGAGAACGGGCGGGGGTGAAGACAGCAAGGGAGAGAGGAAGAAGGAGTAATATAAAATTTCTGCAATGCAAAGCGCATTCTGTAAAAAAAAGCCCACATTATTCAGCACGCCTTGCCGTCTAAAGGGGGAACTCCATCAGGTTCCCTTCAACCCTGTAACTTGGTTCCCGGGGCGGCTGTAAAGACAACGGGGAGGGGGAAAGATAAACCGAGCTGCTCGTCCTGCATTTTGGGGGCTGGCGGAGGGAGTCGGTCTCTTTTGGGCTCTAACTATGGTTGTTCCTGCTTTTTATAGTATTGCCCCTGATTTACGGTCAGCTTTTATGGTAGCTGTAAACCAGCCCCAAAGCAGGGAAATAAAGTAACCAGAAGAACATTTCCCCTTCCCACCCAACGCGGTGCGGGCAGCAGCGGCAGAGCGGTGGCGGGCGCCGCACGAAGGCCCCGCGTCGCTGCCGCGGCAGCAGGCAAGCAAGCGACGGAGGGATGGCAAGTTGGGGAAGTTGCTTCAGTCTGAAATGGCGTGAGCGGGGTTAATCAGGGCTCCACGCTCCCCCTGTGCGATGGGGTTGGGTATCGATTGGGGGCGAGCGTTCTTTAATCAGCTCGAAATGAGCTCCGGAGGGTTGGGAGAGGGACAGCCCCGTAATTCAGGACGCTCGCCTCTGACTTGGGAAGGAGCCCTGAGTCGGGCTCTCCTCTCTGCTGCGGGCTTCTGCTGTGACCTTGGCTTGGCCGCGCAGACCCGGTGCTCCGAATGTATTCAGATGCCGCGATCGATGGGGGCTCGGAGGTGGATGTTGAAATGTCGTTATCGATCCGGCCCTTAGCCTCGCCATGCCTCCTTTCTCCAGCTCGGGCTCGTGCTCAAGGCTGAGCAGCTCGGGGCTTTGTCGTACCCCCCGAGCCAGCACCCCGACACCGACTGCGTCTGCGGGCTCGGGCTCGTCACCTCGTCCTGCTGCGGCTTCGCTCCCCTTTTTTGGGAGGGGATCGGGAGGGTCTCCAGGCAGCATTTAACGTGCGTGGGCTGATCTTGAGGGATTTGGAAATTATCCCAAAACAACTACTAAGAGGCACTGTAAAAAATATATAAAAATACGATTATGAACATCATCATAATAGCCTGGTAATAGCGCCTGGTGCCTACAGGGAAGCGAGGATTTCCTGATAACCCTGAAAAATCTCGGTGTCGGTACGTGACAGCTTCACATACAAAGCCTCCCCAAGACTCCTGCCTCCTAAACTCCAAATACATGTTACTCCTCCAAAGAAGCAACCATGCAAACGTTGGTCCATAGGTGCGAAGCCTGGGTCGCAGCCAGAGAGAGGGAAGGAGGGAGTGGGAGGAAAACACACAGCAGATCCTTGAAAATCTCGTTTTCTAAGGCAGAGCAGGGAAGCTTTGGGGCTCAGGCTGTGCTGGGCGGTTTGTGTTTTATCCAGCTGGATTTTCTTGGCATTGCTGCCGACGGAAGGAGGCTTATTGATCCCTGTTTCCAGCGACGCGCAACGGGAGAGCCCTGGGCGCCCGGGGTAACGTATAGCTGCCCTGCCACGGGCGGCGGAGATGCCGTAACTCAGGAGCAGCCGGAGCCCGTCTGAGTTATGGCTCTGTCCTGCGCCAGCGATAGGCTTGCAATAACTCACTGCCTGCTGCTGGGATGTGATTTGGTTTATTCTGCACAGGGGAGATGTGGGAGAGGAAGCGGTGTCTCCTCTCTGGCTTCGGAGAAAGGGCTGCAGGCGGCTTTTCCAAACACCTCCGGGGTTTATGACTCCATCACGCTGCCTGAGGGAGCTGCTGTTATGTCCTTAAATCATTAAAGAATGATCCTAACCGTGATGCCAAAACCAATTCCCACATATGAATAACGCCAGCGCGAGGCCCCGGGAGGTGTGGGTACTTCTTGCCCAGCAGCTCCTGTCCCTGCTGGGAGGTACTGGAGTCAGGCTTGGCTCGGGGGATGCCTGGTGGGAAGCGGGGGATGAAACCACTGCTGGGAACCAATCCTGTCTAAAGCAACCCTGCCATCACTCACCAGGGACTGAGGGCATCACTTCCTGCCCTCCGCATGTTCCTAAGCAGAAGTAGGTCCTGCCTGGCCCTGGCACGGCAAGCTGTGGAGAGGCTGGAATGCTGCCTTTGGCCCCGGGAGATGCTGCAGATGGGAAACCTCATCCCTCCTTAGCCCAGCTCCTTGCTCCAGGTGCAGGGTGTGGGATCTGGAGGGGTGGGATGAGAGCAGCCCAACCAGATGGGCTTCAGCTGGGGGACAAGACAGGCAATGCTCCCTGGCTTTAAAGGTGCTGGAGAGACAATAGGGGAGATACTTTGGTGCCTGTGTGTGCAGGAGCAGGCTGGATCTCAAGGAAGGAGGGGAACCCACCACCACCCAGGGAGCTGCAGTGGTGCCTGGGCATTGGGGACCTGGTGGCGGGATGCTGCTGGGGAGTGTCATTACACAATCAGCTATGGTCAGTGTGATGTTTCTTGCTTTATTTTTGCTGTTTATGCTGGTGAGTTCCTGGTCAGGTCTCATGTGTTCTCTGTCTCCCTGTGGATGGAAAACTGAAGTCTGGTGGTGTGATGTTAGACCCTGAAGGCACAGGTGGCAAGGAAAGGCACCTGATGTGGGGTGCTTTCATGTGGGTTTCTGGTGGCACCTTCCCCTTGCTGGAACGGGAGGTATAGTGAAGCAGTGCCATATGCTTGGTGCCTCCAAATGCCTGCACAGAGTCTCTGCAAGGAGTGTCTTCCATGAATGAAGCTTGGCAAGTTTATGTGGATCCAGAGGGGAAGCAGAGGCACCAGGGCCCTCGTTGATCCAGGTTTGTCAGAGCTAAGGCTTGTCTGAGTATGGCTTGCCCAAGCTTAGCCCTCCAAATCTACTGCTTCTCTGAGACTGCCTTAGTGCTGCTCCTCAGGAGCCAATGTTGTGTCCTAAGGGATTGGAAAGGGGATGTGAAGCTCCTTACAACCCTACACGTGTAACTGGCTGCAGGTATAAAATCATCCTGAGGCTGCAAGCTGCTTCTCCAGCAAGAAAAGTTTTTAACCCCTTGTACCAGGGGAATATGTTCCAGGTGACTTCAAGTGCAGAAGAGGCATGAGAAATGCTGAAGCAGCAGAGAAAATAAATTAGTGCCATCTCGGCTAAAATCCTACACAATTAAAACCTGGATCAGGCTGTACTCATCTGCCTGAAGATAGCATCTCGAGGGTGACATGCATTAGTCATCATCTGCAGCAGGCTGGCTTAGCACACGGGAGGAGCCTGTGGACCAGCAAGGTGTCAGACGGAGAAGGCTCCGGGCCACCCAGGGCCAGCTTCTCCCTCCCGGCAGCGTGCGGTCTGCGTCTGGAGCAGAGGGAAATGCCCATATCTGTTTCCTTCCCTCGCCTGTGGTGCAGGCAGCTCAGGCTGACTGTAAATGGGTTTACAGAAATGCTTCTCCCGCACCTAAAGGGTGTGGGGGAACACTGCCAGATGCTGAGTGGGTCAGCATCTCTCCACCCTGCGAGGCAGGAGATGTCACCAGGAGTGAGGTGACACTAGTGTCCCCACCCTGCAAATGGGAGTGGGGTCACTGAGTAAGGAACCTGCCTGAGACTGTGCAGGGAGCTGAAACTCAATTAGTCTTAAGACCAGACAAGCACCTTTGAACCTTTGTAGTTGGAATGAGAAGCGATTAAATGACCTGGGCTTAATGCTTCCACCAAGCCTTGGATGAAAGCCCTGTGCGGTTCACGTGGATTCAGCTGTTTCTGTGGAGTTTGCTTATCAGTCCTGCCCCAAGCAAGGTCTCTGCAGCATCGGCTGCTCCGATCGATGGCACCCTGGCAGCTGGGAAGGGAGCTGCTCCTGCCTCATCTCTTCCAGGTCCATGTTTAGGGGCTGTGGGTGCCCTGAAAACCATCCCCAGGAGCTGCAGGGTGTTGCAGAGGGATCCAGTCAAGTGCAGGAGCATCTACAGGGGCCAGGGCACGCAAAGCTTTCCCCGTTCCTCCCCAGCTGACGCCAGCCCTGAGCTCAGCTGTGTGGCTGAGCCCTGAAGCAGACAGGTCAAGAGCCACCATCAAGCACTGATGCACCCTTGAAAGAAACAAAGTGCTTGGTGCAGCAGCCTGGGGTGGACTGGAGATGCCTCCTGCACCATGGAAAGTGAGAGGCAGCGCTTCCCTCTTGCTCCTGGCGATCCATGCATGTTGCGTTGCACGCACAGGAGGATGCAGCACTGGGGATGGGCACTGAACGGTTTGCGGTGGCTTGGTGTAGCTGGCTCCTGTGCCTCAGGTTCAGTGGGAGGGGAGGGTGCCCTGCCAGCCCCCCAGCACAGCGGGGCTCGCAAACCAAAAGTGATCCCATCCTCTATTCCCTCTAAGTACCCACAGCCCTGGCAGAGGCAGCAGACTGTGGGCACCAGCACAAAGACCGTGTGGAAGGGCTTCTCCTGCTGACTGGGAGCTCCAGAGTCTCAGGAGAGAACTGGCTTTGGTTTGTGTGTTTGGTTTTTGTTTTTGTTTTTTTCTTCAAAATGCAGAGGCATGGCCCTGCACCCCCAGTATTTGGATAAAGCCTCACATTTCACCTCTTGCTGTTTGAAAAGCCAAGAGGGGAGCTTCCAGCTGAGACCCCTCTTTGCCTCTCAGTTGATGCTGCAGAGCACTGGAGTGAGGCTAACATTAAGCATGTGTTCCCATTAAGTATCTGCATAAACGCTCTGCTGAATGGGGGCCAACGTGCCAGAATGTCACCCATTTGGTTTGGGCACATGGGCAGGGATTTCATGTTATTGAAGTCCTGCCAATTAAATCAGGTCACTCCAATCTCTCCTCTTCTGCTTCTCTGGCTCTCTCGTGTGTGCGCGTCTGTTCTCCATCCTCTGCGGTCCAGCCCACTGCCCCAGGCAAACGCTCTGGGAACCAGCCAGAGCCCCAGCTCTGCTCTCGCTCCTGAGCGTGAAATGGGAACTCAACGGCCACTGTGGCTCCCGGGGCGTGTGGCATCTACGGGGCTCTGACAGCCCCTGGATGGGGCTGGGAAAAGCCTTTCTGCGGAGCGGCTTCTGGAAAGCAAACAAAAGCTGGGGGTGCTCTGCTGCACCCACCCCGCATCCTGCCGTTGTCAGAGCCTCACGTTTGTGCCTGGCTCTGACATCTCTCCCTGCGTTGCAATGGGGTGTGAAGAGGTCTCCACCCCTCACCTCTTAGGATGGGTGATGGGTGACTGGCACCCTGGATCTCTCCATCCGAGACAGAGCAAAGCAGAAGGCAGCTCTTCCCCAGTGTTTTTCAAGGTTAAGAGTCTCCAAGCATCCCTTTCCAGGGGAGGTGAGCAGCATGTCCTGCTTAGGGACCCAGCCACCTCGAGGTGCCACAAAACCCCAAGGGGCACCCACGCTCTCACCCTGGGTGTGCTGGGGATGGTGCCAGGGACAACACAGAGCCAGATCTTTCCAAGGGCAAAGAAAGCCCTTTGGGTGCTGGTGGCCAGGAAGGAATTTGGGCTACAAGTCCACCCCATCTAGTCTCCCACTTCCCTCCTAACGTAGGGCTGTGGGAGAAACCCCCTGCCCACCCTGGCTCGGTGACCCCAGCCCGTGGGGAGGGGACCCCGGTGCCGCAGCGGGCTCGGCTGCAGGATGCTCTGCGGATGCTGAGGGGTGCGAGCAGCCGGCTCAGCCTTCGCGGGAGCTTTTTATATCTGGTCCTGCGAGGGGCTGGGGGGGTGCCGGGGCTGCCCTCGGGCGCTGGCTAGAGCCGCAGGAGTTAAGCGTGCAGCTGGCAGGAGCTGATTCAGGTGGGTGGCACGTCGTGGCGACAAGACTGGAGTGAGGAGGAGGAGGAGGATGGGGAAAGGGAGGGGAGAAGAGAAGAGAGGAGGAGGAGGAGGGGAGAGCGTTTGCAGGCAGCGGGGAGCAGCGAGCGTGCGGCTGCGAAGGAGCCGTGCGAAGGGAGGAGGAGGAGGAGGAGGAGGATGATGATGCTCTTTCCCCGCTGCCTCCAGACCGGGCGCTGAGGGCGAGTGTGGGGACAGGCTGGCACGGGGTGACCTGCTGTCCCTGTCCCCTCACCCCCAAAGGGACGAGGACGGACACCTCAGCTTTGGCAGGTCCAACGCAACCCCAGCCCTTTGTCTGCTGGCGGGGGCTGTGCCGAGCCAGATGTGCGGGCAGCTGTGGCGGGGAGCGGGCAGGCGGATGACAGCGGCGCTGGGAGACGGGAGGAGAGTCCAAGGGTAAGCTGGGCTCCAGCCCCGCTATTGTCGGTCGGTTGTGACTTTGGGGGGGCTCCTGTGCCTGGGGGTGGGGTGGTGGTGGGGGGGGGTCTGTAACATAAAGCTGGCTGCTTGGCAGTTTGGGTTGGTTTGTTTGTTTTTTGGCTTTCCTTCCAGAGCTTTGCTTTCGCTGATCTCTGGTATGGAGGATAAATGACGTATTTTTGCAAATAAAAGAAAGAAAAGCAGGTGAAAATAGGAAACGCACACAGCATGGGTGCCTCGCTGGTGTGTGGTCCAGGAGGGAGCAAGGAGTGCGTGAACCGAGGGAAAGGAGGTTTCCCTCCGCACTGATGGTGAGAGCTGGATTCCCGGTCCTGGAAACTCCTCTGGGATCGAGTCGATCCTCGCCCAGGCACCGATGGGAATGTGGGGTAACCGAGGCGAGCCCCGTGGCGATGCGCTGGGGATGGTGCTGCTGAGACTGAAACTCAGCCTGGCACAGGGAACTGGCAGGATGCGATCCAGCCAGGAGCTGCACTTTCAACACGTTAACCCCTCTGTGCCTGAGCTCTGTGGAAAATAAGTTAAGTATAGAAAAGAGGCTGTGTTAAATAAACGAAATTGGTCCTTTGGTCTCCCTCCTTCCTTTGCAAGCCACCTTCCTCAGCCCACCCATGGGTATCCAGGGGGTGGAAGGCAAAAGGCAATGGCAAAGCAAACCTGGGAGCAGCCGCCCTGTGCCCGTGGTGTCATTTCAATGATTTCTGTGCTGGTTCTGTGTCTACCTAACCCTGCTCCTCTGTGTATGCACCTCCCCAACACAGCCACACAGGAGACACGCACCCACCCACAATCTCCGTGCTTGCACCTCGGTGCAGAGCGGCCGTGGTGTGCGCGGCTGTGCCCTGCCAGCCTTGGGAGGGGTGGGGAGCAGGGCTGCTGGGGGTCTGCGTGCTGGACCCTCCCCACCTCCTCTTGCTTCCTGCCAGAGCCGGGGGGGGGGGGGAAGGATTTAAGAGACCTCAGCAATGCCCCTCTCTCCCATGAGTGAGGAGGGGGCAAAGCCCTTTGACCCCCAGGGCTTGTCGCAGCCTGGAAGTGGGACCCCAAAGAGGAGGGGGTGCTCTGGGCAAGGACCCTTGGAGCAGTGTTTCCAGGGAGGCTTTTGCTGGAAGTTGCGCGTAGGTGCTGCTATCACCTTGGAGCACGAGGATCTGGTTCCTCAAGCAGTGATCTCCCAGGGCTGGGGGCTCAGGAGCTACACACGGATGCTGTGCTGCTGCTGAGCCAGGACCCAGCCCCTGCCGCTGCTTTGAGGATGAGCAGCCCTGATCCCGCAGCCTGGATGCACGCAGAGCTCGTAGCAGGGCTGGGAAGGAAATGTCTCACTGCTGTTCTAAAAGCCTGAGCACCGTGCGGCTGCAGGGTGATGAGATCTGGCTCATCACAAGTTTCCCGGAGCATTGACCGCTCCCTGCTACAGGGCTTCTCTTGGGGGTGTCCATCAGGGTGCTCCCACCTGGGACATGGGGCACCATCATCCAGCTCCCATCCTGGCTCCCTGTGGCAGAGGATACTGGTCCTGCTGGCCCAGCCTCTTTGCTAGGGACACAGCTCTTCCCCACGCTCCTTTTCCTGGCACAGACCCAGTGCCCTGCATCCTCTCTGTGGGCACTGGGAGCTGGTGTGGGGAGCTGGCCAAACCTGGGGACGAATCTCTGCTCCTCAGCCATTTTAACCCCCTTCCTTTGGGTGGGACCCCTTTTATCTTCTGCAATGTAAAGCAAGCAGCTCAGCATCAGCTGCCGGGGCTGAGCTGTGCCAATACTGATCACAGAGCCTGCAAATTCCCCCTGGAATTGCAGGGGAAGGGTGTGGTGAGTTAGGCAGGACCCCTGCCTAAACCCATCCCACCTTGCTGGGGTTGTCAGAGCATCAGGAAATGGCTTTCCCCCCAGCACTCTATATTAAGCTCTACAATTGCCTCCCGGGGGAGCCGGGGCAGCCCCTCTGCTCCGTGCTTCAAAGGAGCTGCCGTGGGGCTTCTGATTCCCAGCACGGAGCAGAGCTCTGCCTGCTCTAACCAGGCGCGGCTCCTTCGGCTTCGGAGAGCCGTGCTGGCTCACAGCAGCAGAGGATCTGTCCTTGCTGTAGCTGATCGCTGCCATTTAGGGATGGGAGCCTAAATTCCCTGGCTAGGACAGGGATGGAGAAAGGTCCAGAGCTCTTTCCAGGTGGGCACTTTAACGGATGGGAACTTTACCATGCTACCAGCACCTCTCCGAATGTATACAAGCCTGAACACAGGGCTTTCTCCCTTCTTTTATTCCCAGCAGATGATGTATCTCCTGAACCACCTTCAGGGCAGACCCTGGTCACTAATGCTTCTTCCCTTCTGACCCAAGAGCCGCACATGGGACAGCGTTCCTGTTGGCATGTGGCTGATTCCCTAAAGAGCAGAGATGCCAGCCCAGAGCCAGTAAGATCCCTTCCTCGCACACAGAATCTCACCACCACCCTCCCTCCTTGCTCTCACATCCTTTTTGCCAGGAAACACGCTGAGGGGCTGTTTCACCGCTCTTCCCCAGAGATGAGGCACGAGGCCCCTGGCACTGACTGACGGTCGCTCTTCTTCTGCTCGGCATGCGCGGGAGGTACCTGTGACTGTGGTTCTCCTCTTGGAAACAGAATTGTGGTTCTCGAGCCAGGGGAATGCCCTCTCCTGTGCTCTGTGCTGAAAGCTGCAGCTGCCCCCAGCCCTGGCTGCGGAAAGCCACGAGAAGGAGAATTACAGCTGCTTGCTGGGAGAGCAGCAGGAAAAAAAAAATTAAAATTAGATGAGTTTAAAACTTCTCCTTCGGAAGGGAGACGGTCTGTGTCGCTGAGGCTCTGCACTGGGACTTTGGGTTTGCATTTAGGGTTTGGTTGGTGATGCTTTTGAGTCGTGGGTGCCTCGTGGAGCCCGGGGCATCCCTCCTGCTGCACTGGCCCACAGCCGTGCCTGGGGGCTTTGCACATCGGTCCCCACACGTGTCCCTCCCAGCATCCCTCCCGGGCTGGACCGGGGATCTGACACTGTTCCAGGACATCAGCCAGCGCATAGGCGGTGAAATATATGTTTAGCGGTTGCTGACAGCAGAGAGTATTTAGTGATAAATATATTTATAGTGGGCTTTGTAAAAGGCTGTTCCGATGGGTGGGTTTTAGGAAGGCAATAAATGGCTGAGAAAATTGCTCTGGTTGCAGGGGGCTGGTGGCCCCAGCACCCCTTGCCTTCCCCTGCTCAATGCCCCCAGCAGTGGTGAGAGCGTGGGGGTCCTTGAGATAGAAATGGGGTCCCACCTCAGTGGGGGAGGGATGGGGGCCTGGGTAACCCCCCTGCCCCCTCGAAATGGCTGGAGTCCTCGCGGCGCGTGCTCCCAGGGCACTGTTTGCAAACACGCCGTGGAGCAGGAATTATGTGCCGGCTCCATTTGGCGCCTGATTCTGAATAACAAATAAATATGGGAAAATTGGGATCTGTTCCCAGACAATTCACAAAGGGCTTAATTGGGACTTAAGTGGTGCCTAAGTCCTGTGCTGGTTCTCTGCGCTGGGGTGCTTTTCACCCAGACAGGGAAGAGAGACAAACTTAGTCAATAAATTACTTGTGATAAATTATTCACCAACTCTACTCAGAATTAATGCCAGCTCTCCCCTCCAGCAGCTTATAACTGCTCCGATATCTCCTGACCCTCTCCTCTCAAAGCCTATCCCAGGCGCTATTATAAAACCATATTTTGTGGCATTTATACCCAGCCATAAAAAAAAATCACTCCAAGATTAAATTTGGCGTGCGAGGTCGGAGCGTGACCGGCTTTGTCCATCCTGTTGACCAAAGCTGAGCCGAGTCTGCTTTCAGGTTCAAGCCGAGAAAATTGTTTTCTGCTAAGACTGGCCGTTGTGCTTCTGTGAGACTTAATAACACTTGCTTTGAATTTAAAAGCCTTCATCAGCGAGGAATTTGTTGTCAGCGTAAAAGGGGTTTTGCGTTTTAACCAGCCTTTCCCAACGGCAGAGAACTACCTCCAGCTCTCTCCCTTTGGGGACAGAGAGCATCTTTGCCCCAAAGCCCAGGGAAGTTCCTGCCCCTGCTCTGTCCTGTGTCTGGAGATGAACAACCTGGAAATACAGAGGGGAGGGGAAGAAAAAAACCCCAAACAACTAGTATCTGGTCACCTGAAAAGGAAAAAAAATGGGGTTTTTTCCTATTTGTGAAACATTAAATACTGAACCCATTTGGTTTGTGCTGGAATAAGCATTTCACTTGGGCGTCTGTCTCTCGCTCACAGTTTGGTTGTTAAATGTAATTCAATGGTTTGGTTGTTCAAACCACTGTTTGGCAACGCATAACCGGAGCCGCTTGCTGGTCTTGAAAAGCCCTTTTGGACTTCAGACAAGTTGGCCCAAAAAGGGGCTGCAGCGTTTGATCCGAATTTGCAAATTCCTGCGGTCAAAGCTGCGTTTTGAGGCGAAGGCTGAAAATCCTGCCACGTCCTATTTCTGAGTCGCTTTTCCCAACTCCTCCGCGGTGCTGCCGAAAGCCGGCGACGGAGCCGGGCGGGCCGTCCCCAGCACCGCGGGTCTCGGCGTGCTCCAACCCTCCGGCAGCGCGACGCAGCTCACGGGGTCGATGAGTCCCCTGGTTCCCAATGTGCGGCAGGATTCGTCCTTGTGCTGGGAATTTGGAAGGACGGAGAGGCAAGGCCAGGGCTCAGCGCCCACGTCCTGCTCCGTGCTGAAGTCGCTTGTTGTTCTTTCCTCTTCACGAAGCTGTTAAATGAGACAAAAGGGATTTCAGTGACACTCTCCAGACAGCTTTACGGCTTTTTAGTATTTCTTTGGCTCCTTCTTTGCTGGTTAAACCCTCCTGGGAAGCCGCAGATCTACCCCGTTATCCCCTCTTCCTTGGCCACTGTTGTCCTCCTCGGCTCGGCACGCGCACGCGTTTTCCCTGTTTTCCTCCGTTTTTAAGGGAAGTTAAATGCGCAGGGCTGTTGATGTCTGAAAGCCATCACTTATCACGCCAAAATCTCTGCCCAAGGCTGGCAGCGGCAAGACTGCTGCAGCTCTGCGCCGCGGGGGCCGCGGGGAGCCGGGGGCTCGCACCCAGCGGCAGGGCAGCTTGATGCATTTTGCTTTGGTTTATGGTTTTAAGCGAGGACGGGGAGGAGAGCGGCATCGTTTTCTCCTGGGAAACGGCGAGTGTGCTTGGAAGGGGTGATGCGCTACGGCCTCGTGGAGCCGCCCAGCAGCACGGCATCCTGCTCCCGCTCAGCCAGGGACCCCAGCCCCGCTCCGGAAGGGCTGCCGTGGGGCAGAGCTGGACACAGCTCCATCCTCCCTGCATAGGGCTTGGTGCCATCTTATTTTTCCCGGTGTCCTTGGTGGGGATGGTCTCCTCAGGCAGTGCCTGTAAATAATAGAGTTGCAGAGCTGAGAGCTGAGTGGGTTTAAAAACCACAGCGGGGAGGCAGGGGGAATTTTGCAAGGGGAGGCAATGGAGAATTGGATGTGGCTCCTGCCTCCAAGGGCTGAATCCTTGGATTTGAGAAGCCCTTTGCACCGGCTGCAGAGGGGGTGGAGGCAGGGGGTCACCCCGCTGCCCCCCTCCTGCCCTCGGGGCTGCCTGCACAGGGCATTGCCCTTCCCGCGCCGCTGCGGGGTTGCCCCACGGTGCAGCTCCCCGATCCCCGCAGCGGCCCGGGATGAGTAAGAGGCGATGAGCCGCTCATGGAAACTCAGAAGAGATCTAATTCTGTGAATAAACGTTAAAAAAAAATAAATAAATAAAACATCCCCGGAGGGAGAGGATGTTTGTGAATTAAAGACAAAGTGGGTGACATTTCCGCCAGCCACGCGCAGCTGCGGTGCAGGGAGGGGGGGATGCGCGTGGGGCCAGCGAGGGCTGTGATTTCTGGAGATGATGGGAGAGCGGCAGCTTCTCACGCGCTGCCCGTGCTCCATGGACTCGCGTTGGGCGAGGCGGTGGCTCGGCGATCGTGGGGAGCCTTGTCTTGTCGGGTGACAGCTGGCCCTCATGACACGCTGGGCGCGATGAGGAGAGGAACCAGGTTTTCCTGTTGCATAGCAGCCCTGGAAAGCGGAGCGCTTTGCAATTAGCAGGAGGGGGACGAGGGAAGGAGCTGCCGGGATGCACCGTTCAATCCTTAACGCTCATCCTTCCTGCAGACGTGGGACTTCAGGCTCACTCCTCTGCTCAAAGCCTCTGGCTCCAGCCCAGCATCCCTCAAACTGAGCAGAGCCAGCGGCTGCATCACCCTGGCTCACCACAGGCTTGCTCCCACGGGCTAATTCCCTCTCCACTACCAGTTCCCTTCGTCCCCAGGCTCCCACCACTCAGTGAGAACACTTAATTTCAAACAAACTGGAAGTGCATTTTGCCAAGAATAAGCACAATTCCTCAGCCATGCAGGGTTATTCCATCCCCCTCAGATTGGGGAGGGACCTTTATCAGCCGTGGAGCTGATAGGTTTGGCCACGGGCAGGGCAGTGCCCACCGGCGTGGGGGGGCACGGATCCCAATGCAGAAAACGTGGAGATTTGGGGGCTGGGAGGAGGTTCCTCCCCGGTGCGTGGGCGCGGGAGGGGACGCGCAACCCCCTTGGCTCCTGATGGCAGGGTCAGCCCCACGGTTCACAAAGGACCAAGCAGTGCCCATCCCGTTGGAAAGCGTCTCTGGGCTCTCTGCTGGTGGCAAAGCCCCACCGCTCCCCAGGAGGGGCTCAGCACCCCCAAAACCCGTAAGGGTGATGCTGACACTGCCAACCCTAGCTCACCAAGCCCTTCCCTGCTGCGGTGGCTTCGTGGGGCACAGGGCTCTGCCTCCATCCCCACCTCGAGCTGCTCTGCGCCTGAGGAAGGGGTGAAGCAGCCCCAAAGCCGTGCCTGGCAGTTGCTATGGCAACCGTACATTTTTCTTATCATTCCTAATGACTTATTGGCATTTGCACTGATCTACAGCATTTTCTGCTGCCGGATGTTGACTTGTTTCCCCTCACTCCTAAGAGCAGGCGCATCCCTGCGGTGCCAGAGCCTGGGTTGGGCTTGGGGGGCTGTCCCGGTGCTGCCCCCAGCTCCAGGCACAGCACCCTTGGTGCTTCCGGGGGAGCAGCAGAGGCAGGAGCCCCCCACCAGCCCTTTGCAAGAGGCAGGTGCTAAATCACAGCTTGTTTTTTCCCCGGCGAGGCTGAGAGCAGGCTTGGAGGGCCGCGGGGTTTGGAGAGGAATGGCTCTTGCTGGGTGGGAGCCAGCCGGTGGGGAAAGCAACAGCCCCGTGAGAAGCAAGAGGGGTCCCAGACTGGGCAAACCCCCACATTGGTGCAGGGTTTGAGGATGATGATGAGGATGATGAGGATGGTCACTCTGAGATGTGACTTCAGTGTTATATTTCCAGCCATGCTGGTAGGACATCCGAGCTTTTCCGCCGTGAAATTCAGCACAGAAGGAAAATCAACTCACTGTTTTTAAAATCCATGTTTAAAACCAAAAGTAATACCTCGCCCAGCTTTATTCGGGTGGATTAAGCACTGCTTAGCTGCTCATGAACATCACTGAGCGGTTTGCAAGGCTGGAGCAATGCCCTGGGCAGGGCTGCCCAGCTCCCTCCAGCTGAAAGCAGGACTTGGACCCGGGCAAGGCCAAGGTTGGCTTTGCAAACGTTCGGAGGCTTTGTCAGAGATTTGCTGATGCTTTTTGCCCTCACCTGGGGGCCCGTTTCTGGCTACTGAACCCGTACGTGGGCCCTGGGAGCAGCACGGGGCTGTCAGCCCAGTCCTCAGCAGGCGAGCGTGCGGCTCTGGGCTTTCCTGCCCAATTCCTTTGGAGGCACAAGCCACGCAAGCCACCTGCCTTGGATTTTTTTTTCCTGCAGAGAGGCTGCCACGCATGTGGCACACGGGAAACAGCATGGAGAGACCAAGGGGATGAAGTTACCGGCACAACCAGGAACAGCTCCATGTCCAACTCTTTAATATCACCGACGTGCTCTTTCTGGCCGTCGTGTCCTAATAAGCTGCTGCAACGTTGGGTTTGCAATTAGCGGCCAAAATGTTCAACCCTGAGCAGAAACCCGCGTGCACTGAAGCTCAGATAAAATCATGGGACGGCTTGGGTGATTTTAGGGTCAGCGACAAAGCTGTTGCAGCACTGGGGCAGGGGGTTGTTCCCCTTGGCTGATGGGTCATCGCCAGCCTGGATCTGCTCTTCTCCTTGCATTTTTTGTTGCTGGAGCTTGCCTCATCCTCGCCCTGTCCCGTGGCCACCGAGCCCAGACATTGAACGCGGCGAGGCTGCTGTGGGTCGGCAGCACGGGGAAGGGAGATCCAAACCATCTCTCACTGTCCCAGGGTGGGTTGGTAGGGACCTCTTGTCCCTGTGGCATCTCCAGGGGCATCATGGCAACGGAGCAGCAGCTCATCAGGATGTGGTCTGGTAGGAAGCAGGGGGGGATGCCAGGAGGGCACAGGGCAGGCTCAGCCCCGCCGGGAGCGTCTCGCATTCCTGCAGCCACCACAGAAATGCTCTTTTGTGTCACTCGTGGGGTCACCAAGCCCTCAGGAGGTGCTTTGTAACTCCAGCCCTTCATCACAGCCACGCGGCCCAAGGAGGCCAGAATGTGCCAGCAGGATAACAGCGAGAGACATCCCGGTAATGAGAAATTAGCCTGATTTCACGGCCCTTACAAGCAGCCGCGTTGCCACCCTGACCTTGCTTCTGCTGAAGATCAAAGGGAGCAGGGCTGGGCTCTGGCTGCTGCTGCCCTAGCGTCATTTCGCATGTGTGATGTGACCCCATTCCTCTGCCCACCCACTGATGCTCCCATCGCCTGCCCATTGCTTTGCTGGTGCTGAACCCTGCCCCATCTGGTCACCACAGCGCAGGTGGCCAGCTGTCCCAGCGAGCCCCTGGCTCCCATCGCTCCTGGAAGAGCAGTTTAGTCCATGAATGAAAAGACGAATGAGACGGAGATGGCAAGGGACCGGTACAACGACAGCCGAGTGAGGTCCCTGGTCCCCTGGCCCTCGCCTCTTCTCTTGGCACCGTCTTCTGTGCAACACTCCCTGCCTGCAGCAATGCTGCTTAGCTGAAGAAATATTGCTTCCAACAACAGACATCTCTAGAGAAATAACAGGAGAGATCCTATTGCGGCTTAGATTTTAATTATTCTCAGGAATTCTTTCCTATTTTTAAGCTCTGTTCAACAACCTGTTCCTCCCCACCCTCCCCTCATGTAGAAAGGATAAAGAGCCCTCTAAAGGGACTGACACCAAAACACTGTGGTGGCAGAATGTTGCTTCCTAAAATATCCCAGGGCGACAGGCTGGAGCAGCCCCTGGCTGTTCCTGGGCTCCGGACCAGGACCGGACCACTGCGGCTGCATCTGATCCAGCACTCTGGGCTGCCCCGAGCCGCTTGCCACTGGTATTTTCATGATCCCACTGGGATGCCTTATTCCAGGGACCTAATTTTGGGGCCCAGCAGAAGGATGTGGACGTGCCCTGCCCAAGCGACATCCCTTGTTTCAGAGCCCGTAGCTCAGATTTGTTTCACGGCTGGTTTGCAGAGCTCAAAAGCCTTTGACATTGCCCGGAGCATCCCCTCTCCAAAGGATGCTGCCCTTGGCCTTGGCGTGGGTAAGAGGAAAGGGGGAGAGGTTTGAGTGGGCCGCTGTGTAAATGAGCCACCCCCCACCCCACCGCAGCCCCCAGGCTATGCCGAGGGTGATCCATCGATCCCGTTTGCACGCCAATCTGCTGGGGAAGGTCACTGGGGCTGATACCGCACAGGCAGCATCTGCAGTCGTGCTGCCAGCACCACGGGTACCCCGGCCCTCGGACCGCTGCTTTTAGGGCCTGAGATGCCCACAAAGGGGGCTGGGGGGACCCTGGGGTGCCTGAGCAGCCAGGAGCCACACAGAGAGATAGATGCTTTCCTCTGGGCTTGAACATCCCTGGGGAGGGGGGCTCAAACAGCCTCCGCCTGCCCGCAGGAGCTCTAGGCATGCTACTTGTTTGTTTGATTAGAGAGATGAAGAAATAAATGGAAGAGATATGAGCATCCCTCTTCACTCTTGGCTCCTATGCGGTACTGGCTTGATTTTTCAAAAGGACTCAATGTCCAGAGCTTCAGAGCTGTCTGCATCACTTAGGCGGGCGTGCGGGAGATGAGCCCTTTGAAGATCTTGTCCCAAATGGTTAACGAGGAGCCGTTCTTCCCGCAGGCTGGCGGCGTTTCCTCCCACCGTAGCGATCTGTGGGGTCTTCCCGCTGCACCCGCCGTGTACAACACGGGGAAATTGTACGGCACGGAAATATATATCATAATTTCCTGGCGCACACCTGTCTCTCCAGCACCCACACTGCTGCGAGGCACAAGCACACACTTGTGCGGATTACGAGCGACATTTGCTGTCATGTTGTCGCGGCTCAACAGGCGCGTACAGCCACAGGAGCTATCGCATCCCAGCGCCTGGCTGCTGTCAGCCCTTGGCAGCCGCCGCGCTCCTCGCTCCCTGCCCAAAGCCTCCCCCGGGCTGCGGGAGCTGCGGGAACCCTTTGTGTCTCGAAGCTGTGCGGGGGAAAGGACCCCTCCACGGCTTGCAGGGACCCCAAGGGGGAGTCTCTGCATGAGGAGAGGAGCCGCATGGGGTGGGGGATGCTTCAGGCTTGCGTCTGGTGGTACCTGGCTCGCGGAGATGCGGGGCTGCCTGCTGCTCACGCCGTCTGGCCCTTCGTCTTGCGTGGCCGTGATGATGGTAACACGGGAGAGAAATGGGGCCGAGACACGCCCTGCTAGCAGAGAAACACGCGTGAACCTCACAGCTAATTAGCAACCTGGGGAGATGGAGAAGGAAAAGGTCGCTCCGCTGAGGCACTGCCTGAGGGAGAGGGGACTGCAAAGGGCACAGCATCGCAATGGGCGGCTTCCCCACGCTGCGCTCCAGCCCACAGCCCCCGGGACACGGGGCCAGTGCGAGCCCAAGGCTCCGCAGCCCCCGGCAGAGCTGGCTCCCACGCAGCGAGCGCCGTGGCCAGGGAGCCTGCCAGAAACCTGGGAGTGGGAGAGCCGGAGTGAAGGCAGGAGCTGGAGGTCTCCGTTTCCGCTGAAATCTGGCACCTTCCCCCTCTCCGGCAGCCCCATTAGAAGCTATAATTATACCCGAGTGCTCACAACACCCTTTCCCGAGCACCCTGGGGATAAAAATCAAGAAGGATGCTCTGAAGGGGGAGGTTGATTGACGGGAGCTGGGCTTGACACACCACGCTCAGCGCCGGATGGAGGACGGAGCAGCGATGGCTCTCAAGATCCAGTGGGAAGGCAGCTCCCTCCCCGGCCGGGTGGGCAGCGAGGGGGGTTTGCAGGCAAATCCACCGAGCCACCACGCAGGGTGAGGACGATGGAGGCAGCGGGGACCAGCGCTGCCATTCCGCGTGGCCAGGCACTCCGGTCCTTAACGCAGGGGATGGATGCCCACGGGTGCTCTGTTCCACTCCAGGTGCTAAAGCCGGAGGCAGCGAGGGGGTTTGGGGGTCTGCCAGCCCCCTGGGGCTCTGCAGCCTGGCTGGAGACCCCCGGAGACGCAGCCTGCGGTACGTTATCCCAGGGCTGGGATAGCTGGGGAGCCGGCAGCATCGCCCGCAGGAGCTCCGCTTCTTCAGTGGGGTCCAAAGCCAACCCACCTGGGACTGCGAACAATTTTCCCAGTCTGCATGACGATCAGCTTCTGAGGTGAACAATTAGCCGGTCACAAATTGTAATTGTCATCTCACTTCTGATTTTAATTCAGCCTAATGAAGGCTAAGTGATTCCGTCTCGCTCCTCCTCCCCCGGCCAGCCAGGGATGCAGCGCCCGGCCCGCCGCCACGGCTCTCCCCAGGATGGAGAGCGCTGGGGGAGGATGGGGAAAACCATTAATCCCTACTGCGGGCTGCTTGTTTTCAGATATCATGGCCAATAAAAGTTTTATTTAAGGGAATTGGCTGCCTGTGTCCGTGCATTCTGGTTTGTCACAGCCTGTTAGCCTGTCGCGCTTGCCCTTTGAAGCAGGGGCTGTCATTTAAAAATGTCTTCATCTCAAATAACACACCGATTTTTATTTTTTTTTTCCCCTTTCTGATTTTAACTCACGTTGTACATCCCTGCACCCTGCTCCCCCCTCCCCATCCGCACCTCCCCGGCGTGTTATCATCCCCAGCACCTTTTGGATCCAGCTTCGTTTCCTAATGAATTCGTGGTCTCACTGAATTGCCTTCCACTTTAGTACTTAATTTAGATTGAAGAAGGTGGTTGCCGGGTCTCGAATACCAAGTGGCGTGGCTTTGGCTGGAAGTTGCGTGATGCCCGGCGGGGTCGGGACGAGCCAAGCCGTCCGAGTTGGGTGAGCTCTGCGTAACCACCCCGCTGCTTTCGGAGCCTTGCAGCCTCCCTTCTCCTCCGTCCTCAGCACGAAGCAGGCTCAGGGAGTTGTCATCGGGATACGGCAGCCCCGGGCTGATAATTTTAACACAAGCACTAAAGAGAGGGCTCCTTCATCCTGAGCATCTTCTGGGGGGAAGCACTGTGGCTCTTTAATAGCACCAATTAAAACTGCAGAGGGAACGAGGCGTTGGCAGGCAATAATCACCCAGGCTGGAATATGGCCTGGGCGTGAGTTTTGATAGCTTTGCTTTAAAGGGAAAATGTACTTTCTGTGACCCTTGGATGAAGAGAAACCTGGTTTCAGAGCTCATTTGAAACCTGTGAGGTTGAGCTATCAGCATGGCCCCCAGCCCCACGCTGGGACAGTGCTGCCCCGCTGCATCCTGCAGCCCTGCTGCCTTCTCCCGTTAAAAGCGGCAGGCAGGGAGTTGTGAGATGGCGCGGGGCGGAGGGAAGAGCAGGAAGTGTATGAGCAAGGGGAAGATGAAATGACAGCTGCATAAGCCAACCTGCCAGGGAAAAGTCTCATCTCTAGTTTTGGGGTGAGGGGGTTGCTCGCAATTAACTTTTGGTGAAGATTAAAAGACTTTCAGGGCCAGTCAAAATAAGTGAAATCATTCCCTGCTCACCCCTTTTCTGAAGCCCAGCATGCCACCAGCATCCTGCCACTTAACCCGCGTGTGCCTGGCACCACCACCGCTTCCGTTCGCTTCCCTATTTTCTCCTGCCACCCTGTCCCAGCCGAGCCCCCCGGCTCGCTCCCTGGAGTGAGGACTAACGTGCCCTGCGGTTGTCTTGGGCTGATTTGGTTAGCTGTTTGCACAGCTGAGGTCGAAGCCCATCTTGTTCCAAGCTAGAAACAATTAAAATCACACTGGAAGGCCCTAAGCGCAGAGCAGGCTGCCTGCCGCCCAACATCCCTTCGGCCGCAGCCGGCAGCTCCCTCCCCACCCCGCTCAGCACCTCCCGCCGGGCCTTCTCGGGGCTCCGATGCGCCCGTGCACCCACTCGGCCCCCAGCACCCGACCGCTTGCTCCGGTGACCTCCATTACACGCGGCGTGCGCAGCGTCTGACCCCTCCTCACGCGCCCAGACAGACCAGTCCGACTCCAGGAATCACAAAATTTCCCCCAAGGTGACCGAACCAGCGCTGCAGCGATGCTCGCCGTGCCCCGGCGCAGCCATCCCGGTGTCACCAGTGCCAGCTCCTGCTGTCACCGGGACGGTGACTGGCAGCTGACGGAGCCGTCGCTCGCGGTGTGGCAGCCTGGAGCTGGGGTTGGCAGCAATCGCGCAACCACGGGGCCTCGTCAGGGCCAGGAGGACCTCGTCAGAGCCATCCTGGCGCTGCACATTTAATTGGGCAGGTGCTGGGCAGTGGTGCTGCTTTGCTGGGGAGGCTGGAGATGCAGGAGTGGGGCTCTGTGCTCGTTAACTCCTGGCCTTACTGGGCTCATCACGGATATTTTGCAGCCGGCGGGAGGGTCTTGGTGGCTGTGGAGGAGCAGTGCGTCTTTTCTACGTGGTTTCTGGAGCGCTTCTCTGCGGCGGGCTGATCAGAAATGTCAGGCTGAGCCTCAGGGCTGTAAATCTGCAGCCCGTGTGGTTTTGGAGAAGCCTGGCCCAAAATTTGGCCCCTGGATGGTGCGGTTGAGCTCTTCCCTCCTCTCCCTGCTGTGTTTGGTGTAAATACCCCGGAGGTGGCTGCAGAGGAGGTGTTGGAAAGGTAAAGTCCTTTATGCTGCTCTGCATTTTGAGGGAGAAAAACTTAGCGTGTTGCTTTTGTGCAGGTTGCAAACGCTGAAGGGTTTTGCTTTGAGGTGGCTCTGGAATTTCTCTCTGCTCTTAATGCACACACATGCCTACATCCCACAGCAGATTTCTCCTTTTTCACAGTCCTGTTAAACCCATAATGACACAGCTGAAAGTTCCTCCAGAAGCAGCCGCTCTCCCTCCTCCTGCCACGCGAGGGGATGAAGATCTGCTCAGAGCTCAGTCATGCGGAGAGGAGCTTCAGCGGTTTTGTCAAAAAGAGGATTTTGTCAGTTCCTCCAAGACAAGTCGGTGGTGGGCTGTCTCTTCCCCCTGTGCAGCTCCCAGATGCTCCGGCTGCTGCAGCACCTGCTCGGGGAGGATGCGCCCGTCCCAGGGATGCACCCACTTGGGGGGGGATGCACCCACTCGGGGGGATGTGCCCACCCCAGGGGTGCACCCTGTGGCCCCCCTCTTGCTGGCTGCAAGGGGAAGGGGCTGGCTGGGAGTGGGCTCACAGCCCTGCCCTGCGCCCAGGGAGCTCTGGCGTGGGGGATGCTGTATATCCCAGTGCTGGGACCCAGGCAGCTTTTGCCTTCACCCCCTGCACAGCTCCAAAGAACCGTGGGTGCAGGATTGCTCCATCCGCTCCCACCCACGAGGGCCAGGGCAACATCGCTGCCTGCGGTTTGACACGATTTTCAAGAGGGACTCCATATCCTTCACAAACTTTCCTCTCCAGAAGAGCAATAATACACTGCGATATTTTATTTAAGTAACTCAAGTGTACGCGCAGTGCCTGGAGGAGACACAGCACCGCGCGCGCGGCTCTGCCTGCTCAGCGCCCCTGTGCCGCGGGAGCCGCTGGAGCGTGGCAGCGGCGGCACGGACGCGGGGGCAGACGGCGGTGGTCCGATGACACGACGTCTGCGTGGCATCACCTGCCGAAGCCGTCCCCAGCTGCCCGGTTTCACCAAACGTGGAGCTGCCTCATTGTTTTTGAAACTGGAGAGTTTAAAAGCCTTTTGAGGGGAAGTTCACAGGTGTACGTGCTCCCGCGTGCCGGCTGTGTGACCCCCCCATCCATTTGTGTCCCGCGTGGATGGCGGTGGGGGCCATCAGTCCCCCTGCGCCCTGGCTGCGGGTTGAACCTGGGAGGGAAATCCGGGCTGTGGCTGTGCGTTAGCGAAGTCTCGGTGCGCATCCCTCCTGCCTCGCCGGTGCCGGACGCCAAATCGTCCCACTGCCCAGCCCAGAACCCTTAAATAGGTGGGACAGAGCGGGAAATGTTTTCCATTTCCCTTCCTGTTCCCATCTGGGTTTTTTATTGTTATTATTTTATTTTAGATCCCTTTTAAATGACAAGTCTATCAAAACAGCTCATTTGGAGATGTCAGGTCCGTTCTTGATAACTCAGCCGTCACCGTGATCAGTCCTGACAGGCGCCCTGCAACGGTGCTGGGGTATCTCAGACTCTGTGCTGCGGTCTTTTCTGATATCATGTTATTTTTTTTACTCAGCCCAGCGTGGAATTGCTCCTTTAGGAAAGAGGAAGGGTGGGGGGATTAACCCTTCTATCCAGATCTGGGCCAGAGCTCCCGGGGGGGGTGGATTGGAGAGGGCTGAGCCCCACGGCGCTGCCCTCCAAGGCAGGGTCCGGCCGTGCTCCCCGGGATTCTCCCTGGATTCTCCTGGGGATGTCCCCCAGGAATGGGATGATGGCAAAGCCCAGAGGCTGGGCTGCTTTCCTGCGTCCCCCAATCTGCATGGCGGAGCCTGTGTTTGCTCTCATTAACGTGTCAGCAAAGTGCCTGATGTGCAAAGTATCCTTTTTATTAGCTGGAATTGGCGGGGCCAGCTGGGACTCCTGTCTGCTCTGCTTTCCAGGCCAGGGCTCTCCATGCAAGCCCGTGGTGGTCTTGCTTAGTTTCTGGCTTGTGGTGGGCGAAGGGCTTGGGCTCGGCTCACAGGCATCCTCCTCCTCCTCCTCCTAGAAACCGTGGGGGACAAGCCGTGGGGTCACCCGTGGGTGCACACCACCCCAGGTCCTGCTGAAAAACAGGACAAGAGCAAAGCAGGCGGAACGATCTGCTGGAGCAGGGCTGGTGCCTCCAGAGCTGGGGATCCCCTGGATTTTCCTGCCATCGGGGATTGATCTGGTTTCCCTACAGCCCCTTTGGACTACCGGGACTTTCCCCAGAGCGCAGAGGAGCTCAGCAGCTGTGGGGAAATTCCCCTTGAGATGAAACTTGAATGGGAATTTGGGCAGTGAGAGCAGTGCCATAGCCCACGGGGGCTCTCTCCGTCTCCCTCTTTTTCACACCGCTTTCTTCCGACGCATGTTTTCACCCTCTGTCCCTCCTGTAGCCCCGCAGCAGAAGCATAAAAAGCCATGACAGGCAGCAGGCACTGTTCCTGCCGGCTTTACCCCCTTGCAGGAGGTTGCCAAGCAAACACTAAACCCCACCGGGCTGGGGGACGCGGCCAGGCTCTGCCCAGGGCACTGTGAGGCTTGGCACGAGGGCAAGGGGATGCTGGAGGGGGAAAACGAGGGGATGTAGGGAAATGCCAGCAGTGCAGGGCTTGATCTGAGGCTTTCTGACACTGCTCCGGAGCCGTTGCTGCTTGCGGGGTCCGGTGTGGTTTCGCTGGTCGTCGACCCACAGAGTGAGGCTTTGGGGGTGGAAGGGATGCTGGAGGGATGCTGTGCCCTGCTCCGCCTGCCGGCTCCGTGCGATGCCACAGTACCCAGGCATGGGCTGCACTGAACGGGTTTGGGCTTTGAAAGCAAGAGAAGCCCATCTCCTTGTGGGGCGCTTTGCTCCAGGTTTTGTTCTCTGTTGCGTTGACCATTTCCTTGTTTGAATCTTCCTGGCTTTGGCGCTGCTCGCTTGTGCTTTGTGGCTCTGCCGCGTGCACCGATGCGGCTCCTGCTCTGCTTTGCGCCAGCCAGGATGTGGCCCCACCACCTCCCTCTTGCTTGAAGATGCTCGTGGGGCTGCGCGTGTGGCCCAGGAATTTGAGGATGCACCGTGTTTGGGGGCATGGTGGTGGCCCGCGCTTGTTTGGTGCTTTGTGTTGGTGGAGGGACCGGCTCTCCCCACTCCCCCAGCTTTGGATGGTGAGTCTGTAGCTGGCTCTTTGGGAAAGACTTGGAGGTGTTTTCCAGGCAGTTCTGGAGCTCACCTGAACTATTTAACACGTCAGGGAGGAGGAACTTGAGGAGCTCATTATGAAGGGGCTTGGGATGCTTGGAGCATCCTGGCACACCAGGATCTCTCTGTGGGTGTGGGATTGGACTACACAGCTCCTCACGTGCCGGGGACTGGGAGCTTTGCTGATCACAGATAGTGTTTTCTAAAGCCTCTGGATGATTAAGGAGGCAAACACTGTTTGAAACCCTGCGCTCGGCTCTCAGAGGCTCAGCGATGGCTTTTACAGGCTGAAGGGCTCTAAATTAGCTCTTGCCACTCAGGAGGAAGATCCTGGAGATAGCTCTGGAAACAGCGACACAGTGCAGCAACAGTCGGAAAGGGCAAGTGGCAGGCGGGGGATTATCAGGGAATAAATAAAGCAGCGGACCAAAGCCGGTGCTACACCCGCAGCCAGAGCAGCGCGGCAGCCTCCTCCACCCGGAGAAGATGCCAGTCGTTGGAGATGCTTCCAAAAATGCAGCGCCCTGCAGTGCAATGCAGCACGGGTTTTGTTACACAACACAAATTTTACAGAGTAGAGGACAATTCAGCTACGAGCTGAGACCGAGACTTCATCTTCCCAGCCTCTTATTTCTTCAGGTGACCCGGAGCGGGGACCAGACAGCTTTTCCATTTGGCTTTTGCAAGACGTTTACAAATGCACCAGTTAACCCCACGGCCTGGAGACCAGCCCTGCAATTCTGGGAGATAAAAGGAGATGGTCCCAAGGCTGCCGAGCCAAAAAGTGACAGATTTGAGGCTTCCCATGGGCGTCAGCATCCCGCGTGCAGGACACGGGAGAAAACCTGCTGCCTTCAGAGCTCGTGCCGCTGGCTCGACACCTCCAAAGCCACCTTGCGTTAAATCACAGATGGATTTAACTCCTGTCCCTGCTAATGAGCCTGGCCGTGGCTCCGGGTGTCACAGGGAGAGACGGAAGCCGTCTCAGCGGCCCCGGTGCTGCTCTTCACCAAGGTCCCATGGCCTCAACTTTTGTAATCAAAGAGGAGGAGGGAGATGAGGAGCAGGGAAGGGCTCTGGTGATTTTCTCCAAGAGGAATAAACCTTCAGAAAGCCTGAACCCCACCAAGCCATGTTTTGGAGAAGTTGCTCTGCAGGCACCCCCAGCCCAGGGACCCTGGGACCCCCCTGAGCATCCCCCTGGCCGCCAAGGTGCCGGGTCTCTTGGCGTCCTGGTGGGATGGGACCTTGCTTATCCCCAGGCAATGAGTGTGGCACTGAAAGCAGCTCTGGGATGTGCTCAGCACTGCATGGGCACTTTGTGGCTGAGCAGGGCCAAATCCTGCCTGCTGCAGGCTGGAGGCTGTGCCTGAAGCTGGCAGCAGCGTCTCTGGGAAGTCACAGGGACCAGTGGGAGAATTTTGGAGGCAGGCAGAGCCACCGCAGCCCTTCCAGAGCCTGAAAGCAAAAGAACAACAACAATAGGCTTATTTCCCAACCCTCCTCATTAAAAAACATCCAAAGCTGAGGGAGAGAAGCAGCAAGATAAGACGCGGGCACCGCTCCTGCCCGCCGGCTCCCGGCTGATGGGCGCGATAGCGAGGTGCAGGCAACCGAGCGCTTTGCTTTGCACGCTCCCGGCAGCTTCTTTATCTCCTGGCTTCCTCCTAGACAAGCAGAAAAAACGCTATTGCCCTCCCTGCCAGGAGAAGGCCCGCAAACAACATCCCCGGGTCTCTCTGCACCAAGCAAGGCTTAACCGAGGAGAGAAAGCACCAGAAAAGCCGGCAGAGCTGCAGCCCGGCGCTGCTGCTTTCCGAGGTTCCCTGCCTTGTGTAAATGATTTTCAGGGGGATAACAACCGAAGGTTGCAGCTCGGGGCAGGAGCACGGCTTTCCTGCCGTGGACACGGAGAATGCAGGAGGTGGGATGCAGGACCCATGCGGGGGTTCCCCATCCCACCCGCCCTCGGTTGGTTTGTTGGCTTTTAACCGGGGGGCGAAGCTGCGGAAAGGCTGGGGCGGGAGCATCCTCCCATCCCTCGAACCAGACAGCGAAGGCGCAGAGCTGCATAATACGCCGGAATTTAATAAAACGCCTCAAACAGACAAAGTTTTTCCTTTTGCCAGCTGCTTAATTAAATTGCCTAATGCTGTTTGCGATGGCAGCACAAACTCCTGTGTTTAAAGACCACGGTGTTGCCATGGAGCTCACCCGGCGGATGGTGCGGGGCTGTGACGGAGCATACAGATGAGGGAGGATGCGGGGGGAGCGGTTGCCACGTTACGGGGTGGGGGGGGGGGGGTAAATTCGGTGTCTTTTATTTCTTTCTTTGTTTGTTTTCTGATGCGGCAGTAAATTCCCTGCCAAGGTTTGTGTCGGGATCTTTGCTCCGAACGGAGCAGCTGCTTTTCCACCCTAGGGCTTCGAAGATGCTTGCTTGGATATCTGCACTCCCCGGCAGCTTTGCTGAAACATCTCAGCCCCCTTTTACCAGCGGGAAGATGGGGATGCTTTCGGCTTCCAAAGATGCCAAGCGCTTGCTTTGCCGTTGCCTTGCACGCCGGGCAGAGCAAGCCTGAACTGTTTTCCCACATTCCCAATATGGGGACTGAGCCCAGAAATCCTGACCCACAGCGCCAGGGGGTTGCCCCATAAATGTCTTTGCATGAAGTAGTTTTTCCATCAGCAGCAGGAGGAAATTAAAGCCCTGGACACGGGAGAGCTGAGCTCAGCCAAGGCTCCACTGGTTTGCAGCTGCACTGAATCCCCTGGTGCCCCATTCCCCGTGTGTGAAGTTTTCCTTCGCACGTCTCACCTGTGCCGGCTGGTGAACGCTGTGCCACGTCGGAGATCCGGGAAGGAAAGTCAGACCTGGCCAAGGGCCGTGGCTGAGGTGAGGAGGCCTGCCAGCCAAGGGATGCCGGCTTGGAGGACCTATTGCTTCCCATGACCAAGTGAAGCTTTGGGTGGATGTTGGGCTGCGGTTCTTGAACGGGTTTCCTCGCTCAAGCATCCGGTATCTCACAGCAATTTCTGCCATTTTCTCTCCCTGTATTGGCTGCAGCTCACTCAAGATGCCTGCAGAGGCATCCCTCTGGCTGCTCCTCACCTCCCATTTCCTCCCCTTGATGGTGCAAATGGAGAAAATCCCTAGAAACCCATGAGCGATGTGGATGAGACTCCATGGGGATGGGGAGTGCCCCTGGGCACTTGGGGATGCTCAGCCCACAGCCTGGAGCTGCCTCATCACTGCTCCATTCCCTGTAGTGCCCAGGGACATCGGCTGGTCCCCACACCAGAAAACCCTTTCCAGAGCCTATGTAACACTTGAAGGATGTGTTTCCTTTTCCCAATATCCAGAGTTACGTCGCTGCTTCATCCCTGCCACCGTTAGCTCAGGATAATGACTTGACCTCCGCAGCTTAACTGGGATTTAATACGTCAGTTATTGTATGTTAAACAGCGGATCATTAAAAACATTTATTCAAGATTAACAGCTATCTAATAGATACCATTAGTATCACAGTTGTATAAGCGGCTGATCCAGAATGCCTGCGATTTACCGATCCCTCGGGATGTATTTGCCGTACTGTAACTGTACTGGTAGGTCTAGACTCAGGCTGGCCTGATCCTGCGCTGGCATCGTTTGTGCTCGCTTCCCAGAAGGCGTGAGATTCCCAGGGGGAGGAAAGGGCTTGTTTTGCATTTGCACTAAGGCTTTTACCGCAATAAAAATGTCAGAAATAAGTCACGCTCCTAGCTGGCATCACAGCAGCAGCAGGGGCAGGACAGTCCCTCTCCTCTCTTCCCCAGCCTGGATTTAGATGCTCAGCACCACCAGAAACAGGAGATCCAAGGAGTTTTTATCCGGCGGTGATGGTGGTTGTCTGCTCTGGGGCAGGGGATGGTAAAAGCCCTCAAGACAGCAAAACCCCAGAGCCAACCTCGAGAAAGTGGCCGGTACAGCAAAGCCCAGTGGGATTTAACACAGCATCACCTTCCAGATGAAAACCGTGATGCAGGAGTGTTTTGGATAACGGCAGAGTACCCTATTTCAAAGTTTTACAGGTAACTGATACAGAATTCTATTTAGCTCCTCTTGATTTTATCACAAATAAAAGCAAAGCTTTTACACAGAGGTTTGAACAGGGGAAATGTCACCGCAGCCTGAGGGGACAAAGTTTGGGTGCCACCACGGAAAGTCCTGAGCCCAGAACAGCCAAGCCTGAGAGCTGGCAGAGGTGATATGCCAAAAAAAATTTCCTTTTCTGGGGTGTGCAGCTTGGTCTGGCGTTGTCTCAGTGCGCAGAGAGGCTGGACTGGCAGCCTGTGCATGTCTCTGTCTGCAAATCCAGCAAAGCCGGAGGGCTCCGTCATTCCCTTTCTCCCGCCCTGGGCAGGACAAAGGCCGGATGCCGCCGCGTGTTCTCTCAAGGGCTGGCTGCGGATTTGAATCGCGCCGTCGAAAAGAGCAAAAGGGTGGCAAGCTCGATGGGAGCGGGGGGAGGATTTTCCCACAGCATCCGACTGCCACTTCTCATCTGGCTCCGCCGGGAGCTGGCAGGGCTGGTGACGGGGACGTGAAGGCTCGGGAGCTGCCGAAGAGCGGCGACGCTGGAAACCTTCAAGAGCGATGGCCGCGTCGCGGGCTGCTGTGTGCGCTGCTTGCTTAAAGCCGTCACCCAGAAAAGACGAGGGCTTGGTGGGCGATGCGACATGGCTGGGACGGCTGTCACCCCTTTTGGGGACGTGGCTGCGGGTGAGCTGTTGCCTGCAGAGAGGAGCCGTGGGCCGAGCCTGTCCCCCTCGGGGTGCAGGGTCTGGCCATCGCCCGTGCTGGGGGAAGCATTGAGGGAGGGGGAAGCATTGAGGGAGAGGGAAGGAGCGGAGAGCCCGGGGCTCGGCTGCAGCCGTCCGTCTCCCGAAGCCGGGCTGTTACACAGATGACAGAGGGAGAGAGGCAGCCGGTGCAAGCACCGAGACCAAGGCTCCTTCCACGCGGTGATTTATCTCCTGGCTTCATCCAGCAAACTTGCTGATGAAAAGACTCTTCCCTTCTCTGTGCCTCATCAATTCTCATTCTCATTGCTTTCCTTTTTTTTTTTTCTCCTTTTCCTCGCTGCGTTTCTGCCGCCTGTTCATGCAGCCACGCTCCCCTCTCCCTGGTGCTCTGCATCCTCTCCCGGCCTCATTCTCCAACGGTCTCGTTGTCCCTTTCCTTCTTCTTTTCACCTCGAGTCCCTCTTTATCTCCCTCCATTCCCCCTTATTCCTTCTCCTTCCCTATTTCTCTGCTGCATCCCCCTCTCCATCCCCAGGCACACCCGGCTGGGATGGGAACAGATTCCCTGAGCCCCCCATCAGCAGGTGACACCGCAGAAAATGTCGTGGGCTTGTGGCAAATTCAGGCTGGTGCCATTTGGGGCAGTGCCCTGCCTGGCCCTGGCACTTTGTGTGCCATGTCCTCGGGGACTGCGTCTGGATAAAATCCTTACCAAAGGCACAGCGGGGCTCCGGCTTCTTTGCCATCGCGCTTTGCAGCGAGCTGCGGGGAAGGGGAGATGGACTTTTGTACCTGGGAGAAACCCAGCCTGGAAGGCAGGAGTCACAGAAATTCCTTAGGGAGAGGAAGGAATTGGGTAAACACTGGGAAACTATGGAAGAGACAAGCGGCATCCCCAGTGTGGGGACTGGGCTTGGGTCCTGCGGGGGAAAAATGGGAAACTGAGCGTATTTTCCATTTCCCGGTGTGCTGGGGCATTGCAGCAAGTGTTTCAGCCCCCTGGCTCTACATTTTTGGAAAAAAATAAACTCCGAGCAGAAACGTTACCCGGCTCCCTGCTGTCACTCTCGCCGTGCCACAGCCCACGCCGAGGAAGAGCCCGAAATAGCAGCCGGGGGCTGTGGGTGCTGGAGGGGAATATGGGACTCGCGGCCTCGCCGGAGCCCAGCCTGGCCGTGGAGGGGGTGTCAGCCCCCAGACCCTCCAGCAACCCACATCCCCGCTGCTCTTTGCTGTCCCCCTTCCTCTCCCTGGTTTTAGCAAGGCTCCCGTTATCTGGGGCAGCGTTTTCCCACTGCCTGCACAGGCAGCGGATCCGTCTGTCTGGGAAAGGGGATGAGATCCGGGCTCCCTGGGAGACGCCACCCAGCCTCCCGACCTCAGCCGCCCCTCCAGCCCCATCTCTCTATTTATCAGCCTCAAATCCTCTGTCCCTCCTCTTTTCCGTCTCGCTCTGCACCCTGAGTCTGTCTGGGGGCAAACCAGGGGGATTTGGGGTGGGTGCTTCGGTGCTGCTGGGGAGTGGCGGATGGACGGGGCGGGTTGGAGTTTGGGGTACGTGGGTGCACATCAATCAGCACAACATTGCCCGTGGGGAATCGACCCCACCACGTGAGTCCCTCGAGGTTCGGGTCTCCCTCGGGACCCCCATCCCTCACCCACTGCCCGAGGAGGCAGCTCCGCGGAGCAGGGAGGCTCTCGAACCCGAACAGCGGAACCATAACAGCGGGAGCTGCGGGACCGCCTGCTCCGTCCCACCATCCATCCCTGGTGGAACCATAACAGCGGGAGCTGCGGGACCGCCTGCTCCGTCCCACCATCCGTCCCCGGTGGAACCATAACAGCGGGAGCTGCGGGACTGCCTGCTCCGTCCCACCATCCATCTCCGGTGGAACCATAACAGCGGGAGCTGCGGGACCGCCTGCTCCGTCCCACCATCCATCCCTGGTGGAACCATAACAGCGGGAGCTGCGGGACCGCCTGCTCCGTCCCACCATCCGTCCCCGGTGGAACCATAACAGCGGGAGCTGCGGGACCGCCTGCTCCGTCCCACCATCCATCCCTGGTGGAACCATAACAGCGGGAGCTGCGGGACCGCCTGCTCCATCCCACCATCCGTCCCCGGTGCCGTGCAGTAAAAGGCCAAGCGAGTTTGCATGCAACCTGCAGGCGGCTTCGGTGTCTCATTAAGAAATAACGAGCCTGACTTCGCTGGGTAATGGAGAAGAGACCACCAGCGGGCTCCGGGCCTCTCCTTCCCTGTGTCCCCATGGCTGAGCCGCAGGAATTGGCGGTGCAGGTCCCCAGGGTGTCACCGCTGTCACCGGGGAGCAGGGCTGTCCCTGCCCTCCCTGTTCAGTTTGCTCTGTGCCGTTCGAAACCCTGAAGTTCAGTACCCAGAGCTTCCAAAAAATGACGTTTTTCGGCAAGCTCTGATCCTATTACTTATACAAACCGCCAGACTGTTACAGCATCATCTCGTACGCCAGACTTTCCACAGCAAACAGTGCTACAACCCCGTCCCATGCTGGGAAAAATGGTAAAACCCAGTTACGGAAACAAACCCTGTAGAGAAGTCGCCCAACAGCAGAGCTGGGGAGACTTCTCTGTAAAACTGAGTTTGAAACAAGGTTCTTCTTCACACCCTTAAGGAAATAAAAAAAAAAAAAAATCCTCCCTATTATTTTTTGAAGGAGAAAAGATTCTATAGTATTTTTATAGCCAGGGAGATTTACAGCCACAGAAGTGCCTGTGCACTTAAAAAGAAAGATGAGGGTCCATCAGAAGGATGCAGAAATCAATACAGCCTCCCTCTTCCTTAACGCCGTTTCTCAGGGAGCCGGTTTAAAAGCCGATGCCCTCGCAGCAGGCAAGAAGGGGAGCGCGCGGGATCAATTCCAGAGCCAGGCTCAGATGAGTTGATGCTGAATAAACTTTGGTTGGAAGCCCTTTACAGGGAGAACAAGGGGGGGGGATAAAATAGAGCTGCTCCGAGAGAAACTTGCTTTTCCCACTCCGGCTGCTTTTAATGTTTTTCCTGCTGCGTGAGAGGCTTTTAAGACGGGGAAAAGCTTTGGGGCTTGGTTTGATTCGTGTCAGCGTGGGTCGAGAGAGCTGGAGCAAATAAAAAAATCAAAGGTGGACCAGTGGCCAGCTCCGGCTCCTCCGAACCCCACGGCTGGACGAGAAGAGGGGCAGGGAGATGGGGGGCTCCATCCAACATCCCACCGAGGCACCCCCCAGCCCTCTTCCCCAGAAAGGGTGCAAGGCGAGGGGGCAAAACCAGGGCTGCACCCAGCAGGGAGGGGGTTAAGGGGCTTCTGCGCTCCCCCAGGAGTTTCCAATGAGCCCAGTCAGGGTCTCCTGCTCCCAGGAAATTGCCCCCGCTCTGGGCCAGTGCTTTAAAAAGAGCTGAGGGGCTTTGCTGTGCAGGGGAGGTTTGTGTTTGCTGGTGTCCTCCTCTTTCCCCAAAAACTTGTCTTTCTGCTTAGCATCAGCCCTCTGGGACACCAGTCCTCCCAGTATTGGCTACTTTAAGCCTTGAGGCCCAGGTTTGTGCAGAGGTAGGTGTGCTTACAGCTTGGCTGGTGCAGAAATAAAAAGCGTGGGGTGGGTCTGGGATATTCTGTCCCAGCACGAAGCAAGCTGAGCTCTGAGCCTCTGGTCCCTGTGTTGCCAAGAAACAGGTTGGTGCTCAGGGACACATTTCGTCCACAAGCCCAGCTGGGCACAAAGGTGTTCAGGGTCTCTAAATAAGGCTGGAAGCCCCTGGCTGTGGGCCCTCGGTGCTGGGGAGGACAACGGGCAGAAAGCAGCCATGGAGGCTTTCTCTTCCCAGTATCTGCTGCTGCAGCTCTGCTCGTGGGAAAGCCTTTGAGCAAGGCTGGCCCAAGGTCCGTGAGCTGCTGGTGGCCCTGGGCAGAGCATCCACGGGCTAGTTCTGCTCAAAACCTCTTGGGCTGGGAGGGAATCGTTAATGCTATGGATATAAACCAGATTAAACTCTGCCGCGCTTGTTTGCCACGTACTTGAGGTTTCCTCTAACAGAACTTGTTGTCTGGCCTCTTTCAGGAATGACCTTGAGGAGGAACCCAAAAGATGCAGCTGAGTGCAGAAATGAATCATTTGGGCAGGAAGAAAAGGAGAAGCTCTGACTGAAAGCACCAGCCCTAGTCAGGGGTGTTATGTGGTCTCTACAGGGGGGACCAGGCAGGGCAGCTGGCAGCAGGGGTTAACCGGTGCCAGGGGCTCGCATGGAGCATCTTCTCCCGTGGATGCTGTCCCCACCCGGCTCTCGCCCCATGTCCTGCTCTGGATGTGCCCCATGAGCCTTTCCTGCCTGGGAGGAAGCCGGTCCCACCAGCCAAAAATGAGACGCTTCCAAACCAGCTCGCTTCTTCTCTGTGTGGTGGCCGCCACCGCCATCCCCATCGTGCCCTGGAAGGTCAAATGCCCGCCACAGTGCGTCTGCCAGATCAGGCCGTGGTACACCCCTCGCTCGGTGTACCGGGAGGCTGCCACCGTGGACTGCAATGATTTGTTCATCTCCGCCGTGCCGGAAGATCTGCCAGAGGGGACCCAGACCCTGCTCTTACAAAGCAACAATATCGCCAGGCTTGAGCAGAGTGAACTGGACTATCTCAGAAACCTCTCGGAGCTGGATCTGTCGCAGAACAGCTTCTCTGATGTCTGGGACTTTGGCCTGAAGAGCATGCCCCAGCTGCTCAGCCTGCACTTAGAGGAGAACCAGCTTTCTGAGCTGCCCGATGGCAGCTTCCCCGGGCTGGGCAACCTGCAGGAGCTCTACCTGAACCACAACCAGCTCTGCAGGATCGCTCCCCGCGCCTTCTCCGGCCTCGGCAGCCTGCTGCGCCTCCACCTCAACTCCAACCTGCTGAGGACGGTCGACAGCCGCTGGTTCCAGATGCTCCCCAGCCTGGAGATCCTTATGATCGGAGGCAACAGGGTGGATGCGATCTTGGATATGAATTTCAGGCCTCTGTCAAACCTGCGGAGTTTGGTTTTGGCTGGGATGAACTTGAGGGAGATCTCGGACTATGCGCTGGAAGGGCTGCGGAGCCTGGAGAGCCTCTCTTTCTATGACAACAAGCTCGTGAACGTTCCGAAGCGGGCGCTGCAGCAAGTTCCTGGTCTCAAGTTCCTGGATCTGAACAAAAACCCATTGCAGAGGGTCAAGCAAAGCGACTTCACGAACATGCTGCACCTCAAAGAGCTGGGCCTCAACAACATGGAGGAGCTGGTGTCCATAGACCAGTTTGCCTTGATTAACCTCCCTGAGTTGACCAAGTTAGATGTGACCAACAATCCCAAGCTGTCTTTTATCCACCCCAACGCGTTCCACCACCTTCCCCAACTGGAAACCCTCATGCTCAACAACAACGCCCTAAGTGCCTTGCATAAGCAGACGGTCAAGTCCCTGCCCAACCTGCAGGAGATCAGCATCCACAGCAACCCCATCCGCTGCGACTGCGTCATCCGTTGGGTCAACAGCACGGAAAACCGCATCCGCTTCATTGAACCCCAGTCCACGCTGTGTGCCGAGCCCCCTGACCTCAAGAGGAGGCACATTCGGGATGTTCCCTTCCGGGAGATGACCGACCGGTGCCTGCCTCTCATCTCCACCAAGAGCTTCCCCTCCCGCTTAGAGGTGGCGGATGGTGACAATGTCTCCTTGCATTGCCGAGCTCTGGCAGAGCCAGACCCGGAGATCTACTGGGTCACCCCTTCGGGGGTGAAGTTGATTGCCTATGTGGAAGATGGGCAGTACAGGGTGCACCCTGAAGGGACGCTGGAGATTCGTGGGATCTCGGCTCAGGAGGCTGGGCTGTACACCTGCGTGGCTCACAACCTCCTTGGGGCAGACACCAAGAGCGTTAGTGTGATGGTCAACCACTCCTTCCCGCTCAGCAAGGACAGCCTGGAGCTGGTGGTGGCAGATGTCCAGGCTTACCACATCCTGGTTGCCTGGAAGCCACATCTCAACACCATCTCCTCCAACCTGACCTGGTCCAGCTTCTTGCTTGGCTCCAACTTGGACATGACCAACGTGGCCCGGATCCCCATGGGGACCCACACGTACAACATCACCCGGCTCCACCAGGACACAGAGTACTGGGTTTGCCTCCATGTGGCCTTTGTAGACTTGCAGGCCAAGGTGGCTTGCGTGAACGCCAGGACTAAAGAGGCTGCCCACCGCTACCGGCTCCTGGAGGGCAGGCAGAGCCTTCTGACGGTGCTGGTCTTCTGCCTCCTGCTCCTTGCCGCCAGCCTCGTAGCTCGTTACGGCATCTGGGCAGAGCCCAGGAGGGCCGGGGAGCTGCTCCGGGGTGCCACGGCCGTGCACGTGGTCTATCCCCACCTCGCCCAGCCCTGGGCTCAGGGGCAGCGCGGGGAGCAGCTCCTGGCCGTGGAGGTGCAAGCAGCCCCCCTGGACTGCTGAAGGCTGGTGCACTGGTGGGGCTGACCGTGGGGTGGGGTGGTCTGGGGTGGGGAGGGAGAAACTATTTTTTACCAAAAAAGAAACCAACCTGAACTAAAAAACTGAACAAAAAAAAAAAAAAAGGGATCTCGTGGACTTGACCAAGGGTCGAAGCGGCGTAGCAGATGGAGAGGAGCAGAGCTGGCCGTGGGGCTTGCAGAGCCTCTTCATGCTCCTGGCAGGGTCTGGATCCGTGCGCGTGGTCTGGATCTGTGCGCGGCTCCCAAAAGCACCCGGCTGGGCGGCCAAGAGGGCTTGGAGGGGCCGGAGCTGGCAGGGGACAGTGCCCCGCGCGGTCAAAGAGCCATAGACATGATAGCAGACCACCCCTTCCCCATATCCCCCAGCACCACGGGACACCCCAGCAGTGTCAGCTCCTTCATAGAAAGAGAGAAAAAAAAAAAAAAAAAAAAAAAAAGGCCTTTCCTTCTGGGATACATGTTCTTTTTTGTTTCTTTTTCTGTTTTGTTTTTGGTTTGGTTTGGTTTGGTTTTTTTTGAGCACTCAGATAATCAGCCACGAGCCCACCCCCAGCACCTTCCCACTGCCTTGGTGTTTGCTTACCAGAAGGAAGCAGGGGGGACAGGAGGGGGCTTTGGGCAGAAGAACCAGAAATTAGGATGGCGATGCATCTCTTGATGGGCATCCCTGTGGGGCTGGCTTCTGCCAGAAGGCGATGGATCCTGTGTCCCACAAGTATAATCTGAAGGCTATTTTGTAAACTTTTGTGGATAGTGTTACAGAGAGGGGGGGGGGGAAATGAGAGAGGAAAAATGGGAAGAAAAGGAGAAGGGAGGAAGTTCTTGCTTTTCTGTTTTTGTATTAAAGAAAAAAAAAAAGGAAAAAAAAAGAAAAGGAAATCCTTTGTATCGTGATGTGCAGTGGAGAGGGTGATGGTAGGACCCCCTTGCTTCAGGTGCAGGAGGGGTGGGGGGGGGGTCTGTGGGACAGTCCCTGTGTGACAGCAGCCCCCATGCACACCCTCTGCATCGCTGGGGGGTGCAAAACCCGCTCTCCTGGGCTGTTGCTGCTGCTTTTTCTGATAAGCAATTAAAATCGCAAGGGAAAGGGAGCGGCGGGTGGCACCACTCGTCCCTCCCGCGTTGTGGCAAACCGAGGGTCCAGCAAACCCAAACTGGTAAGGGTTGGGGGACCCCTTCTCCTCCACCGATGCTGCTGGCCATCCCCCTCCCTGGTTAACAGGAACAAGCCATCCTTTTGCTTGGGCTTAAACCCAATCCCTGCTCGCTGGAGGCACGGACTTTGGGGTCGGTTGAACCGCACCCCTCGAACCCGTGCCGTCACCAGCAGCCACGCGGCCCCACGAGAGCCCCCCGCAGCCCATGCCGCGGGCACGGGTGCACCCAGCACCTCGCCTGAGGATCCTTCCGTGGGAAAGATGAAGGAAAAAAAACCATCCCAGGCAGAGCTGGGGGGGCTGGTGGGCGCAGGTACCCCGGAAGGACGTGGTGCACCCTGCGGCAAAGCCGGTTGCGCCAGCGCCGTCGCTGCGCGCACGGGGCTTTGAAGGCACCAAAAAACCTTGACGTGTGAAAAAGCCGCTTGAAGTTCTCATTCATCTCCCAGCCAAGGCGAGATGGTTCCCCGCTGGATAAGCTCCGCTCAGCCAGACGCGCGAAACGGCTTCCGCGCCTTCGCCGGGTCATTATTTCGGAGGGGAACGGCTCTCCCCGGGCCCCGTTCAGCGCAGCGTCGCAGCTCACCGAAGCCCTGCAGCATGTGTTGAGGACCCAGCGAGGTCTCCCGGGGGCCCTAAGCACACGCTGAAAGTTAAGCGCAGGCTTAAATGCATTGCTGAATTAGACTCGTGATCCGCTTTAAATACTCGGCTGCGGAGCCCCAGCCCCGCTCGGGTGTGCGGCCTCAGCGTTCGCAGACTCGGGGCCTTTTGTGCAGCGAGGAAACTTAAATGCAAAACAGATTCCCCGTGGTTCAGCTAAACTGGTGCTGGAACATGTGGAAATAGCTGCGGAGAAATTTCCCCGGTGTAAGCGCGTCCCTGATTTAATCCTGCTCGTCCCCGCGATGCACGGGCAGCATCTCATCCCATGGGGATCTCCCATCCCCTCCATGGTCCCCATCCCTCAGGAACATCACCAGCTCCCAGGCAAAGCGAGGACCCAGCCCCTTAAAGGCTGTAATTTTGTAGGGGTAGAGAAAAAGCCTCTCTGATCAGGGGTTTCGTGGCTGCCGCCGCCGCACTGGGATGAGCGGTGACGGTTCGGCTGCTGCTGGAATTGTCTGCAATTAAAATGCAAGATCGGTGCAATTAAGTTGATTTCCTTTGAAACTACTCTGTGTATCACAGTCAGAGGGGCACCCACCACTGCAGGACTCATTTCCCAGTGGGTGCCCCCACACCAAGTGTCCCAGTGCTCCCATACGGGAAGGAGGTGGCAAAAATCACTCCCTCCTGCCCCAAAACAGGAGTTCTGCTGTGAACTGCTCCCGTCCCCTCGCGTCCTCTGAGGGCATCAGCCGAGAGCACCGTGGGTGCCTCATACACTACTCGCTGTTGTTATTTATTATTAAAGCATCATCCCGGGCACCGTGCTGGAGGAAATCCTCCGCCAACCATGCCGTGGCCCCCGTGCCCACGCCTGGATGGGGCACACGGAGCTCGTCCTCTGCTGGGAGGTTGGGCTCTGCATCTGGGAAGGCTTCGCTGGCGCACATGAGGGTTATTTTTGGGGTAGCAGGCACAGCAAAATCTAATTGCATGGTAAGTTCCCTTCAGGGGGGAGCAGCTCCCTGGGTGCTGGGGTGGCCTCACTCCGCAGGGTCTCATGTCCCAGCCCGGAGGGCAAGGATGCAGCAGGAAGCAGAGATGCTTTGGGAAGGGGGAAAGGAGGGTCTGAGCCAGGCTGCTCTCAGTTAGAGGGCTCTTTAATCTGCCCCCCCAAAGGGCAGGGCAACTCAAATTAGGAACAAGACGTTGGGGTTTTTTAAGCAGCAGCGGTAACGAACCACTGAACCGCTTTACTGGTAGCGGGGGACAGCAGTCTCCGTTTCCAAGCACCCCGCAGGGATGCAGCTCTCAAAGAGATGTTCGAGTGAAGAGGTTCCCAAATTCCTCAAGCCCAAGAGTCAGTCACCCCTCCTGGTTGCTGTGGGCTGAGCCCACGAGTTCTGGGGGTCTGATGGGTGCAGGGAGGTGAGCAGGGGTGGCATGTCACCTCCCTCCTCCCCCTCCATCCATCTGGGTGTTTGGGAAATGCATCTCCTCCAGCCCATCCCATCAGGGCTCACCCACTGGCACTGGGTTCTCTCCCATAAGCCACTCTTCCTTAGTCGCTTGACAGGTTTAATTTCTCCTTTCTTTTTATTTAATCACCTTCACTTCGAGGATAGCAGTACAAGTCCTTGTTTCTGCTGCTTCTGCCCTCCGCCGCTCCTCCTCGGTGCAAGCAGCATCATGGATCTCGTATGCAACCGAGCTTCTCTCGACACAGGCAACTGGGAACATCGTGTGCCAGGCTCTATTTTAAGCACCTAATAAAACCAATTTTTGGAGTGGCTCCATCACTGCGTCCTTCTTTCACAGAGCCCTTACACCTCCGCCCCATTCTCAGCGCCCAGCACCGGGCCGGCTACTGGGGTGGCTACCAGCCTGCACCAAAGGCTTTCAGGGTCCGGGATGAGCACGACAGCGACATATTTATTAGTTCGTTAGAGAATCAAAGCAGGCCTCTCCTCCTCTCTCCAGCGCTTCCTGGAGAATGATTTAAATTAAAACACCCGACCTCCCTGGGAAATGTCAGCGGTGCCATCCATATGCATGATGCCATTATGATGAAGCAGGTGCAGCTTTCAAAGCCTTTAGGAAAACCTACCTGTCAATCTCCGTGGCAAGCAGTTCTCCTCCCAAATGCTTCATCACTTCTCCCACCCCCTCCTTTCTCGCTGACCTACAAGTGGGGAAACCGAGGCACAGAGCCGCTCGGTGACTTACGGTCTTCAGTCCCTTTTCCCCTTTCAAGCACATCCCGGGGTCAGGAGACAAGCACTCCTCCAGCCTCAACATCCAAAAGTCAGCAAAAAAAAAGGAAGAAGAGGAGAAGGCAGGAGTCACAGAGGAGAAATTATTGCAGCTCGTTTATTCCCCATCGCCTTTTCCATTCTTCCAGAGCTGAAGCAGCTCCTGCTCCCTGCTCGAGCAGCCCGGCCAGGCCGAGTAAATGACTTCAGCTGCGTTCAAGTGGGCAATTGAGGATAAAATCAGGCTGATGGAAAGTAGCGGGGCAGGAGAGGTGGCACAAGGTCAGTTTGGAGCTGTCTGAGGCTAGAAAAGTGCTGACCTCTCTGGGAGCTGGTTTGCAACCAGCTGCTCCCACAGCCCAGGCGGGCTGCTCCCAGCTCTTGCCTTCCCTCTCTGCTGGGAAGCGTTTTGGGGAGCCCAGCTCCTCTCCCAACAGCTGGGCTGGAGGAGGCTCTGGCTTGAATTTGTCCCACAGCGCAGGGGGTTTCCGGATGAGCGAGGACTTGGGGATGTGCAGCAGCATCGCAGGAGACGTCAGCAGTGCCGGGGGACCATGGGTGCTGGTGAGAGGTGGGTGCTCGCTGCTGGCCACCAAGTCTGCCTGTGCTAGCCAGCTTCAGCAATTCATTAGGAAACTGGTGTGCACTGGGTGGCACTTTGGGGTGTTTGGGGCCTGACCCTGCAGCGAACAGGGGGGTGGGAGGCTGTAGCCACTCCAGAGCAAGGGGCAGAGCACCCTGCTCCCACCCCCGGGTCTGGTCCCAGCGGGATGCGTGGGGCACCCCTGCTACCCTCGCTGCTCCTGAGGCGTCCTGGAACCGTGTTAAACCTTAGTGAGGTGGGGAAAGAGCAGGAATAGATTTTTTTTTTTATTTGCATGTGGCTAAACGGGAAGAGAGATGGGAGGGGGGGAAAAGCCAGGCAGGGCTCATGCTGATGAAAAATGAAAGTTAACGGGGAGTAACGAGCCAGAGCCCAGCTCTGTGGTGGCAGGAACTGGTGGGGCTCTTGCGGGGTGAGCAGGGACCCCCTCAGAGCGGCTCACGGCTGGGGGCTCTGCCTGGGGCTGGATGAAGCCCTGAGGATATAAAATTCTGGCGGGGACTCAGCTGTGTCAGCGAGATATGGGGAGATGTGGAGGGGGGCAAAAGCTCCCACCTCCGCAAAATGCAGCTTTGCAATGGTAACCAGCAAAAACCAGCAGCGAAAATAACCTAATACAAAGGGAGGGGTTTGCATCTTCGCCCGTGCATCGGGGTGCTGTGGAAAACCTCTGGGAGCTGGTGGTTTCTGGTGTGAGTACCAAACAGCTTTGATCTTTGCCAATCCTTTCTAAATCTTGAGCAGTGTCTTGTAAATCTTTAATTACAAAAAAACTGCAACCTTAACAGTGAACACACAAACCGCGTTGATAAATATTTAAAATTGCCACAGCGACAGATCTGAGGAGATTAAGAAAAGATATATTGGAGTGACAGTTATTAAACACTAGATCCCAGGAAATGTAACTGAGCAGATAAATAATGCAGGTCCCTGACAGCGGCTGGCTGCTGATGAGGAGGGGGAAAGTGGCTGCTTTGGGGTGGGGGAGGCTGGCGCTGGGCTCTTCCCCAAAAGCATGGAGTGGTGGGGGGAAAAAAGCGGGAGGTAAAAGCGTTTTCTCTCCTGCGTGGAAATAAAAAGCAGCGTGCATCGCAGTGGTGCCCAGGAGCTGATGGCATCTCCCAATCCCTCAGCTCAACAGCTCGCCTGGAAATCCTGTGGTTTTCCTGTTTTCCGCCAAAGAGTTGCGTGGCCGTGGCAGTGCCGAGCGGGGCTGCAGGCGCTTCGGCTCCTTCCGCTGCATCCCACATCCCTCCAGCATCCCTTCTGCCAGAGCCCTTCGTTCGCCTGCGGTGCCACCGAGCTCTTGCCTGCCGCTTTGTTCCTTGGCCCCGTCCGCTTCCCTCACCTTGCTCTGTAAGTTTTGAGGTCACCGACTAAATTTCCATTATTAAATTTCCAGCTAGCATTAAAGATTTATTGGTTCACTAAAGGTAACTAGCGAGAAGTTCATTATTCCTAATAGCCCAGGCATCACTTGCGTGGAGGGAAGATGCTCGAAGTGTGAATTACCCCAGCAGCCTTCCCAATGAAATATTGATCTAAAAAGTCGGTTAATTATAAATATTACAGCAGAGCGAGGAGAAAATCCCCTGTTTCTGCCTATTTTGCAGCAAGCTGCCCTCTCTTAATGTATCCTGAGGATGGGTACCAGCTCTGCCTGGCAGATCTCCGTCCTCCGTCTCTCAGAGCAGAGCTGCGGCGGGAGCGGTGCCTGACCCAGCCCTGCCCAGTGCACCCCAGTATCGCCGTGTCCCTGCTGTGGGGCTCTTCCCCAGTTGCTCCCACAACATCCAGCATCCCAGGGAAAGCCAGAGCCTGGAGACCTTGTCCTGCCGCTGTCGGGCTCAGCCTTGCACGGACAAAGCCAGGCACCGCGGGGCTAGTGGCTGCGTGCTGGTTTAGATCTAATTCATGGTGCGCTCTGCTGAACTATGATAACAAAGCACTTAAAAAAAAAAAAATGTAACGAGGGGGGCTGGGCTGTTGGCCTTGCAGAAGCGCTGATGTCCACCTCGTAAATCTTTAACTGACAGTGGGAGGGAACTGGGAGGCTCACCAGTACAGAGAAAACGGTAAATATTTAATTTGGGCACGGTGGTTACACAAACAAGGCTAAGGGAAAGGAGGAAGAAGCCAGGTAAAAGTGGCACCTATAGAGCATTAAATCCAGATAAAGTCACCGAGGAGATAAATAAAATATCCCCTTCCAGCAAAAGCAGGAATAAACCGCTTCCTCCAGGCAGCCAGGCGCAGGTTGCAGGCAGAGAGGAGCCAGGGCCAGTTTTCCACCCTGGCATCCGTGGGCTGCCCTTGGTTTCCTGCAAAGGTGAGGGTGAGGGGGGAAAAAAAAAGGAGAACCCAAAAATGAGGGTTTGCAGCCCAGGGTCCAGCTCAGCACCGTGGTGGGGGAAGAGCCCCTTGCAGAGAGGGGCTGGGGGCAGGAGCTGGGTGAGCAGGGCTGTGCCCACCCCTCCAGCAAGGGCAGCGGGCACCCAGCGGGAGCCCCCCATCCTTCCCAGCTTGCCAGATAAAGCCCAGCTTTGGGAATAAAACCCAAAGGATTTACCCAAGCACTTGGGGAGCAAGCGGGGCTTGAAAGCACGTGCAGAATCAGGGCTGGGGAGGATACCTGAACATTTCCACCGTTTTTATCGTTTAAAAGCCTGGCTGCAACATGTTGTATTTCTAGGTGTGAGCAGAAAACAGAGTTTTGCAAGCCAAGGTCAGAGGTAAGGCTGCTCTCTCGCGACAAAGTAAGCGATGCTTTGTACCAAATGAGAATAACACCTGTATGGAGAAATAACTTTGAGGAAAACACTCAAAGTGTTTCCGTGCCAGCGTGGGTTAGGAACCTCTCTGCTAACGGCCATAACGAAGGCATTGTACCACGTTAACTAGCTTGCTCACACATTCTTCTTTGTGATACTGATTTTAAGGAGAACATGGTTTCCAAAGCAAAATAACAATAGGGAGCGTTTGTGAAGCTGTTCTCGTGCTCAAAGCAATATGCAGACACGTACACGCCGTTTAAAGCATCCCACTAAACCACCCCGCTAAGTAATCTTCCCCGATTTTCTGCAGGCTGAGCTGGAGGATGCTGTGGCACAGGGACGTCTCTGGCGCTGCGCAGGGAAAGTGCAAGTCCTGGGTGGGCATCGGGGCCCTGCTCTCCTCCGAGGCGCAGCGCTGCCGTCTCATTAAACAGAGCTGCGAAGGCAAAGCGCAGAGAGGCTGCTCTGCCTCGCCAGAAAAAAAAAAAGGTACGTGCGGATCTGAGAGCCCCCCCATCCTTTGTGCAGGAGGCGGCTCGGGCCCCTCCGCTTCCCCAGACCCCATCAACGCGGGGGCTCACGCTGGTTCCTTTTAATCCCCGTTCAGACCCGCTGCTGGGACTGCGATCCCAGTTTCCAATTGTGTGGCCATTTCAGTCTTCAAATTAATGAAGCTTTAGCTGCCAAAAGGTGCTTTTTTTTTTTTTTTTTTTTTTTTTCCCCCCTCCCCTCCTTAAAACCACTCTGGTTTTTGTGCACTGGCAGCTCACACCTGCGGTGCTGAGCCTGCTTCGGAGAGGTTTCACACTGCCTGCCTCCCTGGCCCAGCTTGTTTTCAGTAAGCTCCTTCCAGAGACCCCAGACAGACCCTCAGTGAGGAGAACGGGGTGGGGGGGCAGGGGGGTCTCCCAGCCTGTGCTGGTGGCTGGGATGGCTGTGGCACAGCTCACATCAGGAAGGCTGGGTTTCAGAGAGCCTTTCTTTTTCCTGATGTTGGAATTTGGGTCACTGGTAATGCTGGGGAAGGTGTTTGGATGCAGCAAGACAGTTTATTTTCAGTGGGTGGGATTCTGCCCTCTGTTACCCTGAGGCGGAGGAGGAAGAAGCGCTGCTGGCTCCCAGTAACAGGCTGGAGAGCACTGGTTTTAGAGGGTGCTCCTGCACAGACCTGCAACTGCTTAAAGGAGTCTGGGAGTGCCACAAATGCTACACCCAGAAATTACTTTCCTACAAAAGATGAGGGGGGAAAAAAAGACGCACAGTGAGGTGGAGCGACTGCAGAGGGCAGAAGCCAGGTCGGGCTGAGTGCTGAGCCTGGCTACTCAACACGCTACAGCAAAAAGGATCCTTTATTTCCTGCTAAGATACAGAATCGTGTTTCTTGCCCACAGAAACACATTGTGGTTGCACCTGCGAGGAAGATGAAACGCTGTTTCCTGTACGAGATGAACATCCGTCTCCTTTCAGCAAGCATCTGACCAGCCTCCCCTGTTAAGAAGTCAAATTGGGAGGTGAGCAACTCCACCTTGCTCCAACAGATTTCTCTGTTAAAGCTGGGAGGATTCGTTTTGCCTGCTGCTGGCAGAGAGCCGCTGCTCACCCAGGGTGGGCAGGGCGAGGGTGAGGGATCTCACCAGCACAACGCAGCCCCTGGCACACAGGACAGACGCGGATGCTCTGCTTTAGGCAGCTCCTGCGCTTTGCAGCGTGTCGGGACAGGTTGGCAAGGAAAGGTTACCCGGGCAGAGCCTGAAACTTCCCTGCAGGCTTAAGCCTGGCAGAGGTGACCAGCAATCGAACTGCTGCTGCAGGACAGGATGGAAATGGGTGCTGGGCGCAACCCAGCTGCCTGCCCAGAGGCCATCCTGGACACCAGCCCCACCTGAACCCGCTTTTAGAAACACAGGCAGGGAACAAGCATGGGAGCTGGGTAGGACCGGGAATACAACCAACTCTGCCCACTGCCAGCAGCATTCTCCTGTCAGGGATGGGGAACGGGCTCAGATTCTCCTGCTCTGACACCGCAGGGGGAGTTTTACTGTTTTCCTACACAGCAATCAAGATGCTCTTCATTACGAAGCAGCATCTCCTCCTCGGCAAGCAACTGGTGATAAATCACTGCTGGGCCTGTGCGGGGCTGGTTTAAAACACACAAAAGAGCAGAGCACGCTCATCCGTCTTCCTCCCAATTACCTGCAGCCTGCTGTCTCCAACCAGGACCGGGAAGCAAGAGGCAAATAAGGAAAACCAAACCCCAACTGTGGGAGTCGTGTCTCAGTGCAACCTATTTACGCCAGCGTTAAGGGTTCAGGCTGTAGAGCCCACAGAAGAGGAGAGGAGAGCTCCAAGGAAGCCGCCAGCACCCCGCTCCACGCCACGCACGGCCAGCGGGTGCCCTCTAGTGAGACGCCCGTCTGGGGAGCTCCGCGCGGCGGGGTGCACGCTGCCTTCGCCAGGGATGCTTCCATCCCACACAGAAAGCAAACAGCTGGAGAAGTGCTGAGCGACCTCCCGGCACCACACTCATCTTCCCTGGAAAGGCAGACGCACAGGAAGATCACAAACTGTTTAACTGGTAAGGGGCCTTTACTTAAAGAGGTTTTTCCCAAAATGCAGTACAAATGAAAAAATAAACCTACGTTACCATGGAATGCACTCCATTTAATTAAATTCATTACGCGCAGGACATAAAAACAAGTCATCAATTTTGTGATACATGCCTTTTTTTCAATAGTGCAAATACACAGCTGTTGTTTAGCAAGCGCTCCTGCTTGTTACCGCAGTGACTGCGTGGGTGTGTATTGAGATGCAGAGTTTTTCTCAACAAGAAAAATATAGCTGGGAACAATGGTGTGCAGGGAAGGATGCTGGGGAGATCCAGCAGGAAATCGCTCTTTTCAGAACAGCAAGGTTTTATCTTCGCCAGAGGTACAACACGTTCCTGCCGCCTTCACGTATCTGACGGATCCTCAGAGGTGGTTCTGCCTTCCAGGAGTGGCAGACTCTGAAGATACCCGCTGAGCTCGGCGGCCACGTCGTCCCGAAGCACCCGCTCAGCGTGGCAGGCACGGGGTGTCCCCGCAGATGTGTAGGCAGCAAGAGCATGTTACCAGGGTAAAACAGCACAGAAAACAGGGCTGCAACCGCAGCAGCTGCCTGTAGGAATCACAATAAGGTGCAGAGAGCAAACTGATGGGATGTGTAAGCCAGCTTGTGGCAGCTGACTGTTCTGCTACAAGTCCTAGTTTTCAAAGGAGCAAGGAAAATTCCAGCCGTTGTGGACAGATAACCGAAGAAGGATTTCCAGAGCAGAAAAGCTGTTGTGTGTCCGAAGGTCATCTGTGCTCCGGAGCTGTTCCAAACGCAGAGTTTATCACTCCCCTGTTATTTGTGGGCCTCGTTCCTGCTGTTGACAGAACAGCCTGGCAGTATCTCCTTTTCAAGGATCCTGGCGCTGCTTGCTGACATCCCGGTGGCTGAAGACCATGCACAGGACTTGGAGCTCCTTGCTCAGCTTACAGGCAAAGACAGAATGGAGACCAGTGACCTGGCTCGCTCTTCCCTCGCTTAATCACAGCACGTTCCAAAATGGTCAGCCTTCACTGAGGCCCTCTCATGAGAGCATTTTGTTTTTTCTTCCAAGAGTGGAAGATGAAGTTCAGAACAGGCAGTGTGAGCAGGCAAAAGCAAGCTACCCAGTGGGTTTTGAGACAGTTTCCACTCCATTTCCACTTCCGTGTGTCCAACAGCCACACTTTCTCTGCAAGGAGAGCTTCTCAGTAGCAGATACAACCTATGCTGGACGGAGGATGGAGCAGACCCTGGCAAGCTGCGTTATAGTTTCCATCAGTCACGCACCACAATAAATATATAACACAGGCAGAAAGTTCACAGCTGTCTTTGTGGAAACATCCCCTGTTCAGAGGAAACAAGCCCTCTGGGGTGCTCCCCCAAAGGATCTTTTTAATTCATATAGAGGCATTGTTTAGGCTAAATTGGCTCGCTAATAATCTCAGCAGAGGAGGGACACTGAGGTTTTTGAAGAGAGCTGAAAAAACGGCTGATGTGCTGTGCATGTCAGTAAACAAGTCACTGAGAGTAACAGGGAAGAGGCACTTAAACTGGAAAGAACTTCAGGAGTGAATGCCATGTGTGTACCTCTGGCTGCCGATACAAAGAGTTTATATATTCCCATGGCTTCACACTGCAGAGCACTGTAACGTGCAGAACGGCACTACACAGCTGCAAGCCTCATAGTTCCCAGACTGTATTTAAATACCTACCAAAGTAAGAAATCTGCTGGTTCTAGGGATAAAACTTCTGGCTGAAAAGCTTGAGGGATCTAGTGAATGAAAGCTGACCTACAGGTACGCTTGTGCTAGCGAGATTTCAGCAGGTTCCTGAGAAGCAGCAACCAACTAAAGAAAATAATCATTGAGCCAGATAAACCTTTCTAGTCTGGGCATTGAAAGACAGCTGCACTCAACACCTCTCCCAACAGACATGCAGCAATGACTTCTAAGGATTACCACGGACCTCTTCTCTCATATTGCACTTCACAGAAAAACCACTGTAAGAGAAGAACTGTCACCCGCTACGAGACAGCATGAGGTTTAGAGAACCTGTGTTCGCACCCATCTCGGGTAAATGCTCAGCTCCTCCAAAAAACGGGTTTCTGAATCAGGGCTCCACGCTGACTGCTGCGTCTGTAGAAAAGGAAAGTAACAGCATCGCCTGGCCGATATCTCATCTGCGCTGCAACGTAAGTATTGCTGCTGAGTGCTTTGAGCTAGTTCTTCAATCCATACCTCAAGTCTGCACTTTTTAGAACGCGTTAGAAGAGCAGTTCTTGGTAAATAGCTACTTATTTACACTTAGGCTTAACTTAAAGCAATAATACATTCTTCTTCCCTTTTCCTGCACCAAAACTACCCCCACCCTCCTGCATGCCCCACCCAGAACTTGCGCAGTGACACACAACGTGCCCGCACTGCGATAGCTTATTCTTCTGTAGGAAGGAAAATCAACTGAAACATCACGGTATCTTATGTCAACTATTTTCGTTAAAAATAATTAAGAACTTGACAAATGCACGTTGTAAACACTGTGGTTATACTGAACAAGAAGTCACAGATACAAAGATCGTTGTGCTGAAAGTTACCCTGCAGATTTGCGTTTTTATCACAAACTGCCACACTGACCACAATTTTCATTTAATAACAGAAGCTGCACACAGGTATCAGCAGGATTTTGGTAGGGATGTTCAACTCCATTATTGGAACTTAAACTCTCCTGACTTTTTTTTTTTTGGTCAACACAAATGACATGCTTTTCAGTGTGGCTAGATCTGAACAAATCAGTAAAACTGCTCTGAGCAAAACATTTAGTTCTTAGAAGCGATCGGGGTGAGGGGGAATTCACAGTTTTCAGAAGTGCCACAAAGTGTCACCGCACACCCTGCTGAGCCTGACTCTTTAAAAGGGAAGAAACTACCTGGCAGGAACTCCCTTCTGTGATACCAGGCGGTAAGGCTGCTGATCTGAGCGTGATTAAAGTGCATCACCAGCCATTTAACAGCCCTTTAGTTACGGGAGTACTAAGTCAGCTTTTCCATGTGGATTGATTCCCATGGACTTTTAGATAGTGCACCAAAACACCAGACAGTTATTCTCTGATTTTTAAAATACAACTGTAAATAACAGCCAACAAAAATAGTCTAAATTATAGCCCACATAAAAAAAAAAAATCACAACACTACATGAAACATAAAGTGGATCTGACTTTTGGCAGTGATTGCATATAGCACCTAGTCCTGTATCTTTGCAGAGAAACAACAGCTTTGACATTACGATTTGCTGGGACCTTCTGCTGGGCAGGATCCGGGGCCGCTTGCCGCACGCCTGACCTGCTAGGGCTGGACCAGCACAGGGAGTGTGGAAAACAAGGGGGAACAGCCTAGAGAAGCACTGAGGTACGAGTACTACTTTCTTTTCTTTTTTTTTTTTTTTTTTTTTCTTCCCCCCCCCTTGTCTTCAGGTGTACTTCCTAGATCAGAAAGGGAATGACAAACAAGATGACAAAACAGGGTTTATTCTGAATTCAAATGCCTGTATACCTGAAAGGTGAAGGCACTACTGCTGCATGATGCAGGCCCTCCAAAGCCCTGGAGAATAAGAAGGCCAAGGAAAATCGGAGCATGCTCTAGGATATGATCTCAGAAAAGGGTTATATTTTAAACTGCGAGTACTAGCTGAGTTTTAACAGCCTGTAGAGCAACCTTGCATAGCTCTGAAAGACAACATAAATGCTGCAAATAGATCTGAAGAGTTAAATCACAGAGAAAGAAAATCAGTGGAGAAAATGAAAACAAGTAGCACTCAGCACAGCCCATAGACTAACCATCTGCAACTGGTGCTTTTCAGGAATTATTTTTCTTCCCTCAAAGACCCATATCCTGTCTTTAAAGCCACACTGCACTCTACGGTGAGGATCTTCTATCTAGGCTGGCCTGATGAGATGAGGCAGGTAGAAGTTGCAATGGTGCTGTAAGCACAGAACTACGAGAGCATCCCAAAACATGCATAGAGCTGTTATGATGCCATCCAGCTGGGAGACCAGATTCTGAGCTAACACTGGGCAGGCTTCACCAAAGCTATGCAAGATGACATAGAACTGTATTTAAATGAAAAAAAAAAAATCAACAGATTTTTTAATTAAAAGATCCAGTAACAAAGCAAAGTGTAACACCCTATTCTTTTGCCATCTGATATGTGACCTGAGATAGCAATGGATTAAAAGTTTGGGAGGACTTATTCAAGAGGACCTTCACCTTATCTAACAAACCTACATTAAACAGAACAAAAAAAAAAAATCAGAAACCAGGTTATTTACTTCTCATTGCCCTCAGAAGAACTGATCCTTGGAGAAATGGCTTATCTAAATTGCAAACATCTTGGCTTACCCTTCCTTCCCACCCTCTTTCCCACCCCTGCATACGTGTGTGTGTGTGTGTATATATATATATATGTATATATATCTCTCAGATGCAGACTTCCCCTTCAGAAGGCATTGCACAGGGTTTGACTTACTGGAGAACACCACTCCAACAGCCAAAGTCACAACTCTTTCCAAAACTTGTTTTCTGCAAGGACCAGTTGTCAGAACAGAGAATCCTAGTGACACCACTGAGCTGAAATTAGGAGACTGAGACAATTTCAAAGCTGGGGCATTGATACCAACATGCTGGTCACTCCCTCCTCCCTACAGGCTTTTGTTTAAACGGATATCAAAAAGGGGATGCTGCTTCACTTAACGCAGAGGATTCCTCAGTGTTCTTGGTCAGATTTGAATCTTAATTCTCTTTGGTATTCAATGGCCGAGCTCTGAAGTTAGGGTTTGTGTGAGCCCAAGAAAATCTGTGTGCTATCTTTTGGTGGAGAAGGCCTGAACTGGCTCAACTACCCCATAAAGATCCTGATCACCATCTCAATCTCTTTCCTGCACACTGGGCAAGGCGATCTCCTTTTCTTCAGCATCTTTGCACACTTGAAACAGGCCACGAGGTGAGCAGTCCTTCCATGGACAATATTCCCATCCCGTGGTCTGTGATGGCATAAGAAGCAAGGATTCAGTAATTTTTTAATACTTTCTAAAGACTGTATTTCTTCCTCCTTTTTATGCTCAGTGAAATGCAACACAGTCTTCTTGCTTTCACATCCTTGTGCCAAATCCAAAGACTCAATAGAGCTGCTGGGATCTACACGTGATTTGTTTTCTACCATGAACAGGTCTTTGGGTTGGCCAACCGGAGCAGAAATAGTCCTTCGGCAGTCCGGGACATCTATCCCTTCATCATCATTTTTGTTTTGCATAGCATCAATGTTGGACAGAGAAAGAGAATGAGCCAGTTTGGGACAATCTGAGTACCAGTCTTTCCGTAATGCCCAGCAGCGGTAACAGTACCGTTTGCCTGGAGAGTTAAATTTCTTGCATTTGGTGCATTGCCAGCAGTCCTGAGGAATGATTGAGGCAGACAAAAACAGCAGCAAGTTAGTGTATTGTTGCATACGACTCATTTCCTCTACATAAGAAACGCAGCAGAGAAGCTTCATCGAAAAAAGGACATTTATTACCAAGCATAAGCTTGTGCTAGTTTGAATACCAGCACCTCAGAAAGCCTAAAGAAAATTCATACTCCTGTGCATTCTACAGATGCAGATCTCTTAAACATTAAAATCTGTCCTTCCTTCCTCCCAGCCTTCAGCACTCTGGAAGAATACAATGTTCTCAAGCTGTGCAGTTTATTGAATTTTCAGTATCTCACCCTAAATTCAAGGGCAGAGCTCCTGGAATCAGTCAGGAATATATTTCCCAGAGTCACTAATCACTTAGCATCTGTTGAATCTGCACAACTAATAGCAACTTACTTGATTACCCCAAGAGCTGCCCAAGTTCAGAGCTATGACTCAGCTGTCCAATGCCAGGGCCATCCTAATTTGTCAAGCATGCACAGTCCAGAAAATTATGCTAAAAAACTTTGGTGTCATCAGCTGCAGAGAGTGGCATGATATGCTTTTGCTGACTTACAGCACAACCTCAAAAAGCAGCCACAGGACTGGGAGAAAAAAAGGACAGATGAAAGGACACAGTTTGATGTTCCTCAGTATCTATCATGAGGGTATTCAGAAGAGGAACGGGGTAATGGGGAGAGGTGGCAAGCCAGTAATTACTGCTTCTTCTCTCTTTCCAACTTGTTTTTTCATTTAAACGGAGAAAAGAGCTGTAGTCTGTACTCGAGAGGCACTGCAAGGGCAAAGACATTACAACAGCAGGTATGCAGGCTCTCCTGACAAAGCCATACAAGCACCTCAGAAAAATGGGGTGGGAGGAGAAGTGGATTCTCTTCTCATCCCAGAGACTACCACAAAACAAGTGACAGCTTCAGAGCTGGCCTGGACACCCAGGACTCAGTGGAACCCTGATCCTGACACAGAAATTTCCAAGTTTTTTTGAGTACGAGCACTTCAGTGACTACAAAGTACCTACTTTAGTGTTCTGAATCTCTGACTAGGACTATACTCCAGATTTCCTTTCAGAGGACAATACAGAATTAACCTTTTTGCTCATTTTCTTTTTCTTTCCCTGGTCTTCGAAACCCATATAAGAATTTGCTTTTCCTACCACAACCAGTAGCAGCTGTAGGACAAGTTTTTCCAACTACAGCCAGGATGCAGCACACTCTAAGCAAGCAACACTGACCTACAGGATGCCTACCTCAGAAGCAGCTTCTGTATCTGTGTCATCAGTCAAGCATTGAGAATCCTCAAGGTCATGCAAACATGCATCCTCAGTTACCTGGAAAGAATGGAAATGTTAATTGGGGCACAATAATCTGTATTTACGATGTGCCTGGCACTGTACACCAAAACTGAAATGACTATACAATCACCATGATAATTACGCTATTTCTGTAAGTGAAGGAAAAGCCCCTTTATGTGCAGTATCTATTCCAGACTGTTGCCAGTCACTGTCGCTGGGTAATATTCCTTTTGTCAACTCATACAAGAATCATACAAACACACACACCCGAGCAGTCCTACTAATTTCCATGGAAGAAATAATGAACTCAAACCTTCAACACACACTTGATTAATTACTCTCATGACAAATCTTACTACGACTTCAGCTACTGGACTATCTTATACTGAATATATTGACTAGAAATACAGTAAAATTGCTGCTAGAGTTTTAGTTAATTTTAAATGAAGCTTGTGCCGTGAAAATACACACATTTAAACTGAAACCCAAGCAGACCACCGTACAGGAAAGCCCATGTACAGACTGGTGACAGCCTTTTCTAAATGCAGTTTAAACTCTGTATGGCTATAGATCTAGCTCTTCCCAAATCAGCACAGCAGCAAAAGGCAGATGAAAAGCAAAGGATTCTGCACTTCCATGAGATCAATTAAACAAGGCCAACCTGCGGAACACATGCACTCTTTGAAGAAGTACCTTTTTGTCACCTTCTTTCACTTCCTCGCAGTCAACCGTTTCTACCTTGACTGCAGCACTGCTCTGATCAGATGGGCACTCGTTGAGGAACCACAAGTCATCAGTAGTATCCGAAACAACGGCAGTGTCTATGTCCTGTTGGAGAAGAACCACAAGAGACCTCTCAGAGCTCAGGTTAGCACAGCAGGAGTATCAGCGCTGTAGCCATCGCTGCAGCGAATGCTACTCCCCTCTTCCTCGCTAAGAGCCTTCTCAGCCCTGGGCAGCTTCTCCAGTCACCCGTGGGAGAGGAAGGGGCAGCTCGCTACTCTCACCCCTTTTTGCAAGCAGCACTATGTTTTTATTCCCCTCGCCAGCTGGCCATACAGCAGCTGGCCACCGCACTACAGCCATCTGCACCGCGTAACAGCTTTCAACCCAGAAGAGGGGTAACGCCTGAAATACAACCAATGCTCTGGAGTAGAGAAGGACCTCCAACGGCTGACCACAGCCTTCTGCCTTAGAACACTAAAGGTAACCAACCACCTGATGTGAAAGGCTGGGACAGGAACACACCAGGGAGAGGCTGAAAATCCTGGAGTGGGAAGGGGAAAGAAAGAACAAGAATATTTTATTTATTTGGAACCCAAAAGAGGAGAGGAAAAGAATACAGTGCACCTATTTAAAATGTCTACACACCTGGTTAGTCTGAATATCTGTTGATCCATTACTTCTGGACTTGTAATTGCTTCTGAGGTTGCCTAAAAACCACCATGGAAGACCAGCTACATCCCATTCCTCAAACACTAGGTCCAGTTTAGGCTTCTTGCTTTTAGAGAGGTTTTCTATTAAGTCTTTGTCTGTAAGAGCCAAGTAGAATCTAAGTCATGCCACACCTACATTATTTAAGAGACTAGCAGAGAAAAAACTGGCCCCATCTGATTTTAGAAATCTTTCTTGCTCCTTCTTACAGCCAGTTACTGCTAAGAGCTTCGGGGTTTGTATGAGTGTACTGGGATGTCAGATCTGCCGCCCACCTGTACTCATGTGTCTAGCCAAGCGAACCTGGCAAAATAAGTCGCTGCACAGCCATCAGAGGTCAGAGAAGCATCCCAGTGTTCCCAGTGTCTCTAAAACAGTAGAAGTTCTCTTTAGCTTTACCTTACTTTTAAGACTCAATACAGAAACACAAACACTTATTTCAGAGCTCTAACCAAGTCAACACTGAGTAGATTTCTTGAGGGACTTAAGACGCAGACAGAACTGGTTTGAATTCAGTTCAAATTTCCAGTGATGGGAGCTCCTGAGTTCCCAAACCAGGCTCAAAATGGGAAGCAGGAAGGTAAGAATCCATCCTCCGTAACCCCATGCTTCAGCCTCCTTTTTTAGCCCGTGCAGTTTAGTCTATGATCCTAAATTCAGCAGTCTGAATTTCAAGATAACCTTGAATCTATCTCTCTTCGGTGCCAAGAGTTTCAAAGGCACCGTCAAGGACTGTTTCTGCATGCAGCCAGGAAAATATCTACCACTCTCATTTGATCTGGAAATACCCACACTTGCAAAGAAGATTTCGTTTTGCAAATTAGGTTCCCTGATACGAGAACGATGTGAGAATAGAAAGTAGAAAAACAGGAAAATTGCTTCCGTAACATCAGAAATCCATATGAGTGAACCGGCAAGAAATCCTCAGACATTAAAACAAAGGAAATGTCTAAATATGAAGGAGCTGTATCACACTTAAGCTGGAGAGAAAAAAAAAATTCCATTGTTATTCAGTTCCCTGATTGGTTTGCAGGTAATGACTGCAGACGGCTCAGGCTGTGTTCTATGTAATCAGAGGAGAGAGTCCCTTGGGAAGATAAATAGACACAAGTATAATTTCAGCATTTGAAATACCCTTCAGCAAGGTCTGTAAGATTTTCAGGGCATTGTTTAGTGATAGATGTGCTTTTTGGGCTCAACCTGCCATTTTATTCAAAGTGTTTGTTTATTTATGAGACCAAACACCCAAGCTAGAAAACACTCTATCATAAAATACCCTTGGCGAACATTTGCGTTCTCTCAATCTTTAGCATAAACTGATGATTTTTAAAGATTATATTCCACAACAGGTTTTTATTAGTCTCCCGACACTCTCCTCCAGCATTTTGCTGATGTGTACACTGGAGAAGGAGCAGAAGAGCTTGTACACGTTGTGTTACTGCAGAAAAGCTGGCACTCACCTTCGTAATTCTCACATTTTTGCTCCGAGGTAGACAAAGCAGAAGCATTGCTTTCACCCTCCATGACGCCAGTGCCAGAACCTTCTTGATGGCTAAACTGCATGAAGGAAGGAAAAAAAAGGTGTTAGTCCATCAGAGCTTATAGGGACAAGGGGATGTAGCACTTCCATTCCGAGTCACCAGCTGCAGTACAAGATCGAGAAGTTATGAAGAGAAATAGAAGTTTCTGAACAAAACCTACACTCTATTAACCCTTTAAGAAGGCTAATGCATCTGTAATCAGCACAAACAATATACTTGGAACCTAGGAAAAATCTTAAGAATGGCAAAAGTCCAAAAGTTGCCATCTTTAACACAGTAATACTGTGACCTTTGTGACATGCTGAGCCCCTGTGTGAACAGACACCTTCCAGATCAGACTCCCTTAATCCCAAAAAGACACCTGGAAACAAGTTTGAAGGCGCAAAGATTTTTCCTAGGTTTCAGACTCTGCCTGAAAGCTTCTGAAAACAATCCTACTAAACACAAAACTTTCTCACACATTTTAGAAAGCGTAATGATTTGGCAGTTCCTACTTAGAGAGGGGATGGAGAGAGGGGGAAAGACATGAAAATACAGAGCACGCTGGAGGAACTGAGGACTAGAAGTGCTACACCCCAGAGAAACGCGCTCAGAGACTGGTACTCTGTTATGAAGAGAACAGAGAAGGGTCACTCTGTCCCTGCTCTGTGGACTCCAAGAACTTTTCAGGAAGGTGAGGACCTGGCAGCCAAGCAGCACAAAGTTCTGGCAGTCCACCATGCACAGGTACAGAGAAGGGGCACTCTGTACAACAAAAGAAACCACCAGGCAGTGGGTTTACCTTCAGCTGGTCTTGGCTTGGCTTATCGACGCTCTGTTCCTTTGCGAGATTCTGTGCAGCATCTAGATGGCAGGTAAAACAAAAGAAAAAACCTTCCCTGGTAATAACCATTCTCACAACACAGAGGGTCTTCAGCAAGCAACCAACGAGCCAGGCTTGGCAGACCTCTAAGTAACCTTTTCAGAGAAACAGAGCCCTTCCTTCCTTATAAAGCTGGCCATCTCCTAGAGGCACGACTCCACTATCCCTTAGGCTTCATGAGGTGCATACGGAGGCATTAGCCCATGGAATACAGAGGCTGTGCCTCCTCGGAGATGGAGCTTGATGAAACCTCACAGCATGTAAGAACCTTCTTCCCAGTGTTGAAAACTATTATTTTCCCTACAGGCTGTCCTGCCATCGGGTCCTTTACAGAACACATCTGCACGGAGGCAGAAACCCAGAGCAATAGCAGAGGGTGGGGACTCTCACTTGAAGGCTGGATGAAATCCATGCTGAAGAAGATGAGCAGAGAAGAGTAAGGTTTTTATAAATACCTAAGGACGCTATCCCTTTCAGCTCAGGCTGATAGGAAAAATGCCTTTCTTAAGCAGTGTGGGCATGAAGAGCAATGACTAGACGGAAGAAGGGAAAATTCCACGCACAGCAAGCTCTTTCCTGGGTAACTGTGACACATCCATAACACAATTTAATCCAGATGATTATGCTGGCCACAAGAGCTAATTAAAAGGCCAACCTAAATAGCAAGAACAACCAAATTAACAGAAATCGTTCAGCATAATAAGAGAGCTGCACTTAGGAAGTCTACCCTTTAAACTTGCTAGAGAATAAAAGGTGCAAGGATAGCTCCTGCTTGCTCCCCTTTCAATTTAGCAGAGAAATACCTTGCTGAATGCCAGGCAGAGGAGAACAGTCTGATTCACACCATGAATCATAGCACTGTTATGAAGACACTGAAAACTGCTGCCTTACGCAGAAAAGTGGACCACAAAGTGGTCCATAAAATGGGCCAAAACACAAGATCATAAAATGACATGGCTCTAGCCCTCCATGCATTAGTTCAGCTTTCCTTTCTTCCCTTCCATCACCCTACAGCTTCTGCAGTCACTGATTCTTTAATACCTGAAGGAAAACAGAAGCAAATTGGCTCATCCATAATTACCTTGGCTCTGCAGGGGTGTGCAAACTAACCTTAGAAACTGTGTGAAAAGCCACTCCACTTATTGGAAGGCTTCCTTTTTCCAAGCCAACATATACTGTACAAAATGTCCTTAAAGTGAGGCATTCCTAAATACACCTCATGTGAGCCACACTTAGAAAGCTAGCCAAGGACACCATCTGACAAAGAGCATTATCTAAGAACTTAGTCTTTGTTACCAAGATGTGCTGCAGTCACTTTTTCTTCTACAAGCCTACTTAAAAGAAGTGGCCGAGATAATCTGCAAAATGATGTGCTGATAAGCACTGATTTGGCTAATGAATACAAGCAGCTATTACAAAACATGAAACATGGAGACCTCTTCAAGCCCTGTGGCGCTTCTAGTTATTCCTGTGTTGTGATGAAGGGAAAGCAATACCTGGGAGTCATCCTCCCTATGTTTTTGTGAAAGATGTGGTCTGCCAAGCTTGTTTCGTTTTATAGTCACACATACACACAGGCAGACACAGTGGTATAACTCAGTGCTGATCCCCTAAAGGAACAGTATTTCCTTTGGCAGGTTTAAAAATAGTTACACCATGACTGGACCACGCACACATAGCCAGCCTCACGCACACAGCCACAGGCACACACCGAGTGGAAGGGGACAGGGTAGCAGAGGAGAGAGCGTTTCGCTGGGATCCTTTGCTCTCCACATACACTGCCTGCAGGGAAGAGGCCAGGGCACCACCAGCGAGGGAAAGGGCACTCACACAGTTATTCTGTAAGCAATGTGTTTAGATGAATGTCCACGTAGGAAGATTCTTCTACATAAATAGAGAAAGGAGGGGGACCTCAGAGGCACCAATACATGGCTCAGTGGACTAAGCAGTTTAGGGCCATGTTTTCTCAGTTTCTAAATTTGCACAAGCTTTTATATACATGTACAAAAACAGACTAAGCCCTTATGAAGAACTAAGTCCATATTATCTGTTTAGAAACCCCAGGAAGTACGACACAAGTAAACTCCTGGTGCAGCTCCCTCATGATTTGCACCCTTGTAGTTTCATGAGAAGTTTTTTTTTCAAATGAAGATTACCAGCCGTACAATGGGAACTGGCTGCAAGGAAGCCATCAGCTGAGATTAATTTATACGTTTTAATTTATGACTCAAAGACTTTTGATGTAGATAGATTTGATTTCTCTTACGAGCTGGGAACGTAACAGTGACCTTTAAAGGTCCAGGTGTTTGATTTAAGTCCAGACCTCTTTGGCTTGCAGAATTAGTCTGAGTTTCCAGCACTCTTATATTGTCTCAAGATTATGAAAGTATAAAATGAGGTGAGAGCGAGAAGTCACGGCATCCTATGAAACTGCGAACAGCCTGAGAAATCAATAATGATTTGGATGGGATACTTCAGCCACGTTGATTTGTACATCTACAGTATTCAGGTCTGTGAGTGTGCTTCCAAACAGAGTGTATCTGCTGCCCCGAGGTTTGGCCACTGGTTATAGGCAGCCACATTACTCAAACAGCTAACTGACTGCATATCACAGCTACTGATGGTGGACACACAGAAAAGACAGACTCAAAGATATTGTCTTGTCAAAGCCTTCATTAGCAGTTTGTTCCAACTTCAGAAACATTTCTCTTTTCTGAGTATCATTACTTACCCAAGTTACATCAATACTACATTGAATACACTTGCCCATACTCTGACAAACCTACCTGCCATTGCAGCAGACGTCAGGTTCCGTTTCAACATGTCATAGACTGGGCTGTGGGAAAGAAGGCGACAGTTGAGTACACTCACAAAACCAAACAGCATTACCCTTTTAAACCAGGGATAGAAATTCTCTATTATCCAAAGAGACACTGGAAAGTGCAGTGGAATTTTTTTGCCACTCCTAAATGCTTGCTACAGAGAAGTCTTGCTCAGAACTTAACTGAAGGATGCAGATTTTCGCTTAAGTATGAGATCAAGGGCCTGAGAAGATGTAGAAATAAAAGGTGGAAAAGATGTCACCTCAAGCAGGTCACTGCCTGAACCATTCAGAACCTGCTCTTCAGAACAAAGGAGCTCAACTCAAACTTGTCAAGTGCATTACCAATAAGCCACTGAGCAGGGCACTTGGTATTCCCGGAGGTTTATGCGAGAGTGAACAGAAACAGTGACACCAAGAGTCTCTTGTCTCAGCAACCTCTACAACACAACATACATTCAAGGTGACTTTTTCCTACCTTGGATCTTTCACAGAGAAGCTCTCCAGTCCCAGCAGTTCTCCCAGCTGATCTCCTCCACAATAGACCATGTGTTGCTGTCTTTTGTCATACAGCTGCCTCACCATTATATACTGTCCCAGGTAATGCATAACCTGTGGAGGCAAAACATACCATTAGCCATATCTGCAGCTGAAACCAAACCACCAAAGACCCTGGAAATTTGCTTTTGCTTATATTTGCCCCTTGCTACCCTATACAGTGCCAGTCAAATAGCAGCTGCTTTTAATGCACATCTGCAATTCGTTGGCGCCTCCCAACCAAGGGAGAGTTACACTTTACCATATTGCTATAAGGTTTGTAACTATTAACCCATGAGTTGAAGATGGATAAATAGCAGTCACTCTGCTACCTCACACTGAAATGAAACACGCCATGGGCGATAACACTTTTATCTGAGCAGTCTCCCTCAGTGAGAGCTGCAGATGGAGCCTGCTGCTGTTCAACTCGGAGTAAAAAAGAGAAGGAAATGGGTGGGGAGGAGGCAGAAGATATCCCCAGTTAAAAGAATAAGCTATTACTAAAGGATAGCCACAAGTTACAGTGCTGTCCCTCAGGAGACAGTTTGCAAGCTGCAAAAATAAGTGCATTAGTACCACAAAGAAAGGCAGAGAGTAAATATCCTTTCAGAGCCAGGGGACCCTGTGAGGAATCCAGTGAGGAATCCAGAGAAAGCAAAGTGCATTAAGCACAACGTAGGCAGGTTCCACTCCCCATTACCCACCAAAGTGACCCTCCTGAATGACAGCATCACCAAAAAGTTGCTAACTGCACTCCATTTACTGCAAAAAAAGCCCAACTTAACTGCGTTAAAAAGTTAATCTGTACAAGTAACCTGGATTTAATACTCAGCTCCCCCCATTTAAACCATTCAATTTGTTTTTGCAAAAATTTTTAAAAGCTAAATAAGTTATTTAAATGCATAAGTGTTTAAAATAAGTCACAGGACTCTGCAGGAATATTTGACACATTCATAATGAAAAACCACTGCATTTAATTCTTTGCAGACAGGATACTCTTGTAAATCACAGTCAGTGTCATTTTTTTAATCTTGTACACATATTGCGTTTTAATCTTAAAATAAATGAATTCACAAGGTCTCTTAGGTTTAGCTGACAAGCCATTTCAAAGAAAGTTAAAAGAAAAATACCAACTGGAATCCAATTTTTAAGGCTTTCATGCTCTAAGCAGAGAGCAAGACAACTGACCAGAATCTCCTGCACTCTCTCAGGAATGTGGCTATCGCATCTCTCCTTTCTCTAAAGAGGTTTCTGATTTTTGAGGATAAATAATTTTCTTTAATATTTCACACTCCTATTCCAATTCCTCCAGGGCCTCTCAAGATAATTTATGATCAATCAAATCACAACAGCCCTACAGGTAAGGTGTCCCTATTTTGCAGATAGGGCTTCGAAGTATAGAAAAATTAATAGCCAGTCCCATCCCTTCCCTACAAAGAGCCATCTGCCAAACAGACAGGGACAGGCACAGTTTCAGTGCCCAGAAACTCAGCCCACCTCCTTCAGTGTGAAGGTTTCACCTTGGGCGCCTGCAGCCTGCAGAATCTTCAGAAGCGGCAGTTTGGGTCGCACCTAAAACACAAAGCAGAGAGTTTTGTTTGAGTGACACAAATCAGCGCCCTGCTGAGAGAAAGCATGTCACCTTGGCACACGTACCTGCGTATCACAGCTAATAAACCCACGCTGCCCAAGTCAACCTGCGTAAGACTCACACCAAGCACAGAGCTGACAACCCTTGTATGAGTTGGAGGGAAACATAGCTTGCCTCAGGCTAACCTGCTGAAGGCTGGTATTCTTTTTTTTAACAAGTAATCTGCATGGACAAATGCTTAAAAAGAAGTCAGAAGGACTGAAAATCAGCACAATCATTCTGACTCAAGTGCAGGACAAAAAAAAAAAGCCAAGGGATTTGGGCAGCCAGCTCTAAAAGCTTTAATCACTCACATTGTCCCATTAACTTCGATGTTATTCATCCTGTGAGGGAAGAGAGGAAACTCAGACCCTTGGTATGGAGTCCGAGGCAGTGACTAACCAAACGTACTGAGTCACATCTTTAGGAGCAATGCTGGTGCATTCAGATTGCCACTTCAAGAGCAGCACGCCTGAATTTTCTCAGTTAGTGTAGTGAACAAGCCGGGTCTGCTCTGTACAGACCTGAGGGAAGGTGTGTTTATTAGGAGACATGAATAAGCACAAAATAATACGACTGCAGTAAACACAAGGTGTGGTTAATGAACGCTAAGGAGCAGAATCTGTATTTTCTGGGGATCTCACTCATCAACCAAAATCTTTGTTACATAAAATATAAGGCACTCTGGGAACGATGCGACTGCTCCACAACCCCTTTAGGTTTCACCCACGCACCCAAGCAGCTTTGAGTAGCAGATGACACTGACGACACTATGTAAAACAGCAGCAAGTTTTAAATAGCTACTTCCCCCTACGTTGCTGCTTCATCTACTCCACAAGAATTCTAACAGTTCCTAGGAGAACGCCATCATGTGACCTGATGCCTTGTGTTCCATAAAAACGTCAGAAAGCCCTTACTGTTCTCTGAATGCTACACAATTGTGTACAATATTGTACACTAACGCACGTTTCCCACACTGAACCTCTTCCCCTGTCCTCCTCGTCTATCAGACACTAATACAGCACGGTATTTCAGCCTGCCACATGACAGAAAGTCCAGTCCTCAGCACACAATGTTCGTTACTGTTTTCCCCTACCCTTTGACAAGGCTTATGCTCTCAAGGCATTGAATCTGTGCTAGCTAATTCAGCTATCAATGTTAGGGGGGTTCACCTGTGTCTCACACCCACCCCTCCTTTCTGCCTATATAAATGCAATCACAATTCCCCTTCCTTTCCTAAGGGATAGAGCCTGCTTGCAGTCCTGCAATGTCTCCTCAAGACACAGCCTGAGCTGCAGCACCATTTTCCTGTACAAGGTAAGGAGAGAGGGTTTTGGTTGCTTGTCACAGATGTAATTTGTTGCTCAGCTATCAGACAGCATCTTGGTAAGCGATTTGTTCCACTGTTCTCTAATATTGAAAAAAAAAAAAAAATCTCGTCTGTAAATGTGCCTAGTCTGCCTGTTTTCTCATTATTATGTTTGTTAAATGCATTTTCAAGCTCAAACACAACAGCTCGTGTCCAGCCTCAAGTCTATTTCTCGAGAACAGCTTTTTCACTGGGAAAATGCTGAGCGCAACTCAAATAAGTACTTGTATCAGCACATGATTTTTAATAAGATGAAATTATGTGTTTGCATTCATTCGTTTCTCTAATGACCACTCTCAAATGGATTTTCAAGTAAGTTTTTATATGTGTCTTTCTGATTAAAGAAACAACCTAGTTAGCTTGATTATTTTAAATGGGCCCTTAGCTACTTACAGTATAGCCAAAATGGAAGTGTTCACTCCACTCTGCCTAGGACACTGAGTGTTGACAATCAATATTTTGCTACTAATATCAGAGCCTATTTACTGCTTTTTTTCCATGCCGAGTGAGCTGAATAAATAAGCATATAAATCAATTTTGCACAGGACTTGGCTACATTTCAAAGCTTCTAAATTAAGCCTTAAATGGGAGGATCTCTCCACTTCCCATCAGCTTATTTCCACTCCTGTCACACCCCCTCATATTGTGGAGAGGCTTCATACAATAAATTGGCTCTGGAAGGTTGGATGCCTATCTTAAAGAAACCTTCCTGATTTTTAGACCAGATTTCTCCAGTTATTGTTTGCAATTTTCTCTTCTCTGACTGGCTGTCAACGTGGTATTGAGCCACACTCAAACCACACGCCTACCACGTTGACCTTGGCTCGCAGCTACAACTACTTCTTGTTCCAGGGACGCTCTAGGAACAGTCAATAATGGGGTACTAGATGTTCAATACTTACCTCTGCTGGTTCCAGAAAAGGCATGGGGATGTATTACTGGTTAGACAAAGTTTGGCAAACATGACTGCGAAGCTCCAATACGGAGTCCAGCACCGGGAGGAATGCTGTATGTGCCATTCTTCAAGTATAGGTGCAGCACAAAAACAGGCACTTCTTGTACAGCCAGTTTTAACTGCTTTTTCCCCTCCTTCCCCTTTAAAATGTTCATAAATCATTGATATGATAAAGAAAGCTAATGCAACTCCTCAAGATAAAAGCTCTACTCCATCAGGCTCAATTCTTCTTACTCAAATGTACTTGGAGAGCTTTGATTTGATGGAAGAAATTACCGCTTTAGTGAAGAGTGAAGATAAGTAGGAGAGATAATTACCTGGTTGACTTGTCCGAGTGCGATTCTGCAGGCATTCTCAGCTGCTGGATGCTGGGCAGAGCTTGAAGATGTCATTATGGCAGTGATTAGCTGTTTATAGCACAGTCCTATAAATGAGAAGATTCATGTACCAGTTAAGCTGAAAAACCTGGTCTTGAGTTTAACCACTTCCATTTCTTAGAAGCTTCAGGAAACCAGTGTTTAAAATTAGCCCTGCATGTGTATCTTAAGTGACTGCTGTATAATGCTAATGTCACTGTGCTCTTCTCCTGCTCTGTCCAAACTGATCTGCTTTGTCCTATCTGAGCCGCATCCAGCTGCCCAGCGCCTGACAAGCAGCCATGTGAGAACAACTGGGGCAGATCTGCTGTGGCACTGAGAATGCTTTGACTCTGCCCATCTCTAGGAGTGGTGCAGCGTGGTGGGGAACTTGGGGACCTGCCAGCTAGAGGGAACTAGCAGTCTTCATCAGGCCATTGGCAAACCCTTAACACGGTGAAATTCTTGAGTCAGGGGTGGGGAAACAGAAGCTGAGTCACAATCAACCACAGTGGAAATCTTCACAAGACAGCAACCCCTCGATTGCCCAAAAGGAGGAGCAGTCAGTGCTGATGGTAATTATTAACAAATTCCCCATCTGCTTTTCCAAGAGCTGAAAGCCTGCTAAAACTGCAGCAGCCTTCATCCCACATGGCTAGATGCAGGCTATAAATTAACAGTTTTAACAGGGTTGCAGGTGAAATGATCCTTTCCTGGAAAGGAACAAAAGGGGAAGTCCTGCAGCTATTTGAATTTGTCAAGCCCTATCAGTTTCAGTATCCACCCAAAGAGCACAGCTTCATATGCAGAATGATCTGTAATGACTCATGTTCACAGCACAATCCAGTTTAATCTGCCCCACATGACAGGTCTGAAAACTTCTTTATATTTAAAGAGAAAGGAGAGTGTTAATTAGCCACTAGAGAAAAAAAAAGAACCTGCTGGAGAGGGAGCTTAGTCTTGACAAGTCTCAGCACTAAAGCTCAGACCAATATAACCATAAAGTTCCTGTCTGTTCCTGGACCCAGTTACAATAAAATCTCCATTTCAGCGTGAAGCTGGTTGCTCTTCTGCAGGCAACACTGAAACCAGCCCTGCAACTGCCACTGGGGTAAACTTAAGGGTAGAGCACAGGAGAGAAACTAAAAAGACTGGCTCCTGAATTTGCCCATAGATGCAACTTTCCCAAAGTTTTTTTTTTTACTGTGTGGAATCTGGAAGAAGTGTCAACTTTTAACCCATGTAGTTTAAGTTAGATTTGAAAATGTGAAGCTAAAAACTTTCAAAGCAATATCTAAATTGTCTCACATAATTTTCCAGATATAGTAAATGAATTTATTACTGCATCACATATGAGGAATGTGAGTCAGTATAATCAGCTACATTAAAAAGTAACCAGCCTTATGCCTGAGGAATGTAACCAAATATGTCAGATGTAGACAAAACAGGCTGGGCACCCATCTAGCAGGCAGTGCAGAAATCTCAGTAATGCCAAAAATCTGAGCTTTAGCACCAATTCAAATTACTGACCACTGGTAACCCCAGTCCCTTCAACCCCTACCCCTCCCCTGCCCCATCTATTAAAAGGAACTTAAAATGACTTTACTAGAGGCTTCTGATAGTCTTTACAGTATTACATTTCTCTGAAGTAAGGCACTACCAGGAATAAAATCATTCCCAAAGATCAAACATATCTCTAAATATTTAGGAAATCTTGATTAAAGCATATAAAGTGTTCAAGTTTGGTAAATAACATTGATAGCAAGCAGATCTAGGCGGTAACTGAAAATAAGTGACTTACAACAGCCAAAACCACTTCCACGTTATCAGTGTCTTAAATTTTAACTAAGGCTTCTACTTTATAACGCCAAGCACGCTGCAACACAAGCTGCCCACGGGATCCTTTATGCTTTACAAGCTGAGCTGTACTTTGTACTAGCAGACAAACTTACCAACCTTGAACTTCTCACTACAAGGAAGGTCCCCAGGATGGTGGCTGCTGCCTCCGTTTCCCCTTTGCTCCTGCCAGGAAGAGCCTGCGGGTCCCTGCGCAGGAGAGCAGCTCCAGCAGCCCCGAGGGTGCTCGGGGAAACGTCCCAGGAGCTCTGCCACGCCTGGCTGGGCTCCTGCGGATGCTCCGGGCTCTGAGTCGCTCTTTCAAAAACCGCTCCTGCCTCCAACTCATCTAGTCAGCAGAGGGAGTCACCACAGGCATCAGCCTCCGATAAGAGCTTGAATTGGTGTGAAAAACGGGCGAAAGCACTGGATTTCCTCTCCACCCTGCATTCCTGGAAAGGGGCTCTGCTACCCCTGGGCTAAGGGAGTCAAATAATCATCACTTTAACTGTTTCAATACTGGTTTTATTAGAGAAAGCCGGGCAATTTAGTGCCTTGCCTCCAGTCTTCACAGATAAATTGTATTTTTAGTTAGATTCTTAGTAATATTAACTTCCTTTACGTAGAAATTAATCTTGGGATTATGGAATGCTATCTTCCCAAGCATGTAAGCTCTAAAACATGTCTAGGCTGTAGATACCCACCAGATTCAGGGAGGCAGCCACCAGCCATCATCCTGCCGAGACAGAAAATCTCATTTATGTTACCACCCTCCGCGCGCAGGCCGGCCGGAAACACAAACGACGGGAATTCCTAGAGAACTGAGAGGCTTCTGGCTCAGTGAGCTCTATTTAACTGCCCCTGCAACTCTATTTTCCCACCTTTTTTATGCCAAATATTTTCACACTACAATCTTGGAAGTGTCTAAACTAACTTGCAGCCAGCTGAACGAAGCACCTTACTGCTGTTCCCTCTACAGCTCTGGAGCTACAGGCATAAGAAAATGACACTGGATCAGAGTAATGACTCGGAGGAAACCATGAATCACAAAGTAGTCATGGAGTAACAATTTTTTCCATTTGAACACTTTATATGGCCATGCACGCTACAGGAACAAGTCGTTTGTGTGATCTGTGAGTAAAAGTTCCTTCTCAAGACATCAAAACCTTGCTAGACCACAGCTATTGATGCTTGCAGAAACCAAGGCTTGAGAGAAAAGATCTTAACAGACGCAGAAGAGAGTGCAAGCGTAGGGTCCTCAGACTTTCCTTGATAGCAGTGTCTGAAAAGTTGAAGCTAAACTTCTAATTTAAGTTCAGGTTTTGTTTTAAAGTCTCCTTTTAAAGAAATAATAGCTTCTAACCTCTGTGCAAAGTGAAATCGCAGCACACAGTGTAAACTAGACATTATTTTTTGGTGTATCTGTGAACTCTGTAGTGGCTCACTTCAACAGGGGGTTAAGGTGTGACATTCAAGTCTTGTCCTCAGTTAGCATCATCCTTTTTCACGCTTTCAAATAAAACAAAAGTTCTACTGAAAAGAAACTTGCAGTCTCAGTACAGTATCACGTAGAGAGCAGCCCTGGAAGGGAGGCTTTAAACAAGCACCGATCTGATAACTGCTTCACAGATAATTAGGTTTGTCCCTATCTGTATGAGTTCCTGCGAAGTTTTCATGCCTGCAAGTCCTTCTGCCCACCTATCTCACCTGGCTGGCAATAGAAATTCCATTAGTCCCTCCCGCAAGCAATGCCTTACTGCATCCTCAGCTCCATCCATGCTGTCACAGGGCTCCTGCCCTTCTCTGGGCCGTACGTTTCACCTGACCATGTCGCCGTGCTCCCAGCAAGCTCACACACGTCCTTTGAGAGCTGCGCGATGCCAGCCAAGGAAACATCAAAGCTGGCCTTCTGCTGCCACCTCCCAACAAATGCTACCTTTTCACAATTACATGATTTAAGATTTCACACTTTATAGACTGCTTGACTTCAATGGTTGCTGTCCTGTTCTCTGTTAAGTGCTCTAATTCATTGTTTTGACATTGACTTGGCATTCGATTAGAAAAAATATTCTCTGCTAGGAAAAGTATCCAGACAAAAGCCTAATTTCACTACAGAGAAGCCCTCTAATGCATTACTTACATCAACAAAAAGCAGGGTGACTATTCTTAATATTTAAAGAGTTCTTTTTTTTGGCAACTGCACTGGACTAAAAGGCAGATCTTCTAATAAAAAAAAAAAACCAACCCAAAGACACTTGAATTATGAATTTCACCTCATGAGATTTGTTGCTGACATGATGCATCTGCCACAAACTGTGTGCTGCTCCCCAAAGCTCTTCCAATAACGCACCAAAATTAGCCAACCTTTGATAAATGTTAGCAGTTAATAAGAGTATTGTTATGCAATATTCTTTTTATTGTAAAACCAGTTAGGTAGGACAAAACCCAAAAGGGATTGTTTCAATTTAAAAAGGCACACTGGCAAATTGCTCTGCAAATCTCCCTAAATGTGTTGGTGATGTCCAGAACCAGGCAGCAGTTCTGCCCCACTGTGCAGGCCCTTGTTTCTATTTACCTCTATTTCACATTAACAGATGAAATTGTGCTTTTCTGAATAGCAGACACTTCCTTAAGGGAATGTTAAATCAATATCACTATTTTAATGCATTCAACCGTGGAGCAAGAAGTAGTTTGATCCTGAAAACAAGCTTCTTCACCAGGTGAGGGCTCTATAACAGCCTGGAGTGACCGTGCTGACTGCTCCTGTCACGCAGCTTAGCTGCGGATTTCTTTCCCCTCAGCGTTGAGCCAAGTACTTTAGAAATTACAAGTCAAATTGAAGCTAATAAGCAGCTTTTTTTTTTTTTTCCAGCACTGAAAAATAAGAAAAACCTTTATTTCAATCACGTCTTCAGCAGGATTAGCTGTGTGGGGTTTCGTGTACGAGTCTGCATATTGCTGAATATCTTTGGGGCTTTTTGCTCCACTCCTAACAGTCGCTAAATATACAGCCATTCCCTCAAAGCCCTCCTACGTGTGTCCACAGTACGCTTCTGAAGAAGCAGACACCTGGGATAGGAATTTTAACCCTTTCTGATCAGCACATCCCCCGTGCAGTCTCCTAGTGACGGGTGTAACGCAGGGTGGTGCTCAGCACCCGCCCGGCGCGGCAGGAACGGCCCACACCAGCCTGCTTGGAGCAGGGACACCCGTGCTGGCAATGCAGTAACTGGGAGCTGCTGGAGAGCACCAAACGAACAGGTCCCAGAACAGAAACAAGCCCTGGCCCTTGTAACAGCGCTGCGCTCGTATTTCAGTGGCGCCTTCAATTTCACTCGTTATCTCTTCTCTAAAAGTTCATAATTTGCATCTGTTAAACTCTGCTTCTGTCAAATTTAAGTCTTGGATTGTTGTAAGTTTATTTCAGCTCTTCTTTTAACCCAATGAGCATTACAGTCCTAAATTCTGCACTATCCCAGTGTCAGAACTGAGCAGCCTAGAGAACAGGGATCGCCTTTTAAAGTTTAATGTGCGAAACGTTACACATCTGATCTTCGAGTTATTAATCCCACCCTGAAAATACTTCCTTGTTGGTAATACCGCGCTCAGCAGAGCAGTTCCTTCCCACCGTTAAACCGCACAGCCCCTGGCAGCGTCTTGCCCTGGAAAAGCACGGCGCAGGGTTCAAGGTTAAAAATCACGCTGGGAAAGATGACACGTGGCTACAAACAGTCCCAGCCGGCTCTCTGCTGTAGTCTGGTCATATTTTTCTGAAACTTTTAGTCTAAGTGCTGCCAAAACTTATCAGTGCTACAGAAAACCGTGCAAAAGATTAGAAAGGAAAAAGCGTGCTCTGGAAAAGATGCAATAATGCAGAAACACTCGTTACGTTTCCTTTTATTACAGGAACAGATGGTATAAGCATCAGCTAACCGCAAACTGCCAGACAAGTGCAAGACGTCCCTAAAAGCGTTCAGCAGGAGAGAGAATCAGAACGATACTCAAAGGTGGGGAGCGCGTTCCCGAGCACAGCCCTCGCCGGGCCTGCAGCGCAACTGAACGCGCGGGGCTGCGACCCAAAGACGGTTTCTTCAACGGGGAAGGTTTACAACTTGGGTTTGACACTCGATTTTATTTATTTTTTCCTGCCCTACGCTGGTAGTTTTCAAGGCAAGGCGCAGCAGCCGTTCCTCCGGCTGTAACCTCACGCAGGCCTCGCTGTCACAGGCTCCCCCGTGCCCCCCGTTCCCACCGGCACCGCCTCCACGGAGGGTGTAGGGGGGGGGAGCTCTCCGCCGAACCCCCACCACACCCCGCTCTTCAGCCGCCTTCACCGCGGCCCCCGCCGCCCTCCCCGGCCTCCCGCGGCGGGCTCACCCTACAGCTGCTCCATGGGCCACAGGTCGCCCCGCAGCCCGGGGTCGGGGCTGGGGGAGTGGGGTGGCGACGGGGGGGGGGGGGGGGGGGACACCCCCTACACCCCCCGAGGGCTCCTCTCCTCCATCTTAGCGGGGCTCCGCGCCGCCACTTCCCCTCGGAGCCAACATGGCTGCGCTGGCGCTTCCGCGGGGGCGGCCGGGCCGGCGGCGGCAGCACCATAGAGCGCACCGGAAGCTGTCCCTAGAGAGGCCGGGATCCCGGGGCGGGGTGCGCGCCCGCGCCCCCCTGCGGTGGAGGACCGAGCTGTAAGATGGAGCCCCTGTTCCCCCTCAGCCCCCAACCCGGTACAGCTGCCCCCTCCCCAGTCCGGTGCAAGCCCCCCACGCCGGAACCGCTTCATAACGGTACAGAGCTGCGCCCCCTTCCTCCAGCCTGCTGCAAGCCCTCCTGTGCCTCCCTCTCCCCAGCCCGGTACAGGGCTGCGCCCCCTCCCCGGCCCTGTACGAGCCCCCCCGGTGCTTCCCTCCAGCCCGGTGCGAGCCCCGCACCCCTCCACAGCCCCTCAGCACCGCGCACCGCCCGTGTTCGGTACGCTGATAGGAGCAGCCCGGAAGTCCAGTACGCAGGGCCCGGATAGCTCAGTCGGTAGAGCATCAGACTTTTAATCTGAGGGTCCAGGGTTCAAGTCCCTGTTCGGGCGCAGCTACCCTTTTCACTTTTAGTCGTTGGTGTGTTTAGGTTTTTTTTTTTATTTCCCGATCAAGATTGTCTGCTGGCACAATCAGGATCCCCCTGACAGAAGGAGCCTCTCCTGCCGCGGGTGTAAAAGGCTTTTGAGGCGGGGGGAAAAAAAAATTAGAGGAAATGAGAAAGAAAAGGAAGCTTTCGCCCGAACAGGGACTTGAACCCTGGACCCTCAGATTAAAAGTCTGATGCTCTACCGACTGAGCTATCCGGGCTCTTGGAAAACGGTTTGCTCTGCGTGTACATCACGCTACTCAGGGCCGCCCCCTCCTGCCTGCCCCCCACCGCAGCCCGCATCCCCACGGACACGATGATCGTACTCGGCGTACAAATAAACCGGCGTGGGCTGATCCTGCGCCTTACTCTGATCCAGGTGCGGCTTGGGCTGTGGAGCAAGGGGGAGTAAGGAATAATCTGTGCCAGCACAGGGGACACTGAGGTGTGATTAACGAGTGGGACTTCTCCAGCCAACCCGCAGCCCCGCTTGCAGCTCGTCCCCACGCCGTGGGTGATGTTTGCTGCCGGAGGGGGCGAGCAGCCCACGGGGTTTTGCAGGCAGAAAAACCTTTTTTTTTTTTTTTTTTTGCTGTGCTGGCTGGAGTTATTTTTCCATCGGGGCCTGGGGACGCCTCGAGGGGACCCTGCCTTCCCCCTGCACAGCAGGGTGAACCCCGCAAGAACCTCCATCCTCCCATCTCCTGGGGATCTTCAGGGAAGCTGGGATAACACTCTGTCCCCACTAACCCCAAACCACAGGTTGTGACCCTCAGCCCTCCCAGTGCGGCTCTCCAGCACAGCGCTGGGCTTTCAGAAGTGAACATTACCCCTGCCTGCGAGAGCCTGGCAGGGCCAGCTGCCCACAAAAAAAAAAAAAAACAAATTACTGCGACCGCTGCGATGGCCCCAGCACATCTGCTGCCCACAACGTGTATCCTGAGCCCGAGGGATGGCTGCTGAGGGCCGGACCGTGGCTCCAGCAACCTGGGGGGCTCTGGAGACCAGCAAGAGCATCCTGGCCCCAGCGGGGTGCGTCAGCATCCTCCCGCAGCTCCTCGGAGGGGTACAGAGGAGCACCCGCACCCCTTCCCAGGGGGAAGCAGGTGCTGATGGGGACCCCGGGGATGCTCCGACAGTGGGAAGCAGCGGGAGGTGGGTGCTGATGGGGACCCCAGGGATGCTCCCGAGGTTTTGGGGAGACGGAGGGGATCAGGGCAGCAAAGCCGGAGCGACCCACCGACCGTCCCGCCGGGGGTGATACGGGACGGGGGGGGATGCGGAGAGCATCCCGGGGAGCTCCGTGGGGGGGAACTGGCACCATCCCAGGAGGGAAGGGGAGGCACCGGGGGCCCGGTGGAGCCCAGCCCCGCCTCATCCCCGGTCCCCGGTGCTGTGCAATGCGGCGGGCCGCCGGGAGATGGCCCCGCACGGCGCCGAGCCCCTCCATTGTCCGCCGCCGTGCTCCCTCCCTCCATCCCTCCTCCGTCCCTCCCTCCATCCCGCCCGCCTCCCGCCGCCGCCCGGCCCCAGCCCGGCCCGGCCCCGCCGCAGCTCGGAGCAGGTAGGGCCGGACCCCGGGGGGAGCGGGGGAAGCACGGTGGGGGGGGGGGAAGCGGGGGGACGGGTGGTGGGAGCAGGCCGGCTCCTCCAATGAGCGGCTCGTTCCGGGTTTTTCCCCTTAAAAAAAAAAAATGTATATATATATATATATATAAATAATTTCACCTTCTGGGAGGGGAGGTGGGAGCTCCATCGCGTCGCGCACGGGGTTGCAGTGAATCCTGCCCCAAAGCTCCAGCCCAGCCATGTGTTTTTGCGGGACTAAAAACCCCCCAACCCCCGGGGCGGTGGGGGGGGGGGGGGTCCGGGTGCTTCACTCCCGGGGTACGGTGCGGGGTCTGCTCTCTTGAAATGCATCGTCGGGCGGGGTGCGGGGGTGGAAGTTGGGATATTTTTATCAGCCAAACAATGGAACGGTGCCCGTCAAATTGCGAAGTTGCCCATCAGCAAAGTAGGGAGGCAGGGCTGGGGTTTCTGCTCTTGCCCATCGTATCAGAGCCCCCCCCCCCCCGCGCCGGGATAGGGATGGGGACAAGGATGGGGACAAGGGACAGGCCAGCGCTCGTGTGGGAAGCTCGTCCCACCAAAGGCAGGGTGCAGGCATGGGCTCCAGGTACGGTGCCCACGCTTTTCCAGGGAAAGCACTTCTGAGGATGCAGGGCGTGCTGCAGCGAGTGGCGATGCTCCCTCCGCTCCTGCACGACAGTGGATCCTGAACTTGCAGGAACGCTCATGCATGTATTTAACAGTAAACTCCCGAGATATGCCAGCTATTACCCCTAAGCGAGGGAGATACACTGACTTAACCACAGCTATTCGCCCGTGCAAGGCCAAGCACGGATGTTGTTCACGGGATCTGGGCCCGGTGTGAGCTAGCACCAGTGTGATCAAGAAAAAAAAATCAATTTTTTCCTCCCAAAGCGGGAGGGACGGGGTAGTGGGGTGCTGTGGGATGAGGGAAACCTGCCTGGCAAATGGAGCATCCAGCTCTCCTGGGCTAACCGCCCCGGCGAGGCGCCTGCCCCACCTCGCCTCGGGAGCAGCCTTCTAACCACCAAGGAAAGCGAGGTCAGGGAGAGGATCCGCGCCGCTGCCGGGAGCCGAAAGGAGCTGCCTTCCCAGCCCAGCAGCCACGCAGCCAGGCGCCAGCCCTCCTTGTGTGCTGCAGTGTGAGTAGATGCTCCGTGTGCGAGTGTCGCCTGGATGCACGTTCAGGACGTGTGTGCAGCCGGTGCACGCTGGCACCCCAGGCTGTGGGGCAGGGGAGGTGTGTGTGAGGCCAGGACGCCAGCAAGGCCAGGGGTCCCGTGGTCCTGAGCTGTGGGAAGGGACCACTGAGGTTGTAGGGGCAGCAGCATCCATGGCCCCGTCCCGAGTGAGGCGTTTCCCTGCGTGTCAGGTGCTTTGGAGGAGCTGCGTGTCCAGCCGGCGCCTGAGGTGTGTCCCCGGGCTGCGGCTCTCTCCCACGGCGTGTAAATCCTGCGGGCAGAGCAGGGCTGAGCAGCCTCAGGACTTGGTTCCCATTGCAGACTGGGCTGGGTCTGGCGTGCAGCGTGGGACCAGCCAGACCCCCCGCACCCCAACAGGGTGCCATGGGGAGCGGGGTGCACCCCGTGGGTTCAGCTGCCGGAGCGTCTGGGTCAGTGAGAGCCCCGTGGCAGCAGGGAACAGCCCAGCGGGGCACATGGCACGGATACAGCTGCAATCACAGCAGCGGGATCCATCCCTCCGGGCTCACCCAGATCGCTGGGCTACAGGGCGAAGGGCAGAGGCAGGGACGGTGGCACGCTGCCGCTCGCCAGCCCATCCCAGTTTGGCAGGACTCTTCCTCTGGGTGCTGGTGCAGCAGAATACGCCGAGGCCGGGGAGGTGTCGTGCTTTACGTTGCACGGCTGTCCTGGGTGTACATAGGGCTGAGCCCCCGTGCAGGCTGTGCGCGCAGGATCGCTGCCAAGGGGCCGGTGTGCAGCTGGGTGCCGTCGCGCAGCCAGCCACGCCGCGCCGGGTGCTCGCTGCGGAGGAAGCCGAGATTTGCATAGGAACCGAGCCCCAGAGCTGCTGCATCAGGGAGAGCCTGACCGCCAGCATCCCCCGGGGATGCTGGCCCCCCAGAAAACCTGGCTCTGGGGGCGGGTGCTGGGTGACGGAGCAGTGAGGCTTGAGTAATTCAGAAAGTCCGCCCGCGAGTGTAACCTGAAGCATGGGGGTCTTGGTCCCGTCCTGGAACTGCTGCGTGGGAGCACCGGGGAGGATGCAGCGGTGGGTGGCTTTGCGGAAAATCCCACCCTCGCTCCTGCCCGTGCCCCCATCGCTTCGCAGGTGCTGGGTGAGGTTCAGCATCCCCTGTGCAGCCGAGCATGTGGCTGTCGTACCTCGCTGCGAAGTGGGGCTCTGACATCCCCCCACCCACGCCTGCCCCCAGTGTCCCCACACTGTCCCCATTGCGAACTTGACTCCCACTGCGCAGGGCTCCGGCCGTTCCTCTGCGGAGCTCCCTCCTTCGGCTGCCCCGAGTCAGGGGCTTTCCCATTCCAATCCACCTTCCTGGGGCAGGATTTCCTCCCAGGGGTGGAAATACGTCGAAAAATGATGGAAGAGCCTTTTGCATCGGTCGGCTTCACATCCTGCCTCCTCCGGAGAGCTTGGACCGGACTATTTGCTCGGCTATTAATAGGAGACATAGCGGCTTGAAGAGGAAGAAACTCCTCGTGCTGAAGTCAACAGGTTGGAAGTGAGTGCTGATTCGGGGTGCGTGGAAGGAGCCTCCTCCTTCGTGCCCAGCCAGCGGTGAGGGTGGCTCCTGTGCACCAAAGTGGGGCCGGAGCCTGGTACAGGGACCCCCTGGCTGCGAGGCTGGATCGTGGGGAGCAGGGATGAGCCCCAGGCGCTTCCCACTGCCACGCGGAGCAATGCTGACGAGAGCTCCTGGTCGAGGGAGCCAGCTCCGAACCCCCTCTGGAAATTCCCAGGTGCACGGCCCCTGGGCTTTTGGAGTTCGGCTTTTTGTCTGCAAACTGGGGAAAACAAATAGAATTGCCTGAAAATGTCTGTTGGGATCAGTTTGGGGGGGGGAAATCACACCGTTTTCACTGTGAGCACTTCCAGAGCATTGGTTTTGCTGGGCTGTGGGTTGACGAGTGGCGTTTGGGCAGCGCGGAGTGTGGCTCCACGAGTGAAACGCTCCAGGTTTCAGTTTCGTTTTGCAATGACCTTTGAGAGCAGGTTCCCTTTTGGGACCTCCAGTTCCAAACCGGGACGAAAATCCTGCATTTTGCCCGTGTGGTAACACCAGCCGGAGACCCACCCAAAGGGCTTTCCTTGGTCACGACATCCCGGAAGGTCGCAAAAGGCCTCATTTCCCTCCCATTTTGGAGAGGAACGGAAGAATTGAGAGCAGAGAGTTTCTTCTGGAGCAGGAGGTGTTGCTGGAGCTGGTGAGGGCCCTGGGAAGCTGCCCCTCCCCATACCATGACCTGCATGGGACGAGGCTCTGCCTCGCAGTCCTAGGAGCATCCCCACTGCCGGAGGGCAGCCCCGGGGTCCGGAGGGGGCTCTGTAACCCCACGATATGCTGTGACTCGCAGTGGGAGCGACAGCACATGGCCGGGACACGCTGTGTGGCCAGGGACGCAGCCAGGTCCGTGTCCCCGAAGTGGGGAAGCCCTCACCATCCTCCCTGCTGGGAACGCAGCGCCTCGCCCCGTTGAGCGGGACGGGCTGGCTGGATGGATGGACCCACAGCCCCAGAGGTGAAGGCTGGTGCTTTATCCTTCTCACGGCCGCTCCTCCCTCCTCCGGATTATAAATGGGTGTGAATTGTCTCCCTGATAGGCATAACCTCCATCCCCAGCTCCCACACCCCGGGGAGGTGCCCCTCGGGGCTGGCTTTGCTTCCTGGCCCTCAGATGTTTGATGTCTTCCCAGATGCTTCAGACGTTTCTATCTGCTCCCACCGCAGCTGCCTGCGAGGGGGAAGGGAGGGAGGGATGGGGAGAGCCAGGGGTGCGCAGCGAGCCCTCACCGGACACAGAGGGATCCTGTAGGATGAATTTCCACTCGGTTTCCCTCGTCCTTCCCTGTACCAAGCAAGTGCTACTCAGCTGCTTGGCACGGGGTGGCTGCAGGTGGTGCTGAGCCACTCCGGGTCCCCCCCCACCTGGCCTAACCTGATGCTCTTTGCACAAGATCATCCCTGTCCCACCCACGCTGGGCATTGGGGACAGGGAGAGCGCAAGCCCTACGGGGAGCCCGGGCATCCTCCACCCCAAAGCCCTGCAGAAGGGCTGTCCCCAAGAGCCACCGCGGAACAGGACCAGGGGGATTTTGAGGGGGCTGATGGAGCCCTCGGCGTGGGGGGGATCTGACCGCTGCCATGGGGCTGGGCTGCTCCTGGGTGGATCCGACTCTTCTGGTATTTGAGGAATAAACTCTGCGGGATCTGCCAGCGTGCAGCCGTGAGAGCCTCACCCCAAGCTTCCCTTTCCTTCCCATGCCAGGAGGGTGCATGCGGAGCAGGGCGGGTGTTGGCCAGGTTGGTGGGCACGGGCCATGCTGCGACCAGCAGATGCTCTGAAATCACCTTGAAAAATGCAAGAGGCTTCCAAGAGAGGATTTGGAGCTGGTTTTGCTGCTGTCTCCCTTACAGGGCTATGCTGGTGCAAACTGTGAAGAAAATTGTGTTGAACCATAATTTGGGGCTTAGGGCAAAGGGTTTCCAGTGGACGAGTGGTTTTCCCTCCCGCGCGCCTCCAGCCGAGACGCGTGCTGCAGCAGCGTTGCTCTGAAAGGTGGGATACCAAGCTGGATGGGTCTCCCGAGGCTAACGTGACCACGGCAAACGCCAGGAAATTTGAAGTCATAAAAAGATCCCTATGTTGTTAGCAGTAGCATTTTAAAGAGGAAAAAATCTGCACACCAAGCCCCCAGGAGCAGGAGCCCGCAGCGGGAGGTGCTGGTTGAGCATCGGTCCTGCTCCTGGCCGAGGACGTGGAGGGTGACCGGGAGAGTTTGGGGCTCTTCCATGTGGTTTGCGTCGCCTCGGTCCGGCTGCCACGCTGGCTTGGGAGGGAAGGGGCTGAGCCGCCTGCTTGGGGATGCTCGTGGTGTCCCCAGCCGAGGTGACATCCCCCAGGTTGCACGCAGCCCCCTCCTGCATGGCTTTCCACAGGGTTGCTGTGCCACACACGGGCTGAGCCTGCCTCCTTATCCTCATCCTCATCCTCATCCTCATCCCTGTGTCCCAGCCGCTCTGACAGTGCCCGCTTGGCTCGCGGTGGAGGCAGGACCAGGTTTGCTGTTGCCATCCCAGTGCGGTCCTGCTGCATCCCACCGATCCGTGTGGGAGCCTCGGCTTGTCCAGGCGGGAGCGTTTCTCTGCTCAAAGCATCGGCGAGATGCAGATGCTTCTCTTGGAGATGCGAATGGGTTTGTGGCTTTGTCAGCCACAAAAATCGGTTTGATTTTATTGCTTTTGGGTTAAAAGCAGATTTTCTTTGTTCAGCTTCCAGGAGCCTAGAACTGCCAGCTTTTGGGATTTCTATTTTTCTGGGAAAAGCCCACAGCTGCTGGCAGAGACCAAAATGCCGGGGAAGGGAACATTTCCAGCCTGTCCCCCCCTAAAGCCATTTTTCCAGTTAGAAAGCACAAAGAAGCTGGTTGAGTGAGGTGCCTGGCCAGCCCGGTGCCAGGGGACCGAGAGGGGACCCGTGCTGGCGAGGGGGACAAACCTGCCGGGTGCTGGCCTCGCTCGCAGGAAACGTGTTCGCGGCAGATGAAGCCTGGGCTGGGCTAATTACCAGCCATCTGCTCCCGCACGGCCCCGGGGTCAGGAGGGCCCGTTTGCGGATGGGAAGGGGACGGATGATGTGTCCGGGCCGTAACCAGCAACCAGGCTGGGCGGGGACGGTGGGGACCAGCCCGGTGACGACGGTGATGCTCTGCTGGGCGCTGTGTGCCGGAGGAGGGCGGTCACCGGCACAGCCCGGGCTGGAGGTGGCTGCCCTGTGCCATGGGGTGGGATGTGTCCCTGGGGTGGGATGTGTCCCGTGTCCTCCCTGTGCTGAGCCAGCCCTGGCCGCAGCCCGAAAACACTCAGCTGTCTCTCACCTCGAGAGATTTCGAGTGCCGGCCATCTCCAGGGGCTTGGGGCTCTCTCCACTCTTCTGTTTAACATCCACTTCGTTATTTATTTTGCTAGGCAGGGAAGAGGAGGTGAAACATCCTTCCCCGGGGAGCGCGGTGCTGGCCGGGCAGAGCAGAGCCCCCGCTGCGGTCACCGCCCTCCCTGGGTTTTGGTCAGGGGCCAGGGAGCGGTTTCCAGTCCGGCTGTTTCGCCTCTCCGCTGGCCCAGCTGAACGGTTTGGAGGCCGTGCAGCGGCCGGGCGCTGCGGAGAGGCTGGGAGGGACCCGCGGGACCGTTCGAGGGGCTGGGGCTGCCAGGTGGGTGTTGGAGCAGGGGGTGATGCCCGGTCCCCATTGCCGTACCCCATGCTGGCACCCTTTCTCATCCCTTCCTTGCCCTTCTCTCATCTTTTCCTTGCTGCTGCAAAACGCCCTAGGTTTGCTGGAGGAGGCTGTCTTTTTCCCAAAGCTGCGACGTCCCGGGATGAGCCCAGAGCATCGGCACCGCGGCGAAGCCCGTGCCGGCAGCGGGGTTGCAGGTTGAGTCAGCCCCAGCTGCAGGCGCTGGCCCCGCTGCCCTCCCCAGCTCTGCGTCTTATTTTGTCCTCGGGGAAATACGTCGGGCTCCAGCAACGGCCCCGGCAGCTGCGGCGGGGGCAACCAGCCCTGCTTGCCTGGTGGCTACGAGGTCCTGGGTGGGGGCGAGCAGCAGCCAAATCTTTATTTAACCCGTCGCATCGCTGAGCCCCTAAACGTTTCCTTTTTTCCGTTGCAGAGAGGAAGGGCTGCACCACTGGCACTGCCAGCCCGACTCTCATTAGTCAACCTTCGTTATAGTTATTATTATAGTTATCGTTAAGGCCGTTAACCCTTGCCTTTCCCCTCCGCCCAGGTGGCCGGCGGTGCAGCATGCCTTTCTCCTGACCCCTGATCCCGGGAGGAAGAGGTCCCGGTCCCCGGAGAGATGTCCGCCACGCGCGGCAATGGGGAGCACTGGAAATCCCTGGAGTCGGTGGGGATCAGCCGGAAGGAGCTGGCGCTGGCGGAGGCTCTGCAGATGGAGTACGACGCGCTGTCCCGCCTGCGGCAGGACAAGGAGGAGAACCGGGCCAAGCAGCGGGGAGAGCGGCCCCTCATCTCCTGGGACGACCCCACCGAGAGGAACGGCTGCGCAGGCATCAAGGCGGCACGCGGCCTCTCCGGCTCTGACCCCATGCTCAGCTACAACATCCCGGTGGCACCCGAGGGACCCCCCACGCCCGGACACCCCCCTGGCCCCAGCCCTCCCCAGCCAGACCCCCAGCCCTGGCTGAAGGGACCCCTGGCCAGCGACTACCTGTACATCTTCGATGGGTCGGGGGGGGACTTCCTCGGGGAGCCGCTCAATGGCACCTCGCCGCACGATGGTGGGGGTGGCTCCCCCAAAAAGCTCTCACCGCCCCCGCTGCCCCCCCGGAACCCCCTCTGGAGCTCCCCTGAGGGGAGCCAGCGCTCAGGGAAGGGGTCCCCCCCATCCTCCAAAGGACCCCAACGCAGGGACATCAACATGTTCTCGGCGGCCCACGAGCGGGCTCACGGCAAGCTTCTTGGCCGCCGCATCTCCGAGGAGGATCCCTACGGCATCGCCGACTACAGCGGCATCAACGATGCCATCACCTGCCTCAACCTGAAGTCTACCTACGAGTCGGAGGTGCTGCGGGAAGCTGCCCGCGGCTGGAAGGAGGGCAGGAGCATCTTTGAGAAGGAATCGAGCGGCAAACCGGTGGCACGGAGCAAGACCATGCCCCCCCAGGTCCCCCCGCGGACGTACATCTCCCGCTTCGGCAACCGGAAGAATCTGGTACCGAACAAGAACCGCAGGATCTCCGTCGACCCGGTAAGAGGCTTTTCTCTTCCCGCCTTGGAATTGGGGCTGGGATGGAGCCGAGGTGCTGGGAGCCCAGAGGCTTTGCTGAGTTTTCTTCGTTCTGGGTTGGTTTTATTTGTCCCATCGCTGGGGCTCCTCAGAGTCTTGTTTTGGGCATCACGGTTGGAGGCATCCGCATGCTGAGACACCATCCTTGGGGGTTAAAAAGACCTTTCCAAATTGCCCAGCTCCCCGAGGGGTGCGAAATGGCGTAGTCATGGCCAAAACCCTCCAGGGTGGGTGAACCAGGGCCGGGAAGCCAAGCAGAGGGGCAGGTCCCACCTGGTCATCGTCCCACCGCTGCCGAGCAGGCGGGATGCTCCGTGCGCAGCCGTCCGAGCGCTGCCTCCTCTCCGCACACCCTCACGCCCAGACGCTGCTGGACCCCAGGCACCGTCCAGACCCCGCAGCCAAAGCCCGGTGCCCGGCCCCGCAGCTGGCATGGCACACAGCCGCCCCCGGGGTTGCGGTGCCGGGGAAGCAAGCGTGCGGCGTCTCTGGAGGCTGAGCTGCAGGTGGTTTGCAGCGAGCTTGTGTCCCGCCAGCTCGTGAAATATCACAAGATCCTCCGGAAAGAGCCGGGAGTCTCCTCCCGAGAGCCGGGCGATCGCTTTCCTGTTTGGCTCGCAACGTCCTTTCCGATCCCAGCTCCCTTCTTCCCTCCGTCGAGCAGCGCTGGGGGTATCTCCCCTCTGCGTGCCGAGGCGCTGCCGCCATCTCTGTCCCGGGGCTGCCGGGTCCCCTGTCCCTGCCGGGGTGCCCGGTGCAGGCGCAGAGCCCCAGCTTTGGTGCAGCACATCCCATCTCCGGCGAGAGGAGGAGATAGATAACGGGAGAAATCGCCTTCCTCGCGGGGTCCCCCCTCCCCGAGGGAGGGATGCAGGTGGGGACCACTGGCGGGGGCTACGTAAGTCACTCTCGGCTTTCCTGGTGCCAGAAACTAATTATAAAAGAGCATTAAAATTGTCTTTAGCGGCTGCTGTGTTCTCTGCCTTTCTCTGCCTCCCGTTAGCTGCTGGCTGGGTTAATTGCTCTGACAGTGGGGCCATTGTTCGCTACCAAAGAGCGAGGGAGGCCCGGGGACCCCCATGCGCGGGGGGAGCCTGGCACGGGGGTGCCGCCTGCTCCGGCACTGCGGCGGGAGAGCGGCGTGCGGGGCCGGGCACGGGCAGAGCTCTGCTCCAGCACAGCGGTGGCCTGGGGACGGTCCCTGTGCCCATCTCTTGTCTCGCTGGGGCATCTCCATGCTGGGGCTTTGGCAAACAGTCTGGAAATGGTCAGTTTTGTGGGCTGGGGGCAGCGAGACCTCGGGTCTCCCATCTCCCAGCCGCGGGAAAGGTGGCTGTGCAGACACAGGCGATGCGTCCTGCGGCTGGTGCCCGCCTGGCCCGAACCCCTCCTGTGCTGGACCGCATCCCCCCCGTGCTGCTGCAGAGCTGCCTTTCCCCCGGCCGCAGCAACACCGGGGCGAGCAGAGGCTCTCAGTGCCCGATGCTCTAATAGGGGGATCTGGCAAACCCCGTCCCACGCAGGCGGTTGGGATGCTGCAGCATTCCCAGGGATGCTGCAGCCGGTTGACAGACTCATGCTCTGCCTTGTAGGTTGCCCCCCGGCCGCACTCCTTTGCCAACGGCTACGAGCTCTTCGAAGTCTCGGAGGAGCGGGATGAGGAGGTGGCTGCTTTCTGCCACATGCTGGATGTGTGAGTACGCTGCCAGGGCTGGAGCATCCCACTGCAAAATGCCCCAAAACAGGCATTTTTTGGGGGGAGGTGGGTCAAAACCCAAAGCAAGGCAGCATCTCTGACCCATCCCTGCCTCCGCAGGCTGCGGTCCGGCTACAGCACCAAGGACTATTCCCTCACCGGCTTGGTGTGGAGCGCCGTCAACCTCAGCCCTGAGCAGCTGGGCCACGGCGTCAGCCTGAAGGTGACAGTGGTTTGTGACAGCCTGCGGGAACCCCTCACCTTCACCTGCGACTGTAAGTGTCCCGTTGCCTGTCCCCCTCGCAGCGATCATGGTGGGGGGGGACCCAGGGCTGGAAGGTCTGGAAGATGAGGTCCCACCATCCCCAGGGGCTCACGGTGCTGCTCCTTCTCCTTGCAGGCTCCTCCACCGTGGACCTGCTCATCTACCAGGCGCTGTGCTACACGCACGACGAGCTGCACGCCGTTGACGTCGAGGACTTTGTGCTCAAGATCTGCGGCTTGGAGGAGTTCCTGCAAAAGTGAGTGATGGAGTGGGGGATGACACAACCCAGGCGTCCCGGGGCTCACGCGCTCCGCCGCGCTCGCCCCGTGCGTGGCCTCGGCCGGGTGTGACGGATGGTCAGGGCTGATCCCAGCGTGCGTGGCAGGAGCCTCTCCGCTCCGTTTTCTGCCTTCCGAGCCGTGGCAACGCTCTTGCCAAAAGCAACACATTGGGAGCATCTTTCCCGGCGGCAGGGTATCCGTCACGCTGACCCCCGCGCGCCTGGAGAAAGGCTTGAAAACCGGGCAGCTGCCAAAAAAGCTCTTTGGAGGAGTATTAATAACAGCCGTGTCACTGGGCAGGGCATCAGAGCCCAGCTTCTCCCAGTGTGCTGTTTTAAATGGGAGGAGAAGGTGGAAAAGGGTCTTGTTTCAGGGGGAGTGAGTGGCGGGGAGCACGGGAGCATCAGAGTGGGCTCCCCGGCTGCAGAGCTGGTGATGGTGGAGGCTGCGATCTGCACAGATCCCTGCTGCCCTCCCTGCCTGGATGCCTTTCGCGGAGCAAAGGCTGTTTTTCCAGAGGGATTTGGGGGTCCGAGGGTCTCTGCAGGGGAAACAGCAGCAGCCACGTGTGCACAAGCCCACGCCGTCCTTCCTGGCGGCTCGGTGCGACCAGCCAGCTCCCGCTGCTGGAGAGGTGCCCTGGGCCTGGCCCCGCCGCGGGAAATCCACGGGAGCTTTGCCACGGCCTCCCGGAGCTGCCGGTTTGGGCCCTAAAGGGGCGGCTGGGAATCGCTCTGCGCGGGAGAGCCTGCGTGGTGTCCGTGCGGAGGGCGAGCGGGGCCCAGCCTCTGCTGCGGGCTGCCCTGAAGGGTTTATTCCCATCGGTGCTGAGCCCTCCTGCTGCCGAGCAGCTCAGTGCATGTGTGTGCAGGGGTGCAGGGGTGCAAGCTGTTAATTAACCGTGGGTACAGCAACATTCCCGGCCAGCAAACCTCTGCTGCTGGGGAGCACCCAGTTGCAGGATGGATCCCGCCAGCCTCGAGGTCATTTCCCAAAGGGATAAACCTCCCGATTTTTTGGCAAGGAGCGGCATCCTGGGCACGGAGCGGGACAGCCTGTCCCCAGTGAGCGTTTTCCCGGGAGCCGGTGCCGGCAGGCGCTGCCGTATCTCCCAGGGCCCTCAAAGGACCTTTGAGAAAGCCCTGGGACATAAAGCCCTTTTGTCACCGATCTTTTCTTTCCACGTCTTCCCCCGGCGGAGGAGATGCTGGAAGTGCCAAAACCCTGAGCTGCTGTCACTCGCTGCCCGTTTGCTTTCGCAAGGCGCGGGGTGGGGGAGGCAGGGCCGGGCAGGGATGCTCGGGATGCGGGCTCTGAGGGCGCGCGGCTGCCTGTGCGGCTGGCTGCGGGCAAGGCTTCCTGCAGCACCGTCCCCGCACGCCTCCTCCCCATCCTCCTGGCCGTGGGGCAGGACGTGGCACTGGTGGCCACGCGCCCGTCGGACTCCGTGTCCTCGTCCCCTGCAGCCCTGTGAGCCCCCAGGGGTGCCTCTCCCACCCCCCCCCCGCAGCATCCTGCCATTGCAGCTCCATCGTGCCCGGAGCCTCCCGCAGCTCCTCGGCACCGTGCCCACGGCTCTGCCACGCTGGCCGGGGCTAAATCGGCTCATTCTCTGCCGTAGCCAGCAAAGAAAGCAGGTCTGGGCGGCGAGATTCGCGGGTCCCGCTCCAGGGGGGCTGCCTGCGGCTGTGGGAACAGTGGGACCAGGCTGTCGCCTCATTCTCCAGGGCTCGCCCCCATCCCACTGCCAGCCGGAGCATCCTCCGGCTCCTCAGGTCCACGCTCTGCTTCCCACGCATCGGCGGGCAGGTCCAGGCATGACGGGCTCCTCCACGCCCGCTGCCGGCTCCGTCGCGTCGGCTGGGCCGGGCACGGCTTTTCGGAGGGCGCAGGGGAAGGAGGAAAAACAATAGCTTATTCTTCAGGTTTCCTTGTGCTAGCGACCTCGTGCCTCGAACGTCAGTTTTGCCGGCGAGGCAAAACCCAGTGTCGCCCCAGCCGACACTGCCTGGCCACGGGGCGTCGGGATGGGGCATCGCAGGTTGGATTTTGGGGTGTTGAGTGGGATGGAGAGGGGCTGCGGGCTCAGCGTGCCGTCTCTGTCCCTGTCCCCGCAGCAAGCACGCGCTGGGCAGCCACGAGTACATCCAGCACTGCAGGAAGTTCGACATCGACATCCGCCTGCAGCTGATGAAGAGGAAGGGGGTGCGCAGCGACCTGGCCCGGACGGTGGGTACCGGAGTGCGGGGGGCTGCGTGGGAGTGCCCCTGCCACCTCCCTCCTGCGGGAGCACCCGTGCGTGGCCGAGCTACGGCACAGCGTCTCTCCATCTCCAGGCAAATGATGACCAGAGCCCCTCCACCCTCAACCACTACATCCACCTGCAGGAGAGACCCATCAAGCAGACCATCAGCAGGTACGGGGGACACGGCGGGACTGGCCCCCGCCCCGTGCCGGGTGCCCACCTGGCTGGGGCTGAGCTGCTCTCTGTCCCCCAGGCAAGCCCTGAGTCTCCTCTTCGACACCTTCCACAATGAGGTGGATGCTTTCCTGGCAGCTGAGGTGAGCAGCAGGGATGGAGGGGGCATTTTTGGGGCCGCCTTGTCTTATTTGCCGCAGGCTTTTCCCCCTTTTCGTTATGGGGCTCTAAGGAGGCATCAGAGAAGGGGAAAGGCTGTGAAAGCAGGGGAAACTGAGGCAGGGGCTAGTGCACCTCGCCATGCGTGGTGTGTGGGCTGCAAGGAGCAGCCCTTGCCTCGTCAGCTGCCTGGGGGTCCCACGTCAGCCCCTCCTCTGCTCTCCAGGGAGACTTCCCGCTGAAGGCGGAGCGGGTGATCCAGTCGGTCATGGCCATCTGCAACGCCCTGGCCGCCGTGGAGTCCCAGGAGATCACGGCAGCCCTCAATCAGATGCCCCCCTGCCCCTCCCGCATGCAGCCCAAAATCCAGAAGGTAAGCGATGGGCACCAGGGTGGGGGGCTGGTCCCTGGGAAGGTGGAGGACCGGGGAGGCTCGGCGGGGAGATGCAGAGGGAAAGCACATTTTCACATCTGACTTCTTTCCCTCCTTCCTCCCGCTGTACCACGTGGAAAATTCCTCAATAGCTCCGGCAGCCGAGGAGCCCGGGCTGGTTACGTAAAGCGGCTGGCTTGGCGAGCTGCTCCCCGCCGACAGCGCGGGGCCGATTCTGATGTTGCTCTTGTGGTTTCTTTTTTTTTTTTTTTTTTCCTCAACAGGATCCAAATGTTCTGGCCAAGAGGGAAAATCGAGGTATTTCTGTTCTCCTCCTCCCCTTCCGGGCTCAAGTTCTTGGTGCTTTTAACTCTCAAACCCCTCCCCCTCAATTATTAAGGCCAAAAATGTGTTTGGAACTGTTCTGGTTAAGAAAAGAGGGTTTCTGGAGGCAATGGCTGTTGTTCCTCCCCATGAACTCAGCAAAATGGGAAGCCTGAAATTCTCCCTCTGACCCATTTTGTCCCAGGGGAAACTTGCCCGTGGTCCGGCCCCGGGGTCCCTTCAGCATCCCCACCCCAGAGGGCTGCTGTGGGGGGCAGTGGGGCCGGCAGCCACCCCATCTCACCCCCCTCCCACCTTCCCCTTCAGAGAGGATCGTGGAGAGCCTGACGGCCGCCATCCTCAACCTGGTCGAGCTCTACTGCAGCACCTTCAACGCCGACTTCCAGACAGCCGTGCACGGGAGCCGGGAGCACGGCGCGGCGCAGGAGGCTCGCCTGCTCTCCTGCCCGCTCGCCTTCACCATCTACGCCACTCACCGCATCCCCATCACCTGGGCTGCCAGGTAAGGGCGGCTGCCTGGACCTTCCTCAGCCTCTGCGCGCCCGACGTAGGGCTCACACCTGTGCTAAATACACCGTAGCGGGGGTGTCACTCTCCTGGGTGGCTGAGGAGCATGTCCCCGTCCCACGTATTCAGCAGGCGTGGAGGGAATAGGAGCTAAGCCACCCCAAGCCTCCCAAAAGGCAGGAATGTGGGGATGCTGGGGCTCGGCGGGCGGTGAGGGGTGCTCGGAGCCAGCTGATGTCGGAGCCTCTGAGCGCGAGTGGGCAGGAGTGGCTCCGGCGTGCTCTCCCGTCCCAACCCCACGAATCCCCGGGGCTGCAGCTTCGCTCCCGGGCTCTCCGCCGCCCGGGGGATGTGACAGATGGCCCCGGTGCGGCAGGGACACGCTGCCCTCGCCCCACGTCGGCAGGCGTGCTCCTTTGTTAGGTGCCTCGGTGCCCGTACCCGCTTTCGCGGGGGGACGGTGGGGGTCCGGGCTGGCGGTGGGAGCCCACCGCGGGGAGGGCGTGCGAGGCAGCGATGCCGGCAGCAGCCGCCCCGCCGGGGACCCCTCGCCTTTGTCCTGTCCTTAATGTATTCCCCCTGGTGACTGGCTCCGAACAAAGCGGGTAGCCTGGGAAATGCCGGCATCCCCTGACCTCCGGCACCCCGCAGCCCTCCCCGGATTGTCGCTCGGCACCTGCCACATGGCAGGCCCCCCCCCCGGCAGCCCCCCGTGTGATGGTATGCGCGGTGCCATATGGTGATGGGGACAGCGGCTCCCGGCTCTGCACCCCCGCCCTGGCGCAGCCCCTTTCCCAAGCCCAGCCTGGGGACGGCAGAGAGGGGCAGCGCATCCGTCCACCCGCCCCGCTGCCATGGGGTTTGCCCCGTGGCGGGGTGAAGCCTCGAATTCCAGCTCCTCTGCCCCAGTAAAGCCCCCCTGGCTCACGGCTCCCTCTGCTTCCCTTGCAGCTATGAAGATTTCTACCTCTCCTGCTCGCTCAGCCATGGTGGCAAGGAGCTGTGCAGCCCCCTGCTCACCAGGAAGGCCCACGTCTACAAATACCTCTTCCACCTCATCATATGGGACCAGCAGTAAGGCAGCGCCCTGGCCATGGGGTGGGCAGGGGGGTCCCGGTGCCATACCCAGCCACACTGCCTTCCTCCTCCTCCTCCCCTGCTCCAGCGGCTCCTCTCTGCACCTCTCCCCGGTTTTTCGGCTGTCAGAAGCTCTTGTGTCATCCCCGGGAATAGCACCGGCCCTGGCGCCAGCCCTGCCCTCCCCAGACCTGCGTGTTTGCACCCGGGAAAGGGGATCTGCTCCAAAAATAACCCCGGGAGCAAGCAGGGAGGCTGTGCCGAGCCTTGGCCAAGCTTGGCATTTGCAGCAGCCCGGGGAGGTGGGGATGGAAAGAGGATAATTTTAGAAGGTGCCGGTGCCCCCCAAGGACAGGCGTCGAGCGGCCGGCGGGGAGCGGAGTCGTGCGGGTCTGCTCCGTGGGGCAGTCCCCTGCCCGCGCCCACCCGTAGCTGGGATGTAGCTGCCGCCCCGGGCTCCCCGGGAGCGTCGGAGAGGAGCCTCGGCCCCGGGGTCCCGCGCAGCCCCTCCCGGCCATGGGACGAGGTCAGTGTGCGGTGGGGGTCCTCCATGGCAGCTCCCCTGCCCCACGATCACCTTCCCGGGACAGAGAGCACAAGGGCTGCCCGGTGCCGGGAGAGGACCGGGATACACGAGCAGCCGGCTCTCCCCAAACCCAGCTGCCCGCCGTGGGGTGTCTGCCCGTGACGCAGGACCTCCGTCCCGTCCCAGGGGGCACGTGGCACCCCCGGTGCCAGCAGCAAAGGCGCTTCTTGGGCTGGGCTCGCCCGGGGCACGCTTGGCATCCTAAGGCGAGGGGCTGGCAGCGCCCATCCCCAGCACGGCTGAGCCGCCGGCTGCTCTCTTTCAGGATCTGCTTCCCCGTCCAGGTGAACCGTCTGCCGCGGGAGACGCTGCTCAGCGTCACCCTCTTCGCCGTGCCCATCCCGCCCCCGGGGAGCTCCTCCGACGCCAACAAGCAGCGGCGGGTCCCCGAGGCCCTGGGCTGGGTCACCACCCCCCTCTTCAACTTCAGGCAGTACGTGGGGTGTCCTGCCGCCGCGGGGACGGCGAGGGACCACGCCGGCATCCCCGGAGCGGGGCGGGGGGGTCCCCAGCACCTTGGCTCAGCCTGGGGACAGCATCACTGCGGCGGTGCCACCCTCCTGCCCCATCAAAGCAGCCCCCAGAGCCAGGCTTTCACCCTGGCTTCTTTTCCAGGGTCCTGACCTGCGGGCGAAAGCTCCTGGGCTTGTGGCCGGCGACCCAGGACAACTCCAGAGCCAGGTCCAGTGCCCCCAACTTCAACCAGCCCGACAGCGTCATCCTGCAGGTACGTCCTGCCGGTGGGGGCTTCCAGGGGGGACACAGATGTACCAAACCCCACGTGTGGCCCCCGCTCACCCTCTGCCTCTGCCCCAGATCGACTTCCCCACCTCTGCCTTCGAGGTGAAGTTCACCAGCCCACCAGTGGCCGAATTCAGCCCCAAGTACGAGTTCGGCAGCCTGGGAGAGGAGGACCAGCGCAAGCTGCGGGAGGCGATGCAAAAGAAATCACTCTACTGGTAAGCAACCCGGGGTGGGTACGGCATCACCCTGGCACGGGGGGGACTCTGCTGACGGACCCCCAGCACCACCCTGGCACGCAGAGGATACCTGAGGGTCTGACCCTGCCAGGGGCCGGGGGCAAGGCTGGAACCCGGCATTTGGCAGAGATGCTTGGCGTTGGTGCTCCTGCGCTCTGCCCTCCCCGGCTGCCCCTCTTTGGGGAGGGTCTCTCCAGCCACGTCCCCCCCATCAGGGACAGTTGCCCGGCCTCTTGTCCAGCCTGGCACGGCCGGAGCCCTCCGGCGCTGGCTATAAACGGGAGGATCAAGTGTCAGCAGCTGCGCCGGGATCTGCTGCACGGGACGGTGCTGACGCTCCTCGCAAAACGCCTGGGGTGCAGGGCCAGTCCGGCCGGCTCGGGGGTCCCCGGGCAGGGGGACAGCCAGGGTTGTCCCTGCGGCAGTTCCGTCACCCCTGCGCATGGGGGCTGGGGTCCTGGCTGGCCCCTGGGGAATGAGGTGCAGTGTGGGGATGGCGGGGAGCCCCCAGCATCCCGCAGCACCGTGCTGGGGGGGATGCAGGCAGGATCCTGCTCTCCATCAACTCCTTTTTTTCACGGGCAGGGCTGTGGTGGGGCAGCAGGGAGGGCTCAGCGGGGTTTACTGGTGACCCATGCATAGTAGGGGCAGAGCGATGCCCTGTCCCCAACCTGCCATCCCCATGCCATCCCGTCCACTGCCCTGAGCCTGAGCCGTGCCCCCCGTCCCCCCCGCTGCCGCAGGCTGATGGACGCCGACCGCAAGCGGCTGTGGGAGAAGCGCTACTACTGCCACGCGGCGCCCGGCGCCCTGCCTATGCTCCTGGCCAGCGCGCCCAGCTGGGAGTGGGCCTGCCTGCCCGACATCTACGCCCTGCTCAGCCAGTGGACCTACATGAGCCACCAGGATGCCCTGGGGCTCCTGCACGCCACGTAAGCCACCGGTGGGCTGCATGTGCCACGGGGATGCTGAGAGGGAGAGCGAGGGGGATGCTGAGGATGCTGTCCCGGACACAGGTTCCCAGACCAAGAGGTGAGGAGGACAGCCGTGCAGTGGATCGACTCCATCTCCGACACCGAGCTGCTGGACTACCTGCCCCAGCTGGTCCAGGTGTGTGGTGGGACTGGGATGTGGCATGGGGTGCACGCCGGTCCCGCTGTGCCCCAAAACTGTCCCTCCTCCAGGCCCTGAAGTACGAGTGCTACCTGGACAGCCCGCTGGTGCGCTTCCTCATGAAGCGAGCGATCTGTGACCTGAAGATCACCCACTACTTCTTCTGGTGGGTTTGGAGAGGGGGGGGGAACGGGAGCAGCCGGGGGGACCCTGGGGCTCACCTAACTCTGTTCGCCCCCGCTCCAAGCAGGCTGCTGAAGGATGGCCTCAAGGACTCCCAGTTCAGCATCCGCTACCAGTACCTGCTGGCAGCTCTGCTGTGCTGCTGCGGGAAGGGGCTGCGGGAGGAGTTTGACCGGCAGTGTCTGCTCGTCAACACGCTGGCCAGGCTGGCCCAGCAAGTGCGGGACGCCGCCCCATCCGCGCGCCAGGTGGGTGCCGGGGTGGTGGGAGGGGGTGCAGGGGGGTGCCAAGCTGTGTTTCAGCCCCTCCCGTCCCATGCCCACCCCATCCCATGCCCACCCCGTCCCATGCCCACCCTGCAGGGCATCCTCCGCGAGGGGCTGGAGGACGTGAAGCAGTTCTTCAAGGCAAACGGGTCGTGCCGGCTGCCGCTCAGCCCCAGCCTGCTGGTGAAGGGCATCGTGCCTCGGGTGAGTGCCGGAGCCGAGGGCATCGGGGGGCTCCTCTGCCCGCGCCCGGCTCGCCCTGACGGGCTGCACCTTCTTCCCCGCGGCAGGACTGCTCCTATTTCAACTCCAACGCTGTCCCCCTGAAGCTCTCCTTCCAGAATGTTGATCCCCTTGGGGAAAACATCCGAGTCATCTTCAAGGTGAGCCCGTCCTCCCGGTGTTGCCCAAACCCCCCAGCACGGCTGCCCCAGCCCACATGGGGCTGGCTCGGCTTTGCCCCCCAGCTCTGATGGCTCTTCCCCGCCGGCTCGCAGTGCGGCGACGACCTGCGGCAGGACATGCTGACGCTGCAGATGATCCGGATCATGAACAAGATCTGGGTGCAGGAGGGGCTGGACATGCGCATGGTCATCTTCCGCTGCTTCTCCACCGGCCGCGGACGAGGTAACCCGGTGTCGGGGTGTCCCCCGGAGGCATCGGGCCCCAGGTGACGGCACAGGAGGTCCTGGGGCTCTGCTAGAGAGGAGCTGCTGCGAGGTGTCCACCTTCGGGTCTGATCCCACCAGCCTATCTGTAGGAACATGGTTTTGTAGGCTGTCACTCCACAGCGATGGCAGGGGAGCGGTTGGGGTGGTGGTGCAGTGAGGCTGGGGTCTCGGTGCCCCCCGGGAGGGATGGATGCGTCTCACCTTGCTGTCTCGGCTGCCAGGCATGGTGGAGATGATCCCCAACGCCGAGACCCTACGCAAAATCCAGGTGGAGCACGGTGTGACGGGCTCCTTCAAAGACCGGCCGCTGGCAGACTGGCTGCAGAAGCACAACCCTGAGGAGGACGAGTACGAGAAGGTCAGGAGGAGCCTGGCAGGGTCCCTACTCCTTGTGCCCCCCTCTCCAGGGACGAGACGTGTCGCTTCCTGATGCATCCAGGCTTTCTCCACGCTTGGTTGCTCCATTCCTCCCTCCCTCCCTCCTCCCAGGCTGTGGAGAACTTCATCTACTCCTGCGCCGGCTGCTGCGTGGCCACCTACGTGCTGGGGATCTGCGACCGGCACAATGACAACATCATGCTCAAGACCACCGGCCACATGTTTCACATTGACTTTGGCAGGTTCCTGGGCCACGCGCAGATGTTCGGCAACATCAAGAGGTGAGAAATGCCTCCGGCATCCCCGTCCCCCCTCGCCTGCACTCGTCCCTGCTGGGCTGTGGCTCTTTAGCGTCAAGGTTCACCCCGATTTCGTGCTGGGTGACCCCCAGCTGTGCTCACTCTCTGTCTCTGCTTCCCCAATGCAGGGACCGGGCGCCGTTTGTCTTCACTTCGGACATGGCCTATGTCATCAACGGCGGGGACAAGCCCTCCAGCCGCTTCCACGACTTCGTCGACCTGTGCTGCCAAGCCTACAACCTGATCCGCAAGCACACTCACCTCTTCCTCAACCTCCTGGGGCTGGTGAGAGCTGGGAGGGCACGTACCCGTCCCCCCCCGGGCGTGGCAGAGGGGTCCTCCTGCTGCCGCCTGCCCTCACCCCCTGCCTTGCCTCCCAGATGCTGTCCTGTGGCATCCCCGAGCTCTCTGACCTGGAGGACCTCAAGTACGTCTACGATGCCCTGAGGCCACAGGACTCTGACGCCGATGCCACCACCTACTTCACCAGGTAGAGGACATGGGTGTGTGATGGGGCAGAACAGAGGGAGCCCATGGAGGGAGGCACAGGCACGCTGACGGGCTCCTCTGCGGTGGGCTCGTTGCAGGTTGATCGAGTCCAGCCTGGGCAGCGTGGCCACCAAGCTCAACTTCTTCATCCACAACCTGGCGCAGATGAAGTTCACGGGCTCCGACGCCCGCCCAACCCTCTCCTTCGCCCCCCGCACGCACACCATCAAGACGTCCGGCCGGATCCGTGACGTCTTCCTCTGCCGCCACGAGAGGGTCTTCAACCCCAGCAAGGGCTATGTGAGTGGGGAAGGTTGGGGACAAGCGAAAGGACAACTCGGGTGGTTCTGTCCCGGTGCTCCTCCCTGGCGCCATGTGGGCTTGGAGCACCCTAAGGTCCCCATCCCACATCGCAGCCCCGTCTCCCCACAGACCTACGTGGTGAAGGTGCAGCGGGAGAGCCCGAGCGAGGTGGCCTTCGTGCAGCGCACCTTCGAAGAGTTCCAGGAGCTGCACAACAAGCTGCGCCTCCTCTTCCCCTCCTCGCTTCTGCCCAGGTAGCCCCACAGACCCCCGTCGGACCCCCAGGTCTCCCCGCCACCCCCTGGGCTTTGCTGAGAGTCTGTTCCCACAGCTTTCCCAGCAGGTTCGTCATCGGGCGGTCGCGGGGCGAGGCGGTGGCCGAGCGGCGGAAGGAGGAGTTGAACGGCTACATCTGGCACCTCATCCACGCAGCTCCTGAGGTGGCGGAGGTGCGGAGCCCGGGGTTCCAGCGGGGTGGAGCGGGGCTACTGCCTCTTGAGAGGTGGGGACAGTGCTGGGGACACCAGTGATGTTGACTTGGGTGGGAAAGGCACGACGTGAAGCATCGTAGCATGCACCATGCGCATGCACCACGCACTGGTCCTGAATGGCGGGGGACACGGTCACCACCATCCCCGCTAACGTCACCTCCTCACCCCGCAGTGCGACCTCATCTACACCTTCTTCCACCCCTTGCCACGGGACGAGAAGGCGGCTGGCACCAACCCGACCCCGAAGCCGGCAGGTAGCGGGGCTGGTGGCAGCGCCGGCAGCTGGCTGGCACCGCGCGGGGCGATGGCGGGGGGATCCCGTCCCACCTGCGCCCTTCTTCTCCTCTCCAGACGCCACCTGGGCTCGGTCCCTGGGGAAGGTGGGCGGGGAGGTGAAGCTCTCCATCTCCTACAAGAACAACAAGCTCTTCATCATGGTGATGCACATCCGGGGGCTGGTAGGTGCGCGGCGGCAGCGGGGTGGGGGTCTGCCTCACCGCCGCGCTCACGGGGTGCCCCCTCCTCTGCCCCGCAGCCGCCGTTGCAGGACGGCAACGACCCTGACCCCTACGTCAAGACTTACCTCCTGCCCGACCCCCAAAAAACCACCAAGAGGAAAACCAAAGTGGCCCGAAAAACCTGCAACCCTACCTACAACGAGATGGTAGGTGAGCTGGGGATGGTGCTGGGGGGACGCGGGGGGGCCATGGCTGAGGGTTTGCCCCGTTCTGCCCCGCAGCTGGTCTACGATGGGATCCCCAGGGGGGACCTGCAGCAGCGGGAGCTGCGCCTGAGCGTGCTGAGCGAGGAAGGCTTCTGGGAGAACATCCTCCTCGGGGAGGTCGGCATCCGCCTGCGGGACCTCGACCTGGCCCAGGAGAAGATGGGCTGGTTCGCCCTGGGATCCCGTGGCCACGCCACCCTCTGAGGTCCCACCGCCGGGGCTGGGGACCCACGGCACCGCCGCCGCGGCGCTGCCCACCCCGGGACGTGCCCGTAGGGACCGGGCACCAACGGGCGCTGCCGCAGGCGTCGTCTTTTTTAAGTTTACCTTGTGTCAAGGGAGCAACGCGGGGAGGGAGGGGCAAGGAGGACCTGTGGGACGCTTCGGGGGGGTATTTTTTCCTTTGGGATAACTGTATTTTAATTTTTTTTAATAACGAGTAGCGTGCGGCCGGGCACCGGGGCAGAGAGGAGCGGGGAGGCGGAGCGGAGGTTCGCTGCGGGAACACACGCCAGGAGCTGCCTGCCTGGAGCCGGGCGATTCCACATCCCGGGAAATTCGCTCCCAAAGGAGAGCGATGTGGAGGGGAGCCGGTTCCGTGTGTCCAACCTCTCCAACGCCACGGGAAGGGGACTGCCGGCCGCTCTTCCTGTCCTCCGTCACCTCCTCTGCCATCCGGAGCCGGGGCCGCCTGCGCCGGGGTGCGAGCTTGGTGCCTGTGGTGCTTTGTTTACAGCAAGAGCTCCGTAAACGGACGAAATGTTTCTCAGGATCGAGAATAACGAACTTAACCTTTATATTAAAAGTTTTAACTATTGTATCTAGCGGGAGGTGGAAGGGAGCCGCGGAAGGGAGCGGGGGAAGGCGGCTGGAGCTGGCACCCTCCCGCCATCCGGACCCTCCCGCCTGTAACACGGTGGCGTGAAAATAAACGTGAAACGGACGGGGCGGTGCGTGGGCCCTGCCTGCGCCTCTGCCCGCAGGAGGCCGAGCCCCGGGGTGGTGGGGGGGGCGTGGGGCCCTCGGTTCCCAGGCCGGACAGCGGCTCCAGCTCCTCTCCCCGGTAACTGTCCCTCGGCCACCGGGACGGGGGAAACGCGCCCACAGGCGGCTGATTAACGCGAACGGGAGGCGGGCAGTCAGGTAGGGCAGCCCCGCGGAGCCGCTGCCCGGCGGGAACCGGGGCGCCGGGCGCGGCCCCCCCCGCCCCTCACCGCGGCCCCGCCCGGGGCTCCGCTCCCCGCCGCCGCAGGGGGCGCTGCCGCGCGGCGCCCGTTCCCCGCCGGCTGATGCAATCCTCACGCGGAGCGAGGGGCGGCGCCTCCCCCCTATCAGCGGAGGCGGGGACTTTGCGACGCCGAGCCGCCGCCCAATAGGCGGCGGAGACGCTCCGTGACGTTCAAGGGGCGGGCGGGCGCCTGCGCGTTGAAGCGCTCCGCCCCTGGGGGGGGTCGCGGAGGAGGCGGGGGGGGGGGTTGAGGCGCTGTGCTCGGTCCCGCGCCGCCATTTTGTGCCGCCGCCCGCAGCAGGATGGAGTCGAGTACCCGGGAGAAGCCGTTCGCCGCCCGCCGCGCCCGACGCCCCGCAGCCCCTCGACGGAGCGCCGCTCCGCAGGCCCGACCGCACCGCTGGGAACGCTGAAGAGCCTCCTCTGCCCTCCGCCGCCGCTCATGGAGCCGAGCGGCAGGGAACGCGCCGGCCCCGGCCTGGGGCAGGCCCGGCTGGGCTTCGCCGCGGCTTGGCCCAGCGCGGCCCCCGCCGGGGCTTCGCCCCAGGCGAGCCCGCCCTTCTCGTGGCTGCGGCTGATGTCGCAGCTCCTCTCCCCGCTGCCCGCTTTGCTGCAGCGGCTGCTGCCCGGCCCCGCGCTGAGCAGTGCCCTCTGCCCCGCCGCCGGGCAGCCGCCCTCCAGCGGCCCCCAGCCGCCGCCGCCGCTGCTGCTGCTGTCGGAATCGGCCACCTCGCTGGGTTGGACTGAGGAGACGCTGCCGTGGCCGGAGGAACCCTTAGAGAAGAAGCGAGAGGGCGGCACGGAGCTCCCGGTGGGCCTGTGGGGAACCGGGCTGGTGCGGAGCAGCCTGGTGTCCTTCCCCGTACCGCGCGTGGATTTGTACGTGCTGGGCTCGGCGCAGGGCCAGGCCTGCTGCTCCGGGAAGAGCCATCTGCCGCAGCCCCTGCGAGCCGAGGTCCCCGCGGAGGCCTGGCGAGGCTGCCCCGGTCGGGGCGGCTTGCCGGAGGTTGAGTTCCTCCGCAGCAGGCGCTTGGCTTTTCTCCAGCCGTGGCGTTTGGCGAGCGGTGGTCTGGCCGTGCCAGACCCGGACCACGGCTATCACAGCCTGGAGGAAGAGCAGCAGCACAAGGGCGTTTGTCGAGACGAGGTAGAGCGACGGTGGGAGCAGTGGTGCGATGCTGGGGGGTTGAAGCGGCCCGAGGAGCTGAACGCCGCAGAGGGACAACCTGGAGCTGGTCCCTTGGAGCAGGAGGGGACAAGGGGTTCAGCTGAGAAGGGGACACTTGAAGAGGAAGTTTTGACTGAAGAGGGTGATGACAACTCCGAAATAGAGCAAAACCTTCCAGTTTCAGCCAGACCTGCTTGTGCAAATAAATTAATAGACTACATCATTGGGGGAGTTTCCAGTGGGGAGGAGAGTGCGGATGATGAGGAAGACTGGGATGATGATGATGATGGGTTTGATAGCGAGGGGCTCTCCTCGGATTCAGATGCCAGTAGCCAGGACGGGGAAAGGCTTCATCTCTGGAATTCCTTCTACAGTTTGGATCCGTACAACCCTCAGAACTTCACAGCCACCATTCAGACATCTTCCAGTAGTCCGGGAAAGGATATGTCGGATGGGGAAGAGGAGGAGGAGGAAAATTCTTCGTGGGCAGAGGAGTCATCAGACTCTCCTCACCCTAGCTCTGAAGAGGAGGACGAGTGGGACTGTAGCAGTGTGGATGAGGCAGAAAACTTGAAACTTTGGAATTCTTTCTGTACCTCAGATGATCCGTATAATCCTTTAAATTTCAAGGCAGCCTTTCAAACAGCAGAGAAAAAAGGGACGCCTGGTTTAAAAGGAGGGGAGAGGCCGAGTTTGGTCGCTTCTGAGGGCAGTCACTTAACTGTTTGTGGGGTGCAGTTGGAAAAACATAACTCTGGGGTCACTGACTTTGTGCAGCGTGACAGTCTTTCTGATGAGAAGTGTAGAAGTACCAAGCGGAAAAAGGTATATGTTTGGGTTTGTGTTTTGGGAATGCTAAAAAAAAAAAAAAAACAAACAAACCCACGTTGCCTTGAGCGGTGCGTGAGTGGGTGACGAGGTCACTTGTGCCGGGATTGCAGCCACGGTGGAATGCAGATCATGCCCCCATGAGCTCATCGTCTAATTATTTGACTGAAATGAGTGTACCTTGTCCTTTACATTTTTTTATAATTCACTGGCACAGGTCTTTAAATTTCTAGACTTGAAGTTAAATTTTCTCTTTAAGTTGTAGCTTTTGTTCTGTGTTTGTGTTGTAATTTTCGTCATCAGAGAAGCAGGTGAGAGCTGTGACGTAAGTTTTTCCTCTGGAAAGTATCCGTTTCTGTTATGAATAATGTCAGTGAAGTGTTTTAGCGCCTTTGTGTGCCTGTACTGTAATTGAGACTTGGAGCGTTGTAAGCGGTTTAGGACCTGTGACAAGTCTGCTTGAGGTGCAGACAGCAAATGTCTTCTGGAGTAGGAAGAACTCTTCCGTTGTGGGTTAACACGTGCTACAGTAAGCCACTGACGTTTCAATACAAAGTATAGTAGTACTTCCATTTCCATTTAGGTGGAATGGATAAGAATGACTGTTATCGTTCAGCAGTTTTCTGTAAAAATGCAGTAATGTGTAACTGGGCTTTTGAGGCAAAAATTGGAAGTGTAATGTGTTTCTGAGGAGTTTGCGTTAAAAAAACTTTCAATACATGTGCAAGGATTCAGGTAAATAGTAAGAGGTTTGTCCTCTTGTAAGTTTTATGATGCTACAGATGTACAAGATGGCTTTTCAGGCGAGATGTCTTGAGTGTTGCTTTATACTTCAAACACTTGTGTGAGTAGTAGCTTGTGATACCAAGTCCCAGGGTAACAAGTTATCAAAAAAGGAAAGCTGTATAATGCTTGCTTCAGTGCTCTTACGGTGGAGAGATTTGTTTTCTCCTTTAATTGGCTTGGAGTTAACTTCATACCTGTTTTTGCTAGGGAAAGCGACGTGTAATGGTTCACCCAGGCTAAACTGTTATATTTTAGTCTCAAAGGAAAATACTGGAAGTTAAACAGTTTCTGCAAGAGGTCTTTTGTAACTGTCAGCGTCTGTCTGAAGTGCTGCATGGTAGCACTGACAAGCCCTGCTGTAAGTTCGTCCTGCTATGACCTAAAAATCTTGCTGTGTGTCAGGGATGTAGACTTAACAGTAGTAATTTTTTTGACTGATTTGTTGGCTGACTCTGTCATCTGTTGACATGGTGCAAGAATGATGATGTAGATGCAATGTGTAGGGTGGTGGTACGAAATCCGGTAATTGTGCCCAAGGGTGTCCTAGACTGATGTAAAAAGGATGTAAGGTAGGAACTCGCAAAGGGATAGGCTGATGTAACAGCTCGGTGTGCTTGAAAGCAGGTCCTTAATTAGCCCCTGTTTGCAAAACAGAGCAGAGATTGCTGAGCAGTGACTGAGGGCCAGTCACGCAGCCTGCTCGAGGCTCTTTCCTATCTAGTGTCTTGCAGTCAAACCGCAGCAATATTCATGTTTGTAAATTCATGAAACCTGGCAGCGTTTTGTTTACTCAGAAGTCAGCAGGTGCGCTGGCGCTGTGCGAGGACGTGTGGGGTCTGATGCCCTTTTGCAGACGACTCGGCAGTAATTTATGATCGCTGCCCTCGAATCAGAGGTTGCTTTCCGCACAATCTCGTGTGGCTCTTTATCCTCTACTGCTGATCATTCCTGTAGGTCATCTCTTCCATAACTGTTACCTTCATGCTTTTTGTGAAGGTTGGAAGATGACTGTACCACAAAAACCAGTCTCGCTCCACGCTCCTCATTGTGTTAGTGTGAACTGGGTGTGAAACTAGGGCTCTGTGTTAAGGTACAGGGATGGAGTAGCAAGTTTTTTGTACCTCCTTGTGTTTTTTTCCTGATCTTTCAGAAGTAGCTGTCTTGCAGCAAATTTAGTGGTGTCATCTGTAACAACAGTGTTTGGCTTGTCTTCGAGAATCACTCCTAGTCTGAGCGTTGATGGATGCTGACAGTTTGCCCTTCGGTTTTGTGCCTTTTGTACAGCTAAACGCAGAGTGCTACGTAATTCAGTAGGAGCCTGAAATAGTCTCGCTTCTGCTTATTGCTCAATAACAGATTTAAATTCTTAGTATATAGTTACAGTCTAAATACTCTCCAGTTTAGATCCTGAGCCTATAAATTTCTTTGTTCTTTAAAAATAGTTTAATAGTTCTTAAAAATAGTGAAGAGTGAAAGTTTTCATACGTATTTAAGTTCCATTACTGTGACTTCATTTCCTTGCGTGACCTTAAATACATGGAACTTGATACTGGCTCTAAAGAGGTGGGTTTGTTCCAGTCACGTAGTGATGAGTGTTGCTTCCTTATATGTGGCGTAGTATGATTTCTTTCCATAGTGCTGAAGTACAAGCTGACTCACACGATTACTTACTCTACAGAACAATGATTCTTCCTTTTTTTTTTTTTCTTATGTAAGCTTCAGCAATCGGAAATGTTGACTGGTAGCATATTTCTAGCCTTAAGTGGGTGTCCTGGCATGTCCCGCTGAGTAACCTGCTTGAACTGTATCTGTGTGAGGTTATAACCCAGGGCTGATGTCAAGGGGGTGTTACTTCACAGGGAACGTGCTGTTATCTGCTCTCAGCCTAAAGAGGCCTCTTAGGCTGCAGTTTAGAAACTCTGTGGTAGTTTGAGCACTGCTTTTGGTAGAGGAAAAAGTCAGCAACTGGTTGCTTTTAAAGCTGAGAGGTGAAATGTGCTCTGGCCTAGGTGGTGCGCAGACCTAGCATGAACTGGAAGCGTATCTGAGGCTTTTGGCTATTTTAGGCATTTAATAACTGTGGTTAAAAATTAAAAAATCGTATGTGCAAATAAATATTAACCTCCTGTGACTTGTCTTTTCCAGGTAACCTTCCTTGAAAAAGTTACTGAGTATTACATAAGCAGTGAGGAGGATCGTAAAGGGCCCTGGGAAGAGCTTGCACGAGATGGATGCAGGTTCCAGAAACGTATCCAAGAAACAGAAGAAGCCATAGGATACTGCTTCACAACAGAGCATAGACAAAGAGTATTTAACAGACTCCAAGAAACCTACCACGAGAAGGTTGATCTCTGCTAGCACCTTAAATGATCTGGTAGTTGTGCGACCCTAAGCACTCGTGAACATCTTCAAAACAAGAAGTGGCAGCTGCATGTGCCCGTTTGAAACGGGGAGAGAAGTGGAATCTTAACACTTTTCTCCCAGTTCGATACTTGGCCAACAAATAAACCTGTGTGTCCCGTTTTGATATCCAGACAAACCTTTTGAGTATCATCAAGGGTAAGGGTGGTATAACTGCATTCCTTTGAGTAACACTTGAGAAACGGACTGCTTTAGGTTAAATCCATTCCAAAAATGCCTTGTCTGCCATATGTGGAGAATGGTGACTATTTAGTTGGATTTTTGCACTTTGAAAAAGCAAAACCTATTTTGAAGGAAATATTTATGGGGCTCAGAACCTAGTTATTGCAGTTTTGATTTAAAGTTTCTAGAGGTATCTGCTACTTCCTTGTGGTTCTCTATTTTCTCTAACTTGTACAAAAGTCTCAGAATTTTGTTAGCTAATAATGTTAACTTCACTGTGCGAAGCAGTTCATTCTTTCCTTTTAAGATCCCAGTTCTGCATGTAATCTAGTGTTTGAGTGTTTCTGTAACGCTTTGATGTTTTCATATTTCAGTCTGGCACACTGGGGGATTCAGGGGAACTCTGGTGCACTACAAGCCCTTTGGTTCGTCTTTATTTAAACAATACCTTTACCCAGTACTGTTCCAAAGGGTGTTGGCTGCTTGTGCACCAAACCTCTTTGCTTTCAGGGCAGTGAAAGGCCTTGTCCTGATCAATAATTCGAGTTCAAGGTACATAGTGAGGCTGTGGCTGATAATTTGAATTTAGGTAGCTACGTGAAGGGAGCTAGGCCCTCATTTTTTAGTTAATCTCAGAGTAACTTTGCCGTAATTGTTCCTGCTTTCTGGAGATGGATTGAAGTGGAGGATTCTTCATGTTTCTTGTATCCAATATGCATGTTCTGGTACTGGTGAGGAGAATGATCTTTGACTTATCAGAATCTAAGGCTACCAATCCCTCTGTTCTTTACCAAAAGACAGTATTAATACCTCTATGCGTCTGCACTTTTGTTCGTCTGGTACCAAAATAACATTTCACGTTTGGGGTCTGAAAGTTCAGGTCCTCGGTGGAAGGAAAACACTCCTTATTTATGTTCCTAACTTCAGATGTTTAATTGTTGTTTCAGTCAAAATAAAAAAGCAGCGCCATTTGGCTCTGAGTTTGGACCTGAAGCATGTTGTGTGGCTGTTATCCAAGCAGGTATGGGGTCATGCAATGGAATAAATACCAAAATTCAAAGAATTTCTATCTGTTCGCACAAAGTTGCGGGAATTTGCTACTTGGTTCATTCAGCTGACTAGCATTGTTTCCATTTTTTAAGGGAGAATCCTAAAAACACTTCAAACTTGTTGTCTCGTTAATAACTTCAATTTTTAATTTGAAAGAAAATTACAGGTCCAGAAGAGCTTCACAGAGCTCTACTGAATTTTCTGCTTTATCGTGCCATCTTCTTGGCCATTACTTTTAATTTTATTTCAAATTTCATAGTTTTTGGGTTTGTACTTTATTCTTATTGCATGAGGTCTGTTCTTTGAATTTAAAAATTGCCTTCTCTGCTACAAGTTAAAGTGTACAGTTACAGAATTCCAAGGATTAACTGTGAACTAGAGTAGAGTTGTCATGTGAACTGAAAATACAGCTGAAACTCAATCAGCCTTACAGACTGGCTGCTGGAAAGCAGTGTTATTTTTCATACCCATGGCCTAAAAAAAATTAGATTCTCCTTCCCTACAGAAGGCAATTTTCGTTGTGAAATCATAATTCTAATTATGTCCTCAAATCCTGTGAAATAACTTCTAGTTTTTAGGAGTTTTTTTTCATGTGTCACATGGTAACAGGTGTTCTGCTTTTTTTTTTGTTTAGGACAAAGCACGCAGGATGGTAAATGTAGAATTGCAATGGAAAATTTATTGACTTATGGTCCAAGTGTGATAAGTAAAAATACTGTTTATTGCTCTTGGTAGAATATACTACAGTCATTTTTCTGTGACTCTCCTAGTCTCTTCGATCTTGAAGAACTCGTTGGTGCTTCTGTTCCTCTGGACAACTCACTTGGTTTATTGGTGCTTGTAAGAAGCTCTAGAGCGGTGTGAATTAACACCTGCAAATGCTGATCCACTGTTTGCAGAGGCTGGGAAAAGGCTACAGCTGGAAATGAACAGAATTGATAAGCTGGATGTAAACTAGATTAAAAACTGCTGCTTCCAAAGTGCTTCTAATGTTTGAGAAATGAATTTTTTCCAACCTGCAGTGTATCAAGCACTCAGTTCTAACGCTGCTGGTTCTCACTGAAACATGCCTGCTTGGGTACGCTTTTCCCCCCTCAAACCTCGTGTTTTCAAAGTATCCAGTGTGAGGTGATAAGAAATTAACACTAAATGCATCACCACATCATCGTCTTAAGAGCAAGCTAAGCTTGGCTGTTACCAATTTCCCTGCAACATACCGTAAAATGGTGATACAGGATGTGTACATGTGTAAGTGCTTTGAGTGAGGCAGTAAAAATAACACTTGTTGAACTTTAAATCAAAACTGTAATTCAGATTTTATTTTTGTATAATTTAGAGAAAGTTAGAAAACCTTCAACATTGGCTTTATACAGATTTTAATTGATTTGTGTCGAGTTTGTTGGGTTTTTATATCTAAAGTTATATTTCTGTACATAATAAAACTATTCAAAACTAATCTGTAAATTGTAATAAAGATATTTGCAAGATAACGCCAAATTGTTTTTCTTTGAAAGAACTCAGGGGAAATGTCAGGTAACTGTGGAAGCATGATTTGTGCGCATCTGTTTATGAGAATATTAAATATTTTATACTAACCTTCAGTGTTTCAGAGGAGGTTATGAAGCAGGCACTCTCCCCTGTGAAATTCCTCCTGAACCAGTAGCTCTGCGTGATCGTAAGGGCTCCTTGTACTGCTGAAGCTTTAAACTAAATTACTTGTATTCAGATTAGGTGTTGGCGTGCTGTCAGCAGGGATGTTAATCTTTTGTTGCCCTAATTGAAGCTGAATATTCAGATTTGGTTTTAGTTTGCTGGCTGGTTGGCATAACTTTAAAAATGACTGCTGCGTGGTTTTGAAGGTATTTCAGGGGTTTTTCTGGAAATTATTTTCGGGCTTTGCGCTGAAACAACTTTGGTGTTGCGTTGTGAGCAGGAGTGGCTCAAAGAAAGGTCAGAAGATTGGCACCTACAATTAGAGAAGAGCTGGAATGCTTCTCTGTGCTCTGCCGTGCAGCGTTGGCCTATAATGCAGTGAAATGTTTGTTCCCTTGTTTATGTTTTGATGAATTGGAGTAAAATATTTGGGAAGGAACTGGGAATATGTGAGAGCATAGGAGGGTGGCAGTGCCCTGCGCAGCATTATCCAGCATGATTGTTTTTAATGAAGGAGTTTTTGTTGTGTAAAGCTGTGTCTATCGCTGTTTTTTACTCCAGGGAATACCATCATTTTTGGCACAGTCTTCCAGAGCGTGAAGCCAGAGTGGCTCGCAGGAGCGAGGCGCTCTCTGGGGCGTTGTGCCCCTCAACTGGGGCTGGTGGGGACAGCGGCTCTTTGCTGGGTGGGAAGGAGGAGGCGGGAAGCGCTGCGTTGCTGTGGGTGCAGACCAGGGCGGCAATCAGACGTGGACTTCCTGTCACAAAGGGGTGAAGTGGTTTGCAGGCACAAATCAGGTTTTCCAGGGGCTTACTGGGAAATGAGGCTGGCCTGACTGGGCGTCAGGCAATTTCCTCCAGAGCAGCGATACTGGTGACGAGCGTCACGGGTGGCTCCGCTCCGCGTGCGACACGGTCACGGCGTAGGAATCTCTGGAATGAGTTCAAGGGCCACGGCGTGGTCACGCCTCTTCTAGAGCAATGTTTTTGGGGGAAAGCCTTCATGTCTGGGCATCTCTAGAACATTCTCGTGCAGTGTTTGTTTCTGTAAGAGTATGTGTTTGTTTCCGTTAGAGTATGTTTCTGTATGGGGAGAAAACTGCTGGACCAGACAAGGAAAAACGCTCTTTTTAAAGTCATTCACCCATTCTGCTGACTCAAATCTGCCTTAAAAATGAACATTGTAATTTCTCCTTACTCAGTGAGCTTAAAGAAATGCAGTTTACGTGCTAAATGTGATCTGTGTAATCCGGCAGCGCATCCAGATGCCATCTGGAATGTAGAAATCCTGCTGGGGTTTCCTTCTTCTCTCAGCACTGAGGTCTGCAGTTGGAGTTTAGCTGACAATTCATCAGTGTTAGAGTAGAATTGTTCTTGCTCTGGTAGCTGTATCTTCTCCACGGGACTGAAGAACTTGTTTGTCAGCAAAGCACGTGGGGAGTAAATGAGCTGCTATTTTTGTAGTCGCTACTGACTGCATCCACTAAAATGCCATTTGCAAATTAAAACTGCTGCGGAGCTGGTTTGGCCCCACAAAAACGAGTTTCTTTTGAAACTGGCAGGCAGGAGAAGGCAATGACACTGAGCGCGATGGCCGGTCCAGGGAAAGTCCAGCACGGCCTCGACCTTATGGGCTGTAACTGGGATATAATCCAGGGTTTATTTCAGCCTGTGTGGCGCTGGGGGGGAAATGAAGTCTTGTAAAAGCTGTCCCGTTAGTCTTGAGGGTATAAAGTCTTAGAGCCCATCAGGAGCGGGCATCCATCTGCCCCTCCCGCTAATGCTGGCGGTAAGGCTGTCAGCAATAAAAACACCGGCTGCTCTGTGGCTGCCCCAGCTGTACGAGCACACCGGCGATTCCTTGCTTTCCCTGCCTGTTGGTTGTTTTCAGGATAGCACGCGGTGTTTGGCTACGCGCAGTAACTGTCTTCTCCATTCTTGCAATCGCTAGGTGTGTCGGTTCTCGTAGGAAAAAAAAAAAAAACCTCCACCAAAACCCTTCCCTGTAGAAATGTACTGTTTGGATGGTGCCGTCCTAAGCTAAATCTCAACGCCTGTCTTTAGGGAAGAGAGCTGCCCTAAGGAGTAACTGATCCACACAGAGCAGAGCTAAGAAAGGTCCTGCTTGGAAAAGAGGGCTTTGGTGCCTGATGGGTCTGTGGAGTTTGTGTAATGGAAGCAGCATGTCCGACATCGCTTTGAGCAGCTCGTCCTGCCCCGCTGCTGCGTGACGGCCCGGCCAAGCGGCTCCTTGCCCCGTGGGAAACGCCGACTGGTTTCCTTCCCCATCACCGAGAGAGCAGGCACCTCATCGGGAACAGAAAACAGCTACCGGCTGCAGCCCTTTTGCATGCAGAGAGCAGCCTTTGCCTGCGGGCGGCTGGGATTCGTCCCAGCTCTCTTGCAGGGACTTTGTGCTGGGAAGAAACAAAGACCAGTGGGGGCATTTGGATTCAACACCTTCTCCCCTTCCCTTCTCATGCACCAGGCTTCTCCTTTCAGGTTGCTGAGATAATTTAGGCCAGATCTGAGGGTTAAGCAAGGCTCCTGGCGAAGGGGAAGAGGGAGCAGGTTAAAAAGATTTCACTTCTAGAGCTTGGGGGGACGTTAGGCTGGCGCCTTTCCATGCCTGCTCCCATGCCGGCTGGTGGGAGCTATGGTAACGAGCCGTGTGTGGGTTTGGAGTTCTCGGGGTGGATGTGGGAGCGGAGGGTTGCCGTGCCTGTTGGTAAATGTGTTACTCGGCTTGGTGATAAAAGGCTGTTAAACATCTGCTCGCAATCTGGGTGTCTGGGCTTCCGCGTACCAGCCCAGTAGGATCCACTGAGCAGCACCCACCGGCGCTCCCGGCAGCGGCGTTCCCTGGCACCGTCTATCAAATTACAAGCAGTTTACAACCAGACATAAAGAATATGAAGCAATTAGGCTTTTTGCTTAGCAACTCCCTCTCGTTTGAGGTGATTCCTGGTGCATGTGCTCAAGCTGGGAAAGCCAAGAGGGAGCAGAGTGCTCCTGCCTGCCCTGGTATTGCAGAGCACGGCGGTGGGATGGTCATTGTGTCCCCAGCCTGGCTCCCAGGTGACGCCTTTGAGCAGTTGGATGGGCTGTGTGTGGAGTGACGGGGAGGGAGGAGACAACAGCTTGAAGACCCCCCCCTGCAGTGCTGTGTCCAGTTCTGGAGCCCCCAGCATCAGAAGGACATGGAGCTGTTGGAGAGGGTCCAGAGGAGGCCACGCAGATGCTGAGAGGGCTGGAGCAGCTCTGCTGTGAGGCCGGGCTGGGAGAGCTGGGGCTGTTCAGCCTGGAGAAGAGGAGGCTCCGGGGAGACCTGAGAGTGGCTCCCAGTGCCCAAAGGGGGCTGCAGGAAAGGTGGGGAGAGACTCTTCAGCAGGGCCTGCTGTGACAGGACCAAGCGGTGATGGTTTTAAAATAGAGGGAAGTGGATTCGGACTGGACATAAGGAAGAATTTTTTTTTTGTGCTGAGGGTGGTGGAGCACTGTCCCAGGCTGCCCAGAAAGGCGGTGGATGCCCCATCCCTGGAAACATTCCAGGCCAGGTTGGCCGGGGCTCTGAGCAACCTGATCTGGTTGGAGATGTCCCTGCTCCTGGCAGGGGGGTTGGACTGGGTGGCCTGGAAAGGGCCCTTCCCACCCAAACCCTTCTGTGATTCTAAGTTACGAGGGGCAGACTGCATTAACAGTCAGGGAGGGGGCACAATGTGCATCTCGGGGTGCATCAGGTTGAGTCCAGTGGAAGTGCTTGGTCGATTCATTCTGCAACTGTGTTTCCTGGTCGCGTTTCTGGAGAAGCTTTTGTCCAGGAGATGGTGCCAGAACTGTACGGCAGCACGGGACTCACAGCTGGCAACGCAGCCAGGGCTACCGTCACCCCAAGGCGCTTCTGGTCAAGTGGGTCCTTGGCTCAGAACCCCCTCCCACCTATCCCTCCTCCGTGGTGGCCAGAAGGTGCCGTGCTGCCTTGCTCTGGGTGAGCATCAGGGCGGGACGAGCAAATGTGGGGCAAGCACAATAACCATCCCTTTCTGTGCAGAAACACCCAGTTTTGTGGCATTCCTAACATCTGACCCACGAGGCCTCCATGCAGGAAACTTCCTTGGCCTTCATTTGCCGTCCCGGCCAGGGCAGGTCACCCGCGACGGGCTGGGTGTCAGGCAGCAGCCGGGGCCAGACGTCCTCTCTGACCACAACTGAGCCGCGGCGGTGCCTGCGTCAGGCCGTTGCTCACCCAGCGCAGCCCTTTTTCCGCGTGCTTCGCTCCCTCTGCCTTTTGTTCTCCGCGTGGTCCCGCCGTGGCTGGGAGCGAAGGCTTGGCGCTGTGCGGATGGAGGAGGAGGAGGTGGCTGCCGGCGGCTGCACCGCAGGGACCGCGGTGCCGGGCTGCTCCTGGCACGTTGGCAAATTAAATCCTGCCCAAACCAGCACCTCACGTATGAGGGTGACCTGGTGTCCCTGGGCTGGCCAGCAGCCACGCGTCTCCAGAACATGGTCTTTCTTGCTAGAGTAAATACATCTGTTGGGCTTTCTTCTCCATCTTCTCCCAGCACAAAACCAGTTTCCCGCTGGTGGGCTCCTGCCCTCAGGATGGTCCCATGGGAGACCGGTGGCTTCCCCGTCCCTCTGCGTCCCTGCTGAAGGATGGACACCAGGCAGAGGTGGCAGTGCCCGATGCTGGGGGAGCATCCCTGGGACCATCGGTGGAGACGGTGAACGTGAGTGGTTTTGCAAAGAAAACCTCGGTGTGTGCCTGCTCGCTGTCCCCTTCCTTCCCTGACCTGGATGGTTGTGAACAAGGAGCTTTTAAAAGGGTTTCAAACCAAATGAAAACAAAAAGCTCCGCTGGTATTTCCCCTTTGAATTTCCATTGGATTAGGTTAGAAATAAATAGGGGGGGAAAAAATCTCTTGTGGAAAGCAATAAAAGCTGATTTATTTACCTGGCAGGAGAGAGCCTGGAGCTGGTCGGGATTCTTGGCTGAAGGTTCTCCAGAGCCCTCCAACAACCTCAGCACCCCGGGGGCTGTGCCAGCCCCTTCTCCTTTGCAATGTGAGTGGCGGATGAGTCGGTCCCCTGCCCCGCGATTGCCGTGGAGAAGCGAGGGGGACCCTGAGAATCCGCACGGTCAGGGAACGCATCCCTCCCTGGGGGTTACTAGAGAAGGAAGGAAATCTTTTAGGATCGGATGAGTTTGTCTGGCGTAGACCCTGATCCCGCATCCTCTCGAGGTTCGGGTGAGAATAACCCTGCCATCGGAGAGGTTTCCCCCTGGGCTGGGAGGTGAGGGCCATGCACAGGGAGCTCCTAGCCCTGGTTCTGCAGGGAGGGCTCGTGGGGTTTCGGTTCTCTTAAAGTTTAGGTTTCATCTCTATAGAACTAATTCAGCATCAGTTTTGAAAGCTCAGTCCTGAAAGCCGTATGATGGAGAGACCTCCGGAATCTCGGGAGCAGTGCCCGGAGCCGCTCTCAGACGCAGGTCCCTGAAATGTTTGTGCTGAGGACTAACGCCGCGTGTGAGCCGTGACTGGGGTTAGAGGCTGCTCCCAGTAAGGAAAACGCCGGCTGCGAGCCGCTGCCGAGGCAGGGTGGCCGGGAGGACCCGTTGTTTCTGGGAGCACCCTGGTTATCCCCGTGGTGCCTCCCTCGGCGCTGAAATAGGATTAGGGCAGCTTAGGAACAGACCTCTCGCCGCATTTGACTTTATAAAACTATTTCTGCCTTGAGCCACCACGTGCCACAAGCCGTCTCTCGGCCAGGGCTGGCTATGGGGGTTCCCCCTAAAAAACCACAGTGGGAACAGTTTAATGGGGCAGCTTTGCCCACTGGTTTTGAGTTATCTGGAGATGAAGCACCACCACACCGAGCTGCTCTTGAGGTTTGACCGCCAGCACCAAGTGCTGGGATTTCTTCACTGCGGAGGCCGAGCCAAGGCAGGGGAACACAGAGCTGCCCCTCTCTGGGGTCCCGCCATGGCCTCCCCAATCTCGGGGTGCAGCCGTGAGGCCCTGGGAGTTCCCGCAGTCGTTAATCAGGCGGTGATTGATTGACGGGGCGGTGATGGACGTTTCGCTCTGCAGCAGGATTCAGTGATGGTAACGTGATAAGGGCGGCAACTCCCCGGCCGCCCCAGCGTACCTGTAACCTAACTGGGGCAGGCAGGCTCAGCGTAACGCTATCCCCGCTCAGCCCAAAGCCAGGCAAAAAGCCCCATCTTTTGCAAAAAGCCAAGGCGCAACGTAATCCCGGCGAGCCGTGCTCTGAGCCCACCCTCAGGGCCGCAAGCGTGGGGGTCCGAGCACGCGCGCGCCTGTGCGGTCCTCAGCTCGCGTCCGTGGACACGAGCTTGGCCCACGGCTTGCAGCCAAGCATTTCTCCCACAAAATGGAGCTTTTCCAGGTGAAGCAACACCCAGAACCATGGCATCACTCCCTGCTACACCAGGGTCCCGTCAGATGCTCTCCCGATGGGCTCGCTGGGACCAACCAGGCGTGTTTTTCTCACCCAGTGGTTCAAAAAACTGTAGGAAGAGCCTTCCTGAGGCTTTGGGTGAACTGGTTTCCCCAAATCTTGGCAAGGAATTGGTCTGACGTAGGGACTGCGCTTCAGCTCAGCAGGGCAAGCCCCTTCCTCCCTGCTTTGGGTACCAGCTCCTTCCTCCCCACCTCTCCCAAACCAGCGTCTTTCTCCTCATGCCATGAGAAGCTTTGCAAAAGGCGCCGCTGAGACACGAGGGCGATTGCCTCCTTCGCAGCCACGCAGCCCGGGTGCCTCCCAGACCCCACCTTTCCCCTTAAAAAACATTTAATTGACGGCTAAGAAGCAGCAGAGAGAAAATACCCATTGGGCAGCTCCGAAAGCGCCGCAGATAATCATCAGGGTGCCCTACATACTGCCTCGGCTTGGCTGCCGGATCAGACGGGGAGAAGAATTTGACATTGTTTAAAATGAACAGGAGAGGGAAGTAACAACTCCATAATTACTCACCCCGAGTTAATTGACGGTAATTACACTGAGTAGGCAGCGGAGGAAGCTGTGACGGGCTAGCCCTGAAGAGTCATTTGGAGAGCCGTGCCGCGGTGCTGGGAGGATGCCCTCTGAACCCCGGGTCCGAGAGGGTTAAGTTGATGGGTTTGGTTGGGATTTTTTTTTTTCTTTCCCTCCCTCCTTGGTTATTTGCAGCAAACAGAGTCTGGGTGGAAGGTCTGAGCCGAGCAAGTGTTTGTTCCTGGGGGGACCGAGAGTTGGTTGACGCTTGCCGAGCCGGGTGCCGGCCCTCCTCGCAGCGCGGGGCTGCTCTGCGCCCGGGTCCCCCCACCCGTCACCCCCATGGCGGATGACATCGACTGGCTGGACCTGCCGGGCAGGTGGACCTACGGCGTCTGCGGGGACGGGCGCGTCTTCTTCATCAAGTACGGTCCTGCCTGGCCGCTCGTGCGGAGCGGGGATGGGGTTCACGCTGGGGCGTGGGGGGAGCTGGGTGCATGGCTGGGGGGAGCTGCGGTGGGTCGGGGGCTCAGTCTGGGCTGGGAACAAGGGGTACCCTCTGCTGCAAGCCCCTGCGTCTGGCTGCTTTCGTGTCACACAGGGTCATCTCTCTTTTCCCCCCACCTCTCTGGCTTTGCGGCTCTCCGCTGTCCCAGCCGTGGATGGGTGCTGTTCCCCTCTTTCCCTACGATCCCACCTTTCCATCCCTTTGGCTGGAAAAGTCACCTGTGTTGCACAGACCCTTCCCCGGCGATGGGAAGGGGCTCCCTGGGCCCTCGCGGGTGCTGACAGCCCCACTCCTTGTCTTTCACAGCGACGAGACCAAATCCACGAGCTGGGTGCACCCCGGCACCGGCTACTCCATCCAGAGCGGACACTTCTCCTGCGCCGGTAAGGGACGGCTCCCGCGTCTCGGAGTTTGCTCTCTGCCCTTCCTGGGCACTGGGCAGAATCCGGAGGTGTGGAGTGAAATCCTCCAGGAATGCAATGGGGACCCCGAAAAGCTGAGCGAGCGGGAGCTGCCTTGCAGCTGGAGGGGTGCGGAGATTTTCAATGATGTGCGAGGCGACGCCGCATCTCTCGGGCGCGGGGTTTCCTGCTGCAGAGACGTTCTCAGGGGGGCTTTTAGGAGACCCCTTCCACAGAGAGACTCCCTGCAGTCTCTGGGACCTGTCGCTGATGGGGAGTGGACCCAAGCTGCTTTAAAAATGCAGTTTGAACGTCTGAGAGCCGACCACAGCAGGATGCAGCACCCCACAAGTGTCATAATTGTCCCACGGCTCCCTGCCCGTGCGCTCCTGCCCTTCTCTAGCGCTGCATCCTGCGAGGGGGTGGTCTCCTCCCCGTGAAGCGGGGCCTGGGTGTGACACGAGCCTTGCTACCCATCCGGCAGCGGATCCTTGGGGCGAGCGCTCTGCTCTGGTGCAACACTCCAGCCGGACACGGACAGGGAGGGTGAGGGCTGCGTGGGGCGAGGGAGGGTGACCGTGCTTCTGCCCTGTCCTTCCAGGGCTTCCCCGAGGCTGGGAGGTGGACACCACGCCGCACGGGAGCTTCTACTTCATCAAGTAAGTGAGAAGGGGCTGGGGGGGAGAAGCTTCTGCCCCCGGCTCGCCAGTGCTGTTGCACCCTCGGAGGGTGCTGCTCTCTGGGCCTGTATCTGCCAAAATCCTTGCGAGTGGGGTGCAGGCTGCTGTCATCTGGGCTCGTGGAGGACCAGGGCAGCGAAGATGTGGTTTGGGAGGCTTCAGAGCAGAGCAGTTGCTAGAGGATGGGGCCAGGATCCGTGCTGCCAGTGCACGCCGAGGTTTGGGTGGGTGGGTGCCCGTGGCAGTGCTGTGGCTCGTCCCACGCTGCTGCGGACGTGGCTGTGATGGTTCCGCGGTCCCAGCAGCTGAACAAACCCCGAGGGAGAAAGGAGCGTGTCGGGTTTGGTAGACGTGCGCGGTGCCGTGTCTGGGGCCGCTCGGATGCTGCGGTGAGCGAGCCCTGCACACGGCGAGTTTTAGCAGAGGGCTAAAGCTCGTGTCAGCGTGGCACAGCGAGGCCAGGCTGGAGCTACCCGTCCCTGCGTGACCGTGGCAGTCCCCGTGCGCAGGGGCCAGACCCGGCTCTGGGCTACGTCTTACATCTGGATTCCGCGACTGGCGCTGCTGGGACAGGCGGATCTCTTCCCGTTCCTGCACACACGGCAGCTCCTGTGCCAAGTCACCATTTCAGATGCAAACGTCTCTTCTGAGGGCTCCAGGGCGCTGTGGGCGAGCCAGCCAGCCCCCCCGCCCTGCCTCATCCCTCGAGGAAAAGTCCCCCGCAGCCCCAGTGGGGATTTTCTGCAGGGCCCTGCAGCACCCAAGCCCCGTGGGAGGGAGACGAGTGGTGCAAAGGGTCCCTGGGGCACGCAGGGCTGCGCTCGCCGGGGTGAGTGGAACAGGAGCCTACGTAACTCGGTGAGCATCTGGCCCAAGGCGTTGCTCCGAGAGCCTCGGTTCATCCCGGCGGGTTGTTTCCCATTGCCTCTTGCCCTGCTTCCCTGCCTCCAGTCCAGGAACTGGGACCCTGGTGAGGTGATGTCGGTGTCTAGACAGGCTGAGCTGCAGGCTGCCGCCGCCTCGTGCAGGACTCCGGGTCCCGCTGGGTGAGGGTGTTTCCGATGGGATCTTTGAGCCCGTCCCTATCTGGCGTGGACGGAGGTTTCCCTGCCTGCTCAGACGGCAGTAAACCTGGCGAGAGCAAAGATCCCAAGGTGGGCTGCGGGCTGGAGCGAAGCGCCAGGATTATCCGGTCTAATCTGTCGAGCAGAGCCAAGGTGTCCTTGGATCAGCCCCGCGTTCGAGTGGCGCAGCCACAAACGTCGCCGGGAGTGGGGCTGGCTGGGCGAGGGCTGCGGTGGCGAACCTCCCGGTCGGGTTCAGGCTGCCTGCCTGCAGCACGTCTGCAATGCTTCTTCGTGGCCGGGATCGTCTTTCCCCGCAGTCGTCCGTCGCTGCGCGCTTGACGTATTATCCGTGCTCGTGCAGCGCGCCAGCTGGGAATGCCCCAGCTGGGCAGGGAGAGGGGCAGGGCTGGAGGCAGGGGGCTCCGGCCGGGAGCTGCTCACCCCAGCCCTGGCTGTCGTGTGCTGCTGTGCTGGCTCCTGCCTTTGCGACAGCACCCACGAGGTGGCATTGGGGCTGGCGCAGCGGTGCATGCGCTGCACGTTGCTGCACACGTGTGCGGGGCCCAGCTGCGGGGAGGGGACCCACTGGATCCCTGCGATGCCGGGAACCCTCCCGCCCGTGCAAGCCTGGGGTGCTCCTGCAGGGAAGAACTGTAAGGAAAAGGGCTCTTTTCCACCCCGCTCCTGCCTGCTCCGCATCTGTGGCATCGGGTTGGGATGCGGATGGGAGCCGATGGTGCAGCACCGCGCATCTCTTCGCTGTGCCTGGCTAGGCTGGGGGTCTCCCCCGAAGGCAGCACAGCTCCCCAGTTGCTTATGGGCTTCCCAGGCTGTTTTTCAGCTTTCCTGGGTGACAAGAGGGCAGTGGGGGGGTAGAGCCACCCCATCAGGTCCCCGCTGCCTGCGGCGCTGGGGAATGGCTGAGGACAGTGACCTTGGAGAGGGGAGGACTCGCAGGCACAGTGGCTAGCTTTGGGGACCCCCGCATCCCTCTGCTGCAGCCTGGCAGGGAGGGAGGATCTTGCCCATCGCTGTGGAGGAAGGAGGGGGAGATGCATCCAGTGAAAGCCAACCCCCTCCCCAGCCCCTAATGCTGTGAAGCTAATGGGGGGATTATAGGATCAAGGGCAGATGCTGTTTTTTCCTTCCTGGAGAGCGTACATCTCTCCCCATGGAGGATGGAGGGTCCCTGTGTGCTGCGGGGTCTGAACCCCTGGCCGTGCGGGCTGGGCGCAGGCAGGGTCCTGGCCGCGGGGCCTGGCAGCTCTTCGGGCAGAAGCAGGGCAGTGCTCTGGAACAGGGCAGCGTGCCATTGCTGTAGGGCTGGAGTTTGCAGCTCCCCAGTGCCTCTGTGAGCGCTCGGCTCTGCAGCCCAGGAGGGCTGGGAGCCTGAGCGGGGCAGGGGAAGCGTCCTGCCAACCCTGCCTGAGCCATCGCCGGCCCTTGGCATGGCCCGGGGGACCGAGCGGTGGCCTTTTTGTGCTCCAGAGAACAACCTGTATTTGTTGAGCTGTTTTGCTGCCCGTCCTCTGCGTGCTGCCTCCTCCCCCCAGGCACAGGCAGCTCTCCCCGGGGTGCAGGGGGTGCAACTCCCTGTGCCTGCGGGTGCTGCCTCACCCGAGTCCCATGAGCCTGGCTGGGAAAAGATGGGCTCCCCTGCCCCGAGAGATGTGGGGTGCAGGAGGGAGCAGGGTCTAGGCTGTACCCCAGGGATGTGGTGGGGAGCATGGTCGAGGCTGTACCCCTGATACTGGGATGCAGGGGGGGAGAGGGGTCCAGGCTGTACCCCAGGGATGTGGTGGGGAGCATGGTCGAGGCTGTACCCCTGATACTGGGATGCAGGGGGGGAGAGGGGTCCAGGCTGTACCCGAGGGATGTAGCAGGGAGCATGGTCCAGGCTGCTCCCCCAGGGATGCAGGAGGGGAGCGGGGTCCAGGCTGTACCCCAGGGATGTGGGGAGAAATGGGGTCCACGCTGTACCCCAGGGATGCAGGGGGTGTGAGGGGGCACTGTGGTCCACACCCCGTCCCCCCAAGTGCTGCAGGGGGTGCAGCACGGTCGCGGGTCCACCCAGGAGACGCTGGGGTGGGGGTGGCGGTGCGGTCCACCCCTCTCCCGGTAATGCCGGGGGAAGCAGCACGGGGGGCGGGGGCGGCAGGCGCGGCCCCCCCGCCGCGCTCGGTGCCAGCCCGGCATCACGTGCCGCTCGGCGGCCCCCGAGCATGCCCAGCTCCGGCTCGGGCTCGGGCTGCGGCTCCGGCTCCGGCTCGGGCTGGGGCTGCCCGGGAGGATGCTGCGCCCGTAGGCAGCGGGGGGGTCCCGGCTGCTGCCCGCCCCGCACGGTGAGTGCCCCCGGCGCGGCTCCCTTCCTCCTCCTCCTCTTCCTTCTCCTCCTCCTCTTCCTCCTCCCGGGCGCTGCGGCGGGGGTGGGGGGGGGGGGGCGCGGGACGGCAGAGCATCCCCACTCCATCGCGGACGTGTGCCATGGGGCGGAGGGGCGAGCTATGCAGGGGGGGCTTTTTTAGGGGAGGGGGATGAGGGGAGCCGTGTCGCAGCCAGGAGGGTCCAACCCCCCCGGGGTGCCCTGAGCGCACCCAATCTCCAGAGCGGGGTCCGCTGTGGGGACCAGCACCTCCTCGGCTGCCCGAGGGGCCGGGGGCCGGGCTCCCCCCCTGCACTCCCCTCCGCTTTCGGTGAAACATAGAGACCCCCTGAGCTGTCCCCGCGCTGTGTTTGTGTGCTGTGCCCTCGCTTGTGTCCCCGGACCCCGCAGCTGCGGGTTGGGGTCCCCTGGGCTTGGACCTGGCTGTGTGCGCAGACAGGGAGCACCTAGGCTTTGGGAGAGACCCGGCTTTTGGAGCTCTGGCCCAGCACCCCCAAACCCCGTTGATCATAACCAGGGGTTTGGATGGGCCAGACCCCCCAGCCCTGCATGTGGGGCTGGTCCCCGTGGCTGGGGTCACAGCCAGGACAGGCTGTGATGGATGGAGCCCGAGATGTCATCTGGCATCTCGCAGGGGTCTCTTCCCAGGGACCCCAGCGCTTCCCTGGGCTTCACGGCTCCCATCTCGCCGCCTGCTTGGTAGGGGAGAGCCAACCTCCTCCTCCTCCTCCTCCTCAGCAGAGAGCGGGAGCAGAACCGCCTCGGGGATGCGTGTTGCCTGCGAGATGCTGGCTTGCTTGGCCCCCCCTGCATCGAGGTGTCTGGCGGTGCCGGAGACGGCGCGCGAGCCGCAGCCTCTACCCTGAGCAGTGAATCGCAGCTTTGTTGAGCCGCTGTTAGATCTGAACGAACAGAGTCTGATTCATCACATGATGGGGCATATTAAATACGCCACGAGTCTATTAAACCCCAGCAGAAGGGGCTGGAAGGGCCGCCCAGTGCCGTCCTGCCCTGGGACTTGGTGGGGACCCCAGCTCTGGCTGCGGTGCTGCTCTGCGGAGGGAGATCTGGCCCCTCCGTCACCTCTTTGCAGGGTCTTTGCCATCCGCCGAGGGCTGTGATCGTTCTGTGGCGTGGGAGGGCCGAGTCCCGTGTGCGCGGTTCGATCCGTACCGCCTGGCCCCGCCATCCCACCCGTGACGTGTGCCGCGGTCCCTCGGGTGCTAGAGGCCGGCTCCCCTCTCCAGATGGCTGCTGGAGCGGCTGCGTAATCCCTCCGAGCGGGCAGGCGGGAGGGAAGCTGCGTCAGGCAGGGTGTGCGTGGCCATCCCGGGGTGCGGAGGGGTGCAGGCAGGCCTGCCAGGGGCCGGGCACGCAGGGGACCAGGGTGGCATTTGCTGGGGAAGACGTTCTTCCAAGCAGGCGAGGCTGTTTGCGGCGCTGCGTGCTGCTCTGCAGCCGGGAATCGGCAGCACCCGTTGGTTTCTCCCACTTCTCCACGTCAAGAGCGTCTGCATCCCACTGTGCATCCTGCTGTGCATCCCCGGGGATGAGCACAGGAGCTGCTCCCAGTATGGCTCGTCCCGTGGTGCGCAGCCACGCACATGCATGTGCACACACGTGCATACACAGTGAGCTGAGTCTGTGCATGCAGCCACTCTGATTCCTTCCCCTGAATCCTGCTGGCGTTTCCTCGCAGGGAAGGGGAGCTTCTGTCCCACTCCAATCTGCACCGGTCCCTCTTGTCCCCTTCATTCTGCCGGGAGAGGATGAGGACCACCTCAAGCCAGCCCCTCAGGGAGCTGGAGCTGGGATTAGGACTTCCAGAGGGGAGGTGGCCAGGCATTAAAATTCTTTAGCGTCTGCTAAAAATCACATGGTGAGCGCAAAGCCGGTCCCTCCGGCTGGTCTCTGGCTGCCTCGGCTGGAGCCTGCCTGGGGGGAGCAATCCCAGCACCCCCAGCCCACGCCGGGGAGCTTGGTGGGCCGTGGCACCCGTCCCACTGCACTGGGCCACCAGCACCATCCTGGCTCCGAGCATCCCATCACCCTGCCTGCATCCCTGGCGTGGGGAGAGGGGCTGTAGTGAGGGGTCTCTGCCCTCCTGGGCAAAGCCTGGCGCGGGGGTCCCACAGGAAAACACGATTTCCAGCTCGCTGCCAGGGTTTGGGCTGCCGGGGCCAGCACTGGCCTTGCTGGAAATCCTGGTTTCCTGCCGAGTTCCCATAGAAACCGGTGGGAGCAACCGCTGGGCTGGCAGGGACGAGGGAGAGGAGGGTGAGTTCCATGCCTGGCACTGCCAGGATGAAGCTGCTGCGCGGGCGTTGGTGGCCGTGGCCCCTCGGCTGCTCCCTGCCGTGGGGCAGATGCACCAGCACCACCCTCTCTGCGTGTGTGAGCGTGCACACGCGTGCGGGCACACCCGCGCACGCCGCTGCTCTGCGGCCGGGCCCGGCGTTGGGCGCGAACACTGACCCAGATGGGCTGCGTGGGGCTTAATCCCCCTCGGGGCCGCCTGAACCCTCAGCAGCCGGGCAGGGGCTGGGGTTGGTTTCTGCTCCGTCTGTGCCCCTGGGAATCAGGTGGGCTGGGGGTTTCTTCTGCCCGTCTTTGCTTGCTGGAGAGGAAGGCACAGCTCCTCCGCTGCACCTCTCTCTTTCTCTCTCAGGCATTTGTAGTAGCATCCCCCAATCTGTTTTCCTTTCCTTGAAACATGATAATCCGCAGCGGGCAGAAATAGTACGTTGAGGAATGTGCCGGCTCCTCTTCAGCTGCGTTTTTCCCCGCGATCTGGCAGCTCCGCACCCGCTCGGGGAAGCCCTGCTCCAGCGCTGGCCTCGCAGCCCCTTCCCACCGCCCCATGGGCAGCACCGCGGTGTGGGGAGGGGGGTGCCTTGTGCCCCACCAGCCCTCCTCTCCGAAAACACCCCTGGTTTCATGGCGCTGCTGGAAAGCATCCCTCGGCGTGGGACGATGGGCAGAGGTGACCTGCAGGGAGGGGACACACACGGTCTGACCCCCACCGCAGCCCTGCCTGCTCCTTGCAGCGTCCCAAGCTGGAAAAAAAACCAAAATCCTGGGAATCGGTTGTTCCTGTGCAGGCAGGTCGAGGCCCTCCTGGTTTCCAGCGTGGTTCTGGTTTTATTTATTTCCCCGAGGAGCAGCGGCTGCGGGGTGAGGTTGCTCCGGCCGTGGCATGCAGGGAATCAGGTTGGATGATCGCAGCGGCCGGTTGTGCCCTTAATCTGCGAATTCACCAAAGCTCTTTAATGGAGATTCAAAGTCACCAACTTCTCAATTAAGGGATGAGACAGCTCTTGATCCACGTTTCTGGGTCAGCTGGAGAAAGGGCATTTTTAAGACCTGGGCCATTGCTTTCCTTTGATGTTTCTAAAGGAGATGACTTTGGGATAAAGACCTCGCCAGCCCGCGCTGTGCGGGAGGGCGTGCAGCTCGGCCACCTCCACGGCAGGACTCCGGCTGCTCCCGAGCCATGGGCTGAGCTCCGGAGAAAGTCTCTCCTCCTCTCCCCGCAGAGCACAGGTGCTCTGTGCTGGGCGATGTCCCACTCTACTGGGATGCTCTGGGCAGCGTCACCAACCTCGCGAGGTCCTGCTGCTGCCGTGCTGCTCCCTGCGAGGCGAGAGCACCGTGCCCAGCCCTGGCAGGCTCTCCCAGAGCAACCGAGGGGCTGGGGGACGTGGGTCGGACCCTCCCAGCCTCAGCACCGGGGCCACTTCCTCCTTGGTGCATGCTCATGGGTGGTCTGCACCCTGCCAGGGCCCCCAGCTCTTTAGGGTGCTTCTAACCTTCTGTTTACCTCAACAGCAGCCGCTTGCATGGGTGTTAATTGCAGGAGCTGGCAAGGCACTAATTAGGGGATAATGAGATAGCTTTTGTGTATGCCTGGCATCATGTTGACAAACACCCCGCGCCGTGTCGGTGATCCCCCCGCGCCCGTGTCGGTGATCCCCCTGCGCCGTGTCCGCTGGCCCCTCTCCCTGGTTGCCATGGATGCTCTCTGTCCTCCCTGCCTGCCCTGCTGTTCAGGAGCAGCTCAGGGTTTCCTTCCCCCATCCCATGTCCCCACCTCGATGGGTCTCAAAGCAGCCGCTGGATGCTCCTCTGATTATTTAAAGCCGAAGAGTTCCCGTCCCGGCTCTGTGGGACTCGGGCGGCAGCGTGGCAGCTCTGAGCCCCAAGTCCCGCTGGTAATTAAGTGGCCGCCAGAGCCTTTGCAGCTCAGCCCTTTGTTCTCGGGGCAGGGAGGCAGGATCTGGCCGACGCGGGGCTCGAGCTGCCCCCTCCACTGTCACCGTCTCCCCTCACCGGGTACCATCCATCCCCATCCTCGTGTCCCCAGCCTGGAGTTGGGGACTGGGGCTTGTCCCCATGGCTTGGTGACTGAGCATCCTCCTGCATCCTCTCACCGCTCCGCCACCCATCTTCCTCCCGCTGCCGGCAGAGCCCCGCGTGCCGCCGAGCAGCAGGAGGCTGCTGTTTTTCTCTGCCTGCCTGCGGTCACCGGTGACTGGGAGCCAACGCTTCTCTCCCAGGCTTCTTTACGTAACCACTGTCAGCATCAGCTCCAGCAGCTCGGTGTCACCAAGGCCTGGAGCCTTGCAGCCACGCAAGGGCCACCCCAGCACCACGGCTGCCGACTGCCTCAACCGCGTGACGTGGTCACCGGCACCGGCATCGCTGGGCTCAGCTGGGGCTGGGCCGAGCGGGAGATGCCTCTGTGGGTGCAGCTGTGGCGGGAGCGCTGCTCCTGCCCCACAGACCCCGGGGGATGACGTGCCGTGGGTCGGGCTCCCCATCCTGTGGCTGGCGCCCAGCAGAACAGCCAAGACCAGTCTGGCAGCGCCGGCAACACCGGTCGCCTCCCAGCCCTGCTTGGCCGGTTCTGCACCAGCCGGTGCGGCGAGCTCTGTGCTCGCTGCTTCCCGGGGCACCGGCCGGGTGCCCCAGCTGCCGCGCGCCTGGGCTCAGCCCCCTTCCCGGGACCCCCGAGTGCAGCCCAGACCGACTGGGATCGAAGGGCTCTGCTGGCACAGGTGGGGCTGGCGAGGGCGAGCCCGGCGTGGGCTCGGCACGGTCACTCGTTCGCACCCGCGGCACAATCTCCTGCACTGCGACCTCTGCCCCTCGCTGCGGTTACAGGAGGTGAATCCCCCTCGGCTTTGCAGGGATTCACTTCCAGCCACGGAAAATCCTCGGGTGACTTGCCGGTGGCGGGGTTGCGGCTTTTTGGGCTCCTCGGAGCCTGGCGGGTGGGTGCAGGACGAGGCCGGGGTGCGTGGGGCAGCAGGACGGCGCTGCCTGCTTCCAGCCGTGCTCATGGAGCGTTGGCATCCCCGACCCGCCGCCAGCGCGGCCGGAGGCGGCTCGGCTCCCGCTCCCGGCTCCTGCTCTCCCTTTTCACACCCATCCTCGCCGTCTCTGGAGTCACCATCATTTGTCCCCGTGTCCCCCCGTGCAGCCGTGCTTGGGGACAGGCTGGCTGCAGGGGTCCCACGCAGCCCTGCAGCCCCTTGCAGGGGGATGCTCCGGAGGTGGGAGATCTGCTCGATGGACTGCAATTAATTTTTTAGCCTTTATTCTCCCAGAGAATTTGAAAACCCGATCGCACCCTCAGGGCCTAGAAAGCGAAAGCAAATCGGGCGATACAGATCTGCTGGTTTTGCCTGCGTCTGGTTATTTTAAATCCAACTGGATGGTGCCAGCTTGCCAAGTCCGGGATGCTGGGGCTCGGGGGGACCGTGGGCTGGGGCAGGGTGGGCTCCTCTGCCGTGCCCATCTTCCTGCAGCGCGTTTGCCGCATCTGCCGCGTGAGATTTTTTTTTTTTGCTTCTTTTTTTTTTTTTTTTTTTTTTTCCCCAAGTGCCTGTTTTGTGAATGTGCAAACGCAGTGACCTTTCGCGGGGGCCGCCCGGAGCTCCGGCTCTGGCTGCCGGCTGCTCTCCCGCTTGTCAGGGAGATGAGGGTTTCGAGAGCGACGTGCAAACTCCGAGGCCTCTGGGCTCCAACACTCAGTTGCAATCGCCGTGATGAGTTCCCGGAGGGAGGAAAGAGCTCGTTTCCCGTCTCTCTCCGTGTGCCCGGAGATGCCAGGCTCTTCACCAGCCATCGGCGCTGCTGCTTCGCATCCTGTCCCCGTCCTCCTCGCATCTCCTCCCCGCTAGCTGTGATCTGTTATTGGTGTGACCTTGTCCCTCGCTGCCATCGCAGGAGGGAAAATGTCCCCCCTGTGTCCCCAAGGGTCTCTGGCAACGGGTGGCCCGGGATGGATCCACAGTGAGCGTGGGGTGCCGATGGGGAGGGTCCTGCTCCTGCCCGTGACCACCGGCCCCGCGCGCTCCCGGCGAGCCGTCCCCTTGCCCGGCGTCCTTGGGCACGGCGACAGGGCCAGCGGCCTCTCCGGGCCGTGGACAGACCTGCGCTGGCCCTCCGCAGATAAGGGCTGTGCCGGCGGGGAGCCAACAGGAATGTTTTTTATGCGGCTAAAGTTCACCTGCCCTTCGGAGCCGGCCGGGACACGTGCTCACGGGGGGATTGGGGTGGCTGTGAGCAGGGGTGCCCTGTCCCGGGGTGGCCCTGGCGTCGCACTGCCGGCTGGAAGCCCAGGACGGGCGGTGGGATGGGGCTGGTGGGATGGGGGTGCTCTTTGGTGAGGCAGAGCCATTGTGGGTGCTTTTGGGGTGCCGAGGGGGCCCGGCACAGGGGTGTTCCCATACCTCTGGGCTGGCTGTGGGACATTGGGGACAGGCAGGGCAGCAGCTGGGAGCAGGATGCCCTGCCACAAGTGGGGAAACTGAGGCACGGGGCCAGCACGGCGGAGATTTAAGCCAGGGACCTCTCTCAGGGCGGGTGCCTCCCTCTGACGTGTCCTATCTCCGCTCCAGAGAGCTCCTGAGGTTTTGGGGGGTGGGGTGGGGTGCGTGTGTGCGCCTGTGCACGCGTGCACTGCCTGGCAGCCAGCAGCCCCATTTCCTGATCGGGGTTTGGGTGTTACCATCATATAATTAGTCAGTAATTGCTCTGTAATGAGGGAGCAATCCTGTGGTGGGGCAGCACTTAAAAGGGCTCTCCCCCACCCCTGGCCGCTCCCCGCAGCCCCCCAGCATCGCATCCCAAGCCCAGTTCTCCTCTGCAGGGTGCCGGGCGGGTGCGTGGGTGCCCCGCTCCTCCTGGGAGCGGGATGGGGAGATGTGGGGCAGGATGTCCTTAGAGAGGGGTCTCCTCTCCCACTCTTCTCGGTGGCACTGGGGGCACTGGGAAGTGGCACGTCCCGCAGTGCCCGTGCCAGCCTGGCTGGCTGCCCCGGTGCCTGTCAGCGCCGCTTTTCACTCCCTCCTGGCACTCGCTCCGCTGCCTCCAGGGCCCTTTGGGAATTTCCTCCGCCTCGCCCCGGCTTGTCCCCGCTGGCACAGCCACCCCACTGGCACGGCCACCCCGCTAGCGGGGGCTTGCCCGGCCCGTGGCCCCCGTGCCCTGCTGCCACATCACCCCAGGGGAAGAGCCACCCCATCCTGCCCCCGTGTCCCCCCCAGTGCCACCGGGTGAGACCCCCACTCTTCTGCCTTTCTCCCACCCTCCGGTCCCATTTAAACCCCCCCCACCCCGCAGCCGGAACAGGGAGTGCCGGGTATTTATAGCCTTGGCACGGATGCTGGGAGGCAAAGATGCATGGAGGGGGGTTGTTTTGGTCTATTTTTTCTCCAGTCCTCCAATTTTAAAGGCCAGGCTGGCTCTGCCGGAGGTGGGGGTGCCCACGCGCTGGCAGATCCCCTGTGTAGATCCTGGGAATGGGACCGCGCGTGCCAACCCACCCCACCTCCTCCCCCCGCTGTGCCCGGGCACCGGCTGGCACCGAGTTTGGGTGGGAGGGAGAAGGGTCTGGGTATGGATGGGCACCAGGGGAGAGCCCAAATTTTGGGGTGGCCCCAAGAGTCAGTGGGTTTGCATCCTCCCACCGTGGGACGTGGCGTTGCCCCACAAAGGGATGCTCAGCCCCGGTTCTGGGCGGCGCAGGCAGCAGTGATGCGGTGAGAGGCAGCGAGGAGGAGGAGGAGAAGCCATGTGAGGAAGGCTCAGGTGCGTGTGCCAGCCCCGGGTGAAGCCCACGTGCCCCACGCTCGCGTCCTGTGGGTTTGTTTTCCTTGGCAGCATCTCTTCTTTCAGGTCGGCTGAGCAGCGATGATTAGCAATTCCAGTTTTTATTGCGAGCCTAACGCGACCGGGTCGTGCGCGCCTCTCCCCTCCCCGTCACCCCCTCCCCGCCTTTGCTGCCAGACAAATTGTTTGCTTCAGCGTGTGATTTTTCAGGGATTATTTTTAATTTTTCTCCTCTCCCCTGAATCAAGTGGATTGTCTGATTCAGAAACAAGCAGCAACCGGTGGACTGTGAGCGTAATGAGTCTTTTAAAGCGCATCCAAGTGAGGGGCTGTGCGCGTGCCGGGGGGCAAAGGGGTGGTGGGGGGTGGTTGAGGGGGTGCAGCACCCCTCGGCCTTGGGGCTTAGCGCTGGAGGAAGGGCTTGTGATAGCAGCGAGGCGGCACGGGGTCTTATCTTATCCCCCGTGTGCTCGGCTTATCGCCAGACGTGCTTGCACTGCAGATAAACAGGACCTTGGGTTCAGGAGCGGGTTGTGGCGGGGTTAGCGATGTCCCGGTGCTGGGGCACGGGTGGGCAGCAGGGGTGTGCCGTGGGGGCTGAGCCCCCCAACTCGTGATGGGGGCACCGGTGTGGGGTGCCTCTGTGGCTTGGTTCGTCTCCCCAATATGTGGGTGCACAGGGGTGGGAGCTCCCACGGGTGGGTGCAGGATGCGGCTGTGAAACTGGGGCTGGGAACTGCTTGTCGGGTTCAACCCCATCCCTTATTCTCTTTAAGGAAAAGAAAGTGAAAAAAAATAATTTTCAGCCAAGGAGGTGACTGTGGGCTCCTCTAGCTGCTTAACTAGAAGCGGTGTATTCAGAGTACCAGCGAGGAACCCTCCAGCTTCTCCCTCCAGCCCCCAAAATCCCAGTCTGTGCTGACCTTGGTGGTCTCTGCTCCCTTCCCGGGGGATTTGTGGCTTGCTGGGAGAAGACGAGCTGGGTGCTGCACAGGAGGAGCTGGAGAGGGCAGATGTTCCTGCTGAAGGGCTGCCCGGTGCCAGAGCTGCTTGCAGGGCACGGTGGGCGCCGTCCCGGCGGGGCAGGAGGACCCGCCGTGGGGGCAAAGTCCCGTGGGGTGGCCCTGGGGAGGAAATCCCTGCGCGAGGCCATCTCATCCCACTCACGCCTGGTCAATCCAGGTTCTCCCAAGGCAAATTTGCTCTTCCAAAGTACCTTTGCATGATGCTGGGGGTCAGGGGTGGACCCACTGTGCCGGTGCCTGTGCCAGCAAGGGTCCTCGTGCCCTGCACCACAGCAGCATTTCACTGGGGACGCTGGGGACAGCTGGTGGCTCTGGTCTAGGGGGGGGGAAATGAATGGCAGAGGGTGCCTGGGCTGGCGATCAGCGCATCTCCCGCTCTTCCTCCCCGTGACGAGGCGGGGCGGTAGGAGCTTGGGAGGCAGGTGGCTGAGGCTTCGCGCTGCTCGTAAACAGGCTGTTATTGTTTGTGCGCAGCACGGCAGCGCCCCAGGGCTGCTTGTGCAACCGGGGCGGGGAGCTGGCGCAGAGCACTGTGGGGCTCATTGCACCCCAGATGGAGACTCTTCAGCCGGATCCAGCTCCAGGGAAACCCCGGGCTGCGCTCGTGCAGAGCCGGCAGCCCCCAGATATGAGCCGCGCCTTGTCGGCACCAAGCCCCCCAACGCAGGGATGCCACCTGCAACGGTGAGATCCTCGTGGACGTGCCCACCGAGACCCTTTCCGTGCCGCGGAGTGGCTTCACCCCCAGCAGGCAAAGCGGTTTTGGGACTCCCCTTTCCCACGGGCAATGCCCAGGATCGGCCCCGTGTCCCCATAGCAGGGTGCACCGCACCGCACGGCCCCGCTCGCCCCGCGGGCTGGAGCTGGGGTGAAGCAAGCAGCCGTGCGCGCAGCCCAGCCTCGCCGACGGTATGTGGCCGCCCCGGTTCTGGGCTGTAGGTGAGCCTAGGAACTGGGAAAAACAGGGCAGGTTTTTGTCCTCTTGAGTGTTTCCTCCAATTGGAGGAAGCGCGACGGCGGTGGCACTGGCACGAGGAAGTCCCGTGGGTGGCGTGGCACGGCCACGCTCTGGCTATCGGCCACTGTGGCCCTGGCGAGACGGAGGGGCTCAGCCGTGTGCCCTGCTCAGGAGGGACGGTGACGGGCACCCACCCACCACCCTGTGTCGTGCACGGCATCACTGCCTGTCGCTGCTGGGCGAGGGGGACCAAAATTTTCTATGACTGCAGGCACCCCGTCAGGTGATCCAACATGGTGCTGAGTCCCTCTGACCCATTTTATGAGGTTAAAAATGAGGTTAAATAGTGAGTTGCTTTTCCCATACTGCTGGTTTTAGCTCCCAGGCAGGTGGGTACCTGTCCGGTGCCTACCGATGGGTCCCTGCTCCTTTCCCAAAGCACAGGGCCCGCTCGCGCTGCCCGGAGCCAGAGCTGTTCGGGGAATGAAAATACATCTGCAGTACGACATAAACCAGCATCAGGCTCCGCTTTGAGCTGGTACCAGTGCGTTCAAGGCCAGGACCGATGACGGGGGGGCTCGGGCAGCGGTGGCCATCGGCTGGGTGGCGTGGCCATCCCTGGAGGAGGGCTGGCAAGCGCCTGGCGTGGCTGGGAGCAGCGGGAGTGGCGTGAGAGCCAGCGTGCACAGGGGTGTGTGTGTTTGTGCGAGCGCCTGTTTATATAGGAAGGAGCCAACCTGCAGTTTCAGATTTCAGACTTCGTTTATCAGCCCGGCCGGCCGGCCCGCGCTGGGACGTGGTGGCTTTTGGAGGCAGCCAACGCTTCTCCCCCTTCCCCACCAGCCCGGGGCTCCCCGCCTAGGCAGCCAGCCCACCACCCACCCCACGGCCGGTGCCGTGGGTCCCGGCAGCGCCCGGCGAACAGGTAGGCTGTGCCGGCTGTGGGTGCTCTGCCCTGGCAGCCTGGCTCATGGTGGGAGTAAGGAGGGGACCAAGAGCCCACAGGGCTGGAGTGAAGAGGATGGAGATGCTGGAGGGGTTTGGGCTGCGCTGGGGCAGCGGTAAGTCGGGCTTTGCTGGAGGATGGCTGCGGAGCTGCTCGTGGGGCAAGGGCTCATGAGGAGAGGGGCTTGTGGACACAGCCCTGGGCGTCAGCACGCCGGGGGTATTTTGCCCACAGGCGAGGAACGCGTCCCACCCAGCACGGCGGCGGGCATGGCACACGGGAAAGCCCGGCTGCGCTCTCCCAGGGGTTAAACCGCCTTGCAGGGAGCTAAATGGAAGGTGTGGCAGCACGATAAGGTTGGCAGGGCTGGGAGTGGGGCAGAGGCACCCAAGGGCGTACAAGCAGCTCCGCTTCCAGCCAGGATGCAGGGTGGGATCCTACCCCCCACCCGGCTGACGGCTGGGCAGGGTTGTGCCCGTGCCCTGTGCCACCGGCTGCCTCCAAAACCTGGGCCAGCCGCCGTCCCTGCCCTTGGCTGAGCTGGCTGGGGAATGGTGCTGCCTAAAATCCCCTCTCCTCCTGGGGAAGACACCCAGCTGCTTCGCCTCCTTTGTTCTGTTTAAAGCGATATTTCAAGAACAGCTTTTTTAAAGCAACCTGCTGCTGGACCCTGCCATGCCTCCCTCTGCTTTCCCGGAGCCTGGAATAGCCCCTTCCTCCCCAGACCCTCCAGCTAAGTTGCTGCCGTCTCGCAGAGTGGCGAGAGGGATGGTGATGCCAGCACCCTGCGAGCACCAGAGGATGCTCTGGCACCGGGCAGCGGTGGGTGCTGCAGCCCCTCTTTGGCCGCTGGCAGCAGCGTGTGCCCGTTGTAGGTCTCCCCTGGTCTGTAGCGTGGGGTGGCTCTGGTTTCCATCCCGTTGCTCCCAGCCGCCTGTGGGGATGCCCAGGAGATGAGCGCGATCCCCCCGCTGCTCTCCAGCGCCGGCAGGGCGGTGGGTTCGTGGCTCAGCCTGATCCTGGAACCATCCTGCTCCTTCCTCCCCAGTGGCTCCAGCAGCGGTGGGTAAGGAACCGGGCTCCAGTCTGGAGCAAAGCGCTCCTCCTCCCGGCAACACGTCCTTCCCTCCATCCCAGTGTCACAGGGCCACTAATTCATTTTGAAACAAGGAGGGACCTTTAGCAGCTTCTGGCGATGCCCAGCGTAGTGCAGAGCTGGGGTGTCACCTCTGCAGTCTCCACGCAGCGCCCATTCCGTAGGGCAGGAGACGCATGGGGAGGGAGAATGTAGCAGGGCAGTTGAGTGCACGGTTGTCTTTTTCCCACTTACTGGTTTCCAAAGGAGCTGAGGTTTGGGATCATGTTCCCTTCTCCATTCCCTTGATTCCCAGTGACTTCTGGGCCAGACTGGGCTGGGGACACTGGTCTCCGCGCATGTGGAACATCCTCCCCTGACCCAAACCCACAGGAAAGCCGGAGCCACCGTGCTGCAGGCACTTGGTGAAGGGATCTCCCACCTCTCTGGCGCCTGACTGCTCTTCTTGTGTATCGGCCCATCTCTGCCCTCTGGAAACCCAGCACAAGCCTCCAGCTCTTCCCAGCACCGAGCAAACCAGTTCCTTGCGGAGGGCAGCCACTGCGCTCGCTCCCCTCGCCTGAACCTGATGTGGGTCCCCAGCCCCAGCCGCCTGCGAGCATCCTCGGAGGAACGCTGCGGGCAGGGTGCGTCGGCGAAGGGCTCATCCGGGCTGCACCGCCGCCGGCAAAGGCATCGCCAAGGGCCCTCTCCGGGCTGGGACTGGCCCGGCTCCAGCTCCAGCCCGGCTCAGCGACTCCCATCCCACCGGCTTCCCTCCTTGGGCATGGCCACGGATGTGGGGCCGGGGCCAGAGGCTGCAGCTGGAGGCCGAAGGCTGCATCTCCCCACCGGGGCGGAGGGAGGGCTGGGGCGGCGTTTATTTACGTGATGCTGGAGGAGAAGGGGGGAACTGGCAGCAGGATTGCTTGCAAATGGGATTTCTGGGAAGTGGAAAGCTGGCGTGCGTTCAGCCTGGAACTGTCCTGATTTCCAATTGGAAACATCCCACGGTGACTAAACTTCATTCAAGGGAAGATCTCGTTCTGCAGAGCCGACGCCGCGCTGCCAAACTTGCCCGCGGCGTTTGCGCCGTTGCGGAGGTGGCTGTGGGGAGGAGGAGGAGGAACGAGACGAGGGCTGTTTGGTGACACAGAGGCATGCCCTGTCCCCGTGCCGGCTTTGCACCACCCTGGGAGACTCCAAGGGTCTGGTCTGGAGGGGTGTAAAGGTTTGCAGCTCCCTCTGCTTTTCCCCCAGCAAATTCCCTGGTTTTCCCCTGCAGCTGCCCCCCGGGGCTGCTGTAGGCTTTGTCGGCTTCTTAGGACATGGTTGGGAAGCTGGGAAGGAGCAGTGATTGGGAAGGAAGTGGTTGGGAAGCTGTAACCAACTGCCCTGGCCGTGATGGGTGTGGTGGGGTGGAGGTGGCAATAAAACCGGGACCGTCCCATCCGAGGGCGGCGAGGGAATCGCTGCACGCATCCTCGCAGTGGTGCTAACGGCCGGGACGAGCGTTTCGTGGCTGTTGGAGGAGGCTAATGGCTTCATACGGCACCACGCTGCAGGTAGCCGAGCTCTCGGCAGGTCCAGGCTGACCTGCCCCAGGATGGCTGCGCTGGAGACAGGAGCTGGCAGATCCCCCGGGAAATGCCCGGCTCCTCAGCGCCCACATCCTGGGCCCAGTGCCTTGTTCGGCTGCGGTTTATGGGACCACTGCAATTTGCTGCAGGGAGCTCTGATTTATCTCCGCCTCCGGAGACCTGCTCTGGCCGTGTCAGCTGGCACAGGGCTCACGGGGTCGGATGCGGTGCGATTCCCCCCCAGGGATGCCCTGTGCTGAGACGGCACCGCTGCCACAACCGGAGGCACGCTCGGCAAAGGCAGCGGGTCCCAAGCCTGTGCCTGGGGACTGGAGGGGGCCTGCGTGTGTTTGGTTTGGTCTGTTTGCTTAAGACCAAACCTTTCAGTCCCAGCTGCCCGGAGCCGGTGCTGGCCCCGTCCTTGAGAGCTCTTTGGTGCAATGCGCTTGCACAACCGAGACGCGTGTGCCGTTGCGTCACAACCTGGTTACAAGCTGTTCCCTGGCCTGTGAAGGTACAGGAGCTGATCTAAAAATGGAGAGTTTCCCCATATACCGCCATCACACCCATGCCGACGGAAGGCGAAGCGTGGTATTGCGCTAGGAAGGCAACTGGGACGGTAGTTGCGCTGCTGGGAGGATGACGGGCTGCCCATGATGACAACCTGCTTCGCCGTGGCATGGGAGGCAGAGCCGAGCTCAGGGCTAAATCCCCACGGGCACGCGTGGCCATGCTGGGCTGTCATGGCCCATCAGACCGTGACGACGCCCGGGGATGCACCAACCTCTTTGCAGAGACCCGAGCGCGCCGCTGGCCCCCACCCAACCTCGCCGCTCTGGCAGGTGTGGGGCTCCGTGCTGGCACGGCACGGCACGGCACGGCCGGCTATGCCAGGAATGTGCCGAATGTGTCGGGACTTGACTGCGGGAGGTCGGGGCGCGAGAGCAGCCGATGAGTCACCTGGAGGGCTGGCAGCGGCGCGGGGAAGCTCGTGAGCTGGGGCAGAGCCAGAGCTGCCACGTCCCCCTGACCCGGAGCCTCCCCGATCCCAAACGCCCGTGGGAAGCGTGCCGGTGGCGCTCTGCCGGGGTCCTGTGGTGGTGGTGGCGATGCCGTGCGCGTTGGCAATGGCGGCGTTAGCACCCCAGGATGCTGCGTTTCCGACTTTATTTTCCATCCGTGTGAGCGCACCCGTTTGCCAAAGCACTGGAGCGAGAGTTGCCCGTGGGAGATCCGACAGCGGAAAATTGGTCATTTAGAGAAAAACAATCAAGAGCCTCCGCGGGGAGCGGCACAACCTGCCGTGGCTGATCGAGCCCAAGCTGGGGCTCACCCCGCTCCCCGTCCCGGTGGGCTCAGAGCAGCACCCAGCTCTGCGGAGCCTGGAGACCCGCTGCCGGGAGCACGGGGACGTTTGATTTCGGCACCTTGCACCAGAGCATTGCTGCACCCTGCTCTGGGCCCTGCGCCCTCCCAGTGCTCCCAACCCAGGGTGTTTGCAAGGAGCTGTTGGCTCCATGTCCTGCGTGGGTGTGGGGAATGTGAAATTTGAAAGCCGTGCCCGTATGAGAAGGGGCCGCGAGTGCGGGGGACCGAGCCCCGCTGCCGGAAGGTCTCATCCGCGTCTGCCTCTGCGCTTATGTACGGCTCGCTCCCGTCTGTGGGTTTTTTAGCCGTTTGATGGGCTTATATCATGATGAAAACCATTCCCACAGCAGCCCTCCGCTTCCCAGCCTGCGCGGGGTGGTGCCGTGCAGATGTTTGTCCAAAGCTATTTATGAGCGTTCGCAGCCCGGACGCCCCCGGGGCCGCAGCTGGGGCTGCAGAAGGCGAAATTCGCTGCGGCTTGGTGTCTGAACGCCGGAGCTGGGCTGCGGTGCCGGCAGGACGACGTGGGCTGTGAGTACCTCCAGGCTCCTGGGAGCCCGTGCGAGCTGGGGTGGGGATGAGGACGGCGACTGAGCCCCTTCTGTGCCCCTCTGCATTTGCTGGGAGACACGGCGGCTGCCCCGGGCTGGCCAAGGCGGCGAGGGCTGGCGTGGGATGCTCCTGGGGCAGTGGGGACTGGTGACACCGGCAGGGCTGGGGATCGGGGGGGACAGGGGTTTGCTCCCCAGGTGCCGTTGCGGCCCGGGCTGTGTGCGGGCAGAGCAGGGCTCCGCAAGCTCCTGGCGATGGCACGGCCGGAGGTTAATCATTCAACCCCTGCGCGGGTTGGGTAACGCAGCCCGCGGTGGCGGGGGGGGGGGGGTGACAGGGACATCTGTCCGTCCGCTTGCCAGATCTCAGACCTGGCAACAGCCCCTGCGCTCCTCCTCCAGCTCCGGGTGCCTGTGCCCCCTCTCCATGGGGATGCACGCGGCGGTGATCCCGACAGCCCCCGTGGGTGCCGCAGCGTTCGGGAGACCCCGGTGTCAGGGCGCTGGCGGCACCGCGCGCCTGGGGAGCCGAGCCGTCCCCCGGCACGGCCGAGGGAGCCAAGAGCTGCGGCCGGTTTGTAAACATGCTGGGATAGAGTTACAGCCACCGATGTTCCTTGGAAAAGCCGCGCGAAGGGAAAGCACTGGGACCCCTGAGCTGAGAGATCCCGTCCCGCGGCGAGGAGGGGATGGACGCGGAAGGCTGTGGGGCTCAGCCTTGGGGTGCACGGAGACGTGACGCTGCGGGAGTGGCTGAGGGTCCGTGGCAGGCGCGGAGCCCCTCGGAGACCCCTTTGCATCCCCGGCGGGTTGGGCTGCCGCACCGCAGTGCCGGCAAAGGGGCTTTCGGCGCGAGCGAAGGATGCCTTCCCGTGCTCGTCCCGCAGCGGCACGGTGCTGAGGGGGTTAAGGCCGCCAGCAGCTGCCGTGGCGGTTAATGATTGATACCGATGACGGTCTCCATGGGCTTGGAAGGAAATCATCTACCCTGGCCCTGCAGAGCCACCGGCTTGGCAAGCAGGGTGGACGGAGGGGACGCGCGGTGGCATCGGTGAGTGTGCGCGTGTGGTGTCGGCACGGAGCCCGTCCGTGGCACACGTGGGCCATTGTCTGCGGCCGATGCCTGGAGGCGGCTGAGAGCAGCCGGGGACCCAAGGGTGGCCAGCACGGCGATGGGTGCAGCTGGAAATCGGGCGGGCGCGGTGGCAGCAGGGAAGGCACCGCAGCGCCCGTGGCTGTCAGGATGCCGGTGTGATTATCGTGTGCGGTGGGTTAAGCAGGTGCTGAGGATTTGTCCCAGCAGGATTTCCCCAGCGCCGCTGCCATAATCCCTGCTCCTGACGTGACCTGGCAGGGGCGAGGTTGGGGCCAGGTTTATTTTGATGCCTCGGACCGGTGATTGCTTCGGACAGGTATTGCTGCCCGCTGGCAGTGGTTCCTTAAAGAGCTTAGCAAGAGGTTTAAACCCTCCAGGTCTGGGTCTGGCTTGCGGCTCGGGGGCTGCGTTAGTGGATCGCCTTTGGCAGGGGTGTCGCAGCTGCCCAGGCACCTCTGTAGCCCTCGGCCAGGTTTCGGTGGCAGCGCCAAGCCGTGGCCCTGCCACCCTGGCCCCCTGCATCCCCAGCACCCACGATCTGCGGCGCTTTCAGGTTTGTGGCCCCTCTCCTCCGAGCCCCACACGTGCGTTTGCATCTGTCCGCGACTGATTTCATCCCTGGGGGAAGGATGCTTGACCGGTGACGCCGCAGGACGGGCACCAGCTGCCGTGGCACTGCCCTCTCCTGCGTGGGCACGGTGGCTTGGGGAGCCTGGTGATCCGGTGCATGGGGGGTTTGGCTTCTGTCCCCAAAAAGGGACATGGCTAAGTGACGTGGGCCACTTGGATCTGCTCTGCCCTGGGTCCTGGCCCACCCTGTCCCACCACTGTGACACTCCCCAGATATCACCCCATGCCTATGGGATGCTGCTGCGCCGCCCTGAACTCGCCGTCAGCGCATTTTTGGCCGGGCTGTCCCTCTGGGCCATGCCTGTGATGGAGCCGGGGTTGCCAAGGAGATAAAACACAAACTCCCAGTGCTTTTGTGTTTTTCCCCGACCCCAGCTGGAGCGGGAGCTGGGGACTCGCCCTCCCCGCCACCCGCGATGCTGGCTGCCAGCAGCCGCTTTGTTCTCTGGAAATCCCCTGACTTCCCCCTGCTCCCGACCATCCCCGCTCCGCGGTGCCGAGGACGGTGGGAGGCTTCTCCCGCTCTCCATCCCCGTGGACTCCGGCCAGCCGGGATGTCCCCGCTCGGGGCCACTGCCGCTCCCGCGCCAGCCTGGCTGCGTGGCGGCGGTGACGTCGCGTGCGGGTTGTGGGCGCGAGGCAGCCGCCATCTGACCTCGCCGAGGACTTTGCCCCGGCTCAGCAAGCCCGGCACAGCAGCTCTGCTGCTTCCCAGCCGGATCCAGCTCAGGATTTTCTGCCTTCTCTCCTGGCAAGGCTCCCATGGGAGACTCGCAGGGTTGATGGCGAGTGGAAGCGGATGGGAAAGCCTGGCCTGGCCGCGGCGCTCGCTGGCTGCAGCCTCTCACGCCGAAATCCTTGCGAGGCGCGTGGGGCAGAGCTCCGCGGGCGGAGGCCGGTTGCTCCGGAGAGGCTCTCGCCGGCGTCGGCGATGGGTGGCGAGCCTGGGTGCTCCCTGCCTCGGCACCGCGGTGGCGGCTGACGTGTGCAGTTTGTCACGGGGGTGAGGTGGCAGAAGGGACGGGCGCTGGGACTGGCACCCTCCCTCTTGGGGCCTTGGCGCTGCTCGGCTGTGCCCCCGCGCCGGCACCAAACCGCGACGCCGTGCGTGCGCGGGAGCCTGGTTTCGTTAGCGCCGAGAGCTCTGCTCCCTCCTGGCCCCCTGCCCCGATGGACGCCGTGCCGGAAACGCTTGCTCAGCTGGATGGCGGGGCCGGGATGAGGACAGGGATGAGGATCTGGAGGAGAAGCGGCTGCCGATCCCCGCCGTGCCTGGAGGTGTGGAAGCCAGGAGCATGACGGGGATGGGCCAGAAGGAAACCTCAGCGTGCGGCTCCGCATCGTGGTCTGGCTTTCGAGTGCCCACAAACCGCTTTCTTCCCAAAGGCTGATTTTTCCGGCAAATCTGGGATTTCCAGGGAAATTTTCCTGGCGCTGGCCAGGTACGGGGGGGTTTCTCACAGCTCCCCATCCTCCTTTGCCTCCATCTCCTCTTCCTCTGCATCCTTTTCTCCTTTCTGCCCTCTCCAGGGCTGGCATATACCTCTCACAAGTCCAGGGTAATTTGGAAATCCCAAGCAGCATTTCCCACCAGATTGTGGCCCAGGCTTTTGGCCGGGGCTGGCACAGGACGTCCTGCAGCCGGCTCAGCCCTGCCGAGGGCGCGGGCAGTGTGCAGGGTTAGTTTTTATTTTTTTTTCTCCTTGACTCATCCAACGCGGGCTGAAGTAGCTGCAGCGATGGAGCAGCCCGGGGCCTCGCTCGGCAGAGAGCCGGAGCTGGGGACGGCCCCGCGCGGAGACGCCGGAGCAGCCGAGCCGCTGGCGCTCGTCCCCCGGCTGCAGCGACTCCACCAGACCTGCTTGCGCTCTGCCTGCAGAATTTAATTTAATTTAATTTTTTTTTTTTCCTGTTGTATCTTGAGCACGCGCATGGGGCAGAGCTGAGCCCCCTGCCCCCCCTGCGCCGAGCGGGACGGCCCCAGGGGTGTGGAGGATCTGGTATTTTAGTGCATTATAATGCATTTGCTCCTGTCCTGGGCTCCCCTTGCAAGATGAGACTCGGCAGTTTGGATTTGCACATCCGAGGGTGGATTTTCTCTGCCAGCCCCCTTGCAGGGGCTGTGGGTGACGAGGTGACCCCGCGTCCCTTCCCGTGGGTGCTGAGTGCTGCAGTTAACTGAAAGGAAAGGCTTTTCAAGGGCTCCGGTCAGAGGAGAGGGATGTGGCTCAGGAGGAGGAGGAGAGGTGAAGAAAGGGCTAGAAAAACAGAGGAAGGAGGCCAACGCGCAGGGTGTGTCTGGCCGGTGGCCACGCGAGCCCCTTGCTTGGGAGCTGCCTGGATGCTCGCCCCGAGAACACGGGTAAGATCTCCAGACGAAGGGTTTTCATTATTGCTTTGGAGGGGGGTTGCAGGCAGCCTTGGCTGCCTGCCTCGTCGTCTTCCTCCTCCTCCTCCTGCTGCCTGCCGCGGTCCCAGGGTGGCAGTCCCCTCCGTCCCAGCCAAGCCCCCCCGAGGGGGCCGGGGCCGATGAGGGTGGCGCGGTGCCTGCCGGAGCTGAAATACGGGTTGGGGCGCGGGAGGACGAGGCGGTTGGATCCCCGTGGCGCGCAGCCACGACGTTAGCCTGCGGGGAGCGCTCGAAGGGGAGCCCCGCGGCTCCAGCGACGTGTTCCGGCTGAGCCGGTGGGGAAGGGGTGGCTGGGCTCCCCGTAGCCCCCCTGCTCAGTTCTGGATTTAGGGTTTTGGCAGGCTCCAACGCCTGGGCGGTGAGCCTGCACCTCCCCTCCTTCCCGCCTGCCGGCCGCCAGATAACAGCCAGGAGCCCCGACGCCCCGGGGAGGGCCGCGGGAATGGTTCCCATTAGCTGATGTCTGCCGCACGCCGAGGGGTTTTGGGGGATGCTGGGCTGCGTCCAGCCAGCCAAGCTGGGCTTGCTGTCTGCTCTGGGAGAGAACCCCTCCTGCCCCTCACACCAGCGCTCCGGGGGCTTTTTCCAACGCCCCGGGTGCATCCAACCCGCCCTGCGTGCGACGAGGAGCTCTCCCCACAGGGATGGATCCCAACGCAGCTGGATGGAGCACGGCTGGCATCACCCAGCAGCCCCACGGCCAGGCATCCGGGGGACCCACTGCTCCCCAGAGCTGCCTGCCGGCACCCCGGATGCTCCAAGCCCCAGCGTGGGCTGGTGCTGGGAAATCGCTCCCTCCTGTCACCATTTCACCTGCTTCTTCCCAGCTGGGGCAGAATTAATTCTCTCACACCCTCAGCTGCAGCTCAGAGCGGTTATAAAGCAGCCCACCCTCCCACTGCTCTGGTTGCACCCAGTGCTGCTCCTGTGTGCCTTGCAGGGTGATGTGGGTGGGGGGTGGCACCCGTGACCCTGGGGGTCCTTGGGCTTTGTGCTGGGATGTGCCCCAGCCGTGCTTTGTGGCTCATGAGAGCTGGAAAGCTGTGACCTTCGTGGGGCTGTGGAAGGGTGGGGGGGTGACCTCCTGCTCCCAACAACCTTCAGCTGGGGAGGGGGAAGAAAAGCAGCATCGAGTGAAAGTTTTGTTTTCTTCAGTTATTGCATTTATTCCCTTCTCTTGCTCCCTAGCTTTAAGAAAAAGCAAAGGAAAACTTTTGAGGGTTTTTTTTCTTTGATGTTTACCCCAAGGAAAAGCACCGGCTCTTCTCTCCCGGGAGGTCTTGGGGGAGCCCCCCACCCTTGAGCTGCTGTTGGGAGCCCTGGAGCGTGGCCGCTGGATCGCCCGTGGGGGATGCGTGTCCCTGCCCATCCCCGGATACCGATGACTGTGAAATAGCCCAGCTGGTGCGGGGAGAAGGGCGCCTGCTCCGGGCTGGAGAAGCCAGGCTTGAACCCGGATTAAAGGCTCCCAAGCCTGGCGCAGCCCCTGTGCTGTTGAACTGGGGTGATGAGGGGGGTGAAACCCCCACGTTGAGGGGGGACGATGCCTCCGGTGCAGCCCGCTCCGTGGCTCCTACCTCCAGCGTGTTTGGAGCCACCTTTCCTGCTCTTGCCAGACCGTCCCCAAAAGGGGGTACAGCTTGGGCTGCGCGGTGGCCACAGCGCCGGGTAGGCATTGGCTTTGGCACACGGCGGAGGGCTGGCACGCGCCCGTGAGCCGTTGGGGGACCTTGACCCTTGGCTGCGGAGGGTGGCGGTGATGGAAGAGGGAGTGAGTCGCTGCAGCGGGGACAGCCAGCGCTGGTGGGTTTGGCAGCGGCACGGGCGCAGGCATGAGGTGGGTGCTGCAGTGGGCAGGTTTCTCCGTGCACGCGCGTCTCGCCCTGTGGCTAGTGGCCGCGGGGAGCAACAGCCGCAGCGCTCGACGACTCCGTGCCCAGACCCGCTCCGGCCCAGGGTGCCCTGAAGGGGTGGATTTAGGTGTTTGAGCGCCGTGTTGGCACATCCTCTGCCCGCGCTGGGGACGTTGTTCCCCACCACCCTCCTGGCAGGGACCGCTTGTGCCAGCCGAGGAGCGGCAGGAGCATCCCTGAGCCCGGCACTGGTGCTGACCCAGCTTGCCCCAGTCTGATGGACTGGTGTAGCTGTAACTTCAGGGCGCTGGTTTGTGGGAGGAGCAGGTGGATGATGCAATGGCCGGGCCGGGGGTGTCCCGAGGTGGTCGCGGGGCGCTGGCGGAGCGGGGACGTGGTGTGATGGAGGCCAGCTGGCTCTCAGTGCTCTGCTTCCTTCTTTGGAGCTTTCTTTGAAATGTCAGCGTGCCTGCCCCCCCTCCCGAGGCATTATCATAACAGTCCTGATGGATTTGCATTCCCTTTCCAAAGTGCCCTGCCCAGGTGGAGGGTGGGTCACCCCAAATCCTGCTCCCAGGGCTCCCCACTCGACCTACCGGGGTGTGAAGGGCTCCCTGGACTTTTGGGGGTGCTGGAGCCCCGTTGCTGGATGCCCTGCAGGGTCCCATGTCACCCCCCCCAACAGCTGCTGCGTTTTTCGGTGGTCGGTGCTTGTGCCAGTCCTGCTCCGTGGGATTTTTCTCTTGGCGTGACCTGGGGAAGGGATGGCAGCGGGGGGGCGGAACGGGGATGGTTTGGGGACAGAAGCAGGGGGAAGGGACGCAGGCAGTGAATCCAGGGCAGCGGCAGAGCTCGTCTCAACGCAGCTGCCTCCATCGCCGCGACATCCCCCACCTTCCCGGGCGGCAGCCCCCCGTGCGCTGCTGCCCTGCCGGGGTGGGGGGGGTCCAGCAGCCCCCCATCCTGCCCCTCTCGCCCTTCGCCTGCCGCCAGCTGCTCCCCAGCTCTGCACCTGGGCTGGGGGAGGCGGCGTGTGCCGCGCTGCCCTTCGCCTCTCCTCTGCGCGGGGACGCGAGCCGTTTGTCCTCCGTCGCTCACCGACTGCCTGCCGCACACCGGGGCTCGCCAACCCCGGCTGTACCGGAGCCCGCCGGAGCTCCGTCACCGCTGCCACCGGGAACGCCAATGCCACCGGCGCAGGGCTGGGGGGACTGGGACGCCTGGGAGAGGACAGAGAGACCCTTCGCCCGCCGCCGGCGTCCCCCCGCCCGCGCGGGGCTGCTGGCCCCATGGCACATGCCGTCGCTTCGTAGCATGGCGGCCGGCGGCGCGGGGCTGGCCGTGCCCACCGCTGCCGTGGTGGGAGCTGGGAGCCGCCGCTGAGCTGGGAGGGCCCCCGGCATCATGCTGAAGTTTCGGGCGGACCGACGGGTGAGGTAGGACCCCGGGGTGGGGTGGCGGGGGCCAAGGAAGGGGATGGCGAGCAGGCGGCGGTGGGAGACCCTCAGCCCGGGCAGTGGCTGCTGCATTGCAGTGCTGGGAAGCGATGTGAACTCGGGAGTTTCTGGAGCGGGGTCAGCCGGGGGAGCTGCTGCCAGGAGCTGGTTTGAGGAGGGTCCCCAGCCATTCCCGGGGTCTCGCTGGGTCTGGGGGCAGACTTCGTGGTGGGAGGAGGCACCAGGGTGGGTGCCAGGAGGAGCCGTGGGGGCTGCAAAGCAAGGTGGGTGTCATGGGCTCGGTAGCGGGGTGGGAGGGAGTCCAGCTGCGGTGCGGGGTTGCAGGCAGGGTTGGGGGGACATCCCCAGCTGGGGTTTGGGCGTGCTGGTGGGTCCTGGCAGCCCCCGCTTTCCCAGGCTGGTGTGATGGAGGTGCCGCTTGCTTGGCGTTTGCACCCTCCCTATGCGTCGGCGTCGGGGTGGGGGGGCCGGGACCTGCCCCGCTACCCCCACGTTCCGCCCCTCCAAAGTCACCTGCGGGGGGCAAACAGCCCGAGAGGGGCTCCAGCCCCGCGTGACAGAAACCCTCTTTGCCGCTGTCGGAGCGTGGGCCGGGCAGGCTGTGTCTGTGGAAAACTTGTGTCGGTCGTGGCGCAGAAAAGCCGGGGTGCCTGGGAGGGTTGGGGAGCGAGTGCTGCCCCTCGTTGCGGGGTGTGTATGCATTGCCCGGGTTTTTAAGGTGACCCCAAGCGAAGGGGAAGGGCTGGTGGGGGAGAGCAGTTCCGTGGCAGGGTGCAGGATGGGACCTGCAAGGGGGAGCGGCTCTTGGCGAGGCTTTTTTGGGCAGAAAGCAGTTAATATCTTCAGAGCCTGGCTGGAGCCCAGGTTGGGGTGAAGCCTGTGCGGATGGGATGGTCTTGGCAGCTGCGTTTCCTTGCTCAAACTCCCCCTGTTTTGCTGACGCGCAGAAGTTCAGCAGCGTGCCGGGCCGTTGGCGTGTTGGCTTCGCGGGTGGCCGGTGGGCAACCACGTCCTGGCGCCCGGCAGCTTCGGGAAAGAGGGATGTCACAGGGATGGGATCCGATGCAGACTTCCCGGGATGGAGCCCTGAGCCTGCGGCTGCACCTCGTCCTTTCCGCCTGACGCAGCCCCAGCAGTGAGGGCCCCGGGGATGCAGCGCGTGAGCGGGTTCCTCCGCCGGAGCAGCGAGGTGCCGGGGTGCCCGGCAATACCGGCTCTGCGGGATGGGGCAAACGCAGGAGCCCTGCCTCGCTCCTCCCGGCGCTGCTGGGGAGCCTTGCACCAAAACAGCATCAGGGCTGGGCCTGATCCAGCTGCAACAGCTTGTGCTGGTGGGTCCTGGGCTGATGGTCAGGGTGCTCAGCCCTGCATGGCCAGGTGACCCTGCTCTACACTCGAGGTGTTTTGGGAAGCGGCTCTGGAAGCAGCAAGGGAAGGATGTGACACTGGGGACGTGGCTGCAGGCACAGCCCAGGATGTGGGGCTGCTGCTTCTGCAGCGACTTCTTCTGAGTGGGGTTTCTGGAAAAGTCTGGGATGTGCCCACAGAAGTAACGAGGGCTCGGCGGCTGGAGACCTCGTTTCAGCTCCCAGCGAGGCGGGCGCTGTCTGGGAAACGCCGGTGAAACGTGCTGAGCACAAGCGTGGGGCTAGCGTGGGTGTAGGGGAGGGCGATGCTCGGGGCAGGGCGCGGGGAGCCAGCGCCCGCGCAGGTGTGGGACAGCGAAACGCTGGGATTGGAGCAGCAAATGTGGTGCTAAAGGAAAGGAAAAGGGGTTCTAGGGGGGGACAGGGACAGGAGACACTAACCGCCGCCCCGCCACTGTCTCTCGCAGCCACAATGAAAGGCGGAACACGTTCCTGCACCCAGTGACGGGACACATGCCCGAGGACAGCTCAAGACTTGACTTGCAAAAGTAGGTTTGCTCCCCATCCCCCTGTTTTCGGGGCTTGGGAGTGGGTTGTGATGGGGGACCAAGGTGGGCTGGGACCCACGCGGACGGCGGGGGCCAGCTCCTGCGGGGTGGCGAAACGCGGCTCTGCTGACTCAGCTCTCCTCCCGTGCCGCAGACCGACCTTGGACATGTCAAGCAAAGCGGGCGGCAAGCGACCGGCGACCATCACCAGCGAGCCCTCCAACCACGCCATGGTGGCGGAGGTGCCCCCGGAACGTCCCGGAGGCCGGGTGGGTGGCTGGAGCCGTGCGGCACGGCCAGCGGCAGCGGAGATGGGGTGCCGGGGGCTCCCCAGGGGACTGAGCGGCTCCTCTCCCCCTCTGCAGGCTTCGCGCTCCTCCCGCAAAGGCATCGCTTTCGGGAAGCGCTCCAATTCCATGAAGAGGAACCCCAACGCCGCCGTGACCAAGAGCGGCTGGCTCTACAAGCAGGTACCCGTGCCCCTCGCCAGGGCCGTGCCGTCCCCTTCCCGGCGGCAGCACCCGGTCCCTGGGCGGGCGCCGTCCTCACCGCCCCTCTCTCGCAGGCCAGCTCGGGGGTGAAGCAGTGGAACAAGCGCTGGTTCGTGCTGGTGGATCGCTGCCTCTTCTACTACAAAGGTACGGTGGCCGGTACCTGCCCCGGCAGGACCCGGTGGCCACCAGCCAGGCACCTGCAAGCCAAGCCTGGGCTAGGAGCAGGTTTTGCCAGGGGTCCAGAGGTGACAGCCGGACGGGGAGCGGTGGCCGTGCACCCCGTTACGTGGGCGTTTCCCGTGCCAGGGACCCGAGGGGTTAATGTGGGTGCCTTCGAGGGCTTTGCTGGCAGAGGGTGGACATGAATAATTGAGCAGGCTGTTTCCTGAGCCCGGCTGAGCCAAGCAGAGCTGCCGGGGAGCAACAGGCAGTGGTTTCCCACAGGTGGGCTGCCCGCCCACAGGAACCCACCCGTGTCCCCGCAGCAGCTCACGGGTCTCTGCCGGGCCCCCTCCGTGCGTGTAACCGCTGCGTTTGCTCCCCGCAGACGAGAAGGAGGAGAGCATCCTGGGGAGCATCCCCCTCCTCAGCTTCCGCGTGGCGGCCGTGCAGCCCTCCGACAACATCAGCAGGAAGCACACCTTCAAGGTCAGTGGGTGGTCGCGCCCGGGGCTCGGAGGGGGACGCAGCACTGGGACAGCGCTGGGGTGGCGGTGATGCTGGCAGGACCCCCGCTGCTCCCTTTTCTTGCTTTCTTGGTGACGGGGTGCAGAGCAAGGCAGGGATTCCCCGCGCGCTGTGCGGTTGTGCCTTCTGCCTGGGGAACTGAGCCACGCGTGGGGCAGAGCAGCGTCTTCAAGGTCACCTCCTTCGCCCAGGCCTGAGCTGCCCCCGGGCTCTGCCCCTCGGGGTGCCCTGCAGCCCCCCACCCCAGGGAGGTGCTGGGTGCAGGGCGAGCGAAGTGCTGCCCTCGCCGGCTGAGCTCTCTCCCCTCGGCATCGCTGCTCCCAGCCAGCCTGTCCCCGCGCTTCTCGGCAGCGCTCCCAGACCAGGCATCGGGAGGGGTCCACACCTCCTCTTTTGAGTTGGTTTTTTTTTTTTTTCATTTTCATTCATCAGCCGCTGCAGTCAGGGCTCTCCCGCGCTGAAGGGGCTCGGCTTCCCCGGCACCGCGTGGCACGCTCGTCGGCGTCACCGTGCGCCTTCGGCATCGCCGTGCACCTTCCCCGGCCCTGGTGCTAGCGCTCGCTTGTCCACGCGCCGATGCACGGGCCGCCTCCTGCTCCTGCGGACTTGTGCACGAACCCGGCGTGCGCCTGCCTGCCCTTTGAGCGCGGCAGGAGCCGGTGCCTGGGGTCCCCGCGGGAGTTTTTCCAGTCCAAGGGGATGGATTTCTGTAGCTGCCACCCTTAAACCTGCGTTTAGGCTGCGGTTCCACTTGCACGCAAGGGTTTGGAGGGGGATGGTTTTGTTCAGGATAGAGAGGGTTGACCCCGTCTCTGTGTTTCCTCCTCTCTCCGCGGGCGAGGATCCCCGGACGGGAGGTCTCTCTTCGTCCCCATCGGCCACGCCGGCACCCAGCCACTGCCTAGGTAGTACCTTCTTCTGTTCCTCATGCATGTGGAAGGGCGAGGGTCCCGCAGGTTTGCTGGCACGCTCCGCTTGCGCTAATGAACCGGTTTGGTTTGGTTTTTTTTGCTCTGGCTGCAGAGCTTTCAGAGGCAGGAGCGCATGGGGGTTGCAGGAGGTGACCCCGCGCCTGGCACGGTGGCTGCATGCTCTGGGGAAGGGGATGATGGAAACCCAGCGGTGGGTTTTGATCAAACCCTCAATGATTTTTTTTATTTTTTTATTTTTTTTAAGAGATTGAGCCCTGAAAGTCTTTCAGGGGGGAAAAAAAAAACCTCCTGCTTCCTCTGTTTTCTTCCTCCTCGCTGTCTCCCTTCCCTTTCCACAGAGGGGGAGGGTGGAAGCTTTGAAAAGGCCCCAAGAAGCCAGAGCTGCCTCCCAGCGCCTTCCAGCTGGAGAGTGGGCACCAGCATCTTGGACCAAAAGTGAACCTTTTCCCCCAAAAATGTCCTCTGGGCCAAGAAGCCACCTTCCCCCTAACCCTGCATGAATGCTAACGCTCTCGTTGGGATGCAGACCCCGCGCTTGATGCCGGCGTGCAGGAACCTCTGGGAAGAGCGGGTCCCGAGCATCGCTGGGGGCAGCCATGGGGACCCGTGGCCCCAGGGGACCCCCTGCGAGGGGACGAGGGCTAGCTGCCTGCAGAGCCTTCCTCCCGCTCGGCGCCGATGAGGCTGGGGCAAGGGAGGGAAGGACGGTGCCTGGCTTCTCCTGCGGGAGCAGGACCTCGTGCCGTGGTGGAAATGGAGCTCTCACCCTCCTGTCTGTGTCTCTCCCCACTTCTCTGCCTCCCTGCAGGTGACGGTGTGCTGGGTGGAGGAGATGCCGGCGAGTAACGAGCAGTCCCTGTCTCCCCAGGCCGAGCACGCCGGCATCCGGACCTACTTCTTCAGCGCCGAGAACACGGAGGAGCAGGAATCCTGGATCCAAGCCATGGGCGAAGCCGCCCGGGTGCAGATCCCCCCTACGCAGAGGTCAGCACCCGCTGTCTCCCCACACCACCCCTCTCCCCAGCTCTCTTGGAGATGGGGGGGACGGCTTGTGCGGCCTGGCCGCAGACCTTCTGGGAGCGTGAGGGTCCCTCTGGAGAATGGAGCTGGGGGAGCGTTGGCCCCACCAAGGCTGAGGGAGGGACAGGACGTTAGCAGCCACCCCAGGGGCACTGCAAAACGAAGGTAACCTTCTCTCCTGTCTCGGCATCCCCCAAGGCACGAGAAGCCAGACTCTGAAAACATCCCCCCCAGCAAACACCACCACCACCGCAACGCCGCCCACCGCGAGCACCCCAAAGCCGACCCTGACGCCAAGACCCGGGGCGAAGGCGACGGCCGTGGCTCAGAGAAGATTGAGAGGAAACCGGAGAGGACGGAGAACAAGAAGGAGCCCTTGGCCAAAGCCAACGGCATCGCCGGGCAGGAGATGCCTTCAGAGCCAGGCAGTCCTTACCCCGAGGCACCCCGGGTACCGGCGAGCGTGGAGCGGCCCCCCCAGCCCAACGGCTGGCCGTACTCATCGCCCAGCCGCCCCGGCAGCACCGCCTACCCCCCGCCCGATGGGGAGAGCGTGGTCCACCGCCGGGGCTTCGCCCCCCGCACCAACCCTGAGAAGATTGCCCAGCGCAAGAGCTCCATGACGCAGCTGCAGCAATGGGTGAACTCGCGCCGGGGGGCCGTGCCCCCCGAGGAGCTGCGGAGGTGAGGGGCTGTGGTGGGCTGGCCGGGAGCAGAGGGGGGTCCTGCTCCTTTTTCCCAGGGCTGCCCCTCAGGTGATATTCTGGGAATGTTTTTTTCCCCCTTCCCATCTGCTTTCTCCCCTCCTGGAGTCAGAAAATCTCCTTTCTGGGCTCATGTGTAGGCTCGGAGCTGTGCGTGGAACACCCCAAAAAGCTGAGCAGGGTGGATTTTAGAGGGGAGGCCACCACGGGGTCCGTGGGAGGAGGGATGCCAGCCAGCTTTCCGGACGCTGTGTCGGATCTGCCTGCTCTGAGGCTGTCCTTGCTCACTGGGGCCCCCAAATGCGGACCGTGGGCACCGCCTGGGCACCAGCCTGGCTCTCACGGCTCTCTTCCCCACTCCAGCCCCACCAGGTTTTACCCCGTGTCTCGCCGGGTGCCGGACTACTATTCCCCCTACTCGCCCCAGTACCCCGAGGATTACCAGTACTACCCGCCCGGCGTGCGCCCCGACAGCATCTGCTCCATGCCCGCCTACGAGCGGGTGAGCCCGCCCTGGGCGCTGGAGGACAAGCGGCATTCCTTCCGCAACGGGGGCTCCTACCAGCTCCGCGACTGGAAGGAACACCCCGCTTTCGGCCGACAAGACGTCCCGCTCTGGCTTCCCGGTCCCGGTCGGCAGCCGGCTTACTTGGACGAGGTGGATGCAGCCTCGGGCTCTCTGCGACGGATGTCGCTGCAGCCCCGTTCCCGCTCCGTGCCCCGCTCGCCCAGCCAGGGCTCTTACAACCGGCCGCGGGTCTACTCCCCCGTCCGCTCGCCCAGCGCCCGCTTCGAGCGCCTGCCGCCTCGGGGAGAGGAGATTTACGCCGACCCCACCACCTTCATGATGAGGCGGTCCATCAGTTCTCCGAAGGTGAACGCCTGCTGCTGTTCGGGGCGTACGGGGCTGGAGGGGGACCCTCGCTGGGGATGGTGGGGCAGGGATGGTGGAGCACAGCTTGTCCCCTCTGCGTGCACAGCCTGGCATCAAGATGCCACCAAGTCTGTGGCTTGCAGCAGCTCATGGCTTTAGGTCCCACCTTGCCGTCCTGCAAGGTTGTGGTTGTTCCCTCCTGGCTGCTGCTGCGAGCCTAGAGGGATGGGATGGGATGGGATGAGAGAGGAGCTGAGCCTGGGGGTCCTCAGGGCCACCACACTTGATGTGCTCCTGAGGAGGGAGTTCTGGCATCCCTGGCTCATCCCCCAAAGCTGGACCTGACCGTGTTGTAGGGCTGGGGTCTGCCCTTGCCTATGCTTTCTGGCCTCTCACGTGTCTCTGGTTTTGGGGTGGCGGGGTCTCCTCTCTTCTCAGTACGACTACCTGGGGGACAGACGGCCCATCCCTGCGGGAATGTATCCGTACCACTACCCGGCATCCCCCACCGTCCATGACAAAATGGTACGTATGCTGCTGACACCAGTGTGGGGGGGTGAGCCCCAGTGGACTGGGGTACGCAGAGCCCCCCGGGGAGGTGGGTCCACTCGGGGACTCCTTGGTTGGAGAGTTGAGGAGGAACCGCTGCGCTCCAGGGACGGCTTTGTGGGTCAGAGCTGGGCAGGTTGGGACCACAGGTCCTTTTACTGGTTTCTCTGGTCCCTCCCAGCTGTACCCAAAGGAAATCCTTATGGAAAGGCCCACAGTCCCTGCCCTACAGCCCCGAGGTCTTGGGGACAGTGGGGCACCCGTGGACCCCTCTATGCCCTGCGGTGCTAGGCCAGACTCCTCACCCCCAGGGTGGTCCCCGGCCGAGGCTGCCGCGCACCCTGCACCTCTTCCCCTCTTGCTTCCTCACTTCTGGCTACAGCTGCTGCTTTTTTCCTGCCTCGTGTTTCCCCTCGGAGCGCTGAGGGGTAGAAGCTGGTGGGGTGAGACCGGGAGGTCCCCCCACAGAGCACGGTCCCAAACTTGCGGGGCAGGACCGCAAGAGGAGGGAGAAGCACGAGTCACCATCAGCCACCCACGCTGCCATCCATCCTTGCTAGCAGGGAAAGGGCCGTTGCCTTTTCCCGGGCACCGCGAGCCGGGAGGAGAGCGGGTGTCCCGCGGGGCACATCCACGGCGGCTCTCCCGGCTCCGTGCCGGGGAGGTGCCTCGCTTCCCCAGCCCAGAGGTCTTCCCATTGCCGTAGCCTTCACCTAACCGCTTTGCTTCTTCTTTTATATGTTTGTGTGTGTTCGTTTCTTGCCGCGTGCCTGCTGGCTCCTGGTAGGATGAACTTTTAGACCTTCAGTTGCAAAGAAACCTAGAGTATTTGGACCAGCAGGTAGGCAGAGCTGGCTGCGAGCCTCACGCTGCTTACGTCCCCGTGTGCCCGGTCCCCAGCGGCATCCCCTTCCCTCCCAGCACAGCATCTCTTCCCCTAACATCCATCCTCACCCTTCTTGGCATTAAAGCAGCACGAGTTGTCTTTGGTTTGCTTCTTCCATCCTTCCCGTCTGCAGCGTCGCTCATTGCTTGGCAGAAACTTTCCCCTGACGGTGCCTTCTGTGTGGTGTGCTGGAGTCGGTGGGGGGGTTTTGCGGGGAGCTGGGGCAGCTTCCCACCTGCCCTGGGCCTCGGGGAGCTGCCCCTGGGGTGCAGGGGAGGCAGCCGGCTCGGATCGGTGCAGGACACCGGTGAGCAGTGCCAGCGTGGCCGTGCTGGACGGCGTGTCCCCACACCCAGCGGTGCCTCCGGCATTGGTGTGAGCTGGGCCGCTGAGGGGGTCCCAGGGCTGGTACCCCACACGCCGGGAGTGGCTGGGTGAGCCGTGGGGAGCTGGATGGGTGCGAGGTGGTTTCGGTGATGCGCTGGCCCAGTTGTTCCTTGAATGCAGTGTGGGCACGAGGTGCCCGCCGAGAGCGATAGCAGAGCAGCAGCTCTCAGGTTTTTGCGGCGTTTGGAGGAAAGCTGTGAAATGACTTCATCCCAGGAGCGAGGCGGGGGGAATCCGGCTGGGAGAGACCCCGGGGACTGGTGGGGCACCGGCTGGAGCCAAAGCCGAGGACGGGAGCTGTTGGCCAGTGCTGCCGCCCAGGCGCTTGCCTGCAAAAGCCAGGCGCGCATGAAGGGAGCTGCTCCGGAGACAATCTCGTTAGCCTGCAAATCTTCATGGGTGCAGCCATCGCCAAGATCTGTGTCTGCCTTGGAGCAGGGCCGAGGACGGGCAGGAGCGCTCGCTGCAGTGAGAGCTCTCTGGGTTTGCTCACGGCTGTCGGCGGCAACGCTCGCCCTCCCAGGTGCTTTAAAACGCTCCCTAAAAAGGCTCTGCCTCTCCTCCTCTCCCGCTGACTTCTGGAGAGACCCATTCGTAGTCATGCTGTCGAGCATCTCTTTTTTTAAACAGCTTGCTGCTTTGTTTTCTCTCTCCTCACTCATCCGGTCGTGAGGACGGCTCCCTCAGCTGCACCCCGCCTCTCTGACCTGCCCCCAGTTGGGGTTTGGTCCCTGGGTTGTGCTTAAACTGCCATCGCCCCTTGGACCTCGAGGGTCGTGGCTGTGGAGCGTGTGGGGCTTCCCTTGCATCGGCTGGGCTGTGGGCTCCCGCAGTGAAGCTGCTGGTTCCAGTTGCTCCACCATGCAGGACTGAGGGACCCTGTGGTCGTTGCCGGCCGCGCGTCCCGGCTGCAGTGCCATCAGAGCAGCAAAACCCCCCAGGTCACGGGGATGTGAACAGGGCTGGGGTCGGTCCCGCTCCCACGGAGGGCTTGGCACAGCGCTGCCGGCCGGCTGCGATCTGGGGAGGCGTGGATATGGCGAACACCGTCGCATCCTTGCCCCGCCTGGCAGCACGGCCGCGATGTGCCGTCTCCACGGGAGATTGCTGGGCTGGAGATGGGGATGCTGCTGACCCCAGCTCCGGGCTTCAGTCACCTTCCCCTACGCTCGGAGCTCATCTGTGCCTTGAGCGGGGCCATCCCAGCCCCGGCTCTGCCGTGAGGGCAGGGCACCGAGCCATTTGTCAGCGCAAGGAGCGGGGCCCGTCTGTCTGTCTGCTGGGACCACGCCGTGCGTTGCAGCCGCGGGCGTCTCTGTGCGAGCTTGTGTCCGTGTGTGCGGTTTGCTGCCGTCTGGCTCAGAACTGGCTCCGTTTTATCTGTGTCTTCCCCTCAATGAAGTTTCCAGGGCGTGCAACCAGCCAAGGATGCTCTTGACTGCACCAAACGGACCAGCAGCAGCCCGGGGGCAGCCCCTGGGACATCTCTTGGAGGTGGCATCTTGCAGCTCGATGCCCCGAGGGTCCTGGACTGAGCCACCCCGCTGGCATCCGAGCGCCGCAGCGCGGGAGCGCATCTCCGCTGACCTCTGACCTTTCCTTCCCTGTCTGCCGCAGATGAGCGAGAGCGAAACCCTGATCAGTATGGTCAACAGGATGGTGGAGACCTCCCCACCTAGGGCTCAGCTCTACATGCAAGTAAGGCTCCGGGCGCCGGGCCGTGCATGGCTCGTGCATGGCAGCCACGCCGGCCGCCCCCCACTCCATCCCCGAGGTCACCTCCTGCCATTCCCACTCATACGGACTCTGGCATCCATGCGGCTCCGGCACATCACGCTCTTGGGGACCCGCTAGTCCATCACAGGCTTTGCTAATCCATCCATGAGCCATCGCGAGCCGGTAAATCCTTGTGCCGAGAGCACAAGGTGGGGACGCAGCGGGCGTGGACTCTCGTCCTCTTTTGGGCCGGATTCAGGTGCTTTGCTCGCCCGCTTTTTGCCGTCGTGAGTCGATGAGGAAAGGAGAAGGTGTGGGGTGACTTAAAGGCAGCGGCATCCCTATCTGCCAGGTTCTGCCCCCAGCCGCCCCCGTTGGGGGCTGTTTGCGTTCTCCGATGGTTTTTAAGTGGCTCTGAAGCAGGGTCTTGCTTTCTAGCGATAATCATCCCCTCCTTCCTATCTTACACCTTTCATCTGGAGATCTTGGAGGCATTTAATTGGTGAGGTCCCATTAGTAATTTAGATTTCCAGGAAAGGAAAGTGACTCACGGAGGAGCCAGATGGTAAACTCGCAGCTGCTGATTTACAGGTGTTTCCACTCCGCTGAGTGGGGTTACAGCTCAGTCCTTCTGCCTCCGTTTCCCTGAAACGGTGGCAGTTGTACGCTAGGCAGTTAATGATTCACCAGGCGTCTCTCTGACTTGGCTCGTGGCACTCTGCGGAGAGGTTATCTCCGGCTGATTCTGGTGGTACCAGGGCTGGGAACTGGGAGGGAGGTTGAGCTTTCACTGGGCACGGCTGGGGTGAGAGCTCCAGCACCGACATCCCACGCTGCCTGCGGCCCCCGCTGCCTCCTGACCGATGCCGGCATGTGCCCGATCATGCCGAGCATCCGCCGCCTCCAGAGGGTCGGCTCTTGCCTCTCCTTCCCCGCTCATGGGGATGGGGAAGAGGGGCTGGGAGCTGCCTCCCTTCCCAGGGGCTCCCGGAGCCGGGCTCACCCCACGCTCTGCTTGCAGGTGACCCCCTTCCCGGAGGCCTACAGAGAGACACTGCACGCCTACAAGATAAGCGAGCAAGACACCGATGTAAGAGCATCCGTCCGTCCTGCGTGTCCCACGTCTGCCCCGTGCCGTTGTCCCCGTCCCTTGCCGCAGGGCTGCTATCCCCGCAGGGAGAGCTGTGCCGAGCGCTCCCGCACGCCCGGGGTGGGACCTGCTGCTGCCCCAAGTGTGGTGCGTGCCGCTCGGGGGAATAAATCCTCCGTTGAGCTGAGCTGCGTGGTCTTGCTCCATGTCCCGATTTGGCCAGTGTCACCCTGGCTGGGGCTGGAGTCCCCACAATCAGAGGGGCGGGCTGGAAACCCTCCCCGGGACCACGCGTTGTCCCATCAAACCAACCCCGCGGGCCGTGTCCCGGCTGCGTCCTGTCTCTCCCAGCTGAGCCCAGAGCCGTTCGCACGGGTACCCCCCGCGCACCCCGTCGCTGGGCTCTCATCCTCTCCTCCCTTTCTCTTTCCCTCCCCGGGACAGAAGCTGCTGGGGAAGCTCTGTGAGCAGAACAAGGTGCTGCGGGAGCAGGAGAGGCTGGTGCAGCAGCTCCGAGCGGAGAAGGTATGTGGTGGGCAGCTCCAGCAGCTGTCTGGGGATGAATCTGGCTGCACGGCGATGGCCGTGTCCAGGCAGCACCTTCGTGGTGAGGAAGCAATGTGTCCCCCTCTCTTGGGGACAGCTCAGCGGGGACATTTCTGAGCTGGGGAGATGCCCTGGCCATGCCACCATCCCAGGACTCTCTGTGTGTTAATGGCCTGTTCAGGAGAGGGACCGCAGCTCCTGCACTGGCCAGGCTCTCACAGCTGCATCTCCCTCCCATCCCTCCCAGGAGAGCCTGGAGAGTGCTCTGATGGGGACGCACCAGGAGCTGGAGATGTTTGGGAGCCAGCCCGCCTACCCGGAGAAGCTGCTGCACAAGAAGGAGTCGCTGCAGAACCAGCTCATCAACATCCGCGTGGAGCTGTCGCAGGCCAGCACGGTAACTGGTTCCCCTCCGGTTCACTCCCTGGCCATGGCACTGTCTCCCCCACCCACCACGGTCTCTTTTCTCCATTCCTGGAAAAAAAAAAAAAAACACCCAAGAAGGGAAATCCCCTCGGCTGGCAGGGGACCCAGACAAGCCAAAGTCCCTCAGTGGGGACAAAGCACGTGGACCCTCGTGGTGTGGAGTAGCAGTTGGGTGCAGCATCCTCGTGCTTTCCCAAGTGCTCCCAGGCTGTGCTGGCCAGGGCTGCTGCCAACCAGGGGGGGAGAAACTTGCCAAAGACCCCCTTACCCACCCACCTCATCCCCCCCAGGCCTTGGCGAACAGCACCGCCGAGTACGAGAGCCTGGAGAGCGAGGTGTCCGCCCTGCACGACGACCTCTGGGAGCAGCTGAACCTGGACATCCAGGTGAGCAGGACCCCGCCGGCCCCAGCGTCCCCCTTCCATCCTGGAGGTCCCTTTGGTTGGGGTGGAAGCCCCTCTGGTTCCTTCAGCCCCATGGAACCAGTTTGCCAGTGGCTGCTCTGTGTGGAGCCCTTGGTGTCCAGCTTTGGCCATGGGTGAGGGTGGAGGGGCTGAGGAACCGCGGGTGCCGTGGAGGAGCTGCAGCCCGGGAGAAGAACGGTGGCTCCTGGCACAAAACAATTCACAGATGTGATGGCTCTGACCCCGTCCCGGGGCTGTGTCTGCCTCAGCTGAACACCCGTGGATCCCACGGCGTGGGGTTGGGGTGCAGGGGGGGTGGGAGCCGCTCTGACCACTGCCTTTTCTCCCCTCCAGAACGAAATGCTCAACCGGCAGATCCAGAAGGAGATCTGGCGGATCCAGGACGTGATGGAAGGGCTGAGAAAGAACAACCCGTCCCGCGGCACGGACACTGCCAAGCACAGAGGTGAGCGGGGTCCGTCCCCTACCCTTGCGCAGCAGGAACCCCAGCGTGCCGTAGCTGGGGAGCACCTGCTCAGGGAGGTGCACCCACTTATTTTGGCTTTTCTCCACAGCGGCCATCGGCCCCTCGGGGACGTACAGCTCCAACAGCCCCGCCAGCCCCCTGAGCTCGGCCAGCCTCACCAGCCCCCTCAGCCCCTTCTCCCTCGTCTCCGGCTCCCAGGGCTCGCCCACCAAGCCAGGACCCGGCGAGGTGAGTGCGCCGGGGGGTCCCTAGGGAGCCCCTTGCCACCGTCGGGTCCCCAGCCTGGCTCGCGGGCTGGCCTGAGCCCTCGCTCTCGGCGGATGGATGGGCACCGGAGGCAGAGATGCTCAGCTCCAGCCATTTGCTTCAGGACCAGCTCCTGTTGCCGCCGTGGTGGCCGCCATGTGAAGTTTAGGGTGGAATCTGGGGACTCCTCAACCCCACCTGGGTGCGCAAAGGTGGTGCCAATGTCTCCTGGGGGCTGCCAGCCCCAAGCCTGGGACCCCCTCACTTGGGCAGCCCCTGAGCCCTGCCTGGCCCCGCTGCCCTGGGAAGACGCGGGGCAGCGTGGGTGGTGGGAAGCGCTGTCCCCTCCAAATTGGGACACAGAGACCACGGGGGTGGCGGCCGGCTGCTCTCCCTCCTCCTTTCCTTGGCTCGACGCTTCCACTGTGTGTTGTCTCCATCTTTTTCTAACTCTCTCTTCCTTCCCGGCTCTCAGCGTCTCTGCTCTCACGCCTCACGCTCCTCTCCACCCCAGGAACCGGGCCCGCCTCGACCTCCCCTCCCCAAGTCCTACGTACCCCTGGAGTCTCCTCCGACCGTCCCTCCGCTCCCCGGCGACAGCCGCCTTTGGCCGTACCCCACTTCCCCTTCCTGGCAGCAAGGCAGCGAGGCGAAGAGGGGACAGGTACCGAAACCTCTCCAGAGCAGCCCCGCAGCAGCGGCCCCCCTCCTCTTCCTCCCCGAGACATCAGCTGGCAGGGTTTTGGGACAAAACGGGCGATGGGGCTGCCCAACCTCTGCCCTGGCAGAGGGGACAGGGATGGCGTGGAGGTGGCACTTGGCTGGCGGGCAGCAGCACGTGGCTGGTACCTGCCCTCTCCAAAGGAAGCAGCAACGTTCCCCCGGCCTCACCGTGTCCCTCCTATCCCTGCTAGGTCCCGTGCACCCACATGCAGCACCCACCGCACTCGCTGAGGACAGGGACCGGCTCCTGGGCAGCCCCCGAAGCTGCTGCAGCCCCCACTGTCAGCCCCTCTGCTTTCCTCCGCCCTTGCCTCTCTCGCTGTCCTTCCGCTCCCCGCCGTGCGGTACTGGCATCCTCTGCCAATGGGGGTGACCCCCCCGACCCCCCAGCTGCTGGGCAGACCTGGATTTGGGAATTCCTGCTGATGTCTCGGCCGTGCTCCGGCCGGGGGAAGGGGCCGGGTTTGGACAGCCGGACACAAGTGGCCGGGGGATGAGGATGCGCGTGGTGGCCGTGCTGAGTCGGGAAGGGTTCCGGACCCCGCGCGGCTGCAGGGCGGCGCAGGTGCCGTGGCTGCTGCGGATCTGTGGGGTGCAAAGGGCGTCGGGATGCATGGTCTCCATGAGGAGTGCAGGGAGGTTGACAGGGCCATGCTGGGCTCCTCGGCTTGGTGCCGTACCTCTCTGTTGTGCCCGGGCCCTGGCCAGGCTGTGCCCTGGGGATGTAGGAGGGGAAGGACCCCAAAAATGGCCCTTTGCACAGTGCCTGCCCTGGCTTCCGCCCCCGTGGGACCCCACAGGCATGGCATCTCTCTGGACCTCAGCGCACAGCCAGGGTGTCTCTGTCCTGGAGCTCCCGGGTGCCACCTCCGAGCCGTGGTGGGATCGTCACCCCCGCAGGGAGCTTTTTGCTGCGGAGACAGTGACCGACACACAGCCTCGACGGGCTGGGGCGTAGCGGGGGCGAGAGCCGCGGAGCAGCCTGTCTCCCCCCAAGTTTGGAGTGCGCTGGTACCGCCGGGCTGGTGTCCGTGTGTCCGTCCCGTCCTGGGAGGGCGTCTGCAGGCTGTGTGTCACCCCGTGGCTGCGGAGAGCAGTGGATCTGTCCCCAGGCAGGACGGGGTCTCACCGGGAACCTGTTTTCCCCCACAGCCCAAGACGAGCTTTGAGCAGAGCAAGAAAGAGGTGCAGCGACCGGTCCCACCCGGACCCCAGGCCGAGGGGCTCTCGCAGAGCCGGCAGGAGCTGGAAGCGGAGAAGCAAGCGGCACTCAACAAGGGTACGGCACCGGGGCCAGCAAGTCCCGCTCCAGCGGGCTCCCTGTGCACCCAGCGTCTTGCTGGGACCCTGCCCTTGGTCCCCGCAGGGGTTCAGCCTGGTGTTTTGGGTTTTCTCTGCAGTGGGCATCGTTCCACCCCGGACCAAGTCTCCAGCGGAGGAGGAGGTGGTGCCCACGGCCGGTGTGCCAAGGAGGAGCGCCGGCGGCATGGCCAATGGGCTCAGCCCCCGGGTAGGGTTTGCGTGGGGCAGCGGGGCTGGGCTAGCAAAGGTGGGGGCTGTGTCGCAGCAGATAGGGGATCCCATCCCTGCATGGGTCCGCATCTCAGCACCCAGCTCCTCGAGACCCCCCAGGCTGTTTTGGCACCTTCCCCCCACTCCAGGAGCAGGATGAGCATTGCAGCACTGGGGTGGATGGGGCTGGACCCTGCTGCGGGCAGGGGTGCCTGACCACGGGGCTGGGCTCTCCACAGGAGAGACCAAAGAGCGCCGTGTTTGCCACTGAGACGAAGGTGAAGATGAGCGTGGAGGAGCAGATCGACCGCATGAAGCGGCACCAGAGCGGCTCGATGAAGGAGAAGCGGCGCAGCCTGCAGCTCCCCAGCAGCCAGCAGCCCGATGCCCCCGGCACGAAGGCACCCGCCTCCTACAAGGTGGTGAGTCCCTGCACCGGCTGCTGGGCTTGGGCAAACCAGCCCCAGGTTGTGCCTGAGGTCCCTGACGGAGCAGAGGGGACACTGGGGGCTGGGGAAGGGAGTGGGCGCTGGGGCAGGGGACAACGTGCCGTCCCGAGAGGGCTCAGCGGGGCCGGGGTCCCTCGCAGGTACGCCGGCACCGCAGCATCCACGAGGTGGACATCTCCGACCTGGAGGCAGCGCTGCGCTCCGACGACCCCGGCAAGGTCTACGAGACGCCCCAGGAGGAGATCGCCCGGCTGCGCAAGATGGAGCTGGAGCCGCAGCACTACGACGTGGACATCAACAAGGAGGTGAGGACGGGCCATACCGGGGGAGCCTGGGCACAGGGCATCCCTCCCTCTGCACCCTGCACTGGGAGTTCGATCCACCCTGTGTCCATCAGCGTCCTGGAGCCACTGGCCATGCCAAAACAGGGGCTGCCCTTGCCCAGCTGGGTCGGGGTGGGGCGGGGGTGGGCGCTGTAGAAGGGCCAGGTCCCTGGCGCTTGGCTCAGCCCTTGCCGCTGTGCCCAGCTCTCCACGCCGGACAAAGTCCTCATCCCCGAGCGGTACATCGAACTGGAGCCCGACACACCGCTCAGCCCCGAGGAGATGAAGGAGAAGCAGAAGAAGGTGGAGAGGATCAAGACCCTCATTACCAAATCCAGGTGAGGCTGCCGTGCCTGTTGCCCACGCTGGGCGTCCCCCACTGTCCCGTTGAGGCTGGGCACGAGTGGTAATGCCGCGTGCTCTGCGCAGCCTGCAGAACGTCATCCCCCTGAGCGAGGGGGAGGTGGACGCCCCCCAAGACCCCGAGACCCAGCTGCAGGAGCAGGAGAAGAGGATAGAGATCTCGTGCGCGCTGGCTGCCGAGGCCTCTCGCCGGGGCCGCATGCTCTCGGGTAAGGCACGGGGTGGGCACGGAAGGTCGGAGCCCGCCAGCCTCACCGGAGAGCGCACCGCAGGGACCGTGACGTGCCAAACGGGCAGGGCGAGGCTGGATGCAGGAGCAGCTGATGGGCTGGACAGGCAGCAAGAGCGAGGGGCTGATACGGGCAGGAGAGCGGGATGCATCCGTCCTGGCGCAGGGCATCCCTGCGCAGTGGGAGAGCCAGGCTGGTGATGCCGGTGGCTGCCGGTACCCTGCCCGCAGTGCCTGGGTCCTCCTTCCCCCGCAAAGCGTCGTGGGATGGAGCGCTCAGATCTTGGCACCTTGTTGAGGAGCGCTCACGGGATGGGAACGCCTGGCCGTGCCCAAGCCCGGAGCAAGCGTGGTGGCACGCCGTGCCTCGTCCATGAGGAGCCCTGCGGGGAGCTCACGTGTGCGCGCCGCGGCCCCGCGCCGCTGTGGCAGTTTGTCCTGACTGTGCTTGCTTCCCCTCTCTTCCTTCCTCTCCGTCTCCTCCCCTCCGCTAACCTCTCGCTGGCTCGCCTCCTTCCCCGCGCCGCTGCCGGCAGCTTGTGTTCTTCATGCCCTTCTCCCATTTCTTGTTTCCAGCTCAATGCGCTACCCCAAGCCCTCCCACCTCCCCAGCCTCCCCGACTCCACCGACCAACCCCCTTTCGTCTGAAACATCCCGCGCCGCCGACAACAGCCATTTTATGCGTGTCTGAGCCATGAAGTAAGCACCTCTTCTTTCCTACTTCATCGCATCCTCCCTCCATCCCAGGGGGCCGGGTCGGGGGGTAGGGGGGGTCCCCTGTTCTGCGCCCCGTGTCTGTCCATTGCTGCTTGCTCCAGCTAACGTCTCCTGAGCCACGTCAGCCCCATCTACTCCCATGGACCAAGCGCAAGTGTCCTCCAAGGTGAAACCCCCCCGGGCTGGGTCAGTCAGAGACCCCAGTGTGGGCGGGGGGGGGCCATGCACAGGGATAAAGGAGGGGAGGGTCTCAGGGCCAGGCTCTTGAGGATGCCTGCCCTGGCACATCCACTTTGGTGGCTGCGAACTGGGGGAATGCAGCGTCCCCCTGCGTGGTTGAAGGTTCCCGCAGGGAGCTGGGGCTGTAGACCCCAGTCTGTAGTAGGGTTTCCCGCCAAGCAGGGCAGGGGAGGGGTCTGTGGGGTGGGCACAATGGGCTGCCCCACCACTGGCCGCCCCCTGCGTAGCTCAGCCCTGCTCTCCTCTCCCTCCAGCTCAAGCCTTGGCTGCTGCCGGCGCCATCAAGTTCCACGGGGCCACGTTTTAGCGCCCTGACACAGCACCGAACTTCTCGCCATCATTTTCGGTTCTCCCGGAATCCCCTTCCCTCCCACCGACGGCGAGACCCCCCCGACCCCCGGCACAGCCCAGCGGGGAGATGCATCGCCGACAGCACCGGCCGCTCTGCCCCGAACCGGAGGAGACGTGCGGGTGCCGGGAGGCCGTCAGCTGGAACATGGTTCCCGAGGAGCCCCCGGGCTGCCAGCCGGCACAGGGACAGATCAGCGGCATCCCAGGCATCAGGCTGGTGTGAACGGCCAGGCGGGGTCCCCAGCGTGGGGCGCAGCGACCATCTCCCTGCCTAGGACTCCCTGGGCTCCTCACGCTGATGGGTTGGTCACTCAACGGTGTACGAAGGGGGTCTTCTGGGTGGAGACCAGCCAGTCTCCACCATGGGTGGTGCTTCCACCTTATACTGGACCTGGATGCTCCATCTCTGCTCCTCTCAGACTCCTCTTCCTCTCCCCTACGCCCTGAACCTGCTTTTAGGATCTGTCTGGTTTGGGGGGTGGTAGCCTGGCCTGTCCCATCGCTCCTCGCTGTGGTGGCTCAGCAGGAGGAAGAAGGAGCTCAGGATGGATGGAGACAGGACCACGCGGAGGACAGGGAGATGCCCAGGGGAGCGGTGTGCTCAGGGTTGGGACGACATGAGGGCCGCCTGGGGCACCGGCGCCCCGCTGGCACGGAGCAGGTCTGGGGCAGGGACGGGGACGTCGCACGGGAGCAGAGGGCTGGGGCGCAGGGCGGGACGGCGAAGCTGCGGGTTCGGCGGGGATTCCTCTGCGGGGATGGGGACGGTGATGAGAAGGGGGAAGGGGCTTGGAGCCAGCCGTCACCTCTGAAAAGGTGTCTCACCCCAAGACCTTCCCGTTGCACTCCGGACCCTTGGATTTGTTTGGTTTTCCCGTAGCGAGTTTACCGTTTTCTGTAGCTTTCCGAAGGGGGGAAAAAAAAAAAAGCTGGTTCTGCCTGGAGAAGTGGAATCTCAACGTGAGGTTGTGCGGGTGGCAGGGCTGGGACAGGATGGAGCTCAGAGCTGGGCACCCTCCACCCCACAGCTCTTTCCTTAACAGCCTGATCCCGACACCCCCCAGCACCCCTACCCCGCGTCCCCCCATCCCTGTCCCCATCGCCCCCGCGCGCCCCACCTCAGCAATACTGGTAGGATCCCAGCAGCCCCCAGCCCCCTTCTGCTCCCGCGCTTCCCGCAGCCCTCTTAGCTCATAAAGCTGGCCCTTTATTTTGCTATTACATGCCTTAATATATGTTTTATGGAAATTCTACATTTATAATATATATCTATATTTGTTTTTTTCTTCTTTTCTGGGAGGTACTGTTTTGTGCTGAGCTCTCTCTCCGCAGGGTTGTCGGCACCAGCCCTGCCCATGAGTTACAAAAGCAGATTCTTTGCCAATTTATCAGAAAAAAAAGAAAAAAGAAAAAAGAAAAAAAACTATTTAAAATATATATATTTTTTCTGCTTTTATTAAAAGCAAATTTATTTAAAATAAAATATAAAGAGACTGTATGTTTTAAGAGACGACGCGTTTATTTCCCTCCCCCTGAGTGCAGTGGCGTGGCGGCCGGGGCTCCGCAGCTCGTGTAACCGGGGCAGACCCCGCTTACACCGGCTGTGGGGACTCCGCCGGGGACCGGCAGATCCGTAGGCAGCAATTCCTTCCATCTCTGGGGAACTGGAAGGGGTGAGGAGCATCCCAGTGCTCCTGATCCCGGCGTTCCCAAAGCTGCCGGCAAGCTCCGGCTCGGCGTGAGCCCACCCCGGTGCCCCGGGACCCCCCATGGCTGCCCCATTGTGGAACCCGGTGGTCGTTATGTTGTGGTTTTTGTTTGTTTTTTTTTTTTTTTTAAAAAAAGAAAAAAAACCTTATTTCTTAATTTTATTTTGGTTATTATTTTTCATAACACTTCATATACCAGTGACTTGTAACCGAGAAAAGATTTGCATCGGGAGGAAATCTATTTATGCACTGGGGGTGGGGGGAAGGGAGGCATTTGTTTCCTGGGTTTTTTTGCTAGTGTTAGAGAAATAAAAGTATCTAAGAAACAACGAGGCATCAGCGTCTTTTGTCTAGAGGTGACCTCAAATAACAACTTTGATATTAATTTAATATCAGGGGGGTGAGTGGCTGCTGGTAAGGAAGGGTCTCACCCTGCCCCCAGCTCACCCCAGGGCTGGTGGCACCATCTGCTCCGGTTCCGTGGGGTCGTTTTCCCACGGGAGTTTATTTTAGTTATTTGTAGGAATAAAAATCGTATTTGTACCTGGTAAGTTGGTGTAAAGCCGAGGCAGGGAAGGGGATGGTTGGTAAATGTGTGGAGCTGGTCCCCGCAGGCTTTCCTGAGGGAGGTGGGCGTGGAGGTCCCTGTGGGGCGGCTCGGGGGTGGCACGTGCCACGCGGGGACCCTGCCCATGCCCCAGTGACAACGCTGCGGGGAGCTGGGCTCACATCTGGGGGCTCACAGTGCCTCAGGTACCACTTGGACACCACAGCCGCGTGCATCCCCCAATTTTGGTGGCTGCTCCAAGCCATCCCTTCCCAGGGAGGGCAGAACCACGCAGGGACCCTTGGCCACCAACCCCTGTTTATGTCACCCTGCAGCGATGCCTGGCCATCGCGTGTCGTGTCCCCCCCCTCAAAGGAGGTGTTGCTGCCGCGGGGAAGGCGCTGCCAGGCTGTTAATGATTTGCAGGATGACGTGGGGGCTAAAGGCCTTTCCAAGGGTCACGGCCGGGGAGGCACATGGAACGGCGGCCGGCCTCGCCACCGCCAAGATGGTGCCTCTGACCGACTTCCAGCGTAAGTGGGCGGGCGGGCTGGGGTGGCCGTGTCCCGGCGGCGATGCCCGTCCCCGTGGGACCGGGGCGCACCGTGGGGATGCTCAGCAGCACGGAGCCAGGGCTGGAGGCTGCTGGTCGGGGTCGTCGGGGCAGAGAGAGGGTGCAATGGCCAGCATTGTCCTGGGGCGAAGGGATGTGGTGGGAGCACTCCGGGGACCAGCACTGGGGTCCTGCAGAGCCGGGTTTGCCCCTCACCATCTGCCCTGGGTCTGCGTGGGGAACAGCAACCAGGGAGGTGCCTGGCTCAGCCAGAGAGCATCACCAGCCTCTCCCACCCGCTGCCTGCACCGACACCCTTTGTGCCGCTGTTCAGAAAAGTGCTGGAGATGACCTTCCCGTTTATTTTTCCTTTGTGGTTTACTCTTTATCTGACAGCCTAGAGGAGGTTCTGGGGCACCCAACAGCCTCCCCAAGGTTTGGGCAGGTGGGAAGGCTGTTTCTAAGCCTTGGAGACAAACCCAAAGCACATTTCTGGGAGGGAACAGGACAGGGAGGTGCTGAGGAGCACGACCACAGCCCGAGGTGGGACCTGAGCTGTATGTCTGAGCCCTTGCCTCAGCCCTCCTGTCCTCCATAGGGATCGGCGTGGGACTGGTCGGCTTTGGCCTCTTCTTCATTCTTTTTGGGGTGCTCCTGTACTTCGACTCGGTGCTGCTAGCCTTTGGGAATGTGAGTACAGTGGGGCCGGGGCACCCCACCACGGGCACTGATGCCCAGAATGGAGCCAAGGGTCCATCTGAGCGGGGCTTATCTGACCCACTCCCCTTCATCCTCCCAGATCCTCTTCCTCTCCGGCTTGGTCTTCATCATCGGCTTCTGGAGGACCTTCACCTTCTTCTTCCAGCGGCCAAAGCTGAAGGGCACCAGCTTCTTCTTTGGAGGGGTCCTCATCGTCCTCATGCGGTGGCCCCTCCTGGGCATGCTGCTGGAGGGTTATGGCTTCGTCACCCTCTTCAGGTCTGTCCCACCATGCCTGGCTATCCCGGCACGGCGTGGGGGCCTGGGGCTGGAGAACAGGAGCTGGGTGATCTTCATGCCCTCCAGCGCTGGGCAGAACACCTGCTGCTCCCATCCCAGCAAAATCCTGGCACAGGGCTTAATAGAGATATTTTTTTTTTTTTTTTATGCAGGAGTTTTTTCCCGGTGGCTTTTGGGTTTTTGGGCTCACTGGCAAACATCCCTGTGCTGAGCAAGGTGAGCAGAGTGCTGGGCATGACTCTCTCGGGCAGATGCGACCCCTTGGTCCCCGTGGGGACCCTTGCAGTCCTTGGAGAATATCCATCCCCACCGCCGTGGTTGGGACCAGACAGGGAAGGTCACCGCGGTCTCTTCGCAGCCCCCGAGGATGCACCTGGGGATTTTCCTGCTAATCAGGATCTGTCCCTGTTGCAGCTCTTGCAGAAGGTGGGAGACAGCAGCTCTGTGGTGTGACCTGCAAGACGGGCCACATGCCTGGAGACAGGACGGCGCGACCGAGCCCTGGGTCCATCTGCCCTGTGATGCGCTGTCACCTCTCTTGGCCCCGGGACCCTCAGTGCCGGCCAGAGCCACCCCCACTGTGGCCTTGCTGCCCCATGGGGCTCCCGCAAGCAGCTTCTGAGCGAGGCTTCAGTGACCAAACGCTGTGCCAGACAGGCTTCTGGAATTATTAGCATTATTTTATTATTTTTGTCTTCCCTTGTTGAAAGATTTGATTAAAAAAAATGTGTCTGAGGCCAAACGCAGACTGTGCTCCTTTCCTGTGATTCAGGGCTTGCTCCAGCTCTGGCATCTAATTAGTGTCACCAAGAGGCATCATGGCCGTGGCTGGAGGTGGCATAGGGATGTTCCCATGGCTACAGCTGAAGATGGAACGGGGACCTTCCCATGGACATGGCTGGAGGTGGCATGGGGATCTTCCTATAGCCGTAGCTGGAGGTGGCATGGGGAACTTCCCATGGACACGGCAACGTGGCACGAGGATGTTCCCATGGCCGTGGCTGGAGCTGGCACAGAGACCTTCCCATGGTCATGGCTAGAGGTGGCATGGCGACCTTCCCATGGACATGGCTGGAGGAGGTATGGGGACCTTCCCATGGCCATGTGGCACAAGGACCTTCCCATGACCATGGCTGGAGATGGCACGGGGACCTTCCAGTGGCCATGGCCCCGGCTGCCCTGGCCATGAGCCCCAGCCAGTGCGGGCAGCCCTGGCTCGCAGGCAGCGGCCATGGTGCTGCCTTCCCATGCATCCCGCGGGGATGTGGGCTGCGGAGAGCAGAGCCCGGGCAGCCACGGGAGAGGGCAGGGGAGGTTAGGAAAACACCCCTTAAACCACATCAACATTTCATGACCTGATCGGAGGAGAGTAAATTACCCCGTCGAAATTCAACAACCATGAAACAGCAAATGACATCTGGGGTTATTAATTAATTGGGAGATGCTGAGGTGGGAGCTGGGTCTGGAGCAAACACAGGGTCACAGTGCTGGTATCTCTGAGCATTATGGGCCAGGAGTTGCGTTTCCCATAGACCTGTTTCCCGTGGGATGCAGCCGGGAGAGAGCAGAGCTGGACCGACTGGCTGCTGCCTGGCAGGATGGAGCTGCTGGGAGCTGCAGTGATGGTGGGCACCAGGACAGCTCTGCCAGGCTTGGAACCAGGGGAACATCTCCAGCACCCCGTGGCCGCCCCAACGCCAGTGTGGGTGCCTTTTCATCTGCCACACATCCTCACAGCCCCAGCACACGGTGATGGGAAGCTGCTGCTCTTTTTTTCCTGTAGGGACAGAAAGCAGCTGTTTTGGCCGGCTGCTGGGGACCACATCACATCGCCCACCATGGCCTCTCTGTGTCCTCTCACGGCCGATTTGGCCTCAAGAACTCTTCAGGCCCAGGTACATCAGGTGCTTTTAAGCCCTGCTCCAGGCAGGACCTGTGCTGCCGGATGCTCTGGAGGATGAGCATCGCCCAGTGCAAGGGGATGGCTCCTCACAGGAAGAACTTCACGGCAGGCAGGAACCCGAGGGCTGTGCAGAGCTCTCCTAGCTCAACCTCAGATGAATTTCATGGAGCTCTTTTGTTCGGGCTGCAGAAACTCCTCTCTCCAGGGGAACCGCCAGAGAACTGGTCGGATAACTCGGTGGGTCTGCGCGATCAGAGACACGAGCTAGATGGATGCCAGCCAGGTTTCTACGAGCACTTGGGAAGCTGCGTGCAAGCAGGAGTTTAATTAAACGGAGGCAATCACATCAAGGCTGGTCCCTGTGCAGATACCATTCTTAACTTGCACGAATTAATTAAGGAGTTTGTGTTAAACCTGTTCCCTCTTGACTGAAGCGCAGTGGCAGTGCCTGTTGGCACTCGGCAGGGATTGCACCTGTGCCCAGGCTTGCGGTGGCTTTGCACCAGGTGAAAGCGGAGCTGGGAGCTGCTCCCACAGCTCAGCTGATGTGGGGTAACTCATCTGGGCACCCAGCAGCCTGCTTGAGCCCGGGTATAAATGAGGGCAGCCCCTTGCTAAAGCTGGGTTTGGTTGTTTTGTGTCCCTGGGAGGTCTGGTTTGGGTGGGAGCTGCTCCCTCGCTGCTGGTTTTGGTGGGGTGTATTCACTTAAAGTGTAGTTTGCAGTGGGGGGCTTTCAAGAGGGATAAAAAAAAATTTAAAAAAGAAAAAAAAAGTGGCTAGAAACTAGCATGAGCCTGGCTTTGGCTGTGGGGAGGAGGAAGGTGGAGGTGGGTTCTGTCCTGCTGGTACCAGGGCCAGCTTTGGTGACAAATCAGAGGGGTTTGGAGCAGAGTGAGAGCTGGGCAGCTGCTTGTGAAGGAGGGATGGGAGAGGAAGCATGGGCTTGGACATCATGCAGGTAAGTGAGGGCTGCAGCCTTGCTAGTACCCAGCAGCAATTCCTGTCTTTGCTGAAAATTTGGGCTGTAGAGTAACTTCTGGTCAAGCTTCATCTTTCGGATTTCACCAGAAGGAAGAGGAATGGTCCTAGAGCCATCGTGGCAGGATAAGGTCATTCCCGCTGTTTAATGCCCCCATCCCTGTGGCAGCCAGCATGGGATGAGCAGGGCGTGTGCCCCGACTGCTGTGAGGTGCTGTAAGCCGGGATACAGCAGCATCCCAGGGCGGTGGTGAGGGATGCTCCAAGGCCACCCAGGAACGGCTGCGAGCTGCCTCTGGGATGGAGCAGTGAGCTGGAGCTGGTGCTGCTCTCCCCAGCCTGCGTTTCCAAAACTTATTGCAGGGGAATGCTTTCCCCTGGTTCCATAAACTGCGATCTCGCTGTGCCCTGCCAGAGCAGTTCTGGTTTTACGCAAACATTTCGGGTGAAGCCCCCGCTCTGCTGACGTCAATGGCCAAATTCCCCCGGTGTCGGTGCCACCCAGAGCCTCCCCTAAGCCCTTCCCAAAAGTTGCTTCTGTGCTTGAGCTTTTTGGTCATCCGGAACGAGGATCCTCACAAGCCTCGTGTGTTTTTACTAGCAACAAACTCATGAACTAGAAAAGCGTAAAATGTGTGGGAAGAACAGAAATACATCTGCCTCTCTTTCTGTTTTAACAGGTCCCTCAAGAAATAAGGCCATTTGGTAAAACTTCCTAATGATTCTCTTTAGAGAGGGAAGCACTTAATGTTTCAAACTTTCAGTGTTAGGCTGAACAAGCGTATTTCTTAAAATAGAGAGAAACACTTTTATCTTGCAGGAAAGCATTTGTTTTTCTCTGGAAAGCGTTTTCCTTGAAATCACTCCTAGCTCAATGGTTTGACTCCTTGAAAGCAGGCGGGGAAATAAAAGCACTTCCCTGCTGTTTCCAGACGAGCTGCTCTACGTAATGGTACCAAAGCCCAGCCCTTTGCAGCAAACTGCAACAGGTCTCCCCTAGAAGCACATGGACCGAGCGGGGAGGTTGCAGTCACTGCAAATCCAAGGGAGGTGATGCTTCGAGGCTGCGTGAGAAGAGTTAAGCATCCTCCCTGCAGGGCTTGGGTCTCCTGAAGGGCTGGGGATAAAACCAGTGTGGTCCCAGAGCTGGCTGATGTCCTTCCTCGCCACGGCTCCTGCTTCAGCCGTTCCAGCCAGAGCAGCGATGCTCCTTCCCCCTCCCCTGGTTCCTACGGCCCCGGGGACAAGCACACCCTTTGCAGGCTATTTAAAGCCCTGCCTCAGGTCTTTCCATCGCTGCTGCCGTGCACCAGCTGCTCATCCCTGCTTGCTGCTGGTGGAGGTGAAGGGAAAAGGTCCCGTGGGGATTTTCCTTGCAGGGAGGAAGGTGTCCTGCTCTGCAGTGCTGCCAGGGAGGCAGGTCACCAGCTGCTGCAAGGCAATGGCCCTCGCTTCTCCGATGGGCCTGGGTAAGTTGGTTTTGCCTGTTTATGCCCTGGTTTCCCTTCAAAAGGGCTGTGGTGCCACCCCCCCGGTGGGGAAGGGCTAAGAGAGCCTTGGGGACCAGAGCAAGCTCCTGCTGCCTCTTCCCTGCAGCCCCCTGTGATTCCCAGCTGCATCCTGCTCTGGCTACCCCACAGGAATGGAGCCCATCTGACCCTCCCAGGGGAAAGCCATGCCCAGAGCATCTAACAGGGCTCCTGCAGACGTGCATCCCTTGGCCGTGGGTCAAAGTGGAGCTAGAAACACCAGAGACCCGTGACCCCGCATCCTGGGACCAACTTCCCCCGGCTGACGTAGCCCCTTTCCTTTGAAGTCACGCTGTAGCCTCGGCCTCTCCTTTTGGGAATGGGGCTCAGCAAAGCAGGCAGAGCCCGCGGGATGCCCGGAAAGGGGATTTATGTCCAGTGGCTCCCTGCCAGGCTCGCTCCTCATCACTGCAGCTCCTGGGCTGAGCTGCTGCCTCCTGACCTCTGCGCCTCACCACAACCTGTGCCGGGGCACAAGGCTCCCCAGAGTGACGCAGCACCGGGGCTTGGCGTGGGAAAAGACGTCAGGGCTGGGGGGAGCGGGGCTGCGACCCGTGGGGCAGAGCCTCGGTGCCCGCCGAGGTCAGTCTTCCCCTGGCTCCAAGCGCCACAGCCAAAATCCCACAGGGAAAGGAGGCGTTGAAGCCCCAGTTTTGGAGGGGAGCTGTCTGTAGCTTGTGGGGTGTCCTCCTCAGCCCCCCAGCACCCATGTCACTTGAGCAAGGGTGACAGCAATGCCCTAAACAAATCTCGCCCGCAACAGGAGCGCGGTTGCGTAGCTGGGGGTTTCGAGGCAGGGGCAAGTGTGTCATCGGGTTTCTTCCCGTAACATTTTTATTGCCTTTGCAGCCATTTCCCACGGAGGTTCCCCGAGGTCAAGCACTGGGCTCGAAGCCACGGGCCCTGATCCCCACCCCTCCCCGAGCTGGGCACCGCCTGGGGAAATGCAGCCGCTGAGGACCGGTGATGCACCTTGGACAAAGGAGCTCTCTGCAGCCCGCGCTGGGGTTCTTGGGCAGCATCGCCCTTCCAAAACACAGGACAGAGTGGGCACAGCAGCTCGGGCACCCAGAGCCACACTGGGCTCCCCTGTCGCCTGCTCGTACAGGGCAGAGAACACTCTGATTCTCCCAGTCGCAGCGTGCCTGGCCAGGCCGTGGATGCTCATACCTTCATCTTGTATCATATGCAACCACTACAATGAGTTTAGCTGTTCTCTGCCCCAGGCCCTGGTTAAGGCTGTGCTCCCTCACTGGTTTAACAGAGCTGGGGGAAGCTTTTCCCCCTCGCTGGGCTCAGAGCAGCCCCTGTAAGGGCAGTGGGGTCTGGTGGGTTTGCAGTTGATGGTTGAGCAGGCTGTGGTTGAGCACCCTTTGCTGTTCCCACCTCCAGACCTTTGGAGAAAATCCCGTTCCTCTGCAGCCTGAGGACATCTCCTTGGCCAGAGTGCCGTCTAGACCCGAGCCACCACCACCTGCGTCCGCATCACCCACCGGCTCTCCTGACTGACACCAGCAGGCGTTTGGCCTGGGCCACGCACACGCCGTGTTAGTGACAGCCAGGTGCTGACAGGCGAATAACCCCAAGGAGCGTGGGCCCGTGGCTCCCAGCTATTCGTAGCTCCCCGTGCCAGCCACGCTTGCCAGCCTGCTTGCCAGCCAGCTTGCCTGCCTGCCACCGGGCATGGGGCTCTCCCGGCCACGTCACCCTCCGCAGGGACCCTCACGGTCAGCGTCCAGCCCGTGGGATCCCCAGCCCTCCCCTGGCCAGAGGGGAGGAGAAACCCACAGGGATGCAGAAACCCAGGCTATAAAAGCATCCTCCCCTTCGGGACACGACGAAGTTGCTGGCCAAGGAGGTGGCTGCCCTGGGAGAGCAGGATGCCGGCCGGACGCAGCAGGAGGGTGCAGCAGTATCTGGTGGTCCTGGCCGTGACCTGGGGTGCCAGCTTCTTCCCCTCACCAGCCCAGGCTTTGCAGAGGTAGCGTGCATGTGTGTTGCAGGGGACCCGCAATGGTGTGTGTCCTGATGTCTCCCCTTGGTTTTGGGTGCTGGGGCTGGACCTGAAGACTGACAGGACTCTCCTCCTGCAGTACCTGCTGCTGGGAAACCCCATTCCTCCTCCTTTTCTCTCCTGTGCTAGCACACCTCCTCTTCCTCGCTCCCCTGCTCCTCTTCCTCGCTCCCCTTGAGCACCGCGTGGCTCAGCATCAACCCCATCTCCCACATAACCAAGGGGGTCAAGACGAAATGTGGGGCTGAGTTCAGCCCCTCTGGGTCTGCCCGGTGTCGGTCGGTGCCTCCTGCAGGAGCCACCCACTGTGGGGTCCCTGCCCCGGGTGGGCTGCGGTGCGTGCCCCCTTCCTTCCACGGGGCCGCTGTGGGGCTGGGGTGCCGTGGGAGCGGGGAGCTGCTGCCATCTAGAGCCATCTGGCTGGATTTCCCAAAACGGGAGAGCGGGGGAGGGGGTATCGGGGAGCTGGGGGTGTCCTGCTGAGGCCAGGGTCTCCCTAAGCCCCCCATTCCCGGCAGGATCGCCCTGCGCAGGATGCCCTCCATCCGGCAGACGCTGCGGGAGATGGGAGTGAAGGTGTCGGACGTTTTCCCGGAGCTGAGGCAGAGCAGGCGCAGCGGCACGGTCGGACCCCGAAACGGGACGGCTCCCACCCTCCTCACCAACTACCTGGACGTGAGTCTGGCCCTCCGTGGGGGTTTGTCACCCCAACACTGCCCTGGGTCCCACCTGCTGCACCCCACGGTGCATTTGCTGCCGGGGGACTGGTGCCTGCATGAGCCCCTTCTCCTCTTCGAGCCATCCCCCCATTGATGCCCCCCAACACCATGCCTCTTCCAGACCCAATATTTTGGTGAGATCAGCATCGGCACCCCCGCACAGACCTTCAAGGTGGTCTTTGACACGGGCTCGGCAAACCTATGGGTGCCGTCCTACAAGTGCTCCCCCCTCTACAGCGCCTGTGGTGAGTAGCGGGGCACGGCCGGACCCCGGGATGGGGGCTGACCCCCTCCATCTTCAGCTCAGCGAACGTGGGCACATCCCCCCATCTCAAAAACTGGTCAAAGCAGGCTGGGGTGGGCTTACAGTTGCACAGCGGGGTCTGCCTGCTGCTGTCTGGTCCCCCGGCACTGGGACAGGGTGGGTTCATCATCCCATGGAGGCCGGGGAAGCAGAGACCCTCAGTCGGTCTTGCCATTGCCACTTTCCTCACTTTCTTTGACACATCTTCTCCCTCTCCTCAGTTTCCCACAGCCGCTACGACTCCTCCAAGTCGCGGACGTACATAGCCAACGGCACGGGCTTCGCTATCCGCTACGGGACGGGGAGCGTCAAAGGCTTCCTCAGCCAGGACATCGTCATGGTGAGCACGTGCTGTGAATTTTCAGACTTAGCTCAGCAAGGAGGTTGCTCTACTCCCCTGTATGAGCATCCCCAGTTACCTAAGAGTAGGGGTTTTTTTGGGGGGATTTACCCCCACCCCCAGCTCCCTGCAAGGACCCTTGTGCCCTTCCCCAGGTATCAGACATCCCCATCATCCAGGTCTTTGCCGAGGCGACGGCGCTGCCTGCCTTCCCCTTCATCTTCGCCAGGTTTGATGGTGTGCTGGGGATGGGCTACCCCAGCCAGGCCATCGACGGCATCACCCCCGTCTTCGACCGGATCCTCTCCCAACAGATCCTCAAGGAGGACGTGTTTTCCGTCTACTACAGCCGGTGGGTCTTCCGGGAAGCCAGCTCCGGCGCTGGGGAGGTGTTTGTTTTGCAGGGCGTGAGCATCGCAACCATGAGGGTGCTGGGTTTGCATCTCGGGATTGGGAATGAGCCATGGCTGGGGCTGCAGGACCTGGGGTGAGGTGGAGGACACGAGCGTGGGGAGGGTGCCTGGAGGAGCTGGGGTGGAATGAGGCGGCACAAGAGGCAGGGCCAGGTGGATGCTTATCTGGAGCTGCTGGGCAGGGAGTGCCGAGGCCGGGAGCAGCTGCTCCCTGCTCGTTTGTCACTGTCGGATTGTACAAAGTCGCTGTCTCTGCTAGTGGGGCTCGAGCAATCACAGCCAGGAGTGGGTTTAGTGTTTCATCTACAGGGAAAATTAAAAAAAAAAACAACCAAAAAAAAAAAAACAACCCCAACCAAACAAAAAAAAAACCCAACCAAACAAAAACCTATTGAAGAAAAAGCTGCACGAGCAGCCAAACCTCCTTTAATTTCTTGCCCCAAACTGCTGTGCCCCAGCATCGCTCCTCCCAGCAGCACCCAACACCCCGGGAGCAGTGGGAGACCTGTCCTGGCAGAGCAGGAACGCTGTCCCCCCACCCCAGCACTCCCCACCGCCCGGGTACAGCAGCCTGGCCATGTGGGGTGACCAATGCGTGCTTAACACAGGCGTGGTAGCTCTTTGCCTCAACTAAAGGTGGATCCATCAATAACGAACAAAACCTAACGATGCTGGCTGCAACCCCAGCCTTGTGCGGGTGCTGCTGGGGTCCCGGGGATGCAGCTGCCCTGGGACCATGGGCTTACGGAGCATCTCTTTCTTTGCAGCGCCTCGAAGTAAGAAGACGAAGAGCACAAGTGCTCTCGAGGCAGCACCCACTAACAGCCACCCCTGCACCCCGTGGCCGGGCAGCAGACCCCACTCGCGCTGCCCCAGCCCCGGGCAAGCCCTGCTCGGTGTTGGTCCGTAGGAGCTCACGCACTGCAGCAGCACCGCACCGGGTTCTGCCCGCATGCCTGCACCGCGCAGGAGCCAGCACCAACCTGCTTGGAGACCTCAGCACGCGGCATGCGAGCTCTCGCACCCCTCTGAACTAACTCGGGGTTTCTTCTGCTCCAACTTGCTCTCCATCGCTGCTAACGGGGTCAGCAGAGCCTGGCGACGGGGCCAGCCCCTTCTCGACGGTTTTTCAGGGACAGCAGCTGAAGGGGGGGAAATCACCCCGCTGTGTTTTGCACCCTAGGAACTCTCCTCTGAAACCCGGCGGGGAAATAATCCTCGGGGGCAGCGACCCGACCTACTACACCGGAGACTTCCACTACCTGAACGTCAGCAAGAGCGGCTACTGGCAGATCAGCATGAAGGGGTGAGGCGTCTGCGCAGCACCCGGTCGCATCCTGCATACCTTCAGGGTGGGCCTGGGAAAAGCTCTCTGGGTGCTGGGGAAGGTGGTCCACAGAGGCCTGGGTTCACTCGGTGCTGCTGGAGGATGCTTTTCCCTCAGGAGGGGAGCGGGGCTGGTTCCTCCAGCACTGAGTTGCATCTCCACGCTCAGCCAGGAGCCGATGCGGAGGGGGTGGCACCGTGGGCTGATTCAGCTTGGAAGCTGCAGTGGAAGAGCTTTTAACCCCCTTGGGTCCTGCAGAAGGAGCGTGAGGCACCGAAACAATTCTGCTTTGTTTACTTTTTTTTTTTTTAAAAAAAAAAAACCCACACACGATGAACCCTGTCTTTCACATTTGAGTAGCTTGAAGGGAGGGTTCCTGGTGCCCCTGGACAGTCTATACCCTGGAGGCACCGGGAGCAGCGGATGCTCTGCTTGGCCAATATTCCCTGGACGAAGACCTGGCACACTTGCCCGTGGGTCTGTATGGCCCTGGGAGCTGAGCTGCAAGGGCTGCAGGAGGCTGAGGGTCTCCCCTCCCGCTCCAGGGTGTCGGTAGGGGCTGAAATCCTGTTCTGCAAGGAAGGCTGCTCAGTGGCTGTCGACACGGGAGCATCCTACATCACCGGCCCGGCCGGCCCCGTCTCCGTGCTGATGAAAGCCATCGGGGCAGTGGAAATGGCCGAAGGAGAGGTGAGTAAACCCCCTTTGCCCCCCCTCCCTGCCCCCTTGCTGCCTGCACCCCAGCCAAAAGGGGCTCAGCGCTCTGTCCTCCTCCCCACAGTATGTGGTTGACTGCGACCGCGTCCCTCAGCTGCCAAACATCTCCTTCCACCTGGGTGGGAAGGCTTACACACTCAGCGGCCCAGCCTACGTCCTGCGGGTAAGCTGCATCCCTCCGCGGGGCGGGAGGGCGGCTCTCCCTGGGCTGGGTGCGTCTGTCGGGGAGAGCGATGCAGCTCGGGGTGCGGCATCCTGCAGCATCCTGCGCCCTCCTGGCTCCCCTAAGGCAGCCGAAATGAGCCCCAGAACGATGCTTCTTGGTTTTCCCCCAGCGCTCCTGTTCAGCAGAGGTGTTCAGATGAGCCAGACCAACGCATCGCTGCTCCCTTGGGTGGTTTTGGGGGGAGATTTGGGGTGAGCTGCAAAAAGCAAAGACAGGCAGGGATCCTCCCTCCCAGAGGAAGGAAGGACGATGCCAAGCAGAAGGTGTTGAGCTGGGGATCACGCTGCAGCAGAGATCTCCCTCCTGGCACCTCCATCACTGCACGGATCTCCTCTTTGCAGCAATCCCAGTACGGGGAGGACGTCTGCGTGGTGGCTTTCTCAGGGCTGGACATCCCACCCCCAGCCGGTCCCCTTTGGATCCTGGGCGCCAGCTTCATTGGGCACTACTACACCAAATTTGACCGGCACAACAACCGCATCGGCTTTGCCACAGCCCGCTGATGGGGAGAGAGACGGGGGAACCAGCCTGGAGGCAAGAGTACCATGGAGAAAAAATGGTTTGAAGTGCAAACGAGAACAGCGTTTCCCTACAGCTCAGCCACCTCCTCTCTGTACTGAAGCAACTGCAAAACCTCGCCTTCTCCCACTCCAAAACCCCCGCTCTGCTTCCCGAGAGCCTCTGCTGCTGGGGAGAACCGAGCCTTACGCACATCTTCCAGCCCGTGTGTTCAGTCTGGAAATCGGCGCGGGATCCTGTGTCCGGAGTTGCGTCTCCAGGGATTTTTAGGGTGATGTGCAATGGAGCACCTGGCACGTGGTGAATGGCTGCTGGCTGCCGTGGAGGTGCTTGCAGGTTGCAGGCTGAGGAGGGATGGTCTGTTACAGTTTTTGTGCTATTCTTCGAATGGGAGACAAATAATCTGGCTGTGTTTAATGATCGTTTTAGCTGGTGTTAACCCTACTCCTCTCCATGACTTTAATATTAAACAGTCTCAGAGCAAGAAAATGCTGAGTGGATGCTTATTCTTGCAGAAGGGAGAAATCAGACATGTTTACTAAAAGAACTGTACAAGAAATGTTCCTGTGCTGGGATCTACCACGGCAATTTCTGTCCTTCCCTGCTCCTCAGAGTGACACACCCTCCCAGCCAGTGCCACAGCCTCTCCATGTAGGCAAATCAGGGTCTTTTCAAACAGCAAACAAGCCCTTTCTGCAGGAGATGAGCTGTTGTGTGGGCTATGTACCTTGACCTGCCTTCCCACGGCAGGCTCGGGACCACCGGTCACGCTGGTGGGGTCAGAAGGACAGGGCAGTGTGCCTGCCGTGCTGCTCTTTGGGGAGGGGCAGGTGCCTGAGGGTCTGGCGAGGGGTGGCTGATGTTGTCCCATCAGGAAGGCAGCTCTTGCCGCCCTGGTGCCTGGATCTGTTTTCGTTGCCACGCTGGCTTGAGCTAGCAACTGGAGGCTTGCTTCTGTCCTGGCTGTGTGTGGAGATGCTCCACAGGAGCTCTTATCTCCAGTTTGACCAGCTCAGGTGCTGTGACTGTTGTGATCCTCAGCCCAGCCCTGGGAAATGCGCCTGTAAAGCAGAGCGCAACGCTTGGGCTTCATGAGCAGAGCCTGGAGCGAGCCACCGTCTGAGTGTGATAGCTCCTGAAAGCTTCTCATCCTCATCTCTGTCACCAGCGATGACTGCTGATGAATTCCCAGTGCTGCCGGGAGTGCGGGCTGACACGAGCTGCCTCTCAGGCTGCGGGGACGCTCAGGCGAGCGATGCTCCTGCCGGTACAGAAATGGCTGCTGCTGCTGTGTGACCTCTCTGGCCAGGTAGGCTGCAGCTGCTGCTCCTCTCGCCAGCTCTCTCACCCAGCGCCGCCCCCCCGTTCCCTGTCCTACGGAGCAGCAGCGCAGAGAGGATGTGGCGAAGCGGATGTTTGTCCCTCCTGGGAGGGTCCCTGCAACCGCGTAGCGTTTAAACCTCTTAACGCCAGGATGCACAGCCCTGGGTCTCCGAGGATGGGAAATCCAAGGCAGAGGAGGGAGGGCAGAGCTGCCCAGGGACCCTCGGTGTGGGAACATCTGCACAGGGCAGCGCTGGGGCTGCAGCCTGGCCTCTCCACAACCTTTGGCTGTGCAGAGGCTCTGGCAAGCTTCTCCCTTTCCTTCCTAGTGCAGGGAAAATCTCCACTTGGAAATAACTAAGCCTCTTCTGTTTTATTCTACACCGCAAAGGCTGTGCTCAGGAGAAGGCTCGAGTGGCTGTGAGCTTGAAAAAGCATCTGGTGACTTAAGCCTCCGTGACGGCTGCTGCCTGTAGTGGACAGGCTAAAATGGCCAGGCTGGCCTAAAATAGGATGGGTTTTGTGGCTCCAGTTCTGCTCCTATTCAGCTCAGCCGCTCAAAGCAGCGGGAAGGAAAAACGCCTGGGCTGCTGCGGCACAGCTCCTGGGCCCCTTAAGCCAGCCTATTAACACCTCTAATCGCCTGCGCCCGGGCAATTTCCCGGTGGCTGCTGCGCGCTCCTGGCTGCGAGGCACCGCTAACCCGCAACTGCCCCGTATGAACTCCGCTGATCGTCACGGGCGAGCAATTAGGCCACGCTCAGCCCAGCAAAGCGGCGGGAGCAATTATGACCATCCTATTAAAACTGACAGAGCTCTTTCTATATTTAGAAAGGTGGAGAACCGGCTGATTTATTTTTTTCCCCTTCCTTAAATGATTTTTCCCCAAGTCTCCATGGTCCATTTAGCTGGTTTCAGCCGCAGCCAGCTGTAAACTTTGGAGGGGGCATTCTCCGCTCCGAGCTATGTGCGGCTGTTATTTCCTCTGATAATGAAGCCGGGCGGGAGCGGTGTCAGCGGGCTGTGCCAACGGACGAGTTGCGCTCCAGGTTTAAGTAGAAAAAAACTGCTCTCTAGCCCACCTGTAAACCTTCTGCGGGGGTCAGCGCTGGGTGGGTGGGATGGAGAGGCTGGTCCAGAGCGGAGCCCGTCACGGGGCGCATCCCGCGCGCAGCATCCCCATCCTTTTTATCCCAGACCCCAAAGGGATGGGGCGGGGTGCGATGGCTGAGGGGTGATGAGGATGAGGGCACCGGTAGCAGGTGCGGTGAGCGAACGGGGAGGGGGGGCGGTGCGGGGTCCGGTGCGGGTCGCGGTGACCTCACAATGCGGGCGGGCGCTGGCGCGGGAGGCGGGCGGGAGGCGGGCCGGTGACTCATGGCTTCCCAACGGCGGGGCGGCTCCTCCCCGCGGCAGCCCCCCGGCACATGGGCCGAGGCTCCGGGAGAAGGGAGCTGGTTATGGCCGTAGCGCCCGGCCGCTGTCCCGACTGCCCGGGACCGGAACGGGGAGACGGTGCCGGGACCCCCGCCGTACCCCACCTCGGTATTGCGGTGGATGAGGGGGATGTGGTGCCCGGAGCGCTGCGGCTCATGCGGGAGCTGAGACCCGGCTGGGAGCTGGCGAGGGTGAAGACCAAGGTACGGCCCGCCGAGGGTGGGGGGGAGCCTGCGGGACCCCCGCCGGGACCACCCACGCAACCCCAGCGGGGATCGTCCCAGGGGGCTGCAGAGGCGCATCCCGAGGGGCTATAGGGCCCGCCGTGGGGCAGCCACACAGCTCACTCGGGGAGTGGGGGGGCTACAAGGCCCACGTGAGGGTGGCTGTGGGACCCACCCTGGGGGGCTCTAGGACCTGCCGAGGAGGGTACAACATCCCGTCCCCCCATCCCCAGTTCTCCCCTCCGGGGCCCATCAGGTGCGCGAAGGTGTGATGCCCTCCTTCCCCCCCCCACGCAGGCTTTGGGGAGCCCTCAGGCAGTCACTGAGCTGCGACTGCGGATGCAAGCGTGTCCCCAGGGTCCCTCCAGGCTGCCAAGGTGGGGGGGGATGCTGGGGCTGCAGCCTGCGCTGCTGGTCCCCCAAAAAGTCTCTTGTGCAGGTGCTGCACCCCTACCTGCATCCAGTGCTGCCAGGCCCCTGCTGCCGGGAGCGGATCCCGGTTGGCTTACCCGTGGGATGGCACCTTTGCCGGGTGGCGTGGGCTGAGCACCAGTTTGGATGCGAGCTGGGATTCAGAGCTGGGCTCCTCGTGTGGGACGAGGCTCGGCTGTCCCGAGCGGGGCCAGCAGCTGCCTGACGTGGGAATCCCTTTCCCCCTCCTCACCTCTGCCCAGGGGTGCCAGGTCCAGGCTGGAAAAACGAGGTTGGTGGTGCCGGTGCCCTCATCGGGCTCCTGGCGATGGGCACGGGAGCGTGGAGGTGGCCGAGCTGCGTGCACTGAAACATACACACGTGTGTATGCGTGTCCTCTGAAGGCACACGCTTCCCCTGTGCCTGCAGTGTCATTAAAAATGTATTAATAGCCAAGTGTAATTAAATACAAGAAGCTGCAGGAAAATACATATGAAAGGGCAGATGGCAATAGGCAGGAAGCTCGGAGTTCGAGTTCCTCGGAGCGCGGAGTTGTAGGGGCAGGAAATGTCTCGGGCTCCGCAGCACCGAGAGCAGACCTGGATGGCGGTGGCTGTTTCAGAGGGACCCCAGCGCTCTGGTATCCAGGCTCTCTCCAGGCATCAGAGGGGGTCAGTGTTCGACAGCAGCTTGTGTGTGCGTGCGTGTGTTTTTAATTAAAAAGAAAAAAAAAAAAAGGGCAAGAAAAGCAAAAGAAAATGTTAGGAGTTGAGGCGGGGGGGGGGAACCTCCAGTTGCGTTTCCCTTAGCTGCTGTTGCGAGAGCTGTTCGAGCGGGGATTGGAGCGGTGCACTGGTCCTCAGCTGGTTCCTATTAGCGTTCCTGGTTGCTTTCCTCCACGCGCTGGAGCGGTGCCCGCTTCAAACCACCTCGCTGCGCCGTGCCGGTGCACAGCTGCTTGCAGGGGCTGTACCAGGCTGTGCCGGCGACGCGGAAAAACCTCCCGGCGCTTGGGGCAGAGTGTGGAAGATGGGAAGACCAAGGTCTGAGTGCTTGGCCTCCCACGCCTGCCCTCTTCTTGCTGCGGTCTTCAGTCCCCTGTGCTCCAGGTTGTGGCCGCTTTCCAAGGCTCCTGCTCCTCATCCTCTAAGCTCTCTCCCTGGGCAGAAGCATCTCCGTACAGAGAAGGCACGGGTGGTATCCGTGAGTCAGCCAGCCACGCTATCAGGGAAGCGCGTGCTCCTCCATCCCTCACCTGACGATAAGAAGAGCAGTAGTGATGTGGAGCCAAGCCCCTCTGAGGACTCTGGTGTCACTGGACATTTTTAGCCCCCGATTTTGGCAACAAGGTGCCCTGCTGCAGTCCGGCCCTGGGCTGCCGGCTGCGTCTGGGGTTGGGGGTGCCTGCATGGGGAGACGGCGAATGCGACGGCGCTTCGGGGGATGCCGAGGGGTCTCATGGCAGGCGCAGCGCCGGGATGTCGGACGGAGCTGCTTCGCTTCAGCAACTTTCCATGGGGCTGGGGTCTCGCTTCACATTTAATTGCCGCAAGGCGTGGAGTCACACTCGCTCTTTCCCCCCTCCCTGCTATCACACAACTGCAGCAGGGAAGGATTTGGGCTGGTACCAGCACTGTGGCCCTGCTGATAGCTGACTGTGCTCTGGATCCACAAGGAATAGCACCGGGCATCTCCCAGGCAGCCGCGGTCGGGCGAGCCTCCAAACTGGGCGAGCCCCTGCGTGCGTGTGCGCGGGTTGCTGACGAACCACGTGTGAGTCTCCAAAGTTAGTGGCATAGAATTCAGGAGGGGGATAAGGCTCAGTAATCCTGTTAAACCCGCTGGAAAGGGCTGATGGGGCTGTTGAGCAGCAACACAAAGCAGCACGAGGACTTTGCAGGCGAGGCGGCCGCTGAGCATCTTGTGGCGCTGAGCATCCGACGTGGAGCCGGCGGCCAACGTGCCTTCTGCAGGGGTGGGCCGTGACACCTTTTGCTTGCTGAATTTCTGGCCTCTGGGGCCTGGCAGGACAAGGAGAAGAGAGCACCGAGCGTGGCACCGTGGTGGAAACACAGATTATCTGCCCTGGGAACAGCAACTCGGTTGTTTGAGAAGGTTCAGCCCACCCCAGCTGCAGCTGAGGGGCTCAGCCCAGTGGGACGTGGTGACCAGCTCGCCGTGCTTGCCCCGAAACCAACACCCGCCAGCTGTGTAAGGCGCCGTCTAACTTTGGGTGTCTCGTTCGAGTGCTTGGAGTTTCCCTCGGGAGGCTGCATGGGGAGCCCTATATATAGGCACCCTATATAGGAGCGTGAGTTGCTGAGTGGGATGTCTAAAATTAGCCGTCCCACCCCCGAGCACCGCTGCTGCCGTAGCATGCGCCCTCGCCCCCCTCCTGCTCCGCCAGCATCACACCTGCTCCGGCTCGCCCAACCCAAATGGGATAAAGAAATCGCTGCTGTGAGGAGCAGCGGCACCCCGGCACGCTCGGCATCGCTGCAGAGCGGGAACCGCGTGGGGCTGAGCGTCCCGCCTGCCTGGGGAGGTGACGGGGCGAGGGTCTCCTGTGGGGTGATGGAGACCCAAACCCCTCAGCGCACCGGAGGCAACTGGAATGGCCGCGGGATGGAGAGAGGAGCCCGGCGCGGGCGGCGGCAGCGGCAGCCCCTGCATGTGCGCGGGCAGGCGGCCAAGCCGGGGCGACAGGAGAACAAAACTCCCTTTCCATCTGTGAGGAGCCGTCAGAGCAATGACACGAGACGTCCCCAGCAGAGACGTCCCTGCCTATCAGCGTCCCGGCCCCGCGGGGAGAGTCAGGAGGAGGAGATGGGGCGGTGGTGTTTGCTCCGTGTTGTTTGCTGGAGTGGTTTGTTGGTTTTTTTTTTTTTCCATTTTGTGCTCGTTTTTTGGGAGCGATTCCTGGGGCTGCTTGGGTGCCAAGTGTGCTGGCGGCACATCTGGCCCGAGCTGCTCCTGAGCTGCCGGGTGGGAAATGGCAGGATTTCCACCCGAATCGCCAGCTTTGTGCGGCTGAAGCCTCGTGCCTGTGGCACCCTGCAGAGCCCCAGTTCACGCCTGAGCCTCAAGGCCCTGCAAAACTTGTGCCACCTGCCGCGGGAGCTTTCCTGGCTGCTTCATGCTCTCTTTTGCCCATTGCCTGTTGCTTTCTCCCTGGGGTCTGCTGGTGGGAAGGGGTTTTTTTTCCCCCCGTGCCCGGCTGGCATGGCAGGGAGGTACAGGCATCGGCTCTGCCGCCCCTCTCCCCCTCCAGCTCTTCACCGACGGCATCACCAACAAGCTCGTGGCCTGCTACACGGACGAGGGCATGGCGGACGCGGTGCTGGTCCGGGTCTACGGCAGGAAGACGGAGCTGTTCGTGGACCGGGAGACGGAGCTGAGGAACTTCCAGGTGCTGCGTGCCCACGGCTGCGCCCCTGACCTCTACTGCGCCTTCCAGAACGGGCTCTGCTACCAGTTCCTGCCAGGCATCGCGCTGGGGCCCGACCACGTGCGAGACCCCAAAATCTTCAGGTGTGCAGGACCCCCGCGTCCTTGGGTGTGCGGGGAGACGCGGGACAGGGGAACCGGTGCACGAGGGGTTCGCTCTGTGTTTCCAGTTCTCCCCCCACTGCTGCCTTTGCTCCAGAGCGGTGCAGGAGCATGGCCGGTGTGCACCCAAATGGTGCTGGGGGATAAATGGGCCAAGCTGCAGCCAGTTTATCACCATGTTTTTAAAGCTTTTGGCGAATAAAGAGCACTGCATGAGAACCGCGGCTTTTATCTGGAAAAGCGAACGCTGCTTTCGACCCAGACAGGGTCTTGACACGGCTTTTGGGGAACCCCTCTCGGGACATCTCAAGGCTGGTTTTGAGGAGCACTCCTCTCGAGGATGCTGCTGCACGGCCACCCCTCACCCCTCCATCCCTGTTTCCTTCCAGGCTGGTGGCCCGGGAAATGGCCCGGGTACACGCCATCCACGCCAACGGGAGCCTCCCCAAGCCCATCCTCTGGCAGAAGCTGCACAAATACCTCACCCTCGTGAAGACGGATCTCAGCCCAAAGGTATCCAACCCCAGGTAAAGGCAGAGGGATCCCAAAGAGCCAGGCTCTGGCTTGGGCACCCGCTGCCCACCCGTCTCTAAGTCTTCCCCGTACGGGACCAGGGGAAGAGCCCCGGTTCCCAGGTAAAGCCTCTGCGGGTGTCTGGGGTGGGTGAGCGGGGCTGCGATGGTGCTGGGGCTGGATCCGGCTGCGCAGCTGCTTCTGGATCATGATCCCTCTGCAAGTGAACTCCATGATCTGCGAGAAAACTCCTAGCCAAGCCCCCAAGAGGGGGTGGGATGCAGGTATCCCTGCGCGCCCTTTCCTCCTACCAGTCCAGCAGCGGTGTTAGAGCAGAGACAGCTCTGCATTGGGTTCGTACAGCACCCAGGCAGGATCCAACCCGAGCCAGAGACTCCTACTCGCTGTAATAATCTGCCTCCTCCTCCTCCCTGCAAATCTAGCCTGCATTTTAAGCCCTCCCTAGAATAAACCGAAGCTCAAGCCCTTCTTACGGCGGGGATCTGAGCCGCAAGGTTGAGCTGACATTGGAGGGGATGCTAGAAACCCAGTATAGATTAAAAGCAGCCAGTTCCCACTTCAAACCAGTTTATCCCATTTCTGGGAGCCTGGGTTCACGCCAGGTGAGTGCCAGCGTTGTCGGCAAAGGATGCGGGCAGCCCCAAGAGGCGGCGGAGGTGAATGAACCCGAAGGCGAGCGAATAATTAACCAGTTCCCTGAGCAGCAGCAGCGGGACGCGGGGCTTTCCTCAGCGCTCGCCCCGCTGCGGGCAGACTTTTACCCAAGCCTGCACCTTCAGCGCAGCCAATTAGGTAATAATTAACCATCTCTCTTCTTGGAATCGAAGCTTCTGAGGTTACCGAGAGGGTAGGTGCCCCGGCAGAGCCCAAATGTTCCCGGTGCCTGGGGGTTAGGCGGGTGCTGTGGGAGTGAGTGCTGGGGGGGCTCGGTGGCCGGTTGGGTGAATCTGGGGGGTGAGGGCAGGTCTTACTGGGGAGAAGGGAAGGGCTGAGGCTGCGCCGTGGCGTCTGCCAGGTGCCCTGGGTACCACACAGCACACCGGAGGATGTCCAAGCCAAACCTGACCTCCCTGCCAAAACTGGCCTTGTTAGCCCTCGCTTTGTGTCACTGATGAGTCTCTTTTCAAAATGCATGGAGGGAAGCAGGAGGCAAAGCTTCCCCTCTGCCCCCAAGGGAGGTTCCCACTGAGCAGAAGTGATTCCACCCAGTCCTCTTCTCCCCAGCCTCCAGCAGGACGTCCCCAGCCTGGAGATGCTTGAACAGGAGCTGGCCTGGATGAAGGAAACGCTCTCACAGCTGGGTTCCCCTGTCGTGCTTTGCCACAACGACCTGCTCTGCAAGAACATCATCTACGACGGGACGCGAGGTTCGTGGCAGCGGCTTTGGGTGCCCAGCCAAGGGGTCTGACCCTCGCCCACCTCCCCGGGGCGGCTCCGCATCCAGCCCTTCTCACAGCCCCCGCCTTTGCCCCCGCAGAGCACGTTCGCTTCATAGACTACGAGTACACTGGCTACAACTACCAGGCTTTCGACATTGGAAATCACTTCAACGAGTTTGCGGGTGAGTCGGGCTCCTCCCCGGGGCACCGAGGGTCTCCCTGTCCCTGGGGATGGAGGAGGTGGTTGCATCCCCAGTCCCATGGTGGGAAAACGGGGCCGCTCCTCCTGAGCAATGTGCAAGGGAGGGTCTCTGCTGCCGGCGATAAGCAGCCTGGCTGGGATGCAACGCACGCAGGAGCCCAGCTCTTAACCATGCTGGGGTTGGGTGGGCACCTCAAATCATAGAATGGTTAGAGTTGGAAGGGACCTTCAAAGTCCATCCAGCCCAACCCCCCTGCCAAGAGCAGGGACATCCCCAGCCAGATCGGGTTGCTCAGAGCCTCATCCAACCTGGCCTGGAATGTTTCCAGGGATGGGGCTTCCACCCTGGGGTGAACCTTGCTAGGGTTCATCCCTAGCAGGGGTTCTGCTCATGCTGGGAGCCCTCCCGTTCACCCTCCTGGGGCATCGCTGACCCCGGCTCCCCTCGCAGGCGTGAAGGAGGTGGATTACCGCCTCTACCCCAGCAAGGAGACCCAGCTGCTGTGGCTACGCTCCTACCTGCAGGCCTACAAGCAGCTCACCCAGGGGGACCCAGGAGACGCGGGGGTGTCCGAGGAGGAGCTGGAGGCTCTCTACGTGCAAGTGAACAAGTTTTCTTTGGTGAGTGGTGGAGGTGGGAAGGAGCCAGCCTCTCTTGAGGGCTGCTCGTGGGACAGGTGTTCCTCTGCTCTCCGGTGAGCCAAGGCTTCGCGCTGCAGCTCGGCTGGCGAGGATGGGGGTGTCTGGGGGTTTGGGGGCACCTGGGGCAGGAGGCTGCCCCAAAAAGCCCGGCTGCTCCTCGGAGGCACTGAGCCCTTGGGCAAGGTCAAAGATAGCGCTGGCCACCTGCCGTCGCACCAAGACATGCCAAGGGACAGCGTGTCTGTGATAGCTGTGGCCTTGGGCGTCCCTTCAGAGAGGCCAGGTGGACCCTGGACACAGCTGTGCATGAGGAAATCCTCTCTGGTAAATGCCCTGGGCAGGCAGAGCCCATTTTCTGGAAATTTGGGCCAAAATCTCGACTGGTGTCCTGGCTGGAGCTGCCAGGAGGGACACTGCGGCTGCAAACACAGAGGCTGGTACCCTGAGCATGTTGTGCGGCTGTTCAGCATCCTTCCTGCTGGCATCTCTCGCCCGGGCTGGGACCAGCCTCCGCAGTGTATAAAACCACCCATGTAGCCAGCCCCAGCTGGCTGCCACCCCGTGTCCTGTCGTCACAGCCGCGGGACTTCTGGGACCCGGCCAGGAGAGGCACGAGCCACTCGTCCCGTTTGCAGGGATGCTCCGTGCCCGCCTCTGATCCCGGCTTTGTCTGTTGCAGGCGTCTCATTTCCTCTGGGCGTGCTGGGGCCTGATCCAGGATAAATACTCTACCATAGACTTTAACTTCTTAAGGTGAGTCCCCTGGGGCTGGGGGGCTCCCAGCGCGGTTCGGTGTTAAATGACTGGAGCCAGAAAATCCCAGTGACGCCTCCGTGCTGGGGGGACCCTCTGAGGCTGGGGGACACGGAGCTGGGGCACGCGTGTCTCATATCTGTCCCTCTCTCCTCTCTTGGCAGATATGCAAAGCTAAGGTTTAAACAGTACTTCAAGATGAAGCCGGTGGTCACAGCCCTGCAGATCTCGAAATAGCATCTCTGGCCCGTGAGACTCTTGGCAATTTTGTCCTTGCTGCATCCACAGCCCTCGCATCCCCCTCGGCCCTTCCCCGCCCCAGCCGGGGCCAAGGGCAGGTCCCGACGGTGGGAAGGGAGAGAGGAGATCTGTCCCAGCCACCGGTTAAAGGAGACCCTGGACACACCTGAGACTGGACCGTGAGATGCTAGAGAGGACCGTGGCCTCGGAGAGGCCCCTGCCTACGTGAGGAAGCCTTACCATCGCCTTAACGCCGAGCCCCGGCTCGGCCCCGGAGCCTGGCAGGTCTGTGCTTTGCTGGCATGACTGCTGCTTGGCCTGGCACCTGGTTTGCTCCCTCTGTGCTGGCCCTGAGGGGTGAAACGGGTCCCCCCACTCTGCTCAGGAGCCCCCAGAGCTGCCCAGTTGCTCTGGCTGCCCCACGCACGCACTGTGCCCTTCGTCCCCTCTTGCCTTGCCTGCTAGGTGCCACTTGGGTTCCCACCCCCAAACCAGCACCTTCCGTGGGTCAGGACTGTTCCTGGGCTTGGGGCTGTCCCCGAGCATGGGACCCTTTTCCGTGAGGGGTGGGTGCTGCTGCGCTCCGGTTTGGATGGTGCGAGGCGAGGCGGTGGCTGCGAGCCACGCGGGCTTTTGCTGGCGGGCGCTGGGTGCCTGCACCCCCTGCGACGTGCTCAGCCTGGGGCTGGCTCTGCTTTTCCCCGCTGTCGTGGTCCCTGCTCCCGTCGTGGCTTCCCTCATAGCATCCCACGCCGCCAGAGCAAGGGCCTCCCAGCCTCCCCGTCTCCCCCAGGGCCGGGGGGGTCAGTCCTGCCCCTCACATGGGCACCATCCCTGTGCTTCTCTCTTGGCTGTGTCCCTGCATGGGACCCGCGCCCCCGGCAGGAGGTTGAATGGAGCCGACCTGCTCCGTGAGCCGGGCGCAGCTTCATCCCTTGGCAGCACACAGGCTCTGTGAGGGTGATCCTGGCCTGCTGAGCACTCTCCAGCTCATCACAGTGGTCGTGCATCAGCTGAGGGGAGGAATCGGACCCCTCTGCCCCTGCCTTGGCTGCGCGGCGAGTGGTGTGGGGACAAGGCACCCACCACCTCCGCACGGGCACAGGAACCCACCCCAGGAAGAACCGGGACTGTTGTTGCATCTGGTGTTCATTTTGGTGCAAAATAAAAAGCTGCTGGTAGCTGGAAATGAGGGATGCTGGATCTGTGGGGACTGGTCCAGGATTTGAGGCAGGGGGAGCATCCCTGGTCCCCAGGAGTGAACCTGGCCCATCTCCTGCAGCTGAGGAAGGCCAGAGCAGAGATGCTGGTGGAGGTATCTCAGAAAGGAGCAGCCCGGGACCCACCACGGGTGGACAGGGCAGGAGAAAGAGCTGAGAAACAGGACACACACGGAGCAAGAGCCTGAGGAGGGGGCTGTGCTCGGGGAGAGGGGGAAACAAGCACCCATCCCCGGGCTGGTAAAGTCCAGACCCAGAGCTCTGCTCCAAAAAGTCATCTTTATTGTGCCAGGGGATGGGGGGCAACAATTGTAAACAGGTACATGAAATATACAGGTTAAGTTACTCATCGTCTTATTAACAAAATAAAGCTCTATCTATATTTACAATCTTTAAAAAAAAAAAAAAAAAAAAAAAGAAAAAGAGAGAGGAAGAGCTGCATCTTTGTGGGGCACATCTGCTTCCAGCCGCCTCTGCAGCACAGCCCAGCCCATCCCACCCTGGGAGCCGGCACCCCTTCCCCAGGGACCCCAGCCCGAGCAGCACGGGGAGGGGGAATAAATAAAGCACTGACGAAGGGCAAGAGAGGAGCTCGCTGGGCAGGCGAGGAGGCAGAATGCTCTCTTGGATAAATGGAGCCCCTGCTCCGGACCCCCGCCCTGGGGCTGAGGAGTTGGCGGGGGGGGGTCTGCTGCAAAGCCCCCGCTGCAGCCTGGGCACCCTCAGCAAGGTCCCCGTGGTGCTGGGCTGGAGGCCAGGATGCGGCTGGGGCCACGGTGCTGGTTTCTGGCTGTTGCCACAGGGCGGTGCACGGACACCGAGCACAGCCGGACACCCTGTGCACAGCCGGACACCCCGTGCACAGCCGGACATAGAGCACAGCCGGACACCGAGCGCGGACAGCCAGACACCGAGCACAGCCGGACATAGAGCACAGCTGGACACCGAGCACAGCCAGACACTGAGCGTGGACAGCCGGACACCGAGCACAGCCGGACACCGTGCATGGACAGCCGAACACCGTGCACAGCCAGCCAGACACCCCGTGCACAGCCGGACACACAGCCACCCTGTACCCCAAACATCCCCAGGCTGGGCTCTGATCGCAGCAAAGTATGGTTTGGGGTTTTTGTTTTTTTTTTTTAATTATTTCTTTTTTTTAAAATTGCTGTTATTTTTCTCTCCCTCTGTGGTTTTTGCGATGCAGGTCACAGGTGGAGCCTGCCCCTCGCAGAGCCGGGGCGCGGGAGGGAGAGGTGCCCCAGGGACGGGCAGGGCACGTACCCACCGCAGCCGGGGCTGGCGCCCGGGGCAGGGGCTGGCGGAGGGCTGGGGTGAGGGCGCAGCCAGAAAACAGGCACCCGCTTTATTTACAAAGTGGGCCAGAGCCGTTGGGAGCATAAAGGGCTCCTCAGAGCCCTCGGCTGGTACTGGGGCCAGGCAAGAGCTAAAAATGGCTCCATGGGAATTCGCTGGCAGGCTCGAAAGTGGGAAACGCAGCGGGGAAGTCAGGTGGGCGAGGGACAAGCATGTCCCCATCCCATGTCCCATCCCGTGTCCCCATCCTGCATCCCTGGCAGTGGGGCTGGTGGCTACAGGTCTGGGAGATGCTCTGGAGGTTTTCCCGCACCCTGACACCCTCAGGTCCCTCCCGGGGGGCTGCAGGTGGGTGACAGCTCAGCAGCCCTGGCACCCACATCCCTGGGCCAGCTTGTCTCAGCTCCCCATGGCCGTGCCACTGGAACAGGACTGAGCCAGCCCTCGCCAGCTTGCCCAGTGAGGTTGGCACGTCCTGGCCATGGCCCCATGCAGCGCACATCGCTGATCGCCACCCTTCCCTTGGGATGCACCTCATCCAAAACGCTGGGTGCCCCTCTTCATGGCACCCATTTGCAGGCAGACAGCAGCATCTCCGACCTGCCGGCGTAGCAGCTCTCCTCCGCTCCCAGCACAGCCCTTCAGCCAGGTCCCGTCCCATCGGGGGAAGCCATGACCACCTTTTTGGTGGCAGTCAGCCCTGTCAGCCCCCCCGGCTGCCCCCTCAGCCCCCCCTCAGTCCGTCAGCACCACCAGCTCGCCATCGCTCTTGTCCTCGCCCTCCGAGTCCTCCTCCTCGCTGTAGCGGTACATCTCGCCGTCAGCCACCGAGTGCCCATCGTCACCGCCGCCGCCGCCGCCGCCGTCCCCCTCCTTGAGGCTGCACGTGTTGACGATGACGGGCATGCCGGGGTCCATGCGGGGCAGGTAGTGCTCCATCACGGGGGGCGTCAGCTGCATCCCCACCGGCCGCTGGTACAGCACGTCCGAGGAGGCGGGGGGCAGCTGGCTGCCTTGGGGCCTGCGGGACAGGGGAATGCAATCACCGGCCGGGGCGGCGAGGTGCTCTCCGCGCCTCCCGGGACACCCACCCCCCCCACGGGCGCCTCGGCGAGCCCCCTCGGACGGGCGGAACGGGCGCGTTACCCTATCAAGTAGCCCTGCCTGGCGTCCTGCCGCCGGTTCCTCATCAGCGCCTTGTATTCGCCCACGCGCAGCCGCTTCCCCTCCACGATGCAGGTGCGTTTGGGTCGGGGCTTGTACTTATAGTCGGGGTATTTCTCCAGGTGCTGCCGGCTCAGCCGGGCTTGCTCCTCGTAGTAGGGCTGCTTCTCCTGGTTTGTCATGGATTTCCACCGGGATCCTGCGAAGAGAGGAGCCGTGGAGCACGCTTACACCCTGACTGCTGTGACAACACCGGCGCTCGCTCCCGGCTGGCGTTGCCATCACAGGAGTTAATTAATGCTCACGACATCCCCTGCACAAACACCATCTGAATTTGTCAGGAGCCCCATGCTGCAGAGGGCAGCCAAACCTCCCGGAACACTGGGAACAGGTCCCCAGCCCTGACCTTCCCCGGGCACCTCCTGGGCCATGACTTTCGCTCCTCTCCCAGGTACGGCGAGCAGGTGCTGCAGCTAAAATAGGCTGTGCTGGCGTGGGACTCCCGTTCCTGCGCTGGCCGACCTTTGTCATCGCTGCCAGCACCCCAGGGCAGGAGGGCAAAGCAGGGCACAGCACAAAGGCTGCTGGGCTGGGGAGAGGGGCTCGGGGCCGGGCTGGCAAAGAGAAGGGATTCATCCCCTCAGCTCAGCACCTGGGAGGCTGCAGCTGGACCAGCGTTCAGTTTGGGAGAAAGGAAGACAAGCTGGAGATGCTTGGAGATCCTTGACTTTCTTGGAGATGCTCAGCAGCCAACAGGAGCAGCCCTGAGCATCCTGATGGGACTATGGAGTTAGCCGGGCTTTGGGCTGGGAATCTCCAGAGACAGTCCCCCATCACCGAAATCCTCCTGCGAGTCCCTGTGCCCCTTTCCCCACCAGCCGCCACGGTTGCGAGAGGTACGCAGAGCATGTGGCTGTTTTCATCTTTTTTTCTTTACCGAGCAGAGCTGCTAAAACAAGCCCACGGCAGAGTGCGGTGCGTGTGTCGGAGGTAAACCAAGCACTCTTGCTCCTGGCCCTTCGGATGGGCTCACTGGCGACCGCACCGCTCGCTTTTAATAGCGACACGGCCGCGGGGAAGGGCTGGCGTGACCCAGAGCGGCGGCAGGACTGCTGCCGTCGGGAGGTGCAAGATGCTGGCTGGATGATGCCCGCGCTGATACAGGCATCTCCACAGTTGATGCTACAACGGGGGTAGCATCATCCCAGCGAGCATCACCCGTGTGTGGGTGGCTGAGGATGGGCGGGGATACAGAGGGGGGGGTCCTGCTCCAGCCCCCCGCCGCCATCCCGGCACTCACCCAGGATCTTGCTGATGCTGGAGTTGTGCATGTCCGGGAAAGCCTGCAAAATCTTCCTCCTCTCGTCCTTCGCCCACACCATGAAGGCGTTCATGGGCCGCTTGATGTGGTTGTTGTTCCTGGACTCGGGGAAGTGCCGCGAGCCTGCAAGGGAAACCCCGGCCCAGGTCAGGGGAAGGGAGGAAGCCGGTGGTCACACCGCAGTGGTCTCTCTGCCGTCCTTACCGTCCATCTCGCAGGTCAAGAGAGCCTCGTCCAGCCGGTGGGCGGGGGTCTCCTCCACCCGCTCCTTCACTGGGGAAGAATCCATCCTGACGTGGTCCTGCAGGAGAGCGGAGAGTCAGGAACCAGCTCTGAACCAGGGAGCCCGCCCGCGGATGGAGACTCGGCTCTGGCCCCCGACGGTGGGACTGGAGAGGGGGACGGTGACCGGCCGGCGGGCACCCCTCACCTTGCGGTAGGGGTTGCTCAGCGATCCTTCCACGGCTCCGCTGTGGCCGTGCAGCAGCTGCCGCGCGTCCTGGATGGCTTTGGTGATGGCGTCGCCTTCGCCCAGGAACCCTGGCAGGACACCGGCACAGGCGCCCATCAGTGCCCGCTCCTCCTTCCTCAGCACCCCAATCCCACCCCAGCAATCACAACGGGGTGCCCCGAGGGGGTGGCACAGAGCAGCAGGTGCCCACCCAGGCCACCCCAGGGAGGGAGCAGAGATGTCCCCTGTCTCAGGGAGGCGGCCAGGGGAGGGAGTGAGACCACCCATCAGCGAAGGTCCCTGGGAACTCACCCAGAGGCAGGTTGGACGGGCTGCTCTGCAGGTCCCTGGTGGCCCCGTGACTCGGCGTGAGGGACTGGCAGCCGCTCATCTTCAAACTGGGCGAGCTGGAGGCACTGGGGAGGTCGGAACCTTTGGGTTTGGCCGTCAGGTTCAGCGGCTGCGAGGTCTCCTGCAGCGGAGGGGAGCGGGGAGGTGAAGCGCAGCCCCCGCAGCACCCCAGCCTGGGGGATTGGAGGTGCTTTGGGGTTGTACCTGTATCTGGAGGTGGCCTGAGCCGGCGGGTCTCTTCAGCGTGGGAGGAGGGGGGCTGTGCAGCAGCTGCACCGGGTAATCCACTGCGGGGAGCGGAGGGAGAGGGGTTGGGGGACGAGACCACCCCGCAGGGCTGGGGAAGCCCCGGGGGGACCCCGCTCACCTGGTTTGCAGGGGATGGGCTGGATGGGCAGCGCTAACTGGGAGTCGGGAGCGACGGGGAGAGGCTGGTGGCTGGGGGTGAAGGCGGGAATCATGACGTAGGGCATGTTGACCTGCTAGAGGGAAGAGCGGGGAGAGAAGCAGAGACACCAGATAACGGCGGTGGGACGCTGCGGGAGCTGCCATCCCCTTGCCTGGCCCCGGGAGGGGACAGGAGCCCGGCACACGAAGGGGCTGCAAACACCCAGCACGGGAAGTGGGGGCACGGGGAGGCATCCCCCCGCCTTTACCTGGATCTGTTGCTGCAGCAGGTTGATTTTGTGCTGCTGCTGGATGAGCTGCTGCTGCTGCTTGGCGATCTGGCAGAGGGGAGACAGCGGGGCTCAGCAGCATCAACGAGCCGGCCCCGGAGGGGCTACGGCCCGGCATAAGCTGCCCAGCACCGGCAAAACGGAGAAAAGGGGGCTGCAGAGGGTCCCGAGCTGCACCCGTGCCACCTCCCGGGGCATGGGGAGAGGAACGGGCTGGGAGGGATGGCATCACCCCCACGCTGGGGTGGGGGCCACCCCTGCCCTTAGCACCGTACGGGCCACCGGAGAGGGAAATATAGGTGCCCAAAGAGCAAAGAGAGCACAAGAAGGACCCAGTGTGCTTTAATTTTTTTGGACTAACAAATCCCATCTCCATTGAGCCTCATCCTCCTGGCACCACGGAGCAGGACTGGGAGTCTTTGGGATGGGTTTCTGGGCAGACAGCAAAGTCCCGCTGCCTCCAACACCAAAGCCACCTCCCCCCCACTCCCTGCCCTGGTCCTGCACCCGCGGCCGATCCCGCAGGGATCCCCGAAAGGACGGACGGTCCCTGGCAAACGCTTCCCCCGAGCTGGCTGCCCACGGGGACCTGAGCCCACCTGCTCCTGCTGCTGCCGCGCCAGCTCCATCTGCTGCTGCTGCTTCTCGAAGAGCATCGCGGCCATGTTCTTCTGCTCCGAGTGGGCCGTCAGGAGCTGGTCCCGCAGCGTGGACAGCTGGTTGATCATGACGAGTAACTGGAGCTCCTTCTCCGCCAGGCTCTCCTGGGTTCCTGGGAGAAACCAAGCGGCTGCGGGTCAGGGGCTTGGGGAGGGTGAAGAGCATCACCACTGCCGTTGGGTGCTGGGGGGTGATGCACGGCCAGGGAATGGCTGATGCAGGGGGGCATAAAACCCCCACAGGCTGAACCATCTCCTCTGTGCAGTCAAGACAGAGGATTTCACCAGCGGTGCTCATACTCCCAAAAAAAATCAAATTAATGTTTTGGTTTAAAAAGTACAAATCCCTAATAAATACACACTTGCAGGCATGTCTCCCCTCCTGCTAAGGTGGGAAACGCTGTGTTTCCAGCCCAGGAAGGAGCACGGTGGAGGTGGGTGGCCGGGGGGAGACCTCACCTTTCACTTCTTTGGACTCGGCGGTGTTTCGGCCCAGCAGCCGCTCCTTCCAGTCGCTGGACAGTAACTTCTCGATGGTCGGCATCACTGTCCGTGCCGGCAGGCACCGGGGTCGACAGAGCAGGGAGAGCGAGAGGACAGCCAGGTGAGTGCAGCCCGAGGCTCTGCACCGTAGCTTGTCCCATCCCACGGCTTTGGAAAACACCCAGGGGTCTGAAGGGAGCGGGGAGGGGGGTCCCAAAGGCCACTCTGAAATCTTTCTCACCCTCCTTCAAGTTCCTGTTGAAGTCCAGCTTCTCCTGGCCGCTCACGGCCGGCTCGAAGGCAGAGCGCCTGGGCTCCAGCGCATCGCCAGCAGGCGAGCGGGACTCCTGCGACACACACAGTGTTATTTGGCACCCGCTGCCCCAGACGGGGACATCCCCAGGTCTCGGGACAGGAGATGCTGCGCTGGTGGGATGCTCAGGGCCGGCCCTGCTGGACCACCCCCAGCCAGACACATTCCCCTCAGCCCGGCTTGAGAGCATCTCTGCTCTTCGTGCCGCAAAGACTCGTTAGCTGGAGGTTTCTGTTATTTATTTATTTAGACCACCCAGCTCCTCTGAGTTCTGTCCCCCCCGAGAGGCAGCGCAGAGAGCGGGACGGCTGAGGCTGCTGGTCAGGGGGAGAGAAAATCCAAGAGCAACTAAAAAGGGAGGCTGAAGGGATGGAGCACGTCTCGGGGGGGGCCACGGCAGGCTGCACGCTGAGGGTGAAGCACTCAAATCCAGGGCTGACCCGAGAGCATCAGCAATGGCCAGAAAGCCTTGGGGGAGCCTCAGGTTTCGGCTTCGTCTCCTTGGGATGAGGAATAACCACCCGGGGAAACAACCACCCTCCTCGGCCAGGGGATGGAGCCCGAGAGGACCCACCTGTGGCAGGGCTTGGGGGTCGGTGCCCTCCCTCAGCGGTGGCCCCGGCGGGTCGTTGGGACGGGGTTCGGTGCTGGGGGCAGCCCCCGGCGGGGACTCGTAGCCTCCCTCCTTCTTCTCTTCCGTCTTGATGGCGCAGTTCACCATGCTGCCCGCTCCATCGAGCTCCAGGTGGGGAGAAACGGGGCTCCTCATGGACATCCTACGGGATGGCAGGGAGTCAGCAGAGCCATGGGGCACCCCCGGCCACATGCACTCCTCTTCCCAGCCCTGCCCCATACTGGTGTGCCCCGCGCTGCTACTTTTCTGAGGGGCAATGGTCCTGCTTTTTTTTTGCCATGGCTTGGTGAAGCCGAGCTCTTCTTCCTGGCTTCCTGAGATCAGGTTTTTGCAGATTTGGAGCTCAATGGCCAGAAGCCCCCAAGGGAAACAAGCTCTTCACTCTTTGGGCTGTGAAGGGAACGGCACAACGAAGCAAAGCCCTAAAGAAAGCGACCCAGAGGTACGGGATTTAGGGCCAACACGAGCACGTGCCTTCACGCTTCATCCAGCAGCCTGGCAGAGAGCAACCCAAGGCTCACCGCGGCAGAGACCCGTGCCAAACCCGAGCCAGCACCCCAGGGGTCCCCAGCTCACGGCTCCCCCGCCACCCTCCCCGCGCCGCCCCAGGAGCCGTGCCTAGAAAGCCGGCAAGGCGGCAGGCAGGTTTCCCGCTCCGACGGGAAATGGAAATCCTGGCCCCGCCGAACAATAGCTGGGACGGCCACCAGAATCGCTCCTCCGGGAGTCCCCGGCGCGGCACGGAGCTGGGACTGGCCGAACCCCGGCCAGGGCAAGGGGCTGGCCCCAGGAACGGCTCTCCCCAACTTTGCCGGCACGGATGAGGGTGCCAGTCCAGCTCCCGGTGCTGCCACCCGCTTGGGCGGGCACCGCAGAAGTGACCACGAGCTGTTATGGGGGACGAGTGGTACAACCCCAGGGGACCCCACACGTGGCCAGAGCGGGAGCCCCAAAAAATGTGTCACAGCCATGTCCGCAGCTCCAGCTGGGGTTGCAGGGGCCGTATCCCCAGGCAAGTGCCAGGCACGCTGGGAGCCACAAAGGGGAAGCGCAATTACCCTCCCGAAACTCACCTTTTTGGCAGGAATAACGGGAAAAGGAGGCTGTTAGGGAAGGGATTTCCACCAGCCGCTGCCGGGAGCAAGGATCCGGGCTGCGGGACCACAGGGGCTGGCGAGGTGGGATGGGGCTGTGGGGAAAGCATCCTGCCCGGCCCCCGGCACCCCACAACCGGGACCCCCCGTGCTCTGCTCCCCCAATGGGCTCATTGGGACCCCCCTCCCCAAATCGGGGCTGGGACTAAGCCGGGCTGCCCGACTCGGGGGCAGCAATTACATAACAAACAAAGCCCAGCTCAAGCTGCGAATTAATCAAACTGCTGAAAATAAAACCTTCCTCTCAGGAACTTCAAACAAAAGAAACGAAAACAACAAGGCCGGCTGGGTAATGAAAAGCCAGGGCTGTGAATAGGGGACAAAAGGAAGTGGAACAATAGGGTGTTGGACAAAAGCAATAAAGTAAAGGGAAGTGTGACAGCTCCACAATAGGGCACTGTGCGCGCCAGCCTTTCTGATCTTAGCGGGGCTTTTTTTAATCTCAGTTCCCTTGCCCTCCGCTGAACAAACCATGGCCGGGCCGGCGAGCTTCCTCCCGGCGTCGGCATCGCCCGGTATCTCCCGCATCCTGCGGCACCGCCCGCGTCGCCCCTTCCTGGCCCCGGCTCACCTTGGCCCACCCGAAAACCCATCGCCTGCCTTCGACACGCCTCGGCCCGGGAGGCACCGGACACGCTTGGCAGCGGCGTGGCGGTGGCGGGCAGCCAGCGGGAAGCCGTGCCCACGGCTTTGGATTTGCTGCCCCAGAGCCTGCGCTCTGGATACGCTACAGGTGGGGAAACTGAGGCACGAATGCACGGCAGCTGCAGCGCCTCGCTCCCTCCTTCTAGCATTTTGGGGTAAAAACCCCTGCTGAGTGCATCCCTGCCACCCCTGCCCCGCAGCTGGGATGCTGCCAGGTGCCCAGGCAACGGGACAGCAGCAGCAACGCGATGCCTTCGGTTCGAACCGCGCACAAAAGCAACGTCCCGCTCCTCCGGCAGGTCGCATTTCCATTGTACTTCACCTCCCGGTGCCACTGGAAATTTACTCTTAAAATAGGGCCGGTACTTTAATAGGGGTTCGTTTGAAAGAGGCCTCATTGTGGATTTATTATACGGTTTGGCGAACAAAAAAAAAAAATAAAAAAATAAAAAAGAAGAAGAAAAAGGAGAAAACGGCGCCGTTATCTTGTTACAGGGCTGGCTCCCGCGGCAGCCCTGTGCGCGGGCTCAGGTGCTGGGCTCCAGGGCTGCCTGTGGCAGACAATAGCGATGGGAACAATCGCCTTGGCACAGGGAGCGTAACAGATCTTCGCCTTTCATGTTTCCCAGTTAACGCAGGGCGGAGGGGAAGGGAGGGAATGGCAAAGTGGGATGCAAAGTGCCAGCCTGGAGGGGCAAAACGGACCCGTCGGGGAGCCACGAGTCCTTGGTGATGGACCAGGGTCCAGGCACGGGGCTTTTGGGGGGCTCATCTCACAAGCTTGTCCTGTGCAGGCATCAACGCGCCCACCTTGCCTCCGAACTCCAACTCGGCAAGTCCAAGGGCTAAGAATTTTTGGGACGGCGACAGCTTTTCTTTCTCCATTCGTAGCCCAGACCGGCACGTCCTGCAATTCTCCCGGTGGCCGTGCCACCCTTCCTGCCCGCCAGCCGATCCTATCTGCCCCGTTTGTATTGCAGCAGAACAACTGGAAAGGCTGGGGGTGGTGGTGGGGGGGGCCAAGGCGCCAGCGAGCCCCCACCCTGCCCAGCACCGCAGCAGCTCCGGGAGAGCCGGTGAGATGCTGAGACCCCCCACTCAGCACCCAGAGCCCGTTCCCCACCGCTTATGCAGAGAAAGGGGCTGCCGGCATCTCCCCACCGGCGCAAAGCGGCGAGAGAAAGAAAAGCCAAAAAGCCGCCCAGTGAAAGTGTGCTGCTGGCTGGACCGGGCTTTCTCCCCGCAGCAGCTCCTGCCGTAAGAAAATGGTTTCTGCTCGCAGGGCGGCTGGAGGGGGAGGCTGGCAGAGAATTTCCAAAGGCAGGGCGAGTGTCTGCCCGTGGCTGGGGCAAGGATGCAGCGGGCACCGAGGTTACGTGAAACCCAAGCTCTTTGCGAAAACACCAGGGAGGGTAGGAGGCAGGAAAGCCACAAACACACAAAGTCCTTCACCAGTCCCAGAAGAGGATGCGAGAGCGGGAATGGTCCCGCACCCCTGCCCCATGTCAGAGCACCCCTGTCCCACGCCGCAGCACCCCTGCCTCGGGGCTCATCCCGCTCCTCGACTCAGGGACGATTCCACCCCAGAACGGGGACTCAGGGAGAGCCGGTGGTTGGCTGGGGAGCTGGGCTGCCCAGATTTTTGGGCTGACCTTGCCCTCACCTGCCCATCAGGTTGAGCAGGGCAGCAGGGAAGGCTCTTGGGGCTTTTGTTTTCCAGCCTCTCCCCAGTTACAGCAGAAAGATACCAGTTCATGGGTTACGGCAGACTCTTCCCTTCAGGAGTCCAGTGTGGTTCCCAGTCATCCCAAAACAAATCCACCCATCGTCCCACGGCTGTGTGCTGCCACCATGGCCCAGGTAACCATCCCGGCCAGGGGAGAAAGGCACGGGGCAAAAACCCGACGGGGGAAACACCAACGAGAGCCGGGGCGGCGCGACACCACCGCCGTGCACGCACCAGCCACGTGCAGCATTCGCGGCCCCCGGCACCCCCGAGAGAGAGAGAGAGAAACGGCAGAGGAAAAAATAAGACACACACGGACTTTTTCTTCTTCCAAGCAGGGCCTGAGGAATCCCGGCCGGCCACCGGGACAGACAATAGCCCATCTCCTGCCAGACAAGCGGGTCGCTTTCCTGCCAGACTTGGAATGTCCTTTCAGGGCCGTTTCCAACCGTTTCCGCCCGGCGTGCCTTCGCACATGAAAGAATGGATGGCTTCCTCCGCCGTGCCCGGGCAAGGATGGCCAGGGACGGCCAAGGCGAATGGCCCCGGCTGGGGGAAGTTCACGGGGCTTCCATCCCTCCCCGGGGACGCGGAGCATCCCGTGATGGTGGGTTATTCCCTGGGAAGGCGAAAACAGGGGATGTGGGCTCTGCCACCCCCAGCCAGCACGTTTCTACACCCTGTGGGTGAAACGGGGCAGAAAGTGTAAGACTTTGGGGTCTACTGCTTCCGAAAAAGCAGGTTTTACACCCAGACGACATCAGGATGCTGAACGTATTCAGTCCCAGAAATACTGTCGGCACGTGTTCCCCCATGGGGCTGCGTCACAGGCGGGCACCCACCCATGCGGCCCCACAAACCAGGGTGCTGCAACAACGGAAACCCTCTGGTGTTTGGGGGAGCGCGAGCCAACGCTCTGCGCATCCTCCGACACCGTGCTTTCAACATCTCACCTGCCAGCGGCGCTCCCGCAGAAAGCCGCAACCTCCGTCTCCCCAAAAAGCTGCCAAGACCTCAGGTTGCCGGAAAAGCTGCAAAAATCAACACTGAGAAGGGAGATTTTTGGCAGGGGAGGGAGGGGATTTGGGGGGGGGCTAATGTCCTGGGGGCAGAGGGGCAGCAGTAAGCGCCCAGCAAACGCAGAACTGGGTGGCAGACCGGCGCCCACATGCTAAGACCTGCGACGGACAGGGTGATGTTCACGTGAGCTGCCGGGCACATCCTGCCCAGCAGCAGCTGATCGCTGGTTCACCATCCCAGAGAGACCCCCCCAGACCCCAACAGCCCCTCTCCATCCTGGCAAGACGTGGGGTCCCATGGGAAAAGCGCTGGCATCAGCAGGAGCCGGGGTTGCCCGCCGTCCACACAGAACAGACCGCTCTTTGTTCAACCTCCATCCACCATCGGCTCCCTGAAGGCAATTTCTCTGCCCGCGAAGGATAACGGCCTCCGGAAACGTCTCTACGGGGTCAGAGCAAAGCGGTGACGCTATGGCATCACGGAAACCCCCGGGAACGGGCGGCACAGGAAGCAGCAAGGAGTCACCCCTCTGCATGTGCTGCCCCGAGAACCCCACCTTCCACCGACGTCCCCTCTGTCCCCTCTCCGGCCAGGCTGGAGACCCCCATCCTGGTGTCCCCGGGCTCTCCCGCTTCGCCCTTGGAAGAGCTCCTATTGCCGCAGCCTCAGCACTGCCACAGTCAGCTCTTTTGCGGGGGGAGCATTAATTCTCCATCTACCAAGATGAAAAGCACCAACGCAAGTCTCCTATTACCACGCAGCGCTTGGAAGACTTAACCCTAAAGCAATTACAACCAGCTGCCATAGCGTTTACTAATTCTGTCCAAAAAAACCCCAACCTGCCTCTCCAAAGTGTTAACCACGTACCTCGCTGGTGCATGCCAGCAGAGAAACCCTTCAGAGGCTCAAGGGGAAATCGAACCAATCCTGCTATTCAAAACTTGAGGAGAAAGGGGAAAAAGAACCCATATTAAGCACTAAATTCACATAAGTGAACAAGTGAGGAAAAAGATTAATCCCAAGGCTGCGGCAGGGGGAAGAGGAGGATCTGGGTTGCTTGATGGATGGAGATACGTCCTCCACCGCCTGCGTAGCCCCGGAGATCCCCGCTCCGCGTGAAGGGCTCGGAGCACCGGCCAACAGCTGGTGCGAGCACCATGTCCCAGCAGATCGAGTTCTTGCAGGGCAGCTCTGTCCTCAGACACTCAGCTCCTGCTCTCCTAAGCCTCGTGGAACAAACCCACTTGCCAAAACCCGGGAACGGGAAAATGAAGGCTCCCGTGATAACGACGAGACAAGCACAACGTATTCCCTGTGGGTACACGGGTCCGTTCCAGCCCGGCGCGTGTTTGAGCCAGGCCGCGTCTCGGCCTCCCAGTGCTCCCTCTTACTAACAATTTCCAGTTTACTGTTCGTTCTGGTTTCACAGTGCTTCCGAGGGGGTTTTTATCACCTTGCTCTGATTTCTTATGAGATGGCAGAGGGACACATCACCGCAGAACGCTTTCCTGGCTCAGCATAAAGGATTACTCAGCCGCTCCCTGCCCACGCTGCCCCCCAACACGTGGGCTTTGCTGGGACCCCCGGCCGTGCCTCCGCAACCCAAAACCCAGGGATGCTGTCTCCTGTGAGCCTGGCTGTGTTAGGATGCAGACAAAACCAAGCCAGGAGTTTTAGAACTATCCAAATAACGAAATCAAACACAAAGAGGCGGTCGGATCCTTCCCCGGGTGTAAACTGGCACAGGTCCACCGCCTTCACAGCCCAGACCCAAACACATTTTTCCTTTACTGGGATGAGCGATAGGATGGTTTCAAGTAGGAGGGGAAAAATTAAACTGAACCTCAGGTGGAACTTCCTGGCTGCGAGATTTATTAGACGGGGAATGAGCTCATCAGGGAAGCGGAGGAAACTCCATCGCGCTGGAATTATTTAAATTCGTGCAAAGCCCAGAGGAAGAAGGCGCGGGAACAATCCCAGCGACAGCCCGTGTGGTGGCCAGGGATCGCGGTGGTCATTCCCGTTTCCTGGCCTCAAGACCAGACAGTCTGCAGGATGGGGTTGTTTTGTTGGGTTTTTTTTCCTTCACTCAACAAGACCTCTCAACAAGGAAAAACCTAGCACCATCTCCAGCTTTGCAGGCAGATGGCTTTCTTGTCCAAGGAAGGTTATGCGGTTCTTTAGGAAAAGATCTGGGACTTCTCTTTTACCAGAGGCACCTTTTTTTTTTTTCTTTTACCTGGGACCCCTTTCTTTCACCAGAGGCAAACATGTTGCTCGAGTCCGAGCAGCAGCACGGGTAGGGACAGCCAGGGAGAAGCGCTGAAAGAAGAAACTCACCTTCCCTGCAGGTCTAAATGCTCCAGGGAAAAGCACAAACCCCATAATCTTAATATTTTCAGAGACTCCTTTTCCTGTTGCATCCCTCTCCTCTGCCCTTCCTACCTTCCCCTGCCCTGCAATGCCAAGCAAACATGGAAATACCACGGCACGTTAGCAAGGGAAGAGGCAGGGGAAGCATGAGGAGGGAGGAACTCTGAAGAACAGGGATTTACTCTTTCTTTCCTTTTTTTCCTGCATCAGAAATAATTTTTTAAACAAGTTTCCTCCTTGCCTGGATGCAAAAAAAAAATCCTGCCCGGCTGGGGGGTGCCGAGCCCTCATACCCAGCACCCAGGGCGGCCGGATCGGGCCCACGGTCCCACCGGTGCCGCAGCGGCCGACAGTCCCCGGGGCGCTGGGCTGGGTGGTCGGGGGAGCTGCCAGGTCCCCGGGACCCGGCGGAGGTGACGGGGCTGCTCCCAAACCCCCTCCCACCCCCCCAGCACAGGCATCAGCTCATTCCCTCTCCCCACTCCCCAGTTTAACCAATTTAAACAATCAATTAGGGAGAAGAAATTTTAAACATCAGCAAACCCAGAGCAAATGTCGCAGGAGGTCAGCAGAGCCAGGAGGCGAAGGACGGGCACAACTCACCCAGCCCCGGCGGGACGGCGCGGCGATGCTGGCACAGCAGGGTACAGCGCGGCGAAGGAGCGCGGTTAGCACATTTCCCTCCTTTTCTTCGCAGTTTCTGTCCTCCCCTTACCCAAAAGCGGCCCTCGGGCTTATCGGAGAGGCCAATCTCGGTGTCGTTTTTTTGTGTAATTTCACTCACTCAGCGTTTCCAGGCAGAGCGGAGGGCACGTTTGACTCGGCTGCTTCGTAAACAATACTTTCCTATCGCATGACGGAGGGGCAAAGACATCTGACCCTTTTCCTCTCCTGCTTAGAAAAAAAAAAAAAAAAAAAGACACAGGGGCTCACCCATCTCGACAGCGATCTGCCCCGCACCTCCCAGGCTGGGGCTGCAGGGAGGGCAGCACTTTCCAAACCTTTTTTCCACACACCAGCCACCTTCTCGCGGCATTTGACACCTTCCACTAATGTCATTATTCTTCCAGTCACCCCCAGGCTTGAGGCGGGGGGCTCCTCTTTGGGGGGCAGCCCATCCCGTCTTGTTTGCCCTCGTGCTCCCTCGGGTGACCCGGACACACAGGCGGGCATCGAAAGGATGCTCGGGGCCAGCCCCGGTGCCTCTGACATGGGGCACGGTGGCAGCCAAAAATCACGGGGCCGTGCTTCCGCCCGCCGTGCGCCATGCCTGGCAGCCGGCAGCGCCCCGGAAACCTTCGGGGTCCCTTTGCGTGGGATCCTGAGCTGCCACAAGCAGGTCCTCACGCCCGAGCCGCCACACGCCTGGACACGGAGGGACAAAGGCTCCGTGCAGCCACTTCACCCTCCCCAGCTGCTGCCCAAATTCGGGGCAGGGGGGAGCTCCAGCTGCTGGGGCCGCTTGACGTTTCAGCAACAGATATTTTTTTTTTTGCCGGAGCGACCAGAGTCGCCCCACGAGCTGCTGGGGCCATCGTCAAAGAAAGGGCAGGCTGAAGGAGGGGTGCTCAGTGCCAGCAGCTGCCCATCATCTGCCCCAAATCTTCGCATCCTTACTCATGGCTGCCCCAACTCCGCTCCGGCTGTTCTTCGGCCCAGGAGAGTCATGGCTGGCTGAGTCTGGAATGAAGACCCCCAAGGAAAACGCTTTTTGGCCTGACTTTTCCCCCTTATTAGTGTAAACCGTGGTCACTTTGATGGTGGTACCCCTGAGTTAGGGTGCGGATTCAGGCTCCTGCGCTCGCCGCAGTATCCTGCCGCCGCAGCAACCGGCATCGCCTCCCCGGGCCGGCGGCCACGGTAACGGGGCAGATCTCACGTTTGCGAGAGAGAAACCGCAGGAAGGCGCAGAGCTCACGCCATTTTTATCGCTGCCATTATTTTGGCTCAGGGAGAGACCCCCAGCTCTGCGGGGTGGGAGGATGCCCCTCCACCCCATCCCGCTGCAGGACCCAAGGGATCCAGCGGCAGCGACCCTCCAGACCACGACCATCCCGCAAGGCTGGGTTCACACCTCGCCCCTCCTCTCCCCTCTCGCTTCGGAGGAACTGAATCCTGCTGCAGCGGCTCCTGGCCAGGCTCCTCTCCTCTCGGGGAGCACAGAAATTTGGGAACAACCTTTTCCTGCCACGCCAGGACAGTTTTCATCGCACAGCAAAAATAACACAGCGCAGGCGAGCGCAGAAACGCTCCAGCATGAAGCCGCCAGCCCTCCCCGTTTGCACAGGGGTGTCCAATTGTCCCCAGCCAGCACAAGGGGCTCTTTGTGCCCGGTGGCACCTGTCCCCCACCCCGTATCCCCATTTCCCCTGGGATCCCCCAGCCTGCTCCCTCCAGTGAGGGGCTTTGGCAGCTCCTGCCTCCGCATGCCGCGTCCCGTCACGTGCCGTGGGGTGGGTTTCGGGCGGCACAGGGGGGACGAGAAGGACCGGAGGTGTTTTCTGCTCCCTGGCAAAGTCCCACGCGGCAGCCAGAGCCGTGGGAGCCCTGCGGGGATGGGTCAGTCTCTCTTCGCCTCCCTAAACGAGGGCAGGAGGTGGGGTGTAAGGGAGCACGGGGCTGTGGTTTGCAGCCCGAGGTGCTCACGGGCAGCGTTGGCTTCACGCGCCCCCGCGGCTCCTGCTGCACGTTCCCCCGGGCTGTGCCACTCGTGCCAAGAGCCACATCCAGTACCAGCCTTGCTTGAAAACACACACAGACACCCGTCCCCCAGCAAAAATAGTGCGTTCCCAGGATGGACCCGCAGACCCGAGCAGGATGGAGCAGGCAGGGGAAGCCCAAAGGGCAGTGGAGACCCAAAGCACAGCCCGGGAGCATCCACGAAAGGCAAACGCTGCTCTGCCCGTGCCCACGCTGCAGCCTGCGTGGGTACAAAGGGCTCCTCCAGCCTCCCCTGGGGACCTCCTCCCAACTAACCCTCCCAAAATCCCTGTGTCACGGCATGGAAAAAGGTCCTGAGCAGGAGATTCACCCGCAGAGCTGCCCATGGGCGGCAGCGCCCACGCAGGGCGACCCAGCGCAGACCGGGGAGGGTGATCCTGCCAGCCCTGCCCGTAAATCCCCTCCTGCACAGGCGAGGCCACTGGTGTGCAAGCCCCTGCCCCAGGGGACTGGTTTTCCAGCCGGGCATGCAAGGTAGAACAATAGGGCCAAGCCCTTTATTGTTCCAGACAAAAGATAAGCCGGGCTCTGGCATTCCCCTCCTGGGCAGGCGGCAGGCAGGGCTGCCACCCTGGGCCAGGGCAGAGAGTTGGTTTTTTTTTTTTAAACCCTTCCCACATCAGCTCACTTTTAGCAGATGAACCAGAGGGGCTGCTGCGGGGCAGGGGGGGGACGACCCTCCTGCCCAGCTCGGAGCTTGCATACCCATCCCTCATCCCTGCTCGCCCTGCCCCGCAGGCTTCGTCCCAGCCCCGTCGTGGTCCCCAGTTTCTGCTGCAGTGGCCTCAGTCACCCACATGTCCCCCGCATCCGGACACCTCAGCGCCTGCCCGGGTTCTTTGCAGACCTGGGTCCTGTCCCCTCTTGGTCCTGCTTCTCCTCTCCGCATCCCACAGGGACAGGGTGGGGACAAAGCACCCTGCCAGCCACGGGGCGACGGCAGGAGGGATGCGGGTTGCCCAGCACGGGGGACCGGCTCCCCGAAGTCCTCGCCGGCGCGGGGAGCAGAGCAGACATGCAAGCCCCGCACCGCCGGCTCCGCACAGCCCGGCACGTCCGCCGCAACCCAGCCCGTCGCCATCACCCAGCTCAGCTTTTTCAAACAAGTGGTTTTCCAGGCTCTGAGTAAGGCAAACCAGAGTTGTGCTGTGCTATGACACCCAGTCAGAACAAGGGAGGAAGACTATGGGGGATGAGGGCTGCACACTCGCACCCATTCGGTCACCCAGGAGCATCGTTAGGTGACGGTGCCGGCGGTGACTTGCTGCAGCGGGTGCTGAACATGGCGGGGTGAAAAGCCTTGTGTCTGCGGCGGAATGCCCCCACCAGCCCCGCCGAATCAGCCAGGTTGACTTTCATGTCTGAAAAGTTTCGATTTCTTGCTCTCGTCCGGCGGCAGCGTGGGTTCCGGCGGGCAGGGAAAGCGCGGCGGCGGCAGAAGCTGTCGCGCGGTGCTGGCAATGCCGTTGGGTATTTCTACCAACCTGCTTCTACATCTTCTCTTCCTTCTCCCATTAGACTGGCTCAGCCCAGCTCGCGATAAGCCCATTTTATACCGGCAAAAAAGGATCAAATACCCCCACTAGGCTCGCTGCTGCCCCACCTTCTTTTAATTCTCTTTGCGACATTCAATTTCTAATCTCATCCTCTTTCCTCCCAACAGACAACAAACTGCCACGAGCTGCCTTCATCAGGCAGAATTTAAAAAAAAATAATAACTCGGGCCAGCAGATTTTGGCCCGGGCTACGGTGGGAGCTCGCAGGGCTCTTCCAGGCAGCTTTGGTGATGAGCCACATTATTTTGCTCCTCTCTGATAAGACACCCGGGGGGTACGCGAGGGGGGAGGCTCTACGGCCTCTGCAGCCACCAGCCTGCATCTTTTATAACGATCACACGCCTCCAGCAGGCCTGGGTGCTAATGGAGCATTAAATTATGGAGAGGCAGAATTTCAAATATTTCAGATCCATCTCCCAATTTGCATTCTTTAGCCGAAGGGCTGCGAGCTGGAGCAGGACAAGAAGGCAGGGAAGGGAGCTTCCCTCCAGTACCATGTTGGCAGAAGTAGCTTTCCCCTTGGAAAACAAGATATTTGAGCTAAAAGAGCCATTTGGGGTCCAAGGTGCCGGTGGGTGCTTGGAGGCGAAGGGGCCGAGGGCGTTTCAGCCGTGTCCCTCACGCCATCCTCCACTTCAACCCAGCGCACTTGTATAAACGCTTTGTGGAGGCAGACCCAGCTGCTGCATCCCCTACTCATATTTTTTTAACCCCCCCATCCCAGCGGCCGGGGCGTTTCTAACGCGAGCCGGGGCCCCCGCACAGCCCGCTGTGCCCCCCGCGCCTCCCTCCCTGCCAGCGCCGAGCTGGTGGGACCGGGCAGACCAAGGGCCCTTGTTCGGGGCTGGAGCGGATCCAGCTTGGGACATGTGGGCCTGGAGCAGGTGGACAAGGAGTGGGAGGAAGGGAGGGAGAGCGGGAGGGCTTCCAAGCAGCAGAAAAATTTTCCAAAAGTCGACACCTTGGACCCTGCCAACTTTCCTCGTGCTGGAGGAGCCCACGCACTTCTCAGCCGCGCGCAAGCAGCACCCAGCCATGGGGAACCCCCCAGGGGCACGGCTCTACCCGCGGGAGCACATTGCCCTCCCGAAGTCACTCCCCAAAAGGCACAGGATGGGGTAAAGGCACCGAGATATTCTCCAGCAGAACTGTCGCAAGCCGCACTAATTTATTTCCCTTTTGCATGTTCTTCACCGAGTTAAAACGCGGTGGAAATCAGCGATGCATCGCGCAAACTTCTGAGTGGCCCAAATCTTTTTTTGTAAACCAAAATCTCCACAAAGTTTGTGGGGGGAAAAAAAAAAAAAAAAAAAAAAAAAGAGCAGCAGAGCCTAGGATAGCCCAGCCCTGGCTGGTCAGGAGTGGCCACGACGCTGCAAGGGACCCCCAGCCAGGGAACGCCCGACCCCGGGGCTGCCCAGTCTTGCTGGGCTCTCCCTCCCGCCGAGCACAACTCCTCCATCAGCCCCGCTGCCAGACCAGGCTGCTGTCAGACGCGCAAAAAAGAGGCAGCTTGGACCCGCCAGTATTTTCTAGCTGAGGGAAAATGAAAATATTTCATCGCTGGTTCCCACTCTGTAGCGATGCTGCGTTGAGCAGCGCGGCCGTGGGAGAGAACAAAAGAGGCCAGCCGGCTTTCTCCACGGCATCGCCGGCTCTAGGTAGCAACTGCCTGCAAGTGGATTCATTTTCTTAAAATAACTGCTTTTTTTTTTTTTTTTTGGAAAATAAGCAATATGTATTTTATTAGCGTGGCTGAGAACTTCCAGGGTGTAAAAGCAGAGCAGAGCTGTGCTGAGAGTGCGTCCCTACAATCAGTCACAGCCGTCTGTTAAAGGTTGTCGCTTGGGTAATAAAAGCTTTTTCTAATTCCTGCAATTACACGTGCATGCACAAAGCCGGCCCGACACAAAACGGCGCTGAGTGTTTACAATGGGATAAAGCTGGAGCAAGCAGGAACACGGCTTCGCGGCGGGCAGACAAAGCGGGGCTCTGCACCGGCTCGTGCGGGACGGCGAGCAGCCACGGGCCGTGGGCTGACGGGCTGTCCTGCTGCTCCGCCAGCCCCGAGGATCCCTGACCCCCCCCCCCAAAAAAGCGACGAACCCCCAAAAGCAGAGCCACCAGCCCTGCTGCGACGCTAGCGCCACATTGAAACCCTTCCAAGTTTGTTTGGTTTTGTCGCACGCTGGAGAACGGGCGGGACCCCCGAGCGGCCACGGCTGCCCGGAGCACACGGGAGCGATGGGGACAGCAGAGGTGACCCGGCTATCCCCCACGTTGCACACCATGGGGATTCACTCCATCATCCCACCAGCAAACTTCCAAAACCTGCGGTGCCAGCTCTCTGCGGCCCCGAGGATGCTCCGTCCGTGGGATGCAGCTCAGACCCGCACCCCAGCCTGCCTGCGACGCTCTGCAACCCCAGCTCCCCCCAAACCAGCCCCATCCACTCACCTGGGGAGGGCAGAGCACGCCGCTGCCAGGTCCCAGAGCCACCCTTCACCCTCGGCCCCCGACCTGACCGCGAAATGGCTGCTCGGCCCTAGCGAGACTCCGTTCCGGGAAGGCGATGGGCAGTGAGAGCTCGGCCGCGCGCCCCGGGGAGCCCACCAGCAAGTAACGAATGTAAAAATAAACCCACTGAAAGACTAGATTTACTGGGCTTCTGTGTTCCCTGCACGGAGAGAAAAAACCTTCCTCTGCATCCCGTGAATGAAATCAAAACCCTTCCAGCACATAACAAGTTTACGATCTGCTCCATCTTCCCTGCGGCCCCGCGTGCCAGGGCACAGCTCCCCCGGCACCCCCACGATAAATGGACGTTTCGGCAGGGAGACAAAAAGTCCAGCTATTCCCCCCCGGGACATCTTGCAGCCTGGCTGGAATAAACTTTGTCCGTCAGAAGGACTTTCCAGGGAGGGGGGGGTGGTTTGGGTGCTGCAATTTGGCAGGGGTAAAAAAAAGCAACGCGGGCACGCCGGAGGAGGTGAGCTGCCCGATGGCACGCAGAGCTTCCCATCGGAGAGAAAAACGGATTTTTCAGAGTTTGGGATCTCTGCTCCTACCTATTCCACCGCTCCAAAGGGATTTCGTCTCCCGCGTGAGATGCCAAACCCGATGCCAAGTGCAAGCCCCCAGCCCCGCGGGAGGGCGGCCCCGGCAGCGGCTCTGCCAGTCGTGAGTGAAACAAATAACCGGCGTGGAGGGAGATGCTGGTAAAAATGTGTCACTCGCAAATGATTTAGAAAACTGTCTTTAGCCTGCCCACGTTTGTCAAAGGACAGCAGCTATTTTTAACACAAAGCCTCTGAAATCGCAGGCTTTCAAAAAAAAAAAAAAAAGTAAAAAAAAAATTACTGTATCAGTGTCAACAGAATGGATTCTGTACAAAATTAAATTGAACTAAAAGGAAATTGCACGAATTACAAACACGAGTTACTGGCTCAATAGGAGAGTAACTGAGTGATATAATCTGGTCTGTGCTGTGGCAAAAATCACATTAGCTGAGCTAATGGTCCTTTTTCACTCCTAAAATCTGTTCCTCCAGATCTGCTTTGGAAGTCAAGTGTTTTCCACGCTGAAGGTACCTTGCAAGATGTAACTGAGACTCGAACAAATGTGGCCACGGTCTGTAATTTTTCCTGGGCAGCATCCCTCACTGGCACCGAAACCCCTGCATAAAACACTGGAAATCATTAGGCGGAGGTGGAAAGAAGCACAGCTTCGCATTTATTTGCGCATTTCACACGAAAGCCTTGCCTTTACGGCTCCCTGGGCGATGCATCTCGGTTTTTCTCTTCCCTCACTAACTTTGTCGGTGTTTCACCACGGGGGTCCCCGGGGACCAGTGCCCAGCTCTGCGCAGGGGCTGCGCTCCATCACCCCCCTTGCTGCTCCCTGAGCCAGGGTTTATCAGCACCCGGGGGGTGAAATCCCCCAAATCCTCCCGTTGATGCACCCACAGCCCCGCCAGCCACCCCGGCACAGCGTTGCAGGGCTCCCAGGCGGCTGCGGGACCCCACGGCATGAGCCCCACTGCCACGAGGACTCCGCTGCACAGCGGCTTCGGCCCCCAGAGACCCAAATCTGCCCAGGACGGTCAGATACACGACTTCGGGGCGCGGGCAGGACCCGCCATGGCTGCTGGGGAAGATGTAACCTCAGTGGCGCGGTTCATCCGCCCTTGGGTCCCAGCAAACGACGGAGTTTAGCGCTGACCCCAGTCCCAAACCCTTGCTCTAACAACTCCAGCCCCTCTTGGACAGACAAACACCCGAGCGTGGCACCCACGGCAAGTTTTCCTGCCCGGATCCCGCGCCTGCTTCCCGGCGGTGCTGCGGGGCCGTGGCTTTGCGGGGCCGGCCGGAGCGATGCTGTCACACCCCGCAGAAATCGCCTCGCCCCGCCGAGCGCAGCCCGAAAAGGCGGCGGGAGATGCACGACGGGGCAGGAGCGTCCCGTCTGTCCCACAGCGCGGCGAGGGATGAGGACGAGGGACGGGGACAAGGGACGGGGACCCCAACCCCACACCCCTGAGCGCCGCAGACCCGCGAAGCCCACAAACAGCCCCAAGCCCTGCGGACACACGCGGGTCCAGGGGACGGGAACAGCAGCTGTCTGTGCCAGCACCGCGTGTCCGTCTGTCCGCGCACGGGGTCTTGCTGTGACCTCCAATGCTGGGCCGGGGGGGGGGGGCGGGGTGGGCTGCAGCCCCACATACCCCCGACCCAGCGCACCCAGTGCCCGGGTCCCACCGGGAGCCACGCTGACCAGCGGGAAGGGGCCAGAAACCTCCCCGTGGTGGGTGGGACGGGGGTCCCGGGGAGGGGGCTTCAGTGGGACAACGCTTGGCAGCCGGGTCAAGGGTCGGGGGAGGGGGGGTTGGAGGATGTCGTCGATGGGTTAACCCCTTGCCTGCCGGCCCTGTGGCCCCGGAGGGTGCCCGTGGCTTAATCCCTTGCCTGCCGGGCTCTCCCTCGCCCCGCGGTGGGGGGGCTGTGGGAGGAGAGTTTGCAGCCCCTGAACTTTGCAGCGAGAACAGGGCTGTGCGGAAGACGGACCCTGCTCCCCCCTTTCCCCTTTCTCCTTCTCCTGTTGAAGCAAAGGGTCTTGGGGGTGGGGAGTCCTGCCAGGCGCCCCCCGCTCCAGCCCCGCTCAGCTCAGATGGGGCTGCGAACCGCGACGCGGCAGGATGCTCGCCCCCCCCCCCGGGCCGTGTCGGTGGCCCCCCAACCCCATGGGCAATGCCCGTGCCCCCCTCCACCTCCACCTCCCTCGTGGCCCCGGGCGCACTCACGGCTCTGCTGCTGCCGGTGCCGCCGGTACCGGTGCGGGCTCCGCCGCCGCGCCCGGCTCAGCTCCGTTCCATGTCCCCAGCGCCTCCGGTGGGAGCTGCCCCGGCGCCGGGCGGAGAGAGGGAGCGAGGAGGAGGAGCAGGGAGGGAGGAGGAGGAGGAGGGACACCGGTCCAGCCAGCCAGCAGCCGGCTCCGGGGCGGCCCCTCGGCCCCGTCTCCTCCCCTCGGGACCTCCCTGCCCCGCCGGGGAACCCACGCGTGACACTGCCGGGAGCAGCCGAGCTGCTCCCACCCTCTGTCCTGGAGTCCTGTGGAGAGGCCGAAACACCCCCAAAGACTGAGGCACGACTCGGAGGAGTCCTGGAAGGCACCCCGAGACCCCCATCCCAGCGCGGGGCTGGAACTCTGCCTGGCTTGCAGAGAGCCCCCAGCTCCCGGGGGGGGACTCCCAAAATCACCGAACGCCAAGTGACAGACCCCAAAGGCTTCCAGCCTCTCCTCCCCACATCACCCCCCAATTTTTGCTCCTTCACCCAAACCACCACAACCAGCCCAGAGCCGTAAGACCACCCTGAGTTTGGGAGACGACGTAGGCACGGAGCAGGGGGGATGGTGGGCGGCCAGTTGCCCCCCAGCTGGACGGACAGCCGGATGGACAGCGTTCCGCACACGGGACCACACGCCTGTGCTGAGCAGATAAACCTGGCTGGGAGCTTGGGTGTATCAACAGGGAAATGGGGCCCCAGCAGGGTCTTTGCTGCCCTCGGCCGCAGAGGGGCTCGCCCCGAGCCCCGCATCCCACACCCCACACCCCGCATCCGACCAACAGCTCCGCCGGGAACGCCATCGCCCGCCTTCCCAAAGGAAAACACGCTTCGTTTGGAGCAAAACGGTGCTCCAGCTGGAGAGCGAGGGGGTTGGTTTGGACAAACAAATGTTGACAAACAGTCTTTTTTTGTGTAATGAAATCTTTAAAATGTTATGTCAACATCGAAAGAGAACTGTTTACGTTTTACCAAGGGAGAAAATTCCCATTGACTCAAAGCTGCTTCCTCCCCCACACTGGCATTTTCTTCTATGGGAACTGCTTTTTTTCCAAACATCGTTTTCACCCAGTCCCAGGAACAGAAGACAAGAGCTTCGGCTCCAGGGACTCCCAGCTCCCACAGTTGCCACGCACTAACTGGGAACAATGGGTTTCTGGAGGGGTTTGGGCACCACCCCCCCATATCCACACCAACACACCGCCTCCCCTCGCCCCGTGCCCATCGCACAGGAATGCACGGAGCTGCGCAGAGCCAGGCAAGAAGTCATCTGGGAGAGATTCCCATCTGGCATCTTCACCTGGAGGACGAAGCACAAAGCACGACAGCATTTGAAAGCCAAAGGTGGTGAGTGGGCTGCACCCACAGACCCCAAAAAGTAAAGGAGCTCAGTGACACATGTTCCACAGATGGAGAAACTGAGGCCCAGAGAGGACACGGCGTTCCCAGGGCCATGCAGCAAGTACCGAACCTGCAGCGGTGCAGGATGCAAAGGCAGCTCCCCCTGTGCCCCCTCGCAGCCCCTCTGAAGCCCCCTCCCTAGCCTGGGGGCAGACTGGCAGCCCCCAGTGCCAGCCCATGCACAGGCAGCGCAGACAGCCGCATGTGCCCGCCAAAGCCACCGGCCCCTTTCTGCCGGCGCTGCCAACGCTCTCCAGCGTTATCAGCGGCCAGGCAAGCGCTGAGTGCGTGGGCGAGCCCACGGCGAGACCTCCGTGAGCCCACGGTGACCTCCGCTTGCTTCAGGGGCTGCGGCTGCACCAGTGAGGCCCCCCCAAGCCGCTCCGGGAGCAGGAGGAGGCAGGAGGCATATGCCCCAAACTGGACAGGGAAACAATTAACAAAGGGGCTGAGAACCTGCACAACTGAGCCAAAAAAAGGGAGCGGGAGCTTTGTTCAGGTCGTCATAGCAACAGCCAGGCCAGAGCAGCAGCCACGGACTTTCACTTTCCTTTCCTTCCTCCCCATCCCCGGTGGCCATGGTGGCCATGGTGGCCTTCTCTGCCCTGTGCCCGGCAGCTCCCCCCATGTGCCAGCCACATCGCGGTCCCCTGGGTTCAGCATCACCTCCCAGGTGGCTCCCAGGAAGTGGTGGCCCAACTGCCCATCCCCAGGTGTCACCACCCATGTGTCCATGGGTCCTATCCCCACCCTGCCTGTCTTCCTTCAAGCCACACTCGCTCCACGCACATCTCTTTCTCTCCACCTGGCTGCTCAGCATCCCCAGGACCCATGGGATGGCATCAGCACGTGCTCAGCATCCCCAGAACCCATGGGATGGCCTCAGCACACGCTCAGCATCCCCAGGACCATGGGCGCAAGGTGTCAGGATGGCCATGATGGCACAGAGCCAGTCCCCATCCTTTCGGAGGGGCTCGCCCGGGGCCACTCAGCTCCTGCTCCATCTCTCCCTACCTGGCTGCACTTGGGTGAGCAACCCCGACTGCTCCCACCCCGCCATCCCTCCTCCGGTTTTCTGCTTCCCTCAGCAGAAGGAAGCCGGGACAATGGGTGGAGGGACCAGGAAAGCTGGTGGGGGCAAAGATCCCGCTGCCGCCAGCACAGGGGGCACGGAGGGGAAAGGCACGGCCAACGCTCGCCTTCCTTTTCCCAAGCCCCCCGCCCTGCTGCGGAGCCCACGGTGCCGCTGGCTGCAGGAGCCGTGCCTCCTGCTTTGTGCTGGCTGCGAGTCCCGGCCTCCTGATCGCAGGATACTGGTGACTGAGTCATGGAAATGGTTCAGACAATGGCTTGGCCCCTTTATAACTGGCCGGAGGGGGCAAAGCAGGGAGAACAAATCCGACCTTGCTTCCTGCACGGAAGCGGACCCATTGTTTGGAAACGGGCATGTGTTTTGCTCCTCACCAGCCTGGGAAAGCTGCAAAGCGATTGCTAACGGAGACCAAGCTGCGTGGGCCCTGCCAGCTGCCCCCGTGGCTCCCCGCTTCATGTGCTGCCTCTGAAAACCTGAGGAAGATGGGGATGCAGGCGCTGCCATCGCCTGCAAGGTTGCTGCCACACACCCCCCCCGGGGCTGTTGGGCCAGCGGGCGGCTCAGCTGGCCCAGGCTGGCGTGGTGACAGTGCCCGGGCTGGCAGTGAGCAGGGAAGGAGAGGAGCTCAGGGAGGGAATGAACTCACCACGGGGCAGCTCCGGAGCCTTGGCCATCTGGGAACTGGGGAGATAATGGGGTCCAAGTCTTCCCCAGCTCCCGCCTCCAGACCTGCTCGTGCATCTCGCTATACCCACACACATGTGGGATGAGGGCGTCCCCACGGTGTCCCCACCTGCAAATCGGGTCCCCGTGCTGCCGTGCGCTTCTCAGAAAGGAGGAGCCATTCCAGACTTGCAACCCAGCACACCCAGCAAGAAGCCAAGGGGCTCCAAAGCTGGATGCGTCCCGGTGAGACCAGCATCGCATCCCCGGCCACGCTGCGAGAACCAGCTCCCAGGGAGCCGTACCAGGCGCACGCACTGCGGTCTTGCGAGGGCAGACAGACAGACATCTGCAGCCCATTACACCCGAGCTGATACCACAATGCTAACGGGGAAGCTCAAACTCTCTGGAAGCACGGCGGCGGCTCTGCGGCTGTCCTCGGTTCACCCCGTTGTATCCGGCTCCCCTGGTCCACGGGGCTGAGGGCCGCGGCACGCCAAGGGCCAGCGGCAGAGCTCCGCAGCGACCTGTCTCACCCACCCCCTGCACCCCCCCCAGGCGATGGGCAGCTTGTCGGGACGGTCTTGCACCCTTGGGTGCTGCCTTTCCCTGCATCTGCCTTCCCATCAGAGCTCCTACAGTTCCTGCCTGCCCAGCCTCCTTCATTTTGGGGCTCAGGGTGGAAACACGGCCGGGCTGGGACATTCGCTGAGAAAGCAGCACATCCCAAACCTCGAGCCGGCAGCTTCTCCCTCTGCTCCCCGTCCGGCGCCTGCCCTCGTGGGCTCCTAGCAGGGTGGTGGGTGAGCTCCAGGAATTAACCTACCAATTATTTCCACTCAAACCATCTCACTCTTGCCACTTCAGAGGCGTTTCCAGCAGCTGGGAGCTCCGCGCTGCCTGCCTCGGCGGCGCTGGCAGTGCCCGGCTACTGCAGAGCGTCGGAGCTGTGCGAGCGAGTCCGCCTGCAGCGTAACAGGCTCTAATCCGGGCATAATAAATCCAAGATGTTCCAGGGTTGCTCTACGGGGAGCGCACTCCGAGCAGCTCAGTTCTCAGCCAACGCTCAGAGAGAGCTCATCCGAAAAGCAAAGTAAAAGTGAGCGAATAACGATTCTGCAGGAAAGCAGAGCCGGGGTGGCACGGGCTGAAATCGCAGGTGAACTCTGGCTGCTGCCGGAGCAGAAATACCTGGGGAGGACATCTAGAAATGACCGAAATGCTCCCTGTGGCAGGCAGAGCACACCGTGCTGAGGCTGCGAGTGTCTGGACACGGCGCTAAAATCCTGCATCCCGCTGCCTCGGCCCCCCTCCCCGCCTGGCCGCCAGCCACCACCGAGGCGATGTGCCGGCGGAGGAGTGTGGCTTCGGGCAGCGCTGGCTGCAGGCAGGACACAGAGGAGATGGCACCAGGGAGGTCAGGGAAGGTGTGCGGCCAGGGCAGGTGATGGCGAACAGAGCCAGGCTTGGGGTCTGGAAGGTGGATTTTCAGAAAGCCCCTCGGTCTCGTTGTGTGGTTCTCTGTCTGCCCAAGGTTGGCACCTCCAAAAGACACTGACATCACCCACCGCTTCCAAAACCATCACGGCTACAAGCAGCCAAAGCATCCCGGGCAGAGCGGAGCTGCTGCAGCTGCCGCTGCGAGCACCCCAGCTCTGGCGGGGCTCCCGTTCACCGTCACCATCCTCGCCCCGCACCGGCCACCCGACCCTGGGGATCCCCACCACATCCCCTGCAAGGCGGCATGCGTAACACAGCCGGACCTGTGCGTGCCAACAGCCCTGCCAGGGACTTCCATCTCCAAACAAGGATTCGACGGGGAGGGGAGGAAACAAAGCGGCGTGGCATCTCTGTAACTCTCTATTCCCAACCTGAATGCCGCTGTTGTTTTTAATCCAGACGACGCGAATCCTCCCCGGAGCACAGCCCAGCAGGCTGGACCAGGCTTGCCACACACAGAGCGATGACTGACCGAGAGCTCCTCTCCTGAGGGAAAGCCACGGGGTGGGGATGGCGCGGCCAGCCTGGCAGCCTCCCCAGAGCATCCCCACGCCGCGGGGACGGGGCGGCAGACGGGGCAGGGGGCTGCGCCGGGGCGTCTGCGGCAAGGGAGCGCGGAGGGGTGATGCTGAGCAGGCTGCGTCGCAAAGAGGCGCGGGGAGGGAAGGGATGGCCGGACCACACAGTGGGCAAAGCCCTGTCCCCAGGCTGCTGTCGACCTCCACGCAGTGCCCGAGATGGCGGCGTGGCACTGGGGGGCCGAGCCCATCGCCTCCCATTCAAAGGCGACGCCGGGCTCCCGAGGCCTTCGCTCCCAGGCTCTGTCACCCTCCGCCAGCCGGGCTCCAGCCAGGACCCACAGCACCGCCCGTGCCACCCACCTCCCGCCGGGCCGGGACCCTCCAGCGCAGCCCCGACAGAGGGGCTTTTCTTGTCCCCTGCCTTTGTTTTCTATTTAGTGCTTTTGTTCTCCCCTCTTTGGTCCTTTGTTCCAGCTTGTCCTTTGTTCCGATGCCTTTGGTTTCTCTTCCCTTTGATGCTTTGTCACTCCCTTCATCTTGGTGCTTTTCTTTCCCTGGGTTTTTAAGCTGGCGCTTGTTTTCTCTCGCCGCTCTGCGCTTGGCATTTTTATCCTTTCTCCTGCCTGGTCCACTCCTCGGGTCACATGGGCCCGGCCCGGATTGTCTTCAAATCCCCATTTGTCTTGTTTTGGTGCCTGGATTTCCCTGCCTTTATGTCCTTTCTTAAGAGACTCTTAGCGATTTCTTCTCCTCAGTGAGGAAAGTAGAGGGGAGGGGGGGTCGGGGCTTAATTAATTAGCGAGTGTAATCTTTAGATGGGTGGCACTGCAGGACGTGTGGAGCATCGTTATTATTGTCATTAGGATGTTAAGGGTTAGCGAGGGTTTAAATACCAGCTAATTGCAGCAAAAGGGCTCCAACTTCGCAGAATTGTATCAGAAAGAGCCAGACTGGTTTTCACTCATCGGGCTTGGGGGAAGAGAGAAATTCCTAAGGCGGACAGGCAGGCAGAGGACGAGCAGAGGCAACGCATCCCAGCCCCAGCCCTGGTTGCCCAGAGCAAGGAGGAGTGGGCTGCTGCTCTGCCCGTTCCCAAACAGACCGAGAGCATCATCCCACCTGTGGGAATTTTAAATGCAGAGCTTGGTGACTGGCAGCACGGTGAAGCACGTGCGAGGGCAGATTGTTGCCCCAATGGGTTAAAACCCCCAGGGTTGGCGATTTTTGCGGGTGCCCACGGCGCAGCAGGGCCAACGCACCCTTGGGAAATGGAGACTTGCGGAGGGTTTGGCTTTGCTGAGCTCCCGCCGCGGGCAGGACAGGAGGCAAACCACGGGGCTGCTTTTCCGGCGAACCACAGAGGGTGCGGGGGCTTTAACGCGGGGAGAACGACTGTTCCTGCTCTCGCTGTGCACCCTGAGCACAGCTCCGAGCACACGTGCGCAAACACCACCGCAACATCAGATACCGGGCGGTCAGGATTAGGGAACCGTTTTCCTGAAAACAACTTCAATGTAAGACGCTGCTGCTTTGCTTTGATTTAGCGCCTCAAATATTCCCCCCAGCCCGCCCCAGCATCGTGTCCACAGCATCTGGTCGTGCCAGGATTCACTGGCCGGGCGGGAAAGGGGAACGATGCAACCCTGCTCACCTCCGAGACGTTGCATCGCTCTTGCTCACCGCGGCCAAACGCAACCCGGGGTCCATTTTTACCAGCACCAGACCCCCCACCCCGTGCCACACGCACCGTCCCCGCCGCGCAGTTTGGAAGCAGCTGTGGCTGCACAACAGCTGTTGAACGGAGGAAGCGGCCAAACTTAGCAACAGGATGTACCCTCAGATAACGTGATCGATATCAGAAAGGCAGCTTTTTTTTTTTTTTCAAGTGAGAGCTAAACACAGCCGCTAAAACTGGGTGTCTCAGGAGATCGGCACCGATACGGGGCGTCTTTGAGTCTTGTCTTCGCAACACCCTGATTTCTCCTCTCCCAAGTCACTTACGGTAACTGGATGACGTCTCCACGGTTTGTGGCGGCTCGCAGTGGGGCGGCGTGGGAGGGACGGCCTTCTGAGTGCGGGACCGGAGGGGAAAACGGCACAGATGTGCCGGGAGCTCCAGGAAGGGACGGGTGCCTTGTGGGAACATCACTCCCTGCCCAAACGGACGGGTCTAGCTGGATCAGACGGGGCGCTTTGATAACGTGCCCTGCAATAACAGCCCCACGCTGTCGGTAAATGCGCTGGCGTGTAACCGCGTTGGCGTGACCCCGGGCTCGCAACGCAGCCAGCCCATTGCCAGGCAGGAACAGACATCCAGAGACAACTGGGAAGGCCCCAAAGGAGAGTTTTCCAGGCAAGAGCTGGATGAAACCTGCACCAGCTCCACCGAAGCCCATGAACCATCGCAGGCACCGCAGGCAAGCTCTCCATCGCAGGCTGGGAAAGCTCCTGTCTGGGAGCAGCCACACACCAGCTCCCATGGCACATCCCAAGGGATTGCCACTGATTTACATCAGCCGAGGATGCAGGATGCTGGGGACAGCAACGGACCAGCGACCTGCACACAAGGAGACGAGACAAAGGGGGTGCAGAGCAGAGCCCCGTCCCGCCCCAGCCCCGTTCGCCGTGGCAGCGCCCGCGCAGCCCCAATATTACAAGAAAACGGCAGCAGCCGGGGTTCGCAGCCCAGCAGGCACCTCTGTCCCTGCCCGCACGCTTCAGAGGTTAAAAACCACAGCGCCTGAAACAAAAGCAGCTGGGAAAAGCCATCTTTCTGGTCTGCCCGGTTCTGGTTTCAGGCCTGCGAGTGCAGCTGGCCGCATGCAAAGCTCAGGGCTGATAAGCCCTGGGCGTGAGTCATAAAACACACTGCCCCAGAGCCCCCAGCTCCCCACTTGTATCAGGATGCTGGCCGTGCCACGGCCGCCCAGCACTGCTGGGGTCCCAGTTTGGCCCGTGCAGGAGGCGGCATCAACCGATGCTCACCCACCAGCGACGCTGCAGCATCCCTTGCATCGGCCGGCCAGCTCTGCCCGGCTCTCCGAAGGGTTGAACCTGGTTTTATTACAGAGCTGGCACCGGGAAGGCAAAAAAAAAAAAAAAAAAGAACCAAACCCCCCTCATCTCTCTATCTGCAGCCATGCAAGGAATATTGTTCAGCGCAGCACAAAAGCATCCCTGAAAATAGAAGCGCCAGGGCCAGGCCTGCCAGTGGCTGTGTGAGATAACGTCTACTTGCAAACAGTGTGCCTTTGTGCCGCTGTCACTGTCCCCATTGTTCAGGAGCCTATTGCCTCGGGGATATTGTTCCCTTCTTTTGTCTCAGCCCCGGCTCCTTTTTGTTTGACTTTACTTACCATTTCATTCCTCTCCTTTGTGCCGGGGTTCTTTCTTTTGTCTCTCTCTCTCTCCCTTTTCTCTGTGTGATTTGTATTTAGCAATTGTTCCCGGCCCATTGGAAACACAATGTACTGCGGGCTCTTTTCTCCCCTCCATTCATTCCCCATTCAGGTGGGTTTGGCTGCCCATAGGTAAGCGGGAGGAGCGGGGGTCTCCGGGAGCTCCCGACCAGGGTCCCCTTCTCCCTCTGTGACAAACGAGCAGTGGGAAAAGGACAAATCAGCCCCCAGCTGGCTGCCGTCCCGCTCCCCGCAGCTCAGCCGAGGATGCTGACGCGCACGACGGTGACCGTGCGGTACGGCCGCGCTCGGCCGGGGAAGCAGAGGCGCAGAGAGGTGCCCAGGTCCAGCACATCGCTTGCTCTGACTCCCAGAGCCGGGACAGGGATCTGAGCCCTTATCCACATGGGATCCAAGCCTGGTCAAGCAGCGCTGAGCCGGGCACTGGTGGTCCCTGGTGAACACAACCTTGGCTCTCCCCCATCCCTGCTTTTCGGGAGCCAGTGCAGGGACGAGGAGAGCATCCAATGGCAGGAAACACCAAGGCTGCCTTGCAGCGGCATTCCCACTGCCCGGTACCCCCTCAGCATCTCCCCCGTGCTCCACGGTGACGGGGTGCCCACCAAGAGGGACCCTTGGGGTCCACCTCTCCACCCTGCCGGCCACCAGCACCCACGGCTGCTGCAGCCCATCTGGCAAAGCAGGGAGGGGATTCACCCCTCTGCTCGGAGCCAGCCGCCAGCAGCTTCTAGGGACCACAGGGATGCAAAGAGCACCCGTGGGAATGGTTGGACACGGCCAGGAGAGCAGAGGCATCCAGGAAGCAGCTCAAAGGCTCCTGAGGTGTCTGAGCTCCTGCAGGACAGTGGGGACCCCTTGCACCCCATCCCCTCCTGCCTCCTCCCCAGGCCCACCCTCCCACAGAGCATCTCAACCAGGGTGGGCACAGCTGCTGAGGTTGCTTCTGTCCCCACGAGGAGGAGGAGGATGCACCAGGAAACCTTCAGGGAGTGCGGTGACGGCGAGAGCTGACAAGTGGCCATCCCCGGAGAGAACAAAGCCCCGCTGTTCTCCGGGGCACCGACCGCGTGACCTAACGGGACTTTTCCATCCCTCCCGCTGATGAAACCCCGAGGATCAAAGCTCGCTAGAAGCCACCTCCTTCTCCTCTCAGGCGCAACCCGCACGGATGGGGAGGCCAGGGGGACCCCTGAGACTCACCCCACCAGTGAAGGATGGGATGGGGGTGCAGCGAGCAGCGGGTCCTGGGGGAAGGCATGAGCCCCCCGAACGCAGACGGCCCCGGGTCCGCAGGACGGGGCTGCGGGGGGGGGCGTGCCTGGGAATAAAGGGAGCAGACTGTGGTCTATTGTTTCATTGTTATGGCTTCAAAGGACAATGGGGCATTGTTGTCTCTGGGGATCCCATTGTTTGCTTTCGCTGCAGATCCCAGCCGCGCAGTGGATGGAGGTTTCCCGAGGGCCAGGCAGGCTCCGTGTGTGGGACACTAAATAACGAGGCAGGCATGTTTCCTTCCCCACCCCCTCCCCAACACCCTTCCTAAAAAGGCACGGCACACTGCGGCCAGCCTGTGCCCACGCAGGCCAGGGCACGGCCCGGCACAGCACGGGCAGAAGCTCCAGGACCACCCACCCGAGCGGGGAGCACGCAGAGAATCCCCCACATCCCACGGAGATGGGGTGAGAGCAGGGAGGGCTCACCCCGAGGGGCTGAGATCGCTCTCTCCATCAAACTCCAGCAAACCTGCGCCAGAGCAAGGGGAAAAAAAAAAACCCACCCAGCATTTATGGTGGGAGCCGAAGCCTCCGTGGCAGAGCAGGACGGAGCTGCCGTGCTGCCCAAGGAGGTGCCCAGGGTCCAGCTGCGCTGGATGGGGCTGCGGCCCCACTGCCTTCCCAGTGGCATTTGCTGGTGCTCCCCGCTCTGTACGCGCAGGACGTGAACCGTGGCCGCCTTACAACATCCCTATGTTTTTGCTGCCTCCTCTCATCACACAGCATCCCCCAAAGACCGATGACCCCCAGGCACGCGGAGCAAGGTGCATGTGCTGTTTTCAGCTGCAAAGCCCAACGTCTCCATCAGTGCCAAGGAAAAGGCGCTCGGTACCATCAAAGGGACTTGGAAAAGACGACGCAGCCCTGGGTCCTCCCTTCCCTGTTTGTGCAGCACCCCAAGCCCAGGACCTATTTGCATAGCATATGGAAAAATAAATCTGGGTGCTATGCAAAAGCTGGGGGAGGGGGAAGGAGCAGGGAGCCGTCTCCGGCCCACAGCTGAGCCCTCTGGAGCCCGCCGCTGCCCCGGCACATCAGGCAGTGCCGGAGGTGGGCTGGGAGATTGATGGAGCAGGAAAGAGAGACGCGCTCCCCAGAGACACCCTTTCAGCGTGAGGCTGCTCACAACAGCTGGGGAAGGGAGCAACTCATCCAGGGAGCCCAGGCTGAGCCTGCGGAGGGGTTCGGGGCTGGGCAAAGCAGCCCTGGCTGAGGGAAAGGGATGCCCACCCTGCAGAAAATCAATCAGCCCACCACGCAGGGAGCTGGGCTCAGACCCAGTGGACCCCCCATCCCCAGGGGTCTGACCACCCTCCCAGATAACCCCCAGAGAAGCTGGAAGAGCTGGCTCACACAGGCCAGCCCCCATTGCTCCCCCCCAGCTCCCTGGACCGCAGCCCGCTCGCCGGAGGGCTGAGAGGCCGCACGAGGTCTGGGCTCGAATCAGCTGCCGCAGAGCATCTTTCCCCACTGCCCAAATGCACCTTGGTGCTGCCTGGGTGCCAGCCGACCTCCCGGTCTCGTCACCCTCAGAGGGGGAAAAGCCCAGCCCAGGCGGTCGGTAGCCCTAGACCAAGCTCAGCTTCCAAGAACAAATAACAGGGTTCAGGTTTTTCAAAGAGAGGGAAGCAACTGCAGCGAACAGAGGTATCAATTCAACCTGGCGGTGTTTGTTTATGGTTTAATCCTGGGAATTCCCACTGCTTCTAATCAGAAGATGAGGGCGGACCTTGCCTCTCAAATGCCTCTAAGATTAATTCCTGGAAAAAAGCACCTAGGGATTTGTTTGGGGATCAATAGAAGCTACTTGGGAAATACAGGTAAGGTGTGATAAGAGACGCTGGCTCTTGGCACCGCTGCACCGCCTGCCTCTATCCAAATCCCTCCGCTCCCCCAGGCCTCGCATCGCAGCCGTGGAGCAAGGGGATGTTTCCCCCCTGGGGTCCCTGGCCGCGGTTTGCAGAGGTCAATCATGCCGGGTACCAAGGGTACCCATCCCCTGGGGACTGCATCTCACGGCTCCGGGAGCTCTGACGCCGCTTTGGGCGCTTCTGCCGTGATCGCCTGGCTCTCGTCCTCTCGAGCTGCCAGCCCAGGGAGGCGGCAGTGACCAGTTTCCCCGTCAGGGCCGAACCCAGCCCAGCCCAGGTGGCACACGGATCAGCCTGTGTTTGCGACGCGCCGTGCCGACCCGACCCCAGGCGCTGGCAGCGAGCCTGTCCTGCTCCAGGGGCTCCTTCATGCTCCTGGCAAGTGTTATTTACACAAATGTGCAGGCACACGCATACAGACACACACACACTCTCTCTCTCCCCCCTGAACAGTGCAATTTCCTCTCAGATAAAGAGCTCCTACCGCAGCCCCGCTTTCCCTCTCCCCCCAAACTCGTGCACGTCTCACGCACCCCTTTCGGAGCCCACCTTGGGCTCTGATATTATCTCACTTCCTCGATATGAATATTAGCTCTGTTGTTGATTTATGATAAAGGGATGGGCTCCAAAACACTGTACTTCGGGGAGGAGGCAGCGGTGCAATGCCGTCTGCCGTGCCCCAGCTGAGAACAAAGCCTTTTCGAGAGCGGATGCCGGTACCTGCTGTACTGCTAACTCGACAGCCCATCTCCACCAAAGCGCGGCTCCCGTTGGCGCTGCCCTCCCGTCCCCCCCGACACCTGCACGGGGCAAGGCGGAGGGGGCTCCGAGAGCAGCTTGGGGCTGCCCGTGCTCCGCAGGGTGACAGGGGGGCAGAGAGCAGCTCTGCAGGTGCCACTGACACAAACCGTGGTCAGGACGGCCCCGTGCAGCGGGGGACCCTGGCGTCTGGGGCAATGGCTCGAGGGACAGCGGCTGGTCAAGCTTCCCCTTCGTTTTGTAGCATCGTAACGTACAAAACGCAACTGAGATCCTGCAGCTCCTTAGAATCCCTCACCAGCCGGACCTGGCCGACTCCTAGCTCAGTTTACAAAGTGAAAAATAACCTCCTTAATTCTTAACCCGCTCAACAGGGAGCACGGGGGAGGAGAGAAGCGTCCCCGGAAAAAGTCAGATTTATTTACGAACCAGATTGCCTGGCAGCAGGAGAGCCACAGAGACAGCAGGTCGGTGCGCAGCGCTGTTCCACTCAGCTGAGGCCATCACACCACTCCATCAGCCATCACCCCCCCAGGGGACTATTAGATATTGCTCCTATTTCGCAGGCAAGAGACTGAAGAACAGCAGATAAAGGCAAATTCTGAAAATCAGGGCCGGACCTGCAGGAAAGCTTGATCTGCTTTTGAAGCGCTGGCCCTGGCAACAAGGCAAACCTGATCCCAATTAACTTTTCCAGTGAGATGGGCAAAACTGGAATGGGACTCGAGCATCCTGGGTCTTAATAAATACTCACGCGTGAGTAAAATAAGCTGCCCAAATCTGAAGCTATCTCGTAGCTTTGTTTTACCGTCTCTGTACCCCAATCCTACAGTTAGGTGACAGCCTGCCCCATGGAGCAGAGCTGTAAGTAACGATCTCTATTTCATCTGCAGGCAAACCGGTATCGTTGTGGGAGAAGCCCATTATCCACGTGACACTGCGCTGGGTAGGAACACGGCCCAAAGACAAGTACAGGAAAACCGGGCTTAAATATTGCAGCTTGAGGCACGGGAGGGGAAAAAAGAGCTACGGGAACGGGGTCGTCTTTTGGGTGACGGAGTTTGCTACGACACCTCAGGCTGAACTCCGTCCTTTCGTGCACGGGGAATCAGGGAACAACACCCTCCTGGAAGCCCAGGTTACGGCGGGCAAGAAAAGCAGCGGCAGCGACCAACTTCAGCCAAGCAAGTCCAGCTCCTCGCACGAAGGGGCCTGCTGGTATGCGAGGCAGCGGCGCGGGGGGGAGCGGGCGTTGCTGCTGCTAATGTGGCAGAGTTTCCCTGCTGAGGGCAGGCAAAATGCCCATGACTCATTTTTCCAAGAGATGTTACAAACAATAGTAACGATGCCCCTGGTGAGTATGAATGTGAAAAAGGCACGACGGGGGGGCAGCCATGCTGGGCACCTTGTGTGTGGGCTGCCAACGGAGGGTACTGCCACGAACAAAACCTGCTGGAGCCAGTTTTTGGCATTGTGTGCGACGAGAGAGCCCTTCTGCAAGGATTTTGGGGGAAAGAAGGGCGAAATGGCTGCCCAGCAAACTCCCCACAGCATCCTATCTGCTTGCGATGGTACCAACCCTGTCTTCAGCCAAAGAGGGAACCAGTTTTATTGCCCAGGGAGACAAATGGCAAAAAACAGTCCCCAACAGTTCCATTCCCATGTGGGACTGGAACGAGAGCAGGCAGGGAATTTAGGAAAGCGTTACAGCACGCTCTAAGGCTGCTCTCTCCCAGCTCCTGCCTCTACCCTCCGCACAAGTTTTCCATATTCAGATGCTGCCCTAAGGGGACAGCTTCTAAGCCGTTCGAGTCCTTGACCTTCCACTGCTGTCTGTTTGATACTATTATTTTTAGGCACACAATCCTTAAAACATACCAGCACTTGAAATAAGTTCCCAGATAATGTGCACTAAAGCGCGGGGAGAGAAGGGAGCTCTGCGGGATCAAGGGTGGGGGCAGAACACGACGGATTTTCCCCTCGTACAGCCCACAGTTACACACCCCACCTCCACGTTTACTTATTTTACAGACGCTCAGAAGGTTGCAGGCCTGAAGAAGACAGCAAATGCTGAAGGCAGCCCAAGCTCAGCAAGCATCCGTGGGCTACACAAGCTGTCTGCTCCCATTTGCAGTGTGGACCACGGGACAGACCCATGTCCTGCCCGAGGACGGAGCCCACTGCATCCCACAAAGCTTGAGCGAAAATGAAACGATGCCTTTCGAGAGCCGGGAAGGGCACCAACCTGCAGGCAGCTGGCTGACTCCGAGGTTTAGGTTCGAGCATATATAAAATTGTCCTACAAATCATTGCATCCTAGCAAAGAACCGCAGAAAACTCTTCCCCTCCGGAAAGGCAGGACCACTCTGCCTCCTTCCTCGGGGGGCTCTTTCATAAGCACAGAGTCTCATCCCGCAAAAGGACTGGGCTGGGCCAGGGCAAGCAATTCCCAAGTGCAAAAAGGAAGAAATGCAGCCTGTTTCCCAGAACCCCAAGCCACAGGCAGAGAAAAGGGACAAATATTTACACTAAGTACCTTCCAGTGCTGTTAAAGGTGCTAATGCTTTTAGGAAAGAGGAAAAAAAAATAATCAAACACTGTAGAGCCCCACCTGGATCTGAGTGGGCTCTCATCTGCCTTCCACAATCAGGGGAATGGTCTCAAAATGAAACACCGCATTGTAGAGAGCTCTGTCTTATGTAACCTGTGCCATCGTTAGCGCAGATGCAGGGCTCAACCACTCGCTTTTTAAACAAGAGCGAGCTCTATTTCTGCAAGAGAGACATTTGGGTAGGGTGAGATGGTATCTAAAAGTACTGCCAGCTGGATTTTTGGTTGTGACAGATACCTGAGAGCTGGTAGCAGCAGGAAAACTTTCTCTGGCAAACCCCACCATAGGCACTTTGTTTCCTAGAGATGTGTGAACGCTGCAGCATGTTATTTGTGCCACAACATGACGTCCCACTGCAACGATCCAGCACGCTGGGGCACTCCTAATAACGCCACCTCAAGGCATCTTCTTCAAAAGGCGCCTTTACACGCGCACCTCCCGCCCGACCCACCCGGCTCCCCTGCACTGGAGGGGAAGGAATTTGCACGTTACGGAAAAGGACAATTTGCAAAAGCAAACACGACAGGCTTCAAGGCAGCAGAAAGCCAAACGACAGGAGTTTTCTAAACACAGAGCCCAATTGTAAGCGTTCACTCTACCTTGCTCCTCCTCACTGCCTCTTGCTCAGCCAAAACCAGAACCTTCCACTCCTCATCCCCTTCTGGGGTGCGGACGAGCCGGGGAAGGTGCCAGTGCCCAGGAGACGCAGGTACCCTGTCTGGCCGCCGCTCCGTTTGAGAGCAGCCCCGCACCAGACAGCCCAGTTTGCTTTCTTCCAGGTTGTTTGGGAGCCAACAAAGCTGCCTGAATGCTGGGGAACTCTGTGTTCCTGCAGAGGCTTATGACACTTTGCTGGAGGGGCAGGGGGAGCTGGCCGGGCCCGCAGCACCCCCTTCTGTCTACCGCACTCTTTTGCAGCCGGTTTGAGTCCCGTTCTGGCCCCGCAGGGTTCAAGAGGCTCATGAGATGTCACCTTGCTGCCAGCTGGGGAAGCTGGAAGGATTCGGGGTTAAAAAAATCAGCAAGCATTCAGATGAGTCAGTCCTGCGGTTTTTATGAGGGCAGGCAAGTGCTTCTTGGGAAGCCGGTTCGGCAAAGCCAGAATTGTTTCTGTGCCCCGTGTGTGCGCTGGTAATGCCTAGAAGCTCTGTTCCCGGACCACAACGCTCCATTGCCAGGCACTCCTCAAACAACGGGGCTGCGTTTCCTCCTGGACGTCCACACACGCCTGGGCTCTCCTGCAGGCTTTCTGCAGTTTTCACGGCTTCCTGCTGGGGAGCTTCTCCTTTGCTTCCGCAAGTCCCCCACGCACGTAATTACTGCCTATTTCGGTACCTTATCCACGAGATGCTTCAGAGCTGATTAGCCTGGACTTCCTTCCTCCCATCATCGACCTACTCCAATATTGACGTTCGCTCGGGCTAATTTGATAACGCTGAAGAGCAGAGCAGCTTTAGGAGGCATTACAGTGTCTTGAAGTGCCCAATTTGGAGCTGGCGGCAGCACTGCTGATAAGGAGCTCCGTCTCCTAACGTCCAACTCTCCTCAGAAAGCAGCCGCTCGCCAGCCACGTGCACAGCGGATGAAGGACAGACCCTTGTAGGCTCCCAGCCAGTTTTATTTCGGGGGCCCTGGATAAACTGGAGCCAAGCAACGTGATGCATCCTATTAAATAACCTTTTTCTCAACACAATTAGTAAAAAGTTACAGGCACTTGGAAAGAGAAATGATTACTTCAAAGTAACTTCCAAATGAGCCTGCATTTTTATAGTCTCAGGGCCATCATCTGTCTGTGACAACGAAGAAACGCAGGCAGGTAATTTTTACAGCACTGCGCCGTAAATACTCCTTCCTGCAACACCTGAGCTACGGGCTGGGACAACCTCTTTCCTGCCTTCCCTGAAAGCCTCACTTGACACAAGGGTAGAATGGAAAGCAGATGCAGGTGACCTCTTAAACACTATTTTATTCCACATCTGCTAGCTTCTGGTGCTGACTTCTATCACTAAATGACGCTGGTAGGTTGCTTCTGCTTACTCTGTGTTGAAAGGACTTTGCAGCTGGTGAACACAAATGCAAAACGACCGGCTCCGTGGGCAGGCGGCACAGCTGGAGCCGCTTTAGCCACTGTGGTACGTCACACGGCTTCTCAAAAGCTTCTTACCATGAATGTCTACTACGATACCCCTGATGCACGGCTTCTTGGAATGGGAGAAGCGTGCTGGATGATCTCTGCCAGAAGACTTAAATTTCTATCCTTTGAGGTGAGAAATCTTCTATCTTGGCTCTATTAATTTTCATCCTTAAGATGACAGATAAATTTAAGTTTTGAAATAGTGAAAGCTTATTAAATGCTTTCTAGCGCGGCCTGTGTATGAAAAGTAATTTCTCTCCATCCAGGTAATCTTAGTCTCTGAGTTGCAATTACAGCCAAAACCTTTCCTCTGTCTCTTTCTTTACATCAAAAAAGCAGCAGAGGGGATTGACAGTCCCAAGTAAGCTAGGGAACTTCTCTTTTGTTGATGTGATAAGCAACACAGCTCTCCTGTGGAAACTTAAATAGAACAACTGGATCCTCAAATGGATAATAATAATAATAAACGAACACGATAAAACCCCACTGATACATCTGATATCCCAACTCATTTAACAGTGCCACGGTTTAATCTAGAGACTCTGCCCAAAGAAGCAAGAAATTACAGAGATTTAATCCAAACCAACTGCCATCTCTGCTTCCCTGACCCGAAGTTAAGTTATTGTATGAGCACACCTACCAGTGAAGTTTGCAAATGTCAGGTTACTGGACTGCAGCCCCGAGCCCCTCGCTAGAACCAAGCAAGTTCAAGGACCACACGCCTCCAGCATTCTGAAGGAGCCCACCCTGTCCACCTAGCGCGGATGTAACACTCCAGAACGCACAGATATTTATCAGAGACTGCACAGATCGACGGAGAAAATCACTCTGAATACATTTTCCCCCCTTCTCTGCTCACAGAGGAGCATGAGACGGAAAGCCAGCAGATTTACGTTTGCAGTTAATGTGAAAAAGGTTTATTTCCGAAATACATTGTGCATCGTTTCAAACTACAAAAAAAAAAAAAAAAATTACTTGCACAAAGGAACATGCAGGTTTCAACTCCGCACGCAACCCCAGTTAGGCATAACTCCTGTCTACTTAGCTGGTCCTGCTCCCACTAGCACTTTATTCGCTCCAAAGCACCGCAGCCACTGTTCTAAGCGAAGAACAACAAAACCTAGTTAGAAACACTTTGTAGAAGAGTGATATTGTCCCCTTTTAACATGATCCGACCTGCAACACAGAGAAAGGAAAGGGGGGATTAGAGAGATCTCAGACTGACGATAACCTCACGTTTTAAAAAAAAAAAAAAAAACAACAAAACATTTCACAGCGGCAAAGGTTCCCGCGAGAAGACGCCCACACGATAACTGACCGGGTTTTCACAGAGTCCCTCCCCATGTGCCCGCACCGCAGGGCTGTAAGCGCGGTTGGGCAGGGCCCACGTTCACGCTTCACACTACAACGCACCAGACACAATCTCCGCTCCAGCTCTCTGCCCCCACCAAGAGCCTGAACACGCCACTCGCCACAGACTGCTCTTTATCCTCACCAGCAGGTGGTAAATATTAATACCGCCGCTTCGGCGGTTCCCTGCTTCGACTCGGAGGTGACGCAGCAAGCGTCAGAATTGCTCAGGGCCACCCGCGTTAGACGTAGCCGAAAGGAGTCTGACTGGACCCCTCCAGCCACCCAGGCCGCAGAAAAAGCGCGGCGCGGTCCCCACGTCGTTACGCACGTTTGAAAGACAAAAACCAGGCAGAGACCAGCAACAAGTCTCAGGCAGAGACAGATTCTCCCGCACATTCAACAAGACCACCAGCTCAGGAAACAGCAGGAACCGAGACCAAGCCAGCGTCTGCTCGCCACGCTCCAAACTCAACGCTCTGGACACGTTCGTTGCTATTTGGAAGGCTCACACAGCCAAATTTCAGGCATCGCTCAGACACACTGACGTACCCAGCTGTTTCCTTGATTTCGTTTTGGAGTGAATCTCCTCTGCGTCGTCCAGCACCAGGTTCATGTATTCATCAAAGCCCTGAAAATCAGCAACAAAAGCAGTCAGTGAGCCGAGCGCACCGGTCTGCACCGCAGCAACAACGCCACAAGCCATCGTTAGCTGAGCTGATGTGGGCTGGACTACTAAAACTACCCACTGGAGAGGCAAAAAGCGTTTCAACGCCCCAGCGCTAGTTTTTCTCGATAGGAAGAAACAGTTTTATGAATCTGAAAACGAACAAAAAATAAATCAAAAGAGGGGAAAGCCGACACTCACAATGATGCAGCCTTCTATCCGCATGTTCACTTGCTCATACAGCCACACCTGGATCCTGGACCTCTGCAAAACCATGGGGGAGAGAGCAGAACAGGGACATAAGCAATCGAAGCAACGTTGTTGTCTCTCACGCGTTACACGATCCTTGCTAGCAAGAGCCACTAGAGCTCGGCAGCACTCAGAGGAACTCTCACGCGTGGTTTCAGTTACATCCTCAGGTACTGTACAAGTTCGCTGATGAGTATGTAACAGCACAGATTTTAAAACCGCGACGGAAAACATCCCTTCGTACCGGACTGCAAGACCAAACGCCTGTTACAAAGGTAATTCCTTAACGTGAGAAGGAAACGCCGAACTTGGAACCAGCTGCTCTTCTCACACACACACAAAAAAACCCCAAAAAACCAAAAAAAAACCCAAACAAACCCAGCAAGTTCTTCAATTCCACAGAAACCGGCCTCAAAAACCCAACCGCGAACTCGGAAACACCGCTCCGGCGTGGCCGCCGGGCCCCACAGGGGGCTGGGGGCCCTGGGCAGGAAGCCCCCCGACACTCCCCTCACAGCGGGGGCCCGGCGGCGGCCCCCGGCCCTCCCGCCCCGCGGCGGTACTCACGTTCTGCAGGTAGCGGAAGATGAGGTTCTGGAGCGGAGCGTTAAGGACGCGGCACGGCAACGAGTCCTCGGCGACAAGGCCCCCGCGGCCCTTCGGCGCCTCAGGGACCCCCCCCCCCCGCACCCCGCCCCGCTCCCCCCCACCCCCAGCCCCGGCCACGGGAAGGATACGATGGGCTGCACCATCACCTTCTGCACCTTCTGGCCCTGCCCGCGGTACGCCATGGCTGCTGCTGCTGCTGCCGCCCGGCACACGCTCCCGCCGCCGCCCCCGCCGGAAGTCGCTGAGCACGGCGGGAGCGCGCAAGGAGCCACGGGATGCTGGCGGACCCACGGGATGCTGGCGGAGCCGGCCGCTCTAGGAAGCCCGGAGGACCGCCGTCTCTACTGCACTCGCCCGGGTGGCGAGCGGCGGGCGACCCGCCCCCGGCCCCTCTGTGCCCCCCCACAGACACACCACGCACCGACACCTTTCCAGGTTTATTTAAAAACAGTGTTAGCTGCTGTCGTGTGGAACAGGTGGAGGAGGCCAGACTACATTTAATAGAATACCTTAAATAGAATACAAATATAAAACGGCAGAATAAAATATTTACAGAAAGGATGGCGTACACCGAATCCCGTCTTCACGGACAGAGCCTAGACCAGGGCTGGCGAAGGCTGATGACGGCGCAGGAGGAGGGAAGCAGCGAGGGGGAAGCCTTCCTCGCCGGGCTTCTGCATGCTCTTCCTCTCCCCAGGTCGCTCCCGTCTGCGCGAGCGGGGGTCTCAGCAGGAGAAAGTCCTTCAGCAGGAGAAAGGGTGGGCAGCTCGGGGCTGGGGGACCCTTCCGGAGCTGGAACAGCAGGTTGTTTTGTTTTGAATTTTGGTTTCAAACCTTTCCTCTAGGAACTAAGACATCACAGTGGATTATCAAAGCACACAAGTGTTTTCTTCCGAAGATAAAGTATTTACAATCAACTCAAACAACTGACTTCTCTGCCAGCAGCAAACGCCTGAGGGCCTTACAGCTTCAGAAATCAGAGCAGGACGGGAGTAAAGTTTTTTAAAAATTTAAGAAAATAATTCAAAATCTATCTGCTAGGGAGAACGCTCACTGGCGGCAGGGTACACAATACACCCCGGCGTCAGCTGTTTTCTGCGGGGTCACGAATTCGGACTGCGTGTAGGCGCCCGAGGTGGAGCAGGAGCCTCCAGCCCGTACTTCAGCACGGAGCTCAACCCTCAGTGGTGGGGAAGGCGAGATGAAAGGGAGGATCTCCAGGGAACGCCCAAAAAGGAGAGCACGGTTGGTCCTGCCGCAGTACCAGGTTCCAAGATCACAGGCCAGGGCACGCGCTCACCCCTTGGTCGGCGCCGACGACAGCGCCGCGCGGCCGGCGGGAGGTCAGACAAAGCCAACAGCGGTTGAACACGAGTCCAGGCAGCCGCGGCTTGCCGGCAGAACAGGCGGCAGCTCAGGGGAGCGATTCTTGGAACCAAGAGGCACTTAAACCCATTCTTAGTTTACCAATTTACTGCAGACTGCGGGAGGAATCCTGACTACCCACATTCACATCAGCAAAAACCACCGAACTCCCCCCGTACAACAAAACAGGAGGCGGGTACTTCAGCCGTACTGTGGAGCTGCTGCTGTATCGTCCCTGATAACTCAAAGTAAGGCCGGATGGACTGACCCCAGCCACCATCCTCGGCAGCACGTTTGGTCCAAAACACTGGGAGTAAATCTGCTCCCTCCCACCTCAACATTTTCATTAAGTTACCCTAAAAGATTAAAGTCAAAATGACAGCATACATAAATAAAACTCAAGAGTTGACATAGTAACTCCAGGCTTTAGATACCAACCGTCCAAGAAACCAGAACAGCAAAGCTTTGGAACGCACTGAACGCTGAGTTTTGCCAAGGGGGGAGAAAGGAAGAAGCTTTCAGTTTTAGCCTTCAGAGCTTCACTCAATCAGTAGATCGCTTGACAACCACCACAGTTTGTAGACGGGGCATCTCTCTGTCCCAAAATAAACAAGTGCTTTGTCCTTGTAATGTCGAAGGTAGCCACCAAGAGTTACAGAATGGACGCACAGGACCGTGACTCTGACCAGCAGGGAAATTTAGGACAACTGAGTGCAGATACTGCCAATTTCTACCAGTCCAACTGTGCTTGAAGACTCGTTGCAAAGCCTCGGCTAGAAAAAAGATCACCTCTGAGTATCCAACAAACTATAGAGTTTTAATTTTTTTTTTTTTTTTAAACCTTAAGACAATGCAGTTCAGCTGTCAATCATTTCAGAAAGTTCCAGGAGGAGGTCATCCTCATCCTTCCCTGGGTCCAGGTCAATTTCTGCTTCCAGTTTGCCTCCTGAGATTTCCCAAATAAGCTTCTCAAAGTCATCTTCTATAGATAAGGGCGCTTTCCCAGCCCCAGTGGAGCTCAGCCGGCGTGTCTTTACCGCTACTTGTGAAGAAGCTGAAGTCGAGCTTGAGACCTCCGACTGCAGCACAGAGTCTGCCTGGCTTCCAATATGCAGTTCAGGACTTGGAAGGAAAAGAAAGAGAGCAAATCAGTGTACGACATTCCTTAACCAGAGATGTTTTCTGCAAAACAGCTCTTAAAACTGTAGTTAATCCCTCCTAAACCTCAGCCTTACACAGGGATTGTTACTCAATTGTTACTCTACTTTGAGACCAGTGTATTAGCAGGTACATTTTCCGGCTTGGGGATTTATCTATGAAGACAGAGCATCTGGGGGCTGGCAACAAAGGTTCAATTTTTGTAGCCAGAGACACTTTGCCACCTTTACTAACATGACCGCAAAAAGGTTAGGAAGTCAATCCCTGCAATTATCTATTTACTAACTTAGTTATTTTCCCCATGACATGCTCAGCAGCTCGCTCCCAAGTACAGGAAGCTGATCTTCACCACCTCTCTGTGCTTTTCCAAAAGCCTTGCCAAGGTGTGTGTTTGGTCGTTGAGAATGCCATTGCAAGAGAAGGAACGGGACACCACTCATTATTTGCCATTTCACAAGGAGCTAGAAGAAAGAGGCCATTCTCCATCCTGATCCACCTTCAGCTTCACCTCATCTTCATTCAGGCATTCAGAAAACCCAAGAAGTCACTAAAAAGCTGTACCAACTTGCAGCATTTTAAGAAAAGAATCTAAATAAGCATTCCTGCCAGCTGCTAGCACAATATTTCAGGTAAATTGTTCTTTTGTTGGATTTTGGCATTAATTATTTAAAAATTCCAGTTGTTCCACATGTGAAAAAACTTATGTTTCACACAGAAGACACGCTGATCAAGAAAAATAACAGGTTGTGGTTGGTACCTCGTTTGGGGTTTTTCTCTCCCAGGTACGGAGACCAGGCTGTCCTCTGGCAAAGCAGGAACAATGGCCTAGGAAGAAGCAAGACAGTTTTTATCATACACAGGTAAAAGACTTCTTAGTAGATTTTTTTTTTTCCTCCACTGCTTCTCCTCTGGCATTGCTGAGCCTTAAACGCAACACAGAATCAGGGCATTCCTGAAGAAAAGTTAGTATTCACTTGGAATTTAATAATGACCTTGTGTCTTTTTTAAGAACAAAGCATTAATGGACAGAATCCTTCCACCACAGAGAAACCACAGCAGAGCATTTGGTGAACGCTGCCATCCATCTAATAAAAAGCAGAACGGTACTACAACCATCCTGTAGACCACTTCTGGATTCCAAAGGGAACAGAGACCTGAAGAACATTTCAGTTTTCCATCTGTTCTCCAAGAGGAGGGTAAAACTTGGGCACCAGTTTTACTAGGGACCCATTACTGCCTCAGCCACTGTCCTTACCACAGCTGCTTTTTTAGCGGAAGGCTCCTTCATATCACCACCAGTGGTAGTCAATGGTTTCACAGCTGCCACAGCAGAGGGAAGACTCTCAGTTGCCTTACGTTTCAGCGTCTGCTTTGTCAGGGAGGTGGCTTTCCCATCTGAAGGCTTCAGGCACACCTTAGATTTGGCTAGAGGAAAAGGAATAGAAAACTGATACAGTCTTGCTCTGTCTCAGGAAAAAAAACCTCCAAAAACCCCAAAAAACCAAAATAGGTTCTCTTAACAGTCCCGTAATTCTTCTAGTTAAATATATTTGGTCAGCACACCTACATTGCCATTTCCCAGATTCTCAACGGTATTTTCCACATAGTAAACTCTGCTTACCAACGAGCCACAAAAAGGAGCAAAGAAGTTCCAAAAAGGAGCCAGAGTTACAATGTGAAAATTGTCATCTTCTGGCTTTCTTTCAAAGCATGACCTAAAGTAACATACAGTCAAGACTTACTTTTAGCTTTCCGTTCCAGAAGTTGATCTGCCTGTTTCTCTGGTGATACAGCAGCAGCCTGTCCTGGGCTTTCAACCCCATCTTCCAGAGATTTCACCAATATCCTCTTCGCAAGCTGATAAGCTGATCCTGAAACCATGCTGGATTCAGGACTCCCTGATGCTGGAGTTTTATCCTTGACTGCTTTTTCAACAGGAGATGGCACAGCAGCTGCTTCCTTCTGAACCTTCTCTTCTTGGCGTCGTTTCAGTTGTCGCTTCTCCCTCATTATCTCTTCAAGGCTCTTCACTTGAATTTTAGAATTAGTTGCACTCTGATCAGAGGGCTAGAAAGAAACAAAAGAAGAGGACTAACAGGACAAAAACCTATGGAGATTTCGTTAAGAAAAATCCGAGTGGCCATCTCTCTGAAAAGGCTCCCTGTGGAACTGAGCACATTAATACCATTGAGATCTGACATTTTTTCCACAAAATGTTGCCTGTAACAAGATCCATGCTTTGCTATGGACATACAGTTTCAAAAGCCTGCAAATTCCCAACACAGCAAGCTTCTTTAATAGGGCAAAAGACTCTAGCTGTAATCTATTACAGTCTTTTTAAGCAACAGAAAGTCATACAAGCTCCTCGACACAGGAAGACTGATTTCCTCTAATACAAAGCTGTAGCCTTTTCTATTAAAATACTGACCTCAGGACTTTAAGATATCCTGCAAGCCTGACAGATAAAGTCACTGAGAACAAAAACATTCCCTCCACATCAACCTCTCAGATTTTATCTGGTGCTATTAGGGTTTCTTATTCATTGCCAGGTATAATCAGATTAATTTAAAACTTGAGGATTACAATGTTGTCTGGAAATGCTATTGAAAGCGACAGGACTGAGGACTTCACTGCAGCGTCTACCGAATGCAGAAAGGTAGGAACACACTCAAATTGGGAGCATGCGGTGAGTTACAAACAAAACACGACAAAATTTATCAGAAATTCTATGAATATATGTATGTCTCCACAAAGGACCCACCTCTGCAGGTGCAGATACAGCTCCAGAAGTGTTGCTCAATTCCACTACCTTCTTTTCTTCTCTTCCAGGTGCTTTAAAACAAGTTAAAATATAAGTCACTTGGGAACAGCAGAAATAAAGAAACCCAGTTACCTCTGCTTCCTTGGTGCGTCCACTTTCTCATGTCTAATAATGGGACAGAGGGAAAGGCTACAGTCACCAGTCCACGCAGCATTTGAGCTCTTTCCCTCAATCACACTCTTTTTACATGGCTTATATAATCTTAACGTCAAGATCTTTAACGCTCTGTCATTTTTGACAAAAACTGGCCTTCACATTAAGAAGTTGATAGATGCTTTGCAAACACATATGTATCAATAAGTTAAACAACACCTATGCCAAAGGAGAAGGTAAACTTGGATTCAGCACTGGGAAGATCCCATACCTCAAACAGACAGCAGAAAGAAACAGAAGAGAGAAATTAGACTACAAAGCTCCTCAATGAATGAATTTTCCAGTGAGAAATACAGAAAGCTATCATGTAATCAATGGAAAATAATATATTTGCATATTCTGGCACTTTCTTGCCTTTCGACTTTGTAGCCTTGAACTCTTTTATGCTCTAGTATATATAGAAGAAAAAAAAGCAAAGCGAATTTCATTGATAGGGGAAGCATTTCACCAGGGCAGGTACTAAATCATCTTATTACCTATCAGCTTTGTGATCCGTAACAATCTCTTCCCTGTTGGGGCAGGTTCAGGTTGCGCGGGTGGAGCTGGGACATTTTCTCCACTCTGCTGCATCCGCAGAGCTTTCTCCTGCTTGATTTCTTCCAAGGTTTTAACGTGCACTTCTCCTGCTCGCTTGGCATCACCTGCCGGCTCTGCCAGCCGCACTTTGCTGGGCACAGATAGAGTCAGTATGCTCTGCTTCTTGGGCTCGCTCTCAGCTTTTGTCTTGGTAGGAAACTCTTCTGGTTTTTGCTTCTCTTCTTCCAATCGCTTATTGTTTTTTTCAGCCAGGGCTCCTGAGAAAGCTTTGATGCGAACTGCAGGGGAAGGTCTTGCCCCTGAGTTGGGATCTTCTGTTTTACAACGTCCCTCAGTCTGGGGTTTAGCTTGAGGTTCTCCTCGTCTCCGATTAGCTTTCTCAAGACGAATTTCCTCCAGTGTTTTCACATGGATCTCTCCTGTCGGCTTAGCAGCCTTCTCTGTCATCCAAAAAAAAAAAAAAGAAGCACTAAAATTTAAAGAGAGTCCAACAATATTTAAAGTCTCAAAATTTGTCACAGTACTATGGAAAACTAGGTTTGAGTGTTCCCCAAGAATGCATCTCAGGACAGTATCATACTGCATAATATTTTCCTCCTTCGTTAAGCCACTTGTATTTTGAAAACCAGTGCTATCCAGAGAGACTTGCGACACAGAAAACATTAGTCTATTTTATTTTGTTACTTTCTCAGACTGTATCTTTCTGTCAGCATCTCAAACTCCTGCTCCTGGCAGTGGTTCCATTCTACTTGTGCGTAAGCGTAGTGCAGCTTCTGACAGTTCGCAGCAGGAGCACGAAACCTTGATGAGGCACAAATGGAAAACATGCACACACCTAGAGCCAGATGTCTGACTGCAGCCTTTGGGACAGCTTCAGCACTTGAGCAAGAGGAATTGGGCAGTTTTTTTTTAAATTAACTTGCAGGGCTGTATGGAAGTTCATGGAAAGAAAAAAAAAGAGGAAGGCATATTTAATAGTCAGTTATTACCTGTCTCTGTACTGGTCTGTTCAGAGGGCAATCCTAGCCTCTCCTTCAGAGACCTGGGGACTTGAACTACAAGACAGAACAGAGAAAGTTAGAGAGACTGCACAAGTCTCAATTTTGCACTCACGTTTCAAAATGAGACAGGAGATCACTTCACTGGGATTCAAAGTTACATTGAACCCTCAACCAACACACAAAAAGAACCATTAGAAGAAAGGACAAGCAGAAACCGAAAGAGAAAATCTGTGCATCAAATCCAGATGTCTGCTTAGTAGCTGTACCTCTCTTTGGTGCTTTGTCAGCATTCTCCAGAATCTCTATCTTCTTCCCCAGCCTTTCAGTAAGGTTGCGCTTTAGTGGAAAGATGCTTTTATCAGCTTCAGAAAAAAAAGAAAACAAGCAATACTCTAAGAACCTTTATCTGGAGGAGGATTTTAAAACAGTCAGCCACAAACTTCAGTTCTACCAGGTATATTTTCTTTTATTTGCCATTTCTGCAGCCAACACAGAACCCCACCAAAATGTATTTTCCTCTCACATATAGCAAAAATTACCCTTAAATACAGTCATGTTTAGACGATGGCACCCAAACAACAGCTCAGAAAAAGCTCTTACCCATGGAGATTTTCTGTTTTCCTAGTTTCTCAGCAAGATTCAGTTGAATCACAGGCTCCTCCCCTAAAAAAAAATAAAAATTCATCTCTTTAGTGCACAGAAACCAGTAGCCAGTAAAAGCACTGTCCTTCTAGCCCATGTCCCAGAAAAAGATACTCTTTTGGTAGCCAAACCACATAAACGAATGACTAGAAGTCATTCTAGTTTTTGCCTTTAAAAGGAATTTGTGCAGATCTAAACACCACCATTTACACAGCCTCATATCACACTTCTGCCCCAACTGCCACTATCTGGTCTCTTCAACGCTTCAAAAATTGGCTACTTGTATAATACCACCTTCTACACACCCTCCCTTTCGTTACTCTCGTTTGTCAGGTATCCCCTTATTGCATACTGACTCTTGTTTTGCCATTAGCCTCTCTCTCTGCTGCTACTGCACTTAAGACAACCACTAATTCTGTCACACGCTGTCAACACATCAGCTCATTCACAAATCTCACTCAACCTCAGGAACACAGAAGTCAAATTAAGCTGAGGCTGCAGGATGGTGATAATATAAGGTTAGCTATGGCTTAATGTCAGGCTGATCAAAACCATTTCTTCATCTTTTATTGCAAATAAACCGAGCACCTACAAATGCCAAATATTTCCAATACAATTAGGGCCTTTAAGCATAAATGTATGGTTTTAATTACAAAAAGCAGCACCAGCAGACTAACATGTCTGAATTATTTTAATTATTACTTAACCCTTCAGCTTAGGAGCCATTTAATGAGAACAATTGTATTCAATATTACCTTGCTTTGTAGACAGAGTCACCGTTCTCACTACTGTCCGTACATTTTCCTTTTCTGGCACGGGAATAGTCCGAGATTGGAGCGGATGAACAGAAACTCCTGAAGGACCTTCTGATCAGAGCAAACAAAACATAAGTACGTTTAGGAAAAAAAAAAAACAAACAAGCAAAACAGAACAAACTATCACAAAGATCAACATCCTTAGTTGTTCATTACTGTCAAACACGCAATGACCAATGCATGTAAAGAAGAGAGATGAGCAGCTTCCCTTCAATTTGCCCTTGAAATTCCAATCTAGAATACCAGCTGTTTCAGTTTATGAAAACAGGTTGCATGCCAAAGAGGCTCAAGGCCCTCAGCTAAACATGGAAGTCTGTTCCTCAAACAGCTCTCAGCTGCAATTGTCTCCCAGTCTGAACTCAACAGTGCAAAAAAAAAAAATTCCTTTATTTTGCAAATAATTGTATTCACCAACGCATAGCCAGCTATCCAGGTAATATCAGGGGGATTAAAAAGATGAAGGTGAACAGAATGTAGAAGGATAAGAAAGGAGGGGATATTAACTCACCATTTTGTTTTTTTGTTTTTTCCTTTAGTTTCTTCAATTTGATTTCTTCAAGTGTTTTTATTCCAAAATTTAAATTGTCATCTGAAAACACAAAACATTTAATGAAACTGAGGCTTAAAGGCACATGCTGAAGAGCACAGATCCTCGAGCTTCTTACAGCTCAGAACCTTTCCAAAGTATTTCAAATAAAGCCTGTCAACACTCCTCACAAGTAAAAAAAGCCATAGAACGGATATTTTGGTAAGAAATTGGCACCTTTCTTCATCCCTCCTCCCACACCCTTTAGGCTAAAACCTATAGTTTAAGCATTTTAATCCAGCTACATGGTATTAGATTCCTCTACCATTAGACATGGCTTTCCACAATGTCTGAAAGGACACGTTTGCAGGCATTTAAACTCCACTCTGTGGCTCTATTTTGTTCTACAAAAGTAAACAAGAAGGATTTTATCTCTCTGACCCAAGGGACATACAACATTATTAGATAGGAATGAGCTCATGGAAGTAACTGACTCCATCCAGCCACTCTATGTTCTATCATTATTTCCAGAACACACTGTTTTTGAGTTAATTGTCAAATCCTCCCTCCAATCCATCCTAGTAGAGCTGTTAGGATACCTTGCTTTGTATTAGCACTGGATTTCCTAGTGGAAATTATCCGCAATCCATTATGAGCTTCTGTCGGTGGTTGCTGGACAGGCGCTTTGGTTTCATCTCCTTCTTCAGAAAGCATATCTAAAAGGCAAAAATAAACCTGTGCAGTCAGGCATTAGGGATTAGACAAGATTTTTCATGTTTGTGCAGCTCATACAATGATATTTTAGTCCATGTTTTATATTCTGCTTGTATTCTTAATTACAAGCGCAAACATAAGTTCACAGAAGGATTTTTTTAAACAGCTATATTGACCTGATGAACTCCAAAGTAAGAGAGCTACACTGAGAGAAGAAATATTTAGGATTCCAGACTCTCACCTGTAGCTCTAACCACTACACAATTCAGGTATTGTGTGATTTGTACAGTTACTTACAGTAGAAAAGGCCTCAGGAAGTAAAAAATGCTCACCATCGTCGTCTTCATCATCATCTGCAGCGTTGATTACAACTGGAGGATGCGTAGGACTCGGGACATTTTCAGAGTTTTCCACTTTCATCACCCCTCTCAGCTGTGGACAGGGATTTGACTGGACAGAAAGTTTGTTTTGCTGCAGTGACATCTGAGCCATTTTCATCTCGTCTTCTGCAGACTCAGGTGGACTTGGAAGCGTAGCTAGAGGAAGAGGAGGATCATCTGTAATGTGGCCATTCAAAACTTCTACCCCAATGCTGCACTCACTGCGTAGATAGGGCAGATAAAGCAGATAACCCACCTGGCTACTGAATTTAGAGTCTCCTGTTCCCGACTCCTCGTTACGCTATGAACAACTGCTTCCCTTCACACACAAATCTCACTGTCCTACCACCCAGAAAGGATTAAATGAGGGGAAAGCAACCCGAAAGGCAATAATCACAAACAGCACAGAGAAGCTGAGCATGAGAAAAAAAAAAAATTAAATACCAGAATTACATTCCTTTTAGCTGAGAGCCTATGACTGCAAATTTCTCCCTGCACTTACAAATGAACAGCTACTTGATGCCTTCTGTGGTTTTGTACCCACTCATAAGTAATACTCAAAATTAATTAATTAATACTTAAAGAAAATGGACCCAAGAAACTCACTTTTGCTTGGTGGCAAGAAGAGTCCATCAACATAACGTCCTTTTGTGTGATGAAAAGCACAGTTGGATTTTTGACAGCCTACTGGCTGATTCTCCCAGTAGCAAGGAATCTCACTACGTTTTTTCTGAAGACAGAAAGAAATAGAAGTTCACGGTAAGACTCGCCTTAGATTTGCAGAGACATAGCTTCACATCACGCCAGAGATAGGACTATTGCAGCGCAGTGCTGAAACATCATTCCAAAGGCCGATTTATCACCAAAAGTATTTCAGGGCACACACACAAACTTAGCGTAAGCTGTAACAACCGCACATTATCTAGCTTTCCTGTCACTCGGTTTGATAAGACAGGCATTCTCACACATCAGTTCAGGGCAGGCTGAAGTAACACAACTCGGGATTATTCAGAGGGAAAAATGTTTTAAACTGCTCAGGTTAAATTTATCTGAACTTAGCTTTCAGAGCCTAGCTCCTTCCAATCTTTTCTCTCCCCACCCTGTCCTATCTTCAAAGGTTAGAACAACATTATTTGAAGAAATCCAGGGCAGAAGAGATCTTACAGGCCTTTATCAAGCCTAGCCCTCAGCAGGCTAGTACAAGCCGTTCAACATACTACGCTTCAGCACATTTAAGCAGTTTGATCGATGTAGTTGCTTTTACCTCTGTTGAGAAAACAATGTCAGCACCTAATGCAAACATTTCTTGCTGAGATATACCCAAGACATTGATTTTTTTCTTCCCACAAACTCCTCCCATTCCCCTGCCAGTAACAGAAACCAGTATCATTTTATAGCAAGTAAATCTATCACGTAAAAGCATATTCAGTCCGCCTACAGCAATGAAAAATACTTTCACTGATTTAGTTGGAGAACACATCGTTAGGCAAACACTCACATCGATTTCCATGTGTCTGAATCTGCAGATATTCCTGAAACAGCGACCTTCCTGCCAGAGCGTGCAGACTGTTTCATTCCCCAGAGCGGCTTCACAGTGGCGGAAGGAACAGCTGTCTCCCTGTAAGCAAAATGAAATCACCAAAAGGAAAATAAAATAGTATAGCATAAAAAAACGTCCATGCTATTAGAACTGAAAGTAGAGTCTGACCGCTTATTAAGTTACTAGAAATCTGTACGTCTCCTCCTACTCTTCCTCCTCCTCTCTTAAAAACATAAATGAAAAAAAAACAAACCACAACGCAAAAGAAAACCAAACATACCTTGTTACATGTGGAATAGAAATAGAAGTAGCAGTCATCTCCTTGGTTAGACATAATGAACAAATCCGTAGAACAAGCTCAGGTTCAAAAGGTTCACTCAACAGGGACTTCCTCCACTCTTGGCAAAAGCTGGCTTCACTCTCTCTTGGACTGAAATTCTTCTACTGGCTTGATCAGCGAAATCTTCTTTTTAAAAGTAACCCTGTAAGACAGGTATCAATAAGGGAAAAATAATTAAGTCATAAGCATTTTTACAGCTGATTTCTATTAATCAAACTCATCTTGTGAGGGGGGCAATGTCTTGAAATCAGCTGGTCACAAAAGCTATCCCAATACTAAGTCAAACTTCTGTAAAACCACATGGGTTTTGTCAGCAAGCGTCTCTTCTGTGTCCTTAGTAATAGTTATACGCTTTGGAGCACAGAAAGAACTACTGCACGTAGCTGTAAGCCCCGCAAGAGTCACTTCTTTAAAAAGTGGTCATACGTTTGAGTTATCTGTCAATTATTCACTGTGGGTACTAGTAATTTCTACAAAAATACAGTGATATATTAAACATTATTTTCCAATCACCACGGAGCTTCGAGTTCACATACCTGGACAACTTCGCAAAGACATTGATCTTCAAAGACTTCCAGTTAACTTCTCCTGTAGGCCGAACCAACACTGAATCCGTGAATTAATAATAAAGGGGTAGAAAGAATTTTCCTCCTCACATTGCCAAGGGAATCTCTCATCCACAATTCAAACACAGGATGTGCTTTTAAACATCTTACAACTAATGGAGGAAGCAAGTCCATTTGAATACTGTCAGACTGGAGACAGCCAGGGTTAGTTAGCTCTTCAAAAATAAAAAATAAAAAACAAAAAACAAAAAAAAAACCAACAAAAACACCAAGTGCATTTAAAGATGAACTTGTGATTCAAAGCGGCTGCAAAAATGAGGCTCCATCTTCCACAGCCGGGCAATTTTAATTTTTTTTTTTTTTAATTTAAAATTCAGTAAGTTGCAATTTCTGGTCTTCAAGATTTCTTCACCTATTAAGAAAACACAAAAACCTTCCCCCATCTTTATTGCCTGTACAGCAAAAACATACTTATGCGCATAAATACACAAATATGTATATACATACACATATGTGTTTACACGCACATCAAGAGTGAGTGATAATAAAGTCAGCAAGCGTGACAGGAAAAATTTGAATTTTTGGCTATTTGCCACATAAAACTGCACAAAAAGTCATTTTGAGGGAACTGGCAAAAATGAAAGATCTACATAATATTTTGATGAAGATGCCTTCAAGGCTGATGCTTTATAAGATGAGTGATTTGGGGCCAGCACACAAATATGCATATGTATGTACATGCATACCGTATAAACACACCCATACACACCAGCGTGCGCAGCGTATGTTGTCTGGTACCTGCACGGGGAACAACTTCTAGCCCTGATCAGACACAGAGTTGCAATTAACAGCAGGGAGACAGCAGATCAAGGGTACAGCAAGCTTTGAGAGGCAGGAAAATGCTCGCTTTGCAAGTGGCATGGCTGCATGATACCAAGAATTTTGAATTATTTTTATTTTAGGAAAGAATTTGTTTTCTTTTTACATCAGAGCAAATACCACAAGTTTGCCATCACATGCTGTTCCCTAACCCATATATCCACCATCATCCACTGCTGCAAGATCACAGAAGGTTTGAAAAGATGGTTTGGGTCCAATTCAACAGCTGATTATTTTTTGATGCCACCAGAGCTGAAACCGATTTTATTCAGCCACAAGCAGTTTTGGTTTTTTTTATGTGAAGTCAGATAGTTTGATTTGTAATTTTTTAAGGACACTAAGTGTCATAAAACCTGCAACCAGACCAGAAAAAGTTCAGATTAAAGTGATTCTGACCCCTTTCATTAAAATACTGCACATTTCTGTGCAAATTAGTTCTGACTCTTTTGGACAAAGCTGAATGAAATAGTTCTTACAAATTAATAATAAAAGGTTGGAACCTTTTACTCACACAAACACTAGTGAATTTTCCAGGATATATATATTTTTTTTGGCAGGGAATTTTCTCAAATCTAAAATAAAGAGAGGAAAAGTTGGGTTCTCATATTAGTTACTGGTTTTTTTGACTGCTTGACAAAGGGAATAAATACAGTAGTTAAGTGCAAGGTTTTCTTTCCTTCTTCAGTACTGATGTGAATATTCATTTTTGACCTTTAGCACAAAAAAAACCCCAGACTTTGTGACACAGAGATTCCTGTTCATCTACTTCTAAAAATTACTGGTGCTTCCTCATGTAGAAGTTTGAATTTTTTCCAAATGTGTTACCAATAGTTAAATTTCAAATTTCTTCAGTTTGCACAGTCTTAAATAGACAGCAATTAAGGACCACTGCTTTGCTGAGCAGAGGCATTAAAATAAAAATCAGAAGGAATTAATGGTCTAGAAGATGACGTTTCTTTTCCCTAGGAAGTGAGAGACACTACTACATCCACCACCACGGGGGAAAAAAAGAAATCCTCTCAGATTTAGCTCTTTTGAAATGTCCAAGCAGCTCAGCATTTTGCTTGTTGCCTTCCGTGTTCAGAGCAGACTTCAAGAGCTCTACAAAATTTGTATAGATCTTGTTTAAGGAATGGGAAAAAAGCAAAATTTTAAAACAAAACAACAAAAAAAACAAACCTGAAAACACCTCATAGTTCTAAACTCCACAAAAGTCCTTTCATTTTAAAAAAGGCTAACACAAAACCTGTTTTGTTTTGGTTTTAAAACTGGTTATCAGTTGAAATGGCAATCTGAGCGCTCAACAGAAATCAACCGAACTAACCCCTGAAAGTCTGAACGAAAGTGAGTAACTCTGGTGCACGCAGCAGGTCTCTAATGGAAGTTGCTAAGAAGTTTAAACACTTCTGTTTCCTCCGGAACTCTAGTAAAGTTTTTGTTTTAAGAGATTTTGAATTAATTTTGTGGGAAAAAAAAAAAAATTACAGATGCAGGAGCTAGGGGTCAGGAAAAACATGCCAACAACTGCTATGAACTTCACCCTCGCTAAGGGAAGAGAAATAGTGCAATAGCACTCCTCACGTCGTCTGACGCACAGAACAACCTCTTGCTAACACATCTCCTTCTCTCCATGAAAATCTAAAGCTAAGCTGTTCCAAGGCGAAGCAGAATAGTCGTAATTTCTACTCTACATGTGTTTTAGTCAATTCTAGCTCTTAAATACTGTCTAAACACGGACTGGGGGTGTGTTCTGAGAATGGAGGTTAGAGCACTCTCTGAGAGCAAAGACTGCAAGGCTGCCAGCCAAGCAGGCAAAGGTTAAAGCAGATGATCATCTCAGCTTCCTCTGCCACTGAGCTGGGGTCACCTTTCATCACGACCTCTGGACAGCCAGAGCTGTGAGTTACCCCAACCATGAGGCGCAGCTGCCCCTTGCTGGCTGGAGCAACTCTGTTTGAAGACGCGCCACCTCAGGGACCTGAATTAGGACATTCTTCCTTAAAGTGAAAGGCAAATCAATCTGTTCCTGAGAGGGCTGATTGCCCTGATGTTTCTGTAACTGCCAAAGAATAACCCTGAACTGAAGCACTCATCAGCTCAGACACTGCTTCAGTACAGATCTGTCTTTAGCCTGACACATCAAGATGCAGGAGAAGGAATTCTTCAAAGCAACCTTTACAGCATGGATCTCGTAAAGTGGCCAAGACAAAGTGTTCAGATCCGAGCATGCCACTCTGTAGAAAATAAGTTTCAAGCCCAAGATATTTCACCCACCTCCCAATCCAAGAGTGACACATCTTTGATACGAGAAAGCCTTTCCACACACTCTGCAAAGCCAGAAGGATGTGACCGACGGCAGCACTCGACTAAGAACTGCAGCTCCCTACTGGCTCCACCTGCACGCCAAGAATCTTGCACCCATCAGATATCTGGGACCACTGGAACGAGCTGAGAATAGCCCCATTCTCCCTCCTGGGAGGATGCTGCTCCACCTTGTGCTGTTTTAAAGTCACTTTAACATATAAAAGGTAGAGAGAGGTTCGCTGAGCACCTATTTCCTGCTTCAAGTGATCTGCGGAGGATGGTTTGAATGCTGGAGTTCCAGAAGAATTTGATGGGCCTTAGCAGAATGAGGAAGAAAATCTCTTAAGCACCTGCTAATCTGTTCTCAGCGCTCCTGTGCTCAAAGATTTGAACCATTCATTATGAAAGATAACTAAAACATGGCAGCTGGCGCCTAGCACTGCGCGCACAACTTCAGCGGTGTTACCCGGAAGCCGGAAAGCCAGGGGTGATGGGGTTAAGGGAAGGCCACACATCAGTTTGGTAACTTGGTTCTTGTAGGATACTTCCTACTGCAGAAGTTTTAGCAAAGCCAGTGGGAGGGAGCTGCCTGTTTTCTAGAAGAGGACTTCTGCTGGTGCAGTGTATCAGAAGATATCCAGTGGGCCATCACCGTCAAGTAGTCCACGGTTGGCTCAGCGCCACGTATCAAGTTAAGCGTGCATTTTTGTGTTGTGCTTTCTCCAAAGCCACGAAAAATGTTTCTTCTACAATGCTGTACGGTCACATGTTGAGATGGAAACTGTCTAGCACCGCAAGCTATGTGTCTTCAGTAATCAATTTTCTAATAGCTCATTTATCTGATATTTAAGTGCATTCTCACATCTGAGTTCCTTCACAGCAGTATGTAATTGAGAGTCTGAGTCCCACAGTTAACATTCATGTCCTTTCTCCTACCAAGCACCTGCTCAGGAGGCCAAGATGGAACAGGAACACCCAACCCTGGAGATGTTAAACCGTAACTGGCTCTAAGCCTAACTGCTGACATGGCAAGGAGCGTACCAGGTATACTGAGGGTCAATTGAGAAGTACCAGACAAGAGATGTGTTTGTCTTAATTTCTGGCATCAAAAGGCTTTTGTCAGTATTGCTTTCATGAGGAAAACTCCCTCTGTCTTCTCCAGATGCTCCAGAATCCACTATTGCTGCAGCTGCAATGGCTACACCAATACAACCCACATCTACAGCAAACCTCTTCTACAGCTCTTGTTTACCAGGGCACCTTTGCAGTCCACTTCTTCTCTTCCAGCCAAAAAAATCAGCCTGCTGGCTCCACCATGCCGTCACTGCCAGCGTGAGAGCTGGGAACATCTGTTAAACTCGCACCGCTACAACCGCTGTCTGGGGAGATGGCTGGCACAGACACGTTACAGCCACATTCGCCCTCCTTACAGAGCTCACAGCTGTGACACTTGGCTGCCAACCACGGCTTGATGCACGCAACGCTCTGCTTGGAGATGTCACCACAGAGTCCATGTCCCCAGATGAGCACCTGGCTTGCCACAGCTGACTTTTTTTTTTTTTTTTTTGTGTTGGATACAGCATACCAGGTGAACCACAGATCTGAAGTTCCACAGAAAGTAAGTCTTCGCTCTTCTTCCAGGTAACAGCGCATGCTTTCCCATACTGCATTCAATAAGGAAGCTCTCTCCATCTCGCTCAGTGCCAACAGGCACGACTGCAGCACGTGCAGGTGTAGCAGTACCTGCGGGTCACAAATCCTTAACAAATTTTTAGATAGCACCAATTTTTAGTGTAGTGGCTTTCCCTTAATGCATAACCCCTTCTTTCCTTTATTTTTAGTGTGTGGCTCTCCTTTATCATTCTTTGTTCTCCAGCTTTTCCTCCCCAGTGTCAGAATGGGCATTGCAATCAATTCCAAACTAAGGGGACTGCTGAAGCTGCTACATCTACTCCTGGGTGAGACAGGTATACTTAAAGAAAGGAAATTATTTCTTTTTCTATTTCTCAAATCAATACTGGGCCTGGTAGCAATTTACTACGACAATTCATCTCCCTCACTGAAATGCTTTACTAAAACTCAAAAAGAGTCAACTTCCCTGGAAGCAGCCATTTGGAAGGGTGCCATTTTAGATGAGAAGCAACAGCAAGAGGAAGTTTTCTCTAGACTAGCTTTCCTGCTGAAACCCCTGGCCACCCAGCAACAAATTCAGCCTATCCGCTCAGCCCCATCACTTTAACGTGTATCCAATTCAATCATGTGCCACAGTGGTGGTTCTGGTCTCATTTCAAAATCCCCTGTCTCCAGGAGAATTTTTTTTTTTTTTTTTTTTTTTTAACAATCAAACAACAGTGTTGTATTTTCAAAGTACCGCCCAGAGCTCAATCTCTGAGTGCAGCACGCATCCCAAAGCGCCAGTTCTGGGAACAATCTGTAGGCTCCGTGTACTGATCCCTGCAACAGCAAAAATCACTTTTCCATTTTGATTATAAACATTAATGTAAGAAAACGGAAACCTCTGAGACCCAATTCTTAAGAAACAAAAACAAACGTCACCCAATTGGGTTGTTTTAAACAAGCTAAAGAAGAAATTGACAACCGGGTGCATCCAGAGTTAGTCAGATCCTGAAGGCAGTTCCTTTGGGGAACGGGGGAGCAATTTGTCAGTCGACTACATTACAGCACGCCCCTTATACGCATTGCTACAAAAGGAAGGCACAAGGTTTCAACTTAAATTAACGTATACTCACAAGACACCTGCATTGGGATCTTCACTTTGCCCAGCGGAACCTCCCCAGAGCCTGCCCAAGGACTCTATCTCCCCGGGAGATCACGGGGACAACAGACGCGTGGGAGGGGGGGGATTGGCAGAGGAGGGGGAAGAGAAACCCACAATCCTCACAGCCAAGCGCTACAGAAGGGCTAAAGGCCGAGGGAAAGGCAGTGGTGGCGAACAGGAGAGCTGTGCCCCGGGCCGCGGCCCTGTCACCAGGGGCAGAGGGGACCTTGGGCCTACCTTGGCCAGCGGGGAAGCAGCTCCCCCTCTCCAAACTCCCAGGGCACCGAGGCCGGGGAGAACACCTCACCACCACCACCACGGTCTCCGGAGAGCCCGCACAACCCTAGGGGCCCCAGCTGCTTCCCCCCCGCCCCAACGACTGCGGACACCCCGGTGGGGAGGGCTCGGGGATGCGGCCTGGGCCGCCCGCCCCGCCGGCCGCGGGGGACGTGGCCTGCTTCCCCTGAGGGGCGCGGAGGGGACCCGGGCCTGGCGAGAGGCCATTCCCCCGCCCCTGCGGTCTCCGAACGGCTCTAGTTACCGGCGAGCAGGCACTTTACCGAACCCCACGGGACCGCCGCAGCCGCTGCCGTGTGGCCTCGATCCACCGGAGCCGTCGCTCAGGCCGTTGCCTTTACTGCTGCCAGCCTCAAAGATGGCGCCTAACATACGGGGAACTTCACCTCGCCCTCTGTCAAGATGGCGGGCGCAACAGCTTCACCGGGGTCCGCTTCCGCCCGTTGGAACCGGTAGGGGTGGGGCTCCGCGCAGGCGCAGCGGGCGGCGCCCACTGAGCGGAAAAAGCGAGGCGGGCGGGGCCCGTAAACAAAGCGGGCGGGCGGCTTTTCTACCTTTTCTTCTAAGGGGCCCCCACCGGCGCCTCTAGCCCCAGACAAAACCCTTCACCGTGGGGCGAACAGGAGAGTGCCCCCCTTCCCATCCGCCTCTGCCCCGGCTGCGGTGCCCCGCGCCCACCTTCCTATCAGGACGTGTGCCTCTGCCCACCAGGGTGCCAGGCCTCAGCCCCTGAGGCGGCCGTCCCCCTCCCTCACGCTGCCGGGTGCTGCCTCAGGGTTCCGCTTTCCAAGCTGGAAGCTGGTTTATGCTTTCAACGCGGTCCCTTTGGGGCGGCAACTGCTTGCCCTGGGGCCTCGGGACACCTCAGGCTGTGTTGTGCCTCAGGGAGAGAGTCTTGGATGTGGCTGGGGCGTTCTGGGGAGCAGCCATTTGTCAGGGTGGCGTGGGCCTGATAAGCCTTGATGGCGGATCATAGCCCTAAACCTGCCTCCCACGGCTTTTCTCCTCTCTGTCCCAGTGTGCTGGTGCCCGGCTTTCCCCAGTTTGGCCCTGCGGCAGTGTTAAACAGCCACCCTGGCAGCAGAAGCATCCTCGGAGAGAGGGTGCGTGGGGCACAGGTACAGCAGGCACAGCCATTTTCCCCATTAAATGACTAAAACTCCTGTGATTTGTTTCTTTCTTTGCATCCAGCCTGGACTAGGTTTTAAAAAAGAAGCAATTAAGAGCTGGAGGACACTGTTGGCACAGACGCCTCCCTGAGAAAGCAGGAAAGAGGATGACGCTGCACAGTAAAGCTTTTACGCCCTGTTCCTATCGCTTGGCACCGGCTCCAAGGGTCAGACACTCAGCTGAGAAGTTTTAGATTTAACTTTCTCACTGACAGCCTCGCCCAGCTCAACTTTCTCATTGCGGCTTGGCCCTGGAGTTATTAAAGACAGAGAAGCAACCGCCTCTCCAGCAAAGCCAGGGCATTAAATAGCTCTGGTGCACTCAGCCTGCTTGGGAATGAGAGTATTTCAGAGGCCAGTTGCTTTTATTTCCCATTGTCCTTCTTGTCTGGGCAAAGTGCCTCTGTGGAAGCTAAATAGTCTCAGTACAGAGGCAGGACACGGCTCGAAGCCAGCCCCCAGGAGATGGAGATCACAGCCTCCGCTTTACATCACCTTAGAGGCACCGCAGACACGGTGTTGTGGAAGGGGACAAGCCAGGATCTTTGTTCAAGGGCAGCTCGAAATGTAGCCCAGGACTGCTGGTTTGGATGGCATTTGACAGCCAATTCTGAACTTTCCTTGGAGATGGAAGAAGCCACACTTGAGACAAAGTGCTGGGTGCAACCAGCCAGCCCCTGCCTCTCAATAGCGAGGCTTACACAGGGAGAAAACCCCCACTAAAGGGTTGCTTTTGATCCCCATCCCTCTTTCCACCCTGCAGGCCCCACTTTCATGCTCTGGCTTGCTCCGAGGGGAAGCCCAGCTGTCGGTCCAGCACTAGGAGAGGATGGGGGATCGATTTCAGAAGCTGGTGGACACACTGAGGACGTCACAGTTACATGTGGGCACATTTTATTCTCTGGATGCACTTACGCATTGTTTCTGCTCAACAGCCAAAGCTTTATTGATTCAAAACCATTACCCTTCTCCCCCACCCCCAGCACGCTTTATTTTTTTTACTATGTGCCCCCTTTCCCACCCCTCAACCACTCTTCTGCTTGTAATTTGAGTATTATCTCTGCTTGGAGTCTGTTTTCTCAGAAGAAGCCAACTGACAATTCGTTCAAAAAGTTTTTCTCCCAAGAACCATATAAATTACATGCAAAACATTGTACATAGAGATTAATATCAAAATGCAATACAGATCAGGTGCACTTTAAGCTGGACTCTAGGATATGGCAAACACACCAGGGTACATATTGCTTTGAAACCACCATTTTTTTTTTTTTAATGTCATGCATACCACATAATATTCAGTCTTTTGTTTTGTAATTTTCTGGTTTTTTTATACAAAAATACCAGTGCTTATTATACTTAGTTACTGGAAAAGAAAAACTCAGATCTGCGTGCCCTCTTCAAAAGAAAGTTTTGTTGTGAGAGCATTGGATAAATATATATACACACATAAACGTTGATTTAATACTGTATATATATATATTTATTTAAGGGGAGGAAATAAACTAAAGGCAGTTTTAGCCATGGGCTTCGCTGAATGAAAATTGTAATTTTTTTTGTTGAGCAGGAGGATATCAGAGGCAGGACAGCCAGACATCAGCCAGTCTAAGTGACAAGGGACAGCCTTGGCAGAGAGATGCTGGAGAGGAACAGCCAGGCGCCAAGAAACACGCTGGCATTGCCCCGCAGCCTCGCTGTTTGGGGCAGGACCAGGAGAGCGGTATCCCCACATCGCCGTGCCCCGCTGAGGAGAGCTGGGTGTGCAGGAGGGCAGTTTATGGGTTGCACACTCCACAGGTTGATAAACTTGTAGGAGCTGGAGCGAGTAGTGAGAAGCGATGGCAGGCAGGTACGTGTCCTTCCCTCAGGAGGTACAAAAGCTTGCAGGGACTCTTCTTTGAGGTGCTTGGTCCCTGCAGTCATGGAAGGTAACAGGAGTTGGCAATGGTATCTTGGAGATGCCCTCCCTGGATCTGGGATGGGGCTTTTCCGTTCACCCCAAGATTGTGTCACCCCAAGAAGCATTTCTAAAGGGGCTGAGCACTACAGGACATCTACTCCTCGGCTGGGGAAAGCCAAAGGCTGCCCATGCTAAAATATGGTTTAGTTTTTTTCCTTCTTGAGATTGTTTCAAAATTTTCCCTCAAAGCTTATTGCACAAAACCTCTGAAAATTAAGTAGAACCCCTGTGCAAATCAAAGGAAACCTTATCACATAATGCAAATGCCTAAAAATGCCTGTTCAGCAATGCACACAGGACGTGGTATAATGTCTTTGGTACCAATCCGCCAATTTTTTTTTTTTTTTCACAGCAAACCACCACCACCAGAGACCCTACTGGTATTAAGAACTGGATGCAAAATTATGTTCAGAGTGTTTTAATAACAAAGCATTCCAAGGCAAGTTAACACATATCACAGGGTATGACTTCAGTTCCTGTCTGGCATGGCACTCTCCCCCGTGCACACTCGTGGCAGTTCAAACAAAGCAAGGAGAAAAAAAAAAAAAAAAAAATATATATATATCTCCCCCTCTTTCAAGGCATGTTGCAGAGAGTCCCCAGAAGTTCGTGCCGCCGACAATGCCATTCAGCGTAGAGCACCAATCTCCCCCAACTCTTTTGTAATGTCCTTAATAACTTAACCCATAGTCATCTGCTGCCAGTATATCACTGAAACTAAATAGGAAAAAAAACTACTTTACAGAAAAGATGTATGCACAATAAACGTTTATACTTGAAGCAACCAGCCATACCAACATAATTTATATATATATAAAAAAAAAACCAAACACACACATTTGTGTAGTCCAACTAACATCTAGTAGAAAGATGGCTGCTCAGAGAAAAGGAAGCTGACTGGCATCCGATCGCCGACACGCTGAATTAACTACCTGTCACTTTGAACTGCCGTCGCGCAGTCACACGCCGTCGCAGACGTGGGACTCAAGATTTGTTTATTTTTTTTTTTCTTTAAACAAAATACATATGGCTGACGTAAAAATATCAGTTTCTGATCTAAAGAAAACTATATTTTTTTTTTGCATAATATTTATATATAATTATTTCTCCCCCTCCTAATATGGAAAATAGAACAACAAAAATATATCAACTAAAGAACAACCAGACCCTTGTGGCAACCTGCCAGTCACAGATTTCTGGAAGTGACTTTGAGAGCCTCCAAAGTTGGCTTTTTGTTGGTTTTCATCAGTTTAAGTCTTTTCTAAAACAGGTCTGAGGTATTAAAAAAAAAATAATATCAAAAGAAAAACAAAAATTGGTGTATCCCCCCCAAAGTATTTAATAAATATTTATGTAAGCTTGTAAGAACACCATATTTTCATCTTTTTTTTTTTTTGCAAGTATTTAAAATAGAAAAAGTGATCTTTTAAGCAATGTCACCTTTAGCACAGAACCAAACCCCACAACCACCCCTTTTGTCTTTTCCTGTCACCACTGGCGTATCACCCAAGAAAACACCCCCCACCCCCCAGTCCTGCCCAAGGAATTCTTTTCAGCTCATGTGAGGAAGGAACGGGGAGGGCAGCGATGGGTTTGTCTGCGTGGGCAGGGGGGCTTGAGATTGAATTTGCAATTGAGATGGGCAGTGGTGGCAATTTCTTCTTGCTGTTGGCAGTGTACGGAGCCCAGCCTTCACCCCCTTCGCCAGCACCGAGGCAGGAGACCTAGGAGAAGGACCTTTCCTCAGCTACCTGGGGCGGGAACGGGCCGACCTCATCCTTCCCTCCTCCCACCCCGAGGAAGGGACGAGTCGGTGCTGGGCTGGAAACGAAACAAAGACACTTGGTTTGTGATATCGTTTAAGGAACACTTGTTTCTTGGCAAAGTACTGGGCCCTCGCGTGGCAGGCGGTGCTGCAGGCAGTGCTCGGAGAAGGCACGGGAGATTCTGCTGTGCGTTCTTAAAGGAAAGGAAAGAAGAAACCAGCCAGCCCACCCTCTCGCTAAAACCTCTCTGCTTCCAGGGATGGAGGCTGGGCAAAGACGATGATGTTGTACAGCCAGTTACAACCAGGTTCTCTCTGCTTCCAACCCAGCCAAACGGGACAAAGAAGAGAAGGCAGCAGAGCCTCCTTCAGCCTTGCCTGCCCGGGGCCAGTAACCAGGGGTGCACCAGCAAGAGCCCATGGGGAAGAAACCAAGCCCAAGCAAAGCAAATACCTGCCTCCTGCTCTGCCCCATGGTTTCACAAGAGGGTCAGTTCAGAGCCAGCTTGCCCAGGACACCTGGGGCCTCTGCTCCAAAAACCCAGGACTCCCACCAAATGGTTACAAGAGACTGAGGTGAGGCAGAACAAAAGGTGAAGAGATGACCTTCTGAAAATCTACAAGTGAGGCAAAGCCTCCAGGCAGCACCTTCTCTGGAAGACCTGCAGCTAACCAACCAACCTGCCACCTCTGCCAGGAAGTTCCTCCACTGGCAAACCAGCTACGGAAGCGCTGTGGAAATCAAGGGTCCTCCCATCCATCACGGAGCCTGTCCTCCCCTTCCACCAGCTAAAGAGACAACCTGACTCATCCCTTCCATGATCTAGGAGTTGACCTGGCTGCACTGTCAATAACCCGATGCTTGCTCTCCATTCTGCCCGCTAACGCTTTGGCAGCGATGCGCAGAGCTGGCGGGCATGGCTGGAGCATCCTCTGGGGTTCCTCAGCAGTAAGCTGGAGCTTGTACTCCAAGGCTGAAGGACTATTTAGCTCAACAGCACAGACAAGCCAGAGCAGGCAAAAGTCCCTCTGCTCCTGACGGCAGGAGCCGTTAAACCTTCACAAGGCTCTCGCCAAAAGTTTCATGGCTGTTCAAGAGCAGAAGAGATGCATCTCCTAAGACTCCCCAGAAAGGAGCCCCGTTTCTTGCAACCATGGGGTTTTTCTTCACCACCCTTCCACTGCCAGTTTACCTCTACCTTGCTTTGTAGAAAAATCAGAATCTTTTACATCCAGCAAGGTTACAGCCAAGTCACCTTCATTCCTTTTCTATCAATTGCTGCTTTGGAAACAGAGAGAGAAAAGTGTGTGTGCTCACACGGAGGAGGAACTGTAAAGGCTAGGTACCATTTTTCAAGGTGGAAGACTGGTGTACATCCCTGTATCTATCAATCTGTGAGTAAACACCTTCCCCCGGCTGGGTATTTTTGTTTGTTTGTTTATTTTTAAATTTTTCGCACTAGAGTGCTAACTCCCCCACTTCCCACTGTGAAGTTACTGGGGGCAAATCCCACAAGCAAAGAACAAACCCCAACATTTGAAGAAAACCCTAAAAACCACGAGTGGAAAAAAAAAAAAAAATGTCACAAGTGCACCCCAGCCCTCAGGCTGAGAGCGTGCATGTAAGACTACAACAATTTGAACTTTCTTTGAACATGCATTTTTCAAAGTGAAAACTCCCTACAGACGCATGGAGCCCAACTCTCAGAGAGGAAATAACCCGGCTGCTTCACTTGGGTGAGTACCACTGAAAATTAGGGATGGAGATGCACAATTTTGGCTTAGCCTCTCTCTCCCAACACCCAGCATCGTGGTACTCTGGTTCCCACTGCTAAATAATGGTACACAAAAACTAACCCCCCAAAATAAAACACCAAAATGATATACGTATGAGCAGTTTGACACGAAGTGACCGCAGTGTGTGATCAGTTACTGGTGCCAATATCACACAGGGCGAGAGGCGAAGGTGGAGGAGGAGGGGGATTCAAAGTTCTAAGGTCAAACCGATGTCTCCAAGCTGTGTAAGGGGCTTTCGGGCTCCGGGACGGTGACCTCAGCTTGATCGCTGTCCACTGCATTGTTATTTCTGTTGAGGGATGTAGATCCACCCAGGCTACCCCCACCTCGCTTTTTGAGTCCGTCAGTCTCGGGGTCGTCTTCAGCGCCGTCAAGGAATGGTGTTCGAGGCTCGTCTTCCTCCAGGATGAACTCTGGGTGAGTCATGAAGTTATGAATGGAGCTTCTGGATTCGGGTTTCTCGAGGCCTTCGTACAAGGAGCTACGGAACGCATTCACCACTTTGATCTGCCAGGAGGCGAGGAGCGTGGGGGATAAACAAAAGAGGGGTTAGTAGCAGCTACGAGAGGCCAGAGCTCCCAGGAGAAAGTAAAAATAAATAAGAAAGACACAATAAAACAAAAAGCACAACAACAACAAGTCACCACTACTGAACAAACAGCTATGTCAAAACGAGAGATCTATGGTGAACTACGAGGACCAACATGGATAAGACTCAGGCACTAGGTGTGTGATGGGGAATCAACCGACTATGGGGCGACTTCAGAAGCTGCAAGAAAAGACACAAAAAAAAAAAAAACTCAAAAACCCAGATCACTTTGAATGAATGGAAGCCAAAATGCATTAGTTGTCATTACGTGCGCACACGCGTATCTGTGTGTATAAAGGAGGACAAAAAAGTGGAACTACAACTCAAAAAAGAGGTGGGTTAGACAAACAGTGGGTTCACTTCAAGGCAAAAAAAAAAAACAACTCTACTGTGGGAGCAATGTGTGTGTTTGTTCTACTTCATTTTTAGACCTATAGAAAGGAACGGGCTTTAAAAAGGTGTCACAAACTTTTCAAGCCCACGTGAAGCAGTAGGTCCAAGTGGATGCCATGACCAGTAAAACCAGACCCAGCTAAACATGCAAGAAGGAAGCCAGATCTGTGTGAGTTTTCCCACACGGCTGCCACCTGCATCCCGGGCTGGAGCTCTGGATCCTTCCCTACACCGACATGCTGAAGAAGACCCAGCGGTTTCCAAAGGCAGCTATTCTTTTGGATGCTCTGCATGAAAAACAATCTCAAGCTTTGCTAGAAAGCCTGGCCATGCACCGCTCCTGTGAAACCCACAGGCTGTCGGCACTGCCAAAAGCCAGGCTCAACACGTTACAAAGAGCCCGGTTTGGACAACCATGGCCCTGCTACCTCCATCGCACTGGAAGGGAGAGGTCTGGAAACAACCTGGATTCACTGCTCCCTCCAGTTCCTCTGGAAATCCAGCCTTGAACCCTTCCAGCTCTCACCCTCCCTTGCAGCCAAGTCACAGTTGTTCGGTCGGATGGGTGACAAGCGTCCGATCCAGCGAATGATGGGGCAGGAGGCGGCAGCGCTGTGGGGCTGCAGCAAACCTCTCCACCCCGGTGCAGGCTCGGGCATGGGTGAGACAACCAACATGTGCACCTCGGGCGCGGCAGAGCGCTCCAGCTCTCGTGGATGACTCAGGGCTAGAATCACTGGGAAGATGTCAGAAGGCATAAACTGAAGGAGAGCAACGCAATATGTGGGTTTTTGAAGCAGAGCCAACAAACCGAGCAGCTGAAGGTCTCCCAGGCTTTAGAGGAGCTGGTGAAATCACACATCTGGCTCTGCCTTTTACTGCAAAGCTGAGAGCTACCCATCAGTGTGGGTCGCTCTCGGTGTGAGTGCCCTCCGAAGCATCCCTTGGGCTGCTCCGCTGCCTTACACCCATGCTCTCCGCGCTGACTCTTTCAGGCCAGAGCCAGCACGTTGCCTCTCTCCAGAGGTCCCCCTGTCCTACTGCAGCAAGTCACACCAGCACCCTCCTGGCTCGTGGCACCCTCCCAGCCACCTGGGAACTGGGCTGTCTCCTCCCTTTATAGAGGAGGAAGCTACTGACAAAAGCTGCCAGCAGGGACCAAGCATCCTGCGCAAGCTCTTGCCTGTGTTATGGAAGCAATGGGAGTCTTTGCTCTGTTAAGCAGAGTTCATCTGGGACCAGATGTTCTCAACTCCTTCTCTCAGAAAGAAATGCCTCCAGACCACCATGAGACTCTGTTCAGCAACGCTGGGTGCAGTTGGGGAAGTCAGTAACCCCACCCCGTACAGTGCCGGTTGTCCTGCTCTGTCTCCCGCCCCCTGGAAGCGGCACTGCTATTCACGACCTACCTTCAGCTGCTCCCAACACCTGAGGAACCCAGTCCTCACTCATGTCCCTCGCCTGCTCTCATGGCATCCCTGTGAACTGAAGCTAGGACACAAAAAGGGAGCAGATCCACAGATCCCACAAAAGGGGTGCTCCTCTGCAGCATCCCTATGCTACACCCTGGAGAGCCAACCCATCACTCAGCCGCCGGCCGAGGGAGTGGAGAGCGTGCAGAGCTGCTGGAGGGAGAATGATTCGGATATCCCCTTGCAAGCTGATGAGGCAAATAAAGTTCTGCCACTTCTTTGGGAACGGGCTGCAGATCTGGTGGGTGAACAGAGATGCACCCCTCTTCCTGGTGAGATGAGCCAGGTTAAACTGTCCCCCTTGAGGTCCTCGGGCAGGCTAGGAGGGAAGTCACCAACCAGCACAACGAGAGCCTCCTAGGGATCTTTGGTCTCAGCACAAACACCACTCACAAAACCAGACTGGAGAAGTTACGCAAAGAAGAGTCTAGTGCCTGGAACCCTGGAGATTTTACCTGCAAGATGTTCCAGGGTTCCCCTCTCACGAGGGATGCCTTTCTGAGTCTGCTCTCCGAAAGATGATGCTGCACCACACGGGGCAGCAACGTGGCCTCCCCCGGCACAGGCTAGAAACAACCAACCAGCTCTTGCACACGCACACGGACCGGCACACACACACGAGCTGGATAACAGACACTCATGAGGAGATGAGCATGGGCCAGGTACCCTCCCCATGATGCTGGAGCACCAGCTGGCCTGCGGAAATGGAAAGTTTGTGTAGCTGGGAACAGAAATTCAGAGCTGTGTTTGCTGCACTAACAACCACAGCAAGATCCTGGATAAATTCAGTGTTTAGCGTGCAAAGGACAAGGGAGACCACCGAGCAGTCCACCTTCTACCAAGATTGCCAATCTCTCACATCATCATCATCTTGAGAGCAGCAACTGACAAAAGCACTGATCCCTAAAACGCAGTGTGCAAAACCAAGTGTACTAAACCAAGTATAACCAACCCGAAGAAGCTAACGAGAGCCTAGGTGATGGCCAAAGCAACTAGGTGGTCACTCTAGTACAAGCTCAGAGGAAGGAGTAGCTTCACAGAAGCCCTCCCTGCCCCACTGCTCAAGCACTGGTGAGTCCAGACCCCATCTACCATATCACTGCCTTCAGCTCCACCAATAACTGCTGCTGCAGCTTTCCTCAGATTCTTACTTTCATTTAACCAACTCTGTCAGCAACTGCTGTGAAATTAATTCAGCTGTGCAAACAAAGATGAAGTCCTCCCCTACCAAGCTGAGAGCCCACCTCCTTCCCTCCCCATGGTCAGGCTCACACCTCCTCTCCACCTGAAACCTTCACAACCTGCATAACCTCCAAGCTTGGAATTTATTCTTATTTCACACCATCACTGCAGCACCGCGATGTGCTGGGCAAACCCCACTGCTCCCATGGAGGTGGAAATGACATCTTCTGCATGAAGCCAGCATCAGCTCCACCACTGACCCCTTGGTTGCTTTGCCCAGCTCCCTCAAACCAGGGCAAAACCCCCAAAGGAGACCAGCTCAGCTCTGCGGACCATCTCCTGAGGGTCATTCCCAAGACCTCCCTCTCCTCCCCTGATCGGGACACAGCAGGCGGGGCTGCCCAGGTCCAGCCCTGGAGAACTCATCCCACAGAAGTGAAGTGGAAGACAGAGGGACACCGTGAATCTGTACGGAGGGAAATGGAGCTTTGAGAGAGAGGGAAAGGAAGCAGCAGAGGGAAATAGAGAAAAGCCTAGGCAGAAAACAGAGGGAAGACTTAGTGACCTGGGTTAGCTTCTGGTAAAGCTGTTTGCTGCCTGGAAGGGCACAAGCTATCCAAGTTATCTATTCCCTTGCTGCAAATCAGGGAGAACATTAATCCACAGACTGCAAAAAAAACCTGTGTTTTGGTCTTGTCCACCCAAGCCCACTGCCCTGAGAGCCCCCTAAGCCGGTTTGCTCCCAATTAGAAAGTCTTGGTGGTGCACAGATGCAGTCAGGAACAGAAGGCAGCTGTGCTGCTTCAGAAACGTTGGGGTTAAACAAAATAACATTCAAGCATCAGTGTTGGCTAAATAGAGAGAAAACAAAATTATCAGAAATTCTCTCTTCTCTCCCACAGTGCATAAACAGTGGAGACTGAAAGCTATTCGAAAAGTCACCAAGGGTATTTTCTTTAATAAGAGGAGAACACAGAAAATGACTGTGCAATAAAAAAAGCCAATTATCCAGGAAAGATACACTACCTACTCACAGCCTGGCACAGCCCTGCAGAGAGAATTCACGCTCGCATGCTCACAAGCCCAAATACGCAGCTCACAATGAACACTGAGAAGGGCACCACACCAGAGAGGGCTGGTCTTTGGTCTGGAAACCCACAGCTAGATCCCGGATCCAGCTTTGCCACTGATATTCAGCAGGATCATGTTTTTCCTCTCCGTTTGCATGCAGAGAGTCAGGTGTCTCTGCATACACCAAGAAACAGCGCGTGCAGAACAAGCCGGGCACCCATGAGCTGCTGCAACGGGCCGGCGACGCTCCGGCTCCGAGCCCCGCGCCGTCCCCGCAGAGCTCCGGGGCAGCAAAGGGCACGCTGATGTGCACGGGCTCGCTCAGCTCTGCCTCGCATGGCATGCAAGTTGACAGGCGCGACAGGGGAGGCTGCTTGCTTACAAGCCAGCTCCGAAACAGCGGGCTGAGCTGCAGGTGAGCGGCTCCGAGCAGCTCCGATGCGTCACCGCCGGCCGGCTGAGCCGCGGGAACCGGCCGCTCTCACTCACCATCCCAGCTCCCAAGCAAGGCAGGAGCAAACGCCCCTTCTCATGGCGCGCGAGGGGCAGAGAGGCCAGTTCCCGCGGCTCAGCCGACCCCGGTAGCACGCTAACTGCTGTGGGAAGGTCCGAGCGGCCGCTCTACCTCCAGACGGATTTACAGCTTCGGTAAAGCCACGCTTCTGCCCAGCCCTGCCCTCCTGGGGCATCCCGGGGCTGAGCAGAGCCGCGTTGGAAAGAAAAACAGCAGCTTTTGGGCACAGCGTGCCTTTTGTTACAGCAGCGCTTTTAGTTTCTCGTGAACACACAGTTCTTTTAACAAGAACTGCCCATTTTTGCACCCCTTGGGGGTGGTGGACTCATACGTCAGCCCTGCAAAGGAGGAGAAGAGGTAAAAACGGAGGAAGCAACAAGGAATGGGGGGAAGGACCAGAAAGTATTGTAACCTTGCTAAAGATGCAACAGTTTAAAAACTTTTTTTTTTTTTGGTTTTTTTTTTGTTTTGTTTTTAAAATGCGCTCCCGCCCCATCCTTCATTTTGGAAATCAGTGTGCAAGTCAAGGTGTAGAGGGAGAGAGAACAGGCTGCGTTAGGTTGGTGCAGGTGCTCTCTGTGGTTATTAGAAGTCATGCATTGTAATAGACTATCACTCACTGCCCGCAGGAGGAGATGCAGCAGCAGCAGCAACAGCAGAAGTGGTGGGAGTGGAATTGACGGAGGAAAGAGCTACATGGGTTGGGCTAGAAACATTTTTTACATCGTGGTGCTGGCTCACGATGGAAGGCTGTCTCCTGAGGGCTCCCTGCAAAGAGGAGGCGCCGGTCTGGAATGTGTAAACTACGTCCATCTGCAAAGAACCAGAGAGTGAGATAGCGTCGCCCCGGCCAGAGATAGGGAGAGGGGTTCGGGACGGAGGGGAGCAGGGAGGTCGGGCAGACACACAGGGACAGGAAGGAAGAAGGAGGACGGAGAGATGGGGAGAAGGGAGGAGAGCGCCCCACCACCCCACGCTCCCGTAAACCCGCACTGGGTTTGGCTGGTGTTTCTGGGAGCAGAGGAGAGGTCAGCTTCCAGCCTCTGCCCCGCTCTTAGAGGTGCGAGAGGAGCGGGGTTTATCCCACCACCAAGAGAGATTGCGGTGGGAGGGAGCGACAGAGGAAACACCTTGGGTTATCCCGACAATCTGCAGGAGGAGCAGAGAAAGAGAGAGGGTGGGCAGAGGTGCGAGCTGGCAGCCAGTGGTCCAGAAAACTGCACTGGGAAAGTTTCTGGTCCCTCAGCCCCACGGGACGTAGAGCTACGGGGCTGAATCCTGGGACACACCACATGCCTGCAGCTCCCACGGCAGCCGGCCACGCTGGAAGACGTTTCAGCCTCTCTGCCAGGCTCACGGCACTGCATGGGGCTCCAGCGGAGCCGGTACGGGCAGGCAGGGATGCAGCAAGGAAGCACCCTTGGTGGTGGCCACAGTTCCTCTGTGGATGCACCCCGAGGCCAGAGGAACCGAGCAGCATTTGGGTGCCACCATGGTTTCCCAGACACCATGCCGCTGGACTGCCTTCAGCCCCATGCCGCCTCGGCTTCGGCTCCTTGGGAAGGGGCACCTCCTCCAGCCCCAGGTGCAGCTCTCTCTCGCCCTGGAGGTGTTTCACACACTGCTTCGCTCCTTCCCCAGTGTGATCTCCTTCCACCGAGGGACCGACCCTCTTTTCCCCAGCGTGCCGGGCTGGCCCATGGGGAAGGGTCCTGTGCTCTCCCTTAAGATGTGTTCACTCAGGGCAGAAGCCCCAAGATGCTCAGGTTGGACCCGCCGGCTGCTCTGCTTGATGCACAGGGCACCACGGCCAAGAAAGGAGTTGCTGAAGAGGCTCCAGGACAAACCAATGCTTTTTTCAAGAGCTCATTTCAGCCCAGGTCCGCCGTGGTTGCAGGAAGATACCTCGGAGGCTTTGGGCTTGGCCCCAGCAGCACGCCTGGCCGCTGGTACTGCAGCCATTCATATCTACCAAGCCTCCAACACATCTGGACCACTTCTGAAACAGCCCAGTGCTCCCAGCACATCTTCCATGCGAATGAGCCAGACCAAGCTGGCAGCTCAGCCCCCCACAGCACCAGCACTGCCCTGGCCCCCCAGAAGAGGCTGGCTGCCCCTCACCACTCACGACGGGCAGGGCTCAAGGCTGAACCTCACCTTGAAACCCTCAAGGCGACATCTCACAGAGGAGAAGCAAAGTTAACATGGCACAGCATGGCTGCTGCGCTCACTCCGGTCCCTGTGTCTGGGCCATTTTGGTTATCTTCATTTTTCAGAGGAGTGAAAGGTAACACAGCAGCCCTGAGTGCCAGGGGCCGCTGGGGACCTACAGCTGTCCTCCATGGGGCAGCTCTGCTCGGGTCTCAAGGCAAGATGATGGACTGATCTCGCTGCAGGGAGCTCTCACTGCCCTGCCCAGCCAGTAGTCTGGGGGAAAAAACCACCCTTTCGGGAAAAACTGAGTCAGGGAGAAACAGCTGATGTGAAAACCAAATTGGCAGATAGATTCTCCTCCCCTTCTGTGCTTCGGAGCCAAGGGCTCCAGGCAAGGCGCCCACAGAATTGTCAAGGAGGGGTGGCAAGAGCCCATGGCCAAAGGGCCATGGGGAAGGACAGAGAGCAGCAGAGGAGCGAGACCGGAGAAGGTCTCGTGCAGGCAGATCCCTCCTGGGAATGTTCCCCACCGGGACCAGCATCCCAGCAGTGACCAAGAGCAGCTTCAACGCTGATCCGCTTACTGCACAACTCTAAGAGCCCAGTGGGCTCCGTGGCTTCTGAGCCCCCTCCTCTGCCGCACGAGCTGCCCATCAGCAGCCCGTCCAGCCTCCTGCAGACCAGCCCAGCCCCAGGCTGCAGGACACCGCGCTCTCCATCAGAACAGACCGGTGCCTTTCTCCGCCCCAAGCTGTCCCCAAAAGCCAGGCTGTCCTGGTTCCCCAACCAGGGCAGACCCAGAAAGGCACAGGTGGTGGGAGAAGTCTAGCCCAGGAGGCAACGGCATCCTCCAAGCAACAGCCGTCGCCTCTTTCCAGATAGAGACCCTGGAGAGAAAGAAAGAGAAAGAAAAAGAGAGAGAAGGAAGACCCCCGCAGTACCCGCTGCCCCACAGTACCTGCGTCTGTATCCTGTTGAGACCCCGGAACCACAGGATCTGCCCGCGCCGCAGCTCCATTTCAGCGTGGTCAATCTCATCCACGTCTTCAGGCAGCTCCTCCTCTGGGATCTCCTCCTTGGTGATGCCGTGCCCAGCTTCCTTCAGGAACTTCAGGTGGCTGGTTGGGACAGTGCAGATCAGCTGGGGAGAGGAAGGGAGAGAGCAGCTCCTTAGCCTGCAGGCTATGGCGGCATGGAGCCCACCGCCAGCCTTGACCAGGGGGGAGCATTCCTGCAGCGAGCTGCCAGGGACTCAGCCGAGAGATGCCAGGATGCAGCTGAGAGATGCCACGGCTGGATGTGCCCCACTGCAAGCAGGGTGGGAACGAGGAGTAGGTTAGCAGCCTCCTCTCCTCACTGCTAGCGTGGTACTGGGATGGAGCATCACCCCCTTCCAAAGCTGCCTCGGATAAATGCTGGGGAGAACAGGGGCAGCAAGGCAGCGGGAAGGGAGAGGCAGGCTGGGCTGCAAGCATGCTGTGGCGTGGAGGCACGCGGTGTATTTTTCAGACTGGCTCTTACCTGGCCCCAGAGGAGCTCTCCCACTCCGATAAAAATACACCAGAACCACTGGCTGAGGGTGAGCCCGGAGCAGCTGAACGGCTTCCCACCAAACTCCACAATGATGATCTACAGCACAGGAGAGAACAAGTCACGCCCTGGGGAGCTCCAAGGGCTGCGTAGCACAGCCATGGGATAAAGAGGTCCCCTAGTGCCACACAACTTTTCCCCTCTCCCTGGAATCATGAGAGGAGCACAAACCTCACATCTAGGCTACTAACTTCACAGGACACCAGAGATATGCTGGCTGGCCGGCCCTGGCATCCCCCCACACACTCTAGACCCCAATATTCAGGTTTTGTGCCACCAAGAAGCTGCTGGAGAAGAATAAGGGGACAGGACAGAGCTGTGGGCAGCGACTGCAGCACGCACAGGTCCTGTCTGCATCACGGTCCCCTCCCAGCCCCACCATCATCTTTGCACGCTGTTCCCGCAGCCTCACCTGAGCTGCAAACGTCCCCAGCACCACTGTGCAGAAGATGGGGTTGCGGTAGATTGACTCGAAGACGTTCCTCTCCCCGTGGATCTTGCGCGCATTGATCTCGTTGAACAACTGCATCATGACAAAAGTGTTGAAGACGATGGTGTAGTGCTCGGTGGGCGGGGAGTGGAGCGGGGCGTTTCGGCCACTGTCGATGTCAAAAAACTTCTCCCCTAAGCAGAGAAGGGGTTTTGGGGAGGGGATGGGGAAGGGCAGGGAAGAGAGAAGAAGATGAGATCCTGCTTCTTACTTCTTCTGTCCACTGGTGGAGGCAGAATTAGGATCCCAGGCACTTGCTGAAGATCCCTTGCCCCAGCTGCAGTCCCGCACACTAGCCCCACTGAACTCTTATTTCCCTAAAAATGTTGAAAACCTGCTGCCCTGGCTAAAACTGTCTCTGCACCCAGCGAGGTCTTGAGGATACCCACACCCTCAGTGTAAATCCTCTCCCTTCACACCCCTCCACCCCATCCATTATTAAATGAGCTCCATCCTGGCCAACATGGGGTCACTGAGTGACAGCTGAGAATAGCAGCACTGGTGAGGAAAGGTGGCTCACGAGGCAGTGCTGGGACTCTGCCCCTTTCCTCTTCCCCCACACCGTTTTTTGGGGCCTCACAGCTCACCCGCAAAAAGCAGCGTGAAAATGATAGTTAGCTGGTACACGGCGTGCCCCAGGATGTTCTTCATCATGGTGCGGGAGATGAGCGGCTTGTTGCGGCCGTATGGCTTGCGCAGCAGCAAGGACTCGGATGGGGGCTCCGTGGCCAGGGCTAAGGAGGCAAAGGTGTCCATGATGAGGTTCACCCACAGCATCTGGACAGCCTTCAGGGGTGAGTCCTGCAGAGAGAGGGGGGAGAACACGTCACGCCACCAAAACCACCCTCTCTTTGCTCCCCATTTTGCAGGAACCTCTGCTCTCCTCCCTTCCGAGCCTGGCAGCCCCGTACCTGTGTGATGCAGGCACCCGTGAAGGCCACGATGACGGCCACAATGTTAACAGTCAGCTGGAACTGCAGGAACTTGGAGATGCTGTCGTAGACGTTCCGTCCCCACATCACCGCCTTGACGATGCTGGTGAAGTTGTCATCCGTCAGGATGATGTCCGAAGCCTCCTTTGCCACATCTGTGCCAGCGATGCCCTTGAGGACCAGGGAGAAAGCAATGGGGTGAGCTGTGGAGCAAGGTCCATGCTCACAGTCTGCCTGGCTCCACTTCTTCCCAGAAAGCCCCAAGAGAAAAATCCGCCGGAGCCAGAGGAGCCATAGCGCAGCAAAGCTGGAAAATGGCTTCTAATTGCGGCTTCCTCCTTATGCCAGGGGACACGGGGATCCCTGGCTGAGCATCTCTGCTGCAAGCGAGGGCTGGGACCCCCAAATGAGAGAGAGCTCAGCAGCCCGAAGCCTCGGCACCTTCCTGGTGCCTTCTGCCCCGTCTGAGGTGGATGGCAGTCCCGCAGCAAGCGGGGCTTCCCACAGACTGCCAAAAGTCACCCGCAGCATCTCAGAAGGACACAGTTTGCTCTGCAGGAGCTGGGGTCTCTGCGTTTCTCACCGTCGGCACACCGAGGCCCTCGCTTTGCAGTAATTAAGTGCACCAAAGCGATGCCCGTAACGAGCAGGATCCCTGACGCTTTCCTGGAGAAACTCTTGAGATTTGCAAGATCTGTCTCAGCCAGGAACCTCTCGGCTGTTACCATGAGCTTCGGAGCAAGCCGGATAGACCAGCTGAAGGTACCCCACATCCCGTTTGATCCCTGCTCCGCAGGGACCCGAGGGCGGCGCAGCCCCAGTGCCTGGCCCCCAGCACAGCCCAGTGCCTGGCCAGGGTCTGCTGGACACGGGAGCAGGAAGCCTCGCTGTGTAGTCCCCAAGAGAAGACAGATAACCTTCTGCTGTTTGTCCTAAAGGTTCCAGAATTGCACTTGGATGTTTAACACCTTCGTAAAAACCTGTGCTCCCAAAAAAATCTCTCATTTAGCTCCCTACATGGGCTCATAAAGCTCCACCCAGCAGCTGGCTCCTGCTCATGTACCTAAACTTAAACAATTCACAGGAAAGCCATTAAAACTGACAGGTTTATTTTCTTCTTCTTTTGGAGAGGGCAAAGAAAAGCAGCAAACCAGGAGATCAGAGATCTTCACTGTAAATAAAGTCCCCGAGTCAGTGCCAGCACCGCGCTCGGAGCCTGGGCTGCCCGTTACGAGCCTGGGTGAAGAACTGCAGCGACAAACCAAGTCACGCGGAGTTACTGGGCTGCCACAGCTCTCCTGGACCCCACAGCTCAGCGACCGGGGCCAGGCAGGACCCTGCTCTGGGTGCTCTGCCAGTGCCGTGTCACCTTCCGCTTGACACGGTCTCTCCAGGTGGGACAGAGGAGCCCACCCCTGCTCCAGGCAATCGGAGGATTGCTTCCCGTCCTTTTTTTGCTAGTAGTCTGATAAAGTTGATGAGAATTAAATCAAACCTCTAAAGAAGCCATCCTGTAGACTTGGAAAATAGTTTCACTGCTCCAGAAGTAATTTCAGTGTTGAGAATAACCAAGCATGCCATGAGCTTCTCACCCCAGAGAGCAAAGGCCGCCCCCGGGGAAAACCCACCGCCCGTCCGTACCATGGCAAACCCAACGTCGGCTTTCTTCAAAGCCGGGCCATCGTTGGTCCCGTCCCCAGTCACGGCCACCACCTGCCTCTGGTCACCAACGGTGCTGTCGATAATTCCTGAAATGGAGACAAGCAGCTCAGGGAAAATAAAACCCAACGGCAGGCTCCCAGCACAGATGAGGCTGCAGAGGCACGCGGGCGGAGCAGGATGGGACCCTCTGGGCAGAGGCAGCAGCCGGAGGAGCCGACGGGCACTCACCTTTCACGAGCGTGTGCTTATCGGTCGGGGAGGAGCGGGCCAGCACGCGCAGCTTGGGCCAGATCTTATCCAGCTGCTCCTGTTCTACCTGCAAGACAAGGCACTTGTAAGAAAGGGAAGGGATTCCCCTAGAAACCTCCTGCCCCACCGGAGAGCAAACCCCAACTGGGACAGGACATCCAAGCACTCGGACACTCCTGCGGCTGCATTGGCTGAGAATCCCAGAAACCGGAGGGAACAGCCGCGTTTATCTAAGGACAGGTGGAAAACCCAGTGGGATTCAGTGCCTGACACTGCTGGGGCTGTCGGAGAGGCCACCCACGCCCACCGCAGAGTGGGACCTGGGGCTGCTCTCCCACCTCTCCCTTCTCGTTGCGGATGAGCCGGTTGAACTCCTTCCCCTCCAGGCACAAGAAGTCCTCCCCTGGCAGCAGGATGCCACACTTGGTGGCGATGGCACGGGCGGTGTTGATGTTGTCCCCAGTCACCATCCGGACGGTGATCCCGGCACGCTGGCACTTCAGGATGGCGTCTGGTACCTGGGGCACGGGGACAGAATTAGGAGGGGACAGGAAGGACAGGGCAGAGCACTTTGATTTGGCACTGGAGGAGCCAGCCAGCTCCTCTCCCATCCTCCCTAAAAGGATCTCGAAAGGGCCCCGGTGGGGTCGTGGACCAGCAGCCCACCTGCAGCTCAGCTTGGTGGTCATACTGGGAACAAGATGCTGCACCAAAAACTCCCCCCAGCAGAACCAGCTCAGCCGTTTATCCCTGGGGTGCAGGGGCAAGCTACCAGGGACCGGAGAGCACTCCTGCCCCTGCTCCCGCACCGCAGCCTCCTGCCCTCGCCGTGGCTCCAGCCAGACTCGCGTGCACGTCCGGAGCAGCTCCTCCAGCACAGACAGCGCGAGATCTTCCAGCCCCTGCCCCAAGGGGAAGGAAACCTCCCCACCTCCTCCTCAGTGGTGCCGGGCGCCCAGGCACGGCCCAGTGATCCATCACAACAGGGGCATTTCATCCGATCCACCCCCGCACCGCTCCGGCAGCACGTTGCTGCGCTAATGAGTTTATCTATTACGGAGCGGTGGGGGAAGAGGATATTAGTGAGAAATTAGCAAATTGGATCAACGGCCTCCAGAGCCGGTGCAGACGGGGCATCTGTAATGCAATTCCCAGACCCAGATACTTGAACATCTGATCAGGAAAGATGCAAGCGAGGCAGCAGCGCAGGGGCAAGCTCCAAAATGTAATCAAGAGGCAGGTAGCAGAGCGCTTATTGCGTTAGCCCAGCTGCCTGCCTGTCACCCCCGCGTTGGAGGCACCAGGGGACAGGGAGGAACCAGCTAAATCAGCCCTGTCCCTCTCCAACACCTCTCTCAGCCCTACGTGGTGGCTCCATGCACCTTTCAGCTGCAGGTGGAAATAGCCTGGCTCGTGCACAGAGCCCTGGTAGCAGCTGGGGGGGAAAGTTTGGGTGGAAGCAGCCTGCCACCAGGTCATTTTGTCCATGTATGGGAGAGAAACGCCGGCAGCAGGGAACTGGTAGCGTGGGGCGCTTCAGGGATGGATGCAGAGGAGATCCTTGTGCTTTCACAAGGGGCTTGTGGTCCTGAGCAGCAGGGAAAGGGGCTCCTGGCCCAGGAACGGGGCTGGGGTGGAGGACAGCCAGGGCAGAGCTGGGGTTCAGTACCTCTGGCCGCACAGGGTCCTCTATCCCAACCACAGCGATGCAGGTCAGGTCAGACAGGATCTCATTCTCGCTGTCCCAGTCCGGCTCGGCATCAGCGGGGAAGTCGCGGAAGGCCAGGCAGATGGTCCGCAGCCCGTGGCAGGCCATGGGCTCGATCACTTTCTTCACCATCTCATCCCGGTCCTTCACCTTGAATATCCGCGGATCGCCGTTCTTGTCCAGGATCTTGGTGCACCTAACGCAGGACCGGGGTGGAGGGTGAGGGAGACCGGCGGTGGCACACATGCTGCCGGCTCAGCCATCTGCACCCCCTGTCACCCAGGTTCCTCATCTGCAAAACAGCTGCATCCCCCTCACCCACGGCTCCCTACAGCTTTACCAAAGCCACTACAAAATGAGTTCAACACTTTGCATGGCAGCATCTCCTGATAGTCACCTCCCCGCTCCACAGCGGCTGGGCACCCTTCACCCCACAACCCCCCAAAACAGCTCCAGGGTGCACCAGTAGCCTACGGGACAGGGAGAGGACTAGCGTAGCAAGGGAGGACGGTTACTTGCGGAGGATGATCTCGGAGGCTCCCTTGCTGTACATGCGGAAGCTGCCATTGCCGTTCTTCAGCACTGTGCTCATGGACTTGCGCACCGAATTGAAGGTGTAGACCTTATAGAGCTTCTCCTCCGGCACCTCGTTCCGCACAGCCTGGTAATCCTGCTTCAGGTCCAGCACAAAACCCAGCAGGGCGCACTCAGTCTTGTTCCCCACTTGCCTGGGTAGTCCCCCTTCCTTCTCGGGTGGCTGGAGAGAAAGAAGGAAAGGAAAAGTGATGTCAAACCTGGGTACGGCAGGATGGGAGCTGGAGGGATGGCCAAGGGTGGGAAGGACAGAGGACAGGAGGTTGTGGCTCTCCAACTCACCAGGATCTTGGACGTGTAGGCTGAGTTGATGGCAACACCATTGACTATGAGGTCTAAGATCTTGGGCAGGATGGCTTCGGGGTCGGGGATCTGGCGGTAGTGGGTGTCCCCAACGTAGGCCTGCACCACAGTCATGCGGTTCATGGTGAGCGTGCCGGTCTTGTCCGAGCAGATAGCGGTGGCATTGCCCATGGTCTCACATGCATCCAAGTGTCTCACGAGGTTGTTGTCCTTCATCATTTTCTGCAACAGGCACCATGACCAGGAAGGTCAGAGCCAAAAGCCTGAATTTCTTCATCATGCCCCCAGTGACCCCACTGCATCATGGTCTCACCTTCACAGAGTAGGCCAGGGAGATGGTGACCGCCAGCGGGAGCCCTTCAGGCACAGCCACCACCAACACGGTGACACCGATGATGAAAAACTTGACGAAGTACTGGATATAAATAGGAGTGCACTCCGCCAGCCAGGGCCGCCCCTGCACCCCAAACGTGTCGATCACGAAGTACAGTACCAAGATGATGACCGTGATGGCTGACATGATCAGCCCTGGGGAAGGAAGAGGCAGAGCAGCAGGTGAGGGGATGCAGGGGAAGAAGACAGCCCCTTCTCCCCGTGCCACTTCCAGCAAGAGCTCTGGTGTGACAACTCGCACCGGACCACCGCCACTCACCCGCCTTCCCAATCTGGACTGCCAGGCGTGTGAGCTTCCCTTGCAGCACAGACTTCTCCTTCTTGGGCACCTTCACCTTCTTCTTCTCCTTCTCCTCATTTTCCACCCCTTCCTGGCTCTTCAGGGGCTGGATCTCTAAGGCCACACCATCCTGAGTTTTAGCTACAGCCCAGGGCAAAATAAGACACCACGTGTGAATAGGAGAGAGACCGGGAAAACCTGTAGGACACCACTGAGAAAGATGGTGGTGGGAGAGAGAGAGAGAGAGAGAAAACCCAGAACAAGAACCATTCCCGATGACACACGCATCTGAGCACATGGAAACCTCGTGTCCCAGGGCCCTGCCACCTCGCTACGGGCCAGTTCTCTGCCGTCTACCCCAGCCCCACGGATAAAGGATCCTCAGAGCTGACACTGGCGATGTTACCCCTGCACTGGTCACACCTTTCAGGCAGCGCTGCAAGAAACCCTCTGGCCCTGCTTTGGGGTGCAGGCAGGTCTCTTCTGGCCTCCCCCATGGGCTGCTTCACACCCTGCAGCAGATGGGGAGCACTTTGGGCTGACCCCAGAGAGGCTCCAGTCCTCCCAGCCCCTCATGAGCATCCCCACTCCCTCCCAGTGCCGCCTCCGCGGTGCCCTGTGGGCAGCTCAGCAGGAATCACTTGCCAGGGGAGCGACTGAGGGGGTGAGATGGAGGGGAACGGTTAGAAATTGGGATGGAGATTGAGAAGGAGTGAGCCAGCTCCTTGAATCCCGGCCCTGAGCCATCCATCACATTTTTAGGACCCGAGACAACCAGGCTTTCAGTTGCTATAATTGGTCTGGTCTAGCTGAAGGTCTGCACTGGGGTGACCCAGGTCAGCTGGAAGTTTTGGAGAGGGATGGGAAGAGGGTGGGAACCCCGCCCTGAGAGGCTTCTCCTCAGCCGTCAGGGCCGGAGGAACCGCAGTGGCCCCATAGCTGCTCGATGGCTCGAGACACCCCGGAGCTCAGGGCAGCTCCACATCGGACACCTCCACGGTCACGACAGACCCAACACGGACAAAACAAGCACCCGGACACAGTCTGACGGGAAGGAGGGAAACTCAAACTGCTGAGAGGAGAGAGAAAGAGAGAGAGAGAGGTGGAGAGAGAGGTGCAGAAATGGGCTTCCTCCACAGCCTGCAAAGAACACTGTGAGAAACACTGGCGAGGAGACGCTCACGGAGTCGAGGCCATGGGAGGAGAGGGTGCAACTGTCGCGTTGGCCAGGCCCTGTGGGACATTTCATTCCGGGAACAGCAGGAGGGGATCCACATCTCTCTCCCCAAGCCACGCCCAAACCCAAAACCTGCAGAGGGACAGCTTTTGATGGGCACAAGGGCTTCAGAGCCACCAGGTCATGGCTGCGGCTCGTGTCGACATGCATGAAGTTTGCCCCAAGAAAGGGATGCTCTGCCAATGGTCCAGGCTTTTGGAAGAGCCCTGTCCTCCCAGCTCAAAGGCTTTGCCCCTTGCAGGGGCAACGTGGCAGCGGGGGAAGCCAGCCAGCCCCATCCCAGCTACGCACAGCCCCGTGATGGGGTGCCAGAGGGCACCACGATGCCGTGCCGGGGCCACCGGCCGTGAGACCATTGCACCCTCTCCCAGGACAACGAGGCGAGAGTCCCGCCGGAGCAGCAAAGAGCACAGACTGATGAGAAGAAGGAAGGAAGGAAGGAAGGAGGAATGCTCAGTAGTTAGTGTGGTGCTGGTTCAAAGGATGGAGAGGCTGGTTACCTTTGTTGCGATTTTCAGGGGCTCCGGTTTTTTTACCTGTTCAAAGAGAAAAAGGGTGGAGGGCTGAGCACATGGACCCACGTTCACTGTCCGGCTGGTGGGACAGCCCGGGGCCGGCCCTGCTCCGAGGGGGCTGCGCACCGCTCCAGCAGCATCCATGCACATGTCACCCTTTGGACACCACGCGTGCCTTGATCCACACCTCATGGCACCAGGGAGGCTCCGGAGCTCCCTGGCTCCCCCGGGCACCCCGTTCCCAAGGCTTCAGACTTCCCCACCTGCAAAGCACCCACCACAGCCCTTGTCAGTGCTTCACAGGGTGCCAGTGATGTCTCAGACCTTTGGGGAGAAGAAACCACACAGCAGAGCTTGACCTCTGTGCAGCACATGCCGAGCACCGGTGCTTCCTACCTCCAGCTGCCGTCGGGTGCAAGCGGATCCACCCAGGAGGGACAGGCTCGTCCCCCACCATGGGCTTTGCCCCCTATGTCTGTGGTGGCCAAGGTGGGCACATGGGGGTCCCCGACACGGGGAGCACAGGGCTGCTGCAGTCTCCACAAGCCTTGAGTGGTAAGGGGTTTATGCACCTCCTCCCCATCATCCCCCAGCACCACAGTGGGGGGACAAGCTGGTGAAGCCCCCTGCCCTACTCTGCTCCCAAATTGAAGGCTGGAAGGCACAGAGCTGGGTTTGCTGCGGGGCTGAGCAACAGAGCTTGAAGGCTGGGAAAACGCCAAGCACCTGGGTGCCCAGTGAGCTGCTTCTCGACTCCGACAGCGGCGCCGTTCCCACATCTCACCCCGTACTCCCACCTCCAAGCTGGCAGCTAAACCCCAAGAGCTCCACAGGCACCGAACGCCAGCGACGCGAGCCAGCTGCCCGCCCCAGGCGAGCGAAGCTGGAGAAACCCGGCACACATGAGACCCAGCGCCGAAACGGCTGCCGGGAGAGGCCCGGCAAGCCTCCCCCCGCTCCCGGCTGGCATCGCCTCCCGGGAAGGGCTCCCGGTGATGCCAGCCGGCAGCTCCTCTCCGCCAGCTCCTCGCACCTCGTGGCTGCTCCCAGTGAGCCCAGACCTGCTGAACAGAGCTGCGGGGACACTGGGGAGAGCAGGAGCTTCCCAAGCCTGGCTTGTACCGACGCTGGCATTGGAGCTGGCACAGAGCAGGGGAATAAGTAACAAGATGTGAGAGCCAAGGCAGGAAAGCATTCGAGTCCCAGCACGATCAGGAACGCCTCAGCCCGCCTGGCTGCTCTCCTGCCCTCCGCCTCGCAGCACACAACCCCTCCTCTCCCTCCTGCCATCCTCTGCGCCTCGCCTCCTTCCCCGGGGAGCTCAGCGTGTGCCAGCGGAGATCTTCTGGCCCCTAATATCCTGCGGACAACCAGGACTCACCTTCCCACCGCAGGGCGGGCAACCAGCGCCATGGGGCACGGCTATCGGCCACTTTTCCCTCTGAGCCTCGACCCCCCCACCCCACAACCCCAGGCGGCAGCTGGATGGAGAAGGCAGAGTTGGAGCCGTGTCCGAAAGAGCTGCTGAGCGGAGGTCTGGGTGCACGGGGAGGGGGGATTTCCTCAGGCAGCTGCAGGCGAAGGGGCAGCAGGGAGGGATTTCCCCCGCCATCGCCTCAAGATCTCACCATACCTGCCTGGGTCACGGGCACTAACACACAACCGCGTCCCATGGATGTGGGCGGAGCTTGTTGCACACCAGTGGATGCTTCCCAGGAAAGGGAGAAAGGCAAAAGCAGGGAAAAAAGCAGTTTGAGTAGATCTCCTTACCTTTCTTCACCTTCTTTTCCTCTTCTCCTTCTCCCGCACCCAAGAGAGTGAAGATGATTCCCGTCTGGGAGTTGATACCCACGGCAGTCACCACCATCCTGCCGGAGCCCTCCATCACGTGGGTACCTGGCACAGCAGGAAGGCCACGGTGAGACAGGACACTGGCACGTCGTTCCCACCTCCTCCCTAATACCGGGACACAGGACTCGGGAGCAGCCACCGCTCCATCACGGCACAAACCCAGCCCAGCACCGGGATCCTCACCTGACAGCAGCATGGGGTCTTTGTCCAGCGATTTCTTGACTTGGTCTGACTCCCCGGTCAGCGAGCTCTCATCTATTTTCAGGTCATTGCCCTGGATCAGGATCCCGTCTGCTGGCAAGAGATCACCTAGGAGAGAAGCAAAGAGGGGAGTCAGCCCCAGCCCGGCCAGCCACAGCTCACCCCTGCCTGCTCCATCCCAGGAGGAGGCTTCATGTGTCACCAAAAGGACTCAAAATTCAGTCTCAGATCAAATCTAGAGAGAGGAGAAGCAACAGATGGGTATCATAAGACAGATGGGTATTATAAGATGATCTCCAATAGCTCAAAAATCTTCACTGATGTGTGAAAGCACTCGTTGTGAGGACGTTTGCTCAATCAGACAGTGCTTCCTCCATCTGGTTTTCCTGAAGCAACACCGCGTCCTTCCCAAAGCCTCCTGATACATCCAGACGTTACACAATCCCATCATCCACCCATGGAGGGAAGGAAAAAGCCCAATATGAAAATTAACACCATGTTGGACCAATCTCCTTCCTGACAGGAGCTGCATGGGATGAGCATCCCCCTGGTAAACAAGGAGCAGGACCTAGTTTAGCCCAAGGGCTACATCTCCTTGCTAAGATGATGTTCCTCCTTGGTAAAGAAGATGTTCACCAACAAGGGCATGGTTGTGAAAAGGAATAATTTTTGAGACCAGCAGGTCACTAAAGCAACCCAAAGCTGCGTGCAGAGCCTGGCTTAGCTCTGCCAGCCCAGCTCCAAGCTTGCAAGCAGCAAGATCCTGATCTCCCATTGCTCCCGGCCACAGCACGCTGCAAAATGGAGTAACTGGGGGAGCCACGCTTCCCCTCGAGGCAGAAGGGCTGGCAAAGCAGAGAGGAGGAACCACCAAGGCTCCCGAGGTGGAAGGACAGACCCCAGCCACTGCCACCTCCACTCACCGTACTTGATCTGCGCGATGTCTCCCACCACGATCTCGGCCACCGGGATCTGAATCACCTGCCCTTTGCGGATGACCGTGAACTTCTGCTCCTGCTCGATGCGGCTCTGGAGGCCCCGGAATTGCTTCTCCTTGCTCCAGTCATTGAAGGCGGTCACCAGCACCACGATGATCACCGAAAACAAGATAGCCGCCCCCTCGATCCAGCCAGCCTGCGACTCGCCCTCGTCCTCCACGCCGCCCGTCGACTGACCGCACACTGCGGTCAGAGGAGAAGACTCGTTTGCACAACAAGAAACTCGCCTTCCTCCGAGCAACACGCACAGAGCAGAGCCTGGAGGACTGTCACTCCTCCCTGAGCTGCTCCAAGGGCTTCCCCTGCTCTCAGGAGAGGGTTTTTACCTCCCTGGAGGCTTTTTTTTTTCCTCTCCTTTTTTTTTCACTTTTCACTTTTGGCAGAGGTTGAGCTGAAAGAGCTGGGACAACTGGCTTCTATTTCCAGTCGCAGCACCCAGCCCTCCCTCCCCTGCGTGACCCTCGAGTGAGTCACCGTCTCCTTGCATCTCCAGATCCCTGCCCATGCTCGACTCCTCCAGAGCCCAGGTACAGATACAGACATCCAGGGCCAGGGAGGAGAAACTCACCCAACGCTGTCGCTCAGCCACACATGGGGTGTCACGGTCAGGAGGAGGTACCAGGGGACAGACAGCCTTGCCCCTCCATGCCCAAACCAAAAGAGAAGCCTCACGGGACTTGGGAAGCCACCAGATCCCTTGGCCTTTGAGCGTCTTTTAGGGGAGCAGCTCTGAGCCATGTCAGCTGCACCCAGAGATGTCCATCAGTGCAGGTCCCTGGACATGGATGGGACCACGCCAACGACCCCAAGGATGGGGAGAAGCCACCACGTAAAGGGTGAGCAGAAGTTGCTCCCAGCTCCATCTGCCCCAGGGTGGAGGGACCCACAGGATGACATTCCAGAGACAGCACTTGTCCCAGAGCCCTTCTCCCCCACAGCTGGGCACAGTGGCTCACATGGGTCCCCCCACCATGCTGAGGGGACCAAGGGGACCCCAGGGACTCACATTCATTGTCACCGCCCGGAGGGTGGTAGAAGGACAGGCCCAGGGAGATTATGGCTGCGATTTCCAAGATGATCAGCGTGACGTCCTGGAGCGCCTCCCACACTAACTGCAGGAACGTCTTGGCCTTTTTGGGAGGAATGAAGTTCTGACCGAAGACCTGCCGCCTCTTTTCCAGGTCGGTCGGATTCCCGGACAGGCCTGGGGAGAGACGGGGATGAAGGCAAACCCCACCGCTGCCCCTCACCAACATCGGGGGGACCCCCGCAGGGAGCAACTCCCTGCCTGCATGGGGGGCACGAGGTGGAGGCGGGGGGAGCCAAGGCAGGGCTCTGCTCCCATCACCCATGGGGCAGGGGACATCCCACCGGTGGGGCAGGATGATGGAGTGCACAGGGGTGAGGGTGAGCACGCCGAGCCGCCTCTCCCCGGTGCCGCAGCCTCGCGAAGCGCCCGAGTGCCAGTTAATGCCAGTTGGCACTGGCCAGCTTGTTTACATGCTGCATCAAATTAGCCATAAATCTGGCACCGCGAGCGGCGCTCGGAGCTGTCGGAGCCACCTGATCCCCTCTTCTCCTGCCAGCTCGGAGCAGCAGCCGCCGCAGAGAGTGACTTGGCGCAGCAGGATCGTCTCCGAGCTCGGCCGAGCCCCACAGACGCGCCACGGCCGCAGGGACGGGGGCAACGCGGCCGGACCACGTCCCATGGGGAGCTGGTGGAGAGGACACAGGGCTGATCCTGCTGAAAAGGGGTGGTGGGAGCGAGGAAAGGAGCAGGACAGCTGCACCCCCTTGGAGAGAGGGAAGCAAAATGGGAGCCCTGCGGCAGGGGACTGAGCACAGAAGCCCTCACAGCCCCCCCATCCCGGCATGGGGGCCAGCGATGGGAGATGGCAATTTGCCCCGCTGCCTCCTCAGTCCTCCCCGCTGCATCAGAGCCACTAAAAAGCCAATGGGGTGTAAGGCAAGAGCAGCGTCCCCTGCCCAGCACCCCCTTAACCGAGCCCTGCACCGAGCCCCCCCAGCTCTCCACCTTAAGATGGCCCTGGGGCTGCTGCCAGTTCCCGGGATGCACCGGGCAGGCGGCTGTAACGCCCGGTCCTGGACACATCCCAGTGCCTGGAGCAGCCTGGCGTCCATACCCTCCCAGGGGGATCAAGCTGTCCCACTCAGGAGACACCTCCCCACCAGCTCCGTTGCATCCCAGCCAGGAGGAAGCAGGCGGATGAATCCCATTCCCCCCCAACGCATCCCCCTTTCTCCTGCGACTGCAGGGAGAGCAGCCCCGGCGTCCCCACCCAGCTATGACGGGGCAGCAGGGTCCTGGGATCTCCCAGCCTCCGTGGCCTCCCTGAGCCCAACCCATGCAGGAAAGTTTCCTGTCCAACGTCTCCGGTGGGAGGGATGGAAATTACGGCTAAGCGCCGCGGCCTGACTCACGCTGGCGCCAGGGCCGGGGAGGCATGGCGTGTGCCGCAGGCAGGCGTGCCGGGCACACACACACGCGTGCTCTCGCACGAGGATGCAGGATGCTGCCACAGGGCACAGGAGGTTGCACATGTGGCTCCTCCAAAGCCCACGTCCCACTCATGGACGTGCTCCTAGAGCTGCCCCCCATCCTCCTGGGGCAACTGGGGAGGAGGGGAGCTCTCAATTCATCTGTGCTGACACTGGGAGGGTTGCAAAGAGCAGCAGCGCACGTAGTCCAGGTACGCACTGCGGGTCCGGGCTGCCAGCAAATCCCTCCCGGCCGGGGCCACTGCAGGGCCTGAGGGGGACCAAATTTTGGATGGAGGCCACAAGTGACAGCAGGGGAGCAAAATCCCTACGCAGCCACCGGTCCCCGATTAGAGAGGAGGCACTGCAGCCCAGGAAAGCCGCTTTTGGGTAGCAAAGCCTTCACGCGAGGAGCCCTCGGAGCAGCTCCTCACGCCAGGCTCCTCGCCCTGGCTCAGAAAGGAGGTGGCAGCCCTGGGAGCCGCTACCGCCGGCGGGTGAGTCAGGGCGGTGTTTGCTGACACTCGTCACCCAGGGGAGACGGGGAAGGGAGACGCTCTAATCGGTGACTCACCGAAGCCGCTGGCGCTTCGCCATCACCGTCACTGCCCCGCTCTCCTTCCCACCCTGCCCAACCCGCCTCGGGAACAGGGTTGATGGAGGAGGTGGAAAGCTGGTCCCCATCACCAAGCCCCTTTAGGAGAAGCCTTAAGGGCTTGGGGTCCACTGACACCTTTTAGGGCAAGAGCAGCACATCCCAGCAGACTCCCACACTGACGCTGGCCAGACCCTCCCTGAGCAAACATCAGTGCGGAGAGATCCCACCCTACGAGGACAAACAACCCAAAGGACCCCTGGGGGTGAAGGCACCCCTGGGGGGGACTGTGGCCAGCGTCTGTCCCATGGGGACAGTGCCAGGCTTGACCAAGGACAGCCAACACTGCAGCATGGAGAGAGCAGCAGCACGCACCCGAATGGCACCAAACCGCTGCAGATGCCGCACGCAATGGGCCGTATTTTACGGGGGTCTGGGAGGGCTCCCCAGGCAGCTCTGGAAGAGCACACGGCCAGAAGCTTCCTACCCGCGCCAGGAGCCGCACACCATCCCAGCGGGCTAACAAGCGGAGGGATAAGGAGCACAGGCCAGGCGCAGACATCCGCACACGGCTGCCCATCGCACCGCGGAGCTGGGACACGCACCCAACGCCCGTACGTGCAGCCGTGCCCCGTCTGGTGCCCACACGTCCAGCGAATCTCTCGGGCTTTGGCCGGGCAGTGCCAGCTCGGAAGGCGTTTGTAGGCGTTTGAGTCTTGGGGTCAAGTCTGAACCAGCCCCAGCTCCTTGGAAAAGACTTCTCAGAGGGAAAGAGCCCCACACTGTGTGTGCTCAGACATACTGGTGTTCCCCAGATGGCACATCCTTCACTAAACCCCAGCTGGGACGTCCCACCTGCAAACCCCGTTGCCCCGCACTCTCCGGAGCGAGCAGCCACCTGGGGACCCCACTCCCCATTTCCCAGGCTTCACCCACGGACGCACTGATGCAGGGGACACACTCCCAGCTTGCAGCTTCCCGACCTGCCGGGGTTTTCCTCCTCGCGGCACCGCGGCGGTGTCACACCCTGCGTCGGGCTCTCAGGCAGGCGCCCGCAAAGAGGCAGTCCCAGCACAACAGGAGCCCAACGCCCAACTCCGATGGGATCAGACGGAGGTGCCGCCTGCTGCCTCGGGCTTCCGCTCTTCCTAAAAATCCCGACTTGCAGGATAACGCATTTCTTTGCTCTCAGTGCTCAACAGGACGAGGTTTGGGACAGGCAACCAAGCTTACCTCCGATGCAAGAGGGTGAGGCAGGCATACGATGGGGACACGGGATATAGCAATGCCAACCGGAACAGAGCGGGAATAGGGGCCTGGAAGCAGCACTCAGGATCGAAGGGCTGCCTTCGCCTCACCCTCAGCAAGGGCCATCAGGCCACGGCAGAGCCTTTTGGGTTCGCTTCCCCCCCTCCCCTCCCACCTCCAAAGGAGTGCGCTCCCAGTTTGGCGGGGCCAAGCGCATTGTTTTGCGACCTGGACTTGGTATTTCCACCGGGACTCCCCCCCCTTCTCTAATGACATCCCGATATTGTCTCCCCTTCCCGGTCCCACTCACAGCTGGGAAACGCGCTAATCCCCAGCTTACGGCACTAATAATAACCCACAAAGTTTTCAGAGCTGAGGCACAGCCACGTCCCCCATCCCATGGGGGCCGGATCCTGCCAGCCCCAGGTAAACCCTCGGTGCTGTAAGCAGGGGGTCTCTCCCCACTGTACCCCCTTTTAATGCTAAGGAAAGAAGGCATCACCGTGCAGAGGCACCCGCAGCCACCCCAGCTCCTGCTCCCCGATAAGGGGGGCCCCAAAAGGGCCAGCCCAGCCCACGGGGAGGGGAGGTGACGTCCCTCAACCGAAGCCTCCCAGAAGCAACCTGGCATCACTGCCGCTGCTCCAACCCGCAATGCTCAGAAGCACCCAACCAGGTTTTAAGCTCCCACAGCCGCTTGAGCGGCCCTCCAGATCAGGGGGAGATGTGCAGCATCTCCCCATCCCCAGCAGCGATCTCCTTCAGGGACGCGCTGCCTGTCCCTCCGCCGAGATGCTAACAACCAGCGAACCAGCTCCACGCAGCCCGGCCATCTCCCCAGCGCTCTCCAACCTTTACACTCCGCCCGCAGCCCTGCCGTTAACCCTGTAAATCATTAACCAGGGGAAAGGCTGGCGCTGACCTGCAGCTGGGCTGCGGAGAGGAGTCCCCCCGCGCCCCTCTTTCGCCCCATCAGCTCCTCGCCCCTGCCCGCATCCCGCCTCCGCTCCATCCTCCCAGGGGATGCGGGGCTCCGGGCTATGCTTCGGTGGAAGCCCCAAGGAAGACGCTTCCCTTTTTATTTTTTTTCCCCTTCTCTACCGTAACTGATCATTTATTCCGATGCAGGGAGCCATCTCCCACGAGGCTTGCGACGGACGCCACGAGACCACACTTTGAGCTCAGCCAGGAGAGCTACGCAAGCCACCACCTTGAACCTTGCATGGCTCCAGTCCAGAGGCACCGACCGGACCCGAGCGGCCGATCCCACTTTGAAGACCACAGGATGGTCGCTTACCTTCAACTGGCGACGTCTTCAACCTCTTGCAGACGTTCTGCACGCCGCCATAGGAGTCATTGAGCCGGGCGACCGCCTCGGCGCTCCTCAGCTCCATGAGGTTCCTGAGCTCCACCATGGAGCAACCAAAGTCCCCCTCATGGTTGCCTTCGGCAACCGAGTTCCCGGGGTGGTGGTCGGCCACGTTGTTCGTCATCTTGCCGGCGCACTGGCGGCGATGCCGACTCGCAGCTCCTGCGGCGCCTTCCCTCGAGGGTCCGGCGAGGGGATGCTCGGTGCGGCCCCTTCCCTGGGGATTGTCCGGGTGAAGCGAGTGCCTCTAACCGAGCCCAACTTCTCCGGATAAAGGTGTAAACAGGATGTGCATGTTACCGCGGAGGCGACCTTAGCAACGACCAGCGTGCATCTCCCGCAGAAGGAGGAGGGCTCCCTGGATACCACAGCAACTGGAGCTGCAAAAACAAGGATGGGAAACAAAAATATCGGCATTAGAAGGTCTGCTAATAAATGCACGTGCCCCACAGGACGGGCGAGCAGGAGCAACAGCACCCAAAGGTGGTTTGGAGGCGCTGGCTTGTTCACCCAGCCCCAGCAGTCAGCGTGATTTGCCCAAAAAACCTGGATGAGCAGAAGTTGACCTTGCAGGGAGCTCAGATGGGCTCAGCACGGACCAGGGCATTTCACGGGCGCTCGGCTGTGCCGCGGGGAAAACCGGCGGCCGCAGCTCCAGCAGCACACGGGGCCGGGCAGGAAGGGCGCCCAGGTGGTTCTTCGCTCAACCCCCAGCTGCCCGGCCCAGAAAAATGCTCCCATTCAGTTGGGTTTAAAAATACATCTCAGCAGTGGAAAACAGCTGCTTCCTGCGCAGGCTGCCGTCCCGGGGCGGGAGCGCCGGCTGACCGCGCTGCCAACAGGTAAGCGGAAGCATGCCGGCACCGACGGAGAGGGGCTCGCAGCACCCAGAGGACTTGTAACCAGCAGAGAGATTTGGCAGGAGCCGGAGAAGCTCCTAAAACCCACGCGTTTCTCTAAAATGAAGAGGCTTTTGCATTAATGACGCCCTTTCAGGCCATGTATTGGGAAGTCCTCTGCGGCCAGGCGTGGACCACAAGCATCCCGCAGCTCCCTGCTTCTGCAGGAGTTTGGGGCCTGGGGTGCCCCGCTGGCATCCCGGACAGAGAGGACGGGCGCTGGGGACATGGAGGGAGCAGCACGGGCCAGAGGGGGAAGGAGCTTTTTCTCGCTCAAGGTGCCCCCCGGCTCTGCTCCCAAGCTCGGCCACCGGCAGTGATGCTGCCAGACCTCTCCAGCGCGACAGAGGCGACAAGCCTACAAGGGAGGCTCTTTGTGGAAAGAAAATAAAACCTTTCCTAGAGCAACATAAATGAATAACAACAGGGGAATGGCCACTAAGGCAGCATCAGCACCGAGACAGAGGCCCAGAGCAAGCACCCAGATGAGAACGGGAGGAAGGACAGAAAATGCCCATTGCCACTCCCCAGGAGCCCACGGGATGCACCAGCCCTTGCAAACCCATCAGACAGGCACCAGACCATCATAGGGCCGTCCCCTTACCACCCCACAGCAAATAACCCCAGTTCCAGCCCCGGTCATATCCAACCCCTGGGGCAGCAAGACCCCAAAAGCAAACCCCTCCCTGCACATCTGACCCAGAGCCTGGCCCCTGCGAGCAGCTCCCCTCCCTGCCAGCAACGCCCGCGGCGGCTGCCGGGGTTATCAGGAGGCAACAGGCACCAACTGAACCTCAGGGACACGGGCCATGCCACCGCCACGGAGGGTCCTGTCCGCCAGCTGCCGGCAGCAAAGGGACGGGGAGCACAGAGATGGGTTCCCCCCCCAGCATCACAGCTCCTGGGGCACCCAAGTTTGTACCCTTGGGGCAGAGCGTTGCTGCTGCCCTGTAAAGCAGGGATCACCAGCACCGGCACCCTAAGCTCGTGCTCAGTCCGGTCACCCCACGGCTCCTCGCAGAGCTGAGCTCATCCATCATTTAAAGGCATGAAAGCTGCCGGCAGCGGGAGATAGGAGACGGCGGGTCCAATTAAGCAGACTCCTGCTGATCAAGAGAAAAAAAAAGATAATTCCCCCCACCTCCAAACAGTAATTTTTTCCCCTTTCACAGCAACTAACATCTTCTGAGGAGAGCTCGGAGGTTAAGAGAAAGACAGTTAATTAATACTGTGATGGCGTAGTCCATAATTACCCCTGAAGGAGCCCACAGGGCACCGATCATCACCAGCCCATGCCCAGCAACGAGGCTCCTTCCCTCCAGCAGCGCTGGCCACGGCGACTCGCTCCGCCGGTCAGGAAGAAAGGAGGGATGGTGGCGGAGCAAGGCTCCTGCCATCTGGACTGAGCATCCTCCTCCGGCCCCGTTTTAGGGTCGGAGCAGCAGCCGGGTCAGAGACCCATTCCCAGCCCATCCCTGCCCCATCCCGCCGGCACAGGACAGGCTCCCTGGCCAGGCTGGGAAGGATCCGTCCCATGCGAGTGGAGGGAAGCCCAACAGCTAAGGCTCTACCGAGCTCCTAATGACCCCAGCAACATTCAGCGGGCTGCGTCACCTCCTAAATAGCATCCCTGAGCAGGACAAGGAGGAGTTTGGGTGCGGCAGCAGCGAAGGACGCAGACCCTCTCCACCCACGGGCCGGGGTGCGGGCTGGGGGAAGGAGCGTGCACGCTCTGGGAAGGAGAGAGCGGCTGGCGAGGAGCGGCCAAGGCGATGCGGTGCTGCAGACAAACCTGCCCAGAATAATAAACGGCTGCATTACACCTCCGTCCTGGCTGGGCAGAGCGGCCGCGGGCCAGCGCCGGGCCCGGAGCAGCCCTCTGCGCGTGCCTGCCGGCGGCCGCTGGCGGAAGGAAAGGGACTTGTTGGATTTTAAGCATAGGGGAGAGGAAAGTGGGCTACTCAGAGAGATACGAGGGAAAAAAAAACCTGCCCCAGCAGCTGCTGCTGGGCCACCGCGCAGGAGCACAAATCCTCCCCGCTCAGCTCAGCGCCCGCGGGCCAGACCCCAGTGGGCAGACGTGGGCACGTCCAGCCCAGAAGATGAAGCAAACGCCTGCCCAGCTGCATCGGTACATCCCAGCCCCACACGCTGCCCCTCGCTTGGGGGCCATCCCGTCCCTTGGGCAGCACCCACCGGGGTCCGTCTCCTCTCCCGCTTCAGGAGTGGGGTGTTGGAAACGCTCGGCTGCTGGAGGTTGCCATGGCAAACTCAATGTAAAGCTGTCAGGGATGCTGTTTATGTTGCCAAGTGGGGAGGAAAAAAAAAAAAAAAAAACCCAAACCAAAACCCCCAAATTACCCTTTCTGACCTGAATTTAAGACTTTTCTCTTTGGAAATTGAAAGCTGAGCTCCATCCCCAGTGGAGAGGCTGTGCTGAGCCCCAGAGCACAGTCCCATGGACAGACCAACGCTCCAGATGGACATACGGGCTCCAAAAGCCAAAGTAGCCAACTGAAGCAGGAAAAAATGGGCCTGAAGCACCTTTCACTGCCTGCTCGCTGGCAAGCGTCCCAGGAGGGACCGTGCAGCTCTCCCAGCTCTCCTTCCCACTGCACAGACCCACCGCTCAGCACCCGCCATCGGCTGCTGGGAAGCGTGGTCCCACGTGGGAGCGATGCTCCAACGGGAGAGCAAGAGCCGAAAAGCTGCCGGAACGGCCGCATCTGCCGAGAAAAATCACTGGGAGAGACACGTTAAGCACCGGTGGAGGGTGTTTCGGAAGGGGAAGGGACCCCGTCGGGCAGCCGGGGAAGGAGCAAGCGCGCAGGGAGACGCCGGGTAACGAACAGGGCTCCCTGCACCAGGACCTTTGCACAAGACATCGCGCCTGGTTTTGACGGAGACGGGAGCCTTGGGAAACACTGCTCCTGGCAGGGGTGGGGGGGCGCGGGGAGGGTGCAGCTCCCCACCTCAGTGCCGGGTCCGTCTCCCACGGTGGAGGCACCAAGCACGATCAAGTGAAACACCCAGGGACACGTGGAGCAAGAAGCGATCCCCAGGCCACGGCAACACCGATGCTGGGCGGATTTTGAGCCACCACAGATCCTCCCCCCCCCCCCCCCCACTCAGTCCTCCACCTCCCACCCTGCGCCGCAGCGGAGCCCCCACCTCTCCCCGTGAAGCGAGGGGCCGCGGTGCCGGGGATCGGGCCCCTCCCTTGCACACTCACCAAATCGCAATGTGCAGACGGCGGCCTGCGTGCAAGGCTCGCTTGTTCCCAGCGACACCCATGGTAAAGCCGCTCCACGGCCGCACGCTTAACCCCTCCCGTGCTGGGCGGCCGGGGGGGCACCCAGAGGGGACACCCAGCGAGCTGCCGGGTGTTATCACCGCCTCGGGCGAGAGATAGATGGAAAGAGCCGAGACGATGGCTGACGGCAGCAAACCGCGGGCTCTGGAGGGCCAGGGCTGGTTCCCGGGGGTCAGGGGTGCATCCCAGGGAAGATTCCACCCTCGGGATCAAGCGCTTCCCCCAGCGCCTGCTCGCAGCCAAGAAGGGAGAAGGCACAGGACCGAAGGCGTTGAGCGAACAAGCGAAGGTCACCGCGCAGGAACCTGCGCCCAACGCCACGGAGAGGGGCCCTGCCCCGAGCAGGGAAGGGTGGGAGAGGCGAGGGGGGATGAGGCAGCGCGAAACACCCTGGACAGACCTCCCCAGGCACGAGCGAGGGAGCAGGATCTGTCTCTCCTCTTCCAGTAACGCCGGCATCCACCTCCCCCCCTGCTCCCTCCTCAGGGCTCTGGGTGCCCAGACCAGACACTGTCCCCCAGCTGGGGCTCCCCCAGAGCCCACGTCGCCCACGGGACGTTACCTCACGGGACGTTACCTCCTCACCAGTGCCTTCATCGCGGCATCTGTTTCCTTTGCCATGGCGTGCTGCCCCGGAGCAGGCTGTGCGGCGCCCCAGGGGTGGGGACAGTGGCGTTTCCCTCCCCGGTGGGGCCACCCCAGCACCCACCAGTGGGAAACCCCTCAGCGGCACCCACCCCACAGCTGCAACAACCAAGGGTGCTGCACATCTGGACAGGTAAATGCAAAAGCCAAAATCCTGGGATAGGGGAGACAGCGATGCCCGCGAGACCCTCTCATTTCCCTCGCAATGCAGAGGGGGACGAAGCTCCCAGCCTTCATCTTGCAAGAGTGTGGGGGGACTAAATGTGACCTCCCCCCCCCCTCCAGGGCACTGCAGCTGGAAAAGGAGCCAGCAAAACGTGCAGGAAGTGCTGGGGCCTCACACCGCCCCGTGGCAGCGACACCCTGCCAGGGGAAACCGAGTCGCGGTGCAGAAGTTATTTGGTCCACAGTGCAGGGCTGATGCTGCAGCACGGGAACCGGCGTTTTCGCTACAGGAACACCAACGCCAGTGGAAATTTGCTGCGGGGTCAGGAGGAGCTCAGGGCATCTCCTACGCTAGCCCACCGGCAGCCCCCACGGCAGCATCCCGGGAAAGGCAGAATCTTCTCCTCCCGCATCCCCGCGGGTGTAGCGGCAGCTCCGCAACGCCGCCAGTTAAAATTCCCAAACTCCCACGCTGTGCCGACTCCTACACACCTCCACCGTCTGCGAGCTGGGATGCCGGAGGCGACGCGAGGGTGTGGGGGACACGCACCCCAAAAGCGCCCGGTTACTGTAGGCAACGTGTAACGCTGGCACCCGTGGCCGCCGGCTCGGGGTGACATGTTGGAAGGAGCTGCCGGCCCCGAGGTGCCACCGCCACCGGCACCAGCTCCCCACCCTCCTCTGCCGCCGGAGCATGAATTGCGCCAGCCCACGGACGGCAGGAGCCGTAGTATTTCTCCCACGCACCTCCGCCAAGGTGCACGCTTCCCTGCTGACGGGAGCGGGGCGAGCGCTGGCTCGGGTGCCGAGAGCGTGCACGGCGTGCTCCGCACGCACAGGGCACAAGTCACGTCCCCAAACAAGCTGTCACCCCCCGTCCCCACACAGGACACACGACGCACCGACACCAGTGCCAAAGCCATGGATGGGGAATAAACCGGAGCATGATCCCGTCCCACCAGCGGTGTTACACCATCGCACCATCCTCTTCCTCTCCTGCCTCCCGCCAGGCTGCGGGGACCGAAAGGACGGATGGCAGCTCTGAGCCACGCGCCGACATTACGGCCAAAGCACAAGCGACCTTCTCCAAAAGCCCATCTCCCTTCGCAGGCCTCTCCGCAGAGAACGCAACCAGCTGCCATCAGCCTGCTAATTACAGCTGCCGCGGCTCCGTTTTTGCTAATATTTCGCCTCCTGTTAACGAAGGTAAGAAAACGGTTGGGTGCTTTTTTTTTTCCCCACATGCCCAAGGCAGCAATTAGCTCTTGCGAAAGGCAGGGAAGAGGCTGGAGGCAGGAGAGCACCGGGCGTGCTGCAGAGGCGTGGAACGAGCACGGATGCAGCGATCCATGACGTGGCTCCCCAAAATCTGCCGCCCCGAGCCTGCTGCCAGCCCAGGGGCCACGGCATGACACATCCATGTGCAAAAGCCACCGGCGCAGCCACCACAGCCTCTTGTGCCAGAGGGGCTCAGGAATCTGCCCACGCCCCTGGGCTTCCCCATGCCACAGGGTGCGGTGGCCCAGGAATTTCAGGGGGGGTTGGGGGGGGGGGAAAAAAAAAAAAAAAAAAAAAAAAAAAAAAGAAAGGAGGGAGTCTCCAGGCGAGCTGTCAAGGGGAATGTTTCCATCTAAGGCCTTGGTATTTCTCTCCCGGCGCCTGCACTAAATCACCCCAGCTCCTCTCATTATTCTTTTGCGCTTTACAAGGTAGCGCAGCCGGTGGAAGAATGCCAAAATATGCCAAAAGCAAACCCCCGCCTCTTCTGCACCCGCAAATACCTGCGGCCCTCCAGCCCTCGGAGGGGCACAGCATCCCCTCCCGCCACCCCTCCGCGGGCACCTCGGCCGGTGCAGGGTGACCCGGCGCCTTGCAGAGCCCCAGGGTGCCCGGCGCTGCCAAACCAGGGGTCTGTGCTGGACCCCGGCACGAGGCTTCGTCCACCTCTTCTCCCTCCCATTCGGCACCGGGAAACGGGTTCCTCTTGCCCCAGCGTGGGAGCAAGAAGGATTCCTCTAGCCCCATCACCAACCCGTCCTGGGCTTGTGCTAGCGCAAACCGGCAAGTCCAAGGCAACGCAGGGAAAGGTTTGGGATCCAGCTGACTCGGACCTGGGCTTGACGACAGAAATAAGGCGGCAAACCAGGCCTGGGGCTCTGTCTCTCCAGCTCCTCTCACAGCACCGCCGCCTCGGCTGGGCCGCTCCCAGGACCGACGTCGAGCGACGGTTGCATCCCAGCCCTGCGCTCAGAGCAGCCTGGATCGTCCCAGTTCGCGGCACGCCTGGACACCTACCAGCCTGGCACCCCGCTGCAGAATGGGAGAGGACACCCAACAACCCTGTCAGGTTGGGTGGGCAGCTGAGGGGGTCCCATCCGCAGGCAGATGCCCCGTCCCCCGTGCACCTTTCCCCAGCTCCTGCGTGGCACGTGGATGCTGGGAGGCTGCGGCTGTCCCTGCCGGTCCCTGCGGAGCAGGGATGCACAGAGCATGGCTGGGAGCAGCGTCCACGCAGCTGGAGGAGAGGACGTGGGCCACGAGGATGGGATTAAAACCAAGGACTCGTGCAGAAAGCAAGACGAAGGGAGCAGAGCACCCTACCTCAAGCGACGGGCACCCTCTGCTCCAGAATCCTCACGAGCGGTTCCTGGGGCAGAGGTACAGGAGCCCAGCCCAGCTCACCCGCAGCCCTTGCTGCCAGCCCAGCGCTGCGCTGCTCGGAGGAGCAGGCGGAGAGGCAGGGATGCTCCAGGTAGCTCAGCCCTGTCCCGGAGCATCCAGCCACCTCCAGCGCCTGCGGGTGCCCATCGGTGTCCACAAGCACCGGGCGCGGATACTCTCCGGCAGGCGTGGGACTCGGTTCCCCCGCACATCCCTCCACCTAACAGAGGTGGGGAAACTGAGGCAGCAACACACCTGAGCACAACAGCAGCCCTCGGAGCAGGGAGGAGATCCCAACACACCCGACTCCCACCTTTCCACATCCTGAAGGAACAGCTTAACTTAAAATAAAGTAAAAACCAACAGGAAAGAACCGACTGACCGAGCACAGGGGGAGTCTCACAAGCAAAACAAGACGCGGAGAACAAGAGAGCCATCAGCCAGGACACATGGGTACAGCCATGATATTTTTAGCAGTATTACACAGGGACAGGGGATTCCTACCCTGAAGATCCCCGGGGGCTTAAAATAGGTCCCGTCACTTCCTCCCAGCAGCGGCTGGGAGAAGCATCTGCTTCTTCTGGAAGCTGGGAGGAGACATCGAGCCCTTGGGTCTCGGGACGCCGCGGGGCACCCCGGGCAGCATCGCAGCACTAACCTTCTCCGTCGGAGCACTGTGATGAGCTGCTTCCTCCTGCCCCGTTCGGTGAAGAGAAAAAGCCCGTGCGAAAACCAAAATAGCAGCAATAATTAATAAAAAAAAAAAAATAAAAAAAAATTACCCGTGGCCTTCACAGCAAGGGAAACTGAGGCAGGGGAAGGGGAGCTTGTTTGACACCACGGGGGAAAGTCGGTGGCTTGCTGGGTTGCACGGCCCACTCGGTGAGCAGGGGGTCCCCCAAAGCGGGGATGCACTGGAGGGGAACCCCAGAAGCCCAGTAAGTCCAGCCACCCCACAGCAGCCCCCAGGAACGGGCTGGGAGAGCAGGAGGGATGACCCAACAGTCAGATCCCGAGCCTGAGGTTGGCAGCAGCCCTGGGGACAGGGCAAAGGTTTGGGGACAAAAATGCCCCTCCTGCCGCCCTCGCCACGCAGGCAAGGGGGATGGGTGCCCCTGCGTCCGGGGGTCCGGCACCCGCAGCTCCCCACTGTCTCAGCTCCGAGGGTTCCCGCACGGTTCCGCTCTGGATCGCATCCCAGCGTGCCGGGCAAAGGGTAACTTCTCCAGTCCCAGCTAGCAGGTATCCCTCACGCTGGACTGCGCCGGCAGCAAATCCATATTTTTCCCCATTCAAAATTCCACGCAGAGAGGAGATTTTTTTTTTTCCAGGCAAAGAAGAAGAGTGAGCAACCGGGGCGGGGGGGAGGGAGGCTGTGTGAGCCCTTCCTGCCCCAAAGGGTTAAAAAATAACGCCGGCAAAAAAGTGTGTCTGCGATAGGAAAAACACACGCGCTCCCAGGGAGAGCGCGCCGGCTGCTCGCCGTTTCCCTTCCCGACATGCCCCGCTCCTGGGAAAGTGTAGGCTGTTTTCCATATATAACTGCAAACTGTTCCATGCAGTAAGAAGTCTAATTAAAGGGAGGGAGGGAGAGCGAGCAGGAGAGACGCAGAAGACCGAAAGGCAATATTTATACGAGGGAAGAAAGCCTGCATCCCGGGCACCAAATTAGACCCTCGCAGAGCAAAGCCCATGATATCATCGGGAGATCAAATCCGGGCAGAGCGGCGGCTTTGCCGAAGAGGCAAATCAGAGCCTGGAAAATATGTACCAAGAAATAAGGGGAGGGAGCCAGATGGGCCAGGAGAGCACGGGGAGGAAAAACAAATCGGAGCCAGTTGCTGGGAGAAGGCAGAGGGCTGCGGGAGGGTGCACGTCCACCCCCAGCCCCTCGCCGCCCCGCGTGTCCCGCAGCTGGAGAACCAGTTATTTAAGTAAATAGCAGGAATCTGCTTGGAAAAAAAAAAAAATATGTTAAAGTCAAGCTGCACGCGCAGGGCTGGGGGATGCGGAATGCCAGGGAGGAGGGCGACACGCTGCGAGAGCCAGATGCTGCGGCGGGTGGGGAGAGGCACCCATCCCGGGCACCCACCCCACGCAGCGCCCAGCCCTCATCCCACTGCGACGCGCCAGCCCCGGCTCTCCCACTCACGCACAGCCGCATCCCACTGCCCCGATGCTTTGGGGGCACCCCCTTCCCCAGCATCCCCAGTCTGGCCAGGGCAGGAGGGGTGCAGGGGGGGGCCACAGGGCCGGAGGGGGAAACCACACATCCCATCGGCTCTTCAAAGCCTCCGTCGGAGCCGCGCTCCCCGCCAGCGCCAGCCGCAGCCCCAGGTAATCCACAGCCAGCTAGCACGTTCCTGGTGTCGTTAGGTCCTCTGCCTACACTAGGCGTCAACGCATTGTAAAACCGTTAACGTACTTTTAATTAAGTGCCGGTATATTTAAAAGTCGCCTTACCTAGGCTGAGCCCTCGCGGCGAGGCTGGCTGATCCCCCAGCCGCGGGGTTTGCTGGGTCGCTCGGTGCCGACGGCACCGTCACTGACATCCTCACGGGTGTCGCGTGCTCTGCTCCCAACGGCGGCTGGGGACCATCCCCTCTGCACCCCAAAATGGGACCCGGTCACCCCAATGCGGCAGCTGAGCCCCGGTGTGCTGGGCACCGCCATTCCCGGCACCGCCCCGGCCCCCGTCCATCCCCACCTCCGCACGCGCGCAACGCCCTTGCGCCCCGGGCGCCCAGCACCGTCCTGACCTGCCATCCTGTTTATGCAGCGTCTCGAACCCCACACGCTCCCTCCCTGTGCGCTTCGGGCAACGCCCCAGAGGCTCCCAGCTGCACCAGTAACCCAGAGAAACTGGGATATCCCTTTCCTCAAGTGCCAGCGTGAAGTCACTGGCGAGGCTCCCACCTCCTGCATCCCTCCAGGTGGGATGGAGCCTTCCAGCCCCTCCGGCGCTGACCCACATCCCACTGCACAGGTCCCTTGTGCGCAGAAACTGCGCCTCACGGCGCTGGGGGAGGGCAGCCTGCATGTCCTCCCCCCAAAAAACACCCCTGCTGTTGAACCTGCAATGACGCCAAGAGTCCCAAGCTTGGGTTGAGCTCTACCTCAAACCGAGACACTCGCCGCAGAGCTGGGAGAAGAACTCAATGGGGACAAGGACACCCCGCTACATGGCGGGGGGCTCACACCCGTGCCCCCCCCTTAGCGCAGAGCCAGCCCCAAAGCCCTGCAGCCTCCGCTCAGCCTCTAAGCAAGAGGAACGGACCAGCCCCGCATGGCACGGCCGAGCTGGACGCGGCCCCGGGGTCACCCGAGGTGACTGCCGGACACCAGCCACTTTGTCCTGGCTGGACCTGGAGGGGCAGGAGCTGGGGGAGGCTTTATAACAGTCCCTGCCTATCACCAGCACGGATCCAGGTGGGTATCTAAGCACCAGCGCTAATCTGGGGATAATAGCGGCTTTAGCAGCGATAGGGCAGAGATTACTGCCGCAATCTGGGTGTTAGGGGCGTTTCGTTGGCAGTAAGCAGCGCAGCAGGCAGACGGAGCGAGGCGATCCGCAGGGAATAAAAGCCAGCGGCACGACCCAGCCCCCGGCAGCTCCCCAGTGGCACCTGAGCCCAGTGCCGGGCTGGTACTAGGGTACCGGAGGGAGACATCCCCAACCCGTGACTGGGAGACTCGCTGTCTGCCTCTTCTCTGCCCCCACATTTTCCCAGCTGCCTGCAGTAGGGGGGTCCTTCATCATCCTCTCCATCAGCCTCCTGCACCACGCTCTGACCCCAGGCCAGGGCAGGGCAGGTGCTTTTGCTCCCTGCATAACAAGGACAGCGGGAATTCAAAAAGCAAGTCTCACTGCCAAGGGAACCCCCTTGGTCCGGGGTCCCCCAGCACCATTCGGGGCTTGTTCTGCCGGGGGAGCACCCTGCTCCTACACAGCCCCTTCAGTGTAGGCAGACAAACAGGGTCCTGGGGTGAGGAAGCTGAGGTTTGGGGAAGTCTTTCCCCTCTCCGCCCGCTTCTTTGGCTCCCTTCTTGGCAATGCTCTGCCCAAACCGATCACCCGGAGCAGGGATGGAGCACGGCGAGGCCGCAGGGGCTGAGAAACAGCGAGGCCGGACTGCGCAGGCAGCTGCGTCCAGGGGAGTGGGAGGAGGAAGGGAGGATCCCTCATTGTCCTTTCCAAAGGGAAAAGGGACAGTCCCCTGAATGGAAGTGCCAGGCAGGGCAGGAAACACCTCCAGCCTCCTTGCTCCAGGCTGCATCTGCTCACGGAGAGCAGAGGACGCTTGCATGCGGCGCAAGTCCCCCCGGCGCTGCAGAAGCACGATCTGCAACATCTTGCAAGGATTTGATGCATTTCACGTTCAACTGCAGGAGCGAGAGGATCCCCCGGCTGCTGCCCTGCAGAGAAACACCCAAACGCTGCAGGGAAGGGAGAGGAGGAGGAGGAGGAGGAAGGGCCATGGCTGCACTGAGCACCGGGTAAAGGCAGTGCAGGATGCCCAGCAAGGTGAGACTGGGCGCACAAGAAGATGAGCGTGTCCGCAGATGGCGGGCACGGATGGGGAGAGATAGAAAGAGTGGGAAAACAACACCAGGAAGTGAAGCAACACATGGAAAGAGAGGAAAGGCAGCGGGTCAGGAGTTAGCACAACAGAATTTAGCGGTGGATACAGAGCTGGAGCACGTTGCTGAAGGATTTGGGCTCACCAGAGCCCGGCCCACGGGGACCGGCTGCACCCAGCCCTCGAGCATCCGCTGGGTACCAGGGCAGCCGCCGCTCCATCGCTCCCAGACAAACCTCCCCCAAACCAGGCACCTCCAGAGCAACACCTCAGCACCCCGACCCGTGCCTCCAGCCTCCTTCCCCAAGCAGCCGTCTCCCCCGCGAGCCGCGACGGGCTGCGTTTGGCACCCGGCGCACGCCCAGTAATTCAAGCTGCCCCTGGGAAGAGCAGCCTGCGGATTTAATGCTCCGCGGAGCCAACGGGCGCTCGCGAGGCCGGCTCCCAGGGGCGCAGCGTATCCCCGGGGATGTGGAAGCAGGTAGCGGGGTGAGGTTATACAGCTGTATTTTTCTTTTTTTTTTTTCCCCTCACGGGGAGGTGAGCAGGTCTTGGCTGCTTGCTTTCTCCTTCCCCCAGGAGATCTCCTGCTCTCTCGGGAAACACACCCACGTGCCCCACAGCTCTCCGGGGAGGAAACGCTGCCCAAGCAGAATCAGCTGTTTCGGTCCTTCCCTTCGTTTTTTGGACAGTCCATTCGGGGTCAGATTGAAGAGCAACTCGTCACTTGGGAAATAACACCACTTCAGGCCTCCTCCCTCAAATAAACCTCAAAAGACATCATTTAGGCGAGCTTAATTTGGACAACTAAAAATAGCCGGCACCAGTCACACTGGAAAATGCAGGCTGCGGAGCTCCACGCTTTCGCAGCTCGAGCTGGGACATGGGAGTTTCTGGCTACGGGAAGGGTCCCCCCCCTCCAGCTCCACAGATGCGTCCCTGGGTGACGGGCACAGCCCTGCTCCCGCGGGGTGGGCACAGTTGGACCCATCCCTGGGGTCAGCAGCGCTCCTCACAGCTGCTCTGCTGAAAGTTTTGGGTCCCTGCACTTTCCCCGAGCAGGATGCCGTGACTCACAGCCACGTCTGCACCAGGACACCCAGGAAAGATCTGCCACGCTCGCAGCTTTTCCACAGCCCAGCCAAATCTCCGGGTCCCGGCTCCTTGCCGCTGATTCAGCCCCGCTTCCCCCAGCGTCCCCAGTCGCAGACCTCTCCGCACGCGGGATGGTCCCCTGCCCCGAGTAACACATCAAGGCGGGTTGTTATTGCAGCTTTTCTCCTGTTCCATAGCGGCAGAGCTGTCGCAAGCCACGCGACACTCGCGACGTACAATTCAAGCCCGGCAGCCCATCCCACCAGCAGCTCCATCGCCAGCCTGGCTCTACCGACTGCCACCGAGCCACAGATCCAGCCTGCATTCCCCTCCTTCCACTGCTCCAGAGGCAGGAATAATATTTAACTCGGGTTCACGCTGGAGCACGAGCTCCCTCCCCGCCCGGGTCACCCCCGGGCTGTCTCCATCGCGGAGGCCATGCCGGATCCACGCTCCCGGCACGGCCACGTGCTCGTGGGAGAGCCCAGCGCCGGCAGAAAGCCCCTGCGGAGCGAGCGGCGCTGGGCTGGGAACCGCAGGGAAGCTCGGCACGGCGCGGTGCCGGCCGCGGCGCGGTTTTTGTACGCGGCCGTCCCGGCACACGGGACAGGCAGGGAGGCCGTACGGGTGCCACACCGATCTGGGAGCCTCACGCAGCAAACGAGACGCCCTGCCCTGAATTTCACGCCCAGCAGATCACGCCTGGAGCCGTTCCCCAACGACAAAACGGGGGCTTTGACCCCTGCAAGAAAGAACATGAGATGGGAAGATGCTCGAGGACCGAGCCATCTTCTCGCTCATCCTCACATCCCTTTGCTGCCTGCAGCGGCCGCGGCCTGCGAGACGGCACGAGAAAGAAAGCAGCTTTCCACCACTGGTTAGAAAATAAAAATAAAAATAAATAAAGCATCCGTGCAGCCCGAGATTGGCCTGCAGCAGCCAAGCGCTGGAGCAACCCAGGGTTACTTTTAAGTAGCTGGTGAGAAGGTGGAAAGAGAGATGAAGAGCGACGCCGCGCCACTAAACCTCTGGGAGGGCTGGAGCAGGAATAAAAGGCGAGAAGAGAAAAGCGGAGGGCATGCCGCGGGGCTGGCCGGGGCTACGGGCACCTCCCGGGCAAGCGAGGGGTGGGGAAGGGACAGCAAAGCTCTCGCTGTCACAGCAGGGTCCTTAATTAGCATCTCGGGAAAGCGGGTTGTAAAAAAAAAAAAAAAAAAAAAAAAAAAAAAATCAGACACCTTCCGTCCGAAATCTGAGCCCGGACCCGAAAATCCGATCGCTGGATCCGATGCTCAAAGAGCAAAGGTCACGCCAAGTCCCGGGCAGGCCCTGCAACCGCGGTGTAGGGCTGGGCTCCGCCGTGGTCCGGCTTCACCCCCTGCCCACCCCCGGCCCCCCAGCCCGAGCAGAGGCAGCACGGCGAGGGCCAGCAGCTTATTTTTAGCCTGGGGAAGGCAGGAGCCCACGAGCAACCCTCCCAGCCCTCGGCACTGGGCACGCTGCTTTTATTCCTGCCATTGCTGAAGTGAGTGCCTCAGGCCTCAGCCCACCCCACCGCCCCCAAGGCTCCGCAGCGCTGGATTCGGCCCCCAGCTGGCATCACCGACCAGCCCAATCCCTCCCCTGGCACAAATCCTTCCTCTGCCCAAAGAGGAGGAGGAGGATGCTGGGATCAGCCCAGGAACCGGCGGCCGCCACGGCCCCGCGGCAGAAGGATCCAGCTTATTTACAGCTCCTTAACGGACCGCGGCGAGTTAGGCAGGGCTGACCTTTCCGTGCCTGAGACAAAGAGGAGATGTCAGCAGCAGCGGCGGCGGCGAAGGAGTCGCAGGATCGGCGAAGCGAAGCCCTGCTCTGCCAAGCGGGACGGAGCAGGCGAGACCCAGGCAGGGGGGCTCAGGAGCGGGGAACCGGCTGGGGCCACGGGAAGTGAAGCGCGTTGGGATCCCAGCCTGGGAAAAGGAGGGATCGCATTCCTCCCACCCCGCCGGACAAACTCTTCCGGGTAGGGACTCCTACGCGTTGCGCTCTGCCCAGGCACACCAGCAGTTCGCTGCTCCCCGCAGCCCCCGGCTGCTTTAGCAGGGGGAAAATACACAGATGCCACATAAAATTAAAAAAAAAAAAATAGGGGAGGGGGATGGAGACTCGCCCCCAGCACCCACCGCCGCGCTCGACTCCGTTGGCTGTCGGCACCTTGGCTCAGCCCAGCTGCCGACTCATCCCTGCCATGGAAGCGTAGAAGCAAAAGTTTCCCCGTCAGCATAAAACACGGACAACCGGCCAAACCTTCGACTTGGCTTCTGCCACCTCGGCGAGGAGTCCTCACGTTGGGGACCCGCCGTGTCCCAGCTCGGGTGCCCGCGATGGGCAGGGGGGTGCAGGGTCTGCCCCACGTCCCCGTGGGCTCGCCACGGCCCCTCGCGCTGCGGGGAGGGAAGGGTTTGCTGACACGAGGAGCTCTCCTGAGCCAGCCCTTGGCACTGTCTGCCAGGATGATCCTTCCCATGCCCCTTCCCTTGCTCCGGAGCAAGCGAGCCGCAGGATTTTGGCAGAGGACTGAACGCAAGGCTGGCGTCACAGCTGCTTGATGCCCCTTCCCGCTCCGCATGGCGTTTCGGACTGGATGCCACCATGCAGAAGCACACATGTCCCAGGGACCCAGCATCCCACCTCACAACCAGGGTCCCCATGTCCCTGTCCCTCTGCCAGGGCAGTGGTGGCCTGTCCACGCTTCTGAGGTGGCACAGGCAGAGGGATGCTCCCAACCAGGACTCCCACGGCTCCGGTTCCTGACACCCCAGGGACACATCGCTGCGCGTTGCCTTCCCGTGTTTAAATCCGAGTCCCCTCCCAGAAGCTCACAAACGCAGGAGGACACCAAACTCATCTGTTACTCACAGGATCCAAGTTGCTTAATTAGTGCTTTAAAAGAGTCACCATCCAGGTGGGTGACACACCAGTGGGTTGTCATGTGCTCCGCATGTCTCAAACATTTGCTTTCTTCCTTGCTCTATCCAGGATTAGCTTGGGTTGTTTTTTTTTTTCCACCCCCCTCCTTTCCTTTTTCTAATGAACAAATAGAGGGGCAGGTTTTATAAGTCCATGGAAACTCTATTATCCCTCTGCATTAAAGCCAAAAGCAACTAATTAAAACATCAAAGTCAGATGTTTCATTAGTTTGGCCTCGGAAAGCGCTGGCAGGAGGTGGCAGGGAACGTGGCTCCCACGGCCGGCTGCACCGAGGGACCCCGAGGCCAGACCCACACCCCAAAACACGGTCCCTGTCCCAGTGTCACTGGGAAACGCAGCGGGGAGGTGCTGTCACCTCCTTGTCCCTCTCCTCCAGCTGGTCACCGCTCGACACGGATTTTGAGAGGAGGGAGGCTGGGGAGAGGTGCACCACCACCCCATCCAAGCTCAGAGCCACACATCACCAGCACCACGGGACGGGTCCTTGTTCCCTCCTGGGCACCGCACAAGGGCGAGAGGGACGGGTTCGAATTCCCAGCTCACCCAGTCCTGTTTCTGGCCTTCCCTGCGCATCATATCTCCACCTGTCTGACAGAAACAACACCGTTGCCTCCATCCATCCCAACCAGGCATGGGCCAGCATCCCTCACCTCGCCTGGATGCACTCCCAGAAGTCCCCAGCGAGACAGAGGAGCTGGGGGACACCAGAGGCGGTGGCACCTCTTTGCACTGCAGCGGCCACCTCCCCATCCAAGGATCCACATCCCATTGCCACGCTCACCGCGAGCATCATCCAGGCTCCCGCTCCCCAAGCCCGGTCCCTGCCGCAGCGAGCGCACCCCCGGCACAGCCGCGCCCGGAGCAAAGCGGGGTGCCCACCTCACACCTCACCAGGGGTTTAACCCTGGTTTTTCTCCGGCTCTCAGAGAGCAGCGGTGATTTGCCAAGCGCAGCACAGCCTTCCCCAGCAGGGAGGGGCCCCGGGCGAGGAGGAAGCCGAAGCAGCAGCAGCCATCCCTTCCCAGGGCCCTGCTGCGCGGAGCAGCGGACACGGGGAGCAGTGGACATGGGGAGTCCCCCCACAGAGCTGCTGCTCAGTGCCAGGCTCCTCGTGTCCCCAAAAATCCTTCCAGCGCTGCCGCAACAGGCGTGTGCAACCGCTGCGGGCAAACTGCTCGTGGCCTAGCAAGGGATTGAAAAAAGAAAAAAAAAAAAAAACCAAAAAAAAAAAAAGAAAAAACCAAACCACACAACCAAGAAACCAACCCCAAGAGCGAGCAGGGAAGCCCTGCGAGGTGCAGGCAGGGAAGGAGCAGGCTCCTTCCAGCGGCCTTGGGGAAGCGGGGGAACTCCAGGCACAGCTCCACCCCAGCGCTTTCTACTGCAAAAACAATAGCGGAGAGGAGCAGCGGAGAGGAGCAGCAGTCCCTCCCTGCTCTTACTCACCCTGCCCAAGGACCTGCGCTCCCTACGGCTCAGCCCTCCCTGCCCGGGGTGTCCCGGGGGGCTCCGGCATGGCAGGTCCCAGCTCCTTGGGTGATGCTCCAGCCGGCAGCGGCGCACGCTAACGGCAAGAGATCCTCACCAACAGCGGGAGATCCTCCGTACGCAGAGCCAGACCCATGGCACACGAGAGCCAGCAGCGCAGGGAATTCCCTCCGTCACCATCTCAACCGACAAGGAACAAAAAAAAAAAAAAAAAAAAAAAGCCACCACCCAATAACACCCTTCGCCCTCTCAAGCCTCTACCTGCAGCGCTTGCACCACCTCCCCAGCGCCAGCCAGCTCCTCTCCGGCAGGGAAGGAGCCAAGGCTTTGCAGAGATCCCTGCGCGTCCCCTTGTGCGAGGCCGCTCCCATGGCAGCGCCCACGGCCCCGCCGCCGGCGAGGGTGGGACGAGGATGGGGACGGACCCTGCACCCTGAGGTGCTGGGCTCCAGGGTGCAAGGAAGAGGAAGGTATGAGGAAGCTCTGCCTCGCTGCCCTGGGCGCTTCCCAGTTCCGCTCACATCGCACCGCCGTCCCAGCGCGGGCAACCCCTCCATCGTGCAGCACCCGCCTTGGCACGGGGCAGAAAACCCACGTAATCCGAGTCAACCGCTCCGAAAAGGCTTTGGGGAAATCAAAGGGCGCGTAGCTTTTTGGGAGGCCTCCAAGAGCACCCAGCTCCCTCCATTCTGCACGGGAGAACCCTCCACTATCCAGGGTCTGGGGGGCACCTGCAGCCACCCCTGACCCCAGCACCCAGCCCACGCCATCCCGAGTGGATGCGTGGGATTTCCAAAGGAGGGTGACCCACGGGAGCAGCTGGCGGGAGACGGAGCCGGGACGGGAACCCCATGCCACTGCGGGGTGGGGCTGGCGGAGCGCGGGGGCGTCAGCTTCTCTCGCTCATGATTAAATAATTGAGGTGCGTTTCAGTGCTCAAGGAAGCGAAAGATTGAGGGCACTGTCTGGAGCCAGGCAGAGCGCAGGCAGCCGGCGCAAACCCTGCCTGCGGAGCAGCCGACAAGCAGGAGCATCGTCCCCATTTGGGGTGAGGGGCACAGAACGGCGTCCCCCCCCAGCCCCAGGACAGTTCTGGACAACCCCACGAGTGCTCACCTCCAGCCCAGCCCCATGTCCCTGGCTCCCAACTGGGCTGCCAGTCCACGGGCAGAAACAGGCTGCACTGGTTTGAGATTTGCAATCCAAACCCCCACCCAACCTCAAGTCTCCAGAGATAAGAGCACAATAACCTATTGTCCCTCCCCGCTCCCTCCCCTCTCAAGATCTCCGACGAAGCAGGGAGGGACCACCCAGCTCCACACCCCAACACCCGGCGCTGGGTGGGGGGGGCTCGGACAGACCCCACGAGGGACAAGACCCCGGCCCCTGCCCCAGCCAGGCCGGGCAGCCGGAGGGGATGCTCGGAAGGTCCAGAGCCAGGGCGCGGGCAGGGCTGGGATGCAGGGAAGCACTGGAGGCAGAAGAGGCTCCTGCCTGCTGGCCATGTGGGCCAAAGCCTCCCTGCTTTTCCTTATTTTTTAATTTTTTTTCCCCCCATTCCTCCTGTTTTCTGCTGTGGATTTGATCAGCTGGATTGGTGCAGGCAGGAGGGGGGACGTGCCTGGCCGTGGCGTGGGCGAGGCACCAGGCAGCCTCCCTGCGATCCCACCCTCCATCCATCCCTCCCACCCCTGTGTCCGGATCCGGCCCCACGCACACCCTGCCCGCCTCACCCCACTCGAGAAGCACCTCGCCCCGTTCCATGTGGGGATCAGCACCCTTGTCCTGCCCCACGGGTGGGGAAAACCACCCACGCAGCACCTTCCCCGCTCTGTCCTTGGGCTGCCGCAAGGCCCCCCCCCCCCACCCACCGCCTCTGCCCTTCCCTCCAGTACCAGTGCCAAGCTGCAGCGTGGACTGGGATGGATGGAGGAACTTGACCCACGGCGGTCGAATCCTGCCCCTCCTCATCCTCCCTGCAGTGCCACAACACGCTGCCCTCTAAAACCACGCGTGACCCGGAGCCCCACGCCCCACTCTCCTTTCAAGGGCAGGCAACAAGTTGTAGCATAACCGGAGTGGGTTCTCCCCGCCCCCGCCCCCCCCGCCCCACTCCCCACATATGCCGGGGGAGGGGGAGCTGCACACCTCGCAGATCCCCACGCACAAACGCGGAGGGACCGTGGGCATCCCACCCACCTCTCGGGACTCACCCGGCTCCGCGTTGCAGCTGGACCGGGCAGCCTCGGAGTGGGGGGGTGCCACGCCAAGACCACCCCCCCTCACTCCCATCCCACCTGCTGCACCTGGGTGCAGCCACCCCAATACACACAGCGCTGCATACTGGGAGGGACTGGGGTGGGCGAAAGCACCGAAAAAACACGCACCGAGAAGCACCCATGGGACCCGACCCCTCCCCTACCCACTCCCCCCCCCGCCCCCCGCTTCTCCCCACGCACTCACCGGCTCAGCCCCCCCACGGCTGGCCATGGGATGGAGCGGGGGGGTGGCAAAGGAGCGGTCTCGGAGCTAGCGGGAGAAAATGCTTGTCATGGCAACCCGGGCCGTGCCGAGCCGAGCCGTGCTCGCCCCAGCCCGCCGTGGGAGGGGCTCTCTTAAGGTGGCGGCCCGCCCCGTCGGCTGCTTAAGGGGGACGGGAGGGAACGGGCGGGGTCTGCGCGCCCCTCCGGGTAGAACGGTGGATGTACCCCTCCAGGCACAGTGGGAACCCGCCGGGGAGGGTGGTGCGACCACCCTCAGGCAATGTAGGGACCCCCCGGGCACGGTGGTACAAGCACCCCCAGGAAATACAGGGACCCCCCCCGGGCAAGGTGGTGTGAACACCCCCAGGAAATGTGGGGACCCCTCAGGCAACACCATGAATGCATCCCCAGGCAGCATGGGGACACCCCCAGGCAGGGCAGTGTGAGCACCCCCTGAAATTTAGGGACCCCCCAGACAGGGTGGTCTGAGCACCCCTGGGCCCCCCTGTTGCCCCCAGGCAACACCATGCATCACCCACAGGGCAGCATGGAGACCCCCTGAGCAGGGCAGTGCGAGCACCCCAAGAAAATGTGGGGACCCCTCAAGTAGCACAAGGAACCCCTGGGCAGGGTGGTGTGTGCACCCCCAGGAAATGTGGGGATCCATTGGGCAGCATAAGGACCCCCAGGCATTGCAGCGTGAGCACCCCCAGGCAGCGTGGAGACCCCCTGCACGTGCACCCCTCAGCCAGCGTGGGACCCTCCCCACGGCACTGCAGTGCACGCCCCCCCGGGGCACCGTGCGTACCTCCCCACGGCAGTGAGGTGCATGCACCCCCCAAGCAGCGGGGACCCCCGCTCAGGGCAGTGCAAGTACCCCAAGAAGCGGGGGTCTCCTCGTGCACAGACCCCTCCCCGTTCCTGTGGGGAATGCAGATCTCCAGAGCACCACGAACGGTGGCAAAACTGGGGTTCCTCCTGGGCGCTGTGCTTTTGGGGTTCCTCATGGTTCATCACTTGGGGCTGGGGTGCGCCCAGCCCTGCAAACCATGGGGCACGGTCCTCTGACATCCCCCGAGAGTGACTGTCCCCTTGGGTGACAGCGTCACTTGGGGGGGGTACACTCACTCTGTGCGTGGCAGAGGGTTGAGCGTCAGTAACTGCCCCTTCACCGGGGCAGATTGACCCTCACTTATTTTTTTTAGAAGCGAGCGGGAGAAAAATCTTCTTGAAACGCGCCTGAAGCCTGCGAAACGCTGCGATCGTACTGGAAGCGCAGCGCGGCATCGGTGCGGCAACGCTGGGTGCAGGCAACCTTAAATCGGCGTTAATCCCCTCCGCGTCCCCACGTTTGGGCACGCAACCCGGTTCAAGTTAAACCAGTGGAACATCTGTGCAGGCACAAGCCCTAATTAGCGCTGGTAACGTTTTTTTTTTCCCCCCTTGAGGGCCTGCACCTCGATAATTTCGCATTCCTGAGCAGTCCCGGGGCAAGGCGGTGCTGCGGGAGGTGGGTTACGCCGGGAGGACCGAGCCTTGCTCCCAGCGAACGCTTTGTGCCCTTTCCCGGGGGAATTCCTCCCCAGGGTTGCGGAGCCGCTATCCAAAATAGGTGCTGGTAAAATCTGACATTTTCCCGGGGAGTTAGACGGGGTTATTCCTTCTTAAATACAAGACTCCGGGGCTGGAGACTCATGACAAGGGCAAACCTTGTACCTGGAAGCCAGGCATCTTCCATTTCTTGGCTCTGCGGCTGGCCCACTGCAGAAAGTGGGAATAAACACGCGGCTTTTAGCCGGTGCCCGGTTCCCCCTCCAGCAAAATAAAAAGCAGGCGGCACTGACCACCTCGGTTCTAGGTGATTGCCAAACGGCTTGGAAAATAGACGGCGGTGCAGACAGTGGAGTGCTTCCAGGGGACTGGGATGCAAAACGGCCAGTGAGACATGATGGCCTTTAAAACAGGTTTTTTGGAGCTTGGACAGGATCTCTGACCATCTGGATTCGGACTCCTGAAAGGAAATCGGCCTTCCCGCCTCGGGGAACCTGTTGTGCTCTCAGAAATGCTGAGAATTTGCAGCCTCCTCGGGCTTCGGCTGAGATGGGGAAAGGCAGATTTTACAGCCCGGGCACTTGCAGTGGAAGGAACTTGCCAAAATCCGTTCGAATAAACGTGCTTCCCATCCAGTGGCAGCCTGCAATTACAGAGCTGGTACTTAGCAGCTCCTGCCTGGTGTGTTTCCATTACAGCGAGAGCAACCATAAACACTGAGGCTGCAAGCCCCTTCCATTTTAACATTTAAGGAAAAGCACATGGAGGAAAAGTCAAAAGCCTGGCTGGAGCGCGAGCGGCAGCAGGACCACGGCCTCTGAGCCAGCAGCCGGCCCCCGCTCACACCCACGCGTCCCCACGTGCCGCTGCGAAGTGGGGCAGAGCAAGTGGAAAGTTCCTCCGTGGAGTATTTTGGGGTCATCCCGTGGCTGATGCTGCTCTAAAATTGCTCTGAAGACCCTTCGTCTGCCTCTGCTTCCCAGGACCATGCCCCTGGTGCCACCCCTCCCGCTCCGTCACGCTGCTCTGCCGCGGGCGCCAGCGATGCTCTGTGCTCCCACACCCAGAAGAGGAGGGAGAAGGGAGCGAGCCTCTAGCCAGCGAAGCCCCTCGTGCGTCTCCCACGCCGGGGCCCTGATCCTGGGAGGTTCCAGGATCCCCGGCGCTCACAGGTGAGCTCTGAGGGAGATGCTACATCCCACCGGCAAGCCTCTGCAGGGCCGCTCCTCTACTTTGTGCTGTACCTTTGGCCTTCTCATCCCGCCTTGGATGATGGCAGGATATTTATTTCTTCCCTCATGTTCACCCAGAGCCAGCCCTGGCCACGCGCGCGAGGCCAGCTCCACGTCGGGCAGGCGGCTGTGGGGAGCACATGGGTTTTCACAGCCGGGATGCGGCCAGGAGACACCACACACCGAGCTCCGGCCATGGGAGGGATGCTCAGACCCGTGCCCCTCGCTGCTCTCCCCTCTTCGCCCACACTTTGCGCTCGATGCCAGGGCAGTGCCGGGAGAGGAGCCAGAGCCCCGTCCCAGCCCAGGAAGCGTCTTCAGAAAAGGAGCAAAGACTCCCACAGTGACCAGCGGCGTCGGAGCCCACGACCAGGGACCTAAACCCCGCGGGGAGCCCTGCTGTTATCCGTATTTTGGTCGCTCTTTTCTTTTCAAAATGCTTTTTCTGCTGTAAGCCAAGCAGACAGCAGTCCCTGGCCTAAGAGAGACCAGCAGCTACATAAAATAAATAACCCCAAAATAGAAAAGATCAGTCCACCAGGTTCTTCTGTAAAAACCAGGCTTAACCGATGATTTCCCTTTAAAACCAGTGTGAAACTTCACAATAATTTGCCTTTAATGTCTCCCAGGCTGAGAACTTGTAGGTGGAGTTTCAGCCCAAAATGAATTGAATCAGCCGAGTTGTATCAGCCAAGTTACAAACCCATCAAAACCCGGGGCCAGATCCTGATCTCATCCCCGCGGGTAGAAAGCCAGCGGAATCGACGGGGAAGATTTTTGTCATGGTGCCGGAGAGCAGGATTGGACCCCCAGGGTTTCTAATGGAAACACTGACTGACTCTTAAGCACAAGGCAGAGTCGGGCGTCTGTAAAATCTCTCTCCATTCAAGGGCTAAATATAGGGAGAGCGAACGCCAGCGATTCTGCTTGCGGCGCTCAGGGATAAATAAACCCCCGACCGCTGCCGTGGGAGAGGCTTTGTTGGAAATGCCAGGGGCTGACGGGGGGTCCCGCTGCTCCCAGGTCCCCTCCGACGTGGCAGGGCAGGGGGTCTGCGGGCAAGGAGGCAGGGCTGGCTGAGCTGCTCCCAGGTGATGCCCGTAGCTGTGCAGGGCTGGTGCAAAAGGAGTTTGGATTTTCTGGGTTTTTTTTTGCTTCTTCTTCCACTTTTCTCTCTCTGCTTAGCCCTGCTGAGCTTCAGACGCCCGTTTGCAAGGCTCAGACTCACGCCCCGAGCGAGGAGAGCAGCCTGGGTGCTGCTGATGGGAAGGGTCCCATCGCGGCCACATCAATTCTCTGCCTTTTCCCTGCTTTGCCTCACTCGGTTCTGGGCTTTCCCCTCGCTCCAGGGCAGCTCCAGATAAATCTGACAGCTGTGGGATTGCTAATAAACCCATTGCCGTGCCATTGCTAATAAACCCCTCCTAGCCCATTTCTGCTTTCAATTACTCCAACAGCCCTGTTAACTTCTAATTGAGCAGCTGCTTCATTGAGGGAGAGGGGCTGGAGATAAAAACCAAAACAGAATCGGAGGGATTTGGGCCTATTTTTGCTTTATGGATGTCATTAGGAGACAAAATTGTTAATTCACCTAAGGAGTTCGTCACCGCACTGACAGACGTTGGGTTTTCCCTGGGAGCCCTGCCAGTGACGGCACTTTTCCTTTCCCCACCCCGACACATTGCCATTTGGAGCTGGAGCCACGACAGTGCCTGTTATTATACCCCAATATTTGCAACAGCTGAGGAAAGGCCTCCCAGTTACTTCTTTCCAAGTACCCGTGGCGCCGGGATGCGGTGCGGCCTCGCCAGGGCTGCTGGCACGGTCAAGCTCCTTCCTCCTCCACGGAGTATCCCACCACGGCACCCTGCGCTTAGGGCGATGCAAATACCCAAATACCCCCACCTTGAGATCTGGGAGACCCCCCCCCGGTCCCCTCCCAAGGGATTCAGAGGGAGCTAGCTAGATTCTCAGCTCCATCTCAAAATGAACATTTTTCCCTCCAGTTCCGACCTCGTTTAATTCCTCACATCAAGGAGGAACCTTGTACTCGGTGTTTGCATCACGGTAACACCTCCGGGGACCTTAGTGGGACTGAGGAAAGTCCCTGCTGCCAGGAGTGACAAGGCGGTGGGTAGTGCTGAAAGAGAGGAGAGAGAAGTGACAGCGCGGGAGAGCCGCTCTCCCGTCACTCGCAAGCTGTCAGTCCCGGAGCTGGGGATGCGGAGGAGAGCCCGGGCTCCCGAGCCCTACTTTGGTGCCTTCCTTCCAGAAATGGTGGGGAAAAGCCAGGCTGGTGCCGGAGGTCTCTTCCCCGGGGCCGGAGATGCTGTTGGTCCCAGTCTGGGCGGCGTGGTACCCGGCATGGCGATGCTGCAGAGCCCACGCTGCGGTACCAGGACACAGCAGGGATGGGGACAGCGTAGCAAAGGCAGCGTTAACCCCAGCAGGTCCCTTTCTGGGGGACATTTGTGCTCTCTCACTGCCCATCCCTAATGCTGTGGGTTCAGGAGCAGCCCTCTGAGAGGAAGACACTTCCCTCCAGCCCTGCTGCTCCCAAAAAACCTGCTTTTGGAGACCAAAGCCCCACTGAAAGCCCACGGAGAGCAGCTGCAGGTCACTGTGCGGTACGTGGAGCCCAGGCGGGGCTGGCATCGCCCCAGTAAAGCCACCCTGAGCCTGCGGACATCCACCCCCTCCGCTCCCACGTCCTTTGCCGCACGAAGTCGGGCACCAGCATCCTGTTACCAAAAAGGCTAAGCCTCCCCTAACCCTGTGTTTAGACTGCTTGTTGGGTCCTCGGGTGATGTAATACTGGGTTTTGCTGGTATTGATGCCCCACGGCAAAGCCAGGGCGAGCTCAGCCTCTGCAAACACCCACCATGAGCAGGAGAGAGGTGGCGAAGGTGGGTTGAGAAAGTAGACAACGTAAAGGTGACCTCTTCCCAAAATGGAGAAAGACGCAGAAGAGAAAATCATAATCACTGCCAAGTGCGTCCGCAGGAAAAGAGAAAGAAACGACTATTTTATTTGAATAATAACCATCAATAATACATTGCTTAGAAGCTGCAGAGGACTGCAATTAAAAAAAGCATTGCATTCCCTGAGCAAAATCTAAATTATTCCTCACAGCTTCTCCGCTCGCTGAGTTATATTAAAATGAAGCGGTTCCTGGTGCGGCGTGGCGCGGCAGAGCTGGGGAGCCCGGGTGGAAGGCATAAAAGAAGAAAAAACGCGAGGAGAAAGAAGAGGAGCCCTAATGTAGGGGGTTATAAATATTTTACAGCCAAGGAGGAGTGGGGAGCCACAGATATAGATGAGATTGCGGGCGTCCGTGGTGGGAGGGAGGAATTAATCACATCAACAGAGGAGAAACTTTTCTGGAGGAGCACATGCCCACACCCACAGCCGAAACGGCTCCGGAGGGTGTCTGGGTGCCGGGCACGGGCGGTTTTGGGTTTGCTCTGGAAGGCGCAAACGTGACTTGGTGATGGTGACCTACCTCTGCCGGGTGCTGCGGGCAGTGCACCGGGTGACGGAGGCACCGTCGGTTCCTCGGGAAACACAGAGTGCAAATATTTACCCGGAAAATCCCAAGAAACCGCACAGGTGGGGCTGGAAATGCTCCAAGTGGGCAGGATCCCAGTGCAGGAGCGAGATAACACCGCCGCACCTCGCACCCCGACATTCGCAGGGCAAACACCAGCGGGCAACCCCTCCTATGGCTCTCTGAACCGCGGCTCCGCTACGCAGAGAGGAGCGAACGGGCCCAGGGGACCTCCTGTCCCAGAGCAAACCCTGAGGCAGCTCCGCGTCCTCCCTGGAGAGCATCAGCAGAGCTGGGGCCGAGGGAGGTCAAGGAACCTCCGAGCTGACCGGAGCCAGCGCGGGAGGCTGCGGCGTATCCGAAACCGCGGTGCACGGTAGGACCAGGGCCACCGTGTTTCCTCAGCTCTTAGCCCGTGCTTCCCAGCCATCCCAGGCACTTCTCAGCGACAGGGACATCCCCATCATCTTTGCCTCCTTCCTCCGCAGGCTGAGCAGAGGGATAATCCCGCAGGCAGCGTGGGACCCCCTGTTCCCAGCTCCAAGCCTGGTCTCCATCCAGCATGGTCCTGGGTACCACCGGAGTGCTGCTCAGTGGCACTGGCCCCAGCCATCTCCCCATCCACGCTGGCTGGAAAAGCTGGGTGGCACCTGCTGGGAGCCTCTGCAGGTATTAAAACCCCTGCACCTAAGCGTGCCTCTTTAAAAATTAAAGCCTCGGTGAGAAAGAAAATGAGTCATGACAGGGAGAGATGAAGCTCACGGCATCTGCAAATTGCTGAAGGAAGGAGAGCCAGCAGCAGGGCCGTGGCCATCTCTGATGCATCGGGCGAAAGGGTGGAGATTGAACGGAAAGCAGCCGGAGCATGGGACACCCGACGGGGTGTGCTGGGGGAGCTGGATATTTGGCTGATGGCCACTGTGCGGGCAAGGACACCTTCCCCAAAGCTGTGAAGATGCCGAAGGCTCTGTTGCCCCCAAAACCAGACCCAACCTCCTGGCCGCTGCTGCTTTCTGCTAAAGTGTGAGACCCCGCACTGCAGCTGGCCCCAGGGCAGAGGGTGGTGCAATTACCTCAAATCCTGACACTGCAACGCCTGATACTGACACAGGAGCTGGAACAGCTCGCGCTGCAAATATGGCACAGATGTATCTCTTCTGCAAGACGTGCATGTGTCTCACATCAGCGGTGACGCCAGCAACTTATTTCCCCGCTGACTGAGATGGCTGTGACGTGTGAACCTGCCCTTAATTTCCAGTGGCACCAATATGTTTCCTTCCTTCCTTTTTTTTTTTTTCCCCTCTGCCAGCTCCAGTTTGCTCCATGTAGGACATGACAGGCAGCGATAAAGCACTCTGAGTGATGCTGGGAGGCCCAAGGGCTGGCACATCCTAGGCTCCCGAGGAGCAATTAGCTAACGGAGGCCAAGGGCTGGGCTGGCAGCTCACAGTGAACCCGGGTCACACATGACACATCGCATACATAAAGGATGTGTATGTGTCAGTCTAGAGCAGAGCTCCAAGCAAAAAAAAAAAAAATACAATAAAATAAAAATATAAAAACCAATGTTTGCTTCAGGGAGGGAAGCCAAGAGCGTGTAGGCAGGAGGGTGAGCGAGCATCCCTCCCTCAGCCCGAGGAGCACGCGGCTGCGCTCCAGCCCAAGGGGATGCTGCAGCAGACAGGACAAGGGACGAAGCTGGATGCCCTTCTGCAGGACTGGGATGCTCTGTATTTCTGTTTAAGGGTGCACATATCCAGGACACAAGCCCGTGGCCAGGACACCCCTGTGCTCGGCTGGCCGGTGCAGCGGTTACCAGGGCCGTGCGCTGTGTGGTCCGGCAGGCGCGGAGCTCTGCACATGTATTTGTAAATACATTAAGCCCATGGTTTGCAGAGGAAGATGTGAGCCAAGCGCCTGCAATCGCCTGCGCGGGAGCATAACCTTTGGGGAGCGAAGCCTTTGCACTCTTTACTGAGCTCAGCAGAAATTGTTCTGCTCTGCCGAGCTGGAAATTGGCTGCAAATACCATCGCTCAAGCATCGGGTCTGAAGAATAGTTTCTCCGTTCCGTCATTAGCTGTGGGCACCCCCCGAGCAGATGGGGAGGAGGAAAAGGACTGATGCGGTCCCTCGGGCCCACCGTGGCGGCAGGTGGGGACTCAACTCTGCCCATGCAACCTCAGGCGTGGGAGGAAACACGGCCAGGAGATGTCTGCAGAGGGGAGGAGACAGATGCCTGTGTGCCATCAAGGAGGACCAGGAAGGCTTGAGCCCTCCAGCCCTGCCAGACTCACAGCTCCATCACTTATCCTGCGTCCTGGTCCCCCTCCGACTAATTTCCTTCCTCCTGTGTCCATCCCTGCGTACAGCCCTTTTCCTCTCCGCAGAATCGGGAACGTGGCTTTCAACCCAAACCCCAAAGGAGACGGCGTGGCCGCAGGATCAAGACCGCTCCCTCCGGCATCCCAGGCTGTCGGTGTCCCGCTTTTGGATTTTTGGATACATCGGATGCTTTTGGCCATTCATTATCAGCTGAGGAGCAGCACCACGGCGTTGGGCAACGGAGCCAGACGCAGCCTGGCCGGTAGCGTCACTCAGGCGATGTCTTTAGAGGGAGAGGGCTCGGCGGCGGCCGGAGAGGCCGGTGGCGTGGGCAGCGCTATCTGCCCGCGATGACTAACTCGCTCCCCAACACACCCTCTGCTCCGGCGCTGCGGCAGCAACCGCTATCAGAAAGCAGAAGCTGGTTCCTTCCCTCTTGCTCCCCACTAAGATTTTCCAGTGACTGATCCTTCTGCAGCGCTAACAGAAACTTGCCCAGTCCCCAGCCTTTTCTACTCCTCAGTGTTTGTTTTTTGTCATTTTTTTTTCCCATCCAGCTGTCTTTTAGCATCATCTACCCTGCACTAGCTGCGCTCAGAAGACGAGCGTCATCTCTGGCGTTGCCTTCGAGCAGGAGACGCGCTTGGTTCTGCTTCTAGCGTCTACCAGCATGGGAGACCCGTGAGGACAAGCGCCTCATTCCCCTGCACCCAGCTCGGACGTGGCTCTTCAGGGTCTCCGGTGACAGGGAGCCAGCCCTGGGCACAGCACAGTACAAACCGCAGCCCAGCACAAGGGCAGGGGCATCACGGGCACGGCTCTGCTGAGGATGGGCTCCAGAGCCAGACCTGCCCAGCCAGGCACCCCGCAGCCTCCGGCCACCTTCACCTCATCTTTTCCAGCAGCGAAACGACTCCCAGCCAGGCTGAACCCAGCCCAGCTCCTCGGCCAACGCAAAGCCCAGCAGAATCTCCAGCTCCATGCCTCGCCCAGCCTGCTTCCTCCAGCACTAACTCAGCATTAATCAACTCCTCAATCATTAATTAAAAAGCCCTACAGACTGCAATCCCCAGCCCATGCTCAACAAGAGGCAAGCAGCAGCCAAAGAGCTCTCCTAGTGCTTGTTCCCTAAATCTGTTCCTAATTAGGAGTGGACTTACCCCCGCAATTAATTGCTGGAGTCATTCATTAGGTATCACAGATGATCTCTTTGGAAAAGGAGGCAGCAGAGTGGATAATCAGCTCATTACGAATCAAGAGAGTCAAAATGGTGGTGAAGCCTCTGTACCTGGCCAGGGGACAGCGGAAGCTGGAGGTTTCCAGCAGAAAACTCCTGGCTTTGGGACAAGTGGGAGTTGGAATTTTTTTTTTTTTTTTTCCTGCATGGCGCTGAGAGTGCTGCAGAGACGATGCTCCGGATGCCGCCAGCCCCAGGGGCTGTCGCTGCAGACCAAGGAGCTGCACCCAGCGCGACGCAGCGCTCGTGTCCCCGCTTACCCCAGCCCCACGTCCCCAGCCGCCCGCTCCTCGTCACCGCGTCCAAGCCCCAAGGGGAGCTGGGGCTGAAGCAACCCTTCCAAAGCAATTACTCCGAGCTGGCTGTTTTGACTCATCTCCAGGTATCAGCAAGGCTTGCGGAGAGCGCTCTGCCCAGGACCAGTGCAGGAATCCCATTTTCTCCCGGCATTCCCGCTGAACACAGGGGTTTTTCCCCCCATGTTGTGGGCACTTCCTGGGAAATCAGCTGGGTCAGCTCACGTAACTCGGCATCAGGGAACGTCCCCCGTCATGTGGCCTGGCAGGAGGCACACAGTGACACAGGCCGAGCGTGAGGAGACCACAAGCCCTTTCCTAACCCCGCCTTGAGCTAAGTTAAGCTCTTCCGTGCCTCAGTTTCCCCAGCTCCCCACCACCCTCCTCTCCCGCGCCGCAGGGTGCGTAAGGCACGGGAAGCTCGTTGGCTGCAGTCGCTGCTGAAAGCGTCGCGTGCTATTATGAGCTTTAAGGGAAGTTCAAGCGTTTCTGTGCCTCAGCATTTAATTTTTCCCTCCTAATACAATCTGCGTGGAAACAAATTACCCCTTCTACACCCAGACCCACCCAGGAAATGGCCACCCTGCAAGTGAAAAGGCCACAGGGCCATTCCCCCAAGGCTCTCAGCAGGCAGAGGCTGCAGTTATAGTGGGGTTTTTTTCAGTTTTACCATATTCAGGCTGTTTCGGTGATGCACGAGCTCCGTGCCACCTCCACCACAGCCAGGTCACCACGAGGGGCTGGAACCCTTGGTGCCTTTGCTACCAAAGCAGCTCACTGGTTTCTCAAATGAAGATGCTTAGAGGAAAGGAAAAAAAAAATAATTAAAAAATGTGTTAAGTGACAGGAGTTGAGCTGCATTCTGGGCTAATGGCTGGTGAAATTACATTAAAAAATGGAGCAAAGCAAACCCTGGAAGGTAGAAGACTGTAAACAGCAAGAGAAACTGGGACGCAACTTCTGAGCAGCAGCAGCTGTTTGCTGCTGGTTGACGGGGAACCGTGGGTGACTCAGGCTGGGGACAACTAAACAGTTCCGGCTCTCCTGGGAACTGGTTCGACTCCAGGCACTGGTGACCAGTGCCACGGTGATGGGCTCTCTGACAAAGATCTGGTGGCTCTCCGCCCTGCTCTTAGTGGGGACAGATTTTCACATACAGCAGCAGCTCCAAGCCTGGCCAGCCTCACAAAACTGCACTTCCCACCCTAGCAGCTGAACATCCAAACACTTTCCGGTCACCACGAGCCAGGATGGGGCTGAACCGATCGGTTCTGCGGTCCATCGCCAAGTCCTTAGGGGAGCTCCAGAGGAGGGTTATTTGCTGCTCCTGTCTGGAAGCTGATGAGGCAGCTGAGGACAGCGAGGATACGCTGGAGAAAGCTCAGGACAGCGCTCGGACGGGGAAGCGGTGTCCCCTAAACATCCCCTTCAGCCCCAAGGCAGCACCTGGGCAGATGGACGGGTGGCGAGGAGACAGATGAATAGATGGCGCGAGGAAAGCAATGAAGAGTGGAGACAGTTGGGCAGAAGAGGGACAGAAGCGGGCAGAGTGACAAGGGCACGGCCAGACAGACGGCTGCGTGGCCAGAAAGGCGGCGGGTGCAGGGTCTGCAGATGGAGGGGATTAGGATGGGCAGCGGCAGCGTGCAAGGCGCACGCTTACCCACGCTACCTCTGGAGCGGAGAGCCACCTGATGAGTAATAATAATGAATTCTGATGATGAATAAGCGTTCAGGCTCAGCTGCGCTTTCATGCCAGACTCGCAGGGGCGGAGGGAACAAGGTCTGCTGCAGCCCTGCCTGCCTGCTGCCTTCCCTGGCCCCGCGCCTCCGCCAGCCCCGAGGCCACCAGGACATTAACCTGCTTTTCCATCGGCGGCTGCCGGCCACGTCAGCCAGCTTTTAATTAGCCCCAGCACTTCCGAGCATCCCCCGGCAGCCCGTTTGGGAAGATCCGGGGGCTGGCAGAGCCCAGCCTTACGGCCAGAGCCTGCAGCTGAGACCCGTCACAGCTTGGTGCCAGGTCTCCAGCGGAGCTCCACTCTCTGCCTGCCGCTCATGCGCCCCCAAACCTGCCCTGTCCCCCTTCAGAGGGCATCCCCTCAACAACTGCTGCCATGCCAGCCTTTCTGAGCGCTTGCTGCTCCCCTGGCCCTGAGCTGGGACAGTGCCCCGACCCACGGCTGGCGGTCGGAGCAGCCAAGCCGCGAGGAAATCTGGTGCGTCTCCCGAAGCCTCTGCTCCCGGAGCCCTGTGATTATGGGAATTTCTCTTTCCTTTTCTTCACTTTAATTTGCAGCCTCTGCAGTTGCAGAGCTGCACTCCTCCCAGGAGGAGCAGGTCCCTGGGTGGGAGGGGAAGGCACCCACCCTGCCAAGACCCAGACCCCAATGCAGAGCATCCATCCCTCGACCCCCTCTGCAAACCCTTCGCACCCCAGCCATCGGTTTTCTGTGGTGCGTGGCTACCCATGCCCAGCCCCACACGCCTCTCGAGGGATCTTGGCAGCAGGCGCTCACTCCTCAGCAACTAATCCTGCTCCTCACCACCGGCCAAGGGCTGCCAGGAATAAACACATCCACGAGCCCGCCTGCCACATGCCTTTCCATAAGGGGAGCGGAGGTGCCGCTCTCTCCCGACTCGCTTCCAGGTTGGTGGGTCACTGGGGCCAAGCGGGGAAGGGGCAGCGGGGGCTCCTGCAACGCCCAGTGTCTGCTGGGCAGCCTTTGCAGGGTGCTCAGGGTGAGAGCCTGCCCGCAGTCCCCATCCTTCCAAATCACACCCCACCCTCAGCAGAGCATCACCCTCAGTCGGTGCAGCATCTCACTCACCTCCCCTGCATCCACCAGCAGAAACTGACCCGGTGGTCACAGCACTGCATGAGCTGACTGCAAAGAGGCCATTAAATAAATTAACTAACGAGAGTGTTAATTAGAGATGAGAAGGCTCTGGGAGAGCAGGAGGAAGGCAGAGGAGCTGGCTGACCTGCGCACCCCCAGCAGAAGGGCAGCCCTGGCTGGGGGACCACCCCCATAGGCAGCTCTTGCTGCGGTGGGGACACAGTGGGGGGTGGCTGGGACCCCCACATGATGCGGCGGGTTCCAGGTGCCACCTCACCCATCAACAGGGATGCCCCTGCGAAGGCACTGTTCAAAGCATTGCTTCCAATACCCGTCTGTTTTCCCATCCTGCCATGGAGACGCCTCCTTATATAAACCCTGTTAAGTAGGACGGCCTTTTATATCTCTTTCTGCCATCGCTGCCGGTGGCTCTGCAGGCTCCAGGCCTCTGAACCATCCCCACCGCCTGCTTGGCAGCCGAGGGGAAAAGCAATCGGAGCACAGGCAGCCTGGCTGCCCTTGTGCCCAGCCCCGTGCCACAGCCCTGCCAGCGCCGGAAGGGGCTGCGCCCAGCCCAGGCACCGGTCACCAGTGCTGGCTGGGTTCGTCCAACACCACGTCAGGTCACAGAGGGCTGTGGGATGGCTTCAAGCTGGGAATAAGTGGTGAGGAATTAATTGAAGTGGCTGAGTTCCTGCAATGCCCTCCCCGGAGCAGGGGAGATGGAGGGGATGAGCGTGAGATGGTGGCACGGCCACACTCAAGTGCCTTTTGGTTCCCCCAAGTTCAGCAATGAGGGCTCCATCATTGCGGCAGCCCCCCGCCCGGGCCAGCAGCCCCTGGGACCGTGGCATCCCCTAATTCACAATCATTCATGGCTCCCTGTGGCCAGAGCATCCCCTCCTCGCTGCCCGCTCCGTGCCTCCGCACTGCCTTTTCTCCAGCCCTGTCAGCCATCGAAAGTGACAGCTTTAACAAGGGTAAATTTTTGATGAACAAGCCATTAAATATTTGTGGCCATTGCATGAGCTTTCAATTATTCAGCATAAAAATGCAGGCAAGGTGCAGGCAGCTCGGGCAGCGGTGTCCTGGGCTGCCGGGCTCTCCCTGCGGCGGCAAAGGATGCGGTGGCTGCGTGGGACATGGATGTGCTGGGGATGGCCAGGGAGCCCGGGCAGAGCCAGCTAGAAACCCTCCAGCCCACACCGTGGGGAAAAAACTCCGGAGAAGAAGCCGCTTCTCCGGCAAAATCATTTTAATTCCCATGAGAATTCTCCTAGGGAGAGAGAAACCTTGCTGGGATGGAGGCAATGCTGCGACGTCTTGCTGCAAACTTAAATTTGCCCGCTCCTGGGTTTTTCACCATTCCCTGGATTTCTGGATTTGCTGCTTTGGCCACAGAGTCACCCCCAGCAGCGCTGCTCTGGGCTCATGGTGCGTCCTCGTCCCCAAGGCGTGCTTTGTGGGGACACCGGGAGCTGGCACGCCGATTCCCCTCTCCCAGGCTGGACAAGGCGGAGATTTCCATTGCTTCCAGCTCTGGGCTGGTCCCGCAGAGCTGGTGGGCTGAGTAGGGGTGTGAGCTGTCTACGAGGAGAGGACAGACATCTCTGCTCATCTCCTGCCTGGGCAAGGTTTGGGAAAGGCAGGAAAAGGAGCAACGCGCTGGACACTCAGAGGATGCTCGTCATGCTCTCTGGATGCCCAAGGCCACAGCTCGTCAGGGCGCTGGCCAAAGTCATCGCTGCCCCGCTGGCTCCTTCCTGCCCCGCGGGACGGGGCTCGGCACGACACGCACGCGGCCGGCCAGCGTCACCCGGCGGGAGAGCAGCGGGTGGGTCCCCAGGGGGAGTACCTCGGGCCATCCTCAGGATGCCAGCAGCTCCGCTGGCTTCCCAGCTGACGATCAAACCCTGAGGGTTGTTTGAATCAAAATCCCGTTTGCAAACGCCAGCGTTTCCCCACAAAAGAGCAATGCAGAGCTGTGACCAGCCCCAGCCTGGGAACACCCCAGGGCCGCATTGTTCGCCGAAGCAGGGGCATCCCACCCTGGGCACGCTCCAGCCTGGGTGTTTCTTGTTTCCCTACCGAAGCTGCCGCTCGCGTTTGGTTCCCATCACTGAAGGATGTTTAACAGCTCCCGCATCTCACCCCGCCTCTGCCCGCTTCCAGCTTTCGGCAGAAGGACGTCAGCATCCACGGGGAGCACTGGGGAGGTGCAGAGCATCCCCGATCCCCCTCATCCCTCGCTGCAGCCAATGGGGAGAGCTGGTCCTACTGCAAATGTGGCTGCGTTATGGAGGGAGCTCATTATTGCACTGGGGCTCCGTCGGGGTGCTGCTCATCAGCTGATATTGGGTGCACAGACACCACCCAAACCTGCACCCCACTGAACTGGGGCACCCGCTGCAGCAGGGCTGCTCCCGCTCGGTGCTTTGCAGTCGGCCGGTCCTGGAACGTACCTGGGGGAAGCAGCCAAGAGGCATAAAATCCCTGCTGAGCCTCTGCCAGCCGGACGAGCGGCAATTAAAACAAAATGATTAATCACAAACAGTGAGCAGCTATAAAACTTTCCAGTAATAGGAGTGAGAGCGGGATAAGCAGCTGAAGAGGCTCCTGGCTGCAGCAGAGGGGCGGCGCTGAGTTTCCAGCGGGGTTTAGGAGATGAGCGCTGCTCCCGCCGAGGGCAGGGACGGTCCCCGGCTCCTCACAAAGTGCTGAGCTCCCTTTTGCCTTCAGACAGATACAAGCTTCTTGGCTGGAGATGGCGATGCTCGCTGGGCGGGATGCTCTTCGCCGCGGCGCCCGTGACGTTGCCGTCGGCTCGTGCCGGGTGCTGGCGCCCACCGATAGCGGACGCTTGGGCAGGGCGTATTTCGGATCGCTTTTCCCCGAGCATCGCTGGGCCCCGAACTGCATCCCTGCTTGAGGTCTGCTCAGAGCCCAGGGTGCACATGTGTGCAGGCGTGGGAGGGCTGGCAGCGCAGAGACCGAGCATCCCGCCGGGCTGCTCACGCCTGCCATCAGGTACGCAAACTTTCTTACCTTCGAAGAAAGGAAACCCAAGGATTAGCTGGGCTCTTTCATTGCCATGACAACCCTAAAGCATTTATCAGAGATAATTGCTGAGAGGCCGGATCCTGACCCATGCCGGGTACCACACTGCGGCAGGATGCCTTCTGCCCCTTTGCTCCTCTTGTCTTTGACACCTGCGTCTTCTGAGCATCCCCATCCCGGTGCAGCTGGGCTGGAAACTGCAAACAGAGGCCGAGGACGCCATTCCCAACACCCTCCTGTTGCTGGGAGGTGCTGGGAGGGCCGGAGCAGGGCTCCTGTGAGGGCTGAGGGAGGGATGCTCTTTCCATTTGATACGCTGGTTTAGTAGAGGGTCGGCCATTCTCCCCAAGAGCCCGCCCGCGGCAATTGAGCCGCATCGCCGTGGTGGGAAGGAGAATCCATTTCCAACACTTTATTATTCTTATTGATAATAATTTTAAAAATTGCCTTAAAATGGTGGTGCTGACCTTGGCACAAAGTGCGTGCTGGGACTCAGCCCTGGTTGGGGTAAATGGGATTTTTGGATCCATCTCAAGTCATTAACTCCTCCCAGCCAGTCATTAATTCCCAGGAAATGTCCTATGACTTGGATCGCCGCTGCTTAATTAATACAGGCTCCCATCCCCAGGAGCCTGGGGCCAAATCCTGAAGTCATTCCCTACAAAGCTTCGCCTTGGCTGCCGGAGCTGCTCCTCAAGCCCACGGCGTCTGTGGTGCCAGCGGGAGCCAAGCCGATCCTGAGGGATGTGAGCGCTGCGTGATGTGGATGCTGGGGGATGTGGGTGCTGCAGGATGCGGATGCTGTGGGACGCGGGTGCTGCAGGATGTGGGTGCTGTGGGTGCTGATGGGGCCAGCAAAAAACTACCCACAGCTTGGAGCCACAAACAGTGTTTTGTCGTGGGTTTGAACACCACGTCACAGCCAGGGCAACCTCTCTGAGGCATCAGCATGACCCTGAGCAGCGCGATATATTATCCTAACAACACAGAGTCGCACGGGGAAGCCTCCACACATGCTCACACTCCCTCCATCCCCAGCAAGGGATATGCAGCAAACGCTTCTTTCTTCGCCTCTCTCTTCCAGCAGCTCTCACGCCGTTAGCTTTATCCCCCTTCGCTCATCAAAAATAGAACTTGCAACACCGTCTCTTCCCCTCTCTCCCCTGCCCTCGTCTTTCATAATCCCTTTTCTTAAAAGAGAAATAAAACCCCATTCATCACAATAATGATTTTTATTTCCAAGCGTAGCTGGTGATTTATGGACCTGCTTCCCGAAGCCGCTCACTCTCCCGCAGCAGAAATAGATGAAAGCGTTTAGGGGTGGGCTGGGGGTGCCGGGGGGGACACACGGGGATGGGCAGGAGGGAGATGTGGGGACACGGCGGGTGGGCACGTGCCAGCGAGTCCCGTGACAGCACGAGCTGGAAGAACAGCTTAAAATAAAAGCGGTGGTTTGATAGAAAAAGGGAGATGCTGCCCATCCAACAGCCCGAAATGAGCCCCTGGTGCCGCGTGGATGCAGGAGCATCACGGGATGCAGGAGCCCGCACAATCCTGACCGTACCCTGTGGCACACGGCGCGGGCTGGGCAGCGCTGCCCGACCCTGCTGGCATTTCAGGCCGTGGGGACAAACAAACCTGTAAAACCCGAGCGATGCGGGGCCATAAATCCCCCACGTGAACCCGCAGGGTGGGCTGAGGAAGGTCACGCTGCCTAGCATTTCCCCCCCACGCCAATAGCCGGTGGGCAGAGGCGACGCGGGGCTCAAATATCGGCAGGGTTTTGGTCGGGGAGCGGTTGCAGCGCTGGGCAGCTGGGCAAAATCCCATCAATCCCATCCCACTGGTCGTGCCATTGCCCATCCGCAACCTCTCAGGCCACTTGAAGCCTTTTGAGAAGACCCTTTACCAGCCCCACTGCAGATGCCTCCAGACCTTTCCCAGAATCACTGGTCATTTGGCAAATTTAGGCTGCCTGTATATTTATTTTTGCCTGCATTTATTTGCCTGCATCTCTCTTTTTTTTTTTTTTTTTCCTGTTTATCCAAAGTTATGGCTCGATTTCAGGAGTTAAAGAAAACTCAATTTATAAATAGTTTGCTCAAAGCACCGCTTTCCAGAAACGACAGAAGTCAGCTCCCAGCGAGTGCTGCTTCCCCAGGGATGGGTCCTTGCAAGGAGAGGGGAGGTTTCCATCATTCCCACATCATCCCCACAAACAACATCCAACCTTCCCGAGAAAGTCAGCCGGAGCGTTTTGGGCGGCTGCCGGTGTTGTGGCCAGCACATTCCCCTGCTCCAAGCATGACGGTGGAACCACGGCGGCTGGGGACAGCTTGAGCGGAGAAGCAGCATCCCCGCTCCGCACAGGGCGCGTCACCCGGCTTCGAGCGGCCGAGATGTCCCCAGGTCGGCGTGTGATGCTGGTGCTGGGAAAGAGATGGCGAAAGGAGAAAATCCTTGGGGAACGGTCACTGTTGGAGTGCCCCTGCCTCTCCTCCCGGCGTGGTGAGCCCGGGTTGGTCACAGGAGAGCCAGGCTGCTGCTCTTGTCACCCCTTTTAAGGCTGTCGCTGTTGTCCCTGGGCGCCGCAGGGCTGGGACCCGCTCCAGGAGGAGGGCGGCCGCGTGCCCATCGCTCCTGCTGAGCCGGGGAGCCAGCCAGCGTTAACGCACCAGGCCATCCCATCCGGACTCCCTCTATACCCTTGGGCAAAGCCTCTCCCTGAGCCAGCGGGACCAAACCCCCCCCAAATGCTGGAGGAGACCAGGCCGGGGCGGAGGAGCCCGGCATGCTGCCGCTTGCGTCCCAAGCCGGCCTCTTCCAGAGGATGAGAAGTGATGCAGCCAGACACAAACCTTCCAAGGAGACGGTTTCTTCCAGGACAGGGTTTTTGGGTGACCTCTGGAAATGGACATCTCGAGCCAGACCATCTCATCACACCGCGTGCTTCCTGAAGCCATCCCGAAGGATTCGGCACCGGGAGGCTGGGATCCAGCCCCGCTGCCTCTGCTGAGCACACAGGCAGGGTCGCCCAGCTCCCAGGACAAGTCCTTAGGGACAAGCCAGCCCTTAGGGACAAACCAGGAGAGGCACGGCCACTCTTATTTTATTTTTTTTTCCCCCTTCATAGGCTAAAAAGCAAAAGCAAGCGCATAATTTTTATTTACTGGGGGGGGGTTTGGAAAAGTCGCATCATTTGGATCGGGTTTTCAGGACACGAGTCATCGGGGCCGTGCAGAGCTGATGAGAAACATATAGCGTTATGTCAAAGAAGAACCTATGTCAGCGTGAGTAATGGGAGCAATAACGAGAGCGTGCGGGATGAATCAGCTAGCAGAAGCAGGACAGAGGGCACCGCTAATGGCAAGAACATATAGCCGAGATTTGGGGAAGAACAGGTCCATCGCAAAAGCCGACTGGCACTGGAGGAAGCCAGGTGGATCCAGGCAGCCCAGGGCTCTGCCAACCTCTACGCCACTATCCGAGCGTGCCAGGACACCGGCACTACTTTTATGGCCCGATTTTCCTTCTGACCTCTTTCCCCTTGCTCAGAATTACTGAATTTCTAGGGCCAGGCTGGCATTTCTCCAGGCCGAGCACCCCAGAGGCATCTAGGGAGCAGCAGCAGTTAATGGGCATATCTGCACCAGAAAACCACCCGGCGAATCCACGGATCAAGGATAAATCCTAAAAAGCTAAGGGCTGGGACACCGAGAGCTCTGCGGGGTGCCCCGGAGAAGCCCTTCCCTGGGCAAGCGTCCCATCCCTTCAACGGTGCACGGAGAGCCAGCGCCGCGGGATGGGGACCGGCATCCCCATGCGCATCCAGCGCCTTATCTCGTGCGGATCTTCGTCCGTCAGGATTCTGGTTCCTGCAGCGATGCAAGAAATAGCGCTGCTGATAACCAGGACCGCTACTTTCCAGGCAGCAAGGACCACTGCTTGGCATCCTACGGGGACCCGACCCCTCCCGGGTGCCAGCCGGGCACCCCTCAGTGCGCGCTTTCGAGCAGAGGATGCTGTGGGGCGAGCGGGACCCGAAAGATCCCAAATCCGAACATCTCTTCCCTCCCTCTGCAAAGCTTCAGATCACAGCTCCTCTGGGTGCCCTCAGCCGATTTCCCAGACCAAAAGGCAGTGCCCGATGCCCATCTCTCCTGTCAGCGTTTCCCCACAGCCCCAGCTCCCGGCATCCTGAGGCTGGACACGGACCTTCAGCTTTTAAACCACTTTTCTGGCTCTCTGGCCCCTGAAGCCAGCAAGCCAGGAAATCTTGCACACCAAGGCAATAAAACCCCTCGAACACCCGTATTTCGAGCCACCAAATGCACGAGAGCCAGCTCCCAACGCCCCTTGCACCGCCGTCCCACGCAGCAATTAAATACACAAATATTTGCTGCAATCTGTTTTCTATCTCCGCGTCCCTCCCGGGCTCGGCTCGCCCCTCCCAGCCCGAGGAACGCCGGCATCTGCTCCTGCTTAAAACATGCTTCTGCAAACTCCGTGGCTTGTTCCAAAAAAGGAGGGAGATGGGGGAAAGACAGCACTTGGCTTTGCTGGCTTTTGTGTTTTGTTGGGGGTTTTTGTTGGCTTTTCAATTTTTTTTAAAGGAGGGTTCGTTACTTCTCCCTCTCTCTTTCTGTTCCTGCTCAGTATGGAAAGTTTTGCTTCAGCTCAGCCTTGTGACTGGAAAAAAAGCCAGTTCATCACAGCAGAACAAGGGGGCTGTTTCTTCTTTCTTTTTTTATTCCCGAGTTCTTCGGAAAGCGGTTTTGCAGGGAGACTGCCGGGGGAAGGCAGGAGAGAGGTCTCTGGGGAAACCCCTGGTGATGACCTGGGCTTGAGAAATGATGAGGAGCAAGACGTGGTGGGGATTCATCTCAGCGGGTTTGGGGGCACAGAACCATCACAGAGGGGATCAGCATCCCACCGGCCGTGGCACAACCATCACCCTCTCCAGCAAAAATCTACGCCAGTGTTTGGGGCCGGCACCGGGGATGCTCTGCCTGGCAGGCGTCTGGGTCAGCCCCCGGAGAGCGGATCCCAAGATCACAGGTGTCGCTGGGTGTTTGCTCGTGCACGGACACACACACGCGCGAGGGTGGCGGGAGGGCTCAGGGCAGGGGAGGTGAGGGGATTTGCCCCGGGTGGCAGCGTGGGCTGCGTCAGTGCTGAGCAGATACTCCGTCTGCTGAGACCTGGTCCAGGGTTTTAACCCCGGCTCTGCGTTTCTTTCCCTGGATTTCCCAGGATGGTTTGGGGAAGGTAACGCGCTCTCTCGTCTTTCTGTTCCCCCAGATTCCTCCCTTGGCTGCATCCCAGCTTTGCATCACCACCGAATTTCTGTGCTTTCCACATCTAACTTCACCCTGACAGGGGGGTGTCACAGGGGGAAGGCAGAGCCAGCAGACCCCTTCCCACCTCCCCTCAGCCCTTGGGGACTAGGCAGGGATCCCCATCCCCGGAACGTGACCACAGCCCTTCCCAGGACAGGCAGGGCTCGTGGCCAGCTTCCCGCTGCAGGCACAGACGCTCCTGCCCCAGGTGCCTGCGCTGGCGGAGCCGGAGAATGTCACAACGGCAGGAGCTGGCACGAGCTGTGATACGGGGACCCCGGGGGACAGCGACACGCTTGCGTCACGGATGACAACACCGCGCGGCCTCAGCATCGCTACTCAGACCCTCCCCGCCACCGGAAAATACCCCAGCGACTACCAGAGACCTCTTGAGCCTCGTCAGGCTGCCAGCGCTTCCTCTCGCCCGGCGAAGGCAGGAGGAGGAGGAAGGCAGGGAACACAACAGGATGCTTGTAGAACCCTGCGGTTTGTCCATCATCGACTCTGCCTCTTCTCCCAGCTGCATCCCAAGCGCTGAGCATCTTTACCCCGCTCCGCGCCCCTGAGGGTGGGGATGCACCAGCCCTCCTCCCCCGGCCGCGGGAGCCCCAGCTTGCTGTGGGCGCACGGAGGGAGACGGCGCTTTTCCAGCGAGGAGGCAGAAAGCCAGCCCGCCGCAGCTCTCCAACCCGACAGCTATCGCTGAAACGCAGCAGAAGGACGGGGCAGAGCTTGCCAGGGCTCTGCTCAATGAACCAGCCTGTCGCTCCGGGCGGGATGCGTTTTGTGCCCGCTCCTCTTCCTTTCCCCCTTGCAGCTGCTTTAGCATCAAAGGGATTTCCCTGCGCGGGGCAGGGCAACGATCTGCTCTCGTGCTGCGTGCTCCGAGCATCGCTGGCGCAGCTCCTTGTAAAGTGTTTGTTAGTGCTCGCGTTGGAGCAGCAGGAGGAAGGGGGAGGCACAGGGAGCCGAAATAGCTCCTGGCTCTTCCTTCCATCCCTCCTCAAACCTTCCCCATCTGGAAACTGGATATCCCACTGCCAACCCATCACAGGCTCTCTAACAGATGCATTTATGGGCTTGCTATAATTTCAGGTTTCTGGTTGATTCCAAGGGAGGCATCAGACCCAAAGCAACTGAAGCGGACAGCAAAACTCAACCCCGGGTTCATACAAATGGCCCAGCCCCATCCACAGAGTGCCACCAGGCTCTGCAAGCAGGTGATGTCCCCTTCCCCGTGCCCCCAGGCTGTAAATCCCTGCACCGCTTCAGGCAAGACCCAGCCCAGACACCGCCAAGTCTGGCCGCTGGCTTTGGTTCCCTTTTCCTTGGAAAAAAAAAAAAAAAAAAAAAAATCTTGGAGCAAACTTGGAGCCTGAAGAAGTTTGCAAACAACCCCGTCACATTCTCTGAATCCTTTCCAGCTCTAGAGAGGCATTGAAAGTCTGATTAAAGAGTGGCATGAGACCTGCAAGCGGATGTAATAAAGAGAAAAGCAGGTTGAACGCTGGCTGCTCACCAACACAGCCTCCATTTCCTTGAGTTGAGCTGTTAATGCAACAGCCAGTGGGAACCCAACACTGTTTGGGGGTCCCCCCAGCCACCTCCATCCCATCTTGTGCCTGGAAAAGCTTGTGCAGGGAGAACTCTTCTCTTTGGAAGATTTCTTCAGGTCCAGAACCAAACCAGAGAGTTCTCCAGATCCTCCTGCAGCTCTGGCTGCATCCCGCTGCAAATTTGGGGAGCCCTCGCTCTGCCTCGGCATCCCTCTCAGCCAGCTGCAGCCCGCGGTCTGGGCTCCCCCTCCTCTCTGGGAAAACTAAAATCTGGAATTAAGTTATTGTTCAATTATATTTAGGGGGTGGAGAAGAGCGCAAAAATCTATGGAGATGCCAGTTTGATAAACAGAAGAAATACCACATTTGTGTATTTTATTCTGTTGTGCGTACCGATGAGGCATCCCAACGTCCCTGGCAAGCGGAGAGCAGTGCTCTCGGCTCCAGCGAGGCTCCCAAGGAAAATCACCGCGGTGCCGGCGCTCTTGACGTGCCCTGGGCTCCTCAACACAGGCTGGATTCCCAGTCGGCAATTGCAAGGTTTAAATAAGATGCAGACTGGTACGGATGGAGGTGGTCGCTATCGGAGATGTCATCCTGTGCCTCGCTGAAGGGAATTATGACTGGATCAGTGTGACAACAAGATCTGCCAGCAGTCTGGCCACAAAGCATTGCTCATCTGTACGGCAGAAACGTCCGCAGTGGACCAGACCATCCACCAGCATCCTCTCCCTGACCAAATGCTGCAGAAGTAGGATAAATCCGAGAAAATCAGCAGAAAAACGAGCTCTTCTGCCCCCACGTAGAGTCCCCTGCCAGCCCTTAATGTTCGGTGCCTGTAGATGAAGCGATTTCCACACCAGGAAGGAATTGCTGGCATTAACCATCCTGCAGCAGGATGAAAAACCATCGTCGAAAAGAAAGGGAAAAAGGACATTGTTTGAAAATCCAGACCCCAGGCTGGAACGAGTTAATCCCGGTCCGTCGCCGAGATCCTGCCCGACCGTTTCAGTCGGATTTCAGCCCCCTTTCAAAAGGGGATTTTGCAATACATTCGCTTACATTGCAAAATGAAAAGTAATTTGGAGCTGAGGAATGGATTACGCTCCGCCGAGAAAGTGTTCGACTGGGGTCTTTTGACAATTTGGAAAGCTTTCCTTCTTCTAAAAAAACATGTTGAAACAGAAATCTGTTGAAATCTGTTTTTCTATAAACATGCTGGGTTTCAACAAACCTCCATTTTCCAAGCGAAAACAATTTCTCTAAAAATTACCCAGCCGTTCTGCCTGGGACTGGTCTTGTTGCCATGGCACATGGTTAAATATTGCCCCCAAAACCTGCACAGCCCCTCGAGCCCCACCGCGCCATCCCCATGGCCGTGAACTTGCAGCAGGGCTTGGCCAGAGGCTTTTGGGGTGGCAGAGGTGGGTTTTTGCCATCAGAGGTGGGGTTTTGCCCTCAGAAGGGCGCGAGAAGCTGCTGTGGGCTGGGAGCATCGCTCCGGTTTCTCGAGGAATTCCCAGCAGAGAGGCACTAGCATCCCTCCCACAACGAGCATGCCCAGCCCCGTGGCTGCTCCAGTCCCCCCACCTCCACAGCTGCTACTCTATTTTGGGTTTATTTAAGGAAAAATTCTATAGTTTTCACCTGAAAAGCGTTTGGCATCATTTAATACCCCCAGCTGCTGGGACTCTCTCATCAGCGACTGTGAAAGCGGATCAAAGCGCAGCGGAGAGCCACCGTGGCGGAGCCACGGATCGATGGAGCCACAATTACATATTGATTCCCCCCCCCCCCGCCCCCGGCAGCTACTGTAATGCCACCAGCATTCCCCTCCCTCCCAGTCCTCACCACTCTCCATCTCTGCAAGACAAATGGGCAAGATGGGTCGGAGCAGGAATTTCCCTTGCTCGATAATCTCAGCCTTAATTTTTTTTTTTTTTAAGCTTTGGGGCAGGATAAGCAATTCCCCTGGCCACACCGAGCCCTGGCCCCTCTCTCACATTGGGTACGCCCGTCACACACATTTCCAAAGACCCAATAATTAACGGTACAAAGCCAAATTTCCAAGCCGGGGCACGCAAGGCTTTGCTGGGGACGGCAAAGAGCAAGAGCGCCGTGGTCCCTGTCCCTCGCGGGGAGGATGCTGCGGCTCCAGCTGATGGATGCACGGCATCGCCACATCAGCAGCCCTGCCCTCTCTCTCCCCAGTTCATTACCCTAATGGGGGTTATTATATTTATTACAGACTCAGCTGCCAATGCTTATTGATTCTGACACCACGGCGGTTTTAATCAGGGAGGCCAAACATGCTATTATCGGCGCGAGGGGTCACGAGCCGCCATAAAGGACAAAAACAAAGCCCTGGCAGAAGGCGATGCTGGGTGGACGCAGAGCTCGCTGGCCAAGCGTCCCCAGAGCAGGGTGACGGCGGTGGAGCTGGGAGCGAGGTTTGCTCAGTTGGAAGCCACGGAGCACCTGAGCGGCCGGTTTTCACACCTCACGCGCGCGCAGGCGCAGCCGGCCGCCTCCGAGCCGCCGTTCTCCTCTCTCCCCCCCAAACCCGGTGAGTCACCGAGAGGTTCTTATGCAATAGTCGGGGGGGGAAAAAAAAAAAAAAAAAAAAAAAAAGAAAAAAGCTCTAATTGCAGACATAATGCCATGGGAGTGATACGTGCCAGCATCGAGAACCGTGGTGTTCGATTAGAAATTACCCACATGCATATTTATAGAGCCTGCCTCCCATTCAACCCCTCCCAGCACAGAGCCCTCGCCCCTTTCCAGCGTCCCCCTCTCCAAAAAGCGCTAGCCCCCTCCCCGCAGCACACACGCACGGGGTCCCTTTTCATGGAAATCACCCGCTCGCCGCTTAAAGCGGCTCTGGGAGCAAATACAAAATAAATATACTTCAAACACAAATAAACGGAGACGCAGAAGGCGCTGCCGCAGCACGTCGCTGGCCCTTCCCGCGCTCCCACTGCTGGCGTTCGTTAGCAATACAGCACGCGCGGGGCAGGCCGCATCGATCCGCTCAGCGGTCATTAATTCATAAGCACCATCATTGATTTTTTGCGCATGTCCTCATGCAAGTTTTATCAACGGAGCCACGTGAGAGCTCGCCACGTCCCGGCATTGCCACGCACGGTGCCGGTAGCTGCGTGCGGAGTGGCCGGGGAACAGCAAACCCAGATTTGCTGCCCCGGCGATGCTCCCAGCCTAATTAGCCTCTTGGCAAAGCCACCTAATGATCTTCTGGAGACCAGCAGGTCCCTCTTCTCCTTCTCCACCCGCTTACCTAAGAGATGCCCCACTGCAGCTCTGTCCATCCATCCAAGACGACTCTGTCCCCAGCCACTGGCACGTGCGTCTCTTCAGCAGACCCAGGGCAGTCTGGATCCAGGCAGGAGGTTCACAGGGAAACAGAATAATTTGCATTTGAGCAGATAGAAGAGTATTTAAGATGCTGAGCAAGACCCTGGCCCAGTCATCCCCATCCCTGCTTCACAGCCCCCACTGCTCCCCTCCCAGTGAGGACCTCAGCATCCCCAAATCACTGTACGTCTCTGCATCCCTGCGCTGAGCCATGGTTCACTGTGGGAGATTTCCTGGTCCAGGAGGAAACTGAGGCCACAGAGGCATGCGGGGGACTGGTATCCTCTCCCGCAGCTCTCCGAGTCCTTGGGAAATGTCCCTTTCACTCGGTGCCTCAGGTTCCCTCACCTATGGAGATCTCCTCCCCTCTTTGCCACAAGTGCTCGGAGCTGGGGGTGGGAGGGACCAGGGCCGGCAGCCACAGGTCTGGGTGCACGACCAGCACAGATCCCTTTTCAGATCTGATTCTCCTGTCACTAACGAGCGGGTAAATCAGAATCATCTGTTGGTGGAGCTGGAGGAAATTCCCTCAAGGGAAAATCCCACCCCAGGGCTGCTCCACACCATCACAGTCAGCGCAGCCGCTTTTCCAAATGCTTCTGCCACTGAACTCTGTGCCGTTGCTGCCATCACCTCCCCCTCCGCAGACAGAGGCTCTGGGAGGTGACGGCTCCATGGTCCTCACAGGAGGGACTGTCTGGCAGCTCCCAGGGAGCCACTTGAGATGCAGAGCCCATCCCTGCTCTTGCCAGGGTCATTTTTTTTTTTTTTTTTCCCCTCTCCGCTTGGCTGGCCCATGCAGACGCTTGTCACCCGCTCCATCCTCAGCGAGTCCTGGGGGAAGGCAAGGGGCTGCAGCCTGGCCGCTTCCCTTGGAGCTGATGGTCCATCCTGGTGGGACTGGGATGGGGATGGAGCTGCCTGCTGCAGCCCTGAGCTGGGGGGAACCATCTCTGGCGTCCCCTCCGTCACCTGAGGGGCACTGAGCTGGCACGGGGGCCGTGCTGGGGAGAAGGCAAGCAGGGAGACAGCCGGAGAGCACGGAGAGGTGGAGGAGAGCGCGCAGGCAATCCATTTGTGATGTGTGTCAATTCCTAATGCGCCCGGTAGCCTGCCTGCCTCTTTGGGGAAGCGTTAGGAGCCGATGCTTAGAAAAGCTGTCCACGGCCCACTGCAGTAAAACCTCAATTACCTCACCACCACAGCACGGAGCCCACGGGGACGGGGAGACGGGGCACAGGGCTGGGTGCCCCCAGCAGCCAGCACCCCTCCAACCTCCGTCCGCAGTCACCCATCCCAGGGATGGACACGGGGGGAGGGGGGGACAAAAGTCACTGTCCTGGCCACATGCAGGGGCTCTCGCCATGGGTCCCCGCTACCCAACAGGGTGCTGCCCTCTCCGCGAGGGCCAGGACATCCTGGGAAGCAGCCCCCCCAGATCCACCCCCCACGCTGGTCCGGCCGCCTCCTCGCTGCCTGGGTGCAAACGCGGCTGCAGAAAGCAACGTCTGCCGGCCCCAGCCCAGCAGCCGTGGAGAAAAGGCAATGAAAGGGGCAGTTCTCAGCACGGGGTGGGACAGCAGCGAGCCCCAAAGCCTCGCAGGCCAGTGCCTCCCCACAGGCAGGGCTGGCCCAGCTCCTCAGAGAGCCCGGCGGTGCCGCACAGCGGCTTTGGCTCTTCGGCAGAGAGAGGAGGGGAAGCAAAACCTCTCCATCCAGCTGAAAGCACCAGGGGACTGACAGGTAGGTAGAAATAATTACTCAAATTGGAATCTGGGGTAATTATGTTCCGCATTCCCGCAATTTACCCTGTGGGGAAGCCTTTTTCACAACCCCCCCCAAGCAGATTTATCATCGGCTGAGCACCAGGTCCTTTCCCTGTAATCTCCAAACTCAAACACACATTTCTCTGATCATAAATTAGCAATACTTGCACTCGCTCTCTCAAAGCTGTTTCTCTCTCTTCCCCCTCTCCAGGTTTTCCACATCCTACAGAAACGGAAGATCCAGGCTCCGGCTGGTTATTTTAAAAGCCGGCGATCAATCAGGCACGCCAAGCTTCGCTCTCCTCCTCCTCCTCCTCCCGCTCGGGGTCCGCGGCGCACCGACACGCCGGCTGCCGCCGCACCGAGCTCTTCCTTAGGGGTGCATCACCCCTAAACCAACATGCTGCCACTCAACTCATCCTTGAAAGAGCTCAGCTTCAGGTCAATTAAAAAAAAAAAAATCTAAAGCGAGGAGTGGGGAAGCCTTGAACTGGGGAATGAATCCTCCGTGGGGGAAGACCCGTACACCCAGCAGGATGCTGGTCCTCATCCCAGCAGCTGGCTGGATGCCTGGCTGGCAGCATGGAAGAGCCAATTTATTGGCATTTTTCTCCATTTCATAATTTCCCCCCCGGTCAGACGGTTTGGCACGCTCAGCCGGTGGATGGGAGACTGTGCAGGAACAGTCACCTTGGAAATGATGCTGGAGAAACTCTTCCCTCTGCAGCACCAGGCCAGGGCTGCTCAGGGAGGGGAGGATCCAGCAGCACCAGCGTGGAAACGCTCCCATTTTGGGGAGACACCAAGCAGCTTTCACCCCCCACCCAGGAGGAGCAAGGCCACTGTCGCTCTTGGCTGCAACGGGGACGTCAGCTCAATTCCCGTGGGCTCGAGCATCCTCCGGACCAGCCACATCTCCCTGGGAGAGGTGCTTCCAGCGAGACTCCCCCCTCCTCAACTCCATCACCCAAAACCAGGCCCTTCTGAGCTCTTCCCTCCACAGAAACTGGGTTAAGCTGGGAAAGGGGGGGTGCCCCCCTCCCGGAGGACGCGTGCCTCCCATCGCAGAGCCTTTCCCAGGCGTCAGGGCTCCTGTTGACAAGACCTAACGCGGCGCTGCTATTAATAGCCGCATCTCGGTCGCATCGCCCGTCCCGGAGCAGCTTATGGCAAGGAGTCCCCGAGCCGTTCGCTCCGGAGCAGGGTGGAGGAGGAAAACCGGGAAAGCCCTGGGGTGCGGCGGGCACTTTAGGAGACCCACAGCCAGCTGCAGGGAGGGGCCGATTTCCCACAGATTGTTTTTATGCTAAACATTCACAATTTGGGGGAAGGAGGGTGTGAAAAGGGGAAAGAACGCTTTTTTTTTCTTCTTTCTCTTCCTTTTGCTGTGTTTTTCCTCCTCCTTTTTCCAGCGGTGAAGTGGAAAATGGGGAGACGAAAAGCCCAAGCAGTTTTTGGTTTTTTTCCCACCCCTCTATTTCCATTGTCAAGTTTCCCTGAAGGGGCCTGGGCAGCTGTCTGCACCCCAGTGATAATTCACGAACAGCGCTTTCATCTCCAGAGCCCTTGCAGCTCCCACCTAATGAATCCCAGCGCTGGGATCCTTCAGAAAAAAAAAAAAAAAATAGGAAAAAAAAAAAAAAAAAAGGACAAATCTGGAAACGGAGGAGTGGCACAACTCTCCCTGGGTGGCTGCTGTTAATTACTCCGTTAGTGTTAGGGGTGTCAAGCCTCTCGGACGCTAAGGCACCGACCGGGATTGCTCCAGATGAGATGCTGTGTAAATACAGGCAGGAGAATGAGTTTCTGGTCAGTTTGGGGGAGCCTGGTTCCCAGTCAGCTGCCCGGGTCGAGGACGGGGCGCGGGACGCATCGAACCCAAAGCCGGGCGGTGGGAGCTCGCCGACGGCTTTGGCGGGGCCACGCGAGCGCTCGGGCCGTGAGCCGCGCAAACAGCCGCCCTGAGCCATCGCGCGCTAAGCGCAAACCGGTGCCCCGAGCCAGCAGCCAGTTCAGCGCTATAAATAAAGCTGTTATCATCCCTGCCTCGTTCGCTGAGCAAGCCGGGCCACGGCAATTCCTCCCCGGCAGCATTTAAGGGTGATTTCTAGCCCAGGGGAGGCCAGGAGCTTGTCAGCATCCACAGTTCAGTGGCCTTTTTTCCATCCTGCCGTTGATTTCGCACTTGGCCAATAAATCCCCTGGTTGCCCGCCCTGGATGTGAGTGGGGGACAGGGAAACCTGTGTTATCTCTGTGGCCTCTTCCCACCTTGCCTGAGTCCCAGAAGAGCTAAAACCCTCCTGCATCCATCATCCTCCTCCTCCTGCTGCCCTGATTCCCATTTCAGGTTCCTAACCCCAGCCACCACCCTGACCCAATCTCCCCAATCCCGCAGGAAGCTGCCTGTGCTGCCCTGGCTGCTGAGAAGCTGCAAAAGGATGGCTCTGTCCCCAAGTAATGGCCAAGGGACACAGCCCAGCATGATACTGGGAGCTCCTGGTCATGCTGGTGGGAGGAGAGCAGCAAAGAAAGTTGAGTAAGGAGAGGGGAGCAGGAAGAGGGATGGGCATTGTGATGGGAGAGGAGGGATGAGGATGTGTGGGATGAAGCCCGAGCAGAAGAGGATGGAGGCCGCTCACAGACAGGCACAGCAGCACGCCGAGTCCCTGCAAGGGTGCCACGTGCTGTCCCAGCTCCTCCTAAATCAACCCGAGGGAAGAAACGTGCTCATGTCACGCTCCCCAGGAGACAGAGAGGCAGAGGAGGGAGAAGGCTGCTGCTCTCCAGGGCTGCAAGACTTCGCCGTCTCTGTTTTGGTGCCGGTTAATGATGCACGGCCGGGGCTGGGAGGGGAGCGTGGAGGGACAGGGCGGGACGGAGGAGGAAGGGGGCCCATATGGAGATGCTTCTCCCAGCAAGCGGCAAGATGCTGAGCTGGCGCGAGATCGGGAGCTCACCGAGACGTCGGCTGCTAGAGCCAAGCAATCAATATGTGAAAATCCAGCCCAGGCGAGGAAGGTGACCTTGAGCGGCAGAGAAAGAGGAGGAGAGCTGTGTGAATTACACACCGAGATGCTCTGTGGGCGAGGGAGGAGGGATGGGGGGAACGAGGGACAGGCAGGACCAAGCCCTCTGCCTGGCTGCCGCAGAGCCTGCCATGCGCCCGGGGAGAGGGCAGCCACGGATCTAGCCAGAGAGGGCGAGGGGAGGGAGGTCAGTGCCTGGAGTTACCCTGCCCACCCCGTACCGAGGGGGACGCAGCTCCTGGCACGTACCAAACAGTCTGGGAGCATCCGCTCGTCTCATCCATCTCCTCCGACCGGGACTGCTCCCGATGCTCCCCACATCCCACACCATTTAACCGTCTCCAGCGACCGGGCTGCCACTGTTTCCCATCAGAGACCACTCTGAAACTCCGCAGCTCCTGCTGTTACTCAGCAAATGCTCCCAAGATCAGAGCGACGCTTTGCCTTTGCGCAGCTCCAGCTTATTCCCTCTAACACGGGCCCTGTGCTAATTCCTCTCTGGCTGCTCCGCTCCCTCCCTTGCTGTCACCTGGCCCCGTGTGCCCGCAGCGGGTCCGCTCCTCTGCAGCCCCATTAGCTGGGCTCCGGTGGTCCCCGTGGCAGGCTGGCACATGTACCTCAGCAGAGATGCGCAGCCCCTTCCATGCATGGGACAGGCTGTGCAACCCTATAAAGCTCCCACCACAGAAATGGCTTTAAAATGCAGCCAGGTCCCCAGGGCAGGTGGTGGCCCTGTCCCTCGGGAGTGGCATGGGCAGGGGCATCAGCTGGGGAGAGCTGCAGGCACCAGGGCATGGAGAGGAGCCAGGGTTCCCAGCTGCCTACCCACAGCCGAAGGGATGTGGGGCAGCAAGGGCGATGGAGGGGGTGGCCAGATCTGGGACACGCTGGAGCCCGTCTCAGCAGGCTCTCAGCGGAGCCCGTCTGACCCTCACTGCCTTCTCCGTCATGGAGAAGGCTCGGTGCCTCCAGGCCGGCTCCAGGATCCATCCAGCCTCGCCGGGAAGCTTGGGGGCAGCCGGTCCCCATGGAGGGGATGAGGCAGGGTGGGATGGGGTTGCTGTTCCCTGCACCATGCTACAAAGACAGGTGTTGGGGCTTTTTTCCCCCCTTGGCAGCAGCAAGGACATGAGAGCACAGCAGATACTGCACCAGCAGAACCCCCAGCAGCCCCCTCCCAAAAACAGCCCCAGCCCATCCCCTCCACCCCAGGGGCACAAGGAGACCCAAACCCACACAAGACAAGACAGCACTGCTGCATCTCAGCATTCCCCCAGCAAAGCCCCTCGAGAGTCACCCCACTACTCTTCAAAAAGTTTGGTTTCTGCACAGCCAGCGGTCCCCTTACCCCCTGACACTTCCCCCACCTACCTTGCCGTCCTCCCACACGAAACAAACCCTTCTTTCCCCTCTGCAGCTCCTTTTAATCCCTCCTCCGCCAACACCGAGCACCTGGCCTGCTCCCCAGCTGCGTGGCCATGCCGGTGAGATGCTAAACCCACCCCAGAAGGGAGAGAACCAGCAGAGAGGGAGTTTGCAGTCCCAAGTTGAGGTCAGGCTTCTCTAAACACTCTGCCTTGCCATCTAGTGGGACGAACGCGAAGGAGCGGGGCTTGCGGTAGCGAAAAGTTGGCCAACTCCATCCCCCTGGAGCCCAGCCTGGCTCGCAGCGATGTTTCACCCCGAGGGAGCAGATGAGATCGCCGGGGGTAAAGGATGGCGCGAAGGCGTCGGATGGATGGATGGAGATGGAGGAGAGATGGGGGGATAGACAGACAGGGGCTAGATGGGTGCAGCTGTTTCCAGGATGACATGAGAACCACGCTTATAAATCCTGGTGTTTTAGATCTAGCCTGAAAGGAAAGGCTGGAACGGCTCCAAATTCCCATTTACCAAGAGCCCTGTTTTTTTTGGATCAACATAATCCACATCTGAGTCGGGTTTTGCACGGAAAAGAAAAGCAAAGGGAGGGAGGTGGTGCACATACACGCTCTGTGCCGCCGGCTTGGGCTCGGGATGTGCAGGCACCAGCGCCCGGCGGCGTTTGCAGCATCCCCGTAGAGGAGAAGCTGGATCTCCTTGCGAGGTTTTCTCCGCAGCCGCCTCAGTTTGCCTCCCCGGGCTTGGAGGATGTGGGCTGAGCTCAGTGGTTTCAGTTTGGGATTTTGGATTCTCCAGGGATGTGTCATCCCTCGCATGGTACGTGTTTGTTACATGTGTATAAAAATAAAGAGGATGAATACATTACAGTTAAAACATCTCACCGCTGGGCAGCTCTTTTTGGGCGTTGAAAGCTGGAATGATAGGAGATATTTTAACTCCCCTCGTGTGACTCTTTCCTGCTGGACCCGGGGCCGTTTGGCTTGAGGGCTCGGATGCTGCTCCAGCCTCTCTCTGCAGCTGAAGCAGACCCAAACCCAGGGGCTCCTCGCCTCCGTGATGGAGACGTGGGGCTGTCTGGTGCCAGGAGAGCTGCCGGTCCCGGTTCGGGGCAGGGTCCCCACAAAGCAGGGGCAATGGGGCTGCAGGTGAGGTGATGGGGGACTCCAGTTGCCCTGTGCTGAGGTTTCCTGTTGCGTCCTCTTTCGGAGCACACAGGAACAGCCCAGCTGTGGCCACAGCTCACACCCGGGTGTGGGACACTCCTCTGGCACCACGCAGACCCACCTGAGGGACAGGGGGACAGCCGAGGGGACAGCCCGACCCTACAGGTCGAACCTGATGTGGCCAAAGCATCACCTCTCTGGAGCAACGCAGCTCCCGGTCCCTGGCCAGGAAACTCCGAAAGCAGACACGGAGGGGTCTTCCCAAAGCCCTGGGAGCGAATCGAGGAAGAACTGGGATATGGGAAAGTTTCTGTCTCTGCAAACCAGCATGGTTCACACGGCATCTGCTGGGCTGGGGCTGGGCGAGGGCTTTACACTGCTCCTGCTGTTGAGAACAAGACGCTGAAAGTATTTTTGAAGTCTTGATTTTATTAGAGCTGCCCATCCCCTGCTCCGTTTGCCCCAGAACTGAGTTCACCCCTACGCGGAGGTTCAGCTCACACCAGGGTTGAACGCATCTGCCTTAACCCCACCTTTTCCATGGGGTGGCACGGTACGAGGGGATGTGGGGTGGGGAGAACGGTGGGTCCAGGAATGCTCACCCTCGGTTCCCAGCACTGGGGCCACGGGACTCAGAAGAAGTGGCCCGTGGGCAGGCGGGGCAGGCAGAAATAGGCGTTGGGGAAGAGGCTGAGGTTGATGGGGTTGCCGTCGAGGCGGATGTCCTCCAGCACCCTGCGGATCTGGCTGTGGTCCTGGCTGTCGCAGAATGTGTCCTCGTGCATGGTCTGGATGTTGTTGTTCTGGCCAGGGAGGGAAAAGGGCAAGATCAGATTCAAAGAGCTGGGGAGGAGGAGGAAGAGGAGGAGAAGGCGGTGGTGGGCTCTGCTAGACTTGGGTGTAGACAAGCTTGGGTCTGGGCTCATCTCACCTGGAGGTGCAGGGAGCGCAGGCTCTCGGGCAGCGGTGCTGGGATATATTCCAGCTGGTTATCGGAAAGATGGAGAAACTCCAGCTGCTTCAGGTCCTGCGGGAAGAGAGGAGAGATGAACTTCCCTGCTCCCAGCCCCGCTTCTGCCCTCTGCACCATCTCCATTATCCCTTGGCATGGCAGGTTTGGGCTAAAACCAGCCTGGACATCCACTGGGCCGGCAGCCCCAGCACCCACCCGGAAAGCTTCGGGGCGGAGGCCGGTGCTGGGGATCCTGTTGAGACGGGCGTCCAGCCGGACGATGCTGCGGGGCAGCTCGGGCAGCGCCGTCAGCCTGTTCTCGGGCAGGATGAGCTCCTGCAGGCTGGGGAGCAGGCGGAAGGCGTCCGCGTCCGCCCAGGAGATGAAATTGCTCGTCAGGTCTATTCGCTTCAGCTTCTCTGGTGGGAGAGGAGGGAGGAGATGAACAGGGATCCACGCAGAACCGTTTATTTCTCCCCGTGCCCCATTGCAAGCTCGGCCCGACGTACTCAGCCCCATGAAATCGCCGGCCCGGATGGCACCGATGCGGTTGAAGCGGGCATAGAGGTAGGTGGTCTCCGGCGGCAGCGGCGGGATGTGCTCCAAGTCAGCGTCGTCGCAGTAGACGGAGGTGCCGATGCACAGGCAGAGCCGGCAGCTGGGCAGGCCTGGGGGTGCAGGGACAGCCCTTGGCACGGCATGGCACGGGATGACACGACACAACACGGCACGGCACGGCACATCACGGCATCCCCGTCCTGCCCAAAGCACCCCGGCGTGCAGGGAGACAGGAGGATGCGCCCACCCCTGCCCACGCTGTGGGTACACGAAATCTTTAGCATCGGAGCCATCGCAGCACCTTCATCAGCCAAGCAGCCCAGGGCGTCCCGTCAAGGGAAGGGCCAGAAACTCCCGGCCAACAGCTAAGAAATGAAGCTGCTCAGGGCCAGATACCTCCAGCGGGAGAGGGGGAGATGTGCCAAGCGCAGCAGCGTTACACCCAGGGCTCAGTTGGCCCCCTTGTTTCTGTCCACAGAAGGAACCAGAACACCAGAAAACACTTTTGCACAGAGCAAAACATGTCTCGGCTGCGTGAGGGTCCCAGCAAGCCGGGCAGGGGTGGCGGAGGGGTAAAGCCCCGTCCCCCCCCATGCACGTTCTCCCTCTCCCCTCCCAGCGCCCGCGAGACTCAGCACCCATTAGTGGGGAAGTTCAAAGCAGCAAGGCAACAATTTCCCTTTGCCTCCTACTTAATTTGTCCCAGTCCGGAGCGACAGAAAATGAATAAAGATATTTATCCCTCGCTACAGGATTTTAATTGTCACTAATCTAATTGCTACTCTGTCCGACTGTCGCAATGCCTCTGCTCATTAAAATGTCGCTGCTTTGCTGGAGCTCTTGTTTCCCAGAAATGTCTCTCCGCAGCCCTCCTGCCTGCTGTGCGATAAGACGCACCCCCAACACCTCGGGCAGAGCAAATAACTGCTGCTGGCAAAAGGATTTGCTCCCTTTTCTCCAAAGCGCCAGCCTTGCCACCCCTGGGACACGTGGCTCCATCCCACGGGAAGCAAATCCCACTGGATGCACCTCGGTGCTGCACCCGGTCTGCACTCACCCTGCACGGGGACGGGCGCCGGGCGGATGGGGCTGGCGGTGGTGGGAGGCGGCAGCTCGGGGATTTCGGCTGAGGTGCCCAGGTTTGGGAGAGCCGCCGGGTCCTTGGGGCGAGGAGCCAGGGTGCCGACCTCGATCTGCAAACACAGCCTGGGCGTGAGGGCTGGGGCGGCCGAGCGAGTCCTCCTGCTCCTCTGCAGGGCAGGAGGCACTGGTCAAGGGGCCAAGGGCACTGGGCAGGTCTCAGTGGAAAGTCAGCTCCTCCTTGAAGAGCTCAGGGTTTTGGGAACCCCCCTCCTTATTTGCCCAGAGGGATGCATCCTGGCTCCCTGCAGTGACGCTCTGGCCAGGCGCTGGCAGGGGACAAGGAAGCTGGTGGAGGCTGCGGTCGGGTAAAACCTTTCCTGCCACCAGCGCGAGCTGTGGAAGAGCCACCGTGGGCTGCTCGGCTCTCCAGCTCTGCCCCATCCCTCCCTTGGACCAAGCCCCTTTCTCAGGATGCGCCCAGGGAAGACCTGCCCCGTGTGCTGGGTGCTCTCCTGCGTCCCCCTCACCTTCGGAGCAAGGTCACTGTAGTCGTAAAGCTCCTCGTAGTTGCTCAGGTCGAGGATCTCACCGTAGTTGTCCAATGTCAGGTCGTAGTTGTCCAGGTCCAGGTTTTCGTAAAGTGCAAGGTCAGCTTTTGGCTTTTCCGCCTTCCTCCTCTCCTCCTTGGCTGGGGCAGCCCACGGTGCCCCCAGACACAGGCTGGCGATGCCCAACCAGGCCAGGGTCCGCATCCTGCACCCAGCTGGGGTCACGGCTCCGAGGGCGGGTCAGGACGGGGCTGGGTGCCCTGAAACGGTTGGGAAGCAGTGAAAGCAGAGAGGGACGGGAAGGCAGGACCAGCCACCAGCCGCAGCCAGCCCCGCTCGGCAGCCGTGGTGGGGACTGCGGTCACCACGGGGGACAAACATCCTCCAGAACATTACGCTGTCCCTTTTTCTTTTCAGCCCATTTCACGCTCGGCTGGACGGCTGTGCAGGAGAGGCCCCGCCGCCGTGCTGGGCTGCCCTCGCTTCCTGGCGTTCCCAGCCCCGAGGAGGCCGGGAGGGGGTCGGGAGGTGATGAGGGGGTCAGGGTCCTGCTCTGGCCCCTCGATGCGGTGGGCAAAGCTGGAGACTGGCCCAATAAACCCAGTAGCCACGCAGCCATGACCGCAGGAGTCCTGGCACTCTGCTGCTCTTTGCTTCAGTCGCCCCTGCTCCTGCACCCAGGTCCAAAGCCCTGAGGTGCTGTTTCCCATCCTCCAGCATCCTGGGCAAGGGGGACCCGTGGCCACAGGTTCCCTATAACTCGACCCTGAGCACGGAGGCTGCCTGCACAGGACTCCCCCCTGCCAGCTCTGCAGCCCGGGTAGGGTGCTCCTGGCAGCTCCCCCACCCAAATCCACCGAGATCCATTCCCAAAGGGAGTTCGCTCCTTCCTGAAGCTGGCCCCCTGCGCACGGGTCCCCAGCACCCACCCAGCACCCAGCGCTGCAGCATCGCCCACCCACGCGTGCACCCACAGCAGCGCAGGCGGAGGAGCCCGGCACCCAGCACCCTCCCACGCGTCTCTCCAAAACCAAACATGAAAGCAACCACTCAGCCTGGAGTTTTTGCAGCCCGGGATGAGGATGCTGCTCCCTAATTTCTGCCGGTTTCCCACAGATTAAACCTTCGCGAGTGCAGAGAGCCCCCACCCACGCGCATCGCCGGCCCCCAACCCTCCCAGCCCCACAGCTCACCCCAGCCCAGCGGGGCTCTGCTCCGTGCTGGAGATGCAGAAAGAAGACTGGTGCACTGGCCGAGGAGGGGCTGCTGGGCTTTAAATGCCCGGAGAAGCGGGGGCGGGGGGGCTGCTCAGAGGGGCCTGGCACGGCCACTGCTGAGGGGAGAGGCAGGATGCGGCCAATCAAGCCGGCAGCCCCCCACTGGGACCTTATATTGTCCCCAGGGGCGAGCCAGCCCCCATGGTGGCTGTCCTCCAACAGACTTCTATCTGGAGCTGCGGGAGATGGGATGGGATGGGACCGGATGGGGAGCATGCTGTGCTCCCCACCCTGGTGTCCCTATGGAAGATGGGGACACGCAGCCCTGGGCAGAGGGGACAGAGCCAGCTCCATCCCTGCCCCAACCGGCCCAGGTCCTGCCCAGCCAGAGAGCGATTTCCAGCCGCGGCCATCCCCAGCGATGTGGGAATGGCACAGCACCAGGCACAGCCCCCCCGCCTTGCTGATCTGGGTTTCAACTGGGTGGGACCCCAGGCCCCATGTGCATCCCAGCCCTGGGGATGGTGTGGGGGGACCCGCTGCTCCTCAGGGTTTGGGGGTCTACACAGGCCCACGCCAGGCTGATGATATTCGCCTCATCCGCCCCCCTCACCTCAGCGACACTCACCCCTCTGCGCACCGTTGCTTTGGAAACATCGGGGTGGTTTGGGGAGGGGGAGCTGATGCGGATGCAGGGGGGGGCAGCGCTGCGCCACTCCCACTGTGTGCACCCATGTTCTCTGGGGGGCTGCTTGGTACCCCCCACGTAGGGGGGCCATGGCCCTGCTTCATCCTCGGAGCGGGGAGGGATGTCACCGTCAGGGACGTGTCCTGCAAGGTTGGGACACCCAGGGATGGGCAGGGTGTGCACGGCAGCCCCACGGGCTCCTCGCAGCGCCGGGCATCCTTGTGCACACACACAACCACCCACTGCCGAAAAAATATTCTTCTCTCCCGCAGGCGGATCGCAGCCCACACACTCGCCCACCCGAAATGTTGCACCCATCTGCCAGCGCTCGCTGGGCAGGCGGGGACACCCTGACATCCCCCTCACCGGTGGGCACGGGCCTCGGCCGCGCACCCGCAGCCCTCTAGCCCCCAGCCCACGGCATCTGCCCTGCCAGGGCAGCCCCAGCTCCGCTCAGCACGGAGCAGAGCAAAGGGCCGCCGCTAATCTTCGTTAAGCCCCTCATTAGGCGGCTCGGCAGCCACCGTGATGGAGGTGATGTGGCAGCTGGGAGGGGGGCATTCCTGCTGACCTTGGAGCTCCTTGGAGGGGCTGCTGAGCCCCCTGCCCTGCGGAGCGGAGGCTTTGGTCCAGCACGGCTGGAGGGGACCCAGCTTTCTGCCCCAGCTTGGGGGGAGACTGGGGGGCAGCTCCTGCCCGGCAGCCCAGCAATGGGGGAAACTGGTGTGAAGCAGAGCCTGGGCTGGCGAGGGTCCCTGGGGCAGCGGGGTCCCGGGGGCAGTGGGGTCCCAGCTGCCCTGGAAAGCAGCCGGTGTCCATCCTTGTGCCCACTTCTCCCCTCGTCCCCAGAGGCAGCGACACCAAGGTTTGCAGAGACGAGAAACGAGCCCCCTCTGTTTTTGGGATGCTCAGCACCCGCAGGAGAGAGGGCTGACTCGCCCAGAAGGCAGCGAGTGAGCGCACATCCGGGAGCGCGTGATTCACACCTCGCTTACAAAAAAACCTGGAGATTTTTATTCTCCAGCACAAAAACATAAGGGGAGCTCGCTGCCTGCGCACACACACGCGTCCCCTCCTGCCAGCGCGCACGCTCCCGTGAGCCGCCCCACGCCGCGGCCCATGCGTTCGCACCCGCGCCCACAGCCGTCCTCCCTCTCCACTCATGATTCACGTGGGGAGAGCAGCAGCAAGAGGAGATTTTTTCTTTTTTTTTTTGAAGCCGGGGCGATGGGCGGAAGGAGAAGTCGCTGCCTACACCCGTTCTGCTCGTGTGAAAACTCGCGCGCACCCCTGGCAATGGATCCGGGCTCGTTGCTGTGGGTGGGAGAGATGCTCCCGCGGGGGCTAACTCACCCTGGGGACATTTTTTCCAGCTTCCCTGGGGGCACAAAGGTGACACAAGGGCAGCTCAGCCCAAGTTCACGCAACCTGCCCCGACACGCGGCGCACGCAGTCATCGGCTTCCCCCAGCCGGCTTGCAGGGATGATAACGCCCATCAGCCGGAGCCGCGGCCCTGGGAGCTGCAGCCCAGGTCGTGCTCTCTTAATTAGCAGAGGTGCTCGTTAGGACAGGCACATCTCCACAATCCTGCCCGTCGCCGCTCTGCAGGCGTGCGTGCTGCCACTTGCGAGCCCAGCCCAGCATCGCTTCAAGCGAGGGCACCCCATAAACCACCCCCCAGCCTCCTGCCGTGGAGACCCCCAGGGTCCCCCCAGCTTCAACAGTCAGGAAGATTTCACCCCCTCAATGGAGGAAATCTGCTCCCGAAGGAAGCGCCAGCTCCTGCGCGGCGAGGAAGATGAAGATGGATCAGAAAGAGGCAGGTCCGACCGCGGCGCTGGGTCCCTTGTGAGTCATTTTATTTCCACTGCGGCGGAGAGTGGGAGTGAAAATACCATTCAGTTGAAATCAGTCGAGAAGTACATATGTCTCTAGATATATCTGTACAGTCTACCGGTCTATATACACATTATATATAAATATATACATAGGGTCTCCGGGTTTAAGGCTGAAACCTGTCGAACCCAACAAAGCCCACTGGAGGAAGATTTGGAGAAGAGACTTTTCTCATGAGAAAAAATTAAGCCTGAATTAGCACGGGGGTTTAACGAACCTTCCAGCTCTGGGAAAGGGGGAAGCACACAGCTTGCAGGGTCACTGGTGGCCCCAGGCTGTGGGGAGCATCCCTGTCCCGTTCCCAGGGACGCGGTGCCCATCCGCGTCCGTCTCGGAGAAGGGTCGGTTTTGGTGGCTGAACACAAAGGAGGTAATGGCTGGTTTCTTTGGCTTATTGCTTTCATGCTTATTTCAAATGGAATTTTTTTTTTCCTCTAATGCTCTGCCTTGAATCTAAATCCTGAGAATCAGGAAGAAAAAAAAAGAATAATCCCCCCTAAACCCGGACACCCTATATATGCAGGTACAGCTAGCAAAGAGGGAAGCGATACATGTGAAAACAGGGAGAAAGGGGAATAAAAAATAGCTTTTTCCAAAAGAGTAATTCTTTCTGTTTCTTTTTCTTTCCTTTTTTTCTGAAAAAAAAAAAAAAAGGCAAAACCAGTCATGTCTGTTTGGTTCAAGAAAGTAACTGAGAATAAAGCTTCCAGGAGGTGGGAGCCGAGGCAGGAGGGCAGAGGGACCGCGAGAGCGGAGATTTCACGGGGCAACCCAGCCCCGGCAGAGCCCGGGTTTGCACCCGCATCAGCATCTGGCCCCGGGTGCCTAAATATGAGCAGCATCCCGCTGGGGTCCCATGCCCAGGGCAGGGCGCTGGCATCGGGGTCCCGCGGGCTTCGGGTCCTGCCCGCGTCTGGGAGGAGAGGGTTGGGCTGGAGGCAGCGGAGCGCGGCCGATGCGCTGAGCCCTGGGAGGGTGCAGGATGCTGGGAGGGTGCAGGATGCTGGGAGGGTGCAGGATGCTGGGAAGGGGCTGCGGCACGGTGGCCTGGTGCTGCTGTGGGGAGCCTGGGAGGGATGAAAGCCGGGCAGGGGGCTGCGGGAAGCGGCTGGTGTTGCAAAGGAGGGTGCGTGGTGTATTGCTGCAGGGAAGCAGGGGCCAGACGCCCTCTCTACCCCCTCTCCTGCCAAATTCACACCGCCATGAGGGAATAAGCCCCTTGGCCTGGAGAGCAATGTGGAGCCAGGGCCAAAGCCCCCCAGGAGGAGTGTGTCCCTCATCCGAGGCCCTGGGACGTGGCTTTGGCCATGAGGTGTCGTTGCCGGTCCTGCCGGCCGGCCCAGATCCAGCCACCCTCTGCCTGCACGGATCCTGCTCCTCCATCTGGCACCACCCTCCACCCCAAGATTGCGGGGTGGCCATCTGCATCCTCAGCACCCCGGCCCAGGGTATCCCTGGCTCCACCTGTGTCACCAGGGATTTTTCCGCAGGGATACCGTGGGTTCTCCGGGTGCAGCCGCCTGGAGTGATGCTGTGACCCGAGTTCTGCAGCGAGGTGGCCCCTGGGCTACCTCATCAGCTCCATCCAGAGATGCTTTTGGCTTGGATCGAACCCAACCTCCTGAAACTCTGCTGGGTGGAAGGGGAGAGACAGAGCCAGCTCCAGGGCTGGCCTGGGTGAGGGTGGCAGCCCCCTTGGGCTGATGCTGCGACGCCGCGCTGTCCTGCAAGGATGTCCCCAAGGATGCGCGTGCCACGCGTGTCCATGGCTGCTGCAGAGGAGGAAAGGGGGAAACACAAGAGGGATGGAGGCGGGGTGCGAGCACGGGGGAGAGGGAGGAAAAGAAGGGTCCCACACGTCAAACACTGACAGGGGGTCGAGTCTCTGTGCAAAGCCAAGTCCTGGGAGAAGCGCGCTGCCGGGCAGGGCTAGAAAACCACAGACTGCAGGAGGCGGAAACACATCATCAGGTCCAAGGGGATGGGGGGCTTCAGGAGGTTCCCGTCCAGCCGCAGGTACCGGAGCCGGGGCACGCTCTCCAGGTCAGAGGGGGAGAAATCTTGGATGGACATCAGCGAGGTGGGGCACATCTGCGTCCCGTTGATTTCTGCAGGGAGCAGAGGAAAAGTGGGATGCAGGTTAGAGGAAAGGGAAGGCAGAGAGGGATGCTAGAGACCCCCCTCCCTGCCTGCTGAACCCCAAAATGGGGTTGTTTCGCTACCGAGGGGGAGAACCCCCATCCTTTCCCAGAAGACGGCGCAGCCCCAGTGAGAGGAACATCTTGCTGTTGTTCAGCAACGAAGTAGGTCACGTTCAGCCAAAGCGCAGTGAGGGATGCAGTGTCATTTGAGAGAGAAAAGGGATTATTTCAGACACGAAACCTGCCGAGCCAGCCCTAAGCCTTCAAAAAAAAAACCAAACATCAAGGGAACATGTTCCAGCACCATTATGCTGGAGATAACGTCCATAACCGGCTGGTTGCTCCCTTCTGGATTTCCAAGTGTTTCTCCCCGCCCCAGGGCCTGCGTTATGGAAAATAAACCTGGGGATCCTTATGTCTTTACCCGACTCCAGGGACTGAAACCTTCTGGAAGCTGGGCAAAATAGGCAAAAAAAAAGAGCTGGCACATGACGTGCGTGGCCACGCAGGCATCTCTCCATGGAAAACCCCAGCAGGAGCTGGGTACCGGTGGGTGTGAAGCCAGCAGCAGTCACCACCTTTGCCCCAAGGTCCCCCTTGGCCCCAGTTTGGTGGTGTTTAAATAAAACACAGACTAACCAGCCGTTCATCACCGGGTCATTATTCCCTGGGAATGGACTCCGGTGCCCCCCTGAGAGAAGGGATGCAGCTTTGTGAGGGTTTTGTCCCTCGCCCTGGCATCGCATCCCGTAACGCCATTAGCGCCCGCCGGCAAAGAGCAGCGCGTCCCTTCCTGGCTGGTGTTCGGGCAGGAGCCAGCGCCCCGAAGCTGCTCTGTGATTTCACAGCCCCTCTCCGGCACTGGACCACCCCTTACGTACAACGCCGCGCACCGTCACCACGCAACAGACACCGCAGCGTGGAACCGCTTGCGTCCTACCTCTTGTGGGGACCAGCGTCCTGCCCTGGGTGGGTCCTGCACCCCCCTCCCACCCCACTGCAGCCAGAAATAAAGGAGCCCGGCGCTCTTTTCCGGGTGCAGACGGAGGGTTTTCTGGCAGGAGCGCTGCATTCTTTCTCCCCCACCGACAGGAAGGACAGCAGGTTGCTGGACCTCTAATAGCAGAAACATCTGAGGTGGCCAGGAACGGGTCTCTGTCTTCTTTACACATTTCACAGGCCAGCCCCTCTCCCAGGAAATTGCAGTGCTTTTCCTGGAACGGTGTGAAACTGCCCCGGTCGGTTTGCCAAGGCAACCTTCCTCACAGCCTTGTTCTCCCTGCTCCTTCCTCTGCGAGGCTCAGCTCGAGCGCTACGCTGGGTTATTTCTAACCATCTCGACTGTGTATTTGGCATCTGTTCTTAAAATATGTGCACAGGCTCTTCTTTTTTAAATATCTGTGTTTCTGAGCCCTGCTGGGGAAGCAGCTATCTAGATGGCAGGTGGCCCCAAAGAAGAGCTGCCCATGACAACGAAGAAGAAAATCCTTGCAGCACCAGGGGGAATTTAGGTCTGCTCCTCAGCTTCCACCCTCATCCTCTGGCCATCCTTCCCCACATGCAAATCCACCCCCCTTAGGGCCTTGTTCATCTACAAAGAGCCCCCACCTCATCTCACCACTGCATCCCCCTTTGAAGAGTTCACATCCCACTGGGTGAAAAATGTCCTTTTTTCAACAAAACCCTCGCCATCCCCAAGCTCATCCACTCCCTCTCAGACCTCGCCATGGCCACCCGACTGGCCAGCACAACTCACTTTCGATGGAGTTGTTATTCAGGTAGAGGTGCTCCAGCTTGGGGCTGATGAATGGGACGTTGGTGAGCTTGTTGTGGGCCAGGTGCAACACCAGCAAGTTGGTGAGGTTGAAGGAGTTCTTGGGCAGCCCCTTGTCGGAGATCTGGTTGTAGTTGAGCCGAATAAATGCCAGGTTGGGGAAGTCCTTGAAGTAGTCACTGGGGATGTCTTCAATGTTGTTCCTGTCCAGGAAGAGCTGGTGGATGGCACTGGGCACCCCAGGGGGCATTTTCCTCAGGATGTTGTGGGCAAGGTTGAGTTGCATGAGGTTCTTGAGTCCCTTGAAGGTGTTTTTGTTGAAGACTCCATCGCTTAGCTTGTTGTGGTGCAGGTCCAAGAGTACCAGGTTCTCCAGCTTGTTGAAGACCCCAGCAGGGATCTTGGAGATCTGGTTTCTGCTCAGACGCAGCTGCTCCAGGTTGGGTGGCAGGAAGGAAGGCACCTCCTTGAGCTGGTTCTTCTCCATGTAGAGGAAGATGAGGTTTTCCAGCTTCTCCAGGACCCGCCTGTCCACCTTCCGGATGCGATTGTTGTCTAGGTTGACCCATTTCAGCTCCGTGGCGTTCCTGAAGGACTCCTCTGGGAGGTCGTCAATGAAGTTGTTCTGGAGGTAGAGGTAGTGGATGCGAGACGGAATGATGGGGACCTTCCGCAGGTTGCGGCTGTCACAGTAGAGAGCGGAAGGGAAGTCCGGGGGGCAGTAGCATTCTCGGGGGCAGTCGGGGAAGATGGAAGGGGGACCCGGCGGCAGGGGTGGAGGCAGCTCTGTGGGCTCGACCGGCTCAACGAACTCAGGTGGTGGGCGGGTGGGTTTCCGGGGAGGCTTCCTCCGCTGCCCGCTCACCTCCGAGATCAGCACAAGAACAAGTGGGAGAAGCAATCTGAAGGCCACCTTCATGGTCCAGACGTTTCCCTGAGGGAGGCAACAAGGAGAGGTGGGTTAGGAAGCACCTAATTTAGGTACCGCATTATCTCCCATCTCCCCCATCACCAACAGGCAGGAATTTACCCCACATCCCTGCCAGTAACCTGCTATTTTCTCTCCTTCCCCTTGGAAGTTGTCTTTAAATTCAACCCTTCTCTAGAGCATGAGTCACAGAGATCCCCTCTCTCTGGCTCCGCTTTATGCCATTTGGGGAGGGGCTGGGTTTTTTAAATTTGTTTGGGGTTTTTTTCACATGCACTACCCCACAGAGCCTGATCCCCCTGGGACCCCCAACATCCCTGTGCTCTCTCCCCAGAGGATGGCTTGCCCCTTCAGAGGCCGTCGTGGATTGGGCTTAATTTTGCACTTGAGCCAAAAAAATCAATGATTCAGTGGCAAATTGGCTGAGCAACAGCATTGGGAGGCCAGCAGCAGTTAGTAGGGCAGCAAAGATGGATGGTCCTGTGCTTCTGGGACAAGGATTTAATGTAGGCTCGTCCATTTTCAAGGCCATGTGATAAAAGGAACATTTGCAAGATTCCGCATGGGCGATACCAAAGGTGTTTGGCTGTATGGCTCCCTGTGCTGCCCAAATAACCAATCCATCACCCCTAGTCCCACCGCAGGGTGCTGGGCTGGGATGGTTATTTCAGGAGAATGCCAGTACAAGTGAGAGATCTGGAGGGATGCAGAGAGGTCTCTACTTGCCCCTAGCCAGAGGGTTTCTCCTGGACAGCAGCCCGAAACCTTACATGTACCACCTCTCCCTCTTCTCCAGGTCGTTATCAAGCCGGTGAAGGCTGCCCGTCCCATCTCTGCCCTCCTTGCTGCTGCCTGGAACGGCAGCAACCATCCCTGCAAGACTGTTGCTGGTAACTCTCCAGCTGATGCCTTGGAGAACGGAGGGATCCAGCCTGCTGCAGACGAGCTCCCCAGAAAGCCCCACGCAGAAGGTGCTTTGGATGCTCCAGCACTCCCCGGGGCCAGCTGCAGCAGGCCAGGCTGCGGGTTTCCCGGGCAGACACCTCGGGGTGCTCGCCAGGCTTTTCCCAGCGGCATCCGTCACCCCAGCGGGAACGGAGCCCAGCTGGATGCGCGGCGAGACAGATGGAGGAGCTCGGCAGAGGCAAGGTGGGAGGGAGGATCAAGTGAGATGCGACAGGGAGGAAGATGAGGAGACTCAGAGGAAGATGGATCTCCTGGGGAAACGGAGCATCTGCTGTGGGAGCTGGTGCTGGTGGGACTGGAGTGTGGGGCAGAAGCCTTTGGTGATGCTGATGCCAGAGAGGAACCAGGCTCTCCCGGCTCATTGCTCCATCCCGCGCAACACAACGGAGCTGAGCTTGCAGTTTGCTGCATCCCACCCAGGGATGCCCTCAGGGCCCCTCCGTGGGCCACTGCTCCCAGGGCCACGCCAGCCCAGCTCCCTTTGAAGTGATCCCAGGCATTCCTGGGGCTTCAAGTAATTGACTTCCTCCAAGGAAAGATCCTGTTCTCGCCCTCCCTCCAGGCCCGGGCTGTTACTTTCCTTTTTGTCTCGCTCCGCTCCCATCTGGCTCTGTTTAACCCTACAAGCCTCACACGCCTGCTGTTTTCAATCAGAGCTCTGGCATCTCGCTGGGGGAAGGGGAGGAACGGCGGGGAAGAGCAACGGGGCCCCGAATGCTGCCAGATATTCAGCTCAGCAGAGCTGCAGTAAGTCCCCTTCGGGGATGTACGTGCGTGCTTCTGTGTTGCAAGAGTTCAGATCCAAAGGCAAGCTGCAGAGAACGGGCAAACTCGGGACAGGGAGCTGCTCTACGTGCAGTCCCGTCCCTGGCTCCGCAGCACCCCGCTCCTTTCCCAGCCACGTCCCTCTCTGCACATGGCTCTCCCCCCACCTCATCCCAGACCTTTCCCTGGGATTTGGCCTCCCCTCCGAAACTCCGACCTGGATTTTAACACCCACAACGCTTGGGGGAAGGGGTCGGGGCTGGGGTCTGCGTTTGGCCCGTTGCAGAGGGAAGGAGGCAGCTGGGACACGGTGTTCCAGCCAGTACACGCTGCGATCTGAGCGTTTGGCTCACAGGGCGATGCTCAGCTCGGGTCACCCGGGACGATGTCACGGGGAGGGTGGGGGACAGAGCTGTCACCCCGTTGGTCTCGGGAGCTCGCTGAGCTCCCAGCCCTTCCGGGAGCCACCTGGCCCCGCGCAGCCTGTGCCATCCCCTCCGTGTGAGGGTTTGATGCTGCGGATGTGTAGGGACTCAGCGTACAGCAGAAATCGTCAGCGAGCCAGAAATCCAGGCTGGAGAGCAGCAGCATCGTGTGGCGTTTGCCAGCGCAGAAGGAAAGCGTCAGGAGGCAGACGCAGCCCCTTTTATCCCCTGTACCACCTGCAACCCGCTGCCACCTCCCCACGGGCACCACCACAACCCCTCTGCCCATCGCCGGACCCCGGGGAGGCTCTGCCCGCCGCTGCCCAGCCTGCTCCAGGAAAGCAGGACCCACTCCCAAGCAAACGGCAGGGAACCAGCTCACAGCCAGCAGCCCCCACAACAGCCCTGCATCCAGAATAACGGGGATGCAACAAACCCGCGGCCACTGCAAGCTTTACAATTGCCTCCAGCACGCTGGAAGGGTCAAAGCCAGCTCTCCCTAGACGCAACACAGTCGGCAGTCTGTTCTCCATCCAGTTTCATGCAGTCGAATTTACTGGCGCGCATGCCAGAAGCCAGATTTCAAAATCCCACACCCTGATTCTGCACGAGCATCGGCTGCCAAGCCCGCGGCCGGAGACGCGGCGCGGCGCTCGCTCTGAAAACGCCTCCGCTCCACCTTTCTCACCGCTCCCTGACGGACGGGACGGCTCGGATCCCGGGTACCCACAAGGAATCCGTGCAACTGGAGTAAAAGTTAAATCATGAAGCAGTGAATGCGTTCAGGAAACCAGCTGCCTGGTGTGGAGAAAGGGTTTGATTCACCGATAAAAATAGTTCTGACCCCTCCTGAGCTGCGGGATGGGACGAGCAGCTTGGCCTGGGTGCAAAACCAAGGCACCCAGCAGATGCCCAGCCGAGGTTTTTCCCAGAAAGAGGCAGCTGGTCCTTCAAGTCATCCCATTACAATCGATAAAAACTCAGCACAACAGCTGGAAATTCCAGCCCCAAATGCCACTGGTGTTTGCTTTCCGAATAGTTTCTCCCCGCTGCGTCTCGCTGACCCACCAGCTCACTGCCAGCCCAGCGACTGGTGCCAAGGCAAAAATCACCACCTCCGGGGCAAGAGGCAGCTGTGTAAAGGGCACGGGGGGATTTGTCACGGGCAGCAGATTCGATGCTCTCCCTTGGGTGCCTCCTCTTGCGGCAGCCCGACGTGCAGAGAGCGGCAGCTGGCTGGATAGTTACCATGCATGCATGGGGGACCCCTGCTCCTCTGGAGGGGCTGGGGGGCATAAAGGGAGCTTTTAACTTTGGGAGGAGAAGGGAAAGCCTAGACGATCAGAGCAGGAGTCCTTTCCAGCTAGCTCCCTTCACAGCTTTTCCATTGGGACCCCCAATTCCCATCATCCCTGCAGCCTCCAGGCTGGAAAATGCCCCCTCTCAGCCTGGGAACTGGCACTTTGGAGCAGAACAAGGAGGGCAAGCTAAAAATAACCCAAAGGAGCCAACAAAGCTCCCTCGTTACCTTCCCTCCGCATCCAACCACCACAACAGCCCCTTCGTGTCCAGGTCTGATCAGCTGTAACCGAAACAGGGAGCTCTTTATCCAGCGACGCTGGAGAGCTGGGAGTGGTGGGAAAGGGCCAAGCACAGCGCCAGCCTGTCCTCTGAGGGGAAAGCCGACACGCCGTCACCCAGGCGTCCCCAGGGTCCCCTGGGGAGCCGAGCCCTGATGCAACAACCCGCTCTCCTCGCCCTTTCCCAGCGTTTTCCCAGCGAGAAGCGGAGCTGCGGGCAGCCAGCACGCGGCCGAGGCAGCCCAGGGGCTCCGCTGCCTTTCTCCTCACAGCTCAGACACGGTCCCAGGGCTCTCGAGAAAGGCTTTTGGGCTCAGCCCGAGGACTGCCAGACATAGGGATGGCAATGCACAGCTCCCACATCCCTCGGGAGCGTTTCCTCGCCGTACCACAGTCACCAGACCCATTGCGAAAGGCTCTGCCACCTTCGCTGCTCCCTCCAGCAACCTCCTCCGGCAGCAGGGTCTGCGGGTGGCAGCCCTGGCAGAAAACACCTTTCTGCTGCCTTCACGTCAGCGATTCCTGCATGTCCCGACCCTTCCCAGGGCTGCTCCCGGCTCAACCCGCCCGCAGATCTCTCCACCACACATGGTGGAACTGGCTGGATGTCGACGAAAGCAAATCGTGGGAGGGAAAAAATTTACCGAAGCGATGGCAGCCCGGCCCCCGAGCCCGCTCCCCACGCACACCCTGCTCCCCTCCAAGCAGATTCCTCGCCCTGCTTTCCCCGGCTCTGCTTTCTCCCAGGGTGGGAAACTGCTCTGATGCCTTATCAGCTGCTGCTGCCGCATCCCTCCCCTCCAGCCTCTTCCCGAGAGCAGAGGAAACCTCCCACAGCTGCACTTTTATCTCTTCCCAGCTTCAAACACTCAGCCCCTCGCCTCCCCCTTCCCCGCAGGGAGCCGGGACACCCAGCACCCTGCATTTCTGCTCCCAGTCCCGGGCTGGCCAAGGGAAGGCGGGTTCCCGGGACGCAGCTGCGGGATGCTCCACATAAGGAAGGCCCGCGATCGCAGGCTTCCAGGAAAGTTTCCAAGCCCTCATGTGCGGCGTGCTTTGCGTTCAGCTGCCAAGGGGATGAATTTCCACTTTCTGCCCTGTAGAGGCTTTTCCTAAAACTCTCAGACAGGGAAAGACAAGTTTGGGATGAAGCTCTTCCATGCAATAAAACCCTTTTCCTAGGACTTCAGCAAACATCGCTGCCCCGTTGCTTTCTCCTGGAGACAAAGAGCCGGCTCCGAACGGCTCTTTCCCATCTCGCTCTCAAAGCGGAGCGATGCTGGTCCCCGCTCCAGCAAGGGGGTGAGGGGCTGCGCACAGCCCCCTTCCCACGGGAGCAGGACCCTGCAGCCCCCCCCCAGCCCTGGCCGTTTCCCCAGCCCTTCCACAGATCCAGCTGGAAACCAGCGATGCTATCGGAGGTTCTCTGGTAGCATTCCTGGCTCCGGAGGTGTCTGCTCCCCTCGCCGCCTCTCCCCCTCCTTGCACCCTTCCCCGGCTGCATTGCAAGGCAGGGAACTGCCCTGGCATGGCTGGGGCTGTGCAGCCCCCCCGGTACCCCCAGCTCTGCCTCCCTGGCTGCAAAGCCAGAGCCAAGCGTGCATGGGGTGGTGAGTGGGTACGAGCGCAGGTCGGTGCAGCGGGGGGGGGAGGAGACGACACAAGAGGGTCCTCGCCCCCTCAAAAAGCAGCTGGCAGCAGCTGCGATGCTGTCACGCACGGGACTTGCAGCAGCCCCAAGATCCCCCCCCACCCCCTCCTTCACCCCAGCCCACGCTGAGGAAAAACTCTTGCAACAAGAGAAAAGGGAAGGAACAAAGACTCCAGCTGCTGAAGAACAGAAAAACCACCGAGAGGAGAGGGAAAACAAGGCAGAGCAGTAAGAGAGGCTGGAGAGGGCAGGAGCATCGTGGACCAACGCAGCATCCTCGGTCGGAGGGTCAGGCAAGGCGAGAAGAGCCTGGGGGAAAGCACCTGCCCACAGCTTACCTGCGCGCTCCTCTCCCTCCTCCTGCCTCTTATTAATCCCCAAGACAAGTTTCTCTCTGGCTGTCTCCCTCCTCCTCCTCCTCCTCACCACGAGTGAGCCTCGGCCGAGCGCGGGGGGTTTTGTTCCTGGGAGCCGCTGGGCCAGGGTGGGTGGGAGCGCGGGAGGCGGAGGGCCGGGACGAAGGCTCGATGATGACAACAATAACGTCTTTATCTGGCAGCCAAGCGCGGCGGGCTCCGCCGCGCACACATGGCCTTCCTGCCGGAGGGCTGGCGTTTAATAACAATTCCTTCTGCTGCGGAGGCTGCTCGGAGCCCGTGTTTAAAAACAACGCTAATTAATAATTTAAATAAGCCCTTCCCTTGCCGCGGCCCCTCTTCCAGGAGCGCGCGTTCGGGACGGCGCTTTCCGGCGACACGGCTATATCTTGGAGCACGGAGACTCGGTGCGTGTCACCCGGCAGCCTGTCCCCTGGGCTGTCCCTCCCGGGTCCCCAACTCGCGCAGAGCCACCTCCAGCTGCCCCCCATCCCTGCTGAAGGGAGCCAGCCGCTCTTCTGGGCTCTCTGCTCCTCCTGCCTGGCAGACGGCATGGTAAAACACGATGCAGGGTTCATTCGCTTCCAGCTGGTGAGAAACTTTAATTTAAATCCCGAGGGGTCCAATCCTGCACTCCCACCTTCAGCTGATGCTGGCTACCAACAGCTGGGTTCAGACAGCCAAAATCAGAGCCTCCCTCAAAGTTTCCACTGGCTGTGCTCCCCAACTTTGCCCTGGGCTCCCCACAACCCTTAAATATATCTGTTCCCAGCACGGTGCCCTTACCCCAAAACCAGAGTATTGCTGGTGAGTGCTGCTCGCCGGCTGCCGGGAGCGGGATGCTCCGAGGGCACAGCCCTCGCCTTGCGGGGAGCTGGGGCAGCCGGATGCCTAAAAACCAGCAGGTAGCTCGAGTGCAAGCCAGGAAAAGGAACGGAGAGAAGCCACATGGGTATTTCACGTTTAAACAAAGGGTTGAGATGGAGACGTGTGTTTGCCAGCTGGAGAAGGATCAGAATCGATAAGGAAGGAATATTGTTTGGAGATTCATGCCAACTGCTTTAAAAACTAGATAAAAGCGCCTAAATCCATGGGGACACGTTTCCTGTTTTTTTTTCCTGCTAACTAACAGACTCAGCTGGGCACTGAAAGAGGGAAACTGAGGCACGGGATGGGGCAATTGCTTGCCCAAAAGCCACCAGGCATGGAAAGGTCTCACATCCAAGACCTCATCCACCGCGCCGACCGACCCGCGAAGCCGCTAACACAGCTCCCATTGCTGGGAAGCACAAAAACCTTGAGCAAATCGGGTGAGTGTAAATTTTGCTCTCAGCCAAGGAACGTTGTTTGTTGAATTTTCTTCCTGCAGGAATTTCTGTCAGCGTCCAAGTTTCGAATCCACCTTCAAAGGCACCCTTTTAAATTTTTTTCGGCGCAACAGGCTGTAGCCTTGAACGTGGCTCTGGGCACTGCGCGCTCGGTTTATTCTGCGTCTGGAGCAAAATCTGGCCCAGCTCTTGCAGGCAAAGGGGATGATGGAGGGTGACCATGCAGCAAACCAGCTCTTGCTGGCCTGGGGACATCCCAATTTCACTGTCCCGGCTATGGGCCAGCAGCATCCCGGCCATCCCTGGTCCCCCCCATCCCTCCGGTTTATCCCTTTTCCTGGCCGTGGCCCGTTTGTTCTGCAGAGGTTTGTAACAGAAATACCGCTTTGGTCTGGCGGAGGTAGGAGAGGAAATGTTTGAGTGTGAAAGCACCGGGAGACAGAGCCAGGGCTGCGAGAACAACGCGTCTCGACCAAGGGCAACACGAGGGACGGCCGTCGAGCGTGTAAACAAGGAGGAATGCGGTCCCCAACGAGCCCGGAGGCTGCATCCCAGGGCAGCAGAGAGAGGACACAAGCAAAACAGCCCCCGTTATAACCAGTGGCTCCATCATCTCCAACTGGGAAATGTTAGACACTCGCATCCCTCATCCTCCCCATCCATCCTGCCCAGACCCCTCATGCACCACGCCATGATGCTCGTGCGTGCACGTAGCTCGTACCAGGTGCAGCAAGAAGAGGCATCCAACGCGGAGGGGACAGCCGCAGGGGACACCACAGTGTGCCAAGACCTGGCAGTCCTGGCCCCAAGGCTTTCAAGAAGGGGAATTTTGCAGAGCAAAGCAGAGCAGGAGGCTTCTCAGAGTCCAGCAAAGAGCTGCCCTCAAACCAAGCTCACCTTCTCCACACCACAGCCTGGGCTTGTCAGGAATAGCAGCTTAAAATGTTTGGTTTTTTAATTCTTTACATTATCCCAGCATCGGCCACCCCATCCCAAGCTAAGCCTCAGTGCTGTACAAACACAGATGATTTACGGCACAGCGGTTCTTTCTGACAGCCAGATCTTAAAACTCCCTTTGGAGCGCTAAAAAAAATTTTATTTCAGAAAGGAGGAAAGAAAAAAAAAAAAAGCAAGCAGCAGGAAACCTGAGCTGCCCCTGCGGCCGCTTGGTCAGAGCAGCGTGCGCTCTACGCAAAACATCAAATCTCAAGCGTTCTGCAGCAAAGCCTCGCTAGCTGGCCGTGCTCTCCATCAGTGGCCAATGGTGACATGGCAAGGGGCCACCGAGCAGGGACAAGGGGAGCCCAGGGGTCCCCCAAAAATCATAGCTGGTGGTTTTGGATGCACCCGTTCCCCTGGGACCATGGTGGGAGAGTGCTGCACCGCCACGGCTCTCCCGAGTCTCCGCACGCCTCCCCGACCGCAGGCCGTTGCCACTGGTGTTGGGTGGCCACCAGCCTGGAAAATCACACTCAGCTTCCCCCAAACCTCGCCGGGAGCTGGGGACGGGCTCCTGCCCGTCCCAGCCCCGGATTGCAACCCCCTCCGCCCCGGGGGGAGCAGGCAGCAGCATCCGAAGGCGAGAGCCAGAGAGCGTCACCACGAGCCCGGGAGAAACGCTTGGCTCTGGGCAAAGCTCTGGAGGGGGAAGTGAGCGAAGGGGAAAAGTATGTCGCTTCGTAATGCACGGATCCTGCTCTCACATTGCCGAAATGATGCACTTCGTCCCCCCCCGGCTGCACGTGGGGCAAGGGCAGAGCGTGCCTGCTCCATGCCCGCGTTTCCATTTCAGCCAAACATCTGGAAACAGCTGGGAATGCGCTCTGTGAGTGCAGCGGCTGAGGGGACAGGAGGAACGTGCTTGAAACCCCCCTTGCACAAAGCAGCCCCCGGCCCAAACGTGCTGGAGGCGTGAGGACGCGCGAGCCGAGCTCAGCGCTGGGCTGGGGAGGGTCTTTGTGTCACTTTGGTCACCCTGGACCCCAGCACACAGCGAGGGAGAGAGGAAGAGGAGGAGGTGGTCTACATCCCTTCCTTACAGATACGCCCATCCCAAATACCCATCCCGTCTTCCCACGCACGGCCTGGCCTCTCCATCCATCCCTGAGCAGCTGGAACAAGGGAGCGAAGACCCCACGGACCAGGACACGCAGCTCAGCAGCGCGGGCGGCCGGAGACGGGGCCAGGCTGGAAAGAACAAGCTACGCTCACTCCCAAGTGAGAAACGCAGCCGAAAAGGCCAGCTGACCTCTGCCCCAGCCAGGTGCTTAAAAGAAACGAGAGGAAAAACAAGAAATAAGCCCTGTTTTGAGCACAGCTGCTGCTTCGGTCGTTAAACCCATGGGCAAAGCTCCCCTGGAGAATGGCCTCGCGCCGTGGGTGCCTGAGTCCAGGCATCAGGGAAGGGTTAGGGAACGGAAAACACCCGTAAGTCGCTCGCGGAGGAACGCGAACCCCATCGCGGCTTCCCGCCCGCAGCCATAAACCCCTTTTCCGCTCGATTTTTGCCAGAGTCGTGAGACCACGTGAGGAGCCAGCCGAAATCAGGATGGTCCTGGCAGCTCCTGCCCCACAGCCAGGCACGGCGGGTGGCGGATCCTGCCCCCCATCACCGCCTGAGGCGAGGATGTGGGGACAGGAGAAAGGGAAATTGCATCCCCCGTCATCCACAGGGGAAACTGAGGCAGAAGGGAGCTCCACACTCACGGAGCCAGCTGCCTTTTCTATTTAGACGACTCGTAGTATTTCCAGAGTCATGTAAAGCTTTTATTTTTATTCCTTTTCAGCTTTGGCACGGAGGGGCTGACGCACACGCACGCACCAGTCTGAGCACTGGGCTGCAGGCGCTCGCGTCCCAGCCTCGGGGCTCGCCTGCATCCCCAGCACAAAACACACTGCCCTCGTCCAAACCGCCTGCTGCCCATCCCCACAGCGCCCGCTCCATCACCTCCGTCCTCCCAGGAACAAGGCCAAACTGGGAACAATGGGCTTCCCATAGAGGAAGGAGCAGCCCTCCCAAGAAGGGCTGAGACCCAGCAAACTCATTGCAGGGACAGCCCGGAGGAGCCTTGGTCCCTGCCAAGTAAAGGGCAAAGCAGAGGCAGGGGGCTGAGGCTCCCTGCCACAGGCGCCAGCCCAGTGGTGGGAATTTTGCACCACGGCACACGGGGACCTGATCCCTGCTGCCCGCCACAGACAGGGTGACGGCAGGGCAGGCCCTGTCCCCAGCGGTGGCCGGAGCGCGGTCTCACCCTGTGCCGCACCCCCCGAGCCCCTCAGCCCTCCCTGCAGCCCCCCAGCCCCTTCCCACCCCACCTCCCATCATCTGCGCTATGCTCGTGGCTGCTTTAAGTGCAGGGAGGGGAAACAGAATTCATCAAACCTCACATTTCTCAAGGATTAAATCATCCAACTCATTGCTCCGAGGGAGAGAAGTCCAAAATTCTATTTTTTTTTTTTTTTTTTCCCCTGCAAGGCTGAGCAGCCGTTTATTAGCTCTTGGCAGCAGGGCCGAGGGCTGCTGAGCACATCAGCTCGCGGCCGCAGCGCCGGGGGCCGAGCATCGCCACGGGGCCCCGGGAACCGCGTTGCCACAGGGCAGCGGTGTGGGAACTGGGGGCCCCCCTCCTTCCCCTGGGGTCCCCCCCTCACCCTCCCAGCCGGGCTGTAGCCCCCAAGCTCAGAGGCAGCAAATTCGGTGGCACCCAAGTGGGCTTCTGGCCGCTGGGACACCACTTGTCCCTGCATCCCTGTGGAAAACAGCCCCGTTATCCCCCCCGCGTTCCCCGGGCTTGGTGCAGAGATGCTGTAAGACGTCCTGTCTCTCCGCTCACGCAATATCAGACCGACACTGTAAATCAGCAAGGACAAAACGATGCCAGGCTCCCCGGGGGAGGCTCCCAGGGCTCACATTTGGCCGTGGGGCCGTTCTCTAGTTACCTGCACCCCCTCCCCAGTAACGCTGCTCGGAGGTCACGTCCCATCCGCTGCCCCGACAGCTGCCCCCGCCATCCCGCTGCCTACTTTGCAGAAGGGGAAACTGAGGCACTCGCCCAGGGAACCCATTTGGGAGCGAGAAGGGGGCCTCCTGCACCCAGGGTCTCCAAGAAACCCTGCAAGGCTCCAGCCTGTCGAGCTCTCCCAGTGCCAGCCACTTTGCTCCAGCCCTTGGAAAGCAGGGATGTTCTCTCCCCGCTCCGTATTAGCTCCCGCGGTTTGACCCGTCACTGAACCTGTTCCTATCGGTGCCGGGTTTAGCAGCACATCACGCTGGGAACAAAACATTTCAGAGTGGACCAAAGGTGTTTTCCTGGCTGGTGGCTTCCCTCGCCCCAGCACAAACAGCACCAGAGCCAATGCCCTGTCCCCAGCACGGCCGGGAGCTGGTGGGGGGTCCCTGTCAGCCCCCCTGAGTGGCTGGGGAGTGGGGAACAGCCGGGGTCAGCACATCCATCACCTCCAGGGGCTGCGGCCAGAGCAGGGCTGGGATTGCTTCTGCCACCCCCTCACCACCCCTGTTTCTTCCAGCCGAAGACCCCTCAAACCCCCAGGGCAGCAATTTCCCCTCGGGGGCAAACGGTGCCACCCCGGGGACCCGCTCTGCACCCGCTCTGCCCTTCTGACAGCACGAGGATGAGGCACTGAGGGTGACCCCTCATCCCACACAGGGATGCAGCTGACACCTTCAGCCAGCAGCTCCTCAGCGCTCCCCCAACGCGGGGAGGGGACCCCCCGCCCCACAAGGCTGATGGAGAAGGCAAGATCACGTGCCAAAAGAGAGAAGAGCTTTCCCTCTCCTCCTCACTATCCAGGCGGGACAAGAGGTCTCCCACGGGCACGGCACACTTCAGACCACGTTGGCAACAGGGATGGAGGGGGTGGGTACCACACTGGAAAGGCTTCCTCCAGCCACGACAGCACTTTGGATGGTGGAAGGGTTCCTGGTGTCAGCTCAGCACTGGGAAGAGCTGCCAGTGTTGGTTAAAAGAAGAACAAGGGGGTGATTCAATGAGAGTCCAAACGAAGGGCGCTGGAAACCATGAAAGCAAATATTTCGAGCCAAACACACAATTAGCCGGTGGGACCCATCACCACAAGATGCCGCTCGGGCCAAGGGTTTAGGAGGATTTTAAATAAATCGCAACAACATGCACGAAGGGCTGCCCACACATAGGGAGATTGGGGACATTGGGGTGGCAGGAGCCAGTGGGGACAAAGACTTGGACAAGCTAAAAGGCATTGGGGATGCAGAAGAAAAGGAGCCACCAAGCTGTGGACATCTGCCCTGCCTTCCTGGGTGACATGTCTGTCACTGCCGGCCAGGGCTTGCTGTGCCCCTGGGGAGCCCTTGCAGGGGTGGAAGCAAGGGGGGCCCAGCCGGTGCCCCCCGAGCCCTCTGGCTGACCCAAGCTGATGGCCTCCATCACCTCCCTCGCCCTGTCTGGGCTTCACCACCGAGCTGCTGCTTGCAATGGAAACACCTGAGTCGTGTCTGGTCCTCCCAGCCCTCCCTTGGTTTGGCCTTCATCCTTGCCTTCTCCTCCTTGTCCAGTATTTTTCCTCTCCGAAGGCAGGAGCCAGCCGGACGCTTTCCTCGCATGACACCAGCTGCCTCGGGAGCCCGACGGCTCCTCCCGCACCCCCCGAGCAGGGGACGCCCACCATGGTGCGTCCATGGGGCTGCTTCCCCTTGGAGAAATTAATTGGGAGGCTGTGATTTCAGGCTGATAGACCTCTACAGGCGAGCCTCTTGCCCACTCAGCTGTCCCCAGGAAAACCCCAGCCTGGGGACATCACCTCCAAAAGCATTTCACAGCCACCAAAAGCTCTTGAGAGGTCCCGAGCTGGAGATGGAGCCGTACGCAGGGAGATCTCCCACGTGGAGACCGTGCCAAGCAGACAGGGCGGTGGCGGTCCCCGAGGTCCCCGTGCTGGTGTCCTCCTCCACACACGCATGACGGGGAGGTGAAACCAGAGAGCGCAGATGGGCCGGAGGGACCCAGGATAACGGATGCTCAGGCCTGATCCGAGGAGTCATCTCCCTGGCCCCGTTACATTATTGCATATTACCCCGGTGCGGATTTGCCTATATTGCTTGGCAGCGCGCGAGTAGAAAACAGGCCTCTCAAAACCCCAGAGATATTCAGAATCTGCTCCAAATATTACAGCTATAAATTCAGTTCATTTTTCTGACTGCTCAGAGCTGCCAGGGACTTTGACTTAATCCATCTCTCCCCAACCTCTGTGCCAAACCCCGGCAGGCCCCCCGTCCCTCCGCAGCTCCTCGCTTGGGTCCTGCGTCACAGCCCCTGTCCCTGTCCCGGGGCAGCATCCCACCCCACCAAACTTCCACCCCTGCTTTCCCACACCCGGACACCCCTCCTGCCGAGTTGCCCCCTCCCTCCAGCCCCACGGCCACCGCGCTGGGGTTACTCAGACACGCTCAGGCTGCAGCGGCCGGTCCCTGACCCTTTCTGCCTCTCTCGCTCTCACCACGAAACCCAAAACCATCTGCTCTGCCCAGCATCCTTGCTCCTGCCTTCCCCTTTGCAAGCAAATGCGCCGTTTTCTCCTCTCAACACCTTTCAAGGAATAAAGATCCCATGGGAAACGGGTCTCTTCCCTCCCCAAGAAATGTCTGGTGGGGTTTTTCCCCCCCCTTCCCTTCACCGGTTATTGTGTTTTCACACCCATCATTCCCAGCCAGGAGCAGGGGCGAATCCAGCCCCCTCCCCAGCTGCGGGATGCACGGTGCTGGCAGGGAAGGGTTAACTCTTCCACATGGGTCAGCTGTGGAGCAGGGAAGCAGCACCAGATTTCCAAAACCATTCCAGGAGCGGTCCTCCGAGGGCTGTATCCTCACGCCCCTCTCCCCATAAACGCTTTCCTTCCACCCCGGGGAAAAACAGGGCTGGAAATAACCCGGGATCATCCCCAAGCTCGGCAGAGCTGGGAATCATCCAGAACACGGAGTCACCACCCAGCCCTTCCCCCTGGCTTCGTCCGGCCACGCATCACCCAAATATTTGGGGCTCAGTTGTGCAAAGGGCTCATTGTATAAAGGAATGGAGCCGAAATCTGTTCAGCCTCTGCCTCCAAACGGGGCAGCAGCTTTGAGGGGACAGAGTTCGGCCCCGCAGCCCCCGGCACGCATCGCCCCAGGGCAAAACTATCAAACGCAGGCAAAATCGCATCCCTAAAACCGTCCCGTGGAGCCTCCATTTCCCATTGAGGGCTATACTGAAGGTAAAAATAGGAGCAAAATATTTTGATTGCACTGAGAAAAAAAAAACCAACGAATCTTCCTTCAACTCCAAGGGAGATTTTTCCAACAGTTCTGCTTTACGGGAAACATCTTATTTTTGTTTTTTATATTATTTTGGAGTGGAAAAACAAAAGCAGAATACGAGGCCTTTCCAGTGAAACTGAAACTCCTCGTCCTGTCCAGCTCCAGCCGTTGCTTTCGCTCTCCTCCTCTGAGCAGAGACCAACCAAGGCCCGGGAATGGAAAAAGCAAGGCCACCGGGAGAGGCTGCTGGGAGGTTTCCGTATCTCCTGGCAGCACAGGAAATCCCGTAATGAAAGTTGGCTTGGTGAAAATCCCAGCTTGGTTTAAACAAACTCCACAGCCCCTGGTAGTCGAGATGATCCACCACAGCCCAGGTCGGGCCCCAGGTTTTTTGTGCCGGCGATGGTTTTCCTCCGAGCCCGTTTCTGCGTGGAGCCGGTCCAGCCGTTGCACAAGCTTCGAGATAAACTCTTTGCAAATGATGAAAATTGGAAGCAAAGGTGATGAAGGGAGACAGCAAATAAATCAAGCTCCTCCCGTATTTTCCACCTAGCCGAGCTCCATCCCTTATCGCCCGGTCTCTCCAGCCCTTTCCAGCCGCTCCCTGGCACAGCTCCACAGCCTTTACGGTGCCTCCTGCAGATGTTTTTCCTCCTTTGCAGGAATATCTTTCTCCTCTTTCCTTTCCTGTTTTTTCAGGTGATCTGGGGTGAGAGGGAACAGAAACTTTCCTATGCTGGTGTCCCTCCGGACCCGCCCTTCCTGCTCTCGGAACAGGGGCGACCGGCTCCGACGCCCATCAGCATCTCAGGTTCTCTCCCATCTTTTCAGGCCAGGTTCGATGAGGGGTGAAGCAGCTCTCCAACCAAGTAGCTCGGCTTAGCAGCAGCCTGGTTCTTATTATTCCCCTAAACGGGCACAAGGGAACAACAACCCTGAGCCTGGGAGGGTTTAACACCTTCAAGGAGGGAGAGCAGGCGAGGATGAGGAGGCTGCACCCAAGCCCTCTGTCTCGCAGGGATGTGGGGGGGTGAAGCTGGGGCTGGGCTAAAACAGGGGGTTTCTGGAGGTTTGCATGGAGAATCTGGGAAGGCAGCTCTCCCCCACGGCCTCTTGGCCACCCCTTGGACCCAGCCAGCTCTGGGTAGCTCCCAAGGCTCGGGGAGGGGGCAAAGCAAGGCACATTTGCAGGATTTGGGAGCCGGTACTGCAGGTGGCTGGAAAGGATGGACCTCATCCCTCCATCTCCATGCTCATCCCACCACCTCTTCAGTCCTGGGGTCCCCGTGCTAACCCACCATGCCCTCCAAAGCCTGGGGGGCACTTGGAGCCTTCCGCGCCTCAAAGAGGAGGAGGATGCCTGGCAGCCCCCTGCTGCGCTCCAGCATGTATGAGGAGCCGGAGCAGCCTCTGCATCCTGCCAGGCGTCTGCCAGTGCAGCCGAGATCCAGGGGTTAAATCCCCAGGCTGGTGAGTCAGAAAAAAAATCTTTGATGCAGCCAGAAGGAGCTGAGTAATTTGTGTATCTGCAGAGGTCACATTGCCTCCTCTCTTTTTATGTCTGTTACTCATGCTGCTCCTTCCCACTCTCCCTCCACAGCCTGGACTCTCCTCCTCTCCCTCTCAAGCTCCCCAGCTCTCTTCGCTGCCCTCGCTGTTAATTATCCGTGTTGGAGGAGCCCCTGCACCCCACTTGGTGCCGCTTCCCACCGAAGGCAGAGCAGCGGTGGGTGCCAGAGCCTTGGCAGCTGGCGCTTGCCCTCCTCCTCCTGGGATATCCATCGCTCTCCGCTCTGCGGTTGCAGCTCAGGCCTTTCTATAGGAGAAATTCCATCGCTGGCTCTGGATCTTATTTTCCACGAAGTCACTTAACCCCTGCGTACAAGCTCCGCAAGGCGGAGAGGCACACAGCCCTCGGCATCTGTAGTTTCGAGCCCGTCACCTCAGTTGCACATCAGGGCACGCGCCTGGGGCTCTCCCGCAAGCCAAATAACAAACAACCGCCGTGGCAATTAACCACTACAAAATCAGAACCCAGCTATAATTAACGAGGCGCATCTTAAAGCGCGGCATCTCCCAAGTAACGGATTCAATAATCCCAGGTTGCTACAAAGCACCAGGGCAAGCAGAAAGACTTCCCTGCGTTTAATCAAATCACTTCATTAGGTTGTTTAATAAGCAATGGAGCTCTGGGAACACCGGGGTTTCGCTGCTCTCAAAGAGCGTTTGGAGAAGGAATTTATGGCAGAGCTATTAAGGGCCAATCAATTTGCCTTTAATCCTCCCGCTGCCTCCACAACACAAAGTCTCCCCGCTCACACTGCTCTGGGTGACATTTGGGCTGCCCCACGTGAGGGCACGCTCCCCTGGGAGCTGCCTAAAGGGCTGGAGATGGTCCAGATGGATGGAGACGTCCCAAAGGGATGGAGAGGACGGTCCCAAAGGGATGGAGAGGACCACAAAGTTCAACCATCATCCCCACCATCAGCATCACCCCGCCTCTCACAGACCAGCAGCAGGGACAGGGGGTTCTGCACATGAACTGGGGGCTCTGCAGCACACGAGGGGGGCACAGGAGCAGAGCCATGCAGGACCTCATCCTGTACACCCCAAATTAACGGGGCTTTTGCCCAGGAGTGTCAGCGCAAGAGCAGGTTCCCCCTGCTAGACCCCATTGCCAAGAGCTGAGATTATTTCGCTGTAGTATTTATTATTCATACTCCCTCCCCCCTCACACTGCCTTTGAGGGCAGTCAGAGCAATTTCGCAGAGGGACAATGACCGATGACGGGTCACTACACCCCTGAGACACCAGCGAGGTGCCTTTGTGGTCCCAGGGCTGGGAGGTGACCCTGGGGATGGCACCCCCCAGACGAAGGGAGCATTTTCACAGCCCAGGGATAAAGCGGCTGCGAAAGCACGAGGCTGCGGCCGGAGAGCCGGGTCAGCCCGGGGATCTTACAGAGAGCTCGGCGCTTGCTAAGCCCCAGGCATTGCCAGAAACTTGGCTGCTTGCTCAGCCGGGAGCTGGGCTGCTTGGACAGCCTGGCTAGCAGGGATTAAACCTGACAGAGCCCCTCCAGCCTCTTCCTAAAAGAGAGGGGCACTGGAGCGGGCACATCCCGAACGCCCGGCCCAGGCTCGCTGCCCCGAGGAGCTCACAGCATCCGCGACGTCCCGCTGCCATCCCCCAGTCCCCTCCAGATGGATTTGCTTTGCGTTTTCCCAACTGGGCCTTTATGTTTCCTGCAGATTTTTCTAACCTCTCTGTCCTCTCTGGTATTTGCAAATCCTCCCTGTTCTGCATCCTCGGAGGATTTTGCGCATGTGTTATTTCCTCCCTCATCCAGAGCCCAGTAAACACAGCCGGTCCCTGCAGACCACCACCAGACCTGCGCTTTCAATCTTCTCTGACTTGCAGAGCCCTGAAAATCCTCAGATGAAGACGCAAGCATTTCCACAGCAAATTCAAGTCTGTGAACCCTGAACATCTGCCGGCCACATGCAAGACACCGAACCCCACCTGGAGCAGCGACCGACCGCTGGCCCGCGGCATCCTCGGCTCCCAGCAGGATACCAACACTCAGCATGGAAACCATCACCCTCACCGGCTCGTCCTCGACGCCTCTGCAGATCCCCCAGGCTCAAAAACTGGCTGGAATGACTGGTCGAAGGCACAAACTTTCACTCCTCCATCCAGAGCTCAGGGCATTTGATAACTCTCCTGCTAAGGCAATAATTTGCACTCAGTGATGACAGCTGCTTCTCCCCTGCACCTGGGAAGACCCAAAGTGTCGCCCAGGGGTGGGATGTTTGCAGGCTCTGGGTGTTGTTGTGCCTTTCCTTTGACGTGTCACAGCTCACACGGCTTTTCCCAGCCCCCTGCTACCCTCCCAGACCCCCTTCCCCTCGCCCAGCATCACGCCTTGCGCTGGGAAGCCCCATCCCCAGGGAGACTTTGTTCCCGTGGCCCTCAGCCTCCAAAGGAAACTTTTTGGGAAGTTGTCAAAGCAACACGCTCCAGCCTCATCTCATTTCTTCCCTTTCTTTTTTTTTTTTTTCCCTTCTTAAGGGACAGTCCCAGCGTGGCCATCTCAGGCTGCAGCCTGTCCCCGAGGAGCCGGACACGGGAGGGATCTGGCCGGGGACGCTCGCCCTGTCCCGGCGTGCACCGTGGCTGGCGAGCCGCGGCCGAAGAGCTCTGCCAGGCCTTCCACCCCGACTAGCACCAACATTTCATAATAAATAACATAGCTCAGGGCTGGAAAATAAACGTCTTTCTGTTTCTCTCTGCCGGGGGAGTTCGGCTCCGATACTTGAATATTGCACATTTATTTTGATGGGAGCAGAAGTGGACGGAAGGCTGAGCTGAGCTGCCAACGGTGTAAAATCAGCTGTCAGGAGCCTTCCCAGAAGGTGCTGTCCTCCAGCTGTGCCCACCATGGTGTCTGCCACGGAGCGACGCGCTGGAGCTGAGCCTGAGTGAAGCACCGGCAGCTCCGGAGGGCAGAGCGGCTGCCCTGGGAGCATCAGCCCCCCGGCACCTTCCCGCTGCAAGGCTGGATGCTAAATTGCAGCCTGGCCAAAAAAAAAAAAAAAAAAAAAAAGATTTACCCCAAAACGGTGACAATCTGCAGCGCTGGGGAGTCTCTGTTGGAGCTGAGCTGCAGCCGATGCGGGGAGCGGCAGGGCAGGCAGGGCTGCACCCACGGAGGCACCACCTCGGGGACGGCGGCCAGGCTGTGGTCCAGCACCAGGCAGCTCTACCCATGCAAGGGCCAGCTTGTTGCAAGAGGTCAGCTGGACAAAAGGCTTCACCCCTCGCCTGGAGACCTCTCCTGCGGGCGACACAGCCTGTGGTACCCAGCAGAGCCGTCGGAAACAAGCGCTGAGGACCCACCAACTCAGTGCACTCATGGAGCTGGTCTCCCAGCAGGCCAGCCGTGTCCTGGCAGGTCTGGCTGGGATAAACACCCAGTTCCCCGGACAACGGCCCGGGACGGCTCCTCTCCAGGCTCCCTCCCGGAGCCGGCGCTGCCCGGTGCCCCCGCCTCACGCCTTTCGGCATGATGCGTAATGGCTCCGATTAAAAGAGCCGGAAAGCTCCAGGGAGCCGCGGCTCTGCTTTCCCAAATGTCAGGTGGAGGTGGAGCAGCGAAGGAAGTGTTTTCATCCTGAAGGCATCTGCGCCGCTGCTTCCAGCTGAGGCAGATGCTCCTGGAGCCTCCGAGGATCCGAGTCTCCATCCCTCAGATGCCAGGGTCCGAGAGGGCTCCAGGCCCTTTGCTGCCGTCCCCAGCATCTTCCCAACATTGCAAGGGGACACAGCAGCCTGGAAAAAATGCGGCAGGTTCCTCCTCCTTTAGCTGCTACCAAACCCTGCCCGAAATAAGGAAAATTCCTGGGAGGGAAGGGGAAGCACAGGGAGGAAAATGGTGGCAGAAACCATCCCGCCGTCGCCGGGAAGGGGACTCAGCATCTCTGCCCTCAGCCGACCCCGGCAGCGGGGGCCGTGGGGCAGTGAGGGACGTGGGGCAAGGCGAGGAGAGGGGAGAAGGCGGCCGCGTCCCGCACAGCCTGTTTATTTTGCAGCGCAGACTGGGGCTTTGCTGGAGCTGGAGGAATTCATCTCGCTGAAAGAGCCTTGTTTTTCACGGAGGAAATGAGACAGCGCGCTTTTAATAGGAAATAAAAACACATAAAATAAAGAGAAACTGAGACACAGGCCTGGAAAAAAGCGGAGCCATCCAGCTGCGTCTCGCCAGCAGCCCCGGCCCCTGCCAGCAACCCCGGCGACTGCGCCGGCGCGCGCAGCACGGCCGCCGTCCCGCTGCGCTCGCCCCCCAGCTCCTCGCCCGTCCCCAGCACCCGACGGGCGCATCCCGCAGATCTGGAGGACCCACCTCCCTCCCTGCCCCTGTGCCCCGCTTCCGCACACGCCGGGCAGCAGGGGATGCTCGGGGGGTGTCGGGATGGGTGGGGGGGTGGACGGGTTGGCGGGTGGGTGACTACATCAATAGATCCAGCTGCTGTCCTCCAAGGAAATCATTGACGCTTCACAACCAACCTCCCTGCGTTTGCAACAGGGAACCCATAAAGCCCCAAAAGATGGACTCTCGCAAATGGGCCACCAATTTCCAGCAGGTTTCACGCAGGACTGGGAATGAATGGTGATACGGCTTGGCAGGGAAGGCTGGGGGTGCCCAAGCCTGGCCACCCACCCTGGTTGCCCCTTCCAGGGGAGCTCTGCCGGCCACCCCAGCACGGGGCACGTCACAAGTGGGGCACCCGGCACCCTGTGGACAGCCGGGCATCACCGCCGGCGGGTACAGCCTGCCTCTGGGAGGGGAGCAGCGCACGCTTCGGCAAACACGCGAGGAAAAGCAGCCAGAGGCTGGAGAAGAGTTTTTCCAGCTGCATGTTTTACAGGGATTTGCAGCGGGATCAGAGACCATTCATGGCTCATAAGTCATTTGCATTGATTAAGTGAGGCAATTAAACAGCAGGAGAAGGGCTTGGTGGCAGGAGATGTGGATGCGCCGCGGAAGAGGTGGGGAAAGAGCCCTGGAAACGCGTCCGAGAGCTGTTCATGGTCTCACAGTGAATTTGTGATTAAATCAGAATGAAATGCACATCTGGAGGCGGTGCCGAGGAGCGTCTGTCCCCTCCGTCCAGGAGCCTGGGGCCTCGTCCCACCGGCATCGCGCTGTCCTGTGTCCCTCGGACCCTGCACCAGAGCTGGCCGGGATGGGCGGCAGGACGTCCCAGCTTGGTGGCTTCTCAGACCATCTGCCAAGCCACCGCTGGGGCTGGCACCGTCCCCTGCTCGGCGGCTGGAAATGGTCCCCAGGGCCCCGGAGGAACTGTCCTGAGCAGCAGCTTTGCAGCCTGTGTTTATCTCCATTCCTCGGTGGCCCGAGCCTCACACACAGAGTCAGAGCTCCCCAATTGAAGGGTGAGAGCTCCCCATCACCCCAGTGTTGCTCCCCAGCTACCGCCCAGTTTCTTTCCACCAGCCACCGTCCTGACGTAGGAAACCAAACCCCTCCTTGCGTGGCTGTTGGCTACTGAAGAAATTACCGTAGCTACGGATGCAAACAAGCGATGTTTCCACGCTGGGCTGGCTCCAGCCCTGTCCTGGTCGTCTGCGGAGAGCCGCACCCAGGGCTCGAGCCACGCACGAAGGGCTGGGAGGTTTGGTGACATTTCTTAAAAACCTGGGGACACAGTGCTTCGGGCCATGCCGACCCCGTGCCCGGGTCCCCGCCGGTTGCATGAGGCCACCCCAGAGCTCGAGCAGCTCCCGGCAGCGGCACGGAGCCGGTATCAGAGAGCGGTTCAAGCCTTTGAAACCCTCCCTCAGAGGCAACCTGTCGGGGATTTCTGAAGTTGCAGACACTTTCAAGACAACCTCACTCGGAAACATTTAATTGGGAGGGCTGGGAGGGAGAGGGGAGGAAGCCTGGGGCGTACGCAGCCCGCAGGGAGAAACGCCGGGAAGGAGCTTGCGGTTCCGGAGCTTGGGCTCCAGTGGTTGCCCCAGCGAAGGGGGATGCTCCCCGAGCCGCGCGGGCTGCAGCCGTGGGGCAGAGCTGTAAATCCCCCAGGATCCATCTTTGCCGCCGGAGGAAAGGTTGGGAGAAGGAGGCAGGAAGAGTTTTCAAACCTAGAAGGAGTTTGCAAATGGCTCTTGCAGCCGTTTCCCCAACAAAAGCCCCTTCAGTCCCAGGGCGGCCGGCCCCTCGCGTGCGGCCAAGGGTAACATTTGTGCATGTGGAGCCGCAAGGAACCGTGTTTATTCTTCAGCACATTCGCCCAAACGCTGAGCGCTCGGCTGGGGAGAGGCAGCGACCGGGGGCTGGCTCCTCTGCTAGCGGGAGGGTGCCGAGCTTTCCCCCGTGGCGGTGGGATGGATGCTAGCTTACACCAGCTCCGAAACTCCGTGTGATCCCATCCTTTTTCCTGCGACCCCCACATCCCTTCTCCCAGCAGCGACGGCCACCCGAGAGGCGCTCCATCCTTTTACAGCCGCGCAGAAGCCAGCCGGGAGTGGGGACGGTGGGAGCATCCTCAGCGCCTGTGCCGATGTTCCCAAAATCCCACGGCCCACCACCTCCCAGGGAGCCCACCGGCTCCAGCCCCACATGCGCTGCCCACCCAAACCCTCCCACTGACGCCCGTGGCCCCAGGCAGCCCCGTGGTGTGGGGCAGTGGGTGCTGTCCCGCTTGGGGTGCAGGGTGCCGGGCAGGGCGCTGAGACGGGGGTCTGCCGGAGAGACCCCCACGCACCGGCCTGGTGAAGGGTGCGTGTAATCGCTGCCAGACCTCGTTATGCTGCTCGCTAATTAACCTCGAGCTGCTGCGGTTTTCTCTGCAAGACCCCTGGCCCTTTGGCTGGCGGGGGGGGCAAAGCCAAGGCAGCTGCTGCAGAAGCCCCCTCCTCATCCCCAGCACTTGCGAGGTAAAACTGGGGCGCAAGGGGAGCGGGGGGCAGCTGCAAAGCCTGGGAGCAAACCGCACAGCCCCCCCGAGCCAAACTAACACCATCCCTGGCCCCATCCATGGGGTCGAAGCTTTTGGTGAGTTTAAAAACAAGCAAATGCCTTCCCACCCCTCCCGTGCGGCAGCCGGGGGGAAGGATCCCGCTGGGATCATGGCCATCTCTGGGGCTGATTCCCATTTAAATCCTCGGGGGTCTCCTGGAGATTGCAGCAGCGGTGACAGTGTTTGCTCACGGTTTCCCATTAAACACACCTGAATGGAGACATTTACTTAGGATTTCACATTATTAACAGCCACAGCAGGAAAAGGTCGGGGAAAGAGAAAGCCGATGTTATTTCCCAGAGGAAACGCTCGGTGAGAGGATGCTGTTTCCTCCAGCAGCTCCATAGCAAAGGGGAAAATTCCCCTTTAAAACACTCAGAGAAAGAAGCATCCCAAAAAAATTGCTGGAGGGAAACGTCCCCTGGGGCGAGTGGGATGCGGCTGCTGGGGCCGGGATGCTCCGGATCCGTCGCTGGGTACCGCTGGCAGCCCGAGCTGTGCGTAACCATTCATCACCAGCCCTCGGGGGCGTTATGTGAGAGGATTAATTAAATTTTACGCACAGAGCTTAGTGCGGGGCCGGGTGCGATCATGTATTATTCATACGTTCAATAACACAGCTGATTTATTAATGAAAAGGTCAGACTCCCTGGAAGCGGAGCCCGGTTGTAAAATCGCTTTGAGCTGGGACGTTTCGGAGGAGCTGGCTCGCGGCTCGGCCGTGCCGGGGCTGCCGGACAGGACACGGACAAGCACGGCCAGAGCTGCCCTGTTCCTTACAGCCCGTTAATCCTCGCGCTGCTCCAGAGACGCACGTTCCCACTCCCAGCACGGGCAGACAGCAGCGGAAACGTATACGCAGGGGCCTGGAAGAGTAGAGCGGTGTCTATAGGGGCGGCTTCCTGGCTGCCTCCTCCCGCAGCCGCGGTTCCAGCCATGGAGGACCTGGGGAGCCAAAGAGACCCAGAGCTTACACATCAGCATCTCCGGCTTGCAGGGAAAAGGGAGAAAGCCACAGGCAGCCAACCCCTCCCTCCAGCGCGGTGCCGGCCGGGACGGAGCTGGCTGGCGGCAGGGAAAGCGGGAGCTGAAGCGATCTCCAAAAAAAAAAAAAAAAAAAAAAAAAGGAAGGAAATCCTTATAGCAGGAGCTGTTATCCCGGAGGTTGCTCTTGGGGAGACACAGGACCACCTCCGGGGTTTTCACGCCGCTGGGGTATCCCGTGTCCCCGACACGGCACGATGCCCGCACACCGAGACAGCCAAGGGGGCACGTGGTGTGGTAAGCACCCCCCAAAAACAGACCCGTGGGGCAGGTTCAGCCTTTTCCCCCCGTGCTGGAGGCACCAGCCATCCCATTTTCCCTGCTCCAGCTGCACAGTCCCGCAGCAGCAGCCGGGGCCAGCCATCGGGCTCGGCTCAGCAGCCATTTCCCTCTCTTTTTGACTGCAGAGAGCCGGAAAGCCAGGGAGATGGTCCGGGGCTCCTCGGCACAAGGTCCTCCATTGCAGAATTCCAAAGGGAAGAGCCAAGAGGAGAAAGGGGGAGAAAAACACCCGAGGGGCTGGAGGGGCCAGGCAGGCGGGGATGCAGCCGAAGTGCAAGCAGAGGGGGTCAGGGGTGAGCGGGGAAACGGCTGGGACCGGTCTAGGGGAGAACGGGGCTTTTCTGGGTGCCTCTGGTTGTTGGGCTGAGGCTGGGAGGCGGCCAGGAGCGCCGGGCAGGGGTTCGCCACGGATTCCTGCTCGGTTCTGCGCGGGCGCCGCTGAGGAGGGACACGCGGGAGCAGAGGTCTGCCGGCCTCTGGCTGGGGTGCAGGGGGTCAGCGCCAGCTCCGGGCAGCGACACGCTCCGCTGGGATAACCGGGGTGAGAGCCCGTGGCAGGGAGACGGGGCCCAGGCTGTGGGGCCAGCCCTGGCTTGGTGCGGAAGGGGCCAAATCGCTGGCTCGGCAGCGGCACCATCGCACTCCTCAGCCCCCAGTCCCCAAAGAGCTGCTCCTCCGTACTCTCCTTAACTGTCTCTTCTCGACTTGCGGAGATGCAGCGATGGAGAGCCGTCGCTGCCGGATTGGGAGCAGAGCCCGCTCTGTGCCCTGCACACCCGCAACCCACACACAGCTCTGCCCACGGGGACACCCACCCCCAGCCCCCCCAAAATGGTGCTGGGGGTCCTGGGAGCAGCTCCGCCCCAGCAGACGTCTGCTCCGCACAAGGCACTTTTGTTATTTTCTCCCAGCCGGCAGCCGAAACGCTCGCCGAGATTTCCAAGCATCCGTATTCAGGGCTGTCGGGAAGAAGCCGCTTTGATCATCGCTAATTCTTGCTCAGGGGCTGACAGCACCCGCGTGAGCTCTGCGGCACCCAGCCCACCCCCAGCTCTGCTGCGGCACCCACGGACCCCCGGCAGCCCCGTGTCGCCCCAGCCTCTGCCTGTCCCTGCTCCCCGGGGCTGCAGCACCGTGCGCGGGGGGATTATCCACATCCCAGTGCCCACCATCCCATGGGAAACACAGACAGGGCAGAAGGGATGCGCCCCAGGGCCCGGGGCGTGGCAGAGAGGAGCATCACTATCCCAGACCCGAGGGGACGGTCCTGTCCCTCCGACGCTGCCTCCTCTTAGGTGCTCTTTTTATCTCCCTAAATCGCGACAGCGCTGCCGGGACGCCGAGTTTCCCCCCAAGAACTCAATTCAGCCGAACAGCAGCGCAAGCAGCAAACGCCCACGTCTTGCTTCTTGCTCCTGTTTATCTCCAAAGCTTTTTTTTTCTTTTTAAAAAAAAAAAGCAAGCCATGCCTGCCTTTAATCTGGAGGAGCGTTGGCAGCTCGGAAAAAGGCCCGAGCGCGGCGACGGGAGCCAGGGCAGAGGAGGGCAGGGGTTCACTGCAGTGGCCCCTGGCAGGGCTCAGCTCTGCTCCGGGCAGAACGATGCCAGAGTGAAGAGGCTCCGGGCAGCGGGACGGTTTGATTTGTTTGCTAGCGTGGAGAAGCCAGGTGGCAGGAGCCGGCAGGAACGCTAATGGGTTTCCCAGGCAGCTGATGTTTCGCATTTCTTTATTTTTTTTTTTTCATATTTCAGATGCTTCAGAGAGAAAAACAGCCCACGCACCATTTGGGAGGGGAGTTTGGTGCTGTGACCTTCCCACAGCCGGGGGGATTTGGGAAGCTGGGGGGAACCACGAGGCCCTGGGGATGGGCTGAGGACGCCGCGGGACAGCCGGGCTTGGGTGCGCATCGCGGGGCTGCGGGGACGCACCCGGCTGCAGAGGGCACGGGGGGACAGGATCAGGCCCTGCCTTTTCCCCCAGAGCCGGCTGCGTTTCGCTGGCAGAGGAGCGGATTTGGGAGGCTGTGCATTGAGCATCTTTTAACAGCAATGATAGACGCGGGGTTCCACAGGCACCCCGGGACGGGGGACGTTCACCCTGCTCCTCTCCGAGGGTCCCTGCCGAGCCGGGAGGGACCCCAGCAGCGCAGCTCTGCGCAGCGGATCCCTCTCCGTGTTTGCTACCTGACGCAGCCCAGGCTGCCGGTTATAATTTATTAATCTCGACACGGGTTTATATTTGGCTCCTGGTGCGTCTGCAGCTCTGTTTGCGGAGAGGTTTGGGTACCAAGCTCGCCAAGGAGGAGGAGGAGGTCTGCACCGAGCCCTCAAAGCTGGAGAGGAGAGTCCTGGGGCAGGGGGACAGGTTTGGGGACAGCTCTGGGGACAGGCAGAGATGCGTCTCTTGGGCTCCGAGGCTCCTTGCTCGTAGGAAACATGACGTGAGATTTTCCCCATCCAGGAGCCTCAGTCAATGGGCTGGAATGAACCTGTTCCCTCCTGCTGTTTGTTCAGGAGAGCTGGGAGGCTTCGAAGAGAAGCCAAGTGTTCAAAGGGCCTTTGAAAACATGAATTGAAGGCTCTGAGCTAGGAAACACTGCGTTTTTTTCCTTCTGCTCCTCGGACAGCTGCAGCCAGCGCCTGGCAGCCTTCACAGCTACCTTGACGCTGCGGCGGGGAGAGACGGGGAGAGGCGGCCGGGACACCTTGCTCAGCCCCAAAGCACAGAGCAGTCACCACCGGGAAATATCCTGGGGCTCCCCGTCCCCTCCGGAGGTCCGGTAAGGGGCTGGGAGCTGCGCCGCCCTGTGACATCTCGGGGTCTGGACACCCATCACCCCGGGGAGCAGGGGCAGGTCCTGTGCCAGGCTGCCGCAGACCGGGGCGCGGCAGTCCCACAAAACGGGGCTGAGAAGCCGTCGCCGTCCTGCCAGGTTTGTTCCCGACGCCGTGCGACAGCCACGAGCAGAACCAAGCAATGCCCATACAGCTGTGGGGCAAACATCTGCATCGCAACCCGGGGGCGCGGGCGGTAAATCACGGCGGCAGCAGAGCCGGGGCCGGGTGACCTTTGCAGGTATCCTCCCGAGTGGATTCGCACTTGGCCGATGCCGTGCAAACCGTTCTCCTGGCTCCTCGGCAAAACCCGGAGACTCTCAAAGGCGTTTCACCGCGCGCTGGTAACCAGCCTCCCTCAGCCACCGAGACGTTAGCAGCGTAAAACTGTCCAGGGACAGGCGAGGGAGCGACGGGGTGAGGAAACGCTTCATAGTTTCCAGCTCTGTTCCAAATTAAGCCCTTAACCTTTTCGAACCCTTTGTACAGCGGCTGTAATAAGCTCTGACCCTCTTGGTGCTGAGACATCCTCTCCCAGCACAGCCCAGGGCACCAGCCACGCTGCACGGGGAGAGGCAGCGGAGCCTGCAGACGGAGATTTGCGAAATTTGGCGTTGGGAGGAGGATGAGAGCACGCACGCTGCCACCCTCGGGTACCCGGAGCCACGTCCGTGGGGCCGGGAGCTGCGGGGAGGGCTGCAGGGACGTTCCTGGGTCTGGGTGCTGGGAGGGTTGAGTCCACCCCATAATAACCCGCAGACCCCGAGAGAGCAGGGGGGTTATTACACCAGGCTCCAGAGCCCCAGAGGCAGCCTGTAATTAGGGTGGGATGGGGCAAAGGCTTCCCCAGCCAAAGCAGCGTTTCCCAGCGCCGGCGGCCGTGCAAAGTCAGCGGCTGGGGAGGGTAAGGGGCAATTTGGGGTTTGCCCTCCCTCCCCCGTGCTCCCCACAAAGGGATCTGGAGGCAAACAGGAGCCGCCTGTGGCTACTGCACAGCCTGGCCGTGGTGGCCGCCGGCCCGCGATGGGACGGACGAGGGGGGAGAGGGGCTGCGGGGCTGCTGAGGGGTGGCCTGGGTCCACGTAGCACATCCAGGGCAGGGAACAGAGCCGCGGCAAGGAGACACGGGGCCGGGAGCTGGCATCCCCCTCATTTTCGACGGCAAGGCACCTCTCCGGTGCGGGCTCTTTTTCGGAGCCACATGGCACAGAGCAGCTGGGGCGGGGGTGTGGGATGCGAGCGGGGCTGCAGCCGGCCACCAATTTCACAACCCCGGGTGTCCCACGGGAGGGAGAGGAGGGGAGCAGACAGCGGGCGAGGATTCCCAGCCGAAGGCTGCCTGTCATCCCGTCTCTAGCCAGGGAAAGCTTGGGCTGAGCCCTTGCAGCTCACTGCACGCAAGGAGAAGCTTTGAAGCACATCCCATGGAAACGGGGTGACCCCAGGAGCCCCAGGAGCATCGGACGGTGCCGACACACGGGAGCCGTGGTGAGAGCATCGTCCCGACAGCCCATGCCCCAAGTCAGAGTTTCCAGAAGAGCCCGGGGCTCGCTCGGCACTCACGCCGTCTCCAAGTGACCAACTCCCTCCAGATTGCCTCAAATCTCGATTCAAGAATGTTGTTTGGGCTGAAGAATGTGACACTGAAAAGGAAAAAAGGGAAAAGGGAGGCCGGGTGAGAAGGGAGGTCAAGGGAGGGTTCGCTCTGCCCTTCCGCACCGACCTTTGCGTTTTTGGAGAGGAGGCTGAAGACATTTGCCAGATGTTGAGCATCTTCCCTCCGCCCAGCTTTGGGCTGAGCCCAAAGGGACCTAAAGACCCCCGCTCCCCCCCACCCGCTGCCTGCACCCCCTAAGGACTCCATTTCCCTGCCTGCCCTTCTGCTGCCTGCTTGTATCAGAAATCGAGAGGAGGCTTCTAGCTGTGTTTGGTTTGGGCAGAGCCCTTTGAGAAGAAGCAGACCCCCCCCCCCCCCCCGCCCCTTGGGGGGCCATCTGAGATGATACCAGCTCTGAAAGCCAGGGAGATGCTCCCCCACGCCATCCCGCAGACACTAGCGCGCTCGCTCCACGGCACGGTTAGAGGAAGGAGAGGGCTCCCCGCACCGCGCAGAGGGATGGAGCGATGGGGAGGTTTAGGCTGCAAACATCCAAAAAGACCATGCAAACCCGGGAGCCATGGACCTCTGGGCAAAGAATGGGCTCTGGATGGTGGCTTCACGGGTCCCTCCGGCACGCAGGGTCTGCAGGTGATGCCCCCCACGTTTCCACCCACCCTGCCTGAGCGTGGCTGGAGATGCCAAGGGACAAGGTCTCCTTGGCTCCCCGTCACTGGAGTCCCTTAAAAGAGCAGCTGGGACCTTCACCCTTGAGGGATCTGCCTTTAAAGACAAGGTCTAGGCCAGGCAGCCAGGGCAGGGCGTGGGGAACCGGCCACACCAGTACCCTGAGCCCAGTGGGACTGGTAACCCCCTTGCAGGATGGGGAGGGCCATGGAAATGAAAGAAAACAGCATGAGTGGGAGGACAGAGTAGCCAACAGCTCCAGCAGAGCTGAAACTTCTTGGAAACGTGGAAGAGGCAGAAATAACGTTTCCATGAACAAAAAGGGAGCTGCTCAGAAGTAGCCGTGCTTCTGACAGTCGCTGGTTTTGGATGCCCATGGTAGGTTCAGCAGTTCTCCCTCCACCCAGGCAGAACGAGCCTTAGCAGGAGCATCAGAGTTTTGTTTCGTTGTTATTCTGAGAAGCATTTGGTCCCCGTGCCAAAAGCATCCTGACAAACCACGTTTGTCCACGCGCCGAGAGCGGGATTTGCAAATGAAGGCAAACTCGGGGCCAGGTTCGGTGGTTTCAAATACAAAAGCTCAAGAGCATTTGATCCAAGCAACTGGAACAAACCCAACCAAAACAGACACTGTTCACATCAGTTTGGTTTAGAAAACCAAAGCAAACCAATACAGGCATCTGTCTGGCTCTGATGAGACGCAGGCTGCGACCGTTGGAGTCACCGCTCCGGAAGAGATTACGCAGCGATAGGGACCGTTGGCTCGGAGCAAGCAGGACAGCATGTTCCCAGCTCCTGTCACCAGTTCACGGCTTCCTTTGAAGAGGTGTTTGTAGGAGGAGATGTTGAAAAAATTTCATGGAAGTCACTTGGGAACCAAGAGGAGCTGTTATCCACTGGCCCGAAATGAGCAGTAGCGCTTATCAACGCCCACCCCGGGCCAGGCAAACAGACCAAGCCCTGCTACCGGCTCAGGATATGCTGGTGAGCTGGAACATGAGATTTCAAGGTTGAGCAGAGAAAAAAAAAAAAAAAAAAGACATATGTGGTTCTTCAGAGAGCAAATTTTCACTTTCCTGAGGTAAGTGAAAGCTTACCGGTTCAAAACTGGTCAGGATGAGATTTGACAGAAAGTCCTGGTGACTGTGGGGAACATTAAAACTGAGCTTAAACCTGCAGTTATTTTCTGGTTTAGGCGGGGAAAGGGGGATGTGGCCACGGGGAATGGCACCATTTGGAGCCAGCTCATGCGGGGAGGGCTCCTCAGCATCCCCCAGGATCCCACCAGCCCCCGGCACAGCGGGTCCCTGACCTCAGCGGGCGCTGTGGGACAGCCCCCCCCCCCAAAGGGTGCGTGCCCTGGGTCAGGAATATTTTTAACTTCCAGAAGATGGAGAGGCCACAATCCTCATTTAACCTAGCTGGGGACAGTTTGGTTTTCCAGACAAACATCCAAAGCCTCTGCGAAGCCTCTGAGCTGTTGGCCACCGGGACACCTCGCGCTGCCAGAGATGTGACGTTGGTTAACACCATCCGAGCGCTAAGCAGCAGATGTTACTGGCTGCCGCTACGCTCCCCACCATTTTTGCTGGAACAAAGCTCCCTGGTAGCGGGAACCAATCCCTCCAAGCACGGTTATTCCCTGCCCAGAGCCTCGAACCACCTCCCCGTCCGTGGCGAGAGCCCTTCTCCAGCCGCCCCACGCCGCTGCAAGCCGCCATGGCCATGCTCAAGGGGCAAGAAGAGATGCTACCAGCTGAACAGAAGCCCTCACCCAGCTTTTGCAGGGTTTTACCTCCTTTTAGGCAGCGCTACCCTCCCCGTTCTCTTTTCCCACTCAAAAGCCAGGCTTTCTCTGAATCCTCCCTCTCCTCGCAGATCCTGGCCCCGTGCGGCGAGCTGCGCTTTCCAGGCACACTCTTCCTTCCCAAACAGCCTGGCTTTCCGGCCAAGTCCCCACTGTACAGCATGTCCCTCGCAGCCCCGGCCGCCGGCCACCCGCCACGTTCCTCCTCCTCCTCCTCACAGCAAGGACCTTCGGAGCGATAAGGATCTTTGCTGGCTCCCCAGGGGAAGAGGATGTTTTGGCTGGGGAATTTCAATGGAAAGCAAGGAAAAAGCAAGCCTGGAGGGAGTCTGGCACCTGCTGAGCTTCACTAAGTAATTCCAGGCTCCCAGGAGGACCCAGGCGTGCTGCTGGAGCCGGGCACGGGATGGCGATGGGCGGTCAGGGCTCCTCCTTTCCTTCTGGGAAGAAATGCTTGGACAGCCCTGGAAGAGTCGTCTCCAAAGCTGAAGTGCACAAATAGTCAGGATGGGGATTGGGGGGCGGGGGGGGCTGCGACAGCACCCACGGCTCCCGCACCTCGCAGGACCCTCCCCAGGGCAAGGCTGGCACTGCGAGGCGATGGGCCGGGAGGCAGGGAGAGCTGCGAGCCCCTCGTGTCTCTGCCCAACCATGGGTCACCCTCCCTACACGCTCCGTCCCACCCCACCCACCCCTGGGTCAGCCTTGGGACTGGGGGGGACATCCCCATCCTGGGCGGAGGTGCGCAGCCTGCAGAAACACCAGCTTGGCACCTCTCTCCCGCCAAGCTGAAGGCAAATTCCTGCTGTGACAGTGGCCCTTTGGTAGGCAACGTATTTACCTTGGATGCCGCAGCCTTATCGTTCAGGGAAATGTTTATCCGACATATTTCAAAGCAGGACTGCATAAACTGAGGCTTCCTGGGGAAGAAGCCCGGGCTGCAGCCAGAGCGGGCACTAAACATCCCTTCCCCTGGTACTGCAAAAGTTAAAGAGAATTTCTCGCTTCTCCCCAAGAATCACATCCCCAGCGCCTCAAAAATCGGATCTCTTTTTTAATCTGGCCAGAGGCCTCCTCATCGCTTCCTGATGAGAAACACAGGAGAGCTAACAACAGCCCTTTTAAAAACAACATCCCCGATTCCACTAACTCGTTAAACAGAGCGAGCCTGAAAAGTGCCAACGCTCCTATGAGAAAAGACGGGAGGGAGAGAGAGAGAGAGAGAGGGAGGAAAGAAAAAGCAGGTTATTTATAACGCCAGGCAGCATTAGGGTCTCTTCAGTCTCTCCTGCAAACTGGCTGCTGCTGGGAGGTCACTCCCCCCCCAAAAAAAAAAAACCCAACCTGCCGAGCCCGTGACCTGCAAGCACAATATTTGATTTGGGATCTAGGGCGGGCACCAGGCTTTGCACGTCGGGAGACGCACTCACATGCTGCTTGACACACGGGAGATCCCGGAGAAGAGCAGCGAGCCTTTGGAAAGGAGGCTGTTAGCTTGGTAAGTCCGGCTCTCTTTATTTATTACGATTTTTTTTTTTTTTTTTTTGAAGCCTGATTTCCATACTTTTGACTCGGCGGGTGGGCGGCTACCACGCCAAGCACACGCCAGCGACACGGGTGGCATAGCGGGAAAGCCAGCGCTCCCGAGCCACCGCCGCGGTGGGGATGCCCTCTCCTGCTACCCACGTCCCTTGTCCCTCTGGCAGCTCCTCGCCCACTTGGCCCGGAGCTGGACACCTACAGCCATCGACACCCTTGCTGCCGGTCCCGTCTGCCGGGGTGCGGGGTTTCGGACCCGGCACAGCAGCAACGGGCCAAGTCCATGGATGGCTATGGACCACGAAGCTCCAAAACCTGCTCCCTCTCAGGGTGAGGAGCTGACCCCGTTAACCCTGGCAGCCTTGGGAATGGGAGTACAGGCACCAGGAGATCATGGGTGGCACGCTCGGCTCAGACCTCACCCCAAAAACGGGGTTGAAGCCCACTGGGGAGGGGAGAAGCAGACTCCAAAGGAAGCGTGGGCAGCGGTGTCTGCTGAGGACAGGCTCTGCCTTACCAGTTCCTTGAAGGGGGCACTGGAAAAGGCAAAGGGACCCCATGGATCGGTCCCGCCCCGCACAGAGGGGCTCCCTGGGAAGGGGCTGCCAAGTGTGGGTGGAGAAGCCCCCACGTAGGGCGGCTCTCGTATTCCAGCAGGCAAAGTGCCCTGGAGCAGGAGGGAGGAGGAGAAGAATCTCCTCTGCGACTGCCAAGCTCCCCGGGCGCGCACAGCATCCCAGAGGACCACGTCTCCCCGGTCCCTCGTGGTGGGGGAAGGAGGGAGAGAAGGGGAAAGCCAGGGAGCCTCAATCCCTCTTTTCTTCCAGCGCGAGCAGCCTGCCAGGGTGCCTCGGTGGCAGGGCGTCCGCTGCCTCCCAGCAAACTGTGCCCTCTTTGTCTGCGGGGCGAGACGTCCCCTCCTCGCCGCGGCACGGGGACACGGCCAGGCTTCAGCAGGTGACCCCACGGCGTGGCGAGGTGGGCCACCGGCCCGTCCTCACGCGTTGCCCACGCCACGGCTGCCGGAGCGGAGCTGGCAGCCCCACGGCTCCGCGCTCCCAGCCACGTATGTAGGAGCCAGCGGGCAGGAGCAGCTCCTCTCCCTCTCCAAACAGCAGGGCCCCGTGTGTTTCCTGGAGGCTTTTCAAGCTGCCTCGTTCCAGGCCGCTCTTCGTGCTCGTTTAGCCCCGAGACAAGGAATTTAGGATGAAGAGCCATAGCTGGAGTCCTCCTGCCACCAGCACACCGGTGTGCCGGCACGGGCACGGCACTGGGCATCTGCGATGCCCACGCCAAGCCAAGGGTGCCAGGGACAGGTTTGCCTTGCTCCCGGCCCTCAGCCCTGCTCTCTTCCCGATGTCAGCCCTCACACAGGCTGAGTTCCACAAGCAGGGTCCAGACACCAGGTCTGGTGACGGCTCCGTCCCTCCCTGGTCACGCTGGCGCCGAGGGGCTGGCGGATGCTGCCCCTTTTCACGTCAGGAAATCAAAGCTTGAAAGTGGTTTCATTTCAAAAATAAGCCAGAATTTGTTTCCCAGGATTTCCATCAGTCCTGAGCAGCAGCAGCATCCTGTGTTTTTGTGGGGGGAGGGAGAGCCGGGTGAAACCCACAGCGAATCCTGCCGTCAGCCAGCGTAGCATAAATACAGCTCTGTCGACACCGCCTTGAGCTCCACCAACCTGCTCTCGCGGCTACCGCTCTCCTTCGCTTGGCCAGAGAGTGGCCCAGTCCCTTCTCCTCCCTCCCGTGCAGAGCCAGCCCAGGCGAATCCCGGGCACTTCGGGGCATCACCTTGCGCAAACTCGGGCCACGTGCCCATATCTCCATCCTCTACTCAGTTGTAACAGAAATACGCATAAGTAAAGATTTTGCAAGCAGATGTCCACTGGGATGGAGGTTTCTGGCAGGTCTGAGGTGAAAAGGGGGAAGGTCAGGGAACAGGGGACATGTCTGCAGCTGCGTTTTTGGGGGTAGGAGTCACCCAGGTCCCCTGGTTCTCCAGCTCTGCTGCCAAGTGCCACCAACCCCATGCAAGGCTGCAACCACATCCAAACTCCGCTGGATCCACGTGGTGCAGCTCACCTGCCTCTAGCCCTTCCATCAGACCTGACACTGCTGATGGTTTCCCCTCCATTTCTTCCTCCCCACCCCAGGTCCCTCCTGCACCAGCACCATGCATTGGGCCACCGTCCTGATCATCGCTGGGCTCTGTGGAGCCTCCCTGGGCCAGTACAATGAAGAAGAAGACTTGGCGTGGTTACAGTACTACATGCGCCAGTCCCGCATGTCCTCCTACAACTACATGCCCTACTACGAGGACGAGAACACCCCTTACGTGTACTCTTACCTCCCAGCTCCAGACACGGAGGCAGAGCCCGGCCCTGAACCTCAGCAAGCCTCTTCCTGGCAATGTCCCCAGGAATGCGACTGCCCCCCGAACTTCTCCTCAGCCATGTACTGTGACACCCGGAACCTGAGGTACCTGCCCTTCGTGCCTACCCGCATGAAATACGTCTACTTCCAGAACAATCAGATCACCTCCATCCAAGAGGGGGCTTTTGACAACGCCACGGAGCTGGAATGGCTCGCGCTGCACAACAACCAGATCACCAGCGAGAAGATGGGCAAGAGGGTCTTCGCCAAGCTCAAAAACCTGGAGAGGTTGTACATGAACAACAACAACCTAACCAAGATGCCAAGCCCCTTGCCCCGGTCCCTGAGAGAGCTCCACTTGTCTTACAATCAGATCTCCAAGGTCCCCTCCAATGCTCTGGAGGGTCTGGAGAACCTCACAGCCCTGTACCTCAGCCACAACTACATTTTTGAGATGGGAGCATCCCTCAAAGGGCTCAAGTCCTTGATCCTTGCTGATCTGAGCTACAACCACCTCAGAAAAGTCCCTGATGGGCTCCCAATGGCTTTGGAACAGCTCTACCTTGAGTACAACTACATCAACACCATCCCTGATGACTATTTCAAGGTCTCTCCCAAACTGCTCTATGTACGGATGTCCCACAACAGCCTGACAAACCAAGGGCTCTCTACCAACACTTTCAACAGCAGCAGCATCCTCGAGCTGGATCTCTCTTACAACAGGCTCCAGAAGATCCCCCGGGTCAGCACCAACCTGGAGAACCTCTACCTTCAAGGGAACCAAATCAACGGTAAGTAGAAACACATCAACCAAAGCGTGGTGGTGCAGGGGATGGTGGTGCAACAGAGGGATGGGGAGGTGGGGATGCAGAATCTACCTGGGGTAACAGTTTGAGCAGGAAGCTGGAACTTCGGAGACTTGTAGGTGGCCCGCAGCAAGGCAGGGATGGGGTTTGTTGTGTCCCAGCATACTTGGAGCTGATCCCAGCCTGAACTTTCCCATGTGATCCACAGAGCCATTGTCCTGGTTTTACTGAGCATTTAGTGGAAGCCTGAGCATCTCCTGGTCAGAGATGCCAGAAACCAGCTCGGGGTAGAAGCTGATGCTTTAGTCTGGCATTGGGCACAGGTTGGGGGGTCACAGAGGTGACTGCAGATGGGGACACACATCACCCTGGCCAGCCCTAACGCAGGGAGCAGGGACGTGCCCTGCGGTACCCAGCCGTCTGCAGCACTTGGGGTCAACGCGGCCCCTTTCTCCAGCCCCTCTGCCCACACCCCTCCCCGCCTCGCAGGGCGCTGGCACAGCCCGGGTGCAGCCCGCAGCCCCCAAAACCCCGCAAGTGTCCTGGTCTGCAGCCGAGGGGCACATCCTGGCTGGGGCTGGGACAGACGGGAGCTCTTGGTTATCAGAGCCACCAACGCAGCATCTTCTGCCAGGACTAAAATTCACTCCACTTAATACACAAATAAATAAAAGGAACAGATTGTTCTGAGGCTGCTAGTTATAAAAATAAGCTAAAAGAAAAAAAAAAAATTTCCAAGCAGTCTCCTGGAAAAAACCAGGCTCGCTCCTCTCACCTGCCAGACCCCGAGGGCAGGACCCTCCCGGAGCCCCTGCACAAACCTGGGATGGGGACGGGGATGCGTCAGCGCTGGCGTCAGCTGTTGCAGAGGAAATGCACAACCCCGCACCGGGGAACCGACAGAAACACGAAAACAAGAGCAGATTCCCAAATGTTTGCTTTCAAAATTCGGAGCTGTTAACGTCTGCCCACAAACGCCACGAAGGCACCGCGGAGCCGTGCGGGCTTTCCCGCAGTCGCTCCTCCAGCTGCGGGTTTCGCCGCCCACCTTTAAAGCCTCCTCAGGAGCGAGGGGCTGGGGGTCTGGGTGCGCAGCCCCCATCACTTTTGGGGGGGGCCACATCGCACCCCAGGGGGCAGCAGGGCTGGGGTCGTGCCCCTCCAGCCGCAGCGGGAGACCCCCGCTTGCCTCCCCGCGCACCGCAGGGCTTGCAGCCCCCCAACCCCCGGCCGGTGGGTGCAGGGGTCCCCAGCACCCCGCTGCTTCCCCGGCAGCATCCCGGCCTGAAGCTTTGCTGCCCTCTAGTCGATCGCTTCTCTTCCAAATCCTGCAGAAAAAAAAAATAATAATTTATTTTTGGAGTTTGTTCCCTTTCCTTCCTCCAAACCCAGCCCCGGGTGGGTCGGGGTTCCCCTGCCCCGTGCTGGCGGAGCAGAGGGGACCGCTGTGGGCATGGGACAGGGGTGTCCTCTCCCCCAGACACGCTGCCACAGCGGCCGGTAAGAGTCAGGGGCTGGAGGCTGCAGTCTCACAGCAGAAGCTGCAAAGGCAATTCCTGCTAAAAAGCAATATTTTTCAACTAATTCCACTCGGCTTTTTCCCTACGAGCCCCCCAGCCAGGCTGGGCAAAGGCAGCCGAGAGCAGGTGCTGCCATCGCTTCCAGACCCTGGAACAGGCACCAGCTCACGGGCTCCTTCCGACCACAGCCGAGAGCATCATTACTCTTTTAGCTTAAGAGCAGAGGGTGCCAAGTCCAAATTTGCAGGAATAATTGGTGATTTGGGGGCGTTTTCATTTTTTTCCCCTGCCCACCTTAACAGAAACCATCTCTCAGAGGTCGGTACCCACGGCCTCATCTCCAGGGCAGCCCCCTTGACGTTTCCCACATGACTCCCCAAAGATCAGCTGCATACAAAGGTCAAAGCTGGTGCTCAGCTCTGTCTCCTCTCCCCCCCACCCCTCTACCCCCCTCCTCCGCAGAATTCTCCATCAGCAGCTTCTGCACCGTGGTGGATGTCATGAACTACTCCAGGCTCCAGGTCCTGCGGCTCGACGGCAACGAGATCAAGCGAAACGCCGTGCCTCCCGACGCCCCGCTGTGCCTGCGGCGTGCCACCATCATCGAGATCTAACCCGGCCCCCCTCCCCATCCTCAGGACTTGGCTCCCCCGTTCCTGGGGGAGACCCTCACTCCCATTCTAATGCAGCTTGACAGTTTGACTCGGCTTCCGCAATAGTGCAATAAGGGTAACTCCCACATCAGCCCACACGGGTGGGCAGGAGCCGTTTGTCCCCACACGCTCCCCCTTCCCGGCTCTCCGGCCACACCGGGTGGGACAGACCCCAGCACCGTTCCCCCTCTGACCCCACCGCAGCCAAATCCTCGAGGCATTGCACCCCCATTCACCTTCTCCCCCGGTTTGGGTGGGATGCAGCGGGGCACTGAGCGCCCAGCCCCAGTGAGGGTGGGCGAGTCCTGCAGAACCAGCAGATCCAAAGGGACCAGGTGCCAGCGGTCACTGGGAGGAGCGTCTGGGAGCTGCATGGGTAAAGGGTTAAAGATGTCCTGGCTGCCAGCACCCCTCAGTCCAGGATGAGGAAGAGCAAATCCACTCTTTCCCCTCCGTTTTGCCCCCTTTCCACCTGCCTTCTGCTGCAGAGGTAAAGGAGGGAAACCTTTCCTGCTGCTGCTGAGTGGCTGTCAGCTGCTGAGCTTAGAGAGAAACAGCCTGGTCGCAGGCTGTGGCCAAGGAGGGGTCGCACATCTTCCTCCCAGACCACTGGTTCAGGGCAGGACCGTGGGCGAGGGATGGGGCAGTTCCTGGTGCCATCACCCCCGGCTGCCTGGGGAGCCCGGGCACGGCCAGCTCCATCCCACCCACCAGCTTGGCTCTGAGCTCTCTTCTTGCCCAGGCAACCGGGATCTCCCACTTTAAAAAAAAACAAAACAAAACAAAACAAAACTCAGTGACACATGCATCCACAGCACGTTTGAATTCACCAAAACCACCCAACCTGGTTCCTTGGATGGTTTAGTTTGAGAACCCAAGGGGCAGCTGAGCTTTGGAGATGACCTGCGAAGCTGAAGCGGTCATCCAGACCCTCCGCGTTTAAACTGCATGCTAACATTATAGAAACAAAAACCCAAAAAAAAAAAACAACCTGTCGCATGAACTGTAGATATCGTACCAACGAATAAAGCCCTCGCTGTAACTGCACGAAACGCCTCTGAGGAATCCCAAACGCAGAGACCGGGCTCTGAGCATCTGGGATGCTCTGAGCCCTGCAACATTCTCCTCTTGCAGAGCAGATTTTTTTTGCAGAGATTTTTTTGCAGAGCAGATCTTTTCGCAGACATAATCCGGGCTGGATTTGCCGTCTAGTGGTTGTACCAGACACGACATGTGCGCTCACTGCATTCCCCGCGCCGAGGAGCTGCCGTTCCAGCGCATCCCAGATGGGGTCTATGCAAGGACATTTATAGAAGGAAAAAACCACCCATGGAAAAACATCAGTTGAGAGAGGGAAGGGATGGTGGTGCTACTGGCACAGCACTTCTGGTCGGTATTTTCTGGATGCTTTAATCTTCTCCAGTCTTCAGCCTTGCTTATTTTTAACAGCTAAGCTGGAGAACACTAAAAAAAAATAATAATTTCACATGGGCAGGATTTTTACAGATTCGCACAGAAAGTGCCATTTCCCAGCCAGCAGCCGCTCCTCCGCACGGCGGGGCTCGCTTGGCACTGGGTGGGTGCCAGGCGGGCAGGCAGAGCCCGCGGGCACTCCGTGGGGTGCAGGAGGTGGGGTTCCTCGCTGGCCTCCCTCAAACAGCCCTGGTCCCTGCCAGGGGCAGCCCCCCCAACTCCAGCCACAGCTCTCACAGGAGCCAGGCAGGAAAAGAGGCAAGAAGACCCCGCTCCATCCCCTTTCCCATCCTCTCCCGTGTCCCAGGACATGTCCATCTTCATCCCAGCCTCCCACAGCCAAACCCCATTGCCTGCAGAGACACAAATCCTCCCGGAGGCACCAGGACCCCAAACCGAGGGGATCCCCCTGCACACCCAGCTGGCCGAGGGCCCCAGGGCTGTCGCTAGATGTTGGTGATGCCAACACATGGTCCTGTCCAGGCTGGAAGGGTGGAAAGCCCTGGCCTTCACTCCCCAAGGTCATGTCCCCAGCAAGCAGCACCCAGGTTCGGGAGCTGCCCTGCACCCAGAGGTGCCCACCACGCTCAGGATTTGCCTGGGTGAGGCCGGGCTGAGCTGGGGGGTGAAACCCAACAGAAAAAGGGCTCAGAGGGAGGCAAACCTGACCCTGCTTCTGAGAGAGCGAGAGGCGAGCGGTGCAGGTGCCCGGCTCGCCCCGAGGCTGGCAGCAGGGCAGGATGGTGGGAGCGGGCTCTGCAGAGAGGGGGGATGCTCCAGACCCCCACGGACGTGCAGTGGGTCAGCTCCAACACAGGTATCTGTTGGCACCTGAGACCAACTCTGATCATTCTGCCATCGGCCCCAGGATGGATGCCACAGCCCATCACCGCCATCCTCCTCCTTCCCTGTGGCAGCACCCAGCAGGCCAGGTGGGAGGGGGACAGGGTGACAAGCACTCAAGCCCACACCACCTCTCCATTCTCTTCCAAAGCAGCAGGGCAGGATGCTTGCAAGATCCACCTCCAAACCAGTCAGGCACCACTACTCCCCACCTCAGAGCTGCCCAGGTATCAGCACACACCGCTCCTCGTCCCTGGGTCAGGTTTTTGCCTCTGAGCATCCACATCCCTTCCCAAATCAACACCAGCCCCCAGGAGCCAAAGGGGCTGAGAGTCCAGGGGGGGGTTCAGCCCATTACCCTGGGGGGCACCCAGCAGCAGGGCCCAGAGCAGCAAAGCAAAACCTCAAGACGAGCAACCCCTACTCCCAGTGCTGCTCCCAGCAGCTGCTTTGTACACGCAGGGTGATGAGGATTGCGGATTTACATCAGCTGGGGTGGAGGGGAGGGGGCAGGGGGTCAGCACAACCCACTGCCCGGCTTCTCCCCTTCCCCTGAAAAAAAAAAAAAAAAAAAAGGAGGGGACTCTATTGGTCTTGGACGAGCCCAATCACTGCCTTGTTGCGCTGGGGATGGCAGGGACCGGGGCTTGGCCCCCCCCTCTCCTCCTCCTCCTCCTCCTCCTCCCCTTCCTCCTCCTGTTGCTGGGCGGAGGTGCGGGGTCGGGGGGGCCCCAGCCACCGGTATCCCACCGGGAAGGAGGCGGGGGGAGTGCAGGGCTTTGTCCACATCCACAATCAGGCATCAAGGAGGGGAAAACCCCAAACCAACCGAAAAATACCTCCCCACCCCCTTGAGGGTGTGCCCCAAGCTCAGAGGCTTTGGGGGCTGCTGCAGGAGGTACCAGCAGCTGCACCCCCCACCAAAAATCATATTTGGGCTGCGGGCTCCTCCCAAGGCCTCTCCTTGGGTGGGATGTCAGCGACACCCCGCTGCTCCCGCCAGACCTGCTGCCCCCCGCCATCGCCCCGCGTCCGCAGAGGGGCTCAGGCCGCGGGCGCTGGACCTGGGCACCCCCCTGGGGCTGTCCCTGCATGGGACCCTAAAAACCCGCAGCTCCCACAGGGTGCCCCACCGGGACAGGCAGGGTTTCGCCTGAAAACCCTCAAATTTCATCTCCGCTTATTTCCAGCCTCTTCCCCTCCTCCCTTTCCCCCCCCCCCACCCCCCGCCCTTCGCAGCATCCCTCAGCTCAAACGCTTCCCGGGCTGTTTGCAAACATCCCTTTAGGAGGAGGTTTCCTCAGGAAGCGCAAGATTTGTGTTTAAAAACAACTTCTCAAAAGATTTTCCTTTGGAAAAGTACACAAGAACGCAGCGAGGCAGCGGGTGATGGGTTTGACCCTGACGCGGCTGGAGGAGCCTTGGGTGGGCACAGCCACCCCTCACCCGAGGGACGTGAGCTCCGGGCACGGCACCGTCCCTGCGCCTCAAATTCGGCGCGCGAGCGTCGGCGTGAGTCACGGCCCAGGGAAGCGTAACCCGGCATCACGTCCTCCGGCGCTTCCCTTTGCTCGATTCTTCTCAGACTTAACCTAAAACCTTTATTGAGCGGAGGAGCCGCGAGGACAAAAGGATCGGTGGCCGGGTCACGGCCGCCACCGCCGCGCCTGGCCATCTGCAGACGTGCTCGCGACGTGACGAGCAATAAAAGTTGATTATTAATAAGCTGCTTGGATCCGGCCCGCGGCAGCTGCCACGTTGCTGGGAAGAGATAAGAAAACTGCAGAGGCAGCAGGAAAAAGACGCCGAGGAGGGGGCCGGCGTTTCGGCAGCGGAGACATCAGGACCCCTCGCCTCACCGGCATCGCTCGGGGGGGAGCTGGGGTCCCGTTTCAGAGGGACAGAGTGAGGCTTCAGGGAACGGGGGGGTCCTGCTCTCACAGCTCCGTGTCTGGAGTAAAACGGAGATGGGATTTCAGTGCTTGGGGTTTTGGGTCTTGGGCTTTCGGCTCCAGGAGGACGCATAGGTTTGGGGCTAGAGGATTCGGTGGGGGTCAGCCCCCCCCCAAGAGACTGAACACTTTGGGGGGACCATGGAGGAAAGGCAGTCCTGCTCCCCAGCAGTGTGTGGGCACGGGGCAGAGGGACGGGGCAGGAAATTCCCAATGTGTTCGCCTCCCATTCTTGCCTCCCCTTTTGTTTCACTCGCCATCTGTCCCGCAGCCCCGCACGCTCCCGCTGCACGTGCCGTAAATATCAAGACGGGCTTTGTCTCCCCTTCAAAAAGCAGCGTGGACCCCGCGCCCCAGCCCTGCCGCGGCCCCCCAGCCCTCCCCAGCAGCGGCTGCTGCCAGACTTAAAGCTGCTGGGGGCTGGGGTGGCCGTGGGGGCTCTCTGGGGCGGCTGGCTCACTGGCAGGGGGTCTGGGTTTGGGGGACACGAGCTCAGCATTGCTCTTCTCCCTCCTCCTGCCTCAGCGGGTTTTTGAGTCAGCGATAAGAGGGGGGGGGTGCATTGCTCCGACGCTGCATCTGTGGGATCCAGGAGCGTGGCCTCGGGGTGCAGCTGAACCCCGTCACCAAACTCACTCTGCCCCTGGCAGAGCTCTACGGAGACCCCCGGCACGCTCTGCATCCGTGCATCCCAAAATGCTGCCACAATCTGCCCCCCCATGGGGGCTGGGAGGGGGGCAACAAGCCCCCGCGCTTTAGGGGAGCACCAGAACCAGTGTCTCAGCCCCGGTCCAGCCTTTTAACTGGCAACAAAGCAGCCACGGAGTCCGCAAGGGCAGCTGCTCCCCTCCAGCCCCGTCCTTCCCCTTTGCTGTTTTATCCGGTGCCATAATAGAAATAAACTCCTGGTAAAAGGGCATTGTCAGAGGGAAAATGGGCCTCGCCCTTCGTCTGGCAGCTGGGAACGCGCAGGGCTTAGGGATATTGTTGCCTCCAGCCAGTTCCCAGTAAGGCATTTCCCAGAGGTTCCCCAAAGGAGCGGCTGTTGCGTTCACAGGGCGGGTTGCATCCCCCCCAGCAGCAGCACCCAGAGCTGCCCCTTTCCCGCGGGGCCGGGAATCGCTGTGCCAGGCACAGGGACACCCATCGGGACGAGCGGCCCTCACAGAGGGGATGGGGTGGGTACCGGTCCCGTGAGGGATGCCCTAACACGTCCCAACACGAGCTCTGGGGTCCCGGGGCTGGCAGGGGCTGCTCTGAGCGGTAGCGGCCACGGGCACTGGGGACGATGCACAAGGGACACACAGCACCTCGCACGCTGCCTGCGTAGCTCGGATGGGTCAGCGCCACTGGTGCGGAGATGTGATGGAGCAGGGACCCCCACGAGCCCTCCTCCCTTCTCCAGTGCTCCCCAGGACATGTGGGGCTCATTCCAGCTCCAGGCTGGGCCCAGAGATGTGGCTCAGCAGAAAGCAGATGACGAGCAAAGCGAGCGGCTCAAAGCCCCCAAACAGAACCCAGGCAGCTGGTGAGACTCACACGCCTGGCTGGAACCCGCCCCGGGCTCTGCGCCCGTGTCCCAGACACAGACACCGCTCCACGAGGAAGCACAAACTGCCCCGGGGCAGCGAACAAAGCCTCCGGCTGCTCCCATCATCCCGGCTGCTCCCATCATCCCGGCTGCTTGTGTCCTGCTCTTTCCTCACTGGCACTGCCAGGGCATGAGGTCTCTCAGGGATGGGGGCACAGCATCCCTTGGGGACAGGGGGCATGGTGTCCCTTGGGGACAGGGGCACAGCATCCCTTGGGGACAGGGGGCATGGTGTCCCTTGGGGATGGGGGGCACAGCATCCCTTGGGGACAGGGGGCATGGTGTCCTTTCAAGACAGGGGCACAGCATCCCTTGGGGACAGGGGGCATGGTGTCCCTTGGGGACGGGGCACAGCATCCCTTGGGGATGGCAGGGCACCACACAGTCCCAGCTCCCCGAGGGACGCACCCCACCAGCATCGGCAGCTGTGGCTTCTGCCCGCTGTGGAACAGGACAAGTTGGGGCACTTCGCTCTGCCCGGCGAGCTCGCGGGGCGCGGCGTGGTGGGGGGAGGCCGGAGGGGGATGAGCGCTGGGTTGCCCGACACCAACAGACTCCCCAAACAACAACAGTTACAATTATAATATACAACAAGAATCGCATGCAAGCCCCCCGGCGAGCCGAGCGAGCTCTGCCCTGACCCGTGCGGCGCAGAGGCCTCTTTTCTCCCCGGCTCTCAGCCCCGCGCTGGGAAACAAAAGGTGCAAAGTTTAGTGGTGCATGAAAGGAGAAACAAAACCCCGGCCCCAGCTCGGCCCGGGCCCCCCCACCGCCCCACCAGACAGATGGCAACAGTTGTCCCCGCGCACCAGTTGCTGGCTGCTGCCAACAAACCCCTTTTATCCCACAACGGGTCATAAATGGGAGCGTCGGAGCTGGCCCCCGCGCAGGGGAGCAGCCGCTGCCGAGGGGGCCGGGATGGGGACGGGAATGGGGATGGGGATGGCTCTCCCCATGGGATGCTCAGTGGAAAACAAAAAAGCAGCTGAAAGTGGCTCCTCTCCCCCTGCCCATCTGTCCCAGCCTCGTAGCCCCTCACCCAGGCGCTTGCAGCCCCCCAACCCAAGTGAGTTGGCCCCCCAGATCCCCAAGCCCCTCGGTGACACCCCAGGAATGGGGAGACATGGGGTGGGCTGTCCGTCTCCGGACCCCGCTTTTGTCCCATTTGAGTTGCTCACCTCCATGGGGGACAACTCCTCCCAGGGCCATAGGATGCGCTTACTTTTGGGGCGCAGGCAGCAGACCCCTGCTTCCCTTTGGGGACCCCCTCTCCCTCCCTGCTGTAATTTTTAACAAACCGAGGTCTGCGCAGGACCCGCTCCGTTTCGCTCCTGCCCCAAAGCCGGCCCGGGAGGAGGCGAGCAGGCGGGGAGCGGAGACAGAGCTGGAGCTGAGCCTGCCGGCAGGTTTTGTGGTTGTTCGGGGGGAATTTTTTTTTCATTTCAAGTTCGCGTTCAGCAAACGCCGCAGCCTGCCCCATCTGCTGCTGGAGTCCCTCCAAGCGCAGCAAGCTGTGAGCGCCAAGACGGTTGCCGTGCGGCACGGGGGCGAGGCGAGTGGGCGTGCGGCGGCTGCGGCACACGCGCTTGCATCTGCCCATGACCTTTTCGGAGGAAGACAGGCTTTTTTTTTTTTTTCCACCGGTCCTTTCAGTTTTTAGCAAGGATTGGAAAGACAGAGCGGTGCGGGGGCCGCGGGTGCAAGGCTGTTGGGGTGCGCAGGGCTCAAGGTCTGGCTGTGCAGATGTGAAGGGAGGCCAGAGCTGGATGAGGGAAGACGAGGGAGAGGAAGGTCTGTCAGGAGGAAGGGCAGGCAGACAGCGCAGTGCCCGGCCAGGAATCACTCTGCCATCCCGGCCATGGAACAGAAACCAACCTGAGCAGACGTGCCAACCCAGACCCGGTGCCTGCCCACGGCCCGGAGGGATCGGGGAAGGGCTTGGCTCAGCACTGCGGGGTGCGGAGCTGGAGGCAGAGCTGGCGTACGGGCTCCGCCATGGCAGCAAACACTGGCCACGCTGGAGTTTGCTGGTGCAAACCGTGGCGATGCCAGAGATGCCTGTGCAAGCAGCAGCGATGCAGGATTCTGCCGGAGGGCTGCAGCCCAAAGCACCACGGGCTTGGCGCAGCATCAACCACTCCGAACGCCGCAAACCGTCTTCCCATTGCCGGGCCACGTGGTTGCGGAGATTCGCCGGCAGATCCTGGGAAGATCACCAGGGCTCCAGAGCACCACAGGCGATGGAGCACCCCGGGGCCCACGCCTCCCCCTTTTCCCAGGGCTGGGCGCTGCCAGCTGCATCTCCCCAGATACAGGCGAGCGCGGCTGCGCCCGGGCGAGCGCCTGATTGGCCTCGGCCGAGCCGAAATAGCCGCTCGCTTCCCATCGCCGCATCGGCAAATAAAGAGGGCAGGAAGCACCTGGCGAGACAAGCCCCGCGCAAATGCGCTGGTGCAGGGAGGAGGCTCAGCATCTGCACCCGGTTTCGCTTCAGTCCCTCGTCCAGCTGCAGAGGTAAACACGGGAGAGCCCAGAGCCTTGGTGCCATCCCCGCTCACTTTTTCTCCTTCCGAGCAACCTGTCCCATTTGCCGCATTTCGACGGGGCCCAGCTCTCTTCCCAGCTTCAGGGTGGGCAGGAGTAAAACCGCTTCGAGGCAGGGATGGTCATACCGGGACCGGTGGGGGACAAGGCGTGGCTTCTGTGGGAAGGGCAGAAAAAAAACCCAACAAGCAGTTTCACATCCTAAACGCTGATGTTGCTTTTCTGAGAACTTAGAACCGAGAAACACCCACTTTCTGCTAAAGGGACGCCAGGAAAAAGGAGCAAACAAACATGCAAAAAAATCAACCAAACACAACATGAGTCAACCAAAACATCCTCACGGACCTGGGGGGACCCTGTCCTGGGGCAGTCGCTGCCCCTGGGTCAGGACGTTCCTCGTGGCCGCTTTGGGCTTTGCACAACCTGTGTTTCCCCAACAGACCAGCCCCCAAACTGCCCCAATTCCTGCGAGGAAGGACTGACAGCACGGCAACAGCAGGCACGGTGAGGGGGACAACGCATCAGTGCAGGGGACAGGACGTTAAAGCCCACTCACCTTTTTACTCTAAATAGGAATTAAACGTCCTTCCAGACCACGGGATGGGAGGAGAGCACTTTCCCCTGAAAGCCAGCATCACCTGTGCTGTCCTCCTTCCCTGCAGCAGGGTTTTTGCAGGGATCAGTTGTTCCCCGACGGATATCACACAGATGGACGCTGTCTGGGTTTAAATCCTGGATCCCGCTGTGCCGGCGGAGCTCATCTCTCCTGCAGGGTGCCGGGAAGCAGGCAGGTGTGCCGGGAAAAGGGCTGAGCTCTCACCAAGGACTCGTCAAAGGCAAATACTCGTTTATGCAACAGGCCGGTCTCTCATTGCAGAGGACAGCATCTGACCCAGGCTCAGAGCTGCAGCTCAGCACCAAAAGGCCTAGAAAGGGCTGGGGGGGTGCAGACAAAGACACATCTCCAAGCTAACACAGCTTGTTCACCGGGTATCACGATCCTACCAGAAGAAAAATGACAAGCAAAATAAAAATAGTAGATGAGTCACCTATTGAAAGGCTGGTGGGGGGATCTGGTTTCGGTGTGGGTAGGGCTCACTCCTCACTTAGCACTCCATGGCGTAATGGTTGTATTTTTACATCAGGTTTTTTTTTTTTTTTTATCTTGGCTGTGAGCAACTCACATTTTCTAAGATCTTGGCTTTGCCTGTTTGGCCCAAACGTCAGCCACAGGCCACGGCATGCAGGACTACACCAGGCTGGCCATGGCATGGACTACACCAGCCTGAAAATGGGCCATGGACCACAGTACACAGGTCCAGGCAGACCACGTTGGTCCGGACAAGTCAGAGGGAGGAAGGCTGCCATCATCTGACTTCACCCAGCCTTTGAACCCAGATGACTCCCAAGCTAATCAGCAACTGGATGGGACACTCATTCCTCCTGTTTCACAAGCAACAGCAATTTGGGTGTGTTTATGGAAACTAATGAAGGGATGAGTTCAAAAAGGAGCGGCTTTGACAGAGCACCAAACTCAGCCCACAAACTGTTTTCCTCTCAGAGGCAGCATGTTATGATAAAAGCAGGAGGGGAGGAAGCAGCTTCTCCCTCACCAGGGAGGGTGGTGGGACCAGGTCTGTGTCCCCTCGCTTGGCATCACTGCTCCAGAAAGGCACAGGCACAGGTCGGGCTGCAACTCAAGCCCTCCTGAACTCCATGAAAACAGAATTTTGGACTGAAACTAGCACAAGCCAATTTAGCCAAGGTTCTTAAATCAGGTCAGCTTGAAGATGAGTGCAGGGTTAAACACATGAGCTGGACATCTCCATCCCAGGGAGCAGGGTTACAGCTCCAAGTTGCAGCCACCAGCCTCTCGACACAGCCAAAACAGGATCTCTAGTGAATCAGCCCCAGCTGCCTTTATCATGACATGCCCAGAGCATCCTCCACATACCTGAACAGTTCAATCCCATGATCTCTCACCCTTCCTCCTCCACTGGCTCAGTCACCCCTGGAAGGACAGCACAGGTACGGAGGCTTAACCAGGAACAGCCCCCATGCCTGGCTCAGATCACCGATTGCTTCTTTCCAAGGCTTTGTTTATGCCATTCCTAGGGTCAGGTCTTGTGCCCCTGGCAGGACACAAGATTTCTACAACCCCGCACTGAATAAATCAATCCCCCCCTGCCCAAGCCAGAACCTAGGAGTCGGCACAGGAAAGGAGAGGGCAGGACACCCACATCCCCACATTAGTCAGACCAATTCCCAGCTTTAATTCCTGGGGTTTAGAGGGTCAGGTTTAGAGTCAGCATGTTGACTAAGCAGCTTTTTTTTTAAACCTCCTCCTTGCCACAGCTGGCTATTAACAGTCATCCACACTTTAACCAAGCCCACAGCATTCACAGCATGGCTGCAATCCCAACCCTCACCCTCCTTGCAAGCATTCAGCAGTTCCCAGTAAGAAAACAAGGCTCATTTGTACTGCTACATTTTTATTAAAGTAACAAAAGCATACATCTGTCAAAGGATCTGTACACTCTGTATATAAAAACACTACTATACAATTAGTAACCATCCACTCCCTCCTCCAAGTGTAGCTTACAAACGTTCTACCATTTTCACCAAATACAAAAAAGCAGGTCCCGTTCAACAGTCCAGCTCGTTAAAAAAAAAATCACAAGAAACCCCTCAAATACACTGTCTTAAGATACACACCATTCAGCTCTGCAGTTGAGTATCAGGCTTGTAGGCAGAAGGCAACAGGGCACACTAATTCACAGCTTTTACACATAACCAGCTACAAGAGAGAAATGGATTATACCCAGGTTTGGAAGCTAAAAACAGACGCCTTTAACATCAGACTCCTCCACATCAGGGACAAAAAAAGAATGAGACTCTGCTATTTTGGTTCTGGAAGGTGGGGGCATGTTAAGGGCAGTTATAGTGTATTCCTTTGGTGTGGGCTGCTGTTCCTGAAAAATTTTTCTGGTAGGAGGGAGGGAACAGAGTAAAAGGAAGGGGTAAGTCTTAAGACTGCTTTGATCATGAGAAATTACAACCCAAGGAAGTACCAGCCTTCAGGAAACTCCACATCCAGCCAAGGAGCCCAGCAAAGCAAACACTGCTCAGCCTGGATGCAGTTCTCACCATGAGCTTTCCACATAAGCAGGTTAAGCAAGGACTTCAAAAAGCACCAAGGTCAGTTTTCCGCAAAAAGGGAATTTGCTTTTGGGAAGTTCCCCAAGTACTCCCCTCTTGGTGAGGTCATCTATTGCACAAGTTCACCAAGGGAAAAGCCCCAGTGCTTCGTTTCAGCTTCTGCTTTGCTGACATGAGAAATTCAAGTGATGCAGAGGGAAGTGATGCAACTTCAGAGCAACAGTCTGCTATTACTGCTCAAGGACAATTAACTCAGCACTTGACATTTTAAAAGGATCTCAGAATTGAGGCTGGTTTTCCAGTTCTGGAATTCATGACTTGAGTCTTACAGAAATCTGAACTTTTCCGCATTAGCAGTCAGAGTTGGGGGAGTTGTGCTGAATTTTTTTTTTAATATATTAAAAAAATAGGCTAAGAGCTGCAGCAGATGGGAGGCTTCCTTCCTCTCCCAGAGCGCCCATGATTTGGAAATATATTGCACAAATGTCTGAGAACTTGATTCATCAAAGGCTGGGCAAGAACAAGTCTGGTTATGCCAGTCAGCTGCCGGGTCAGAAGAGAGAGAGGTAAGAAAAGTGTACTGAGAGACAAATCTGGAAGTTTCATCGCAACCAACCACAGCAGCGCCCTGCTTTTTCAATCACTTCTCCCAGGATCACTGGAGGAGCACCAGCTGGGTAGTACAAAAGGCAATGGACATACAGCATCCTGGTAAAGGCTCATTCCCAACAGGCGGAGTTCTTGGGGCAGTATTTTCAGCTCCCACCCCATTTTTGTAGTTAGCCAGAGCAGTTTAAGGGCCAAATCCTGAACAACGCTTGGGCAAAGTCTCCCTGAATACAAGTACCACTGGGACTCCAAGAGGAGTTTTGCTCAAATAGACAAAGCACAAGACCAGGCATTAGTTGTGCAAAACAGTTATGTACCAAGAGATCAAAACCAAACGATGCCCCTTACCAAGGTATCAGTGGACACAACTCCCACATGCGATCAGAGAGGAAGAGAGGGAAGAAGTGCTGTGACTTTAAAAGCAGTGTTAGGACATCAAAGCATCCCACACACAGGGGGAAGAGACCCCCAATCCTTCTGATTTTAAGAGACAGGGCAAAGGGAGTTCTCACACACACCAACCTCTACGGCACAAGGTGAGTTACTTCAGCTCTTCTGGAGAAGTGACACAGCAAGTTGTCAGTGTTGGATCAGGCAACTTCTGCAAGCAAGAGGCCAGACTCCACTCTCAGAGCACAGAGAGGCCACACAAGAGCAGGTTGCGGGCTGATGTCTAAGCCACACATCAGCTTTGTAATTCACAGCTGTTCAGCACTGGTTTCGGGGTCTGCAGTACCATTCTCAGTGGGTGACAGCCGGGTACTGGGGAGCACCAGGAACAAGCAATACTCCAGTGCCACCATAGTAGCCACAATATTAATCGTGGGGATCTTCTCTGCACAGCCCGACCCCCGTGACTGCACCTCTGCCTTGCTCCACTTCACAGGACACCGATATCCATGCGGCCCCTTTCAGTCCAGGAACAAACAGGAAAGCTGGAGGGGCTGGAGACAGGCCATGCTCCTCCTCGCTTTGTGCTGAGTGTGGGGCAGAGCAGAGCTGCAGCACTCACAGGGTACGTGGGTCCAGAGAAGATGTGCAAGAGCAAAGGAGAGGGATCCCAGGGTCCCCAGCATCACCCAGCCCTGAGGCAAGGTATCCCCAAAGACTATATCCAGACCCCAGAGAGATCAGACCAGCTGGGGAGTGAAGAAGTTAATGGAGGAAAGACAGCAACTCCTTCAATCCCTTCTCCAACAGTACAGCAATACTTGGCAATACTGTTGGGTTCCAGGACAGCGAGAAGGTGACACAGACATCTCCCACCAAGCCACACTTCCCAGCCTGGCTCTTCCCCCCTCATCCTCAGCTGCCCAAGTGAGCAAGCCAGCCCAAAATTGCCATCCAACACTAATTAGGTAGATATCGGCTTCATAATAAAAACTCATAAGCTTGCAACAGCTTTAAAAAAGGCACCTAGAACACCGCTTCTGTTCAAAGCGGCGCCTGATATTTAAATTTTGGATTTTCTTGGATTTTCTTAAAAAATATAAATAGCTCTTCATCTTAAAAATAGATCCTCAGGTGAGGTATACAGTAGCCTGTGTCTTGGCAGTGTAAAGACAAGAGGAGTATTTAGCTGGAGACAGTCATGATGTAGTTTTTGGAAGGACTGGTGCGACCTAACATCATCTGGTTCTTACAGGTAAGCATCCCATAGGAGCTCACAGGTTTTGTTGCAGTCGCTTCGTATAAGACACAGATGGAGCCGTCCTCACCGATGCGGTACGAGACCTCGTAGGGGTCCACCCAGAGCGTGAGCTCGCTGGGCAGGAGCTGGTAGAGTTGCGGTAGGCTGAGTCCGATCTGGCTAGCTGCCTTGCTGATAATGGGGTCCATTTTGTGATTGATCCGGATGCAGCGATACCCTGAGCCTTTGAAGGGTTTCTCGGGAAACCAGTGATGTTTGTAGTGCTCTGCAAGGAAAGCAAGAAGGGAAGAGCAGTGAGCAGGCGTGCAGCAGCTGTGAGGAGGTCTGCGTCCTGCTGAAGTCCCAAGAGGGTCCCACACCTCGCTGCAGGCGGAGGAAACAGTTCTTCAGCTGCCTCCATCAGACTGAGGCTCCAGAGCCGAGCGCTCAACTGTTCAGCACTGCCTACTCCAAGGCACAGGAGCACAGCTCTTCAGGTCCTAGAAACCCCAGGCAGGATGGTGCCATGGGGGCCACAGTGATGGGACCTCAACACCTTCTCACCCCAGCCGCTGGGGTGTCTGGGGCAGATACGGTATCACGCACAGCAAAACACCACAGTCAGGGAGTAACATCCAGGTCATTCTCTAAGTTCAGCAGCACATCGCTAACTCTTATCTCAGCACAGCGGCAAACAAACCATCCCTTCTTAGAGCTGATAGGACAAGGCTGTGTTAGGCTGGGAGGAGACCCCTGACCCACCCAGTCTGTGCAGAGCCCCAGACATTCTTGTGAGGAGCAGAGCATCACAGGGCTGGGCACTTCTTGCCAGGGCATACAGAATAGCTTTGGATAATCTATATCAAGCCCCAGCAAGGAGAGCTTAAAGCAGATGGGCTGCACAGAACCCTCAGAGCCTAGGCAGGGGACCTGCTCACTTGGAGGAGTGAGGACCCCACGGGGACACAGGCACACAGATGCCTGCCGGTCCCCAGAGGAACACGGATGGGCACACAAGCAGGGGCACAAACCGGTATCCAGCCCCAACGATAACACGGCCGGGTGTCAGGGAGGGACACAGCTGCCCGACCCAAGAGGACGCAGGTGGGCACCCAGGGAGGGACACCCCGGCAGCAGCACGGGGGGCACTGAGGGAGGACACCAGTGGGCGCCCGGCCGCGAGCGGAGGAGAGGAAGAGGACGAAGACAAGCTGCCTTTCCTCGCCCCGGACGTTCCTCCCCGCAAAGCCGATCTGCTCCCGGTGCCGCCTCACCTGCGAGCGCCTCCCGCAGCGCCCCGCTGAAGACCTGCAGCTGCTGCTCGCTGACGCAGCCGCGCGTCCGTAACAGGCTGGAGACGAAGCCCACGGCGGCGGCGATCTCGGGCACCATATCGGCCCGCGGGCCGCCGCGGCGCTGGCTCTGGCGCTGGCTCATGCTGGGCTCCGGGGCGGGCGGCGCTGGGCTCCGCGGTGCGCTCCGGCTCACGGATCGGCTCGGTCTGCGCCGCCCGCTCCGCGCCGCCCTTAAATAGCGCGGCCCCGGGAGGCGTCATCGGCGCGGCCGCTCCCATTGGCCGAGGGGGCGCGGTATGCTAATAGCGCCTGACCTCAGCGCAGTGGAAGGAGTGACGTCGGCGCCGTCATGACAATAGCGGCGGCGGGGGGGGGGGCAGTTACCGGAGGGCTATTTTTGGGGCTGACCCGGGAGGAGGAGGAGGAGGAGGGGGCCGGGGCTCGGCCAACCCCAGGTCTCCGCACCCCCCCCCGCCTGCGCCAGGGCAGAGGGGGCCCCCGCTCAGTCCCGGGACGGCGGAACCCGTGGGCTCCGGGTGTCACGGGGGCGGGGGGGCCCTGGCAGCTGCTGGAGGTGACCCACGGGAGGTGGCGGCCGTGGGGGCGGGAGGGCAGGGCCAGGGAAAGGCGACGCTGGGGCCCCTCTGCTGCTTCCCGGGTCGCTGGTGGTGTGCGGGAAGCCGGCCCGGTCCCGCTGCCCTCCCGCAGCCCACCCCTCCCGTGCCCACTCCCACGGAGCCCGCGGTTCCCAGCCCTCACCCACGGGCCACCTCCGCTTACAAACACGATGCCTCGGAAGGGCAGAGCGATGGCTCGTCCTCGCCAAGTCCCTTACTGAAATCGCAACGAGCGAAGCTGGGGCGAGGGGAGGGGCGCTCCCCACAGTCGGTGCCCCCGGGGTCCTGCGTGCTTCTGCCGGGGCGTGGGCCCAGCACGGGCACCGGCTGCTGGACCAGCATTGGGGCGTCCTCGGCATCAGCGGAGCAGCGTTTCTGCTGACCTGGAGTGACGCGGCTCCATCAGCCAGGGCAGCCAGCGACAGCGACCCATCCCTGATGTCCGGCCCTTCCTACCCTCCTGGCTTCCGTACAAGATGGGGTCTGGCCCCCTACACAGAGCGTCTTCCCTCCTATCACCAAATTTCCTTCCCCAAGACAACCCTTGTTCCCCGGACGAGGCCACATCCTTTCCAGAGATCCCTGAAGCGTGCAGGGAAAACTTGCCATCACCTGCACTGTCCCAGACAGGTGAGGGAGATGAGGGGGAACACGACAATAACCAGTTTCACCTCACTGCCTGAGGAGCGTTGGAGGTGAGGAGCGAGGGCAGCCACCCCAGGACTTGGTGTGTCCCTCCAGCCTGGCTTGTGGCTGGAGGAAGAGCAGGATCATCCTGGAGGAGGTGGCCGCAGCACAGAGGACGTGTCTGATCACGGAGCAGGGAGAGCAAGCCAAGGCAAGCATGGAGCAGAACCAAGCGTCCTCGGTTGCCTCCATCCAGCCCAGCAGCAGGGGAGAGGAGAACTGGTGCAAGCGGTGCAGGGCCGTGATGCTTTGTAAGACGCAAGCAGAACCTTAAAGCCACTACAAAACAGGGAGCTGCACCAGCTGGCCCAGCTGCCAGCCACGCTGCCCAGGATAAAGGCACTCGCCCAGCTTCTGCTGAAACTGGCCTGAAGCTAAAGCACCAGTAGGAGGCCAAGCTCTTTTCTTGCCTTTGCTTTGATCAACCATGAGAGAGTTAGTATCAAAACGGGATGGGATTTCTGAATGAATATTCCCTGGCAGAGAACCGGGATTGTTTGGAGCCATTGTCTCACAGCCCCAGATGCCTCCCTTGGCGTGTACCGGGGGAGGATCTAAAGCCACAGCTCTGATGTGATCCCAAGCGAAAACGCGTTCTCCTCCTATGGCCAAGCAGTGTGTGCAGCTGGAGAAAACCAAGGCAGGCAATTAGCTCATCTGGGTTTGCCTCTGCCCGAGGAGCAGCCCCGCGGAGGCTGAGCCGTGGCTGGTTCCCACAGTGCCGCTCCCGTCGCTGGCGCAGCGCTTTCGCCGCGGCGCTCCCTGATAAGGAGGAGCGTGCGCCTGCCGGCGCGCAGCCTGCCAGCGCGGCTCCACCTTATCGTGGCTCTTATCGAACCGCTCAGGGTCCTGTCCCGCTTGGGCACCGCTCTGGGTAGCTAGAGCACCACCCCACCCGTCCCTCTCTCTAAAGAGGGGATTTCATGCGGCAGGCTGGGGGGAGGCTTTCAAGCACCTCTTACACAGCAGGTCTCAAAACTCCAATTATTTCCATGAGTCAAGGGTGTAATAGGATTTTTTGGGGCCTGCACACTTCCAGAGTGCAGCTCATTTTATTGTCATTCCCACAGGCACACGCTGTACATGGGATTTCACACCTCCTGAAGCATGAGACAGTGGCTAGGTAGCAACGCGTAACCGACAGGCTAGAGCAAAGAGTAAGAAATCATAGAGGAGGTGGCTGTGACAGATGCTGCCCAAGCAGAGGTCTGCATTGACCCCATTTCGTGTTCTGCGCAGCTTAAAAGCGCGCGCTTTGGGCAGTGGGCACAGAAGCAGGGTCAAGCTGGCAAGAAGATGGAGCCAAGGGGTCCCCGAGTCCTCCCCTCCTCGCTCCATCTGCCGCTCCATTCATCCGCAGAGCACAAGGAATCAAGCAAATCTCTTGCTATAAACCAGATTTGCCTTTGTAAGCTTTGAAATAAACCCAAGGATTAAAGTCTAAGGACTTTTTTTTTTTTTTTTCCCCCAAGTCAGCAACACACATGAAAGAGCACATGGGTGCGTGTGAAACCCAGAGCGCAGCACAATGCAGGGGGAGGTGATTTACGCCGCAGCAGCAGCCAGAGGCCCCTGGAAGAGGCTGCATAAACACGCAGCGCGAGCCTGGCCACGCACAGCTTCGTTACTTTAAACACAGCTGCACTGTCAGCCAGCAGACACGCTCACCGCGCGTGGCTACACTCAGAATCAGAAAATCAGGAAGCGAGCAAAACCATCCTGGTAGAAGATACTTTTTTTATACATATATATATATCAATAAAAGCTAAAGCAAAAATAAATCCTCAACTTTTCTACTGCGGTAAAGCACAGGAGCCGTGAGCAGAGCTTGCAGTCTAAGCAGACAAGGGAAAAGGGCTTGTTCCCCCATCCAACAGAAGGATCGCATTAAAAAGTGCTGGGATGGTATCATCCAGCCCTGAGTCAGTGGACAATAATTGTAGCAAGAGGTCTTCTGTCCTCCAGCTTGCCCAGAATAGCACTAATAGCAAGCGCGGGTTTACTTGCCATTAGGGCTAACAGTGTTCCTTAAGCGCCGCTGATGACCTAAGCCTGGCAAGCAGGTTCCCCTGGTCCCCCTTGCTCCGCAGGTGGGTGAAGTAAGTGGTGGCACCATTCTCCAAATTCAGATCCTCCATTTATTCTTAATCATCGTGATTCTGAAGGCTCCCTTTGCGCAGCTTAGTGTTGTTCCTATGGTCCGACACAGGCCCCGGTCTCTGAAATCAGATTGTCTTCGTTAAGCCCTTCCAATAAGAGATTTCCTGTGGAGCTCAAGGACCTCTAAGCGGGTTATGTGCCCATAATTTCTGGCCCTCTTACAAGAAGACTGCAGTCTTAAAGACGGGGCATAAGACTTAATACATGCTTTCAAATTGCTTTGAGGAGTTACGGAGTAAACAAACAATTAGAAAATAAAATTCATTTGAAAAAGAGAAGTTAGAGTTGGTTTTAATGCTGTTCTGGCTAGATCAGCTTCCGCCCTGTGTTTAACTGGAAATTGCTGAGAGCATTTAGATTTCAATTATAAAAAAGAACAAAAAACAATAAACCTCTCCATAGCAATTGGCCAGACGAGATTTGTAACTAGTTTGACAGGAATTAGACGTTCAGATAGGCTTTCAAACACTCTGGCTCTGTTTATCCAAATGAATTTCAAAACCAGTTGAGCTGGAAATTTTACGATAAAAGGGGAACTTTTGGCTTTCAATCAAGGGTTAAACTCAGCACGGACAGGCCAAGCTGCTCACACAGAGTTTTCAAGAGTCAGCAGCTCACAGTGTTTTATGTAGACCTAAGAGGCAACTGTTCCCACGCTACGCTTCGACTTGTTATGTTTTTTTGGGGGGTGACGACCCCTTTTTTGGTCTGCTGGCTTAAAGTTCATAAAGCATGAGACACAGAAAACAATTTCAAGCTGTCCTAGAGTACCATTAGAGTCAGCTGCCAGTCAAACAGCCGGAGCGTGAATTCACACCCCCCGTTATCAGTGGTAAAATAGTGACATAGAATTAACATGCAAATCCTCCTTATTAGACGTGTCCCACAGATTGCTAAATTAGCTGTCACTTCTCCCAGGCGCGTCCCTCCCCACTACTCCAGTATTTGAGGAGGATTTTAAGGTTATCTATATAGATTTGGGAAGCCAAGGGCTAGCTTTCTGTACATTAAGAAAAGAAAAGGAAAACAATTTTCTGGGGAACAGTTCTGAACTGGAAAAATAATAGATGTTTGCCCCGGTTCAGATCTCATTATCTGGTTCTGCCGGAGAAGGCACAGACAATTGTGACGGCAGTGCCAGCAGCCACCTGGTTGCTAACACCAGTTAAGCACAATCACTGGGAATTTAAGGGGAAAAAAAGCCCAGGGGGAAGCTGGGCTAGTATGTTTAATCACAGCTGTAATTGGTAACCTGGGTCTGACCCTAGAAACAGGCCTAGCAGGCAGGGTAAACAATAAAGAAAGAGTCTTAAGCCCAGCCTACACTTAGAGCTAATAAGTCCTTTCAAAACACACAGTTGTGAAATAAGACTGTGACTGAATCATGGGAAATGCAACTGGGGGGGGGAGAGGGAGGACCTGGACAGAAAATAAAGCCTTTTTAACCTGTTAGCTGCTAGGCCAGACCATGTTTTACAGCACCTATCGATTCCCGGCAGCCTAGCCCACAGTCAGGGCGAGCACGTAGCATCTTCTAGGCGGGCCAAGCTCCTGGAAGCTTATCATCCCTCATGACTCCATGGCACTGGGCTTTGCTAAGCGCCTCGCCACCTATTTTGGTGCCTGAATGTCTTTTGTCAGCTTGGTCCTTTGTTGAGTCTGTGTGGCCTGCAACCTGACTCCCCACGCCAGAGCCGAGTGCCTTGGGATTTGTGGACAGGACATGTCGGGACACATTTTGGGCATGTCCGGGCAGTGGCAGACTATCAGGAACCACAAATATATATTTCCCTCTGTATGTGGACTGAGAGCTGGATGCTTTCCCCACAGTATTTGAACACAGTAGCTTTTGTAGCCCAAGCCCAGGGCTTCAGTGAGGCACCACGTAGTTCCCAGGAGCTGTCTTTTGCACAACAACCTCCCTCTAATCCACTTTCCTTACTGCATGCCATGTTTCCTCATGGAAAACAATCTATCTGACCCACTGCGAATGTCACACCTGTTCAGAAGTATTTTAGGAAGCAAACACTGCTGTACTCAAGGGAGGCACAAGCAGAAAGAATTGCTTTTTCTTCAAACTCCTTAGGACTTTGGACCTAGTTTTCCAACGGTGCTGAGCGCTCACTGGCTTCAGCTGCCTTCAGTGCACTCTGGTTTTCTCCCTGGCTTTACCAGCTTCTTGCTGAACCCATGTCGACAGTGTCTTGTGTAAGAAGACATTTGTTCAAAGCTCACTATTATTGGCCGGAGATGAAGCCTCAGACTACAGTTCCTCATGAAGCTGCCTCGTTGGGGAAGGTGTGTAGATGACCTCATGCCGATTTCAGAGATAGTTTCCTGTTCTTTGCATTTGGTTATTGTTTTTTTCCACATCCTCTTTGCAGGATGCCACTGCCTCCGCCTACCTTTGTTCCTGTCGAACAAAGCTGGAGAGGGGGGACAACAGAAAAAGTCCGGCAGACGCCCACCAAGGCAGCAGACCCAGAGCAGCGTGGGGTTGGAGGTGTTTGCACAGGTCTAGAGAAAGTTGTCAGCTGTAAAGCCTGGAACAGGCTTGTTAGTTTATGAGATAAAGAGTCCAGAGCCCTGTCTCTATCTCAGAAATGGAGCAAGGAGCAGCAGGACTCAGGGAGTAAGGCATTGCAGTAAGACATGCCCCTCGACAGCCCTTTGTCCCACTCCACCCCTTTTGCCCTTCATGAGCCCTTGGAGATGACATCTTCCCCCAGTGCTCGCCTCCAGGACAAGGTCAACAGCACGTATGAGACAGATGTGTGCAGAGGCAAATTGCCCCTTGGTAATTCTCCCTTATCGCAGCACCCTGGGGTGTTTCTGTGTACCCACGCTCTGCTCTTTTCCCCTCTAGAAAGTCCTCAAATAAATACTAGCTCCAGCCAAAACATGATTTCCCTCCTCACAACTGGGAACAGGTAAACCCACCACTAACCCTGGTGACAAACCCACCAACAGCACGGGACACCGGAGCCAAATCCTCCTCAGCGCTGGCAAGACACACACGAACAACCACATGAGCTGAGGAACGACAGTCTGACGTGGGAGAGAGAGACAACCAGCACGGCAGGAAACTGAGCCCAAGAGACGCCGGGGCTTGTTCCAAGCCACAAAGCAGAGGCAAGACACAGGGTCCTTCCCATGAGCCGCGCAGCACTGGTGCTGCAGTCTGGGGTAAGGGGCCAGCATTCCTCCCCCAGCCAGCGCTTTTTGGGCAAACCTCCCTCCTTGGGTCCATCTCACACCTTTCCTTCTAAGGGAGAGTGGAGGGTTATATGTAGGGATTTCACACTTCACTGACACGCAGCCATGCTACGAAAAAGGGATTTTTCTTTTCTTAGAAATGAGAAGTTGAAAAAAACCAAACCTCTCCGGCTGAAACCACAAGACAGGATTTTTTAGGTGGTGAGAATGTGACTCGTCTGCCAAACTCCAGCTTAGCCAGGGAGCAACACTGGGACAAGCTGCCAAAGCAGCGCATTGCCTAAATCTGCATTTATTGCTTATAAAGCATTAACGCAGGGTAATGTGTGTTGCAGCACCATATCAACCCCAATCACCGGAAAAAAAAAATAAGGGCAAGAGCACCAAAGGCACTGTTGCTGTAGCAGCTGGTGAGTGAATTTACTGACCCTGTTCTGAGCCCTGCTATCTCGGCACTGCGTGGGGATCTCTGCTGGGCTTGAATGCGTTTTTTTGGATGCTGGTGAAGAGCAGTTGATTTACCCACGCTTTAGAGGAGAAGAGCAGGAGATGGTTACAAATTAAATCAATTTCTAGTACAGCATCAGACACCTCAGCTACCACCACAGTGTCCTTTCTGGAGGGTTTTATAGGATATCATGTCAAACAGGAAAGGGGATCTTTCTGGAAAGTTCTGTGTTTTCCCACAAGGCTGAAGAGATCAAACCAGTCCCATACAGACTTCAAAGCCTCAGGGTAGCAGGTGCTGTGTAACAAAAGAGAAAGGCAAGTAGCTGTAGGACCTCCAGATTTTGTCCTCCTCCAGCACTGTTACACACCGTCGGTCTTGTTTATGGCAAGCTGACCTGGTTAGGGCTAACTGCAGAATCTCGTTACCACCACAGGCTATGGATCCAGCCATATGGATCCGGCTTTCGCTTCTCTCCCTGTCCATCAGCCCTCTTCCTGCTCCACTCCACAGCATGGATAATGTCAGGCACAATCTACAGCTGCTATACTGACAAAGCTCTTCCCAATCCATCCCTTCTCTGTGGCCTCTGTGTGCCCAGACTGCAAATCTACGAGGGGACTTTTACAGCCAGCGAGAGCTGCAGCGTGCAGATGGTCCAGGCTCCAGCGTGGGAGAAGGACACTGGGAGAAGGTCTTTGGTGTTCTTCTCAGGCTACACCCACAAATATGAAAGAAGCCATTGCTTCCCAGAGCCCAGCAAACCTCCCAACCCCTGCAAACATCAATTAGTGCACAAAGACAGCCCAGATAAAGCAGGGCAACACCCTACAAGAGCTTAGATCTGGGTGGCGCCCTTTCCCAAGAGGCAGGCTGATCCCTGCTTGGAGAAATCCCTCCTGGGTAGCAGGTGGACTCTGCAGGACTGCTCTAGGCTGTTCCCATGGATTCCTCACCCTCCCTGGCAAAGTCAGCGGGTTGGGTTTTGGTGGGGTGCTGCACCTGGGCAGGGGGAGGCCGGCGCGGGGCGTACCGCACGCATCCACCCTCCAGCGCTTTGCAAACCCCCTCGCTATCCGCAGTTTCACACGCGACGCTCTCCCTAACCAGCACGCAGCTCCTTTGTAGCCAACATCAACGGCCAGTTGAGCATCAGAGCAAAGACAGACTTAGCATCAGCATCCACATGTTTGCTTGCTGTCTTGCAGACTTCAGCGGAGGAAGCAGATGTGGTTTTCTTCATTCTTCCTGTTGCAGAAGTCCCACAGAAAGTTCTGTTCTTCAAGAAAGTCAGGGAGGCCGGAGCCGAACCGGTATCTGGCTTCCGAGCTGGAACTCACCCTGCACTGCCAGGGTGTGTGCAGCCAGGGAGGGAGTTGGTTAGTTATTAAAGTAGGGGTCATTTACTCAAAAATCTGGGTTTGGGCATGGCTTTGGATTGCACACATAATTCATCTAGGTTTGGATCCCAAATTTCAGGTTACAGCCACATCTATTACTCACAGAAGCAACACGTAAGCGCTCTCTTCATATTTCTGCATTTCAGCAACAACCAAGGCTTTAGCAGGGTCTCTGGGGGCATTTTTCCACTCGTATTTAAAGTAATTAAGAGAGTCATGATTTTATCTGTGTACATCTGAGGAGAGGAGGTGGGGGCTGGATTCCTGAGCCATTTTCAGGTCAGACCTTGGTGCCTGTCCAAGGCCTTGCTCTATTGCTCAATTTCTGCTCAGGACTTTGGTTTGGATTTACAAAAACCCAGGAGCTTCATGTAGAAGCTAGGTTTGGAATGAAACGGGCACATTTAAACCTGCTTAAGCTAAACATAACTTCAATATCCTGGAAATAGTTTCCAGGAGGCTGCCCTGAGGTATGCCAGGGATGTGATGGCCAAAGACCTGGCCCCAAGGAGTCTGCTAGAGCATGGATGACCCTGAGAGACCAGCCACTCTGGTCCAGGCTGCTTCAGTCCATCGCTGCTGTCCAGCCTTTCCCAGAGCTCCTTGGAGTGATTGTCCTCCATATGCTCATCACCAGCTCTCAGCATAATTAATGCTTTTGGGAGCCCAGTTATACCCCAGCCCTGCCCCACCCCACCCACTGGTAATGGCAGGGACGGTCCCACTCCCACCCCAGACAGCTATGTCCCTGTCTCCCACAGGGAGGTCAATAAAGCCGCCTGGGATCTCTCAGCACCTCTGGAATTCGAGCAGGCACCAAGAAACAAACACAGTGGCGGAGACATGCCGAGCACGACGACTGGAAATCCAGAGCACGGATGCTGTTCCCCGCGAGGTGACAGAGGAAAAGGCTGTGCAAAGGAGACACGGAAGATCTGTGCCTGGCAGAGTGCGTGGGAGGATGGAGAGTGGGGTGACCTGTGTCACAAGGGAATAGCTAACCAGTTGTAACAGAACCAACATGCAGCTGGCATACGTCCCCCCTTGGGCCCAGCAGCCCCAGGGAAGACCTGCCGTTAGAGCAGGACCCTCAAGAGAAACTTTGGCAGCAGGTGCTGTGGAGCCAGATTCCTTAGAAAACAAAAGGAGGTTTGGAAAAACACTGACAATAACCCACGTTCCCCTTCCTGTACCAAGCCTTGGCTGAGGCCACGCTGCGTGAATTACACGCAGGGCTCTGTCACAAAACCTTCCTCACAGCTGGGAAAGCACAACCCAGTCTGCCTGCAGCCGAGACATCCGCACAGGCCAGGGAAGGGGCTGGAGGTGCCAGGCTGGGATCGGAGCCCCTCTGTGAGACCAGGCTGCATCCTGCTGCTTCCCTTCGCAGCCAGCACCGTTCTGCCTGGGCACCAAAGGCTCAGCGACTCACCTCCACCTGCACAGGATATCCCTAGGCCTGCAAGACTGAAGTGCCTTTAATACAGCTATCCCCCCAAATTAGCCCACAAAGTAGAGTGCTATTTCTTCGCCCCTGTTTCCCAGAAGGTAAACTGAGTCACGGGAAAGCAGAATGGCCTGCCTGGGGCAGGCTAGCGGTCTGTGACGGAGCCAGGAATTGAACTGAGATGTCCCCCCAGAACTCAGGTTCCTAACCACCGGGTCATACACCGTTTGCTCACAGCAGCCCAAGCAGCTCTGGCACCAGTTTGCCATGTCAGAGCCGCACAGAGGCACAGCAGCTCTGCAGCGAAGATCTTCTGCCTACCTTCTAGCTGTCTGCTCACTGCGACCAGACCCAGGTGCGGATTCGAAATCTTGTTGGGTAACCCAAGATCTGAAAGCTGATTTTCATGGTGAAAGAGCTGCTCAAAGCAGTGCCTTAGATCACCAGCATTTGGGAAATCTGGACCTCAGCACTGGAGATGTTATGGCAGCGTAAAACAAGAGTTACCTCTCACATGCTTCTGCGACCACCAGTATGGGACTCTGTGGACATCTATCAAGGTTTTCCACTCTGATGCAGTCTGTTGGAGGCTTCCAGAGTTCAAAAGCTAACTACATCCCTGCTATCCATCTCAAGGCGTGAAGCCAGGCTGAAATCCCTTACTGTTCAGCTCTGCTGTGTGTGCTTGGGATCGCGTTCCTCCCAGCTGGCCTGAAAAGCAGCCGAACGAGCACAATTGGGATGATCCTGCTGCTGGCACCTGCCTCCTCTGCATTTGCAAAAGCAACTCACTTTTTCTCAGTACGTGCCTCAGTTTCCTGATGCACATGGAGGCTCACTTCCCATTATAAAAGCACCTGGAGACTTATGAATCTGAAAAGGTGCATTTCTAATGAGTGGAAGGAGCTGGGAACGTAACTGTGAGGCAACTCCCTGCCAGAAAGAAGATGAATGCCATGAAGGTCTCCCCACACAAAGCACTGCACAGACGGGAAGGGAGGGGAAAATCACCTTCCAGTTTCCCTGTAGGAACAAGCCATAGGAAAAAAAAGGCCCAGGACTGTTTTCTTATGGTCCCTGCAGAGGGGCCGTTCTCAACCCCACGGACGCTCAGTACAGAAATGGCCCAGGGAGCAGGAAAACATTCCCATGTGACCCATCAGTCCTGGGTGACAGGGCTCCAGGGATCTCCACTCCCTCCTGTGCCTGCAGCTCTCAATCATGATAACCAGTTCAGATTTGCCTCGTACACATGCCCTTGAAATCTGCGGAGGCTGGAAGAGTAAACAGACCTTAAAAGGGTCTCAAATTCCTGCCTTCCACTCCCTCATTCTCAAGAGTACTCCTGAGTGAAGCAGCTTTTGCAGAGACCAGGCAACTGAAGGCCCTTTTCACCACACAAAGCAGCTAATAATAACTCATGCACCCTTACCCTGCCTGCTCCAGAGCCCAGGAGGGCCCCTGCTTGGCGACTGTACACGTTTGTCTGCCATAAATAGCTGTTTGCCCCCTTTCCAGCAAGGCCACATTGTGCTCAAACTGTTCCACCGTTAGAAATTCCAGCTCAAAGTTGCCAACGCTTGAGATCTCATCACAAGTCTTCTCATGTTTGAAGGTTTTGTTTCCCTTCTGCAAGGAGTAAGCTTTTGATTAAAAAAGGTTATTGCTGAGAAGAAAACTGAAAACATGAACTGGCTCTGCAAATCCACGTTAAGGTCTGAAACACAGGAGTCTGCCAAAAGAAGCGGAGAAAAAGAATAAAGAGTAAAATCAAATTTCAGGTTTGGATGTTGATGCGTGTTTTGGGGTAGGGAGAGGGTAGAAGACCATGATTTTAAACATCTAAGAAGCTACTAAAATCATTAAATACCCTGACTTTTCTGGAGCTCTCTTGGATGGAGAGCAGCACACAGAACACCAGGACTGGTCAGGCAGAGGGAGCGGGCTGTTGTAGCACCGCAGGTCGATACTCAGCCTTTCCTCACACCGCCTGTATCCCAGAGCTGGTGCACAGAGCTCTCCCAGCTCTGCTTTCAGAGAGCGAAGGCCTGAGCTCTGTGCACGCTGGAACATATGCATTAGAAAGCACCCCAGATGTACACATACGTGCTGCCGGCAAGCTAGAGGAGCATCTGGTCCACCCAAAAAGCAGACAGGGGCTGTGGGGAGCTCTCGTGACTCCCAGACAAGATCCTTTGTGCTCGGGACGCCTCCTCCTCCAAGCACAGGCAGCACACAGCAAGAAGGGCTCTTCCTGGCTAGTGGGGGTGGGCAAAGACGCAATTTTTTTCCAACCTACTACTTCCTACAGTCTCTGGATCTTAACACTGTCCTTCCTAGTGCTCAGGGGACTCTCTGCCGTCTGTATCAGGATCAGTGCTGACGTTCAGTTATCATAGCCAGATAGTGGCTCATATTTCACTGGATGAGGAGTGACTCCAGATTTAGAGCTGAGATGCAGATTAGGATACAGCTTGCCTCGGGCATTTTGCTGCTTGAGCAGAGGTCAATCTTCAGGCAGGGAAGGGACAAGATAGCTTTTAGGATGCCAGTAAAAGAGTAGAAGAAAGCAGAGAACTGCCTTTTGTCTCAAAAGAACAGGATACCTCATGGTATTTGCAGGAGAACTGACAGACCCTTCCACTACAAACAAAACACTTCAAGGAAGTTTTTTCACGTCAGCACCATTTTGTTGGGAAGACTTCCCAGAACCAGGCTGGGATTTCTCATCAAAAAGCAAGAGAGGAAGACAACCATCAAGTCTTCTTCAGAAGACAGCCAGCAAGCAAGCTTCTGCCTAGAGTAACCCACGCTCACCCTATGGAGTGACAGCTCTCGAAGTCAAGCCCTTCTTCTGGTGGGTCACATCTGAATCTGGGTCACTCACATCCAGAGTCTCTGTTTCAGTCTGCTTCAGAACAGAAAGAAGATATGAAACTCCTTTTTTTGCAAGAAAAAAAAAAAAAAAAAAGAGTACTACTTCTCCAGCCAGCTGTTTCTCAGCAGGAGCAGAAAAATAATGTCCACTTCAAAGATGTCACTTAAGACATACCTAAGACAGTGCTTTAGAGACATGTGAGCAGATAAATCATTTGAAGGGCCACCTTGGGCCCTATAAGTGCCCCTGGGTATGCTAAAAATTGCCCACAATTACTCTGCGGGGTGCTTACCTTACATAATTGTCTTAATTATATGGGGCTGCCTAATTACACTTTATGCAGCTTCAGCTATGCAAAGAAAGGCATCATGCATGGGATAGAAAAGATTCTGACCACGTCTTGACCAACATGAGAAAATCAGAAGTATTCCTGACGGACCCACTTTGCATCTTGCTCTACGACCCTGCTGAACAGGTTTCCACCGCCTCTCCAATGATAAGATTAAGACCTGGGTGTGACCCTCACTTCTGGCAACGCACTCCTTGAAGCAGACAGGATTGCTGGGCGGCCCCAGGGTCAGGCTGGGCTGGGGGGGTAAAGGGACTTTCCAACCAAGGTACCCCACAATGGCAGCACTGTAATTGTCCTTCATTTTGGGCTGTTTGTGCAAGGGTAGAAAGCTGTTCTCTGATTAACAATCTCCTCCTCACAGCTCTGTAACCTTGGTAGCCTGATTTTATTATTTTTTTTTTTAAACCACGCCACGTAGGCGCAGAACAGAGCTGTCTTATCTCACAACCACCCACATGAAAGGAGGAACTTTGCAGCGTACAGCCATGTCAGAGCTGCGGGGAAGGCAGAGAAAGCAAAGCCTCGCGAGGCAGGTAGGACGTGTGAGCTGGGGAAAGGTGCCCTGCTGTGGATCTTGCGTCTAGCTTGGGGTTTTCCCAGAAGCTGAGGAGCAGGCAGGTGGGGATTTGACTTAAATCTATTTGTAAACTGTCCAAATTTCCAAATATGTGCACATATATATAACCTACTCTGAATAACACACCCCTTTAAAGCGTGCTCTGATCCAGGGCTGCTTTCTTCCCCCTTTTCCAGGCAAAGCCTCCAGACTGAAGCTGGAGGTGCAGAGTGGTTCAGCTTTGCTACTCCAGTTCTCTTTCTCCACAAACACAACCTTTCTGAACCCCCAAAGGTGTCCCAGTTCAGGTGCTGCCTCAGGACATGAAACTGCTCGGTTTTGTGGAAGGCAAGGGATCTTCTCCATTTCAAAAAGCACAGCGATACAGCTGCACTAGAGGAGTTGGAATGGGGGAGTGCCGTTGGAGAAGAAAATCTAAATATAACTCTGGAAAAGCATTCCACTCTAATTAATTATCAGGATTGAAACAACATTTTTAAAAGAGAAAGGGAAATATTGTGCTGAGCTGAGAAAAAGAGGGAGGTCTGCCAGTCCTGGAGTGTGTTTATCCTGGGTATTGTTTAAGCTCTTAGTGTGAAATTACTGACAGAGCCCAGCTGTTCCTGAATCTCAGCCCTCCTCTCTGCTCAAGCCAATAGACTTTGCTCTAGTCTGCACCCAAAAAAGGGCTGCGTTTCCCTTCCTGGCCGTGCCTGACGTGGCCTGCTCTGCAGACGTCAGCAGGATCAGCTCCTCAGCAAGAAGCTGGCAAGAGCTTCTTAAAAACATGTGACGTAAGGAGACAGCCACACAGGATGGTTAAACCCTCCGCACGGAGGGCAGAACAAGCGGGGATGTGGAGCTGAGCCACGCTTCCAAAGAAGGAAGGACAGCATGCTGCTTCCCCTGGTAACGAAAGCACGATAACAGCCCGCTGCGTCGCTGCCAGGGGTTGTGGTACTGTGGTGAGCACCAGCAGATTTTGAAGTTTTTATAGAGATTGGCATGACAACAAAGGGCTCCCGGTGAGAAACGCTGTTCGGGGTGTCTGGATGCTTGAAAAAGTGACAGGATCCAGCCTGTAAGTGAGGAAGGAAAGGAAGAGAGGCACAGAGAGCCACAGGGTCTGTGCAGAGAGGTGGCCATGTCCCCGCTAAGGATGGGACAAGGGTGTGTTCATTTCCCTACAGGTAAAATAAAGGGTCAGCAAATTGAAGGGCAGCCCCTTCACGCCCCCCCTCCACCGCGTCTGATCAATGAGGAGAAACGATTGCTACGACACAGGCAGTTCTACTTCCGCTTCCTCCTCCACCTCCCAAACAAACCTGGCAGCTTTTCAAGGCTCTCCCTGCCCTAGATCAGCCTCAGGAGAGTTCCCGGTTCTAAAAGATATGAATACAAGATTAAACTGGGGACAATGCCCTTGTTCCAGCTTCCCCACTCCCACGCCCCACTGAACAGGCTAGCCGGCATGCAAGTGCTGAGCAGAAACGTATTCACATGCTACAAACCTAGGGCTCCCTTCCCTGCAGCATGTCCCTGAGTGAAGTAAGTAATTGGTAGTTTCTTTGATGAATTTCACTTTTACTCTTTCAAGTTAGCCACTGTCCTCAGCCTACCTAGGTTTTCTCTCATGTCTGCAATATTCAGAATTATTTGCTGAATCTGCTCTGAGTGACAGCAGCCAGCACAGACTGGGCCTTGGGAAATTCAGTCTGTCTTTAGATACAACCAGGCAGACAGCAGGCTGTTTCGGTTCCGGGACTGAAGTGCAACTCCTACATTGTAAGCAAAAGCTGAGAGCATATCAAGTTTCGAAGCAACCTACCCTGACGAAGCACCCATCTCCCATCCCCAGCACACACAGATTCTCCCGTAACCCCCTGACAGCAGCACTACGAACCACACCTGATCTCTGCTTCTCAGCACCACACTCCAAACAGCAGAGCAGCCGCACGAAGCAGGCAGCTTCACAGCAAAGCTTGCAGATCGGCCACATTCCCTTGCAATTGGAGCCCAAGCCCTGAGCAGTGAGATAATCAGGCTGACAGCCTACGCCATCAGAAGGAAAAAGTTAACTGATGCAAATGTAGGCCTGGAGAGATCTTGACTGGTCTGCACTGGGGACGGGAACCTCCTGTAGCCATTAGCTAACAGAAATAAGCGCTGTTTCAAGGGTGCTGCCATAGGCCTGTGTGTTTAGTATACCAGTGTCTCACAACCCAGGTGGAGGAGGAGGTGGAGAGCCGACCACCTCTCCCTCCCAAGCTAGCTCTAAACTAACTTCATACCAGCACCAACTTGCCAGCCAGCATGGCGGCACCTGGGCTGCTGCTTCGGACCCAGGCTTAAGACCACAACGTGCGTGTCCACCCCCTTGATGCATGTATTCCCTCCATGTGTGCCCCCCCGATGTGTGTACCCCATCAATGTATGTACCCCCTCCATGTGTACCCCCTCAGCGTACCCCCTCCATGTGTGTACCTCCTCGATGTTCACGCCCTGGATGTCCCCGCCCCCGATTTTGCGCCAGGCCAGCTGGCAGCAAGGATCAGTCTGCACAGCGCAGACCCCGTGGCAGGCTCGGGGAGGGGGGGGGGGCGGCCCCTGCCCCTGCCCTTGCCCAGGCTCCGCTCCCCGCCGCGGGGTCGCACGGCCGGGGGGGCCGGGGCCGGCCCGGGGCGGCGCTGGTGGCGCCCTCCCGTGGCTCCGCGCGGAATTACCGGGAAGGGGCCAGGCGCTGCTTGTGCCGCCGATGCCCCTCCGGTCCCCCGAGGCCCCTCTGGAGCCTTGGAGATGCTCTCTCACAGCTCAGGACATTTCCGCCCCGGTTGCTTGTGCTCCGCCGTGGCGCTGAGGGAGCAGAGGAGTCACCATCTCCCCTTCCACGGTCCCTTAAACTCTTTACACCCTTAAAATCGATCACCTGCCAACCCTCTCCCGGGATCTTCAGATGCACTTAAAAAGTTTCAATGCGCTGGCTTCATTCCTGAGACTCCTTAGTTTTCATAAAGATTTTTAGGCAAGACTTTACCCCTCCGTTGGCACCAATCGCCTCTGAGGGAATGGGATATGCCAGCGAAGGATCTTGTTCTCTGCGCTGCCCTAGAGATGGAAGCCTTGAGCAGGAAAAAGGACAAAGGTGCTCGGCAAGATAAAACCCCATCCTAGCAAGATTTTTAAACAAAACTGTTATTTCAAAACAAGGACAGTAACTGATGAAGAGTGGGGACAAAGATAATGTCTCTGCCTAGAATGAAGGACACGTTTCATCCTGTTCAGGAAAGCTGAATGGGGGGTCAGGCTGACTTCTGAGCTATTTTAAGCGTTTGAGGTTGAAGGGCAACCAGAGCCACTGCTTACGTAGTGAATGTTTTATTTAAAGGCTATTTGGTTGCTAGAACTTCTAGGGCCCAAAATGCTATTGAATTCTTTTAAAAGCCTTTATCATGCTAATGTAGCAAGTACGTTCATAAGCGAAAGGAGCGTGTACCCTTTCAGGGGTGCATGACGGACCCACATCCATTTTTAGACCAGTTTATTTTTCCCGTTCGATTGCAGCGTGGTAGTTGGAGGCGCAGGGTCATCTACTTCCCCGCACGCAGACAGCCGCCTGGGTTGTCTCAGCAACAGTTGCTTCAATGCTCTCTCGTTATGCCCTGTAAATGTTTAATGGGAAGCTTATCTCTCTTACCTATACAGATGGCTCGAGTTATTGAGCTTGTGAACACAGATTAATTGGAAATGGGCAGATGTCTAACCAGAAAAAGAGCTTAGTAAGTAATTAGATGAGCTGGCATGCTGTTGTGAGGGCAGAGCCTCCTCTGAAGGGTTCAGAGGAAAAAGGACAAGCCCAAAAGGAAGTTTCTGTAGCCCTGCTATAAGTTACTGATAACGACCAGACCTCGCGGACACTGGATACAAATGCCAGACGATGGCCGGATGTCAGTGCTCGGCTTGGTGACGGCTGCAGCGTTCGGTGATGGATTAGCACCCAGTTCTCTCAGCCAGTCTCAGCTTGCAATCCAGGGCATCTGGTTCTTTCCTCACAGATAATGAGGATTGTCAGGGTGAAACGGATGGGGAAAAACAGGTCACGTTACATGGAGCAGCCTGATCGAACCTGCCGCTTTGAAGCCTGACTGTAAGAACTTCAAGATCTACATGCTTGGTGCTGATATTTTTCTAAATAATAGATTATAATAGTTTAGGCTCTAATATGCATTATCAATCTTAAGTGGATTTTTGAAGATTATATGCTTTAATAAATCCCATTTTTTAAAGACCAGACTATAAAAATTTGCATGTGACAGAAGGTGCATAAAAATAGAGAAAGAGAAGAAAAATCCAGAGCAGCTTAAACAAAGCGTTCTTTGTGTGCTATTTCCTTAGCTAAAATAACCCCACGTGCAGGTCCATTCATGCACATACAACCTTTCTGCAGTACGTTTTGCCCACCTGCACACACCTGCTTTTGGGCACAGATATTTATGTGCACGCGGGCAATCTGCGAATCTGTATCCTATGCACACATGCCCCCTGTCGAAGGCCTGTTCTCACTTGCTGACAGACCAGGAAATAATTCCTGGGACTAACGCTTGGATACAAGCATAGGTGGAAGGATACGGAGCCCATTCCTAGGCGGAGAAAGGAGCCTGTTCTCTGGGGTTCATCACCACCGCAGGGAGCTGGCGAACGCGCTGCCTCAATCCTGATCACCAGGGAATGTTAGGAGGGTGCCTGCAGCGCAGAGTCAAGGTTTATTTGAGGAACGGGACAGTCAGAAATCAAGTTTGAGTGTTTCACAACATCAGAGAAGCTTGAGATTTGTTTACAGCGCCTAATTATAGCAGTTTAGTGCCAACAGAGAATGAGGAAAGATGAAAGATGTGCTGTAAGGAAAGAATATGCAATGGGCGATTGCAGTACTGCATCAAATTCCTCATGAAAACAACTCTTCTAAGTCCTTATAAAATATACCTGGAGACAAAAGGTGAATCAACAATGATCCTCTGTAGAAGCGGCTGGGGAAATGGCTGCAGCATTTCGTAATCAGAGTGAGTCAGAGATATTTCTGGGAATGTACATGCAGAAGGCAAGAATTTCCCCCAGGAGGCAGGGAATGGTTGGTATCTGAAAATCAGCAGTTCTTTAGTTCCACTCCGTGAGCTGCGGACAGAAGGGAAATCAAATGCCAGAGGAAGACGGCGTGAAGCAGAACAGATCCAGCCTTTGTAACAGGGAGTTAGTACTGGGGAAAGCAGGCTTAAAAATAGAGACCTGTAAACAAATGTACTGCTGTGGTAAGAATCACAGAGTTCCGAGTCTCTCCTGGCTGTCCTACACAGGCAAAGTGCCCTGAACGCCCGTCTGCGCGAAGTCCCCGCCCAAGGCCTACATGGTGTGTGATTTATCTTTTGGAGGAGGGAACGTGAGGAGCTTTAAAGCTCCTAATTTCTTGCCGAGAATCTGAACAAGAACAGATGCCAGACATTTCCTGCGCATCATGTGCTCCTGGATAAACCATGTTACACTGCAGGTAGTGGTGGTGGCTCCTCAGCCTGGGCTTCCCACAGGATGGTTCTCATGGCAGCAGCAACATGCGTCATCCAGCTAGACCAAATGATCTCTTTAGAAGAACAGAAAGAGATTTGGACCAGGACAGCTCCCAGATCACTCTCAAAGCCCTTGGTCGGGCAGCTGAGCAGACGCCAGAGCCACAGGCGTCCCAGCTATCTCTCTCTGCGCAGATCCTATTACACCAACCACCATCAGCTCTGGGTGCTGCACAGTGAAGGACACATCCCAGGGTTACATAACCTGGAGGCAGGAGAGATCCTTTTTCAGGACTCCATTTACAGGCATCAGATTATAGTGGCAGTAACTTAAGCAAGTGTATACACACATAACTGCACGTGGAGCCAGATTTTTACACGTTTGGCCATTGACACTGTGGCCATATTTTCTTAATTCTCTGTCAGACTCCTGAAGAGAGTGGGACAGTTTTCCAAAAAGGTCAGCAGCCTCCAAACAGAGCTTAGATTTTAAGAGCTGTTAAGCCATTGAGAGACCAGCAATACCACCAAAGCTTTTGACTGGAGACCCAGACAGGTCTCTTTAAACATGCTCCATGCACCTCTAATTGAGTTTCAGCTTGTAGAGTCTATTCCTTCCCATGCCTCCAGCTCAACTCCAACCCCAGGATATGCAGAACATTAAAACTGAGATAAAGATGCTCCCAGTCATTCCCTTAGGTCCCGGATGACCGCACTCCTGGTACCTTTCACCCTGATTTTGAAAGGAAGAAACTCCACCATTCCTCTATCTAAAGCAGGAAGCAAAGGAAGAGGAGGAGAACAGGTTATCTCCTTACACCTCCTGGACTGGGCACTGGAAGCCACGTAACTCAAAGATTTTGATCTGTTCTGATTTGATCTTGTTTTGATTTTGTTCTGCTTGCTTTTTGCTGCTCCCAAAGGTTTGGCATTTGACACAGCACAGGTTAGGCAGGGCCATTGCCATGTGCTGGCATTAGAAGCACCTTCTCTTCTACAGGCACTGGAACACAAGCTGAACTCCAAAAGGATCAAGCATTGGGTAGGAGTCTGAAGCTGCTGACTGTGGCCAGGATGGAGATGGCTGCATTTAGATGCAGTTTGCCAGCAAGGAGTAGATAAGATCGCTCTGATCTTCATGATAAAATGCTTATCAAGTATATAGAGCTTTGAGCAAAACCACGCGGTTGTAGGAGAACCTGCTGAGCTGCTGTCAGGATGGAACATTTACCACGGGAGAGAATAATCTGGTGTCACTGCTTTGTCTCCTGTTTTGCCAGTGTGAAAACCAGGGTCTGCTGTGCAGCGAAAAAGTGCCAAATAGAAAGGAAGCTCTGGAAATCATAAACACATCAGAGGGTTCGAAATCTCCTTTTCCTAGTAGATTAATAAGGGACATATGCCAAGGCCACAGAAAATTTAGGCCTGCTTCACCCGAAGCCACTGGAATAAACTCGGCATTTTGCAGAGACTGCACACACAACATGGACCAAGGGAGATTTAGCTTCTGTCTTTAAACTGACTGCTCAAGCCCATTTTCCCATGCAATAAATACTTACAATGCTGGCAAGGAAAGGCAGAAGAGACAGAAAGTGAGCCTAAATTCTTTGTCAGAGTTACAAGCAGGTGATTTAAACATTTGATATAGCTAAAAAGCACAGATTTATCAGTACCCTGCCAAGGCACGGGGATGCTCTTCTACAGGGGATGCAATTCCTGGGCATATCAACAAAATGAATAATGTCTTAGTAGGTATCCTGGCATGTTGCAAGGTTAGGCTAGTTTTTGGATGTCTTTAATAGCTCCTCTTTCACTCTAAGATAGTCATGGCTTCTGTAGGTCATACAGCTCTGGAGAAGTGAACTGAACGAAGACCAGCCTTTATCCGTGTTATTTTTCTGTAACAGGAATGAAGAATTTCATTTCTACTTGAAAGTGCAAAAAATGTCCTGCTAATCTCAGATCTCTATTTGTGGTTAAACAAGGAGGAGCAGCAAGTAAGCTTTCTGGCCTGCAAGCACATTGCTTCTTGAAATATTATTAGAAGACTGCTAGAAAGGCATCCCTCTACACGGCTGGGAAGAGCAAGCAACATTGACACCTACTGTTGGATATTTTAATTGCTGATAGTACCCAGCCACTCCACCAGATTCTTGCAGAGCAGGAAGAAGATGCTCTCCTTCGTTAAAACTACATGCTAAAACTTTTATTTTGCCTCCTGCAGTCCTTTCAAGGTGCATTTAATTGCAAATCGAGAAGCTGCACGTGCAGGGAAACTTCTTTCTTTAATTCAATTTCTTCCTTCATTTAATTCCTGGAATTAGATGATTTTTTTGGGAGTGAGAGTTTTTTATGAGGCTAGCTGATAAAAATGAAAGAGCTGAAAACTAATGCTGCTAGTGTCAGACAAGGCTGTGAGAGAGAGCATGCGGATTTCTCAGGAGATTCCACCCTTCTGGCTCATAAGGAAAGGAGGTTCCCATACAGATCTCCAGGAGCGTATCAGAAAGCATGACCCAGGCAAGTAGAAAGCATAGGTTTGAAAGAAAGAGTTTATCGTATTTTACCATAATGCCAGATCATCTTTAACACCCTTGAAGTGCTTCACACTAAAAAAGTTCATGATCACGATATGCTTCATGCACAGCTGGTTTTTTCCAACCCATTAAAGAGACTTTAAGCATAGGATGAGATGGCTCTACCAAGAGATGAAGGAAAAATTTAGCAAGCTAGCAGAAAGAGCTTACACCTATATCTTCCCTCCAAACATTGCCCTCTTCCTTCTCAGAAACTTTCAGCAAGCTAGCTCCAACAGACTTTCCACAATTCTGAATGGCTTCCTATAGTTCATACTAACAATTTGTGAAAAGAGATGAGCGAAAAAGGCTCCGGAGCTGGAGAAGTAACCACCATTACAGAGAAAAAAGTCTGACAGCACAGGAGATAGCAAAACCCATACTTGCTCCTATGGTAATCTATACTACTTCAAGAAATATTCCTTCTCCCTGCTAGTACCAACACAGGCTATAAATATATACGTATATGCAGACATATCGGGGGTAAACTCCCATAGGAAAATTCCCAAAGAATTTCCAAGAACACCCCTGCACACTAAGAAAAAAAAATACTGGCAGCAGCTTGTCTCCAGATGGTATTAATTGTTTACCTGCAGTGAGCTCCTATTCAACCAAGCCTGGGTGACCTACTGGAAATTCACCTTCACATGATTGTGACAGGAATTAAGCAACATCCCAGTGCAGAGAAGTCGGCCATGTGCCACTGTGTCTCACCCCACCATTTGCAGTAGCCCTGAGTGTGCAGACAGAATCTCCTGAGTTAAAAACATCATTTTCAGCACCTATAAGTGCCTTTTGTAAAATTCCATTCAGATATGCTTAGAAGAAAGATACTGCATCCTGAAAACAACAGAATGCCACAAGCTAAGGCAAGACATGAACACTTAGCAACAGAGAGGTCACTGAATTTTGGGAAAAAGCTGAGGAAAAAGAGGAGGGAATAAGTGTGGAAGAAATACAACCTGCATCATCCTCTGTCCCTGAAGTCTCTCTTGCAGAGCTTGACCTCCAAAAACTAGTGCTTCTGCTGGAAGAAAATTATCTTGGCAAGTGGGAGAATGATTTCTCAGAAGCTGAGTTGGTATTCCTTTACTGACAGGACAGCAGGATATTCTCTCCACTTCTGTGAAGTGACCACGAGCTCAGATGGTGTGGGCAAGAGACAGCTCAGATCACAAAGCCCCCTGGATCCTGACAGACACTTTGCCTACAGCAAGGGAGCCCAGTTCCTGTGTCCTCCAAAAAGCCCAGTGCCCTGAGCCTAAACCCTACTCAGCCCTGCCTCGCTGGCTGCCCAGCCAAGGAGACAAAACCCTTGTAAACCACCTTGGGGCTGGCAGTGCCTGCCGCCTCCGGGCAGAGACACGATGGCGCAAGGTGAACGCTTCAGCCACCCATCCACTGTGTAATCGGCGGTGTTGACACAAAGCCTGTCGCTGTAAATACATTTATACAAATAAAAGCCATCTAATCCTCAAGCTGGACTTCATGCCAGTCTGGCATTTTCCAGGGGTTTCTTGCTGCCCTACCATGACAGCCAGGCACAGGGGAAAAGACAGAGAGCAGACAACGGGGCAGATGGGGCTGTGTCACAAGAGAGATCACAGAGAAGGGGCCTGGCAGCACAACCTACAGACTGCTTCCCCCAGATCTCTCCCCTGCTGACTTACAGCGTGTGAACGGCGGCTCCTGGGAGTAGAAGCCAGCACAGCGCAATCCACAGGAATGTTATCAAACTTCTTTATTTTAAACAGTCATAAACTGGCATTTTTGGAGGCTTGCTTGCTGTGCCAGTGAGGCTGTCAGTAAGAGGGGGAAAAAGCAGAAGGAAGGGCCAGGGCAGATCAGGCTGAGCCATGAGAGAGCACACAGAGAGGGGTCACAGGGGCACAACCAGAACACTGGCTCCCTACAGAGCCCTCCTGCAAGGCCTGAGCACTTGGCCAGGAAAAACCATTATCCCCCTGAAAAGTGACCTTCCAAAGGGACCAGTCTTCACAGCGCCCACAGACCTGGTGCTCTGGCCACGGGGCAGCAGTAACAATCACTCCCTGCTGCAGGGACGGTTCAGCTGAGCCCGTACCAGTTCACAGGCAGACTCCTGATGTGTCCTAGAGCCCCAAAAGTCCCCTCCATGGCGTGAGCAGCAAGGGACCCTCATGCCCCATTGTGGCAGCCTCAGCCTGGAACCACAAAACTGTTCCTCCTCTCCCAACAAAGGCTCATTTAAAAAGCATCTGCTTAGAGGAGAGAAATGAGTGGGAGTGATCTCTGCTGCTGCTCAGGAACGTCTGCCCTTTCCCTGATGCAAATGGTGTCTTAAAAACATCAGCAAGAGTATTCTGCTTTCAAAGGACAGGGAATCAGCCTCACATACTCCCAGGAAAAGAAACCACAGAGCAAGAAAGGCTTTGTGATAGGAGCAAGAGCAGCCCAGTGTTTCTTACCAGACCCACAGGTGAGAAAAGCCAGTGTCAAAGCAGCAGAGCCACTGCTTTGCAAGAATTTGTAGGCTGTTGGCAGATTTTTGTCCTCACTTGCATTGGTCGTGAATCATTTTTGCAGAAACAGACTCTGTTTGAGAAGCAGACAGAAAGCTGAAAAGCAGGAGGCTTTCAGGCACTTGTGGCTGTAGTCCACAGGCAAACACAGACCAAGCTCAGCGTGCAGGGCAGAGATCTCCGTACACAGAGCCCAGCAGCAGGTGAATCCCTGTGCTAAACCTAGGGCCAGCTCCCACAGGGAAATGCCCAAAGAATGTCCAAGAACACCCCTCCACACTAAGGAAAGCCATACTGGCAGCAGCTTGTCTCCATTGGTGGTATTAAGTTGTCTGCCTGCAGTGAGCAACATCGGATCAGCAGCCCAAAACAGGCATAGCTCTCCCCAGGATTTTGTGGGAAAAATCACATCGCTTCTCACGTCCAGAAAACAAATCCAGAATGCATTTACACCAGCTCAACAGACTCTCTGCAGCCTCGCTTCACCTGGACATCCAAAGCTGGATCCTGCACATACACAGACCCAGCCACGGGCCATCTCCCTGCCATACGTCTCCGCGTTGCTAACGCGAACTTTGCCTGTCGTCACGCTGCCATCAGCACAAACGCCTGGATCGGCTCTCAGCTCCAATCTCCCCGTACCAGGAGACCGATACCCCTACTCTGCATCCAGATAAGGGTCAGGATAGGGCTCTCCAAAACACACGGCGCCATTGCATTGACCTTTACATTTCCCCCCACTTTAGCCTTCCACTGTGACTTGCCAAACCTCCACAGCCAGGGCAGGGAGAACAGAACAACCTCTCCAAAGCAATGGCTGTGTGCTGCGGTTAGCGACTGTCAAGAAGGCCACGGTCATTTCGGGAAACAATATTTTTAGAGAGTTTGCTGAGAGTCAGTTGTCAGACAGATCTCACAGGAGATGGGTGCAAGGCTGTGCAAGCGCCATGCCTGACTCTGACAAACCTCTGGGCCTGAAAAGATGAGAAAGCTGAAAGAATTATCCTGGAGGTCCACACGAGGCAAGGAACACCTGGGCACTGCCCAGCTGGAGACAACACGAAAATCAGGATCTGCTTTCCATGAGCCACCAGAAAAGAGCCCAGGGAGTTGAAGGGCAGACAGAGTTGGTCTCAGCATAGTCACAGAATGAGCATAAGGACAGTTTTGGTTGGTGCATAGAGCAGAAACAATCCAGACTGGTGGATCTCTCTGAAACCCATCACTTCAGCTACAGGAACATGTGCAAAGTCTCTTGCATGCATACCTCTCTCTTTTTTAACTTGAATCCTTTCAGCAAGGACCAATTCTTCTGCCCTTACTTCAGGCCTACCACTCCCACAGGAACCAGTAGCAAACAACCTTTCTTATGACAAAGAAGGCAGAAAAACTCCTGAACAAAAACTTCAGGATTTGACCAGCTGACATTTGCTACCGCCACATACAGAAATTAGTTTCCTTGATCCTTCCCTAAATACTTTCCTTTTCACACTAAAGCATACTTCTACAGATAACAGACCTTCTCCTGCAAGGCTCCAGAGGTCACCAAGGCGGGAATTTTCCAAATCTATGCCGACTGAGTTTGTACTGTGTTACCTTATCAACCAAGAAACAAACTGGAAAAGTACTCCTTGAAGGTGGTGGTCCCTCATTACCTGCTGTATCTCATCCAGAGCGTGCATGACACCTGAAGGTTCAGTCTAACGCATTTTAACCTGCTGGTCAGTGGCTTCAGTGCCAGTACGGGATGATATGGGCAACTTTTGACGGCTTTTCCATGCTCCCTTTTAACCAAGTCAGGGTGACTTACTGGAAATTCACCTTCACGTCATCTTAGTAGGAATTAAAGAATGACTCAGTGCAGAGCAACTGGTCATGTGCCCGCTGTGTCTTCCTCCGACATTTGCACTAGCCCTGACAGTGCCTGGCGTACGAAAGGAAAGAAACCACAGATCTCTTCAAGCACAGTGATAGCTTTGAGTCTCCACCTGGACTGAAGATGAAACAAAGAGGAAGAAAGACTATTTTGAGACAAAACTATCATTTTCAGCACCTGTAACTGCCTTTTAAAAAATCCCATTCAGATATGCTTAGAAGACAGACATTGCAGCCAGAAAGCAACAAAGCAAGACATTTAAGCTAAAACAGATACATTGCTTTCAAAAAAAAAAAAAAAAAAGCCTTTCATAACAACAACCCCTGACAAGCTTATATAGAATAAAAGAGATTTCTCCCTATGGAGCTTCACAGAAAGCTAAAGCAAGACATGAACGCTTGGCAACACAGAGGTCACTCAGTCTGGGAAAAAGCTGAGCAAAAAGAGGCGGGAATAAGTGTGGGATGGAAATGCAACCTGCATGATGTTGTGTCCCTGGAGTCTCTCTCGTAGAGCTTGACCTCCAAAAAACAGTGCTTCTCCTGGAGGAAAATTATCTTGGCAAGACACTGCCCCATTTGTTTGTTAGGCTGCTAAGCATCCATGCTCTGGGCCAGGTGTAGACTAATTGTTGAAGGCATTGTGTTAAAACACTCTTTTCACCTTCTTTTTCTTATTTCCTGATAACAATACACCCAAAGAACAAGAGAGAGAACAACTTAGCAGAAGCTGATTCTTATTTGCTTTTCCTTATGGGACACCAGGAAATCCTTTGCCCTTCTGTGAAGTGACCACGAGCTCAGATGGTGTGGGCAAGAGACAGCTCAGATCACAAAGCCCCCTGGATCCTGACAGACACTTTGCCTACAGCAAGGGAGCCCAGTTCCTGTGTCCTCCAAAAAGCCCAGTGCCCTGAGCCCAAACCCTACTCAGCCCTGCCTCGCTGGCTGCCCAGCCAAGGAGACAAAACCCTTGTAAACCACCTTGGGGCTGGCAGTGCCTGCCGCCTCCGGGCAGAGAAACGACGGCGCAAGGTGAACGCTTCAGCCACCCATCCACTGTGTAATCGCCGGTGTTGACACAAAGCCTGTCGCTGTAAATACATTTATATGAATAAAAGCCATCTAATCTTGTTCTTCCACTGCTCTTGCAGCACCATGACACGGCACCGCCTGATAATAGTGGTGTCCCCAGCTGGGGTGTTGAGGTCCATTGTACTGGTATCATTTTCTTGTGATACTGATCTTTGCCAAGTTTCGTAATGTTTGTGCATCTTTGTTGACACGAGACTGGCATGAAATGAGAGAAGCGTATAAAAGAGGGAAACGGTCTGCTCCAGATCAGCCCTGGTCAACGATGGCCAAGCTCACTTTGCTTACCGGTAAGTCCTGCTTCAACACTTAGTTCTCCACCTTTTCGACAAGTATTTGTGGCTCTTTCCATTTTATACTGGGTGGCTATAGAGGAGATTTTTGGGGATTAAAAATGCAGCACAGTCTCTTCCGTGAAAGGGAAAAAAAATAGCAGTTACTTACGGGATGATTATATGTTGCACTACATTTGGATTCAATTTCTTCTTCTGTAGATATGCAAATTCCTGATTTAATTTCTTTAGTAAACTGAAAAATTATCGTGGAGCAAGAAAATGACCCTCTGAGGAGGAAAGCTGGTCATTCTGAGACAAAGGCATTACTGTCTCCATGGCAGAGTATATTCCAAAAGCCTTCTGCTATTGCAGCCATGCTTACAGGCATCAAGATCACCTGTTGCTGAACCCTAGCTGAAAGAAGCAGCACAGTACTGAGCTGTTAAAGACCATGAGCTCCTCTGAGTGTCCCCTTCAAGCAGAATGACTTGTGATGCAGGAGACGGGTTATGTTGGGTTCAGACAGAGCCTCACGGAGAGGAGCAAAACCAGGCCCAGGGACAGAAGCAATTGTATTGTCTGCATTACAGGATCTATACCAGAGAGATTCTGCTCCTTCAGGCATTACCGTATTCTCAGCTCCAAGACTAATGGCACACTTTTTTCTTTACAGGTCTGGTCCTCCTGCTGAACGCCCAGATAGGTATGTGCTTTCTAACCCCTCCAAAAAAATCTACCAAACCCTTCTCAGCTTTGGCACATCCAGGCAACTGGAACAGACTTGCTACCTAATTCTTTTACCAGCCATGGCGGGGGGAAGGAGAGGCAGGCATGCAGCGGTGGGGGCTCTGAAGACAAAAGCTTGATGAAGGATGGCACGCTCAATCTAAAGTGCAAATATCTCGCTTGCTTTCACGCAGGCTTCCGCGTAGCAGCCCCTTCCTGCTCTGCTTGAATGAAGCATGAGCGCAGGCAACAGCTTGGTTTTTGCAGAAGCTTTCAAAGGCAGGTCAAACAGGCGGCACAGCAAACACGCAAAGAGCCTTCCACCCTCCAGGCCCTTCCCCAGAGATCCCTTCAGCCTCTGTTCTTCCTCTCGTGGCAGCAAAGGAGAAAGATTCCGTTTGGGGAAGACACCCTGACTCAGAACCACACTGAGGGATGAGTTTCAGGGTGCAAGAGGCTCCTAGAGCGTCTCATCTACTGAAAGAAAGTAGGAGGGAAAGAAATGCATTATTATCCCTGAGAGCCAGTTCTGAGAGGGACAACCAACCCTGCTTCACTTTCTTGAACTCCTTACCCTGCAAGGAAACACTGCCCAGGCATTTCCATCAGATCTGGTTACGATACTCTGCCTGAAGTTACTGGTGTCTCTTCAGTGCAGCACAACCCCACCCCACCTCCTCTGCTTCTCTGCAGGCACTGCCTATGTGCTGTCATGTTACTTCACCAACTGGGGCCAGTACAGACCTGGCCTGGGAAAATACATGCCAGACAACATCGACCCATGCCTGTGTGACCATCTGATCTACGCCTTTGCTGGGATGTCCAACAATGAGATCACAACTTACGAATGGAATGATGAGACCCTCTACAAATCCTTCAACGGCTTGAAGAACCAGTACGTACCGAGAGCAGAGGGCATCTGCATCTGTTCTCTGCCCAATGCAGCATCGAGGGACGCTGAGAAGAGGCAGAGAGTGATGGGGAGGGAAAGGGAGGGCAGGGCAGAGCAGGCTGCCAGCACCGGGCATTTCAGGATGGCGACAGTGACTCAGTGCGCTGCAAACTTCCTCTTTGGGGTTCACACCAAGAGACCACAGCCTAAAAGACAGCTACACCAGAATCTTTCACAAAAAGCCAGAGCACTGTACTTTATAATGTCTGTTGTATAATGTCAGAAATTGGTAAGACTAAATTGCTCCTTATAGTGAAATATGTTCCCGTCCATCCCTTTGCAGGAATAAAAATCTGAAGACCCTCCTGGCGATTGGAGGATGGAATTTTGGGACAGCCAAGTAAGTTCAAACCATCTCCTTCCCACAACAGCACCCTGGAAAGGGAGGGAGAAGGAGGAAGAGGCACCAACCAAACCTCAACGCTGTCCTGCTCTCCTTCCCTAGGTTCTCCACAATGGTTTCCACTCCCCAGAACCGCCAGACCTTCATCCAGTCCGTCATCAAATTCCTGCGCCAGTATGAATTTGATGGGCTGGACATTGACTGGGAGTATCCTGGGTCCAGGGGCAGCCCATCCCAGGACAAGAGTCTCTTTACCGTCCTGGTGAAGGTAGGTTTTGGTCAAGGCCTCTGCTCTGCACAGCTCTGGCCAGAGCCCTGGGCAGATGCAAAGCCTGAGCCCAGAGAATCCACGCTGAGAGCTGTTTCTTGGCATCCCTCAGGAAATTCTGGCAGCCTTTGAGCAGGAAGCCAAACAGGTCAACAAGCCCCGTCTCATGATCACCGCCGCTGTTGCTGCAGGACTTTCCAACATTCAGGCTGGCTACCAGATTGCTGAGCTGGGACAGTGAGTAGCAAACCTTCCGGTGTCGTTTCTGTGACCACTTAAGAGTGGTCTTCCTTCACGCAGTTCAGGGAAACTGTGCCTGGCAGACACCAACCACGTTGTGTCTGGGGTCCCTACTCTTTTGCGTAAGGCAATAACGCTGCGAGAGTGGTGCTTGTTTGGTGGGAACAGGGACACCTCGGGAAGAGAAGTGTAACAACAGGCTGCTCAAAGTCATCAGGGAACCTCTCGGTTCCCAGAATACCAGCACAATTCCCACTTGGCCTTGATCTCTGCCTCCCTCCTCTGGAGGACAGAACTGGCTCCAGTCCTTACAAGGCAGCTTGAAACAAATCTTGAAGAACTCAGATTTGCAGAAGGTGGGGAGGTGGCCAGGGATGTGGTGGGGTAAACAGCCAGCATAAAGGAACAACCAGGGCTGGGTGACAGAGCTGGCCAGGACAGACTGAAGCGATGTTCTCCATAGGTACTTGGACTACTTCCATGTGATGACTTACGACTTCCACGGCTCCTGGGATCAACGCACGGGGGAGAACAGCCCTCTGTACAAAGGCCCAGCTGACACTGGTGACCTCATCTACTTCAATGTCGTAAGTATATTTGCCGCGACTGTGTCACAGATGGTTATCATGACACTACCGATCAGAAGTTAAAGGACTCATCCTCCTGCCTACCAATCCTGGCGGAGACTTGAACTGTGATGGTTTTTTTACAGGATTATGCTATGAACTATTGGAAGAGCAATGGTGCTCCAGCTGAGAAGCTCCTTGTTGGATTCCCAACCTATGGACATAGCTTCAACCTCCAAAACCCATCTGACACTGCTGTTGGGGCACCAATATCAGGACCTGGGCCAGCTGGACCTTACACAAGGCAGTCTGGATTCTTGGCTTACTACGAGGTATGAGTGCTTCTACACACCTAGGCCACCAAGAACACAAACACTCCTCAAACTACTCAGGAAGGAAGTTTTAACCCATGGACCCATGGAATATTCCAACTGCCCTTTTTTCTAGGACAGTTGCTAATGTCTCCCTCTCTGCCTTCTTTCCCTAGATCTGCACGTTCCTGAACTCTGGAGCCACCCAGGCTTGGGATGCCCCCCAGGACGTGCCCTATGCCTACAAGGGCAGTGAATGGGTTGGCTATGACAACATCAAGAGCTTCAACATCAAGGTACGGTGGGATGTGCGGCTGCACAAAAAATAAGACAGGAGGCCATCTGCAGTAGCAGGTCTGCAGACTAACTGGAATTTCTCCCCTGGCACTGCGCAGATTGACTGGCTGAAGAAGAACAATTTTGGAGGTGCTATGGTTTGGTCCCTTGATATGGATGACTTCACTGGCACCTTCTGCAAGCAGGGCAAATATCCCCTGATCACCACCCTGAAGAACGGTCTCGGTCTGCAAAGCAGCAGTGAGTAACTTGAGCAGCGTGTGCTTCTTGAAGGTGGCTCCCTAGCTCACTGCTGATGCAGGGCTTAGAGACCCATGAAGCTTTCTCTCTGGGGCCTTGGTGGACAAAGACTTTCTGTGGAAGCCACCGCTAGGGATTGCCCTGGAAAGATCCCTTCTCTCTACATCCCCTGGGATAAAAGAGAGAGATTGTAACTTGGACCTGGGTCCAGATGTTTCAAAGGCCTGGTGTGAACCCCTCCAGACTTTGAGGGAACACACTTGAGTGGTGATGTCAGCCATTAAAGAGCCTATGGAGGGAGGGGAGGGCTGAGAGACTGTCAACACAAAAATAAGCCCTTTCCTGCTTTTATTTCAGGCTGTGTGCCTCCAGCTCATCCCAATCCTCCAATCACTCAAGCTCCTAGCCAAGGAAGTGGAAGTGGGAGCGGGAGCTCAAGTGGCAATACTGGCGGCTCTGCTGGTAGCGGTTTCTGTGCTAGCAAGACCAACGGCATCTATGCAGATCCAACCAGCAAGAGCAGCTTCTACAACTGCGTTAATGGAGAAACCTTCCAGGAGAGCTGCCAGAGCGGTCTCGTCTTTGACACCAGCTGCTCCTGCTGCAACTGGCCGTGAAGATACCAACCCTACAACTGCAAACAGATCCCTCTGATCTAATTGCACGGAATGATTAAATAAAGTGTTCTGCAAAAGAAACAATCCTCACTGTTTCAGCTCACCTTGCTCTTACATTTTGATGCTCCCTCATTCTCTCGTGGTACTTGTGCTCAGGGAAGGGCCGGAATCCTCAAGCTGGACTTCATGCCAGTCTGGCATTTTCCAGGGGTTTCTTGCTGCCCTACCATGACAGCCAGGCACAGGGGAAAAGACAGAGAGCAGACAACGGGGCAGATGGGGCTGTGTCACAAGAGAGATCACAGAGAAGGGGCCTGGCAGCACAACCTACAGACTGCTTCCCCCAGATCTCTCCCCGGCTGACTTACAGCGTGTGAACGGCGGCTCCTGGGAGTAGAAGCCAGCACAGCGCAATCCACAGGAATGTTATCAAACTTCTTTATTTTAAACAGTCATAAACTGGCATTTTTGGAGGCTTGCTTGCTGTGCCAGTGAGGCTGTCAGTAAGAGGGGGAAAAAGCAGAAGGAAGGGCCAGGGCAGATCAGGCTGAGCCATGAGAGAGCACACAGAGAGGGGTCACAGGGGCACAACCAGAACACTGGCTCCCTACAGAGCCCTCCTGCAAGGCCTGAGCACTTGGCCAGGAAAAACCATTATCCCCCTGCAAAGTGACCTTCCAAAGGGACCAGTCTTCGCAGCGCCCACAGACCTGGTGCTCTGGCCACGGGGCAGCAGTAACAATCACTCCCTGCTGCAGGGACGGTTCAGCTGAGCACGTACCAGTTCACAGGCAGACTCCTGATGTGTCCTAGAGCCCCAAAAGTCCCCTCCATGGCGTGAGCAGCAACGCACCCTCATGCCCCATTGTGGCAGCCTCAGCCTGGAACCACAAAACTGTTCCTCCTCTCCCAACAAAGGCTCATTTAAAAAGCATCTGCTTAGAGGAGAGAAATGAGTGGGAGTGATCTCTGCTGCTGCTCAGGAACGTCTGCCCTTTCCCTGATGCAAATGGTGTCTTAAAAACATCAGCAAGAGTATTCTGCTTTCAAAGGACAGGGAATCAGCCTCAGATACTCCCAGGAAAAGAAACCACAGAGCAAGAAAGGCTTTGTGATAGGCGCAAGAGCAGCCCAGTGTTTCTTACCAGACCCACAGGTGAGAAAAGCCAGTGTCAAAGCAGCAGAGCCACTGCTTTGCAAGAATTTGTAGGCTGTTGGCAGATTTTTGTCCTCACTTGCATTGGTCGTGAATCATTTTTGCAGAAACAGACTCTGTTTGAGAAGCAGAGAGAAAGCTGAAAAGCAGGAGGCTTTCAGGCACTTGTGGCTGTAGTCCACAGGCAAACACAGACCAAGCTCAGCGTGCAGGGCAGAGATCTCCGTACACAGAGCCCAGCAGCAGGTGAATCCCTGTGCTAAACCTAGGGCCAGCTCCCACAGGGAAATGCCCAAAGAATGTCCAAGAACACCCCTCCACACTAAGGAAAGCCATACTGGCAGCAGCTTGTCTCCATTGGTGGTATTAAGTTGTCTGCCTGCAGTGAGCAACATCGGATCAGCAGCCCAAAACAGGCATAGCTCTCCCCAGGATTTTGTGGGAAAAATCACATCGCTTCTCACGTCCAGAAAACAAATCCAGAATGCATTTACACCAGCTCAACAGACTCTCTGCAGCCTCGCTTCACCTGGACATCCAAAGCTGGATCCTGCACACACACAGACCCAGCCACGGGCCATCTCCCTGCCATACGTCTCCGCGTTGCTAACGCGAACTTTGCCTGTCGTCACGCTGCCATCAGCACAAACGCCTGGATCGGCTCTCAGCTCCAATCTCCCCGTACCAGGAGACCGATACCCCTACTCTGCATCCAGATAAGGGTCAGGATAGGGCTCTCCAAAACACACGGTGCCATTGCATTGACCTTTACATTTCCCCCCACTTTAGCCTTCCACTGTGACTTGCCAAACCTCCACAGCCAGGGCAGGGAGAACAGAACAACCTCTCCAAAGCAATGGCTGTGTGCTGCGGTTAGCAAGTGTCAAGAAGGCCACGGTCATTTCGGGAAACAATATTTTTAGAGAGTTTGCTGAGAGTCAGTTGTCAGACAGATCTCACAGGAGATGGGTGCAAGGCTATGCAAGCGCCATGTCTGAATCTGACAAAACTCTTCCATCACTCACTGTGATTGATCCACTCCATACACAAAATTTAGAAGTCTAATGAACTTTATCAGCAGTCTCTTCAGTGCCAGCATTTGATATGGGCAACACTGACGACATTTATCAGGCTCCTATTCAAAATACTCTGGGTGACCTAGTGGAAATTCACCTTCACACAATTATGACAGGAATCCAGTTCATAGAAACCTAAGGCAAGACATGAACGCTTGACAACACAGAGGTCGCTCAGTTTGGCAAAAAGAGGAGGGAATAAGTGCAGGAGGAAATGCAATCTGCATGATCCTCTTTCCCTGAAGACTCTCTTGTAGAGCTTGACCTCCAAGAATCAGTGCTTCTCACTAAATAAAATTGTCTTTGCATGTGGGAGAACGACTCAGAAGCAGGTATCTTGGTTTTCCTTTACTGACAGGACAGCAGGATATTTTCTTCCGTGAAGTGACCACAAGCTCAGATGGTGTGGGCAAGAGACAGCTCAGATCACAAAGCCCCCTGGATCCTGACAGACACTTTGCCTACAGCAAGGGAGCCCAGTTCCTGTGTCCTCCAAAAAGCCCAGTGCCCTGAGCCCAAACCCTACTCAGCCCTGCCTCGCTGGCTGCCCAGCCAAGGAGACAAAACCCTTGTAAGCCACCTTGGGGCTGGCAGTGCCTGCCGCCTCCGGGCAGAGAAACGACGGCGCAAGGTGAACGCTTCAGCCACCCATCCACTGTGTAATCGCCGGTGTTGACACAAAGCCTGTCGCTGTAAATACATTTATACGAATAAAAGCCATCTAATCTTGTTCTTCCACTGCTCTTGCAGCACCACGACATGGCACCGCCTGATAATAGTGGTGTCCCCAGCTGGGGTGTTGAGGTCCATTGTACTGGTATCATTTTCTTGTGATACTGATCTTTGCCAAGTTTCGTAATGTTTGTGCATCTTTGTTGACAGGAGACTGGCATGAAATGAGAGAAGTGTATATAAACAAGAGACAGGCTGCTTGCAATTCCTCCAACATAAAGATGGCCAAGCTCATTTTACTTACCGGTAAGTTCTGCTTCGCAACGTCATCCTTTGCCTTTATAATGAGTCTTTGTGGATGTTTCCCTCTATCAGGTGGTTAAACTAGAGCTTTTTTTGAAGTTAAAGATGTTTCACTCTCCTGTCAAAGCAAAAGACATAGCAATTACATTCAGGAGGTACAGTTACATGTTTCAGTACTACTAGTGTGGATATTTTATGTTTTAAAAATGAATAGAATTCTTTGCAAATTGAAATTGAAAAGTGCCTTTAATCACAAAGCTCCTTTTGAAAACGCATTGTGAATTCAATTTCTTTTCTATGTTTCTACATGAAATCATTCCACAAATTGTACCCGCTTCCATATCAACACTCAACTGACCCATGGTTGAAAAAACAGATTTTCTCAAGCAAATTCAGACAAGGCTTTTTGACAAAACATTACTTCTTTGTCTCACTCTCCATGTCCCTCAGAATGAATGGTGACCTGGGGTACCGGTTATATTGGGTTCAGACCAGTCCCGCATGACAGCATTGCTCAGCTCCAAGACTAATGCCACACTTTTTTCTTTACAGGTCTGGTCCTCCTGCTGAACGCCCAGATAGGTATGTGCTTTCTAACCCCCCCAAAAAAATCTACCAAACCCTTCTCAGCTTTGGCACATCCAGGCAACTGGAACAGACTTGCTACCTAATTCTTTTACCAGCCATGGCGGGGGGAAGGAGAGGCAGGCATGCAGCGGTGGGGGCTCTGAAGACAAAAGCTTGATGAAGGATGGCACGCTCAATCTAAAGTGCAAATATCTCGCTTGCTTTCACGCAGGCTTCTGCGTAGCAGCCCCTTCCTGCTCTGCTTGAATGAAGCATGAGCGCAGGCAACAGCTTGGTTTTTGCAGAAGCTTTCAAAGGCAGGCCAAACAGGCGGCACAGCAAACACGCAAAGAGCCTTCCACCCTCCAGGCCCTTCCCCAGAGATCCCTTCAGCCTCTGTTCTTCCTCTCGTGGCAGCAAAGGAGAAAGATTCCGTTTGGGGAAGACACCCTGACTCAGAACCACACTGAGGGATGAGTTTCAGGGTGCAAGAGGCTCCTAGAGCGTCTCATCTACTGAAAGAAAGTAGGAAGGAAAGAAATGCATTATTATCCCTGAGAGCCAGTTCTGAGAGGGACAACCAACCCTGCTTCACTTTCTCGAACTCCTTACCCTGGAAGGAAACACTGCCCAGGCATTTCCATCAGATCCGCTTTATGTAGTTACCAACTCCTAAGTGCAGCACAGAGCACTGTTCCCCTCCCTGTGTGATTGAAGGATAGTTGTTGGAAATAAGAGGGACTCATGCAGATAGTTAACAGGCCAGCATCCATAGAATCATAGAATCATTTAGGTTGGAAAAGGCCTTTAAGATTGATTCCTTCTGCATTCCAGAGACATGTCCTCTCTGCTCTTTTCTCTCCCTATCACATCTTCTGTTTCTCTGCAGGCACTGCCTATGTGCTGGCATGTTACTTCACCAACTGGGCCCAGTATAGGCCTGGTGTGGGCAAATACATGCCAAACAACATCGATCCATGCCTGTGCACTCACCTGCTATACGCCTTTGCTGGGATGTCCAACAATAAGATCACAACTTACGAATGGAATGATGAGACCCTCTACAAATCCTTCAACGGCTTGAAGAACCAGTACGTACCGAGAGCAGAGGGCATCTGCATCTGTTCTCTGCCCAATGCAGGGTCGAGGGACGCTGAGAAGAGGCAGAGAGTGATGGGGAGGGAAAGGGAGGGCAGGGCAGAGAAGGCTGCCAGCACCAGGCATTTCAGGATGGCGACAGTGACTCACTGCGCTGCAAACTTCCTCTTTGGGGTTCACACCAAGAGACCACAGCCTAAAAGACAGCTACACCAGAATCTTTCATGAAAAGCAAAAGCACTGTACTTTATAATGTCTGTTTTATAATGTCAGATATTGGTAAGACTAAATAGCTCCTTGTAGTGAAATACATTCCTGTTCTTCCCTTTGCAGAAACAAAAATCTGAAGACTCTGCTCTCCATTGGAGGATGGAATTTTGGGACAGACAAGTAGGTTAAAACCATCTCCTTCCCACAACAGCACCCTGGAAAGGGAGGGAGAAGGAGGAAGAGGCACCAACCAAACCTCAACGCTGTCCTGCTCTCCTTCCCTAGGTTCTCCACAATGGTTTCCACTCCCCAGAACCGCCAGACCTTCATCCAGTCCGTCATCAAATTCCTGCGCCAGTATGAATTTGATGGGCTGGACATTGACTGGGAGTATCCTGGGTCCAGGGGCAGCCCATCCCAGGACAAGAGTCTCTTTACCGTCCTGGTGAAGGTAGGTTTTGGTCAAGGCCTCTGCTCTGCACAGCTCTGGCCAGAGCCCTGGGCAGATGCAAAGCCTGAGCCCAGAGAGCCCACGCTGAGAGCTGTTTCTTGGCATCCCTTAGGAAATGCTGGCAGCCTTTGAGCAGGAAGCCAAACAGGTCAACAAGCCCCGTCTCCTGATCACCGCCGCTGTTGCTGCAGGACTTTCCAACATTCAGACTGGCTACCAGATTGCTGAGCTTGGAAAGTGAGTAGCAAACCTTCCGGTGTCGTTTCTGTGACCACTTAAGAGTGGTCTTCCTTCACGCAGTTCAGGGAAACTGTGCCTGGCAGACACCAACCACGTTGCGTCTGGGGTCCCTACTCTTTTGTGTAAGGCAAGAATGTTGTGAGAGTGGTGCTTGTTTGGTGGGAACGGGGACACCTCGGGAAGAGAAGTGTAACAACAGGCGGCTCAAAGTCATCAGGGAACCTCTCGGTTCCCAGAATACCAGCACAATTCCCACTTGGCCTTCATCTCTGCCTCCCTCCTCTGGAGGACAGAACTGGCTCCAGTTCTTACAAGGCAGCTCAAAACAAGTCTTGAAGAACTCAGATTTGCAGAAGGTGGGGAGGTGGCCAGGGATGTGGTGGGGTAAACAGCCAGCATAAAGGAACAATCAGGGCTGGGTGACAGAGCTGGCCAGGACAGACTGAAGCGATGTTCTCCACAGGTACTTGGACTACTTCAATGTGATGACTTATGACTTCCACGGCTCCTGGGATCAACGCACGGGGGAGAACAGCCCTCTGTACAAAGGCCCATCTGACACCGGTGACAACATCTACTTCAATATTGTAAGTATATTTTGTGAGGCTGCGTCACAAATCTCAGGCCCGTGATCACACCAGTGATAAGAAATTTAGAAATTCATCCTCTTGCCTACAAATCCTGGCAAAGACTCGAGCAGTAACGTTTTCTTACAGGACTATACTATGAATTATTGGAAGAGCAACGGTGCCCCAGCTGAGAAACTCCTTGTTGGATTCCCAACGTACGGAAATACCTTCACACTGCAAAACCCATCTAACCATGGTCTTGATGCAGCAGCATCAGGACCTGGTCCGGCTGGACCTTACACACAGGAGGCCGGGTCCCTGGCTTACTTTGAGGTATTCTAATCACATTCATTTTCCAGATCATTTTAAGGAAGGCACGCATGGAGCTTTCTGAATAGCTATCTCAGACACAAAATGTCAAAAGAATTAGAGAAGAAAAGGGAATTAAAATAGTAAAATCTATGCCTGAAAACTAATGTCTTCTTCATAAACCTAATACCATTATGTAGTTTAGCAGCAAGCATTTGATATAGATGACTAGGCCTTTCTGAAATATAAAGATTAATCTTCCAGTAAAATAAGAGAAATTACTAATATTATTTCCAGTGTCCATAAGGAAAGAGGGAAGAAGGGAATGTCATACTTGATCTTTTCCCAGTAGTTTCTAACGTGTCCGAGTAAGCTTTGGAACTTCTTAAGCTAATTTCAAAAAAGGTAAAAAAAACCCCAACAGATTACTTATTCTCATTGACCAGATAAATAACACAAAACTAGATAATAAAGTCAAGGTAATGGCAGAGCTTGGACATTTCCATTTTTGTATGACACTCAGTAAAATTCCACCTCTTGTCCTTCTCCCTAGATCTGCACGTTCCTGAACTCTGGAGCCACCCAGGCTTGGGATGCCCCCCAGGACGTGCCCTATGCCTACAAGGGCAGTGAATGGGTTGGCTATGACAACATCAAGAGCTTCAACATCAAGGTACGGTGGGATGTGCGGCTGCACAAAAAATAAGACAGGAGGCCATCTGCAGTAGCAGGTCTGCAGACTAACGGGAATTTCTCCCCTGGCACTGCGCAGATTGACTGGCTGAAGAAGAACAATTTTGGAGGTGCTATGGTTTGGACCATTGATATGGATGACTATACTGGCACCTTCTGCAAGCAGGGCAAATATCCCCTGATCACCACCCTGAAGAACGGTCTCGGTCTGCAAAGCAGCAGTGAGTAACTTGAGCAGCGTGTGCTTCTTGAAAGTGGCTCCCTAGCTCACTGCTGATGCAGGGCTTAGAGACCCATGAAGCTTTCTCTCTGGGGCCTTGGTGGACAAGGACTTTCTGTGGAAGCCACCGCTAGAGATTGCCCTGGGAAGATCCCTTCTCTCTACATCCCCTGGGATAAAAGAGAGAGATTGTAACTTGGACCTGGGTCCAGATGTTTCAAAGGCCTGGTGTGAACCCCTCCAGACTTTGAGGGAACACACTTGAGTGGTGATGTCAGCCATTAAAGAGCCTATGGAGGGAGGGGAGGGCTGAGAGACTGTCAACACAAAAATAAGCCCTTTCCTGCTTTTATTTCAGGCTGTGTGCCTCCAGCCCATCCCAATCCTCCAATCACTCAAGCTCCCTCTACTACAGCAACTGCAAGTGCAAGTGAGAGTGGTAGCTCTGGTGTTGGTGGCAATACTGGTGGCTCTGGTGTTAGTGACTTCTGTACTGGCAAGAGCAATGGCATCTATGCAGATCCAACCAGCAAGAGTGGCTTCTACAACTGCGTTAATGGAGAAACCTTCCAGGAGAGCTGCCAGAGCGGTCTCGTCTTTGACACCAGCTGCTCCTGCTGCAACTGGCCGTGAAGATACCAGCCCTACAACTGCAAACAGATCCCTCTGATCTAATTGCACGGAATGATTAAATAAAGTGTTCTGCAAAAGAAACAATCCTCACTGTTTCAGCTCACCTTGCTCTTACATTTTGATGCTCCCTCATTCTCTCGTGGTACTTGTGCTCAGGGAAGGCCCGGAATCGTCAAGCTGGACTTCATGCCAGTCTGGCATTTTCCAGGGGTTTCTTGCTGCCCTACCATGACAGCCAGGCACAGGGGAAAAGACAGAGAGCAGACAACGGGGCAGATGGGGCTGTGTCACAAGAGAGATCACAGAGAAGGGGCCTGGCAGCACAACCTACAGACTGCTTCTCCCAGATCTCTCCCCGGCTGACTTACAGCGTGTGAACGGCGGCTCCTGGGAGTAGAAGCCAGCACAGCGCAATCCCCAGGGCCATTATTAATCCTCCTCTTTTCCCTGCACCCTTCAGATGCTGCCATCGCCAGCATTCTCTCCAGCACCCCCTGCTCTGTGTCTATAGCAACTAGAGTACACACACATGCTGACCGTCCAGCAAGGCATCATGGCAGCGGAGTGGGACCCCAGAGGTGAGCCGTGTGATGCGCACGGACCTGAGAAACTACGGGCACGAGGGCTTTCCTTCTCACACAGCTCCCTGGTGGCACTGGGCTTCCCCAGCAACCTTCCCCACAACTGGGCTGCTAGGCTACTCTTTGCTCAAGTTGGTCAAAAAGAAGCTTTTGTGGCAGGAGGGAACAGGCATCCAAAGGGCAGACCCCTCCCAAATATCCAGGGTCAGGGGAGATAAGGGGATGGTTGGCCTCAGGCACAGAGCAGCAGATGCTTAAGAAGTAAAAAAAAAAAACAGCAAGTGGTCACCTCTGCATTGCTTTACCATACTGGTGGCATTTCCCTCTCCTGGCCTCACAGGTGTGCAGAAGCGGATCTCATTTGGGTCATGTCAAGAGCGGAAAATGTTCCCTCTCCACCACGCCCCAGACAGGCTGGGAAACCAGCTGGTACCCCTCAGGGGAGACCCTTCACTTGGGCCAGGCTGTTACCTGAGCCAAGAGGTAAGTTGTTCACTTTTCATGCTCAGTGCTTTCCCTTCACGCAAGACACACAGTATAGGAGCAATAGGACCGTGGCCAGCCAGACACAGAATCCCCCACACCTGCCCTGCAAACCCATTGTGCAAGGTCTCCACATATACTTAGAAAAAGAAATTCCCTTTCCCTTCACATATATCAGTCCTCAATGCCCAGCTGCCCTAGTGCTCTGTATCAGTGAGAAATTAGAGGAATTAATAGGAATAACGTCTGCTGCTCATATATTTCTTCCCTTCCCCTGATAAAAATGTTGTCTTAAAAATGTCAGTAAGATGCTTCTGCTTTTGACTCACAGAAAAGCAGCCTCAGATACTCTTTGGAAAACAAACCACTGAGCAAGAAAGGCTATGTGATAGGAGCGAGAACAGCCCAGCGTTTCATACGAGAGCCACCGGTAAGAAAAGTACACTTCAAAGCAGCTGAGCTGCAGCTTTGCAAGAATTTGTAGACTGTTCTCAACACAGACTACCAGTTTTGATCACATTTGCTGAGGCTGCCTCCAACTTAATATACAAGTTAGCTACAGATCTCCTTATGCGTAGTCCAGGGGGAGGTGTTGCGCCCAGAAACCAGTGATCGTATGAGCTCTGGTAACACGAACACATGCACTTGTATATCCACATTCCTTTGTATCACACACACACACATGTAAATCATAGAATCACAGAACGGTTTGGGTTGGAAGGGACCCTCAAGGGAGGGTCCCTGCAGGGAGCAGGGACGTCTCCAACCAGATCAGGTTGCTCAGAGCCCCGGCCAACCTGGCCTGGAATGTTTCCAGGGATGAGGCATCCAAATGTACATATTGCGGCAAAATCAGGGAGGGAGCTCAGCTATGCTGCCTGAACAAAACACACTGGTTTCTGGCCCTCTAGCTTCTCTAGAATAACAGTATATCAGGAGAGACAACACAAGACACACTGGGTAAGAAGTAGGGAGCGCATAATTGACTTGTTCCCATTTTTTTACGCTATCAGACTAGCCAAAGCACACATTGAACAGCAGGTCCGTAATGCCCTGCTGGCTGCTCATCAGAGTATGTACGAATGGTTTGCAGAACCAAATCTCCCATAAAGAAATTTTATCTCTTGCAGATTGTGTCTCCCAGCCCAGCGACGTATCAGTCATTTTGGAACAAAGAGAGAAAATTCCAGCCTGCCTATGCTCCATTTTCCATTAAGACACCGCGATTTCCACATAAGCCTTCAAACAAAGAACTTTTCCTTGGGTAATGTAACTAATTTTCTTACACTTTTAATTATAAGCAGGAGTACTAGCAGAGAAAAATACTAAGACACAAATAGGAGATATGTAATTTAGCTCCTCGTAATGCGTTTTATCTTCAAAAGGCTCCCCTGCTTTAGTCTTTAACTGAACATGATGACTAGAATACCACAACGTGCATTTCTTCCATGGACTGAGGTAGGGCTGGTAAATTCTGATAATACAAACACCATACACCAGCTCCAGAAATGAGGTATTTTGTGCCTGTTTTCTTTAGACCTGGAACTTACAATGCAGACAAGCAATTACAGAAAAAAATCACTTGGCCAATGAAGTTTGGGTCTCCAGACTGGTTTTCAGTCCCGATGCCAGCAAGGAGCATGATAAAAAAGGAGGTAGAGAAGGTAAGGACAGGGATAAGGGGATGTTATTCCTGGCTAAATGCTTCTGACAAAGGAAGTCGTATGTTTACTTCAACACATTTGCACTACGTTTTGTCATCCTTTCCTCACTGGCCTGCTAGGTACATGGCTCTGCTAGTCTGGGGCACAAGATACAAAGCGATTTTCTATCAGAAAATGCTAATTTGAAAAAAACCAGTTACAGCCCTTCGAAAAAAACCCTTATATTAAGAAATTTGCTCTTGAAGTTTCCATCCACAAAGTGAGAGAACCAGAGCACAGACTTCCCCATGTAGCTCTGCCGGAAAGAAAACCTTTGTGATTTAAAACATAGGTTAAGGTTCTCAACACCATCTCACATCTTCCTGCACTCTTCTGAAGCAACTGTCATTGCTAATATCTAACAGATAGTGGTTGTCTTTTAGCTGATCACAAACACAGAATTAAATAAACACCGGGGCCGAGTGGCCTACCTGAGTTTATACTACAGCTGAAGACACAGCGATATCGCAAAAAAACGTCCTCCCCTTCCAGCGGGGCAGCTCAGGCCTCACCTCTGCTCACTTGTGGAGACCTTCATCTGCGCTACCCAGCCTCTCCAAATAAAACCATTTCAAAAAGAGGCATTTCTTGCCACGAGTCGTGCTTATCTGCTCTGCTGCCTCTGCGGGTGTTTGGGTGCCGCGCACAGCACCCCTCAGCCCTGCTTCCCCCCACCCCTAGGCCCAGGTAGGGCCGGCGGCCATTTTCCTGGTCGCCATGGAAACACCTCACCTCATGGCCCTCCCCAACATGGCTTCCCTCACCACCGGGGGCTTCTCCCCCCAAAATCCAGCCCTCGCTGGCATAGGAGAGGAGCCAAATTAACACAGCTAGAAGGCAGCTTGCTGCCCCGCCTCCTCAGCACTGCGAGCGAACGCCGCCATGTTCTCAGCCGCCACTTGCCTTCCCCGGCCGCCTCACCACCATCTCATCTCCACCACGCGCTCCAGGCCGGGCCCAGGGGTTCACCCACAGCCTGAGAAGAGCCAAGAAACACGGGAGCATACGTGGCACAGCCCTCAGGTATGTTCAGAGAGAGCACAACGGCTTTGTGCACAGCCAGCAACTACATTAAAATAGCACAGAAGCAAACATCCCAGGGAAAGAGGGCCTGCTGAGACAGGTTAGAGCAGACGGCCTGCAAGACATATATTTGCATCACTAGATTTTTCCCTACTGAAATGAGGAAGACATTCTCAAGCAAGGATCAATTAAGAATCTGGCCATGAGAATAAATTTAGTCTGAAACATCAGTTGTTTTTGTAATGTGTAACTCGGGCCCTAGGGATTTCTATAAATGTTTACAAACCTTCACACAGACTTCATCTGTCTGATCACAACTTGAGTTAATCTCAGGGGAAAAACTAAGAGCAGGCAACATTCGTTCTCGGTATAACTACCAGTTACAATGCAGGCTTTCAAATTTTCTGGGTCTGTTTAGCCATTTCTGTAGCAAAATTCACCTGCAGCCCAATTTCAACTATAAAACCAAAACGCATTCTTCCAATTTCCCACTTTCGGTCTTCGAGTGCTCTCACACAGGCACGACAACAGCTGCTCACGACCTGTCTTTCCCTCCCAACCACAAAAGACTGCTTTGTAGTTGCAGCTGTCAAAAAGGGACCTACTTGCTGATTCGCAGTTGCCCCTTTTGGTGCAATTTTTCAAAGGAGGGGGTACGACTCACTGGAAATTGTACTGTCCTAAGACCTGCGGTTTATGGCTGTTTAATGCTTCACCTTTGTATTCATGGCTGATGCTGCATACTTCACCTCCATCTGTCTTCGTTTTCTAATCAGGAGAAAAATACGTGTGTAAGAGATGATATAAAAGAAAGTAAGCAGTACCTGTGATTCTGCAGCCCTTCTCAACCACATGTTCCACCTGGGATTGGAGAAACCTTCTACTAAAGCTTTTGCAAAACTGATGGTATTTCAAAAGGCACCTTGTCCTCACTGAACATCTTTATATATTCTATGATTCTATGATATTTCTAATGAACCAAAGTTCTTGATGGAAAATTCCCAACCTTTTCAGCTCTCAGGTGTTGCTGTGGAGAAAGGAAGAGATGCATGGGGAAGGACAAGACTTCCAACCACTTGTAGACCCCACTGAAAACACACTCAGGCTCCATTCAGGCGCTTTTCTACTCCTGAAACTTTAAGGACTCAGACAGTTTTGTTTGTAAGGGATAAAATTTCTTTTATTATGAACAAAAAACGACCATTTTAATTCTACATTTTTCCCCTACCCAGCGAGGATTTTCTCATTAAGAAAAATGCTTAATCCAAGTAAAAAAAGATATAAATTTTTAAATATATACATACATACACAATGTCTCTGTACAGTTGTTGTACAACCAAGGCACCAGCAGAAGTGACAATGGCACATGCAGAACTTTTTTTGCTAGAGATGTCATTTCTAATTGTTTGGCAGGAACACCTCCATTCTCACCGAAACAATTATTCCTTTTTATCTTCCTCCTCCCTGGGTGACAGGGGAAAAGGGAGGCCTGGGAGGATGCCCTAACTAAACAGAGGCGAACACGTACACACATAACTCTGATCTCCCTGGTGACTGCAACAGACTTCTTGCGTTCAGCTTCTATTCTAGGAAACCACGACCCGCCTGGCAGTCTGTAGCAGGCAGCCTTTACTGCCTCTCCCAGAACCCTGTTTTCACCCAGAAGAGATGCTTGGGACACTGAACCGAACTACATGAGTCTTTTGTCAAAGAAATTTAAGCAATATTTTGCCTGAGGAAAGGCTGAATTAAAATTAAAGCAAAGCCCTCCGGAACCAGCTAACAATTACAATACTCCCATCACCAGCCACCTTCTCTACTGAAATAAAGTCTTCTGCTCTGAGGAAATAAAGGGCGGGGGGTAGAAAGAGCAACTTCTGTTGATAAAAGCCTGTATTTGAGAACGGGCAAAACAAAAAAAGTGCAATCAATAGCATGGCCTTGTGGACTGCAATTAATACAGCTTTATTCCATATTCCAAGCTTTTCAGCGCAGCGTCTTTCAAAACAGCTGGTGAAGGCGTGAACTCTCAAAGGAGTTGTGCTGTGTTGAAACTAACAATAGAACTGAAAAACAGCCTGAAGCAGCTGTTAAATCTTACCATTCATACTGCTAGAAAATAATCTCAAAGCAGAACAGGGTAAACACCACACTTAGCGCTTTTAAGTTAGAAGTGCAGCTGCAGTCAGAAAAGTGAGAATAAAATGCCATCTTAGCTCTGTATTTACACTCCACTCTCTTACCAACACATCAGATGCCTTTAGTTTATAAAACAAAAGTCTGTTTGCTTTTACCTGACAAGAATCCAAAGAAAGAATCTCTCTGGGATTCTTCTGTCTCTGTTAATACATGCTCCTTAGATCATAAGGCCAGGCAGGGTTGATTGCAGAAATTTCTTTTCTCGCCTGCCAGCCAGCCACAAACGAATTACGCCTTTGTATTCTGCAGAGCCTGCTGGGAAGCACTGAGCAGCAAGAACCTTTGTGTCCCCCATCTCTTCAGAGAGTAAATCCTGCCGACAGCGAGAACAAACCAAAGAAACCGAGACAATTCCCATGGATAACCCGGTGGCCTTCAGTGCTTTTAAGGCAATTGACCATTGACCATTCCAAGGCAGCAGGAGAGCAGAAGGGAAAGAGGGAACACTGCAAACCAGGACGAGAATGTAGTTCACTGGGCAGAGAGAGATCGTTCTTCCACTTCTGCCACTCAGCCGGATTGCCTTTCCTGTCTTGCTCCATGCCTCTCACGCACAGCAGCGGAGGTGAACCCTCCGGGTTTCTCTTCCTCTGAGCAGCCAGCTGGCTACGCCTCACTTCTTTCTGCGGATCTTGGGCTTTTTCACTGGTCGGAGGTAGGGATTGTCTATCACATTTTCCTCCCCATTCCGACTGCCTGACAGGGAGGTGTTCTGCTGTAACACTGAAGCGTTCTCCTTTTCAGGTCCTGAATCATCCTGCCACATTAAAAAAACCAAAAAAATCCAAAAGCATAAACAACCAAAGTTAGGCTAAACAAGGCTTACAAGTTCAAACCACATAACCTATGGGCAAAACAGATAATCAACAGCCAGGATAAACAGCAGCACAGAAGGAGCTGGTGAGGGCTCCTGATTTCTAACACAAGAAGATCCCCTTCAGGAACAGTCGGATTCCAGGACAATCCTCTCTCTCCTAACACTGAAATGAATGTTGGACTGAAAGTTCACGATCCAATCTGATTTTATATTGCACCCTGCAGAAAGTTAAAGAACCATGACACTGTTTAGCCATATACATCTGGTAAAACGCAACCCACTGCCATTTTCCACCCACTCTGCCCAGCTGCAAGGAAGCCAGGCAAAGAACCAGGTTTCAGATGTTTAAGAAAGCTGAGCCCAAGAGACCTTGATCTCTCAAGCTGGGCGTACCGTGCTCATGTGCAGGGGGAGATTTTCAGTGTCTGTCTGGTCGTCTTGCTCAGATGAATCCGTTTCTTCCATTTGCTGCATTTCCAGCTCAGAAGGGAGAAGAGCTGTCAGGTAGGGTACGGTGAAAGGCCTAGCAGCAATCACTACGGTTAGGGAAAAGGACACAGTCAGCAAGCTGGGAGAAGGCTCCTTAAGTCAGGGATTATGAAGCACAAAGCCAACCTCTTACTTAGAGACCAAACACTTTCACTAGCTCTGGTTTTAAACACATACACTCTTTTCCTGCTGCTCCCAGGGATCAGAATAGAATATGCTGTTCCTAAAAGATGGCAGCCTCCAATTTCGGATTTTCTGAGGCTCCTTTATGTTTCTAGCCAAGGACACAGCATTACAGTAACACAAAAAGTCCTTCCTGACCTCCACACATGTTCAATTATCTCACAGGCTGAAGAATCACTTCGTCCCCCTTAAGATGACACTGACACCTGTGCTGTTAGTGAGCCTTGGCAAGGTGGGAATTCTCATCACTGCTTTGCAGACACAGAAACAGGAAAACCTCCACTGCCTACCACAAAAATGTAAGAGAGAAGACATTACTTGTTTAAAAGTTGCAGAGGGGCAGAGACAGGATCGGGATGAGCTTTGAATTTAGCACCCACCAGCCAAGGCCGCCTCCACCGGCAGAAGAAAGCGAGCCTTTGGTGAGGGTGGAAGCCTACCATTTGGCTTTGATTCTGTTTCTCATCCTCCTTTTAAATAGAAAATTCATTCTTTCCCAGCCTTCCAGTGCCTCAGAAGGGCAAACACAATGTGATCATCCAGTGCTCAACTCCTGCAGTAGCAAGAACTCTAACAGACTGTCTACTCGGTCAGACGGCTGTCGTGTACAGCACAAAGCGTCCTAGACAACTCACATGGGAATGTGCTAACATCATCTTTGAAGAGACTCTGCGTTTCTCCTGTCTTAGCCATGAAACGCGTGAGAGCTCTTTCTACATCGCGCCGTTGAGATGCTGCCTTTTCCCGTAGGACTTGGTAATCGGTTACTGGCTCCCGGTACGTCTGTGGAGCAGAGAGGGGAAAAAAAGACGACGGTTAGTGGACGCAATGCAGGTAGCTGAAGTTCAAAACACGACTAGGGTGCAGATGGCACACACGCGCAGATTTTCAGGGAGCTACAGACATCAATCAGCCAGAAATCTACAGCAAGGGCAACCCGCAAACAACAAGCGATATATTAAGACAGGAGAAACAATGTTTTGGGTAAACAGTACCAGCACTAGAGTAAGAATATTTATACGCCACTCCTGGTGTCGCTGACGTTCAGACAGACCCCAAATGGCACAGAAGTCTCTTTTCACTCACTGGTGTCTTGATGTAAGTGTGAGGATCTGGAAACTCAGGGAAATGGCCAGGAATGTGGGGTGGATGTGGCTTGTTCTGTCCAGCGGTCAGGGCTTTGGGAGTCACAGGTTGGTTTGTCACAGGAGCTAGAGTCAAAAAAAAAAAAAATACACGCACGCAAATCAGCCAGCTTCATTCTGCCAAGAGTTAGGCATAAAGTGCTAGCTGATACTGAGCTGTCCCACATCTCTAGGTCCTATGAAAGGGACAAAGCACATCCCACGAGCAGCAGTTTCAGGTTGTGTTTGGCATCCCAAAAGCGAACAAGGATTACTTGACTCCTCTCTCCTATACAGGAAGGACAAAACCATCCTGAGGACTCTCACGTGCAATGAGGATGCTGGAACAAAGGCAACTGATTCGGCAGAGGGTACCTTCCTTCACCTATTACACCGTCATTACAGGAGTCCTTAACACAAGCTGCACATCCAGGAGCACGGGACTGCATCACGCATCAGAAAAGCAGGAGCTCTGGATGCCAGCACAGAGGAATGTCAAATTACTTCCAATTTCCCACGTAAGAAGAGAAAGGATTTCCCACATACGGGCAGTGATGACCATCCTCTGGGATCGCTTGGCATACGCAGGAAGCGTTTCAACATTGAACCCTGAAATACGAAAGAGGAAACAGAAATCACACCAAGAGTTTGTCCTGTCAAAAATCCCTTAAGGCTTCTCCAGAATTTTTCCAAGAGCTCCAAATTACACGAGAAAGAAAATCATGCGCTCTGCAGATATTCACCCTGCATCCACAGCAGCAATATCTGAGCACCAGCAGGCATCACAAAAACACCAGAAACATCAGGAACAAGATTTTTCTACCAAAGCAGCACACCCAAATCTTCTGCAATGCAGGCAGCTGGAAATCAGCGGGACCAGTTCAACTACTCACCCATTTCCACCAGAGTAACCACGAGATCGGAGAGCGTAGGCTGCGTTCTGGCTGTATGTTCACAGTAGGACTTTGCGCTCCTTCCAATTTCAGAAATATCTGGGGGGGAAAAAAAAAACCACCACCGCACATTCAATTCAGATACATGTGTATCACAGCCCAACCCTGGCTTCAGACACCTGAATTTTTAGTAAATTTAGCACGGAATGAAAAATAGCTTCCAGAATCCAGTGGCTGTGTATTTAAAATTAAAGCAAATGCAAAGTACGGAAACACTAAAGATCAAAGAGTCAGATGTTTTTCACAAATGCAAAAGGCAAATCTGCATCATAGGCGTGAAAAAAAATTTCAGAATTTTCTGGATTTCAGAAAAATATGTGGCCCGAGATCCCAGGCACGTCACCCAGAAGAGCCGGAACAGAGCTGCCACACACAGGAACTTCTAAAGCCTCAACCAAGCAAATGTCTGGAACTTTGTTATTTCTCTATTTAATCTGGCAGCATGTGGAGCTTATTAGGACTCCTGATGAGTATCTAATGAGGACTCGCTGAGTAAGACAAATAAGTGCTTCTGAGCTGGGGCCAACGCCTCACGCTCAGAGATCTGTGACTGCCAGGCTGCGCTCTAGCCTTCTGCTTTTGCTAAAATCGTTAACACAAGATAATGAAAATACGGGGGGGGGGGGGGGAGGGTGAAGGCCAATTTGAAAACAGAGAAACAAGAAACTTCAGGGGAGCGGCGTGACTTTGCCCGACACTGATAAAACCGGACGCTCACAGCTCTGCAACATCTCCGTCAGCGTCTCCACCGCCGCCTTCTCGGCGCTCTCGAAGCCGGCTTCGGTGAGCAGGGAGCTGACCACCACCTGCAGCGTCCTCCTCCGAGCCAGGTAGTAGTTATCCGCCGGCGTGCTGGCGTGCTTGCCGCCCGACCTCTGCGGACACAGAATCCACGCGTACACGCACACACACTCGTACACATGCAGACGTCACCCTTTGGGGCGCGGCCCCTTTAAAAAAAAAAGCCGCCTCATGGGGATCCCCGCCTCGCCGGCCAATCCGAGCGGAGCAACTTGAGCCAATCAAGCTCCGCTGCTGAGCCCCGCCTCCCTCCGGCCATTCAGCCAATCGGCGCCTCCCTCCCTTCAGCCTTCGCCTCAAAGCCCCACGGGCAGGCCGCAGGCCCCTCAGCGTTAGGGGAGGCACAGGCCGCTGCCATTCCGCCCGGTTCCCGCGGGAGACGCCCTCCACAACGGCCCCGCGTCCCGGTGAGGAGCCGCCGTTACCGTGCCGGAGCTACCGGACGCCGTGTCGGCCATCTTGGAGACAGATGGAGCTGTGCGCATGCGGCAGAGGGGAGGGCGCGCGGTGCGGCGTGCGCGGGGTATTGTGGGATTTGTAGTGCGAGCGGGAGGGAGCGCGCGTGGGCTGCCGTTGGCTGTACCGGTGCTTGCACCCCCCCGGCCCCAGTGCCCGCTGCCCCACGCAGGGAGGTGAGGGTTCCCCGGGTTGCTCCCCTGCGTCCTTGCTTGCCCGGGGCCGGGTGGGCCCGCGGGAGGGGGGTGCTGGTGTCGCAGGTGGGGTGCAGCCCGGGAGCCGGCGGGGCGAGGGTCTGAAGTTCATCCCGCCGCGTTCTGAGGTTGAGAAGAGCGCCTCTTGCATCTGCTGAGATGTGTTTTCCGTTGCTTGTCTGGGCTTGTGGTTTAGCATTTCTTGTCAGGCCACCCTGAGCCCTCCCCGCCTCTCCAGGGTCAGCGGGAAAGCAAAACCTCGTGTCCTGGCATTGCACTTGCTTTACAATAGCCCGTGTTCCCATTAGGAAATTATTTACTAAAAAAGCTTGAAAAGTATTGAAATAAAAAAAAACCAAAACGTGGCGTGCCAGTAACCCCGTAACCATGGAAGCACTGAAGGGTTTCCGGTTGTAAGCGACATGTTCTCTTAGCTGAACCTCGGTGTACCAGCCTCAGATCTGTGCGCTCAGATCTTTTGATCAAAGCTTTGGTGTCAGTTCAGTGTTTCAGAAAGACAGAACAGGAAACCCCCACGCTGCGACTCCCACCCCTTGCTTCCTGTTTAAGTACATGTGTGGGAGAGCAAGAACATTGTGAGAACCAATTACTGTATGTGAGGGGGGGGGGGGAAAAAAGTGATGTAAACAACAGCTGCCACGCTGGAAATGAAAGGTCCTGATCTCATTTGGCTTGGATGGCAACACAGCTTCCACATACTGCTGGCTTTTCAACAATAGCGGCAAAATCTGTTAACAGGTAGGAAAAGCGAGGAGGCAGAGGAAGGTGGAGGCTGCATTGTTCAAAGCAAACAAGCCTGCATGCCTTGATCATCAAAGGTAGGAGGCAACATCATTTCAGAGACTGAAAATGTGATCTAGAGGGCAATCTCATGCCTTGGGTGCTCAGGGTCAAGCGAAGCTATTGGCAGAGGGCTTGTGGAGTATAACTGTGCTGAAGATGTTAAAAGTACCTTGAAATGGCTGTGTGTCAGGGGATCAGTGCTGACTGGGGGCCTTGCTGCAGTCTGCGTATGTGAATTCCCAGGCTGTCAGCATTCTGCCAAACCGTGAGGCAGCCACTTTGCTGCCCCTTGGCAGGGATGTCTGTCTGCCAGGGCTTTGTAGTGGAGGTGGGGCAGGCTCTCAGCCCCCTAGCATGTTAAAAGAGATGCCTGAGGAAAGGCTGAATTAAGATTTTTTTTCTGTGCAATGACTGTTTCCATCCATGTGGATGGAGAGCATCCAGTGTCTTCCTCAGATGACTGGCGGTGTCTTTCTGGGAGCTGGGAAGTGGAGAGGCTGAGCAGTTAGTGAGAATATGGGCACAGTCTTTCTTCCTTCAGCTTTTGTAGGAGAAGAGCCTTGCAGAGGCAAGACTTCAGACCCCTCACATCTGTCAGCAATTCCCAACTAGTTATTTTAAGTCTCTGAAGTGCCCAGCTCCTACCCAGGCAATGCTGGGGGAGCCTTGCCTAACGTAGCCTGTATTCCCATCAGGGATCAGATGCCCACCAGGAAAACTCAGGCTGGAACAGACCTCCGAAGTTCTCTAATCCAGTCTCCTGCTAGAAACAGGCTCAGCTGTTCTGTATTTCCTGCTTTTTGCTGATTCTTTCCTTGTATGTACTGCATTACCTGTTTTATTCATGTATGGGAGCTATTGTGTAAATAAGAGTACTTCACAGCCCTGCGCTGCCTGGTTTTTACTCTCCTGGGAATATTCTTTTTGCCTCCTTCCCAAAACTTTGTAGACAAGCTTCAGACAACAAACCTGTTGAAGTCTCCAGCTCTCTGCACTCCATGGGCTTTGGTTTGGGAAGAGGGCAGCGGGGGAGGCCCTGCAGTGAGGGATGCTAGGGGAGGCTGGGTGCTGTGGTTAGTGGGGCAATGCATTGTGTTATTCTGGGCTCCAGTCCTGGCTCTGCAGCCAGCCTGCTGAGTAGGCAAGTCTGCTCCTCTGCATTTCATTTTCCCATCTGCAGCATTCCTGGTGAGATGCTTTCAGAGCTGATAAAAAGCAGCATCTGACATTAAAAGACTCTTGGTGGTGCAGTACCCTTGGAAAGCTCTTCCCAGAGCAGTGCAGTCCGTGTTGGACTCATCCCAGAGTATCCAGAGCCTGGCAGAAATCCACCAGTCCGTAGATTTGCAGTCAGTCCTAAAATTATGAGTGCAATGTTTCTCTTTGTGGTGTGGGTACGTAATTCTTCCCTTATGCATAGCTCCCCTCTGACTAATGGAGCAGGAATAGAAAACTTCCTTAAAGGTCCGGTTACTGAGTGATTTAAGAGTTTCTTGCATGTCTGAGTACCGGCTGCTCTGAAGTAGCTGCTAGCAGCCGCTAGAGGAGACTAGCCAGCCGAGACAAGAGGGGACTAGGAAAAAAAAGGAGCAGTTCAGAGCCACGCTCAAAGATGCTGCCAGGGATCCAATTTGAAAGGGACAGAACTTGGAAGCAGAACTCTGCTGGCAGTTTGTGTCCATAGGTGGAGGGCAGTATCTTTGTTTCAGAGCCCATGTGAAGTGGGAAATGATATTGCTGCTGGAAGAATTTGCCAATTTAATGTGCCAGTCTCCTCTGGAGCGCTGTGAAATCGGTCATCTGGCAGCAAAATGAAAAGATGCACAGGATGGCAATAGCCTGTGTGCCTTCCTGGCCACGTTGTACTTCCCCAAAGATTGGAACATTTCCTCTTGTTTCCCGTTTTTAGCAATGACAAACAACACTTTCTCATGGGTGTCAGGCTAAGAAAGGAGAAGCTCATGTGTTTTTACTCTGAATCTCGTGCAGATTATTTAAAAGAAGAGGTAGGAGTTAGTGTCAACACACCCTGGAATCCTAAACAGTTGTGTGAGCCCAGACAAGAAGAATATTAACCCTGTTCAGATACAGCTGAATAACTCTTCTGATATGTACAACCCCAGAGGGGAAGCTGTAAAGCTTGCTGAAATTCATATTTGAGAAGAATGACGGGAACTGATGACTCTGGACCCTTTGGGTAGGGAAAGCCCAAGGCTTTGTAATTTTGGGGGGCTGGGAGGTGCTCAGCATAGCAGAAGAGCCTGCAGAAGGCTGGCTGTGTGACCTTGATGTTTTAAAATCACAACTTAGAGAGAGGTGGTTAGTCAGATGGAAATTACTGAGCTCAGTGTAGGGGTGAAATTTTGCAGTGTATGTTAGACAGGAAGCCAGGCCAAGTGGTCTGATGTCCCTTCGCTCTTAAATGTCATCGTGCCTCTGGCTTGCTAGAGAGATGTGCCTTGGATAGGCCCAGAGCACAGGATGGAGCTGCTGCAGGTTGGTTCCCTTGCAGCGCCTGGCTCTGGAAGGAGGCAGCTGCCACCTGCGTGGTCTGGGTCTGCCCCAAGCCACCCCAGCACCGCTGCCACCAGAGGGCACGGTGTGACCAATGTGTTCTTATTTCTGAGCGACTTAATTCAGAAACCAAAATAGCCAACAGGGAATCAGTTTAGGTGCTTACCCCACACCCCTTAGCTGTGAGGAGGCCACCGTAATCTGCCCTGCACCCGTTCGTTGCTGAAAATTTCCTATAAGCCCCCCAAATTCCTTGACTGACCAGACCTGAGGGGTTTCATCGTGCGGTTTGACAGCGACAAACACTTGCTAAGCAGAGGAAGCTGCTGCTGGGCAAGGAGGGAATAAACTGCACATCTGAGAATGTTTGGGGTTTTTTTTTCCTTGCAGAAATTAAAACTCAAATGCAGACAGCTTATAGCCTTGTTGCTGCTATTGTTTGTGATTTTATTTACTATTTTGAGAAATTGTATTTGTTTGATAGTGGTGTTATTGTTGGCAATATACATGTGTGTTAATTAAAGCCTCCTGAAGTAAAACCCTTGCAGATTTCTTGCTGGTTTTGTTATTTGGTGGAGGAGGCTGATCCTTGGCAGAAAGGACTGCCCTGCCCGGGCTCGTAGCGAGGTGTGGGGATGCAGCTGAGCTCTGAGGGGTCGCATCTGGAATTTCCAGTCACCTTTCAAAAAGATGTAACATGCACAGGGGGTGAAGAAGAGTTTCCAGAATGCAAAATACACCTCGGTGTAAGTGTTCCAGCCGTGCAGTTCGCAGAGTAAAGCTTGAAGCTGTTTTGTCAAACCTATAAATAACCACACAGGGAGAAGGTGTCTGGTGGTGGAGGGCTCTTTGATCTAACAGAGTCCTAACAGGATCCAGGTGTTGGAAGTGCAGGTCAGCACAGTTAGAACAGGAAATCAGATGCATCTCTTCATAGAGGAATGTAATTGGGCTCCTCAAGGGTGCAGTACGCTCCCAAGCATGTCAAGGCTCCAGATCAAGACTGACTGGCTTTCCGGGAGATAATGCTGTAGTTCAACTGCAGGTTGCTGAGCGAGACACAGAAATGAGGTGGTTTTATCCCTTCTGAGGTTATCCTGGCAGCATCCGTGCTGGAATCAGACCCCAAAGCATCCCTGGCTCTCCTCCCCTGCCACTCAGGAGGGCTCCCCCACCCTTACTGATGGGACTGCAGAGATGTGTCCAGTGTCTCCTTCTGCAGGTTGTGCTCCATAAGGATGAGCCTACAATAGCAAGGAGATCCCAGGAGCTCTGGCCAAACTGGAATGTCAGAACATCTTTACTGCTTAAAGCAGGTCTGGGCTTATTGATATTCGCTAGGCCTTTTATTTCAACACTATCCAGCTGATATAAAAACTGTTCCTTCCCATTCTACCAGCTCATAGCTGTTTCTGAGTCAGTGCCATGTCTAATCCACCAAGCATGTAAACCCACACTTCCAGGCTGTCCAGAGTCTCCACTGCCGAGAACTGTTGCAGCTCTCTGGTCAGCCTGTCCTGCCTCATCAGTGACTCAGTGGATGTTCTTCTCCATTCTGTCCCTCTGTTTGCCTGAAGCTTTAGGGCCCAAAGGTGATGAGGAGATGGGTTAAATCTGCTTTTGTGCACCTAGTTGGGTGTGAACTTTGTTTTCTGAGGAATGGCAGATGCTAGGGATGGAGAGAACAGGCTGAGGAACACTGCCAGGTTTAGGGGATGGTCTCCAGTGCAGATTCTTAGAGACAATGCAAATGGTCCTCAGCTTCCCTCCTGCACTGGAGAGGATAACAAGTTCTCTGCTCAGTCTTATCTCCAAGCTGTCATTCTGACTTCCCATCTTTGCTTTGGGCAAATTGTTTGCAGCTGCTTTGGACATGCCAGATGCTGGATGTAACAGCCACTGAGGCAGTCCCTTGGTCCTGCAGCATCAGGGATGCTGTAAATCAAAATATCCCTGGTGGTGTCAGCAGAGCCAATGGCATGTTCAGCAGAGAGCCGCTACTTGTCTGGCCCAACCTTCTCCTGCCTTGTCAAGGGATGATCTGGCTGCTGGGGACCCTTAAAACCAGCTAGAAGGACTCTGGGAGAAGAGACACATTGCCTCTGCCTTGTCACTAGCATGGATTGATCAGTCAGAGCCATGTGTCTGACCTTAAACTTTCTCAAATCTTGAATCCTCCTCTTCTCACTTGTCCTTGACCAAGAAGTGGCAAATGCAATGTGAATTATCCCTTTTGCTGATGCCTCTATCCACGTTTGGCATATTTTGCCTTGGGCCATAAGCCCCTTCCCCACCTCAAGTGTCTGCCTGACTTTTAAATGTCATCCTCAGAGGATCAGCCCTTCGGGCTGTCAGAGGAAGTACTGCACAGCAAGGTGGGCACAGTCTCTCTTGTAAAGCAGATGTCAGCATTACAGCTAGGCCAGGGCAATGTCTCTCTCCTGCAGGTTTTTGCACGTTTCCCTCTGTGGCTAACAGCTTGGCAGATGAAGCCATCTCTGCTCTGAGCCAGAGCCGCATCGCATATGCCTTTGATATTTTGCAAAGGGTAAGGTGTTGCTGCTGGCCCCGTGGGGTGACAGCCTTACCCTGGAGCATGAGCACGGGCAGCTCTCAGCTCAGAAGAGGCCACTCATCACATTTGGGTTTCTTACTGCTGTCTTTGACAAATAGCGCTTTCGTTTCAGGAAACCACACAGTGGGTGTTGCCCTTTCAGGGTAGGAGTGGGGGAAGGAATTCTGCTCCTCCATGGGGTGGTGGGATACCTCTTCTCTCCGGGATGGGTTGCAGGTAGCTCCTCTATCAGAGCAGGCAAAGCTGCCTGTGTTCCCTCTGGCAGGGAGCATCCAGGGCCAGCATGAGTAATTCCTGCAGCAGATCATGGGCTGTGCTGTGAGTGGGCTGACCTGGCTCCGCTTCAGAGTAGAAGAACATGAAAGTTTGGAAAATTCTTCTGAGCTGTGGTTGTGTGACATTGCCTGTCCAAGCTGGGCTTGAGGTTGTTTTTTGAGCACTTCCTATTTCCAAAGGACGGGAAAACTGGATGGATTTTGAGGCGCTCATGTGCCTCGGCTGGGTCTTGTGCATGGACGTTGCTTGCTAAAATTCTCCCAGGTTGGACTGAGGGGCTTTACTAGCTTGAGGGGATGCTTTCCACAGTGATGGGTGATGTAGTGCAGGCTTTTGTCTGCTGCTGGGGTGCAATGACTAGAACACCAGTTTCAGAGGGCCTGGTTCTGGCTCTGCCGTTGGTATTTGTGTATAGCAATAAGCTTCCCCTTCTGTGCTTGTTTTTTTTCACCCATTTTTGAAATGAAGTGGGGGGAAATGGCTTGAGAACCATCAATGATCTGACTGGAAGAGCTGCAAAGTTAAGCAGCTGCTTACTGTTACAAGAGTGGGTGACAATAATGGGATTGAGAGGGATTTGTCACCTTTACTTGCCCATTAAATCTGTCATTTTAAGAATACTGGTGTTTCTTAGGAAAGCACTTTGAGCAAGTAAAGTTGAGCTTGCAGTCTGATGAAAATCACTATTTTCTTCACAAGTGGGATCATGGACATACAGAAGCAGTAGCAATGGATGAAATGTAGGCACTTATTTGACCTTCTCAACAGGTCCAAGCAGAGTTTAGAGCTTGGGTTTGGATTGATTCTTGTTTGATCACATCCAGCTCCCCATCCCCATTTTCAGATGAAATGAAAATTGTCACCATTGGGGCAAGAAGCTGGTAAGAGTCTTCTGAAGAACAAAGCCTGAAGTGTATTCATCTGTGCTCAAAAAAAAAGGATCTTCACGGAAAAGGGAGGCTTCTTGGGAAGAAATCCTTAAATAGGCTGTTGGATGAGCGAGGAGAGGGAGGTTTGTATCACTTGAACAGCGTTACTGTTCTTTCAAGGACTTCCCCCCGCAAAGAACCTGTCTCCTGTATGGCCTTTCCTGATTTCAGAAGGAGCCGTGTTGCTTAGTGTCTCTAAAAATCACACGTGCTTCAAAAAGTGCTTCCTTTGCTAGCACGGACACATATCCAAACTGGAATTATATGCTTAAGTATCTTTGTGCAAATGGGTGGAGAGACCTGGCCAGCCATGTCTGTTCGCACCTCCTGTCTGTGGCCATGCAAGAATCCCATCGCCCAGGCAGGAGGTGCAGCAAGGCCACCTTCACACCGGTTGTTCCATGAGAAGCCTTGGGTGTTGAAGAAAACTCTCTACCCTCTCCCACCTGTTCTCCCCCTCCTTGAGAGGAACAAGGGGCTCCAGATCATGTCATGGAATAAGCTTGAGCTGTGAAAAACCTCTGTTTTCTCCAAGTGGTTCTTCCCACAGGAGCTTGACCCAAAGGCTGTTAGTCTATGGAAGTCTTGAATCGGTCGGACCTAATGGGAACCTGAAACTGAATCCCACCAGACATCTGCAGTCCTCTGGACTTCCAGAGCAGTGTCACTCTTCAGACCCTCTGTGTTAACCAGGCAGAGCAGTTTTTCTCTGGAGGCCCCAGAAGCAGCAGTGAGACACAAGGGGTGAGGCAGAGATAGAGGGTGGCAGCAGCTGTTCAGGATGTGTTGCTGATTCTGTGACATCTCCCACCCTTTTTGGAAATCAAGAGTTTGGAGCAAGACAGAAAGAAAGAAGAAACAGCCGCTGATAAAGCTTCACATAGACGACAGCCCTGTCCACAATGGTCTGTGACCCACAGCCTGTCTCTGGGGATCTGTGCCAGCTGGGAGGCAACGATAGGCTTTGCTGCTTATTCTATCTCTTCACCTCCCTGCTCCGGGCTTGGGACGGATATAATCTCCCTTCCTCCTCCCTCCCTTCCTCTCTCATGTCTCCGTCTCTTCCTCTCTACGTCTGAAATTTTCTCCATAACCTCTGTGAACTTGCCCTGGCAGAGTTTCTGGTTTGCCTCTGCTTGCTGACCCTCTGTTGTGCAATTCCTTAGGGCCTTGTAGCTTTGGTCGCTCTGAGGGTCCCACCTAGTGATGGTGAGCTGGGAAATCCCAGAATATTCTGTCCTCGGAAATGCAATTTTGAAGAGGCAAAAAAAAATAGAGTTAAGAAAATGTTTGTGGCTAGAAACTGTTGATGCTGGACCATGCTCCCTGGACAAGGTTTTCCTCAGAGCATGACTGGTATCATTTAGGTTTCTGTGAAGACTTCCATCAAGCCAAGAGGATGCTGGTGTCACCCCAAGAACTGATCTTCCTAGGGATGGTGGGAATAGGACACCTATTATGGATGGAAAGGGTATTTGCTGGACCTCACGGTGACACGCTTGTGTGGCAGGGAAGTTGTTTGGACTGGGAGCAAGGGAGGCTACTCCAGGGGCAGATGTGGAACAAGTTTTCTGTGGCTGTGAAAGTATCTGCTTTGTCTGGAGGGAATGGGATCTCTGAGACTGAGGACAGCAAGACATTGGCCCATGGTGATGGGGAAGAGCTCCTTGGGCAAGGAGGACTGAGATATGCACAGGCTTCGGAGAGGGGGTTGCATAGGAGGGCATGTGAAGCCTGGGGGAGCACGCGTTTCCTCAGCCTCGCCGACAGCAGGGTCTATTTTTGGGTAGGTATTTAAGGCTGGGTCTCTGAGGGTCTGATAAACTGAGTTCCCACGGCCCAAGCAAAGATCCTGTGCCTTCAAGGTATACAGAGGGCTATAGGCCACACTTCACGTGCAGACAACTGTCACCACATGTAATTTTTTTTCTTTTCTTTCTTTTTTTCCTTTTCTGAAGGAGGTCCCCACATCTGGCTGTGGCGGTTAAACAGGCTCGATTTAATCACAGGCTGATATAGGACGCGGAGAGCAGGGGAAGGGGGTGAGAAACACAGAGCACCTGCGTACCCCCAGCCAGCGTGCCCCATTTTGGGCAAGGCTGCGCATGCGGGAGGGCCAGGAAATCCACAGCCAGCAGTGAGGGTGTTGGGGGTGGAGGAGTGAGTTGCCCAGATCCTGCCTGGGTGGAAAGTCAGAGAGCTGGGACCTTTTGCAAAGGTTTTCTGCAACCTGCATCTCGGTGAAGTGGAAGCGTGATAGGGATGTTCCAAAGGGGCCAGGGCTGGCAGGGAGGCTTCATTGCGTGGCAGGAGGCTTCCAAAGGGTCACTCGCAGGAGCGTGGTGTGTGTGTTGAGAGGTGAGACAAATCCAATGCCTCATCTGCCTCCCAGAAAATGGGAAATCTCTTCCCCGTGGGAGCAGGTTGCTCCCTAACTGGGTATTAAAGACTGCATGCTTCAGCAGCAGGAACAGCTTGTGTTTGGAGATCAGCAGCCGGCTGATCTGGTGGTCCTGTGTCCTGGCTGCTGCAGCCATCTTCGCTCTACTCCTGGTGTCAGGGTGAGCACCATCTTTCTAGTCCAGGGCAGCAAAGGAGTTGGGGGGAAAAAAGAAGTTGAAAAGTGCTGTCTTCTAGTGGCATTTTCCATACATAGTGGGAAGGATGCTAAAAGGGTAACTTCCCAAACTGAAGCCCCCAAGCCAAATTTTTTTTTTTTTTTTGTAGAATCTATGAAGAGCCATGGCAGTGTTGATCCTGTGAGCAAGCACGTGGTGTCAGTGCTCTGGTATGTTCCATGTGTTCAGTGGTTTCTTGAGCGTGGATCAGTGGGTTCCACCATTGAACTGCACCTCTCCTGCCCTGGGCTGGTAGAGCACAGATATAGGTCACTGTAATCTGTTCCCTGCAGAAGTGATTCTCGCTTAGGCTGGTGAGCAGAAATGTCCCAGCTGGGTGGAAAATACACAAGGCCCAAAACAGAGAGGTGAAACCTGGCTCTTCTCTGAGGAGTCCCTCGGAATCAAGATTTTGGGGCTGGAACTCAGAACTGGGAAAGCCTGTGCAATCACTGAGGAGCTGGATCTTCCCACCAGGAGCCAAGTGTTTTGCTGAGTGGGTGATGGTTTTGCCATCCAACCTATCACTGGGTTTCATTTTCCCCGCTCTGCTCCTCTTTTGCAGTGGATGAGCGCGTTAACCAAGACAGCAGTTCTTCCTAACCCCCTCCTTTCCTCCGTCTCCTCCACCCCCCAACCTGATTATTGATGAAAGCAGATTTGACATGTGATAGGTCTCAAGATAAAAGCAACGTTACAAGAGACTAAGTGACAGCTTGGGCGGGGGGGGGGGGTGGTGGGGGAGAAAAAAAGCCCCTAAAGAGCTGAGCAAGGCATGACCAGGTATCTGGTGTCAGCGCCAGCCACTCCTTGGCCCAAGGTGGAGCTGGGAAGAGGCCTGCCTTCTGGAAAGGGTTAATGCCAGGACTCCTGCTAAACTTTGGAGCGTTTCTGACAGTGGTTTTGAAATCTGATTTTCTTTTTGCAACCAAGTGAGGTTTTCATCAACTTCCTATTTGAGCGCAGAAGTCAGAGCTGGTGCAGGAAGGCTGGTGCAGGAGTGCTGGCTTGTGTCCTTCTCCCCCGTGCCCTTGCATTTATTTGAGGTAACCGGTGCACTGGCAATGCAAGGACCACAGCTTGGGCAGATGGGAGGTTAAGGAAAAGAACAGCCCTGCAGTTCAAAGGGTCTCATTTTATTCTTTGCATCAGAGCACAGGCCAGCCACGCCGCACGTGCAACCTGCTGCTGGTTGCTTGCTGCAACATTGCTGATCTCATCTAGCAGGGTTCAGCTGGCCATGGCTCGTGGCCTGTGGCAAACTCCTTGTGCAAAGCAGCACAATCACTGTTTGTGCCTCTGCCCTTAACGCCCAGGTGCTGAGACCTGCACTGGTGCCTGAACCCCAAAATCTGATGGGGCTCAAATCAGCTCTGCTGTGGGCTTGGAGCCTAATGCCACATGTATCACCATCATGAGAGATGAGGAGCAACGCGTCCCTGTGCAGATGGCTCCATCCTCCCCTTCTATTTGCGGCTGTATTGTCTCCAGGAGGTATTTTGTCAGCACAAGGCCGGCAGAGAGGAGCAGGTCACCAGCTTCATGCAGACCTACGTGAACCTGCTTGCTCTAACCTAGGAGTTAACACGATTTGTGTTCTTTCTTTCCTTATGGGGCTGGGGCTTTCTCTTAAAAGGGCTTTTCACTTGAAATCAGTCTGTCCTAAACTCAAGTATTCAGGGACTTGTGCTCTTCAGGACAGCTCAGGTTTCTATGCACACATGTTTTATGGGGGAGCTGGGCGCAGGCAAGCACAGATGGACTCGAGGCTTATGGAAAGTACCTTCCAAACCCGCCCTGTTTAATTTCTAGCCTGAGCCAGAAAATAAATAAATAAGGATGGGAGTTCTGCCCTTGCTTTTTTGTTTGATGTATTTAATTTCATTGCCAATCGGAGCCTGGGTCAGCCTCTCTGTTGGAAATACCCCAGAAAGTCTCAGATTTTGCAGAGATTTCCCCAAATTCTTCATCTAGGGAGCTGACACTTCTCATCTTTACCCAGAAACTCTCTCAGCATTTTTCTGTTACTTTGCACAGGAGAGAGCCTGTGGTAGTTGTCCAGGCCACCTCTCTAGCCCTAGCCTGGTAGAGTACGGATATATAGGTCACTTGCCCTGTGTCACCTGCCTTGATCAAGGCAGAGAAGGATTCAATCCCAGCATTGTGGTGCCCCAAATGACAAATGCCACCAGAGCAAGCACAGAGTTCAGCGGAGAGGAGCCTCAGCGCTGCCCAGCGTCCTGGTGCTGCCGACAGGCAAACAGCTGATGGAGTATGAGAGCAGCAGTGACAGCATCAGAACTGGGAAAATCTTATGTGCTTATAGCTGTGACAGCGTGTGCCGGGAAAGGACCGCTGAGATACGTTGTGTAATGTTCAGCCTGTGTCTCTTCGAAGGTTTTGGGCCACCTATGTTTTCTGCCTCACTTCTGGTTGTTTTTCACCTCTGACGCAACTGTTAAAGCTCTTTGAAACGGTCACCTTGCGAAGCGAAGGGTTAAACGCAGGACACAGCGTGGGCCTAAATGCAGCAGACCTCTTTGGTGGCTGAGGACTGCCAGCATAAGCTCTGCTCTCAAAATGCTCTCTCTGCTCCAAAGCAGCAGTTTGCAGGTTTAGCTCGAAGCATCATCCACGTGTGCAACCAGACACATCTTCCTTAGGCACTTAGCTGTGCCTGCAAGGGTTTAGCTGAGCCAGATCTGCAGGTGCAAGAAGTGACAAGCGATGGGGAATGGAAACCAGTCTGTCTTTAGGGCACCATTGTAGTTTTCAGCTGTGCATCCAACCATCAATCTCTGCAGGTGAGCAGAGATCGTTGCTGAGCATCTATTTTCTCCTTCTTAACTTTTACTGCGCAGGAAGTAAATAAACACTTATGCATACTTTTAACATATTTGTCAGGTAATGACGGTAAAAATAGGTTTGCATATTGTGGGGCTGAATGGGCTGAGATCTGTTTCACGTTGCACGTGGGAGCCCGCTGCAATCAATGGGGTCTCCAGGGTATAACTGATGGCAAACACCAGCCCTGTCTTTAAGCCTTTTGTGTCTTGCTGTCTCAGCTGCTGGCACACAGGAATGGTACCCTGCAGCCCTGCCATCATTAGTCATAGGCTAGCCTTCCTTCTCTTGGGTGTGCAGGGTCTGAGCACTCTCTTGCCCGCACCAGGGGAGGAATCATCCAGGATTTGGATGGTTATAACTGCAAAAGACAGGAGTCTGGTCTGTCTTGCAGCATCTCCTAACCCCATCTACTAGATGAGAGACAGAGAGAGAGCCCTGTCAGGTTCAGAAGTACAAATGCACACAGCCCCTGGTTTACAGTTTATTACTAATCAGGATCAACTGCAATCCCAAGCAGCGGATGCCTGAAAAAGAAAGATCTACTGTTTCCATGGGCATCAAATTCGTATACAGAGCTGAGTAAACCTACTGACCCAAGCAGGAGTTTCCAGGGCACGTTGTTAGTTTCTGGTGTCTCTGGTTGATGTGTTCACAGTAATAGCTGACACTTAGATGAATGTGTCTCCCCTCTCTCTCAGATCATAATCTCTGTCCTGAAACAATTCACGCAGACACTTGGCATCACTTCATAACAACCCAGTAGCAGGGGACTGACACAGAGGAGAGCACGGCTGGAGGAGAAGGGAGCTGCCCTGGCAGGAGACTGAGGAGCCCCTACAAAAAAAAAAAAAAGCCTTTTCCCTGTGGAGACAAGAATGTAAATATTAATATTGGAGGTTATAGCAAATCACTTTGTAACAGCTGCAGGCCCCAGCAGCATGGCTTTCTGAAGCACTGTGTGTTGAGACAACAAGGCAGAATGGATTTACTGGGACAATATAGGGTGCGAAAGCAAAAGATGTAGTCTCCATTTTAAAGAAAAAAAAAAAAATAGGGCAGACACTTGTTGATTCACACAGGCTTTTGGGGCTTGAACCAGCTCTCGAGTCCTACCCCAGCCTTTGGAACCAGCCTTTCTCCTGGGAGTGGAAAGGAACGGGATATTGCAGTGTTTCTGGAGGCTGTGGTACAGCAGTCGTGCACAGCGGCAGGGTGCTCTGTGCAGGTAGGATGTTTTCCAGCAGTGTTTACACATGCTGAATTCTTCCTCTTCGTTATGCCTTAGGTTGGATCACCAAGATTTTTAACCTGGTCACCACCTTACTAAGCAAAACCATAGTGCCAGCCTTTCCTATTAATCCAGTGCCTTCAGCGCAGCAGAAGGGAGAAGCAGCGTGTCCAGCTCACTTTGAGAAAATTGTAGCGAGGGCAGGAAGAGGTGGTTGTCTAGCAGCTCCCAGCCATACCATACAGGAGATTTTGGATAGGAAGTAACGAGCAACTTTTCCCATGGGAACTACAGGGGGAGGTAAACTGGACTGAATGGAGGCCTCATAAATCAAAGACATACGCCTTTGACTTTCTGCACTATAGCTTTGGGCAGCTGGTATTATATGCCCAGTTGATAATTTTTTTAAAAAGCCACAAAATGCACGAATTATAAAAAAAAGTTGCGTTCTATTAATGTCATCTTCAGTCAGCCTCAAAGTACTGTGGAAAGGGAAACTGAGGCATGGTGTACCGAGTCCCTTTGTGGGTCATGTGGAACCTCAGCCCTACAGGGATGAGCACAAACTGACACAGCTGTTCTCAGACATTCCTGCTCCTCACCTCCGCGCTGGCTGAGAGGAGAAAGGAGTCTGCGGTATGACTGGCATGGACATCTACGTTTTGTTCCAGTTATAAGCTAAACACCTATCCCGTGTGTTTTCTTCATCCAGAAGCAGCAGCAGCAGTATTTGCGCTGCCTCTTTGAGAAATCTCCATCATCAAAACACCTTGCAGGTATTCACTGATTCATCACTGTTAAACTGCAGTGATGGGATTTTCCAAGGCTGTGTTTATTGGTCAAAGCTGGGAGCAAACCTCGCAGCAGCTGTGATGGAAATGAAGTTAAGCACACCTTAAAATACACAGGCCTAGGGAGATGTACTTACGATCTTACTTCTCTATCCACCATCATCAAAGTGCCTTCTGACTTATTGCTGATTAAAAGCAGGAGGCTTCACCCAGTTCAGCGATCAGACCTGTCCAGCGCTGCCTCCCTGGTAACTGCCCCTCCCCAGCTCAGAGCTGGCAATCAGCAATGGCTTTTTCTCTGCACCTTAGCCAAAACTAGCTTGGTGTCCTGTCCCTCTTACCCGTCACCAACCTCAGCTTGGGGTGTGGAGGTAAGTCTGAGGCTTTGCGCTAGCTCTCAGCGCTTGCACGAACCTCACCCTCTTTAAATGCTCCTTTTCGCAGACGTTCCTGCCAGCCTACAGCTTGCAGCAGTTGAAGCACGCTGCTGCAACGCATCTCTGCCTCTCACCGGCTACAAGAGCAGATTCTTTTGCGTCTGTATGTATCTTCCTGTGCTTCACCTGCAATTCTGATTGCACAGCTACCTCTGAAAACGCAGCCAGCTCTTTCCCCCACCCTGCTGCCCTCAGCCCTCTCTGGAGGGATATGAGCCTGCCGATACCTTAGGGCAACCTCCTCCTTGCGTGGGCATTAGAAGACGGTGCTAGGGGCTTGCTGAAGCGCTATCAGTCACCGGCCCTACGCAGTTGTTTATCTTCTTTCTCTTTTTGAGGGCAGCTAGGTTCTAAGAAACCCAGGCAGGGAGAGTGGAGCACAAAAGGACCTTTTGCTTATCTCTGACCTTTCTGGCAGGGATGCGTGTTGCAAGGTGGCCTCCAGGGCCCAGATAATGCAAAAGCTGGGATGCGTGATTAGGCGTTGAGACACCATCTGCAAAGATCTGGTAAAGACCTGCGAGGTGGCAGCAAAAAGAGAAAAAAAAAAAATAAAATAAGTAAGGGAAGTCTGCTCTGCAAAGTGTGGTGAAAAGCCGAGGTGGAGGGATGTGTGATGTGGTGAGGCAGTGCCCAGTCCGGGGAGCAGGAGGGGGTTTGCTAAAGGGCCAAGGCAATGTTTGTGGCCTTTGCAAGTTTCTTGCTGGTGAAGAGTGAGGAAGTGGATGCTGGAGAAGAGCCGCCCCCAACCGATGCCCCGCTCTGCCAGCTGCAGGCAGTGGTGAGCAGCCCACTCCTCTGCTTGCTGTACCTGTCCCGCAGCTGGCTGGAACTCCCCGGTGCAAACTTTTGGAAGAAAACAATGATTTTTCTTTATGTGCTTGGAAGTATATTAGGATGAGAGAAAGGGTGACCCCGCTGCCCTGGCTGTAGGCACCGCTTTGAACACAGACTGAGAATTGTGAAGGAAGCAAGTCTTGGACTTGAGCTTTGTCCTCCCGCGTCCCAGGTCATGCCACTGAGCTTCCCAGACACTATCACCATGAGCAACAAGACCAGACTTGCAACAAAACTGGAGCTCCTGTGTGCATTATCTGGTGTCTGGAAAGGACTGAATCTATTTCTTGTTGGAAGTATGATTTGGGTCTCTCCTCCTGAACCGCCTGCTTGTATGAGACTTGTGGGACTGTAACACCCTTACCTGATCAAGGCAGTCAGACTTGGTTGAAATTGGCCAAAGAATTAAGAATTTATGGGAAAGGCAGGACAGACACACGCAGCAGGATTGCACACAGCTTGTTTCTTTAGAAAACAAGACGAGAAGCGCTGAAAGCTCTTGGGTTCATCCTGATGCAGAACAGGAAGATTTTTGTGGGATGGGAAAAATGTTTCCTGCCCAGCTCCAGTCCGTGCTGCAGCGTAGGGAGACCCATTGTGGTAAGGCTGGGCTGCAGCGATGGGGCCTGGACAGACAGAGAGGACCACAGGATGTGTTTATGTCCAGCAGCCTCAGGAAAAATTCCCCTTTATGGTATCACAGCCAAATCCTGCTTCTTCCACTCCTCAAAGGACAAGCAGTACAGCATGACCTTGAGGTAAAGAAGGAGAGAGACTAACTGAGCAGAATAGAACATACATATATATTTATTTTCAGGTAGATAAATCAAACACTTTCCCAGCCTCTCTAGAGAAAAACATCCTCTAAAGTGTCTTGTTTTGCTGAGGCTTTTCTTTCTCTTGAGCCGTTTCCAGCTGCCGCTGTGGCGGGCGGAGGGACGAATCCCCGGTACAGATGCTGGCAGCCCCACCCTGCCAGCTGAGAAGTTGCACTTTCAGTAGCCGTGTATCAGGGTGACTTCGGGTCAGCTGGGGTGTAGTCTGTGATAGTTATCTTTGCGGGGCCTTGAGAAGATTATTATTATTTTTTTCCCCAGATTGTTGTTTTTATTTTTCCCTTCTCTTCTATGTTTAGGGTCTAGTGAACCAGCTCTGATTTCCTTTTTCAATTAATTGCAGTAGTCTCGGTTTCTGTGTTTCACGTAGTAATGAGCATTTCCTTTATTGCAGCACATCTATCTGCTCCCCAGAACGCCTGCCTGCCCTGGTGATCACTGAGGCTCAGAAGATGCAGGTATAGTCCATGCTTCACCCATGTAAATAGCTCCTGAGCTGTGGGAGGTTTATTTGCCAGCATCGTTAAAGCAGTAGATGCTCTTATACAAATATGGTCCTACTTTACATTAACATGGTTTCTTTTACATATATACTAATTTAAATATAGTTATACTTAAATGGTTTTGCAACCACAATATCCTTTGCTTGGTAAAGATTTTATCTGGATGGAGCAAATGTAGAAGCCCACCTGATTTTGAGACAAAGCTGACCTAAGTCTCTTCTGGGCATGGTTTTCCTGTCTGCACTTTGCCCATTCGGTAACGCAGCTTTGCAGCCAGCCAGGTCTTTTCCCTGATCTGGCAGAGTTTAACCCGGCCAGAACAGAGCAGCCAGCACAAAGACCAGCCTCCGTGCAAGGAAGGGAGGAGGACTGGTGTCAGGCAGGGGGGAGAGTGGGACAGCCCCTTTGGCAGCAGCCCAGACTTGAGCAGTTTCACCCAGGAAACCAGATCCCAGATTGTCCTTGCTCTCCCTGTGCAGTTGGTTTCTCATGCAGCTCCTTTGTCCACCTTATCTAGCGAGGTTGGCACCCCCTCAGTCTCTCCTTGTGTGCATCGGAGTCCAAAAGCCCGGATCTTGGGGTGGGGGGTGCTTTTATACCCATTGGAAGGCAGATAATAGCTGTTGGTTCCTGAGTCCTGGAGCTTGTACCACTTCAAGCAGGCAGGCCACTTCAAAGTACATTGTGGCAGTTGTCACTACAAAAGCTAGCATTCAGCTATTAAAGTCTCTCAATCCTGACTGAAGCTGATTAATTTACACCAAGTTAATTACTAGGTCCCTTTCCAAGGGTCTGATCCTGTTGGCTGGAGGGAAACTGAGGCATGTAGTGGTCTAAGAGGTCCGCCCAGGCTACCAAGCAAGGCAGAAAAGAGCTAGGAAGTTAATCCCCAAGCCCTGATGCTTCCTGGCTCTTTCCCATATGTACTTTTTCTTTTCACTGTGAACGTTTATTACCTATTTCTTTTACTGTACATCTCATTGTCTGCGTGAAGGGAATAATGCTCCTCATTCTCTCTGGAAAACTTAAGATACTAGAAGACAGAAATTGCTGTGCTGATGAAACTTTAGGCTCATTTATCAGTCTTCTCTCTATCCAAAGGCCAGCGTTCGCTGACTCAGAGGAAAGCAGAACCACCCTGCACAAGTAGGCTAGGGATAATTTGCAAGAACCGTTATTGGTGTTGACTCTGAAGCATGTGGTTTAGCATCTCCTCTCATGCATTTTAAAACACAAGATAATCTTGATATCCAGAGAATATCCAAGCTCTTTCTGGCTTGTAATCTTGCTTAGGAATCACAAGAAGTTGGCATTGTAAGCTCAAAAGGAAGTGGCAGGAGCCAGGACTGGTTGTTAGCTGTCAGACCCCGAAAGGTCATGCTTAGGTTGGTGCACTGAGAAGAACGAGGTAGGAGTGCTGTTGCAAATGGAAAACATTTCCATGCACTGCACTGTTGTCTCTAGGAAACCTTTCAAGCACTCCCAGGCCCAGCAGTTTGCTAAGAAGAGCCAGATCTCATTCCTTTCACTACGGCTGCCAGCAGAAAGGGTGGTTGTTTTGGGGGGTTTGTTTTCTTTTCTTTTTTTTTTTTTCCCAAGTAGAATCTGCTCTGGCTCCAGTGAAGCTGGTCACAGCCTTTGTTCAAAAATTAAGCCCTTCCGTATTCGGCTGTGCTTTATGCAGTAATACATCGCCTGATCCTTGCCTGGGGAGGAAGGAGCTCCTGCTAACCCCGCATGCACAGGAGAGGACTGACTGATTCCAAGTGACCAAACAGCTGCATCTTGAACCAGGCAGCCAAGTGGTAACTGCAAGTGTGCATACAACTCTTCTGCCCTGGAGCGTGACCACAGGAAAGGGGCTCTGTCCAAAATAGCAAGCGATGCACTGATGCCCTTCAGCAGCTCCAGGCGAGCCAACGGATTTCATGGGGGGACCTCAGGCCTTGGCAGGGTGCTGGTGGCAGGGGCTGGGGGAGTCTCCCAGCGTCTCCTTATTGCTTATGTATTTGCTGGGCACAGCCAGTGCGGAGGAAACCTCCTTCCCAAGCCAGTAGTGAAGGAGAGTCTTGCCTTCCCTTCTCTCATGCCTTAGGGTGCAACCCCAGCATCTCCCAAGAGGCTGCTCCCAACATCAGGCAGGGAGGCAAGTCCTCTTTCAGTAGCTATTTCCTCAGAGGGACTCATAGGACCAGGAGTAACTCCAACTTCCTTGGCTAAGGCCCTTGAATTACAGAGCATGCAAGAGAATTTAAGTAGCAGTGAGGTCTAACTGTCATCTCCCATCACCTCCAACTTGTTTACTTCCCTCTAGGGCTTTCTGTTCTTTCCTCCTCTGTAGCTATTAAGAGTTGATCCTTTTCTGGCAAGGAAAAGTCAAGATCCCAGTTGACCTGGAGTGTTCTGGTAACTCTCAGAGGCACTTGCAAACTGACTACTCCCCAGCCTCGAGGAGGTCAAGGCAGGAGCTGAACTCATCAGTCACTGCTTCCCAGGAATTGGCTGCTGTGCTGGGTGCTCGACTCTGTCCTGAGTTTTCAGACCATTATTGAAAGGCTGGCTCAGCCACTCCCCACGTCTTTACCCTCACGTTTTGCACTACGAAGTCTGTCAGCTGCCAAACAGGGCAAGACCACTCCAGCCCGTAACTGAGACACCAGGTCCTCCAGAAGATGATGGCCAAGTCACTTCAGACCACGCTGGGCCTGGCATGCGTTCCCAGATGGCTGCTTTAAGGCGTGCAGTGAGTCTCTTGCAGCTTCCATTCAGACACCCAGATCTGTGTATTACATCCATGACCACAGGATTATCCCTTTAAATCAAACAGATCTCGTCTCTGTGAAATCTTCATCATAGGCATGGAAGCGGAGGGGGCAGGTTTCTAAAAACGCTCAGCTTTTGCTGAGAATAATCCAGACTCTGCTTCTTCCACCACTGTCCTGAGAACAAAAAGATTTGCTGGCTGCTGAGTGCCTTTGAAAATTCAGCCCTTGATCTAGCTTTTATTTTTCTCTCCTTGTTCTCCCTTTTCTTTCTTTCTGGCTTTCTAAGCATGCATGCATCTTCCCAGTTTCTGTCTCAGCCTGGGCTGGGAAGTCAAAATCTCTTGCCAATTTGACGTTTGCCTTTTCTGAATGCCAGAAGCCCCTGGAGCTCAGGTGGGAGGAGTAAAAAAGTCACTCTACTTTCCATCATGTGCACTGCTCAGAGCTCAGCCTGGGAAATGGAAGTTCCTTGGCAGAATCTGACCAGCCATCTCCTCCTGTCACCTCGCCAGCTGAGCCTCACGCATTTGTCACAGAATGAGCAGAGCAATGCAGTTCATCTTCCTTGCTTTGCCCAGTTCTCTGCATGCTTCCTCCACTTGCTTTTTTGCAGCTTTCCACCCATTCAGCTGTCCCCTGCTTGCCCTGGTGCACTGGGTGTTAGAAATGTATCTCTCTTTTTTTATTCTTCCTAGGATCACATTGGCAAGTTCAGCCTGGCTGAGGGACCAGGCTGGTCCTAAGCACAGGAGGAAAAGCCAAAGGAGAGACTCCAGAGATCTCTGTTCCAAAGTCACGCTTGCAGAACAAAGGCAGGGGCATTCCAGGTCAAGGAACAGCAAAGCTAACACTGCTGCACCCGCCAGGCCATGACGACCTGTGCGTCCTTGTCCCCACGTTCCTCGTGTGTTTGTCTGTCACATGCTCCTCATTCCCTTGTAGGCTTTCAGCAGGCAAGGACCATGGCTTCCCAGAGAGGTCGCATCCCCGGCACTGCTTAATAATCCCTGCAGTGCCCCCGTGACAGCTGAATATCTGGCTGTGTAATACCGTATGGGTCCAAAACAGCAGCTCCAGCATCTCTAGTTCCAGTTCCAGCAGATCCAATTCCAGCATCTCCAGCTGCTTCTACAGCTGCTGGGCCAGCATCCTTCAGCTGCTTGCAATGGGCTTTGGCTCAGATACATTAGGAAGGAAGGGATATTTTAATGGTAATGCCAGTTCCTAGTAGGCCTGGCAAGCCCCACGCTCCTGCCTGGCCCAAGCTGTGCAGATAATCCGTGGCTCCGGCGGTGGGGCTACTCAGCAGTTCTGCGCTTATCATCGCCCTGAGCCTGGATGGGACTGGCAAGGCGGCCGTGCAGCAGGGAGTCTCCCCAACCAAAGAGGTGAAGAAGAGCCAACAACAGTTGCAAGGTCTTTTTGTTTGCTGGGCTATGGAACTTGCAGGCGCCCTGTCCAGGCCTGACACTCATCTGCCGGTCAGTGATGAGCAAGTCACTTCAGTGACCCAGTTCCCTCACCGGGAAGCAGGGATGCTCCTGCGTTCCTTTGCAGTTTACCAAGCACTGCCATCCTCTCATCTTCTCTCCTTCCCCAGCTGCTGATGTTGTGCAGTTTCACAATACCAGTAGCAACAGAGGGTTCTTCAGTGTGGGACGGATACCGTGGATTTATCCCTGTGTCAGCAGTAGAACATATCCAGCTGGATTTCAGGTCCTCCACCCTGAAAGCAGTCTGTCCCAGCCCCTAACACCCGCAGCAGACTGTTCACTGTCCAGATGTTAACACTTGTTTTGGGGACATGGTCTGCCAGCTCACCTTATAAATATGCTGAAGAGCTACAAAAAAAAATAAACTCAGAAGCACTCATGCCTGATTGCAGGAACCTCTTTGTTTGTCGGTTCGCAGTGGGAAGGAAGTTCATATTTTAATTGCTACAGACAGTATCCTGGTAGGAGCCTGACTCTGGTGTTGCACTGTAGTAGATCTGTTTCCCTTCTGCTTGGGCTTTGTAGGAAAGTGAGAAGGACAGTATTTCTGCTCACACGTGCAGGGCAGGGGTGTAAGCTGTGGACTTGCTTTTGGCAGCAGGTCAGCTTGGGGTGGCTGAAGCCTGGCTGTCTTGTAGGAATAGTTGAATAGGACACCGTATCATGTTTTTCTAACTCAGCTGGCCATATAAACCACTACCGATTTCAGCTTATGATGTCTCAGAAGGCATCTTCTTCCGTGCTGTGGTGCTAGGAGAGGGCAGGGTGGAGAGGCAGGAGCAGCAGCCCCTGTGCTGTAAGGCGCAGAGCAAATGCAAAGCAGTAGGTAAGTGCTGGAAGAAACGGTTAACGTATCAGGTGACTGCTGGAACGACTCCACCAGAGATCTGCCTAAATACAGGGGGAATACTGCTCGCCCAGTGATGTGTGTGCATTCACAGAGTGTCTCTCATTAGCATGTCGTTAATGTCAGTAATTATTGGTGACATGAATGCAGAAGCATACACAGATAATATACAACTACCAGAACTGCATCCGTATTTTATTACAGATGCTAGCATCTCAGTGAATTTGATCTCTATACGTCTGTTGGGATATACAGAGGTGCCTGGCTGTGACAGTCACAAGAAATAGTGACATTTGTGCCTTCAGGGAAAGGTGTTCTGGGAGCATAGCCTAATATTTAGAGAAGGAGACTTGTCTTCAAAGCTGCAGGTTATCTGAATGATGGCTGTGCTCCTGTGTGGATTGTATTTTACTTCCATTCATTAAGAGAGGGGTGTGACATTCCCCTTCACCTGTACTTTATCACTATGGTTCGTAGGTCCTTAAAATTTTCTTCCTATGTGGTAAAGCCGGGTTGGCAGCAAAGATGGTGAGCTTTGGGATGGTCCCTGGGATGTCAGCACAGAGGGTCTGCCACGCACAGACACAGCTGCTGTGCTGGACGTGAGAGCGGCTCAGCTTGGCGTGCGTAGGCATATTCTGCCTGATGTGGGGTTGGTACAAGATGTTTCCTTTCAGTTACACCGAGGGTGAACAGAGCGCAGCCAGCAAGCTCATGGTAAAGGCTTCTTGCCTGCAAGGTCTGCCTCTGGTTCAAAGCCCTTGTAGCGTATCCTCAGCCTATGCTGGAGGTAACAGCAGGCCAGGTGCACCGCAAGCGGGGAAGTCAGTGGGGTATCAATCGTTTTCTTTCTGGCCCCCAAAACGCTCACAGGCACATGCGCACAGCATAGTCTAGCACCAAATCTAGCACAGACTCGACTGATCTGATGAGATTCCTGCCTTCCAATCCTGGCACCCCAGAGCTCGGTCCCGCAGTGTTTCAACTGTGACGCCGTAGCACACCTCCTCCAAGCCCACCCTCCGTCCTGTTCTGATGTGATCCCCTCTGTTCCTGCAAAGGAACAATCCTCCAAGTCCAGACTTGGGCACAGACCTGCCCAGTCTCCATCCTCATTTACCACCTGGCCAAGCCAAGATTAAAATCCAGCCATCCTGCCTGCCAGCCCAGTGCTCAGTCTATCACACCCCATCTCCTCAGGAGTGCTGGCTGTCTCCAGCCCTGCTGCCATGATTCTGATGCCTGCTTGGCTTTGTGGGTTCCTGGAAAATGTGGCTGGGTGCTACCAGGCAGTGAACAGCTGGGACGCAGGCTTGAGGTGCTGTAAACAGCTTCATCCCAGACCAGGCTCAACTTCTGCCTTGAAAGGCCAGCTTTCAAGGATTTTCCCTCCTCCCTCCTCTTGTTCCGGCTGGGAACATCCTCAGGAACTCATCCTTGGGAACTCATCCTCTCTCCAGTACAGCCACAGCAAATTCCCTTTCTGTCTGCACTGCTGAGAAGCTTTGAGCCGGCTCTGACTCACTGACTGGCAGTTTGCATTGGCAAACGGGCGCTAGGCACCAGGCTTGCCACATCAAATGACAAATACCATGCAACCCAAAATTCTTAGAAAAACCCAAACGTATCTAATCTACCGAATATGGTGCACAAGACATAGGCAACAAGATCAATGCAGGGGAGGGCAGGAAAAGGGAAGAAGGATGGACAAGGCAAGGGTGTTGTAAAAAAGATGTAAAATTTCAGGGCAGTATTTTTTAACAATTTGCATAATTGGCAACCACAGATAATCCCCTAAAATGAACTAAATATATCATAACTGGGGGCTTTCCAAGCCCCATTTGCTTTCTGAAATTGATTGGTTTCAGCTTTGCATTTTTTTTTCTATGGTCTGTCTATCTTTACCAGCTGAATTGGCCTGGTTTCTAAAATGCCTGATTTGGGAGCAAAACTGAACATTCACCTGGGGATGGCTACTATGGTACAAGTTTGAGTCAATGAAAATGTGACTTAATTTTAGATTTCGTTAGGAAAAGGGAACTAAGGCAGAAAACAGCTGCTAAAATGACAGGTGAAGACAAACTTGTTCTAATGCTTTTCATAAAAAGTCAGGTGAAACTACATTTAAATCTCTGCTGCCCTAAATTGTTAGCTGAGGCAAACTGAGCTGGCTCCACTGGAGTAAAATCTGGCCCAGCTGCTCTGAAATGGAGACTCTCCAAAGCCCTAGCCACTTCTGGAAATTTTCTCCTAAATGGTTTGCCAAAAGATGTCGTGAATTGCTAAACGCTTGTTCACATCTCTCTCCATCCATTCATACCTCTTTCCGGTCACCACTTTGTTCTGTTCTGGGAGCCACCGAAACGAAGGGCTTCCCTATATCCAGCTGCTTCTCTCCTTCAATAATCTTGGTAAGGAACTCATTAAATGGATACATATCCCAGGAACAGGCACATTCAGATAGAGAAGTGATGGCTATAGCGTAAACCCAAACAGTACCAACAAGTCAGGCTTTTGTTTGATAGAAAATTGGTCCAAACTTACCAAAAGCTGCTCTAATAAGGGGATTTAAGGCAACTAAAAAGCTATATTTTGACCTTTGAAGCAACAATCCTTCTGGATTCTCATGTATGTCTTTACTGGATATATCTAAGCATTGCTGAGATTCAGTTTTCAGATGATATCACTCTGAACTAATTAGTTGTACTCAAAAGTCTGACCAAGTCAGAGGAAAGGCAATACAGTGGTTGCCAGTAATGGGAAAGATATTAGGAAACACCTCCCCTGGGTCAAATCTTGAATTTGTACTCAACCAAACTTCCCTTCAATTCAGTGAAAACATTTTTTTTTTAAGTTAAGAATGAATAAGAGATGAGCTATGGTGGGGGGGGAAATAGCAGACTTGTGTTTCAGCATGGAACCGAGACCAGGAAATCCTCGGCTCTCCTGCCCGCTGGACCAGGGAATGACTGACTGAGCAGGGAAGAAGCCTCAGCTCCCCGTGCCTGCCGGCTCTGAATCACGTGCACTGGAGCAAACCTCTGTGCTGGGCCCAGGCTCTGCGTCCCTGCAGCGGTCCGCCCTGCCGCTGCCGTGCCAGCAGACGAAACTGCGCGCTCCCGGCTGCTGCACCCCATGGCCTGACCTGCTGAGCACCAGTCCGTATTTATCAGCAGTTTGAGTGCGTGTGATGGACTTTAAACTGGGCCATCTCCTTCTAAAGCAGCAGGGACTTCTGGCAAGCGCAGACTGTGACACCAAACTGCCACGGCGCGCTTTGCTAGCTCTTGTGTGCCAGAGCCCTTGTTCTTTCCTGCTGAGAACGGTGGCAATATCTCTCTGCTTTAGGGAAAACAATGTGAGATACAACACATCAAGATGTTTGAAGTGCTTTGAAATCCTCAAACCAGTAAGCGTGAAATGCTGTCTTCGCTCTTTCTCACACATGCACAAAATGGTACCTGTTTTTCATTTTATTTTGGGGATTTCCTACAGCAAATGATATAGTTATTTGCTCATTGGATTTGGTTTTCAAGTCCTTCATGTATGTTAAGCAGTTTCATTTTTATGTCACTGATGACACTGTAGTTGCAGTATGACCGTGGAAGAAAATGGCTTAGCTCTTGGTAGATCAAAGTTGGACGGACGGTAGATATAAAATATAAGATATAGAAACCAGTGTAGAAAAGGTGCTGATCGTGTTTGTTGGCAGCCTTCAGGATATGGAGAAAAACTTTCTGCAGCAAAGAGCTTACGGACATGCCCCCGTTGAGTGGCCATCCCAATAAATGGCATTAGCCTCGATGCAAGCCCACGTGTGACACCAGCTGCCCGTCAGCATCAGCCCTGCATCGGCATTGCCCCTTTAAAAGCTCCAGCTGCTGGTCACTCTTTTTTAATTCATCATCAACATACCAAAAAAATGAGCCCCTGTTTATGATTCAGCAAAGAATAACATTGCTGGTTCGAGATCCTGGAAGTCTGGAGGCCATCAGGTTTTTTAATTTTTACTCTGAAGGAATTTCCTTTTTTAATATTGCTGTGCTCTCTCTTGCCAAAGCCAGGAAACTGACTATCTATGGACAGCAGTGACCAAAATTTGGTTTTCCTGGAATTTTCTCTTTTCCCTCTGCACACCCACACAATAGGCTTTTTAGGATGCCTGCAGTCTGTAATTTGCCTTTCCAGCCTGATAATGTGGCTTGCAGAGGCATCAGTTTTGCCAAGTCATCATCTGGAAGGAACACTTTCTTATGCAACAGGCTTCATTTTTTCCCTCCGTGTCCGATGGCCCATGGTTGCCACCGAGCCCGGCTCCAGCTGAACGGGCTGCGTCAGAACCGCTGTGCAGACACTGGGAAACGGGAGAAAGACCATGAAAGGGCCTGAAACTTTCAATTTCAAAAGGCACAGCCCAGAAACCAGAAGGACCAAGAACCCAGTGCTGTGGTTTCCCTTTGCCTGACTAAAGAAAATAGCTGCTGTCTATTTTTACTAAAAATGTGGGACATGGGGCCCTTCTCTTCCCCTGCACAAATGGGGGATGCTGCTCACAATGAAAGAGTGGGGGAGCGGAGCAGGGGGGGGGTCATCCCGGATTAAAACCAGCTGACTGGTCCACAGAAATATCTCCCATAGATTCTTCAAATATTTCTGGCCACATCACTGGAAGATTTATTTGTAAGGTGAAAGAAAGTTAGTTGGGAAAGGGATTTGGGAATCTCCTCTCACCTACAGAAATTCCTCTTTTTCATCCTCTAATGCTTTTTTTCATTTTCATTCTCTCCCCCTTTCTTTCTCCGCGTCACCGTACTGCATGGTGTTCTCAGGGCATTCAGCACAACAAATCAACGCTGATGGCATCATTAAAAATTTGCAACGTATCATCTACCTTGCAGAAAATGAAAGCCATCTGTACAAGTGTAGAAATGAGATTCCAACGTGTGAAGTGTGTGTTATATATGTGACCTTTGTGTTCGCTGTCATGAGTAGTATTTTGAACCTCTAAACCTCTGATCAAAAAGATGTTTTTCATTTTCAACACAAAAGAAATCCTGCGCAGGGAGAACAAAGGCTTCAGTCTTGTTTTATTTATGCTTATTAACTTTGTATGTTTGTTCTTCATTAAAAGGCTCTTTTCAGATGACTGAAAATACAAAAAAAAAAAGTACTAAATGTGTCAAAATGGCACACACAGAAGTGATTGCGTGGGGGGAGCAGCTATTGTGGCAAATCACTCCACTCCTTTGGTTCTTTGTTCCTTAGCCTAACAACACCTCTAAGCGTACATACTGGGGAATACCCCAGCAGAACCAGTCAGAGGTGTTCCAGCTGAGTCCTCTTTGTATGTCCTCCCAAAAGTCCTCAGTTTCTACCAATTCCATTGCTCTGTTCCCTGCTGAACAGGAGCAGCTTTCTCCCCAGGACTGCAGATAGGGATTGTTGCTCTGAGTGGAATTTGGGCTTGTATCACGCTCTCAGCCCAGCGATACTGCCCCGTAAAATGGAATCTACTCTGTGCAACGAAGAGTTACAGGAGCGTGTACCGCTGAGGTGCGTCATTTCAGAGGGCAGTGCAGTCAGAATTGGCAGGGAAGATGTAATCTAGCAGAGCAAGAGATGCTGGTGGTCTGGAATGTATTTCCCACCTCTCACACTGGTGATGAGAATAATTTGCTTCCAACCGCTGCTGCAAATGCCGCATTGCGGCACCGTCCCGCTGGCGAGGAGGCGGACGCAGGCAGGTCGTCCCATTTCGGCACCTTGCCTTTGCAACCTTCATTAAAAACAGACCTCCTGAGCTAATTTGCTCAACTCAGGAGTTTTTAATTTGCATGCTTGAAGGCAATGCATTTCCCCTTCCAGCTGGAGAATCTGCTGCGCACTTTATCCTGTTTTCCGACCTTTCCCATTGGCACTAGCAAAGTCAAGACACTGCAGGTTTCGTAGCCAGTGACAAACGTCGGAAAGCGGCGTGGCCAGAATTACAGCCTCTTGTCTTCAGCTTCCCGTACCAGAAAGGAATTACCGCTGGGTCAACCAGGAGCAGACTCAGGTACCGCTGCAGAGCAAATGCCATGCCGGGGAAGTCACAGTGCAAACTTACTCAAAAGACTTCAAAATTCCTAGAGTAAGTAGCCATTGGGTGTACAATTTGCAAAGGTATTTCCAAACAATTGTTAATGATTCTGAAAAACCAGCCAAGCCTGACAAACCCTTATCTCAGCAGACACTGGGGTTGCTATCTCCCGGAGAGCCGCACCAGTAGCGAGATGAGGGGGAACTTCTGGAAGCCAGGAGGCTTGGTACGGACCGGCTCCAAGTATGTACGCAGCTGATTATTTTCATACCCTTGAAGGGCTGTGGTCAGACACACACGAAGAAAGGTGTAGGACTAAAATACTGAAAAAAAAAAAAAAATTACTTTGAGAAATTTGTAAAGTGTTGGGTTGACAAAACTGCAAACTGCGGGGCTGTGCCTCTGCGGCCTGGCTGGCCTGCAGAGCTCGGCACCGGTCCCCGGGGAAAACGGGCGCTCGCTGAGGACGGGGCGAGCCCCGGGGGTCGGCGGGGGTCGGCTCCCCCCTTCACCACCACACCCCCCCTCCCCGCCCCGCCAACATGGCAGCAGCGCCCCGCCGCCGCCCCACGTGCTGCCAGCCCGCCGGCGCGCCTCTCGCCCCGCCCCGGGAGGCGTGGCCAACCGCCGGGTTTCGGCGCGTCTCCGCCGTTCGGCCCGCGGATTGGTGGGAAGGGGCGCTGGCCCCGCCTCCTCGGCGCGCCTCGGCCGCCGGGTCCCACCCGGGGTGGGCGGCGGCCCCGCCCCCTGGGAGCTCGGCCAGTTCCCGGCGTCCCGCGGCGGCTGCAGCGGAGCCGGCGGGGTCCGTGCTTGCGCCCATGGAGCTGCTGTGCGTGGAAGCCGTGCCCCGCGTACCCCGCGCCGGCCGCGACCCGCAGCTCCTGGGGGACCGGCGGGTGCTGCAGAACCTGCTGAGCCTGGAGGAGCGGTACAGCCCCCGCGCCTCCTACTTCCACTGCGGGCAGCGGGAGATCAAGCCCTACATGCGGAAGATGCTGGCCTTCTGGATGCTGGAGGTACCGGACCCCCCCGCTGCCTCCTCTCCTGCCGCAGCTCCGGCTCCCTGTCCGGTCACCGGCGCTTTTTCTTGCCCGCCCTCCGCCCCTTGCACGCGTGGGCTCCCCTTGCACGCGTGGGCTCCCCTTGCACGCGTGGGCTCCCCTTGCAGCTCTGGCGGGAGAGAGCTGGCGGCGGGGCGGGGGGGAAGCTCAGGACAGAAGCACCCCCACCCCTCTTCGCTGGAGGGTTCAGGGAAGTCGCCTTGTGCAGGGGTGCAAGGGGCAACCCCGGGGACAGGCAAGCCCAGGGCTTGGCGTGGAGGTCACGTCTCCGGTATTGGGGGGGTTGGGGGGGTGGTGCTGGTGGGGAGGAAGAGCGCGGTGAGGAAGGCAGTCTGCAGCGGGGCAGTATCTGTGCGAGCGCTGGCTGCGCGAGGAGATGAGGTTGCCCCACGCGGGAGGAGCAGACCCACCCCGAACCCACAGCCTGCGCTCACCCCACCCCGACGATGTCCCGCCACGCTGCTGTCAGCCCCCAGTTTGCACCCTGCTCCCCAAAACCGGGCAGAGAGCGCAGGCTAGAGGCTTGCGTTTCTTGAACGGGGCTGAAAATGCCTGGTTAAAAGGGGGAAAATAATATCGCTGCCGTTTACTTCCCTAAATGAAAAATGAATGCGGTTCTCTGCGGGATGCAGTTCAGCGGGGGGAATCTCCCGGGCATCTTCATGAGCCGGTCAGAGGGAACGGTCTCCGTAGAGAACGACAGAGCAGATTCTGCAAAGCACAACGGGTGTTGGGATGGAGCCTGCTCTCCACCCCGGCCGCTGTTGCGAGAAGCCGCCTGCTTCTGTCAAAAGAAATAACGAACATCTTGCCTTTTAAGATTTTTTTTTTTTTTTCCCTCTGCTATTATTCTTCTGTTTCTGTAATTCCCTTTCGGAGAAGGGGAGTTAGATAAACGCTGCCTTGGAGCCTGGTGCTGCGCAGCTCTAAAGGCAGTCAAGAAGCGGTGACACTTGGCGGTTGTCGTGACCCCGTGTGTCGGCGTCCCCGGCGCGGTGGCAGTCTGTGCAGGGGGAGGCACTCACTGCTGGAAGGAGAATGGGGCTGGTTGCTGCTGTCTGAGGAGAAACCTCAGTATTTTTATGGTTGCGTTGAAAGAAGGAAGTTAAATATGACCAGTGTTTTGATACCAGTTGAGAGATAAGAGCTGAGCCCCTGGACTCTGTTAGTGGCTGTGGTACAAGTGTGGGTGAGGGAGGAGGACTTCTGGACTCGGCCACTGTTTTGGGCTCTGCTATTGATTCTTCTTCTGTCCCTGGACCACTTTCAGAATTGCCAGAAGTGGCTGTGAATCCTGCCCCATTAGGTCTCCAGCTGGAGCTATGCTGGATTTGCCCATTTTCTCCAGAAGTCCCCAGTCCCGACAGAGCAGAAGACGGCAGCTTTGCTATACAGCTGGCTGGAGACATCCCCGATGGGGGACATTAAAAAAGGGGCCAAATAAAGCAATTTTGATCTTAACTTCCATGTAGCTAGAAAGAGTGCACAAGTAAGTTCTGCAGCTTTTCACAAGAGGATGAAGTCCTAAGGTGCTGGTTAAACTTGTTGCTGGTGTAATCCCACCGAAGCCATAGGCTTAACGCCCGTAGGTAATTTACTCTTTAGCACTGAGGTGTCTTCAAAGCCCTGCAGATAAGTGTGAAACACCATCATGACCAGAAGCTTTGAAGCTGCAGTGCAGGCGAGATCTCGGGAGTCCTGTGCTGATTAAAACTTCCTTTTTTATTTTTAAATTTTTATTTATTTATTTATTTTTGTAATTGGGTTTTATCAGGTGTGCGAGGAGCAGAAGTGCGAAGAAGAGGTCTTCCCGTTGGCCATGAATTATGTGGATCGCTATCTGTCGTCAGTCACCGTGCGGAAAAACCACTTGCAGCTTCTGGGAGCGGTCTGCATGCTCCTGGCTTCCAAGCTGCGGGAAACCATGCCCCTGACTGTGGAGAAACTCTGCATTTACACAGACAACTCCATCACGCCTCAGCAGCTCCTGGTAACCACCCCTATCTCAAAGAGCCCTCTACCTCCTCCCCAGCTCTCTTATCTCTTGCATCCTGCTACTTGGCAGCGTACCTGCCTCTGTGTCTCCTTCTGTTCTCTTTCTCCCATTTCTTCACCTTCCTCTGTGTTGCCCAACCAACCTCCTCACCTCCTTGCCTCGGCACGCGTGGTGTCTGTTGCTGGAGACCTTTCCATCCTGGGCAGCCACTCGCTGCCTGCTGCGGGAAGCAGCTTTGTCACCTCCAGGTTATAGAGAAAGTTCCTTGTGCCTTAAGTGCTCGTTGCCAGCGCGGAGCTGCCACGCCGAGCTCGCTCCCAGGCGCTGGTTTGCTCTCGAGTGACAGCTCTGGAGAACAAAGGCTCCTGTCTGCGCAGGCGGCGGGGCACGAGGCGGGGGCTGCCGCTGGGGCGTGCGGCTCTGACTTGCCCCGGCTGCGAAGGGGCACGGTGTGGGAGATGTATTTCCACACCGGCAGGAAAAGTGAAGCTTTAAGTGGAGCGTTAACCAGTAAAATGGGTGGGAGCTTTTCTGACCTGGGATCCAGCTGGCTGAGTTGTACTGGTGAGGCTGGCAGTGCCACTGAGCTGATGGAAATGAGTGGGACCTTGCTGCTGCCTGGGTCCTGCTCCAGAGTTAAAGCACTACTTTCCCTCTCTCCTCGTACGCTCAGGCAGAAGCTCTGTAGGCTCTGAAAGGCACAGCGTTTTCATGGCTGATAAAAGTTCAAAGCAAAGATCCAAACATCTGAGTTGAACTTCGCCGATGGGGGAGGAAACTGGAGAACCCCTTTTCTTGGGGGCCTTCCGTGCTGTTAGATCAGAGCCCTCAGGAGGAAACGGCCACCTCGCTTCGAGTAACAGACATCCCTGGAGACAGTTTGCCTACGAGAATTTCTCAGGGTTAGTCATCGCCGTATTAAATATCTATTTTTTTGGGTGAGTGAGATGATCTGAGTGTGATTTGTCCCCAGGGTGGGGAGTGAACCCACAAAACTTTCAGGTGTGAATCGGAAGGCAGTTCTGGTAACTGGGGAACTCTCGCATGAACGTGGTTTTTCCAAGTGCCAGTGAAGGCTGGGGAAAATCCCCTCACCTCCATACCTCTCCCTGTAGTCACTTGTGGGTGGTTGTTGCCTTAAGTAGCGCTCACGGAAAAAGTACGTGGATCGTTACCATGAGTCGCGGTGAGGGATGCGCACAAGCGCCCGTCGTTTCTCTGGATGCTGAGCTGTGGTTGTGCTGCAGCATCCTGCTGCAAGGGGCTGTCACAACGTCTTTGTGTGCAAAGGTTTTCTCCTGCTTTGTTGGTAAAGCTTCGTCCTGGAGAGCACCTTCCCATCCACAGGGATCCAGCACGTGAAGCCAATCCCAGCCTGTAATGGAAGGGTTCTTGTTGCCCCTCTGATAACGAAGGGGTTAATATTTAGCAGGAAAAAAAGGCAGAGGGGATGGGAGTTGGTATGCGTGCACTTTTCTGCCAGGCTGCCAAAAGTTGCCTCTGTTGCAGAGGCAGCAAGCTGAGCAGAAGGTGCCTGACAGTCATCTTGTAGGCGAGCAGGCCACGTTTCAAAGCATAGACAGTGCTCTCCATGCCCTCAGGAGCACGTTGTGGGGCAGTGTCAGACTCCTGTCCCTTCAGAGTGATGGATAAGCTCCCTGTCCAACAGCAACGTGGGCTGCAGGAAGGTGAACTTACTGCCAGGCTTCACCTCCATCTCCCTCTCTGATCCAGACTTTACAGGGAGTCCTGCTGCCGTCCTCCCTGCAGCCTAGGGGAGATCATCACAGCATGCTACTGATTTCTGCAGCGTGGGCTTGGGCTACGAGGAATTGGACTTGGTGGACACCTTGCGCGTATCTTCCATGGATCCCAGCTGTACTTCATTCTGATTTATTTGTTGATTTATTCCTGGTGAGGGTTTGAATCTTGAGCTCCTCTTCCAAAGGAGAACAGTTAGGAGATGTGGGCAGAGCATGTGCACCATCCCTGGAGGCTTTCCTTCACTCTCACACTGAAACACGAGTCTTTTTTTTTTTTTTTTTTTTTTTTTTTGTTCCCCCCCGAGGTTTGTCAGCAGGAAGCTGTGGCTAAGCAGTGCCACAATATTCATCTTCCCTTCTCCCTCCTCCTGGCAGCACTGGAGCGGAGATGCAGGAGGAAAGCGCTGTCTGCCGCCTGTTGCTCGCTCAGATCGTGCAGGTCCCAGTACTGGAGTTCTCCTTTCCTGTACTTTTTTCCCCGCAGGATCCCGGGACGCTGTCACGACAGGAGGCACAACCAGACAGTTCGTGTGGATCTTTCGTCGTTGTGCTCTGCAGTCAGTGTGCAGTTGAGATGGACAAGAGTGGCTTCATTTTGGGGTCAGAAGTCCTTTCTTGGAATAGCCAAAGAGTGGTTTGGGGCAAATAGGATCCCTTTTCTCTTTCCCACGGGAGTGGCCGTGAGCACCCGCAGTGGTGGGGTTTATTCCTGGTAATCGGTGCCACACAAAGAGCTGAGCAGAAGGCATCACAAACCAGCCAGAGCCCTTGAGGAGAGGTGCTGAGGCACGTGCAGACGTCTGGGCAGGAGATGCTCTGTAGCCTGTGATCTGGTGGTCATCTTGGCTTGCTTTCAGCAGACACGTAGCCCCCTTTGGAGCAGACCCTGCTCCAGTCTCCCATTGCTCCCCACTGTACAAAGGGAATGGAGATCTGAAGATAAGTGAGGGATTTGTCTTTGCTTTGGGACCTGACAAGAGTTAATACCCTGATTACAAAACCAGGGCGAGCTGCTGTTTCCCTCCTCTGTGCTAATCATGGTGATGTTACTTCTCTTTCACAATCTTGCAGTGGAAGAGGGTGGGGAGGGGAAGGGGAGCTTCTTCATCAAGGTTTGGACAATGGTGCATCCTGGCCTCTTCTTGTGGATCGGTGCCATTTCATCTCCCAGCGCGTCCTCCCCAGCCTTTCAGAGGAAGCTGGCTCACTTTCCCTGTAGGTTTGCTTCCTTCTCTTGCGGGGATGCTTGGCACCAGCTCAGTGGTTTAGGACGGACACATTTGAAACAAAATCTTGATGAAGTTATTCTAGGGAGAAGGAAATGATGCAACGAGGGACTTGTCCATTTGGAGGAAGTTGGATTTCCGTCGAGGGCGTTATCTAACCTACCTTTCTTTTGTGTTTTTTTTTTTTAATAAAGGCTTTTCTGGCCTCTGCAAGAGGGTGTTCAGCTGCTTGAAGGTTGGGGAGAGCAGTTGGAGATCACCTTGATCTGCCTGGTTTGCCCCTAAGACACTTTCTTGCCTCGAGATCTTTGACCTAAGGTCAGTTTTGCAAACTGCCAGGTATTTCCTAGCAAAGGCCTTCAGCAGGATCGAGCCACTAAACAGATAACGAAGGGAGCAGCAATGACAGCAGGCCATGAGGAGCGAAGCTAGGAGAAAGAGAGAACAGCTGAGTAGAAAGGGCTGTTCTCTTGTGATAGAGACATGGACTTTCCAGAAGTCATGCTTGTGCTTTACTGTTCTACCTTCTGCTTGTTGGATGGGTGGGAGAGATGCGACCGTTTCTGCACCTGAAGTTGGCACCGTTACCCTTGACATCCCGTCTTGAGCTCTGGTCGGGGGTTGGAAACAAACGTTTGCCCCAGATTTCCTTTTGCAAGTGGACTTTCACGGCTGCTCATTTCTGTAGCTGTGTCTCAGCTGCTGGGGAGGGTGGGTGGCCGGCAGCAACATCAGCAGCTCTTTCCACCCTCTTTTTGAGTCAGCTCGCCAGCACGACAGAGCGCAGCCTGCTCCCGCTTCGCCGGCGTCTCGTCGAGGCTGTGATAACGTAAAATGGTACCTTATCAACTCGGGTGACAAAATCGAGCGTAACTTCCTTTTCTCCTGCAGACGAGGCTGCTGCAGAGAGGAGCTGGGCTCCGGCAGCCTCGCCGGAGAGGTTTACAGAGACTCCTTGGAGGCAGAGCGGGTGTGTGGGTGTTGCTGAGGGTACAGCTCGATGTACAGGGTGACTGTCACTACATGAAAAGGAGAGAAGCCGGTGTGACTGTCACATCCCCCAGCCTGCGTTTGCAGAGCTGTAAACTGGGCAAAACCATCTCTGCTTGTGACTGGGATCTGTCCTGGTGAGCGGCTGCAGAGACGGCAGCCGTGGCTTTGAGGCTGTTCCGCTGTGACAGGGCTGGGATCGCCTTCTCGGAGCCGGGGAGGCAATGGGAAATGCTCACTGCTTTCCTTCCTTCTTTTTTTTTTTTTTTTTTTTTCTTGTGGGATGCAGCCAGGAGAGATCGAGGGAGCAAGCTCGCAGAGGCGAAGCTCGGCCGCTGCACAATTTCCAGCCCCTGGAGACGCTGGCCCAGGGTGGGGAGCTGTGACCTGGGGGATGTTACAGAAGTAGGACGTGATGTATTCCCAGTGCTGGGATGCTCGGTGGGCAGCGCTGGCAGCTTGCAGCCCTTCCACGAGGAGTGTGGGCTCCGCAGGCTGGAGAAACAAAGGAACATTTTCCACTTTCTTCCTCTCTCTCATTAGCCAGGCAGAGACTGATTCAATTAGGTGCAAAACAAAATGCCAGGAAAAGGATGTTTGCTATACTGAGCGGTGCTGCTGTCGCAAACCTGCCTTGCCCATCTCTTGCAGCCTTTTGTTCTGCTTCTTCCACAGATAAAGTGATTCAGAGATTCTGACATGCCGCTCTGAGAGCGGGAAGTCCCCAGGGTTAGCAGGAGAGAAGCGAGGAGCAGGGTGTTTTGGCAGGAGAGAGGCTTCCCTGAGCTAAATCCTGTGAGCTGGTGACAGTCCTTGGCGCCTGTCGCCTTCAGCTGGCATCTCCAGTGCCGGCGGGGTCTCGGGATCAGGCCTTTTGTAACAATGGCGTTTTTAAAAAGACGATGAACCTCTAGTAGCTTGGAGAGAGCTGCTTTTGTGCATCCAAATGGACAGGCTGTGGTCCCGGCTCAGTCCTGGTGTGGCAGGAGCCAGCTTGTCCCAGGTGAGGTCTCACAGCTGAGCTGATCTGCACCTTGGATCTTCTTAGGACAGAATGTGTCCCAGCAGGGACAGGCGCTCTTGCCACACCAGTGTGGGTGTTGTGTGCCTCTGGTGACTCCCAGGAGCTGGCTTGCAGCTCTGGGAGGAAAGGCAAGGAGCAAGAGCCTGGGTGATGCTGGGCTGGTGTCCCCTCTGTGCTCAGGAGCTCCTTTCCCAGGTGTGGTGATCCCTTCTGGGTTTGCTTCAGGAGCAGTGGTCTCCAGCTCCTCCTTTTGGCCTTCTCCCTGGCTCTGCAAAAGGGCCGCGTTCCCAGCTCGCGTGGAAAAGCCAAGCTGGAGCTGCCTCGGGCTCTGGCCCTCGGGGCAGCGACTGCCAAAGGTGTCGGCAGCGTCCTGTGCCCCTTCCCAAGAACGCGGGCTCGTGTGCAAGCGAGCAGCCAGCTTTCACAGCCTGCTGCCCTTGGCAGGTTCCAGATGGGCGCCAGGTAGGGACAACGCACAGAGCTCTCCATCGCCAGCGCCTCTTTGTCTCACCTTGCTCTGTCGCTGCACTTTAACCAGTGGCCAGCACTGCTTGGTTTTTTGGGTTGGTTTTTTTTTTGCTTCTTTCACCCAACCTTGACCTCTCATCTCTCTTCCAGTGCCCCCGTGGAACCAGGCACCCTCAGTGACCTGCACTGCGATCCTCAGGCTCTGGAGCTCATTGCTGGGTTTCTTCTTGCTTTTATCCCATGGATTTGGCTTACAAATCTAGAAAGACCAGCAGGCTGGCCATCCATATGGGAGAGCAGCAAAGCCTGCGCTAGCAAAGCGCTGCTTTCTGCTTGGAGAAGTGCAGGCTGTGAAATGGCAAATAGCACATTTGGCCTCACGGGGGGTTGGAGCAGGTTGAGCAACGCTGTTCATTTAAGCAACTCCAAACTGGTATTGTTGTGTAAGGGGAAAGAGTGTCTTGGGTTTTTTCTTTAAAAAAAAAAAAAAAAAAAAGAGAAAATGGAGATCTGCCCTTATGAAAAATCTCACTTCTTCAAATCCATCTGTTCTGGCAGCCCTTTGGCACGTCCGTGGGCAGCGTTGACCTTGTAATCCTAGACTGCTTGGAAAAAGAATAGCTGTTCTGCTGGGCTCCGAAACGGAGATACCCGATACAAATCCCAGTTCAGCTCTGTCTTTCCAGACCTGCAGCTTCATCTCCTGCGGTGTGTTTTCCTTCCCCAGCACATCTGCAGGGTTGTCACCCCCTGCTAGCTGGGAGGAGGGATGTGGGGGCCATCATCTGTGGCCTTTCTGGCGTACCTGGACCCTGTTGCCAAAGCCAGATTTGCTGGTGATCCAGAGGATGAGAGAAACTGAGGACCAGAGATCTTCATCGTGGCTTGGGATGTGGGAGAACTGGGATGGGCAGAGAGGCTTGGGTAGCTGGGTGTGGGCTGCCCATGATGTTCCTGCTGGGATGGGAAGGGAAATGATCCTTGGAAGATCCCTTTCTTGCATCTCCGGAGATGTAGCGTCAAAGCTGCCCAGCCCAGTGAGACCAGTACGTGTGTGGCCTCTGAGTTTGATTCACGTGCTGCTCTTAAGTCACAAAGACCTTGACGTTGATGACAGAGCAGAGAATTGAACGCAGAGGTCCCAAATTCTGTGCTAAGGCTCTAATTGGGGGGCTCCCCTTGCTGATACCTTGCTGGATGGGTGCTTCAGTGCCACCTGGTAGCACTGGGACTTGCTGGGTGACGATTCTGCCAAGCGTTTGCCCGTGGCTGGTTTCCTTGTCGGTGTTAGGACTAATGCCCAGAGTTAGAAGAGCCTGCGAGAGGCTGAGCAGATGAGAGGAGCAGTCTGGGCTCCAGCTGAAATCCATGGAGTGCCCCGGCCTTCCCACCATCTGTTCCCCAGCTTGCAGATTGCACAGAGACTGGCTCATGGAAGATGTTACCGAAATTTCTGTTAGATGCTTAGAGAGAGCACCGCAAGGTGGGATGGAGACATTGGCGGCCACCTGGACTCTAACAGGGAAGCACCAGTGAGCCGTGTGTCGGTGGGAGAGGTGGGCGTCAGCGTGGCTGTTCGGTGCCTCTTCCCCTGGAGAAGCTGCTGGGGACGCTCTGCTGAGCGTGGCTGGGAGCTCTCTTGGCAGAGGAGAGGTGTGATGAGTAGGAGGGGTTCTGCCAAAACGCCTGGGACCACCTCCGTAGGGCTGCGTGCCCAGTGTTTGTTGGGTTGAAGACCTCAGCACCTCCTCCCAGCCCCTGAGCTCTGCGGGGACTGGAGATCTCATCCAGGAGCTTGGGCTGCCTGGATGCAGCCCGGAAAGCTCCGCTCGGTTTCTCCCACCTCCCCTTGCCTCCAGGCGTTGTGCAGAGGGGCTGGCTGCGGAGCAGCGGTTGCCGCCGCCGGTTCACCGGCCGAGGAGCTGCTGCGGGAGGGAGCCAACGCGCTGGCCGGCTCCGAGGGGCACACAGCGGGGTGAGCTGCTCCATTCCCTTTGCTGTACTGGTGTTAGCCCCAAACTGGATTGCTTGTGGGAGCCTGGACATCAGCCTCTCCTTTCAGGAGCAGAGAAGGGTATGGGAATGGTGAGCCTGCTGCTCCTTTCTTATTTTTCCTCTGTGGGCAGCAGCCTTGCAGAGCAGAGGAGCGTTGAAGGCTCATCCCACTGCACCTTGCAAAGAAGGAACCAGATTTATCACTTCCTTTTTCTGATCTTTACTCCTGGCTTTGCAACAGCTCAAGGCTGGATTTGTGCCGTAGTCGCAGAGCAGGGACATTCCCTCTTTTCTTTCCCGACTCATGGATTGTAACATTCTGCTGTCCCTTCCCCTGGCACTGGCCTTAGCTGCCCTTGATCTGCTGAGCGTTTCTGCCTGGCCCAGCTCCGCTGAGTAACGCGCTGTCTGTCTGTCTGACTGCAGGATTGGGAGCTTCTCGTCCTGGAGAAGCTAAAGTGGGACCTGGTCTCAGTGATAGCAAACGATTTCTTGGCTCACATCCTCCATCACCTGCCGCTGCCTAAGGACAAGATGGAGCTGGTGAAGAAGCACGCCCAGACCTTTATCGCCCTGTGTGCCACAGGTGGGTGCCTGCTCCCACCAGGATGCTGGGGACAGCGGTGGGCTGGCCGCTGCAGATGGGGTGGCCTGGGCTTGAGCCAGGCTTGCTGGGTGACCTGGGGCTGGTTTCCAACGCCCTGGCTTTCTGGGGAGCTGAATTGGAGTGTTTTGCTGCTCCATGCCGTGGTTTCTATCCCTGAACGGTCCTGGGGGCTCTCGGTGGGTGCCTGAAAGGTGCCAGGACAGAGCAAAGCCATCGTGCCGCTCCTGCTGCGCAGGCTGCGACTGCGAGAGGGCGTCCAGGGTAAAGGCAGGGTTGCAGCTGAGCTTTTCTCAGCCTCGCTCTAAGTCGCTAGAGCAGCCTCCTCTTCAAGACTTCTTCTGATGAGACAGACCCGGAGAAACAGCAAAGCTTGCTGCTCTGGTGCTCAGCCTGTTCCCTGGCACTCCACCCCCATTTCTCTCTGCCAAGCTGGAGAGACACCTCTGCCTGGCTCTCTCTAGTTTTCCAGGGAAATTGCAGTCCCAAGAATTTACCATGCGCAACGGCTTCTTCTTTTTGCCCGCTGTGTCCCTGTCCTGGCTCTAGACTACACTTTTGCCATGTACCCCCCCTCCATGATCGCGACGGGCAGTATCGGAGCGGCGATCCACGGCCTGATGGTCTCCGTGAACAATTTCAGCGGCGAGGCGATCACCGAGCTGCTGGCCAGCATCACTGGCACGGAGGTGGTGAGTGTTCACGGGGGGGAACAACGGAGCAGTTCTGCTGCTGGATCTGTGGAAACCCTGCCTTTTCCTGCTGCTCGTTCTTCTCAGAGGGAGAGAAAATTGGGCTGTTCGTGATGCTGACCTTGGTTTGAGGAGCGACTAGAGATGAGCGAGCATCTCTAAAGGCAGCAGCCTTGGCTGCAGGTGGCTGCTGGCCCCCGAGCGCTGCCCGTGCAGAGCGGGGTGAGCTCGGGAGCCTTTGAAAAGCAGCACAAAGGGGAGCGGCCGGTCCCCGCGCGGGCAGGTGTTGGCGGGATCGGGTTGACGAGGTGGGATGGGGCGGAGGGAGAAGCCGGGCTCGGCATCTGCTAACCTCCACCGGTGTCTGGTTGCAGGTGCCCAGACTGGGGTGGGAAGGGGGACGGGGGCAGGAGGTGTTTCAGGATGCTGGCACAGCGGCTTTGCTGGGGACACCGGGGTGCTGGAGGGCACCTGCCTGACCCCCCACTGATTTGGGGAAGGGGGACGCTGTCAGGCTCCCCGTTTCCAGGTCGCTCCTGCTGCAGCGAAGTAATCAGGAGCCTTTCTTCTGCCAGGGGCCCCTTTTGATCTTTTCTTCTGCCTGAGCGCTAACACCGGCAGCCGGGCGCGGGGTTGGTTACAGTCCCCCGACAGCAGTGCCGGGAATTGGAAGAGGCGCTGGTGCCGCAGCGGGTGGGAGGCTGCGACGGGGCTTTGTCCAGGCAGCGAGGGGACGGGCAGGAGGGCGTCCTGATCTATTTGTGCGGCTTTAATTTTTTTTTGTTGTTGTTTATTTGTTTGTTGGAGCCTTTTTAAAGAGAGAATCGCTGCAGCCAGCTGCTCTCAAGCTGCTGCGGTGAATGGGGCAGGGGCTGAAACCTGCTCTGGGTTGGGGCTGGCGGGGGGAACAGGTGGGAAGCAGGGAGGGCACCAGCGAGGGAGGGGAGCCGAAATGGAGCCTAGCATACCTCTGCTCCCCTCCAGCCCGCTCCCCTCCCTCCTCAGCCCGGAGAGGGCAGCTGTTCTGCCCCACAACCTGCCCGGGTGCGAGGTGCAGCACGACCAGCCCCTGCCCAGGCACAGCCACGGCAGAGGGGAGCCCTGGGGCTGTGCCCACAGCGGTGCAGGGCTCCTGGGGGAAGCACCCGGTCTCGGCCTCCTGTGTTTGTGGTCTTGATGCTTCTCCCCGAACCTGGCATCGCAGTGTCCCCTGGCTGTGACTCGGTTTCCCCTTTGGCTCAGCACTGGAGGGGCAATCCCCTTCCCGCAGCTGCTGGGGGTGCCGGGAGTCTGCGGGGACGGAAGGGGACAGTGGCGCAGGGCTGTGCCGTCGTGCTGAGGCTGGCTTGGTGCTGGCTGTGACAGCACTTCGGGTGAGGCTTGGAGCTGCTCTGGACCAGTCCCCATCCCTCACAGAGCAGGATCGGACCCACTGGGTATCTCAGCCAGAGGTCTGCGGCACGGCTGCCCTGCGGAGCAGGGGCCACACAGGCTGGGGCAAGCCAAGCTGCCTCCTGGGCAGCCCCTAAACCCCCAAGGCTTTGTCAGCTGGCAAAAGAGCCTGGCTGCGTGTGGCCACGCCGGCTTTTAGCATCTCTGCCGAAATCGCCGACGGAGAGCGCGGGGACGGGCTGGCCGGGGCACGAGGCCCTGCAGCGAGCTCACCTCGGCGCTGTGGGCGGGCGGGCTGGAGGCTGCGCTGACGGGAAGCGGCCTGGGGAAGGGGAGGTGGGTGTTGCTATTTTTGCTCGCCACATCCTCTGTCAGTTTCTAAGAATCGGTGGCGGATTCCTGGTAAGAGATTTCGGTGTACGACAATATCCAGCCAGCGCGCGCGCGGCCCCGCAGTGTCCAGCTCGGCTCTGGCCGCCGGGTGCGAAATGCCACCTCTGAGCCCTCGGCGAGAGGCGAGACGCGGTGCAGGAGCCGGGCTGCACCCGCTGGTGATGCCTCCCGTGGCTCTCGGTGCCTCGTGGTGCTCTGGTGTTGAGGTGGAGGAGTTTCCTCCTCTGATTACCGCTTGTGTGGGGAGAAAACGGAGGGGAATTTGCTGTTATTACAAGTGATACGCTGCTGCTCGCAGTCCCCTGTTCCTGTTCCTGGGGCTGGTGCGTCCCCAGCACTGGGTGTCCTGGCGAGGTGCGGGTGAGCGGCGCGGGGCTCCGTAGGGGGAGAGCAGGAGGGTAAAAGCCTCAGGAGGAGCTACATGGCCTCAGCATCGTTCTCGTAATGACTGAGAGGGTCAAGTCCAGCTGCCTTTGAGATCCCCAAAGCGCTGGACTGCGCGTCAGCCAGGGCACGCAGTGGGGATTCACCTTGTCCTGGCTGGGAGGCCTGGGATGTAGGATCTGGGAGAGGCCGGCGGGGCTCCAGGGTCCTCGCCCGGCTGGCGCTCGTGGCTCTGGGAAGCCTTGGCTGTTGGGGTTGACAGCAGCCTGCGCAGAGCTGTTCTGCTCTGCCCCCTCGGTCATCAGCGGCAGCCGACCGCCCTGACGCTGAAATCACACGCTGCGTCCGGGCACGAGCCCGGATGCTTTGGGAAGCTCCGCTGGGCACGTGTCTTCCTCGAGGATGCGGTCAAGCAGGGAGGTGGGGAGAAGACAACCAGAGCGTGGGGCTTCTCCTGGGGAGGGGCCTAAAGCACAGACGAGCTGGAGATGACCCTCGTCGGAGAAAGGCTCCTTTGTCTTGTGTATTTAGATGCTCCAGGGGCCAGAGACGCAGCCCAGCAGCTGCTCAGAGCTATTTATAAGGCTCCCACCTCTGAGCGGCAGAGAACTGAGGCCTCTTGTCTCGCTCCCTTCCCGCAGGACTGCCTGAAAGCCTGTCAGGAGCAGATCGAGGCGGCTTTAGCAGAGAGCCTGAAACAGGTGTCCCAAACCCAACAGGAATACAACGCCGCCAAGACTGCGTCTTACCTGGCCAGCCAGCCCACCAGCACGCCTACAGACGTCACAGACATCAACCTGTGACCAGCCTCCCCTTCCCGAGAGCCGCCCCGCCCCGCCGCGGCAGGACCTCGCCCTGGACACCCAAAAGTCGCTGCATCCCACCTACCCATCCGTCAGCCCGCTCCATCCGACACCTCCCGAGGATTTGTTCCGCTCGCTGGGAGCGCAGAGCAGGATCCGCGCTCGTTTGGCGGGCTGGCGGAGCTCGCTGCTGCAGGTGGCCGGGGTGAAGCGACCGTTTTCGTGGTGGCAGGGCGCAAGAATAGCTGGGGAGGGGGAGCAGGACCCGACGTGAAGTTGTAAAATGTTTCTCAGTTCGCGTTCCTCGTAGCCCGGCCGGCCGCTGTTCGCCGTCTCCTCGGGGCCGTTTACCGTGACGACTTCCAGCCCCCGCGGGGGCCATCAGTCATGGACAGCGAGCCTCTTGCTCTGGTCTGTGACAAAAATCCTTAAAACCCCCAACCTCCCTCCTGGGGCTGGGGCGCTGCGGGCCCGCGTGGCTCACGAGAGAAGAAGGCGGTGTCCGGGAGGAGGGAGCAGGTGCTTGTTGGCCCCTTGGTCCCGATTGCTTCCTGCCAGATCGCTGGGGCTCTGGGGGGGTTGGCGTGGCTGCTTCTGCTCGGAGGGGAAACGCGTGGCTTGTTCCTTGTTGCCGTTCGATTTGGGATATGCGGGTTTTTGGCTTGCTTGGGGGACGTGCTCCCCGTCTGTGTGGACGGTCGAAGTCCTTCCATCCCACGCAATCCCCTTGGCTTTCCGCTGCCCCACTGAGGCTGCTTAATTTATTGCTAACTGCTGGGAAATGGGGAGGGAGGAAGACTTTGCTGTTCCTTGGTGTGGGGCCTGGATGCTGGTCTCCTCTCCTTCCGAAAGAGTGCCTTCACCCTTTGTCCCCTTCCCTAGCTCCCTGGGCCACGGGAGACTCTCATTTGGAAGCTGGTTGGTTGTTGTTTTTTTTTTTTTTTTTTTAGGTAGCTTAGAGATCAGACTAAGTTTTAAGAAATACATTTGAATGTGCTGCTATAGTCTGAACTGCATCTTCCCCCCTCCGAGGCAGGGATCTCGGGTCGCGTTCAGGAGGGGGCTGCGTTGCACGTGTATCCACGGGGGTCCGAGTTGCGTCCTCATCGCGTGGAAAATCTGCTGCGCACTCGAGTTGAAAAGCGATTACTGCATTTTTGTATTGTTGTTGTTGATCCCGTCTGTTAGTTTTTATAAAAAGTGGTTAAAAAAAAAAAATAATAATGCTGCTTTTCTAAGAGGAAAAACCATTAAATAGTAGAATTGTATTAACCAGGAGAAGCCAGAGAGACTCTGCAGGGATGGGAGGCAGACTCTTGCTGCTTGGTGACCTCTGGACACGTGGATCTGTGGCTGTTGTCCTCCTGTGGGGGAATATGGAAAAGGAGGTAGAAATCTTCCTTGTTTTGGATGCCACTAGAAACAAAAGTCTTATCAGGTGGAAAAAGATGGGGCTGCTGTTCTTCCACTAGCCTGACTTGTCAGGAAGAGCCATCTGCCGCTGACTCCTGCTAGCCGGGGGGCCGGGGGGCGCGCAGAGCCTGTCTGTACAAAAAGAATTTTTTTTTTTTTTTTTTTATATTATAAATGAGTTTTAATTTAAGAGAAAACTGGTTTGGTGTTCCCAAGCAAGAGTCCCGCTGCTGGGAGAATCAGAGGACCGTATGACGTTGCAATAAAGTATTTTAAACAAGCGTGAACGCCTCAAGGCTGTCCCTGCGTGATCTGCTCCGCGCTGTGCCCTGGGCAGCCCGGGGGGGACCTCGGCCTCCCCTTCCCTCGCCTCTGCCCCAAATCGCTCTGGGTGGGACCCCGTCAGCTGGGGGATCCCCTCGGGCCGCTCCCGGGGCCGCAAGAGCGGGATAAAACGGGGAGCGGGCAGGCAGGACGCCCCCAGCCCCGCTGGGAGGTGGAGAGGAGATGCTGCAGCGCCGAGGGGACGCGTCGCGCTCGCCGAGGCCCCGGGGCAGCTCGCGGCCGGCGGTGGGTGAACGTGGAACCGAGCGCCTTCCTGCAGGCAAGGAGGGGCCCGCTTCGCACCCCCGGCAGCTCTGAAGCCGCTCGGCGCCGCGGGCTGACGAGAGCGCGCTGGGTGCGCTGCGCGAGCCCGGGCTATCTCTGGTGCTCGTCAGCTTCTGGCTTCTTTAAAGGAAGGAGATAAAATCCGGAAGCCAAGGAAAAAGGCGCTGCGGTGTGAAACCAGCCAGGCTTTGCGTGCCGCTCTGCTTCGCGTGGCGCCAGCTCGGAGAGAAGCGAAGAGGAGGCAGCTGCCCTCAGCACAGCCTGCTGCCGGAGGAAGCCGCAGGGGCTTTTCTCCGTGGGCTGCACCAGCAGGACCTCGTGCCGGTTTGGGGGGGCAAGGCCGGGTACGCGCAACACGCAAACCCTGCGGCGTCATCGTCGGCAGTTCCCCGCGGTAAGCGCAGCGCCTCGTGGGCCGCGGGAGGAGAAGCCCCCCGTGGGGTTTTTCCAGCAGAGGTGGCTCGTGTGAGCAGGCAGTTGCCACAAGCAGGCCAAGCACGTGGCCTCGATGGCCAGCGGTGCGGGGCTTCACCAGCCTCGCCGCGTACAGGTGCACCCAGAGGGGCAGCCAGTGTTTTGGGACAACCCCGGGGGGCGGCAGGCGTTTTGGAGGCAGGGTGGTGGTGGGGACGGTGCCGGGCAGGCTGCCAGCGCTGCTGGGCTGCTCCTGCCCTCGCCTCTGCCCGCGCACACGCTCGCCGTGCTCTCCCGGCTCGGGCCCCGCTGCCGGCCAGCGGCAGCTGCCGTGGGGCAGCTTCGCAGCCGCTCCTGCCTGCCAAGCCCTCGGGAATCCCCCTGGCACCAACAGCAGCATTTCCCCTCCACCCCCCAGCGAGGTTTTGGGCTCTGGGAACAGCACAGGGCGCAGGGTGAAGCCCCCAGCCGGGATATGGGGAGGGAACGGGGGGTGCAGAGGGGTCCCCTTCTCCCTTCGCGATCTGGGGACAGCACCGGCAGCGCAGACTCTGTCTCCAGCTCTGCGAGAAGCCCGGGGCTGGTGGCTTTGCTCTGCCACCTGCTGGGGACAGGACAAGGTGGGGAGGGGACAGGGCAGGACCGCGCACCGGTGCCACCACAGAGAGGTGCAGCTGTGGGACAGAGCCACCCCTGACGGACGGACGCGGCTTGGGTTTTATTTTCCAGCAGAGGAACGAGCCAAACCCTCCCAGGCGCCGGTGGCACCAGGTTCCCAGGCGGGACAGGGGCTGCCCTGCTCAGTGACGAGCAGCGCAGGGAGCACGGTCCAGCTCCACGGGCACGGCCTGCCCCCGGCGCCCGCTCGGAGCAGCAGGATCCTGGGACGGATGCTCCCGCACGCCTCCCTCACGCACCAGGCTCCCCATTGCATCCGGCAGCGTCCCGGGAGCAGGTCAGGCTGCGGCTTTTCCCTGCCTCTCCCTGCTCACTCCATGGCCACGGGCGGCTGTCCCTCCACATCCCGCGTCTTGGAGTTCACCAGCTCCCTCCGGATCTCCGGCGAGATCTGTGGATGGCTGTGGAACTTGAGCAGCTCGAGCAAAGCCTCCTTCTGCTCCGAGGAGAGGTCCTCCTTGTAGCGCTGGGCGAAGGCCAGGAAGCTCTGGTGCCACAGCACGGGCAGGACCCGCTGGTCCGTGCGGAAAGCCAGGAAGTGGAAGACGAGGGCATCCACCACGCGGAAAGGCAGGGCGTACTTCTTGTCGATGAGCAGCCGGAGGAAGATGCTGTTGGCGCCGCTGTACTGCATCTCGGCGATCTTCAGCATGGCCGCGCTGCGGGGACGGAGGGAGCACCGAGGTGAGGGCAGGCCAGGCAGGATGAATTTGCCAGACGCAAAGATGAGAAACCCAGCGCTGAATCTCAGCCCCGGAGGGAGCAGAGCGAACCCCCCACCTCCAAGACGCCAGAGAGGCTGAGGGACAGATCCGAGGCGTTGCACCAGCACCCTAAAGGAGAACCTCTGCCCCCCCACAGCCTCCCAGCGCGTTACCTGGAGTGGAGGACGGGGATGGAGCACTTGGTGAGGATGCTGCCGACGATGACGGCTTCCCGCAGCGTGCAGGTCCCCGACTCGCAGAGGGGGATGAGGATCCCTGCGGAGGGGGAAGAGTCAGGCGCTGCCTGTCTTAATTGCACAGGCAGAACCCAGTCACTAAGTCGCTGCACCTCCTTCACGTCTCCTCCTCCCCCCCGAGCCCAGAGAGCCGCACCGCGCAGGGGACAGCGCACCGTCACGCTGGGCAGCGGCACACAACGCGTGCCCTTGCTGGCGAGAGGCCACCGGCAGCCCTGCAGGGAGTCCCCTACCTTTGAACCAGGCCGCTGGCTTGAACAGAGCCTTCTTCAAAGCCATGTAGAGGTGAAAATTGAGGCGTTTGTACTCGGCGATGTCATCCCTGACCCGTGGCAGCAGCACCAGGTTGTAGAACCGCTGGGCCATCCTCTCTTTCAGGTTGGAGGAAAATATCCTGGGAAAAGGAAAGTGCAAAGCAAGGTGTGGAGAAAGGAGGCCAAGCGGGGGACAGGTTGGTATCTTGTGAGTCTGGTTCCAGTTATGGAAAGAAAAAGCTAAAAAATCCCACATCAGCATCTCCCAGAGATAGAATCACAGAACGGTTTGGGTTGGAAGGGACCTTCAAAGCCCATCCAGTCCAACCCCCTGCCAGGAGCAGGGACATCTCCAACTGCATCAGGTTGCTCAGAGCCCCGGCCAACCTGGCCTGGAATGTTTCCAGGGATGGGGCATCCACCGCCTCTCTGGGCAACCTGGGCCAGTGCTCCACCACCCACAGTGTAACAAATTTCTTCCTTTTGTCCAATCTGAATCTACTTCCCTGTTTTAAAACCATGACCCCTCGTCCTGTCACAGCAGGCCCTGCTGAAGAGTCTCTCCCCACCTTTCCTGCAGCCCCCTTTGGGCACTGGGAGCCGCTCTCAGGTCTCCCCGGAGCCTCCTCTTCTCCAGGCTGAGCAGCCCCAGCTCTCCCAGCCTGGCCCCACAGCAGAGCTGCTCCAGCCCTCTCAGCATCTGCGTGGCCTCCTCTGGACCCTCTCCAACAAGATGATCTTACCTGGTGGCTTGGTACATGGCAGCTGCTGTCCACGTCTCCGGCTCTGTGATGTAGAGGATCTGCTCCCAGTTGGACAAGGCAGGAATTATTTTAAATGCCTTGGGGAGTTTCCCGCTCCTGTATTTGGACAGCACCTTAAAAGACAAGGATACAGGCCAGGCTGCGACAAACGGGCACTGCCAGCAGGGCTGCAGGACTTGTCTCATGACCATGAGAAAGCTGTCCCCTCCTTTAGCATCTCTGGTAAGAAAGGACTATCCCGGGCTCATCCTCAGCACAGTGCTCAGGAGATTGGCCCAGAGAGTTTCTGAGTGACGTTCAGTGACCGATACCACGCAAAGCGCAGGTAATCCACACAACTGCCTGTGCTGAGTGAGGAAGGGGACTCTGAGGGAGAGATGGGGCAGAGGTGGTGGCTGTGGGGCTCAGCGCGGTGTTTGCTGGGCCCCGGCGCAGAGCAGCTTTGGCCTTACCTCTCTGACCCCCCTGTAGACCTCCAGGACGCGGGGATCGAGCTGGGGCATGGGGCAGCCCGATATCTCCGACAGCGCCGTCTCCACCTCCGTCTGCTTCTCTGTGATCTTCTCCATGATGATGTCTGCCAGCGTGCGCCTGGGCGCAGCGCGGGAGAGGTGTGAGGCAGGGGCCGCGCTCTGGAAAGCGGCAGCCGCTGCCCCATCCCGGCCCCTTTCTCCCGCCGCGTCCTCACCTCAGCGGCGGGTTCTTGTTCATGAACATCTCGATGGCCTTCTCGTCCTCGGGGTCCACAGCCACCTCTCCGCAGTACTCCCCGCTCCGTCCTGCCGCCGCTGCCGCCTTCTCCAGCGAGGGCCATTCCTCATCATCATCATCATCGCCCTCCGACTCCGAGCCGGGTACGGCCGGGCCTGCGGGGGAGCGGCGCCGGCTGAGCCCGGGGCCCTCGCACCCTCGGTGCCCCGGGGGTGGGCTGGGGGCGGAGGGGGGGACTCACCCAGCGCCGTGCTGCGCTGCTTGGGGCCGGGGCCGGGGCCGTGCTCGGCCTCCAGCTCCTCCTGCTGCCGCCGCGCCTGCTCCAGGATGCGCCGGGAGAGCCGCGCGTCCACATAACCATCGCCGCCGCCATCCTCTTCCTCCTCGGCCCGGCCCCCGCGCCGCTTCCCCCGCGCCGTGGGCCGCGGGGCCGCCTCCTGCAGTATCTGCTCGGCCAACGGCAACGCGGGCCCGGGCCCGGAGCCCCGCGCCCGCCGGGCCTTGGGCATGGCGGCGGGGCCTGGGGGAGGCCGCTGCTCCCGCCCGCGCCGACCGCGAGTGCGCGCTGGCCCCGCCCCTTCCGGCGGAGCTTTCCGTGGCGGCGGGGCGGGCGGGCGCAGCATGGGGGTCACCTGGTGAGAGCGGGCGGGCGGGCGCGGTGCGGTGCGGTGCGGTGCGGGGCTCCCCGCCGGGGACTGGGGGGGAGAAGCCGCCGGTCGGGCCCGGAGTCTGACTCCCCTCTCTGGATGTCTCCGGTTTCAGCGTAGCGCAGGTGCCGGTGGCGGAAGGGAAGAGCGTGCAGCAGACGGTGGAGATCGTGACGAGGAAACTGGAGCTGCTGGGAGCCGAGAAACAGGGAACTTTCTGCGTGGACTGCGAGACCTACCACACCGCCGCCTCCACCCTCGGCGCGCCAGGTCCGGGGGGTCCGGGGGGGCTGCTGGGGACCCCCCGCTGCCGGCTCCCCGCCCTCCCCGCCCCGCCACCGGGGTCCGGGGGGGCTGCTGGGGACCCCCCGCTGCCGGCTCCCCGCCCTCCCCGCCCCGCCACCGGGGTCCGGGGGGGCTGCTGGGGACCCCCCGCTGCGGGCTCCCCACCCTCCCCGCCCCGCCACCGGGGTCCGGGGGGGCTGCTGGGGACCTCCCGCTGCGGGCTCCCCGCCACCGGGGTCCCGGGGGGGGGGGGAGCTGCTGGGGACCCCCCGCTGCCGACTCCCCGCCATCGGGGTCCCGGGGGGGGGAGCTGCTGGGGACCCCCCGCTGCGGGCTCCCTGCCCCGTCACCGGGGTCTGGGGGGGGGGGGAGCTGCTGGGGACCCCCCACTGCGAGCTCCCCGCCACCGGGGTCCCGGGGGGGGGGGGGGGGGGCTGCTGGGGACCCCCCGCTGCGGGCTCCCCGCCCTCCCCACCCCGCCACCGGGGTCCGGGGGGGGCTGCTGGGGAACCCCCGCTGCGGGCTCCCTGCCCCGTCACCGGGGTCTTGGGGGGGGGGCTGCTGGGGACCCCCCACTGCGGGCTCCCCGCCACCGGGGTCCAGGGGGGAGCGGCTGGGGAACCCCCGTTTTTTGGGGGTTTTTGGTTTTTTGTTTTTTGGTTTTTTTTTTAAATACTGCGTCTGTCCCAGTTGCTTTGGAGGCTGCGTTTCGCTCTGGAGAGGGTGGGCAGCGCGGCTGTCCGCTGTGCCCGTCTCCGGGAGGGACAGGTGGTGGCTCCCGGGGCAGCAGGGAGCAGCTCTGGGGGGGTTCGAGGCGTGACATGACCCAGCTGTTTCCAGAGGTTGTGCTCAGAGGATCCCAAATCCCCTCTTGGCATAGCACGGCTCAAAGGTATGGCATGGCCTGCTCATCTGAGGGGCTGTTCCAGCCTCTTTTTTTTTTTTTTTTTTTTTTTTTTTCTCCTAAACACCAGGATTTTCACAACATTTAAAACGGCTCGTGTGACCGCGGCTGCGAGGGTCAGCGCTGAGCCCGCGCGGCCTCCGGGCTCTGCTCGGCCAGTTTGCCCAGACAGATCCATTTTTTTTTTTGCTGCTTTTTCTGCAGCTGGAACTCGCACGGCTACACCCGTGGAAATGCTTTGTTGATCTACGTGGATAAATGAGAATTTTTTTCCAGCTTTTTAAAGCACGGTACAAGCCAGGCGCGTCCTCTCTGGACATCCTATTTTCCAGAGCGTGTCCCAGCACCCACTCACCCACCAGTCCTGCCGGATGTTTCTTTAAAGCACAGACGAGCACAAGATTGTTGGTTTTACAGCCCAAATACTCTTATTTCAGGGCAGACGGGCAAGCTGATGTACGTGATGCACAACTCCAAATATCCCCTCAGCTGCTTCGCTCTCTTTGAAAACGGTCCCTGCCTCGTAGCGGATGCCAACTTTGATATCCTCATGGTGAAGTTGAAAGGCTTCTTCCAAAACGCCAAGGCCAACAAGATAGAGAGCCGAGGCACCCGCTACCAGTACTGTGACTTCCTGGTGAAGGTGGGCACCGTCACAATGGGGCCCAGTGCCCGCGGGATATCTGTGGAGGTAAGAATCACCTTCGAAGGCTGTGAAATACAACTACAGGCAGGGAAATGCCATGTTGTTGGAGGCAGGATGAGAAATCTTGAGTCCCCATCCTTTCTGTGTCTCAGCTGTGTTGCTCATTGCCGGTAGTTTGTCTTGCGTGCGTTCGTGTACGCGGCTGGCAGGGAATTTATCGCCTTTTCACGAGAAGGTTTAATTCAGGCAGGTACTCTGGGGCTCAGCTGCAGCTACAGAAAAGCCCGTCATTGAAGTGCCAATAAACAAAACCTTGAAGGGATGCTGTCAAACTAAAAAGCTGCTTAAAGTCCTGATGCACAACGCTAGTAGCACACTTCAGGCTGATAAGCGTACCGGGGGAGCAAAACCTCTTCAGCTCCTGATCTGATGCTGATTCGGGTTTTGTTTGCCTTCCCCATCTCGAGCAGACACGGCCCCGGGAGAGCAGGGCCCTCCTGCCCCAGGTTCTGCTCACGCAGCGTAGAGATGGTCCTCTCCTCACCGGAGAGCTTTTGCAGGCCTCAGCCCTACCCTGCGGCGTGCCGACCTGGATTGCTGCCCCGCGGGGCGCACCGCGGGCTCCGAGCCTGCCGTTGAACTGCTTCCGCGCTCTCCGCTCCGTGCCGTGACTGCCGCTGAGGACCGAGAGCGTCGGTTGCCAGCTGCCAGTGGGTGTTTCACGGGGTGAAGGCTGGGCCGAAGGGGTGTGGGAGGATCTAGGAAGGCATTTGAGGAGACGGTTGGCTGAATGCAAGGGCGAGTTGAAGCCTCACAGGCTGCGGGCAAGCCTCAGCTGGGCTGAAAAAACATCTCAGAAAAAGATAAGGAGCTGGGTTGTGCTGGTGTGGGAACGGCAAAGCAGAGTAGGTCAGGCTCCAGACATCTAGATACACTAGTGCCTAGCAGTCTTCAGGACAGCTGAGAATTAGGCGCTTAAATGTCCTTCAGAATCAGAGCTTACGCTTTTCTAAACGCACAAATCCTATTAGCTGATACACAATTAATAATCACGCTGCGTCTGCTCAGGCAGGTGTTCCCAGCCAGCAGGGAGGAGGATTGAGAAATGGCTTATTTCTTCACTACAATAAACACAGATGTTGTAGTGTCAGCCTTGCTGTTGACCCAGGGTTAAACAGAAGCTTGTTTTACCCTAAACTGGAGTTCAGTACCGGATCTGCCAGGCCATCTGGCTGCTTCTGGTTTAGTTTAGTAGTTTTTTCAGGGTTTGCAGTAGGACCTACTCCTGATTTGGGAACAGACTCGTGTTTAGTAAAATGTTTCAAGTCCGTACATCCCAAGGCTTTTTCCAGTACACTCCTGAAACACGTCACAGCCACGCGTGTCGTCGACCTGCCAGCATGCAGGAATGAAGTTTGGTTTTGGACGGGGGAAAGTTCATGTGGCATTTGAACCCGTGTTCCAAGAGCTCCGCTCTGGGGGATTTAAGAAAAACGGTGCCCGTACATTTTACCTTCCCTTTTGAAAGGGTTACTTGCATGTTGCCAGCATGTCCTGTTCATATATATTTGTCCATCCTTGTTATATACTAAATATTCTCAGATGTTTTTATGAAAAGCATTCTCTAGTGGGGCAGAGAGAGGAAAGCGCGTTGCCTCCTGCGTGGTTATTGCCCCTGCCGTGAGCGTCAGGGCTGTGTTTTCTGTTGCTAGGTGGAATACTGCCCCTGTGTGATAGCCAACGACTGCTGGAACCTGCTGATGGAGTTCATGCAGAGCTTCATGGGGAACCACGCTCCCGGTATCCCGTCCGTGTTCGGCACCAAGCACGACAGCATCTACAGCCCAGCGGACACGATGGTGCAGTACATGGAGCTGTTCAACAAGATCCGCAAGCAGCAGCAGGTGCCTGTAGCAGGGATCAGGTGAAAGGATTCCCTGGAGCCCGGCTTAGAGCGACCGCATCCTCCTTTCTGCCTGCCTGTGTGGATCAGGAGTCCCTCCGAAAAGCAGCACCGGAGGCAGCCCAAGGTTGTTTTTTTTCCTTCTCAATCTCTTTCCTCTGTTTGAAAGCAAAAGTTTTGAACGCTATGCATATTTCTTGTCCTCCTTGGTTTTGAGCGCGTCTGGGATCGGGCCCGCGGTTCTGATGGTTCTTTGTGCCGTGCGTCATGCAGGGGACTGCTGCTCGTTGGCAGAAGGAGGGAAAAGGAGAAATTCCATCCAAATGCGTGCAAGGGCAGAGATTCCTTACCTGCAAACAGCTACATGAGAGACTTGTTAATTTTTTTTTCTTTTTTTAGATATCCTCGTGAAAGAGTCGTTATTTTTTGTCAAAATAAAAAGCTGTGTTTTGTGAGGAGATTGAGTCTTTCTGCACAGCAAGTGTTGTGCTGCTTTGTTATTGTTTATTTACAGCTTTTGAAATTTTCTGTTGCGTGGAGACAATTCTTCAGCAGAGTTTTATCTCTGATTTGGTTCAAGAGCTTTATTCCCCTGAAGCAAATTAATTTCCCTGTGGCAAAATCTAGAGGAATTCTTGCATTCCTATTATGGGGTATGTTCTTAGTTTGTCTTCATCTTTTATATCTGATGGGAGTATTAAAATCTACCTCTCAGATGATACCAATGATAAATAAATAAGCCTGGCAGGAGCCCTCTCATGCATTGGAAGAGAATACCACCTGCTTTATCTCATTGTTTGAAAGGTAGGTAATAAATATCCTGTCCCTGCACACCATTTCTCATTTGAGAAATCCTGGTGACTTCAGCAGATTTAATGGAGTAAGGAAGGATTTGGGGAATAAGTGCCAAAAATTTATCATAAGACTTAACAACGTGATATCACTTGAATATTTTTTTAGGTGGTGATTTATTTTTACAGCAGGAAAATGAGGAAAATCAGATCCCTTTTGAGCTCGCTCTCCCCTTGGTTTTACTTGTTTGGTATCTATCTGGCTTGCAGCTGTAATTTTTTTTTCTTCTCCCTGCTCAGAATACACAGAAACACCCTCACTCAGCCACCAACCTTTGTGCTGAGCTTCCTTCACGGTCCCTGGGAAGGCTGCGCGTAGCAGGGTTCCAGCTCTGCAGCCCGTGTCCCGGCCAGAAAGGGCAGTTGTAGAGAAGGTCTAAGGGTGGTTTTAGGAAGGGAGATTTGCAAGAAGGACAGTGGGTTCCTCGTGAAGAGGCAGTGCTCTCAGAAAATATTATTGGTTCCTTGGGTCTTGGAGAGTCTGAAGAGCAAGTAAAACAGAAATAGATTTCTCCTTGATAGATTTTTTTATTTTTTTTCCTTCTGAAGCAGGAAGTTTTGTTACTTGATTTGCTGACTGGTGCAGAACTAGTTATTTAGATATGACTTCTTTGTGATTATCATTTATACCTGCAAGCCTAATTAACTGTTAGAGTGCCCAGAGCTTTTAGTTGTGGGCATTTAATAAATTTAATCAGCACTGGGTCCAGAAAGATCTGGTTAATGAGCCATAATAAATGGCATAGTATATCATAAGTGTGTTAGAAATTCCAACATGCTGAATATACTGAATTTTTGCAACTCTTAGCTCCAGTTCATGACATGTGCACTGACTTCAGTGGGACTATTAATTTTCAGTGATGAAAATTCAGTGAGACTGACCTGCTGTCATTCCACATAGTGAAGTTTGGCTGGGAAAACTTAAGAAAACAAACTCTAGTCTTTGTAGGAACAGTTATTTTTGTCCTGTTTCCCTTTTTAAGTTTTATGGTTAAAAAAAAAACCAACCCTTTTAATGACCAGATTAGTCATGCTGGATGTTGCTAATGCTTTATCAATTCCCGAAAGATGCATTCTGTAACCAGAGATGTCAAAACTCTGGTCATGTGTCTTAAACACACAGAAATGTGTGCTGGAATCTCTGGGGACTTCTGTGCTCTTATTAATACATCGTACTGTTCCTAGAGTAATAAAATGGGACCCCTTGAGCTACGTTCTGCCTTCAATTACACCATTCCAGCCGCTGACGTCAGTAGGTTACCGCGCGTGCAAGGATGGGTAGGATTTAGCAAAAACGTCTCTTGCTGCAACTGCATTTTGTGGATGAGGGGATTGGCTGCCCCACGTGAGGGGCTGCTTTTCCTCTGGGGCTTTTTACTTTCTCGATGGACAAAATGACTGTTTTTCAGTCTTATTAGCGGCAGTAATCCTCCTCAGTCCACCCCCTACCCCCCAGCATCGATACGGCAGGTTAACGTGGCTTCGAACACGCTAGTCTGCGTCTTAACAAGTCTTCAGGGGGCTTTCAATTGTGTTACGTTAATGGATTGAGCCAGTGTAATTGAAAACCACCCCAATTTTGCCTGTCAAGGCATGGTCTGGAAGGTGGTTTTCCTGTTGCTCCCCAGTGTTTTCTCAGAAAATGGAAGATCTAGAGGGACAGGCTGCCAAGCTGTAGCCCTGTACCACTGTAGATCCTTTTTTTTTTTTTCTGCTTCTGCACCTCAGAAATCACTGGCAGTTCTGTTGCTTTCTGTGAGTTCAAGCCTGGCCCAGAGGGGACTGGGGATCTCGGGGACGCCTGTCTCACCCTTGCATCCTTACAGCTTTCCCCTTCCTAGCTCTAAGTAGAGGCTGGGTGGTGTTGCCAGGGTCACCAACGCTTCAGTGGCAGAGAGTCCAAGTCTCACTGCCACCCTGGGGATACTGTGGGCTTTTGTTCTGTTTTGTGCTGTGGCGTTTTTTATGAGGAAGTACTTACGTAGCAGCTGCACCCTGCTAAGCTTTACAAAGAGAGTGAGGACATCAGGGCCTCTTTAATTTTCAGTTTTAATTCTTAGCAGACGTTACATACTGAGGGCTCATTCCAATGGGGAGCTGTTGGAGAGCTGAGAAGTGTGTGACTGTGGATTTCTGTGCAGCTATGGGTTTAAAACAGAGCAGGCAGCGGTCAAAAAGGGAAGGTGTAGAGAAAGGACAGCAAAGCTCACAGAAGTGGAATTTGTGGGAAGGCTGGCTGGTGAAGGAGCTCACAAGACCACGAGGCTGTGGAATATCCTTGTGCCGTGGCAGAAGAAAGCAGGCTCCCACCTGTCGCAGTAAATTGTGGTGCTGTGCCTCAAAACTTACTGGGAAAAGATGGAGCAGGGGGGTTGAACACTTTGTCCCTGTGCAAAGGAGCTGTGTCTGTGCCACCACTGACCTGTGCTTTCTATCATCAGCGCCGCGTGGTCCACGACTGCTTCCTTGCAGCTTTGCCCTGGCTCAGTGCTGCCTGGACCGTACCTCCTACAGGCTGCAAAAAAAAAAAAAAAAGTGAGTTATCCCTCTGGGTGTGGGTGACTCCCAAGTGTGGCTGCCCTTTCCTGGGGACAGGCTTCTCCCCCGTCCTCAGTACTGATGTCCCTTTGTCTGACAAAACCCTGGCCAGCCCCTGCACTGCGGTGACAAGCGTGTGACCTAGGGGCCTTTGAGTGATCTCTGTCAAGGGCCACTGTGGCTCAGGGGCCCATGTCTGTGTGCCATCAGTGCTGTTTGGCCCCGTGGGGCGCCCACCTCTGTCACCTCAGGGTCCCTGTCACCTCAGAGCTCCCATGTAGTTCTCCTGTCACCTCAGGACACCCCCTCGTCACCTCAGGGGCCCTGTGGGGTGCCCCCCTCCATTACCTCAGGGCCCTGTCACCTCAGAGATGCTGTGGGCCCCCTCCCGTCACCTCAGGGGCCCTGTGGGGTGCCCCCCCCCCCCACCTCAGAGACCCCATCACCTCAGGGGCCCTGTGGGGTGCCCCCCCCCCTCACCTCAGAGACCCCATCACCTCAGGGACCCTGTGGGGTGCCCCCCCCCTCACCTCAGGGACCCCATCACCTCAGGGGCGCTGTGGGCTATCTCCCACCCCACACAGCCACCTCGGGGGCCCCGCGGGAACGCGTCACCTCCCGCGCTGCCCCTTTAAGAGTCTCTTTGTTTCCGAAACATCCTTATTTACCCTCCTGTGACTCAACCAAACTTCAGCCTGGGATTCACAAAGCCCGGTACGTCACCGTGCGGGGCCGGGCCCTGGCAGTTCCCGCCCCTCGGCGCTGCCCTCCCGCTACTCGACCGTAAGCCATTGAAGAGCTCCCCCTAGCGGCTACGCAGAGCTCGTAAGTTCCGCCAGAACTCTCTCTGCCGCGGCGTAGGCTGCGCAAACGACGTCCGTCGGTGCGCCAGCCGCGCTGTTAGCGCCAGGCTGGGCTCTACGCAATTGGCGTAAGCAGCGGGGCTGAACGGGGAGCGGGGAGAGGGGGGCGGGCACGAGCGCTTGTGTGGCGTCCTCTCCAGCCAACGGCGAGGCGGGGCGGGCCGCGGCGGGCGGCCAATGGGCGGGGAGAGGGCGTGGCCGGCGGCGGTTGGGGTGTCTCGCGCTGGGTGACAGCTCGCGCGTGCTGATGATGGCGGTAAATAAAGGGGCCGTTGGGGGGGGGGGGGGGCGGGGGGGGGAAGACCGCGACCCCCCCCCGAGGGCAGACGTGGGGAGAAGGGCAGGGGGCTGGGGGGCGCGGGGCAGCTCGCTGTGAGGAGGGTGCTGAGGGGTCCTTAGTGCGCCGCCCCCCCCCCCTCCCCGAAAGCGCGCCCCCCCCCCCCACCGGTGCTGTTGGGGGGGGGGGGGGGCTGAGGCGGACCCCGACCCCTCCGCGGCGGCCACCGCCTTTGTCTGCGGGCGGCAGCCCCGCGCCCGCCTCGGCGGCTCCGCAACTTTCCCTTTGTTGAGGCGCGGGAGCGACCCCCCCCCCCCTCGCCGCCCCACCGACGACACCCCCCCCACGGCCCCCCCCCCCAAACTGGGACCGGCCCCTCCCGGCGGGGCCCTCACCGGGGGCTCTACCGCCCCCCGCCGGCCGGGGGGGGGAACAGCGCCGGGGGCCGCGTCCCGCCGCGGGTGGGTGCGCGGGGGGGGGGGGGGGTGCCGCGGGTCGTGGCCTTGCTGTGGGGTTGGGGGGGGGCTCAAAAAATTGCCTCCTACCCCCCTCCTCCCCATGCCGTGCTTGGATGGGGAAGGGGGAAAGAGGGCACAAAAATGGGGAAAATCGGTGCTTATTCATATTTATTGGCAAAAAAAAAAAAGGGGGGGGGTTTGCGTCTTCCCCGCCCGCCGCAGAGGGAAACGGCGGGAGTTAATAACGGGGGGCTGGGGGCGGCTTGGGTTGGGGTCTCGCCGTTGCTGGTGTCACCTCGGGGAGCAAAGCCTGCCGTAAAATCCCGTTTCAAACCAAATTTGAAGCAGAGAGGGTCGCAGCGGTTTGTACCCCTCCTGCGAACGCTCGGATAGCCGGAGAAAATCACTGCTCGCGCGCGTGAGCCCCCAAACGGGAGTCGGTTTCAGAAAAGCTGCTGATTTTAGGAAACGCGCCCGCTAATTGTGTTACGTGCGCCTGTACGTGGGGAAGAGAAGCCGGATCTGTGTGTCAGAGCAGCTCCCGATCTCCAGGTACAGTCAGCGGGGGGATATTGACAGACGTGATGAAAGCGCCCGGTTATTTTGAAATATATAGAGGTGGGGGGAAAAAAGCGTCTTTGCTTTTCAGAGCTGCGCTTGCACTTTTAATTAGGGAAGGATGCTGCGAGCTCTTGAAGTCACTGAGCTCCTCTTGCGTGAAATGTTGCAAAATTTGGTCCTTTTATGTACTGCTGCTTCAGAGAAGATGCTGGCTGGAACCTGAGGAGCGCGCGGTGGAAGACGTGATAGGCGCTACCGATTCCTTAGTCCGGGCAAAACTCTAATTGACTTTGGCGGGAGCTTCTCCTGAAGCAGTGCAGTCGTCCTCCGGGAAAGGCAAGGCGAAAAATAAGGACCAGATTAAAAGGGGTGACAGGGAGGTGGGATTGGAAGGAAAAATAAGGTGTCGGGGAGGGGGAGGAAGGGGGCTGGTGGTGGAGAAGAGATCCGAGCTGCTCCTGGAGGAACGGGGACGCACGGCTGGGATGTGGGAATCCGGATGGGAGAAAGAGCCGCGGGAGCGAGGAGGGTGAGAGCGAGTGAATCGGTGGAATGGCGAACAGAAAAACTCTCCGTTGTGTGCGAACGCTGTGGATTAATCTTGCCCTGGGATTAAACGAGTGTCGGTCTAACGGAAGCGGTTGGAGTTGCGCCCTGTCCACAGCCGGCAGTGAACGCGGTGCTGGGCTTTGCGCTGGATTTCTGCGGCAGCTGCGCTTGGGGCTCGCTGTTGTTACCGTCGTCAAATGAGTTGGTATGGTTTTTAAAAAAAAAAAAAAAGGGGGGGAGGATTGGGCAGCAAAAGCATTTGGTGTTGGTTTTAATTGCTTTGAAAATATTCTAGGTGCAAATATTTGAAAATGATGTGCCAAATGCAAGCAGCATTTGATGTCTCTGAGCTAGGCTTGCTTTCAAACACGAGGCTGCAAATGGTAAATGCTTGTTTATTTTCCCCCTAATCGTTCTTCCTATTAACATGAGCTGACTTCAAGTGAAAAGGGCGTTTTGAAGTTGGCAGCTTTTCACGTCTGGAATAGTTCTTGCTCTTGTGCAAGTTCTGTTTGCTGCAAAGAATTTTGCTTATTCAGGAGCAGGGCTTAACAATAGTCACATATGCAACTGTTTATAGAGTGTTACAGCTAGTAAGTTAAAATTGGGGATTTTTTTTTTTTTTTTTTTTTAGCTGTTGCGTGTCCGAAGATCGATAGTAAAAAAAAAAAAAATCTGCCGCCGCAGTTCCTGCCGAGATTCAGATTGCGTGTGGTACAAAGCCCTGTGGTTGACAGGACGCGCCGGAGGCCTGTAAGGACGGAGAAATTGTGAATAAGCCTCATGTGCTGCGGCTTGCAAAACGAAACGGCGCTCGGTCTGATCGGTATTTAGATTGGTAGGGTAAGGATCTCTCCTTCGTGTGTTGTGCAGTTAATCGTAGGGATACTGCTGATGGAAAAAAAAAAAACAAAACAAAAAAAACCCAGGGCACGTTTAGCTCAGTGTATTGCCTCCGCTTCTGCGTGCCTTGAGCGCGGTTTCTTGCTGCAGCGGATTTCTTGCAACTAATCGCAATCCTTTGCTTGGTGCTTGCTTGTTTGCAGCTCCCTGTCCGCATCAGACCTTGCAGGCTGTTTTCTTCAGTGCTAAAACGCGCTTACCTGTTAATTGGGTTTTTTTAAAGTAGTTATTGTTTAATCTCAGCGGACGAGTGACAAGAAGCGCCTTCTCTAGTGGCAAAGATGCCATAAATTACTGAATAAGTCTTCAAAGATGCTATTTTTATTGGGCTTTTTTTTTTTTTTTTTCCTTTCGTTAGTTATTTTTATACTTAAATTTCTTAGGACTTCTGCTGGGACTCGTAAAGTGAAATTTAGTGTTTTCTGAGCCCTTAGAAGATGGTGGTGGATAGATTTAGAATAGCTAACCAATGGAAATACTACAAAATTCAGCTTCTCTCTTACAAGGTACGTGCGAATTCTTTCACGTGCGTTTTTTGCTTTGGGGAAGCGTAAAAGGGTTTCTGGAGTTGACCTCAGCTCTGATTCAAAACAAAATTAAGATTTTTGTTTTAAAATTCTTTGTTATAAATTATTAGAGGGATACTAAGATGCGTTGTTTGAAAACTTTGTCTTTAACTGGGTGCAGCAATTCCCATCAGACGGGGCGAAGAGGAAGACGAGGTAGCTCTAGCGACACCTCGCTCTGAGCTGTGTGGGACGTGCTCCGAAAGATCCCCCCGATCCTTTATTTTCTGCGCGGGAATCCTCTCCAGCAGCTGAGAGGCACTGGAAGTTTCTCACTTTGTTTCACAACCTTTGTGGTTTTCATCTTGAATATTTCATCAAGGGTTGGTTTTGTTGTTGGTTTTTTTTTTTTCCTTTGGGGAGTGAAACCCTGGGAGATGTTCTTGTCCCAGCAGCCTATTGTTAATCGCTCGGTGTGTAAACACTTCACCTTTCCTCAACACTTCACCACCATGAACAGGCTGTTGAGTTGATGCAGTAGGTTGTATAGAAAAAAGCCCCCTCCGCTCCCTTCAACGTCAGTGAATGGAAGACCATCTCCTCGTTAGCATGAAACCCTTAACGAATCGCTGCTTTGGTGTGCGCTAAGCAAATTCCACAAATTATTTAACAGAAACCACTACCGTTTTAAAATCCGATTTATAGATCAGAACGTCTGCGTTGTTTGTTCGTATCTCCGTGTATACCGACCCTCACGCTCTTCACTTTTGTTTTTATTAGACTTTAGATCAAAGATGGCTCATGCGAGGCCGTTAAGTCGCCTGTGGCTTGCGAGCTGTTGAATTACAGCCCCAGCGCGCAGGCTTCGTCACGTAACTGGCAGCAGAGCTACGGAGCAGCTAGAACACGGCACTGAAACAAAAAAGATTAAAGTGGGAGTGAGGGGAGAGAAGGTAAAAATGGAGGGGGAGATTCTGGCCTTTGCCCTTGGCATAGGGAAATAATTTCTAAGCGGTCTAAAGCTAATTATTTCTATATTTGCGATAATTCGTATCATAGCGGATTGAGGAAAATGCAAATTAAAACGTGCGCTCTGTTTACACTGCATTCTGCTGGTTTCGAAGGGAAAAGAAAAACCTTTGCTTTCTGCTACGGTGTTAGGAAGTATCTTTAGTGGACATAAGATAGGCAGAGAAAAAAATAAACGTGGCTGCTTTGAGCTAAGTGTCGTTAATTAGCTTTTTGCTTGCGAGATGATAACGAGCGCACATTAACTGTTACCCCTCCAGTACATTACAAAGATCAGTATGAAATCTCTCAGAAAATAGCAAACTTGTTGGGGCATACGTTGGGATTTTTTTAAAGAAGGCTCACTAGTTAAGTTCCTTTAATTAGATAATTATAATGTAATTCACTGAGCAGTCTGTCCTCTTAAGAACTTTACTGAGAAAGTAGAAGAAAAATTCAGGCAGCTACCTGAAAAACAGAAGCTTTTTTCAGTACATCCTCCTCCTTCCCCACGCTGCGCACGCTGGCTTTCTTGTCTCGCTGCCTTGGCTGTGGAATTCCGCCGCGTTTTCAAATGAAGACAGAAAACTGGAATACACAGCTCTGACAGCTCAAAGTTAGCATGAGTGCATTTGAAATGTATTTTGTGTAACGTGTCGTGACGAATGTACTCTTTAAAGAAAAAAAAAAAATTCTAAGGAGATGCTTTTGCGATGTTTTGTAATGTTGCTATCTGAAACGCAAAAGGATGCTTTAGCCACAGCGAAAACCGTGCACTCAGATGTGGGGATCCCTACAGAAGGTTGGAATTACTAAATAACCTGCTCCATCTCGGTTTTTAAAGGAAAATAATCGTTTGATCTATTCTAGTATACCTCAGTTTGTTGTACGTATCACGAAAACTTTTACACTCAACCTCTAACCAAGCGTACTGAAACTATTTTTTTTTTTTTTTTTTCTCCCCCCTCTGGGTGAAGCCAGTGGCGGTTTTGAAAGAACCGATTTAATGGAGAAAAGCTTTAGTGCATTTATGTTCTTTTCAGGCTTTTCAGCCAAACCATGGAAGATCAAGTCAAGAGTTATGGGCCACAGCTGTGTTCCTCCTTTGAGACCTTCTATAGGACATCAGCTGAGCTGATTAAGAAATGGTGACCACAGCTCCCTTCCCTTATTCACTCTGAAAGGCAAATCCGTCCACTTGATTGAGAAGCGTTGCCTTGCACCCATATTTTCCCATTCACTTGCAGTGGGCGGCTTAGATCTGATTAAGAAATACTGTCCTATAATTACATTCTGCCCCTCTCTCTCATGCTATGAAAAGCCTCCGAAGACAATTCAAGGTTTTGAACTTTAAATAGAAAGGGTATGGAAGGAGGGCCCTCGCAGCCTGGCTAGGTGGGTATGCAGATGAAGTGACAAGTAGCTTTTAGCTGGAAATACTAAAGGAGTATCCCAAGAAGGGCAGTCAGTGCTGGCTTGTGTTTCTGCGGCTTTTGTTCCCCGCTTTCCAGGGAGGGATCGGTGTCTCCAAGCCTGACTCCGTTCCAATAAGTTTGTGACAAATGTGCTTTCCTTTTCTTCAAATAGGAAACCTGTATTTTATATTAAATTCTTTCTTTTGATATGGTGGGACCTGGTTCATCTCTTGCCTGGTGCTGAAGCTAACTTTCCCCACTAATTTTAGGTAGTTTAGCATTTCACACTGTATTGTATATTAAATGTGTTCCAGCTGAATAACAAGTGCCCTGTGTGTTAAGAAAATGATCGAGATTTGTGGCTGCCTTCTAGCTTGAGCATTATCTGCATAAATATTGAGCTGTAGTCTATCAGAGCAAGTAATTTTTTCATGCACTAAACTTCAGCCAATACAGTTCAGCGTGAACGCCTCCCCTGCAGATTGGTGTAACTGACTCAGATGAGGAGCTAACATCTTTTTTGACTAATTGGGGTTTGCGTTTATCTTCAGTGTGGGGTTTTTATATTTGACCATCGTTTGGAGGTTTTCTGGGTGGAGGGAGAGGTCTAAGGATTGATTTAAACAGACCGTGTGTCTCTACATTTGTGTGCGCGCGTGTATCTATAGGTGTTTTGCCAGAACTGGACAAGACGATCCGCTTCTGGATGCGTAGGGGCTTTCCAATCGTTAACAACCGGTGAAAAGTGATGTGTTCTAATTCGGAGATTCTGTCTGGCTTACTATGAGCCACAGGGATACTTAACAGTGAATGAGCCGAAACTTGGATTGTGTGTTAGTCAAAAAGAAAACCCTGTCATCTCATGGGGATGTGGAGCAGTGGTTGGCTGCTTGGGCTGGGAACCGAAGGAGATCTGCTGCCTGTAGCTGTCAGGGTGCGACTAAACCAGATAATTTGCGCTCTTGGAGGAGCGATACCTCCAGCTCCTCCATCCAGTGACTGTCGTTAGAAGTTACAGGGTGGTTTTATTTTTGCTTCTATGGGGAAACTCTTTCTCTCCTCACTGTCCCATCCATACCTCCTTGTCATGGAAACGTAGAAGGCAAAAGCAGTGGGTTAAGGCAGCTCGTTGGACTGAGCTGGCCGACTTCTAATTAAATGGAGAGAGTGATGGCTGAATATCTCCATCCTCTGCCAAGATACAAAAATATGGGGGAAGACTGCTCCCCGCTTTCCTTGCTAATGCTGCCGAGGGGATGTCAGGAGGAGGACGGCGTTGAAGGCGTGTGTCTTTAGATACCCGCTTAGCCACTGCTTCTACGTTACTGCTCTGGCGTGTAGTGAAACCCTTTGCTGATGGCATGGAAATTTTTGCTGTCATATTTGGACTATCTCATATTTCATATAAAAACAAGCCACGCTTAAATATATGTTTGATGTTCTCAGCAGAGAGGAGTCATTAGCTGTACGGGAGAGCTTCACCGCCCGTCTCCGTAGAGTTGATCGTGTCTTCTGCAGCTGGAGAGATGTAACGGGAACAGAAGTGACACGCTGGGTACAAAGGAGCAGGTTATCTGGTTAGCTGTTTCTCTCCAAGGAGAACAAAGGGTTTTTTGATGTGCTTAAAAACCTCACAAACATGAAAAACATGGCTTATTTTTCAGGACAAGTATTCTAGACTTAGAATAGTATGAATTATTCTGTAAAAAAAAAAAAATCCATGTAAAACTCTGCTATTCTTTGAAAAAAAAAAATTAAATCAGCTAACTGTTTATTCACTGAAGTTGTGAGAAAGAGCCCTTAGCTTGGATTTAATGCTGTTTAATCATTCTTTCAAAAATACAAAGGAGGTACTAAAAGCTGTTCAGCTAAGCTTTAAAGAACTAATAGCTATAACTGAGATTCAAAAGTGATTTAGTTCCAGAGGTAAGTCTGTAATCCTACCAGTCATGAGTTAATCTGTCATCAGACTAAGTCTAGAAGCAAATCTATTTAACTGAGAATAGTTAATTCACCTGAATGAGAGCAAGGATGAAGATCCTTCTCACCAGAGTTAGTTTATTTTGAGAAAATGTAATATTTGTGATAGAGAGTGAAAATAGCTAGTGTTTTTCAAAGGTAGGCTGAAAAATTCAGTGTTGAAATTTGCACTGCTCTTTTTCTGAACTTTTCAGGATGGTTCGGTAGCGTGGCTGCCCCACCTGCTGTGTTGAACATGTGGAAGTGAGCGAGTCAGTGACTAAGGAAGATAATATCCTGTTTATTATACAGGTGGAAGGTTTTAAGAACAGCTTTTTGAGGCACCAGAATAAAATTCTCCTCTCCATCTTTCCTTTCCTTGTCCTGTTGTCATTTCATCTCAAGACAAATTGATGTGATGAACTCTAACCTCTTACAGGATAAGGATAAGGATAATTTTTTTAAATAACAGATGCTATAGAGTTGATCTTCAGTTCTTAAAGAAGATTAACAACCTGATAGTTTGCAAATCGAGTTCCCGTTTCCTACCTCATTCTGTGACGTCGACATCTTGTGATGAGGACAAAGGCATTAGTCCTCAGATAACGTCTGTAATTTATAGACAAGGATTTCAGCCAGAACAGGATTCATAATAGCAAATTAGGAATAATTCCATCAGGAAGAGGGGGAAAATAAAAAGATGCATTTGAGCAAGTGAAATTGTTCCTTGTGTACCAGAAAACAGAGGCTCAGACCTTGTGTGTCAGCTGGCAGGCTGGTCGTAGGGAAGGCTGAGGCTGAAAATACACTGAGTTTTATTAATGCCACTGTAGGTCTCCTTTTGCACACCTAGAAGAGGAGAGTTTGCTTTATTAATCCCGCCCCCCCCCAAGTGCAAAACAGGCACATCAGTTGAGCAGAGCAAGAGGACATGTGAATCCCTCTGTCTAATTCTTTGTTGACGAGAAAACGGAGAAGACCCTGCTCGAGCCCAGCGGTCCCAGTGGAGCTGGCTCAGATCATTTGGGGCTTCTGGAGCTGAGGACGCGGCAGCACCCTCCCGTGCAGGGATGCGGGCACGCTTATGGATGCGATACGAATAATAGGCTGTTGAGCATTCTTGGGCTGTTGTCTGGTTTTTGTTGGTTAGACAAATAAAAAACCAGAAGTCCTTGCTGCATTTGGATAAATCGGTCGCTGTGATTTAATCCATTTACCAGTTAACAGCATTTATTGAAACACACAGAAAATTTTCTAGCTGCCATTCTGTTTCGCTTGCCTGGGGTTTTAAAAGACTTAACAGTAGTTGATTGGCAAGCGAAGGAAGGGAAAATGATGGAGAGGTATGTCGAAACCCTTCGTTATTTTCATCTTGTTGTAATCGCTGTTCCTCAGACACATCGAAGGCACCTTTCCTGCAAAATGCGACTGTGGAATACTGTGCTTACATTAAATATATTTGCCTGTTCGTTATGGCTGTGAAGATAATAAGCCACAGCCTGCTGGGGTTGTCTCGTTCTTTATTGCCTCAGTGGATGGCACCGACATGTTCGTTTGACTGATTGCTGTATGTGTTGTATCAGCTGTGGTGTTGGTTTAGATTAGTTAATAGTCTGCCTAAGATTTTGCCAAGATGAATACGAATTAAAATGCGGGAGGAAGAACAGCAGAGGAGAACCCATAACTTACCAAGTATTCCCTCTCTGCTATAATCCCTCTTTGTGTCTGTCACAAAGAGGTTCTGGAAGAGGCTGTTAGGCTGCCGCTGAATGCCAGGGCTGGTAAATTGATCTCTGCTGCAGCCGTCGGTTTGGCGTGCGTGAGCGGCAGCGAGCGGATTCTCTGATGTGCCGGAGCGAGAAAACTTCACCTCGTACCCGTGCGATGCAGGGCTTTGGGTTTGGTGCGGTTTATGAAAATAGCCTGTCTTCTGATGCAAAAGTAATCGGGTTTTGCAAATGATGGGGGAACGGAGCAAGGTACTCCTTGCTCAAGATGTAGCCAGTCCTGACCGTGCTAACGAAGCTCTCAGCCCCTAGCTGAAAGTTAGGTTTAATTTTGCTGATGTTATTGCAAAAGTGAGTGGAAATTGCATGGAATTTTCCCTATCAAAGGTTTGAGGGTGTGGTTTTTTGGTATTTTTAATGTATAATATCTGAACTATTGCTGTGAACCTCAACTCTGAATGTATTGTTTGGGTGATAAATGTGATATCCACTGAATGTGAAAAATACTGTTTAAAGAGCATGGTCAAAAGAAATAATGCTTTCTGGGTTCTGAAGAACGCAGGGTTTTGGCTGCATTGTAGTAGGCCACGACTAAAAGGAATAATAAGGTAGGGAAGGTGGGGACACGAGAGAATGGCTGTTTATCCCCTCTATTCCTGCTTTGTTAGGCCACGCTGAACTGTAACACGGCTTGTTCTGTTTGACTTCTGCCCTGTTCATGATTCTGAAACTGCCGTGTTCGCTTGCGCGCAGGTCCCGGGCCGTGAACGCGTAAGCACGTTCTCTCTCCGCTTGAGCAGGCTCACTAAACTTGAACACTTGCCGCATTGGGCAGTGGTAAGCGTGAAAGGAAGCGAAAAGACAGCAGTTTTGGTGTGAACCCTGGCAGTTTGGGGACTGTGGGGCGTAAAAAAACCCTGCATTTCCTAATAGCAAAAATGGATGTAGGTCTCTCGACTTGGGGTCAGCGCCGCTAATTTTGCGTCTGTTAAAGCTCTGTTACTCTCTGCTCTGGCAGAGAGGATTGTCAGGAGCGGTGTTCCAGGGTGAACATGTAGGTAGATTTGGAATGCTACGGCATGTCGCTCTCTGATGTTGTCACAATTACGGAAATAGAATTTGTTGGGAATTCATGGATTGTGTAAAACCGGTTGCTTGACTCCTAAAGTGAAATTATGATTTTATATTGGGCAGTTAGCATCTACTTTCAGACTGTTCTAATGAAAAACACTTTTCTGTGTTTGATTCTGATAATTCCAGTTGTATGTATTTGCTATGAGTGCTTCAGGCCCCTACAGACGTAAGTACCAGAGCAATTACTGCATTGGCTCTTTCCCTTCTGGACTGGGTCACCGGGACGAGAGGAAATACTGTGAATTGTCTTAATGTAAAGTGCATCCATATCGTGTTTCCCAGCTTATTAACACTTCAAAAAGCCAAACCAAAAATAAAACCTCAGAAGCCTATGAGAAGAAAGAGGAGGGGTGACTTTATGTGTTGCAATAAATGAAGAAGTGTTAACTTCCAGAAAGCCATGAGCTAAGAAATATATAACATTTTAATAATACTTTTTACATCCGAGGCCATTATATAGTAACTTTCCACATTTTCAGGGAGGTGTAGGACATGTATCTTGTTTGTTTGTTCTACAGTGACCCTAAAGAATAAATAATATTGGTTGTATTACACATTGAAAATCTATTCTTGAAGCTAAGTTCAAAAGGTGAAAATGGAAAATACAGGTAACTGGGGGCATTACCTGATATTTTAGTCACTTATTTTCATTCATCTCTTGCCCCTCACAAGAAACAGTGTGAGTTGGGTTTAATAAAAATATTCATATTTCATCTTTAAAATTGTTTAAATTTAAAAAACTTTTGAGTTTAAACGTGTACAACGGGGGAATTTGAATCACAGTGTAAATAACAGAACGGCTAGTTTTTAAGGAGGGCTGTGTTCAAATGCTTTGTGAATTGAAGAAATTCACCTTCTCTTTGCCTTTCCGTGATTATTTTCAAACCATAAACTGCCGGATCGGTTCCTAATGAGGGCTGAACTGTCTCTAGTTTAAGAGGATCTTCATCGGGAAGGCATGTGGATAGAAGACACATGCACATTTGCAACTGTTTGCTGGCAGGATGAATTACTGCTCTTTGAGGACACAGGCAGCGTGAAGTCTTTTGTTTTAGCCATAAATTTATTCTAACTAAACAAAAGGATTTTGGTGTTTTTTCCTAACTTAGATTTCTTGGAGTTTGCCAGCGAGCCTCTCTGGTGAAGAGAGCGTGTATCTGCAGAAAGGTTGTTTCAGGTAGTAGAGCTACACCAGTTCGCCAAGCGCAGTAAGTGTAACAGCAAAAAAAAAAGGCAGGATAAATGATTTTTATCTGTTCCAGGCACTGACTAGCCTGGAGTGGGGACTGGGGAACACTTTACTTTCTCTTCAGTCTTGTTCAGTATGGATGAGTCAGCAGCACATTTCAGTTTACACGTGGCCTTAGATTCGAATATCCCAGTCGTACTTAAGACAGTCTCGGAGACATTAAAACGTTTTATTCTAAAGTACTCAAAATTCCCAGAGTTTTAGGAAAAAGAGAATTTTTCTCATCCTTGCTCCATTCCCTGAGCACTGAATTCAGCTTTAGCAATTTGTCTGATGGAAGTGGTAGCTGGCTTGTTAACAGGTAGTACCTGTAAATGTTTTATATATATATTTCTGAATCTATATCTCTATGTATCTGCTACCTGTGGCTGCCTGGGGTTTGACAGGGTTTGTGTCCGGTGCGTTGTGGTAGTGGGATCGTAACATCTCTGATTTGGAAGGCTGGAGACACTTACATCTGATGTAAAACATGAAGGAAATGCTTATCTTCGCTCAGTTATCCCCCTAAATCTGGCTGAACTGAACTGCACAGGGAGGATGACCAGATTTTGCAGGTGGGTTGCTGTCAGGGTCAAACTGGAGCCTTTGTACGTAGTGCTGGGGAGCAGGAAATGTTTGAAGCTGGTTCTGCTCAATACATCATGGTGTCTGTGCTCTTTGTTGTACTCTGAAATCAGATGTGGACCAATGTCTGCCAATTTTACCTTCCTGAGATGATTCAGAGAACAAAGTCCTGCAGAAGTCGTGTTTACTCCCACCGAGGATGCCTGTGCAGGAAATAGGATTTTTGTAAACCTCGTGCTTTTGAGTGCTTTGAGGGTTTTGATTTTGGGTTGTTTTTTGGGGTTTTGGTGGTTTGTTTTGGTTTTGGGGTTTTTTTTTTTTGTTTGTTCGTTTGTTTTTGCAATGACTGAATATTTCTTTGAAAACTGACTCCTGAGATTCTGAATTTGAGCCTAGAGCAAATTTCTACCGTACAATGTGAGCTCCCAGAAACAGTTTAACACCTACATAGTTATCATTAACGTAAAGGAGTTAATAAAACAGAACTCGCTATGGAAATTGGCAGGAAAGTCACATTTTCATCAGGCTCCCTTGTGACTATCGCTTAGGAGTTGAACAGCGCGGTGGGGTGTGGGGGGTCCTCCAGCGCCTGCACCGAACGACTGGAACCGGCTGAAGTCCTTTGAGCTTGTCCTGGCCACCAGCCACCTTCCAGGCACACAGGGGTGGCACGTTTCCGAATTTGGTGAGCTTTTGGTTCAGGGGGAGGATTTCTGTGTTTCAGGGCTCGGGCTGGGTGAGGAGGTTGATGCTTCGGCAGCGGGCTGGCCAGGAGGGAGGTGGGATCAGTCACCCCTCTGCTGTCACTGCTCAAGTCTCCTGTCTGTTTGTCTGTCTGTCTTTTAAATTGTGGTTTATTCATGTGTTCACAGTAGCTATTTAATACATCGCTTTGCTTGCCTGTTCAAAGAAATGCTGAATCCTGAATCAGCTGTAACTCGTCCTTGTGTGTTTTCCTTTTTTTTTTTTTCTTCTTCCCCTCTCCTCCGTCAGCTGTGTTAATTTGCCTGTAACTAACTTGATAGTATGTCATCCTGGATAGAGAGAATCCAGCAATTGTAGGATATAAAGCTGACAGTTTTCAAGAAAATATGCTTTCAGAATAATTGAAAAAATCTCTAGGGCTATTGTTACTCTTTGGAGATGCAATTTAAAAGTCTAAAACCAGCAGGGTTCGAACTAGAGGAGTCAAGGGAGAAACCCATTCGTGCCTGGGCAAGCCAATGGCTCCTTGGAGAAGGAGAATCAAAAAGAGCTGTTGCACGTTTCCCCGGGTGTTTTCCTTGCTCCAATTACCGAGTGAGTAGTCCTGGCCCATGCAGTGACTTTGTAAGGACAGAGGATGCCGGCTCGGGTGATGTGGTGGTGACATTTGTTGGTTTGTGCAGCAATTCCTTTTCTCTGATGGAATATCAATTACAGGAGTTTTTCTGTTTGAAAAAGTGTCACGGCTAGCAGCTTTGAGGAGCAAGTGCGGGATTTTGCCGTGAACGCAGACGCGGATGGCTCGTGCTAGCAGAGGAACAGGAATGTCTTGAGCAGGAAATTTTCTTCCCCATCTTCCGTGCAGCTCAGATTACATGTTTTCATTAGGCATTATGTTGAATAATTGGTTCCTCACAAATGGGTAGGTTAAAATAATCACGAGTAAAGCCTGTGAGTAGTTGTGTGCGATTTTAAAATATATATTATCTCTGATATTTCCTTATTTGCGTTTTTGAGTATTTGCAGCAGGCTAGAGCACTAGCTAGCACTCTAGAGTTGCACATTAAAAAGTGTTTATTAGGGGGGAGAGTGGAAGGTGCTTCATTTTTTGCATCTGAGATTTTTAAACCTATTTGATCAAACGCAGTGTGTTTGTGTAGGATGTGTAGTTTTGACAGAAACCAAGAGTACCTAAGGATATTTTTTTCCTACAGAGTTTTAAAACAAAATGAGGAGGGGAAAAAAAAGGCAAATGTGCTTTCTGTAGTGTGGTACCATTTCCCCAGGGAGTGGTGAAATGCTGCTGCGTTTCACTTCTGCTGCTCCCAGGAGAGGGATGAAGGAACGAAGGAATCGTTCGGTCCGAGCTTCCCACCTGTCCTTAAAGATGATTTCCAGACTGCAGCTCGAGGAGTTTGTGTTAGTCCTGAAGACTCCTATTTGTTCTGGAATCCACTCTTGGACAAATGAAAGATGCATCTAGCACCTTTCCTGATCCCTAAACTTTTCTTTTTGCTCTGTGCGCATTTATTTAGAGAAGAAAGTAGCTCGTGTTAACAGATCTGTACAGATGTCTTTAATCAGTCTCCAAATGTGTGACAATGGTACAAAGAAACATAATAAAGTCACGTGGTTTATTTTAACACTCTTTCAGGGTCAAGAGCCAAATTGTTTCTGCTGCATTTGGTTCTTGAAGCTGTTAGAGGATTTTGCCGTAAGTTTTTCCAGGATTATGAGCCGTGCAAGAAAAGACAGTAGGGTTTGACGCAGTATTTAAATACTATAAGGTGAGAGTTTTTCAAGTTGTCTCTAGAACATTACTGGTAGTCCAAGAAGAACTGGCTGAACTCGTGTCCTTATTTTCCTTTTCTTGCTTATTATTTTATTTCATTTTTAACTCCTCTTTGGTTGTATTGCAATGCAGCTCCACGCTTCTTCTGGTACCTCTTCTCCATACAGAGCAATTAAGTTGTTCCTTCTCTCTTTTCCTTCCCCCACCCCTTATCTGGAAAATAAAAGATCGATGTAGATGAGAAAGGATGAGTTTATAGATATTTCTTAAAATGAGGTCTACCTTGATGGAAAAAAAAAATAAATTGTAAAACTAAGAAATAAACCTGATATATTATAATAGCAAAAAGAAAAGCTCTGTTTGTTTGTTTGTTTCCAAAATCTTAAAATGTAAGGTGTTAATTCTGCATCATTAAACTCTCCTGTTGCTCATGGCTTGTCACATCAACCACATAAATTTGTGTTCAGTTGTTGTAATATCTCAAACCGCTCCAGCCCTGTAATCTTCGCAAGGTTTGTTTTTCCCCTTGCGCAACTGTTTACCAGTTCTGACTCATCTTTGTGTTTTCCTTTAATCACAGCTTTGTAATTTCTCCTCTCGGTGTGTTCTTTTTATTCTTGCTAGTAGGCTGTGCCAAGCTATTTGTATACCTATGTAAAAGAGAGGAACAAGGTTTTTTGTTTTTTTAGAAGTGTGTGTGGCTTTCAGTGACTTATTTCCTAGCCTGTGCGTGGGGTGGCAAGGCTGAACCTGCAGATGCTCCTTTAGTACGTGTGTGGCACAATACGAGAGAGCCAACTGAAAAGTTTTTTGCCTGGAAGGGGTCAAAAACGTGAGTCAGTAACAGGCATCTTTAACCTGAAGGAGAAATCCTAAAGCGTGGTGCGTGGCCGAAGCCAGGTGCGGGGAAGCCAGCCCGCTGCGTGCTGTGGTGAGCGATGCAGATGCTCCGGCAGCCGACGCGAAAGCACCGCCGCCGAAAAGCAGGAGATGCTGTTTGAGGAAGTTGAAAAGAGGTGTCGTTTAAGCGGTTCGGGTTAAATCAACACCGTTTATTTCCAACTCGCAGCGCAGCAGAATGTGTATGGTATTAGGGCTTAGGTTTGCAGGGGAAGTGTCTATAGATACCTGAAGAGAAGCAGGTGGGGAGCATCCCATGCAGCATCAAAGATGCTTTTGTGCTGAGAATTACTGAATGCAGGTGTAACAAAGCTGCTTTGTTAACTGCCCAGCGTTGTTAAATTCTCTTTCCTTTTTCAAACAGGAAATCTTGCTGGCCTAGACAGGAAAAGCAAAAGCAGTTGACAAAAGGCTTGTAATTTATATACTGACAGCCCACTTCATTGTTAAACATGATTCTGTAACGCGCTGTATCTGCTGTGAGACTGATTTCCGTGCAGCCTGTTACCCAGCTGAAACTAGCAACGTATCAGCGTTGGTTCTTTTCTTCCTTGGAAATTGAGGATAAATTCAGTGCTTTTTGAAAATCCTGTGGGCTGAGACCTTGCAGAGCCGGTGAGCGACTGCGCTTGGCGGCTGTTTCGTCAGTGGCTAGAAAATCTTATTTGTAAGGCCAGTTTTTTGTTAGATGGTACAGATCTCGGCTGCGCTGGCGGGACTCAAGGGTTAAATTCCCAACACTGTCGCATATGGCAGTGAGCAGAATCACAGATGTTGATGATACAACATAATTAGTATTCTTTTATGTAAATGAAGGCTGTCAATGTTACCATAGTGTCTATACTCTTTCAAGCTGGAATCTATGCCTCTTGGTCTCACCAAGGCTAGACGGGATTATTCCATCATTTTCTATCCAGACCTGAGCAGAAAAATAAAGAAGAAAGCGGGGAGAAGAGGTCAGGGAGGAAGGTGGGAAGGATGTTTCCAACTTGGAAAGAGACCAAATCAGTCCTTTGTTTAGCGTAGGATTTCCAAAAGTGTCTTTCCAGGTCCTGGGATTTGTGAGCGGATGAACGCAGCCCGAAGGAGAGGTGTAGCAGGTTTTTAAACTGTTTTAAATAAACGGCTGAAATGGTTATTGAGGCACTGCAGAATCGCTCTGTGGAGATGAATTCTGAAGTGGCCACTTGTGCTTTAATCTAAAATCGAGAAGCGCTAAAGAACAGAAGAGCTTTGATTTTTCTTTAACACATTCCATCTTTAGCAGCAGTGCCACTGGAAAAAGATAGCAATTAAAGTGTATTTGCATAATTTGGGGACCACTACAAATCTGTGTGCTTAGCCTGGGCAGGTAGGTTTTGTGCATGCCAGTCGAGGGAACTGTTCAATCCCTGTCCTAAAGCTTTGGGAAAGCGTACTGTGGCCTTCGATATGTTAAACTTTGCCCCTCACAAAATGATTTTTTAACTAAATAGTCTGTATACCAGACCTGATGCTCTCTGTGACGTCTGTAACCGCGTTGTGCATATTATTGCTGTCCCCCCGTCACTATTTTGTATTGTATCCAAGTCCTGTAGTCGTAGGTGCAAAAGGAAGTTAATTTAGTCTTTCTTGGGTTATTACAACCGAGATGTTTTTACAATCTTTTCTGCCTTTGCCAAAATGCAGGTTTTTCCTGGTTTTCTTTCCTCTGTAGTTCATACTTTGTTGCCGTTCACATTTGACAGCTATTCATTATTTCATTTTCATTATTTGAAAAATCATCTAGAAATGAAATTTAACTCAGGACAGATTTTTTTTGTTTTTGTTTTTAAATTCTTCCCCATCTCCTCCTTCCTTCTTTCACCAAGTTATCAAAGCAGCCAAAATTGCAGTGATGGCAGGAGGTGCACGTTTTTTCTCAGTTATTTTTTACTCCATTTTTTTTTTTCCTCTGCCATATGTTGGGTCATCCACTACAAAAGACTTACGACGGAGAGGCTACATGTGATGAGCAGATTTATAGATTATCGGAAAATGAAAGCAGAAGAATGAAATTCCAGAGTGCTTCTTCCATGTGATGTTCCTTAACATCTAAGTATTTAGGTTCCTGGGTGCGTTCATGCTTTGACTTCCAGATAATTCTGTTCTCTGTAATAAATGTGTTTTCCACAGTAGCTCTTGCACTGAGGGGATTAATCGTGTTTAAAAGCAACCCTGCCGGCATTCTTAGTTTGTTTGTGTGCATCACAAGAATATTCTCTCTCTAGGGCTTTGAAGCTACGCTGCCTTACAACGAAGACTTAAGCAGTAATTAAATTCTCGAAGAACCGCCAAGACTCCTCTGGCTGAAATGGGGATGTTCCGGGCCCTGGCTGCTGCGTCGCGGAGGAAAGGATGTTTAAACATGACTCCGTGAGTAGGGCGTGCGAGCGGGTCTGGGCGCTGTTTCTGCACCGCGATCTGTTTCCGTTAGATCGGAGCGGTGGAGGGACTGTACGAAAGAAACTGCAGCGCTGGCACGCAGCGTTTCAGTTGCGCTCTTTGTACGCCTGAGGATCTTTTATAAAACACATGGGCGCAGGACACAGTGAAAGCTTTTTTTGCGCCTTGTAGCGTCCTTGCTTTGATTTCTTTTCGATTGCAATACAGTAATTTAGTAAATCAGTTGCTTTTTCTGTTTATGTGTGCACAAGCGAACATGTACGCGTGCAGATGTTCCTTTAGGTTTGCTGTAGCAAGGTGTGACACATTGCATTTTTTTTCCCTGCTAATTGTTTTTTTTTAAACATTAAAATGTTTGGGAGGCTGTGAGAAATCAGAGAATGTGAGGGTTGAATGTAAAGCCTGGAGACGTGCAAACGCTCTGGTTATGACAATTATCTGGTATTTTTGTGGTTTCTGTGAGAAGTTAGTAACCTCAGTCTAGTTGCTGATGACATGCATTCCAATTCCAAATTCATTTTGTATGTATCAATTTCAAGAGGGCAGCTAAAGATCAAATGTGTGTGTGGACTGAATTAATCTTTTTCTCCTTGGAATTGAGCCATTCAGGTTGAGTAAGGCGTGCTGGCAGCTGTCTTGGGCCATCCTTAGCAGGCAGATAGATGGTTTTATTCTGTAGACCTTGTCAATCCAGTATCTTTTGCTAGTACTAAAAACTGCTTTTAAAAAAACTGCATGCGGAAATAATGTAGTCAGTTGAGGGAAAACTGTGGTTGGGATTGACAAGATATGACATCTGTATTTTTATAGGTTTTTACAGCTGGTACGAAAGAGATAATTTTAAATATGTAGAGTGGCTCTAAGATGCTTACCTTTTTTTTTTTTTTTTTTGGCCTTCCAAGGTCAAAGCAGCGAAGACTTCTGTAAGACATGGATAGATGCAAACATGTTGGGCGGCTACGACTCGCCCAGGACCACTCCATCCTGAACCCCCAGAAGTGGCACTGCGTGGACTGCCAGACAACCGAATCTCTCTGGGCTTGTCTGAAGTGCTCCCACGTGGCCTGCGGGAGGTACATCGAGGAGCATGCACTTAAACACTTTGAAGAAACCAGGCATCCGTTGGCAATGGAAGTTAATGATCTGTATGTCTTTTGTTACCTTTGTGAAGATTATGTCTTGAACGATAACCCGGAGGGTGATTTGAAATTGCTGAGAAGTTCTCTGTCAGCAATTAAAAGTCAAAAACATGATCCGTCAACAAGAAGTGGCAGGACATTGCGATCGATGGCTTTGGGAGAGGACGTGTGCAGCCATCAAAGGAGCCCTCAGGGACAGTCTCAGATGCTTACAGCTCTCTGGCACAGGCGCCAGTCCTTGCTTGCGAAGGCGCTGCGGACCTGGTTTGATAAGAGCTCTAGAGGCCAGCTGAAATTAAAAGAAAAGAAACAAATGGAGGAGCTGGAGAAAAAGAAGGAGGCAGCTAGGCAGCGGCGGCAGGAGATGAAGAGACAACTCTTGGAGGAGCTGGCAAACACTCCTCCGAGGAAGAGCGCAAGGCTGTTGCACGTGCACAGAGAGAACTTGATTCCAAGGAAATTCAGGGAGGTGGCAACCGCTTCCCCTACCTCAAGGCAGATGCAGAGCAGCAGATTCAAACAGTTTTATTCCATCCGGCGTAAGCCTCTGATGACTCCCGGGGTAACGGGTCTAAGGAACCTGGGAAACACATGTTATATGAATTCTATTCTGCAAGTGCTAAGTCACCTCCAGAAATTTAGAGAATGTTTTTTGACACTTGATCTCTGTGAAACAGAAGAACTCTTAGCCAAAACTGTGAATGGGAAGTCTAGGATGCCTGGCAAATTGGCAAATGGGTCTGCTGCTAATGAGTCGGGGAAGACTGACAAAGTGGGATCATATGGCACGCAGAGCTTGCCAGCTGGCTTAAATGGTGGCTCCTCAATAAGCAGGAGTTTAGAACTGATACAGCCCAAGGAACCGAGTTCAAAGCACATCTCCCTCTGTCACGAATTGCACACCCTCTTCAGAGTGATGTGGTCTGGCAAGTGGGCGCTCGTGTCCCCCTTTGCCATGCTGCACTCTGTGTGGAGCCTGATCCCGGCGTTTCGAGGTTATGATCAGCAGGACGCTCAGGAATTTCTCTGCGAGTTGTTGGATAAAGTCCAGCAGGAGCTGGAGTCGGAAGGAACGAAGCGCAGGATTCTTATCCCTTTCTCCCAGAGGAAGCTCACCAAGCAGGTCCTAAAGGTGGTGAACACCATTTTCCACGGGCAGTTGCTTAGTCAGGTATGCTCCTGCTTTTGCACAGGCATCAATTTGAGCTGTTCACACCAGGGAGCAAAGCTTCTGTTTCTTGAGGAGCCACCAAATACGTAAGGGGAATTGCTTTGGAGTGTCTCCTGAGAAAGAAATCTGTTGGGTTGCTGTGCAGATTGTCAGCATTTTCAGTACTTGTCACGTGTATTGTAAATTCAGTTGACTTTTGCCACTCCAGAATGAAGTCAGCACAAGTACAGAAGTTCTGAGCCCTTCCGTTTATGTTTTTACAGTTTATTTTGTCTTTTCCTGGTTTTGTTTCTGTAGCTAGAAAGAATGTGATGGAGGACAAAGAAGGCTGTCATCTCATGCTATAAAGAATAAGCTGTCTGTGATAATTTTTTTTTTTTTTTTTTTGCAGGCATTTGAAAGTCATCTTCAGATACTGAGCATGCTTAACATAACGTTTCTGTAGGAGCATGAAAGTGCCTGTCATGGTGCTTGGTCTCTTATTCCTGTGCTGTTCCCTCATCTGAAACATATTATTCCCCATAAGGCAGACTGTGAGAGCCCAGTGCATTTTGAAAGTCCTCAACTACCTTTGCTTTCCAGGAGAAATGAAATGTGTGCATAACTTGACACTTGAGGGTTTGCGAGATCAGACCACGAGCAGCATTTATACGTGTGCACTCTCATTACTATTTATATCGTCCTTCCCAGTGCCAGTCTTGCTAAGCTTACAACTCATAACAATTTACATTCACGTTAAAGATTAAAAGGTGTCTTTTTTCAAGTGAAAGCTTTTGGCTTTTCAGGGGAAGGATGCTTGAAGTCGTGGTTCATTTGAATCATCTCTGCAGTGCAGGAACTTCGTGTGGACTCCTTAACTCAGAGCTCTTTGTTCAGTTGTCTCTTGGTGGTACGTGTCTTAGATTCAGTGGCAGGTCTCTGTTAACAGCACGAAGATGTTCGTAGATCAGTGTAATTTATCTGCTGCCATGATTCACTATAAATAACTTGCCCGGCTGTTTATTCTACTTGCGTAACTCTTGTGTACATGTACTGTATTGAATTTCAAACCCCTCTATGCACAAAAGACTTCCTTCCCTGTCTGCTAGCTGTGAATCCATCTCAAAGTTACTGGTGCCTTCAGTGGATGAAACTGGTGGGCTGCAAGGTTGGAAGCTGGTTTCTGCTGGATGATTCTCACAATAACACAGAGTCTGACCAGATCTGCTTTCTGGTTTTGTTACCTCTTCGTGTTCTTGCTTTCTGCCTCTGAGTTTAATTGAAAACTTTTCTGTTGTTCTTATTTATAATACTCTGGGGTGACGTAAGAAAACGTCATCTGAAATTTGTCCTTTCATGCTACAATCATGAATAGTTTTTATTTAGTTAGCAGATGAAACGTTAAAGGCATTATACACTTTGAAATACATGAGGAAAGTAGAGAAAACATGGAAGGAAGAGGGCATGATAAATGCAAACGTGTACTTTTTATAGTAAAAAACAGGTCCGAGGTGCTTGCTACCCAGCTGTGAGTTGGTATGATACCTGTAGTGGTGTTTGTCGTAGGAAGTGAATCCCACAAAGGTGAATATTGTCTCCATTTCTTTGAGAACTGAGAAAGTAGTTTGTCTGCCCAAGATAGACAGCTTTCAGACTGGAAATAAGCAGTGCTTCTCCTGACTCACAGATCGCCTTTACGTCCGTGAAACTGCACTGCCTTTTGGGCATAAACGGGCTGTTTCGATGTGACAGTGCCTGCCTGCAGGTGTACGTGTCCATAACTTCACTTGCGTACGCACGTTTCCTTCCCAGGTCACCTGCATAACGTGCAACTACAAATCCAACACCGTTGAGCCCTTTTGGGATCTTTCCCTGGAATTCCCCGAGCGCTATCACTCTATTGAGAAAGGCGTCGTCCCTGTTAACCAGACAGAGTGCATGCTGACAGAAATGTTGGCCAAGTTCACCGAGACCGAAGCTCTGGAAGGGAGGATATACGCGTGCGACCAGTGCAACAGTGAGTCCGGTCCTGCTGCTGCCTTTGCCTTTCCGCTGTCTGTTTCTTCCGAGTGAGAGGTTTCTGATGCGTTTTGTGTGTTTGGAAACTTATATCATGGCCTGTATGTATTTGAAAACCCTGTTCTTCCTCACTGCTCGTGCTGTTTTTTCCTCCTGTTGGTGCCTTTGGGCACCAGTTTGGATCCAATCCGTTATTTTTCTCTCGTCTCTGCCATTCAGCAGCGCAATTTCATACCACCCCGTTCAGAACTGTTCTCGCTGCTTGTGTTGGAGCAGAAGGCAACTTCAAGAGTTTTTGAGGGGAGAAGGGGTTGAATTTAGAGGCAAAAGAATCCCCTGTGGTTCGCTCATCTCTGCATGGCAGGAAAGCTTTTATAACAAGTCATCTATATGCTGCTTGGTTTTGATTGAATCCTTTAACCAGAAAACAAAAATGCAGAGTTCTCAAGGTCTGCTGCCAGGTTAGAGTTTCCAACTCCCTGTAGCATTTTGTCAAGAAGCAATGAGCTGACATTATTCTGAGAGTCTCAGGTTAATGTGTTGCCCGTTACATGAATGCACGTGTTTTGCTGCGCTCAGCTAGAAGATGACTTCTGCTTTGCTGTAGTAGGTGTGAGCGTAAGGTCATTATATGCCTGAAAATAATTTTTAGCCTTGTGTATGATCATGCAGCTCAGCACTCTGATAAGCTGGATTTGAAATCTTTTTTTCATGCAGGTATTTATGGAAAACGTTCATCCCTGTGGGAGGAAGATGCCAATAATTTGACTTGCGTTGCAGCTATGCAGCTGAAGTAGCAGATATTTGTAGAAATCTGTTCTCTATCAACTTGCAAATCTGTTACCAAACATTTTCACAAAACATTAGGAAATAACCATTGACTAGATGTTCTTGAAAAAAAAAGCCAATATAACTTGAACAGATTCTGATTCACAAGTAATTTTCACAAAGAGTCAATACAGATGAGGACTGGTTCATCTAAACTCTGTTTTCTTTGATTCTTTGTGAAAGCCTGAGTTGAACAGTTACTTCAGAGTTAAATGGCTGAGGAAACATTAACCAGCTGAAAAAAGCCAGGGGAAGGCAACCATCCTGTGTCTAGGTGCCAAAAATTATTGGGGGCACTGCTTGTCAGACGTGACGGAGGAGGGGCAACCCATCTGTTCTAAACTGGTGCAGAAATCTAATTAACAGGTACATTTCTTATTGGAAGCTCTGAAAGCCACCTGTCTTCCTCCTGGTACGGTCGTATGTTCAGTGTCCTGGAAAGACTAATCACTGGGAAGAGGAACCTTTTTTCCTATTCTCCAGTTTCACTTCAGCAGTTATTTTACGTTCTTGGGTAGGTAGTGGAACCTTGCTGAAAGCACTTTCTGCTGGCTTGTATTAATATTCTTGAGCTAGTGAGGCTTGCTACTATAAGCTTTGTTGTGGTGCTGTAATAAGGAGTATTTTAACAGAATACAGTGTCAAATAATATTATTTGTGTGCTAGTAGTTCATCTCTGGAAACTGCTACAGCCTTGGAGGTCTTTGGCCCTAGCTGTGTCTTAATATTTCTCAGAGCAAAATGTCAGCGTCAGCAGCTTGAAGCTGGTAACTGTGTGTGTGGTTATGAGCATCACAGAAGTGAAAAAGTTGAAGTATTTTTCAACATGAGCGTTTTGATCCTGGAGAAGTTCCTGCTCTGTGAATGAATGAATAAGAAATACTTGCTTGCGTGTCCATCCTGAGTGCATGTGAGCTGGACTGCTGCTACTGGAAGAAAAAGTTCAGAATGTGCTCTTTTCCCCTCCTGAAAATTAATTACAGCCTAACAATCTTGGCCTTGATTTTTTTTTTTTAATTATTTTTTTTTCCTGGTAGGCAAAAGGCGAAAGTCTTCTCCTAAACCTCTTGTTCTGAGTGAGGCTAAAAAGCAGTTAATGATCTACAGACTACCTCAGGTCCTCCGGCTGCACCTTAAACGATTCAGGTGAGTGGGGCACACTACGTGGTGCCAGGCAAAGGACTTGCCTCTGTCTTTTTGGAGAGAGGCGATTAGTGTGGGCCTGTAACTTCTCTCACTTCCTGCTAAGTGCATGTGTATAAACTTTTTACCCAAACCAGATATCTGATACCCTCTCAGAGTACTACTCACATTACAACCCGTAGCCCCTTTGTAGCGTGTTTTCTACTATACACACAATGTCATGGTTTGTAAATATTAATATTAATTTCCTTGACTTATACTGAACGTTATTTGTCTGAGTTTGCAGACAACTTGAAACAGTGGCTGTCAGACGGATGAACTGACCGGTTGAGTGGCAGATTTGTTGAAAGCCTGTGATGGTTAAATGCCAATATTATGTAGTTACCTGTTGAATAAAACATGGCAGACAAAGTTCAAAATGTTATGAAAAGCTTCTAAACTGGCTAGCACAGGCAGTTGAGGTGTGTGGTTTTTATAGTTACAGAACTGAGTATTTTAAATGCTGTTTGACTGCCACAGCAGGTGTTGGCTTGCTTTGTGTGGCCTGTTGCCACTACTTCTCTGTGCATCTTCCCGCATCTTCCCGCAGCCCTGTACCGCTGTCGAGAAGCCGGATCCCGAGTCTTTGATTCGTGCCCTTGTGTTTGCAGGTGGTCTGAACGTAATCACCGTGAGAAGATTGGGGTCCATGTCCTCTTTGACCAGGTATTAAACATGGAACCTTACTGCTGCAGGGACTCTCTCTCCTCTCTTGACAAAGAGACCTTTGTCTATGACCTCTCCGCTGTGGTGATGCATCACGGGAAAGGGTTTGGCTCAGGACACTACACAGCATATTGCTACAACACAGAGGGAGGTGCGTGTGCCTTATTACGGGGGAAACAAATTCAAGAAAGTCGCGTTTTATTCCATAGACCTAGTGCGTTGTAAAGCTTTATGATCCAAGTTGTTTGGAATCGAGTTTCCTGACACTCGGTAGTTTGTTTGCTGTTAACAGCATGAATGCTTCGTTTTCTCATGCGCTGTAACTCCGTGGAGCTGCTCCAGCTGGGTGTCTTTTCTCAGGATCCTTGGGATGATGAGATAAACAGAAAGTGTTTTGAAACTGGCCAGGAACTATTCATGAATAACATCCACAGGGTTTTTGTGAATTTCCAGCAGTCTCTTTCTGCAGCTGAATTAGTATTGACTCTGCCTTCTGACTTGTGGAGAGAGAGGTACAAATTGGCTGTCTCCGGGGGATTTTTCCCTTCCTAATTGAGACTTTGGGCTATAATATACAATTGATTAAATTACGATTTGGTATTTCTAAACTCTTGTTAACAGCACAGAAGTGAACAAAATGTTTTCCAGATTAGAAACTCCTTTCCAAAGCATCTGTAGAGGAAGAGCTGGAGATGCCTTTTCTCCTACACAGCCCTTTCTCTGTGGATGTTTCCTCCGAACAGTTCCAAAATGCAATCAGGAGGAGTGACGCCTCCCTCACTAATGTCCTCTTTCTCACTTTGATTCCTAGGTTTTTGGGTCCACTGCAACGACTCCAAGTTGAATGTATGTAGCGTGGAGGAGGTGTGCAAAACCCAGGCCTACATTCTTTTTTACACTCAAAGAACAGTGCAGGACAAAGCAAGAATCTCAGAAAAACAACTTCAAGCTCAGGTGCCATCCGAAAATAGTGATAAGGACAGAGGACTGCCATTCCCATGATTCTCTGTAACTCAGTCAACAGTTTTTTGGGGGTTGTTTTTTGGTTTTTTTTTGTTGTTGTTGTTGGTTTTTTTTGGGTTTTTTTTTTTTAAACCATTGGCGTTCACATCTTTCCTCTTTGTAGGAAAAAAGGCTCACTGCAGGAAGAGGATCAGATCATGATGTTTGCCACCCAGGATCTGGAAAAGAGTATCGAGCTGTGCAATTCTGACACATAAGATTGCAGTCAGAATCTTGTTTTTAAAGCATCTTGTTGTTAAGTTATGCTCACAAAATGAAATGGGAAAGTTTGATGCTGTATAGCGTTCATCTCATATCAGAAAGGGATCACATCAGGCACGTAACAAATGAGCACAACCAGGAAACAGAAGCATTCAGCTGGCTTCAAAAACTGTCAGTCCCTAGTGATGCTGATTAAACTCCAGAAGGAACAGGTATAGTACCCCCCCCTCTAATTGCCGTTCAGATTTCCAGGATTTGAATCACACAGTCACCCGGGTATTTATTGGAACGGTTGTTGGATAGATGGAGTTGACTACACGAAGAGCCATTCTTGCTGGAGAAATGTTTCATGTTCTTCTACCAGAGGAAATGTTCCTCCAGGCGTCAGCTATCTCTGTGAGACCAATTTATCTCCCATCAGTTGAGGGCAAACCCATGCCTGGCAAGCTTTGCAATAGCTCTTTTTCTCAGTGTTACCAGGGTTGTGTGCAGACTTGGTGGTTTATTCTCTGAGCTGAACTGATTTGGCAGCTAAATTCACTGGGAATGTGATTTTAAAACAGTTCTGCTCTGGAGAAAGTGTGTTGAAATACAAAAAGAAAACCCTGCAATGAAACAGGAATGTACCTGTGTGTCGTATCTGTTTACAGTGGCAGCAAAAACAAAGCCTATACCACAGGCTTCTGCTGGCATTACTTTGTTGACTCGGTTTATAAACAGTTCTGAGCCTTGGCTTGCACAGCTGTGACAGCAGAACAGTGGCGCGCGGCGGCATCTTACACTGGCAGACTAGCACTTTTTTACAAGTGTGGCTTGTTTTCCTCAGGGGAACAGGGTGGTGGTAATACCACGACGGTGGGAGTCAGAGCTCGCTTCTGTTACTGCTGCTGGGGTAGAAACATCCATGAGTTGCGGTGGTCACACAAGGCGCAGTGAGGTTGCACAGGTGTAGCGCGCAGAACTCAGCCTGTGAAGTCTTTATTTCTGCTGGGACATAAAGGGAAGGAACGTGGTTAAATGTCAAATTCCATGTTGCGTTGGAAAGGCTACAGAAATGTCTGTATCTGTAATCATCTTGATTTTAGAATTCTATGAGAAACATAGGGCCTTAGTTGACTATTTATAGTCACTTCTCAGCCTACAGCTGCACCTCAGGTGTTTTTATAATTTGGGATTTGGCTATTCACATTTCACGTTTTACTCGAATCTGAATATGTAACTGCAGAGAGACATGACGTCTTTCAATCTTCATAGTTTGTAATTTTTTTAAAGTGGTTAAAGGTGAAGCAATCTAAAATAGGAGGTTCTCCAAAAGAATTGGTTCCATTTTCAGGCAGAGAAGTTCTGAAAGTGTGTTTCTCTTCCTCCCTCTTCTTTTATTCTCGTCAGCATTTGCCCATCAGACGCGCACTGACAGCCCTGTGATGTTGGAGGGGGGTAAGTTTCCCAAATACCATTCCTCTCTTTCCACTGCTACTACTGCCGCGTCTCGTCTCCTCTCCCGCGGGCAGGCTGGTCTCTCTTCCTTTGGCCACTGTTGATCGTTTCAGCCACGCAGAGATGAGCACAGCAAACATTAAACTTCTTCTGTCAGAGCACAGCGTTGCGCTAGGTCTCCTCTGTCCCTAAAGTTTCCCAATTCTTTGGTGTCTGAGCAACACACTGCTTTTTGAGCCTACAAAAACTGTCTTTTTGACAATTAAGTGTAATTTTGAGATCATATGCTCTTATTTTTTTTTTTGACACGAGACAGATTTAAACAGTCCCTTAGGAACTGATTCAAAAGTTTTAGCCTAGGTTTGTCTAAACATAGCAGGGTCTGGAAGGATTTCTTACGAAATGTCTGTCTATGAATTTACTAGGTAGGGGATTCTTTGTGCTACCAGTAAATAATAAAAATGCAACAGGCCAAATTTAGATCCAATGAAAGTAAACGTGACTGCTGATTGCAGGGGAAGCTGCGTTGGGTTCAGCACGGGTAGAAGTTGACATTCCTGAAAGAATCAACATCAATTGCTTGTGATTATCGGGGACACGATGGATTCTTTTCTGGAGCAAAACTTCCGCTCTGTGAACTGTGTGTGTCAAACAGCAAATTAAAAACTGGACAGAAAGGCCAAACGCAATGCAGCGGTAGTTGTTACTGCAGCGAGCCGCGCCTCTTCGCTGTGAGCGCTCATCTTTTCACTGAGTGTTTTGCGTTAATATTTGAATTCAGGTCGTAATGCCGTTATCACGTGAACCGAGCGGGTTGCAGAGCGGAGCGGGGAGCTGCGAGCGTTCCTGCGCCCAAGCAGATTTTGTAGCGTTTGCTGGTGACATCTTTTGACACGAGTGGCCTCTCCGTGTGACGTTAGCTTAGTTGTGTGGAGATGTGGAGGTACTGCAGTCAGAAGAACGATTGCCCTGATAGGGAAGGAATGAATTATACGTCCAAGTAAATAAACTTGCTTTTTCCAGCACTGTGAGGTTTCTGTAATATTTAGCTTTGATTTGGAAGCGATAGCGTATAGCATTTTTTATGCTGTTTGGTTTATATTTGTCTCCTGCAGGCTTCTTTAGATAAGCACAGCCCAACGCTCCCTCCGTGGGGGACGCTGTTTTATAGTGTCCCGTTTGCCAGAAATGCTGATTGCAAGTTACCTCTCTACAGCAGTAAGATGCAAATACTGCTTGCAGTTACGGTGAATTAAGTGCATGCCTGACAACAGGTAGCCTGTAAAGCAAACTTTGTCCCTCTTTTAACGGTATGGCTTCAAATTCTGCTAATTCACTGACGCGTATTTAGAATAATTCCAGGTTTAGGCTCTGCTTTTGCAAATACCTGGGCAGATGATGTGACTTAACTCACCAGCGGAGTTAAGTGGCCACAGCTGGGAGGTGCAAGCTAAGCGTCTGCAACATGAAAAACCTTTATTTTGGTACAACTGGAAGCAGAATTGGTTTCTCTATGTGCTGGGATTCCTGTACTGGGCTTTCAGTCTTGTAGGAAGGAGTCAGTGGCCTTGAGAGGCGCCCGGAGCGAGGGTGAGGTTCTTGGCACCTCGCAGATTGTGGTCTGAAGGCAGAGGAACCTGCAGACTGTCCGGCTCAGAGCATGCCGCCTTGGGGGCAGAACTTTCCCCAGCATATCCTTATTCCGTTCAATTTATAAGTAAATTTGCGTTCCTTAATTTTATGTTTTTAAGGATGAAGAATCTTAACGTATTCGTGGCCAGGTGTGATACAGCAAGTGCTGTACCTGTGGGAAACCGCTTTATTTTAGCTAACTTCATTCTGCTAGCAAGTTAGTTACGTAAACTTGCCTTTACGTTATCCCTTTGTGTCTGTATTCCCAAGTTAAACTATGCATACCACAAAACCAGTTTCTCTGCAAAGCACTGAAAAAAAAAAAAAAAAAGTTTTTTTCCCATTAGTTCTGACCAGAACAATTCTCTGGTCTGGCTTTGAAGTTGTTCATGTGAGGCAACAAACAGAATAATGCCCGTTAAACGCTTGACATCAGACTTTTCTGGGTGGCGGTACCACCCCCACTGAGGGACTTCCAGATGGTTTTTTGAGCGTAGGAAGAAAATTGAAACCAGTAAAAGCATTAAATGTGTCCTGTGGACTCACTTTCAGGTTTTTTTTTTTTTGCTTTTAGAAGGCAAAGCTTCTAGCGCAAATACTGTCTTGGTGGTAATTTAGAAATTCTTTTATTGATTGTAACGTCCCGAGGCCTCAATATGCCTGACTGCATCCCAGTGAGAGGGACTAACGAAACCTCTGGCTCTTGCGAGATTACCCCAGGATGAGCTCCAGTGGAAGTCACTGGCGTGGCAGAATGAGAGCTACGTAAGCCAGAGACAAGACAGGGAGATCGGTTTTACCGGCCAATACAGTTTTGTGAACTGGTTTTGTATGACTCCTTAGATTTGGTGCCTTGTATCCTATAATATTTCGCATGGGACAGAAATGTTTGGGAGATAAGTGGTGAATTTCCCCCCTCTTGACTGAAGCAGCAGACAGATTTGTGTGGTTTTACAAGTACTCAGCATCACTGACATTTTTACATTCCCTAGATTTGGCTTCTTAGGTTTTCTTAGGCCATCCAGGGCCGTAAGTTGACATCTGTCAGAGCACGCAGCTCAGAGCAAGGATTAAAAACTAGAGTAGCTGCAACTTTGGGAAGCACCTTCTGTTACAAACCTGATGATAGTTGCTGGTTTAGGGGGAAAAAAAAAACAAACCCAAACAGTTCCCATTGCCATGGCAGTGTTTGCACAGGTTTCCTCTCCGCAGCCCAGCAAATATTTCCAAGCGTGAGGAAAAGCGTGCCGTGGTGACGCCTGCGTAAATTTAATATGCAATAGATACACTTGTGTGAGATGGCCATGTGTCCTTTCTTCAAAGTAAATATTAAAATCCAAGCACCAGCTCTGAACACTGCCTTTTTGTGAGCGCTAATCCCTTCGGCAGGTTTGGGATCAGACTTAGGTTGAGAATTTATTGCCTGTGGGAATATAAAACCTCAGTTCGGTGGGGGTTCTGGTGTCTGTTACGTTAACGTTGATTCCCCTTTATTGCAGAGGGGAATGTGAAGCATTCTAACAAGCTTCTAAATTTGTAAAACCTCGTTTAAATGATCAAAAGCTGAGTTGATTTTAGGGGTGTGCCTTGAGGCTGCTCCTTCTGTCGTCCTGGTTTTTATTCTGTGCGTGTGTGTACGGGTTGCACTTGTTTGAAGGATGGTGGGCCAAAATAATTTTGAAAGAGTTATTAAGTCTTAAAAATGAGCTTTGCAGTGTACATTTCCAAAAGGGGGAGGGGGGGCAGAAGGAAAAGAAAAAAAAAAAAAAGTAGCCCAAGGGGCCCAAGACTGACTTTAACCACTGTTAACTATTTATTGTTCTGAAGCCTGTGCGTGGTACAGAATGCACTGCAGTTACAGCAAAGCGCTGTACCCTTCGGGTTCTTCTTGAATCCAGAGGTCCAGAGGAGGTCATGAAGATGATCAGAGGGCTGGAGCAGCTCTGCTGTGAGGCCAGGCTGAGAGAGCTGGGGCTGTTCAGCCTGGAGAAGAGGAGGCTTCGGGGAGACCTGAGAGCGGCTCCCAGTGCCCAAAGGGGGCTGCAGGAAAGGTGGGGAGAGACTCTTCAGCAGGGCCTGCTGTGAGGGGTCATGGTTTTAAGATAGAGGGGGGTAGATTTAGATTGGATGTTAGGAAAAAATTTTTTGAGGGTGGTGGAGCACTGGCCCAGGTTGCCCAGAGAGGCGGTGGATGCCCCATCCCTGGAAACATTCCAGGCCAGGTTGGCCGGGGCTCTGAGCAACCTGATGTGGTTGGAGATGTCCCTGCTCCTGGCAGGGGGGTTGGACTGGGTGGGCTTGAAAGGCCCCTTCCCAGCCAAACCATTCTGTGATTTTATGAACTGCTGTACTACTGATTCTGTGCGTGCTGGGGGTAGGGAAGGAGTCGGGATGAACGAAACAAGCAGTACAAACAAAGCCAAGCTGACCTCAGCTGTGATCTAAGTTTAGAAGAGACAGGAAGCGTCCGATAAGGGGGCCTGGTGCGTTAGGGGATTGTGTGTTTTGCAGGCAGAGACATTAACAACATCCCAACGCAGTCTCATTAGCAGCAACCTCCTGTTGTTTTTGCAGCAAAAACTTTCTGTGATCAGTAGTCTCATACTGGCAAAACAAATGGTGCTTTTCTGTTCAATATTACAGTTCCTAAGGAACACCACCCCAAAAATCTCAAGTTTTATAAAGGAGTGAGTTACTTAAAGCCCACAGCGTCACGGTAAATGCTCTGCGTAACTGGAAGTGAGAGAGGAGATGATAGTTGATGACTTTACCTGATGTGATTTGTACTTTTTAGTCTTGATGACGTACTTCCAGTAGAGGTGGCAGGTGGTGAATTTGATGATTGTTTTCTCCACGCTGAAGTGCTGCGCCCTGACTTGTCAAACCGGGTCTTGGTGGAATCTGGAGTTGTAGAAAAGGCCTCCTCCTCTTGTTTCTGTTGCTGCTTTACAGCCACTTCAGTGTGAGCATGTCTTTCCGGGAGCGCGGGGCTTCCGAATGTCGCTCCTGCTAGAGAGGAACAACCCCATCCCTTCAGCCTGGGCAGGGTTAAGCGTGAAGTGCTTAGGCTGGCCTTATTTCCTCAGATAACCATATCCATTCCATGGGGATAATTTGTACTGCTACACCTGTGTTAGTACGAACCCATGCCGCGTTTGCGGCAAGATTAAAGAATGTACGATAGCGCGGGCAGGCAGAGCTGTGCACGTGAATAATGTCACCACAGGCTCGTGGCGCACTGAGCGGCAGCGGTAGCTGAGAAAGTAGGATAACCACCGGTGAGGCTCCTCTTCTGCAGTTAGCATAGTGTTTGGGCTGCGAAACTCCGCACCTCTGCTTTAGGAATGGCATTTTCATAGCAAGTGTCACCTTCACTCTCCTTACCGGCCCTGGCCCTCAAGGCTGTTTCCTGCTCCTCCAAGATCAACCACACGTTTTCATGTGAAAAACAAGTTTTTTCTCTAGTTTATGGGATGTGCGACTTACAGCAACTGCCAAGCTAGAGCCCATGTAAAAGAATTAGGCCCTATTTTTTCCCCTGCTTAACCTCAGCTTTGGTTAAGCAGTCACAAACTCTTTAAGCCACAGCCTTCTATACATCTAACGAGCAATTTACGGGAAAGGAACAAGTGGATGAGTTTGCTTCCAGACAGACTTCTTTTAACAGGTCTGCTTTTCCCTGAAAGAAACTTAAACCCAGGTTAGAACTTCAGACAGCTTCTCCAAGAGGAGCGCTGCCGAGGCGAGCTCCGTTAAGGTGTGAGGGGCTTGGGCAGGATGCTGCTGGGGAGACCCTGCTTCTGCTAATGCCCTGGAAGCTCCGCTGTTGGCTGGAGTAAGGGCAGAATTAAAGCTAATCTTCAGCACTTTACAAAAGTTAATCCCGCTCTAAGTTAAGGTTGCTGGGAGGGTGCTGTTGGCAGAGGCCGGATAGAAGACGAGCTGTTTTCCTTCGGGACGCAATCCCCTGGCAGCCCTTGTGAAAACGGGAATTAAACGCTGCGCAGTTTGGGTGAGGAGCCAGGCTGGAGCTCGGGTGGGTTTCCCCATTTTTCGCTGGCTTCTGTGGAAGTTTTCAGTCAGAGCAGCCTCCGGTTTCTGCTTCAAGTTTCTGGTACTTGCGTCACTAATGACTTAAGCCGATGTGTGCCATGCTGTGCTCATGAATGAGCTGCCTTTGCTTCAAGGACACTCCCAGGCAGCAGCAAGTGTCAGGAGAATCCAATTAATTACTGAATGTTTCTGGCGATCTGGCCAGCTGTCTCGCAGCTCGGTGCAAGCACGCTGCTCCTAATCTTTGGGTTCAGCAGCTTTTATTTTAGTCAAGGTTTGTTAAGAGAACATCCAGTAAGTCACCTATGGCAGCCTTATGCACTGAACTGCCCCCTGCCTGAACCCAGGCCTCCCGAGGAGATTAGCGTGTTCTAAATCAAAACTGAGATTAACTATAAAATGACTTAATGTTCTAATTAATCCCCTTTTCCTGCAGAAGCTGTTTCTGCAGAACTTGGATTATCCGTACTTCAAAAGAACTTTTCTTCACAGGATGTTAAAATACCCGCTTTGAAAACGGCATTTTTAAGAATCTGTTACCGGTAGCGGACGGAGTTTCTCTCCGGGGCGGGTAAGGGGGCAGTTCTCGGTCACAAAACGCGGAGGCAGCGCCACTTCAGAAGAATGTCTTAAACGAAAAACCCGTGCGTAACCGTCCAAAGAACCTGAAGCCATGTTGCAGTCCCGCTGCCGTAACGCTCGGAGCTGGGAAGTTTCTCTGCTCTACAAAAAGCATCTTCGGGGAGCTGTTGCGTTAACGCCTCAGAGTAAATAAATCCCGGCCGCAGCTCCCACGTCAGCCTCGCGTGGTGCTTTCCCAAACAGCTTCACCACCCGCAGCCGGACTTTAAAAGTTGGTAAGGGCAAGCTGCGCTCTCAGGCCAGGGCACTAAAATGCTATGCAACACCAAATGGCTTCTTCTTCCCCCACACAGTCACGGTTCCTCTACCGTCTGCGTCCCAGCTTTATCTCATCCGGACAAAACCTGGTGGTCAGAGTTGACCTAGGGCTTGTCGCCGTTTGGTTTTTCCTTGGAATCAGTAGCTGATGGGTCCTGCTTACAACCCAGGACTGGACTTGTTCCTTTGTCTTTCGGGTGTGAAATATAAATCATGTTTTTATGATTTTTTTGTAAATCTTTACACTTTTTACACCTTGTTTTTGTAAGCTGAAGTTTCTTATTAAAAAAAAAACGAAACTCCAGTGGGTTATGTCATTATTTTACATACTTTATTAAACAGTCGGAGGGGGTACAGAAGAAAATTCCACGCACAGCGGCTTCACATCCTTGAGAAAACTAGTCTCACTGTGCCTTGCAGAATGAATTGAGAAAAAATTCTCCCTCTCACGTTGAAAAGGCTCCCCCCCTCCTCGTCACTGCTTCAGGCATGACGGCTTTGGAGCGCGAGTAGTAGCTCTGCAGAGCAGGAGAACAGAACGTACTCCCGTGAGCGGGTCGGAACTTGTAACGGCTGCACGCAGCTCTCCTGGTCCTCGTGTGCCGGGGGAGGGATGAGCTCTTCTCTCTTGCAGGTCTACTTCTTCCCTAGGGCAGCAATTAAGCAAAGTTAGCCAAGGTGTTGTGTTTTGTTTTGTTTTTTTCTAGTCTGGTCACTGGCATACAGCGGTTTACCACGGCTTTTCAACGCTTGGCGCAAATCGGACGGCGTTAGGCTTTACTCCTCCTGGGGCTGGGATGCGCTCAGGGTTTAGTCCCTCTCGTTATCTCTTATTTGGTGACCTCGCACGGTGACCAATTAAATTTATACAGAAAGCCGCAGCTCCCGGACGCCCCGCATCCCCCCGGGGCCGCCCAGCCCCGCAGCTCCCGCCGGGACTCACCGCTACGGGCCGGGCTGCGGGGCCATCAGGTCGATGTCCGTCAGATTTCGGGCGACCCAGACTCCGGCGGCGAAGAGCCCCAGGTTCACCAACAGGTTCCTGAAAAGAGAAACGGGCTGCGCTGCCACCCGGTCCCACATCCGGTCCCGGTCCCGGTTCCCGCCGCCCCGCCCAGCCACACCGACCTGCGGAAGTCGTTCCGATCGGTAGCGAACCGGTAAGCGCTCCGCAGCCACCCGCGCAGCCCCTGCGGCGCGGATCCCGACCCTCCCGCCGCCGCCGCCGCCGCCGCCATGCCGCCTCCCTCCCTCCTTCCTTCTCCTCCGCCGCCGCCGCGTGATGCCGTCACTTCCGGCGCGCGGCGGGGGCCCGCAGCGCCCTCGTGCTGCGCGTGCGCCCTGCGGGGGGGCGGCCTTGCACGACGCTTCTCTTGTGCAAGGGGGGGGGGGGGTGTATGTGTGTGTGTGAGTGTTTCTGGGGGTTGTACCCCCCACTTTGCACCCCCCCCGCCCCCTCCCTTTGCACCCGCACCCCCCGGCTCTGCGCCGGTTGTTTTTAGCGGCTGCCGCCTGCAAGGAAAAACAAAAATAATAAAAAAAAAAAATAAAAATCCCGAGGGGGGCTCTGGGCCCAGCCGTAGGCCCAGGGGTGCCCCCCCCCGGGCTGAGCCCCGCGCGGCGGGATCGGGGTTTTCCCTTGGTGAGGGCAGCCGCCGTCGGGAATCGCCGCTGCTGGGGGGCTGGGGGGGGATAAGTTAAGGGAAAAACGCGTGGGAAGCGGGGGAATTCCCGCAGCGCTGCGTGGGCCCTCACCCTCTGCTCCTTCTCCGGCTGGGATTTTTCCGGGTGCTGGGTGCCGGAGCGGTCGGAACCCGCGGCGCTGCTCCCGACAGGACAGCGCTGGGCCGTAAGCACCCACCAGCCGTGCCCGTGGGCAGGACGGCGCTGGCATCTGGGAAACGTCTCTCCTGTTTCCTCTGCCCCTCCCTGCCTGTGCCCGAACCTTGTTCCCAAATTCTGAGTTAAATATGCAATTGGGAGAAATAGGCCCAGGACGAGCTATAAACGTGCTCGGGGCAGCAGGCCAACGGCAGAAGGTATCATTCAGGAAGCCGCTGTCCTTTAAATTGGGCGAATCAATAGGGATACATCCATTTTTGTACGTGCCCCCAGCACGCAAAGCTCTCACTGGGAGGGATTGACTAGAAAAACTACAAGCGGAAATTAAATTTACCCCTGAGGGAATAAACTAAAAGTAAAAGAGAAAGAACTAATTAAAATGTTGACCTTAGCTTTAATTACAGATAAGGAACCAGAAGAAATTCCAGATGAAATTCTGAATCAAGCGTATCCTGGAGTCTGGGCAAGTGGAACCCCCGGGAGGCCGGAGACAGCGCAACCGGGAACAGTTAAATTGAAACACGGAGTACGACGGGATGAAGAAAGCTCCGAAGCGCGATGAGGATCCTCTACCAGAGCAAAAGTGAACCTCCCGACGTACCGGACCAGCAAAAGTTTGGTGGACGTGGCACGTAAATTTGAAACAGAGCGAGTGCACCGATCTCCTGTATCGATGGCTGGTACGTACAGTTTGGAGGAACCGCGGACGTGTCTGTGCTCAGCTGTAAGCGTGTTCCGTCAGGCGGAGGTTCGACCTAAAGCCAGTTCAGTGATTCTATGCGTAGGATTTACCCACGCTGGAAAGGCAATGACAAAATCGTGTCGGCAGGTGGCTCTGATTTCAGGTCCTCCCCTAATGGGTGTAACAGCTGCAGAGAGTTTAAGGGAAGCACAAGCCACCGATTCATCCGTTTTTTCCCCTGAGCCCTTTCCCTCTCTGAGAGTGAAACGTTCTGTTTTCAGTTCTAGCACAACATATAGGAAATACGCAATATCTGGGGAAAATGTAATCTGCAAAAAGGAAGCACGACATTTCACCCAACCGTTTACCTTTGGGAGTCTGGCTACTTGTACGGCATCTGAAAAATGCCGAAAATGTCACTCTGAATGTAAGGTACAACGGCACCGAAAAGGGAATCTTGCCGTATGGGAATTACCGACGGCCACGTTAAGTGTTACGCGTCAGCAACCCCAGTGCCGCTTTAGTAAATAACGGCAAAGAACAGCGCAAACCGAGCACGCTGTGGAGCCTGGAAAACCTCTCAGGAATATTCCCCTTTTTGCTTATAATGCCTCAGAGAAACACAACCACTCCAAGTCCAGCCACTGTCCCTCCTTTTTAACCAGCTAATTGTGCCGTGAAATATCACCGCCTCTCGTTCGCAGGTCCTTAGGTGGTGAGGCAATCCAACGAGCAGAAATTATTTCTGGATCCCACATATTTAAAAAAACTACAGGTAAACGTACGAGTTGATACATCCCAGATAAAATCAGAATGTTTGCCTTCTGGCTCACAGAGTCTTAAAGGATGGAAAGCGCGGTTACGTTCTAGAATTCAGCACTCAAGAAAACAAGAGATTGAGCCGGATGGTTTGGATCTGGATTGGGAGTTTTAAACTCTGTTGATCAGGAGTGTTCTGGTTTTGTTAGTGAGGGGGGGCCTAAGGTGGCAGCTTCTGTAGGAAACTGCTAGAAGTTGCTCCCCTTTGTTCAGTGGACTCGGCCGGGCCTAGGGCGGACCCACTGCTGGCCAAGGCCGAGCCGATTGGTAGCAGAATGTCCCGTGATAACGCCTCTGCGATAACGTATTTAAGTAGGGGAAAACAGGAAAAAAAAAAAGGGAGAGATGTGAAGCAGCTGAGCGGGGGGCAGAGAGGGGGAAGCGCGAGCCTCACGGGCCTTGCAGGCCTCACCCTCTGGCCTCCCGCCGGGCAGCCGACTGGGCCCAACTCGGCCCGGCCCGGCTGCAAGAAGTGGAGAGGAGATGAGAAGTGAATAAGATGTAAAAAGGATCCTGAGAGGCGTCTGCCAGCCTGTTGTGAGGAACGGCTGCAGACGCCAAGGTCAGTGAAGGAGGAGGGGGAGGAGTAACGTGGCTCCTGGCCAAGATTCCTCTGCAACTCGTGGTGACGACCATGGTGGAGCAGGTTGTCCCCCTGCAGCCCATGGAGGCCCACGGAGGAGCAGAGATCCCCCTGCAGCCCGTGGAGGACCCCATGCCAGAGCAGGTGGAGGCCTGAAGGAGGCTGTGGCCCGTGGAGGGCCCGCTGGGACAGCTGTTCTGGAGGGACTGCACCCCGTGGAAGAGATGACCCACGCCGGAGCAGTTTCACGGAGGACTGTGGCCCGTGGGAGGGACCCCACGCTGGAGCAGAGGAGGAATGCGAGGAGTTCTTCCCCCGACGATGACACAGCGGCGTAAAACAACGCGTGATGAACTGACCGCGACCCCCATTCCCTTTCCCCCCCCGTGCCGCTCGGGAGGGGAAGGTAGTAGAGATAATGTTAAGCCCGGGAAGAGGGAGGGGTGGGGGGAGGTTATCTTGTTCTCTGTCTCATTCTCCTGCTAGTTTTAGAAATAAATGAATAGTTTTCCCCAAGTCGAGTCTGTTTTGCCCGTGACGGTAACTTTAAGGATCTCTCCCTGTCCTTATCTCAAACCTTGAGCCGTTTTTCTTATATCATCTCCCCCTGTTCTCTCGGAGGGTGGGGGGAACGAGAGACAGACTGCGTAGTCTGGTCCCGATCGGGGCTGAACTACGACAAGGAGGTACTGATTAACAAACTTAGCGTAGCTGCCTCCGATTTAGGGAAACCAGAGGTACCATTAAGATCATCATTGATAACAGCTGAGTCTCGAAAGTTAACCGCTGACCCTACATCTTTATTAGCCAGTCACACCACCGAGGATTTCCAAGCAGTAACGACACAAACCCAGCTCTGGATACAATCCGTGGTTTCTGATCTCGTCGGGGATGTCAGGAAACTTGCTACAAGAAATTAAAGAAATTATCGCATGAGGTAGAATCCATCAGGGTGTGGTTCTTAAGAAAATGCTCTCCCACCCAGACACTGAGGCGCTATTAAAAAAGGTAAAAAAAAAAGCTCCGAACGAGCAGTGTGGCAAGTCCAGCACGATAGTCTGGAAATAAAGAATATCACAGCCGTGGTGGGACGTTTTTCTGAACACATCATTAAAATCACCGACCGCTGCGCAGGTTTTCAGCTTTTGGGTACATCCTGTACTGGTGCTGATCCCTGCAGCCGTCATACTGACTGTGCTCAGTCTCTGGCTGTGGTGGAAGATGCGAGCCGTTGCTCAACAAGTACGCGTGTTATGGGCTGTGAGTGAATTTTTGCAAAACAATTTGCGATAGCTTAAAGAAAAGAGGGGGGTTTAATTAAGGAATTGAGTTCAGTATGGGTTGTTTGACCTAACGTAGCGTTTAGCATAAGGATGAGTTAGGAAAACAAGAGCTCTTGTTGTTAACACAACGTTCTGACCTCAGGCAGGGGCCTGCCCCTCCGCAGGGGCACGATACGTACTGAGACGGTTGCTTTTAGATACGTAAACCTCGTTATCTAGGAAACCATAAAATTAGCTACAATAGAGCGCTGAAGTTATGGAACCTGACTGCTTGATTATCGAAGATTAACCACGCGGGATGTTTGATAAAATCACTCTAAAAGCTGACTGAGACCACAGCGGACCCTGTGCTCTCCCCGCTCGCGAAAATAAAGGAGCGCTGGCTTAACGGTCCCTCCAGGAGTTGATTCCTTTGAATCGCACCTGGTTTCACATCAAACAATCCGGGACGGAGCAGCCAGGGTCACCGTGACGGCTGGTTGCCGACGGGACAGGGCGTTTGCCGGGTGAGCTGGGAGCGGGTCAGTGCACCGAGACGGGGCCTCAACCCGACGTGTTCTCCTGCGGCTGAGCTCTTGTGCCTGGAAAAGGCGGCTGATGGGAGTGCCGCCTGCTAAAGTAACCTGGCTCGAGCAGAGGCGTTCACTGCAGAGCCCCAGACTGGACACGGTTTGTACCTTTTTGGGGTGTGCTGTGTGTCACCCCGTGCTCCGGGGACAGCCAGGTTCTTTTAAGGATCGTTTGTGGAATGAGAGCTGGCTACAGGGCTGTAGTTGTGATCAGAGCTTTCTGTAAAGATTTTAGCAAGCAGCCTAGCTTATCCTTACACACAATTTCTACCAGTTAGCACAGCTTTCCGATTACTCCCGTTCCCTTGCTTGCTGAGAGCTAGGTATCCTCCTCTTTGGGGACAGCCAGGTCGCCACGCCAGGCTCTGCTAAGGGGACGTGCAGCAGCTGAGGAGCCGGGGGGTGACGGAGCCGCTCGGCTCTGGAGAGGGACATACTGCGACAGCGGCCATCCGGGCTGCAGCCGCCTTTGTCCCTGCTGCTGCATTCCTAGCCCAAAGAGCTAATTGATCCAGCCGGTTAGTTAATTGATTTATAGAGGCTTAAGAGTTTATTGATTTATTAGAGGCTATAATTAACCGACCAGCTGGAAAGCTGTGTGTTATCTGCCCGGTGGGAGCAGCGTTGAGAAGCAGCCAGCTCCGATGGGGATGGGCCACGGGCTGCCCTGTCCCTGCGAACGGCACCGCTCGTTTGCTGTCCTTGAAGGATTTTACTGCGCTTCAGACTTCGGGCTTTCCCTTTTATCTCTTCCTTTGCTAACATTTGGCATCAGCAAGCTCACTCCGAGCCTCCCTGTTCTCCCTTATCTCCTCTCGCATTCCTGCAAGGTCACAAACTCGTCCTCACGCTCCGTGTTGATACAGGAGTTTGCATTGCTGGGCAGACCAGTTTGGACCAGCTTGTTATCAAAGCATTCCCAGCCCCCAGCAGCACCTCCCGCTGCTGTCAGACCCTGACACGATGCAGATGTTCGCTAAGCATCGGGAAGGCGATGCGTCTCATCGCTGGGCCGGGCGAGATGGCTGTACCTTGCGCTAACGCATCTGGCTGGTGCTGAGGAACTCCTGGGAGTGCCGTTCCCTGTGGGAATGCAGGGAAACTGGGAGGAGGAGACGGTGTAGGTGCCTGGCAGAGGTGCCCAGAGCCTGGCCGTCCCTGGAGTCGATGCCTTGGGCTGGCAGCGGGCTTGGGAAACCCTCAGAGCCGCAGCGGGCTCTGGCCCCGGGGCTGCTGGGGGACGGCGATGCTGCGAGCGGGGCTCAAACCCGGCTGCGGTGCTCGAGAGTGAACGGACACAGGCGGCTTCCGCGGCACGTCGGTCCCGGTGGCTCTTGGCGAACGCAGCACCGCTGAGACGAAGCCTCGCAGCCACCCTGGTGCTGGACCCAGCCGTGCCCGGCGAGCGGGGCGCTGGGCACGCTGCTCCTCGGCCTCCCGGCATCGGCAAAGGTGGGTGAGATGGCAGCGTGCCTTCCTGCTGGGCCACCGCGCTCTCTGGACCCTTGTCTCCCCCTTCCCTTTCCCCTCCTCGACCCTGAAGGCTGGGGACATCTGGGCACAAGGCTGGGGACATCCCGGGGATCATTCGGCTAATCCAGGTGATGCTGGAGCTGGATGGAGGCAGGGATGTGGGCTTGCACGGATGCTGCTGTCGGGGATGCAGGGTCCCCCGTTGCAGGGATGCTCAGTGCCGTGGGGGTGCGGGGTCCCCCCTTGCACGGTGGAGGCACGGAGGTGGGACGGAGCAGGAACAGGAGCTGCATCCAGAAGCTGATGCGGTGCAAAGAGTTTGGGGGTCTTGCCTCAAACCCTGCTTTAAACCAGGTTTGCTGAGGGATCTTGGATACCCAGAGGAATTTGGCTGGCCCTGGGTATCAGAGGCCATTTTGAGAAGAGGTGCTGGCTGGGGTCTGTGGAAATGAGAGGCATCTGTCAGTCAGCTTCCCCTCTTGTGGAGTGTGAGAAATGATTTAGTCCCAAACAGGATTCCAATTATAATTTGCAATTTATTAATCGAATAGAGGCAAGCAAACAGCGCTGGGCGCGTCCACCAAGACGCACCCCCTTAGTTCACAGTTACAGTATTTATAACCTCTCCCGGTCCCCACGCCGTGCCTGTCTCCTTTTTTTTGGGGGGGGAGCTCACAATCTACATTCCCTTGGTTACTCACACCGTTCCTGACTGGTGCTGGCTGGCTAAGAGCGTGTCCCCGGCCACTATACAGATGTTAATTAGCTAAAAGTAGTTGTTTAGGTGCCCGTGGCCATCAGCCCCCAGTCCAGGTTTCCCCCCTTTTGCTCGCTCCGCTGTTCAGTGTCCTTCTTATAACCCTGGAGCAGGTAAAACCTGTAATTGTGTTAAACTGCCAAGGCAGGAGTGAATCCTGCCAAACACATCTCAATAACTCAAATACATTTACAACAAAACTTTTATACAGTTTACCAAAAAAAAAAAAAAAAAGGGCTTAAAACTATGTACATATCAACCTGTTTCTCCTAAGCCTGTGGCTCTATAATTAAAGGATAATTAAAGATTCCGCGTACAGAGAGGGTCACACTTCAGCGTGCGCCCCTGGTATCGCCTCTCGTTGACACGAATCCGGTGGACGCATCTCACGGGGAGCGTTTATTCTCGGGGGCTGAAATCGTGTCCGGATTTACTCCTGCAAACAGGAGTGAAAGCTCCAGGAGGATGTTTGCAGCTCGGCTTTGGCGGAAGGGAAGTGAAAAGCTCCGGAGGGCTCCGAGGGAGCTCCCCAGAGGGGAATTGGCCGCTGGCAGCAGCCGCTCGCTATTGGTTTCCAGTCAGGAAACGCGAGGGGTGGGGGAGATCCGGCCGCCCCGGGGGTGAGGAGCTGCGGGGAGCCGGGCTGGGGTGCGGGGGTCTGCGCCCAGCGCTCCCTGCTTCGCCTCTCTGGGCGGGCGAGCTGCTTTCCAGGGCCGCCTGGGACTGATCTGCCAGGTAAAACCTCAATCTGGGGACAAAAGTGATATTTTCTCTCTTTTACTCTCAATGCTCTCTGCTGACCCGTGAGACAAAGAGTGGTGCCTGTGCTCCCATTAACTCCTGCCAGCCTGGGCCGAGCCTGTGAGTGCTAACTGGTGGCACTGGGAGCCCAGTGCCCTGGCCGGGCTGGGGTCAGCCAGTTTCGGGTCAGAGCATCCCCTGCTAGCTCGGATGACGGCCCTTGCCGTAAACCCTGAGCTCCGACCCACGCAGCCGCTGCCGCCCGGCGATGCCGAAGCCGCAGGGGCTGACCTGGGGAGCCCCTTTGCGTCCCCAAACCGGGCTCGTGGGAGCAGCACAGGGGCAGGGACGCAGCCTGGAGCGGGGCTTGCACCCCGCCGCAGTGCCGGGCTGGCCAGGGGCACCCCACGAGTGGCTTGGCCCCGCTGTGGTGCCGGAGGGGGAGAGCGGGCCAGGACCCCGCGGGATGATAGCGGGGTGGTGCCGATGGGTGCTGTGACCCGTGGGGTTTGCACAGGCGATCGAAACGTGGGTGCGAGCAAGCAGAGGCTCGGACGGGCAAGGGGAGCCGCTTTGGGCAGGGTGCAGGGGTGCCTGGTGCTGAGGGGGCAGCCAGGGCCCGTGTCCCCTCCTGGGATGAGGAGCGGGTCCATGTGGCCGCCAGCTCGCCCATCTCCCGCTGACGGCCGTGCCGTGCGGCTCTGGAGGCCACCCAACGCTCGGGGCTCGGCGGAGCTGGGAGTGCCGCAGGTGGCACGTGGCCGGTAGCCAGCCCCGAGCCGGCAGTGACGTCCTGTGGGACGTGCTCACCCACGCCTCTCCCTTTGCAGCTGGGTGCTGACCTCCCGGGGGCCTTCTCCTCGCCGGGACTGGGGCCAGGACGAACTTTTGGCGAGATGTTCTCACCGCTGGGCTGCAGGAGGGGCTTCCCGGACTTCCCCAGGGAGGTAGGTGGTTTTGTGACCCTCCCGCTGCCGCAGAGCCGGGGCTGCCGTTGTGGTTGGGAGCAGAGGAGCTTTGCAGGGCAAGGATAGGTGGCTGGTGCTCCTTCGCTCGAGATGCCGAGAGCCGGGAGTGCGTTGTTGCGGCATGGGGAAGAATTGGGAATTGTCTGGGACCTCGCTTGGGAGAGGAGGGAGGACGGGCTGCTGGCTCCCCACCCTTGCTCAGCATCCAGCCGGTGCGAGGGCAAAGGTGAGGGTCTCATCCTGCTTTCATTTCCCTGTGCCCTCTCCGCAGCCCGGCCCGTGGCAGTCTGGACCACCGCCGCCCCACGCTCACGGCCCCCCCGACGTCTGGGACAAGCCACCCTGGAAGCACTGGCCCAGGAGAGGCAGGGGCAGATGGTGCCCGGTAAGGCGGCAGAGGCCGGGGCGAGCAGCCGTGCAGCGAGGGGCTGGCGAGGTTCACCTACGCATCCGGGGTGGCCAAAGCTGGGGGCTCCCCCGGGAGCAGGAGAGGCAGAAAGAGCTGCGGGCCATGGCAGGGACGGGGCAAAGCCGAAACACCCTGTTGAGGTCACTTCCAGAGCTGCCATCCTCACCGGCAGCGATTTGCCATTGCAGCCCCGTCCCTGGGACCCCAGACCCTTCCCTGGCCCTCCCGACTCCCGTGGGGATGAGGACATGAGATGGGCACCCCACGAGTGTCCCCCGCCACCCCCCTGGGATGACAGAGAAGACAACCGAGGACCTGAGGGTGACTTCAGAGAGGACCGGCACCCGGTGAGAGGCTGGTGGGCTGGACGGGGGTGGCAGCTGTGTGGCTACCCACAGCGTGGCCACCGTCCTCACCGGCAGCGATTTGCCGTTGCAGCCCGGTCCCTGGGACCCCAGACCCTTCCCCGGCCCGGACAACTTCCGTGGGGGTGAGGACAGGAGATGGGCACCCCACGAGTGTCCCCCGCCACCCCCCTGGGATGACAGAGAAGACAACCGAGGACCTGAGGGTGACTTCAGAGAGGGCCGGCACCCGGTGAGGGGTTGGTGGGCTGGAGGGGGGTGGCAGCGTGGCCACTGTCCTCACTGGCAATGATTTGCCGTTGCAGCCTGGTCCCTGGGACCCCAGACCCTTCCCTGGCCCAGACGACTTCCGTGGTGATGAGGAGGACAGGAGATGGGCACCCCACGAGTGTCCCCCGCCACCCCCCTGGGACGACAGAGAAGACAACCGAGGACCTGAGGGCTGCTTCGAAGAGGGCTGGCACCCGGTGAGGGCTTGGTGGGCCGGGGGGGTGGCAGCGGCCGTGGGACGGAGGGCAGAGGGTGAGTGAAACAAGGCAGGGACGGCGCGTGGGGACAGGTTTCCCAGCACGGTGCTGGGAGCAGCGGCAGCTCTTCGGTCGCAGCGTCCCCTGTCCTGCTCCGCGTCTAAACCCTTCCCCGCAGGAGCCACCGCTGCCCGGCCCTGGCTGCTTTCCCTGGCCTGAATTCCCCAACGAGGAGCAGCACCCACCCTGGCCCCCCACCAGCCTGCCATGGTGGGTGCTGCTGCCGAGGTTGGGGGGTACGGGGGGAACCACACAGCTGTGGGGTGGTGGGCACAGGGGCCAGGCTCTGCTCTGGTGCACAGCCAAGGGGTGATGCAGCATTGAAGCTGGTCTTACTCAGGGTTTGGGGGGGGTTTGCACCCTTCCAGCCTAAATCCCCTTCCTTGGGGCTGCCTTGGCTTCCGCAGGGAGCGAGAAGGCTTCTGGGATGGCTGCCCGTCCTGGCCCTATCGTGGCCTGGGTGCGAAACGCTGCCGACGTCTTCGCCGTAGCTACCGAGAGTTAACCTTGGTCCGGCGTCTCCCGTCTCCCCGGCCCTCCAGAGGTTTGTGCTGACTCTCTGCTGGCTGCCCAGGGCTTCCAGGGGCCCCATGCTGTGCTGGCCAGCATCTCCTCGGGCAGAGCAAGGAGTTGCTCCCATTGTGTTTCTCGCTCCGCAGGACATCCGCCATCCTCCAGGTCCTCTCCTTCCACCTCTGGGACGAGCCGGCCAGCGGTCAAAGAAGAGCCGCAGTGCCCTGATCCACCCCAGCCGCTTCCTTCCTCCAAAGATGGTGCCCAGAGCAGGGAGCAGATGGCTCAGGTTGTGAGTTTTCATCCTCTCCCTCCCAGCGCCCAACAGTGACATGAGTTTGCACGGTCTGAGCCCGGCACGGTGCTGCTGTGCCCCTAACCGGCGTGGTTTCCCCCAGAGCCCGCCGGTGGTGACCGAGAAGGTCCTGGAGCTCCCCGGACCAGCCAGCACCGCTCAGAAGAGCCCAGCTGCTGATCCCCCAGCTGCAACAGAGGCTGCGGAGCCAGAGCGGGCAGCAGGAGCCACGCCGGTAGGAGAGCCCCCCTCTCCTGGGGGCAGGCAGGGATGCTCACACTCCCAGAGGTGCCCGGCTCGGGGCTCTCTTCGGCCAGTGTAACCTCTTCCTTCTCTCTCATCCAGCCCTTTCGCTCTTCACCTCGCTGTCTCTTTGCCAGGCACGGAAATTTTCCTGACTCTTCTCCAGGGCTGCGAAGCCCCGTGGTTTCCTTTGGGTTTTAGCACCCCGTCCGTCCTGCCCCCCAGCTCTTCTCCCCGGGCCGGACCTGTGTCCTGGCCTCACGCCGGTGCGTGTCCGCAGGTCGAGCCGGGAGCCAGGCAGAATCCTGCGGGCAGCCACGACCAGGGCTCCTCTGCTTTGGAAACGAAGCCAGCCCCACCAGAGGAGAGCTCAGCCGGGACAGGGAAGCATCTCCTCCTCCCACCTAAAACCAGTGCCCAGGAGGAGGTGGGAGAGTGCAGTCCCCTTTGCAGAACAGTTTTTTTCCCCCTGGCATTGCGAGGCCTCGCCGTGGACTCTGCAATCCATCTGTAACGTTTTGACACAGGCCGAGCCGTCCAGCCAAAGCGTCCCTGAGGCTGGCGAAGGCGCTGGCTCACATCCCCACGGTCCCGGAGCCCCTGAGGAGCCTGCCGAGAGGGTCCCAGCGGCGGCCAGCTCTGCCGGGGAGGTGGGTGCTGAGCCCTCCCCGTCTTCCCGCGGACGGCAGCGTCGGCCGAGCGGAGCTGGAGAAGCCGAGGCAGGAGCTGCCCGCGACGGGGTACGTCCTGGCGCGCGTCCCCTGTGCTGGTGAGAGCCCAGCGAGGCCGGGCAGGGCAGGGCTGTGCTGGAGGCACTGGCTCCCCACTCTGCTGCCTTCCTCCCCCAGCCGCTTTCTCTCCCACAGCTCCTCGCTGGCCTTCAGCCATCCGAAAACTCGCAGGTCCTGCCGGGAGCTGCGCTGGAGCCCGATACACAGCCCAGCTCCGACGTCTGCGCTGCGCCGGTGACCTCACCGGAGACCCGGCACCCTCCTGGGTCTGGTGAGACAGAGCCGGTACGGCGTCGGGCTGCCTCCGCTCCTCCGAGGGGTTCCCTCGGGATTGCTGCCGTAGCGCGGGAGCGGCGGCGGGGGCTCCCTCCAGCCTCCCCATTTGCGGGATTACGGGCTGGGGTTCAAGCGCTGCTTTGTCTGGAGGCAGAGCCCGTGTCCGCCCCGGTGCCGGCTGTGCCGGAGATGCCGATAAACGGGAGACAGCTGGGAGAAAGGCCAAAAAAATAACTAGAGGCTTGAGAGCGTGCTGGAGCGTGAACGACCCCGGGACTCAAGCTTTAACGAAGCGAATGAGAGCATTGCAGGGTGGCTTAATTACCATCTAATGGGGAAGAGAAATGTGCTAGCAGGGCTCTCGGCGGTGATGCTGCCAGGGCTGGAGTGGAGAGGGGGGAGCAAGGGGCAGCTCCCGCACCCGAGGAAAGGGTGACAAACCAGCATCCCCGGGAGCCAAGGTCCCAGCGGGTCCCACCATAGCGACCGGTGCCTGGCTGGTACCAGTGCCGGCAGCCCCAGCTTTGCCCAGTCCCTCTCCCCTTGGAAGCACCTGACCCTCCCTCGCCTTTTCCGTCGCCCAGGCTGTGGACGGCCAGCGCCCGCTCTGCTCCACGCTCCCAACACCCATCCCGGCCGGCACGGACCTCCGCTCTGCCGCCGTCCTCGCCAGGAAGGAAGAGATCGAGCTGGTGAGTGCTGGTGGCCCCTGGCTGAGGCACACGGGGGTCTGGGACCGGCCGTGGGGTGGGGGGCTCACGGGGCAGGAGTGATGCCAGGTGATGAGGGACTTGGATTTGGCATTTTCGGAGTCACTGGGGAGTGGTGGTTGCAGGGGAAAGTGCTCGTGAGTGAGAAGGGCTCTGCAGGGGCACAGATGCTGTCGGGGCGGTTCGCGGACCAGACCGAGGGGAAAAAAATATCCCTGGAGGGCTGCACTCTGCTGGTGGGGGGGTTTTGGGGTGCCCCGTGCTGACCCCCGTGCCACTCCCCTGCAGTCGTACCAGCAGTTCAGCCTGACCATCGCGGTGGTGGCCACCATGCTGCTGCAGAAGGAGCCCTCCATGGAGCCGGCGCTGGGGCTGGCGCTGAGGGCCAACCTCCGCCAAGGCCGGATCCATCACCTCCGGGAGCTGGAGGACTTCATCAACAGCTACGACTCGGCCACCCTCAGTCGCTGACGGAGGGGCCAGGGTGAGCGACCAGACACCCTCTCTTGCCAACTGGGATGGGGAGGGTGATGGTGGGGGGGCACGCCGGTGCGGCAGAGCGCTGGTGATGGCGCGGAGCCCTCGGGTCAAAGCGGTATGGACATGTTGGCGCGGTCCCACCGTCTCTTGGAGATGGAGAAGGAGGGGGTGTGCTTTGTTTTTAACCCTTCCCAGACCTGTATGTGCAGTACAAGCAGGGAGCTGGTTTTACTGGAGGGTGGTGGGAGGGAGAGCGGCTGCAGGGAGCTCCCCTCCACCCCGGCTCTTCGCTCCCTTCCTGGTTCACAGGGATGTGCCCCGAGACCCCGGGGATTGCTGTTGGTTTTAAATCTGAAAATAAAGAAGCCATGATCTTTGCAGCCCCTGCTCCGCCGTCGCTCTGGTCTCACTCTCCTAGGGAGGGATCCCACCGTGGACCCCCACCCCAGACCCACGACGGGAGACCCTCAGCTACAGCGGCTGCCCCCGGGGATCCCACCCCTCCGGTGGCACGGTCAGCGACCGCGGGGTGGGGAGGAACAGGGCAGATGTGGTCAGGTCTCAGCTGAGCTTTATTGGAGCATCGTCTGCGGCGGCAGCAGAGCTGCCCCCCACCCCGGTCCCCTCCCGTCCCCTCCCCGCGGCGGCAGGGGGACAGGGTGCCGCCAGGGATGGAGAGCATCAAGCAACGGTGCTCATCCTTCAAAGATGCGTCCCGGGGAAGGATCCGACCCTGGCAGCCAGCACCCCTCCCGTCCCCGTCCCCGTTGCTCCCCAGCAGCACCCCTTGTCTGAAGCGCCCGGTCGCCCTCCCCCATGCGCGGCTGCTCCCCGGGGCTGCCGCCTTGTCCGAGATGGGAGTTGGAGACCGTGCCCCGGTGCGGGCTGGCGGCTCTTTGCTCCCTACCTGCTTTACCTGTTCCTAATTGCAGGAGAGGCCGGCAGGAATTGCCGGCTGTGCTTTGCCAGCAGCTGCCGAGGGGGAAGGATCTCAGCAGCTTCTCCCCGCCAGCCCTGGGCTGTGTCCAAAATGCACTTGGAACGTGTTCAGACTGCGGCAGGGGCTGGCAGGATGGCAGTGCCACTCGAAGACCCCCCCTGTCCCCGCTGCTAGGACACGCTGCAGTGCTTGCTCCTGCCCCACGGCTTCGCCGGCCGGCTCCCAGCCCTCCCCAAGGGCTCCCTGCCCAGGGAGCTCATCCCGGGCTTGGGGATGGGCTTCCCGAAGAAGAAACCCTCTTCCTCCGAGTCTGAAGATGAAGAGCAGGTGGGACACCAGGAGTCATCCTCCTCCGTGATGTCCTGCAGGTCAATGTCCTCCGGCTGTGGGCTGTATCGGGCACGGGACGTACCCGCTCGGAAGCGTGGGTTTCCATGGCCTGCGGGTGTTCGGGGCTCAGGGCCCCCCGAAGCTGGGTGACTGGGGGCTGCAGGGGGACCCTCCGTGCTGGGCTGGGGGCCAGAGGGGTATCCGGCCGGTGGTCCTAGCATCCCTGCGTGCGCAGCGTCCCTGCTCCGCTCCTTAGCGGCTGCTCCGCTGTCCTCCGGGCTCCTGAATGCTGGATGCACGGACGCCTGATCCGGAAACACCTCTGGAAGCAGGAAAGCGAGGATGGGTGAGGAAGGAGAAGGCTCAGCCTGCCTTGCCGCAGCCCCTCGTGCAGGGAGGGCTGCCCTGGGACGCAACGGAGGGTTGTACCAGCCAAAGCCCCGCTGCCAGCACTCGCCCTCCTCTGTGAGGTGGGCTAGGGGGCTCATCACCGCTGCTCCAGCCCTGGATTGGGCTGTGCCCATGCAACGCATCCTGTAAAGCACCCAGGGGCTGAGCAGAGCTTGGTTTTGCTCCCACTCCCCTCCCACCACGTAGCAAGCGGAGCAGTAGGATTCCTACCAGCCCTTTCCACCCGCTGCCTGCAGCCCCCGGCCGCAGAGGCGCTCCCCGTCCTCTGCACGGTCCTGCCGGTGGGGCTGGCTTGGGAGAGGGGCGTCGAATCCGGGGACGGGGCGGAGGCGAAAGCCGAGTCGGAGGAATCGGAGGCGGTGGAGGATGCGTCCCATCCCAGGCTGCAGGTCTCGGAGCAGAAGAGCTGGCCGCGGCGGGAGGTGAGGGGCTGCCCGCGCAACGGCTTTCGGCAGAGGCTGCAGCAGAAGCAGGCGGCTCGGGCGTGCCAGTGCAGCCCTTGGTGGGTGGCCTCCTCGCTGTCAGCACCTGAGGGGCAACCACGAGTGAGGGGGAAGGCTCTTCCCGCTGCTGAGTGCCAAAACTCAGCCTCCGCACCGAGCCGCGGGGCTCTGGCTCCGCAGCCCTCCCAGCCCGCATCCCGCCTTAGCCGGGCAGGGAAGCCCAGCTGCACCCTGCCCTAGGGTGAAGGGGGGATTGGGGCGGGGGGGGGCCGTACCGATGGGGTCCCCGCAGGCCTGGCACGGCTCGGCGAAGAAGCTCTCGAAGCAGTCGCAGCAGCAGGGCCGGCCACTCCTCATCACGTAGCGCTGCCCGCGCAGGGGCGCGTCGCACTCCAGGCAGCAGAAATGCTCCAGGTGCCAGCGCCGGCCCTCCGCCTCGATGCACTCCTCCATGAAAATCAGCTGGAGGGGGGGGGAAACCAACCCATCCTCTAAGCATCCGGCTGGAAAACCCATAGCCCGGAGGATGCTTGGCTGTGTGAGGAGAGAAGAGGAGCCCTCGTGGCCCGGCGTGGACGCGGGGCTCTCTCCAAGGCTCAAGAAGGAACCTTTCCTCGTGTCCACCAGCAGCTCTTGCTGCGTTTGCAGCCCCTGGCCGAGCTCAGGAGCTTCTAACAACAGCAAAAGGGAGGTAAGAGCCTCTCCCCCGCCCGGCACCCACCTGGTCGCAGGAAGCGCAGCGGGGTCGGAAGAGCTCGGCGTGGTGCCGGCCGCAGTAGATCCTCCCGTCCTGCTGGAAGTAGATGAGGTCCACCAGCGGCTGGTGGCAGAAGTGGCAGGAGAAGCAGGACGGGTGCCAGAACTGGTCCCCCAGCCGAGATGCTGAAACCCCCGGGTCCCCTTTGTTCAGCCTCCTGCCGCACTGCAAGGGAGGGGGAATGCGACATTTTGGGGTCGGGCTGGGGATTTTTGGGGATGGGTCCCTGGCCGTGGAATGGGTGCTGGGGAGGGGATGCCTCACCTTCTTGCAGGGACAGCCATGGCAGGGACCCGGCACGGGACATGCCAGCCCCTGCCCCAAGGCCTCCCGTCTCCGTTGGGCGCTGAAGGCTCGTAGCTGCCTCCTCTCCTCTTCTGCGAGGTCGGGGCAGTACCGCTCCTGCACGGGGAGGCGGAGGTGAGGGGATGCGTGGTGGGCGAAGCCCGGGGTGGGCAGCACCCCACAAACGCGTGTCTTACATCGCAGTCCTGAGGAGGCAGCTGCTGCAGGAGGGCTCTGGCGCGGAGCCGGATCCTCTCGGCGGGAGAGCCGGGCTGCGGCGAGCGGGTGCCGAAGGACAGCGGGACCTTGGGATGGCGCGCGGGAGAGAGAAACACAAGCAGGGTTTTAGGGGGATTACGCTGCGTTGGTTGAGGTTGGTAAAATACGTGGTTCATCCCGGGGCTGGGGGTGTTGGGCTGGGGGTACCGCCCGTGGATGGCATCCACAGGGCTGGGGGAGAGCGGGGAGCAAAGGGAGCCCTGGGAGAGCCGGGGTGCTGCCCACCTCGGGGGGAGCGGGGTCCGCAGGGGGCTCCGGGTACTCTTCCAGGGCACAGCCGGAGTCGCTGTCGGACGAGGCCGGCGGGATGCCGGAGGTGGTGCTGCAGGGGGGAGGCTCGTCTCGCTGGGGCCATGCGGGGCTCGGCGGGGACATGAGCTGGGGAGAGAGGATCCGAGCCGGTGAGACCCGGGGCAAGGCAGGGAGCAGGGCTCCGTCCCTGGGACACGCACCATCCCGCCCGCCCAGCGCCGACCTTCTCCACGTGCCGGCGGGACAAAGCAGCCCCTTGTCCCCCGGACCGGGTCCAGCTGAGATGATGCTCAGCACCACCACGACCTCGAGACCCTTGGCTGAACCCCTGCTGAAGTCCAAGGGCTTTTTGGGGGGGCTATTCCTTTCTGCAGGGGTTAGAAGCAAACCCACGCAGAGCGCACGGGCGCTCAGCAGGGCTGGGGGCTTTGTCTGCCAAACAGGAGGAGCTGGAGGGATGGTGATGGTGTGAAGCCGGCCAGGGAAGACCCCGATGTCCATGCTCAAGCTGGAACAGGTTTTGGGAAACGGCACCGGCCGTTCGCTCACCCACAGTGGGAGATTTTCCCCAGTCCTTTGCTGGCACCGCTAATCCCTGCTCTGGTGGCCTGTCCCTGAGCGGGGCAGTGGGAGGAGACCGAGGTCTAGCCCAATTCAGCGGAAAATAATTTATTCCCCCCGGGCTGCTATTGTTCTGCCCCGAGCGGCTGTTCCTGCCTGGGCGGCCGGCCGGCCCAGCCACCTCCACCTCGCCCGGCTGATGGTTACGCAGTGGAAACCCGTCCGCTCCCATCCCCTCCTCCCCACGCCGTGCTTTTCACTTCCTTCCTGGCTTGGCTTTCCAAAACAAAGGCGAGATGGCGATGCGGTGGCTCCTGGGGCTCCCTGGATGCCGGCCCAGAGCCCGACGCCCTTTGCCCGCACTTCCTGCCGCGGCGTGGGGAGCGAGGGTGGGATGCGGGTGGGATGGAGCCGTGCCCCTGCTCCCAGGGGCAAATCCTGCTGCAAATCCCCCAGACCAGCACCCAGGTCCTCCTGCATCATTCCCACCAAGACGACGGGTTCGCTGCTCCGTGCTGGGCTGGTATTTCCGCACGCCTGGTTTTATCTCCCTGGCCAGCACCAGCAGCCGCATCCCCACTGCTCCCACTGAGCCGCTTCGCCACCCCCCCCTCTGCTCCCAGTGCGCTCCCCCCACCCCAGCAGCCCCTTCCCACGCAGTATTTTGGGGTGCTGAGATGCTGCACCCAAACGTGGCCAGCTCTGGAGCCGGGAGCGAGCGGGATCAGCCCGGGGAAGCTCAGATTTCCCTTCCAAGCACCTGGGTCAATGATTAACGCCGCAGATTGGCTAATCAGCTGGGTAAAACAAAAGAGCTGTTTGCTCCTTCCCGGGCTTCAGGGTCTGCCAGCCTGGGATTTGCCTGGAACGACTGCGGGGCTGGTTGGGTGATGTTTTTAACGCTGTGCTCAGCTCTGGGACCTGCACGGGGATGAAATCTCCTGACCCAAGGCCCAAAAAAAACCTTGGCCTTGCCGACTTGGTGAAGGACCAGCTGTACCACTGCCGGGCCAGTGACCAGCCTTGGCTCTGCAGAGGATGGCGCGCATCCCCGGGGATGCTGAATGGGGACCTCCGTGGGCTGGGTGACCGGCCCCGGCTCTGCTGCTGCCTCGTTTGGGTAACACGTGTGGCGGACAGAGGAGCAGACATTTCCCTGAAACGTTTCTTGGCGCGGAAGATGCGAGCTGTGCTGCGACCGTTGCAGACTTCGCAAGAGACTCGGGCGGGCGGTAGGTGTCATAACCAGAAGAAATGACGTTTTGTGGTTTTGATGCCTATCAACAACTAACTGCCACCGCCGCAGATCTCGCGGGAACGAGAGGCTGGTTTCTGGCCCCGCAGAGGCAGAAGTGAGACGGTATTTCGTGGCTTTGAACAACCGACCGCGCATGCGCAAGGTGCCAGATCATCACCCTCGGGAGGGTCTTGTCTGATGCCACCCCCCGAAATAGTCTCCCTGCGACCACTCAGAACACACCGAGCCTGCGCCTACCCTCGCGTGGCATCACGCCCACCATGAACACACACCAAGTTTCTTGGAACCCAGTGGAGATTTGGGGATTTGGACTGTATAAAAATGGTACCAGAGCGGAGGGCGGGAACCCCACCACCAGACACCCGGAGCAAGAAGGACCAACGGGACCCCGGATCCACAGGCGGTGATATCTTCTGTATCTGCCTCTGTCTCTCTCTTCTCCTTAACCACACGCCTTGTATTTTGTATTCATAAATCCTAAAACTGGCTGGTTGGTGTTGTTTCACCTTAATGCAGTCCAAGGGAATCATGAACCCGGTCGCTGGTCCCAAGGGAAGGGTGGTCATCTTATACAGCTCCTTTCGGGTCGCGACAACATGGCTCTGCTGTTCCCTCCTCGCGGGAGAGAGGCGGGTGGCAATTCTGGGCTGTGCTTGTCTTATTAAGCTGCATTTGTCTAATCTGTGGGGGCTTTGCTGTAATTAGACCCCCCCCCGATGCTCCGCAGACTCAGCAGAGCTGGTGCTGCCTGCGTGGCTCCAGCCCCACGGCAGGGTGCAGGGGGGCACTTCGTCCCAGGGCTGGCAGCAGGGAGCCCGGTGGGGTGATGCTGGGGGAGAGCAGAGAGGGCAGGGCTGCTGGGAATCCATGGGGCCGTGCTGGGGAGCCCAGCCCAGCCTGGTTTGATGTGATTATGATGGCTGGCAGCCGTCTGGGCTGTAGACAAGTCCCTGTAATTAGCCCCAGACGGTGACACCAGTACACGCCTCCCATGCTAAGGAGCCAGGCAGCCCCAACAGGTCCATCTCCTCTGCTCCCCATCCCTGTCCCCTCTTCCTTCCTGCCCTCCCTCGCTGCCTCCAGTCAGTCCTGCTATTGCCCTTCCCCCCTGGCCCACAAAGGGATACAGGGATGCTCCAACTCTGCCCTCGGAAATGGGGACAGGAGAGCCCGGACCAGGCTTCAGGGCGAGGTGGCAGGTGGTTTTGGGGAGCCGTTCCTCCCTGCCAGCGCAGACCCGGGTGCTGGAGGTGTGTCCCCTGAGAAGGGACGCGTGAGGGACCAGTCAGGCAGGCTGAGTGCCACTGGCTGTCATTTGCCTTTGCTTTACAAGCCTCTCATCCTGCCTGCGGGAGCTCCTCCAGACTGCCATCGCTCAGCTCCCTCGTGCTCTCCGAAGGACGGGCAACGTTCCCACCGCGCTCCCCAGCCCGCTCGCAGCCTTTCGGCGTTTGCCGGGCTGCGAATGTCCATCCAAGGTTCCAGCCTTGGTGCAGGATTCCGCTTCCTGCTCCCAGCACGTTTCCCGCAGCAGTTCCAGCCCTTTGCGAAGCAATCGCAGCTCCTTGGGTACAGCAGGCTAAAATTCACGGGAATATTAAATCTCATCTGGCTCCCCGTCTGCAGCTGGCTGCGGGAGCGTGCGCGGGCTCCCAGCCCTTTCCTGCCAAGGTCACACATTAACCTGCAGTGCACCCACCCCGGCCCCTTCGCATTCAGCGCAGCCTCCCCGCTCCCAGCGCGGCCGGGGGCCCATCAGCATCTCTGCCACGGCCTTTGGTTTCCTAAAGTCACTTCTCCATTTCAGAAGCCCCACTTTCAGGTCCTTCTAGCCTGTTTTGCAGAAGCACCAAATGCTCCCCAGCCCCAAAACCCTGAGGAAACGCAAGGGCTCGCCGTCACCAAGAAGACCAGATCCCCTTTCAAGCACCCAAAAGCACCGCCAGCTTGCGGAGGCACGGCTCTGTATTCACCACCTCACCCACGGGATAACTTGTTTTCGCTCCAGCTCCTGTCAACACAGCTGCAGTGAAGGTACGTGGAAATAAAGATGCAGAGCAATAAAGATGCAGCTCTTCCGGGGCAGAGATAAGCCAAGGTCTGGCAAGGCGAGCCGGAGCAGTTAGTCCTGCAACGCAGCCCAAGCCAGGCTGCCCGAGCTGGAGGTTGTCTCGCCCAGGAGCCCGCGGTGGCTTTTGGACGGGTGATGGCACGAGGTGGAGCGACGCTTGGGTGCCGCTGGCTGGGTACAGCCATCCGGTGGGCCAGCAGCGGGGAGGGACAGGGCCAGCGCAGCCCCGCCAGTGACTGGGGTGGGGGTCTCAGCATCCTGCTCTGGTGTATGGCACCACGTCCTCCACGTCGCGGGAGGGGACCGTGGCCAACGCCGTGGCCTGTTTGCTCACTGGGGGATGTGCCAGTGCTGCAAAGAGCCTTTCTCAGTGTTTTCCCCCATTCTGAGAGCGCACGCGTGGCTGGCTGCCCCGGCTCGCCGGGGAGCTGTAACCCATTAACCCGCTGTAACTCAGCCATTCGTACGTTTGCGGGTACGCACCCGGACCCCCGCGCCCGCCGGATCTCATCCCGGCGCCTCGCTGTGCCACGGGGCCCAGCCGCCTCCGGTGGAAAGCTCCATCGCCAACCCCAAAATGCCCCATTCCCGCCTAAAACCTGGGCGGAGGAGGGACGGCGGAGCCGGCACCCCTTCCCAAAGACCCTCGGCACCCGAGGCCGCCGGCAGCCCCACGCCCGCACACCTGCCCGGGATGGCAGAGTCTGACAGGGTAAACGCCATCTCCTCATTTCAGGGAACGTTTTCCTGACAACAAAGACCGCAGGGGTAGCGATCCCTCTCTACTCCCCAGATTTCTTTCTCCCAGGGCAGAACAGCCAAAAAACCCTCCCTCTCCCCTCCTTCACCTCCCCTTCCCCTCCCCGGTTCCCGGACGGGGATTCTCAGGTGTGCCCCCCCCCGCGATTCCCAAGCGTCTTCCCCCCCAGCCCAGCACGTAGCTCGGAGACCCGAGGCGGGGGACCCCTGCCAGCCTCGCCTACCTGCCCCTTCCCCGAGCCCCGGTACCCGGGTTCCGCCGCTCCGGGCTCCGCCGGCCGCTCCAGCCCCGCTCCGCCCGCCGCCGTCCCGCTCCGGAGGAGAGGAGGGAATGGAGATTGAGCCGGGAAAACTTCGCAAAGCGAAAGGAAAACATCCAAGTTCAGTCAGGGAAACTTTTTTTTTTTTTTTCCTCTCTCTCTCTCTCTTTTTTTTTTTTTTTTTAATCTGCCTGCCCAGGAAACTGGATCTGTGTCAGCCGGGGTCCTAATTACAGGCTTTTTAGCCTAAACCTACAGAGACAGCCAATAGCAGGGAATCACAGCGGCAGGCAGGGAGGGGAAGAGCAAAGGATGGTGTGTGTGGGGGGGTACATTAACCCTACAGGGGAAGGAGCTCCAGATGACATCTGTTGTTTTTTTTTTTTTTCTCTGCCTCTCATTTTCCGAGCGTCCGCGCCCTTCCCTCCGTCTGCGGTTCACCCCAGGTTGCCGTTTTGATGGCTTTCATGATCCACGCCGTGATTTATTTCCCGGCCGACATCAGAAAGAGTTGAAGCTTCATGAAAGAAGGGAAGTGTCATTACATCCCAATTGAGAGGTGGAGAAACTCCGGCTCGGCTCTCACAAAGGAGTTAGCCAGAGGCAAGTCAGGGCGTCCCAGTTTTTTGGAAGCCCTGAACCCCTGACGAGTCTCCTAAAAACCATTTAGACCGGCTTCGGCCGCAGCAATTGCGCTGGGGCAAGAGTCAGGGTAAAATTTATCAGTCTCTGACGCAAAGCAGAGCGTCTTTGTTGTATTTCTGTGTATTTCTCACGTGCCGTAAGATTTTCCCGCCTGCTGACGCAACTTTGGGGATGGGCACGGACACAGCATCCTCCCCAAAACCCTGTGCTCGCAGGGACTGGACCAGATCTCTGCCACCTGCGTGGTCCGGGCACGTTGCTCTCAGGAGCCGCGTCTTGTTTTGGGGCTCTGTTGGGACACCTGAGGGGTACATTATGTACCCCTGGGACTGGGGTCAGGACTGCACCCTAGATCTGTAAAGTGATGGCAGCGTGTCAGAGGAGGTGGCCGGGCTCCGTGACAAGGTGGTGGCACTGCTGGGAGAGGCCGTGCAGGGCGGTGCTGGTGCCCAGGCTGTTTGCGTTGCTCACTGGTGGTTTATATCCCTGCAAAGTCACCTGGGCAGGGAAAGGAGCGGGAGGAAAAGGAGAAGGGGCAGGCGAGCATCTCCGCAGGCTGCCGCTCTCCGCTTTCCCAGCGCAGGGCTCCCAACGGGGCTGTCGAACCAGCACCGCCGTTCCCCAGGGACCCTTTAAAGTCTCAGATGTGTGCCGGGGAAGTCAATCTGCTGTTTGGCTTTGGTGGGAGGTTGGTCTTGGCAGCTTTATCCTGACCCGTTTGCTGCTGTGGACTTTGTACCACCGGGTGGTGGTGGGTCCCCCCCTCTCCTCCCCACTGCCAGCTCCCAGCCGGAGCTGCTCCTCGCGCTCCCCACGCTCCACTGTCCCTCTACATGGCGGAAAAATTAATGGGCAAAGTCCTCGTTAAGAGACCAAGCGGGTGCAGGGACTCAGACGCGACAGATGGGTCACTCAGGGCTTTCCGAGGTGGGACCAAGCACCGCTCTGCCGAAGCCACCGCCCTGGAAATGCCACGAGGTCCCCCCATGGCCGTGGCCGATGTCCGACAGCTCCGTGCCGGAACAGCGCGGGTGGGATTATAATCAAAGAGCGATTGCAATTGTAAAAATTGGGAGTGTGAAACTGACAACTGGAAAATCTGCAGCTCTCCTCGTGGCCTCCCTGTTGTCCTGTCACCCGTGTCCTGAACCCTTCCCAGAGAAGCCGCACGCTCCCGGCTGGGATGCCGTGCGTCGTCCCGGGCCAAACGCCGGCTGCGGGCACTGTGATTGAGCACATCCCATCAGGAGCGCCGGGGACGAGGCGAGACCCCGCGCAGCCCGACCACAAGCGATTGGGCGCCCATCAAGGTGGTCTCGGGGTGCAGCCGCCCTGCAGGACCCCAGCACCGAGTTGCCATTGACTGTGCTGGTTTAGTGCTCTGATACTGGTGGAACTGGGGTGGGTGGTGCGCAGGGATGACGGGAATGGGGGAGGCTGGGCGCAGAGCGCACCCCCTCCTGCCCCAGGCCTCCCCCAGATTCCCCTCCACTGACCCCCCAGCACCCCCTCCTGCCCCAGGCCCCCTCCACTCTCCCAGTCTAGAGCATCCCCTTGCCCCAGCCCCCCCCCCCCATATTCCCCTCCACTGACCCCCCTGGAGCTTTCCCCCACCTCAGACCCCCCCAATCCCCCTCCACTGACCCCCCCAGCACCCCCTCCTGCCCCACACCCCCCCAGTCCTCCTCCACTGACCCCCCAGCACCCCCTCCTGCCCCACACCCCCCAGTCCTCCTCCACTGACCCCCCAGCACCCCCTCCTGCCCCACACCCCCCCAGTCCTCCTCCACTGACCCCCCAGCACCCCCTCCTGCCCCACACCCCCCAGTCCCCCTCCACTGACCCCCCTCAGCCCCTCCTGCCCCACACCCCCCAGTCCCCCTCCACTGACCCCCCTCAGCCCCTGCTGCCCCACGACCCCCGTCCCTAGCCCCCGCGCCCCGCCCCCCGCCTTGGCCCCGCCCCTCGCCCCGCCCACGCCCCGCCTTGGCCCCGCCCCGAGGCCGCGGCGCCGCGGACCCAGCGCGCCCCCTGGCGGCCGCGCTCCCGCCTGCCCGGGTCCTCCCAGCCCGAGACGCTCTAGGCGGCGGCCGCCGGACTCGCTGCTCCCGGCGGGCCCGGCCCGGGCTGGGGCGGGGGGAACGCGGCGCTGGCGGGGCCGGACCCGCACCCGGTCCCGAGCCCGAGCCCGAGCCCGAGCCCAGACCCGGCGGGCCGGGCAGGGGACGGGCCGGGCCGGGAGCCGAACGGCAGCGGGGGCCCAGGCCTCAGCTCCCGGACGGCGGAGCCGGCCAGCGCCTCAGGTACCGATCCGCGCCCGGGCCTTCCCTCGGCACCGCGCCTCGGCCTGGGGCCCCTGCGGCCTGCATTGCTCCCTGTCGTGCCCCTCCGCGTCCCCTTGCACCCCCTCCGCACTCCCCAACCACCCCCTTACACCCCCTTGCACCCCTTTCCCCGTTACCCCTCCTCCGGGCTCGCCCCTTCCTCATATCCCCCGTCCCCGCGGGGCCCCTTCCTCCTCCCTCCAGGCCCTTCCCCTTGCCAGCGGCTCCTCTTGCCCTGGAGGTGTCCCCCTGCAGCCCCTCTCCTCCCTGCCGTGGTGGGTGCTGGGGGGGGTGGCAGTGGGTCTGTCGCTGCGTGTCACGGGTGGGTTGCTGCGGGGCCCGGTGCATTTCCACGCGAGGGCTGTCGCGGTGGGTGCTGGGGTGCCCTGGTCCTTTGGGATGAGGTGGACCCTCTTCTGCAGTGCCGGGTTTAGGAGAAACGCGTGGAGGCACGAGGGGGTCTTCTGCAGGCTGGGGGGGGGCGGGGGGCCACGGACGGAGCCTCTGTAGGAGCAGAGGGTTTGGGAGGAGAGCGAGCGACCCGGCTGCGAAACCGGGGAGAGGTGAGTTGTGGTCTGGAGACTGGGCCAAGGAGGGCAGCGAAGGTTTGAGGAGGGTGTAAGTTTGGGTCGTGGGCGGTGGGGAGGCTGGCGGGGAGGATGGGGCTGCTGGTCTCGGGAGGCGTGTGCTCTTACTCGCAGAGGAGCGTATCCGACCGTTGGAGTGGTTGGTTGGGCTAGTTAAGGCTCTGAATTGGCAAGCAGCTGTTGGAAAGGTGAGTGTCGAAAGCACCGGGCAAGAGATGGGAGCCTTGAGAGTCTCAGTGTCTGTGGAGGAGACGCCACTAAAACATTCCCCAGCGAGGAGCAGCGGGAAGCGCCGGGGGAGTGTTCAGGGATCTCGCAATGGTTTTTTTTCTCATTTGTTCAGTTCTGACCATAGTAACTGTTCAGGATGGGCGACAGCACTCCCGCCTAACCCCTCGGGCAGGTTAGACAGACACAGGTGGAGGGAGCACCAGAGGGAGAGAGGAATGAAGAAGAAAGAGGGGACAAAGGTAACATGTTTTCTACTATATATATATATTTTTTTTTTTTTTTTTTTACTGAGGGAATTGATGAGCTGGGAGTGGGAGGGCAGAGACAGTAGAGGACAAGGCCCCTAGTGACCAGATTAGATGAAGCAGAGAGGGATCTGTTGCTAAATTATTGATCAAAGCCTGTAAGGTCAGCAGGGAGTAAATCCATACCGAGTCTACAAAACCAGATAGGATGGCTTGAGCAGCGTGCAGTGTTGAACAGGGAGCGTGCGGTGTCATTACTGTTAGGGGTGGCGGGTACATGCAAGAGGGCAGCCGGCTTGATTTGTGCCCGAGCTCCTCCAGCTTGCTCAAAAGGAAGCGTTTCCCTGCTGGGGGGCTCTGCACCGTTAGGGCGTGGTAGGGAATTCTTCAGGCGTGGAGTTGCAGTGGAGAAGGTATTTGCGTTTTGTTTTGCTGTGAAAAATGAAATGGGACCCCTTGGTCAGCTCGCTGCTGGCTCTTCCCCCTCCCTCCGCACTGCTCTGCGCCGCAGGGAGCCTGAGGGCAGCTGCGCAACGTGGTTTTGCGCGAAGATGCAACTCCGTGATTCAGGGTTTAATTTGGAGGGACTGGTGAGGCGGATTCTGGCGTGGCAGCGTGTGAGGGTTTCCAACAGCCTTTTCATTTTATTTACTGCTCTAGTGCCAGGCTGCTTATCCATATGGCTTTATTCTCTCACGCCTCGGATAGAGAGATGGTTGGCTGTTCTCCCCGAATAAAACCTGGCATCCTCTCGTGTTATCTGCTGCTGAATCCCCTGCCCTGGAGTGGATGTGGAGTCTGTTAAGTTTGTATCCACGATAGCAGCATTTCTCACTACTGGGGCATGCAGCTCCTGCCTGCTTGGTGCTCACGCTTGCTGACTGTTGTCAGATGGCAGAGTTTGTAATGTTTTCTGGCATTTGTTACTTTTCATAGTCCGAAAAAAGAACAGCTGTTGTGTTCACTTGCTTTTAAGGCTGCTGGTTCTCTGACCCGTAAGGACCTTCAATCGAGCGATGGTATCTCCACGTTCCTAAGCAGCAGACGCGTGTGATTCTTCGTATCCTCACTGCTCTCAGCCATTCAGCTGTTGTGTTTCATCTGCACTACAGTAGCTCTGATAAACACCACTCCTGTGTAGGATCCCAAAGCCAAGAAGTAAAATATCTCTTATTTTTACATTTTTTTTTAGCTGTAGACTGTATTTTTTTTTCCAGAAATTTCAGGAGTGGTCTGTGCAGAATGATTTTTTATATTTGTATAAATGCAGGTAGTTAATTTGAAAAAAAAAAAGTGTGCCTGCCTTCCTTGTGATATTTGAGGGGAACTTCAGTCACAACCCCCTCCCCCTCACCCCTTGCTTTTTGATGTTCTCTGTTTTTTTAATTTCTTTAACTGTATTCTCCTTGCCAGGTGGAAGATGGGACCGTTTCCCTTGTGTTCTAGGTGACGCTGAAACCCGGTTACCATGAAGTCCTGAAGGAGACAGAGGGACAGTAGTGGGAATTTCTTCTCACTCCTCCAAAAAATCCAACAATTGCCTAATGGTAAGAAAGCTGTTCTTTTTAATTAGCCTTATGTGGTGTCCTTTAATTGAGGAACACGTTGAAGAGTTTGAGATCCAGAGACACTGGACCACGCGCAGGGGGATCGAGGAGGATACAGGCTGTAAATGCTGCGTGTTTGGAGAGGGTGGGGAGGAGCTGGTTTGAAAATATGATTGTTCTCTGTTTTGTGCCCTCTCCCCAGGGATTGCCTCTTATGCTGACGTCATGGGGAGCTGTTGCAGTTGTCTGTGCAGAGACAGCATCCCAGACAACCATCCCACCAAATTTAAGGTAAGTATTGCACCTTCATCCTCATCGGAGAGTCTGTGACAGCACCAGCTACCAGCAAAGCCCAGCATGGGTTGGGCTTTGGGCATGAAATGAAAGAAAATCTGTTCTTTCAGAGAAATCTTTCGTTTGATAAGCTTTGCAAATATGTTACTGTTTGGCCTTGTTGGGGTTGTTTTTCCTTTCCTTAAGCAACCTCTGCTGCAAGTGTGTTTTTATTTGCCGTAGAAATTGCTTCTGCACTGAGATTCAGCCTGAGCGAGGAAATGGGGAACTGAAGAGAAACCTTTGATTGCTCAGGGCTGTGTTCCAGTGTCTGTGCTGAGACACATCAGCTGAACTGCCAAGCACACAGTCTCCAGGGCTGCCGGCTTGGCGCCTTCTGCCAGGAATGAATTCACGCTCTCAGCTGAGAAAAAGGCATCTCAGTAAATGGAGGGGGAATCCGTGGGAATTACGGTGTCTTCGTGGGTGGGCTTTTCGTGATAGCAATGCGCTGAGTTTCCTGATGTGAGCTCTCTGCCCTCTGCAGGTAACAAACGTGGACGATGAAGGTAACGAGCTGGGATCTGGGATTATGGAGCTGACACAGACGGAGCTCATCTTGCACACTCACAAGCGAGATGCTGTCAGGTGGCCCTACCTCTGCCTGCGCCGCTATGGCTATGACTCCAACCTCTTCTCCTTCGAGAGCGGCCGTCGCTGCCAGACGGGGCAGGGTGAGTGTGGAGGATCCTGGAGGAAGGAACTGCTGAGGTTTCTGTTCCCAGGCAGCCAGAGTGAGCTGGTGTTTGTGTCCTCCCAGATTCCTGCACCTAATGAGTCAACAGGTTCTTTTGCAGCCTCTCTTCCCCCAGAATACCGGAGTGTGCATGCACATACAGTTAATACTCCTGATTGAAACACTCTTGAGAACAACTTCATGATTCAGAGCCTGGGCATAAATCTAATGGTCTCAGTTGTGGCAGTGCATCGGTGCTCATGAGGTAATTGGTGAAGCGGGCTTGAGCATTGGATGGGGCATATTTAACGCCAGAGAGGATGTTAGTTATGCTGTCAGCTCCAAGCTTTACAACACAACTGTTGGTTGGAGGGGTTGCTGGACTTCTTTCCTTAAGAGCTAGAAAGTGCCTTTTGCAAGAATGAAGCTTTGTGAAGCATCTTTTAGCTCTGGGGATAAAGCAAAAAGGCAATAGTTGTTTGAGCAGACTTCGTGTTTCTCGATGCGTTCTCTCTGCCTCTACTTAACGCTTTGCATTTTGTTTCTGGCAGCACTTTGTAACGTAGAGGGAAAGGAGTTTTACGTTTTGCTGGTTTTATGTATGGGGATGCTGTGCATAGAGAGGGGAAGTGAGTCACCCAGGAGCACAAGCCAAGTCATCATCAGCGCTGGGAATAGACTCCAGTTTTACAGTGGTGCCTGTTAGTTCCTTTCCCAGTCTGTCTCTCTTGCTTGTAAAGAGCTGAACGTTTTCTTGGCATCTGCATGCCTGGGGAAAAAAAAAATAAAAGTTTGTTTCTTCATTCTGTTAACGTGTTTGTAAACTCCTCCTTACCCAAAGGACTCCGCATGGCTGTTCAGTGTCTGTGTAAAGCACTGCGCAAATCTGTAGTGCCATATGCTTCTTTTTAATGTTTACGTACGTGGGGTTTTCCTCTCCTGGAGCCGTGTGCTTATCGGTTACCAGCAATGGGAATTGCTTGTCTTTGGTTTCTCTTTTGCCTTTTGCAGGATGCAGGTCAGTGATTAAAATTCTGCCCTGCGTGTGTTTTGGTTTTCATTTAGGTGCAGGCAGTGGTGATAAAGCAGAGCCGTTTGCTCTTCGTAGATTACAAAATTTTTAGCAGACACATACTTACTCATCGGTCTTCATGCAGACAGAAATGAGAGGGATGCCGTTGTGTTTTGATGAGTTTTCTCCCTTCCTTGTAGGATTTTTTTTTCTGCTTAGTTAATTTTATTTGGAGTGCTGCTCCCCACCTTATATAAGGCAGATAGAGCTATTTTTTTTTTTTTTTTCCCAGAATTTTTAAAACGTCCTTCTTTGGGGTAGCAGCTGTTGTTGCCATGCCGTTCTCGTTGCTATGGCTTTTGTGCGTGTGTGTGCGTGCCAGCTCGGGATTGGTTCGCTCAGCACACGCCAACTCTGGTCTGGGCTGCTCGTTTGGGGAGACACTGTTTAATTCCATACATTTTTGAAATACAACGTTCTTGTCCCTCCCTCACGTGCACACTCCACAGGGCCCAGTTCTGGTAGTCACTGGATAGACTTTCCCCTAGTAATAAGAACTGGACTGGGTGCCAAGTGAGTTAAAATAGAAGATTAGGGATGAAATGAGACCAGTTAGCCTGTCCCTTTCACGCCTCTGCTCGTGTGGGGTTGATTGTCTTCAGATAACTGGGGTGCTCAGTATTTTTCTTGTAATAATGCACCATTTGGTCAGATGGCAGCTGTGATGTTGTATTTCCGTTGATGCAGTAATCCACCAAGTTGCTGGTGGTTCTTCTGTGGCTTGCAGGGGTTGATTGTGTTAAATGCAGCAAAAGCAATCAGAGTTGCCTGTTGATTTAGAGCTGGAAATTACATAGACTTTTGTTAAAGCAGGATTGCGTTCTCACTTTTCTGACCCTTCTCTCTGTTGCTGTGCAGGGATTTTTGCCTTCAAGTGTTCCAGAGCAGAGGAGATCTTCAACCTGCTTCAGGACCTGATGCAGTGTAACAGCATCAACGTCGTGGAAGAGCCTGTTGTCATCACCAGGAACAGTCACCCCACGGAGCGGGAGCTCTCCCGGAACCCCCAGGCACCCAACAGTAAGGCTCCTTCAGCGTCTGGGGAGAAGAGGAGGGATCAGAGAGACACGGGCGATGTCTGCAATTGCTTGTATGAAACTGCCCTCTGCAAACCATGCGCTGCCTCGCTGCTGACCCGTCTTTATGTCCTTGTGTGCCTCATGCAGAATGTTTATTTTATTTTCTGCGATGTGGTATTTTGTTTCCAAGGAAACGGCGACAAAAAGCCCTTCAAATAGTCACCCGAGTTGTCACCCTTCAGTTGGTTTTCATCTGGACCGCTGCCAAGTGGCCTTTTTTAAGTAGCGTCTACACAAGCGTCAAGTGGTTCCTGGAGGAAACCACATCTGCAAGAATTCGGGTTTGCTCGATTCCTGTCTCCGTTAGGAGTGACTTAAATAAATTTAAACAAGAGGGCCCAGCCCTTGTATTCATTCTAGCTGCTTCACGGTAGGATCTTCCCCAGACAGGGTGATTCTGACTTACAGGGTGCAGTTAAGAGGCCAGCCTACTGTAAAAATGAAGTCAACTCTTATTTTGTACCAAAACGATGCTCTAATACTTACCTGTCTTGATTCTTTCCCAGGTCTGGGGTACACTGTCCCAGGATTTCCCAATGGATTTCACAGCTTCCCTGGAGAAACCCTCTCGTACTCTGCAGCCCGCCGCCCCTCCATGAGCAGCCTGAGGCATTCCTCCGTGGGTGAAGACTCTACCCATGCCCTTATTGGGCCTGAGGAGCAGGTAAACCTGGATGTCCTAAATTCTGCTGTTTGCAAGCAGCGAACAAGCAGCTTGTTTTGCTAGCCGTCCTAGGTTTCTCTTACTTCAGCAAAGTCCAGGGGTTACTTACACTGTGTCGTCCTTTTTTTTCCCCCTTCTTTTGCTTCATTTTGCTCTTGGAGATTTCTGCTCCCTGACGCTTCGCTAGAACAGGTGCTCTGTCAAGGCTGACTGAGTTGGCTTCCTTGATCCACAAGTATTTGTGTGGCAATTACTGAACAGTAGCACTCAGCTTGTGAGCCCAACCCACGTTGCCTTACCTGTCAGTTTTTGCTGCAACCCCTAAGCTGGTGTGCAGATGCACACCCGAGTTCAGAGTCTTTTTATTTTTATTTCTGATGTCCAGCTCTTTGTTCTTAGTTTTAGAATTTAAGATTTTTCCCTACAAAATCCAGCTTGTCTCACCCATTATCAGAGAAGCCTGTGTAGGTGTGAGTGCTGCAATATTGCCGGTGTAAGCCGCTCAAGGAAATACTTTGCAAGTGGCTTTCCTTTTTGTTCTGTGCCATATGCATCAAGCGTGAAATAGATGATGTGTATCTTCTGCAGTTGGACTCCTTTTTGTCTCTCCTTCAGCCCACAAATCCAGAAATGGATTTTGTGTTTTGCTTCCCAAAATCTTTTCAACTTCTGGAATTCTTTCATCTCCTCCTGCTTCATCAGCTACCGAAAAATTTTCCATTCCGGTCGGTTTCTCGGCTGCTGACAGCTGCTTTGCTCTTGTCTCTTCTCTTCTTCTTTCACTGTCCCTCTGCTTCTCTCCTTGCAGTCCCACACCTACGTCAACACAGCCAGTGGGGATCAGGAGCTGAGGGGCCGCCACTGTATGCACTCCTTGCCTGAAGTCCACCCTCCTTTCCCCCATAGGAACCACAGCTGCTCCCTCGAAGACCGCAATCCCCAGGTCTTTCTCCAGCCAGGGGAGGTTAAGTTCATGTTAGGTCCCACGTCCAACTACAGACGCGTCTGTCGGCACGACCGGGAGTGCAGGACGCACTTCTGCCCTCCCAACAACAACAACAACGAGCGTGACGAGGAGTGTCCTTCGCCCCAGTGCGTCTACGAGAACGTCAACGGCTTGCTGCCCCCCAGCACCTCCTCTCTCTGCAGAGGCGGGCGCTTGAAACTCGCTCGGGAGGACGCGGGTTTGCCCGGCTGCTCCCATCGCAGAACGGCGTTGCTGCACTATGAGAACTTGCCGTCGCTGCCCCCGGTGTGGGAGTGCCAGCCGCTCCGGCGGGGCGAGGAGGACGCGGGTGCCGGGGATGCGTTGACGCCTTCCCCCAACAGCTACTCCGAGGCCGGTGAAGAAGATCCGCTGCAGAACTACATGAACTCGGAGACCACTGCGCTGCACGGGGGCAGCAGCCAGCGGCGCAGGGGCTTCCTGCCAAAGCCTCGGCGTGGCTGCATGCCCAGCGTCTTCAGCTTTGACTTCCCCCGGCCCTGTCCGGAGCAGCCGCGACAGCTCAACTACATCCAGGTGGAGCTGGAGGCTGAGCCGCGCAAGGGACATCCGAACCCGCCGGTGCCCTGCGTCCCCCCTCCTGCCACCCACGAAGCCCGCCGGACGGACTCCTACGCGGTCATTGACCTAAAAAAGACAGCGGCCATGTCCAGTTTGCAAAGGGCCTTGCCGAGAGATGATGGGACTTCGCGGAAAACTCGACATAACAGCACTGACCTGCCTCTGTAAGGGGGAGCGCCGAGTGCAAGCGCTGCGTCGTGGCTTCAGTTCCTGCCCTGCGGTGTATTGCCCGCTGTGACTTCCATTCGCCATTGCCTTCTGCTTCCCTGTCTGCCCCATTTCCTGGTGTCATGGGATGGCTCCTACAGCTGATGTTACGGCTAATCTGTCTGTCCGTCTTCCCCTCTCCGTCTCTCTTGTGTAGTTCATTTTTAAAGCCTTGTGGGATATTTGACAGCGCTACTTGAAGGTTAAATTTCTGAGCACTGGCGTGTGGATACAGCCTCAGATGCTGGCTGCAGAGGCAGGGCAGTAGCATGGTGCAGGTGTGTTCCCAAAAGCGAGTTGCTTTAGGTGCTCTGCTGCAAATCAAGCCCCTCTCCTGTGGATTTCATGCCTTGCGACTCCAGGCGAGCTCTGCAGCCGGGCCACACCGCAGCTGGGTTTTGCCTTGTGATTTTGCCGGTCTCTGATGACTTGGGAGCTCGTGCTGCGGTCTTTCCCTTCTCAATTCCCTCCTTTCTCCCTTCTGTGCTGTTACCTACCTTCTTGAAGCTCGTAGAAGCTTTTTATACTTCTGTCCCGTTCTCAGATTTGATTTAAATTGGGCAGCTCTATAAATTAATAGAGGAGGACAGCCAGCCATGGGCACAGACACTGTGATCACATAAACCTGATTTCCTGAAGAAACCCTGCTTTAGAAGAGGAGGGGAAAACCGCAACTGAGCGAGAGATTTGAGGTTTAGCATAAAAAACTTTGATTGTACCATATCCTGTTTTGCTTTTTAAGGGTTCTTTTTGGTCGCTGTTCAGAAGTGATGTTGATTTATTTATTTGTTTACTTGTTTATTTATTAAATGTTCTTTTGCATCCCAGTGGAAATTGCCAAAACTGGTGCCAATATGAAACGTACTCGCTGTGGCTCACTCCTCCTGTCTGGGGAGCAGATCTCAGAAGAGATTGGTGGCTTTGCTGAGCTGCAGTTGGGGAAAAGAGGAGCTGTGAATCAAACATTTGGGTTTTTTTTTTGTTTTTTGTTTTTTTTTTTAAACTGGGACTGACTCACAGAGTGAGTGGGAAATGCTACGGGAGACGTGAGTGCAAGCAGAGCTGCCAGGCAGCCGAGCTTGGAGTTGTATCGGAGTCGTTGCCTACACCCGTGTGCCTGGCTGGATCCATGAGAAATATTTGATCAGTGTTTTGACTGAATGCGCAGTTTGTTTCCTACAACTGCGGACTTGGAAGGGCTAAATTTCAGCTCTCGGGTAAATTTGTGGCCTTTGATGTGGATTTTTTTCCCTTGACACCAGGGCTGAGTCTAAGCTGAGCGGTCAGACCTGTGCGAGGTCCTGCGTAGGGTCTCTGCTCCCCTCCCGCGGCAGGATGTTCCACCACCCCTCTCTGCACGGTGACGTGCTGCAGCTTAATCCTTCCCTGGATTACTCTTTGCCGTTGTGAGCTGTTTCAGTGAGCCAGACGTGCCCTGGGTTACTCTGGAGTCCCACCTTTTCTGCTGTTTGTTCTTCATCTTCTTCCCTGGGATAGGAGCTGAGAGATCCTGTGCTCTGCGGGCTGTCCCGCTGCCAGCGGAAGCGTTGCCAAACCTTGCTGTGCTCTCCTTATCCCCGATGTTTTCCGATGTCGAAGTCTGTGTGAAAGAGGAGAGAACCCAGTCATCCAGCTGCAGCCTGCTTCTGAGGTCCAGAAACCCGATTCCCAGATTTTTGAAGTTCAGCCTTTTTCATTTTGGTGCTGTGAGGTTGTACTGAAATGTGACCCTTTTGGGAGCAAGGACATGTGCCATGCACTTCAGAAAAAAAGTGATAAAAGCATGAGTAATGCCATGCTCGTGTCGGCAGCACATGGATTTCTTGGCTTGCTGTTGCACTATAAATTCAGAGTGCACAATGTGCTTAAATTCACTGGTTTTTCCTTCTTTTTGGAAGTCCTTGTGCTCGTCTTCCATTGTTTTCTCCACCCCAACCCTTGTGTGATCTGTAACTGAAAGGAAACCCAAGTAATATATTTTTATATGTATACCAAGTGACTTTATTTGAAGCAAAAAAAAAGACAAGTAATGTATCCCCCTAAATCTAGCTTTCATTTAGGGAAGTGAGAGAAGAAATTGTTTATATATACATATATATATATATATTTAAAAAGTTAACTGCGTTAAGCTTTAAATAAACTATTTAAAGAAAGAGTTTCTAAGCTGTAAGTGTCACCCTCTGGGACAGCACAGGGCGCTACTCTGGGAGCCTCCGGATGAACCTACCGTTCCACTGCCCGAGCTGAGAAATGCAAAATTCCCCTCTTCCCCCGCAGAAAGGGGAAAAAAGGGTGAAATGTTTTACATTTCCGTGGAGGAAGACGTTGGGGCCCTTTCCCACCCGCGCGGGAGGTTTGCGGGGTGGACAAATGGACAGGAAGATGCTGTTGGGTGGCAGCTTGTGTCTTGGAGAAAGCAGGTGAGGCCTCGGGTGGCTGCGTGGGTGCTGCCTGCGGCCGCCAGCCTGGCTGTGTGTCTCTGAGGGGTGGGATGAGGCTGGTGTGAGGGTCTGTAGATGTTGTGAGCTCCAGGGATCGGGGAAAGCCCACCGGGTGCTGGTGGTTCTTCAGAAAGGCTGAGCTCCCAGTGAGCCCAGTTTGGTGGCTCTAAATAAGCTTTGCTTTGGGAAAGCCAGCTTTCACCGTGGAGCTGGTGACTTCCACGTCCTCCAGACAAACTGGGCTATCCGACTTCTGCCTCCCTTTCCTCTTCAGTGAATCTGATGCTCCCCTACGTCCCAGGGACACTGAAAGCAGCCGTGATGAGACTGCTGTGCGTGGACGTAGCAGATATGTCACTGCTGTTCCCGGACGGCATCCCGTATCCCATTTACTGCACCAGTTCAATGAAGGAGAAGAATTTCCTTGACCTTAAAGATGACAAAACACAGAGCTGATGCTGGCTGCATCTGCCGCTTTCAGTGCGCAGTGATCTGACGGGTCCTTTGCTTCACCGTCCTCCGCTTTTCATCCCCTTGTGTCCTCTCTGGTTGGCGAGCAGCACTGCTGACTCGGCAGGCTTCGCTCGGGTGGTATCGCAAGCTCCCTGGAAAGCTTTGGGAATGAAAAGCCGGTCGCAGCTCATTGTTTGCAGTGGGGTTGTTTAATGTTTAAGCAATTAAATGGGAAATGCCGTGCAGGCAGCCAGGAAACCGGTTGTCATTTATGGCTTTCAGGGTGCGCACTGGGTTCACATCCCAGTGATTTTCTCGCTTTTTTTGCTTTTCTGGAAAACTTCACAAGAGCAATGTCCAAATTAAGTGGCCAGGACCCTTTGAGAACTTCTTCACATGCAATTTTGCAGGTGGTGTGAAGGTGCAAGGAAAGCCCGGAGTCGTGTTTGAACGCTGAGGCGGCAGTTCTTGGGGCACCAGAGCAGAAATGTCCCTGGTTTGGGTTTCTCCTTGTGTTACAGCCCGAGCCATACTCGCCAGTGTCGCAGCTTCCTCTAGTGGCCATGATTGAAAGGGTTTTGGAGGAGAAACCGGTATTGGGTTGAAAGATGGGGACATCTGAGTTAGCGTTTTCTCTTTCCTTCAGTTCTTTGATGTGGGTGATGGGCAGGAGGGATTGACGCACGGATCAAACTCTACAACTCGGAAAGGTCTGATAACTCTCTGGAGTCTTTCCTTGTTACTCTTTTCTTTCGGTTGAAAACGATCTTTATGTTGTGTTTTCGTGACACCCTGTAAAGATGGCTCTTACAGATTTTGCTTTGAGCCTTAGAAGCAAGTTTGCTGGACTTTCCCAGCGGATGCAACTGATATACTTGTGCGTGTTTACTTGGATGGGAAACTAAACTAGGGATACCCCGTGACTCCTCCTGTCCCTTCCACCATGGAATATCCCCCACAGCGGATACCCCCTCCGTGGAGCAGAACACCTCACCCTTTCTGGCTGCATCCATAAATCTGGTTTTGACTTCGGGATTCATCCAGGGCTCTGTGCATCCAACCGACGCCACACAGGTGACGGGGAGGAAACGGATGAGCGCGTGTGCGTCCGAAGCCGGCCCTGGAGTTCGTCCCTGGAGCTGAGTTGGAGCTGTGAGGTCTCGTACTCTCCCAAGCTTGCTTCTGCAAGGCAGGTGCTTTGCCTTGGTGTTTTTGTCTGTGAGTCGGCACCTTGGAAAAAGGAGCTGTGTTCAGTCAGCTGTCGCGGCTGCTGAGGCTTTGTTTGGTTCTGAAAAGAAGGTTTAGGCAGCAAAATGAAGCTATCCAGGGTCATGGCAGCGTGAGCTTAGCTGTTGGTTTGTGTCCTTCGCTGTGAGCAGGTTTGGCCCCCGCTGAGGACTGTGTTGGGTCTTCGCTGGGCTCCTTCCTCTGCTTGTGAGGCTGAAGTTCAGGGGAGGACTTGTTAAGCAGCCATGTGCTGTGCAGAGGGAGTTTGACTGTCTTAACCTTTTAAATTGGTTCTTGTTTGAGTTTTGAGTTAATCAATCAGACTTCCTCCCCTGGCATTTCTTCCCCGTCGAATACACAAAGAGATCTTTTGCCCTTCCCTTTCCCAAGAACCTGTTGGTAGGAATATAGCTTATCCTGGTGCTCAGCTCTCTTTTATCATGGGAGGGTTCTTTGATTTGGTTTTTTTTTTCTGTTAACCCATTTTATGTGCCTGCTTTTCCCCCAGGGAAGGAGGCTGGAATATCTGTGAGCTCTACTCGCCTTACGGGAAAGAGGATGGCAAAGGAGAGGCTGGACTGTGAGGATCAGAGGATCAATATTTCTGCAAATAGACTCAAATGTGTCAGTTGTCACTCAAGTATTGTTATTTTTATTACCTAAGCCATGCTGTTCACTGGGAGAAAAACCAAACCAGGGCTTGCTGTTACAGCTGTCTGTTCTCTCAGCCGTTTTTTCCCAAAGTCTTTTTTCCGACCCTCCGTGTGATGCTGCTCAGCCCTCTCGGGTGGTATCTTGACTGTGAAGTGCCATTAACGAATGATCGTTAACGAATGCATTGCCTAAATTCAGCTTCTGGGAGAGCTGCCGTCAGTCCTTCTGGGAAGTCTGTCTTTCCCCTAAACTTGGCTCATCTTGAAATGCCCCGCAGGTGGTAGAACAGGTTTGGGTTCCGGTTACCGAACAGGACCAGAGGCGAATACGTTAGTGGAAATCCGGAGAGCTTTGAAGTTGGCAATTACAGGCCAGGGTATGGAAAAGGCTGATTGTAAAGAAGGGATCTAATTTGGTTTTCTTCCATAAGCGAATGTGATTTTACAGTTGAAAGGCTCACATGCATCTGTGTTATCTCAAGCTCTTCTCCCATGCGATTCTCCTTGCTGTTACGTGCACCGATGTCTTTGATACCAAACCTTTCTGATGTGGCAGAAAAACAAAGGTGCTCCGGGTCCTGGCTGCCGGGGATTCAGTTGCTCTGACCAGAGGAGCCGATCTTGCTGTGTAATTGCTTCTTCAGGTTATTTCCGTGGATATCCGCTCCGTCCCTCGTTACATCTCATCGGGGTGTAACCTTACAGGCGAAGAACTGCAGCAGTGCTCTGTGGCCTGAGCAGCGCTCATGTCTTACATCAACGTGCACTACGAATGTATACAGAATAAACGGAATGTGACGATAATCCGGTGGTCCTGTCTTGTGTGCGCGGTGCAGAGAGACAACTGTCACATTTCAAAGGGAATTTTACTTTAAAAAAGCAAAGCTAGGCCAACAATCACCAGTTGTCCTCAGGGAATCCAAGCTGGACTTCTTGCAACCCCTGTTTTCCAGGTCTCCCTCCCCTGAAGGAATGATGTCTGTGTCCGTATGCATTCCACCTGGAGCAATGGTTGCTGTCTTCCACCTGGCTAGTCTCACTGCAATAGCCTTAAAAAAAAATAAATAAGAGAGATGTGCGTGCACAGCCTCTCTGTTGGCTGGTGACCCATGGGGATATCTTGGCAGGACAATTCCTTGCTGCTTGTTTGAGCTGGACGCTGAACCCGCAGAAAGGTTTGGATGAGGTTCTCTGGCCCCGGTGATACAGGAGCTGAGGCTGTGAAGCCGCGGACTCTCTCAAGGTGACTCTCTTTGGGGCCGAGCCATTGCTGACAACTGGTCTGCAGGGCGTAGACCAGATTTCCATTGAGCTGAGCATCAGGAGGAAATAATGAAGTTGCCATGGAAATCGATGTGCTATGAATTTACGGTGAACACAGCAAGAATATTGGTGGTCTCTGGAGTACCTGCCCTTTAAGACGTGCTGTTTCCACCACAGGTAATTTAAGGTAATAGTTTGGAGCGGTGGACTTTGGGGGCTGGTGGGAACGAGGTGCTTTTGCCAACGTTGAACAAGATGTGGCTTCCCTTTTCCTGGCCGTGCTGATCTGCTCGGGGCACGGCGCCTTTCTGTGGGTTCTCTGCCATTGCTCGGTGCAGAGAGTTGATCTGCTTGTTTTTCCAAACAGCAAACGAGAGCTAATCGTGCGGTGACATGCACAGTTCAATCCCTTGGTGTATAAAATTCCCCCTGAAAACTCTTCCCCAGCAGGAATCGACTTAAGAACAGCTGATAGGGCCATCCGTGCCGTCATGTGCGGTGTCTTTCCAACCAAGCCCCTGTCATTCCATGACTTTCTAGAACGCTGGAGGTGAGAACTGGAAGGGAAACAGAGGAGATAACACAACAGGTGATGACCCCGTGTTACTATCTCCATCCCAGGAAAACACGATGAAATATTTTTAACTTCTCTTTCTAGGAAGACAGCTTTTTGATAGCTCTATCAAAAAGAATTTGAAAGCATTTGACTTGGAGTTTTCAGGATGGTCCTTAGCATGGTGGGAGAATCTCTTGTGATGAGCGCGTTTCTAAACTTCAGGTGCCTGCGTGGACACTGATGCAGGGAGGTGGGGACCATTCTGGGGTGTAGAAGGAGGTGGTGTAGAGCTCCCGCGTCAGCCTGGGGTCTGGGCCTGAGCGGGGTGACTGGAGGTCTCTTCGGAAACTGCCCCCACGTGATCCCAATGATCATCGTGATCCTTGCCCTGGTTTGGGAATTTAAATGTTAGACCTACAGCCTGGCTGTTTGTCTCAGGAACCATTCTCGTGGTTGCATGGGAAAAGCGGAATATTTATTTTAATGTGGCTGGAAGCTGTTCGTCTCTGTACTATGATCTCTGTTTTGGAAATAAAACGCTAAAACCGGCTTGTGCAGCACCGAGGAAGGGATGCGTGTGCCTGTGTGCAGCTCGTAAACACAGCTGCTCCGGGGGGACACATCCCATCGCGTGGTACACATCCACCAACAGCTTTTCCTGGTTGGAGAACCCAGGTGGAGAGCAGTTGTGCTCCAGGCGGAGTGTTTATAGCTCTTCTAAATTAATCACCCGCAGCAGGACTGCTAAAACAACCGAGATGGGGCCGGTTGTGGGGATTTGGCACCTTCAGGAAGGGTTTTAGCTGACACGATGCTTGTGAGAGCAACAGGCTTTGACCAAGGAAAGCTCCTGGCAGGGCCGTGTTCGTGTTTGTTAAATTCGACGCTACCGTTTCTTGAGGTGAACAGCAACAGCTTGTGTCTGGGGCAGAGGCGCAGGAGCCGGGGTGGTAAATTGTCCTGGAGCTGGCACCAGTCACTTCTCTGTGTTTTTGCCATGGGTAAAGCAGACTACGAAATTCGGGGTGATGGCAATGTCTTCAAAAAGGTTTCTGTCCCCTGATGGCTCTGGGAGTGGTGGCTGTAGGCAGGAGAAGTCTTTGGGTCATGGGGGAGGCTGGGTCCCACTTCGGAGCCCATTCCCAAACCTGCAAAGCGCTCTGTTGAGAGCTACCAGCTTTTGGGAGACGGCGCCCACCTCCTCAGCGGCTGTCGGTTTACTGGGATTTGTTGGCTGGTGTTGAAGGTCCTTAAGCCCTCTGGATGGCCGGGATGTCTGCTGCTCACGGCTCATCGCCTTTGCTGGTGTTGCCAGGAGAGGTGGTGGGGTTGGCCGTGGGATGCGAAGGGGATCCGTACTCAGCTGGGATCCGTACTCCCCTGGGAGGGACCGGGTTCCCTGGGCTGGAGCTGTTTGCATGTGGGCTGGGCGGTTGCACCCACGGGGAAAAGAAACTGAAAGCAAAGGAGGAGAAACGCCTCGAAGTCGTGCCTTGGAGCAGCGAGGGCTCGTGCTGCTGGCCGAGTCCCGCTCTGCGCAGGGACACAGGATCCCTGATGTTAGAAACCGTAAATCCTGGATTCCTGTAGACCAAATGCCTCGGCAAACACGTGCCGTCGAACTTTGGGTGGAGAAGTGCCCACAGGAGAAGGTGTTTGCGTGTGCTGTGGAGGGCACCTTATTCCTTTGTCTTCTGGCGAGGCCGAGTCCCCGTGGGCCCTGCGGGTAACGCTCGGAGTATTGATGTTTTGATAACCGCTCTTTGCTTTCAGCCAGAATTTGCTTTTTATCCAATCTTAATCGGTCGATCTTTCTATCAATCCTGCAAGCAAACAAGATAATTGCTTTATTATAGTCTCAAATATTCAGCAAAGGACACGCGCTCCCCCGGTGCTCCCAAGGCAATGAAATTTGTGCAGAGCGTCGGCATGGGACGCGCCCGGTGATAGCGATGCCGGGCTATCGACGGGTTGACGGAGGGCGAGGTTTCCCCGCTGTGAAGAGCAGGGATGCAAGCTGGGCCAGAGAGGAGGTCTTGAAAATATTTAACTTCTAACTGAAAACACTTTGGTCCATTTGCTAGAAAATGTTTAGGTTAGAACCAAAAGATGTTTTGGTCTGTTTGCTAGAAAATATTTAGGTTATAACCAAATGTTTTGGTCTGTTTGGGTGTTTGTTGGCAGTTGGGGAGGTTTGTGTTTGTGGTTCTCTTTCTTTTCACAGAAAAATAAAGGAAACAAGGAATTTCCTGACTTTCTGGGCTGCTGTGAGGACCAGGTGGGTGGGTTGAACCCCGAGGGCTTCCTCCACGGGTGGGTTAAACCTCCCCCACTCAGGGAGGTGTGGCACCTGCCTTTTAACGTGGGATGGAAAGGGAATCAGTTGCTCCACAAATTAAAGAAAAAAAAAGGAAAAGTATGTGGTTTCCTTCCAAAATAGTATGAAAGCAGAAGCAGGATTGAGATGTATGACATATGGAAATGAGTTGTGCCTGGAGGAGAGGATGGTGAAGGATTGGGAGGCGGGTGAGGAGGTGGAGAAGGACAGACCAGAAAGCAGAACAGTGCTGGAAACCACCTACAAGAGAGCAGAAGAGACCCCGTGGGCTCACCGAGCCCCTGGGATGGAGGGAGCAGGGCAGCCGGCTCCAGCTCTTCGCACCGTGCCCTGGAAAAGCCTCAACGCCAGCAGCCATCACCTCCTCCACGCCAGAAGGTCCCGGCCGGGCGGAAGAACGGCAGACAAAGGTCCAACGCGTTGCCATCCTGCGCCAAGAGCCACGAGCGCCTTTGTTTTGGGAAAAGGTTTGAACGGGTTTTGCCGAAGGCAGATAACGCCTCACCACGGTGACGTCTGGGTCACTCCTCTCTTTGCCGTGATAAGAGCTGCCCTCTTATCGGATGCTGACACTTTGATCTCGCTATCGAAGCCGCGTGTCGCTCTATTCTCACCTGAGCGCCTCGCTAAGGACACAAGCTCCTCAAAATCCTTGCGGCCCAAAATACAAAGAAACCCTTGAAGCTGGGGGTGCGCGTGGTGGTAATGGAAAATGGAGGTCAGCAGATAAGCGGTGGGGTTGGGGAGGGGTGGTTACTGCTTCCCAGTATAAAACCAGTGAGTCCGGGCAGCTCAGTTCATCTGAGGTCTCCGAGAAGGTGCGTGTGGACCGGTGGACAACTCTCGCACCATGAAGTGGCTCATCCTGGCCCTGCTGTGCCTCCAGCTCTCGGAGGGGATGGTGAGGTGGGTGTCCTGCAGCAGCCGCTGCGGCAGAGGGAGTGGGGAGGGGGTGGATGACAGAGCCCGGCCGCAGCCATCACCAGCACGGGCTGCACCGCATCCCCGAGGATGCCGACAAGTGTGGCTCCAGCATCCCGCATCTCCACAGCCCATCGTGGTCCGAGTCCGCGCTGCATCCCTCGCTGGGGGGTGCAACGCAGGCGAGCAGAGGGCTCCAGACATGGCAGGGTTCAAAGGAGCCTGGAGAGCTGATGATTTGAAAATCTAAATCTAAATCTTCTGATTTTCTGCTGTGTTGTGTTTTGCTTTGTTTTTCCCTCTGTGTAGAATCAAGCTGAGGAAAGCCAAGTCTATACGGGAGAAGATGAAGGAGGCCGGAGTGCTGGATGACTACCTGAAGAAATATAAACACGATCCAGCTAAGAAATACCGCTTCAGCGAGGACTACGTCGTGGACGAGCCCATAACCAACCACCTGGACGTGAGTGCCCCACGCTCCCCTTTCCCTCCTCCTTCCCGGCTGCCGGAGCAATCTGCTCACCCCTGAACCTCCAGCAGTGAGAGGTTGCTTTTTCTCCCACGTTTTTTTTTTTTTTTTTAAAGCTTCTGTTGTAGACTTTAGACAAGTTTTCCCCCAGCCAGGAAAGCCAGATGCTTTTCTACGTTTACAAAAAGGTGTAACAAAAATAATTATTCAATAGGACATTTTTGGGGAGAGAAAGCAGGGTGAGAGCTCAGTCCCTTCCTGCCTACTTTGTTATTTGCAAGAGTGAGCCCCGCGTTCCCTGGCACCCTGCGAAGCGCTGGGATGCCGGCGCAGGGCTGGGGGCGGGGGTGCGAAAGCCTGGCCTGTCCCTGCCCCTGCGGCGATGGCAATACCCCGTCTCTTGTCTGCAGTCCTCCTACTTCGGGGAGATCAGCATCGGGACCCCTCCGCAAAACTTCTTGGTGCTCTTCGACACCGGCTCCTCCAACCTGTGGGTGCCTTCCACCTACTGCCAGACGGCAGCCTGCCGTGAGTACCGCAGCCGCGCTGAGCTCTCGCAGCAACGCGGTCCGATCGCGTGGGGGGAATCCCAATGCCAGACCAAAAATGATCCCGGCGCTGGGGTAGCTGCTCCCTGGTACCAGCTGGTGCCTCGCTCAGGAAACACCGAGCCCTCTGTCCCTCCGCGCCCGGCTAACAGAGATGGCCAAGTCGCTACAGCCGCCGTGGGTGTCCTCAGAGCACAGAAATCACGGCTGCTGTGCCTGACCGCTCGCGGCCGGGCGGAGGGAAGAGCGAAGTTACGAATCGCGGAGCTGATGCCCCGCTCCTGGCAGAGCCCATCCCGCGGGATGAGCGATGGGGATTTGGCTGCGGGCGGCTTTGCTCACGCTGGGTGGCTGATGTGATTGTGATCGCAACAGCTGTTCCCGTGAGAGGGGCGCAGCCAAACCTGGGATGCAAACCCTGCCTTAGAGAGGAACAGCCCGTCCCACCCTTCACGACTTGCTCCGTGCTGGGGAAGTCGCTTTCCCAGGCGTTATCCCGGCAAAGCGACCGGCGGTGAGATCCCACCGCGGCCGGGCGAGCGCGTGCTCAGGAGCTTTGCCCTCTTCTCCCTCTCGTGCAGTGAATCACGCCAAGTTCCAGCCCAACGAGTCCTCCACCTTCACCTACAACGGCCAGTCCTTCACCCTCTCCTACGGCAGCGGCGCGCTCACGGTGGTGCTGGGCTACGACACGCTGACCGTGAGTGCGCCCCGCGCCGTCCCTGTCTCCTGTGTCGCCAGCACCCACTGGGTGCCCAGTCGGAAGGAGCCTGGGGGACAGCCTCAGGGTAGATCTTGTGTCTCGTGTAGACCAGACTTGGGTAAACCAGGGCCTGGGACGGGCAGAACAAAGTGGTTATTTCCACCATCAGCTGGGTTTTTACTTCATTTTAACCCAATTCCTGCTAATTTTTCCAGCGGCCTGGAGATGTTTTCACCAGCACTGACCTTGTAGTGTGCTTCTTGGGCTTCCAGAGCATCAGTCATCCCATCCGATGGCTGCTCTGGTTTGCCCAGGGCGCAAGCTGACCTGGCGTCCCCTTCCCCTCCAGATCCAGAGCATCACGGTGACAAACCAGGAGTTCGGGCTCAGCGAGAACGAGCCGACCCAGCCTTTCTACTACGCCGATTTTGATGGGATCCTGGGAATGGGCTACCCATCGCTGGCGGCGGGAGGGACGCCCACCGCGCTGCAGGGCATGCTGCAGCAGAACCAGCTCACCCAGCCCATATTCAGCTTCTACTTTTCTCGGTAAAAATCTGCCGGGGTCCTCTGCACGTCCCACCTGCACCGGTGTCCCTCTGCCTGTCCCCGTGCAGGCTCCTTATGGGTTTGTCCCTCGCTAGCCCACCCGTATCGCACCGATTTACTGATCTCCGCTGTAACCCTTGCGTTTTTGCAGCCAACCCACCTACAGCTACGGGGGAGAGCTCATTCTGGGAGGAGTTGACACTCAGCTCTTCCAAGGGGACATCGTGTGGGCACCGGTGACCCAGGAGCTTTACTGGCAGGTCATGCTTGACGAGTGAGTTGTGTTTGTACCTGATGGGCATCATCCAGCTGGGCAGCTCGTGTGATGAGGTGATGAGGTGTAGTGCGGCAGGCGTGGGCTCGGGGCAGGGGTCAGAGCATCTCAGACTTGCAGATCCAGCCGAGACAGGTTGAGTTGCCACTGGGTGCTTCAAGCGACGTCCTTCTCCCCATTCTCTTCCCAGGTTTGCTATCGGGCAGTCGGCGACGGGCTGGTGCAGCCAGGGCTGCCAGGCCATCGTGGACACGGGGACGTTCCTGCTGACGGTGCCCCAGCAGTACCTGGACAGCTTCGTTCAGGCCGTGGGCGCCCAGCAGACCAGCTATGGCGTAAGTGCAGGGGATGCTTTGGAGGTGCGCACGGAGCCGCGGGGAGGCTTGCAAGCGAGCCAGGGGCCGTGGGCTTGACCAAGTCCCACAAAAGTCGTGGCATCTATGGAACGTGGTAGTGCAGGCACGTCAGGGAAGGACGAGGCGATGTGGCACTGTCACCCTCGCTTGTGGGGGTATCTCTCCTCTCACAGTGGGTGCTGTTCCAGCCATAACCTCCTCTCCACCCTCTCTCCGCAGTATGCAGTTAACTGCAACGAGGTCCAGAACATGCCCACCATCACCTTCGTCATCAACGGAGCCCAGCTCCCACTCTACCCCTCTGCCTACGTCTTGAACGTACGTATTAGCCGAGCAGCTTCATCCTGCCGAGTCCTTGGGGCCAGGAGAGGACTGGGTGCTTCTTGACTGGTAGTGCTGCTCTCCTTCCCTCCAGCCCAGCTGGCAGGGTCCCGGCGCTTGGCCGAGGCTCTGACTCCCCGTTATTCCCTCCCTTATTACAGAATAATGGCTACTGCACTCTCGGGATCGAGGCCACCTACCTGCCTTCCCAGAACGGGCAGCCGCTCTGGATCCTGGGTGACGTCTTCCTCAAGGAGTATTACACCGTCTTTGACATGGGCAACAACCGCATCGGCTTCGCCACGTCGGCGTAGAGGCGTGAAGCGGTGCCATCCAGCCCCTCTCCTGGCCAAACACACCTGAGCTTGCGTTGCTGGAGGGCTGCAGGCTTCCTACGGACCTTTACATCCCGTTATGTGCCTGCGTGGCTGGCTGTCCCTCTGGGAATTCCGTGTCAGCGTGTTCTCACAGCCTCCTGTTTGCAAATAAACCCCGACATCCCACATAGTCTCTGACCTTCTGAGTTTGTTGAGTGACAAGTAAGCACAGACTGATAGGTTGCGTATCTCGGCCGCTCTTTCCCCGGCAAGGTTAAGCGCCCTGATAAATTCCTGGGCGGATTTCTGCAGAGTCAGCACGGGGAAAGCAGTGAGGAAGCCATCCCCGGGCTGGTTCAGATCTAAAGTTGAGATATTTATGTTTCCTGCAAGGGGATATGACATGCTGTCGACTCCTGACGGCTGTGGGACCAAGTCTCGGCCTCTGTCGTAGTGAATTACGGAGCTCGGGGCTGGCCCCGATGAACGCAGCAGGCTGCGAGCTGCAGCTCGGCTCAGAGCCCGACGGGCACCCGGCACGGCTGCGCGGGGACGGGGCCGAGCCGTCCTTCCCCACGCTGGTGCCTGGGGCTCAGCAGCTCAGCAGTCCAGCCGACCCAAACCCTTGGGGATGACCGTGTCCCACAGCCCACACGTCCCCTCTGCGCAGGGGATTGCCATGCCAAAAAGTTGCTGGGGTTGGTCTTAAACAGCAACCACAGCCCTGGGGGACAGGAGTTCCCCAAGGGATCCCGCAAAAAGCCAGTTCTGCTCTGTGCCATCAGGCGCTGGTGCGTGTCTGGAGATGCCGTGCATGTCTGGAGGTGCCGTGCGTGTCTGGAGATGCCGTGCGTGTCCTCCTCCCGCTGCCGCTGGCTAAGCCACTCTGGGGAGATGCTCACCAGTCACACTGGGGAGATCCTCCACCTCCCAGTGGAGGTGGGCATCGCTTTGCTTGCAGTCTGCGGTGACCTAGGAGCGACCGCAGGGACACGCTGTCCCCACGGCAGCATCCCTTGCTGTCTCTTGCTGCTGCTGGTACTTGCAGGGCTGAACCGATCACTCCGACCTGCTGAGGATAAAGCTGCGGGGCCGGTGGGTCTCCACCTCCATCCCTCTCGCTGGGCGTCGGGAATCCTCATCAGAGGTGCGTGTGGGAAGGCACTAATCTTCGTTACAGCTGGAGAAGGTTAACAAAGTCCTGTGATTAAGCCAGAGTGGGAATATGAGGCCAGATTAGAATAGCCATAACATCCAAATGACCCCTAAATCCTGAAGCGGGGCTATTTATCAGGTAAAACAACAGCCGGAGTACCGGGAATAGCCGTTGTGGCTGAAGGGTACGGGAAACACCTTGGCCAGGGGAGGCTGGGATAACACTGCTCTTTCCCAGGATCCAGACTCGTTTCTTAGAAGCTCCTTATCATTGGAGCTCATTATCAGATGCATTAATAGCTCTGTCATTTCGTCGGAGAAAGGACACAAACTCCTCTGTGCTTTGTGTCAAAATATTGACACAGCCCGAGCGCGGCGAGACGGCGATTAGATAGGTGCGGATAGCAGGGAAAGGTATTTCTCCTCCCCTATAAAACAGGGAGGTTTCCGAGAGCTGGAGCTGCTCCGGTAGCCGCGGTGGCAGGAAGGGACAGGGGACGGCTGACCATGTCCCTCCTGCTCTTTGCTCTTCCCTTTGCTTTGATCCATCCCAGCAAAGGCAGATCCATCAGGATGCAGAAGGCACCGGGGGGGTTTCCTCGGGCTGGAAGCATCGGTCCAACGCTGACAGCTCGGGCGGGAGCAGAGGGTTCTGCTGGGGTCCGTCCCTGCTGTGAGTGGGGACTGGGGGGGTCTGCGAGTACCCCACACCAAATGAACGGTGACCCCCGTGGGGCCAATTCAGATCCCGACAAAGATTTTGTTCCCAGGGAAATGGAGGCAGAACCGCAGCGTGTGGTGGGCGCTCGGAGCAGTGGGTGTTAAAGCACGCGGGGAAGGTGGGGCTGGCCCAGCGCTGCGTCCCCCGGGCAGAGGGGTCCCAGCGGCCTTGGGCTTTCGGGCCAGCTGGAGCTCCTTTGCCAAGAGCTTTGCACGGAAAAACAACCCCGTGTGTGTCTCCTCAGGTTTTCCTCGGAGATGAGGCCACTGGCCAGCGCAGGTGAGGCTGCCGGGGTGATGGGGACGTGGGGACAGTCACTGTTTCTGCAGGTGATGAGTGCCCAAGCTTCGGGCTACGAGGCTGAGCAGCATCCTCCGGGTAGCAGATGCCAGGATGGGTCCTCAGTCACCTGCGGGGACTGGCAGGGCTGGCTGGTAGCACCTTCCCGGGGGGACAAAAGGGTCTCCTGGGACTAAACCTCCCCTGGCAATGAGTGCCTGAACGCACGCTCCCCTGCGTTTCTCCAGCCTGGGTACGACCGGCATCACTCAAAGCGTGGGGAGACATCAGAAGTGTGACCTGAGCATCCTCAGTGTAACTGTGACAGGAATAATAAACTGCAGCAAATCAAAGCGACCTTTGGAGACGGTTGAGTGGTTGCAACCGGGCAGGTAAAGGCCAGTTACACCTTTCAGGGCTGCTATACTGAGCAGTTTCCAGCCCCCATCTCAGCTTCCTTGTAGGGCATTAGCAGAGCTGGAGGGCAGTGAAGGGCAGAAGCGACATTTTTAGGGGTATGTGCTGGTTCCTGGGGGGCTTGGAGCTGGGCTGAGAAACCATCCCTGCTGTTTCTTCCTAGCCGTGTTGAGGGAATTGGACATAATGCAGTCTGCAGACTTGGATGGGAGAAATACTGCCAGCCCGTGACGCTTCCTGGGCTGCCCGGATGGGTCAAAAGAGGAACACCAGCATCATAAATTTCCATTTGCTATCGAGGGTGTGTTTTGCCTTTTGTTTTCTGGAAAGATCAAGCTGGTGCTGAACGCAAGAGAAAACACTTTAACTTCTTGATAACGGCAGAATTCTGCTTTTTTATCAGATGTCACATATTTGGTCTCGGTATCAGAGGTAATGGTTGGGCACGGTAACAGATTGGCCAATCTGTAAGGAGGCAAAATCAGGGCGGCTGCGGCGATAAACGCACCGCAAGCGTTGGTGGTGGGTGGGTGCAGCGATAGAGGCAAGGGGTATCTGGAGCAAGGGGCTGGGCACGGTTCCTGGGTATATACACCCTGCCCCGGCCGAGGCGGCGCAGGAGCTGCGGCGGACGGAGCCACCAGCACCCACCATCATGCGCTGGCTGGTGCTGGTCCTGTTCTGCGTCCCCCTCAGGGAGGGGCTTGTGAGGTGAGCCCCTGGGGCTGGGACGGGTGCGAGGGTGCGGGGTCCGGCGGTGCAGCGGGGCTGGCCCTCGGCACATGGGGGTGCAGAGGTGGACGGGGCCGCCCGGCCGCCCAGCATCTCGCCGCCGTCTCCGTCCCGCGCAGGGTGACCCTGCGGGAAGGCAGATCCGTGCGGGAGGTGATGAGAAAGAAGGGGGTGCCGGAGGGTCTCCTGAAGGACCTCAGAGGGGACCCCGGTAGGAAATACCAGCTCAATTACGCTGTGGCTTACGAACCGCTGACAAACTACCTGAATGTAAGTATTAAAGCTTTTCCTTCCTCCTCCCAGTCGCCGGGCTCTGGTTTTTGGGGACGCACTGGGCACGGGCAGGTGTTTCGCTGTAGCCGGGCTCCGAAGGCCAGGTGATGTTGGGAGATGAAGGCAGGAGGCAAGCACATCTTATCCTGAAATGGTTTATTTTGGAAAAAGCAGAGTTTGGTGGTTATAGGGCAGATGTACTACTCCTGGCCTGACTCGGTGATGGGCTGTAAGGAAGCGGTTGCCGCTCTCTGTGCTTCAGCTGGCCTGGATGCACCGGGGGACTGGAAGCCCTCCCCACAACCCCTCAGTGGTTTGGGTTTCTCAGCTGGCAGAGGGAAGAGCTTGAAAACTCTCACTCAAAAAACCAGGTGGAAACAGAAATCTGCCCACGCTCTTGTTCACAGTCCTTCTACTTCGGGGAGATCAGCATCGGGACCCCCCCGCAAAGTTTCCTGGTGCTCTTCGACACCGGCTCCTCCAACCTGTGGGTGCCTTCCACCTACTGCCAGACCCCAGCCTGCGGTGAGCGTCCCTCGGTGGGACAGCGGGGCCGGGGGGGGACTGGGCTCCCCTCCACCCGCGCTCTGCGACATCTCTCGCACGCCACGGGCTGGAGCTGTGAGAGGGAAATCAGCGAGCGCTGGCGGGGTTTGGTGTTTGCTTGGTGGCACTGGTGGGGCTGGTTTGGGATGGGAAGCCCCTCGCCGGGGATTTCTGCCCGCGTGGGGCCAAGGATGCTGAACCGAGGGCAGGATGTGACCCAGGGGCTGCGTCCTTCTCTCCGCGCAGGGAATCATGCCAGGTTCAACCCCAGCCTGTCGTCCACCTTCTCGGGCATCGATGCGACCTACACCCTGACCTACGGGTTCGGTGACGTGTCCGTGGCGTTAGGGTACGACACTGTGAAAGTAAGTGACTGCTGACGTGTTAGTGCCTTGCTGCAAAACTAACTTAGCTGAAGCAAACCCTTTTTGTGGGTATTTTAAAGAAATAATAAGGGTGATGGGACAATGAACACGAGCCAGGCTGTTCCCAGTTCCATCTCCCACCTGTGATGTGACCTCTCAGCACCTCTCAGTGCAGATTTACCTGCGTGACTTTCCTGGCCAGCCTCTCCTCTCCCCCAAAACTCCCCGCTGGGACGTTGCCGCCGGGGAGGATGTGCAAAATGCCGACATCGCTCAGCGTCTTTCCTCCTCCTCTAGATCCAGAACATCGTCGTCACGAACCAGGAGTTCGGGCTGACCCTGGATGAGCCCAGCAAACCTTTCTACTCCCTGGACTTCGATGGGATTTTGGGCATGGCTTACCCGGGCGTTGGCATCGGCGGTTACAACACGCTGATGCAGAACATGCTGCAGCAGAGCCAGCTTGCTGAACCCATCTTCAGCTTCTACTACTCACGGTGAGACCTCTGACAGCGGGTCTCACCTGCGCGGACACAGCCTGGGATCCATCCTCTTCCTCGTTCACTCTCCATCCACACGTTCTCCCCGCACACCGCTTTCTTCTGAGCAGCCTGCCTGATCTGGGGTTTAATTTTGTGTCTTTCCAGCAATCCCACCTATAGCTACGGTGGAGAAGTCATCCTCGGAGGGGTTGACCCCCAGCTGTACTCCGGGGAGGTTTTATGGGCTCCTGTGGTCCAGGAATTGTACTGGAAGATCGCGATCGAGGAGTAAGTGCTGCACCGTGGCTTGGAGTGGGTCTTGGTGGAGAGGAACCTTTTCTGACGCCTTTTCTGCCGCTCTCGCCAGGTTCTCCATCGGGTCATCGGCCACGGGCTGGTGCAGCCAAGGCTGCCATGGCATCGTGGACACCGGGACGTTCCTGCTGACCGTCCCGGGCCAGTTCATGTCAGCCTTCCTGCAGGCGCTGGGTGCAGAGGAGAGCGACTACGGGGTAGGTGGGAAGGACGCCCTGCACACACGAGGGGCTGACGCCATGGGACGAGGACGCATTGAGGTGGTAACGCTGAGCGACGGAGGGCTCCCGGCACCTCCGGAGCGAAACATCTCGCCCGAAAAAAGGCTGCAGTGCTGTATCTCCCCTCGCAGCGGTGCACGCTTAAAATAACTCTTTCAAACATGATAAACCCGGGTCAGCACATCCCTGCCACGGTCAGAGCTGTGCTGACCCTTAGGGGGCACGGCTGGGGTTCCAGCTGGGGGGAGGACGGCGCCCAGCCGCGGGGGTCCTGACCCCTCTGCTCCTTTTTGCTTCTTTTCCAGTTTGTGGTCGACTGCAGCAGCATCCCAAGCATGCCCACCCTCTACTTCGCCATCAGCGGAGCCCAGTTGCCGCTGCCTCCCTCTGTCTATGTCTTAAACGTAAGTGCTTGCCATCGCAGGACGGTTTGGCCCAGGAGAAAGTCCGAGTTTCTTCTCAAACGCAGCAGCCTGAAGGGTGACTGTAAGGAGGGGTCTAACCCTGCTTTTCCCTCGGCAGAACGACGGCGTCTGCACCGTCGGGGTCGAGAGCACGTACGTGACCTCTGACAGCGGCCAGCCGCTCTGGATCCTCGGCAACGTCTTCCTCCGGCAGTATTACTCCATCTTCGACATGGCCAACAACAGAGTGGGCTTTGCGCTGTCAGCCTAGGGACGCCGAGCGTCGCCCGTGGGGCAATCTGTCCTCCCTCGGACCCGCGTACGGTGACGAGTAGCCTCCGAATCTCCCGTAGCGAATAAAGGGCTGCAAATCTCTCCGCCTCGTGTCTCACCCGGCTGCGGCTCAGCAGGATCTGGCGCAGCTCTTAATAAACCAACAAAGTCTGAGCTCAGGCTCAAGGTTTCTGGGCACTGCCTGGGCTTTCAGATGCGCACGGAGGCTTTGAATTTGCAGCGCTGACAAATTTGGGGTCACCTTTTGACCGGGACCCGGATCCCCGCTGGGGCTGGCTGGGAAAACGGGACGATCGGGAGAAATCCAGGCGCTCAGCCGCGGCTCGAGGAGCCGATGCGGTCGCTGGAGGCTTCAGAAACCGGTTTGGAGCAGGATGTGCAGAGACGAGGAGCTGCGTGCGAACAGCTCTCGGTTCGTTAGCTGTGGGGGAATTGCCCGCACGTATTCGCAAATAAATTAGGGATTAAAAAGCGTCGTGCAAGGACGCTCAGGCTGCGGAAAACACCCTGGTTTTGTTCTCGAGGGGGGAAATCTCTTCGCTGCTGCAGCCTCAAAGGATGGGAGATGAGAAGGAAGGCGCAACGCAGGCGTGACCAAAGCTCGGGGTCTCTGGATGCCCCCCCCGAGAGGAGATGCAGCGTCAGATCGGGACCGCACCGGACCCCAGAGGCTGGTCCTGGAGGTCCGGCGCAGGGCGATGCGCGGGAGACGCAGCGCTGAAGGGCCCCGTCGCCCCTTGCCTGACACCCGTCTCCCGGTCAGATGACGGTCACCCCACTGGGGCATGTGACCGCCCGTGAAATCTGCTGTTTCCAGCCAAATCTGCCACGGCGGGTCCTGCGGAACGGGGAGGGAGCTGTCATCCTGCTGTCACGGGCAGCCCGCTGGCAGGGTCCCCGCCGCTCCTGTCCCCCTCAGAGCCTTCATCTCGCACGAAAAGCTTCACGCTCCTCGGCAGCTGCCGGACCCTCACCCCACCGAAGCCCCCCGCACCGCGAGCAGGCACCCGCTGCTACTGCTCCCCACTGGCCTGCGTGTCCCCCGGTCGCTGCCGACCCGCCGTGGCCGCCTCTGGCACCCGTGCGAGGAACCGTGCAGTCCCGGTCTGCGGGGCGGTTAAACCCCGGTGCAAGGGCCCGCAGGACCCCGGTGCAAGGTGCTTCACAATCTCAGTGCAAGGAGCTGCACGACCCTGGTGCAAGGAGCCCCCCGGTGTAAGGGGCTGCACGATCCCGGTGCAAGGGCCTTCACAATCCTAATGCAAGGAGTTGTGTGACTCTAGTGCAAGGAGCCATATGACCCTGGTGCAAGGGGCCACACAATCGTAGTGCAAGGGGAGGTAAAACCCTGGTGTAAGGGCCCGCGTGATCCTGGCACAAGGAGCTGCACAACCCCAGTGCAAGGGGCTGCATGACCCTGTGCAAGGGGCTGCACAATCCTGGTGCAAGGAGCTGTACAATACTGGTGCAAGGACCTGTGTGAGCTTGGTGCAAGGGGCCACACGATCCTGGTGCGAGGAGCGGTAAAACGCTGGTGCAAGGGTCTGCACGATCCTGGTGCAAGGAGCTGCATGGTCCCAGTGCAAGGACCTTTGTGACCCTGGTGCAAAGAGCTGCACGACCCTGGTGCAAGGAGCTGTACGATCCTGGTGCAAGAGGCTGCACGACCCGGGCACAGCCCTGCCCTCACCCCCCCGCCCCGGCACCCCGTCTCTTGGCCCACTCCGGGGGTGCCAAACCCCGTTTTTGGGGCAGGAAATCACCGAACCCAAAACTTCTGCTGTGGCCAAGGCGGGGGAACTACAAGTCCCGGCAGGCGCGGGGAGCCCTGCCCCGCTCCGGACTACAGCTCCCGGCGTGCTGCGGGGCGGAGCGGGCCGGGCCGTGCCGCGCCGGGCCGGGCGGGCGGGCAGTGCTGCCCTCCCTCGGCGCGGGAGCAGCGGGGCCGAGCGGAGCCGAACCGAGCCGGGCCGGGCCGAATAGAACCGAGTGGAGCCGAGTGGGGCCGAGTGGAGCCGAACCGAACCGAGGGGAGCCGAACCGAAACGAGTGCGGCCGAACCGAGCCGAGCGGAGCCGAACCGAGCCGAACCGCTTTGTTTTTCTTCGGCTGCCACCGGGTGAGTGCAGCGGGCGGGGGGTACGGGGAGGGGGGGAGTCGGAGCCCATTTAGAGGGGTGTTGGGTGACCCCCCCCCCGCGCCTGTCCCATCCCGTGGTGCTTTGAAGTCGCGGCCGCGGGGTTGCTGCTTTTTTTTTTATTTTATTTTTTTTTTTTTTCTGTAAATAATAACGACCCTCCCGCCGGTTGAGGGGGGCGGGGGTCTTCGGCAGCTTGGCTGGGTACCCCCTCCGAAAAGCCGAGGGTCCCAGGGGCTGTGAGCCCTCCGGCAACCCGAGGTGACTTGCCCGGGTCGCCTTTCCCAGCGTAACCCCCCCAACCCCCCCGCACCATTTTGGGGGAAACTGAGGCACGGATGCTCCAGCCCTGGGTTCTGACACCCGGAGGGCTGGGGGTGGGGGGGGTTCCGTGCACTCCCCCTACCCCCGGGGACAGGGTGCAGACCCCTCCCGGGCTGGGGAGCAGGAGAGTGGGTGTCCCCCCCCCCACAAGTCCTGCTGCTTTTGGGGTCTGCAAAAAGCAGGGGGAGGGCTGGGGTACAGGTTTTGGGGGACCACCAAGAGGAGCCCCCCTCCCCAAACTCGCTCCCCTGGGGCAGCAGGAGTTTGGCAGGGGGCTGCACTGAACCCACAGCCGGCGCTTAATTATATTCATGAATTAATTGCGAAGCAGGAAGGATTACGACAGCCCTCATGCCCGTGTCCTCTAAAGCTTCAGTGAGTCAGATGATGGGGAAATTTCCTTAAAAAAAAAAAAAAAAAAAGAAAAGAGAGAAAATATGGTGGTTATTGTTGTGCTCTTCTAAGATAAATAAATAAGCCCGTGCAAGTCCGGGGACACGCAGGGCCTGTTTCCAGGAATCCCAGCGCTTCTGCGCATTCCTGGCCCTTGGGGCACGGGGGGGGGGGGAGTTTGTGATGTTTTTTTTTTTGTTTTGTTTTGTTTTTTTTAATATAACAATCGAGTCAAGCCACCAGCAAAGGTGTGGAGTTCGGAGGATTTTTTATTTATTTTTTTTTCCCCCCCTGTAGTTTCCCCTGCCATGTTTGCTTGACTTCATGCACGGCTGCTCCCGCGGCCGGAGGAGGGAGCGGGGCTGGTTTCTCCCTGTTGCGGCTGAGCCTGCGCTCACCTGCTGCCGGAGGATCCGGCGGGACAACGCGTGCTGGGACTGGCGGGTGTTTGGCGACTGAGCTGCCGGAGTTGAGGAAAACGCCCCATCTAGGTTGTAGGGGCGGGTTGGCGATGGCCGCCGCGAGCGGCGCGTCTTGGCCCTGCGATGCGCGTGTTTTCCGAGGGATGCTGGGTCTGCGTCCCGTGGGATGCTTGGCTTTGCCTCCCGCCCTTATCAGTAGGAAACCGCTCCGGGGTGGAGCTGGTTGCAACGGGGCGACCCCAGCATCCGGGTGTTTGGGATGGAGGTTGTGATTCCAGCCAGGTCTTTTATTTCTTTTTCCGCGCTCCGCGGCGCCGAGTTTACGGCACGTGTGTTCCTGGTCCGCGCCCTCCCCCTCTTTGCCCTGCCGCCACTTTCGACGTGACGAGGTTTCCCCGTTTGCCGGTTTTCGGCGGTGCTGCGGGGAAAGGGAAGAGTCCTGCGTGCGAGAGCGGCAAAAGTGATGAATCATCGGAGCACGGGGGGGGGGGGACACATTTCCAGGGTGGGGTGGCCGCGGAGCCCGAGCGGCACAGTTCTGCAGGGAAAAAAAAACCAGCCGCTGCGGGGAAACGGGGCTGGGGAAGCCACGCCGGGGGCGGCCGCCCCACCAGAACCACGTGTGTTGGGGGTAGAAACGCTCTCCCGGTGTGGGGTGCTGGGGTTTTGATGTCGCGCTGGCATCTCAGCCCACGATCGCCGTTTTTCCTGCTTTTCCTGGAGGATGGAGATGGATGGTGGGGAAGGGATGGAGCTTTCCCGGCTCTGGGCGTGGGACGTCTCCGTCACCTCTGGGCTCCGTCCCTCGGGACGGCTGGAGGTTGTGATTTGGGTCTTTTTAGGGGGTCCTGGAGCTGCGCTCGGCCGCAGGGAGCCGTTTTGTAACTGCCCCGCGCGGGGTTATTCCCCTCGAAGAGGAACCGGGCCGGGGAGGAGCGGCTCGCCGGGGTTGTCTGAGCAGCAGCGGTGTCCCCGGCGTGGCTGCCGGCCACGTAACGCTTGGAGGGCCCGCAGGGATGATCTCTCAGCGAACGCGCAGACAGGAAATATGTGCTCATCTTTTTTTTTTTTTTTTTTTCCCTTCTTCTTTTCCCCCACCGGTTTGACCAGAAGGAGCCCCGATGGTTCCCCCCGATTCCCTGTGAGGTTGCGCCCCGCCGCAGGGTCGGCGCCTGGCGCTGGGGTTTCGGTCAGAGCGAGTTTTCCTTGCGGATTTGCGTGCGTGTGGGGTCCCACGGCACGGGCAGCCCAGGGATGCGGGAGGCCGAGCCCTACGCTCCGGGATGAGCTCCCGTTCCTGCTCCTCGCCTTCGAGGGAGACCCGCGAGGTGGCTGAAGGTGGAGACGGAGCGTTGCTGAGAAAACTGGGAACGGTGGGTGTGATCCCAGCCCTGCTCCTGCCCAGCTGATGCTGACAGCCGCCTTTGAAGAAGCCGTCCCTTCTCCAAACATCTTCCCCCTCACTTTCTACTGAACAAACAGGCAGCGAAGCAAAGCTATAAATATTAAATTGCAAAAAAACCCCAAACCAACGAGAGAGAGTAAAGAAACCACACAGTTTCTCCGCGGGCAGAGGAAGAGCACGCAAGGGCCGAGCTTGGTGTGGCGTGGTGATGGGGGGCGGATCCGGCCCGGGACGATGGAGTGGGGCCAGATCCTGGCCGCCGGGAGCTTGCGTGGTGCCGTAGGTCCGTAGGATCCCGGGGAATGGGGGATGCTCCGTCTCTGGAGGCGCAGCGGGCAGTTTTGGGGAGGTAGAGGTTAGGAGGCTGGGGGACGAGCGCCACGGTGGGGCCCAGGGGTTTGCAGCAGGTGGTGGGTGGGTTCCCTAGGACGGGGTCACTTGGGGAAGGTTCGAGGTCTTTCGGTGACACAGCCTGTCCCGGCCTCGCTGTCCCTACGGTCTTGGCAAGGAGGCTGTGCCGTCTTATTTTTAAAGACTTCTAAGAATGGCTCGCGGGGTTTTGTCACCCTTCCTACGAGCACGTTTAACTCGGAACAGGCTCCCCACACCCTGCCGTCTGCTTAAATCCCCTTCGGTTAAATCGGAGCAACTTTCTTTCCAGACAAACCTGAAACGCCCAGGCAACATCCTTCCCTGCCGGTCACATCCCTTTTTTTTTTTCCTTCCCATCCATGCACGCTGTTAATTAAAGTGATTTACTTCTCTAAACAGTTGCGAAGCCAAAGGTTTCCCACCACCCCGCCCCGGCTCGGCCCCGTTCCCCTCCGCCCGGCGCGGCGTTATTCCGGGACTCCGCTTCGGTTGTAAATTCTCCTGTCAGTGCGCGGCCGAAAAACCCAGCGCAGTTTGTTCAGCTGCTGCGGTAGCGCCCGGCTGCCAAAATCAGCGGGGTCAAACGGGACACCCGACCTGGGCACCTTGGGACCCCGTCCCGCGCAGCATCGGGAGCAAGCGGAGGGGCTGTGGGTGTTTCGGGGTGCGGGATGGGGACATCTTGGTGGCGATGAGTTTGGGGATGGGCAGGGGAATTTTGGAGCCTGGGGGACAAGCGAGGGCAGTGCCTTTGGCTTTCACCAAAGCTGCTTCCCTAAGGTTTCGGGGGAATTGCATAGGATGGAGGATTTTTAGGCAGAAACCTGGGGCGGTGAAGCGAGCCACGCGGCACGCAGGGAGCGTTTCCCCGCTCCTGGCTCGCAAGACCCCACGGGAGGAGGGGAGGATGGGTGCCAGAGGGCTCGGCGCTGGCTGAGCTCCTGCCTTATCTGCCGCAGAGCGGGTGCCGCTTTTGGCCCTGCCGCCGCTCCTCGGGGACCGCTCCAGGCTCGGGGCAGGCGAAGATCTCGCCCGGAGAACGCCTCGCCTGGTGGGAAAACCCTTTTGGGTTCCTTCGTGGTCAAACCGGCGTAACTCGTGCCGGGGAGGCGGCGGCGCCCGTAGCGAGGATCCGACCCGGTTGCACCGGCACGGTGCCAGGACGGGGGCTGGATTGGCGACGGGGGCTCTCCCGACGGCTTTGACCTTCACGGAGCGGGGAAGCGCTGGGCTGAGCCGGGGGGAAAAGAGGGGAGAGGAGAAACCTTTCGTTTGCGGGTAAGCGGCGATGGCTGGGTGCTCCCCGAGGCACGAGAGGTGCTGCTGGGGCCGGGATGGCGGTGGGGGGCTGCTGGGGAGGACAAGTCACAGGCTGTCCCCAACTTGGTTATTCCTGGGGCCGGGGAACAGCTGCGGCTCCCATGGACGGGGCGGCCGTGGCGCTGGGGCTGCCGGCCGCGGTTACGGTTACATGAAATCCGCCTTCTGAGAAGCCTCCTGGCCGGGCGCTGGGGGCCGGCCGCGGCGTATTTATAAATATTACCTCCTTCCAGCAGCACGGGGCCGCGGAGGGAGGAGGGATGGGGGGCGGCGCTGGGAGCGCGGCCGGCACCCGCGGCCGCTGTCACCTCGCGCCTTCTGCGAGTGGCGCCGTGAACTGGGGGCGTGTGGAGCCGGAGGGCTGGTTTTGCTGAGCATCCCCACTTTTTGGGGTGGTTTCCAGGATTTTAGGGGCACACGGTGCCTCTAAATCCCAGGCCCGTGGTGCGTTGCATCTGCTCGGCTGGAACCGAGGCCAGGGATGGTGCCATCCTGCTGGTTCCCCTTATTGCTGATTTTTGCAATTATTTTAAAAAAAAAGCCCACCGACACCCGAGTTGTCTGGAGTCAGCCCGCCTTGGAGCGGGACGGGGTTTGCCCTTTGGCCGCGGGTTGCGCGCGGAGGCCCCGCTCCCGGCTCCCTCCCGAACGCGCGACCTTTGCCGAGGTGAGGCGGGACCGCGATGCGGCCGCGCGTCCTTCCCCGCCGGCGCGGCCGGGGCCCCTCCAAGGTCACCCCGCTCCTCTCCTCGTCTCCTCGCTGAAAGGCGGACGCGATACGGGGCTGATTAATCACTCGGCCCCGGGTGTTGGCGGGCTGCGGCCGCCGGCGCGTCCCCGGCCCCTGCGCTGCCGTTGGCTCGTCCTCGCCCGAGGAACGTCCTTCTGCCTGTTAACACTTTTATTTTTAATTGCCGCTGTCGGGCGAGGGGCGGAGGGGAGGGCAGGAACTTGTCGGCTCGGGCTGTTTGCGCTGGCGGGCTGTGAATTCCCCGAACGGTCAGTTGGACAGTGATGTTTCAATCAGGGCTCCTGCATCGCGCCAGCCGCCCTACGGGAAGGGCTTTTGCTCCGGTTTGGAGCGACCCCACGGTCCGAACCCTCCGTGGTGGGGTCCCTGGGGTCCCTCCCGCCTCCCCCAACCCTGCTCCTGGGGCTGCACTGGGATCTGGCCCATGGATGCCAACCTCCACCCGCCGTGCCCAGCCAGGGTGATGGTGTGCATGCCGTCCCCAGCTGTACCACGCCGGGCAGAGGGACTTTTTGGGGTGAAGCCAAGGCTTTTTGAGGCGTAAGAGAGGCGTGGGAGCAAGGCTGTGTAGTATTAACCCCGTAACGGCTGCCACGCGCCGGTGGGCTCCCATGGATATACCTTGGTGCCGCCAAAACCAGGGGGCTTTTTTATGGACCCCGTTTATTCTGCCCGGGGGGTGACGCTGTGACAAGGGACACTCAGCCCTGGCTCTCGGTACCCAGGATGCTTCTCCCTCCGCCGGGTCCCTGACACCTCCCGGGCTGGGCAAGCTTACCTGGGCGGTTTGGAGACCACTTTAGGGGGTCCTGCTGTCACACAAGACTTGCGTGAATGTTTTTACTATGCTGGATACCTGGGCCGCTTCCAGGAGCGGTATTTAACGCATGGAAGGGAAAACATTTGGCCTCTGACCCAAACGCCTGTTAACAACGCCGCGGTCCACGTTGCTGAGATGCCGGGGCTAAAAACAGTGCCGGTGACTCAGTCTCTCGCTGGCGTTGTCAACTGATCCCGGCTTTTATTTGCCAAGTCCCTCCGCCTTCTCCTTCTCCCTTTCAGGGCTGCGTGCTCGCCGCGCTGGGAAGGTGCCTCCAGACGGGGCCAGGGTGGCTCTGGGCACCCACCTGCCCGACCCATCTCCTGCCTGCCGGGTGGGTGATGGGGAGGGGACTGTTGCTCTCTGGGGTTGGAAAATGGGGCCGTCTCCCCCTTTCCCACCACCCCATCTTCATCCCAGTGGGACGTAGGCTGGATGGGACCTCTGGAGCCTCTGGCCCAGCCCCGAGCGTGGTTAGACTGGGGTCTCCAAGGGTGGAGGTTGCTCCGATGCCAGGGTTTGGCCACCTTCGTGGTGAGGAATCCCATCTTAATTCCTCGGGTCGGACTCTGCCCCGCTGCCGATTTCTGGGGCTGCCAACCGCAGTGCCGATGAAGGTGAGGGACCCCGGCCTTCCTCCCGCTGGGTGCTGGCGTTACCTGACCCCTGACACCGGCGGGGACGCTGGCACGGCATAAATCACCCCCGCGGTGGCCTTGCCAAGTCAGGGCGAGTGCCCTGAAGGAAGAGGCCGCGGGGCTGGTCCCAGCTGCCCGGGAGTAGATGGGTGCCAGCCGCGTTGCTGGCGGGGTGGCACGGCAGCGGCTTGCCGGCCCGGCCCGGGGGGGGCTTCCCCGCCGGAGGAGCTTGATCCGCTCGGGGTGCACGGGGAGGGCCCACGGTGGCACGCCCAGCGCGGGTGCAAAGGGGAGATGGTGCAAAGCGGCTTCGCACGACGGGCATGTGAGGGGGGGTCCCCGGCACCGTGCCAGCTGTGTGGGGCGTCACACTGGCGTCCTTGTCGTCCCTTGGCTTTGCCATCGCCGTCCTGGCTGATGCCACTGGCATTGCCGTCCTGGTGGGATGCCCGGCATCGTGCGGGGCCGGATCCGGCTGCATGATGCTGCTGCTTGCTCTGCACCCGCTGCGGGCACGCGGAGGGTGAGGGATCCCTGTGTCCCGTATCCCCTGGAGGGACAAGGGACAGCTTTTGTCCCTCTCTGTGTTTGCAGGCAGGGATGTCACCGCAGGCAGCACTGCAGCGGCTCCGCCGGCAGCTCCGGAGGGAAGGCGATGGGGCAGACCCAGCCTGGGCTGGGGCAACCTGGAGAGCCCGGCGGCGGCTGCGCGCGGTTTCGCCCCGCTTTTTCTCAGCTTGATTGCTAACTCCTGTCTTGCAGTGAGAAAACCCAGCAGGTCTGGAGGTTTTTTTGCAACTTCCCCACCCCTGCACCCTGCGTGGCTGCTGCCGCATTAAAAGCAGGGTCCTGAAAATGAGGAAACGCGGGGCCGGCGTAGGAGCTGGGCTGGCCCCGGCGAGGAGCACGGAGGAGCTGCGACCTGCTGGCCCTGGCACCCGGAGGCCCCTCCGGCCCCGCCGTCCTGCGCCCAGGTAACCCCACCGTCCCCCTTCCCCACGCAGCGGGGTGACGGCGGAGCCCGTCCCCACGGGGTGGCTTTGCCGGCTGGCAGCTCGCTGCGTTCGGAGCAGATCCTGGTCCGGAGCAAACACCGTCCCTGCCTGCAGCCAGCCCGCCCCGAAATGGCGGCGGGTGCTTGGTCCTGTCTGGGCTGGGGTGTGCCGGGCTCCCGCGCTCGCCGTCCCTGCGTCTCGCCCCCTCCACGGCATTTGAAAATGAAAAATGAGGAAGGAAGGCTCGGCGAGCGCTTGCTGCCAGTAGCAAGAAGCGGAGCTGTTTTCACTTCTTTCTTCTCCCTTTCCTTTTCGCTGCCCTCTTGCTTACCAACGAAGCCACCCAGAGTGGCGGGTGGGTGGGTGACACGGCCCCCACCCCAGCTCCGCTCCTTCCCCGGGGGTCCCCGCTCGCGGCCGAAGCTCTCGATTGATTTTTCCGCTCGTAAATGGCCGCGACTGACCGGGAAATAAACGCATGCGAGGGAGCAGGGCTGGGCAGGCGGCTCCTCAGTGTAATGAGTTTGGGGGTCCTCAGCTCTGTTTGCAGGGCTGAGTTGGGGGTCATCGCTCCCCTCTTCTCCTTCCAGCTTTTGAAGATGTGTTGCGCTTGCTCCGTGTCCGTGTGCCTGTACGTTTGCGGGCGGGACAGGCAGCGTGGCTGCCGCTTCCCCCGTGGGCCGCCCGGGGAGGGTAACGCGATCCCAGGGGCTAAATCTGGAAACTGCCTCACGGCAGCTTTTATTTCTAACCCACACCTGGGTGCAGCGATGCGCTCGGGGAGGAGGCGGCGGGGTGCCGCGTGGGTGCGGGGCTGGCGCTGCGGGTGTTTTGTCCTTTCGGGGTGGCTCTGGGTGCCCGTTGCGGAGCAGCGCCCGATGTCACTTCAGAAAGTCCCGGCGGTTGCTGAGCAGCCTACCCCGTGCCGCCGGCTTTCGCAGCCCGGGTTGCGATGCCGCCGGGCCCCCGCGGGGACGGGGGACGGCTCGGGGCTGCGCAGAGTTCTGCGGGGGACGAGCGAGGGTCAGGGCGGCTCTGGGTGCTCCGGCTGGAGCCACCCCCCAGTGCCGCCCCAGCGCTGGGGAGAGCGCGTTGGGCTCTTGATGAAATAACACCCCCGGAGGAAAAGCAAGAAAGGTCCAGAAATAACCGTGTTGCTAAATAGCGCGGAGATATTTTGAAGGGAGATGAATTCCCTGGCTCCGGCCCCGTGCGTTGTCCCGGCCGTGGGTCTGGTGCGCGGTGACGGAGCGCGGCTGGAGCCTGGACGGCACCCAGGCGCCGGTGGAGCCCACCGCCCCACCAGTTTCACGCGGTTTTCACTGGAAGAGCTGCTCTGGCTTTAGGATGTGATCCTGCATCCCAGTGGGATGAGCTTTTTCCCCCACCCTGAGGAGGCAGGGACAGGGTCGCAGGGTTTTTGAGTTTCCTTTGGGAAATCAGTCCCTTTTCCCTGCATTCCTGGCTCGATCCCGGGCTCCCCTGTGATGCTGGGGGCTGCAGCTGGGGTCAGGATCGGCCCGGCTTCTCCTGCCGACGGTCGGCGACGGGCAGCGCGCCCCGTGCTACGGGCAGGGGGTCAAGGGCCGCCTGGGTACCGGCTGCTCCGAGCATGGAAGAGCCGCACCGGGTCCCCCTGCTGCCAGTGCCCGCTCTCTGAAAAGATGGAATTGAGGTGTGGAGAGCTGCCAGGGCCATCCACACTGTTCCCTTCCCACCCTTCAGCCCCTCTTCTCCCTCTCCATCCCCTTCCCACTGCTCCATCGCCCACCCTGGGCCTCCCAGCGCCTTCTTCCCTCCCCTTCTCCGCTCTTCCCTCTCCGTGACCGATGGGGACGTGTCCCGAGCAGGTGCCCTGGCAGCGCCCGCCGGGAAACCCAATGCCTGGACGTGCCCTGGCCGGCCGTGCTGCCCGCTCGGAGCCAGGCAAGCCGCTGCCCGTGCAGCGGGACGGACCCTCGCCGGGGTCCCCTCCGGCTGGGGACCAAGCCCCTGGCACGGGGACGGCTCCGGCTCAGCGGGAGAACCCCGGGGTGTGCTTTTTTCCAGGATGCTAACGTCTTTCGCCTTCCCAGGAATAACGGGCATCCCGGATGGAGCCGCCATCCCGCGTGCCCCCCTGGATTACAGGATGGCGGGATGCATCCCGGGGTGGGACGTGTCCCTCGGGGTGGGGTTCCTGCACCGCGGCACCGGCCGGGTCCCCATCCTTTCCCACCCCTGGCTGCCACCACCCGCCGGGGCTGACTCAGAGCGAAAGCAGAAGCTGCTCAGCATTTCGGGGGGTGGAGGGGGGGGAAGCCAAGCAGAACCAAGCGGGTTATTTTAAATCTGACCTAATTTCCCCCCTCTCCTTATTGGGCCCAGCTCTGGCCACCCTTCCCCATCCTTGCCCTCGGCAGCTCCCCCTCTTGGGATTTTCCCAGGGGAGAGGGCAGCGCTTTCGGCTCCCCCTGCCCCCGTTTCCTGTACGGGGGTCCCGCAGCCAGGCAGGGCGGTGGGGCCGGGGCTGAGTGGGTGCTGTGCCGTGGGTGGCTATGGCTCGGCACGCTTCGCGTGACACCCTCCTGCCCCCACGTACCGGCTGCCCTTCCCGAGAAGAAGCCCGGACCCCCGGCTCTGCAGCGTGGCAGCTCAACACTGGGTTTCCCCAGCACCTGAGGTGCCGGCTGCTCCGGCTTCCTCCTCCTCCTCCTCCTCGTCCCCCCGCCCTGCGCCCGTCGAGCCGGGGTCCCCGTGCAGCCACCCACGGGGCACGCTCAGCTTTGCAGGGCCGTGGGGAGCTGCTTGCTTGCAAACACGGGGGCTGACCGCAAAGTTTCCCATCCATGGCTTGAAATCCTTTTCCCACTCCACCCAGGTGCTGGTCCCCCCCAAAACCAGTCTCGTGGGGCCCAGCGCCTCTGCCCTTCGCTGCCTGGCCAGTCCCTCTGTGCCGGGATGGCTTATCCCATCTCCTCGCAGCTCTTGGAGGCTTTTCCTCTCACCCTGCCCTTAATATTTGGGGTTGTCACACCCTCCGTGTGCACCAGCTGTGGTTTATCCCCCTTCAGCCTTGTTTCGTCCGCTGCGGGCTGCCCCCGGCGTCGCTGGGTCCTTTTCCAGGGCTCGTCTCCACCATCATCCCCCTGTGCCCTCCTCTAAGGCCATTTGCCACAGCCGTCTTAACGAAGCTCCGATGGATAACTGTCCCAGGCTTCTCTTCTCCCATCCCCCGTTAGATGGGCCACCGTGTCTAATTAATTATCTTCCTCTTGCTGTTCGATAGCTGGCTCTTGATCCATGTAATCGTATTTCTGTCCATGCTGGCTTGATTTAATTTCCCCCTTAGGATATCGCGTGGGATTGTGTATCGGTTGCCTCAACCAAACCCCGGTGTTTTGTATCCGCCGTGGCCCCTCGGTCTGCAATTGCCCATTGTAATTAAATAGCAAAACCCTCCAGATTTGTCTGGTTACACTGGAGTGTCTGGCTCCTGCCCCTTCCCCTGGCTGCGTTTGCTTTGGGTCCCGTGCTCCAACTTCCCTCCCGCCCTGTGGCTGCTGTGCTCCAGACCCCCATCCCGCACGGCATCTCCCGCATCCCCATCCCGGCGTGGGAAGCCAGCCCCACGGAAATCCATCGTCGTGCCCCAGAGAGCCCGGCTAGGGCAGCTCCCCTCGCCTCGGCATCCTCACCCCATCTCCCCGGGCCGCCATCCCCTTTGTACGGGGGAACAAGGGCCGGTTTGTGCGGTGCGGGGGCCTCGCACGCCTCCCCCCCCCAGCCTCCGCGCTCGCGTGCCGGCCCCGCACAGAAGCCGCCTTGTTCGCCCCGCGCCGGAGCCGAAGTTTCGGGGCAGCCGGGCTGAGGGTTAAACCCTGCCTCCGGTTCCTGGCACCCGCTGGCCTTTTCTTCCTGCTCTTCTCTTGCTTTCTCTTTCCTTTTCGCTCCGCTCCCAGGCTCTGTTTTTTCCCGGCCCTTCTCGCTTTGCTCCGGTGTTTCGGAAGTCGGTGGCTCAAAGCACGCTCCAGCTGAACCCGGCGGTACGTGAGTCCCCACTCGCCGGGCGCGGGGTCCCGTTCCCTCCCCGGGGTGTCCCTGCTGTCCCCAGGGAGAGCGGTGGCATGGCCGGGAGCTGCGTGGCAGGAGGGCAGACCCGTCCGTCCGGCGTTAGCGCGATCGGCCCGGCTTAGTCGCTGTCTGGTACAGGTGCTCCGGGATGTCTGCTTCCCCCGCCGTGCCTCAGTTTTCCTGCTGCAAAATAGGCTGTTCCTGATGGGACACGTCCTCTTCTCGGGGTCACCTCCGTGTCCTCCTCTCAGGGTCATCTCCGTGCCTGGCGGGCGCCCGTGTCCCACCCCCCCGGTGCACCATGGCGTCCCGCATCGGTCTGCGGATGGAGCTGATGAAGCAGCAAGCGCAGCAGGAGGCCGAGAGGGAGCGGGTGCAGCAGCAGATGATGATGAACTACATGCAGCAGCAGCGGATGCCGGTGGCCTCCACCCCGGCCATCAACACCCCCGTCCACTACCAGTCCCCACCGCCTGTGCCTGGAGAGGTCCTCAAGGTATGGTGCTGGGGGTTGTCCCCCCGTCTCGCGACCGAGGGGGCATGGGAGATCCTTGATGGTTTGTGTCCTTGCAGGTCCAGTCCTACCTGGAGAACCCCACCACCTACCACCTGCAGAAGTCACGGGACAAGAAGGTTCAGGCTTATCTCTCTGAAACCTACGGGAACAAGTTCGCTGCCCATGTCAGCCCCGTCAGCCACTCTCCCAAACCGCCCCCCGCCGCGTCCCCCGGCGTCCGACCCGGCCACGTCATGTCCTCCTCGGCGGGCAACAGTGCGCCCAACAGCCCCATGGCCATGCTCAACATCGGCTCCAACCCCGAGCGCGAGGTGAGGAGGTGCCGCCGGGCTGCTGGGGCGGGACGAAGGTGCTGGGAAGGGCAAAGAAACCCATTGGCCCTTTACGCCTTTCCCTTTCAGTTCGATGAGGTCATCGATGACATCATGCGCCTGGATGACGTTTTGGGCTATATGAACCCCGAAATCCACATGCCCAACACAGTGAGTCTCTGCTGCGCCTGAGGAGGAGATCAGACCCCGCGCTGTGGGAGGGAGGGTGGCCTGGGGGTCCCGCAGCCCCGTGCTTGCAGGGACGGAGGTGGCAGAGGGGACCTGTCCTTCTGCCACATCCCTGCGGCGATGCCCGGGTTCCGGCCCGACGCAGCCTCGTCGCTGGGACGCGCGTGTCCCTGGGGACCCGAGGCGGGGGGAAGGCAGGCAGCGAGATCTCCCTTTTGCAACTGCAAGAGCCAGTTCTTCAGCTTCTTCTCCTCCTTAATGACAGTTGGGAGCCCTTATAAAAAGTCGGAGAGACGGCAGAGGGGCACGGGGAGGGACAAGCGTCTGCTGCGACGCAGGGGGATGTTGGTGCTGGGAGAGGTTTCCCAGCCAGCAGCTCGCTTGGAGTGGCACCGTCTCCCGAGGCACCGAGTCGGGTCGGGTCCATATGGCAGCTTGTGCCTCCCAGTGGGATTCATCCTGCCGGGCCCTTCTCGGATGTGATTCATCTGCCCTATTTTAGATGCTGGCCGTGGGAGGGGATCAGCTGCAACCCTTTGAAGTCCTGTTTTCTTTGCCGCTCTGATTATAGCTGTTTTAAGGGCCTGGAAAGACAATTACACCTGCCTGGGCTGTGCACTCACGTCCCAGAGGCCAGGCAGCCGGGCTTGAACCCCGGTCCCGCGGCCCCGGATGGAGCTAACCCGCCCGTCCCTCTGTGTTTCAGCTGCCGATGTCCAGCAGTCACATGAATGTCTATAGCGGGGACCCCCAGGTGACGGCCTCTCTGGTGGGTGTCACCAGCAGCTCCTGCCCCGCCGACCTCACCCAGAAGAGAGAGCTGACAGGTACGTCCCCGGCGCTGAGCCGGCGCTGATGGCGAGTACCAAAACTGGCCGGGGCTGCCCTGTCCCCGCGGGTGGGGAGGGCGGCTCTGGAGGATGCTGGGGTGCTCCGGCGCCAGCCCGCGATGCTTGTGGGGCGAGGTGCAGCCTCGTCCCCTCTGGGTGATGTTGTGGCTCTCCGTTGCAGATGCCGAGAGCCGAGCCCTGGCGAAAGAGCGCCAGAAGAAAGACAATCACAACCTGAGTGAGTTCGGTGCTGGCTGCCCGCGGTGGCATGGCTTTCCCTCTCCCACCCCTGCAGCCCTTTCCGCATTGCTCTTCATCCTCATTTCCCCTTTCTCCGACCTGGGTCCCCCTTCCCATCCCACCTCACCCTCAGGGAATACCCCCACAGCCCCCTGCCATCCTCCCTCTTTCCCGGCTCTGCAAAATGCCCACGGTGCAGGAGAGACCCCGTTCTCCTCATTAGCACTGGGGGAAGGTCAGAGCTGCCGGGGTGCCAAAGGGTTGGCCCCAGAGGTTTCTCATCCCGAGCTCCCTGACTCCAGAGGGTCTGGCCAGTGCACAACAGTGGCTACCAGCCCCACGAGCTGGGAGCCACAGCGTGGCTGGGGTGGGGCTGCGGGACATGGAGCCCCTCCTGCTCCTGCCGCCTCCTTACCTCCTTCCGTCTCTTCTCACCCTGCAGTCGAGAGGCGGCGAAGGTTTAACATCAACGACCGCATCAAAGAGCTGGGGATGCTGATCCCTAAGGCCAACGACCTGTACGTATCCGTGGTTTCTGCAGGGTGGGATAACTGCGGGTCTCGTGGGCTTGCTCCGTGCTTGGCCCCGTGGCAGGCGATACTTGCAGAAGGGGTTTTTGGTGGAGCAGGGGTGAGGGAACGTGTTGCTGACACGCAGGCGGCAATCCCTTCTTCCATCCTGCACCACAGGGACGTGCGTTGGAACAAAGGGACAATCCTGAAGGCATCTGTGGACTACATCAAGAGGATGCAAAAGGACTTGCAGAGGTCACGAGACCTGGAGAATCACTCGCGGCGGCTGGAGATGACGAATAAGCAGCTGCTGCTCCGCATCCAGGTGAGCTTCCCTGTGCTCTTCCCTCCCTCCGCTCCGCTCCAGCCCCACGAGCAGCTCACTCCCGCCCCGCCAAGGGGATGGGCAGGGGCTCTCCTCCCTCCTACGGCTGTCAAGTCACCAGGAACAAAGTCTTCTGACAAAACACAGAGCTTCAGAGGCCTCAGGTCACCGCAGCAAGTGTTGCTGAGCTTTGCATGGGTCACCATTTTCCATCCTTCACCTCCTCCATGGGTGCTTCTTGGTCCCTCTGTCCCTGCCACCTCCGTGGATGCCCAGGCGCCGTGTCCCCATGTGTGACATCCCCCCCAAAGACCTCCTGTGCTCTCTTGGCAGGAGCTGGAGATGCAGGCACGCGTCCACGGGCTGCCCACCTCCTCACCCTCGGGCGTCAACGTGGCCGAGCTGGCTCAGCAGGTGGTCAAGCAAGAAGCCGGCGGGGACGAGGGGACGCTGGAGCCGCTGCTGCCACCCCCGGACCCCGAATCGCAGCCGCAGCCGGCGCTGCCTCCGCCACCCCAGTCTCCCTACCACCAACTGGACTTTACCCACAGCCTGAGCTTCGACGACGGCTCCCGGGGCTTCCCGGACAGCCTGGAACCCAGTCATGGTGCTTCGTTCCCTTCGCTATCCAAGAAGGAGCTGGACTTGATGCTGATGCAGGACACCATGCTGCCCCTGGCCTCCGACCCCCTGTTCTCCGCCATGTCCCCAGAGGCCTCCAAGGCCAGCAGTCGCCGGAGCAGCTTCAGCATGGAGGATGCAGACATGCTGTGACGAGGAGCTGCTCCGAGGCCAGGGGCGAGGACTGGACCTTCGAGTTTGGTTAGTGAAGTTCCAGGGCGCTCTTCTTGCCGGAGGAGTCCGTCCTGCCGCGCACTTGAATCTACGTAGGAGTACCTTTTCTCTATGCAACGGGGGTCTCGGATCAAGGCTCGCCGGGTGCCGCTGTGTCTTTCGCAAGCTTTTTTTTTTTTTTTTGCCCTGAGCCGGAGCGGACCTTCTTGGCTTGCCGTGGCGTTGGCCTGACTGCAGGTTCCCCAGCCCTGGGATCTCAGTTGCTTTGCCTTTCAGCGAAACCCTCCCGGACTGTCCCCCTTCCCCGGGGATGCTGGCCCAGAGCCGGAGCGGGCAGGAGCCGTCGAGTCCCTGGGAGATGAGGAGACGAACGATGCTCAGAGCTTTTTTTATCTGGCTTGCTGCCTCCTTGCTGCCTTGCTCCGGGAACCCACGTCCCCCAACGAGTCTTCCCCAGCGGTGGCCTCCGAGCCCCACGGATGCTTCATGGTGCCACATCCTTCACGGTTCCTCCTTCCTCAGAGCACCCGCCGCCTCTGCGGGTCCCAGGGCCAGAGCGACAGAGATGCTTAATTGGAGCGGGTTAATTCCCTGGGCACAGAGTGGGGGTTGTTTGAGCTGGGTCTGAGGCTACGAATTTGGCTTGACGTTGAGCTTCCAGAATGGCCGAGATGGGGTGTTTGATGCTTGGTCAACCCCCTGCTGTGATCCTGACCTTGCAGGGGGATCCCTCTTTGGGGTTTGGCAGCACCCACCACCCTAAAACCTCACTGACCTCTGGACAAGGGCTGCATGGTGCCGGGTGACCTTCAAGACATCCCCGTAGAGGTGCCTCTGCCCTCTAACACCAAGCCCTGGCTCTTCGAGTGGAAGGATGAAGGGTTTTTATACTTTTTTTGGGGGATACCTATTGAAAACAGATATCCTGCCCCACATCTGGGCATGGAGGTCCAAGCTCTGGCCGGGGACCAGGGAATGGTTTGTACCTCAGGTTGTGCCAAACCTGAGCCGCTGCTCTCTGCCTTTGGCTCGCGGGGTTTATTTCTCTTCCCGGTGTCACCAGCTCGTTCCCCGGCCGGGACGGCTCGGTGACGGGGAGCTGCTTTGGGCTCTGCGTCGTCTGCTGCCTTCTCAGCCCAGCTGGTACTGGGGAGGGAGCTGGGCAGGGGAGGGGGATGCTGTCCACAGGGAAAATACTGCATGATTTTTTTGGGGGGAGAGGAGGGAAGGCTGGGGAGAAGAAGCCCCTTTGTGATCTGGCACTGTGGCACAGCATCACCCCCCCCCCGGGCTGGATGGATGGGAGCCCATGCAGGGATGGGGGACACTGGGTGCACCCCATCCTGGACCAGGGATGGGGGATGTCGCAGGATTGGCACCGCGAGGGGAAAGCCCAGCCAAGGAGGGACGAGCTTGCTCTGTCGTGGCTGGATTTGGGATTACGAGGTGGGGGAGAGCCCCGGTACCCACCGGAGAGGTGTCTGTCAAGCGTGAGGGTGTGGGGAAGTGCAGAAGGTGGGGAGGAGAGGGGGAAAGGAAACGGGAGGATGTGTTGGAGGTGTCCTGGAGCGCTGGGACAGGGCTGATGCCCTGCAGGGATTCAGGGAAGGGAGCGGAGGGGACGTCAGGGCGCTGGGTTATGGGCACTGGGATGTGGGCTGGCGCGTCTGGGGCTGCCGCGCCCCGCGTGTTCACGGGCAGCCTTGGCGTCCCTCGCGTGCTGCCGTCAGTGCCTGTCAAGAGAATAATCCCCCCTGGCAGGGCGGCAGCACCCCGCACGCCGTGCTGAGTGCCTGTAGGTGTGGGGGGTCTGCGGGTCTGCGCGTGTGCCTCGGGGCGGGCAGACGAAATCCGTGGTCCCTTGGGGTCATGGTGGCGATGAGGTGGTTCTGGGCCCCCGGATGTGAGTAAACAGTTGTGGATTATTATTATTATTATTATTTTTTAATCTTTTGGGGGTTTTGTTTGTTTTATTTTTCTTTTCTTTTTTTTTTAATGCACTGTGCTCTGATTAAAAAATTTTACTACTGTTTTATAAATAAATGTATAAAAGAATGAACTGGAATGGAAGAAGAATCATTAAAATATATTTATTTACAACATCCTGGAGTGTTGCAGCGTGGGCTGTTTCTTGTCCCAGAGGAGGAAGAGTTGTGGAGTCCAAGCACCTGAAGCCACTTTCCCCCAGCGATGAAGGTCAGGCTGCAGCAGCATCCCTGTCTTGGGATTGTCCTGGGAGTTGGGTGTTTTTTTTTTTCAGGAAAGCCTGGCTGGGTTAGAGGAGGAAAGTGCTGCGTTGCTCTCACTCAGGGTGGTTTGGGGTTTTCAGGGTCCCTCCGGAGCGATGCCAACCCCACAGCTCCCGGTGCTGAGCGCAGCTGGGACTTGTGAGGTGCTGACCCATCTGCTGATTGCTTAATTGCAACCAGGCTTGGCCCCTTAATTAAGAATAGTCGCGAGGCTCCTGAGAGCAGAGCTGGAAGGAGCTGTGTCCCTGGGGCTGAGTGTGGTTTGCAGTGGCTGTCCCAGTCTGTGATGGTGGAGCTGTCCTGGGAGCTCAGGTCTGTGTCCTACACTGGGTGGCCCTGGAGCAGGGTGTGGGGCTGGGTGGGGGCTTCACTCCCCCCTCTTTGCTGCTGGGGCTGGCTCAGCATCACCCCTGGGTGCTGCAGAACCCCTATGGGGGGGCTGGACCCCTGGTACGGGCACGCTTTGGGGCAGGGTGTTCCCCGCAAGCCTGCTGCGGGCTGGGAACCCTCCTGGCCGGTGTGAGCAAGGGGTAAAAATTTATTTGCAAAGTCTCCTGGCTGAGACCCTGCCTGGCAAAACTCATCACACGCTGTGTTTCCAGACCCTGGCTGTGCTCCTCTGCATGCGGAGCCAGGTTCTCGCTGCCCCCCACTCCCCTCTGTGATGCTGTTAAACACACAACAGAAAAAAAGAAAAAAGAAAAAAAAAAAAGAAAATCCACCTTAAAATAGACTTCCCGGGATGGAAAATCACAGGGGCTAGTCTTGGAAACTTTATTAAAGGAAAGAAGGGGGGAAAAGAGTGAGAGGAGGCTGGGGGAAAGAGTAAGTAGTTTCAGACACTTAAAAAAAAAAAAAGAATCCCTGATTTGATTTATCTGGGGAGTGTGAGCACTAAATAGAGAACAACGCCTGAAGTGTGAATTATTTCCTATATTAACACAGAGAAAAACTGATAGCCTTTTCATGTCAGGAGAACAGCGCGGAGGGGAGGGAGGGGGGAGAGTGACATTGTTCAGTCTGCGGGTTCGCTCACTCTTTATCAGGCTGAGATCAAAATTTATTCCCAGGATGAGGCCTGCGGCCCGGCTGAGGCCCTAGAGATTTTTAAGGGCCTAATTAAGAAAACAGGATGAAAATGGCGAAATAAGAGGGCAATTTACTTCTTGCAGAATAGGGAGATCAAATCAACTTATGAGCAATTAATGTGCACAAGGAGAGAATAAAGGGATGCCGGGATACGGCGGAGGGCCTCATTTTAATGACATGCTCTGGTGTTGGCGTAGAGGATTACTCTGAAGGTCAGATGTAGATTGAAACGACCTTGCGGATTCTTAACCCTCCTTCCAATTAACAGAACCAACTCAGAAATGCAAAAGAGCCTGGCTTGGAGCACTGTCATCCCTTTATGTTCAGAAGGGAGGGGAGAAGGAGAGGGGGGAAAAAAAAAATTATAAAGGGGAGAGAGGACGAGAGGGGTTTCCTTGGCTTAAACAGCAGCTGCTGGAGATGGGAGCTGGGGCAGGCGGAGAGAAGGGCTCTTAATTACAGTCTGTGAGCCACCCACGGAAAAAAAGAAAAAAATTAAAAAAAAAAATCAGTGTCAAGGTTCCAACTGGGATATAAAAGGGAGGGAGCGCTGGCTGGGACTGCGGCGGGTGTGACGAGCTGCGGCTGGGCTCTGCCTGCGGGGATGGATGGATGGATGGAGCAGTGGGATGAGGATGGGTGGTGGGGTCACCAAGCGCAGCCCCTTGGCACCCGGGGGGGGTCCTCGCGTCTGTCCCACCCCCCACCCGTGACACTCTCTCTCGGTGTGGCACCGCTGGTCCCACGCAGCCTGTGGCACTGTTTCCCCGCTACCCCACGCAACGCTGTCATTTTTTTTTTATTTATTTTTTTTTTTTATTTTAAGGAAGTGGAGCGGGGCCGGCCGCGGCTGCTTCCCGCGGGCCGCGCGTGTCCTGCGTGGACGGGACGGCCGGGACAGGCGCGTGTCTCGGGGTTTTGGGCCGGGTCCCGGCGGGGGAGGCGGGGCCGGCGGAGGCTGCAGCGGGGCTGAGCAGCCACAAGAGAGAGCCAGACCTTTGCCGGAGAACCGGGGGAACGGGGGGGGGCGAGCCGGCCCGGCCGAGGATGCGCATCCCCGCCGCCCACTCGCGGGGAGCGCGTTGCGCCCGGCCGCGCTGCCGCTTGCGAGCTTCGGGATGTGGGAACCACCCCCTCCACAACGGCCTCCCCCCACCCCCCGGTAGCCGCTGCCGCCTTTTGCTGAGGCCTCACAGAATCATTTCAGCTTGGAAAAGACCTTTTTAAGATTTTTTTTTTTTTTTTTTTTTCCCAGTCCAACCTTAACCGGGCACATGGCCCCTGCCAGCAAGAGCATCTCTCGCTCCCCCTCACCAGGGCCGCTGCGTCCTCTCCCTCTTGGAGTTGGCTTTGGTCAACCCAGGGGGGTTACGAACAAACCGGCGCGGCCCCCATGCTCGGCACCTCCACCTCCAAACCAGCTCGCTGAGCTTTTAACCTCCGCGAAGTGTAAAAGCTGAGGGAAGGGAGAAGCCCCAGAAGAGGCTGGGGGTAAACCGGGCTGAAGAAGAGCAGGGGGCAAGCAGCTGCGCCCAGCCGGGATGCGGTCGAAACCCCCTGACGCGTGATGCCGGGAGGCTGAGCCCTGGGTACCGCACGCTCCGGGAGGATGCAGCCGCATCCCCTTGGGCTGCTCCATGCAAAAGGTGTTAGGGCTGGGCTTTGATGCTGTTGAGGTGGGTTGTTTTGTTTTGTTTTGGTTTTTTTTTTGTCGAACTGGACTTGTCTGGAAACAGAGATCTGTGTGGAGAGAGCTGTGACTTCCCCAGCCCCATCCTTCACGTACCGCTGTGTAGCCACGTCTCTAGTCCCCCTCACCTGTTGGCAGTTTTTTTTCTCAAGTCCCAGAGAATTTTCTACAAAAAGTTTTCTTGAGGAGGGGAAAAAAAACTCTTAACAAAACACGAGATGGGCTTGATCCTGAAACGAGGAGGAACGAGCACAAGCCAACCCAGCCCTCAGCACCTCCAGAGCGAGATGCTCGCTGGAGCATCCCTGGGTACCAGGGCAAGGAGCAGTGCAGAGGCAGCAAGAGGAGTGGGAGATGGCTCAAGGGGCTTCCCCTGCTCCTCCTCAAACCTTGGGCTCTTTAGGCTCAATGCACCCCTGCACAGCTCCGTGGCATCCCCAGTGTGGGACCAACCGGACCTGCAATCTGGAAGCCATCCCCTGTCTTGGTGCTGGGCTGTTGCTGGATTTTCCTTCTCCCCCTCCGTCTCCTTTCATTTCCTTTCTGGCTCTCGCCGAGCTCCTTCTGTGGTTTGAGCGCTTCGGCTGCTCCTGCTGCTCCTTCCCCACCTGAAGCCCTAATCCTGCGCCCATGACGTCGCCGGGGGTTGTTGTGGCAACGGTTGGGATGAGGTCAGGAGGAAGGGATGGCTTTTTCAGGTGGGGGAGCAGGCAGCGCTGCAGTCTTGGCTTCGAGAAACCGAAGCGGCTCTTTGCAAGTGAATCTTTGTGTGTAATAAAGAGGGAGAGACTGGAAAACCTCTGATGCCTGGCCAGAAATTGCTTCCAAAGAGAAGGGGCTAGGCTGGTCCCTGGGCGAGTCCCTGGCTCGGAAGGGTCGCTCCCTGGATGCGTTTGGCCTGTTGTTTTTCCGTCAGCAGCTTTTTAAAGCTATGGTGTTGGGAAGCCCTTGCAGACAGTTTAACCGCTCTTCGGCTTGCTGGTGCCGCGGCGGGAGTGGCTGCGTGCTGTAAACCGAAGGGCCAGGAGAGCTGGGGCTGAAGGATGGTGGTAGAGAAGGGGAGTAGAGATATGCTGGAAAAAAAAAAAAAGCCCTGGGAAGAGGAGAATGAGGTGCAGGTAGGAAGTTACTCCCTCATGGAGAAAGATGTGGAGAGGGTCTGTGCCTCAGTTTCCCCACCACGCAGGTGATGATGCAAAGGCTGACGCAGGGGAGGTGACCTGGTCCTTGCCGCTGAGCCTCTGTGGTGCCGGAGCAGCCCCTTCCCCACGGGATGCAAACTCCTCAGGCTCGAGTCCCGCGGAGCAAAACCCCAGCTCCTGGCTGGCCGCGCACGGCCCCGAGTGCCGGATTCGGCTGAGACGAGCTGGGGTGCAGGGAGAGGCTGCGCTCTGCCTCCCGGGCGGTGGGTAAAACGGCAGGATTTTGCACCCCCAAATCTCTGCCGGAGCCAAACGGCCCCTCTCCGCTGGGACTTGTGCCAGGGAGAGCTTTGGCCTGGGATACCCGATAGACTCGACAGCAGCCGCCCAGCTGGATTTTCCATGCCTGACGCTGGATTTACGGTGCCGGATGCTGGAACAATTTCTGGCTTGCTGTTCGAGCGTGGTCTTGCTGAGATCAGAGTAGCAGAGCCTTGTCCCTGCAACTAGAAAAGGGGACAGCGGGCACCTGGAATGAAAAGAGCAGAGACTATGGCAATGCAAACCCAGGGAGCAGTGGTCCCGGGGCCAGTGGAGGTGCTGGGACACCAGGGAGGGCTGGACTGGGAGGACCAGTGCCCCACTCGTCCCAGTATTTAGAAACCCCTCTGGAAATGCAATCCTCTCGCACTCGTTGTGCCACAGACATCCTAACGCGACCGCTGCAGACGGCTGGGACACCTTCTCCCACTGAGCTGCACCCCAAAGGGCTTGGCAAGCTGCTTTCCCAAGGATGCTCCACCTGGGAGCCACCCCGCATCCCCGTCCCAGGGTCCTGGGATTTTCCTCCCAGCTGGGAGCGGGGACCACAGGGACCCTGGGGATGTGGGATTCCTTCTCCCGAGCCCCTTTGGGGTCCTGCTGTGGGGTTGTCCGTCTCCCAAGCCACCGTGGAGTCCATTTACCTCTTCCCCCCGCACTCCAGAGCCGGTTTAATCAGCTCATAGTTTTCATTTCATGCCTTTCTCTCTCCTTTTCTGAGGGGGCAGTGAAATTTATACAATATTTAAGCAGCATAGTGGAGTCCTGGAAGATATTATTAATGTAAAAGGGACAGGCTGGAAATGCACTTGAACCTGGTTACAATTAGAGGGCGATTTTTCTAAAGGTCAATGAATTCAGATAATATCCACAGGGGGGAAAAGAAATTTAATACCTTTTTAGTGAATTAATTAATTATAATATTATATAGGCTTGGGGTTCTTTTCCAGAGTGATTAAGGGAACGATCTGTCTTCGGAGAGGCTGGGGGAAGTCAGCGAGCGAGCGAAAGACTGACAGAGGGAAGGGAGAGAGGGGGGCAGTTTAATGGGAGAATAATGGAGCCTTTTCTTTCCTTTAAAAACTTACTGTATTTCCAGGCCACATGATCCCTGCTTGCCGGGCCCAGACCCTTTCCCTGCAGTCTCTCCGAAGGCCGTCGGAGGGATTATTTTGTATTTTTACCTTTCCCGAGCGGCTCTGTTTGCTTTAGCATCTCAAATGCCAGACACGGCGCGGAGGTGGCCGGACCTTCTGTGGGAACCCCATCCCTGGTGCCGCCAGCACCGTGCCGCAGGGCTGGCAGAGGGGTTCCTGCCAGGGTCTGGTTTTGGGGAGCTGGGGTCCCCGGGAGTCACCGTGGCCCTGGCACGCCGCTGCTCCCAGCCCCGCGGAGCCCTGCGGCCCCGGCCCTCAGCGGTGTTGGTTTATCTGCAGCCCGAGCTGAGGCTGGAATTTACACTCTCTGCTAATCCAGCCAGCCCTAGAAATTAATTACAGTCTTGTACATTAAAAATTAACATAACCTTTCTGGATATATGTTCTTCTAGCATGGGAGTGGGCCAGAGTCCCTTGGCCGCCTGTAATTGGAGCTGCTTTTCTTCTAATTCTTCCCCCACTCTGTTTTTTAAAGATGTGGCCGTTTGAACTCATTAATCATGGAGCCTGGTAGCTGGTAAAGTTTAAGAGATTTGTAATTGTATTTGGTTCTGGCGGAGTTTGCTGGGAAGAGGGGAGAAGGTTTCAGCGAGCACCCGTGGGCTGGGGTGGGAGGGGTGGGTGCCCGTGGCCGCCCCGCAGGGGCATCTCTTGGCATGGGTAGGGTACCAAAAAACCCAGCAGGGGGGTTAGCAGGGCTTGGCTGCGGGAGAGATGGGCTGAAAGGTCTTCTGCAAAAGTTTTTCTACAATCTACCCCGTGCAGATGTGGTTCCAATAGCGACTTTTTAACTCTAGAATAAAAGCAACCTTTTCCTGGGGGGCTGCGGCACGTTTCCACTCGCCCACTCAGCCACGGTCTGCGAACGTCCCGGCCCAGCAGGTCCAGGTGGGGTAGGTGTGAAGGTGGGCAGCTGGGAGGGTGACGTGGGGTCTGGTGGCTGCGTGGAGCCCCGTGGATTCAGCGCTGCCGCTGCTCCTCTCGCCGCTCGGCTGGTGACGTACGGAGTGGTGGTAATGGGACGGCCTGGGACAGTTTGCATCTAGCGTTAACGTGCTTCTAAAGCAAAGCGTGCGTCACGGGCTTGAGGAGCATCCTCACGCACGGATTTGCTCTCTGTGACTGCAGCATCGCATCCCTGGGCTTCTGTCCCTCCGGTCTCTGCTTCCCATCCCGCGAGCCGGGGCTGGAGCCCTCTGCTCGGCGTCTCTCTGGGCAGCGGGGATCTCCTGGCAGAACCCGGCCAGTGCGGAGCCCTGGGTGATGCTGCTGTGTCGGGGCTGTCCCCTGGGGAAGGGGATGTGGAAGGACCGAGTTGTGATGCTGGGCTGTGCTGGTGGCTCAAAACTCGGGCTCTGCTGTGTGCTGTGCCCTGGCAGGATCCCGCCCTGCCCTGTTCCTCCGGGGAAGCGTTCATCCCTCCTCCTCCGCTGCCTCCAATGGGGCAGAGCACTTGCCAGGCCTTTGGGCACGTCTTCTCTTCCTTCCTTCCCCATCTCTCCTTAAAACTCCACCATCTTTTATCAAACCAACCCTTTCATTTCTCTTTCCTCCCCCCTCCAACGCCAACCACCTCCCTCCCACCACCTCCACCTCCCTCAGCCAGCCAGCGACTGCCGGAGAGAGCCAGCTCGCTCCCATTGTGCTATCTTTGGGTCCTAAATTAAAATTTATGACATCTTGAAATGAGCAGTGAGGGTAATTTTGCTTCTGAGCGAAGATGCTAATGAGTCCCCTTAATGGCGTGAATAAGGAGTTGACGGGTCGTGTGTCACTTTGCGCAGACCGCGCTGGTGGTGTAATGGCCGCAGTAAGTGTCTGTAATTATACCCTGTCTCGCTGTATTTTGGCAGCCGTTGTGGGAGAGCAGGCGGCTCAGCCGTGTGCAAGGCAGGGAGGAGGGAAGAGGGGGGCAAAAAAAAAAAAAAAAATCCCCAGCACCTCCCGTGCTTCCTCCGTGCTCCCCGGCCTCCTCGTCCATCCGGCTCCGGAGCAGTGGCTTTGCTGCGGCTGCGTTGAGGATGAGCCGCTCCGTGTCCCCATCTCCTTTTCTCCCCTTTAAAACGAGGTGATAAATCCACGCGTCCCCCCTCTGCGGCATCGGAGCCGGGGCTGCAGCCACGTGCCCGGGCTGGGACGGCAAAGACGTGTTGGACCCGAGCGCGTGGGACATCCCTGCTCACACCCGTGGGGAGAGGCGGGGTCCGTCCTCGCCATCCCAGGATGCGAGGTCCTGGCTCTGGGGGACAAACTGGGGGTTGCCTCCCATGGCTGGCACTGAGAGCCCACCAGCTACTTGACTCTGACTGTCTTGGTTTCTGCTTCCTTTCTTCTCGGCTGGTTTCTTCTGTGGGGTTACCCTGGGGATTGTCCCAACCCTATTTCAGTCCCTCGGGGTTTTTCCGCTGTTCGATGTAGAGCTGAAAGCTTCCCGCAGAGAGATAATTAGTGTCGAGGCGAGAGATCTGCCCCTGTTCCTCCCTGCGGGGTAAAACCAGCTGCTGTCACCCGGGCAGGAGCGGAACCCTCCGGTGCGGTGGGGAAACGGTCCATCTCCCAGGGATGCTCTGCGCCAGCTCAGCCTGGTCCCTCAGCCTGGCACGGAGATGCTCTGGGAAACTGCGCCCAGGGATCAGGCCAAGCGGGACCAGGCTTTCCCGTCCTGGCAGGAGGAGCCGCTCGGGAGCGGCCGTTTCGAGGAGCTGTTTTGCAGTCCAGCTCCATGCACGTATGTTTGGGACTCAGCGCCACGTCCCGAGCAAGGTTTTGCTCAGCTGTGGTGCTCAGAGGACTGGGCATCACTTCAAAAGGCACAAACTGACTTTACGAAAGGTTTTATCCACCCAGCGAGATTATTCTGCGGACCACCTCACTCCCAAGCCTCCTCGAGACCGTAAAACCCTCCGGTCGGTGCGCGCGTTGTTCGTTTCTTGGCGATACCCACCCAGCGAGGGCTGGGATAGTGGGTGAGAATGCCAGAGCCCCAGGTGTCCGTGTGGCTGGTGGGGCCGTCGAGTGTGCTGTGGGAGAGGGCTCCTGCTGGGATGCTCTTTGGGATGCAATAAGCTGGTCCCTGACTGAGTCAGGCACACGGTGTGTGAAATTCATGGGTAGGGCACGGCAACCAACTTCCCTGCGGCTCTGGAGGAGTTTGCAAGCCCCGAGGTCTGTGCTCAGGGTGGATTCATGCACGGGAAAGTGCCCGGGCTGTGGGCAGGGGTTTGCTGGAGGAGAACGCCACTAACGGCAGCTCCAGTGCCCGGCACGGGATGGATCCCGGGGGTGCGTGGGAGCCGGCTGTGAGTTTGGGAAGCCGTTTCACTTCCCGGCCGCTGTCACGGCACATCCGAGCTCGGACCCCAAGAGCAGCCCCGTGCCTTGGAGTTGTAAAACAGCGAGTGGCTGGCTCTTCTCCTCGCGTCGCTGGGCTCGGGAGCCCTCGAGCCGTTTGCAGAGGATGATTTACAAACGGCAGCGAGTTCCCTTGGTTTGTTTGTGTAGGTGGCTTTTTGTTTATGTGTCTGTTGAAGCCTTGACAGCCCTTGACAGATTTCTTCCTTTCCTCCTCCTGCCTCGGCCCACGCCCTTCCTGACACGGGAAATTCCTGGGCGATCCCAAGCCAGGAGCACGGTGGGCAGCCGTGGGACGCCTCGCCAGGGCCGAGCTCAGATTGAGGAAGGTTTTTTTTCTCTGCACTCTAGAGATGCTGCTGGTACAGGTGATGGGTGGAAATTATTCACCCTGGCTCTCCCCATCCTTCAGGTCCCCTTCTTGCTGTGCCATCAGCCACCACCTTCATCTCCTCAGGGGTTTTTTGGGACCCTTTGCTATCCCATCTTTGTGGCAGGAGAGTCTGGAGCTCAGAGAAGTGGTGGCTTTGGGGACAGACTCGTTAAGCAGCACGACCAGCACCGGTCTGAGGTGTCGCTTTGGGGACGTGCGGTGCGATCCAGCTACTTTATTTTCTGGACTGGAAGGACACAGGTGTAGCTCCGGGCACTGATGTGCCCACAGGCAAGTTGTCATCAACTTTGGAGATAGGAGGGACAATTATGAGAATAAAAGCTTTTGGGTGCACAAAGTATTACTGCTGTGGGTGTTGCGTGCTTGCTTTTAAGAGAGCTTTGGAGCGTCTTGGAGGCAAGGAAGCTGCTTGTGCACGGCCTTGGGCCATGCAGAGTTGCCCAGAGCTGCTCAGCGATGACGCTGAAGAAAACCCCGACAGCCTCGTGCTCCCCGCGCTGAGGTCCTGCGGGTGCCGGTGTTGCCTCCGTGGCCCCGGCAAGAGAGGCTTCGCATCCGCCCCGTGCGCTCCTGGGGATACCGGTGGCCGACGCGAGCCTCGTCCCGGTGGGAAGCAAAGCTCCACCGCGTCGGCAGCACCGGCTGCTCGCAGAATCAATAGGAGTGTCTGTTACGGAGACGCACGCGGCAGTGTTTTAAGGGACAACGTCAATAAAGCCGGGAGAGCTGTTCGCGGGCTGCGACGAGGGCTGGCGAGCAGGCGCTCCCCAAGCCGGGGAGATCACGACCATTGAAATATTGAAGTACTCGCATATAAACTGCGCTTTCAAGTATTTTTGACAAGGGTACTAATTAAATCTTAATTGACACTGCACTAATTAGCTTCTTAATTACATGGAACCACATAATTAGCAGCACACTCTGTGCTAATTGTTAATTAGGAAAACCAGGCTTCCCCATATCCCCCCCATCTCTCCCCTCCTGTTGTTGCTTTTAACTAAAGAGCCTCTGGTGGGAGGAGGAAGAGGAGGGGGAGGCTCTGAAACCTGGCCCAGGAGGGCGGTTGTGCATCCCACTGGGATGGTGTGTGGATCCAACTGGGGGTTTGGGGTGGGGGTGAGAGGTGCTGCGGGGGTGAGTGGGGAGCACTCGCTGGGGTTTGTTAATGGCAAGGTGTTGGTGATGTGGCCCAGCTCTCCTCCTGGAGATGTCCCCATGGAGCCCCACCAGCCCTGTCCCTGCAGCTCCGTCCAGGACACCGGGTGGCTGCGGAGGGGGCTGACCCACTGTGCCAACAGACCACTTTACCCCCCTCCACCGGCTCGGTCAGTCGTCCCCAGGTCCTCCCCGCTCCCTCCGTGGGGTCCCATAGGATGGGTGATGCAGTCCCTTGGCTTGGTGCTGTGTTGTGTGACCCCTCTGCCCTGTGGCCACTTAACATTCCCGAAAGAGGTGGGTTTTTTCCTTTTCTGTCCACTTACTCCCTTTATTCCTTTGGTTTTTCCGGTTTTCCTGCCTTGCTCCATCTCTCCTGCTGGACAGCAGGCGATGGGAGCATCAAAGCTTTCCCTTAAACGGGTGCTCCTCACCCCCAAACCCCCTTGGGCTTTCACTTGGCCGCTTGCTTGGCAGGGGTGAGGGCTCGTCCCCCCGAAATGGGCACCTGGGGTGGCTGCAGGCTCTCACCCAGCTGGGTGCTTGCGGGAACCGCGGTGGCTTTGCTCTCAGGGTGGATTTTCGTCCCTTGGCTATATGTGTGTTCAACGGGCATCGCAGGGCTTGGGGCTTAGGAGCCAGCATGGGTCTGCGCCAGCATTAGCTTGGCACTGGGTTTAAGCTCAGTAACTGGTTTTGGCAGAGGAATTGCTCTGGATTTGGCCATGCTGCTGTCGTGCGGGACCAGGGCTGCTTCATCGCAGCTCCCGCACCAGTCCACTCCTCAAAACCCTCCAATCCCACTGGGGATCGCGGCCGTGGGGTGATGCCCTGGACCACGGCACACTGCGCCCAGCATCCGCAAACTTCTCTGCATCTCCTGGCCCCAAAAGTTGCATTGGAGCAGCCTTGCTGCCCCTGCCAGCTCACCAGTGCCCATCCTCACAGTGGGAGCAGAGTCAGAACCCCAGGGCTGCGGTTTCGCAGGTCTCTTCTGTCCTCTTTTTAAGTTTTAATTTTTTTTTTTTATTTTTTCATAGTGCAGTTTTCCAGGAAATTAAAAAAAAGGCTTAACAGCAGCTGTGGAGTTCCTCTTTCCCAAGAAGGCCCAAGGAGTGGGATGCGGAGCGCGGTGCAGCTGGGAGATTGCAGCCCCCTGTTTATGGGGAAAGAGGCGGAGGGGAAAAGAAAATATCTGTATTTTCACCAGGGGGAGAAGAGCAGGAAAAGAAAAGGGAGAAAAAAAAAAAGAAGAGGTGAGAAAATTGTTCACATTTGACAAATCTTTCTAATTAGGGGCCAATTATGTCCTCAGATTCCTAATTGGGATTCCGGCAGGTTTTCAGGCTTGTAGGGTAATTACAGGCTCATAATTCTATTAAGATGGAAATTTGGGAGAAATACCTTATCATAACATTTAGATTTTTGCCATCTGTGTTGACGGGCTGCAGCTCGGGTGGGAAGGGGCCGCTCTCGCTCGGGCGCTTGGGGCCCGATCCTCAGCTCGTGCCGGGCGACATCGCTGCGGGCAGAACCTGGCTGCGGAGGACAGAATGGGGGGCAGAGGGGTCTGGGCGTCATTTCAGTCCCGTGGGGGCTTGTTGGGGTCTGTGGGGTGGTGGGACCGTGGGTTTGAGTGGAGATCTCCAGGGTTGTGCCGGGACAGGAGGGCTGGGTGCCCTGTGTTCCATCCCATCCATCGCCACCGCTGTCCTGCCCGAGCATCGCCTCGGTATTTTTAACCAGAAGTAGCCATGGCAATCGCTCTCCCTTCATCTTCCTCCTGGCCCAGAGGAGGAAAGAGCTCCCTTAGCTTCCAGGCAGTAATGGTTTTCGTTTGCACCAACTTTCACCTGGGTGCAAAAGAAGGGGGAAAAAAAAAAATTTCAATAATTTTAATATTTTTTTTCTTCTTTTCCTTGTTATACTTTTTTCAGAAACTGATGTGACTTGGGTTGACAAACGCCTAGAGTTTAAATCCAACAAATCCTACTTGGACGTAATTTCTCAATGAGAAATTCTGTCTATTTTTCCCAAAATCCGAGTGTGTGGTGGCTGTGCTCATGCTTGTCCCGTTCCTGGGATGGGCTGCTGAGACACTCCTGTCCCCATCTGTGCAGCAAACCCCGCATGAGGGATGCTGTAATTTGGGGGTTCCCCAGATCACTAATGCTATTTTTATTTTTTTTTTTTTAATTATTTTCCCCTCTTGGCTAACAAAACCAGCTGTGGGTAACTATTTTAATCTGTGTTACTGGGTGGGAACGCAGCTTTTTCTAGATCTGCAAATTTATAGCACCACTAAAAAAAAAAAAGAAAAAAAAAAAAAAAAACAGAAAACCCTCCTCTCCGTAAGAGTCTTGCTGCCTTTGATCTTTTGTGTGAGGCCTCTTATCGGGACGAGAGTAGGTTTACACGCTGGAAGATACGGGGATAATACTCTGCGGAGATAAGCCGCAGCACCGGCTCTCCTTTGTGTGGCAAATTTGATAGTACTGGGAAAATGTTTACTGGGAGACTTTGGGAGAGAACGAGTTCCCGGCGCAGCTGAGGAAAATAATCGCTTTGCATGATAATTAAAGGGTGGTGGGCTCAGCATCGGAGCTGGGATGGTGTCGGATGTTAAAGCGCTGAATTGTTTTGGTGGGATGAGCAGGGAAATGGGGACACTGGGGGTTAGATGAGCATCCCCAAGGTGCTGTGGGGGTTTTGGTGTTGTCAGTAACTTCAGCTCTTGAGTTGCAGCAGGAGCCTGAGCATCACCGTGGATCATCGGCAGCACCATCCGGAGGGGAGGGAGGAGACCTGGACGGGGACGGCTGCAGGGAGAAGCCACACATGAGAAACCTGCTGGATTTCCGCCGTCTCCTCCAAAAGGAGTTCCCCAACTCTTTGAGGTGCCAGAAGGAATTTCCCAAGGGCTCCTTCAGCATCTCCAGACGTTCAGCTGCTGGGCAAGGACACCGCTCCCACCCGGGGACCGGCTGGAGGGGAGCATCGGGGACCGCTCGCCTTCGGGTCACCCAAGAATGGCCCCCGCCACCCGCTGCCTTGTAATCGGTTTCCTATTAATCTAGCTTTTTATTATTATTATTATTGTTATTATTATTAAACATCTCTCTTCTCCCAAATCATCTCGGAGCTGTGGTGAGGTCCCTGGTAATAGCTCCATAAATTTCAGCCATAAAAAGTAATGGAGGGAGACAAATGAGATAATTAGGAATAAATCTTGGCGAGGTCTCTATTCATCAACATCCCCCAGAACCAGCCAATATTCCAAATCATTAGCAAAGCCTGTAATTAACAAAGAGCCAAGGCTTCCAACGTTAATAAAGCTCGCTCAACTCTATATTATCAGGTAGCGGCTGACGAATCAGCCCTGTTAATATTATGGCCTTTGTTAAGGATCTTCTTTCTTTCTCTCTCTTTTTTTTAAAGCTAAAAACCCTGTGTCATTTTTTTTTTCCTCTTCTGCTAAATTTTAATTAGATTTTGCATGTGCATCTGTAGAGGGCAAGTGAGGGGACAAAGGGACAAGGTTTTTCTTTTATACTTGGAGATACTGGCAAAAGAAGAACCTGATATAGATTTTTTTTTTTTTTCTTTTTCATCTTACATTGCTCCACACCTCCACGCTCTTCTACAGGGAGACAAAGTCCTCAAGGCTGGTACCAACTAACGGCCAACTTTTATGCATCCCTCCCCTTTCCCTGGAGCCTCGGGATTTCTGGAACACGTGTGCCGACAGAAGATGCCACCCTGGCTCTGAGAACCTGCCACCCCCTGCCTGGATGAGTCTGGTGGGCTAAAAGCAGAAGGGATTTGCTGAAGAGCAGAGCACGTGCAATGATTGCCTGTTTCCCTATCACAGGTTAGAAATTATGTGGGTTCTGGGGTTTCTGGTCAGCCACTCGCATCTTCCATTGTGTCCCCTAGCAAGGCTGGCACTAGAAGCCCAGGTTACTTAAAAAAAACCCAAAACATCTCCAGGTGGGACAGCTATGGAATAGAATCATTGTAGAACGGTTTGGGTGGGAAGGGACCTCAAAGCTCATCCAGTTCCAGCCCCCTGCCCTGGGCTGGGACACCTTCCATGGACCAGGTCGCTCACAGCCCCATCCAACCCGGCCTTGAACGCTTCCAGGGACGGGGCATCCACAGCTTCTCTGGGCAGCCTGGGCCAGAGCCTCACCACCCTCAGAGGGAAGAATTTCTTCCTTATATTCCATCTAAACCTACCCTCTTCCAGTTTAAAGCCATCACCCCTTGTCCTATTGCTATTTTCAGAAAGTCCCTCCCCAACTTTCTGGTAGGCACTTCAGGTGCTGGAAGGCTGCTAGAAGATGTCCCCAGAGCCTTCTCTTCTCCAGGCTGAACAACCACAGAAGTCCCTCAACCCCCTGTGCACACAGGTTTATGTCCCACCAGCATATTTAGTTTGGTCTTGTGTTTGTGCAGCTGGGAACATCCCAACATCTGGCAGGGAAAAGGGAGAGGTTTGGGAAGGATGAATGACTCTGTGCTTCAGGCTCACACAGGTCAGGGTTGGGCTGGGTCTGTGGGCAGCAAAGCAGGTGAGCCCGGTTCCCTCCTCTGAAGCATTTAGGAGCAGATGAGAATCCAGGAGCTGGAGATGTCCATCAGGGCCAGCAGCTCCTGTCTTCCTTCACGATGCTTGTTGCCACTGCCAAGGCTTCACCCTCCGTGACGCCTGGTGCCACCGGGCTGGCCAAGTGCACTGTGCATCCTGGTGACAGTTTTCTCTTTCTTTTCCAGTTTCAGGGGCTGATCCTCTGCTCCCTAAGCTACTGGAGGGATCCCAGTCTACTCCACCCAGAGCCCAGCAGCTCAGGGCAGGAGAGCAGCAAGCACTGACCCCAGGGAGCCTGCCCTTACCTCCCACACCGGACCACCTCCATGCCGGCCAGGGAGCCTGCAGATGGTCTTTTCCTTCCTCAAACCTCATCGTCAGCTGCTGCAAGTCAAACACCGGGAGATGAAACTGCTGCTGGGCATTGCATGCAGGTACTGGTGAATGTTCTGCAATAGCCCCCAAAAAAGGGGGTGCAGAGGCTGAGCGAGGGGTTTGGGTGCTGCCGCAGAGCAGATTTCTGCGCTGGACAATTGCTTTTTTCCATTTCATATGAGTTAGCAGAGGCTGCCTCGTGCTGTCTAAAAGCTACACAAGAGGAAAGTTGGAAAACCCAGCCTGTGCCTCAGCAACACTGTCCCCAAGGGGAAAAAGTAGAAAGCAGGGCACCACCACCCCCAATTTCACTTCTGTCACCGGTGTCCAGCTGGGAGGAGACCCCTGAGGAGGCTGTGGCACCCACAGGCAGATGATATCCTGCTTTAAAGCTGGTCACCGTGGGACGGCTCTTTGGTACGAGACGTGGGGATGGAGAATGCTGCGCTGGGGGTTTGTGAGGAGCTGGTGTGGTCCTTCACACCAGCCGGGTTAGCGGGGCCCTAGAGGTCTATTGCTTTGGCAATAACCCTGGGATCAAGCTAGCTGGGCAAAACAACCCATGGCAGGGCTGCGAGAGGCAGCTGGGAACCTCTGGCTTTTCCAGAGGCTACAGTTTTTCAGGGAAGAGCAGAAGCCACCGAAGGAACCTGGCTGTTACCAAGCCCCAACACAACCTCCAGAAAACAACTTGTTTTAATCTCAGATGCTACAGGCGAGCCCTAGAGCTTGGAGAAGAGCAAAACCCATCTGCTTAGTACAAAAAAAAAAAAAAGCTTCAGGACTTCAGGGCAGAAAGCATTAGGAAGAAACAGGAGGATTGAACCCCCAAAAATCACAGAAACCAGCTGCCTCTTCAGCACAGCCCGCACAACCCCGCACGAAGGGAGGGTGAGCTGGTGCCTGGAGGAAACCGGCTTCTCCACCTTCCCATGGCCAGCCTGGGGTCACCCCAACCACCTTCCCCCGCTTTTTACCCCCGAAAGCAGAGCTCACGCTTACCTCGGCCGCTCACCACAGAGCCTGTCCCACTGGTCCCAGCAAAGCAAGCCTTGCCTTGCCGAGAGCCTTTTGTACCCCAGCCCCCGGGCAGCTGGTTCCCCATCGCCGCCCCTTGCCAGGTGATGGGAGGTTTCTTCCTCCATCGCCATCACCCCTCGCCAATACCGGGCACCTGGCTGCTCCCCAGCCCAGGGCTGGGCAGCGAAGCCCACCTCGCACCAAAGCAGCCCAGAGGACCCCGTTTTCCAGGGTGTCGCTGCTGCAGCGGAGACAGGGCAGGTTTTGGAGCCGACCAGAACTTTTGCTGCCAACGCGGCCTCCGACATCTCTTTTAATCTCTCTTATAATGATTTATTTTTTGGCTTGGTGCTTTTAGACTAGAAACTGCGTCAGATCGAGTGGAGTGAAATCTTTGCCAGTGCACTGGGTGTGCTTGGGTGTCACTAAGAGGGGCAGAGGCCGAGCACTTCTGCAATAAAAATGGGATGCTCGTGTCTTGGTTTGTCCCCATGAGGAGCTAACCAGAGCCTGGAGGACTGGCCACTGTCTGTCAGGCAACTGGGCCCAGTGATCGGGAGACTGGGATGGCCAGTCATCCCTTCACTAGAGGGCAGCATCATGCCAATAAAATTGCCTTAAATCTCCACAATTTTGGATTAACCAGGTGGGAACATTCAAAGAACTTCACACCTTGGGCAATCTGGTGTCGAAAGGTGCTGCGGTGTGCTCCGGCGGCTACCGGGCTGCCCGAAACGCCAAACTTCCGTCGCCGAGTGCGGCCGAGCCGGGTGCGAGGGGCAGGTGCTGCTCTCAGGCTTGGAGGCAGGGGGACTCGGGGAAACGCACCCCGCGCTTGCTCGCCCCATCTCCTCAGCGGGCTGCGGGAGGGAGCCGGTCGCTTGCGACATCTGGAAACCATTTCCGAGCGGCTTCGCTGCCCGGCTGACGCGCGGCGAGGGGAGAGCGGCTCCCCGGCTGGGGCGGGAGGAGGCTGAGCGCAACCAGCAAGGCAGCGGCGCTGGGGTAACCACTGGGATTGGCTTTATCGCAGGGAGATGAAAGGTGGCTGGAAGGAAGCGCAGGGGTAATCGCCAGCGCGGCTGGGCCTCCGCGTCCCAGCTGAGCTGAGGGGCTTCGTGCTCAGCACAGCGAATGTTGGGAGAGTTCCTTCCATGTTGCCCAAATCCTGAGTGAAATAACCAAGCCAGACGCGTTAGATGTGTATCTCCCCTTTGCAGCGGGGCTGAGGAGGCAGGTAGAGAGACCAAGGGACAGAGACCTGGCAAGGCTGAGAACTCAGTGCACTCTCAAGCCTAAAATTAAGAAATCCTTCATCACCCATCGCCGGGAGCAGGCTCAGACACTAACGAGCTTGGAAATCAGTGGGGTTTGGGTGGAAACGGAGCTTTGACCTGTTGAGAGCCACCAGCATCCCTCCAGCACCAGCAGTGCCAGCAAATAATTAAACAATTAACAGCAAATGGCGGCACAGGGGATGGCTCCCGGATCGCTGAGGGGATTGCCGAGCCCTGGCAATCGGGCGGGGAGGTTCAGCTTTCCACGGGAAACCCAGCCCCAGCACGGGGCATCCCGAGGGATGGGGGAACCCACCCACAGGCAAACGAAACCCAGAGCCCGCGGGCGGGACGGGGCCTGCAACAACAAGATAATGCGGAGTGTACCGCTGGGGTGGGCATAGAAAAACAAACACACAAAAAAATAAATGCATAAAAATGTGTGTGTATGTAGGTATGTGTGTCTATAGATAAACACATACATATATATGTTTCTGTATACATATATATATATACACAGTCAGACTATATAGTACAAACACACGTATATATTAAAAAAAAAATATATATATAGTGGAAATAGGAGTGCTCAGGTCAGCTCCAAACGCCACTGCCACATCCGTGCACACAGGGGAAGCAGGCTGGGTGTGAGCAGGAGCCCGTGCGAGGCCCGGCACGTAAATAGCGGCGAATTAACGCGTGGGAGGCGAAGGGCTGTTCGCCCCGTCGCGCACGTGCGCGCAGCGCTTGCCAACTTTCCCTGCTCGGCAGGGGCGAGCGCTTTGGTCTTAAAAGAGAAACGGTGCCACTTCTTTCACTCTATAACTCACCGGGGCCGTGCGGCGTGTTTCTGTGGAGGGTTAAAGGTAGGGCTGAATTTTCCCTTCCCAAAATATTCCCGTTAATGGCTTTCAAATGTTGGCATCCCCGGCGAGCGCATGTGCGTATGTGTGTGTGTGTGTTGGCTGCCGGCGCTGTCTCACACGCCGCAAGCTCCCCAGCTCCCAGATATTTAAGCGAACTCCATCTCCTCTCCGGTTTCAGCTGCGTTTTTGAAAGAAAACAACTCCCACCGACTGCAGCAGGAAATCACTGTTTGGGTTTATGAGGCACCTCTTCCTGAACGAGCCGCGTGGCAGAGGCTCTGCGAGGCAGGTAGCCCTGTGCCTCGGCGTCGCGTGGCCAAGAGGGACGAGGTGACGCTCGGAAGCTGCTCGTGCCATGGCTGCAGCTGGAAAAAAAAAGGAGATGCTTGAGGTGCTGGGGTTCATATCAGCTCCGTAGATTAAACAAGGTGTATGTTAAGGTGTCGAAGGCATAAGGGATGTCGTTAAAACAAAAATAAAGTCGCTCAATTTTAGTTTTCCTGGTTCAGGTCCCTGCTCTGCACGCACAGAGGACCCGGTTTGGGGCTGGTAAGTGGAGGTAATGAGCCCTGGTAATGGCGATGTATGAAAGCAGAGTGCTGCCGGGCCGGGATCCGACCTTCCCGGGCCCAAGCCCGGTGCGGCCATGCCTTTCCAGGTGTCCATGGTGGAAGGACTGGACCCCACAGCGAGCCCACCACCAACCCCTCTGAAGCGGTTGTTTCTCCCTCTTGTTTTCCTGACCTCTCTGATGCTGGAAAAATCATCTGCTGCCTGCGTGACCCGATCAACCTGCTCTGTCCTGAGCCCTGGCACCAGAGTTCCCTGCGGATAGAGCCCGTGGGGATGCTGAGCCCCAGGATGTGGTGAGCGAGGCAGCATACCCGTCGGGGCGAGTTTGTGTGTCTGCCCAGCTCTCCTACATCTGGACATCAACCTTCTTTCTCTGCCCTTGGGCAGAGGCTGAAGGGGCGGCATTAAATCGGGCGGCGGTCCCTGGGTAGATGTGCCTATGGGTATACACGTGTATGTGACCCCGGGGCCGCGGGTCCAGCTGTCCTGCACATCCTGGCTTTGTCCCTTGTTGTGTCCCTCAGGGTCTCGGTGTTTTTGGGGGGCAAAGTCCTCCCCTACCCTCTTTGCCCAGGTCTCTGGCAGTGCATAAGGTTGAGGGGCTCAGCTTCTCTCCGCTCCTCCCCAGGCGCCCAGGAGAGGGTTAACGTACGTGTTTCTGTATTTTTCCTTCTCCAACTTGGTAGCAAGGCAGAACGTGGGGCTGTACGGCCTCCGCTTTGGGTCCCAGCCTCCAAGGCTGGCTGGAGGAGCCGGCGCTTCCAGGCAGATTGCCGTTTGGCAGCGAGACCCTCCGGCATCTGCCAATTCTGCGCCGCTTCAGCTATCGCCGCGCTCAGACAGCTTCTGCACCCCCTTCCCTGGAGACACGATAACTTTCTATGTAATCTCTGCTGGCGACAGCAGCACGGAGCCGTCCCACCCCGCTCCCCTGACCCGGCTCCTTCCAAGCTCGGAGCCGAGGGGCTGGGGTGCCGGGCTGGCAGCACCCCCTCACCAGGATGTGGGTCCCCGTAATCAGGGGACAGACGTCCCCATGGCTCCCCTCCGGCATGGGTGAACGCACAGTGTGAGGACAGGCCAAAGCCACACCAAACACGGGCTCGTTGGCAGCCGGTGGGTTTTCACCGGCCAACAAACTCTTTCCTGCATGCTCCATGCACGTAGGGCATCCTGAGTGGCAGCAGTTGGCAGCCTGGGTATTTTTGTCCTTCCTTGACGTTGCTGTCTCCTACGCAGGATGCTGAGAGGCGTGAGAGATGGCTTGAAGCCCCCTTGTGACACCCCCACCTTGGTCCCAGCCCTCTAGGACACGAGGGACCCAAACCGGGTGCTCGTGCCGGTGCAGGCTCCGGGATTTTTCCTTCAGCAGATGCTCACGCTTCTGGCAGGTTCAGGATCAAAGGAAAAATCAACTCGGACCAGATACTGTCAGACGCCAAGGAGTGGGAAAAAGTGATGCTGCTGGGCCTGTGGCCTCAAACTGTTTTTTGGGGAAGGGCGAAAGCGAGGAGAGGAGCTGCGATGGACCTGCGATGTTAATTCCTTCCAGCTGTTGTCAGCCTGGCAGGTTCTCAAAGGACGTTTAATAGACTGCAGTCGGCTCCCCTCTGCCCGTCCCCCCATCGCCGCGCTGTGCGGAGGCAGCCCGGCAGAACCTGGGATTGCATGAGCTGCTGTCTCTTCCAAAGACCTACTTTTTTATTTTTTTTTTCCCCCTTTGGCTCTGAAAGTGTTTTCTCATATGTGTGTGTGCACGCACGCACGTGTGCAATGACTTTCTCCCACACACACAGCTCCCCCACCCAGCAAAACCTGCCCCCCCTTTGCTTGCAGTGAGTTAGAAGGGATGGGCACGGGGCTGGGGCTGGGGATTGCACCGGCAGCGAGGAAGAGGAGGAGATGGCTTTGTGGGCCTCCTTGCTGGAGCGCTCCCCAGCCTGCCGTGTGAACTGGGAGGAAACAGGACGAAGAAAGTAGTTGGAGTGGAAAATAAAAATTCTCTCTCTTGCTTTATTGATCGTGCCTGCAGACAGAAATAGCTCGGGCTGCTGAAAGCGGTCCCCCACCGAAGGAGCAGGGGCGCGTCCAAGGATGCGGGGCTCATGCCGACCAGCATCCTCCTGCAGCACGGGGAGGAAGAGGGTGCCCAGAAACCTCAGGGCAGTGGGGTGAGCCAGCCCTGAAGCAGAAGGGTCTCTCACCTGCCCACCACGGCTCCTGCGTAGTTTCCAACCCTTGAGTCGTAAAGATTGGTGGACGCTGGCGGCATCGCTAGACATGCTCAGCGTGGGACACACGGCCCCGGCAGCGCACGGCCCTGGCAGTCTATTTGCAATTAGCTCCCATCATTAATACATCCCCCGGCCCACCCCTAATAAATAGCCAGCAGAGGTTATCGGCCAAGCAGCGCCGACGGCCAGCTGGGTCCGTGCTTTAAAATCCGCAGCCACGGAGCAAGGCTATTTTAGGCAACAGGACCATTTACCGAATTTTTAGCTGACGTCCTTGAACTTTTTCACTTAAGCCACCAAGTGAGGGGCCAGGGAAAGAGGGCAGGCGAGCCCGGCGTGCCCAGCACAGCCCAGCGCTACGGCTCCCAGCTCCGAGAGAACCATAAAAACCAAGTGCTGGCAGGAGAGTAATTAGTTAAAACTGAGCACATCTGTTGTTAATTAATTCCCAGGCAGGAGGGTTTAACTCCTGCCTTCCCTGATGGTTTGTGAGGTGGATGGCTGGCACTAGCCTGTATCCAGAGAAAGGCTTGAGCTTTGCTTTTCCAGCCCTTTGCAGGGACTTGGGTTGCTCTGGTCCCTCATTCCCACACCCCAGCACCATCTCTGTGATTTTCAGGAGTGCTGAACATGTGAGCAGAGCAGCCAGCACTGCTCAGGGCAGGGAATGTGCCCCAGGCTTGGAGCAGGGGGCTGAAAAAAAATCCGGCTTTGTCCCCGCCGATGGAGCTGGTGGAGAAGGTGGGACCTCTCCAGGGGTGGGTTTTCAGAGCATCGCTCTGCAGGGCTGAGCTGTGCTGGCAACTGCTATTTTATTTGCATTTTTCGAAGGCAGCCATCACTGAAGTACATTCGTAGGCGTGAATTTCACATACATTCAGCAGTACATCATGCTCCGTGAAGAGCTGGGCTCCACTCCCCACCTCCCTGCTCCGCCTTGCCCGTGAGCTTTAAGCTGCATGGGGACCCGGTCCCTTGGGAGCTGCGCTGGAAGGGTGCTTGATGCTGGAGCAAAGACGGGGAGCAGGTGATGGAGAGCTGGGGGCTTAGGGTGCGTGCCACCCCCTTCTCATCCCAGTTCACAAGCACGCAGGGCGCGGCCAGCCCGCAGGGCCCTCTCGTACTGGGGGAATCTGTTCCCCATTAAGCAACTCCAGCAGCGCTCGTTACTGCGGCTGGTGGGGAGCGCAGCCCTGCCAGCTCCAACCTCCCTAATTAGCACCACAAGTGAGGCCAGGCTGGGGAAGGCCAGCGCCTCTGTCCCTCCTTTCCAAGGATGCAAATGGTTTGGAGCAGAGCCTCAGCCGGAGCCCATGGAAAAGCTCCCGCCGAGCACCAATGGGGCCCCGGTCCCATCCATCCTGGGGTGGGCAGCGATGTGCATCCCCCTCCCGGATCCCTGCACCGGGGCTCAGCCCAGGCAGCCAGGCCAGGGGGAGGGCGAAAAGCCCTGACCCGCCACCCCGAGTCCTCCCTGCCACGCCTGGGGTGGAGGAAGGCTGCCATCCTCCTCCCCTCCATGCACTTGCACTAGACCGGGCTCTGACCGCCTTCAGCTCACCACTAAAAATAGGTTTCATGGCTGAGCGGCAGCGCTGGAGGGCAGGCAGCCCAGATCCCAAACCAGCCCGTGTCGCTGTGACCAACTGACCCATTTGGCCCGGATTTTTAAGTATTTTTTTTCCCCTCCTCGTTCAACTTCAGCCCAGGCAGCAGCCTCGCCAGGATGGCCAAGTCCTATCTCTCACCTGCACGACACAGCACAGCACGGGACAGCACAGCATGGTTGGTGGTCCCGCTGCAGGGCTGGCGGGCAGCAGGAGTGCCCATGCCACCCGAATTTGGAGGGCTACCAGCTCCCGCAGCCCCATGCCAACCCTGGGCATCCTGTACCCACCCCAGCCCCGCAGCCGGGAATTCGCACCATTTACTTTTTCTCCTCGAGGAAAGTCTTGTCCCCGCGGCAGACGACGCAGCTCGGGGGTCCTGCTGTGGGGCAGAGCCCCGGGAGGAGCTGAGGACGGTGCTGCAATGGGGCCAGGGTCCCCAGAGTGAAGAGCAGGGGCTCCTCTGGCATCTCCTGGTGCAAGGACCAGAGCGGGAGCACCCCGGAGCCGTCACCGAGCCATCCCGTGTCCCCAAAGGAGCCCCACAGCTTCTGCGCCCCGTGCCCGCAGCTGGGAACAGGATGGGGGTGCAGGCACGGGGACGGGGGACACAGCCCTGCAGAGCACGCGGCGGGGCAGCCATCGGTCAGAAATGAAGAAAGACCTTTATTTACAGTAACAAATGAAAAGAGACAAAAATAACCAAACCTGTCACACTTCCCTCCCCATCTCCTCAGCCCTTCAACGGGGCATTTTCCACCCTCAGCCAGCCACAAGCCCTGACCCCGGGGTGAGGGGATGGGGCCAACAACTCCTGGGGGGTCATTTGGCACCAACCGAGCCACCCCGTCCCACCGGGGACGCACGCAGGGTCGGTAACAGTTTGGGGTCACCCCAGCCACAACCCTGCTGCAGGGACCGGTGAAGGAAAAGCTTCTTCCATGCCGGCACGGTAGGGAGGGGAGCGGGCGGCGGGTATTGCACGTGGCTGCCGATCTCGGCACCGAGGAGGGGCAGGGGCTGGCAGGACGCATCCCGCACACGGGACATCTGGCATCTCCCAGCACAGCTCCGTACTGGGCCCAGCCTGGGGTGGGGGGGGCGCGGTCCTGGGTGGGGATGAGGATGCTCCGTGCCACCCCGGTGTAAACCAGAGCAACGAACCCAGACCACTGTCCTGGGGCAGCCGCGGGCGGTGGCAGTGGGACGGGCTGTCCCCAACCCTGGGGTGGCACCCGCGGGCTCTGCGGGGCGCAGGGCGTGCACTCCTGCTCTCGGCTCAGGTGGCAGGAGGCTCCGGCGATCCTCAGCAAAGCGGCCCGCTGCGGGGAAGAGGTAGAGCGTGATGGGACGCCGGCCGTCCCCGCAGCCCCCGCGGCCCCCTGGGTTCACGCTTCCCCAGGCAGGACCGAGCCCGGCTCCCCAGCTGCGAGGATGAGCTCTGCGACGAGGGGTATCGCTCTCCTCCTTCGCCGGGCTCCCTCGTTCGGCGTTTCACACCTGGGCGTCCCCACCACCAGCTCGGGGACCGGCTGCAGGAGGGGCTGGAGGGGGCAGGGGGGGTCCCCTGGTTCCCCCCGCACCTAGCGCGGCCCCTCAGGAAGAGAAGCAGAGCCCGCAGCACTCCATGCAGATCTCCAGGCAGTCGGCCGACTCGCAGCAGGCGTCGATGATGCCGCAGTCCATGTCGCAGGGCAGGTCGCAGTCCGCGCACTCGCCCGAGTTGCAGCAGCAGCAGCAGATGCAGGAGTCCTCGGAGGTGCAGGAACCGCAGGTGGCACAGTCCAGCACGATGTTGCAGAGGGTCAGGAACTCGCAGAAGAGGCAGGAGAGGATGCAGTGGACGCAGCAGTCTGTGGAGGAACGACCGGAGAGTGGACAACGGCACAGCTGGGTGAGGCAGCAGCCGGCGGATGGATGCTCAGCCCAGTGAGGGTGGAAATCCTCCCTCAGGAATTAATGGAAGGGGTGGGAAGAGGGGCTGGGAGCCAGGCGCTGCTCCAAGGGCCTCCCTCAACACCCAGAGACACACCCAGACCCCAGGAAAGACCAATTTTGGAGGACACCAGGCAACCTCGCTCAGCACCCACCCTTGCAGAAAGCTGCCAGGAGGGGAGCGCAGCTGGCGCCCAGGTCCAGGGGTCCCGGTGGGCTGGAAGGATGCTACAGGAGAAATCCCAAGGGATGTGGGGCTGGAGGAGAATGGCTGGAAAGGGACCCCGCCGGGGAGAGCCGGTACCTTCTTGTGCCTCAATAGGGATGTGGGAAGAGGCCGACTTGGAGCTGCCCTTGCTCTTCTTGCTGCTCTGGCTGTTGATGGAGTGGTGGGTCTGCAGCTTGCGGTGAGGCTTCTGGCTGCTGGGGAGGGGGCGGAAGATCCCGTTCCCCGCCTCCCCGTTGGCACCACCGGGATCCGGCCCTCGCCCGGCACCGTTCTGCAGCAGGTGGGTGCAGGGGCTGGGGGGCTGCGGGGTTGCTCGCACCTGGGGCTGGCCTGGGGGGGTGAGAACAGCAGGTTAGCCCCCCCGAGCCCTCCCCGCAGCGCTCCGCTGGGGGAGAAACCCACGCCCAGTCCCATGTCACTGCACGGGAACCTGGTCCCCAGCTGGACACGGAGTGGCCTCGTGGATGGGACGAAGTGACGCTAACAGGTCCAAGAGGATGGAGATGGAAAGGGAAATGCAGAAGAGGAGACGGCTGGAGAGAAGGAGAGAGAGGAAGGGATGAAAAAAAGAGCAAAGCATAAAGACTTGTCGTGAAGGACGTGCTGCAACGGCCAAAACTCAGCAGAGGACCTGGAGGAGGAGGTCCCCTGGGGTCCCAGCACAGGCAGGACGGACAAAGCCACCGAAGCCGACCGGAGCGGGTGCAGAGACACGGCGAGGCACCCGTGCTGAGCGGGGAAGAGAAGAGCCTGTGGCTGCTTCCAGCAGAGAGCTGCCGTTCCACACGCCACCGTCCCACGAGCCCAGGGCACCGAGCTGCCGGCCGGAGCTCTGGGGCATCCCCATCGCTGTCCGTAAAACCAGAGAAGATGAAGCGTCACTGGAGAGCCGGATTCCTCATCTCCCCACGAATTGGCCGCTTAATTAACAGTCTCCCCAGCCTCTGGCTGAACTTCTCTGCAGGAGGAGGAAAACAAGGATCTGCTCTGTCTGCGCCTCCCTCCAGCCCTCGCACGCCGCAGCCCCGCCGGGATGCTGCCGGAGCCAGCGGCGCAGCTCAGCCCTTCGCTCCCGCCCGGCACCGCGTCCCCGCGCCGCCGTCCTTCTGCGCTGGGAACCCAGCACCAGGGTGGGGGCTTCGAGCACCTGTCCCCCGCCGCCGCAGCGACGCCAATTGAAGCCACAAATAAAATCCCGCCTGACGGAGCTTTGGCCAAACCAAAAATTTGGTTTTCCTCTCCCGGAGCAGTAAACAAGGGGTGATTCAGGCTCGAGGGCAAAGGCACCTCCGGTTGTGGGGGAACAGGAGCAGGGCAGCCGTGGGGCACGGGGGGACCCAAGGGGTGCAGTGGGCACAGACGGTCCCTGTCCTGCACCCGTCCTCGCTAGCGAAAATAAAACAGATGGAGGTTAAAAACCACAAGCGCACGGACCCAGCACCCAGCTCTGCCAGACTGAGCTGGGCTCAGACCGCGGAGGAAGCTGAACCGGGCGCTTGGGCGAAACGCTGCGTCTTTGGCGGGCGCTGGGAAGGGAAAGTAAAATAACTGGAGCTGAGCGGGGAGAGCGGGCTGGAAGCTGGAGGGGTGGGAGAAGGGCAGAAAGGAGAAATGGAAGGCAGGTTTTGGACTAAATGGGATGTGTTTCCCCGTGAAAAAAAACTCCTGGACGGAGCTGGCTGCCAGGCATCCTTCTCCAGTGCCCTTGACCGCCTGTGACCGGTGGGGGCACCGAGTGACACCGAGATGGAGGGTGGCCGTGCCAAACGGCAGCGAACGCTCTATGGCACCGCGTGCTGGGTTTCTCCGGGGGTTTGCACAGCAGCGCGCTTGCTTTGGCATTCTCCATTTCGCCGCATTCCTCAGATTAAACTGTTTGTAAATCAAAATCACGCCCCGGTTCCAGCGAGTGGCAGGGAGAGGCAGCCAGTAATTCCCCTCTCTAAGTTAGGAAAAATATCTTCCATTTTTTAGGAGAACCTTCAACTCACAGGATCGCAAAGCTCTCCTAAGAGAGACATCTTCAATCCAGGACCAAGGTGGAGCAGTGCGTAACGTTCCCCAATAACGTGGGTGTCCGGGCAGGAGCCGGGGGGATCAGCCCACCCGACGGCCCCCACTGCATCTGCCTAGTGGAGGTGGGGTGGAAAACCAGGGCTTTGGGGGAAATCGCCTGCTCTTCGACAACTAAACACCTCCCGGATGCTCATTTCGTGTTTCTCGCCCGAAGCATCGCTCCCCGGCGCAGCTGCGGCGCTGGCTCAGCTCACGTTCCCTGTGCAGCATCGCCAGGGCTCGCTGGACCGATGCCCGAAGCGCAGCGGCGCTCGTCCTGCTCCCAGCCTCCCGACCGTCGCCTCTGCCAAAAATCGGCTTCCCGAGCCGCTAACGGGGCTTGGCCCAACCAGCGCATCGTGGCCGCCTGAGCGGAGTCTGCTGCTGGGCTGAAACTCAATATCCCGAGCCCCAAACCCGCAATCCCCGCTCCAGTTGCTCCCAAACTGCCAAAAGATTGATTTTTTTTAAGAAGCCTGGCAGGATTCGACCCGCAGCGCTGAGCCTTGGGGGTACTGATCCTGGCAACGAGACCCCAGGGCCCCTTTGCTGCCTGGTCCCTCCTGAGCTTCCGTGTGCCAGGCTGGCCCGAAAATGCCACCGTCACCCCCTCCACCGTCCCATGGGGGAGCCTAACTGTGCTCCCCAGTAACTCCCAGAGGGGGGCATCTCCCCCCCCCACAAGCGATGGTGACCCCCCCAGAACAGCAGCACTGTGAGGGATGCTGGAAGCGATGCTCTGCAGGGAACTGAACCTTGTTTCCCAAAGAGGGGAAGAAGCAGGGGGTTCCCCACAAGCGGGATGCGGGCGGCCACGGCCCCCCCAGCCTTGGGGCCCACGGGGCGGCTGCGTGGGGGTGGGCTGGGGAGGGGGCTGCGTGGAGCCGCACCACGCAGGGTGCAGCAGGCTGCGGCGTGACTCAGAGGTGCAGAATGTCTGTGGGCAGCCGGCCCAGCTCCCAGATGCTGCGCGAGGGCTCGAGCTCCAGCTGAGGAAACGTGCGCTCGCCTCGCTCCACGTACACCGTCAGGAGCGCCCGGATTTTGCCGTCCCCTCCCCTTCCCACCCTGCGTGTCCGCTCCTCAAAGTTTGCGACCTCCTTCCCACTCTCCCTCCCTCTCCTGCATTGGGAAGCATCCATCCCCTCTACGCTCCTTGGAAGGGAAAGCCGCGCGCTCGCATCCAACGAAAGGGGAACGGCTGCGTGCGTAAGGGGCAGCCTGGGAGCAAAACCCTCGGATCCAGGCTGGGGGCCAGGGAAAGGATGGACGGTGCAACTCCAGGAGAGCCTGACCCCCGGGTCTCCCATGTCTGCCAGCTCTGCTCTCCCGCCCCTGCAATGGGAAATGGAGCAAGGGCACCCCGGTCCCCTCCCGTTTCTGTATTTCTGGCCGCGGGGGGACCGGCAGGTCTGCAGCAGCAGGAATGGGGGAGGTGATGCTCGGCTTCACCAGTGCCTCCAGCAAAACCAGACCCTCGGCGCAGACCGCTGCTGGTTCAGGCTTTGCACCAGCCTCACCCTTGCCCTGGATACGCTGAGGCAAGAGCTGTCCCGACGGGAAGCATCTCCCTTTGCTCCAGCAAACGGCTGCTGCACGTCCCTCGCTTGGCTGGGACCGCAGAGCCCTGGAAAGGCCTGTTCTGCCAGGGGGTCCCCCCTCTTCCGCTGCGGCATCGGGGGATGCTCCATCCCGGCAGCCAGCTCCTTGACCCTGGGACCAGTCCCTCTTCCCACCGCGGCATCCCAGGAGGACCCCAACGCGACCCAGAGCTCCTCCAGCCTCCCGCCTTCCTCCCGCTCTGCCTCCAGCCAGTCCCGAGGGCGACGGCAGCAAAAAGCATCAGCACACCGCTGCTGGATGCTGCCCTTCCCTCCCCCCGGCTCCCGGTGACTCACGCTCGGTTAAAATCTTTTTTCCTTTGATGTGGGGAAGAGCGGAACGAGGAGGAGACAGCTTCCCACCACGGCTGCCCTCCTTTTTAATGAGCCCTGTTGCTGATTAGATGGCAGAACCCCAAAGCACGGGCACGAGATGCACGTGCCCCCACGGAGGGAAACACTCACATGTCACAGCTTCGGGAGCGCCCGTGAGCTCGGGACGGGGGCCCTTTGTCACGACTTTTTGGGATTCATGGTCTTCCAGGGGCTTCTCCTTCTTCGGTGCCGAGGGGCGGACGGGCGGCTGGGGCTCTGCCGACGGTGCCGCTGGCGTGCGCCGGGGCGAAGGGTGCGAGGTTTCACCCGCCTCTGCAAGAGAAACGGGGTTGGAGCTGCTGAGCACCCCGGGGTGCACCGAGCTGTGGGCAGAGCCCCCCCCTTGTCACCCAAACCCACAGCAACCCATAGCACATCCCCAGTCGCTGCAAACGGCACTGGTCGGCGCTCTGGGACTCTGATTTTGGGCGTGAGTCAAATCCAGCCGCCCCGTACGGAGTAGAGGGGAAGAGCTGGAGCACTGCGAGGGATTTTTGGGGGCTGCTGGGGATGGGCATCGGGGCTGCATCACTCTGCAGCCGCTCACCCCGCTGCGAAGCCAGCAGTTCTGCAGCACCCTCCCAAAAGCCTTCCCGAGGTCCCACATTCCTGCTCTAAAAAGCCAGGGATCTGGTTACACTCAGCAGTTCAAGTTGGATTTTTCATCCCCCCTTCCCATGAAAGAGCCACTGTCTTCGCCTGCCACCTCCCCTCACGTTCCCGCGTGCTCTGGGGCAGGAGCAGCCCCTGCGGGACCCCCCCGACGGGGCAAGCAAAACCCAAAATGAGAGCTGCGTTACTCCTCGCGGGGATAAACCCCAGCACCGCACACCCCCTCGCAGAAACCCAGCGAGGAGACAGCCGCCGTGGAGCGTCTAGCAGGGGTCACTGGGTCTGGACACCCCCACCCACCGCGAGCCCCCTTCCTCAGCCCTCCATCCCTCTCCCTGGCACCCGGAATAGTGGCCGCTTGCACCACAGGGGCTGGACCACGCTTTATATAAAACTAAATTATAGCTTGGGCAAAGGGAGGGAGACCAAAGACCCGTAATTTCCCTGGCTATAACAAGAGGTCCTACACGCAGGCAGGCAAGGGCGGGTGGCAGGGGGGGAGAGAGACCTCGGGCTCTTCGTTATACTCAATGTAACAAGAGGTCCTACATGCAGGAGCCGGGGAGGAAGGCAGGCAGACCTCACACGTGTAATTACAGGGACTACAACAACGGGCCCTACAAGGGAGGCGCAGGGTCCCATCCGCACCCCGGGGTCGGCAGGAGCCTGGACACAGAGCGATGCTCGTTCAGCTCCCAGCTCTGCTACACCCCATCTGCCTCAGTTTCCCCAAAGGACCATCCTCTCCGCCCCTCCCGGGATGCTGGTCCAGCCCGGGGCACCGGAGCTCCTGCGACAGGGCGTTTGCTGGGAAGGAAAGCTCATCTCGATGCAGAGCCCTGCTCTCTGCTCTCCCCACAGGCAGAGCAATTTTGGGGCTCAACCATGGGAAATTCAGCAGCTCCCGCTGAATTTTGCACAGTTGGCTCCAAATCCCAAGTGGAGTGGGAGCACGCGAGCCCCGGAAAGGAGAAAACTCATTCCCACGCCTTGCGAAAGCCCAGCGAGGAGAAGAGAGCAGGCTGTCATCTACCCGCAGGCGCGGTGTCCAGGTGAATAATAACCGCGTGCTGCTGCAGCCGCGGCCTCCGTCGTGTCCCAACCTGGACCAGCCTGAGTCAGAGCTGTGGCGTTCAGCCCAGCGCCTGATCTAAAGCCTGTTAAACCTCGAGACAGAACTCTCGATGGCTGGGGAGCTCTGGACAAAGCCCCGAGTCCGGTGCAGAGCGCGGAGGGTGCAGCTCCTGCGTGGTCCGAGCCACCGGGCACTGGCACAGCCGGGGAGATGCTCCAGTTTTTGCTATGAGATTCCCAAATGTGCTCAGGGCTTAAAAACCAACAGCCAAGACTTTGGGGGTGCGCAGAGCAGCCCCACGATCGTCGAGTCCCCTGCTCTGCTCTCCCCTCTCCAGTGAGCAATTCACACTGGGAAAAAGAGCTGGAAAATCAGGTGCTGCAATGGGTGAGGGGCTGGCAGCCGCTTTGAAGACAGGGGGAATTCATCTCCACGGCTGACCGGGAGACTTGATCCCTGCCTCTGCCACATCTGTCCGCTCCATGCCCATTCCCAAGGGGCTGGGGACGAGGAGGGTCTGTTCGGACCCCGAGCTTTGCCGTACGGATGGCGAGCGTGCCGGCCCGCTGACTCTCGAGACAAGGCTCGTTTTTGCCGTGGCCACTTCACCCACGTAATTACCCCGCACAACGAGAGGTCTCACACCGCCACAGCGATGCAGGGAGGAAGACGGCAATTAAATTAACTCCCACTAGAACAAGCTGGCCAGGGAGAGAGACAAAAATAAGACAGGAGAGAAATTTGGGTAAGCTAGTCCTTCCCTTCACTTCTCCGTCGCTGCACATCCGTGGGGAGGGTACGGACGGAGCTGACCCCCAAGGGCATGGCATCCCCCGGGAGCGAGATGCAGATAGGCGCAGCCTGGACACGGGTGGGCTCAGCGCAAATCCTGCCCCACGCTGCCGGTTTGCTGGGTCTGGGCACTTCCCAGGCACCTTTCCACCCACAGGGAAACGCAGTGGGAATGCACAGGGAAACGCTCATGCATGGGTGCAGCAGCTCCCGAACAAGCCTGGCGAAGCCCACCCAAGGAAGAGGCATCACCCCTGATGGCACAGGGAGAGCCGGCCGGACAGACCCCCAGCGCCGGCACATCCCCTGACAGACCAGGATGGGCACACACGTGGGACATACGGCTCCACAGGCATCCCACGGCAGATAATCCCCTGCCCCCCTGGCCGCATGTCCTCATGGCTCCTCCAAACCCTCATTTTGGGGCACGAAGCCCCCTCAGGAGAGGGGTTCCTGCTCCCCAAACCACACTGCGCCAAGCAACGAGGGAGAGCGCGGGAAGAGGTGCGTGGAGGAGCAGCTCTGTCCCCCCATCGCTGGGGTCTGGCAGGGGGTCTCCAGCAAGGTGAGGTCCCCTCTGGGGGTCCCCTGTTCCCACGGCCACCAAGGCAAGGACCGGCTCCCTCCCTCCCCTGCTATCGCCCTGCTGCCGCCAGAACAAGACGAGGCTTGACCTAAACCCGCTGGGTTTAAAAGCAACCACAAGCCCGGGCAAAACGCAGACAAAGCCCTCAGGAGAGGCAGCCCTCGGGATGGGACATCCATCGCCTTCCCTGCCTGCGCTCCCACCGCAGCCGCATCCCCAGCCCCTTCTCAGCCGGGGCAAACGCTCATCACGCGGCAGAGAAATACCCTGGGACGAGAGCCTGGGTCTCCACTGCCCCATCCCGTAAAATACAAGGGAGAAACGAAGGTAACGTGGCACAGGGAGGGCGACTCACATTTTGTTCATGGGAACAGAGATAATAAGGCATTTAAAAATAATAAGCCAGGCTTCAACAAATCACAGCGCTGCCCTAAGGTACAGAAGATTAGGAAAGCTGATAGACGTGGAACTACTTTCTTTGCCTGCTGGCTGCCGAGCCCAGGAGATGCACAGGGGTCAGGTTTGCTGATTGTTCCCCCGATTTACAAAGTCCACATCCACCCATCATAAAAGCCCTGAGACATCCCTGAGCTCCAAAGTCCACCACGCACCACGAGATTTGATAAAAAAAAGGAGAGAGGAGATCTCTCAGGAGATCCTCAGAGAGGATCTGAAGAAGCTGTAAGGTTTCATCGGCTTTGACTGTGTATCTTGCAATGCTCTTGCAAAATCAACTGTACGAAACATCCCTCTGGGAGCACCGGCTGTGGGAAGGAGCCACCGTGCATCACCAGCAGCTGCAGGAGCTGCTGGGGCAACCACCAGCCGTTGTCCTGATCAGGGGAAAAAGTATTTGTGCTTTGGGAAGCGCGCTTAACTCCTGATGAGCTTGCAGGTCTGAGCTAACCCGTCCCCCGGGGACACCGCAGCCAGCACGGCCGCAGCATCCTAAGGCTCATGGGGACCTGTGGGTTTCCTTCTCTGCAGCTGGGATGGCACGGAGGATGTGGCAAGATGCAAAGCTGGAGCCACGCTTTTGGGTCAAACCCAGCCAGGTTTTCCTGTGGCTCCTGCTCAGCTCTCCCAAGATGTGGCTCGACGCCACAGACGATCTGCCTGGCTGCTTGGGATCTCTGATGGAGCTGTGCTTCCTCCATCTAAGTGCCTTTCGCTAAAGAAGAAGAAATCTGACAGCAGAAGATGGACGGACACCTCATGGGTGCCCCACACACGGCTGCATGGCAGCAACGGGCAGCACGGCAGAGAAAAACGCCTTGGTCACGAGGAAACTAAGGACAGGCTTGGACCAGCGTGCTCAGAAGCAAAGCCCATCTCCTCAGCAGGCTGCACGCTTGGAGCAGGCAGCGTCAACCCGCTGCGAAAGGGAGGGAGAAGGGTCCCGACACCTCTGGATCCACATCCGGGCTCTCCTGGACGTGAAGAGCATCCGAACCTAACGCCGACTCCTGCCGACGTGGAGACGCTCAGGAGAGTCTCCCGTCCCCCCTTCTCTCTCCCTTGAATTCCTCAGGAATGGCGGGTCAGGGACGGGATAACGCTGGACGGAGACGCAAACAGAGGCGCTTGCCATCAACAACACGCTACCTTGCGGCAATATTTAGTTTGGGAGCTTTCTAATCTGTTCTACGCAGAAAAAACGAGCGCGTAATCTCTCTTGGTTTTCCCATACGCGCTGCCCGGCCCAATCAGGTGCCTGTCTGACCCAGCCGAGGGATATTTTCGAGCTCGATTAAGTGGTTTCAAGTGCAGAAGAGACAGCGCTGAAGCAAATCCTTCCAATCCCATGAGCCAGGCTGGAAGAGAGGAAAGCGAAATTCTGGTTTGAAAGTTTGCTCAACTGGGAAAAATCCCAACGGCTTATTTACATTCAGTCTGAAATTAATGCGCTCAAGCGTTTTCAGATTCTGTGACACTCGGGGAAAGGAAAAGGAGGGTGGGAAGGGAAGGAGGAGAGGTGCCCGGAGCTGCTGAGCATGGCCGGGACACATCCAGCACAGCTCTGCTTCTCTCCCGGAAAGCGTTTGCCCCCATGTCCCTCTGCAATGCTTTGGATAAACAGTTCAGTTCTGGGACAATGAGGAATCCGGTCAAAAAAAAATATGAGTTTCTATGAAAAGTTACTTCCTAAATGCAAAAAAGCAAAACAAAGCAAAAAAAAACCACAAAACCCCAAACAGCTTGCCAGCCTGGGAGTTGTTATTATTTGTTATTTATAGCCGTGGGTGGGTAGGAAGAGAAGAATTTTGGGCCAGCCAGACAGGCCAGGACCAGCGTCTACCCAGTCTGTCGGCGTTTGACCTCAGCCAAAAGCTCCTCCGGCAACAAAACCCCGACTCCAGGTTTGGGGCGCGCACCCCGTGCCCAGGCATCCCTACGAAGCCCATCACGCAAAGGTCCACGTTGACCCAAGGGTCAACAACCCAACCTGGGGTTGAGTCAACTTCCATTGACTTTGAGGAGCACCGTGCCGGCTCAGCGCTCACCGGTGCGGGCTAAGCCCCCGCGTCGTGGGAGCCTGGCACGGAGGAAGGATGCAGGAGAAGATCCTGCGACATCCCCGGTGTCCTTAAGGACAAGCAATTATCCTCAACGCCTGGCAAGCGGCTAACGCGATGCCTATCAGATCCAAGGAGATTCTGGGAATTACAGAGCAAGGAGCCACACCGCTACGCTGGGGAAAATTACGGAGAGGCTAATTAGGGACCACGCCAGTACAGTAATTGTGTAACCTTACGGGGTCAAACCAGCACAGGTTCTGCCAGGGAAAATTTGTGTCTTTCTAACCTGCTAAGAGTCCTTCAAAAAAGTTAATTGAAGAGCAGATAAATGTGAGCTGGTGGACATCGTTATTAACAAGAATAATAATTTGCACTTACGCAGCACCTTTCATCCCGAGATCTACCCGGGGTACGGTTTTAAGCCAGTGCCCGTCACACATCACTCGATCTCCACGTATTTTGCATCAGCATGGCCGCAGCTCTAAGCTGCTCAGCCCGATGGGGAAACTGAGGCACGTAAAAGGGATTTGCCCAAAGCAAGAACCCATGGTGATGGAGCCCCAAAACTCCACAGTCCTGGTGCCCAACCATCCCGTAGCTTTGTGCGTTTGCTAGGTTGGGGTTTCTTTGAACCACAGACCCCAAAGCGGTTTCAGAGGAGCTGCAGGATGACCAGGGTGAGGTGAGAACAAGGTCTTCTGCAAAGGTCAGGGCAGCAGAAGGGGATCCCAGCAGAAGGCATCCCAGAAGAGGACGGGACTGCGGTGAAAGTGCTTCCCGAAGCTACTGCCCGCTCTCTGATCCGCCCCATCGCAGAGCCGAGGATGCACCACGGAAAGACAGTGGGATGACACCGGTGCAAGGCGGGGACCTTCCCCCCCAAGTCAAACATCAAGTCCAACAGCGGCTGAAGATCAAACGGAGATGGGCAGAAGCACGCGTGCGTGCGGCTGCAGTGGACAAAGCCTGAAGATTGGGATTTGGGGAAAAAAAAAAATCCCAGTTATCCCATCCCTGCTGCTACGCACCAGCTCATTTCCACCAGTACAACCCAAGCGCAGCCCTGGGAGGCTGCTGGTGCCCATCCCGGCCCGAGCAAGGCAGAGATCGGGGAAAAAAAATCAGAAAAACGACAGAAAATGCCCAGAGGGCAGCTTGGGTTTCTGCAACTCACAGACTGGAGCAGGAGCTTTCCAAGGAAATTCAATAAGGAGCTGGAGCGGGACCGGGACGCCGGGGTAGCAAGAGGCACAGCCCCCAGGGCTTGCTTTGTTTTGCTCAAAACCAGAAACATTTGGGAAAAAAAAAAGCCAGAAATCTGCCTTTTTTTTTTTGTTTTCTGCAGTTTTGTTATTGTTGTTCAAAGAAAAATAAATTAAAAAAACCCAAGCATTTTCATGAGCAGATGAAAAACTTTGAAAGAAAACAGAAATTAATCTTTCGGTGCAAAAAGTCTTTTATCTGGGGTAAAAAACCCATGAATTTTGTTTCTTTTAGGGCTTTTTTTTTGGCTCTTTTGCACTTACAGGATGTCTGTGTGCAAATCTGCAAGCAGTTTCGTTCAAAATCAGCACGGAGACAAGCAAAGACCTTTTTATTTTGACCTTGGAGGCGGCTGCCTTTGTTTCCGCCCCCCTCCCAGCGCAGGACAGGGTCCCAGTAATGGGTACCCCAGTGCTGGTGGCACCGACCCTGCCCAGGAGCACCCACGGGTGCTCGAGACCCTGAGCCGGCTGGCAGCACGACCCCGGTATTTGGGGCGAGCGAGGCAGAGCCGCGTTGGTGGGGCTGCAGCACGCAATAGCTTTCTGCCTCCTGTTCCACCTCAGGGCAAAATCCTTGGGAACAGGCAGAAAAAATTAAAGGGAAAAAAAAAAAAAAAAAAAGAAAAAGTGCACGGTCCTTGTGTGGCTCCCAGCAAAGAGCCGCAGAGCTGCCGACGCCTGTGGGGACACGGAGGGGGGGACGCGGTGGTGGCCCCACGCAGCAGCTGTCCTGCTGGGAAAGGGAAGGAGGGAGGTGGGAATGAGCGGAGCCAAACCTGAGGGAAAAGATTTTTCTTCTGGAGATGGATTTGCCTCCAGCACCTCTCCTTGGGTTTGCTTCCCATAAGCGAAGCCCCTCGCCCGCTGCCCCCGTTCCCCCTCATGAAGGGAAGGACAAAAATAATCCCGTCGGCCAAAGGGCTTTCTGTTTTTCTCCTGTTTTCTGCTAATTCCTCCAAAAAATAATTATACCCCACACGCTCCCCACAGGCAGACAATCGCCTCTTCTCTCCGAGGCTCCTCTGCAAACTACCTGCGGCTATTTCGAGGGCTTGGTTTGCAGCGTGCCTGTGGGGATGGCACCCGGCCCGTCTTCAGGGATGCCAAGGAACAAAATCCGGGAAACGGGCTTCGTCCTCGGGCTGGGAAAGGGGACCAAGCACGGCAACGCCAACCCGACCCTGCCCACGATGCGCTAACTTGGGCCAAACCACTCAGGCCCCTCACTTTCCCCATTTATTTCGGCGTGACCAAATTAGCCGGTCTCATTTGCCAAGCATCAGAAAGGGAGTCGAGCAAAAATTCCCAGGCTCCGTGGTGCGTGACAGAGCCCCTGGACGCTGCTCAAGTGATAATGGCTCAGCACCGAAACATCACGAGGCCAAACAAGCACGGAAGACAAACCGGACCCTGTCCATTCATTGCTCACCAAAAAAAAAAAAAAAAAAAAAGAAAAAAGAAAGAAAGACGTGACATGAGCAAGAATTCAAAGCTCAAGACACGCGATCGGAAAGCAGCTCCCTGAGACGGGACAGGGATATTCCCTCAGCACGAAATGTGGCCCTGGGAGCCCAGGCAGATGGAAATTGAGGGCATCCTGGAGACCCCCGTGCCTCCCCAGCTTTGTACGCCGCGAAAGTGGGGTCTAAAGGAGACAAATCTGGTCCAGGGCTGCTTGGGTTTGCCCACCCCGGGTCTGTGCTCATCTCCGGGAGGAACTGGAGAAGAGGGGAGCGGGCTAGGGGCTGGTTTGGGATGGAGGTGACACCCCTCCACCATGGGCACCCACGGGCTCCCAGACATCTCAGCTGGGACCCAGCACTCCCGCTCGGGACACCAGTACAACCAGGAGGCTGAGCCACGCTGCGCCCACACACCGCTCACGTGCGGCTGGGAACGCGGAGAAGCCGCAACGCCATTTTCCCCCCGACGCATTTAACAGATTTCCGAACTGCTTTTTAAAACACCCCACGCTCGATCTCACAGTCGCCACCGCTCAGCGCTCCTCCTAAGCCAGGCCAGCGGCGAGTTCCGTACAAAAGCTTTTTTTGCGCTAGGTCCGTGCGTTACCGGTTCACCATTTCCCACCTGGAAAGCAAACGGGAGGAAATCCAGTGGGGAAAAAAAAAAACCTCTGCGCAGCCCCCGCAGCTGCCTCGGCCCCGGGACGTGGCCGCAGCACAAAGCGGCGTAAGAGTTCGGCCGGGAAGCGGAGCCGGCAGCATCCAGCTGGAAAAGCAGGGGGAAGAGAACAAGAGGATGTATTCTCCAAAACTTGGTCCCAGCCACGCTGCGGGCCAAAGCCAACAAGCAGAGAGATCCAGCTGCGCTAAGCCGGGTTGCTGTGCATCACCGTGCCCAGTGCCCCCGCGGCCGGTTTCAGAGCCGGTCCCGGGGCGGATTTGGCCCCTTTTGTGCCACCGACAGCGCACGCATCGGGGTGTTCCACCCCTCGCCATCAGCTTCCTGCTCCAGAATTTTGGTTTTTGGCTCATATCAGGACTTTTAATGCAGTTTCCACATGTGAACCGTGGAACACCGTTCCACATGGGACGCCAGCACAGGTCCTCGCACCCCCGACCACACCACCTGGACAACTCGAGGGGCTCTGCTCTACCCCGCGGGAAAAATGAGTATCCCCAAAACTTTTCCATCCACTTCTCCATGGCCCGATCCTGCCCCTCCAGCAAGTGGCTGCGGGGAGGGGAAGGAGCCCCCCCCAGGCTGCAGAACAGCCCCCAGCCCCTTGCACCCATTCCTGGGGGGAGCGTGGGGGTGATTTTAACCCCTTCAGCTTGCGCTGGCCCCCGCGCCCCGGCTGCCCCGCGCGCTTGGCCGAGGGACAGAAACCGCTGCAAAGTTTGTGCTGCGAACTCCCCACGGGGCTCGGCTGCATCAGCTGCGCTCGCACCGCGCCAGGCGTGCACACGCACACGCATGCACACGCATGCACGCTCCCACTCAGCCGCACACAACCACGCACACGCACGCACACCCTCAGGCCTTCCTGGACACGCACACGCCCCCCCAGCCGCGCGCACACCCAGCCACGCACACGCAGACCCACGCACAGTCCCTCCCCAGGCACCCACCGCCCCCCAAGCCGTGTGCACACACGCGCCCCCCCCCCCAGCCGTTCACCCCCAAAGCCACGCACCCCTTCGCTGGCCACCCACAGCCTCCCCCCAGCCACGCACACGCACTCCACACAGCCCCCTCCCCACTTCACGCACCGTCCCCACCAATGTGTCCCTCGCGGGGCACCCCCCGAGCCGTGCACCCACACCCCCCTTCTCACTCCCACCCCCCAGCCGTGCACAGACACCCCCTCCCCACACCCCCCTCACCGCGTACCCACCCCCCCCCCCAACCCGAGCACCCGCTTCTCCCCCAGCCGTGCACCCCCCGGCCACGCACCCAACCCTCCCCAAACGCCCCCCGCAGCCGTGCACACCCCCCAGCCGTGCCCCTACACCCCTCAGCCGCGCACACATCCCCCCTTCCCCACAGCCCCCCTCAGCTGTGCCCTCTTCAGCCGTGCACATCCCTCAGCCGTGCCCCCCCCAGCCATACACCCCCCCAGCCGTGCACACCCCCCAGCCGTGCGCACCCCCCCAGCCGTGCGCACCCCCCCAGCCGTGCACACCCCCCAGCCGTGTGCCCCTCCCCAGCCGTGCGCACCCCCCCCAGCCGTGCCCCCCCGGGCAGCAGCCCCCCGTACCGGGCAGGGCCGGCTCGGCTCGCCGGCTCTCGGCTGGGCTCGCTGGGCGGTTGCCGGCCTGGGACATCGGAGAGGGGCAGGGGCAGGGCCGGCTACGGCGGGGAGAGAGGGGCCGAGTGCGGGCCGGCCCCGCGCCCCCGCCCCGCCGCGCTCACCTGGGCCCCGCGGGGCTCGGCTCAGCCCCGCGCCCGCCCCCGCATCCCCCGGCCCCGCCGCCTCCCGCCCCCGCTCCGGCCGCCTTTTTTTTTTTTTTTTTCCCTTCCCCAATTCCTTTAAAAAAAAAAAAAAAAAGGCTGCGAGAACAAACAAACAACCACCCGCGTCCGCCGCGCTGCGCGGAGCTGGGAGGGGAGGAAAAGTTTCTTTTGGGGGATGGAGCAGAGCCGGGGAGGGGAGAGGCGCAGGGCAGGCAGAGGTTGCTGGGCTCCCAGCCTCGAAATTGGGATCTGTCGGCTTTGCTGCGCTTTCGGCTGGGTGTGGGGTTTCCCTCCCCAAAAACTGGGCGGGGGGCGGGAGGGGGGAGCGGGTCTGGGAAACTCCCACAGCCCTGCGGCAAAGCCCAGGACCCACGGGTGGGTGCTCCAGCCTTGGCAGCTCTGTGCCCGGGGAAGGGAAGCAAAGAGGCTGCTTTTGCCCCGGAGTCTGCTGGCACATCCTCAGCAAAGCCTCTGCCACCCCCACCCCTCCCTGCCTCAGTTTCCCCAACCGGTAAATGAGGTTTGGCTCCTTGGGGCGATGGCAGGAGGCGCTGGGATCGGAGGCGGCAGCGTCACTGCTGCCATCGGCCCCGACAGACAGTGTGAAACCAAAGTTTCAAGCGATAGCTGCACTTCCCAAGAAGGCCAACCCCGGGTTCGCCGCGTTTGCTCCGGCGCTGCGTCCCTGCGGGGTCCCCACGAGGATTCGGCCTCGTGCACAGCTTCACGCGGGACCCGCCAGCGTGAGCCTGGAGTTGAACTGGCCGGCAGCACGGTGGGCTTGCCCTTCCTGCGGCGTGGGGTCACTGCTTCCCAGACGCGCCGGGGGTCTGGGCGACAGCACGATTTTTGCGAATCCAGAGCCACGCTCCAGGTTCCCAGAGCAGGGCCAAAGGTGCCTCCCCACAGCCCACTCCTCTCCTGCCCAGTGATGCCATAACCCTGCTGCCGTCCGGGCCAGCTGCGATGCAGCATTCAGCGTGGCGAAGGGTACAGGGAAGGCGCTGAGACGTCACTGCTGCGGCCACATGTAAAGGAAACGGGTCTGGAGGGGGAAATGGGGCAGCCTGGGGCACAGAGAGGGACTGGAGGGACCCGATGTGTTTGGGATCCTTCTGAAAGCTCCAGCCTGAAGCCATGGAGATGGAGACGGTCGTGCAAGAGCATTCCTGCCTGCACCCTAAAATCCTGCTGCCAGAGCTGCGTCCTCCTGAGAGCCAGCCAGCACCATCCAGCCCACCCCGCTGTGCCGGGCCCTGCTTGGCAAGTCGGGAAAACAGGATGGGAAAAACACGGATGGAGCCCCGAGTGCTCCCTGCCTGGGGCGTGGGGTGCGGTGTGGGGTGTAGCACCATGCAGCGCCATGCACCCTCCTTCCCAGCCGCAGCGCGTCTTTCTCCGCGCATCCTTGTTCCTGAGGGTGAAGCGTCCCTTGACAGCATCACGCCTGGTCCCCGGGGGTGCCACCCCGGTGCAGGTCACCCTGCCAGGAGCCAGCGGCTGGATCACTTCCTTCACCTGACATCGCTCCGCCGGCCGCAGCCCTGGCAGGACCCAGTCAGTTTTCCGCAAGGATTTATTAAAGCAGAGCCCAAGCGCAGAGCCGGCCGTACCGGTGACGGCGAGCGGGGCGGCGGGGTGTGCCGGCATCGCCGGCCTCTGAGGCAGCGTCTGTGAGTCACGCCGGGAACACGCCAGCCCCACGCGCTGCCGCCGCACATTCCTCCCTGTTTACCTGCTCCGACACCCGTGAATCCGGCCCCGCCAAGGCAGACGCACCCTCGCACCTCGCTGGCAGCCTCGGGGGACGCGGTCCCACCCGAGGGACGTGGCCTTGCCGGACAAGGGTGCTTGAAGCAAGAAGGATCCAGCAGCCCTGGGATTGCCCTGAACCTGGGGAAGGAGGAGGGCGGCCGCCCCCGGGGAGGATGGAGCTGGGAATCCGGATGCCGCGTGCTCGGCTCGGGCTGTGAGGCTGCACAGCCGGGTAGGGATCAGCAGCATTTTTCCTCTGTGCTGACAGCTTGGCCTGATAACCCAGAATAAAAAAATACTTGAGAGCACTTTGGGATGCTGAACGCTGGCCCAGGATCTCCCCTGTGCAGCCCTGGATTTGGAGGGGGAAAGGGGCTCCCTGCAGGCGCCCGGGCTGGGAGACCCCTGGGCACGGGGGGAGCTGTGCCACGCGGGAAAGTGCTCTGCAGGGGTTTGGGCAGCCAGGGCTCAGCCTTCCCCGACCTCTCTTTAGCACGCTGTGTTCGAGGATGTCGGCAGCAGCATCCGTCACCGGCAGCATCCGGGGACGATCTCCCACGAAGGGCCTTGGGAAAAAACATGCTGACGCTTTGCATCGCTGCTGCCCGACAGCGATGAACCAGCCTCTGACACCCTCCCGTCCCTGGGCACGGTGGTCCCGCAGGGGCTCCAGCCCCGTCCCTGTACTGGAAAACTCCAGGAACGGAGGCGAGCAGGAAGGCGCGAACGAGGCGAGGTCTCTCGTGGGGGTTACAATTTGCTCAGCGATGCCAATTTTCCACAAAAACTTGTGGGTTTTTTCCCCAAAGTGTTATCCCCTCTAAAGAAAACTCCCGCCCGAGCGGTTTTAGCAGGGTGCTGGGGTGGGCAGGAGCGGGGCTGGGACACCCTGCAGTGCACAATTAATCCCGCACTGATTACACCCGGATTAATCCCGCGATACGCCCAGGACTGCTGCACCCCGCGGAACGCTGTGGGAGCTGGCTGTATTTTGGAAAAACAAGGCCGTTTCTGTAGGTGTGTGACTGCACTGACCCACATTCACAAACCCTGGCGTCAGCCACCGCTCCGAGATCCTCTGCGGCCAAAATAAATCCAACACCAGTCCTCCCAGCTCCCAGCTGCATCTTCTGGTTCCTCAGCGGGAGCGGGGTCTGCGCCCCATCACCCCCAGTTCTGTTGCTCCCCCGTTTTACCCCATAGCTCCCCGTCACCCAGACCGGGAGCGGGGTGGAAGAGAAGGGGGCAGAGATTGAAACCTCCCTGACCTTCCCGACTCGGGCGAGGATTTAAGCGCTAAGCCTCGACTTTGCAGTTCAAAGAGGGTTTTGCAACATTCCCGACATTTATCCCTCGGCGAACCCTATGCAGTTTCGAAAGAAAAAATAAATAAATAAGAAAAAAAAAAAATTGGTACAATCTGAAAACAAAAAAAAAAAAAACAACCCAAAAACCCCAAGCCACAGCGTGCGGTTAAGCTGCCGTGAATGGGACCGTAGATTTCGGCGGTGGCTCAGCACAGAGCGGGGCTGTGCAGACTGAGCTGTGTTTGCTTAGGGTCCAAGCCATAACCCCCTGATCTGTCTAGCGTAATTACCCGGCGCTGGGCGAGCAGAAAAAAAAAAAAAAAAAATCTCCGAACAAAATAACCTTCTCAAACCCTTCTGCGCAAAGCCGGCGGCGGCGGGGGGAGGAGAGGCGCTGGGTTCGCAGTGAATGACCCCACTGTTTTAGATTTTCTGCTAAAAGATTTTGATGAGTCACGAGCTATTTCTGTAAATAATAAAAAAAAAAAAAGAAGGAAATGGACACTAAAAAAAAAAAAGTGGGGGCCCTGTGAACATTCAGCTTTTGAAGATGGAAAAATTAAAGACTTCCCCCCCTCCCCTCCATCCCTGCCGGGGCTGTGTGCAGGCACTGGTTTTGGGGGGAGGCAGAGGCACGCGAGCGTCCCGGGGAGCCCCACCATCGCCAGCCATCACGGCTGCTCCCGGGGGAGCGCCGGGGACCTGGGCTTGGGGGGCTCGCCGGCCCCCCCGGGTGCTGGGGGGTGAGCATGACGGAAGGAAGGAGGGAAACTGAGGCGCAAAGCGCGAGGATACGGGTGCACGCGGGGATGGGGATGGTCAGCAAAGCAGATTTGGCTTCGGGGTGTCCCCAATGCCCCTGGGGCACCGCAGGCGGCCGGATCCTGCTGTGGGTGCTGCCACTCGCCAACGAGGTCCCTTTGTCCCCCGTCCCGTGCCCAGGGGACCTGCAGGCCTGGGGTTGACGTTCCAGGTTTCTGCACGGATGGGTACGAGCCGCGGCTTTCGGCGAGGCCGGGGTGGCGACAGCCAGTGCCCGCTCCCCCCGCTCCTGGGCTTTTCCTTCCCGGCTGCGAAAGCCACAATTGTTCTTCCCACCGGTTTTTGGGACCCCCAGTGCGGGAGCCAGCAGCTTGGGCCTTGCTCCGGACACCATGCGACGCCGTTATTCCATCAGCCACGGTCTCTCCGCCGGGAATACGTCGCTGTCTGAGCGGAAAGAGAAGAAGAAATCAGCGGCTCGTGGTCAAAATACATTCAAGGTCTGCTCTTACAGGAACCCACCGGCACCCGACCAGCAGCCCCCAACGAAGCAGAGAAGCAAAACGGGTGCCGAAGGGCGACGAAAGCGGGGAGCAAAGCCGTCTGCGCCCCGCGGGTGGGCGGCCGTGGCGGAGCTGAGGGCTCTGTGTGTGCCCCATGCCCACACGCGCTGTTTTGGGGCCCTTTCTCAGCCGTGGTCCTTGGGGGGATACAGCCACATGGGCCAGAGACCCCCGGGACATCCGCGGCTCCGGGATGGGAGCGGATCTCGGAGCAGGAACGCTGCGGCCACATCCCTTCCTGGCCTCAGTTGTTGCAATGCCTTAATGCTCATTTAAAAAACCAAAACAACCAAAAGCACTCTCCAATTTTTTTTTTCTTCTTCTTTTTAACTATTTGAAAGCCGCAGCGGCTGTATGGATCCCAGGCAGCGACTCACCCTCCGACGAGGTGTCCGCTCCCAGCCACAAACCCTGCGTTGTGCGTCAGGAGCGTGCGAAATTCCCATGGATTTGTGGCAAAGCATGGAGCTAGCCGGAGAGGAGGGCGGTATCCTCATGGATGCGGGCTCCGGAGCACCCAAGAGGGAAGAGGAGGAGAGGGGTGGGTGCCTCCTGCTGCCGTTTTCTTGGGTGCATGGAGTTCCTCCACTCCCAGGAGCTGAGGGAAATGGGTGGCTGGTCCCAGTCTGTTCCTCCATCCACATACTGGTTTAGCAATCAAACCAAGAAAGCTTTCATGTCTGTAGGAAAAAAAAAAAAAAAAGGGAAAAAAGTTTCTAGTTTAAAAGTTAAAAGCTCTTTCTCAAGTGTTAAATCAATCAAAGCCACATGCTCCCCGGAGCGATGGACAGCCTGCGCCCAGCCGCCAGCCCCCGCGCCCTCCCCGTGGGAGCTGGGCAGGATGGGGCCGGGCCCCTCCGCACGGCTCCTGCACCCATGGGTGCTGGCTTGGGCCCCTGGGCGGGCGGCGGGGGGCTGGCGCAGGCACGTTCGGTGCGCCCCGGGAAGCCGCCGGCGAGCTGGCCGGGGTTCAAAGAGCCCTGGAAAAGGGCCACTGGAAAAAAGATTAAGCGAGTTTGGCCGAGACGGAGCAGCGGAGGGAAAGGGGATATAACAGTCTATTAATATTGGCGGGGCCAGGCACAGATGGGAGCCAGCCATTTCGCCGGGCTGCGAACCGCGGGGCTGCGGGGCGGCCGGGGGCCACAGCAGCGGCTGAAATCTGCTCGCAGCCCCGTCCCCGTCCCCTGTGCCGCTACAGCGCTGGCCGGGACTCCGAGCAAGGATATTCAGGGGAAAAAAAATAATGCAGCGGCCAGAAGTTCCTGCTGGCGAAGCCTCGGTGCCCCAGGAAGTCGATTCCCCAAGGAGAGTGCCAAAAATCTCGCTTTTTTTTGTTTTAAAGGACAGATATGGAGGCTGCAAGCCTGCTTTCAAAGCCTCAATGAGCACCCAGCGCTTCCGAATAAACCTCCAGTGCCGAGCCGTCGGGAAGCTGCGTCCCAGCTCGCCGTCGTCCCGAGGGCTGCTGCCGGTGCTGGGTGCTGCGCGTCCCGGCTGCTCGGGGACCCTGCGGCACGAGGGAGCGCGGGCGGCTGCGTCCGGGCATCCAGGCTGGTGGGTGCCGCTGGAGTTAAGAGGCCTCTGAAGAACAAGGATGTGGATGTGTTAAACGTGGCGGAGGGGCTGCACTGCAGAATCGGTCTTAAAAAATAAAAAATTAAAAAAAGAGAGAGGAGAAAAATCCCCTAAGGGCAGCGGCAAAAGCTCTCTTACCTAGTAATTATTATCTTCTTAATAATTGTTATTTTTCATTTGTACCGGCAGATCTCCTATTGCGGTAACTCCAGCGAACATCCAGCAACTCACCTTCGCTCCAGCCTTTGGGAAAACCCTTCCCATCCCAGCAGGGGCTGCTTGGTGAGGAAGAGGAGGGACGCTCCTGTCTGAGCTGCCATTGCGCTTTTCAAGGGGCCACTATCACCCCATCCCACCCCATCCCACCCATCCCATCCCACCCCATCCCACCCCATCCCACCCCATCCCACCCGCAGGAGTCCAGCAGCAGGAGCCGGATGCAACCAGCACATCCAGGGAAATTCCAGCTCTTCCCAGGTTTCTGGGATGCAGGGAGCAGCGGGCAGCACCCAGGGAGGTTACCAGCACTGGGTGGGTGCTGCCACGTCCCCTCTCCGTGCCTTTGCCTCCCGGGGCTGGAGGGGATTGAACTCGCAGGAAGAACTGAGCACCCCATCGGTCAATGCAACTCTTCGGTGCTGGCAAAAAAAAAATCCTGGGTTTGGCAACTTCCGACAGCCGCCTGGCTCCCGGCACCCCAACCGTCCGGCTCCCAGCACCCGCGAGGTGTTGCCATGCCAACAGCAGCATCAGCAAACGTCCTGCGGGCAGGATGCGACCCCAAGGCCGGCCAGCTCAGCAAACCCACCCGAGATGGGAATTTCAGCCGGTGCTCCGGGTTTACGGGGTGGTGCTGGAAGGAGCGAGCTGGCGAGCGGCAGAAATCAGGGACCTAAATTACCAGGGCTGCTGCAGCCCCCCAGTACCACCAGCCCAGAGCAAGTCACTTCTCTCCCCTCTGACGCCCAGGCTGGCCATCGCTCCCTCGCTGCCGAAGAGCCTACGAGGATTAAAAATGCAGATTTTTTTTTTTTTTAAATCAATAATTATAAAGCAGCCAGCACAGCAGCATGATAGGTAATTTATTTTATTGCATTTTATAATGCCGTTGTCCATACAGATTACATGCAGCTAGATCTACTGTACAAGGGTTTACCGTCTGCCAACGCAGACACACGGAAGTTCGGAGTACAAATACACAGCAACGCTATTTCCTTTATACAGCACGAGGGACGCGGCGGCGGGAGAGAAAGGGCCATTTTATACACATCCCCCCTCCCCTCCGGCCCCCTCGGACCTCGTCCCACCTCCCCAGCGTCACCTTCCCACCCAGCGCCAAAGAGGGTGGGGGGAAAAAGAAAAAAAAAAAAAAATAGGGGGGGAAAAAATGAAAAGGTTTTGGCAGGGCTGGCGCTTCCCCGGAGCAGCCTGGGGATGGGGATGCTCCCGGCCTGGGCGCCCACCCGGGTACCACTGGGGCAGCCGAGGGTCCCCACGCCCCCGCTCTGGCCTGTCCCTACCGTCCCCAACGCTTCCAGGACAAAAACCTAGATCCAGGGCGATCCTCCTGGGCTGGCCAGGCGTGTAAACAACGCAAAAAAACCCTTTGGTTTAACGCAGGTTCAGCTGCTGCTTTCCCTTCGCCTCCCCAGCAGCCCCCCAGTGCTACCAGCACCCCTTCCCTTCGAGCACTGGTTTCTGACACCCCTCCCAGCTCTACCCATTCTAGCTATTTGGGGGAAAAAAAAAATTACAAACCATGGAGAAATGAGTAAATCCTTCAGTGGGATACACCAGAAAAATGCCTTTACTTACAGAGAGGTGCCCATCTTTTCCCCTTGCAGAACCACCCCGGTGGGGGAAGAAACAGGAAATAAAACAAAAAAAAAAATCCAGAAAAAAAAAAAAAAAAAGAACAATTGGTGTTGGTAGGTTTAAACCCAGTATATATATATCTCAATATATACAGACATACAATTCTGCCACACATTGCGTTTGGTCCTTAACCCTTCCTTCTCCCCCCTCCCCGCCTCCGGCGCGTGTTTGAGGTAAGATACGCAGAATTTTGTAAAATACAAACCAGCAAAAAAAAAAATAAACCGGGGGGAGGGCGGTGAGGGCGGGCGAGGCCGGGAGGGGACACGGTACCTGGGTTCGGATGGGACCCTGCAGAGGCGGCGGGGCCGGGCAGGGGGGTAAGAGAATGAATTAAATTTACCCCTGAGTATCAAACCGGGCACGTTTCCCGTGAAATCACCCACCGTGATTCCCGTTTCGGCGACAGCCGGGGGAGAGGCATCACCTGGAGCCACAGGAATTTCCAAACCTGTGCATGTGTTTAAAGAGAAAAACTCCTTTATATTTATATACTTATTTATATATATAATATATATAGAGAGCGCTCGTCGGAGCCAGGGTGGCGGCTAGAGAATATACGGCGCAGAGGGGAAGGTGCCGGGTTGTCCTCGCGGGGTCTGGGGGCGATGGCGTACAGGGAATTTTGGCTGGATCCATGCAGATCGGGGAAGCATTTCAGGGTGTCTGTACCTCTGGAAAAAAAAGCTTAAAAAAAAATAATAAATCACACCCCAAGAGGAAGCACAGTGGGTGCTGGAGGGTTCGCCAATGCCGGGTGCTTCGTGTCGGGATCGCCTTGGATTTTGCCAAACCGTACGCAAAAAAAAAACCCAGGGGGTTGCAGAGCTGCTACAAAATTAAATTTTAAGACCATGAGGACAAACCAGACCCGTAGAAGGCCAGGTCAATCCCTCCCCAAGGACACCGGGATGTCCCGGAGACCCTGGAGCGGCACGAGGGGTGACACCGGGCGCTGGCGCTGCCCGAAGAGGCAGAACCAAAAACCCAAAAACCCGGGACGGAGGCAGGCCATCCCCTGCTGAGGGGGAAGCGTGGCCCAGCAGCAGCAGAGGGGGCTGGGGGCTGCACCCCGACACCCATCCCGTCCATCCCTCCCCGCGCCTCCACACAAACGAAGCGGCAACGCGCGAACCCGGCCTCCCTCCGGCAACACCCGCCCGCGGCAGCTGTAAACGCGTTTCAATCAATAACTTAAAATCGCAAGACTGAAATTAAAAAAGAGAAAAAAAAAAGAAGGGGAAAAAAAAAAAAAGTAAAAAAGGAAGCAAGTGAGGAAAATACGCGGCGTCTCCGGCCTCACGGCTGCTTCGGACGTAAAGGGGACAGGGCTGCACCCACCTCGAAAGAGATGGGGTTCGGTTTGTGCCCCCCCAGCCCGGGCGGGGTCTTTGGTGGCCGGGGGAGCCCGGTGGGAGCCGGCAGCGATGGGGACGAGCTGGGAGAGGCCGAAGGGTGAGGGGAAGTGGGCGGCCTGGCAAGAAAAAAAAAAAAAAAAAAAATCCTCGCCCTGAAATTTTGGCAGAAGCGAGCGAGGCGGCGGCGCGGGGAGAAACACGGGTCGAGTGGAGACACCTAGCGAAGGGCGGCACGGCGAGCACCCACGCGTGGGCTGGCCACAGCAGGCAGTGCGGGATTTTCTGGGGTTTTAAGGGAGGGGAAAGGGCCCCTCTGCAGCACCAGGCAGGGGGGATGCTGGTGACCCCCTTTTGTACCCCCCCATCGGGCTGCGCCCCCCCCCCGGGGCGGTCGGTGCTCCCCAAGGGGACAGAGCACACCTCTCCAGGACCCACAGCTCTGCGTTGCATTTTCAACCCAAAACGCAGCTCCTGGGGTGCCGGCACCCACACCCCAGCATGGGGGCCACCATCTCATCCCGGGGGACAGGGAGGGACGGAGCAGCACTCTGGGTTGTTCTGGGAGAGCCTGGAGCCAGGCTCAAAACCGAGAGCAGCTCCACATCCATCACAGCACGTCCCCTGTGACCCCACCGCGTGTCAGATTGGCCAGCGCCAGCCTGGCCGTGCTGGAGAAGATGCTGGTCCCCAGGGAAGATGCTGGTCCCCAGGGAAGATGCTGGTCCCCAAGACCGGCACGGGCACCAGGGAGGCTGCGGCTGGTGGCCGGGAGCAGCCCAGCGCTGGGTACCCACATCACCACAGAAAGAAAGAGCAGGGAGAAGAGGGGTGTTTGGTTGTGTCGTTCTCGTTATTATTAATTATTTTTTTTTTTTTGGCATCAATACCATCTGTTCCCCTGAACTACGGACCTTCTGCATCTAAAAAAATCTTTTGGTATCTTCCCATCTGGACGCACACACACACACAAAAGGATAACGAAAAGAAAAGATGAAAGCAGGAGACCCCGTGGCAGCAGGCTCGGCTCGCCGGCCACGGCCAGGTTTGGTTGCTGGGGAATTTCACCGGGATCGGCTTTGCTACCGGCAGGACGGCCGAGCAGCGGCTCACCACCGTGCCAGCTCCTCCCGGGTGGTGGTGGATGCTGCCTGCCCGTGCCATCGCCCGTCCTCGGACACCCTGCCCCGGCGTCGGAGCAGGAATGGGGCACGCAGGGGACCAGGAGCCTTTCCCTGAAGTCGAAGTCACCGGTCGTCCCCGCCTGGGCTGGGAGAGGCGTCACCCGCCGCAGCCGACGTGGAGATGGAAGCGGGGAGCCGTGTCCTCGCTGCCCGGCGCCGGCGGTCGGCCGGGGACGGACATCACTGCTGGGTGCCACCAGCGGGGACCGGGGGGCTCGAGGAGGGCGGGCTGCTCTGCTCGCCGGGCGGTTTAGCAACCCGCCGGAGGTGAGAAGGCAACGGGGACACGGTGCCACCGACGCGCCGCCAGACAACGGTGCAAGCGCGACGCCCAGCCCACGGCAGAGGACTCGCCCTCGTTTCTGCTGTTTCTGCCCCCAAAGCTGGGTGGAGGCAGCGCCTGGGCAGGGTCCGCGGTCCCTCCTAGTGCAAACCCCACTGGGGGACGGAGAGATGACGGCGGGTTCCTGCCATCGCCTTCCCTCCCCGGGGCGGTCGCTGGCGGAGGTTCGAGCATCGCCGGGCGGCAGAGCAACGCAGGGGAAGAGGGGACGGAGGTGCCTTCCTCATGCCCACCGTGCACAGGGAAGGAAGGAGGGACCATTTCGGACAGAAACAACCTACCATCCTCGTTCACCAGTCACTAACCAAGGGAGGAGGGGAGAAAAAGTCCAGCTCTTGGGTTTTCGCTTCTCGTGTCGCAGGACGTCCCCCGCGGCAGGGGTCGGTCAGTCACCGGGGCCGCAGCGCAGGGCAGCGGGGAGCGGGAGGGACGCGCCGTCAGCGACAGGTTGTTGCACCAAGGAAACCCTTTTGCTCTGTGGAAGTGCCTTTAAGAATCGGGTTTACACCGAAGGTCACCTTGGGGAGGTGGGAGCCATCGCTCAGTCTCCAGCCGGGAGGGTGGGAAGGGTTTGCCCCTCGGCGAGGAGGAGGAAGGGGTCCTTAGGACAAGTCTTCCACCGGCAGCTCCTCCTCCAGGTCCCTGTCGTCGGGAATCGTCACATTCTGGTTGGTGGTGGCCATCAGCGAGACGGGTCTGCTGTCGTCCTCCGCTTCGGCGGGTTCCTCCTTCACATGCACTGGATGGCTGCGGGGAGGGAAGCCTTCAGCCTCGGGAAGCCGGTCCCACGTGGATGCAACCCCATGAAGCTCTCAGTCCTTTAAATCCCATCCCTGCGCTGCCCCTCACCCGGGTAACAGGACCCACGGGAGGCAACGAGCAGCTCCCAGTGCCCGTGGTCCCACCGCCCCTTAGCTCCAAACCCTCCAGCAGCCCAGTAACACCCGCCAGCGCCGTCCCTCGTCCCCTCGCCCCCCGGCCAGGCTGACCTGTACTGCTGCGGGGACAGGCGCGGGCTGTTGCTGCCGTTGCTGTTGACCTGCTCCACGGTGCTGCTGACGTCGTCGTGGCCCACGTGCAGCATGCCGCTGGCCGAGCTGGTGTTGATCATGGTGGGGCTGTTCAGCAGCGGGAAGCTGCTCTCTGCCAGCGCAGCCTGCAATGGAAAGCGGCGGTGGCTCGAGGCAGGGAGGATACGAGACCGCAATGGAAAACAGGACCGCGGAGCAGCGAAGGTTTAGTGCCCCAGCATCCCCGACACGGAGGGGACTGGGTCCTTACCTGGTAACTGGCATTAAGTGCTCCATAACCGAGTCCTGAAATCATGTTTTTGACTAAAGTCGGACTCCTGCACAAAGAAAGAAAGCAGAACGATGCACGACTGAGCGCTCCCGGCCCGGGGACGGGGCGTTTGGCTGCAGAGGTGGGTGCAAGAGCAGCTCCCGCGCTGCGTCCCATGGGAACAGAGGACCCACCCTGTCATCTTTGGTGGCCTTCGCTTTTGGTACTCGTGCTCGTCGACGGTCCAGACGGCTCCCTTGACGTTCTCCACGCGCACGAAGCACTTGTGCAGGCTCAGGTTGTGGCGGACGGCGTTCTGCGGGCAGAGCGGGCAGGAGAGCTCAGCGGCACGGCCCCTCGCCTTGCCATCCAGAACCCTCCTCTTCCTCCCCATCCTCCTCCTCACCCAGCCCCTGCGGGTCCCCACAGCTCCGGGCTGTCCCAGCCACGCTCCGCTCGCTACAGCTCTGCAGAGGCACCCGGGGACGCCGCAAACGCTCGCTCATCCCGCCAGCACCGAGAGGGTTTAGGAGCCGAGCCCCCGCGCCGCACGTGGGGCACGACCCCGTTTCGCGGAGCTTGGCCGAACGCCGAGGAAGACGGGGACAGAGCAGGACAAGGGACAAGCCACCCCAGCCAGGAGCCGGGAGCAGAGCCACCTCCTCTGCCGCAGCTCGCTCGGCGACGCTCGGCAAAGCCAGCTAATCTTTCCCGTTCTTTTTGTTTCCCCCCACCCTCCCTTTTTTGGTCCTTTCCCTCCCTTTCTTCTTTACATCGCCCATCTTTACATTTCTAAATGTAAAATAAAGAGACACACACGTAGGCAGACAGCACAGCCCCGAGAGATACCAGCTCCCTTTTCCCCTTCCAACTCCCTGCCATTTGCTACTGCCCCTATTTCATTACCAATTTTAATTTGCCTCTAATTAAATCCTGTGTATTTTTCCGACTCACTTGCTAATCCATGAGGGAGGCAGGAGGCTGGAGTGGAATCTCTCCGAGCTATAATTACAAAGGGCCTAATCACGCCGGGGCTCTGCCTTTGAATAAATTTCCTTGCATTAAGGTTCTCAGATTCTCTGCCTTGCAAATGAGAATGACCCCAATTTCAGGAAGTTGGCCTCGGAGGGGTTTTTTTTTTTAATATTTTTTTTTTTTTATTTCGAGTCCTGATTCGTGATGAGAGACTAATTCGTTACGCTAAAACATTAACAGCAATTTAAAAGGTCGAACGGGGGCTGTATAAACAAAGGAGCCGGCCAACACAACAAGGCAAAAGGAGACACAAGGACTGAACCCCCCTCACGCTGGAAAGTGTTTCAGTTCCCAGAAACTCATCAAACTGCACCATCGCCCCTTTTTCTTCTTAATTTAAGGACAAAACCAAAGCTGGGCTCCTTCCCTCATCCTCCATCCATCCATCCTCCGGCCGCTGCCCCGCGCCCGCCGGCCGCCCCGCGGGGAACTCGGCAAGCAGCTCCCTGGCTCCCGGGAGCCGATTCCTGAGGAAGATTTGGGCACAGCTGGTGCTGCCTGGTGTGATTTTTGGGGGGAATCGAGCACCCCTGGGTCACACCAAGAACCCGCGGTTCAGCAGCCGGCCCGGTTCCTCGGGCGATGCTCGGTGCGGCGCAGAGCCCGGTGCCATCGCCGCTCCCACCTGAAGGGATACGCTCCGTCCGGGACATCCCCTGCCCCGGGGGCGGAGGTGTCCCTCGTCCTCAGGGATGCCTCGTTTGGGACTTCTGTCCCCAAACACCGGGCTGAGCCCCCCGGCCCTCGCTCTCTCCTTGCACCATCTCTGCAAATACCCCGCTCCCTGCCCGCGCTCGGGGGTCCGCAGTCCGGCCGGGGCTGGGTCAGTTGGTGCCCTTGAACCCCTGGCAAGCAAACACAGGACTTCCTCCCCTCGCCAGGGCCGGATCCTGCCCCGTGCTCCCCTTCCTCCTTCCTGTGCGCGCTGGGGGCTCCTCGTCCAAACAACGCCCTGGTCCAAGGCGAGAAGCGTGGCAAAGCCGAAACCTTTCCTGCACGCCGAGACACAGCCCCGGCCCAGCAGCGCCCGTGTCCCCCCTCTCCCCCCGGTGACATCCCCCTGCTCCGAGGCACCGGTGGGTCCGCTGGCAAAGGCTGAAGTGGGGATAAAATATAAAATAAATCCTGGCACTGGGTGGGATGCGATGCAGCCTGGGACGCCTGGTCCCCAGTGCTGGGTGTGGGGCAGGGTGCCGGGCCCAGGACGCGGAGGAGGTGCCAGGCGAGACGCCCAACGTGGGAAATCCTCCCATCCGACGCTGGAGCGGGGGGTCCCTGCCTCATCCTACGGTGGCTTTTGTATTTCGACTGAGTATTTGTTCAGTGCCAGACTTGGCAGCTCTGTTTGCTTCTCATCTTTGTCTTTTCTAATGATGTTTGCTTTACGGCCCCGGCCCCGCTCCCTGTGCCGTGCCGGGGGTCTCCCTGTGGGCCCCTATGCCCCACGGCGGCTCTGCCTGGCCATGGGGATGGGGTCCCCACCTTGCCCCCCGGCACTCCCGTCCCATCCTGGCGGGAAGCTACAGCAGGAGGGAGAAGCCGCAGCAGAGCCGGCGGTTTTCCGAAGAGCGGAAATACATTATTTTTTCCTGTGTACCCCCCTCCTTCAAAAGAAGCCTGGCCTTGGACACTGAAAGTTGTGAAGGGAATCACCTCACCTCGGCTCTTTTTAATCCCCTGCTGTCCATTTTGGTGGCGGAACAGGAAAAAATAAAGAGCAGCAAAAAGGGAACCAGAAGGGCTGGGGGATGCCCCTCCAGGACTTCAACTCTGCCCTTGGATAATGCAGGGTGCGGGGAGTCGCAAAGGAAAAAAAAACCCAAACATTTATTCCTTTCAGCTAGGAAAAGGGAAGGGGAAAGGCATTTTCACCTCCTTCCACAGATGGGGAAACCGAGGCACAGGGCAGCTGCCCCGGCCGGCCCCCACTCTGCCCCACGGCGAGACGCTGTCCTGGGAGCAGCGACAGCCACACCAAGCTCTCTGTCCTGACGCCCCCCATCACTTCCCACCCTCTCCCCAAACCTGGGGGTGTTCCCACAGGCCTGGCGCGGGCAGCAGCCAGCGATGCTCGCAGCGACGCTCGCAGCGCTTGCAGTGCCGCACGCGTGCCGTGAGGGGGACTCCAGACCGACGCAGGGACACGGCCAGCACCAAAAATGGCCCAGGCACATCTGACCCTGCTCCTTCCCGCCGCCATCCTCCCCGCTTGGCACGCGGGACGGCGGGGAGACGCTCGGGACGGGCTACGCCAAAGCCAGCGGCGACCGTAGCGCTGTGGAGCCAAACCAGCCGTTATTCACCCCGAGCTGGCCGCGGAGAAGCAAAGCCCTGCTGCGGCCAGCTCTGCTCTGCAGCAGCAACACACGGGGGCCCCAGGCTCCAGAAGAACCGATTCCTCCTCAGCCCCTTCCCAAACGCTCCATCTCGCTCGCTCCTTGCTTATTCGGAATTTTTTTTAATTTTTTTTTTTTTTTTTTAAGTGTTAGTTTCCCTTTGCCACTTCATGCTGCCCCGAGCAGGAGGGAGCGGCCTCCGTAAACACACGTGGCAGGAAACAATAAATACATCTTCCCTGGTCAGGGCAATAACAGCTCCTCACAGCCACCCCTTTCCTCCGAGATGCGTTTTTCAATTCTTGATTTCTAAACCACCAAGGGGGGAGCAGCCCCAGCTCCCCAAAATTCACACATCAGCCCGGGCCGGTGACAAAGGGCTCCTCCACGCCAAAAACATTCAAAACCTGCACCGCGCACTGGGTGGGGGGAGCCGAGGGGTACAGGTACCCCGCTCACCGATGGCCACACAGCCACCGCCGCCCTCCCTCCGTCCCCGCGGGCCAGCACCCGCATCCCCAGCAGTCGCCGAGACCCAGCCGCAGCACCTCCCGCCCGCCGCGTGCCGTCCACCCCCGGGTTATCGTTAACCTTCTCCGCTATTTTGAGGGTCCCGCTCTTTTCCCTGCCCGTCTCCCAGCACGGCAGTGGGTGGTTCTGCTCCAGCCCCAGCTCCGCAGAAAGCCCTCGGCTTCTACGGCGCAGCCCTTCGCCGTGTCCTACTGCATGGATGATGCCTCCCCAGAGACCAAGGATGCATTTCGGGGGGGAAAAACGTGGGATTTATCCACAAAATAATTCCCTACGCTATCCCAGAGCTGTGCAATGAACTGGTCCTTCACCAGAGGTGCCCACATAAGCCGGAGCATCACCCCGGGTGGGATGGGGCGAGCCCCAGGGCGCTGAGCGGGGCTGCTCTCACCTTCCAGGTGGCCGTGTTCCTCCGGAAGTAGGCAAACATCCGCGTGAACCAGTTATAGATTTCGTTCAACGTTAGCTGCCTGTCGGGCGTCTCCAGGATGGCCTGGGAAACCGGAGAGGGGACAAGCGCATCACTCACAACGCCGCGGCGGGGTTCAATGCCCACCCCGTGGCAAGGTACGAGGGGGTTCAGCGGGTGCGGGGGGTCCCCCAGGACTGAGAAAGTGGGGGGAAACACAGCTCTGCCCTGCGGACAGGTCTTGGGGTGCAGAGCTGAACCCCGCGGCGCGGGGAGCCACTCACCTGCCGGATGAGCGAGGCGTACGTGAAGGGCGGCCGGACGTCCGCATTTTTGTAAAACTCGTGATTCTGTGCAAGTTCTGAAAGAGGGGACAAGAAATGGGGGGGGGGGGTGTAGGGAGTGAAGGGACCCACTTTGGGACCTGGGGACCGTGCGCTGGAGGGTGCTGAGCCCCATCCCGGAGCTCACCTGAAGATATCGGGGTGCAGAACTTCTCCGAGTTCCTCCTGCGGATGGGCCCCACGTTGTGTAAAGTGGAAGAGCTGATGACGGAGGGACCCTGCCGCAGGGGGGTGATGGGCGCCGTGGCGGAGGTGGGGGGATGAGGTAAGCCGTCGGGGAACGTGTCGGAAGTGCTCTTGGAGAGGGTGGCACTGGAGACCAGGTTCAGCTGCAGGGACAGGCGAGAGGGAGGATGGTTGGGCGCTGGCGTGGGGAAGGCGGGAGCTGGGAGAGCCCCCGGCACGCCGGCGGGGCCTGGGCTGGCTCATGCCACAAAGCGGGCAGCGAAGGGGTTTGCTGGGATCGGCAGGGATGGGATGCAGCCACGGGATGGGATGCAATCAGTACGCATCCGAGCTGGCAGAGCAGCACGACGCGTTGTCACTGGCTGCATTTCGTTCCTGCCTGGTGCCCCGCGCTGGCACAAGGGACCAGGACACAGGAGACGGAACAGAGCCAGGGTGACCCTGCGCGGGGCAGGGAGGGGAACGGCAGCCGGTGGCGAGGGGAAAGGCGAGGAGAGGGGGCAGCTGCAGGGACGTACAAGGGAAGGAGGGGGACGTACGCTTACAGGCTGGCTGAAAGGCTTTGGCTCTGAAGGTCTCATGTGAAGGTGGGCCATCATGGCTTGGAGACGCTCGCTCTCCTTTGCCAGCTGCGGGAGGCAAGAAGCAGAAGGGAGACGGTCAGGCAGTGCTGGCAGTCACCGCGGAGGTGCCCACGGCCCGGGGGAGCCGCCCGCTGAGCCCCCAGCCCTGGCTCTGGGCAGGCAGCATCCTCCAGTGTCCCTCCAGTGTCCCCATGGGAGCCACCTCCTGCCTGGCACCAAGCCATCCCGAGAGCCCCGAAGGCACCGTGGCTGTGGGGGGCTGCAGCACCCATTCTGGGGGGCGTGGGGGCTGCTGCTGCAGCCAGATGAAAAATTTACGGTGAAACAGAGTCACTTCTCACGCCTCCGGGCTGCCATCCACCAGCACGGCTCCGTCCCGGCCACCCACCACAGCCCTCGCTGGTCCCCGCGCCGCGGTGCCAGCCATCCCCGTCCCCTTCGCCCTCCTCCAGCCCCTGCTGCCTCCGTCCCACCAGTAACTCCCTGTCCGCCCACCCACCCCTCTGTCTGTCCATCCATCCATCCGGACGCGCAACATCGCTTTAATTGCGCGCTCCCGCCTGTTTACTCCTCGGAGTGCGGAGAAGGGTGAAATATTCACTCTGGCACCAGGAGAGATTTTGAGGCCGGCGGAGGCGATGGGATCTGACACCCGCTCTCTTCCCGTCGCCTTCCCTTTCCACCGCGACCCCTCAAACTCGGGGGCTCGGCCGTGTCCCCGTGTGCCGCCGCTCCCCCCGCCAGCCGAGCCCCCTCGCCGGGCAGGCGTCGGAGCGGGGAGCCGGGCGAGGAAGGAGTTAAAGGCAGGAGCCGGAGCAGAGTTTGCTGGAAGTTTGGAGCAGCTCGGATGCTTTTGCGCTGTCGTGGTGCTCATTAGAGCTGACAGGTCTCCCCTCGTGATGCAGACGCTCTCCGCCGGCACAGCGGGAGCTCCGTGCTGAAAACTTTATAATTGGTAGCTCCGCTGGCAGGTTCTCCTCTCTGCATGTGCAGCTTTCTGCTCGCCCTTCAGCTTTTTTTTTTTTTTTGCCGCCCCCCTTCCTTCCTTTCCCTCCCCTCTTTAAGCCCCAGTAATTGCTTTCAACCTCTCGCTTTAGCGAGGGCTGGGGCGCGGGATGCGATCCCCACCCGGGAAGGCTTTGCTGCGCGTCCCCCCGCCATTGTCACCCCAGGCAGAGGCTGCGTGGCTGCCGTGCATCGTGGCCCGCTGGTCCCCCGGGGCTGGCATCCCCCGCGATGGTACCCACCACGGCGCACAGCGATGGGCGCAAACCCCTGGCCGAGCAGCTGGGCACCCAGGCACTGCCATGCCACAGGGGTCTCGGCGAGCGACCCCTCTGACAGAGACCCCTGCCCCGTCCCAGCTTCCCCCTCGATGGCTTTCAAGTCCAAGATGAAAACTCCCATTTCTCCCCTCCCTTCTCCATTAACCGAATTACGCACGGCACGCTGGGGAGTCGGAGACGCTGGGAGAGGCACTATTTAAAGAACTGGTTTTCCAAAAATAGCACCCTGATGCTGGGCTCCAAAGACCACGACCAATCACCAAAATAAGTGGCCTGATTTCCACAAAGCCCAGCGGCCCCGTGGCTCTCGCTCCGGCAGTACAAGGGCTGGGGCACCGCTCCTGTCCCGCCTGTGGGGACGCACCCCCCGCAAAGCGACACGTGCCTTCCAGCTCTGTGCCATCTCCACAGGGATGCTCCGAGCAGGAGGGATGGCTTGTCCCTTCCTCCAGCCCCATCATAATCCTGCAGGGATGCTGGTACTGGAAAGGAAACCAGTCAGAGGGTCCTCTAGGTCTTGATCCCCATCAGGACTGTTGCCTGGCCAGGGGCAGCACCCCTATTTGGGAAGGATGCTTAAAACGAGCCCCCATGACACTGGGGTGGCTAGTTATCTTGCTAGTGGCCTCGCTGCTCTCCTCCCGCAGAGAGCAGCCAAGACATGGCACGCGGAGTTGGGAAGAAGACGGCTTTTTAAACACGCGTCTGTCGAGGCTGGGGCGGTACCCACCTGTATCTCCAGCTGCTGTACCACTTGCATCTGGACTCGACACTGGGCCGTGCTTCGGTCGTCAAGTGCATGTTCTGTATTGAGGTGTCTGGGGAGAAGAACGCGGGGGTTTACGCCTGGACGCGCCTGAAACGCGGCCCGTGCCGGGGATGCTCCGGCGCTGCTGCCCAAAGCGCAACGAGCAGAAGGGAAACCGAGGCATGAAGGCAGCCAAGCAAACTGGGCTGTGCCTCTGCCTCGAACCTGGGCCGGAGGGTGGCATACGACCCACGGCGTTTAGGAGCAGCCACCGGTTGATGGGAAGTCCTTGAGAAGGCGACTGGCAGGAGGTGCCCAGGAGGACCTGAGGAGCAGGTTTCCAGGACAAAGGCAGCATTATGGAGGTTACTCACACCCGCTAAGGAAATCCCCGAAGGCAGAAGGTGGCATTTCCAGGGTGCTCCTCATCCTACCGCTTTCATACTTTAAGTTTATATGGCACTTTGCGTTTACAAAGCACAAGGACCTTTGGTCCTTGCAGCCCTCCCTCCTTCTCGGGGAGGGGAAGGGCTCCTGGGAGAGACAAGCGGCCGGTGGCGGGGACATTGCTTGCCGCGGAGCCAGGGACACCCCAGCATCCCCCTACGGGGGTCCTTGTCCCTGAACCCAACAAATCCCTGGGATGCACCCAGCCCTGGAGATTTTGCATGGCCGGGTTGGGGGGGGGGGGCGGTGCAAATCCGAGGGGTCCTCACCGGAGGATTGGGACAGGTCGGTGCGGGGATGCCAGGCGGTAGGGCAAACCACGCCAGGGCTGCCCCAGGAACACCTCAAAAGGTGGCATCCGATGCTGGGAAACACGCAAATATCCCAGGACCACGGACCAACGCTCTCAGAACCAAGACTGAGATGTTTTTGCTGAGACATCCCAGGAGAAGGTGCCTCAGGAGTACCTACCCTCATTCCGGACACGGAAGACGGGAGGGAGAGACTCCGGGCGGGAGTCTCCCCCGGCTGTTTGCGACAGACTTTCAGCCCCAACGTGCACAAACAAGTTAAGTAACTGGGACCAGCTGCCAAGCCCGTCTGTGAGCAAGCCCCGCCGGTGTCTCAGCCCTGTTTCGCAGAGCTGCGGCTGGACTGAGCCGCTCGGCTGGACCGAGGGCATGGCCATTTCTCCAGGGAAAAGCTATGGAGAGCCTAGGGTGGGCTGAGTGGGAACGGAGATGTCTCCCACCACCCCTCACAGGCTTTTATAAACCACTGCGCAAAGGATGTACTGCCCCTTCGCGGCCCAGCGCCGAGGCTTTCCGAGCGGCTCCGTGGAGGTGATGCTCAGGGGAGGCTCAAGGCCAGGCCCACGCTGCAGCTGGGACCCTGCAAGGCTCTCCCGGCACCGCCACCCAGCCCTGGCCATCCCCTGCCAACCCCAGCTCCAGCTTCCAAACTGGAGCTTGCTCATCTGCCCCGTGCCATGGAAACATGCCCGGAGAGGCGGGGGGAGATGCCTTATTTAGGTTCACCCCGTGAGTCAGATGCGGAGAAAGGAGGACGTAGGAGCCTGACCCACTCACTCGCTCCATCGCCACCAGGCAATGCCTCCCTGGCCTCGCCAGGCGGCCTTCGCACCTCCTCATCCCCCTCCTCATCCCCCTCCTCCTCTACAAGGCCTCTGCCCGGCTCCTTCCCTGGGAACGAGGAGGCCGGTGCGGTCCGAGGGATGCTCCTGCCGGAGCCGATCCCGAATGCATGGCAGTGGACAGGATGGGTTTGTAAAAACCTCAAACCTTGCCGACGGAGAGCAAAGCGCGCACGCCAAGCAGACAGCCGGAGAGGCGGTGGGGGAAGGAGCAAGCAAGCCCGTCAGTTCCTTCTGATGTCTTTGCTAAAAATCCCGGCTACAAAGAGATCTAATTGCAAATGAACTAATTAAGTAAACCTCTGACGAAGCGTGAAAACAATTTGTTTGACCCTGACGCTAGCAGAGGGCTCTTCGACAGCGGAGTTAATCAGTCAGCGCCGGAGCCCACAAGCAGTGTCAGCGGCTGCCGCGCTGCCATCTGCTCCCTCCCCTCCGCGCGCCCCCCAGGAGCGGAGCTGCTCCCCTCGCCTGCTGCCCGCTCCTGCCCGCTGCACGGGGTCTGCTCTCCTCCAGCAACAACCCCTGGTGTGCTTTCTCCTTTTGCACGGGGCCCCAGGCACACACACTTTGGGGTGTCCAGACTTACTTCCAGCCCCGTGCTGTCCTGGCCCGAGAGTGTGGGCTCTGGTAAAACCCCCCCCAAAAAAGGGGGAGCACTTACTTGACAAACTGTCCCAAGTCCTCACAGAGGGTTTCGCAGCCGGGCCACTTGCACTCTCCGTGGCCGTAGAGCGGGTGGGAGCCGGGAGTCTCTTCGTGGGAAGAGCTGCAGAAGAGGGAAAGGGACCGTCAAGATGGGGCAGCCGGGATGCTCCAGCGTTCCCGTGCACGGGATCGGCCCTCGGGGACCCACAGGAGATGCTGCAGCGATGGCTCCCTGCCCTCCATGGGCACACAGCCCCCCTGGCCCCGCTGCCAGCCCTGCGGGTGATGGATCCCAGCCCCTTCCACCTCTCCAGGGATAAAAGCACCAAGTGCCAGGGCCCGAGGCGGCTCTACCTGTCCCTTCTCGGCGTGTGCATGGTGCTCTGTCCATTGGGCAGAGGGTGATGGGAAATGGGAGGCGAGACCTTGGCGGCAGAAAACGAGGTAGAGTTGGAGGTGTTGGTGGTGAGGTCGAGGCCTTCTTGCTTAATGCTGTCCTCCACGGGCTGGGCGGCCGTGACCTCCTTCCAGAGCTGCTGGAGGTCCGAGGGGCACACAGCTACGGCACGGGGAGAAAGCGCCCGCTGTCAGCGGGGAGAAGGAGCAGCCCCCGCTGGCACCCACACGCCAAGCTGGCTCGGGACCCCACGGGCTCCCTCCCTGCTCCAGCCAGCACGGCTGGGTTCCTGGACCATGCACTGGGAAATCATCGCTCGGAGCCGGGCACAGCCCTCTGTGCCAGCAGCTGGCAGGGGAGGCTCCACGGCCCCATTGGGAACCCAAAACCAAGCCATCCGAGGCACCCAGGGAGCCCCACGAGCTGCCCTTGGAGGGGAGGAGACCCCTGCATCCTGGTACCCCTCTGCAAGAGGAAGCTGGGGGCCCAATCCTGCGCACAACCCAGCTCAAACTCTCCCAAGCTGCTCCGGCCGTTAACGCCCAAACTTTAGAGGGGTGCATCAGGTAAAGCAACGCCCCCCCAGCCCCCTCCCCAGCCCTCCCTTGCCTGGAGCGAGGACAAACAGCAGCTGTGGGGTCCCCCACCGCGCTCCCCACCCCGGGCAGGGGTCCCTTACCTTGGGGCAGGGTCTGCAGGGGCACGGTGCCCTGTCCCGGCGGGAGGCTCACCAGCCCCTGGCGCTGCAGGTTTAACAGGTGCTGCTGCTGGAGCTGCTGCATCTGCAGGAGCTGCTGCTGGAAGGCCAGCTGCTTGTTCCCTAACGGCTGCCGGGAGACAAAAGGGAGAAATCAAAGCGCGTTATTTCCAGCCTTGCAGCAGAAGCCTCGCAGGGAAGGCAGCGGCAGCGACGGATGCCCGCAGCGGCGGTACCGTGGCCGTGCGTCCCTCCGTCCTCAGCTTGTGGCTGAGCTGGACGGTGGCTTTGATCTATGGGAAGAGGAGGGGAAGGAAAGGAAAGGAGAAGGGAAAAATAAAGCATGGAAAAGAGAGGGAGCGAGCAGAGCTGGCGGCTTGTTAGGAGCAGAGACCCAGCTCTGCCTGCGAGGTGGGCGAACACCGCGGGGTCCCACGGGAGGAGGCTGAGCCACTGGGCAAGGTCGCACGGGTAGAGAGCATCACAGAAGGAAATGGGGCTGCCAGCACCCAAAAGGCATCCTAAGACTGCACAGATGCACAACACCATCCTTTAAACAGGAAAACAGTCTCTATTTGTCAAAAATGACCATTATGGGGAGCAGAAAACAACTGTGCATGGGGGAGCAGGCACCCAGCGCTCCCGGCCCCCAGGCACCGGCACCGTGCCCCCACCCCGGCCACGAGCATCCCCCAGGTAGGCGACTCTTCCACCCGTCCCCACGAGCCGGCCGCGCTCTGAGCGCCACATCCAGTCCTAAACTAGTTAGGCAGGACGGGTCCCCGGGGAGGCACCAAGAAATCCATGAGAATTAACTGAAGGGGAGAGAATTCAATTAGGGATGGGGACAGGCAGCTGCTAATCCGAGCCGGCCACGGAAGGGGAGCTGCCCCCAGCCTGCCCGGCCTCATTAGCGGGGCAGGCGTCTCCGTAACCCCTTGAACCCCTCTGTTTGCACAGACGTTGTTTGCGGGATGCGAGGAGCCGGGCTGGCAGGCAGCGCGAGCCGGCGTCGGCCAGCCCCAGCAGCAGCTCGGCCCCTCTGTTATCCGGAGCACGGGAAGTGCCCGGTCCCCTCTCGGCACAGCAAGCCCCTGCCTTGGCAAAACCCACCAGCCGAGCCCGTGCTGCGGCGTTTCCCCCTGATCTCACTGCGCTCCTGAGCGGGGGCACTTTGCAGCCCCATTGCCCAAAAAGATGTATTTTCACCTCCACGTTCTTGCTGACGAGCACAAGAGCTTTGCAATAGGAAACGTCCCCCTTTTTTTTTTTAATCTGCTGGCAGGGTCTGAGCATCGCAGGGATGCCAGGGATGTGGCACAGCCCCACCTCGCTCTCTCCATGATCCCCGAGGCCACATCTCGTGCTCTGCTGAGCAGGGAACGGCAGACAGACTCTCCCTGGCAAACCCAGCTCACAGCTTAGTTCGGAAGCAGCACGTGCTGCCGTACCCGAAGCAGCGCCCCGGGCCCCGCGGGATGCAGGCTGTCCCCCGCAGACACCGCCGATGCTCGGCCAGGGCTTTGTGAAACGCAGGGCAAGGTCGGGCTCCAGGCACTGCCTTGCAAAATTCTTGTGATCTGCAACTGCAAGTCCTGTCTAGGGCACAGAGAGAGTTCAAATCTGGTTTCTCAGCCTCCAAGGGATGTGCAGACTCCTCCCTGTCCTCTCCACCTCTTGGCCACTGCAGAATTGGCTCCCAGAGTCAAGTCCGGATCCTCTCTGGCTTTGCTTCAGTCCTGCACCTCCAACATTTGAAGATAAAGGCGCAAATCTAAGCAATTCCCACCCAGCAAAGAGAAATCCCCGCGCTCACCCCTGCTCCTGGAGCACGGTGCTGAGCCAGGAGGGCTCCAGGCCAAGGGACCAGGGGAGACCATGGACGGCTAGGACCACGATGGAGGAAAAAAGGCAGGACCAGGCTGTGCGCCCGAGGGTCTTAACAGAGGCAGCGCTGCCCCCAACAGTGTCCCGGTCCCCTCCAAGGGGAAGCTCTGCCACCGCGTGGGACAGACACGCATGTCCTCGCCTGGGTTAGAAACTGGAACTGGGATGGGATGGGATGGGATGGGCTGGGCTTCTCCTCCTCTTCCCGGCTCTGCCACCGCCCTCCCCGGGGGCCCTGGGACAAGCCCAGGCTCTGCGCGAACACAGCCTCATTCATGGCACTTCCAGGCTGCGGCGCAGGAGGAAATTGGGAGCGGATGAAGTCACGCAGATCCTCAGGGCACGTCGCCTGCGCCTCGTAACCCAGCTGGGCTCTCCCGACCTGGCTTCACCGGAGACGCGCGGCCGGCACAGTCAGACCCCCAACCAACGTGTGGTTCTGGCAGGGACAACGCTGACCGTGTTGAACCTGGACCTTTACGCACTTCAAATCCACGTGCGCGTCCTTCCAGCTTCACCAGAGCAAGGACCGGCCTCGGGAACATGAGTCCTGGTTCCCATCGGATGCACAAACACCCAGCCTAAGCCAAAACAAAGTCCACTTTCTCCCTGGGGAAACCAGTTTGCACCGCAGAGCCAACAAACGGCACGGGCTCAAAACCACTGGTGACCCACGGGCAGACCCCCCAACAGCACCCACCGGCCCGGCGGCTCCAAGTCAGGTCCTGGAGAAAGCACGGCGGTGAGAGCCTGAATTTCAGCCCCCCCAGCACCCACCGCAGGAGGCTGCTCTGCGTTTGGCCCCCACGCTCCCCTAAATCCCAGCCCCAGCGCCCGTCCCGGCGCGGGGGCTCGGGGTCCGGCGCGTCGCCTGCGCTCGGCGTACATTAGACGCAGATGACTGGGTGCAGCTAGCGGGGTAAGAGCCGCCGTCACTTTGATTTATGAGCACATCAGGAGGAGTTTCGGCGTGACACGCGGGACTGACAGGAGCAGTTCATTAAGCTGACACTGAGGTTAGGCAGCAGGCAGCCCCCTCCGCGTCACCCCCCTCCCCTGCCCCACCGGACTCCGGAGAGGGACAAACCCCCTCCTCAGCAGCTCTGGGGGCACATGGAGACCCCCGGGGGATATTGGGGTCTCCACACCCAGGCGCTACTTGCAGCAGCTGGGCTTGGGGAGGCAAAGCGGCCAGGAAAGAGCGGGATGGCAGACACCGGCTTCGCTGCCGCGTGCTACGAGGGCGAGGGGCTGCCCGGCGTGGTCCCAGCCCTGCGCAGCAGCTCCTCGCTCCCCCCACGCCCAGGATGCTGCTGGGAGCTGGGGGTTCGCCCTTACACCCTAACGCAAGAAAACGTGCTGGGATGGGCTGGGATGTGCTGCAGCTCAGCCCCATCCCAGTGGGATGCACGGACGCATGGATCAGCCCTTCCTCACGCTCCCGCCACGGCGCAGCTCCTTGCAGACCGCGGACACAGAGCATCCCCCGCATCCTCTGGGACAGGATGCTGCCGCCAGGCGCTTCCGACACGTTTCCATCCTCCATGCTCTCTCTTTTCCTGCTCTCCCCTTCCCCGCGCCCGTCGGGGGGTCTCCAGCCGCCCCATTCCTCCTGGGGAGATCTGAGCCGCTCCTCGAGATGCTGCTACCTGCTCCCGGCACGGCGGCGGCACAAAGCCGTTCCCACCTGCTGCTCCCCCTCCGCGCTCGCAGACGAGCCGCTGGCTTACAATCACACCCAGGCGAGCCCTTGAAATCAAGCAGAGGGAAAGCAGAAGGGCTCTCGGTTTACAAACCTTCCAGCGCAGCCGTCATTAAATATCGCCGGAGATTTCCATGAAGGAGCCGACGGCGGCCAAGAGCGGCTCTGCGGCAGCATCCCAGACACGCCAGCTATTCCCCGCGCCGTCGGGGGAAGCAACGGCATTGCCGGTCCCGGCAGGCGCGTGCTGCTGCCCTGACACAGGCTTTATTAACAGCAGCTGCCCAAATTCACAGAGCGAAGCTGATCCCACAAAGCCCGGTCAGGGTTTTGGGGAGGGGAAACTACTTGTGGGGACCCTCTTGCTGTTTTTCGGGGCTGCCAGGAGCTGGACACGCATCCCTTCAGCAGCCCCTTCCCCCCGCTGGCCACTCAGACTTTCTTCGCAGATAAATTTCTCATCTCCTCTGTACCATTTAATTAAAAGTTAACACGCGCTTTTTAAACCAGGAGCCCGCTACGCGAGCCTTTTGTTAGGGCTTAATTATATATCCGTTTGTGGCTGCAATATAACATCGCCACGGCCAAGAGGAAAGTCCTTGAGGAAAGCTCAGATTTATGCCTCCCCCGTTCCTGGAGCACAAGCAGCTACTCCAGCTCCCGGAGATGGCTCCGATAAAGCCTGACCCCCACGCACGCTGCGTAAATATGCCGACACCCCACCGTGAAAGCCCGGGGTCAAAGTCTATTGAAGGCTCGAGAGGACGCCGGCCCGACCCCGAGCCGCGCGAGCCACCCGATTCCCCCTGCGCCGGGGCATCCAGCCCCCGCTGCAGCGCAGGCTGGGCTTAAACGCTTTCTCCTTCAAAAGAAAGCTGAGTTTTTCGGTGCTGAGAGTTGATGGGCGTGGATCAGGGCGGTGGATTTTGGGAGGGGTGATTGCAAGGAACAGCCCCAGCATCCCATCCCTCTGCTTCCCGCTGGTGCTGGGCAGAGGACAGGGACCGAGTGGCACCGTGTGCCACGCAAAATCCCCCCACGGGCACCGATCTGGGGGCAAAAACATATAAGGAAGGGAGGAAAAGGAGGAAATCGACTCCTAGCCTCTGTGTGACCGGCACATCCCCAAAATCGAGCGCTGCTGATACAGCCGCACCACCTTGGAGTGCGTTACTACGGGAAGGGACAGGAAAACCTGTTTGGCAAAGGGAGTCACACGCGATTGATGCAATCACACCGGCATAAATACTTCACCACCACGCACCCACCTCCCCAGCAAAGGGCCCACCGCCGCCGACCCGGTCACGGGGGGCTGACAGCGTCCCCTTGCCTCGGTGTCTCCCGTTGGAAAAGCCCGTTGCCGGCACCGCTGCCATTTCACGCGGCGCTTGGGTTTTGCAGAACCGCCTTTCCTGGCAGGAAAAGCCCTGCTTCGGGTTCCCACCTGCCTGCTTGCCAGGGTGCTGCCGTGCCAGCTCAACAGGACTGGGCTGCCCGACCCGAGCCGTGCCGAGAGCCTGGCAGGGCCAGCGCGCGGGGCAAGGCCTGAGTCGAGCCTCCTCGGCTTCCCGCTGAGGGGAGGATTTGGAAAGCCCTCGCCCTGTGCCCGCGGGGCAGCGACTCGCCCCTCTCGCCAGGGAGGGTCCGGCAGCTCCGCCGAAGCTGCCAGCCCACTCCCACCTCGCAGTTTCCAGATGCGCCGACAAGGACGCGGGCGCCGAGAACGACGCAGCTCGGTGCACGTGCCACATCACAGATAGGGAGGAGGAGGAACTCCCAGCAGCCGGACCAGCCGCCCTGGCACCCCCCAGGAGCAGGATATGCTCCCGTCTCCCATCCCTGCTGGCTTCCAGCCGGCTGCCCTGGGTGCTGGGATCCATGCACGCCTTGTTTTCGCCGGTCCCCCTTTTATTCGCTGCCAGATCTGATGGCCCAGAACCCATCCGCGTGAGCTCACCTCTTTGGGTTGCTGCTTTCCGGCTTGCTGCTGCGTCAATAGCTGCAGGTGAAGCTGCTCCTGTTGCTTCTTGTAGTATTCCTGCAACTGGGAGGGATGGGAAGGGAGAGAGCAGCTCGGATTAGCAGCAGAAACACCCCGTTCGCATCTCCCCAGCACCGGGCTTTGCCACAGCTCCTGGCACCGTGCCGTCAGGGCAGGCTCTTGGCTGCGGGTTAAGAGGGAAAAAACGCCCGCGGATGGAGTCAGGGCTGCGGAAAAAACCTTGGGCACACACTCCTAAGGGCTCCGGATCGCCACAGCGAGTAAAATCCCAATGCCAAACCTGACGGTCGTTTCAATGCCAACCAGTCGCCCTGGCTGTCTGGCACCAGCTGGGTCTGCGAGCCAACACCTTGCCTGGTACCGGGACGGAATGGTCACAACCCCCCCCGCCCAGGCTCAGGAATTTCTGTGCATCCTGGGATTTTGCAGCTGCGCTCGGAGTGGTTTGTTCAATGAGGGAATACGAAATGCAAGAGGTGGGTGAGCCCCTGGAGAGAAGCTCCGGCACATAACGCTGTGTTTCAGCAGCGGAGAAACCCCATTTTGGGCACGGTGGGACCCCCGAACACCCCTGGCAAGCGCTGCGAGAGCTGAGGGGCTCCCAGCGGCCACGGCCCCGCTCTGGCCGGTGCAACCCTGCGAGCGCCGAGGGCTCGGACCCGCATCCCCCTTCATGGGCACCACGCGGGCAACCTGGCTCCTCGCAGCACCCCAGTCAAACCAGGGAGTTTTGCTGGGCCAGTAAAATGGAGAAAAACACCCCGGCCCCACGATGAGCTGCCAGAGAGGGTCCCAGTTAGCAGGAGGCAGCGCTGGGACCTGCCGGCGTTGCCGCCGGCTCTCGCCCTGGCCCCTAAATAAACTGTTGGTGATGGATTTGCTGCATGTACTGGGGGGGGCCAGAGGCACGGGGAGGTCAGCGAGACCCGACAGCCCCCTCCCAGGCAGCCGGTACCCCTCGCGCAGGGGCGACGGCGGCTGAGGAATGCCCCTTTGGATGCCGGGAAGCCTTTATCAGCTCGGGGCTGACAGCGCTGACAGCAGCAACTTTGCTTTTTCTGTCGGCGAACAGGTTTGGAAAGCCTGGGTGTTTACCCGAAAGCCAATCAAAGCCAGGTCTCTGCATCACGGCGGAGCGCGGCGGCGGGAACATTGGGTCAGGGGTGAGAGGTGTGATGTTTGGTTTTCTTCTGGTGGAGAATGCGAGCTATTCCGGCCTGGGTTGTTTAATTTGCAGTCAAACGTGTTTCTTTATCCGGCTCCAAAGAGGCTCGGAGAAGGACCCACCCAGCGCAGTGTTTACCCTTTGTTCTTTCCCTGGGGCCAACCTTGAATCCTTATCGGCCTATTTGGAGTAAACAGGTACTGCAGGCAGGAGGAAGGGTGTGGAGGATGCTTGTGGGATTTCTCCTTCTCTCCCTCCCGCCGGCGGGAGGTGTTTACCCAAGCAGACCTGTTTTGTTTCGGAGCTGAGGTTTGTTTTTTTGGTTGTTTTTTTTTTTTTTTAATTCTCCTCCTTTTTCTTCCCTCCCTGTACATTTCACATTTGATGGAACGCTCCGGAAAAGTCGAGCGGGGCCGTGAGAAACAAACCCACGCGCTCAGGGGCTGGAGCTGGACCCAGGCACCTGCCCCAAAGCCCAGATAGCGGCCGCGGGGGCTCTGCTTGGGCTCCACGGAGCCAAAAGTATCCACCCCAGCACCAATCCACCCCCATGAGCCAGCCAGCCCCAAACCAGTCTTTGTGGGGGAGCTTTTTGGGCTTTAAGACCCTGATTCACAGCGGCAGCGTCCGGCTTTGCCGGCATCGTTAGCACCCGCAGCTCTTGGTGCTGGATGCGCTAGGATTTCCCAAGGAAATAGAGAGGGAACGCAGGAGCCCAAGGAGGAAAGGACCCATCCGCCTGCCCCCAACAAGCTCCAGCGTTCCCAGGCACCAGTGAGAAACGGCTCGGCCGCCCCCAGCGCCGGACCCGCGTTACCTGTTGCAGCATTATCGCCTGCTGCTGCTGCAGGAGGGCCTGGAGCTGGGGCGGCGAGAGGATCTGCTGCATCTGCTGCGGCGTGATCATCTGCGGGGACATCATGGCCACGGACACAGGGACCTGCAGAGAGGAAGGACGCGTCACGACTCCCAATTCCAACCTTGGAAAACCCTCCCCCAGATGCCAACAGCCTGCGAGTGCCTCCCACCCCCTGGCTCTCCCGGGGCACCATCCGTACCCCCCATCCTCGTGTCACCTTGGGGTGAAGCCCTTGGCCACCGCTCGCTCTGTCCTGGCACGCCAAGGCCACCGCTGGGGACACAGCCACGGCAGGGAGATGCCCCATGGTGCAGCCAGCACTGGGGCCAAGATTCCTAAATCTCGAGGTTCCCTTCACTGGAAGGCAGGATGCTCTCTGCCCACGGGGTCTTCATTAAACGCAATTTAGCCAGGGGAATTGGGCACCGAGAGGAGCCATCGTGGCAGCCAGCTCCCAACCACAGCACCATCCCCTCCTGCGAGCACAGGAAAGGACTGCTCCTTCCCTCGGGGTCCGGGAGGAGGGAAACACCAAGGGAAGTGGGGAAGATACCAATCACCCAAATAACTTTGCACAGCAGAGCACGGAGGAAGAGGTTACCGGGTTCTCCACAGGCACATCAAAGCTTTACCTCCAGTTGACACCAGTAACTCACGTAATTACCGTGTCAAGTGCAGGGAGGGCTAAGCAAACCTGCCAGCCCCTGCCTCTGGTTATCACAACACGGGTCCACGCCGCCACAGCACAGCGCCGGAGAAGGTGTCGGTGACGGATCCCAGCCCCACCAGTCCTGCCCAGGTGGAACCGTGGCCATCAAGAGCTGCCTCGTCCAGCCCAGCCCGGCGCCCTTCCCAAGGCTCTGGGCAGGGTTATGGCTCTGCTGTGATTTAATAACCCTTCCTGGCTGCTCCTTTTTCCAAGGAAAGGAGATGACCGCTGCCGGTCGGGAGCAGGAGGGCTGGTGAGCCACCAGCAGCCTCCTGCCCGCCCTTGCCCACAGCCTCGGGCTCTTCGAGGGGATCCCGTGAGGAAGCAACTCCTCGGCACACGGGATGCAGCAGAGCCCGAGCCAGGCTCCCCGTGCAAGCCAAGGCCCCAGTTTTGACCCAAAGTAGATGACTTCTCATCCCCTCAACTCCAGTCTTGGGACCTCGGAGACCAAAGGACAGAGAAACAAAGCAACCGGCTTTAGGACACCCAGCAAAGTCCAAATGAGAGCCCGGTCCCTGCCACCCCTCCTCCCCAGGACCCCCAGCGATGCTCAGACTCCCCAGTCTGGACGTGCTGCCCACCCTGGGGGCTGCATCCCCCTTCCAGCCATTCCAGCGGGACATTGAGCGGGGAGGGGGACACCGGGGGTGGCCCCATGCAGTCCCTCCCGTCCCATCCGTGGCGAGCGTCCGGCCGGGCTGGAACGTGCTGACCTTCAAGGGAGATTGCAACGGCTTATCTGTTTATCCAGGCATTTTGCTGGAGGGAGGTGTTGGGAGCGGGCCGAGTTTCATTTTTGGCCGGCGATCTCCCCTCCTCAAGCTGCCTTCGTGTCCGACTTATTCATGAATTCCTGCGCGTTCCCACCTGAGGGCTGCTGCTGGGCGCCTGCGCCGGCTCGGGACGCGGGAGCATCCCCAGCACAGAGAGCCAGGAGAATCCCAAACACCTTCCGCAGCACCGGCGCCGCCGCGGAGCCGCCGTTTCGCCGGTCAGGTGCTCGCAGGCAGCTGCGCGAAGCCCTCGGCGAACATCTGGGAAGGAGGGAAGCTCGCGAGGCCGGCAAGACGAAGAGCCCCGCTCGCCGGGAGCTAAGCATCCTGCTAATTTCCCTTTGCCAATTCATCAGCCGGCAACGTGCTCGGAATGAGAGCCCCTAATTAATTGCTCATCCGCATCCCCCCCCAATGCGGGCGGCCTCCCCGCCCCCACCGCTGCCGCGCGGCCTCTCATACACGTTCGCTGGCATTTTCAAATTGGAGGCATCCTAATTACCGGAGAGTTATAACACCTTCCATTTCTTGCCCAGCGGACTGACACCCTGTCAAGAGCAAAGAGAATTGCCAGAGGTTTTGACAACACTAATTGCCCCTATAATCTAAAAACACAAAGGAGAGGCGATTAGTCGAGAGGGGCCCAGCTCTCGATCCGACACGAGGTTTTCACAACGTTACAAGAAAACAAAAGCGACGCTTTTTAGAGTTTGATGGCTGCTAACAAAAGCAGAATTATATTTTCATACAACCTTTATCTGCATTAAATGGCTTTTTTTTTTTTTTTTTTCTTCCGCGCTCGGATGCGGAGCTGACTCGGGGAAATGGCGGTGCCTTCGCGAAGGGGGTGAGGTGCGAACGGGGCGAACTGCTGCTGGCTCTCACGACGGGCGTCCAGAGCCTCCCCAAGCCTCGATGGACAGCGAAGCCGCACGAAGAATTTCCCTCCAGCCTGGAAAAACGTCTCCCAGCTAAGGTTTCCAGGGAAAATAGGAACTTTCTTTGGTGAAAGAGGAAATTCCGATACACAGAAAGTTTTGCTCCCGCTGCGGCCATTCATCACGCGCACCGGGGAGGCTGCCGCCGGCTCGACCCCGGCGCGGGGCGGCAAACCAAGGTGCTGTGCTTCTCCGCCCCGCGCTCCGGTGACAGCCCCAGCTGCCTCTGCCGGGACGGCGGCAGCTGCTGTCCCAACAAAACGAGATGGGGATGGAAATGTCCACCCCTGCGCCGTGGGGGCACCCACCGGCAGCCGGGCTGCTAACGGGGAGGGGGCCGGCGTGGCACGGCGTCCCGGGACGCCGAGGAGCACGGTTCAGCCCCTTCACCTGCAGCCACCGCCGGCGTGCCAGCTTCCCTGTGCCAGGCCAGCCTGGCATCCCCGGATAACGGGGTGGCTTTGGGCAACTGCCACCTCAAAAGCTCGGATCCAGGCAGCCGCGAGGGCTGACACCGCAAGCGAGAGCCAAACGGCATCGTGCCCACCTGCCTCCCCTCCATCCCGTCCGCCCAGCCGCGAAGTCCCTTGCCCAGGTGCCCAAGCAGCCAGGAACCCTCCTCGCACACGGGCGGTCGCACCGCGCCCACCAAATCCCTCGGGAGGCGAGTCCCGGCAGCCGGCCCCGCCGCAGCGGCTGGTCCCCGGCCGGTGCGTCACGAGCTGGCATCTGCCAGACACCGACTCGGGAAGGGTTTGACTCACTCCTTGGCCGCCTGCCACTCCGCAAAACTGCTTACTAACAGCTCCGGCTGCCTCCCAGAAAGCCCCGGCGCTGCGGCTCCGACCGGCCAGCGGGATCTCGAGGGGGCGATTTTCCAGGCGGTCCCAGATGGAATCCCCCCCGCGCCAGAGGACGGGGCGGGTGCGGATCATCAGGCGGCGGGCGGAAAACGAGACGGGTATCACGGGGGAAACTCTGCGCTCGGCGTCAGCGCGGAGCAGCTCTGCCAAAGCCGGCTGAGCGAAACAGGATTTGGCCGGGCGTAACGCAGCAGGATGGGGGAGCAATGCTTTTATTTAAATTTTTTCCCAGTTTTTTTTTTTTTTTTCTTTACGGGAAGCAGGCTGTGACTCCCAGCCACGAGGCAGAGCGGGGAAAGCCGCGGCCCGCCGGCCGGTCTTGGCTCTGGGCGCTGCGGGGCTGCCATCAGAGGGACGGCCGCCCTCCTGACCCCCCAGCAGCTGGCTTGGCACAGCTGGAGAGTCGGGACGTCCCCCGTCAGCCCGGGGCGTGCGAGCAAGCCCGGCGGTTTTGCTCAGCCCCAAAGCATCCCTGCACTGACCTTCACCTCCCGGCCAAGCCGTCACCCACGCCGGGAGGTTGCCACAGAAGCCGCCGCCGGTCCCTAAAACCACACACCCAAGCTCCCGCGCCCAGGGCGGGCGCAGCCCAGACCTCATCCCAACCCCATCCCCACGGACCTGGGGGGGCTCTGGGACCATCGGGGTGAGCAAACCTCTCCCGACGGTGGGCGCACGCCAGCTCCCTGGGCTGTTCCGCGCTTCCCGCAGAGCCCTAGGCGCTGCGCATCCTTGTCTCTGATCTAATCTCGGGTTTTAAATCCCAATTAAAAACAACAGCAAACATGTTTGCTCTGTTTTTCTTTTTTTTTTAGACCCTTTTCAATTCCAAAACCAACAGAAACAGACCGAGGAGGTCGGGAGCGGGGAACAACCACCACTAAGAGCAGCTTCGGGGCTGCTGGTTTTAGGGGCAGGGGGTGAGCAAATTGCCCCCCCAGAGCACCCACTTCTCTCTGGGGAAGAGCAAACCTTTCCCTTCGAGCACGACCAAAGCACGCAGGCGCATCGACGCGTCCCCTCCTGCTCTCAGCATCCCCGGGCAAGCTCCGAGATCCAGCTGGCTCGGAGCGTCTGCAAGAGCTTCAACCGCCCGGGGCTGGGCAGCGATGCCGCTCACGTCGGCGTAACCCTGGCCGCAGTTTAATACACCCTGATGGGTGGCACTGGGCCACCCAAACGCTGCTCTACCCCCTTCTCCGCTCGCACCACGCTGCGTCTGGACCTTTCCAAGACGGGACAGGGACGACGGACCAAAATCTCCCCAGGGTCAGAGGGGAAACTCAACCCAGATCTGCAAGGGAGCTCCGGGCTGGGTTTTACGGCTGTGGGGTTATTTTACGGACACTTCGAGCAGCCGTAGCACCAAAGGCGCAATCGCCCCGGGTGGTGGTGGCAGGAGGGCAGCAGCACGGGGCGAGCAAGCAGGCAGGTGCATGGAGGACAACCAGCGTCTGGGGTTGGAATCAGGAGGAGAAACGCGTTCAACCCAACGCGCATCCTCCCGCCGAACCGGGCCGTGAGTCGCTGGAAGCTGAAAGGGAGCCGGGCCGGGGGATGCTGGCGGCCGCGGCCTGGGGTGAGCTGCCGTCCCCGAGCATCGCCCGGGCAGGATCCGTGGCAGGAAGCATCTCCTGCGTGAGCACGGGGCGCTGGCACGGCTCGTCACGCCAGCGATTTCATTGCAAATCAACTCCTTTGCTGCCCCGTTAATCCAAAACGCCGTTGCAGTGGCGGGGACGGTGACGGGGGCTGGCAGAGCTGGGGGCTCGGGGAAGCAGGAGGGGGAGCGGCGGGGGGGGGAGGAGGGACGGACGGCGGTGCCGAGAGTTCAAATGGAAAAATCTAGCGCCGCGCGAGCCAAGACGGACGGGCTGCTGTGTTTTTTCCTAGAGAGGGAACGCAGAAGGGCTGGTATTGATCTGTCTTCATTACCCATTTCACTCAAGTTTCAAATCAACAAAACACACTTTTCCGCTCCGCTGCCCTCCGCGCCGCTGCAGACAAAAGAAAAGCAATTTTCCCCCAGTTTGCTCCAAACTCCTCTCCCCTTCCCTCAGCGCCCTTCAGCCCCTCTCCCGTTTCAGAGGCTTTTTAACCTCGGCCAGTTGGCTCCCGCCAGAGGCTGGGAGACCCCCGGCTCCAGCGGCCGAGCTGGGGAAGGGACCCTAAAAAAGGCACCCTGTGATGGAGCGATGCCTCCAGAATTCCCCAGCACCAAAACCAGAGGGTGCTGCCTTTCCAAACACGCTCCGGCGCCTGGTGCCATGGGCTTTTCTGAATACTGGCTCCAGCATCTCCCCGTGCTGGCAGGATCCCGGGGGGATCCGCTGCTCCCGACCAGCGCCCTGCGGACCGTTTGCAGCACGAGTCCTCAAACGCGACGCTTTGTCAGCCAAGTTCCTACTAGTTTTAAAACTGCAAAGAAAGAAAACCATTTTAAAACGCTCCAGGGTGGGTTTTTTCCAGCGTTTTTTTAGACGCAGCTGTAATTCGAGCGTCAGCTTGTGAGGCTCTCCACGCACAGCTACACCTCCAGGCATCTGGGGAGAGGGTTCATACTCCAAAAAATCCCCCCCCCCCGAGATCCCTATCGAGCCCAGCAGCTCCCTGTTTGTTTTTAAGAGCACGCTGTTGCCGCCGGTCATTAATATTCCCGCTGGCTTGGTGCCCCATCGGCGTCCCGCTCCCGTCAGCAAGGTGGCAGGGAGCGGCGAACGCGCGGCACCGGCGAGCACCGGGAGCTCGCAGCGCTCCCGGGATTTGGGTGCCGGGCGCCAGGCTTCTGCTCTCTCTGCGGGCGCTGGGATGCTCCCGGGGGACCCTCCTATTTGGGACGCCCACCCCTCAAATACCCGAGCAATGTGGAAATCCAGCTCCCAGCACATCCACAGGCAACGCCCGCGGGGGTCTGAGCCGGCGCATCAAGGGCACCCCCGGTTCCCAAACGCTGCAGGGGCTGCCGCACCGGGACCCAGCCTTCCTCCTCCTCCTCCTCCAGCCGTCCTGGCCAGTCTCATCGACACCGTTCTGCCGTTAGATAAACTTCCTTTCAAAGGAGTCTGCTTAATCCCCTATCTCCCCTCGGTCAGATCCCGCTCCAGCTGCCGGCCGGGCGGCGGGGGGAGGAAGAGGCCGCTCACCGCTGAGTTATGAGCTATTTCTGACTCACGTCTACAACTTTCACAAGTCCTTTTGCAACATAAAAAAAAAAAAAAAAAAAAAAAAAGGGAGGAGGGGATGAGGGAGGCAGATCCAGTCCGCTCCAAGCAAAGCCGCCGGCCAGATGGGCAGGGAGGGGAGGCGAGAGAAAACCGGAGGGATGGGGGAATGGGATGCTAAAGCGAGCGGAGCGGGGAAGCGGCGGAGGGAGCAGCAGGGGATGGGCAGGAGAAGGAGTACGGGCAGGAGAAGTATGGGCAGCAAACGCACCCACGGAGGGGAGCGAGGCGCCGGTTACCGGAATCTGACTTCACCCCTCGCTGCCTTTGTCCTTCGCAGACATTTTCCACGCACTGACTGCATTTCCTTCCTGCGAGCACCGCTGGAAAAAGCCGCTTGTTTGTGCCGCAGAAGCCCTGACTAATTCCCGCTGCTCCTGCCCTCATTCCTGGGCTCCAAGCCCACCCCAGGACCGGCAGCGCCGCGCCGGCACCGCGTCCCAGCTCGCGGAGGCGGGAGAGGGGCCGGTGATCGCCCATCCCAGCCCTGGCGCTCGCCATCCTCCCACCGCCGCACCGGCTCAGCCTGGCATAGGCAGGACCTCCAGCTCTTGAGAGCGCTTGTGCTAATTACTTTCCTTTGTTAATTAAACCCACGTGGCTCTAATAAGGTAACCTGCTGTTCTCCGATAAATTTAATTAGCCTGAAGGGAGAACCCCTCCGCACAGCTATTTAAATTGTCACTTTCCATCGCCTGGGCTTTGCCTCTTTCTGCCTCCCCCTCTCTCCAGGTTCACAACCCTCTTCTGCCCCTTTCTTGCCCATTTTCTGCCCCTTTCCTTTGTCAGAGGAGGGCAGCAGGGCAGCAAAGTGGAGGCGTCCCCCCTGCTACGGCACCCAAGGGTGCTACATCCACCCAAATCCCCATTTTCCCGCAAGCACCACAAAACCCCATCCCAGCTGGGCCTTTGTCCCGTCCCAGCGGCTGTCCCACACCGGAGGACCTGCCCTGGCTCTGGCACCGAGGGACTGTCCCTTATCCAGCCCCGCGCCCCTCTCACAGCACCCAGCAGCCATCCTGGGGTGCCCTGACCCTGGGGAACTCCGCACCTCCCGATCCGAAACGCTGTCCCAAGGTAGGGTGGCACGTGGTGACCACCTCTCCCCGGTCCTTACCCCGCCTGGAGCCAGCCCTTCCCTCCCACCACATCAGCACACAATGGAGACCACAACCCCCCTCCCCCCAAAAAAAAAAAATTCCAATAAATTTCTGGAGGTTTCCGTGGGATTTAACCCTTTGTGGGCTCCTGGTGTGCTTTATCCATCCCGAAGATGGAGGCGACGGGTGTCTGCAACAAGTGCGCTCTCCCACAGCACCGGTTTGCGGCCGAACCCATCCCGAAAAGGGGGCGATGGGGACACGCGCACGCGGCTTCGGGGGCTCACCTGCACCGCCGGCTGCTTGCCCTCGTTGCTGCTGGGGGAGCTCAGCCCCGTGGCCTGCTGCAGCAGAAACTGGCGTGCCACCTGGAGAGCCTGCGAAAGAGAGAGACAGTGGGGTGGGCAGGAGGAAGGCTGCCATCCTCCTCCTCCTCCAGCTCCTGGCCGGACTGGTTCTCCACGGGTTTGATTCATGGAGGATGCACGAGGAGGGCAGCGCTCCCCAATCCTCCCTCCCGCCACACCAGTATGACCAGTACACATCCCACAACAGACCACCGCTCTCCTTACCCCACGGGGACCTGGGGGCAATCCCATCCTCTTCCAAAAACCCCTGCCCCATCCTCAGCAAGGCACCAGCATCTTCATGTCTCTGGCAGGTTTCCACGTGCAGAGCACCAAAAAATCCCAGTCACCACCCATATTTGGGTCAGGCCAAGCGCAGGATTACAGCCTGAATTAATAATCCACAAACACATCCGTACGGAGCTGACGGTGATGCAGGAGAAATTTAGCAACTCCCACAAGCGACCAAGACAAAACCTGCTTATCTTTATGGGTGTTTGCCCAGGAAGAGTTACGGGTTTCCTTAACTCCCTTCCCAGTGTCTTGCTGGGAAGTCGCTCAACAGGCAAAAGAGGGAGAAACCAACTTAAATTGATAAAAAAACCCCTCAAAACAATTGTGGAAACATATGCAGGCATGAGGAACCATGAGTGAGCTGTGCACAGCAGCGTTGTCAGCCTGCAGAAAGTTGGTGAAATTAAGAGAAATCCTGCGAAGAGACAAGGAGGAGAGAGGAACAAGCGCAAGCGGGCTGGTCGCAGGGGAACACGGCCGAGGGCGAGCTGAAAAACGGAGCTGAGAGCCAGGAGAGAGAATAAATCCCCAACAAAACCAACCCTGTGGTACCCGCCTGCTGCTCCCGGAGCCACTTCCTCATCCACTCTTTATTTTTGCTTTTAAAGAATTTTTTTTTTTGGTACACTCCTGAACAACCAGCCCATTGTAGCCCTGCCCGCAGGACACGTTTGCGTTAGTGCCCGGCGCGGGGTCAGAGCCCGGCTCGGCGGTGCCGCCAGCGGCGCGCGGGTCCCCCTGCTTGTCGTCACCCCAGCCGTAAATCACCGCTCCGGCTTCCAGAAAAGGGCCGCTCGTTAATTCTCCGCATTTCCAGCTATAAAGAAGAAAGCCCCCAGCCCGCCCGCCGCCTTCTCCATCCCTCCCCTGCCAAACCCGGCACGGCATCGCCCACAGCGTGGACGCACCCAAATATCCCGCTCCAGCCCACTCGCTATTTATTTCACCCCCGCGAACCAAGAAGCACCCACAGCACCCTCAAACAGTTGCTCAGCAGAGCATCCGTGAAGATTCGTTACCTGTGTTTTAATTAAAAGTCCCATGTCGTGCTCCTCTCCGAGGGGCTGCTTGGGAAGAGCGTACGGGGCAGATTTAGAGCAAAGGATGTCCGAGCGGCGTCACCGCTGTTTATTCAGCGAATAAAAGCCTTCTAACCCGCTTTTTGCACGTGGAGCGGCGTTAGAAGCTCATTGGCAAAATGAGAGGTAATTTTAAAGTTGTGGCTGTTGTTTTTCTTTACAAAAATATCATTTCCTAGGAAGCAACCCCAAACCCAACAGCTGCGCCCCAGACGCAGCACACGACCCCCTCTGCCCTGCCCGTGTTTGTCACCACGTGCGTGCCTCCAGAAAGTCAAAAGCCCAGGAGTTTCGAGTCTCTGGGATCCCAGCGTTCCCCTCCCAGCACAAATTTCTGGGGCTGCACCCAGGAGCACCCAGCGCTGCCCCGCGCCCATCGCCTCTCCCCGAGCATCCCTGACCGGCTGCTGGGGACGCTCAGCCACTGCCTGACCACCAACTTGCAAACTCACTTCATCCAAACGATTCAAAAAGAAAATCCTCCAGGACAAACGTGGTAATTCGCCGCTGGGAATCGCTGACGGAATGAACCCGTGGTCCGGGTCCCGGAACCGACGCAGCCCCGGCGCACGGCGCGTTATTTCCCTGATGCGCGTCGGTAATGCGAACACAACCACCATGCGACGGTTATGACAGCTCGAGGTCTGATATTTTAATTACTTTTTGAAATGAAAACAGTAATTCCAGTTGAAAGCCAAGGCTGGAGGAACTCAAGCGACGGCTGCTCAGCACCGGCAGCTCCAAGGCACCCACCTGAGGACGGGTGCGGGACCACCGGCCGCATCCCGCGTGTGCACAGCGGCTGCCTGAGCTTTATTTATTTTTCCACGTGTCCGTTTGACAGAGGTTTGCATGGATTCGCTTTCTCCACCCGCACCTCGTGAAACTCCGCCGGCGTTTGTACGGACAGAGGTGACCCGGTGAGGCAGCCCAACAAAAATCAGCGCAGCAGGTACGGAAAATACAGGAAAGAGGGGAAAACCAGAAGAGACGTAATGCCAGTGCCCCGGCAAAGCGCTAGGCGGGACTCCTCCCAGAATCTCTCTTTCTAAACCCAAATATCGGCCGGCCCGCGGGTGCCAGCGAGACCCCAGCGCCGGGCCGGCCCAGCCCCACCGCTGACTGCCCAGCCCGCGCCGCCTCTCAGGGGGAAATTTAATTCACTCCCCGCTGGCTCTCTCACTTTGTTGTGCTCTGAAGCACGAAATTACAAGATTTACAGGAAAAAAAGAAAAAGAAAAAATGACATGGCCTTACAATCGCACGCAGGGGCGTCCCCGCCAGCGCCCCAGAGCCGCCCCCTCCCTCCCCACCACCGCTTTCGACCGAAGCCTGAGGTCAGCTCAGCCCGTGAACGAAGGATGCTCTGCCCGGCAGCGCCCGCATCTGCCAACCTGTTGCACGGCTGCACGAGGCAAGCGGAGCCCTGAGGATGGAAATTTCGGGATGCGGAGCCCCGCGTTACCTGCCGGGGTGCTGGGGGGATAAAGCCTTTCCGTAGGGATGAAGTAAGGAGGATTGGCCGCAATCCCTCCTTAGGGCTGCGGAGATGTGAAAGGAGAAGGAATTAAAAAAAAAGAAATTCTTCCCTGTAGGAGTGGATAGGCTTTCACCTCCCAGCTCTGTGAACCGGAATAAAAATGATTTTTTTAAAAAATCGTATCCTGCTGCATGGTGTTCAAGAGTCATTAGCACGTTACCCGTAATTAGGAACGAATGGGTTGTGTCAAATTCATCATGCTCGCGGATGGCTCCCTTTGATCAGCAAATTACCCCGTAAAAAAGAAGTTTGTAATGTCTCAGACACTTACACCAAGAGCTGATGCTGTTCGGCTTCGCCCTCCCCAAGAGCAGCAGCAGCGACGTTTCAGGGCTGAGGAAGAGGATGGCAACCTGGATTTTGCCGGGAGCGGCCCAAAACTACCCTGGGCTACACGGGAGCAGACAAAACATCGGTTTGGAGCGATACCCAAAGCCCCAACCCTGCTAGAGCCATGCCTGGGGTAGGAAAGCTCATACCCTGGTGGAATTTGGGTCATTAAATTATTTTAGAAGCTGTCAGCTAAAATTATTTTATTTTTGGTCGTTTCATTATTTTTATTAAGCACTAAAACTAAACTGCAAAACTGTCGTCTTGGTGCGTTTCGTGCTATTTCTCCAACGAGGCAGCACTGCAGTTCAGTATGGAGTCCACAGAATAAATAAAATACAGTCTGCAGCTACCCTGGTTTCTGTTTTTGAAGGCAACCACGAAAACCTGAAAAGTAAGTTCTTAGCACACTGGAGAAACAGCCTCTCCCAGGCTCAGCACCCCAACCCAGACGTCACCTCGGCAGCGCCTCTGCGAGCCCCACGCTGGGCTCGAGCGAGGGTTTTTGCAGCGACGCACTGAGAGATGCTGGAGGGCGTGTGCTGGGATGGGGAGGGGGTCAATAAATAAACCACGGCTGGGATCAACCCCAGCGCACGGCGAAGGCTCTGTCAGGACCAGCTCTGGGGTTTCTCCGCCACGAAACGGGGGCTCTCGGGGCACCCAGCCCGCGGGGATGCTCGCCTCTCCCCACAGACACCGAACCCCTCCGGTTCGCTGGATCCTCCTCCGAGGCAGAAGCACCTCATCCTCCAGCGGGGAAGCGGCTCGTTATCCCGGCTCCCACCCAACGGGCCTGGGGACGATCGTTAATTTTTCCCCCAAAGGCTCAGGCTCTGGCCGGAGGGACTCAGTTGGTGACGGAGGTGTCCCAGGAGGGCGGGAGGGCCAGCTTTTGGCTGCCTTCCCCGTGGCAAACAGCCCAAAGTTCCCTTTCTCCCACGGGGAACACCAGGTCCCATCCGGTCCCAGGGACGGAGGAACCCACGGAGAGGAGACAGCGGCACCCACCTCATTTAGGGGAGCTGGCTCACACTTCAGCCCCTACGTTCATCCCTCATCCCTGCCTGGTCACCTTTTTTCTCCTCAAAATCCACTCTGAGGCCTCCTGTTGTCAAACTGGGAAGAAATAGGTCAAGAGGTTCAAAAAATTTTGGCAAGGATGGAGATGTCCACGGGTCTCTCTCTGAAAGCACAAGCCCCCACCCTCCCCCCAAAAAAATCAAATAGTGCAACGGAAAATCTTGCCGAGGGTATTTTTAAACTCCCTTATTCTACCAGGTATTTCATTTTACGAGGGTGTCCTTTTTAATTACGCCCAGCGGTGCCCGGACGCTCCAGCTGCCGAAGCCAAAAGCCGCGCGCCGGCCGCCCGCCGCGCAGGGGGGAGCGGGTTCACCCGGCCCGCGATGGGAACCGCTGCCCAAAAATAGCCGAGGGATTTTCCACCTGGATGGGATCAAAGCTTTGCACGGGGTTTTAACCTCCAATAAGTGAAAAGCCACTCTAAAAATTTCATGAAACCAAGAATTTTGCCAGGAAGGGGGCAGAAAGTGGATCTATAGAGAGTCTGTATCTTCCCTTCTCCCTCCGTTCCTTTTGGAGGGTAAAGAGGTTGGGAAGGGATGAAAAAATGTTGAAAAAAAAAAAAAATATTTTTTACACTAACCTCATAAAAATGACATCGTCACATTCCAGAATTAGAGCTATTAAAACAACACACACAGGGCTATTTTTAGAGGGATATTAACGGTAAATGATGCCATATTGAGAAGCACTTCCACCCAGCCCAGCCCCGGTCTTGCTTAACCAGAACCAAATGGTTCAAAGAGATGAAAATTAACCAAAATGACACAATTCTTCGCAGGGAAAAAAAAAAAGAAAGAAAAAAAAAGTCGTTTCTACACATGGCTCTGTGCCTCTCGGCCCCAGCTGTTCGCCCTGTCGCCGCACGCGCTAACGCTCCTGGACTTTATTCCTCCGCTCTTGACTCCTCAATCCTCGCAGGCGAGGGGTTAAACCCATTTCCACTCATGAGGAACACAAGGAACAAGCTCCCGACAATCCCCACCCCATGGTGAAAAAAAGGAAAAAAAAAAAAAAATAAATAAAAGGGGGGAAAAAAACCAAATCCTCCTGCATTTGTACTCGGTAAAACACGAAATATAAATCAAGGAGCCTAATAGAGAGATGAGTTTCACTTAAGTGCTCCGGTCTCGTTTTTATCTTAACCACCCTAATAATAGCGGATTACACAATATATTTGAGATGTGATCACATGTTTTATGGAACGGTATCTCTCCTACGGCACGGAAGTGCCTCTCCTTCCCCATCCACACCCTTCTTTAACCACCCAAAAAGTCCGATTCGCTTCTTTTCTAAAAAAGTCTGATTTTTGCTTAAAAACTTAACATGTGTCTGCAAGAAACTGCTTTTTTTTTTTCTTCTCTGCATTACAAAAAAACCCCGCTGAACGAGGCTAGAGCGGCTGAATTTTCCAGACGGCTCCTTTTCCATGGAATTGCAAGTTGGAAAGAGCTAGGCCATCGGGCTCGGGGATTTCCCCCCCGATTCCCCCAGGACACCCCCGCGCTGTCGCCTCGCTGCACCCCAAAGCCACAAGGACCCCCCAAAACCGAACCTCTCTGCGCCTCACGCCTTTAAACTTGGAGACGCAAGATTTTTCGTGGGAATTCAGGGAAATCCTGCAGCGACCCGGATCATCGCAGAGCATCCCTGCGATGCCCACCCGTGGGGCGCAGCCCCGCACCCCGATACCCGAGCTGGAGCATCCCCCATCCCTCTCCCACCGCAGGGACGCGACGCCCCCATCCCCCCCGTTTCCTGCCCAGCCGAGGATTAGGGAGGAGGCCGGCGTGGCGGGGCGGGGGGCGAAGGGTTGGCCCCCACGTTAAAAACTCATTAACGCGCCGAGGCGGCGGGGCCCTTTGGAGCCCGGTTGGAGGACGGCAGCGCGCTGGAGGTCTCGCCGCGTTCCCACAGCAACGGCGGTGGGAGACCCCGGCCGGCGGGCAGCCCTCCCATGCCCCCGGCCGACCTCTCCCCTCCGCCAACCCCGGCACAATGCGGGCGCGCGCTATTCAAGCTTTTCAGCCCAATCCTGCCATTGAAATCCAAGGATTTAACCCCAACGCCGTCCCTTGGGCTACGGGGGGAGAGGGAGGGGTGGGGGGATGCCCTTTCCACACCCCATCCCACCGGGCTCCCGCTCCAGCCTCTCGGACCACGGGATGCTGTGAAGCCGCGCGGATCGGGGCGGACAGACGGATCAGGCGACGGAAAGCCGCGCTCTGCGCCGGAGCCGAGCCGGTGCAGTGGCTGGCAGTCCCTGTCCTGGCAAAGCCAGGCTGGTGCAGCCGGACACCCGCGCCCCTCTTGCTCCAGGGACCTCCCAGAGGCCACAAACCAGCCCTGAGCACCCCACGATACACATCCCTCTCCTCAAGCTTCCACCCAGGGCACTCACCTCCGGGAAGTATCCTCAGAGAGGAGTTTTAACCTGAAATTCCCCACAAACAAGCCCCAGGGCTGGCTGGGTTCACCCTTTCGAAAGCAGAGAGACTGCGGGCGCCAAAGGAGGTCCAAAACCAGCTCCTTTCGCCAAAAAGTGCAAAACTAGCCCAAAACAGGGGCAGAGCACGCGCCCCTGGGGAGCTGCATTGCCCAAGCAAATCCCTACGGACACGGAGTTTTAGGGCACAGCCCAGGTTGGGTGGTGGAGTGGTGGGTTTCCATCCATCCAGGCTTCCTAACGCTTCTCAGGAATTTCACATGGTTAAACAAGCACAAGGATCGAGCGCTGACGTTTCGGGAGCTGCGGCGGAGCCCGGGCGGAGGAGCCGTCAGACGGGAACAGCCCAGCGGCGCGAGAGGCCGCCCGCGACAGGGGGCGAAGGCGGGCTGCTCCCGAGGACGGGGTAAAGCCCTCATAAAGCACCTAATTGTGCAAAACTCTATAGATGGGGACGTTTATTCCTGACCCCAGCTGGTGCTCAGCCTGTTCCCTGAAGCATGAAGATTGATAGTCCTCGCGATGGGTTTTTTTTTTCCCCTCCCCCCCAAGGTGCTGTCATTGCAGATGTCATCTGTTTTTGGAAGTTTACCAAACCCTCTGCCTTCATAATTCCACGTGCCGGCGAGTTTCCCAGGGTAATTAGGCCGGGAATCCGAAAGAAGAAATGCAAAGGGGTGAAATTAAACATTGGCCGTGCCTTGGGCAGGGCAGGGTTTACCGGGAGCAGCATCCCTGGGGATGAGCCAACAGCACCAGCACTCCGCATCGCCAAATCCCCTTATTCCCCGATTTTCCGGAGGAGACAACCCCGTTTTCACAACCACGCTGCCCCCGATTTGCGCCGTTTCGCCCGCGCCAGGACAAGCACCTCCTGTTCACCCCCGGCTCCGCCTGCCGCTCGGTGAAATTCGGGGCCGGCGACGGCGCGGGGAGGGGGAGCGAGCGGCAGGGGCGACTCGCGGCGGCATTACACGCATGATTACCCTTCAGATCAGGGGAACAGGGGCTTAACTGCGTGAGAAACGGCTGTTATTCAGGTAATGGATTTACAGCACTCACTACTAAAGTATCAGACACAGCAATTTTTTACAGCTTTCACGCTGGAATTTATGGCTCGGGGAGGCGATCTCCATACGAGGCAGGGATCATTGCCTTATTTAGTATCCGAGGAGGAAAATTTATGTTTTCTCCCAAGTTTGTTTTGAAAGGTAACCTGCAGGCACGCACGCACATCCCCCTCCCCACGGCCGCCCGGCCGTGCACGGGGAGACGTGTGCCACGGGCTCCCCGACGCGCACACACACGTGTGCTCGAGGACAGAGCGGCCACACACGCGTGTCGCGGTCACGTGTGTTTTTTGGCCACGCGTGTGAGGTTAATTCTTCGGCTGACGGCACCAGGAGCCCCGGAGAACGGGGCCCACCTCCAGCCACTCATCTGGGCGACCAAATACAGGCTCGGAGAAAACCTGCTCCCCATTCTACTGCCAGCACCAGGTCTTTGCTCTCTCAGCCCTCCTCCTTTTCCGGCACCGCTCCCCCCACGCCTACGGCTGACAGAGCAGGCTGACCCACCGGCACAGGCAGGACCTCCCCCCAAAACGCAGCCACCTCCGGGGCAGCAGGCGCGAGCCCGTGACCTGCACAGAAGGATGGGCTCCGTCTCCCAAGGAGATGTATCCCCAAGGACGAGCATCTTGCTTTTTGGGGCAGAATCTTGCTTTTTGGGGCAGCACCTGCACCCCAGCTTCAACAGGGATGACCAAGTCTGGTGCAACCCATCTCCTGGGCCAGCCCCAGGGATGAAGGGAGGGTAAAACCGAGCGCTTGCCCCCCAAACCCAAATCCTCGAAGGACCCAATCCTACGTTGCCTTGTGCAGGGCAGGCAGGAGAAGGAAGCGGGGCGTCCTGCCTACCTGCTGCTGCTGAAAGTGCAGGAGCTCCACGGGGCTCATCTCGCCGTTGGCCTCCCCGCTCGCGGCTCCGTCGCGCCCTCCGCCCCCTCCGCCGCCGCCTGCGCCGCCCCCGCCGCCATCGGGCTGGTTGCTGAGGCTGCTGACCCCGTTTTGGCCGGAGGGAGTGGACCGTATCGTCTCCGAGGCGGATTCAACCATCATGACTCGCTAGCAGGACCTGAGGAGGAGGAGGAGGAAGAGAGTCTTGAAATCCCCGGCCGGAATCCCCACCTCCACCTGCCCCGCGCCCCATCCTCGTCCTGCGCCGTCGCAGGGAGATGCAGGGTTGCGACGTCGAACCCCAGTCAGTTTTAGCCGCGTTTGATTTACTCCAAAAAAAATCAAACACGCAGCGGTGTGAGCTGCTGTGACCATGCTGCCGGCCTGTACAGCACCGGGGCAAAGCAAGGGCAACCGGTCGCTTCGGAAAACACCATATTTTCCACTTTCTCCCAGCCTGATACAAGACATAAAACTCCAGGAATCTGGGTATTTTTCACAGAATTCCAAAATATTTCACGTTGAAATGCTGGAGACGGCAAAGTTGGAAACTTTGGGCAAGGCCGCACAGCGGGCACGTGGAGCTCGCGCCGCGCGTTTCGCCACGAAAACCCCAACAAAGCCGACACGTTTCCACACCGCTGGAGCTTCGGCTCCAGCCGCAAAAACCACCCGGCAGAAAGTTCCGCGCCAGGCCAAGGAGGCCCGACGGCACCGTGGAGCCGGGACCCGGCACAACGAGCGCTCCAGAAAACATCCGCCGGAAAAATCCTTCTTTTCTCCCCCGACGCCTCCGCGCGCCCCCTATTCCTGCCGTACCCCTCGGAGGCCCGAGCCGGGTGCTTCGCCCTCCGACGCAGGGCGCAGGCGCTACCCACCCGCCGCGTTTTCGGCCCCACGCTGTTTAAATTAAGGCAGATGGCCTAGGGGAGGGACTCCCGAGGAGGTACAGGCTTGGTTTTGAAGCCACGAAGCCAAGAGTCTTTGCTCAGTTGGGTGTGACGAGCGGGCAGGTTGTTAGCTGTAAACCCCAGGGTCCGGTTTCCAGGAGAAACTCCTGGATCTGGAGGAAAACCAACTCCCATCCAACATCAAACCCCACAGCCACCAACCCGGGGGCCCACTTCCAGCCCCGACACATGCACACGGCGACGGGGGGACACGGGAAACCCCACCGCCGGCGAGGGGCTCCCCCTCCTTCCCGCCCAGAAAAGCAGAGGCCGCAGTTTTGTCTCATAAAATCCAGCTCCTTCCCCACCGGCGGTGCCGGCGCGGGATCAGCGTTCACCCACCGCAGCTGGCCAGCGAGTTTCAAACAGGAGGAGGATAAAGAAAGAGGGATGGGGAGAAGAAATACTGTTTCTCCCTTTCTTTTTCCCCCCTCTTTTTTCCTCCCTTGTCTTCCCTCCACCCCAAAAGACAGAAAGACAAACCGCGAACAACATAATTGCTGAAATGTGGCGTGTAATAATAGCTATTCAGAAGCTGATCATTCATATTAAACAGGGTGAAGCAAGCTTCTCATTTGCATGTTTGAGATTATATGCATTTCAAAAGTCATTTCCGCAGGGTAGATGACTGACGTTAATTCCCATGCGGAGCTGCCGGCTCCCTCCCGTTGTCCCGGCACTACCAAACCCGCGCGTGGGGCGACGCACCGGCGGCTGCGGGAGAATTCAAGGTTAACGGGATGAGCGGGCTCCGGATTTCTTGGACGTGCAGGAGTTGGGGTGCCGGGGCGAGCGCTTCCCAAGAAGGGATCGGGAAAGGACGGGATGCTCGCCTACGGATGCTGCATTAGGAGCAAAAAAGCTGGAAGAAAGACAACACCTTTCGCACTTAAAAAACTCCATTTACTCCTTCCCCTCTTCACCGATGTCAAACAAAAGCCTGCAGAAATATTAAATTATTGCTGTTCCTTTTCTCATTTTCCTTCCGAAATCCGCCGCCTGCTCCGTGTTTGGAGCAGGCGAGCGGCCCCGCGGGAAAAGCCGAGCTCTGCTCGTGTCCGGCAGTCACAAGGCATCGCCACAGCCAGCAACTCGGCAGGATTCAAAAAGAGATTTGACTTTTATACGGAAAATAAGAATATCCAGAGTTACAACAGGAAGTATTAAAAAGGGGGAAAAAAATAAAAAGGAGAAAAAAAAGAAAAGGTTTTGGAAAGGACATAAAACTTTCCTGGCTTCGGGGCACAAATTGAAGCGTAACTATTGGGAATTAGGAGGAAATCTCTTCTGGTGGAGGAGCTGTAACCGTGGGCTTGCTCTGCCGGCCCCGGCCCCTGCCAGAGGCGGGATGCTGGAGCGGACGAACCGGCGGTGCTGGGGTCCAGCCGGGTGATTCCCGCAGCCCAGGACACCAGGCCAGTCGGGTTCCCTCTCCAAGTCTAGTAAAACTCGACTTCCCGTTCACAAACCCTACTGGGATGCTGGCGTGTCTGGGTTCCCAGCACTGCAAGGGAAGTAATAAAAGAAAGGAATAATAATAATGAAAATATTTCCATTCATATAAAAGTTTTACAAAACGTTAAAGAAAAAAAAAAAAAAAATGAAGCCAGTGTCTGCAATGTTACAAAGTCGATTTAAATTAGGAATGAGTGCCTTTCCAGCCGCGGCTGATCCGGGACGGCTGAAGCCACAGCGGGAAGAGCGAAACCCGGCTGCACGAGCAGCTGCGAGCGCTGAGGCACACGTGCATCCCCGCGCGCAGACGGGAGGGCTCCGCAGCATCCCGGCTCCGGCTTTTCATCTATTTTAGTTCAAACGCACTCAATATTTCAGGGATTCTCCGTACGCTGCTATCCGGAGGGGCTAATCAGGATCAGACCTTCCCCCAGGCACAAAGGCAGGGACCCTGTCCAGGCAGTCATCGCAGAAGATACAACACCCAGAGAAAGCAGAAAGGGATGTTTTTACTTAAAAGTGGAGGGGAGGAGACCCCTCTCACGGCGCTGAGCACCAGAAGCCGCGCAGACGGGTTGTTAATTCCCATTTCAGGCTCAAAATCGCTTCCCTGAACAAGCACTCTGCCTTTTTTTTTTTTTTTTTTTTGTATTTTACTTAAACGCGCACCTTTCGCAGGACAAAGAAAAGGAAACGGAGAATCACAAATAAAAAATCCCCTTGCCTTTAGCCGCACCATATGGCAACGGGAGTATATTAATTACCGTTGCTTTTTAATTAACAATTGCTTCATCTGAGCAGTAACATTTCCTTGACATCCCCCGACTCGCCGCTAACCTGTAAAGTGCACGCGCCATGCCAAGTCATCAATTCATTTTTTATTGACATCCCCTCCCCAAACAGGCATGATACCAGGGTTTTCCAATTAACACCTCCACACTCTCTAATTAGCGCAATTAACACACTGATGGATGCCCAGAGCTTCCCTGCCAGGGAGGGCGCGCATCAGCCGGCCAGGCTGTCGGACACGGCTCCTGCCGCGTGCACGTGTGCCCAACACGCGTGTGCGGCGGTCTCGCAGGAGCACCACGCGTGTCCCGTGCCACGCAGCCCGGCATCGCCACGGGGAGGACGAACACGGGGGCGAACGAGCCGGCGGACTCGAAGCAAGGATTCACGCCGAAGGACGTGGGGGTCTTTAGGAGCAGGATGAAGCACCTACAAGAGCGATTTCTCCCCAAAAACTCCCAACAAATTTTGGAGCATCCGGACCCACCCGAAGCGACGCTGCTTCTCCACGGACATCAAAATTAAAATCGCGCTTCTCAGCCCCTGGGACACGCAGGAAGGGGTACAGCCCAGACCACGAGCTCTTCAGAAGCTGCTGCCTGAACACCTAATTTTGCCGCTTCTCCCATTTTTAAATATCCCAAATGCCGCCGGCCTCAGGGGCTCCCTGACTCCAGGCTGCCCTTCGCAGGCTGCCGGCAGGATCGGGGCCGCGGACGGACCCAGCACCACGCCAGGGGGTCCCTGTCCCTCAGCCCCCACCCCCACGCCGACGGCAGCAGGTGCCCCTCAAGCCCCAGAGAGCATCTCCAGCCCAAAACCACCATTCCAGAAGGGATGAACAAGGAGACTGGGAAAAAACGGTGGGAAAACGCTTCCCGACGCGTCTCCACGAGCTGAGCGAGACCCCGGCACCAAGCCGCGTTTGGCGAGGGACAGCGCAGGTGACCCCAAGCATCTACGAGTGGCCCGCTACCGTGATGCTCCAAGGCTTTTTCCACCCTTCCCACCACATCCTGACCCCAAAGCGCTTTTTCCAGACTCTTCCCTCCCTGCTCCAGCCTCGCCAGGACCCGGAGGGGAGCAGGGGGCTGCCCCGCAGCACGGCGAGGGCTCTCCCTCCGGCAGCCTCTTCCGGGGATACCGGCAGGCGATGGAGAGCACGGACCAAGCAAATTCCCCTCAATCTATCGGGAATCCTGCGGGATGCTCCTTCTGCACAGCTAGGAGATGAGGATTCAGGGAAGTTGGATCCCAGGCACCGGATCTGCTCCGAGCTACGGAAAGTCGAGCAGCTGGCCCATCCGGATCCGGTACCGGCGAGGCTTTCGGAAGCGGCTCGCTAATCTTAAAAGGCTTTGGCTTGAAGAGAAGCAGCAGCCGGGATTGCTCGGAGAGTGGCTTTTTCCCCTTTAATTAACACATAAACACATGGAAATGTGGAAAGGGGATTAAAATAAAAGTCTGGGGGAGCTGAAACGAATCTAGAGCATTACTGTAAATTAGAAGAGATTTAAGGAACCAGGGACCGGCTAAGCCTGGGCACCGCTTTAATGGGATCTCACCTCTGGGCACTTTCATCTCCCACTTTCATCTCGCTCCCAGTGACTTCTTTGGGAAGAACCAAACTCCGGACGCTCGCCCTCGCCGGCGGGCAGACCTTTACGCCGGCAGCTCTCCTCGCCAGCCCACCGCGACGCCGTCGCTGCCCCGGCCACTGGCAGGCAGCCGAGAGCGTTCGCCGCTGGACGGAAATCAAGCAAGAGCGACCACGGCGAGGATTTTCTCCCCGAAAAGTTGGGTGACTCCATCCGAAGAGCCTGGAAATCGCCTGGAAGCGTGAGCACCGCCATCGAGGGACGTTCCCGGGACCGCGTCAGCAGGACGTGGTTGGGTCCTTGGGTCCCGACGAGCCCGCGCGCCTTTCCGAAACGCATCTCCCTCGGAGCATCCCTGCGGAGCTCGCACCCACGTAGCAGTGAGGACACCCCAACCGGAGATCCTCCGCTCCGTGCCCACCCCAGCGAGCCGTCCCGCACGGGGACATCGATGGCCGGCACATCTCCATCTCCCATTGCCCGGCCAAGCTTCAAGGAAAACCAAATCCCTTCCGATGGGATGCGGGGATGGCCGGACCGGTGCCACGCACGTGCCGGGTGCTGGGGATGCTGCTCCATCCCGCGCTTCCCTGGCTGCGCTCTTGAAAAGATTAAAAAAAAAAAAAAAAAAAAGAAAGAAAGAAAAAAAAAAAGAGCCCCACTCCATCTCATTAAGAAAGTAAACACAAGAGCCGTCTAAGTGTCTAATTAAGCTTCTAATTAGTCCCTGCTTGTTACTAATGCAAATTAGATTACGCAGCTTAACTACAGCATGTCCACAACACCCTTGTTAATTGCGGCCTTTTGAAATTAAATTACTCCCTAATTAGCATATCAAAGCCATTGATTCGGAGCCAGGAAAGATGAGGGCAGGAGGAAGCCGAACGCCAAGTTTTGTTAATCAGGGACGTCTAATTAAATCGTGACGTGGGGCACGGGGGCTCCCACCTCGCCGCTCCAGAGCCGCATGGGTGGGCGCGGGGGGACCCCGAGCGGGGCGGCGCCCTCGGTGGGTGCCAGTTGGGTGGGTGCCGGTGGTCTGCACCCAGCCTGGTCCATCACCACCGCGCCGGAGCATCCTCGCGGGTCACGGTGCGGATCCAGCATCCGTGCTCCAGCGGACAGAAAGGCCAAGCTTTGGGAAGCATCCATGGAAACGCCGGGATCCAGCCCTGGCAGCAGGGAAGGGAGCGTAAAGCAGACCCCAGTTTCTCATCCCCCTCAAAAAAAAACTTGGCTTTCCCTCCGCCCAAGGTGTCCCAAATGGGAATTCAAAGGAAAAACATCCCAAAAGTGCAGACGCAGCCCTGCAGTCATGGCAGCACGGCCTCCCCCCATTCTCAACCCCCCCAAAATCCTTGGCACCCCACACGGGAGTGGAAGAGGTGCTGAAGTGAGGACAGGCGGGGCTGGAAGCAGGCAACGGCATCTCTCACCTGCGGGACCCCCACTCCAGCCTGGCCCAAAACTTCTCACCACCACGGGATGGGACGTCCCAAATCGGCCCTTGCCCACGGCACCGGACCGGGGGGATCCGTCCCCCACCAACCGCGGGGATCCCACGGAGAAGACACCCCCACGTACATCCCCCATCCCAGCACTCCGCGGGCGTCCGGCGCGGATCCCTTCTTCAGAAAAAACCAAACCCACCCCCCGTCAGCCCCCAGTGGGACACCCTCGGAGTTATCACCAAAGCCCCCCGCCCCAAATTCACGACAGGACACAAACAACGGGGGCACCGGGAAAGAGCCTGGGTGTAAAAGTCACCAGGCAGAGTCACTCCAAGGAGAGTAAAACGAAGCGAACGCCTATTTTTTAAGTTATTTCAATAACTTCCTGAATGACCCAGTTCTTTACATTTTATAACTTTTTCCTCTTTTTTTTTTTTTCTTGTTTAAAGAGGTGGGAAGGGAAAAAGAAGAAAAAAAAAAAAAAGGACGAAGATTGGAAAAGTTTAATAGAGGGAGAAAAAGTCTATTAAAAAAAAAAAAAAACGCAGGCAGCCCGTCTCGGGGGAAGAGTCGAAATATTAAAGAAAGGAAAATCGCTTCTCCGGCTGCCGAGACAGAGGAGGAGAAGAGAGCGGCTTTAAGAGAAGGAGCCGCGCACTTTTAATTGAAAAGAGGGAGATCCGAATGAAATATCCAATCTCCCCCGCTAAAGAAAGGAAGAAAGACGGACTCTGGCCGCTTTGCTAGGCTGAGAAATTGCGAACGCCCCAACTTTCTTTCTCTCCGCCTGCCTCCGAAGTTATAGGAAAGAGGGATGAGAAAGGAAGAGAAAAAAAAAAAAAGTAAAAAAAAATTAAAAAAAAGGAGCCTTTCAGACAAGAGGAACTCAAGGGAATGGGGAAGAGGGTGGGAAGAGAGACCAAGTTTTATTCATTTATTTTATGAGATGAGTAAAAATAATATATATATTTAAAAAAAAAAAGGCAGAGTTTTATAATGTCGCAGTGTTTGGAAGCAGCAGAAGGGAGAGGAGAGGGGGGAAAGCAACTAAGAACAGAAGGGCCAGCTCCAACCACCCGCCGTACGAGCCTCTCTCCCAACGAGATTCAATTAATTGATAACAAGAGGCATCAAATTAATTTTTCAAGGATGTTAGATTTTGATGAAGGAAAAAATCTCTCTGATTTTAATCGGGGCGGCGTTTAAAAGGCATAAATGAATATCCCTTTCTAATCATCTGAGGCGCCGAGGAAGCACCGAGCGGTTAACGTGAAAATTCAAATCGTTTAATTAGGGGGGGCCGAGGGGAGGTGGCCGCGGTGGGGGAAGGGGACCTGGCTTTTTCTTTTTAAAGAGCTTTATGAAGAAATTATTTTAAAAATCATTTCTTTCAAGCATCTTTGCTCTTCCCCCTCCCGCCCCGAAACGCACATGCACTTGTGAAAACATCTCTCAGAGGTTTTTCTTTTGAATAGAGACCGTTCCCCATCACAATCTAATTAACAAAAATGATAATGAACAGGGCGGGGGAAAAAAAAAAAAAATTCAGAAGGAACAAAAAAAAAAAAAAATAAAAGATTCCGAACTCCCAGGAAAAAAAAAAACCCGCAAAACAAGAGGAAGGACGCGTGATTTCCCAACGCGCTCGCCAGTGTCCCCATCCAGGCACCTGCCTAACAGAGCCTTGGGCACCGAGGAAGAGGAGAACTCTTCCTCTTGGATAGATCCACGTGTGGCATCGCCCCACGCGGGTCGAGGAAGAGGAGGGTCGCGGGGAAGCGCCCCGATTTCCCCGGCACCCAGCAGCCCTGGGAAGGGTAAACATCAGCGCTGGGGTGGAGGAAGGCTCCCAGCAAGGGTGCGTTTATGGGGGAAGCTCTTAAATAAAAACAAAACCTGCCCCGTCCCTTCAGGGGAGGCTGCAAAGGGCGGGGAGGAAGAAAATGACCTGGAACGGGTGAGGGACAAACCGGGCCGGGACAACGAGCGGTGGCAGGGCCACGGGCGTGAGCAGCGCCTCCAGCCCGAGGGACGCGGGACGGAGACAGAGACCCTCGCTCCGTGCCGGACCCCGAGCCGAATTCTCCAGCTGAGTCTGGGTGAAGTCACCCTGGAAGGCTGCTAAAAGTCTCTTCTGGCCTTTAAATAATCCAGAGGGGAGGGAAAAAAAGTCGCGGTGCCTGTCGAGCAGGAGGGAGGAACTCGGGTGCCGCGGGTTTTCCCAGACTCCGTCATGTTTTTGCAGAAATTCACCCAGAAAGCGCTCTGCTTAACGCGCTGCCTGCCTGCACGCTGACGCTCGGCGCTGCAAATCCCATTTCTATGCAGGAACAAGCCCGGTTTCCATCCAGAAATTACGCAGCTCACGAGGAGGGAGAAGAAAAAAGGCGGTGGGAGGGAGAACTGTCCTTGGGCATTTTCAAACTCCTGGTCTCAAGTCCATTTTTTTTGCATCCAAATCAGAGGCAAGCGTGACCCGAGGCCGGCTCCGTCCCGCGGCCACCGCCGGAGCCGATCTCAGCGCTTCCAAACAACTTCCCCGATTTTATTTCTCCACAGCTCGGCTCCATCTCACACGGACCCAACATCTCCCAGTCTGCCCAGCAGCCTCGGCCCGCGCACGGAGCAAAGCGCAGCCCCGAAGACGAACGCGGCTCCCGACGGCCTCGACGCCTCTGCTCCGAGCAGCAGCTGGAATAACATGGGGAATTTCTCCAGTGCTTTCTAAAAAGCTGGGAAGCGGCGCGTTGACAGAGGCCGGGCTGTCGCGGGGGTCGGCATCGGGAAGGGCGATGGCGGCTGCAAGGCCACGTGGCCCGCGCAGGGCGTCGGGAAGGCGTTTTTAACATTTCGGGGGCTCGGGAAGACGGCGAGGCTCAGTGGAGAGGCACGGAGCATCCCTCGGGCTGAGGGAAGCGTTCCCGCATGGAGAAACGGAGATCGCCGGGGTCCCCTACGCTCCTTCTCTCCGCGTGATCCGGATGAGCCAGGAGCAGCTGTCACGTCCTCTTCCCACATCCTCGTCCCCCTCCAGCATCCTCCCCACGGATTCCGGGAGGCCAACCCTTCGTCCAGCGCACCCTCGGATGGTTTTTCCCCAGCTCTGTTCCTGGCGGGATGGCAGCGCACCTCCACGCTTTCAGCATCCCTCTGGATTGCAGCCAGGCCGGCAGCACGGGAAGGCGATCCGGATCCACGGCATCACCGCGGCGTCACCCGCGGCCTTCCCAGGTCAACGCCGATCCATCCGGGCTCCTGCGCGTCCCCAGCGCTCAGCCCTCACCAGACCGCACACCGGGACACAGCATCTTCCCGAATTCAGGCAGCACATCCCCCGCTTTGCGGCTCGGGACAGAGCTACAGAAGGATGAAGTGAACAGAGGTGATCGGCACCTCCCAAATCCTGGCCGATCCCAGTCAGCGGGTGATGCTTCCTCCCGAGAAGGGCGAGACCCTCGAACAAGCCCAGCTTCAGGGTGCAAAGACACCCCAGAGCAGCACGCAGGCGGCTGCTGACGCTCCAGGCCGGAAGCACACCTGAAAAATTGTGGCTTTTTTCCGCCCCCTCCACCCCTCTTAAAAATAACCCTCATTCTCCAAAAATACCAGTTCACGATTCATCGATCGCAAGCGGTAACACCCCGCACCTCCCCTGTGAGCACCCATGGGTGCCGGGGCAGAAAGGGTTTCGAGGTACCCGGCACCCGGCCGGCCCCCGACGCGCCCCCCTGCCCGGGGAGGGCCGCAGGCACGCACGGGGCCGCGGGCGAGGGTGCCCGGCTCGGGCTGGGCGCGCGTACGGGAAGCTTCGCCGCGAGCCCCACCGCGGCTGCGCCACGGCTCGGGCTCCCCGCCGGCGTCGCTCCTCCGCAATCAGGTCACATCATCTTCCCCGCGTCTCCCGGTGAGACAGGGTCACGGACAACCTCTCTGTCCCCGTCCCCAACGTGCGTCCTCCCCGGCTGGGGAGCGAGCGCTCCGTGATGGCGGCGCCGTGGGGTCCCATCACCAGGCAGGGCACCAACCCCGGGGACGTCCCTCTTCCTCCCCAGACCAAAACTCATCTCATCACGGTGAGGGAAGGCAACGGCGCCGGGATATCGCATCAACCAAACCGCGAAGGGGACACGGTCGGGTCCCCAGCTCCCCTAGGGACGCGTCCCACCTCCCTCCCAGCCGATGAGCTCCCGGTGCCCGCCCGCGCCGCCAGCCCGTGCCCCCGGCATCCGAGATCCCCTCGACAGCAAGGAGATCTCCGCTGCGGTCGGAACGGACGGACCCCGTGATGAAAGGGGATGTGGGTCCCCTCTGAGGGCAGAGGGCCAGGATCTGCCCCTTCCCTCCTCTGCCGGACTTTCCTCTCCAGCAGCCCAAACCCACAGCTGGAAATTCAGCGGCACCGACGCTCCCCGCCGCAGCATCCGCTGCTCCGGTACGGCGGGGACACACGTGACCAGACAGCACCGACCTTCCCCAAATCCAGCACCCATCCCCAAAGGAGCCCCCTACCCATTAAACGTCATCTCCTTGCATTTCTACATGGACCGGCGTTTTCATCAGGGAGCATTTTAAACCAGCAGCCCCAAAACCCAGGGGGAAATGGCTCCGGCCCCGACACCGCGCTGCTTTCGCCCAGGCGATGCCGGCGTCGGCACCGGCGCGGGAACACGGCAACAAGGCGGCGTTTGATCCGCGGACGGGGCCGCTCTGACAGCCCCGAAGCTTGACCCGGATTCGGAGCTGCCGCTCCACTTCCCAGGGAAAAAGAAGAATTTGCTCAAGGCTGGAGCCCGCCAGCATCAAGGGAAAGGCTTCAAAGGGGTTTGAACCAGACCTTTCCACGCTAGGTACGAATAAAAACCCGGTTCAAAAGGAGAAGGGTGAAGAATCCAAACAGAGCCGTGCCAACCTGCCCACCGTATCCGGATAATCCCGAGCATCGTCCAAGGGCAGGCAGAGCCTGGCCCCAGGATCTGTCCCGTCAGAAGGAGCCGGGGAAACTCAGACCCAGGTTTCAGCACAAATCTTCGCTACGGGATGAAACCAACCTCGCGTTGCGTGAAGGGAGCGGAGCTGGGACAGAAATCCCTCTCTGGGGTCCCTCCAGCACGCTCGCATCCCCTCCCCAGGAAGGATTTTGGGACATTTTCCTTTCCTGTTTTTCCCTGGAGTGCATTGACTGGGCATCTGCCCTTCCCAAAATACACAACAAACCCCAAACGTGGGGAGATTTTCCCCAAAATGCAGAGCTGCCACCCCAGGCTGGAGAAGCCCCCAAGGGGCACTTGGGCAGCGATGCCCCACGCTCTGCAGCCCCCACGTCCCTGCCCCGGCCAGAAACCCCCCAGCGAGGGCTCTGGGGGGGTTTCACTCCCACCCATTGGGGTCTTCTGTGGAAAGCAGAGCTCTGAGCCCAGTACGCTTTACAGGGGTGCAGGATCTGGCCCCACGCATCCCATCCCCCGGCTTCTCACCTCCCACCTGCGACGGCTCCGCTGTCAAACCCAGACCCTCCCCAAGCAGCACCCTACAAACCCACCCCCCCCCGGGGACGGGACCCACCAAGAGGCTGAGACAAACTGGGAGCGCTGGGAGGCGCAGCAGCACCCTCCTGCTCCAACCCCCAGCCCCAGGTTTACCCGCCCGGCAGGGGACAAAGCGTCCCCTTTGTTTTCCAAATGAGAAATCATCTCGATTTTGAGGTTTTAATTTATTAACGGTGAATATCCGTGCCAGGCGGAGCGATCGCGGCCGAAGCCGAGCGCAGGGCACGGTAACGTGAGCGGGAGATCCCCCCCCTTCCCATAAAACAAACCACACCCTGCCGGGACCCCGCTGCAGAAATCCAGAGGGAAAGCGGCACCGCTCCGGTCGGGAAGCGGCTTCGCTGCGTTGGGGCGTAAAAGGAGAAAGCGCGAAGATTTTGGAACCAACCCTGGAGAAGGGCAGAGCTGGAGGTGGCATTTTCCAAAATCCACGGCTTTGCCCCCACCCAAATCCACCTCAGCAAAATAAGGGGGGGATTTTTTGCAGCTACACGCATTTTCAAAATCCACATTTCCTGCCACAAAAGTTACGGGACACTCTCCCCCCACATACTTCATTTTCTCTCCTTCTTCCGTTTTTTAACAGGCCCAGCGATGCCGTATTTGCATTCCAGATCCGAGTTACCCCGTGCTCCGGGGAATTTCCCTCCCGCTGTCAGGTCCGGCCGCATCCAGGAGGGATCGGCTGGAGAACTTTGGACTTTTGACGCCGGGAAACCCCCTGGGTGGCACAAAGCATCCCACCGCCTCCTCCCGCGCCTCCCAGCCGGGAGCAGGGACAGGGATGCAGGGCCGTGGGATGCTCGGCAGCGCTGGCCCCGTCCTGGGATCACAGAGCTCCTTTGGGAGAAGGAAGGAGATCCAGAGGGGACCCCACACCAAACGGGAAGCCGCGAGCCACAGGAGAGGGCTTTTCCCTCTCCAAATCCAAGGTCTCTGCCCAAACCCTGGTCCAGCTCAGCCCAAAACTCCCGATGCTCAACAAGAAACTTCTCCATATCCCATGGATGTTTACTGTCATGAGCCATTCCCGTCGCCCCGGGGTTGGAGGTGGCTCCTCCGACACCCTCGTGACCACCCCGAGCCCCAAAGACCCCAAGGACGTTTTGGCAACGCCACAACAGGGCACCTTCCCCTCACCCCGGCAGGCAGCAAGACGTCCCCCTGCCACCCCGTCCCCGCAGGGTTTGGGGACGGTCCCGCAGCCAGGAGCATCCTCCCGGCGGCAGGGCCGAAGCGGGACGTCCCGTGCAGGAATCCCCATCCCGACCCGACCGCCGCCGTGCCGGCACGTGACACCCAACTTAGCCGTGAGCCCAGCGCAAGCTCCGGCGCACCAGCGAGCCGGGCCGAGGAGCACCGGGAGACGCGGGCAAAGACGTTCCCACCAGCGGGGAGCAGCGGAAAACTCGCCGGCAGAGAACCAAAGCCAAGGGGGGGAGACCAGGAGGAGACGACATCCCTGGGCCGACGGCATCCCAGCGCATCCTTCACAATCCACACCTTGTATTTCTGCGTTCAGCAGCCTACCTTGAGCCTTCCTCCACCGCCCCTCTTCTCTAAGGCTTGAGGACATCTTTTACCAGGCCCACGCCAGCTTCTCCCAGGTGGTCCCCATCCAGATCTCGCCGCGGGCCAACACATAAAGGACAGCCCCCGGCTTGCAGGTTCACAGTAAGCAGGCAAAAAGAAAACCCCTCACCCAAAAATCTACAGTTTGCAGAATAAACCGAGACTCCCAGGGAGCGAGCGAAGGGCCAGAGGGTTCCGGGCTCCAACAGCTCCCGGCCCCCGACACAACTCCGCGGCGCAACGCTCACCTCGCCCTCGCCTAAGCGCGCGGGATGCGTTCGCTGCCCCAGACGGCACCGTGGGCGTTCGACGCCTTTCCCAGCCTGGGCGCAGTTAAATCCCACCAGACGGACCCAGTTCCGCCGGCAACCCGGCCAAGGGGTGTCGAAATAAGTCGTTTCCAGGTGAGCGGCTCATCAGCACCCGAGGAAAAAAAAAACAAACAACACACCGCGGGGACGGCATCGCCTCGGGAGCTGCCAAACGGCCCCACACAAGGAGCACGTACCCATCGCACAGGGGTCTTCCTCCTCCTCCTCCTCCTCCTCCCCAGGGAGGCCGTAGCTCCCCATCCCGGCGCGTTTCCCGGCCGGTGCCAGCTCCCCACCGAAGCCGGTCACGTGGAGGAGGTTTGCCAATGAGGCAGAATAAACAGCTTCCCAATCGCCTCCAAACTGGGATTCCCCACAGGATTCTTTTTCCTCCTCCAGTACCTTAAAAAGAATTTTTTTTTTCGCACCTTTCCACGGTTATGAAAGTAATCTTCCCAAAAAAAAAAAAAAAAGTTTTATTACTGCACCCATGGCTTCCAATAAACGCACCCGGGAGCCCCCGGCAGAGCCAAGCCAAGAAATTCCCTCCCACGGCCACCCCCCGCTGCCTATTTTGCCAAAAACCAAGTGTGTTTGCGCTGCTAACCCGGACGCGGCGGCGCGGGAGGAGGGTTTCCGCCGGAACGCGCCGCAAAAGACGCTTTTTTGCCAACTCGCCGGGGCACGAGAGCGGGGTGGCAAGCGTCGCCCGGGGCCGGCCAACGCCGACACCGGCTCACCGCTCGGCGGGGCGGACGGGCGAACGCAGGCTTGGGTTTTGGTTTTTTTCCTTAAAAAAAAATAAATAATAATAATAAAGAGCAGCAGATCCCACCTCCCCGTGCCAAGCGCTTCGCAGACGCAGGGCGCGTTCGCCTGGGCATCGTTACAGCTCGGTGCCCGCGGCATCGCCATCCCTTCGCGACTTCCCTCCAGCAGGATCTTTATAAAACAAAACACAGCGGGTTGCGTTTTCCTCCGCCTCGCCGACCTCCGAAGGGAGCAGCTCTCCTCCTCCGCCACTTCTGCCTCTTAATTCTTCCCTTCCCCTGCCGCCGTTCCACCGGCAAAGGCGTTCCTGCCACGGGCAGCCCGACGACCAGCGACATGTTTTATCATAGAGTTCCCTATGCGATTGTCAAAAGGGGGTTAAATTAGGAAAAGTTTTTAAAAAAAAAAACCAAAACCATCAAGCAGCGTCTTATACAACAAACGCTTGCAGTAAGGAGGGGAAAAAAAAAAAAAATCGGGAAGTTTTTCAAGCTGTGCCCAGCCCCATCCCGATCTGGGAGTTTTATTGGACTTTAAAAGGTGCCGCACAGCGAGCAGGGGGAGGGGGAAAGTTTTGGGAGACGATAAAAAATGGGTGCGAGCCCGTTCCCGTGCCATGGGCCGAGGAGCCCCCGCGGCCCCACCGGGGTCACCAAGCGGACGGCGCTCGCTGCAAATCCGGCGTCGTGGCCCCCGCGTCGCTCTCAGGTGCGCCGGGGTCTCCGGAAGCGGCATGCGGAGGATTTTCACCTTTTCCGATAAAAAGTATGAGTTTCCAAGTGTATTCAGTTTTATTTTCCCACTTTTTTCTCTCCTCTCTCCCAAGAACCCAGAGTTCACCCCTCCGAGGGGACGATGCCCACGGTGCACCCCTCCCCGGGCAGGACCGAGCCCCCCCAGCCCGGTTTTTGAGGTGCCCCCCCATCCCACATCCGCGCCGGAGCAGCTGGAAATCAAAGCGGACGGGGACAGGAAATTTCAAGTTCCCACTCCTAGCAGCGGCAGGTGACGCGGGGGCGGCGGCAGGGTCATTTCGGGAGCCCCGGCGCAGAGCGGAGCAGAAACCCAGGGCGGTGACCCCCCCACCCCACCCCACGCAGCGGGGAGCATCCCCACGAGACCCCCACGAGCACCTGCCAGCCACCACCCGGGGCTCTCCCGTGCTCCGAAACCACCGGATTGGGACGGAGGGGAAAAACCATCCCGGCTCCCCCTTCCCCAAATAAAGAGAGTTTCCCCAAATAAAGAGAATTTCCCCAAATAAAGAGAATTTCCCCAAATCCTTCAGCGGGCAACGCGCCGCAAAGAGCCACAAACGCGCGTTACTTTTAAACGAGCGAAAGAAAAGCCGGGGACCTCCGGGCTCTCCCGCTTTTCTCCGGTCGGAAAAAACGAGGGGCCACGGTTTGCCCCCCCACTTTGCTACCACAAAGGCAAAGCCAGCACCGCAAGGGGAGGGGGGGGGGTGAGAAAAAAAAAAAAATTAAAAGGAGAGGAAAACGCTGAAAGGCAGCGGCTTGGCAGCCCCTGTCCCCAGCCCCACAGCGAGAGGCGAGCATCGGCAGGCTGAAAGCATCCCGCTCTCCAGCCGCGGAGAAGAAAAGCTGCCGGGCTCTCCGGGCAGCAGCAACTTCACAACTGAGTGCACTCGCATTCCTGCCGCGTTATTGGGAGAGAAGGGGCCAGGCCGGAGCAGATATTTTAGTGTCACTTGGGTTTATGCATTGCACAGATTTTTTTTTTTTTTTTTTTTTTTCTCTCCAAACGCGTCCCTGCTCTTCTCTTTCCAATGAGGACGTAAAACACACAGTCACTCGTCTTCCCCGGAGGGCAGGGAGGTGACAGGACACAGCATTTACAAATATTTTCTTTTTTTTTTTTTTTTTCCCCCCCAAGTATCAGCCCCCTCCTCGCCTCCCCCTTCCCCCCAGCAGCAACTTTAATCCCTTTTATTTCATTTCGCTCTGTTTGCTCAGGCTCCTGCCCCCCCTCCCCACCCCGGCACGCAGCCCTCCCCTCACCCCCGCGTTCTCCATCGCACACCCCCCCCCTTCCCCAAACCCACGAGCGGGGGGCACCCGCCGCTCCCCCATCCCCCCCCCCCCCCCCCCCACGCTGGGACCCCAGTGGGCAACGCATCCCTGGGGGGCACCGGTTATGGGGTGGGGGGGGGGGGTGGGATTTTCCAAGCCGATCCTGTTCTCCCACACTTCTCTCCACCAAGTCCAACTTCGGCGCTGCGCGGCAGGGCCGGTTTCTGGGAGCGTTTGGGATTTTATCACCGGAGCGATGCTCGAGCCGGGCTGGGAGCGGGGGCATCCCCATCCCCACGCCGGCTAAAGGAGTTCGGGGTGCAGGGGGCAACCCGTAACAAAAAAACAAAAAAAAAAAAACACCCCGCAACAACTAATAAATGAGAATTTAAGAAAAAAAAATTTGAAATAATTTAAAATCCCGGGAGCATCTCCAAGCAGGCGCTCCCAGCGTTATCCGGACGCCGAGGCACCGCAGCCCCCAGCCCCGGCACCACAAAGGGCAGAAGAAAGGCAGGAGGCACCCAGGGCTTCCCAGCCCCGACAAAAGGAAATTTTGTCCCTTCTCCCCTGCGCATCCCCCCTTCCCAGTTTGATTTAAGCGACCCGGAAAGGGAAAAAAAAAAAAAATAGAAATGGAGCAAATTTTCCAAATCTGATGATTTTCTCCATCCACCCACAACTGAGAGTTCGTTGGATTTTTCGACGGACTTGACGATGGGGTGGGAATTAAAAAAAACAAAAATTAATAGTAAATTAAGATTTCACAAGAGCCTGAGGTTTCGCTGTACTGAACCGGGAATACGGGGAGGCTCGGGAGGGAAGACGGCCACGCAAACGCACGCCCGGACCGGGGTCACGCCGCCCGCGCCAGGCGCACGTTGGGTTGATGTAACATCAGACGCCTGCTCTCCGGCGCAACGCGTCGCTCGCGTAAATTTTTTAAACGCACGAGAAGAAATTTGTAAAAAAGCAAATCCTACTTCTGGTTCGGGTTAAAAACAACCCAGCCTTTTAATACAGAAACTAATAACGTTTTTATTGCGCGCCCCACGGCTTTACAACGCCTGGGGAAAGGCGAGGTCTCCAGCGATGCCAAGTTGGGTGGGAGCGCGGTAGAAGGCAAATCTCCGGGTACCGCCGGCTCCCAGCAAGGGCGACGGGGATGGGAGAGCTGCCCGAAGCCGACGAGCGATCCCGGGCAGGAATTCGGACACAAATTCCTCTAGGACTATATTAAGAGCAGCAAAAAAAAAAAAAAAATCCACCCAAGTTTTCAAAGCGGGCACTTCCCGAGCACTACTCCGAGCAAAGCGGAGTTTGCAAGCGCCTGTAAATTATTCCTGCCTTCCCCTACGCGCGTTTTTATTTCTATTAAAAAGCACACAGGAGGGGACAGAGGGAGAGACAGCGCTTCGCTTATTTTTTTTTAAAAAGGGGAAAGAAAAAAAAAAAAAAAAAAAAAAAGAACAAACCAAGAATCACTCCCAAATGGAAAAAGAAAAACCAATTACACTCCACTTGTTCTCTCCTCTCCGCACCTTCGAAACGCGCCTGCCAACTCAAACCAGATTTCCTACCAGCAGGAGAAATATCCAGAGCCATCCCCCGCGCGCGCGGTGCTTTCCGAAGCGGGAGAGAGGGGGAGAGGGGAGAAGAGACAGAGGCGCGTTTGTTTATCGGACGGACGAGGGAGATGGATCAGGGAAGAACAGCAATATCCCAACTTCGCCAGCGCCGGGAGAGCATCGCGCAACGAAGGCGGACACCGGGGTGGGGAAGGGATGGAGAAGGATGATCCGGGGCTCCCGGTGACCACCGCCGGCTTCGTTCAGCGGTACTTGCCCGGGAATTTCTCAACTCCCAAAAGACGACAGCTCCGTCATAAAAAAAAAAAAAAACAAAACTCTTTCCAAACACGTTATTATCGCCGCTGTTATTAGGAGCCGCCGCCACGTCCCCGCCAGCCCGCCGAGACCTCCCGCGGGCAGCGGGCTTGCAGAGAGACCCCCGAAACCCTCGGCAGAAACCCACCCCGACCTCTCTCCCCCGGCAAACAAAGCCCCACCAAAGCCTCTCCAAAACTTTGCGACCGGGGCGAAACGCGGGGCAGGGCTCGGCCGCGCAACCCCAACTCCGGGATCCAAACCTGGGGGGATTTTCTGGGGGATATCCTCCAGCTCCATCCGAAATCGGGTGCGCGCGTGCGTCCTCCTCTCCCCTCACCTTGCAGTTGGGGGTTATTATTTTTAAAAGACAAGGTGGAGAATTTCCCAGGGCGCTGCCGGAGCAATGGCCAGGCTGGCTGCAGGTTGACGGTGGGGGGGGGAACGGCGGCGGCTGCTCCTTCTCCCAGGAATTTTCCAAAAGTTGGGGCTGACTTAGTTATTTATTTCGGAGGAGGCAATGGCACCCGCTGGGCGCGGAGCAGCAGGGCTGGGGCCGAGTTAAAACGCAACGTGGGGGGGAAAGGGGGGGAAAAAAAAAAAAAAAAAAGAAAGAAAAAAAACCCCACTCGAGCCCCTCAAGGAGCTAGGATTGAAACAAAATTGCTGGGGGGGGAAAGAAAGATGGGAGGGGGAAAAAAAAATTGGGAAGCACCAACAAAGGGAGCCCAGGGGCGGCTGGCAGGGAGGGGGGTGCCGTTCCCCCCCCCCCAACCCGGTGCGAAGCCGCTCACGGGGGTGCGGGACCCCAAAGCGGCGGGGTCTGGATGCGGCCCCCGCAGCGCGGCTCTGCCTGCGGCAGCGCAACTTTCCCGCAAGCCGCCCCCCACCCTGCAAAAGGGGGGCTGCCCCCCCCTCCCCTCCCCGGGCCGGTGAAACGTCGGAGGGTTGGGGGGGGGGGGGGGGGGGCGGCGGAGACCCCCAGCGCCCGCCCGCCGCCGGGGCCGCCCCAGGGACGCCACGCACACACCGGGACCCCCGCCTCGGGGACCTCGCGCCCCCCCCCCCAACCCCCGGCCCCGCTCCCTTTGTCCGCAACAAACTTCCGAGCGCGGGGGCGGAGGGGGGGGGGGCACACGGCACACGCGGACCCGCCGCGCTCCTGCGGGGTAGGGGGGGGGGACACACGACACGGCCAGGGCCCCCCGCCCGCCCCACACCTGCCGGTACGGACGTTAAGTGGGGGGGCGGGGGAAGGGTCCCGAAACACCCGCGGGAGCACCCACGGGAAGGCACCGCGGACACGCGGGGACCCTCCCGCCCAGCTCCGCTCCGCTCTCACCCACCTGGTCGCTCCGGACGCCGGGGTTCCGCCGCGCCGCCTCTCTCCGCACCCCCCCCCCCCCCGCCCACCCCCCCCGCCCGCCCAGCCCGTCCGTCCGTCCGTCCAACCTTCCCCAAACTTCGACGGGGCGGCCGCCGGCGGTGCCTACGAGTTTAGGAGCGGCGCGGCATGGCGGGGGGCTGCCGGGCACGGGGCGGGGGGGCTTCTCCCGGGGGGTACCGGCGGCTGCTGGGCGGTGCCGGGCCGGGCGGAGCGCGGGCAGCCCGGGGCCGGGCCGGGGCCGTGCGCGCCGCGCTCAGGTCCGGCTCCGCGCGGCGGCGGCGGCGGCGGCGGCGCGGGCGCGGCGGCGTGGGGCGGGCGCCGGCCGCCCTACCATAATTCCTCTAAAGCAGGTGCAGCCGCTTTCTCCGCCCGCCCCCTATTCCTCCTCCCCTGGCTGGTGGAAGGGGGGCACGCACCCCCTGCCTGCGCTTTTGAGAGGGGGAGGTGTCGCCCCCCCCCCGCTCCTCCAGTCTCTTCCCCTCGTTAACGCCTGCGCTAATTGCTTCCAGCGGTGCGCTGGGGCTGGGTGGGGGTTTGAGGGAGGGAAACTGAGGCACAGCTGTGGAGTGCTGAGGGGACACACCCTGCCCCCCCACCCACCCACAACGTGCAGAGGGCAGAGCCGGGACAGAGCCACTGAGCCCGTTTTACAGATGGGAACAGCAAGGCACAGAGCTCATGATGCCAGCAGCCCCCCTCTGTGGCACCCCAACATCCCGTCCCGCCCACATGGAGAGGGTCCCCAGAGCCCCTGGGGGAGCAGAGCCTGCGTCAGGGTGCTGGACCCAAACCAGCATGTGGATACTGGACCCAAACATCTGGACGGAGGCTCTAAACCTCTGTGAGGATGCTGGACCCAAACATCTGGATGGAGGTCCCACACCTCCCTAAGGATGCTGGACCCGAACCACCGCTGGAGGTCGGGGAGGCGCAGCTGGCTGCAGAGGAGGGCTCGGCGCTCCGGCCTGGCCGCTGAGGCTGGCTCGGAGCGGCAGTTTGGGAGGTGACGTTCCCACCTGCCGCAAGGACCTGCACGGGTTTGGGTCTAAAAATGGTCCAAATGGTCCAAATCTCACGTGCAAGGAGGAAAATGAAGTTTTTTGTGAAGTGTCAAAGCTTCAATAGCACCAAAGTGTGACCGCTCTATGCTCTCCTTTCTTTACTTCAAAAATAGCTTTTTTGAAATTTCCATTTTATGGACAGATAAAATAGTTTTAAAAGGTGAAATTGGAATGAAAGGTATTTCAACCCACCTGGATTTCTTCTTCCTATAGTTTAATCTTTTACAAGAAAACTGTTTAAAAAAAAAAATAAATTGTTATTGAATGAAAAGTCTGTACCTGGGAATTTCTGTGTGGTGGAAAAGCCGGTTCTTCTGGTGGGCTTAGGAGAGGTCCCGCCAGCCCACCAGTTTTGCCCCCCCAAAAAATCTTCCCTCGAGAGGATAAAGGGGACAAGGGCGAGGGCAGTCCCCTAGGCTGCTCCTAGCCTTAAACCCGGGTCTGAACCTGACCCTTGGGAGGCCTGGGATTTTCCGGAGGGCTCGGCGTGTCTTCGGGCTGCTCCGGCGTTCCCATCGGATGAGTGTTCACCGCGCAGCCGCTTCTGCCGAATCAGGTCCCGGTGGCAGGAGCCGACTTTCTTGGAAGAGGCTCCCCAAGGCCAGTTTCTCGGAAGCGCGGTTCGCCGGCACCGGTGCTGCGGACAGGGCTCTCTGCCATCCAACTTTTCCTCGAGGACGGACAGCTTTCCCCATTCCCTCACAATGAAAAACCAGATTAAAAAAAAAAAAAACCGAAACGACCCATCCAGCCAGGCCTCTCCGCACTCCCTGGCTTCGGTGAGGTTTTCTCCAAGGGATGTCCTGCACGCGTCGGGTCCAGCGGATGGTGGGCAGCGCGACGTTCGGCGTGGCAAACGCCAGCCTGGTATCCGCGGCGTGGCCCGAGCTACCCGCTCCCGGCCATCCCGGCAGCCACCACGGATGTGCCGCGGGAAGGAGAGCGGGCGACCCCGTGGCCGAGCGTCACCCGCGGAACCTCCCTCGGCAACCGGCCGAGGACTCCGCAGCCACTGGAGGCATATTTTTCCTCGATTTAGCTATTTATTGACTCAAAAGGAAAATTTAAAGAGGAGAAGCTTTGAGAGCCCTTTCTACCCTCAGAATTCGGAGACGCGGGACACCTCAACCCGCTTCAGGGCTGGGCGCCACATGGGAAGCGGAGCAGCTTCGATTTCCCCTGGCTCAGACCAGGGGGAATTGAATTCCCGGCTCAGGAATTCCCTCCTGCCACATCGCAAACCCAGGAAGCGTTGGCAGCTCCGAGACCGGTGCGATGAGTTTGCTCCCCACGCACGGAGGGGCAGCCCCACGGGGATTCGCCGCCCTCCCCTGCCCCGCCGTCGCTCCCGGGGGTAGCCCTGACCCGCAGCAGCCAAACGAAGGCACCGCAGGTCGCTGCCTGCCCCCGGCTGGGCTGAGACGATCCTCTGAAGGTGTTTTTGTGGGTTCAAGGAGGTTTATTTCCCTCCCAGATACAAAAAGTTTGCCCATTTGCCTCCCCAAATGTATACCCTAACACCCATTGTTCTCACTTTACAAGTTATTCACCCAAATATCAGCCTGTGAAAAACAGAATATCTATTTTTTTTTAATCCCAAACTGGCACTTTTCTAAGTGAAAAACAGCTCTGAGCACCGAGCCTCGCCAAACCTGCGCTTGCCCTCTTTCCTCGACGTAAGAAAAGCCGCTCTGAAGACATCAGGCAGCATCCGAGCGGGGAGGGTTTGCACAAAAAGACACGGGCAGCCTTCCACCAAGGGCAGTTTGTGAACTGAGCCCGGCCCAAAGATCCCTCCTTGTTCATCCGCGTCAGCCAGGAAAAAAAAAAATAGGAGCGGGCAGGAATCTGGGTGAGGAGATGCGGCTCGGCCAGGCTTTGCTCGGGGTTTGGTCTCCGAAATCTCCAGCCACGGCTGGAAAATTGATGGCCGCGGGGACATCAGGGGTGGTGCAAGGGTGGCCGGGAGATTCCCAGGAGGGTGACAGCAGGAGAGACCACGGATGCTCATGCTACACCGCTGAGCTCCCAAAAGAGAGAGAGAGAAGAGGGAAAAAAGGAAGGGAAAATCTTCCTCTATTCTGCAACAGGCGAAGCTTCGGGCACGGAGCATCTCCAGAAGGCATAGCAGGGGCAGCGGGGTGTACAGCTCTCGGATGAAAAGTTTTGCATCGTGTCTGGTTATAAAGCGCTGAGCCGCGCGGCTGGGGGACCAGGAGCTCACGGGGGTCAGTGACGGGTCCTGAACGCGGTGTCTGTCGGCTCTTCTAGGAAAACCACACGTGCCAGCTCTTCCGAGCTCACGCTCACTCTAACGCCTCTGTGATCCATCCCCAAATTCTTATTTGGGGGAAACTTTTTCCTGTCAAAGTTTATTTTTTCTCCTCCAGAAAGTGTCTGCTCTTCTAACCAGAACATTGAAAACCTTGAAAAAGTGAACATTTTCTACCAAAGTTTTTCGATCTCACGGTCACCTGGAATGGAAACATTCTCCGTTTGCTGGAAGGGTGACAGAAAGCTGAAATCTTCCACGGCAAAGGCCAGTTTGGGTTTGTTCTAGATCCCGCTCAAGGATCCAAGCAGCTCCGGACCGGGCGGCATCCTCAGCCTTCCAGGAAAGTCCTCGCCGAGCCGGATCCAAAGGTTGTGGCTTGGCCATTTCTGGCAAACGGGTGGTGGAGAACAAAAGAACTGAAGCTCGTTTTTTTTTTTTATTTTTTTCTTCTACGGGATGAGGAACTTCAAGAAGAAAACCTGACTTTTCCAAAGATGCTCGTTTGAAAAATCTATATTTGATGATGTGAACAAGTGCCCTGAACTCCTCTGCCTCCCGCCTTGTCTCGGATTCTCTCCTCCCTTCTTTCAAGGCAAAATAAAGAGAAAAACAGACAGAAAGAAGAGAAAGAAGAAAATTGGGAATGGGAAAATAGACAGAACAAGGGAAGAAAGTTATTTTTCCCCTTCCAGAGCAGTGTTTTGGGGAGGGAGCTGTGTGTTGACACAGCTAAGCCCCAAATTCCCATCCCATCCAAGGTGGAAATTTCAACAGGTGTGCAGAAAAGCTGGTTTTCCACCCAAAACACACCGGCCATTTTCAGGCAGTTCTCGCAGCACCCTGTGACGCTGCGGTGTCCAGCAGCGCCCAGCCCCGCACCCCACTCCCTCGCCTCCCCCGGGGTCCGGGGCTGAACCCCCCCTTGGGGTTCACCTCAGCCGTGTGTGCCCCCGGCTGCGCTCCCCCATCGCGGGATGCGCCCATCGGCGGGCGAGCGGAGAAGGGTGCAGGACCAGCCCTTCTCAGGACAAACCCGCGGCTCCGGGCGCTGCACCCACGGCCGGCCCAGGGCTGGGGAAGTCGGGGGGTCCCAAGGAGACCTCCCCAAGAACCCTCAAGGGACGACGCCAGCGTGGCCGCGCGCCTCGCTCAGCCCGTGCTCGCAGGCCGCCCCAGCGCCCGGAGGAATCCGGCTTTGCCCAGACGCGCTGGCGGGGCCGCGGGCCGACGCTGCGATCTTGGACCCCGCTCGCCTCTTGCGTAAGGCGAAGAAATGATGCACGGAGTTACTGTAAGTGATGAGAGGCTCCTGGCTCCCTTTTAAAGCGACAGACTGCTGTCTGCCCGGGGTCCGGCATCGCTCCCCCCCTGCCCCGGCCAGAAAGCCCCACGGCGTTTCCCCAGGCAAGCAGCCCCCCCAGGGAGGGGGGACCCTGGACACCCGTGGGGGCTGGCAGCCCTGCGCCGGAGCTGCACGCAGAGCGGGGACGCGGTGGGGAAATGTTGCGGGGGGGGGGTCAGCATCTCGGGCTCAGCTGCGGAGCCCAGGCAGGGGGTCTGCAGCCCCTCTGGCTTGCGGCCGTGCCGTGCCTCGGTTTCCCCTACGGGCGCAGAGGAGGTGCTGACACACCGGGCTCCGCTGAGCTTCGGCGAGCTGAAGTTAAAGGAGAGACAGTGGCGAGGCGAAAACAGCGGCGCCTGGGTGTGCTGCTCCCACCCACGGAGAAAAGGCTGTGGCGCGGGGGGTCTGCAGACAGGGACCAATTTTCCTCCGCGCCTGCGAAGCCTCAGCGCAGGAGGGGAAGGAGCCTGCGAGCAGAGGGGCTGCAGATCGCCCTGCCCACGCGAGCCTCCCCGCCGACCTGGCCCCGGGGTGCTGCGGCATCCGCGACGGAGCCGTACCCTTGGCTTGGAAGCCCGTGTGCCGTGCCGTGCCGTGCCATGCCGCGTCGTGCCGTGCCATGCCATGCCACCAACACACAGAGACACAGGACCCCTGGCTTCTCCCCACCAGCATGTGCCAGGGTTTAGTTTTCTGCTTTTTTTTTTTTTTTCTCCTTTCCCCTCTTCTTTTTTTCACTGATCTGCTTTTCAAATAATGTTACTCATCCAGAGCAGGACGTCTGCGTTCACCGCTCACGGTGCTTGTCTGCCTTGTTTCCTTCGGGGAGATGCTTACCGGCACGCGGTGACTACTTGTCTGAGTCGTCACGGTGCCGAGCAGCGGGGATTACTCACGGTGTAAGGTTTGAGGAAGGAGGAGGGAGGCCAGATTCGGCGCTTTGTCTGCAGTTGTTCATTTCTTGCTCTTCGATGTGTTATTTTTTTCCTGTCTCTCTTTCTTCTTCTGCCAGCGCCCTCCATCCCGGCTCTCTGAGCTCCCTCCTCCTTGCTTTTACACCGGGGCCGCAGCATCTGGCCGAATCCCTGTGGGATGTAAAACAGCCTTTGCCGTGCTGCCGCACGGGGACAAAGCGGTCCCCTGTCCCCTCGCACCCATTCGGGAGAACCACTCCTTCCCTTTGGGACCCCCTTCTTCCCGCTCTGCCCACCGCCGCCGGCTCTGCCCTCTCCACCGTTGCCCATTTCTTCTCACTCTTGGCCCAACCTTCCCCCCGTCTCTGCCACGACGGCCCCACCCGGCCACCGCGGCACAAACCGCTCTGCCCAAGCCGGACCAGAGCTGACCCCGACGTCCTCCCCAGTTGATCCCCCAAAGAACACCCAAACCTGATGTGCAAAACCTCAGCGGTCGTTCGGTGTAATAACACCATGAAGAGGGGGAAGAAACAGCACCCAGAAGGTGGGAGATCCCTGTTTAGCCGCGGGGGCTCGGCCGCGCTGCCGAAGAGCTGGGGTGGGAACGACGGCGACGGCGATGCCGGGGCACAGCCGCCGGTTCAAGCGCGTGCTTGGGCAGAGTCAACAGCAAAACATTTGGGACACGCTCCTTCCCTTCTCCAGGCACAACCGCGGCAGATCGATGAATATTTTAACAAAGAAATATTTCATTAAAGGACTTGATTGCTTAATGAACTGTCCCTGCGAGCCATCAAAATGCAATGGGGTTTTTTTTTATTGGTTTTTTTTTTTTTCCTCCCTTCAACGAAGGCAAAGATTCATATCACGAAGAACAGGCTTATCAAATTACCGTAATAGCCTGTGTAGACCAAGCCCGCGGAGTGGCGCGGGGAGGCCGGGGGCTGCCTCGCGCCGGGGACGCGGCTCCACGTACTCTGCGGGTGCGTTTAGGCGACACCGAACAAGGTGGGACCAGGCCGGGGTCCCCGGGCACCGCCGCAAAACGATCCGTAAATAACAGCGGTCGGGATGGTGGGAGGCAGGTCTGCTTTCCTTTGGGCTGCCAATATTTGAAGGGAAGGAAAATTATCTGTTTTTTCTAGCCCATCCAAAGAAAATCATGATAAAGGGACAGCACCTGGCCCATTAAAAACCAGTTCTGGTGTCCGAGCCCATGAATCCTGCAGAGCTCTGCCGGGTCGGCACCGGGGCTCCAGCCTCTCATCCTGGGTCATTAAAACGGAACGGCATCCAAAAATGTAATGGTCTTTCTCTCATCGACACTGTTTGTGTGACGAACACAGCCGAGTGCTTCCCAGCCCTCCTGCTGCTTCCCCGGGGCTGCTGGGCAGGACATCATCCTCATCTTCCTCATCATCCTCATCTTCCTCTCTCCTTTTTAAAGTTTCCATTGGAAGTTTATTAATGAAATCATTCCCATTCAGGTTCCGTAATGGCTCCGCTTACGCCGGGGCCGCTCCGTGATGCTCGCCGGGCTGCGGGGCCGGGCACGGCTGGCGGGAGCGGAGTCGTTAGCGGGTGGGAAATGAACGATAACCTGACAAGAAACGACCAATTTTCCATCAATTAGAGCAAAGCCTCTTTTTTGTCTTTTTGTAAAATTAAGTTTTGCTGACTGGTGATTGCTTTAGTCTGATGACAATTCATTAAAATTTACACGGGGAGGATGCTAACGGCGCAGCTGGGAGGAGGAGGAGGAGGAGGAGAGGGAAAGGTGGCGAAGCAGCCGGTGCTGGGTCGCAATGGACTTGGACAGAAACGCGGGTTTGGAGGCGAGCTCCGGGGTCAGGACCTGGCCTGGGCACTGCTCCGGCAGCGGGATGGGACACGGAGGAAGAGGGAAGCAGCCCCCGAAAGCGGGGCGGCAGGAAGCTGTCCCCGCTCGCTGTCCGGCGGGAGCACAAAAGCGCTTTGTCTGGGGCCGGAGTTCGGCTTCTCGCGCCGCTTCCCCCACCGAGGGTCCCACCGCCGTCCCGCTCCGGTGTGAGGACGCCGCGGCGTCACCGGGTCCAACGCCAGCCCAGGATCCTGGCCGGGGCCACAGAGCAGCTCCCGTGACCCCGGGGATAAGAGGGACACGTGCCACCAGCCCTCGCGCGGCCCGCGCCTGTGCCTGCTGGCCCTCGGGCCGGCTCCCCGGCCCCCGCAGAGACGGCGCGGATGGGGAGCCTTTAAAAATGGAGTCAAACGATGGATCAGGCCTCCTCATCCTCATCTCATTCCCAAAACCAAAGACAGAAGGTCCTCAGGCTGCTGCTCTGTTCGCACACACCGTGTCCGTGCTTGAGCTCCCTAATCCTACGGGAGCTGCCCTCAACCATCCTCCACACTTTGGGAAACTTTTCCCAGGTGAGCCTAACCCTAAGACTTCACTTTTATTTACTTATTTGTAAATTTTTTTTTTCCCGGTGATTCCAAACCTGGCGCTGCTCCGCGCTGGTTTTCTGCAGAAAGGAGCTGCCTTTGCAATCCCTTCCCGGGGAAACGGGCAGGGATTAGCTCATCGGACGGCGATTGTGAAAGCCAAGCGAGTATTTACTGTAAGAGGGCTCTGGTTCAGCAAGGTGGGCGTCGAAGCGCTAAGTCGACGGGGTGGGAGTGCGTGCTCCTGCGCCGGGCTGAATCAGAGGCGCAGCGGCCCCGAGCTCGCACCCGGATAAATCCCCGTCCCGCGGCCAGACAGCCGTGGCCAGGCTTGAAGGATGCAAAGATTTGGCAGGAAAAAAAAAAAGTCAGGTTCTCACCAGGTTCTTTTATTTTTCTTCCCAGAAAGGGGTGAAGTTTGCAGTTGGCTTGAACTGGATCTTTTAACAGAACCCAACTGGGCACACTGGGTACATACAGGGGTGATTGTCCCCGTGCACTGTTTTGTCACTGTTTACAACTTTGTTTGGGAGGGGATTTCCACAAAAAGCCATAAAAACTGGGGTTTCCCACTGAAAAGCTTTTCATGTTCTTTCATGACCTTTCTTCAACAATGACCTAATTTCCTCCAAACTCTGGCACGGCCTATTCCTGAGGTGGGAGGAGAAGTGGCATTCAAAATTGGGTCAGTTTTCATTAAAAACGCGTCCGTTTACTAACAGTTTTCCGTTTGTTGGAAGGACTCGGACGCGCTCAAACCGCCTCTCGGCGCAGAGGGGGTGGCTGCCGCTCTGGACTTGAGAAATGGGTTCATCTCCATGGGAAATCACTCGTCGCCGTTGTCGATGCTCAAGGACTTTCTGGCTCTTAGCTCAGACCTTTCTCCCCCGAAAGGCTCTGACGGGCGCGGCGCCTGGCTGCTACGCGGTCCCTGCGGTGACTGCACCTTCCCGAGGGTCCTGCGCTGGGCGCTGGGTTCGAGGACCGGGTGGGGGGACGCAGGAAGCCGGGCCGTGGTGGTTGCGCCCGCGTCGCGTGCGTAACTTGCCCACCCAGAGCTGCATCCTGGCCAGGGCGGCTGGAGTTCCGCCGTGCCCCGGGGAAGACGCAAGAGGGAAAAGCGAGAGCAACCGGGAAGATGAAGCATCCCATGCTCTGACTTAATTCAGAGCCTAATCCAAAGCCTGCCCTAATCAGGGGGATCTGAATCTTAAAGCCTGATCCACCCTCTCCCCAGTAAAGCAAACGGGAAAATGCAGCGGGATTCGGGAAACGGGGGCCAGCTGCCGCGCATCCGCAGAGGCACCTCGACGGGGATGCCAGGGAGCGGGGCTCCGGGTGCGGGAAGGGGCCGCAGCCTCGGGTCTGGTCCCCGGAGAGGTGAGAGCTGCGAAACTTCACTTTTTGGAGCCGTTCAAGACTGGATGGGAGGGAAGATGCACTCGGAGAGCGGCAGAGCCCGCGGTTCAACCCCGCGAATGCTGGCAATAAAACCGGCTGGAAATCGAGCGAGGTGGAAAACGAAGCAAAGCAAAGCACCCAGCTCTCGGATGTGTTCCTGCCACCGCTTCTCAAAATGTGCCAATTATGCAGCCATTTCACGGGACACTTAGGAGCCAATCTGCAACGCGGCTCAGGGGGGAAATTGGGCACATAATTCCCCTGGACAATCACCGGGAGCAGCCCCGCTTAATTCCACTCCCATCCTGCACCCAGTTCGCGCTCACCCAGGGGAGGATGCTGCGGGCGCCGGGGCCACGCGCCCGCATCCCGCCGCACCCCACCGCTGGCGACGGGGCCGCGAGGACCGAGGGGCTGGCGTCCCGCGCACGCCGGCTCGCACGCGCGCCGCGCGCCGCCGGGCTGCGGCAGCCCGGAGCACAGTGGCAGCAGGCTGTTCTCATTACAGCCCAATGAGGCTGTTTACTCACCCAGCTGGAGACAGTTAGAGAGTGATAAATAATGAAAGAGAAAACATGATTTTCCCCTCTGTGGTTTCTATTTGTGTAACCATATGTCACAGCTCAATACGGCAGCATTTTTTTTCCGCTTTATTCAGGAAAGAGTTGATTTTCTTTCATAGAGCGGCTATTTTTTTCCCAACATCTCTTTTCTTTTTTTTTTTTTTTTTCCTGTCTGTTCTCCCGTGAAACTCACTCGTATCCAGTCTCCTTAAAGTCTGGCTTGTCCCAGTAACTGCGGAGGTTTGATGGGACTCTTCTCAGCTTCTTTTCAAATACCTGTCACGGGGCTGCGGGGAGAAGAAACAGCTGAGAGCAGCCTGGTGAAGGAACACCCTGCGTGAGGGCTGCGAGAAGAGCTGAGCCCGCGGCTCTTGGGCTGCAGGAACCTTGTACGGGGGGATAAAACACACCGGAGTTTTCCCCAGCAAGGGAAGGGAGGGTTAGCCGAGCGCTAACTGGGATATTTTTGCAAGCGAGGCGCTCTGAGCGCTTTGCAAGGGTGACAGAGCGTTGCTCCTGCCGTTTCGCAGGTAGGGAAACTGAGGCACAGCGTGCCGCAGAGGCTGCATCCAGGCAGTGAACCTGCAGCGGCAGAGCCGAGCACCCCGCGCACCCCCAGCACCTGCGCCGCTCTGTCCCGGAGCAGCAAAAGCGGAATTTCGACCCCGGGGAGAAGGGGCGGACGGGGGGAAGGAGGCAGCCCGGCAGGCCAAGGAGAAGATCCCAGACGAGCGCGGCTCTTTCCCCCGGGAAAAGCTCTTCCAAAGCGCAGCCCGGGCTGGCGTCGAGGAGAGCTCGGAGCGCGTACCCAGCTCTGCCCGCCCGCCGCGCGGGCCCTGGGGTGGGCAGGTCCCTGCAAGGCCCCTCTCCCTTCCCGCCGGGCACCGCACATCTTCCTCCTGCAATCATCCCCCCGGCTTCCCCCAGCGCCGCACCTCGGCTGCCGGCGTCTCTTCTCCTGCCACGGCCCCGGAGCCGCCGTCTATTGTTCGGAGGTCTTGGCACGCTCCGCCGATGAGCTTCCCCTCCGAGCGCTCTCGGCCAGGGGCGTGCGATGTATTTTTTTGCCCTAGCAAGTTCTCCGGCTTCACAACATCCTCTTCCCGCAAGATACATCGTTTGGGGAGAGCAATTATCCCAGTGACCTCATCCATGTCTGCGGCATGAGGTCACCAACGTTCGGGGAGGTGCGCACCTAGCCCAGTCCAAACGGGGTGTGCCGGCGAGCTCGGCTCAGCCCGATCCGGCATTTGGGCTCAGTCCAGAGCCCAGGAAACTGGCAATTAATCGTGGCATAATTCCCAGAGGCCAAATCAGGTACCCGAGCGCAGGCGCGGCAGCGGTGGGATGGGTGTAAGAGTGCGAGCGGCACCCATTACCCGTATCCCTGCCCGATGCGCTGTTGTGGGTTTTGGGGAGCTGCGCCGGGGCTGAACGCACCCCTTTGTCCTGAAACAGCACCGAGTATCGTACCCCGCCTTGCGCAGACCACCCAAAATGGGACCACCAACCCACCGCTCCACCTGCCTTCGGCGGGGCGCGGGTCCCGTTACCTCGTGTGTAACCGTGGTGCGTACACGGTGTTAGCTACTGACTGGTTTGGGGCGAGACTGGGATTTCACCGGCTGGACCAGCATCCTCCAGCTCTCAGAGGTGAGGTCCCACCAGCGAGCCCCTTGTCAAAAATGTGCTCAACTTCACCCAAAAGCCAGCTGTTACCCCGACCGGAGCCACCACGTCCCAGCAAAACCACCCGGCTCCCAGTCTGCACCACACGCCGAGTGCCTGAACACTTCTGATGTTGAAACCAGGACATGGAGTTGTCCGTTTTCAGAGCAATTTAACCCAGCAAAACCAGTATTTTCTTGCTTCAGGTCACAGCGAGCTCTCGTTGCAGGGCTCGAGCTGAAGATCGGGGGAAGATGGGCCCCGCTGGTTCCCCTGACCCCCCCTCCTGCCCCAAAAATTTTTACAAGCAGCCCCAACCTGCTCCTCAGGCCTCCAGCTCCTGCTTCTCTCCCCACAAGCATCAATAAATAAGAGCTGGGGATTTGTTGCGGGTTAATTGGGGTTATTTCATATTAAAGCCCCTTTGCCGCTGTAACCCAAACCTTTCCCGCGCAGCGTCGGCGGCTCCACCGTGCCTCGTCACACCTCTCTCAGGGTTTTGGACGTTGTGGATGCTTCCTCCGCCAGCTCCCGCAGCCCCGGGTGACTCTCCGGGCCAACGCGGGACATGCCACCTTCATACCTGCGTCACCTCCCGCTGCGGGCCACATCAGCCAGGAGGTGACGAACCCCAAATCCTCTTGCCCTCCTGTTGAAAACCAGTGTGGACGCCATCCTGGAGACCACCTGGGTGGCACTGGGAGGGAGCCGGCAGCCTCCTGAGATGATGTCCATCAGCTGGGAACCGTACCTAACGCAGCGGCACGGCGACATCGAACCAATTGACTCTGGGTAACGTTTCTACCTACGGATCTCACGTCTCCAGGCTTCAGCCCCCACGCCGGACGGCGGCCGTGCCAGGAAGCACGAGGGTCTCCGTGGCTTTTTCCGCTCCTGGCTGCGCAAGCACCTGGCCCCCGCTCCCGCCGGCTGCGTTCGCCTCCGAACCCCCCTCCGCCCCCGCTCCTGCCGCCCGGCCCGGCACCGCCTGGGTTAATGGGAGGCGGTTGGATGGAAAAGGCCCTTTTTTTTTTTTATTTTAAAGCAGATACGGAGAAGGAAAAGCGCTAGAATCATTTATCTGGCTCACAGTTTCGCTAATGCCCTCGGCTTTGGGCCAACGTGAGATATTACGAGGTAAATCGGCCAAGTCATGCTACACAAACACGTCAAAAAAGAAAGATATTTTCAGGCTCTTGCAGGAACCCAGCGCTCCCCCCGCCCCACGTCGGGTTACCGCGGGGTTCCGCCGGGTTCGTGCCCCACTTTACCTTAAGCTGAAAGAACTTAAGCTGAAAGACAGCGCTCGGATTTGGCGTGGGGCTTGCTTGGGGTTGCAAACACCCCGGCACCGGCCGGGCACCTTCCACCTGCGGGCACCCGCAGCCCACCCGCGCGCCCGGGATGCTCTGCCCCTCGCCGAGACGGGAGCAAGGCGAAGGAGAAGGGAAGAGCAGAGGGCAGAGCTGGAGCGGGGCAGCCAGGGGAATTTCCCATGGGAGAAAAAGCCTTTGTGGCCCTTTCCTCTTAACACCCCGGGACACACCGTACACCTCAGGGCCTCCCGCATGGGGCATAAAATAAAAAATTCTTGCCTGGGTAGTGGGCACAGTTAGTTTTTTGGTTAATAACGGACTTTAACTACCCAGGAACTACATATGTTCAACAATATACACATATTTTTTATTGCTTGCAACATTTAAATGGATGGGTTCTTTGTTATTTATTAAAGGGCCATTGGAAACGTCTTTCCACTCTTGTTCCTGTGTCTTGAGCAGTTCATTAAAATGCCCACCTTTCCTGCCATAAAACCCCCGTACGCAGGCTAATAAAATCCCAACACGGACTATTAAAGTCCCCATGTACAGAGTTTTTAAAAAACCCACCCGCCGCCCGTATTCCGAGCGCCCACATAAAACGCAGTAAAAGCTTTGTGCCGCCGCACCGGCACCCACGGCAACAGCGATTAAAGCCTGGAGAGAAGGTGGCAGGGCCGGGGGATGTCCCAGGTGGGTTTAGCACAGGGATGGACCCTCCCCGTTGGCAGCGGTGGGGGGGGCAAACCCCACCCGTGACTGTGTAACTGAGCTCTGTCTTTTTTCCAGCCTGAACCCCCCTAAAACGCCGCTCCCTCCCTTACTGTGACGCACAAGGGGTTTGTGTGGGGAATCCTGGGGGCTTCCAGCATCTGGGGTCCCAGGAGCTGCCACCACATCCTACTCCACCACTTCCCCACCGGGAGCCGACGGGGAACGGTGGGCACGGAACTGTCAGCCCCCCGCAAGGCAAGAGGAATGTCTGCTGGGGAGTTTGCAGCTCGGCTTGGTTGGTTTTTATTGAGGAAACTTTCCTGAGCGGGGAGCCTGTGGCTCGCAGTCGTGGAACAGTTTTGGTTTTCCACCCACCCGCAGGCAGAGGTGTTTGGATTTGGGCTTTTGTGCCACCCGAAACCCCAAACCCTGCAGCGATCCAGGCCCTGAGCTGTCGCTGCAACTGGACATAGCCAAGCAAGAAGATTTCAGCCCGCAGACTTCTTGCTTTCCTGCCCCATCTCAGAAGATCGAAGCAAGACGGGCTCGGTTCGGGTCTCCGCACCATCTGCTCCCAGTGTCACACAAACAGGGCAGAGCTGGTGGCACCTGCCCCTCTGACACAGGGCTGGGACAGCCACCCCAGAGAAACCCCTTTGCTCTCCCGTAACTGATCCCCACCCCAGCCGGGCTGTGGGCTTGCTTATGTTGGAGTTGGCCATGTGGGTGGGCAAGCTCCTCTGGAGCGGCCCCGGTCCGGCGATGTGCCCATCACCGAGCACTTACAGCCTCCCGTCAGTGGTGGGTTGGGCAAAATACTCCAGCGCATCATTCCTGTAACAGCCGACAGCAAAACCAGTGTACGCTGTACTGGTTTCATCTCCCTCACTGGGCAGAAGCACCCTCTCCCCGCCCACCCTTCACCGCTGGAGCATCCACCCGCACAACCCTGCCCGCATCCCCCCCCAGGGAGCTCGGGCGCTTTGCTGGAGGGCACGGAGCGAATCATCCGGTAACGCAGAAATCTCCGAGTCCTCTTTAGACGTCCCAGGAGGAGGCAGATCTGAGGGAAGGCGGCGGAGAAGACGCCTGCAGCAATGTCAGTGCTAGAACAGCCGGGCTGACAGGATTCAGAGCGGGGATTAAGGTTGGGATCAGGGATGCGGGGAAAATGAAAAAAAGGCTCTGGCTTTCAGGCAGGCCTCCGCCGTGTTTGTCTTCTTGTTTGCTCGGGAGGAGGACGGGCTCCTGGCTTTAAAAGGCTCCCGATCACCTTCCTGAAGAGACTGGGGCTCAAATCCGGAGACGTCTGCGAGGGGAGCGAGGATGCGGTGGGCGCGCTGGGACATCCTTGGTGCAGCAGGGAGAGGCCGGGCAGACCCAGCGCTGTCCCGCGGGAGGACGCGCTGAGCAGCCCTGAGCGCTGGGGGAGTCCCTGCCTTTGCGCAGGGGCTGCCGAAATGTCACTGTTCCACTTCCCGAACAAACCATTCCCGCTTCCATCCTCTGCGGCGCTTCCCTGCCAGGACATCCCTGCCTTCCTCCTGGGCAGGGGCAGCAGGCACCCAGGGAGGTGACAACTTCCCTACCCACTGCAGATCCCTCTGCTCTAAGGTGGCGTTTTCCTGCGCGTGGAAAAGCGGAGCCGCTGCCTCTCCCCACGCTCCAGCCCCTGCTAAACGCAGGGCCACGGGGACAGGAACCTCACGGTGAGGAGGAAAGGAGGAGGGAAAGCCAGGACGATTGTTGAGGTGCTGTCCCCTGCTCGCTTTCCACCATCGTCACCGAGAGGCGACCCAACTGCTTGTCACCGGTGTGACACTTTGTTTCCCCTGTCATTTCCCCAGAAAGGAGCTGCCAGGCGCTTGCACCCCCCCCCAAGAAAGCTGGAAGTTTACCTTTTCCAAACGTTGCTCTGGGGTCCTCCTCCTCCTCCTCCAGCCCTGCCAAGGGGCCCGGAGCAGCCCCCAAAGGGCAGGTGCTCAGCATTTCTCCCGGCTGAGCTGGGGAAGAGAGGGGACAGAGAAAGTGTGATGCCAGCAAAAGCAAAACCTACTAAAAATTGCATTTCCAAGAAGAAAAAGTCCCACTCACCTCTGACCCAGCCAGAGCAGCTGCGGGTCCCCGGCCGGGCTCAGCCCTCCCCTCGCTGAGCCATCCCCAGGCTGGAGCAGGGACCCCCACGCACCCCCAGCCCGCTCGCGTCTCTGGGGGAAGGAAGGTGCAGGGTCCCACCGGAGCCGGCGGGCCCCAAACCCTCTCCAGAGCATCAGCAGGGGCTGCTTTAATCCACAGGCTCTGCAGCCACCCCCTGTCCAGGCAATATTTCCCATCAAAGCCCATCTGGACTCTCTTCCCTTCAGCCTCTCCTCCTCTTTCTTGCCTGTTTTCCCGTGTCTCTTACCTCACACAGACCATTAACTTCCCCCGCAAGCGCTGCCCACCCTCCTCCCCGGCGCTCCTTCGCAGGTTTTTCCCATGGTTCACACCAACGGCCACGCGCGCACGCCTTCCTCGCGCGGTGGCCCGAGGACGCAGAGCCCCACGCAGCCCCGAGCTGCTCACAGGACACCCACATGGTTCAAACCCTCAAACATCCTTCTCTGTTCTGCCGCTCCGACTCTCTCATTTCGAAGCTCCCTCTTTTTTCCTGTTGAGATACAAAAGGCACCAACTTTTTCCTTCACATCCCTCTTTCCCCTTCTCCCCTCCCCGTGATTCACAGCATCCATCTCTGTTTTGGAGGTTTTTTTTTCTTCTTTCCTACCCCTCTCCCTTTTTTTTTTTTTTAATTTAAGTTTTTCTTTTAACTTTCAAGGTCAACACGGACAGACAATGCCACCAGTGCCTGTTTGATATGTGAGCGCTATTGGCGTCCATTGCCACCGTTTCCGTGGTAACACAGTAACCATTAATTTTCAATTAAAGTAGACAAAAAGCCCGATGACAGCTCCAGGTCTGCTGAAGATGTCAAGAATCCGTATTAATATACAGCAAGAGAGCGTAATTGTGTGTCCATCTTCCCGAGCAACGAAAATGGAGGGATAATTACCAGCTAGAAAGCCACTCTGTAATTTTGTTCTTACTGTCACCACAACCCTACATATTAGCATAAATTAAAAGCAGGGTTTATTGTTACCAAAGTGCATTGATATTTCCAGCCTATTTTCTTCCTTTTAACTGTTTGTTGTTGATGAGTGACTCCTGGACACATGGTGGGTGAGCCCACAGGAGCAATTGAGATGCCAGAAAGTAACGAATGAAGCCGTGCGATGCCACCCAGGTGGAGGGAAGGGAAGAGCAGCAAGATGATGCGCGGAGGCGGGCAGACATCCCGGATCGGTCCACAGCCCTCTTCCATCCTCCGGGTCCAGGATGAGCTCCCATCCCCGGCACGGTCCGTCCCAGTTCGACTCCTCCGTGGGCCACACGTCCCCACCGCCACCTCCTCGGGCTTCGCCTTGGAGCTGGAAGGGATGCAAGTCCCCGACTGCCGCGCGCTTGGTGACAACCGCTGAATTCATGAATTTAAGTGAATGGAAAAAAGCGGGTTCCTTGTATCATATCCAGAGAAAGCTGTCCTTCAAAAGAAAATTTAGTGTAATTACCCTTAAGGGAGCGATCCTCACTCAGTCAGTCACAACACTGACCTGCTGCTAGGATCTGACAGGGAAATTACAGGCTGTGTACTCAACAAAAGGGGCTTCCTTCCTTCTTAGAGGAAGGATGAAATGCTGAGGTTTGAAAAGAAAAGTACTGGCTTCTGGGTTTAAAATCAGTATCTCGCACAGGGCTTTCCTTCATGCAGAAATTCAAAGGGGCTGGAGGAGAACCAAGCCAGGGAGGCGAACGGGCATTTTGTGGGCTGGAAAAAGACCCGAGAAGCTCCAAATTCCCACTGAGCGAAGACGGTGGTTTCTCAGGATTTGCTTTTGTGATTCTCAGCGAGGCGATGGGCACAACAGAGAGCAGGAGCGAGGTGGCCTTGCAAAGAGGTCTGTGGCCGGCGAGGCTGGCACACCTCCGTCCTTCCGCAGAAGCGGCGCCGTCGTACGAAACCAAGCCAAGCCCCGTGCCTCCCCGGCTGCCGGCGCCCCAGTATCAAACCCGGTGGCTCTTCACGCAGAGACCCAAGGCTGGGGAGGGTCACAAACTCCCTCTCAGACACTGTCACCGCTCCACATGGGTATGTGCTTGGAGAATCCTCCGTGGCTCCTTCTCACAGATAAGGAGGGACCAAAGCCCTCTCTGATCCATCGGTTTGCATCTCCAGGAACTCAGATGGTGAATCCCCAGAAGACTGGAAAAGACAATCATAACATCTATGATTAAAGGAGGGGGGGATTAGTCAGAATAAATTGATACTCAGAAAAATACACAAATAGATTATTAAGCAATCAATTTGCAAGCAGCTAAAAGATAACGGTGAGGAGATGGGCTTGTCAAGGCAATTTCTTCCTGCGCTGAGGCAGCCGGCCCGGCTGAAACGGGGAGAGCGGCAGGCGCAACGCGGGCTGACTCCAGGGAGGCTTTGGTGCCTCCTCCCTGATATTTTCATCAACAAATAAAGGTAACACAGCCCTGAGACCAAATCGCCACCCTGCAGAGGCACAGCTGGGTGGGAAACCCCACAAGGGGCTAGCTTCCCTCCACGTCAGGCTCGACCCGGTACCCAGCCCGCGTCGCCTGCTGCCCGTCGGGAGGGAGAGCGGCGAACTGGAGCGAGTTCAAAGACAAGCAGAGGAGCAACGATAAGAGGTTTGGAAAACACGACCCATGAGGAGAGACTGGAAGAGCTGCGCCTGTTTAGTCTAGCCCAGAGAAGGCCAAGGAGGGTGATGATAACAGCCTCACGGTATAAAAGGGGCTTTACTCGCAGTTTTAGGGCAGGGAAAACTCTGAACGAGCATTCTGCAATAAGTGACCATGGGAGGTGACAGTCTTTTTCATTAAAAGAAGAGATTAGAGGTGTTGATGCCATCTGCAAAAGACCTGACCTCGGAGCATCCTCTCCCAGGCAGCACTGCCCCGACTCAAGGGGAAGCTCGGGATGCAGAGCAGCACTGGGTGCTCAGCCCAAACTTGTCCCCGATGTCAGCATCTGCAGCAGGATTAAAACGAAGATTTCCACAACAAACTTTGAGGTCCTTCACTAGCCAGGTGATCTGCACAGGCAGCTCATTGAAAAATGGGGGTAAATACATTAAAAATGGCTATTTTGGCCAAATGGGAACACTTCCGAAGCAGGCCAGCTTTAGCAATCTTTTAGAGTAGAAATAAGGAGCAGGCTGAGAGCATCTCACCTGTGCAGTTCAGAAAAAGGGGGGCGGTTTTGAACAGCTTTGTTTGGAGAACATTTAGTGCCTCTAACACTTAAAAACATGACAACAGTCTTAAAAGCTCAAAACAGGATCACCTGATTTTCTGTAAACAAACCCCTCAGGCAGTTGAAGTTTTTTTTTTTCCTTCCAAAGTCCAGTTCCTGCTAATCAAAAAAAAAAAAGCTTCTATTCTATTTGTGGATAGAATTTTCTTTTTAAACTGTGGGATCTGCACTCACTGAGAATCTACATGATGTCTGCAAGAGCCAGGAGCCCCAACAACTTGAGTGCTCGAAACCAGACTCACCTTGCAGATCCAGTGGTCCTGGGATGGCGTTCCCCACATGGGACCACGCTGCCCCAGAGGGTACAAACAGCACTGCAGGGAGGGAGGCTCCATCCTTCTGGGGAAACACAGCCCCACGACAGAGCCCCTTTTATCCAGGTGCCCCTGAGCTGCCCGTGCTGGAAGCTGCAAGCATTGGCTGGGCTTCAAACCACTCTGGGCCAAATCAGCCGACCTAAATTGGTGCCACTCCACTGGCACCAGTGCTAAGATGCTGATTTAAGCCAGCTGAGGGCTTAGCGCTCAGCATTTCATTTCCAGCTGACAGAGTCAGCTGTTTGCAGAATTTTCCCTTCACTTCCCATGCCCAGCAGATGCGTAGGATGCTCTGACCCCAGGATCTGTCCCAGAAGCGGCAGAAGGAGCCCTGGGTGCACCTGGAAGACGTGATGTGCTGATCCCTGAGGACGACGGGAGATGCTATAAGCGTTATTGACGTGCCCAGCCCAGCTGATGGATGTTGCACACCCTCTCAGTCCAGGAAACAGGCCAAATTCTGCTTCTTGTCACACAAGAGTAAATCTAGAGCAAGTCCCCTCTGACTGCTCCTCCTTCCCAGACACTGCCTGCTAAGCATCCAAGTTTTTTTTTTAGTTTGGGGGGGGGAAAAGCCATTGGGATGATTTACAGGGGCAGGTCCGAAAGGGAAGGTGACAGAACCGGCTTGTCGCCAAGAAAGTCTCTGCTCCCTTCTTTGCGGAAGCGCTCTCCCACCAGGCGCATGACTGACCCCCCAAAACTGCACCCATGCAGGAAGGGTCCCGGCACGGGAGCCCACAGGTGCTGAGCTATGGTGCTGGGACCCAAACGGGGCCAGCAGTGATTGCAAGCAAGAAGTGAGGAAGACACCTCCTCACGGGTATTGCTGCCTCTCTGGGGCGGTGCAAGAGCCCTCTGCTCCCTCCGCTCTCCCGGAACGGTCCCGTCTCTGGGATCACGGTGGCGGGGACGTGGCAGCACGCTATGAACCACCTCTACTGCCCTACAGCCAATGTCACCTGAAACACAACACGCCGTTGTTCAACTCGCCTTTTGCTTTGCTGGAAGGCTGTTTCCAGCTCAGCGATGACTTTGAGCTTCCGTGTCAGCCCCGGGCTGCCGCACGGCCAAGGGCAATCTGGGCCGAGCTTCGCCCGTCTGCTTCCCAGGGCTGTGCATCCTTCCTTCCTCCCCTTCCCTCGGGGGGTTTATTTAGCTCGCAGGCTGTCCAAGGCGAGGAATCCCTCACCAGACGTTTATCTACCCCGCGCCTGGCACGGCGAGCTCCGCCAGGACCTCCGCACGCCCCCGCACAGCAGGGAAACGCTGACGGTCACCCGAAAACCCTCATGCACCCTCGCACACCAGCCTTGGCTTCGTCCCCAGCTGCAGCCCAGGGTCCTGCTTGACACCCCCCAGACCTTCCAGCTCTCAAAACGCCCCAGTTCATCCAGCCACAGCCAGCAAAGGGTCAATAAGATCCCAGCCCTCCTTCCCCCCCCCGGATATAAATACCAGCCTACCAGTCGACACAGAGTACATACATCTTAAACAAACACTTGGCCGGGCTGTTTATCTCCACAGCCTTTAAACAAACTCTTTCAAAGGTTTCTGCTGATATGAGAGATTTACTGAAAACCATTCGCCCTTCTTAAAAGCCTCTCAGTTTATGCTGCTATGGGTGAAACGAATGGTGTTTTAGCCTGGAGTTTTCTGTCTTCTGACCGCATGTTTATTCTAGGGGCCACCGCTGGCTTTGATACGAGAGCAGCACGGACACAAATCTTTACGAGGGAAAATATAAAATAAACCCAGAAACTCCGTGTGTGCACGCGTGTGCGTGCGTGTGTGTCTGTGTGGCACGGGTGGCGGGGACCGGGCAGCGAGGAGTGGATGAAAAGTTCCGTCCTTGTTAGTGTGTCACGCTTGGCACCTCCGCTCTGCGGCTCCAGCATCCCGCGTCGCTATCCGGCGGGGTCCATTATTCCCATGAAATTTTTCATCCCTGCAATCGGTGTGGGGCTCCCTGAGATGATGTATTTACAGCGGCTCTCAGCGTCGCCCGCCACGGACAGCTCAGCACCTCCACGGGACACGCCGCCGTCACGCCCGTCGGTTCGCAGAGCAGGATTCATTAAACCGCTGGCGAAAAACGAGAGACATCAGAGTCACTGCCAGGGCTGCAGGGATGTCTGTACGGCCCGAGGCACCTCGTCGCGTCTCGGTGGTTTTCAGCCCCATTTCACAGGTGGGGAACCTGAGGCAGAGGGAAATGATGTGCTCAAGGACACTTGGTATGTAAATGGGAGGATTTGGACCTGAGTTTAAATACTAAATGGTCCTGCTTCAAGTGAGGCTGATCTGCTACTTCTGACTCCAACTTAGGAAGAAGAATTGGGAGAAGACAGATTGAGAGTGCTTTTGGAGGAGCTGAGCATTTGCCCACAATGCTTAGAAAACACACCTTGATTTTAACTGGGGCCTTTCGCGTCTCACCCACGGCTTTGTAATGGTTGCTCCAGGTTTAAACCAAGTCCAGAGGTTCTCACAGAAGTTGGGAGGGCTTGTCAAGCTGGTCAAGCTGAGGCCTCCTGAGACCTGGCAGCATCAGCCAGCGATCACCCCAGGGATGGTTTCATGGCTGGAAGCCCCCGGTCCTCCTGCCCCCTCTGCAAGCAACCCAACAGCCCAGGCGACGCAGGGAGAAGAGCAGCACGTGGGGCGCAGGGCTGTCCCCCGGGGTCCTGCCAGCCAGGAGGGCTGAGGGCGCTGGAGCAGGAAGGCTGGACGCAGCGGGATGTGCTCGGAGACGCTTGGGGAAGGGGAGAAGCAGGGCTGGCAGCCTGCGTGCTGGCTCCCGGCGCCAGGGCCAGGGCAGCAGGAGAAGTGGCATTTTCTGTCCTCACTGATACCCCTGGATGTCCAGGACAGCTGCTGCAGCGAGGCTTTGTCTGCAGACTTTGATGGGCTTTCTGGTGAAACCCAGGGTAATTTCACCAAAGCTGTGGGTTTGCCTGGCACCCCCAGGAAGGTAATCAGCAGATTCTGGCACGGCTGTAATTACCACTCATCGGCTGCAGCGCAGGAGAGGACGTGGCGAGACGCGATCGGGGCTCCTGCCACGGCCCCAGGTATGGGGGTGACCTTGGCCAGCCCCCTTGGGTGTCCCGCATCGCTGTCCGTGCGCCAGCAGCTGTGGCACGGGGGCGTTTGCACAAAGTGCCCGTGCCCCCGCAGCGCCGGGCGGCCGGGTGCATCGCGCCCACGCAGAGCTGTCTGGGCAGCCCGGCCACCGCGCCCCTGCATAACCACGGTCCCTGCCCCAAAGACCCTGCAGTCTAGCGACAGGGTAAAACATCCTTTCTCCCTTTTTTTCCAAGCACTTTATGTCATTTTCTCCAGTGTTTTTCCAAGGAGATGACCGAGCCTTCGATTTGCCTCTGCTGCAACGTGCCACGCAGAGGAGAAATCTGCTCCCTCATTTCCCACAGCCCAGGCTTTGCGGCGTTACGTGTCATTTCTTATTTACTGTCCCCCGCGCGTATGACACACTCGGGTAGAGACCTGCTTGGTGTCAGTACGACACCCACGTTGGTAAACAAGGTGAGTTTACCCAGCCATCACTCAGGGAGTTATCGATAGCAGGCACGGCTTCCCGACGGCAAGAGCGCCCTCAGGGTGGGTGAGACCTCGGAGCTGGGCGATGTTCCGTCATCCGATACCCTTGGGGTCTCCGCCGTCCAGCCAAAGGACGAGGGTCTGCTCTTGCACCACCAAAAATCAGCAAGCCACGCTGCGGGCCCTGCAGGGAGAAAGTTGCAATCAGGTCTAGGCTTCTTTTATTGCTATATGATTATGTTTTTTCCCTCCCCTGTGGCTCTCCAGCTCCCCAGGTCTCCCAGTGTTTCAGCAAGCCGGAGCGAATAAAGCCACACGACAGGTTTCAGAGTAAACACCGGCTCCCGTGAGACTCCCGATAAAATTGCAAAAGCTCTGGCCACCCAGCCACGCTTGGAGATATGACCTCACTACCCCTGGAAAGCAGAAGGCAAAGAAAGAACCCCCCCCCCCCCCCCAAATTTATGGGGACACATAACCACACCACAGCGTGGTGGCGTGGGTTTTCAGCCCATCTCAGAACAAGCTGGAGGCCTCACATGGGATTTGTGAATGCTGGCATTGATGGTACGGCTTCTCCATCCCTCCTCTGGCCCCTCAGCTCATGGCTGGAGAAACTCAGATGCTCCTGGGTCTCCCAGGCCCGAGGTCCGAGGCTGCTGGGAGGGAGGAGGATGAAGACACCGGTTCCCAATGTCCCCCTGCACCAGAGACGTGGAGACAGGGCGATCCGGGCTTCGCCGGGCAGCCAGGGCGGTTTTGTGTGCTCTGCGTTTAGGAGGAACCCGGCAAAGGAGCAAAGGTCAGGAGAGAAATGCTGGTATTTATTTATACAGGAGAGCTTTGCGAACAACACGTATTTGGGAGCCTTTCGAAACAACAGAACTCGCCCCGCGGAGCTGCTAAACCAGTTTGGTGGCGACGCTCCCGCTCCCGCACCCGCACCGAGGGCAGAGGCAGCAGGAGGGACCCCGCCGGGAGAGCGCGCGGAAGGGCAGCCGGGAAAGCGGCCGTCCACGGAATACGATAACTCACCCCAAATCCTGGGGGGCTCAGGACATCCAGCTGTTCCCCGGGACACCCCCCTCCCCAATCTCCTTTGTAGCGCAGGCGCAGCTCCGTCTCCGAGTGCTGGTGAACCCAGGCTGAGCACAGGCCTGATGCCAGGGTGAGGGGCAGGATAAGCTTCACTTTTAGATGGAAATCAAGGGAAAAAAGCAAAGAGTTGCCCAGTCCTCACCTTTCTGGTGCTTGGGGAAATCTTGTGGTGTTGCCCCTGGGCTTTTTCAGACCCTGGATTTATGGCATTTGCTTTAACGTGGCAGGCAGATGTCTTTCCACGGAAATCTGTGGAAGTGGGCATCTCTGCACCAAACCCTAGCTGCGCTCAGCCCCGAATCACCAGCCACCCTTGAAAACTCGCAGCCGTACCGCGGAGCGGCCTTTGTGCGGTCGGCGTGGGTCTGGGAGCGGAGCCCAGCCGGGGTCCAGGTGGCAGCGGGGGCCCCCAGCCCGGACCAGCCGCCTCCCTTCAGACGGAAACGTTCCCTTATTTTATCGCCGTTTTACTGCGTGGACACCGCGTGCAGGCGAAGACCGCAAAGCGCAGCTGGGCGAAGGGAGGGACGCGAGCGGGAGCCAGGCAAGACTCTGCGAGCTCGGTCGTGCTGATGGTTCTTGGTAGCTCGGAGGAAAGTCGCTCATTACAAAAAGAACTTTCTTTGAAGCCTCTCGCTGCCGCGTGGCTCCTGGGATGCGCACCAGTCCCCACGGCTTCGCCCGGCAGCGTTTTGGCGAGCGGGGTTCGCTGCGGCGGCTGGACCGTGCCTCGGTGCCGCCCGGGCATCGGCTCCTGGCTGTGCCCGCTCTGTGTGCCGCTTGCGCCCGCTCTTGGGAAGGCAAACCCAGACTGGTGAGGGCTCGGGGTGCTCCTGGGCACTGTGTGAACAGACGCAAGCTGGTAACGGCAGCATGGGCAGCGGCCTTTCCTGAGCTGTGTCTATAAAATTTCAGATTTTCCCTCCCCATCCCGTTTTTTCGGGATCCTGCTTGGCGTATGAATGAGCAACACCCCGACATCCCAGCCACAGTCAGGGCTTCGGAGGCAAAACATAAATGCAGGCAAAAGCTTTGGCCGAAACATGGTGAGGCTGACTTGGATGCGCTCCCGTGGCGCCGGTTGGGATCGGTAGCTCGTTTTTTTTGCACGCCCCTGCCCTCCCCGTTGGGCTGCACGTCCCGACGGGCAGCTCAACCCCAAACACATCCCGGCCCCTATCACATTCCCGCCGGCGGCTCGAGGCTGGCCACGAGCAAAACCCCACGGGCAGCCCGTCCCCCGTGGGTAGCGGCAAGGTGGCCGCGACGTCCCCGCGCCGGGCAGCCGCGAGCGCGCCGGAGCCCCGCTGCCGGTGAAACGGGGGTAGCACAGACGGGCCCTTGAGCATAAAGCGAAGAGAAGACTTTTTGTTCGCATGTGTTGGCTCAGCTCAAATAACTCATCGGGGACCAGAGCTGCAGGCTGGAAAGGGAAGAAACTCTCTCCAGATGAAAGGATGTCAGAAAATTGTATTTAGTCAACTGCGTGTGTGTGTTAGAAAGGGGCGGAGGGAGGAAGGGGCCGCGGAGGCTGTTACTGTGACTGACTTTCTGACTTCTTAACTTGTCAGCATATCCTAAAGTTAAAAATGCACATGCACGCAGGCCTGCAGCCAAAGAGGCTGTCTAGCCGCAAATCCAGATGTGGGGGCCACTGCGCAGCCAGCCAGCCCCGCTCTCCCTGAAACGACTTTCAGACTAAACAATTGTGACTTGGCTGTGAGAGGCAGCGCAATTCCAGATGCTGCTTGCCTTTCACGTTGTTTTAATTGGGCTGGCAGGCGCAAGGGCTCTTTCAGTGAGAGGAAAGCTTCCCCACGGGACCGCAGTGTTTTGGCAAAGCTCCCACGCTGCTACCTTAAGAGAGAGAGAGGGGAAGGAGAGGGAGAGGAGGGGAGGCAGGGAGGTGGTGGTGGGGAGAAAAATTGGGAGCGACTTTCCAAGGTGTTTACTGCCGCGAACGGCTGCCACTTTGCGTTTTTATCTGCTGAAATTCTCACCTTTTTTTTTTTTTTGGTTCGGTTTGTTTAACGTCACTCTGGAAAAAAAAAACAAATGTAGAGGACATGGGGCCGTGCTGGGAAATGGGGACTTGTCCCGTTGCAGCCCGGAGCGTAGCCGGTGGCACAGCCAGCCGGTGCTGGCAGCAACGCCGGGACACCCCGGCCGTCCCAGGAAGGGGGTACCCGTGCTCTGCGCCTCGGCCGGGGCAGCATCGGAGAGCCACGGCTGGTTTCTGTGCTGGCCATCCTCACGGCGCTGCCCTGGGGACGCTTCCCCATCCCTCCCCAGACGGTTACCGAGCGGGACGGAGCCAGCGGGTTTGCCCTTCGCCTTGCACTGGCAGAGCGGGAAGCGATACGGGCCGATAAAGTCACCCCAAATCCAGGCCTGAGTAATTTAGGTGCTGACATCCAGACCCTGCTCCAAGTGGGAAAATCCCGGATTTGGGAGGCGAACGCCCTCATTTTGTCCCGCCCTAACTACCCAGGCTGGCTGGTATGGGTTAAACCAACCCATTTCGGCACCGCTCATCACCATCCGTGCTGCTCCCCCGTTTATCCCCCTTCACCCACAGCCCACCCCAGGGCAGCGTCAAACCAGCGCGGTTCTGCCTCCACGGGGCGAGACCCCAAACGCTCTTCTAACTGCCCCGCAGCGCTGTGCCGGCCTCGCAGCCCGCTGCCAGCCCGTGAGTCAACAGCACAATTTTAGCCTGGGCCGGGCTCCTCTCCTGAAGCCAGTTTGAGCCAAGGGAGGCACAGATGCCGCCGAGATGGGATTTTAAGGTGGATTCTGGAAAAAAAAAAAAAAACGGGAGCCCCACGGGGAGCGCGGGAGGCGAGCATGGAGCCGGAGTGCCGTCCCCGCCGGAGAAGCCGCAGCGGTGGGTAACGCGGCTGCCGGCAGCACCCGGCCACTTGCAAAACACCCGGCGTGGCGAAGATGCCAAAATACGGCTTTGCTGTTTTCGGAGGGGGATGCTAAAATGCCGGGGAATGCTGCCTGGCCGTGGGGAAGGGGTGGGCACCCTGGTCCATCCTCTTCGGAGGTGCCACCGGGACGGCTGCCACGCGGCCGCGCAGCTCTGCGGGCGCTGCCCTCGTCACCTTCCCCGCATTGTTTTGCTTAAAATTGGGAGGTCGGAATTCCCGCTGGATGCTGTCGTTTGAGACTCAGGAAAGGCCAGCCATGGGCCTCCTCCGTCCAGGCTTCCAGGAGCGACAGGTACTTCCGATTCCCGAAATGGAAGGCAGAAGAAAAGCGCTTTTGGGGTCGAGGGGGCTCTGACAACGCAATGAGACGGAGGAACTGAAATTGCCGTCCCAAACCCAGCCTGGCTTCTGGGCCAAGTGCGCCGGGAATGTTAAAAAATAATCAGGAAGGTTTTCTAGACAGGAAAAAAAAAAGTCCCAAACACATCCTTAGCCTGTGCCCTTACAAGTCCCTTAACTCTTTTTTTCCTCCCCTAAACGGGGAGGGAAATGGGGTGGGTTTTTGCTTTGGTTTGTTTGGGGGGGTTGTTTGTTTTGTTTATTTTAAAACTTTGGCCTCATTAATTTCCAAAGAAAATTTCCCCCCAATAAAAGGAAAACATGGAAAGAAAAACAAACTATTAGAAAAGAGAGGAGGGAGGAAATGTTATTTAAAAGGTTACCAGACCACATCATTTTCCAATGATATTATATACTCCCTGCAGTATCCAAAATATATATGGGCCTTCAGCCAAGAATGTAAAAAAAAAGAGAAGAAGAAGACGAAGAAAAAAAAGTAAAAAAAACACCCAGCGTAGACACAACATCTGGACAGAGGCTGAACAAAACCTCCATTTATCACACTTAATCCTGCAATGAAGCAGTCAACAGTTTACTTCTGTTTTGCTAATTTAGCTGCTTTCATGCTTCCGAGGTGGAAAAGCCAAACTAAAAGCTTCGAATTAAGTGTCACTTTGTGAAGCTCCTTCTCCTTTTTCTTTTTTTTAATAAATCTCTCTTCTCCCTTCATTTTTTTTAATCCCGTTCTTTTATTAATTCCACCTTCCTGCCCCCTCCTGCTTTTTTTTCTTTTTTTCTTTTTTTTTTTTTTTTTTTTTTTTTTTTTTTTTGCTAGGATCAGCTAGAAAAACTGGTAGCACAGCCCATACGGACCAATCCCACCATCTCCAGCGCCGGTGGGATTCACGGCTCTTCCGTTCCCCTGAAAGTCAGGGTACTGGTTTAGCTGCCCAAACCCAGATGTGCGTGCCCGGAGCTGGGCCCCCAGGTTGGAAAAATGTGAGCCACGCAGTTTATACGGCCCGAGAGGCGCGCGCGTATAAACCTGCGCTCGGCTGGAAACCGCCTCGGAGCGGGATTTCAACGGAAAATTGGTTTTCTCCCACGCCAATACGGGTGGTGAGGGCTTCTGTGTGTGAAATGTGCCTTTTTCCCCAGGAATCGCTCAACTTTTCATGGAAAACCAAACCATAGCAGGGCTAGGGCTGCCCCTTCCCTTCCAAAATTTTGTGGCCATCCTGGGAAATTCCCAGACCGGGCGCTGGTGCATCCCTCTGCTGCGCTTCGGGGTAGCTCTGGGGTTGATTTGTCTTCTCCCCTGGAAAAAAAAAGCTCACACGTAGAGAAAAACCCCGTTTCCTGCCCCACTGCCGTGCAAATACGAGTCCGCACATATGTCTGCCTGCTATCTTCCACACCCACCGCTCCTCCAGTTAATTACAGAGGCTGATTTCCCTGTCCTGGCGAAGAGGCTCTTCCTTCCGACGAGCTATAAAGCACCCGACGCCCTGCTCAGGGGGTTGGTGATGATAACAGCAACCACAGCACTAACCACAGCACATCTCCATCCCCCCAGGAGTTACGGACTCCGGAGGATGCTCGTTCAGCTGCTCAAACACAGATTTGTGAGCCCAAATTCAGGCTCTCAAGTCGGCAAAAATCTTGGCCGCTGAAGCTGTGTTGCCCAAAGGATGAGGGGTTTGGGGTTCCAGAGAGGAGGCTGGTTTGTCTCGTCCCAGTGTTTAAATTGAAGGAGCAAAACCCAGTTTCTGTTGGAAACTTGGCTGTTTCCACCACTGAGCCAGCGCCGGGCACAGCCTTGCAGGAGAGAAGGGCAAAATATCCCTGTACGTCCAGCTGGGCTGGGGTATTTGCACATATTCAGTAAACAGAGTTATTTATCTGTTCTTGTAGCTTCTTCAGCTTGTTTTTGTTGTGTCAAGAGCAAAAGATACAACAAACATCCATCCTCAGAGGCTTAATTACTATTTGTTAAGACCAAAATAGCCTACGTCTCAGGAACTGCAGGGTGTCCTGCCTGTTTCCAGCTCAACGTGATGAGGCAACGCTGAACGCAGCGCGGGGAATTGGGTTTATTTTGGGGGCTGCCCGGTTCTCTGCTATTGTTCCACGCAGGGTATTGCCGTCCTTTCCCTTGACGTGATGTGGTTTCGTGCGTGTGTCAAAGGCTGGCTTGTCTCTACAGACACTACTTATTACTGCTTTATAAACTGGAAGAAAAATGAACTAAGTGAGAGCTTTAAGATCTGCAAAGAAAAAGCCTTGTGCGGTGCGAAATGCAAAAATATTAATGGCTTATCCAGAGCAGCTTGCTGGTCCTGAATGCCGGTATTCAGAGTGACACGGGCTGCATACCTTGTCTAACAGACACATCAATACAAGATTAGATAAGGAACAGCACATTCAGGCTGTCTAGAGTGAAAAAAAAATAAGTGTACCCAGCTTTGAAAAACAGGAGTGGAAAATTGCCGGCATGCGTGATATTGTTATGGCCTCCATCCCCGCTTCAACAGGCTAATTTTATGAAAACACGCACCGGTCTGAAACTAAGCAACAAGTCACCCTTGCACGTCTGACTTACTAAGAGCCATGGGGTCACCCCTGCCTTTTTGGGGCAGATGTGCCGCACGCAGAGCCAGTGCCCGCAGACATTCAGTACTTAATACGTAATAGCGTGAGACCCATGACATTAATACCATGGGGTTTCTCTGTCTGTAGGAAGGCAAAGTAAGAAACTGAGTTATACGGGAGCTCTAAGTGACAACAAGCAGGTCTTTTCTTTTTGGAGGTGTCAGTCTTGTCAGCTCGAATAGGAGGCATTTCCCATTTTGCTCCCTCCCAGCGAACTTTCGCAAGGCTTTGAGCTATTTCCCTGCAGGGATTTTTCCCATCTCTTTCCAGAAGCTTGTCTCAGATGGAAACAAGAAAGCCATACTGCTGTGTGAAAGTTGTTTCCTGACACATCCTGCCCAGTTCTGCCAGCTGTAGATGCTGAGGGATGAGTTATATGTTGATATAACTTTGCTGACACATCTTAGCATCCTGCCGCCAGCGTAGCGATCGTCAACTCAATACACCCCAGCCAGCTGACGATAATAAATAAGCACATTATCTTTTCCTCCTCGCAAAGACAAGGTCTGGCGGCTCGCACGTGTTTGCCGCCCAGGGCACAGCCGGACCGGAGACCTCCCAGCCCCGACTCGCGGCGGCCACTTCTGCGCCCACGGTCCCCGAGGCCGCTCCGTCTCCCCGGCGTGACGTAACCGCCGCTGCATTCCCACGGCTCTCCAGTGCACAGACAGACTATTTCAACCCTAGCCCGTCGCTCCGGGGTCATCCGTTCATGTTTACTGTAGGGGAAGGAGGCCGCTGCAAACATTCCTCCTCGGTGCCTCACCCGGGCGGGAGCTCTCCCACCGTGTCGGGCAGCCCCCGCGCCCTGGGAAAGGCTGCCGGACGCGGCGCCCAGCTCTGCCCGCCTCGTGCAGGTGCAGCCGGCGGGGAAAGGGCTGTGGTTGGCCTTTCAGAAGCCCTTTTGTTGCCATGAGGTTGGTGGGGTTGAGGCTCAGAGCCTTTGCATGAAGGGCTTGACCATGCTGGCCCCTTCCTGTGACGGGCTGCGTTTCCCTGGAGGCATGGCTGTGCCAGGAGCTCAGCCCCCATCCTTTTGCACCCTCACACCCCAACATCCACCACAACATCAGCACAAGGCAAGGGGTTATGGTCTCCAGCTCCCTCCCCAAATCAGCGGGTAAATCCCCTCCTGGGGGCTTTCTCCCCCCTCGGTACCTCCTGGCCCAGCGTGGTTAATAAATGACAGTCCTCAGCTCAGCAGGTTTCCAAGGCAAGGCTTTGGAAGGAGGGGCCGTGCTCGTTGGGAGCTTTGGGGAGTGAATTTGGCCCTCCTTGAGAAAGGGGTTTGGTCCCTGAGCCGGCCTGGGAGCAGGGCTCCTTGGGCTGCTGCAAAAGGGACGCTCAGTTGACATTTGGTAACGCCCTGGCACGCAGAATAAATAGCCCGCTTCCCAAATCCACCCGCTCCCCTCCATGCACAAAAAGCATCAGCGCCCTGGAAACGGGTCTGTCAAACTACAGCAAAAAATAAACCCTCTGCTCTGCTGGGAAGCTCCTCGCTGGCGTGCTGGGAGGGGAATTGCTTCCCCTCCTGCTCAGCCAGGACTTCCAGCGGGAGAGGGGCCTCCGGAGCCGGCCGGCTGCTCTCTGCGCTGCACGGCTGGTATTTACCCAGGCAGCGCGGGGCTGCTGGGGCGAACGCTGTGCAAACAGGCTTGGGAGGATCCCCCGCCCCGGAGAGCCCACGGACTGACTGGAACAAAGGAAACCTTCGCAGAGGGGGAAAGGGGACAAAGGGCCGCCAAGCGCTTTTCCCAAGGCCACCTGTGGCAAGGACGGAGCTGGGGGGACGCTCGGAGACCTCGCAGTGGGCTCGGGGCCGCCTTCCGCCCCGGCAGCCCGGGGGTGTGAGGTCTGGTGAGACGCTCGCGGAGCTGAGCGAGCCCGTGCAGCGGGGGGAAACGGGGAGCCAGGTTCCCCATGTGCCTGGGTTTGCTGGGATTCCCCCCGTTGTCCCGTGCCGCTTCCTCCTTTCCAGCCTCCCTCACGGAACATCTCGGCCGGGGGAGCTGCCGCTGAGCCCAGCCCTGCGGCCTCATCCGGCAAAGCCGCCCTGAAGAGTTCGAGCAGGGCATACCCCAGCTCCGGCTCCTGGCCTACCTCACACGGCCCCACGCACGCCCAGAAACCCCAGCTTTGCTGCTTTCTGCTAAGAAAAGTCACGAGAATCACCGGCCCAGACAGTTTTGTCGCATCAAACGCTTCGGCCCACGGGGACAACTTGCAGCCAGACCAACGCCGGCTGAGCATCCCTGGAGAAACCCCCGCTTCACCCCGGCTGCGAATCGGCCCAAGCCTCCGGCTTTACCTCCGCGTCCGCCGACGCTTTAAAGCAGCCTCTTTAAGGTTGTTGTCTCACGCAGTTTTGCTTTTTTTTTTCGTATTTAATATTAATAGTAATGACTGTGGCAGTCAGATAATAAGCTTCAGGCAGATTAGAAGGGGGTCGGCTCTTATCTGCGACTGCCGAAGACGCATGTCTTTCACCTGCTCCTTTAATATCCCCCATCTTTCATTCCTACCGCCGACCCCCCTCCCACTGTCCTAGAACAAAAAGGGTATTATTGTCCGGGGTCTTTTCAGGCTGGAGCCAGGAAGACCTCCTCCTCCCCCAGTCGCTCCCCGAATGCGCAGCAGTTTGAAACGAGCCTTTTTCCTTCCCCGGCAGGAGATTAGCTCGGTTTGACAAGGCGGTGAACTTTAGGCAGGGTGAAATGGGGTCTCCTTGGGGAGTGGAGGCAGTTCAGCCCTGACTAATTCTGACAAAGAGAGGCACCGAAAAAAAAAAAAAAAATCCCTGAAAAAAAAAAAAAATTAAAATAAGAAAAACAACCGAGCTGGAGAAGAGGCAGGGAGGGGGAGGCAGCGGGGAGGAAGGAGGGATGGAGGGATGGGAGGCCAGAGGGCACGTTCCCGAGTGGGGCTGGGCTGGAGCTCCCGGGTTTGCTTCCTCAAGGCCTTGGAGGAGGGAATCGGGCTCCCTGGTCAGCCCCGACACGGCGGGGCGGGAACGGCCGCCACTGCGAACCCCTGCTCTGGGCTGGCTTCCTCCTGAAATCCCCTTTTTTTGTAAGTTCTTTAAAATTAACACTGGAAGTGGTACCCAAGACGCGCAGCTTTCTTTTAGAACACAAAATGAAGTGTGCAGCTGCTGTGGGCAAGGGAAACGGTTTAAACCAAGCCCCCCCGCCCCCAACCCCAGAAAGTGAAAATCAGGATGCGAATGGAAAGAAACCAAACCGATTTCAAAACGCTGTTTGTGCGTCAGAGACCTGGGTTTGTGCAGAGACTCGTGATCGTGACGTGCCCGGGGTGGAGAGGGTGTGGACGGAGCTGGGAGTGACGTAGGAAAGGGATTAAAGGAGAGATCGGCAGGGGAAAAAGCAAACTGTTTGGTACGGCAGCCTGGTCCAGGGGTGTCTGCTGTCACAAAAAGGCTTTAAGGTGATGCAGGCAAAGGAAAGAAGGGAACGTAAAAGGCAGGATTTGGAAGGCAGTGGGGGCTGGCAGATGACAGAGGCACTGTGTATCTCCAGTGCTCCGGGCAGAGGAATGGGAAGCTTTTTCCGTGGCCTTGCACCAGCTCAGCAGCGGTGCCCTGTGCAGTTCCTGTAACGCGGATGGAGAATCAACCTGGAGATATCCCAGAGCGATGTCCTGGGTCGGGGGGCACGGGGAGGGCACCATGTTCCTCTGCATCTGAGAAACCTTGGTATTTCATGGGCTTTGAATTTGCAAATGTCTGCAGATGAGAAGTTCTGTGTCAGCTTTCCCCACTCTGAATACAGATACGCACAAGTATTACTTGTGTGTGCACACTCATGCACACGTGTGCATGCACATCTACTCTAACCAGACATGCAGGCGCGTGGCAGAGGTCTCGGCACTCCGAAATCCCCCACCAAAGAGGAGCAGAGGAGGCAGAGGCTGTGCAGACCAGCCCGTGCGCAGGAGAGGTCTGACCCAGCAGCAGAGGCCGGGACAGACCTCAGGCTCCGGGTTCACCCGTCTCTCAAATGCCTTTTGAGCCCCAAGGGAAAGGGACTCTCACGCCAGCCTGTCCCCGATCACACCAGTGACCTGTCACTCAGGATGTTCCTATCTGCGCTCTGAGCTGGGATTCAGGACCTCGGCAGCACACCAAGGCTGCTGGCATCCGTTCTTGCCGACGTCCTGGCCCATTTCTGCACCAAGGTGTGTTTTCCTTAGACAGCCCCAGCCCTCCTCCCGGCCTGCTGCTGGCTCCCTTTGCTGGCATCCATGTGCGGACCCGGAGCACCCGCGTCCCGTTGCTGCAGGACGAGGGAATGATCTCCGGCAACGCATCCCTGCAGACATCACCCGGCCACCCTTCCCTTTGCTCCCGGCATCCTAGCCCCTGTCCCGCAAGACATGCTGCATCGTGCAGGACATTTCCTGCCAGTGGCTCGGCAAACCCCTGAAATCTCCCCGTCCTGCCAGGAGATTCCTCCCTAATACTCATTAAGCCGCTTGCAAATCCCTGGCTGAACATGGCTGCACAAGTTTAATAAAGCAAAAGACAGATGCCATCAATCATGTGGGCCCGCCACACATCTGGGGGAAATCCAGGGCTATTACTTTCCTTTCTTCTCCCCACCTTCATGTCCCAGCAGCCAATATCCCAGGAGTTACGCAGGACAGGTCTGCTCCCCTCCTGGCTTCACTGCACCCTCTCAGCTCCTCCATCCGCCGGGGTCCCTTCCCAGCACCCAGGCCCAAACCTCGCACAGGTGCTAAGGGAGCTTTACGCCTTGCATAAGCCGTTCCCCTCTAGGCAGTGGGATTTTCATCTTGCAGTCAATTTTTCCGCTCTTTACAATGACCAGGGAGGTCCCCACAAAGGGCAAAGCGCAGGGGAAGGACCTCACCACCACGCTTCGGTCGTGCAAAGCAAGCCAGGAGCCAGGGGAAGGAGGAGAGCGGGGAAAATGCACAGGAGAGCGAGGAGGAGAGCACAGGTTGGCGCTTTATCCTTTCATTTTCGGCATCGCCTCCTGCTTGGAAGCAGCAGGAGCGGGGAGGAAGACGATCCTTTCAGCAGGGCTCAACACGCAGATTTTTTGGTTCCAATTCAGACGATGGCACCTACGCTCCCCATCTGGAACAAATCCACACCTTTGCTCAACTGCTTCCATCAGGTGGGAGACAACATTTATTGAGCAGATGTTCACTTCGGAGGAGTCAGGACCTCGCTGGTGTCTGAGCAACACGCGGCCCACGTATGCACTTCATTTAGGAAACGTGGCTTTCTTCTAGCACAGCAATCCTCTGCTCTGCCTCAGACACTGGTTTCCTAAGAAGAGCTTCTATTTATTTGTTTTACAAGTTCCTGCCTTTTAAAATTCTTTATTTAAACAACACATGTTGCAGGTAACCAACTCATCATGGCCCAACACGCATCAGTCCTCCAACAGACTCTGCTTTCTTTTTTGCATTTGCAGCCCTGATAACAAGGTGAGAGGCAGGTGACAAAAGCGTGGTTGGCAGGTGGATGGACGGATCCATCTGCCCTGCTTTCTTTTTGAGCAATCACAGATCAATTGTCATCTGAGGGTGGGAAGGTGCATGCCCTGCAGATATTGCGGTGTTGGTGCGTGCACATGCGAGACTGTCTCAGCGGTGGAAGAAGAGTGCAGAGCCAGTGGTGGCTTGATTTTGGATAGGTACTCTCAGCTGTGCATGTTCCTCTAGATCTCCGGGTTGAGCTGGTGTCACCAGGAGGACATGGCCTCCTCAAGGTCTTCCCTGTTTCCAAGTGTGGATGGGAGCTCAGCCTGGGCAAGGAAAAGCGGCCTGGGATGGACAATGGTGGGGCAAAGGGGCATGTAAAGATCCTCATTAGCCCAAAATCTGGCCAAGCCACATGGTCAGACAGAGCCACTTCAAGAGAGCCTTGAGGCCACATCAAGCATGGCGATGAGCACCACAGGACAACGGGCACGTCCCGCTTCTGCCTCAAACCTGCCTGAAAGCGAGAATTATACCTCTCCTCTCGCCGCACCTCTGGGCTGTGACGGGAAATTCCTGTCTATTTGCTTGCTGTCGAGACCACAGGGAAGCCAGGAAAATAGCCCAGCAGGAACCACCGCTTAACTAAAGCTACCTGTTCAATAAAGTGGTCTTTAAAGGTTTAGGGAGGCTCTTCCCCCCCCAGATCTCCAGGGCTCGTGCTGTCAGCCGTCCCTTGGGTGCCGGCGGTGGTGCCTTGACTGGCAGCTCCGAGCGACAGACAAATAGATCTGGCAGGCGGGACGGCGCTTTGGCTCCCGCACAAAGTTCTGCCAACCGCCAAACACGCTTCTCTCTTCTGTTTTGCAAAAGCCTCAATATGTATTTATTAAAAAAAAAATACAACACAGAGATGGAAGGATTTGATGATCTGATCTTTTTATGCGTGCCTGTGCTTACGATCAAGGATGTGTTATTGACTAATGCAGCATCGTGGGACTGGAATAATGCGCGGGGTTTACGTCGTTTTTGTCTCCATCAGCCACGGAGGGATCTAAACATGTTAGAGCTGATCAGTTTAGTGCATCCAGCTGGGATGTCAGGGCTCCTGCGTCCCTTTCCCAGCTTGCGGAGGGGGAATTGGTATGTGGTTACAGTGCACGGAAAAGCCAAATTCTTCCCTTGGCCCTGAGAAGGGTTCAGGGTGGGATGTGGGACGAGGCACCCCAACTCGTGCAGTGCCACTCCCCCAGCCGCCAATGGGGAGGATGGTGCCTGTTCCCAACAGGTTGATGTTGAAGCAGAAAGTGTTACCTGAAGGTATTGAGATGAGCAAATACTGGCTTCGTGGCATCCTTCAGCTCAGCACGGGGACTTAAGATATTCAGGTGTCCTCGTGGCTCATCCTCTCTTGTCCTCATTGTGCCCCTTCCTCCCTGCAGGCTTCTGCCTCGTCCCTGTGGCTCAGACTGCACCATCAAACCGAGCAAAAGAGGATGCAGAAAAAAACCCGACCTCGATGGCCCGTTTCATCCCCGGTGCTGCTCTCCGCCGGCGCAGAGAGGGAAGCGGCTGGGCCAGAGCCCGCAAAGGGCCAGGCTGATTTCAGCAGGAGCCGCGCGGTCCGGCCGGGCTCCGGCGCGGGCCGCCCGCCAAGTCGCACATGTGGGATAGATTAACCACAGTGGCTTAGAGGGGCTTCTCTCGCTGCCACTCACCTATCCGCCCGTGTGGCAGAGGGGATGGCAGAAAGGTTTTCACAGCTGGAATAAATTGCAGGGAGGAGGAGGAGGAGGGGTTTGGGAGAGACAAAAAACAACATTGAACTCAAGATGGAAGAAAGACAGTATTAGCGGAGGTAATGGAGAAAATATGTGCGTGTGTGAGAGAGAGGGTATTTTATTTACAGTCTGTTTGTTTGGTGTTGCCCACACACGGTGAAAGCTGGGCAGTGGCTTGACTCCAAAATTCCAGCCAGCGCTTTGGCTCAGAGAGGTAAGGAAAAGTAGAGAGAGGGAAAAAAGAAGGGAAGAGGGAAATACAGAAAGAAGGAGAAAGAGATGGGATTAGAAAAGGAAACAAGCAAGCGGCGGTTGTTTGGACAGTGAAGGCATTGAGTGGACGGGGTGACGGAAGATCACTGGGGCTGCCTTTGCCGCTGCTCGTGGTGGAGGTGGCTGGATGGGGACAACCTGGGACGCTTGCTCGCCTCCTCCAGCAAGCCTTCATGGTTGGTGAGGCCTTCCTGAAGGAATTTCAGTGCAAAAAAAGCACTCTCCATCCTTCCAGAGCTGAGCCAGCCATGGTTCTTGTCATTAGTCAGCTTTACCCAGCCGTCCCCTCTGAACCCATCGTGCTTCAGGTGAAAGAGGCATCCTGGGCCTGCACCTCCCGCTCAGACTCTCGACGTCTGCCTTGGGACGAGGGAAAGAGAGAAGGAGGAGGAGAAAGTGCACGTGGTGACAGTGGCATTGCCACCCGAGGAGTCCTGGCAGCCATCACTGACCCCTCTGTGCGTCCCTGGGGAGGGATAAGACAACCCAGAACTCCCCGGCGAAAGGTTTTATTCTTCACCCTCTCCCCCCGCCCCATCTCATGAAATATTGGAATTAATATAATAACACACCTTAATAATATTATCCCTTGTCGAGTCCATAAAAGTCCCCTCTTGCATTACGGCATTTGAGAGACTATTAAGTTTTAAGGCCACGAGACGTCCGTGAAGGAGAGAAGTCATTTCCATTTTTTTCTCTCTTCCGAGGGCGCTGGGGTTTACGGGGCAGTCAGCAACCGGGATTGATGAGGGTTCTGCACGGCAGCACGTGGGCCACCACGGGCAGCGGGGAGGGCAGGGCCCAGGACAGCGGTGACAGGGGTCCCGGTGTGTCCCTGAGGATGGAGCTTCCAATAACGTGGGCTTGAAGTGACTGATGCTTTTTTTTTTTGGCACTTGGTTCTTCCCAAATCCTAGGCTTTCTTGCAGAGACAGGCATTTAGGGGAAAATTAGGCAACAACTTTGATGTACAGCAGTGTGAGGATGTGGGATGAAACAGGCAATGGGTTTGAGATGCCCTTGAGTGTTCCTATCCCTCTACACATCTGAGCACGCAAATATCCCAGCTGAGCACAAAGTAACCGGATAAATGAAGCACTCTGCTCCAGAGCAGACCTGTTTGTTATTTATTCTCTATCTCTCTAGCAGTAGGGACAGAAAAATGCTAAAAATTTTCACTGCTGTCCCATAGGAAAACAGCCCACCTGTCCTGTCTGCCTGCACCGGTACTGACCACACGTGAGAGCAGGAACAACGCCCCGGTGACACGAACAGTCCTGCACGGGCTGGGCAAAGCGACCTTCTGCTTCAGAAGGCTTGGTGGCCACGTGGGGATGGCAGAGACAGGCAGAGCTGGCAGACTAGTGGGTTTTTCCAAAACTGAATCCAGAAGTGATGGGAGCATTCATTTCCCAAAACCAAAAGCTCTGAGGATTTTGGATACGGCCGGGTCCCTGCTGCTGGCTGGGATTTGGGGGCTATTCAGCTCAAATTGCGCACTGCTCGGCGATGAGGCGCGGGGCTAAGCGAGGCAGAGGCCTGGCTGACGGGGCCGTTCACAGGCAGGTCCTTTGGCATCTGCGCAGCCTCGCTGACAAGTGGACACCTCTGTTTATGCAGCCCGGAATTGCATTTGGCTCAGATTTAGCAGAGCACTTTGTCTCAAGTGCTTTGCTAAGCAGGGATGGTCTTCACCCGGCTCCGCGAGGGAAGCAGGCGCTTGGATGCTTTGCCGAGCGCTGAGCAGGAGCGTGGCTGTGGTGCGCGACTGCGGGAGAGGGGAACGAAGCGCAGCTCTGCAGCGTGCTGGAAGTGAACGCTCCCGGAGAGCAGCGCAGGAGCTGTCAGCGCCAGCGGTCGTGACACAAAGCTGGCTTGTGTTAACTGGGATAGCACCAGTTCACCAAGAGGCACTCAGAACGGGGTGCCAGGAGAGAAAGGGTTTTGCAGAGCTTACGGTTAATAACGCGCTAGCCTTTGGGGTTTCCTTCACAATTTTGATGTGCTGGAAGAACTTCAGGGATTCTCCTCGAAGAGAAGCAAGGGTTCACAGCCCAAACCTGGTGAGAAGACAGGAGGACCTTCACTGAAAGGCAGAGCAGGTAAAAAGCAAAGTGAAAGGCGCACATCAGGAATAACGGTCCCGCAGTGAGCAAAAGCAAGACGGAAACCAAAGTGAATGACGAAACGAAAGGAGAATGTGAAAATTTCCTTTTTTAGCAGGAGTACCATACTGTTTTAAGCAGCTAGATTCAGAGAACTCTTCACTTCAGATTTCTACCCCTACTGAAGCCAGCAGAATTGTTTGTGATTTACTCCCAAGTTAAGGAGCTCTGATTCACAGTATGTAACTTGCCATTTTCCTGCGTTGCTTGCCCAGCCTGTGCCATGCAGACCGTTCAGCATCAGCACCGGGATCTCAGAGTTTCAGTTTTTTACTTCTGTGTGGTGTGTTGCCAAAGAAGGGGCTCATGAGAAATGTGGTTTTCTTTCCTAAAGCATAATTTCATAAAGATACGGCGTTACAGAAAAACCTCCACCTTCACTACAAAACAAATAAAACATCCTTCTGATCGCCAAGAAGAGTTGGAAAATGTGACCACTGCAGGCTCAAAAAAACCAGAAGGCCAATTAAAAAAAAAAACCCTTTCACATTTATTATTATGTAAAATCTCATGCTCTTTAGGGCAATCTCATGATTATAAAGGGGTCAGGGGAACTGATTTATGATTAGAGAGCTCTTGGCATCGGCAATATTGTATATGTTTTAATTTTGAACCTTAATAATCCATCCAATATGCAGCACTTGATCATGACACTCATTTCTCACATATAATTTTCCAAGACTCTACACATCCACCTTCACCTCCTCTCTAACACACACACCCACCCGCGCAGCACCGGGTAGCTGTTAAACCTCTTCCCTGCGCCAAAGTCAAACGCAATCCAACTTTTCCCTTTTGAATCAACCCTTCCCAAAAAATCCCAGCAGGACGCGGTGCCGATGCTGTGCCGGGCATCCCCGGCGTGGCTGCGAGCAGCCTTTCATTCCCCTTTCACCGACCGAAAAGACCCGATTCCTGCAGCAGCGCTGGAGCAGCCGGTGCTCTCGCCGAGTGGACGTCTCTACGTAGGTGAAGGGAAAACCAGGCATTTCTCTGGATTTTTTTTCTAATTCTTCTCCTGAAAGGGAAAAAGAAATCCTGACCTTTTTCCTAAAATCTTAGATTTGCAAAGATGTGTTGCTTTTGCTCATTGGTGTTGATGTCAAGGTGCCTTGTGCATCAAATACCAGGTACTGCTGGGACAGCGTGTTGGGCAACAGCGGCCCAGCATCAACCAAATGACAGCCCATGTCCACTGGGGTGAAAGCAGGGGAAATCTGGGCTGGTGGACTAACACCGGGCTGAGGAAGAGACCTCACTGCCCTGGAAACCTTGATCGGTGATCACATGAGGCTGATAGCTGGACGGAGGCGGCTTGAGGTCTGCCCTGCTCTGATTTTACAGGATTCCCTTTCAGACGAACCCAAGCTGCGACTTCCCTGCCCAGGACGCTCTCCTCGCCTCCGTGGCCGTCTCCCATCTCCTTCTCCCGTTCGAGGTGTTTATTTAATTGTTTTCCCTACTCCTCGGTGGCAGCGCTTCCCTGCCATTAAATCCTGCCATCCGCGTTCTGACTGTGTAATTTAAAGCTATAGTTAAATTATGACTTCTCTGAACCTGTTGTGGCACTGACGCATAACCCTAATTAAATGATCACATCCATTCTAAAGCCAGTCTTTTCTCCCCTCAAACGTTAATTACAACATAAGAGGCTTTAATGGCTCGCCTCACCTCCAGCTCCTCGAAAGAAAGGTCATGCGATTAATTTTCGTCATTAATCTTTTCCCAATGTGGACATTGTGCTGTCACTGGAGCCTATTAAACCCCCTTTGTCCCCCTCCCCTTCTTCTCCCTTCTCCCCCCTTTCTTCCTCCCCCCATCCCTAAGTGAATGAGAGAACAAAAATATTTAAGCTTCACTTCGGCTCTGGTGCTTTCGTGGGGTGAGCGGGGCTTGGGATGGCGGCGGTGAAAGACGTGCTGGGAGATGTCCCGTGTCCCACCATCCGCCTGAGGGCAGGCTGAGGGTGGGGACGCCGCTCCGCTGCACAGGGGACAATTTGGGGGTGGTGGGGACGCCATCGAGAGCTGCACAGGGTCCTGGGGCGGCAACACGAGGGCACGGCCACCTCCTTGGGTGGCGGAGGCTGCCGAGGCTTTGGTGGTGTGGGTGGCTGCTACACAGAGCTGTGGCTAGCAAAACGCCGAGAGTTTGAGGCAACGGAGCGCGGGGGCAGCAAGAGGGGTGCAAAGAAGCTGCAGAGCCCGGCCGGGGTGGGCAGGGTGCTGGGAACAGAGCCCAGCGCCGCCGGAGAATCTCCCCGGTGCTGCTGCACCCACTGCTCGCGGTGGGGCCTGTTCCAACGCCCCCTTTTTTTTTTTCTTCTTTCCAAAGGAAATGGGCGTTTTTCAAAACTCCACAAAATCAGCTTCAGCGACTTAATCCCCCGAACCTCGGCGCAGGTCTTATTTCAACCTGTGCCAGGCAGGCCCCGGTGCGCGGAAGATGGGCGGGAGGGGGGCCGGTGGGGAGCAGGGCACACGTTTCGCTAATTTGCAGTATTGTTTCAGCTGAAACGAAGGTCTGAATAATTCCCTTTCATGCAGGGTGACGTAATCGGGGAACAAGTTGCCGCACGCTGGGGGCTGGCAGTGTACACGGCACCGTTTGAAATGGCTGCTTTAGGCAAAAAACGCCCCGGGATCCGTCGCGCGGCCGAGTCCAAGCAGCCCCGTGTCCCCGGACTGGCAGCGTGCCCCAGTTTGGAGGGGCTGAGGGCGCTCCTGAAGGGTATGACCCACTTCCCAGTCCTCCCTCCAGCTCGCTGACATCCTTTCTTCCTATTCCCAAGGACGACGACTCATGGGGGAAAATCCTGGAGTATTTTAATAAAGAGGAGACAGATGGCAGTCACCTCGCCGGGTAAATATGTTAGTGGGAAGTGGTCCAACACCGCAGTGATGAAAATAGAATAGAAGAGAGATGAGATGCTCCTATTTTGACCAGGATCCTTCAACGCACCGCTAACTGGCTCCTTCGCGCTCTCAAGGGTCTCTCTGGATTTAAACATCTACCGGCGCACGTGCTGGATTCACATCCCTCTCCCTGCAAAGGGCAGGGTGCTCCAGCCCGGCTGCCTCGCTGCACCTCTCCGGCGGGTTTTGAGCTCTTTGCTTGTGGCTAATCCCTGTCTCTTGCTCCAGGCTCGGGCTGAACAAAGCGAGGAAACCTGGACGTGCTTTTGCCAGAGGATTTGTTGGTAGCAAGGGCAGGGCAAACAGCTCGGGACGGGGCTGGCCAAATCCATCCCAGTTTTGGAATTTGACCGTGCACTCCTTGCGAGCGTGAAGGCTGGGTGCCGAGCCCGTCTGAGTGTTTGTGGGTTGCAGCCACGCAAATACAAATTTCTGCTCTCTGTGAGCCCTTTGGGCTCCTTCCCGTGGGCATTAGGGATGGTGAAATTCCCAGAAATGGGTGGTGAGCAGCCTTGGGAACGCACAGACACAGCAATACTCCTCTCCGGGACGGGAGCCCTGTCCCGTGGAAGCCCTGGGTGAGATGGGGTGAGCGCAGCAAGGGGACCTCGGTGCCTCCCATACGGCGAATTCAGCTGGTAAATACCTGACGTTGTGGGAGGGATTCAGTGCGTGGCTCTGGGGCTAAAATTAGCTCCATGAACTGCCAGAGGATCCTTTCCGCTGAAACAAGCCTGGAAAGAACCTATGTGCAAACGTGGAGAAATCAGCAAAGCGTCCGGATGCACGGCCTGCGGCTCTGCCGATGGCTCTGCACAGCCTGGGACAGACGACAGAGCTACAGGGAAAAGAGAGGACGGCAAGTGTGAAAGCAGCATCCCAAACCAGGCTAAATGCCTCCAGTTCTGCTCAGATCAATAGACTCGGGCTGATTTTCACTCACTGGGCCCTTCTCACCTTGAATGATGCTATATTGCTTGATGAGAGAACAGCAGCCAAAATACGATCTCTGCGCAAGCCTCAGACCCTGTAACGGTAATTAACACGCCTCTGACTGCCACTTTATGTTAGAAAATACACACCCGATGGATAAAAGCCTTCCCATAGACTCCTGTGCACGGCAGCATCGGAACACCGCACTGTGTGTCCATGCACCAACGTTAAATTTCAGACCAACTACAGAATACACCTGTGGTCTCCACAGAAAAACGTGAAGAACCGGGATTTTTACCTCAGGGCTCATTTTTGGTTACAGATTCTCTCTACGCATTTCTCTCAAGTGAATGAGACGGGAAGGGAAAGGGCAGCTGGAGATGTGTTGGGAGGCACAAGCCCTCTTTCAAGACATGGCCAGTTAGGTGGTGGCCCGTGGACTGCTGCCGGTCCAAAGCTGGACCTGAACTGGGCGACGTGGCTGCGATTGAGCTTGGCGAGCGCTCGCTCCATAAATACAGGTGGAGGCAGCTCCCGGCTCAGGAAAGGCTGGGCCATTTCTGGCTTGCTCAAGGGAAATCTTGTTGGTCTCCGATGTAGGGGCGTTTCTTTCCCCCCGCCAGCCAGCAAGGGGAAAAGCAAAATCCCTCAAAAAGAGATTTGAGACTGCAGATTATTTTCAGGAAATTAACAACTGAGTCGCTGTCAAGAGTTGGGATAAATTTCTTCACGGCTGGGCAAAAGCAGCCAGGCAAATGGAAGGGAGCCATCACAACAGGGTACCGTGCCTGCTGATAACCGTGGCATCGACAGCGCAGGGGTGCTACGCTGGCCTGGGGGGTCTCTGTGCCAGCGACAGAGGCAGAAATCGCTGCTCCCCCCGATCTTCCTGGTGCAAAACGACAGCCTGGAGACGTAGGTCCCTCTTCTTCTACAGAGATAGGTTTGCCGCTGTCAAAACCACATCAGGATTTCTGAGCCCAGGTGTGGAGGGGGTCTGGTACTTTTAGCTCAGATGATCGTAATGGTTCTTCCTGGCTTCAAAAGCCAGCGACGAGGAAAATTCAGCTCTGGAGTTGGCTCTGGTTTCCAGCCGCTCGGAACCCAACCTGACTCCCCAGCAGCGGCGGGACCCGCGTGCGGGTCTGAGCCTCCCTGGACACCGAGGAACAATGACATACTTGGGCTCAGCTCTGAACATTCACCAAAGTTTGGGGATAAAAGCAGGCAGCAGGGCGATTTGATTTTTATTTGGTGTTTTTTACCCAAATAACCCCTTGACCCAACGCGTGGGGGGGTCAAGGCAGCGGGGCGGCGCGCGTCAAGGCACACCAGAAGAAAAGCAAGCTGCTGAGACGGAGACCCCGCTTGGCAGGGGATACCTGCCACGGCTCCTGCCAGAACACCGTCGCACTGGAGCCGATGACAAAACCCCTCTCACTTCACACCACCGGCTGCCAGGAACCCGCCCCGGCTCGGACACTCTGCTTTTTTTTTTTTTTCTCTTTGTCCCAAGGACATTGGGGACATCACGTCCGCAGTGCTCTGTGTAGCAGGATAATAATAATTAATAACCATTAGCAACAATAAGGATAATACCAGCGCCAGGCCGGACTGACTGTGCAGAAGAGACACTTTTTTTTTTTCCACTTTAATGAAAACAATGATTTGACTTTGAAGAAAGTGACTTTTTTTTTTTAAGTGAAAGCTGAATCCGCTCCCCTGCCCCCCCGCACACTCCTTCTTCGCCCCCTCCCTCGTTTTTTTTTTTTTTTAACTCTCCTTTTTTCTTTTTTCTTTTAATACTCTGCGTTCTATCATGCAAATCCCCTTTCAAATTATGAGAGTATTAGAGCCATCAGCGGTAATGTCACCGCCACAAAATGAGAGCAGGGACTTAAGCACCTAACGAACAATGAAATGTGCGAGCCCTGGGACAGGACAATTAAGAACTGGGCTTAGCCAGCCAGGGAAATTTATTGCTATCAAATCCATATTTCTATTTTCCCCCTGAACAGTAACCTATTTGAATATGATTAAAGGGTTTCATTAGAGCCGAGAGAAAGGCCCGTGTCCCGCCGTTCCCTGTGAGCTCACAAACACGCGCTCCGCAGACCGCGCTTTGGGGAGGAGGAGGAGGACGGGGAAGGAGGGGAGGAAGGAGGGAGACGCGCACGGGATGGATGTCTGGGGTCACCAGCTCTGGAGAGGGATGAGGGTGCTCGCCGGGAGCTGGACCGCAGGCACGGGCGTTTGCAAGAGAGGCAGCATCCAGAGCTTGCTCTTGTCGTGTTGCCGGCATCCCCGAAGGTGCCGGAGCGGCGAGGCACGGGGTGCAGGAGGCCGTGGCGCTGGGGAAAGAGGGAGGCGAGAAAGGAGCCAGCACCCGGCATCACGGGGTGCTGCTGGATGAGGGATAAATCAGGGGTTCGGTGGGAGCCGGGAGGGTGACCTTGCACCCCCCCACCCGCTTGGTGCATCCTTGGTTGTATGCACCGAGCTGTGGCCGTTCTCGTGGGCGCAGCACGTTGCTGTCCGTCGGGTGGCTCAGGGAAGGCACAGTGTGGACAGGAGAACGGGGTGTGCAGACACCCCTTCCCCTCACCCACGCCCAGGCTCTGTCTGAACAGTCATCCAGGAGGAGGAGGAGGAGGAGGAGAGGAGAGCAAGGTTTGGCCAAACATGAACCTGAAACCCCAAATTGTGTCAGCTGCATCCCTGTCCCTCTGAGGAGGGTGTTCGCGTCCTGGGCAAACCCAGATCACCACGAAAACCCTGAACGCTCAATCCAAGAGCTCCGCAGTCTAAATCACCTGTCCTGCGTATTAGCTGGGACCCACAGTTACCAGCACTGGAGTTTTTCCGTCACGTCCGAGTTTTCCATCACTTTCCGAATCCATCATTTCCCTAACATTCACTACTTTTGCCACAAGAGACCTCTGATCCCCTGCTATACTACTTATTTACTCACTGTTCCCACACTGCAGTGTATTTATCACAAGAGCCAAGTCCCAGTTCACCGGATCTTTTTTCCAACGGAATGATATTTTCCGGCATTTCCAAGCTGTCAATTTTTTGCACCTCAGTTTTTGCAGAGATCACATCACCGGAGCAGACACAGGAGCCGGGACGGACAGAAGTGAGATAAAGGGAGCAAAGGGGAAGGTGTGCTGGTTTCTTCAGCTTAGCAAATTTGGGAAAATAAAGTACAAAACTTTTGGAGAGAAAGAAAGAAAGAGAAAAGGACTGTCCCCTTGTGCACCAGCTTGAATCATGCAATACATGAGCTCTTTGCCATTGATAATTTGCTTGTAATTAGTCCAGAAAGCAGGGTTTGTGATGTTATTTTGCTGTTGTTATTTCCGGAAGAGTTCGGCCAGAAGAGCGCAATTCCCACCTTTCCATGGCAGTTTATCCCCAGGTCACCGTTGTGCCAAGGCACCCTGAAATCCCCGCTGCCTCCTTCCCCTGCACCTGGAGAACTGTCCGTTCAACGCTCCGGAATTCCACTCCAGACTGAGCGATGTGAACTGCCAGCATCACTTTCCATCTGTTTATATCATGTGCTTTTAAAAGAACAGAGAGGATTTGAACTCAGATTTGAATTTCTCTCTCTCTGTCTCTTTTTGAGCAAATATGGATTCATTTCTCCTTGGTATTTCTCACCCAGCCCCCCCTGCACGTGCAAACCCTGGCGGGTGTTGGAGGCAGGGCTGGCACAGGGTGGATGACCCCGCTCCCTTGCTCTGGATGTCCCGATGGAGGCACTGGGCTCAGGATGACGACCAGGGACGCTTTCCCTTGTGCCTTCCGCCCGTGTGGCCTCTGGGAGGACAACCCCGCCCGTAAAAAGGTGCAGATGTGCTGCTGTCACGGGGTCCCTCCGCTCTGACCCAGGCGTTGAGGTGCTGCAAGGCTGGAGACCGCAGGAAGTCGCTGCTGATCCCTCCAGTGAGAGGCAGCTGCATGTGACACTGGGTGGCCGCGGGGGACACGGCAGGCACCCGGGCAGATCTGGGCTGCGCGGCTTCTGGGGGTCTCTCGCGTTTACTGGGGGATTGTTGTGAATAATCACTGGTTTGGGAAAACATCAATATCCAGGGCAGCATTTGAGCATGTAGTTAAGTCCCATCAGACTCAACGGGACTTATGGACATGCTTAAGTTAAGCACATGTTTAAACACTTTCCTGAATGGATGCCAATAATAATAATTAGTGTATCTCCTGGCAATTACAGAACCCCAGGTTTTAAGGCCAAGGAGAAACCTGCTGCCTCTCTGCTGTGACCTCCTGTGTTGTGCAACCCGGAGGACGCAGCACAGGATTTCCGACACGGGGCCCAACGTGAAACACATGTCGGCGGTCCACGGCAGGTCCTTCCTCCCACATCCGCACCGGCCGGTCCCGACACTTCACCTCTCCTTGCGAGAGGTGCTCACTCCTCTTTAATTATCGCTCCACAACGAGCTCAGTCTGTGCCATGCCACATCCGCCGGCCATCCCTGACGGGCGCCAGGCAGCGGGGAGGGCTGGCAGGGCCCGCTGGCCCCCCGGGACCCACGGCCGACGAAGCCGGCGCGCGAGGCAGCTTTGTTCTTTCGGCAGGTCGCCCCGCGCCGGGGCCCTCCTACCGCTGCCTCCCCTGCCCACCCCCACCCCGGCGAGGCATCGCGGCTCCTAACGAAACGGAACTGCTGCCAGATGAAATATATTACTATTAAATACTTAATTCTTCTAGTGAGCGGAGAGCAGCCAGTATGAATACGATTATTAAAGAAAATTACTTTGGCTGATCAGATATTTCTGCATACTAATTTCTGACCCTTCTTTCCTCTCTGCTTGCTTCTCATCCCTTAGAGACCAGGACAGATAAAATTCCATCACAAATAGCTGATTACTGGGGCTTGCATTAAAATCAAATTTTTTTTCCTCTCGGCGCTAATGTCCTTGCCTAAAGTAGAGGCAGCAGCTGTCAAAAAAAAAAAAAAAGCCTAGAGATTGGTCTAGATCTGAATATCCCTGAACTTTCAGGCTGCCGGTGCTATCATCTGGATCCAAATGCTGAAGTTGTCTGTTACCAGCCTGGCTGGCAGGTTTTAAGCGGCAGGGCCAGCAGAAGGGACGCCAGCAGTGTGCGAGCAGTGATGCTGTGGGGGCAGCGGGAGGTCCAGTCCCTGCCACCAGCTCCCCACAGCCCCTGCCCCTGCCCCGCTCCTGCCCCTGCCCCACTCCTGGGGCTGCCTCTGCCTCCCAGCCTGCTGCAGCCAACGTTACGCAGCTGCCAGTGAGGAAGGCAGAGGCTAAACTGTGCTGAGCCCCCAACATCAGAAGGACGTGGACCTGCTGGAGAGGGTCCAGAGGAGGCCACGCAGATGCTGAGAGGGCTGGAGCAGCTCTGCTGTGAGGCCGGGCTGAGAGAGCTGGGGCTGTTCAGCCTGGAGAAGAGGAGGCTCCGGGGAGAGCTGAGAGCGGCTCCCGGTGCCCAAAGGGGGCTGCAGGGAAGGTGGGGAGAGACTCTTCAGCAGGGCCTGCTGTGACAGGACAAGGGGTGATGGGTTCAAAATAGAGGGGGGTAGATTTAGATTGGATATTAGGAAAAAATTTTCACGCTGAGGGTGGTGGAGCACCAGAACAGGTTGCCCAGAGAGGCGGTGGATGCCCCATCCCTGGAAACATTCCAGGCCAGGTTGGCCGGGGCTCTGAGCAACCTGATCTGGTTGGAGATGTCCCTGCTCCTGGCAGGGGGGTTGGACTGGGTGGGCTTTGAAGGTCCCTTCCACCCCAAACCCTTCTATGATTCCACAGTTCTATGACAGAAGCAGATGGACTGAATGGGGCAGGAAATACAATAAGCATAGCCCTGATCCTCAATGGGGGGTTCAGACCCACGCGGCTTCATCCTCCTTCCCCGCTCCCCCAAGCAGCCATTTCAACAGACACAGGACCCACACAAATACTTCCCACGGAGTCCAACCAACTTCCTTCAAGTTTCTGCATCTCCCACCCGTCACCCAGGCCTCGGTCAACCTGTCACAGCCCAAGGATGCCACTAAAAATAGTTCCCTCCTGTCTCATCCCTTCCTCACCTTCATCACCCCCACCTCCCCCCGCTAACATACCCAACCTGGAAGCCTCCAATTTACCTGCTTTCAAACAAAGACACTGGCAAAGGTGTCACGGTGCTGAAGCCCTAATTACAGCTTGAGCATGTTAATTCCCAGCTCCGTCTCCGCAAGCGCTTGTCACAATGGGGGATCCTGTCTGCCCTCGTCCTCTCCCCCCGCCTCGGGGAAGCGCGTGTGGGAGTGGGAAGGGAGCGGGTGCCTGTGCGAGCGAGGGCGGCGCGGGGATTCAAAGCTCAACTTTCAACCTCCAGAGCTCGCTGGGAAGAAGCCCCTTCGGGAGATGAAGCCCACGAGGTTTGAGTTTCATGTCTGACCCTCCTGGACTCGCTGCCGAGGATGTGTCCCCGCGCTGGGGAAGGGAAAAAGGGAGAATCCCTTTGGAAAGGCGGTGTGTCCTCCTTGCTGTCCCAGCTGCCCTAACGCAAGGCCGGCGGCCGTGCCCGCGGGGCCTGGCTTCGGGCACCATCTGGGAGCCCCCGGTCTGTCACGCACAGCAGGCCAGCACTGCGGCGGCCCGGGGATGTGTGTGCACAAGGACGAGGAATGTTTGTTTTTCCTTATTGACTTTCTCCGAATAAACGTAAGGCAGGCAGAAAGGGGCTCCGGCGGCAGCTGTTTACCAAGTGTTTGTGATAAAAAGCCTTCTCCATAGGAACAGGTGGCAACGGGACTGTCCCCAGGAAGCGCTGCGAGGGGCCTCCGCAGCCTGCCACAGCCAGCTATGGAGAAAAAAATATTTTTTTACGTGGCTCTGGGCGCAGCCAGGCACGAGGTTAAAGCTCAGGGGACACGACGGCTCGGAGGAGCTGTGCCCAGAATGAGGGAGCCGTGCTTGGACGCAACCTCGTGCTTTGAGAGGGATGCAAAATTGCACATTTTTCCCCTCTGATCTTGCAAAATCGTGAGGATGACTCCTATTTACAAATTCATATTTACTTCAGCTTGAAGGAAGAGAAAAGGAGTGGCCCTGGCGTTACTGCTGGGGTTTTGGTTCACAGCAGCAGAATTTGCTCCCCGTCCCAGCTCCAAGCTTGGACTCCGCACACACGGAAGCGATGGCCCTTGCTTTGCTTCCAAACACTCCCCAGCCCTGGAAAATGGGGATGGGTAGCTCACAAGCGTGGCTTCCCCTTCCCACCCCTCCTCGCCCCCAGGCGCCGTGCGTGCCGGCCACCCTCCGCCTCGGCAGGGCACCCGGCGCGTGACCTGGCTCCCTGGGATTTGTGCAGTCCCGTGAGCGGGAACTCCGGGCTGAGAGAGTTCAGCGGCGGGTGGTTTGTGTCGCATTAATGTGGCCGGTTTGGCGAGGCAGGATTTGGCCTTTGGTGGGGCAGGCAGAGGGCTCACGCTTCGCTGCACAGAGAAGGCTGATTTTACCGGGAGCAAGGTGCTGCAACCAGGTACCGGCACACGAGTCCCAGCAGCTGAGCTGGCTGACAGCACGAGAGGTTGGGGAAAGCTGATCCAGCCAGCTCTGCTGCAAAATTAGCCCTGCCGCTAGCAACCCAGCAGGACTGCTTTTCCCTTCCTCGGATGCAGGCACATCCATCCTCCTCCGAGGATCCTGCCGAGCGCGGGCGAGCAGAGGCTGGCGGGAGCATCGTGCCGCACCGGCAAGCCCCAAGCCTCAGCTCAGCGCTGGCCAGACCTAAAAGCTCGCTAATCTTCTCATCGCAGAAGCTTCGTCTTCATCTACAACAATTACAGGTGTACCTATACCCCGGCAGATGAGATTCAGGATGCCTCACGGTGTTGCTATTATTTACAGACGCTGGCAGCGCTGGGGATCCATGTGTTGGCTCAGTTTCTTTTTCCATCTTGCTGAACGTTCGCTCCCAAAAACTCCTCAGCATGCACCGTCTTTTATTGCTGCTGTGATAGGAGACACAAAGAGCCGGGTTTCCACACCTTCTGCCTCTAAACCAGTCAATATTTTATCCATTATTTCCTCTATTAGCTACCGTACATAGGAATGTCATCGTAACACCAGCCCTACGCTTGTTTCGGTGAGTTAGCAGCAAGGAGGGGTGATGGAAGAATCACAAAAGTGTGGGCAGGAGATCGCGGAAAGGAATTGGGATAGGAGAAAAAAAAGTGGGTATCAGAGAAGGAGGAAACAGAGGAAAGTCTGGTTCTCTGAGGCAGCACTGGTATAATTTTGCCCTGCCTGGGCTGGGTCCTAACGTGAAGGCAGAAGGAAGCAAGGGAAACAAATACGTAGGAGCAGGGAGAAGGGATAGGAAGAGAGATGAAGACAGGAGATAACATACGGAAAATATTGGCAGCACTCGGCAAAAGATGCTGAACTTTTGCAGCCGACGGACGGGGCACTTGGAGGATGAGGAGAAGCCTCAGGAACAAATAATCCTGACCCTGGAATTTGTTCCAGCTCTTGGAGCTCTTTGCCACAAGGTCTGAAGAGCTTGGCAGGATTAAAACATCATTTGGACGTTTATGTGGATAACAAGAATGTCCAATGTGGTGGAAATTAGTCGAGAGGCTGGAAAGATGCTAATCCCGCTCTTTCAAGACATTTGAACTCTCAGGCCTCTCTGCCTCGATTCATCCCCCACAATTTTGTGTTTTGGGGGCACCCACGGTGCCAAGCACCCTGTCCTCCCAGTGTGAAGGGGAAGCAGCTTCCTCTTCGCCCACCCCAGGGAGCTGGTTTCACCCAAGGTGAAAAGGGGCTATTTTATTAGCCGGGAATATTTCTGCATCTCTCATTTTCCCCCTCACACACCCCCTTCCCTTTTAACCAGTTCACTCCCTGTTCGAACCAGGCCCAACCTGGAGAAAGAGGTCTCCAGAGGATGCAATGCTTTTCTTTGTGCTGTGAGGGGAAAGGATGAAGTCCCAAACTCCTCTTCAGCAGCTAAATCTAGTGGGGAAATGCTATTTTTCTGTGCTTGGGGAAAAAAAAAAAAAAAGATTAAAATAGTAATATTTTTTTTTCCTCATTTTTATGTGTTTTGAGTGCACAAACATGAGAAACAGTCCTCGCAGAAAAAGACATTGTCAGTTAGGAAAGGAGACAGGGTTTATGTGCATTTTTTGACAAACTGCTGAAAACCTGGAGGTTTCGCTTTTTTATTCTGACAGAAGCTCCCACTAAACCTAGAAGTCACTTCCCACCGAGGGCGGGAGAGAGAAGAGGAAGAACAAAACTGCATCACTGGGAAGAGGAGAGTCTGATGCTCGGCGGCGCAGTCCAGATGAGCCCCGTGCTGCGGCCGCCGTGGGGCCAGTAGCCCACGCGTGATGTGACCACAGCGGAGATTTTTCCCGGGGCCCCTTCCCCGTGCCTCCACGCTGCCGGAGGTTTCGGGCTGTCACCTGCTTCCCCGCCAGCGAGCAGGACTGTTAACTTCTGCCGCCGCGGGCACGGAGCAGCCCCTCCCCGTCCTTGATAACTCATGGCAGCAACACTTGCACAAATCTTTAATTGTTTAGTTTAAAGAATTGTGTTTTGACCGCAAGGGGATTTTGGCTGGAGCTCAAGAACTGATAATGATATTTTGCTGCCAAGACGTCTTCTTGGCTCTGCCTGTGCTAATGTTCACTTACAAGAAGCTCCAATTAACTGCATCAGCTCTCACAGAGTGAGAGCAAGCGAGAGTGGGAGAGAGAGATTATGTCTTTTTGCGAAAGAAAGAGAGAGAGAAAGCAAGAAGGAAAGAGGAAAAAAAGAGAAAGAAAGGAAAGCAAAGCACAACAATCAGCACAACCGGCCTCCATGCAGCACTTGGCCCACGGCAGGAGGTGACTTCCAAGACGCTGGTCCATGGAGTCTCAGCTCCGCTCCAGCCAGAGCTGCCTCCGGCCAGCGGTTTAATCTCCCTTTGCAGGGCCGCTGCAATGCGAAGAACAGCCCCCGGCAAGCCGGTCCCAGGGACGAGGGGGCAGTGGTGGCTGTGCCGCGCCGCCCTGTGGGAACGCCTTGGCAGGCTGGGGGTCTGGGTGCCATTGACCCCTTCCCATCCCCACTTTTTGTGGGAGACAGAAGCAAGGAGGTAAAATTGAAGTGTGCTGGGACCGCTCCTCACCACTGCCTCCAGCCCCAGACTGCGTGATCCACGGGGCACCACAGAGCCACGATTTATCCCCCAGTGCAGACAGGCAGGTTCAGCTTTGCCCACTTCTTTCTCGAGCCGGACGTGGGGAGACAAACGGCTGAGGGGACGCGTGCTTTCGGGCTGCCACGTCTGAGGGGAGACCAAATACGAGCTAAAGGCAGGGCGCCTTACAGAGAGCACCCTTCACAGGGGGGCGGGTGGGCACAGTCCCTGGCCTGGTGCAGCAGCCTGGTGTGAAACGGGGCAGTTTTCGTCTGTACCCCTCCTGCGCTGCTCCTGTGCCAGCATCACCCTTTGCCCTTAGGGTGCCGGGAGCCGCCCGCGACGTTTGAACCCAAAGCCCAGAGGATCAGCAGTGCTTTGGCCCAGCTGCCCCTCCTGAGGGGACACGTTCTGGCTTGTTCGGGGGCCTTGGGAGATCCAACCGGGGGATTTCTGCTGCGCCCCGGACTGCGCGGGGAGAGGGTCAGATCCTGCCCTGCGGCTCACGTTACACGAAGCTGAAGACAGGAAGATTTAAGAGTGGAGATGCCACACAGTGCAGTGTGTTGTTTGTCTGCCTTTGAAATAGGAGTTAGCGAGAGCAGGAGGGAGGGAGGGGGGCACGGCCTGCTCCCCTGACTTACAGTTCCTTTCTGGCATCGAGGGGAACTGCATTGACTTTCTTCGCCTCTGTTGCTTCAGGTGCAGCTATGTTTTCTTACATGTTAATTTTTTCCTGTTTTATTATCCTGTCCCTCAGCCGCTACCAGAAACCCTCCACTGGCTGAGGGAACGTTTCCTTCAGCCAGCAGCTGGGATACATTTGGCCAGGCTGAGCCCTGCCACTGCTGGGGCAGGGGGTGGGTGCTCCTTGGGGCGCAGGGACGGGTGGCTCCTGCTGCCACCAGCCCTCAGATGGACTTGGGCAAAGCAGATCCCTTCTCAGAGCTGCCAGGGGTTGGCTCTGACCCCAGGAGCACCAATGTGAACAGAGATTTCCCCTGAAGCCTGCGCATCAGTCTGAGATGAGAGCATCTCCTGGTGCGATGCCCTCCGCCCTGGGGACCTGTGCTGGCCACCACAAACCAGAGCTGGGATGGTGCCACCTTGAGAGGGTCCTCACACCTTCAGGTATTTGTCCTGTCAGCTGCTTCACAGCATCAAAACAGGATGGGAAAGGAGTTGTGCTTGGGAGCAGAGCTGGGAAGGGTGAGACAGGAGCAGGGCTGCTCCAGTTATCCCTGTATCCAGCTGCTGGTGCATCTGGGATGTCGCCATCCCCCAGACCTGCCACGTCACCGGTCTCCCGGTCCCTTGGGTGCTCTCCATTGCCTTGGAAAAAACCCTCTCCCTATTCATCGACTGCGCAAGGAGCATAAGCAGATTAAAGTTGAGTGCTACGAATATCCCCCAGCGGGAAACTCCAAGCAATTTATTCCTTCCCCGCATGGCGTGGCTCAGCTCCCTGGGAAGCCGGAGCCCGTTCCCTCCCCTCACCCTTTCCTGGCCCAGGTCACCAATTCTCCGGGGCAGAGTCTCTCCCCTCCTACGTGGCCGTGCAGGACCCGGCTCCACAGTGGGATGGGACCAACTGGGGCAGTGCAGGAAAGCGCCTGCGACGTGCAATGGAAGAAGAGGAGGATTCAGCGCGATTCCCAGGCCCAGTCCGGAGCCCATCGAAGCACGGACGGAGCTGGGATTTCTACCTGCTGAGGGCAGGGACGGGGTGTGAGACAAATCTATTTACATTTTAATTTCAATGCAATGGTTTTATTTGGGGTTTTATTACGGGCGCTGGTGCAATAAAAGCACCCATTAGCCCCGGGGAGCCTCTCTTTGCCTTAGAAGGTTTCTCAATCGGAGTTTGGGCAGGACACGCGGCCTCCTGGTTTATCACCAAACCTGCTTAGTACTCCACAAAAGAGAGGTCTCCTTGATGTAAACCCGATGCGTAAGGCCAACTGCAAGCCTTGAAATGCAGCTTGGGCTCCTTTATTTAAACAAACCACAAGGATAAACCTCCTGCAGGTAAGCACTGGGAGTTCCCCACTTATTCCAGCTCCATACCCTCCCTTCAGCGTTTAAAACCATGAGTCAGATCCAGCCCAAACCCAGAGACCGACTTTAAACATCATGAGGTTGTTTTTTAAACAAGAAGGTATTTATTCTGTGAGGTTTTTCTATTTTCTCCCTTTCAAAAGGGAAAACTTCTGGGTGCACTTTTTCAAGCTTTCCTCTTTATTTTAACGGGAGATGCTCTCCTTCCAAGCCAATAAAGACACCCAGGACGCAGATTACCATTTGGCCCTCTGCTCGTCTGCTGCATTAATTTCAACTACATTATAGGTAAAGAATGATTGATTATTGTGATGATTAAGAATTTATCCTCATATAATACCTTTCATCTGCAGAGGCACACCAGCTACTAGAGCAATAGGTACAGGAAAAATTCATGCGTTCATTCAAACCACAAGCCATTGGGAAGGAGTCGGGATCTCCTGATCCCGCTCGGAGAGGGCAAAGCCAGGGGAGAGGACAAAGTGGTGGAGGGAGCAAGGTTTTACGGGGAGTCGGTAGGGAGGCAGCAGTGAGGCAGGTACCGCAGTCCCAGTCAAGCCTTTGGATCAGTTTTGACGGCGTGAAGGTGTATGAAACCTCAGCCTGATCGGGCTCAGGGCTAAATGCTGCCCCTCCACACTGCCCTTGCACACTCAACATGAACCAGTCAACCCAGCAATGAATCCCAGTGTTTTATTCTCCAGGCTTGGAGGTACAGCAAAAACTACTGTTGTTTCGGGTCTGAAATGCTTGGGAGGAGCTGGGTGCCAGGGTGCAGCCTCAGCGGACAGGTCAGTTCTCATTCAAACCTCCCGAACCCGTTGGTCCAGGCTGAGAAGTCCGCACGGACATCTCCCTCTTGTTCATCGCTCTTCCTTTGCGTTTCCAACAGGCCTATTTGTGCACGCCAGCTCAGACACACAGCCAAACGCAGGGCGTGAAGGCTCAGCCCAGTGCAGTGAAAAGGGGGTTTAGCTGGGGAGTTCAACAGGGTCGACGTTCCAGTTGGGAACCCACCAGCAAGAACCAGCTGGTCTCACGGTCCTCACCAGAGGGAGATCTCAGGTGGTCACCGTCGCAAAAGGAGCCCACATGTGGACAGCCCTGCCAGGTCCTGGCCATGCCTGCAACATATCAGTTCCTCCCCAGCATCTCTGCTGCCCACCTGGGGTCTGGCAGGCTTTGGGGGGATAGCCCACCTTCCCCCCGTTTCCCTTTCCTCCCCTTCCCACTGGTGATGGATTTCTTTCTTTAGCGGAAAAGACAGCCAGTTTACAGTTGGGCTTTCACAACCGCATCTGATAGCGGCACGGCAGGACAGGAAGATCCCACCCGCGGGGCCACGGCGCTCCCCGCAGCCTCCCGAACCACCCCCTTCTCCATCCCCGGCCCACCGCCACCCCTTCCCCGGCCTCAGACAGTCCTCAAACAACAACTGTCTGCCTGCCCGGCTAATCCCTCACAGGTGACCTCAAGACAGCCGACGCCTCTCGCTAAACTCTCACATTCCTCTGCGCCGCGTTAACCCCTCCGGCACCGCGTCCCGGCCCCCGCAACGGCAGTTGGGCCGGGGGTCTCAACCAGGGGGACTCTTCCCCACCCGCTCCCCTTCCTCACAGGGCTGGGAGCCGCCCGATGCCGCCTGGATCATCCTCTTTCCAGCGCTCCCGGTCAGAGGTTAAAAGCCTAATGTATTATTATAATGCCAAAAAGAAAAAGCCCCGCATTCTCCCCTATAAATCTTCCTAACAACCTCGGCACATGTGGGAGCCAGACGATGCCCCAGCCTCTCCCTCCGACTGCGCTCCTGTACCCACCGTGCTTCGTTTCACCGCCGCAGCGAGGGGCAGCCCCAGGACGGTGCCCGTGGCCAGGAGCCAGGGATGGTCCCGCGGGCGCAGCTCCGTCCTTCTCCCGCTGTCCCCGGCTCTCCCCACATCTGCTCCTGGCCTATCGCCCCGGAGCAGGGAAGGATGCTTTCGCCTTTTTGGCAAGCAGTGGGTCTCCCTCCGTGTCCTCAGCGGGATGTCCCAGGCCAGGCAGGTCCCTTGGCACGGCTTTCTGATGTCCCAGCCCCAGGGCAACGGGACTGCGGGAGCTGCAAGGCTGGGGATGACGGAAGTTTTTGGGGTACCCATGGGAGGAAGCAAGGCAGCAACATCCCAGGGCTTGGTGGCACCGCATGGCGCTGCAGCCCTGTGCAGGGCATCGTCCTGGCCCGCAGCATCCCCAGAGCATCCGGCTCGGGTCCTTCTGTACTATCTGCGGGGACAGCAGCTCTGCCATCTCTCCTCCCTGCCACTCTGTGCTTTTATTTTTTTTTTTTTCTCTTTAACTCAAGCAAGACCTCAGGAACCAAATTATTTCTAGTGTAAATAACCCAGCTTCAGCAGGTCTGTGCTGGTAACGCTGGACCACCGGCTGTTTGATCAATGGTAAGCATTTAATACCTGTGTGGAGATTTGCTACAGCATGACAACAGCTGTGGGGAACAAAGGCTCAGCTTTTCTCTTCTTCTCCTTTTTTTTTTTTCTGATATATACATATATTTTTTAGAAGCCATGCCAAAGTTTCTGGAGATCAAAGTGAAACCAGTGTCCAGAGATGATTGAGACAATAAAACTGAAGAAAGAAAGAGAAAGGGGGTAAGAAAAGCGGGCTGCGCGGGGAAGGCTGCGTGGGAGCCGGGAGCCGCAGCCGAGGACGCTGCGGGTGCTGTGCGGGCTGCCCGGGCCCTCTGCTGGCTGCAGCCGCTGCGGGGCCGGAGCAGGATCTGGCCCGGGCTGCATCCCTGCCGTGGGACCCCGGAGAGCCCCTCCATACCCCACACCTCATCCCGTTGCTCCGCTTCGGTGGGCAACGGCAGCTCCCACGCAATCGCCAACGGGATGCCCTGCCTGCAGCGAGAGTCCTCCAGGCAACCTCAGGGGATGAGGGGTCTCCCTTCTTCTCCTGGCCTGTCCTGCATCTCCTCGGGAGGTGCAAGGGCCCACGGCTCCTGTTTGCGCCTCCTGCAACGACACGGGTACAGCTGTGCCCGGGGGTAAGGGACCAGAAACAGAGAGGAGACCCTGAGACTGCAGCCCCAGCCTCTCCCCACTGATGCCAGCCGTGGGGCAGAGAGCGCAACGGGAACAGGGCGAGGGGAGGCGTTGGAAGCCCAGCAAGGTTGACTTTACAGACACGGCAGCTGAGGAGACGGGGAAGGTTTGCCTTGCAGCTGGGGACAGCCGCTGCTTTACATGCTGCTGCCACTTTTGTACCCAAAACCCAACAAAGCTTCCAGGGTGGCTTCCTGGGGAGCAAAGCAGAACAATCCCCTTCACGGACACCTTTCTAGGGTGGGGAGCAAAAGTCAGCCCCGATGCCCAGGGACCCCAGAAAGGATCCACAAATGGAGCACATGGCCCACGCCTGAGTAACGTCTATTGGTTCCAATTAGCTGGAGTTTGGTTTTTTCCTTCCTTTGCTGCATCCTCCACGTTCTCCCCCAGACTTCAAGCAAGCCTGAAACTCCAACCAAACAGAGCCCTATAAATCACGGCCATTTCCCAAGCTTTTGCATCTGAGCCAAGAGAAGCCATTGATTTATTTTTATTTTTGAAGCAAACCAGTCCATGGGCCAACATTTGCTGGAAAGCCGGGATAGACGCAGACCAGATCAAACTGCTGTTGCCCCCTTCAAGACCCAAACTCCAGATCCAAGAGCCCAGCACCTTGCCCGACCCAGGTCATGGTGTGGGGTCTCTAAGGAAGCTGGCAGAGTTGGCAAAGACCTGGGGAATGGATGGGTCTTTTACTCAGCTCTTCCACCTCACTGGGGCTCGGGTTGGACTCCTCCATCATTGCACCGAGGAGCAATTTGCACCCCTTGGAACTCCTACGGAAACGGCCTCTCCTGAGCCAAAGAGAGAGGAGAGGAATGTTTCTTGTCACAGCTCAGCTCTCCCCTCCATCAGATCTGCCTTTAACTTCCCTGCTTTAAATGCCCAGAGCGGTGTGGAAGCGGCTTTCTCACCTGGACGTGCTGAGCAGGCTCTTTCCGAGAAGAAAGGCCCGCAAACAAACAAACCAGCAGGATTTGTCTGTGAACAAACTGTGAACTGCGACGGAGTGCCTTTCAACCTCCAAATCCACCTAAGCACCGCGCGCCAGCCGCCGATCGATCGCGCTGATCAAAAAAATGAATATTTGTTTCAAGGGCTCACCAGATATCCCCAGGACACTGGTTATTTGGTAACTTATTCTGTAAACAGCCAGGGGTGGCTCACTCAACTTTCACAAGGAATTTGCTCTCGGCTCTACTTTCTTAAGATTGTTTTCGAGCTTTGCCATCCGGCTCTTCCCTCCCCGCCTTTGGCTTAGCTGAGCTCAGCAGCTGCAGCCGAGCAGATATTTGGGTTGGGCCAGAGGCTTGGTCCTGACTGCTTGATCTGGGCAGAAGTAGGACTTTAATCCTGACTATTAGGAAATCACGGCTCATGTCTCCCCCACCTGAGGCAGCGAGCTTAAAAATCATCAAGAAAAACCAGTGTTTACTTTCCGGGTTTCACATTGCTCCAGTTCATATTTTTGAGCTTTATCTCAGCCACAAGGACAAGAAAATATTTTTTCTATAAAAAAGGAAAGAGGCGAGATTTTCACATAACCACACGATTCCTGAGGCTTTAAAAATCTCCAGATTTTGGGAGACTCACAATAAAAATCCTAAGGATTGGTAAGATGTTGGGCTGCTTAGTTTGGCTGGTCAGCACGGCCCGGAGCAGCGACGAGCCCACCCGGAAAGGTCTGAGCCCGGGTTTTATCCAAGGCGCAGGACGTGTTTGCAGCTGGGGCTTTGGTGTTGGCTTGTTTCTTGGAAGAGACAAAAAAAAAACTATTGCAACAGCCTCTGCGAACGCCAGCGAGCTCTGGATTTGAGAAAAGCAATCCACCGAGGTCTAGGTAAATTGTCTCAGTCAAGAGGTGATGGAGAGAAGCGACGCCGATGAGCCAGTCACTGTCTGCTGTGAGGGTGCCGGCTTCGAGGGTCTGCGCATGACTCTCCCCTCCCATCCCCGCGGCCGCGGTGCCCGAGGGAGGACTGAACCCAGGGCAAAAGGCTTCTTGCCCTCAGTGCCTGGATATCCATCGATATCCCTGCCTTGCCTTTGCCGATCTGGAGAGATAAGCGAATCCCCCGTGCCGTCTGACAGGCGGGTAGACATTAATAATTATGTACTATTTAAGGCTGATTGAAAATGAAGAGGTGGAGGTGTTGGGACAGATGTGGCAGTGCCAGATGGATTGTGATTAGATTAGCACCGTTCCATTTGACGGGATCTGAACCATGCTTTAATCATTTATTGTGAAAGCTCAGCTCCGCGCTGGCACGCGGGCGCGCATCGCCCTCCCTGTTGCTCCGCTCGCGCAACATTTGTTAGTTTGGACGGCCCTGCTACAAGTTGTCTTTCCTTGAAACGTGTTGTGTTTACAGCCGGTATTTCAAACCCCGATCCCTCCCCTCTGCCGCTCATCTCCTTGTTTGTACAAAGCCTCCTGCAACTGCCGAGCGGAGCCTGTTAGTCACCGCCGTCGTATAAACAACACAGCCCGGCAGTCATCTCCTCCGCCATGAAACGAGTCACGTCAGTGATAAGCGGGACCCTGACCAAAGAAGGGCCCCGCGGGCAAAACTCAAAGTGGAGCTGGATGTGCTCCTGGAGCAGCATTTTCACCCCCTCTGCTGCCCCCGCTCCCGGTCGGATTCAGAGCACGTGCACCCCACGCCATCCCAACGGCTCCTGGCCTTCGGCGGGGATCCCGCGCATCCATGTCTGGCCTAGATGCACCAGCTAAATCAGAAAGTGCTTTGCCAGAGCAAACCACGGGACAGGAGCTGTCGGCTGTGTTACAGAACAACGCAGCAGGTCCAGGAGGACGAGGGAAAAAGAAAATGAAATGCCAGTATCCACTTGAGATCCCTGGAGCAATAAAGGGAAGCAGAACAGGATTACCCAGGTAACTGGAAACTAGCTCAAGACCCTCACCGGCAGTGTCGTGCAATTTTAATTATCATAAGTGGTCTGGATCTCAATGGATGGAAAAACGTATTATTGTTATTATTCCCTTCAAACGTGATAGGTTTCAGTTAAACACACATCCATATCTATTAATCATGCAACATTTAAGATGGAGCCAAAGTAATTAGCCAAGATTGAGACTGCAGGGATCACCTTAAAATAAACCATAATGCAGTTGCCTCCCTACAGTCCTTGTTCAGCCATTTGTTTTTAGATTTCACTCTTCCCTAGGTGTTAAACTGGGGGCGCGCGGGGGACAGGAACCTTTCAGATCCCAAAGTCCAGCTTCCCCGCATCCTGACAAGCAGTTCTGGATGGATGGTTGCCTGATGCTGCTGCGCTGATGCAAAGTTGCAGAGATGCAACAGAGGCGGCTGCATCTCAGTGGGAGCGAAAGAGGCTCCTGCATCTACGTGACGTTTGTGAAGCACGTCCAGATGAAAGGCAGACTAACTGTAAGCTATTATTATACTGTCTAATACAGTTTAATACGTGTGCACTACTTTCTATAGAGCGCAATACAATCAAAACCACATTACTTCTCCATGTGGGTAGTTTTCCTGAGTTGACTTGTTTCCAAAACAGATGTGGATTCTTAGTGAGGTCTCCCGCCCGTAAAGAGGATAAAATGTCATCTTTGCTCACGTGTGCAAAACCGAAAGGCCCATAAGAACACAAAACTGCCGTTTCCAAGTAGGTCAGGGACTTGTGTGGCCCGGTGTCCCATCCCGAACCTCAGCTGTTCCCGCATGTTTCCAAAATGGGTACAAAGAGGTCTCATAATGAGCAAGAATGGGATAATTCATCCAGCTGATCGTCCTAACCTCCACTTGCTGGTGAATGCTCCAAGGCACAGAGTTAGAGCTTGTTATTCTCTCCAATGCAACTTCAGAAGTTTTGGGCGTTTTTGGCAATGCTTTCTACCACTTTCTAGACCTCTTCCTAGGCCTGGCCTCGAAACTTCAAAGTCTGCGCAGCTCTAGAAACTGCAGTCAAACAACCAGGATCTCCCACAGATCTGCTCCTCGTTTTCCAGAGTCTGGAGAGCACCGTTCTGCCAGTCCTGCCCTGAAACGCTCCGGTTAGGACAAAGAGGCTTCCCCTGAGGGTTCGGGGCTGGTGTCCTGGTTTGGGACGTCTCTCATTACACCGTGGTTTTTCCAGTGTCCACGGATGGCTGCAAACCATCAACCACGCATGACCAGAGCCCCCTGCCACTGGAGCCTGCCGCAGCCCCAGTGGGTCTCATTTCAGCCGTGTGAGAAACCAGTGCTGGAGCTGGGGAGGTGGGAAGCAGGGGGGGATCCAGCCTTGCCCCACTCTGGCTAAGCAGCACTTTCCCCTCCTCTGAGGCCTGGGATCAGTGCGGGAGCGTGGGGTGCGCGCAGTGGGGCAGCCCTCACGAGAAACCCAGCCCAAACCTGCCGCACACCGTCTCTGGATGCCTCTGCTTCCACACAGCCTGCAAGGGGCTTTCCACCAGGAAATGCCGAGTTCCTGCCTAAGGGATACTCCCTTCTTCCAGGCTGGGTTGATAGATGAGAGGTGAGGACTGGGCAGATCCCTGCGTAAGATTAAGAGCATCCCAAGTCCCGGGGTCGAGCAGCTGGTGCGAGCTAGGAGCCAGCAGCTGGGCTCCAGCAAGCATCCCTGGAGAAAGATCTCACAGAGGGAGGAGTTGGGAACAACGGGAGTGGAAGATGTAGGCTATCCTAGGAGGGGACAAGGGGACAGCCAAGCCCCACATTCCCCCTTCTCCGCTCCCCCGGCGCAGCTCTCAGCTGCTGCACCTTGCACCGCCGCCTGCTCCCGGCCCACCTCCCCCTGCTCCGGCCGGCTTCCCACGGGGCCCCGGCCCCGGCGCGCTCCCCGCCACACGCTGGCTGCCGGCCCAGGCTAGCGGCTGCGAGCAGTGGGTCTTGCCGCTTTACTCCTGTTTACAGAAATGGGAATTTGCATGATGAAAATAACCTGGGACGGATTTTGATTTTACTGCCCTTGGCAGAAGGCTTGGAAAAAACCGGTGCATAGTCAATTACTGGAATTTTTAAACACAAATAATATTTTATGTGATCAGCAGGCTGGCTCAGGGCCTGGGCACCGCGCTCCAACGGCACTTATGAAAGGAACAAGCCATCAATTGTGCTGCCGCGCACAGGAGCCTGTGGGCAGGTGCAGCCCGTGTTGACCTTAGCGCACACAGCCCTCTCCACTCGCTTAACCCGTGAGGTATGGGCTGGAGATTTGCGAGGCTCAGACTTGGCTCTTGCTGCCTTGCGCTGGCTGGAAATTTCTTCCCTCCCTCCCTTTTTCCACCAGAAAGCCAGGGAGCATCATCTCTTGGTAGACGCGGAGAGGGGGGGATGCAGGAGGCTGAGACGCTCATTCCTGGGGCTGGCGGCGCAGAGCGAGGCGCCGTCCGTCGCACCTCACCAGAGCCACCCCGGAGAGCCGGCGCCCATCCCTGCCGTAGCTTCCCAACCTGTCGCCAGTGGGGAAGGGGTTAACCAAAGCAGGGGCCCCATGCATTTCCCCCAAATCCCCACCATCCTGGCAGGCTCCCCAAACCAACAGCCCTGGGACCTCATTCCCAGAAACGCTTGAGCCGGGAAGGCGGGTTCCGGGAAGGACCTGCACAAGCCAGCGAAGCCGTAACGTGGTGCAAGAACCTCCCTGGCAGCCACAGACCCTCGCGGGACGTGTTACTGGGATCAAGGGAATTAGGGGAATTACACTCCCCTCGCTGTTAGGCAGCTGGGGCGAGGACAAGAGGCTCGGCAGCATCGGCAAGGCTGAGAGCTGTGTTTATCCGTTGAGGTACTTATATGGCTTCTATCCCAACAGAGGGAGAGCAAGGTGACTTGGGGAGGCAGAACAATATTAATTCATTAATTTATCACAAATACTTTTTATTTTAAAGTGCTGGGCAGTGAAAGGGCTTTAAATTTCTAGGAGTGTTGCCAGTTTCCTCCTGCTCTGCCGTACTGGCTTTAAAATCTCGCCCCACGGGTCCCCTTGGCAAACACCGGGCTGTACGGTGCGTTCAGCGCGGCTGCTTTCTGCAACTCCATTGTGAAACCGCCCCAGAGGAGCAGAGCCCCGCGGCAGCCGGGGTTGTACTGGTAAGAGCTGCTGGCAGAGGCTGGAGGGTGCAATCCCTTGGCAAAGCGACCACTTCTGACTTTAAACAGTTTCAGATAACAATGATGAGGATGATGATAATTGCCTGCCCGCTTTGTTCAGAACTAGGCTTTGAGAAAAAAAAAAAAAAAAAAAAAGTGCTATTGTTGTTGTTCCAGGGCCAAGGGGAAGAAATTCCTTCCCCGTTTAAGGATCTCTAACACCTGGGTAGAGTTTCACTTCTCTCAACTGCCTGCTTCAAGGTTTGATAGCTACTTCCTAATAACTCAGGGCTAGATCCAAAGCTCACTAAGTCAGCCGGATTCTTTCCATTCATCTAAGGCTGATCAGACCTCTCTTGGCCCATTCAAAACTATTTGACACCCTGAGTGTGTGCGCACATGTAAGAGCGAGAGACTGTTTTCAAGTGGCTTCCTGAATGACTTTTTCATGTGCACTTAGCCGGGGCAAAAATCGATTGCGAAACAGCTCCCTGCGAGTTTCCGTGCGCCGCTGGCATTGTGCAGGGGCCTCTTGTGCAGGGGTTTCGTTCGCCTCTCCCAGCTGAAGACACACAGGAGCGTTTCCTGCCTGGCACCCGGGCACTCCTTACCTGCTCGTGGCTCCCACCCGCTCCCTGCCCTTGGGAAGCCTCTGCCATCAGCTGGCCGCAGCGGCCCCGGGGAGCAGGCGGCTCTCTGGCATGGCAGGCCGTGCAATGCTCTCGTGGCCTCCGGCCAGTAGATTTCAGCCGTTTGCTCTGGGCTGGTGCAGGTGAGAGCTGCTGGGACCGAGGGGGCGGCTCAGGGCTCTGCAGGAAGCCGTCTGGGTGACGAAGCTGGGTGCTCTGCTCTGAGTCGGGGCCATGCCTGGTGCACTCTGGCCGGGGCGCAGGGATCGTGCAAGCCCTGTGCTCACCGCGGCTTTCTCCACCTCATCCACACTGACCTCGTCCAAGTGTCACTGTTCCTGAATGCAACTTGGATGAGACCTCTTGGCCAGCTCCGGCTGTTGCAGAAGCCAGAGAAGTGCACGAAGAGCCGTGTGAACCCCCTGGCCTGGCTGAAACCGTGTTCCTCTCTATCCCTCGACCAAATTGTTATGCCTGGTTGCTATGAGCTGCTAAACAGATGCTGCAGTGCCCCCAGCGAGGGCTGCATCTCATTAGGGGAAGAAATGAACCCTTTCAACAGTGGTCACAATCTGTAAAGGCTTTGGGATCCGTCCAGACCATGGTGGTGGTCAGCAAGGGCTGACTCTATACCCATAAAAGAGGCTTTGGGTCCCAGAAATTCAAGACAAGGCAGTCTTTGAGGGAGTATGGCACATCTGAGCTGGGCTGGGGAAAACAGCTGGGAAGGAAGAAGCCTGAACAACAGGTCACAGACACTCCCGGCCCACCCCACGAGAGTCCTGGCAAAAGCGTGACCCCTGGAGTGGGCTCTTTCACTTTGCAGCGTCCCAGCCTTGTCGGGCTTGTTCACAGCACAACAGAGGTGACAAAAATCCACGTCCTGGCTGCTCTCTGTGTGGATGAAAACACGTGCAGTCAGCCTGTGATCGTTTGTGCACAGAGTACATCCGACGGGTATGGAAGGATTTGGGTCCAGGGGCACAAAATCTATAGAGAGATTTGTCTCCTGCATCACGCGGGCTTGGCATGGGCAAATCTGTCTGCGGCACGTACGATGGGGCTGTCACGGCAGTGCCTGTGCCGGTAGAGAGCGTGACGGACACCGAAGTGCTGGCAGGTGCCTGTGCCCACTGGAGCCTTGCCACCAACGGGGAGCGAGGCGCCGTCTCTGCGCGCACACCGACAAGCGCGTGTCCCCCGTGCACAAGCGTGCGTGTGCCCAAGGGCTGCTCGTGTCCACACGTGCGTGTGCGCGGAGCGTGTGAGCCTCCATGTATAAACACGGCAGCAGGGAGAGCGCTTGCAGCCCCCAAACTTGGCATTCCCCGTGCAGCGCAGTTGCAAGGTTAAGTAAATATCTGCCTGCGAGCTGAGGAAATGAGTCAAAAAACATTGAGAAAGAAGAAACCCAGATCTCCGGAGAGACAAACTCCATGCACAGCCTGTCCTTATTGTGACTGCGTGTTCCCCGTCCTCCTTATCCCAAACAAGCCTCCTCGTCTTGCTTCTTCTCAAGCTGCCACCAACTCCCCACGCCAAGGGGACAAGCAGAACAGAAAGCCCAGCCGGCTCCCTGCCCGTCTCTGGGGCCGACCCACCAGGGCCCCGTCTGCCTCTCCCATCCCTCTGCGCCATCCTTTGTGCCCGGGTGCAAGGAGGGGGCTGCGTCTCTTTTCCTGAATTGCGCTTTCATCTAGAACGTGTTACAGCACGAGGAGTTCCCCGATTTACCTGGGGAAATCCCAGAGCTGGGAAAACGTGTGCAGGTGATGACAACCCCCTCACGCTCTCTGACAACCCAACGGGAAGCTGGTGAGCGCTGTTTGAATGGCATCCAGTAAACGAGATGCAGCGTCTCCGAGACATCTAAAAAAAGGCTGAGAATAAAACAAAAACAGCAATCATGCCTGATGGGAGAGGAATTGGATTCCGGCCTCCCCTCTGCTTCTCCCCTCCTCCCCCAGCCTTCTGGAGGACCAAGCTGAATGCAGCTGGCTTAGTTTGGCTAATTGGCTCTGTCAATCATGTGTCAATCAGGTGGGCTCGAAGCGCCGCTCCCACCCGGGTGAGAAAAGTGTTAAATCTGAGGGACTGCCGGCTGGGAAAGCAAAGGTGACCGGCAGCTCCTGATGTGGTCCGAGCAAAGCGTTAAAACCTGACAGAGGGTTTCAGAGGGAAGATGCGCTGGAGCTGGTCTCTAGCTCTGCTGTGCTGTTTGAGCGGAGGCAATTTGGTGCCTCAGTTTTCCCTTTGCTAAGGGGACCAAGGCTGACCACAGGGACTCCAGAGGAGCACTGCTGGCTGCAAAAACTAGAAACACAGGGCTGACGAGCCCCGTGTCTGCCTGACCAGACAGCCTGAAGGATTCATTCTTTGTTCCACACATGGCCCTGGGGTCACTGCCCCCTCCTCTGGCAATGTCTACTTAGAAATTAGGTGCCAGACAAGAAGGAAACTCCTTCTTTCTCCTCTGGGAGAGCGAACGGTTAATCTTCAGAAGTTTTTTGGGAGGAGATGGCAAAGGTTGGCAGAGATCTCCCTTCTGTGTCACAGCAAGGAAGCAGTTAAGCCGGAGGTGCCACCTGGGAAGCAGAGACAGGTCTGAAGATGCTTTGCCAGTTACTTCACTGTATAAACAGCTTTTCCTTCCTGTCCTCCGACACTATCTCTCCATGATACACTAATTATCCAAAGCATAAACCAGACAAAAAGGAAAGAAAAAAGAAAGGAAGGAAGAAAGAACGGATTCTGGTGCTGCTTTTCACCGCATGTTGAGAGATCTGGCAGCAGTGCAGGGAGGGGACAGATGCTGCCGCTCTGTTTGCCCAAAAACAAAGGAGGAGAAGATTACACTTGGATTTCGAGTTCGTTTATGGTGAGATCAAACCCTCTGCAATCTCCTGTCTGGCTTTCAAGTGGCAAGAGCCTCGGGCTCCGGACAGCAGGGACGCAGCCTCCTCGTTGTGGGCCTGGCGGGGAGCAGTGCCAGGTGGGGACCCGCCTGGACAACGGTGGCACTGCCTCCGGCCACCCCCAAGGACCGATGTCAAGAGCTGGGCACCGCTTTCTGCCAGCGCTTCCTTAGCTTTCTCCTCCTTTTACAGCAGGGGAAACTCCTTTCTGCTGGCACTTTCTCAGCTTCCTTCCCCTTTTACAAAGCGAGGCACAGGGTGATTCGGCGCACGCATCCTGAGCTGTGGGTGAGGAAGAGCCACGCGTGGGTAGCGGGGAGGAAGCAGGGTAAGCGGGCAGGGTTGTGGGCACCTGCCGAAGGACACCCGGAGTTTAATGTCTTGATGCTGGGAATTAAGGGATGGGCTGACATGGCTGTGAAGGACCGCGTAGTGGAAATGCCACATTTACTGGTGCTGGTCCAAAGCCACCTCCAAGCTGTGCCAGTACCTGCTTGGCCCACACACTAAATCCTGTCGTCAGGCCCGTCGGGAAAGCTCCGAACCCCTCCTTCTTTAAACCACTCCACAATGCATCAACCAGGGATCCCTACAGAGCTCTGCAGGAGCAGCTGGCCCCACGAGGGCCCTAGGGATCCCCCAAAGCATCTTGTGCAAAAATCCTGCCCTGCTCCCCAAACTGGGAGCGCGTGCACAAGCACTGAAGGAGGGCTGGCGGGGCTGGCACATCTTTCCTAGAGCACTCACATGCCCTCCCTTCCCTCCTCCTGCGGCAGGCAGAGAAAACAGGCAGCTGTGTCCAGATCTCCAGCAAAACTCTGATGCTTTAACCACAAACTCCAGCCAAACATATTTGGCGATGAAGGAGTTAAAAGCTCTGGGCCGAGCAGTCTTCTAGCCTGTGGCTTCTTCCCCCCCGCTCTCCCTCCCTGGTTTACAAAAAAACACATTATCAAAAACCTGCCTGGAATCCTCTCAGCCAGTGACACAGAAAATTCACATTGCGGAGGCTGCCAGGGCGACAACAAATAGCAACAGTAAATACAGCTGCCTGGAGCTCCCCGGCTGGTGCCCTGCCCGCGGGCTGGGGATCAGGAAGGCCGTCACGCTTCAACACGACACGCACTGCCTCTAGATTTCTAGAGGACACTCTGCTTTCTTCTTGCCTCTCCTCTGGTCTCTGCTCCGCCGCCCGCAGCTCCCGGACTCGTCCTTTGGAGGAGTCACGGAGCCGGCCTCGCGTCGCCTGCCCCAGCAAGTACAACCAGCCGGCTGGTTCCCTTTGAAGCACTTCATCTCCCTCCTCTTCTCTTTCATCCCTTTGCTTTCCATCTCTCCAGGGTTATTTTCCTCTCCTGAGCCTGTGTGAGCCTGAGTTGGGGCACTGCAGACCTCCCCCTCCCCAAAGCAGGCCCTGAGCAGTCCCCGGGACAGTCCCAGGGCACCAGCGGTCCCAGCAGCAGCAGGATGTACGCAACCTGCATCCCGCAACCCCCCGCGCAGAGGTGGGCCTCGGCAGACCCTCTTGACCCTGGTGAGGCTCCAGGCAGGACCTCGGAGGGCCGGGAGGGCTGGGCTTACAGGGAAATCCCTGACCTCTCCGCTGAGGAGCAGCTCAGCTCTTCCTTTGCTCACCAGCTTGATGCTGCATCTCTGCCCGCCCTCTCCTCTACGCGTTATTCCTGTCTTCCCCTTCCTCCTTTTTGCACATTCCCCTTTTCCTTCCCCCTCCAGCCACCACTCAGCACTTCACCCATCTGCCACACTCACACTACAACAGGTAACCAGGCCACATCTGCCCTAAAACCGGTAATGCTAAAGGATATATATTTTTTTCCAGCTTCACTTTTTTTCCAAGTCGCGGCGAGTTCCCGGCCCCGCTCTGCGTATCTGATGTTTATTTTAAGTCGGTTGCCGGGTGGAAGCTGTATCCCTGCAGTTCCTGCTCTTAATCTCTGCTTTTTTCTCCTCTTTCGCTTTCTTTCCTCCCTTCCCCCCTCTGGTTAACAAGTTTAATTTGTCATCGGGGTCACTGAGGTGGCTGCAGGAGGAGGTACGGTGGGACTGTGACCGCCCTGCTGCTGGTGGGACACTGGGGAAGCCCCAAGGAGCAAGAGAAGGGGTGACTGGTGGACAGGGGCTTCAGAGCAGGGCTCCCGGAGGGTCTCAGCGAGCGCTGGGCTGGACTCCTGCTGCTCCCCACCTCCTCGCTGCAGCCCTGGCCCAAGAGATTGCCAAGATGGAGGGGCTCATCCTGGTGCCGTCTTCATTGCTCACCTTTTCCATGCTTTACCCCTTGAACCTCATCTATGAGAATGAGCCCAACTCCACTTAAAACCAGCAACAAAAACCCCACCATTAAGCCAAAGCGATGAATAGAGAGGTAGAATTAAAAGCCAATTATAGAAAAGACGGGAAAGCTTCCTCTTGGCGTAGCAGGAGGGCAGGGAGCAAGCCTGGACATCCACACAAATAACTGCCTCCACTGGGTGATTTTACACCAAACCGCTAATTGCTGTGTTACCCAAACAGGAGTAATCCAGCGGGTGGCTGAACTGGTTCCCAGTGTTTGAGAAGGACTGGTTGCTATTCATCACTTGTAGTACAGCAGCCCCAGGAAGATCCAGGACAGCCCCTCTAAGTCCTACTGTCCCCACTGGGAAACCCCACAACGCAAGGGAAGGAGAGGCACTGCCAGATGCCACCAAAGCCAGAGCAGGCGTGTGGCACGGCAGGGACAGAAAGGACAGGGTGTCCTGCCTCCCACCTCGGGCTTTTGGCACCACACATCTGCCTCCCAGTGCCTTCTGGTGGGGAAAAGAAAGGAAGATGGAGAGGATGTAGACAACGGGCCGCCTGAGGAGTTTGGGAGGTGAGATTTATGAGGCTCTGTCTTGGAGAAGCTTCCAGGAAGGGGAAAAAAAAACCCAACTCCTTCAGGTGGCGGGAGATCTGTCTTGCTGGTGACAGCAGAGATCTTATCCTGCCAGTCCGCACAGAGGAGGGTCTCATCCCTCAGGGATGCTGCAGAGACTTTGGGAAGGTGCCCTTCGCCGCTAAAGGTGTCTTAGTGCTGTGTCCCAGGCACAGGCAAGGGGTCTTCCCTTGCTCGTGGGGAACATCTCTCAGAGGTCCTGCACTCCTGCCTCGTACACTGTGCTGCTGATGTGGCCGCTGGCGCACTGGGCAGAGGTGATGCTCTGGGGAGGACAACCCCAGGCTTACCCAAGAGAGCACATACTGAACGTCCCGTGTCTCCCAGGGTGCTCTGTGCCCTGCTCTCAAGGGCTTGTATGTCAGCAATCCATCCCAAAAGCTAAGGACGAGGAGCGGAGGAAGCCCGCAGGACGACAGGGAGGTGAGGGCAGGGCCGCGTGGCCCAGCTCTCCGCGCTCATTCTCTGGCGAGGCAAAGGCTGAGCACAGTGGAAGGAAGAAGGAGCAAAGCCAGGAAAACTCCTTCCCCATCATATTTACTGAACTGCTCTGAGTTATGACTGGAGGCCAAGATCTGGCTTCAGGCGATTGCCTAAATCATTTAGGAGCTGACAAGGTAGGGAGGGGGGAAAATGTTCTTGTAATTCTTCAGTCTGAGGTACATTAAGGAGCCATAAGCCATGTCGAGAGCTTGAATTACATTAGAGAGATTATCCTGTTACAGTTCATAATCCTGGATAATATACCATCCCGCAGCACACCTGCCAATGATAAATCTCGCCCCGTAATGGGGCAGTCGTGACCCTGGCGGTCCTGTAGCCCTCCTGGCATGGAGCGGTAGCACCACACAGACAGATGGAGTCAGGAGGGAGAGCACGGAGGAATAACAGCCTGGCAGCGGCATCTGCACCGAGGGAAATTCATAGCCGGGCGGCTCCTCAGGGTTCTCAGTCCGCTGCGATTCACCGAGCCACGGCAGGTCCCGGCGGCCTGCGGACAGCGCAGGCATGGGATGAGAAGGATCTGTGGGGCAAGGACATCTGGGGTCCCCTGTTTCCATAGGGAGCCATATGGGGCACCAGCAAGCACGCTGGGCTCCACTGATGGGGTTGCCCCACGCCAAAGGCCACAGAACCAGGAGGGGAGCCTGGCAGCCAGACGGAGAGCAGCGCCCCAGGCCAGAGCAGGACATCTCCCCCAAAAGAAGGGAATTCTGGCACAAAGCATCACATGTCTTTCAGTGAGAAATGGGGAGGGATGGGGCTGAGTCCCAAGGGATGAGGGAGAAAATCAGCTCTAGGAAACAGCCTGTCTTTTTGGCGCAGGGTACCACAAGGATTTAATCTATCTCGACCCCTCTGGAAAAGTGGCTCAGGGGGTGGGATTTGCAGCCTGGAGATCCTAGGGATGGCAGGGTCTCCCAGCAGGGCAAGGCAGGGCACTGTTTCCAAGCCTTTAACCTTTTGTGTCAGCGGCATTTGTCTGCCGGTAAAGGTGGATCTGCGCCAGAGGCCAACTGCTGCCAAGTGCATCTTCGGGGCCCTCAGGCTGCAAGTCCAGAGGATGGCAGGCACTGCTGACTCTCTGGGACTGGGACTCCCAGCTCTGCGGCAAGATGTTTGCCCTTCTCCAGCATGTATAGCTCCCATTCCCTTCCTGTGCACTCAGAAAAAACCCAGAGACCTGTCCTCCCCTCTCCTTGGCACAGTCCTGCCTGTAATCTTTGACAAGAGGCCCAGCAAGCTCCAGGCCTCCTTGGGTCTCCTCTCTAACTCCTTTTTAGCTTCCACCCTCGACTGTTCTGTCTTGGTCATCTCCCAGCCGTGCCGTCCTACTCCACCGACTGCAGCTCCCGGGCTAACAAGCCCCCGTTGTTTTGGATCTCCAGTTCTCCTCCGGCCCGAGCTACTTCTTTGCCCTCGAGATCATAAATCCTGCTGTCCCCTTGATGTGAACTGACCATGCAAACACGACCAGGCAACTCCTGCTTCTCTGCCAGGCAGCCTCTTCCCCCTCCAGTTCCCCTGCACTAGAAACTGCAACTGCTCGACTTAAGTCTCTCGACACATCCCAACAAATCCCAGGGGGAAATGCTCTGTCCCTGAGGCCACCCTGGCTCCTGATTTTGCAGAGGGCCGCTCCTGTAAACGGCATCAAACCCCTGACTGCAGAGGAATGACACTGATTTACGCTAAACCCCCAAAGGAAGGGAACGCTACCATGCCCACCCGCTCCTGGATGTCTCTTTGTCTCCTCTTCCCTCCTGTCCCTCTCCAGACCTGCTTCCTGCTCCCCGCGCCCTTGATCTTTTCTTTAAAAGCCGCTCACTTCCAGGCTGCTCCCCTCTGATCTGTGGTTAAGCAGCTCCCATGAATTACTGCCGTCTCTACGCTGGCTGCCAGCCTCCAGCCAAGGTAAATCCCTCCTGCCCTTCCTTCCCCAGCACCCATCACCTGCACCGGCCCCAGGGTCTGCGCAGTGTAAAGAGAGAGCCCCTCTATCCCGCAGGGATTTGCAATCTCCCCTACGGCACTGGCGGATACTTGACAGAGCCTCTTCTCTCAGGCTTGTGTGTTTTGTTTAAGTGCTTTGAGATAAAGCCCTTTTATCACGTTAAGAGCTTGGTTGCCCTGGTTTCTTCCTCTGGCCTGAAGGCCATTCTTTTCCTCCCTCTTGTTTTTGACCTCAGGTTCAAGAGTGCTAGACCTCCCTGGTTTAGAGGAGACCTTGGCGGCGAGCGCGACAGCCAGTGTGGGAAAAGGCAGGGCAAGGGGTGGAGAGGGCTGCCAAAGGCCTGGCTTGCTCAGGGAACAGTTTCCAAACCATTTAGGAAAGTAGGAAGGAAAGATACATAAAAGCAGAGCAGACTTCCACCCTTTTTCAAGCCTCTGCTGTTCTCCTTTAATCTTTCTTTTTCTCTCTGTTGCTTCCTTTTATTTATACCTCCATCCTTTCTCACTCCTTCTCCCTCTTTCCCCTCCCTTCCTTTCCTGGGCTGTGCCTCCCTTTCCCCCTTTTTCTCACCCTTGTTTTGCTTTCCTTCCCTCCTTCTTTCTCTCTCTCTCTCCCTTCCCCTGCGGCTTGCCAACTGCCAGCAGATGACATCTCCTTTCATGTTTGGGGCTGAGCGGAGGCTCTGAATGTTCGTTTGATTCCGTTAAGATAATAGCTGGTTCACTGTCAGACGCAGACTGATCAGTTAAAACCTTAATCACTGCCTGTCTACTCACATGGCACTTATTTTTTAAGAGATTAATCCCCTAAGCACTGCACCAGCATACATTCAGGCTCAAAGAAAAGGGTGGGTTTTTATTATTATTTGATGCATTTACTGTTTCTTTTTTGCTCTTGAAAAAAAAAAAAAAGCATCTTTCCCCACATCTTTTTTAATCTGATGCTCAGAAGACACCCGATCTCTGCCACCTCAGCACAGTGCCTCTCCCCGGGTGCCAGGCACACTCAGAGGCCAGAGGTGCCAGAGGGAGGTGGAGGTGATGCTGCTCCTGCCCTGGGCTTTGGGAGCTGAGGGGAGATTTGCAGGACAGTCTGGTGGGCTGCAGATTAAAGCTGGTTGGGGGCTCAGGACAGCTGGGCTCTGTCCGCGCTTCCCCATTCAGTGCCTGTGTCTCCTTCCCCTTCCCGACTCAGGGCCAGGAAACAGCTCTGGATAAACATCGTGGAGCAGCAAGCGCCGCAGCTCGAGTGAGAGGCCTCCATGAGCACATCAAAGCCAGCTGGGGAAGTTAGGTGTCCACATCTGAGTGGGATTTAGGTAAAGCTTCTTTAAGGCGCCTCGGCTTAGCACCTGCCCGCACTAAAGCGGCGTCTCTCCAGGCAGGCTGTGCCGGCACCCAGCCACGTGTGCCACAGGGCAACCGCGGCCCCAAACCGCTGCCGGCACCACACCGGCACTTCCAGCACATAACCACTAAACACTAAGATAACAACAAGCTTAAATCTCTTCCTGAGCTGGGATTTTAATTAATGGAGAACACTACATCCCCCTCAACCCATTAGATGTTGCAGTAGGTGCAGGGAAAGAAGCGGGACGGTGATACGGAGCCCAGCTCCTCGTTCGCAGCAATAGCCTGCTCGTAGGCAGCATTTTGCACTCACAGGGCTCCAAGCATTTCACACAGGAGGCTGCCATCTTCACCTCCATCTTTGAAGGGAAATGGGTCCTGAAAGCTCTTTTGCCTCCAAAACTCCCTGCATGTGAGGGCACAGCTGCCAGAGCACGTTTCCCAAATCAGCCAGCTGCAGCTGCCAAACAAGGTGCTGCTCCTCTCCCCCTGCGAGACTCAGCCCTGGAGCTGAGCGGGGCTGGGGAAAGGGAGGCAGGGGTTTTTCCTTACTCCTTCAGCACCACCAGAGAAGCGAGGGAATCTCTTCTGAATGCTAAAGGCTTGTGAAAAATTTTCTTTACATTTGACTTGTGACCAAAGAAGGAAAAGAAGTAACACCCCCAAGCCCAAAGTTTGCTTTAGCACTTGTAAAGAAAGTTGAAAAAAAAACCAAATCGCTTACTAACGCCTAGGTGACAAGTTCTCAGACTCCCGTTCCCTGCAACGACCACGAGAAATGACTGATTTCTGCATCCATCCCACTACAGCCACCCCGCTCCTAAGCGCCCAGCATTTTGACCTGCCTCTCACTTGAGGTCATAGCTTTATTTGCATGAGGTACAGCTCTAGGAGCACGGCAGCCCTGGCACACGCGAGGGGTCCCAGAGGTCAGTCCTCAGCTCAGAGGGTGCTGGTGGTCCCCACACCCTGACCGGCACAGCGAGAGCAGCTCGGCCGTGCGATATCGCGCTCATCCTGGTGCTCGGGAACCTCCAGCAAGCTCTGCAAAAGCTGCTCTCGCAACAAACCAGCTTCCAAAGAACAACTTTTCAGCGGCTCCTTGAGAAACACAGGCAGGGTTTCACAGCCTTAACTTGTGATCTGGAAGGACACTCGACCCCGGAGCCTTCATTTCCATGTCCTGCTCCTAACCCCACACCTGCAATTCCATCAAAGCAGCAACAGCAGTGTCACCAGCTCCTGGATAAAAGAGGTGTCATTGCTGGCAGCAAACGATGACTCAGAATTTGGTAAAATAAAACTGGAAGTATATGAGAAGAGGTTTTTGTCAGCTGCCTTTGGTGTTTCCTATTTAAAATGAAAATGTAGTGAGAGAACAGGCTCCAAGTGTATTTTGGCAGTTTTTGGTGAAATAAAACAAAGCTGTCAAAAGGATCTATACTTAAATACATAGAAGCAGAGTTCACCTGCAGACCTTATTCTGCTTATTCCCCAAGATATTAATGAGGCTGGGGTTCAGTGGAATTGGAAAAAACATAAAGAAAAAAAAAACCACAGAAATTGAAATAAATTATATCCAGAGACAAGGGGGATAAAGTTTAAGAAAAGAAAGCTTACGATGGAAAGGGATGCAGAGTTCTGTGCTGCAAAGGACAAAGCAATCTCAAATGAATGGAGATTAGAAAGAAACTCTCCCAAATGACTGGTTCTCCCATAAATTCACAGAATCAATAGTGTCGCAGATCTCAGTCACAGGGTCCCAAATCATCGTACTAAGTGCTACAAGTGCATGAGCACCCTCCTCCGAAGCAGCTGGGGCCGGCCACTACCGGAGATTGCACCGGGGACAGTTGGAGCCCAGATCTGAACTGGCCATTCACATGTTTCAAAGCAACGCCAAATAAAGGCCATAGCAGGGAATGAGTAAAAACACATGAATCTCTGCTGGGGGAAAAGGTGCTAGCTCTAACTCAAGCCTGACTCAACTTTGATCTTGTATGTTACACATGGCAAGAAGTTTCCTAGGATGTGCGCAAGTCTTCAGACATACCAGAAGCAATCACCAGTGTTCATTCAGCCTGGAAAGAGCTACTGCCTCCACTGCTATATGGAGAAGATAAGCTGGAGTTCACAGCAAATGCTCTTCTCTTGCAGGTTTAAGTTACACATCTGCCTGCAAAGTGGCTTAATTATTTTTAATGAAAATAATTGCAATGCAGAAAGGTATTCTAAGCTAGAGGCCTCAGATCTTCAGGTGGGCTTCTTTCTGGGGCCAGCACTCCAGCTGAGCCCCACGGCATGGGCTGGTGGGAGAACCATTTGGAGTTTAGTCTCTGGTCGTAGGTGCACAGGAGGGTGGGTGGTTGCTGACCTACAGCCTAGGAAAAGCTGGCTGCCTTGCATAGTCCAAGCACTCGATTGCTTAATGACATTTTAGCACTCTATTTTGTTAAAGAAATCCAGAGAGCAGTTTTACCATAACAGTCACACCTTTGCACAGAGATCTCTGCTCTATCAGGCCAGCACTGTTGCATAGCTACAGTCTACAGAGATCCTTAATCCACTCTGGAAAGTAGATTAAACTTCCTCCTCTCTTATCAAACTGCCGAAGGACCCTCCTCTGCCGGACCCTAAAACACATGGGCTGTGCACCGCACTCGGAATAAACACCCCGCTACGCTCAGAAAGAGCTGCTTGCCAACACAAAGCCCACGGGGACTTCGCAGAGACAGCTCGTTAATAAAAAAGAAAAATTCCTACTCATCCACATAGGCTCGCCTTCTGAACTTGCCAGAATGAGAGAGAGCCAACTGCCCACCGTCCCTCAGAAAGAGGAAAGGCTGCAAAAGGCTTCCCTTTACCTTGCCAGCGCGGGATGGTGCGAGCCCCAGCCCCACATGGCAGACTGGGAACGGGGCACAACTCCATGCTTAGGAGAACGGAAACCCACAGCATCTCCTGCAGCTCTGGTCTTTTCCGCTCTTGATGATTTTTAAATCTCTCCCTTTATGCAAACAGGGCCTTCCCCGCCATCCTTTGCAACATGAATACTTAAAAAAAACCCAACTTCTTAAACTTTTAAGAACCAAGGAAACAATTATCCAATTACTTGGTTGGTTATTTACTATGGTTGCTCTGGCTGTGCTTATTGCCTCACATCTAGAGTTGAGCATTGCACCGAAGGTTGATATTAATAAATAACAGCCATCAATTAACAATATGCCTCTTGCCACCTTAATTACACACGTGACCTCCATTCCAGGGCCTTTACGTGCCTCTGTGCTCACACCACTGCTGGGCAGGGTTACCCGCTCCCCGGCACAGAGGGGGAACTGCTGCACAAGGAGCTCACAGCCAAGCTTCCCAGGGATATTTAAGAGTTTAACTCCCACTGAAACTGCCAGTTGCTCCAAGGCTCCCAGCCTCAGAGACTTGCCCAAGCCTGTGGTGGATTTGGGAGGACAACAGCGTTTCCCTCAGGTTCACACCCTAACTGTGAGATCCTCCCTTCGGTATCTCATGATCTTGAGATGGTTTAAAAGCATTAATAAACAAGCTAATGCAGAGAAAGGGCCATCTCTGTTTCCCAAAGGGGCACCAATGCAAAGAGACAGACGAAGGAACTTGGACAAGATTGCATTAAGATTTGCTGGAAGCCCTGAAATTCGAGCTCCTGTCTCCTTGTTCCCATCCCAGTGCCTTGACCTCCAGGACCATCTTTGCGCTCTCAGCAAATGAAAACAGGCAGGGTATGACAGAACGACCAGCTAAGCTTCCTGGAGGTATTTCCCACAGATTGTTGCCGAGACACACAATGAAAGCGATGAATATCCCACTGGGAAATATATGGCACCTCATCTGCCACTTGTGTTGCCGTGAAGAGCTGGGGATAAATTTTAAAAAGGCCTTTTCCCTCTTAGGGGATAAATCCTTCAGGACCAATCCTCCGGTGGGAAGCAAAGAACAACTAGAAAACCCCGTGACCCTTCCTGAAATCGTGGAGTCAACAAGTGGTCAAGCAGAGGTCAAGAGGCCAAAGTGAGGCCAAAAAGGATGCTTTCTGCCAGGCCCATCTGCTGGCAAACAGACAGCAATCATCCAAAAGGTGCAGCGTGGATCAAGCTCCAGGACTCAACTGTTTCTTCCCCCAGACAGTAGCAATTATCATAATCAAGCAGTTGACTCCAATTACGCCTTCCTCTCATTACAGCCGAGGGGATGGACGCAGCCACAGCAGCAAAGGGAAAGTTCGCAGCCGTGTCGCCTTTGCATATCTTAATCTAAAATGACAGGGTGTGACACGGGGGGCCGGTGACCCTGCCAGCCTTCAGCTGTTCGTGTGGCAACAATTTCCAGCACCAAATTACTCCCAGGCAGGGCTTGATTGGAGGTTCAAGGCACTGGGAGAGAGAAGCCATTTAGGGGACTGAAACATTCTTCACAACCCTATTTAAATACAATTTACATTCCAGGCTCTGCTGTTTGTGCACTGTTAATTGCACCTTGTACCTTAGTTTATTTTATAGTTGAAGGTTTTTTTTCTTTGCTGTTGTTTTTCAAAGGTATGCTTGCTTTCTTTTTTTTTTTCCTAAGGGGTTGTTGTTCTCAGAATATAGTTCCATTTCCTGGAAGGGAAAATAGATTAGTAGATTTAAAGGCCAGAAGGGACAAACAGATCATCTAGATGACCTCCTGTAGAAGACAGGCCAGGACATTTTACTCAGTAATTCCTGTGTGTCGATTTGTCCAGACAACCCAGTACCCTGCATTGACTAAAATACCTCTTCCAGAAAGGCAGTCTCTATCCAAAGAAGCCAAGAGTCACACAGTCACTAGTTCCTGGGTAGCTGGTTCCAGTGCGTAACCAGCCCTCGCCTGGAGCAGTCACAGGCAGAGATCTGAGCAGCTTCTGGGCTGGAGGGACAGGATGGACACTTGGATCCAGCCTATTTTCATGGTGTCGTCTCATAGCTTCAGCTGAAATCTGGTACCCGCTGTGCCTTGTGCTTGAGAGACAGAGGAGAACGTCAAGCCAGGAGAGCTTACCAGCAAAAATGGACAAGGCAGGTAAGGAAGAAGCAGCCCTGTTTGAGGCAGCAAATGCCCCAAGAGACCAGCATTTTCCCTGTTCCTAGGCTTTCCAATTCCAGCAATTTTGATGTGAGTTCGTGCAGAACTTAACAATGACTTGGTCACTCTTCGACAGACGCATTGGTCTTCATTTCTCCTATGTAATGATGCTGGTTCCTCACTTTTCTCCAGCCCACTCTCAAAAATTGACTGCTCTTTGTTTGCTGGGCCAGGCTGGCCAGCGAGTGGAGGATGAGATGCACTGGCTAGCGCTTGACAACTGGACTATTTCAGCATCTTTCTACTGACCGAAGAGTTGTGGGTAGGAGATACAACATGTGGGAACACAAAATGATTTAGTTGGATTTGAAAAAAAAAGACAGAGTAGTTCTGGTTTGAGCCACTTGTGTCATGCAATTGAAATGGGGCACACAAACTAAAACAAGAGCATCCACCCAGCTTTTTGCGTTACCAGAATAAGGAGCAAAGATAAAATTTACCCCATCGTCCTAACACCTGCGGACACCAGCAAAGAGCCTTCTCGTCTGCCTGGTGCCAAACAGCAGGTCAAACCCAGGCAACACAGCTGACTTTCCTACTTGAAATCCCGTATTTTTGCACTGATTATCCATTACTGCATGTACCACACTGTGGCGGCTAAGAGAGAAGCCTCGTTTTCTCCCGTTACTTTAACACGTACTGTGTTAGCTGCCTTACATGAGGTTAATTCACTGAGGGGATGGACAGAAAACCCTACGCAGCTGAATGACAGGGGTGCAGAGTTTCACCTCTTCTCAGATGAAACGCATGAACTGACCAAAAGCTGACTTCTAACCTGCTGTTAATCTAAAGTTAAAAGTTTTCATGAGTTCCTTTTCCTTGGCTACGCAGAAAGTGTGATTGCAGAAGTGGAAAATGGATTTTGGATTTCCAAACTTGGGTGGAATTTCAAATCTCAGCTCTGCCTGCAAAAAAAAACCCCAAACCCAACAACTCCAAACAAAACATCTGTTGGGGAATCACAGGGATAAAACATTACAGAACTTTTCACTCCTCTTTTTCCAACTTGTTCTGCTATTGGGTTTGAAAAGTTGATGTCTTTTGCAAGCGTACTGGATTATTTGTTACCGTGGGCTTTCCACCAGGGTAAGAGCCAACTCTGGATGCCTGGTAGCTGGAGCTGGGACCCATTCCTGGGTCTCACGACGGCTTGCTTTAGCGAAGCCCGGAGAGCTTCCACTTAGTGGTACAAGTCTGAAAACACGAACTATCATGCAGGTGACAGCCAGGAGGAAGGCAAAATCACCCAGTGAAGGGTCCTGTCACCCACTGGGTGAGGTTGGATTCTGCCCCGAATGACACCAAGCAGCCCTGTCAGTTCTCAGTTATTTTGGCATTCTTTTCTTTGAGCCCCATCTGCTGGAGTCCCGTGATTTCATGACACATTTTATCTTTCACTTGTTTGTTCATAATTTAAAAGCACATTTTTAGCCTTTGCAGCCAAAGACAGAAGCCATAAGCCCCCAAAAGTGAATGAAAGAATAAAGATCAGCTCTGAGGCATTTCAGGATAGCCCCACGATTTCACAACTTCTGAATGCTTGTGGCTGGGAATATCTGCTGCTGCCACTGGTAAAAATAACCCCACGGCCTGGTTCTCATTTACATGAAGGTCCCTTCACACCAGTCTGGCAGTGCTGGAAGCTGGCGCGATATAAAAAGAGGTGTCAGCATAAATGACAACTAAGCCCACTTGACCCCAGCGAGCCTACTCCTCATTTCCTCCAGCTCTGGGGAGGTCCGAATCAGACACTCGCTCAGGAAAACTTGACGGAGAGACAGACAAATGTACACCACAACCTGCTGCTGCTCCCGAGGCCTCCGAGCCAATTATTTTGGTGATCTCACTCCTCCCTTCCTCCTTCTTTCTCTCTCCCTTTTCCCATCACGTGCTCACTTCCAAGCACACGCACGTCCTTCTGCAACAAAAAGCAGTGCCGTGGAGGAATGTGGAGGGTTTGAAAGCCCCCTGAGAGCAGGTAGATCCATCGGAGAGAGAGTGCTTGCCTCCTCCAAGTCAGGAGGGGAAGGCGGGAGGAGATCGGCTTACATAAGTACTTTGCCATATGAAGAAATAATTTACTGGTATTAATAGAGGTTAAAGTTTCCCAGGAATCCAAAGCAGGCCTCGCAGACACAGGTGGGTTCTTTCACTCACGGGGACGGGGAGAGTAACCTGACTCCCTCCAGCCAAGGGGAGACAGGAGGGTGATGGGGGGCAGAGGCTACGCCACGGTCCGTGGTGTGTGCGGAGGGTGCAGTGGGTCCCACTGCCTGCACCCTGATTTACTGCGGGCGTGATGGGCTGTGGGACAGGGGCTGTGCTGAGGGATGGGGTAGCCATGCTGCTAACTTTCCACGCTGGCTGCCTGGGGAGGACAGGATCTGCAAGGGCAGGGGGTGCTGGCTGTTTGGGAGGTAGGAGCCAAGTTCCGGATCAAACCTGGGATCAGGAAGGGATCTGTGTGTTCAACAGGGGCAATACACGCACGCACGTGAGCATGGGCCAGGCACTGCCCAGCACGGCTGCCGTGGCCTGAGCACCCTTCCCATGCGGGGCAGAAGGAGCACGTGGCCCTGCAGACACGTGCAAACAGGCACACGCTGTTCCTCGGACGGAGCCCGTACCAAACACGCTCTGCAACGTGCGCGGAGCGTGCCGTGCCATCATCTGCACTGGAAATATCTGCCTTCTCCGAGCTCAGATACCACAGACCAACCTGAAACAACCTCCCACCTCGGCAGAAAGCCCTAGCTGATGCCCAGCTATGATTCATCTCCAGTGCCTCCTGGAGAGCAGGACTTCATCCCAACTAAACGGATAAAATGGCATGGAGCACAGAGGGGGCCACAAGCAAGAGCAGCACTCCTAAATCCCCCTTTGTTTAGAGTAGGATCTGAGATAATGTTGCTGATTCTCAAACACAGAGCTTTTCACAGCCCAGGGAGTTCTACACCACCTCAAAAATAATAGTCTCTCAAAGCTCCAGTGATTACAGTGCTTTCACCCTATAAAACACACGGGACCAAGCTCCAGCCCACCCTACATGGGGCTCTGCTGCCTTGCACTGATTTGGGATTTGGCCCACGGCCCCTGGATCACAGACCATCCCAGAACACGTGGGCGCTGTTCTGCTCCGGAATGGACTAACAAAGAAATAAGAATATTTGTTAATTTTTTTTTTCCACTGAAAAGCAGTTAAATCTCCTAAGACACTTTTTCCAGACATCTAAATCCTTTAAAAATATTCTCTAGACTCCGTAAAACTTACATTTTCCCTGGGTTCTCCCATGAGTTATTAAAAAACTGAAGTCCCTACCTTAAGAGCTCAGAATTTGGTCATGATCAGAAAACCAACTAGGTAGAGTGGCACCTTCTTGTGTATTCAGAGACACATCTACTAGCTTAGCGGGGAAGATCAGTGAACTGCAGGACAAGCACAGCCAAGGGAGAGCAGCCAAGGCATTAAAAAGAGATAAGTGATTTTTTTTTTGGGGTATCCAGGCTGAGACAGATTGAGGGATGTGTCTCTGAGCTGACAGAGGCTCGGCCCTCTCTGAAGACACAGGGTCCTTTGATGGACACCCCAGACTGGCACAACTATGTTTGTAGCTGTTGGAAACCAGCGATCACTTTCTGACTGTTTACTCTTTCCTTGACAAACACCTGGCAAAGTCAGAATTTTAATGGCAGCATCTTTGGTTTCTTCCAAAGAGGCTCTTAAAAATCAAGATTTTTTTCAGGGAGCTCTTGATACACGGGCCAGAAGTAAATCTGTGTATCCAGTCAGCCATCTATCCACACACCACCACAGCACTGGTGTGCTGCTGGTACCAGTACGGTGCAACGCAGAGCCTCTACCTCCCAGCAGAGGCACCTGTATGGTCCCATACGGACAGCAGGTCGCCCATATGGAGCTGCGATGGGTGCAGAGCCTCCTGTGCACATCAGCACAAACAAACGATGTGGCTCGAAAGACACCCACCGCAGAGGGGCTTCGGCGAGTCAGAAGAGGGTGGGTTTTTCCCGTAGCTGCTTTTCTAGCCCAGAACCATGCTCCGACACTCCTGGAATCAAAGGGATCGTAATACCTTCCCTGGTTCACTTCAACATCAGTTTGTCTGGGGCATGAACTCTGCCAACAGCAGCTCCTGCAAAGTGCTTAGCTCTTTCTTTCCCTCTTTTTTCTTTTTCCTTTCTCTTTTCCTCCCTGCTCTTACCTCGCTCCCCGCCTGCTTCCCCGTAGCCTCCCAGAAGCACTGGCGTGTTTTTAACCCAGGCATGAAACAATCCCACAGCCACAGATTGTGATGTTTCAGATAACATACGGAGAATGTAAATCCTGTCAGCAAGTGCAACAGCCATAAAAGGCTAAAATGGATTCCTGCGGATTAGAAATAAAACACAGAAAGGGCCCTGTTCTCTCACTTTCCTCATCTCACAACCTCCTCCGCCTCCCCTGCCCTCCCTCTCCTCACTCCCCTTAAAAAATCGCCTGGAAATGCAAGGGGCGTTTTTTTGGTTGGTTTTTTTTTTTTCATCAACTTAAAAGAAAAATAAAATACATTCCAGGAAAAGGACCGCTGCTAAGAAAACTAAAACCAGAAAATGCTTAAAGATGTTTTAATGACTTAAACACAGGGCCGGGATTGTGTCTAAAAGTTTCCACATTTGAAAAAAAAAAAAAAAAAAAAAAAGGCAGCAAATTCAATATTAAACGTCCCCCTCCCCACTGCCACTGCTGCTGTATTTCTTTCTCAAACCATCGGATTATTAACACGACCAGCACGAGCAGCCACCAGCCTACATTTAAGCAAAGTTTACGCTTCCAAACCAGAAAGGCACAACTGAAAATGCTCCTAAAAATAATGAAGGCCACGTGAGCGCGGGTCCAGAGGCTGTTAACAAGCAGCTGACAAGTTTCTGCTCCAGGAATTAGACCCTCATTTAGAGGGAGATTAGCAGAAATCTTCTTTCTAATTACAGAACAAGCCCAGTGAGCTCTCCGCTCCGAATTTCCTGCGTTGGGCTGGAGGCTCCGCAGACAAAGAGCCTCCCTCCAGCCAGAGGTGCGGTTCAAGTGCTGCTTCAAAGCCTGGGGGTGAGGCGAGTGGGGTCAGTTCTCAGCTCCCTTCTGAAGCCAACCCATGTAATTTGTCACGACCGGTAGCTTGTGTTGTGGAGGGGGCTGACTGCTGATCTGGCATGAAGGGCTGAATCAAATCCTTTCATGGAGCAGACAGCGCGGTTCTTCTAGGTCACGGCAGAGGTTAGGGCAGGGCAGGGCGCTACAGCTGCCTGCAGCGGATTTGGCCTTCGGAGATGTTCAAAGCGAGATGTGGGGAAAGCCCCATGCTAAAATGTTGGCTTGTGTGCAGGAGCAGGAGAGACAAAACCTCCTGCTAAATCCAGCAGCTGAGAAGTTAACAGGCAGAGAGGCTGTCTGAAACGCACGCTGTCGGGAGCGTTTTGTTTGAGTGAGCAAAATCTAGAGGATACTGGGCAGAAAGTGAAAAGCCCAAATTTGAGTCCCTGCTTTGAGGCTGTACGAAGGGCAGACAAATAATCGGAGAACACACAGGCTGCGCTCTGCCTGTTGAATGTCACCGTCGTATTGATGGGTACACAGTCACACACATGCTGACACGCACCCAGAGACGAGATGTACCCACAGATACAGCTGCTCCCCAGAACAACCCAGTCCCTGTCAACCACGAGGTAGGAAAGCTTTCAGTATTGCAAAACGAAAACATTGCCTGGGTGAGAACTCTACAAGGTCCCCGTGCCATGTCTAGAGCCAGATTTTCCACCCCTGACCCCACATCCCACCTCTACCCCTCCCAACTTCACTGTATCAGGATCAGCCTGCCTCTGGAGGGCAAGAGCCTGCTGAGAAACCAGAACTGCCCACAAGCGTTGGAGAGATGGACAAATCCTAGATTAGGGTCGAGACACGTTGACAGAGGTTGAAGAACCATCCAAAGGTACAGATGTTCTTCAGGAATTCCTGGAGGAGAAAGGGAGGAAACCAAGGGACTGTCTCACAGTTCATCACGGTTTTCCAAGCATTTCCATAGGGTCTGACCCTCCGTTTCCTTCCAGTGTACCCAAATCTTTTGGGGACAAACCAACAGATTGAAATAAAAACCTCCTGCCCGCATGAAAAGGATGGTTATCTAGCCAGGCGGTCTGATTGTGTAACGGAGCCACACTAATCTACACCCACCGAAAACCTCCCTTCCAATTTGGAGCCTGGCCACGAAACCAGATGCAACAGGAGCAGTTGTGGAGAGAAAACAAAGTGGGGTTAGTTTCCTTTTCCTGAAGTCAGACCTGACGGACCAAGGCTCTTCTCACAGCTCTGAGAGCTGGAAAGTCCTCTCCTGTAGGGCCCTTCTGGGAAAATAAACCTGTGTGGGACCAGGGGATCGACCAAACCTCAGCTGAATGTGACCCCCCCTGCTCTCCACCCCATCTCCCCGCTGCAGGAAGGACCTGCTGAGACGCCAGCCCAAAACAGCTCAGCAGCCCCTCTGACCACCTCTTTCCATCTTCATCCAAAAGCTCATTTCTCTTTTCAAGTCAGCATTGGGGAGGGGTTGTTTGGTTTGGTTGGGGTTTTTTTTTTTTGTTTTGTTTTTTTTTTTTTTTGAGAACGTGCAAGTGTGTTTCAAACCCAGATTTCCATCCAAAAGAGTAGGAGGCCTTACTCAGGCTTCCAAGACCACAGAGACACACAGCTCAACCTCCTTCCAGCCAGAGTTTCCATTGTATTCTTCCCAGATGAACTTTTAAAATATACGTGTGTGAATATGTGTGTCAGTGCGTGCATGAACATGTGTTTTTTCTTCTCTTAAGCAAAAGAAAGAACAGAAAAAAGGCGAGCGGGCAAGCGAGGCTTTTAGGAGGTTAATAAACTGACCTGTTGCCAAGTTGGATATGTGCGTGGAAGGGGGGAGTTGAGGGTTTTAATCCCAGTTTTTGATAAATAGAAGACATTCTAGTCATAATAAAATGTGTTTTACACTTGACGGGGGGAATAAGGGGGAGAAAAAAGGAAAGTTTTGGCCAGGCACTGCAAGCTCCTGAGCCCAAACAGTGAGGTTAAGAAACATAACTGTAACGCATTAGTAAATTGACAATGAAATTGCAGTTACTTCACTGGCTCTTTATTAAATAAACACAGCCTGAAATGGACCTGTCTGCCCCGGAGGTATTTGTGGAGGGTTCGGGTTACTAACTCAACACTGCTGCTAAGGCGCTCTCGGGCACTGCACACCCTGGAGTGCAAACACATTCCAGCGCAGACCCTACAAGGTGGGGCCGACCTTGCTTTTCTCCTTGTCACTTTTTCCCTTTCCTTTAGACCCTGGATTTTACAGCCACTGGCTGCTACCACGACGTTTTATCCCCAGTCCCAGCTCCTTTCACGACCAACTGAGAGAACGGTGCACGTGAATACATGTGCTAAGAGCACGCTCGTGGGCCAGCTCTCTCTCACACGCTGTGCCCCTCTTCCTGCCCCACTCTTGCCCCTGGAAAAAGGTCCTCTTCGCCCAGGGCTCCTTCACAGCCTGAGTCCAGCTTGTGGTGGCTGCTTTCTTCCAGCTCCCTAAGTTCTTGATCAGCAATCAGCCCTTCTCAATTCACAACGCCAACAAAGAAAAGTTCAAACCAACAGCCACTTTTACCCCTTGCAGCTACAGCCTCAAGCAGCAAACATCACCGTTTCCCACTCACAAGCTGTCAGAGATCTCCACACAAGGGCCTTCCAACTACACGTCTCCAACCCTGTCCTCATACACATCGATCTAACCAACAGTCCTTACCCCCAACCACCAAACGCTGCAGCTACATGTGGCAACCTACTCAACAACAAGAAGCTACTGCATTTGGAGATAGAGTTGCAGCTCACATACAAGGTGAAAAACCACCTTACAAAACCACCTGTAGTTCTAGCTAACCATTGATACAAACCAGTCCAGCCAAATCCCAGTCCCACTCACGCCGGCGAGCTCGGGTAATCCATCCCCGCGCACATGCACGCGTTGGAGACAATAGGAACTTCAGCGTGTTCAGCACCTTGCGAGGCCTTGAACAGCTGCCAACGTCCTCTGGAGATGCGCCAAACCAGTTCATAAGATGTGAATGATAGAGACTCTCAGCAGCCCATGGGGTCTGCAGCGGGCTGTGCTACTGTTGGCTTGCACGCTCACGACACGCTTTTCCCCTTGTTCTAAGACATGCCTCCCGCGGAGTCGGGTTTTCTCAGTGAGGAATTCTGTTCCTGTCTGCAAGTAGAGTTAAAGCGCTCTGCTCTCCCTTCATATGTGACCAAAACAACAAGAAGCAGTGTGGTAGTATTTTCTAGCTCCCACTGTCATCAAGGGCTTTACGGGAAAAGACTGGACTCTCAAAAAACTCAAAAACCTAACGCATCGTGTAGAACAGAGAAGTCACTTGTCATCCAACTAGTCTTCACCTAGACTTGAAATTTCCCCAGCCACTCCAGGCTCACATTTTCAAACCTTCACGCAGAAGCGAAGTCTGACATGATGAGAAAGTGCACCAAAACTCAATTTTCTGGAGCAATTTCTTCAACACCTTTACACAGACCTGAGCCTTGGAACAAGAGCAAGGCCATCACGCATGATCCTGCGGAGAGCAGCCGAAGTTAAGCAGGTGAAGAGAAAGCAGGAGCAGAGATGCAGCCACTGATGGGAATTTTAGTGATATGGAAGAAGAGATGGACGTTTCGTAACATGTCTCACTGACACAGAAGACAGCAGATGTAGAAGCACACTACAATAACATGATGTGGCTTTACTAAAGCGCCAAAGACAAGGGTAAGGGATGCTTTGCAGTGCACTGACAGATGGGTGTAGGGACCACTGGATAGTGATGATTTGAGCTCCTTCTCTTTGTCCCTTCTCCCCAAGTGCCAAACTGCATTAAAATCCATCAGGATCAAGCTCACACTAAGTATTTTCTTAGTTATCCTGTTTTTCCATACGAGTAAATGGTGGTGTTGGCAATCCAGCCTTTGGAAGAGCTTACCAAGCAGGGGGAGAGGCAGTGAATTCTCAGATTGTTTGGGATCCTTAAAGCAAGACTGGATGTCTCTCCCTAAGACACGATGCCCGAGCTCCACCAGGGATTGCTCGGAGCGTGCAGGAGCAGTGGGTGGAAATCCCTGGCCGGCCATACGCAGGAGGTCAGCCCAGCCGCTCCGAGGGATTCCGTCTGGCCTTGCAGCCGAATGTGAAATCACAGAGACTGCTCCTGCCTTGCCAAAAGCAGTTTTAATTTTGTAAGGGAGTGAAAGGGAAAGTTTTCCACTGAGTTCTTTCATTCATACAGGCTGCTGGATTTCCACACACCACCCTCCCCTTCCAGCCTGCTGAAGCCTCCAAGTTTCCCCTCTGGAAATTCCATCCTGGAATGGTTTTCTCTTTGAGTTACCTTTTGCAGATCCTTCAGGTGTAACCCAAAGGCCTCCAGCGGCCAGGATTGAAAAGGTCTGCAACGTTAAGTGGATGGAAATAGGAGGATGGCCTGCTCATGCATTCGAGCTGCCTTTGACAGGAGTCAACCTCGGCCATGGATGGGAGGGAAGGCGGCTCTGCCCTACGGTGCTACTTGTTCAAGGAGATATTGTTGAAATAAAAACTAAGAGTAAAGCAACACCTTCGGTACCCAAAGATTGTTTAAAGCAAACAAATACCGCACAAGGGTCCTGAAAGCCTCACCTTCCTGCTCCTGTTAACACAGGAATTGCCAGAGTTGGAGAGCTGAGGCCGGCAAGCCCAGTATCCTTCTCCAGAGGCAGGATGTTTGGAGCAGCTATAGCAAGTGGCAGTGATGCGGCAGCACTAGCTCCAGCTTTCTTGTTAGATTACCCTAACTAAAGCAACATCCATCACTGGTGGCTAACTTCTGAGCCCCCAGCAATAAAACCAAGAGCTGAGATGGCTTGGACCAGTATCTTGTCTCCTCTTTCCACAAACAGAAGTACGGAACACCTGGGTTTACTGGCTCACCCTGTGCAGCTCCCAGTCCTGGCAATGCGCACAGCAGGTCCGCAGGACACGGGGGCTAAGCAGCTCTCTAAAGAGGTTCCAGTCTTTTCCTAACTGGGATAGGGTGAGGAGCTTGACTGTAAGAAATTCTTACCCTTTGTGGGTAAGTCGTAGGAGAGAAAGACTGTAAGACACTTTACAGTGAATAACAGCAGTCGCTTCTTGGAGTTTCTCTCTTTCTCCATCCATCCAAGTGGTTTTGCACATCCTCCATTCCTCAGAGTGTTTTCTCCCTGCTTTCAGAAAGTCCCCACCTTCCCCTTACCAGTTTTCTAGGCAGTCACTTGACATCTGGTACAGGGGATATAAGCCACTCCGCAATGAAATCTTACCCTGCCTCTTTTTCCAGCCTGTCTGACAGAGAACAAGTCAGCTGTGGGCCTCACTAACAATTTTAAACAAAAACCCACAATCCAGCAGGTCAGGCCATTTTAGCATATGTACCTTTTATTTGTAGCGGACTGTTAATAATTAAGTGATGCCTTTCATACAGACATTTACAATAATTTAACCTTGCCCTTGCTGTGTAATTTATTCTTTGCAGAGGCCAATAAAAATAAAGGCCCCATATTTCGTCTCCCTCATTCTCTGTACATATATATAAATATATACCCACACATATATCCAGAGTAGTGTAATAGGTTTCACATATTGTTCCATAGGTATCATTAGGGTAACGGAGCCAAGTGTCTCAGTTCATATGACTCTCTTTATAGGTGCCTTATAATCCACATAAAATTGAGTTTGTGTTTCCTCTCCATCCACTGACTCTAAAACAAGACGAGGAAGGGTTCTCTCTGTCTCTTTTTCCCTTCTTAGTTCCAGTCCTTACTCCACCAAATGCAAAATTTGCCATCGGTGGTTAAGACCAATCTTTAAAGATCCCAGCAATTGCCAAACTGGACGTCTCTTCTAATGCCTTACCTCTGACTGTGACAAGTATTAAAGTCTCCAGGAAAAAGGTGTGAGCAATGCCCATGGCAGACAAGTATCAAATCGCCTGCCCGGGGAGGAAAACTCTTCCTAAGTTTCAGAGTCATTACTCCTGTTTCCAAAGGCACAGAATGGAGAACTCAGCAGGTAAGCGGAATAGGAGCAAGGGAAGGGACTAAAACCAGAGATTTATTTCCTCTCCAAAAAGAGAGCGGGGAAAAAAGCACAGAACAGGGGGAAAAAAGAGCCAAAGCCAGCACTATTGGCTTCACTTCCCCAGAAAGTCCTAAAGAGGCTACACAGAGAAACAAAAGAAAAATATTTTTCCCTAAAGAAACATTAGTAAAAACACATTTATTAAAGCACAAAAAATTCCATAACACTTAAGAGACCCGATGCTCTGGAAAGTGCAGGGCTTAGCGCTGCGCATAAGCCAGCCAGGCTGAGGAGACACAGCCGTGCACCCGTGCTGCTCCAGCAACGAAGAGCTGGAGAGCCTGGTTTGCCAGTCTACCCACTCCAAATACAACCAGGACAACCAGCACACCCAGCTTGGCCTGATCCAGGCAGCTATGGAAAGGAACCTAGGACTTCAGCTAGACTATTCTTGTGCTCCCAAGGAAGGATGATCTTTACTGTTGTTCCTGAGGTCTAACTACTCTGAAACAGCTCCTGCATGAGATATTCCACCTTCATAAAGGCAACTCTTCCATGCTTAACTAAGACGGGCTACGCAGGAGAGGCCGAGACATATACAAGCACCATGGATCTCTAGCACACGTGGCCTAGAACCTGTGGGTCACACAGGGGATGTGCTTCCCCCGTGGTACTGTTGCAAAAAATTTCCATTAAATCTCAGCCACAGCTGTTTTTTTCAGGGTCCTTTAGAGGAGCAGCTCTTAAGGGCCGTGAAAGCACGTCCATATTGTTATTGTTGTTATTATTCACCGGTGTGGCAGGGGGACAGAGGGGCAGGGACAACACGGCTACTGGTCCCTGGTGCACGGTCGGCTTGCGGCGCACGGCTGTTTGGTCCATATGAGGTGATGGAAAACTTTCCCCAGCATCAGGTGTTGCTGCTGAGTGTGAGCTGCTCCAGTTACACTCTCGGCAAGCGTTATAAACACACAGGCACAATCTAAATATTTATGGCACATGAAATCTCCCGTCTGCTGTTCCTCAGCAGAGAGAGAAGAGAGGAGGGAAGGTGGGAGGGTGAATTAAGAGGTGATTATTGTGCGGGGCCTGTAAAATCAAAACAGGGAATCAAGATGTATTCAGTCCCCAGGAATGGTCACCACGGAGAGGAGCCAGGTGTCAGCTCCTGACGTTGATCTAAGAGGTTTGCCACAGACTGGGGTCAGCTGGCTCAGTCCACGGCTGGGGAAAGCACTCAGCAGAAACACTGCTGTTTTACACCAGCTGGAAATATGGTCCTGGTTTTGTGGTCTCCCTTTTCCTCTCAAGCACCTCCTGAGAGACCAATTGCTTCAGCTCGTAAAACCTTTCTGAGGCTGTGAAGGAGTAGAGCAGGCTGGGAAATTATTTTTCTGCCCTTGACAAAAATTATGCTGGAATTTGTTTTCTTATTCTATTTTTGCTAAAATCTCAGGGGGTTTCGTTATAATGCTGAAAAAAAGAAAAAGGAAAAAGAAAAAAAAAAAAAGACTTAGACTGTGGAAGTTGAATGTGTTTCTGTAACAGCTGCCCACTGATCCAACCTGTGAAACGCTCAGTATTCGAGGGCGACAGGACTGTCTTGCCAGAAAGGAGAAGTGAAGCTGTTCCACTTAGCAAAGTTTGGGAAGTTAGCATCGATTCAAAAGGCTCCACCACCAGAATCCTGTCTGCACTAGTCTCTGGTGCTAGCAAATGCCTTTTCAGCCCATTTCACCACCATGGCAGAAATCAATGACAGGACATTTACAGGCACACAAAAATTTTGGACAGCCCACCAACAGAGACCTGACGAGGAGAACAAATTGCAAATACATTGTCAGGACTGTAACACACTACAATTCCCAAGGATGCGTCTGCCCACAGACAAAGGACATGGAGGGCGAGAGCATCATCCTCTCTGATAACGCAAATTCAGCTGGGAACACTGACCCATGACTGGCTTGAGCAGACAACCGCTGTAGAAGACTGCTTGGCGAGCAGGCATACAAGCTCTCAAGGTCCTGCCCAGACTCCTAGTTCAGATTTTGCACTATTAGTAGAAGAAAAAGACAACACAGAGGACAGCTCTTCTACTGCAGAGAGCTTTTCCTTTACACTGGTGCTAAGACACCAGCGGTGTTAGTTACTGCATTGGTGGCTCTGACTGAAGGCTCGGTGGTGTCCAGCTGGAAATAAAGCAAGTCCTTCCTCCATATGTTGGAGCTGCTGTGTTCCAACAGACCCACTGATTTCTACCAGGAAGGGTGACACCGCAAAGAGGGATAGCTTTCTAGCTTCTGATGACTTTGGTTTCTGGCTGCCAGAAATCTAAGAGAACTAGCACACGGGAATTTGTGTACTGCTCTGTTTTCAAGAGAGTGTGTTCAGTTAAGGTGGGGCCCCCAAAGTTATTTTTAGCTCAGCACAAATTACTGAGCAGAAGGCTTTGACGTTTTTCCTGAACGAGTCCCAGGACCAAATTAAAAAAAAAATCTAAGCAATTTAAGCTCCAATCAGGAATTCATGCAACCTTTCACCTTGATTTGTGCTGGCATTGTTGAATTTGAGCACAGGGCGGTGACAGCCATGGGAGGATCAGCAGAAAGAAACGCATGGGGTATGGTTGAGGTGAGCTGTACCAATTGAGACCGCATTTTTCTGTCCAAAATACGGACTCCGTTTCCTCTCAGATCTGTTCTGCAAAGTTGCTGAACAGCAACTCTTGACTTCAAGGAAGTACTCCAGTGCCTCAAAGGGCTGAGGCCAAATTAGAGTAAACAAGCCAATTTCCACGTCCCCTGGAACTGCAAGCACGTCGATAATCACTCAGGAGAAAGTTTAAGTGGAGCTGGGCCTCAGTACTAACAAAGCCAGGGCACGTTCGAGTTGGCACACCCAGATGGATGTTTACACTCACACCCACAGAGGCGCCAACCCCAATCTCCTTCCATTGCAATGACAGGCCTGACTTTGCAGGGCTTCCAAAGGCGTAACACCTCCTGCCCCGCAGAGGAATTTTACTCCCAGAAGGCTGAGAATGGTTTCCACGAGAATCTGCAGTTGAGAAAGGCGCTATTTTCCATGTTGCAAATACACCATCCTGCTTACGTTCCATAAGCCACACAGCATCTCTGTCAAAAGCTGGAACAAAGGTACTGACTTCAGCGGACGTCTTAAGAACTCATCAGGGCTGCTCGTCAGGGAGACAAGGAGTAGCTTTTGAATTCCTCTTATTATATATTTCCAAGATCTCTCGTTTAAGCCTCTCCTGTGCCTCTCTACAATCAACCCAGGGAAACAAAGTCCCTTCCCCTAGGGACAGCTCAGCTGACTGCACAGCCAAAGGTAAAGCTACTGTGGACATTGTGCAGCCTCTGCGCTACCCAGCGTCTGAGCGCAAATCTCAAAAAAGCCAAAAGTATCCAGCTCAAACTAATAGACACATCTGCCAACAACTTCTTTTATTTTTTTGGAACTACTCTATAGATTATTGCATTGCCAAGAAAAAGAAGAGATATTTATGATGGTGACTGAAAAACCTTGAAATTCCAAGTCAGATCCTCAGTGGTGTAAACTGGAGCTGTTCCAGTGAGCCAAGGGGACACTGCCAATTTACACAGGTTGAACTGGCTCTCTGGTTTTATCTGCCCGGCTCTTTAGCACACACGGACAATTAAAGGGAGCTTATTGAGGTACTATATGAATACCTGCCACTCTTTCCTCTTGAGTCATCCAGTTGGAAGAGAAATATAAGGGCACAAATGCAGAAGTAAAACCAGACATTTGCTCCTACCTTGAACTCCGAGGTAGCTGGTGTCACACCTTTAGCATGAAAATGGAAACTGAAGGCTGTACAGACAGAGAACGCCTGCTGATACAGCATCAGGTAGTCTCCTTGAAGGCACTGGGTCTGTCCTGTAAACCAGGGGGAAAAAAAAAAACATTTTTAGTTTGGAATAGGGTTGTGAGCATTAAAAACAGATAAGACAGGGAGGTCTTTCAATACCAAAGCAACAGGAGCACGGGGGAGTTCTAGAGATCTAGAAAACAGGTGCTTAACATTCAGCAGGTGCTTAGGTTTATATAAAATGCAGCTCATTTTCCCCAGGGGGGTCTCATTCAGAATCAGGGCCTCATTTAACATCAGGGAGGGGCTCTTGGTCTGTCAGTCTCCTGGTTTTCATTATGACTGATACATCTTTTTGAGAAGGTTAAGGAAAGGTATATTAAATAATAGCCTTAATTCTTAGTGTTTGGAATTAAAAAAACGTAGTATGTAGTCAACAGAAAAGAACGTGCATTTTGATAGCATGCAGCTGAGGACCTTCCTGAAGGTGTCCACCATATACCAGACTGATATTAGCAAACACATACACATATGAGTAACTTTACTCCTGGCAATAGTCCCCATTATCTTAAACTCCTCATGCTGGTAAAGTGACTCCCATGACTGACAGTGCTGCAGGATCAGGCCCTGTGTACTCTACAGAGCACATTTTAAAAAATTTAAATGTGTATAATCCCTTAAAAAAAAATGTAAACCAGTTGTGACCTCCTGGCGTCCTGTGAGTTTAACGGGGAGTTCTGTCTGCACCAGGAATGATTCCTTTGTTAGATCGGAACACGTTGAATTTAATCTCAGAATGAACTTTTACAGCCAAGACGGAACCCACCCTTGAAAAGAAAGAGAGTTTATAATGGAAAGGCTGACACAACCTGAATTATAGAGCTATAAATGACAGCGCTTTAATCATTCGATTAAAGTGACCAGTCACTGCCAACAAAGAGCCAAAGCTGTTGTAGCAGGTGGAAGGGTCTTCCACGGACTCAGAGGTCTTCGTATCAGGCCCAGATTTTTTGTGGATGTCAACTATTTTATATTCATTTCAATCCTTTTTTCTGCTAGATATTTAACACACGCTAAATATTTATTGTTTGTGTAACCTGGAACGAATCTCAAGTTTCAAATTAGGCCTGGGTGTAACTATTTTGCCAACTCGTACTTGGATGAGCTAGTTTAAAGCAGCTCTTACTTGAATTTGATATCCTGTTTTAGTCAGCTTTTGCTGTTACCCTGCTTGCTTTAATGTAGTCGTCACCTTTTGTTAAAGCACACCGACACTGCAGTGCAGTGATTTTAATTGTGTGGATTTAAAAAAAAAAAAAACAACAAACCCACCTCTCCAGTTATTTGGGGTTTCATTCTCATTTTTTTTTCATGTTTGGAGAAAAAGAAAAGACACGGGGGAAAAAAGAGAGAAAATGGAAGGTTGAAAATGATTGGGTTTCAGGAAAAAAAAAAAAATTTTGGCAATGAAATCAGGAAAAGAAGCAGGGTTTTTGAATAGTGAAGCTCAACAACTAAGCCAGGGAAAAAACCAAACTGAGCTCTGAAACTTTACCTTCCTTTAATTATACAGGTGACATTTCAGACATTTAGTCTGATTTTTTTGCATCTGCATATTGAAAACACCCTTTTAAAAATACTTAAAAAAATAGCTGCTACAGAACATTTATTTAGTGAAAAGTAAATCTTATAAAAATTCAATTGCAAAGTAGTTAAGGTATTTGAATTTTTTTTTAAAGAAGAAGAATCCCAAGAAAGAAAGTATTTGATGGCTAATAATCTCATTTCAATATAATAGGACCTTTCTTTTGCAGAGAGCAAGACAGGTTAAAAGATATAATTATGACTTTGCAAACTCTCCCAAGTGCTAGGAGATCATCTGACAGTTCTGATCCTGGGCTCAGCTCTCAGAGGGGAAAAGTCTTTGTCTAGTTAGAGAGTTAAAGAGACAGGATCCCTATTCCACCCTCTGCCTACATTGCAATTTAACTGTCAAAAAAATCCAAGCTGCAAAATTGTCTTATTCCAACACAGCGCAAGAAGAGAGAGAGAGGTTTGAAACTGACCTGTCAAAAGCACCCTGTTTAAAAATGTATAATATATTTTAAATATTTTTTTCCGGAGGTACTTAAAGGTTAAAGATGTGCCAAAGGAGTAGGATGAATTTTTTTCCACCCTTCGCTAAAGCTTTTTAAAACAATTAAAACAAAAAAAAAAATCTCAAAATTAGGGATCATCAGTGTAAAAAATCCCCTGAAGATCAAAAGGAACACATTAGAATCACATTAATTCTGATTTAAAAAAAAAAAAAAGAGAGAGAATAAATCCCCTTTTTCAATGGAAGGAGAAACTTCGAGGACATTTAAATAGTGTTTTCCTTGTCAGAATTTACAAGAAGGTGGAGCAGGGTGTCTGGAAAAGATGAAGACCAAGGCAAGCGCTGAGCCATGAGGAAGGATAGAGAGGCTGCTGGTGTGGGTCCGTCCTGGATATTCTTGGGCTCTTTAAAGCTTTGCTTTCTTTCATCTTTCAAAATAGTGAAAGAAGGAAGGGAAAATATTTTTCCCAAGTAACCAAACAAAAGAAGCCATTTCTTTAGGGGGGTTTCCAAGGAGCCACAAACAAACAATTCCAAATCATTTTTTTACCAAATATAGATGGCAAACAGACAGCTGGGCATGACCAAAGGCTTTGACGCGGTGTCACCCGCTCGGCGTTTTGCAGCGCCACGAGCACGAGCACCAAAGCAGACCCAGCCTGTCAGACCCCAGCAGCGCTTCCCTCACCCAGGAATGCCGCGACAGAATCGGGCCCTGGAGCACGTTAGCAAAGCCGGCGAGAGTCTGGGGGCTGCAGAAATGCCAGCCTGGGATCCGCAAGCACGTGAGCTCTGTTTATCTCTTAGAGCACGCAATGCGTTCCCCTAAGCAGGGAGCAGGGGCCAAATCTCCCTGTTATTCATCTTACTGCAAGTCAGGAGCGAGCCCTCCATAAATCAGGCATCAATTCCTCGGAGACAACAGTTTCTCCACCTGACAGAAACCAAATGAGAGTGTGTTCAGGTCCATTCATTCACCTCCATCAAACACTACAACAAATTGGAGCAACTGAGAGGGCTCTGGCACTGGCAGCGTCTTTGTAGCTTTTATTTACTGCAGGAGGGCTTGTCCTCCAAGAAGTCAGTTGGGTTTTCCTGCCTCCTAATCAGCAAATTGTAACCTGCTCCTTCCCATATGCGGCTTGACTAATGGTCCTGCCGTCTGTCTGGCAGGGCCGCAGGCCAAGCTGCGTGCACCCAGCGTGAATGGAGAGCCAAGGGACAGGCGTTGCCACCGTGAGAGATATGTAGCATTTGGACAAAAGGGTGGCAAAATAACATCCTTCCCTGTCCCTCTTTGGCATGTTAGATCTTCCCTATAAATGAGTCCTCTCGCATACGCTTGGGTCCCAGACCCACCAAGAAAAATGTGAATTTCCTTTGGGCTCTGCAGCTGGTCCTTCTAACCAGGCTGTCAGGGAGGGGTACCAGCCTCTGGTACCTGTCTTATCCTCAAAGTCACAAGCTAAAATCTTTCTGGGATGGCGAGCCAAAGGACACTACCTCAGGGAGTTCCCCAAGTCATAGAAGGAGATCAAAACAGTCCTGACTGAACAGAGCTATTTATTTAGATTTATACAAACACCAGGGCCATAGGCTCCAGGCATCCTTGGCATACCCAGTAAACACACGCTAAATGGTACCAGTACAATCCAAGATAACAGCACCAGCAAGACAAGTGGCATAAAAATCAACCTACCCCGCACTGTTCCCCTTGCCAAATTTTCTCCTGTTCCAGTCCTCTTCACTCTGTCATTTCCAGGAGGGTGGGAAAATAGATGAGCTTTGATCATCTGAATGTCACCATCAGACAGAGGGAACTTTGGAACGGGCAGCAGTGTATTGGTGCTTATCCTCAATTTTAATATATATAGAACTGGTAAACTGGGGTGTGACCAAATATAAAAAAAAAAAGAGGAGGGGGATGGGAGAACTCGTTAAAGTGTCTGTGCAAATTGATTTGTGTACCTCCTGCTGCATTAGGAAGTGTGTCAACATAGTCCTGGTGACCAGGCTTTAAGTATTACTCACTAAAAATTAAAGCCAAACTGGACTCCTGCCCTAGGAAACTTGCCAGATTTCTGCTCTTAAAGGAATGATAAGCCTTTGGGATGATGCTTTTCTGACTGTGCAAAATCAGGGTCAAGTCTGGGATAAGAGCTTCTCATTAAATAGCTCCAATCCTGCTTCCCTGAAATCTGGAAGGAATTCTTCCTCTGAGAGCAGGAGAGAACCCACCAGCAAGACGAAGGTGCGTTTGTGGCAGCTCAAATGGATTACACTAGGACAAAGAGCTTTGCAGAAAGTGTTCCTTCCATGTATATTGTTCATAAGAAGACAAGAAAGCCTACCCCGTCCTTCCCATTAAGCTCCCTGGTCCCAAATTCCCATCGGTTTTCCTCAGCCTTCGGAGGGATGAGATGGTGAAGGGGTTTCCCTGGTGTAACCAAGAGCAGGGTCTGGGCGTCCTTGGTAAACACCACATGCTAAAGCTGGCTTCTGCATGCCGCTGGAAAGCTGCCACGATTCTGCCCAAGCATGAACCAAAACTCACTTGCTTTGCACATTTCCCCCTTCATCCAAATTGTTCTCCAGCTCATCTCTTCTTGTTTGTGATGAGTCTGGAAGAATTTGTGCCTTTTTGGCAGGGACAGTCTAGTTACTTGCTTATGATAGCACCAAGAGGGCTGCAGATGTCAAGAGGGAATTCCTGCAGTGAAAATCACGGATGTAGTTCTGAGAAGACATGGATAGCAGGGAATAAGACAGCAAGTGTCACCTGGTGAGAAAACAGTAGAGTGGCAGTGGCAAAGAGCCATGGCACACACTGATCTGACATGTGTTAAGTGCGTAGCAGGAGCTACGTACGCACAAAGGAGAGAGGAAGTCAGCAGGTGTAACCGCGTGAAATTACACAACATGACCCACGCTTGGGTTTACCATTTTCATCTCATCGCTTTCCTTCCTTCCTAGTGCTGCAGAAACCACCCTCAGCTGAAAATTCCCAATGCCCTTTTCCAATTGGCACCCTCTAACTGGCCAACTCAAACCAAAGGCCATAGCTAACATTAACATTTTTGCCAGGATTTTCTCGGATAGGGGTGTGAAGCTTCACGGTGATGCTGGCTTCACACAGCAGAGTGCGACCCTACAAAAGCAGAGTACCTGTCCTCAGAGCAATGTCTCACCATCAAATGAGACAATTTCAGCTGAGCCGAGCTGCCTTCAGGCTGGGACGGGCTCAGGCAACGTCCCCACTCTGCAGTCGGTCCCCCCTCAGCGCACAGCACACGTTTCGGTTTGATTGATTTTGTAATTGCTCGTTTAATTGAACAGTTACAGCAACACTATCAGGAAAAGGTTTCAGGGCTGGGAAGGGGGGTGAGAGGGTGTGGGAGCGGAAGGGGAATTGGAGCTGGGGAAAGAGCAAAATGGGTTTTTCCCTTTCTCTTAAGATGAAAACAGGGAAGAGGAGGCAAGGAGCTGAGTTCCCTTTAGCAGTCACTGAGAAGAAAGAAAGCTGAAAAGAACAAATTACAAAAAGAGAAGAAAAATGAGAAGTGGGTTGAAAAGTGTGGCAGGGCCAGAGGGTCCCAGGGACTGCTCAGCTTCTAACTGACATCCCCTTCCTGCTAGCTGTGAATGCTGGCATGAGGAAAATGGGCCACAGAGAAGGGAAGCTGGGAAGCTGAGAGAGCTGGAAGGGGGAGAACAAGCAGGAGAAGATGGGAGAAGATGCCTGTGTGCCTAAATAAAAGGTGCATGAGCAACAGGGAGAGACAGGGAAAGAGAGACCTGTGTCAGAGACGCTGCAGAGCAGAGCGTACGAAAGCAAACCAGATGTGTATAGGAACAAGCACATATAAGGGGGGGCAAGGGGTGCGTAACATATCCTTGTATGAGAGGTACACCCCCAGGGAATGGGAGAAGGGACTCAGAGGTACACAGAGGAAAGCCAAGATGTGTGAGAGCGAGCACATATATTAAAGTGAGAAAAGCAGTGAAAGAGATGAATGGACACCTCTGCAAAAGGAGGTGAGCATGAGAGAAAGTGGGCACACGCTGGCTGGGTTTGTCAGTGAGCCTGCTGTACGCTTTGCTGTCATGCTGCCATACGAGGCTGTCACTTCTTTGCATACGTGATGCCATGCTGCTTTTCACGTCCAGGGCTGGGAGGGCACTGCTTCCATGTGTCTGTGCGCTTTTTGGAGTGTTTCTGCCTCTGACCTGCATACAACTGCCTAGGTGGGTTTCTCAAGGGGGTGAGCAGCCTCTGGTTGTTGGCACGGTGGGTATTTGCATCACTTTTCACAGTGTGTTTGTGCACATCCGTGTGAAGGAGTGAGCATGGACAGACGTGTAAATCCGCTACACGCCCATCTGCATGGTGGGCATGGCCTCTCCTTCCACGAGTCCAGATGTGGCAGTGTCACGGTGTGGCCCTCGATGGTATGCGTGCGTCTGAGCAAGGAGCATGTGCTTGCTGGGTGTGTGTCGGGAAAAGGACAGGAGAATCCAGACAGGGTCAGGGGGGAAGGTGCACACAGAGGCCATGGTGCAGCTCCAAGCAAAGGAGATCAGGTTTCAGGAGAGCCTGGAGCTAGGGCTGGAGGGGGACAGGAGGTGGGCTTTGCTGCCTGCATTCCCTGGCAGGCAGCACAAGGCAGGTTTAAAGAATATCCTTCCATTTAGGAGTTTGTTTATTATTCTTAACTAAGCAGCTCAGACAGGCAAGCCGGCAGCACCATATCCACACTGACTTCCCAGGAAGGCAGGGAAGGGAGGGACAGGAAGGCAGATTTCCAGACTAGGGGACAAAGGGATTTATGTACCGCTGGGCTAGGGAAGGGGGCAAAGCTGCTTTGCCAGCTATTTAGAAAGAGGGTGGAAGACACTCAGCTTCGGGAAGTCAGAATGGAGCCCAGGCGGGGTGCAGCTGGAGCATGGCAAACAGGACAGCTGACTTGCTGTTCCAAAACCCAGCAGCACCTTTGGGCTGGCTGCTCCTCTTATACTTAAGAACTTAAGACAAAATTCCTCAGAACCAGGAGCAGAGACTCAGTTGTGTGTTTTCTAGGAAGGAGGGAGAAGTGACCTCTTCTCTCTCCTGAGAAAATCCACTCACCCCATCAGGAGTCACAGGGCACCAGGATATTTGTGTAATAGAAATGCTCCCAACTTGCAAGTGCATCCATACCAGGGATTAAAAGCACATCTCTCACTTTTGACTTCTCTAGCAAGTTTTCAGCTACTGCAGCATGACCAAGAACACAGCAACCTAGAAAGAAAGGAGAGAAAGTATTAGCATGGATTTCTCACAGGGACAGACTATATGTATCTGTGGGCTCCCTGGAGATGGAGAAGGGAAAAGCTCTGCACCTCTGGACGTGGAGTAAAACACGCAGTATTTTCCTGCATATTGCTTGTGCAGGCGCACCAGCTCAGCTAATCACAGTCCATATGGGCAAGGAGACACAGATCAGCCAGCACCTTCCACGTCTCGGACTCTTGTGTACAAGAGAGTGCTGCAGATCCAGGGGATGGGGCATCCCTCTACAGCCTGTGAGCACACACCAAACCTGCCCCACGTGTGAACAGCAGAGTTAGCATCCGCGCAGCTTGGGACTGCACAGGAGGGACTATCTTTGCCATTTGCTGAGCGCCGGTGTGTGTGCTCACACTGTCATGAAAATGAGGTCAAGAAAGGTCATTCAGTTCAGCAGTATAAATCAAGGAGGAAAGGAGAGTGGAAGCCTGTGAATACTCAGGAGAGCTCACCAGTGGGGGGTGGCTGGGGGAGCGGAGGAAGGGCTAACAAGACTGAAAATGCCACACGTGGGTGAAGCAGAAAGTAATGGTGAATAAAAGCAGCCAAACGGTGGCAGACAAAACAGAAGGCAGGAAAGCCCAGCCTCGGGTCCTTTATCCTGCGCTATAACCAGTGTTTCGTGTTAACTCACAGGATTATTCTGCCAGAGCAGGCAGAAAGGCTCCACACCCTCCAGTCCCAACCTGCTGACAGGAAACCTTTCACTGGAAACTTGCTTGCATTCAGTGCAAAATGTCTCACTTCTGTTAGCAATTTGTTCCCCATCACAAGCATTCTTGGGAGAAGTTTGGTGGGGGTAGGAAGCAGGCCAGGAGGGCTGTGTGCGGGACACTTCCACCTGGCAACCTGGTTAATAACACAATGGAGCAGACAGCCGGCCTTTCACCACCTCTCACTCTCCTCCATGTCCCTCATTCCACCTTTCACCACCTTCCCCTCCATTTCTCCCCTTTCTCCTCCCTTTTGCCAGCCTCCTCATTTCCCTTCTCTACTTGCCCTCTTCGTTTGTCCCTTTATTTTTCTGCTATTATGTGTGCTTAGCAGATTTGGACCCAATGCTCTCTCCCCTGTCTGCAGGCTTCCCAAACTCATCACACTTGTGCCCCACCGCATTCTCAGGTATGGCAGAGCTCAGCACTTTCTCCTTGGGCTTGAGCCTCCAAAATGCTTTTTGCGATCAGTCTTCCCCCAGCATTCTCTGGACAGAAGTCTCCCTCTTCCCTTCCCCCTTCTCTTTCTCTCCCTCACATAATATTTTCCATATGAAGAAGCCTTCCTGAAGCCACACACTGCCCTCTCGGCGAGTCTTAGGCGGGTTAGAGGAGACCCTGGGAGCCTTTAATCCTCTCTCTCTCGCTTGCTTTCATCCTCAGCCACAGCTGGACGCCCCATTGATGTGGAACAGACCAAACACCAGGCCTCTTGCTAAGCTGCTGCTGTGGGGCCTCTTCTCCTTTAGAGCCAAGCCGAGCCCATGGCCCATGTCCTGCTTACAGAGAGCCTGTCCCGTGTGCCCAGCAGCCCCCGCACGCACACAGCCAGCCCCAGCTCTGCCTGCCTCCCCCCAGCCACGCTTCAGCTTTCACCGCTCACTAAAGCTACCATTTCCCTGAGCTGTCTTCTACCACCCTGTTCTAAGAAAAGCCCCCACCTTCTCCCTTATCCCAGCATCCTCCTTTCTCGGGATTATTTAGCATCAATTCCTCGCTGCCTTGCGTTCTTGCATCAGGCCTGGATGAGAGTAAAGAACTGGTTTGTGGCAGTGCTCCCAGTAAGGGCCTGGCAGGCTCCATCATCTGGCAGATAGGACTGCAGCCCGCTTACAGTTTGGGGAAGAAGGCTCTTTGCTGTCTCTTCAGGATCTCTGTTAAGGCACAGGGCAGGGTGAGGCAATGACACACAGGTTCTCCAAAAACTTTGCAGCACTCACAATACTGGCTCACACGGGCGCTTGTCTCCAGCATCCACCCTCCTCAGCGCCCGGCCCCCATTCCCGATCTCCCTCTGCCCTCTAGCGGCCTCGCACCCCCAAACCAGCCCTGCCCTCCGCACCCCAAACGGCACGGGGCGGCCCCAACGCCGCTGGGACCCCTCCAGGTCGACCCAGAGCGCCCAGCAAGGGCTAAGGCGTGGGGCAGGTGAACCTAAAGCAGGGAAGTCGCTGCAAGGCCACCGGTATTTTAAAAAGTGTCTGATCCAAAGAGGTTTCTGCAGGCTTCGCGGCAAGGAGAGTAAATCAATGGGAAGCAAGAATTTCTACGGAAGGCAGAGGAGATGCATACGTATGGTTTCATCCTTGGTTGGATGAAAAGCTCAAAAGAAACTTCAGGAGGCTTTGAGGACTCCAAGTAGGTAGGCAGAAAAGAGGTGGATTGATGAGAGAGTTCAGAGAAGGAAAAAAAAAAGGATCTGAGCTGTCAGAAACACGACTGAGGAGGGAAAATTAAAAGACTGGTAAACTAACTGCATGGTTAGTCTGGAGCGGAAAGGCTGAGGGGAGGCACGGCAGGCGTCACTGCACACAAAGCAAGAGAAAGGGAATAATCTGTTCTCCGAGCTCACAGCAGATACAAAAGGGAGCGAGGCGTTTAAATAGCAGGGAGAGGCAGATGTTAGCAGCAGCTTTCAAATAAGGATGGTGCAGCACTGGAATAGGTCACCAGGAGAGCGCTGCAACATAAACTAGTTAAAGAGAGATCTTTAGAAATGACATCGAAAGAGCTGATCCTATTGTGTGTCACTGGGCCAGATTAAGTGACCTCCTGAAATAACATTCATCTTATTTCCTGTGATACCATAATTAAAAGCCATATTGATCCTCTGTCAGAGACGCAGCAGCAGGACCAACTTCATTACTTCCTTGCTGCTCCTTAGTGACCAACGTGCTGGGTCCTGGACAGCCATCTCTTCATGACCTGTCCTGCCCCAAAGAGCTTCTCTCCTCAAAGACAGGACCTCCCATGGACACGGCAAATGCAGACGCTACGGGAAAGGATGAGGCGTTGCAATGCAGCACAGTTCTTGGCTCAGTTTGTAGGCAACCGGTTGCAGAAACTGAACTAATTGCAGACTCCTGGGATTTGTTTGTAAGAGAACAAGTGCATTCCCCCTTCTTGTTACTGAGCATCAAGTGCCTGATGAGAGAGGGATTTGGGGACAAGACAATGCGAAGATATCTAGCACAAAATGATTAGCCAGAATGTACTGTTAATAAGCTGCTTATTCATATAATTGGAAATTATTTGCAGCCAGGGTGTCAGCGCAGTCTTTCTGCACTGCTCTGATGGAGCGAGGCAGGTAGGTAGTGGCCCAGGGGAGGCCACTGTGAGCACATCTGCTGGCAGTGGGGAGGCAGAGGAATTTGCTGCCATTATACTTCTTTACTGTCACTGCCTTGAAGGGCAGAGAAGGGCAAAGGGATTTCAAGAGGAGGCAGAAGGGAATCTGCCAAGCCCCACTGACTAGGGGCATACTTCCCAGTATGGCAAGCACAAGGTGTCTGGGGAGCAAAGCGAAAGGACAGTGCTTCTCCAGTATCCTTACAGCAGCTAGAACAAGAGTTAGGCCAAGAAAGCGTGGAGTCAAGATAAATAAGACCTGCCACGGCGTGTGCTTCCCCAAGCAGCTGTTTGAGGCAGAGCCACGAGTGAGTCCACCCCAGAGCTGTGACAGCCATCGCTAACGGGAGACTTCGGTTGTGACCACGATGCACACGCTGTGCCTTGATGATTGAATGGGAGGTTTCCACAGGTGAATCTGGTCACCTGGAGGAGAGCTATTTGTCTTGACTTCCAGGAGGCAGAGTTCCTTGGGCAGGCCAAAGGAGAGGAGGGGAAAAGCTGCAGAAGCTGTTCCCCATTTCTCTCCGTTAGCTCTGCCCAGCAGGTGCACAAATGCAGGGAGGTGGCATTGCACGATCCCACGTCTTTCTCCTTCCCTCACCTCCCCTGCGGCTGAACCCAGGCCTGCAAAGCACCCCGGTTGGGAATCAGCCACATGGAGGTTTATGTGCCTCTAAAAACTGAAACATTTCTCATTTTTCTGAGGCCAAGGGCTGACTGATTTTAATGCTGCTGCTAGTGGGAGTGTCAAGTGGTGTTTCAGGGACAACGCTGAAAGTGTAACAAGATGGTGAAGTGTGGCTTCTGTTGATGCAATGGGGAGAAGAAAACTTCTCCTGGAATTCTGCTTAATGTGTCTGTGTCTCCTGAATTTGCCAAGCTCTGTTGATATGGACAGTCCAGTTATTTAAGTATGAATTTGGCGGTAGAACAGCAGTGAAGGATTTCCGTACCAAGCCAAGTGGTAAGCCACTAAGCTCAGCTACTTCCTCCAGCAGTATCAGTGTGGGACAGGAAGGCAGAGAGAGAAGATATCTACTAACTCTCTGATCTGCCTTCAGTGTTGCCCTTTCTCTTGGCTCCCAGACAGGCGGGAAGCTGAAATTCCTCCTGCTTCTGCTCTTTGTTTTTCAGGTAAGAGGAGGAAGGAGGCAGTACAAGAGGCAAGGGGAGCTCAGGTACGATGCTTCTCTTGCATTTGTCCAACATCCTGTACAATGCATGACATTCCAGCAAAAGGAAAGGAATTTTCTGAAAGTTTCTACCACCAAAGCAAGTTTCTTTTCAGATAGAGGAATTCTCTGCGCTGCTATGAAAGGAGACGGGCCAGCTCCAGTTCCTGTTACCTGGAGATTCTGGCTTCTCAAGGACCATGAGCCAAGTTGCTCTGGACACAGTTTCCTCTTCAAAAACAGGTGTAAGCGTGCCATGCAAACACCACAGCCCCTGGAACTGCCTGGCCCAGCTCCACCACTCCCTGAAAGGACCACGTCGTCACTGGCTTAAGGTGCAACTGTCCTGGCAGTGATTCCTTCTCTGCGTGTGCAATATTTTATAGAAATCACAGCTATGTAAAGACAGGCTAAATCTGTGTGAATCAAGATAGAGAGGCCTTAAAGCAATTGCTTAACGGCTGTTAAATGCCTCTTAGGAGCTGATTTTTAAGATGCAGAATCCGAGGTACTGAGGCACACCAGATTGAGTGCACAGAGCGCCGTATCTTTGATCCAGCACAAAAAGCAACTCTGAGGGGAATGATCCCTCTGAAAGCCTCTGTCAAGGAAAAGGAGAGTCTTTGGGAGGCAGCAAGGAAGCAAATGTACATAAAAGAGTTGTTAATAATTTTGGAACTGGGATCATCCAAATGACAGCAGTGTAATACTATCTCAGCAGTCCCCAGGAATGAGCAGCACGGATTTGCTATCACACACGACTGACGCGGTCTTCTGTTTCCTTACCAAACCTTTTATGTCCTCAGTCTTTTGAAGCCTCCGCAGAGCCAGCTCAAGGCTGTTAACTGTTCTATATAGGGAATATAATTCCGTATATTTGTGCTCACTGTGTCTCTAGACACAGAGCTTAAATAGGTATGAAAAGATCTGTCCCTGAGTACAGTACTAAGCTGTATCCAAAGGCGGAGAATCTCATCTTTTGGCGACCAGAGTTTCCTGCCTGACCCCTCCCTTTCTCTCAAATACCCACACAGAACCCAGCAGCCATCACAAGAACTTGTGCAGAACTACAGTCAAGCTGGCACCAAGCCACACAGCACAATTTCTTTGTTTTTTAAGGGAGTGCTTCTGAGTCATGCTCAAGCAGGAGAAACTAAAACCAAGGAATCCCTCAACAGTGCAACACTAAGAGCAGTTTCTACACCAGATCTTCACAGACACTCAGCAATTTTCAGTTGAGAAAAACTATACTTTTGTGCAAAATTGTGATTTTTTTTAAACCCCAGAATATATTTGCTTTCTGTGAAAGATCATTTTTTTTTTAGTTAAATTAAGTTTGTGTTATCCTTTACAAAATAAGTAAAAAATGAATCTGGACTAAGGAAAAGAACCCCTCTCGCTTTTAGCAATGCAGAGTGATGCTGAGGTACAACACTCCTCTTCTCTTTCAGTGGAGAGAGCCAAATACTGGAAATTTTTAAAACATGCCTAGGAGTCTGTCCTCCCTACAAGGCAGTTCGCAGTCTCTTGAACAGGGAAATGTTCGTTAGATGGCACTGAAACAACAGCATTCCTGCTGCCAGCCTGGCAACGCTGCATGGGGCAGGGACAGACCCGTACCGTGAGACACACCGCAGAACTGGCTTCTGCAAATGCTCTGCTGCCCGCTCTCTTGCAGTCCTTTTCCCTACCGTTGCTCTGTCTTATTTACTGCAAGGTTTGTTCTGATAAACTGGCAGACAGCACAAAAATAGTGCCTATAAAAACGATGCGTATGACAAATAACCATGAAACCTGGGGGAAACACTGCAGTGTTCCCCAGACTCCGCTTCCCCCTAAGCTTTCGTTACCTTATTGCCAGATCACACACTCCTTACACCAAGAATTCAAACAAAATGCTATTAAAATTTGTTAAATTAGTCTCCTTTTTCTCCATTTCTGTGAGAAAATAACAAGTCATTTTAAGGCTTACCTCAATTTTATATTCTTTCAAATACGTTTGCAAGAGGCACTTTTTTTTTCCCCAAAACCACCACATGAGCTAAGGCAGCCTAATAATTTACTCAGCAACTCCGAGCTTGCTAGATTCTTCCCCAAAGTCTGAAAAAAAAGAGTAACTTCCTCTACCAGAGGTTTTACACTGGCTCATTTCATAAGGGGCTGAGGCTGCTCAGCTGTGAGCACTGATGAGTTCCTCCAAGCTCTGCTGAGATGGTGGTAACAGGAAAGGAGAAACAGAGCACTTGTATCTTAAAATTGCTTCTACATCTCAATCCAGCAGCTTCTTCCTGTCAGAATTTGGGACACTGGGGGAAAAGAAGTTGTTGTGGGAGAGACAGAGAGAGCAGGTGGTGTGTGAGGTACACAGGACTGAGGTCCCACCGGAAGCCAGGGTTTGGGTTTCATCTGTGAAGACTTTATGCCACAAATGCATAGATGAAGATGATGCACCATCATCTTCCATGAATGATATATTCCTTCCTTCCAAAGGCTCTTAGCTGGGATTTACATTGTGGTTCTTATGTTCTGCAGTGGCACAATACCGCTCTGCTATGGAGCTGAAGAGTCTCTGTGCTATGTCCCTGTAACACCCAGAACTACAATTCTACAAGGAAAGCCTGGTGCTGAAGGAAAGATGAATGCGGTATCTTGGTCAGCACCGATTATCACCTATCAGCATACCAAAACATGGTTCATTCTGAGTGAGGCACTATCCTTGATGACACCCAGAGCAGGACAGTCACTGTCACAACACAGAAGCTGCAAGATGAAGACTCAGGACTGCACTGGTGTGCACACTGTACATGTTCTCATTTTTTTTCAAATAATTGAGATTAAGCTGTTTCCAAGAGTGAGTTATTTCTTTTTAAGGAAAACGTGGGGCATTTAGTAGATGTCTGCCTCACTTTCTCTGCTTACCTGTTCAGTATTACCTCCTCCCAGGTTACTGAAGAATAGCCAGAGCAGACAGAAGCAGATAATTAGAAAGGAGTATAAAAAGAGAGAAGCACATTGAAACAGCTCTCCAGAATACTCTCCCAGCCTCCAGTGACCTTCTGGAGAGGATACTTTAGTCATAATAGCAATAGCTAACTTCTTTTTTTTCTGTCTAATTCATCTGCTCATTCTGCTGACACGTTAAAAACTTTTGGTATACGAACATCCTGTGGCAGCGAGCTCCGCACTCGACACGTGTGGAGTATTTGCTTGTCTCCTAACCAGTGATTTCCCTGTTATAACAGACAGTGAACTATTGGTCCTGTTCTCTCTCTCTCTCTCTCTGCTATTCCTGATTTTACAGACTTGTGTAGTATCACCCCTGTTATTTCCTTTCCATGCAAAAAGCTGGTTTAGTAATTTCTTATACATACGGTGCCTCAGATCTTTCTCTACCTTGGCTGTTTTTTTCCGATCACCAAGTCAGCGGATGAATTCAGAGCAGACTCATGATGTTTCTGTTACAACCAGCATCACCTTGTTTGGGGGCATGATTATATTAATCTAAAATTTCTTCAGAAGGACAAAATATTTTGGATATTTATTTTTTATTCAGTATCTCAGTTCAGCTTGACTCTCCTGTAGCTAAAATGCCTGTGAATGGAATTACAATACTGTGTTTATCTAATTGCAGGAAACTGATGTAACTGGACATTTTGTCTGGACCTTATTAACCAGTCTGAAGTTCCCTCATCCTATCATCTCCAGTTCCTGAATCATGAGGGAACCAAAAGGACATGCAGAGCTAGGAAGCTGTGGTTAGCTGTCCATTTGCACAACGAAGCAAGAGTCAGCCATGTCAGGAGCTGCTTTGAATGGATTATTTCAATATTTGCTTTGTTTCCCCTATACTTAAAATCATTTCAGTTGTGCCTGTGGAGACAATACAGTGGAATGTGCAAAAGCCCAACGGTTCTGCTCTGGTTTTCCCAGCTGGGCACTCTGGAGGCAGGCACTCTGAGGGCTCTGCGCACGACACAGCACGGGGCACAAAGGGACTGGCTGGGCTGGTGCAGATCTGGGATCCCAAACACGCGGCCCATGGGAGGGTCCATGCAGACACAGCCCTGGACTCACCGCCACGCTGGCTTTGAGGACACTTTCCAGCAAGGGCCTGGGCAGAGGACACCTTGGGAGCCCAGAGAGAAGGGCTAGGCCAGAGCAAAGGACCCGCTCCATCTCCCACGGCTCGGGACAGCCAGAGGAGTGCCCCACTGCCACTGGTGTGAGGGCAGAGGGTGACAACGGCCAGGGGAGAGCAGCAAAGGGCCTTTGCCATCAGGATGGGCCCAGCTCTGCTCTCAGCCACTTCCCCAAATGCACTCTGAAATTATTTTCATATCACTCTTCTTGCATAACGTGGTGAAGGATTTCCGTGGGAAAGCAAGACCTCAGGCACTTCCTCCAGCAGCGTCACTGCGATGTGGGAGGGTGCACAAGGCAGACATTTTTGAAAGGGACGCGTTGGGCAGCCCCCAGCAATGCCCATTCCCTGGGCCTGAGGAACGGCCATGCCGCTGAGAGCCCTCCTCCTGCTGCCGCTCTGCTTCCCAGGTAAGAGAAGGGCTGGGCCTGCCTCAGGCTTCCCACGCACCCCGCGCAGTGGGACCCCCGTCCCCACCTCCCGCTGCTGCAGTGGCGGGGAACCCTGACACTGGCCGGTCTGGGAGCTGGGCAACTCACCGCACGGACGGGGAGGGAACGGGCACCCTCAGGTTCCACCAGTGCTCATCTGGCTCCTCCAGGCTCCTGGACAAACCGCCCTGGGAACACAGAGCTGCGGCCTCCAAAGCAGCCCCAGCGCTTCCCCCAGTCCCCACTTCCCATCCCACTGCCCGGCCCCGCTCGGCTGCTCCGACTGCCGTCCTGGGTCAGGACAGAGCCGTGCGGGGGCACCCGCCTGCCTCCCCTGCCATCCCAGCAGGAAGCACAAAGCTTTTGGCATGTGGCAGGTTGGGGAATCGAGGCAGGACGGTCACTTGCTCCTTGTTCCCCTCCCCAAAGCCTTGTTTCTTTCTTGGTGCCCGACCCACACGGGGCCGTGTGTGCAGAGCGCTCTGCAGCATCTGCCTGGCACAGACAGGCTCTAGGCAGAGCTGCCCCTGACGGGCCTCGCTCCTCTCCCCGACTCTCTGCCTCTCCCACAGCAATCGCTGTCTTTGCACCAGCTCTTCCCCAGGATCTCAGGGCCAATGGATAAACCCTTCGGAGCAGGGACTGCCTATCTGGAGCTGTCTGGACAGACCTTCACGCAGCGTAGCCTCACGCCCCTGAGCCACTGGGCATCCTCCAAGGATGCGGCACGCAAGAGCTGCCGGCTGCTGGAGGCAGGCTCAGGCCCACGGTACCCCGGCTCCTTCCCCCTGTCCCATCCTCACATTCCCTACAGGCGGCCTCCCAGCTCCTGAGGGGCGGCTGAGAACCACCACTCCCATCCCCTGCCTGCGGAGGGGGTGGTCTCCGTTTTGCCTGGGCTGCTGGGGCAGCTCCAGACCCTGCGCCACGCACGGCTGCGTTCACGCTGGAAGGTCCAACGCACCTGCACGGCTGTGGGTTTTAAATCAAACACACTGGGGTCTGAATCACACTTGTGGTCCCAGCTCAAACACTGCCCACAGAAATCCACCTTCCATTTCCAAGCAGGTGCACTTAGCAGGGGGAATGGATTCTCGCTTTTCAGAGCCCCTCCAGACACAAGTGCCCACGGCCTGCCGGAACTCCGCTAGAGGCAGAGTTTCCCCATGTCCATCGGGAGCCCATCAGCAGCCCTGCATCAGCTCCCCTCTCCCTCTCCATCTGATATTTACAGGTCTCCAAGCCCAAACACCTCATGCTGAGGAGGAACGACTGGAAGGAAGCTCTCTCTCCATCGAGTGTCCTTACACAGCATATACTTACTACCACTACCAGAAAGCTTGGTGCCGCCTCGGAGAAGGACGATGGGAGCTCTTGGTGGAGATCAACCCAACGCAATACTCACACACAACACAGGCCTCAAAGGGGAAAGTTACAATAGAGGACAACCCGAGACGTGGCACCCTGTCCATCACCATGACCAATCTCCAGACAGAGGACTCGGGCACATACTCCTGTGCTCTCCGTTCTCCTTATGAACATTATCCACTACAGACGATCTCACTGAATGTTTTCAAGGGTGAGTAACTTTCTCCCCACACAAACTCAAGCCTTCACTAAGCAACAGCATTCCTTCCTCTGCTCCATCCCCCCTCTCCCACACCGCTGAGCAGCCCCCGCAACCCCCACAAGCCCCCAACACTCCCCAGTCTTGCTCGCTGCCTTCCCCCTCACCCAGGCACGGTGTGACGGAGCCCCGCAGACCGGGCTGGCCCTGCAGCCTCGCAGGTCCCGCTTGTCCTGCCCTACCTCAGCCCTGTCCTGGCTGAACGGCCACCCATGAGGGCTTTGCCCCAGGGCACGGTTTGGCCCAGGTGCCCAGCTCAGGACGGGGGGCGGGTGCCCGTGTGCCTCCACTTGAGGTCAGTGGCCTCATTTGCTCTTTTGCAGAGCTGCACAAGATGGAGTTGGACAGCCTCTCTGTGCAGTGTCCCTACGGCAAGTTGGGGTACAGCATGGGGAGGAAAGCCTGGTGCCAAAGAGAAGGTCGGACTGGGTGTAAAGTCCTGGTGAGCACAGATCATTACCCTTCAACTCGGAGTAACAGCAAAGCCCTGGGAGACAGAGCCTTCATCCAGGACGACACCCAGAACAGGTCTGTCACCATCACCATGGAGAAGCTGCAGGTCGAGGACACCGGCGTGTACTGGTGTGCGCTCGATACATACCGTGCTCCCACCCGGATAATGGAGGTCAGGCTCTCTGTGTCCAAGAGTGAGTACCTACTGGCAGCCACGTGGGCCTGGTGGCACATTTCAGCTTCTCCTCCCTCCCGTCCCGCGCCACCCCACCGAGGAGCGCAGTGCTGCCCCTGCACACCTGACACCCATCTCTCCCTGCCTGTGTGTCTCTCGGCTGGACACAGTGGCGGTGGCCCAAGAGCCCTGTGGAGCCACGGCTCAGGCCTGGCCCATCGTGCCAGAGAGCTGCTCCCAGCAGAGACCCACGGGAGGTTCCCATCAGCTCCCACAAACGGGGCCCCTCCTCACGACTGCTTCCCCAGGGCCACGCCAGGGGCTCCAGGAGCACCTTCCCCACCTCAGCACTGGGCTCGCCCGCGCTGGGCACTGCTGGAGACCTCCCCCACTGCCCGCCACTGCTCTTGCTCTGGCCCCGCAACTGCCACCCGTCCCTGGTCCTTGCCTCCCAAACCCTGCAGCCTACGCGCCTGTCAGCCAGTGTTCCCTTGGGGAACCAGAGGAAGGGGACAGGACACCACCCTCTGCACCAGGTCTCCCCTCTGCACCAGTAAGCTGGGTCCAGTCCCCTTCTGCTGCTCATGTCTGCAAGTAGGAGGAGATCCAGGGAGCCTGCAGCCCACAGCGCGTGCTCCCCTGATGGGGAAGGGGTGCCGCTGCGGCTGCTTTGGGATCTCACCAAACGTGCTGGGTGTTTTCCAGGGACCGAACAATACACAGCCAAGAAGCTGGGCAACGTCTCTGTCCACTGTCCATACAATGCATCAGCCTATGGGGCTGTGAGCAAAGCCTGGTGCAAAGAGGGAGCTGGGAAAACATGTACCGTACTGGTCAACACAAAAAAGAAATCCTCAGGGTACCGCATGCCACGCCAGCAAGGCAGAGTCACCATCCAGGACGACACCCAGAAGGGGATTGTCACCGTCACCATGGAGCAGCTGCAGGCAGAGGACTCTGGCGTGTACTGGTGTGCGCTTTATGAACCCTCTTATCTTTACGAACTCTCTCATCTTTATCAACAGTCTCACCTTTTCCGAATGGTGGAGGTTACGCTCAATGTTTCTGAGGGTGAGTACTGACCTGCAGGGAAACGTGATTGTTTGTGGATTCCAGACCCACTTTCCTCCTCTCTCCCTCTGCTAAGGCCTAAAGAAAGTCTCCGAGCCTGAACGCGGACGAGAGTTGTCAACGCCTCGTCTGGTTTCCCCTGCACTTTAAATCACTTCAGCCGTGCCTGTAGAGCCATTGCTGTGACCACACCACCTCAGCAGCTGCACACCTGACTGCCCACACTGTTTTGCTCTCTCTCCTGTCACTGACAAAGGTCAATCCTTTCTCTGAATGTATTTTCCTTGCAGGTGAAACACCAAACAGCTCTCCTGCTTCTCCACTGACCCCCTCTACCTTCACTGAAACTGCTACCAGTAGTGAGGATGAAACAAAACAAAACAGGTGAGCTGGCCCTTGCTGCCAGGGGAAAGGGGCACCACAAGCCACTCTGGACACCAGAGGGTAGGAACGGGCCGGTTCTGCCTTCTCTTGCCCTAGGCGACAAAAGAATCCTCTTCCTTTATCAGCACCCAAGTAAGAGGGGATTTGCTAATCTAACTGGTCTCACAGATGCAAAACAACCAAAGTGTGAAGGAGAAGCTGCGATGTTATGGGGGGCAAAGGAGAAACATTTCTCAGACTACAAAGTAGCGAGCCGAAAAGAATACAAAGATTGTGATTTCACCACACATGGCAAAAGGAATGCACATGGTACAAAGATCCTATCCCAGAAATAGTGCCAGATGGAGGATTTGGCTTAGTATCTCTGTACATCTTCCCGAGGTGAAAAAAAAAAGGAGAAAAAACAAAACTAAAAATTTGAAATGCAACAAATTTAAACTGGAAAGAGAAAAATCTCTTGATCCTTACTGGGAACCTAAGCCTCTGAAACTGGAGGATCTGTAGCTCTTTAGCTTTACTTACGTTGTAGCTAATATCTCCTTCCATCCTCCTTGCATCGTGATACCATAGAGCAACAATTCTTCACACGTCTCACATTCTGTGTAAAAATCTCTGCCCTTTTTTCCTTTCTCTGTCTTCTGCATTGACATGAACCGTTAAATCTGCTCCTTTCAGGTTTCTCTGCGAGGAAGATACCACAAAAGCATCCTACACCATCCAAACTCCCCCTGGTTTGGAGAGCTAAGTCTTTCATAATGCTAAAATGTAGAATGATGCTTGGGACAGATTTACCTTCCTTTTTAAATTCATTTGGAGTGTCCCTTAAATATCAGTTCCTGCTCAACTCCCCTTATAGACGAAGAAATCCTTAGCCTTCTTTGGGAACCCCTCCATCTCTCTGCATCAATTCTGCTGCTCTTATGGGTGGTTTTGATTTGTTTTGGTTTGGGTTTTTTCTATATTTTTTTCTTTTTTTTTTTTCTAGATGGCAGCTCATCCTTTGGCTTGCCATTGGTATCATGACCAGCAAGACCGTGGTAATAGTGATCCTAGTGTTCCTCACAAGAAGGACGAAGAGGAATTCCACAGTGAAGGCATGTAGATGATAGTAAGCAGCAAAATCACAGTGCAAAACAAGAAGTCATCTCCAGAGGGGGAACCTCCTGCCTGGTAGGGATGCAAGTCGTGTGGGCTTTCAGCCAAAAACACAGCAAGCCCCTTCACAACCAAAGCTTCTCCACTGGGGCAAGCTCACGTAGTTGAATCCCATTCAGAGAAGCACTGAAATAGAGTAAGACAGGACACAGACACCAATAGATATACAGAGATGCTGCCCTTGAGCACACTGATTAGAAAAAAGAGAAGGAAGAGAAGGATGAAGAGGCCTGGGGGGAAAAAAATGCTGTGCTATATAGAGACAGGTTTCCCCTCTTTTTCCTTAATTTCTCTTTAATTTCTCAAAAGCAACTCCTCCCGCTCCACCACGCTTGGCTGGTAGGGCTGACACATCACATCACTTTATACCCCAACCTAGTTTAAATCCCACGCCGTCTAAACGCAGGCAAGGTATTAGCTTCCCCCTCTGCTGCTCAGCACCCACCACTCTGGTGTGAATTTCCCTCCCAGTATTACTCAAAAGGAAACCTTTTGCTTAAGAGAAGAAACCTCTCCCATAGCCTAAATACCTCCAAATATATAAAGCCTCCCTTTCATAAGGCTCAGGGGGCAGTTTGTACCACCAGCTTCCCCGGTTCCTGGAAGTTCCTATAATTCTGCAAGGCACAGTGAGTGTCTTCCCCATTAGGAAACTTTAGCCTTCTGTTTCCCTTGCCGGACTGAAGTACAAACACATCCAGGCCAACAGACATTGCATTAAAGACTTTTCCCTCTTCCTGTTCAGGGCAGGAGATACAGGGAGAGCGGAAGGTTCTGAGAAGAGCTCACCCTGTGCCAAAAGCATCTCTATCACCCAGGTTGAAGAAGTCTCTCCCAGCAAGCCTGAGCACAAGCTACCACCTGCTGCCAACGCTGCGGGCCTCACCTGACGCCAGCCCTTAAACATCTTCCTGCATGTAATACCGCAAAGTCAAAAGAGACTTTAAGAGAGGGGAAAAGCAGCTTCCTATTGCCTCGATTACTGCCCTCCTTCCTCCTCCTCTTTCTATTCTTTGCATCTCCAGCCCAGCCAGCAGCCTCACCTCCTCATCTCCTTTTGACCAGCCGAGGAGACAGGCAGGCTGGGAGGATCCCATGGGCAGCGTGCGCAGCTGGGAGCTGCCCTCGCAGCCTGGCTGGACTCTGCCAGCAGCACCCCAGTATTGGCAGGTCCCAGCTGGGAGCAGCCATGCTAGGGCAACAGGGCAGGGTCTCATCCCGGAGCAGCCACACTTCCCACAGAGAACAGCAAACCTCCTGACAGGCACCTGCACCAGGGCTCAGCAAGGTTGGCCTGGGACAAATAAAATGTGCAAAAGCCCAATGGTTCTGCTCTGGTTTTCCCAGCTGGGCACTCTGGAGGCAGGCACTCTGAGGGCTCTGCGCACGACACAGCACGGGGCACAAAGGGACTGGCTGGGCTGGTGCAGATCTGGGATCCCAAACACGCGGCCCATGGGAGGGTCCATGCAGACACAGCCCTGGACTCACCGCCACGCTGGCTTTGAGGACACTTTCCAGCAAGGGCCTGGGCAGAGGACACCTTGGGAGCCCAGAGAGAAGGGCTAGGCCAGAGCAAAGGACCCGCTCCATCTCCCACGGCTTGGGACAGCCAGAGGAGTGCCCCACTGCCACTGGTGTGAGGGCAGAGGGTGACAACGGCCAGGGGAGAGCAGCAAAGGGCCTTTGCCATCAGGATGGGCCCAGCTCTGCTCTCAGCCACTTCCCCAAATGCACTCTGAAATTATTTTCATATCACTCTTCTTGCAAAACGTGGTGAAGGATTTCCGTGGGAAAGCAAGACCTCAGGCACTTCCTCCAGCAGCGTCACTGCGATGTGGGAGGGTGCACAAGGCAGACATTTTTGAAAGGGACGCGTTGGGCAGCCCCCAGCAATGCCCATTCCCTGGGCCTGAGGAACGGCCATGCCGCTGAGAGCCCTCCTCCTGCTGCCGCTCTGCTTCCCAGGTAAGAGAAGGGCTGGGCCTGCCTCAGGCTTCCCACGCACCCCGCGCAGTGAGACCCCCGTCCCCACCTCCCGCTGCTGCAGTGGCGGGGAACCCTGACACTGGCCGGTCTGGGAGCTGGGCAACTCACCGCAGGGACGGGGAGGGAACGGGCACCCTCAGGTTCCACCAGTGCTCATCTGGCTCCTCCAGGCTCCTGGACAAACCGCCCTGGGAACACAGAGCTGCGGCCTCCAAAGCAGCCCCAGCGCTTCCCCCAGTCCCCACTTCCCATCCCACTGCCCGGCCCCGCTCGGCTGCTCCGACTGCAGTCCTGGGTCAGGACAGAGCCGTGCGGGGGCACCCGCCTGCCTCCCCTGCCATCCCAGCAGGAAGCACAAAGCTTTTGGCATGTGGCAGGTTGGGGAATCGAGGCAGGACGGTCACTTGCTCCTTGTTCCCCTCCCCAAAGCCTTGTTTCTTTCTTGGTGCCCGACCCACACGGGGCCGTGTGTGCAGAGCGCTCTGCAGCATCTGCCTGGCACAGACAGGCTCTAGGCAGAGCTGCCCCTGACGGGCCTCGCTCCTCTCCCCGACTCTCTGCCTCTCCCACAGCAATCGCTGTCTTTGCACCAGCTCTTCCCCAGGATCTCAGGGCCAATGGATAAACCCTTCGGAGCAGGGACTGCCTATCTGGAGCTGTCTGGACAGACCTTCACACAGCGCAGCCTCACGCCCCTGAGCCACTGGGCATCCTCCAAGGATGCGGCACGCAAGAGCTGCCGGCTGCTGGAGGCAGGCTCAGGCCCACGGTACCCCGGCTCCTTCCCCCTGTCCCATCCTCACATTCCCTACAGGCGGCCTCCCAGCTCCTGAGGGGCGGCTGAGAACCACCACTCCCATCCCCTGCCTGCGGAGGGGGTGGTCTCCGTTTTGCCTGGGCTGCTGGGGCAGCTCCAGACCCTGCGCCACGCACGGCTGCATTCACGCTGGAAGGTCCAACGCACCTGCACGGCTGTGGGTTTTAAATCAAACACACTGGGGTCTGAATCACACTTGTGGTCCCAGCTCAAACACTGCCCACAGAAATCCACCTTCCATTTCCAAGCAGGTGCACTTAGCAGGGGGAATGGATTCTCCCTTTTCAGAGCCCCTCCAGACACAAGTGCCCACGGGCTGCCGGAACTCCGCTAGAGGCAGAGTTTCCCCATGTCCATCGGGAGCCCATCAGCAGCCCTGCATCAGCTCCCCTCTCCCTCTCCATCTGATATTTACAGGTCTCCAAGCCCAAACACCTCATGCTGAGGAGGAACGACTGGAAGGAAGCTCTCTCTCCATCGAGTGTCCTTACACAGCATATACTTACTACCAGTACCAGAAAGCTTGGTGCCGCCTCAGAGAAGGACAATGGGAGCTCTTGGTGGAGATCAACCCAACGCAATACTCATACACAACACGGGCCTCAAAGGGGAAAGTTACAATAGAGGACAACCCGAGACGTGGCACCCTGTCCATCACCATGACCAATCTCCAGACAGAGGACTCGGGCACATACTCCTGTGCTCTCCGTTCTCCTTATGAATATTATCCACTACAGACGATCTCACTGAATGTTTTCAAGGGTGAGTAACTTTCTCCCCACACAAACTCAAGCCTTCACTAAGCAACAGCATTCCTTCCCCTGCTCCATCCCCCCTCTCCCACACAGCTGAGCAGCCCCCGCAACCCCCACAAGCCCCCAACACTCCCCAGTCTCGCTCGCTGCCTTCCCCCTCACCCAGGCACGGTGTGACGGAGCCCCGCAGACCGGGCTGGCCCTGCAGCCTCGCAGGTCCCGCTTGTCCTGCCCTACCTCAGCCCTGTCCTGGCTGAACGGCCACCCATGAGGGCTTTGCCCCAGGGCACAGTTTGGCCCAGGTGCCCAGCTCAGGACGGGGGGCGGGTGCCCGTGTGCCTCCACTTGAGGTCAGTGGCCTCATTTGCTCTTTTGCAGAGCTGCACAAGATGGAGTTGGACAGCCTCTCTGTGCAGTGTCCCTACGGCAAGTTGGGGTACAGCACGGGGAGAAAAGCCTGGTGCCAAAGAGAAGGTCGGACTGGGTGTAAAGTCCTGGTGAGCACAGATCATTACCCTTCAACTCGGAGTAACAGCAAAGCCCTGGGAGACAGAGCCTTCATCCAGGACGACACCCAGAACAGGTCTGTCACCATCACCATGGAGAAGCTGCAGGTCGAGGACACCGGCGTGTACTGGTGTGCGCTCGATACATACCGTGCTCCCACCCGGATAATGGAGGTCAGGCTCTCTGTGTCCAAGAGTGAGTACCTACTGGCAGCCACGTGGGCCTGGTGGCACATTTCAGCTTCTCCTCCCTCCCGTCCCGCGCCACCCCACCGAGGAGCGCAGTGCTGCCCCTGCACACCTGACACCCATCTCTCCCTGCCTGTGTGTCTCTCGGCTGGACACAGTGGTGGCGGCCCAAGAGCCCTGTGGAGCCACGGCTCAGGCCTGGCCCATCGTGCCAGAGAGCTGCTCCCAGCAGAGACCCACGGGAGGTTCCCATCAGCTCCCACAAACGGGGCCCCTCCTCACGACTGCTTCCCCAGGGCCACGCCAGGGGCTCCAGGAGCACCTTCCCCACCTCAGCACCGGGCTCGCCCGCGCTGGGCACTGCTGGAGACCTCCCCCACTGCCCGCCACTGCTCTTGCTCTGGCCCCGCAACTGCCACCCGTCCCTGGTCCTTGCCTCCCAAACCCTGCAGCCTACGCGCCTGTCAGCGAGTGTTCCCTTGGGGAACCAGAGGAAGGGGACAGGACACCACCCAATTTGTGACTCCCCTCTGCACCAGTAAGCTGGGTCCAGTCCCCTTCTGCTGCTCATGTCTGCAAGTAGGAGGAGATCCAGGGAGCCTGCAGCCCACAGCGCGTGCTCCCCTGATGGGGAAGGGGTGCCGCTGCGGCTGCTTTGGGATCTCACCAAACGTGCTGGGTGTTTTCCAGGGTCCGAACAATACACAGCCAAGAAGCTGGGCACCGTCTCTGTCCACTGTCCATACAATGCATCAGCCTATGGGGCTGTGAGCAAAGCCTGGTGCAAAGAGGGAGCTGGGAAAACATGTACCGTACTGGTCAACACAAAAAAGAAATCCTCAGGGTACCGCATGCCACGCCAGCAAGGCAGAGTCACCATCCAGGACGACACCCAGAAGGGGATTGTCACCGTCACCATGGAGCAGCTGCAGGCAGAGGACTCTGGCGTGTACTGGTGTGCGCTTTATGAACCCTCTTATCTTTACGAACTCTCTCATCTTTATCAACAGTCTCACCTTTTCCGAATGGTGGAGGTTACGCTCAATGTTTCTGAGGGTGAGTACTGACCTGCAGGGAAACGTGATTGTTTGTGGATTCCAGACCCACTTTCATAGAATCATAGAATCGTTAGAGTTGGAAGGGACCTTCAAAGGTCATCTAGTCCAACCCCCCTGCAAGGAGCAGGGACATCCCTGACTAGGTCAGGTTGCTCAGAGCCTCATCCAGCCTGGCCTTGAACGTTTCCAGGGATGGGGCATCCACCACCTCTCTGGGCAACCTGTTCCAGTGTTCTATAACTCGCATTGTAAAAAATTTTTTCCTAATTTCTAATCTAAATCTACCCCCTCTATTTTAAAACCATTTTTTCCTCCTCTCTCCCTCTGCTAAGGCCTAAAGGAAGTCTCCGAGCCTGAACGCGGACGACAGTTGTCAACGCCTCGTCTGGTTTTCCCTGCACTTTAAATCACTTCAGCCGTGCCTGTAGAGCCATTGCTGTGACCACACCACCTCAGCAGCTGCACACCTGACTGCCCACACTGTTTTGCTCTCTCTCCTGTCACTGACAAAGGTCAATCCTTTCTCTGAATGTATTTTCCTTGCAGGTGAAACACCAAACAGCTCTCCTGCTTCTCCACTGACCCCCTCTACCTTCACTGAAACTGCTACCAGTAGTGAGGATGAAACAAAACAAAACAGGTGAGCTGGCCCTTGCTGCCAGGGGAAAGGGGCACCACAAGCCACTCTGGACACCAGAGGGTAGGAACGGGCCGGTTCTGCCTTCTCTTGCCCTAGGCGACAAAAGAATCCTCTTCCTTTATCAGCACCCAAGTAAGAGGGGATTTGCTAATCTAACTGGTCTCACAGATGCAAAACAACCAAAGTGTGAAGGAGAAGCTGCGATGTTATGGGGGGCAAAGGAGAAACATTTCTCAGACTACAAAGTAGCGAGCCGAAAAGAATACAAAGATTGTGATTTCACCACACATGGCAAAAGGAATGCACATGGTACAAAGATCCTATCCCAGAAATAGTGCCAGATGGAGGATTTGGCTGAGTATCTCTGTACATCTTCCCAAGGTGAAAAAAAAAAGGAGAAAAAACAAAACTAAAAATTTGAAATGCAACAAATTTAAACTGGAAAGAGAAAAATCTCTTGATCCTTACTGGGAACCTGGGCCTCTGAAACTGGAGGATCTGTAGCTCTTTAGCTTTACTTACGTTGTAGCTAATATCTCCTTCCATCCTCCTTGCATCGTGATACCATAGAGCAACAATTCTTCACACGTCTCACATTCTGTGTAAAAATCTCTGCCCTTTTTTCCTTTCTCTGTCTTCTGCATTGACATGAACCGTTAAATCTGCTCCTTTCAGGTTTCTCTGCGAGGAAGATACCACAAAAGCATCCTACACCATCCAAACTCCCCCTGGTTTGGAGAGCTAAGTCTTTCATAATGCTAAAATGTAGAACGATGCTTGGGACAGATTTACCTTCCTTTTTAAATTCATTTGGAGTGTCCCTTAAATATCAGTTCCTGCTCAACTCCCCTTATAGACGAAGAAATCCTTAGCCTTCTTTGAGAACCCCTCCATCTCTCTGCATCAATTCTGCTGCTCTTATGGGTGGTTTTGATTTGTTTTGGTTTGGGTTTTTTCTATATTTTTTTCTTTTTTTTTTTTCTAGATGGCAGCTCATCCTTTGGCTTGCCATTGGTATCATGACCAGCAAGACCGTGGTAATAGTGATCCTAGTGTTCCTCACAAGAAGGACGAAGAGGAATTCCACAGTGAAGGCATGTAGATGATAGTAAGCAGCAAAATCACAGTGCAAAACAAGAAGTCATCTCCAGAGGGGGAACCTCCTGCCTGGTAGGGATGCAAGTCGTGTGGGCTTTCAGCCAAAAACACAGCAAGCCCCTTCACAACCAAAGCTTCTCCACTGGGGCAAGCTCACGTAGTTGAATCCCATTCAGAGAAGCACTGAAATAGAGTAAGACAGGACACAGACACCAATAGATATACAGAGATGCTGCCCTTGAGCACACTGATTAGAAAAAAGAGAAGGAAGAGAAGGATGAAGAGGCCTGGGGGGAAAAAAATGCTGTGCTATATAGAGACAGGTTTCCCCTCTTTTTCCTTAATTTCTCTTTAATTTCTCAAAAGCAACTCCTCCCGCTCCACCACGCTTGGCTGGTAGGGCTGACACATCACATCACTTTATACCCCAACCTAGTTTAAATCCCACGCCGTCTAAACGCAGGCAAGGTATTAGCTTCCCCCTCTGCTGCTCAGCACCCACCACTCTGGTGTGAATTTCCCTCCCAGTATTACTCAAAAGGAAACCTTTTGCTTAAGAGAAGAAACCTCTCCCATAGCCTAAATACCTCCAAATATATAAAGCCTCCCTTTCATAAGGCTCAGGGGGCAGTTTGTACCACCAGCTTCCCCGGTTCCTGGAAGTTCCTATAATTCTGCAAGGCACAGTGAGTGTCTTCCCCATTAGGAAACTTTAGCCTTCTGTTTCCCTTGCCGGACTGAAGTACAAACACATCCAGGCCAACAGACATTGCATTAAAGACTTTTCCCTCTTCCTGTTCAGGGCAGGAGATACAGGGAGAGCGGAAGGTTCTGAGAAGAGCTCACCCTGTGCCAAAAGCATCTCTATCACCCAGGTTGAAGAAGTCTCTCCCAGCAAGCCTGAGCACAAGCTACCACCTGCTGCCAACGCTGCGGGCCTCACCTGACGCCAGCCCTTAAACATCTTCCTGCATGTAATACCGCAAAGTCAAAAGAGACTTTAAGAGAGGGGAAAAGCAGCTTCCTATTGCCTCGATTACTGCCCTCCTTCCTCCTCCTCTTTCTATTCTTTGCATCTCCAGCCCAGCCAGCAGCCTCACCTCCTCATCTCCTTTTGACCAGCCGAGGAGACAGGCAGGCTGGGAGGATCCCATGGGCAGCGTGCGCAGCTGGGAGCTGCCCTCGCAGCCTGGCTGGACTCTGCCAGCAGCACCCCAGTATTGCCAGGTCCCAGCTGGGAGCAGCCATGCTAGGGCAACAGGGCAGGGTCTCATCCCGGAGCAGCCGCACTTCCCACAGAGAACAGCAAACCGCCTGACAGGCACCCGCACCAGGGCTCTGCAAGGTTGGCCTGGGACAAATAAAATGTGCAAAAGCCCAACGGTTCTGCTCTGGTTTTCCCAGCTGGGCACTCTGGAGGCAGGCACTCTGAGGGCTCTGCGCACGACACAGCACGGGGCACAAAGGGACTGGCTGGGCTGGTGCAGATCTGGGATCCCAAACACGCGGCCCATGGGAGGGTCCATGCAGACACAGCCCTGGACTCACCGCCACGCTGGCTTTGAGGACACTTTCCAGCAAGGGCCTGGGCAGAGGACACCTTGGGAGCCCAGAGAGAAGGGCTAGGCCAGAGCAAAGGACCCGCTCCATCTCCCACGGCTCGGGACAGCCAGAGGAGTGCCCCACTGCCACTGGTGTGAGGGCAGAGGGTGACAACGGCCAGGGGAGAGCAGCAAAGGGCCTTTGCCATCAGGATGGGCCCAGCTCTGCTCTCAGCCACTTCCCCAAATGCACTCTGAAATTATCTTCATATCACTCTTCTTGCATAACGTGGTGAAGGATTTCCGTGGGAAAGCAAGACCTCAGGCACTTCCTCCAGCAGCGTCACTGCGATGTGGGAGGGTGCACAAGGCAGACATTTTTGAAAGGGACGCGTTGGGCAGCCCCCAGCAATGCCCATTCCCTGGGCCTGAGGAACGGCCATGCCGCTGAGAGCCCTCCTCCTGCTGCCGCTCTGCTTCCCAGGTAAGAGAAGGGCTGGGCCTGCCTCAGGCTTCCCACGCACCCCGCGCACTGGGACCCCCGTCCCCACCTCCCGCTGCTGCAGTGGCGGGGAACCCTGACACTGGCCGGTCTGGGAGCTGGGCAACTCACCGCAGGGACGGGGAGGGAACGGGCACCCTCAGGTTCCACCAGTGCTCATCTGGCTCCTCCAGGCTCCTGGACAAACCGCCCTGGGAACACAGAGCTGCGGCCTCCAAAGCAGCCCCAGCGCTTCCCCCAGTCCCCACTTCCCATCCCACTGCCCGGCCCCGCTCGGCTGCTCCGACTGCAGTCCTGGGTCAGGACAGAGCCGTGCGGGGGCACCCGCCTGCCTCCCCTGCCATCCCAGCAGGAAGCACAAAGCTTTTGGCATGTGGCAGGTTGGGGAATCGAGGCAGGACGGTCACTTGCTCCTTGTTCCCCTCCCCAAAGCCTTGTTTGTTTCTTGGTGCCCGACCCACACGGGGCCGTGTGTGCAGAGCGCTCTGCAGCATCTGCCTGGCACAGACAGGCTCTAGGCAGAGCTGCCCCTGACGGGCCTCGCTCCTCTCCCCGACTCTCTGCCTCTCCCACAGCAATCGCTGTCTTTGCACCAGCTCTTCCCCAGGATCTCAGGGCCAATGGATAAACCCTTCGGAGCAGGGACTGCCTATCTGGAGCTGTCTGGACAGACCTTCACACAGCGTAGCCTCACGCCCCTGAGCCACTGGGCATCCTCCAAGGATGCGGCACGCAAGAGCTGCCGGCTGCTGGAGGCAGGCTCAGGCCCACGGTACCCCGGCTCCTTCCCCCTGTCCCATCCTCACATTCCCTACAGGCGGCCTCCCAGCTCCTGAGGGGCGGCTGAGCACCACCACTCCCATCCCCTGCCTGCGGAGGGGGTGGTCTCCGTTTTGCCTGGGCTGCTGGGGCAGCTCCAGACCCTGCGCCACGCACGGCTGCGTTCACGCTGGAAGGTCCAACGCACCTGCACGGCTGTGGGTTTTAAATCAAACACACTGGGGTCTGAATCACACTTGTGGTCCCAGCTCAAACACTGCCCACAGAAATCCACCTTCCATTTCCAAGCAGGTGCACTTAGCAGGGGGAATGGATTCTCCCTTTTCAGAGCCCCTCCAGACACAAGTGCCCACGGCCTGCCGGAACTCCGCTAGAGGCAGAGTTTCCCCATGTCCATCGGGAGCCCATCAGCAGCCCTGCATCAGCTCCCCTCTCCCTCTCCATCTGATATTTACAGGTCTCCAAGCCCAAACACCTCATGCTGAGGAGGAACGACTGGAAGGAAGCTCTCTCTCCATCGAGTGTCCTTACACAGCATATACTTACTACCACTACCAGAAAGCTTGGTGCCGCCTCAGAGAAGGACGATGGGAGCTCTTGGTGGAGACCAACCCAACGCAATACTCACACACAACACGGGCCTCAAAGGGGAAAGTTACAATAGAGGACAACCCGAGACGTGGCACCCTGTCCATCACCATGACCAATCTCCAGACAGAGGACTCGGGCACATACTCCTGTGCTCTCCGTTCTCCTTATGAATATTATCCACTACAGACGATCTCACTGAATGTTTTCAAGGGTGAGTAACTTTCTCCCCACACAAACTCAAGCCTTCACTAAAAGCAACAGCATTCCTTCCCCTGCTCCATCCCCCCTCTCCCACACAGCTGAGCAGCCCCCGCAACCCCCACAAGCCCCCAACACTCCCCAGTCTTGCTCGCTGCCTTCCCCCTCACCCAGGCACGGTGTGACGGAGCCCCGCAGACCGGGCTGGCCCTGCAGCCTCGCAGGTCCCGCTTGTCCTGCCCTACCTCAGCCCTGTCCTGGCTGAACGGCCACCCATGAGGGCTTTGCCCCAGGGCACAGTTTGGCCCAGGTGCCCAGCTCAGGACGGGGGGCGGGTGCCCGTGTGCCTCCACTTGAGGTCAGTGGCCTCATTTGCTCTTTTGCAGAGCTGCACAAGATGGAGTTGGACAGCCTCTCTGTGCAGTGTCCCTACGGCAAGTTGGGGTACAGCACGGGGAGAAAAGCCTGGTGCCAAAGAGAAGGTCGGACTGGGTGTAAAGTCCTGGTGAGCACAGATCATTACCCTTCAACTCGGAGTAACAGCAAAGCCCTGGGAGACAGAGCCTTCATCCAGGACGACACCCAGAACAGGTCTGTCACCATCACCATGGAGAAGCTGCAGGTCGAGGACACCGGCGTGTACTGGTGTGCGCTCGATACATACCGTGCTCCCACCCGGATAATGGAGGTCAGGCTCTCTGTGTCCAAGAGTGAGTACCTACTGGCAGCCACGTGGGCCTGGTGGCACATTTCAGCTTCTCCTCCCTCCCGTCCCGCGCCACCCCACCGAGGAGCGCAGTGCTGCCCCTGCACACCTGACACCCATCTCTCCCTGCCTGTGTGTCTCTCGGCTGGACACAGTGGCGGTGGCCCAAGAGCCCTGTGGAGCCACGGCTCAGGCCTGGCCCATCGTGCCAGAGAGCTGCTCCCAGCAGAGACCCACGGGAGGTTCCCATCAGCTCCCACAAACGGGGCCCCTCCTCACGACTGCTTCCCCAGGGCCACGCCAGGGGCTCCAGGAGCACCTTCCCCACCTCAGCACTGGGCTCGCCCGCGCTGGGCACTGCTGGAGACCTCCCCCACTGCCCGCCACTGCTCTTGCTCTGGCCCCGCAACTGCCACCCGTCCCCGGTCCTTGCCTCCCAAACCCTGCAGCCTACGCGCCTGTCAGCGAGTGTTCCCTTGGGGAACCAGAGGAAGGGGACAGGACACCACCCAATTTGTGACTCCCCTCTGCACCAGTAAGCTGGGTCCAGTCCCCTTCTGCTGCTCATGTCTGCAAGTAGGAGGAGATCCAGGGAGCCTGCAGCCCACAGCGCGTGCTCCCCTGATGGGGAAGGGGTGCCGCTGCGGCTGCTTTGGGATCTCACCAAACGTGCTGGGTGTTTTCCAGGGACCGAACAATACACAGCCAAGAAGCTGGGCAACGTCTCTGTCCACTGTCCATACAATGCATCAGCCTATGGGGCTGTGAGCAAAGCCTGGTGCAAAAAGGGAGCTGGGAAAACATGTACCGTACTGGTCAACACAAAAAAGAAATCCTCAGGGTACCGCATGCCACGCCAGCAAGGCAGAGTCACCATCCAGGACGACACCCAGAAGGGGATTGTCACCGTCACCATGGAGCAGCTGCAGGCAGAGGACTCTGGCGTGTACTGGTGTGCGCTTTATGAACCCTCTTATCTTTATGAACTCTCTCATCTTTATCAACAGTCTCACCTTTTCCGAATGGTGGAGGTTATGCTCAATGTTTCTGAGGGTGAGTACTGACCTGCAGGGAAATGTGATTGTTTGTGGATTCCAGACCCACTTTCCTCCTCTCTCCCTCTGCTAAGGCCTAAAGAAAGTCTCCGAGCCTGAACGCGGACGAGAGTTGTCAACGCCTCGTCTGGTTTCCCCTGCACTTTAAATCACTTCAGCCGTGCCTGTAGAGCCATTGCTGTGACCACACCACCTCAGCAGCTGCACACCTGACTGCCCACACTGTTTTGCTCTCTCTCCTGTCACTGACAAAGGTCAATCCTTTCTCTGAATGTATTTTCCTTGCAGGTGAAACACCAAACAGCTCTCCTGCTTCTCCACTGACCCCCTCTACCTTCACTGAAACTGCTACCAGTAGTGAGGATGAAACAAAACAAAACAGGTGAGCTGGCCCTTGCTGCCAGGGGAAAGGGGCACCACAAGCCACTCTGGACACCAGAGGGTAGGAACGGGCCGGTTCTGCCTTCTCTTGCCCTAGGCGACAAAAGAATCCTCTTCCTTTATCAGCACCCAAGTAAGAGGGGATTTGCTAATCTAACTGGTCTCACAGATGCAAAACAACTTGAGAAAGTCCTTCACCAAAGTGTGAAGGAGAAGCTGCGATGTTATGGGGGGCAAAGGAGAAACATTTCTCAGACTACAAAGTAGCAAGCCAAAAAGAATAGGAAAACTGTGATTTCTTTGTTCTCCTGACTTCAGCTCAAGTGTAAAGAACTTCATCCTACTTTCTGGGGTCCTGGGCATCCTGTTCATCCTGGCACTTACCAGCTTGATAACACTAGGCGTCAGACATCGCAAGCAGCTGAAGAGAAGAGGTACGTGGGGACTGGCGATGCCTCGTGTTCTACTCTGTACTAAACAGGCCCTTCTCCAGCCATCACTCTTCCACTCCAGAAGAGCTTATTCCAAACTCATACTGCCCCAGTGAAGATAAGGCAGGTGCAGCCTGGGAAGTCCCAAGGCAGGCTCCTTGCTGTGATCTCCTCTCACAGTAAGTCAAACCCATGTTCCTCCAGACTGCACAGGACACCTCCTAACGTGTTAGAGGAGCAGTAAAGTGAGTGCAGCATGTTCAGCACACTCAAGGTAGATGAGTTCCACTGGCACACCCGTCGCTTCTATCACTGGGCAATCCCACAGCACTTCCCCAAACATCTGAAGCATAGGCAATGCCCAGGCATTTCATGGACTTCTCTACTTCTAAAACCTCTGATTTTGGCTCATTTCAAAGGTAACAGACAAGCAGAGAACACCTATGACAAACCAGACGACATAGCACAGGTAAGGAAAACAAAAGATCTCCCATTTGGTACCAGAATCCCTTACCAAATAGCCTGTGAGGAGCTGTCTGACCTATCTGATGAGGAGCTTGGTGCTCATTTTGGTTGTGAGAAGGAGAGGAAATAGTATTTAATGTGACCAGGGAGAGGAATATTCCTAGCTGGAGAGAGAGGAGGGTAATTAATGCAAGGAAACTCCAGTAGGAAAAAAACTCAGGAGCAAATTCTAGTAATCTCTGAGAAATTACTCAGAAACTAGACTCTGAGGTTAGATGATGAGGTTGTAACCTGTATCAAAGAGTGGTGATGAGGGAAAGAGTTTTCTGTTCTTCACCCTCTGTCGTGACTGAAGGTAAGTTTTTACATGGCTTCTCCTTTCCTCCTGGGAAAATCTTGTTCTTTTGATAACAGCTATGGCCTGGCACAGAATCACACTGACAAGCGTCTTTCCTTTCTTTTCACAGCTTGACAGCACTGAAAGAATGGAAAGTCCTGAGGATGACAGCAAAGACCTAAAATACGTTACCCTGAACTTTAATTCCCAACTCAGCTCTGAGGATCCTCTCTACTGTAATGTTGAACCACGTCAGGCTCCCAGGAAACCCAAAGATGAAAATGTGGACTATGCCATCATTGCACTCAAGCCGTTACCGATGGATGGTCAAAGATGAAGCACAGAATCCCCAAACAATCCAGAAATGGGAGAAAAGAACTGGAATACAAAGTGGGAATGGGGAGTACAAGTTGTGTGGATGGACACTGGGAAAGATCTAAGTTTTTGCTGCCATGTGTATATATCCTATCCATTTTAAGACCTTCCTCCTAGTGGAGGCCAGTAGAAAATTTTGCTACAATTGTGCAGATTCTCTTGGGTCAGACAGAGGTGCTGGGTAATTCTCGCATCTGCTTTCTTCAATCCCATTAAAAAGCAGACTCTTTTGGAGAGGCAGGTGTGGAGGACTGATCTTTTGAAAAAGCGCAGTATTCATCTGGACACTGATGGTTTTGGTATTTCAACTATGTTCACTGGTAGAAACTCTATCCCACTCCCAAGAGTTCAGCTACTGTGGCCAAGCAAACTCACTTCAGTGCTGTGGGGATAAAGCTCTAACCTTGCTGTGACTGGGTTCGCTTGCCGCGTGATGGGTGGGGGATATGAGCACTGCATTACAGGAATAAGCAGAACCAGCATCTACCTGAAGGCAAACAGATTGGGGGTGTATTACAGCATGATGATCTGCTGCATGGCAAACTTTGCAAACTGAGGATTGTGCTGTATGCATATGAGCACCAGAAGGTCTTGCAGCAACAAAACAACAGCAGTGCATGTAAGTAATACGTACACTTTTTGAGACTTAATGCAAATTCCCCTATGACCTAAATTTATCAGTCTGCTTAGGTAAGAGGTAAGATGGTACGAGGCTTTCAGACTAAAGCTAAATGTTTAGCTTTAGATCAAGAAATAGAGCATGCACGCTGGAGTTTGGGGTAGGAGGGCATGAAGGTGATGTCACTTCTGAGTGCACGTACAAGCATCCTTTTACGCAGTGCAAAGTGGTGTAGGATGGATTCAGCGCGGCTGCTGTGGCTTACGCTAGCAACACTACACCCTCTAGAGAGCTCAATTATTTCCAAGCTTGAGGGCTGGATTTGCTCTCAGGGTCATCCACAGCCACGATATATTTCTGTAGCCTTTGAGCCTGTACATTGAAGCAGCAGCTGAAATCTGAAGTTACAGGCACGGCTTCCCATGTTTAGCTTGCGCAGACTGCCTCATCTTTTCACCGCTTCCCAATCAAAGGCCCTTACTTTGTTCCACAACTTATGGCTGGCCTGCTGTCTTATATCCTCTGTTCCCCACAAACTCACAAACTGGCTGTTTAAACCAAGGCACCGTGGAATCAAGACAAGCAGGGAGAAGAAAAAGTGAGTATTTCTGGAGAAAGGAAAGAAGGGAACAACATGCGGCTCTGCACTAGAGGAGTGGACAGGGCACGTGGGACATTTCTGAACAGAATTTGCCTTGCTGTGCTAACTGCAAAGACGAGCCCTGCGACAGATGTGAGGAAGGTCTGTACAGACAGGAGCACAGAGCAAGAAACCGGCAGGCTATGCAAAGAAGTTGCAGGAAGTATGACACAGGCAACAGAGGAAGAAGTATGGACATAAGAGGGCTGGCCTCACATCAGCTGATGTAACAGAAGTGACATGATGGTAAGTAAGAGTGGATTGTTTACAGATATAAATGTCCAAGTAAGTCAGACACACAATATATTTACGGATCTCCAGTGCAGCTATGATGCAGGCTGGCAATTTCCAAGAGCTGCCACAGTAACACTAGACTGGCTGGGACCTCATCAAACCCTGCTATCCTGAATAATCACACCAAACGTGTTTTTCCAATGCACTTGGGCTCTCACCTTCATTGAGGCTTCTCACCTTTGCATCTCTTCAGGAATCACTGTCCAGCTAGCCACAGATGTAGCTCTGTTCTTTTGCAGCACTCTGCTGTACTTTAAACAGCTCTTCCCAGCCTACTCACCAGTACAGCTGGTTCTTTGGAAGTTCTTTGGAAGACCAATACAAACCAGCATGCCTGCTTCCAGCGCTTTCTATTTTTTTGGCTACAACACAGAAAGCAAGCTTTTGCGGCTTCTTCTAAAGTCACAGGAGACCAGAAATGTATATGCAGTTTCACGGGAGAGCTCACCAAGGCCTTAGAAAGCGAAACCATTACTTCACTTTCTCTGCTGGAAATTCTCCAAATAACACATTTGCTGCCTTTATTCGGCAGTCATGTGGTGAGCAATATGAAAAGAGTTTGCTGAGGCTCAGCTCAATTTCTCCAGAAGACCAGAAATCCTGGCACTTTATTTGGCCACACCAAGCTTTGCAGACAGGTGGCAAATTAAAGGGGCCTGAACCACTCCTTAGACACAAGCCAGTCACATCCAAGAGGCTTCTCTTCCTATAGCTGCAGCAGGAAAGCTCATGCATTTTTTAAGGTTTTCAGAGTTGACATGTTTAACTTGAAATGATAGAAAGAAAAATAATATGATTCTGGAAATGGTTCGTTCAGCCCAAGATCTCTTAACTGTCTGCTATTCATGCAGTCAGTTACTCCGGGTCAAACAGTGGAAGAGTAATAGCAAAAAAACAATTGAGTGGAAGAGAGCCATTTTCAGGGAGACAGTTGCTTCTGATCAAAGAGAATCCAGATTTGCGCTCACTGGAGTAAGAGTGAACAAAAACTGCAATCAGTAAGCCTCACAGAGATTTTTTGGATACTGTAAGGTACCATTTTCTTAAACACTTATTAGAGGAAAGAAAAAGAAGGCACATTTATGAAAGGATAGACCTACAGGTTTATCTGCCTGTTAAGAAGCACATAAGCACACAAGTTAAGAAGTCAGGGTCTATTGGTACATGCATGGAAAATCTCCTAGTAAATAAATTTCAAAAAGAAAAAATAGTAACCCATCCACAGCCTACCAGTTTGCTAACACTACAGGAGGTTCCCTTAACTGCAGCCCTGAACTGCACCAGTATGGCACTGACGGGCTCTGAATCATGTCCCCCATCCCTTGATCTTATGTCCTTTCTGCTAGGAACAAAATAAAGACGTCTGTCTTGCTCATCTGAAGCACCACGCACCTTCACCCAGCACAGTGTTCTTGTCTTCCTTGCCTCAGTTATATGTTAAATAGGAATGCTTCATGCCCAGGCTCTTCTAAACCTCCTTTCTCCTGCAGATAACCCCCAAGATTATGTCCTTGCCCTCCCTTCGCCCTGACTGAGCTACCTGCAGAGTTTCGCTAAGAGCTGCCCTTTCCCTTTTTGCTTTCCAGAAATTCACCCCCTGCAAAGCTTGCATGCAAAGCCTGCTCTGGCAGACAGGCACCACCGCTGAGCTCAGAGGGACTGCCAGTACCATGGTTTTAGGCCATCACATGATGCTCTCTTTCAGGCTGTCTCGACTAAATTGTGGCTGTAAGTGGGCAATGCTGATGCCTGAATTTTCAGCCCACGAGAGAAATGCCCGTCCCTGGTGAATTGCTCAATATGTAGGATGAAAAAGATGCCAAGTTCCTGTGCTCACTCATTCTGGCAGAGCAAGGAGAGGGGAGAAGCAAGCTGCTCTTGGGCAAGAGCCTTTTTCACTCTTCTCCAGACTCCTCTCTTTTCTCTTTCTCTGCTCAGCTGACATGGAAAAGCCCGTGCACGTCATCTTCTTGGTCTTCTTATCAGGTAAGAAAGCCTACGTGGCCTCGGGTTTCGGTTAACAGATAGGGTAAAGGACTGGTGCAAAACTTAGTCTCTGCCTGCACCTTGTATGAGATTACTGATAATGCTGCAGGAAAAGACTGCACAGGTCTTGAACACAGTAGCATTTTCCAGATGGAAAGGCATCTTTGTTGTAGCATGTGGTTCTTTGGAAGACCAATACAAACAGTTATTATGGATAAAGAGTCTTACTGCCTGTCTACACACTGCAAGGTCTAATGCAATGCCAGCAGAAGCAATGTGGAGCATTGCACTGTGTTCTGCCCTCTACTCTTCCTCCCCGGTTATACTGCAGGGATGTCAGACTCCTTCCCTAGCGTTTGCTCTTTTCCCTTCCTTTAACAAAGGGCCGGTGATGATCCAAGTGCTCGGCTTTTGTCACAGGGATCCTTTTGAGTCAGAAAAGGAAACACTGCTGACAGAAGTCTTGTGTGCCTTCTCGGAGTGAAATGTGAAATTGCAAAATGCTATTTGTTTGCACTTGTAGGGCTCTGAATGTATATTTCAGCAGCTAGTATTTAAGAGGAGGAAAATAAAGCTCAATGAAGGGCACAGGTCTGAAATCTTGGGCACTTGACTATTTTCAGCTTGGAAAGCAATGTTCATCTGAAATGAGAAACAAGGCACAGGAGCCAGCCGGTATTCCCAGCGGACAGCCTTCTGCCTCCAGCTAAACTTTGGAGATCCCAGATACCTGCAGCAGTACACAGAAAGGCAACAGGTTCAGGCTTTGGGAGCACAGAAACCTGTCTCAAAAACCTGAATGAATCTGGAAAGAAGCCCACTATACTCTTTTCAGTAGCACACAGCAAGGGAGGAGGACCACAAATAGCAAATGATCTGTCAGCAGAATTAGTTGAAAAGATAATGACACCAAGTTTTCCACAGGGGCATCAACAAATCTTTAAATGCCATGATTCTGATCAAGAGATTTTTTGCAATGCTGTTTCTGTTTCAAACAAACCCAAAACCCTCAGGCTGTCCCGGAAACTGAAGGGGCAGAACTGTGGGCGAGGAGGCGTCCACAAGAGAAATAGGAGAAGGAGCTAAAATGTTTAGACATGCGGTGAGATAAGGGTTACAACTGAGTGGAGCAACATACCAGGATAAAGACTTGTATGTGTTGGATTCTTGGAGAGCACAGATCCATTTTAATGCCTTCTTGTAGTTAAGCCTGCAAGACCTTCCATTTTTTTAGATTACAATTCTCTCAGAATGGTTGAAATTATTTTAAGAAGTGTTATTAAAAGGCTCCGTCAGCACAAAGTGCTCACAACAGCCAATTTTTTAATTTACTTGTTTTATCATTACTTACGCTTTCACAGAAGGCACTAGCTCTTGCATTTTTTCACTAGAAATACAGGTTTCCACAAATACCACACCACACTTCTCTCTGGAAATATTAATAGCTCAGACTGTCCCTTCTGCCTTTGGCTACCATAAAGAGGAATGGAAACTAGAAATAAGGAACTAAGGCAAAAAAAAAAAAAAAAGGGCAAGCAGCTAAAGACTGGTTGTCAACATGATTAAAATTAGTAGAATATTAAAAGATAGGGTGAAAAAATTGCTAAAACCCTGGATTTAGAAATTAGGAGTGGGACTAAGAAGTAAACTCCTAAACAGCTAGCTGGACGCCGGTTTGTAGGTGTCACTTTGATTCTAGCATTTTCCAGGGCTGTGTTGCTTCTCTCTGGCTGTGTAAAAAGAAGGATAGGGATAAACTTCATGGGCATTTACTGCAAAGAACCATTTCTGCAGCGGAGGGTACTCTGAAGCCGAATCTGCATCTATGAACATACGTGGAAGGGCTGAGCACAAGGCCAAAACCTGAAGCAAGCTGCCTTGCTGCAGCTGTATGCAAGGGAGCAGGTTAGATGTTGCAAAGCAGGGGTGTTACAGCAAGACCAGTCTAACGAGAGTTAGACAGAATCAATTTGTCATTATTGGGTCAAGCTATGTTTTCATGATCTGCCTTGTAAAATGAGCTTTTAAAAACCAAGACAACTTGCCTGATGTCAACTCAATCTAGCTGAATGCCCAGCTTCATACTCCTCAGACCAAAGGAAAATGCAAGTTTATAATTAATCCCCTAATCATGCTGACAAACTGCTTCCCCTTACTGGGCAGGAACCCAGTGATTATAGGAAGTGTAATGTGGTTGAGCTCCAGACTGCAATCCAGAGCAGTCACTACAGGGCTAGAAGGGAAGGCAAGGACCAAAATTTCCTGAGCATCAGAATATCTGCAAATATTAATGGAGCAAATACCTCCTCCTTCCCCACAAGAACAGCTGCCTGGCAAGACATACCAGTCAGAGAGATCACTACAGACATATTTCAAGAAAGTCTGCACCAAGACTCTGAATCTGAGGACACTGCATCTTTCATGGGAAAAGCAGGGGACAGCCCTAGAGTTGAGAGCAGCCACCACTAGAGTTGTAAAAGAGGAAAACGATGTTTAGCATAAACATAGGGGTAAGGGATAGATACGAAAGAGACTTGGCTCACCACTTCCTCCTTCTCTCCAAGCATCCTGTGCTGCAGAGAATGTCACTGTGGTGTACGGAACGGAGGGGGGCACTATTACCATCAACTGCACCTATAACCCCTGGCAGCAGCGGTGGAGAGAGAAGAGCTGGTGCAAGCAGATCGAGGAGACCAAGTGCCAACATGTGGTGAGCGCCCGACGCTTCTGGCTGCCATTCCTAAAGAACAGGAATGGCAGCACCTCCATCAGTGACAATATCCAAGAAGGAGTCCTGACAGTGACCATGAAGCGACTCAAGAAGCAGGATGCTGGCTTGTACCAGTGCAAAACTGACTACCTGGGGGAAACAAATAGCTTAAGGAAGGTGCAAGTGGAAGTGCTGAGAGGTATGTCCTGGGGCCCTGAGTTTCATGAGTTCCTGAGTTCCCACTAAAATTTCTCGTGTCTGTGGATGCCGAGGCCTCACTTTAGTAAACATGTACTAAGAAGGCAGCGTGTTTCATTGCCTCTTTTTAGTTCCTGATTTACAGCAACGTGACCTCACTGTTACAGAACATCAAACACACGTCATCCCCTTACCACTACTCAGATTACCTTCTAGCACACAGCCCAGTGCCCAGTCTTACCTTGGTTATCTATGCCCAGCTGGGGCACCTGGTGTTGGTGACACCAACGAATATCACCCAGAAACATCTGCAGACTAAACTGTTCTGTTTCTGTCAGCAGCTGTCCTGGAGACCCAAGCGCCAGAGGAGCCTAGTGCTGTGCAGAGCATCTCCAGGTAAACCATAAAACTCCTCATGCCGTGTTCTCTAGTATTCCTATGACTAAGGCAGATTAACGTCAGCAACCTCACTTGAAGCCGAGAGGAATACCACCACAGGTATTCTCTACCTCTTCCTAATCCATGACAATTCTCAGAGCTGCTGGGTGGTTTCTAAACAGCAGCTTTATCCTAATCCAGAAAATGCAGTGCTTCAGTGCCAAGCAAAACAACTCCTGTAGATAATAATTTATCTGTATGCGAGATCCTGCAGTTAAAACCTATTAGAGTTGTTCCAACCTCCCAGGCTCTGTTGTGCACAGGCAGGGACTGCCTGTCGCAGGAGATGTTACCATAGAATCATAGAATGGTTGGGGTTGGAAGGGATCATCCTCACATTGTGTACTAGAAGAGTTTCTTTAAAGGCTGAACGATCCCCTTCATGGCTAAGCTTTATTGTTGTATTTATGGTTCCCCACAGCATCCCTCCTGAAGCTGATTTCACTGTCTTCTACACCATTGTTGGATTCCTGGTTACTAAGTTCATGGTGGCTGTGCTGATCTTTATAATTGGCAACAGCAGGAAGAACAGAGAAACAGAGCAGGAGAACCCAAACCTGAATGAGCAGCAGGTCCTGCCTTCCGCTGGTGACCTTGCACATCATGGAATCAGCCGCTCCTGGGAGAGCACTGCTTAGAGCTAAACCAAAGGGAATCCACAGGGAAATGAGCATCAAGCATTTGCAGGCAAAGCTTTGCCACCTGCTGTTAAGAAAAGGATCGCCTATTAAACACAGGTATCAATGAACCTGTCACTCCTGTTATCATCTACCACCTCTTTTCATTGGCGCTGACCAACATTTTCCAGTACAACCGAACTGAACAGATGCTGCCAGTAACACCTGAACCTAGTGGAAGAGGCTGGGATCGAGGGCCAGGGGGAAAGGAGGAATATGAAGTCTTTCTATCAAGAGATGCAGCACAGACTTATCGACGTGCAGAGATGCTTCCCCAGGCACGGTAAAGGTGAGAGAGCTCGGCTCAGCTTTCCCCCAGCTCACTGCTCAGCCATTAAAAAAAAAAAACAAACACAAACTTCGCTGCTCTCTACAGCTACTGGCAAATGCTTTGTTTTAAATGAAACTACAGATACACTAGTGAACACAAACAGAACTTCAGGTAACACATCTCAACGACCATGTGTTAAGCAATTCACAAACACATCCACATAAAGTAAAAATGGAAAGACATAGCTCTGTCTCACATCTCCAAGAAACTTCTCCTGATTCACTGAACATCAGTGTTAAAGAACTCATCGCTTTTTTCAAGGTGTCCTACCTAGCTTGACAAAATGCTCAAACGCTTCCCCCAGAAGCATTAAATCAGAATCAGATGGTTTGTATTGAAAGCTAATATTATTATTTTTCTAGAAATCAGTTTTCTAACTGAGATTTCGCTCTTTAGAGAGTGAAGTTTTTGACACACTTCTAGTAATGCAATGTTCTGCTGTTATCTCCAGTCACTGCCAGGAGCTGCACCACATCACCAGTCAGAGTTATTCTAGACACTCATCCCCACTATCATTCCACCAGCGTCTGAACTGAGACCTATCAACTTCATGTCATCTCAGAGCAGTGCCACACGAGAGATTCTGTCTTTCCAAGGTGACGAAGACTAGCTCCCAAAGATCGCCTCAGACAGCGCACACCCTTGGTGAACAGTCACTGTGGAACAACATAAGGAACTGCAGAACATATAGGAAAGGGACTTGAAGTCTACACGCTGTTCTGCTTCCTCATTTCTCAACTGATTTTGCGAACAAAGAATGAACTCACTCTCTGTATTTCTCCCTGTATTTTTTCTACCCTCTCATGTTCCTCATGATGTTCCCAACATGTGATCATTGTTCATCACTCCCCTACGTGAAGCTGCATTTAGCTCTCCCAGGAAGATCCCAGACCCGAGAGCATTCACATTTCTTTTCCTTGCACAGCCTGTAAAGCTAAATAAAATCAAACTAATGATCTGACTTAGTGTGGATTCATGAGAAAGGGCTGCAGCACACCAGATCACAATACATCACCCAGGGAAGGGGTAACACTTTGGACACGCTGCTGTGTTTATAATGTACAGAAATGCTCTGAGCCAGCTGGGCAGACTGGCACATCCAGCCAGCTCCATTTAGCACCATGCAGAAACAGCCTCTCAGATCCCAAAACCAGATCAGGATATGCCTGGTTGTGCTCTGTCTAAACTGATTTCCTCTATTTCCGGAGGGTGAATTAGCCCGTACACAGTTGCACACCACTGAAGCTGTACTAATACAAACCTAGCTTCAGTATTTCTGGATGGTACTGCGGTGCCCAGCTAGATGTGCTACAAAACAAGGGAATCGCAGCTCTAACCAGGAGATCAGGGTCCTAGTTCCAGCTCCATCCTGTTGAGAGACCTCAGGCAGGGCCATCCGCTGCCTCTGTTGATGCCAGGGGACACAGTGCTGGTTCTCCACCACTGTACAAGGGCTTTGGGAACAAGGGACATGAAACTCGGCTCTAAGTGCAAAGCAGCAGTAAGTACGAATGCATTCAACTGGAAGCTGCTCTGTAGGATGTTAAGGTGGCATTAGGGATTGAAAACACTTATTTCATTTCCAGCCTGATTGCTAAACATGGCTATCTAGACAACAATATATCTAAAGCGAAAAAGCAGCCAGTAAACAGTATGCAGCCTTCCCACCCAAGGAGTAATGTTAAGATTGTGGTTAAAAGATATTCTCAGCAATTCCAAACTGGCATCATCACTCTAGGCAGCAAACAATTTCAAGTGACAGAGCAAGTTAGCTTGCTCTGCAACAGAGAATTTCTCAGTGACAACGAAGATCTGGGATACATTTTTTTCCTCTATGCCCTAAGTCACTTTCTGCTTCAGGATGGGGAGTTTTCCAGCCCTGCTGCTCTTGCTGGCAGTACCAGGTAAGGCTCAGAGACTCTTCATTTCTCCTAGGAAGAGGATGCTGTCTGTGTTGCATGCATTGCACACTGTTACTTGCTTGAGCAATTTTTATCCAGGCCATCTACAGCCAGGCACAAAGTGAGATTCCCAAAAGTCAATGAGGGGAGGAAGAGCTCAGCCTGGTATTTGCTTATTTTAATTATACAAGCTTTTGAGTTCTTATTTTTGTTTACAGTAGTTCTGTATTTTGTCCAGAAACTGAACTTCATGGTGGGACATCTGGCACTCTTTGCCCTTCTGAGACCTTTCTCTCCACTACTGCAAAGGTCTCAGTCTGAAATTACTCAGTATATGGTCAGGTATTGTTATAGACAGGCTAGCTGCTGTTTGCTTTCTTCCTGCAAATAAATACTGAGTCCACAGACCTTGTTTGATCTCTGCCATGCAGAGCCATTGGCTCTGTGTCCACCACTCGTGGGGTTTATAAAGCACACAGTATCACGCATCCTACAGTGGGTGCGTAGCATCTGCTCAAGCCAGCAGACTAAAGCTAGCTGTCTGTTGTTGATCGTCTGACATCTTGTTGCAAAGCAGACACAAGGTAACTTGGTGATTTGACTAAGTAACTTCTGCACATTTTTGTTTATAGTACTCAGAAAAATAAATGTAGTAACAAATACATAATGTCGATAATCAACTGGCCGTCAGTCTTCAGTAACATCACCAAAGGTTCTCACCAAAGGACAACTTTGCTAGTTGCAATCGCCCTAAATATTCAGTGTGTTAACTGTCGCTGCACCTTTCTACCCAGTTCCTTAAATATGAGGAAGTAGTTTTGTGTAAGACAAGTTTTCTAAACTTCTCTGAGCACACATTCCCTTTTTCCATGCATCCCCTCCCTCTTCCTCAATTTCATGATAAGAAGAGAAAATATTTATGGCTGTAGATGAACTAAGACCAATATTCATATGCAAAAAATGCTGAATTTCTTTTTAACTTCTCATTCTTCATGGTTTCTCAGAAGGACGGAAGAAACAAAGCAAGCAGAAATGTCAGATAGGGAAGTGAACGATAGTACAATATACACTTTCACAAGGCACCAACCTCAGCCGAAGCCGGAAGATGTTATGTATGTCAACATTCAGCCTTCAGCAAAGGTCTTCTTCACATTCAAGACCCACCAGGCAATTCAGTTTCCTCAGGGCCTGTAGAATATGCCACTGTTATCTTCAGAGCCACCACTCCACATTCTGGAACTGAAAAAAGAAAAACAGGTCCACATAAACAAAGCGGCACAAAGCCTTGGGATTATTTGCATAATTCCGCTGAACTGCACTTAGAAGCAACCCATTTGTAACCAGTTGCTGAGGCTGGATAGGTATGGGGTGAGAGGCAGAAAGCAGCTGAAAGGAGGAGGCATATGGATGCACGAACCCTCCCTGAAAAAGAACTGCACTTTTCTAATAGTACAGCATCACAGTTCAGCTATTGGGAAGCAAATCTAGTGGACGGCTATGGTATATTTGCTTTTTCCAAACTGCTCTATTTTTAAACTACAGACAACCATAAACCCAAATGCAGGAAACTGGTACTCTCTGGCAGCAACTGATACAGTGCTGCAGTCAACAAAGGGCTGTGAGATATTGGAACATGATACTTCCTTCTAGGTTTTCAACTTCAACCGCTCACTTAAACACTCACATATAAAACATTAATTATTGCGCGCTCTGATAAGATCCCAGTCAGCAAAGCGGTAAAGAATCTGCTTTATTTTAAACATATGAGTTGTTTCGCGGACTTCAGAGAGACAAGTAATGCACCTGACATGTGCATTCATTTTCAACAAGGGTCTTGTTGAAAAATATTTGTCTCATTTACACTCAGAGTTATTTATTTATTTATTTTTACAAATAAATAACTTTGTATTTCCTTGCTGTTGGTGTTTGTTGTTTATTAATGCCACACCCATGCTATAGTACAAATCTAGCTTGACTTTATTATAATTACACACACTTTGATCAACCTACTGAATCTTGTTATCATGGTGATACATGCAAACATCCATTAGGGATTATGGATAAATCCTAGAATTAATTCGACTGAGATTTTAATCTTAATTCCATGAGTGGGGCCTGAGGATGCTAAATATGATATAAAAATGGCTTTAATTTCATGGTAGAAGATTGCAAGAACACTCTAACTTAGCTACTGGGAGGCACGGGGGGGAAAGGAATGTGAAAAGGCAGAGAAGACATCCACGAATCGTATGAACTCCACTCTGCCCGAGTGCTTGTACAATTCTGAGAGGGGGAGAGAAGGAGGAAATTCTGTTGACTGGTCTGATGCGGCTACATGATAGAAGGCTTTTTGCCATTAGATCTGAGATTATTTTGTCCCTCTAATGCAAATTCTCTGAAAATAAAGCTAGAAAAAAGTCCCTAATAATAGCTAAAGAAACCAATTTCTGGCTTCCTGAAAAGGCTTGCGGGATTGCAATCTCCTCTTCCTATCCCAACTTCCCATTTTCTGTTCTTGCATACTGTAAAATTTGCCATATGCCTAAGAAGCCAGGGAGATTTGAGATGAAAAGGATAATCTTTTCTTAGCCACAATGTAAACCTCCAGTTCTGCTCCATGTCCTGAAAGACCCACAGAAAGTAAAACTGGAAAGTAAACTGAATTTTGAATACACCACAAACTACAGAGACCAAGGTATCTCCTGCTTGACAAAACGAAGTTGACTCATTCATACCTTTTCTCTTCCTCCGGACGTCACTGAAACATGAGAACGTTTTTGGAACAAATGATTGTGTCTAACTCCTCCAAGTACAAAGAATCAGCAAAGTGTTGTTGCATGAGGAACCTAAAGAAAGAGAAAACCCAGCTTACCAACATTATTCGCTTTAAATTAGCGGTACAAAATTTTAACCATGCTGTGCACTTCAGAATATCTGTTCAATTGTTCTCAACTTCCAGCCTAACTTCTCTCCCATGCCTAGCAATTGCAAAATATTGATTACCACAAAGGAAAACTAAGCAATAAAGGACAAGATCCTGGCAACCGTGACTAGCCCAAGATTAGCAGACAGAAAAACTTCTCTCCAAAGTGAGGAATTGCTTTAAATTAGTCTTCTCCTGTTCTTGTTAGCGAACTGAAAAGAATTTCAAATTAAGAATAAAGAAAAAAGCTGTAAAAATCAGTATCTGAGTGGCTTTGTAATCAGATAACCTATTATGTGCTGAGGGCATTCCCTCCAGGCCTACAACGCCTGCTTACTCCCTTGGGTCACTGCCCTTCCTCCTCTTCTGCATTCATGAATCTTCAGCTGTGAGGTCCTTAAGGATTTATTCTGCTCTATTTGCCAACAATCACACTTCCAGAACTTCTGCATTTCATCATGATTTCATCCAGCAATGCAGTGACAGAAAACCAGGCCAGCTTTCTTCAGGGCCCACTCTGACTGCCAGCCTGCGGGGGGCTCTGCAGCACATAACTGTCTGAATCAGGAGGACAGATCCTGAACATTCCGCAGGAAAAAGGCACCTTCAGAAGATACTCCCAAACAGCAGGACCCAACTGGATGCTCTGAACTGCCTGCTGGAGGAACTTCTCTCCTATCTCACCTATGGGGACACCATCCCTCTAATTTAGACACTTAACAGTGGCAGTATGGCTATGCCCCATTGTAACTGGCGTTAGAAGCCACGGATGTTTTACGGATAATGTAAAGATGTCACTCACAGTTGGTTCACTTGGAAAACACCATTAAGGCATCCACTGCAGGAGAAAGGGACACAATAGCGTTTGGGGTAAAACTCACCTTCTTTGCTCTGTTTGTGCCAGTCAGTGGTATTCATGCATGCTTTCAATCTCTGGTAGCAGAGATGCTTTTGCATCAGTGAGGGCAAAACCAGGCCCCCAAAACTGCAGTAGTGCCGGCTGTTCTTTCAAGAACATAGCATATAGCTACCTGTGAAGTTCAGTGTATTCCTTTGAAAAAGGTGCACATCCCAAGGACACAGGGAAAAAAAAAATGGGGAGAACATAATGATTTGCTTTTTTATATGGCTAGTTTTAACTGAAGAGCTTTGCAAATCGTAAACATACATAGGAACTGTTTCAGCAATACCTGACAAACTGCAACATACAACTACTTGGTACCACACAGATTGCCTAACAGTGCAGGACCTCAGCCTTGATAAAAAGTATTTACATTATCATAGTGAACGTTACAATAGTTACAACACTGCTGAGAAATCCTGAGCAGCACACGCGGAAAAAAACCCAGCATGTCTGAGAGGGATTAGCAGCCAGACACAGAAACCGACCGACTATCTCTTAAATCTTTCAAAGCCTGCCCAATCCTCTTAAGAGGAAAACTTCCTTTTGTGCCAAAATACAAGAAATAAGCTCTTTCTAAGGGTGTCTGTTCAGTCATATTTGGCCAAAAAAGATAATAACATGACACTTGGGAATTTGGTGACAAGAGGAAACTGCCTTCCTGGAAGGTAACCAATAATATAAAGGAGTGAATGTCTTAGAAAGAAGAGCATTTGGGTAACATGGATTGTCATCTCTTACACTTAAGCAGCCCCGCACAGATTCCATTGCTGTACCCATAGGGCAGCTTCCATATAATCCATGGAGTCTTCTACATGGCCTCTCAGGGATAATTACTGAATGCAATGAATCCTGCAGCAAGCACACAGAGACTGAAATGCCACCGAGGCATGCTGAGCATTATACCCACAGACATCCACGAACTGGCTGGCTATGGATGGGACATAATGTGACTACTAGGCATATCTCCCTTAATGACTAGAATGACATTTTTTCTTTCAAACAACAATTGCTGTGCATCCTCTTTCCTCCCAGCCCAGACTCACCATGTTACCCACACTCGAAGGACTCACAAAAGCAACACTGGCCAGCTCGAAGCAGCCATCCTTCCCTCCTTCAGCTCAGCAAGGCCATTTCACAACTCCTGGAGGGTCACAGCAGCTTCCCTGGGCTCAGAGCTGAGAGGCAAGGCCTCCTTCCATCCTTCCTGCAGCCCGTCCTCAAACAATCTAGCTCCTGCATGCAGACCACCCTGCCGCCGCCATCTTCAGGCACCACCTCAGCCTGTGAGGAAGAGCACAAGGCAAAATGGAGGCCCTCTTCACCAGCCAATCAGAGGTGTCCCAGAGCAACATCCATCCAATGAGCACCGATGGCGGGAAAACCCAGCTTCCTTCAGCCAATCAGCTTCCAGCACTCACCAGCAGCCAGGCCCCAAGGGCAGGGAGAACAGTGCCCTCAGGGAGGAAAATGGCGGCACAGGGATGGTGGGGAAGACAAACACCAAGATGTCTGGGCCCTTCCCCGCAGGGCAGAAGAGCAGCAGGCACACACAGCCATCCCCCAGGGTGGAGGCACAGCTGACCCCTCCTCCTCTCTGCTTTCATGGGGAGCAGGAAAGCTGTATAAAGTACTAAAACTGCCACTGCTGCCACTGGACTGAAAAGAGTCTCTGAAAAACAGAGCCAAAGCTTGTTCTCAGTTTATAAATTTTTATTAGCTGGATAGTGTACACAGTACTTACAATTGCATCTATTAAAGACCAAAATACACTTGAAAAAATGCATCATATAAAAAAAATTATAAACTTTTAACTATATACAAACTTTGCCTTACATTACGTTAATCTCAGAACCCTCCTACACCCATTCACAAAGAAAAGATTTTCTTTCTCCCCCCCCTCTTTTTAACATGCAAGGCCTTAAAGCCATTTAGCATCACTTGAGGACCATTTTCCACATCCCATTCTTTACACTCATATAATACTGGTTTTTGATCGGTTCGCTGCTCCAGTGCTCTCTGGGTCAACTGCCCATGTTTCTCGTTCTCCCCGAGCCTCTTCTTTCATCTTCATCCACTCTTTTACGCACTCTCAATGTGGAGTTTTTGCTCAAGTGTAGCCAATCCACAAAGAATTTTCATTTAATTGCTACAGAGGTTTGAACTTGATGATGTCTCCAATTTAATAAGTTTACCCAGGAAAAGAAAGCAGACTTTTTTTTTGGTAACATGGTGTTGACCAATAACTCCAATCTCATCAAGCAAACACTACTTTTAGAACTGAATACACATAACCCAAAGCAAATGAAAAATAATGACAGTTGCACTCAGGCTTTCACACCACTATTTAAAGTATTAACGAGAAGACTTCCTATATAACACAAATCCATAGGTCTTAATACACATTCTACAACAACAGAGAACCTATATATGAAGGGCCTATTGGGGAAAAAAGTTCTAGCTGTTTTGAAGTTCACAAGTTCTTTAAAAGAAGTAATTATTCATTAAAAAAAAAAAATACCTATGTCAGAGCAATAATCTTGCTTCCCTAACTTCCAACTCTCAGAGGGGGTTCTCCAGAAATTAGCCATCAGTTGAAGAGCAGAAACATTACGGAGAGGCTGTTTTACTCCAGCAGAGAAATATTCCTCCAGTACCTGAATACTCCACTGACAAAATGTACAGATGATATAAAAAAAAATATTTACAATAATGCTGCAAATTCACCTAAAGCAAATATTTTGTGATTCCTTCACTAAAAGAGAGCTACATATCTCCTGAAATGGATGACCTCACAAGAAATGCTAGGTGAGGATTTCATAGTTGCCAACTCAAGAAAATAAGCACCATGCTCTAATTGGCCAGGTATTTTAAGGCGGAAGCAACCAAAGGCACCAAAGATGCCGTCAACGCAATGGAGGTAAACAAATGCCTTTTGAATCATCAAAAAAAAAATCCTAATGTAAGATTTGTGAGCAGAGCATTAGGTTACCAACATAATTTAAGACAAAATCGAAAGAAAAAGATGTATTTGCTCATCAAGAACCAGGCTATCTCCTCTCCCAGCTGCAGGTGTCACTGCGTGTCCAACAGCCCTTTCTCAGCTTCAGTTCACCGTGTCAGCTGTGGTAAGGGTAAGAACATGTAACAAAAAATTCAGAAAGAAAATGAACAGAACTCCATTTAGAAAATCCACTGCCTAACTACAAATACCAAGTTCTGTAACTCCACAGATGGCTGACCTAAACATTGTCATCCCTAATATTTAGACAAGCATGCTCTTCCTCCAAGATTGCCTGCTGGCAATGTAGAATCTTAACATTTCTCCACATTTCTGCTCCCTCCTCTTGTGTTCCTTCCCATCTTCTCATACTCTTAGGTCTAGTATTTTTCTCTTTTATCCCAAGTAAATAGAATTGTCAAGGCTCTGTCTTTTTGTATCCTCCAGTCTTCTACAACTTGCTAATTTGTCCTCCATTTTGCATTTAGTCATAAGCTTTCAGTAAATGGGAAAAACAAAAGAGAGAGATAATATGGGGTTTGTTTTTTGAGTTTCATTTACTTTTTTTGTCACCTGAAAACAGACTTCACTGAATTTAAACCACTCTCCTGTCCTTGGATGCTTTCCTCAAAAACACCTCACCCTCTGCTATTTTACCTATTCAGGTTCACAATCACCTCCCCCACTGACAATGCCTGGCTATGTTTGCAATCCCATGCTTAACTGCCCTGATGCAGTTTTATGTTTTACAGAACACAAAAAAATGGAAAAGATGGGACTATAGCATGTAGGTGATACACAGAGAGCCTGTAAAACTTTAATTTAAGATGGGAAGAGACAGGCATGGAAAGATGCAAGTATCACCTGTTAACATGCTTACGAAATACATGTTCCATCACCAAATTTCAAATTAGTAAAAATGAAGCAAGCTTAAAATCTGTAATGGGCTGTGGAATTAAAGAGAAAGACATGTTTTGTTGAGATACCAGCCAGAACCCAACTATAGGTCATGAAAAAATCCTTTTTAAAAAATGTAAGTATTCCTCCATTAAGTGCCACTTTTTTTTTTTTAAAATTTAAAGAGGATAATCCATAAAAAGCCTGAAAGGTTCATCAGTATCTGCCTTCATTTGTTCAATAGTCCTTCAGTCACATCAGGATGAGCTGGATTGAGTTGCCCTATGCTTCTGCTGTCGTGAAACAATCCCTCACTGTGTAGAATGAGAGAATAGTGGAATTGATTTAGAACAGACATCAAGAAACACTGTCACAAAGATGGTGAAGTGCTATCACTCGGAGGTTGCAGATTTTATCTCTTTTGGAGGAACCATGCACTGGACTGGCATGTTAGAAGGAAGCATATAAAAAAAAAAATCCTTTGGAAGAGATTCACTTAGAAGTTTTAATCCTTTTTATACTAGCATCCACTGTTCTTCCAAAGCATCAACTACTGGCAATAAACATACCAAAAAACCACCAAGTGATCGCTTTTACTAATTAAATCCTTATCCCCACATCACCCTCTCCCCTCTTACTTCTTGGAACAGATACACAATATATCAAGACCTGTAATCATTATGAAATATCTCTATCATTGCGCTGGATGGTGGAACTTTTCCCAGAGAAGAGCTTGCGGTTTCCGTATTTCACAGGGTGGAACTTGAAAGAACCCCCTTTGGTTTCTGCCAGTTTCAGAAGTGCAGATGCAACAACAGGGAACAGTTCAGTTGACAGTAAGTCCAAAGGTGTAAGAAGTGGGATGTAAGTACCAAGTCTCTGCTAGGAAAACAAAGGACTGTGGTGTAGCCACATCAGTGCTGGTTGCTATAAACTGTAATTATGTCTCTGTACAGAAGGGCCGTCAGTCCAAGAGCTCTTTGCTGGCCCTGCTTCAGCATGCCAGAGTTATTGCTGATCACTGAGTCTGTGGCACACTCACCCATGGCCAATCTTAATGCAAGAGATGTTTAAAAGGAAAAACAAAACAAAACAAAAAAGGCATGAGCAGTCAGACTCTGAAATCCCTGTGCTGGATCAGAAGAGTATAGCAAGACAGTTGTTAAGTTTCTGTTTGTTGAGTCAGTTAAAATCTCGACCACATACGGAAAAAGTGGTGCTTGTTCTGTAGAAAAGGACAGGCTGTGATATGGCGATTGTCCCACTGAAAGACTCGCTTGATACACTGGAAAGGTAGGACAGACTTGCAGAAGGGACGGGAATTCTATTCAGTTATTTTTTTTTTCTTTAAGCAGTGGTTAGGAGACTCTGATCATCTGTGTCATTGCTTCTTCATTGGCCTGAGCTGGATCCTACAGATACAAAATACATAGCATGTTTTAACTTCAGCATTTTTCCATAACGGCAAAGAGAATCACACACAACTATCAAGAAGAGATACTCCTGCCCCTGCCCTTGATCCCTAAACATGACATCTTTTTCCTAGATTTTACAAGCCAGTGTAAGAGAATGGGATATATAAATCTGAATAGTTCCTAGTAGTGTCTTGTTTCCGGTAACAGCGAATACCTAGTACTCGTCTAGTATTTGGAAATGCTTCCACTCCACTAAAGTCACAGGACTGCTTTAAAGCACTGATCAACACCAGAATTTGCTAATCCTACTCTACTGTGTCCCTTACTTCGCAAACCTGTCTTGCACTTTTTACATAAATCAATATGCAGGTAAGGATCAGATATTCACATTTTTTACTTTTCCATCAGATGTAAGATAAAGTGTCTTTACCTTTAATTCACGTCCTAAAAAAAATACAAAATACTTCCAGTATGCAACCAGAAATGCTGCAAAGACTGTTTCTTAGGACAAATACAAGCATTCTCTGTTTGTGCAACAAAATGAATACATTTCTATTACTATTACTATAATTTAATTACTCAAAGCAAATAGACATTTGCTCTCTACAAGAAGCAAGACAGAAGGTTTCTTTACAATGCCCGAAACATAAATTCAAAGGCAGGGAGGGACAAATGTCAGCAGCCCAGCCAAAAAAAGAGCAAACAAAACAGTACAAAGACACCTCTGAAGGGTATTCTGAACTGAAAGTGGCAGTTGTCCAAAGAATAGACAAAATTCTTACCTGCATATGAGGACTGTCTTTTTCCTTTGGTGAGAAGAAACGTCCACCTTCTCCCCGCTTCCTGGCCATGGCATGACGATGCCGAGATTCATGCAAATATTTCTGCAACAGTATGAAGGAGGTAATGAGATCAGCCTACTATTTCTAGTTCTGTACTTTCACAAGGGGAAAACTGACCGCTAGAAAAGCCTACCCAGTCTCCATCCTTCCTTCTTCCCCAAAGAAAAAATGTTTAGAGTAAAAGCCCATTTGCAATACATCCTCACACATATTCAACAATTAAAAGCATGCAAAGGAAGCAGGACTGCCACTAAGGGACTTTAAAAAAAAAAAATTGCCCTGAGTAGCTTATGAACAGTAACAAAAAAACTGAAGAATGCTAAGATTTCAGGCCTCATTTTCCAGCACAAGTGGTTTTCTGTGCCTTTCTCACAGAGCAACCCTCTCTTAGATCAGAGTTATATTCTCACCCTTCTTTCTTTGGGAATTTTTCCCTCCGCTTCAAGCTTAGCACGTGCCTGCCTCCTCTTAAGGATCCGGTGATACTGCTTGGCATTTACATAGAGGGGCTCTTCTTCCAGCATTTCTGCTCCAGGCAAAGGTATTCTCTGGATAGCTGGTACTGAGCCAGCCCCAGGTACCATCTGTACAGAGAAGAATATGTTTTTAGTACTCATAGCTCAGGACACAAAGTGAATGCAAAAAACTGATTTAAAAACAAATGTTAAAATGGAAAGTATTTGGTTTTTGTTCAGGTAACACACCTCCTGAAAGGAGCAATCAAGTTGTTCTCAAACTGCAGAACAAATTCAAACAAATCAATTACGCATCAGTGATGCTTGGTTTTTTTTCCTGATTATGGTAAAATTTCAATACAATATATAATTCTATGACCACATCACTGCTTGTTTTAAAATTAAACATACAGGACATGCCCATTGGTTCCTTTTTTTTTTCAGCTATCACTTATTTAATTTGTATGATAATTTCAGAGCATTTCTTAAGGAAATACTACTTGTAGAGCTGCTGACATCTAGTGGGGATGAACAATAACATTCACATTAAAAGGCATCACACTACAAAGAAATAAGAATTGAATCAGAGAAATGAATACTAAGGGATCCTCAAGAAAAGTAACAGTTGATTCAATCTTTTTAAGCCTCTTATCAGTTAACAAATTATTTGGAATTTCAGTTTCTAGATTTCTGAATCCAATAATCTGCTGTGGGAAAAAGAATACATAGGTTGCAATAGGACATAGGCCATTGAAACTAAAAATTTCCACTGTTTAAACTTTAAACTACTGGTAGCTACTGAGAAGACTGACCATATTAAGGTGACACGAATCTCAGACAACAGTTTGTGTACAGACATCTTAAACCTCAACCTTTAAAAATATCACTGGAAAGTTAAATACATACCATAACCATTCCACCTGAATTGACAACATTTCCAGCAACTGGCAGTGTCACCGTGACAGTTCCTTGTCCACTACTGGTTGTATTGGTGTTGGCTCCCGTTTGGACAATTTGCGCTCCAGCCAAACTGGCTGCTGGAATGGTGATCATGCCTGTAACAGGGACTGTAACTTTAAGAAAATAAAACATAAAAGAAAAAAAAAGAACCAAACCAAAAACACGCACACAAAAAGAAGGGAACACCATTAGTCCCACTTCTGTTTCTTACTCATTCATCCTTCCATAACATGCAAAGAGATTTAGCAAAGCCTTGCAAGTTATTAACTAAATTCTATCATCTTGTCTTCATACTTCCATCTTTGCATTTGTATCTGCACAGTAATCCCAGTGTCAGATAAGAGATCATGTACTGTAACGTGTAAAAGCAAACTTAAGTCTTTCTATTCTAATAGCCCTTGCCGAACAAAAGAGCCATTTTTTTGTTTTTCTGGGGAAAGAACCGCCGACTGAATTCCTGTATAATAACATAAACACCTCTCCCATTCACTACACCAACAACTCGTATCACAGCACTCACAGCACTACTAGCATTGCAACTCAGCGTTTGCTTTGACAATAATTACACAGCAATAAAAACCTATCAAAGATGTATTAAGAAGTCCCGATTCTTTCCCCACCAAAGCTCATACCTTGTTGGAGAATGGTTCCATCAGCATTAACTGGCTGATAGACTATGGTCTGCCCTTCAGCTGCTTGTGCTACCTGTTGTCCTTGCACTGCTATTTGTTGCTGGGTCTAAAAAAAACAAAGAACACAGCACCTTTACAAATTGCTTCTTTTTCAAATGTTCCAATCCCTGAATTAACACATGGTGCTTAAGGTGTTTCAGGCATCTATTTCTTTTGCTTTATTACTCGCATCAAGAAATAGGATGGAGCACAAATCAACAGAACCGTAGATAAAATGCCTAAAGCACACAGAACTACTTTTTCTAACAGTGTAGTATTTAGTATTGCAAGAAACAAGCTACAGGTTTCCTGTCTCACTATATATATATATGTTAAAGGAATAACTATTCTGATCAGAAATTTAATTTTGGTCCTAAACAAAAGAACCAGCAGAAAACTCAGGTATGACTGCTTCACAAAATGGCGCAAGTATGAAATTAGCTTTTCAAATTTCAACAAATAGACAAAAACAACCACAAACCAATAAAATACAGAAACACAATGGATAAAAACATGCAATCTAGTCATTCTGCCCCAGAGTTATGTACGAAAACATTACAAAAATACAAATTTCATTCTCAAGTTCTCCTCAATATTAATAATTCCTCCTTTTTTTTTTTTCCCTTTTTTACTTAACCACATCTTAAATAATTTGTCAAGTTTCTCTTCCTATTCCTCTCAAGAAAACCCTTTCATGCTGGTGCAGTTACCTGTGTCTGGCCAGCAGTAACTGCAGTCTGGGGCTGCTGTATAATGATCTGCTGGGTCTGGCCCTGCTGCCCCTGTACCTGCACAGCCTGCCCACCTTGAATCTGAATCTGACCTGGCTGGACCAACTGAATCTGTGGAAGAAAGAGTCAGAAAGGAACATTAACTATGCCTCTTATTTCTCCCTCCTTGGCCTCAGCATTACCAAATCATCTCTGAGGATGATTTTCTGTTGTAAAGAAAAAGAAAGCACTGATTCTTCTCTTTTTCCACTTTAAAATGAAGAGTTTGAATTTATTCCTCCCTGTGACACAACAGTCACAACCATACAGAACAGAGGAAACATATTACGCTGGTGCCATTACGCCCTAGCAGTTCTGCACTGCTTACACAATAAAACGGTCAAAAGAAATAAATTATTCACATGAAACTAGGAATAATACTCAGGTGAAAGAAAAAAAAAAAAAAAAAAGAGGACCAAGATTTAAGATATCTGTAGAGCGTTAATTGTCCAGCATACAAAAGTCCTCCTGGATAGATACAAAAGTTGTTTTCAGCTTTGCAGAGAAGTCTGTCCACCAATGAGGAGTATTTCTTAGATTAAAAGAGAGGAACTGTAATATGGTTTGAAGCTTGTGCTTTAAAACCCAGTTAAGGATTTTTCTCCAACAATCAGACTGTAAAGAACCTAACACAAAATATATGGGCTTTCAAGAAAAGAAATTTTAAATAAACACTAAATAAACCTCTCAAAACACCAAGAGATCATGTGCCTTCCTGGACTGTGCTGAACTTGATTCTTAAATCCCATTCTCCAATCACTAGAACACTTCCTTTATGCCACTGTTACAGTTCTTCCCTTTGCTTCTGAGTAACACAGTTTGAGAACCTGTTTAAATTTAAAAGCTATATTTCAAACAAATATTTCAAAATAATCGCTTCTAATAAAATCCATCTTCTATATCTTCTTCAGTATTACCTTCTGTGCAGTGGAAACGTTCACATTCACTTCCAGCCATCATATTAGATGAACTCAGGTATAAATTATTTTCAAGAAGCTTTCTTAAAAAAAAAAATTTAAAAAAAATCCTCTTTCTGAGACATAAATTGACTGAGCACTAGCTCACCAACTACACTGCAGGAGCCAGTTAAAATAAAAATAAGAAAAAAACAAATTATCCAAACCAACTCCAGTTGTATTTTAATAGACTTCATTTAAAAGGTTCTGCACCATCCCATAAAATACAACAATCAAACACAAAAAGAATTTTCATTGCATTCCTAACATGCAGCTCACTGCCAGATCCATAGCTGGAGATCAACCATTTTGCCCAGTTTATTTTAAGAGTGCTGAGGTAAACGTGCTATCTGACACGGCAAGAACTCTCTGCAATTTATCATAAACAAAATTAGAGTTATCTCACCTGCTGCAGTCCCTGTGTTCCAGAAACCGGGACTTGCATGATTGTCTGGCCCTGACCCCCCGGCACAGCCTGCACCATGATCGGCTGGCCAGTCGATGTGATCAGCTGACCTCCGCTTACTTGTACCATTAGTGGTTGACCTTGGACCTAGGAAACGGGAGAGAAAACAAACAGAACAATGAAAAAATCTGGTGACGTGCAGCCAGAAACTGAAGTGGCTACCACATGAAGCTAAATGCTTACCTATTTTAATGTAGTGACCAGAGAAACTGAGCAACAGCCACTAACCTGGGTTCCTAATCAGCATCAAATATCTTTAGTTCCTAAAACTTCTTCCATGGTGTGCTACTGGATTTAGTACTTTATCTTTTTCTGTTGCAGTCTAACCAAAACTTCCAAGTCCAATTGCAATAAAGGATGAAAAGCATGGCTAAGTTTTCCAGACACAATAACTACCTTCATGCACAGCCCAAAAGCAAAGCGTAGTAAAAGAAATGTCATTATCCACATCACTATTACTAATCTTTAATTGGGGCTCCTAATGAGAAAGCTTTAAATAAGCTATTCTGACAGCGAGGTTCTGAGGTAGTCTCCAATTACATGCTTACAACATTTTGATTTCCTAACTGATACATAGCATGTGATGTTCTTGGAGAACCTTTTCATGGTTATCAAGTGAAATTATAAATGTAACAACACAAAATGTAGTTCCGTGAGGAAGAGTGAAAGAAAATAAGGAGCAGCCACTTCTTGACCCAACGAGGCTTACAGTGGATTTATAAATTCAGCCTAAGAGTCTCTGGACTCTTGGACCAGGTATGTCTCTGGTCACTAGGAAAAAGGTCAATGAAGAGAAAAGCGAGGGGAAAACCTCTCTGTTTAAATACCCTCACACGCTAAGTCTACAACCCCCCTAAAATATATATTCGAAAATACCATAACTCCACAGCTTAAATGTGAAATGAGATTTATGAACTAGATAATCACTCTTCACCATGCTTTGAGTTGTTTAGAAACAAGAGCAACAGAACATGGTAAAAAGTCACTGAGTTCTTGGGTTTTCTACCTGTAAACGTCAAGAATACGCAATACTGAATGCTCAGTCTTCAACCTCTGTAGAACACCAGACTAAACATCAGTACAGGTAGTTCAGCATGTGCTGAAAACCTAAAAAAAAAGCTTCACTTTGCATAGTTCAAATAACTTAGTGAATTGTATGCTAATACATCTACAGAAACAACCACAATTGCACCTCGGTGTTCAACACCCCACATAGAATATGGTGACTTTACAGGTCACCTAATACCCTCACAACACAGCGCTGTTCCTCAGCCTTGTAACTGTCACATACGGATCCCTAACAAAAATCAGTAGTACTTGTTTTGAATTACAACACAGAGAGAGATAAGCATGCTCACATCAGGCACAGAGAAGCACAGTCAGCAGTACAATATTCAATAAGCAGGAAGAAAAACGATACATTCCAGGATTCTTGTTAATGTATTAGAGCAAGCCAAAAAAAAAAAAAGCAGAGGGGACACATGACAACCAGGAGGCCACAGTGACCCAAGTAATTCAAGTCAACCAGTTTTTCATATTTTAACTCTGAACATAAAAAATGCTGTGTTCAACTTTACACCTGGCAAGACCATTCTAGCATCTTGGAACTCTCCTCCTCTGAAGAATTAAAAACCAAACAAACTCAAAACGCTGAGTGAACAATGCTAAACTGCTGCAGACATCCAGGGTTTATCAGCTCCTTCAAAAGCCTCCTACATGAGCTAATGAAATGAAATTTGCAGGACAAAAAATACTTCATACTGAAACAAATCAGGGTTTGAAATAACCTTCCATTTCCTTCCAATTTGTGATGTATTTACTGTGAGGATACATACTTCTCCTGGGTTTCCCTGTGTTGTTCACATGTAAGTAAGAAGTCAGAACTCTCAGTCCCACAGAGGCCAATATTGTCCCCACGTGCCCTTTTTAAAAGTCTCACTCTTCAAGCTGGTGGGTCATCCACCACCTCTCTGTCTGTCTTTCAGGTAGTGAAGACACAGAACTACTCACGGTGGATATCAGAAATGTAATCTTGAAACTACAGGAAATCTTTGTGTTTTATCTCTCGACTGTTACTTCCTCATCTTGGCGTTTTTTCCTTTGAAGTCCCATTTCAACCACTATTCACTTTCAGAATTACAGCAGCAGGAATTCATGAATGCACCAGGGCTTCTGGCATGCACCTGAGATCCAATGAAAAGCTATAATCCCGTGGAAAACCCTACAACTAGCATAAAGCAGAGATACTACCGCTAAGAATTTTTCCTGTTCCTATTTCAAACCCTGGAAAAAACACAGCATTAGATATGTGGCGACGGTGAGAGTCATGCAGTGCTCACAAACACAATTAGAGAGATCACCACTACCTGGAGGGTCTGGACTTGCTGGCCTGAGGCGGATGCCACCTGGGCCTCAGTCTGCAACTGGACAGCAGTGACACCACCCTGCTGCTGGGAATAGGAACAGGAATAGCTTGAAACATGGAAATGCACAACTCTGACAAGAGACAACGACACTGCTGGAAGAGGGTGAATTTAAAATTCATACACACTGCTCTTGGAACATAAGAAATGTGAATACTTTTAGCAAACCTAACAATGGAATACCAACAAAACTGCATATGATACTGATAGGCTCCAGTATCCCAAACAAAAACCACTTACAAAGAACACAAGAGATTATTTTGCAGAATTTAAAAGCTCAGCTTTGTTGGTTTAGTCTGCTACCTTTCTGCTTAATGTTTCCTTTCACTGCCCAGGGTGAAGAGGTTCCAGATTTTTCTCAGACTTGTTAGTTACAATAAAGGCCATAAATTCCTTTCTGCAGCGCAGATGACTACAGTCTAAGCTTCATCTGTGTCAGTCCTGCCTCAATGTCTTCCCACTGCTGACCTTGAAGGACAATCTTGAGAGGCTGCAAGAGCAGTTAAATCTTAAAGCCTTTTCTATCTTTAGCCTCTTTGGTAAGAGTCCTAAAATAATCTGTGTTAACTGCGTTAGCATTTTGGGAGATGAAGGACATCTCTCTACTGAAAGCTGTACTACAACAGGCCTATTAAAAAAAAATATTTTAGGAAAATATTTAATGTCAAATACAACACAGGCTTTAAGAGCATGTACTAAAAATGATACAAGCCAAGCTATGTTTTTATCTCCTTTTTATCTACAAACTGTCAAAAAAGTGAAATAAATTTTTGGTTATCTGTTGGAAGCAGGTATTTTTGATAATTCTTAACATGTAATTTTTAACCTCAAGTACAATCTCGTTCTTAGTGAAAAAGCCAACTTCAACTAATGGAAGAAGCTGGTCCCTGCTATTGAACCCTCAAACAGGCTGATGACAAAGCGAAGCGTATCTCACTGAAAACATAATCCAGTGGCTCATTCAGTGGCAGGACAAACTAAGAAACTGCTCTTGCCTTGAACTAGAAGAAACGTAAAGATGCAACAAAAATTCAGCAGCAGCACAGCTCATCTGAAAATGCATTACTATATCTGAACGGGTGAAGCTTAACAACAGCAAAAATCTGTAAGCCCTTAAAAAAAAAAAACCACCATAGCCCTACTCATCTGCACATTATAACGTGGATTAGAAATTTCTTTCTAGAATGGATGAACTCATCCAAAGCTACACATTTTGTTGCAATTCCTGTACTGTGTTTCACTTTGATCCACCTGCAGTTCTAAAACAAAGGATCTCAAGAATTACTTCTTTCGAGAAAGCTGGAGAAGACCTCTACAGACTTGAACAAAACCCATTTCAATTTTGGAGGGAATCTATATTATTCCTTGGAGATAGTTAACTGTTTGGATTAATATTCTGTTTCCTCTGTTTTCAGAGAGGATTTGTTACTTTCCTCATGTCACTACCAGTTTGCAAACACTCTACTACAGTGAAATTTGGTAACCTGTATGCTTGCAATTTTATTAGTTTAATTTTATAAGTATTTTTTAAAAAAAACATATTTAGGCTGACTTCAAGTAAAGTCAGATCACTGACCACTGATGGGGTGACAAAAGTCACAGAAACACACATACACACAGTCTCAAGAAGCACCTTGCTGGTTCTGTGAAACTCTGAGAAGTACAAACAGATTTGTAACTCAGCGCTGGCAATGCCAGCTCACCCGTTATCACTCTCCTTACCTGCTGCTGAATCTGGCCAGCCTGCACAACGATCTGCTCTGTGGAACTGTTACTATTCGCAGCGTACTGCTCCATAGCGCTTCAGTTCCAATAGGGTAAAAGGCACACCTCAGTCTGTGTATCTGGCGAGACAAGTGTAAAAAGCACGTGATTATTGTCCCAAGGTTTGAAGATTGGTATTATCTTACAGTAGCTGAAAAGCAAACCATCTGCCGACACGGAGGTCAGAATCACACAGTGAGAGCCGCTGTTTAATCAAGGACCTACCTCTTTCATAATGTCGCCTTACTTTGAGTAACAAAACTCAAATATTCATTTCAAAAACACACAACTTGACTGAGAAGCAACAAGTATCTCAATGTCACGTCTGCCGTCACCTTCAGTGAATCAAACAGTAGCTATGAACCTGTTTCTCCTCCTGTTTTACCCCTCAAGGCTGTGTACTCTGGGCTACAGGCGGTTGCCTACACTGCATATTGGTGGGCGAGAGGGGTGTTATCACTAAAAAAACCTCACAAAATGCAAAGTTTAGGTGTAAAACCAAATTACATTTCAATAATTCAACTAAGCTAAGCGAAACTGTCCTTCCTTCCCCATAACCCTCCTCCCTCAGTACTCGCTCCTCATATTTCTTTCTTCTCTTCCTGTTTTCCTATATTTTGAAAACGGCCAGCAAACTTCTCACTGCTTCCATCCTTTTACTGCCTCCCATTTCTTGGACCCTTGCCTACACGTATGAAGAACACACTGTTGAAATTAAATACTTCGCTCCATTAGCTCTTTCTCTCTCACATTTCTTCTCAGTTGATCAACAAGGGAAGAATTCTTATCATTACTTTTAATGAGGTATTTGATTTATGCTGACTGAACAAGTACCTGCTACGTTAGTGTAAAAGCAGCCTATAACTTTAATCTTCAAAGTCTAAAGCAACAAAAAAAAATAGGCTCCTTCAGTTTTCAAAGAAATGCACACGATTTATTCACAACTTTAACTGTAACAGTTGCTGTGGTTACTACTGTAATGACACCTCGCACACGTCCTGCTCTTTAACTTTCAAGCATCCTTTGTACTTCAGCATCTTGCATTTATCTTAAGAACACTTCATCTTTTCATCAACTTACTCCTCACCATGACCTAAGAAAACACAAAATGATTTTACATTTTGTTTTCCTGCACTTTAACACCAAATGTCGCTTCCCTACAAAAATAAACTATTAAGCAGTATGTATCATGGTCAGAAGCACGTTCATCACAAGGGAATAATACTCAGCCACAATCATCTTAAGAATCCTCTCAGTCCCTATCAGATCTTCTGTTCAGAATAAGGATGTCATGACACTAACTCTGGAGATCACAAAGATAATCCGAGTCACAACATGGAAAGGCACTATATTTTGCTGCAATTTTAACTCTATCTTTGACTCATTTAATAAGTTTTTCACAGCCTGCCAGAATAAAAGAAGATAAATATTCTTTCTGAAGATGATACTGTCTGCTAAGGTTCTCGTTTCAGTTTTGCACTCTGTACTTAATTTCTGCCCTTTATTCTTCAGGGAAGTATTTCGACAGTAAGCACAGGATGCCAATAAACCATATTTGCCAAAAGTTCTCTGGCTTCTGGAACACCACAACCAATAACCAAACACAGGCCTACTTCTGCTTGGGAATGCTTCTTCACAGACCCTCATATCAAGCCCCTGTCTTGTTTACTAAAAATATTAGTAGCACTGTAATCCTAACTCTCTGCAGGAGCTGTGGCTAGTCAAAGTTGCAAACAGAAGATTTTTACGTGGCCTGGATCATAGTCCTCCAAGGGATTACTTCGTTCCCTTCATTAAAAGCCAGAGCACCAGCACTGCTGTATCAAAGTTAAATTTTAAAGATCAGTGATCCACTTCAACGGCATGCTCCTCCCACAGCTGATCTCACCAGTCAGCTCCTCCTCACCAGGCCCTTGCCTGCCCTGAAAATGACTGAAGTGTTCCAGCACTACCTGCGTGTATTCACATACACATATACACGTATGAGGCTACAGAACCTACATCAACAGCTCCCTTGACAAATAAGCTATGCTACAAGGGAACTGTGTGCTAGGAGTTGCGCTAGCTTGAAAACATCATTTTAAGACATGTGCACCCTGAAGCAGCATCATTAAATTGGCAGAAGTTTCTAAGGCAGACCCTGTCCATCTACCCACAGATCAATGTCCTCCAAGGACACCAGTGGAGAACAAACACCCACACAAAGCCCAAGACAGGATTTAGCTAAACAGCAGTACTGACAGCCACAGTCTTATCTCCCACTGTTCGGCACAATAAACAATCTGGTACCCAGGTTGTTTCCGGCCTCCTTATCAAACTTGCAAATCAGGGAGTTCACCCAGGGGCGTTTTCATTTTATTGCAGAAAGCTTCAAACCTGGGCATTTTCTCGGCGGCCTGAACCCACCGGGATGAAGGGATGCCCTGCAGCCCACGGAGGAGACAGCAAGGCAGCACCGGGGCCCCTCGCTCCCGCCAAAGGGACGGTTTCTCCTCACAGAGGAGCAGGCGGCTGGCGACATTTGGCGTCCAGGTGCGTTGAGGCGAGGCGAGAAGGGGAGCGCGCACACCGGCAGCGCCGGGGAACAGGAAGGGGGACAGCGACCTGCCCTCGGCGGCCTGCCCCCACCTCCCCCGGGCGAGGCGGGGGAGAGGAGGAGGAGAATGAGGGGGGAGGAGGAGGAGGGGCGGCCCGGGCAGCCTGCGGCCCATCTGTCAGCAGGGCCGGCGGGGAGGCTCGCCCGCTCCGCTTCCCCCCCCCCCCACCTCCCCCGCGCCCGGTCGGTCGAGGGCGGGGCCCTGCCGGCTCCCGTCCCAGCGGCCCCGCACGGGCAAGGCCTGGCCCCGCCGAGGCAGACCGGGCCCGCCGCGCGCCTCCCCTCAGCTGCGCCTCCTCCGCCGCTGCCGCCCTCGGCCTCGCGCCCGCACCTCCCGGTACGCTCCGCCCGCCCCCATCCCGGGCCCCTCTCCTCCCGGGGCCCGCCGCCCCCGGCCCCTCTCCTCCCGGTGCGCGCCCCCCCGACCCCCGGAGGAGCCGGGCCCCGTCCCCTCGCCTCCCCCAGTGCCCGGCCGGCCGGCCCCGGCCCTGCGAGCGGCCTCCTGACTGGTCACTCGGCCCCGCCAATCCCGGCGCTGGGGCCGGCGCTCGGGGGCTCCATATTGGCTGCTCGCACTCACCGTGCCTCGCTCCCCCGGTTCGGGTCCCGCGCTGATTGGCTCCGCTACCGGTCCCCGAAACCCAATCAGCGCCTCCACTCAGCCGCCGCGCAAAATGGCGCCCAACCCCGAACAAAGGCAAGGGAGGGGGCGGGCACGGGCGGCGCAGGCGCACGGCGGCGCTCGCCCCGGATGGCCCCGCCTCCCTCGTCGAGGCCCTTAGCGCCGGGCACCGCCCACCCGCGCCCTGCCCACCCGCGGCTACTACGCCTGCGCCTCGGGCAGTGCGCGCGCCTCTTCGGGCCGCCGCCGCCAGCAATGCGCAAGCGCCGGCTGCGGCTCCACCCCCTTCCTTGATCTTACTTGAGGCTCCACCTCTGAGCGACTCGCGCATGCGTGGAGGGTGACGGCGGGTTCGTCTTCGGAATGTTCTCGGCGGGTACCATAGAGAGGGCGGTCCTCCTGCGTGCCTAGAGAGGCGGGCGGCGGTGGGAGCCGCCATTTTCGCGTGGCAAAATGGCGGCCGTGGTGGAGCAGGGGAACAGTTGGATTGAGTGATGTGGGGAGCACTGGGGAGGTGCTTCGTGGCGCAGGCCCCGGCCCGGCAGATCCTTCTTCACGCCGTGACCGCGGGTGTGGCCTGCTGAAGGGTTTCCTGAAGGGGCAGGGGTGATTTGGAAAGCCTGTGGGTGCCAGTTGTGTGGTGACCCTGGAGTGGGGCCTACTTACATTTCATGGGCAGGAGCTGTAGGGCTGCAGTGGGAAAGTTTGTGCCACACTGTTTAGGAGCCCTATTCTCAGGGGCTGTCTTCTTTATCCTAGCTGTCCTGTAGATAAAGTAGGCTCAGCCTTGTACCTTTTGGCACACCAGCTTATTGCCTAGTTTGGGGTTCCTAATAACTCTGTTTTTCTTTGTGTCTTCTTTCCAGCTGCAGGAGTCTTCACCATAGGCCGTGTTGCCATGGCCACCCACTTCTCCAAGGATCAGGAGGAGAGAGTGCGTAGAAAATGGGTTATTTGGGTTACTGCTGTGATTTGTGTCTCTGTAAAGAGACCTTCCTGTCCCACTAACAACATGGCACCTGCCTGTACCACGTAGCTTTTTGGAGGAGAGTGGCTGATACTGCTGGATTTTGTGTGCTGTTGTACTTGTATCAGTGGTGTGGGTATTGTACAACAGCACAGAGCTAACCTGCTTAACAATGCCTGGGGATATCCAGCACTGACACACTGATAGTATGCTGAAGACGTGCACTGATCCAGTTGTAGTCTGTTACTACATAATTTTTAAGCATTGATTTTGTAAAATTAACTGCAGAACTGGCATGTGATACTCACAACTGATCTTGTAGGAAAGATAGTTATCTGTGTGTTGGGTTTGTAACACACCAACTCATTTCCTTGTGAACTGCATCTTAAACTCAGTGCCTCACACTCCCTACTATACAGGCTTGCCAAATTCCCTGTTATCTGAGTATTCTCTTATCTGAGTCTGCACTCTGAGCTTGTTTTTATTTACCCTTCTGTTTGTGTTGTTTTCCAGATCAAGTGTGTTAAGGGGGACCTCTTCTCATGCCCCCAGACGGACTCCCTGGCTCACTGCATCAGCGAGGACTGTCGCATGGGTGCAGGCATAGCTGTTCTTTTTAAGAAAAAGTTTGGAGGCGTGCAAGAGCTGTTAGATCAACGTGAGTGATACACGTGGGGTGGACATGCAGGAGCTGAAGGGAAAACCTTGATTTCCAGCAGTAAGGGTATTCAAAGCTACTTGGGGTGCAGGGGGAATTATGTAGTGGAGTGTAACTGTTATTTTTAAAAATACCTTCTTAATTTCTTCAACTTTAGAAAAGAAGACTGGGGAGGTGGCAGTTCTCCAAAGAGACGACCGATACATTTACTACCTGGTAAGCGTGGGGCGTTACTGATGCGTTTCACTGTACCTGAACTCTTTTGGATACGATGGTGAGGGCTTTAACAGCTGTAGAGTTTTTGAGTTCCTTCTACATAGGAAAGTGTGAGATGTATTACTCCAATCTTGCTAGTCAAGGAGAAGTCAAGCTCTCTTATGTATATATATTTAAAGTTTAAATTGGCAGAGCTAGTTGCTAAATTATACTATTTTAAGCTGTGAAAAGGTTCTTTTTCCCTTCACAGTTGCAAGTCTGGGTGTGGAGTTTCAGAGAAGAGCGGCATGTGTTTTTAAAAAAATAAAATAGTTTGTGGTGATCGTGCCAAAGGCACAACTGACCTTTTACATTTATACTTAGATTACGAAGAAGAAAGTTTCTCACAAACCGACGTATGAGGATATGCGAAAGAGTTTAGAAGCCATGAAAGCTCACTGTCTAAATAATGGAGTTACTGACATTTCCATGCCCAGGTAAGAAAATCAGTTACTGCAGTGTAAATAGTTCAGTGTTTCTTGTGTAGAGGGATGTTTGAGACATGATCCCCCTGCAATGAAATAAGAGTTCAAGTATCCCCTTCTATTCAGTTGTGCAAAGGAAAGTTGCATTTCCTAGTGTGTTTAAGCGATAGCAAAACATACAGGCTTGGTTGTTTCCTTATTTTAACTGCATTACATTGATTTATGGTGAGCTGAGTTAGTGCCGCATAAAATTGTAGCTGCTTGAAGGGTTAGTTGTTCATCGCGTGCTCCAAAAGAGGCCGTTACAGCTGTTCTGGTGTCTTGTTTTCCAGGATTGGATGTGGACTTGACCGCCTGGATTGGAATAAAGTTTCAGCCATACTCGAGGAGGTGTTTGAAGGCACAGATATAAAGATCACAGTTTACAGTCTGTGAGCAAAAGTTTAAGGAAAGCCCCATTTCCCTTGCTTTCAAGACTGGAAACCTGCTAACTGACGAGGGAGGAGACTGCATGCTGAGCACATTCTGTGTCCGAGTGTAGCTCACTGTTGTGTTGTCAGTGGCAGTGGCGTTTAACAAAAAACAAAAAAAAAAAGGCTCCAGAGCAGCTAATTTGGGATGTTGTGTTTGGGATGCCTGTAAAGAAGGAGAGGGGTGTTGTGTTAACCCTCAGGGAGTTCCCGGTCTGTCCCGGTAAGCCACCAGATGTCACTGGTTCTCCACGGAGCACCTGCCTGTGCTAGAGCTTCTACTTAAAGCTGACAGTTCCTGGCAGAGTGAAATTGGAGCTGTCTGTTGCTTAGGTGTTTGTTGGTTTGTAGTTACGGTTGATAATGATGAGCTGTTGGAGCCCTGTCACTTCTTTTAAAGTTTTGCTGTGTTCACATCTTGCATACAGTTTACTGCATTTGTAACAGGGTTAAAAATTTGATTTCTGCCTTCTGGCCACAAACACAATTTTTTGTTACGAGATTGTACTCACTAAGAATCATGCTGTCGGCATTAAATAAATAGTTCTTCAGTGCTTTGCTGTCAGAGCACGGTCCTTCTGAAAAAAAATACTTGTGTCTGTGTTGTGGCAGCGTTCTAGAGGAATGCTGGGGTTTGAAGGGGAACGCTGGAGATGGGTAAAGACGCCTTGTGGGTGCGTTTTGTACCGTGTGATTGGTACAGTCTGCAGAACTCAGTTGTCTGAGAATCTGCACGTATTCGTGACTGATGTGCTGTAAAAAGTCATAGTATGGAGTTTTGGGTTTGTTTTTCCTGTCTCTTTTTTTGCTGCATTTGTAGTTTAGCTGCTATAGGTTGGTGTTGGATGTCAGCAAAAGCAAATAAGCAAATCACTTAGCTCATGAGATCGTTGGTAAACACTTGATTTTTGGAAGTTTGGTTCCAGAACTGAAGAACTAGCATGTACTGTGCACTTGCTTTATGTTTGGTTTTTCCCACCCTCCCATAAAAACAAATATTTTTTTTACTTCTTTCATACTGAATGCCCATAAAATTGCCAGATATGTTGAATAAACCTAAAAGATGGGTCATAACAGTTGAGAAGTTTGTAGCATAACATAAGCTTCCTAATTGATTTCCACTTTGAACTGAATGAGCAGAGCATTTTCTGTTCTTAGCGTTGTGGTTTAATCTGTATTCTGCGGTTTCTTTGCTGATGCAGATCTGCAAATCCTGTTTGTGTCTTTGAGCTTCATATTATTATTCTCTCTGTTTGTTGACCATCCTTTGTAAACTTTGTTTTTGGTGGATAATTGTTGTAGCTAAATACACAACTGAAAAATAAACTCGATGTGACAAATAGGAAGTTGGAGTATTCAGCTGATCAAGAGTGGGCATCAACACTGCTCATGGATTTAGTCTTTATTTATGTTTGTTTTTTAAATCTGGTAGCAAAGAGGTGGCTTCACAAAGGCATTCTCATTGCCAGTTGTTTTGTCTGCCTTGAAAATCTGAGGTAAGAGAGAGTTGTGGTCGTGTCTCTAGCACCATTCCAGCTTGTGACGGTGCAGGAGAGATCAACAGAAAGAACTGATAGGAAGCACGAACCCTGTCTGACTTGATTTCTTAGCTGATGTTCGTCCCTGTGACCCTTGTTTGGTCTGTGCCTTGTTTTGTATGGAAAGTGATATGCCCATATTCTCTCTGTGTCTCCTGCACTTGTATGTACAAGTTTGGTTTTTTTTTTTTTTTTTTTGGCATATAGTAATTCTTTCTCATCATGCTGCACTTCAGCTATGAAATATTTCATACGTGGCTGTCCCAGGATGTCTCACTTGTCAGATTAAATTTAGGACCTCTTGTAAATAGAGAAGAAGGAATAAACAGCGGTATATCTTTTGCAGTGACTTCACTTTATTTCACTTTGCTTTTCCCAGTTTTATATCACAAAAATCATTGAACAAGGCGAGCAGGTATTTGATGCATTTGAAATAAAGTACTTGGGGCTCCACTGTACTTCAGACCAGTTAGCCCTAATTGAAATCACAGCTCTGATTACTGAGGACAGGGGGAAAAAACCTTTTTTTTTAAATCTTAAATATCTTTCTTTTTAATATTTATGAAGTGTGTACGTTCTAAACGCATTTATCTAATGGTCAGCTTAGTTCTAAGATCTTTTCTCATAAAGTTGTCCCAGTATGTGAGGCCTACAGTCTTTCCTGTAGGTGCACTGCAATCCTTCAAGGTTTTAACCACACAGCGTGTTGCTGCCTTTTTTTTTTTTTTTTTTCCTATCAGCAGAGGCAGCATGGGTAGGTTTGAGGCACGAGGGAGAGGAAAAAAAATAAACCCAAAAAAAGCCAGAACACCAAAGATGTGTGTTGTATATGTATTTGTAGTCCATCAGGGCATAGTCTTCCAGGAGTTGGTACTTCATCCTGCTGGTATCAAAGCTTTGGAAAGACTGTGTCCTAAATGTCCAAGTCTGTCGCATCTCTTCATAGATCTTTTCTGAATTGGTCCTGGGGAAGGAAAAAGACGTGTTAGAAGCTTCAAATGCTTTCATGTTTGATGCCTTAAATAGGTGACTATGATAGTTATAGTACCCCTTAAAAAAACAAACAAACAAACAGAAATTCTGCAATGGCAAGTGATTTCCTTTCATGGGTGGGGGTTTGGTTTTGTTTTTTCTTCTTTTTTTTCTAGAGGGCTAGACTTTGGGGGATGGGGGACTTCCCGTTTTTTCTACACTCCTCTCACTGTTTCCACATATGTGCTGAATATCGTGCGTGTGGGGAACAATGACATGTTCTTGTTGCACCTAGTGACCCTGGCCCTACACCCTTTTATTCTTTATTCCTGGAGGTGTTTACTCTGAGAAGGAAAAAAAAAAAAAAAAGCTCTAAATCCCCTTATGTGTCTGCTGTGGAGGAGCCCGCTGCAGTGTTCCTACCCTTGAAGGGGTAAGGTGCTGCCTGGGATTGTTTTAAATATTTGTGTACAGGCAAACTCAGCCAGGTGCATAAGGGAGTAACAATAACTGAAATGGGCTCTGGGTTGCACCTTCAACAACCTGAAGAAAAAAAAAAAGGAGTCTAATATTAATACAAGGAGCTAGGTGACCAAGAGGAAATCCTCACTCACGTGAGTTTCAGTGCAAAATCTCAGCCAACTTTTCCTCGTAATACTGGAAGTTCTCTTGAATGTCCTCCCATGGCACAAAAGCCTTTGCTTCCTCTCCTTCCTCCTGTTCCACAAAGTTCTGCCAGACATACTCAAAGTCTTGAGGCTTCATAATCCTCAGCTTGCAGCCAGCTGACTTCATTTTTTTCAGGGCAGCCTGCATTTCTGGCTCTTCCCACATGAAGAGGCGCCCTACCATGATTGTCAGACGCAGGTTCTTGTTCTTCTTTAGGGTTTCGGTTATCCGATCGGCACAGGTCACGCAGGGACTGGAGGAGACGTACCAGGTGATGTTGTAGCGGAGGCTTGATTCACACTTTGGTAAAATTGTGTTGAAAAAAGCCATTTCTGCATGGGCGGCCGCGTGCTCATCTTCCAGGTAACCCCGAGAAGTCACTGACTCTCTCCCTTGGGTCTCGAGAACGTAACACAGGAAGGTTTTGTTCCTGCCTGAGCTGTATTCCACGTTCCTGAACTGGAATTTGAAAAATATGGCTGGGAGGCGCTCCCTATAGAGAGTAGAGAGGAGAGAAGCATCTCAGAAGCAGATAATCAAGGGTTATAGCATTGGTTTAGTTCCCGTGTGAGCTTGGACAAGTTGCTGCAGCTATGGTGGCTGTATTTCTCTGTGTATTAAAAGGAGATGCCTTTTAATAGGAGAATAAAAAAATATTTAAAATGATAAGATATTCAGCTAGTTTTGCTGTGTGGTGAGGCTTCCAGGCCCATTCTCACTACCTAGTCTTTTTCACTTAATTTCAACAAACTTGTACTGGGAATTTCTGGTATCTGCGTTGAGATATTTGAAGAGGAGCTTGCTTCTGAAATACATGTCTCGAGACCGATATTTACTGCTGCTAAGGAGGGACAGCAATTGGCATTTTCCCAGCCTTAATGCACCTGTAGACTGAGCTGTGCTTCTCCTGTTTTCTAGGCCATTCACATAGTTCTTTCAGGGTGGTGCTGCAATGTTAATCTGCAGGATCTGTTGTCCTAAATTGTTAGGATGCTAACTTAGGCATTGCTAATTAATGTTTTACCCCCAGTGCTTTTGCAGGCTGGATTTCCTCTGAGTAGAGGCAAGCGTGACTGACTAGTCGCAGTTTTCACGTGTTCTAGTTTTACTCTTCCAGTATCAGTTGAATACTAATATCAGTAGGATTATGTTGTGACTTTGATTTAATAAAATATCTGAGATAAAATCTAACTTGTATGTTTTCTACTGAAGTTTAATAGCTGTCTCATGAATACTACTGATAAACTTGAGATACTTTTTTTAATTTGTTGTGCACCTCTTCTATTCTAGGTTTCTTAATAAGCATAATTCAGAGTGAATCGTCGCAGTGAGTAATGCATTTGCAGTCCTCTCACCCAAACAAGGTAGCCTGCTGTTACTTAGGGAAGTTAAAATTAGTCCCTTTAAATACTGCGTATAGCTTTTATGTATTGCTGACTGAAGGGGTGAAAAAGAAAAGCTGCATCGTCTTGTGGTACCTGTTCCTTTCTAATGGAGCGCCAGGCTTTCCTGATGGCCCCCCGTAGCATCTGACGGTGGAGTACATACATCAGTGTAAGAGCTGGTACTTGAAGGATGTTAGGTGGAAAGATGAAAAAAAGATATTGCTGACAACATGCCTTTTGACCTGCTAAATGCTACAAAGAATGGGGTGAAGACTGCATAGAGGAGCCAAAGCAAAATAGTGAAAAGCAATAACACAACACTTCATTTATTACACACTAGCAATCGACTGGCATGTTGTACTCCTCTCGTCTGAGCTTTAGGTGGACCTATAACCTTGATATTCCCAGTGAGGCAATAATGAATCTTTGTAAAACAGTAAGTGTCTTTATTCATCCCTGTCTCATCTACAGTCAGATTATAATGTCAGACCTCTCCAGGGGGCACGCTGAGCAAAGGTCAGGAGAGATTCTCAGACTCTTGGAAATTTTAATTGGGGAGAGACGAGACTGCAGGAGTAAGCAGCAAAGTGTCGTTCTGCTGAGAGGAAAGACAATTTGTGATGCAGCATCTCACAAGCTGTCTCCAGAGACAGTGGAAGGGAACGGTATGGAAAAGAGTGGAGAGAATCAAAATCAGTGTGTTATGCTCATTTAGTAATTTGGGAACAACGAGCGAACGTACTGTCAGTTTGCTGCTGGGAAATGCTGGTACGGGCCGCAGTGAAAGTGTGGGATGGCTGCAGGTCAGAAATGAGGGCTACCCACCAAGAGCTGGATCTGACGCCCTTTGAAATGGGTGGATGTCTTCCTAGTGCAATGGGCAAGGCTTTGCTAGGACTGCATGAAAAGCCCCAAACAGCATAATATTCCGTGCAAATCAGAGGGACTGAAATGGATATGTCTGAGCAGAAAGACCAGGGAATAGGCACTTAGGGGTTCTGCATGTAATACCTGGCTGCAAATACTACATGGTGTACTGTTAGCAAATGGCTTTTTGCTTGGAAAAGAATTGAAAATAGTGTGCTGTCTAAATACATCACTCAGAGGAAATTATAGCTATTGTCAAGCTTCTTTAGCTGTGTTACTCTAGAAGTTTAAATACAATTTTCCATAAATGTTTAATTCCACTTACAAAGTCTCAGAAATTTGGTATGTGTATGTTCCATACTTGTCTTAGCACAGCCGGAAATTTTCTTGCTGCCAAAGTCCCGTGGCATTTTTGTCTTTTCAGAAAGTGAAAACATAAAAGAACACCTTCTCTATTTAATTTTTTATGACACCACAGTAGTATCTAGGGTCCATTTGGGCCTGCTACACAGATTCGCAGTAAAAGGCCTGGAGTTAGAGTTCCCACTTCTGTTTTGGATTTCCCAGCAGCGTGATTTTACAGATGAACAGCTTCACTTGGAATATCAGTGTACTGTACAAGCCAAATGGTGTGAGAGTTGGTGTGGTTGGGTTGGCAGAGTTGTACTTTGTACTGAGAAAGGAAGATAATTCGTCTTCCAAATGCGACAAGATGTACGAGTCAGAACAATTTTGTTCATGGAATTGTGTCTACACTGGGAATAGCTACTGTTGCTGTCAGTCAAGGACCACTGTAATTCTTTTCACATATCATTGATTCATGACAATGGAAGTTTAGACTACAAGTTTGGCTCTAGAAATTTTACTAGAAGTAGGTTTTCAACTGCTGCTTAAAGGATATAATTGAGCCTTGCATTGTTCAATTCTGCTTAGATGAGATCTGCACAAGACAGGAGTTAAACAATAGAGAAGGCTGTTTGGGAGCCTTCCGTGCTATTTCTGTTTTAGCTAGCAGTGTATTAATGAGGGATGAGAAGCAGTGGTGCGGATGCAGGCTGTTATTTTGATTAATGAGCAAATAAATCATGCTGTTTTGGGATGATTTGGTCTATGGTTCTCCGGTTTGCATTGAGAGTTTGCACAAGCCTGGATATGGGAAGCTTGCGCTGGCTTGCACAATTTTCAAACTAACCAGAAAGACTACTTTAACTTCCTTTTCTTAGCATTTTGACATCTGTTCCCTTACATTAGATGACTTAAAGCTACATGTTAAAGCAAGTCTCATTTTCTTTAAGATTAATTGCAAGACTTCCACTGATTTTATTAAAGAACATTGTCAGACTCTAATTCAGCATAGTGCGTCTTATTCCCTGAACTCCCTTCTCTTGTTTGAGATTAAAAAAAAAAAATCACATCCTTCTGAGAATAGCATTTTTCCTGCTTTATATCCTGGATAATGAATTATGTTTTGTTTAATGATTTAATGATTCTTTAATTAATGGTTTCTTTGAGGTCCAGCTACGTTGGGTCTGACACAAGCCACCCATTGCCTTGTTTTGCAGTTAAGTTTGTAAGGCTGCAATAAGTTGTTTTAGAATAACACGGTGTATTTAAATGTAGCACATCAGAGTCACATGGAAGTTCATTCCTCATTTAAGACTCTTGACCGCAAAGCGGTTACGTCAGTGAGGAGATTGGGTCTGTATGTTTTGATGAACTGTTTTAACAGCAGCGATCTCTTCCAGGATGTGTTGACTCAGAGGTGTATTTAGTCAGGCCTCCTAGACGGATTTTACTGCTTATCATCTCCGCGTCTGTCTAAGATTATCTGGGATGTTCACCTAAATCTGTCCTCCTAGCAACATGGAGTATGCCTCAGCGTAATTAATAAGTTTCCGATAAAGAATATAAACAAAGCTAAGGGGATTTTCCAAGTCTGTATGTAGCTGGCTGAGAGCTTGGAAAACTTGCTGATCCTGGATACGGAGGCAACCAGTGAGCTGTGTGTGCTAGTTAGCAGGAATCTGCTTAATCCCATGTAAACCAGAGCAGGGTGGACATTTCAGCACAAGTGCGAACTGTAAACTTCTGTCCTGCCAGGGCTTAGCTGAGTCCTTGCTATGTGACTCATCCAAGCTGCGGGGGTTTTAGGCAAGGTGTCTCTGGTCCTGTGAGTAATTGGAAAGCCCCGTGGCGAGTGATTCAGCAGTGAGAGAATGGGCAAGAACAAACCATACATACCGTAAGGCTGCATACATACTTTAAATGCCACGTAAGCTCACCTTTGAGTTACAGCGTGCTCAGCAGATGAGCCTCCTAACTTATTGCCAAATAAAGTATTGTAATTGTAGTGTTTATTTGGGTAGATTAAAACTCTTTCCAAACAACTGAGCATCAAAATACATCCCTGAAATAGCTGTGTTGACCACTACAAAAAACTAAGCCAGCTTCTTTGAAAACTCAGGTCTAGCCTTGAATAGCTTCCTGACTGTTCCTGAGTAAATGACTAATTCTGGGCAAGCCTCCTTTCCCATGTTTGCATGATGGGTGGTGGACAAATCTTAGTATTATCCCTGTTTTGTCCATCGATGCAGAAACCTCAGTCTGTAAGAACGGTACAGGACTGAACAGATAACGTGCTGTTAAGTTTGCTGAGATAAGGTAGGCTGGAGGAATTCAGCAGCTGCCCAGCATGACCCCAGTGCTGTTGCATGTTGGGTAGAAGAAGAAAATTAGAATTTCTAGTGAGAGAATTATCTAGTGGGATAATAATCTAGCGGGATTATCTAAAATATGCTGTAAACTGGTAGGACATATTCTTTAGTTTTAAATATTGGTGCAATGCCTATTTATACTATGGTCTTAGGTGATTTGAGCTGATAACAGTGTCCTTTTGCTTGATCTTGGACAACAATTCACAAATAAACACGCTTATGCTGGGCTCATTGATTATAGAAAGTCTGTAATGAGCAACTGAAACAGGAACCAAGGATTTATCACTGCTAGAAGAAGCCTCATTTACACCCTGGGGAAAGTGTAAGTAAATGTGTCTACTTAAATGTCATTAAATGTGCACAGATGGAGCTTATATTTATCCATGACTGTGCTGAGCCAAATATTGACAAAAAAGGGTTTAATATTCTTAAACAGAGTGATTATGTTCCCAGTAATTTTTGTGTAAGCCAGACTCCTCAGAGCTATAAGCAACAGCTTGAAAACTTGGCTGCGTGTCTTAAGATGCAAAAATCCAAGGGCTAAAACTGAGATGCAGTGTAATTGAATTTAAGTGCTGCCACAGTTGCAGTTACATGTTTTCTCATAATTCACATAACTGTCTTTATTGGCTGAAAACTTGTAAATAATTGGAAAAATCCAAACAGTGATCATACCAGGTTGAGTACTCAGAGTACTTCTTAAATTGAAAGTAAAAATTGCTGGATTTTTCTGTACCTCTTTCAGGGTCCTTTAGGATTTTTGCTTTACTTCCTCATTCTCTAATAGCCAGCATATTATTCATAAACTAATATAATCAGAGGAGCTTTGGTCGCGATTCCTACAGGAATTCAGCAGACACTTATAAGCGCTTTCCAAATAGCATTGTGATAAGGACTGTGTAAATATTCATGTACTGACCGCTCTGTGGTCCCTCACCAAATGTCTGAGTAGTTTCATTTCAAAAACTTAAATTCCTGTCTTGCTCAGTATCAGGATATAGAATGTGGAAATCAGCTGGTACCAGCTTAATGGGTGGAGACACCGTAGCACAGACGTTAACTTGTCCCTGGAAAAGCATTACCCAAGGCTTCCTTGCATCTCTTCCTGCTCTTACTCCCGGACGTCCGACAAAGCAGCTCACTGCTAAGCTAAGGTTAAGTTTTGCTATTGTTACCCCTTTGTGCAAACACATATTCCTCGCATTCTTGCTGCTGCCTTTCCAGAGTGGAAAGTCTGGTCAAACTCTGCAGCACCCTTGTCATTTCAACAAAATTTCATTGCAGGATGACACTAAGAAAGCGTTTTTGATCCGTGATTAGCACATCAATTCCTATCCAGGTTGCTGGGGCTAGCAAGGAAGTTTGAAGGTATTGCCCAATTCCTTAGCAACTTCTAATTGCAAGCTGAGTGCCCTAAGGCTGAAAAATCTGATTTCCTCATTGAGATTCATTTTAGTGCATGTCTTAAGTGTCTAGAAGTTGTCACCGTATGTGTCATTGGTCCAATAACTTACATAAACCATTTTTGGTGTCTTAGCTCCGTTCATAGCAGAGGGATGTGCTTTTCCTAGAAGTCACTGCTCTAGCAAACATGTATTTCTATGATTCTGTATGACAGAGACCAAAGCCTGTGAACAACCCCAGCCCAAGAACTGATTTTTCAGAGCAGACATTATTTTAAGAAAATGGTTTTATCACCCGTGTGTGGGTATGTAACCCAGTTGTGTGAGATCAGACACAGGTGCTGTCCTGCCTCATGCATCATTTCTAGAAACACCAGCCAAATTTTTTCAATTTTAAAAAATCTTTCTTACAAGTGACCGTGTCACAGGCAGAAGGATTCCAAGTGGGATTTTAAGAATCTGACCTGAGCTTTACTTTCAAGCCACTGGAGAAAACCATGGTTTTGGTTTACATGCCAGGAGCACTGCTTTGGTGAGTGCTAAGGGAGACCAAAGGGAAGAACTACGTAGAGCATCTTGCTACTACTACGATGAGCATTTTGAAATGCTTAGAGATAGCAGTTTGTTTTTTTTTTTTTTTTCCTAGTTGCAGCTGTCAATTATGTCTGACAGAGTTCAGCTTCCTAGTAGATCTCTGTTATATCTGCCTTTTTCAAAGGCCAGGCTCACTGGAGCAAAAGGAGCTGCTTGCTGCTTTGCTGCTGTGAAAACTGCCTGTTGTTTTGGTGCCTTTCTGTGAGTTGGACTTTTTTGAAAGTCAGGTTCCAGCTGTGGGTGCGTAGCCCTTGAAAATGTGGACTTCTAGCTCTCTTGAGAAATGTAACCCTTAGGTCCGTAAAGCAAATCAGCCATAGCAGGGGTATTTTTTCTAATCCACAGGTAGAGAAACTTTCAGACAAGAGCCATTGATCACACCCAGAAATCAATATTCAGTGCTCATCAAGGCCAATACCTTCCATCCTGATATCATCAGGCAAGCGATGCCGTTGCAGTCAGTGGGACTGCTTGCACTGTAAGGGAGTCAGTCAACGCTATAGAAACGGACCTGCTTCTATAAAACAGACTGGTCTGCCTGCCTGATGTGAATCCATCCTCTGTAAAACTCAGTGAAACTTTTAACAAAATCCCACAATAATGAAAGCCATACTTAAGTTGTCTGTGAATACTCAGAAGATACCATCTTTAATTACCCAACGTAAGAGCTGAGACAGACCTTTGAACATCCCCACTTCACTCTCTTGCGCCCTCGTATTTATATCTAAACCTCTTACCCTGTCACAATTTCAAATGGTGGCAGGTCTTCCCGCTTCAACTTCTTCTTCTTTTTTTCCTCGCCCTCTTCTGCGTTGTCAGGTTCACCGTTCTGGGTGTTGCTGGGCTCCTCCTGCTTTTCTGCCATCTTCTTGAGTATAGGGGTATTAAGTTATGGCCACTGGGGAAAAAGAAAGAGCGACTTCTGAGAGCTCTAAGGGAGAGGAGACAGCAGAGGGAGGAGGGAAAAACAGAGCTGGGAGTTCCTGCACTAGGCACAGTTGTCGGGAGCTAAATATGGAACAAAGCGGCAGTGATAGAGGCTGGATGGGGTAGAATGACCCAGGGCTCTCAGATGTCGCCTCCTTCCCTTGCTTTCTCTAGGTCTTTTTAACACTCCCTCTTGCTCCCCTTTTAATTTAAAATTAAGTGACGACTTCACTGTGGGCGGGTTGAGCAATGGATGGAAAATCCTGGAAGCATACATACCTATTTATCCGTTCCTGTGACAGATAGCTGGCAAGTTGCAGAGCTGGCAGCTTCTCCGCTTGCCTTCTTTTGCCAGTTTATTATATTGCTGACCTTGAAGAACCACTGTTTTGGCTCAGGCAAGAGGGGAAAGGGGCAGTCCCCATTTGGTTTGCTGAAAAATCCCTGTTGTTGGTTTATTTGGCCTCAGGGGCCACCTGGAGCATCGCAGCAGGAGTGCTCAGAGGAGCAGAAGACCTCTCCTTCCACCTTGCCTGTCCATACGGGGACACTGAGAACAGGAGCTGAACAGGGTGAAATCTTGCTTGTTGAAGTTGGTGTCAGATCATAGTGGTGTAAACGCAAGCCAGAACCTTCTCCCAACTATTTTAAATTCACAATGGGACAGTATTTATGGTGCAGGGCAATTCCAAGTGCGTGTGCTGAGCATCTGCCCGTTCTTCTGTATTTTTTCTCTCCATTGCTTGAATGTTTGAGAAGTGCCCAGCATACTGGGGGTGATAACATAGCTAGGTAAGAATAAGCATTTGAAAACTGCTGGGATTAGTGATTCTTGAGTATTTCTTTGTTTCTTTCACCCTTGCTGCTTGCAGGGATACAGATGTTGAATGACCGATTGCACTGGAGCCAGGGAATCGGACAGATGAGAGCCTGTGGTGGAGATGGGATGAGAAGTGAGGAGTGTGTGGTTACCCAGTAGCAACTGGGACTGGCGTCAGCAGTGTGCCAAGAATAGAGTACTGGAAACATTCTGGTAAGGTACTTACCAGGATTGGCTCGAACTAACGTGGGTGTGGAATCTACCTTTCGTACAGAGAAATGAGAAGGACTAGAAAGGTTTTATTGATGTGAGCTTGGTTTGCTCGGCACTGTATCAAGCAGATTTCTTGAAGAGGCTGTGGTAACTTAGAAGGGTACTCAGGGGTAATGTAGCTTTCACTTAAGCTCTAAATATGCTTGGGTTGTGGGGGCTGTCTTTTTTTTTTCCCCCTAAGATTATGTGAAATGCTTCCAATTTCTTACTCTGAATTTAAATCACTTAAAGTTTGTATAAATCCCATGTGAGGCGAGCCTAATGAAAACCTGAGTAAGACTTTTCCCAGATACTAATCCTGTTATGCCACGAGGGTGAAAGTAAATGGAAAATGTGTAGCTGTGCAGAACTCCTGTTTTAGCCAAAGCATATTGGAAATCCAGCCTCCAGTATCCTGGTTCTGCACTTAGTTCAGAACCCACCGTCATCAAGATTTGGATAAATATGAAATATTAAGCTGTGTTTGAGTATTCAGTCTGTGGTTGGTGGCAAACCTGCTCTTACTTGCAGGAGGATAAACTGTATTCTGTAGAAATCACGTAGGTGTGAATACCTGCTTTCAGGCCCAGCTCAGTCTTTGCGATACCGTTGTAGTCAGCTCTTTACAACTTTAGGGAGGTCTGCACTATCAAAAAATGAAACAAATTTATGCCATTGGGCAGATAATTTGTTCTGCTTACTCTTTCAAGCCCGCTTGCTAACAACAGCCTGCCTTTCTGTGCTACAATATCCTCTGTAGCCTTTCGTTAGTAGCATCACTGAAATGCAGTTGATCTGGAGAGAGAGCGCCCCCCCTCCCCCCCGCCCCTTGCTCCCACACTGTTTGCTAGTGATGAGAAGTTGTTTATTTGATGACTGACACAGCTGGCATGGAGAGGATTGTGACAACACCACAACCAAGGATTTGACAAGTTCCAAAACATCCTATCTGTGGAACATATATCTTTTGTATTCATGGTGCAGAATTTTATTTATTTTTAAGCTTAAAATACTTTCCTGGAGGGCAGGTGTAGTGTTTTTCCTCTTGCATGATAACTCTGCCCAAATTCCAGCTCCCCTGTCCAATTACTCTCACCTCTGACATTTCAGGCAGTGTTTTTGGTGATGGGAATCCTCTCTTAATGAGTGACAGCTTGTTTCCTCCTTACCCTTACACTTTAAAGAAGCATTCTGGCCCCTCTTCAGTCCCTCTGACCCACTTTTCTTTATTTTTAGAAGCTCTTGATGAGTAGGGTCCCATCTTTCCTGCAGCCTTTAGCTTTCACTGGCCTGGCCCCTCTGCAAGGTTCAGGGCTGAGCTCTAATCTAATCTTGGGAATGTGGCACGGAGACTCTGCCTCTATCCAGCCCTTCTCCAGCTGCTTCGCAGCTCCATCTAGGGCAGTGCACTAAATAGTCATGATCCACCCCCCTGCAGCGTCTGACCGTGCCAAAAATATAAAAGGACACCACCAAGTTGCTGTCAATCTGACATTTTGCATTAGAGCCATAGGAATGAAAGCTTTGATCAATTTTGTTCGGTCGAGTTTAAGTGACCCTAGTTCCCCCGAAGTGCACACGTGTGTACAGGAGCATGTGTGCATGGGCCTCATGACTGAAGCCAGCGATGGAAATGTTTTTCCGTCAGCTAGTTCAGCGAAGGAGCTGGGACGCGGGTGCTGAGAGGCGCCAAGAGTGCAGCTAGCCTCACGTAAGGACTTCCCAATGGCACTTTGGTTGACTAAAATCATTGCGCTTGCCAACCAACATTTTTACTGAGGCTTCCCTCCACTCTGTCCCTCTCCCCACTGGTTTAATGGTTTGTTTAGTTGACTATGAATGTCATTTTGCTTGGTGAGCCCGGCACAGGAGATCCACACAAGTGACCACAACCCTGTACTGTAGCCCCGGGATCGGCCGTTGAGCCGACCCCATCCCAGTGGCATAATCCCAATCCGTTGTTTGCTGCCTGAGCCCGTTCTCCATCCTGTGACAGATGTGTCCCGCAACATCTGTCAGTCTGTCTCTCTCTGTTTTAAAAGGTCTGGCTTCACTGTGTCAGGGCATCAAGGCCAGAACGCCTGAACAGAGCTGGATGAAGTAATGGGGAGGAGTAGCCCTCAAAGACACCAAAGCTGCAGTAAGATTTGAAGAGCTGTCGGCAGTGGGAAAGCTGCCAGCAAAGGTGACTGCTCGCAAGGCAAGGCTGAGGTAACAACCTGTTCTGGGAGAAGCTTCTGGCTTTGTTGGAGTATTGGATGCTAAGGTCTGATCCTGCATCCATCCGAGTCCAGAGGAGTTTCTCCACTGAACATCTCTGAACAGTCTGTGGACTTTTTTCCTTATCTTAAATACTGTATTCCCTTGACCTCTCTCCCAGGCAGGTCATCTGCTGCTCCTCTAATTGCAGGAGGAGTTACTTTCCTGCAGTTAAAATGGCTGTTATCCTTTCCTGATCACAGAGGGGCAGCAGAAGAGACCTGGCTGTGAAAGTCCTTGCAGGGAAAAGGAGGCTTTTATTGCATTCTCGGGCTGGAGGAACGTTTTTGGATAGATGCGAGAGTGAAATAAGAGACTGGCTGTGTGAGTCATGGCTCAGACGTGCTCTCTATTCTGAGGGGACAGCTGGTGGCACTAACAAAACATCTCCCTAGATACATTGTCTGGCAGCAATCCCCCTCCTGCTTTTTCCAGCTGTAACTACCGTTACGTGATAAATAAATAAACACGCTCTGACAGTGATGTGCAGAGGCAGCTTTCCTTCCCTCTGCCCCCGTAGGCTCTCACCTGTCCCTCTCCTCCCGCTGCAGGACCACAGTGCCAAGATTTAAAGAAGGGGCAGGAAACCCTGGTATCGGCCGCTGCAGCGTCCCGCGGGTTTGACCTGGACGGTGCCCACGTCCCTCTGTGCGAGGCGCCAGCTCCCCGTGAAACCACATCAGAGCTGCTGTGAGCGGTGGTGCGGGTGGAGACAGGCGATGCTCTCGCCTCCTTGCCTGCCTTATCGTTACAGCTAAAGCCTGGGCTCCCTGCCCCGTGATCCCCGGACCCTCGCGCACCCGCTACCATGCCGCTGTAGGAGTCTGTTTTGTTGGCAGGCGCTGCTGGCTGGCTGCTTAATTCAAAGCCCAACTGGTGTTTAATGACAGCTCCAAGCAGCACAACCTCCTTCCTGCTGGGCTTCTGCGGCGATTTGGGAGCGGCTGAAGGGGAAGGTCAGCCCCAGCCACGCTGTAGGTGCTCAGAGCCACAGAAATTGATATTCTGCACCACCCCGTGCTAACGAAGGGGCGGTGGGGAGAGCTGCTGGACCGTAGTCAGCTCTCTGAAGTTTACACAGACAGAACAACAAATCCTCTCTAGCATTTGACTCTATATTTTAACATTGCTCCAGACATCAGCAAATCAATTAAAGTTCCTTACTGCTGAGACAGGAGTGTTTTCTGCAACAGCTGGTAAATTATTGAATGAGACAAGGCTTAGGAAAAGAGACTGGACTGAAAGGCAGAAAGATTTTGTTTACTCACAAATATTCTGTATCCAGCAGCAAGGGGATGTGCCCTTTGGGCTGAGATCAAGTGTAACGATCAGTTTAATATCAAATATGTCTTTCTGGAAAGACTGGCTGAAGTTTGACAAGAGGGATCATCGTTAGACATGGTGATCTGAGAGGTGGCTCTTCTCTCTAAATGCCACGACCCCGTGAAAGCTGTCATGAATGCACGGCCTTTGTCTGAGACACTGCTTGAGTCCTGTAGACGACGACGTGTCCCGTCGTGGGTTGTGAATGTTCCTGACCCTGCGCGGGACACGGTACCCATTCCATAAGCTGATTTCGGGGGGGCTGGGCAAACACCTTGCATGCCAGCTAAGGTGATCCAGCCTGCCTGTCACCTGGTTAAAGCTGGCATAAGCAAAACTTCCCAGGGCTCCTTCTGGATCCCCTGGGAAAAAGGGTTCCTCCGGAAGACAGTGTATGGCAGGGAGGAGAGCCCTCAGCTCAGGCGCATGAAATCCCCTTCCTCACCCAGTGGCAAAATTTCACTGGTTTTACCAAGCCAGGTTCCTAACCGTGCTTTGGATCGCTAGCACCTCTCTGTTTTGGTTTTTTTTTTTCCTGTTTTCCTTTGGTCAGTTTGTAACATGGAGCTGGGTCCGGATGAGGACTCGTGGCTACGTGCTTCTTCCGGCCATCGTGTGACCAGGAGCCCCAGCCCCGTCACGCAGCAGTAACGGGAAGCCAGGGCCCCTCCACATCCACGAAGGCAGAGGCTGATTTTGCTCTGCCCCGCACAGTCTAACGAAGAAATTTTCTAGATGGCTGACTTTGAAATGTCATTAAAGTTATTTTTATGCAAGGGATTTTAGTGTATCTGTTTAAATAGCAAATATACTAAATGATGCTTTAAATATTAATACAAGAGGGTGCTTTGCTGAATTTAACTTTGTCAATTGATTTATGTGTTACATGTAGGAACATTTGCTATTTTTGCTGCCTGCAAGAAAATGCAAGTAGCAAGGAGAAACCATTGGTGCACTTATTGGTGGACTGGAAGGAAGAGGAACTGGAATGAAGGCAAGAACAAATCAGCTAGTCACATCAGTTGGGAAAATAGGGAGGACAAACAGGAAAAGGAAAAAAAAATCTGTTACTCTTAATTCCAGATTTTCCTTTTGCTGCAGGAAAAAAAAAGGGGAAGAAGGAAAAAGAGGACTAATTTGTGAAAGCTGATCAAATAGGTGTCCATCATTCAATTTGGAAGTGTTATTTAAAAGTTGCAGGTTTGAACCAGATCTAGAGTCACTTACCAACTGAAATGTGATTTACATCGTACCCTTCCCCTTTCCAAAAGCAGAGCTCTCGGTAAGGACTTGCCTTCTCCCTCCAGGCTTCACTAGGTGGCTCTGCTCATCTCTGCTCCCGCTGGCTTTGCCATGCTAACTAGGAAAGGACAGGCATAATGATGTTCAGGCGCCCTAAATCATCCTTAACTCCACTGAATTGAATCTCCAGCCCAGATATTAGCTTCTTTTTTAGGAAGAAATAATTTATGTCTTCCTGTCCTTTGGCATGTGGCTTTCTGGAAGACGCAGACGAGGCATCACTGTGAATAAGCTCAGCGGTAACATACGGTTATATAAAGCCCTGAAATATATAGGACTTTTTTTCTTCTTTTTTTTTTTTTTTCCTTTTTTTAAAGTAGCTTATGATCTTTCTACTGCTGCTTTCAGTGCTCATTCTTTATAGTCCTACTCCTGCTTACAGCCACATCTATTCAATGTCCTGTTCTTACGCAGCTGTTATTCAGGGGATTACAGCAATGCGCTTGCAGCAGCAGTCCTGTGTAGAGGTGTGCTGTGGCTACAAGGGAAAAATAACGGATGGGATCAAAATGACAGAACAAGAGACATGACTAAGTTTAAAAAGGAGGCACTACAAATTTCAGCTGCTTTCAGCTACTTGTATTTGTTTCTCTTGGGCGAGGCTTTCATTCATGGTGGGCACCCAGCTCTGCCTTTGACCTGGGAATGTTCAGCGTCTCTAAAAATCAGGCTTGATGTGACCCCAAACCCCAGGATTATCTTCCTTACCTTGAAGCTGTGGGTGAAGGAGGAGCCTGCTGCGGGGACACATCCCCAAGCGAGCGTGCCTCTGCTGTGCAGAGGCTGAAGGAAACTTTGGGACCCTTACCCCCCAGACCCACACAGCCCGTCTGCTCCTAACACGCACCCCGAATGAGCCTGGCTGCCCATTCCCTGCCCTCTGGAGTCAGAGCACGAGCCATGGACAGCATCCCCCGAGCTTTTGCAAACCTACTGCCAAAGCAGTAAAACAAGAATAACTTGGATTTATTTATTCTCCAAACAAAAGTGGCTTGTTTTTATTAAAAGCAAATATAATTTATTTTACATCTCCAGCTAAGCCCTCCTACCCCCACTTTTTGCAAGTATACCCACAGACCTTAATCTACAGTCAGCTGCCAGGAAGAACATCCACCTGCCACTTTTCTTCACATGCATTGCTTCTATCAATTAAAAAATAATAGTAAATATTTTCCGTAGACAGCAACATAAATCTAAGGGTTAGATTTATCAAAGGCGAGGACTGGAATAAAGGATGGACAAGGGCTAGTCCGTGCTGCTCTTACGTCTGATTCTGTCACGGCTTGGTCCCATTTCTCTAGAACTACTTGTGTTTTAACCTTTCCTGATTAATAAAGGTCAGGAGTGGAAAGGCTCTGGGATGAGATACCTGTACTGCACCTGACAGACTTGGCATGGGGCTTTTTGCCAATCATGTAATTACAATCTTCAAGGCAGTGTGAGCAAGTTCTTGAATTTTACAAGGACTCTTGTGTTTCTATACTTAAAAAAAAAAAGATTTTAAGTGTTGTTTTTTTTTTTTTTTCCAAAGGTACTGCTGTTAGTTTTTCTTTTCCAATGAGGAATAACACGCAGAGGTGGAAGAGAACAAATTCCTCTTGGGAGAAGTATTTGCATTCTCATCATTGCTGCTTTATCTTGGAGCATGAAACTCAAGAAGTGTGATACTCCACAAATAGAAGTCAAAGTGCCCCGTCTCCTTTCACTAGCAGAACAAGACAGATTACTGCTTGCTCAGTAGCTGACACATAAAAAGGTAATGGTATAAAGCACAAAGCAGGTGATACATGAAAATGAAGCAACAGCACGAATAGCAAAAAATCAAGTATGTTCTTAAAAAATGGTGTGCGTAGGTGAAGGGCATTTTTGGTCCCAGATGAGGAGGTGGGATTTACCATGTGTGTGAACAAGTTCTGCTCTCTGGGGGAGCATAGCAGTTTCAAGGGGTGTCCAGGATTGCTACTCTAAATTACACTGATATCATGAGATCGTAATTTGGCTAATGGAATTTGACCTGATAGCATTAAGGTCACCATACAGCTGTAGCCCCAAACTCAGCAGTGCTGGAGAAAATAGTTCCCAGGTTAAGGATGCACGGTTACTTTAAAGGAGCACGCGGGTGCATGGTGCAAACCTTTCCTTTGCCCAGCCATGATGAAGGTGGGAGTAGAAGGCACGTTCTCATGCCTGTCCCACAGTGAATCCCCCAAATTATTAGATCTTGGTTCACATCAGCATAGTTTAGTTTCACAAAATGCCTTCATTTCCGTCCTGCTCTTATTCGCTTTTTCCTGTTTTTATCTCGGGGTTGTCCTTCCAGATGCGGATTGTGAGGCAGGTCGCCATGGCCAGCCAGCCCAGGTAAGGCACCATCAGCAGCGCTGCTATCTTGTTGATGCGGTACCAGGAGCACACTGTGCCTATCGCCAGCCCGTCCAAGCACAGGATGTCAATCAGCGCCTGGAGCAGAGAGAAGGCAGTGACTCTGGTGCTCTGGGAAAGCCCTGGCACAACTGTAAACCATCCTACTAAAGGTGGTGAGGTGGAACAGGAATGGGGGAGATTTAGCACTGAAAAGTCACCTAGAGTGACCCTGAACCCCAGGAGCTTGGCTCTGAACTCTAATCAGTGAGATCTGAATGTTTCACGCCAGGAGCCAAGACTAATGTTAATTTTTGTTGTTGGTTATCAAGTTCCACAGATTAATACACTGTTTGTGATGATCCGTGCCCCCTTCTGCTGATGGTGCCAATGCAGACAGATCAGAAACTGGCTTGTGGTAGTACCAATGCCTATTATCACTTAACAAACTTTCTAAATATACCTTTCATCCACAGACTGAGAGAATTCAGATGGAAAAATAAATCCCATTCTGTGCGTCTGTTGCCGCCAGGCCTTGGTACCTGAGGTAGGTGCTTTTTAAATATATCCCACGTCCAGCTCTGCTGTGCTGTGCCTTACCTTCGTGCACATCCTCTAACAGGCTCTGTAGTGCACCGTGCATTGTATTTGCTCGATGAGCCGCTCACAGCTAATATATCCCCCCCAGGGATGCTAACTTTGCTGCTTGCTGGCGCAGGGTGTGACACCCGGCAGGACTTATCTCTCACCCCGAATCCTTAACTAGGAGATGCAGCAGCTGGACTATTGACTCCCTGATCTCCCGCCCTGCTCTGGTCGGGCGGGCTATCTGCACGGCAAGAGCAGGGTGAGGAGTGGAAGGTACTGATATCATTGTCTGGAACCAGGTGCAGCGTGAATTATATCTGAGCAAAAGCTCTTCTTGCAGCTCTCTTTAAAATTGCATAATGCTCCTTGGAAAACCTTCAAACAACCCCAAAACCCATGACAGGGACGCCGGCAAACAAGCCTTCAGCAGATGAATGCTGGCTGGATACTTTACCATCTTCAGGTTGTGGGCACCGAAGAAGAGGGGAGGCCAAGCCCAGTTCAAGGCCAGCTGAGCCCCGTAGAGGCCAAGCGGGACGATAGCTTTGCTGCTGCAGCCACCCAGGTCGTTCCATACCAGGTAGGAGGCATAGCTGCGAAGAGGGAAACACATCAGTGTTCTGCAGTGAGCAAACCCCTAATACAGACAAAGTTTTTTCACATAAGATTGTCTCCCAACAGGGATTTGCAGGACAGTTGCGTTTGCACGACAGCTGCGTCCGCGTCCCTCGCTGCTCTCAGACCCATCGCTGTTGTCGTACCTGCGTGGCTCATACGATTTCCTCAGGGCAGTGGCTGCTTTCAGTGTCTGTTTACAAAGCTGTGTCCCTGGCCAAAAGCCTTGTCTGCAGTGTGAATCTGAGAAACTCAGGCCAGAATTTGGCTCAGGCTGTACTTTGTCTGCTGGGAGTAAGCGTACCTGACATGCCCTGCTGATTCGGGTATCCCGAAAGCAAACGGAAGAGTTTGAAATGTCTGTTCCTCCCCGTATCAGGAACAGCAGGACAAGAGAGGGAGTGGTATGCAGAACTTACCCCATGCCAGTGTACAGGACAGTCCAAGCAACAGGGAACATTTTGCGGGGTGGACACCATGCAGGTTTTTTCAGCTTCTCATACCAAACAGGTATTTCTTTTTGATTAATGAACCAGCCAAGGAAACCTCCAACATGAGGCAGGACAGTAAAACCAACAGGATAAGCCCACATCCTTCCCTGGTGGCTAGGAGTAACCTTTTTCCTGCTGTAAGTTAAAAACAAGAATTGATTATCACTTCAAGAGGACATTTTCCCTTTCTTTGATCTTTCAAGCTTTTTTGCTAATTGCCTGTATTCCACTTCAGTCTCTAAGGCAGAAGGTAAGCCCTTAATATTGTGATCAGCTCTGCTACTTACTCCCCTCTGCCCGTCTCCTGATCTCTGAAACAGGGATGATTATTTCTCTCGTGGTTACATTTTTCCCCTTGATCTACCCAGCAAAGTGGCTCCCCCCTGCTATTTCATGGCTTGTTACGATATTCGTGTGGCAGGGTTCAGCTGAGGTGGTTATATTCTTAGAAGACACGACTGCAGTTACTTTCATCGTTCCTCCTCCGAACGCCCAAGTCAGACAGCGTACAAACTTCAGTGTGCGTTCACGGAGGCCACGCATCTCTGCAGAGCTGTTATCTCTCCTCTGCACGCTATTCTGAATATGGAAACCCAGACAGATCATGCCCAGAAACCCCTGTCCGTTCTGACTTCATTGAATTTTTCACCATGGATTTCGATTTAAAATGAGGTCTGTAACAAGACAACACCCTCACGGCAAATTTTAAGTGCTCAATGAACCTTATTTAATCCTCCATGCAGCCCTAGCAGGCAAAGGGGGATTCTCACCTCTGTAAGCAGATAAGCTGAGGTACAAGAGTAGTTTCTTAATTTGCTCACGATCTTGCTCTCGCATAAAAGGAAGGAACATTTAATAATTACATTATGCTCCCACACAGGACAGCTGTGATGAGGATAACATCTAGCATTTCATTCTGTGTCCCGCATCTCCCTTGCCATTCTTCTCTACAGGGCTCTGAACCCGCCAGTCCTCTGTCCTCCTTCCCTTGGTCTCTGTATTCACCTGCCCTTTTGATCCGTTCAGGAATTAAACCCAAATTAGCATTCGATGGGAATAACACGTAGGATTCGCCAGGAGCGGAACGGTTTTGTGCTCTCAGCATAAACACAAAACGCACCTGAGCAAATGCACTTGGGAAAGATGGGGTTTTAGCAATGCAAGGAGAGAGAAGCGGGCACAGAAAATTCCCTTGCCCAGGGAAATGTCCCTGGAACACTGAGCACTGGTCAGAGCAACAGGGAGCACGAGGAGAGGACTGATGTGCATAGGCATCTCTGGGAATTAAAGTCACAATTAACACTTTGCTATATCCTATGCTAATTGTTATCATTATCATCATGCTACAAAGCGTTCATCTTCAGAAACGCACGCCAGCAGTACATGTCAATGTACACACCAGTAAGGAACAAATACCCCAGACACCACCTCTCACTAACAATCCCTTTACCAGACAATTCATAGCACTATTAAAGCATCTACAGAACCAGAAAATCAACCCAACACTGACAAAAATAACAGCTGTTAGTCCTGCTTTTAAAGTGTAAAACAGGACCAGCTGAGTTCTGGTTCCTCCATAACACTTTGGAAAAGTAAAATGGGAAAAGCAGATTTTTCCCTCCTCCCAAGTCCTTTGTTGCCAGGCTAACCTGACAGACTGCAGAAGTAGCTGAGGGTTGAAAATAACACAACACTGTTATAAAACCTTATTTTGTCTCACAGCTGTTAGAACTTAACGGGGTAGGAGCTGTAAAAAACCTTACCTCTTACTGCCCTTCTCTCCCTTGCGAAGAAAAAGGGTTGGACATCCAAGGCCAGCTTCTGTTTCTACTGCTGGTGCTGCTGTACAATGAAGAAATCGTTGGCTGAGTTTTACCTAAATAGCAGGAAAAAAAGGGTGTGTGTGTGTGCGCCGGTGGCTGTATCAGATTACACAAGAGAGCCCACGTTTGGCAAGAATTACAGGGGGTTTGGTGGTGGTTGAGCAACCGTGCGGAGGGCAGGACGGGTTTCTGGGTCCAGATGCCGCTGAGATGTGGCACCTGAGGCTCTTGGCTTGGTTTGAGGACGAGCATCTCGCCTGTGGGTCCGCGGGAGGCTGCGTGCGACAGAGAGGCACCTCGGGCTGGGAGCGCACTGGGCGTGCGAAAGTGTAAATTAAAGTGTGTCACGTACAAACGAACCTGGTAATTGTGTAAGAGCTTGTGCTTTTTTTTTTTCTATCAGGTCCATAACAGTAGGACTTCTGTGCGTGTCACGTGGATGTGAGCTCTGCTGTTTACTCCACCTGAGGACCAGATCCCATGCGTGGCCGTGGATGTGAGCGCAGGACGGAAGGAGCACGCAGCGTGTACGAGGATGTCCCTGCCGTGCCGGTCCCCCGTGCACCGTTAAACACAACATTGATTAACGAGATGCTTTCGGTGGTCGCCTGGATGCTAGCCTTTTGGCTAAAATTCACTGGAATCCACTTGAATCTAAAATAAAGACATTACACAAGCATGTTAAATGAAAAAGAAAAAAGCTAGGAATCAATTTCCATTAGTGAGCTGTCTGCAAGGGTTGGGAAATTAAACTCTAATTTACTTCAGTTATGGGTCATTACCTGAATGTCACGGCCAGAGGCAGAATTGCTGGTTCCTAGCAGAATGTGATGTTCTGTTTTATTGGGCTCAGAAGGAAACTATTTTTGTGGGAGGAGAAAAAGAAAAAAATGGTGTGAAGGGGGAGATTTTCAGCTAGCGTAAATCAATGCACTGCCTTCACCAGAAGGTCAGCAGTTAAACAGTCTTTGGTTAGTGGTGTTCCTGTCCCTGGGCTTGAGCACAAAATCGTGATTACTTGGCATATAGCGGTTGTGTTCCCAGGCTGTTTCAGAGTCTAATACGCTGGAAAAAAAAAATTAAAAACTAAGGGTCAAATCACAAAGATCTCAGTAAATCTGTGAAGCTGGGGATGATGCTGCATGACTGGGGAATAGCAAATGCGAAGAGGAAAAAAATAGCAGAGGCAATTACAGGGCTGAAAGGCGTGTGTCAGCCTTACTCGAGGTTTAGAGTAAAGGAAGGGATAACTGAAGACATGGAAAAATGGGATAACAGGATAACATGGAACAGGTTTGCCCAAAGCGGATCACAGCAGGCGGGATGCCGTTGCCTGGGTGGGTTCTGTTTCCTACACAAGAAGATGTGGTAGCTCACTGGTCTGGACTTCCAAATAGCATCTGTTGCAGTGTTTATTAGCTAACGATGAAGCTGAAGATGCTGGCGGACGATGGTAGGGCTGCTGGGCTGATCGGCAGAAGAGACAGCGAGGGGGAGTGCAGAAAGACAAGGATCGGATGTGGGAAGAGTCTCTGGTGGCACTGACCAGGGATCGGTACCGGGACCCAGGGTGACTTTAAACACAGTACGTGCACAGACACACCAGCACAAGCGTGCACGCATGCCCCAGGCCTCCGCTTCTGTATTTGGGCACGTGCCGCGGGAGGGAACCGTCCTGCAACACGCCGGAAAGCCTTTCTCTAGCACAATATTGGTTTTCCTCTCTTACCATAAGTTTATGTCTCAATATTTCTGGTTTGAATCATTTTACAGTAACGCAAGGTGAGGTAACACTACCTCTTAGTAAAATCATTTCTATGCTACGTCTTCGCGTGCTTCTGATCACTAAAATAGTGCTGCTGCCGGGTTTCAGATCGCTGCTGTACCGCTGCAAGATGCTTTCGTGAAAGAAAAGACACGGGAGAGCGGAGTTACACAACTGTGTTTGTTTTCCTCTTCTTAGCAACCTCTGCACGTTGTCCCAAGAGGTTCTCGGTCTATGCAAGATTAATTGCCCAAATATAAAGGCCCTGTTAACCTGAATATATTATTGAAAAACAGCATATTTCAATCTGCCCTGGTTCTGAAAATAGAGATGCCGGGTCAGCTCCTGGCATAAATCTGCAGAGCTCCTCGGAAGCCAGCGGAGCTTCTCTGATTTACATCGGCAATAAAGCCGTCCTGGTTCGTCTGCCGCTGCTGAGAGCCGCGTGTGCTCGCTGAGCTGCCGCAGAGGACACGGCGGTGGCCGGGGAGGAACCTTCATGGCAATCACCAGCTTCTGAGCAGCTCAAACCAGCCACACCACGGAATAAAAGCTTTAATTTTCCAGGATGAAAAGCTGTTATAAAAAATAAATCCCCTAGTTTTATTTCTAATGAATAAAAGCTTATATTTAAACTTTTCCGTTATGTTGAAATAAAAATTCCGGATGATATGAAATGATATAGGAATTTCCAGCTGGTCAATTGCTGGTTTTTTTTTTTTTTTTTTGTACGTGGGCTGAGCTGGCCCTGGGACAGCCAGCGAAAGAGCTCACGGCCCCTCAAAATTTGGATGTGGATTGCTCCGTGAGCTGAGCCTTGCAGATTGAATTTCCGCCCTGTCTCCACTAGAGGGAATTTTAAAACAGATTTTTCTTAGGGTTAAAGTTTTCAGTGTGTTAAAACGTGCTGCCTGCAGGATGTTTCTGCGTCTGGATGCGCAGGGGCTCTGGCCCTTCTGCAGGGCACAGGATCCATTCTCGGACCAGCCAGTCATAGCAACAAACTCTGTTCTGGGATGAAGAGCAGAAAAAGCTCCTTAATTTTTCAGGCTCAGCCTTTGATTTCTCTCTGCCCGTGGGGAGGACAGGAGCGTCCCAGCTCCCTGCTGCCGCCTGTCCAGGCTCGCCCGTGGCAGAGCTCTCTGCGTCCGACACTGCAGAATAAAACATTTAATTTTTCAGTATGCAAAGCCGTTAAAAAAAATCTCTAGTTTTATTTCTAATTAATAAAAGCTTGTCTTTAAAAGTTTTCAGTTATGTTCGTGGCCAGCTGTGAGCTGAAAGGCCAGGCTGAGTTTTGAGGTAAATTTTGAATATTTGAGCTTCTCAGAGCACCGTTTTTTTGGTCAGCAGCCGAGCTGGTGAGGGGTGATAACCACAGGGAATGGCGCGGTCTTATCTGCACGCAGAAGTTGCACCTCAGCAGCCTAAAGAATAAATTTTAACAGACAAGAGCTCAATGCCTTCTTTCGTGTGAGGAGTAGCTTCGTGTGCAGACGAGCAGATGATCGCAAGCAGTTCAGTTATGCAGCTTAACAAATTACCGCTCTCCAGCTGAGCCGCTTTAATTAACCACATGCACCGACCCAGCCCAGCACTAATGCGACATAAAATACTTTGCCTTCACCCACCGTGACCAGTCATACCTGCTTTACCAGAGCACTTGGTGGCACTAATTTTGACTAATTTCCAGCGCAAGCAGGTAACTGGAATCCCCGGCCACACCGTGTCGTGTGGTGCACGGTGGGATGCTGGGCGTCCGGCACTGCGAGAGTGGTGCCTGGGGATGTGCAGGGAGGGCTGGCTTTTTGTCTCACAGGTCTCAGCCCTCTCGTCGGAAAAGAAAAAGCCGCAGAAATGGTACAAAGTCACTGGCAGGGTGTTGGATTGCAGCGAGTTACGTGTTATCACGACTCAGCTGCTTGGTTATGTCTCAGTCCGGATTGCAATCCGTGTACTAACGTCAGATTGGGGTGGCGGGCTTAAAGTGAGCCAGAATAATAGCGTTCACAAAGGATTTCATAGTGCCTTAATATAGCCCTTTAAAATGTGTTTCAAGGTCTTTCCTACATGCAGAGCCAATTGAGAAAAGCTATTGTGGTTTCAAGCGATGCTCTCCCTTAACTCAAGTTCACTTTCCCGTGCTGGTGTGCCCTCAGTACACTGGTGCAGATCAGCCAAGCAAGGCTTTGTACTAAGGGCATGGTGTTCACCAGTTGTGAAAAAACTGGGGAGAGGGTGTTCCTGCTGGTCCTCTCAGAGCAAAGCCGGAAGCTGAGGGGCAGCATGGACCTCCCTGAGGTCTTAAAAAAAGCAGCAGATGATCTCTGGACCCTCAGCTGTGTTTTCTGCAAATATAAGAAAAGCTCTCGAACATTCGCCGACCCAGGTGGGTCAGGCACTGAACTGGGAAGAGGCGCTGGATGGCGAGCTCCGGTAGGCTGGACGCCTCTTTTTCCTGGCGCAGGATGGCAGAACGCTTTCCTCCGCTCACCCTGGCATCCTCAGCCTCCTGGCTGTGATGGATACCCTGCCTTTCCCTCCGGCTAACGCAGCGTCGCTGGGCTGCCAGCGAGAGGTCAGGGTCCTTCCCAAGGGCTCTTCCAGGCTGGAGGGGTCTGTGGGTTTTTTTTTTTTGTTTGGCTGGGGCTTGGTGGTGGTGGTGTTTGTTTTTTTTTTCCTTTTTGTGCTTCTATCTGAAGCACAAAACCTGGAAGCAAGCTTCGTCCAGGTGTTAGGGAAGGCGTTAGTCAGCCTGGAAGGCTTTTATTGTCAGGGATTATGAAGAAGAAAGGGACCAACTGCCTTGGATTTTCAGTGGCAGGAGATTTCCACCCTATTTTGTTAATTCAATGCCTCCACATGACCTGGGAAGTAACATTACATCTAAATCTGCATTTATTTACTTTTTTTTTCAATTCAGGCCAAGACTAGATTGGCTAAGAAACTTACATCCAAGCGTTTTTGTGTTTCTTTTAAAGGAAGTGCCCTTTTTACTAGCAGAGAAAACTTCAGTGACTGCTTCTTTTTAGTCTAAATATTTGGGCTGAGAATTGTGAATCTGTCAAAATGCATCAAAACAATGCTGTGAGAAGTTTTTGTTGGGAGAGCCCCGTGTTTTTCTTCTATGTTTCTTCAATCATAGCAGAAATTGAAAGTAAAAAGGTGAACGAACACAAGCACTGGGGGGAATTCCTAGGACAGGGAAAATAAAGGTAAAGATTCTGCAGACAACCAAGGTTTTATTAAAGGAAAAGAAAACACAACATTTAGAAGATATGACAAATGTTGAGGTTTTCTTAATTTATTTGTTGTGAAGTGTGCATCCTTTTCGTGAGTTAACAGGTCTAACCTGGGTGTTATTCTTATTTAGGACCTCCGTTTGTCTTTTCGTTAGTGACTCTTTACACGCCTGTCTTTTTTTTCTCTGTTTTTCCCCCCAGATGCAGAGATGTGTTCGTGCAGCGACCGTTGCCTCCAGCAGCCCCCTCTCCAGAACGCTGCCGCCAGCTGAGAAGAAGAGCAGATGCTTCACATCCGAGCGCCTTCCATGCAGGGACAGCACGTAGATCCCGGGAGAAATGCAGTGTCCGCTCCTGGTGCCCTTCTCTGGTGGCTTTTAAGGCCAATTCCTCAGCAGCTGGGGTTGTTCTTACTGTGGTGGCTTTACCCTTGGCGTGATGCTGCACACAAACTTGCCACAGCAGAGGCTTCTGCTTGAGCGTGTTTTTTTTTTTTTCCCATTCAGCAGCAGAGGAGCTGCCAGCTGCGAAGTCTAGAAGGGAGAGGGCACAACGCTTCTGCTGGGAATGATGCTCGGTCGCGTTTTCCCCTGACGACATCTGCATCAGGGAGTAACGCTCCTTACAAATAGCAAAATGAGCATCTGTGAATTCCTCCAAAGGCAAGGCTCAAAGTCAGAACAAGCTGTAGCGTGCTAGAATTTTGCTGGTTTTATGGTCTGCCTTTCCCTCGCTCACATGCGCCAGCTGCTAAAAATGACTCATTTCTTCTTAGAAAGCCATCCCGCTGCCTTGGCAGAGCCTTGCTGCTGGGTGCCTTGGTGGTAGGACTGCTTTATTTTTAAGGAAATGCAACTGAGCCACGGTCATGACGTGTGTTGTCATTGTTCTGCTGCAGATTTTTGCAAGATCGCGAAGAAAAAGGGTTGTGAAACATCTTGTGCTGCCGTAGAGTTCAAAGAAGGCGTCATCTGAGCCACGCAGGCTTCATCCAGTTTCAGCGTTCTGACCTTTGGTCCAGGTTCTGCAGAGTAAGTGTAGAGCAACCCTGCCTAGATCCCGGGTGTAAATCCCCCCAGACGAGCACATCAGCACATGGTAAATGCCAGGGTACCTCCCTGGACTGTTCTGGTGGGCAGAGCCATGGTTCAAGCGAATGTGAGGGCATTTTTGGAGAGAGGGGGTGCTCTGAGTTAGAAATGTGAAGACATTGTATAAAGACGGTGTTATGGTTTGATCTCCTTCAGCGACTGGTGTAAGTAGAAATCTGAATTTATTGCTGGCTTTGTGCTGAGTCAAGTCTTCAGACTTTAATAGAAGAGATTCCTCCTTTGCAGCAGAGAGCCATCCAAGGGCGTTGAGTTACTGCAGAAGTCCCGCAGCCACCTGACGATCGGGCTGTGTCTAAGTGGTATATTGAGCGCAGACGTGAAATTGCTCTGTCAGAGCTGTCGGCATCTGGCCAGACTCCAGCCCTGATCCAGAAAGCTGTACGACTGCCAGGAAAGCAGAGCTGAGCCCAACTTCATGCGTGTCAGAATGGTCGCGTCTGCTGGAACCAGCTCACCCCACCCCATGGTCTACTGATAGACGTACCTCCAGGGCTGGCTTCTCTTGGATTCGCCCAGACCACCGCGACCCAGGGAGATTGTTCAGGGACAACTGGGAATAAGGAATAAATTGGAGAAGGATCCACATCTCTGGCTGCCAATTCACAGGACGGAAAAAACCCACCGCCTTAGTAAACTCTGCTGCAAGCTGTTCTCCCAACGCTGCTGCCGGAGGTGCTGGTGCCAGTTGGTGTCAGTCATGGGGTTTTACTGCTGCACGCGTTCCCCTTTCAGCTGGGAGATCAAAGTCTCTTTCCTTCAATTCGTTTGTGTCAACGCAGCCAGGTCCCATGCGGAATCCCGGGCAGCAGCAGTAGAAACGATGCGCGGGATGAATGGATGTGAGCGAGCCCTGGGGAGGGGACGCGTAGCCCTGACATCGTAACGGCAGCGTGCTGAGTCTCAGCCAGCGGCTGAGAACCTTCAAGCACACGCCAAATGAAGGAAACCTGCCTGGGAGCCAAGGCTTTGTATTTAAAAAAAAATTAAGATGATAAAAACAAGCGTGATTTCGCAGCTCCTGCTCACTCTGATTTCATATCCTGGAAATTAACTGGAATAACCGTATTTCTGGAGAACTCGGGATGGTTCAGAGTTTGACCCAGTTTCAGAGATAGGGTGCTTGTCTCAAATACCAGCTCTAGATCTAGATTGCCACCAGGTCTTGGATTCTGGTTTAGGGTCAATTCTATTTGAATGGCCAAAGGCAAATACTTCAATAATATTGTGGCCTTAATTTTTTTTTTTTTTTTGGGTAATTTAATTAGGGACTTGGTCTGGTTTTGGGGCAGGATGCAAAGTGGATAACAGGAGCAGCTGGCTCTATAATTAGAGCCGTGTATCTGTTGTTAAAGTTTAACATTTAATTGCAGGGAGAGGCGGGGAGAGCGAGGGACGGAGCCCGGGCAGCGTTTGTGCGCAGTGCCGGGTCAGCCAGGTAGGTATGCGCGAGATTGCGTGACTGGGAACGCTCTCGCCTTGCTCGAATCTCACTGCAGCCGTCCCAGAGTACCAACTGGCATCTGTGTCACGCGGCTGTTTCCAGAGACCAGGAACGAGAGGGTAAATATTTATTTAGATCCCGATGCTTAATCTGCTACTGGCTGGTTGTGTGGAAAGCCTGAGCCCCCGCTCTTTCTACGGCAATTTATAACCAGAGCCTTCGTCTCCTCTGCTCCCAGTGCTCCCACACACATTCCCCAGCATCAGTTCTGCAGAAAACGGGCACGGCCTGGGTTCAGACCCTCCGGCACCTTTTGGTCCCAGGCCATCCTGGCAGGCAGCCCTCCTCCCTCACTGTAACCCACTGGCATTCAGAGGCAGAAATCGCAAACCCGGGCACCCGGGCCTCGCGAAGGGGAACGGCACGAAGCTGTCGCTGCTCCCGTGGGTAGGCGGACTTGTTTGCACCGACGTGGGATGGGAGCTGCGGGGTCGCTTGGCTCCGTCGCTGAGCTGGCTCAGCGATGACAGCTCTGCTGCTCTGCCTGCTGACAAGGCAGAGCCATCCCCGTGGTAAAGCCACCTCCGTTACACCGCCGAGTCCTACAGCGACCGTAAATCGCCCACCCCGCTCCTTTCCTCAGCCAGAACGACAGATCCTTCTGGAGGGTGGGGACAGGCAAACGGGAAGGATGCTCCACGTTCATCAGCAAGGACTGATGGACACAATACCTCCCCTGCCCCGCCGCGGTCACCGGGGGCTGCCCTGGGCTCGGTGCCTCCCACCGCGACCAGTGACCGAGACACGGGGGCTGCAAAGGGAGGTTCTGTCATGACCAGTGCCAGAGGGGGGAAGGCATCAGCAGAAGTGGCTGCAGAGTGGGATGACTGGGAGGCCATTAGCACAGGTGAGGCGTGTCTGCTCTCATCATGAGCCCTGCTCATTAACAAGGCACACAGGCCCAGCTGGCAGCCCCAGGCAGTGCTGTTAAAGCATCCTGTCCCCCTAACACCACCTGCTGCTTTTCCCCCTTACAGACACTGCTGGTGCCCTGCAGCACCAGTAGGAATGGTTGTGGGATGCTGGCTTCCAGACTGGTCCTGCGAGGGGTGAGAAACCAGGTAAGCAGCAAGGTTTGTCCCTGAGCAGGGGAGGGCAGCTCCGTGCAAGCTTGTGTCCTGTGTTGGCGCGTGAGAAGAGTGGCTGGAAGTGCTGTAGCCTGGGGATTCGGGCTGGTGTTTGGGAAAGGCACCCCAGAATGGGGCCAGGAGCCCCAGTTCCCATCTTTGTGCCAACCCTAGTTCCACTTTGCAGCGTGACTTCTCTGTGCGATCACCTGGAGCCGTTAGCTGGCAGAGGCATTGCTGTCACACCGATACAGGAGAGCAGTAGCATCTCCCCATCTGGCACTTGTAGGGCTTTTCTGATAAGAACCACATTTTCTTTCATCTCCTGGAGTGTTTTATAGCAGCTGAGAATCCTGTTGTACTCCTCAGTAATGGCTTTTTTTTCCCTTTGCAATTTCCTGTCCTTATTGTTTCCTGCGAGGGAGGTGTGGATACATCCGAGATAAGATCCTTAACTTCTGAGCAGCCGATCACGCCGCAGATCGCTGCAGCTCTGTCATCTTCATCCCTGCAGTACTCGTGGTAAAGCACTGTATCTCAGGGACGGCAGAACAAGCTTCAGCAGCAGATTTCTGTCCCTACCTAGGTCTTCATGCTAGGAAAAAAGTCTGAAGGCCTAATGAGGGAATTAACACTAAATAGGTTGTGCAAATTTGTGCAGGGGAGCCTGTAACGCGCCTGAGAGTGACCCAGAGCACCCTGCAAAGGAGAACAGCTCTGGAAGAAAACCCTCAACGCAGCCAGGAAGAGTTTGCACTGCATGTACCATTTTTATTTTCACATATATATATTACATCATTTTAAACCAGAATTTTTGTAAAATAAATGTGTGTTTTTCAGGTAAAAGCACCCCACCATATTCCACACAGCCCCCTTGCCTGCCATTTAAAGGTGACCTGAGCTGGGGAAAGGCTGAGCTCGTTCCCCATCTTCCCACTGCTACTGGGACAACCTGTGGTGGTCCTTCCCTCCTCCTCCTGGGAAGAAGAGGTGTTTACCAGTCCCTCCCCTCCGAAGTCAGTGCAGAGCATGCTTTATCGCTCCATCATACACCCCGGCCCCTTCCTGCAGTGCTGGGAGAGACCCGGCGTTTCCTGGAGGGATGGAGAAGGGAGCTGTGAAGCACCCTGTGCTCTGGGAAAAGGGCGAGGAAGAACCAGAATGAACAGTGCTGCTGTGGTTTGAAGTACATGTGTCAAACCCACCACACAGAGCTCCGCAGAAGGCTGCCACCAGTCCCGACCATGAACAGACTGGTGTCTCTGGGGCAGCGCTGGCCCCTGCCAGCCTGAACCCCGCGGCGTTGGGCAGGGCTGGCTCGCAGAGGGAGGAGTTGGGGGAGAGGTGGTTCTGACGGGTGAACTGCTAGCTCAGGGAGATTCCTCCGTCTGGGAAGAAATTGCTGGGAGAGCGTGGGAGTGAAAACTGCACTCAGATAGGCTCAGTAAATGAGTCTTCCTCCAGACTCTCCCTTTTTCTGTGCACCCGCTGTAACCTTCTGAATGAAATTCCTCTGCCCACCCTCCCGGACACACGCGCTTCTGCTTGAACTAAGATGCGCTATGTTCCCTTAACACCTCTGGCACAAAGAAATCCTCACCGAAAGGACACCCCATTCCCCCTGCACCCCTTGGGATGTAGGGAGCCAGCAGAGAGGGGCACAAGGAACCACGGTTGCATCCCTGTACCATCTGCCGTCCCCTCCAGTCCTGGGGACTGGCACCAGGCCTGGGACAGCCTGCACCCCTCTGGGGTGCATCTCAGCCTTCACTGAGCACTGCGATGCTCAGACCGTCCCATCTGCTCATCCTGGTCCTGAGGACGGAACAGCACAAGCTTGTCTTTGGTTCCTCTCCCTACCCAGTCTGGGAGCGAGCAGACCAGGCAGGCACTGGTACCAGTGGGTGTACCCAAGCTGTCGGCATCGCAGAGAGCCAGTCCTTCCTCAGACGCAACCCCAGCTTGGGTCTCTGATGCTAGAAAAATGGCACGCTTCCTCAGCAGCTGTCCGCCAGACCCTGCAGTGATTTAGGCAGCCTTGCTTTGAGCGGGGGTGAGACTTTCCTTCCAACCCAAGTGATTCTGCGAACAGCCGGCGCAGAGCCTTCTCCTCATTTTCTGCCCTTGTTTTCCATTTGAGGGCTTCCCGCTGCTCTTGCACTCGCTCAGCCCTCTAAGAGAGTTTCGGCGTTATTCTAAGAGCTTGTTTGATGTGGAGCTCTTGCTTCTAGAGCACAGATGTACTTTTTTTTTTTTATTTATTTTATTTTATTTTTTTTTGTAAAAAATGGCTCCTGGCACTGCCAGTCCCAGAGCAAAAGCCGCCTGCACATAGTCAGGGTGGCCGGCGGTACCGCGTCCAGGCCCCCGCCCGAGCTCTGCTGAGCGGGGCTCCGAGGTAGATACCCAAAGAGGGCCCTGCAAAAAGCACCAGCACCATCTCGGTCTGCTTGGACCCAGCAAATCCAGCCCTGTTCCCGCCCCGCTAAGGCACTGGGCGCTTCCCCGACAGCAGTCCATTGCAAACCAGTGGTGCCCGCTTTTGCTGTGGGTCAGAGCACGGTGCGGAGCCCCAGCTCTGGGGGTGCAGACCCACAGCTGATGGAGACCGAGGTCACCCGGACAAAGAGGGGGTTTTTCCCCTCCCATGGGAGCTCTGCCCTCGCAGCCAGCACCCGGGCGGCTGTGTCTGCAAAGCTGTTGCCATCCAGTGACAGGACACAGTACTACAGACCAGTTGCCCATTCACAGTCCCAGTTCAAGCTTTTTTTTTTTTTTTTTCCACTCGGTCACCGGTGTCAGGAAGGCTAGGAGAGGTGAGAGCAGAGGGAGACAATTCACTGGTACCCTGAGACAATCCTCCCTGCAAATCCCCTGAGAAAACGGATAAAATGGAAACTTTCCTTTGCTACAGCACCTATTTTAAAAGTTCCCTGCTCTGTCCTGGTATCACAGACTTTACTAAGGCTTGATCACCTACCATAAAGCGGAAAAACGTTCTTTATTTCACGTCTGCTGGCCTTACAGCTGAACTTGCTTTGCAAGGTGAAACACCTTATCTGGAAGGTGAGAATAAATTACAAGCAGCATGGCTTTTTGTACAAGCAAAAATTCTCTCCAAACTGTTAGAGTTCTTGGAGTGTATCGGTGAAGTAGTGAATAAAAGCTGACGTGCTCTTTTCTTGCCAAGGTCCTCTGAAAAAGTCCTGCTGGAGACACAAGCCAACCAGCCTAGAGGACAGTGACACGGCTGGCTGAGAGAAAAGGAAAATAACAATTAGTTCATCTTCATCCCGGCAAAAAGGCTCCATCTGGTGGTGTTCTCACCCAGAAAAGAAGGTAAGGTGTGGGGATGGGAAACTGCAGATGATACGAAGTTGGTTAGACTGGTTCACACCAGAGAAGAGTCTGAGGGAATCTCCAAGATCTGCTCAAGTCGGGTGAACAGGCGGCTCGATGGCAAATGAAGTTGTGTGTGGATAAACGCAAGGAAATAGGCTTGCAAAGGGACAAACGAGCTTGGTGGGCATTCAGCTGCTCAAAGAGAGTCAGCACGGACAATCTAGCAGAGATTTGTGCCGCTCAGCACAGGTAAAACAAATAAAGCAACCAAAACGGAGATATATAGAAGAGGAATATTATAGCAAATATTTTAATGCCTTACTAGTAAGCGCGGTCCAGGGCGTTCCACTGGGGAAAGGGATACTGCGGAAACAGCCGGGCTCAAAATGATAAGTGAAGAAAGACCCTGATGTGGAAGCAGGCTGAGAAGTTTGCGATTTTTGTGTTAAAAGAGGCAGGAACATGAGGGACCTAAGTGTCACAGGTTGGTCCTGCTAAGCCTCTGCGGCTGCCAGGAGAAAGGATGGAGGCTGTCCTGTCTCTGCTCGGACGGGACGTGTAGTAACAAGCTTAAACTGCAGCAAGGGCTAGGCATTGAAGGGGGAAAAAAAAAAAAAATCTATCTGGAGGAAAAGATTAAGGAAGGAATCAGTGATGTGGGGAGGCAACACTGGAGGGTTTTAAAAGCGCGTTAGGCAGATGTCTGTCAGGAAGGGCTTTGTTCCGCGGGGCAGACGGGCTGTTCTCAAGACCTGGCCCACCCTGGGCTCTCGCGGTGGTGGCTGCAGAAGGTGACACCAGGCAGGGCTGCGGGCGAGCCGGGCTCTGTCCCGGTTTGGCAGTCCCCGTGCCGCACGCATGAGCCAGCGGGGGGTCACCCAGCCCGTTTTGTGGCAGCAATGCCAGGCAAATGCCTTGCTCCAGCCATTGTGGGAAGGCCTCGGAGGGCAGGAGGGCTCAGCCTGTTCAGGGCCACGACGCTGCGACTCCTGTTGTCCTGGGCTCCATCCCAGAAGGGCTCTGTCTGCATTAGGAGAGGAGCCCAGACATGGGACCACTGCTCATTTCCCGCCTCCGAGGTCTCTCTGGTTCCCTGCCCCAGCTGGCTGACCTGCTCGAGGGGACAGGCGATGCTGGAACAGGGCAAGTTTGGCTCAGACACAGTTTCAAGCCTCACAGAGTCACTTGGAGTAAAAACAACAGAGCTAAGCCACAGTTCACACTGGGATTCTTCTCCTATTTTGCTAAAGTCTGAAAGATTTCAGATGGGAGAGCAGAGCCTGCTTCCTGCCCTCCCCCCAGAATCGCGCTCGAGCATTAGTCACGAACGGAACAAGGTCAAGTCACTTCCCAAAGACGCTGCTCCCAGGAGACGCTGAGCTCTGCTGTCTGGGCAGCTAACGGACCCTGGGCTGAACCGGGGCACGCCTGCACCACCCTGCCCAGCTCAGCTCAGCAGGCAAAGCGCTGATGCAGCGCTGGGATGCAACTCCAGTGCCTTCCACTGAGAGCGACTGGTCGCAACTGGGCTGCTCGCTTGCCAGCATTAAGCCTACTGAATGGAAGCCCCCAGCAGAACTGGAAGGTGGACAGGCTGCCTACACCGACCATCCCCTCACAGCTTTTTAGTGTTTGGAAACCTGCTGGTGTTTCCTGGGCCTGCCGGCGCGCGGCCCTCGAGCTCACGGAAGGCTGTGAGGCTGCACCCCAGCACCCGCGTCGGCCGCGGGACAGCTGCAGGTCTCCAGGATCAGGCTGCGGCAGGGCAAACCTGCCTGCCAGCGCTGCCGGACGTCACCGTCGCCGGTCAGAGGACAGGTAGTCAGCGTGTTTCTTTAAAAACGGGGTAGGGATGCTTATTTAAAAGGAACGAGAAGGCTCAAGTCCTCGGGCTCGGGAACAGAGGGAAGGTGACAGCAAGCCCCACGCGGGCTAACGCTGGCTTGCCCCTCCAGTGACTTACAACTGCAGCAGCCAAGGCTGCAATCCGGCTTCAAACTCAGGCGTGGTCTGGGCTGGAGCTGTTAGCAAACAGGAGTCCTGCACCTGCCCCAGGGCACGGACACAACCCACGTGCTCACGCACGCTGGTGTTATTACAACAACGCGTGGTTCCTCCAGGCACCAGACTCCAGAGGAGCCCGCTCTGCCTCACCGCTGCGTGTCACGGTGATGCTCCGTCCTCAGCAGCCAAGCGAGGCACAAAACAGACAGCAAATTTGAACCTTCCCCCCCCTCCCCAGCACTGCTTCTCTCCACAGCTCCTGGTGGTGTCTGCATCGACAGCAGAGACCCTGGGCTCTGCAGCAGGAGGGTCGCATGTCCAAGCTGCTCTCTCTCTGAGGTTCCTTGAATCCCCCCTCTCTTGGGAGACGTCAATGCAGAGCAGAGATTTGAGAGAGAGCTTGGCCAGACCCCCCAAACTTTGCCCCCACGTCAGTCAGGGCCTGAAGAAGCGTCGTACCACTAAATGCCCCACCATGACCAGGGCCACCACCACCAGCATGTACTTCATGTAAACATTGTCCAGCTCGAGCGCGGCCACCTAATGAGAGACAGAGAACAACCAGAGCGCGTTAGATGTGCCGCTCCGCCTGCGCCCGGGTGACCCCGCCAGCCTCAGCAGTGCCGCAGTCCCCAGGCTGCACAGCTCCCTCCCCTCACCCCCCGAATCCCCGCCCCGGGACAGCTCCCACCAGCTCACCCATCCTCCTTGCTGGGCGATCCACTGGGCGATGCGGTTCCGGAGCATGAACTCGGCGACGTAGCGGGCGATGCGGCAGAGGAAACCCCGTATGCCGTGCTGGTAGACGTGGATGGCCATGCGGTAGCCGAAGCCCAGCAGTGCAATCACGCGGCCCCAGTTAATGCCGCTCTCGAACAAGCTGAAACGAAGCCGACGGTCCGATTAAATTGCTGCCATGGCTCAGATCTTCCCGCTCCCCACATCCCAGGGCACAGGGTCTCGAGCAGGGCTGGTTGCTGGGGATGCTGCACTACTTCTCGAGGTGCATCCCAGCCACACAGACGTCGGGATTTTGTGTCTGGCACGTGGCTTCGATAACCAGCTGTGCTTTCAGAGCAGAACAAACCCAGTCTAAGTCACAACTGCTATTTGCCTCAGCCAGGCGGGTTAAGGATGTCGTTGGGAAACAGAGTTTCCAAATCCTGCCTACACAGCTACAGGCTCTGTATTGCTGGAGGGGAAGCTTTGGGGTGGCTGTCGTTGATGTGCCACCTTCCTGCCTGTCCCTCAGGTCCCCACCCGAACGCAGGGCACATGGGCAAGGCTATTAAACAAGGTCAGCTGGAACTGGTGGGGGTGGAAGCTGCAGGCTGCAGCAAGCTCAGCAGCTCCTACGCGTGCAGCCGGGAGCAGGGACCAGCACCCACCTGTCCCAGAGCATCCCTTGCTCATGCCTGGAGGTAAGGAAGGTTAAATACAGCTAAGGACAAAGCATGTCAGAATAGGATTTTCCCTTTTCCTGCATAGACAAACCCTCTCCAAGACCAAAACCTGATCTGATCTTGCCTTAGACTGACACTGCCAAGGGCTGGGGGAGCTCCAAAACGTGCCTGGTCCATGCCTACCACTCCTGATCCAGGTTTTGGTCACTGTGGGCACAAACTGCATCGCTGTGGGTAGGTTTGGCACTGATTTACCCAGACCAGTTTTTGAGAGTGTTTTTCGTGGTTTCCAGCAAGGTGGAACACAGAGGGAGAGGGAAGTTAGAGCCCAGGAACAATAGTGGAACAGGTAGCAGAAAGAGAGGGAGAGAGGTTAATTTACCTGGTTGCGGCGCGTTAACCGCCTCAGGCTGGCAAAGCGGTGAAAACAGCGCAGCGTGGCTTCCCAAGGACAGGGGAGCAGGAAGAGGACAGAGAGAGGCAGTTAGAGACAAACACCGAGCGGAGGGTGCATGGGATGGGGCCGCGTGGGAGCCAGGCACCTGGGAACCCAGAGAGCCCAGCTTCTCTCCTGGCTCTGCCAGGGGTCTTCTGCATGACCCTGGGCAAACCATTTAACGTGCACCGCATCTCCCTACAGACAGAGCGGGGTGAGCACTGAAGCCCTTGATGACCACTTCGATCCAAGCCCGCACCTCAAGCAATCAGGGCGATAAGTTGTCCAGGTGTCTTCGCTCCTCACCCTGTTGCTGTGCTTTGAGTGGGTGAGCTGGGTGTGCACCGCCTGCACGAGACTGCCGCCGGCTCTGCGGATGCAGAGCATCCCCCATCCCAAATTAGTCCGATCCTGTTCCACGTGGACCACACCATCCCCACCGCCCGCAGCTGTGTTTGCTTTGTGCCTCTGGAAAGTGTGACCCATCGGGACTTCCCAGCTACCAAGCAAGCAGTGGTGGGACCAGCAGCAGGTCTGCCTTGGTCCAGAGCTGGCCATACGCCTGAGTGGGACTTGGGACATTTGCTGGGCTACTGATGCACGGGACGCACTTCCCAGGCACGTCCCTCAGACTTTCTGACCCTGGTCAGCCTGTGCAAGGACTTTGAGATGATTGTCACGTGAACACTGCCCAGACCCTGTCCAGGAGGAAGAGGAGACAGGTGGAAAACACAGGAACCATCATGATGAGCTTGCTGAGAGCTCAGGCCAGGGACAGGGTCTGTGTGCTGGGGCAGAACTGGGGAGGCAACTGCTCTGCGGTGGCAGCAAGGGCTTAACTGACTGCGTTGAGCCCCATCTGACCTTTCCTTCCCTGGTCTCCTTCAGGAGAAGGTGTCTTGCCCATGCCGAGGGAGCCGGTGGCCTTACCTGGAGGCTATTCTGGTGAAGTACTCGTAGGCGTTGTCCTTGGTGGGCTGCAAGGATTGCAGCATTTGGCGAAACTCCGCGTCGTACCGCTCGTTAATGTCATCGCCGATGATGGCCAGGCGCCTTCCCACCTGGCTCCCGGTGCTGCCCAGAGAGAAGACGGCATTATGGACGGGTCTGCCTTCCCAGTTAAGACCGGTAAGAAGGACCAAGGGGTGGGTCTGTAATGGAGCCTGTCTCAGGATGGGGTTGAGGGATGTGCGTATGGTTGGTATCAGGGTTTTACCTCTCCAGGTCCTGCTGGATCTCCATGATCTCTGGGTCCATGGGCACTTCGTCCCCTCTCTCCTCTCTCTCCTGCTGGTAGCGGCAGAAGGCATAGCTCCGAAACACCTCCTCCGTCTCCTCCACCACCTGGTCTTCTGAGAGAGACAAAAGGAGGAAAAGTCAGGGGAGAAGCTTGTCTACCCCCTTTCCCAAGTTGGAAAGAGACCATTCCCTAATTTTCGGCCTAAATTTGTGCTGTTTGGATTAAAATTGGCCTTTTGAATAAAACAAAAAGAATCCAACGGACATTAGCTCTCGGAAAACAAATTTTGAAGCCAGTCTTCGTTCTTAGGTGCATAAGCCCACCTTTCGAACCTATTTTTGGCAAGAGACAGCTCCAGGACTGTCACAACACAAACCAGATGTTCCCATGCTTGTGCTTGGCAGCGCTCTCTGCGCAGGAGCCGCTCTCCGTAGGGCATTGCTCAGCACAGACACGTTCAGGAATCTCAGATCCAAACCCAAACCGGAGGCAAAGCTCCGCCTAGCGCTGCCCATCAACCCTCAGCAAGCAATTTTTTTTTTTTTTTTTTTGAGTGTCACCAACAATTGTGCCTCGCATGGCACCAGCAATGACACGGTGAGCAAAAGTTAAACTGGTCATTTCAGTGTAATTCCTTGGCGATTCGATCGCACGTCACCGGCTCGCGTACACCCGCCAGTGGCAACGCCAGGGCTGGGTTCACAGCTTCTGCCCGGGCTGCTGGCGGGAGCAGAGAGGAGAAGAGCTTTTAAAAAAAACTCACACGCCGTAACCCAGAGCGGCGACTCCCTGTCCTGCGCTTGAAAGCCGATAAACAGCCAGACGATGCGTTTGAACGGATTGCCTGCTCCAGCACACCCAGCGCCGCTGCGCGAGGGCAGACACCCAAATCCCCCGCTTCCTTAACGAATATCCCCGGAAGCAGCGAGCCCACCGCCGGGCAGGGGGCAAGTCGGGGCTGTTGTGGAGGTTTTGGGTCCTTCCCCTGCTCTTGTAAACAAGCAGGGCTCGGCACGCCAAGCGTTCAGGGTTCAGCGGGCGAACGCGCCGGTGTGGTAACGTCACCCGGCCCCGATAGCGCGCGAAAAATGACCCGGCTCCGCGTGAGCAGGAAGCGAGGCAGAAACAACCGGCATGCACCCGTCTGCAAACGGCTCGAGCCCTGCACGCGTGTCCCCTGTCCCCACGCCGCTCAGGGGTCTGGACGCGGCCAGGACCTGCCCCCTTCAGAGCAGGGAGGCCCCGGCAAGGCGTTTCAGCCCCGGAGGCACCATGGTGACCGATACCTTATCACATGCGTTACATTGCTGCTGGGGAAAGTACCTGCTCTGTCACGGGACGGCTTTGATTAGAGCGCGGTTTCGGCTGGCTGGAGAAGCAATCTGGGCTAGAGCACCGGTTCCCAAACAGCCGCAGCCCAGCTGAGCCGCCCCGCAGGGCTCGGGGGGAGCTGGCCCTGAGGTCCCAGTAACACCAGTCTTCCCGGTTTCTTTTCTAAGGTGTAAAATTTGTACGGGGGCAGAAATGGTATGGAGAGATCAGAGCCCTGCTCCTTTGACAGGACATCGCCGTGCAGGGCAGGGATTCACCGACGTTGAACGTTGTGAGACGCCCAGGTAAATGAGCTACGGGGGAACATGCGAAGCGCAGGACCCCGCAGACCCGCAGCTCTAGGTCATCGTCCCGCAAGGCGTGCTGGTGACACAGCACCTCCGTACCATCAACGCTGTCTAGCAGCAGCACAACTCGCTGCAGCCAGCCCAGCTAAAACCCAGCCTATCCCCCTGCCAGACCGGCCATGCCGTTCTCTGGCCGCTGGAAATTCCATTCCCGACGCAGAGATGCTCCTGCCCGAGCAACGTCCCGGAGCTGGGATGTGCAGATCTGGTGGGCACGGCTGTCCTGACAGCACCGCTCCATAAAACCCTCTTTCCAAAGTGTGCCGCATCACACCTCACGGAGTTTTTCTGGATGGATGCATCTACACGGCCCGCGTGCGGCTCCGGGGAGATGGGCCCAGCCCTGGATGGGTGCGGGAAAGGGAGAGGTGCAGAGACTCAGATTACGCGGCGTTCGGGTTGGGTAAATAAAGGTGAAGGGAAATAACAAGGCGGGGCCGCCGTGTTTTGAAGGGATTGTTTTTTGCAGGAACGGGTTTATTTGGCGGCAAACAAATCCCACCTTCCGGAGGAGCCAGCGGAGCCGGTGACCGCTCCACCGAGAGCCAGAAAACGAAACCGTCTGACTCACAGTTTCAGTGAGAGGCAGGGTAAACACAATGCAAGGACAAAAGAGGAAATAAGTATACAAAAAAATAATTCCCTGGTTTTAATTACCCCAGGAGCTATTTTTAGTAACACAGGACAGGAGAACACACATCGCTTTTCCCCCAGGTGCCGACCCACAGCACCCACTGGGACCATGCCTGGCTCTCCCACTCCAAGGAAGGGATCTGGATCAAGGTTTGCCCTGTGGACTGCCAGTGCCAGCAGCGGAGAGGGGGAGCGCGGTTTGGAGCTCCTCTGGGACCTCTGGGCTCCCTGTGGGATTGTGGGGGCCGCGTTTGGGGGCAACATCCACATTTCTGTGCCGGATCCTTTACTCCTCCCTGTTCCTATCTCCTGGGAGCAGCTGCGCTACGGAACAAACTGGCAGGTCTCACCAAAGTTATCCATCAGAGCTTGTTACCACTGAACAGCCCTGCTACAGGCTGTAACGATGACAGATGCAACCTGGCAGCATCCCTCTCGCGCTCAGGAGACGGGCAGTATCTGCAGCAAGAGGCGCATCTCTTTGCACACAGGGAGATACCCAGCCTGGAAACTGGTTCCAAAGGGAGAAGCCAGCTCTGGGAAACCAAGAACGGTCTCTGGAGACTTCTGCCTCGAGGGAAAGCTTGACTCCATCTCATGGTAGTTACAATTCAAGCGTGGGATGGGCAGCATCTGCGTTAATGGATTTGGGTTAACCTGGCAAGGCAGCCCCTTGCGAAACCTATCGCCTGTCAATAGCGATGCCAGCCAGGACCAAAGGCTGATCCACCTCATCCGGCGTCATGCCGGCAGAATCCTGCACAGCTTGCACCCGACAGCAGAGCTTCTAGAGAGGTAAATGGGAAACGGCCTTACCCAGAGGCATCTGCTCAGCACAAAGCCCTTTATTCTGCTCTTTGGAAAAAATATCTTCCTACCCAAAAGAGGAGCAATGTTCTCAAACAGCCTCCCTGCTGTTTTAAGACAGACCTCCCTTGGTTTTAAGACAGAAATTAATTTGTCAATAAGCGGTCCAGATTCTTTACTGGACTCAAGAAATCAGCTTTGATTCTTATGTTCAGAGGTGTCCCACCAACAGACCCAGTTCCAGGCTTGCAGCAGGGGCTGGGGGCTGCAGCAAGGTTTTGCGCTGGTGTTCCGCTGCCCAAGCTGAGACCTGTCCCGTATTTGCTCATCTACTGAGCTGTGAGGGGAGGCTGGGCCCAGCGCTCCGCGGGATGCCCAAGACGGGCGGGCATCTCAGCTCTGGCAGCGCGTCTCCCTCTGCCCCGCCAAGCTTTCCATAAAACATTTTTTGGGGCATCCTTTGCAGGCCAGAACAAAGGAGTTACAAGACAATTCCAGAGCAGTTATTTCCCAGCACAGCTGTCGGAAGGATGATTTTTTTCTTTTGAAAACGGAAACGATGTACTGATGGGAGCTGAAGTGCAACACTCTGTGTCTGTGCTGGAGACAGGAACTGCATGGGCACCAGACAAGAGGAAAGCACGTTTAAATGGTTTTGGTTGCTCTACAGAATGTATGAGAACCCAGGCTTAAACAGGCAGCTCACATTTTTCCTCCTCCTTTTGCAGGTGGTCTTGGAGAGGAAGACACAGAGATGCTCACAGATGTGTGACCGACGCCCCTAAGCAGCCATTTATCAACTCGTGACTTGCTCCACGTGCAACGTCAACCAACCAACCACGGACCAAGCCTCGCGCCTCTCCAGGTACGTTACGTGACTATTAAACACACACAGACAGACGAGAAAGCCCAAGTGACCTGAGCAAGAGAACAGCTGCCAACCTGACACTGCAAACGGTGAGTCAGGGTGGTTGGGATTTCCACCGTGGACACCCTCGCAGAGACTTGCACGGAAGCTCTCTCCGTTTCCCTAGCAGTAGTAAGTGGATATAGCAGTGCATCACCCTTCTCAACAATGTGCTTTGGGATCCCAGCTGCCTTGGGCCACGCAGGAGCCAGGTGTGACCACACGAACGGTATTTTCATCGCGTGGACGAGCCCCTCTGCAGTGCAGGGGAGCTGAGCTGCGTTTGGCACAGTTATCTGCAAGCACGTGGACAGCCACGTCCCCTGGCTTGTCCCTGAGCCTCGAGGTATCTAAACCATCGCTGGTGCGTCCCCTGGCAGCACGTCTGCGCAGGGGGGCACTGCCACCCCCGTGTTGAACTGAAGGAGAGGAAGGTTCATTTTAACAAGGGCTCAGAATGATGCTCAAGCAAATCCCTGAGCAGTGGATAAACCTCTTCGCTCCCTACCGCATCCAAAGCTAAACAGACGGAGCAAGCGAGCCCTCAGTGAAAGCCAGGCTCCATAGCTGTCCACAAAAGCCTTCCTCCGCCCCGCAAATCCCACGGCTCTTCAGCCTAAGAGATCCCACCTCCAAATTCCAGATGGACCCCCTGAGCTTTGGGAAGCAGAGGGATGCCAGTACTGCCAGTAAGCGTTTGCAAGCGTACAGGAAGCGTGACTGTAAAACTCCGTGGTTACAGCCCGGGGCCTGATTCCCTCACCGGTTCTCACATCAGCATCTCATTGGCCTCAACAGGAAATCAGCATGCGTAAACAACTGCTCTTATTTATTTACTGACATACCTGTAGACTTTGGTAAGGGAAGGACAGGGTATTTTTTCCTTCCAGCCGACTCGTACAGGATCTAGCACAAACGGTACTCTGAGATGGAGAGGAGTCCCGGCAACACAAGGGTATAAATAACATTATCGGGCCAATAAAACAGCTCTGAGCTGGATCTGAGCTCAAACACAGCACCAGCTCGGTGCACAGCTTCTAATCTCCGCTATTGACAGAGCCGCAGTGACTCAGCCTTACAAGTCCACCTGCAAAACAGGCGGAGAAGTCACCCGTGATTAACAGCTTTCTGTGCAGCGGCGTTTTATCATTTTGGGACGAAACAGGAGCTGAGGTTTTTCCTGGGTTCCTTTCGGCCCCGTTCCCAGTTTCACCCGTTAGTGCGAGACGCAATTACACAGTCTGCTGGGCTCGGCGCACGGGAGAAAGGGATCGAACCGCTTCCGAATGGTGGTGAGCCGGAACTTTTCACGGCCGCTGCGCCAAGGCACACCGCAGACCGGATTTCACCCGGCAGCCGATGCGGCGAGACTGAAAGCGACTGCCTGAGCCCAGGCGCTGCTGGGCAAGGCATGTTTTTTTTTAAACATCGAGCACCTTTCGCTCTCTTTTATTTAGGAAAGGGAAAGCAAATGACACCAGGCACCAGCCATACATCCCGCAGCCAGCGGGGCGATCTGCCCCACGCCCCAACCTCCGGCACGCCGCTACGCCTGCCGCAGCCCGCACAGCCATTGCTGCCAGCGTCGCTCAGTCCGGCAGCTCCCCGCCTGCTATTTTCTCCGCGCCTTTCGAGCCCCCCTTGCTGCCCACCACACTAATCCAACGCCAAGCGTCTCCCAAAAGCATCGAGCTTTCCCAGTTCAACTCAGCAAAGCTTTATGGAGCTGATTTGTTATCCCAGTCTGGCAAAAAGCCTTGGAGGTATGAAAAAAAACCATTTTTTTCAAAGCAAAATGCTTCCTTCCTCCCCTGAATACCACAGCAAGGTTTTTACCTGAATTGAGCTCTTGTGACAGCCTGCGCCCATTGCTTCCCCGGCGTCCGCGGGCCCTGGGTGGGTCCCTGTCGTTCCCTGAGGCCATTGCAGATCGATGCTCCGGAGTATCAGCTTTACCTGGAGCGAGGAGAGACAGTAAGCGACCCAGGTAACGAGGAGCCAGCAGATGCCGGAGCCTTGCAGCCCCTTGCCCACTGACACCTCCCAGCCCAGCCTTCGGAAGCCCCTTTGGCTGAGCCAAGCGCCGAGAGGAGCAATGCTGTTTGCTTTTATCTCTGCCAGGATCTGGCTCCTCCCTGCCCGGCGGGCTCGCTTCCCAAGTCCTTGCCACCCCAAGTCCCTTGGCTAGATTTCTCCTCAGTCCCTGACTCTTGCAGACATTCATACGCCAGAAGAGAAAAGTCACCCAACTCCCTACCCCACTTCACCACCTCCCCACCCTTGCTGGAAACCGGCCAGCCGTCCTCTGACCCACGCAGCCAGAGCCATGGGCTGCGCTGGCTCTCGCTCAGCGCAGGCAACAGGATCTGCAGTGTCTTCGTGCTGGGATGAAAGCGGGAAAAAAAAAAAAAAAAAAAAAAAAATCACAGCACAAAGGGCTCTACGAGTCCTCGGCTGCACCCGGAGAACGTGCCTGGGAGCTGAGCCGTGGGGCTCCGCCGCTGCCCGAAACGCTGCTAGCCCGACCTGCCACCACGACGGTTCGAAGCGCGGCAAGAGCAAACCAACCCGTGACCACACCGAGCTGGCACGGCTCCCACGCGGGGCTGCGGCGACGGTGCCGATTCCTCCTGGTAAGCACAGTAAGCACCTCCAGCTTCTTTTCCACAACTTCCACGTGAGATGTTTCCCTATATCCAGAGGCTCTAATTCCCCCTGTTCTTTGCGTTTCTTAGTCTGAGCTCTTCTCAGAATAAGAAAATTAAGCGGGAACAAAATCCACAGCTTCTACAGCCCCTGAAATTCAGGGGTATCCTAAACCCAGACCGATGGGTTCGGGCTCAGCGCAGTCCTCAGCATCTTTTACCTCTCCGCTCATCGCACTGAGCTCACCCGCTGGTTTTTGTAGGGAAGGAAGTGAGGCCACGCAGTTACCGTCAGGGGCAGAGAGATCACTGCAGCTCCCAGCCTGTTGTTGGCATGCCAGTACATGTTCTCAGGCCAGACTTCTACAGGGCTCAACTGGTGGGTTTTCTGATTGGCACCAGGTCTCAATTCATGAAGACACGTTAATACCCAGAAATTTAAATAGTACCATGGGCAAAAATTTAAAAAATCATGGATAAATAACCACCTACGTCAAGATTAGAAGTGCAACACGTGCTCCAAGCTTATAACTTCACACTGAAGATTATTCAGGAGAAAAAATAAATTGAGACCATAAATGGTAAAGTGAAGTACAGCCTGCAGTCAAGGTGGGGACACGGGGCTGGAAATGCAAAGCTCGCCAGCCTGGCTTAGAAAGCCATCCCAGATTTGCATAGCTGCAGCCAGCGAGCCGAGCCGTAGTGACACACAGATGGAGGTGCCGTTTTTTCCTACGCGCCTCTGAGAACAGGATTTCCCTTTTCCTCCCCAACCCCAAACATCCCCATCCAAGGAAAAGCTGAAAACGCGATGAGGGCCAGCGGCTGGGAGCGAGGGTAAAGCTGGGAGAAGAGCTGGCTCCCGCTTGCCCAGATCAGCAGAGACCCAGGCTCCAGGGCTGCTCCTCTCCTTGCTCCCGGCTCTGGGACGTGGGTGAGACAGCTCAGGGAGCGGATGCACGTGCCCCCCATCCCTTCTTCCACTGAGGAAACCCTCCCACGCTTCCTCCGCTGCCATCCTAGCCCCTCCTCGGGCTCAGCGAGGGTACAGCTGCAGCCCACCTCGCACACGAAGGGCTCGCTGCCTCTCGAGGGGAAGCAAGACCAGACTCACAGCAGCTCTTTGGAGCTCCTGGGCAAGTGAAGCAGTAGGAATTTCTACTGTGATTCGCGTTGCTACAACCCGAGGATGCACTAAACGCTACGGAGCATGCGGACGCATCCAGCCTAAGAGTCCGGCTGCCTCCGGAGCTTTTTGGTCTCTGGGTGCAACCGGCTGTGTTTCCCATCAGCCCGCTGCCTCCGACCCAGAGCTCAGCCATGAATAACAGGGAATTTCCGATGCAGACCAGACTGCCTGGTGTGAAAGATGGCTGGGGAGCGCAGGAGTCCAGTGCCCGGGAAGCAGCTGCCCCACGTGACTCTTCACGCTTGCCGCCAGCCAAACCCTTAGCAAGCGGCGGGCTGCGACTGTGGCCATCGCTTAAGAGGAACTTTCATTTTCAGTTTCCTTCTCAATATAGCTTCTTGCAGCGCTTTCTTCTCTTGCAAGACGGGACGCCGCGGCTCTTTCGCACGCATGCGCGTCTGGGACCGGCGGCCATGTCCCCATCAGCACGCTGCCGGTCCCCAACCGGCTCCCCGGGCCGGACCCTAAACTCCCACTCCTGCGAACCGAGTGAACGCCCGAGATAGCTCGCTGCCAGCCTCAGCTGGAGGTCAAAGCGCCTCAGCCCGTCCCCTCCAGTATCAAGGGTGCTGCTGCCCACATCCCTCCTGCTTCCCAGTCCAATGTCCCTTTCATTTGCCCCGTTCCCCCTTTCTTGTGAGAATAGCGTGCTAGAAGAGAGCGCGAAGGAGGATATGACAGCCATCTACTTAAAGAGAGCCCAAGGCTGCAGAAAATGCCTCTTGGGACTTGAGATGGGGCTCAAGAGAAGGCCTGGGGGCAGCTGCAGGGTACTGGGAATACTGGGAGCAGTGTCTAATTCTCAGCAGCTGCTAAAAGATTCAGCTCCACTCTGATTTTTTGCTCTTGTAGGAGGCTGCAAAAGGTTAAAAGCAGAGGGCAGCACCTAGGATGTGGATTTAGCAACAGCTCCAAGATGGCACAGAAGTCTTATCTTTGTAAATGAGCACATGCCATGTAAAGAATCAGCCTTCCTGGAACCTGCCAGGCTTCCCTAATATAAAAAAAAAAAAAAAAAGACCTTTGCCTCAACTGTTTCTCGTTTTGCCCTCATCTCCTGTGCTTAAAGGTCTCTGACACATTTCCTGTGTGTCCTTGAGGCACACTCACCACTTCTCTCAACTTTTCTCCAAAGGAAGGTGACTGAGTGCGGGGAAGATGGTGGGACTGGCCCAGGGAGAAGGGATGATCTCCAGGAGCAACCATAATCCCTACAAACAAGCCTGGCTATGGGGCTCTGAAGTCACTCCCCGACATCTTACGAAGATCTTGCTCCAGGAAATGTGTGGAGCATCCTCTGGGACAAGCATTTCACAGGTCTGGCGCTGGGCCTGTGCACGGGAGTGACTCCATCACGCGGCGTGCAGGGCAGCTAACCCTCTCCAGGCCAGCGATCCCGCAGGACTCCCACGCCCTGCTGCCATCCCTGCACAGCCCAGAATCGGCCCAGCTTCTCCCAGTCTGACCCAGAAGAGCAAACAGGTGAGTTTGCCCCATTTGGTGTTTACCCACCCAACACAGCACTGGGAACCAGCTGACCCACAGACCCCGGCGGACGCAGACATCGCAGCCTGGGTCCCCCCACAACCCCGCGTGCCCGTGTCCCGGAGGTCCCCGCGTAGGCGAGCCAGCGAAGCCACACGTGTCTGTGGTCACAGCCCTGAGCGGGGCGAGACGGATGTCACCCCGGTCCTTGGCCTGGCACAACCCATCACACCGACAGCTCGCACAACCCTGTCTACCCTGAACCCCCCAGCCCCTTACCCTGAGCGCTGGCATGGGGATGCTGGGTGTGGCTGTCAAAAAAAAAAAAGGGAAAAAAAAAAAGAAAGGAAAAGAAAAATCCACCTGAAGGGAATATTATTAAAAGAGGCGATATTCCCTCTTTGGGGCAATGGTCAGCTCGGAGCAAGACTTTTCAGCCCTGGCTCGGTTACTGCCCGCACCGGGGTGCTGCTCGCTGGGGTACCCCTCCCGCCTTGCCGCCCCCCCAAACCCTCGGGGCTCCCGGCGCATCCCTCCCCCGGGCCCGGGGGATAAAGATAACCCACCCCAAGGCAGGCTGGGCGGGTGGGGAGGTCCCCCTGCTACTCACCGCGTCCCGGTGGGGACCAGGCGGGCCGGGGTATCCCGCGGGGGAGGGGGCTAAAGCATCCCGGCCGGGAGCCGCTCCATCCCCGCCGCCTCCCTTCCTGCCTTCTCCCCGGAGTGCAGCGGCGCGGGGGAAGGAAGCGAGCGGGGCCGGGGAGGAGGAGGGAAAAGAAGAGAGAAGGGAGGGAGGGAAAAAAAAAAAAAAACCCAGCCCAGACCATAGATGGAGAGGAGGAGCCGCGCAGGGCTCAGCTCCCTCTAGAGGCGCCTTCCCCGGGCGGAGCGTGGGAAACCGGCCGGGGGCTGCGGGGGCTCCGGGGGGCGGGGTGCGGCCGCGGCATCGCCTGGCTGCGGCCTCGCTGGGAGAGGGGCTGGAGGCTGCTCTGCTGAGCAGTGCAGGGATGGCACATCCCGTCTCCCCTCATCCCCTGTCTCCCCTCATCTCATCCCATTTCCCATCCCATTCTGTTCCCCATTTCACATCCCGTCCCGTCTCCCCTCATCCCGTCCCGTCTCCCCTCATCCCGTCCCATGTCCCATCTCCCATTCCATCCCATCTCATTCCGTCCCAGCGCCCTGCTCCCCACGATTCCCTGGGTGTCGTTAGCTTCTCTGTGTGTTCTCCAGCGACTTTTCCGTCCTTTCTTGTTAAGGCTGCGGCACCGCAAGCACGATAGGTTTGCCCTCGGTCGGGTTCTCCGGCAGGTAGGGCCAGGAGCCCTGTTAAAGTCATTGTCAGAGCATTTCTGGTTTCTAGTAGGAAACTTACTTTTTTTCCACCAGAGAAAAAACAAAAAAAAAAAAGTCACTGGTGGCAGAGGTGGTACCCACCAAGTGAGTTAGGAAATTTGAAATCCACTGACATTAGGAAAAATCACGATGGCTGGAGGCAAGGGCGTGATCCACACTGGAGAGCAAGATAGCTTCGCTGGAGGTGGCTCTTCGGCTCAGCACGCTGCCCCAGCTGCCTTTCCTCCCCTCGCGCCTTGGGAGGCTGCCAGGGACTTCACTGCTTGTGCTGAAAAATGCCAGATAAGCAGAGGTTTGGGGCCAGCATAAATGCCTGACTGCTAATTATCAAATTACCTGTCTGTCCGATGGCAGGAGTGCTGTTCGTGCCCTGGGACGCCATGCCCTGTGGGGTGCTCCCTGCCCCAGAGCTGAACAGAGAGATTTTTTTTTTTTTAATCCTTGACTTCTTGACTGAGCTTCACTGGGGAAAACCGGCCTCTGGCTGCAGAGAGCCCTGCCCTGGCTCCGGAGATGGCCTCTCCCCTCGGAGGTGCGGGCTGCTGGGGACACGGCTTTGGCGGACCTGGCTGAGGGTGGTAGCTGCATCGACACCGGGGAAAAGCAGGTTGGGGAGAGCGAGGCAAAGGATGCCCACGGTCACTGCGGGGGACAGAGGCCAGGAGAGATGTGCCCTGGCCAGAGATGGTTTTTGGTGGGGTAAGACAAATCACGGAGCGGAGGAAGGTAAGGGACCCCCATCAGCTTGGTAGCAAGGGGTCTGCCTTCTTCCCAGCATGTGCTTGCAGGGAAACTCGCGGTCCAGAGGCGGCTCAAGGTCCCACCACCAACCTTAATTCTGCCCTGAGCCTTGGGGTGGGTTTTGGTGGGGAATGTAGCAACGGTGGCTGTTTGGGTGTGAATGTCCCTGCCTCTGGGTTATCCCCGTGCCCCTGCTGACCTGTGCTGGTGCTGGCCGTGCTTGTGCACAGCCAGGGTGGTGTGCGCCCCAGTTTTGGGCTGAACACCGGCACAGGCTCAGCGGGATGTGCTGGCTGCTGCGTGGTGAATCCTGTGCTTCTCTCTGCCTCATTGCTCCATCTGGGGTGTTCCCAAGTCTCACCGTCATTTCAGCTGTATCGTCCCTTAGTATTACTTTATCGGACGGCAGCGTTGGGGAGAACTTTTGCAAAAGCAAATCTCATCTAAAATCCTTCTTCCTTTTTGCAAACCACTTCTCTTCCACCTCAAACACATTGTGTAACACCTCTGTGGCATGGCTGCAGAAAACCGGCTGGGAAAGTGGCACCGGCTGAGCATCAGGTGTGTAATACACGTAGCTGCTTCTAATCCTGTGGAGCAGCAAAAGTTGTGGAAAATAGGTTGTGCAGGAGGCTGCTGTGAAATGCTCCCTGCTTCCACCGACACTCCTTTTTACTGGTGTAAATACAAATATGTATTTGCTGGTACAAATACAAGATGCACGGCAGCTGTAGAGAAGGAGCGTCTCTTTTCAGGATTCGGCGAGAGCAAGGGGCTGCTGTGAAAACACACTTTTTGCTGTGCTTTGCAGGAGCTGTGCCCTGCGCTGGCTGCCCGAGCCCGGCGATGGCAGAGGAAAGGAAGCAGGAGGGTGCAGCTGGAGGGTGGGAGCATCTCGGTTTCAACCAGTCACGATGACATGGCAGTTTTAGATGAGGTTTTTTTTGGGGGGGAAACAAAAAAAAAAAAAAACCTTCTTGCAGGCAGCAGCTTGTGGGCTAGCTGAGCCAAGGATGAGCAGACGCCAGCAGAGCCAGCCAGAAGAAACTCTGAGCGTAGAAGCAAAGCTGAGCTCCTCTCCATCAGCGAGAGCAGCCCGTGTTACTCCAGCTGCGGCTCCGCCGAGCACAGGAACGCTGCGGGGAAAGTCATACCACTGCCTGAGACTGTGATCCTAGGAAAATATCCGTTGGGAATGTGCTTGAATAGCCGAGGGAGAAACAGGTCCTTGAGTCTGGCGCTGTTTCAGTTCCTGTCGTTATCATCCTGAATGTATTGAGTTGCGATGGCAAACGCAGATGCTTTTAAAAGCTGTTTGCTCTGCTGCTGCCTGCAGAAGCAGTAATTTTTTATCTTTCTCTCCTTGGCCATGCGTTGCTGGAGGAGTTCTTGAGTGTTTTTATGAGACTTTCTCCTTCCTCCCACCCTCTGGTGCGAAAATTCCGGGCTAGGCCAGGCCACGGCGGAGGTGGGGATGCTGCAAGAGCGGGTCGCTGTGGGTGGAAGGAACCTTTTGGGTTCTGCTTGGTCTGCATCTCCCTCCCAGCCCTGGGTTGTGCATCCTTGGCCCCGCTGGGTGCCATCTTCCCCTCGGCCTTGTTTCAGACCCCTGTCACTTCCTCAGGGCTCTGCGCGGTTTGGAACCGTTGGATTTAAATTCCGTTTTGAGCCGTTGAGCCACCAGCCAGGCCTGCAGCCCCGTTCCCAGCGCTGGCACCGATGGCTGCTCCCATGGCTTCCCGGGCTCCCAGCTGTCCCTCCCTGCTCCGGCTCCTCAGGAGTCTCTTTGGGCTCCCAGGGAGCAGGCGAAGGACGCAAGAGCCCAGCCCAGAGCCGGGTGCCGTTGGGGGCCGCAGCAGCAGCCCGGGAGAGCTGCCAGGCCAGCAGCACCCGAGCTGGGAGCCCTGGGACGGCGCGGGTGGGGACAGCACGGATTTGCTGCTGGGGGAGCTGCAGGAGCCGGGCCCCGCCGGCTCCCTGGGGAGCAGCGCCAGCAGAAGCTGTCTGATGTTGAGCACCAGCGACGTGGAGCTGGCGGTGGCCGGTGACACGGTGGACGCTCCCACCAGCAGCCCAGCCATGACAGAAGGTTTCGGTGACAAAGCTCTGCAGACGTAAGCGTTGGGGCGGGGGGTGACATGGGGCCAAGGGCCTGGCCTGCTTCAGCGCCCCTGTTAGGGGAGCACAACCCCGTAGACACGGATGCCGTAGGGACAGGGAGAGCCCGCTTGGCTCCATCAGTCTTCTCAGATTCTGGGCAGCCGGTGTTTTGCAGAAGGCTGCTCATTTGGGACTTCATAAAACCCAATTTTCCCCTTACTGCCTGAAACATTGACATGAATTGCGGTCCTGGGCCTCTCTAGGCTGCTGACGAGGGACACAACCGGCTCCAGCTGCGTTGGCGTTGCTGCTAGAGGAGCAGAAATTGCAACGCTGGTGCTGCTGGCCTTCCTTGGAACACAGCCTGCTGTGCTTTGCCCGCAGGGATGGGCTCCTCCAAGGCCTGGGCGCTGATGAAGACGTTACCTGCAGCGCAAGCCCTGAGCCAATGTTTTTTGTGGACTTGGATGTTGAATGGGAGAAAGAGCAGCTCCTGAAAGGTGAGAGGATGGCTCCGAGGGAAAGAAAATCCCCTTCTCTTCATCTCTGAGGACTCCAGGGCTGCCCGGGGCAGCTGGGAGAAGTCCTGAGGAGGGTCTGGTAGCCCTCCTCCCAGTCTGTAGGGAGAGAGCCCACCACCCAGTCTGTTGCCCAGAGAGGCGGTGGATGCCCCATCCCTGGAAATATTCCAGGCCAGGTTGGCCGGGGCTCTGAGCAACCTGATCTGGTTGGAGATGTCCCTGCTCCGTGCAGGGGGGTTGGACTGGGTGGGCTTGAAAGGTCCCTTCCAACCCAAACCCTTTTATGACTTGATGCTGCTTTTTGGGTACGAGCCGTGGGGCTAGTGCTACACACTGTCTGCTGGCTAAATGTTGGCATCAAAGCTGTGTGTTGGGAAAGGCCAGCCACGAGGATTGCCCAGGGAGTCCGATCGTTGGGGAGACTGCCCAAGGGCCAGTGCAGAGGGCACAGAAAATCATACAGGAGGGCATGTGAGGGGCTGCGGCAGTTCAGCCAGTCGCCCGCTGAATTCCACACCTGGCAATAAGTCCGTTTGCTTTGTTGTGCTAGAGGCTCTGGACCTGGTATGGTGTCCTCTTTGAGACACTGCCGTGGGCATGTTTAATTGCTGCGCCAAGGACTGCGTGCAGGAAGGGAGGTGACAGCTCTGGGGAGTCACTGTTTTCTTTGGGCTTGTTTTAAATGGCAGATGAGGGTGCAGGATCCTCGAAAGCCACGCTGTCCCAGTGGAACAGACTCTTCAACGTGAGCAGACATCGATGGACTTCACAGAAGGTTGGTGAAGGGACATGGAGCGTGGGGCTAAGGCGGTGATCACTCCTGAGGAGGATCTACATGCGGGCAGATCTAAGTGCCTTTAGAAAAGGTGTAGGGATAGATCAGCATGGGAGATGCTAAAACTGATCCCTGGCACTGCCAAGGCGCTACCGCGTCAGAGGCTGTGGGCTCTCAGGGTGTCTGAAGTTCTCGGGATGCTGCTGGTTAGTGGTTTTGGGACGTTTGCTGAGATGGGATGGATGGGAGTGAAATAGGGATAGTGGCAGGCGCCAGGCCTTTGGGATTCCCTGTCTGGTCTTCTGATAGACCCCTGCTGTGACTATGATTGTTTAGTTGGGGTATCTTGTTACCCACCAGCCCTGCAACAAGCCGTACGTGCAAAATTATCTTGCCGTCCCTGACAATCCCATTGTTTTAGCTCCCGGATCTCCCTAACACATCCATCCAAAGTAGAGCAAGGGATGACCCTGCAGACTAGGTCTTCATCTGAGACGCGGGTCAGGTCAGGGATGCTGGCGATTTTCCACAAGCATCTGCAAGGCAGTGTGAGGAAGCCCAGAAGATGCCACGGATGGAGCAGGATGGGCATCTCCCATCCAGGCAGTGCAAACAGGGCAGGTTTGCAGCAGAGAAACAAATCTGCAGCAGAGCAGAGGCTCCAGCTGCTCGGTCAGGGCTCGGAAAAAGACGCAGGAGCTGGTAGAGCTGCAGGAAGTCGCTGGGGTGGCGGACGGGTTGGTGGTTTAATAAAGCTGTTCTGCCGGAGCGTGGGTGTGGGGTGTGAGTGGTGCGGCGTGGAGATACGCGACAAATTGGGCCCCCTCTCTGCTGGATGGTGCAGCGCATTAAATCAGCTCTTTGAGAAATGGTCAATATTTTGTTCCAGACAGCGAAGAGGGACTCTGGGGTGGTGTTTTAACTGTGGTCTCGGGGAGCTGCCTGAAGCTGTTAAAAAGTTGGGTTTTTAATAGATTTCCTTTCTATACTGCATAACCACGCTACAGATCCTGCTGCCGCCTGGCAAAACGCGGGAGACGGGAGCCAAGGTCGCAGTTGAGGGTGTGGGAGCCTGGAAACCAGGTGTCTGCTGGGTTTTGTCGCTCGGTCCCTGTGTGACCCTGGGTCAACCTTTCCCCCTGCTTGCCTCTGTTTCCCATCGACACCGGGCGATGTCTACTCCATTGCATGAGAAATTGGCATTGCAGGGGCGGGGAGAGAGGTAGAGTCTGGTTTTATTTTCAAGATTGGTTGCTGGAATCAGCGTTATATCAGAATCCAGCTGCTGTCAGAGTTGATAAAATGTCTCTGGACATAATTTTATTTTTTTCCTTTTTATTTATTTATTTTTTTTTTCTGCTACAGCCTCAAACCCCAAGAATCTTGATGGAACTGGAAAGCAAAGAGGAGGCCGTGCTTCCAGAGCCCTCTGATGTGGTCCAGGCCCAGAGGTGAGCTCCTCCGCTCCCTCCTGCCAGGGATGGGAGCAGAAACCCCCAGGGTCTCCCCCCCCAAACCCCAGCCCTTCAGCAGAGCAGCAGGAACCTGCCGGGGAGAGAAATTTCCTCTTAGCACCAGGTGGCACTCTCCGACTGTCAACCGGGCGGAGCCGAGCCGGGCTAAGCCAGCCGGCTGACACGGACACCCGTGGGAGTGTGCGGGGCCAGCCTGGCCGCCTGCCCCGCGCCTGGGCTTGCGGGGTGCAGGGGACAGCGGGGCCAGGGGGATGGGGAGCACCAAGGGACCATCTCCGCGTGGCCCAGAGAGGTTTTTTTCCACCAACCCACAGGTTTGGTCACCCCACGCAGCGTGGGGTGTCAGGGGTGGGGGTGTCAGGGGTGTGGGCAGGCTGGCCTCCCGCAAACCCTTCGCAAAAGCCGGACCCCGACCCCCTGCCCGAAAGCTGCTGGAGCGTGGGTGGCCGTGGGTTGCGCAGTCCGGCCGTGGGTTGCGCAGTCCGGCCGGGAGCTTTGGCCGCGACGCCGGCAGCGTGTGCCCACGGCTCGGTCCGACTCACCCCAGAGTTGCTTAACTGTCCGGAGGATGTGACTAAGGAAAAGTTGTTCTCTGAGCGCCTTGCTGCTCTGGAGCTGGAGCTCCACAGCACCCAGCGCTGCAGGGTGTGACGGCTCTCCAGGGATGCTGCAGCGCAAAGAGCGACTGCAGCTGTGAAAAGGAAGAGCAAAACCCCGCTTGTTCCTCAGGTTTTATCCACAGGGTTTCCCCCAGGTTCCTTCTGGGGCTGCTGGGTGCCTTTTCCAGTCGGGCAGGGTGGGAGGATGCAGGCGGGGGCAGCGCCAAGAGCCCGGGAGCCGAGGTCAGAGCTGCGATGCCCCAGCTCCCCGCCGAGCACAGCCACCGTGCCACGGTCCCGGTGTCCCCACGCTGTTTACCGCTGCTGTGCTGGCTCTGGGCGAAGAGAGACTATGAGATTTCAGGCAAAGCGCTTCTCACATGCACCAGATTTATCAAATTGATTAAAAAAACCACCCGACAGATCCAGGCCTTGTTCCTATAACAGCTAGTGGAGCGTGTTGGACGTTAATCAAACCGTCTGCTTGCAGTGTCCAGAGGAGCCAGCATCAGCCAGCTTGTGTTTTTCAGGCATTGGAAGAGCTGTCAAGCTGTAATCTGTTTAGGACAAAATAATTTATAAATACACCTTCTGATAATCTGTTATATAAATATGGGAAGAGAGGGGGGTTTTTGTGACATTGTGTATCCCTCAGAGGGCCGGTGAATCTGTGTGGGGGCTGAGAGTCCTCGCAAGGGCACCCAGCAAGAAGGGACCCCCAGACCCTCCTCCTCCTCCTTTCCCCCTCTGTCCCCAGCACAGAATTATTCTGTCCAAACCATTCTCTCCAACTTTGCCCATTGGGTTTGAAATATTTCCGGTAACAGAGCTCCCATCCCTTCCCTCTGGGACGCCCACCATGATCTCCTGGGTGTTTTTCCTAATCAGGTGAGAAAGCTTTTCCCTGTCACGTCTTGGGTGTGAGCCCTGAAGCACAGAGCTCCCACAAGAACCTTGAGGAGACTCTCAGACCCTCGGAGAGTCCTCAAGCACGGCAGCAGGCCGCTGCGGCACGATGCTCGGGACAACCTGCTTAGGAGGTCCTGCAGGTCTGTGATGCTGTGGCCAAGCAGTCAGTGTCTGGGGTTGATTCCTGGCTGTGAGGTCATGTTCAGAGTGTTATCTCGATTTCTTGTAGTACTCAGGGTGTCTGTGTCCAACATGTTTCTCTCTTGGTGGTTTTCTAAAGACAGGGCAGGAGAAACCATTGGCTGCTATGGGAGAAGCTGGGTACAGCTGGGAGCAAGTGGAGAAGGAACCCCTGGAAAAGGCTGAGGTCAGTCTGGAAGAGAAAAACGCCGTTGGTTCTCTGACATGGGATGTCTTTCCTGGTGACATGACTGGCTCTGCACTCCCTGCCTCAGTTTCCCCTTTCATACAAGGGGTTGCATACCAACTCCTCCCCTCCAAAACACCTCATGGATCAGTGTTGTGTTTCTAAACGCCTCTGAAACCTGGGCTGACACGGGCTCTGGACAGCATCGGGCAACTGGCTGCAGAAACCCTCCGTCCCCACGCGGAGGAAACGTGGGGAGTTTCCAAGCCCGGCTCTGCAAAGGCAGATCCGCACGCTGGCGGTCGCTCCTCCTTGGTGCGAGATGAGGGCAGCTGAACACCCGCGCGCTCCTCCCGAAGGCAGGGACAGCCCCGGAGAGAGGAAAAAGCAACTTCCTCCGCTCCATGCACAGGAAGAGCGCGTCTGGGAGGTGGGAAGGGGGGTGCTGGGGGCTGCCTGCCCCCCGTGCCCGCGGGGTTCACTTTGCAGCATCCCATCTTCTCCCTCGTGCGAAGCCCAGAGGTGCTGTCTTGTCTTGAGAAGCTGCAACAGGGGGATGGGAAGCTCCCAAACGCCGTTGGAAAATGGAGCGTGGAGGCGGTTTCTTTGTCTCACACCGTGCGGGCCAGGAGTTTTACCGGGTTGTTTGCTCGGTTAATTTTTTTTTTTTTTTTTCCTTCCCTGCTCAGCAGTCTCCGCAGCCACCTCACTCCGCAGTGCGTGGGCAGGCACTTTGAGCACTGAGGAACGCACCCGGGAGTCGAACAGGGATGCTTCTCTGTCTGAACCCGGCTGCCGTGAGCTCCGGGGCGGGGGCCTGATCCCGAGAGCCCGCACAGTAGCTCCTTTCACCCTCTGAGGGGGTGTCTGCAGACAGAGGCCGATTCATAAGCACGGTCTTCAGAGGCAGATAAAGGTCGGGGCACGGCTGGCACGGATCCCGGAGCCGCAGTCGGCTGGGAGTCGCTGGTGTCCAGCTTCTCTGAGGCAGTAACAGGGCTGGAGGGGTGCGAGAGGGGGGCAATGGTGGGCTGTGGGGTCAAACTTGCTTCATGCTAACGGTTGCAAGGTGCCGGCATGGGTCATAGCGGGAGATGCTGGAGGTGCCCAGATCCCCATGCGCCGTGCCCTCACGCTGCCCAGCAGCTGCTGGTAACGGAAGGGAAGAGCCTGTTTTGGGGCACAGGGCAGCACTGGGAGCACTGGGAGGCGGTGAGCAGCAGGGCTGGTGGGAGGCAGTGCTGGTCTGCGTTGATCCTCGAGGTGCATCCTTTTCCCTCCCTAGATCCAGCTCCCAGGAGAGAGAAGGAGCAGCCCCCGAAGGAGCACCCCGTGTCGGCAGCCCTCTCGGAGCAGAGATGGATGCTGCTGCTCTGCTCCCCACCCCGGTACCAGGCAGGCTTAGGCTTGTTCCCTCCACTCCAGCTTTTTCCTCTTCTTTCCGCTATGTTTCTCTTCAATGAATGTACAGCATTTCTCTTTTTGCTTTCTCCTTTCCTGTTCCTTGGGAAGAATCCATGAGTCTCACCCCCTGGCTTTGGTTTGAAATATATATATATATATATTTTTTTTTTTTATTTTTTTTTTAGAGTAAGAATTTAGTGTGAATAAATTGTTCTCACTTCTCCCTCTGATTATTCACTTTCCCTTATGAAACAGTGCTGTGTTGAATTATTTTTTCTCCTTTCCCAACCCTTCCACCCTCCAGCTTTTTCATGTTCTCCACATTAGTTACTCTCTGGGGTTTTTAAGGTTTTTATTTATTAATTTTGGGGAAATAAGAGACAGGTCTCTGCCTCCGTTCCCCACCCACCACGAAAAGAGGGGTGAGATGGGTTTGGCCGGTGGTGATCTCCATCCCCTGGGGCTAAAGCCAACCTCATATGGAGGTGGCAGAGAGGGGCTGGGGGGTCCTGTCTCCGTGGGGTGAAGTGCCCCCCTGCTCCTTTATTTTCCCGTGGGTGCACAGGAGGAGGTGTCCCATCCCTGCATCCTCTCCTCGCCCCATCCCCTGCCTTCGCCCCGAGCCGCTCACCAGCGCCGGGCGCTTGAACCAGTGACCTCGGCAGCGGTTCCCAGCCCCGAGCGGCTCATTCACGGCCGGGCCGGAGGAGCTGCTGGCAGCCCCGCTCCTGCTAATCTGGGAATTGTATGCCAGGAAGCACACACCCAGCTGACCTGCCCGAGACAAAGCCTGCAGTGTACGCACCAGCTCTCCCCAGGCGTTCTTCTGCATGGCTCCGGGCTATTTCTGAGCCGTCCCCAGTGTGCAAGCCCTCGCAGGTTCCCTCCAGGGACTTGCCCAGGGGCTGGGCACCTGCTTTAGCTGCAGCACCAGAGGTTGGTCCTCCTGTGACAGGACGGGGCTCCCGGCCTGGTACGGCATGGGATGCTCCCAAAGCCACCTCGTGCTCCTGCCGGTCTCTGGGGCTGTAGCACCCAAACTCTGCTGGCTAACCTGAAACCATGGCTGTGAAAGAAAAGACCGCCCTGGTCATCTCTGGGGTGTTTACTCTGAACCCTAACAATGGCAAATTAACCACGGCCATCATTACTTTCTTGCTAGATTGGTTTAGGAGATCTGTCCTGGCAAGAGACGTTGCCTTCCTGGGTACCAAAATTCTCTGTCCTTGACACATCCTTAGAAGCCTTGAGCTCCAAATAGACTTGACTTCTGTGTAAAACCACTGAGATTTCCCAAAGAAAAGTGCTATATAAAATGTAGGTATTATTAGCAATCGCCCTCTGCCAGGTCATATGTCAAACACCAGCACAAGGAGGTGTTAGGAGGAAGGGTTTGCCTTGGCTGAGTCATTTCAGGGTTGTTTCAGGCTTGTGTGCACCTCTTTGGGAAGCAGCTGGTGTCGTCTGCTAAATTAGGTCTGGCAGAGGCAGCAAGTCATTTCCACAGCATCCCAGCATCCCTGGTCAGCGCGGTCCTTGTCCCTGTGCCGTTCCGACCGCGTAGGTGGGAGGTGGAGACGCCTACGCTGAGCTGCCCTTGGCGATGGTCGGGGCAGGCCGGTGGAAATGAGCGCGGTGAGTTATTCTGCTCTACCCTCTGAGGGCAGAGTCGGGCCCGGCACCTTGACGAGAAGCCGCACGTTCATGTGACGCTCCCACATCCTGCTCGGTGTATTTTAAGAAGGTTGTTTACAAACACCGGTGCAGTGCTAGAGCGAGCGAGGCTGCTCACAAACCCCGTGAGCTAGAAAAGCCTCTGCAGACCTCGTTGTCTTCCCACATGCTGATAGAAGACAGTGACCCAGTACTGAGGTGGATGGGCTGGTGGGAGGTACTGGGAGGCTCAATCCAATTTCCTGCATTGTCCTGGGCTTCGGTGCAACCTTGTCCTGAGCTGCATGGTCTTGCTCCGCTTATTCTGCATCTTCAGATGGTCGTGGACTGCTTTGTGCAAGATGCTGCACCAACACGGAGTAAAATAAATGGCCGGTGCCTGAAATAATTTCCAATCTGAGATTTCCAGGTCTCACAAAGCTGTTGTAAAGTAACATCACAAATGTGAGACACTCAGATATTACAACGATATGAGCCAACGTAATAGAATATTTTAGACGAAGCATTCATCTGGATGCCAGCCTGTGAAAGGGATAGAGCTCTGCTGGCTTCTGTGGACTCACACTAATTTATTTTTTATTACGACCCATTTGTATTATGATGGCGGCTGGGAGGCTCTAGGAGATGGCCTCCAGCCTGAGATCCCATTATTTCAGGTGCTCTAAAATCACAGAGCAGCTCGGCAATCTCTGCCCCAAATTTGAAACCGCTAAGGATGTAGCCTGGTATTTTTTAAAAAACAAACCCATTCTCTAAGACACGCGGAGCTTCCTCCACGCAGGGCATCTGCACGGGCCCTTCCCCAACGATTCGGACGGGACTCAAAAGTCCTCTCTCTGCTGACGGGACCGCGCTGGCTGAGAAAGAGATTGTCATTTAATCAACAAAGGGTGCTTACAGCCCCGGACCAGATGGGAGAAATATTGGCCAAACAAAGGCTCTTTTCAAGGAAAACCTCCGACTTCTGCGTCGAATGAGAGCAGTGATTCAAGCTCTGGAGGCAAGTGGTCGAGAGAGCCATGGGTCGGGAATTCTCATGTCACGGGCCAAGCGGCTCTCCTGCCTCATCCACAGTGGGAGCAAGGGCTCCTTTACAAGCAGATATCATTCCTGCTTTACGTTCAGGAATGATTTGAATCCCTTTGTGGGATACACCTATTTTCTGTTCGCACCCATCCGTAGCCCTCCCACAGGGACACCTTGGGCTCATGTGATGGGGCGAAGCAGCAGAGACCCGGTGAAACCCCAGAGCCCCGCCGAAACCCCAGAGCCCCAGAGATGCTCCCAGCCAGGACAAGGTCGTTCGCTCCAACCGATGGCCCGACCCCACTGGAGAAATCCAGCTCGGCGTTTCCAGCAAGCGTGTCCCGCACAGGGCTGGGGCCAGGCGCTGCGAAGCGGCCACATGCTCCTCACCCTTCCCTCCCAGCAGCGTTGGGGCATTTCGCTCGCCAGAGCTGTGATTTTGACCAAAGGAACCATTAGTCATGGGAGCCTCGAGCCTTTGGTGTTAAAATCAAATGCTAGATGTCAAGTTAGCATCCATGATAAAGAAAACTCCGCTTTACCAGCACAAACATGCTTCGTGTCCTGGTTTTAAAGCCCAACAAGGCAATCGCATCCTGCTCATCAGCCGCGCTGGACCAGCGTCGCTCCGGGGACGGCCCGGATGGATTTTCAAGCCGTCGGCTGCCCGGTTCCAGCTGCCTCTCCACAGCCCCAGCCGAGATGCTGATGCCTACAGAAATCGCAGCCCAGCTGCTGCTCTGAATCAGGCAGGAGGAGCTGCGGCTGCCACAGCGTGTAAAAGAGCTTTTGGGTCTGCTGGTGGTATATAAAATGCAATATAATGTTACCTATGATTTTTAAAGCCAGCTCCAGTCCTGGAAATAAAATACGGTATCGTTCCTTTTTTTTTTTTTTCCTTTAACAGCTATAAACGCTGCCCAATATTCTCCTTCCCTCTCAGCTTGTGACTGTCCTGGTTTACGGCATCGTCACAACCTCCTGATTGATTTACGTGTAAAGTCAGTAAACAGTCGCTTCCAACCTCTCCAGTGCCTTATCCCACGGCTCCGTGGCTGCCGGGTGACTCAGCAGCGTGGAGCACAGGCGTGACTAACTCTTCCCTCTCCAACAACCCGGGATTTTTGGGTCTTTGTTCAACGCATTCCTCCGTGCTGGTGGAAGCTGCCTAACGAACCGCCCTGGCACAGCAGCGTGACTCATCCCAAGGAGGCGCGCGCCGATCTCTGGGACGCGAGGACGTCCGGGTTCTGCACGTATCCCGCTACGGGAGCTCGGGCTGGACCGCCGCGCGCGGCCGTGCCGGGCTGGAAGCCGGCGGAGCGGCCAACTTTCTCCCGCCCTCGCCGAGCCCGGCGCTCCCTCGATCACGCCCAGCAAGTGTTATTCCCAGAACTGGATGCGTCCGGTGCCTCGAAATCAGACCTCAGGCTGTTTATTACCGATCGGCGTTTGGGCCGTTTCCTCCCCAGCAGCTTTTGGGACTCGCTGCGGGAGGTTTGTTCACCGCGCAGCTGATGGCTGCTGGGGTTTGCATCTCTTCGCCCCAGCACGGTGAAATGGGTTTGTGCGGCCGTTCAGGTGGGACATCCCCCGCCTTGAGGGGGGAAACGTGTCTGATGAAGCACATTACCGCACACCCCGCCCCTCCTTTCTCTCTGCTGAGCAAATTTTAAGCGGGAAGAAGCCAAGAGCCCAATTCCTTGGTCCAGCAACACCCAAGTGTGTGGGGGGAGCTGAGCCCACCCCGGCCCTTTAATTGCAGCGATGGGTGGGTGTCTTTAAAAAGAGGGAACCAGAGGGGCATTTCCCATGGAGCTGGGAATTTCCTCCTGGCAGCCTGGGCTGGTGCAGCTCTGATGGGGGTCTGTGGTGCCTGACCACAGCAGGTCCTGCGCCGTGAGTACCGACACTGGATGGGGGGGTTCGGTAAGCAGCCGGTGCTTTGGGGGTTTGCTGTGTTGGGGTGTGAGCCTGGAAAGCTGCTCGCCCTGTGCAGGGCTTGTCTGAGAGCAGGGGGAGCACAGGGCTCCCCTGGGATGGAGGCAAAAATACGATTCACAGCCTGGGTTGGTAACTGGTGTGCTGGTGGGCTCTGGGGGTGGCACTGGGCGCCCAGTCCTGGCAGCCGGTCCCGTCCCACAGCCCTGCTGTGGGATTTCTGCTGCCCTGAGCTGGGTTTAGCTCTGGCCATACGCAGCCCCCCTGCTCCACTCAGTGCCCGTGGCTGCGATCCCCACGCTGAAGGGTACCGACCCCTGCGTGGGACCTTGCCATATCGACCTGTGTCCCCAAGTCCCCCCGGGATGGGGATGCTCTGACCCCTGTGGGGAGCCCACCAGCAGCATGGGGATGCCCAGCTTGCAGAGCCAGCCCTTGTGCTGCGTGCACAGCAGCTCTGCCAGCGTCCTGCGCTGCAGCGGGTCCCCAGTTTGAGGGGGTAGGAGGCTGTGCTGGGTGCGTGGGGCACTCCTCGCTTGCTGCGCTGGAAGTGGGGCACAGCGCGCCGTGGGATCCCCCTCGCCTGGGGTGCACAGCTGCCCGTGCTGCGGCATCGCCCAGCTTGCCCCCAGCATCTCCTTTGATCTCGGAGCCGTAACACCCTTGCAGCAGCCTGGCCGCGCTCGGAGCGTGTTTCCTTTCATTGTCGCAGTAGAAGAGCCCATAAAACTGACTGCAAGCGCGGGCTGCGGGCTCCTGCACGCTCCCGTTCTCAGCACACCCCCGTAGGGGACCAGAGTCTGCTTGTCCCCACCCCGATCTCTCGGGGATGCCACCGGTGTGATGGAGGCGGTGGCCTGGCCCAGACGGAGAGGCAGCTGGTCCTGGCCCGGCGCCACATGGTAACCCAGCCTGTCATTGAGCAGGAAGGCGTGTGGTTATCTCAGCGAAGGCTGTAATTAGGCTGCTTGGCACTAACTTGTCTCAAAAAGCTGGGGAGGAGGGAGGAACTTCGGATCAGCCATTTTATATGAAACTTTATAGAGAGAAATGGAGGCTGGGACAGAACTGGTCTGGAGTGGGAAGCCAGCTCCTCTCTGTGACATTCCCACGCATCCCTGCGCCCCTCAGACCAGACACACCCCAAAAGGAGCTGGACCTGTAAAAGTGATCTGTTTAAAACCAGTCAGGCGAAGCATCCCAGTCCCCAGCTCAGATGGAGCTGGAGCCCGTCCTGCCGCCGGCGGCGCACGGAGCTGGGCAGCGTGCCCGTCCCGGGCTGTAGCTGGAGCGCTTTTCCCGTCCGCCCTCCGATAAGATGTGTTGTTCATTCATCGCTGCGCGTTGACCGCAAGCCAGGCGAGAGGGCTTGCGTGGTTCCACTTAGAGGCAGAGGAAATGCTGCTTGGCGTGGTAATCCATCTCCAAAAGAGCTCTTGAAAGAAGAGGCTGTGCCGCTGGCTCCTTCGTGCTGGAGCGTGGTTCGTAGCGGATCCCTCTGGATTTCTCCAGGGGCTGAGACTCCTGGGTGTGATCCCATTCCAGCAGCGCTCAGAGCTGCCGGCTGCTTTCGACAAATCTGCCCGTTGACGGGGACCATGCGAGGTGGTCTGGTGTGGGTTCCTGCCCCGACGAGCGGGAGCAAGGAGAGCTTGGGGAAATACCAGGAGGCTTTGCCCCGGGCTGTAAATCAGTGTGTGCCCTTGGAGGTGAGCCAGCACAGCCGTTAGCGATGCTCTCACATGGGCATGACTGTAGCGGGCAACTCGTCAGCTGATTTGGGGCAAAACGATTGCGCAGCTGTGGAGGAGTCTGCATGGCAGCGGCACTTGGGTGGTGAGCAAGTGTGGGGCAGCGGCTGGCCAGCCGAGCCGGGGAGGGTTGTGCAATGGGAAATCTCTTGGGCAACGCAGAAGCGATGGGAAACAGGGAATGGGGCTCTTCCCTTGCCCGTTTCGTCCCTGCCGCTGGCTGCCCTCCTGGCCCCCGGCGAGGGTACGGCTGGCAGCCCCAGCCCCTGTCCCACCCCATAATTAACCCACGTTTGCAGATTAGGGAAGCTACGAGCCTGTGCAAACACTTCCATTTGCTTTTGATAAAGTGAAGGTATAAAAAAAAAAAAAAAAATCATGCCCATGAGGTGTGGCTGGTCCCAGCAGGCGGCTTGCACTGGTCTGGGTTGTGCTGGGTCTGGGCTGCCGAGGGCCATCTGCCAAGGGCCAGGAGTTCCTCCCTGCCCCGAGCGCCCGGCCCGTTCCCGTGACACCCGGCCGTGTCGGTGGCTGTCCCCAGCCCCGCTGCTCTCCAGACAACCGCGGCGTTTGTCCTAAACTTGGCCCGGTGTCGCTAACGGCAACTGCTAATTGTTCTCTCGTTCTGTACTATATTTAATTCCCCACTATTATTTTTTCCCCTTTTAATCATAAAAAGCCTAAATTTCCCTCGGGGAAGGTTATTGGCTCGAGTGTGGAAATATACCTGTGACTTGCACGGAGCTGAGCCACGGGGGCTTTGGCTGTATTTTTAAATCCAAGTACAAAGTGTCTTCGACGCCGCTTAACCCTTCTTGGGGTGGGTGGGAGTGGAATGGGGGGTCCTTCCCCTTCTCCGCTCCCACTGCTCACCCTGCCTATCCTCGGGGTGGGCACCCATGGGTTGGGATGTGGGGACGGGAGGGTGAGAAAGGAGCAAGCGTGGGACTGGAGGAATTGCTCTATTTTGCCCTATTTTTCTACGGCCTCCTCCTCTCTGTCTTACTGGGGTGAAACCAGTGCGTAGGCATCCTCCCGTGCGTGGTGAGGGTCAGCCTGAGGGGGACTGCGTGGCTTCTCCTTCGCAGGCCATCTCCTGCCACCCCCGCAGGGACAGGGACTCAGGTTTCTCCGAGGTAACCCAGAGCCTCGATACCTTTGAGGATGTGGGCCAAAGTCATCCCATCTGAGAGCTATTTTGGGGGAGCGCGGCTGCTCCCGTCAGACCGTTCGCACAGTCGGAGACGGCCAGGCGCGAGTAGAGGCACAGATGGGACAGGTGGGAGGGAACTGGCCCCCGTCTCTGCTGGTTAATGAAGTCGCCCGAGGGGGTTTCGCCCTGGGGGTCCTGGCAGACCTCGCGCTGCCTTTCAAATGGGGGCAGGTTTGGCTTTGCAGCTCAGGCAAAGCAGATTTGGGGGCTGACCCTGGTCACTGGGGATGCACGTAGCATCTTCTGCACCAAAGGAGCAATTTTTTTTTGGTAGTAGCTACTCTGGGGTCTGAAATCCTCACCCAGAAGAAGAAACAAGGTTGAAACAACTTTTTTTTTTTTTTCTGTTGTTTATAGCTGTAGCCTGGGGTCGGTCCTGGCCCAACTCGGCTGCTCTCTGTGGGGTGACTGGGGTGGGAGGCTGGCGCAGCAGCGGGAAAGCCACCACGCAGGGCCTGGACAGTCTTTGTGTTGCATCCGTGGGCAGCAGCGGGGTCAGGACACAGCCGGAGCCAGCGAGACCAGGGCCAAGCTCGCCTCCTGGCCAAAGAATCCCCCTCTTATGCACATCTGTCAGCAGAGCTTTCCTGCTCCCTGCTCCTCTCGCGCACAAGGGACCGAGTGTCTCCCTTCCTCCTCCCCGAACAAAGAAGGCTACAGTTATTTTTTCGCTTTCTTCTTCCAAGTGGTTTCACCCTTGATTTCCCAGCCTTGATTTTTTTGGATGCCCGAGGAGACCCATGCAAAATGCAGATGGGCCCCTGGCAGAGTGTGGGGATGCTGCTCGGGTACCACTAACCCATCTCCCTCCCCAGCCGGCATCCCTCCTCGTCATTCTCTCCACCAACAATATATTTGCTCCCAAAGCATCTGGACCAACTTGGGCTCCCGTCCAGCCCTTTTGGCAAAAGCATCCTGTGGACAGGGCTGGGGGAGAGGGAGATAGCACTGTAGTTTGAGCAGTTGCCCGCAAAGGAGGAATTTCCACATGTGAAAGGAACGTGGCTGCAACCCCACCAGAGATGGAGGCCATGCCTTAGGGATGGGGATGGCTGCTGCTGACTGACTCACCAGCTGCCTCTTTGCAGCCGCTTCCTCTCCGGGAGGCAGAAACTCCCAGTTTTTATTTATCACATGGCTTGAAGCAGGGGGTAAGGAAGGAAACGCTCTTATTTTTAACTCCTCTATCTCCCTGGGGCCGGGGGAGCGAGCGGTGGCATGGCGAGGTGGCCGCCCCTCTGTGCGTGCCAATGAGCATCTCCACAGCCAGGGTTGCTCAATCACCTGTGCGCAGCTGCCTGCAGTATTTTTGAGTCTGAGCCTCTGCACAAAATGTCCTGTCTGTGCATTGGGAGCAGCCCAGAGACCCTGCACAGAGTTGGGACGCACAGAGTGGGCAGCATGATGGCTCAGTGTGGTCATAGCTACGTTGAGGGCAGCTGAGAGGGATCGAGCCACAGGAGAAATGCAGGGTTTGGGGTTTTTTTTTCTCCTGGAAGCCACCTGACGATGCTGCTGACTGTGTGCTGGCAAACCCCAGGCAGCAGATGCCGGGGGTCCCTCTTTGTGCCCACCACAGCGACAGAGCTGTCCCAGCTGGGTGGCTGGATCCCCTTGTTGCCCTCCCAGGGGGCTTCATCCATCCCAGCTCCATCCAGGGAGGTTTTGGAGACCTGGGGATGTCGTGTCACCATCTCCAGGGTGCAGGGGTGCACCAATGAAACATTTTGGTTTCTCCATCCTCCACTGAGCTGCACCTGAGCCATTCAGCCCCAAGCATGGGCTGGACATGGCGTCCACCACCCCAGCGTGGGGAGGGGGCTTCCCGACTGGGAAGGAGACTTCCAGAGGCTTTGTCTTGCTACTCCCCATTCTCCTGAGTGGGAGAAACCAGGCCAGATGCCTGTTTGTTTAGTGTAATGAGGTTTTTTTTAACTTTCAAACTATTTTTACTGCTCAGCGCTCTACAAACACGAGCCATCCCTGGGGTCAAGGGAGCCTGGGTGCACGGGGAGCCTGGTTTGGCCAGGCTGGGAGAGGTGGTGCCCAGCCAAGCCATGCCCAGTGAGGCTGGTGGGACCAGAGTGGGCACCGGCGTGGGTGTGCGCACACCATGGTCCCCCTTGGCTGCGATGCCACTTGTGCCTTTGATCAAAGTGGCTGGTCTGTGCACAAAGTTTTGGTCATTGATTCCTTGGGGCTTTCTTTGAGCTCCTGTTGTGAAACCTTCATTTGCTTTTAACAGCAGCAAGGTTTTTTTTTTTTTCTTATGCTTTTCTCTTTTTCCCCCTCTGTTGCCCTGAGATAAAGGTTTCTAAATCTGTCCTGTGCTGAAAACGCAGCTAATCCTGATGGACCTGAATTCGCATCTCCCCCGGAGGAATTGCACTAATTTTTTTCCCTTTGTTCTGCCAGGGGACCTGTCCGTTTCCTAGTGGAAAAAAAATTTCACTATTTAGGGCAAGGTTTAGATTCCTGAAACCTGTGTGTTTGTTTGCGAGAAAAGAGGACGGGAGGAAAATAAATGAGAAAAGCATCATGCTATTTTTTTTTCCCTTCCGATATTGTTTTTACAGCAGGCAAGTTTTAATTAAAGTGAGGAACTAGGACACTTGTGCTGTCCAGAAGATGCTCTGAGGATGTGGTCCTTTTCCACCACCGTTATATTGGGAGCCCGGAACGTCTCGCCCAGCCCTGTGATGTTGGGTTGGCTGGGGAAAGGGTTGCTATGGGCTGTAGGGATCAGTTGGGATTTGGAGGGGTGGGGGGCACTCCTGGCTCCGGTTGATGATGGGTGAGCTGGATGCAGCAGTGTTGGGTGCTGGGTGAACTTTTTCCCATTGGGAACTGGGGACTCCTAAATCAGTTAATAACTCATAATTGTCCTGATACCATTTTCCGTGTGCCCTGGTAGGAAAACAACAAAAATTTATATTCTTGGCATTGGTTAATTTTCAAATTTTTATTTTCGAATGTTCACTTTTTTTTTTCACTGTCTCATTTGCTGCATCTGTAAGAGATATTAATTTACTTTCATATCTTATTGTGATGTCCACCACTGAGGCCTGTTTATCGTTGATGAACATCAGGTCTGGTTTATACAATTTGTTCTGCTCACTTTTTAATAATGGTTCTTGAAATGTAACCCAGTCTTCCTTTTCGGCCTCATTTGCCAACGATTCACGTATTTTTTTTTGTGTCTCTTTATCCTCGCATCTTGTACAACGGGACACAGCCTGTGTGTGGCACCGTCCAGGGGCTGGGGACAGCAGCTGGGGTGTCACCCTTGTCACCCCGGTTTGGGGGTGCGGGGGGAAAGCTCGTGTGTTGAACGAGGGGACAGTTTGGGTGATGGCGGGGAAGGGGATGGAGGTGGCGAGAGGCGAAGCGGGAAGGAGCTGGACCAGTTTGGGAGTGGCAGGCTGGTGGGAGGCACCCGGGGCTGAAGGAAGCCGTGAGTGCTCACCTGGGGCAGAAAAATCCAGCGGGAGCTGCCTGGTCCTCCCCTCCTGGGGTGTGGGGACAGGGACAGGGACAGGGACAGAGAGGTCCCGCCGCTAAGTGAGGAGGGGGATGAGCTGAAGGGCGAGAGCGGGGCCTGGGCTGGGGGGGCCTGGGATGGCAGGAGAGGGGCTGGGGGTGACGGGCTGGGTGTATTGCGGGGGGGCTCAGTTTCCCTCTGCCACGTACAGGGGGAGCGGGCACATCCCTGCTGCATGGACCAGTTGGTTTTGGAAGGGAGAAAGCACCCCTGGACCCCCACCGCTCCCGGCACCTTTCCGAGCGAGTGTGAGAGACCCCGTCGGGGAGGGGGGGGTGTCTGTTTTGGGGGGCTGGGGCCGAGCACCGCCGTCCCCACCCCACTCGACGGCAGGACGCGTGCATACCCCCCTGCCCCTCCCAAAGCGGGAGGCGGGGAGCGGAGGGTGGGGCCTCATTTTGGGCATCCCCCACCCCCCCTCCACCTCCCCCGGCAGCTCCGGGTCTCCTCCCAGGCCAACAATATTTGCATGGCTTTTCGAGCGGGACTTCCTGATCGCCCTCCATTGGCTGCAGGTACGGAGCTGTGCGGAGACGGAGGCACCGGCAGCCGGGCACATCCCATGCAAACCTCGAATTGAGCTTCATCTCCCCCCCCTCCTCCTCCCCTCCCCTCCACCCTTTCCTCCTCTTCCTCCTCCTCCTCCTCGCTGCCCTCCCCTGGCTCCCTTCCTGCACGGCACATGTAAAAGTTGTGCGAGGGGCTCTCGCTGCCTTCCCGCTCCCCTTTTTCCACTCGCCAAAATCCCCCCCCGACCCCGGAGCAGGGGTTCCTCCCGGTCTCCCTTCGCCCCATGGTGGATTTCGGCACGGGACGGTGATTTCGGGAAGGACCGGTGCTGCAGCGGCAACCATGAATGAGATGTCAAGTTTCCTGCACATCGGGGACATCGTCTCCCTCTACGCCGAGGGCTCCGTCAACGGCTTCATCAGCACTTTGGGGTGAGTGGGACCCTCCCGGGGCTGCTGGCCCAGGGGCAACCGGCCACGGCGGCCGGACGGGTCGGGAAAGTGGAGCTGAGCCTGAGCCTGGTGGGAAAAAGGGGCTGGAAAGCTCTGGGTGCAGGTGCTGGGGAGGGGAGGGGAGGTTGTGCACCTCCGGCTCCGGTCGCTGCCGGGGGCAGGATGTGGCCCTGGAGGGACCCTGCAGCCCACCTGCCCCGGCAGCCGTGGCCAGAAACTGGTTCCCCACCCATTAGGGGCTGGGGGAGGTGAAATGGGCGTAAGCAGTGTGAGGGGTCGGTGGGGTTAGGAAGAGGTTGTGCGTGTGGCCAAGCGGGACGGTTCAGGCAGCCAGGATCCCTCCCGGGGCGTGGGGTGATTCCGTGCTTCCAGCCCTGTCCAGTTTGGCCAGAGGCTGCTGTCCTCTGGGACAGGCAGTGGTGGCTCTTGCTGTTCCCCTTCGGGGTCCCACACGCCCCGTGGTCGTGGAATCACTACAGGGTCACCAACACGTGGGTGCCTGTGGCCACCAAGTGCTGCTCGAGGCTGGGGGGACCACGGAGTTGCCTGGTCTGGGCTGAGCCAGCTCCTTGCAGCCCCCTGGACGTGTTGGCACGGGCGAGGGGATCCTGCAGCCTGACCTGGGCAGATGAGTGGAGGGCTGGGGGACCTGTCCCTTGTCCCCACTGCTTCCACGCGAGCCGACCCGGGCAAAGCCAGGCCAAGATCTTCAGAGATGCCCTTCTCCATCTGCTTGTTCCTACCAGGAGTGTTTGCCCTGCGGTGTCGGGGAGGGCTGCTGGATGCCTCTGGGCACGGGTGGCTTTTTTATTCCTTACCCCAAAGCGGGGACCCAAACGTTGCCCGCAGCCCCAGATGGGTGGACGTGGGTCTGTGCCAGCGCTCCTGCCCCATGCTGCGTGTAGGAGAGGCTGAGCTCAGGCAGGAATGCTGACTTGGATGGGATTCCTGGGGCAGGAGCTGCCCGGCTCTATAATCTGCGATGAATGCACTTGCTCCCACATGCCTACGTATAACCGGAGATGTACATACCTTCGCCTACACGCGTTCGCGCACCCACCGCTGAGCACGGGCAGCCTCTGGGTGAATGCCCACCAAAGCTATCCTTCGGCCGACTGTGAGATGCTGCCCAAAAACGAGCTGCTGGGCACAGCTGCCTGAAGACCTGGGCACAAAATCCCTGTGTGTGCAGCCGGGCAGAAGGTCCTGCACATGCGGGATGCAGCCTGTCTGCGCCCAGCCCTCCCTGGACGGGTGGGAGGACATCCCCAAGGTTCTTTTTGGAGAGGTCTCCTCGTAGCTGGCCCGCTCCCCCAGTGGCAGAGCCGTCCTGAGGCAGGGGCTGCAGCCTCGGCAGCCCAGTGCTGAGCACCCCTCCAGCCTGTATGTGAAACTGGGTCTGGGGGAGGCTCTGCTGGGACCCCACGGTGCTTATTAGCCCATGCAGCACATCCCAGTGGCTCACTGGGAGCTGAATTAGGAAATTAGGAGATGTTTAGACTCTTTGGAGCTCTGATCCCTTTGCAGCTCTGGCCTCCAGGTTCCTATTTTTGCCGAGTACTTCTCTAGACTTACAAGCATCCAAAAAGCGGGGCTTGCTTGGAGAGCCTCTTCTCCCAGGCCTTAGCGTGGCTTTTGCTGGGCAGCACCACTTTCCGGGGTTCTGCTTTCCCCAGCTTGTTTCCTGCCCTCTGAAATTGTTTTCCCTTGTGCACCACAAGCTGAGAGACCCAACCACACCTTAAATCACTCCTGTGATATGGAACTGGGTGACTCACCGAGAGTGCTTCTCCCTTAGCCCTCCTGCCCACAGTTTGGGACCTCACTTAGCCCGTTTGCAAGGCAAATAGCTCTGCCAGCTCTGGGCTGGGTGCTGCGCGCCCGGCTGAGCGCCGTTGTTGGAAGCGCTCTCTCCATCCTTCCTTGCAGAGGGCAGGAGGGGCTGGTTTTGGCTGTGGGATTGCTGAGGGTCTGCAGTGGGATCCTCCGTACAGGGTGACGTGGAGCATCTCCAGGTGCTGTCACAATGTCCCATTAAGGGACGTCCCCCGGTGCTGTGACATCCCCGTGCCAGCGTCCCGGCAAGGCAGTGAGCTCGTCCCGAGAGCACTGCTGGGGTGTCTGGCACGCGCTGGGGATGCTTCCTCCCGCCTGGCTCTGCTGCTTCGCCTTAAACCCATTAACCCCAGTGCTTTGTCACTGGTGGTATCTGGCCAGTGGTGACCAGTGGCCCCTCTGCTCCGGGACAGCCTGAAGCCTTGCCCTGGGCTGTGGGGAAATGGGCCGGGAAGGGTCTCGGCCGGGGCTGAGCCAGCACCCGGGGCACTGGCTGCTCTCGCTGCCCTCGCCGTCGGAGGGTTGGGTGCCATCCAGTCTGTGGAGGGGGGGACCTGGGGGCTGGACTGGCCGCTCACGCAGCGCCAGACTTTCCCGATCAGTGGGATTCCTCAGCAGGGAAGAAGAATCACACCCCTTATTAACACTAACTCTCAATTTATTATCTTTTCAAGAGCTTTCCTCCTTTCGTAGCCAGAACTCACTGAGGATGGTGGAGAGGGTCGGTGGTAGAGGTGGGGGGAGCCCTGCAGCCCCCAGTTGAGCCTCTGCTGCTCCCAGCCCCCCGAATCATGATGATGAAGGCCCCTGGGCACAAACCCTTCCTCTGCACGCCCTCTCCGCAGTGGGCGTTTGCTCTTAAGGAGGAAAAACATCCCGCCGAAGGGTGGGGAGCGCTGGGCTAGATGGGGGAACGCTGAGCCAAAATACCCAAACTGGCTCAAACGCTAAAGACAGCCCAAAGGGAGGAGGTTACCTAAGGTGTCCCACGGGAAGGCAGGGCGAGAGCTGGCCGCTGTAAAGCAGCAGCATCCCGAATTTTGGGGGGAATGGGGATGGGGGCGGCCACACTGCTGGTCGCATCCCTTGGCCATGCCGCTCAGCGCCCCGGGAGCGACACGGTCCCTTGGGGGCGATGGGAAAGTGTGTGTCGGAGATGCCAGAAGTGGTTTTGGGGACGTGGGAAGGTGCCCAGAAGGAGTTTGTGAGATGCAGGGACCTGAGGGTGGTTTGGTTTCCCCTCTTGGCTCGGTTCGCGGCTGCGCCTGGCTGGCAGCTGGGGAAGGGCTCTGCGGGGGCTGCCTGATTTCGCTGCTGCAAATTAAAGGTGTCTGAGGAAACGGCAGCTTGAAACAGTTTGGGACAAAAGCAGCCGCGTGGGTCAGGGCTGTGGGGTTGTCACTGCGCAGCAGCTTTGCCGGGACTTGGCACGTCACCGCGGGGAGCTCGCGCGTGGCTGCTGTGTTGCGTAGGGACCATCGCTGGTAGCTCCTGGGGGATCTGTGCTGGGGAAGTGGGAACTTTTGGGATAGGATGTGGGATGGGGTGGATGTCCACTGGTGTGGGGTGCTCTGAGGGGATCATCCAGGCAAAGCAAACCAGTGGCCAAGCAGGGAAGGGAGCTCGGAGACCTTGATTCAGTTCCTGCTCCAGCGTGATGGATGTGGCGGTGCTGTGAGCCTTGGGAGACGCCGCTGTCATGAGTGTTCCTGTCTTATCTTGTGTCCCTCATAAGGCAGCACGAAACGGCCAGAAGCCAGAAAGGAGCAGAAATGGGGTGCAGGTGCCCGCGCTTGCCGGAGGGCTCCCAGGACCCGCCGGGGGCTCGGGGACCAGCACTGTGGGCTTGTGGAGCGGAAGGGCCGGTGGCAAACCTGCCTGAATGGCAGTTGGCTGTTTTAAGATGAAAGAACACCTTTGATAGCTGTAATTGTGATTGCAGGTGGATTTGCAGGGTGGAGCAGTTCAGGGAAATGCAGCTGGTTAAAGGGTAACTCCAGCCTTGCCAGGTCAGGATGAACTAGTCTCTGTGGGGAGGAGAAGCACGCGAGGCCAAGAGTGGCTTCCTCCTCGGCGCTGGGACAGCAGGGGAAAAAGCTGCATTTTTGCGGCTGCCCTGCATTCACTCATTTTATTTTTATTCCTCCTCGTGGGCCCAGTGCTCATCCTGCACCCCAAGCCAGAGGGGCTGACCCAGCCCTGTGCCCAGCACCGAGCTCTCCTTATCCTCCTCCTCATCCTCACTTCGAGGGGCTGGTGGGCTTTGTGGCAGGGTGCTCCTGCCCGAGCTGGGGCTCCCCTCCTCCCAGAGCACCCCTGGACCGCGGCGTGCCGGGGTTCCCCTCCGCATCAGGTGTGCGCCGCGGCCAGGGAAGGCTCTCTCCTCTTCCCCAGCCCGGGTCGGCGTGGCAGGAGCGGTGCCTCCACGTCAGCCCCAGCTGGCTGCCGTCCCCGGGGAGGCTCGGGGCGTCCGACCGCTGCAGATCGCAGCGCCGGACGAGCTGCTTTTCCCCTGACCTCCGGCGAAGGCTCTGCCTCGCACGAGGCCAAGCGCGCTGGCCCCGGGCCAGGGAATCACTTTGTGCTCAATTTTATTTTTTTTTAATTTTTTTTTTTTCCTAAAGCATGCAGAAAGCCCCAGTGGAACCACGGCGATGGCTTTGCACGGCTTAAAGCTAACCAGATGCTCGCCCGCGCTTTGCTGGGCCGTGGGCAGCAGGCTCGCCGATGTGCGGGATCCGGCCCCTCGTGCTCCTGGGGTTTCATTTGAAAAGGCAAAGCGTGAAGCTTGCATCCGCACATCCAGCTGCTTCGCTCAGGATCTTCCTTCCAGGTGTTCAGACACCAGCCGCCCCTTTTTTCTCATTAACACCTGAGGAAAGGAAGCTGCCCTCCGCGTGCCCGGCGTCCTCCCCGCAGCTCGGCGAGCGCCCGCGCGTCCCTGCGGCTCTAATAGCAGGGGGAGCTCGGCTTTGCCCCGTCCCGCTGCGGTAATTCGGGTGATCAGCGGAATCGCATCCCGGCCCAGCGGTCACCCAGGTGACTCATGTCCATCCTGTCAGAATCCTTTTATTTCGAGCAATTTTTTTAACTGCAGAATGTTAGTCTGGAGTGTCAGTTTAATAAAAACACTTTGCATTCCTGCAGAGCGTGTAATCTTAGGATTAAAGATGCTGACACTGCCTGGAGATCCGTCACTACCTCCATCCTGGCGGGTCCCTGTCCCTGATCCTGCCCGGCGGAGCGGTAACGCCGGGCGCGGGGAAGCGGCCGGCGATGGCTGCAGGCAGAGCCGCTGTGGGTGGGAGGCTCTTACGCCGTTTACTTCGGCGCTGAAAATGGGCCCTGCAGGTCGGCCGCTTCCTCGGAGGCCCCCGGCCACGACGGCGGAGGATTTTTATTTTTTAAAGGGCTTTGATGAACTGAACCCCCCCGCTTTCGTGGGAGCTGGCCACGTGCTGAGGGGTCGGTGCTTTGCTCCGTCAGCCGGAGCCGTGGGGGTCAGCCCTCGGCGGTCTTTGCTCCCAGGTGCATTGGAAGTGTTTGTTCTTCCCTGTCCCCCATCAAAATGGGGGCAAGAGAAACCAAAACCACCCGCCAGCGGCGCCGGGGCTGGGCTGAGGCTTTGCACGCCTGCTGCGGGGTGACGCGGCCCTTGTCCGCTTCTGCTCTGTTTTTTTCCCCACTTTACCTCAGAAAAAGCACTGTGTTTGGGCAGCCCCCCCTCAGGACCTCCAAACCCCCCGCGCTGCCGACCATGAGCGTTTACAAAGCCCTGGCCGGCAAACAGCTCGCCGTGCATTGACGGAAACCTTGTGGGTTTTGAAGCGTTGTGTTTTTTTTACAGTCTTCTAGGTCTTTGCTAATTGTTTTTAAGCTTCTGCTGCCACCAAAAGCGTTAGAGCAATGGCTTCTCTCTCTTTATTTGAAATCTAAGGTGAATCTCCTGAAGAGCTTTAAGGAAAGCGGGGAGCTGGCAGCGGGGGCCGATCAGAGCTCCCTGCCAGCCCGCACCTCCGCTGCCAAGGCCGCGGCAGCGCTGGGGTCCCCGGGGTCCCAATTCATCAGCGCAGAGGCCAAATTCCTCTCTGCCGAGCTATTGAAAGGAATTTTCCCCTCCTCCGGAGAGCGGCTGGGCTGGGGGAAGGAGGCTGGATCTGCGAACGGGATAGCTGTCTCTTTTTTGGCCAACTCTTTTGCAGCGCGGCGTGTCCGCTCCAGCGATGTTTTGGCTCTTTGGTTTGTTGAGGAGGGGTCGAGAGTCCCTTTGGGGACAGTGTGGGCTCCGCTGTGCCCCTTGCTGCCGTGCCGCGTGCCTCGGTTCTCCAGGCGGCCTCTTTCCCCCTCTCCCAGGGACAGAGGTGTCCCGGCGATGGCTGCTCCCTCCCGGGATGTCATCTTGGGTGCATTCCTGCATCCACTCGCACGCTGCCTGAATTCAGCCTCTGCAGGTGGGGACACGCTTCTCACTTCCTCGCCCGGGGCAGGAACATCATTTCTCTCGCTGCGTCGCTTCCCAGGGGCTGGGAGGAAGCGGGTGAGCAGGTACAGCCTGTCTCGTTGGGTTCCCTTCAAAGCCTTGCGGGGCTGCGCAGACCCGGCTCCGGGTGGCCCCGGCGCCACGAGCCCCCTCGGGCGACGCTCGTCCCTTCGTGCTTTGGGGGCTGAACGGAACCTGGTGCCAGGTTGTGCTTTGCTGTTCTGGGTAACCACGAAAAGCGACGTCCCATCCATCCCGAAACGGGTCCTCGGCACCCAAAGGCCAGACCTGCAGGATTTTGCTCAACGCTGGGAAAACAAGGAGGTGGGCAGCGAGGAGACGCAAAGCCCTTCGCATCTGATGGGCAGAGCCACCACCTCTGATCAGATAATAATTAATAGCTGGTTTTGGTGGGCTCCTGCCACCTCCATCCACGGCAGCTACACCCTCCACATCCCGGGATCATTGCCGACGCCGTATTTTTCACGGGACGATTTCTATTTGCGGCTGTTTGCCCCAAGGCACCGGGATGAAAAACGCACGCGAAAGAAATGACGAGCGATGGCGAACAAGGGGCGACGTGTTTGGAGCAAGCACCCAAGAGCGGCTGTTTACTCCGGGAGCTGAGTGTGGTGCGAAATATTTTTAGAGCGCGGACGGGTGGGAAACAGGAGGTGCAGCTTTTGACGTTGTCACGCTGGGGCAGGTGACGGCGGCACAGCGCTGCGGTTTGTGGCAAAGCCGCTCCGCTCGCTCGGGCCCCGCTGGTGTCTCGTTGTTGCTGACACCCTGCTCCTGCTTTTTTGTCCCCGCGCAGGCTGGTGGATGATCGGTGCGTGGTGGAGCCGGCCGCTGGCGACCTGGACAACCCGCCCAAGAAATTTCGAGGTGAGATTCGGGCAGCTGCAGCATCGCCCTGAGCAGCCTCGGGGAGGATGCTGGCTCCGAGCATCCGTGCCAGCGATGGGAATCAGGATCCCAGGCATCCCAGCTTGGCTGGGGATGGGAGGTGCTGCTTGTCCTTTGCGGAGGAGCCTGGAGGGCTCTTGGACAACCTCCTTGGTGCTGTGACTTGGCCGAACCACCTACCCTCCTCTGCTTGCCTCTGGGGGCATTTGTGTGTTTGCTGGTACCATCTCCACGGTGGGACGGTCCTTGGGAGCCCTGAGCCCAGCCCTGAGGAGCAGGGGGAGCTGGGACCCATCCCCTGCAAAGGTGTGTCCGACCATCCCAAAACGCATCCCGAGGGATGCCAGCAGCTGGGTGTCTACCCACCAGGAGCCGGGGACAGGGAGGGACAGATGTAGGAGCAGTTTTAACAGGCAAACTATTTCCAGGCGAGCCTGTTCGCGCTCGGCATTCATTCCGCCTGCTGCGCTTGGCTGCACCTCAGAGAGAGCTGGGGGATTAAGCTGCCGTTTAGGAGGCAGGCAGGGCTTAGGGAGGGATGGTAAATCCTGATCTGGCCGTGGCCGTCACGTTTTGGGCTTGTTATTTCCCATTTGGGTGAGGGGCAGGAGCGGGCAGCCGCGGCCAGGTCCGGGCGGAAAAGGGGATGAGTCAGTGGAAGCTGGGGCGGTTCCTGGCCTGTGGAAACGGGCTGGAGGAGCCAGGACAGGCTGTTGGGAAAAGCAGATCGTGCCTCCTGCTTCCCCGATTTCCAAGCCGTGGGGCTGGCCAGTGAGGTGGCCTTGGCCTTCGATGTCCCCAGGGAGCAAAAGGGGGGTGACATCCCCCCCTTCGCTGCACCTTCCTGGGAAGTGCCAGTTCTGTGCCCGGCTGCCCCGCGTGCTCTCACGCTGCGAGATGCCGGGGAAGGGCTGTGTCCCGAAGAGCGTCCCGGTTGGGTCTGAGTGCCCGACGCACGCAGCGTGTCGCTGGGCAGTGTACGCAGAGCTGTGCTCGACGCTGAGAGAATTTCCCCAAACCCACCATTGTGGTGTTGGGTTTGGGGGCCGGTGTAGGGCACCCGTTCTTTTCGACCCAGCTGCTGTAATTTCAGGCCCCCTTTCAAAAACATGTTTTCAGGTGTTTGTTCCTCACTTCGCTTTGTGCCTCCACCTCTTTCTCAGGGCGGCTTTAACATCCCGCGGCGGGGTGCCGTGCAGGCACCCTTCCCCTCCGAGCACCCTTCCCCATGGGGGTCCCACCCCAGCAGCGACCTGCCTCTCCGTGGGATCCGTTGCCACTAATTTATACGTGGGGCTGATTAACGAGTCATCCCACAGCTCCCCAGAACCCCACGGCCCTGCACAGCCCGGGGAGCTGTCCCGCTGCCGGCCATCGGTGGATTTTCCGCCGGGGCTGGATGGGAAGAGCTGGAAGCAGCCGAGGGGCGGCCGGCGCAAGGCTCGTCCCAGCAGCCGTGCCGTTTCCCTGCCTGGACATGGGCGGGTGTTCAATCTCTTTTCCAGGCGAAGGTCTGGTCTAGACTCAGCCCTGCTCCACGCAAACCCTATCAGGATGTCCAGGCGCTTGTTTTAATGGCCGGAAAAGCAGCGGTCTGCCTTCTCGATAGCGATCACCGCGAGGGAGGTAAAAACAACGGGCTGCTGCCGTTTCCCTGCAGCACCAGCAAGAGGCTTGAGAGGATTTTCATGTGCTGTTGCTGTCCCCGTATCCTGTGGCCGGACCCTGCCCTATCCTGCGCTGCGGTGGGGCACACGCGGGACGTGCCAGAGCCCGGCTCGGCTTCCCAGTGGGGAAACAGGACCCTTTTCCTGGAGTCAGGTCCAAATGGATTTTTGGAAATGCCAAAACCCACCCAGGAGCCTGGCCGTGTGAGGTGGGATGCCCAGCTTGGCCACCCGCATCGCGGCGGGGCTCAGCCCTCCGAGAGACGCCTGGCACCTCGCAGTTATTTGCTTTTCTGTGCGGTTTCTTTCCCCCCTCGAGGCTCTTCCCAGCTCAGCGTTCAGGCACGTCAGGAAAAAAGCAAATAAAGGGCTTCAATCCCGCGCTGCGCCCGCACCGCCGCGGCCGCACGGCTCAGCGGGCGGCGAAATCCCCGGCCGTGCTGCTGCCCGAAACGCCCCGCTCCCCTCGCCGCGGGTCTGCGGGGGGTTTTGCCTCCGTGGCCGCGCTGGGTGGCGGCGGCTCGGCCCGGCATCGCTCTGCACCAAGCAGTGCTGACGTGGGAGTTTTTCCTCGGCTTCCCTCTTTTCTGCTCACCATCCATCCATCTTGCAAAAAAATCATCGGTGCTGAGGCCTGGGTGCCAGAACCTCCGGCTTCCAACGCGAGCTTTTCCGCGTGCAAACCATTCCGTGCCTCAGTTTCCCTCCTTGCCAAACAAGGCCGAGCGCTGAGACCGGGATGTCTGGCAGCTCCTCCGGGCAGGGCGTGCTGGGAGCCAGGGCTTTGATTTGTGCCTATCTCTTAATAGCTATGTTGTTGTTTTTTTTTTTTTAACTCGCCTCCCCAAGTTTGTACTTTCTACCAGATGCTTTTTGCAGCCTGATTAGCAATTTAATTAAAACGACTTCAGGTGGCCCGGGTGTTTCTGTAGCCCCTGCTCAGAGGCAGGGGGAGGAGGCAGCCAGGCATTGCGGCGGCAGCGACGCTCGGTCCCCGATTAAAAACCCGGCGTCACGGCCTCCTTGGCACAGGATGTGCCGTTAGCAAACAGACCGGTACAGCGAAATGTGAAACTTGGCCTCCTCCCAGCAGCCCAGCCGGTGAGAACTGTGCTCTGCGCTTGTTTGCTCGTCACTCCCAGGTAAATAAATACGTGCTTGCCAGCCACTCGGGACCGCGGCCAGAGATGGAAGTGATTTTTATTTTATTTTTTCTTCTCCTTTTTGTGTCTGAAGTTTCTGGGCTGCTATTTCAGGCGGAATTAGGGCGATCCAGGCTGCAGAGCCCTTCCTGCCCTCGCCCAGCCCTGACCGAGGGTTTGGGAGGTGTAAGCGCCTCCTTGCCTTCAGACATCTGCTCTCATGCTCCACTTCCCAAAGCCTGGATCTGGGAATCTGTACCTCCTACTCCTCATCCCGGCCACAGCAGCCTGGGGAAAAACTGGCAAACTGGGGCAATCCGCAGAGCACGGATACGCCGCGAGTGTTTGGGATGCAAACCTGTGCCCTTCGGGTTCCCCAAAGCGTTTGTTTTAGGATTTAGCTGTTGACATACAGATTTTTGGGAGCGGTTGCCGGTAGCTTCCAGCGCTGGTAAGCGAGGCCCCCGGCGAGCGGTCGCGAGAGAACAGCAGTGTGTTCTCAAAACCGGCGTCGCGCTCGCCAAAGCGGCGTATCCCGATGGCAGGGCCGCCGCGGGCTCCGGGTGTCCCGAGGGGGACAGGGTCACAAGGGAGGTGTGGAGACGTCTGCTCGTGTCTCAGCCTCACGGCGCCCGTGTCCTGCCAGCTTCCCCCGCTCCCGGCGGGATCCTTTCCTCCTTCGGTCCAGCTGGGCTCCGTCAGTTCTTTTTCTCCCCCTGAAGCTTTGCTTCCCAAATTGCGTGGCCGTTTCCGATGGGAACGCTTCTAATCACGAGTCCGAGAAGTGGAGTCACTCCTGGTCTCATTGTTTATCCTGAGTTGAAACCAGTCCACCAGCTCATACAAGGTGACGTGACCCTCCACCAGTCCCAGCCGGGTCTCCCGTGGACCCCCCAGCAGCAGATGGGATTGCTGTGGGTTAGGAGGACCATCTCCCAGTCATGCCGCTGGGATGGGAGCGGTGTCCCGGAGGAACGCTCGCTTCTGCCCCTTGGTGACGTGGGACACGCTGGTGGCTGGTGACCCTCATGCTTGCCTTCCTCTCCTCCCAGACTGCCTCTTCAAAGTATGTCCCATGAACCGCTACTCCGCCCAAAAGCAGTACTGGAAGGCCAAGCAAACCAAGCAGGACAAGGAGAAGATTGCGGATGTGGTGCTGCTGCAGAAACTCCAGGTGAGCAGGGAGCGGGCGCGAGGGACCCGCTGTATGTTGGTTGGGTGATGACATCCAAACCTCTCGCCGTGCAAATCCTGATATATTTTGCTTCCCTGAAAACAGCCCATGTGGAAGGTCAGGACCTTTGACAGGCTGAGAGAGTTGGGGCTGTTCAGCCTGGAGAAGAGGAGGCTCCGGGGAGAGCTGAGAGCGGCTCCCAGTGCCCAAAGGGGGCTGCAGGAAAGGTGGGGAGAGACTCTTCAGCAGGGCCTGCTGGGACAGGACGAGGGGTGATGGGTTCAAAATAGAGGGAGGGAGATTTAGATTGGATATTAGGAATTTTTTTTTTTTATGCTGAGGGTGGTGCACACTGCCCAGAGAGGTGGTGGATGCCCCATCCCTGGAAACATTCCAGGCCAGGTTGGCCGGGGCTGTGAGCAACCTGATCTGGTTGGAGATGTCCCTGCTCCTGGCAGGGGGTTGGACTGGGTGGGCTTGAAAGGTCCCTTCCAACCCAAACCATCCTGCTATGACCTGTCCTGGGTTTTGCTGTGCTCAGTATCCCTCTGCTCAGCTCTGTTGTCTCCTGTCCCACCACCCTCCCCTCACCTTGGACCATTAGCCACAGCCACCTTTTTGAGAGGAACAGCTCTTAATTAACCGTGGCATACGGGGGCTGGGATAGGAGCTCTGTCCGGTTCTTTGGGCTGGCATCTGCAGGGCTGAGGGTTGGGGTCCCCGGGTGGCGTGGCGTGGCCAGGCTTGGCCCGCACCGTGACAGCGCGGGGTGAACACAGCGGCGAGCGAGGAGCCGCAGATTATTTTGTTGCTCCCAGGAGATGTCCCAGGGTAGACCTGCAAAGAAGAATCCAGGGGATTGAGCGGGCAGGGAGAAAAAGGGAAGGTGGCAATGCTGCTTTCAGGATGAGGGGTGATGTCCACCTGCCTTTCCACCCTTGCCACCGTGCCCAGCTGTCTCAGCCCTTTTGATGCTTGAGGAGCCCGTGGCAGAGCAGGGAGGGGTGCACCCAGAGCACCCAGGGGTGCCTGGCACGGAGCAGGGAGCCGCTGCGGCCAGGACCTGCTCCAAAGGGCTGTGGAAGAGAAAGGCTCCTGTTGACTTCCATGAGGTTTGGAAAAGGCCCATGTTAAACATTGCATAATCTCCTCAGACAGCTGGCAGGGCCCCCAGGATGATTCATAAAACCGAAGCTCGGGAAGGATTCATTAAATCATCTCATCGGGGTTCAAGCCCAGCCCCAGCCGCACCGGTCCCCAGTTTTGCCTTTGGGGAGCGGGATCCGGTGCGGTGTTCAGATGGGGCATCCCGGCTTGGTTTGGAGATGCACGGCACGTCTGACGTATAAAACACGATTTTCCTGCTCCAGTTAGACTGCAGCTTGTGCTGTCGACAGCTGTACTGGCCGTGACTGGACAGAGAGGCTCATTTCGGAGCCTGATTGATTGCACCTTGGTTCAGATTTGTCTTAAAGAGATTCTGTCATTTCCTTGCTCCTTTCCGCTGCTCCCAGTGTTGCCCTTTTGGCAAACGCTCCGGCGCATCCGGAGCCGAGTGCTGGAGGAGCCCGGGCGGAGAGGGGAGCTCTCTGCAAAACGCTGCCCGTGCTGCCGCGAGGCCCCTGGGCGTCCTGGCGGGACGCTGGGCTCCAGGCTGGGATTTATCAGCATCTCCCGCAGCCTGAAAACATCCTCAGCCCCCGGAGATGATTTCCTGAAGCAGAAGCAGCCCGAGTCTCGAGCGGAGGAACCCCGCTCAGCCACCCGCACTGCCCGCGGTTGCCTTTCCGACATCTTCCCATTGCAGAGCCACGATTCCAGCTGTGTCTCCCAGTTCCTTCCACTCTCACGTAAAAGGAGGTGAACGTGGGATGGCAAAGGGTGGATGCTCTCCCCGCTGCAGGGGAACACTGGGCTGGTGCCAGGGCTGTCGGCGCGCCCTTGCCATTCCCAGACAGCTCCGCTGCGGGAGCAAGTCCCTGCCTTGCTCCGCGTGCGTCGGCATCGCTCTGACTGCCGGAGCCACCGCATGGAAAATGTCTGTGGTTTTGGAGCGAGGGGCTGCGAGCGGTGAGCAATCCGCTTTTGGGGCGTCTTGGCCAGCGGGGATCCATCCTGCCACATCCACTGCGGCAGGTCCGGACCTGCGGCCGTCTCCGGGCACGGCACCTTTGGTCTCGGTGCTGCCGGGAGCCCCCGGTCCCCATGGCCCATGCACAGAACCCCTTTCAGTGCTGCCCCATAAGACCTGCTGGGGTTTTGGGGGAATTTCGGTGCCGTTTTATCCCCGTCCTAATTTTTAAGTCCTCGGTTTAAAGCTTGCAAGGACTTTGTATGATTGCTCAAGGCCGTGCTGCGGTCCTGGGCTGAGCTCCTGGATGCAGAGGACCGTGTTGTCTGGGGGACAGAGGGATGCTGCTGCTGCATCCCAGCCTGTCCTATCCTCCCTGTAGCTGAGGGCACGGGTGGCCCCTCTGGGGGGGTGCAGAGGGTGCTCCTGCACTCAGCTCTTCTCCTTTTGGCGTTCAGCACGCGGCCCAGATGGAGCAGAAGCAGAACGAGACGGAGAACAAGAAAGTGCACGGGGACGTGGTGAAATACGGCAGCGTCATACAGGTACGGGCGCTCGCTCTCCCCTCCTCCGCGCTCGGCCGATGGGTTTTGGCGGGGGGATGCGCAGATCCAGCACGCGCGAGTCAGGCAGCAGCTGCGAGGGGGCTCCTGAGATCACTCCTGGGTATGCCCAGCCCTGGGGACCCCCAGGGGGGCTGTGCCACCGCCGCTCACCCCGGCGTTCACCTTTGCAGCTCCTCCACATGAAGAGCAACAAGTACCTGACGGTGAACAAGCGGCTGCCGGCCCTGCTCGAGAAGAACGCCATGCGGGTGACGCTGGATGCCACCGGCAACGAGGGATCCTGGCTCTTCATCCAGCCCTTCTGGAAGCTGAGGAGCAACGGGGATAACGTAAGCATCCCAAAATTCAGCTGTGCAGAAAGCACCTGCGTGCTGCCTGTGTGCCGGGCGCCCGCCCTCATCCTTGCTCCCCCCTTTCCCATTTTGCTCCCCAGGTAGTCGTGGGAGACAAAGTCATCCTGAACCCCGTCAACGCCGGGCAGCCGCTGCACGCCAGCAACTACGAGCTTGCCGACAACGCCGGCTGCAAGGAGGTACGGGGAGGCTGGGCTGGGGCCAGGCTGCGTGTACAGCGTCTGGTTTTTGGGCTTGCCTGTTTTTTGTTTGTTTTTTTTTTTTCCTTTTTCTTCCTTTTCTTTCCCTTGTCCCACGGATTGTGACCTTGCTGTCTTGCTCCCTAGGTGAACTCGGTCAATTGTAACACCAGCTGGAAAATCAACCTGTTCATGCAGTTCTGCGACCACATGGAGGAAGTGCTGAAAGGGGTAAGGAAGGAGGTTCGGCTGCCGCCGGCCGCCTGGGACACGGCGGGCTCCAGGGACCCGGCCCCGGTCTCCTGCCAGGGCAGGAGAAGTGAACAGCCGTTTGGCTGGGTGACAAGGGCAGAGGAAAGAGATCCTGCCTTGAGGATCTGAATTTCTGGGAGAATTCCTCCCTGGGAGAACTTAACAGCAAGCTAGGGTTGGATATTTTAGTATGAGCAGGTGCCTGAGTGGGCATGAAATTACCCTCCACCTCGTGTTAAATTGGCTCTTGAGGACAATATGGGGCACACATAGTGCCAGCAGCGGCTTCTGGCTGCGAGGACAATTTTTAGGTGTTTAGCCGTGCAGCGGGGCTGGCTGTTGCCTGGGAAAGGAACTTTCCCTGCGGAGCTATTGTTCGGGGCCAAGATCCTCCAGGAAGCAGCTGGATGGATACGGATTGTTAGGATCGTACAGACCCTCGTCCCCAGGCGCCACGCTTATCCCGGCTTCCCGCATCCCCTGAATCCTCCTCCCCGGGGCCTTAATGCCTTAAACACATTGGGGAGCGGAGCCTCTGCCCGCTCCGGGCGTGCAAAGTGGTGGGTTCGCACCCATTGGGGAGCGGAAGCGGAGGGAAGGGACTGCTTGCGTGCGTAAACGGAGCGATGGCACTGCAGGGTGCCCCGTGTCCCCGCGAGGTGCCCTCCCCTGGGTTCAGAGGAGCGTTTGTGCGGCCAGAGGCAGGCGATGCCTGGGCACGCCGCAGCTGGGAGCTGCAGGGGTGGGGGGGTCACAGGAGGAGACACGTCGGCTTGTAGGGGAGCAATGTCCCTGGGTCTTACCGCCATGTCCTGGTCCAGGGGGACGTGGTCAGGCTCTTCCACGCCGAGCAGGAGAAGTTTCTCACCTGCGACGAGTACAAAGGCAAGCTGCACGTCTTCCTCCGCACCACCCTGAGGCTGTCGGCCACCTCGGCCACCAGCTCCAATGCCCTGTGGGAGGTGGAGGTGAGTGGGGAGGGGATGGAGCATGCATCCGCGGGATTTCGGGGTACCTCTGTGGGCTGCTGTGCTTTCACCGAGGGAGGCTGTGAGAAACAATGGCTATTTCTATAAATCTCCACTTCTAGTAGCCTAGAGGCTCCAGCTCTGCGAGAGCACTGGGAGCACTGGTATCCATCTGAGCTCTGCACTCTGAGGGCATTTGCTTGTCACTGCCTTTCAGATAGGACGGGGCTTTTATCACCGGCGTGTTTGCCGGGGTCAGTGGGGGCTCAGGGGCAGGAATGGCGTCCTGGTTCCTGGCCACCCCACGCGCCACTGGCTCATCTCTCCGCTTCTCCCAGGTGGTCCACCATGACCCGTGCCGAGGGGGAGCCGGGCACTGGAACGGCTTGTACCGCTTCAAGCACCTGGCCACGGGCAACTACCTGGCAGCGGAGGTAAGGGGATGAGCAGAGGGACGCAGAAACCTGCCCTGCCCTCGAGAGGCTGGGGCAAAGGCAGAGCCCCGCTGCCCTTACAGCGGCCGTGCCCAGGATGGCCTCTGGCCCCGGCTCCAGTTCGCTTTAGGAGCCGTCCTGCCCTGGGTCTCTGTGGCTCCTTGCTCACAGGAGGCGTCGGCACCGGGGCTGTGAGCATCACTGCAGGGCTTTCCCCCCTGAACCCCCCCACCCCACGGTGCAGGGGTTCACTTGCCAAAATTGCTGTTGCCACCTCACTCTTCTTCTGGCCCGGGTTGGGGCAGGAGGGGGTGGCTGGGATTTTCCTCAATTTCCTTGCTCTGGAGAATGGAAGCAGGAGAAAATTCATCCTACTGCATTTAACCCTTCCCAGGCAGGTTTTGCCCACCCTCATCCTCTGGTCCACAGCAGCATCCAGGGCTGTCCTTGCCTGGAGAGGGCGTGAGCAAAATTTGAGCCTGGAAACACCATTTACCAAGTATTTTTGCTCCCATTTAAGGCCAGTTCAAGGCCTCCTGATAGAGGCACAAAGATGTTTCCATACTTAAATGATGTGGTTTATGTGACACAAGTGGGCTGCCAGGACCAAGGGAAGGACAGTGTTACATCCTGCTGCCAGGGCAGCAGGGGTGGATGGGGGGGATCCTGGTGTGCCGTGTCCCAAAGGTGTTCCCTCGCTGGAGAAGACAACCAAAGGCAGCCCCCAGGACCACTGGCAGGATGGAAAATAGCAAATACTGGGGCTCTGAAATGGCTGCTTTAAACCAAAAGACGCTCGGGTGGCATCTCCTGCAGAGGAAAGAAGATCACAGGTTGATGACAGGCTGGTGCCGCCTGGTCGGTGTTGCTCACCGAGGCCTCAACCTGGGGCCTCGAGGGATTTACGGCAAGAGCTCGTCTTGCTGCAACGCAGAGCCCCGGCTCTGCTCGCCGGGGCTCACCCCATCCCTCTCCGCGGGGATGGAGCGCGGTGCGCCGGGTACGGGTCGCGTCCTCCAGCCCCGTCTGGGCAGGTTTCCCCTCTCTGTGATGCGATCGAGGAAGGCAGGAACAGAGATAACCACCCCGTGCTCAGGGTTTTGGAGGGACCGAGTGGGAGGACTGATAGCTGTCTTTCATCTCCCTCTTTAACTTTTCAGGAAAACCCAAGTTATAAAGGAGACGTGGCTGAGCCCAAAGCAGCGCCCACGGTGAGCTGTGTGCAGCCTCGCTAGCGGAAACGCTGCTGCCGCTGCCTGAAATCATGCCGTCTCTTAGACTCTGCCTGAAAGCAGGGAAATTCCCCGAAACAGAGCCCGCTGCGGGGACGGGTGCCCGTGCCATGCCGCCGGGTCCCGCTCGGTGCCGAGGCCGCAGCTGGAGGCTGTCCCGCTGCCTAGCAGAGCGTCCCCGCATCCCGCACTCTAGAGTAGCATCCCTACGTCCCGCTTGCGAGGGGACCCTGCCGAAATCTGTCGGAGGGGTCCCAGTGCATGTTGGATCCGCAGGCCACGGGGAAGTGCCGGTAGAAGAGAGATTTGGACTTTCAGGGGGTATTTTCCTCTTTGCTGCCGGTGAGATTTGGAGAAGGGGTGGCCTCGTAGCTCAGGTGCATCACGCTGCGCTTGCGCTCTTGCAGCCCCTCGCGCGTCTCCGCGCTGCGAGGCTCAGCCCGCCACCGGAGCAAAAGCTTCTGCTCTGAGCGTAGCCGCTGCGTGTCTCCTCCGACGCCGTCCGCACGGGGAGGCCGGGCTCGACGGGGCGGCCGTCCCGTGCCGGGCTCAAAGCCGCTTTCCCCGGTGCAGGGGGGCGGCGGCCGCGCCAGCCGCAGGAACACGGGGGAGAAGATCAAATACCGGCTGGTGGCCGTGCCCCACGGCAACGACATCGCCTCCCTCTTTGAGCTGGACCCTACCACGCTGCAGAAGACGGACTCCTTCGTCCCGCGGTACGTCAGCGCGTGCCGCTGCAGAGGGATGGAAATAAAGAAGGGAGGCTTAATTGCATGGTGTGAAATTTTGGCGAGTCTGTTCTTACAGGGGTTTTGCTGGGTGCTGGGGGAAGTGGTGGGTGCTGGCGTGTCTGCGCGGGGACCGCTCACCAGGATGCTGTGCCGTTTGCAGGAACTCCTACGTGAGGCTGCGCCACCTCTGCACCAACACCTGGATCCAGAGCACCAACGTGCCCATCGACATCGATGAGGAGAGGCCCATTCGCCTCATGGTACGGCCCCGCTCCCTCCTCTGCGCGGACCTATCCTGCGTGCCCAAATCGCTCTTAGCGTGTTCCTTCCCACCCAGCACCCAGGGACTGAAACACCCTCACGATCCAACGGGATGGCTGGAGACCAGCCTAGAGCCCATCCCAGTAACCTGGAGCCCACTCCAGTCCATCTAACGGGGTCTAACTGGGTCACTGACGTCCTCCTGAACTGGGTGGCAGATAATGGGAACGTGTTTGGCATTGCCCTGTCTGTGTGATGCTGCTTCCCTGTTGCTTCCCAGCTGGGCACGTGCCCCACCAAAGAAGACAAAGAAGCTTTTGCCATCGTCTCCGTGCCTGTGTCCGAGATCCGGGACCTGGACTTTGCTAACGACGCCAGCTCGATGCTGGCCAATGTGGTGGAGAAGATGAACGAAGGTTTTCTCAGCCAGAACGACCGGAGGTAAAAAGTCATTTTTGGGGCTGCGCCGGGTTCCTCCAAGGGCTCTCCAGCATCGCTGCAGGATGGGGCCCCTGCCTGGGTCTCGGTGCCAGCGCTGTCTTGCTTTCCTGCCCACGACCCAAATCCACGCCTGCTTCTCCCAGGGGTCTGGCGAGGAAACCAGATAACGCCGCAGCCCCGCTCTGGCCCCTCCTGTGCCGCTAGAAAAATATCCGAGGGGCTGAGAGCTGGCCCCGCAATAGGGGCGGCCGGGTTAGTCACGGTATTATTTTTAGGTGGGTGGGTTCTTGGTGCTTCCTGAGCAAACACAGATACCCCGTGGGACGGAGCGAGCCGCTTCCGCCCTGCCAGCCCGCCCCGCACGGGTCCTGTGACTGAGGGGGCAGAGGCGTTAAATGCAAAATCCCCAGCATGAATCACAAGCTGGCTTTGCCCTGGCACCTGGCTCATGGTGATAATTTCCTTAGGAACTGTAGGGGCTGGAAAAACCTCTTGCTTGAGGGCAGTCGTCAACCTCTAGCAGGAGGTGGAGGGGAGCAGGTTCCCTGCCAGCCCAGAACATGGGCTCTTTGGTCCCCCAAAATGCGCCGGCATCGTTGCAGGGACCTGAGTCTGGGTGGGCTGTGCAGGGTGGGTGAGCAGCCCCCCTCAGCCAGAGGGTCCCGCCACCCTGCTTGGACCGTGCTCCTTTGTAGGTTCGTGATCCAGCTGCTAGAGGACTTGGTGTTTTTCGTCAGCGACGTCCCCAACAATGGCCAGAACGTGCTGGATATCGTGGTGACCAAGCCCAACCGGGAGCGGCAGAAGCTGATGCGAGAACAGAACATCTTGAAGCAGGTGAGTGGCCCTGAGGCCCTGTGTCTGAGCAAGGCTGAGGTCCTGCAGAGATGTCCTGCTCTGTCCAGGGCCATGCTGGAGGCCAGGGATCTGGAAAGCCCCATGGAGGAGGTCTCCAGCGCATGCCCCCGTGGTGCACCAAGCCCTCCTGGACACCTGCATGGTGGGAGTGGTGCAGAAGAGGACACATCACTTCTCATCTTTGCTTTTGGGCAGATCTTTGGGATCCTGAAAGCCCCCTTCAAGGATAAGGGTGGGGAAGGGCCCCTGGTGCGGCTGGAAGAGCTGTCGGACCAGAAGAACGCTCCCTACCAGTACATGTTTCGGCTGTGCTACCGCGTGCTCCGGCACTCCCAGGAGGACTATCGCAAGAACCAGGTGCATGAGGGGTGACGGGGGAGCCCCCATCCCACCACGTTTTGCATAGACCTGGGGTCTACAAAGCTCTTGGTGGGGCAGGGGGCATTGCCAGACCCCAACGTGCAGCCCCGTGCACTCACCGCTTCTCTGCCCGCCCCAGGAGCACATTGCCAAGCAGTTCGGCATGATGCAGTCTCAGATCGGCTACGACATCCTGGCTGAGGACACCATCACGGCCCTGCTGCACAACAACCGCAAGCTGCTGGAGAAGCACATCACGAAGACGGAGGTGGAGACCTTCGTCAGCCTGGTGCGCAAGAACCGCGAGCCACGGTGCGTGTCTGGAAAGGCCCCGTCCCAAAGGGCTTTGTGCCGTGTGATGGATGGGATGTGCCTGGATCAGAGTTGGAAAAAGCCCCCAGGGACCTTCCTTTCACAGCGAGCTGTCTGCTCTGCAGGTTTTTGGACTACCTCTCGGACCTGTGCGTGTCCAACCACATTGCCATCCCCGTCACCCAGGAGCTGATCTGCAAGTGTGTGCTGGACCCAAAGAACAGCGACATCCTCATCAAAACCGAGTGAGTAGCCAAGGGAGGAGGTTTGCTGTCATCAGGGTGCCTGGCCCTCCCTGCCACCAGCTCCTAAGATGCGCTGGTAAAAGCTCCATCACCCGCTCCCCATCCACGGGAGCATCTCCAGAACCCCTTTTCTGCCCTAGGCTGAGGCCGGTGAAGGAGATGTCCCAGACCCACGAGTACCTGAGCATTGAGTACTCGGAGGAGGAGGTCTGGCTCACCTGGACGGACAAGAACAATGACCACCACGAGAAAAGCATCCGGCAGCTGGCGCAGGAGGCCCGGGCAGGCAACGCCCACGATGAGAACGTCCTCAGCTACTACAGGTGATGATCCCACGGCATCTTCTTCCCCAGGTGAGGACATTGGGGTTGTGCACTCACCCCCTCTCCCCCTCATCCCCGGGCAGGTACCAGCTGAAGCTCTTTGCCCGCATGTGCCTGGATCGCCAGTACTTGGCCATCAAGGAGATCTCCCAGCAGCTGGGTGTGGACCTGATCTTCCTCTGCATGGCAGATGAGATGCTGCCCTTCGATCTGCGGGCATCCTTCTGCCACCTCATGTTACACGTGCATGTGGACAGGGACCCCCAGGAGCTGGTGATGCCTGTGAAGTTTGCTCGGCTCTGGACCGAGATCCCCACGGCCATCACGATCAAAGAGTGAGACACGTTGGGGCTCGCAGTGGCTTTGAGGGGCAGGGCAGGAGGTGGAATGGCAGATGCCATCCCGTGTAGGGACTGGGTTGGCTTTAGTGGGAACTAGGGTGGGGGAGGCATTTGTGGAGTGAAGTTGGCAGGTCTCGGCCTTCAGAAGGAAGTAGGGTCCATCACAGTCATGAGCATCACTTCTGGCCGTGATAGATCAGCAGCTACCTGGACGGTGCTCCTTCCAGGCTGGGTGCGAGGAGACTCGCTGCCACCCAGCTCACTGCCACCACCTCCCCTCGCAGCTACGACTCCAACCTCAATGTCTCGCGTGATGACAAGAAGAACAAGTTTGCGAGCACCATGGAGTTTGTGGAGGACTACCTCAATAATGTGGTGAGCGAGGCGGTGCCCTTTGCCAACGAGGAGAAGAACAAGCTCACCTTCGAGGTGCGAGACCTGCTGATGTCACCGGTGTAACTGCCTCTGCGACGAGAGCGGCCGCGCTGGCATCCCTCTCCCCCGTGTCTGTTTATCCTGCTCAGCCCCGAGCGCGGAGAGGTCTGGAGTTGCCTTGTCCTTCCCCAGGTTGTCAGCCTTGCCCACAACCTCATCTACTTCGGCTTCTACAGCTTCAGTGAGCTGCTGCGCCTGACACGGACGCTGCTGGGCATCATCGACTGTGTCCAAAACCCCCAGCTGATGATGCAGGCAGTCTACAATGATGAGGTGACGGGTGAGTTCCTGCTCTATAACCAGGGATGATCCTGTGGGAAGGTGTTTTCTGTGGTCTGCCCAGTGCTTTCCAGTCTTATGTGCAAGAAAACAATCCACTGGTTTCACATCAGCAAACCTTTGGCTGGGGCTGCGCTGGGAGACAAGAGGTGTTGAGCCCTTGGCCATGCCAGGGAAATGGCCAGTCCTCCTGCTCGTTCTCTGATTAATAACCACAGCGTTTTTCAGTCTAAGTGGGTCCTTCTGCTGGTCCTCTGCCACCTCCCTTTCCATCTGCATTAACACTGCCCGCTGTGGCCGCCTCTGTAGGGAAGAACGTGCGGAGGTCGATCCAAGGCGTCGGGCAGATGATGTCCACCATGGTGCTGAGCAGGAAACAGTCCATCTTCAGCCCTCCGAGCCTCAGTGCCGGGTCTGCCCCGGAGCAAGTGGACAGGGGGAGGAGCGTTGAGAGCGAGAATATTGTGGTGATGGAGACCAAGCTGAAGATCCTGGAGATCTTGCAGGTTGGAGCTGGTGGGAAGGGAGGAGCATTGAGCTGCAGGTGGGACCTGTGGGATAGGGTGGTAAGGGGAAGGCATGAGTTTCTGATGCGAAGAGACAGCTGGCCTGAGGAGGGCACTCACTTTTGCTTTCTTCTTCTTCACTGCTGCCAGTTCATCCTGAACGTGCGGCTGGACTACAGGATTTCCTACCTGCTTTCTGTCTTCAAGAAGGAGTTTGTGGAAGTCTACCCCATGCAGGACAGCGCAGCAGATGGGACAGCTCCAGCCTTTGACTCCACAAGTAACTCTCCCACTTTACTCCTGGTACAGCTTCAAACTTGGCACACTCCACAGGCTGGGGACACACGGGTGACGGAGGTGACAGCTCCCGCAGCCCTCCATCTGCTGCCGCTGCTGGCAGGGAGCGTGGGGGACTGGAGTTTGTGCAGGAGGGATGAGGTCCAGCATCCGTGGGGATGCTCAGAGCGGGAGCTGGGGAGCTGGGTTGGTTCCTGTGGGGTGTCTGCTGGTGCACGTGGATCACGTTGGCTGCCCCTTCATCTCCCTTTCACCTCCCTTCAGCTGCAGCCATGAACCTGGACCGGATCGGCGAGCACGCAGAAGCCATGTTCGGTGTGGGGTGAGTCCCTGCCCCTCCGGCCCATAGTTAGCCTGGCCATAGGGCTCTTCCTCTCCTGTCCATCCTGCTGAGCCTGAAAGCTGCAGGTGATGAGGAAGATGAGGTTGTGAAGGCTAACGCAGCTGTCCTCATCAGCCCCGAGGGGTGACTGAGCGCACGCGAGCTCCTGCGTGGCTGCTAACACCAAGCGCTTTCGTCCCGGCTTCAGGAAGACGAGCAGCATGTTAGAGGTGGATGACGAGGGAGGGAGGATGTTTCTGCGGGTGCTGATCCACCTGACGATGCACGACTACCCGCCGCTCATCTCCGGCTCCCTGCAGCTCCTCTTCAAGCACTTCAGCCAGAGGCAGGAAGTCTTGCACACCTTCAAACAGGTAACGCTGGTGGGATGCTGCTCTGGAGCACCTCTAAACCCATGCTTGGCCATGGATGGAGGATGTGGGATGGGTCCCTGGCCCCTTTCCTTGGGAGGGAGGTCTGGGAGAGGAGGGGAATGGGGTTCGTGCCCCAAACTGGAAACCCCTGGGGATGTCGCTGCAGGTTCAGCTCCTGATCTCAGCCCAGGATGTGGAGAACTACAAGGTGATCAAGTCAGAGCTGGACAAACTCCGCACTATGGTGGAGAAATCGGAGCTCTGGGTGGACAAGAAGGGCAGCAGCAAAGGGGACAGCACAGTGGAGGGGAACAAGAAGGAGAAGAAAGAGGTGAGACCCCTGAGCAAGACCCTGGGAACCAGGGCAGGAGAGGAGTTGGGGGGCAGAGGTGCAACTCACTTCAGCCCAACACCTGATGTCTGTCGGCGGGCCGTGCACCCTTCTCCCTAGAAGAGGAGGGCCAGGGAGGGTCCGGTGGGGTGTAGTTATGCCCCAGGCTATGCAGAGCCGCAGTGTCCCCTTTCTGTCCCCTTGCAGCACGCTGCCGACGAAGAGGTCATTGCTCCCGGAGAGAAGAGCAGCGAGAACTATCAGATAGTCAAGGGGGTAAGCGAGACCAAACCCTGTCCCCAGGGCTGTCCCTGGAGGCACCAGCAGTGCTGTCTGCCTGGCCTGGGCTGGCACGGCCGCACCAGTGAGAAGGGGACGGGTGGAATCATGGGGAGGATCTCCAAGTGCTCCTGTGGTTCAGTAGAAGCGAGTCCAAGGCAGGGCTTGTTCCTGCCAGCTCAGCGCGAGGAGGAGCCCTGTTATGTCCCCAGGGCTCACAAGCCAATCTTATGCTGAGGGGGCCAGAGCGGGTGGTGATGATGATGAGTTGGTGATGGTAGGAGGGCTCTGCATGGCACTGCAAGGAAGATTTCTGAGGGGGGTGCCAAGATTTGCCCATACTAGATGACCTTTGAAGGTCCCTTCCAACCCTAACCATTCTATGATTCTATGATTCTATGATACTGGTGGGCTCCCAGGCTCTGTTCCCGTCTGCCATGGTCCTTCCCTCCCCAGATCCTGGAGCGGCTGAATAAGATGTGCGGCGTCGGAGAGCAAGTGCGCAAGAAGCAGCAGCGCCTTCTGAAGAACATGGATGCCCACAAAGTGATGCTGGATCTGCTGCAGATCCCGTATGAGAAGGTGGGTGGGCAGAAGCTGGCTGGTCCTGGAGTGTCCAGGGTGAGCGGCGAGGGACACGGTGACCCCCTGCATGACTGGGTCCTGCTGGGAGGGGAAGCAGCCTGCTACTGCTCTCCATCCCTCGCCAACTCTGGGTATTTCTCTTCTCTGCACTTCCTCAGGGTGATGCCAAGATGATGGAGATCCTGAAATTCACCCACCAGTTCCTGCAGAAGTTTTGTGCTGGCAATCAGGAAAACCAAGCCCTGCTGCACAAACACCTCAATCTGTTCCTGACCCCGGGGGTAAGGAGAGGGCGGTGGCAGGCAACAGCGTGGGGAGAGACTTTGGGGCCGAGAGCAAGAGATACAAAAGCCAAGAGGAGACCCCGGGAGAGGAAGGGTCAGGGTAGGAGGGGAGGGTGCTCCTTGCAGCCCCCCAGCCTCACCCTGCTCCCCTGGTCCCCCAGCTCCTGGAGGCTGAGACGATGCAGCACATCTTCCTCAACAACTACCAGCTCTGCTCAGAGATCAACGAGACGGTGCCGCAGCACTTCATCCACTGTGTGGCCACCCATGGCCGCCATGTGCAGTACCTGGACTTCCTGCACACCATCATCAAGGCCGAGGGCAAGTACGTCAAGAAGTGCCAGGACATGATCATGACCGAGGTGAGCACCTCTCCCCCTGGCCAGTGGGGCGTGAGCATGGGGTGTAGTGGGGCATGGCTCCTAGGAGATGCATGGTTGGCTTCTTCCTTGAGGAAGAGTCTTGCTGCCCATGCTGGCTTCTCCCTGGAGTAGGAAACATCTCCAGGAGCTTAACGCAAAGCCCAGGAGCCAGTAGACATCTTGGACACCGTTTTCTTCCTCATGAGGTTTCTGACCCTCCTTCTCTGGAGTGGTGACCACTGACCCTTCCCTGCAGCTCACCAATGCCGGGGATGACGTGGTGGTTTTCTACAACGACAAGGCTTCGCTGGCCACCCTCCTGGAGATGATGACAGCAGCCAGGGATGGGGTGGAGGAGAACAGCCCGCTGATGTACCACATCTCACTGGTGGACCTGCTGGCTGCCTGTGCTGAGGGCAAGAATGTCTACACAGAGATCAAGTGCACATCCCTGCTGCCCTTAGAGGACGTGGTGCGGGTGGTGACACATGAAGATTGCATCACGGAGGTATGGAGTGCCCACTGAGGAGGGTCCTGGTGGCTTCGCTCTGATTGCCTTCTCCTGATGGCACCTGTGCCTCTCCCTTGGCAGGTGAAGATGGCCTACGTGAACTTCGTCAACCACTGCTACGTGGACACAGAGGTGGAGATGAAGGAGATCTACACCAGCAACCACATCTGGACTCTCTTTGAGAACTTCACCCTGGACATGGCCCGGGTGTGTGAGGAGGGTTGGGTGGGAGGATCACGTCAGCAACAGCTGCTGCACCAGGTGGGGACAGGCTGGTGTCACTGAGGCTTCCTCGAAGCCTGGGGAGCCAGTTGTGTGGTGTGGGCACTGTGGGGACTTGTGTGGCTGCCACACTATGGGCTGAGGCGCAGTCAGGGCTCTCTGGTGTAGACCCAGGAGCTGTGTCACCGGCCATGGCCGTTGGCTCTGCAAGGTCCCAGCAGGATCCAGCCAGGACGTGTGCTCACCTCGCCCTGGTGCCATCGGCATCCTCCCTTCTCACAGATGTGCAAGAAGCGAGAGAAACGCCTGCCAGACCCTACGCTGGAGAAGTACGTGCTGACGGTGGTGCTGGACACCATCAACGCCTTCTTCAGCTCCCCCTTCTCAGAGAATAGCACCTCGCTGCAGGTAATAAGGCGTTGCACGGACGGGTCATGGCTGGGGGAGGAAAGCGGCTCATCAAGCCCCCCCAAAACAAGGTCTGGACATGCCTCGCACTGATACGTAACCGTCTGCTCTCTCCTTCAGACCCACCAGACCATTGTGGTGCAGCTTCTCCAGTCCACCATGAGGCTGCTGGAGTGCCCCTGGCTGCAGCAGCAGCACAAGAGCTCGGTGGAAGCCTGCATCCGCACGCTGGCCATGGTCGGTAAGGAGCCGTGCCGGAGCGACGCTCTGTTTCCCACCGACCAGGAGGACGCAGCCACCCTTGGCCGCCTCCGCTCCAGGAGCGAGCAGGAGCCATCATCCCCACTGCAGGTCTTGGCCGGGTGCTCCGGCGCGAGGCTGCTGGCTGGGAATCGGGAGGTTTGGCTCTGGAATGTGCTTTTTTTTTTTTTTTTTGAGCTATGTCCCCGGGCGTGACCAGGGTGACGTGGGGACAACCGAAGCCTGGGCTTGGTTGGGAGATCCCTGGTGTGTTCCTGCTGATGAAGGGCCTGGAAACAAAGCCGGCGTTCATGGCCATTTTCCCTCAACGGGATTTTTCCCCCAGCCAGCCTGTGGCAGCCCGAGTCAGGACAAGGGTTGTCAGCACTGAGTCACCGCGCGGAAAGGATTGCTTGGTGGTTAGGCACTGGGTGGGGATTTCCCTTTCTAATTTGAGGCAGGGTGCTTACCACATCTCCGTGCTGGGCTTTCCCAACCAAAAACTGGCGGTGGTGCCTCTTTCCATCCTGTGTTGGACTGGAGGGGCTGTAGGTGATGTTGTGCTGGGATGGGGAGGGGTGGATGGAAATACTCCACCCCTCGCTAGCCTGGAGAACTTTACTCTTGTATTTAACCCATATCTTCTCTGCTGCAAATGAAGGTCTAGGTAGGAGCCAGCTGGTGGCATGGTCTGGGTCATAACTGTCCCCAACCCTGGCTCCTTCTCCTGCAGCCAAGAGCCGCTCCATTGCGCTGCCCATGGACCTAGACGCCCACGTCAGCTCCCTGCTCAACAGCAGCTCCACCAACACCGTGCAGAGGAACACGTCCAGCTACAAGACGGCCACACGGACCTTCCCCCGCGTCTCCACCACCCCCAACCAGTGGGACTACAAGAACATCATAGAGAAGCTGCAGGTATGGGGCAGGGAGGCGACGGTGGCATGGATCAGTGCATGATGGCACGAAGGTGCTGGCGTTTCAGGGGTCCCTCTCCCATGCTCGTGTCTCCTAGGCATGCATTGGCCCTAAAGGTGTGTGCTGTGACTTGTAGGACATCATCAACGCACTGGAGGATCGCTTGAAACCGCTGGTGGAGGCTGAGCTGTCTGTGCTGGTGGATGTCCTCCACCGGCCAGAGCTGCTCTTCATGGAGGGGACGGAAGCGTTTCAGCGATGCGAGAGTGGAGGTTTCCTGTCCAAGTGAGGATGCTTTTAACTGCTCAGGGATTACTGGGAGTGCTGGGAAGGGCTGGTGACCTTCACCCTGTGTGGGCTGTGCATCCCAGTGTGTGCCTGCAGCCTGGAGGGATGGTGGGGATGGTTCTCTCGGGGACCACCCTGTCCCTCTCGGCTGCGTGACGGTGGCTCTGCTGTGCCAGGCTGGTACAGCACACCAAGGACCTCATGGAGACGGAGGAGAAGCTGTGCATCAAGGTGCTGAGGACTCTGCAGCAGATGCTAGTGAAGAGGAACAAGTACGGCGAGAGGGTGAGCACCACGGCGTGGCCTCAGCCCTGCTCCGCTTCCTAAGCTGGCAGTGCCCTCCCCGCTGCAGCTCACGGGTGCTCAACCTCGTTCCGCTCTACCACTGGCCCTGGTGTTGGGAGACTCATGACGTTTATTTGTCTTGGCAGGGCAACCTGCTGCGGAAAATGCTGCTGAACAATTACCTGCAGAACAAGAAGTCCAGCTCCAAAGGAGAAATGGTGGATGCTGCTGGGGGAGGTGAGTGCCCCTCTCCTGCCCCTTCCCGATCTCTCTGTGCTCACACACACCTCAAGTGCCCAGCTCCCAGGTCATGGTGGGATCCAGTCTCTAGCTAGTCTCCATGCCCCCACCTCAGTGGGAGTAAAGGATTTGGGGAGATGAAGGGATGGGACTGAGATGCCCCTGGCAGCGATTTACCTGTGCTGGTTCTCCTGCAGCACCACAGCATCGCATCCCTCCGTGTCCTCTCATGCAGGTCAAGACCAGGACTGGTCCGCTATTGCTGCTGTCCAGTGCCGGCTGGACCGAGAAGGGGCCACCAAGTTGGTAGCTGACCTCATCATGAACACCAAGAACGAGAAGATCTTCCAAGAGAGCATCCTCCTTGCCATCCGGCTGCTGGACGGAGGCAACACCGAGATCCAGGTGCTGAGCCCTGGCTGCGTGGTGGCACTGGGCAGCCACCGTTTGATGTGTGCAGTGTCATGCTCCCAGCACTTGGAAGAGGCTGTTACAGGGCAGTCTTGGGCCCTGGGTTGGCCCCTGGGCAGCAGGCTTTGCCAAAATACTGTTCGGTTGCACATGTTAGCTGGTCTGGTTTGGGGTTTTCCCCAAAATTTGGGGTTTTCCACCCAAATCTGTCTGGTTTTGGGTTTTGCAGCGAAAGGGGCAGATTGCTGCAGGTTTTCTGGAGTAATGCTGATGCCCTCTGCCGGGTTTTGCTCAGGGCTGCAGCTCTCAGGTGATAAGTCCTGGGTTATCTTGAATCCTTTATTGCAGGGAAGCCAAAAAAAATGTACATGTGAAAAACCAGTCGGATTCCAGGTCTGGAGCTGCTGTGCTCGCTGCTTGCTCTGTCCCTCACCCTGCTTGCGGTAAAGGAGAGCACAGCAGCAGGGATTTACCCCGTAAATCCAAGAGTACTGAGATGTCCAGGGCTGTCTCAGACCACATCTTGAGTGCTGGAGGCTACCGAGTCGGAGGGGTGGGCTACCAAATTGGAGGGGTGGGCAGGGATAATGGGCGCTTGAACAGCTGTCCTCCTTCCTCCCAGAAATCGTTCTACAACCTCATGACGAGTGACAAGAAATCCGAGAAGTTCTTCAAAGTTTTGCACGACCGGATGAAGAAGGCGCAGCAGGAGACCAAGTCCACGGTGTCTGTGAACATGAGTGACATCGGGAACAAGCCCCGCGAGGACAAAGACGAGCCCGACCCTGGCAACAAAGGTATGGGGCCGTGTCCCCTGGTAGGGCTAACGTCTAGCTCGTTGGGTAGCCCCATGCTAATGAGGTTGGATTGCCCTCTAGGACGAGGAGACACCTTCGTGATGCCTGGCACCCCCTCCCGGTACCCGATGGCCATAGGGTTTCGGAAGGGCCATGACACCGGGGAGCAGGGTCAGAACAACGAGATGGGGGTGACGGTGCTGATCATGGAGCCTATTCTGCGGTTCCTGCAACTCCTTTGTGAGAACCACAACCGGGATCTGCAGGTTGGTTACGGGACTGCTTGGGTCCGGGGGTCAGGGCAGGACTGGAGTGCGGGAAGGCTGGGCTCTGTCCCAGTTTGGTCCAGAAAGGCATTGTACTGGCCACTCCGTGCCTCAGTTTCCCCATCGGCAAGTGCACCATCCCTTATGGATAACTTTTGGTGTTCATAGCACGACTGAGTGCTGCTCTCGTAGGTCTGTACGTTACAGGGGTGGCCGCAGCCCACTTCTCCATCAAACTGCAGCTGAAAGGGGTGTTGGGAGGGGGATGAGGACTGCCCACCCCACCAGAGCGATGCTGCGCAGCCCCGTAACTGCAGTCTTTGCCCCACAGAACTTCCTGCGGTGCCAGAACAACAAGACCAACTACAACCTGGTGTGCGAGACGCTGCAGTTCCTCGACATCATGTGCGGCAGCACCACGGGGGGACTGGGGCTGCTGGGCCTCTACATCAACGAGTACAACGTGGCCCTCATCACCCAGACCCTGGAGACCCTGACCGAGTACTGCCAAGGGCCCTGCCACGAGAACCAGGTCTGTGGGTATCGCTGCGAGGCTGGGTCGTTCCTGGTGGGTTTGGGGCATCTCACGGCTTTTCAGGGACCCCAAAGGGAGGATCTGGGGGGGATGCGTGGGAAAGCAGCAGGGAGAGGGCCAGATCTTGGTTTCAGGGTGTGAGTGGGAACAGAACGTGGGCAGCTGAGGATGCACAGGGATGCTGCGTGGGTTATGAGCTACTGCTTGGCTAGATGCAAACGGGGGTCAATGGTGGTGCAAATGGTGCCCCGTCCAGGGAGAGAGGAGATTTGGGGCTCCTGGGGTCCTCAGGCAGGGTTGGTGCTGTAGGCAGGGCACTGTTTCAGCCTTGGGCTGTGCTGGAGGGTGAAGCTGGGAGGACCGGCAGCACCCATGGGATTACACATCGCATTGCTTCCTCAGAGCTGCATTGTGACCCACGAGTCCAACGGGATCGACATCATCACAGCCCTCATCCTCAACGACATCAGCCCCCTCTGCAAGTACCGCATGGACCTGGTCCTGCAGCTGAAGGTGGGCAGAGCCTCGGGCTGCACGCGTGTGTGCATCGCTGCGTGGGCTTGCGGGCATGGCCACGGGGTGAAGTGGCTGCTGACATGGGGACTGTGCGTGTGTGAGGTCCTCAAGCGTGGGAGCACTTGGGCTTGGTGGGACAGGGCTGGTGCATCTCCACCGTGTGATGCTCAGGTAGCTCTAGCACGGGGCAGTCGCAGCTGATTTGAGTACAGGAGGGTTTCTGCCCACCCTGGGCAGAGGCAGGGCACGACTCCCTTCAGCAAGGCCTTCTCCTCACCAGGACAATGCCTCCAAGCTCCTCTTGGCCCTCATGGAGAGCAGACACGACAGCGAAAACGCTGAGCGGATCCTCATCAGCCTCCGCCCGCAGGAGCTGGTAAGGGCTGATGGTGGAACCCCCCCAGTGAGCCCCCAGCCTCCCCAGTTCATGCCCATTGCTGGGCTGGGCCTGTGGGTCCTGCTGCAGTTTCTCATTTGCAATCCAATAAACATCTCAGCTGCCATGATGCTGGTCGCACACCACCTTCTGCACCAGCATCCTTGCCCATGGTTTTCCCAGAGCTCTTCGTGGCTGGAGGAGGAAAAGGAGGCGAGATGGGGAGAAGCTCACTGTCCCTCTGCTTTCTTCCAGGTCGACGTGATTAAGAAGGCCTATCTGCAGGAGGAGGAGTGCGAAAACGCCGAGGTTTCCCCCCGGGAAGTCGGCCACAACATTTATATACTGGCACTGCAGGTACTGGGCTCCCACTCACCGATTTCCCATTTTTCTCTGTATTTATTTACGTTTCCTCCAGCCAGGCTGGCCTCGGGGCGGCACATCCGGGAAATGGGCTTTTGGCTCCTGTGAAAAGCCAGCCCCCAGCCTTGCCGGCCGTCCTGCTCCCCCGCGCACCCCGTGTCCCGCTCCCGTGCGTGCCGCTGGCCGCTCACCAGCCGGTGCTCACCCGGCTGTCGCCATCCCTCTTCCAGCTGTCCCGACACAACAAGTCCCTGCAGCAGCTCCTGAAGCCGGTGAAGAGGATCCAGGAGGAGGAGGAGGAGGGCATCTCATCCATGGTACGGAGAAGCGTCGGGAACGGAGGCAGAGTCCCCCCAGCGCACCCTGACCTTGACTGGAGACTGCCAAGAGCTGCTTCTTCACCCTTGCTGGGTCACCCTGGGTTTTGTTATTTAAGATTTGATGGGTTTTGGATTTTCTAAAGAAAGAAAGGCTTATCAGTGCCCTTGGAGCCCAAACAACAAGCCCAAAGGCACGTGCACCTTGTCGAACCAAGCTGCGGAGAGCTTGAGCCCAAGGAAGGCTCAGCCGTAGGGTGACATCCCGCTCGCCGGAGGGACAGGCTGGTGCCCCTGATGGGGGCCTGCTGATGCCCGCTTTCTCCTCGTCCCTTCAGAAGAGGAAGGGCTGAGTCCTCTGCTGTCATTTCTTGCCTTTGTGCTTTAGATCCCGAATGAGATTCAGCAGCGCTGTGATTTCCCTGGGGTTTCACGGGCATTGATTTGTAATTTGTGGATTAGCAGCATTTGGATGTAATTATTGCAGGGAATCGAATGTCTGTCACCTCAGGGAGGGCTTGTACTTCTTCAGGAAGCTTTAATTCATTTGCTTTTCCCTGAAACCTCATCAGCTTTGGTAAATTTTTGAGGATCGCTGTTGTCAGGGCAGAGTTAGACCTGACCCCCCGGGCTGAGGCCTCTCTCATTCTCCCTCCCTCTCCCCACATCCCAGCTCAGCCTCAACAACAAGCAGCTGTCGCAGATGCTGAAGTCGACGGCCCCGGTCCAGGAGGAAGAGGAGGACCCGCTGGCGTATTACGAGAAACACACATCCCAGATTGAGGCAAGACCTCTTAGCTGTTGGGTTGCCGGTACGCACGTGGTTGGTGAATCCCACGTGCGCTCCAGCCGCCCCGTGCCTGGTTATTTTGCACTGGGAGCCTTCGCGTCCCAGTGCCGGCGAGAAGCAGATGGGTTCTTGGCTTTCTTGGCAGAAGGGATGCCTTCGCTGGGTAGTATCACAGGCCAGTGGCTGGGGACACTTGGATCCCAGCGGAGCGGGAGGGAGGAGGAGAAGGCACAGCTGGGTCCAGGAAAGGGGAAACCAAAACCTGGCCGGGGCAGGATCTGATGGCAGCCTCCCCTTCGCCCTGCTTCCTGCAGATTGTGCGCCTGGACCGAAGCATGGAGCAGATAATCTTCCCGGTGCCCGGCATCTGCGAGTTCCTCACCAAGGAGACCAAGTACCGGCTCTTCACCACCACGGAGCAGGACGAGCAGGGCAGCAAAGTCAGTGATTTCTTTGACCAGTCGTCCTTCCTCCACAACGAGATGGAATGGCAGAAGAAACTGCGCAGTAAGAGCAACCCAGACCTTCCCTTCGGGCTCCCCCCGCCAGCACGGGCACCTCAAATGGCCCCTGCTGTGAAACTGGGCAGCAGCCCTGCTTTGAAAGGGCTACAAACCCTGGCAGCAGCCTGGAAATCACATCTCTGAGCTCCTTGTGCCCCTTGCTCTGTGGAGCACAAAGCCCTCGGCGCTTTGTGGGGAGCGGAGGTTAATCAAGATCCCAGAGACGCACTTCCTCCGTGCCTGGTAGTGCAGTTCCTCAGCAGTCTGAAATGCAGCTTAGCACACTCCCTGCAGGTGTTCTCCCCTGGAAAGCCCTCTCTTCATTGGTTTTCAGTTGCCTTCTCCTAAGCCAGCATCTAGCAGCTGCACATGGGAAATAAAACTTGTTTCTCCCTGCGCCCTGCAGACATGCTGAGGTGCTTTCAGGGCTGCGTAAGGACGGAAATCCTGGCTTAAAATAACAGGAGTCACACTATCAATACTGCGATGCAGCTAAGGGGTAGTGTGGCAGCTCTGCAAACACTTGCAGATCCAGTCAAAACTATCTTAGGAATTCAGCCGGAAACAAGTTTCCAGTATGGATGGGAAATTGCTGGCTGGGTCCCCTCTGGGACCCGAACCAGGGCTGAAAACACAAAGACGCTGTTGTCCTGAAGGACGCGAGCAGCGCGGCTGTAGGAGGTGGGCGATGGGGAGGAGGGTGAGGAGAATGGAACCGATCCGATTCCCAGGTCCCAGAGCAGGTCAGAGGGCTGAGAAGCCAAGAAATGTGAGCAGTAACGCTCTGAACCTGCACTCCTACTTCAGCAGACGAGGGGGGAGCTTTTAGGAACATTTTGAATGAAGAGGGAGGCGAGGGTCCCTCTGTGCCGGCTAGCGGTGCTGAGCCAAGCCCTTCAGATGTCTGGGAGGACAAAGCCTTCCCCAGTTGGCCCAAGGTTGGCTGAGATTTGTGTTCTGCCTCCTCTCCCTCCAGGCATGCCGCTGATGTACTGGTTCTCCCGCAGAATGACGCTCTGGGGAAGCATTTCCTTCAACCTGGCTGTCTTCATCAACATAATCATTGCTTTCTTCTACCCCTATGTTGAAGCCACTTCTATGGGTAAGTGGCCCAGCATCTGCTGCTCCTTGAGACGGAAGAGAAAGGGGACCTTCATATGCAGGAAAACTGGGCCCCTTACCTGTACTTCCCCCACGCTCGGTCTCCTTTTGTCTTGTAAAGCCCCCAAGTCCTTTCTGCTGGGCAAAGGAAGGGATTGAGTCGAGATTGCAGGTGCCAGCCCTCCCGCTGTTTCCTTCCTAGGGAAAAGTCCGTTCTCCCTGGGCCGTGCTTGCGAAATGGGGGAAGCGATGCCAGAATACCTGACGCCTCCATCCTTTACAGTGGTTTTGAGATCTCAGATAAAAGTCAATACTAGTTTTTGCAGTCAAGCGTAATTTCTCACTTTCTTCCCTCTGATAATCAGCACATTAATTTTTCTGGACAGCTTGGACAGCAGCACGGTGTCCAGTTGGCAGCACGTATTTAATTTATTGCCATTTAATTGCTGTGGGCCTTCTCTTCCCAGGAGTGCTGGACTCCCCGCTGATCTCGCTGCTCTTCTGGATTCTGATCTGTTTCTCCATCATGGCCTTGTTCACGAAGCGCTACGGTGTCAGGCCGCTCCTCGTGGCACTGATCTTGCGATCGATTTATTACTTGGGGATTGGGCTCACTCTGAACATACTGGGAGCTCTCAATGTAAGTTCTCCACGTGCTGGAAGAATAGCTGGAAGCTGTTCTGCATTCATCAAGTGCAGCAAACCCCACTCCCTCCCCTTTCTGGTTGTTCCCCAGCTGACCAACAAGATTGTGTTTGTGGTGAGCTTCGTGGGCAATCGCGGGACCTTCATCCGAGGCTACAAGGCCATGATCATGGATGTGGAATTTCTTTACCACGTGGGCTACATCCTGACGAGCGTCCTGGGACTCTTTGTGCACGAACTCTTCTACAGCATCCTGGTACAATAAATGCAGATGTTTGGGGCACGGTGGCAGCCTGTCTGCCCCGTTAGAAGCTAGAAGGTTCCTGTGACACCTTCCGGGGGCTGACTGATAACAGCAGCGGGAACAATTCCCTGTGCTTTAATCTTGCGTAGGCTGATCTTTCTGCCTTCCGACAGTATCTTTTGCTGTCTCTCTCCTGGCCTTTTGCTATCGCTGTCTTTCTAATCTCTGCTGTGTACATTATCTGGGTCAGCTGGGAGACAAAGTGAGCTGGCGAGGGCAGAGGCAGGGTGCATGTGTCCTATTCTTGGCTCTCCTGCTGTGCGCAAGTCGCTTCATTCTTCTCTGCTTCCCTACAGTAAGCTGGGAAATTCAAATGCTTTCTGTGAAAGTTGGTCAAGGTCTGCTGAGCGATCCAAGATCTCGGGATAAAAGGGGATGTAGGTAGGCCAGGCATTATCAAGAAAAGCGCCCCGCGGCATTTCTTTGCTCCTGGGTCCTTTCAGCTGTTTGACTTGATCTACCGTGAGGAGACCTTGTTTAACGTCATCAAAAGCGTGACGCGGAACGGCCGCTCCATCCTGCTGACAGCCCTCCTGGCCCTCATCCTCGTCTACCTCTTCTCCATCGTGGGCTTCCTGTTCCTGAAGGATGACTTTATCCTGGAGGTGGACCGGCTGCCGGACAGCAAAGCCAAAGGTTGTTCAGCCCTTGCCCTCATTGGCTGCGGTGCTTGGGTTAGGGGGGGCCAGGCAGAACATGGGTGGGCTTCTGCATGAGAGCCTGCTCCCTCCCTGCTGCGAAAGCACTTGTGTCTGTGTGTGTGTGTGTGCATGCGTCGTGGGATTTATAGCCTTGGGGGAAGCTCCTGGTGACACTGATTTTGGGGGTTGGCAGAGAAGACTGTGCCAGCTTAGGGACCTCATGTTGCAGAACGCAGGGTTTTGGGGCCAGGAGTGATCGCAGAGAAGGGAGTGGACAGCTACAAAGTTTTAGCACTGTAGAGGTCTTACTGAAACATAAACAGAAGATTCAAAGCCTACAAAAGGCTGGGAGAATGTCAACCAATTTTTTTTTTCAAGAAACCCAAAAGCTACAAGAAGAGGCAGTTGAGAAGCCCCCGTGACGGCAGCGAAGAGCTTTACTAAGGCCAGCTGATGCTCTGACAAGGCTGCGGTCTCTTTTAATTGCAGATGACCCCTTGGGGATGCAAAGGAACATGGAGACCTTCATGGAGTCATGCAGCGGTGACAAAATTAGCTGCTCTGCTGTGCCCACTGCCTTGGAAGGTAAGCAAGCTCATTAGAGAGGTCAGCTCTGAGTAGGTTGAGTGGGTTGACTGCCTGGTTTGTCAGCGAGCTCAGAAAAATCCGAGCTTTTCAAAGATGGAAACAAACACCACGCTTTCTGGCACACATGAGGCAAGAGGCCTGCCAGTTTTACACTGACCTTGGCATAAAAACGTTGAGGTAGATTCAATTTAGTCATAAAGAAAGTGGGAACTTCAGAGCACTCAGCCAAACACCTCCACAGGAAGAACCAAGCTGGAGCAGCTGCTGGGAAGTTGCTGGTTGGGAGATCCACGACAAGCATCTGCTCCCAGGAGATCTGCCACTGCATCACTGCAGCAGGAGTCATCCCCGCAGCTCTGGATTCTTTGTAATCGCCTGGTACTTCTCCCTGTCTATGCTTTGACTTTTTGCTTTTATTTCCTCCTCCGGTACTCTAGAAACAGACGCTGACCAGCGGGAACGCGCCTGCGACACGCTGCTCATGTGCATTGTCACTGTCCTGAACCACGGCCTGAGGAACGGAGGGGGCGTGGGTGACATTCTGCGGAAGCCGTCGAAGGATGTGAGTTTGGGCAGCACGTGGGACGCCTTTCTTCTCCCAAGTCCTGCTGTAGCTACCGCTGTGCAGCTGCCCTCCCTCCCTGGGACCCGTGACACTTCCAGCTCCCTGTCCTCCCGTGCTTTCCTCCTCTCTTCCCCTCTCACATCCCTGTAATTCCTCCTCACCTGGCACCCTCAGCCCACGGCACGGGGCAGCACGGTTGGAGTTGCTAGAGGAGAGGTGTGCGAGAGACACATTTATCCCTCTCATCCATTACAGGAGTCCTTGTTTCCTGCTCGAGTTGTCTACGACCTCCTCTTCTTCTTTATTGTCATTATCATCGTCCTTAACCTCATCTTTGGAGTCATCATCGACACCTTCGCTGACCTGAGGAGCGAGAAGCAGAAGAAGGAGGAGATACTGAAGACAACCTGTTTCATATGCGGTGAGCGCTGGGACCTCGGTGTACGGGAATTGCCCCAAAGCCCTTCCCCTCCTCCAAGGTTGAGGGAAGGACAGGAGTTTCAGCTGGCTTCTGGTTTTCATTTGCTTCACAGTAAAACTTAAAATCTGTTCGCTGATGGGTCAGTGCAGCGTGAGGAGGCTTAAATGAGGACACAAACTGAGGGGAAACTGTCTGTGTTGTTCCTCGCCTTCTGTTAACGAGGTGTTAAACTAAACCACCACATTGTGGAGTTCTGTCACCCCTGAGACCATCACTTAGCCAGTGGAAAAAAAAGCACCATATTACTAGAGAAATAAAATACAGAAAATGTTCTGGAATGCTTTCAGTCATAGGAAGGCATCCAAAAAAAAAAGGGAAAAAGCCACTAAGTCTAGCTGGTTTTTTTTCTTATAAGATCCTCTGGGTGCATTTTATGCTGTTAGATACATAGGCAGGAAGCACAGCTCGTAGTACTTTAAATAGAAGCCTCCTGAATACACAACTGGGTTATTTTCCCCCTGTTTTGGATGCTTGTTGTGTGCTAAATGCCAACTAATTATTAAAAGCACTTCTTGAAAGTCACACCTGGGAGAGGATGCAATTATCTCTACTTCCTTTCACATTTGTTTGCTTGCTCACTTTTTCCTTTCTCCTCCCCTCCCCATCTCCTCCCTCCGCCTTCTCCGTTCTCCGCTGCCTTTCCCAGGACTCGAAAGGGACAAGTTTGACAACAAGACGGTGTCCTTCGAGGAGCATATTAAATACGAGCACAACATGTGGAACTACTTGTACTTCATAGTGCTGGTGCGGGTGAAAAACAAGACAGACTACACGGGGCCAGAGAGCTACGTGGCGCAGATGATAAAGGTGCGTGTCCTCGCAGGGCAGCTCTTTCAGGATCGCAACCTGCCTACCCCGGGGAAATATTTGAGAACAATGGGCTTGCCAAACAAAACCAGTTTTGAGAAGGAGCTTTTGGAAAATATTTAATGATGTTGTTGCGCCTTAGTTTGTTCTTAGCTGGTTATTTCCACTTTGCAATCTCAGCCAACGACACATTGTCTGTTTGATGTTTTGTACTGCGTTTTTAAGGACTGCACCGAGGGCAGAAGCGAGCGGTAGAGAGTGGGACTTCAAGGTGATTTCAAGGCAAGAAGGGAGGGAAACGAAATTTAGAAAAAGAAAGACTTCTGAACTTGAGCCCAGAAGGCTTTAAGAAAAAAAAAGCTGGAAACAGACTATTCATGGAAAATGTGCAAAGATACAGACAAGACGAGCCTTTGAGAATTTCTTTAATCCCTAAGCACAGGCAGGCTTCCTGTTAAATCCTACCAGATCTCTTCCCTCCTCCTCAGCCCCTCTCCAACTCCCATTCTCCATGATCGCCTTTCCAGAACAAGAACCTTGACTGGTTCCCCCGGATGCGAGCCATGTCGCTGGTCAGCAATGAAGGGGAAGGGGAACAGAACGAGATCCGAAACCTTCAAGACAAACTCAACACCACAATGAAGCTGGTGTCCCATCTCACCTCCCAGCTGAATGAGCTGAAGGAACAGGTACTAAACACTTAAAAATAGGAACACTTGAGGAACACTTGGCTATAGAAACTCACTGTCTGTACCAAAACAGACACCAATTGCAAGGAACAGGAGGCAGAAGGAGCCCAAGCGGGTAAAACTTCAGATACAAAGTGAAGGGCTGCTGCAGCTCTTTTGGGGAGAGGGGGCGGGGACACTTGGGACGTGTGGTTTTTGGTAATTACCTTCCTCATCAGCTAGAGTCCAACTCACAGGGTTTTTCTGGCAGATGTTTAAAGCAGCCTAGTCAGTCACACGCTGGAGGCGTGTTAGTGAAAAGAAAGGCCTGGTTTCCTACCTCACTTGTGTCCTTGTTTGAACTCCAGATGACAGAGCAACGGAAGCGCAGACAAAGGATGGGGTTTGTGGATGTCCAGAACAGCATGAACCACTGAGACACAGAAGCAGCATCGGCTTCACCCACCGAGGGGCTACACACGTGTATCAGCTAAGGAGGCTGTTTATTCTTGGGTTCCAGGCATGGACATCGCGGTCTGAGAACGACAGACCATGTAGAAAGGCTTCACAGCCAACGTTTTCCTTAGATCGCTTGTAAGCAATTCAGGAACCAGGGACTGGTCAGAACCCCTCCCGCTACCTGGACCCACAAGTTACTCATGCCCTTGTAGGAAGATAAATTATACAGGACTTTTATTCCTCATTGCAATAACTCTTTATTTTGCAAATGTGGAGGGTTGTATCTTTATCTCCATGTGCTACATTCTGACGGCTTCCACCTCAGGTGTGGTGTAACTAGCTGTAGGGCTGCAATATTTAACTTATTCCAAGAGCGGATCTTTGCAAACCAGCCATCGCATTTGCTGTACCCGCTCCATGCTGATCCCTCTCCATTTACAGAATTCTGTTCGTCACTGTGGTGCAGTAAAGAGCAGCGAAACTCAAGGAGATGGAGTTAATTTAACTCACCAAGCCTGTACTAGTGTGAACTAGTCCTTTGCCTTCTGTGGACCAAGGAGATCTGGGCAGTAGTAGCTGGAGACTGCAGGTTTACAGGAGTTCACTGTGAAGGGGTGTCCTGTGTTTTAGTTTCATCTCTGATGTAATGTTTTACTTTTTTGTTTTGTTTTGTTATTGTTGTTACTTAAGAACTAAAGTGTAAATTGCCTTAACTAAATTAAATACAAGATCATGTTATAATAAAAACTTAAACGTGGTAAAGAAAGTGCCCTTCCTGTGCACTCTGCTATGCAATGGAGTTGTTATAAATAGAAGAACAGAACAATCCAAAGACCCAAGCTGCTCTACACCCCAATGCTCTCAGCTCCAGCTGTTCAACAGTAAACTGTAGCATGACGCTGCAGTCAAAAATTGAAGAAGAATGCCACCATGAAGAACTACGCTGAACACCAGCCTTGTTTTCTGAAACTTTTGGATTACAGCCTGCTGAAAAGTTTCAAATTCTTTCACTCCTTGCCAGGAAAAGTTCAAACACATAAAAAGGAGCAGCTGTTGGTGCTGCCTGGAGCCAAGCGCAGTCCTGGCATAGCTGTGTTCTAGACGCTCATCCTTCCCAAGCCAAGCAGTGCTGCAGCCACCCCAACGCCAGTCCTGTGCCTCTGCCTCCCAAGAATAGACACTGAGGCAAGCATTAAAGCTTTAAAAAGGAATAAAGATAGGCCAGAGCAATGGGCTAATCGCACTTGAAATGTGTTTATGGCCCTACATACCAACATGTCATTAAAACCTATCTTTATCCCTCAGCTCTGCAGTAACCCAGACAGAACCTTCTCTTCAGGCTGAGGGACCGCTGCATACAGCTAGCTCACCCAGCAATGCCCCGCTGCGGCATTTGATTGAAATCTCAGTTAAACTCTCACGCTGCTCCACTGTCACCACAGTAAACACCCTCAGTCCTCTCAGAAGGAAAATAAACGTGCTTATTACAGTTATCCCTCCCTCAGTGTCACTGGTACACAGTGCTAACACACAAACACAAGCGTGGCTTCTTACCTTCACAAGCAAATTTAAACCTAACAACAGGGTTGTACCTACTTGCTCTGTGCAGCTCCTGGTTGTTCCAGTTCTCGTAACACAAAGGATCTGGTCTGACACCACAAACTTATTTCTTCTACACTACATTGCTCCACTGTGGTTTCAGCACAGATGTGCTAAGCTATGGCCTAGATTTGTCAGGAAAAAGAAGAGGGAGCACTAAAAGTGAAGGGTGTAAGGTGTAGGTCCAAACAAGAATGCTGTTGCTAAGAGGAATAAATGGTTTTATTCATGATGGCAACACAGAGTGCTTTAGGAATATATACAGCGGAGAATCTGGGAGTTAGCCTATCACTTAGAGTCCTCTTCAGGTTTCTTGGCATAAAACTTTTCTCGCAGTTTTTTCCATGTGCCTTTTTTCATGTCTTCCATCTGTTTCAGAATGTCTGCAAAAGCAGAGAGAGAGAGAGATGGAGAAAGAGGAAGAAAAGCAGAAAACCAGAGGAATGAAAGCCCTCTTACAAAAGCTTTGCCTTACATATATTTTCCTTTTTTTTTTTTTTTTTTTACTTTTCATCTTAATGAATTTCTATTTCAGGGCCTGAGGCAAGTTTGTTTTCCTTTCCAATCAATTGTGCGGGGAGTCCCTTATCACTAACAACTAATATTCAGTTTCCACACACTGCAATCAAAGTTAGGAACTGGAGCAGAACAAAATTGCACTTAATAAATACATGCTCTGGCTGAGCGTATTTCTGCACCGTGGTGCCCTGTTTTCTCTCCAAGTCTAATTCAAAAGGAGAAATACTAAAGGGAATTGGAACATGGTGAAACAAAAGCTGAGGATTTTTGGAATGATGCAGCAAATATGCATTTCTTTCACATAGCTCCTTCTATTTGATCCCAAAGAGCCCTTGCAAACCCTCCCCACTGCAAAATACAATCAAGTTTTTGCCCTGATAGTTTACTGAAGATCTCAATTATTCCTGAACTCAGTCCTCAGTAATCATCCTAATACACTTGCACGGCCGTTCCACTCTGTCCTTCAGTCATAGGTGTTTAGTAGAAGCGACGCAGTGAACACCACAGAGACTAGAATGTACTTCATCTGCTGCACTGAGTTATTCTCAGGTCGAGCACACTATTAGTACCTGTTGCTAGTATCATCTTGCAATCTTCTACTGTCACTCCAGTGAAGCTTGTGTCTTTCAGGCGCGGATACTTCATAAATGAGTAAGTAGGTAAGAGGAGAGGGAAAAAGATGTTACTTGTACTGCACTAGAACGGGTAAAAACTTCACCATACAGTAGATTTTTCAGTCAAATTCTAAGAATTCTGTTCTTCCATACCAAGAAGTACCGTCTGCATTGTTCACACGTGTTATGGAGGCCACAATGCCTGCAGCTTTCCCGGAACGACCAAAGGCACCAGGTAGTGCTGCACCCACCTCCTCTGTCTGTGCGACGCTGCCGGAAACCCCGCTGGGACGAGGCAGCCTGCTGCAGCAGGTGGGGACTCAGGCCCCCAAAAAGAGGGATGATGGCTAACGCCAAAGCTCACCTTGTTTTTGTAGTAGTTAGTGTGGATTCTGACTAAGCTCTCGTACATCCGGTCACAGGTCTCGGGGTCGGCAATCTGCAAAGGGAGAAGAGTATCACACAAGTCTTAATTTAAATCTCCGTAGCAAAACCCACCTCCTTTCAAGGCTCGTGAGAAGGACGGTCAAGGCGCAGCTTAGGTGACTTCTCAGTGCCACGCAGGATGCTCGTAACCCCAATTACGCTGCTGCAGAATGTAGATCATTTTCTTTCCCTTCCACCTCTCACCAGCTTGGCCCTCCGGAATAACAAGGCACAAGATTTCCAGAATGGACCTTAAATTCTGCTCAAAAAGATTTGACAGATCAACTGTGAATACTGCTGGACAGTTCTCTTCTCACGTTTACTGGCCACTGCTGTGAAATCCACGAGACTTCTTGCTCAAAGGTCAGTTTTGCCGCTGCTTTTATCCTAAAGCATCAAACAGGATAACGTACTAAGATGGAAGGTAGAAAATCCCGGTGCAGGCTAAAAGTAGTTTATAATTGATTAGGGAAAAGCAGCATGAAAGACACCGGACAGCTTGCGAGGCGTAAATGGATTTCTATTTTGGTCTAGTAAGTTGGAAAGATTTTGCTAATACCTAAACCTCTGCTAGGTGCCTCAGACAGGTGCGTCTGTCTTGCAGAGCCATTTATTTAGCAGCATGGGTGTCATGTCATCTTGGTTTTCTATTTTACAACGGGGGCCAGCCCGACCAGAACGCTGCATTGCTGCTAAATGACATCGAACATAAGTGATAAAAATGGAGCCGTAAGTAAGAACGGCACCAACGGGAACATGTCAAGATAAAATGACACGGCTCATTTGCTCTCGGACATCGGCACGGGTTCGGTGTAAGGCGGGTAATGTCGCCTCTGCGCACACCAGGAAAGCGAAGGAAAGGCTGCTGCAAGAGAGAGGACGTAGGGACAGACCGACTGGCGAGAATAAGCAGCATCCCACTGCAGGTGAGCTTCAGCCCAACCTGTCTTGCAGTGCTGTTTCTGAGGACCCTGACGTTTCAGTAATGACAGCAGAAACAGCTAGTGAATCATAGAATCATGGAACGGTTACAATTGGAAGGGAGCGTTAAAGCCCACCCAGCCCAACCCCCCTGCCAGGAGCAGGGACATCTCCAACCAGATCAGGTTGCTCACAGCCCCGGCCAACCTGGCCTGGAATGTTTCCAGGGATGGGGCACCCACCGCCTCTGTGGGCAACCTGGGCCAGTGCTCCACCACCCTCACTGTAAAAAATCTTTTCCCCAATGTCCAATCTGAATCTGCCTCCCTCTATTTTGAACCCATCACCCCTCGCCCTGTCACAGCAGGCCCTGCTGAAGAGCCTCTCCCCACCTTTCCTGCAGCCCCCTTTGGGCACTGGGAGCCGCTCTCAGCTCTCCCCGGAGCCTCCTCTTCTCCAGGCTGAACAGCCCCAGCTCTCCCAGCCCGGCCTCACAGCAGAGCTGCTCCAGCCCTCTCAGCATCTGCGTGGCCTCCTCTGGACCCTCTCCAATGGGCAGCAGAGACAGTATCCCCCCCTCCACCCCGTAAAATCAGCAAATCTTATTCCATGTGAATAAAACAGGCATTAGGCTGATAAAGTACCCTCTGTGGTTCTAGTTCTTTTCTCAGACATTCTCCCTGCTGTCTGCCAGTACGTTTCCTGTTCCTGTATTAAGCCTTTATACATACAAATTGCTATCAGCGCTGCGGGCATCAATTTAGATTTTCAGGACGAGTGGCAGCTTTGGGATCGCGTAGGCAATTGGTGCAGCACACCCCGCTGTCCTGAGCACGTGAAAAAGCAATAAGCACTTTCCACAATGTCTGCTGCAGACTATTCCGGTGACCAATATCGAATGAGGTGCCTATAACAGCCCCCTGAAGTAGACAACGCGTATCTGGAACAATGTTTTTATGCTCAAAAGGGCACATTTACATTCCACAGCAACACCTCCAAACCTGGAAAGGTCTGCAAGCCCCAATCAAACATCGGCTTGTCTGATTTATTTCAGCACCGAAGCTTAAACTCCAACACAATTGCAACTGTAGCCGGAATCCAATTCTCTAACTTCATCCTAACAGCGGCAGGCAACGTTGCATTTCTCTCTGCACACCGCATCGCACTGCATCACCCTATCATCACGGCACATGCTAATAAACACGCTAATTAACTTGATTCCAGCGCGGCACCGATGGATTCCCGGGAATGGGCTTCTCCAAGGCACATAAATGGTGGCTGAATCTGGCACACACCACAGCTTGTCGTGTGCGGGGAACATGCTAAGCGGCTGCTGGGGCTGTTTTAAAGGCCTGTTCTGGACCCTGAGGGAAGCTCTGCGGGGCCCTGGGGAGCTCCGAGGGCTCGTTTCACTGCAGAGCCCCGCGGGCACAACCTTCTCCTCAGCTGCAACCGCGACAGCTCCGAGGTGGGGGGGGTGCCACAGGAAAAAAAACCACAACCGTGCCAGCGCCAAAGCCAAGTTTGCGCCCAGAAACGGCCGCAGCCATCTCTGAGAGACCGTTAAACCCTCTCGCCCCCCTAACCTGGCCCGGAAACCGCCGGAGGCCGGGACGGAAGAGACGCCTGCGCGGCGCAGGCCCCGCCTCGCCACCCCCACCCCGAGCAGGCCGCAGCCGCCGCGGGGGTGCCACCCCCTCCGCCCTCACCTGCGTGTTCTCCCCCTCCCGGAAGGCCTGCGCCACCCGCTGCCGCAGGAAGACTCCCAAGTCCCGCTGCCGCTTCGTCTCCTCCACCGGCCACTCCTCGCAGAGCTTCAGGAACCGCCGGTACCTGGTGGCCGCCATGGCTGCCCGGCCATGAACGGGTCACGTGACCTACGGCAGGCGAGAGGCGGGGGGGGGGGGGGCTGCGCATGCGCGGCGCCGGGCTGTGGCTGGCGGTAGGGCGGTGGCGGGGGGAACCGGCCCTGTCCCGCAGCGCAGCCCCCACCTCGGAGGGCCGCACCGAAAAGTAGGGCTGGAGGGGGCTCTCGGGAGGCTGCCCCCAGCCCGTTCCCGGGGGTGCTTTCGGTGAGGGCAGGGAGAACTCCCCGGCGAGGCCCCGCCGGCCCAGGCCGCTAAAATGGCGCGGGTCGAGGCCTAGGGAGCGACGCTGCTCTTCGCCAGCCCGGGGCGGGCTCACCGCCTGCCCTGTGTTTTTCAAAAGCAGCTGGTGAGCAGCCTGGCTTTGCCCATTCATTTCCTAGATTGCTGCCAAGCGCCCTGCTTTCTGCTGCTGGCAAAGGGATCTCGCTCCTGCGGTGCTGCAGGTACCGGGGCCTGGCAGCCAGCAGTAATAGCTACCTTAATGCTTGGCTTGTGGCCGTTTAAAAACCTAGAAAGTCTTGCTTGTTTTTCCCCTTCTCCACGCTGAGTATGTAAGGTTGTATGCTGGCTCAGAGCCCTTCCTCTTGGCAGGCGAACGGTTAAATTCTTAATAATTATTGCTGTATCTAAGGGGTGAAAAGGGAGGGAGCGGGATGCCTTCTATCACTATTCAAGCAACCTACCGTTTTCTTTCCAGGAGCAGCGGCGGGTGAGGCACGCAGCCAGAAGGGGTGTTTTGCTCGGCTGCCGAGGGGCTCAGGCTGCCGGTGTGACGCTCACACCCCTCTCCATCCTTTCTCACTCTCGGACCCGCCGTCCCGGTGCGCGCGGCCGGCAAGAGGCCCAGCAGCGACGCAGATGCTGAGGTGGGTCTGTACAAACCTGCTCAGCAAAGCTCTTGCCAGCGCTGATTAGCGGGAGTGCAGTGCACGTGTGTGAGCCAAGACCATTGAGGACTTAATCCTTGCACTACTGAAGCGGAATGTTTGTGGCTTTTTTAAATGCAGTCGTCTGAGTTTGTGGGCAAGAAATATGCAGCAATGTGAGCAGTATCCAGTAAATAATGAGGTCCTCCCAGATGGACTTTAGGCCAAATAAAATAATGCAACTGGGACAGATGACTTAAATTTTCCGGCTATAAATTGCAGCAATTCACCAGCTGTATGCAGTAAAATACAAGTGAAAGGGTCTCCCTTGAGATCTGGGGTTTAAACCTGTGCAAAAAAACGGCTCTTTTCAAAACATACCGCCCTACACAAAAGATAACGTAACTTGTGGGTGCTCTGGAAGTGAAAAAGAGATGGACAAGAGGTGAGAGTTACTTAGACAATTTTATTTGTATCCCCGCTCCCCAGTAACGGGGTTCTGTAGCTCTATTCCTTGTTATTCCTTGCGTAAGGACTTCTCCTTCAGGTTTCCCACAGCATGCAGGAAGGAATTATGTTTGTTCCGTGATAATAAAGTCCATCCACAAAAGCTGTAAACATTATTCTGAGTCTTTTGTTATTGTCTCCTTCAAACACACACACAATATTTGTATCGCACAGTTTCTGGGTGACCTTTAATATCTAGTCCCTGACTTCTTTTTTTTTTCCCCTTTTTTCCTTTTTTTTAAGCAAAAATACCTTGATGTGAATGTCTTTTTGTGACTGGTACCTGACAGAATCATCGCATTCCCATACTTCCAGCCCCTACAGAGGGGCTTAGAAAATTTTTTGAAACCTGCCCTGTGACAATCCTGCAGGGATATGAAACCTTTGCAAGGTCCAGCTCTTGGTCTGAGGTCGCCCCGCTCTTACACCTTACGCAGCGCAAGCACCTCCGCGGCGGCTCACGCGTCCGCGTGCCAACACCCGCGCTGCACGGAGAGCACCCGGCCGTCTCGCGGCGCTGGGCGTGCGGAGCGTGAGTGTCGGGGTGCGCAGTTGTTTTTTTTTCTTTCCCCTCCCGCTTGTGTCTTTGTGTTCAGCCCGAGTTGAAAGTGATGCCGCAATCTGTTCAGACCCGCCGGGTCGTTTTATTAGTCCCACTCAAACGCACAATGTCTCCTCAGTGCGCTTGGCTTCCGAGTGCAGAGGTGAGCAGGTCCTGTTCTATCATTAAAACTCTTTCAACTCTTTCTCACAAATAAACCAAGGACAGCGGTAAAGCAAGAAAGGAGAATAAATCTCCTGATTGATTGCAGGCAGAACAGATTCTTTCAGCTCTTTGCTTTTTACGCTTGAGTTCAGTAATGGCACCTCGCGGTTTTTGTGCTTTCCTAGCAAGCTGTCCGTCCTCTCCTTCCAAACCGTGCGCGTGACATCCAGCAGCTGTGCGGGTCCCGCGCAACTGACCCAGTGCGGTATTTTTTTTTTTTTCTCAGGGCTATCGGTCACTAGTAAATCCAGGCTATTTCACAGACTTCATCATTTTCCTTCCGAGATATTGTGAAGGATTTTGATGAGATTCTCCAAGCCGAAAATATAGCCGTGGTCTGGCCCGTCGTAAGCGGTGTGATTGCACTTGGAGCCTTTAAAAGTGGTGTGGGCGAAGTCGATCATCCGCACGTCAACTCTGGAGTGATGGGCGCCGTGCGCCGCGGTGCAGTTTGTTTTTTGGAAGTGAAGGTGATTATCCAAGGGTGCCGCGTTCTCCTTGTGCTCCCGGCCCTCATAAATGATGAGAAGCGAGCTGGAGTAGAACCGGTAAGAGCTTTGCTTCCTGATGACGGACAGCAGAGCTTTCAGCCGCAGGATGATGGGCTCCAGCAGATCCGTTCGGAGGTGGTTACCGTTGCACAGGAACTGGCGCAAGGTTTGCCTGAATCCCTCCGGGGAGAGTTTCCTGCCGTAATACTTGTCTTTGCAGAGAAAATGGCCAGTGTCTGCTTGGTACACCTTGAGGAAAGAGAGCAACAATCCAGATTCAGTTGTTCGGTTTACCCAAAGCTCTGGATTTCACCCTAATCTAACAGGTTCAGACCTAAGCTGCGGAACGGGACGCAAATCCTCTGCAATCTCACAAGATCTAGCGATGTACCACAGGCTTCTCGCTGAATCCCACCTCCTGCCTTTTCTGGAGGTTTAAACTGTTCGCTTTAAACCAGTAGTGCAGATTCTTGTTGTACTGCTATAAATCACCCCTTTGTGAAACCCGAAGAGCCGTAAGTCACGGCTGTGTCACTGGTGATTTATAGGGCTCTGTTTTCCCTCTGGCTGTGGTAGGAGTTTGCGGTAGCACAGGGATACCCCGGTGTCGTACCTCCTCGTGGTACGTCATGCACGGGTAGCGATAATCTTGCTTTCTTAAACACAGAGAGACAAGATGTAGAAAGAAATTTGTATGTGTGGCTCTGGTAATGCTGAGTAAGAAATGAGGGAGTGCATTTAAAATTGGCTCACACGCCAGTTGTAGTTTAAAGGATAATCTGCTCAACAGAAGGATGTTAGAGAGCGGAAAGGGACCCAGGTTTTAACACGGAGTGTTTACACTGCTGTGTATGTGCTTTATAATCACCGCTCTCATAATTATCCTCCAGGCACAGCAGAACAACATTCTGAAACCTGCTGGAGAAGCGTGAGTGAAACAACAGCGTGGTTTCGGTTTCTAGGAAGGACAGTGATTTTGAGAGCAGGAAGAACCACAATATTTAGCACAAAACAAACCCCTCGCTCTCACGGCAACTGGATGAGACAGCTCTGCGAAGGCAAGAGCAGGGCAAGGGCTGCTTTGTGGTTTTTCTTTATTGTGCAGCAGCCAAGCGCTGAGCGTGAGAGGGGAATCTGTGCTCCTGCACAGGCAGATTCTCAGCTGGGGTGAGCTGGTTCCAGCTTCTCATACTGGTGGCAGGGTATGGGGTGGTGCTTATGCACCCTCTCCTGTTTGAGGACAGGACAGGCAGCTGAGTGGCCAGTTCCTACAGCCTGGGCTTGGTGGGAGACAAGAATGAAACTGCTTCAATGGACAGCAACAAAGAGTCCTTTTAGATTTCCAGCTTTGTTTAAAGCTGTGTGTCGGGCAAACACCCAAAAAGGACTGAGGCTCCACCTTACCTGCATCCCACAGATGCGAACGCCCAGAGACGCCGAGGTGCTTTGCTCACACTTCTTGATGTGCCGGGCTTTCTTCTCCTCTGAGGCATCATCGCCGTGCTGCCGCGTTCCCATCTTTAAGTCCAGGATGCAGGGATAGTTGTATTTGGACACCACGTTTTCGAGCAATAGAAACTCTGAACGTGAGTTAAGGGCAACACTTTCACATTCTAATTGAAAGAGGTCTTAAATCAGAGCAACTGCTGACGCGCTCCATAATAGCTCACAACTGTAATGAGACTTTCTGAGCCAATTTCACCAACATGTCATTGCTATCGGCCCCTTGCTGCCAATTCCAGTTAATTTACTGGAGTACAGTCCTAACAATTAGAGCACCAAGAGCTCCATTCTCCAGTGACACCATCGCCCCGGGCTGTCAGTCCGCCACCTTGCCTCGGTGCTGTGCTCTCTCCAGTGGGTGTGGGGGAAGTTGTTAAACTGTATTATTCACATGACTGGTGGGTAATGAAGTGTAATAGGAAAATAAAAGGCGAGGCAGCTGCTAATGCCTATATAGTTGTGTTTTTAAATGTATGCCAAGGGGATCCTTGACTTATGCAGAATACCCATTACGGGAGGTTTGTTTTTTTTTTTTCCTTTTTTTTTTTTAGACTAGAACAGAAAAGAAGGGACCTACGATGATCATCCAGTCCAACTCAACAGCGGGAGAAGATAACAGAGCAACTATATTCTCTATATTCTGTATTTTCCCGGGGACTGGGCAGACTTTACAACATACATTGATTACAAACTGCGATTTGTAGCCAAGACCATGTTGAAGGGGAGAGAGGAGAAAGGATACGATGAAGTTTGTTCTCATTATGCTTGGAGGACATGCGGTTCAGGTGCTGCCTGTGACAGTGCAGTCCCCAGGGGTTGGAGCTGTTTCTTTCCGGCTGGTTTCCATTCGCATCTTCCAAAAGCGGATCTGTGCGGTACTGAAGGTCTGGCCTCAATAGCACCTTCCCCGGGCAGCTAGACAAAGCACACAAAGGAACACGTTTGGTTTCTGAGCTCCAGAAGAGAATATTTCCTTCCCTCTTCTTTTGTAGAGCCTCAGCCCTGATAAGGTAAATTTTCAGGGACTCTCAAAGGAAACACATTCATCACATCCAACCTGCGGAGATCCCTTTTTTTCACTCCATAAAAGTAATTTTCAGAAAGCCAGCTATTGCTGGGTGCCAATATTTTCTTTCATTATAATTTCAAAGTGTGCCTGGCTCCTATGAAAAGCGCCATTCGTAGCGTCAATGACCGGGAATCTCTATTTATCTACCTAACGGGCAGAAAACCAGGCAAATTGTCCAATAGTAGGAACGATTCCCAATTTAAAGGGTCTGGCTTCGAGGAGTGGGGGTGGGGAGCCAAGAGGAGGTTTGTTCTCCTTGGAGGGTCGTTCCTCGATCTCGCACATCCATAACCCGTCACTCCCGTCACGCCGAGGGCAGTGGTTTCGCAGCGGCGATATTGCACCCTTCAGTCACAGCTGACCTCGGTCTTTCCTGAAACCGTTTGAGATGAAAGACGTCTTGCAGAAAGCCTCCGCAAGCCCTGAGGTCGCAGCGTGCCTGCGAGCACCGCAATGCCTTTCCGAGACAGCTCTCCCCCGGGATGAGGACAGGATCGAGCCACCCTTGACCAGCAGAAGGGCGTTACATGCTGTGTGCTTGGCGGCTGTTCTCCCGGGGCCTCTCCTCCTTTCGGAGCACGCTGTGCCCCGAGGAAATAGGTTTAAAGCAGAGTTTGAGGCACGTGTTTGAGCAACAGCAGCTCAGCGGTAGCCAAATCTGCCCCGCTCCACCCGCAAGCCAGGGAAGAGATGAACCACGAAGCCACCAAGCTGGGTTCTGCGTTTCTTCACCTTGGCTGGGCATTGCTTTTGCTCACTTTGCCTGAAACCAGGAGTTGTGCCACCAAACCCAGCCCAGTTAGACTCTACCCAAAGCGGCGAGGTGAGGACCAGGAGGAGGTTTGCAGGCAGCAGCAGCCCCTCACCTCTCTTTGAAGGTCTTGGCCAGCTGCGTGTGACTCCACTTGACGAGCGCGTGCTCGCTGCCGGTGCCGGTGGCCCACTTGCATTTGTGCCATAGCGTCACCGAGGAGTCGCCGATGGCGTTACTCAGCCGGGCGCAGCTCTCTGTCTGCAGGCTAGGGCTGGCCATCAGGGTCAGGTTGCCGAGGCTGTCCTTTTTGAGGTGCACCGAAACGATGCCTGGACAAAAAAAAAAAAAGGGGAAAAATTAAACCAGAATGAGATTAACCCCTGTGTTACCATACAGGCTTGGCCTGAGGTGGTCCAGCCCTTCCTGAGAGGGCTGGTGCTTAGCAGGACAGCCACCTCCTCAGGTTTTAGTGGCCTCTCACACCCATCCCACTCTGATTTGAGGCCAAATAAACACCATTAGCCTGAGACTCTGGCAAACAGCCACAGGCTTTTCTAACGATCCCTCCTCTCAAGGCTCAGCTTGAAGCCTCCCTCCTCTAACTCATAGTCCTTCATCCTTTGTCCCTCCAGGCTCCGCTACGCTGCAGGTGCCCCAGCAAAGACCCCCCTGTTAGACCCGGAGCTCCCGGCTTATTTACAACAAAGGATTTAGATCGCGCTTTTTAAGATACCGGCAAAGCTGGAAATGCTTTTCATTGGCAGGAAGCAAAGGGAGGGTTGGGGACCGGGAATTTTCCAAAGACAACCAGCGTGCCAACTCCCTCCTTTAACTGGAGAGCCCCCAGGAGCAAGGGCAGAGGCACGTCCACCTGCACACGGTGTCCGTGCATCGTCTTGGTCGTGTCCTTCCCCAAGCACTGAGCACCAGCACCCAAACGCCCGATGGAGGGGACCGGATCCTGACGCACCCGGTGTTCGCACCCGAGGAGGAGCGTGACCATGAATGGGGATTTTTACATCCCACCGTAAGTGCTTAGAAACAGCACTGTGTATTTTAGCACTGCGATTTTCCCTGACTCCAACGGGAATCACAGGGCTCAGATGCCATCCAGCCCGTCACATATTTAGCCCTGTCTCAGCCCATCCCTGGCGTGGGGACGGCTGCCTCCGCATCTCAAATGGCAGAGCTGGAATGGCCACGGCCGGCGTCCCAGACGGCTCTGACCTTTCTGGGAAAGGCTGATAACCGCAGTCCTGCTCCCGCAGCCCCCCGGCAGGGCTGTCTGAGCCTCTCAAGGCAGCGGAGGCATTTTGAGAGCATCGCCCTTTGGGGCTCGGAGGGGATGCCAGCCGCATGAGTCAAACCCTGCTGCTTTCAACTCTCGCTGGGGTAAGGCAGAGCCAAAAGAGGACGGTCGAGGCGGTTGGACCAGTGAAATTCGTCACTGGAAGAAAAAAAAAAACCAACCCTGTTAGCAACACGTGGAGCTGGGGTTTATCCAGCTGTCCCCAGCGTATCCTCACTGGGACTGCTGGGCGCGGCGAGGGAGACGCGTTTCAGCAGCTTAGCAAACAAGGCAGCTCTGCTCTCTCAAGCAAATCTGCCAAAGCAAATTAATACGCAAAGTCCCTTCTCTCCGTTTAAAGTGAGGTGATAGTGAGTAAACACAGACAGAAGGATTTGCCCTCTGCGTGTGCGCAGAGTCCTGCCTGCTGAGTTTTGCTGACTGGGGGAGGTTTCCACCTCCCAAACCACGGGAGCCCAGTGTGTCTGCAGCCACCGGCCGCCTCCCTCAGAACCGGGGTGCCCATCCCTCCCCGGGTCCTGCGCCCCAGAACCCCCCAGGCCCAGCTGTATTGGGATGCGCTTCCCTCTCGCCCTCCCTCCAGTCCCTCTGTCCAGATCCCACAACCATTTTGCTGTAAAAATCAGCATTAATGGGAACAGCACGCCACGGCAGGCTCGGTTAAATCGGCTAATTTTGCACTGACATGGGCGAGGAATACACACAGGCTGCTCTGCCAAGGGAAGAACCCTAATCAGGGGATAAGCAGTATTTTTAGCCATCCCAGTCCTTTGCTCATGGTTGTGGTGAGCACAGGGACCTCTGTCTTTTCCTCAGGTTCCAGCGTTGCCCACCTTTCGCTGAGCCCCATTGGTAAAAAAATCCATATTACGAATAACTGAGAGCCAGCAAAATTCCTATCAGCACAGACGCCTGCTTTGAATTTTCAGGGGAAGTAGGCAGGAAACAAAAAGACAGCGTATCTTTTCCCTAAATCAAAGCCTTTTTTTTCCTTTTTAAAAAGTCACAGCGAGGTGAACGGAGCGATATGCCTCAGTTACGGCGCTGTGGCAGCCCGTAACCTTAAAAACTGTCCCAGTTACAGATCTGCAAGTCAATGGAGCTGGGCTGATTTACATAGTGCTGACAATCCGGCCCGAAAAACATTATATATAGTGTAAAACGAAGAGTTCTTAAGTATCTTACATGAATATGAAAAATAATGAGGAGATTTTCAAAGGCAAGAAGGAGCAGTTAAATTGCAAGGGGGTGTGATCCTCTCGCCCCTTCCAGCTGAAAATTCTGCCTTCGTGAACCTACGTCTCAGCCTTAAAAATACTTTTGTTTCCTGCTGTGCGTCCGTACGGGTTTTGTGAGCGACCTGCCCGCGCGAAACAAACCTCTAACACCTCGCTACCGACCTGCGGGCTTATTGCGATAAGAAAACATCTATCTGGGAGCAAAGGTGTGCCTGGGTACTTGTCTCTGCTGGCCTTTCAGCGTCTCCAAAACCGCAATCCCCCTCCCGTCCGGCACCAGCGAGGCAGCCGGCGGGTATTTACGGGTGCTCTCACCAGGCCAGTGGCATCCCAGTGATCCTGGGGAGGGTTTTGCCATGTAGCTCTACCCTCGTGGATTTATTTTTAATTTTACAAGTGCGTTTATTTACTGCCGCCTGCAACAGGAATCTGAGCAGAACCGGGCTTGAAAACGAGTCCAGCATCCCCGTGCGAGCTCCGCTCGGGGCAGGGCGAGGTTTGCACGGGGTTGGTGCGGGGAAAGCCCATCCCAAGGTCACCAACCTGCCCGAAATGCTTAAGCGAGCGGGAGACTTTTTTTTTTTTAAGCAGCCGACGCGGTGTTGGATTTGAATGATGACATTTGATCGGCATTGCGCATAATGTCATCATTACATAATGGTCCCCGAGCCGTCGTCCTCCCCCCCCGCAGCCTAAGAATAGAGATGAGGAACACGGACACGTGTGAACGGGTGATGAAGTCCTCAGGATCATCCCCCCCGATGCGCATCCCCCCCCATCGCCCTCGTGGGAAAATGTTCCACCTCCAGTTTACCCGGCAGTCAGGGCTGAGACAGTTAGAATAAAAAAAAATGCCAAATTGGAGAAGAATTGCTATTGAATTACCCCTCCTCGCAAAACTCACCGGGACTTGCCACGGAAGGGTAAAGAAGACCAAAAAAAGTATTAATAATATAATTAATAATTAATAACCAGGCCACCCCTGAACTGATAAGCTGGCGCTGCTTAACATCTTTATCAGAGAGACGGAGCAGGGCTCGGCTCACCAGCACCCAACCCTGGCCCCTGCAAAAGAAAATTGCTCAGAGGGAGACTTGTTTTCTTTCTTAAGCATCTTTTGAATATTGGCCCATAAATCTGCAAGGGCCCCGGACTTCCTCGGGAAGGGGGGGATTGGATTGGAAGCGCATCGCCACCGCGGCTGACGCTTTTTTTCGCTCTTTTCTGTAACGCTGAAGGCCCAAAAGATATTTTAAGGTTTTAGGTGACAGCTGAGCTTCTCGCCTTTCGCAAAAATCCAGGGTCAGGAGCTTTATGAGCAGCACAAGTCTGGCGGTAAAGGCAGAAACAGCGAAGGGGTAGGGAAGGGAGGGAAGGAGGATGGCTATAAAAAACTCTGGGACCCTCACAGACACCAAACAGGGATTTTTGATAGCTAAGCTGAGAAATTCAGCTGGGGAAGTGGCTCAGGGCAAGGAGAGCCCGGGACAGGGGAGGTGTTTGAAGGTGGGGACCAGGCAGCGATGGGGGCACTGAGCAGAGGGGCTGGTGGAGGCTCTTCCCCATCCCAGAGGATCTTGCTGGTGGAGGACAGCGGCCTGGAGGTGATTTTTAAGAAGGTGAGTGATCTGTGCCTCTGGTTTCCAGAAGCCAGAGAGCCAGAGGGAGGAGCACCCAGGAAAAGTGATGCCGGATACATCCCTGGGCTGTTTTTTGGGCTCAGTGTTTCACAGTGGCCCAAGGGCCCACCCTTCCCCCAGCTCACACTAGTGCCAGCCCTGACCCTTTCCTTGCCGTCACCAACTTCTCCGTCTCTGGCACAAACCTTCCTCTCCTCTAAAACCGAGGCCTGGAGCAGCGGGGCCGAGCACGTGGGTCAAAGCCATCCCTGAGCCCAGCTCCTGGCACAGGAAACCTTTCTTGCCAGGGGATGCTAATTCAAAGCGCTGCTGCACAGAGCGCAGAATGTGTCAGATCTTGGGAATCCTGTTTTGAGCCGGACTCTCCTGGGCCCTGCCTTCCCGCACCGATTCAGTGCCGCCCTTCGCATGCCATCCGGCCAACCTAGCTGGGGCCGTGACCTGCAAAATCCTCAACGCACACACTGCTGGGAAACCCCGTCCTATTCCTGCCCCTTGTTCTGTGTTTTCTCTGTGTTTGCCCTCTCTGTCCCGCTCCTACGCTGCCCAGGCTCTCTGGGAGGGGATCGTGTTCATGCTCTCCGCCTCCCTCTTCTCATACCTATGCCCCCCAAGAACTGACCAATTTCCACCCTATTTGACATAACAGGAGTCCCCTGTGTTACCAAAGCCAACCGCAGCAGCAAGGGGATGGGTAGAATGGGAGGATGTCCTGGTGCCATCAGCCAGCGCTCAACCCTTATTAGACATCAGAGAATCCCCCCCCCCCCCCCCAGCCACAGAGACCCAGGAAACCCTCCCGGTTTCACAGAGCAGCTCCTGTGCACGCGTTCAGCCGGGAATGCAGAGTCCCAGCCTCAGGACTCATCCTGGCGACGACGCTGCCAGCCCTGAGCTCCTTCCCCAGCACCTCCCCTTACCTTTGTACTGGGGCGTGAACTGCCGCATGGCCAAGGGCTGCGACTCGTAGAAGCTCAGCTCCTGCGAGACCAAGGGCTTGCAGACCGTGTGCTCGTCGTACTTCATCATGCTCATGTGGCCGCCCACCTGATGGACGAAGGGCTCCAGGAGGACGGCGGTCCTGCTCTCCCCGGGCTCCAAGGGGCTCTGTCCCACCATGGCGCTGGGCGGAAGGCGGAGGCGGGGGGCTCGCTCCCCTTTAGTAGCAGCCGAGGGGGATCAAAAGCGGAGTTTGGGACATCTGTGCTGGGCCAGTTAACACTCGTGCTGGGTTTTCACTGATGGTATCTGCAAAACAGATGTAGGAGGGCATGAGGAAGGGGGATGAGCCACTGCTGGGAGCCCCAGCCTGAAATGCTGACTCCAGAACAGACTCAGTATAGACCTGTTGGGGGCAAAAGAAACAGAGGGGAACGATGGAGAAGAGCTATCAAATTAATGCAGCAGCCTCGTCAAAGCAGCCGGATCAGGGCATTCCTTGGAGCGGGAACGCCGGGTTATTAATACGCTGTACTATTGACACCCCTTGCTGTGAAACAACCCCGGTTTCCCTTATGGGACAGTGTTAACGATGCTCTTAGCCTTTCCCAAGCTAGGACATTCCTTGCAAAGGAGGTTTATTAATAAAGCCTCTGCGAGCTCACGGCCCCCGGGCAGTCCCTCGCCTCCTAACGCTGCTGACGGGGTTAGCAACATTTTCCGCACTTTCTAAAGAAACCCCGGGCTGGGACATTCCCTGGCAGTTAACACCAGAGCAGCAGCAGGAGCGTTTCCCTCCACCACGCCGACACGTGGCACGATGACGTGTCAAACCAGCACCGAGCTGGTTCGTACCCACGCGCCGGCTGCTCCGGGCTCTGCAGCCCTGCCCTCTGCTGCAGCCCAGAGGAGCATCCAGCAGCAGATCCGTTCCTGGTTCTAGCCCCTGAGATAAATTCCTTCTCGATTTTGACAGCAACAAGTCCTGGCTCTAAAACAGTGAGGTAGGAAAGCACGGACACGGACCATGGCTGTGCCGCTCTGCCTCAGCAGCAGCACCCTGGTTTCTCTCGCAAGCACCCAACGACACCCACTCATTTGCTTAATTATTCTTTGCAAGGAGCCCATGGATCGCTCCGGCTCCGGTGGAATCCCATAGCCGTTGAAGACGATGAAACGGCAGCTGAGCTGACCACGTTTTGTGATTCTAATATTTACACTGGAGAAGCAGTCTGGCTTCCCACCATCAAAGCAGTAAAACCAAAGAAAAACACTCCAGACCTCAAACTACAAGGGATGCGGAAAAAAAAACCTAAAAGAATCCTTTTGAGGACTGGTCCATGTTCCTGCAGCCCTCAAAAAGGGGTGTCCAGAGCCCTGGTTTGCCTGTCCCTGTCAGAAGGGTGACGTTCTCCTTGTTCCTCTAGCTTCAGCCCAGCTTGGGGAGTTTTGCATCCTGTTTTTGCCAGCAAAACCCCAGTGCAGTCGATAATAAGGTCTTTGGAAGAGCCATTTCTTTCTAGCGAAGCCTCCAAGATGTGCTGATGGCTGAGCGACACGGCCTCTGCTAAGCCCAAGCCTTGCCGGGACCAGGGCAGCACCGCCACCTGCTCCGTGATGAGGAGACACGGAATAGCAGAGGGATGGTGACATCTCCCTGCTCACACTGAAATGCAAATTCCTCATCAAACGAGCGCTCGGCGCAGGTCCCCGTTTTGTTTTTGGCCTGGAGTGGGATGAAGTGGGAGAAGAAACGCTCCCACCTCCAAAACGCGCAGAGCAGCACCATTATCTCCCCCTCCACGGTGGTTTCTTTTTTTTTTTCCCCTCCTTTTTTTCTGCTCTTTCATTGCGGCACACTTCGGAGAGGAGTTTCTACTCCACAATTACCAGCACGCAGCGAACAAAGCCAGGCCACTCATCAGAGTGCTTTTCAGCCGGGGAAGAAAGCGGCTCTTCAGAGCTTTTCTAGAAGGTAACAAAAGCATTTAGCATTTTGTTAAGTTGCGGCAACTTTGAAAGAGGATTTCTCCCTTGAAAGCTGTGGGTTTGTTGCTATTTGGTTTTTATTTCCCTCCTCTACTTTAAAAAAAAAAAAAAAAAAGGAGAAAAGCAAAAAGCAAGCGGGTTTGTCGTAACACCTCTTTGGAGCAGAGAGAGCAACACGACTCCAATTTATTGCTCCACGGACCGGCCAAGGCTGAAGCGCTGACAGCACACCTGCAATTCCAGCAACCTGGGCATTGTGAAGAGAATTGGGGGGAAAAAACCCCACAGCGGGATAAGGCTCTTAGTGTTTTCTCTTAAGCGAGATTTGCTGTAAGAGAAAGGGGCTCTTTTAATGCAGGTTTTGTTCTGAAGCATTCGGAGCAGATAAACGTTACCGCAAACACCGAGCGCCTTGAGCTCCTCCGAAATGAGACGCTTGGAATGAATCACCTCTGCCGACTCCGGTTATCGCGAGTGCCAAAAGATATTTACATCACTGAAAATACGCGGAATTACGGATAAATCCGTATCCTCCAAAACAAAATCAGAAACCTTGAATATTTTCCCCCTAGCTAAAAAAAAAAAAAAAAAAAAAAAAGGCAACCAGGCACTGCAAGATGAAGAGGAGCCAAAAAATATTGAGGAAGGAGAAGACTTCTCTGCATGGAGAACTCCTCTCTCCAGAAACAAATCCCTGAGATACTTTAAAGCATCTGCAAGCACGCGCCTCCCCGGCTGTCAGAACGCACCAGCTTCCCAGCACATCGCGGCGGCAGCGCTGGCCTGGGAGCGATTTGCTTTTCTAACGACCGCGAACGCAGCACGAGCCAGGGCTTTCGGGGGCGCGGATCGCCGGGCACCGTTACCCTCTGCCCTGCTCTCGCTTAGGGCCAAACGGCGGAAGACCCCGAGCCAAAGAGGTTATATACTCCCAACTCGACACGCAGCCAAAAGGAATCGAGCAGATTAAATTCTCTAATCTTTAATTAGCGCCTGCTGCATCCCAGCCCAAGCGGAACTGTCGCAGCTCTGGGTCTGACGCGGTGCAGGCAAAACGCAGACAGCCTGGCCCTCCGCAGAAATACTTTGGAATGTTAAAAAGCAAAATCACTTTAAAAAACAGGGCTCTGTCAGCACGGGACCGTGTTCTTGGCCTTATAGATCGCGGTCAGCACCTTCAGCTCGGGGGCACCCACTCCCTGGAGCATCTCCCAGCACCCTGCTGCGAAGTGCTGCAGGGTTCTGCGAAATTTTTTCGCTTTATTAAAAGGCAAGAAAATAACTTAGGTATTAATTTGAAGAGATCTGTGTTCCTGTAGCACACGACAACGGAGCTGACCTGGACTCAAAGCCGTTCCCGCCCCGAGCGCCAGCCCAGCTCCAGAGCGAGGAGCAGCTCTGCAAAGCCCAGTCGGCCCATTCCCCTTCAATCTGTGGCCTCGCGCCTCCAAACTCCGCGACGCCTCGGCCGTAAGGAAAATCCTGCCGGTTCCAGCTCAGTGCCCATCCTGGCAGGGCTCGAAGCAGACTCGGGCTGTTTGCACGGGCAGGCAAGCGGCTGCAACGCTCAGGAACCTTCCAATCTGCCTTTCCCGCGCTTCCCTCGGCTGCAGCCAAAGTCAGAAACAGTTGCAGGGCAGCATCACGCTGGGAGCGAAAAGCTCAGCTCTCAGCAAGAAACCCAGCTAAAACCATCCCGCCACAAACCCTTATGTGCCGAAATCCCCAGCTCTTTTATCTTACGCTTCCTTTCCTGAAAGAAAATGATGTTCGTAAAGTTGACGAGCAGTCCCCACGTCCCTCGCGGAGAAGATGCGGTGATTCCGTTTGCCGCGCTGAAGGATTTATTTGGCTGCTCTGCGGGAAGCAGCGGGATCGGTGGGGAGGGATGGGAGTTGCGTTATCCGGGGCTGGCGGGGTGCTGACAGCCCCCTGCCCACCCCCTGGGCTGGGGGGGACACGGTGCCACTGTGTCCTGCAAGACAGGGCACAGGTCCCCACATCCCCCTGCCCTATTTCTGCCCCTCTGCTGACCAGCCCCGCGCTTTCCAGTGATGCCATGTGAGTGACGGAGAACCGAAAGCCACCAGGCTCATTTTTTGCAGACTCCAAGAATCTCAGGGTTGCTCCAGAGATTCACACCAGCCCCCCCCCACCCCCGGGTGCCGGCTGTCCCCCTCACTCCCAACCCTTCCCGCAAGCTACAGCTGCGCTCGGAGCCTTCCTAATAATCACCCACCCGCTCTCCAAAATCAAGCGCTAGTTCATCCCGCCCTCACTCGCCCTGCCCTGGAAGGTGGCCGACGCTGACGGAGAAGCCACCCTGGACCTCACCTGCTGGGTGGACGTCCCCGGTCCGGGCTCGGCGGCAAGCGTGGGCTCGGGGTGCTGCCTGGGCTGGGTTTCTCGCTGCTTCTCGCTGTGGCTCGAGTATGAGAAATAAGGGCGCGGGGGGAGCCCACGGACGTTTGGGCCGTCACCTGACTGCCGCCTCGGTGCTGGCAGGCGCCTGGTATGTCCGGCTGACAGCTGAGCTTTAAACGGGGGGAGCAACACCCTTGGGTGTTAAAGGAAAACAAAGCCGCCTGAGCAAGAGGGAGAAGGGGCCAGCCGGCTTTCCGGAAAGCATGGCCACGCTCCGGCTCCCTTGTGCAATCATCTCTCCAGGAAAACAACTGTTGCTTTTTCCCGGTCTGTTTTCCAACATATCGTTTGTAAAAGCCCCCCCGGCTCGGCCCCGCTGGTGTTTGTCATCTCCTCCTGGGAGCGGGCTGGGAGCGCAACAGGGAGATGTCAGGGGGCTGGCGGGGGGAGCGGGATGGACACCGGCTTCACGGAGCTCCCAGCAAAGAAACCCACCGGCTCTTGGCTGCCCGCGTGGGGAAAACACGCCGGGGCGACGCGGGGGAGGACGGGGCAGAGGGGCTGCGATGGCCGGATGGAGGTGGCGGTAGGAGCCGGGATGCCGCGGGACAGACTGAACTGCTCAGCTGAAGGGGTTTGGCACAGAAAAGCGACCGACGGCAAGGCGGGGCAAGGCACGGGGGGAGCCCAGGGTTTGCCCAAACCACACAGCAAGAGATCAGGGAGAGGAGCCCGCAGCCACCCAGCCCCAACCCTGCCAACAGCCTTGTGCAGGGAAAAACAACACCCTGGGACCGCTGGGGGAATGGAAAAGTCCCAAGGAGCTTCCTGCCAGGGACGGATTGTCTCCTCCAAGGAGTCAAGGACAGCACGTGCTCCCCTCCGGACCCCCTCCGCCCGCTGCTGGGCATCCTCTCAGCACGTGCTGAGCGCGAGCTTGCTCTGGACGTGCCGTGCCAGCCCCTACGTCCCAAGAAGACAGGACCCAGATATTATTTAGGGGATCTGGGCATCCCTCAGGGCAAGGAGGGGGTGGTGCCCGCTCTCATCCCCCCATCCTGGGGGACTCGGACCGGTCCCCGTTGATAACTGGAGGACATCAGCAAACCAGTGCCCACGACTGGGGCCCCAGGGGCTGCGATGGAGAAGGCGCTGCGAGGGCTTTGCAGCAAAACAGCAGGAGGTTGGGAAGATAACCTTGCTGTTGAGATAACGATTGATGGATGTGGTAATTCTCGCTAACTGGAGGGGAGAAAACAGGCTCACGAAGATCAGAGGGATCGAACCAATGGTCGAGGGCAGAGGCCGAGATTAAAGACAAGGATGAAACAAAGACCCTGATGCCTGAGCCCTGACTTCCCCCTGCTTTATGCTGGTGTTTTAGCTCAGGAAAGTGCTTTTTGGGTTTGTTTTTTTTAAAGCTTGGCTTCTGAAGGAAAAAAACCTGACACCGGGCGCTCTGCACGGCCAACCATGGTGCTAACAAACGGCTTCTGAACCCATTGGCCAGCCTCAGAAAAATGCAACAGAGGCATCAAAAATTCAGGGTGTTAATTCCCCTAAGGTACCTCACTGCCTTCCAGCAATGGGGTGAAACGTCCCTCGGCCATGATTCGGCGCTGCTCGGCATCACCTCCTCTGCGACGGCCCTGGAGCGGCTGGAGGCCAGAGGAGAGAACAGACTGGGAGTAAAGCACACGGGGCTGGGGAGACTGGGTGACCTTTCCAGGCAAGGTGCCTTGCTCGGCTGTGGGAACGCGCTCCCGTCCTCCCCCTGCCTCCACATCATCCCTGATCGCATCCCCTCGGCCGAGCAGCTGAGCTGTAGGTTATCCTAAATGTCGCTGCCGTGGGGTTGCGGAGGACTCGTGCTCGGTAACGCGCCCCTGGAGAGAGCTGGAGGTTTTTGGTGGCTTTAGGTGCTGTTAAATGGGGCAGCGGTCACAGCTAGGGATGCCGGTGCCGACCCTGACCCGGCTGCTGCCTTCTCCATCCCACTGGGCTGTGGTCTCTGCTGGGCTTGCCTCCAAACCCCTGGCTCTCCTGGGATGTGGGTACAGGTGACAGCCCAGAGCTGTCGCGGGGCTCAAGCACCTCTTGCCCTTCAGCAGCCGGAGGTGCTCGCTGCAGGCACCGGCTGCCTCTCCTGTGCAGCTGGAGAGGGCTCAGCATAGCAGGACATGGTCCTCACGTGCCACCGCTCAGCATCGCAGACCATCCCTGCAGCAGGAACACGCTGGTTCCCAGCATCTGCTGCTCCCTTCAACAAAATCAGGCTGGTCTTGGTGTTTCCTCCTCCTTTTCCAGGACAGATGTTGCAGGGCAAGTCTCCAAGCCCCCTCGCTGTGCCCGCCACAGGCAAGCAGCGAGTCCCAACGTCCCTTATTCCGTCTTTCACGCGCTACAGCGCATTCCCCCAAAAACCCCTGAAAAGAGAAGCCAAGCCAGAACGCAATCCCCAAACACATCAGGCTGTAAGTCTAATTATTACTGAGCTGGTGGGAGGGGGCCAGGCCCACGCCGGGGGGTCCCCTGGGCTCAGTGAGAGGCAGGACCCAGCACCCACGTTCACCCTGTGGCCCCAGGGAGCCCAGCGCGGGTATCAGGCCGCTGCAGCGCATCACCGGCACGCACCTTTCCGCTCTGCAGAAGCCCGTGCTGCTGGCCACGGGATGTATTTTTAATGTGTGTGTTAATTGAAGCAATCTCATTTTTATGTCAGGCGTATTGCCGGGCCGGGAGAAACGTCCTTTGCAGTTATTGCCCCGTTAAAACAAGCGCACGGAGGACGCCTGAGCCGCAGCCCGTGAGCGGCTGCGGGGTCCCCGCGCGGGGAGCCGGGCTGATTGCTGCCGCAGAACGAACGCAGAGGCAATTACTCAGCTTCTTGTAAAAAGCAGAGCGCTCTAAGGGGAGAGTAACCCCGTCTCCTATTAAAACTATGCTAATTAGGAACTAATTACGGACACAAAGATATTATTACCCTTGGCTAGCCCGCAGGCTGCAGCCTCAGTCCCAACTCCAAACGCGGGCTCCGGGCAGGCTGGGCACGCCGTCGTTAACGGAAGCGGAGGCCAAGCCTTGAGCGAGCCAGGACTTGGGTCCCCAGCTCCCGGGTAACCTCAGCAGGACGGAGCCTCATCCCGACGTGACCCGTGCAGGGCCCTTCTCATGTTAAAGGGCTAAATTTATATCCACGGAAGAGCGGGAGGGGAGCTGCGTGACTGAGGCTTGCCTTGGGCATTAAAGAAAAACAACAGAACCTGCCGAGGACGCGCAGCGAGCTGACACCGACCCCATCGTGCTGCACCCGTCCTGCTGGTGGCACCTTTGGGACTCCAGCTGGGAGCACGGGGACACCCCCGGGACCCATTTCTGAGCTGTTTTACAGGGAAGCGGCTCAGCCGCACGCCGCGAGCCCACCCTGCTCCCAGCCCCTCGCCACCCTGGGATGTTTTACTCTGCCGTCGCTGTTTGGATGCCGGGAGCTGTTTTGGAGCCGTGATGTAAACACCGAACCTGATCCTACAAGGGCTCGCTGCGAAGTGACACAGGGCAGGCAGGGGAGATCAGCAGGGGCTCCAGTGTCCTCCTGCCACCTGAGAGCGTGTCCCCAGAGAGCTGCTGCTCTGCCAGGAGCCGGGGAACGTGGGGGGCTCTGCAGAGCCCACGCTCTGCCCCTGGCTGAGACGAGCTGGAAGCCAAGCAAGGTTTCCCACACCTACCTGGAGGCCGTTCTTTAGAGGTTGAATGAAGTCACGGTGGAAATTCCAGGGGAGGCGTTGGGGAGCGATTGCTTCGGACAGGGGCGGTGCCGGAGGGAGGCTCCTTCGGGCAGGACTCACTGGCCGTGCTTTTTTCTTCTCTGGTTCACGTTGATCCTTCCAGGAGAACTGGCACAGCGCCCTGACTCTGCGCCCCATAAATAAGGCACAGCATCAGCTGTCATGTCAGCAGGAGACAAAACATTTAATGTGAAAGGCTTTAAATGGAAGCAGGAAATGAAAAGATAAAGGGCAAATTTTATTTTAGATTCCTTGTTGGTACATATTTTCCTTTCTGACAGTAAGGGGATGCGATGGCTTTATCAGCCCACCGTTGGAGAATTTATTTATAGAAACTTAATACTTTGCAAGAAAGTGGGAGGGGGATGCGAGCAGCTCTGGCTGAGCAAATGCAAGTTGTGAGGAGAGCGGGGCAGGGGGATGAAGAACCCAGCTATTCCCTCCTCTGTGAATGGTCCTGGGGTTCTGGGAAAACTGCTGGTACCACAGAAATTATCAATACAGCTTGCACGGAACAAGCAGGAGCTTGGCAGTGAGCGTGGCATGAAACCAGTCTTCTCTGCTTGCGAGATAGCTAATGAAAGAAGGGACACGAGGGGGGAAGACTATCTCAGAAAACATCACGGCAGCTTGGTTCAAAGCAAACATCCTCCAGCACATGCAATTACACCAAACTGAAGACTACTTCCTAACCTTGAATATATTTCAGCTGTAACTTCGCAACCTAGATGGGGTGAAAGCATCTGAACAGGAATGCAGGTTCAGAGGAGAGGATTTAGCCTTGCATTCCCTTTTGTTCTCATACCTTAGCAACAACTCGCTGCCAGCGAGGAGGTAGCCAGCTCCCTCCAACTGCCACGGCAGCCGCAGAGCCAACCTCCTTCTGTGCCCGTGCAAGTCTCCCCCTTTGTCATCCAGACCTCCATTATGAGATTAATTAAACGTTTCTCTAACCAAACACGAGTGAGTCAACCACGTCCACAGAAGTTACACAACGATGATTCACGGACTACTCGTGCCGTTTCAGGAGGAGAGTTTGAAGGAATTGAAACTTGTGGTAGCACACGTTCTGAGTCACTGACACTCAGGTGAAAAGCACTGAAAACACTCAGGGAAATGAACCCCGAAGACAACTCAGACTTGCCAGCAAGATGTGCTTATCTGGATTCTACTCAGCAGGGAAACTTGGGGATCTAGAAAATGGTTTAAGACTTGACGCTTTGCCTTTATCCTTGACATAAATATCCCCCCCTTTAAAGCGATGTGTAACAGCCTTGCTTAAAGCCTATTACCCCCTGGGACACAAGGAGGGAAGTGATGTGTCCAGCGAGAAGCAAAAGCCTGGGAGCAAGGGCAGGAAGGGATATCTATCCCACTCCAGCACTGTATCCAACGCTTCCCTCACTACTTCCCAGCACTTCACATCACATCCCAAAAAACAGGTGAGCTAACCACGGCCTGAGGATGCCAAACACATAGGGTCGGCAGCTTGGAGCAGTCGGGATTTTCTGCAGCGGCTGTTGGCTTCAGCCAGCCAACACGCGAGGGATTTGCCTTTCAGAGAAAAGCACAAACCACACGACGCTTGAGGCACCCTCACTCCGTTACCACGGACTTACCGCACCGCCCCGCTCCCTGCTTTAAGTAACGGCTTTATTATGGGCCACAGGAATACCGATCAACCCCCTAAACTAATATTTACAGTTTCACAACCCTCCAAGCTGTCAGTCTCTACAAAATGCAGGTAAACAAGCTAACTGCTTCCCATAGACAGCCCCTGCTTAACGCCAACTATTCCCCAAACGCAAATTTAATTTGCAACCAAACACTTGAGACCGCTGGCTATTGCATCAAGATCACCGAGGGTCACAAGGATCCACGTTGTCTCGTTAGGCTGTCACGCAATCCCCGCGCCATCCTCAGTCTTATTCTTAGAAACTGCGAGCTCCTCGGAGCAGGATCTATTTGATCCGCGTGAGCAAAAGCATCTGGAATAACCTGTGACTTCTCAATAAAAATAAAAGGTAACAAATTATTTGTAATAAATTTATTTTATATATTGATTTACAGAGCTAAATTGAACATATAATAAACAGCACCAAGCCAGAGAAATTTATTCTACAAAAACAAGTTTAATACAAAAAGATGACTGCAATGCCTGACTCTTCACTTCTGGATTTGGACGGTTTAAAAAAAGCTAACCCAAACCTCACAAATATTTTAAAAAGGCTTAAGAATGTAGGCACCGGCGTTTGCAAAAGTTTTGATGGCAGCAGTGAATATCTTGTTACAACCTTTTAGAAGAAATCCAGGCTGCCTTCCCTTTCGCCCCTGTTTTATTAACAGTGGAAGAAGCTGGTAATTGTTTTGAAGATAGCTGCCGAGTCTCCTCTCCTGTTCAAACACCCTCCCTTTGCAACCGGAAAGAAAATACGGGGCAAGAGTCCACTCCACGCAGGGCACTTCCCATTTCATGGGAAAGACCTCCCTGCGTTTTGTTTCTGCAGCAATCTGCTCTCTCCGCTCGTTTTGGCTGATGGCCACCAGCAGGAGGTATGCGAGGAGTCTCTGCGGTTCTCCCCCTCATGCTGGGAGGCGAGCAGGGACTGGCACAAGGAACCCACCTCATACGCGGCGGCGTGGGGAGCAGGGCTTCGGCCGCCCTCCTAAGCCAGCCCAGAGCCCGGAGAGGAAGCTCTCCGTGATCCAGCGTCAGAGATGAATACAAGCGTTCCCCCTGTACCCATGCTGCTAGGGACAACATCATTACTGGTTAAACGGGTTCAAATCAGCGCTGGCTTCTCTCTGCAGGTGTTACTGTCTTATGCCAGAAAGGAATTTGGTCCTTGCTGTCTCAGTGGTGAGCTGGACAGCTGTTGTACAATCTGGGAAGAGCAGATTAGCAGTATCTCTGCCTAGCCTAAACTGCCACACACTGGTGCGATTTTCTTAGAAACAAACACTCGTTTGCAGGACGTAAAAAGAAACTTAAGTAACCAAATGACTACAGACACAAAATACGATGCCTGCAGCGTGAACAGAGGATCGATCGCTGCTCCTTGTACCTGTTGTGAGGCTACAGGAACGCTGACCTGGCAATCCCTGTACCGACGCTCCACGCACGGTACATCTCTGCTCCGATACACAGCACACACATTGCAGCTGCCCAGGATAAACACGTACATTCAGCCCTAAAAGCCTTTCCAAAGCTGACCTTTAATAGCCCATGAAGCAGTCCCTTTGGCTGTAGTCACAAGAAAGCGCTTTCGGAAGCTTCTATGTCCTTTATTTTCCACCCAAATCCCCCTCCCACCCCTCCCAGAAATCATAAAGCACACAGACTGCAGACTTAAAAAGTGTAACAGGGTCACAACCGCTCTTCCATCCCACCCAGCCCAGCCCAAACCACCAAGGCACGTCAGACTGCCCTCCCGCTAAGACTACCCTTCACCTGACCTTCCTCCCCTCTTCCTCATTTTTAAAGGGTGAAGCCCACACAAACATTTTCCTCCTTAGGAAGCAGCAAGTGCTTTCATCATTGTTTTTGTCCTAATAAAAACAAATTCTAACAAAATGCATCTTAACCGCCACCCTAATGTTTCCATGGGAAATTGTAATCTTCTTTAAACACATTCCCTGATGGGCGTTGCCACCAGTTGGCTTTTGTAGAATTAAGGTCAAATTTTAAACACCTAACCTCTGTCAGGGAGATCCTAAGCCCCTCAATACTAGGTATGCTTTTTTTTTTTTCCTTTTTAAAGAGTTGTTCCAGGTTTGCTTGCCTATGGAAGCCAGAAATCTGCTGGAAGGCTCACTTTGGTGCAATTCCAGCTGCCCGTCAGCTCAAGCCCATCTTCTTTCCAAGCCAACATTATTGCCCTGAATTTTCACACGTGAAGATTTTCAGAAAGAAGAGCAAACAGATAGGTGCAATCCCCAACCTTAGGAGATTAGGACCGTGACCTGCTCTTTCCCACCACTGGAGAAGGGACTGTCCCCTTACAGGGGTCCATATCCACAGTTGCTCAGCCTCTGCTCCTCTTTAGTGCTCTGAATCGGAGACATAGGAAGGCTGAGTCCATCTCCACACTAGCATATCTTCTCCTGCTACTCTGTGCGACTCTGTCTGAATCCGTGACTCATTTGAAGCCAGAAAGTCCACAGCTCTCTCCCAGACCCGCTTCATTTTTTTTCTGCAACAAAAAGAAAATAAATTAGAATCATATCCTCATTGTGCTTTCCTGCTTACAGCAATTGTGGCTGCTATCAAGCCACCACTAGCTGCCTCCTGTTCCCTGTGCAGACAGCAAGGGGATTAAACCAGAATTCTGGTTCAGGCCGGGACATAAAGATGCAGGCTCTGCCTCGGGGAGACGACGAGACCCTCTGTCAGTACCAGTAATTGACGTCTGCCCTAAATTTCGAGCTCAATTCAATTGCAAAGGGACTCAATTAGGAAACTGCCCTCACCCTACTTGCATGCAGAGATCTGGGAGGGCCAGGGAGGGCAAACTGAAGTTCCCTCCAGTTTTGAATCAGTGTCCAGTAATTCTGGGCACCACACACAGAGATCAGTTCAAAGAGCTGAAATTACCACGAGTAGGAAAAGGAGTTTTGTGACTGATAAAGAACGAGAATGTTTAAGACTCTGCAGCACACGTGGCATTCTGTGCTATCAGGAGAATCAAGTAGCTCTATTTAACCAAAACACAAGGAACATTCCTGCAGAGACGGAGCAAGCGGCACGTAAACCAGTGAGGACCAGGCTGCCGCCCCCAGGCCCCACCACCGAAGGAGCAACTATCTCAATCACATTTCCTTTTCTAAAAAGCACCAAGACCAGCCACCTCACATCTCCCTTTCCAAGCTGCCCAACTCAAACCGGTAACTTTGCAGGCAGCAACACACACAACCACTTCGGAAAAGCCTCCCAAAACCTGTTCAGCTCATGGGAAGGTTTGCTCTGAAAAGCACAGCACCTGTCTGGAGAATAATGCACGAAGGCTGAGAAAGAGGATGGCATCCTACAAACATTAGATGAAGGAGAGAAAATCAGATGCTCCATGCCCAAGCAAAACAAAATCCAATTAGTGTTTGATAGAACAATGACAGTACAGCTGTGTGACCGCACAAAATACCAGCCCCAGGACTGTCACATCGCTCTGCAGCAGGTTAAGACACAGCCTGAGTTATGTCAAAATCCTTTATAAACTGAAAGGCCAGGCAGACTCCTGCAGTCCAGCTTCCCGTCAGCCGTCTGCTCGCGGCCCGGTGCCCCATAACTGCACTTTTCAGCTGAGCCGAGTGACACATGCTGCCAGTCCTCCTTAATGACTAAAACTCAGCTCACCTGCTTTGAGGAGGGATGAGGCTGTCCCGAACGTGCAGAATGCCCACATAGGGGTAGCGTTCCAAATTCCGTTCCCATTCCTTATAGTGGTCCTGGACAACAGCTGGAGGGCAGGAGGACAAAACGGTGAGAGACCTCAACATTGCAGAGAGGAGAACAGGGCTACATGCATTTACACAGCTACTGGATTCTACCTATGATCTTCTTCACCATTTCATACATGGCTTGCTCCTCTTCCTCCATCTTCCGCCAGCGATACCTAAGGAAGATCAGGATCCCCCAAAGAGTTATCAGACCTAGAAGAATGAATAGAAAAAAAAAAAAGGAATTCAGTAACTGACAGACATGTACTTGCTGGATCCTAGCAGTTTTATTTCTGACAGTGCCCCTCCCCAGAGGCAGCTTTCATTCCCCAGGCCTGCTTGGAACTGAATCCAAGCAATTCATTTTGTTCACCAGTGCAGCTGCACCCTGCAAAAACCTTGGTACTGACAATGCTGGCAGCAGAAAAGCATGTCTGGATGTCGGAAGAGGCGGTCTGAAGGCCTCATCACGGAGATTCCCCCCCAACCAGCACAGAAACCTCAGCACAACCACAGGCCTTCAATTCTCCAAGTCCCAGAGCTATTTCTTTGCTAGAGGCCTCCCCCACGATAATCACTTAGGAAGACTGTCAAGCTCCACTGCTCCGAAGATAGCTGCTTGATAAGGAAATAAAGCCTGGGGCTCCAGTGCCAGCCTGAAATTCAGGAGATCTATATTGAAGGTTTAGCATTGACAAATTCCACCATTTTGACATAAGCTAACTTTAGCATCTCAGTCTCTGCAATAAACATAACTATCCCCTTTCACCCCCCCCACCTTGTCTGGCTAGATTATAAACTCTTCTAGTCCACATTCATCTCTCGTTATCGCCTCGCTCAGGAAGACCTCTGTCTCAGCTGGGGCATGACAGACTACGCCATTAAAAACCTCTAACACTGAAATGCTACAAGTCATTATTAAAGAGACTAGAAGACTTTGCAGCTTACTGGGAGAAAAGAAAGAAAAAACCAAACCTTTTACGTAGGTTAACATACTTATTTTGTAGACCACAGTAATGGGTACTTGAGGAATACCCAGAGAGCTAATCAGCTCACTGATTTAAAGTAAGTGTTAAGCACTCGCAGCACAAGAGCAGGTCTACAGGTCTCCCTCTGCTGCCACAACAAAGGTTAACTAGAAATTAACTCATCAGCAGATTTATTTCACCTCTGTTAGTAATTTCATATGGCTGGGAGAACACGTGTGCACGCACAAGTTCATCTCTGCCACTAGCAAGGGGAGAAGCTGATTGCTAACACCCACGACTTACTCCAGAAAAACAGGAAGAGGTTCACAATGGCAGTGACCACTGCCCGACGAAAACGACAGCCGAGCCCCATCTGAGGATGGGCCGATTCCAGACAGAACACTTCCTCCACTTTGGTAACTGGTTCCGAAAGGTCTCTGCCTTTCAACCTGATGGGAAGAGGCAGAAAATCTTCACTGAAGAGAGCAGACACTCCAACTGCAGTCTTTAATCAAGACAGGGAGAACAAACAGACTGCGGATGCAATAACTCGTTCTGTACGCTACACAGAAAACACACCAACATCCTTGCAGCTCCTCTTTCCAGAACATTTTGGGACTGGCTGCTTAGCAAGGAATGGATATGGCTTTAGAAAAGGCAGCAGGGCTGGAACTCCCACTGGCAAACTGAAGTCTCCCTCCGCAGACTCTTTGACAGCACCTCTCAGCGTGCAGAAGATTAAACTTTAAATTGGATTCCCACCTCCCAGCACAGAGAAATGGAAATGTTTACTGAGTCACTCATCAGCAATTGCAGAGAGAGAAAGCAGTTGAGGGAGACTGCGAATGTCCGTGGAGGTTGCGCTGTTTTCCTCAGCACAGATGAGCATAAACAGTTTAGCTAGAAAAGTGACAACACATCAACTGTATCTGCAACGAGAGACAGACACACCCTCAGAAAGCATTCATGGCAAAATCGATAACACATCCTCCTGCAAAATCATTTCCACACACCTGCTGTGCTACCCGATATGCTTTCACCTCACTTCTTCATACACAGATCTACTGATGCGCTTTCCTTAGCAGATACTCTCAGCCAACAGCATCAAGGAATCCAAGTGAGAGCCATCAGATTGAGAGGAATTGGACTAAAGAGGATTTTATTTTTTTAAGCTACTAATTCATTCTAGGTTTGCAATGAATAACCTATTAGACAAAGACTTTTTCTCAATTTTCTAGAGTACAGCTCACAAACTGCTGACAGCTTGTATTTGGTTACTGGATTCTACAGTAGCTGGAGACACACAGTTGTTTCCCACCCCCTTGTCTTATTTACAATCCAAATTCCATGAAGATATTTAAAATATGCAGCAGAATCACCCAATGCAGAGCTCATTTTCAGTTCTGCCTCTCAGACTAGCACCTAGGAAAAATAATCTCATGTAGCATTTGCTAAAAATGCCACCCGCAGGATTTTAAGCATGCTGAACACTCATTCTGCACGCTATGCAGACTTCATGAAAGTGGATCCATTCGGCGAACAGCCGGCAGAGTTGCTAACTATGAAAATTTAAAAAATGGGAATATATTGTATCACACGGCTCCTGACATGAACAGTGCTGCTGTATAAAAATATGAATTTGAAAACTCTAGATCCCAGCCCACCTACAAATCCAAATCTGCCACTAAGGAGACGATGTCCTGTCCTGGGAATTTGCCACACGCCAATAATCAAAGCAGTAGACGCTTTCTGATCCGTAGATCACAGCAGCAGCAGCAGCAATTTTTTAGAGAAAAATCAAGCAGTGGGAATTCATACAAGCTATGCCCACCAACTCCAGCGTTACTACTGTTACAATTCATTTAATCAGAGATGCATTTAGCAACGTTAAAATGCAAACAAATGTTAGACTTCAGAGTTAGCACAGACTGGAGGCAGCCCACATTTCCCGGAGGAAGATAATGATGCCTGCGGACTCTGGATAACAGTCTTTCATTAGGTTATACCCTGGATGTTGTATTTTTTTACCTGAAAAAAAAAAAAAAGTATTTCTGCTATTTCTCACCTACTAAAGTGACTGCTAGCTGAGAAACCCAAGAGAAAAAAGCCCCACCGATGGCCAGCCGGCACCCTACGTTCATTTTAACACGTACTGTGTGTTCTGCCAGAAAGATAACTGATACTAAAGAAGAGATACCATTCAGCAATCTATTCTCCTCTCCTCCTCATCGGGACTTGCTCCAAAGGATCTCAGAATATGGGTGATGTTACCTACAGTGCTTTGCTGTCCAATAAATCCTTTGGTCAAAGGATGCAGCTCCACATGATACCGAAGTTCTGTCTACAGTAACAGTACTGGATAAAAGTTATCTTGGGAAAGGTGACTATATGGGCAAGTTTAAGAAGTGTGCTGTAGCCGCAGGATCACGAGAGGACACCAGGACCACCACTCCTAAACCTCACAGGAAGGACAACCCAACTGGTGATGGCCATAATCAGCCCCGGCCACAGATTTATGCCTCATCTGCAAGGCAGCGCATTCATGAACGCAATGTCCCCCAGGGCAAAGGCTGGGAAACAGACTCCGAAGGAATGAGCTCAGTTGCCAATTTGTGTTGCAGAGCTGTACTTTTCGTTTGGAAGCTTGCCCAGCAAGCGCTGACAAAGCCAATCCCAGATTATCTTCTGAAATCTAATGAGGGACGGGAGCTTTTAGGGCCCACCATGGAGGATGTCAAATTACGTATCAGCCAAGACCAAGAAAGGTAACTTTGATACAGTGGGCTTCCACTTACCATATTCCTAAATCCTTGTTACTGTTTAGTATCCAGTGCAAGGCAGCTTCAAACTTCTGTGGGGAACTACCAGTGATATTCTGTTCAGAAGAATCCATAAGCAGATTAGTTCCCCACTCATTTAAAATACTGAATAACATTATTTCATTACAGTACTAGGAAAATTCCTTCTACATGGTCTGTCCTTATGTTAATGCTAATCATAATTCTGCAAGCTGGAGGAAGGAGAACTGAACCTGAAGCTCCGTCTGGACTAAAGTCTTCTGGCTAGGGTAGATGATGCATGAAGCACTCTGTAAAATACCACTATCCCAGACTGTTAAGACTAACCACTAAATACAACATAATCTTACTGACAGTTTACCACGAAAGAAATGGAACGCTACATCAAAGCAGTCTGTCTTCTGACACTTTGGGGTATAGAAAAATCCTTCTTCTGCCCAGCCCTCAATCCAGAGAAATGTCTGGCTTCGGAAGACTGATGACTATGGTGAAACAACAAACCATTAAGTTAGATTTACAGGGGCTGAATCAGAGATGTAGGAGAAGATTATTTTCCAAAGAACTGCTGAGAACAGGACTGGCCAAAGGGGAAGACAGAGATATGGGAAAGAATCAAAACAGGATGTGGAAGTAAAACAGATGGTGAATTACTTTAGTATCCATTATTTATTGCCTTGTAAGAGACTAAGCACTATGTAATAACAATAGCTGTTCACAGCCTACTCACCACCACGTGATCCTTCGCTTCACTAACCCAAATGCATTTGCTTTTTAGATTCTCAGGGTTTCCGCATTCAAAATTACCTGGGAAAAAAAAAAGTCAAACAGAAATAACCTTTTGAAAAAAAAAGTCCTCGAACAGTTCAGCAATACACTGAACTGTCTGGAAATGCTATCCTTTAAAATCAGCTATAGCTTCGGGCAAAATGATTACAAGGTAAGATTTACACTGTAGGCAGGTAAGATTATGACTATTAATAAAATGCTCAGCCACCGCACACAGGTTGGATAAGGCTAATCAAACCTCACGCTTCAGTGTGTGAGCTACTCAACACAGAATGAAGGGATTAAAAAAAAAATACCATTTCTCCCCCTTGCAGAGTACATAACCACCTCTGTGACCTAACGCCCTGCAGAGGGGCTCCTTCCATTGGGTATCAAAAGACTGCGGTGTCAGAGTTAATGATCAGCACTGAAAATGCTTCTGAGGAGCCTAAATCACAGCTCTGCCTTCCACCCAGGCGCAGAAATGCTGGCGAAGAACTAAACCTTCTAAATTTACCTTCACAAAGTTGACTAAACAATTATTTGCTAAGAGACTATGTAAAATTGGTGGAAGCTTCACAGGTCCTGAACTCTGATTTGAAACGATCTAGAAATGCTGTGAAGCTTAAGTATCTAAAGGATTCAGCACTACTGAGGTCTGAAATCTAGAAAATGGAACTTAAGTGCCCTTACTGGTTATTCTACACCTTGCTGAATAAGTTTTTACTCATCCACTGAATTTTTAGCATCCTTTTCCACCACAAAATACTAGTTATGGACCGGATTTGCTCATACACAGTACAGACTGGCCGAACTACTGTGCTCAGTTAGCTCCTCAGCTAAGAGAGCCTGTCTTACTCTGTACTGGGGGAAAAAAAAAAAAAAAAAAAAAAAAAAAAGAGAAGCACTCACATAATAAGCTGCCACATTTCAGCAGAGAGCTGGCAATTTCTTAAGTCACTTTAACTTTATTTGTAAGAACACACCAGTTTACACTTCCTGGCTCTGAGTGTCCTAAAGACAACTTCAAGATGCTGATAGAAAAGAACCATAAAGCTGAATATCTCTACCTCAAATTCCCAATATATCAAGTGCAAATAAGGACCACTCCACAAGAGCACAGTGATACGAGAGCATTAGCTAAGCACTAGTCAGAATAAAAATAAACACTTTTTTTTCTATTTTTCTATTACCTGACTTTCTCAGAGATCTTCAAGTGGAACTGACTGTTCCAAAAATCCTTCTCTTCAAACTGAGGTTAAAACCATCCAGACAGCTGGGAGAGACGGTTTGCTGAATGCTCATAAGTGTTTTGTAACGACAATTTGAACTTACCAGCTTGTATGGACAGGTAGTTATACAACTCGTGCAGCACGTTCATGATTACGTCCTTCTGTTTAGCTTGACAGAACTGAAAGTCAGAAACAGGTAACAAACATGAACAGACCAGCAGCAACAGGTCAGTGGTCAGACTAGCTAAAAACACCAAAACGAAGTACCAGCAGCAGGGTTTGGCTCAGCCAGGCATCACTAGTTTGAGTTAAACACACCTGCAGCAAAGATCTAGCTCGCTTTTGACTCAGAAATTCCAGCGCATCCTCCGAAAGGGCCACCAGCTCCCCCAGCTCACAGCCCAGTCTGCACCACCAGGCAGCCCCTCAGACCGACCACAGATGGATTCTTTGCCTCCAGAACATCACAGGAGGCTAACCATAGCTCTGAATCCAGTAAGAAATTTTCTCTCTCCTAATAATAACACGTCATGACTAAAAAAAACCAGGGCTGTACATGATGGATTTCAGGGAATTAGCTGGATTACGTCTTGTATTTGTAAAGCTGAACACAGCTCTATTGCAAACCAATATCGCTTCTGTTACAACTGTTAAAGAAATTGATTCACATAATTGAGAATTTAAAATTTTTATCTTTTAGAGTCTCATATACAGTCCTAATTTAATCTGACCCATTAATTCCAACTCATCAAATCACAACTTCTCTGTAAAATGATAGAACTAATAATTTTATTGTGATACCGATATTGGTGCAAGTTATCTAGAATAATTACTCTTCTACGAGAATCCCCTATCCGCAATACTTGAGGATAAACAAATATACGCTTACATCATCCACTCTTTTGTCACAATCCACAGACAGGAGATTAGCTACGAGAGAAAAGGAAAGGGTGAGTTAGCTGGCTGCAAAACAAGACTTTTGATCAAGAAAGTAATTACCTTTTTAAAAGAAGGCTCTACTTTAAAGCCCGGCTCTTCCATTCTCACTCTACACAGTACCTTGCTGTGCAAACAGCATTCAAAGCGCCGCTTTGGTAGGCAGCGCTGAAAGCAAAACAAATGAACGGGGTGCAAATGATGAACCCTGTTCAGCTGGAAAGTTAAAAAAAGTGGGGTCTGAACATTTGAATAGCTCCTTTGAAGCAGATGTTTCACGCTCCCCAACCACCAACACGGATCTTTTACAATCCAGCAATGCCATTTGCTGCATGCCATGGTCACCTGAAATACCACAGGGATAACAGGAATTTAAATCAAGCCTCCTCAAGGCAAAAGCCGAGGATTTATTTTACTTGGAGCTACCAGCTCTGCAGATTCTGGCCTTTGGTTTAACAGCTCCCTCCCACCCCAACAACTGGATATACACCCGCCACCGGTTCACCACACCAGCACTTCCCAGCAATCTTAACTACCTGAGAATTTAAAGTGTTCGCAGCTGTGCTGCAAGATTTCTTGCTTTAAAATTCCATTGGTTTTGAAACAGCTAACAGTCGTAAAGGGAGCATCAGAAATTCACTGACATCGCAGAGTTTTATTGTGACTTTGAGAAAGCAGAAAACAGCTTTCCTAGCCCCTGCAAAGTGCACAAACAGCTCCAGGCACAGCGTTTCAGTTCTCGCACCTTCCCAGCCACACCCCAGCCCTCTTCCTTCAGTTCAAAGCCACGAAATGACAATATTTCCATCTCCTCTAGACGGGAAACTCTGCTTTAAACAGGAAAGCCCCTTTTCATTTCTCATCAAAGCTCTGCCACACTTGAAGTGCCCAAGTACCAATTCAACCGCTGTACTTCTCCCGTGGCCAGGATAAAGGCCACCAAGGGCTGCGCTTTGCAGAGGCTACCGTTAAAAACACACAACGGGCAATTACACAGACATGATGTTACACAACGGACAATCATAAAATACATCCTTGGCCTGGCAGGAACGTCACTCTCCATAAAACCCATGGTTTTGAAGAAGCGAAGGCCAAACTCATTTGAAAAAAAAAGCACACATTTGACTTACTTTCCATGAGTAACAAGGTTTCCCATGAGCAAGGGGAGATGGAAATGGGGACGGGAGAAATGTCAAGTTACGGCAATTAGAATGATAAATGTGATGGCGATGGAAGCAATAAACGGAAAGCAGAAAAGAAAGGTGAAGAATAAAGTTTAAAACCAGGATTAAACCAGTGCACGTACAGTTCTCCTCTCTCCTGTCAAGCCAGCCGGACCCAATCATCTTCACCAGAAGGATGCCCAGGAAAACCATCAGCAGCACAAAGCTGGCGAGGCAAAGGAACTGGGAAAGGTAGTACTCCAGGCCTTTGCCCTTTCCTTCCGTCTGCTGCTTGGGGGCTGACCGCAACAAGTGAGTGCGTGAGGTTACTCCCTGTCCTGCTCTCGACATGTCCCACCAGCTCCCGGAGGACAGCCCCGCATCGCTCGTAGCCCTCCACGGGAACCGCCGCATCAATCCCCCTCCCCGGCTGCCGGGGTTCAGCTCCCTGTCTGCCTCCTTCCGAACGCTGGAGGCCAAGTTCTCTTTCCCTCTCCCAAACTGGTAACTCAAGCCCCCAGATCCCGTCGAGGTGCCCCAGCGGGTCCCCTCGCTTTCCTGCCTCCATGAGCTGTTAGAGGAGAGCCCCTTCCTTTCCCCTGCTGTCTCCCACTGCGCTCGCGAGCTCTGCCCCCCAATTCCTCCTCCTGACGTGCCCCAATAGCTCCCAGACTTCAGACCCCCACTCTCATCGCTGGAAAGGGGTTTGGAACCGAGCCCCCCACTCCTGCCTGTGGAGGTACCCCAGTGAGACGTGGAGCTCAGCCCCCCAACCCCATCCAGGGATGTCCCCGACCCAGCCCTGATGCTGAGCCCCCCACTTCTCCCTGCAGACGTACTCCACTGGGATGTGGAGTCTGACCCCCGAAACCTGTCTAAGGATGGCGTCAACCCAGCGCTGAGCCCCCCACTTCTCGCTATTGAGGTGTCCCACTGCAACGAGGAGCCTGAACCCCGAAACCCATCCAGGGATGGCTCTGACCCGGCGCTGCGCTCCTCGCTTCTCTCTGTAAACGTGCTCCATTGGGACGAGGAGCTCGGCTCCCGAAACCCATCCAGGGACGCCCCCAGCCCAGCACTGAGCCCCCTGCTTCTCTCTGCAGATGGGTCCCACTGCGATGTGGGGCTCAGCCCCCCAGATCTATCCAGGAATGACTTGGACCCTGCCCCAAGCCCCCCACTTCTCTCTATAGACGTGTCCCACTGGGAGGGGGAGCTCAGCCCCCCAAGCCCACCGAGGGATGCCCCCAGCCTGGCCCCAGTCCCCACGCTTCTCTCTGCAGACGCCTCCCACTGCACCGAGGGGCTCAGCCCCCCAAAGCTGTCCCGGGACAGGCCCCCCTCAGCCCTGGAGCCAAGCCCTGAGCCCCGGCCCGGCGGGGACCCCCGGGAGTCCCCCCAGGACACCCCATCGCCCTCCCTAGACGTCCCCCAGCGGGACGCGGGCGATTGCCTCCTTTCCTCCTCTTCCTCATCCTCCTCCTCCTCCTCCTCATCCTCCTCCTCACTGTCGCGGGCGGCTCCGACGGAGCTGAGGTTGAAGCCGGAGCGCTGCCGCGAGGGCGAGGCCTGCTGCGGCCTGGCGGGGGTGCGGGCCGGGCTGGGTGGCGCGGCACGGCCCCTGTGCCGGGCCGCCCCCACCTCGGCCCGCAGGGAGTCCAGCTTCTTCACGTAGACCTTGCGGGTGGTGGCGGTGATGGGCCCCGGCCGGTAACCGAGCGCCATCAGCTCCCTGCGGAGCTCCGCGTCTGTCAGCTCCGCCATGGCCGCGGCGCTGACACCAGGCCCCACCGGAAGTGCTCTGTGAGGAGGGAAGCGCCGCCGCCATCTTGGGAACGGCCCGCCGCAGGTTCTCCTCGGGCGGCCATCTTGGGAAGGGCAAACGCCCCGTTTATGCGGCCTCCCCCGCACGCACGGTCGGCGCCATGTTGATAAGGGAGGCGGTGGAACGGCGCCATATTGAGAAGGTCGAGGGAAAGCTCGGCTTCCCGGCTGCTGCTCCCGCCATCTTGTGAAGGCAGGGTCGCTGGTTCCGCCATGTTGGGGAGGTCAGCGGACCTCTTAAGAGCGGGAACGGTGCTAGGCAGGAGCTCTTGTTTATCTGAGGAAAGGGGCAAAAATGGAGAAAGCGAAGGCAAAAGCAGCCTCGGCATCTAGGGCCAGCCAGTGTCACTGTCCTATCGCTCTGGGGGACCCTGCCCAGGAGCAAGCATGGGAGTTTGAGCACCTCTCACCTTGCCCTGACCAAGCTACACCAATGTTTTGACAGTTTTAAGGACATTTATGAGGGGAAGGAAGTGTCTTTCCCAGCCACCTGCCACCCCACACACGTTTCCCTCATCCCTCTCATCGCTGCCAAGTTACAGTCGTTTAATCGGCACCCATCAAGCAGGCTGGAGCTTTGCCACTGCTTTCTTCAGGATCAGGATCTGGGTCCTCGGGAGATTTTCTGGGGAAGGACGTTCCTTGCATACTTTGCAGCCTAAAAAAGGCAAAACCAAGCATCAACTTGAAAATTTATTTTGGCAAGGCAGTGATGTACAGTAATTGCTTTTTCCTGCTGCTGCCTATAAAGAAAGTAATGAAAGTGGCTGAAATACTGTGACGTAATATCAGAATTTAATTAAAGATAATGAAAAAGTAGTGATGGATGCGTGCAAGCTGTCTGTGCACGTATGATCAACACATGATACCAGAGTGGTGGAAACTTTGTGGTCCCTCAGGAGTGGGAGCTGGTGGGGGCTCCGGGAGAGCCCAGGGTGGACCCCCACCACTTGCTACCATGAGGCTGGAGATGCTAAAATGTGCCTTCATGACACAAGAACTTCTTTAGGGATGCTCCTCCATTCACACTCACTTTACTGTCATGCCCATCTTGTTTAGGGCATCAGGCAAAGCTCGCCTTGCCTTTCCTGATTTATGCAAGGAAGCAGCAACAAGATGCTGAGATTTGTTAATCTGGTTAGCAACAACAAACATACATTTAGTAGAGGCCAGGGAGCCCATTAAAAGAGCATACTCGGTTCCAATGGGAAGTGTGAACGTGCTAAGCCAAGCCTCCCCTGCTCACTAACTGGAAAGCATAACTGACAGCTAATAATTTGAGCAGTGTCTAATGTAAATACAGAATTAGAATATGCTCTTAGTACACAGTTTCTGTAAGCTCACAGCTTTCCATTTGGAGAAGTTCCACCTAGACATGCAGATGCATGCTGGCATCTAAGCCTGAGCTGATACAAGCCCATGAATTAAGTTAACTCCTCTTGCTTTGGATAAAAAGAACAACAGGGGAAAAAAAAGCAAACACCACATCCTTTCAACTTCTTTTGTTTCTGCAGGTCAGGGAAGTTACACCAGGACAGAGTTTGGCCCAGCAGCTTCATTGCATGACCTTCAGAGTAGAGAACACAGGAGTGGTGTTCAAGAACTGGAGGGCTGGGGAAAAGCTGTGATTCCTTTGCAGAAGGGAAGTTGGCAGCACCGATCTGAGCAGAAACAGATGCCTCTTCTTTGTGCAGAGAAATCCATGACCCCTCTCCCTTCCTCCCTAGTGAGACAACCCTTGAGAGCATCCCTACCTTCCCTGGGAGGTACCTGACACCACAGAGAAGGCAGCAGGAGAAGGCAGCCCTCTGTCTCTCAGATGTGACAGAGCCTATATCCCCATGGACAAGCACCTATTTGTTCCCCTTACCCTGCCCGCAGTGCCGATGATGAGGCTGACGGCGGAGTTTCTGCTTTTTGCAGCCCCTTTGTCATCCCCACAGCTCTGGGCAGCAGCAGAGGCTGCTGGGGCAAGCACAGGTCTGCTGATGCTGCAGATGGGCTGTGGTGCTGAGATGCTCAGCTGCGAAAAGCCAGTTTCCCAGCCCACGGTGCATCTCTCTAATATCTTGGCTGTAAATATCCTGAGCTGGATGTGGGAAGATGGGACAGCAAGGAGGGGACAGCCTCCACCTTCCCAGCGAGCCCAGAAACTGCCTTAGGCCTGCTGGCAGTGACTCAGATATCAAACGGGAAGAGCAGGCATGCCATCCTCTGTGTGTCTCCTCTTGAAGTATCAAGACAGGACCGGTGTAAGCAGAGGGGTAGAAATAGATCTGCACCATCTTCACAAGACACCTGAAGAGGGGAGCGTGCAGCACACCAAAAAGCATGAGCAGCAGATGAACCCTTCCACCCCCGACAGAGGGGCTGCTTGAAAAAAAACCTGCCATCCCACCCCCTCATCTTATCCCATGGCATTTGGTCGACAGTCCTGCATATGTCACCAGGGGAAGTGTCAAGACTTACTTGGGAGCCGACTGCGCCAATTTAACACCCTGTCACTCACAGCCGCGGCACAGGTGTGACCCAAGAACACCGCTTCTCATCCTCCCGATCATATGTCATGTCCTCAGCCTGCTGAGCTTCTTATTAGGTTAGAAAGTCAGTACTGCTTTCATTCTTCTCTCTCCTCCTCCTCCTCCTTTCCCTGCCTCTATCCCCAAACTGTTTGCCTGCTCATGCTGCCACAAAACTCTTGTTCAGTTTATGGAGCAGCAAGATATTCCTGCCTGCTTGCAGGCATGGACTTCGGTGCTGCTGGCTGCCAAAGCAGCTTTCCAGGGCACTGTGGATACAGATCTGTCCTGCAACTTGGAGAGCATTTTGCCTTTTAACAAGACATATAGCCCTGACAGTGGAAATCATGCCTGGGAGGATGGTTGAGGTCCATCCATCTCCTTCCAGCAGAAGAATATTTGCTTCTTTCCCACTACTCAAACTCCTGATACAGGAAGGAGTTTAATTCCAAAAGCTGAAGGTCCCCTTGCACTTTGGTGCCTATTTGGGCAGCATGGTTGTTGCTGCAGGACAAGACAGGGGGTTCATACGGTTACTGTCACAAACAGCCATATCTCTCTAAGCCATTGGCACAACTGAAAGCTGGGATAAAAGCAAACCGTTGTTGCTGGAGCTTGTCTGGGTCAAAATGTAAGAACAGAGGGAGATATCTCAGCAAAGTCACATTGGTGGATCTCCTTATGGAAGTCTTCGCAGCATCAGCCCCACCATCACTGTGGTGGGAAATGGTCCAGGAAGCAAATCCAGACAGCTCATGTTCACTTTCTTTTTTTGCCGTCACTGGGCAATGTTCCTTCCTGGATGGCACAGGGCAGCTCTCATCCTGGGAAACCACTGGAGTAAAATAGCTGGGCAAGAGGGGATGGTATGGACACAGCTCTGACCTGCAGTGAAGCTTATGTAGGGATTTTAGGAGCAGTTTGCCCTTCAAGGGGAAACTCTCCTTGTTTTTCCATGGCACGGCAAATTTAAACCTGCGGTAAAGGTTTGGGTCATTCCTTCTGAAAGAGTCAACAGTGACCCCTTCAAAGCAAACAGCCTTGTCTCTGATCTTGCTGGACACTGGTGTAGACATGGTGCAGCTCCTCTGGTAATTTCCATGCCAGATCTCCCATGGATATGACTCCACCGCAGATTGATACGTACTGGCAGAGCTCCTAGCCCAGCGATACAAGCGGTTGCTTTCACTTTCAGCCTACTGGAATGTATTATTTTCTACCTTCTGCCCATTCACACTCATTTATACTGATTTCATAGCTCAACCTGCCTCAGCAATAATCCCTGCGAACTTTGAGTTATGCTGAGCTGATCAGTCCATGGACTAGGAGTGGGCCTTTGAATCAAATGTTAAAGCTGGAATCCACTCCATGCTGGATGGTGCATTATACATTGGGAGATTTCTTTTCTCCTGAGGGATGGCTTGCAGCAGAGAGCATACCAAGGAGAGTGTTGTTCTAGCACAAACACAGCTATTTAAATGAGCCGCAGCGAGAACAGAATTTGTGTTAGGTTGGGAGGATAAAATGGGATTGAAATTGGATATATTCACATACATACCATTGCTCTCATCCATCCTTACTTTACATATGTTGGATTTCCCGCTGCCAATATAGAGGAGCAGCTCTAAAATAAACCAGAGCTATGTAAATGGAGAGTAGTATGTTCAAGTGGAATTGCGATTTCACCTCTAGGTTTGTTTGAGAGGCAGAAGTAAGGCCAGAGCTCTGTGTTGTTTCGCATGCACTGCACTTGCATCGCAGCTATGGGACAGGTGCTCCACATGATGTTATTTAGATTTATATCGCCTGGGTGAGGAAGAGGGGGTTAAGAGCACAGGTAGGAATTGCAGATCAGGGCTGCTTCTTTCTCCCAGCAGCACGGGAGAGACTGCCCTCCCGCGTCCAGAGCAGGGTGGGGATGCCTGGGTCCCCCACCCAACACTCCTCACTCCATGCTGCTGTCGCCAGTTTGGCTGGGCGACCCTGTCAGTACTTGCCTCCCTTTCCCTCACTGCCAAAAGGCAGGGCTAAAACTTATTAGTCCACAAAGATTAATTACTTAGGCTTTGCACTTCTCAGAGGACGGTGATGTTCTCTCGAACTGGAAACCCTCCCTCTCTTCTTTCCCACACTTTCTGCTTGCCATCTGGCTGAGAGGCATGCAGAAAAGAAGACACAAATCCTCCATTTAATTATACTGCGCATTTTATTATCTCACCTCAGATTTTGTTGTTAATCACTCTTACAGATTTTGTTTACATAAGTGGAATCTTTTAGCTTCAGCAAGCTACATCACTTTCTCTTCTGATTCTGCAGATATCAGTCAGCTATAAAGAGAGGAAAGAATAAGTGTCCTTAAATTTGTTATTCAGTCTTTTCTAGCCTTTATATATTGTTTCTTCCTCCTCAGCTCCCCAACTAAAAAGCTGGAAGGCAAAGTGAAATCAGCACAGCCAAAGCAGAATAACAGCTCCCACCGGGACAGAGGGGACCCTCTTGTTTGGGACATTTAAGCCCAGACATGACGAAGGTCCAGAGGTAACACTACTGAGACCCTTTCCACCACCCCTCAAGTCTGCAGGCAGGAATAGCTGCATAGCATACTACCCCTGGATATTGTCTTTTACAATTCCTGTATATTTGTTAGCATTCTGCACCTCAAATTGCAGCTAATTCTAGCTGTAGGTGTTTGTGTTAAGCCCCTGTGCAAGGAGCAAGGTGTCCAGGTCTGACTGCGGGTGCTGAGCTGCCTCGCAGGTGTAGCTTGTGTAATAAGCTCTATTAGAAATTCCACCCTGAATACTGAGGATTTTTTGGGAGGAGGAGTAGGGAAGTGGGAAGCAGTGCCACAGAAAGCTTCTGGAAGTGTTGCAATGGTGCTAACAGTCAATACCAGCTCTAGGGCACAGACAGCACCCTAAGAGACTAAATAACCTTCCTAGAAGAGAAGCGTGTACAGAACGAGTGGGGTATCTGAGGACTCTGTAAAGTGAGCAAACATGACACAAAAGCCCTTCTGAGGAGTATAAATATCTCTGTGACGATGAGCTGGTGAGAGGAGGGAAAGGCAGAATTCAACCTCCTGACAGTACCGTCTGAGGTGTCCTGTAACATCGCTGCTAGCAGTTTCTCCAGGACATCTTGGTATTTTTCCAGCTGCCTTGGGGTGGGCCACATCCCAGCTCTGACAGGAACAGCAAGCTGTGGAGGAAGCCAGAAAAGTCAGAAGGAAAAGCTGAGGGGAGCACAGGGAGGCAGATTGGGTGGCTTTGACCCACTTTGCTCAAGTCAGTGGAGGGTCTAGGGCTGAGTTGAAGGGAAGAGGATGATGCTTATATGGGGAAAACCAACATTTTAAAGTCAATGCAATCTTGTGCTGTTTAGAGTGCCAAAGTTTTCATGCATTGGATCATCTATGGGCTGACTCAGAAACACAGATAAAGGTACCTCCTGGCAACAGAGACTGTAAAGAAGAAAATAATTTCTAAACCTTATAATCCTCCACTATCTCATACTTTGACCCTTCAAGCCATCAGCTTTACTGATCCTGGTGAAGCACCCTGCCTTAGTAAAGACTGAGGATGAGACATCATCCTGCCTCCAGACTGCCTGACTTTGAGCCAGCTGTGGCTCAGATGTACCTGAAGTAAATACAGTTGTTCCGGTCATGGCTGGAGGCACAGGAGGGCTCACGGTTGCAGCGGGGGGCTGTTAGACACTGGGATGTGCCAGTTATTTAATGCTTTGAACTGTGAATCCTTGCTGTTTAAATCCTATTACTGATTGTTGGTGCACCACGTTTGTGAGAGTAGTGGTACATTAACCTGCACCTTGGCCAAATTCCAGCCTAGCTAGTCCCGCTCCCCATCCCGCTCAGTCTCTCCCGCAGTTTGGGGTGGACCTACCCACTCCTTTTGCTGGCTAAGAGCATGGCTGTGCTCACTGCACGGTCAGAGCAAAGAGGTCCCTGTACTCAAGTGGAAAAGCACAATTTTCAGACTTGGCTAACCAGGTAAGCATGCCTTTGAGGGCTTAGACTGGCACTTAAATCCTTAAAATTGGCAATTTTCCGCTCTGTATACAGACTTTGGGGAGTGCAGCTCCATGGCCCCAAATTTATAAAAAGGTCTTGCCAGCGCAGAGGACTGTGAGGTCGGAGCTGACACCGGGCTGCTGATCTGTAGCTGGCTGAAAAAGTGACAAGTTAAACCCAGACCTGAAGCAGAGCTGCAAATTACTGCCTTGCAGTTAGCTGGTGCTCACTGAATGTCACAGACAGACCTTGCGTTGTTTCCATCTTCCAGCCAGGTGGGTCTGAGGGGTGACGAGGCTGTTGAGTGTCCAAGATGATTTACAGGGTGGAGATAAAACCTTTGTCTGATGCAACCTTGCTCAGCTGCCTGGCCAGGCTGGCGGAAATGGGTGGTATTCCTTTATATTGACTGTGAGCTCCCTGATAACACCCTCTGTCTTCTCATGCAGCACCACCTCTGTAGCCAAGCTCTGTGGGCTGGTGCTTGGGCTACCTGTCTCGCTGTGTGTCCTCCTGGGCTCCTTAGAGTCTCATGGATCACCATACCTGGATGGTCTTGACCTTGTTGATGTCTGCACCGGATTGCTCAGAGAAGCCTTCCTCTTCCAGCTGCTGCAGTGAGGTCAGGGATTTCTTCTGTCCTCCTTTGTTCCTCTCCTTTTCCTGCAATTTCACAATAGAGAGTAAACAAGGCAGTGATGCTGGGACGCAGCATCGCGTGGGTACCAAACCCACCTTGCACCATATCAACAGTGTGGTGCTCAGCAGCCAGGAGCCTGTGGAGCTGGCACAAACCCAGAGGGACTGGAGGTCTAACCGCTGCCTGCAGCCGATGTGGCATCCTTCCCCAGGGCCACTGCTCACTGGGAAGGGACCCATCACCTGTGGTTGGCACAGCCTTGGGGACTGTAATTCTGACACGCAGCAGAGGCTGCAGTGTTGGCCGTATGGTTGGTAACAGGATTGCATGTAATGATCTGTAGCAAACATGACACTCCTAGATGACTTCTGTGCAAGACAACACTGTCAGCAGGGTGTGGGAGCCAAGCATACTGACCTTACAGAGCTATTCCACAGCCCTGGTCCTGGTTCTGTTCTGTAGCAGTGACAATGAGGTTTAATAAAGGTCTGTGCAGCCTCATTGCAAATTAAGGGCTCTGTGCAGACCTTACGTATTACCAGCCTTTCTTGCAGGTCTGTAATGTCAGTCCTTTCCCATGTATGGGGCTAAACTTGCCTTCAGGACCCTTCCTTTCTTCCGAGCCCAAACAGCAAAGGTAAAGTTGCTTTAGGATATGCCAGACGTGACAGGATGTGTAAAATGCAGCGAAGGCTGTGCTCAGTGTCAAGCTGACTGCTACGTGCTTGCTTTGGTTTGAATGCATGCTCAGAGGAGGAGAGGCTTTGGAAGACTGATTTCACCCACGTACATCTAGAAGACCCTCAATCACTAGCAGACACATAGCTACAAGGGTTGTGATGTATGAACAATCAATCTGGGGATTGTGCGTGGGTCCCCATAGTCTTCCTCAAGGAGGCTGAAGGATGACTGTACTCCCTGCACAAAGCAATTGCTATCCAGCAAGCAGATAAGATTTTTTCCCCCTGATATCAGTGGGTTCTGTCATGCAGAGGAAGCTCACTTAGGCTGTGTTTAAGGGGAAGATGCAGTCTCTGAGGCTGCCTGCCTGACACCTTTCAACAGTATTAGTTTCACATCAAAAGAAAAAAAACATTCTCCTCTCTGTGCATCCCAGAGGTGACAGCCATCTGGAGGATGTTTAATTATTTGTTACAACAAAAAGACCCATCAGTGTGGTGATGGGAGGCTGCAGTTTCTCTAGAAAAGTTACAGCCACTAGCATGGAGGAAAGAAAAGTGAGATTTACTAGCTGTAGACGATAACTCACACAGGTCTTTTAGTTCTTATGTAAAAGAGTCCAGGCCCTTCCTTTCTAGTCTCACATTTTAAAAATTGTCTCTGCCATTCTCATAGCCCTTAACTTTTGGATGACTGAAGGGCTGCCAGTATCATATCTCCTGGTTGAACAGAAGGGGCAGATAATGGGAATGACAATTGGCAGAGCTTGGGGGATGGAGGAGGAAGAAACACCTTTCCTGGTTTATTCAGGACTCCAGCCTCTGCAGTACATTTCTTGGTGTTACCTGCATTTTTCGGAAGTCACTCTGGGTGAAAAAGGGCACAAAGCCTTCAGTCTGCTCAGCCAACATAGACACCACGTACACCAAGAGCAAACCGGCCACCACCTTCTTTGAAACCATCCTGGGAGTCTGAAGGACACAGGAAAGAAGGTAACAGGGTGACAGTGGAGAGGGCCATTTGACAAGAAATTCCTTTGGGTTTTGATCAGCTGCAATCTAATTTATCCACTATCTAACTAGAGGTGTATTTACTCTTCCAGTTGTTCCTGAGCTGAGAATAGAAGTGTCTTGACTGACAATTCTCCTCTCAAACCTTTTCCTGTAAACAAATTTGTTCTTGAGCAGTATCTCCAGAGACTTCAAGCCCAGCCCTTCAGTACTGTTAAAGACTCCCTCTGTTCTGCAAGCTTTAGCCCTCCAGCTGTACTGGTTTAAGACCCACACGCATCCAGAGAAAAAAACACTTCCATCAATCCCACTGACAGCAAGGGAGACAGAGTGATGCTGTAAGAGAGAAAAACCTTAAGACAACTGTTCTGTTAAATTTTGTTTTCATATTCCTCACCCCTGAAAACCTGCCTTGATGGACCAAATCTTTTAATAAGCCTTACTAGGTCCAGGAGAGCTGGGAAGGGCATTTGCCAGCCTGTCTCCATAAAAACCTAGCATAAAGGGCTTTAAAAACTACCTTCTGAAGTGATTTAACAGCGACTCCACGTCAGAAGAGGACTTACGTAAACATTAAATGTTCTCTTTAAATATTAAAATATTCTATCTGGACAAATTTAATGCAGTCTGGTCCCACAGCTTAACTACTCTACCCGATTGGAGCCTGATCCTTAATTAGTTTCAGAAACCCCTTAGTTTGGACATTATTGAGAAAACATCATTATGTCAATTTTGACCCCTAAATTAGATTTCCCATAAATATCAGCTGGTATTGAACCAAAGGCCAGTGGAAGTTAATGAATATTCCCTTTCCACAGCGCTTGCCAGCCACATCCCTCCGCTGCGTGCCAGGCCAGGGGAGGGCTGATGGCGAGCGAAGGCGGCTGTAGCCCCTCTCCTCTCCCGTGGGCAGCAGCAGTGCCACCTCCCCCCTGTCCACCCACGCTGGGTCATCCAAGCTCTTGGCTGTACTGTTTGCTGCAGTGATCAAAAGGGGATTTCTCAAGCTCTCCCCTTATAATACAAGGTGTTGCTATGCATATGTGCTGATAACACTGTGTTATCTCAGTAGCATCAATCTTTTGTGCCTTTTCCTTTATTCTATCACCACAATAAAATACTGCCATGTACAAAGAAATAAACCCAGTCACCTCCTTCATCTTTTATTGACTATCCCCTTTGTGAATTGATTCTCTCCTCCTTCCCCCGGAGAAACACCTCCACACATTACTTCAGTCAAAAATTGTCTTTTCTGAATGTCCCTCCCTTATTTTGTAAGCAGGACATGTCTTTCAGACCTGAGATCTCTAGCTCAGTGCCTCTCCAGGCAGATATGTACTTTGTTGTTAGTGAATTTGCTTCCCAGCTACAAAGAGAATGCGCAAAGCAGGAGGATCCCAGCACAAAGTACGGCGGTCGCATGGGGCTGGGTGCAGCAATGCCCAGCTCTGCTTCTGCCTGCATAAAGTGGGGTGAAATGCCAATTTGGGGGCAGCAGGGGTGAACATCCACCTGGTACTGGCATGAGCAGAGTGACAAGACAGTTCGTTTCTCTACTAAGCTGTCTTCCAAAAAAGTAAAATCGTTATTGTCAATAGGAACTGTCTGTGACTCATTTTCTGTCTGTTCAAAGCAGCTCCCTGAGCATACAGGGCACCCAGGGCTCCCCGTGCCTCTGCGGCACGCTTCGGTGGCTGCTGGGCGCTCAAGACAAGCAGAGAGGCAGGAGCTGATGTAATCAATGCTCTTTGATGGGGGATGAGCAGAAAGCACCTTTCCCCTTGTTTAAGCATCGATTTTGTTCCTTCTTTCTTGTCAGATCTCTCCCTGCTGAAGCCAACACGTGCTGGTAACACCAAGACCTATGAAGTGCCTACCCAACCAAGCTTACAAACGGGAGCAGAGACCAAGCACCTACCTGGTGAGCGCTGCCGCGGGATGCTGGAGGTCAGACCTCTCCTTGCTCCTGCTCACGCCTGAATGCTCCTGCTGGCTTCTCACCCTTTATTTATGCGTAAGGCACCGGTGCGCAATCACCTGCACGGGTGGCCCACACTTCCAGCATTGCTGACGAACCTGGTGTGCATGGAAACATGTTTGCCGGACAGTTAACATCGTTATCTGCGTTGCATTTTTAAGAGTTTCTTGTTTCCAGGAAGATCCCCTGTCCTCCCTCACCAGGCTCTGTCTTTAGGCTGGCAGCTGTTCCTGGTGGGTGCCACAGCTGGACAGGGGACCTTTGCCTCGGTTTTCCCTTCTATAAGGTGCAGAGATTCCTCTTTCCCAGCTTGTCTATTTAGTTCATGAGCTCTCCGGGATGAAGCATTTCTGATGCGAGTGTACCAGCAGTAAAATGATGCCTGTGTCTTGATTTTATTTCTACTGTAATATGGACAAATGACAATAATAACAATGATGCCACAAAATAAGCATAACACTGAATGACATTTGACCCACCAGCATTACGAAAATCATAGATTTGAGGTAATAAGTCTCCTGGCAAGATCTAGAGCTAAATATTAAAATAATAAATAAAACTATACATGCTAAATCTATCACCAAAGGCTTTATAAACTGAGCAGACAGGTGGGGAGATATCAAAGCAGTATGGGGATTTATCTGTCCATTTTGAGTCTCCATGTAGTCCGTTTTACCATCCTGAGCATCTCCGAGTCCTGGCCACAGGGATCCCCTTCAGGGATACAAAACTGTGCACTGACATCTCTCTCCAGACAAATGAGGTACAGAAAGAGCAAGTGACTCGCGTAAGATCTCATCTTTGGTATCCCAAGACCATCAGACAGGCACTGACGCTGGAGGGTTTGGGATCAGGCCAGAAACGTCCTGGTGCTTCTCACAGACGGCTGACTACGTGAGAGGAAACCTGAGAGCAACGAGGTAAGATGAAAGAGGAAAAAATGAGTGGGGGAAACGATGAAATCCTCCTGCATCAAATGGCTTTATGAGGTGTTGTGGCATGGGTGTGCAGCGGCATTCCTTCCTGGCTGGTTGAAAACCAAGCACTGACAGTATTTGCTGGAGACAAGGGGAACGGAGCTATTGCCAAAGCCCGTAAAATGACTTTTCTCACCTAGCTCCGGTCAATACGATGTGTACACACCGCACTGCACGTTGGTCCTCACAAGGGACTTGCTGCTGTCACTACAGTCAATAACATTCGATTTGGGCCAAACCCCTCCTTAAAAAATGTGGCAGTCACTAAGCTACTTCCCAGATCCCTGTGCATTTACTGCAGCTTATCACCAGGCAATGAAGTGGTCCCAGCTATAAAACTTCCAGAGAGGTCAACATAGTTTTTCTCCCTGGGACCACGTGCATGTGTGTTGATGGAAAGGACATTACATTACAGGTTATCTTTCTCTCCCTCCCCCCCTCCCTTTGCTAAAGAATTTGCACAAAGCCCATTTGACTCTGCTTCTCATTTCAAATTACTTTTCCAGTATTTTTTTGCATGGTTATGATGGATGCAGCTGACGAGTCAGCAGATGGTGTGGGGAAGTGACAAATTAATTACCAAGAAAGGTCACTCTTTCAAAAGACTAAACTTTCCCATGTCTTGTCCCCTTTTACCTCCAAAATGTGGCTGGCTGGCAGGTTTCCCATCCATCTGCGATGAAGCTTTCTGCGTTGGAGAGGACAATCTTTAAAATGAAAAGGGAAGATGAAAATTAATCATATCTGTATTAGCTGGATGCTGTCTGCCAGGTTCCCCTCTTAATTACACAAGGGTGCTCAAAAAGGAAAGGAAACAGAGAGCTGAAAATAAGGGACCTGACTCCATGACTTCTTAAGCACCAGAGCGGGTGAGAGCAACAGGCCCCTTTTTGCTCCAGGTTTGCCTAGTCCATAAAAGCAGCTTTTGGCATGTCCCCATTGCCAATGCGAAATAAGGATAAATTAAAATAAAAATCACAGCCAGAAATCTCACTCCTTAGTGTTATAATGCAAAAAAAATCTCCCCCACTGCAGTCTCTGTAACAATTTCCAATCTGCAGGCCCCCTGAAAATCTCCTTGTTTTATGAAGCGAAATTGCAGCCGAGGTTAGAAGCTTAACAAAAATACGATGTACAAAATGGAGTTCCTTGCAGCTCTGCTCATACCTAAAGTCAAATGTTCGCCATAATTGGGAGTAATTTCAACAGGAAATTGGCAGTAGTAGTAAAGTCCGTTAAGCCATGCATCACTTGCAATGTCAAGGAATCAAGGGAAAATGAGCTCCCTGTGCCAGCGACACTGAGCATTTGTCTCCATGTCCTGTACTTTTCCCTCCAAGTCGCTCTGCACTCGGGGTATTTTGGCAAGCGAGTCGCATATAAAAACAGGAGATAGGAGCCAACACGAGTCTGAAAGCTGAATTTCAGCCCTAAGCTAACGAAGCGGGCGGAGAGCTTGAAGAACTGAAATCCTGCACTGCCACTCTGCCTGGCTCTTGGTCAGGCATTGGGGTGTTCCCCAGCAAAGCTGGGAATTTGGGGGTGAATGTCAGAGCTGTAGCACCAGCCCTGATGGCCACTGCAGGCCAAATCACCCTTTCTTTCCCCATATCCAACAACCTCCATGGATGGGGCTGGCACATGGGAGATGGGAGGATACGGCTTTGTGCACGTCCACTTTGTTCTCACAGCCCCACCAGAACCATAGCGGCCATCAGGCTGGAAAAAAATGTGTCCTCCAGCCCCAGCTCTCCTTCCTGATGCTCACAAGAATATCCATCTCACCTCGTTCACAGTGAATAATTTTTGCTTGGTGTCAGAGGAATCAAAAACCTGGCACATGCTCTGCTGAATTAAACGTCTCCAGTCACACAGCTGAAGTCCACGTAAGGAGTTCATTTTAGGCTCCCTGCTTTGGAAGCAGGAGCAGGAAGCTCTTTCTCGCAGCCCAGGCACCATCCTCCAGCTGCTGTCTCCGCATGGATGCATTACAGATTTAGCAGGCGCTGCCGTCTGTGGCTGCTGAACGCTCCTAATGAATAAAGCACCAGTGGCAAATTTTAATGCGGTTTTCAAAATATTAACGCTAGATAAATATTTGAAGAATCACAGGCTTAAAACACATGTTAATTTGCAGCATAAATATTTTAAGGGCTCAGACTTCCCCCGGCCGTCCTCACGCTTGCCTGGTGCCCACTTCAATTTCTCCCCACTGCTCGGCGGCATAATTCACGGCAGCGCAGCCGGGCGAGAATCAATAGCAAGGATTAAACTCCCGCTGACTCCCCAAAACAGTTCACCCTCCTGGTTCTAGCAGCAAATAATGATCTCTTAGATTAACGGGGAATTTGTCTCACGTTGTTTCTGTCTCCTCCCACTCTGCCAGGTTCCTACAGCCAACCCAGAGACCTGAGGCTCTTCTCGCCGACGGCAGCGAGCTGTGGAGAAGGTGGAAGTTGGACACGGGGAAGGAGGTGAAGATTTGGCTGTGTAGTAGAGAGTAGGGAGCATCCCACCGCTCACCTTTCAGAGGCTCCGATCTCAGTTTTACCTGCAAACGCAATGCTCTGTAGCTCTTCAGCACCAACATCTCCAGGAGATCCCAGATGGAGCAGCATCTTTGCAGACCCATCTCCAGTGGGATCATGAGGATTTGTATCCTCAGCAACTTCTTGAGCTCCTCTGGGTCTGCAAGACACTTGCAAGAGTTTCCCATAAGATTTTAAACCCTGACAAATCCGTGCTAAAGCCAAAGCCCCTCTGGAAACCAGGCCTGAGGTGACCTAGAGTGGACACCTTGAAACTGGGGACCCCTGGAAATTCTGCCTGTTGCCTCAGTTTCTCCATGCAAGGATGGAAAGACAAATGGAAGAGGAAAGCATGTTTCTGGCCATAGCCTGGATGGATTTAGCTTCTCTGCCAGTGGTGGAGACAGGCACTGGCCAAAATGTGTTATCCCAGAACAATAGTCTTCCATCGGAATTAAAAAGAATAAATAAAATCCTTTTTTTTTTGTATAAAACCAATTTCCGTGTTTATAAAAACTTTCCTGTCTCTCAAAAAAGGAAAAAAAATAAGCAAGAGAGAAGTATTTCCTTGCTTTGTTTTTCTTCATTTTTGTTCACTCCTTTGCCATTCTCTCCCCAATCTGGAACAAGTGAAGAGAGAAAGGAGAGGAGGTGAGAAAAGAAGATGGGATGCATCTCATCTGTTTCCATTTTGGTTTTCAAATCCAAACCACCGGTTTTTCACTTGAAGCCCCAGGAGTATTTTTAGGAATGATAGGAAAATGCAGTTTCATGCGCAGTGAGGGGCTGCGGCTGGCTCGTCCCTCGCGGACGGCTGCTCTCCCTTGGCACCCGGGATGCTGCGGGCGCAGGGCTTGGCTGGCAGTGACCCAGGGCCAGGAGAGGTGGTGGGACACCCTGACTGCGTCTGATAATCCAAGTCCTGGGCTGAGACAGGGAAATCATTCAGCATTTTAGAAAAGGAACTCCCTACCCCACTGCCAGGGAATATTTATTATATTTGATGAAAGAGCAATTTAGCCTTTACACACACCAGGTGCCCACTGACCTTTTATTTTCTGATTACCTCCCTTTTACCCCCATGCTGCTCCCGTATCAAATGACAATAGATCAGGTGAAGCATAGCAAGATAAAACGCTACGACGTCGAGAAGTGCATTAAATCGCAGGGCCGCTTACACTGTCAAATCAGCGGGAGGATGATGTATGATATTCTTGCTCACACATGGGATGCAAAATTCAGTCCCGTGGTCACTGTTGCGGATGAAGTTTGCTGGTGAGCCCCGTCTCACAGCAGAAGGCAGCAATCGTTTTGCTGAGAAGGGGAGGTAGGAACAATCAGGATCCAACCTCCAGCATTTGCAGTTGTTTTCCATGGAGATTATCCATCCCTGGGAGAACTGCAGCATGAAAAGACATTGCTCTGCTCAGTGCTACCAGCTCCCGAGAGATTTCCTGATACGGTGGACTGGATTATGCTGGATGCCCAGGATTTATCAGTGCTTTCAGTGGAGAGTTGCTCTTCTCATTCCAGAAGCCTCAGCAGTTAATAGTCATTTATCTGCAACAGGGGAGAAAAGTTTGCTGTTGCTTTATCTCCTTTCAGGCTTTCAAGGCACCAATTCATTCTGCAAGGCAACAAGGAAACAGGGTCAGGTGCCTTCAGGGCGAAAAAGAGACAGCACACATGGCAAGCCACGTGCTCACTGGTGAGTGTTCCTCGTGGAAGAAACCTGGTGATCAGTGAAACACAGTGGCACATCCATCCCAGCTGGGACACGGGGCCAGGAAAACCGAATGGAAAACTCGGACAACAGCAGAAAGATCTGCAGACATCTGTGGGCCTGTGCAGGCAAATCCGATTCCAGCGCAGGGCTCAAGTTTGATAAAATGCCCGTTTAATCCGTGGATATTTTGGCTTAGGTGATGAATAGCAACCTCAGCAAAAGCATCTTGACCACAAAGGCTTTAGAGAGCTAAACAGGAAAGACTGGGAATTAAGGAGAATAAATATTAATGAAAGGAGTGGAAAAATCAATCATTTTTCCAGACAATCCTGCCATAGCTTGGATCATCTGTGCGGAGCCATTGCATTCACCTCTTGTGCCACAGAACCACGAGCTCGGGGAGTTCGTGCAGAGATGCAACTGTGGCCTGAGTGATGCAGAGAGGCTGGAGGGAGCACGCGTAGCACAAGAAAAGGAAAAAGGGGCAGCAAACGGGAAGGGAACGGGAACTGCGAAAGGAAAGGCTCGTTGTACCAATGCGGGATTCAACGTGCGGTAGGAATCAGTGCAAACCCCTCCACTGGTTTCGGTGGCTGCAGGTCGAGCCCCAGGCACCGGGCTTGGCACAGCCCAGAGCCAGCATCGTTACGTAAAGGGATGGGGAGAAGCCCCGAGTGGGCTGGATGGAAGAAATGAATCCAATTACAGGATGAAGGGCAAAGGGAGAGAAAGGACATGTTTGGCCTGGAGCAAATCCCTGGAAGGCTTTAAAGCAGGGACAGCAAGAAGAGGACAAAAACGAACAGCAGTGCGGGATACCCAGCCACCACCAAGAGAAACAGATGCGTCAAAATGGGGCAAAAGGCAGGGGATGGAGCTCTTCAGCTGGCTGGGAGTGTGGCCAGGGCCATACTGTGAGGGATTCTCCCCGAGAGACCCAAAGCACTGCCGGGACATGGCTGTTCTGGGAGCTGGAATACCAGGCTGACTGTTTGCGGTCCCATAGGGACATTGGAACAAGGAGCCAGCCCAGCTGGAAAGCAGAAAACAAACAAGCAAACCCCACATTTCCTCTGTACTGCTTCCCAAAAGATTATAAACCAGCTGGCCATGTCACAGCAGGCTCCAGGCTTCCACAGAGAAAACCAAGGGCTCTGCACTAGAAATAGAAAAAAAAAAATTGACCCAGTTATGACAAAACGAAACAGCATGTATAAAGCATCGCTGCAGCAGGCTACGAACATCCACAATAAGGCCCTCAGGAATAACAGGGTTCAACTTCAAATGAGGTTTACAAATTAAAAATAAAAGAGCTGGATTATTTCTGTTTGCCTAAGCCCCCTTTTCTGGCCGCCCAGCCATTCTCAAAGCCGGGCCACGGCAGGCAGGCGCTGCTGGACGCTGCAAACCAAGGTGGTGATGCTGTGCTCTTGCATCCCTCTGGAATTAAATGAAAGCCTGTCTTCTGCCTCTCTGACTTTGCAGGTGAGCACCTGCCACTACTTGGGCAAAGCAGAGCCTGGAGAGAAGAGCTGGACATAGATCCCTGGCTCCCAGCTCTCCCTCTTAACTCCAGCCTAACACCTACCTGGCTTAAATAGCCCATAAAACAGAACAAAATCTGTCAAGGATTTGACTGCAGTTTGCAAGACAGGGGAGTCTCGCAGGAGCAGACAGCATTTTCTCACTTGCATCGGCCATCGCCCTCGTCAGAGGATGGCTTGCTCCCTTGCACAGCTGCTAACACGCAGAGAAATGTGCTTGCGCTGCTTGGGTTTGCTGGCTGCTCATCCCATGGTGCTGCGTGGCCGGTGAGACTGTCTTGCAAACCTACCTCCTCTGCCACAGCCCCGGTTTATCACTTCGTTAAGAGTGTTGACAGCACCACACGGAGTGGTGCAGGTTCACAGCTGAGCCAGGATTGCTCAGCTCCTTGGCAAGGAAACGACAGGTCCCAAAGACTTTCTGTCTCTCCAAGGAAATCCTATAGTGCTTGCAGGGGTGTTACCTGGATCAGCAGCAGGAGGAAAAGCCTGGGAGGTGACAGGGACCCGCTTGCTTGCGAATACCGTGCACACGAGGTAAGGTTGGCAGTATTGAAGCTCTCCCCGCTTCCCAGCTGCCTTCTGGCTCTGGTGCATCCACCCTCTGCGAGGCTGTGCTGATCGGGAGAGCCTGGAGAAGGAGCTGTGGTGGGCAACCTGCATGGAAAACTGTAGCTGAGGTTCCTCCTGCCCAAAGCCAAAGTTTGAGAGTTGTGAGCAAGGCAGGAGACAGGCTTCTGTGCACCCTTATCTTTTGGGAAGTAATCAAGGGCATGGTACAAAGAACCTCCCTCTGCACCACCAGATCCTTGTCTTGGATGGATGCGACCGTGCAAGCCCAGAGGAGCAGCAGGCAGCCGGCCCCGGCATCATGGCACGGCTGCATCCTGGGAGCCACCAGCCATGGCCCAGTTAATCCCTGCCGGGGGAGGAACGGCCCACCAAACCAAATTGTAAATACATCTGCGTCCTCCTTCTCCCTGCCACACATTTAAATCTATTTGATCCACTCTAATGGATTGATCTACAAGTTTGTGCACACACATCCTGCTTTGGACGGGGCGGCTGGCAGCGCCTCACCCATCACGACCTGTCAGCTCCGCTCAGCCTCACCTCCGCCAGGAATGAATCCAATTACAGGATAAAGGGTTTTCTTCCCCTCCATATGGTCTCTATAACACGCTGGCTTTAGCTTTCTTTAACCCCTTTCCTGGCGAGGGAGCTGTCAAGCCCGGCGTAAGCGGCTCAGCACAGCGGCCACGCGTGGTTGCTATCTGATATGGGGGAACCAGGTCTTCCCAGGGCAGCCCGGGGCACTGGGAGGCACTGCAATATTTACACCTTCCTCCCTTTTCTCCTGCCCACCAGGGAGGAACAAGCCCCTCCAGAAGGGAGATTCAAAGCAGCACGTTACAAAGCCAGCGAAAAGCACAAAAGTGAGCTTGGCACCATTTTGCATTCAGAGTTGGTGCTCGTGGCCAAGATTCAAGGTCCTGTGCGTTAGTCCATCACCAGAATTTAAGCACAGATGTTTGCTTCATGACTGATTTCTACTGCTTTTGCATTTCTCTACAAGTCATTCTCTATCTGCCCTTGGGCAAGTTGCTCCTGCGCCTTTGCCCAAGCAGCGGCGAAGAGCCTTGCGCAGGGATGGAGAGAAGGCACCGCAAAGGGCTCCCAGCTGCCACCGCTCCAGGAAACCCATTTCCCCCGGCACATCGGCGTGGTTTGCTCTGCTTGTCGCTGGAGCCCTGTGAACCAACCGTATCAGCTCAGTGCGAGTTAGTTATTTGATTATAATTATCATTTCTTGCTTTACATGGGACATGAAAGCCCAGAGCAGCTCAGGGCTCCGTCACGCAATGTGCTGACAAACAATGAATAAGAGACAATCTCATCTCAAAGAGCTTAGCAAAGCAGAAAAAACCTGCAAGGAGGAAGAAAACCCTTCCTTTTCTTAAGGACAAACATAAAGCAAGCAAGCCTCTCCTCTCACATTAAAGGGGGCCTGAATTTTGCCATCGCCTTCTTTGTCATGGAGTCAGCACAGAGAACAATTGAGAGCTCTCTGGGAGGCAGCCTGTAAAGTTTCCCTGCTAAGAGACACCAAATTAAAGCCATCACTTTCCATTTCTGTGACAGAGACACAGAGGGAACCGAGGTTGCATTCAGGACACGTCCTGGAGGAACCAGCTATCCTCCCCGCTATCGCTTTCTTCTGCCGAGTTTATTCGAGGCCTTCGGCATTGCTCCGGCTGGCACTGACCTGCCGAGAGCTCTAAATCCACCACCCCCCTGTTAGCGTGGCAGAGGCGACCCAGGCTTACCTGCTCTGTACTCGGCTCCCAAAAAGGGCGAGGTCCCAGTCCAGATCTAACTGAAGGTCAGGTGAAAGCCCTCTTGGTCTAGTCATTGGCAATCCCCTGTACGAAAGGTTTCTGGGTACCACGCGTGAAGCCCAACCTGCACCGCAGCTTAGCTGAAAGGGGGAGTGGAGAGGGTTTGCACTGATCAAGGGAAAAAAAAAAAAAAAAATCTCTGCAAAAAGTACTGCTCATCCTTCCCCCCAGCACCTCACAGACTGTGTCATTTCACATCTTCTCCCCATAGCTGGGCTTCATTTGTACAACTCCGCTCTTTAGGAGAAGACAGGACACCGCAAAGATGTGGCAGAAAGTCTCACAGAGATAGGAGGTGAAAATTACTTCCTGGGAGATGAAAATTAAATTTCCCGTGAGATAACCATGCATACAAAACGTTGGAGAAGCACCAGAGCTTTCAGATGCTGCTGGCACTGACAGCAAGGTCCAAGTCTTTTGAAGGCGAGATCTTTTAGCTGAAAAGAGTTGCTTTCTACCGTGGAAGTTGGGAGGGACGCACTGGAATTGAGATGCGCATCTGTACGTGTCTATGTGTATCAGCTTTCCCCTCAGTGAAGAGCTTGTGGACAGCCTAGAAAAGACCTAGACTGGGAATTCCACGACTGGCGGTTTCACAGGACACGCAGTGAGATACCGCTGAGAGGCACAGACATCGCATGGGGAGTCCTTGTGCCAGGGCACTTGAGGCTGATGTGACCCACTTAACTTTTGCCATGTCCTAATTCTGCTCCTCTTGGACCCGTGCAGGCGGATCAGCCAGTCAGCAATTAGGACATCATTCATCCCACCCGCACCCCTTGGCCTTCCGCTCCTGCCCTCTAGCTCTGAGACACTTCACTCTTGCAGAAGACCTCATTCATCCAGCAAGACAGCATTGACTTTTTCCATCCACCTCGTCTTGGCGGAGGGCAGCTGTGGGAAAGAGGCTAGAAGCTTACTGCATTAACAGATCAGGGCCATTAACGCCACCAGATGTCAGAGATTAATGGAAGAGCTTGGCTAAGGCGCCTTAGGTAGGTCTCCTGGAGAAGGAGCACCCATGACCCAGAAGGAAGAAATGGGGAAAGAGCTTGGGTGGGATGGAGCATTGGTGCTCTGAGTTGGCATCGATCCTGCTGAAAAGGGTTTCACGGTCTTGTGTGTGCTTGGATGGGGATCTTGCACCTTGAACTGAGTGCTAGGAGACTGGGAGAAGGTTCTTTTCATCCTGCTTGCCCTCCCAGTGTGGTTACCAGCTGGTGCTGGTCTCTGCAGGGAATTTCGAGCATCAGCAAGGCTTTCCCTTCCCTCCCCAGGGGTGCTCAGGCACTGGTTCTCCAGCATGCAGTGGTACTTTGTCAGGCTGGTTTTAAAGCTGTGGCTAAGGACTCTTCCTAAACCCCACCAATCCTTACAAAGCTGCAACCCAGACTGGAGTCTCACTTGCTGGCACAGGGAGAAGGCTCAGGTGGGAAACTCTCACCAGCAGCTTTCCGGAAGCCAGAGAGCCCCAGGGCTGGCTGCATCACATCCATCCCTGCCGGGTGGTGTACTCCCTCCTGTCCTGCCAGAAATCCTTGGAGGATTAGCTGGATAACATATATCCTTCAGCCCAGGGAGGAGGCGAGGCAGAGGGGAACATTCACAGCCCTTTGCACTCCAGCACAACCAGGGTACATCACGCAAGAGTCTTGCCCCCACAATGTTCACCAAGATCGCAGCCTCTGGGGTGGGAAGTGGTTTCCCCCCGCAACCTTTGCACAGTTCTGTGCACAGAGGTGGCCTTGGCCGTGTCAGCAGAGCTCAGTTTTGCTCTGCAACAGACACATGTCCGTACCAGGTAGCACCCACATTGAACTGAAGCACAAAGCCAGAGCCGAGCTCATGGCTCAGACCCACGCCCACGGCTCAGTCCCGCAGAGGTCAGTCCAGTCTTCCCCCAGCAAGCTCCCCAAGGTCAGTGGGACAGAGCTGGGGACTACCCAGTCCCCAAACTCTCCCACTTCAGCTGCCCAGGGACACCCCAAAGGCAGTGACCCACCACGGACCCATTTCCCCATCAGTCGACCAAAGCAGCCGCTTCCCAACTCACCACTGCTCCTCCTACCTCTGCCCTCTTCCAAAGGGCTCCCCACCCCATCTCTTCCTCCTCCCAACTCCTTAAATAATATTAAACACTTAATGGCAATTAATACTCTTTAATGCAGGTTTTGGGGCCAACTGGCTGCTTAGAGCGCGCTTAAACCATCAGCCCCTCTCAATCCCGTTGCCCTTGTCATACAAAGTTAGCCGAGCCCCTAATCCGGCCTCCCCCCGCGCTCCCTCAAGGAGGCCGAAGGGTATAAAACCTCCCCTGGCACGCGGGCACCGCCAGCCCCCGACGCGGAGCAGGGGCAGCACCACCACCCCTCGTCCCCTCGGGATTTGCTGTTGTTCTTATTCATTCATTCTTTAGATTGTGAGGAGAATCCTTTAGTTGAGTATTCTTCCACATTGGAGGGTGGGGCTATTTTTTTTTTTTTAAATTGATGTTGAAGCAAAATTAATTACAAAACCAGGGTACTTGATTTTTTTTTTTTTTTTTAAAGCCCTTAAAAGCAAAGCAGCTGCCGTAACATTGGCAGGATGAATGGGACAGAAGGTATCAATTTTTACGTGCCTATGTCCAACAAGACAGGGGTGGTGCGAAGCCCCTTCGAGTACCCCCAGTATTACCTAGCTGAGCCCTGGAAATACCGCGTCGTGTGTTGCTACATCTTCTTCCTCATCTCCACCGGTTTGCCCATCAACCTCCTCACCCTCTTGGTCACCTTCAAACACAAGAAGCTCCGGCAGCCACTCAACTACATCTTGGTCAACTTGGCGGTGGCTGACCTCTTCATGGCTTGTTTTGGCTTCACGGTCACCTTCTACACTGCCTGGAATGGCTACTTCATCTTCGGACCCATCGGCTGTGCCATCGAGGGCTTCTTCGCCACGCTGGGAGGTAAGGGTTGTGGGGTGGGAGCTCGGGTCTTGCTTCTTCAGGGCTTTAGGAGCCCAATTCCACCCCTTCATCATGCTATTGTGATGGCTGCGATGCGTGCAGCATCCCTCCCATGCATAAAGCCATCTCGCACGCCGCTGCGGTGTCACAGCTCATTGCACGGGGCAGAGCTCGCCATGCAAGGTGCGCTGCATCCCTGTAGCTTAGTGCTGGGGATAAAAAGAGATTTATGCAAGTTTGATCTTGATGCCAGGAAGCGCCCATCTCACCACTAGTATGGCAGCTGCACGGAAATGAATTCCAGGAAGGGATCCGTGCTTGCAGGATCAGGCCTGGGGTCACCTGGCCACACTGCCCAGCGTGCATGCAGGGGGTCTCACACCAAAGTTGCATGGCTAGCAGAGACCTGCTGGGGATGACCACATCATGTCCTTGAATCAACGTCAAGCACCTTTGCCAAAGCCTTTTCCCAAGAAAAGGTGAAACATTTGGGACAGTTTCAGGGAGGGAAGAGACATCCCACGGGAGAGGGACCTCGCAGAAGGGATATGGGCATGGAGAAGGAGAAGGTCAAGACTGGGAGAGCAGTCACAGCTTATCTAGGGGCAAAAGGAAGATGTGGCAGCTCTTAAGCAGAAGAGAAGAGCAGCAGCATGGAAGGGAAGGACTCAGGTCTGCGCAGAGCTAGGGAAACCAGGCCCAGGCTTTGCTCAGCTCTGTCCTAGTTGCACCCAATTTGGGTGCCCTTGGGAGCGTCTTTATTTCATTTCTCAGGGACATGAGAGCCGCTAACGCTTCGCCCTGAAGAAAGCCTCCATGCAAAACAGGGAAAATTCATTTGGCACCCCGTGCCCACGCAGCCAGCCGGGCCCACACGACACCTCGTGATGGATCTGACAACTGCTAATCCTTGCTGTAGAGATCCATAACCACCGCAAGGACTTCACTTTTTTTTTCCCCCCTAAATGGGGCAATTTCCCGCAATGAGGCTGATCTGAAAACAAACAAACAAAAAGATGGATATTCTGCCAGGCAAAAGCAAAGCTAAATGTCCTGATCCAAGCCAAGGACTAAGGAAGGGCTTGGTCTTGGGGTCAGAAGATCATACGGACCTGCACCATCTCTGACCAAGTGAGCCTGTGGGCTTCTGGGCAGCATGATTTGCCCTTCCAATGTCTGTATCCTGTAAAGAACACAGAGGCTCCTGCTCAGAGGGAAGGAAGTTTGATGGGAAGCAGCCACTGCGAGCAGCAGGTCTCCAGCGAATCCTAGCACAGGGTGTAGTTATCAGCAGATTATCACAGCTGGGGGCATTAGCAGGCTTACAGCACCGACTAAACGCTCCCAATCCCCTGAAGTTTAATTATCCCTTATAAATACATGTGCACGCATGCCCACCCACACAGCCTCCCCCCGCCCACCTCCCCCTGAGCCGGCACTGGCAGAAGACTCATGAAATACACATTTAAAGGCATCCACGAGTTTGGATGCATCTGGCGTCTTTGCCGGAAATTGTGCTTCCGCGCGCTCAGGTGGAATCCACCCCCTTGATTTTTAAATTATGAAAAGCCCGTAATGATCCCCTCCTCCATCACCAACATCCCGCTGCAGCACAGACGCTCCCCTCCGCTCCCAGACCTTTTGCAGGAGATTCCCAGCTATTCAACAGGATGCCAGTTATCCCTTGCAGATCCCCAACGCTTTGGTCCCCTCTGCTCTTCGTCGCAACCACAAGATCATGAAGGGAAGATCAAAGGCCCATTGGAGCTCTTACTACCACCACACTCTCTTTCTTTCCCTCCTGCAGGCCAAGTCGCCCTGTGGTCCCTGGTCGTCTTGGCCATAGAGCGCTACATCGTTGTCTGCAAACCCATGGGAAACTTCCGCTTCTCCGCCACCCACGCCATGATGGGCATCTCTTTTACCTGGGTAATGGCCTTATCCTGTGCCGCTCCACCCCTCTTTGGCTGGTCCAGGTGAGTCAAAGGATGCTCAGCGGCAGCCCCAGTTGCTGTGCAAACACCTCGGTGGGACAGGAGATGCACTGATGGCTCCAACGTGAAACTTCTCAGGCTCCCTGTGAGAGAGGCAATGGGGCAAATCAGAACAGAAACGGGGCCTCAGCTGGTTAGAGGGCACCAAACCATCGTGAGGCTGACAAAGGCAGCCACAGGCTCAGCATCTCCAGATGCAGTAGCTCTCCATCCTCCCTTTATGCTCTGCAGAGAAAGAGGGACTTGAGTGGGCATGGCTCATCCCACTCACGCTGCGAAGAGCCCGTTTCTCTCTGCAGACCGTAAAGAGCATTTGGACAACCAGGCCAGCAGGCAATGCTGCTCTGGAGAGGCAAACCTGGCCTCGCTGACGTGCTGCCGCCCCAGCATTGCTCCTGGGAGCCCTGCGGCACCTTTCCCAGCCCCACTCAAGCCACCAGCCCATCTGTCCTGCTCCTGGCACCGCAGCACATTTCCGCTTCCTCCAACAATAAGAGGCAACGCTGGCTGCTCGCACCACAAGCTGCTTGCTAGGCTCCAGCGAGCCTGTCCTCCGGGCAGCCAAAGCCCACGTCTGGCTCTTGCATGCGCCCACATCCCCGGCCAGGAGCCGATGCAGCAGCCAAAGGCCAGCCGGGGCCTACGGGAGGAGCTGAGGAGGTGGAGGGGATTCCTCTAATACTGCAGCTCTGGCCCCTGCTGACTCCTCCTCGCAGAGCTGCCCTGCGGGGTCATAGCAAGCCTGTGCCATCCCTTCGGGCACATGCAGGAGGTAGCTGTGGGGCAGCAAAGTCCCTTCACCTGCAATGAAGCACAGGCAGATGCTCCTCTCCAGCCTTAGATTGGGATCCCTGCCCAGGCAGCCAGTCCTTGGCTTCTGAGCAGACCTGGGCTGCATCTCTTGGAGCCAGGGCCCCTCCAGACATGGGCTGTGCATCCCTCCACCCCATGCAGTGGCAGGGACAAAGCCATCGGGAGCTTGGACCGTTCAAGCCAGACACTCTTGTACCCACTCAGCATCCCTCCATCCACAGAGGGATAGCAGGTGGCTCCTGGCAGGCAAGTGCTCAGCCACGTAGGAAGGAAATAAACAGCCCGTTCCCCGTGGGAGGGAGCGAGTGTCACAACAAAACGATGCTACATGGCCCAAGCGCGACACATCAGCGCAACTTGCTGCTGGCCCCGAGCGAACCACGTGCTGCAGAGCCAGCGAGGCCGGGTGCACGGGGTGCAGAGGAAAAGCCAGGGAGAAGCTCACCTAAAAAACACATGGCACTCTTCAAGCATCCCCCATCCTTGGGGAACTTGGTCCCCAGGGAGGGTCCTGGTGAAGATCCTAACCTTTCTCACTGGCAGGTACATACCGGAGGGGATGCAGTGTTCCTGTGGCCCCGACTACTACACCCACAATCCCGACTACCACAACGAGTCCTACGTCCTCTACATGTTCATCATCCACTTCCTCATCCCAGTCGTGGTCATTTTCTTCTCCTACGGGCGCCTCATTTGCAAAGTCCGAGAGGTAACGCTGGGAGGGGATGAGCGGGGCCAGGGTAGGCAGTTTGGGCAGGAGAGGGGAGGTGGTTGGGGGTGGAGGGCTGTGGGGTGCCCCTCACCACCCCCCTGCCCCGCAGGCAGCTGCCCAGCAGCAGGAGTCAGCCACAACCCAGAAGGCGGAGAAGGAGGTGACACGGATGGTGATCCTCATGGTGCTGGGGTTTATGCTGGCCTGGACACCCTACGCTGTGGTGGCATTCTGGATCTTCACCAACAAGGGAGCAGACTTCACCGCCACGCTCATGTCAGTGCCTGCCTTCTTCTCCAAGAGCTCCTCCCTCTACAACCCCATCATCTACGTCCTCATGAACAAACAGGTGAGATGCCCCGTGCCATGCAAGGTAAGGCCCTGCCCTTGGCTTACCAGCACGTGTGGTGTCACCGCAGCCACCTTGCTCCTCATAAGCAATTGCGTCTCAGCCTGGGGGGAGCAGCAAGCTCGGGGGCTGTCGGGGGCTCTCAGTACGGCAGCACATCTCCCCCAGTGCCATCGTTCTCCATTTCTCTCCCCTCCTCAGTTCCGTAATTGCATGATCACCACAATCTGCTGTGGCAAGAACCCCTTTGGGGATGAAGAAGTCTCCTCCGCCGTATCCCAGAGCAAGACTGAGGTCTCCTCCATCTCCTCCAGCCAAGTATCACCTGCATAGACCATGGACAGTTTGAACTGGGGCGACCCGCCGAGCTCGGGGACCGAGGCAGACACCTGCGCACCCACGGTCTCATTTCACGCTCCCTTGCGCACCGACACCCTCCCTTGCGCGAGAAGTTAGCTGTGCACGTCCTGCCGTAGCTTGCCCCCCGCTCCCACATGCAGACCCCCGGCCCCGGGCACGCTCGCTGGGGCACCCACGGCTGCAAACATGGCACGCTGGGCTCTTCCACATGGACACAGCCCCTTGCAGGGGAACCCAGATCCCTTCTCCAGCTCCCAGGAGCTGCCCAGATTTTGAGGACTGTCTGTGCGTCCCCTGTTTTGCTCACATCGTGTTAAAACAGCAACGGCCAGTGGGAAAACCCAAACTGCAAGATTTTCCTCCTTGCCGCCCTGAAACGCGCTGCCTGCTAGCATCCCCGTTCCCGGTGCTCGAAGGAGCGTGGCAGAAGCGTTCAGCCCTCATTTGCAAAAATGAAATGTACAGACAAAGCACCATTTAAAAAAAAAAAAACCCAGAAGCACAAACCCATGGCTGGAGGGGTCCCGGCTGCCCCTCGCCGGGGCTGGCCAGAGCTGCGCGCCCTGCTCCCGGCACAGCCGATGGAAATCAATACCCGTGGTCTCTATCAATCAATATAACAAACGGAGCTGTGCGCGGGCTGTACTTCCAGCTCAACTCCCTCTATTCTCAAGACAACGCTGTAGATATATTTATTTATTTTTTTTTGTCTTGGAACCTGTAAATATTTGCTCACACAGTTTGAAGTCTCTATCTTTCTCAGCCCTTTCCTTCCTCCTCCTCTCAACTCCAAGGCAGGGAAACAGTCTTTCTCCTCTGCTTCTGCCAGCTGGACACGCACGGCCAACCTTGGAGGGTGGGACCGGGACCCGAGCACTTTCCTGTACATATTTTATAAATAAATATCGTATCAGCACAAGGACTTCTACGGTCAAGGAGTAGGGATTAAAAAATAAACAGAAGCAGCACCGAGAAAAATAGTGATGCTCGGTCCTTCTCCTTTCTCCTGGGCTGCGTTAAGATGCTGATGTCCAGCTGAAAAAAAAAATGCGATGCTGCCGTTGGAGACGCAAGCCTGAGCTGCCTCAGAAACCACGGGACAGGGGACCGGTGGGTTGGAGCAGCCTAGATCCCACGGGAGAGCAGTGACCATCCCCGGCAAGGGGACGGCCCCGTGGGCTGAAGCACCAAAGGGGTTTTGGGGCAGGGAGAGACACAGGCAGGGCACAGGGCAGCCAGTGCCACCGCCTGTACTGTGGCCCTCGCTGCCCAGCCCACCACCAGGCACTATTTGGCCTTTAATATTAAAGCATCCCTCAAGTAGCCTTAAATAAAGCCTCAGCGGAGAGCTTTTTGCAGAGTTCAAGTTCCCCTCCCTGCGGGGCCCTTCGAGTCAGCGTCGTTAAGGAATTGGCAGAGTCAGGGAAAAATTGCTCCCTCTGTCAGGGAATTTGTTACCGAGCCGGCTGCAGAGCAATCCCGAGTGCATCCGCTGCCAGGGCTCTCTCCCTCCTCCACCACCCTCCCCGTTTGGCACACACGCGCCCCCTTCTCAGGCATTTTCCTCATTTTTTGGTCCAAAGTAACCAAAAAGGGTGGGGAAATGCAAGGCTCATCCCTAGGATGGGGATGCAGGAACAGAAACCACCTTTTGCTCCATCCCACCAGCGCAGCCATGCCCTGGGGATGGAGGGGAGGGTACCACCCCCAGCCGCAGCTCTCCGGGCACCCTCCTGCCTCTGCACCCATCCGAATTGGGGGTTCCTGCCCAGGACCCGATGCCGAGGTCACCGCAGGAGCAGGTCTCAGCATCGCTCCTGCACCGACAGCTACAGGCTGCTCTCCCAGGGTCTCAGGAGCCTCTTTTCCTTCCCCTACACAGCAACGAGCCCATTTCCTTCTGTTCTTGGGAGGAGAAGCAGAGGAGCGGAGGCACCGGGGCTTTTTATATCGAGGCGCGTGCGAAGGAGGCCTCCTCACCGTTGCTTTCCCCACCCCCCAGACTTTTGAGGGCCATATATTACAGGAACGCCGCCCTCCACAACCGCACGCCCTGAGCAGAGCAAGGTGCCTGCCTGCAAATCCCCCTCCACTTTTTTTTTTTCTTTTTTTAAGTGCTGAAGGCTGGCATGCAGTGATGCTGGGAGAATTCACAAGGATGCAGCAGACCCTGGGAGTGGGATACCAGCAGCCCAGGACCCTTAAGAGGGAGCTCCGGAGAGCCCGGGACCACTTTGGCTGAGGCCTCGCAGCTGAATTTCCCACGGGCACAAGAGGGATGGAGCGGATCGCTCTGTCCCCACGGCTCGCTGGGCAGCGGCAGATGCCACCAGTGATGCCCACACCGATGCCTCCAGGCTGTCCCCACCTGCGCTCACCAGATGTGTCACCGCCCGCGACGCCGCAGCGGATGAGCACCTGTTGCAAAGCCAGGAGAGGTCACGCAGCCCCGGGGATGCTTTGCAGAGGGAATTACCTCCAGCAGAATAATTTTACTTCCTTGGAGCATCCGCCTTGCTGCAAGGAGCCTTCCCAAGGTGGATGTTGCCCAGACAGGCTGTGCGCATGAGGGATCCTGAGCGCAGCCGGCCAGCGATGCTCTGAGGTGCGGGCAGCTTGAAGTCACCCGCGGTGCAAAGGAGGAGCGGCTTAATTTGGGGTCCAGCCTGCAGATGGGAATAAAAAGATAAACCCATCCCCAGACAGCAGCCCCTCTCTATCTGAAGCAGCAGCAACTGATGCTGATGCTCACCTCTCCTTAAACAAATCCCTGCCAAAAAAAAAAAAAAAAAAAGAAAGTATTTGAGTTTCTCCAAAACCGTAGGGGAAGGAGAGGAGCGCAGCAGCCAGGCAACCTGCAACCAAAGGCTGAAACCTCACCTGGGCCTCACTGATCCAACCTTTCAGGAGCAGAACGCATCTCAAAGGGGTTTTTCTTTTTTGTCCCCTCCTCCTTGTTTTGAATGCTGGTTTCTGTAGGTGTGAAACCTTAATTCTCTTGCAACCGCCCTCCAGGCCACGCTCCCCTCGTTTTTCAAATCCAGGGGCTTTCAGAGATGTTCTTTATCGATCCGGCACTTATTTATATGCAAACAATAGGCAAAGATGATTAGCTCCGTTATTAAATTTAGAGAGCTGACAAAAGCAATCAGAAGATATATCACTTCATAGGAGAGTAAAAGGGAAGCAGCAGGAGCCCGGATTTCTGCCCCAGTGTTTCAGATCTATGTCCGTATCTATGTATTATTTACTGCTCAGATGGCAGCTGAATCAAGCGATACGATTGTGCGCTTTGCCAACATGGATTTATCACTAATTGATTTCGCAACAGCTCATCCAATCTCAGTTCCAAAGGCTTTTGTCTGGGCGGCATGGAGGGCAACTGTCCCATCCAGGGAAACCCAGGGTTGAGGGGCTGCAGCCAAACTGGGGAGCAGGATGGGCGCAGGGAAGAGCTCCAGCTCGGTCCCACTGTCTGCCAGCCACTCGCCACCCTCCGCATGAGGAAGTCACGCCCAGCCTCTTTCCTCTTCCAAAGCTGCCCAGGGCTTGGATCTCGTGGAAATGGAGCCGGCTGAGGAGCAGTGTGGGACTCAGGCTGTTCCCATCCCGGGGAGCCGGTGGCACACGTCACTCCTCCCTCTCTGCTGGGACCGTGGCATGCTGTCACCACTGCTGGCACAAGTGAGTCAATATTTCCCGGGATTTGGAAAGGTGGACAAATGGGAACCTGATTTCAAGATTCCTTAACTCATTTTCACACAGTTAAGCTTTAATCCATCTTCATTACGCTTCCTTTTCACTAAAGCTCCTCTTGTTACAGGGACAAGACACGCCGTGACAATTACCCGTCCTTTGAAATTGGATGAACTTCACACGCAGATCAGATCTGGGCACAGCAGACCAGTTTGGCATATCTATGAAATAATCCCATGGTTAAAGGGTGGCTGCTGCCCCGGGACATTGAGGAGCCCTTGACCAACCCACACCTTTCCCATACGGGAAATCCCCACATGCGCAAGCCCTAAGGAACTGGGAGATTCCCAAACCCAGCCCCAAGGTCCCACCTTTGGAGAAAAAAAAAAAATCTTTCAGGAGTTTTCTTTCCACTTTTCCATAAATACATTGATGTTTTCAGGCACTGCTTGCTTGTCGTCAGCAAGGATCATTTCAGCATCACTCGTTCAGAGCAGGTACCGTCACCTTCTCCAGCACTGCTGCCACCCAAATTCACATGCAATTGAGGGACACAGCCAGACTCAGCCAGGAAACAGAGACAGCTGGAAATTCAGGCCCAAAGAGCATTTCAGTGTCTAACTCTCATCCCCGCTGCAGCTGGGATTGCTCCTCCTTACCCCAGTATTGCCGTCATCTCTTTTAGGAAAACTGCAGTAATTGGCTCGATTCATTTAAAATCAGTTATCGTTTCTGCAAGTGGCAGTCAGGAGAAGCAGCTTGTAGTTAATAACATCCCTAATTTGGAGGCATCCATGGGGATGAGGAGGGAAGAGCTCAGCAAGGGGCTGGGTTTGGTCCTTGCCCCGCGGTGGCTGCCCGAGACCCCTCACAGACCCCAATCCTGAGCCGGGCACGGGCTGCGAGGTTTGAGAGAGGGTCCTGGGCTGGTGCCATCCCACACAACTCTCATCCTGATCCCCTTCAGGCTGGGACATGGCTCTCTTGGGTTTCTCCCAGGACACATTCATCACGTCTGAGCGGAGAAGCTGCAGCCGGGATGCCGGAGGGCCTGGCTCTGTTTGTCTCTGCCAGAGGAAAAGCATCTCCTTGTCCAGCCACGCCAGCAGCTCTGGAAACAACACAAGATTAAAAAAACTCCCCCCTTCCCTCCGTGCCATCACACTCACAAGGCTGGGGGATCCAAATCCCACCCTGGCCCCTCTCTGAGGTGCACTGACCCCAGCACCGCAGGGAGAAGCTGCCCCAGAGGGGAAAAGCCATTGGGAGAGGCCAATATTTTCCCCACACATCACAGCCCCGACAGCCTTTCCCCCACCAACCCAAACCCAGAGAGACCCCGGCGGCGTCCGCACCCCTGGGAGGGTACGCAAGCACCCGCCGTCGCGCCGCTTTCCAGCACGGCCGTTCCCAGCCCGTGCCAAGGCTCTCCCAATCCATCACCCGTGTCACGTTAGCACCGATAAAAAGATTCAAACAGCAATTCCTTACTTTTATGAACAAATGGCCCTGGATGGATGATTCAGGCAGCATTCAATTCGCAGCAAGAAAAGTGTCAGCAAAAACGCAGCCTCTTTCGTGTAGGTGGATAACTGCAAATAAAAGTAGGGAATTATTAGCACTTAATACTTGGTGGGTTTTTTACTCTCTAGTGCTCTTCTCTGGTAGATGGCAGGTGCTTCAGAGAAACCGACAGGCACGGGGAGCCGTGCGAAGGGGGGACGTGCAGATTGCGGCGATGGCTCTGGACCCATCCTGCTGCCAGGGCTCTCCTCCCCCAGCCCAGCCCCTCCAGGGCCCCTTTCCCCCCCCACCTTCTCCTCGCCCCATCCATCCCCTCCCATTCACAGCTCTCCATTACCATCACGGGAGCCTGGGGTCCCCCCAGCCCCACCATGGCACCAGCCCGTGGGGGTCCAGGGAAGTTCCCCTTGAACCCAGGGCTGCGAACAGCCACGGAGAGACAGGTGCCAGCCTCCTCCAGACTCTTATTTCTCCTTCATCAAGACCGCCTCTATTTTTCTTGTTCATCAGACTGACAAATGGGCAGAAAACAGACTTCTGGCTATTTCCTGCGCGAGCTGCCCACTCCTCCTCTCCCCTTGGCGATGACTGAGAGCTGAAGGAGCAGGAACAGCATATAAATTTCCTCCCTCCTTTAATAAATACCTCTATTACCTAGCGCTTTCTCCGGCTGGCTGCTGCAGGCTCCTGGCTCGCTTGGCGGCTTGCTGCCTGCCAGGCAGACGTGATTAACCAAAATCCTCATTTCTACAGGGAACGAGCATCAGGATCGAGCCAGGCAGGCTGCAAAGGGCTGGGGGCGGTGCAGGAGGGGAGAAACCTCCTTCTCTGGGGTCTGCCTGCAGCTTTGCATCACCAAATGGATTCATTTTTTAGGGAAGGTGGGGTTGGGGCTTGTCTCACTGCGTGGCACATCACATCCTCTCTTAGGATGCTCTGCCCCAGTCCTGAGGAAGAGGAGGGTTCCCATCCCCCAGGATTTTGGTGCTGTGGTTGCAGCGGGGCTTGTCCTTGGGGTGGGAGCCTGAGATTTAATGCAGGATGGGAATAAGGAAAAATGATCCTTAAAATCTCCCTGAGACAGCGCCAGGGGGGAGCGGGAGGGTTTGACGGCAGAGGGAAAGCCATCACAGGAGTGATTTGCACCGGGGTCAGCAGCAAAAACCATCCCCCAAGGCAGCTTCTCTCTGCTCCGAGCAGAAGTGGTGCAGGTGGCTTCTGCCGGAAAAAAAAAAGCTGATGGTGGAGAAAGTCGTGATGTATCTGGAAAGGTGAAACGCCCACCTGCCACCCCTTCTGAGGGCTTCTCCTTAGGGAGAAATGGGGGGAGCCAAGGAAAAAGGTGTTGTGGAAGTGGGGGCTGCAAATGGACACCCCACACGCAGGCAGAGGGAACATGGAGAGCCCGTGCCAGCACGGCCAGCATGGCAGGGGACGGTGTTTTGGTAGCACCACAGCCAAGCAGCCTCCTCCTGCAAACCCAGGGTGCTCCCAGGCCCGTGCATCTCCCTTCTGCCGGGGGCACAGGGCAGGAGGGGAGGGATGCCCCCCACTCACCGCCGCAACGCAATCCACAGCGTTCAGGCAACATAAAGCATACAGAGAGAGCTGTAAAAACACAGAAGCCACGTGAAAGCTCAGGGCACAGGGCAAGCTGTGCGATTTCCAGATGATGGGAATGTCCCCGCAGCAGTGAACCCCACGGGCGTCACTCGGCTTCTGTGCAGCTCCGCAGGCGCCGCTGCATCCCCGCTGCCTGGAGCTCCCCGCCCGGGACGTGGCTGAGCGGCTCGACAGCTTGTTTACCGCACGGCCCTGCCCAGAGGCGACTCCTAAACACGGTTCACTCCATATGATGCTGCAAAGAGACATCACAGCGCCAGGATTCGTCCCCTGCCTCGCTGAACAGGTTTTCCACACACGCGTGACCGGGGCGGCTGCCGCAGCGCACATCCGAAAAAATCCCGTGTGAAACCAAACGCACCGCCGTGCTGAGACCGCCCGAATCCCCATCCTCAGCCCAGGTGGAAGACAACTGGTAAAAGCCATCAGCTTCTCCCAGGCTCCCCCTCTGCATCGGGCGCATCCTCTGAGCTTTACGCGGTCCCGCCATCCCATCTCCCACCCACCAGCACCAGTGCCCCATTCCCCGCGGCACGACGCTCTCGGCCGCCTTCACCCTCGCAACCGGATTGACGGCTGTGCTTTGCAAAGCCTGAAAAAACAAAACAAACAAAAAATATCTTAAAAAGAGTACTAGGGAGTGGCAGCCACCTGATTTCCTCCTCATAGCCAGTGCTTGGCGTGTCTCCTCCGTTCCCTGGAGTCTGTTTAACTTCTAAATTTAACAAGCTCCTAAACAAGTAATAGCAGCAAGTGGCAGCACCCGGCTCCCAACCTGCCGGTGGCATTTCAGGGGCCAGGCCGCCATCAGCACAAGCCACAGGAAATTTCTCAAACGTCGTTTTGATTTATGGCTCCAGTTAATTCTCCAGGAGGCCTGCGAGGTGCCCCAAGTGCACGAAACCTCCGAGGGATAAATAATTTAACAGGTGGTTAAATATTCCTTAAGGTCTGGAGAACATCAGCGGGAGCACAGATTTCAGGGGATAACAAAAAACTGCAAACGGAGCTCAGAAAGAGGGGGGATGGCCCAAACTAGGCGCAGCAGTAGAGCCAGAGGCTCGAGCAAAGCCGTGTCGTGGTTCAGATGATGCTGAGATGTTGGCCAGCCCCAAAATGTGACTGGCATGGCCTGGAGCTGCTGGAGGCCAAGCTGGAAGGACGCAAGACATTGGCAGCAGATGCTTGATGAAATGGGATGTCAAGAGGATGTTCTCCTCCCCGTGAAATCTCCCAAGGCACGGAGGTCAGAGGCACCCGCACCCTGTGCCAGTGCGGAGCGAGCAACCTTTGGGCTGATGGCCGGAGAACGACCGCGGTGCAAGAGCCACTGCTGATGGAAGCAGAGGAATGGAGAGGAGAAACCAAAGCGCTCCCCCTGCAAAACTCCCAGCACCGTTTCAGTCTCGGCTCCGGGTGTTTCGGGACTCCCGAAGCAGCGGGGCAGCCCTGAGCCCCATCTCGGCCCATGGCAGTGTCCCCACAGCAGCATCCCCACAGCCCCCGGGCCAGCTGCAGGGAGCCCGGGAGAGGTAGATGGCAGCAAAGCCTATTTCTTGCGGCAGCAGGGATGCGGCAGCCGAGTCCCCACTCGGATGCCACCCACTCATAGGGGCCACCGCACCGAGCAGGGATTGACAGAGCGCCCAGTCCTTCCCTTGACCCACGCTCTGGGTTTGCCACCACAGCTCTTTTTTTGCCCGGGTTTCTCTCCTTCAGCACGACTCGGAGTTCAGGGTGGATCTGAATTTCTCCCTGGTTGGGGTGTGCCGAGCAAATCAGCCAGGTGTATCTCAAATGCCTCGTGCTCAGCTCCTTGCCTGCCTCTCCTCCCTTTCCTCATCCCTGGAGCAGGGCACCCCTGGGTACCCCCCACAGCAGCGGCCGAGCTGCCACCTTGAATTCAGTTTTAGCGGGGGGGCAGTGCCCATCGTTTCGTAGAACACACAGCGTTTCGCTGCAGACGACCCACCTTGCTCTCCCCTTCGCTGGGAGATGACCGATCCCACTCCAACTGCCCTTCCCTAGCCCTTCGCCAAATTTTTCAGATGCCTGCTGTGGCTTGAACAAACCGAGCAATGCTTTAGGGAACCAGATTTCCCCCAAAATCCCTCCCTGGAGGAGCCTCGTAGGCTCCCTGCCCCCGTGGGTCCCACGCTGATGGGGAAGACGAGCAGGTCCATGGCTTTCTGGGAGGAAAGGAGAGCCCACACTCATTCCCTGCCCCAGAGGGTTTATCATAGCTGCCCCTGATAAATGGATAATGAATAATTCACTGTTGGCTTTCGCTTTATGAAGTATTCATTGCGCTCAAGCTTCCCAAGGTAATTAACTATCCTGCGAGCCCCGCGTAACACAACCCGGTCACAATCCATCTTCAACACTTCATTAGCGGGTCCCCACGCCACTTCAATAGATTAAAGCGGAACAAATACACAAAGAACACTTTCCCCTTCTCTGGGATCCCCCGAGCCCCAGGACACTCAGCCATCACATCCCCAGAGGAGGGCACTTCCACGATGGGAGCTCGCGGGTGGGTGCCAGGATTGGACCCAAAATGAGGGATTTTTTTTCAGCATCACCGCTCCGGACCCAGCCCACATCCAAGGCACAAAGTGGGCTGGCTCCTGCTGCAGGGTTGGACCCCCGCATCAAGTTTTGCCCCACTTTGGGCAGCCCCAGAGAAGCACAAGTCACTTGTGTAGCCGCCACCGCCGGTCTCAGCCTGGGGGGGAGCCCGTCGCAAAGTGACACAGCCAGCGACAAACACGGGCAGGAGTAGGACTCACAGCTTTGATAGATGCGTAAAAATTTCCTCCAGCCTCCGTTGCTGAGTCAGGCTTTCTGTCTTCAATAATTTACAGCAATAAACAGCAAGATAAGAGCAGGCGCGTGTGGGACACAGCGAACCCGGGCGGGATGAGCGATGGCTCTGCCGACAGCCCTGCTCGTGGGGACGGCACCGCACGCCGCATGTAATTAAAACCAAATCTGGAGCCAGGCTCAGCTTGCACCAGAACACTCAACTCCAGCTCCTGATGGCAGAAAGAGCCTTGGCTCAGCAGAAGGCGCAAGTGCCAAACCCCGCTTTTGGGATCTCTACCGAAGTGCCAAACCCCACTTTTGGGATCTCTACCAAAGCCCAAAGAAGAATCTTACCAGCCCCGAGGTCCCTGCACAGCTTCACCAGCTCCTCTCCCTGCAAACCCCCCCATACCCCAACCAGCCCCTTATCAAGGGCAAAGCCCTGGGTGTGGCCTGCCTGCTGCTCATCCCCAAATCGCCCCAGCTGGGACTCATCCCCCTCCCTCACCCCGCTGCCCTCCTGGCTGGGCTTCCCCCGCTCCCTGCCTCCCTGGCCGCTTCACGGCAGCTTTTCCTTGGGATTTTGGAGGCAAGAAGAGCTGCCAGGCTTAGCATCTCCGCTACTGCATATTGCCACTAAAGATGGATATTCCCAGGATCCGGGCCTTGCCCCTTCCATCATTCCTGTCCTGCCTCTCCCAGCACATCCCTGGTGCGGTTGCGATCCGCCTCGTTTTTCCTTGCCGTGTTGGGCACCTAATTAATTGAATTGCTCCCCCGATCCCACCGGTTTCTCCCGGCTGGAATCTCCGTTCCGCTGTGTGCTGCTCTCCTCGGCACATAGACATCCCGGTGATTCCAAAGCTGGATCCTCGCGTCTGACATCAGCTCAGTGGGATCTGATACCCCAAACATGGGGACTGATGCAGCGGTGTCCCCCTCCGTAGGGGCTGAGTTACAGCACTACACCCATTGCTGAGAGCGATGGCAAAAGCCACTGGTATCCCTGAGCTGGAAAACCGGTGGGATTTTATCTAAAAGTAATCAAGTGACTCAATGGAGGGTGTTCTCCATGTTAGGAGAGACAGCCAACGCACCTCGGCCCTTCTCCATCCCTGGAGGGTTTGGGCTGTCCCCAGGGAGCCGCTTCCGCGGCGGATCAAGCGAATATTGCCCTGCGAGGGACAGCGCATGCGATAAATCTGGATCCGTCTATCCTGGCCCCGGGCTCGGCCGTAATACACCTTTCTAGCCCGGGTACACGTGTCCTGTCTTGTTATAAGCGATGTTAAGGAAAAAAATTTAATAAAATGATATTGCAAAGAAAAAGCAGCAGGGCTCGATGGAGACGTCTGCCCAGGCAGCGCAGCCTTGGGTGGAAGGGCTGGGCTGCGCATCCCGGCGGGAATGCGGGATGAAACGAGGCGTGGGGTTATCCCGGTGCCGGAGCCGGGAGGGAGGTGATGGGGCTGCCGCGGCCCCTCAGACAACCGGCTCCTGCGGCGAGCGGGACTGGAGGCAGCGGGAGCCGCACGTCAGGGTTTCCGGGACCCACGGCCGCGGATCGTCCCGGGTGCCGCGATGGGCTGCAGCGTCTGATTTAGGAGGCGGGCAGGGCGCAGTCTGACGAGGTCGGTATTTGCTGTAACGCACTGCATTCGCCAGGCAGAGCCACGGCGTGCAACTGTCACCACACAGCATCAACATCTAGCTCCAGCATTGGCAACGTCAACCCTAATTATTTTCAAGAAATCTTGAGGGCTGTGGGGATAAATCGATATAAATAACGTGTTCATAAACTCTGAGTCGTGTTCCTAACAGCATTATGACTTTAATTCGAGTCTCAGAAACAGGGAGCTTGGGTCAGATGTCCCCCTCCCTTTTTGTTTCACGGGTTAATCTTCGCTGTCTGTTTGTCCTTATCCCCCACATCCCAGGAAGGAGGATGCTGTGGGGTGAAAGAGGGAGAAGAGCTCGCAGATGGGATGGTTTCTTTTTTTTTCAGCAGCAAAAAGAAGACGGCGACCTGCCAGTGCCATCCCAGGCAGGGACCGTGGGCTGGCCATCGGCACGGACGGACGGTGACGGGGATGCCCAGATGGGCTGCAAGGAAGCACGGCCCCCTGCACTCCCAGCCCACCCCTCTGCCCGAACCCCAACCCTCAACCTGCCTGACAGCCACCCAGCTCCGTCCCGTGGCCAAACTCAGGGCCGCAATGCCCTTTTCCCTGCCATCCTCCTCCTCCTCCTCCCCGGGCCGCAGCGACGGGGCTGGCTCGGCTTCCCCACCCGCCGTGCAGATGGCCCGGCATATGGGCAGCCTCCCCTCGCGCTCGCACCTTGGAAGCAGATTCCGTCAGGTTTAAAGAGGAGAAGCTTAATTAAGCCGTTGTGTGTGTACAATTACGTCCTTAATGATCTCCACGTTTCACTTTGGTGTTGTTTCTTCTTTGCGAGAAGTTTGGTAACAATCAGAGGCGACCGTTCCCTGAAGCAGGAGCTTTTCCTTCTCTTGTTTTCTCTTTCTCTCTCCCTCCTGGAGAGAGATTTTTAGATTTTAGGGATTTTTCCTGGGCTGGAGTGAGCTGCAGAAAGAGCCTCGGCCGGGCAAGACCCCGCGAGCCCCGAGCCCTCCTTGCTGGAGAGCCGGGGCCAGGTTTTATCACCCTCAGCTCCGGCTTTGCCACCCAAACCCAAAGCAGGTTTCCAGAAGTGCTGCACACACAAAGTGCAAATCTGGCTGGTAAAAGGCTTGGTTTGGCCAATTTTTATTACTTCACACGTTTGAGCTACAGCAACGCCAACGCTCCAGCTTAGAAGAGTCTGCCCTTACTCCAAACACCCTCGGGTACCAACAGATCCTGCGAGAGCATCCTCAGGGTGATGCTTAATTGCACCCACACCCAGGGACTTGCGTGCAAGGGACAGCCCTGGCTAATTAATTCTTGCAATTACTCCATTCCACCCCATTTCCCAGCTCGGGCCACCTCTCCCTCCCACAGCCGGGCAGGCGGCGTCCCCGGGGACGTCCCGGCGTCCCCTCGCTGCCGGGCAGGGTTTAGGGCTGCCTGCAGGGATGGGGGACAGGAGGCAGCAAAAGCCACTTCCTTAATTTGTGGCGGTGCTTTTATTTTATGTGAGGAGCACTGAAGAGCCATAAACATCCCGAGGTAGATATTGGAGCTGGGGGGTGTTTTTATCACTTGCAGGTCCTCGAAATTTTGCTTCATAAAAGCTTTTATTAAAAATAACCCAAACTCTCGCTTCTCTAATTGAGCGTATTTCAAAAACCACACGCCTGCTTTTAATACACAGATATATTTATATCGCCATCCGTTAATTTTTATTTACCTTGTAGTGAAACTCATCTTCAACCTTAATTCCCAAGCCCATATTTGCTTTGAAATCGGAATTGGACCTAACAATCTGCCATATATTTAATGTGCCATTAAATTTTCCGGTCTGCTTTCAAACCAGTCGGCTTAAAATACAGCGGCGATCCCCCTTTTCCCGGCGTAGCGGCAGGCCAGGCAGCAAAAATGAATCTTTATGTGGCTGAAAGATGTCCAGCCCTAAGCAAGGGCTGCGTCCCAGTCTGGAGCCACAAATGGAGGTGGAGGTGGCCGTCACCGCTGGGCTGGGGGGAAGAGGAACAAACTGGGGACAACTCGTTCTTCTGTATCGCCAAGTTTCCATGAAATGGCTTTGAGGGGGAGCAGGGAGCCCCCCACGCTTCTTCAGAGCGCAGCGGGACGCCAGCCCGTCCCTGCTGCCCACCGCTGCGCTGAACCCAACACCTCCAAATGGTACTTGGGGCAGCTCCGCGCCCCCCTGCCCCACTCCACTCCCCGTCCCGGCCGCTGCGGGGAGGAACCACAGCGACGGAGGCCCAGCTCCCGCCAGCGCGGACGGGTAGGGCGTGGGGATGCGGGTGAGCAGCGCCTTGATGTTGGCGAAGAGAAGATGAGGAGACAAGTGGATCACAGCCGGTAATTAAACACCCAGGGAGGAGGTCTGTGATGCCAAGAAGCCTTTCATCTCGCAGTCAAAGCGCAGCTTCCCGAGGGATGCGGGCAAGGCATCAGCGCTTGGAGGTTTTCACCGAGGTCTCACCCCAACCCGGCTCCGGTTACAGGGTGCAGTGGGGAGAGGCACCCACTGCTCCCACCCAGCCCTCAGCATCACCACGGAAGGGCGGCTTGGGATGCAGGAGATGCTCACGGCTGGAGCACAGGGTACAGAAATGCAGCTGCACCCCAACCCCACCTCCCCAAGGATGCCGAGGAGCTGAATTCAGAGCAACCAGGGCTCGTGGTGACCCCGCCATCTCGCCTTCGCTGCTGACCTGCCCAGGCGTCGTCGTGCTCTTTGGCCGAGCACGCTGCAGAAATTAAATCAGGCAGCACCGACAGCGAGGACGCAAACGCAATATTTTGAAGTCCTTCCCGGCATAACAATCCTGGGTACTATTAATAACACTTGTAAGGAGTTGTTCTTGAATAGATATGATTTTTATCTTGACGGCGTCTCTTTAAATCATTTTTATCCCCGCAAAGTTTGCAAGAAGCATATTTTCTGTGCACCATTTATCTGCCAAATATCCACCACCCGTGTTTCGCCCTCACTCCCTCTTCAACCGCTGGCGATGGCGCTGGTCCCCAGCTCGTGGTGCTTCTCTTCCATCCATCCTTCCCTCCACCCCACAATTCCCCGACCATCCTTTTTGTCTTTCCTCCTCTCCTTTCTTCAGCTAAAATTCAAGTTAATAAAAATGCAGAAAATTCTCCATTTTTCTCCGCAGAAAAGAAGCCACAGCCCCTTTGCTGCTCCAAGGAGCTCTTGCCGAGAGCATCATGTCTTCCTCTCCCTGTCACTTCCCTTGTCCAGTCCACACCATCAACATCAAATTTAGAGGCCCCAGATCCTGGGAAAAGGCTCCCAGAGTTCCAACATGCTTCCCTCTTCACTTTCTGCTCCTAAATCTTTTCCCCAGGGCACGGATACTTCGGCAAACGCCGGGATGAGCAGCCAGAGCCAGCCCGCCACATCGGTCCCCCGTGCTCAGCGGGCTGCGGTCCTCGGGGAAGGATGGTGAAGATGGTGAGTGTTCCATCAGCAGCTGAGTTCGGAGCTGCAGCAGCGTCACTGGCCGTCCCCAACAGCGTCCTCGGAGCGAACAGATGGACAAAGGCGCGCGAAAACCTTGGGGCAGGAGGAGGGGTTGCAGCGGGGGGCATTCCTGCTGTCACATCCATCACTTCCTTGGAAATAAAGAGTTTTTCAGAGCAGAGCTGCAGAGGAAGGAGCAGATTCTCTGACACGACTTAGAAAACACCAGTTCTGCTTTCAGATGGCCGAACTCACCCCACTGGCACGGGGAACCCAAAACTGGGTGAAGGCACCTGTTGGAGCAGGGCTTGGGGTGCTGGAGATGCAGGCACAGCACCGGGACCCTCATGGTCTGAAATGCTTGAGAGAAGAGCATTCCCACTGGGGACCGTGGCTCGGAGGGTGCAACGCAGCCCCTTTTGCTGCCCACCAGCCCCGGGCACGCCACGGCGGCCGGCATCGCGTGCCGAGCCGGAGGAGACGGCGGAGCAGAAGGTGGAGCAGCCCTGGCCGAAAGCAGTGGGTTGCAGGACTTAATTTAATTGGAGCGAGAAGGGAGGAGGGAAGAAGGAGCGCCGCGCCGAACGAAAAGCAGATGAGAGCCGGGAGAATAATAAAATATTCTGAAACGAGATTAAGAAATTACAAGTGGGGAAAGGCAGAGCGCCGGCTGGGCAGAGGGTCCCGCTGCAGCCGGGACCGGAGCGCACGCCTCCCCGCGGAATCGTGCGTTTCTATCGGCTGAGGCAGCCCGCCATCCTGCTGCGAAAATGAATCTGCTTTTGGTGCATGATTAAAGCCAGGCGCTCCCGCTCCCCTTGTTTCTGAAGGCTTCGGAGGCCTGTTTGAAGGAACACCTGTTACCAGGGCCTGGTTAATGACTCATTTGGGGAATACTTGAGGCTCTTCTGTGCTTAATAGGCTCTGCACGAGCAGAAGAGGGGATCCAGGAGAGACCACGCGCCTGGCAGCAGCGGGGTTTGCCGGTCCCCGTGAGGATTTGCTGCTCAAAGCGCTGGCCTTCGCTCCCGGCCCCGCTCTGCCCTGCAGGGACGGGGACTGTGTCAAGCACTGGGGCTTTACTGGAGCACCGGGGAGATGTTCCCGGCCCCTCGGCAGCAGAGGAGCCGGCTGCGTTGCCGACAGGAAACTTCCAGGTGCCAACGAAGCCCAGTGCCGCAGCCAGCCCAAACGCGGGGATCGGCCGGCTGGCAGCTCCCGACCTCCGCAGCGCTCAGCTGGAGCGAGAAAAATGAGATTCGTTATCTCCTTCCTAACACAAATTTTTGGTGAAAGACAGGAGTCTGTGAGGTGTTTGCATCGCCAGGCAGAAGCGATGGGGGCAGTGAGAGTTTGGGGTGACAGTCGCGGGGTGCAGGCTCCGTCTCATCCCGCTCATCCTGCCAAAAACCCATCCATGGGGATGCCCACCCATTAGCAGGAGGCATTGGAAGTGCCGTGCTGCGGTGTTGTGCCGGGGCAGACAGCACCAGGGGAAGAGGTCGAGAATCCATCACTGTGATGAGTGCGTCAGTACTGGGGGACTCGGCACGGCTTGCCTTGAAACCTCACCGCAATGAGCTGCCTGCAGCCGAGACCCTGCGCACCAGCCGTGGCAGGAGCTGGCACAACCAACTGTGCTGCATCCGCATCCTTAGGAAGGACGAGGAAGCGCTCCAGAGGTGGGAGAGAGTGAGCAGAGGGAACCCACCTCCCTGGAAAACGCTCTGCCCGTCGGCTCCGGAGCAGCCGGCGGAGGAACGGACGCTTGTGCACATGAAATGGGAACGGCTCCCTTTGTGGGAAGCTTTTCCTTCCCCAGGTGTGGGCAGAAGGCACCTCCCCGCTGTCAGCAGCGCTGCCGATGCCTGGCAGTGGGTAATTAAAGGCTTTTATTCACGGCTCGGAGGCACGGAGCCATCAAGGGCTCTTATCAAAGGAGAAACCCAGCGGGCTGGCTTTGTGCAGAGGGAGGGGAGAGATGCCAAAGCTGCCTGTGCCGGTTTAAAGAAAGTTTTGGCTTCGTTCTCCACTCCTAACTCCTTAAATCCACCTTGTGAACAACTAATCCACGTTTCTACCTCGCTCCGCAGCGTTCAGCTGGGCAGAGGCCAGCTCCTCCCGCCGCAGTCGGGGCTGAGCAGCTCCGTCGCCCGGCAGCGGGTCCTGCCCTGGGTCAGGGTCTGGGTTCAGAGGCGCCATGGGTCGATGCGATAACGGGAATTTCTCCCACTCACCCCAAACATGCACCTTGCATGGGATGGCGATCCAGGGGTTCTGCTGATCTGGCATCTGGAGACACTCGGATGCCGTGCAAAGGACAACAGCAGCCACTCAAGGTGGACAGGAGGCTCTGCATCTGGGGATGCCCCCCCAAAAAGCGCTGGCAGGAGTCCTGGCTGCAGCCCTGCAACGCACATGCAATGCTGAGACCACGCACAACTCGGTGCACTGTGGAGGCAGATGCCTGCTCTGCTGCGGCACCCCCGGCACAGCGCCCCGAGAGCGGTGCCCCAGCAAGGTCTGGGGGGTCTGTGCCTTCCCCACAGGGCCAGGCCAGGGGCCTTGGCTTTTTTAGGGAGCAGGAGGAACACGGAGGGGACGTGGACAGACCTCCAAGGTGGAGTGAGTTTTCCAGCTCTCAGCTGTAAGGAGGAATCATAATGTCATTTATCATCTTTAAAGATACGCAGAGGTGGTGAGAGAATGAATTCTTCTTCATAACCCAGTTCCCAGGATATTTTTACTGTGCATCATAAATTATAATACCTTTTTATTTTTGCTTTATTGCCCGTCCCTCGCCAATTCTGGTGATCTACATCCTCATTCCCCCCCCCCCCCCAGTACTTTGGGAACAATCCCTGCCTCTCACTCTCCTCCTCCCACCGGTTTCCCAATTTCTCCCCTTCCACCATCACTTTTCCTCCTCCTCCTCCTCCACCCATGCTCTGCACCGAGACGGGGCCGGAGAGCCGTGAGCATCGCTGGTCCCGCGAGGAGCTATCGGCTGGGACGCTCCCTGCCCCAACCCACCTCGATTTCCAGCACGACTCCAGGTGTTTCCAAGACTGGGATGGCTCTGAGCTTGCTTAGCTCGGCCCTGCTTCCGTGCAGCCTTCTCTCTGTCGTGCATGGCTCTCAAGTCCTGTTTGGTTCTCTGCACCAGTAACAGCTCGGGAGAGGCAGTGGTGAGGGTCAGGGTGGGGATTTCAGCTCCGTTTGTGTCTGAAATTCAAAAAGGAGCCACCCAGTGCAGGTGAATTAAGGTTCAGAGCCCACGGAGATCCCACTCAGCATCACCGCGTCCGCGGTGCAGCCGTCTCGGCAGCTTCCAGCCTCACCAGCATCCTCCCATCCCCACCACTAAGACAGGACCAGCCCAGCCAAAATGTGCTTGGGGCTGTTTTCCCCAGCTTCTTTCCTTGCAAAACCCTCTCCCATGAAAGAAAGAGCAGTTCACAAACCAGGTGAGGCGGGCAGGAGAGGGGACGCGGTGAAACAAAGAGACTTTTTCAGTGGCCTCAGCATCCCTTCCAGGAATCACAGCCCAAGGCTGCACGCGCGGTGGGAAATCAGGCACAAAGCAGAAGGAAGAGGGAGGAGAGGTGAGCGCTTATCCCTGGGAAATATGGAGATTTGCCGCGACGAGGCTGGCTAAGAACATTGCCTTCGGCACGCTAAGCCGGGGAGTTTCAGCGGGTTTATTCAGGGCTCAGGCGTTAGGCTCCCTATCAGCAGAGAGGCTTTCAGCGCGTCGGGGATTTACGGGCAACGAGAGAAGAAAACAGCCGGCTCCCTGGGAATAGCCCGGCAAGGCTGACATCTCCAACAGCCCTGTGTTTTACGTGCGCTGTAAGATGTTTAGGGGCTGTGGGTGCCTTTCCAAGGCCGATACAAGATTTCTAGGATGTCAATCACAGCCGTTCGCGTTTTCCATCCTTTTTCGTAGACTGAGCTAAGCACCTAGCACCCACCGTGCCCTTAAAACCAGCCCGTGGGATGGGCAGGGAGGAGTAAGAACGGCTGAATGTGTGGCTACGGGCGGCCGTCGGCAAGTTCGCAGCCGAATCGGAGCCGCGCTTGGCCCCCGTCCTTCCCGACTGCGTCTGGGGCCTCGCCGAGAAAAACGAAGAGCACGGGAACAGGTTAACAACCAGGAAAATTATTGCTAACAACGCGACCAGGGGCTTGTTCCTTCTCTTTTTATCGGAGAGCGAGTGATTACTTGTAGGTCGCTAAAAGGCAGGAGCTGTGTGTTATTGCAGGGGATGCTCGGGAGTAGCGGGAGGCTAATTAACCAGCAGCCCTCGCTCGCTGCCGGGGGAATGTCCCAAGGGCTCTCCTCAAGCCGGGGAGGGGATGGAGGAGGCTGGGGGTGAACCTATTATTCTGCGAGCCATGCGCCCGGTCAAGGCCTCATGGGGGGTGAGATGCTTGGGTTTGGGCTGCAGAACAATTCAGGCCAAATTCCCTCTTCAGCCCTGGGAAAGAGAGGACATAAGAAGCCAGTTGGCACCTGCCGGTGGGATTTGGCGGAGCAGACGGGTGGTCTCAGCCTTGGCGCACCGGCACCAGCAAGCACCAGGCTCAGAGGCTGCCTCCGAACGCAGCCGGTTCTGGGGGTCCCAACTCGTCATGGCCAGAAGAAACAGCTCCGTGCACGCCCTAGAACATTTCTAAGCAGACGGGACAGGATAAGGCCCGCGGTGCCCGAGGACATCAGGACACACAGGCCGCGGGGCTGCCACAAGCACCAGCACGCTGGGAGAGGGGCAGGGGGAACAGGGCAGCGGTGACAAACGAGTTTAATTCCTGGGCAGACATGGACGGGAGGGGGTGATTAATGGGAGGAGCACCCCGTCGCAGCCTCGGGAGCTCAGGGAGCTGTTTCGGCAGAGGATGGAGCAGCAGGGACTGATGCTCGGAGGAGGCAGGCTGGGAACCCTCACACCTCGGTGACACACAAAGTCCATCTCTCTCCTGCCCATGCTGTCCCTCTGACCACGTCCCAGGCCTGGGTCCTCCCCAGAGCTTCATGGGCAGGATTGAGACCCTTCAGTCACTTCTCCTGCCCTCTTCTTTCCATGTTACCCTGTCAAAGACACACGCTGGCACGTCCAGGGCTGGTTCATGCCAGCTCCAGGACCCCATTGCTCTCAGGAGGAGATGCCAGACAGGGGACAAGCCACCCAAAGCAACTTAGTTCATGCTAATTCAGGTGAAAGTCAACAGCAGCTGGAGCCCATGGGATGAGGAACTATGGGGAGCAATAGGGACCTACACCAAGACTGGGTTTGACCCCGTGGGAGGGATCCAGGAGATCCACGCTGAAGGATTTGCACTTCCCAGAGACAGAGTGCTGCCATCAGAGCTGGCTCAGCCGGAGGACCAGGAGCAGCCTGGCTGGGTACCAGCGGGCCCATCCCTCGTCCCCGTCCCCCCACCTGGATCTGCCGGTGCCCCCCATTCCCCCCAGTGCGTTCCTCACTCTCAGCCTTGGTCTGACTCCAGCTGGCTCCTCCGCCTGATCGGGGCGATGGTCCCGGGCTGACGGCTCACGGCGCGTGCCAGGAGCAGCCCCTCGTGCGCTGGGCACAGCAGCTGTTAGCTGTGATTAAAAAAAAAAAAAAAAAAGGAGAAACCCAACAATTATCAGACTGTGACAGCCAGTTCTGCTGCCCGCAGGCAGGGCTGCCAGCGGGAAGGCTGGGGAATGTCCAGGCAGGGATGCTGGGTACCCAATTCCTCCCTGGGATCCCGCCGCGGGACAGGGATATGCCAGAAAACACAAATGTCCAATTCCACACCAATTGTGCCCACAGCATGCACGCACCAAACCTGACGAGCTCCGTAACGCGACATCTGTACGTAAAAATCTGCCTGTGCAAGCATAGCCGTGCCAGTCAGGGCACGGCTGGACACGCGTGTCGCCGCCGCGCCCACGGCGAGCTCCGGGGAAAGCGCCGGACACGTCTGCGGCCACAGCCGCTCCTCCGGCTCGTGGCTCCTGGCAGCCCCGCGTCTCTGCGGAGCTCCGGAGCAGCCTCCTCTCCCACCGTGCCTGGCCTCCTCGTTAATATCTACCGCCTGAATTATTTATTACAAACAGATGTTAGAGTTTAAAGAGTGTTAAGAGGATATCCTTGGCTAATCAATTTATTTTTAACTAGTTTATGTATTTATTACAAACAGAATTTGGACTTCACCTGCCGTTTTAAATTATCCCTCATCCATCACGCTGCTACACGCGCCGCTTGGATGCTCGGCTGTGTCCTCGGGGACCAGGAATGAGCCACAAATCTGGTGTTTGCTGGCCAGGGAGTGGGCTTGCTTCCTCCTCCTTGCTTCCAAACACTCCGCAAAATTCAGACACTGATCTGAAACGCACCGCAAACTCCTCGGCAGTGAGCTTTGCAGCAGAGACCTGCAGCTGGGCCAGGCGCGGGGAGCTGGTGGAGGCGGAGGAGAGAGGAGGGAGATGTTGGTAAGGGGTAGAAGGACTCCAGGACGCAGAGGGAGGATGAGGAGATGGACTGCGAATGCCTCCATCCTCCCGCCCTTGCAGCCCTCCACAGAGCCGTCTAGGCAAAGCCTTTGTCGTACCACTGTGCCTCTCCGGGAGCACTCCAGGATGCTCCCGATTAGTGCCACTGAGAATCTGACCCCCAAAAATGCTCTGAACCTAATTCTGGGATAAGACTGAGCAAAAGCCAAGAAAAATTAAGTGGGTGTCGTTTGTGCATCTCAGTTGCCATATGTAAACCTGGTGACCATGAGCTCCACATGGTCTCCAACCCCTTGAAAACCAAAAGAGTGATGGGGAAGCAGGAGGAGGGGCAAGGAAGCATCTTCCAGCCATGGCCAGGGGCTCCCAGTGCCACACTGGGCTGTTACAGCCTCTGCTGCAAAGTCAGCCCACGCTGGGACACATTTGGGAGCCCCAAAGCACACGGGTGGAAAGGTGACTCGTGTGAAAACACAGCTCGCATCCAGCCAGGCATCACCACGACCACGGAACGGCACACAACCAGCAACAGAGGCTTCACCGCTCACTGCTGCAGCCATGAAATCCCCCGGGAGAATCCAAGGCATCTCAGCACCGGTTCGTCATCCTCTGGGAAGCACCAAAGTCTTAAAGAACCTGTCAGTCGTGAGGGACTCAAATTGCATTTCAGCTTTCAGCTTGTCACCGTTTCCAAGAGAGATTGGGGGGGGAAAAAAAACAAGAAGGGGAGATGCTGTAGGAGGAGGAAGATAAACGGTGTCGGGAAGGAGGAGGGGGAAGGAGAGAGATGGGAGACGAAAAAAGAGAGGAGGGGGTGAAGCCATGCATCAAGCACAACAATTAAAGCCACCCTGAGCTCACCCAATTAAACAGACTGGAGAGAGGAGGAATCCCAAAGGATAATTTCCTGGCAAATTGCTCGTTTGTCTCTCTCAGTCTCCGAAGCTGGAACGCTGTTGTGTCAGTCAAGCCATGGAGCTGAGCCCTGGGGAGAGGAGAGAGAGATGTTGGCAGTTTAGCAGGCAAAAGGCATCTCTTCCTAGAAACCTCCTCAAAAGTGCCGTAAATCCGAGCAAACCTCATCCGTAGCTACTACAAAGCAGCGAGAAGGGACATGACCAGGAGGGATGGGGATGGATGGGAGCCTGTCCCGGCATCGTGAGCGCTGGGCCCATCTCCAGCGGGACATCTCTGCAAGATGGGGTTCACAGGGGAGACACCAGAGCATCCAGCCTTGTTCCTACAGCAGCACAGTCCCTACAAACGCCCATGGCGTTCACCTTTTGATCTAAACAGAAAAAAATCCCATCCGGTGAGCAAGGGTTGTTTGAGGTCCTGCTGCTGCATTTGCTGTCCGAGGCAGAAGCCATCTCCTTCCAGGGAGCGGCAGAAAAGCGTCCCAACACCCAAACGAACCGCTCATGCTGCCAGCCACCCCTCGGCACGGAGCTCCTCGGCCATTGTCATTCCCGGCACGCCGCCCCAGCTGCCAGTGAAGCCAGAGGCGAACGAGGACCCGGAGATTTACTGCCGTTCGGTGCTAAGGGCCACGCCGGGTGCTTAAACCCCGGAGTTATGGAGGGCTGTAATACCTGGCCAGATACAGAGGAGCAGCTGCCGTGGCGAAGAGTTCTGCCTCAGAAAGCACCTGGGGAGTCGGAGGAGATGCCAAACCCTGGAGCATCCAGACTACGGACCAAAGGGAGGAGATGGAGCTCAGCGAAGCAGCTTCAGCTCAGACAAAACCACCTGCAAACCAGGCAAGACGCGCAAAGCAAGAACTTTATTGCAGGGGGCTGAGGAACGCTCAACATTTAGCTCTGGAACACCCATGGGATGGGTTAGACCTCGCATGGTGCGTACAAGCCCCCCCACCACAGCAGCCAGCAACGGGGGGAGCCCCATGCAGCCCCCTCCCCACCGCCCGCAGCGGGGGGACGCCGGCAATCGGCGGGCTCCAGCCGCTTTGCCAGCAGCGGGTCGCAGGCAGTCAATCAAAGCATCAGCGTGGAAGTGCGAGAGGCCCGTGTCTGTCTTTATTACAATCACAGCACTACACCTTGTCGCCGCCTGCGCCCTAATGCCGCAATATTTTGCGCATGATTTCACCAGCTGCTGCTGGAGGCGTCGGGGAGCTGATGTTCCTTCGCTGCTCTGGGTGTTCGCTTGCTTGTCTGCAGTTAAGCTTCTTTTTTTTTTTTTTTTAATACCGACTTTGCTTTATTTCTTCTCCTTTTGCTTTACAGAGGGGTTGACCTCTCCATGGCTGGCAGCACCTTTATCCAGCCAAAAAATGCACAAAACATCAAACAAGGATTTGGACCGGGGGCAGGAGAGGCTCGGCGCTGCGCTGCAGGGGGGGTCGAGTTGATGCATACAGATTTAACCGCCAGCGTTCAGCCTTGGTGTTGGCATTTGCTGTAATCCCCGGACCAGCATGGAGCGCAGGAGCTGGTGGGGCAGGGGGAGGCATCTCGGCTGCCCCATGGGGAGAATGCAGGGGGGTCTCCATCCCCCCACATCCTCTGCTCTCCCTTTGGCCCCAAAATGTGTAGGGGGTACAGCCTGGAGCCCTTTCCATCCTGCTCCCTGGTGACAGGGGAGGAAAGAGCCCCATTCAATCGGCAGCTCAGCCCGGGCGTCTCCAAAGAACTTGAGAAATAATAAATGTGGGAATGACCCGTGGAAAATTGACTAAAGTAGGATAGCGCCCATCCGAGAGCTCCACAAACACGTGGCGTTTCTGCCTGACCCTAACTCAGAAAGTTCTCTCAGAGCACCCAGGGTTGCCGCACGGCAGGGACGGTCCGCTTAGCAGGGCACAGACGCGATGGTCCCATGGCTTGCCCAAGGATGTGCACCCACAACCTGAGAACACAACGAAAAAAAAACAAAATCTCACCTTTTTAACTTTCCCTAGATGCTGCCGCATTCCCCCGATGGGCTGTCCCTCAAAACTGCCCCCGCTCCGGCCATCGGGTGCAGGACGGAATATTGCGGCAGATTAATGACCTTAGAAAAATGTAATTACACAACAGGGCTCTGCTCTTAATAACTGCGTATTTTACTTGTCAATGTGCCTTAATTGAAAATGAGTAGGCGATACAAGTTGCAGTGCAGTTGGCTGGCAAGCCTTTAACGCTATATTAATTGTAGTAATTAGCAGTCACTTTATGTTGGAGTCATCTATAAATAGGGGGTCCATTAGTTTAGCAGAGAGTGTGATTTAAAATGCAAATACAATCTCAGCTATACATATAAATCACTTCTGTCCCCCTGCCCCCCAAATTTACCGTCACGAAAGGGCTGGGATGCTGCTCGGGATGAGTTTTGGCAAGTTCGCCCTTCGGAAGGGAAGCGGTTGGGTTGTCTGCCGTCGCAGGAGCAGCTGGGATGATCCCAGCACCCCAAGGAGATCCCGGCAGAGGGGTTTGCCCCCAGCAGTGACTTTGCTTGGTGTTTCCTCAGCCGTGGACCTTTGCCGGGCTGCTGGGTGACGGGCGGCGTCTAATCCGGCATCCCAGCACTCGCCGTCCCACGCCTCGGGCTGCCCAAGGCGGCTGGAAGGGCACATGGTGGAAGAGCGGACCACAAAGCCAAAGCGTTCAGCACCTCCCTGGAGCAGTGGGAATTCTGCAGGGACCACCTTCTGGGGAGAAAAAAAAAAAAAAAAAAAAAGCACCCCAAACCACCCAACAGCTGTAAAGAGACAGGAAAGGGAATGCAAGCACCCGCCGGAGCGAGCCATCACAGCAGGGACACGGGTCCCATCGCACCCCGGCACGCTCCGGTGCTCACAGCCCGTTAATGACATGCTCCACTTATTTGATTATTACCAAAGGAAAAACAAGTAAGAAAGAAATAAGGCTTATTCTTTTATTAATACAGAACCGCATTAAATTACAGCCTGTGCTACCAGGGACAAAGCAACACACTAAAACACAACACTGGCTCCAAAAATCTGAAAAGCAGAGATATTAAAAATTAAAAAAAAAAAAAAAAAAAAAAAACCAAAACAAAAAAAAACCACCAAACCACACACACACAAAAAAAATCTTTTTTGCTGCTGACCAGTTCTTGGTTTAAAAGAGATCATCCATTCCCCCCCGCCGGCACAGCTCCTGCCTGCTGCAGGGTACAGATCTATTCCTGCACAGCGATTCTTGAGCAGGGAAGAAACAACGATCTTGGGGAGAAAAAAAAAGGAGAAAAGAGAAAAAAAAAAAGAAAAGGAGATGAGATGAGAGGTCTCTATCTGCTGCAGGAGCAGCTCCCATTCAGGTGCTGTAAAAAGCCCCAGCACATTTTAATTGAAGATACATTTTTATTACTCTTCACAGCAGATTTCACCCATTCAATAATTTATCCTCCTCAAAGTGACTGTAACGCACAGACGAGAGGGGGGAGAGGAGACGCCAGCTCCGTGTCCTCTCTCCCGCTCCCCATGGGCGCTGCAGGCTGAGAACGGAAATGAGTTGGGACCCCCGAGCCCCTGGCTTCGCTCACCCTCCCTCCATCCTCACCCAAAATCCGGGGAAGGGGCTGTACTCCTGCTATCCCCACCGGCTCTTTTTTTGGCTCTTAAGTCACTGGACTGAAAAATACGGACCAAAGGAATCCCTCCAGCTCTCCTCCCATGGTCCCCACCATGTCCCCCCTTGTCCTTTCCCGTGCCACGAGCGGCTCCAACCACGTTTCCCCAGGGAGGAGGAGGAGGAGAGCAGACCCCAGGGCACCCTCACCCCTCTGCACACCACAGCTCTGCGACCGGCACAGCACATCTGGGAGAGGCAATCCCACAGGGTGCAAAGGGGAAGCAGAACAACGCTTCTCCATCCACGTAATGAAAGGCTTCTGGAGACCCAACAGACAGGGAAAGCCCTTCGGTCCCAGCCTTTGCCATGAGCTCCTGCTAATTATGGCTTGAGCTCTGAGCGCGTTCCCGCCTGCCAGCGCTGGGGAAGGAGCTGCAAGCAGCAGGGCCATGCCGGTAAGGCCGCGGTGACTCACCGCGATGTCAGGTCAGGACACGGTCCCCCGCTTCCCGCAGGCAGAGGTGCACAAAGCCACGTCGTCGCACGGAGCAGCAGAAGCACGAGGGGACGGCTGAGTCTGGTGGGGCAGGAGGAGACTGCTTGGCTTTGGGTCAGCGAGGGGAAAGCATCCTTTGCCATGGGCCCAAACCATGGAGATCTTGGGAATTCCACGTCCACCCAACCAGGAGGAGCAGAGGACAAAGACAAGAGGGAAGGGAAGGTGGAAGAGCTGGCACAGATGGTTTTGAGCCCATATTCCTCGAGTGCAGCAGATCAGAGTCCTTCACTCCAGCAAATTCCCATTCTGCTGCTTGACAGAAATGAAGGAGTTTTGGCCGGAGCCAAATGTCTACACGGGAGCATAAAGCAGAGCAGGAGACTGGGTTCCAGTTCTACCCCAGTGTGCCCACCAGTACAGTCAAGCTCTCCAGTGTCACTGCTGTGAGGTCCTGCTGGCTCCTCAGGGAAAGACCCGGAGGGTCTGCACTGATGATGCATCAGGCACAGGGGAACCTCAGCACCTCCACCTCACTGGGTCCGTGGTTCAGACCTGCCTGGAGCCACAAAACACCTTAGGTCAGACTTCCCCACCCACCGAGGCTCGGCAGCCTGGCTCTGCGCTCCCTTTAGAACGCTTCAAACCACAGGTGATCCCCTTCAGGTGCGTGGGGTGATGCCACCTACCTCTGGGCTTAAGGGAGACCAGGAGCAAAGCCCTGAAGCCAGTGGAGCTGGGCTGAGAGCCTTCAGAGACCAGAATTTCTTATTGAGATCCTTACTAAGTCTAGAGAGGAAAAAAAAAAAAAAAACCACCCAGAGTATTTCTTGCGGTTTACTCACAGCACGACCAGGCACAGAGCAGTGATTTGCCTTCAAATGCTTTCCTCTGGCCCATGCTTCAGCCATACCCACGGGCTCTCTTCAGAGCGTTCATAGGAAAGGCCAGAACAAAGCTGAGTATTTGTAGATCCATTACGGCTGCTTTGCCCCCAGCAGCCAGCTGGAATTATCACATGGTGAAGAGATGGGAGGAAACCATCAATAAAGAGACCGGTATTTTCCCCCTAAATCTTCCCCAGACTTGGAAGAGCAAGGTTCATCAGACATGTGAACACTCAAAGCAGGCAACAGGTCTTCTGCTGCACACTGCCTTCTCTGTAGGCTTTCCACAGAGATTTACATTGCTGAAAACATCCGCGGGTGTGAGTAGTTTGTGGAGATGACGTGGCTGTCCCTGACCCTTCTGCAAACGCGTTGCCAAGGAAGGAAGCAATGGCTCCATGAGTGCTGTCTCTCAATGACATGCTTATCATAAGAGGGACAGTGGAAAAAAAAAAGGTGAAATAACATAAAAATAAATACAGAAGCAACTTTGGCACGGAAGGCGAAACAGGATTGATCTTTTGCTTGACTTACTCTGAAAATTGCTTCTCCACTGCCCGTTTATGCACATTAATTGAACGTCTGGCCCGGCTGCGCGTCTGTTTAAGTCCTCAATCAATCCGCTTTCGGATGACTGCTAGATCAATAGGGTGGTAATTTAATAAAGGACATTTTCAGTTGGCTTTTAAAAGCCACAGGTGTGATTTAATAAGGGACCAACACAACAGCACTGGCATGACACTGCCTCTGTCAGAGCTCCTGCAGCTTGGCAGCAATTTCTAGGAAGGAAGTTGTCCCAGGAGCAGCGGTGAGCTAGAGAGCACCCAGGAGCCCATCTGTCCTCTCCCTCACCAACGCAACATGAATGACTTTTACAGCATCACTAGGACATGCGAGAGCACTCTCACCCATCCCCAAGCTCCAACCTTGCCCTCAAGAGTGCTTGTAGTACAAGGACTGGTCCTCCAGCATCTTCGGAGATCCTAGGGCCAGGCAAGCTCCAAGGCAGCGCACCAAAGCGCCAGGGACGATGCATCCATCTCCTCTAGCTTTTCCAGGTGAAGAAGCTGCCAAGTTCAAGGCAACTGGTGAGGCTTCGGGTTGTCTGTGCCTTGCAGAGGTTTGTCCAAGGGAAGAGGCACGTCCACGCTGGATGTTTAATTGCTAGGTTGAAAAGCCAGAGGCAGAAGAGCTCTACCAATAGCTCCTTTGGATTCATAGAGTGTAGACATCAGGACCTCACCAAGCAGGAATTTACATCTCCCTACCTCCTCCAACCCCCTGGCTTTCGTGCTGCTTGGTTTCAGACCAGAACTGGTCTCAGTGCCAGGCGTGCCTGGCCGGCCTTTGACACGCATAAGCCTCCTGCTCCGTTTAATGACGTCCTTCCTCCCCAGCGCCTGCACGGTTCAGCGGTGAGAGCAATTCCCCGGCTCTGCAACGCGCCCTCGCACCAGCACGGCCAGGTTCCCCCTGCCCAGCCTCCATCTCCAGCCTGCCCAAGTTTAATTTCCTCTAATCGCTTTCTTCACAGGCATCCTCTCTAAACCCTTTATCTTCCTCCAGGCTGCAATTCCCTTCCTTTGCTGCTTCTCCATTTCCTTTCTGTGATGCTTTGCCCACAGCTATCTGCATTACAGCGGTTTAACAAGCACTGTGCTGGGAGAAAGTATTACGTCCCTGCCTTCTGCTCGGATGCTCCTGGCCACGCGTTCCAGGACTGCATTTCCCTGCCAACAACAAGCGTTCATCCCAGAGGCCATGCCAGAGCCAGCTCTGCCCTCCTTGTTTCTGTCCAGCACCCTTCAATCATTTTTGTCACCAATACGCAGCTTTTCGCTCGCGTCGTCGTCAGTCTAATTAACGGTCTCCCAAATTTGCCCATCTCTGCGCCGCGCTCCGCTCCTCGCACGGCTTTGCTGGACTGTGGTCACTGGGCAGAGCTTTCCCCCAGCACAGTTTGCTCCGACCCTTCGGCTTGGACGCCGTGGGGCTGGTGGGGTGAGGGACAGGGGGACGCAGCTCCCTTCCTCCCCATCCTGCTGGGTTGGTCTTTTGGAGGGACTTGGTTGATGCCGACACCACTGGAAAACTCTTGATTTGATGGCAGGCAGGTGGGCAGCAAGCTGTGGTGGAACCACCAAAAACATCCATGGGGTTCACCTGCAAAACTGAATTCATTTTATGTATTTATTTTCTTACAAGCCCTCATCAGCGTGCAGGGAGCCGGCATGGCGCCGGATCGCGTTCCTGCCACAGCCTGGTCCCGAAGGCTGCTCCTCGAGAGAGGCTCCGGCCAAACACCTCCAGAACAGCAGCCGAGCATCGCAGGAGAGAAACCAGAGGAGCCCAAATCTATAAATAAGAGGCATGAATTAAACATGACTCTTGCATTTCCAGGGGTCAAATGAGTATTCGGTCACTTAGCAATATAATCTACTCCCACAGAGGGGAAAAAAAAAAAAAAAAGGGAGAATAACAATAAGTGTTTATCATTACTTTTGTTTATCAAGTGACATTTTGAAGGACCAGACCTGATCCCTGCTGCGAGCGTGGGAGCAAAGCTCAGTCCCGCGCACAGCTCCTCTTAAACACGTGAACCTCCTCTGGAAAAGCCACACAGTGACTGTCCATGTTTTAAAACTGGGCAAAAATTTTCGCAGCAATGCTAGATAGATTAATTTGACACACTTTGGCAGATATAGGAAAGCAGCTGATCCTCTTTCCTTCGCCTGTGATGGCGGTTCCCAAATCTCAGGCGCTCCTCTGGAACATCTTATAAATTCCCCAGTTTTCCTTCAGTCTGCCCAAACCAACTTCATGGCAGGTGGAGGTGAACAGGCCACGCACGCCACCCCTCTCGCACCCCCCAGATCCCCGTTGCCAGTCCTACCAGGGAGCACAGAAATAAAACGAACGGCGATGGATTGGAAGCGTCAACAGCTTTTCTGCTCCACCGCAATCGCTACAAATCACAGCCAGATTTTTCCATTTCCAGACTGGTAATAGATGAGAAGGGACTCAAGCCAAGCTCCCATCGCCTGAGATTCTCCCCATCCTGCTGGAATAAAATAACTCCCCACAACCCCATCCAAGCTCAGCAGTGGAGAATGAAGCTGTGAAAGTCGGAGCCACACACCCAGCCCCACATTCCCAGTGTTCGTATTTCAGGACCCTCTCAAGCACAAGAAACTCCTCAGGATGCTGAGATTTTGCACGATGAGACTCACCTGGAGTGAGCTGACCTGGGGACTCCCAAAAACTGACTGTGCTTCCCGCTCCGGCACTGGTGATGGGCCCTAACTGGCTTTAGCACACAGGCAACGTCGGATAACGAAGGGAACCACCTCTTTATCTGCTCACGTGGCTGCTTTATCCATAAGTCACTCCCCATGCAGCAGAAATTTGATGCAGTGGCACATTTCCTTTGGGTTAATTTACTTACAGGTGTCAGACTGACTTAATTCCTGGTCTCCTTGATTGGCCACACCGTTAATAGCAGCTCAAATGCTTCTTCTCCTCTGACGCCACTGTTGCTCTTGCTGTAGCAGCCACCACCTCCTTCACCTTCGCCTGCCAAAAATATCCCAGTGCTGGAGATCTCCTGCGGAAGGCGAGACCCTCTGCACGTGCGATGGGTCGGCATCAACTTGAGATCAAATCTGCAATTAAGAACAGTGAAGGCACAACGAGGTGTTCACCCCCAAACAGAACGTGGTGCGTTGGATGTGTGCCACCACGGCGGAATCGGGACGGCACAGAGGGCTGCGCTCCAGGTGGCTGAGGCTTCATCTGGCCGGGGTTCATTTCTGGGAAATCCTTGCCCAGGCATTGCAAACGCCCCCGACCTTCACAGCCTGCCCCAGTGAGAGCCCTCGGCAGTCCCAGCCCCGACGAGCTTCCAGCAGCCCCCAGGATTTTGTGACTCAGGTCGCTATCGGGAGTCCAGCGCCGGCTGCGCGGTGCAGCCCCCTCTCCCCTTCCAGGGTACCAGCCTGGCCCTGCAGATGCTGCGAGCACAAACCCTCAGGCACCCAGAGCTTTTCCAGTCTCAGCCTCCTGAAAAAGCCTTTAGACTGAGCAGCACTGTCATGAAAAAAAAAAAAAACCTGATGCGCTTTTAAATTGGAAAAATAAATGAATCGCACAGAAGACAGAACAAAAAAATTATTAAAATCTACATAGTCTTCCATATTTTCCTCCCAAAATTAGAAGGCTGGATGCTCAGCAAGTGTAAATCTCCTGTAAATGGCATTCATGTTAATGATCCTACCCTGATTTACACCACTGGAGAAATTAACTTCCTCTGTGCCTGAGTCTCTGTACACATCTGTCCTTTGAGAAACAATAAATAAAACCTGAACATAATATTCATCCAGCACTTATTCTCCTTAATTATTTAAACTTCAGATTCTGGAAATAATAAAGGAGTAATAAAGAAGAGATTTACCAGCCACCACCATTGATGGAAGCAGCCCACGTTATTTCCTGCTTTATTTTTTAATGTCTCCCTCTCTTTTTCTTCTTTTCGGCTGATCAAATCGAACCAATTTATTAAAGTTGTTGCAAAACTGATTTGCTCTGATCTGTTGGTGGCGACGAAGAGAAACGGGCCGCTCTGCTCTCCCGCGTCCCCCAGGTCTCGCTCGTTAGGAAGGATAACGCTTTGCCATCCAGGGAGCAATTTGCAGCGTGCCTGGGTGGTGAAGACTGATTAAAAGCGAGACGTGACTTTGGAGGGTAAACGATACCGCGATGATGAAGTGCAAGAAGGATCCAGCCAAGATATCCCAGCTCCTAGAAGACAAGTCCCTGCAGAAATCTGACCAAGCTTCCACATTAACTCCGAAAGTTGAGATGGGCAAAGCCAACTTATTTTAAATAAAAATAAATAAATAAATATAAAAGATGTATTTTCCTTGATCTCTGACCTCCCTAAAGCAGCTGGATCAGCGACAGGAGGTGAATCATCTTCCTCACCACCCAACAAAAGGCTGGGGATGGTTTTGGGATTTTTAGAGCCCTGAGTGCCCATGGTCTTGGGCAGATCCATCCCTCCAGGCTCTGTCAGGACCTCACGGCCCCGACCAGACTCCGTCTGGAAAAATCACACTGTGCTTCAGCTGCTGGAGGATTAATGGACCTGCCAGCAGCGCCAGATGAAAAGGAAAAAAATTGCCCGGTAAGGCAGGATCTGATAGAGCTTTTCTGATAAACTTCTGATAAATGCAGGGGCTCGGGCCAGGGTCCTGCCCTGTCTGCACCCCCGCAGGCAGCCGGGCTGCGGAGCGGGGACAGTCCACGGCGTGCCATCCCTGGCTCCCGGGCCAGCCACGTCTCCAGGGCCGCGAGCAGAAGCAGCGGGCGGCTGTCTGAAATGGAAACGTCAACGTGGCGGCTGTGACGGGCTCTGATCCCAAGCGCTTGGACAGGCCCGTCGCCTGCCATGTTCTCCCCACGCCCTGCAGCGATGAACCCGGCGTCATCGTCGTGCTGCCACTTGGCACAAGCACTCAAGGGAAGGAGCTGCGGAGGGGTCGGGATGAGCTGGTGTTGGGCACCCAGCTCCACCACCGCTCCCACACCCTCACCAGCAAGTGGGGATGTTACCATGTGCAGCGTGCTTCCCCTGCCCAGAGCATCGCATCCACCAGTGCTACAGCAAGGTCCTGAGAGAAACCAAGAGCCACCAGACATTCTCCCATCTGCCAAAACCCCAAGAGGGTTTTGCTGTTGCTCATCCCAGGGTCATCCCCGTGGCCACCAGCTCGGTCAGCACATCACCAGTGCCAGCCCGGCACGACGCGTGGCAGGATTACGTCCACGCGCCTCTCCCAGCTCCCCGGCCAGCCTCGTGCTGCTGGTGCCTCCTCTCCCCCTGGTTTCCGTTTCCAGCTGCCTGCACGTCTGCGCGCAAAGCCCCAGCTCCCGCCGGCAGCTGCTTTGCCAGATGGGCCAGCAGCTGCGTCGCCGCCACCACCGCGCTCGGCACCGACCCGCCGGCAGCTTTCCATCCCATGGGGCTCCCTCACGGAGCTGGCACTGATCCTCTGCACCTCGGCAGCTGCAGCGCCTACAGAGAGCATTGCTGCTGAGGCCGGGGGAACTCATGACACAGAGTGCCTGGATCTGGCGGTTTTGGGTGGCAGTTGCCCTGTGCTCGCAGGCCAGGTGAGCCTGCTGCTCTATCTGTGGGGTGCCAGCCTTGCAAGCAGGGGGATGGTGCAGCGCACAGAGCCACCAGCCCGCGCGGTGGCCGGCGCCCATCACCACCGTGGGTTCCCACCCCAGGGACTCGGCAAAGCCCCGGGCAGCCCCGCGGCCAAAGCAACACACGGCGAGGGACAGACCCACTGAGAAACCCTCAAAGCAGCTCCCCTCGCGCTCCCTGCCTGGCTGCCGAGTTCCCGCATCGCTTCCGGAGGCGGCTGCCAGCGGGATGACTCCGGCAGCGCCGGCACAGCTTCCCTCCTCCTCCGCTCGCCGACCCATTTCGCCGAGCCTGCTTTCGCTGCGTGCGCTCGGAGTGACTTGCGCCATATGCTGCGGATCCGAGCGCCCACCAGGATCTGCCGGCTTTTGAGGAACAGGCGGCAAAGTGTCAGGACTCGCGCATTACATGAAAGCTTCAATATTAGAAAGAGGGCAAAGCCACCGCCTGCCTCCCGGGGTCCTGCTCGGTGGGATGCTTGAGCCAAGGGGGATGCCAGGAGAGAGAGACTTGGCTCTCAGGACACCCTGGGATTGGGAAAGGCACTGTTCCTGCCCCTCCTGACCATGCCAGGGCCTTCTCGGTGCTCAGCATCTTTCTGCCTTGGTGGGAAAAGTGTTTAAACCAGCAGCAAAGACAGAGGTAATAGCAGGGGGGCTGCGTTTCCCAGACCAGAAAGGCCTGGACTCCTGGTTTTGGAGAAGTTAGCTGAAGGGGGAAGATGAGACCGGGCTTTTGGGGCACAGCACTTGCAGACTGTGGGGCTTTCTGAGCCCGGAAATCCCACCCAGGGTTCATTTTTGCTGCTCTGAAGGACTCAACGCAAACACCGCATTCCTATTTTGGGAAGAGTTTCACCAAACATCAGCCAAATGCAGTTCAAAGGAGCAGCAATGATCCTCGGGTGACAGGTACAAGACAAAAAATGTAAAAAAAAACCCTATTCATACGGTCACAGACCCTGATCCCCACGTTTCCAGCGACAAAGGTCAGACAAACCACAGCCCAGCCAAGGGCGCACCAGGGCTGGGGACTCCTTCTGTACAACGTCACTGCAAGGTCGCCTTTCCTCTCCCCAGAACCCCAGAAATCAATTAAAAATGAAAAAGATGGGAAGTTATTCACCACGGAGGATTTTGAGAGCCAGCAATTAATAAATAAAAATAAGTATTGCTAATACTGGGCTTTTATACAGCACTTTAAATTGCAAATTACTCTTGAAGCATGTATTATTAATTAAATAATCTGCATCCACTATGCTCCTAATATATAATTATTTATCCTGAAAAATAATTGGTGGAGGAATGTAGGGCTGCACTAGGCTTGCAGCGACATCTTTTCAGCAGCAAGCGGACCGAGGCTGCTTCCTGGGAAGCCCTGTCTGTATTTATAACCACTCCGTCCGCGCTCCCCCGGAAAAGCGGGGCGCCAGCTGCCGTCCCCAGGAAACAAGGACGTCGGCAACGTCAGCACAGCCCTGATGGGAGGTCTCGCAGGAGGTTTGGTTTGTTGGTGCATTTTGGGTTCAGCGATCTGCTGGTGGCCCCAGGACCGGCTGCGCAGGAATTGCCGTATGAAGCTTGGCTACCAAAATCTCTGCAAGCGGCGGCTGCTCCAGCAGAGAAAGCTACCTCAATCCTTTCAGAAGATGCTTTTGCAACCTCTTCTCCCTCTGGCGGCATTGCTCAGGGCAGCGAGGCCGGTTTACAGCTCGGAGCATCTGATCTCCAGCTCCTGTGAACACAAAGAACAGTTTTCCATCCCACGCGCCTTTCACAAAAAAGCCTCGTTTTCAGAGGTGCCAAGGCCTGGAGGCGTTCTGAGGGCTGAACGATGGTGCGAGCTTGTGGCCAGATGGACGTTCCAAGTCCCACCAGAGTCCCCAGATCCACATCTGTCATCCTCTGACCTCTGCACAGGATTGTAAGCCACAGGAGGAAGGACGCTGTCCTGGCTCACTGCTGGGTGGCTGGAGAGGACAGGAGGCTTGGGTGGGCTCAGCAGTCCCTCAGGGCTGAAGCCAGAGCCCAGACAGACCCAGGGCAGACAGAAGAGGCACTCAACTGTCCGACACCAAGGGCAGACTTCGACTGGGGGGATGGAGGCAAAAAGAAGGAGGAATCCCCCTACATGAACTACCGCAGGCTCGGACAAGCCTCCATCCCAGCACCCAACATCTCCAGCCGAACCCCAAGCTCTCCCCCGAAGGGAAGGACCAGGCAGCCCTCCCCACGAGAGACACAGGCTCGCCTTTCCCTTGGGAAAATGAATCCTTCCAGCGGATCCGTCCCCTCCGCGGAGGTTAATTTATTAGCAGGGGAGGGAGGAGCCCCGTTGTTTTAATGAAACGTTTTGGCTGGGTGCACAGAAAATGTATTCACCTAATAGACCTATTATTCCTCCCGTATAGCAGACTGACTTCCTCATTGTGTTTTATCCTTTACTGCATTAGAAATTTAGTCTTTTATTTCTGCCTTCAAAGCAGAGGCTGCCAGGCAAATGAATGTACAGGAAGGTTTCGATGGATGTAAAGCGCAAGGCATCCCCACGTGCGGCAGGCGGCTCTGCCAGGCAGCCCGGAGAGGCACGAGGGACGCGTTCACCGTGAACCTGTGCTCGTTTTCCCCAAGCTCTTCCCCAAAAATCCATCTCAGCAGCCTCCCCGCTAATATACCCATCCCTGGGGCGGCTCCGCGTGACAGCTGCAGTTAATACTTTCCTGCCACAAGATGTTCCAGCGTATCTGTCCCTTTGGTGTGTAAATTACAATTATTTTCGGTGCAAGGGGAAGGGAGATGAAGTTAGTTCTATTTCCCAGCTTGGAGGGCCTGGCTGAAAAATTACACCGTGCTTTCACAGCTGCTTCTCGTCCGTTAGACTTATCTGTTTTAAAGCAGTCCTCACCAGAAGCGATCGCTCACGGGGGATTTCCTCCACCTCCTGCCCCAGTTTGCCGGGTGAGGAGTCAGGATTCCTGCCTGGGAGGCTGACAGAGAGGATGGCGGCGAGGAAGGCTCCTTGCCTCCGCTTCGTCACTGCAAAATGGGGCAACCGACGCCGATCCCAGAGGAGAGGCAGCGTGGGGTGAACGCAGAGCAGGGCAGGGAGCCAAGTGCTGCAAGACGTAGCATCTTCAGAGCATTGGAAAGTTGTGGAAAACAAGACGGACAGAAAAAGGGGGGAGGTACACCTGCAAAAAGTCTGTTTGCATGAATCGCACAGTGCCAGCGCCAGGTATCATTGGATATTTGCTCTGGACATTAAAAATACAGCTGGGGTTGGAGGTGGTTTTCCCTCAGCTCCTAATCCATAATAAGCCTCCGCTACCAATCAATAGGGTTTTAACTCCTACCACCTATGAAAAAAAAAAAAAACCAAACCAAACAAACCCAACCCCGCAAGTAACAGATTAGTGCTGTCAAAAGCAGGGGACAAAGCCACCTAACAGAATCACAGACTGAAAAGTTACAAACCGGCAATAGGTGACAAGTAATTATGGAACAGGAAAATGTACAGGGAACTCATTTGGGTGAGCAGCGCCTGATTAACAGCCACGACATTTATTTTCTTTATTTATGGCCTGGCATCGCAGAAAATTGATATGAAACACCCCATCTACCACGCGGCTGGTAACACGTTCAGCAAATGAAGAGTCTGGGAAGAAATCAACCTGAATTATACCCGCTGTTACTCAGCCTCCCCTTCGTGCCTCTCCCAGGCTTTACGGGAAGGGGCAGCGGTGACACGGCACCGCTGCGGCGTCTCGGCATCCCCCGGCTCCGCCGCGTGGAAGGTAATTGGCGATTTAGCCCATGACCCTCCCACCGAAAACACCCTGGCATCTGACAGAGGTGCTTACGTAGGAAGCGATTCCTTTCCTCCCTCTGCTTTCACCTCGTTGAAGAGCATTCAACATTAAAATTAACGCTTGAGCTTTTCGCCCTTCGATGGACAAATAGCGGCGGCTCGTGGCAAGCAGGTTTTGCTCAGAAAATGTGCTGTAGCTCATCTTCACGAGCATCCAAGGGGCAGGATGGAACCCGCCCTCGGTCTCTCCCTCTCCAAGCACCCAAATCCACATCCTACAAGGAGAGCCGCCCCATTCCCAAGATAAAAGCAGGACCATGAAAGGCTCCTGCTCCCCTAAATCGGCTGCGGTTAAAAGGCCGCTCTCACAGGCGGCTTTCCCCAGGGATGAAAGGCAGCAGCGACTTTGATGGAAAAAAACTCACCGCCTGCAAACAAAAGTGACTGCAAGCAAACGGCACCTTGCAGCGGGCTGTCCTTGGGGCGCAGGGGGAGCCCGGGTGTCCTCGGGTGATGGGGAGGAGAGACGACACTGCGGGTGGGCTCAGAACGGGCAGCACCGAGTAACTTCTGCTCCGTGAAGTGGTGAAACAGGCCTCCAGCGCAATGGCTTTTGCGTTGGAAAATGGCTTTTTATAGCAGCTTCTCAACAGCAGTAAAAGTTCATCACGTCTGGAGAGGGAGAAGCTCTCCAGCTCGCTCAGAACAGAACATCTCCGTGTTGTTTGCCGTCAGAAGTGCCATCGCTCTCCAAGATCCTGTTTTGTGCTGGAGCGTGAATGGTTTTAGTACAAAGAGAGTTGAAAGGAGAAAAGCTTCGATTTTTTTAAAACCAGAATACTCCAGTTCATCCAAAACAGGTTTTAAAATTTCTAATTTCCTTACGTTCTCTGCATTACAAGTGTTTCCCTTTGCTACCGTTTCCCAGTTTCACCCGGGTTTGGGCACGTCCGCACCTCTGCTGAGGTTGCTGACGGAGTCCCCATCTCCCGCGGCCGAGCCAAGCTCCTCTTCTTCCTCCTGCTGCCTCTGCTCTGCCTGCTCCTGCTCGGACACTGGTGGCACTGGGGATGCTCCAGCAGATTGAAACACAGGGGCGAGGGTCAGCAGGTACCATCCATGAACAAAAAAGTGACTTTATCAGCCCCCAGTTTCAGCTGGGTGAATAAAAGTCTCCTCTAACATGAGGTAAAGCTCAGAGTGCCCCTTTAACAGAGATGCTCAGTTATGAAACATCCTTGATTTAAATGCAAATTACTGAAAAAAAAATACAATTTACTTTGTTAAAATGCAAATTGCGCTTCAAGCCTGCTGCCTGCACATCTTCCTGGCTGCTTGACAAGCCCCTCCGATCGAAGCCCCGGGACTCCCGGGTGCTGACAGCGCACGGCGCCCTGTGCCACCGCCCCGGCGTTTCGGCAGAGGAGCCGGCACGGTGACGGTGGAGGGGATAGGGTGCCATAACGGGGCCATTCTGGAGGAGCCGGGCGGGCGCAGCCCTGATGAAGGCGGCGCAAATTGTCGCTCCAGTACGCAGCACATGTCCCAGCCCGACTGCCTCCCCTCCAAGCTCTGTGTTGTGAGAGGTGTCAGTCTGCCACAGCCTCATTTTCTAACAAGATGTGGAGATCAGGTGTCCCAGAACTGCTATTTTGAAGTGAATAATTATTGTTTTCACATTTCCCGAGATCTTTTCAGATAATTTATTCCTATAGGAGCGGAAAAGGAAAGAAAGAAAAAAGGTGACCAGAATAGATGCCAGGAAAAGCGACACTCACACCTCATAGCAAGGGTAGGTCTGCGGCCAGCAACACCCTTGGGACTAGGACCTTGGGTTTGGTTCACAACTGCTGTATCGCAGAGCTGCCGAGCACACAAGTTACCGCTGGAAGAAGCCCACGAACCCAAAGGGCTCAGCCCTGCACAGGTCAGCAAAGCTGCGGGGAGAGGGGAGAGTAAAAGCCACAACCACTGCTTGCAGGATTGGGAACGCTGAGCAGTGGGGGAGCCAGCACCTTCCCCTCGCTCGCTGCATGGCTTCAAGCAAGGCCATCACCTTGCTCTTCACCAGGACACTGCGGAATCTGGATTTTTGGGATGTTTAGGGACCTCTCCTCCAGCCCCTTCCCATCCTTCATCCTGCATCTCTCACTCTGCCCTTCCTCACTTCGGCTTTCAAACTTTCACATTCTGACACTCAGCAAGGGAAACATCACCACAAGACACTGTGAGGCTTAGAGATGGACCTAAAATCAAATCCCTACACGTGAAGGGTGTGAAGAGCATCAGTAGAGCGCAGCTAAGCAAACAAAGTCCAGTGGATCACCACAGAACACAAGCAAACCTCTAATTAATGATCTGAGGAAGGGGCTGCCCCAGGAAGGTCTTAACTCCCTGCTGCAAAACCAACGGGGCAGGTTGGCTCCTGTCCTGGTCACCTTTATCTCTTGTATGTTTGGTGGGAACAACGATGGGAGAGAGGAGGCAGGAGCTGGTCTCCCCACCAGAGAGGAACCTGTGCCAGCTGTAACAGGACACTAAAGAAGCCAAACCTGGGGGAGCACGATAGGAGAACAACTTTCTTTCTTTCAGCTATTTACAGAAATACCTGTTTTGCTTAGGCTATTTAAAAATATGTATGCAGCAAAACCAAGGACCAAACTGACCCATGAAGCCCCCGTATCTCCGTGCAACGCTGGGAGCTGCCAGGTCAAACTCTTCATCCCCTGCCCCCTTCCTTTCGCACCACCACCGTTTAATCACCATTCGGTATTTAGCATCCGGCATGACAGGCTCATCGTCAAGCATATGCCAGCTTCGTGAAGCATTACTCCATCGATCATCGTCTCCGTTTCTGTCTCACCTCCCTCCCAGGCATCGTCCCTGCACCTCCCGAAACACTTTGTGCAAAGCCACCGAGCGGGCTGGGAGCCAGCGCAAAAGTTACAGCTCCTGAAGAACGAGCTGGACCTGCTGTTCCCTAAACGGGGCCCCGTCTGCTGCTAGCAGAGCTGATGTATTTATTTTCATTAAATTTAATCCAGGGATGATACTGTCCTCCCGCCTCCCCTCCCGGTCCGGTTGCTGAAGCAGCAGGGCTCGGGAAAGGAGCCACCTTCCAGTTGATTGCTTATTCAGAAAAGCCAGGTCCATGTTCCTGTCCCATTTAATTAACATAGAGGGACAATTGGGTTGCACTGGAAAAAAACGCTACGCTCTGCCTCGCCGCACATTGCGGAACGCTGCTGTAAACCTCCTGCTCCCGGCCTCAACGCGGGAACGGTGGCAGCGGGTTGGGGCAGGGGATCCCACCACTCGGTCCCCTCCATCGTGGGGCTGTCACCTCTCCCCCCACCCAAAACCCACCCCGTGCCAGCTGAACTATCCTCCCCAGCTGGAATGGAGGTGCTCCAGACTCCTGCCACGAGATTTCCTTCTGGGCTCCAGCTCCTCCCAGCCCAGGAGATGAATTACACCAGCTCTCCCTACCTGTCACCCAGCCTCTCCCAGGCGGCAGGATCTGAATCACAAATGAAATATGTCTCCATCCCCCCTCTGCTCCCCTGCACCTGGGTTTTGAAACAATAGCTAAATAACCTCCCTCTCCTCGACTCCATAAATCAGCCGGACGGGCTGCAGTGACACAGGCAAACGGCTGAGGTTTGAGGCAGTTTTCCTGGCTGGGGATAAAAATAATTAAAATAAAAGCTAGAGAAAACTCTGGCATCAACTTGACTTCCAGTGCCAGGCTGGTTAGGTGAGAGAAGACGCATTCGGGGTTTTGGTGGAGTTGGCACAGCTGCTGTGGGCGGACACAGCGCGGGGATGCAGCTCGGGGTTTGGTGCTCCAGCAATGGAGAATTTGGGGGACCCAACGTTGTTCCTCTGCCCTGCCACAAGCCGCTGGAACAGCCCTCAGCAAGTTCCCCGAGCACCTTCGGCATGCAATGCCCCACAGCGCCCAGGTAAACTGGCGTGGGAAGGAGGGAGAGGTCCAGGGCCAGACAGAATAAAATACTTGTGTAATCACTGCTAAATTATGCAGCATAAGTTACAGGGGAAATATCCTCAAAGACTGAATTTCCCGTCTTGAGGAATTGCTCCCTGTTTAGAAGCACGCTAATTATTCCCTTAAACAAGGATGAGCTATAAGTAATTTAAGGGTTTTATCACTCACGCTTTGCAATAATGGAATTGAGCGAGCAGCAATAAAAAAATCCCAGAATAAAACGAAGGTGGCAGACTCCCCTCCGAGAGCAAGGATGCAGGGCCACGTTTCCCATGGTGGCTACAGCCGGTGGGTTTGGGTTTTCCAGACCTGGAAAAGCTGTCCAGCTTGGCAGAGAGCCCCATGGCTCTGGATAATGACTAAAGCAGCCCTTTGCCCCCAGGCCTGTCCATCCCCCACACCAGCGATTATATTTATCCTCAGCGTGTGTTTAGGATCACGGCTGGATCTCACCTGGGACATGATCCAGCCATGATCAAGGAGGTCAACGCAAGGAGGTCCCTCCTGTTCAGCTGAGCTTTGGATCAGGCCGTGGATTGGTGAAGAACAAAAGCCTAATCCTGAATTTCTCACCCCGCGCCCCACATACTTTTCAGAGCAGTTTCTGCATTGACTTTCAGAGCCTTTAAATCTGGCTTTCCCACGCTGGAGACCCAGGCTGGGGCCACGCGTTTAACATCAATGCAATAAACTGCGTCTCTCCCCTAGTAGTTAATTCTCGTTCAACGTGTCCTTAATATTCAATTACTATTTATGTAACATGCAGCAAAGGATTATCCTATTAAACCTAAATTAAGTGCTTCGTTCATTAATTAATACATCTTATTTCAAGTGCTGCCAACATTTTATCCCTGGAAACGCAATATTTAAAACCAAAATGCACAAACGAAGGAAAGGGAGAGCTTGTTTGCTTGTTGCTTTTTCATTTGCTTAGAGATGTTAATGAGTTATGGAGCCTGGGAAGTATTCACCGGTAGCTCTGCAGGAGGGGGACTTCCCCAGAAGAGCAGCAGAGAAAAAAAAAGCCCGGTGTTTTGGAGATGGTGAGATGATGTGTTGTCTCCCTTGGTAAGGAGGCACTGGAGGGTCACGCCCTCTAATTCCTCCATTTCTGCTTTAACACAACAGGGAAAACTCTTCCCCAGCTCTAAGTCTGCCCTGCTGGGCCAAACCACATGCAACCACCAGCTCCGTTTTTTTCCTTGATGACCCCAGGCTGTCACCGTCCCGCGGATGCAGCAGAATCCTCGAGCTCCCAGCGCCAGACCTCAGCACGCCGCTGTTTGCGGCCGGTACTGCCCACTCCGAGATCCTCCCCAGCGCCGCGATTGCTGCCGAGGGAGCAGTTGCCGGTTATTACATCTCCGAGCTCCTCGGAGAGCCGCATCCCGGCACCGCTTGACCTCCATGGAATTACCCCAGGGAGAAATTGGCCCGCAAGACCCGCAACGCTGACAGCAAGCGCTAGGAAATAGCATGAAATCTAAATTAAGTTGAGAGTCTTTTTGAAACAAATTCCTTTTTGAAGAACCAAAGGCAGACTTCATTACAACAACTCAATTATACACGAGGCTGAGCTCCAGCGCGCTTGCCGAGACAAGAAGTTCGCTGCGAGTATTTCATGCTTCGCGCAAATTATAACTTCCCTTCAATGCAAATGGGAGGTTCGGCAAACAACACGCGTTTTCCCAACGCCGCTTGGAAAACAAATTACAACAACGCCTGCTCAGAGGCAGAACTGAAGCTTCTGTGTTGGCAAATCAGTCCTGGGCTGGATTTCTGTGAGCTCACTCCAGGGCCACTTTTTAGGGTGGAAAAGTGGAGTTTGATCCTAGAAGTCTCCCATCTTTCACTAAGGGGAAGAGCAGATATGAGGCACAAGAGCTGTAAATAAACTTTTTAAGCCCCTGGGTCTCCCCCTGCCAAAGGAACTCAGGCAGATCAATTATTTTTTCAAACCATCTTTCACTCAAAATGATGTCTTCTGAAATAAAATGACATTTCTGGCAGGCTGCAGCCTTGCAGAAGGAGAAGCCGTGCTGGCAGAGGCGTTGGGGCTGGCCCGGCTGCCCTTCGCCTGCATCCCCGGGGCCGCTGGAAACCGAGCGCCCTGCTTGCACCCCCGGTCACCTTCGCACCCAGACAGTGGGCAGAGTCCCGCTGGCAGTGATGGGTGCTGGACCAGGAGCCTCCCTGCCACCAGTAACACCACTGCAAACCCCCCCATCTCGAAACATCCCTTTTCAGAAGATGCAAACACAGCGCAGCAACTTTCACCCATGACCAAGCAGAGACCCAGGGACCCTTCCTGCTCCAAAACCCAGCTTACGAAATACAAAAGTGGCTTCCGTCCCTTTTTGGAAGCGCTGAGGAACACTTTTGTCTCCTTTCCGTTCCGAGTTTCCAGCTGCCACTATCTCGCTTTCCATCAAAGCAGCAGCTTTCCCTGGGCTCGCAGGGAGGTCACAAGATTTCATGTTCTTTACAGAATCCATCAAACCGCCTCAGAAAAACAAAACAACTACAAAAAAAAACCCAACAAACCTGCAGGAAATCTCCCTGCTTGTTATTTTCTGGGATGAAGGACAAAGAAAAAAAGAAAAAAAAAAAAAAAAAAAAAAGAAGAAGAATTTACAGGTAATTTCCTTGTCAAAAGTTCCTGTCTATAAACACAATCAAGATCAGACTGACATTGCAAATAGCTGCTTTTCTCCCCTGAATGAATTATTCAATTCACCACTGATTCTCTCTAACTGCTTCCTATTGCCTTCTGCTTTCGCTATTTATTTTACTTTATTTCGTTCTGCAGAGAAGCGCTGCCAATAATTGAAACGAGTTGGAGGATCGACGAATCCCTCCTGCAGCCCCTGGCATCTCAGCTCGACCTCCCCCAAACTCCTTGCCTGGCCCCTTCCTCACTTTTTCTCTCTCCAAGGTGCCACCAACCATCTCTGGGTCAAAGATGGCATTGATCCACGGTCTCCTCTTCCCCAGGAGCATCACGGTCAGGATGATCGCTCCCTTGCGATGGGAGCTGTATTTTGGGAGAGGTTTATCCAGGCTGCAGAAAGCCCTTGAGGTTTGGGGAGCCCCATGCCTCTGCCTTCCCATCCCCAAACGACGGAGAAAATCCCATCCAACACCCACGGAACAGTGATAACCAGGCCAAAACAAGCTTCAAACTGGTGGCTCAGGAGATCAGAGGCAGCTAAGCGCAAGCAAGTTCTCCCTGGTCATGTCCCTTAACTGCTCATCCTTGGAAAGACGACAGCCTTAGTTAGAGAGTGGGAGGATTCACAGCTCCGCGTGCCTGCGCAGAATATTTTAAGACAGACAGAAATCCTTGTAACACATCAATAAAAAACCACGCTGCAGACAGCGTCTGAAAGAAAGGAAATAATATTACTCCTGAAAAAAAACAACAAAAAAAACCACTCCACAACCACACCAAAAGCTAATAAAAATGTTACTCGAGGAAGAGAACTGTTTCAAAGCAGCCAAATAATATCCACGACGATTCTTCAATTACACAGATTAGTGTTGGTCCGTCTGCGGAGCCAAAAGTTTCTCAGCGAGGTTTGGAACTGAGGAGCGGGTGATAACTTCATAACCCTGAGCGGAATGGCGGTGGGGAGGAAAAAAACCAAACCAGAAGCCACTCAAATACAATTTCATTCTAATCACGAAACAAATCATGTGGATTATTTTTTTTTTCCCCTGGGAGCAGGCTTCAGCCAGGGCAACATTTATTTAGGTTATTGATTAGCAATTAGAGAGGTGTTTTAGCTGCTTCTCTGCTGTGTCCCTGTTATTCCCTCCAGAATTTCAATTGCTCAAGACCTATTTCCACCCTGCGGTGGGGCCGGGAAAGCATCGCAGCCTGACCCCGCAGCTCTGTGTCCCAGCCCTCTCTCCTGCCAAAAAGCCTCCGGGAGGAGCGCGGAAGGCAGCTGTTGGAAAGAGAAAAATACTCTGGAAAGGATAAGAAATAATCTCAATGCAATCCAGCAAGAAGCTTCCCCCCTTGGCTGCTGAGAAGGGAAGGATGCTCTTTAGCAGGTACCTCGCTGAACGAGGGAAGCGGTGCTGGGGACTGCGGGCGGTGGCTCCATGAAGGCGCTGGCACAGGGCCAGGGTGTGGAGACCACTCAGCTCCGCGGGCAGACCCAGTTTAACCCGCCGGTGCGCCTGTGTTGGCCGTCAACCAGGCTGGGTGGCCCCGTGAAACGCCACCGTGACGTCCCACAACCATCACAAGAGCAGCATGAAGGGCAGGAGCCAGGAGGGAAGGCTCTGCAGAAAAGAGCGATGGAGACTCGCATTAAAAGCTATAAAAACCCAAGCGCATCCCCGGCAAGAATCGACCGAGGAAAACCGCCGGCATCTCCCAGGAAGGAGAGGCCAGGCCTCTTCTTTAGCAGCAATTTTCAAACCTTTTTATTCAGTTCCTTGTAAAAAGGGGAACTTAAAAGGAAAAGAAATAACAAACTGATTTCTCTTCAGATAATTCGCAAGGGCTCCGAGTGCATTGTAAACGTACACCTTTATCCAACAGGCAATTTGATGAATTTCATAGACCGCTTTTGTATCGCTGTTTGCCGAGCAACATCCTCTGCGGAAATTGTGGCGGGCTTAATGCTCTCTTTAGCACGCAGCATAATTGCCCCCTGCAATTTGTTGCCTGGAAAGGTTACCAAAAAAGAAAGGAAGGGAAAAAAAAGCACAACTCTGGTAGCCGGGGAGCGAGGGAAGAAAGAGAGAAAGCTGATGGCACTTCAAATGCAATTTATTCCAGGTCAAGGCATCCAACTGAAGGAAGGCGCAGGCCAGTCCCGTTCCTCGCGGCGGAGGGGCCTCCCCAGCGCAGCCAAAGCCATGGCTGATGGGGATGGAGCCACCTCAGCTCCTGCACGGACAGGGTTGGACAAGCCCATGGGTCCAAGGCGGCCTGTCCACCCACAGCAGCGTGGGCTGGCCGTCCCGTTTCATCCTCCCGGTACCTCCAGACCATGGGACGCGGGGCAGAGCAGCCCACAGACCCAACCGAGAGGCTGAAACGCAGCCACCGGCGAGGAGGGGAGCGGGAGGACGAGCGGCCAAACCCAACAAGAAGGCAGCAGAGGAGGAAACCCCAGAGGAAAGGCTGGAGAGGGGGCGGCTGGCAGGAGGAGAGCCTGCCAGCGAGGGAGGATGGCAGAGGGGAGCGCGGGAGGCGCGGAGACGGCAGGCACTGTTTATTAATTTTCTGCTTGGCTGCGTTTGGTACCATAGCTCCGAGATCATGGAGCCGCTCCACACTCTATTAAATAATTCAATCTGCGAAGAATCCAAGTGTGTAAGCGAACACTCTTACGCGTCTTAAAATTTAATTGCAGAGCTAAACAAGATTAAGTGCAAGGAAGACATAAAAGATATGAAAATAGATGCCGCGGCTTTTGTTTCTCTGGCTGCCCGAGCCCTGCGCAGGAACCTTTCCCCATTTTTCACACTACACTGCTAAAGAGCCCGAGCCTCTTTTCATCTGCTCCCCCCTCCGCTCGTTCTATTTACAGCTGTGTTTGCAAGCAGCAGGCTCGCAAATCACTTAATATCCATTAGAGCAGCTCCATTCACTCTGCTAGGCTCCTGCTCTGGCAGCCTTTCCATTATAAATCCTCATGTTCGAGGGTTTAGGGAATCAGCCGTGAGCACTCACTCCAGCAGCCCCTTTTGCCTGGCTGGAGCCCACCACATCCCCCTCAGTCGCTTCCTGCCTCCTGTAAACGCTCTCCTCCCCCTTTTATCCCCTTGCAATGCCCCGACACACACTCAGCATCCATAAACCAGCAGCTCCGGAGGGTAAATCCCAGCTCCCTGCAAGCCAGGTGGAACCCAGTGCCTTCCCACATGGGCTGGGTCAAGGGGATGGAAGCATCCCCGTTCCCTTCCCAGCAATCCTACGTTGGCACAGCCAACCTCAAAACCTCAAACAAGGGGTAAGGGTCTCAAGGTTTCATTTGGAAAGAGGTGACGAGCATGTATCTTGGGACTAGGGAGTAAACGAGAACCCGTTGCTCAAAAAGGTTCAACATCTGAGACCTTCAAACCCAACCAGAAACAGTCTTAGTTCATTCCAGAGCCAGCCTCACGTGCAAGATGCCGGCACGTAAGAACAGCCTCCGAGGTTCAAAGCCCAGATGTGAGCATTAGAGATTTGCTCAAAACATCTGCAAGCGCACAAAACACCTTCTCCTGCCCCAAAAGCAACGTGCCAGACCCAGAGCTTGCCCAGCAGCCCTGGCAGCCGGCCCAGCGATGCTCCCTGGCTGAATCCCAGGGGCATCGCTCAGTTCTCAGCCACCAGCCCACAAAGACCCCAGGAGGGAGGATTTTAGGGCACAGATTTTGGGGTGGGAACACAGGGCTGAGGGTCTCCTTGCTTGCATGGGGTCTGCACCTCCCAGCCCTGCTCCTCCATTTGCTCACAGCCGCAACAGCATGGCAGGGATGAGAGAGCCCAGCATCATCTGGGAAGGCAGAGGGGGAAGGAGGGAGAAGGAAATACGGGATAATAACAGGGAAATAATGGGAGAGCGGAGAGCTGCCTTCGTGCTCCCGTGGTTTGATAGGAAAAGCCTTGTCCCTGCTCACCGAGCGTGCTGCCCGTCAGCCTCCAACACCGGCAAGCATCTTTAAGCGCTTCTGTGGAGGATAAAACCTAGGCGGGGCTGGAGGAACCAGCATCACCGCAGCAGAGGGAAGAAAAATTTCACTCCATTTCACAGACAGGAAATCTGAGACCCATTGAGGCCAAAAGTCACACCCATGAGGGTTAGAGGAGAAAGAGGAGAGTCTGTTGGCTCCCAAACCAGAAGATTTCCTCAGCCTTTTGCCCAGGAGCCTCCCACCATCCCCAGGAGCCAGAGCTCCCCGTGGAGAACAGAGCTGCTTCAGGGACCCAGGGAGATCCTCATCCCTTCAAGAGATTGGCACAGTGTGAGTTTGGGGGCAAGCAGTATTTCATGAACGGCTCCCCTCTTAAGTTCTCATTATCAGAGCTCTGTGCCGAGGGAAAAGGAGAAGCTGAAACACTTTCCATGTTGGAGCAAGGAGGAGAAGGCGCGGGGCTTTTACCTGTCACTCTGGGCTCCGACACCTCCTTTGACAGCAGGACCCTGCTCCCAGCTGCCTTCCGAGGCTTGTCCCACTGGCAGCCCAGTTCACCTGCCTTCACCTGTGCTGGGCTTCTCCCAGTTACCCCGGCACGGGCAGCCATCCAGGATCCGCGTTCGAGCGCGGTCGGTGCTGCAGGAAACGCTGAGCTTTAAGCAGGTGTTTATAGCATCAGCGGCGTCACCCTGCGGAGTTACAGCCACGTGCGGTGGGAATCATCACACGTCATTTATTTTACACCAGGACACAAGGGAGCTGTACAAAATGTCACAGCGAAAAAAAAATAAGAGTCGCACAAAGTCGGTGCGTTTTCCTATCTTTGCTGAAAGCTCAACGAAAATACAGACTCCTCGCAGGAAAAGCGAGCTCAAAACAGCTCCCGCAAGCCCACCTTCGCCCAAACAAGGCATCACTGGAACTTCACCTTGGTTATTACACACAGGCTCGTGGGTGTATTAATATAATTTCTTGCAAAGGGCAAGAAGTGAAACCAAAGGCCACTTCATCTTCATTTCTTTGGCTGCTGGGCTTTTTGTTGTTGACGGCTGCTGTTACGCGGGCTGTTGGGGCTGCGAACTGCCGCAAAGCCATGAAAGCTTTCACCGCTTGAAATCTCATCAGAAGCCTCCCGCTCCCCAAAAAGGGCGAGGTGTTTGCTGGGTGGGGGGGATGAGCAACAGAGACAGCAAATAAATAAGCTGCAAGCAAATAAATACTCTTGCCGCACCAGCCCGTCGCTGAGGCAGGCGCGTTAGCGTCAGGGGACCCAACAGAGATGGTTGGACGTGGATGCCCCCTCCCCAAAAAAATAAATTTAGAGGTAGCGCATCACTTCTCAGGCCCACCCCACGCACGCATCCCTGCGCACACCCCTCCGGTGACAGATTGCTGTTCTAACATTTACAGTGATTGACGGATGGCACAGCAACAAGTGAATTAAACAGGCGCTCGCTCTGACACGAGTGGCGGTAAATGTCATAAAAGATCAACCATTATATCCCCAACACGGCTTTCCTACGGCTGAGCGGAACAGATTTAGGTGATTTAGTGGAAATGAAGGCTGCGGAGAGCACGCTGGGGAGATGGGGAAGTTGGGAGCGGTGCTGAGCCCTGCTCAGAGCCTCACCAGGAGCCGCAGCATCGGCATCCGGTAGTCTGTATCTATCAGGTACGGGTCCGAGGTCACCCCCAGACAGCGGCTCCTCAGGAGCAGAGGATCATCTGATCCCCCTAAATAGGAGATAGACACTTCCCAGCTCATTTTGAGCCGGGGAACCGCGTTTCCTCCCTTTCCTGCGACACGAGCATCAGGCTGGAAGCAGGTGAGGCCAGCAGTGCAGGTGTGCGATTCATCTGCTGGCTGTTTCCAGATGGCAATCCAAGACATCCCAGCGCAACCAGCCTCCCAGGACCTGCCTTCCTCATAGAACGTCAGGAACCAGCTAAAAAACCTACTGCGTTTCACTCCACATCCCCACACGACCCATGCCACGTCCTCTTCCCAGCTCCCTCGCCCTCCCTGCACACACACTCCTCCAAGGAAATCCCCCTCCCCCAATTAAAAAAAAAAAAAAAAAAAAAATCTGTATTCCAAAGACACTTGCCCTATAAATAACGTTATCTTGCAGTAGTGCCACTTTACGTTTTGAGAGACTGAAAAACCAATTTGCGCTTAGAAACATTCAACTTCTCTGCAGGTGTGTTCCTCTCCAGTCTCGCTGGGTAACTGGGGCTGGCAGAGCGCCCAGGGGAGCCCAGACTGGTGCCACAAACCTTGGCACCAGATGATCTGGGGACGGTTTGTGAGACGTGACAGGAGAGCTGTGAGGCTGAAGCAGAGCTTCTGCATCAGAGAAATTAATTTGTCACGTCAAATGAGGGGAGTGAGATACGGGCTGGGCTGAGCGACCTGCACACAGGGGCTCGCGCACGTGCAGGCCTTCACCACTGCGGAGGAAAGGCCCTGGTCCTGTGGGCATGGCAAGGAAAGAGGGGGACACCAAGGAGATTTGTCTTTTTATCCATCTGAAAGGCGAGAAAGTTCAAAGAGAGGAAAGGGGCTAAGGGATCCTGCTGCGGGAGAGCTGCCCCGAGCAAGAAGGGGAAGGGGGCTGACAGCCGGGCTGCCCCGAAGCAGAGCACGCAGGGTTAACGAGCAATTAATGGGTATTTGAATGAACTGTTCATCAGCCACTAGAAAGTCCCAAGTGCCTAATGCCATGAGTTTGAGCTCTTCCTAAAAAGAGCTCAACTCAGTTATTCCCAAAACCTACCACAAGGAAACTCAGTGAAAACCTCCATTTTTGTTCAAGAGTTTTCTGATTTTTGTTTTTCTCCCACCCACCCTCAATAACACAAGCCACCCCCGTTCACCCAATTTTCCAAGTACAGCTCACACAGCATGCACGGAGGGCAGCGTTGCCCAAGCAGGGCTGGTCCATCCCGTACAGCTTCAGCAAGAACCCACGCAAGGGCCCGAAATCACAGCTCCATCTGCTCCCTCCCGTGGTTCAGTCTCAGACCAAAGACAAGACAACCTGCAGCATCTCCTATCGCAACGCCGTGCTCCCTGTGCCAGCAGTCGTCTTGCTTCCTTTTACCAACTGCTGTTGGCACAAGGTGACGTGTCTGGATCTGAGACGTGGGATTAATGCTGGATCCGGGAGATGCTCTGCTCCATAACGAGGGTCACGGAGCATCCACGGGCAGCCCATGACTGACACAGGATGGAGCTGGGACGGACACACTGAGACACAGTCTGCCCACAAGATTTCCTCTTTCCAGCAAGAAGGAAGCGTGACTAACCCCAAACCCAACCCATACATCAACTTAATCGTCATCTCTGACACCCGGTGCCCCAGCCCCTCGCCTTCCAGGCAACCTCTTTAAGGTGTGCAGCTATTGATCCTCCGGATGCCCATGAGACTGGAGTCTGAAATCTAATGCCGGAGAAGTCCAGCCGAGCCCAAACCTCTCAAATCATGTTGACACATTTAGGAGGTGCCGGGTGCTTCATCCTCCCCGGTCCGATATGTAATTATGTACGTGTCACCATGATGTAGGTGTTTGGCAGGGCAATAAAACCCCAAGGGCCCTGACAGCCGGCCGCTGCCGTTCCACGCTGCTCGCGAGAGCGTTTCCTGCCAATTTCTTTCTGTAGTTAGACTGGAGGAAACAGAGCTCAATAAAGCGGCATGCGGATCGTAGCAGAAAGTTTGTCTTGAAAAACAGGTGGAGGAGATGTCAGAGGGCTGCTGTCACCCTGAGCCTGCACGGGTTTAAGCGTTATTTGCTTTCTCTCTGCTGCAAGGTTACAGGCAGAGGGTTTAGCAGGTAAGAGATGGCCAGGGCAGCCTGGAGATGCAGGATCTAACCCTGCACCCTTCATTTCTCTGCTTCAGAAAACAGTGGCCTGATCCCACCACAGAGAACACCTTCCCCTCCCCTCCACACGTGGGGATGGGATCAGGTCCTGGAACCCACTGGGAACATGGTGCTTCCCAGTCTCTCTCTCTCCAGGGCAGCCCAGGCACTGCAAGGCTGTGGTGCGATGCCCTTCCCCGCCCATCAGACTGGGAAAGGCATCGACGGTGGCTGGGTTTTCTCATGGCACAGTCAGATCCACACCAGTCCTTTGGCCAGCAGCTTCACGCCGGGCGGCGGCCACGGTAAATTCCCTTGCAGATTCCCTAATCCCTTCAAAGCCCCCAAAGGCTTTGCTGCTGCTCGGGAAGCTCCCCGCCAGCCGGAGCGGGGTGGTGGGAGGCAGCTGAGCTGCTCTCCCAGCCGATGTTCCCCCAAAGAGCACAAACAGTTCCCAGCAGCTCGATTCCTCCCAGCAGGGCTCAGGAAGCATAATTTTTCTCCACTAATATATCTTTTGTTTGATGAGCTGTCGATGGCAGGAGGATTTAATCTCCCGTACCCTTGCTCTCTCCCAGATCCACTAAGGCGAAGCCACTTCATTACAGAGCCACTCAGCTGTCCGTTTCTATCGATCACACCTTGGCGTGGTGACCTTGGATCGATAGGCTGCCGATTATTTAGTGCCTGTTCACCCACGCCAAATGCCAGCGGGGCGGGCACCCAGCCTGCACCCAGGCTCTGCCGGCAGCGAGAGGAGCCCAGCACAGCTCCGTCCGAGAGCTCGCAGGCAGCGGTAGAGACCCACAGGCAGTCTCGAACACCGACTCAAGATGCTGGGGTTTGCCATCTGGGTACAACTGGTCCCTTTTTCAAGTGGATTCAGGCCTTGAGTTGGATGCTTCCCAATTTAACCGTCCATGCCCTGTGCCCAAGGTCCAGCCCAGGCAGCTCCTCTCTGCTGCAGTGCAGACTCAGCCCTGGCTTCCCCACAGCTTCGCCTCTCCTACTCCAAAATCCCCATCAGGAAACAAGCAGTGAGACCCACAGCAAACTCAACAATGTCCAAAGCTGCTCCTCAGCCCAAGGGTGCAGACAATTCCCCCCACTTTGCTCTTGAGCCAAAACTCCTCTCTGTAACTACCCAATGATTCATCTGCCTCCAAGAGATGTCCCCTCCAACCTGCTATTGTCTTACTTTTTAATCAGATCCTCACTTCCCTTTCCCTTTAGGAGCCAGAGATATTTTTCTATTACATACTGATTGATCAAGCTGTCGTGAGCAGGCTGTCAGCATCTTCTTGAGCCTTCATTTCCAATCCCCACACAGCAGGTTGCTGGGCTGAGCCCACTCGCTCCAGCGGCAGCAAACAGATACATAAATGCACGCAATAAAGGAGAGAAGGCAGGGGGAAAATTGATCCTACTTTTGATTTTATTCCCCCAGCTCAAAACCCTGTATGAAAGAGAGGGAGCAGCCAGCGTTAACCCTGAAACACAGGAGCAGAGGAGGAGGAGGACACGGAGGTGAGCCCATCATGTTGCTCAGTGCCAGGAGAAAGAGAATCCATCTTTGCATGGTGCAAAAAAAAAAAAAAAGTCAGGAGAACAGGAGATTCTCCAGGGCTCCAGCACACCTTGTTCTAATGAGTTGTTTTCCACTGTAAGAAATAAGGAGAACAAGTCCAGATTCTGCTAAACAAGGGCTGTGGCTACAACAGGCCAAAGATCAGCTGCCCCCAAGGAGAATGCTGACAAGACAGTAAAAATCATAGAATGGAATAATAGAATTGTTTAGGTTGGAAAAGACCTTTAAGATCATCAGGTCCAGCTGTTAACCTAGCACTGCCAAGTCCATCGCTAAATCACATCCCTACGTGTCCCATCTTGTAAATCCCTCCAGGGATGGTGACTGCACCGCTTTCCTGGGCAGCCTGTTCCAGTGCTTGACAAACCTTTCAGTGAATAAATTTTTCCTAATACTCAACGTAAACCTCCCTGCCACAACTTGAGACCTTTTCCTCTCATCCTGTCACTTGTTACCTGGGAGAAGAGACCAACATCCACTCACTCCAACCTCCCTTCGGGTAACTGTAGAGAGCGATGAGGTCTCCCCTCAGCCTCGTCTTCTCCAGACTAAACCACCCCAGTTCCCTCAGCCACTCCTCATCAGACTTGCGCTCCAATCCCTTCACCAGCTTCATTGCTTTTCTTCGGACGCGCTCCAGCACCTCAATATCTTTCTTGTACTGAGGGACCCAAAACTGGACACAGTATTCGAGATGCAGCCTCACCAGTGCCAAGTCGAGGGGGACGATCGCTTCCCTGGTCCTGCTGGCTTGCCATTTCTGCAAAAAACCTCACATCAGGCTAAGACAGGAGCTGGGCAAGTCCAATCCCCTCTCCGAGCACAAGCCAGGGATGTGCTGGATCAGGCTACACGCTCCCCCCAAGCCCACCCTTTCCCCGCTGCCGGTGGGCAGCTCAGCGCTCCGCAGGCTGCAGCCGCATCGCCCCGCTGCTCTGCCTTATCTGGGCAGGCATGGGAGAGCAGGGCTGCCCTGCCTACGGGCCATCGGCGGATTACCAGCAGCTTATCAGTTTATTAGGGGACAAAAGACACTTAGCAGAAGGGTTCTGAGACAGTGCGAGCGGCTGATAAGAAACAGCCCGGCTTCTTAGACAGGCCACGGTCTGGCACATCACAGGCTGCGGGAGTTACGAAACTGAGCGCTTTGGGCAAGCGATAGCGCTCATGAAAGTCTAACAGTGCTGCCTTGATGGATGGAGGGGGGACAGAACGGTCCCTCGCAGCACCAGCCCCTCCAGCATCTCGGCTGTGGGAATGGGCTCTGCAAACCTGGGCTGGTTGCCTCCTCTGTGGCAATCCCTGGGCTGCTGGCCCCGCCACCTCGCTGCTCAGCCCGTGCGGCCAGGACACTTGGGGTTCCCAGGTGGGGTGGCAGTGGGGCAGGCAAGCACTTGTGATGCTCAAGAGAGAAAAAAAGAGGAGAAAAAAAAAAAAAAAAGCCACCCAGGGTGGACCAAGCACCAAGGCGACGCACATGAACGCATCAGTGGAAAATACCCAAGAGGCTTTAATTTTCTTTCCAAAGTTGCAGACAGCTCCATTGCTGCTTCTCGTCCCTCTTCTATTTTTTTATCCTATTCCTTTTAATTAACAGCATAATGGAACTCAATCCATTTGCAATCTCTTCTGGCAAGAAACAACCCTCCCTGGACTCCAAATGGCCTGCCTAATAGGGTTAGAGGCTGTAAGAGTGCAAGACAAAATTTTTAGCTTCCTCATATTAATTATCTTCTCTGAGCAACACGAGCACACTGCTACGCAGAGCGGCACTGAGCCGCACAGGCTGCCGAGGGGACACGCAAAGGCTGGCTGCCGAGGGTGAACGCGCTTTGCCTGGTCACGCTCGTTGCATTTCAAGGCTTAAAATAAAATAAAATCAAATCTGAAGTTTTCCCCTGCAGCATAGGATGGATTGAACCCAGGGCACAGTCTGGCTTCATGCCCCTCAGGCTCCCATAACAGGCAGCCCAGTGTGACCAGTGTTGCTGGGCGTGGGAAATGGGGAGGGAGGAGGTGCAGAGGGGCTGGGAGATGGGGCAAGCTGGTGTTGTGCGACTATAATGGTAAGAGGGGAACAGGGATAAATATGCTGACAGCTAATGCTATTTAGAGACGGACAGACGCAGCAGGTAAATAATGATAATGATCTTCTAACGAGCTCGCATCTGCACAGCACCTTGCCTCCAACTGAATCCCAAAATGCTTTACAAAAAAATAAACTCCCAACACAAGCCCCCAGCCCTTTACTCTTATTGCCCGAACTGAAGGTGTGGTGGGGGACACACTAACTCCTCCTGATGCTCAGCTGTGCCCTCCTCTGGGACATCTCCCACCCTGCGTACCAGGACACGGAGCAGTTTCCGACCAGGCACCAAGGTCCCTGCCTTCAGAAAAAGCCACTCCAGCTCCACACCCTCTGATTTTTTTCCTGGCTAGTTGCCTCTAGATTCTGGGAGCCATCATTTAGGACTTCTTGAGCTGTTTCTTTTGGTATGTGACCTGAAAGTGAACGCTCTGGTCCAGCCTTTGGTCTTCTCCCAGACTCAGAGCAGAAGCTTTCAACATATCTGTTTTAGGGTTGCGTCCAGGTCCCGACCATCCTACAAGGTTAATCCCCATTGTAACCCTGAGCTGTTATTCCCTCTCTGTAAACTGGGACTATGTGTGTTCCCCCAAGCTGTGCTCTCAAAGCACTTGTCTCCAGACCTTTGGGGTAAAAGGTAAGCGTTCAGGACTATTTCTTACAGTCCTGCTCTGCTCTAATTTCCAACTCTATTTGTTCTATTGAGTGGTTATCAAGTTAAAAATGCAAGGACTATAGATTTCTTTCCAGCTTAAATATCTGAAAACAAGAGTGCTAATGAGCAAGCTGACCACCATAAAAATGATTACTGACAGCACTCCAAGGACCCAACTTTACTGCCTTTAAAACTCCTAACAGCAGCAGAATACAACTGATTGTCCCACAGCCATCAATCCAACCTTGGCCAAGGGGAATTTCTAGATAAGTGCTTACAGGAGAAGAAAACAAGCAGAGGGGAAGAAAGAAAAGCCAGGAATCAAGTAATCTCTTGCCAAAGCAGCTTCAGCCCTTCTACATGCTTAAAAAAGAAGCCAAATGATAAGATTTTCAGATCCTTCTAAATCTCTTCCACCAGTGCAACCCAGCATGGCAAAGAGGAACATTCCGGTTGCTTCCAAAAGCCTTCTCAATGGCCAATTTGCCACTTTCAAAGCACCTTTTAAGGATACCCAGTAAAAGATCTCAGGGTCTCGTATCAACCATGGGTCTGCTGACCCCAGTACAGCTCCCGGCAGGGTCTTCAAACCATGGGGCCACCAGCACATAAAAAAGGCCAGTGCAAGAGTCTGAAGAGGTGAAGGAGACCCACGAGCTTTGTGTCAGTGGGAACCTACGTCAAGCCCAACGATCTGGCTCTTGGTGGAAAGGCAGCTTCCCCGTTGCAGCAATGCAGATGAAACAGACAGCAAGGGAAGACGGAGCAGGAGGCAACAGGAGACCTGGATTTGGGAATTTGCTGTGCAGACTGAAGGCAGTTGCTTCTTGCAGCTGAAGATGGGAAGGAGGTGGTTCCAGGCAACGACGGACACGCAGACAAGACAATACTTGCTCTATCACAACAGGATGGCTGAAAGCCACGGTCTCCAAAAACCAGAGACAAACCACCAGCTCCTCGCAGCGGAGGGCTCTCGTGCAGGTCCGGGAGCAGGACAAACACTGGGGGAAGACGCTGGCCTCACTCCCAGCCCCGGGATTCACCTGATCCCCTGGGCAAGTGCAGGATGAGGATGATGCCAGTGCTGCTTTCCCACGTGTCAGCTGTCCTGTCCCATCCGAGTGCAAGTTCTGCATCTCCCCAGCAGCCAGCACAACAGGGATTTGAACTTCTTTCTCATAATAAACCTGAGCCTCAAGTTGCTTCTCTGTTCATGTGGGCAGGAGGAAAAGAGTACAGCTAGCCAGAGACTGCCATCAGCTTGATGCCTCCTCCAGCTCCATGCTAAAAAAACAAACAAACAAACAAACAAAAAAACAAAAAAAATAACAAAACAAAAAAAAACCCTAAACAAACAAACAAAACCCACAAAAAAAAAAAGTGCTTAAATTGAGCAGGACCAGCCCCAGCAGTGCCAATAGCATCAGGCCACAGGATCTGCAACCCTTGGTACCCTAAAGCCAGCAGAAACAGCCATGAAGCAGGCTTTTGCTGCTTCAAGGGAGAACGGAGCAGAGATAAAGCAAAATCCAGGCACCAACGTCGATCCCTAGGAAAACTGGGGTGGAGGTGTCCATCCCCTTCTTCCACACTGAGCAGGGCCGATACCTTACTCCGCAGCCACTGTCCCCGCGCTCCGCAGTGCCACAGGGACCCCACTGACCCTGGCACAGCCAGCGCCTCAGCCAGGGCTTTTTCCCACTGGAGATTTCCTCCTGCATCCTCCCACACCCATCAGGCAACCGAGCTAGGCTTGGCAGGTACTAAGGGGAAAAGAATTGAATAAATAAATTTTAAAATCACAAAGCTACTGGGATACAGACTTCAGCTTCGAGGTAATTCACAAAATCCTGCCCTTCTCCAGTGCCTGATGACTGATGGTCCAGTTTACGCTGCCCATCTGTTAGGATATAACAGTCACTGAAGAAAAAAAATAAAAACAACACAAAAAAACCCACCACACAACCAAGGGCATGAAGAAAAAAAAAAAATCCTGCACCACTTAGCACAGTATGGAGATTTATAGGTATTTCATAAGCCCTTCGTTCCTCCAGTGATTGGCCATTTTCGGGCGCTGCTTTGTTTTTGCAAACCACCACCTATTCTCTCCCTGCCTTCATTTTACAGCCAACACAAGGGAGAGGTGCCAATGACAAAGTTGTTTAACATGAAGTTCTAACATCCCCTGGAACAGCCAAGGCAGGAGGGACGGAGCCAGCGTGAGGCCACGATCCGGACGCAGATGGGATCCTCTCCCCGTGCCCTGGCACAGTCGGCAGCGGGGCTGGCGCCACCCGGCACTGGGAACGGCTGCCATGGGGAATCTCACTGCTAGGGCAGAGCATTTTTTTAGACCTCTCAGGAGCTGGAGCAAGCCTGGTGCCAGCTCACAGGACATGAAAGGGTGGGCATTTTCTGAGGACAAGCCTTGGAAGCCAAATCAAGCTGGTGCTCACGTAAGGAGGACACACGCACTCTGCCCGCTCTGTCCTGCTGGGCGCTGCTGCCAGGGCTCTGTTTGGGAAGTGAGACAGCTCTCGCCTCTTTTTACTGCTGTCACCAGCAAGAGGGAGGAACCAGCTCTGCCTTCTCTCGCCCAGTTTCCCTCTCTCAAGATACTGGTATGTCCCATCCCCTCCCGCCAGCCCTGAACGCAAGGAGACCCACGGGCTGGTGGGGAAGGCAAAGATGCCTCCCCCAGCCGTCAGGTAATGAGGAAGACGCTGGCCTCATCCTCTGGTCCTGAACACTGCAGGGCAGGAGGCAGGACAACGCCCGTGTCCCCGGGCAGGTCCCTGCCAAATTTGTTCCTTGCAAGAACAGGTCAAGGAGGCAGCTGGGGACGATGCAGGAGGGTGCTCGAAGACAGCATCCTGGGTTTGTCCCCGATGTGCTGTCCCTTAGCTTCCCTCTTATCCTCTGTCTACTCATCCTGTCCGTTTAGATTGCAGCATCTCTCGCATCTACTGAGAGCACATCCCCCCAGCATGGATAGCTCCAGTTTAAGACCTAATCGCTGTTAGGACTGCTGGAGTGGAATTGTTAGTACAAATAAAAAGGAAGATAAAAGAGAACGGGAAGGGCAACATCCTTCCCACTGGTTTCCTAGCCATCCTCAAGAGCCCTGCATCCGCAGCAGCCAGGCAACCCAGTCACAGGGTCCCAATCTCTACGCGGTTCTGCAGAACCGCAGAGGTTTCTGTCCTGTGCGGTCAGCCAGGAGCACGCAGAAACTTCCCAACCCCAGAGAAGCAGCAGCAGCAGCACACCGCAATCCCGCCTGACTCCGAGGGCGTGCTGGGATACGGAAAACACACTCCCAGCTTCAGATGGATTAGAAGGAAACCACAAATTGCTCAAATCATTGCAGGGGTGAAAGAACTTCACCACTGACTAATTGGTGTTCAAAAGCAGCCCAGCTTTGGGGACAGGTTGTGCAAGAGCCACCACGGGCGTTCTTGCCCTGCCAATTCCAAATCAGATTTGCTTTAAAACCCTCCTGCGTTTGTAAGCCTTGCTGCCCAAGCCCTGCGTTCCCGCTGGGATCTGAAAGCCAAAGGCTGATCTTGCTGGCGCCGATCACTTGTAATGGGTACCCTGCCACACAAAAGCAAGTTCCTCTGGCCGCTTTGCGGAAGGCAAGAAAGGAGCCAGTTCCTCTGCTGGCACCTACGGCTGGCTTGGCAGGGACAGCGGGATGGACAAATTGCAGCCACCAGACCTGGCTGACACAGGTACGGAGGAGCCCACGCTGCCAAAGCAAGAATGGGCTGGTTTTATACAGTCACCTTCTTGCCCTCAAAGGCTGAGAAACCAATTCCAAGAGCTTTTCAAACCTCACACCCAGCACAGTTCATGCCCAGCACGCAGGGTAAGGAAAATTTAAGAGCTAGGGAGGTTAAAGCATTTCCTCTGGGTTCCAGCAAGTTCAAGACATTGCCCTTCTAGACTGAACAGGGCTAATCCAACCTCTCCTCCTTTCCTATCTTTGCAGCCCAGGTCCATAGCTTCCTATGGAAGCTGGGAGAAGAGGTATCAGGGAACTGCACAGCATCTCACAGCCCTGTACAAGCCCGAACTCCTCAGCCCTCTGCAGCCAGGTTATGCAGAAGGACGGAGTGCGACAGAGGAGGAACCCACGCACATCGGCAGAGCACAGCCTGCAAAGATCTCCAAGGGCTCTGGTCCAGGCCACAGGAAGAAGGGGAGGGACAGAGATGAGGAGGGAAAACAGCACGATTCCTTTAATAAACCACAGATTTTATTAGCTAGGAAAGTCAAATGCCTTGCAGGAAAATTAAAACCAGGGAAATCTGCCCACGCTGGCCTGATGTAAACCACAAGCCGCAAAAGCACCAGAGTCCTTGATGCACCTCCCAGACTGATGCAGAAAATCACTCTGCTGCTCATCCCAGCAGCTTTTTTCAGTTTAAATCATCCAGTCTCTGTCCAAGAGAGGTGCCAGGCTGTGCCTTAGGTGCAACCGTATCGTCAAAACCGCAGTTACATATGCAAGTACTGTACAGGGCCATTCTTGGGAAAAGGCTGAGAGCAGATCACCGAGAACAATCCAGGTCTGCATTTATCCAACCCAGAGGCTCTCCAGCCTATGCAGGGAGCTTTTCCACCAAGAAGCTTCACACAGAGCTGCAGGCTGATCCACAGACAGAAAAAAACCTCAAGGCTGGTGGCTCTTTTGTGCCTAAAGCTGTGTGGCATTGAACAAACAGCAGCAGGAGAGGGGAGAGAAATAAAAGCTGGTGGACCCAGAGGGATCACTACAGCTCCACACCTCCTCCTGACCCTTCGGAGCATCGGTTTCTAACAGCTTCCCTCCCCATCTCAACCCAGAGCCATTCTCCCCTCTCCCCTCACGCTGCAGGCTCTGACAGTCTCCAAGTCGTGTACTGCGTCCAACGGAAATCGATTCGTGATGAATCAAGTGGTTCGTTGGCGACACGGATTGCCACTTTTCACAAGTACTGCTTGGAGATCACGCAAATACCTCCACCAAGCGAAACACTTCAGAGAGCCTTCGCAAGCAATTAGTGTCCCCGGGCTCCCGTCGGGGAGTGTGGGACGTGGAAGGGAACATGCTCTGCGCAAGCACAGAAACTCAGATTGCTTTGTTGACACCAGGAGATTAGTGTTTTTCTCCTTGTTTGCGAGACTGCTCCCAGTTCCCAGGGAAGGGCAGAGGAGTCTCCTGCAGAAGGAGCTGGGTTTACTCCATTTACAAAGTCCTTCTCAGGAGACTCTTCTCACTCTTTGGTTTTGCCCCCCTTTGATTCTCAGCCCCTTCCAGCACCTCCAGGTCAGGCTTGGCCATCCTAACAGCCTTTACCCAACGTGCTGTCACCCTAGTAGACCGGGCAGTACCGTTACCATCCTCAGCAGACAGAAAGCACAGGCATGCTCTCAAACCTCAGCAAGACACCAGCTCCCATTTAGTCCACAGGGATCATACATCCACAAATGCCCTCACTGCTTTGCGTCTGGGTGAGGGACAAGGACAATTGTGGGGAAGAGATGAACCCCCATTGCCTCACACTGTGCTCGCCAGTGCTTCAAAGCACCAGGCCATGCTTTCCTCACCTCCATCAGTTGTTTTATACACTCCTCCGTTCCTGGAGAGGTGACCTTGCAGAGAGCTGGTGCAGGACACCCTGCTGCTCACCAGGGATGGGGTAATCACGCCACTACAAACGTTAGGCTGTATAATTAAAGCACATTGACATGCTAAAGCTTGCACTGCATTGATGAACTCATTTAAGCCAGCAATGCGTCAAGCTGACAGTAACCTGTCTCCATCAGACCCAGTGGAAGGCCCAGAGAGAGCTGTGGGAGGGAGAGAGGAAGCCCTTCTATCCTAATTAAAGCACAACCTGGCAGAGCTCAGCTACCACCTTTCCAACACCTTCCACCAAACTGCTTAATCACTGACAAATGAGTTTCTGTAATTACAGCAGGAAGTGATTTATCTCGGGGTCCAGAGATTTAGTAGCATGACCTGAAGAGAAAGTCTGTGTCAGCGAAGACGATGGCTTATTGCAGGGCAACCTCCGAGCTCCAAGTCTCTAAATCCCTCCCTGATCCATTCCAGTGCCAGTAAACACCATGTTCATGCGTGCACAGCAGACCCCTCCAGGGATTACGTGTTGTGTGCTGCCTGGCACCAAACAGCTTTTCCAGGAGGGAGCAAGAACATCCTCGGAAAAGGAAGGATCGGCGCAGGTAGGCAGCCGCCTTCTCCACGCAAGGATAGTTTCGCCCTGGCTGAGCGATTTAGCCCCAAGGCTGTCTCATTTTTTTCCCCCTCTCAAGACAAATGAAGATGTTTTTTCCAAGCTGGAAGGAGATTTGACCACTGGGCTATCCCAGCTTAAACTTTTTCATGCAGCATTTTTTTGTCACAGCCAGACAGGCCACAGGAACAAGTACCCACGGAATGCAGTGAAAAGGGGTCCGTGCTGCAGCTCCCTCTTCTCTGTATTCATCACCGGCCTCTGCAAACAACTGGAAAAGGAATTTCTCTGCTTCGCTAGGGTCTTGTCTTAGCAACCATGTTTAAGTCAATATTCATTTGCTGTATGTGGCAACTTCAGGTAGGTACGTGCAAAACACGCGCTCCTGCACCGTGCTGTCTGGGAAAAGCGGGTTTTGACTCCGCAACGTCTTCCAGTGACTCGCTGGGGAAAGGTCCCGAGCACGTGCGGCTTTCACTAGCAACTCAGGGAATTGCATGCCATTGACTTCAGGCGGCGAGATCAACGTAATGTTTGTTTCTGCGCACAGCACCGGCAATTTTAGACTGAGCAAAAGGGTCCGCAGCCAGCAAGCCTACCCCAGCCCTGCTCAATGCTTTACACATGCAAAAAGGCACAATGGCTTCATTTGAAAGCTCAGCATGAATTTTCCATCTCTAAAGCATCTCCGAGGAAAACAGAGCAGGGGATTCATTCATGACAGGCCATCACGGAGTCTATTTCCTAGTCCCCAGCTCAGCGTCCCTCAAAATCAAGAGGAAAATTACTTCCCTCAAGTGCTGGGTTTGGAATTCAGTGCCAGATCTTGCAAAGCACTCGGGACCCAGAGCAAATTCAAGGTGCAGAACACATCCGGGAGCTGCCTGTCCCAGGCAGACTGGCTGCTCGCAGCCACCAGTGCTTTCCCTGGCTCCCACAGAAGCACGCTCTGGCCTTTTCCTACAGTCTCCCCAGTTTTGCCCAGAGCCTCTTCCCACATAACTTTTCAAGTTACAAGTAAGGGCCAATACACCCCGGAGCCATCCCTGGCTGAGCCGGCTGTTATTCTTCAGAGCAGCTCTTCCTCTCCAATTTAAAAGAAGGAGGAAAATAAACGACCACCAAAACCTCAGCATGTTATCACTGTCAGGCCAACAAGCCCCCGTGAAGACCAGACGCTGCTCTCACAGCTACTGAGGAAGGGAGCAGAGGCCGAACAGAGCCCACATGCATCAAACCATCTCACACTTTGGACATCTCTGCTCATCAGCTAGGATATGGAAGCTAGAGAGAGGGAGGCAGATTTAGATCAGATATTAGGAAAAAAATTTTTACAGTGAGGGTGGTGGAAGAGTGGCCCAGGTTGCCCAGAGAGGCAGTGGATGCCCCATCCCTGGAAACATTCCAGGCCAGGTTGGCCGGGGCTCTGAGCAACCTGATCTGGTTGGAGATGTCCCTGCTCCTGGCAGGGGGGTTGGACTGGATGAGCTGGAGAGGTCCCCTCCCACCCAAACCACTCCATGATTCTATGCCGAAATCTTTCATTGCCTACTGAAAGCTGGGTACACAGTCTCAAATCCAACACAGCTCCCAGTAACAGCTCCTATCCCAAGTGCATACAGTAGATGGGACTGGAGGAAAACTGAATCATCCATCTCACGAGGGAAGTTTCTGAGGTGTGTTTATCAAAGTGAGCGGGATAAATACTGCCGCTGTTTAACAGTCCTCTCGTAGGCATCGACAAACCCAGGCACTCAAATGTGAGGAGTTTATCTGGCAAAGTGCTTTCTTCTGCAACGGACGCTGTGGGGAGTTTTGCAAGGCAAATCACAGGCAGGGCGGTAAAATCCAGCTCAGAGGTTCTGCCAGATCCAGAGCAACAAGCAGAGCACAACCTGACACCAACACTGCTCAACAAAGCCTGCGTACGGGCGTTACTGGCCTCCACCACCACCACACAATCCCAGTTTCACAGGGAGGGGAGAGGAGCAGCTGGCGCAGAAGCAGATTCAAGCTGCGGACCACCTCTCCTGGCAGGTTTCACCGAAGGGTTGAGCAGGGTCTTGGCTGCATACCCTGGAAATCCCTGTAAGCAGCAACCCACATGCTCGGTGGGAAGCAGCTCAGTCCTTTGGATTGAACTGGCAGAGGCATCAAAAAAAAAAAAAAACCAACAAAACAGAAAACCAACCAAACAAACAAACCAGAAGCTTCTGTTTCACCCCAAAGCAGCAGGTGTATGCACTTTTGAAACACCTTCTCTGAAGGGTGGACTAGATCAATACATAGATAGAAAGCACAAGAAAAATACAGAAATCCAGTCAATAGTCCCTTGTCTTATTCCACACAGGATCACCTGCCAAAAAAAAAAAACAAAAAAAAACCACCAAAAAAACAGCCAACACAAAACTCACCAAACCCAAACCAGAAAACACTACAGTCAGGAAAGCAAAGCAGGAACAATGAATTCTTGATTTCCCATATTTTATTTTCCCCTCCAGCAACTTCCAGATCAAAACCACTCAGTTTACAAGCAACAGCGAGCGCACGTTGCCTCTCCAGCTCAGGCTGGGGTCTGCAAGTTAAGCTGAGCTCTTTCCACTCCATTCACCACCAGACCCCCAGTACGAGATCCTCACACCAGAGCTGTGTTCGCAGCCGCTTTGTTAACACGCAGGGCAGGAGAGGCTCCATCTCCCTCCTCTGCAGCTGCAACCCACGCTGCTAAGCAAAAATAAATAAAAAAGAAATAAAATGTTTTAATTTTTATTTTATTTTTCTCACTCAGGCCAGCTCCCCAAGTCACATTTTTTAGTGCCGGACCCAGGGACCCCAGCAACGACACCAGCACCCGATGCTTTAGCCGCAGCCTCTCTGCCCACGTCAAGCGGGACAGCCCCTGCCTCCACACCATCCAGAGCTGGGACTAGTGCAGGACCTGCACGTTAATTAATTAAAGGTTAATGAAGAGGATCAGAGTGCAGACATCAGTGCCCTCTACTGGGACCAGTCAGAAGGGCTTGTGGGGCGCGCCGGGCACCCTGTGCGGCTCCCAGCAGAAGGGCTGGAGGGACCCAAGCCCAGGTTGGAGCAGGGTAGGTGTTGATACCCAGGGGCTGGCGGGCAGCACGCCCTCCCCGGGCACGGCACAGGCTCCTTCCTCCCAGTTCCTCATCACCATCCCACCGCGTCACCTCCCCATCCTCGAAACTCCGCGTTTCAGACTTCTGCCATCAGGCAGTAGGAAATCAAACGGGCTTTATCAGAGAGCACGAGGGCTAACACGCCTTGGCCCGCTGCCTCGCCACCGAGCCGCGCGCCAGCTGGGCTCAGCGCCTCGCAATCTCCTTGGCAAGGCACCTCGGCGGCTCTGAGCTGAGTCGAGTTTGACAGTGCTCAGGAAAAGAAGACCCCGAGGGAAAGGAAAGGAAGGGGGAAGGTGGGCTTTACAATTTATAAAACCACTTTCAGTTTGACTGCATTAGCTTTGCCTTAGGCTCCAAAACATGACGAAAGCCAGCTAGCAAGAGGCGGGGAGTGGGGAATGGGGGAGGGAGAGGGGGGATGGCAACGAAGGAGAAAGCTGTAATTGCAATTGCTGGAATTCGCTTTTAATGCTAGCTGCTGAATACAGTAAACACACTCTCGAGTCCAGGGAATAAGCATTGATTTTTTTTTTCTTTTTTTTTTTTTCACAAGTGTTCTACTGAAAAGCTTCAAATCAATCCTGTTCTGTCAGGCGCTTTTTGCCTCTTGGCCTCCAATTATTCACTCTCCACATCCACCCTTTCCCTTATCTCACCTTCGCCGGGCACACCCGATGCTGAGGGAGCTGTGTTTTACCAGGCATCCCACCCCGTGCTAGCCAGCGGGACTGGGAGGAGCCGGCAGGGTCCATGGGGAGCCAACACAGCACACGTAACCTCAGCGTGTGAGAGACTTCGCCGGCAAAGCGCACGCGGGAGCGAGGGACAGCCAGAGCGCAGAGAGAGAGTATATGCGCGCGTGGGTGTTTCTTCCTCATCGCAGCTCCGTACCCATCAAGGGAAATGTTTGGAAGGTTCAGTCAAGCTCTGCTCACATGCGCTTTGTTTTCCCCTCGCCTCCTTTCCCCCCATCCGGATGCCTCACAGTGAGGTGCTGAGCGACGGCTGGAGCCAAGGGCTGGGCACAGTGCACACAGGAACATTTTTGGGTTTTTTTTAACTGAACCTTCAGAGACCACTGTACAGAAACACCAAGGACTCAGTCCCAGCAGGAGCCCCCTTTCCCACCCATCTCCCAGAAGGTCCTCCAGCTCCTCAGGTACCACAGTAGCAAGTACATTCCCAACACTTCCCTTTTCAGTGATGGCTAAGTCAAGGCAAAAGACTGGATTTTCATTCCAAGCATTTGTAGGCTTGCTACGCTATTTGGTCTCTCCCAGATTTCTCAGAGAAGAGCTGTGTATGGTAACACAAGCATGGCCAGCACCTCCCCTGCTTGAGCAACACAGGTTCCAGCAAGTCCCACCAGCTGCAGGGTCTCAGCTTGCAAGCTTCAAAACAAAGGGGGGAAGAAAAAAAAAAAAAAAAAAAAAGAATCACTTAGGCAGGGAACAATTCAACACTCCTCTTGTAACTTCTGCAGAGACACGCTGTAAAGATTTTACAATAAGCATGGCATTGACTTTGATTGTCTCTCTGTGTCTTATTCAAGGAAGATAAGATGTGCAAGAGAAGAACCACTCATGAGCTATTTGTTGTAGGGTTTTTTATGCTTCCTAGTGCTCTACCCCCTGAATTGCAGCATTTTATTCATCTACTCCAAGAACAGAAGAAGGAATATTAGGAAGAAAACAAGTCTAGTTTGGGGGATAGGGACAGCAAGCCCCGCCATCACACACAATATGCAGCCTCCTATAAACACAAGGTGAGACAAAGCTGATTATTTATCATTTTCTAACTCCAGGTGAGCCTCAAGCAACTGCTCCTCTCCTCCCATAGCAAAGGGAAAGTTCTGGCTCCCCAGGCTCGTGACATGCTCTCATACTGCAGAGGCAAGGTGGGACAGTGCTCTGCCAGGGAAACACCAACCCTCGCCCACCCAGGGGTGCAGAGCTGTCCTTACATCAGGCTTGCAGGAGCTCGTCACGTGCATCCCACCAAAAAGCCACAGCTGAAGTGTCCCAGGACAAAACTGGGCTCCATGCTTCTCCACAACACTGATGGAAGTGGACGCTCGCATCCCATAAGCTCCTGCTGCAGGTGCTCTCCCTTTTCCAACCTCTTTGTCCCACACAGGTAGAGACCACCTGGCAAAGAGAATTTGCTTTCACATACCTAACTGCAAAAGTGAGGAAGAGTTACCATTGCAGTGACGTGACCTTCAGCTATTCACAGGCTAGACATTTCCTTCTGACAGCTCGCACATTCACCCGCAAATTATATGTACTGTATATGACTGTTAAGAATAATCACAGGATTTGTAGAGTGCTGTGTTAGGCACCAAATTATGTATAGGTAAAGCGATTAGAGAGCAGAACAAAGTGGTTGTTCATGCAGCTAACGGCCAAAGTACCAGTATTTTCTATCAAGACAATTTGCGGCAAGCCTAGCATCTTCTCACTCCTCAGCCAGGAGCAGCATCGCGTGAAATCTTCAAAACCAAATATGTTATCACAAGTCTCAACAGCAAAGCTCAGAGGGGGTTGTAACAGCCTTGATAGTTTTTAATTCTTCTCACCCCACCGCCTTTCCTTTCTGTCCCAAGTGCCTTCTGCTTGCAGCTTTGACTGCGCATTGCTGCAGCTGAATTTTGTATCTAGCGCTTCATGGCATAAACACTTCTGCTGACTGCCATCTTCAGAGAAAGACCTGTTCACTAAAACAAGTCTGTTCACTAAAAATCAACTATCCTTCTCAGTTCCCTGTGCTACAAGCCTTCAGTCTCCCATTCAGTCTCTCATTTCTCAGGAGGAAGCCAGAATATGCCCAAGCCACATACAAAATCCATGCCTTGCCCTGTTACCAGAGTCTTGTCATTGGTCAGTCCCAAACCTTTGGCCCATCATGGTTAACTTCTCTCCTTCCTTTTAGCCATGGGTCTTCTCCAAAAAGCCAAGCACCTGCCTTCTAAAGCCTGGCCACGTTTGAGCTAGAAGGCACTCTCCTGTGCTGTGCCCTTAGAAATAACGGATCTAATACAGTAATTAGCACAGCCAAACTGAGAAGGAGATTACCTTAATGGCAGATCATCCCATGGGGTAGGAAGGAAACACCAGAAATACTTCTAGGGAGATGAGAAACCTCAGTCTGGGGACCGATAAGCAGCTTGTACCAATGATGGAGAAGACAAGGAGTAGCAACCGCGGGGACAGAAGCAAGGAAGCTTCGGAAGTAGGCAAGTGCCCTTGATGGCTTTCCCTCAGAGGTTGGTGGAGCTGCCAGGAGGTACAGCATGTTCTCTGCTTTTGATCCATCAATGTCTGCTTTACAGAGAAGGGATTACTCACTTCTGATAACATAGCAAGGTTGCCACTGATGAAAATCAATGGATCTGAGCTACCCAGCCTTCATTTAATTAGATCACGCTGTAAATACGTCAGGAGCAGAGGAGAAACATTCGCCACAGCCACCTCTGCTCTGTGTTCCTCTCCCCAATTTTAGACAAGTGTCTTCCTGGGATTATCAAGATAAATGGATCTGACCAACAGACTTTTACTGTCTGTTCTGTAGCCAGAGAAAGGAACAGCGTACTTCACCATCACCTTGGTCCACAGCTGGTAAAGCCTGCCAGGAAGAAAAGGACACTGGAGATCTGCAGGCAAATTACTGGCAATTAGCTTTGTGGGAAGGTGGATTGGATTAAGACTGACTGTGAGATCAGGCAGCTTTTCACAAGCTAAATAAGCAACAAGCAGTTTGAGAGAGATTTCTTCCCCTATTTACAAGGCCAACCAAGGCCGGGTTAATTAAGCACTCTTTCTAGTTGCCCTTCTCACTAGGGCTTGTTCTCCACTTTGAGCAAAGCACCCGAGACAGCTGCTCAGATCTCTCACATTGCAGAGTGATGAAAACAAAGGCAGAGATGAAAATTGCTTCAGAGCTTAGCCTCTCGGAGAAAACAAACGTGCCCATGCTGTAATTAGGACTAGGCACACAAAAAGAACCAGATCTTTGACTGGTGCTTAACCAAGGATAGTAAATAAAAATAACAGCAATCCCTTCCCACACACACACAAAAAAAAAAGGGGGGGGGGGGGAAGAAAAGGCAGGCCTATTTTTGAGAAGCTCACATAAGAGCTTGGTTCGTCTCTCTTGGTCCTCGTACAAAGGCAGATCCCAGGCACAGACTGTGGTTCTGTGCATGCTAAAAACCAGCAGCAATGCCCTATCAAAACAAGACATTCAAACACACGCTTCTCCCCCTGGGGAGAGCTTACACGCCGCACAGACACGCAGTTACGGTGTTTCATGAATTGCTGAGGGCTGTTCAGATCCAACAGCCGGGGCTGCGATACAGAGCATCGTCTGAAAGCGGTGGCACAGCCCCCCGCCAGCGGCACGCAGCTGGGTTAGCGCCATGCCAACACTTCCATTTGGAAGCTGCCCGTCCCGCTCCTCCTCCAGACATCTTTTCAGGCGTTTAGTAACACTGATAAATTCTCACGCCTTTGTTTTAATGAAAAGGTTCCTAGCAATGTTTGCTTTGCCTTGTCATTAACAGCACAATTAGAGCTGCGACGCTGAGCTGAGCGGTGCCTTGGCCAGTCCTCTCTGCACAAACACTGCCTCCGTCCCCTTCTCTTGAAAAGGCAGCACATCTCAGCTCCTTTCCTAGCATTTATGCAAAAAAGAGATGCCAAAAGTCCAACAGGCACCAGCACCAAACATTTCTACAGCCGTGAGTTAAACAGATGAGCTATGGTGCTCCTAACACAGTTGGTAAACACATACGTGCAAGTTTCCGGTTATGGAGAGCTGTAGAAAGCTGAAATCCTCCAAGTTTACTGGCGATTTCGTAACAGAGTTGATGGGCAGCATGATCTATCTGGCTGTCCAGAAACATCAGTCAGCATCAGGATTTGCCCTGTCCCAACAGGACATCTCTGCTCTCGCAAAACTCCCCCAAGGGCAGAATCAGCAAAAGGCCAAACAAAACAAGCGGTGGGTCAGAGGGATGCGAGAGCTCTCCTGGCACGGCTACGTCAGCGGTGGGAGAGTTCGCAGATACGGCAGGGCTGGCGAACCTTTTCTCACAGGAGACAGGCTACCAACCCTGCCATCTTCCACCTTTTTCAAGGTCTCCTTTCCAAGGATGTCTTATCTGTTAGCCCTGGCACAGCTCTGTGGCACTGCGCAGTCAGCCTTCAGCTGTCCAAAATCTTGAGTCACCAAGCTCACATCCCTGCCACAACCTGCGAGCCGGGGATGCAGGGAAGGAGCACATTCTTCATGCATGCATGCTGCTCCTCAGCGTCCGGGCATCATCTCCAACCCACTTGCTGACAGACTGATACATTCCAAGGAGGAATAAGACACTGTTAGGAACAGCTCTTCCTTCTCAGCAAGGGTAACCTAGAGGAATTGCTAAAATATGCTTTTTCTCTGGGTTTTAGCAAAAGCTCTGCTGGCAACAGCACAGGCTGCAACCCCAGGGAAAGAGGCTGTGGAGTGGGGCGTTCATCCTCCAAACAAGGGGGCAGAAGGCAAGGGCTGCTTGATCGGGAGCCGACAGCAGATGTTAGTTGGAAAGATTATGGCAGTGATTCTCAAGGTAAGGGCTCTCTAAGAAAAAAGGACAAGGGAGGGGAAAAAAATACCCTTATTTCTGGATTATCTTAGACCCCTTCTTGTCAATTTCTTTGAGATATGACCATGGATGTCAGCAGGCATCAAGTACTCCTTCAGACTGGCTGCAGAACAACTCTGGAACAGCAAAACTGTCCCAGCGACCTCGGTGATTGACTCCTCTTTTTCTATTGCTTTTTATCAGGGATAGAGAAAGAGTAAATGGAGCATGCACTGAGAAAAGGAACAAAAGTCAACAGAAAGACCGAGTTAAGTTACAAAATAGCACATCTCCAAGACCTTGATTCTTTTCTCAAATGTGGTTCGAATTGGCTAATGTGTTAAAAGATTACTGGGGTAGAAAGGGTAGGATAGATGGACAGCATGCCATCACAAGTGCCTCATTTCTCTCAGAAGCTCGATTAATGGACAAGGAGCCCTTCTGCACATCGATAGGCCCAAAGCAAAGGGTAGCAGTAAGGAAGACAGAAGGAAAATGCCTCCCAGGGTCGATGCCCTCTTGTTTCACTGGCAGCTTGTCCCAGGCCTTCTCCAGGCTTCCCTGCATCAGCTGCACACAGCCCTCTGCAATGAAGACAACTTTCCTGTCACACACAGACAGCAACAGCTGATCTGTAATTAATCATAATGCCAAGTCAGCCCTGAACTTCTGCCACTCCTTCCATGTTCATTTCTTTAATTTATTTCTGTAACATTGCTAATCTCATGACTTAGCTTTTTTTTCCACGCTTTTGTAAAGGGGAAAGATCTGGAAATAATTGTGCAGCCGTGTAAGGCAGGAAATCATTTCACATGTCAAGTCCCAAAGCCCACTTTGGTCTGGGGCTGCTCACATAAGTGAGCACAAATCAATTGGCTGTGGTATTGACACCGTAAGTGGGCAATAGCTATTCTCTTCCTGTTTCAGGCAACGTCGGGACGCACAGGCACAATTCCAGGAGCCCCTGTTCTAGGAAACGTGTCCCTTGCCCTCTGTGACTTCCCTGGAGGTATGTGAAGATTGTCACACAAGCCCATCCAGCGCAGAGCTCGACAGCAGTGCTGGGAACATGAACATCCAGGAGCAGAGTTTCCGTAAGTGAATTCAGCAGACCAGGCTCAGTTCTCAGCTTAAACAGTCTTCAGCCTGAGATGGCCTGGCCCAAAACGTGACACAGCCCAGTCTGACTAGATTTGGTTCAGGGCTCCACACTAGCACCCTCTGCGATGCCGCTTTCTCCCTCTGAGCTCTTCCAGCCAGTGCTTGTTAAGCCTCATCACAAGTTGTAAACCTCAACTCAGCGTCCCCACCACCGCCTCAAGCACGCCACCCAAGCGTTGTCTTCTGCACAACTCAAGCAAATCATTTAATCTCGGTAACTCATTTCCTCTAAGGGATCATTTCTCCTCTGTTTTCATCTCTGGGATGAAGACTATCCCCAGCTTTAGGTACAGCGTCTAGCGCCGAGGGTCCCTGGCCGCGCAGAGGGGGTCTCACTGCGATGGAGATTCAAATGCTCTCCCTGCTCCGAAGCGTGGACAAGCAAAGATGCAACAGCCATCGCCCCACAGGAGCTGCACCAGCAGCCGATTCGTTCCCAAGTGACTTTTACATGTAATACAGCTTCTGAAGGCTAATGACAGCACACGTGCTGCTGCAGCACGCAGAACTGACCGCTTATCGCCTTCCCCTCAGCTTATTACACCTCGGCAGCTTTGTATCTGGGAAAAAGGAGCACCGATAAACCATTTCAGTCGGAGCTCTCTAGCAGGGCCCGGCATGGCTTTGAAAGCAAAAAGCTCAGATAGACACAGGCATGGTTTCCTCCGGGTCTCTTTATCTCCCCGAGAGGTCTGCGCAGGCAGCGGCAGTGCAGGAGCCGCACACACACCTCACCAGGGCAGTCACTGGTCCATTCAATTCTGCTTTTCACAGGGAGAACACAGTGCCTTTGAAAGATTTCCCGTTACCAGCAAAAAGGTCAGGCAGCCCACCGATTCCCTGAGCCGGCACGATCCAGGGAGACAAGCAGATGCTCCCCCAAGCACCCCAGGAAAGGAGCCAGCATCCCCAGCAGCACAGAGTGGACGCAGACAAGGAGTCTGACTCTACTTCTCAGCTGCTTCGGATTTATCCAAAGTAAGTACTGTCACCCAGTTTCTGGGAGGCGCAGGCACAAGGGGAGAAAAACGGGAGCCAGAGCTGGGGCACAGCAGTTAGGCTCAGGTCACCGAGCAGGGGAGTCGGAAGCAGGACCAGGTCCCTCCGTCGCCCGCAGGGCACCAGGCAGGGAGCGAAGCCTGGCCTGTCGCATCCAGAGCGGCTCCTCCGTGCAGCGAAGCTGTGCTCTCTCAGGCGGAAGAGACTGCAGCTCCCCTCCGCACACTGAAACCAGCTCCGTTGCCAGTTTCTTCCAGTATGTACAACAAAGAGATGTCAGATCCCGGTGACAATGAAATTATGGTTTAGGGGAGCCCTGTACCTGTCAGGAAACAAAGCCCGGACCCTCCAGGCTGTCTCCAGAGCTCTGCAGATCGCTCAGGCACCACTGTTAGAGGTTTTGTTTCTTCTTGCAAACGTGGGAGCAGCGGAGCTCCTCTTTATGAGAAGCCCTTCAGCAAAAGGGCTGGAAACTCAGAGTTTCCTGCCTTCTTCAGCCAGAGCACCATGGCCTCCAGCATGTTGGGAGAGGAGAGAAGAGGCTGAGCTGACACCGCGCCGGCCCCACGTCCTGACCCCCAGCTCTGCAGGTCCCCACGGGACGCGGCACACACTCTCAAGGAGGGAAAGGCGAGAAATGCAATGCCATGGCAGGCAGGGCCAAGAGCCCTCCCTGGTCCAGGGCAGCCCTGAGAAGCCATCCAGGTCTGGTGCAGCGGCGGGGATGGCTGAGCTGAGGAGGCAAAGGACTGGGATTTAACTCAGGCGGGCAGTGAAAGTTCAACCCCGTTCAGCCCCCAGTGGGGGTGAACTCCAGTTGCCAGCTCCAGTTAAGCCCAAGGTGCCTAGCTTTCCTTTTCTTTCAGCTCAAACTCAGCACAGACTTTCCCCCCCCCCCTCCCTCTAGTGCACATCAATCTATAGAAATGAGCTCAAAGACAGGATTGCGTTGTTTGCGTGTGCTTTAGAGCTGCAATAGAAGGCAGCTAACGGCATCCTGGAGCCTCAGGCAAACTCCCTGCAGAGAAAACACCGAGGTGTAGTAAAGCAGCTTATTCATTTCGTGATGCGGACCCCCCCTTGGGCTGAAGCAACACGGTGAAGACCGCCGGGCAGCGGCTGCAGGTGGGCTCCCCTGCTCCACGCTGGCAAAATGGCTGCGGCGTCAGCACACAGGTAAGGCTTCCTTGCGTTGACAGCGAGAAGCTGAGCTGCTGTGGAGCACGCAGAGGGAGAGTTTCTAATTAAAATCCCCCAGGAAACTGCTTTGGAGAAGAGAAAGGGGGGCAAAAAAAAAAGAAGAAGAAGAAAAAAATCACAATTGCAAAATTCCTGACTGAACCATTTCATTTTCGTTTTATACTACAATAGGAGGAACACAAACAATAGCTGAAAGGAAACACTCTGATTGTCATGAAGCAAAGTGCCACGTTCATTTTTCATCAAACGCGGATGAACTCTATTAAAAAGAAAAAAAAAAAAAAAAAAAAGAAAAAAAACCCTATCCATTTCCTCACTTCATTATCTTCCCCCCCACAGAAGAACAGTCCCCTCAGGAAAGCTTATTGCCGGCTCCGTTCCCAGCCCTGCCACTCTTCCTGCTTTCCTCCTGCCTTCCTCCCCAGACCTGAGAGATTTGGGAAGGAAAGGGCAGGAATGGGCAGGTCCCCATGCCAAGGGGTGCACCAGGCTGCCATTCCCTCAATGGCGGCACAGCCACAAAATGGCCGCCCGCACTCATGAGGCCCGGCCATGGCACCACAACTTCTCCCCATCAGGCCGGCCACATCCAGCTACTGCAAAGTGCTCGTCCCCCTCCACAGCAGTAAAGAAAAGGAAAAAGTAGAAGATTTTGGCTGGTATCACTGCCATGAGGACCAGGAGGGCCTTCCTTCCCACCATGGCGCCTGCCTGGGGCAGCCCCTCTCAGGGTGACAGGGCTGGGTGACAGCGCTAGGTGACACCCGTTTGAGGAGGGATTCACCCGGCCGTGCTCGCTTACACCGTTACCGTGGTAACACCCGCTCGGTACAGCGTGTGAAACACTCCATTCGCTTATTGATTGAGCCGCCGTCAAATTCAATCACAAGTGAAAATGGATTTTTTAATGCGACTATTAGCTGCTTTTGAAAGGCAAATTGAGTTCAGTTATACCGAGTCAGCCATCAAAAAACAATTTGCTGTCAGCCAGACGGTCCAGCAAGGCACCGGGCCCAGGGAGAGCCAGCAAAGGGGAGGAGAAAAGGCTCACCCACATTTCGGGGGTCCTGAGACAGGAATGAAGGGAAAATAAGGCTTTTTCCTCCCCTCAGTAATGCACTGGATGAGGAAGATGAGGTGCAAGACTGGGTTTTGAGAAGCTGACATGGACGTTGCCCCACATCTTGTTTCACAACAGGGCTGGAAAGCCGTCACCTGCCATGGAGGGGTTAAAGATTGCAATATGAATGACGGACTTAGTCACAAAAACTCAAGCTGGGCTTCAAGATGAGCAAGATGGAGGCTCTCCCCAAACATCAGGGTGTACGAGAGAAGCCAAGATGAGAAGGATACACGACCCAAGTGATCACAATGGGCTCCTGCCCACAGCAAGATGTCCATACCACCCCATATCCAACACAATTCAGCAAAGCTCATTTCCTTCTAGCAGCTGGAAAATAAGATTTTTCCCTCGCTGATTAGGGAAGCAGATTCTCATTACTATGTTAAGTGAGGATCAATACTGCAGCCAAGTCTGAAATCAGCCCTGTCTGGTGAGATGCTGAGCGCACCAGTTTCCCCAGTTTGGGGTTGAGCACTGTCCCCAGGGAGCACAGACAGCATTGCTCCAGGAGGGCTTCACAGGGACAAGAGGCAGTGATTGAGGGAGGTGGTGGGACAGGACAGAGCAGCTTTTTGCTAAAACTTAAAGTTTGGACAAAACTACGCTAGGTGTGACTGGACTTGCCTGTATACACATATCTGTAACTACAAAAAAAAAAAATTTTTAGCCCATTTATTATAAACCCAGTTTTTCAGAAGCCCTGAGAATCTAAAAAAAAAAAAAACCCAACAACCTCAAATAAATAAATAAAAATTCAGCTTCACTTGGGCGTGCCAGCCTTTCCGATTCTCCTCCCAATCCCATGAGCAATCTTCCTCACGGGCATTACTAAACACTTGCAAAAGCAGTCCAGGAATTTCTATAGCAGCATAATCCAAAGAGATCTGCTTTCAAAGAGCCTGGGCTTCCTGCAAAGCTCGTAGTCTCAACTAATGAGAGCTTAACCACATGTTTGTGGCAGATGAAATGGTATCATTTTGCCATTATTATCATTCAAACATTATTTATTTAACCTGCAGCCACATTATATTGACTGCAGAATTGCTGTCATTTTTACTTTTGATGGCTCTCTTATTGAGCCGAGCTTGAGGAATTGTGCGTGGTGTTCCCAGCACCGGAGACACTTTTTCCCCCACACGCTCATCCTCTCCCTGGCCAAACCCAAGTCCCTGCTCCAAAGCTGGTGGTGTTTGGTGCTGACATCCCTGAAAAAAGGGCCATTTACAGGCCTTTTCACATCTTTTTCTCTGTCTCACCTTCCTCTACCGGTCACATTTGAGGAATTCATCCATTCTTACCGTCAATACAAAGCACCATGCACCAAAGAGTTCCGGATGCTGAAGGACAGAAGATGGACTTCATACCACCTTTGCAACCTCCCCAGTTGATCTAAAAGCTTGTATGTAAGAGCTGTAGAGGTGTGGCAGCAGCTGAGGGGCTCTACGCACCCCAGAAAGTAAAAATGCAGAGCTAATAGCCTGCCCTGTGTGAAAACCCCTCCTCCAAGGGATGCTGCAAGGAAGCAGCAAGGTGGGGGTCACAGCCACCATCCCCAGTTTTTGCAGCAAAATATGCACCAAGGGGTGCAGTGCTCAAGATCTGAATGCCAGCAGGGTGTAAAAAAAAAAAAAAAAAAAAAATTAAAAAATAAAATAATAATAATCATCATCATCTGCCCTCCCTCTCTCGGCCCTGGTTCTTCTCTCAGACCCCCCTCCCCTGAAGCCTAGCAAGATGTAATCACACAACAGGAAATCCGACATTCTCCTTCGCCTTTTTCTTTTTTCCTCTCCTTTTAATTTTCCCCAAATGTAAAGGATGAAGTCATCTCTCCTCCGGTGATGAAACATCTGCCTGGAGAAGCTTGCAGTGCAATGCAACATATTTTGATCACTGCTACATCTAATTACAGAGAAAAGACAAATCACAAAGCGGGGTTTGGAATTTTATTTTCCCAAAAAAACACAAGGCATCTGAAAAATAATAGAAAAGCAGCGGCACTGACAATCAGACCGGAGGCAGCTTCCCCATTAGCCCTGAAAAACAGCACCAGAATACAGAGCCCACTTGCAAAGAGAAAGATTTCAAAGAGCGAGATCAGAGAAAGACGAATTGCCCACGCAAAGGTCTCATGGGTGTCAAATCAGAACCTCAGTATCCTCAAAGCCAAAGATCACTCAAGCCAGGACACAGCAACAGGCCTGCGTGTCCATCCTTTTGAGTTCACCAACATTTATTCAGGGTCAGGTTCTTGCAGACCCCTCACATCTGCTCTAACGCACAAGGAAAGGAGGGAGGGTGGTGGGGGAAAGAGACGTCTGCGAGAACAACATTAAGCATTAACAATTGACTTGTGTTCATAAGTTTCAAGACCAACCAAATACTTGATCTTCAGGAGCTGACACACAGATGGAGCAAAGGCTTGCTCTCCAAACCAAGAAGCACTGTCTTACCCTAAACACCGCGGCTCCAGAAGGATGTCCAGGCTGTTGTAGGGAAGGTCTGAAGGCATTCAGATACAGCTTAAAGCAGGCAACGGCAGAGCCCTAAGGTTGGTCTCAATCCCTGAAGAAAGCATGCTGACAATGGGAGAGGTCTCAAAGGCACAGCAGGCATCACCTCCCACATCCCCTTGACATTCAGGAGGGGCTGATTGCCTCCCTTGTTTATCGCTTTGAAATTTTCAACTGTGAAACATTAGTGGGGTGCAGCCTCCAGCCGCTCAAGGATGTTGTTCACCGCAGGAAACAGAGATTTTTAGAAGTTCAAAATAAAGCCCTCATCACAATCGTTGCTATTTCCCTGTCTTGCTCTTCAAGCTCAAAGGGAGACCGTGGCTAACCAGAAACAAACACCACCTCTAACAAGACCTTGCGTGGCAAGGAACCAAACACAGGCACCTGGGGAGCCTGCTCAACTGCTTCACTGGAGATATGATGACAGGTTGTTTAGAGCAGCTTACAGAAAGGCAGCGCAAAATAAACAGAGGGCTACCTTCCTCCCACCCCTCTCCCCACTGAATTTCAAGGGAAAAACTCGATTTCTTTCTAAACGTTTCAAGTTTCCAGAATAGGAAAACAAAACAGTGTCTGTGATGAATGGAGGTTGGCAGCTGTTTGGGACAGGTATGGCATTTAAGCCGCGGGAAACTGGCCCAAAACCTTCAGACACTGCAAGGAAAAAAACAGTTGATGGGAAAAATGCCCAGACAGGTGGGGGTGTCCCAAGTCCCCATTTTCCTTCACAGATATTTATTGCCACCGTTCTGCTGGCAAATCGGTCCCCATCCATTTTGCCGGCACGCTCTCTTCTAAGACAATTGTTCAAAGTATCTTTGAACCTGCCACTTCTAATACTGCTTGAGAGTGGGGACACACAGGTGAGCAGCAGGTGCCTTTCTCAAGCAAACAATGCACCCTGATTTAATCCAAGTCCATCTACACATGAAGAACAGGCTGAAACAGCTGGAACATACAGACCTTATCACCACCGTGAGGAAAATAATAATATGGATACACTTAGAAATCATGCCTGCCGTAGATGTTCTGAGATATTCTTGAAAGGTCACATCCATCCATGTTGTAGGGGTTCCACAAAGTCATATCCATCAGGGAGAGGGGAAAAATATGACCCTCGGGCTCTCCAGGATAGAATTAGACCTCCAAATTCTCCCCTTTGGGCACAGGCGCGCGTGCAAGGAGTGTGTAGTCATCTTTGTAGAGCACCACGTGCTCCCATTCCTCAAGCAGCCCAGATTTAGTGTTGACAAGGTCAAATACAAGAAGAAAGCTCACCCAGGGCTAATGGGAGGCAGAGAGTTGGAAGATTAGTCACCATCCAGATGTCTGCATTTGCAGGGAAAGAGAGAAGCGCTGTTAAAAAAGACCAGCTGATGAGGGGTGGAGGATATGAGACGCAAGACAGCGTAGAACTCAGACTCTGGTGTTCAGTCCCTGGCTCTGCCTCCAAGCCGCACAGCATCTGGTTTGCTCTCTTCATGCCCCCAGCTCACCTCTTGGTGTCTGTCTCCTTTTGGGGCACTGGAAGCTCTCTGGTGTTTGCAAGGGCAAGTTCTTCCAAGCACAACCAAAATCTCCAAGTCCAAGGTACGCAGGGTCAAAGGGAGAACTGGTCATCCTAACCCTTAGCAGGACAGTCCTGAGAGAAAGAGATTTCTTCTCAGCTATTTCTACTGTCTTGCAGGACACTGTTCCCAATCTGCCAGCCTATTTGGAGCATCAATATTTGCCTAAGCAAACAGCTCAGAAAGATCCACAAATAGCAGGAGGGTTGGCTGACTGGGAAGAAGCCCGAGAACCACAGACAAAAAACAGACGCAGGCAGCACCAAAGGCAGCAAAGAGCGTGGCTGAAGGGGTCTGGGCGCTCCAAGGGCATATTTGCCCTCCAGAAATTGTTCTTCTTGGTCCCCGTGCCACTGTCAACACCACTTCCTGCACATGCAAATAGGGCCATACTCCTGCAATTACATGGCAATCAGAAGCAAATTACATTCTTGCTGTTTACTTTCAGTGTCCTTAATTAATCCGGTTATTAGACGATTAATGAAGCTTGTTTGGTGAAAAACTCATAGCATTTACAGCGAGAGCTCACACATGCACCCGGCTGGCAGCTGGCTCTGGGAAACTGGCACGCTGGGCTGGAAGCAACAAGCCCAACCGCAATCCCAGTAGAGCCAAGGTGACACTGTAACCTGCCCCACGGCTCAGAGTTTGGGTTTTCCAGCAGCTCTCCTCTCCACCACTGCCCCACAGCAAGACAAGGAGCTCAGTCCTTCTGCTCAAGCTACCCAACACAATCTCCGTCCGTCACGCACACAACCACGCTGCTGAGCCCCCATCAGCTGGACACCCCTCTCTAGGAAGGTTGGGGCAGTCTGGAGATGCAAACCGACTCTCACTTGCTGCTCCTCTCCAAAGGCAACAGAAACCAGACCAGCAGGTCCTGACAGTACCAAAGCTGCTAGAGAAGACTCCCGGCTCCGTGCAGCCTCTGTCTTCCCTCCGCCGCCAGCCAGCTCCCAAGACACCCTGCCCTCCGCAAAGGTCACCTCAGCTCGTGTTTGGTTAAGCTGCCGATAATTAAGTGGCATGTTCGTCTAATGATCAAATTGCTGCACCAGGAGCATGAAAGACTGAGGAGAACTAATTAAGAAGCTCATTTGCATACTCCAGCTTTTCCGGTGCATGTATGGGGTTCCCATAGCAACCAGTACAAAAGCTGATGATGGTGTGTGGGTTTTACTGGGTTTTAAGTGCTGTTCCTTCCCTTTGTTATCCCCAGCAGCTAACAAAGGCTCTGCAAGGAAGGTGGTGTGACACCCGGCTCGGGAGGAGGATTTCTGCACAGTGAGGAGGAACGCGAACGTGCCGCAAGCGTAGCAGGAGGTTGATGCTACTCACAGTGCCATTCAATTCAGACACCCGGAGAGCAGGCACCTTGGGGGTGGATGCACAGCCCAAGGATACACTCGAACATAAATCCCTGATCTGATACTGCTTTATCAAAGAGACTTTCATGAGTCACTTTAGCCCTGTCTCCAGAAGGAGCAGACAGCTCCAGAGAGAAGTTTCGCAGGGGATTGCACCCAATTTCACAGCACCCCGGTGTACAGTCGCCCCACATTAAGGGCTGGCCCACAGGACCGGGCAAGAGCCCCTAAAGACTGTATCCCAGTATGGACAAGAGGAGAACTGGGCACATGCCAGTGAGGATGCCAGCTCCAGTTGCAGCAGGTTCCCAGCACTGCGACACAGTCCAGTCCGGGCTCCCTTCATCACATCATTTTCCTAAGCACCAAGATTTTTTTTTTTCTGCTTTGTATTTCTGGCAAGAAATCTTTGCATTTAGATAAGGAATAAAGCCTGGGATCAGATCGGAACTCTGCAGCCGAGAAAATCAACGTTTTAATGAATTAAATATATTCTAAACTAAATGTAACCTCTTAGCACTCAAAAATTTGAGCAAGAATAACTTAAAGAAAAAGCCAACAATCCAACTCATTTCAGCACTCTCTGGCTGTGAACTGGCTACAGGCCAATCAATTATCTCGAATTTATTCGTTATTCAACTTCCCTCCGACAGCCAATTTCCAGGCTGCGAGTTGTAGGTGAGCGGTTCCTCCCGCGCTGGCCGCGCTCTCCTTTCAGACCAGTTTGCAGGGAAGCAGCTTCGCCGGGGATCAGCGCTTGGCCCGGGGCCACGCATGGCGTTCACACGACGCGCTGGCTGGCGCGTTCAGCGTTCGACGGCGCCGGGGCTGGGGGTGGGGATTTGGAGGGACACGGGTTGTTTGACATCCGGCAGCAGCATTTACAGATGGAAATACAGCCCAAGCTGTATGCAAGGAGCATCCCCCACAGGCTGCCAGGCCTGGGAAGATCCATTTAATTCCTCCCCGTTAATTTGCTGTTGTGAGCGTGAGCTACGTAGCCCCACATCAGCAAAGCATTCAGGCTTGATCTCGAAGCTCTCACACCTCCGCTTCAGACACTGCACCTTCCTATTACCCACGCTAACAGAGAAGCAGCCCTTCCGCTGTCCCCAGTCTACCCAGCATCCTGGAAAGATCTCCTAAGCCTTCGAGCTGGAAGAAGTCCCCCTTGCCCATCTAAAGCCTTCTCCTCCCCTAACATTGTTTTCATTTCCCCTCCCCCCTCTTTTTTATTCTCAATAAAAACATAATTACAGGCTTTTTAAAAAAGCAAATTATAGTGACATACTTTAATTATCTCCAAGCAATAGAGGACTAAATTACACAGTCAGGGAATCAGAGGTTACCTAAAAATAAAAGCAAGAAGCTTCATTAAATGCTAATTGCAGCTTTCGCCGCTGAAGTGAGATTTCAACACAATCTGCCATTGACTCACTCGGCCGTACACGAGAACATGGGGGCTGGGGAGAGACCCTTGCCTACGCGCCACGCACACGCCTCCATCCGCGGCTGCGGGCTCCGGCCACAGAGACAAGGGGAAGCCACGCAGTTGGCACGTCTTGCTCCACTCTGCCACCGGTCCTTCCCCAAGAGCAGGGCTGGGGTGCTTCCACCTCCCTCTGGGACACCCACTGGCTCCCCTGAGACCACTTAGAGGCATCACCCATCTTCTCAGCAGCACTGATGCTGAGATCCTCCTTACTGGCTTCCCACAGCCCAGGAAAATCAAGTTTGAGTTTGTGATGCTTCAGGCCACAGGTTTCAGCTGGCAGCGGGTCTCACTGGGAGAAATGCTTCCTAGTGCAGAAATCAGCCCAGCTTGCTCACTGCAGAGCTGGTTCTCCACCACATGATGAACCACAACATCTGTCACAGGCTTTGCTGCCTTCTGCTCTAAAAGCAAGCCTCACCTTGCTCCGAGCAGCGCTCAGCTCTCCTGGGGCCAAAACGGGCTCTCCGTGTGGGAGAGGAGCTGCTGGAGATCCATCTCGGAGCAAGGAACAAGCCACTTTCTACTCCAGCCCTGTTCTTTCCATCCCCTTCCTCCAGATTTGTTTACCAAGGAGCTTTGCTGTGCCTTCAACAGGAGTTCTCCAGACCCAGGTGGTGGAGGGATGATTCTCCCCCTCCCAAGCAAAAGCTACGGAGGAGCAAGGGAGAGGAGGACAGGCAGACTGAGAAATTAGCAGAGAAATTATTTTGTTTTTCCATTTCCTATCGAGCCGACCTAATTGCGTCGCTAAAGTCTGTAATTTGCCTCTCTCAGAAAAGAGTTAATGACAGCCTCCACGCTGCTGCCGCTCGCACGGGAGCCGGGGAGATGGGCTCGCACGCAGCCCTCCGTGCTGCAGAAAGGGCAGCGGGACCCCAAAAATTCCTGCTTGTCCCTGGAGAAGGGAGCTCAGGAGAGGAACTGGGGATTGGGAACAGCAGCCAAGGCCAAGATGAAGTTTGAGAAGGGGGGAAGATACAAGCAGGTGGTGGAGGAAGGTGGCACCAGCTCAGGTTTTTCCCCCCCTCACTTCTCAAATTCCCAGAAAAATGAGAAAACACGCAGGTCAAGCACTCAGGGAACTCAGCAATTGCTGCTATTTAAATTCAACTACTCTTTGCAGAAATAAGGGGGGGTGGCAGGGGGGAGAAATCAGATAAATGCTTTTAAGCTGTATGGGAGGCGAGGAGAAACAGCAGCACCAATTTCAGGACAGGCGCCTTATTTAAAAAAAGAAAAAAATTTATATACACACACACACAAAGTACAAAAAAAAGCTAGGAATCCCTCAACAGATCACACAGTATCTACTCCGCTCCTCTGCAGGCAGCGGAATCACCCTCAAAAACATTAAGCAAAGCAGAAACTTGATCCCAGTAGACACCAGCAAGCTCCCAAAACTGCCCCAGCAGCAGCTACCGCCTATCTGCGCCAGAGCCTGTGAGGAGATCCACGTCGCTCCGCATCCCTCTCAATTGCTTATAGACTGCTCCCTTTTAATTAGCTTTCATAATCAAATAAGTGTCTAGAATTAAACAGCACTCGATGGTGAAATGCCGTGTAAAATTAACCGGCCGCCTTTGGAGGTCACCGCACCTGCCACTGGAACGCGCCTGGCACCGGGAGGGACACGGGTCTGTTCGGCAGCGCACCGGGACGGCGCCAGCGCGTGTGGGTATTAGCTGAGGAAAAAAAAATGGGGCCAATTAAAATTCTGTTTGAGAGCAGTGAGGTTGGGTTTGTGCAAATATTTTGCATCTCTGTTTAAGAGCATCTTTATATCATTTAAGGTAAAGTCTGCAAGGAATAAGGCATAAGGCTGAATCACTGTAGAGCACACTTACGCCAAAACAAGTACCCACATGAGGACTCTTCTGATTTAACACTCCACCAGATCCATCAAGAAATCAAGGGAGCTGTTGTGTTTAAACAGGGTCTGATGCAGAGGGGAACATGAATCTACTCGAAACCGCGTTTGAGGTTTGGCCGAGTTATGTCTTCCTCGAGCTTGATGCTCCAATTCGCGATGGGCCGTCCCATCTGTTGAAGCCCAGACCCCACCACCCAAAGCACCAACGGCTTTTGGAGCTGCTGCGCATTGCTGGTTGCCGACACCGGTAGCCCAGCTCTCATTTCCGCGTGCCTTTCTGCTCCAACATCCCGCAGCCCGAGCGGCTGGCAGGACACGCTTCGGGGCTGGCTGTGTTTCTAGGGAAGTGGTGTGAAGACAGAAGTGTTGGAGAATGAGAGAGACACAGAGCAACACCTTGAAGAAATATTTGCACATGAAAAAAAAAAAAAAAAGACATCGTTCGTGCAGAGACTGCAGCAGAGCAGTTAGATCAGCACAGCTCTCCGCATCCTGCCGGGGTAGGCACCTCGCTACCGTAGGTCTCCTCTTCCTCACACCCCATCCAGCTCTGGTGTCTGCACCGTGCCCTGCAGAACTCCCCAGACCAGAGGGCAGCCTGGAAGATCTGCTTGCTGGCAGCACCATCAATCCCCAGCCACAGCCCCTCCGGAGGACTCGGAACCTCCTTCCTCGCAGGCACGGCAAGGGGAGGGAGCGGGACGCTGGAATTAAGGTAGGCTCAGCCCTTCCAGTCGTTGTCACAGTCTGGGGTGGAAAGCCGCTTGTAAAAACAGTAGAGCACTATCTCCGAGCCAGAAACAACACCAGAGACATCAGCCCAGGTTTTCTGGGAGCCCTCTGAACCAGGCTGCACTTCATGTCCAATCCGACAGTGATGGATGCGGTGGGAACAGAGCAGTTTTTTCTCCTGAGAAGCTTTTTGACAAGTATGATCTTATCAAAGTTTCAAGCTTTTCATTACTTTTTTTTTTTTTTAAACTTCTGCCTTCAAGCCACGCTCCATCCTCCCCATGCCAGCAGGGAACAATCACGTTTCCCTTCTGGCGCTGATGAAGGGCTGAAGCTCCCTGCTCTGCTCAGAGCCGTACCAAGGCCTCCCCTCCCCAGGGCACACACCAGAGCAAGAGCAGGGCTGCGATTAATACACAAATAGGTCTAAAAATGCACAAAACACAGGAGTAACTTCACTCAGGCTCAGAGAAGGGAATATATGGGGAGCTTCAGGCTGGCAGGAACACATACAAAGCAATGGGGAGACACCCCAGCACCCTCACTGTCTCTGCAAGGTCAGGACACCACCAGCTCCAGTGCTTTTGCTGGACACCCAAAGCAACAACCTGCCCAAGAGCTGGAGGCAGCCCACCTCCCTGGGACGGGCAGCAGCACCTTCCTCTGCCTCCTCTCCTCACCTCCCACCTGCTCTCGAGAAGAAAGACAAGCTTGGACCACCCTCTCCTTACTCAGCAGCAAACAAGCACCTCCCCCACCTTTCCAAGAGCCTTTCCCACAGCACAGGGACAGAAGCACCAGCAGCAAACACACCCAATCTCCCCAAAACAGCTTAAACCAAGACTCTTTGAAGAGCCACATACCTTGCATATGAAGCCATACTGTCCCAAGGCACAGGCTGGAGCCAGGAGGACAAACCCTCCCCACAGGAAAAGCAGAGCTGCTTCTGTTAGTCACTCCCTAATTAGCCCACCAGTTGCTGGTCACTCTCTAATTAGCCCAGGTTGGTCCTGATGGGGAGGGTGGAGCTGGCCCTGCCTCTGAAGAGGAGGAAAAAAAAAAAAAGCCCTGGAAAAATCCCTTCCTCTTAGCTCCATCTCTCCAGACTCAGCCCACACCTTGGGGAAGAGCAAAGGAGGAGAAAACTTTGTCGGCGGCACGGATGGTGGGATAGAGTGCACCCTCAGCAAGTTCACCAACGACACCAGGCTGTGTGGTGCCGCTGACACGCTGGAGGGGAGGGATGCCATCCAGAGGGACCTGGACAGGCTGGAGAGCTGGGCCTGTGCAAACCTCATGAAGTTCAACCAGGCCAAGTGCAAGGTCCTGCTCCTGGGTTGGGGGAATCCCAGGCACAAATCCAGGCTGGGCGGAGAATGGATGGAGAGCAGCCCTGAGGAGAAGGACTTGGGCGTGCCAGTGCATGAGAAGCTCAACATGAGCCGGCAATGCGCCCTTGCAGTCCAGAAAGCCAACCGCATGCTGGGCTGCATCAAAAGGAGCGTGGCCAAGCAGGTGGAGGGAGGGGGAGCAGGTCTCCACTCTCGTGTGACCCCACCTGCGTCCAGCTCTGGAGCCCCCAACACAAGAAGGACGTGGACCAGTTGGAGAGGGTCCAGAGGAGGCCACGCAGATGCTGAGAGGGCTGGAGCAGCTCTGCTGTGAGGCCAGGCTGGGAGAGCTGGGGCTGCTCAGCCTGGAGCAGAGGAGGCTCCGGGGAGACCTGAGAGTGGCTCCCAGTGCCCAAAGGGGGCTGCAGGAAAGGTGGGGAGAGACTCTTCAGCAGGGCCTGTTGTGACAGGATGAGGGGTGATGGGTTCAAAATAGAGGGAGGGAGATTCAGATTAGAAATTGGGGAAAAAATTTTTTACACTGAGGGTGGTGGAACATGGGCCCAGGTTGCCCAGAGAGGTGGTGGATGCCCCATCCCTGGAAACATCCCAGGCCAGGTTGGCCGGGGCTCTGAGCAACCTGATCTGGTTGGAGATGTCCCTGCTCCTGGCAGGGGGGTTGGACTGGGTGGGCTTTGAAGGTCCCTTCCCACCTTAACAATTCTACGATTCCCTGAGCTCTGGGGCAGTGCAGGCTGCAGCGTACGCCCAGGTGATGCTGAGCCTCCTCTCCCTCCCATCCACTCACAAAGACCTCATTTGCAGCAGGATGCCCTGGAGAAGGACAGCAAGCTCCGTCCTGTCCTGGAGCACTTGGCCACCCAAAACCTTGCCCACCAGCCAAAACCAGTTCACCTCCCGGAGCCTGGAACGAACAGTCACCAAGAGACAGCAAACGCCGAGTGCAAAACCATGGTCTTTTATTAGAAATCTCCTCGTATAAAAATGATCATGCTCTACACAGTCATCGAATAAGTCATAAACATCCAGGCACTGAACTTCAATTTTTTTTGTGTGTTTTTGTTTTTTGACTGGTCAGTACATAAAGCAGACATATTTCAATCCATATGGTCATCACATACATTAATTAACCACCTATAGAAATCAGCACTTTGAACACAGTCTAGGTTTCATTTTATTTTATTTTGCTGTCTGTTTTTTTATTTAAATTTTATGTATTTTTATTTATTTTTCCTTTTTGCAACATATAGAATTTGGTAGGATATGGGAGAGAGAGTGAAGAGGACAGAGGAAGACAGGAACAAAACAAAATGGAGGATTTAAAAAAAAAAAAAGAAAGAGAAAACAGAAGGTTCTGCACAGCCACAAACAATCTCACAAATTCCAGAAAAGGGAAAATGTTGGGTCTCTTTTTTTTTTTTTTGCCAAGATACAGGGAAAAAAAATAACCAAAGATTTGCCGAAGCCCGTCACCTCTTCTCAGCACTACACCCCCCCTGCTCAGCTGTTCCTCTTCCTCCGTGGGGAGGCATGCATTGTCACGGTGGTTGGTTGTCGGTGGTTTATTTTTATTGTTTCTTTTTTTTTTTGCTGCTGCTGTTGATCACCATCTTCCCCGGGCTCTCTGCCCAGCTGCCTGGCCAGGAGCGTGTCCGCCCCGCTGCCACCTCCCCGTCCCATCCAGCTCCCCTTCCAGCGTCCTGCGACGAGCAATGCGACCCAGCTCCCTCCCGCGTCGTGGCATCCGCAGCCTCCCTCTACACCGGGCGGTTGCGATCGCTGGAGCTAAATCGCGTGGTTGCTATAGCTGACGTAGGTCTGTTTGGTAGCCAGTGCTGGAAAGAGACACAAACCTCATCGTTAATGAAGCCCACCCTCCCTTTTTGGCTCCCAGCCCATCACCCTGACCTGACCATTGTGCCAGGAGATGCTGGCAGGGATGCGTCGCGGCATTTCCTTATGAATCTGGCCACTGATGCACTTGGGATCGCTCCTTGCGAGGGTGCTGAGCCATGGCAGAGGGGCTGAGCCCCACAGCAGCCCTTGGGCCTCTCTAAAAACAGTTCATCCCGAAGACATACCCCAGGATGGGACATGAGCCATGGGGATGTGTTCACTTCCCTCAGCAGCTCCTTACAGACAAACCTGAGGTGCTCCACATTCCCAAAAGCTCAGCTTGCCCCAGCCCTGCATGATATGGGATCCAAGCTGGGCGACTCGTGCCCCTGCACGCCGCTCCACGGCGGCTGGGAGAGGAGCAGCTCTGGCAGCGGGTGGCACGAAGCCAGCTCGGCTCCATCCCTCAGCCAAGCATCCCTGTGCCCAGGTGCTGGAGGAGCAGGGCACGTACGCAAACCTGCTCCCACCTTCCAGCGTCCCCAGCCCTTGGGATGGGGTTGAACACGCGAGGAGAGGAGGCAGCAATGGCCACAAAGCCACCACGGGTCCCAGACTGACACCAGCGGAGCCGCAGCAACGCCTGGAGCCAGGAAAACGCCAGGTAGCCATAAATCCTCCTGCTCCCCGCAGCGCTGCACCGCTGCCTTCGGGCTCGGAGGCTGCAGCAGCCACGGCTCAGGGAGAGGTGGAAGCAGCAGTTTGCAATGCCCTGGCTTGTCTCCGCTCTTCGGCCGGGCACGATGCTCTGTGGAGACCCCACCGTGAGGTCCCCAGGTACCACGGGGCTCAGCAGACGCGCGGACACCCTCCAGCCAAGGACATGGATGAGCGCCGGGACACGGAGCAAAGCCCAAGACACCACAAGCAGCGCGAACGTGTCCTCTGCCGAGACCGGCACCGTGCAGAGGGTGCAGCTCTTCCTCCGTCTCGGTGCCTCGCTGACAAATGAACCTTGCTGCGGATTTCAGACTGGTATTCCCAGATAACAATTAGATAGGCCATCAGAAATTAGAGCTGACAGAGCTATTTGTTAGCCACAATGTTTTCATAGCCAATCTGCCCCTATCAAATTATTTATTCTGTTGTTTGTTGAAGGATACGTGACCCATCAGCGACAGAGTGAAAAACAGCCCCTCGGTCCTGCGCTGCCAACCCCTCCTGCCCCAGCACCGATGCCAGACCCAGCTCCCCGCCTTGGCAGCGCGCTGCCAGCCCCGTTCGCACCGAGCTCCCGTATTCCCCATGCAAGACACATCGGAGCCGGAGCTGCGGCAGACGAGAGAGGCTCAGCTCTCCCCGCTCCCAAGCACGTACAATCCTCAGAGGCTCCCGCTGCGAGTCCCGCGGGGGAGAAGGATGCTCAGCGCACCAGAGAGCATATGGAAATGTTTGTGTTCAGGTCCCGGACAAGATGCTTGCTGCATCTGGGCCTCGAGCCTCGCTGCTAAGAGGGTTTTGGTCCTTTGTGCCAGCAGAGCCCTGGCCAGGAGCCGTGCGCGGAGGGAAATGAGGTCACGCAGCCTGTGACACGGATGCCATGGGAAGTCTGGCACCGAGCGTCTCCCCAGGACAGGGCTGGCATGTTGCCCACGAGCCCTTGCTGTGGGGAGCCCACAGATACCCGCCACGGAGCATCGCTTGCACAGACAAAATGTGGGTGACTGTGGGACCCTTACCCACTGCCACGTTGGGGTAGGACCTCAGGCCACACGGATTTGCCATAGCAGCTGACAAAAGCCACCTCCAGCGCAGGCAGCGAGGGGGGCTCTGACCACGTAGCTGCCCTGCACGACGTGTATAGGTGATGAAAGCGGAGAGCCATCGCGTGCACAGCTACCGCCCGCGCGAGCCATTACGCAGAGCCGTGTGCGTACAGACGCGCCGGGGGATATTAAATAGCCCCGGCTGGACAGAGAGCAAGCGTGAGGTTACAAAGACAAGCACGGCTTTCCATGGAAATGTTGTTTGGTCTCCATCCCACCGACGCTGGAACCCAGAAACTCTGGTAGCACACAAGGAACATTTGTATTTCCACAGGGTTTTTCTTCAGATTTAGCCCAAATGGGATTTCCCTTCTCAGGGGACCCCAGCAGCATTGGCTCCAACCATTTCCAAGGCAGAACAGGCAGGCACCCACTTTCCCAGGGTTTCCCAAGCCCCCAGCCTCTCTTCCCAGGGGAGACGGGTGGCTCTGTGTCTGCCTCAGCTCTAGTCCGGCCCCAGCCACCGAATGCCTTTCCCCATCAGCCACACCACAGCCTTCCCGGGAGCAGCTCCGGGCACCTGGGGTGGGCCAACATTAGGATTCTCCTCCGGGATCACCCAGCATCTCACCCAGCAGCGGCATCAGCGTCTCTCCAGGGTTATCTCCCCAGGCACCCACTCAGCAGCGTTTCCCACAGGATAATGCACACAGGGCTGTGATGGATGGGAGCGCCAGGAGCGATCCCGATCAGAGGGAGGGCAGGACACGTCCTGTCTCAGCTACGTGGCTGTGGTGATGGAAACCAGTGTTTCTTGGGTGGGAATAAATTAATGAAGGGGGAATCTCACAGCAGATGATGCTGTCCCCCTTGCCAAGAGCCAGGAATCCCTGCTCATGCCCCGGCTGGAGTGCAGATATCTGGAGCACACCTTTCTCCTCGAGGTGGCTTTGGGCACAGCACGGAGCGGAGTGTCCCCCAGCCCGTGAGATGCATCTCTTCCCACGCTACCCTCGCTCCAGGGGGATCGTGGGCCAAAGCCGAGATGTCCCTTTCCAAAGAGCAGCACTGCTGTCATTCCTTGCACCCATGGAGGATAACACAGCTGCAGCCCACCAGCAAGCCAGGCCTTTGGGCTTCCCAGCACCATGTCGATCACCAGCAGGACCTGCTCCCCAACCCCGTGAGGAACCACGTTACCTTGTGTTTCCAGATTTTCGCAGAGCTCTGATTTGGCCTCTCCATTGGGGCGGAAACCTCCCTTCTGAGAGAACTTGTTGGACATGGTAGCCGCTGTCACCACTGCCTTGAGGCTCCGCTTGCGCTTGGGGACGTTCTGCTCCGGGTGGAAGAGGATGATGTACACCTTGGGCATGTAGAGCATGCCCAGGGACACCGAGGCACTCAGACTCACCGAAATGGTAAGCGTCGTGGTCTGGATGTACATCTGCAAGACACAAGGGCACGAGCTGAGACCCACCACGGCTCTGTAGGATTCTGGGTCAGCTGGGAAAGGAGAGGAAACGGGTGAAGGTGGAAAAGGTGTAGTTAAATAAATGAAGGGGTGTGGAGCCAGGGCTGGAAATGTTGGCAATATTAAATCTTAAACATCAGACTCAACTTGTTGCATGGGCCAAGGTGGACCCGGAGAGGCCACTGGCTTACTTTTGCTGTTTCCCCACCTGCCAACACGGGGAGGCTGTGCCCATGCCCTGACCCGCGTCCATGCCGAGCCTCCCAGCACCCCCCAGCGCACACACGTGCTCCAGCAGCAAGCTGCCAGCACTCCAACTCCAAAACATCACCAGTGACAGAGCCCCATGCCCTCTTCACCCTCCCTCTCTCCTCTCCAACACCACAGCATGCTCCACCAGCTGCAGAGCAGGAGCTCTGATGCCATGGTGATGGGCACAGCAAGGACACCCTTGCCCAGGGCCTGGCTCGGGGCACCCCCCACTCCCCCATCTCCCTTCCACAGGTAATTCCCATTCCCCAGCTGGCTCTCTGAGCCGTTGTCATGTAAGTCACATATTGCACACCGACGTCGCCTTTCTGCAGTCAAAACTAATTTCACGCTCACTGTCCAGGACTAACAGTGACAGATGTTTTGCAAAATGAAAGCCCATTAATCTGACTGTAGAATAATCCATTTTTCTACGGAAAGCACTTGGCAGGCTCCTCACAAGCCGAGGGCATCCGAAGCGGGCGGCAACAGGAGGCAAAGAGACCCCCTCCCTCCGCCCATCCCCACCTCTCGCCCCCAAGGAGGCTGGGCAGACAAGCCCCTCCGCCAACATCGCTGCTCCGTCAGCATCCCTGCTCCGGGCGCAGTGCTCCGGCCTCTCCGGCATCTTCTCCTCAACCGCACGGCTCACTTGTTGGATCTCTCCCGGCTGAGCAGGGAGAGGGCTCTGGGTCGGAGCTGTGGTCCCACCCCAGGACCCGTGGGTCCCAGCTGTGACCAGGCAAAGAAACACTTCACTCTTCTGCCTCAGAAACAAACACGCAGGTCTAAAAATGCTTCAACTCAACGCAAAATGAAAAAAAAAAAAATGCCACAAAGCTGGTTCTGAGTCAACCCAAAAGTTTTGTTTGTCCCCAGAATAAAACCTCTTGCTGTCACATGCGCTGGTTTGTTTGTTCCACCTTCTCTCTATATGCACGCAGAGTCAAGCTAGGCAGTTTTTGGAAATAAAAATGTCATTTCATCAAGGGAAGTCAAAACATATCTCTGTGCCAGAATATCTGCTCTTTTTTTTTTTTTTCTTTTTTTTTTTCTTCCTTTATTTTTTTTTTTTTGAAACTCTCCAGACTTTGCCGTACGTGTCCTGGACTTACCGGGAATGAGGGCAGCACTGGGACTCCAACCCCAGGCACCCCAACCCTTGTCCCGGGGACTGGCACGACTCTGCTCGGCACCAGCGTGACATCCCGTGGGACACGGCCGAGGCTCCCCAGCCCTTCACCTCCCTGGCTCCCCCCGCCTCCGGTCCTCAGCAGACGCCTTTCGGAGGAGCCTCGCTGTGCAATCCAGCAATCTCCATATCTCCTGCCTCTGCAGCGACTCCCACCCGTGCCTCGGGACTCGGAGGCGTCTTGGTGAAAAGGGAGAGAGCAGCTGAGCTGGAGAGCTCAGAGAAGACATCTCCATGCACGCTTCCCCCTCAGCGACGGGGTTGGGGCTCCAGCCCCCAGCGCCGCCGGGGACACCCCTCCACTGAGAGCCTGAGCTCCCCATGCTCCCCCATTTCTCCGCCTTCCTCAAACTCCTGCGGCACTTTTGGGGTCTCACGGGGGCCACCACGGCTACCTTCACCCCAACAACATATTTGCCAGAAACCCATTTTCTGCAGCTCCCGCCAACCTCAACAGCCTTGCACCGTGCCGCAGCAGGCCCCTTTGCAACTCAGAGAGAAATATTTTTAGCCTGGAGTCTAAACACAGCCGTGAAGCACTGCACAGTTAACCTTCTGCCACCTCAGAAAATGACCATTTCTCACGATTTTCATTCCTACTCTCTTAATTGGTTTCCAACTCAGGAGCCCACGTTGCCCCTGTTAACGACACTTGAGCTTCCTCCCGAGCCCTTTGAGGTGAGCGCTGCGGTTATAAAAGAAGTCACAGCTCCCAGTTCAGCAGCATCGGCCGCTTCGCGGATAGGATCAAAGAACACAGCCTGTCTCTGACTCTGGATGATGACGCTGCGCCGAGGGACCACAGCAACCCAAAATGACCCAGCGCAAGTCAGAGAATCATGAAATGGTTTGGGTTGGAAGGGACCTTTCCAGGCCATCCAGTCCAACCCCCCTGCAAGGAGCAGGGACATCTCCAACCAGATCAGGTTGCTCAGAGCCCCGGCCAACCTGGCCTGGAATGTTTCCAGGGATGGGGCATCCACCGCCTCTCTGGGCAGCCTGGGCCAGTGCTCCACCACCCTCACTGTAAAAAATTTTTTCCCCAATGTCCAATCTGAATCTACCTCCCTCTATTTTGAACCCATCACCCCTCGCCCTGTCCCAGCAGGCCCTGCTGAAGAGTCTCTCCCCACCTTTCCTGCAGCCCCCTTTGGGCACTGGGAGCCGCTCTCGGGTCTCCCCGGAGCCTCCTCTTCTCCAGGCTGAGCAGCCCCAGCTCTCTCAGCCCGGCCTCACAGCAGAGCTGCTCCAGCCCTCTGATCATCTGCGTGGCCTCCTCTGGACCCTCTCCAACTGGTCCACGTCCTTCTGATGCTGGGGGCTCGAGCCCAAGTCCCCAAGCCCAGTGCTGTGCTCACCCCAGGGGCGCAGCCCAGGCTCAAGGCACAGCCCTGCACATTTTGGGATTGTCCCGAGGCAAATCTCTGCTATTAATTGCACACACCCCTCCCCAAAATCTCCCCAAATCCAGGCCTGGCCCAGCTATGAGAGACTTTGCACCGCCGCGAGTGCCTGGGAAGGGAAAACCCACTCAACCCTCATCCAGCGCTGCAAACCGAACCGCTGGACGGTCCTTCTCATTCCTCCTCTCCCTCTTTTCCCTGGCTGAAAGCAAATGTGATAAACAGAGAACCAGACAATGACACCGCTGTTCCACTGCCGCCTTATCAGCGCAGGAAATTGTCTCTTTCTTCAGATCCTCTGTTATTGCTATTTCTGTAATCCGCCGGGATCGGCAGGGATAAGAGGTTCTTTTCAGAAAAGGCTTGGGGGACTTGTTATAATAATATGCCACCTCCATGCAAAGTTGTAGGCACGAGGTAAAGCAAAAGAAAATAAAAATGGAGATTTTTATCCAGCTCCTCCGGACCGTGAGGCAGCCTTGGGTGCAGCCTGCGATGGGGTCAGGGCAGAGGTGCCAGGCGGCGTTTGGAAGTGTGGGGCTGCCCCATGGCGTCCTCGGGACTCGTGCAAAACTCTGGCTGTGCTCTGTGGGGAGAGCAACGGCCCCGCTGATGCTCCTGGCTTTTCCTTTTCCAGAAAATGCCAACACCCTGCATTTTCATCCCAGGGACACACTCCGAGCCAGATCCTCTGTGCTGCCACCACCTTTTTTGACCTTTTTCTCCCCAAGACTGCAAACCAGTCCACCGCCCTTCAGCCGCAGCCCAGAGAAACTTGGAGCTCGCATCCCACAGCGGCACGGCCGAGCGCCGAGCCAAAACGTCACAACCTCCTCCTGGGATGGCTCCGCGGACGCCGTGGCAGCGGCAGGCTTCGAGAAAGAGCGCGGCGTCCAAGGGGAGTTGGGAACATCACTTTTTCTGCCTCTAATCAGCTTGTTAGCAGCCTAATAACAGAGGAGCCCTGCGCATTACAAGCCCCCGAAGTGAGGCACAGCCTATTGTCGAGTTGCTGCTTGACAGCCAGCTTTCGGCAGCCCTAAATTATCCCATGACAAGCTGCACTGAAGAGGTGAGCAACCTTGCGCATAATCTACAATCATTATCATTTCCATCTTTATTACCCACAGTATGCCGAGCACATTAAGGAGGCTTTAAGGGAGCTTTTGTTTTGCAATAATTTCTTAAAAAACCTGCTTTCTTGTTAGTATCTCCCCTGCCATCTCATCAAAATGGAAATGCTGCAAACGGCTCCATTTATTTCCTTTAATTCTCCATCACACTTCCAGCCAGAGTGGGCTGGCTTGGTGGAGACTTCTTGGATGTTCAAGATCCCTGTGCAGACCCGGCTTCCTCGAGCTCCGGGGTTTCACGCTCCGAGCAGCGCTCCAGGACATGTGTGAAACCGGTGTCCACAGCAAAAGTTCTCCTGGTTTTTCTCAGCAAACTACCCCTGGCCCTTTTCCAATAGGAGTTTCCAAAATCCGTGGCTTCAGCTGCTCACCATCCGTGGCTTCAGCGGCTCAGCATCTTGGGGGAAATGATCCCAGTTGTGATGGGTCCAGAGAGGGAATGCGGGCAGTGGGTCAGTGCGGGGATTTCCAGGGAATTGAGGTTTATTTGTCACAGGCGGCTCCGAGCTGGCAGGCGTGAGCTGTTTGCGTTTAACATAAACGCGATTCTTGTTTTGGCTGGCAGGCAAAGGGGATTTGGGTCTCATTCATGAGATTTTTCTTCTTTATTCTCACTCGAGCACAGAGCTTCATCCGGGCTGGCCTTGCTCCTGCAGGTACCAGCACCAGGACCACCCTCCACACCAAGCCCAGGGGGCCGAGGAGGAGGAGGAGGACAGAGAGGTGGTTTCACAGCACCTTTGGAATTATCTGGCCTGGCCTCGTGTACACTCTGTGCAAAGCCGCGTTTGGAGCCGCAGGGGATGCTCGCTCCCCAAGACCCTCAGCGAGACGGAGCCGCTCTGCTCCCCACCACAGCCCAGCCGAGCAATTTGTTGCCAAACACACAAATGTTAATTAAAATCACCGCGGAGCAGTAATCAAGTGAGAAGCCCTTGCAAGCTGCCACGTGCCCCGGCGAGGGACGGGATGTGCTGAGGAGTTGCTCTCCTCTCCTTTGCCCTTGCCCCTGACTGCTTCCACCTCTGAGGGATTTCAGAGGGCAGCTCCATCTCTCCAGCCTCCATCGCTGACCAGGCACCAGGAAAAGGTGCTGGCTGGGCAGAGCTTCATCTCTTTTCCATGAAGAAATGGTGCCCATGACACCAGGGACCTGGATCTGCCCTGCGGACTCATCCTCCCCCAGCCCACACGGCAGTGGCCTGTGCTGCCCACCGCTACCCTGTCCGGAGAGCGGCACAGAAAACGAGGAGAAGGAGGAAATGAAACGGGAAAGCCAGGAAGAGGGAAGAAAACCACAAAAAATGGGGAAAAGAAAATGAGGATGGAAGCAGTGGTCTCTGCCCCCCAGTAGAGCAAGGTTTGCAAACCAACTCTTCCCACCACGATTCCCGAGCTGGCAGGACCGCAGAGAAGCGCCCCTCTTTGCTCAGGACACGTCAGCCTCTCTCAGCCCCCGTCCTTGCAGCCCACAAGGTCACCAGCCAGAATTCTCCCCTCCTCCCTTACCTTTTCCGCCGACTGTGACGTCCCAAAAAAGATAGGGATGAAGGCTAACCACACAATGCAAGTAGTGTACATGGTGAACCCGATGGGTTTGGCTTCGTTAAAGGTCTCCGGGACCCCGCGGGTCTTAATAGCATACACAGTGCAGGTGACCATGAGAAGCATGCTGTACCCAAGCAAACAGATGAGGGAGAGGTCCGAAATGTCACATTTGAGGATGCCCCGGGCAAAATGGGGGTTTGTAGTCCGCTGGTCCTCATAATCAATGACAGAGTGGGACGGGTCCACGATGAACCAGATGCAGACACCCACGAGCTGCAGCGAGATGAGGCTGAAGGTGATGACCAGTTGGGAGGCGGGGCTGATGAACCGAGGGGCGCTCACCGACTTCTTGCCCTGCTCGAAGATGCGGTAGATGCGGTTGGTCTTGGTGAGCAGGGCGGCGTAGCTGATGCTCATGCCGAGCCCGAGGAAGATGCGCCGCAAGGAGCACGTGCTCAAGTCGGGCTCGGCGATCATGAGAAAGGTGGTGGCATAGCAGAGGAAGATGCCCGTCAGCAGGACGTAGCTCAGCTCCCGCCCCGACGCCTTGACGATGGGTGTATCGTTGTAGCGCACGAAGGTGATCACCACGAAGAGGGTGGCGATGATGCCCACGATGGCAATGAAGACGGGCACCACAGCCCAGGGCGAGCTCCACTCCAGCTTGATGATGGGGATGGGGGTGCAGCTGGTGTGGTTCTCGTTGGGCCGCTCATTGAAGTGGCACCGCTTGCAGTGGAACTCGTCCAGCTGGTACTGGTAGCCGTCGCAGCGCTCGCAGTGCCAGCAGCAGGGAATGCCCTTCACCAACTTCTTTCTCTCGCCCGGCTTGCAGGGTAGGCTGCAGATGGAGCTGGGGAGCTGGCTCCCACCCCCCGGCCACAGCATGCTCTCCACCTGTTGGGCGAGATGGCACCAGCCCCACTGGCACTCGAACTGGGCACCTGGCAAGCATCCCTGGGGCCTGGGGGGATGTCCCCCTCCTCTGCTCGCAGCAGTGTTTCCCAGATCCTGCCCCTCACCCCAGCACTACATCCCGTGAAGGATCCCAGCCCTACTCAGCATGGGGACAGGGAGGTGGTGAAGCTCTCCATCAGCCTTTCAGGAAGATTCAACACCAGAAACCCAAAACAAAGTCCCTCCTTTGCTGGGAAAGTCCCCTCTGCTCTGTTCTGGCTTCTCCTTCCCTTATCAGAGCTGCAAAGTTGGATGCCCAGAGCCCGTGGGATACGGTCATGGACACTGGCAGTGGGTCACCATGGCTGAACCTCAAGTGTGTACTCAGGGGATACCCTCCCCTCTGACCCCCTCAAGTCTGGCTGCCTAACTGTGCACCCACGGGCCCCCTGGCTCCCAGCCGGGTTTGCTACACCCTACATGGTCTCAGCAGGTGCAGGAGAAATCTGCAGGACCTTCCCCTCAAGGCGGATCATTCACGGCCACACCACAGGCACCAGCCAGCCCCCAGCCTTACTTTTAGGTGGAGGTGGTCGGTCCATTGCCCAATGACTTTGTACTCGGGAGTGGAGTTCCTGATCTGGTACTGGTAGATGTCATAACGCCCCGGCGCGTCTCCGTTCTCGTTGAACGTCACGGGAGTCCCAGCAATGCCTGCAAGAGAGGGAGAGCTCAGCGACATGGGGTGACCTGGGTGACGGGGGCTCTGGTTTGATGCCTCCCCCTCGGCGTGGGGTTTCTCACTGCTGGGAGTGCCTCAAGCTGCCGGGACGATGCCAGCGTGGGCACAGGGTGGAGGAAGCAACTGGGGAAAAGAAAACCAACCGCAAACCCAAGCTGGTGCAGGGACCTCATGGTATCAACCCACCAACCTCACCCAGGAGCCAGAGCTCTGGGTGATGTTGGGCACCCGACGCTGTTACACCAGCTGGTTTACTGCTTCCTTTTTAAAAAAGCCGGGGGAAAGCAGCTTTGAAGTTCAATCAAGTGAACTGTGTAGATAAACACTAATGAAAGGAAGAGAAAAATCAAGCAAGAGGGAAAAATAAATAAAAGAGACACTGCAGAGGAGATCACAGAGTGGAGATAAATAGAAGTAATAAGGAGGACAAGACAGAAAATGTTTATTAAGGAGATGGAGCAGAGGAAAAGACGCATTTCCAGAGGAGAGCTGAAGAGACCTGGAAGCTCAGACCCCCTCGTCTGCTGATCTGCTGCAAAATCACCTCCTCTCTGCACCCAGCATGTGCAGTGCGGTGGGTGCCAAACAGTTTATTTGTGGGAACACAAATAAATTGTGGGTGCTGCTGTGTGACCCGTAATGGGGGACAACCCGAGACACTGAGCCCCACGGAGCCGTTCCTCCCCACCGCCCGGGGACGGACAGACCTGAGAAGTTGACGTTGCGGATGTACTTGAGCAGCTCCACGCCGTCCACCGGGTCCATCCTGGGACACAGCCCCACTTTGCCGGGACAGAGGTTCTTGTGCATGTTGTGCAGAGCGTGTCCCATGGCGTAGACAGCGTCGATGACAAACTGAACCTTGCCCTCCTGCTCGTACGAAGAGTCCTGGCCGATCCGCTCTCGGTCTGTGGGTACACGGAAAGCGGGGCTGCCATCTCCCTGCCGTCCCAGCCGTTCACCGCAGGGACATTGCTGCTGCGGGACATTTCTGGTTTGGGGTACACGAGCTGGCCTCTACGGGCGGGAGGAGGATGACACATAGCCAAGAAACACATTCACTGGGGAAACAGCCAACAAACCTCCCTGAAACGTCGTTCTGAAAATGTGGGTGTTGGCACCCAGCTGTGCTTCCAAGAGCGCTGGGGATGTCACATCCCTGTACTCCCTGGTCCGCAGGATCCCCAGCGGGACACGGGTTGGGCTGTGATCGACGTCCCATCCTCACCTCCCTGGGCTGACCTCCGTCTTGCCAGGAGCTCCCACCAGCTCAGTCTCTACCAAAGGCCCGCCCAGTGTATCCATCACCGGCTGCATGTCCTCTGTCTCATTCCCGAAGCCTCCTGTCACCCTGCTGCCCTCGTCACCCTCTGACCCCACAGCCCTTTCCAGCCTTCCCAGTTTGCAGGATCCTCAAGGATCTGTTAATTACCAGCAACAGCTGCCTGCCTCTCCTGTCATAACCGCCCTTAATGCGACGAGAAACATGTTAATCATTTAGCAAAAGACACCCATTAATGTAGCGCGCCGTTAATTACAGCTAAGAAAGCATCTCCCATGGGGAGACACCGCGTCGGAGAGCCACGGCCTCTGCACCTCCATCACCACTTCTGCGGTGCAGCCGGGCACCCCGCCAGGCCACAGCTCCTTCGGTGAGAGCGAAAGGGAAGAAGGGCTCCTCAGGGAGCCGAAAGCACAGCCTTCATCCTCTGGAGAGGCAGAGGCATCTTAGAAAGCCATCCAAGGGTACCCGAAATTAATTCTGGCTCCACCGTGCACGGATGATGCGAGGTGGGGATTTAGGGCGACCGCAGGGGACAGAAAAGGCACAAGCAAGAAGCGGTTGCTGATCTCCTCCCTCCCCACTGTGGGAAGGTGGGATGGAGCCTTGGGATGCGGAGCAAATCTCCGCTGAACGGGAACGTCCCCAAAAGCCATGAGCCCAGGGGTTCCTGCGCCGGGACGGAGAGCAAAATGTGCCACTGACAAGCCACTGAAGCAAACGGATAGCAAACTGACCACCAAGAAAAGATGATATCAAGGAGGTGAATTTATAGCCCATCCTTCAAAGTTATAAAAATGCTTTTGGACTGCGTGGAGATTACTCATGCAAAAGCCGTCAAGTTATCCTTTCTTCCACGTTATCGACAGGGGCTATTAATCTTCTCCCTCAACTTCGGGACCTTCCCTGCGTTCATCTCTCAAGGCGCAGACAAGCCACTCTGTCTTGTCAAGATAATTACCCATTAAAAAAAAAAAAAAAAAGGGTGTAATAAACTGTCCTCCCTGCCACCACCCCCGGCACTGTCCTGCCGCCCCACAGAGGCTGCTGAGCCCAGGGGACACGCAGGTCCCTCGTCCCTTCCCAGCTCCTCGGCTTCCTAGCAGGCACCTCAAACCTCACAGAGGTCCCTGCAAGTAAAACACCACCCGCTGCGACAACATGGGCTGCGGAAGCCGGATTTTCCTCCCAAGCATCCCCGGCGAGCAGCATCAGCCCGGTGTAGTGGGAGAAGCCGGCTCCGGCGCAGAAGCTGAGCCATTGCAGATAAGCAGAGGTCTCCAGGGCTGATGGTCAGGCTGCAGTTGATTTTTGCAGATCGGAATTAAGCTGGTGCACAGAGCCGGCAACACCGAGTGGAAAGCCAAGGCTCGTTCCCAACACGGAGACAATAAATCTCCGCCAAACTCGCAGTAGATTAGGGCTGCAGAAGGGACATGACCCTGCTGATTATGATAGCAGGGTCACGCATCGTTCTACAGGGCTGCTAATTAATTTTCAAGTGTGTGGTGAGCCTCCGCGGGCACCCTTCGGAGGAGCTATCTTCTCCAGCGGTGGATGAGACGGGATCAGCATCAATTCCCATCACATCGCCAGCGCTTGGCAGGAGTTAATCAAAAATCACTCACGGCACTGCTCTAGAGAGACAGGGACGGTGTCACCTCTGAATCTCTGAATCTCATGGGTGCTGGCAGCAGCACCCAGCACCCATCGCTGGGGTTTTGGGCTGGGTGAGCCCATCCAGGGAGCAGGGACTGTATCCCCGTGAGAGATGCTTGGTCAACGGGAGCCTTTTATCATCGTAAGCACGCGGCGAGCAGCGCAAATCCTCCCCCACTGGCCTGGCTGGGGCACGCTGCGCTGGAAAACAGCCAGTGCCACACAAAAAAAAAAAAAAAACAACCCTGTGCTAAGAAGGGATGGGAGAGAAGCAAAACAGAAAGGGAAAATAATATGAAGAATCACAAATAGAGAAGGAAAATCCAATAAAAGCTCCTCTTCCCCCCCCGCCCACGTCGCTGCTCTGCATCTCTCCGCAGCCTGGCTGGGCGGAGGTGAGTGCAGAGAAATCCCCAGCCCCGCTTCAAAGCAGAGCTCCCATCCAGCCCTGCTAAACGAAGGCCATTAATTAGCTCTCCTGGAAAACGAGTAGCCCGTAGGGCCAGGGAGCATCCTGCAGTCCCCGTGGGGGTGACAGAGGGGGTGATGCACCCCTGAGCCATGCCCGTCCTCCTGCCCTTGGCACCCCATCAGCCTGCAAAACTGGCGCTATCATTGGCTCCTCCATCTCCTCTCGCAGCACCCCAGCACCTCCCTGTCTGCATCCACACGTGTGTGAATTATTAACGAAGCGGCGGCTGCCAGGATCCTTTCGAGCCCGGCCAGCCCAACCCGGCAGGGATGGGGACGCAGCCCGGCGGAAGGAGCACGGCGGTGGGGAAGGATGCTGAGGAGATCCTACTGCAAAAGCAGCTGGGAGATGGGTCCTGGCTTGATCCTGGACCCCAGGACAGCCTGGGGATGGAGCACCCACCTCCTGATGGGTGCTAGGGCTGCTCTCAGGGACAACGTGAGCAGCTGCCAGCAGCAGTTGCCCCAAAACCTGGTGCCCACCCCTCACCTTCCTCCCAGCTCTCCCACACATGAACGAGAGCCATGAGCTGTCCCGTTCAGTGGTGGGACCTTTCAGTTTGGTTTTTGGGATGCCAAAGTCAGCGTTTCTCTGTACATGTTGGGCTGTACCCAAACTTGAAGCCCATGGGGAACATCAGTCCAGGTCCCTCTAGCAAACAGCCCCGAACAGGACATTTGCACGAGCCGTGCAAAGCAGGAGCACGTGGAACCACACAGGCAGGTTATTTCCTTCATCATGCATTATTTCCCCTCTCCATTTATCAGCCAAGCAAACATTCAGGAGATAATTCATTTGCTGACAAATTCAGATAATTCAAAGACAGTTCCTAGGACATTTGCCACGTTGTGGTTTCGGCTGCCTCCGCTAATACCTCAGCCCTGAAATATTGCTGTTTAAATGCTACATCACTAGGAAGATGAAGAGATCAGCGGTTTGCAGGCCCTGCTCATGCATTTCCTCGTGCCAGGGATTTTTTGACGCAACCAGGAAAGACGAGGAGCTCTCAGCTATCCAAGGCCATGGCCACGGGCAAGTTTTCCTGCCCGCCCTTGGTGCTTACCAAGCTCACGCCTACGAGACTACTTCAGGAATCTGCAGCACTGGAAAGCCCTTGCAGGGACAGAGAGGTGTCCCCAAATCACCAGCTGAACATTTGGGGAATGACAGGAAGGGGAGGATGTGGAACCACCAACCTTCTCATCTGCAGTGGTGAAAGTGGGTGAAAAAAAACCCTTAATGATCAAACTTTCCAGGCACGGCCAGGCCATTTGCCCACCAGCACGCCATGGCTTCCACAGACGTCCCTCCTAAGGGGACAGGGGGACGTGCAGCCATCCCCAAGTCCTGCCACGTCGCAGCCCGTGAGCCGCCGCATCATTATCTGTCTTCAGCCGGTGCCAGGCAGGCAGTAAATCTCTCCCATCTCTCAGTAAACATGTCACCTCCTTGAGCCTCCAACCATCACCTCGGCAGCAGCGCTGTCAGCAAGACGGATCCCCTGCTTGCCTTGTTTACTGCACTCAACCCTACAAGCCTCTTGTAGCTGGAAATGGGTAAAAATGCAGAGTGAGGGGTCAGGAGGGGGCCTGGGATCAGGCTCGGTTGAGACGGAGCACAACGGGATGGAGGGGATAAATCTCTGGATGGCAGAGATGCTCAACATGACATGAAAATCCCAGTTTCCAACAAGGCGTGGGCAAACACGGCGCTAGCACATGTCCAGGGGTGATTATCCCCACTCTGGGCATCCCTGCACCCTCCCACGGGGCACTGGGCAGCACCCTCCCCGCTGGCACGGGCACGCTGTGGACACAGCCTCAACGCCGACCAAGCAAAATGCGGATCCTGACCCCACGGTACCAATCGGCCTCATTTTTCTGCAAACATCCCAGTTTTCATCCTGCTCACGTGAGGCAGGAGCTGCTCGCGAGGGAGCAAGGACGCGCCAGTGGCTTCACGCCTTTCGCAGGACAACGATGCTTCTGCCAAGCACACGATGAGAAACAGGCGGTTGTCCAGGTGCTGCAAAGCAGCATTCAGCCCCAAATCCCCCAGATCTGGGTGGGTTTGTACCCGCAGAAGACGGGGCCAAGGGAAGGGAGAAGTGCAAGAAGCGTGCGTGAGAGGGACCATGGCTTCACACACGCACAAACCACGCAGGCTCCACGCGCTTCCCGGATCACACACAGCACATCGGTATGCACAAAAGCATTTTTTGTCCCCTTCGAAGCGTGCCAGTGTCACCACGAGCCCAGCAGACACCTGAGGACCCGCGCAGACCAGCGGCTCTGCATCACCCGCGTTCCCCATGCTGCAGAAGCGCTGGTGTTTCTCCAGCCTTCCCCAAATTCCCACCCAAATTAGTCCAAAAAAAAGAAAAAAAAAAAAAAAAACAACCCAAAACTCAACCAAGACTGTCATGCATAGAGCGTTCATTGCCATGTAGCAGCCTTGAGCTGGGCTGGCAGCTCCAGAGCAACAAGGACATGGTTGAGCCCTGAGCTCTCTGCCATCACCTTCACGTCCCTGCGTGATACAACAACACACAGCTCTCCCCCAGCATCCCCACAGCTCTTACTGGTGCACTTCTTGATGCTGCTGCCCTTCTTCAGCGCATGCCGGCTCAGCTTGCAGTGGAAGTTTTCCTCCCAAAACTCAGCAAACCAGATGTTTCGGCGGTTGTTGTCCAGCGTCCTGCTGGAAAAGTAGCGGTCGAAACCTGCCCAGGGAAGAGGGGATGGAGGGGATAAATCTCTGGGATGGCAGAGAGATGCTCAACATCATAGAATTGCACCTTGCAGTTAAGGGGGGGGGGTGGCCGACCCGGGAGGGGGCTGAGGGAACCCACCTTTGACCGAGACCCGCTTGGGCAGGATGGTGACAGAGCCCTCGGCCACCTCCTCCAGGTGCAGGACCGGGGAGATTTTGGAGCCCCAGCTGTCCGAGCCCATCCAGATGAAATGTCCCGTCTGGTTCGCCCTCTTGGCTGCCTCCAGCACCCTTCTGCGGAGAGAAGGAACAGGCACTGGTGCTTGCTGGCCCCGGGGCTCCGAGCACCCCGTCAGCACCCAGCACCATACATGACTCGGTCCATACGGATACAAGAGAGCAAACTGCGCCGCTCGGCTCCCGCGCCCTCCATCCCTCCCCAGCCCAGGCACACAGGCTGCTTCTCCCGCTCATTTGCATATTTGCTGACTCGTAATTGAATTTCCCCCTTAATTACCCAAGATTAGGAGGAAAAAAAAAAAAAAAAAATGAGGTTATGCTGCAGCAAGCAGGAATAGCAGCAGCACTGGAGCACGCGTGTGCGCTACGCCATGGGAGAGAGCCAGCCAGTGCCGCCAGTGCCCAGGGCAGAGCTAAACTGGGCTCTACCGGGCTCAACTGGGCAGCAGTAGGGAGCTAGAGATGCCATCCATCCTGCCGAGCATCCATCGTTGTGGCCAGACTCAGCCACACACGCCTGCGCTCTCCACCAGTGCCAACCAGTTCAGAAGGCCTTAGTGGGTGGATGGGAGCTTTCCTGGATCCGACCCTCGGGGCTCTTTTTTTCCTCGCTGTCCCCTCGAGGGCTCGTGTGGGTCCCCAGCCCTGTGGGGACCCCGTGGGGGCAGCTTTGTCCCCCCTCACGGCGAGGAGGCAGGTTTGTGACTCACCCCTCGCTGTCGGGAGCTGAGCATTTCAAGTCCAGATGGTGTTTGAAACGCGTAATAAGGGAAAAAAAATTTAAAAACCCCACACAAATCGAGCCGAGAGCGGAGACGAGACGGGAAGAGGCAGGCGTGCTCCCGGAGCCGCAGGGCCAGCGAGCAGCCGGGGAGCCGTGCTGGCTGCTCCGTGCTCATCCCGGCGTGCCCCGAGCGCCGGTCAGCAGATCCCACATCCCGCTCCGAGCGCGAGCGGCATCTCCAGCTGGCAGGATCTCCCCGGGATGAATGGAGAACATTCCCAGGAGATCGGCGATTTACACCCGATCTGAGCCAGGCAGCAATTCGAGCGACACCCATCCCGGACCCTCTTGCTCCGCATTTCGGCACGGCCTCTTCCCGGCTCCGCAGCCCAAGCCGGCACGAGGGTCCGGAGTGTGCGTAAACCCGCGAGGCGGGGGCGCGTAAACCACCGTTCGTGGGACACAATCCGATTTGGATGGGTAGATGTTTACAAACCCCCGTTAAGGGGGCTCACCGTTTACACAGCGAGGGAAATCCCCCGTTTCTCAGCGCGCGCCCGCGAAAATGTCAGCTTTGCGGACATTTCTATTAAGGAAGGAAAAAAAAGAAACGCGGAGCGCTTGCACATCTGATGTAAACTGATTTAAAACCGCAGTTTACCCACATTTACATAATGTTTGCTGATTAATAAATTAGATACTCAGGAAATCAGGGGTAGTTCCGTGTGAATCATTGTGCTCCGTAAACAACGGGAGCTGGAAGCCGGCACTTCACCTGCAGAGTGGCTCCAAGCGTGGCTGCGTCCCCAGCCCCACTGAGCAGGCAACGGGGAGGGTCCCCAAAAGGACCCCCTGGCCCTGTTCCTCTTCCACACTGGGGGCTGAGGCTGCACAGCAAAGCAGAACCGGCGCCCGCATCCTGCCACGGCCGGTGCTCAGCCCCACGCCGGCCCTGACCCAGCCCGAGAGCGGCGTAGAGCCATCGGGTCACGGCGGCAGGGGTTTCCAAAGCCGACGGAAAGCGGATTTTTCCTCCTTGGAGCCCTGCGCGGCTGTGGTGTGACGGCACGATCCGGGTGCCCTGCAGTGCGTTGCTCCCCCCCCACCCCCCCAGCCTCCCCGCCCAGCCAAGCTGACCCCTCCGCACCTGATATCGTCCTCGTTAGCGAAGATGATGACGGCCCGCGCGTGGGAGGTCTCCAGGAGGCGGCGGATGATCTTGTCGAACTCTCCCGGCTTGGGCTCCCGCGGGATCTTGACGGACTGGGCCACGCACACCCCGCCTGCGCAGAGAGAGCCCGGGCACTGAGAGACACCCCCCCTCCCCGAGTCCCCATCCCCTCTCCCACAGCTCCCTGGCCCCCCACAACAGGCAAAGGGGGCTCCCCCCAGCTCAGCTGCACCCCAGCCACAGCGAGGGGCTCCACACCGTGCCACCTCAACAGCCCACCACCGCCAGAGCCCCCTTCCCACCACCCAGCCCCCCGGGACAGGTACCCGAGCCCTCCCCTCACACCTCCTCTCCCTCACAGCTCAGCCCTTCCGTGCTGCCTTCCCTCCCATCCCAAATCTCCATGGCTCATCTCCCCCTTCCACTTGTCACCTCAAGCCACAGCCACATCACATCCCCGTCCCCTCCGACGGACACACGGTCCCATCCCGGTGGCTCGGAGAGGATTTTCCAGCCAGCTCCAAACACCAGCCCCTCCCCAGCCCAGGACTGGGCTTTGCAAAGGGCTCTGTGGTCACATACTGGTGAAAACATCCCGTGGGAAGCGGGGACGACGGGCTGCAGCCCCAGCACGAGCCTTTCGCCTCCGTGACAGCAGCCCGGCCCCGCAAAAGGTTTTATTCCCATCCCTGCGGCACCAACCGAGCTCCCAGCCCGGCTTTTCACCGGGCAATTGCAAAAGCAGCTAATTAAAATTAAAAGAGACAAGAGGAAGCTGGCAACGGGAAGAGTTCCCACACGCAGCCGCTGGGCTCCCAGCCTCCGGCTCCGAAAAGCCAGCGCCCTCTTGCTCCTGCATTTTTTGCAGATGCCAATAAAAAGAGAGATGGCAGAGAAAATTAAACAGTGCGGGACCCTCTGGATGTAATTGATGGTCTCAATTTGCATAGTAAATGACACGGCTGATACCTCACCTGCCACTAAAAGATCCCCACTTAAGCAAAGGTCAGAATAATTAGCACACGGTGGCAGGGAGCGATTTCCCAGCTTTTGGCCCTGGAGAGGAACAGGGGGAGGATGGGATGGGGGCAGGCACCACGGTGGAGCCCTCTGGGACAGGAGGGTTCGCCCCCTCCCACAGGGCTGGAGGAAAACTGGGGTAATTTGGCCCCTTGCAGCCCAACAGCAGAGATGGGGGGGGTGTGAGGGGTGCTGAGGATGCGACAACGGGGGGCTGCAGGGACGGGGATAACAGCATCCCGCAGGAAATATCCTCTGGCCGAGCGAGCATCGCCTGCCCTGGCCCACGCGGCTCAGCCACGGAGAGGGGGTTTGTGGTTTTTTTTTTTTTTCCTACGGTGAGAAATTGGGCCAATTTGCTGTTTGCTTCCCATATGGGGAGCCAGATGGATGGAGAGGAGGGAGTTGGATAAACAGACTCCCGGACAGACGGATCAGCCAGGCGAGACGGGCAGCAGCGGGCAGCGCCGGCAGGACGGGCACGTCCCCGCCCGGGGCCGCGGTCACCGCCGAGCCCCCGGCCAAGCCAGGGTGGCACTGGCTGTGCCGCCAGAGACGCCGCTCCGATACGGAGCCAGGGCAGCTTAATTACAGTTTCCATGGCAATAAAAGGAGAAAATTCAACACAAGCAGCAGTTTGCAAACACGAGAGCCTTCCAAAAGCCCCGGCGCGGAGTCGGGCGGGTGCACGCGCACGCGAGTGACGGCTCCGGGTTGGCACAAGCGCTCAGCCGCGTGTCACCGGGCGCCAACGCCGCGAGGCTCCCGCGCTGCCCGCGCTCCGCTCCGAATGCGCGCGAGCGCCAGAAGGCGCACGGCGTGACACGCGCCACGACGCACACCCCTGCGCACGTGGGCACATGTGGGAAGAGCGGGTGGGAGAGGAGATGGGCCTGTAAATAAACAAAATAAATAAAACAAAATAAATAAAACAAACTAAGCAAAATAAATAAGAGGCGAGACTAAATCAATGGCAATTCAGAAATGACCAAGTTACTCGGCAGCGCCGCTAAATCCAACTAACAAAGAACGTCACAAAAAAGGGATGCGGGCGATTAGGACATAACGAGGACCTTATTAACGAGCAGATCACCACAGCTCATCAGGCTCTCCAGGCTTAAAAATAACAAACCCAGTCCAGGCAAAAGCCCCCAAAGGACCTGGGACCCCCACGTTCCCCAGCACCGTCCTCCAGCCCTTGCGCTGATGCTGGCAACACCGCTTAACATTTTTATCTCCTTAATTAATGAAATCGTCTAACTAATGAAAAAAGAAGAGGTCAGGGGTGGTGGCTGGGGGGGGCAGAGCTGCGTGTTTGGGGGCAGCCCTGCTCATCCCCAGCAGCCCAGGCTCAGCGCCTGCGTTATTCACGGCCCCCGCGCGCTGCGGCGGGCAGGGGGATTTGCCAAGCGATGCTCCTGCTGCCCCCGCACAAAAAAAAAAAAATCCATTTAGCCCAAACACTCCATTAAAGCTAGAAATCTAAGCGAAGAGGTGGCGGCGGCCGCTCTCCCTCCTCCGGAGGGACGGCGCAGCATCGCTCCCCAACTCGGGCCAGGCTCTGACTCCAGGGGAAGGCAGGGGGTGAGGAACGGGGACCCCTTTCCTCCTCCAGCTTTGCGAAAGGGCCGGAGAAGAGCAGGAATAGTGGGGAAAGCCTCCAGGACGGGGGCATCATCCCACAACCAGCTGCTGGGGGCAGTTTGGAGGCAGGCCCCCATTTGAGGATGCTCAGGTGAGACGAGACGCGTGGCAGCGCAGGATGCAGGGCGCCTGCAGCAAGAACCAGCCTGGAAAACCCATCCTGAGCCCATTTCCAAACGTCCCACGGGCTGGGGCAGCAGCCAGGCTCCCAGAGCTGCAGCCCCAAGGTCCGGGAGCACCCGGAGCTGCTTTTGGCTCCCGGCCCGAGCCCCCCGCAGCAGTGGCCGTCCAGGGAGGTGCTGGGAAGGGCTGAGGATGAGATCTTCAGTGCCCGCATCCGGGGAAGCAGAGACAAGGAGAGTGCAATGGTGGGCACATAATTATGGGAGACGGCCAAGCGTGCCTGGCACTGCCACCTTCCAGAGCTCACCATAACGAGCTCGCCCTGGTTAATGAGCGGTGGCTGCCCCGTCCCACCCAGGTGGGTCTTGGCACAGATGCTCGTCAGGGAAAAAGGGGAAAAAAATAAAAAAATAAAAAAAACAACAGGATGGGCAGCAAGAGCGGCTCTGCAAAGGGAAGGGTTTGCCACAGGGCTAATTTTCAACCCACCCTGCAGCCAGGAGAGCCAGGCCGGCCTGCACCCACGTCCCACCTTGGCCCAAGGGGCAAAACCACGAGGATCTGCACCCAACAGCCCCGTTCCCCCATTCCAGCCACACAAAGCTCGCTCGTGAGCGCATCCCCCCCATCCCGGCAAAGCCCTCTGGGACCAAACCGCTGCCTGCGCCAACCTCGACCCCGCGGCCGTATCCTTCCCACCGCCATCACCCCCGGCCCGGCGGGACCTCGGCCTCCTCACGGCTCTGCCGGCCGCTCGCCGGGGACCTCGGGGACTCCCCTTGTCGAGGCGGGGTTAACGCGTGTTGTCAAACACAGGTCAGGGTTTAATCTCCGCCATTACGGGCTCAGCGGGAGCACAGCTGCGCCGGGAAGCGCCACGCTGAAGTGGCCTCTTGATTGCAGGTGGATAATAAGCTTTCGCCGTCGCTAACGTACGCCATCAATCAGGGAGCGCTCCGCCGTGGCTCCCCGCAGAGCCGGCGGCTGCCAAGCGCTGGGTGCGCAGGGGCACGGCGCGTCGGAGATGGGGGGGTCCGGCTCAGCCGCGCTGGGAACAGTGACAGTCATGTCACCCCTCCTCTGTCACAACGTGCTCCCCAGGGCAGCCCTGGGTGAGGATCGGGCTTCCGCAAGCGGCACCTGCTCGGCTCCCCTGCGTGTTCCCGGCCTCCCTTCCCAAACCCCAGCCGTTGGAATGAGATTCCCAAGCCCAGAGTCTTAATTGGGAGCAGGCAGGCTGCTCTCCTGCCCCAGGATTCATTATTCATGTCACTTCAAAGCCTCCAGCAACCAGCTCGTTAGAGAAGTCATCAGGGACACAGCTCTGCACTCCCGTGCCATCGTGAGACCGGTACGCTGTGGTCTAACTGGGGAGCATGGGATGCACTGCACAGGGCCAGGGCTGGCACCGTCCGTCTGTCCATCCATCCATCCTCAACACTGCAGCAACAAGTGGCTCTGCGATTTGGGGAGGGCTCCCTACATCCCGCAGGTACCCGCGCACAAGCTGGGCTGGGGAGAGCGGTGCGACGGGGAAACGGCCCGGTGCCAGAGCACGAGCCGGGGGATGACGGCAGAGCCCAAATGACCTGGATTATCCGGCACGGAGCCTGCGACGTCCCACCGCTCCCAGTCCTGCTGCTGGCAAAGCGCCTTCGCTACCAGCTCGGGTGTGCCTGTGGGCACCAACCCGCCTTCGTCACCCAAAACCGGCCCCAACGCGTCCCTTGGTGCGGCCACATCCCAGCTCGCAGCTCCTGCACTTCACTGCAAGGCGGGCATCTCACCCCTTCCCCGCTGGGAACGCGAGGAGGGGAGCGACGGCAGCTCCCCAATCTCCATGGTTTTGCAGCCCGGTCCCATTTTGGGGGTGGCGGATCCTTCCTGCTCGTGCCGGGTTCTGCGTCGTGCGTCCCCATCACCGGCGGCTCCTGGCACCTGTCACCTGCCTCGTCCCTGGCACTGGTTCAAATGCTGCTCTTCAGTGGTTTGAAATCTCATCAGACGTTATAAATCTGAGCAATTTGCGCCAGCTTTTCAACTGCCTGCATCGCTGGGCTAAACCAGTAATTAAGGAATTTGCAATGGGGAGAAGAAAGGGGTGGGGGAAAGCAAATCTTCAGGTCAAACTTACAGCCCTGGGGAGCAGAAAATTCAGGTTTCTCATGTAGGAAATAACATCACGGTGAGGATCTTCTGAAGACCCAAGCAGTGAGTCCAGCCCCTCTGCGGGCAAGCTGCCCCTCTGGGCCGCATCTCCCACCCCCTCGCCCTGCTCCAGCCCTGAACTGGGAAGAGCCAGGAGATTCCAGGATTCCGGAGGAAGTTTATAGCAAGACTTTGCAGTCCTTCACCCATCCACTGCTCTGTAAAGGGAGCATCACGCTGCAGCCGGATGCTTGAGTTTATTCTCGGCATCACGCGGCTCCAGGAGCTGGGGCTTGAAGCCCCAGAGGAGTCCTGAAAGCAAAGCCAGTTTTTCCACTCGTTTATCACAATAATTTAGCTCATCCCACCTCACCCAAGCCCCCGTTACGGAAAACACACGTGCTCTCTGCTTCACCACTCCCACAGCGCTGCGTCTCCAGTCGCAACCTGTCTCAGACCAAACTCGCCGGGAGCTCCGGGGAGCCGCTGGCACGACCCAGCCCAGGTCACCAGCCCACGAGCACCCCAATGCACAGCAAAAATATTAAATATTAAAGAGCAAGATATCGACTCAGGTTGCCTCCAAAGCCCACGGGCCAGCCTCGACCACAACTAATAGCTCGTCCCCGTCCGGCCCCGCTCGCCTCCCGCCCTGCTTCCACGGCGAGATGCGTAAACGGTGTCAAGAGGTGAGGACAGCATTATTTACAAGCAGATTTCAGCCAGCAAATGGAGCCAGCCCCAGGGCTGGAGGGAGCGTTTCCCAGCCCAACAGCCCCAGTTCAGCTCTGGTTTTTCCCAGGTCAGCTCTAGCTCTCCCCAGTCCCAGCCTGGAGGACACTTTGCATCCTCCAGCAAACAGCTTGAGGGCAGGGAAGGTTTTTAGGTGAGGAAACTGAGGCACGCCTCTCTTCAGGCTGTATTGGGGTGCACAGGGTTGGCAGCAGCAAAAGAAAAGCAGCAGCGAGGGGAAAGAAATAGGAAGATAACTCAGGAAATGTGGTTTCTGCCTCCGAGGAGCTGTTAAGGGTTTCAGGACCCAAAGTGGCGATGGCAGCAAAGAGCTGTCCCTCCAGCTGCCCCAACCACCGCAACGAGGTGTGGCATCCAGGAAGAGCTGGTGCTGATATTTGGGCAGGGGGTGGGATGACAGAGACCAGCACAGAAACTTAGGGGATGGGTGTAGCCGTGATTTTGATCCACAGGTGCCAGGGACCCTTCCCGAGCCATGCTGTGAAAGAATATGCTCCCACAGGGGAAAGAGGAGCCACCACCCTCAGTGTCAGCGGCCAAAAATCACCTGCAGGAAAAGATTCACCCAAAACCCACCCTTCCCGCAGAGCGGGGACCCTCCAGGCACCGTACCATGAAAAAGCATCCAGCTCTGTGCTTGCTGCTGAACGGGAAGATTTGGCTGGGGAGCCAAGATGCTGGCAGCAAATCACAGCGGTAATCAAGCGCCGACCGCGCAGGAAAGGCTGTCCTCGGGGATGGAAGGGAGCTGGATGCACCAGGGGCAGGTACCCACCAGCATCCTCCTGTCCATCCCAGCATCCGCAGGATGGGACGATCCCCTGGGCCGACAAATAACCAGGATTGGCAGCCTGCAGGTTTGCACGTACAAATCCGCTGTAAAGCCGCGTTCGACGCTCGCTTCCGCCTGAAGACTTGGGAGCAGCTCTTTGGGGGTGACATCCTGATGCATCAACCAAAAGTAATGAACGCGGCTCAAACCAGAAAGAGACAGCCAAGGATGTCACATGGGGACGAGCAACCGCATCGCAAACACATATCAGCCTCTTAACTGGAAATATAGAAAACTCAGTGAAGGATGAAACAATAGAGTGGGGGAAACGGCAGTGTACAACTGATCCCGACACACGGCTAAGGAGCCTTGCGTTTGGCTGGAAATATTGCCCTCTTCACGAAACCACGCGCTGCGCACTACGACGCGTGGCATAACGCGCCGCGCTCACCAGCTGAATTACACAAACATCAACCTCATTGCTCATCTCCGAGAGCTCGGCGACGGCGGGGACGTCAACGCAACGCAGAAGCGGAGGACGGCGGATGGGTCTGTCTGTCAACTAAAACAACGCTTTGTGGGAGCAGGATGCTTTGGGGGGCTTAAAAATGGCCAAAGAACATTCATCCTTTGTAGATACAACATCTCTGAAATGCTAGCATTCAAAAAAAAAAAAAAAAAAAAAAAAAAAAAATCGCTGTAATGAACGAGGAGCATCCAGCCATCGGTGCAACCACCAGCAATCGCCAAGGGTCAATGGCATAATTGCCAGAGTAATTACAATATAAAAAAATATCGACATATAGACCTGACTGCCAGGTCAGTCTGCCTGGAGAGCCCAAGGCCAGACCCTCTTGCAAGAATAAATTGTCCCCAGGGCGAGTCTGTTCCCCCCTCGCTGGCAGAGGGGGTTGGTCCGCGCCTCGAGCGGAAACGCTTCCCGCTGCGACGGCTTTAACGCGAGGCTTGGCTAGAAATCGCAGCTGAAGGTCAAGTTGGTAACGCACGGGAAAGCAAACAGCTTGAATGCTAACTGCTAACTACAGCAATGAGCGTTACTGCCTGATGGAAATAAAAACCGACTCTGAAGACGCGGGCTCGGCATGAGAAATGAAGCGGAGCGCGGGGAGATGCTCACCCCGATCCCTAGCTCTTCTCGCCAGCACAAGTTCCCCGGCGCGGGTGAACTCCGCCGCTTGACAAACTGCTGGTGAGCCCTGGGCAGAGGCCAGGTCCTGAGCCAGCCGTCCCTTTGACGTCCTCGTCGCAAGACCCCTCGCGCTGATGGAGAAGTGCAAATGGGAGCATGCACAAACAGGCTAAAAAAAAATAAGGGGGCTGATCCTTCACCAATCCCAGTGACTCCGCACTGGCGTAAAGCCTTCTGGTCCCTGTTTATGGGGTAAGACAGGAAAGGCAAAGCAGGCACAGCCCGGCTCGCCTTCCAGCCTTGCGGTTGCCACCACAGGGTGCAAGGCTCGGAGATGTAAAATAAATAATAATAATAAAGGAGAAGGAAAAAAGAAAAAGAAAAAGTAGATTCCTGGTCCAATCGCACTGTTTTCCTGGCTGCGGAGTTGCCCAGCCCAGGTAGAGGAGCGAGGCCAACCCCCGGTGCTCCCTCCATGGGAGCAGCGCGGAGCCCACCCCAGCACCCAAGGGCCAGCCGCCTGCCCGGGACCCCGCGCTCGGGCTGGCGTACGGCGACTCTTACACATCAGCACATTCCCACGGCGTGAGCGGGGAAGCGGTGTTACTGCTGATAACGCCTGGGCTGCGCTTACGCCGCTGTTACAGCGCAATTACAGTGGAATTATGCTGTTTGATAACTAAATTATCACTAATGCACATAATCGTCGGGTTATGCGGATACACAAATTACAGGACTGCCTCAGCCCTGGATTAATACGCCGGCATTTCGGCTCCGGGTACGCTCGTTTACTCTGCAATTACACCGGCATATCGTTAACCATCTGGTTACAGGAATTCACGGTAACCACAGGTATCTCGAAGAAGTGGTGATCACGCTGCAGTGGGACCAGTCCCGACAACCGCTCCTTACTGGTGGTTGGTGGAGGAGGAGCCAGGAGGAGCGCATCAACCCACTCCTCCCGGCATCTGGACCCCCCCATAGGAGCAGCGAGCCGGGTCGGGGTGGCAGAACATCCTCAGGCCGCGCTTGCCACAGGATAAGAGCGCAACGGGGCCAGGCATGGGCTAACGAAGCAGCTTAACCCACAATCACCTCCCCGCGTCACCCAGTGGTCCCATCAGCCCTGCCCCAGGCATCCCACCAGGCAGGACCTGCCGGCTCAATGTGGGTGAGGAAACTCTCTTTTTGGGGTGGAAAAACGCTTAAGATAAGGCAAAATGGTTCCCCAACCCCACAAAAAGCTGCTCTCCCTCATTCCTCCTGCAGTCAGATGAGAATCTCGTTATCACCACCAAGCAGACGAGGCTGCTGTTGGGATTTATAACCCCGGGCAGGGTCAGGGGTGAAGCCGTGAACGGGGTCCTGAATGCCCCGCCGTACAACAAGCGTCACACCCACCTACTCCGAAGCATCCCCACACGCTCATCTTTGCAAAAACCTCAGCCCCGTGAAAATATTCTGCTTTTCAAGTTAAAAATCCTGAAGAGCAGCTTCCAGGTTGAATCCCCAGATGGGTTCCTCCGCATATTAAAAGCGCAGCCGGCTCCCGGTGCCAGGGTGCGCGCAGCGCGAGACGGAATTAACGCTGTTCCTATTTATAGGGCTTTGATTAGGAGCTCGTCACCTAGAAGTTTTTATTCCCTTTATCCATTTATAAGGCCATAACACAGTTTGACTAGCTCCACATAGGCCGGTGCCCCGCCGATTTTGCCAGAACTTAATGTGCCATTCAGCTACAGATAAGCCAGTAATAGGCAGCAGCCCGCGCGCCGCGGGGTTTTAGCTGCCTCGGAAAACACTCTTTAGCTCCCGGCTCACCCCGCGCACGCAATGCCGCGCAGGTGAAGCGATGCCGGAGCCACGAGGGACGCCGGTCCCTCCACGGCATCTCGGTAATAACACCCGCAACAGCAACGCGCAAGGGTCCTCGCCCGCCCCAGCCGCTCCTGGGACGGATGCTCGGCCGCCAGCGGGTACCCGCGAGCTCCTCCGCCGCTCGCGAGGCTGCTAATCCCCCCTAAGCATCCCAGCGCTCCTGTCAGCAAAACACTTTCTGGCTCCAGACAAATCCTCCCAAAGAGTTTTGCTGAGCACGGACTTTCCGCCTGTCCAAAGCCTACAGACAAGTTAAAGCACCTGCCCTCGGGGATAATTCCACTAAAACTGGGCGAAGCGCTCGTTGGTGCCAACTTTATTTTCTATTAAAACCTGGGAGCATTTGTAAAAGTTTTTTCTTCTGGAAGGTGCCCAGCGCGGTGGAGGGAGGGGGTGAGACCGGCGCAGCAGCCATCAACCCAGCAGATCTGAGAGCTCTTCTGATGAGCAGGGAACGGGATCTCCAGATGCTTTCTGAAAGGAGCTGGCAGCAATAAAGCAGCTTGGGATTGCTGGTCCCGATCCTTGCTGGAGGGCCTGGACCCTTGCTGGACACCACGTTGTCCTTGCAATCAGCAGGGCAGCCCCAAAACCCACACCGCCCCAGGATTGTGCCCCAAACCGCGCCATCTACCCCTGCTCATGCACCACAACACCATCCCAGCTCAAGCCAAGAAGCTCAACCAAACACATCCCTCCATCCCCATCCACTGCCTTTTCTCCTCCAGCTCTGGCCGCTCCAAAGTCCACACCAAGCCCCCGTCCTGGGGGAAACCCGCTCACCATCCTCCCTGGACTTCTGGATGAAGGCCTCCACGCCGCTTTCGCCATAGCTGCCCTCGGAGGCCAAGGTAGAGACGTAGTTCCACTTGAGGGCTTTGACGATGTCCACCATGGCTTGGGCCTGGTAGGTGTCGGACGGGACAACGCGGGAGAAGAAGTCGTAGCGGCTGTTGTCACTGAGGTCTGGCGCGGTGGAGGCATAGCTGATCTGGGGGATCTGGGATGGAGAAAGACAAAAAAAATCAGAGAAAGAGGCGATCTCAGCCCCACTGCGATGTCCTCGCCTTGCCCATGCTCCCAAAAGCCCTGCTCTGGAGGAAACAGAGGTGGAAACCAAGGAAAACTATGGGTTGGATGGGAGCAGATGCCACCAGACAGACGTGGGATGCTCCACAGCACCCGGGACCAGTAACTCACGGAGGGGAGACCACCATGGTGATCAGCTCTGCTGGTCTCGGTAGCAACGCAAAGTCTTGGATCTGGCAATTTCCATCCATAATTGCATACGGGAGACACAAAACCCCCCAACCCACGTCAGGACACACATCTCTGTGCCCTCCAGACCAGTCTAAACCAGCGTCTGGGAAGCACGGGAAGATAAAACCACCAGGAAGGGCAGAGCTGCTGCTTTACGTTTCTGCCCTCAGAAGCACCCACAGCTGCGGGAGCCCCTGGGTGCTGCCCGGGCGAAGGGGACCAGCACCACCCGGGGAGAGCAGGTACCAGCCAAGGCTGGCCTAGCCCTGGGAGATGTCTGGGCTCGGGAACCACCTGAAGCTCAGGGACACCCAGCAGGACCCCAGAAGGGTTTCCTGAGCATCAGAATGGGAGAGGCCAAAGAGAAAACCTTGCTCTCTCCCTTTGGCTTCCTGCCCCAGGAAGAACAGATCCGACCCCACCACGCCAGGTCCTGTCCACCCGAGCCACAAATAAACCATTTAAATTAACTGGAGCCGCCACACCTTGCCCAGCACGTTACAACGATTTAGCACTGCAGGATGACGCGATGCTCAACACTTACACAGCACCTTACACCTCCAAAACACACCGCAGGCCTTAATTTACCTTGAAGATGTTAAAGGCTTATTAAATTATCAAGCCCAGGTTCTCCCCACCGGCATCGCCGTCCCACACCAGCCCATGCCTTGGGAGCAAGCGGGAGCAGAGCAGCGATCACCAGCCCTTAGAGGACTTTCCCCCTCTCCTGCTCCCCTCTGTCCCAGGAATAATTCAATAATCACCTCTTGCGGGAGCCACAGGGCACTGCCACAGATCCCAGTAGCCCTCCGGGCGCAGCAGGCACCTGGGTGATGCTGGGTGCCTAAATCAGCTCAGGCTGCCTTCAGCCTCACCCATCACCCCTCCCCATTAAGCAATTAGCCAATTCCCAGCAGCTGAGACACCTGGGTGGGCCTGGAGGGGACGGGGGAGATATTTGAGCTCTGTAGGGATCCTGGTTTGTGCGATAAGACCCAGCCTGAAATTTGGGTGCCTGCTCGTCAACGGCGGTGCTTCACCCCTGCAGCTCTGCGGTTAAATATTGGTGCTACCCCATCCCATCCCATTATCCAAACCCCAAGGCTGGAAGAAGCCCCCATGGGTAGCAGCAGACCAAGGGTGGGGGGACTCACACCGGAGCATCCTGGGTCCGCCAACCCCCCCGGCCCCCACAACCCACCCCATCCTCCTCCGCCCTTGCTCCCAGGCTGCATCTCACGGTTTCTCCTTTGTTTCTCCGTTCTCTTCCCCTCTCTGTCTCTCTATTAAACGCGATACCGGTGTTATAAACCCACAACTCCGCCTGAATGCTAAAAGGCCCCTGGAAAGGAGCAGCCACCCTTCCACCTACCTGCAAAATAAAAGATGAAAAAAAAAAAAAAAATCGAGAGATGGAGAAAGAGTGGGAGAGGGAAAGGGAGGAATCTTTATCAAGGCACAAATAGGATTACTCGCGGTGACAATCTGCTTTGTGCTCCGTTCCGAGGGGCTGCGATCCGCTCGTCGGGTATCTGTGACCGGGTGCATGAGACTCGATTAAAATTCTGCTCGGCGGGCGAGGCGCTCGCCTGGGAATCATTCATCCTGGGGATGGAACGGGGGGGCCGCTCCACGCCGGCTCTCCTTGCCCCCTCCCTGCAGCGCCGCTGGCCAAGGGATGGAGACGGGGGCACGGGGCGGAGGCAATGAGGGCAAGTGGGCTTGGGAAGCAGCCATGCCCACGGAAAAGGAGATTTGGGGGCAGGAACGCAACCCTGCCTTTCCCGAGCATCCCTTCCCAATGATTTTTTTTTTTTTTTCTCTGCAAAGTGGTTTAGGTTAAATACATCCCTGCCTTCCCAGCGGGGCGCTGGTGATGGAGACTTCCCAGCTACTCCCTGCATCCCATCCAAGCCCAGATGTGCAGGACACATCTGGGTTTAACACCCGGGCTGCCCATCCTGCTCGAAGCTGGAAAACAAAGCCTAGGAAATACCTGTTGATCTGCAGGCTGCAAACTGGGAGCTGTGTTTTAATAAACAAATGGAAGGAGCTTTTCTCTTTCGCTTCTCTGCCTCGGATGGAAGCGAAAATAAAATACCAGTTCCCAAATGACCGTTTCACAAACGACTTCTGCCTTTCCCCCCCTCTGTCTTTTTGATCTCCTGGTCTACAATAGCCCAGCTCCTGGCGCCAGCTATTTTCTCAGATAAAAGACAAAAGTCCTTTTAGGTCCATGACAGCAAAATGCAGGCAGGGAATTCAAGGTTCTTCGAAAGAAGAGGGATGTGGTGGGGAGGGGAAGCTGGAAACCTGTCCCAGCTGGGCACGGGTGGTACCTCGCCTGGCTCATCTCCAGCCTGGGGTAAAGAGCACGGGGAAATCAGCAGGATCAGCTCTCCTGCACCCCAAGGCTCCCTCATCCCACCAAAAGTGAGGAATAACGCCAGGGCAGGGGGTAAAACTGCCTTCCTCCCTTATTTTGGACTGAAAAACCAGAGTCAGCATCATCCAGAAGCAGCCCCAACCTGCAGCAACGTCCCCCCCACGCCAGAAACAGGGTCGGAGGCAGCTAATCCTCCAACCGTAATTATTAATTTCATGCATATCTTATGCAAACCTCTGGTTCACCGACAAGATGGAATTGATTTAATTAGAATTTCCATCATCGAGCCGTTTGGACGGCAGCTTTTAATTAGGGAGAGCGTAAAGTGCTGCAGGGGCTGAGCGGGGACAGTCAGACCTCAGCGTCGGAGCAGAGCGAGCTGCAGCCCCTGTCCCAGGACCGCGGGATCTGGCCCAGCACCAAGACAGGATCCAGCCCTCGGCATCTCCTCGGACAGCGATAAAGACGCCGCGCCCTGGGCTGCCTACCAGGTCTCCGTGCCTCAGTTTCCCCAGATGAAGATGGGGGGTGCCCACTGCACAGGGCAGACGAATCGCTCAGGCATCGCGACGCACCAACACGATGCGGAGCCGATAACAAATTCCTCCATTTCCCAGCGCCGGTGCTGCTGAAAGGCAGCCGCTCTGGGGTGACACCCAACAGCCACGCTTGAGGGGACGCAGCTTGGGGCAGGGAGCGACGGACACCCCGACCCGCCCGCTCCTTTGCCACGACCTGTTAAACTGAGCGTGTAAATCGGGCAGCGCCAGCGCCGCGGCCAGCACCAGCCAGGCACGGGCTGTTCCGTCCCGTCCAGAAATCTGGCTCTTGTCAAGGAATAAAGCACCGGGAAGCGCGGCAGCTGCGGGAGGATCTCCCGGCCAGCCCTGGAACCGGCTGACGCGGAAAGGAGCCGGCTCATCCAGGGTGACACAGGCAGACTTCAAACCAGCCACGAGCAAGAAGAAAGAAGACTTTTTCTTAATTGCCCATGGATCCAGCCGGGGAGGCAGCTCCAGCAGAAAACCGCAGCACTGCCAGAGGGCAGCTGCATCCCTTTTTCCAAAAAAAAAAAAAAAAAACCAGCTCCCATTCCAGCCAAGAGCAAAGCACGGGGTGCAGAGCGCCATGGATGCTGTTCCTCACCGGCCCTGCCATCCCTCTGCCTTCGGCCTCCTCCTCCTCCTCCCCAAGCCACACCATGCCCAGGAACCAAGGCGAGGGCCATGGTGGGGGACTATGGGGCCAGGGCAGCCCGGGGGGAGCCAAGCAGCTGCAATTTGTTTTCACAAACCCAGTGAGGAACAAGGAAATGAAGTTGGCAGGAGCGGGCGATCAATCAGAGCGTCCCCCAGCCCATTTCCACCTTCCCGGCTTCAGGAAGGTTATTTCTCTGCTAAGTGGGGCAGCGGGGTGCCAAAGGCAGCATCCCACCCCTCCCATCACCTCCCATCCCATCCCATCCCACCCCATCCCATCCCATCGCCTCCCATCCCACCACCTCCTGCCCCATCCCATGCCATCCCATCCTATCCCACCACCTCCCGTCCCACCCAATCCCGTCCCGTCTCATCGCGTCCTGACCCATCGCCTCCCGTGACCCCCAAAGCCTCGGGGCAGCCCCCGTACGACTCGGCAGAGGCAGGGAGCAGACACACGCCTGGGGGGGGGCTCAGCACCGGGGCCCTGATCCGGCTCCCAGCCCCAGGCAGCAAAACCTCACGTGCCTGCAGGTGCTGGGCACTTCCAGCTCCCACCGCGCACGCCGGCTGGCATCGGCCTCCGTTAGGTGAATTATTCATGCTGTACAACCCCCCTGTGCTAAAAAAGAGCTGCTGCGCTGGCTACCGAGAAGAAAACAAGCACCTCAAAGTGCCCAGCACACATCCAGCCCATCCTCTCACCGGGGATGCTCCTCGTCCCAGCCGAGCACCCAAACTTCGTCACATCCCAGCTCTTTCTGGATGGGGTTAAAAAATGCACCCCAGACCCTGAAGCAGCTTTTTGGGGATCACATTTGCAGGGGACAGACCCGGTTCCGTTGACATCATCATTGCCGTGGTGGATGAAGAGAAACTGGGTACAGCCGGGGCTGGAAAGGCAGCGAGAAGGGGTGGGAAGGAGCTGGAGCGTCCCGGCAAGCGCTCGCCGTGACGCCGGAGAGATGCGATCGCAGGGAGCCGACACCGGGGATTTGGGGGAAGGATTTTTCCGCAGACAGGAGTTCGGAGGAGCGACGACGAAACCAGCTTGGACAGAGGATGCCGCATCTGCAAGTTGTTCCACTGATGTACAGCTTTAATTAGGCAGCGGCAGCTAACGAAGGACGCGTTATTTATTGATGTGGCGCGGGAGCGACAAAACCCTTGGCAGGGTGGGCAAGGCTTCGCCGCCGGTGGGGGAGGGCTGGTGGGCTGTGCAGGAGTGGGATGGAGGGGAAGGGAGCGTGGGATGGGGTGAGGGACGGCAGAGGGGGACAGAGTTGTCCCCGGGGCAGGAACCCCCCTTGCCGGGGAAACGCCGAGGGCTCCCGGCGCCGATCAGGACACGAGCGGTACTGGTGCCGCGATGCCGTGGCAGGAGCCGGAGCTCCGGCAAGCGTCATTCCCTCGGGAATGGGCAAAGGCAAGCGCCTGCGCAGCGGCCCCCGGGAAGGCAAACGCTTTGCTGAACCTCGGAGCGGAGTCACCCACGCTTAAAGGTCAGCGGCGGCGTGAAATGGAAGTTGCCTGATTTTCATTTTAAGCATGTCCCTGCCGTAAACCCACCGCTGGAATAACAAAGAGCGGCAGCAGCTCTCAGGTCACGGCTGCAGGAACGTGAGACCCAAAGTCCTACGGGAATGATGTCCCTGTGCCGGGGACGTGCACCCACTCTGCACCCGCCCGCACGCGCACCTCGGCACCCGCGCGCAGGGATTCACTGCTGGCTAGGAAGGGTTGAGCTCATCCTGCATCCTCCCCTCCCGGGGTTTTCGAGGTCTCCATCCCCTACCCACCTCCTCACGGCCGCGTTGGGCTGAGTTCAGCTCTGGGTTTTAAAGCTGCTGGGGACACCCAGGGCTCTGGACGTGCCCTCACTGGGCCACCAGCAGCACCAGTGCCTGGCTGCAAGGCTGGGGCACGGGCGCATCGGGGCTCAGTGGCGTCCATCCTGCACGGGTCACAGTTGCTTTGCCCAAGGATCAAAATTGGATGAGAAGAGGGAGGAAAAAAAAAAAAAAAACAATAACCTAGAAAGGATGTAGGTACCTCCACTCCTCCGGCTGTCACTCTCCTGCCTGACTCCTCCTCCTCTCCGAAGCAAGCGTTCAATTTTTTTGTCTCAGCAAATAGCTTTTAAGTTCCTCCCGCTCCCTCTAATTTATATTATTTTAATTATTGAACAGCCCTCTCGCTCACCGCCTGGAACATTAACACATTTTAAAAAAAAAAAAAAAAAAAGGCACCCAGAAAAATCAAACTTCACCAGCAATCTGTTTTCTTCTGTGTTCACTAACAGCTCCCAGCCCTCCCAGGAGGGCACTCGGTGCTCTCGGCACGTCGGAGGAAGAGGAGTGAGGAAGAGAGAAAGGAAAACGGCGTCAGCCCTGCGAGAACCGAGGGGTTTCGGGGTACTGGGGGTATTTACATCTCTCCCTGCCGTTTGCCGCGGAGGGGGCTCTTGTTCAAACGCGTTCTCTAGCCCAGGGACGCGGCTGCAGATAAATAAATGCACAGCGAGGGGGAGAGCAATTATAAACTCCTCAGCTTTCCCGCGGCTGAGGAAGAAGCAGCCCTCGTCCCACGGCAGCCCCGAGCGCCTCGTTCCCCCCTGCACGCCCGGGACGGGTGGCACGGGACAAGTGTCCCCAGCGTGGCTGTTGTCCCCCAGGCTGGAGCAGAGAGCGGTCCCAGCCGCCCTTGCACCCCACTGGGGACAGCCACCTTCGTCCCAGCAGTGAGCGCAGCAACCCCGCGGCTGCCCAGCCGTTTGGCTCTGGTGTGACCCCCACAGTCCCTTCCAGCCCACCCCATACCCATCCTGAGCCCACCTCCCCACCCATCCCCGCCACGGCGACCTCCCTCCCACAGCCTCGCCGACGCCAGGAGCATCAGCATCCCCCCTTGCCGTGAAGAGAAAAGAGAAAAAATCCTCCTGCTAAAAGTGTCATCATGGGAAGGGGACGGAGGAAGGGATCCCTGGGGACCCAGGGGAGGGAGAAGGGTTTTAAAAGACACCGGTTCCCGCCGTGGAGGAAGAGGCAAGCATGGAGAAGCACTGCAAAAACCCCTGCCGTGGTCTCGCCCAGTGGTTATTTTCACCCTCGCCAAGCCCTACCTTGAAGAGCCGCAGGATGTTGGCCACCATGATGGAGACGGAGCTGCCCGAGGCGCCGATGACGCCCACCACCCGCTCCGGCTTGGTGATGATGGGGGGGCCGCCGTTGACGCAGCGCACCTCGGTGCTGTCCTTCTCGATGAGGGCTTGCACGAAGGTCAGCGACTGCTCCAGGGCGTGCGTGTCCCGCGAGCACGTGTCCAGGATGCGGGCGCCCAGGGTGATGTTGGGGAGCAGGTCGGGGTCGTTGTTGATGCGGTCCAGGGCGAAGAGCATGGCCTCCAGGCGATGGATGCCCTTCTCCTTCTTCAGCTCCCCGCAGGCTTTGCCCTCCGCGCCCCGGCCGTGCACGGGGAAAAGCCCTCCGAGCGTGATGTCCCCGTCGATGCGGATGGAGTTCATGTGCGGGTAGCCCTGGCCCTTGGGCTTGGCGGCACCCCCGGGCGCCCACCCCCAGCTCCAGGCACTCAGGAGGAGGCAGAAGGAGAGACGCTCCATGCAAAAATAACCCCCGCTCATCGCCGAAGCCGTGCTGGGGCAGAGCTCGCGGCCCGAAACCCGGCGGCGGTCAGGGAGGGAGACCGGCGCGGGCGGGCGGCATGGCTCCCGGTGGGCTCCCGCTCGCGGTGCCGTCAGCGGCTCCCGTCGACGATGCCGGCCCCCGGGGAGCAGCGGGCGGCCGGGCTGCAGGAAAGCGCCGGGGTCGGCATGGCTACGCCGGGGAGAAGAGGCGGCGGCGGAGACGCGAGCCCAAGCGAAGCTTTGGGTCCTTCGTCCAGAGCCCTTGGCGGGGAGGGGGGGGGACAGAGGGAGGGAGAGAGAGAGAAAATTAAGCAGGAGCACGAAGAGGACATCAGCTGTTCTGAGCTTTCCAGCAGAAATTAGCACTGGGGGCTACTGAAAAAAAAAAAAAAAAAAAAAAAAAAGATTTGGGATTCACTTGATCTTTAACTCACTCCAGCAGCTTGGCTCAGCCCAAACTGTGTCCGAGCGGAGAGGCTGGGGCCAGGGCCCCCCATCCCGCTCTGCCCTAAGGAGCGGGACCAGTTTGGCAGCTGGCTTGGGGCTGGAGGGAGGCCCCGGGACCCTCCCCATCCTGCCCCCTCTTTGGGGACCCGCTGGGGCATGACAGACCCCAAGACGGTGCTCGGAGGGGGCAAACCCTGCGTCCATCCACAGCGCTGGCTCCCGCCTGCCCTTGAGCATCCCTCCGGCCCCAGGGCATGGATGGGCACGGGACCCAGGCGCCTTAACACTGAGCTAGATCCGACGGCCCCGCAAACCGAGCCGGCTGGGAGCTGATCCACGTCCTGAGCGAGAGCCGGCGCGGCTAGGCGCTGCCGAAACCCGGCCTTATGGATCTGAGTCGCTACCCTGAGCATCGCTGCCCCCGCCGCTCTTCCTCTGGGCCGCCGATTTCTGAACCGGCGGCTGCTTCCTTGCAAGCATCCATTATCGACAGCTTCCAGCAGCAAATATCGACAGCACCGAGGGCTCGCCCGCGCCGCAGGGGGGGAGTTTGGCTTTCTGGTTGCCCCAGGCAAGCAACCTGAGGGGCTGCTCAAATTAAAAGCGGCGAGGACGGACCGTCAGCCGTGTGGCCCAGCGATGCCCACGGGCTGCGCCAAGCACACGCGCTGCATCCCGACCCGCATCCCAGCATCTCCCCGAGGGCCGCGGGGCACCGGCAGCCCCAGCACCAAGCGTGGTCCGTGGGGAACGTTTGGGCGTCGGCAGCCCCGGCACCAAGCGTGGTCCGTGGGGAACGTTTGTGCATCGCGGAGAAGCAGCAATCCAAGAGCAGCCCTGCCCTGCGGTGCGGCGGGGAGGCACCCTTGGGTTCCAGTTAACCATGGAACAGCGCTGGGGCTGGCAGAGAGGGCTCAGCCCATCGCAGCCCCTCCGTCCCAGCCCCACACCCTCGCGGGAGCCTCCTGCTCACAGCCTGGGGGGAGCCTGGGGGGGTCCCACCTCTCACCATCCTCCTGCAAGCCTCCCGTGCCCTCCCTTTCCTCTTTTGCCTTCACCACAGAGCCCCACAAGCAGGCACAGGGTGCTGCCACAGCCTTTCATCCCCCTCCCCGTGCCCCAGAGCTGCCCCCACCCAAGCAGCATGGCTCCCTGCCTCAGTTTCCCCTCTGGGGGAAGGTTCTCCCCCGCAGCCCATCCCTGTCTCCAAGCAGCCGCTGATGGATGCCGCAAGGGCAGCGCATGATTAATTCAAGACACCGAAAAGCAGAGGAGACCCGAGCAGGCAAATGCATTCCCCAAGCAGGACGGGCTGCAAGAGCGAGACCGAAAAAACAGCTTAAATTAATTCCAGCTCAAGAGTAGAGCCCGCTACCTGAGCCCGCGCCGGCCGGGCCGGATCCTCAGCCGGCCCCGAGGGGTGCTGCCCGCCGGATCGGGCTGCACCGAGCCCCTTTACACCACAGAGGAGGTTCCCAACTCCGCAGCCGCCCCAGCCGGGAGGGCCCTTGCCTCAACTCACCTCCATGAATTATGCACATCCCTGCTCCTTGGAGCCGCTTGAAGGCCCCGTCTCCAAAGCGTTTCTGACAGCCGGGGCTTTTAAGCAACCAAAATTACCCAGCACCGAGCTCTTTCCTTCAAAAAGCAGGAGCTTGGGAGTGCTGCGGTGCGACACCAGCCTGCCCCGCCATCGGAGAGCCCCCGCCAGTGCGGTCCCGCTCGGATGGGGATGGAGGACAGGGATCAACCCTTCGCGTGGTCTCGGCTCCTTTGCAAGAACCGTCGCCTGCGTCGGGAGCGGAGCAGGGGGAAGCCGGACAGGCTCTGCCCGTGGCAAGGAGGAGGACGATGGGGAGCCCCAGAGATGCTCCAACACCACAGCCCCACGCCAGCAGAAATCAGGTCATTCCTTGCATCCTACCCCGCGAGCCATGACATTTCTGCCGGTCGGAGAAGGTGCGATGGGTCACCATGTGGACCGCTCCCAGGAAAACCCTCCGAGCCCACAGCAGCTCCCGCCGAGCCGGCAGTGCCCCCGGAGCCCACAGCCTCTCCCTTTCTTCTTTTAAGCTTTTTCCTCTCTGTTCTCTCCCCTTTGTGCCTCCTTTGATCATATAATCTGAACGAACGGAAGGTAAAAATATCACGGCAGCAAGAAGAAAGCAGAAATAGCGGGGAGGGGGGTGGGGAACTGGTTTAAATCCCTCGCTGAATCATTAGGGGACATGCAGCCTGAATTACCCGATGAGCCTGTGCCACAAACAGCCCGAGCGCTCCTCGGGAAGGGGCAGGAGACGAGCATCTCCTTCCCACCATCACTCTCCACCTGCCTCCAGCATCCCCACGGCCGCACGCAAGCCGCTGCTCCCCACCCAGCCCAAATCCTGGTCCCACCCGCGCCGGGGATGTGCCCGGCGGGGGTGGGCAGCGCGTGGGGCTGGGCGAGCGGGCAGGAGCCCAGGCTGCAAAGCTCAGGGGTAAGAAGGAGGGAAACCCAGCCTTCCTCTCAGGCGTGGGACCAGGCTCTGCAGCCCCAGGCAGCCCAGCTCCTGCACCTCCCCAAAGCAGCCCTTCTCCTCTAATGTGGTCCTGCACATCTGGAGGGGGATGCACATCTGGAGGAGGACGTCTGCCTACGGCAGGTGCTCGTGGAGCGGGGAACAGCCTTAACCACACGCTGTGGGGCAGCGAGGGGATGGAGCCACCCTCCTGCCCCATCTGCACAGCTCTGTGGTCCAGCATTGCCCCCGGGGAAGAAATATTTGCAGATTCGGAAGAAGTCAGGTGTAGGTCACACACACCCAAGGGTGGTAATAAATGGAGTGGGATAAATGCCTGGTGTGGCATTTATCACAGCGGCAAAGGAAGGAGCAACGCTGCTTCCTCCCACTTCCCACAAGCGCATCGCCGGTGAGGAAGGAGCCTTCCCACCACCCTCATCCCAGCCGTGCCACAGCCGGCTCCTCCATCGGGAAAGCGGTGCCAGGACGAGTCAAACCAAAAGGATCTCCAAATTCTGGGCACAAGTCGCCGCCTGGCCTGAGCCAGGCTGATCTCACGAGGGCCAGGAGCTGCGGGTGCTGGGGCTGCTGCCGCCTCGTGCCTGGGAGAGCCACGGGGGCCATGGGCAACGTTCAGCTCCTGCTGTGCCCCTGCCCTGTGGGTCCCCAGCACCCCAGAATACGGGGCTAGTCCTGCACGGTGGCATCCCGCTCCCATCTAGTGGTGGCCGTGCCACCGAGCCAGCGGCCAGCACCATCCTCGCCATCCCCGAAGGCCCTTGGGTGGGACAGGGCAAGGGCTCAGCTGTGGAGGACAAATTAAACGCTGATTAAAAAAATCCTCCCGCCCTGCACAGAGCTCCTGCTGCAAACCCATCTCCAGTGCCCGGAGAGGGACCGTGTCCCGGAGACAGGGACTCACCAGCCTGGGTTTCCCCTCTGCAGCTCCTTCCCACAGCTCCTTCCACGCATCCCCGCGAGCATCGCATTGGCCACGGCCACACCAGCGAGACACAATCCAGACTCGCCGCATCCCACGGAGCCCAGAGATGCTTGCAGGTGCTGGGATGCATCCCCCAGCTGCGTCACCATCGGACACACGGCCCCGGAGTCGAGCAGCCCGTCCCGCCGTGGGGTTCCACGCCCCAGAGCTTCGGAGCCAAGGCAAGCGCTCGCCGTCGCTCCCTGGGGCTGGTGCATCTCCAGGAGAGGCAGCTGGAGCACCCCCCCTCACGCACCGCCTGGGTTTTGTTCGCAAAATTTCTCTTTCTGCCGCAGCCCCAGGCACAAAGAGCCCAGAGGAACCCCCAAGCCAAAGGACGGACCCCCACAGCCCTGCTCCCGGGGCCAGACCAGACCTAGCCTATCATCACGACTGCTCGGCACAGGGGGGCTCTTTGCCGGAGCCCTGCAGACCTGCCCCTCGCCACAGGGATTTTGCAGCAAGGAAAAAGCTCCTTCAAGGTGGGAAATAAATAAATAAGGAAGGAAACGGCCCATTTCTCTCCCTCGCTCCGCTCCCTGCAGGACTCCCAGTCAAAACCAAGTCATTTTCCTGCCATTAGCTCGGTGGAGGCCATGCCGCCGCAGGCAGGCGAGCTCACGTCTGGTGTGCCATCAACCCCAGCGCCGGTTAAGCGCTAATCACCGCGGCTTTATCGCCGCCGGCCGAGAGGCGAGTTATCCGCCGGATCCCAGCCAGGGCTTACGGCAGGGCGGCACGAGCATCCCACCCCGCTCCGAGCAGACCCCGCTCCCACGCACTGCAGAGGACCTGGGTCCTTCGGCCGGGCAGGATCTGGTGCCTCCCAGTTCAGAACCGAGGCACTCACCGGTTTCATGCTGAGCCCTCCCATTGCATCGGGGCTTGTTAAACCAGGCTGAGCCGGGGACGCACTCCAGGAGACGCAGGAATCAGCATCCAAGAGGCTGCGACCAGCGCTCACCTGCGCAACCCCATCCCTGGCTGCCAGTTTGCCCATCACCCACCACCGAGGGGCCCTTCCCAGCCCAGCCCTGGCACTGGGAAGGCTGTGCCGGCTTCTACCACGCTGGCTGCCGCAAGCTCACTGGCATCTTTTTGAAAATCAAGGCCAATTCCTTCCCCACCTGCTATTCCTTTGGTACGCAGCGCATTACTCCAATTAACGTACGCCCGCTCTTCCCGGCTCGCGAGCGATTACAGGGAACTTCGCTTTGGCTCCTGTTTTCTTTTCAATTGCAAAAGCTCCCTCAAGTCCAGCAGAATTTAGACACGGAAGCAAGGACGCCAGGTTAAGTTCTCTCTCGACAGGCAAAACCTTAAGTATTCAGGTCGAGTACCCCGGCGCTCGCTCAGAGGAAGAGCGAGGCCGCGGCTCAGCAGGCAGCAGCGGGCGGAGACCCCAGATTCTACCACCGAAACCCACCCGACGCAGCTTGCCCCCGGCGATCCCTCGACAGACACGCGAACCGATCTCGCAACGCTTGCGTGATGCCAAGCCCATCACCAGGGGTGCCCACCCAACCTCTCTGCGACCAAGCCAGTGCCTGGCCCGGAGCCCCGTGGGGGGAAGAACCGGGTACCACCGCCCTTCCTCCTGCCCCAGAACATCCCCAAAGGATGCTGAAGTCTGAAGAAAAAGCCGCAGATTCACTGGGTGCAGATCAGACCCAGGGAATTTTTTTTTTTTTTTTTTTTTTTTTTTTATATCTATATCTCCTTAACTGCAGGCAAGCTCTCTCCTTCCCCCTCCCTCCCTGCCGCCCAGCAGGCCAGGGCTAATCCCTCGCTTTGAAGGATGGGATGGCGCGGCGAGGGGACGGCAAGCAGGATCCGGCCATGGAGCAAGCGGAGATGGCAGGGGCTCACCTTGCGGGAGGCGGCGCGGGGTCTCTGCCAGCAGCCGACGAGCAGAGCTCCAGCCGGGAGAGGCCGAAGGGAGGGAAGGAGCCAGCGGCTCATCCCCGCTCCCGCCACGTGCGGCAAAATCCCGCAATTAATTTTTGATCGCCTTCCATAAACTGGGACGGCGCTGGCTCGGAGCAAGAGCAGGGCCTGACTGCTGGTTCCCAGCGGTGCCCGCGGCACTGCCCGGCGTTCCTGCTCCCCATCACGCCTATGCCCCAAGACCCCGCTCTGGCAGCGCCATCCCCTGCCCCTACCCCGCCTGGAAAAACCCCAGTGGGGGCAGAGACCCCCCTCCTGAGCCAGGCTTTGTGAGGGGCCATCCACAGCACAGGGGCAGGAGGAACCGGACCGCTCCGCAGAGGAAATCTCTCCATCAGACTCCAAGTCCGAGAGGAAGAGACGGCGCCCGCAGCGGGCGCGAAGCCGGGGAGGGCGGCGGGAGCAGGTTCGCTAGCGGTATAATTAGGACCTGCCACATCTCCAAGCCGTCGCCTTGCTGGGAAGAGCTGGAAGGGGGTGGCTGAGCTGACAAATCCATCCTCCTCCTGCCTGATGCCAAAGTTGAGGCACGTGACAGCCTTTTTTGGGGAGCCGGCAGGCTCCTCCGCAGGGTAATGCTGGTCCCCAGGATGCGGGGCCAGACCACGCTTCAGTTCCCGCTGTTAACAAAATCCCCTTGAAGCCCCCCGACACCCTGGCGTGCAGCTCAGCACCACCAGTGCCTGCTGCCCTCCCCAAAACCAGCTTGCCTGTGCCCCCCCATCATCCTGGGGTGGCTGGAGCCCGCTGCTGCCCACAGGGACCCTCTACCCTCGCAAAGACGGAACATCCACCCTGGCAAAAGCAGCCAGGGTCTCTGCGCATCCCACCGGACCGCGGCTCTTGGCACAGAGGCAGCAGGTCGCAGGGAGAAGGGTCTCCCCCCCAGCCAGAGCCTTGCCCAGCACAAACCCCCCGCATCCCCCACCCGCTGCCCTGGTGCGGATAAATCCCTGCTTACAGGGAGCCAAGGAAATGAGATTTTTTTTTTTTTTTTCTTCCTTTTGACACTTCTCTTGGCATTTTCCCGAGCTCCTCACTGCATTCAACAGATCGGCTCCGTTCCCTCCCTCCCCAGGCCCTGCCTTGGGCCAGCGGCCAACATCACCGAGCTCCTCCGGTCACCCCAGCCCCACTTCGCGCCATCCCTCCCGTCAAGCCCTGAGCCACAGGTCACCCGGCGGCGGCGATGGCAGTGACTCACTCCGCAGCCTCTCCGTCGCAGCCGCCGCTGAAGGCAGCGGGCATCCCCTCCAAAGCCGAAGCGGAAAAATAACCTGGCTGGCTGAGCACGGCAAACTCATCACACCGAGAGGAGGAGGAGGGCGGCGGGGCTGCACCCAGGCAGGTGGTGGGAGAGTTCTCTGTTTTTTTCCCACGGCTGCCAACTTCCCCAGCAGCTCCCGAAGCCACGCAGATCCGCTCTCCCAAAAAGCACCGAGGAGCGGGAGAACGCTTCGGAGAGGAAAACAAACCCGGGAGTGTGGGTCTGCACGGAGAGCGGGGCTCCCTGCCCCGAACCGGGGATGCCCCTGCGGCTCTGGGGAAGGGTCCTGCCCCCACCCAAACCCCTCCAGGCTCCGAGGGGCAGCCCCTTCCCCACTGACCAGGGCAAGGTACCGGCTGCCTCTGCCCCTGCCCTGCAGCGGGTTCTGCGGGCCCTGGCCGCTGCGGCGAGGTGGGCAACCACTCAAAGCCAAGGGCAACCGTTCGCCTGCGGTTTGGCCGCAGCCACCAGACTGGTGCCCCCAACCCCTTCGAGCCCCCTCACCATGCCAGACGAGCCCCCCTTTTCCCCCCTCCAGCTCCCATCCCAGAGCCCACACCGCGGCCGTGGGCACCTCTGGGGACAAAGGTGGTGAGCTTGGGGGGCTGGGGCAAGGGGTGTCCCCCCCTCGTGCCCCCCAACACCACGGTGGGATGCAGCCCCACAATTATGAATAATGCAATGGGGTGGGGGGGTGGATAATGCAATAGAGGTGGGGGGCAGCCGGGGTTCGGGGGGGGGGTCCCCACTGCAGCCCCCGCTGTCGCAGCCGCCCCCCCCCAAAAAAAAAAAAAAAGGAAAAAAATAAGAAGGAAAGGCGGAAAATTTACTGGAGCGTTGCGGTAGGTGCGCGGGGTAGGGGGAGCAGCGGGGCTGCAGAGAGGAGAAGGGGGGGCTCCTCCGAGAACATTTGGGGGGGACTGGGGATGCTCCGCGCCCCCCACCCCAGCCCCGCACCGCCCCGCACTTACCCGCGGGCAGCGCTAAGTTGGCGGCTCCGCGATCCGGTCCCGATCCGGCCCCGGTGGGGCTCGGGTACCCCGGGGGGGCCCTGCGGCATTCGGCGGGGACAGCCCGCGGACCCCCCCCCACCCTAGCCCACCCCACCCCCCAAAAGCCCCGGCCCCGGGGAGCCCAAGCAACCGCAGCCGGGCGGGACCCGCCGAGCTCCGCAGCCGCGGCGAGGAGGAGGAGGAGGAGGAGGAGGGGAAGGAGGAGGAGGAAGAGGAGGAGGGCCGGGGAAGTTTTGCATGAAGAGGCACTGGGAAGCCCGCTGCCCGCTTTGCCAGCCTTTTAAAGCAGCAGAACGCGGCGCGGGGACCCCCCCCGCACCCACCCCCGGTGAAGAAGGCGGCGGGGGAGGGCGGGGAGCGGCTGCAGCCCCGCAAGCCCCCTCCGCCGGGCGCGAGGGGCTGCAAAAGGACGGAGGGGGACGGATCTGGCCCCTCTCATGCCCCGCTGCCCCCAGCACCTCTCCCCTCCTGGTCCTCAGCATCCGGATGTATTTCCCTGGTTCTTGTCCTGCAGCCGGCATCGCGCCCACCAGCGCAGCAGCCGGACCCACTGGTGTCCAGGCCCCCACACCCCACGATGCTGAAGAGCTTCCCACTGGCCACGTCCTCAAATCTCAGCGTTTGCAGAAGCGGAGGCCCACGGGTGCAAACGCACTGGCCTTCGCCGAGCCCTGCGAGGAAGACGATGCGTGGCAGGGGGCACAGCAAGGGTCCCCCCGCACCAGGCTGCTGCAAGGCTCTGGCCCCCGCTGCGTTCATCAACAGCCATCCCCAAATTTCCCCTTCCCCACGGCGGGAGCAGCTCTCACCAGAGCCACATCGCCCCGAACCATCACCCTTCTCTTCAGCCCCCCGTAAAACGACACCAATTCCACTCGGTACGCGTGTGCCCACGGAGCGCGGCTCGCACGTCGCCTCCTGCCACTATCCAACCCACCGAGCCCGGTGTGGTGTCGATCCATTAATCCAGAGAAAACGTAGCCCCCTAGTAATGGCCGTTGACACCTTAACTGCTCCGATCCATCACGGTAATGACTGTGAGATAATCGCTCACCCGAGCATTTCAGGAGCACGCTGGGGCTGCGGGGAGCACCCAGCCAGTACCGGGACCCCGACAGTGGGGCTCTGGCCGTGGGGAGGGCTCTCCACGACTCCACCTGCCCCTCCGAGCACCAAAAAGCAAAGCACGGCCCTTCCGACACAAATTTCCAGCCTCATCTTCCCTAAGGGAATAGCGAAACACCAGCCCCGGCGCAGGGTCACGCCGGGTCCCGGGCAGGGAGGGTGCTGCTGCGAAGGCGATGGCAGCCCTGGTGCCCAGATCCTGTTTAGGAGGCTGGAAATGAGCTGTTTTTTCCAGAAATGCCTGGCTCCAGCGCAGCAGCAGGCCTTCGAAGGAGCTGCGTTGCTCTCCAGAGAGATGCGCTCGCCTGAAAACCTGGCCGGCCGCCCTCCTGCCATTAAAATAAGTGGCGGTATTCCCGTGGATTCAGATGCTCACGGGATCTTGGGGAACAGCCCCATCCAGTCCCCTCCGTGTGTGCACCGTTCACCCCTCATCCACCCCGGCACCAATGCCCCTTTCCCAGGAATTCAAGACCAAGGACCCCTGCACTGGGGCTGGTGGGGAGGGGACACAAGGAGGGGTAACGGGGACAGCCCAGCTCTCAGCCGCGCTTCGCCTCACTGGGAATGACCTCCTGTCCCAGTTCAGATGGAGAAACTCTGATTTTCCAGCCCAGCTGGCCAGGCGAGGACTCACCCAAGCCCTTCTGTACGGGACGGGGTCTGCACATCGAGGAGCTGCCTCGTCCCCACCCTGGGCAGCAGCTGAAACACTGCGATGGGGTTGGGAGAGCCCCCCAGCACCCCACCAAGGACCCACGCATGGCATCACCTGGTTGCCAAAGGCCGCTCTCGGAGGCACCCTGACGTCAAGCTCTCTGCTCCCGGGGGATTTCTATGACACGTGCTCTGCTTTCCAGGAGAAACAAGGGCACCTCACTCACAGCCCGGGGTCTCGCAGCACCAGGGCAGGGCTGTGCCCCCGTGCGCAAGGACACCGGGCCAGCCTGCTCCGCTTTGCCCAAAATCCCAAGGAATTGCTGGGGAAGGTGTCTGAGGTAAATCATGCAGAAGTTTGGGCTGAAGCATCACTTGGATTGCTCTGGCAACCCGCTCCTCCAGCTCTGATAGAAAATCATCATCAAAAACCATCACCCAGCCCTGGGGAAAAGGGGTTTTGGGGGATGCTCGTGGTGCCACGGCCGCAGCCGGCAGCATCTTGCCTCCCTTCTCCCAGCCTCATGGACCACACATCTCCCCGCCGTCAGCCAGAAGCCAAAAATATCATCAGGACTCATGCCACCACCAAGAACACCAAAACACAATGAATTAACATCTGGAAACTGGCCGGGAAAGACCACGCCACGGGGGCTGAAGGGGTCGGATGGAGATGCCCCAGCGATACTGGGAAAGCACCCCGCGCACAGGGTTACCCCAGGAGCCGTTTAGGAAATCCCACAAAGGTCACTCCTCCTCAGCGCAGGGGTCAAAAGATGATTAAATACTCCAAGATGGGTCGATACCGTCAGCAAATGGATGTGGTGCCGTCCTCCGCGGGATCGATACGGCTCCATCGGGCTCCAAACAGGAGGAGCTGAACAAGTCGCTGCCTCTCCCGTTCTGGAGGCAGGGTTGGAGGGGTACTTCCCAAGCCGATTCCCAGCTCCATATCCACATCCATCCAGGGACTGCGGGGTGCTCCGGCATCTCCAGGGCCACCAGCAGCCTTTCCCCAAACCTTGGGGGCTTGCAGACCCCCGTCCAGCCGCAAAGGTCACCACATCCACTGCTAAAGCCACCAAGCACCACCAGGAAGATATGCTGCTTGCAATTTTTTTTTTTTTTTAAATATAGGAAAACCTGAAACCACATCTTATGGACTGGACTTTCCGGCTCAGCTCTGCAAAAGGGCTTTGAATAATTTATGGCCAAGCCATCACCTCCTCCTTCCTCTTCACAGGTCACTCATGTTAGGGAGATGAAGGCTCAGGAATCACCGAGCGCGGCTTTTTATCTGCGGGTTGCGTTGCCAGCGCCTGCAATTGCCTCGGGTGTGGGTTCAATTCCCTTCTGGATAGAAGGGTGGGGAAAATAAATCTTTAATTCAAAGTGAAATATTAATAGAACTGTAATTAGCTGTAATATCTACACAATTAAAAAAAGCAGAAGGCCCGGCAAGAGCTATTTTCGTGTGTATTTAAAGAAAAATAAGTTTGCAGGGTGAGTGAGGGGGGAGCTGGGGATGTTTTTCTGGCGTCCCACTTGTCTGGAGGAGAAACACGGCTGGGAAGAGGCGCAGAGAAAGGACTCGGGCTCCGGCAGGTCAAGGGCTCCTGGCTGGCTCCGGTGACACAGGAGGCAGCAAAAAGGCCAGTTTGTTAGAAAAAAAAAAAAAAAAGAGAGGAGGAGAAGGGTTTAAGAGGGAAAAAGAAAGAAAGAAGAACATGTCAACACTTTTGTCCTGCTCCCTGCGGGGTTTTTTTGCAGCAAAGGGAAAGTTTTTCACTGACGTCAGGCAGAGAAGAGCCTCAGCAGGAGGATGGGGAAGGGGAAAAGTCTCTGTTGGGATCTCACAGGGCGTTTCAGGCTGGGTATGGAGCGGGGTGACCCAGGTTCAGCCCCTCCAGAAATGGCGTGAGCCGCTTGCCAAAAAGCCACGGAGCTCCCCCGCGCTGGGCAGTTAGAGCCAGAGCCGGGAATTCTTGAAGGAACGAGCAGAATTGCAAAACAAAACTAAGCAAGAAAATTTGGCTTGTCCCCCAAAAAATACCTAAATAACAGGCCAAAGGGGAAAAAATAAAAAGAAAATAAATCAGCCTTGGATTTCCTTCCACGAGAAAGAGACTCCTGCACACAAAGAGCAGACGAATACGGGTAACGGATACGGATATTTCCGAGAGCAAAACCAGTCCTGACTGCGCCGTTACTGGATCAACACTCACACGTCGCAGCCGTGTCCCTCGCCGAGTGAGGATAATGGGATGCCGATGTCAGATCACTGATTTAAATACATATAAAACTCATTATACGCTTCACGACTAACGAGATTTCGAGGGAAAGAGTTACGTTGTAATGAAATGGGAGGGGGGGTGCGGAAAAGCCCATCGGGGCTAGCAGGGAGGAATTAGCAATGAAGGAGGGATAATTCAGCTGCAGGGTGTACGCGACGACTCCTCCTCCTCTGAGGAAGGCTGCTGTGGCCCTGCCAGCTCCCTCAGTTGCCGCTTCCCCACGCCGGGGGCCACTAAGCCCCCGCCAGCAGTTTTCCTGCAGCTGGGGGTCCTGTCTGCGTCCCACCCGGCTGACGCGGGATTGCCAGCCCGTTTGGGGTCGAGCAGCCAGATTTGTCTCTCAGAGGCCATCAAGGGGGGAATTTTCCTTGGGCTTGTGGGCTTTTCCCCCAAAAAAAATCCCCACTGGAGGGGACGGAATGAGCGCTGAGCATCCAGCCCCAGTCCCCTGCAACGGCCGATGGGGCACAGCTGCTTCCCGGCAATACCCTTCCCCAGCCAAACCCCCCCAGCTGCAACGGCAGAGCCTCTTCCCAAGGATTTCTTCCTCTCTCCTGGGTGCATCCAACCTAAAAATTCCCCTTCGTACCTCGCTGCCTCCATGTTTCAGGAGGACAAAGGGCTGGGTGGCTCGGCTGCTCTCTGAGCCCCGACTTGGGCCGCACCGGCTCTCTTCTCCTCTACAACACTTCCACCTAACGGCAAGAGCGCCGGCGAGGAGACAGCCCTCAGCCCCTCGGCCACCCGCCCCACAGCACCCACATCGCACCGCCAGGCGCCGAGCAGAGGCTGGCGCAGCTCAGTGCACTGATGGATCCAGCCAGGCTCAGAGCTCAGTCGGGGAAAAGCCGCTGGCTTTGCCCCCTGGACCAACCTTGTGAGGAGATACCAGAGGCTCCAGCAATGGGGAGTTTTGCTCAATTAAACAAAAAAGCCGGCCGTGCTGGGAAGGGAGATGGGATTTGGGAGCCTTGCGCCCTCTCTCGCTGGAGAGCGTGAGAGCTGCTGCGCGCCACATTCTCCAGTTTGACCCACTCAGTGTAACTGGAGAACTGGTTCCCTCCCAGTTACGAGCTGTTGCTTATAAATGAAAAGTAGCCATTGCCAAATTCGCCAGGGCTCCCCCAAATCTGAGCCGCCAACCCCAGCGCTCAGCAGCTGTGCTGGTGGCAGAAAAACCACAGAGTTATTTCACCACTACCAGCACGGGCCGAGCTGGGACATCTCTCATCACGCACCTTCAGCGCTTTTTTGGTTTTGTGGGTGCTCCGGAGAGCACAGGGCTCACGCCTGAACCGGTGCAGAGATGTCTCAAACTCATCACACCCATGCTCAGCTGGCCCTACAGGACCGTGGGTTTGGGGACGCCGGCGATGCAGCTGTGGCCGAAGCCACCGTCCTGCTGCCGTGGCCAAGACACACGGCCGCTGAGGGCTGTTAAGCCCTGGCAGGACCGGAGACACGGAACTTTTTCTCCCCACCTGATTTTCTCTTTAAAGCTGGAGATGTCCCCCCATCCCCAGTGCAACATCCTGGGGACACGGCCCCGTCCCCCAACCCCAGCACGGGGGAGTGTCCCAAGGAAATGGGGGCAGGCAGCTCTGCCTACGTTTCCATTTGGATGCAGGAGGGATTTTTCCACCCACGGGGACCATGGGCAGCTGGAAATGCTTTACTTAAAGAGGAAAAAAAAAAAAAAAGAAAAAAGAAAAAAAAGAGAAAAAGAAAGGAGAGAGCACATTTGGTGGTAAAATTAACTGTGACAGCCAGACAGCACACCCTCCCGCTGCACCGACGCACAATTAGAGGAAAATCTTTACACATTAGCTAACGCGAAAGCCACTGATTGCGCGGAGAGTTTAGCCCCTCGTCCTTCCCAGCCGGCCGCGCCCAGGACGCAGGACAGGGCTGGCAGCACATCGCCGGCTCCCAGCCGGGAGCAGCACGGATGGAGCAGGGCTGGAAAGCCGTGGGATGCTGGAGGGGCCCGGCGTTGAGCATCGGCAACTTGAACCCGCAGCCAGGCTGGAGGATACACCGGAGACGGGGAAGGAAAAGAGGGAACTTCCCTCCCAGTGCTGGGGAGCCACCACACCCCTTAAAACCTCCAAGGCAGCACTCGCCCCGCATCCCACCCCATGCACTCTACATGCACCAACCTACTCCGCCGGGAAGCAAAGCGCCCCAAACTGGGCTGGATTTGCACCAAGGGCTCCTCCAGCACCCCTGGTTTGCCACTGCTATGTGGGGCAGACTGTCCCCCCCACCCAGGGAAGGGGGCAAGCAAAGCCCCACGGCGCCAGGGCAGCCTCCACCGTGGAGCCGACCCCGTCAGAACAACACCCATCTTCTCCTCCCAACTTTTCCATAATTCATGCGACAACCTCCGGAAAGAAATCTCCTCCTCGGGTATAAAATATTCATGGCCTCATACTTTGCAAGGAAACACACAGTCTTCCTTGGAGCGCGACCAAGCAGCCAAGGCCAGCACGGGTTTGCCTTTGCAGGAGTAATTCTGTTCCTCATCAATCGGGGGTTGCAACGAGAGGGGCTGCGCCGGGAAGGACCCCCCGGCCAGTATCGCTGTGTCCCTCGTGCAAGGAAGGCGTAAAAGGGCTCAGGAAGGGGTGGGATGGATACTGCACAACGAAACGGCATCCCAAGAGATTCCCCGCCCTCACGGCCGCATCTCTTCACGCCAGCCAAACCACCAAGGGATCATCTCCCCCAGCATCACCCCGGATCCGATCCGGCCCCATCCCGGTCATGTCCATCGCCCCTCGCACGTGGCTGCCAGCAGCACCCCCCCTGCCCCCCACCTGCCTCTTTCTGCTCACAATTTGGGTGCTGGGAAATTAATTAAGAGCTCCTTCAGGGCCCCAGCACCATTTGGCTGAGCAATATTCAAACCCTTTAATAATAATATTATTATTATAATTTTTGCTTGCTTTTTCTCTTGCCCAGCCCAGGCAGCACTGCAAGCTCCAGTGACGAGAGCCCAGGAGGGTGTGGGACAGGGGGGACCATGCTCCAAAGGGTGCTCAGCAGGGCTGCACCTGGAAATTTTGGAGCAGCACCATCAGCCGCAGATGCTTTTATCGCAAGAGAGCCGCTTCCCACAGGGAAACTGCTCTGACCTAGCTATTAAAACTAAACAATAACAGATTCTGGCCCATAACCCAATCAATCCCCCAGCAATAAGCCAAACCCCTGCCCAGGCCAGGCTCCCACGGCGGGTTCTGGCACCCAGATGCGCTCAGCAGCCGCCAGACACCAAATCCTCGGGGCAGGCAGGTCTGGGGACCACTGGCACAGAGGTGATTTCACAGCTCCTCACACCAGAACCGAACACAAAAAAAAAAAAAAAACACACAAAAAAAAACACCACCAAGAAAACTCCTCCCTTTACCATCAAGCCTGCCTTCAGCAGCCAAATCTCACCTTGAGCTGAGCTCCCCACACCCCCGGGCAAGGGGTCCTGGGGGGGTTTCTCCCCCACGTTGGCTATAGCGGGGTCCAGCAAAGCCCCCATCCGCTGGGACAAGGGAGGAGAGGAAGGCGAGTGGGTCGCTCGGCTCCAAGGGGGCTGGGTAATGGGGGGGGGTGCGGGGACCCAGGGGAGGGGGTGCAGCACGGTGAGTTGGTTTTCACTGAGCGACAAAAAACGATCTGGAAAAATCTGCGCAGCAAGGATCAAAAGCCAGCCTGGGCTGGGAGCGGTGATAAATGGGTCCTGAGGGAGCACCGCCGGACCCCGGGACCCCCAACCGGACCCGGGGGCTGCCATGCACCCCAGCCCACAGCTGCCCGCACCGGCGCTCCAGTCCCAGATCCGGACTCAGCGTCTCACCTCTCCAGATTTCCAGCGAAAGCCACCAGTGCCTTCCCGTGGCAGCCATCCTCACTGCAGCCGCGCACTGGGCTCCCTTCGGGGGAAAAGGAGGAAAGTTTGGGGGGCAATTCATCCCACGCACGCACGGCTGCCCTGGGGACCAGCCCCTCCTGCCCCACACGCAATGGGGGTCGCACAGCACGAGCACGCGACACCTGCGCCACCGGGCTCCCGTCACCCGTGTGCGTCGGGTGAAACGCAAGTCACGTCCTCTACACCCACCCCAGGAGCTTTCCCTAAATCCTCAGGGAAAATCCCCCCCCCGCCAGCTGATGCACCCCAAGGGCTCTTCCCCAGGACGCTGCGGAGCAGGGACCCCCTAGGCAGCCACTAAATAAATCCTTCTATTTACGGGCAACGAGTGGGTGCCGGCTGGGTGGGCTGGTTCGGGGGTGTTCTCCCTCCTTGGGGACCCCGGGACCTCTCGTTGGCAACGGGAATGCTGCCGTCCTCCCCCGGCTCCGAGTCACGCCGAGCCGCCCCCCAGCCTGCACGGTCATGACGCTCCCCACCGAGGGGGCACACGCGTGCGGCTATTCGGGCTTCGGCACCTCTGTACAGATGAGCGGTTGCGATGCAAGCAATTAATCAGGTGCCGGAGCCGGCTGGGAAGGTGGGCGACAGCCTCGCAAACTCCCACCAAGCCGCAGTTTTGATGGATGGAGGGCAACGGGAGCCCAGGAAAAGCCACGAAGGCGCAAGCACCACGCGAGACCTCCATCTCAGGCAGGGGCCACGGGGGTAATGCTACCCAACTCTCTCCGACGTGGGTTTGGGGGCACGGAGGGGTGGGATGCTCAGCCCCACGGTGGAACCCCGCCCTTCACACCTTCCCTCTGCGACGCCCCAAGCTCCCCCACCAGCGTGTCTCTGCCATTTGAAAGGTGACCCCCTGGCACCGCCGTGCAGCGTGTGGGCCAGGCGCCGCGTAACCAGAGCCGGGAACGACCAGTGACCACCCGGCCCGTTATAGCCAGCCCTAATCCTCCAGCTGGCCTGGGTGTCACGTCCCACCCCGGGGATGGACAAGCCACATCGCAGGGTTGGGGGCATGCCACGTGCCTGGGTGTCCCCTGCTAGGGACAAACACGCCACCCCTGCGGTCCTTAGGGGGGCAAAGCAAGCAGCCTGGGGAGGGCTCAGGTCCTCTGCCTGGGGTCACCAGCATCTCCCAGCTGTCCCCTTCCCATGGGGACCACGCAAGCCCCCGTGGGGACAGCCACGGGCAGGCTGCCTGCTGGGAGAGGCAGGGACATGTGGCAGCTTTACCCCAAGCCCACCCCAGCATCTACCCCCACCCCAGCACCATCCCAGTCCCCGGAGAGGGGCCTCACCACGAGGACAGGCAGGGGAAGGCTGCGAAGCCCTGGGGGCAGGGTGCCGGGCAAGGAGCAGCCAGGGGCGGCTGCTGCCCACGCTGCCTTTGAGGGGCAGGGACCAGCTGCGGGCACAGCCCCAGTTCACACCTCCGTGGGCTCCCAGCTGGGCTCAATCTGCTGCCCCCGCAGCCCCGGCCCCACACTGGGGGGCTGGAGGGTGCCCAGCAGCACCCATGCGTGGGCTCGGATGAGCAGCAGGACACCCGGGTCCCTTGCCAGCCGCAGCGTGATCAGCCCCTGGCGTGCCTCAGTTTCCCCTCACCGCAGCAGGACGCGTGGCCCCCACCCCACAGCCGTGTCCGACCGGCCGCGGGGAGGATGCGGCCCTCGAGTGACCCGCATCCCACGGCAGCCTGCGCCCACGCGGAAGGATGGCTCCGGGGGGAAAGGGCTTCCCCCCCCACCCCCACCTCCCCAGCCCTCCCCGCTGCCGGGTGGCCGGTCCCCGGGAGGTGGCAGCAGGGAACCGCGTGTCACGCCGGGCTGGCACCGCGCGACACCCGCAACCCCTGGGATGCTGCCGGAGATGCCCAGATCCGGTCCCCACACCCTTCGCCCCCGGGTGGGGTGGGGGGGTTGAGGCCGCATCCTTCCCGCTGGTGCTGGGCCCACCAGTTCGGTGGGCACACGGGTTTTTCCTTCTACCAAAACCAGTTTTCCAGCCCCAAAACCCCGCTTCGGCAAGATGGGAGTGGGGTCCCCCCAGTAAAACATCGAGGATGCCCCCGTCCCACCCCGCGCTGCTGCCCCCCGGGTCATTGATTGACCCACAGGGTGCTGCGCCCACCGCCTGCCGTCACCCATCTCCCTCCAAGCCCGTTAATTAAACCCCCCAGCCCACGGAGGGGGACATGGGTGACAGCACCCGCAACGGAGACCCGGCCTGCTCCAGCTCCTTTACACCAGCAGCCAGCTTGGCCCCTTTCCCTCACCCCGTCACCTCCGGCATCGCCTCCCGCTGCCCCCGTTTCCCCGTCTCCGTGGTCACCCCGGGCCTCCGGAGCAGGGGACGCTGCCGGCGGCTGAGTCACGCGTGACGGCCACCTGAGTCACCGGGACGGAGGGAAGTCCCTCCATCCCTTGCTCTTTTCCAACCGGAGCTGAGTAAAAAGGAAAGTGTCACGGAATTTGGCCGGGAAAAGCGTTTTCCTGGAGCCCCGACAAGGAGCAGGCTCTCGGGCGTGTACCCTTCGCCACGGTGAACTCGGGGCCACCGGTGGCGAGCACGACCCTGGGCAGACAAGGACAGGGTGCCCGTGTCCGCACACCCACGCGTGCACGGGGGGCGCAGTGCCGGGAACGTCCCTCGTGGGGGGGAAATGTGGGAGCGACAGCGAGCGGCAGCGGCTCCGGACACGAGCGTCGCTGGGCTGGGTCTCTTGTCCCAGAGGTACCGGGGATGTGGCTGATGAGTGTCCCCCGGGGGGGGAGGCTGAGCTCAGGACATGCCCCCGCACAAAATTGGGTGCCCACCGTGAGCAGCATGGGGTGGCCGCAGGGCGAGGGGGCTCCTTCCCCATCACACGGGGCCTGTGGCAACTCCAGGGCCGGAGAAGTCAGCCCCCTTCGACCGGGGAAGGGCAGGAAAAACGTGTTCCCAGCCCCCCACAAGCCCCTTGCATCGCCCCACCCCTCGCACCGGGTGCCCCCCACCCCTTGCAGCCCCTCCCTCCCACCTTTCCCCTGCCCCTCCGGCCACCACCAGCTTCTTCGCCGCCCTGTTCAGTTTTGATGTGCCACTCGCAATAAAACGCCTTGATTAAAAAAAAACCAAGGCAGGCAGACTCCCCTGCAAGCCCGACAGACACCCCTGCGTCCTGCTCCGTCGTGTCCCCCGTTAATGATTTACAGCCCTTCCTCCCCAGCTCTCTCACCCCCCCTTTGTCAGCCCCCAGTCCTGGGACCACAGGGGCAAAAGGGGCTCCAGGGAGCACCCACAGGTATTTTTTCACCCGCTGGCACCGGGGAGGATTGAAGAGCAGCGGCAGGGAGCTCCTGGTCTGCTGAGGATGAGGAGCCCTGGGGTGAGGAAGGTGCCGGAGCCCCCGCCATGGGTCAGCCGCATCCTTGCTCAGAGGGTCCCGTGGGCAGGGGGACGCTTCATGGCACCGTTCCTGGTGGTGCCCCGGTTTATGCCACCCCCTTCCTATCAAGAGCCAGGTGACGCGGGACCCTGGCTCGCTCGACAGCCACCCAGCTGAGCCCCAACACGCTCGGTACATGTGTGCTGAAGTGCGAGGGGAGCTGGGAACCGGGCAGGAGCTGGCCCCCAAGCAGCCCCGGGCTTTGTGCTCCCGCAGGCAGCCCTGAGGAGGGTTTCATGTTACTGGGAAACTGGGATGGCGGGATGTTCCCGGGGCAGCGCCACAGACAAAAGGCCATTGTGCAGCGCAGCCATGGCCACAGCCCCGGAGCATCCCGGCTCCTGTGCCAGGGCCGGAGCCCCGCAGCCCACCCCATGGCCAGTGGCTCGGGGCACCGGCCTGCGGGACACCCAGCAGCTCCCCGAAACTATCAGGATGCTCCATTGGGGTGACTGGGCCAAAGCAGCCCCCACCGCACACCCCCTTCCCCATCCCACCACCACCAGCACCCAGAACTCATCCTTGCCACCCCCGGGGACGGGAGAGGCTCCAGCGGGCAAACAGGGACGACGGGCAGGGACGCGTTCCCACGGGTGCCGGCAGGCCGGGGCATGCGGGCAGGAGCGTCGCCGCCTGAGCCGGAGCCATTTTCCAGCCCCACCGGCTCGTCCTGCTCGCCCTGCGCCGCGTGGGCTGCCGGGGCTCAGCCGTGCCCTGCGGAGCCGTACGTGACAGGGTTTGTGTACGTTTTCACACACCCGGGCGGCACCGAGCCCAGGGCAGTGAGCCCTTCCACACCTGGCAGGGGATTAAAAGCAAATCCCAATTTTTCTTTAAAGGAGGGGGAGAATGAAACCTGGCTTCTGGGATTGAGGTGGGGTGAAGGCAGTAGCTCAGCACTGAAGCCAGGTTTTTTAGGGATGCTGAACAAGAGGAAGGACGGGACACGGTACGCGTGGGACGGGTGGTTGCTCTGGCTGACCAAGGCGTCGCGCCTGCCCCCAGCCTCCATCCCCCCATCAGGGACGTTGTGCTGTGGGGCTGGGGGTGGCATCACCTCTGGTTCCTCTGGCAGGGCCAGAGATGCCCCGCGCTGTGGCCAAGTGGATGAGATCTCTAAATTCCCAGCTCCTGGAGCCAAGGGATCCAGTCCCCGTCGCCTCCGGGATGCAAACACAACGTGCCGTGTCTGGCAGCGCGGCTGGAGGGGCAGGCGGGGTGGGATGCCCGGCGAGCGTCCAGCAGCGCCAGGACCAGGCTTGTGACTCTCTGCCCAGGCGGCCGAGCCGTCCCAGGGGTGACTTCCCGGCAGAGCGTTCAAAACAAGGCAGCACCTGACGTGCTTGGCTTGGGCCGGGCGGATTTGGCCACTTCTTTCCAGGCACAACGGGCACCCATGCTCCTCGTCAGCCTGGGCCCCCCGACGCTGGAGGATTGGGACAGGGATAAGGGCTCATTTTCCCTTCCTTTCCCTCCAAGTTTGCCCAAAGGTGGGCTCCACAGAGACCTACAGCCCTTCTACCGCGTGCTCACCCCCCCCACTTCCACCCCGGGTATGGATGTGGGGCAGGCGCTCAGCGACCCGCACGCCCTGGCCCCGTCCCGCCCTCCGAAAGCAAGCAGAGGAGCCGGCTGCCAGAGATTTCTTTCCCTGGGGGCTAATTATCGATCGCTGCCAGCAATAAATATTTCAGCAGGGATTTGCACGCAAGGTAGCGGCAGTGGGAGAAAGGGTGGGTCTCGTGTGCCCCGTTCCACTGCTGCCCCTCCCACATGGACCTGGGCAAGTCCTTCTGCTTTTTGGAAGAAGGAGAAGTGTTTCTTCTCCAGGACGTGGAGAATCTCAGGAAAGCCCTTCCCCAGGGCTGGTCGGGATGCTCCGTGCAGAGCAGGGCAAAAAGTGATGCTCACCGACTTGTGCTCTGCAAGAATTAATGAAGGCAGTTAATTATCTTGACCCATCTGAGATGTGTCACCTCCCCAAAGACACTGGAAGCATCTGAAATGCTGCAGGAGAGGGGCTCCTGTCTGGAGAGGAGCCAAATATGTGCTCCCCCGCCCACATCAACCCAAGGATACTGGAAATGAGAACGTTCCGCTTCAGAGTGAGCCAGGTCCTGCCCGCGGCTCCGCATTTTTCAAAATCACTTGTGCAGAAGGAGATCCTCAGCAAATGCTCCTTGCTATGCAACCAGGGACCGGAGCGGTGCAGGGGGATGCTCCAGGCACTGCGTGAAACCTCCCCAGCTGGCAAAATCCCAGCGATGCTGACTGAAGGCATCCGAGAGGGGCACGGCGCAGCCTGAGCGCCGGGCTGGACGCTGGCGTGGGTGGAACATGTTCTTCACCTGGCCCCGGACATGTCTCACCACCTCTGATCCGCACTTTTCCCCACGGCACCTGTCTGTGCGAGGCCCAGAACCACGCAGATTAATTAACTGCTGTTCAAGGGGGCTTTGGAGGTGACAAACACACCGCGCTCTTAATTAGCTGGGTAGCCCTTCCAATTACCCAACAACCTGGGCTGGGATTTTTTTTTTTCCCCAGAGCTGCCTTACAGGATCCCGTTTCCCCTTTCCCAGGGAAATTAGCAGGAATTAGGCGCCCAAATCCCCAGCGCTGAAGAAGCAGGGAATTATTTCAAGCACCTTCTTTTCAGGACAAAATCTGACAAAGGTGCAGCTTTTCCCAAGCACTGGGCACCCATTTCCCCATCGCATCTCCTCCCAGGCTGGAAAAAAATGGCTAAAAAAAAATGTAAAATAGGGATACCCAGTAATGCACCCATGCACCCCACATCTGCAGCACGTGCGTCAGTGCAAACCCGGGGCTTGGGCTCTCCAAAGCGGCAGCTTTAAGCCTGGAATTCATCTGGTGATTTAGGAATTCGTCCCCAGAACGGGGCTACGGAAAAATATCGCGCTGGTGGGCGAATCCTCTCAGTGGGTGAGGAGGAAGGGGCTGATTAATTGAATTAAAAGGACTGGTTTGGGGTGGGACCGGGGCTGTTTGACCGCGTGGGGCTTGGCTGTAGGGAAACAAAGCCGGGAGGGGAAACAAAGGCCTGGTCCCCGTCCCTGTCCCCTCCCGCCATGGCCGGCCATCCCTGCGAACACCTCGCCTGGGAACATCCCCTGCCTGCGTCCCAGTGCGTATCCCAGTTTGTCTGGTTCACTGGGATAACGCGGGGCAGCATCGCTTAGTGTGATGCCGACCCCGGCACGGCGCAGGCTGCTTCCTCCGTGCCCTGCGTCAGGCTCAGCCGCGATGGGGGGCGGGTGGGGGAAATAAAAATAAATCACTTCTTGTTTCACTATTTCCAGCCACTTTCGCTTTCTGGTCTGGCTGCAGAACTGAACTGCGGGCTGTGGGAACGCCGGTCCTGCTCCCAGACACGCACCGGCTGCAGCCTTTAACTCCGGAAACAGCCAACCGCTGGCTTTAACTGAGGAAAAGTGCAAAACCAAAAGTGAAAATGACCTTCCTGCTCCGAAATCCTGGGCCCAGCGCGGGGCTCTGCTCGGATCCAGGCAGCCTCGCACCGCTCCGCGTCGCACCTTGCATGGGCGTCGCACGTGCACGGATTTCTTCCTCTTTCAAGCGGGCACAGACCTCACTGCCGTGCATTGCCAGGCTATTTCCAAAATCCCCTGGGTCCTCCCGTCCTGGCAAACACGCTCTGAGCACCAAAAAAAAAGTCCCATTTCCCCAAATCCCAGGGTTTTTTCCCCATTCCCCCCATCGCACGCAGTCGTGTGCCCGTTTCCCATTGGGATTTTGCTCCCGGCTGCTCGGAGCATCTCACCGCTGCTCTTATTTTCCAGTGACCACCGCAGCATTATTTTGTTTTAGAGCCAAGTGGTCACCCCGTGGGTGAACCTGACTCGGGGAGGCTCCAGGTGGGCTCGGCGAGCGGGAAATCGCCGAAAGTTTCAGGGATCGGAGCAAGAAACAGCAGCCCCGGTTGTTCGCAGCTCTCCGGTTACAGCCATTCACCGCCGCCGCAGAATAAATAACGAGGGATATTAATAACAATGAGTCTTTGCCAGGGATCAGAAACCGAATTCCTCACCAGGCTCGTGGCAAAGCGGGGAAGCCGGAGCATGGCCGCGGGCAGGAGGCATCCCGGCACCTCCAAACCCAGGCAGGGCCTCCTGCAGCTGGGGAGACAGCGATTTTAACCAAAAAAAAAAAAAAAAAAAAAAAGATGTTTTGGGTCTGCAAGCAACACCTTGGCTGGATATGAAGTCCTCAGATGGAGGAGACCCACCACCGTCACCAGGTCAGGGGGCTACAGCCCGGCTCGGGCCCCAAACGCCGCGGTGCAAGCAGGGCAACGCCTGCTCTTTTTCCAGGAGTTTGAAAACAGCTCAGCTTCTTACAGGGTTTGTTTTTTTTTTTTCCACCCCCCCTCTTTGCTTTCATTTTTTAATCGTCAGAAAGGGACACTGCTTTGATTGTGTTTTCCCCAGGGGAATTTGCAGGGGATTTTAAAAATCCAAATAACACCCAAAAAAAAAAAAAAAAAGCACCACAAGCCCGGCTCGGTTTCATTTGTTCCTTTTTACAACTTGTAAAGCAGTTTTGCACATGCAGATAGCGATACTTTCAAGTTTCACATTTTAAAAGGTTCTTTTTTAACAAAAAAAAAAGTACCAAAATCCAGCGTCGGCCAGTCTGAAGTTCATCTCCACACTCCAGATTTCAGCCCTTAGCACCAGGGCGCTCGAAAGCACCGAAAGCAGAGTTTCCGTTAAATTCGTGACTGGAGTTTCTGCAGGAGTCTGGGGGAATTTGGCACAGTCCTGTCGCTGAGAGGATGCTCCGCTCTGGATTTCCTTGTATCCCACCCCAAAACCCACCACGAGACCCCAGATGCCTGACAGGCCTTGGGAAACCTGGAAACACAAGGTGGGCTCTGGGGTTTGGGGTACCGACCTGGAGAGCTGGTCTCGGCTCCCGTTCCGGACTGACCTAAACCCCTTCCAAAACAGATTGCGGGAATTCCGAATAAAATAATTTTACTGAGGACCAAGCCCACTGCCCGTTTAAACCCCCAGGAGAGCCTCAGGGTTGCTCGCCAGCTCCCAAAACCCCACCACGCCGTGCTTCCACACCGGCCTCCCACTTCTGCAGTGGGGATGCAGAGAAAAATAAAATAAATATCGCGACAAAACCCAGCCAACCCCGATGATGATGATGATGATGCCTCAAATGGGGACTGGAGGCTCTTTTTGGGGGGCAGCAAGAAAAGAAGGCTCCAGGGAGACTTTAGAGCAGCCTTCCAGTACCTAAAGGGGGGCTACTGGAAAGATGGGGTGGGACACAAGGGCAGGTAGTGAGAGGACAAGGGGTGATGGCTTTAAACTGGCAGAGGGTAGGTTTAGATGGGATATGAGGAATAAATCTGTCACCGTGAGGGGGATGAGGCGCTGGCCCAGGTTGCCCAGCGCTGTGGGTGCCCCCCATCCCTGGCAGTGCTCAAGGCCAAGCTGGACGAGGTGACCCGGCCCACGGGAGGTGACCCTGCTCAGGGCAGGGGGGTCGAACTGGATGAGCTTGGAGGTCCCTTCCCACCCAAACCCGTGGGGGGGATCAGCCGGGCGGGGGTTACCCGCACCCCCCCGGGAGCATCCCTGCAGCATCCCGCGGTGGGATGGGGCCGGGGGTGGGGGTTTCCATCCTCCCCCTCCGCTGCCTCCATGCGCCCCGGGGGGGGATTCGGGGAGGGGGGGAGCCCCCGCAGCCCCTCGGAGCGGACCTATCGCCCCGGGCCCCGCCGCCGCCCGCCCCCGCCGCCCGTGATGCAGCCGGGCTCCTCCTCCCCCCGCTCCGCCGGCGCTGGAAGCTCCCCTTAGCCCGGTTGCCCTTATTTAATTTCGAGTGCGATTTTGCTATTTTTAGCAGCTGGATCCCCTCCAGTAAGGCTGAGAGCTCGCTCCTTTTTTTTTTTTTTTCCTCCCCCCTTCTCCCCTCTCCTTTCCTTTTTTTTTTTTTTTTTTTTTCCTCCCTTTCCTCGCTCCCTGCAAATGATTTTGACCCAGCTTCCTTCCTCCTGGAGTAATTTTTTTTTTTCACCTCTGCCTCTCTTTATTATTTATATAAATAAGAGGGGGGGCCTGGCTGAGCCGTGGATGCGTGTGTGAGTCGCAGCCTCTCTGCCTTCTCCTTTCAGATCCGCATTTGCGAGCAGCAGCAGCCGCCGGGAAAGGGGGGGGGGTGGTTAATTCTCTCCACAACACAGACACGCCGGGAGGAAAAAAAAAAAAAAAAAAAAAAAGAGAAAGAGGAGAAAAAAAAAAAAAAAAACAAAACCAACCCAACCACCACCCAAAAAAAGCCACCCCAAGCACCCAGCTCCGAGATCAAGCTGACTGTGAGTGCCGGCCTTGCTCTTTCCTTTCTGCTGCGGGGGGTGCGGGGAGGGTCGGGGGGGTGCGGGGAGGTGGGGGGGGGCACCCATGGCTCTGCTCCCCCCCCCCCGGCTCCTCCTTTCCCCGCATGCTCCGCACGATCGCTGCCGGTTCGCTGTGTGTTCGCAAGGACGCGTGTGTGCGTGCGGCGGGCTGGCTCTGCAATGCCTCGCGTTATTAGTCGTCTTATTAATTATCCTTATTAATAGGGGGATGCACCTGGCGGGGCTGCTCGGGTTGGGGGCGGGGGGGGGGGGGTCGCCGGTGCCGGTCGCTGGACTTTTCCTCCACTTGTTTGGTTTTGCGTGATGCAAAAACCCCGCACGGCCCGGGGGGGGGGGGGGGCCGCACGGCCCCGGGGTGCAGCCCCCACGCCGGCCACCGGCAGCGGGACCCCCCCCCCACGTCGTGCCCGGGCTCGCAGCGTGCGTGGGAGAGTGGGGGGGTCGGGACCATGCTTGGGGCCGGGACCGTGCAAGGTGCGTGGGATCAGGACCCGTGCGTGGGGCTGGGCCGGTGCAAGGTGCGTGGGGCCGGTGCAAGCGGCCAGGCCAAGCCGGGCTTAAGGATGGGGTGCGGGGGGAGGGGGGCACACAGGTCGGTGCAAAGTTGCAGTGCTGGGGCTCTGCAGCCCCCCCCTTCACACCGCCCACGCTGCTCCCCTCTGCGAGATCGTGGGGCCCCGCACCCCCCCCCCCAGCCCCGCAACCTGCATGGGGTGGGGGTAGGGGGGTGATGCCACTCAGGGCTGGCTCCCCCCGGGGTTTTATTATCCCCCGCAGGACAGGGGCTGCACAAAGCCCGTGATGGTGCCCTTCCTGCCTCTTTTCTTTCCCCCCACCTCCCTCCTTCCTTTCTTTTATCACTTCCTTTTATTATGCATGCCCAGGAAGGAAGGGGGGGGGACTTTCCTTAATAGCAGGCCTGGGGTGGGGGGGGGTGGGGGGGGGTGGGCTTCAAAGCAGCCCCGCGGAGGGTTTGTCCTGCTGAGGAGCCCACACATCCCTTCCCAGCCCTCGCACCCCTGCCCAACTGGCTCTTCAACTTCTGCTCCACTCTTTCTTCCCCCTCCTCCCTCTCCCGTCCTCCCTCTGCCAGGAGGTGCGGCCGGGAGCCTTCTCCAGCTGCAATCAGGCGAGATTTCCTGGGCGTGAAGAGATTTTTATATAGAATTTTTTTTTTTAATTATTTTTTTTTTAAAGATCTAAGCCACCGCCTGCCTATCTCCCTCCCTTCTCCTGGGTTGGTGTGTCTAATCTGGGAGGAGGTGGTAGGAGGGGGGGTTTCGGGGGTGGCAGCGGGTGGGGGAAGGCAGGAGCAGGCCCAGGGGCAGGGATGAGCATGGCTCCGAGGGGGTCAGGTCGCCTCTTTCGCAACCCGACTGTCGCTTGTGCAAGAGGTGGCTGCTGAGAACGGCCCAGCTCGTGTCACAGAGCAGGGAGAGCCCATGGGGCTGGGGGAGGAGAATTCGGCGGCTCATCCTCTGGAGGGATGGAGAGGGGAGGAGGTTTTCACCCCCCCTCCCCACCCCCATCGATCAAGGGGCAGATGTAGCCCCTCCACCTCCAAACCTTGCCGAGATTTCTCCCTCCCAGCCTCGGGGAGCCCGGCACCCCCCTGCCCTCCTCTCCCACCCATTCCTCCCTGCGTGGAAAGGCTTCTCCCTCAGCTGCTTCCTTTCCTCCATGGCAACACGGCTGCTCCCTCTCTCCTACGCGGCTTCGATGCACGCGAGCCAGGCCGGAGCTGCTTCCCGTAACGTGCCCGGCGCCGTCTCCCGACTTGCTGGAGCCAGGCGCTGCCAAACTGGGGAGCGCCATGCTAATCCGGGGCTGCTCCCGGGAAGAGGGATGTTGGCTGGGGAGGTGCTGGGCTGGGAGAGAGGAACATCCTCCATCTCCCACCCGAGCATCCCCCCATCTCCATCCTCCTCATCCTCCTTTGCCCGCGCGGGCCCCTCGGTCCTCTGGGGTGGTTTCGGCTCTGGAGCCCTCGGGGAGAGCTGGGAGACACGGAGGGATGGGTGGGATGCCCACGGCCTTTCCCCAGCACCCACAACTTCACGGCGGCAGGCTCTGGGGTCGTACCCGCTGCCATCCCTACAGCTGGGGGGTCCCCAGCCGCTGCGTGGGGTGCGGGCCCATCCCCAGCGGGGCGGCAGGGAGCGTGGCAGGGTGGGGGCCGGGCCGGACTGGGCCCATCTGTTTCCAGCTCCGGGAGAGGGTACGGCACGGCTCGCAGGCTGCGTTTCCTCTGACAAAGATGGACTTGAACAAAGACAAACCCGTCCCAGCCCCCGGTCAGCCGGCCGGCATTTTTCTTTCCAAAATCTAAACCATACTTTTTTTTTTTTTTCTAAGAGACTCCTTGAAGGGATGCTATGAGTAATATTTTCGGGGTGTTTACATGACAGCATGGTTTCTGTCTCTCAGAAAAAAAAAAAAAAAAAGAAAAGAATCCGAGGGTGGGTTTTGTTGTTGTTGTTTTGTACTCGTGAGTCACTTCCAGAGGGGAGCGGGAGCTGACGCGTGTTTTTTAAAAAAGCCTCGAAGCTCTGAGCGCGGCTCCTCGCACCGCATGTCTGGCCCGCGCCTGCTCCGATGAGGCTCAGCGTCCTCGGGGGGGGGCTCAGCATCCCGGCTGCCCCCTGCTTTCCCCGATAGCGCTGTTGCAGCTTCTCTAATGCAATCCAAATTGAAACCAGTTGCTCAAAATTGAGAGTTTTTCACCCTGTAGGCAGGGCACAACCTTGTACCTGCGGGAGAAGCTGGGCCGGGGGGCTGCCGCGCTCCAGAGACGCGGGTGGGACGCAGGGCAGGGGTGCAGGGACCGGCCCCGGGGGAGATGGTGCCATCCGTCGCAGAGCAACGCTGTGATTTTTTAGCCAAATCTCCCAGGCAGCTCCAAGCCCCGCGCTTACGGGCAGCGAGACCGGGACGCTGCTCTCGCCGCCCAGTTTCTGCTGGGAAGCGTCCCGTCGGCGCTCTGAGCGGGTGCCCCCTGGACACGGTCGCCCGAGCGAGGAGCAGAGCAGGCGCCCCACGTTTGGGGTCCCCCAAAGCGACGGCGATCCTGCTCCCTTCCAGCCTGAGCCCGTCCTCCCGGCTCCTGGGCTGGGAGCTGGCTGTGGAACCAGCCCCACGGCTCGGGAAGAGCAGGTTTTCCCTGCGCCCCTGGGGAAGCACGGAGGTTGGAGAAGGGAAGGTGAAGCCTTTTCCTCCATGGGTTTTCCCCACGAGGTCAGGGGTGCAGCATCCCAGCCTGGGTGCAGCGGTGCCGGGTGTCGAAGCGGGCGGTGGAGGGCCCACCCCGCCCCGGGACCCCCCTGGGGATGCCCGCAGGCCCCGATGCTGTGCCACCGCTTGTCCTGCTCCAACTTGCCGGTGCCGACGGCGTGTCTGGGATTTCAAGGGCTCCAGATTAAATCTGGAGCCGCTCTCCTCCTTTTGGGGAACAGGATGGGCTCTGCGGGAAGGGCCGGCCAAGCTGCCGCTCCTCAAATGCCTGCTGGGGGCCCTGGCAGCTGGCTCAGCGCCGGGGCGCTGGCAAATTCGGCAGAGTGTCTGTGCCGTGGGCTCGGGGCAGGATCCTGCCGGCAGCCACTGTGTTTTGCTCCCCAGCCGGCGATGGGGGGATGCAGGTCGCATCCCGGGGAGGGACGCGGCTGCGAACCCACCCTGGCGTGAGCGGCCGGAGCCTCGGCCAGCTGACACCGGAGCGGCAGCCCACACGTGGTGCTGGCCATGAGGGCCACGAGAGCCGGAGTCTGGCCCCTCCATCCCTGCGCAGTCCCCCCTCGCTGCAGCGGTGGGGCGCGGCCGTGCGAGGGGACGCGTGGCGGGGAGCGGCCCGGGCCGAAGGTCTGTTTGCAGGAGGGACGCGGGTGCAGCGGGGGTGGTTTTGCCGATACCGGGCTTTGCAGCAGCACTCGGCGTTCCTGGGGCGGAAAAGCCCTGCACGAACGGGCTCAGGTCCTTGTCACCTCCTGTCCGTGGTGATACACCCCCCCCAGCCACCTGCGTCCCTGCAGAGGGGCCAGGCGGTGGCTGGGGGTCCCAAGCATCCTTACCCAGGGGGAGCGGGCGGCAGGGGCACGGCCGGAGCCAAGCTGACCCCACGGGAGGCTCCGGTGGCTCCGCTCGTCCCTTGCAGCCCCGTGAGCCACTTCCCTGGCCCCCCAGCATCCCCCTGGCCCAGGATGAGGGCTGGAGTGGGCCATCACGGTGAGCTATCACTGACCGACCTTCCTCCCCTTCCCGCTCTTCCTCACCGCTGCTGGCAGGACGATGAGCGAATCCGGCACCAAATCCAGCCAGCCCCTGGCCTCCAAGGGGGAGAAGGACGTGTCGGAGAAGAGGGGCCGGGGGCGGCCCAGGAAGAAGCCACAGGTACGTGGGGTCCCCTGGGAGGAAGAGAAGGAGGGGGGGCACCCCACCGGGCAGAGAGAAACCCCCCCACTCACACCCCAGGCGGGGATGGGGATGGCCAGGGTGCAGCCCCTCCTGGGCGCTCACAGGCAGCAAATCCCTCCTGGGGGGGCTTCGCAGCCCCCGCCCCAGCCCCACGACCCCCCCAGAGCTGCTGCTCCCCAGGCTGCAGCTGAACCGGCCTCCGCAGCAGGGCTAATTAAAGCCCCATTAGCAAAAGCTGCTCAGAGGGATAAGATGCTGCCAGAGCTTTCACTGTGCCAACCGCCCCCCCAGATCCCCCCCCCCCGCGGGCAGGTGGGGTTTGTGCCCACCGTTCTCCCCCCGGAAAAGGCGATTTGCCGCTTCCCCAACGCCTGGCCAGGCGGCGGCACTGGCAGCGAGCCGGGGGCCGTGGCTGAGGATCCGGTGGCGACCATCGACCTAAACCGGGGATTAACGCCGGGGCGGGACGGGTCACGTACGCATCCGGCTGAAGGACGCGCAGGAGCCCGCGCATGGCGCCCGACGGCCGATCCCAGTGCAACCAGTGCTCCCAGTCCCACGCGCAAGAGCATCCTCACCCCGGTGGGGTCTGCTGGGGAGAACGGGGCTCCCAGCACGGAGCATCCCGGGTGCACTGCTGCACTGGGAGCCGCTCCAGGCACCCGTCCCTCCCCAGGGACCCCCAATCTGCAGGGACCCCCCCCTCTGCTTTCCCTCCAGCAGGAACCCAGCGAGGCCCCGACCCCCAAGAGACCCCGCGGACGGCCGAAGGGCAGTAAAAACAAGGCCACCCCCAAAGGCAGGGTAGGTGACGGGGGACGGGGGTCCGCTCCAGCCGAGCGGCCGCGCGCTGGTCCGTTTTGAGCTCAATTATAGGGAATTCCGGGCGGATCCCCTCCTGGGATGGGGCGGGGGGGGGGGGGTCTCGACTTGGGGGGAGCCAGGGACCGCGTGTGTCGGCGCGCAGCCACCCGACAGAAACCTGTTTGCAAAACACGCGACTCACATCCTGCGCCCGCCTCGTGAGTCACGGGGCCGGGGGGGGGGCCCGGCTGCGGCCACCCGCGTGCAGCGGCCCGGGAGATGCCACTGGGGTAATGAATTTGGCAGGCGTGGGTGGGAGGAAGGGGAACGCCGCCACCCCCGCCCCGGCAGCATCCCGGGGATGGGGGGACAGCCCCAGCCTGACCAAAATCTCTTGTTTTGGGATTTTTTTTTGTACTCAGAAAGCTGCAGTCACACCAGGGAGAAAACCTCGAGGCCGACCCAAAAAATCGGTGAGTGGGCTTTTCCCTTCTCCCCGCCGTCCTGGCAGGGTGCTGTGTCACGTCCCCACGTGCCACCGGGTGCTGGGACACACGGGCCACCCACGAGCATCCTCAGGGTGCGGCTGCTCTGCCCCGCGCTGGATTTTGCCCCCTTTTCCCATTTCAATTCCTTACGGAGGGCGCTGGTCCGCAAACCTGAGAGGGTCCCACCCTGGGGTCACGAGGGGCTGGTTTGGGGACCCGGGAGAGGATTTGGTGGGGCGGGACAAGCCCGTCCCACGCCGGCGGGGCCGCGTCAGGGACACGGTGTCCTGCCTTGGCAGCCGCCGGCGCGGTGGCTTTTTTATGAATGAAGCGGGAGGAAGCGGGGGCCAGCGCTGACTCAGGCTCACGCTCAGCCCTGACTCACCGCCGCGCGCGGGGCCGCGATGTCACGGCCGCGATGTCACGGCCACCCGTCCCGCACGCGGCGCCGGACGCAAGACACCCGCTCCTGCCACCACCAGCTCCCCACTGGTGACGACTGGGGACACGGCAGCGGCACTGGGGGCTCGCAGCGTGGGCAGACGCACGGTTCCCCCCTGCGAGCCCCCCCGGGGGGGGGTTCTCACCTGGGATTTAATCCGTAACCGTTAAACCCGGAGCAAGGGGTGGCCCCCAAATCCAGGAGTGCGCCGGTGCCTCAGTTTCCCTCTTTGCACAAGGGGTGCAATACCCAGTCGGCCCCTCACCCAGGGCCGGGGGGGGGGTGTCAGCAGCCCCTGGCACCCCCCCCCGACCACGCTCCCTTGCCTCACAGCAGCAGGATGAGGAGGAGGTGAACATTTCCCAGGAATCGTCCGAGGAGGAGCAGTGAAACCTCCCGAACCGGCGCTACCTCATCGCCCGACAGTCCGGCGGCCTCGGGGGGGCAGAGGGATGAGGAGAAACCCACCGCGCCCCCCTGGCTTTTTCCTCCTCCCTCCTCCGCTCCTTCCTCACCCTCGGACAACGGCAGCACTGGAAAACAGCCCGACCCCGGCGGCCCCCGCAGCCCCCCCGCCTCGGGGGGCACCCACCCCAGCTCCCCCCCACCCCCCATCTCCCCAGCGCTGGGTTTTGGGGTAGCCCCCCTCATAAAGGGGGTGGCTGGCACAGAGCTGGGGCTGGGACCCCCCCACACACACTTTTGCTGCGCCCCCCAATGCAGTGATCTCACCCCCCAGCACCATGCTTCACCCCGCGTCCTCTACGGGGAAGGCGGGGGCGGTCAGCGAAGGCGAGACCCCCAAACGCGTTAGACCTTCGCTCTGGCCTGCTGCAACCCCGGGCAACCCCCCTTGCGCCCCCCAGCCCTGGGTGACCGCACTGCGGTGGGAGCTCGGCTCCCAGGGATGCCGGGGCTCGGCACCCATCCCGGGGTGCCCGTCCCCGCGGGGCCGGCTCGGGGCAGCCCTTTTCCTCATCGGTTCTGATATATATATATATATTTTTTTTTTAAATTTTTTTTTTCCCCTCCTTTCATTCACAACTACCTCTGGATATTTAAGTTCCACTCTGAACTCACAGACGTGCTGCTGCTGCGCCGGCTGCCGGGGCGTCGTTGGCTCGGTGTTTCCTTTTGCGGGGTCTCGCTGGGAGCTGTGGGATATTTTTTTTTCTCTCTCCTCCTTTTTTTGGGGCTTTTTTTTTTTTTTTTTAAATCGTTATTCTAAGGTCTAGGTTGCTCTGCTGCTCCAAGGGATAGAGGCTGGCAGGGCGGTGGGGTGGGGGGACTGCAGGATGCTCCCCCGCCACACCGCCCAGGTTTGGGTTTTTTGGGTTTTTTTGTCTGGTTGGTTGGGTTTTTTTTGGTTCACTGTTAACGACCTTTTGGTTTCCTATTTGCAGTTACTTGAATAAAACATTTTATGGATGTTTGACGCCTCTGCCCTGGGCTCTGGCTGGGGTCCAGCCCCCGGCAGCGGGGTGGGGGCCGCTTTTCTCTGCGCAGGGACAGCCCACCCGGTTCCTTCTCCGCAGGGACATCCGCGCCGGTGCCATCGTCCGCAGGGACAGACGGGAGCTGCCGATGGAAACACAAAACAGGCAAAACCCCCCCACACCGCTGCTCCCCCTCCAAACCCCCGTCCTCGACACCTTTTATGACCGAAACGAATCGCGATGCCGCCGACGCGCGACGCTGAGCCTCCCCGAAATCGAGCCGCGGTCCGGCAGCGCTCGCGCTGCTGAAAATCCTCCCGGCCCGACGCGGGAGGCTCTGGGCCGGATGCAGAGACACACGTTTATTTGCTCCAGCACGCGTCGCGCCGCTCCTCCGTGGGCATCCCGCAAAACCTGCAGCCCGGCTGCTCCCCTGCCAGGGTGCCAGCCCCGGCCGTCCCGCTCAGTGCGTCGTAAGGTGCTGGCGGGGCGGTTCAAGCCAAAAAAAAAAAAAAAAGTGGCAAAAATGGGTGCTGAGGTGCGAGATAACCCGTTATCATCAGTGCTCACGGGGTGGGATCGTTCCCAGGCAGCGACTGCCGGCATCGCCGCGCTACGGCGGGCGCGTCCCAGCAGACGGCGAAGGCCGCAGCGCCGGTGCCCACGCCGTCGTCCCTCGCGTCCCGCGGGCAGGATCGGGTCCCAGCGCTGCGGGCGGCATCAGGCCTTCCAGTCACGGCGCGGGGGCCGATGGGGCGAGGGGTCCCTGAAACCGGGCACCACCTGGAACGGAGAGCGGGCCCTCAGCACGCCGGGCAGAATCGGGAGGGGACGGCGGGTACCCCCACCCCAGATCCCTGCCGGTGCCAAGGGTGGGGGGCAAAGCACCCCCAAACAGCGGCAGGGTGGGTGGAGGAGTCCCGGGCTCACGGGCAGCGGCTGCACAGCCCAACCCTCCCCAAAACCTTGGGATTGTACCCAAACCCTCGCCCGGCTCCCAGGGCCTGGTGCTCCCACACTCGCGCGGGCTTCCTAGCGCTAATTTTTCATGTGAAAAAAAAATAAAAATAAAAAAGAAAGACAGAAATAGCACTTCCCAGCAGCGCCGTGCACGGCTGGTGAGTGACCCACGCAGCCACCCCACCTGTACCTGACCCCGAAACTGGGATCCCGTCCCCGAAACTGGGATCCCGTCCCCGAAACGCGATGGCTGACCCACCCGGGCGTCCTCCGCCTCCACCAGCAGCTCCTGCTCGGACTCCTGCAGCTCCTCGGCCGGGTCGTAGCTGTACATGGGCAGCAGCCGGTGCCGCAGGCGGTCGAACCTGGCGGGGGGACGGCGGCTGATCGGCCATGGGTCCCCCCACGCCAAACCCCCCCAGCCTCCCCCACTCACCTTCGCTTCTTCTGGACGTACATCACCTGCAGGGAGAGAGCAGGGGGACGCGTGAGCGGGTGCGGGACTCGGGACAACGTTTCGGCCACCGCTCCCTCGCCCCTGCCCACCCCACTCACCGCAGCCAGGAGGGCGCCCAGGAGGGTGAGGAGGAGGAAGGGTCCCAGGATGTAGCCCACCAGCGAGTCGCCCACCGCGCCCGGGGCCGTGGGGGCCGTGGTGTTGCTCATGGCCCAGCGTCGGCTCCTCTCGGCATTGGGGACGCGGGTGGTCGGCCCCGCCGGACGGGACGTCTGCGGACCCGCAACCGCCCCGGTAACAACCCCGGTAATGGCCCACCACCCGGTAACAACCCCGGTAATGGCCCAGTAATAGCCCATCAACCCTGTAATAGCCCCAGTAACAGCCCACTACCAGGTAATAACGCTGCTAATTGCCCACCACCCCGGCAGTAACCCCAGTAATAACCCCGGTAATGGCCCACTACCGGGTGGTCACCCCGGTAACAGCCCACCACCCCGGTAACAGCCCACCACCCCGGTAACAGCCCACCACCCCACCAGTAACGCCGGTAACAGCCCACCACCCCGGCAACAGCCCACCACCCCACCAGTAACCCCAGTAACAGCCCACAACCCCACCACCAACCCCGGTAACAGCCCACCACCCCAGTAACAGCCCACCACCCCACCAGTAACCCCAGTAACAGCCCACCACCCCAGTAACAACCCCAGGACCCGCGGGGGGGCCGGGACCCGCACCCCCGCCAGAAGGATGCTCCCCGGGACAGGGGCCCAGCGCCCACTCGGGGCCGGCCGGCGTGGGAGGGGGAGATGTCACCCCGCACCCACCACCACCCCGCAGAGCCGGGGTCGCGATGGGGAGGTCCCACTCCGCCAGGAGGACCGGGGGGAGGGGGGGGGGGGACGGGACCGCACCAGGCTCTGCCTCTCCCAAGCCCCACGCGGGACACTCGACCCGCGTGGCCCCGCAGCCCCTCCGCGCCCCCTTCCTAATTCCAGCCGCTGCACCCCTCCCCTCCCCTCCGTGGCCCATTGCACCCCCCGCCCACCCCCACCCCCCCTTCCCGCATCCCCGCGGCTCCGCCCCGCCCCACCTGCGCGCGCCGCGCACCGCCCGCACCCGGAACACGCGCGGCGCGTGACGAGAGGGGCGGAGGAATGGGCGGGGCTTGGTGGGCGGGGCTTCGGGGGATGCGCGCGGCCGGAAGGGGGCAGCAGAGACCGGGCGGGGGGGGGGGAGGGAACGAGAACGGGGAAAACGGGGGGGGAAGGGGAAAAGGGAAAAGAAAAATTGGAAAAATGGAAAATAGGGGAAGGGAGGAATAAAAAAAATGGGAAAAAAGGAGAAAAGGGAGGGGAGGGGCTCGGGGGGGCAGAGGGAGAGGTGGAAGGGGGAGTGGAGGGGTGGGCGGGTACAGGGAAGGATGGGGGGAGGGCTGGGGGGACAGGGGGTGCGCACCTGGGGGCGTGGGGGGTGAGAGGATAGAGGGGTCGGGGTGTGGGCGGACAGATGGATGATGGATGGACAGACAGGCAGACGAACGGATGGGTGGAGGGACGGAGGGATGAATGGACGGATGGGCGGACAGACAGGCAGATGGACAGATGATGGATGGATGGACGGGTGATGGATGTACAGATGGGTGGATGGAGGGATGGGTTGATGGATGGATGGACAGCCAGACGGACGGGCGGAGGGATGGATGGCCGATGGATGGATGGAGGGATGGATGGACAGACAGACAGATGATGGACAGAGGGACAGATGGGTGAAGGGATGGCTGGATGGACAGATGGATGATGGATGGACAGACAGGCAGGTGGATGGACGGACGGATGCATGGGTGCACACCAGGGTGGGTAGGTGCCTCCTTGCACCATCAGTTGGGCTGATGGATGGACGGATGGATCCCCACAGAGGGATGGATGGACAGAAGGATGGAGGCGTAGGCACAGGGTGAGCCGACAGACCCGCAGCGGCCAGCGGAGGCCGGGGTCCTGGTGGGTGCAGGTCACCCATGGGTCCCCTCCCCATCCTGCGTCTGATCCCCCTGGGGCCGGACCCGCAGCGACCCCGGGAGCCCAGGCCGGGGCTCTCACAGCGCCGGCGGTGTCACCCATGGCAGAGCCCTGGGGCGGTGGCAGCATCCCAGCCCTGATCCCCATCCCTAATCCGCTTTGCCCGTGCGGGGACCAGATGGCCCCGCTAAGTGGGTCAGGCAGAAGCGAGGGGACACTGGGGAGCAAGGAGCCCCATTTTGCTTCCTGGTAGCAAAAAAAAAAAAAAAAAACTATCGAGTAAAATAAGGTGGAAGAGAGGAGCGTGGAGATGGTGGTGCTGGGGGGACACAGGCCCCAGCGCCCAGGCTGGTGGCGGGATGGAGCTCAGTGCCACCGCAGAGCGCTGAGAGCATCCTGCGCTGGTGGGATGCCAGCGGTGGGAAAAAGCAGCTCCTGCTCCGCAGCCCCTGGGATGAACCTGCCCAGGGAGAGGCCAACCAGACACACGTCAGGGTCCTCCTGCTCCTGCCCGCACCCCCTGCCCAGCCCACGTGGGGTCATTTTCACCTCCTGGTCCCGTGCCAGCCCAGGGATGGGGCTCAGTGACCGTGCTGATGGACCACGGCCACAGGGGACTCCGGGGACGCGGGAGTGGGCGCGGTGCGGAGTCTGGGACACGGAGTCCCACACATAGGGTGGGAAGGGGTCGATGTGGCTCATCCCCATGGTAGAGGGACCCCAGCAAAGGGCACCAGCTGTCCTGAGAGCACCTGATGCCTGCTGTCCCCGCTGTCCCCACTGTCCCGTTGTCCCTGGTGGTCCCACTGGCCCTGGCCTCCTGCTGTCCAGAGCATCCCCACTGACCCCACTGGTCCCATTATCCACGGTGATCCTCCCTGCCCCACCCACCCTTCCCAAACCAGCCACAGCCTCTGCCCCCAGTGTTCCCCACGTCCCCGCGTGCAGCCTGGGGAGCAGCATCTCCATCCCAGCACCCATCCCGCCACAGGAGCTTTGGCTTTGGCAGCACCAGGAGAGGCAGATCCTGGGGGCCAGCGCCTGGGGGTCTGGGGGGGCATCACCCCCCTGTGCAAGCAGCAGTGGCTCCCCTTGCAGCCCGTCCTCATCCCCTCCTTCAGTCCCAAAGGGGCAAGGATCCAGTTGGCACCACTGCAAAGGGGGAAATGCACAGCGGGGCTGGACCCCCCAAGCCCCCTGAGCCAGCCAAGGTGGTGGCAGCACATCAACACCACGTGCGCTTCCCGCTCCGCCACCATCCGCCGCTGCCCATCCTCTCCCAGCCTGGAGCTGCCGTGCTGCAGCTAAAAATAAATCCAGCAATTTCGAGGAAAGTTCCTTGGAGAGAGCGAGCGGGAGCGCACCACGTCCTGGAGGAGCACCAGACCCTGGGAGCAGCGTGGAGGGGTCTCCAAGCCCCCCGGCGTGGCCAGAGGCAGCCCTGGGCATTTGCAGCATCCCCAAATCCCAGGTGAACGTTTTATCCCCATCCACTGCTGCCCAGAGCACAGGGGAAAAGGGATTTGAGGCTGGGGCAGCTCCCAGAGGAAAATCTCCCCAGGGTAGGGGAAGGATGTGGGGGGGGCTGAGAGCAGCATCGCCACCAGACCTGGGGATGCGACACCTTCATGAGCAGGGCGGGAGGGGGGTCAGCCAGGGGGGCAAATTTTTGGCAGGCAACGAGAGCTGGACTAGTGACACGGGAGATTTCTGCTCCAAAACCGGCTATGAGAGACGCCAGCCCCCAGCAGATAATTGGGGACAGCTTTGCTGAGCCGCTAAGCTCCCGTTTAAGCAGCTAAGCGCGAGTGGCCGGATTTCCAGCCAGCACATCCCTCCGGCTGCTTACCCGGCCAGAAATACCAGGGCGAGGGGGGAAGCGCTGCTGCCCGCTCCCGCGGGGTACGGCTTGCTCTGGCTCTGCCTCGCCGCGCGCCCAGGGAGGCGTTAACTCCACCATCAGCTGATTCATCTCACCCTCGGCTCCGCGCCGCAGCGGCAAAGGCGAGGATGCTGCGCACGAGCCGGCGTGTTTTCCCCCGCTGCGATAACGCGGTGCGGGAGGAACCCGGTTGCATTCAGATCCCAGAGGGAATCGCCAAACCAGGACACGCGTGCTCCGCAGAGAGCTCCCACTCTGTATTTATAGCCTGGTGCTGGGATCCCGCTGGGATCCACCAGTGGGTCCCACCCAGCATTTTGCTTCACATCCCAAAAGGAGGAGGAACTCCCTCCCGGCTGGGCGAGGGCCAGACCAGGGCCCTGGGAGCCGGGTGAAGCTGGTTTACTCTTCCCCAGCCCCAAGGCAAATCTGCTGCACTGGGGCACCAGCAGATGCTAGTCCCCAAGCTGGGGAGCAACGGGGGTTTTTGGGGTAAGGAACGGCTCCATGGGGGCACATCGGGCACCCGTGGGGACGGGGAGCTGCCCCCGACACGCTGCTCTCCCCGGAGCCGGGCACGGCGTGGGGCGGAGGGATCGGGCAGCTCTTGCAGAGCACGTGGAGGCTGAGGAAGGTGCCGAGCGGCCCCATCCCACCAGCAGCGAGGACGGCGGGACCCGCCGAAGGCAGCCTGCCCGCTCCGCTGGCACGATCCCGCATCCCCTCGAACGGCCTCTGAGCAGCTCCCGCCGCTCACCTTTTCCCGGCAGGCAGGGAAGGCAGCAAAGCTCCAAAGGATTTGGGATTCCCTGAGCCTGGCCGTGGGTTTTGGAAAAGCGGCCAGATTGCTGTAGATGATTTCTGTGTGCGCACACAGCTGTGGAGCACAAACACAGCCGGCACTTGTAAGAACAGGGCCCAAAGTAGCTCATGTTATTTTTTCTTGACCAACGCTGGCATCTCCAAACACGCTTCTCACCCTCTCCAGCCGTGCCGTTCCTCGCGGCGTGCTGTGCCGAAGGCTGTCACCGCCGGCTCGCGGCGTGTGCCGGTGCTCGGTGCAGGCAGCACCCAGCCTCTCCCGCAGCAAGGGGCTGTTTCCACGTGAAGGTGAGGACTTTGTGAGATAAGCGTGAGCAGCTTCAAAATCAAGACCACTTCTGCTCCACGAGGCTCTTGGTCAGGACCAAAACCACCCGAAGGAGACTACACCGTGCCGTAAAATTCACCCCGCTTTTATCGCGGGGTGCCCTCCCCACTCAGAGGAGCCCATCTCATCATCAGGCCGTTGGTGACATCCTTCCAAATTTCCTTTTCCAAGACTGTGAATGTAGCAAGCCACTTCAGGGAGGGCTTTCTCCTCAGGTGACACTTTACCGGCCGGTCCCCAAATTCACGCCCGTGGGTAACAGCGCCAGGAAGAAGAGAGACCACGCAGCAAGCAGAGCCGTGTGCGAAATACTGGCGTGTTTATTGGTTGGCACTAGATTACAGCCTACACTCTCGTCAAACTTGCATCCACGAATTTAATTTTTTTTTCTTTTTTTTTTTTACTTTTTAAAAAAATCTTTTAAAGACAGTGATGACCTCCCCCTCGCGCACAACTCAGAAGAAACGCCTCGAGAAAGGAACCAGACCGCCAGCTGCCATCAGCGCAGCTCCACACCGTCCCAACGTCCGGCTCAACACACCCCCGAAGAGGGACGGGGGTTTTGCAACGATACCAGAGCTGCGCGCGGAGTGGAGAGCGAGCCCTCCGGTCCTTCTGGGAACACTATCGATGAAAAGATCAAAATTACGTAGGTATACGCGATACCCGCCGGCCAAGACGAAGCAGGGGCAAGAGAGCGCCTGCATCGTTCACCGGCTGCAGCCAAGGTCTGAGTCTCGCTGAAAACAAAACGTGTTTCCCACCGAATGCGTTTGACTTTGAACAAATGTGCCGTAAGTAAGAACGAGCCCAAGTCAGTAAGAAAAAGCATCAGCTGCAATGCTAGATTTCCAAAGTGCCCTGGCAGTCGTAAAGTGGTTTCGCAAACCATTTCAACTTAATATATCATAAAAAAACACCCACGTTAACTTCACCAGAAGATTAGAAACACACAGCACTGCAGTGAGGAACAGAAATCTGCAGCCAGAAAACCAAACAAAGACAGATTATGGGAATTACAAGTCCCAAACCACCTAGAATCCACAGAGAATGGAGTATTTCTCTTACAATTCATTGAAAATCACTGACCATCTCAGGCTTCTTTGAATTCTAATAAATTAGCACGTTTGTTCTCTACATCAGTTTTCCTCCTCCAAACTCATTTAAGAAAGCTGGGCAGCAGCAGCGGCCCAAGAACCTCCACTGAGACATCCCAGCCGCCACCACGACGTCACACGGGAGCAGGAAACCCCGGGAGATCGCTCACCACGCTCCGCCGCTGCCGTCGTCCATCCCAGGCCCGGACACTTGAGTGACTCTGAAAAGCATCTGCAAGGTTTAAAAATAAATTTTCCACAGGGAACGCTCATGCGGGCGCAGGTCGGTACCTGGGTCGGTATCAGAAGTCTTCTCCTTGGTCAGCTCAGACACGGACAGAAGAGAGAAAGCCCCGCAGCTCTGATCTTGGAGGTATCTCGGTTCGCTAAGGAACGGAAAAGCCTAAGGCAGGTACGCTCACAGCCACGGACACCCGGCTCGTGCCCCTCGCAGGGTGTCGTGCCCTGGTTATTTATCCCCCCGCCAGGCACGCGCTCCCATGGGGTCGGGGTCCTGCTCTCCCAGCTCGGGGGACGCTGCCAGGGAGGCTCGGGTACAGAGAGTTCACGAAAAGACTGAGCAGGAAACGCAAGGTGATCGTTCCAGATCTTCTGATTTAATAAATAGAAAACAGGATATACAGGAAGTTCAGCACACACTCTTGGACCTCCCAAGATTAGTTTGAGGCAATTCTAGAGCCAATTTCTCAAGTAAAACTCCAAAATTCTCACTTTCCCATTAAAAAAAAAAAAAAGGAAAAAATAAAAAGCTATCAACTAGCACCACAGAGATTTTATCAATCTCCTAAATACATCTGCAACCCAGTTACGTGTTTTCACCTCCCTCTCGTGCACGGACCTCATGACGTTACACCCAGACACCACACGTATCCACACACCGCCTTCCACCACTGAAGCCCAGTCCTCTCCAACCGTATTAAACTCACTCTAACGCCGAGAACAGTGAGGAACACATCTCTTGCGTGTACGGTACAGTGTCTGCCACCGAGACACGGCGAGAGCGCTCCAGACGCGAGGCCACCCGCAGCCCCAGGCGGTGGTGTAGCCACTAGATGATGCTAGCTTATTAAGGAGCAAGAGGAGAGCCAGGAGGGAAAAGGGAGGAATCCAAAAGCGGGAGCAGAGCCGCCGATGAATTAGACAAGGTCGTTGAGTATCTTGGTAAGAGAAGAGCTCTTCGCACCAACAAGCACCTGCAACAACTTCATTTCTTGGTGTGAGTCTGGCTGAAGAGACCGACAGATTTTGATAATCACCTGAGAATCGGCACAAATCATAACTTCTGCTCCAGGAAAGTTAAATAAATATTCAAACTTATCTTTCACAGAACTCCCAAATCCCACATTTCCTTTCACTGGATGCTCTGCATGGCACAAATATTGCATCTATCTGTCTGGAAAGCACAAATCGTATCCTTTTGGGACAAAACTGTTTCTGAGAAGGGACAAGAAAACCTGAAGTTGTTGTAACTGGGAGAGGCAAACATTTGCTTGTGCAGCTTCAAATCTTTTGCCCTTCTGGAGCAACCAGCTCGTTGCAAAATGGTGAACACATTTTCTGCACGGAAAAGCTGAGGCAGCGGCCCAAAGTCCAGGCTAGGTCTGGGAAGGGAACTGAGGATTCCTGACATTCCCTACCCACATTTTTAGCCGCTGAATAGCCACACTAGCAGATTCCAATCCCTTTTTATTTTTCAGTTTATAGTTTGCTTTAAGACACGTTCAAGATCCCGCTGACCTGAACTGCCTTCTCGCTCAGCAGAAACCTGGGAAGCACACATACAATTTGCCAAGTAAAAAAAGTGATGCGAATATTGAAATTGCAGTTCTAGCCCCCAGACCGGAGCTCTTACCTTCCTCCGCATCAGCGAGGCTGAAGGCCGTCACCAGAGAAGCAGCAGGTTGGTTGGGTGCAGCCCTGCACAGCCACCCGCTGTGGACGAGCTCTGAAGGACAACTCGGGTGAGGCTCTGTGCCTTCCCCACCAGCACCGCTCAGCGTTTCCACTAAGCTGGAACCAAACCAACCTAAGAAGGAACCATGGCCCCAGAAGGGAAGAACAAAACGAATCCCAAAGGATTTATTTTTAAAAGATGCAGAGAGCACATGCATTCACCTGCCCGTGCCACCTTCCTACGCCAAAGCAAGGCAACAGATGTCACCTGAGGATAAATCTCAGAGTTTCCTAGAGCGTAACACACACAGAACGTGGTTAAACCACAGCAGGTTTACTATCAGCGGCCACCCCCAGGTCTCTCCTGCACCTTCCCGTAATGAACAGGAGCAAGGGATGGGGGAAAAAATAGCAAGACCTTCACAAGCCAGATAGACTCTCCCCATCTGATCCATGCAGCAACTGTAAAAACCTCATGATGAAGCACCTCTCTGCTACAGCCCGTCTTTTTATCCCCGTCTATTCAGTTTTAATTACAGTTACTGGCTAACGGAGTTTATCAATACCACTCTACGACTTCAGCTCCGTTTAGCAGCACTAAGCACAAACGAATGAGCTGGCCATCAGCAGCTTCGAAATTATCTTTTTGCTACGGCTGATGCAACCGCCCCACACTCACTGAGCAGCCTCATTCCGACACCCTCTCTTCGACAGATTCACCTCAAGATATTTCAGCTGTAAAACCACTCAGAGGCCACACGCCTTGTTCCGAGAGCCCAAAATCACGAGCAAGTAATATTTACCCTACTCGTGGCACAGCAGTCGGTGAGGAAGACAGCTATCACGTCCTGGACCCTCCCAGCGGTCACCGCCTCAGTTCTAAAGAGTTTTTACATTTCAAACTTTAATGCATTTTCAATCTGAAAAAATGTCTCATTTGTAGCTTGCAAAGTAGCCACTGACTCGACGGAACGTTTCGCCAAACGATGCGCCTGGAGAGGCAAACGCCAAACTCCTGAGACACCGCGGTTCTGAGCGAGGGCTTGCTGAGCTCTGGCTGACCGTGAGAGCACGAAACGGCTCGGCCAGCGCTGGTCAAACGTAGAAACACTCTGTAAAAGATAAAGGAGGAACGAGCCTCCCCTGGCTTTGTAACAATAGCGAGTTTCTCTATTGCCAATAAACTATTGTCTAGAATTACACAATCCATCTTTGTGAAGCGACCAGCAGTACTTTAACAGCTCCGAATGCCAGATTTCAGAGAGAATGGCAAAAAAACCTGACAGCCTTATTTCACTCTTCTCTAGGCATCTCCCAGGAAAAGGCATCACCTCTTGACGATACGCGCTACTTTTAACTGAAAAAAGGTTCTTCCTTTTGAAACATGTCTTTGGAAAGCCTCAGCATGAGCAAAGTCAAATCTGAAACCCAAAACGCATCTTACAGTAACCACTTGAAGTGAAAGGTGCTGTATGTTTTCTACCAGACGCGATTTCTAAGCCGACGTTAAACCAACGCATCGAAATCCACATTATTGGAGAGAGACCTCCTAGAGCTCGACACATCCGACTTCAGCTCCGCTACGTTTAATTACACTGCGCGCTCTTCTGCAGAAGGACATCCGCCTGCCTCTTGAGTTTTTACGCATCATTTGAGATCATCGCAAAGGAATAGGACCTGACAAATCCCACCAGAAGAATCGAGCAGCAGCTGCTGCAGACACTGGTACCCCAGGGGTGTCTTCCCTTTTTTTTTTTTTTTCCCCTCCTGCTCCCCTCCTGGAGTCAACAAACACCACTCTACCTGCCACCCAGCATCGGCTTAAACCACCAGGCAACATCTTCCTGCCGCAGCAGTAATCCAAGCTGATCCGCCAAACGCTTCCAGTGACAGAGATCCAGGTTTTTACAAGTATTTTGAGGTTTAAAAGATGATCACGCTAAGCGGCAGCGCCTAAGTGCAGAATGCACTTCTCTCGTCCCATTAAGCTCTCAAACACGTTCAAAAATCCAGACGGCAGGACGCGACTCCACCATGTGAGAATTACTCATTTTGACACCACCAGAGGAAGTGAATCAACGCTGAAGAGCGGGAACCGCTCAGAGAACCTCCCTGCGCTGAGCAGCGGGTCTCCCTCTTCCTCTTACTTCATCGCTCATTTTGCCACCCTGAGGTGACACTTAGATGCATAGAGAAATCCAATACTCCAAAGTTTCAAGAACCTCCTCCTCCTCCTCACTGCAGGCAGACTTGCTTCTTGACGTATCAAGAGTGAGGTGTCCTTGTACGTACCACGAATACAGGTATGAGAAGCAGCAAGGGAAAATAATTTTATCAGTAAAATTACCTCTAAGAAGCTGCAGAGGACACGGGCGTTTTTTCACGTGACCCCCCGGGTTCAGAGGTGTGCCAAAAGGTAACGAACAGCAGCCCCACAGAGTGGAAGCCATCCTCAACACGCCTGGCATTTATCCCAGCCCTGACTTCAGAGAACCGAGACGAGCATCCGAAACCTGCAACTTGAGGGCGACCCAATGAATTAGCTGCGAACCTGCAGGACGTCTGAACGAAGCATCGTTATTACTGTTTTACTTACAAATACGCCAGTGCCCATTAAGGCGGAAGCTATGCTGAAAGCCCAACTAAGAACGTTATTCTTGAGCAGGAAGCTGAGGCACGTCGTAACGCTCATTTTAAGGGGTCAGGCTCGACATGACATCGTTTGAGGTAAGAATGCCACTACCTCCAGCACTAGCTCAATATAGCACCAGTTTTAGCAATGCTGGAAGTCTGAGTCTAAATCCTAAGGGGTTCTTTAGCAGTTAGTCACGACAGCAGCCCCAAGCAGTTTCATCAAGCAGGCACTAGTGTGTACCGCGGAACCCAGAGCGCGTGCCGTCCTTAAAACAACCCTTTCGTCACTAGTAAAGGTAGTTTGATTGTCGGTCCCAAACCAATTTAACATCATTTTGGATAAAACAGCTTAAACTGCTAGGGCACGCAGCTGTATCAGTTACGAGAGAAGAACCTCAGATGCTGAGGAAGGTGGAAGTCGGTGTGGTACAGGGAGAGATGCAGGCAGCACAGGACTAAGGCCGGTTTTGAAATTCGCATCTGTGGAATAAAGGCTATTTCCACCCCAGGAGCTATTTCCAGTTAAGGCGGCATAATATCAGCCACTGGATGTTACTGGGTTAACAGCATCAACTCATGCCACATTAAAACACTTTCTTGGCACAATTTATTTTTCTGACCCAAACAAATAAGCCATTAGCAAGTCATTAACAATGTTCTACCCTAAATTGTCAGTTTAACAGCCCTGTAAAAACATTTTTAGTTTAAAAAACAAAAAAGTGTGCATGCTGCTGACATTAAAACCGCAGTTACTCTTTCAGGAGTACCAGCTGTTTTCTTGCAAAGCATTTTTAACATACTAATCTGTACAGTAAAGAGAAAAAAAAACCTCAACTGAAGGCAGTAGATGGCTGTGTTAGGTGCCGCTCACGGCTCGGTAACAGCGGACTGTCTAAATTTCCTGTACACTTCCAGATACAATATTCCAGCCCTTTTGAGAGTTTGGTTCAGGCCAATCAGCACAGAGTAAGAAAGTGTTGTACATTCGTCTCTAAGTTGAAGCGAACTGAATTGGTGTAATTAGGCTCAATTCCAGATGCTCTGTTTCAAGCTACTTCGTGAATAATGCCTCTCAGCTTTTCCTTACGCGTGGTTTTTCATGTTAGCGATCACTGGCACTGCTTTTGGCCTTGCTACTCCGCACTGATGAAAGCAAGGAGAACAAGTAAAGGAACAGAACGGGATCTTAAAATGAACAGCTTCTTGCCAAACCAGCAAGGATACCATTCCCCCTTGTCCCAGGCTCCATGGATATTTCCGTCAGATTTTCATATTGTAAGTGCTTCTCGGGAAGAGAGAAAACTCTGGAACAGTGAGTATTTATTAGAATATTTTTTGTTAAATAAAGAGGAGGGGAAAAAAAGAAAAAAAAAAAAAAAAGAGTACTGGAGATTCCATTTCACATCTTGGCTATGTTCTGACAAAGGAGAAGTTACTGAATTCAGCAACTGCTTCTTGTCCCAAGCCAGGGATTAATTAATGCCCCTCCCAAAACTTGTACCTGTCCCACCCCACCCCCCAGTCCCAACCCTTCCCATTTTATTTCCCAACTAGACAACACTGTTGGCAAATCAAGACAGCATGAAACTTACATCAATAAAAACAACAACAACAACAAAAAAGAAATGTGAATGTGCCAACGCATCGGGGGAACTATCCTATTACACGGTGCACTTCTCCAACTCGCAGTTCTGCTGGGGAGTCGGCTGTACCTTTCACAGAGGGAGAGTTTAAACATTCTGAGCATGCTCCATGGTGCAACTGTAAGCGCTGCAGAATCACACGACAAGAGACCGAACACCTGAATTTTTCCCCCAGGACTTCCTTTCAGGGACACACACGGTTATTCCAACCAAGGGTTCGTGCAGTAACACTTGGTAAGTGCAATCCGACGCATCAGCACAAATCACGAGTATCCAGTTCAGCGCGGTGTAAGGCATGTGGACAAGAAGAGACATCAGCAGAACGCAGCAGGATCAGCAGAACAGCATTGGTGATCGACGCTCCAGTTTGTCAGACTTTGACCCCACTCTGAATCCCTGATTCCTCTCACAGACAATGAAATTCAGTTTCTACTGTAGCATTTCTGAGGCTATTTATTTTTGGCCAAGTGTTAAAAGACCAACTCCTTTTCGTTTCATTTTGATGGAAATGCAGGAACATTGGCAGAAGCTGTAGGAGAAGCAACGGAGCAGCAGAGATGTCTGCAGGTGATCAAAACTCTGCCCTCAACTTCCAAGTGTCACAGCACTAAATCGAGAGATACTGAATGGGGAGTAAACTGGCCCAGCCACTAGCACTGTCACAGAATGCGTCTTTTTTTTTTTTTAAAAAAAAAAAAAACCAGAACAAAAGGCAAACAGATTAATTATGAACCCTTCTTTTCAGAAGCAGACCAGGATTAAAAAAAATTCCCGCAAAATTAAAATGTTAGATACTCCATCTAAAAAAAGTTTATACATACGCGCTGAAAGTGACCACCACACAGGTCTGAACAGCACCTTACAGTACAGACTAAGACTTAAAGAGCTGATCTCACATTTGAAGTCTTTAATTAAAAAAAAAAAAAAAAAAAAAAAGTGGCTATGGCTGGGATGACACAACGGGACACTTCAGAACACAAGGCAGAGGCGAAACTGGCAGCCTCGCTCGCCAGGCGATGGAAGCGGTGTAACGGGAAAGGGGCACTTCATGCACAAAATGTATTTTACAAAATACATATCCAAAAAAAGCAAAAAAAAGCCAACAAAAAAAAAAACTCCCACCTTGCACTAAATTGCAGCACTCAACACTTGCTCTGCCACGGGCTGCTGCCCATGCCTTGTTTGATAGAGGAGGCATGTGAAAAAGGGGAGGGGGGAGGGAAATCCACATTTCAGTCTGGTTTTCAGAATTTCTCTCACGGGGACGTCTTCAGTCATCTGATGTCAGACACGGAGCTCTCAGAGTACGTCGTGGTCATGACAGGAGTGCCATTGTTTGCCAAACAACCTTGCCTCAAGGTTTCAAAATACGAGGCCTGCACTGGTTTATGATACTGCAGAACTTTTATGGCATCTTCTATCTTAAACCATTCCCTTTTCCTTCCTGTGGGTAGAAAGAAAAAAATCAGTAGATACCATAAAACAGTGTTATCCTTTCTGTGTTTAAACATTACTGTTGATTAGCTTTCAATCATTATCACGTGCAGTAATGTTGCAAGAATAATTTCCCCACGCAGCAAAGCGTCAGTCCAAAAGACACTGGGAAATCTCCGCATTCTCCGATCTCCAGGGCTACTTGCTCCAAACGCCACACTGATGGCTCCTCTGTCCTCACGACAGGTATCTGTTTAGGGCAATATATTCACTGTCCAAACTAGTCCCGCCTTTTTCGAATTAAAAAAAAAAAAATAAAATTGGCTATTTCTGCAATTTTTAGTCAAATCAGATACTCATTTTAAGACAATCCACAATGACACACACCAACCACCACCCAATTTCTACCCATTTGCAACTGAACTTCAGTTTTTGGTGGACAGCACACATTTCTTACTCTTTCTACAATAACTCTTCCATACACAGCCTGATGAAAGTCAAGTTACAGGTGCCCCAGTGCTACTGACAAACCTCATGCAGAACAACAGTTTCATTTTCATTTAGGAATCCGATTTAAACACAAAGATTTCAAAAGGTAATGGGGAACCCACACTGCCTAGATATTTTCCTCTCGTCTTAGAAAGGACAGCTCTTCATGCTCTTCGCTTAGTACCCTAAAGCACAAGAATTAAAGACAAAAATTGCTGTAGAGGCAGCTGTACAGCTGAATTAAGTTATCTTGGGCCACGGAGGTTACAAAAGCATCAATCTGACCACAATTTTTTTCCCAAGCAATCAAAGGACACATCACTGCAGCTTTTCTCGGCCACTCACAAGGATTCCAGCTCCCAGAGGGACGCTAAGCTGACGTATTTTGCCAGTTAACGATAGCGAGCACAAAGAGCTTACCGATATTGACAGAGTCCTCCCAGTCTTCCAACACTTCTGTGACAATAAGTACGTAAACATACGTCCTGTGTTTCCTGTCCCGATTCTAGAAGGCAAAAGGAACAGAATAACAACCAAGCTACCAAAGGAGAAAAGCCAGGTGGGCACGTGGCCGCTACAAGTTGCAAGCCACCTCCCTACGATGCTGCGCTACCTTCTCTGCAGTTCCTTTCACATTGTAGCTCTTTCTTAACCACTAAAAAGTTGTTGCGTTTTAAATGAGAGGACTGGAAGTATTAACAGGGATTGCAGCCAAGAAGCCTAGCTCCTAATCTATAAGGTGGATGGATATGCTTATAAATCAGTTTCTCCGCTGGAAAAAAAAAAAGACAAAGGAAAGATTTTTATCTATTTCACACAACTCAAATAGTTAGTGAAAAAACCACTGCAAAAAGAGCTGCGCCCCGCTGACTATGCATTTCAGCAGTACTCATCAGCTGTTACCAGCACCCACACTTCATCAGGCTGCAGAGGCCAGTTTGGCAACGGGTGATCGCAGGTGCTAAAGAACAAAGGAGAGCCACTGCTCCTCAGCTGGGGGGTGGCCTCTTGCGGCAGCAAGAAAGGTGTGAAGGCACTGGGAATATTCACTGTCACGCTGGCTAACGACTAACTGAGCGACTTCAACAGAAGTGGAAATTGCTGATGATCAATAACACCGAAAAGGTCAGCATACATCTTTATTTAAAGAGAAAGCTTTAAGCTTTCTTTCAAACAAGCAATCTAGTTTACTTCACAAACTGGGAAGTGATTTTTAGTCCAAGACAATTTTTGGCATCAAAATTTCACAGCCTGAACGTCTGAAACTTACCTCAAAAATTCCCACTAATCTTCCTAACGTCCCTTTCACTCCAGCCTGTAAAAAGTTCAAAGAGAAAAAAAAAAAAACCACACTTTAACAACAGGTCAGTACCTATTTCCTTACTTGTTGTGCAGGAACAGTTCATTTAGAACAGGAAGCCAATGCTGTAAAGTTCTGTAATCTGAAACAACATGGTCAAAGAAAAATGACACAAATGTATCACAAGTTCTAATCATGTATGCATTCCCAGGAATTTTTTTCTTCTAATCTGGAGGGGAGAAAAAGAAACCACTTATCTGATGAGTCACTAATTGCACACCAATACACCCGGAATTACCAGAATCTCCTCTAAAGGTTATTACAGTCTGAGCACGGATAAACTCTGCTTTGGGGTTCAGCAGTTTTACCTCTTTAAAAGTGTAGTTTATGAAAATAACTTTAAGTATGTGTAAGACATCCATTTACACCATCAAAGCAACATGACAGCTACCAGGTATTTCAGGGATTTGAAGCAAGCTGATATAAACAGAAAATGCTTTCAATCTTGTGACGTGGCCTCCACAACAGGAACAAGACTATTTCCGATACAACACAAATGCAGATAGGCAGTGAAAGGCGGCTTGTGAATCAAGCGCAAACACAAATCAAGAGAAGATCTAAGCACCAGTTTTGTCTTCTGTTCGAACGCAACTGAGGATCTACCCACTCCATCTGATTTGCTGTCACTCTTCATACACCCGCTCACCGCTGTGGCTCAGTCACCGTTTCAAAGGGCTGCTTCTCGCCTCTGCTCTCCGGGGCTTGCCTCACGCACGAACGCAAAATGCCATCGCACTCCCCTGCCCTAGACCTCCCCCTTCCCCCCCCCCCCAATAATTTACATTTCCTGCTTTTTAGGACTGTAAATGGTTGGAACTCAAGTGCTACAGACAAGATGGGATTTTGCTCCGTGACTTGATTAGTCTGAAACGCCGCACACAACCTGGCATACAACCCAGCTGCGTCTGGAAGGTAAATTCGGGTGCCGTCTCTGGCAGCTGGAACACATCCTAAACAGTTCAGGAAAATATGTCTCTGCTTTTGCAGCCAAGATACATAGATCTGATTATGTCTGGCTTTCCCTGCCCTTCCCTCTCCTTTTTTTTTTAAAGCTGTTTGGGTGAGGGCAACTAAATGTTTAATGATAAGACAAATTCTCTGTCCTGATGCGGTGGGCTGACCCGGGCTGATGCCAGGTGCCCGCCAAAGCCGCTCTATCACTCTGCCTACTAAGGGGGACAGGGGAGAGAAAATACGATGAAAGCTGCGCAGGTCAAGATTAGGACAGGGCGAGATCATTCAGCAGTTACAGTCACAGGTACAACAGATTCAGCTTGGGGAAAGTTAATTTAATTTATTACCAATCAAATCAGAGCAGGATAATGAGAAATAAAACTTAAATCTTAGAACACCTTCCCCCTACACCTCCCCTCTTACCAGGCTTAACTTTACTCCCGAATTAACTACCTCCTCCCCACCAGTGGCTCAGGGGACAGAGAATGAGGGCTGTGGCCAGTTCATCACACGTTGTTTCTGCTGCTCCTTCCTCCTCAGGGAGAGGACTTATCACACTCTTCTCCTGCTCCAGCATGGGGTCCCTCCCACGGGAGATAGCCCTCCATGAACTTCTCCAACACAAGTCCTTCCCACGGGCTGCAGTTCTTCATGAACTGCTCCAGCGTGATCCTCCACAGGGTCACAAGTCCTACCTTCACGGGTAAATCTCCTCCAGTGTGGGCTCCTCTCTCCACGGGGCCACAGGTCCTGCCTGGAGCCTGCTCCAGCACGGGCTTCCCATGGGGTCACAGCCTCCTTCGGGCTCATCCGCCTGCTCCGGGGTGGGGTCTCCATGGGCTACAGGTGGATCTCTGCTCTTTCATGGACCTCCACAGGCTGCAGGGGGACAGCCTGCCTCATCATGGGAATCTCTGCTCCAGCACCTGGAGCACCTCCTCCCCTCTTTCTTCACTGGCCTTCATGTCTGCAGGGTTGTTCCTCTCACATATTCTCACTCCTCTCTCTGGTTGCAATTGCTGTTCCACAGCAATTTTTTTTTTTCCCCCCCTTGTTAAATACATTGTCACAGAGGTGTCACCACCATTGCGGATGAGCTCAGCCCTTGCCAGTGGTGGGTCCATCTTGGAGCTGGCCGGCACTGGCTCTGTTGGACATGGGGGAAGCTTCTAGCAGCTCCTCACAGAAGCCACCTCTGTAGCCCCCCCTGCTACCAAACCCTTGCCATGCAAACCCAATACACTCGAGCACCTGAGATACACCATCTTCCACTTGTTCAGCTACTAACCAGTTGGTGTAATCATACGCTTTTAGAAAGGAAGAGCTTTTATTAATCACAAGGTTTTACAGGTTAAGTTCCCAGCCTACTGAACGAACACGCACAGACAGTAAACAACACAACCAGAGCACACCTCACTGTCGCTTTTAACGATAGCTGATGGTAGAAACGCCCCAAGAGAAAAGGATTTGTAGCTCCTCCTACTAAAAGCCCTCACAGAAATCTATAATTCTTTCTGTAACACGCTCCCTGACCTCTGCTTCTAGGAAGGAGCTTTTCAACTGAATCTTTTATGTTGTTTTTGGATGCAAAATTTATTGTCTCATCAGTATTTCTGCCGTTCTGCTCATCCCATAGGTGGACCACTGACTATTAACCACAAAGCTATTTCTGGAGTCAAACAGCAATTCCATGAAGGTCAACGTACGCGTGTATGCACACACCAGCATGGCTAGGACAGATAACTGGTTTTGACCTTTGCAGATGAGTGATTTTACCTCATCTGCAAAACTGCTGCTGCTAACCTGGACTAATCTCCCTCAAGAATAAACTGGAAGGCAAATATTTCAAATGAATTTCATTTAAAGAACTCCTTCAGCAACCTCAAACAGTAGGCTTTTTTTTGTTGTTGTTGTTAAGATAAGCAACAAATAACACAGAGAGGAACACAAGGTTTCCATTTAACAACACACATGCATAAATACATTAAAAGGTGAAGTGTAACAAAATATTTCAGATAAGTAACTGTCTTGAGCCAATTTTCTTCTCTTCTTCCTGGAGAAGGCTACTGAATTTCTGCTCTCCTTACCTGCAGAGGCAGTGAATCAAAAGCCAGAGATGCTGTTGTGACGGTTAGCGAACTCTCAAGTCCGACTAGAAACAAATTTATCTCCAGGCAACTAGCCAGCCTGGAAACTAAGCACGAATACTGCACAACCAGCCTCCCAAGCAGTTCATCCCCAGCTCTAAAACAGGCAGGTGAGGAGCCCTTCCTTCTGTTCTGGTTAAACAGAGAGGCGACAGAAATAACGCTCTGCCTGCAAACCAAGATCATCCCTCTCCATTCTGCCTGGTCTTGTTCATGCAAAAAAAAGGCACAAAAAGCGATGCCCAGACAAACATGCGCTGCAAGAAAATCATGTTGAATTATCATTAGACAACTCAAAGTAGTATTAAGGTTTTCAAGTATGAGCTTGTCACACGTAGTGGTAAATGGTGACATAAATTAATCGTTTGATTCAAACAAATACTGGGCTGATTTTATCAAGAGAGCCCTTACTAAAGACTGCAAAGCACATCAACTGTTACATCCCAGAGAACAATGCTGCTCTCATCCTATTTTACTGGTACAGTGTATTTTAAAGACAACACGTAGGACATCTAACACAAACAGATTGGATTGTTATACACCTCTTTTTGATAAAGCACTCGATTCACACACAAATAGGAAAGCCAGTCTTGTACAATCACATATTCTGTTAAATGGAACAAACAAACATGGAAGTGGAATTCACAGACTCACACAAGTTTCTAATATAAAAGTTGTCCAAGACAGTTGAGAAAACTATCTATAGGTGTTATCACTATCAAAGCAAGTCAGATAACGAGCAAAAAAAATTGTCAGGCTCCTCTGTGGGCAAGCTCCATATCTCTTGCTTTCCTATGGGCCAGCCTCTCAGCCCCTTCCCAACTCATCTTCACTGCAGGACAACAAGCATTTTCTTGGAAAGTTAAAAGCATAGTCACAGGCTCATCCAAGATTGAAGCTGGATTTAAATCTTAATTTGCACCAGATGACTCAGGAATTTTCTCCTCGGTAGTAAACGGGCTGAGAATCCTCCGCCCTCGTGGGCCACAACAGTAAGTGTCTGGCAGAGGCAGCAAAATTTATCTGGGTACATGTTCTCCCACCACGCATTAGAAGTGCTGCACACAGAGCCCATGCTGCAATCCTCAAAATACACACGTGTCCTAGGAGGAGACTACTGAACCTATCAAGAAGGGGTAGGAGAGCACCAGCAGCAACCGTTCCAGCTGCAGGTGTGAAAATAAAGCAAATCAATCCAACGACAGTATTCCCCAGGGAGAGGCACGTTCAGGTACAGAAGAGGACAGACAGAGCTTGCAAAATGAGCTGCTTTTTCACTGCTCCGCAGACCCAAATCATTTCCAACGTCCAAGGCAGTCCTCACCAGAGGAAAAAGACAGATCTGGCATGAGCGCACCGATGTCACAGCAACAGCCAGCTGCCCCAAAACAGCACGCGACTTCAAACCGCTGCCGCGCACCCAGAGGGGTGGGCTGGGCGCTCAGGACGAGGAGCAAGAATCTGGAGGAAATGAAGCTTTACTAGTTCTGCTGCTCATGGAACAACTTGTTTTAATGAAGAAAAATTACTGAAGACATCCAAGAACAGCAGGTTCAGGTTTCAAAGCTGAAAATAAGTTTGGGTCAGATGCAAAAAGCAGCCTGCAGCAACACCATCTGTTCCTAGGGACAGCTTTTATTTCCTTCCATCTGAGCTAAGGAAAATGTGGGTTGGAATTTCAGCTATTTTACTTTGCTCTATTAGGCTCAAAGCCTGCATCTACTACAGATTACTGCTGGGCAAGAGGACTGTGGTGAAACACCCAATCTTTGCTCTAATATCTGCAGTACTGAAGCTAGTAAATCACACCCATGAAGACTGCTAGCTTGGACAAGTTCTAAAGACACCAATTACAGACCTGCTAGGCAAATTTTCTTGCTGTCTCTACTGCCTTGCAGAGAAAGTTATACTTATTCATCTAATTCTTTACTGCATTAAAACTGATAGTGCTTACATTTGTGAAACAGACACGAAATACTATGACGGAGCAAAGAACTTGAAGATGCTGCACTCATTTTAATGAGGTTTGAGTATACAGGGTACCAGAGAGTAGCGAACTTGGCCACTATTTGCCCTGGGTATTACTAAATCTAGGAAGAGTTCAACACCATCATCTCAGTCATTTTTCCTTGCAATATTTGTTTGTTTCTTTGTTTTGTTTTGTTTTTAAAAAAAGAGGTCTTCCTATTTTAGCATTGAAAGATATCAATATTCATATTCTAAATCAGTAACAAGATACATGAAACAGAAAAGATTATTCATAAATCATGTTTGAGGGGAAAAAGAAAAAAAAAAAAAAAAAGGAAAAGAGGCCGAGCAACCAGATCAAAGTACTATCACGATAGACCATTTTTTATACTGGCATCAACTGCCTGTTTGATCACAGATCAAGCATAACTTATCTGGCTTTTGATTTCCATGACGAAAGCACAACTAACACTCCCGAAATTTTACAGAACTTGACATTTACTAAGTATTTAAAGGTCAGAATGTGAAAGATGCTATAAGTGCAAAATGAAATGCCTTCGGGTTTAACAGACGAGTGTGGAGGCTTTTTTCAAAGTCACTCTATAATAAGTTTAATTTAAGGCATCTATTTCTAAAACACGTTCTTCACCAGGTGCTCACACCCATAAAAAAACCCCTTATTCCTAACACAAAATTAATTTTGAGGAGAGAACGCAACAGCAAAAAAAAAAATCCAAGAGTGAAGAAGCAAAAAATATACTACACTGGCACTAACGACTGTTTTAAAAGTGCAGATCATTTTTCTAGAAGGTGAACCTTAGAACGTACCTGGAGTTTACAGCTGTGGAAGACAGACTACATCATTTTAAACAATCTGTCAGAAATAAGTGGTTTTATTCTGAAAAGGCTGCTCTCGTTCAGAGCTAGCATGCCACTCTGCCTAAAAACAACGCCCAAGAACTCAAGTCACTTCCAATTTTATGCAGACAACAGTATGCGTGACAAGTGTTGGTACCTGTCTGCTTTAATACTTCTGCTGGTAGAGATTAATATAGATAAGGACTAATGCAAACTAGGACAAGGACTTTAACTCAAACTGGGACAGAGGCAGCACAGGTTTCACTCAGAATCAGCATTTCCTTTTCAGAACAGTGTTCTCGAATTCTGAAAACCAGAAAGAAGGAAAAGTCAGATTTCTTTGTAAGACAGTTATTTCAGCAATCATACGGATAAATTCAAACACATTCGTGGTGAAATTAAAACAGCGAATGCAGAAGTCAAAAATCTTAGTTTAGGGAAGCACATTTTTAAAAGCAAATGCATACCATGCAAGAAAAGAATGAACTGAGAAAACCAGCCTATTGTAATCTTCAAAGACCACAAGCAGCTGAAAGGGTAATGAGTCCTTCCAGCTCTTCCAACTGTCTCTTATTAAAACAAAAAAGGCACGCCAAAATCAGTGAAAGAAAGTCCACAAATGTCTTCTGTAACTTTGACCAGCAAACGAACCACCTTCTTTTAGGATAAAAATTCCTTTTGTGTTCATTGACACGGAGGAAACTGGATTTTCCCTCTCCCAACAGACTCTACCTGCTCAGCTATCCTCTGCTTTCCCTGCAAGTGACAGACATGCCTGATCCAGGAGAGGAGCAAAGACATCAAACCTACTCAGAGATCAACGTCAGCTACAACCCACCTGAAAAAGCCTAGATTCACGAGAAGGGGTGAACAAGGGTTACCAGCTAGCACGCACACCACTCACCCAGCAGCCTCCTATAACACCTCCTCTGCCAAATCAACAGCACAAGCTGGGAAACTGGGTGCACAGGAGTCCTTCACAGCGTTACAGCTGTAATATAACAAACACTCTCCTCCCGCACGCACGTTCCCCAGCAACATTTTATAGCAAACAGCCCGCTGAGCTCAAGACAGTTGATGTACATTTCAATTTTGTGCGCAGACCGTAAGCAGCCTACTGGAACACAAACCTATCTGAGGAAGGCCTTGCACACCTAAAAGCTCGCCTGCGTTTTCCGCCCGTGTTAGCCAGCCCCATCATTAGCTGCAGAAGCACTCAAGTAATTTTATACACAAGGCAGGCTGCTCTTCTGCAGATGGCTTTCAGGAAAGCCTTTATCGTAACAGCATCTGATAGCTCCATTTCAGATTCCCACCAAACGCTCCTGGGTGTTGCGGAGGTTAGCCGTTGCGGTAATCCTGCCGCTTTTGGAGCTCTTGATGTTTACTGTTTGCTGAGCGGCATTCAAGCAGATAGGTGCTTCGCTGGGAATGACTCAACCCTGCCAGGCTGCCACAGTTTGAATTACATTCTCATTCGGGCACCGGTCCACGTGAGCGAGGGAACACCAGCTGAGCGAGAGGGGATTATCTCAGCCAGCCCAAACCAGTTCCTTCACTGCAGACTGAGCCCATGCCAAGGCTTCCTTTCAGCCACCGAGCTGTCATGGAAAGAGAGCGACTCTTCCAATGCGCTGCGCTGCCCGAGGAAGGGAGGGTCGATACAGATTTATTTTAAGGATTTGAAAGGCGAAGCCATGCATCTCCTGAATGAACCTTTGACTTCTGTATCAAGTAACTTAATTATTAATAACGATTGGGTTGTAAAGCAGGAGTTTGCAGCCAAAAGTATTTCTATTGTTCTGGTTAAACTCACGTTGGCTTTTAATGTGTTTGAAAGATTGTCGAGTTATTAAAAAAGCAGGAGCTGTATTACAAGCTGGAAACAAAATTTGCAAGCAGCAATCCCCCGTACCAGGGGGACCTAAAGACATTAAAAAAAAAAACCCGAAACAAAACAACTTTGACTGTATAATCTTTTGTATCTTTCTGATAAGCTGCTAGACTGCAAAAACATCCAAAGAGAAACACACAACTCGGGAACTGCCACGTGAGATTAATCCAGAGGCCCAAATAGCCAGCATTTTGTCAGACAGCAGCAGGTACTTCCAAACACTTCAGAGAAAAACCTTCATATGCCAGCCAACTAAATAAACTACTGGAGAAGCTTCCTCCCAAGTCTGATCAATTAGTTCTTGATTTCTGTTCCGCAGCACAAAGATTTATAACCCTCTTGCAAGCATTTTTAATCCTGCCTTATATAACTGTGAACCTACTTGGTCATCCATATATAATCATTTAATGGTTTCTCAGTCCAAGCATCTCTCCAATTCATTAATATTCAGAAGTGAGTTTTAAAGACATGTTTTACATACGATGTGCTCAGTTGCCATTTGTGGGCTTTAAATTCCTTATGAAGAACAAAATTGTTCTTCCAGCTTTAAGAGAAAAATATGCCTTCTCCATACAGATCATCAATCGCTTTGACCTGCTATGCGATGCCCTTTCTGAAACGGCCTCGAGTAAAAAGCTAAAAAACATGAACACATTAGGAATTGTTGCTTATAACTCTTGCGATCAATTTCTCTTATTCACATAAAGCTCAAAATCAGTATTAGACCAAAAGATACCGAGGTCCCTATATTTGGAGCCTCTTCAGTGGCTCAGAGAGTCTTATTTCCGCCTTCTACCCAAGTACTAGATAGCTCCACAAAAGCACACCTGTTTTTTTTAATTTCTCTTAAGAACTGTTCATCATACAGAGGAAACAAAATGGAGAATATCATCATACGTACTGAAACGACTACAGCTTAATTTTATCTATTTTAAGTTAAAGGTACCAGATGAGGAAAAGTTTACTCCAATCGAGCGCCTTAATTACATTCCTAAGCTATCTTTATTTAGGACTCCGGTTTCCCTCCCTTCACGTATCACCAGTGACTCCGTATTCCTCTTCACCTCAAGGAAAACAAGCCAGAGTGATAAAAACAAATTCCCAGAGCCTTGGCCTAGAATCAGCAGCGAAGCTCCAGGAGCTCCCGTTCTCGTCAAACACTCACCTCTTCACAGACTTCTCGCACAGCGGCCACGTTGGGCTCCTCCTCGGGCTCCATGCCACCCCCAGGGACAATCCATCGATCAGGATGACGACTACTGCTAACCAGCAGCACCTGCAGAGAGTAGAGCGCAGCTGATGTATAAACAGAAGGCAACAGTCCTTTGCAGAGCCCAGCCGAAGAGAAGTTGTCTTCACATCTCACATATCTCCACACACAATCAATTTAAGGTGAGTCCTTGAAAATACTCCACTTTTTCCAAGACAATTTCCTTAGCCTCCTTTAGGCGGCTGCACAAACTGCATTATCAGTGACACCAAGGCACGCCAACACTCCAAATTATTTCAACCATTACCTTCTCACCGCTCCAACACGTCGCAGAATAAATTACGCCTCTGCATACCAAAGCAACTATTTGCTACTTGATACAGCATCACAATACTTACACTGTAAGAATCCACCGCTGTACCCAAAGTCACTACAGAGTCTTGACAGCTTAGGATACGCACCGTGCAACAGCGCAGGACGGCAGAGAAGCCGCTCAGCGCCTTCACCCTTAGCAGAAGTAGCTTGATTTAACTTTACTGGTACCTTTGGCATTGTCTGCCTCTGCAGTTACATGAATGACATACAGAAGTCAAGTAACTGTGCACTAAAATATTTACAGGCAACTGTTTTAACAAGGACTTCCAACTTCCCTGCCTGCCTCTTCTTTTGCAGCAGGTACCAAAGAGTTCAGCTCCGGAGCCAGCACTTGGTTACTTTTGGTTTAGACAAGGTTGTTCAGTGAGATATATGCAAACATAAACCTAAACTAAAGCACTTAAAAACCCCATGAAAGATTGCATAGGCAGCCAGACTCTCAATCAGGAAAGTGACTCAAACATGTTCATCTATTTTCAGAGGAGTAATTTTTCATAAGCATGCTTTGTGGCAGTTTTTCTTGGAACATGTTTTATTCCAGGGTAATTCTGCTCTGCACAAGTTCAGGTTTTGTTTTGCCATCTTCCAGAAACACAAAAAGCTAACTAACAATCTCAACTGCCTAAAAATTTTCCCAGAGAATATCGAGACGCTGCGCTTATTAAATCTACTTGCAATACATCCGTGAGCAGAGACGGAAACTAAAAACAAAACTAATACTGTTTTTCAGCTCTCTAAACAAAGCTTGTTCATTAGAGTCATCATGCTATACTTCATCATTTCACTGGCACAAAGCTTAGAGCCAAAGCAACTTGCTCCAGAAACTTTCCAACATACCAGTCCAATTAGGTTACAGGCCAGCTGTAACAGTTTCAATCAGACATTTCAAAGTTAAACTGTGCGAGACACTAAAATCCCAGGCTTTACTGTGTAAATGTTGATTTACCACTAGGATATGAAAAGATTTGCACTAATTATCAACAGGAAACCTACCTACAGAATTCAGAATTAAACTTCCGAAACAAAAACAAGCGTAAGATTTCCAAGGTTTCCCAGTTCTTCTACCTTCTGAAAATTTTTGTCTGCCAACTGACCACCCCGCAAAGTGATTTCTCATTTTCCAGGGCCACCCAGATCACACCCACTCAGCGCAGGGAAAAGAAAAGAAGGAGGCCAACAGACTAGAGCACGCTGGGCTGAGGAGACATGGATCAGTTGTGGGGGTACAAACAACAGCTCTCAAACCAGGAGTAGCAAAGCTTAAGGCAGAAACTGAAGAGGGGTCACAGCATTTTGGCAACTGCTAGTCTAACCTTTCCTAAGTCTGGAACTAAACTCTGTGTTCTCAAGTGTCAGCACTCCTCTAATCAGCAATTTTCTGTGGATCCCACAAATAACAATGTCTCAAAGCCTCCTACTCCTGCTTCAGTCAGAACCCACATCTCAATCCTGCAATGCAGGAAGCAGCATCATTTACCCAATAACCCCATTTACGTCCCTGAGCGCTCCCTAATCTACTGAATTAAGGCAATCACAATGCATATTAGAAGTGAACTAAACTGAATGGGCTACCTTAATTCTGCAGTTGCCTAATGGAAATGCTTACTACCTGACCCATCTTCTGGCTTAGGTTGCAACGGAACGGCATTTGCCTTAGAGTAACATCCCATGGTGTTTGGCCTTCTGCAAGAGGAAGACAGAATTCCTTTCCCTCAAACATCCAACCCATGTAAACCACAATCACCAAGCCATGCCTTAAACAGGGAACGTAAACTTCATTCACCCTCAGAGCCTTCAAGGCTCGGGACAGCAGCCAGGTACCGCGGGCTGGGACTGCAAGGCCGTCACGGGCAGCCACCTTTGGTTTGCCAATATTTGGCCGCTACAGGCTCAGCACACAACGCACACCGCTGACCTGTGCCATCTTATCACCATATCTTTTCCTATCACGTTACAGGACGTTTACTTCCTATCAACTCACTACCGGTATTGTACACAGAAGAGCTCGGACTGAAATTGCTAACTTGAGATCAGCAGGTGATTCTGAGGACAAAGTTAAAAGAAAAGTAATGGACGTTTCAAGTATACGTCTTCTTGCCAGGTAAGGAAGCATCATCTTTGTCGTTTCTGATTTCAATTCAGAGTCCCAGCTCAAAAGAAAAATAAATAAATAAATAAAGCAAGCTGCAGAAACAGATCTTTGAAACTCGGCACAGCACACTCCATGCCACTGAACTCCCACCACCTTCCACTTGTGGGAAAAAGTTTCTGCTAAGAAAATCCCTGCACAAAGACTTCTACAGGAAAGCCTGCTGGACTGCTCCCACTAAGACAATGCTTCAGCAGCACACTAGTAGGAACTCTTAGGTGTAAACAACAGTTTTAGGCAAAGTAAATTAACTTCAGCTGCTCTGGCAGTTGAGAGTTTTGTGAATAGAATTAACATGAACAACCCTCACTGGGAAGGAAAAACCTGTCATTCTCACACTTTTATGTAATCAGACTATCTCCTGTTTAATAAAAAGGAAATCCCATCAGGGGAGAGCAGGAAACATGCCCTACGAGGTCATTCTTTTAGAACAGCTTCAAACAGGATATTGCTACCAATGAGCTCTCCCAAGACAAAGGGGCCTGGTTCAAAATGAGGGTGAGACACTGCTGTGTTTAAAAAAACCACACATCTAAAAAAGTTCCGTGTCCCAAGACATGCAACCCATTCAAAGGTTTTAAGTAAAAAGGTCATTATAACCCAAATTCATATTTGCACAAGTTTGTAAATTGAAACATTTTACAAACTGCCCCAAAGCCAGTAAAATGAGATCTGCTGAAAACCAGCCTCTCTCTACAAACCATCAATATTTGGGCGGAACAGCCCAAATGCCTTTTCCAAGATAAGAAACACATTCCCCAGCACAAGCCTGCCCCTCCACCGATAGCTGGACGGGTGGAACATAAAACACCCGGGGAAGCGAAGATCCCAGCAGAGCAGGTTGCAGACGAGAGCGGTAGCAGTTTGTGTTTCTGCCATAACGATGTCAGAATTATTTGCTAAGTCTCAGAACAAAGATGTGACACAGCATAAGGCTAACTTGCACGAAAAAGCCAAGACAGAGAATGGAAAATATACCTTCATTTTACAACATAACATAACAAAATCGTTACTTAATTGCTCAGTTAGACTGAGTGTTTCCCAATACAACTGAATTCTATAAAATAGAGAACAGGATTTTGTTTTAAAGGACCGCTCCTATGTCTTCAAGACCTAAATTAGTGCTCATTAACTTCTTTATTAAATAAAAACATTTATTTGAATATATATTAAAGATGATGTTTTAATCAAAATAGCCATTAAAATAAACCCAAAAAAATTATTTATTTATTTATTTAAAACAGGCAAAAACACAAAGGAAGGCTGACATTCCATTTTATTCTTGCCAGGCAACTGTGTTTAAGATGGCAACTGAGACTCTTGGCTTACCAGGGATTTTGGGGGCAGATTTTGGAGCCAAGTCTCACAGTCTTCTTTGGAAAAGCACTTGCAGGTATCACATCACGTGGCCAAGTTCTGTTTTCCAGGATTTGAAAGAGAATTATGTCATTTCAAAGCAGGGAAATGAGCAATATAAGCTGCTTTGGCAACGCACAAGGCAGCCCTGAAGTAGCTCTCACACACAATCGATGAAAAAAGAGAAAGGTTAGAAAAATAAGCAAAGTTTGAAGTCTATAGCAGGGGCTCCTAAACAGCACTAGATTGTAGCCCTCATGGTAAGCAACCTTCAAAGCAGCATGTAATCAACAAACAAAAAATCCCAAACAAATCTAGAGCAGCCTACCAACTCTCCCCCAAGGAGACAGGAAACATGCTGAGACATCTAAGGATCGCCACGCTCGGAGCTCCATGGGAAAAGAGTTTGTCACCAGGATAAATCTGGGAGTCCCTGACACACAATGCTGACCTTCAAACAATCTAATCCCATACAATCTGTTGCATTCACATAGGGGTTTTTTTTTTTCCTTTTTTTTTTTTCTCCCCAGAAATAATGGTGCTCTGCAAAGCAAAAACGGAGCAACTAGAATAAGGCAGAGAATTAGCTCCCAGTCAACAGAACAGAGATTGAGGGATTCCCAGGTTCTTTCATGCTGTGGTGGATTTAAACAACAACAACCATCGCCCATAAATAAAACAAGAGTAGCTACGCTGTAAGGAACACGATTCCTAGAAAGAGGCTCCGCAGAAGCATTACAGCAAAGACGAAAAGGGCTACAGCATTATTAGAAGCTGGCCTACAACGTTATTAGAAAATGAGCTGTGAACCTTCCAGGCTTCCAGGAAAAGCCAGTCCTACCCACACGCGCCAGCCTAACGACAATCAAGCTGGCAGACTTCATAAGAAACAGCAGACAAGATGTTAAATACATGGGTTTTGGCCCAGGCAGCGTTCTGCTGCCAGAAGCCAATCTATAGCTACTGGCTGCCGAAACAGCCTCTGCACTTTCTTCCAGGCTGTCTATCAATATTAAAATCACGTATTTTGCATAGGGACTAAAGCACAAACCTCCCAACATTTAAACTCATTTCACACTTTAGCATTAATTATCAGAACATAGATTGCAAGAAAATAACACGTCTCCTAACACGCTGCAGTGAGCCTGGTGAAGAAGATGGCTGACTTCAGTGATTTTCGCTGTACAATCTGTCTTTGTTTGAAGTTTCAGTGTAATAGGAGCCTCTGTATTCAGGAGTTTGGAGTTTAGCTGTGCTAGTGACTCTCCGATTTGCCCTATGACCAGACAGGATGGTGTAGCTGGTGCAGCTCTGTGTCCAGCATAATAAAGACCTTTTATGCTTTACTCCAAGTTAACAAATGTTCTCACTATCCCAATATATTGTTGTTACTGTACTTAGTGCTCTTCTATCTGACAAAACTCAGTTCAACCTCAGCAAACCACCTCTAAACACTAAGAACAGCACACACTGACAAACGGAGCTCAAGAGGAGCTAGAGGGAAAGAGAGACACTGTAGTCAGCAAAGTTATACCAAAATTAATCTAATTTAACCGGCAGAAATTCCGCCTCAGTTACACTACAACAAAGCACGCATTTTGCCAAACTACTAACGCAGGATGGTCTGACCACGCACGTCAAGGCTTACAGGAGGGTTTCTCCCGCCCTCTCGCTATTCAGGGCACGTTACAAAGTCAGCACATTGTAGTGACCAGTACAGCCCCTGATCAGCAAGGCTACAGCTGGCTTTAAACACGGCAGTGTCTTTAGCCGAGACGAGAATACACACAAACCTCAACAGCAAGCCACAGAAAAACCCTCTCCTGACCATAACAACATGTCCTCACAGGAGTATTACCGGTCCTCAACTAGACATTTCCTTAGACAACCGTTATTTTCGCACACACCCCCGCACTTTTCTCTGTGGCATAATGGGATTTAACCTACAATGTGGTACCGAGAAACCAGAGGCAGGAAATTCACGGCAGAAGGCTAGAAGGGGAAAGTATTCACGATACAGAACTTGACAAAACTAAAGCATGTCTCAAGAAAGGAGTAAGAGGTGAACTGGAAGAAGTTCCAAGTCATTTCAAGCATTTCGATCACAGCTATGGTACTATAATCACAGAGGAAAAAATAAAGAAAATCCTGTTGGGTTTTAGGCTACTTTTTAGAATAACAGTAATAAATCATCACGTACTACACTGCTACTCTGGCTTCAGAACACCAAGGGCCATGCTACTGTTACTACAGTCTTCTTGTGAGTTTAGAGTGACTGCCGACTCCTACCTGAAATACACCACGATCTGGAGTCCTCTCCCCGCATCAAAATTCTGTTTTCGATAACCACAAAAAATTATCTGCAACATGCCTTTCACAGCAGAGCCAGGACAGAGCAAACAGCTGAAATGCCTGACCCAGCAGCTGCTTGTTTCAGAAGCCCAGGGCTGATAAGGAGGCACTCCCAGGAAAGACCCCCGAACTGATAACCTATTTCTGCCTGTCAAAACCAGTCTGTTGACCGCTCGGTACTCACACAACTTGTCCAGGCAGACTTCTTCCAGAAGGAATGTTAGCTTTTAAACTGCCTTTTCTTTCTAAGGGGAAGAAAAAAAAAAATGAAAGGAGTATTTTGGCCTTTTTACACAGACCAAATGACTCTGGATGTCAGTAGTTGTATATGTACACACTTACTGTTTTGATTAACAAGTCCTATTCATAAAATAAAGCATGTAAAAGCCCTACAGCCATAAAAACTCTTGAGAAGCTTTTCAAATAAGTAGCTGATTCTACGCATACTATCAATATACGTTATTTACACAGGAAAAGTAACCACCCAAGTCAATACAAATGAAATTATTCAAATCATCTGAAGCGTCTTAAAAAAAAAAATAAATCTACCCAATAGATAATTGTATCGTATCCCTCTGAATTTCACATGTTAACGTCAAATTTCTGAGAACAAAGAGTTACTGTGCATTAGCCACTGCACAATACAGACAGCCAGAGAGACACCAATTCTGCCATAAATATGCACAAAATTTGCAAGATCCTTGACTAGTCTGTGCAGTCAGTCTCCCAACTAGATTGAAAAAGAACAACTGTTTAAAGAAACCGAGTACCTGCTTTCCAGCTGCTGGATATTACATACTGAACGCTGATGGCCACTACTCATAAGGTAGAACTGGGTTTCTTAATTGTTCTATCCAATTTTTCCATCACAGAGGTATGCAAATGAGGATAATTTTCTTTATGAGAAAAAATAAAACACAAAATCCAAGCACACGATCATTTTCCTTTGACTGACAAGGGAAAGAGTTGTTTTTCCAGACCTTGAGAGACCATCCACGGAAAGATCAGGTCCTTTGGCAGCAGCCCCAGCTGGGTACAGCCCCCAACTGCTTTTACCTGCCTCCATGCTTCGGTACGTTGTCTGAAGGGTGCTGAGATGAACCAAGTCAGGGAACTGATCATGAGTTTAAAAAAAAAAAACAAAACAGAAGGGGGTGGCATGGGACACAACGAGTGAGGAGTGAAAGGTAGGAGAACCAGCTACAGCCTCCGGTCAGGCAACAAATGAATCTGAGCTGGACAGGATTTCAGAGAAGCGTTATGCAGAGGAACAGAGAGAGAGGCCACCGCTGTTGGGTCCTTCTTGACAAACCTAGGGGTGGAGTACAGCCTCTCCCTCTTTTCCATATTCATCACTTTCCCTGAGCTGCAGCAGAACAAAACCAACTCAATTCTTCAGTTTCATAACAGCTTACAGAGCTTCCAGTAAATTAAGTGAAAATTTAACAATTTTCATTATTTTGTAGTTTGCGAAAGTAAGAGACAAACGATTTTACAAGCAATTGGATGATGAAAGCTGCCTTTACGAAAAGGCTAGAAAATACTTTTTAAAATTAAAGCTAGGTTTTGCAGAGGTTTATACCCTTGCTTTTGGAGAAAACTAGCTACAAGCACAGCTGGGAGAGACAGGAGAAGCACAAGCAAGAGACCCGTTTCTAAACTGCCCTATATCTGACTGGAGATGTAGTATTGTGTTAGCAGCAGACAGGGAGAACTTTACTTGGTTTCAACCACAACCCTTTTACGCAGCTGAAGGGAACGTACAGAATCAAGCCAAGCCATCAGAACAGAGATTCTGAGACAATATTCCACGGAAAGTACGATGCTGGGCTCTCTTTACGTCCCACCAGTGAAGTACTCCGGGTGCTTTTAGCCATTATTATTTTTATATTGAAGAATACGCACAAAGGATGGCCCAGGAACACTGTGTGATCACCAGCGCAGTCTCCAGTTAAAATCTGAGAACTGCTGTATTACATCACAGCCTGGTTTAAAACTGACCCAGGAGAAGCATGAAGAAAAAGGTTCGTTTGCATTCAAATTACTCTCCCCACCCGAGGCTGTTGTGGGGCTACACAAATTTGGTGACCGTACTGGCTTGGCGCGCTCATAGAGCCGCAGAGCCAGGGCGCTCACCAGATGCTGTGCAAAAGTTCTGGTTTCTCATCTCCATTTAGACTTCATTCACAACTAAGAAAAGACGACCGATCCTGGATCCTGTTCTTTCCACAGCATTTCCTCCCAAAAGTCTTTAAAAATACCAGTTGTTAATGAGCAGCTTGTCCTTTCACCAGATACAATGCAGGCATGCTTAAACCTGTAGCTACACCAGTGCAGGACTTAAAGCCAAACGGTTCCTTTTTATTTCTGTTAAAATATAACACAGAGATGTTGCCACTGAGCAGGCTTCCATCTGCTTCAGAATAGTAAGACGTTAGTGAAATTTTCTGGAACATTTCCTCATTGAAACAGCTGGTCTGCACAAAAAATACTTGTGTTATTCAAAAATAACACCGTAACAGCAATATTGAGAGGTGCTGACATCACAAGCAACAAAACGAGCGATTTCAGAGACAACACAAGACTTGGGATCCCTTGATCTGCACGCTCTCCTTCCTCCCTTCTGCAGAAGCAGCAAATACCAAGGGAGTTCACTCCGTTTGAAAAGATGAAAATAGCAGAGTCCTGGCGTTCGGTTGCCGAAAGGTCCTTTGAAGTCTGTTCACACTCTCTTTGAATCAATCCTGTTGATTCCCCTGTTCTCCCTCCTGTCCAAAGAAACATCACTCGCGGTGGCTTAGTGTTTATGAAACAACACAGATATAGAATTTTTTTTTTTCTCCACACAGTCCAATTAAGAAGCGTATTTTTTGTTCCGTTTCAATTAAATGAATTCTCCCCGTACTGCTTTTTAAAGGAATATGTAACAAAGACATCTTTTCAGCCAACGTTTGGTCTTCCGAAAACGTTCCAAAGCTTCTTTCATGTCCAAAAGTTGTGGCTTCCAAATGCAATACAGAGAAAATGTGCAACCTCAAGCAGCATAAGGAAAAAATAAATCACTTAAAAACTAAAAAAGAAACAAAGTAGGTATTATTACGTTAAGACTCTCTATTTGCAAAATTAATCCCTGTCCAAAGACATGCTGTTTTAGCAAGCTCCATTGACTGGTAAGATTTTAAAGAAAATTAAATCAGTGAACTGAAGAGTTAGGGGGTAAACCCCTAAAAAGAAAAAAAAAAGTAGCCTCCTCTGTAAGCGTAATCAGAATTTCTTACTTCTTCTTGTTCCTTGAGAAAACCGTTTAATTCAGGAACTAATTAAGGGTTCAAAGAGAGAGAAAATTTGGGTTTTTTTTAATTCATAGCAGGGAGCAAAGGAGAGATGTGAGAGCCAAGATCTACTATTTCCTAAGCCCTTAAAAGAAACAGTAACTAGGAACAGCCAGTCCTAGAAAATGATAATACTTTAATATATCAAGTTTAATAAAAAATTTTATTTATCAAAAAATGCTTTTTTTTCCCTTTTATTTTTAAACAGTTAGCTTTTAATAGATCTTTAACTAACATACTTGAGTTCTGGATTTTTCCCCCTCCCCAGAGAGACTTTTTAAATAGATCTCAATATCCATTTAAATAGAAGTAACCAATGGTAAAATATGTCAGCAGCACAAAAATGTATTATTCTCCGAAAGAAAAACAAAAAATCTTTCACAGAGATGTTAAACTATGTAATTAAATGTGTACAGATAACACCCTTCTTGTTCATTAACCAAAAAAGTGCAAGCAGCAATAAGATTAGTCAAGTAGACTTCTCCCAAACCAGGGTTTAAACACCAACAAATAAGAATTAACCTAAGAAAGAATTAGAAAGCAAAATTAACAAAAATCAAGGTTTTCTGCTTGCCAATTTCAATAATTGACACAAGTATAACTTAAACGGCTCCTAGGCCTTTTGATGAACATCAAGAGCAGTATCTGTGAACGGAGTCTGCTCTGGTGTGTATCTGTTTGTGACTTGGTAACACCTTTCCCAAACGCATTTGTTGGAAAAGACCGCTTCACGACTGGCTGCTGTGGTTCAGCACTCCCGAACGCGCCACACCACACCACCTGGTTTTACTGGGGAGATCAGAGACAAGGGCGAACACTACCGGTGACCAAAGCTCAAGTGAGAACCTCTATTGCCCCGATACACAAAAAGTTTTGCAGAGCTTCCCTTGCAGCCTTCGTAACAGACCCATGGAAATGGCCAGGCACAGTGAGCCAGCTACCTCAACTCCTGCCTTTGAAACTGGAAACAGTCTCCTACTCTAGGTCTTGCCTAGAAACCAAAGCCTGAAATTGCACCAATTAAATTTTCAATCCTCTTGAAGTTGTTGCAAGCCACAACACAGACACAACTTTGACATAAAAACGGCTTTAAAGCTCAACCTTAAACCCAACCAGCTTGACCTACACTGAAAGAAATCCGTTACAAAGTTAGCATGCCTGCAGAAAGAGTTTACTTTTCCTTCTTCACCCACCTCGGGTAGTATTGTGAAACTGCCCTGTTAACAAACCTTTGTGTCACCAACACCACGAGATCTCTGGACACCAGCTCCCTCTGGCCAGAAGACGTAAGAGACCGCGGCCACGGAGTAAGCCAGAGCCCGAATGACGCTGCGTTGTAAAACAAAGACTAACAACCAGTCAAAAGCTGATTGCATCAGGTAGCTGTTAAAAACGGCATTTCTATCTTCAACCATAGTGTAATCAAACAGGGTCAAGCATCTAACTCTTGAGGAGAATTGCCACACTTGCCTCACAAATTGTGTAAAATCACATCAGGAAGCTCCGACGCCTTCAACCACCCATGCTGATTAGCCCCGGTATCGTTACACAACACAATTATGCTCTTCTTCATAGTTCAAAGTATCACAAATTTCCTGAAAGTCGGGGGGAAGGACCAGCTACGACGAACGCTTCACCAAAACATATCGTTCTCATTTCAGAGCATTTATGCTTGAAATGTTGACACTCTTCACCATGACAGCACAACTACAAAGGGTTTGTCAAGCCTGCTTCACCATGTTAAATAATAACTGAACGGTATGCTAATTTACTTTCCTCCAGTGAACTGTCTGCATTCCCTTCCGATTTCCTGTAGCTACAAATATGATAATCAGGAGAACAAAGACGATAGCACAGCCACTCAGGAATCAGTAAATGAAACGAAGTATGCTTGACTCCAGAAGAAGCCAAAAACACCCCTGCAGCCTAGCTTGTCCCAGGTACCACAAGGCCACGTTAAGAAGATATTAAAAAGGAATAGTGAAAAATTGCACATCTGAGTAAAGTTTCTCTTTTTCACTTCACGGACAATACAACCACTTAGCAACACGGTCGTTCTCAAACTAACCAATCTACCTCTAATTCCCACTTCCTCCCAAGCCTCTCTGGACAGCAACTTCTGGCACTCCATCAGTCCCCTTTTATCCCAGTTTCTTTTTATAAATCCAAGGTCAGGTTTCCTCTCCCATCTCATGTGATGCGCTGGACTGAAGTTCTGCCAGCGTGGTCGGTCCGCTCAGCTGCCAAATCCCATCCCGTACCACAACACTCCTTACCAGACCGTTCCACCACCCCATGAGCATTTCATTCTGGGCATTTTTCTCATGTTTAGCGGAGAGAAATAAAGAAGGGAGGAGAAACATCAACTTTCCCAGCGACGCTTAACTGCACCTAGGAAAATAAAAATATCCCCCTGCAACCCAGTCACACTCGGGCGGCTCGGGGGGACCCAGCTTCGCCCCCTACCCTGCCCCCCGGGGTGGGGGGCCCATTCCCACCAGCGGCCGCGGCCCCTCGGCCCTCACCTCCTCCTCGCTCTCGCTGCGGAAGCAGAGGCAGGCCGCCCGCTTCTTGTAGCCATCCCCGTCGTAGGTGCGCGTCTGGTTGGACTTGAGCTTCATCATCCTCCGCTCCGAGGAGGGGAGGCTGGAGGGGGGCGGGCAGGCCGGAGGACGGCGGAGCCCGCGGCCTAGAGGGCGGGGGCGGCGGGGGCGGGCAGGGTGGCGGCGCCGGGAAGGACCCGCCGGGGCTCCCGTGAGGGGCGGGCGGGGAAGGACGGGGCGGGTGGGGGGGGGGGGGACACGGAGGGGGGCCGCCTCCCCGCGACAGTCTCTTTCTCGGTCTCGCTCTGTCTCCCACAGGTCGGGAGCCGCCCGCTACGCGCTGCCGCCTTTCGGCCGCCTCATCCCTCCCTTCACTTCCAGCCGTTCCGCCACCGCTGCCAGCGCTCCGGCCACCGCCGCCGACGACGACCGCGACGCCATCTTGGGGCACGCTACGCAAACGGCGTAGAGCCGCCGGGCGGGGGAAGCAGCGGCTGCCCCCTGCCGCTTCACGGCGGGCGCGCCCGCCACGCAGACGGCGCAGCCCGGCTTCCAGAATCGCTCCCCCCCCGCCGCGCAGACAGCGCCACCACGCCTCCACCTCGCCGCGGACCCTCTGCGCCAGCGGCGCAGGCCGTCTTCGAGAATAAGACGGCTGTTCGTAAGCCGGCGGGCGGCTGCGTGGTGGGGCGTCCTGGCAGTTACGCAAAAGGCGCCGCGGCAGAGCCGGCCCCCAGCGCCCGCCGCGCACATGGCTCCGCTTTGACAGCGGCTCTACGCAAAGCGCGTAGATGCCGGGGAAGGGAAGAATGCCCATCTTGCGCAAAGCGGGAGGGGGGCGGCTTACGCCAATGGCGGAGCGCGGTTGCGGGGGTCCCATTGTACCCCGCGGGCGGCAGCGGACAAAGCGGGGAGGGGGACGGCGGGGCAGGGGCTCCGCACCCCGGGGTCCTTTGCAAACCGGCGGACCCCAGCCCGGTAGGCTCCAGCCCCCGGCCGCCTCACGGGAGGCACTTGCAGCCCCCCCCCCCCCGCCGTTGCACAAGCCCTCTGCACCCCGGGGGCCTTTCGTGGGCATTTTTAGGCTTCAGCCTCAGGGCACCATTTCAGCGGGCAGCCTGCAAGCCCCAAAATTGCACCCCAGGAGCGGCCAAGGGCAGCACTGCCCCGCTGCAAAGACACCCGCACGCAGGGAGCACGGCTGCCACAGGCAGAGGGGCACTGCCATACGCCCCTGCCCCACCAGCCCCCATTTTGTGTGCTCCCCCCAGGAGGAAAACCCCAGCAAAGGCTCGAGCACTTCTCCGAGCGGTAGTTGGTTTGGATTCAGCAGCCCGGCCTCTGCTCCACAACAGGAGACATTCAAAAATGGAGGGTAAGCTAAGAAGCCTTTAACGCCTTCTGACCACGTACTTTGGTGGAATAAAAGGGTCTTTGCCAGGGGTGGATCCCACGGGACAGCACCCTGGGGAAGGATCCACTCTGCACCCCACACCCCAGGCTGGACAGACTGGTGTGTTAGGAGACCAGGATTTGATTAAAAATGTGGAGATAATACTTCCCTGGTGGAAGAATCTATTTAGATTGGGGTTCTTCACCCCAAAAGAAAAGCAATTTTTACTTGCTCATTTGCATCTTCTCTTTAATGAGACAGTGTTCTTTTAGAAAACGTTTAGCGCTCCATACCAATTGCCACGCGCTTCAGTACTCCAAGCGACTTGAAATAGTTGCTTAATTTCACACAAAGCTAAAGGGCTTGCTGAACAAAACACTGCTGCTTGAACAGAATCACAACTATGAATGCAGAGCAGCAAGTATAAACGTTACCATTACACTGTAAGATAAAATAAGCAGAAACCTGAACAAAAAGCCCCAGTAGGCCTAGACAACTCAGAAGTATAAAAATATCACTAGCAAAGTTGGGGGGGGGGGGCGGGGGGAAGCCTCTTTAATGCACATTCCCACTAAGAACAAGGCTGTAAAGTGCATTCTGGCAAAATCCAGCCACCTGGGACTGAGGTTAGTCTGGATTAGGTTTAGCAAAATCACAACTTACGAACTTGAATGGAAGCAGATGGATCAGTTAAACAAAGATCGGAAACACCCAGTCTCTTCCAACTCCCTCAGAAATAAAATAAATTTTTAAAATAATCTCATGTCTGCCATTTCCCTCACCCCAAACGAGAACTGGAATGAACTCCTTTCCCCCTGGGTCAGTGTCTAGCACTCCTGTGATGCCAAGGTTGCCCTGAACAAGATACCATTTACCAGGCTAGGGAAACCCATTCCCAGTTACCATTATCCCATCATTAGTGGGCGGGTGACACCTACTGGTAGGCTGCACACTGCAGGGATCCTGGCCTGCGCCTCCCCACCCCGGCTCTGCTCAGCTGCAGGCAGCAGGTGCTGTCACATAACCCACCTTTCCTAAGCCACGGTTAATTAGCCCAGTGGTTTCAGAACTGGGATAAAGGAAGCGCTCACCTGCCTGTACTGCTTGTGTCCAATTCACAGAGGGCCTCAGGCTGACACAGCTGAACTTGCTGAATTTTCTGTCTGCAAAATAGAATTGTCTCTCAGCCCAGCCTTACTGCATTACTGGGAATTACTAGAAATTAGCGTCTTCCTGGGCAGAGCAGACAAACTGCCTGCAGCACTTCTGCCCTGCCATGAACCAGTGCTCCTCATTCCTCCATAAGAAGCACCTCCACACACTAGCCAAACCCTACATCAGTAACCACCAAACCTACAGAGTTCCTTCTCTATAACCTGTTCTCTAATCACAAGTTACTCCACTACTGGTTTTACACATGCCAAAGATTTGAGTCACCTCTGCTACGTGAGCTCTGGATTTATGCACTTAAATAAGACACGGTGATGCAACCCAGGTGGCATTTTCACCTATTTTATTATACACAAAACATGAGCAGGAAGTTCTACTGAGGAGGCTGACCACGTCCACGACCAAATCCACCTCTCTGCAACAGAAAAGGAAGAGCATTAGAAGTCACCGTACGAAGCAAGTGACAGCGGCGATTACACAGCAGCAGGAACAAACATCATGAGAAAAGAGCTAGCTGTCTTTCCTCAACTACTTATTACTTTGATAAGCACCCCCGGCTCCAAGCACAGCCCAGCTCTGATCAGTTTTAGACCAGCTACCTGACACAGGTTAACCAGAAGGGCAATACTAAGAAGAAAATCCCAGCTCTGTGGAGTATGTCTAAAACTCTTCTGTTTCTCAAGTATAAAATAACACATTTCCTCCACGGAGCTCAGCTTGCTTCTCAAATGTGTCACTGGCTTCCCATCACAGCAGCGAGGCCAGAACATATTTCTCCCAACAGGAACGCAGCAAGCGAGCCGGGGATAAAGGTCAAGAGTTGCCAGCCTCTTACACAGTCGGAGCCAAAAACCTAACCCAGCTGGCACACCTGAGAAGCACCACACCAAAGAGCGTGCAGATAACCACCTATCCAGTTTCTCTGCAATCAAAGCCTCAATAAAGGAAGCGAATCTCAAACGTAAATACTTACAAACTGGAATTCAGTAGCTGCTCCAGCGCCAGCCTCAGCCTTCTTGTCAGCGCCGGCTGAGGAAAGAGAGGAACAAGTTACTACCCGCAAAATCTGTTCCCTAAGTACAGTGCTCCTGCGTGGAATCAAAGCTTTACAATCGAAGATGACTACAACTGAGGCTAAATACAGCAAAGTAAAATAGCTATTAGTAAGACTGTTAGAGAGTTACTGAAATCCCCCAGAGAAAACACGACAGTCCAGCTTGACAAAATTAAAGAAAATAATAGTAACCATCAGCAGATATGGATGAACTCTGCTGTGTAAGTGCCTAAGCTACACCAAGAGTCTAACTTTCCCCTTTTCTTCTTGCAAGGAGCCCAACACTGAAGACAGTTGTCCCACAGAGATAAGCGTCACAAAGAGCAAGGTCAGCCTGATATTCACACGGCAACACGACGGACACTCACGTGGAACGGCGCTGCGTCTGTATGTATCCCTGTCAGCTTCTCCCCGAGTGAGACGCGCGGGGCGTTCACCTTCCAGACCTGAAAGTGAAGACAGCAACATCAAATACGCTGCTTAGCCAGGGCACAAACGACTCGTTCCACGGGTGACCCTGCATCCCAAGGTGGAAAAAAAGCCCCCCAGTGAAGCACTGCGTTGCATCCACCAGCAGAACTGCACGTTGGGACAGTTCAGTGTACATAAACCTGAACAAAAAATGTGATATAACAAAAAACTTCACTTTAAGGGTAAAAATCTGAAGTGCATCAGCTTGCGCTTGGGTTGAAGTTAAACAGTGCACAAAATGGACTTGCAGCATCATCTCAGCACTCTTCTGGCCTTCAAATAAGAGCAAAAAAATTAATGATAATTTGAAAAAAAAATCAGAAATGCAGGGAATCCATCACATCCAACAAGCCTGTTCATTGCTAAGTCCCAAATTGCATGACCTTCTGATCCCAACCTAGAATACAGCTGCGCTATCAGTATCCCAGATCCTCCACCATGGAACAGATAATAAAACTAAGAGCAGATTATCGGTGTAGCATCAGATTAGTATCAGACAGCACTTGCAGGGAAGAAACAGATGCGGTGGAACTGCCAGCCTCCGCGTCACCCTTACAGGGTTCACCCTGAGCAAAGATGGAATTAGGCTCCCACCGCACCAGGCCAAGAGACATTTAGGAGCGGCTGCTGCCTGGTGCACCACAGCGTCCTAGCAGTCTCAAGCACGCTGCAAGAAACAAATCATGCATTCCACAGGCTTGATTTATACTACAGGCAGTAGTTTCCCCACACAAAACTCAGTTCTTACAATAGATGCTTTTATTATGAACAGAAACGCTATCTGGTGATGTGCAAACAAATTGTTTAACTTATCCTGCCAAGTGCTTCTACATCCTTTGTCAGGTTAAGCCACTACAGCACATCCCCTAGCCAACGGATTTTTTTTTTTTTTCCAACTTCAGAAATTGAGGATGGACAGATCTAACAGTTGAGTTACATGCCTAAGAGAGACACAAACTGCAAATCACAGTAATAAAATCAAACCCACACTAGTCTAAAATCCGCTTGAGACTAACCGTTCCAGCTTTTGTACCAAGCCTCACTTAACAAAGTTGGTAGCACTGCATGGAAACACGAGAAAAGGCCCCAAAACCCCAAGAGGTCAAGCAAGACCCGTAACTGTGGATTCTGCACCACCACACACACCCCCGCGACTCCTAGTCTGCTGCAGCCTCAAGCAGGTAACGCACAGAGAAACAGCACGGCAAGAGAAGTCCCGCAGGCCACCAGCCAACCCCGCCAAGGAGCGGAGTGAACGAGGTCAGGGGCGCTGCACTGAAAAGGCCCGCGATGCTGCAAAGCAAAGCTTCCTCGCCGCAGAAACCCTGAGCAAGTTTTAGCCAGGAGCTGATGTTCCCCATCCTCCCATTAGATACGCAGTTTCCTTAGCTCACCGGATAAACACAACATCTAAAGAATAAATCTGATAACATCCAAAGCTACTCCGAGATCAAAGAAACCATCTTATTTCTGGTTTCAATGCAATTCTTTCCTTTGAAGCAGACGGTGGTACAGTTTTGTTAGGCTAAAAAACAACTCCTCAGCACCCACACCCACAGCCTCCCCCCGCCAGCGCAGTGCCTGGTGCTCGGGCACGGGATACGACGTGGCCCCGAAGCACGAAGACTCCTCACATCTACCAGAAGAGCTCTGTCACGCAGGAGTCCCCTTTCAGACAGCAAGTCCTTCCCCAAGGGCGGGGTGACATCCTACAACGTTATTCTTGGTACACTTCACACAAGGCACCGAACCTCCACCTCCTGCTTTGAGGGAGAAGAAACATTTCTTGCTCCTAGAGACCTGGCAACGCTGTTCTACCCCCGACAGCTGCAGTAGTTTTCTCTCTCCTTTCTCTAGCAGTTTCCAGAAGTTTTTTTATCTCCCCAAAGATCTTCCAGGCAATTTTACAATCCACGTTCTGCACTGAGGTGTTTCTTCTCTACTACTGGACAAGAAACCAGGAAAAAATCAAGCAGAAGCCATTTTGCAGAGCATGTTGAAATGCACACCAGCAATGTAAGCATCCTTCCTGTTCCAAGTTATTTCATATTGCTGTTTGCAACCAGAGAAGAACGGCTTCTGGAAACATGTTTCAGCCATCGGCAGTGTGCCTGCAACACATTTCGCAGGGCAGCACCTGCGCAGAGGCGGCTGCGGGCAATCCGAAGTCAACACCACAGCACATCTGTTTGCACGACCAGCGTCCTTCACTCTGGGGTGAAGGAGGAAAAACCCACCAAGAAAAACAAAAAACCAGAGCTACAAGCCCAGCGTACCACAGGCATTTTAAAAAAGTGAAGGCAGCTTTAATAATCCTACTTGCCTAACGGCATGTGAGGCGTACGTGGTAAAGGCAGAACCGGGGACATCCAGCTTGACCGCAGGTACCGCAGCTGAACCCCCCCGCGAAGCACGCCCAGCACCCACACGTAGCTTCTGCGTTCGGAGTCCTGCGCCCGGCTGCTCACCCGAATCCAGGTTTGCTCCCTCTCTCAGCAACCCCAGCCAGCTCAGCCTTCACACAACAGCCTCCCAGGTCATTCCTCTAAGGGAAACTCGGCCAGAGACAAGGTGCTCTGTACCTGGGGACTACACCAGCAGTGCACGTGAACTGCCCAGAACCGCGGCGATTGCTGCAGGCTCTTCCCAAAGAAACAAAAACAGGTTTTGAAAAGCCCTGGCAGCTACAGAGACCCTCTGTCTCGGACCTCAGCCGCATCTGGGCACCAATCAGCACCCCTGAGCCACAGCCTGCGGTTTCGGCAGGCCAGCTCTCAGGAATTCCAGTCACTTGCGTTACCAGAGAAGGCCAAGTCCCACACTCAATCCGCCTCTCGCAGTCTCACAGCTTGCTTTAGCCCTCTCCAATTTTTCAGTAGGCCAGCGGCCACCAGACCAGCACCAAACACAAAAGCAATAAAACATACACGTGCCTCCTCAATCTCTTAACGTTTACACATCCGAAAAATCACAGCAACCCACATCAGCCTGCTCTGGAAGCTGAGTTCAGCTGAGTACCCACCGCACGAACACGCTCAGCCTCGTTCCCTGCTTCCTCCTGCTGACTCAGCAGCCACCCCTCAACCACCGCTCACCTTTGGGCCGTGGTCTGCCGGTCTCTGGACGGCTGCGGCGCAGGGTTGCGGGGACGATCTCAGGGGGGAGGTGAAGGTAATCACGCAGGTACTGGATGCCCTCGTTGGTCAGATACCAGTAGAAATGCCTCCACGCAAACTGCTCTTTCACATAACCGCGGGATTTCAGAGACTAGAGAGAGAGTTCTCAGTTACTTCACGCAGCATCCTTACCGTCGCCCACCATCTCCGACCGAGACCCTCGCCACATGTTTTTATGAGCGCAAGAGCTTAGCGGGGATATATGTGGAATAAAAATTCAGAAACGGATAAAAGTTCCCATGCGCCGGCTAAAATTACAGCACCGTTCCCATTCTGTGAGAAAATACAAAGCTGCCACACACAGAGGTATCACAGCTTCCAAACCAGAGCTAGAGATCGGGATCCACGGCCTGCGGGGAACAATAAATCAAAGAGGAAAGCACAAAAAAAAAAAAAGGAAAATGGGAAAGCAACTGTAACAGGAAAGAAACAGCAAACGCAAGGTGCCATCTGACAACGTTTATTTGAGAACGGCCGATGATGTTTACTCACAGGTTCACAACAACCTCGCGTGCCCAGAGCCCAGCCGGCCGCCAGCCCCTGCGTACCTGCATGGCTTTCATGACATGGAGATTGGGCACGTTCTTGTCGACCAGCTCGGGGTGCTTCGGCATGTGGACATCTTTCTTGGCCACCATCACGCCCTCCTTAAACAGGAGTTCGTAGATGGCAATTCGGTTCTTCTTGGGCATCAACATCTAAACAAGAGATTAAGTAGCAGATAGGAAATACCGGTGATTTAAAAATCACAGAGTCATAGAACGGTTTGGGTTGGAAGGGACCTTCAAAGCCCACCCAGCCCAACCCCCGGCCAGGAGCAGGGACATCTCCAACCAGAGCAGGTTGCTCACAGCCCCGGCCAACCTGGCCTGGAATGTTTCCAGGGATGGGGCATCCACCGCCTCTCTGGGCAATCTGGGCCAGTGCATTCAGGAGTCTACCACAAGTAATAACAACACTGTTTGAAAAGCCTAACACTAAACACACCCCCACAGAACATCATCTCCTGTACGAACTTTTTAAACTACATTCCAACACCTGAGCACCCCTCTCCCTTGTTTTCCTGGGAAGGAAAACTGAGCAATCCAAACTTTGGCTCACTAACGTCAAATCATTATCGTAGGAAGGACTGTAAACTATCTGACGTCACTCCAAACAGGAGACGAGGGCTGACAGAGGTGGGGCACAGGCGCAGCTCAGGGGACACTCGCGCTGGTGCTGTCAACTCACACGGAACTCGGGAGCCGAGGAACCCGCACTCGCAGCCGGGAGCGGGGCCGGGCAGCTCACCCCAGCCGCGCTGCCGCACCCCAGCGAGGGGACACTTCCTGACCCGCTGGGGTCACCCAGCGGAGCCCCCCGGTGCCCCGGGCACGGCGGCACGCAGGGAGCACGCAGGGAGCCGCAGCCCCGCGCCGGCCCCAGCAAGGGCAGAGCCCGCGGCAGGTCGCGGACCGCCTCCGCGGAAACCTCGGGGGGGCGGGGCGCGAAGGCCCCGGTACCACCGCTGGGAATTCGGCGGGGCGCCCGCCGCGGGCCGTGCCTGCGGCCGGGGGGGAGCCTGGAGCAGCCGCCCCAGCCCGAGGCCTGGCCCCCCGGTAACGGGAGCTCCCCGCGGCCTAGCACCCCCCCGCCCCCCCCCCCGCCCCGCCAACTCGGGCCTAGATCCCCTCCGTCCCGGAAATCCCCCCCGCGGGAGGCCGGGCCGGGGCTCCCCGCTGCCGCCGAGCAGCGGCCGCACGCCGCCGCCCCGGGATGGAGCCGATGCGAGGCCGATCCCAGCCCGGAGCGCGGCCTCACCGTGGCGGCACCGGCGGGCCCAAGAGCGGAAAGGAGGACGCATGCGCCGCGCGGCCTCTTCCGGCCTCCCGAAGGTCCCCTGGCGGTGCGGGTGGCCGCGGCGCTGCCTGAGGCCAGCCCGGGCACGGGGGTGGCTGTTGCGGTGCCTGATGGGAACTGCGGTCCCGAGACCCCCTCCACGTCCGTCCCAGTGCCCCCCCGCCATGTCCCCACCACAGACACCCCCCACGTCCCCACTCGTGACATCGCTTCCATGTCCCCACTCGTGTCACCCACTCCATGTCCCCACCGCAGACATCCCTTCCACGTCCCCACTCATGTCGTCCCCTCCACGAACACATTCCTGTCACCTCCTCCATGTCCCCACCACAGACATACCACTCCATGTCCCCACTCGTGTCACGCCCCGCCATGTTCCCACCACAGGCACCCCCCTCCACGTCCTCAGTCCCCACTTTGTCACCCCCTCCACATCCCCACTCGTGTCACCCCTTCACCCCGCACCCCGCCCTGGCCCCGACCCCAACGCCACCCACCCCATTTTGGAGGGGAACCAGCTCCACAGGCGGGCGGTGAGCCCAGGCCAGTGTCCGTGCTGGGTCACGAGTGACGTCCCCACAGAGCCCAAGCGATGGCCGGGCTGTCCCCTGCCATGGGACCCTCTCTGAGGGGTGCCTGTGTGATACGGGGGTGCCAGGACCAAGATTTCCCCCCTTAACCCCCCACGTGCTCCGCGCTGAGCACCGACAGCCATTTCGGGAGGGGGTCTCGCTCCCGAGCACAGGAGTGTGGCGGGGAGCCCGGGGTGGCTGGTGCCCGCTGCTCCGCCATGGCGTCCCGGCCCTCACGGCAGCCGGTCCGGCCGGCAGCGCCCTTTGGAGCCGGGCTGTAACGCCCCGTCCGGGGTTCCCGGGGGAGCCGCGGGTGCCGCCCTGGACTCACACACCTGAGCAAAGGGCTCAGGGCTCGCTGGAGGCACACGCCGTCTCCTTTGCGCCCCAAAATGCCCAGCCAGGAGATGGGGGCCACCTGCAGCCCCTTCAGCCAGGCTCTTGGCCTGGGGGGGGATGTGGTGGCCCTGGGTGCAATGGGGGGACGGCAGCCGCATCCCCTTAGGGTCACCCTGTGCAGTGTCCCCCCCCAAGACCAGGGCTGCTCCTGCCCCGTTTTTGAGGTTTGAACACTACATGAGCAGGGTCCTGCGGTCAGCAGAGGGGAGACATCCCTGCTGCCCCCCACAAACACCCCAAACCTGGGAGGGCTTTGCCACACGGCACCCCCTGACCCTCCTGGGGATAGGGAGAGGGGAAGGGGGGCCGCCAGCGAAAGCGGAAGAGCAGGAGGGGACGAACGCAGACGGAGGGGCACGGGGGAGGCTGGGGACCCCTCGTCCCCGTCACCGGCCGAGCCGCGCGGGGCTCCCGGCTTATTCCCATGGGTCTCCGCAGTCGTGTGTTCACCTTGTGCGGCCAAGGAGTCGTCACGCCGCGGCGGGGATTGGTTGGCTAAAAATGCCTCCCTAATCTCCGCGCTGATCTTTACCCCCCTCCTCCCCATCTGCCGTGACCTTCCCGCCGATGTACAGAGCCAACTCCGGCGAGAGGCAGCCGGCCCCGCTCCGCCAGCGGCCCCGCGTCCCAAAGGTATCGCCGGGAGGCTCCCGGATGGATTCGGGGCCGACCGGGCTCCCGGCGAGGCGGGAGGTTAGCGTCGGTGGGTTGGCCGGGGCTTGCCGCGGCGAGGCTTGCCGGCACACGGCGGGTGACGGTGACGGCGGTGGTGTCCCCAGGTGGCAGACGGGACGCCGGGGCTCGGCGCGCCGTGACAGTGCCGTCACCCCGAGTCCTGCCCGGTGGTCCCTGTGCGGTGGGTTTTTAACGGGTGCGCGCCCCCGCCGTGTTGGTTGCTTGCTGGGAAACGAAACCCGCTTCGGCAGAGCAGCGCCCTGACCCATTTTGAGCGATTTTCAGACTTCTGCTGGGTTCTGCCGTCTGGGGCTTGCCATTCTCCTCAGGTTCACCCCCCCCCCTCCCCAAATTTCAGGTTCACCCGGCGTCTCTGGCAAGGGGGGAAGGCAGCTCAGGTCCCGTGCGCCCCTGCCAGCGGGAGTTGGGGTCTGGTGTGAAGCGGCAGCGAGGGGCAGGGGTCTCGGCAGGGATTTGTGCGGGGGTCTGGGTGGGGGTCAGTGGTTCTGGGAGGGGGGGGGGTCACAAGACGTGGCATCGTGGGGCAGGTGGGATGCAGCAAACACCAGCCCTCGCACGGCCCCACTCCGTGCACTGTGCCCACCACCCCTCCACAGCCCACCCAGGCCCCCGCCGCACCCAGGGCTCCTGGGGGGCTTCTGGGGGGGGGTTGCCAGCCCCACACACTGACCGTGGGGCCAGGGATGCCCTGGGACCACGCTCGCCCTGCAAGGCTGGGGGCTGGCACATCAGCTGCCCGCTGTTCTAGGGGTGGGGTCCCTCCAGCCCCCTGAGGATGCTTAAGGGAGGGCTGGGACCCCAGCCGGGACAGCCCGCGGGCGGGGGGCTGGCAGCAGTCACGCTTGTCCTCCCCCACCCCACCGCGGCCTCTCTGGGATGCGTTTGGTGCCGTCCTAGCCGGTGAGACTCACGGGGTCCCACTCCAAGCCCTGCGGTCAAAGGGGTTCAGCCTGCGCCGGTGGTCCCTGCCCAGCTCCCGGGTGCTTGGGGGGCCGAGCTGGTGACAGAGCCCCCCCCCGGAACCCCCTAATCCCGTCAGCCGCAGGGGCACGGCCGGGCACCGCGACGCCCAAGCAGCTGGCGGGGAGCTGAGGCTCTGCAAGGCGGCTTAGGCTGAGCCCGGGCTCTACCAGGGGGCTTTGCCTCCCCATCTGCAGGCAGGGGCCCATGCTCACCCCCCCCAGCCCATATTTGCCCCCAGGGTGTGAGCGCAGGGGGCGATAGGGCTGAGATTTTGGGGCTCCCTGGTGCCAACCTGGGGCTTTGCTCCCATTTTATTACCTCGTTCCTTCCTCTCCGGGAGAGCAGGGATGGAGGACCCTCCCGCACAGGGCAGCCCCCGGGATGCTGCGATGATCGCAGCAGGATCTCCTGGCTCGTCCCCCGGAGCGGGACGCCTGCCCTCGCCCCCCTCGTCCTGCCGCGCTGCCCGCCTCTGCCTGCATCTCCTCTTCGCCGCTCTCGCGCGCCTGCCTTGGAAACGGCAAAGCAAGCGCTTCGCTAAACGGATTAGAGCTTCCCCGGCAGCCTCCGGGGCTGCTCCCGCTTCCCTCGGCCCCCGCGCCGCAAACCCCAATCCCTGGGCCGAACACTGGGGGCAAGGCCACTGCCGCGGCACGGCCGGCCTTTCGCGGCGCCGCACTGCGGCTCCCATCACGCCCGACCCCGAAACCCCGGCCAAAGCCCTGTGGGTCCTTCCCGTCTCCTGGGATTTTACTTTCCCTTTGCAGGAACCCGGAGAAAATCGGGGGGAATTTGTCAGCTGCCGGCTTGGCCACTGCAGAGGGTGCTGCCCCCGCCCCGGGCTCTGCACCCATCCACGACCCTCGGCGGCGGCACTGGCCCCGTCCTCTCCCGCGGCTCTGCCGTAGGACGCGCGGCTGCTGAAGGGGCTGCGGTGGGACGGGAGCTGGGTTTAGCTGCGAAAGGATTGAGGAAGGCGAACGCGGGCGGCTGGCGGGCGTCGATCAGTGACGTGCGCAGGGGCAGGGCGAGAACGGGAAGGGAACATCAGCGCCGGCAAAACACGTCTGCGCCGCGGCCGCGGCCCGCAGCGAGCCAAAACCTGGGTTTGGCTCTGTGTGCGATCGCCCTTGCTGGAAATCCCCAACCTTGCTGGTTTCCCTGGCCATGCTGGGAGGCTGGGATGGAGCTGGGATGGAGCTGGGCTCCTCCGGCGCAGCTTGACAGGAGGAGGAGACCTCGGCGAGCGGCTCTGCCCAGGGACGGACTTTGTCCCCGCGGGGCGGCCAGCCCGGCTGGTGTTTGTGCAAACACGGGACCCCGCCACGCTGCTGCCGAGGAGCCTCGGAGAACGAGAGGCCGCATCCCGCCGGAACCTTCCCGGCGGAGCTGAACCGGAGTCCGGCTGCCTTGGCGTGGCATGGCGGGGGGAAGGAGGCAGAGGGGCTGCCTGCCCCAAGCTCCGCGCAGTTTCCCAGGAAAAATGGAGCCTTTATGTTCCGTTCCCGGCCCCTTCCCCGGAAAGGCTCGGAGGATGCCCCCGGGGCAGTTATGAGCGGACAAGAAGGGGATTGTTTCGGTGGGAGCTGGGTTTCTGGCAGCACCTGCTCCGCGCCGGGGCCCTCCACAATGGCTGTCTTTCTGCGTAATGCTGCAGAGCGGCCAATTATCCTCCCCTGCTAATTAGAGATGCAAAATAGCTCAGCGCTTGCATTCTCTCCGCAAGCCTGCGAGGGCTCCTGGGACCAGGGACGCATCCACGGCGGGGGCCAGCACCGGGGCACCGGCTCACGCTTCTCTCTGCCCCTGGCACCGAGTGAGAAGGGGCAGCGGGAGGCTGGGGATGGGCCTGGGATGAGCGGGGACCCCTATCTGCCCCCACCCCGAGCAGCACTCGGTGGGCCAGGGGCTCTCCCATTGCTCCCAGCACCAACCAGTTCAGCAGAGAACACCGTAACTGGCGTCTCAACCGTGATTTAGGAAATACGTTTTTCCTTTCCTTGCCAGGGAGGCAGACGGGAGCGGGCTGTGCTTGAACCCCCCCTAATTCGTGCAAAGGCTGGCGCTCGTGGCCGGGTGATGGGCAGGGCGGCTGATAGCTGGTGGCATTTCTCTCCTCCCCCGGGTCGCGGCGCAGGGTGTGGGCTGCTTCTTGGTTTGCCGTGGTGCTCGAAAAGCCGTAATTTCAGAGCGGCAAGTGGCCCGATAAATCAAGGCTTATTTCCTGCCAATACTGGCCGCTGCTTCTCACGAGGAAACTCATTTTACAGGAGGGGAAATTATTTACCGCAGGAAATAGTCAGCGGTGGGATGGTGAGAGCCAGGGAAAATTTTGTGGTGGCTGAGTTTTTGGTGAAGGAACCGGCTGGCACTCATTGTGGGAGCCTCGTGCCGTGGAGGCAGAGCTCCTGCCTGCTACCCGAGCTGCTGGGGACGGAGATGCGGGTGGGTGCTCCCTGCACGGCCCACGTCTGCCACAAAACTGGTGGCAATGGGCTGTTAGCACTGCGAACACCCCAAGTCATTTGGGTCCCGCTTCTCATCCCACTTTGGGGGGCATTTGTCACCCAATGCTTGGTGCCAGGAGCTTTTGCTCCTCTGTAGCATGGATGCTGCCAGGGCAGAAGGCAGCTGGGACAGCCCGGTGGTGATTGCAGTCACCCTGTGCTGAGAATTGCCAACTCATTGCATGCAAGGATGATGATACCCGGTTAATCAGCACCCTCTGGTTCCTTGCCCTGAAACCCCAATGGGCAAAGACCTGCCAGCACCTGAGGGAACAACAGTCCATCCCCACTTCTGTGCTGGGTTCAGGGACCATTCGACCGCTTGGGTCTCGCACGGTGTTGCCCAAAAATGAAATATTTTGGGGGCCTTTCTGTCTGGCTGTGAGGTGGGCAGACATGCTTGGACGGCGCGGAGATGGAAGGAGCCGGGAGGTGAGCAGGACGGAGAGCCCCACCGTGCTTCATTAAGCAGTCGAAGGCGCTCGTTCGGGGAAAGCTGAGCCGGCGTCGGAGGCCAGCTGAGCCTCCCGGGACTGGGTCGCATTCTCCGGGCAACTCGATCCCGGCGGCATCGGCCTGGCAGCCTCATTACCGCAGCTTCTGCAGGCGGCTTCGGTTACTCGGCTGGAAGCGCTCGTCTCCTGCCGGCTTTTAATTTCCCTGACATCACCTGCGAGTGAGATGCAGGCGCGGGCGCATTCAGGAAACTGAGGAGGGGAGAGCCTGTCGCCACCCCCGTCCGCATCCTCCCAGCTCCCCGACAGCCCCGGCCGTGGGGCGGGAGCGCTCCAGCCTCCTGCTCCCCCCCGGGACCCACATCCTGCCGTAAGGCCCGGTGACCGTGGGCACAAGCCCGGGGGCTTAGGACGAGGTGAGGAGGGAGCTGCCGGGCTCCCCGGCCTCGAAGAAGCCGTAGTGGGGTGCAGCCCCCGTCACCCCCTTCCCCAGCCCCACATCCCCAGCCCAGCCATTTCTGCTTCTCCCGCCAGCCTGCTCCCAGCTGGCGCATTTGGCACGGAGGCGGCACCGGCTGCCTCTCCGAAGGCGTTTTGGGCTGTTTGTTTCTGCAAAAGCTGCGGCTCGGCCCCAAAACCCTCCCCGCAGCCCCTTCCCGGGGCCCACGGAGGTGGCCGAGCGCCCGGGGAGGCGAGGAGGGAGCGCCTTGCTCTGTCCAGTCCCGTGCAGGAGGGACCAGGACCCAAGGGGCAGCAGGATGAGGATCCCCGGGGTATCCTCACTCACCTCCCCAAATTGCCTCCCAGCAGCACAGGGGGAGGGGGAAGGAGCCCGTTTGTGGCCCTCACGGAGCTCCGCACCAAGAGGCAGCGTCGCTGAGGCGGAACACCCACATGCACCCCGGCCACAGGCTCCTGGCACCCCATCGCCTCCCCCAGCCCCGTGCCCCAGGCTGTGGCACCCCGTGCAGCGAGGTAGCCCCGTCTGGTGGGTGCTCAGCACCCACCGGGCACCGGGGGCGAGCGCCCTGGGGTCCGTGCCCTGAGCGGGGGTCTCGGCGCGGCCGCGGTGGGGACGGCAGCGGGGGGCTGGAAGGGGCAGGACTTGGGACGCAGCAGGTCAAGAGTGTAGAGTTGGGGGGGTCCATCCCCCCCCTCCCGGATGATTTTTTGCGATTTTTGCAGGCAGCGGCTCCATCCCCCCGTTGCCATGGCAACGGGCGGCTGCAGGCAGGGGCGCGCTCCCGCCGCCGTGCGCGCCGCCGCCGCCACCGCTGCTGCACGGCTGGTGCGGAGCGGAGCGGAGCGGAGCCCGGCGCATCCCGCACCTCCCGCCGTGCCCCCCGCATCCCTGCGCCCCCACCCCCCCCCCCCCGCTCAGGTAAGCGCCAGCCCCTGCGGGGCTTTGCCCGGGGAGCGGGGGGGGTCGGTGCTCGGGTCCCCTGCGGGGATGGGGATGCGGGGGGGGGGGGGGAGGGTGTCTTTGGGGGAGCGGGGATGGGGGTGCGGGATGCCAGGGTCGCGGGGATGGGGCTGCCCTGCAAGGAGCAGGCGGTATGGGGTGGGTTTGCACCCCCCCCGGCAGGACGCCATGTCCCCTGGTCCCCTCTGTGAGCCAGGGAGGCCGAGGCGGGGGGGCATGACCTTCACCCCCCCAGTGCATCTGAGGGGGTGCCCGGGTAGGGGATCCCCCCTCGGCGACGCTGCTGCACTCCCGCATTTGTGCCTCAGTTTCCCCAGCTGCAAAGGATGGGAGGGGGGGACACACTTGTGCTGCCTGTGTCACTGCTGTCCCCCTGCCCAACTGTGCTCCTCCCCGCTGGAGACCCCCCACTTTTGCCATTGTCACCCCAGCTTCTCCCCTGCACCCCCAGGCTCTCCTACCCCCTCCCAAGCCTCCCTCCCCCACCAGACAGCTCAAACCCCGCTGCCCCTCCGCATCGCCCCGCTCCCGGCAGCCCCCCGTGCCTCCTGTCACCACCGGCCCCGCGTCCGTCCCGCAAAGCTACAGGGGACGGGACCCCCCCCCCGGTGCCAGCGCCTGACGCTCTGGTTTCCAAGCGGGGGGACAGCACTGCCGTACCAGCAGCAGCACCGTTTGCTGCCGCTCCCTTTAATTGCAAATCTCATTTTTGGATTTTTGCCTAAATCCCTCTCCCGGGACCCCAAAAACCCCGGCTCCAGCTTCCGAGCATCTTTATTTACAGTGGCGAGCTCGCGCGGCAGGCTGCAAAATGCTGCGGGGCCGGAAGGCCGGGCGAAAATCTCTGAGCTGGGGCTCAGCCCCGGCTCCCTTCCCCGGGCCCGAGCCCACGCGTGGGGCTGACAATCCTGCCGCCGTGTCCCTCCACGTTTCCGCCGCGTCCGCCGTGCCTGGGCCTGGTTGCGTGCTCCCCTGGAGGGAAACCCTCGAGTCAGCGGCAAACGCCACGCGTTTTTCCGGAAATCTTTGTGTGGGGCTGGTAAAATCCCTAGGAGACTTTGTGCTGCACCCCGAGTCGGGTAACTTTTTGGGGCGCAGGAGGAAGGTGAAGGTTTCTGCTGAGCACGGGCAAAAGGCAAAGCCCTTTGCTGCCAGGGTTTGGCGCAAACGCGTGTCCCCCCCTCAAAAAAAAAGGCTATGGCAACCTACGGCACGTGGCCCCCACCCTGGCCAGCGAGGCGGGCGTCCCCCCGTTTGCGTGTGGGACACATAGCTCCTGGTAACGTCCCTGGGTCACTGAACCTCCTTTGCACACCCTGTGGTTTTGGGGAGCCCCCAAGCCCTGACCCAGCGAGGTCCAGCAAGTCCCTGTGGCAGCCGGACCCCCCCAAAACTCAGACCCCTCCAGTCGATGCAGATGACTCCGGTTGAAGCAAGGCGGCTGCTGCAGGTGCATCCCGCACGGGATTCATCGGAAAAGTGGCTCCCAGAAGAAGTTTCCCGTCGTTACCTGGATGCCACCTCCGGGGACCCGCTGCCCTCGCAGCCGCCTCGTGTGCTGCTGCTGCGCCGCTCCTGCGACCGCGTGCACCGGGTGCAAGCCAGCCCCACGGTGCTGCCCTGGCCCAAATCCGACGGAGGAATTCCCGTACAGGGAACGCCATCCCCTCCCGTTCAGCTGTTTGCCCCGGGTCTCCCACCCCACCGGTGGAGGCGGTTTGGGCTCTGCGCCTGCCCCCTTGCCCAGCGCCTGGTGCAGAGCCTCTGCCAGCGTGAATCAGCAGCACCCGTTAAACCGCTTCCTCGCGGGGTCCACGTCGCCTTTTGGAGGGGGTGGGATGGCTCAGCCACATCCAAACCCCTCTGCACCCCCCCACGCCCCGGGCTGCGACCCTCACCGGCCCCACGGCAGCGTTTTCCCCGCCCCGGCCCCGAGGGTTTGCGTGGATCGGCTCTGCGCCGGTGCGAAACCCCGCAGCCGCCCCAGCGGGTCGAAGCCGAGCGTCAAACCCAGCCGGCAGCTCCGCCAGCTGCAAAGCCTCTCGCAGAGCACGTCGGCGTCGCCGGCTTTGCCCGAGGACGTGCCGCCGTGCCGGGGGCACCTCGCTGCCCCCATCCTTGGCCGCAGCAGGAGCAGCACGCGGGCGTCGCGCTGGACGCGGCGCTGAGGCCGGGTGCCGCCAGCGGCCGGTGCGGTGCGATGGGACGCTGCTGCCAGGCTCCCTGGAGGGTTTGGGGGCCGTTGGGCTCTGCTCAAGGCACCGATCTGGGCATCCTCAGCCGTTTCTGGTCCGTTTGTCTTCGCCGTGAGCGGTTTTCACACAGCAATAGCTGCGTCGCGTCGCGGTGGCATTTGGTGTGGCATCCCGCAGCCCTGTACCAAGGCAAGGGAGCGCAAACGACCTTCCCTGCAGCCAAAAACCCGGACCCCAGCCCGACTCCTTCCCTCTGAACACCCGCGCTCGTCCTCAGCCTCGTGTGCTTACGAAAGCTGCCAGAACACAGCAGCTATTTCACATCGCGGCCCCGTGGACGGGTGGGATCCGATGGGCCAGGTCGGTGTCGGTGTTAATTGCAATAAACCCGGCTCAGACCGTTGGGCCCCTTCCAACTGCGGAGCTGCGGCTTCGCTGCCGGCAGCCCCCGCGTAACTACAAGGCAGCGGCGCGCGGCGAGCCACCGTCCTGTCCCCAGCTCGCGTCCTCCGCAAACAAGGGTCCCCGGCGCCCTCGGCTCAGGCGGCGTTGGCCGAGCTGGGCTGCGGCCCCGTGTCGGGATCAGGGAAGCGTCGTGCGTTGCACTGGTCTGTGCTGGGGGGTGGCGTTGGGGAGCTCCCCGCTTGCTGTGCTTCCCGCAGATGGAGCGCGGCGGCCAGCTCGGCTTCCCCCTGCCCAGGATGCTTTTCCCAGCAATTAGTTGTCGGCTCCCCTTCCAGCCCCGTTAGCGCTCGCAGTCCTGGGCTCGTACCCGGCGCTCTCCGAACCTCCTGCCCCGGGCCAAGACGGGGACAGGGACGGGGATGGGGATAGGGATGGGGACGCCAGCTCGCTCCGTGCTCCGCTCCCCTCAATGCAGCGCATCCGCCGCCATCCCACCTTGGCCAAGGGCTCTCTGCAGCAGAACCCGCACCGGGGGGCTCGGCAACCCTTCCTGGCCCCTGGTCCCCACCGCGCTCAGCCCATCTGCAACAGAGGGGGACGCACGCGGGCAGCTGCCTGCTTCCTGTGTCGCATCCCCATCGGCGGCTTTTTGGCTGCAGCAGGGGTGCTGGGGGCCAGGGCAGCCAAAAAACCTGCAGGCGGGGCAACCGGTCGCCCGGATGCAGCCTCTCCGGGGCTGGGGCTGACACCCAGCACCTCACTGGGGACCCCGCAGCCCGGGATGGGACACCCCAAAGCCACCAGCGTGCACCGAGGCCGCTGCACCAGGGGTTGCGGGTTTAATGGTGGCGAAGAGAATGGGGAGAGCCAGGGGTCTGGCTGGACCCCCGGGGGTCCCGGCTTGGCCCCCTTGTCCTTCCCAGGCCCTCAGGACTCATGGGAGGGAGGCGGGCAGCGTGGGTGCCTGCCCAAAGCTCTGCAGCCCCTCTGCCAGGGACAGGGGACGGCAAAACCGGGCCATCGCTGCCTGCGCGGGGACACGGCACCGCCGGCGAGCGCTGCCGGCTGCGGGAGTGTGGGCAGCTGCCCGTGCCCGCAGCGTCGGCAGCACCAGCCCTCTGCATTGCAGCAGCCTCCTGCCTGCGCAGGGTTGGCGGCTGTGTCCCCGGCCTCCACGGAGGGGAGAGACCCCCCGCCCCGCGACGCCGGCAAAAGCTGCCCGGCGGGTGAGATGAGCTGTGTCAGTGCTCAGCGCCGAGCGGGTCGATGGGGAGATGCAGGGGGGCGGCTGCTGCGGGAGCAACCCAAGGGCACGCGGGGGCAGGAGCTGGAACAGATTTCACCCTCACACGATGCCAAACGCTCTGCGGCTTCTTTTTTGGCAGCTTCATGGAAACATGGGGCTGGGGAAGGGGGGGGTAAAGCGGACCCCCACCTCGGCCGAGGGTGCCCGAGCGGCGGCGCGTGGCTGGGGCTGGCGGCTCCCCACGCCGCGGCTCGGCCGCTGGCACTGCGGGCGCCGGGCATCACCGCCAGCCGCCTTGATGCAAAGCGATGGGCTCGCGCCGGCGGGGCCGGCATGGCGGGGGGGTCGTGCACGGCAGGAGAGCGGCAACGAGGCGGCAGCCTTGGCTGGGAAGCGATGCAGAGCCAAAAATAACCCCTGGCTGCGGCTCAGACCGGGTAACGGTGGGGAGCGGGAGCCTCCGCAGCTGTGTCCCGCTGTGCCCCATGGCCGCGGCGTCTGGGGCCGGCTCCGGTGCCCGTGGGTGCCAGGGTGGCCCCGGCCGTGGGTGTGCTCCCTCCCGGGGGTCCCTGTCCCGGCCTTGGGCAGAGCTGGGGCCGTCACCCCAAGGAAGCCCTTGCCCTCTGCCAAAAACCGAAGACCCCAGGGCTCGCGGGGTGACGGCCGCACGTGGCACCCAGCGGGGTCCCTTCGGGGCTGTGCCACCGGGCACCCTGCCGTCGCTGCGGGTGCGTGGGGCAGCCCGTGGGTGTTCGGGTCGGGCGCTGTCACAGGCGGGGAGGGCGGCGGTGGTGCCGTGGGTGCCAGGCAGGCGCGGGCGCGGGGCGCTGGCGGCTGCGGGGGGACGGTGGTGGCTGCGCCCCGCATCGCCGCGGTCCCCCATCCATCTGCGTCTGGGCGGCTGAGCGAGGGACAGTCACGCGTTTATTTTTAACCGGCTGGGGAGGGCGGCGGGGATTGGTGCCTCCCTGGTTATATCACCAAATCCCTGCCAGGCCCTGTTAGTTCCAGCACAGCGAGCCCTGCGCCGCGCTCCAGTAACCGTTTCGGCCCCCCAGCCTCCCGGGGCTGTGCCCCTGCCCAGGCCCGTGGGCTCCTCTGGGCCAGCTGTGCGCACAGCTGGAGAGCGTGGGCACCCACCCACCGCTCACCATGGGTGGGCTCTGGGGCGCCAGGACCCCATGCCCCCCAGCCCTGCCCTCCCAGCCCATCACCCTCTCCCAGTTGCGGGGCGGGGTGCGGCGGCCAGGTTTCCATCTCCCTGGGTGACGGGACGGTGCACAGGGATGGCGGCCCCCATCCCGCTCCCACAGCCCTTTTGGGGACGTGGCAGGGGGAAACTGGGGCAGTTCACAGCCGCTCTGTCCCCATCCCGGCGGCAGACGCCGTGCGGGACAGGCCCAGCACTTCCCTGCGGGAGCGCTGACCGGAGCTGGGGCGGGACGGGGATGCTCATGGCCACCACGGTCCCCTCTCCGTCCCAGTTCGATGCCACCCAGCAGCCCCCAGCCCCACCGCCAGCTGTGGCTCACGGGGAAGCGGCAAAGGGTTAAGCCGCGTAGCGGGGCCACGTGACGCTCCGGGGATGCCGTTTTTCTGAAGATCAGGACGGATTAGGGTGGAATATCAGAATATCAGGACGAGAATTTCTTCTGGCGGCGCATCCTCCCCCTGACGCCAGCCCTGCCACGGCCTCCTGCCCCGCGCCATGGCTCCCTGGGGACACCAGGCCCACGGCCGGTGAGCTCCCCACCGTGCTGGTCCCCAAAATTCTCCCTCCCAGCTTTGGGGGGGGTTTGGATGGCCCCAAGCGGGTGGTGGGCACTGGAAGGGTCTGCGGGTCCAGAGCTGGAACAGGCGCCGTCCCCATCCCCTGCGGCTGGATGCTTGTCCCGCAGTGCTGTGGGCAGGAGGGATGGGGGTCCCCTGCCACCCACCTCCGTGACTCCCCCTCTCCTCCCCTCAGTGCATGAGGCTGGTGTTTGCCCCAGAGCCGCCCCGCGCCCGCACTGACGCCCGAGGCAGCGCCGGGAGCCATGTCGGGTTCCTACGACGAGTCAGCAGCTGCCGCGGAGGAAACAACCGACAGCTTCTGGGAGGTGAGTCCTGCCCGTCCGCCCCTCCCGCGGGGTCTCTGCCACCGTCACCGCGTCCCGGGGTCTCCCCTGGCCTGGGGGGAACAGTGCCACCCTGCCGCGGTGTCCCGGGTGTCCCAGCCGGCTCTGCTGGAAGTCTGAACCTCGGCTGTCCCTGAGCGGTGCAGACTGATGGGGGGGACCGAAAGGAGTCAGGTTGGAGCAGCCCCGAAGCAAAAGCTCCATCCCTGCACCCCAAAAGTGCCTGGTGCTGCCCCCATCCCCGCCCCACACCAGCTGGGGCTGACCTGTCCCCGTCCCCCTCCCAGGTGGGGAACTACAAGCGCACGGTGAAGCGGATCGACGACGGCCACCGGCTCTGCAATGACCTCATGAACTGCGTGCACGAGCGGGCCAAGATCGAGAAATCCTACGCCCAGCAGCTCACCGACTGGTCCAAGCGGTGGAGGCAGCTCGTCGAGAAAGGTATCATGGCTTCCGCAGGGGGAGGCTCCCCCCAGGACACCGGGGTCCCATGGGTCCCCTTGCACCATCGCGACTTCACCTGGTGGAGGTGGAGGGGGTAAGGGCTGAGGAGTGACGCTCAGCTGTCCCCTCTGCCCCCCAGGTCCCCAGTACGGCAGCCTGGAGAAGGCATGGGGTGCCATCATGACGGAGGCAGACAAGGTGAGCGAGCTGCACCAGGAGGTGAAGAACAGCCTGCTGAACGATGACTTCGAGAAGGTCAAGAACTGGCAGAAGGACGCCTACCACAAGCAGATCATGGGAGGCTTCAAGGAGGCCAAAGAGGCTGAGGACGGCTTCCGGAAAGCCCAGAAACCCTGGGCCAAGAAGCTCAAGGAGGTGAGAGGAGAAGCATGGCGTGTCCTGGGGCACCAGCTCTGGCTCTGGGTGCCCAGTCCAGACTGGGAGGGCGGGGTGGCACATCTCCGCAGGCAAAGGGATGGGCAGGGGGCTGTGACCGCTTCTCTGATGTCCCTTCTCTTTCGTCTCCACAGCTGGAGACAGCCAAGAAAGCCTACCACCTGGCCTGCAAGGAGGAGAAGCTGGCCATGACCCGGGAAGCCAACAGCAAGGCGGAGCAGTCCAACACCCCCGAGCAGCAGAAGAAGCTTCAGGACAAAGTGGAAAAGTGCAAGCAAGATGTGCAAAAGGTGCGAGCTGCTGCCCTGCTCACATAGCATCAGGCAGGGAAAACCAGTGGAATTGGCCACCACCCTCCTTTGCTCCCATTCATTCCCATTTGCCCATCCCGGTGCTCCTGTAGAAGGGTGAAGACCTGCAGGCAGTGCTCAGGGCAGAGATTTACCCCTCTTACTGGGGCAAGACCTCTCCAATGACCAGACTGATGTCACCCCATGGAGGCTCTCGGCTCGAGCTGGGCTCCCCAGTGTGGTAGCCCACAAGTCAGACCCCGTCAGCACCCAGAAAGGTCCCCTGAGGTGCTTGAGGTATCACCAAGGCATCCTCTTGCACCTTTGCAGACTCAGGAGAAGTACGAGAAGGTTCTGGATGAGCTGAACAAGTGCACCCCGCAGTACATCGAGAGCATGGAGCAGGTCTTTGAGCAGTGCCAGCAGTTTGAGGAGAAGAGGCTCAACTTCCTGAAGGAAGTCCTCCTGGACATCAAGAGGCACTTGAACCTGGCCGAGAGCAGCAGGTAGGTTCCTCCCACACCGGCCGGGCAGAAAGCACCTGTGCGTGGTCTCCTTGTGCTGCCTGGAAAGCAAACCAAGCCCTGGAGGGACTGGGTGCTTCTAAGCCAACCCATTCCCTGCAATACAAGGGAGAAGGCTTTCTGGCCAACACGGTGGTCATTAAGGGGTACCAAAGTGGCAGGAGGGCTGTGCGGGAGCCTGGCGCCCCCCAGTGCCTCGTAGGAGGTGACACAGCCTGGACACGTCCCCGTCCCACACCCCCGCGGGGCCCACCCTCACCCGCAGCACCCCAATCCGCATCTCCTTGCAGCTACGCCAATGTCTACCGGGAGCTGGAGCAGACCATCCGCCTCTCCGACGCACAGGAGGATCTCCGGTGGTTCCGCAGCACCAGTGGCCCCGGGATGCCCATGAACTGGCCCCAGTTCGAGGTGAGACTGGAAACCCCAGTTGGGGTGCTGGCAGCCCCGCGGGGCGGCTGGGCACTCAGGGACTGGTTGCTCTGTGCTTGCAGGAGTGGAACCCGGACCTGACGCACACGATAACGCGGAAGGAGAAGCAGAAGAAGGGCGAGGGGGTGGCCCTGACTAACGCCAGCAGCACGGGCGAGACGGGGGCATCAGCAGGCGAGCGTGGGAGGTGAGGGCCGGTGGGGAGAGGAGATGCCATGGGAAAGACACGGAATTTCCTGTGCAAACGTTCCCAGTGCTGTGGGGACACCCAAGCAGGATGTCCTCAGCGACAGCCACCACTCTTCTCTGTCCTCCCTCCACGTCGTGCTGGACCAGTGCTGGTCATCAGCTGGGGGTCCTACTAGCTGCAGCCCCCGCTCCCCACCGTCCCGCTGCCCGCTCTGACAGCCCCTCTCCCTCTTTCTCCCCCACTCCAGCGTGAGCAGCCACGACCGCGGGCAGACCTACAGCGCCGAGTGGTCTGACGACGAAGGCAGCAACTCCTTCAACGCCAGCGAGGCCAACGGCGGCACCAACCCCTTCGACGAGGAGTCGGCGGGGAAGGGCGTGCGCGTGCGGGCTCTGTACGACTACGACGGGCAGGAGCAGGATGAGCTCAGCTTCAAAGCAGGTACGGTCCATCACTGGTGCCGGGTTGGCTGGGGCTCGTCTGCCGGAGCTGTGGGTCCTTCACATTTTGGCGTGAGATCCCCTGAATCATTTCTGAGTTATCAGAAATGGCAGAAAGGGGAAGGCGCAAGCTGGGCCCAAACCCGGGTGTGACCAGAGAGGTGGTGGGATGGGGCACGTGAGGTTTTATGGGTCACCCCTTGCCTTTCTACCCTACAAACCTGCACGCTCAGGATCAATCCTAGAAACCCCCAGCAGCCCCATCCAGGGGAGAAATGAGGGGACAGAAGAGGTTCCAACGCCTGCAACGAGCTCTCCCCTTCCCACCTTCCTCTCCAGGTGATGAACTAACCAAACTCGGTGAAGAGGACGAGCAAGGCTGGTGCAAAGGGCGTTTGGACAACGGGCAGCTAGGTCTCTACCCTGCCAACTACGTGGAGGCAATCTAAGTCTTGTGGTGTGCTCCTCATGGCCGTCAGCAGATAAATCCACCCTCCGTTGTCTCCATCTCTCCACCAGCCAACCAGCCATTTTGCCGTCTGGTCCTTCACTCCTCACAGTTAGAGATTCAGACATATTTTCCGACCAAGCTTTTATTTTTTTAAGAGTTGTCTCTGAAGAGTATTTTGCATAGTCGCTTTCTTCTTCTTCTTCTAAGATAACGTGAAGCGAAAGATGACGTTGTCTGTTCGTCTACGTTAGTCGATTTTTTTTCCAAGCGAAAAGCTGATACCTCAAGATCTTAAAGCCCAACCAGTGAGAGCTCCTGATTGGTTGGTTTTTAAAGATACTGAAATCATAAGCCGCCTTCTGATTGGCTGGAACTGTTCCAAAATGCATGGCGCTGAAGCTCCTGGGACCAATCAAATTCACCCCAAAAACCTGAGAGAAAATGAAGTCTGACTCCATTTTTTGGTGTTTCCATGTTCTTCTCCCAGTTCATCCTCCTACCCCACGGCCACCCGGCCCCGTCCACGGGCAGGTCCCTGAGGCAGATGGAGACGCTCAGGTGAGGTGGGACCAGCCCTGCCATGGAGCTTGGTGGCATCTCCTCAGCTTCCTCCTCCTCCTCACAGCTGGGCTGCCAAAGTGTTTGGAGCAGGCGGAGGCTCCCCAGCCGATGCCCCACCTGTGCTGCAGGGAGCAGCATCGCCCTTTGGAGGGCAATCACCCAGCAAACACCAGATCCGGGGTGAGGTGGCCCTAAAATGCTGTTTGGAGAAGGTCCCACGGCACCCACTGCTGCTGGAAGCACCTTCACGCCCAGCCTGGGAAAGTGAGGACCAGCTCAGATGCTGCTGGGAACAGTCTCCATCCACCTGCTTCCTGAAGAGGGACGGGGGATAAGCAACCTCCAGCCTTGCACGGTTGAGGATGAGGAGGACGAGGAGGGCTTGGCGTGGGCAGCAGACCCCAGGCTGGGCAGCAATGCAGCCACCGGGCGAAGACGGCCGAAAACATGACGCATCAAAACAGGGGAGCGGCCGCAGGCTTAGCCCTTCGCTTTTCACCACGGGGCTCTCCTCCTCCTGCGCTTGGGCTCTGCAACCGGCCACGGCGTGGACGAGACCCCCTGAGCACCCAGGGGTGCTGCCACCCAGCACGGTCACCCCAACACCTTTGCCCTGGGCGCATCTTCCCTACAGTCATCTCATCTTTTCCCATTCCATCACCCTTAGGGTATTGATGCCATCGTCTTCCCACACGCTCCTGCCTCTCCTCTCCTGCCCCTTCCTTCGGTTCATGAATTTTTTGGCCCCAGGGACCAAGTGTTCTCGCGGAGGCAGGAGAACATGTGCTGGGCAAGAGCTGCCCGGCCCCGTGTCCCCTGCCAGGTACGCAAACAGGAAAAAAAAAAAAAACCCACAAAAAAAAGTCAGACAAAACCCAACCAACCACCTGTCTCAGCAACGCACCCCGGTTTTTGTACATTGATTGTGTAATTTAAGAAGTATATATATAATATATATATCTCGTGATTGTACTACTGTGGATACAACAAAAGCAGCAAGCGAAAATAACCGAGCTCTGTAAGCGTCCTCCGGGTCTGGGTCCTCAGTTTGCCGCCGTGCGCCGGGATTGGGGGGGCTCGGATGCGTTGCTGGGGACGAGGGGGCTCTGGGGAGCGGGGAGCGGCCACTTTGGGGACCCCCATGCCGATGAGCCAGGCAAAGCCTTGTGAAGCCCACAGGAGGATTCAAGATGAAGCAGTTTTGGGGGCCATTCCCAGCACCCCCCAAAAGGAGCGGCACCCGACCCAGCGCCCCCCAGTACCCCGGGCAGGGGGAGACGGGAAAGCCCCGGTGCGGCGAGGTGATGCTGGCTGAGGGCTCCGAGCCTCCCGGGCTGCCTGCGACCCTCGAAACCTTGGGAAAAACAATTTGCAGGTTGCCCACCCCGCCCCGCTCCCCGGAGAGTGAGGGCGGCCCCAGGACAGGGGTGGAGGGAGGGGGACCTGCCAGGGTTTGGGGGGCACGTCCTGGGCTCCCAGTGGGGAGAGGGCAGAGAAGGGGGATTTCTTTTCCCTTATTTAAGAGAAGGGGCTTGGGGAGAAACCCATCTGTGAGCCCCATGGCCACATCCCTCCCATCCCACCTTCCCCACGGGGACGTGAAACCATCCACCTTCACCCACCCCACCGAAGGACTCACGAGACGGGCGCGAAATTTGGGGCACCAGTACTCCCCACGTCGGCTGTGGGAGCATCCATTGCACATGAAATCACAAGACACATTTTACTTTCCCCCCCCCCCCCCCCCCATTCCTATTTTTTCCAGAGGCCAAGGCAGTTTTTCTCCCTCTCCTGCTCCTCTCCCCGCTGCAGCCAGGCTGGCCGACGGGCGTCCGCTTCTCTGCCGTGGAACAGCGGGAAACGGAACAAAAAGAAAAAGGCAGGAGGGGTCACGGGCACCTGTTTTCAGTTAAAAACAAAAGAGCAACAACCGGGTGGTTTTTCGCTCCCACAAAGCGTCTCGTGGGTACCGGGCCGCCCGTCAACCCTCGGCATGTGAACCTGAACCACGACTTGCCACCAGCCAAAACCGAAAAGCAAATAAACAAATAATAAAAAAAAAAAATTATAATATAAAAGATCAGCGTGGCCACGTGACTTAGACTCTGGTGAAATGTGCAGCTGAAGCAATCCCCAGTTTTCTGTCCCGGTCTGGGCTCGGCGGGTTGCGTTGAGGATTTACTGTCCGGAGGGAAACAGCAATGCTGCCATCTCCCTTTTCCCAAACTCAGGAATCAGGCAGTCCAGATAAAATCCAAATCAAGGGAAGAGCCCTGTGCCAGGGCCAAGAACCCGGGGGTTTTGGGGGGCTCTGGGTGTCCCCGTGCCCAAGGATGGGGACCTTGCTCAGGGGACCCCTGTGCCCGTAGGGATGCCCCGGCGTGCATCTTACAGCTGCTCCCTTTGCACAACGCCCCAAATCCCTGCGGAGAGGAGATGCCGAGTGTGTTCCAAAGTGGGAAGCGAAGGGGGGCTGCACCCATCCCGAGGGGGTGCCCGCGGTCCCCAGGGCAGGGTTACCCCACACCCAGCTCCCACGGCCAGCAGCGTCCCCGGGTGCCGATGGTGCCAGGCTGCTCCCGCGCGGGTCGGGTCAGCGTGGGCCCAGCCAAGGGCAGCTGCAGTGCCATTGTCCCCACGGGCGCCATTGTCCCCACGGGTGCCATTGTCCCGGCTCACGCCCAGGCTTTGTCCTCCCCGAACAATGGCCGGGGCAAAGCCACCCGCAGCCAGCACCCAGGATGGAGAGGGGGATGGCGGGACGAGCCTAGCCGCCATCCCTCCCAAAATCCAGGCCACCCCTTTGCAGCTGAAGGTCGCACACAGCAAGGGGCAGAACCCCCCCGCCGCGCTGCCCCCCGCCCCGACCTGGAGCTGCTTGCTGGGGTAAACAACGCAGGGTCACTCAGCCATCCCACAGCCGGCCGTGGCACGGGGACAGGATCTGGCTGGAGAGAAGTGTGGTCCCCATGGTGTCGTGTGCCCCCCGGAGCAGCCCTGGGCCGTGATGCCACAAGGATCCTGAGGTGTCCTGCCCTCGGCCCCCGTGTCCTAACGATGCTCTGGGCTGCGGGGTGGGAGGACAGGAGACCTGGGGACAGGAGTCCCGCATCCCCTGGGTGACCCCAGCCACTCTCCCACCTCCAACCCCTGCCAAGGGGCACCAGGGTTGTGGGGACCCCCGCGATAGCTTCATCTGCTTTTATCTCACCCCGATTGACCCCACGTCTCCTCCGCCCACCCCAAATTCCACGCCCACCCTGCTCTGGAAGACGAGGGCTCTGCACGGTCCTTGCCCCGCAGCAGGGCACGTCAGTGGTGGTTCCTTAGCTGGGGGTTCCTCCCTCCCCTCCCAGGCTGGGGGTGAGGGGGGGTTCCCCAGTCCGTTGCCAGCCGGTCCTGGCAGGGGGCGAGCCTCTCGGCCCCCCAGCTGTGGTCCTTAGAGCTGGGAGATGGTTTTTGTGGCTGGGAGGCAGAGGGAGGTAGCGAAGGTCCCCCGTCCTCTCCCAGGGCTCAGGCTGTCCCACCGCCGCCGCTCAGACCGGGTGGACAAACTGGTAGACGAGGCGCTGGGAGATGTCGGGTTTCCGGATGATGCCTTTCTTGTAATACTGCCGGATGGAGCGGCTCAGCTTGTCGTAGTTCATGGCCGGGCGGTTCTTCCGGATGCCCCACAGACGGGCCACTTGCGCCGAGTCCTCGATCTTGAAGATGCCTGCCAGGGGACCAGGGCATTGGGGGGGGGGGGGGGGTTACAGCCTCGCCATGCCCCCCATCGCCTGCTCCAGGGCCACCCACTCACCCACCCACCCACCTTTCTCCTTGTTGAGCCAGCGGATGAAGCGGCCGTAGTTGTGGGGTTTCAGCAGCAGCTCTTTGAGGAACTGCCAGAGGTGGATGGGTTGGCCGGCGCAGGACGAGTCCACCCCGCTGTCTGCCCAGCCGGCGTCACCTCCTGCAGCGGGACGGGATGGGTGAGATGGGGTGGGGGAGAGAGCCCTCGCCGCCTTGCACCGCCCTGGGGACCCGCACCAGCCCTCATCCGGGAAATCCTGTCCCGATGCCCGTGGGTCTCTGCAGACCCAGCCCAGGCACTGGGTCAGCCGGGGTTTCGTGGCTGTTCCCCCTTTGCCGCACCCCACAGACAGCCCGGGGGCTGCCCCGGGGCAGAGAGAGCGCGACGGCACGGATGCTGCTGCAGCACCGGCTCCACAGTGCTTAATTGCAATCAATCAGGGAGTGACCCCTCAAACAGCCCAGACCTGCCTGCAGCAGAAGCAAGGCCAGCGGGGCTGAGCCCGCGCAAAACTCACCGCAGTATCTCACATCTCCCGGGGCGGCTTTTTCCTTCATCCAGGCGGCTGGAAGAGAGGAGCGGGCGGTCACGGCGGCATGTCCCATCGCACGGCATCACCCACCCTCCCCTGCTCCCTCCCGGTCCCCGGCACCCACCGGACTTCCAGATGTCGAGGTGGGCGTGCAGGATGTCTCCGCAGGCGGGCGAGCGCTGGCAGAACTGCTCCTCGGACATGGCGCACAGGTCCTTTCCCGACAGCTCCTGGAAAGACTTCCCGATCTGCGGCAGGCGGTACTGGTGCTCCGTCCACAGGATCCACTTCTGCACGTTGCCGGGGCTCCACTCCGCGGGGTCTGGAGGTGCAGGGTGAGCGTGGCCAGCGGCAAAGCCCGGGCAAACTCAGCTCACCCCACAGCGGCCCCAGGAAACCGTCCCCTCCTGCCCCACTACAGCATCACCCGCTGGGGTGGGAGCACCCTGGTCCCCGGGGACAGGACCATCCCCTCATCACCTCCTTCGCTTCGGGGAGCCTCATCCAGGCTTTTGCAGCCCAGAACCACCCCGGTGACACCGAATGCTTTGAGGGAGCGGGTGGCAGAGCTCGCAGAAACCTAAGCGCATCCTGAGGCTGCTCGCATCCCGGCAGCGACGTCCCGAGGAGAGCACCCCAGTGATGTCCCGCGGCAGTGGTACCCCAGGGAATGGGGTCCTGGGCTGTCCCGCTCCCCTCGCACCCAACCCCAACCCCAGCTAGGGTCACATCAGCTGGCTCCAGGCTGTCCCCAACCCCACGCACTCCTCTGCCCGTTCCTGATGCCCCAGGGAAAACGGGAGAGGAAAAAGGATAACAAGTCGCCCTGCCTGCTCCTTGGTACCCCACGGCCCCCACCCAGAGGTGCATGAGGCTGTGAGGTGCCTCGATAACGGTGCCCCAGGAGGGGCCTAACCCCCAGCCGACGAGGACAGAGCGGCGTTTTGCTGGCGTCCCCAAACAACCCTGCCCCGGAGCGATGCCCGGGGAGCCAGGCAGCAGCCGCGCTCCCCCAAACCCTGGTTGCAAACCCCCCAGCCGCAGCGAGGCTTTGGCCCCCCCGCGCCGGCGCAGCCCTCCCCGGGGGCACCCACCTGCGGCGATGTTGAGGAGCTTGCAGGCCGTCTCGATGTCCTTCAGCACCTCGCCCACCACCATGCTCTGCATCTGCTCCAGCGAGTGCTCCTCCAGGTGCAGGCTGGCCTGCAGGTCCCCCTTGGCCCCCAGCCCCAAACCCTGGCTGTCGATGATGGGACATTGCTCCGGCTCCTTCTGCGCCTCCCCTCGCCCACCCTGGGCGCCGCTTTGGGACGGTTCCCCCATCCCCTTGGTGGCCCAGGAGACGTCCTCCGCGTAGAGCGTGTCGAAGTAGTGCAGGCAGAAAGCTGGCAGGGGCTGCTCGGGGGTGCCGGGGGGGCTGGGGGTCTCCGGGCAGCCCCAGCTCCGGCTGTCGGGGTCCCGTGGAGGGGGGAACAGGGCAGGGTCCGGCCGGACGAGGTGGCCGGGGGGCAAAGCGGTCAGCCCGGGGCTGGCACTGCCCATCCCTCTGCTCAGCGCCGGCTCCGAACCTGCCGGGAGAAGGAGAGAGGAGAGGCGGAGAGGTTCACCCCGGCACCGATTCCCGCCTTCCCGCCCAGCAGCCAGGCACAAAAGGAGGAACTAAGCCTGTTAGAGGGGAAAAAAAACCTCCAAAGAGCCCCACGGTGCCCTGCGAGCCCCCGGATGAACGCGGGGGTCAGCCATGGGGCTGGGGTGGGGGGGGCGCTGTCTGATTTTGGGTGGACCGGCCGCAGCAGTTGGCGGGGAGAAGGAGCCGGGGAGCGAGGCAGCCCCACCACCGTGGGCTTTTAGGGTCTTCTCCTGAACCGCAGCCCAGGTCGGCAGCCGTTCAGGCTCAGCCGGGGCCGGACGCCCTTCGGGAGGCAGCGGGATGCGCTGGAGGGGCTCCGAGGCGCCCGAGCAGGGCGGCCCGTGGGCATCAAGGGCTGCGGGGCGCCCGAACCCTGGGAAACCTCGGATGCGGGAAACATCACCCAGGGACGCGACGGCACCCAGACCCCGCTCTCCCGGGCCGGGAGACGAGCCCAGCACCCCAGCTCTCCGCTCTCGGCCGCTGTTGCCGACCCCTAGACAAGAACTTTCCTTTTGATCTCTTACAAGAAAAATGACCCAAAATCAACCCGTCCCCATCTGTCTCTGGTACGCGGGGAGTCCTGGAGAAGAGGATGAGCCTGCTGAATTTCCATGGCAACACCAGGGAACGGCTCCATCCCTGGAGAAACCTCCTTGAGAGCCTTCCTGAGGCTTTGGGATGAGAAAAATCCCTGCCAGGGGAGATGCTGGTGATGGGCACGGCCAAGCTCCTTGCCAGCCTCCGGCGTTGCTTTTCACAAGGAGAAAAAAAAATAAAATAACTCGCTCCAAATAGGTTATTTAAGAGCAAAAAAAAAAAGTTGGCAGCTTTTGCAACGCAGCCAGAAATAAAAAATGAGTGTGCAAAGCCTGAACCAAGCCCAAACCCCTCTACGGAAAGCGGGCAGCCCCCAAAGGGGAACGGGGGACAGCGGCCAGGGAGGGACGCGTGGCGCAGGCGGGACGCTAGCGGCCCAGCACCCGGCACGGCGCGTTACCGTCCCGGTAACCTCTCCAGCTTCGAGGATGCTTCACCACCCCAGAGCATCCCGGAGGCACTGGGGACGGGACCCCCAGCCCTTCCCCAGAAGCCCTGGAGCTGCGTGGCTGGAGCTGCCGCACGGTTCCACCTTGCCGGGCCCAGCTCTGCTCCCCGGGCGTTAATTAAACGTCGTTAATAGCCACACGCTGTGGCCCTGTTAATCGCGGCGGTACCGATGGGGAGCACCGGCTGCACCCCGCTCTCGGGGACGTTTAACACACTCACCGGGGATTTTAAAGCCTCAGAATGAAAAGTTGTGAGGCTTTGCGTCACCCACGCCATGAGGAAGCTCTGCCCATCGTTTCACCCTCAGAAAAGCCCAGAAAAACTTGGAAAAATGCACAGAGGAGCCGCGGTCGCCTGAACAGCACCCACGCCAGCCTGATGCCACGGGGACCTGGGGAGGGGGCGCGGGTTTGCGAGCTGGAGCTCGTGTGCCCGAGGGGTTTGGGGGCACTGCAGAGAGGAGGAGGAGGAGGGAGAAGGGGTGCCCGCGCCCCTGAGCCGCCCCCGTCGCCCAGTTTCCCCGAGAGATGGTGGCGGCTTCCAAACCTCTCCTTTCGCTCTGGATTAAAAGAAGAGCTTTAGCAGATCAGCCTCAAATCCAGCCTCACGCTGCTCCCGGCACAAAAGGGAAGCGGTAACAGCTTGCGTGGCTCCAGCCCGTTGCGCAGCGCCGGCTGTGGGGGCTTTCTAGGGGGGTGCCGGGGGTCTCGTCCCCAAGGCCTCCGGGATGCTCCGGGGTCGCGGAGCAACCTCGAAGCCGGAGACACAGAGGAGCGGGGCAGCGGAGCCGGCCCTGGGCACGTGGCGGGATGGATGGCCCCATCCTCAGCCCCATCCTCCCAGCCGGGACCAGAAGGACCCCGTCCCCTGGGCAGGCGGCCCCGAAAACCTGAGCGGTCACCCGCCGGCCGGTGCCGTGCTCCCAGGGCGGGGGCCTTTGTTTGACTTTCTCCCGCTCTGGCACGCAGGCGGCGGGGCTGGGTGGGGACCTGTTTGCTCTAAGAAACCGCTTCGGGTGGCTCTTTCCCTCTTCTCTCCCTTTTTTTCCTTTTCCCTGGAAAAGGAGAGCTGGAGGGGCAGCCCCGGGCGCACGGAGACGCTCGCCGGGAGCACTGACCCGCACGGCAACCCAAAAATCCTCCACGTGCCCTGCTCGAGCCGAACGGGGCTGCGCCGGTGACCGCGCCGGCTCCGGGAAACGCTCGCCAGCTCGCCCATGCTGCCAGCGGCGCGCGCAGCCCCGGACCTGTGGGCTTTGCACGGGGCTAGCCTGCAGCAGAGCCGCTCCGAGGCAGCATCCCGCTGCTCCGGAGAAGACGGGAAGCGATCGGGGAATTGGCTCTCGCAGCGCTTCAGCCAGCAGCCACCAAGAGACAGAAGCCCACCAGGTCCCCAGGGTTTCGCCCCCGGGGGCCAAGACGCGGTGGCGGGGGCTCAGCCGGCTCCGAGCGAGAGCGGTGCCGTCCCCGGGGTGCCAGGCGGAGCGGGGTGCTGCCTCAGGACCCCCACCCTCGCCCAGCCCTCCCTGCCCGCAGCCCCGTCACTGACAGGCAAGGCCACGGCGCAGAGCGGAGCCCCAACCGGGACGGAGCCGTCGAGTCCCACGGATGTTTCTCCACATCCCACAACAAAACTCGACCACCGGTGCCCTGGGGCACGGCCGGGAGGTGACTGCCACCCCCAAAATGATGAGTGACCCTGCCTCACTCCCTGCTGCTACCCGCGGGTACGGAGAGGACACCCCAGCCGGTTGGGATGGGCACGAGGAGCCCCCGCTCTCGCTGGCACGGCGAAGAGCCAAGCTGCCGGCGTGAGGGCTCGTTCCCCACACGGCGCGGAGCAGGGCGAGGAGGAAAAGGCAGCCCAGCCCTGAACATCTCAGACGGCAGCCGAGAAAAATGAACGCAGACATTCCCTTCGAGCAGAAAGCCCGGGGCAGTGAAGCTGTGACGTGGGGCCAGCTGCAAGCTCAGGGTTTTGGGTGGCGCTGGGTCACGGCTCAGCACCGCGGGGGTGCAGTGACTCAGCCCCGTGCGAAGGCCGGGGAAGCAGCGGTGCCATGGCCCGGGGGGGACGAGGATGGGGACAGGGACCTCCCGTGCCACCTCGAGCCCTCTCGCCAAACACAACCCACCATCGCCCAGGGTAGTGACACCCGCAGCAGCGACGGGGGAGAGCTGGGGTCAGCCCTTGCGAGCATGAAAAAAAGAAATAAAAAGTCCACCCAAGCAGCACCCTCAAACAATGGCTCTGTTAATTAAAATTAAACCTGCGGTTGGACAGGTTGTGCCGCGGCACGGCTCACGGAGCCCCGCGGGATCGGCTGCGGGAGGAGGCGCTGCCCGCGGCACCCAGGAAGCCTCCAAATTCCCGGGCACTTCCAGAAGCCGTTCCTGGGCAGCCGAGGCGTTGGGCCAGGCTCTGCGGTCACTCCAGCCCCCGGGCTGGGGATGGGGACAGCGCCGAGGACGTGCGGTGCTGGCTGGGGAGGAACCGGGGACGTGGGGGACCCCGAGCTGCCCCAGCCCGCCCCGAGCAGCCCCGTGGGCGGTGGGATTTGTCTTCAACCCATCCCCTCAGCTTCACCCAAGCTGGGACCCCGGGGGTGGGAGAGGATGGGGACCCCGCCATACCCTCTCTGCCCAAAAGCCCGTCTGGCACTGGGATTTGGGTGGATTTTCCCTGTTTTCTGCATCCCTTGCCCCTGCACCTCCCTGGGTTCAGCAGACACCGGCTCCTCCTTGCCGGCCGGCTTCCCCAGCCCGTGCCACCCCGCCAGCCTCGCCGTGCCACGTCCCTCCCAGCTGCCAAACCCTCCCCGCCTGTGCCACGCACCCCTTTTATCTCGGGGTGGAGGGATGAGGGATTGGCCAAAATCACCATTGGCAGCTGGAGCGGGGGCGTGGGACGGCGCTCGAGGGGCCAGGGACGTGACAGCGTGGGGGTCTCACTGCAGTGCCTTCGCGGTGACGGGGCTGGGGCCGGGGCAAGCCCCGTTGTACATACACACAGGAGGGATGCAGCCCATCCTGGGGGTCCTGGACCCTCAGTTTGCCCCCGCTGTCAGCCATCTCCACCACCTCCGAGGCATCCCGTTACCTGCGTGGGTGCTGGCACGGGGACCAGGCGTCCCTACGCCCCGGGTCAGGCTGCCCTCTCCATCGGCGCGGGGAGGGGACGCGGGCGGAACGCGCCGGTGGCCTGAGCAAAGCCTGGGTGCTCGGCGTCCCCCGGGTGAGCAGCAGAGCTTGGTGTTCCCCACGCGGGGCCAGGGAGCCCCTATTTATAGCAGCACCTTCCTCCCCCCCGCCAGCTCCGTGCCCCATGAGAAAGCCCCAATTGTGGGGGAATTGGCAGCCGAGCGGCGTTTGTGTTTCACTAACCGAGCAGAACCATAAAAATCAAACCGAGGGCCAATGTGCCTCTAGCGCCGGAAAAAAAAAATAATAAAAACACCCGGCAGAAACGCAGAGCAGCGCTGAGACGGTGCGGGTCCGGTAAAGGGGTTCAAAGGGCTTTACGGAGACACCTCTGCGCCGGCAGCTCCGCCACGGCCACTCGGGACCCAGGTTGCTTCGTGAAGGGCCCCAGTTGCTTCCCAGTCACACAGCGTCCCAAAACACATCGTCCCTCACCTCCCTCCGGGCACAGGGGCTGGCGGGACCCTCCCACGGCCGCTGCCGCTACTGGGTGGGCTTGGGAGGAGCCGGGTCCCACCCCACCCTCCTCGCGCGAGAGGGTTGTGAAGGCACAAAGTTGGCAAATCCCATTTTATTTTGGTTGACGCCGTCCTGAGAAGCGCCAGGAGCCTCACGCCGAGGGACAACCTCTCCCCGTTCAGCCCTAATGGCAGCTGGAGGGGCGAGGAGCCGCGGGATGGGATGCGCACATGGGACGGCACCGCGTCCGCCCCAAACCGGTGCCAAAGGGGCTGTGGGAGCCCCAGAAGGGAGGGAAGGTGGGTGCTGGCGGAGCAGCGGGCAGCAGGGGGTCGCGGCGGCGGCGTGGGGCTTACCTGGAGCGTGCGCGGGCTGCTCAGGAGCGGCATGGGTCCCGGCGTCGGGTGGGAAGAGCCGTCCCCGCTGCGCTCGGCACGGTGACCAGGATGGGCATGGCCCGAAGCGGGGTGACCCGGCACCGGTGGGGAGGGCGGCCAGCAGCACCCTGCCCGGCTTAACGCCGGCCCCGCCGCGAAAGGGCAGCTGGGTTGAGTTGCATCGGGTCTCAGCAGGCACCAGCGGGACGGGGACGGGGACGGGGCACCCTGAGCAGCTCCGAGGGTGACGGTGGGACGAAGCCAGCCGGCAGCCGTGCGGAGCTACGCGAGGGAGAAGCCGGCAGCCCAGCGGAGTGCAAGGTGCTCGGTCCTTTGCGCATTATATCCAATTCCTTCCTTATTTACCTGAACAAACAAGCTGGGTGCTTACCTCAGCTGGAGGTGTTTGAATAGCCCAGGTCGGCGTTAACCCTTCAGGGGTGCGTGGAGGTGCTGGGCTCAGACCCAAACGGGCCCTGGGCGGGGGGTAGGGCAAATCCAGGCACTGTGAACCCCTTCCCACCCCGACCTGGGCCACCCATCCAAGAGACGGGAACGCTGCGAGGGGTGAGACCGAAGGCTCCTGCTGGAGCTGGACCCTGCTGCACAGGGCGCTGTGGGATGCAGGAGAGGCCCTGGCCAGACCCTGCAGCACCATGTCGCTCCCCCAGCGTGGGCTGGGCCATTTTGGGGCCAGGAGCATCCCCGACTGTACCCCCGGAGCACCCCCAACTGGTACCCCAGGAGCGTCCCCAACCGACACTCGTGCAAGCTCAGCTGCGTGGGGCTGGCGATGGAGGCAACAGTGAAGGAGGATGCTCGGAGCCCGTCAGGGACAAACGGAGCCCCTCACGCCAGCCAAACCGTCCCTCGCAGCGGGGACACAGCTCCGGCTCCTCCCCGAGGGTCCGCGGTGCCGCTGCCTGCGGGGCAGGACGGGGCGCCCGGGGCACGGCAGGAACGTGCAGCGCTCCGGGCCCGGGTTGTCTTCACCGGTGTGAGCAGGAAAAAGCTGTTTTGACCTAGACAGATGCTGAGCTGGTATTTATTGTCTTCTTTTTTTTTTTTTAACAGGTGAAGAACGCAGGACAGTTCAGGCTGCTCTCCCACGCACGTAGCGCTGCCGAAACCAAATTCCCCCATGCCCTGAAAACCCACGTCAGACAAAACCCCGGCCACAAACACCCGTGGGCGCAACTCAGCCGGGACCCACGTCACCACGCGGCCGTTGTGCCCGGGCTTCGCATCCCCCACAGCCAGCATCCCTCGGCCGCCCTGAGCCCGGGGCCGGTGCGCGGCGGCGGCGCGGCACGGCCGATAAGCCGTCCGTCGGAACTGTTTGCCGGAAGGAGAAAAATCAAACCCCGTAGGAAGGCGACCCCCTCGTTACGTCTTCCCCGGCCCGCCCAGTGCCTTGGCAAAGGGCTTCGCTGCGCTATCGGCAGCGCCAGGAGTTTCTGCCTCCCTTTTGAAAGGCCTCAATGTTATCTTATCGGTGGGGAAAGCGTTCCCCCCGGAGTACGGCTGCTGCCGTCCGAGGGGAGCTTTTCACCCCTGTTTTGGTAAACACGGCCGGGCCCGTGAGACGTGGCAGCGAGTGGGGGGAGATGAGGGGTAGGGAGGACGCGGGGGGCGAGCGGCTGCAGTGGGGAAGCCGCCAGCCCCCGGCCGGGCTTTGCCATGGGGTACGGTGCACAGGGGTGCGACACAGCCAGGAGGGGGGGTCCCGACCACCCAGTGTCCCCCGGTTGCCGCTGGCTGACGGCAGCCACGGCCCAGCCCCTCGCGCTGCTCGGAGCATCACGATGCCGGGTCCCGACCAGAGCAGGAAGCCGGGAGCAGCGGGCACTGCGCTGGGGCTCTGCCCGGCTCGGGGGCTGGTGCACAGCACCCAAACCCGCTCCCGCATCTCGGTTCAGCATCCCCACACGGGAACTGGGAGCAGGAATGTCCCAGCGCAGCCGTGGAGCCGAGGCCGCAGACATCCGTGCACGGACATCTTCTCGTAGCATGGAAACACGGGTGTCTCAGCTGTGGGAACTCAAGACACGGAGTAAAACCCTGAGTAAACTCCGCGCTGCTGCGCCCGTGAGCCGCGCTGGGAAACCACCGCGGTCATCCCGCACCTCCCTGCAGCTCGGCGGCCGGGCTGCGGGCTCAGGGGGGAGTTTGCCGAGCAGCTTACGGTTTGCACGGGTAGCACGAGCTGGATTTGCACCTCCTCGCCGTGGCATCACCCACGGGTCTCCCTCATTCATTAGGTTTAATTACTGCTTGTTACCAGAGCAAACATCAAAACAGCGCAGGCGAAGGAGCCGGGAGCAAAGCGAGGAGGGCACGACTGGGGACACTGGGTGAGCGCAGGACGTCACCGGGCAGAGGGATGCGCCGGCATGGCCGGGTGCCCGCTCCCCGCTTGGGAGCATCCTGGACCCGGATCATCCCGGTCTGGCTGGGAACCTCGCGCCCAAAAAAGCTCTCCCTGCTCCTCTTATCGGTAGCACCGGAGATTTCGATAAGCAAAAGAGATTAAAGGGAAAAACATTTGCTTTGCTGTGCTGAGGGAGAGCTGGGCAGCATGACGCGGAGCTGAGAAAGCAGGCAAAAAAAAACAACCCAAAAGTGAGATCCCTGCTTTCCTCCGCAGAGCAGGTTGGGTGGCTGCAGCCGCGCGGCGTCACCGGCCGTGCCGCGCGCTCGCCTGGCCGCTGCCTTTCGCAATCGGCGCAGCTCTGCTTGCATATGCAAACCAGGAAAAGAAGAGGTTGCAACATCCCAGAACCAACAAAAGAGGGGAAATAAAGTCTGGCTTCTCTGCCCCGTGCGCGCGGTTTTCGATGCTTTTTTCCTTGTCCTCCCTGTCAACCCTTCGGCTCCGATTCCGGTGCCTTTCGCCACGGCTGAAACTTCAACGTTTGGGAACGCCGCCGGAGGGGAGGGATGGAGAAACCATTCGTGAATCAGCCTGGAAGAATCTCTCTGCCCACCTGCCTGCAGCTAATCTCTGGCTCCATCACAAGAATAATAGATAAGCAGCTGTATAAGATATAATAAAACTATTGAAGGCCCTTGATGTCACTGCAAAAACCACAGAGCCCATCGGGTCTGGTTTGTCCCCGCGCCAAGCGGCGTTTCCTGGTCCCCCGCTCCATCTCTCGCACGGCGTTTGGGGACAACAGTTGTCCCCCTGCAAAGTAAACCCACGAGCCTGGGCTCCTCGGAGAGGCCTCATCCTGCATCCCGCGCCTCTGTGATGTCCTAAGGCGACGCTCAGAGGGAATAATCCCGGCTCCCAGGCTGCGGGATGGGCTCTCTGAGGGTTTACTGCGATGCAAGGGGACTGGAAATGGTTGAAAAGCCTTTAACCCAGCCCTCCGCTCCGTCTCGCTCCGCAGGCACGAAGCCACGGGAGCCGCGTCCACAGCACTCAGCACCTCAGCCTGCACCAGCCCCAGATCTCGTGGGTGTTTTTGTCCCGAGACCCTCACCACGGCACTAGGCTGGCAGCGCGACAGGGAGGGGCGCCCCCAGGGTGCCCCCAAACCGAGCGCCCCTTGGGTTTCCACCTCGGGTCAGCACCGTCATCCCCCTCCCAGTACCCGCAGGGGCGCAGGGGGATGCTCCCAGTGCTGGGCTGAGACCAAGGCAGGAACCAGCCTTCCAGTTAACTGGGACAGCACCAGAATCCCCGCTGGGGACAAGGGGCAGCCCGAGGAGCCCAGGCCTGAAGCCATGGGTGCAGGAGCAAGGTCCCTTGCTCCGCTCCCGCCGCCTGTGATCTTAATTGCTCGTCAGCGGCTGTTTGCTAACAGCAACGCGTTTCCTCCCGGCCCGCGCCGAGAGGGCTGATCGCCCTTGCCCGAGCGTTATTTGGAGCTGACACGCGTACGGGAGGTCAGCACCTGGAGTGCTCCCTAGGAAGCATCCTGATGGCAGGAGCGAGGCAGGGAGGAGCGGGCAGAGGGGCCGGGAGCCGATGGGTCTCAGACCCACCTCACCCGCTGCCCACCAGCTCCTCTTTCCCCAAAAAGGGCAGCGGGCTCAGCGGAAAGTAGGAATACCGGCCACCTTTTCCATCCCAGCTCACGTCTGCTTTGCGGTCCCAACTGGGAGCCCACCCTTGGAGAGGTCCCCTTGCTTCCGCCCCGCTCACCGCTCGTCCTGCTCTCCGGGAAGACGCTCCGGGCGGTCTGGTTTGTGCAGATTTTTGGAGATGCTCTAGCAAGAGGTGTCGGTGCAGAGCAGCATCCTCCGGTCCCGGTTCCCACAGCCAGCGTGTCCACGTGGCATCCCCGTGCCGCCGAAGCAGAGCAAACATCAGGCAGCGCGATTTTGGCATCCAGGAGAGCTGCCGGTTGTGCTCCCCCACAATTCACCCCCAAAACCCCGCTGCAGAGGGGTGCGAACAGCCGCCACCGTGGGGAAAGGGGCACCCACTGGGACCGGGTGCTCCCAGCGCCCGGCCAAGCCCACCCACCCAAGCTGGGGATCGGCCAAGGGTTGCACTGCCCTCGGAGGGGACCTGGGAATGGGAAGAGGGCTTTTTCCAGCAGAGCGGCAAAGCTGGAGTTCACCAAAGGGCCAGGGAGAGAAATAACTGAGGGGTGTGCACAGAGAAGCTGGGACGCTTTTTATTTTCGCAGTGATCCTCCTCTGATCTACCAGGGCGCATCTTCTCGAGCTCCTGAGGTTGCTCCAAAGCAGAGACCAACCAAATCCCTTAAAATCCCTCCTCATCCCAGTCAAACCCACCCATTTCTGAGCAGCCCCAAGCAGGGCCGCTCCCCTTTACGGCTTCCCCATCTCCCAGCTGCTGCCATAAAGCCTCTTTACGGGGGACGCGTGTGTGCGCGAGGCAAACAGCCGCGCGTACGGCTGCGGCACCCGCCCGCCGGGCCCACCCTGATAAAAGAGCCGGGGATCCCAGCCTCAGGGATCCCTTCGCACCCCGCAGCCCCAGGAGGGGCCGAGGTTTGGCTCCGGGGTGCCACAGCCCCACTCTGTCCACCCGTGGGTGGCTGGGGAAGGAGAAACCAGCAGAGGATGGAGACACCGGGGCGATGCCAGCACGACCCCGAGCCCGGCACTGGGACCACCGCCTCCCCACCCAAACACGCCGTCCCGCTTCCCTGCCGGCTCCCAGCACCCTTCCCACATCACCGGTACCCCGCGGGGACTCTCCCACGCCAGGCGCAGCGCTGCCAGCGCAAACCCCGGGTGACGCAGGCTGGGAGGTCACGGGCCGCCCGGCCGGGCTGGGAGCAGCGGGATCCACCGGCGTGTTTGCTGTTCCCTGCTCAAAGCCCTGCTCTTTTCTTCCTCCAGTTACTTCAAACTCCCGCTTTTGTCTCCCGGGATTAAAAGCCTGGAAAGGGTTGCGGGTCGCCCGGCGGTGCCAGGAAGAGAGGGCTCAGGGCGGCGTGGGCACGCCCGGCTCGGTGGCAGGGCAAACCCTGGCAGAGGGAGGATGAGGAAAGGTCACAGCCCCCCCTGCACCGTCACCGGCAATTTGGGGTGCGGAGGGGGGTAAACCCACGTGCAGGGATGGCTCCTGCTCCGGGGTCTCCATGCACCAGTCCCACGGCTGTCGCATCAGCACGCAAACCCCAAATCCCAGCCAGGACGGAAGAAACCCCCCAGATAACCCACACCGGCCCCATACCCCCGTTTCCTCACCGTCACCCATCCATCCCACCTGCGCGGGGGGCGATGGGGTGACGGGGCCAGCACCCCCTCCCCACGCCGCGGGCCCGGGGCCGTTCGGTGCCGGCGGTTCCCAGGCGCACGCAGGCAGCCAGGTGAGACGGGCAGGGCCCCGTGCCAGCAGACGGGATGTTGTCTTTTCACACAGCACCGGCGCGGGGCCGAACGGCAGCGAAACCCTCAGCGGCTTGCTTTCCCACACTGGTTGCCATTAAGAAATGCAAATTCATTCTTCTCCTCCTGCCCGCTGCTTCTCCCCGCCTGCAAAACGATCCTCGGGCATAACGGCCCCCACGGAGCGACGGCCTCGCAGAGCGTGGGAGCTGCCGGGGCAGGGAAACGCGTCCCGGGTGGGAGCGGGCGGCACCAGCAGCTCCAACGCTCTGAAAGCCAAGGAGGGCCGGGGAGGCACGCAACGCCCCAGAGCGCAGGAGAGCCTCTGGGTTGCGGTTTTCCCTGCAGTCCTGCGCTACCCGTCCCGGGAGAACCCGCAGGAGGTTTTGCCCCAGGGAAGAAATTCCTAAAAACAACCCCAAAACCCCCACTCAGCCCTGTCGCAGCTCCAAGAGCTGGATGGGGAGGGGAAGGCACGGGGTGAGCAGGGACTACAGACACCCCCATCCCAGCGCTCTCGGGATCAGACAGCCCCAATCCCGCTGAGCCGGGTTTGCGGCTCCCACGGGAGCAGAGCGGGGAGGACCCCTCCGCGTCTCCCTCCAAGGGACGAGGCCGCTCGGCCTCCCGCAGCGTCGCAGGGAGCCGTGGGTCTGGGGCGAAGGCGCTGTGCTCCCGGTCCCCCCGGTGTCTCGCACACCAGCGGGGACGAGGAAAAACCCGCGGGGCTGGAGGAAGGCTGGGGATGAAGCCGGCGCTGAGCTGCCGCAGAGCGAGCGGTGACTCAGCGGTGAGTCACGCTGCTCCGAAGGAAACGTGTCCTTCCTGCGAGCATCGCCCGGGTCAGGCACCCACCTCAGCACGGAGCCAGGCTCGAGGAGGCAAAAAGGGGCGCAGGACCCCAAAGGAGGTCCTGTGCTTGGGGACAGGGCGTCACAGCAGCGCGTCTTGCCTCCGTGCCCTCCCCCGGCGCTGGGCTGGCCTCGGAGCCGGCAGGAATTCGCTCCTGGGGGGCAGTTCCTGGGCACCCTCGGCCTCGCCAGCCTCCCCGACACCACACGGAGCCTCAGCTCCCAGCGCCTGGCCTGGGGAGAACCAAACTGTGACGGATACTGGGAGAGGGCCAGGGGGGACGCAGAGCTCCCGGCACACACCAACGCCCCGGCGGAGACAGGGAGCATTCCTCAGTGGCATCCCTGGTTTCGCAGGACAGGACATTAAAGCAGAAAGCGACTAACACTCTGCAAGAGAGCAGGAGCCCCGGCACGGGACGTGACCCAAAACGGCTCTGCTTTCCCCTAGAAGGGCTGCCCCGGCCCCAAGCCCAGCTTGCCCCATCCCAGCGCTGGCTCGGGGCACCGGCAGAGTGAGGACATCGCTTCTCTCCTCAGCGGTGGATTTTGAGGGCAGCAAAATGTTTGTTCTGTCAACACGTGCCTAATCCCCAACCAAAAGCCGATGAAAAAAGCCATCGGGGGGGGAAGGATGGGAATAAGCTGCCCTTTGAAACAAAGCCCTGACGGTGACAGCCGCAGCCCCAAAGGGGGGGGACGGCATCTCCGGGGCGTGTGGTGCTGTGCAGCTGGAGAGCCGAGGGGAACGGGCTCCCTCGGCCAGCGCTGCGGTCTCTGCGGCCCCAGCACCCTGCAACGGGGCTGGGAAGGGGGAACGGCTCTCCAGCTCCGGCCTGGCCCTGCCAAAAATCAACGCAACCTTCTCAAACCCAGGCAGGAGCCCCAGCGCCACGGAGGAGCTGCAAGAAACATCCTTGCTCTGAAAGGATTGCCCAGTGTCAGCAGCAAATCAAGGTTTCCATGCATCCACGATGCAAACCTTCCCTCTGCAACGCCTGGGACATCCCTGTCCCACGTCCCCGCTGACCCGGCGCTCGGCTGCGACGCCCTGAGCCTGTCCCCAACAGGCTCACCTGAGGCTTGGCGTATTCAGGTGACCCATAAAGCTTTTTTTCCTGATGGGATGAAATAAAATTTTGCCATGGCATGCTTCATTTTCCAGCCCAGCCCAGCCTGGCCACCGAGCCCGGCCAGCACTGGCCACAAGACCCAGCCCCTGCAGGGACAGGCTCCCAGCACTCAATGGCATCGGCCCCGCACCCTTCACCTGCAAAAAAAAAAAAAAAAAAAAAAAGTACATTTAGCAGTTCCATTTGTTTGCTCTTTAAATAATTGTTTCCTTATCGCTATTTATTTAGATCCCTTTAAAATTCTGACAAACCTGCTTCTCAGGCACCGTCACCCGCTTCCTCCCACCCGCTGCCCGCGGGCGAGGCAGAGCGGCCAGCCTGCACGGCACGGCTCGTCCCGGGAGGGTCCCCCGCTCGGGGACGTATCTACGGAGCGTCGACCCCTGCTCGCCTCCTCCTTCCCGAGGTGGAGGAACCGGATGCCCCAAAGCCATGGTTCGGGGAGCTCGTCTTCTTCGCCACATCCCACCACGGACCGGCAGCGGAGGGAGAGGCTCCGGGGCCGCAGCTGAGTCCTGCCAGGCTCAGGGAGCAGCGGGGGGACACCAGCAAGGGGGTCGGGAAGGAAGGTGACAGGACACACGTGCTGCCCACCACGGAGAGGTCTCAGAGTGGCTGCACCAGGCTTTTGCTGGGGGTGGAGGGAGCGAGGATGAGCCCGGCGCTGCCCAAACCCCCTTTATCCCCCCCTCCCCTTGCTGCCTGCGGTGCCCCGGGGTGGGTGAAGCGCTGGGCACTTGCCCAGGTAGCCACAAAGGCCACGGCAGCCGCCGGCCACGGTTGCCCAGCGCTCAAAGTCCAGCCCAACACTGCTCTCGGCTCCTGCCAGCACCCAGAGCTGCTGGGGCGAAGAGGGGGTGGGTTTAGGCGTCCCACGAGCAGGGATGGGACGTCCCCACAGCCTTGCTGGGACCCTCTGACCCTCTCCACGGTCGAACTGGGGAGTGCCGGCCCAGGGGCATCGCTCGCTGTCACCTACAAAAGGGGTTCGACGTCCCACCGCGCTGAGCTGGGGCGTGACGGGCTCGTCCCCGGGGTCCCGTCCAACACCACCCTGGGGTTTCGGGCTTCGCTGCCGCCGGTTGACGTCACGGCCCAGCCTGCAGCTGTCAGAACTAATTGAGGAAACCCAGCCACGGCAAACAACGAGGAGGGAAAGCAGGGCAGATTAGATAAGGAGGAATGCGAGGTCCTCGCTGGATTTTCCCCCCGGACGGCAAGCCTCGCCCGCTCTTTCGGGCGCAGACCCCGCCCGGCCCAGGCTGCTCCTCAGCAGCAGCGCAAGGAGCTCAGACCCAGGAGAGGCTGAAACCCCTCTTTCAGCAAAGCTGCCCTGCAGAAAAGGGTCTGGCATACCCCATACTCGAGGTTTGGATGTCCCACTTACAGGACATCTCCACCTTTAGGGCATCCCACCCCTGCGGAGGTCCTGCCAGCGCTGTCCCTGCCCAGCACACGCTCCTGCCCGCCTGGGCAGCATCACCCCAGCCCCGCGGTGGCGGTGATGGGCCAGGTGACACTGTGCCACCTCACTGCTTAGTGCAACCAGCACGGGCCACGCACCCATGCACCCAGCAAAGCCAGCCTGGCACTGTGCTCGGTGCAGGACAGCAGCCACTTTGGAGATGCACGGGGACACAGCTTACGCCCGGCCGGCCACTGTCCCCAGCAGGTCCCCAAACCTGGAAAAGCCACATCCAGCAGCTCTGGAGGGTTTTGCAGATGAGGAACAACCTCAGCTCCCTCTGCTGGCATCTGCTTCAGGCCAGGCCCTTCCCCAGCGAACCCTGGTTATAAATAACATTTCCAAGAGCCTTCCCCAGGACACGGTGCCAGGCGCCCAGCCCAAAGCCGGGAAGACGCTCCCCAGATCCTGCCACACGCCGCGGGACACAGAGCCCATCGGTCCAACCTGCTCGGGGTATTTATCCCTGTCTTGAAGATGAGGAAACCACTTGGCGAGGGTCAGCAGAGCTGGGGACAGCAGAGATGAGCTGCAGCCGCGCTGCGTGCCCGTGCAGAGCTGGGGAGCAAAGACAAGACACCACGAGCTCGCTTTTTGGTATTAGAGGCTGGTGGGACAGCGGTGGGACAGAGCTGGCTGGGGCCTCAGCACCTCCCGCCTCAGCCTCTCCTAAAACACACGGCAAGCGCTGACCTCGCTCGAGCAGAGCCGGGTACCAGCCCAACCTCCCGGCCAGGTGTCTGTGAGGTAAAACACCCTCAGCCATCACCACCTCACGGGCAACGCACGCCACTGCCCGTGCTTTAGCGGGGCGAAGGGGAAAGGGAACAGGCACGATGCTCGGCCCAGGGCGGCCGCGCTCCAGAGCAGCAGCTGGGAAGCGGGAGCCTTGTTTTTAAGTCAATAAAAGGAGATCGCTATGGAGACAGCGCAGCAGCCAGCGGCTCCGCAAGACATCTTATATGGCCTTCCCCACCCACGCACCTGCTCTCCTCTCAGCCATCCCAATTCGGGGTTTGCTTGGAGTTTATGGACACTTTGACCGCGTTTGCAACAGCTGCCTGCAAGAGACTGGTGGCTCTGGAGAGTTTTACTCTCTGGTGGTGCAGGAGGTGCATCAGCATCACTCACGCGTTCCTGCGGGCACGCAGCTCTCCCGGGAGCGTGCTCGCCTGAACCAGCGCTTGGAGTCAGCCACGTAAGCTGGCACAGGGCTGAGCCCCGCCAGCACGCAGGAAAGCCCTTGAGAAGGTTTTTACCCTTCTTAGTAGAGATCCTTAAAGAATTCCCACGAACAGGAGATCCAGCACAGCCCCAGAGGTGAAGAGCTGGTACTTGACTGCTGGAAAAAACACAGCACTGGGTGAAGGAGAGCAGTCACGTCCTATCTCCAGCCTCAGGCTTGCTCAAACACCCTCAGCTTGAACGGGAGTACACCTCAGCTGGGAGAAGAGCCCAAGCGGACCACGGGAGCCACCGGGAAGCCGGTTAGAGAACTGGTTTTGTGCGGAAGGTGTTCAAACATACAGCGCTGACCGGCAGGAGCCAGGACCGCTGCCCCCGGGAAACTCTTGAGCGAGCTTCCTCTGCCTGGAGGACAGCCTGTTCAGTCAACCCCCCCACCCCGGTTCCAGCAGCACCTTTTTCCCAATACCGTGGCAGAAGATGAAGCCACGATTCCTACGGTGTCACCAACTGGCAGCACAGCCCAGCTGCCTCACAGGATGCTGCAAGATGCACACATAAATAGGTGAAAAATGTACTTTTTCTCCTCCTTCTAAAGTCTTAAGTTATTGTGAATCCACTTCCGCAGGGCAGACATAATCAAAACAAGGGAATTCTACAAGTGAGGCAGCTTTTAAGCCAGCCCTGCTCCACGCTGCCCGCAGAGCTGAGCCCACAGCGTGCGACGGGGCAAACAAGGCTGGTCCTTACCTGCGCGTGCCATCTGCTTCCTCGCTTGGTCTGCGCCGTGTGCTTTTACTGCTCAGCTGTTTTATGAATGGGGTAGGAAACGTTTGAGATTAGATTTCCTGAAATAATTGCTGTTTAACCGGCTGTTTTCCGACTAACACGCAGGTGGAGCGCCCCAACGACAGATTACAGGTTACAGAAAGCTTGCAGAGAAAGCCTGTACTGAAAGTTATTCCTGACCCTGTGTACACACGCACAGATCCCACTCTCCTTCCCCACGGACGCCCTCACGGCATCGCCTTCACCAGCACGGCCCAGTTTCCCAGTTGGCCGGTTATCATTTCACCGCGCATCCCCAGAGGATTTGCGGAGAAGGAAGGGCAGAGGGAGGAAGAGGTGAAGGGAGCGCAAATCCCTCCCGTAGCATCTTGCTGTACACTGCACGCTTTGTGCTGCATGATTTGGTGGACATAGCAGATAGGAGGGGGAAGAAAAAAAAAAAAGTATCATGAAAATCTCCCCTTTTCTTCCCTGCTGCCATTACAGGTGCTGCTCCCGGAAGGCAGGGCGCTCGCCCGAGCTCCCGTGTGCAGCACGAGGACACACGGCGATGCCGTGGAGGTTTTGGAGCACGTCCTGCGCTCTGTGGTCAGTGGGGCACGCAGAGCACCCTAGAATCAGCGAATCATTTAGGTCGGAAGAAACCTTTAAGGTCAAGTCCAAGCGTAAACCTAACACCACCAAATCCATCGCTAAACCATGTCCCCAGGTGTCACATCTACAGGTCTTGGGCATGACCCAAGCGCACCGAGCACGCCTTCCTCACTGAAATTCATCACACACAACCCACGTGGCAGAGAACATCCTCCCGCCTACTGCAGCATCGCTTCAGGGATCGAAAAAAAAAAAAAAAAAAAGCTGCTTAAACCCAGAATTATTTTTGTAACTTTTAATGGACAACGATCTGGTTCCCATAAAAATAAGCAAGCAGAAAAAGCAAACCCAAGTAGCTCAGAGGCGACTGCGGCAGCCGTTTGCCTCGGCACCCCGCACCACACCCAGGCTCCGCGCAGGGACCGCGGTGGGATGACCTCCGTTAGAGCAATCCCTCCGGTTATTTGCCTGCTCACGAGACAGCATTCGAAGGTGCGATGGTATTTTCCTGCACTGGCAAACTCTGACAGGTTGCAACCCTAAAGACAAACAGATTTTTTTCAAGCAAACAAGTGGCAAATGAAAAATTGGGCAGGGAGAAGGGGAGGCAATCCTACCCTAGCCAAACAGATCGGTCTCAAGACACCCATGAGCACCCAGAGCTCACAGGGCGCATTCTTTTCAAGGCACAAAACAAACACCCGCAGGCACAGGCAGCAGGATGTCTGTTCCCAATTCAGCTTAAACAGCACACGAAAGCTCCAGGCATTTATTCAAATGTTCAAAAGCAAACCCAGCGCACGCATATTGAAGCTTCTTGCAAGGATTAGGAACAAAGTCACATGTAAGCAGAAGAATGGCCTCAGCCAAGCTGCTGCACGGTATAGTTTATACAGGCAAACATTTGGGTGGGTGCCCTGAGCGGTAAGGCCTTGCTTGGGAAACAGGAGCAGCCCAAGATGACTCCACCAAAGCAGAGACCTTCACATGTCCCCATGTTGACAGAAGAGAAAAAAGGAAAAAAAAAAAAAAAGAAAAAAAAGAGAAAACCAAAATTCCTTAATCCAGAATTCCTCTCCTGCCTCGCCAAGAGATTTGTGGAACAGCAGGTCTGGTCTGCTCCTCTCTGAAGCCTGAGGCATCTCTGCACCCTGCACCAAGGAGCATTTAAGGACCTGGCTGTGGCTGCGGCATCGCTTTGTGCCGGTGACCCCTGTATGAAGATCACCAAAGCCAGTTTGCTGCCACTCCTTGCATCTGTACCCGGACCTCTCAGTGCCACCTCTCCTCCCGCTTCAATCCTGGTTACGGCTGGAAGGCGCTGGCAGCGCGGTGTCAAGCCGGTGCTCACCCCCATTTTCCCCCATCACCCAGTCGGAGCACCGGCACAGTGCCGAGCCGCAGCGATCCTCTCACACGCGCCGGCTGAGGACTGGTGCAGGCAGGAGACCCAGCATTATTGTGAAGTTACCTGACCTCGTGACGAGGGACATCCACTGCCGACACCAGTAGAACCACAGGCGGCAATGGTCTGTACTGGCACCGTGCATACAGTGCAGCCCCCTCCCCCATCACCCTTTGCAAAAAAAAAAAAAAAACCCTAAAAAACCTCTGCATGAGCCTCTCCGCCATCCTTGTACCCCTCTGGCTGGACTGGAAAGGTTGTTTCATAAACTCAATACACACCAAATTAATTTTGTTTTGTTTTGAAAGGGATCTGGGGTAAGGACAGGGCTAGAACTGGGTTTAGGGATTCTGTGCCTTAACATCTGGGAACACCCTGGAGATAAAAGCAAGCTGAGTATATTTAACTACAAGACAACAGATTCAGAATTTTTTGCAGCTTCAATAAAACTCTCAACAGCTACGGAGCATTTTTTCTGTGTTAATTTAATCATACAAATATTCATTTATACATTAAGGAAAAAGCTTCCTTTATTTTTTCCCGCAATGTGCTATCATAGGACTTCTCCCAGACTCCACGAGGCAACACACCATCCTGTTCTACACATGCACTCCCCCCGGCGAGGACAGACAGGCTGCAGAACCACCCACGCACTCGCACACACACAAAAAAATTAAACACACAACAGAAACCCAGACACGGGACAGCGTGCATTTCCTAACCCCGCAGACTCCGGCTGCTCTCACACCCACGTGCGCTCCGACCGCGCGGCTTTGCCTCTCGGTGGGGGAGCAGCATCTTCCAAACCTTGGAGGGGTCTGGATCCAACGCTCCCGAGACGTGGGCAGCCGATTCCAGCTCCCTCCACCCCGCCTCGCCAGTTTTGGGGCTAGTCCCAGTGCTCCGGTTTGCCTAGGCTCACACTTGACACAGGGATCCATGTTAGAGACCACCAGAGATGTTCTGCGCTATATTTTTCTTTTGAAGGGGTAGGGGGGTAAGGAGGATCTCCCTTTCCCTCCTCCTTATGGCTTCAGGACAGACAGGTGTCAATCAGACTGGAGCCAGTTGCAACCTCTCCGTCACTGCACCCTCCCATAGCAGCAGGTACCAGCCCCATCCCTCCCCCAGTCAGGAACTCCAGCCTCACTGGGGCGACAGTCTCTTTACTGGTTCATCACTCTCAACCCGGTAATGGTTTCCTCTCATTTCTAACAGGCCCGCGCCCTGCGTGCGTAACTCACCAGGGTCGGGTTATCCGAGCCACCGCACACACCTCAGGCTGACCAAAATATTCGGCATTCAGCACTTCTGAACAATCAGGCCCTTTGTTCCACGGATCTGACGTTAAGATGCTCCAAGTCTGAATGCATCAGCCCTACGGAAACCCACACAATCAGTGTCCTGAAGTCACCTGGAAAAAGCTTTGCTGAGCACATCTCAGATCCCCCCCTATTTAAAAGCTGGAAACCTGACAGCAAGAGCAACTTGAGGGCCGCTGCACCACTAAGCTCCAAGGAACCAGGAGATAAAACCACCTTTGGCCTCAGTGAAACTGTTTTTCCTCAAGGAAAGACCCAGAGGTAGAGCAACCACTCATTTAAACATCCTTCTGCTGTCGCAGCCAGGGTTACAACCCCACCCCGCAAAGCGTCCAGAGCTCTGCACGGTCGCTGGCAGAGAGATTGTTCCCGCAGACGAGAGCGCTCATGCTCAGCTGCCTGGGGAAGAGCAGCAATGCGAGCAGCGAGAGGCCGCAGATTTCAGCAGCAACTTGGATCTGGCCCTGCCTTTCTGCACACCCTGGGGTAAGTGACCCTTGTCACAAGGACACCACGGGCTGAAGACACTCGAGAGAGAATTCAAGTCTGTGCAGAACCTTCTGAGTGGGAAAGCACGCAACTACTTGGGGTGCATGCAAGATTTTTTTTCAAGAAAGAGGAAAAAATTCAGTCTTAGGGGGAACACAGGAACACAAATGTGGCAGCCGTTACACACGGGAGGAGCGCTCGTGGCTGGGAGCAGAAGAAAGCCAGCATGGGGGTATCTGAGCTCAAGGGTGTCCCCGATGCCTCAGCTGACACCAGGCAAAGCTTGAAGCACCAGCTGCAACACACAGACTCAGATCTTAAGGTTTCCCCCCTTCCACTACACAGCTGATAAAAGGAGCTAATAAAGATAAGGAATCACGCTGTCACTCGGACAAACAGCAGCCTCCAGTGTTTCAGACGCCCTCGGAAGGGAAGCGGCAGCGCTGCAAGAGGCGTGATGCTCAGGTACGTGTTGGTGCCTTCAGAGCTTGTCGCACAAGCCACCTGCTCCAAAAGGAGGGAGAGAAGAAAGAATCCACTTGCCCATGCTGCACTACAGCCATGCAGATCATTCCCTAGACTGAATGCTAAGAGAAGATAACGAATCCCGGGCAGAAAGATGTTACAGAACAAGAACCAAACAGTACAGCTGCACCGAGCAGGGTGGTACCACCTGCCACAGGTTCAGCTCTGCATGTTACCACTCACCCAGCTCCAGGAAGCTGCCGAGACAGACCCAGGTGCTCACCAGACCGCAAGTGCAAGCGGATAGCAGTCCAAATCCTGCAGTGTCTTTATTATGAGGATAATTTCTTAGATTATACTTGTTTCTCCCAGCAAACGGATTTTTGAAGGGGGACTTCAGGTAAGTGACCTTTAACAACTGAACATCTGAAACACAAACAAAATCTATTGCCCCATTCTTCCTCTGTTGGATATAAGGAACTCCCGCCATCCTCCACAAGATCCATCTGCGTGCACTAAGAGAAGAGAGTCCTTGGTAGCGGCAACGAAAATGAATCCCCCATTCAAAACAAACCAAGAAAACACAACTAGTCAAGAGATCAGGATACAGTCACACACCATGCAGCAAGCCTCCGCTCTGCTCCACCCAGGAGAACAAGAGTCTTCACTGGAAAGATCTGGAAGAAGGTAGTGGGAGCTTTGCATATTACTGTATCTTTGGCAGATGGCTCTTCCAGCCTCCTTCACGTTTCTGAATGAGACGGCGTCCCCTCACCTCGCTCCGCTACAGCGGGATCTGTGGTGACACAGCACTTGAGAAATCCACCACAGCACTCAAGGTCCATTCTCCCTCCCCTCACACTGGGCTTCCCAATCCATAACTGGAGGAAAATACACTGAAGGAACAGCAGAGCAACCCAAATTTTTAGAGGAGCAATCCCTCCCAAGCCCTGAAGAGCCCATTTAGAAGGTAAGAGCCTCAACGAAGCTACAAGCCAGGACGCCAAAGGTGAATGAATACAAGGCGATAGTGTAATCCAGCTGATGACGCTAACTCTTACTCTGCATTCAACAATGCAAAACAATTAGCCCCTAAGCAAATACTTTATCACAGGAGAAATGAATTCAAACTTATACCTTGTAAGAGAGATGGGAGGTTCAAAATTAAAAGGACATGACTTTTGCAAAGCTTTGCAGCTACTACCAAGTGAATTACAGCTACAGAAAGAGAGTTTCCTCTTGGCACAAGACCGATACGCTTGCTTGGTTGCTCTAGGCACAGCTACTGTACATCAAGAGTTAACAAAAAGGTATTTTAAAACGCTAACCACACAGGACAGCTCTGGAACTTTAATAGATCTGTTTCTTATTAATATGGGTGCATATTTGTGTGTACTTCACATAAAAGGGGAAGGGAAGTGAGCCCTCCATGTTATCCTAGAAGTCCCAGAGTCTTTCTCCCCATCTTATCCTGAGAGCTGGTCTTCAGCATGGTTTCCAACAACACGCAGGACAACTAACAGCAACACTCAAACCAAAAGGAAGGAAAAAAAAAAAAAAAAAAGGAAGAAATAAGAGAAGATTAAAAAAGTCGGTAACTAAAACCAGCAGATATTAAAAATGCAGAGCTGGGTGCAGACCCAACCTGTCATTAAAAAATGTCCAACAAAAAGAAGTCACTGCACAAACCCCAGAAGATACTAAGCAAATTCCCATTCGGCAGCAAGCAAAACATGACAGTTCCACAAAAATGCACGCTGTCCCTTGTCAAAAAAATATGAACAAGAAACAAACAGAAATTAAACATTTGCTCAAACTACAACCGCTCTGTAGGCAAAATATTATTTTAAAAATGGCTTTTTCGTTTTAATTTTTTAAACTTCCTTTTAAGCTAATTATGTGTGAGAATGATTTCTAAAAAAAAAAAACCAAAAAAACCAAACAACTCATGGTGTTGGTATATTTTCTTTCTCATAGCATTAAACAACACTCCTGAAATCCAGCATTCACACATGCATACTTAGATTTTGTATTCTCCTCTGGAAACAGCTAGTCTTAAGTTACTGGGCTTTTGTTTTTTCTTCTTTTTCCAGAACATGGAGGCAGAGAAGGGGGGGTGTCCACGTTGTGTCTGTCTGCCACATGAATCCCCCTCCCTTTCCCCAAAAGTCAGTTCTTTGTTAAATTCTCCTCTTGTCGATACCCGTTTTGTGTTTTTGTGTTTTAAGACTGTCCGAAGGGATAAGGACCGTGGAAACCCTGAAAGAAAGTTGGAGACATAATCAATTTCAATAAGCAAGAAATAAAATCGATCAGCCGCACGCCTACAAATACTGACCAGCCCATCCCAGTACTTCTAATCCAAACGCAGCCCTTTCCCCACCAACGTGACCTTTGTTGTCCAGCCTCATGAAACAGTCTTAAAACGCAGGTTTTGGCGTTCATAGCTGGCTGCCCCACAGATGCCAGATGCTATCTACTTACCTCTTTTGGGTGCTATTTAGACCAGGTAATAGCCAGTGTCACGGGCCAAAAAGTAACTTGTGGTATTTTCTACAACAGAGCCAAAATCCCCTACGGATGCTACGATACCTGCCAGGCCAAGCAACCACAGTTCCACAAATCTGTTCTAAAGATTACAGCAAGCAGTTAGGTGAGAGGCTGGAACTAGTAGAAGAGGCTGTTTAAGAAGAAAAACAAGACTCGGACATCCATGCTCCCACAACTGCCATTCTCAAGAGAACAGTATACATTTTCCTCAAGTGAAAATCAACCACAACATTTAACCAAGAAAATCAAAATGCTTACTACAGAATCCATTTTCCCTCCTTTACATCCTGCAGTGAGTCGCCTAAATGACAGCTCTAGTCCCAATTAACAGGAACTCCTCTCTGTAATTTGTTGTTCAAATCAGCTCTCCAGGGTTTACATCAAGAAGCAAAAGCAAGAGACCAAGAGGCAGGCAAGAGATCTCTCAAGCCATGGGGTATAAAGTTTGCTATAATGATGCAGATAAAAATCATAGACAATCCTCCCTTCACATCTAGACACATACTCGGGTCAGAAGTGAGACGAGGGAGAAAAGCTCGTTATATTTCAAAGCTGGCAGACCATTATGCAAATGCTTTTAAAAACACAGTTCAGTTTCTTCCTAGCACGCTGATGAGTAAGACAGCCGAGAGCCCAATTAGCACAAAGCCATCCTCGGTCTGTAAGGGAAGCTCTGACTTCATTTTTCACCATTTTGCCTTTACTAGGCCAGAACTCAAAGGAAACACCGTTTCCTGCATGTTCTCCTGCAACTCTGTAACTCTATATCTCATCAACTGTGTGGGAAGCATGGAAGATTGGAAACTTGGAAATTGCTGTTTGCAGACAGAAAGACATCCAAGTGACGGAAAAAAACAAACACGTTTTTGCCCTAGGCATATGCTGCGCTCCCAGTTTGTAAAGCAAGCTTTTGAAAAGATTAAGCCCAGCAGATTCCAGCACAACAGTTCATCTCAAAGGAGAAGCTCCCATCAAAATTGAGAGACTGAGATAGTCAACATTTCTGAAAAATAAAGTCACCGAAGCAGGGGAAGGAGAAGAGAAACATTAAAATCATGCGAATAGGTGCACCAAAAACCCCCAAAGGACACAGAAGGAAACCAACGTTATAAGCAAGATCCCGAGCAGTCTCACCTCAAAGGGGTGAAGCTATCGTACTTATTATTGCTCTACAGAAGGAAAACCAGGATTTGTCACCTATTACCTGTACAGACACATTTGCCAGCACTTCCTTCATCTTCTAGTTACAAAAGCAAAGGCAAGGCTTTTGCACAAAGGCTTTGTTTGCAGATACGGAGTTGGCAAGTGCTCCCAAGCCCCGTCAGAGTGGTCTGAACAGCCACTGCTCCCGGCTGCCTGCCACCACCGCACGGCAGAGCCGGCCTCGTACCGGGTTTGTATTTTACACTCCATGTCACAGGCACAATCTTGTTGATCTAATGTGTGCACGCCATAAGCCAAGACATCTGCATCACCTCATGACATAAAAGAATTAACAGCCTTAATCGGTACAGCGCCCAGAGTCCTCAGCTTAAGTCGGACACGAGAACAGTTATCAGCCTTTCCGTACGCAGGGAGACCCTGTGAAGAGGCTGTTAACCCTGCTTTCAGGGAAATCCTCTGGATTTTCAGATGCTGTTTTCTGTAGCATCTCATTTAAAGCTCCATAATTATGCTAATCATGTGTTAATTAAAAGCAGAATTTAGCTCACCTTCAGAGCATCGGATTACTAAGCACACACGGCTTTGTACCACTTCCTACGCTGCACTCAACAGGCCGGCACCTCTAGGTGAGCTTCTCTCACGAGCAATTCCAAGAACGGTCCCAGAGCGCGTGGCCAAGGTTAGCATCTCCTGACACAATGAATTTCACCCAGAAAAAAACCCAAATCTTTGCTTTTGGGATTGCCACTCTTCACTGTATTTCACTTACCCATGACATTTATTAGTGTACACGAGAACTTACAAAACAAAAACACGTTTGCTTCTTTTCTTTAAGATCAAGTGTAGACTTAGCTTAACACCAGACCCTGAGTAGGAGACTCTTACTCCCCTTTGTGAAATGAGAATACTTTTTCTTCTTCCTCAGATGCAAGCTCTCTGCAGAGCACTTCTTTCTCATCACATTTATGCAACATACACAGTGCAATAGTGTCTTGATACCTGAACGCTTCAGTTACGGCTGCAACGCAAATACCAAACCCCATTATATGACATTTCCAAAGGTAATTATCCCATGCATGCAGTATTTTACAGCAAACATGCAAAAATAATTCTGCATACAGTTGCAGTTTTTCCGAGTTATTTCAGCTGAAGAACTATTCACACTATTTTGGGTGAATTCCCTTCTGCTCTCAAAATGAGATCACTGTCTTTATGAAAAGCTCAGCTGCAGCTTTGCAAATTTACTTTCAGTTCTTCCAACATCTTCCACTGAAGTAATTGCTAACTTGCTAGTGAAAGCATACTTGCTATTCATACAGATAAATATGTGAGAATAGAGGATCGTGCTTTTTCAAGAAAAGATTCTACATGAAAATTATTGGTATAAATTATCATTTGACTTCTGTATCTAGAAGGGAATTGAGATGTTTTGAAAAGTTGAAGGCCTTTGTAAATACTGCGCTCTTTAAATGAAGACACCTGTGCTAGAAATAAAATGAAGATTCAGTTAATCTTTCATAAACCATCACAACACAGGCTTTCAAATAGCTATCTTTATTTCACCTTTGTGACTGAGTCAAGATCAATAAAAGGTACACTTGGAGAGAGACAGGAGTTTGATGTACAGCTGCAAAGCGATACAGGAGCCTCCCAGTGTGCACCGACAGTAGCATCAGACAACGCTACAAGTCCCCGGTTCCTGGGCCGCTCCTAGTCAGTGCTTCTCCAAACTACACCGAGTTCTCTCGACTAACTTACGTAAACTGAACACAAACAGAAGAACAAAGTATTGAGCACTGTTTTTTTTTTGTTTTTTATTCCATGCATGCTGTGCAAACATGGCGTGGCAGTTAAGACCACCAGGAAGTTAAGAACCTTCTCACAGCGCAGCCGCTCGCAGGGCTGGTTTAGATGCACACAGCTGACGAGGTACGTGAGGGCTCAGGTACGCGATTAAGTTACCATGCAACAGCTTAGCTCCTGTAACCTAATCAACGGCGTGCTTTCATTCTGCAGAGATACAACAACAGGGAAAGTCTGCTGGCCTGCAACGGAGCAGAGTTAAGCTAAAATCAGATTATCTCACATTTCCCACAGTCCAAAAGCACACGGACTGTCGGTTTTCGTGGATGAGCTAACATGCAGCATCCAAACACATTAGTCTTTCACCAGAGAAGCAAACCAGCTCATGCAACACCAGTTTAGCCTGCAGATGCTGTGCAGCAGCGTGGCTCTCAGAGTAGCTATGGTAGTTTTGAGTCCAATGTTCTCCCACTTTGTTCTAAACCGATTTTACTGTGTGGTAACTAGCCCAGATTGAAGCCCAGATAGCAGGATGGAAGGAGCTTCTCTTCTACATGAAGGCAAATATTTCTGGGGCATCCCCCTTACCAGCAAATATAGTTTGGTACCCAAATAATTTCCACTGGAAAAATCTGTCTCAGGTTTACAGAGGTACTCCAAAAATACGCAAATTGGAATGCCCTGGTTTGGCAGAAGCATGCACCTAGAAGCAGCAGCAATTTTTCAGCTCAGAGAGGGGAAACCAGTTGAGGGCTCCAAGGACAGAGAGAGGTTTGGTTTCCCATCACAGACAGAAAGCTGTCAAGTAGCACGGCTCAGAGTTCAGCTCCACGCAGAATGAATAAGATGGGGAACATAAAGACAGCAGGAAAAAAGGTGGTAAGATTTTTCTTTTTGTGAACTCCAAATATGCTCATATTTCATTGGGCTTTTAAGAGCAGCACGAGTGACAAACAACAGATTAACACCAGGCAAGCTGTGGAACACCCTTTGCTATTGCGGTGACTCTGTAATTGCTCTGTAGGGGCAAATCTTTGCAGAATCAAAACTTCTACATGCAGTTTCCTGCATCACACAGAAAGCAGCAATTCCTCAATTCCTATGGGCAACAGATTTAGAGAGAGAGATATATATTTACATATAGGTGACAAGTACAATCTGAATGTCAGTGTATGGCTATCCACTTCAGACCTTTTTACACATTTAAACCTGTACTTTTTTTTTTTCCTTAGTTAAGAAATTTAACTCTCATTCCCCAGGCACTGTAAGACTGCATCTTGCGCTTTTAATGTAAAAGACTCTCACAAGAGAGCAGCAGTGACCTCCACAGTGTTGCTATGAGACAGGAGCAAGTAAATAGAAGGAAGCGATATTAGCCTCATCTCTCTCGAGAATACGGAGAGAAAGCAATTGCCAAAGAGGAGAATAAGATACCCATGCATGGGTATATCTGGACTCTAATACAGCTCATCCCTATCCCGAGATAAGCATCCTATCCTGCACTTAAGCACATCTTAGAATTAAAGAACATGCAAAAACTCCACTGGGAATAGACACAACATGCTTAAAGCAATGCCCTGAACGGACCCTGATCCACAACAGCAGTTTATTTGATAAGGTGAGCAGGGCGGACCCAGGGAAGGCATACAGCAGAAATAAAGATCACAATCTGTTTGTTTCATCTTATCTGTTTATATGGAATTCAGCATCTTGTTTTGTTTAATTTGTTTGGTTGTTTTTTTTTTCCCTAGGAAAGTATGTTACACTGAGCAGAGCATCCAAACCATGTACTTTAGGCTGCTGCATAAAAGCATTTTGAACATTTCCATGTGTGAAACACTGATATAACCTGCCTAATCCAGCAGCAGATGGCATGTCAGTGTCACTGGGATCCTGACTCCAACGGGGAATTTTAGAGGACAAGTCACACCTGCTCAGTTGCACCAGAGGGAAAAGTAACACAGATGATGTCTGGCAACTTCCAGTATGTTTTACAGCTGCAGATGCCAGAAACTGCTAGTTTTATCTCAAAAGATTTCATGGTCTCATGCAACTGCATGACTGGGGTTCTCCACGATCTCTTGGCAGAGAGGAAGCCTCCACAGTGATCTGAGAAATTTTTAAGGGCTTCTATGACTTCTAAATACGGGACAAAGGCCCTTCTGAATACCTTAACTAGACCTCACCCACCCCCTCTGCTGTATCTCACCAAATGGTGGGTCAAACAGGACTAGGGATTCACTCCTTCTCCAGGCACATGAAAGCAGACAAAAATATTAGAGGTCCTGTCCAAGATAAAGAAAATCCAGGAATCGTAACGTGCAACTACGTAACCAGCACACCGTACTCATTTGTCTGCTCCTAGAACTTGAAATAAAGCCTTTCACATCAATATTCAATCACAAGACGACAGCTCCAAATGCAGCAGTTTTCTTTCTCCCCCTCTCAAGCAGCAGGGCAGAGGTCGAGTCCCTGGGGAAGAGGGGGAGACGGGCCAGACATGGCTTTTCCTAACAGGTACTGGAATACCATCTGCTGATCAGGTGGTTTAATAATTCTGACATCACCGCCAACAAGCCCTTTTCCACTTAAACAGTATCCCCAGCTGGGGATGCTGCTTATACATTACCCCTTTTTAGGAAAAAAAAAAAAAGTATCTTATTTTCCAGATGGCAGAAAGAAGGCATGCGATAGCGCTAGACCTAAACCAGGGAGGGCGAGTGTCTTCTCCTGGTGATTTTAAACGAGACAAAGTATCTAGGATGCCAAACCTACTCAAACTTGTTCGCTACAGAACAATATTGTACCCAGACAGGAAGGGCAAGGCTGGAGCAGGAACTCTGATCTTCAGACCTACCTCAACTGCCTCAAAGGAAAAGCTAAATTGTTTAATTATGTCACAAATAGAAACACTACACCAGAAACAAACAAACAAACAAAAACTTAAAAAAAAAAATCAGCAAACCTTTCACATACCCCATCCCATCTCCAAAAAGGATCATAAAGTTATCCCTTCTGAAGCAAGCAAGAAACAAAATTTCTGCTTTTATCTCATATAAGCTATGTCAAATCCACCCAAGAATATTCTGTAAAGAGAAATAAAAAATCCAAAACAAAACAAAAAAAAAAAAGGGGGAGAAAGGCCACCTACCCTACATCTGAGGTTAGATCATAATGGCTCACATCTCCTAAGAGTACTCATCGTCAACTTTGGGTTATTAGCTAAATCAGCTTACTTGAATTTAGTGAAATCCTCTCTGGTAGTGCTTCACTCTCCTTTTTGGCTTTTCTTTCCACGGTATAGCTGGCCTTTGCTATGTCTTCTGCACCTCCAACAGGTCTTGGTTTCTTACACCTACATTCTTAGAGACGACACAGCATCTGCCCTCCAGCCAAGGGAGCCTGTTGGTACACTTGACCTCCCGGTGCCCACACCACCCACCTCCCTAGGAAGGGCGAGGATACACGCCACAGGACAGACCTAGTGAAAAATCGAAGGCCATGTTACTGCCAAAACCCTACATCCAGAAATTCCACGCGGGAACTTTCGCAGAAGTGCATATATTGGCAGTTTCATATCTATCCACCTGCAAGTGCAAATCAACTACAAAGCAATTGCCAAGCTCTGCACTCAGGAAACAGTAAAGGGGAAAAAAAGCCACCTCCGGCCTAAAGCTGACCACAAAAACTGGAGTTGAGTTTTCCCATCTAAATTAAACCTAGGTATTTCAGCTATGGAAGGCTTGGCTAAGTCCACTGCCTTTCCAAAGCTGTACTTGGTAACTGATTTTTATTTTTCATCAACTCATACACAGAGCTGTTACCAGTCTGCTGGGATATGTACAGCCAGCCGCAAAGCGGCACTCCTCACCTGGGATAGTTTATGCAGAGAAGCTACACCAGTATACAGACGGCCTCTGCAGCTGGATAACGGTCTGTCTTTTCAGGGAACACCGCTATCCACCAAGCCACCACTAAAAGGCAGTGACTGTCAGCCACTGCTAACTCAGGTTTTGTTTGAACGGATAGGTGAAAGGCTTTATTTTTCAATCATTTCCTAAGCCATCCATTTCACTTTCAGTGAGCGAGAATCTCGAAGCAGGAGCCAATATAGCTTATAGCAATTTATGTTTGGGATGCAAAACACAAAGAAGGGTGATTGGTAGTCTGTCAAACAGTTAATCCCGCGCATGCCATCGGTAAAAAAATGCATAGTCCTGGTGCAAAGTAGGACACTAAAATATGATCCACTGGTAGAGGACAGGCAGTTCATCCAGTTAGGAACTAAAGTGCTGTAGGTGAACTAACATTAGGGCTTTATTAAGTCATTCAGCAACCGAGTGTTATTGTCCTACACAGCCTGCTTAAAGTACAGTAAAGCATTTTTAAAGGATTTTTAAAAAATCAAACTAGTTTGACATACGACAGTACACACCTACACATACTGGCTGCATTAACAGGTGGAGTCTGAATTGTAAATAATCCTGCAATTCATTTTTCACACACAAGCAAATAAAACCAGTCAAAATATCACTCAGACTCATATAGCATCCACCAAACAAGCTTTTGAGAAAGATTTAAAGTAAAGATAATTTAAAAGTCACCTACAATTATAAACAAGACAAGGACACAGACAGGAATAGTCCTTTGATTGACTGTTCCTGACAGGTAGCTTCTGGGATCAAAATGTTGAGCTCTGTAGTCTCCCCACACCAGCTAAAAAGAAGTTATCTGGTTAATCTTAGGTTTTGGGGGTGTGGTCATTTTTTCCTCTTTTCAAAATTATGTAAAACTCAGGAGCACATCTAGAGAGATATTTTGACTTATTTGCACACGCAACTGGAGCAGGCTCCAGCCACAAATAGTTACAGCACCCAGACAAGATTATATAAATTTTAAGAAGGACTTGAAGCAAAACCAAAAAGGTGGATCTGGTAGAGTCTATCAGAGGCAAAAATATTTTAATATAACATGAGGAGTTGGCAGAGTCAGACAGTCAAATTCAAAACCTTCCTTAGCAGGTCTGGCAGAAGCAGAAGGGAAGGGCTTTGCAGTTTGTAACGAAGAACTATTGCATACATGACAGTCTCATCACCTACCCATTCTCCTGTTCTCCCAGGGCACCTACCTTACTGTATGTCACTACCGACAAGTTGTTCGAGTGACTGCTGGGGGAGAGATTTACAGAGTTTTGTGACAGTCCATTCTGATCTTGTTCGATTTGGTCAGGAGCAGGCCCCCACGTGTTTTTGCTGATTGTGCCTAGCTCGGAACCCCCAGGGTCTTTTAGGTTGTTTTCATCTGGTTGCCTGTTCTTCTGTGGAGAGGCAAATGGGTTAAAGTTTCCTTCTACCTTGCGATGCGGTTGCGTGTTGAATTCTGTTTCAAAGGATGACAGCTGCTGTGTTACACCTAGAAGTCCTCCAACTTCCACGCTGAGGATCACCCAGATGACATCTGTGGAAAAAGAAAGACACTCAGGTTGTCACTAGAAGGAGTTTACAGAGAACAGGGAGAGGGGGAAAAATAGAACATTAATTTATTCTTTTACAATAGCAAGAAGAGACACTGATGGTTTAAAATGCATTTTTATAAAGCATCAAAAGTACTGGTTAAATCCCAAGTGAGTGTCTAATCCTTCCAGAAAATCAGGCAAGTTTTACTCCTACTGAACTTACATGAACCTGCCAAGTGTGTGTGTGCATATATATATATAAATAAAAATAAAACTGACACCACAACTTGAAACTCCATAGTTCAGATCAGCAGCAGGATGCACTGAAAAGAGAAAACCTTAAGTGACTTTATCTAAGGCTACACAGTGAGACTGAAATGAGAGCCAGGAGATATCACTGCCAATCTTCTGCTCTGTTGGTAAAGAAAGGGAAATGTTTCTTGTTTAGCTTTGAAAGGATTTACTAGTAAAATAAAACAACAAAAAGCTGACTTAGAAGGTAACTATGCTTATGACAATTCCCTGTAAAACATCTCAATTCCAGTTCCAAAACACTGTAGACACCCAGGCTCAGTAGCCTACTACACGAAGTCAAACTACTGGTTAGAACAAGAAACATATTTACAGTTCTTACCTAATGCACCTCTTGTACACAGATAAGATTGTTATTCCACTTACCATTTCATTTACACTTCATGCAAACATTATGGCCTATCTACGTAAATACACTTCTTGGTTTGTATCCAAATCCAGTTTTATTGTTTTTGTCATCCCCCCCGCACCTCTCCATTAAACGTGCTCCAATTTTGGTTTGCTGCATACAGAGGGAGAACTATAAAGAACAGCAGCAATACCTTATTGCACCTCAGCGGATCTAAAAAACAGCACCTCACCCCACATCTAATTGTTTCCAGGTTTTCTGCAGTCAGCGTTAGCCTACACGGGGCTCGTTCGCCGCCACAGCCGGCACTTTCGCTGTTCGGTTTTACCACCATCACTCCTCAAGCAGCATTAATTCACTGGAGCGCTCCTTCCCCTTCGTCCCCACGTTTAACAGAGCTGGGCTCATTAGTTTGCATTTTACGACCCAATAAAAGACAGTGGGATTTTACCTTACAAAAACACCATTCGCTGAAGGACCCCAGCACCCTACCAGCGCTGCAACCCCCTTCCAAACACCAAAAAACGCTCCGCAACAGCCCCCGCCACCGCGCCTGCCCCGCCGCCTGCCCGCCGCCCCCTCCCGCGGCCGGGCCGCGCCGCGCCGCCCGCCGCGGAGCAGCACTGCGGCGCCCCCTGCTGTCCGCCCGAGGCGCACGGCCCCGGCCGCTCGCCCCGCTGCTATCGGGGCGCCGCCGGGATGAAAAACCAGCGGGCGGCCAGGCCCTCTGTTTGGCCCAGCCTCTGGGGATAACTAGCATAAAAGCCATTAATTATATCGCAGGAGAACGGCATCTTCGACTTGAAGCTCGGTAGCCAAAGGGATTTTAATTTGTTGGTAGTTTTCTTTCACAATGGGCAACTTCCAGAGGTTTAGTAAGATATTAAAGTGTTTGTCAGCAGCTGGGAAAACCTCAGCTTTATAAACACACAAGCTGAACAGGCCTTGCAACCTGTGCAGAGGAATTTATACCCTTTCTTCAGGAACAAGCTACAAACGCTTCTGACACCAGTCATACATTTACTGACAATTCTGCCAAAAACCCTGTACTTCTGAGCAAAGAGTTATTTTTGACTCCGAGTGCCAACATCTCTCGCCCAAGCCCGTATAACTTGGGATGCTCCCAACTGCCAAAACAGAGACACAAAGATGTTCTCAGTATAAACTGAAGCTGGCTAAAAACGACTGAAAGACTTCAAATGAATGAAGATGTTGGTGGCTCAGGCTGAGACACCAGGCAAAACATCAAAAAGTGGTTTTTAAACAGAAAAATGGTTCACAGTAGGTGCACGAAGTACATTATTAAAACCTGAGCCTTAACTAAACTTCTCAGATGAGGTTTTCACTACTTACAATTTTTAAACCCGTATGTAGTTCACTATGTTCAGCACTGGAAAACTGGGAAAGAATTCCGACAAGGACTGACTGGGAGAGAGTCTCCAGGAGAACCGTGCAAGTCCTTTGTTTTTCAGAGCTTTGTGTAATCTGCGATTTGTTCCAGTGTTTAGAAAACAGTTCTGTGCTGACCAAGACAACAGAGCAGCTCACTTGGTGATTTCTCTGTTCTATTTTCTATATTTAGTGTCAGGGCTGGCAGACCTCTACCTTCACCACGTGGTTATCAGGAGAGCGTCTGCGAGGGGCCAGGAGCGTCCATTTTGTCTGTGGTGGGAATATCACAGAGAAGGGCCCGTGGTGCTGGAAAAGGGATCACTCACCTCCGTAATAGAGTCCCGTGGCGGTGCACATTCGCCACTGTCCCTGATACATTCCTGCTGTGCTGGGGCTGCACATCTGAACGCTGACGTCTGCGATCTCCTGGGGCTCCAGGGACCTGACCATCACCATGTTTACGTGGCCAAATTGGTCTCCCCCGACATACTTCAGACAAACCCCCGGGGGCCACGCCTCTGTCCCTGGGATTAAACAGAAGAAAGAATTACTGACAGTGCACCAGGAAAAGCTTTCTGTCTGTTTGTGTAAGACTGGATGAAACATGCTTATTAAAACAGTTATGCAATTGTTGAAGAGTCAAAGGAATACCACCAAGATACACACAACACAGCCAGCAATGGGTACTGAAGAAGAATACAGTTTTCAGACAAGGCTTAACTGGTCCATTTAGAGATCAGCGGAACAATTTATCTTTCTATTTGAATGATCTCTAGGTCTCTTACACAGAAAAATTCTCAGTCATAGTGAAACAGCTGCAAAAAAATCAACATTACAGACACACACACATATGTTTTACCAATTCTAGAGACAAATACGAGGTTTGACCTAGGTAGGTCCCCCCACCCCGCCTCATTTCTTTCTGCCTCCCTACATGTAGCTCCTGAGCCTTCCAACATCAAAAGACATGTTATTAATACATTAATACAAAGTGCCGGAAACATTTTCTTTCAGGGATTCATTCTTTTTTAAGCCTGTTACAGCAGTCTCAGGAGGAAGCAACAGTTTGAACTATAATTGAAGAGCTAGTACTGTTTCTAAATGGATTTATTTCCCTTCTTGCACCAACTGTTCTCTCAGCCTTGTGCAAAGGTGGAAAGGATTGTGAACACAGGATTTATTTGTGGAGATCAATGTTTAGACTGCAGATACTGGGACCTAGAGCGTGACCTGGCAATCTGTAGAGATACAGAAAACAGCTACTGTGTGCAAGCACAGCCATCTCTGCCAAAGACAACAAGTACTGGGGCAGACAAAAAGAAAAGCGCTTCTGACACTTGTGAGAAATCAGTTGAGCAGAATTTTCTTTTGCTTCTTCCCCAGCAATGTGACACGACTAAGCCACTGACTTTAGGAATACCTGCTGCTTGGCTGAGGTCGATGGAAACAGCTAAGGAACATCTGAGCCACCAAAGCGCTTGGAATCACTCTGTCTAGTCTGAGAAGAGAACGGTGGACGCTGATCTGACCTTAGCCTACCCCAAAGAGCATCCTTTGCAACAGCTTGCCTGCTAATTTAATCCCTGTGGGTACCTCAGTGAAGACATGGCAGGGACTGGTTTTCTAGTCAAGTCCTTATTTGTGGAATTCACAAGCTAGCAGGGAAAGCACAATGTGACAAGCAAAGGGGGATATTTGGAGTGGGGGATGTTATCACTACACTTGGAACAGTGCTGAGATAGGGAGGTCTCTGAAAGAGGAGCCGAGCGAGTAGCTGACCTCAGACTACAGTGCGTGGGAGTTGAGCACGAAGTCTCATCTGAAAAGGTTGGCAGCCCAGCAACATGGTTTAGTTTAAATAATTTATGTGATTTTTATCGGTTTTAATGGCTCTAGGCTTGCAAGGTGCCTAGAACACTGCAACTGATAAGCCTCATAAAACGAAATTACAATTGTCATTCTATTTCAGTACACTCATCTCTCAGGAGATGATAAATCATAGTAGCTGTCCTGCAGAGCCAGCAGCAGCTGGAGGTAGAGTGGGAAGAGGAAATAAGTCTGTTAAATCCTGCTGCTCTTTCAGCAATGGTTCTCCTATACAAACTAGTCTTTTGGCAGACAAGCCAAGCGCTGTCCTGGAAGGCATCGGAGCAGTATTAGTTTTTAATAACACATATGAAAACCTGACTGAACCTAGCTTACTGCCTGCACGCTTAAAACTGTCAGTCTCTCAGAACTCTACTTGTCACGCTCGTCAGACACTAAACACTTCAGTGACACATGCCTCAGGTATTTCATGTTCTAGAACTGAAGCAATTTAACCAAGGGCTCCTGCAGAGCTGTTAAAAACCTTGGCTTTGCTTCAGTTATCTACCTAACAAGCAGATATTATCTAGAAACACTATAGTCCTTTGATATTATACCTTAATGAAACCATAAAATAGTTTTAAACTGTCTTCCTTCAACTGCACAGTCATAACACAGTATGTGCAGTTGCATTTAACTGAAACATGCCTCAACAGCATGGTTTTAACAAGATCTGGCCTCCAGCACCACTGTTAAGAGTACAGATGCACGTTTTAAGGAGTCAGGCCTTAACCCACAAAGAAGCCAAAACAAATGTTGGCCTTGCCAGGAACTTGTAAGTCAAGATTAACTCTCTTTCCTCATTTTAGAAGGCCTATGGATTTCAGAAGGTCAAACACTCCAAGAACAATGAAACATTGCTTGAACTAGGATGTTAAATTGAGGCTGAATTTGCATGCAGGAAACAGTACATCAGAGGAACAAGAGAGGAAGGAGCCTGAAAGGAGCAAGAGAGGGGCGCAGTCAAAATAGACGCAAATTAAGATACTAACAGCGGAGAAATGAGATCTGTCAGGCTTACTACATCTGCAAGATATGTATTTGAGACAGTTATTAAAAAATTGCCAGTCAATTTTTTCTCATTACTGGAGTTTAAGCAAGCTATACATGTTCCCCTTCCATTGTACTAAGTCAAACAAATGGAGGTAGAAAAAGCAAACAAATAATTAAGCTCCTTCTCTAGAACAATCTCTGTAAGTTAGTGTTCTTCAACATACACACACCCTCTCCTCACCTCTCACGACCTGATGAAATACCCCTACATTTTTAGTATGGTTTTAATCTCTGTTATACTTCGACAGCACAGCACTCGGGTACTGCAGTTATTTACGAGCAGAAATACTAGCACAGCTGAACTTTACTCATGATGATTCATGATATTATACCTTGTTGTGCTATCATTCTTCCTCACAAAAGTGCAAGCAGGTCAATTAAATTCAGACACACAGCTTAAACATCCATGCAACATCCTGTAATCGCAACGCTTGAAGACAAGGTATTCAGCTTTGCATCTATGGAACTAATTTTTCTCTCCAACTACATCTCAACAGATCAAGCAGTGAGAATGAATATTGCCTAGTCTCACTTCCTGGATTCCAGTCACTGTTTTGCCTTATTTCATACTGGAATGCGGTCTCTCCAGCCTTGCATCCTCTCAAGAGCATGACAAAGCAATTCTGTCAAAAGCGTATTAAAAAGTAAAGGGTATGTGCCACATTACCCTTGCGTCGCTACTTCTTCTCAGAGTTAAATCATTGCATCACTGCCTCCAGAGAACACATTTCTATAGAGCACCAAACGACCTAAGGACAGGGACTGTCACAGAAATGGCGTGATGAAGGCTAGTGGTTACATACAGGCTGGTCATGAGCTAAAAGGTTTTGAGATTAAAAGCATTCTCTTAACCGACTTTAAAATGCATTCCATTTGTTTACACCAAGTGATCAGAAACATGACTAGCTAAGGATTCTTAATCTATTTTCAGATCTAGCTACTTCTATTAAAAACAAAAAACAAACCCACAAAACCCCAACCTGTACTTTGATTTCTTTTATCTAGAAGTTTCCTAAAGTTCTGGTTTGGGTGGTGGCACGAGGAAGAAGACTAATGAACTGAGCTGCGCGTCTTGCCACAGGAATGTTTGTGCCAAGGTAAGAAGGGGAATATGCACAGGTTGGCAGGCCACCTCCTTCAGCGACAGGAAGGCTCTACTCCAAGTTAAACGCGCGTGAACCTCGTGCCTTAAGCCAGTGTCTCCCATCCTATCACATAACAGACGCTACACAGGTTTTGCTGCACTCTAAAGCCCTTACCCGTGTTTTGTATCCTCCATGTTTTTGTAAACTGAGTATCGGGAGGGATGGACTCTCCTTCACCTATGGTGACATCTTCAACAAAGGACATGGAGGGTACGTTGATATTTGGACTCTCAAAATCATAGTAGGCTCCAATGGCAGCTTGTAGATTCCTAGAAAGTAAAAAAAGCAGATTACAACCTGAAGTACAGTTGGGTCACGTCCATTTCATAGGTTTACGTAGGTCATCTTCAACAGTTAAGCAAAAATATTATCCAGACTGTATTAGTTCTGTTGCCTATGTTTTTTTAAAGCTTTCATCTGTATCACACACAGATTCTCCAAGATAACAGAGCTCAAAGTGTAGCATTTTATTTAACACGGACATTATTTTAAACCACTTTTCTACTCTGCTTCTTATTTTCACTGGAATCTTGTAAGTTCCAAGTCTTTGATACCTCTGCCCCATTACCTTCATGAAATTTGCCAAAAAGTTCAAGAGATACTGAGGGAAGTGCTATGCAGCAGCATGTAAACAACAGGGCAGGTTCTTTACACCAGACTTGCTCCCTGAGCTAATTTCAAAAGGACTGAACTTCTCAGTTTTATTTTTGGCACAAAAGGTCCATAAGGAGCACAAGATGAACAAACCACAAAGCACGCTCTTACGATAACTCTTGGGGCCAAAGGGCATCAGTAGCTGCGGATAACAACTTGAGACTTGCTGCTTTTGAAACATATGGTCACGTATGAGCCACGAGTATTCGGAGACTATTTATTAATCATTAGTGTCTGCTCAGCTCTGCATAGCTACAACTCAGAGGAACTTATAAACCATCTGAGTCAGAAGTTCTTACTGAATAAAGACAAACGACAGTGGAAGCCTGTGATATATTAAGGATATTCAGAAAGCCATAAATGCTATCGATTCCTGAGTCGTGGTGTAGCCAGAAGTCACATGATAATTAAATTGAAACGAGGAACAGTCAAACAGGAAGAGGATTCATGAGTCTTAGCTGCCATTCCACGATATACTATTAAGTTATTATGTAAGTGTTTGGCAAGTCATGTAATTCCTCTGTTTACGCATGTCTGTGAGGTTGTGGCCCTCATTTCCATGCTGTGAGTAGGAGCTGCGAGAATGGAGATGAGTAAAATCTCACCACATGCAATGGGCATAACAACTGCTTTTTATTCATGATTATAAAAATCTGTGTGGCTTTTTTTGAGCAGGATAGAAAAAAAACCCCAAAAACCTTCAGGAACTGGGAACCACTACCTAAAACAAAGCCCTGCAGAAGGCTTGTCAGAAGCTGCACGATATGGGCACAGTGATATATGGAGGGTTTGTATTGTGTGCTGGAGTGTCATGTGTCTAAACCAAAGCCAAGGTGAAAGCCAGAGAAACATTTGCAGTATGACCCTGAGAAAGAGCAAACATAGGGCTTTTTGGACTGCTTGCCAGCTGGAAAGAGGCTTGAAACAGTAAGCAAAGAAACTGCCTCCTGTTCAATTCCTACAGTGTTCAAGGGGAAAAAAATAAATAAGAAAAATCAGACATTCTGGATAAAATCAGAACTGCACAGGAGAAGTATCACGGCTTTCTCCTCACAGAAAACACAGGGGACACAAGGTGTAGTAGCTACTAGCACTGGAGCTTGGGTCAAAGGGGGGAATAGCAGCATTAGGCAGATCCACCAGCCGCCCGCGACGGGGGCGGGTGGGAGAGGACCGAAACGACAGATGTATCAGTTTGGTAATCCATCACGAATGACAGAAGATAATCACGCCGTGTTAACCGCAAGAGTTACTGATACCCTGCTAAGTCTCCCAGAGCACAGGCAATGTGTTGGGAGGGACTGGAGGAATGTTCTGCACAACATGGCCACAGCGATCGACTGGCAAATTCAGCCAACCAAGCCTTGCAGGGACACCTTTCGCCGTCAACACGGAACGGACTTTGGTACGAAGGGGAGACAACAGAGCCACCCTGTAGGATTTCCACGTTTAGAACAATGAATTTCAGACCAGAAACCATTATTCAGCTCGAGGCATTTTCTGCTTAGGAGTGTCAGGGCTATATTTAATCCAGGCAGCTCAGTCAAACGCTACAGGAAGGGTGCATGTCACATTAGCCAATAAATAGAGACAAATGCTGGGTTTTACGTCACCAACCGCCTGTTGCTTATACACTGCACAAGATTTACATAACTCCCAACAGGGCTGTGCCAAGAGACTCCTGCTCGCTCAACCAACTAACATCATCATCTAGAGTTTAGTTTTCACTAGGATTTCTTCTTGTATTACAGCAATCCAAGGCAAAAGATATGCCAAGAGCTACAAAAGACAGCAATACAGCTCCTTCTCTTCCTAATCCACTACTACATTTTCAGACATACCACAACATCTTGTGAGTTATGATTCTGGAACCAGTAGTAATGACATTTTATTGACACCGAGAGGAAAAATCCGAAGTTCCAAAGGGAGGATTTCTACTGTAATTCTTTGTGCTGCAGCCTGCCCTGGTTTTTGTTTGCTTGGCTGTAAATACGCTTCAGAAGGTAGTGGGCTATTTGTGCACACAGGCCCTCTGCCAACCCTCTTCCCCTCCCTGTGTCATATTTCATTGCTTGCTTTGCCATTGGGAAACAACTCCAGTCCTCTGCAGCATTTAGTTAAAAACTAACTAAAGAAGAACACATGCCGAAGAACAGATTTGCCACCCTTTTGTGATCAGTTATTCACAAACCCACCTTCCTGCTCCCACAATTTTGATCAACGTGTGGTGGGTTTTGTTTGGGGTGAGCCCTTCTGCACGTTTGGATACACCCCAGCCTTCCCGCTGGAGAATTACAAAGAAACTTCCAGAAATTAAAGAGAAATTGAAAGTGGCAAGAGCCAAAGTCAGGATGACAAAGCAAATCTGAGTTGAGTCCAAGTTCTTTGACACAGACAACCCTAAGAGATAGCGACCGAGAGGCCGTAAGGCACCGCTGTGCTGCAAGAGATACCCACAGCGCTCACATTTTAGTCATGTTCTCTGCTTACACAACCAGCAAAGCTGGCAACCTAGCACCGCTACTTTGTTCCAACCCTTTCCAAGGGACAGTGCTCCCCCTCCTTCCTTATCCCCCCCAAAACCCCATATCAGTTTGAATGCAGTACTTCGCTTGGGGAAAATGAGTGCCATTTGCAGAAGCAAACTATTTGCAACCTGATTATTTGCAGGTTCTTGAGATTAAATGGTACACCCTGCTGCTCTGCCTTTCTACTACAGGCACAGCATCAGTGGAGTTTACAGGCAAATGCAAGCATTACCGAGAGAGATGGCTTCCAGGTCAAACACACTCAAGGCCTTTTTTTTTTTAAATATATATAAAAAATGTTTTTGGGTCTTTACCCTTGTGCCCCAGCTGTAATTGCACAGCACCAACTGCAGATACTTAAGGAACGAAGAGCTAGAGCTCTGAGAGGAAGGGGTTATCATCTAAAGGCTTCTGCTTACACATCCATGCTTGCTTTCTTTTACTCCTACTCGCACCACACTATCCCTTTGCTCTCTGCCGTAGGAGATAAATTACTACTATAAACCAAACAACTTTGCAACGAAGATGAGCATGCCAAATCCAGACAGTGCAATTTCCATGACTGATCCCTACTAATTACAGGGATGGCCATACATTTCTTGCTTAACACAGCTCATCAGGTGTCAGGCTCTCCTTACCTTTCCTAAATTAAGCAATTTTTCCATTTTTAGAGCAGTCCTGAACTGCAACAGTTTGTAGCTCAGCTGTATTTACAGAGCAGGTCTGACAGGATTTAGGCTCAAACTCCTCAAAAGAAGCCTGCAATCAGAAGTCACCCCAGCGACCAGGTAAGCCTACTTAAATGTTAGTCCTAAGAGCAAGATTCTGGAAAGAGAGAGGGGAGAAGGCAACAAATAAAGAATATTAGCATGCATATTATCAACCAAATCCATTCTAACTACGGGTATCCCACTGCTTCCTCTCCGAGGGCATCCCATGACTCTCACGCGTCAAGTGCTTTTCCAACAAAACGCTACCTGCAGAATCAGGGAAAGTTTTCCTTTCCAGATCAATTCTTTTGCTCTGCTGCTTTGTTTCAAGCCTCAGGAGCTAAATTACAATAGTCAAGTTAAAACCTTCTCTGCTAATAGCTCTGGAGATCTCCCTTAACAACTCTTAAGTGTTTGCAGAGAGGTGGTTTATCTTGAGCCATTCTTTCCCTTCCCCGTTTTTTTCCTGACACCCTTTTGTTATGTTAAACCAATATATTTAGACAGCAATTACTCCCAATTAACTAGGTCACCACGCAGTATCCAAAAACAAAAGAAACTCTTCCAAATCAGTTGACAAACCAGAGGCCTCCTCATACAACCTAACTGTTGTGCAAACAAAAAGCAATATACAGGTAACTGGAAATATTTTTTTCATTAATTGAATCGGATTTTTTTTTAGGAGAATGAAGAAAGCGAAGCACTGAGGCTTATTCACTGCGGCCTTATGCAAAGCAGGGCATATGCACAATACCTAATCCTTTTGTTACCAATAAAACACAGGGTTCTTACAACACGTACCAGTTAAGCATCTTGGAAGGAACGCAATACAAACAGGTCGTCCTAACCTAAGGAACAAGGGACATCAGCGCCCTGGCAAACCGATACTCCCAAAACAGGGAGAGGGCAAGTCGGGGAGGGGAAGTGTGTAAAAAAATCTAAATCAAATCAAAGCTTAAATTCAAAATCCAGCATGGAAATTTTCCTCTTACTAGCTCCTGCCCGTTCCTACAGCCACCCCATCTATCTCCAGCTAACGGGTGAAAGTTTCCAGTGGTCTGGATCTCCTGAGCTGTACGAAAAAGCAAAGTGCAATACCAAGTTAGCCTTCAATTCGGAATTTCACACAGGATGCAGCCCTTAGAACATAGGCAGAGGACATTTATTAAGTCAAGTAGAAAGCACTTTGACAAATGGACTCAGTCACTTCGCTGTGCAGAGCGACTGCGGTGGAGTGAACGCCAGGTTACATTTCTCTGCCTCTGTGGAGGGAGAGAAAAGCCAGGCGAGTGCCCAAGCTGTAACGTATGTTCGTTTTATGTCCTCAGCACTCACATATGGCGCCGTATGTCGTCATGCAAAAAGCAACTCAGGTGTTAATTCTCTGGGAAACATGCAATGCAGAAATGGAACAGTGATATAAAGGCACAATAAAATCTCAAGAACATATGTTACTTAGAACACGTTGTACTCTTTCCGTAACCGAATTCTCAACCTCTGCAGACCTTTCTCTTGTTCTCCAAATGCAATATGTAAACAGGCACCACAATACCCCTAAGGTGTCTATTGTTAAAAACAGAAAGAAACGTGCAAGAGAAATAGTGCAGCAGATGGGCAATTTCTCACTCCTAAATAATGGAACATCTCTACATGGTACAGGTGGGAGAGACTAAAAATGTGTATGGAGGACATCCAAATGAGGCAATCCTGAGTCCACTCTTTCCATCTCTTAACTCTCCAGTACGTTCTTTGGTTTTTTATTCGCTCCAGCTATCGGGGAACTGGGTTGGTAACACTATGGGCTAGGACGTCTCGAACAGCTCCCCTACTGCTCCTGAAGCAGGAGGCACCTCACCCAAAGCCGCAGCGAAAGCTGAAGGGGGTAGGGGGAAGAGATCACTCATTACACCACAGGGAAGCACTTTTACCTGGAGTTCTCCATTCAAACATTTTTCAATAGAGATGGCACGCGGCAATTAAGTGGAAAGTCTCAAGATGTTTTGAAGGACTGGAATTTTAATCAGTGAACAGCTTTCAAGAGAGATAATTTCAGAAAGCAAAATTGGTGTATCAGTTATCTTCAATCCTGATCTCACACTAAACCGTGCGGTTGGGAAACTAGAAGACATCAGATGATCCAAAAGGACCACTGAGGGAAGTTAAAAGCTTTAAGCTGAACTTACGCAGCTGAAGGAAGGGGGAGGAAAAAAAGAGCTGCCTAATTTGAAGCTTATGTATTTTCTCACATGAAGCCACAGAAAAAATTTCATTGTCTCAGCTGAAGACAGCCAGTTCCAAATACAAGCGGGATGTTCCAGGAAGAAGACAGAAACCTGCGGTGACCAGAAGCAACACTGTGCTCGCTGCAGGGGCAGCAGAAGGAAAGAAACTGAGAGGCCACCGAAGAGGCACGCCATTTCCAGTGCTCCCCAAACCACCAAAGGAAATTACTTTCCTTTAGCAGGCTTTTTATACATCCAAACAAACACATCGGCTGTTTAACCATTACCCTGGTGCCTGCACCGTACCTTGCCAAAAACCAGCAAGCAGTCTCGATGACAGGATCGATACTACGATGCTGCAATAAGCACAAGTCCACCCCGCCACCCCCAGCAGCTGAAGCCTCCCAAAGCAGGTGGTCAGGAGCTGTAAAAGCGTGGGGTAAAATATTTCGAGAATGTCACAGCAGGAGCTGCGCTCTGCTTGCTGCCACTGAAAACAGGCAACAGCTCTTCCCAGTGGAAAGTAATCAAGAGCTGCCAGTACGAAAAGATTCAGTAACTGCTAATTCCTCAGTATCAACTATGTCACCAATCTATAGCTGTCTGCATTAAAGGAAAGGGGGATTAAGCTACAGAAACTGTCTGAGAACAAGTTCAGGCACGTCAGGCAGTCCAGCTAGACTAAAATTATACTGTACCCGATTCTTTCTGCTACAGTTGTCTGCTTACATTTCCATTTCACACGCACCCACTTTTTAAAATGTTTTGTAACTTGGAGCACAGCACAATTATAGTGTGTTCTACAGTTAAAAATACAATCTATTTAAAGTCTAGCTTTCATACAAAACAATCAGGTCAAATATTTGTGTTATTCTGGAGAAGAGACATGTATTTGCCTTTTTTTTAATGCACTAAATAAAAGCTGTCCAAGAAAACATTTTCCAATTGTTTAATTCTATAATTCTGTTATTTTTAGTAGCACCAGGGGACAGTTGTGGACACCAGAGATGCAACAGCCCACAATAGTTGACATGTACTAAGACACCATTCACTATGCTTTAAGTTAAACACAATGGATTAAAGAGTTTAGAAACCATCTTCTGCTCCCCAGCCACGGGGTGTGAACGGCTACGGTACACACGGCTCAGCAGCAGCCATAGCTCAGAGACTGCCAGTCTGTTCTGGCATTTTGGCAACAGCACATCAGGACCTACTAGACCTGCTTCTACGGTGTCTTTTCTGCCTGTGGGGACAGCAGTTAATCAAATATTTTAGAGTAAGGATACCATCAAGTTTAAATCCTCATCTTCCCTACTACTAAACTTTATCAAAGCCCAAACGATCTTTTAAACCAAGTGCTTCGCCCTTCTCACCACGTTCAGTTCAATCGGTCACCACCTACAAATATCAATAGCTAGAGTCACATTCAGACCTAGATCACTTCAAACAATTCCTATGTACTGAGACGTACAAGAACACAACGTTGTTTTGTTTTGATCACCTGATACAGGAAGAAGAGAAGCAAAGTAATACAGCTTCCCACCTGCTGCTACCGCCTCCCTAACAGATGCCTGGATGCGTATTGAACTCACGCAAAGAACTTCCCAGGGAAGGAGGAGGATTGACTTGACAGATCAGGTCTCAGGTGTTCTGCCTCCTCCGTGACACAAGGATTTTCCCCCACTGCCCTCTAAAAGCAAAGGAGTATCCAGACTAAGCTTGAGATTTATACAGAGCACTGGGGAAGTCTTCCTCGGATTTATCCGAATGTGGATTAAGACAAGGGAAGTCATTGGAGTCCCGTGGGCTGAGGCAAGGAGCAGACAAAACATGGACAGCAGGGAGCCCTTGAACTCTTCTAAGGTCAAGCACACAGACCACAACTCCCCACTGGCGATGGCGGTCATCTCTGGCGAATCCAACAATGTCAATAAGAACATGAAAGAAGGGTTTGTATTCCTTAATTCAGGGAGAGAGAAAATCCTAACCTTTTGTTGTTTTATCCTACCTTCCCTTAGACGTACCACATGGAGAGAAAAAGAGGAAACTCAGTAAATGCAGCAAGACAGAACATCTCTAGAAAATCAGGTGGAGTTCTCTAATAGCAGTGGATTAGTTTACTAGATATCAACAAAAACATTGCCTTCAAACAGCTGAGGAAACCAAATCAATTTGTTCACACTTCAGTCAGGATTTCCAAACAAAAGCTAGAGAAAATATTTTTATATAAAACCAGACAAGAACAGATATTTTTTTCTCGACAACAAACAGAAATCTAAGAACATATTAGATCTATAATCAGAAGTATTTGATCAGAGAGATGCATATTTGCATCTAAAGAATGATATGAAACCAGTGTTTCGATTTAAGAGATCAATTAAATTAGTGGGGAGATGCTGGTGTTTAAGTAAGGGTTGGAATAAAAGTGAAGGTATTTTAACAGCAGCAGTTAGTTGTAGGGAAGCCCTTGACCAGAGCAATCAGGTAGAGCCATACTGTAATCAATAAAAATGGCTTTTGCTGTCAACACACAAAGGTTTCGTGGTGCAGAAGCAGCTGAGGCCACGCATTCCCCCTCAGTATTCGCGTCCTGAGAGGTAATACCTTAAACCTTTACGGCTGCACAGTCTGACCTCGCATGTCCTTACACTTGCCTTCTGTATGTGCTTTCTGCATAGATCTTTGAAACATTACACACAGCTATTTGAAGATTGGAAAAATACCATACCGTAAGACGACTGGGGATATTATACCTGCAAACCCTTTAAACACAGTAAGTGCAGGAAAGCCAAGGACGAGATGGAGAGCCTGCCCGCACAGCGGTACTGTCCCTCGGCCAACCCGCGGTAACGCGGCCGTGCCCGAGCTGAGGAAGAGCATTTCAAATCCAAGTTTTTCCTGACAGTCTTGCAAACACCTGCAAGGTTAAAAATCAAGACCAGGAGTCCTCGTGGGAAACGCACGTGTGAGGGAATCCTGTTAATTTGAGTCTGTTACGTCAAATTCTCTATGACCTGGTGTCTCACCTAAACGTACTCGGAGCATTTCTCTGACGGTACTTACACTCCAGCACTAACACCAAGTGTTAACAGACACGCTTTTATCCGCAGATCTGAGTTTCAATTAAAGTAGCATCCTATCATCTTTGCTGGAAAGCAAAAATTAAACATCAATACACAGTCAGAGTAAAAGCAATAAAAACTCTATTAGCTAAATGTGTCTTTAGACTCCCAGTCAAGTACTGGGCCACTTCTGGGCAATATACATGTCTCATTTGATATAAGGAATTTAAATAGCCCACCTACAGGGATAAAAATGTGCATTTATAGGGCAATTCTAATTATGTTAAAAGCCAATATTCTATCTGTTCTCCAAGAGCAATAAAACACTTGCACAAAAGTGTTAGTACATTTTCCTCCCTATGCTTGACAATTTCAGATTTATGATGTAAAAATCAGTATCAGCACAGTAATCCCTACCTCACCTTGGCTCCCCTCACTCACACACAGAAGTGCCCTACATCTTACACAATATAGAAAGAGGTTTTACAACTGATTTCTGTAGTATTTTCAGAGATTGTAAACTTGTAAATATTTTAATGCAAAACATCATCTTTAGAGTATTAGTTAAACCATGACACAGCTACAAATTCTTCTAGGCATATGAAAAAAAATTCAAGACCTCTCACTACCTAAAAAAAAAAAAAAAGTCTTTTTCATAAGTAAGCCAGATCAAAAAAGCCTAGTGTTCGCAAGAATAAAACTTTTTTTCCCCCCCACACACAATGGAAACCATCATTATCTGACACAGTTCAATTAAATATCACACCTACTAGGCTAATAACAATTCAGCTTTCTAAACAAAAGCTAAAAAGAGAATGTAAAGAAATATTACATGCAAATCACTGAAATATACATACATTAACTCTTCTAAATTAGGAATCCCTTCACAGCCAGCTGGGTTGAAATACGGATTTTAAATCCAGCACCACAAGCTGCTTCAAGTCAAATTAATTCACTTTCTCACAGAATTAAAGCTCCAAGCGTTACGCTGCAGCCTCTCGCCCTCAAAGTTGGTATACTCTCCAATTAAAAAAAAAAAAAAATTCCTCTTCCTTGTCACAGTACAATTTCCACACCAGCTTTAGAGGAATCTAATGACCTTCATGAAACAGGCCTTAACTGAGCATCAACAAAAACTAAAATGCACGTTCTGGGCAGAGTTTCCTCTGCTCTTACTTTTACACTAATCCGTATCGCTGAAAACCAGTCAAGGCCAGGCTGACAGTTAAGAACTTTTGTTTTGCAAGTGTTTTCAGAAAGCCCAGTCTGCCCTGGTACCACCTTTCCAGAGACCTACCACCTCTCCTGTGTTCGGAAGACTGTGAGTAGCTACTTTGGCACAGATTCATTCAGCATCAACTGTCTGACCCAAACAACCCCTATTTTTAACATGTTAGCACAAAGGGTTTTCAAACGGAGTTTCTTATGTAGGTAGACTGAGTCTAGACAAGTTCAGACACGTTCCTGGCCACGCTATCGCACAACACTGAGGAGCTGTAGGCACCTGGAACTTCGCTCCACCACAAAAATCACTCCTACCAGCCCACTGAGCCCCCTCCCTCCAACCTGCGGTGCTGGATGTGCTTCAGTGTGCAGGCAGCCTGGCTTCTGCATTGCATAACATCTGGAGGGGGGAAGGGAGCAGGGAGAGTTAAGCATGCCATTTAATGGAGGGTGGATTTTTATCCCAGATGCAATGGCAGCAAAATGCCCTCCCAACTACGCTGCCTGGGTTTTCCTCCTGAGGAAGAAGCATTTCGGTGCCAAAACATCTTTTGGAGAAGTTCACTTTTGATTTTAGGCCAAAAGCAAAAGCTCAGCCTCTCACTCTAAAGCCTCACAACTCGTAACGAAAATTAAATAAATAAATAGTAAAGAGGGACAATGCGTGCTGCCATTAGTGAACGGACAGCTAGGGCTCCCAGAAAAGGCAAAGTCAGATTTATGCAGCAGAAAGCTAAGAAGAGCCCACAAACAGAACTCAACGTGTAATTAAAAGGAGGCAGAACTCTAGGAAACTGTTTAATAAATAACAGGAGAAAAGACAACTCACCAAAGCATTTAACCTGTATTTCTTGAAGATCAAGGAACGTCTCTGAAACTCAGGATGCACATGTTGTACCTGAAGCATTTTTGCAATATTGCTAATAAAACCAGCTGGCAGTTTCTTAGTACTGTCCCAGGCCTGCCAGAACTCCGAAAGCGCATTGAGCAATTCCAGGTAAACTGCAGCAGCAGAAAGACTTTTAAAGGCTATTTACAAGTCTCTATATTGCTCCACAATCAACCACTAATTTTTTTTCCCCCAAATTGGCTGAACAAGCTATTTAAAAATAATTCCTCTATTTCAGTAGAACGGTAAATTCACTTTAAATATGTTAAATACAATTACTAGCAATACTATTGGCAATATTATTTCAAAACACATTACACCTCACACTATTTACTACGCAATATGTGAAAGCCATGCAACAGAAAAGTAACTTCAGGCCTGGAGACTACATAATTATCGCCAAAGAGCAGCTTGCCACACTCGTAAATAACTTTCACTAGTGCTTTTTTCACATCTTTGCTAATTAACCCATACACGGACATCGCTAAGAAGAACCCAGCCTACCCAGTAAGTGCGCGTCTCACACCCCTGCTGGGAATTCCCTCACCATTTCCTGCAGATGAACATTAATCCTGAAGCAGAGAGCGAAGGGATCATCGCTGCAGGGAAGCGCCATACCTTTAACAGAAGGAAAGCGACTTGACAGTCTCATTGAGATCAATTATTTGCAGGAGTAATAAAAGATTCTGACCCTAATTCTAGGCCACAAAAATCCAAATCTAGTGGGCCACTGCCTAACATCAGCTGGGGCAGTGTGGATCACCAAGGGTCCCCGAACACGACAAAGGAAAGGTGTTTCCAGAAGAGAAAAACGTGTCTTGACCGCAGCTTTTCATAACGACCCAGAGCAGGGTTAGCATAGCCAGGCTGATAACCCAAAGGCCATACTAAGAAGAGGTGGGAGCTGGAGAGTGAGACAGAAACACAGCGGCAGAACTGCAAACTGCACAAAACCAGGCACAACAAATGATACTGCAGGTCAGGAAAGCAGCGCCCTGGCAAGAACACACGAGAAAAACAAGCAGCACCTGTCAGCATACCTAACTCAACTCCCTGCTGCTGAAAGGTTAAACTCTCACAGGCGTTAAGCCCAGCCTAAGAGTAATCACACTACAGCCTGTGCTAATTTTCATACACATTACACCAGCCTAGCAGATTTCCTTCTCACACTCTTGTCCATCTACAAGGCTTACGAAAAAAAAAATTGAAAACTTATGTTTTCTGAAGTTGTGAAACCAAAGCTATTTTCATCACTTAAGATTTTCCTCAATTATAATGAAAAGATTTTTTTTACAAGCCATTGGTTCTAAGATTGTACTTGAGATACTGTTATTTCAAAAAGAAATTAAACGCTCCTGAAAAAGAAAGAGCTTCTTCAACACAAACCAGGAGTACTGTGGTTATACATAGTATCTCCACGAGTAACTTTCAGGTTCAGCTCTGCTGAGCTTTCTGCTCTCCCGAGGAACACCACAGAAAAAGGGAAAGTATAATGCTGCTGCATGGGCAGTTTTATTCATATTATCAAGACATTAACAAAGCGGGAAAGCATCTTCTGCTGTGAACCACTTCTCCAAAGCAAACTCCTGAACTCCTCGAGAGCGAGCTGCTTCTGCGTTGGATCAGCATCCAAGCACATCTGCTATTCCCTGACTCCCTCTGCAGATGCAGATTTACCAATATGATTTAATACAGAGCTACAGGAGGGAAAGATGAAAGGAAAAAGGTGGCAAAGTTGTCTTATTGCTGTGTATTAGTTCTACAGTTGCGTGCAAGTTTTTCTCCCAGCTGTTGATATCAAGACCTTCACTTGGATTTTAAGTTTCAAGCCTGAGTTTTCTGGATTTGATGTTACATCACTAAGAAAATACAGTAAGTACAACTTAGCTAAGTTATCTTTGTTAACACTATCTGAAACAGAAAGCACTTCGCTCTCCTGCCTCCACCACAGTGAAGAGATTTTCAGCCTAAGAGGCTCACGTTTTGGTTTGCGCCCTACACAACAGCAACGCTGTTTAGACATGGTTTGAAAGATGCAACTCGTAACAACGAGTCCAACCCCACAATCCAGCCAGCAGCAACTTCACAACATTCCTTCGCAGTCACCGGGCTCACTGCACCACTAACACTACTCCTGGTTTGCTTCCCACCATTATATCACACACTTCCCACGTTCTCATCGAGCTGCAGTTTCTCTACAACCTGTACCTGCTTCTTTTGTTTTTCCCCTAGGGCAGTGGCAGAGAGCCTTTACAAAGCCAAAACACACACCGAAAGCCAGAGTATTTAGAGAGAGACTCTTAGTCTGCAAGCAGGTGCTAAGTTTTTACCCAACACCGGGTAACTTTTACGTGGAGACCGTGGCAGCTCTGAGTTCCATACAGCCTTTTCTACCACGGTTTTCCCTCCTTCTGAAGTCTGCTTGAGGGTCCGGGGCACCACAACCCACCCCTCAACTCAGCTCATCCACGGAGAAAGCGCCCTTTAAAAGCTTCTGGGCCCGCTGGATCACATGCCCCTCTCCCTATCAATTAGTCACTCTTTAACAGCTTTGCAGCCCTTTGACCGCCGAGCTCCACGAACTGGTGGAAAAAAAAAAAAAAAAAAAAACGAAAAAAAAAAAAAATCTCGAGCCCGAGGTGGAGCCGGGAGGCGAACCCGAGTCCTTCCTCGGCCCCGTCCTGCTCCTCTCCTCCTCCGCGCTGCCATGATAGCTCCCTCCCCACCGCACACACACACACACCCCGGGCTCGCCCCGCCATCACCGACCCCGCGGGAAGGGGAGGGGAGAAGCGGGGAGCGCAACAAACACCCCCCCGCTCCACCACCACCACCTCCCTCCCTCCCTCCCTCCCCGCCATCTCGGCGGGACGGGCCTGCCGCTCCCCGAGGCGGCTCGGGGCGGGGGGGGGGGGGGAAGGCGGCCGGGCCCGGGCTCGGTGCGCGGCCCCTGCGGGCCGGCGGCCTCCCGCCCTTCCCCTCCCGCCGCCCACCCCGAGGCCCACCACCCCCCCGAGGCCCCGCCGCCGCCGCCCCCCCGGTTCCCCCCCCGCCCCCCCGCACCAGTTGGTCATATCGAGGAAGAAGGCGCAGCCGGCGGGGCTGAGCTGGAAGCCGAGGAGCCGCTGGAACTCGCCGATCAGCACGTCCTTGTCGGTGGTGCCCAGGCAGCTGAACTTCTGCATCAGCTCCGCGTCCAGGTCCACGTCCATGCCCTCCATGGCGCTTCGCCGCTCCCCGCCGACCGCTGCCGCCCCCGGGGCCGCCCCCGCTGCCGCCTCAGCGCCGCATGGAGCGGGGCGGGGGTGGGGGGGGGGGGGGCTGGCAGGGGGAAGGGGGGAGCGCGGGCACGGCGGGGGGCGGAGGGGATGGGGGGGGGGGGGGGGCGCCCGCGGGCGACGCCAACCGCTGCCGGCACACTGCGCAAGCGCCGCACCGCCTCGCGCCAGGGGCACGCGGCCTATGACGCCAGCGCGCCCGGCGCCGTGGCGTCACCCCACGTTTGTGAGGAGGGGAGGGGGGGGGTGGGCGCGAGGCGGAAGGAGAGCGGCAAGGGCGAGGGGAGGGCGGGGCGAGGATGCAAATGAGCGCCGGGGGGGGGGGGCGGTGCGTCACGGAGCGGGGTTCATTTGCATATCCCCGCCCCCGGGCCTCGCGCTTCCGTAGATGGAGGCGGCGGCCGGCGCGCGTGTTTACGTATGCAAATGCGCGGTGGGCGGGCTCTGTGACGTCGCGTGGCGCTATGCAAACGAGGCGGCGCAAAGCCTGCTGGGTGCTGACGCAGGCACGGAGCCTGGCCGAATGTGGTTTTTTTTTTCCCTTAAAAAAAATGACCCTTTTTCCGTAATCCCGCCTTTTTCGGCGCCGCGAGGCCCCTCGGGGCGAGGCCCGGCCGGCGGCTCCTGAGCCCGCCCCGCGCCGCCGCCGCTCTACGGGAGCCGCCGGAGGTCAAGCGGCGGAAGGCGTTGCCGCGTGAGTGCGTCACTTCCTGGCGGCGCCAGTGGCGGGGCTGCGGGGAGCACCATGCCCAAGTGAGCGCGGGGGGCTCGGGGGGAGCCGGGGGCGGTGGGCCCGGTTCGTGCTTGTTGAGGCCTCGGGAAGGGAGCGGGGGGTCGCGGGGCGCCCCGGGGCGCTGGCAGGCCGAGCCCTGGGTGCCCGTGTCACCCACGCAGCGCCTGCAGCCGCGCCGGGCCCGGCCCTGGAGCCGTGGCGTGGGGCCGCGTTTTAACGCTGAAGTGATTTCTTGGTAATAAGAGTTTTCCCTCCTCAGGTTTTATTGCGATTACTGTGACACGTACCTCACCCATGACTCAGTAAGTACCAAATCCTCTGTATCACCTTCTCTGTTGTGTCAAGAACGTTAAAATAAAACTTACATAGCCTGAAGCCTGGTTACTTAAAATTTTCCTTACTTATTCTCTCCTACTTTGCAAAAAAAAAATAAAAATAAAATAATAGCAGGAGGAATTGGAACGTTGGTAGCGTTCAGCAGTCGAGGGCAGCCAACGCTCGTGGCCGCCTACAAGCGTTGCGGTGAGTTAGCAGGAGGCAGCTGGCTGGCTGTTAGGGCAGTGTCTTGCTTAAAGCTCGGTCTTGGCAGTTACAGTTGATAGGTAAAGGTTTTTGTGCATCACCCTTCCTCTGACTGAGCAGAGGAGCCAGCCTATTTTGTACTGCTAAACTGCGTACGTTTAAAATTATGCGACGGTTCCCAGTAAACTTTGGGTTTATGTGCTCTTTCGCAGCCCTCTGTGAGAAAAACGCACTGCAGTGGCCGAAAACACAAAGAGAACGTGAAAGACTACTATCAAAAATGGATGGAGGAACAGGCTCAGAGCCTGATTGACAAAACAAGTAAGGCTAATCCTTCTGTGACCCTGGATTGCTCTCCTGTTCCTTCCCCTGCCTTTCCTCTAGCTGCTCTTCTTCCCTTTTTCCCTGTCGATTCTTCCTCACTTCCCTGTTGAGTCTTTGCTCTGTGAATTGTGGGCGAAAGCTGCTTAGAATCCGAATCTTGAGCTCCTCAGAGCGTGGGCTTCCACGTGAGGCGCTGAGGGGTCGTTGTAAGCGGGCATCCGCCACTTTCCTGTGGTTGGGAGGGGCTGCGGATACCGCTGCTTTTAGCCCTGCTGGTAATGTCCTACAGGGTCACATAACACGTTTTTGCTTTTTGGTTTTAGCACATTTATGTAAAGAGCATGAATGAGAAATGCAAAAGATAAGAAAATGGACATTAAAATGTCTGGATTTTTTCATTTTTAAAAAATGCTGTAGTTCCTTACCCTCAATTCTCTAGGGATATTGATTTTTTTTTTTTCTTCTTTTACTGTTAAAGGCTTTAACACAGTGTGCAGTGTTTCCTCTGTCAGCTCATAGGGTTCTTCTCCTGTCACTTATCCTCTGAATAATGGTTCTTTTCTCCGTGGAAAGAAATAGAAATGCCAGATTAACTTTATGGCAACTTCCTTTAGATCATAGAATATCTCAAGTTGGGAGAGACCCATAAGGACTGTTGAGTCCAACTCCCTGCTTCTTGCAGGACTACTTAAAACCGAGCCGTGTGGCTAAAAGAGCAGTTTAGATGCTCCGTGAACTCTTAACAGGCTTGGTGCTGTGACCGCTTTCCTGGAGAGCATGTTCCCGTCACCGACCGCCTTCTCCGTGAAGAGCCTTTCCTGATGTCCCACCTGAACTTCCCCTGACCCATCTTTGTTCCATTCCCTTGCCTCCATTTCCCTTGTGATGCTTCCAGCTTTCACATCTTTTCCCTTCCTTCTAGTCAATCCCAGTTGATTTTTTTTTTCCTCTTCCCTTTCACATAAGATGTTTTTCCTGCTTTTTGTCACCTACCCAGTCGTTGCCTCATTACCATTTTCAAGACTGCATGTTTTTCCCTAATGATCCCAGGTGAAAGCTGCAGCTGTGAATCACGTGGTGCGTTTTCTTTACCATCCGCCTTCCTGCTAGGTGTGTGAAGTTCACCAAGGAGCTCTCTAGTCTCAGCTGGAGTAATTAATGTAATAATTGTCTTCAGGAATATCAGGTGCTTCTGCTGTGACGAGCAGCGTAAAACAGAGATTTGTTCCAGAGTTAGAACAACCGAGCACGCAGCATGACGTGAAGTATGCTCTGACCGCGTGGCATGAGAAGGAAGATTGACGCAGGAGCTTCCTTAGCCTAGTAACTGGTTTTTTTCCTGGGATTCTTTCTTTCCTTTTTTTTTTTTTCTTTTCCCCCCCAATGTAGCGGCTGCATTTCAGCAAGGAAAAATCCCTCCTACGCCGTTTTCGGCACCACCTCCCGGAGGAGCCATGATACCACCTCCTCCCAGCATCCGTAAGTCTGAACTGGACGGTTTTTGACTGTGATAGCGGTGTTGCATGTTTCCTGGACTTGTAAAGAGAAGTCCTTCTAGCTTGAAATCAAGCTAAGAGCTTTTGAGCTTGTGAATACCAAAATGTAAGAGCATGTGAGAATTTTAGTAATGTTGAGTACATTAATGGAAGTGTGTGCCTTCTCATTACTTGATAGCTGCCACGTATAGAGCTTGATTAAAACTTCCAGCGCAGGCTTTGGTTTGGTTTTCTTTTTAAAATAGAATAAGATTGATAACCTTCTCTTTCACATCAGCTGGCAAATGGCTGAGATCCCTTTCTGTTTAGAGTCCTGCTGCTGGAAGTGGTAGTTGTCTGCATTAGGTGTGCAAAGCTGGAAAGAAGAGCGGGCATGTTCTTTCCTTGGTCCACTTTTTGGCACCTGAAGTCAGAATTGAAACTGAAAATGAAGTTTTCAGGCAGTTGTAAAGCGATTTAAGACACCTTAATTACAAAAATGTCCCGTGAAGTTCAGTAGTGCTTTGCATTGCACGTTGTGTGTGAACGCGAAGGCGGCCGGATGCCTAACCGATCTGTCTGTGTGTTCAGCCGGCCCCCCGCGGCCCGGCATGATGCCGGCCCCTCACATGGGTGGACCCCCGATGATGCCGATGATGGGCCCACCCCCGCCAGGAATGATGCCGGTTGGACCCGGTAAGTCTGGAAATGGGTAAATCTCTGCACGCTCCAGTTTGCGGGATGCCTGGGTCGTATTTTCTGTCTCAGTGGGCAATAGAGGGTTGTGAAAGGAGCTCAGCGGAAAATGCGAAGCAGCTGCAGTACCTGGGTGCTAGCTGTAGTTCATTCACTAAATGAATGTTACTGTTTAAAATGTCTTAAGAAAAACGTATTTCAGAGGAACGAAATGCCTCCAAAAAGGTGTTTTGCAGGACTGTAAAGGCAAACTAAAATGTCTTTGATCCACTCCACTTTGGAGCTTACTGGCATTTGAAGAGTTCCCAGAGGATGTCTTACTGAAGCAGTTACGGGAACAAATCCAAAGGAATACACACATGCGCACTAAAAGTAGTGAGATATCTGTGCAATTATTGTCTTGCTGGTAGAAACCGTTCTTTAAGTGCTTTTGAAAGGCACAGGATGCTCTCTTAATCTGCAACATTAGGCAGCGTAGTGGCTGCCTGAAAATAAATGGAGAAGTTGGATGGAAACCGTTATTTCGATGCTTTTTAGTAGAACACCTGCTTTTCTTTGGTAATCCTGTTGCCCAGCCGTTAAAAGTACACTAGTCTTTTTTTTTCAAATGCACTTAACTGGAGGATTTAATGCTTTTTTTCCAAATTAACTTTGCAATTCAGTAATTAAGCTAGCGTACCTTTTGAGTGGTTGAAAATAAGTTCTCGGTGAATATTGTCAAAGTGGGCATATAACTCAGAAACTTGATTCTTCCTCTGCTGATTGCTGATGTCGTTCAGGGAAACGTAATTCCCCTCAGCCAGCTTCCAGTCAAAGCTTACAGGCTTGGACAACGGAGGTTCCCTGGAGCAGAGGGGAGAAAGACCCTGTCTTGGTGTGACTTGGCAGTTGCTGCTCCTCCGAGCTCTTCTCTAACGTCCTGTCCTTCCCCTCGTAGCTCCAGGGATGCGGCCGCCCATGGGAGGACACATGCCCATGATGCCGGGGCCGCCGATGATGAGACCTCCTTCCAGACCCATGATGGTGCCAACCAGGCCGGGAATGACCCGTCCAGACAGATAAAGGTGGAAAGGGAGCTCCCTTTTCTTTTACGTATTGCGATCTTCCGTATGATAAAACGCCATCGACCTGTATCCCTAGGATTTTGTATTAAAACAGTGTGTAGGGGAGATCCGCCGTTACTTCAGACTGCGGACGGTTTGACCGAGATGCGCACTGGACTCATGCTTTTGTACCTGCTCTGGGGTTTGGTTTTTTTGTGATTTTTTTTTTTTAATTTGGTTTTTCTCCCCCGTTAAATCATAAAACACAACAATAAAACGTTGATACTCATTTACATACGGAGAACCTGAGCCTTACTCTGTCTGTGGTTTTTTTCTGCCTGGCAGAAAGAAATACCAGTTTTCTTTGTTCCCTCTGTACTTGTCTTGCATAGAATTTTTCAGAGTGTTTTTTTTAGGTAGTCTCTCTTTTTTATGTCATACCCTCAGAGAGATGTAGTGCTATCTGCGTTTTGAATTCTTGTTTCAAAACAAGTGTGCGTGTTTTTTAATAAAAATACAAAAGGTGACATCAGAAAAGACTGCAGTGAAATCTCTAATTGAGGAGACTGCAGCATTAAGTGACTTGACTGGCGCAAAGGAGCTTGAGTCTAATAAAATGTTGATTCTCCACTGAGTGAAGCAAAGAGATGCTGTTAAAAGGCTACTTCTTACAGTAATTGTTTTGATGCTGCTGAACATATTTCCGCTTTTCTGTTGCTGTTGAGGCATTCGTGTGGACGCAGTTACGTTACTGGAGTTGTTGAGTCAGTAGTTACTAACGCTCAGTTCCCTTCTTAGCCTAACGGAGTGTGTCGTTGAAGACATCCCAGGCCCCTTAGTTTAATCAAAGGATTTTGCTTTTGATGAGCTACGCGTAATGCAGGTGCACAATTCCAGTTGAATTAAAATAATTTATTCTGTTTGCATAACCGGCTGCTCTGTGCCTGTTGGTTGTCATCCATTTCAGTCTGCGGAATTGTCCGACTCATTCTTGACATATTTGCTTCCATTAGGAAAGCGGGGGAGTGATTTGCATCTTACAAGAAGGTGTTTGCTGAGCAGAACTGGGAGGGCTCTCTGCTATGGGACGGGACAGTCCCGTTTTTTAGAGGAAACTGTATTTTTAGGAGCTCGTGCGCTTTCAACAGTCTCCTGTAAAGAATGTAGTGTTCGAGGCATCGAATATTTCATAGCTGTGCTCAGCAGACAGTGAGGTAAGGCAAAAGTTAGAGGATGTTTTGACAATTAACCATACTCGGAGCAGACTTCTGCAGCACGCAGGCTTGAGCTGGACGGGCGCTGAGGTGCTGCGGCACGGACGCAGGGCATCCTGCTTGACTGTCCCGCGTCTGCCAGCAAAGGAACCGCGGTGCAGCTCATCCCCCAGTCGTGTTCTGCAAGCGTCAGACACAGCAGGTCGTGAGGAGCTGAAATGATTGTTCCAGTGCGTATCTTGGAAGGGGAGCGTGCCTCCCTGATCAATAATCGGAGTGTTTTTCAGCTTTACATTGAAGCTGGGTTGCTGTTACATCGAACATGCAACACACACCGTCGCTGCACACGGGGAAGGGCAGGAATTAGCAACGATCAGCACTGGGCTTGGAGAAAAGTTCAGGGCTTGTGTGCTGCTAGCAGATTAAAACAGAATGCGCTTGGTGAAGTACAGAGCACGTCGGAGTTACCGTGCAAACATAAACGAAGTAGCGCAGAAAGTGCTTGAGATTAGGCTTTTTTTTTTCCCTTCAGCAGCCCCGCTGGTTATGTTGCTTTGTATTTAACATTTTATTTTTGCAGTGGGAGCGCCTCTTTTGGAGAAAAAAAAAAAAAAAATCCCTTATTTTTGGCTGACCCGGGACAGCCCCAGGAAGGGAGCTGTAGGCAAAGAAGAGGTGTCAGACTCGGCTCGTTTGTGTCTCGTGGAGTTTTCTGGCCTGCGGCTCCGACAGCGTGACCGATCCCCGTGAGTGAACGGCGGCCGCGGCCCCTTCCCTGCCGGGCTCGCCGCGGGCGGGCCGCTTCTGGGCCGCAGCCCTTTTGGGAGGGGTGTGCGCGGGTGCGTGTGCGCGTGTCCGGCGGGGCCGCCTCCCTCCGCGCACACGCGTGGAGCGCGGCGGCGGCGCGCGCGGGGGCCGCCAGGGGGCGCGGCGGGGCGCGGGGCGGGGCGGGAGGCGGGGGCGGCGGCGCGATGGGGTCCCGCCGGCCGCGGCCCTGAGCCCCCCGCGGTATGGCCGGCATCATCAAGAAGCAGATCCTGAAGCACCTCTCCCGGTGAGGCACCCGCACCCGGGCCTCCTCCTCCTCCTCTTCATCCCTCTCCTGCGCCCGAGGGGGGGGCTGCCGTTGAGGGAGGGCTCGGGCCTGAGGGGCCGCGGTCGGGCTTGGGGGTCGCAGGGACCAGCTGGCAACCCCGCTGTGGGACACCTGGGCCCGGGGGGGTTCTGAGGGCCGGGGGGGTTCTGAGGGCCGGGGGTTGTGGGGGTATCGGGCCGGGGGGGTTCTGAGGGCCGGGGGCTGCCGGGCCTGGGGGTTCTGAGGGCCCGGGGGGGTTCTGAGGGCCGGGGGTTGTGGGGGTGTCAGGCCGGGGAAGGTTCTTAGGGCCGGGAGCTGTGGGGCTGCCAGGACCGGGAGGGGTTCTGAGGGCCGGGGTCTGTGGGGCTGCCAGGACCGGGGGGGTTCTGAGGGCCGGGGTCTGTGGGGCTGCCAGGCCCGGGGGGGTTCTGAGGGCCGGGGGTTGTGGGGCTGCTAGGACCGGGAGGGGTTCTGAGGGCCGGGGGTTGTGGGGCTGCCAGGCCCGGGGGGGTTCTGAGGGCCGGGGGCTGTGGGGCTGCCAGGCCCGGGGGGGTTCTGAGGGCCGGGGGCTGTGGGGCTGCCAGGACCGGGAGGGGTTCTGAGGGCCGGGGTCTGTGGGGCTGCCGGGCCCGGGGGGGTTCTGAGGGCCGGGGTCTGTGGGGCTGCCGGGCCCGGGGGGGTTCTGAGGGCCGGGGTCTGTGGGGCTGCCAGGCCCGGGAGGGGTTCTGAGGGCCGGGGGCTGTGGGGGTGTCAGGCCGGGGAAGGTTCTTAGGGCCGGGAGCTGTGGGGCTGCCAGGACCGGGAGGGGTTCTGAGGGCCGGGGTCTGTGGGGCTGCCAGGACCGGGAGGGTTCTGAGGGCCGGGGTCTGTGGGGCTGCCGGGCCCGGGGGGGTTCTGAGGGCCGGGGTCTGTGGGGCTGCCAGGACCGGGAGGGTTCTGAGGGCCGGGGTCTGTGGGGCTGCCAGGCCCGGGAGGGGTTCTGAGGGCCGGGGGCTGTGGGGCTGCCAGGCCCGGGGGGGTTCTGAGGGCCGGGGGTTGTGGGGCTGCCAGGCCCGGGAGGGGTTCTGAGGGCCGGGGGCTGCCAGGACCGGGAGGGGTTCTGAGGGCCGGGGGCTGTGGGGCTGCCAGGACCGGGAGGGGTTCTGAGGGCCGGGGGCTGCCGGGCCCGGGGGGGTTCTGAGAGCCGGGGGAGCTGCCAGGCCCGCTCCCCCCGGGCCCCTCAGCTGGGTGTGTGCCCCTGGGGGGCTGCGTTTGCCGCCCCTCCGGGATAGCTGTAGGCCTGGGCTGCTTCCAGCAGCAGCTGCCGCTGGGCTGGGAGCAGGTGAGCGTGGATAAAAGCTCAAGAGACGAGGGGAGAATGTAAACAGCAAAAGGCTCCGAGGGCGAGGAGGAATGCTGTAATACCTGATACGGGTAGCACGTGCTCAGGCGCTTGGTTGTCGTTTTCAATTAAGTTCATTAAAAGCAATAAAAGGTGCATTGAGGAAGACCATCATCTGGTGCTTCATGTGCAGGGCTGTGAGTCAGTAAATACAGTTGTGGCTCTGTCACCGACTGGGGGGTTGACCTTGGGCAGGTCAGGGTGCCTCAGTTTCCCTCTCATTTGAAAGAAAAGAGCTGCACGAGAGCTAGCGGTTCTTGTGTTATCTTATGACGGTGCGCACTTCCTTCCCTCTGTGTTACCGAAAGATCAGAATAATATGATGAAATGTAAAGGTGGCATACTCAGAGGACGCTGGTGAAGGCACAGCATTGCGTGGTGCTGTCCCTCTCTGTGCTTTATGAGCTGCAGATGATCACGTCCTTTCCATTTTTCCTGCTGGAGAAGCTCAGATACAAAGCGAGGGGCTTGAAGTGACTTGTGGGGTTGTACGTGGTGATGGTGCTGGAGCAAGGAATTAAGGCCTGGGAATCCTGGCTCTGAGGCTGGTAGTGAATCCTGAGAGTTTCTGGAACCTCAGGAGAATCCCCGCAAACTTTAAGCGAGCAGTCTCCTCAATAAAGTGCCTGTCCGCGGCGGTTCTGAGTCACTAGTTGCTCAGTACTCCAGCCTTCCAGACACTGTGCTGGAAAGGAGTGTAATAGAGCCTGCTGCTCTAATTTAAATGAATTTCTGCTAGAATTGACCTCACAGATCTCTGAGCTTTCTGTCTCATTCCATCTCAAATCAGCATCTCGTGCTCGTTATGGATTCAGTCTTCTTGTCAGCAGGCACTGAAGTATTCGCAACGAGGAGAGGTGGATGAGAGCAGCTGTTAATGGAGGCTGAAACAGAGCTGGGCTGTATTCCTAGGTACCACTCCTCCTAGGATGCAAGGACGTGTGTGGTGTTCTTATGGATAATTCTCTTGAGATAAATACACTTTTCTTGCTCGTACTTTTATTTAATTTTGTTTTTCAGCCTCCCTTACCTGGCACTGTTACAATACGTTCCTGCTCAAAGTGCCTCCTCGTTCCCCTCTGGTCAGGCCGGTGGTTAGCGTTCACCTGTCTCCTTTGTGCAGTTCCAGGGAGCACAAGGAGTCCTGAAAAATCTGGAGCTTTAGCTGTTTTCCTGCTTGCTGGACTTTGTCATTTGGGGTGGTTGGTCTGATCCTGCCCCTCTCTTCCATAAGTATTGTGGATGTTTTGCAGAAATGCATTTTGAACCCATTTTAATGTTGTATAAGAGAAGATGTTTTTTCGTTCCGGTTTTGTTTCCTCTCAGTACCTCAGCTTCGCACTCCCTTTGGGTCTGTCTTTCAGCTATGCTCATTTGCCTGGAAGAATTTTGCTACTGAATCATTAATCTACTTTTATTTTCTGCTTTCGATTTGCATATGAAATAATTCCTTGTTCCTCTTCTTATGTCTTCAGATGAAGTCGTTTCTGCACGAGGCGTGTTTTCGTACCTTTCCTACCTGGGAATTTGCAAGGAAGGGTCAGGAGAGGCAGGCAGACCAGGGAAATAAGGAAGAGTTGTTTCACACCAACTGTTCAGATTACACGAATCGCATGGCTAATAGGATGACGGCGGTCGCTTGTGGTGATCTGTAAAGCTGGGCTTTGCTGTCGGTGACAGAGCTGAGTTATGAATGTATTTTAGAAGGCTTAGCCTGTGTTGTGCTTTAGCAGCTTAAATTCCTAGAGCAGAAGAGCCTGAAAACTTGCAGTGCTTTCACCATCTGTGATTTTCACTCTTTGGCCCTATATTTAGCTTGGAAAGTAAAACAGATCAGGTGGTTTCACTTTTTGATTCTTCTGTACTGGCGCACGGCTGCGGTCCTAGGGTGGCAGATTCTGCAGGAGGATGTTCAAAAGCAGACATCGAACTGCTGTAGCTGAGAGAAAGGGCTCTCCCTGCCAGCTGCTTGCTGTGTGTTTGAACTCGAATCTCGTTTGAACTCCGCCGAGGCTGTACAAGAGCAGTACTTCTGTGTTTACCAGGCTGTAATTATTCATGGAAATACACCTATGGCTTTGAAATGAAAACAGTGATTTGCCTTTACCTCTTTCTAGTTTTGTTTGAAAGTAAGCTCTTTGTATTGTCTTTTTAATTTTTTAAGTAATGCTCGGTGCAACTGTAGTAGGTACTTGATCTCAGTTTTATAAAGGTGGTATTTGTCCCCGTGTGGTAAATGGGGAAACTGAGGCAAGCTAAACTGCCCACACTTAGTTAATATAACGCATCAGGGTTTGAGTTCTCAGCACTGCAGTGGAAATCCTTTTTAAAACTACTTTTATTTAATTAGGAAGCTTTTGTCCACTGCTCTCTGACATTTTCCTTTATTACACATGTTAAAACATGTGAGCTTGTGCAGTAACAGCCCTAATAAAACGTCTAATTCATGCGTTACGTGGTTTCCAGAGGAAACGCAGCACATAATCCTTCTGTTTGGAAGAAAAGAATAGAAGTTAGGTGGAGAAGATAATTAGATAATAGCTTTGCTTGCTCCAGTTCTAAAGGGCAGATGTGAAAGAGCCACTGAGTCAGAAGCCTCTGGAAGAAAGAAAAGCTGGTGTCAGCAGAGGAGCTGGGGTGAGGAGACCACAAGTGTATCCGGCTTTGGCAGGAGCCCTGGAGAACTGCAGCTGAGGAGGAGCTTCAGGGATCCCTAAAAGTAGGGTGAGAAGGAAGCAGAGGAGAAATGAGAGAGGCAAGTTGGCTGAGGTTACTCTAGCACTATCGCAGAGAAAATGCAGAGGGGAACGAGACCTGTTTGCAGAAGGAAGAGTGTGGTGTTTGAGCCAGCAGCCCAGGCAGTTGGGCGAGCTGATAACAGACGTGTGCAACAGAAACGTAGGGGGCACTGGGCTGGTGGTTTTATCTTTGCTAGAGCCTTGCTGATAAACAGGGTCTGACGCTCGCAGAGGCCCTTCGTTCCTCAGTGTATGAAGTACTTGAGTGCCACTGGGGTTTTTGTGCTGTTTTATTCCCAGTCTATTACATTGGGCTACTGGAAATGTAGGGTCTCAGCTGCTGTTTTGCGTGTTCGTCGGGACAGTAACTGGAAGGTGCTACGCAGGACTAGGAATTGTGGAAAGAACCATAGAATCATAGAATGGTTGGGGTTGGAAGGGACTTTCAAAGGCCATCTAGTCCAACCCCCCTGCTAGGAGCAGGGACATCCCCAACTAGATCAGGAGCCACCTTTTTGGACAAATAATATGGGGTTTAGAAACAGAATTTTTAAAAATCCTAGAGAACGGAACAATTGAGTAGCATGTGCAGAATGTAACACTTCACTTGTAGATGTAGGTCAAGTACGCAGCCAGAAGAAACAGCATCGTGTAACTCTTAATAAATCGTACTGCGTCTTAGTAGAGCCTTTCTTCTCCGTTCCCTGTGGTTTAGGCCGTATATCCCCTTTTCGAGACAAGATTGCCCCCTTTCATTTGTAATTGCACCTAGTCCTTGCAACAGGTAAAACCGCTGCTGGTAGAGAAGGGAAGATATTGGGAAAGCCTATGGTGTATCTTTGGTTTCTTCTAGATCAGTTTAGCAGTTGGGAACATGTGGGTGTTGCAGAGTGCACTGAGCTAGGAGAACGTAGGCTTCTGCGGGCTGTTACTTCATCATTTGTGTGTAAGAATCTTGGAATCCCTTCCTGGCCCTAAAAACGCACTCGGTATTACCCGTTCCAGGCAGTTGTGGTTCTGTGCCACATGCAAAGACTTCAGAGCTGGCTCCAAGACCAAGAACTGCTCTCTGCCATGTGAGCCCTGCCTGTTGCGTAGCATTACTGGATTAGCTCTGCAGTTAGTCTTGGAGCTGTTTGTGCCTCCGTACTCAAAAGTGTGTGATCTCCTTGCCACCCACACCATCCAAGACGTGCTCTCAGGCTAAGACAGGACAAAGAAAGGCCGCTGCAGCTGATGGTTGTCCTGCTGTTTGGAGGTACTAGATCCTGTGAGCTCAGGATGGCGGAGGAGAGATGTATTATCTCCAGGGGCCCCATCCTTCTCAGAAAAAATGGAGACAAGAGGCAGAGGCGGTGGTTCTTTGGCCAAGGGAATGGGATTCAGTCTCTGCCATTCAGGAATCATTGAGGTGGGCTCAGTGGCTTGCACTGGGCAGAAGGTCAGATCGTGTTATCAGATCTGCATCGTTTGCCCAACACGGAGGAGGGGGGGAATTCCCTAAATGAGAAGAGGACTTCCCCCCCCCCCCCCCCCCCCCAGTGCTTAGGTTTCTTGGCTAAATGCTGCGATCTGGAAATCGCTATGACAAAATCCAGTCTGAATTCTCCAGTCTGTTTACTTCTCGCTTGTCCTGAAGTGTTTTGCAGCATTGCTGCATGCTCAAACGCTGAGCTGCAGCTGTGCCCTTGCAGTGACAGTCAGAGGGATGGCACATTCCGTTAGTAAATTTCTTGGAAACCCTCTGATTTAGAAACACCTACCGTCAGCGTGAGGTGTGTGCTTACCACCTAACCCTTCAGGTTTCCCTGAGTTTACTGACCTTGATTCTAAATTAACTGGAAGAAACTTAAGGAGTGTGGTGGGTAGGGAGGCAAGCAAGGAAATTGCGTCTGGGAATGGCCTGATGAAGCTACAGAATCCTGGAATGATTCAGGCAGAAGGGACCTCTGGAGAGCCTCTGCCTGGGACAGAGTCTCTTTGCTGGAATTGAGACTAACACTGCAATTTTGGCTTTAGCTGTTTTAATATCCTCCTTCAGTGATCAGGGAAATATCTGCCCCTGAAGACGATAATTTCCCTAAAATAGCTGTTGCAGCTATGGGAAATACGTGAACCATAAAGCTGCTAGCAGTTAAAAATTGATGATAAAAAAGCCATTACTTTTCCATCTGCAAAACATTCTGTTCCTGCTTTTCAGTGCATTCTGTTCAACCAGGTAGTAATTTCTTTTGTGCCCGAGTGTCACAAAGCACACCAGTTGGAATCCAAAGCGTGAAGGCTTGAAAAACAAATCTGGTAGCTACAGCCCAAAATAACCCCCTCTTGCAGCCAGCGCTCGGACAAATAGCAGCAGAGGAGGAACCTGGCTGTGTTTCGCGCCTGCAAGGGGCTTGCATGCGTTTTGGCATGGCTGAAGAGGACTTGTTCCAGAGAGCAGGTAACCCAGGTGTGGATAGCCTCCCTGAATGTTTAAATTCTACATCTTGATCTTCGTGTGGCTGAGAGCAGCAGGACGCGTCTCAGAAGGTGGGAGGGTTTGGGGACGGATGGGAGATGCCCGCAGCTCGCTTGCCGCGGGGCTGTGACGAGTAGGGCAGTCGGTGCCGTGCTTCGCATCGCTACAGGGAAGTCACCTGTCATTTGGTGTCGTAGTTTCCCCAGTGGTTAAGTAGAGATAACGGTAACAACCCAGTTTGTACATTGCTCTGGAAACAGCCCTGGGAGCACTGGCAAATAGAAGCTGTTTTGGGAATGGAGTGGAAACAGTTTGTAGCAAGAAACTCTGAGCGAATTTATAAGAAGGAAGCTTTGTCAAGTCTCCTTCCCAGCAGCGGCTGCTGTTTTGCGGCCACCGGCCACGGCTCCCAAGATGTCCAGTGTTGAGCCACCCGTAGTAAGCTTGTCCCTTACGTTCTTACACACTGTGTGTGTAGCAAAGCATTTGAGGCTGGATGCAAACCCTTTAATGTTGCACTTTGGAAACGTCTTATTTTACTAATACATTTTGGTGGCTTTTTTACTTTAAAAACTTCTAATATTGAGGAATTCTTGCTGGAAAGACCGAACCCTAGGCTATTACGGAGTAGAGTAACAAGCAGCTACCACTTCTTTGTTCAAGACAGGGGTGGGAAAAGAGAGTGCTCACACAACAGGACGTGGCGTTTTCCTTTCACGGATGGTAATCTCTAAATCAGGGTTGCTATGCTGCAGTTTACCAGAACCACCAAATTGTCGGTTTTACAAAGCGCGTGTCCGCTGCTGGGTGCAAGGTGTTTCCACCCACTTCCACTCAGCTCCAGAGAGGAGCGTGTGCCGTTTTTGGAATTCTGTATAGACTCTTGTTGCAGCAAAAATGAATTGCACTTCAGTAGCTCGGGAGAAAAATATGGATGCATCCTCGCACCAGCTGCTGGGTTTTGCGGAGCCTTGTGCTGGCCGCGTGGAACCTCTCTGCACCGCTGCTGCTCTTCAGACTAAGCAGTGTGTCAGGAAAAGGGGCTGTCAAACATGACTCTGCTCCCCCTGTCTTAATTCTCCTAGGCTCCTGCTCGTTCCTCCTCTGCAGCTGCTCCATTGAGTCTGGATTATGTAATAACTTCTTATTTCCTGCAGGTTGGAAACAAAACTGCAGATTGCATTCTTAAAATCTGAGAAGTGGGGTTTCTGACTAGTGCATTTATTTCGGTTTCTTCCTAGCTTGCTTTCACGTGTTATTATTTGCTTGAGGTTTAGTCTTGGGAAATTCCCTGGCAGCTGACGAGGGTTTGCATTCCAGAATTCAGAGCGTGGGGCAGCTGGCATTTCAACTTTACTGAGCGTCCAGCCGATGAGCTAGAAATAGGAAAACAGTTCCTCAGCGGGGTGGAGATCAACCCCTGCCAAAAACCCTGCCTCTTTTCCTTTTGGATTAGTTCATGGTTTGCTTTGCAGGTCTCCTGGTACCAAAGGAGTTGACAGTGGGTGTGGTGCAAGAAGTGCACCTAATCTGGAGCCTCTGCAGTTTTCCAGTGCTCGAGGGCTTAAGGCTGGTTTCTGTTTGAGACAAGAAAGTGTCCTCAGGGGTCTGAGTACGTGTGGAGGCAGACTTCAGGGAGGAGTGACCTGACATTCATGCTTTGTGAAAGTCTTGTTTGAAAATGTTGATCTTCCTCTGCAAATTTAACTTTGAATTGAATTTCAAAGTCTTTTTACCTTACCCATGTTCTATTGCAGTAGACAACTTGGAGCCGGGAGAACTGATAACCCATTTGTTTTGTGACAACCGCGTTGGGCTTTGGGTGGTCCAGCCTTTTATTCGTTGTAGTTGAAGCCTGGAAAAACAGAAAGCTGATAAGTGACATTGCACATCAATGCACCTAAATCCAGCCTGATAAGGCGCCCAGCAGCACGGCGCTGAACGCGGTTACCGGGTTACGTGGGAAAGCAAAGCCTGCGGAGTTTCTTGTGTAACTGGAGTTGTGCAAAGTCATCAGGCTTCTTGCACTGGGACCCCTTTGTCCGCAAAGGCAAATATTACTGCTCCCCAGTACGCCTAGGGTACACCAGTAGTGTATGCGGTGTAGAGCTGGAGTTGCGGAGGTGATTTTTTTGTAAGATGTGATGCTTTCCATCTTCTAAACAATTGGTTGGTTTGGAATTGATCAGACTCCTGTAAAGCCTGAATGGCTTTGCACGCGGTTGGTGTGACCGACTGGATAGCATCCAATACTGTGCATAAATCAGTCTCGTCTTCTGCTAATTCAGTGTTTCTCTTCCTCGTTTTCAATGCTGAATCTCTCGATCTTGCTAACACTGTGCGTGCTCACCGGACAAATTGCTCTATACCAAAAGCCTGAGTCACTAAAATTACTTTTCTTCCTAAAAAGGCTTTGACTTCTTCTTCCTATATGTCTTTAAGGCAGCTATTTTTTTCCATTTTTACAGAGGTTTTGATCACTTCCCCAGTTTTCTTTATGTCAAAATTTTTTTTTCAGTTCCCTCTGTCAAGTGTTTTGTGGTTAAACAGTTAAAGCTGCTGCTGCTGTCTTCTTTGAAAGTTTTCCTGTATTTGGCAATCACTGACCTTTTATTTTACCAGTTATGAATCTTTTTTTTTTTTTCCAAGCAAACATGCTCTTTGGCTCATAAGATTTAATATAAGGGGAAATATCCTATCACTGAGATTCTTGGAATGTAGAAGGCCTTCCCAAGGGAAATAATGGAAATCCCATGAAATGCCCTGTCCAAAACCAAACCAGACGGGGCTCTGGGGAAGGTTTTGGGTAAGGAGCAAAGCTGCATTGGCCAGAATATAGGTTTAGGTGCCTTATTTCTGTCCTTCTACCAGAGTTGCTTAGATTTGTATTTGTGTTCCAAATGAAAGCAGAAAATCTTCGTTTTTCCCCGCGCTGTTATCCTGGTGAAGGCAAGCGCCTTGTCTGCAGCGCTTTCCCTGGGGCCCTTGATTCTGATTGTCTGTTTTCAGATTGCAGCTGACAGGTTACCCCCTTCCCGGCTTGCTTGCGTTTTGAGTATTTTTCCATCTGCTATCCGCAGCCGTGGCTGGTGTTACGGTTCCTTCTGCCAATAGATGATTGTCATTAAGTAAAATCAAGGTCACTGGTGTGCTGCTAATTAGTTCTCACATATAATAACCATAGTAACAAGGATATTAATAGAAATGAATGTGTGTAGCTGTAGGTAGTAATTACATACAATAGACAATGATTACTGAATAACTGCAGAAGATCCTGAGGTAGAAAATCCAGTTTGAGCGTATGAAGCGACTGACGAGAGGGCTCCCGTCCCACGTGACAGCAAAGTAATGAGAGAGATGGATCTGAAAAGAAGTTTTATGATTTCAGGCGTCTTCTCCTGACATTATCTGTCTGTGTATTTGCTCAGTAGCAGACAGTATGGCCAGACCGCTAGAAATGTGAACATAAATTTATTATTTATGGTTATAGCCTGGCTTTGGGCCAGCAATCAGATTTGGCCAAACTCTCTCTTGTAATCAAGAGAGTTTGTGGCCTCTGGATATGCAAGCTGATGAGTTGGGCATCGTTCTTTTAGTACAGACGTCATTTTTTGATGTATATTCAAACTGATGATTGAGCAAATAGACTGGAACACCTTTGCCTTTGCCACCTAAAACATGAAATAAGGCTTCCGAGCAAATAAAATAACAATCGCAGAAACTGCCCAAGAAAGCTGAGGGTTTCTGTAAAGAACATCATTATTTTATGACAAATCCCAAGAAGGCATTTGAGGTTTAAATTGTCTGGGTGTTGTTAGCACTTAGGGCGAGACCTTCAGTCTGCTATGGAATCAGGATAGGGCGTTAACGACTGTATCTGTCTGCTTCTGATGAACATTGATTGAGAGCCCTGCTGCTCCTGTTGCCTAAACTGGAAAGAGACAGTGGGAAACAGACTGGAGGGAGACCTCTTCTCCACAAACCACTGGGCTAAGTAAGAGGCTTGACCTAGCAGGACTTCCCTAGCTTATAGCCGTTATAAACGTCTAGTGCGTGTTTCCCGCTGCCTCGATTGTGAGCGCAGCGAGACCTTTTTAGTCACCTGAAGGCTTTCTGGGGATGCTGGTGGCTGTGGTGGTCTGGCTGTGGTGCAGCAGATCAGCCTCTGGCTAGCAGGCATTTTTTCAGAGACAAAACGTTGCTCGTGGTATTGTTAGCAGCGATGCATGCGTGCTCGTGTAAGTACGCAGATGCAAAATGCCCTTCTGACTCTGCAGTAGCAATTTCATAGAAGACAGAAAAAGGATTTCTGGTTTGGCTTTTGTCGTGGTAATCCTGGCAAGCTCAAAGGGAGTGCTGTCCTTTGGGTTCAGTGGCTTAGCACTATGTGACTTCTGCTAGAGTTGCAAAAAAAAAAAAAAAAAAAGTGCAAATATTCCACACTGTCAGTTTTCCTAATAGCTACCATTTTCATTCACTTTTCTCTAAGCCAGCAATCCACGCTGCCAAAAATGTTACTGTTGATGACTATGAATGGAGCGAGTCTGCCAGCAACCATCTGAAATTGCCTGCTCTCGCTGCTTTTTCCTTCCCCTGGCAGTGACCAAAGCAGTTCCTTTCAAGAAGTAATGAAGATCTGGCATCTACGAACTCCTGAGTTCACAGCCACACTTCATCTGTTTTACTCTTGTAAGCCCCATCTAACATGCATTAAGTATACCAAAATATCTTAAATATGAAATTATTCCATTTGAAGAGCTCAGATTCCTTTACAGGGGGAGAAACTGAGAGTAGGGGACTTGGTAAGAGGCATATCTTCAGGAATTTTGACTGTGTGGCTTAAAAGAGAGAATTTGTTTCAGTTTTAGATTTTTGTTTACAAAACCTGCAGGTTCTGTTGTCCCATTGTTGGTGGCGTCCTTGACGTTGTCTTTGGGGGCAGAACGGCACATTTTGGTACATCGAGAATGCCTCATGAAACGGATTTTTCTGTAGAGGCTGGTAATATTGCTGGTGGTTTTCTTACCCGCTCGTCAGGATCTCTGTAGCCTGTCCCTTTAGGTGGCTGCTAATAGATTTTAGCTAGATCATGTTTCATACCAGTCTCTCCACCAGCGTCCTGTTTCACAGCTTTAGCGTCCTTTCACTGGGTGTGTTTCTCATACACACACACGCTAAATAGAAGTAATGCCCTGCTTTAGACATATCCTTGTATTTTTCTTACACGTTAGCTTCCACCTAAGCGCGCTTAGCCTGGGATGAGGATTGGAGGCGCCAGGGTTTTGGTCCTTGCTTTGCCGGTGTGAGAAAGCTGCTCTGTGCCTCAGCCTCCCCCCACCTGTAAGATGATCCCTCTCCAGAGCAGGCTGTGAGCTTAACAGTGCCAAGTGCTTGTTGTTACCTACCTGTTCAGGTTGTATGTGTTTAATTCTTAGTATGCAATCCCAAACAGACATAGTTACAGCAGCTTTCCACGGAGCTGGTTCTCTAAGGCAAGACAAGGATGCTGGTGTATTGCCTCTGGAGTTTTGTTCTAATTTCAGCAGTGCATGAGATTGTGGGTGCTCACAACAGGACTCCGAGCGTAAATCTTGCAGACGCTCAGCCTATCGCTGGATCTCCCAGCAGCTGCTGTAGCAGACTCTGGAATTTGTTATTTCTTTGTACAGATGCTGAGGAGCAGTGTTGAACTTGGCCGCCTTCCTGGGTGTGTTTAAACAAGAGGGCCTCTGGTTAAAGGGAGGAACAAGTTTAAAGTGAACTTGTCAGCCTGAGATGCTGGCAGATGTGTTATAAACGTGGCCTTTAGTCAGCTGTCAGCCTGTACCTTTGGCTCAGGGGAGGGAGGTGACAGCGTGACACGGTCAGTGTCTGACTCAGGCTTCTGTGGTGGCAGAAGGCTCTGCGGTGGCAGGGACCAAGGTGAAATAGCAGCAGTAGGCAAACTCGCAGCTGTTTGTGCCACCCTCCTCTTCCAGGAGCTGCTGCATCCGTAACGTAGGGCTGACATCAGTGTCTCTTCACCATCCGTCAGGCTTTCTCCTAACAAAACATTTGCTCTGGGAAGGAACTTTTGCCCCAGGAAGCCCTGGGTTGACCGACCACCAGCTGCTCTGGCGTCTTGGCCAGCTTTGTACTGCATCTCATGCTGCTGCGGTGGCCGCATCAGCTGCCGCCCCGGCGGTGTTGCTCCGGTTTCTCCTCCCCTCCCCTCGTTTAGCACTGACTTTGTTCAAGATGCCCTTTGTGCCGTTCACAGAGAAGTAGCCCACGCTGGTGTGGGGAAAGGAGTGAGAATGGCAGCATGTGACTAACTGCGACACTGATCCTGCTTACGCTGACAATAGGGTCTTTCTTTCTCTTCTGCTTTCTGGACCACTGTACAGAATTAGAATTAGCATTAGCGCGGAGGAATGTGTGGAATAAGCCCTGGCTTCAGTAGTCCATAAGTTTTTTTTGGCAGGAAGTCTTCAACTGTGAATCCTGTGACTGCGGAGTGCAAGCTGCCTTGCTCCCGTGGTGGCAGCCCCTTCTGCACAGCAGGATTGTTTGATGGAGACGGCCATCCTGGAGAGGTGTTGCTGACACCACACAGCCTCTGTGATCTACTGCCCTCTAAACTGGCCCTTCTCGTTCCTTAAGGGCCACGGTGGTTGTAATGAAGTCAGAAGGTTTCAGGTCTACACCAGAATACGCCGGCCTTGAGCAGTCCTGCTGAAATTTTCGTCCATTGCATTTAGATCTTTAGCACCTAAGGGATCTGAAGATACTAAGCTGCATGTAAGGGAGGTGGAAACAACAGAAGCCCTTGGGAGGAGAAATTGCAGCCAGAGAGAGCAGCAGCTGCTGGCTGGCAAAAGGAGAGGACGGGAGCTTGGGCTGGTCGCTGGGGAGGGGAGTTAGGTTGCATGTTTGGACCTGCTGAGCAAAGCACAGGCTGGATTGCCAGGGGACAGCTGTAGGAGTAATTTATTTATGATCTTTTACTTTCCTGTGTCAAAAACATCAAAAATAATCTAGATAATTAAACCTTTCACTGCTCTGGCGCTTCCGGGGGGACTAAAATTGCTGCTTTGCAAAGATTGGCTTTGGTTTTCTTTGGGTTTGTCCTAGGGAAATTTTGCTGGTTTCCAGGTTCCCAGTGCTTTAGAAGGAATTTTCGGTTTGTCAGACTTGAATTTGATTTGAAACAACAAAACCCCAAAGTCCTTCAAATGTCAAAGTGTAAAGACTTTTTTTTTTTTTTCCTTCTCCCTGGAGCAACCAACATGCTTTGGGTTTAAAAATGTCAGAAGGGGTTTAACAGAACAGCAAGCAGATCCTTCTCCTTAAAATAGCTCTCTTAAATGCTCCTCTAGTCTCAGCAGCTTTGCTGGAGGTTGTTTTTAGAGTCTCTTCTTCTCTTGTAGGTTTACCAAGAATCTCTCTCCGGACAAAATCAACCTAAGCACTCTGAAAGGGCAGGGGCAGCTGACCAACCTGGAGCTGGATGAAGAGGTGCTGCAGAATGTGCTGGAGCTGCCCACCTGGCTTGCCATCACTCGGGTCTACTGTAACAAGGCGTCTATCAGGGTGAGCAGAGGAGGCTGTGCTCCTGCCCTTGGATGCAGATGAGCCGTTCCATTGGCAGCTCCTGTTTGTCACTTGGGAAGTTCTGATGAAGAATCCGTGATGCAATTAGGTCCACGCATGTCGAACCCTGTGCTTTGGGTGTGAGATTTGCTAACTAAATGCTCTGAGATGGCCTTTGGTGAAACCTGCTGTGGCTGGCCTTGCCAAGCGCTCTGCCCGGACAGGAGCCCGCAGCAGATGGTAGAGGATGCTGAGAGAGCACAGGGAAAGTGTGCTGTGATCCTTCCTCACCTTCAGGTGACTAGTTAAGCCAGCAGTGAGGTCCTTGTAGTAGCCACTGATTAATTTGCCCAGATGCTTTCTGGACGCGCTTACTCATTTAACGTCCAGAGCAAGCTATGGCAAAGAATCTCAGAGGTTAACTCCATTTACTTTGCCTTCGGTCAAGCCTGCATATACTAGTTTTAGTTGATAACCTCCTGGCACTGTTGCTGGAAGAAACAGTGAACAATCATTCCCTGTCCATCATCTCCATGTCGCTTAGGATTACAGACACCCCTGTTTGGGTGCTGTTCTGATGGCAGAGGAGGTTTCTGTGTCTTCCTTCACCCATACTGACTTTTTTTTTTAATACCAAAGAAGTAACACAGACCAACAGGAATAGGAAGCAGAGAGAGAAATGGAGTGCAGTTCCCTGAAAGCCTAATTATACTGCGAGGTATTGTAAAAATAAATTGAACTTAAGTCTTCATTGTTGAAAACGCAATTCATGAGGAACGTGTGAACAGTGCATGTGGAAAGCTGCACTCCCTGCACTCAGTCAGCCTCTCTGCCCACAGCTTTCCACTTTTGTGCGTAATCACGGAAACTGCACGCACTGGCACTTTTGCACACTGGACTCTCTTATAAATTCTTCCTCCTTGTGCTTTTTAGAGCAAAAAAAAATATTTTTTCAGTTGGTGTGAAATGCCAGATTGTTTAATCTTAGCTGGTGCTAACCATAGTTGCTTTACATGGATGCAAAAGTTTTTAGTATATCAGGGACTTGCTATAAAAGAAATATGGTTCTACTCTGCCAAGTGACAATAAAAATGAGCCTGTCTTGCTCATCTGATCCGCTCTGTTTTTAGAGTCAGATCTGCTTAATTTAGTAACAAACATTTGTTCTCCCTCCGAGAACTGCAGAATAAGCGGTGCTGTAAGAAAACAAAATGGATCTTTTTGGTTTGTGCACAGTCTTCCAAAGTTACCTGACTTTCAGTAACAGTGGCAATTAATTGTAAACTCTTTAAAGACAAGAACATTCTCCACAAAGGAATATGGAAAAATCAGAATTTGACCTGCACAATATCTATTACTCGTGATGATATGTGAGATTCAAAACCTGAGCTGGATTTATAGGTCTGGTGGCTGGAATGCCTTTTCGTTTGTCTGTGTGAGCCTGTTTGACCTGGATTCAGTAAGACGCAATGGATTGTCACTGTGGTCATTTCTTGGAGAAATGGGGCTCAAACTTTGGGCTCAAATGGTGTCCTGCAGTTTCTCAAACTTTCCAATGTGAAGATAACTCTTGTAACCTCTACTTTATTGTTCCAGATCCAGTGGACAAAGTTGAAAACACACCCAATCTGCCTGGTAATGTTTCCTTTCTTGTTCATTCGTTCTCTTCTTTCACTTGAGAAAAATTCTGCAAAGGGAAACTGTGAAGTGCGTACTCACATTTCCATTTGACCTAAATCCTCTAGGCCCTTAGCACACAGGGGAAGGAGAGTTCTGAGAAAAGTCCTGTTTGGCAGTGGGTGACCTCCCATGAGACCCATATTTCACTGCAGGATGGAGCTGAGCTCTCAGTGAAGTCCAGGGCAACCTTGTGCCTGCTTTTTTGTTGTTTGTTTTTCCCCCACTTCTGGGGATTGAGGTTACCCAACTCTCCTGGCACTTGCTGGTGTGAGAGCTGTAACGCGTGAGACTCTTAGAGAGGCATGAAACTCCAGAGCTGGGTTGTCCCTGCACTGGAGTCTCAGACCTAAGGCTGGTAGGCTGAGCTTGAGTCTTGGTCTTGTATTTATCACTGCCATGTTCTGTCTTTGCAGTACCTGGATAAAGTGGAGGTAGAGATGCGAACATGCGAAGAGCCTCGGCCACCCAACGGGCAGTCTCCGATTGCTCTTGCTGCAGGTCAAAGGTCAGATCTTGAGCCCCGTGGTTTCTTTCTGACGTGCTACTGGGGTATGGGTGGCCAGTTTTCTGGCTCGTTAACCATTGGCCTCTCTGCGCTGAGGTTTAAGTGGCTCTAATATTGCTAATAAACCTCGGAGTCTCTCTGTATGTAGCCTTACCACCAGTGGGGCTTTTGATCTAGCAGGTGATGACTTTGAGGGATCTTCTCTTTGCAGCGAATATGGCTTTGCCGAAAAGGTCGTGGAGGGGATGTTTATTGTTGTCAATTCCATCACCATCAAGATTCACTCCAAGGCCTTTCATGCTTCTTTTGAGCTATGGCAGCTTCAAGGCTACAGTGTCAACCCTAACTGGCAACAGAGTGACCTGCGACTCACGCGCATTACTGATCCGCAGAGAGGAGAGGTAAAGAGTCATCTTGTGTTTCCTGTCACAACACACAGAGAATAGCAGCGCTCGTGCTGCCCCAGTCCTCTGGGGTAATCATGCTGTTGTCTGAAGTCTCATACAGTGATGGTAGGGAGCTGCGGTGAGCTTGCCTGCTTTTTGCTGGAACAAGGTGGCTCAGAGCTGACTTGTGTTCAGAGCTTTTTTTTTGAGTTCCTCTAATCTGAGAGGATCAAACTGGAGAAGCTCTGAATGCCCTTTTGGTTGTCTGGTTGTCAGTGTGAGGGAGGGGTTGGATGTTACCTGGGACATGATTTTGGTTTTGTACTGGGATCACAGAAGAAGAGTGTGTTGAATGATTGCCTTGTTTCATTCCGCATCTTCTAAGCGTTTATTTTAATCCTTGCAGTTGTTGAAAATGTCAGCATTTTTCTATTTTTCTCCTGGGTAGGTTTTGACGTTCAAAGAGCTCACCTGGCAGACGCTTCGGATAGAAGCAGATGCCACTGACAATGGCGATCAGGATCCTGTTACTACTCCTCTGAGACTCATTACCAACCAGGGGAGGATCCAGATTTCTCTCAAGAGAAGGGTGAGTGTTTCCTCCATATTTGCAGAATACGGTCTCGCTGCCTGGTGCACTGATGATGCATATTTCCTCCCACGTTTCTCAGCAACCGTTCTTTTCTATCACAAATGTTGAGCCCAAGCTGCTATATCGCTCTGTGTTTTCTGTGGAGACAGCTGTGTTCTTACCAAGTGTCAGAGTAGTTTATTTCCTAGGGGAGTATTAACATGTACGGAACAAGTCTTTAAATCTGTTTGAACATCCCAAGGAGGGCTGTTGTCTCTTTACTGGGAGATTAAAGCCTGGTAGCCTTATTTTTAGTTGCCATCAGAAATGTGGTGATTAAAAAAAAAAAAAATTTAAACCTTTTTTTTTTTTTTCTTTTAAACCAGTGAGTAATTCGCCTCCTAAAAAGGATGTAGCTTTGGCTACTTTCCTTCTCAGAGGAGGTACTGCAGACATCCACCAGATAAGTTAACTTCTCTCTCAGATGAGTTTCAGAGCAGTGTCTCTTGTTTCTGCTGCAGCTTCTGTGTATTATGAAGAGTGTATGTATATGATTGCAATTCTTGGAGTCCCTGACTTCTCCTTGGTGTTTCAGACCAAAGATTGCAATGTGATGGCGTCTAAGCTGATGTTTCTCCTTGATGACCTGCTCTGGGTGCTGACAGACTCTCAGCTGAAAGCAATGATGAAATATGCAGAGTCTTTGAGTGAAGCTATGGAGAAGTCTGCCCAGCAAAGGAAAAGCTTGGTGCCAGAGTCTGTACAGGTGAGTGAGCCATAATTTGGGTGTTGGTCTGCCAGGAAAAAAGAAAAGACAACGTGAAAGAGTTTCTGTTTGTGCGGGATCTGGCCCTTGCTCACAGAGCATCTCCCTGGTGGGAACTGGTAGGCTTGTGGATGGATTGTGGTGGCTGTTGGGTGCTGAAGTGACCAGAGAGGTTGGATTTGTTGCCGATAAGTGTTAGAGAATGTTAGTATGTAGTCAGTCAGATTCTGTCTGACGGCAGGGAAGAAGTGGTGTTGAGTTGCATGGCTTTGCGGATTTGGCTGGCGCATGGAAAGTTGCAGAGGGTCCCACAAGGATTTCATTTGGTAAGAGGCAGTAAATACATTCTAGAAATGATCTTTTCTGCCTCTGAATGACAATCTGCATAGGCCTGCAGGAAGGGACTGATGTAATAAATTACGACATAGAACCATAGTGAGCTGTGATGCCCAAGGGAAAATGTTGGCATCTAATTTCACTGTTGTTGTTTGGGTTTCTTTTTTTCTTCCTGATACTCTGGAGAGAGCTCTTGATTTTTGCAATTGTTCTTTGGTTCACATCTAGCTTAGTGGCATATGAGGACCTTAGAATAGCTGCATCTGCCATTAACCTTGAACTTCCCTTTGTTTTCTAGACGCAGTGCTGAGTAATTGTTTGATGGATGTAGCAGAACAAGTACATAGGGCAGAGGACAAAAGATGTTTTCTGAAAGAAGGATGAGGGAAGAGGAGTATTGTTGCTGGTGGTGGAAGCTCCGGGGAGGAGGGCTATGCACATAGTGCGGTGAGATTACGCAGGGGTGGGGATCAGGAGTACTTAGCCCTTGTTGTCCAGGAGTCTTAAAATGTATTTCAAGATAAGTGAGTGGCAGCTTGATGTGGAGGAGGCAGAACCACAGACAAAGATTTTTGCTCATAAGATCATAGGAACAGATCCGGATTTCTGGACTCCCAATTCAATTTCTATAAACTGATGCCTTGCAGTCTGGAAGATTGCATGAGTTTTTAATTGCATTATAACTCTTTTTTTTTTTTTTTTCTGTCTATTAGTTCTTACCAAGCTTGTGTCTCTCTAATAGATCACGCCGCCTGCTCCAAGTACGCAGCAGTCCTGGTCTCAGCCGTTTGGAGTCAGTCCAAACGCAACTAGCATTGGTCAATACTTTGATAAGCACGACATGAAAGAGTCATCGTACCACCTCCTCATCTCACGCTTGGATCTGCACATCTGCGATGACAGCCACACGCGAGAGTCAGGTAACCGAGAGCAGCATCAGGAGGACACTGCAGGAGGAAAACACTGATCCAGTCACCAGTTTTCTGTCTTGAAGGAGGATTTTCCTCTCAAAAGCAAGCATCTTTCATGTTACTGTTTCCCAGTGAGGCAGTAGGCGGTTGTTCAGGTTGATGGAGAGATCAGTTCTGTGTGTCTGAAGTAGCTACTGGAAAATCTTTTTTGGCTCTGTGGGACAAACGTGGGAGGTCCATCAGTGGACGTGGTTGTCAGTGACCTAGTGGAAACACAAGTGCTCGTTATTGCAGTGGAAAATGTAATTGATAGAGGCCTGGGAAGCAACCAGATCTTGCATTTTGGTATTTGAGATTCTAGGTCTGGTTCTCACAATATGAACTGTTGGCCTGTTACATTCACTTGTCCTTTTCCTTGCCTAGGACAAGATTTTGATCGAGCTTTCTAAAAGATGATGTGCTGGCCACAACGACAATCAAATCAATGTTGTTCTGAATTCTCCTGGATCAGACTTGGATTGCAGAGCTGATCATGGTTTTCTGTATTCTGTTTTCCACAGGCACTTTGAAGCATGGGATGCTGGGAGGTGCCATGCAGCTGACCTTCAGGAGGATGGCTTTTGATTATTATCCTTTCCACAGGGCAGGTAGGGGAGCATGTGGCCTCCCAATTGGAGGAGGGGGATAAAAAAAAAAAGAATTTGAAGAACAGTGATGCTATATGGCTTCCGGCAGGACTGGCAGAAAGGCTACACAAAAGACTTGGAACTTAAATCCACATGGGCAGGGTTAATTTAGTTTACCTGTCGGTGGATGACTGACAAGATGGTGACAAAGTGGAGTACCAGGAGAGGAATAAGTTTCTGTCTGTTGTAAAGACATAAATTGAAACTTTGGATTCCTTTTCGGTTGCTTAAGCTCTGGGTCTGGTTCTTACACGTGCCTAATCAATTTGGAAGGGTTATAGGATGTATCCCAGGAGAAAATCTGTTTGTGCATAACTGAAGGATCAAGGAAAAGTGACCTTGGCATTCTTCCTAATGTTTGAATTTGGAAGATTTGCTGGTCGGCCCAGCTCTGTTATGTGAAAGCCTGCACTTGTTTCACAGGCACTTAATAGGCTGCATATTGCGTATTCCAGATCTGATATCAATAAAGAGGAACGCTGTACAGATTTGGATACGTTTGAGGGGCACAGGAGGACTGTGTGTATCCAGGAACCCTGTTTTTAAAGCCAGGATGTTTGCTTTCACGTAGGAGATGCCTGCAGGCATTGGGTGAGGTACAGTGAAGCAATGGAAACACGGGGACAGTGGGCAAAGAAGTTGATCAGTGAATTTCAAAGCAAGATTGAGAAGCTTTATGAAGAAATGGACCCTGCATTTGCCAGGACTCCACTTTCCCCCTTCAAAAGGAAACCAGGTAATGGTATTGGATAAAACTCTTGGTAAAGCAGGAGATGGTAACAATTTTGCTCCATTCAGCAATGTCTTTGGTTACCTCTTTGCAATTCAGCAGGCTGATTTGTTGGTGCAGAAATCCATAGCACACTAAAAGTCATAAATATAATGGCAAAAGAAAGCGGCTATTATACTGGAATAACACTGCAGCAAGAATGAACAGACTGCAGTGGTTGCTTTCCTACCTTATTTATTGAGTTGCTCTGTAAGTGAGTATATAAGGGGTAAATTAAATAGTTAAAGCCTGGCTGAGCAGTGTGTTCTCTCACTACAGAGCAAACTCATCTTTCACAACGTTCTTCCTTCAAAAGTTCTACGGTGGTTTGGGTGTTTTGGTTTGTTTTGTTTTTTTTTTTCCCCCCCCGCTATGTAGCTCTACCCATCTGTTTGTAACTTGGAAGCTGTTAATTCTGCTCCATAAGCACGTATGTGTTGGTATCAATGGTGAAGTTCGCTGCAAAGGAGATGAGTAAAGCCCTGCTGGTTTTGCTTTTCCATCCCCACAGATACTTCGAGTCCTCATAAAAGTCCCTTAGAGAAAGGCCGTGTACCTCCCACGAGCTTGCCACGACTCCGGCACCCTCCCTGGAACCGGCTTCGATCCAGCTGTGTGGTGGTTCGAGTGGATGACTTGGATGTTCACCAGGTAGGGATTTGAGCAGTGTCTGGAGATGTTCATGTCATTTTAAAAAAAGAAATTTAACCTTGTATGATTCAAAGAAATCACGCGTATCCCCCGTTGTCCAAGACAATCAAAACTCTGCCCAGAGAACCCAAATGCCGTTACTATGTTGCGTGTAAAACTTTTAAACCAAGTATGAGCTGCTGGTAATTTTCATGTTCAGAGCAAACTGCGTGCATAACCACAGAGTTTCTGCACTCTGTGTCTGTTCACACCTAAACTTGCATCAAGCGCTAGGCAGGCCCAGGGTAAGGATTTCATGCATTTGAGAAATTAGTGAGGATATGGATTTTTTTGACAGAGGAGGAATAAGTCTTCCCATCTGCTTTCTGACCCAGGACAGAAAGCAGCACTAGACTGGATGGGGCCCTACATCCATACACCCTGTAATCACTGCAAGAGCGTAATTGGTACCAGATACTATAACGGACTTACCAACGTGCTCTTAATCTTGAAGAAAGCTGTAATAGATTTCAGTTCTGTTTATTCATGTCACCTAATTCTGATTATCATGACTCTTACTAGCAGTGACAGGAGACATAAAGAACTAAATTGCTGCAAAGAAAATGAGTTGGCAGTATTAGCACGTAGAAAAAAAAGTTTATTTTTACTTGAAAGTGGAGTGTTTGATGTGTAAATGAGACGGATTGAATACAAGAGACTGCAGGGTTACTGGGACGCTTTGTTTTCCCAGATCTGAATTCTGCACAGCTGCTTACCCTTGTGTTTTCAGGTTTCTACAGCTGGGCAGCAAAGTAAGAAACCCTCCACCTTGCTTTCATGTAGTAGAAAATTCTTCAAACTTCCTGATCAGGTCTCTGCAATCCATATTGAATTCACAGAGTATTACTTCCCAGACAACCAGGACTTTCCAGGTAATACACCAAGGTTAGCACCTTCTTTCCTAAGTTTCTTAAAGACTCAGTCAACTCTTAATTCTTTAGGTGTGTTAACCCTGTTACAACATTCTCTGGGTGTCCATGTTTGTTCAGTTTCCTGATGTTTGCCTTCCTTTTTTTTTTTTTTTTTTTTTTGCCTATGGGAAAATGGGATAGAGTTTGTCTGGTGCAAAATGTGGAGGCAAAGTTGTGCTTGCAAAATAACGTATCCAGGAGCATACTGAAGGAGCTGCTGTCTGCCCAGCTCTTGGGGATCTGCCTTATTGATTAGCACTGGAGTAGGACTGTAGGGTGCTTCGGGTGCTTCGCTTGATGCGACATCTGGAACATCGTGTTTCTCTAGTGCACCACAGCTTCTCCCTTTCATCAAGAGATCTGTCTTCCAGTGTGTGTTGAAGCCCTCTGCATTGGTGTTGTCGGTGCAAGGTTGTCTGAGCTGCAGACCACCCGAAGTGCCTTTTGTGCTGTTACTAATCTGTCTCGATTCTGTTGTATTCCAGTACCATGCCCAAACCTGTACGTACAGCTGAATGGCCTGATGCTTACCCTGGATACAGCAAGTGTGCTCTGGATAAACCTCTTCTGTCTGGATCTTTATCGCAGCTTGGAGCAGTTCAAAGCCATCTACAAGCTGGAGGACTCAGGCAAGCATGATGAGCATGTTGATGTTCGACTAGATGGCTTTCGGCTGAAGGTACCATTCATTTCCTTCCTTTCCCAGTGTTTTCTCCCTCCCTGTTGTGGAAGAAACATGACACCAGGACATAGCTGAAGTCCAGAAAGTCTGCCTTTCTTCTCTTTACCACCTGTGTTAGTTTTGTTTTTATCTACGGGCAGTAAAACAGGTGCTTGAGTTCTAGTCCAGGATAGGCGGGCAAGTCAGTACTTATGAAAACAGTTTCAAGGAGAAATTAATGTTTCGAGTAGTCGGAAGTTGTTTTCTGGCCTTTGGAAACCACATTGACTCTCATATCCTTCCCAGTGGGCCTGCATCTGCTGCATTGATGTCCTACCGTGTTTGTCATTGACTAACCTCGTTAGCAGTTTTGTGAGGAGGCTTAGAGGCCTGAAAGCATAGTAAGTCCTTGCAGAGGAAGATCAAAGTGTGTGGTTGTAAGCTGAGCTGCTACATAAGCCATGGATGGTAAAAGAACCTGAAATAAAACTCAGTTTAAATTTCCTCATTTTTAGTTCCTCTTCCTTTATCTGTAAATTTTATTTATTTTTTCAGAAGGGGATAAGTTGAGAGTCTAGTCCAGCTCTTGGGATTTTAGTAGAGACCAAGACTTCTCAATTGTTTCTATATTCCACAGCTGGCCTTCTGTGTAAATGGCTAGGACAAGCCTCTGTTAATTTCCCTTCTCACCGCTTTATTTGTTACATTTGTCTTCTCCATGTAGCTTAACATCCCTGTGGAGAAGAAAGTCGCTGACCATCCAGATCGTCCGCAGACACTCTGCATTTGCACATCAGAGATGACTGCCACCAACACTCGCCATGCTCCCTTATGCAGCTGCCAAGACCTCCAAAGCCTCTTCCGTAAATTTGCCGGTTCAGAATTCTTCCACTCCAGCTACACTAAGTTCCCAAGGTCTCAGGACAATTTCAGCCTCCTCCACACCCTTTTCTTGCGCCACGCATATGAGGTGGATGATAGGCCTCAGAAGTGTAGAGGCTTTTCCCAGCTCCTACACAAAACTTCTGCCTCTGAAGATTTGTGGTCTATGAATTTCATTGAGCTTTCCCTGGACTTTGAGGGGGCTGAAAGCTCAAAGGGCAGAGCCCTTAGCTTTGTTGACCCTTTTCCCCTTTCCATTTGGGCCTGCCTTCCCAGGAGATGGGGGCAAGCTCAGCTATCTAGACGACAGGAATTGGCTGCCTCTGAGTCAAAAATCAAGCCTTCTGCCAGCTTTAGCAATCACTCCAAGAATGAGAACCTTCCCAGAGAACATGGGGTTTGTCAAAGATCAAAGACTGACCAGGATCTGAAGAACATGTACAAGGTCCCAGAGACAATGGATGTCTTGGGCGAATCTGACTGTGAAATCGATGATGGCATAGATGATAAAGAGCTGGAAGCCTCTGCTGATATCCATGTGCTTGTATCCTCGTCAGTTCATGTTAAAATTCGGCTCAACCACTACCAATACTTGGTGCTGCTCAGGATGAAAGAAGTTCTGCAAACGCTGCAAGAGCAGTTGGCCCAAGACACCCAGGAAGTGACTGGGTCTCCTTTAGATCCCATGTCTGCTTGTGTGGGAGTTATGTTCCATAGTGCCGAAGTGGCCCTGCTCATGAACCCCGCACCAGGGTCTGTCTTGGAACCCAGATCCCTTGACTCGGACACAACGAGCCTGATCGAGTCGGAGCTCTCTCCTTCGGACAGCAAGGAGGGGCTGACAGCTGAAGAGAAGGAGCTGAAATCAGAGACCAGTTCAGAGAAGGGAGTGTGCCGTACCTCAGAGGTCCCAGAGGACAGTGGGATTGAAAATGCAAGTACCAGTGTAACCAGTGTACCACTGGAGAGACTCCCAAGATCTGCAAGTGATGGAGCTCTGAGTACAGCTCCGCTTAGTAAGAGCATCGAGGAGAAAGGTTTGATAGAGGAAGCACATGAAGCTGTGGAAGCCCTGGCTGCAGAAAGACCAGCAGAGACCAGCAGCCATCCTCAGAGCCCTCCTGCCCTCCCTTCTAGCCCAACCTCAGACACGCAGCCCTTGGCGAGGGGAAATGTCACCCTCAATGGCCAGGCAGAACTCATCCCTTTGAAGAACATAGAGGTGGAGTTGTCTAGTGCACTGCATATCACAAAGGACGCCACGAAGGAAGCTCTGCACGTGACTATGGACCTCACTAAAGAAGCCATGTCAATAACAAAAGATGCTCTGAGCCTGAGCCGGGAGAAGATGACCTCCACCATGCAGAAAATGCTCTCTCTCCCGCCAGCCAAGTGAGTGGGCTGTCCTGTGCTTCACGATAGCAGCAGAGAAGAGGGGAAATGTAGGCTGACTGCTCCCTTTCTTTCCATATCATTTGGATTAGAAATGGATTAGATCTTAATCTCGTGGAGTTGGTCTAAGTACACTGAAGTCTGACTTGCAGTTGTTCAGAGTCCAGCCCAATATCTGTGTAATCTGGAGGCTAAGCTGTTTGCCTTCATTGCTTTTTTTTTTTTTTTTTTTTGGTAGGGATTCTGTGCCCAAAGCAGAAGAGGGAGCAGTGACTCCAGGCGGGGGTGGCAGCAGCCGAATGCGTTTCTTCTCCATGAAGAGGACAGCATCCCAGCATTCCTTCGACACCACATCTGTGGATGGGAGCGGCCCTGAGGATGGGCTCTCTGTGGACAGCGATGGCAGTGACGGCTTTGTGATGCTCACAGACTCTGGTAACGAGCGCTTGGCTTTATCCTCTCCCCGACTCTTATTTTCTGCCGTGGGCAACTCAGTCATGCTGTGTTCACGTGGAATTCACGTGTGCCCCTTCTTTTTGAAGGTCATGAGTCGTTCGCCCACAGTGGCTCTTTCTGCTTTCATAGGGGCCTTTGAGATGAGGAGTATAAATGAGTGGGGAGGGTGACCCTGCACGTTAACGATGGTGTTCGAAGGAGGAGCTGGAGAGGGTTCCCTAGAAGATGGTATGGGCTGATAGGCCATAAAGTTCAGGCAGATACTGAGATCAGGACTTCTTAAAACCATAAAAAGAAACAGAATCAAGTTGTTATTGTTGTTATTACTGTTATTTCAGAACCCAGCCTGGACCCTCTTCCCTCAGGACATCCTCCGCAGGCCCACAACGACACGGGCAGTAGAACAAGCCTGATGGCAGAGGACGAGGGTGGACTGTCTCCTGAGATAAACAGCTCGACTTCGCAGAGTGAAGACCCCAGCCTTCAGCTGGTCGGCGTTCCGTTCCTTTTCACTGTAGTTTTGTCTCGAAGCGAATCTGGAAGGGAACTGTGCAGTGGGGTTTGTTTTAATAAGCGAGCTTGTCGCTTGCCGTTTCAGGTGTCTGTCCTTGTGCTGAAGTTGAATGAGGTGAACTGTGGAATAGAGGCGCGAGGTGACGATTTGTCCGTTGCTTTACAAGTAACCAACGTGGTTCCGGAGCAGCTGAACAACGTTGGAATGTGGCAATATCTGCGTGGCTATCTGGGTAAGACCTCAGCTCTCTGAGTCTGCTGCTTTTATAGCTGTGCTTTTATAACTGGATTTTACAGCAGCCACCCTCGTGGAATATTCCGTTTTAACTGGTACCACGGTGTTAAGGTTTAATGTATTTAGGATTGAATGTGACTTGCGTGAGGGAACGTCAATGCTGAGAATCTTTCCGTCAGTGGTTCTCATCTGGTGTTTGAAAGATGTATCCGAAGTGCCTACTCAGTCAAGCTCTCCCAAGGTCCCTAGTAATCATCGACTGGGATTTTTTTCAGGTGCTGCTAGGATGCATGAAATTAATTAAAAGAGTGAATAAAGCTATCTGTGGAAACTCCGACGTTATTCCTGGCCTGATGGTAGTGCTTCTAGGGTACTTCCGCAGGGCTAAAAAAAAAAAAAAGACCAAAACAAAAGATAACCAGCAAACCAAACTCCAAAGAAATTAAACCGAAGGCAACTACAACCCAAAACTTCCAGTGAGAGCGTGAGCAGCTCTTGGGCTGTCTGTCCTTCCCTCGCCAGCACGGCCTGTGGCCACGAGGGGGCAAAGCGGGACACGAGATCAGGCAGTGCCGAGGGCACTGGGTCGGTTTGCTCAAGGCGTGTATATGCGAAACAAAGGCTAATTTTAAAACGTGCTGAGATGATAAGAGAGAGGGATGCGTCTAGGGCCTTAAATCGTCCAGTTCTGTGTCCGTTCCTGTGAGGTGGACCTGTAGTCGTTTGAAATTTGGATTCATTTCATGTGAACGATGGTTTCAAACTGCTGTCTCACTGCGAACTTGACTCCATTCTGCATCTGAACAGTAAAGGGCTTTTCAAGATGCCTGTTTGGAGTTTATATATTATTACTCATGCCACCTTCTGCAATGAGATCTTTCTGCCATAGCTCTAGGAGATCCAGGCATAGAGAAGCCGTCAGTCCCTGATGCTACTAAGACCCGGCCAGAAGTGTGCTTACGCCTTGAAGTAGGACCTAGTGCTGCTGTGCATTCCCCGCTCGCCGTTCAGAACGGCTTCCTTCATATGCTGGTCCACACTTACACAGCAGAGCTCTTCATGTCCTTCCTTACCAACCTTGGCCCCTTCCTTGAGGATGAAATAATCCCAGAGGTGATCCCCATGGAGATAGAAGTTGTGGATGCCAAAATCACACTGAAGGTGAGTGTATGGGGATTGTAGCCTGGGCAGAGCTCACTTGAAAGATTCTGCTTGGAAAAGGTTGCTGTGGGCCTCTGCAGAGGTCCTATTTTCCTGATAGTATTTTATTTTGCTTCTAAAAACTGCCTTAGGGGTGAATGAGTAACACAATGGAATGTTAAGTGATCAGATTGTGGAGAAACAGGAGCCTGACATTCAGATTCTCTCCCCAGCGATGTTGATGACCTGTTTTGCGGACTCAAGGGAGAGAATTAAATACCTCTTCCTCCAAGTGCTTGTGTGAGATGGGAAATTTTTGACCTTTTCTGTAAACATTGAGAGAATTACAGATGAAAAATATTAATGTAAGAGCTGGTTGATACTTAGGAGGGAGGCACTGACGGAAGTTCTTGATTAAAGCTTTTTGAAAGCAATGTTTTGGCTCCGCTGACAGGCAGGAACCAGTGTTGCTGCGCAGCAGCACGAAAATCTCCAGACTACGGGATATTGGTGTTTTTTGGCTAAGGAATGTTGGCTAGGGGTTTGAATCAGAAATCTGTAGGATGACAACTGTGAGAGCAGCCTTCAGGGTGACGGCCGTAGGCCTCACCTCAGCCTTTATTGTGGGTACGGCAGAACTTGGTTCTGGTCTGTGGGAGCGCTTTCTACACGGATTAAGACTCACGTGCAGCCTTGTCTATAAAGCCAGGCTTCTCCATATGGTGGGTGACCTTGGTGTGAGCTCTGGCAGTGCTGCCAGTCGGTAACGCTACTCCTGTGCGCGCTGGGGGCAAGGGGAATCCTTTGCAGAGTTGCCAGAGCTGTCACAGCTGTTCATCTCTGCTCTGCTTTGTTTTTTTTTTTTTTCCCAGGATGACAGCCCCCGTGTATACCCTACCTCCCCGGGCCCTGTTCCTGTCACCTTGGCAGTGGATCACGTCGTCGTGAAGCGCAGAGATGATGGGGTGTTCTATTTGACAGGTCAGCAACAGCGGGAAACTTTTATTTCATTCTCCCCTGGGCTGTGCTGGAGGTAGAGCGCTCTGCGTGGTGCTGGAAGAGGCTGGAACTGAAATGGGATGGTTGCTGCTGGGAAGGATGGGCTCTGATGTGTGAGCAGTCCTTGGTTGTGTTCTCTGCAGTCACTTCCACCAGAGTGGGCGAATAATTTTCTGTCTTCAGTGCAAGCACCCAGGTCCTCTGGCTGCTCTGCTGCGTTCATCTCTGGATGCGGGCGTTCCTGCCTCTTTCATTCTTGCTGCTTTTGTTGCTTTGTTTGGACAGCAAATCTGATACCTCAGGCAGAGCAGATTAATACTTAAAACAGTGAACTGGCAGCCTGAATTCGTGCCTGATGTTGTTCCCCTGAGCTCAAACAGGACAGATTACTGCTTCTTCCCTCGCTTTATTTTCTCCATTTTAAAATGGGAATGACATTTCTACTCCCTGTTTATAAAGAGAGAAGAAAAAAAATAAAGTTCATCTCTTTGCCCTGTTGTCTAAATGTCCACACCTGAATGTTTTCTGTGCTTCTTTCCAGCTCCGCAGGGGGAGGGCTCCCCAAAACAGGAAAAACCTGTGTCAGTTCTTCAGGAGCAGAAGGCCCCGGTGGAGTGTGTGTTGGCAGCCCCAGCAGCAGGAACACAGGGATTGCAGGTGAGTCACTGCTGCCTGTTGCTGTCTGGACAACGGGAGAGCCGGCAGGAGGCTGGAAAATTAAGTCTTTTGTCTGCGTGTGTTTGCAGTTACTGGTGGGTGTGGTGCGTTGCAGATAGGGAGTGCGTGCAAAAGCAGCCTGTACCTTCTTTCACAGGCATTCTGAGAAGTAAGGATACCTTGCCCAGCATAAATTTTCTCGTTCACTTTCAGAAATTTGTCTTTTTTTCCGTGTTATTAAAATGGGAATTGGGATGTTCCCACAAAGAAAGAGATGTTTTCTCAGAGTAGAGTGGGTCTTACAGCCGGGGAGTTTCAGGTTTCTTGAAGTTTCTGCTAGTCAGTTTGAACTTTCTTTCCATTTCGATCCATAGATCTTGAATTCAAATTTATTTTCAAATATGTAGTGTTCTCTAATTATACTTCCTGTTGGATGCCAGGTCTACTTGGTAACTGATCACTAGCTATGGAAAAATACACGCTAAGGGAGCAGCGTGGCTGACTAGATACAGAACTGGCCTGGGACTCTGGATCCTGTTCGTTAGTTGGTGACACATCACTCCATTTCTCATCTTTCTTTTCCATTTAGTGCAGAGATTTTCTGGTTTTGCTGTTTATAGCATCTTGGAAACAAGGCCCTGGCCAGGACTGGACCACGTAAGCATCACGGTAGCTTAGGTTCAGTTTATTTTTTGATATTATTGAATTTAGTAGGAACAAATGCAAAGGCTGAATTATTGCGTAAAAATATTTCAGAGAGCCCAAGAGTCCTGTACCATGGAACTGCAGTGGGATCTTGCTGGCAATGTTTGAGGACAGAATTGACTTTGTTCATGGAGACAAGAAATAGGAATGGCAACTGTCTGCTTGCTCTAGCTATCCTGTTAATTTTAACAAATCTTTAGAGGTGTATCAGGACCCCTTAGAAAAGAAGAATGCAGGTCAGAGCCCATTTTTTTTTTTTTTCCCCTGCTTTCTTTGTATAGTTATCTTCAACCAGAATCAGCTAGCTGCTTTGCAGGAAAAAAAGCCTTGCCCACTGCAGTTCTTGTTCCTATGCCTAGAGATGGTGGGAGAAAATAGTCCTTAGACAGCCGTCACTGGCAGCCTGAGCTGGCTCTGATGACAGGTATGGAAGTCAGCAGGCACCAGTTGGCAAGTATTTCTTGCAACTCAAACTGGGTCACGCTGTCAGCGAGCTCTGTGTGGTTGTGTCACGTAGTGTAATTCGTCTCAAAAGCTCCTGCTTTCTTTTTTCTCTTTGAGCAGATCGGTGTAGTCAGATCTGCCCTGCTGCTTACCTTTGGAAACTCCTGGGGGAAAAAAAAACAACTTTGGTTTCTTTCTGTTTGTCTCTTGTAGTTAAAGGAAGTGCCAGAGTTGCAAAGGGAGCTTCAGACCATGAAACTAGCCCTTGCAGAAGCCAACATGGACAAGGCTCGTCTTCTGCAGGAAATTAGGAAATACAATCCCCTCTTCCAGCTCTGACAGCGAAGGCTCAGGCTGCAGCTGCTCAGGAGGAGCAGAGACCCCCACCAGCACTAAGGCGGCTAGTTTGATTATATTGCTGCTAAATGGGTCAGCCTCCTGGAGACTGATTGCCTCAAAGAATGGAAACCAACCGGGATTGCAAAATGAACTTGGAAGAGGGAGAAAGGAAGGAAGGCCTGGCTGAGCAACAGGGAAGGAAAGGAGTTACCTGTTTGCAGCCACTTTCCTCTGCCCTGGCAGTACGGTGCTGCCTCTGTCACTGAACCAGGGCAGTGGTCAGCCTACAAACAAAAGGTCAGAAATTGGGGGATGCCTCATGTCTCTTCAGCCGTGGGTGGTAGTGACAGTCTGCTTTCAGCTGTCACCTTTCATGGTAACATCTACAGATGGCCCACGTTGGGGTTTCTGCTTCTTTCAGCCCTCCTTGTTGTGTTCTTGCTCAATCATGCATGCCAAAGAGCGCAGAAAATGGAGTGTAGTTACTTCACCTGAGGAGTGACAGAGAATAGGCACGGCAGAAAACACTGCTCAGACCCCTGGCATGAAAGCACGTGTACTATCACATGGGAGGTCAGTGGGTGTGGGAGATGCAGAAGGGATTTTCCCCCGGTGAGGTAAAGAGGCTAGAGCTCACTGTTTCCTAAGTCAGGGTCAGGATAGTAAAGAAATTGCTTCAGACTTCTTTTTCCACCACTAATTTGTTGTGTCAAGACAGCACATTCTCACTGGATCCCACAATGTTTGGCTTTTTTGATGCAGAAACACAAAGGAATTAATTTATTTCATTGCAAATCACTGTTTAAACTTTCTTGAATTTTACTGTCAAAGAACAGGGGTGAGGGAAGCTGGTTAAGTCGCAGGATGAGACAACCTGTGTGTTGTCTTTGGGGTGCATGCTGTCCTCAAACCATTGCATGCCAGCGTTTCACCAGTGGCGTGACAGAGAGAAGTACTGGCTGCGCAAGGAAATAGCTGTCTGCGTTCCTCCACGGTTGTGTATTTTTATCGGCACTGAGCTCTTGCCTGGTCTTAAGTGTCTTTTAAGGGGGATGTGGGTCAGGAGAATGGCCACCAGGCCCCCTTGGGTGGAGGCTGACGCTATTAACTGCTCATTATGGGGTGGAGATGGAACAGTAGCTCCTGGGTTGAGCGTGCTTTGTATTCTCGCCTTTTCTGGAGCTGCTGAAGAGGAAGAAGTCTCTGTGGTGACTGACTGACTTAATTTATAAAGAAACAGCCTCTACGAGTGTGGAGGGAGAAAAAAAAAAAAATCTAGTAAAATGTGAAGCAAACACTAAATTTAAAAAGTAAAAAAGGAAATGTCATTTATGAACTGCAAGAATCAAATGCACTTCTGAAGGCAAACTGGTGCGTGGTTTCTTTGCTGTACCAGTCCACGCAATGGTGTGCGGGAGAAGGAAGCGGCTGGAAGGGGCGGTTGTGGTGAGAGAAGCTGCTCCGGAGGAGAACTCGCTCTGTGTTCCGATACGGAAGGGTGTGACTTTCACCCGCCTCTGAACACCCCTTCCCTCCCCTGTTACTCGCAGCATCTTTACCGTGTGCAGGCTGAGTTTTATCTTACTTCAGACTTTGATTTGGATTTTTTTTTTGCGTTTTTGTGTGAATGTACCATTTCTGATGCGCGGGCTGCTTAGTGCGTGTGAACCCGGCAGCAATTGCCACGCTCTACGTGCTGGGGAAGTGACAGGCTAGACACGATTTGCCTTTAATTATCAGATAAAAACTTCACTTGTCTGTAAAGGTTAGGTCACCCTTACTGTGTTTTTTAGCTCAACACACTCTCCAAAACTTTAGTCTAATGGATTTTTCTATTTTATTTTCTACGTAAGCATTACTCCACTGAAATTAGCAGAGCTAAAGTAATACAAGATTTTAATCCTGCTCACTGTGCGAGGAGCAGCCCCTGATTTACAAACCATGATGCGCTGAGGCCTGGAAACTACACGAAAGCAAGCAAGCAACTTGAGAATTAAGTTTGTTTTTCCTACTGTGCTCTTATGTACTTGTCCTTTTGCCCAGCTCTGGAGCTGTTTGAAACTTCCCCTCACAGGCACTCCTGAGATCATTTTAGTTTTTCTTTAGCTGTAGGGGAAACAGGGCCATGTTTACAGCACTAGGCTGGATGTGGAGGCACTGCTGTCTGTGGTTTGCGGGGAGCCAAGAGTGAATTCCTTGCGGTTGTTAGCTTTCACTTTGAAAAAAAGAGGGTATGTAAGAGAGGGATGGTGATTAAAACAACTGTCACTCTTAAGATCATCATCCTGATTCTGTATTTGACTGCGTTAGGCTGAAGGTGCTTTGAAGAACATCTGGTGGAGTTAGTCCTTGCGTGTTTGCTTTGAACAGCCAGCCTTGGGGCAGGCTGTGCTGCTGGAGTCCAGTGTTTCTGCCAGGATCTGAGCGACCAGTGCCTACAACCAGATACGACAGCAGCAGCCAGAGCCTGACCTTCCTTCTCGAACCTCTGGAAGCGGGCAGCCACCAGTCAATCGGGAGGAGGAGTGCTTGATGGGAGCTGAGCAGCGGGAGGCTTCGCGCTCAGCACCCCCTTAGCCTGGGCGAGCTCCGAGGTTTGGCTGCTGTGACTTCTCCCGGGTGCGATCCCGGGCGAGGATCGCTCCTCATTCCTGTTGGACAACCTGGCTGTTTCCTCCGGTTCTGTGACCCTTCCCCTGCTCAGCGCAGCCTGTGACAGGACAGATCTGTGCTGCTGCCTGTGATGAAAGATGTACCAGAGCAGCCTGTCCGGCCTGTTCTCAAGAGGAAAATGCACTTTAACTTTTTAAGCATCAGCGGGCATTTCCTTCACCAACGCTGCCTCGTGCATATAAGAATGCAGAAGTCAAAGCAGGGGTTCTGAGTTATATTTGTTAGTAAATAAGACTCCAGCTTTGAATTCTCGTAGCGAGAAAGGAGGTAACAAAGCAGCTAGGTGTCTAGACCTGCTGTGGAACAACCCTGTCTGCGAGCAGCTCGCTGTAAGTACCGTTACAATCTGCACAAAGCCCACGCAGGCAGATGTTGGACTTTGTTTCGTTAAACCTACGTGCTGCTGTGCTTGCTCCCTCTTCCCGTGTGAAGCAAGAAATACAAGAATGCTTGCAATGGTCGTCTTACTTTTTATTCAGCAATTGCTTGAAAATGGGATATTTCTTTCTTCGCTTTCAGATTTTTATGACTTTTTGTTTGAGTAGGTGCCCAGCCTCATCTCCAGCCAGGCTGGGAATCGAGTCGGGTGCGAAGGGTTTTCTCAGACGTGCTGCGTCCCACGACTCCTCACCGCTCCCTCCACGTGTGCAGCCTGAACAGAGCTGGGGCCAAGGTGTTTACAGCAAATTTCTTGCTCCAGCAACTCGAGTCAATGGGTTTTGTTTAAGAATTAAAGCACTTCCATTGTCTTGTTTTTAAGTACCAGTAAGAAGTACTGTAACAGGAAATCCACGTCCTTGTGTGGGAGGACAAAAGCACCTCCATCTCCACTGATGATGATTAGCAAAGTTTACTTTTGTTTAAGGACTCCGCATCATGACGAGAGCCAGCTTAATCCTTTGTGTAAGGACACCATCATTACCCTAGGAAGAGCACGCTGCCCTAGCATCTCGCACGTGACGTGCTGGCAGGGGATTACCCGCCCGTACAGACGGCGGGGTGCAAGTCTGAACTGGAACGGGAGTTTTAGGCAGTGTTGGAACTTTGCGGCAGTATATTTCCACTCATGCATTTATTGGTTCTATGAACCATGAAAATAAATTAAACTTGTTAACCTCCTTAAAGGCAGCTCCTGGTGGTTTTTTTTCACCCCCCCCTCCCTTTCTCTTCCCCTCCCTCTTCCTAATTGTACTGGTTTCCAGCAGCTCCATAAACCTGGCTTTGGGAAGCACAGCTGAGCAATGACTTCAGAACCTTTCTGCTGGAACAATACACGCCCGGGGCAGGGCAGAGCTTCAGGAACGCGCTGGTTCAGACAGATCATCGCGCTCCCCCTGCTTCTTTACACCATTACACAATTAGCATTTCCCAACAAGACTAAGAACACAATAACACGTTTAATGTACCAAAAAAAAAAAAAAAAGACGACATTTCTGTACATTGACACCATTGCATCTGTGCCAGCAGAAAGTATGATCCTGGGGGGTGAACAGGCTGGAGACCTTGACTGTTCTGTCCCTGCTCTGGTGGAACAGGAGCACAAGGCTCCATCCAGGTGAGCGATTCGGCTCCCGCCCGCTCCCGCGTCGTGCTGCCATCGCCAGCCAGGCTTCAGCAGCGACGGCACAAAGCCTCCCTGCAGCCACTCCAGTCTCCCAGCTCTGCTGTAACTGGTGTGATGATCACAGGAAGCTTGTTTTACCTTCTGTCTTCTCTCGCGACACTTCAGTGGAAGATGATCTTTTTATATTTGGAATTGGGGATCTGTCCTCGTGACTTCAGCCTCCTGACCGCCTCTCGCATGTGTTTGGGCTGCAGCGGTGGCAGCTCCCCCCACTTCTCGCACACGTCCAGCGCTAAACAACAGAAACCAAGGAGTTCCCGTGAGCAGGACAGCCGAGCTTAGCCAATCTCCTACTGTTTGAGCTTTAATTTTAAAGGCAACAGGAAACACTTTCATTTTATTAATACACAAGAATGAAACCCTGTACTCTTTGTCTGAAAGAAGTCAGTCCTAGGGAAATAAATCACTTTTTAAACCACTCCAGCTACTACGGAAGGTGCTGGTTTGAATCATATGAGAACTTCTGATCATAAGCCTTCTGCTCTAAAGCCAGGGCGGCGTGTTTTGGGGTTGTGGTGCACAGCAGTGAGAGGAAGGTACAACCCACAGCAGACTTCTGGGCCAGTTTCTTCCCTAGCATTTACAGTAATTATCATTCACGCCTCCTGCCAAAGACATGAAGCAATTAACAACATGGAGCAATTAACAACAGCAGCGAAGCTGTTTATCCAGACTGCTTCAGGCAACGCGCAGCGCTGCAGAGACAGCGGCAGTAAAACTGTGGTTCTCTGGTACTGGTGATCCCAGCGCGTACAGGCTGCGTGACAAGCCTGTATGGACTGGCTGGCACCAAGCCCAGCATCGCCGCCTCCAGCCCAAGCAGGGACACCGCGGGGTCCGATCTCGGGGGTTAAGAGGCTTAAATACCTCATTTCCCCTCTGGGCTGTATTTGCTCACGGCAGTACGGCAGAATACCCTTACCGCCGGATTGCAGCCTGCTCACAGAGGCTGACGGAGCCAGCGCCTCCGCGTTATCCCCTCAGAGAGGGCAAACCAGGAGGTCAGCGGCCACCAGCCTCTGCTGACTCAGGGGCAGCAGCACTGACGGGATCAGAGGGGACGACGGGCGACGCCACACCACCCCTCTCGGCTCAGCTCCCACCTGGAGCCTTCTGCTGCTGCGGGAAGGGCCGAGCGCCCCGCGGGACAGACTGGGAACCACAGAGTGTCCGGTCTTGTTCCATGTCCTGCTCTGCTTTAAGCAATGAATTTACCCCATATTTTTAACTTGTAACTCAATAACGACATTTTCCACTCACCTTCCTCCACCACCTCCCCAACGAAGACCTTGGAAATGCCGGACATGGCGATAACCACGTTCTGGGAGACGGAGGTGCCGGTGATGGACTGGATCAGCTGGGCAAGGGAGACAGCGTCAGCTGAGCAGGGTACGCGCAGCAACAGCGGAACATTTTAACTCTTATTTAGCAGTTTGAGCCTGTCAAATATCAACCAACAGCTACTGAACCGAGCAGAACAGCAGTAACTGAGCTTTAGAATAAAGTCCCACAGCCTTGGCCACGTGCTGGCTGTTAAGATTTTAGCGTACCGTCGTCCAGCTGCAGACCCTGTACCGGCAGTGACATTCCCCTGTTGCCTCGTGGCCCCCACGCCGCCGTTATTTAGGATGGGCTCCTATTTAAACCGCCTAAGCCCCACAAGGGCGCTGAGCTAGACCGTAACAGGACAGCCGACCCGAGGACAACGGTCTCGGCCACAGGGGCCAGCACGCAGCGGGAGGAGGGCACGCTGCAGAGCCACCTCACGTCGTGCAAGGCCTAGACATGACCACAGCCAGGCTTTGTAAGGCTCAGCCTGCTCGCTGAGCTCAGACTTCTGCAGCGAAGCACAACTGAAGTCGTACCCGTTTAATAGCGGCTTTGGGGAAAGCAGACCGGCGATACATCTCGTAACGATTCAGCTGTTCTTCAGAAAAGGAAGAGACCAGTATTCTGGAGGGGAAAGAATTGATTGTTTACAGCAAAAATAAAAAATCTGAAGCTCTTCAGGCCACGGCAACAGTCCTGCGAAGCCCATCTGCCGCCCCAAACAACAGAGCCGGGAAGGGACAGGCAGTGCCACGGCTTAGAACACAAAACAGCTGGGCCCCTGGGGAGGGGGGTATCCGGGGCGCAGCCAGGGACATCGCTGACCGATTTAACGGTTCCTGCGGAGCCCCCAGCAGCCAACCCCGCCGGCGCGCCGTGCCCTCCCCGGCACTCACTGCATCTTCTGGATCTCGTCCTCGTCCACCTTCTGCTTCTTCTCCTTCCTCTCCTTCAGCTCCAGCTTCACCTTCTTGGCCGCCGACGGCTGCAGGCTGGGGTCCTCCCCGTCCACCGCCTCCCCCTCCGCGCTCCTCACCTGGGCGAGAGCGCAGTGCTGGGCTGGGCGGCCCCGCAGGGCCCCGCTCCCCGCGGGCCCGGCCCGGCCTCACCTCCCCGTCCGCCGCCTCCGCCTTGGCCTCGCCGCCGTCTCCCGCCTCGCCCTCGCACACCGCCTCCGCGGCCGCCGGCTCTTCCCCGGCCGCCGCTCCGTCTCCCGAAGGGGACGAGGCCGCGGGCGGAGGCTCCGGGTCGGCGGCGGCGGCCGCCAGCTCCTCCCGGGCCGCCTCGCCGGGATCCGCCATCGCCCCGCGCAGCGGCGTCGCCGCCTGATGACGTAACGCTACGGCTGCCAGCAAGGGACGCGGCTGTCCGGCGGCGGGGCGGGGCCTGTCGCCATGGCAACGGGCCGGCGGCGGGTGAGGCGGGGGCGAACTGGGGAAACTGGGGAAACTGGGGCAGGGGAACTGGGGAAACTGGGGTGGGGGAACTGGGAGGGGAACTGGGGAAACTGGGGTGGGGGAACTGGGGAAACTGGGGAAACTGGGGCAGGGGAACTGGGGAAACTGGGGTGGGGGAACTGGGGAAACTGGGGAAACTGGGGCAGGGGAACTGGGGAAACTGGGGTGGGGGAACTGGGAGGGGAACTGGGGAAACTGGGGTGAGGGAACTGGGATGGGAATGGCTGGAGGAACTGGGGAAACTGGGGCACGGGAACTGAGGTGTCAGTGGCTGAGGGAACTGGGGGAACTGGGATGGGAACTGGGGTAGGGGAACAGGAGTGGGAACGGCGGGGGGAATTGAGCCGGAGGAACTGGGGAGACTGCGGTGGGGGGCACTGGAAGCACTGGGGTAGGAAGGGCTGGTGCCAGTGCTGGGGCCTGGGGCTGCCCGGGGGTGACGGGAGCCCCGGGGTGAGTGTGGGGTGGGGGGCCCTGTGAGCAGCCGGAGCGGTGGCCGCAGCGGGGAGGCCGGGCGGGTCCCCTCCAGCCGTGAGAGCCTTTTGTGCAAAACCAGAACAAGCGGGGTGTCGCAAAGGGGACGTGCTGTGGTGGGGCAGGCCGGGAGCCCGCGGCCCAGTGTCAGGGCCCGGGTCGAAGCTGCCCACAAGCCAGACCTCCTCGAGGCGTCACCGTGGGTTTCCCGCTGGTTTTGCGTCTTGGGAGCAGGGATCGGTTTGGCCGGGCTGACGGAGTCCAGCTTCTCCAAGGTTTCCTTCTAACAGGTCCCTGCTGGGCAGCAGCCGTCCCACGTCCGCCCCAGCCCCTTCTCGGCCTCTGGATCCGCGCCCCGCTGCTTCATTTCGTTGTTTGTTGTGCTGTAAGGTGGGATAACGTTGACACGGGGCTGCAGGATGCGTTCCGGCAGGCAAAGTCCTGGCATGCCTTCGGCAAAAAGCGCTGAACACGTGAAATGGCCAGCAGCGCCTTTGTGCCTCCTCCGCTGTGCGGTTTGGTGCTCCCAAGCCCCCCGGCACAAAGGCAACGCCGCGTGTGTCGTCCCAAGCGACACACGGTGGTGCTTTAGGTGGACGCCAAGGCTGTGATCCCCTCTGAGTCCTCCTCCTGTGTCCGTGGCGCAACGCGGGATCAGGACGGGCTCCCTTTGCCTCCCTCGAGCTCGAACCTCACTGTAAAAAAAAAAACAAACCTTCCCTGAACGCAAGGATCAAAATCCGCCGGAGTCAACCTGTGCAAACCCCCCGTGAGGGAGCGAGCAGCTGCCTGTCAGGGCCGACACCGTTAATGCAATGTTCCGATGAACCATCTGGCTGCGTTTGAATTATTTTTTCGTGCTGGCTCGCAGCGTTAGCCCGTGGATAACGGCTTCGAGCCATTTCCCTCCCCGGGGGAGGCTGATCCTCCCGCGCGCCACGCAAAACACCGAAGGCGTCCCTGCGGGGAAACGGGTGTGAAGTGACCCGGGAACATTCGTCCTCCCAAGAAACACGCAGAGGGAAAACCCTGGTGAAGATATTCCTGTTTTATATACATTTTTCTTTATTTACCCCTTTGTTAACGCGCACTCCGCCCGTACGCGCCCCCTGTGTGTGTTTTACGCCCGGCTCCTCCCACGTGCGGGAAATCTGGGAGCTGGGATTTGACCCAAACCCGCTCCTTTCACCCCACTTCTCTGTTATTCGCGCGTCCAACGAATAAAATTAACCAAAACGGGCAAAAAAACCCGAGGTGGAGCGGGGGCTCCGTGGGGAGAAGAGCCCAGCGAGGGGGCGTGGCCTTCCCATCAGGCTCCGCCCCCACAGCGGTACCCGCCTCGCCGAAGGCCACGCCCCCTCGCCGGGCCCCCGCCCCGGAAGTCGGCTCGGAGGGGGCGTGGCCGGGCGGGCGGCGGCGGCGGGCGGCGGCGGCGGCCGGGCCGGGCCCGGGCCATGGGGAAGGAGCAGGAGCTGCTGGAGGCCGCCCGTACCGGTAACCTGCCCGCCGTGGAGAAGCTGTTATCGGGAAAACGCCTCAGCTCCGGGTTCGGTAGCTCCGGAGGAGGAGGAGGAGGCGGAGGAAGCGGCTCCGGAGGGGGAGGCGGCGGCGGAGGCAGCGGGAGCGGCGGTGTGGGGCACCCGCTGTCCAGCCTGCTCAGGTGAGCGCGGCCTAGGGCGGGCTGAGAGCCGGGGGGGGGGAGGTGGGGGTGTGGGAGCGGGGCTTGGGGCTGTAGGGCCGGCGGGGGGGGAGGTGGGGGTGTGGGGAGGGGGCTGCGGGCTCGCTGGGGAAGGGGGGGGGCTGTGCGGGCTTGGGGGGCTGGTGGCTTGTGGGGCAGGGGGGCCGAGAGGCTGTGGGGCAGGAGGGGGGGGGGTCTGTGGGGGTTCAGAGTTGGGGGGGTGCGGGGGTGGGGAACCGCGGGGCCGTGGAGCTGGAAGAGGGGTGTGCGGAGTGGGGAGGTTTGGGGTCACGGGGTAGGGGGCCGGTTTGCGTGGGGCTGGGGGGGGGCTGCAGGGCCGTACGGCTGGAGAGGGGGGCTGCGGGGCTCGTGAGGGGCTGCGGGCGAGGCAGGAGGTAGGGGCTTGCGGGGTGGAAGGTGGGGAGCACGGAGCGCGACACAGCGGACAGCTGGCGTTGGGGGGGGCGGGAGGAGTGGGGCTGTGGGGGTAAGCGGGTGTCGGAGGTCCCTGGGGCCCGGCCGTGCGGGCTGGAGCCCGGGGGACGCGGTGTGGGCTGCAGCGCTGCCGCTCCCGGGGGCCTGGGCCAGCACGGGCCGGAGGAGGAGGAGGCGTGTTGGATGGGAACTGGGAGCCGGGGGTCGGGGTGAGACGGTGCGGTGGGCTGCGGTGGGTGTGGGGCACGCGGGGTGTGTGAGGATGGGCTGGCAGAGCCCTGAGGTGCTGCCCGTGGGACCGGGGGTGCGAGGGGGCTGGCGGAGGAGCCCCTCAGGCTCGCGTACCCTGAAGCGACGAGCGGCAGTTGCCCGCGGGCTGGGAGAGGAGAGGGGTCTGTCTGCAGCGGGCATTCCAGGGCCCAGTGCTGCCGTGTCCCCCAGGGCTCAGACTGCTGCAGGCTACAGGGTTGTGGATGCTGCTGGTTACCGTTGGTAGCTGCAGACTGGTGTAACTGGGACAGCGTGCTGCGTTTTGAGGAGCACTCTGGGTCAGCATGCTCGCAGAGGCTGCTGGCTCTGGAGCCGGGCTCTGTGACGATTCCCACAGTGAGCAGAGCTGCTGGATGAGTTTACTGGGGCAGATGTGCAGCCGCGTGTTCCGGAAGGCATCCTCTCCCTGCTCCTGCTCCGGGCACGCTTGCCCTTCATCGCTAATTGTCATGGCTTGCGATAATGCTCCTCCGCTGTGGTTCTGCGTGGGGCTCGGCCGTGCTGGGGCTGCGCGAGCAGGTGGAGGGCACAGTCATTTGCTTTAGCGTTTAAAGTACCGTGCTGTGTGGTTTGTTCTCTTCTGAAGCTCTTAGATCTGTGTTTTTTCTCCTCCCCTTTTTTTTTTTTTTTCAACATCTCCCAAGGAAACCACTTGCTGGTGCATTTTTTGAGTTGCATCTTTTTGCCATTTCAGTTTCTCTGCTGGAAGTGCTGCTGTTCCAGTTCCCTGAGCAGCTGGTTTATACTGGGACAGAGGGAGGAGATTTGAGTCCAGCGCTGAGTGACACTGTCACTGCGCGACCTGACTCTTTAGAGGGACATGACTTGCCCGTTTATGGCCAAATTTGATCAGTTTTTTCATTTGCTGTAACCTTATCAGAACCCTGCTGTTGCATATCGAGCTGAATGGCACAGACCCGCTGGCACGGAGAGCTTGTGCTTGCCTGGTGCGTACATTTGTTCCTCTGAAATGTAAATCTGCTCTCAGGTCCAACTTTATTCTTCTCTTTTAATTTATTAAACTGCCTGAGCCCTTGTTCTGAGCGGGAAATTGCTCTGACCACTTCAGGCGTGTCTGCCTTAGAAGATGGATGTACTTGCAGGGTGTTTAGATAAAGTGGAGAGGGTCAGTGGAGTTAAACACACACCGCGAGTGTTATCAGCCTCTTGTTCTAACAGCTCCGCCGCGCTTTCCGACAGCGCGTGGTGACGACGGCGACCTTTTTTTCCCGGGAAGGCGATGGCTTGTAGCGCCAGCTGATTTGCGGGGTGGGCAGGCTGTTAGAGGTCTGATCGGTTAGTGTGATTTTTGACGTGTAAAGGTGGTTTTGCATGTAGATGCGTATCTGAAGGATGGTGGACGTCGCAGCTGTTGTTCAGAGCTTCTTATTAGTCTTCATTAACTCAGCTGTCTTAAACGTCTGTCAGTTGACACTGTAATGATCCCTTCCTCCCACCAAACTTCCCAATCCCCGAACGTTTTTCTCCCTGCTGCTGAGTTATGCTCAGCCTTTTGGCACATTTACGATGGTGGCTCTTGTTCTGGAAATGTGTTTGGTGTTGCCAGCGTGCTGGGAGCCGTCGCAGCGCATCGTTAACCTGCTGTGTGAAACCTGCAGCGGCATCCCTGGGTTTACAGGAGTTTGCGTGCACAGCCCTCGTGGCTGCTCTCCGCCAGTGTGATTGCAGACCTGTGTGGATCGTGACCTCTGTACCGCGAGCAGGGGCTGCAGTGGCCTCCGTCTCGGCGTTCCAAACTTTTACTTTGGGTTAAATGACTCCACCTGAGAAGACTTGTGCTGGTTTTATGGTGATGAGGCTTTATGAGAGACAGCTGCTGAATTTACCTGTGAGGAGAGTGGGGCAATCATTTGGGGAGCAGCTGGGACACGCTGAGCAGTGTTCAGAATTGCTGCTTTCTGTAGTGTGGGCTTGATCTGAGTGATTGTTTAGCATCCTGGTATGGCTCTGAGATGTACAAGCTGTGCCGAAAGGTTTATTACGGTAGCGAACGTACTCCTTTGCGTCCCCTTGCAGCAGCAAAACGGGGGCTTTTAGGGGTTGAGTTTCTAGAAACAAAATAGGCAGACTGAGTTTCAGAGTGGCCTCAGTGTTTCAGAGAAGAAATTTGGCTGATTCTTCGGCGCGTGTGTCAGCCTGTCTCTGTTGTGGTCTGTTTTCATCTGCAAAGTGTGAAATTAGCTCTTGCCCCCGGTGCCAAGCCCGATTGCTGACTTCTTTGCTCGTCTCTTGAGGTGCGCGGTTCCTCCGGAGCACCTTTGCCTGTGGTTTCCCCGCTTCCTGGGGGCGGGGAGGATGTTGCAGTAAGTACCCCACAGCAGGCGTGGTGGTTAATTATAGCTGGCATTGTCTTTCTGTGCTCCTTTTAAAATAACTTCAAGGGTTTGGAAACAGGGAATGTGACATTTTGTCTGCTTGCCGCTTCATGGAAAGTCAGAGATCGGCAAATTAAAGGGACCTGATGCTGTGGGAGGAGGGTGGAAGGGTGGGGGTGACAAAAAAGAGTCTGCAGTGTCCACCCGCCAAGCCCTGCCTTCGGAGTACCGCATCCCAAGGTGCGCAACAGGTCGGGAACAACTTTGGAATAACTTTGAAGTTAAAGAGTTTTCTCTTAGTTCTTACTCCTATATCTTGATTTATTTTCCTGGTGACGATTAAATGCATTTTCTAAATTAAAACCAGTAAATATGGACTGGATGTGTGCCCAGAGAAAGTCACAGGACCAATTAAGTGGAAGCATTAATGGAAGAAGTTGATGAAGGCTGAGGTGCTTCAGCTGGTGGCTAGCTGTCAAGGGGAAAGCTGCTTAAACAAGAGATGTCTTCAGTGCCGGTGGGTACGGAAATCACAAAATAGATATCTGGAGCGGGGATTTAGTTTGTATCTATGATAAAGCTGTATCTGGGAGAATTTAGGTTACAAAGCTTTGTCGTTGAGATGTGGAGGTGTTTAGAAAAGGGGGTGAGGCTGCTTTTATCCTTGCTCAGAAGGGGATCCTGCTGCAAAAGGGCAGTCAGCCTGCAAGAGGAGAGGACGCCCAGAGTCAGTGGCGCAGGGGTCTGCGTCCGCTGTAGAAGACGGGTGAGGTTACTCCAGCTGCAGGGATGTGTGGTGTGGGAAACTTCACCTTTACCAGTGCTAGAACATGGGGAGGTTTCTGATGGAGGGTTTCTTACCCCTCAGTTGTGGTGGAGGAACCTGTCCGTGGTCAGTTTTGGGCAGCTGCTGCCTTCTTGTGTGGTCATTTTGATTCCTGGTCCTGCTGAAGCTGCTACATATTTAAGATATCGCCTGATAAGGGAGTTGATAAACTGTTCTCCGCCCCCCGAAGCTCCAAGAACGGGGTCATAAATGCTCGACTGGGCCAGCAAATCTCCCTTGGTCCTTCTTCCATGTAATTTCAGGTCTTTTTGTCAACATGATTTTTAGTTCCTTTTTTTTTTTTTTGTCTCACCTTTCGGACTACCTGTTCTCAAAAGGGCCGTCTCCCCTTCTGAGGTGCCCGCTGTTCCTGTGCGATTCTGCAGCGTTTCAGTTGTCTCAAATCTAGTTTTGGATTAGGAATGAAACGAGCGTTTCCTGGAAGAGATGAGTGTGTTTGTGGGTGTGTTGTGGGAAGCTGCATTCTCACTGTAACACCTGGGAAGCGTTTGTGTTGAGCTGGGGACTGGTCTGAGCTGGGACAAGAATTTTGTGCCCTTTTTTTTTTTAACAAAGAGAGGAAATTCTGGTCCATAAAATCCTAGAAGTCACCCCCATCAGTAAATTCTGTGGAACGTGTTGTTTTATCGCTTAAACTGAACTGCCCACTGTGTTTATTATAATTTAAATGTGAACTTTGTCAAGGTCTGAGGCTTTGGTACTTCCTGCTTAGATCACTGAGCTGAACCCTCTGGGCGTGAGAGATGTGCGCAAACTCCAAGCGAAATCACCGATTTCTGCAGGTAAGCAGGAAGCAAGATGTGACAGACTGTGATAAAGCAATCGAGAAGGAAGTGCAGACACAGAATTAAAGATAAATTCTCTCCCTAGGGGGGGTGAATGTGCCCCTGTGTAACACTGAAAGTGTTAGGCAGGAAAATAAACCCCAGTGGAAAGCTGCTGTGAATAAGAAGGCAAGCGGCAGGCTGAGGTGAGGAGAAGGATGTGGGGAGGATGAGAAGCAGTAGAGGAGAGGGAGATCGGTTTCTGGCTTTTGCCAAAGCAGATGGTGGGGCTTACAAAGAGGTGGTGGCTTGCCAGGCTTTGAGGGGAGGCTTGGCTTCGTGCTGCCGTCCGCGCAGCCCGGGATCTGCTCGCGAACGCGATTGCCGGGATCCGTTCTGGGCCGGGAAATCTGCCGGAAGCCAGGTTCAGGAGCCGTGCTGATCTCTGCTCCTTGATCGCAGCCCGCTCCGTTTTCAGAACAGCTCTCATATAGCATGGGCAAACGCATTTCTTGTAGATCAGTGAGCACCTACAGATAATACCAACTTAACATAAACACAGCTTGATGCTTATAAGCAAAAGCCAGTCCAAAAATTGCAAATGCTCTGTGAATCCATGAGGTTTCTTAGGATTTAGGGGGCATTTCTGCATAGAGGCTGCAGAATTTGGATTTTTTTTTTCTTGCTGCTTCACTGTGAAGTTAAAGGCAGGAAGCAACAAAACAATCTGTGGCCTGAAATATCAAGCTGCATTCAGTAGGTTTTGCCAGTAGCAGTAAGGGATGAATTGTGTTAAAGCCAAATCTGCAGAAAAAGCTTTTTATTTTCATCTATTGATGTGAAAAGACTGGATCTTTGTTGACGAGAGGGGAAACTGAGGCTGCTGTTGAGCCCCAGATTGTATATGTAATCTTCTGTAAGTGTATGAAGGAGAAACTTCTGCTGTGAATTAGGACGTTTTTGTATACATCTGCTGCGGGAAAGGGTCCGGTTGTTGCTTCACAGAAGCCGCAGCCAGTGTCCCAGTCCGTTTGCAGCAGTTATTACTGGTGAGTACTCTGGTTTAGGAAATGCCACGGTGTCGTGGCTGAACGCTTAAAGCAGCTTCAAATTGTCCAAGTGTGGTTAGGAGGCAGAAAAATTATTTCTGTTTAAAAAAAAAGTGTGGTTTCGTCTTTGTTCTTGCGCAGCCGGGTGATTTAAAGAAGTGATTTGTTAGTGCAGTGGTCTGAGTCCGACTGCAGCCCTTCTGCCCGCTGCCTTTCCATCGGGAAGGGAGGTCCCGCACGTATGCTGACCGGGGAAAACCAGGAATTGCCCGTACGCAGGAAGGATAAGGCTGTTGGTCGCGTCTGTCTGTTCTCAGGTGTGTTATCGCGTTGTGTGCGGCCAGGTCGCGGGATGAAGCGGCCAATCCTGCGGTGTCTGGCTGAGATGGCAGCAGGGAACCGCAGCTCGGCTCCGAGGTCCAGGCTTCCAGAATTGTGCAAAGGTGCAAACAAAATATTTCCCCTCTCTTCCCCTTCGCCCATCAGAAGTCACTCCTGATGTGTTCGCATAAACCAAGACTGTGTTAGAAATCACCGCTGGATCTTTCGCTCTTGGTGGTGCTGTGATTAATAATCTCGCCCACCTTGAAACTCTTCTCTTCCACGCCCTGCCGTGCAAACAGCAAACCGGGACAGGTCTCTCTCTAATCAGATCCCCGGGTGCTGGTATTGCTGAGTGCTAGTGCCACGGGCGTTAGGTGTGCACCGGCTCTTTTTGGGAATTGTTTCCTAAGCACTTTTTAAATAATTCAGGAAGGCTGCAATTATTGGCAGTGACTCTTCAGCGTTTTGTATCTGTGTGATCTTCTGATTCGGTTTTGGAACATTTTATTTGCTTGCTTTGGTCAGCAGGATTCTGTGACGAGGGTTGTGTCTGGGGAGGACTCGGTTTTTCTTGCCCTGGGACCTCGGACGAGTCACGTTAGCTGCGTGCTGCTTTGCTCGCCAAAGCCACGGATGCTGCCTGTTTTCCTCTGTACAGGAGAACTTGGTTTTTCTGTAGCACGCAGGGCTTGTTGGGACTGCACACGGAAATTGTTGTGTAGGTGGCTTCCCTTTCTGTGAAACTCCCTTGGGAGAGTGCTGCCTTGCCTTCCTTCTGTGGGCAGTCTGAGGTTTCTGTGCCCTGCATGCAGAGGGCAGCGCTTTTCTCTGCCTGGTTTGGTGGGCAGAGAAGATGGGTAGAAGCTGACGGGAGCTGCAGCGGTGCTGTGGAGGGGGTGTAGGAGCTGAATTAAATGGGCAAGGAGTTGGGAGAAAATGTGAATCAATTGAAGTGGCGCAGCCTTCAAGCGAAATGCTCCGAGCGCAGCACGTCGGATTAGGAATGGCTGTTCGTGCTGAGTTGAAAGCGTCTCAACTGTGCAGGCAGTGACTCAAACCCTAAATTCTTCTGGCTATTGACTTCCCATCAGTCCTCACCCACGTGCCAAGCCCTCCGCTGTCCTGGGACTTGCTCTCTTGGGAGTGCCAATGTGTTTCTCAGGCGGAGGGTGAGAACACGTGAGCTTAATTTCCACCTTGCTTTGAGAGTTTTGCAATGCCGGACAGGTTTTTGAAATATCCATACGCTTGTACAGTTTACCTCAGAGACTCCATGAAGGAGTTACTGTGTGCTCAGATGTGGTAGGTGGGTCAGGTTGTGGTGAGGACGCTGAGGATGTCAGAACCAAGCCAGTTATCGCCCGCTGACGGATACTAGGGTTTAAATAGTTGCAGTACGGCCGCGCGTCTCGGGGGGCTGGGGGCAGGAGCAGAGCTGAGGAGGCAGGGCTCCCAGTGTGTTTTTTTCCAATTGCTAGGCTACTGTCCTTCCCAGGAGCATCATTTTGCAGCTCTTCGCATTCACAGGGCTCACGTACGACTTGTGCTCTGCGACGTCGTGGGAGGAACAGTGAAATGCATCCGTCACACGCAGTTTACTTATTTTCTGAGCAAGACTGGCTCAAGAGGTGGCTGGAGCATCCTAAACAGCTGTAAGAAGCCCGAGAACGGAGAAGGTGGTTTGTGTTCAGGGTGCCGCAGGAGCGATTTGAGCCCTGATGTTTGGTTAAAATGCCAGGTGCGGTCTTGACATCTGCATCTTGAAGACTTTAGGGCTGGCTTTATTGGTGCTGGAGTTAGCAGCTGCGTTCAGCATGTTCACACTTGATGGCAGAGTGGATGCTTGTGAGACTTGAGTGGACCGAGTGGATGTTTGTGAGATTCCCTGATGGCTTTTTGATCTGTATACCCCAACTTATTATCCTGCCATTGAGCTGTGCGTAGGAATTTCAGGACCAAAACCACAGCTATGCATGTAAGCAAATATGGGATATTTGAGCAATGAGATACTGACATTTCCGTAGCCCTGTTCCCCTCTACTTCTGTCTGCAGTCCCGAAACTGAGGAATTATCACTGCAGATTTGAGAACATCCAGAGTGCTTTGTGTTTCGAAGGCAGGAGCTACGCAGAGTTCAGCTGGACACTGAATGTTTAACAAACGGGTTTTGGCACTTGATGGTGAAATTGGATGGCTACAGCTAAGCTTGTCCAGCAGCGAGTTGCTGAGAGCGGTGGTCTTGTCCTCCCCCTTTTTCTTTCCCTGACATTTGAGTTGTTGCGTGGCTGTGCCAGAGTGAATCACTCCAGCTGGCTGATCTCACAGAAAACTTTTTGTTTTGGGAGGCTGCGCAGTTCCTAGATCCGATGCGAGGGAAACGGCAGGAACCTGCAGGTGACGGTACGGAGGAGCGGGATCTCCTCTTCTCTCCTCTATTCCTTGGAGAGCGGTTGTCCTGCTGCAGCCCTCTCCGTGCAGTAATTCTGCATAGGGACTGCCCAAATAACACGTATTTATGGAAGAGGAGCTGCTCAACTTGGTGACGTGTGTCCTACGCTACTCCGGCTGATTAAGGCTGCTTGGCAGAGAACTGAACTTCCTACAGATGAATGTATGAACCAGTGCTTGATATATTGGGAGCAGCTGAGCCAAGAAACAGTGCTCATCCAGTGTGTTTTTCTTTAATGTAATGCATTGCTTTACTGAGATTGAAGCCAAGCAAGCAGGATAGAAAAGAATAAATGAAAGAAGTGATGCAGAATGGAGGTAATAAATACAGATTACACCTGCATGCATTCCAGACCGAAAGGGAAAGCCCCTTCCCAGCTGCACTTGGACAAGGACAAGAGAAGTTCCTGGAGGCTGAGCTCCTTCCCTCGCAGCGCCCAGAGGGGCTGCATCGCTGGCTAGCAGCAGATAATGTGTGTTAATGCCTCCACTCCCCTGCCAGCCCTTTGCCTTTTACGAGGAGCTTACGCTGAGCTGAACTCAGCCTGCGTGTGCAGCTCTCTGTGGGGACTGGATGAAGGCCATCCCTCTGCCCGGTGGGTGCTCGAGCTTTCTGGTGGGTGCTCTGCTGAGCTTTCCCCGCATATCCGTGGTCTTCTAGGCTGTACCGTCCACTTCTCTGCTCTTTTCCGCCTCTCAGCTGCGTCTCGGTAATGCTTTGGCTACAGGAATCATCTCAAGGTGAAGTGTCCTCTTGAGATGAAGAAGGTGCTTGTCAGTGAGGGTGATGGCCTCTTGTCATTGACACCAGGTGCACGGTGCTGTCTGATGCTGAGACGGCACTGTCACTGTTCCAGAGAGCTCGCTCTGGAGCACAGCTTAGTCATGGAAATGAGATAAATCCTATTTCACAGAAACTGGTAAAAATAAAACTGTTGAGGATTGATTTGTTTCTATAGCAACAGCCTGGCGAAGCTAATACAGCTGCTCTCCACAGAAGGAGAAAAACATAAATTGAAATGTTAGTCCACCTGGGACTGGAGCTGTCAGCAAAAGAAGGATCTTTAGTAGACTGATGAAGGGGTAGAATGCTTAATTAAAGACAAAGGGCGGGAAGATGTGAGCTGTGTTTGGAGAAAAACGGGTGCTAGAGTGTGTGAACGTGCCCTCTTTTCTGTGCAGAACCTGGAGAGCCTGTATCACGTCCTCGGCTTGTTTACGTCCCGTTTCCCAAAGGACTGCTTTCTGAGCGTGCCTGCCACCTCTCGTGGGTGGGGGAGTGCCCAGCTTAAGCTGAGGCAGTGCCTGAATGCCATTCAGTACCCGAGCGTTCGTCGTGTCGCTGCACATTTTTAAACCAGAACTTAAAATTACTTTCTGTCCTGCAGTGAACCACCATGACTTGCTTGAGAAATGTCCGAGGTTTATCAGGGAACCCTTTTGTTGCGTGAGCTGGGAGATGGCTTTTGAGAAGTCTCCATGAATTTCTGAGCTCAATTTTCTTCTGACTCAAACTGGATATGGAGCTGGATATTCCGTAACAACGTGTGCCGGGGCAGAGCTTTCTGTAAATGTTTATATCCTGCAAGAAAACCCTGTAGAGCATGCAGGCTGCTGGATAAGGTGTTTGAGTTTAAAATTACTTTTTTTTTCTATACGGTGTGTAGATTTGTGCAGGTTTTGACGTAAGTGCATATCTACGTTCTTGACCTGATAACAGTCATGCAAAGTGGGATACATTAAGTGTTCTGGAGTAAAATCAGTATATACATCTGAAACTAGCAGGACGGTGATGAAATTGCAGAAGTCCCTTTTAGAACGTGAGTGCGTGCCAGCATTTTACCGGGCTCTCCGAGAGAGTCTGTGTGATTCAGCTTAAGGAAAGTCAGGGCTTGAGTTCGTGCTGTTTAGGTTTGGCGAACCCGGATGACGTTAGGACTCTTTCTGTGTTATTTAAACGCGCGGGTTCTTGTAAAGCCAAATTACATTTAAAAATAAACCTCAAGCTTTTTCCAGATAAAAGGGAAGTGTCTGTAGCGCTGCGCACTAAAGATGCAAGAACACAACCCTGTCTGAGAGTGAGTGCCGTAACTGTTACGCAAATACGTTATCTCATTAGATTTATACCTGATGCCATTGCCTGCTGGTTTTCAGACTCTTTGGCCAAACAAGGCTGAAGATGTCACAGGTGGCCTTTCAAATCTCATATTGAAGTGGGTTGGAAATGAGGTGAAATGACTTTTGCCTCATCTGAATTAAGACACTATGAGAAATCCTTTCAAGTTTGGCATCACGAAGTAAATTGCCTGGTTTTGAAATGTAGTGCGATTAAAGGAGCCTGGTGCCTGGTAAGGTTTGAAGTCTGCCCATGCAGTGATACAGATGGGCTCCCCAAATCTTTCCTTACTGCTCTTAATTTCAGAAATCAGCACAATTTTTTTTTTTTTTTAGGAAGCAGGAATAGGATTATGGTACAGCCTTGAACTCTGGAGACTTCAAAGCTTTGCATTCTGGCCTTGGTTCTGTGGGAAGGCCTGTGAAGTCGATCGATGACTTAAATAAGGGACTGTGTGTCCCGTGGGCTTGGATTTTTTTGCTAGTACTTCTTTCCAGCGTCTTTTCAAGCCACAGTTTCTTGCCGCACAGCGTTGAGTCTGATGAAGTGTTGGTTGCCATGTAAGAGACACGTACGTGACCTTGTTTCATCCTGTGATCCCCCACGGATGTCTTCTGGTTGTCTGGAGTGTTGTTAGTAACTACCTTTGCGTGATTTAAAGTCACTTGCGTGTTCCCCTGGTGACACTGGGCTCTCTTTACAGCTTCGTTTCAGCCTGGTGGAGTCTGAAGCCATATGTCAGAGCTCCTATGGCTCATCTCCATTGAGTTAGAAACAGCTGGAAACCCAGAGAACTTGGACGACTTACGTACTTAGTGCTGGATTTAGCATTTGGGAGTATTTCCTTTAACCTCAGTGGGACTTATTGCATAGAAGGAGTGAAAAGGATGTGTCCTTGACGTTCCTTTTCGCTGAAAATAAAGCCCTAAAAAGAAGAGAATTGGTTAAAAAACCCCAAACTGCTGTCTTTCTAATTGTCCAACGTGGAGGACGTCATTCGAACGCGGCGTTCGTGTCTGTGCTGAGGTTTAGTGCTGGAAACAACTCGGCTGCCGGGGAGCTGCTGTACGGAGTCCAGCCCTGCTCTCCTGTCAAGCCTAGAAACGAGAGCCCAAAGATGCTCTAGATCTAAGTACAACTTCCAAGTGACTCGGAATGAGAGCCACGTTGCTGTTTGCTCTGGTCTTCCTCTTGTTCTTACCCCATTATAGCACCCAGAGTTTCATCCTTGTAAGTGTGGCATTTCCAAACCGAGCCGCTCCCGTTAGGCTTTGATTTCCTGTGTCCCGCCGTGCCGGGCGGTGCGGCATGGGCTCTGCTGTGGTTTGGTTTGGTGGCATCGTCTGGACCCAGTTTTTCAGACGCAGAGATAAATGGGGTGAATGTTGGCTCTTGAGGTGCGGTTAACAAATATAAGAAATTTGAATCTTGAAGTAAAATTTTGAACGTTAGATGTTACATTTAAATTGTTTGTGCATAAATGAGCTATTTTTTTTCTTGTGCATTGACCTTAACTACTTCACAAGACTTGAGTTTTTGGTCTCTGCCGTTATCTCAGTATGAGGTAATTAAAGCTTCTGGTTTTCTCCCAGCTCACTCATACTTTTTCTTCTAAATTCCTCAGGAAAGTTGGGTACAATTTAATGGACTTCAGTGCAGCTCCAAGACACCTATGCAGAGCTACTGTCTGAGAAAAGGAGGTTGTGCTTCCCATCTCGAAAGCTGTCACTGTCAGTGGTGGGTAAGCTTTGAAGGCATCTGCCAGTGCCTTAGGATCCTGGTAGCTGTCTGGGTATGAGTTGTTACAGCTGAGAGAGAATTATTTGCTGGGGCAGAGTTGCAATGACCCTGCAATTGTTGGAAGTCATAGAGAGTTTTATCCCTGCATAAGTTTATAATTTAGGAGTCTGACTTGCGTATATACATTCCTCCTGTATGTTGAAAATGTCAGGCTGGGAAAGGCTCTGCCGCTAAAAGCAGCTCCCAGCTGGGATAACTGTGTGTAACAGAGAAAAAGCCCAGAACTGCTTTTGTTTGCTTTCAAGTAAGTGGGCAGAAATATTTTAAGGGTTTTGAAACATATTATCTTACGTTGTATATGTTTCCCAAAGAAAATGTGTTTTTTCCTGGTGAGGAAAAAAAGCTGGTTGAGGCTGGCTTGTCATCTTGGGCAGAATCAAATCTGACAGGTGGATAAAAACAGAGCTGGAAGCTTACGATGTACGGTGAAATGTGTGGGAAAGAGCTCTCTTTGCCGCCTGGGCTGTTATTTATTCAGTTTTCCGCTGTTGGGGATGTCTGCAGGTGTCTCTGCCAGCTCTCCGAGGAGCGGTACCTGCCCTCCTGCCCTTCCCCACAGCTCTTCGCAAGCACTTAGCAGGGAGAGAACCTTAGCGTTTAATGCATAGCGCTTGGCTGACTGGCTTAGACACTTATTTTTCAGCTCCAGCCTTATCTCTGTTCTGCAGATAGCGTAGACAAGTAATGACAACTTTATAGGAGCTATCTCAAGATTTGGAAATAATTTACTGCCTTGGCCATTCGCTCTCGTGCCTGCTTTTTAACGGGCCGGATTTCACAGATGCTTCTAGAGTAAAAGTCTGTCCTTTTAAATTTCCATCCTGCTTTTCTTAAGCTTTCTTAAGAACTGCTGTCTTGCCTTAAGTTGATGCTTTCTCTGTTTGCTCAACGCATGCCAGGAACGAGCAGGAGCTTATCACAGCGCCCTTTGGACGTGACCGCTGGCGTGTCCTTAACGTTCCCATCCAAGCCACCGCGGGGTCACGTTTCTGTTTGCCTTCTTACCCGTACTGTCTTTGCTCTCTCCTCTCCCTGGTACTTGCTCTTTGGGTGTCCAATTAAAAAGCTCATCAAGCAAGAATTTCATCTAGAGTCACTGCAGCGGTATGTAGTTGCCTTGCTTGTGTCCCACGTTGTTGCCAGTTAATTTCTTGCTTGACCCTGTCTGTCTTTAGCCTTCAGGGACTTCTGGTTAAGCCGGAGCGCTGGGATTTGGTATGTGCTTAAATTGAGCCGTGTGGGTGAAACGGCTCGGCTGCTGCTGTGTTGAAGGGCAAAGTCTGCTCCAAGTGCTTAAGTGGAAGCTCTGTTGCGGCTCTTAATTCTCCGGTCCTGTGTTCCAGGCTCTTCCTTGAGGGCCTCTTCTCCCATCCCGTTGCGTTCAGTTTTCAGTATTGGAGCAACCGATTTCCTTTTTACTTCAGCTTAACGTTTCTCCCTGCTTGTCTGGGATTGGCACCCTGCGCCTCTCTCCCGCAGGCGTGCGGGGTCTCTCTCGGCATACGCCGTGCCCTCTCCCCGTCTGTCTGAACAATTAAACGCTTCAGTGCCAGTGTAAATTCAAAGCCCTCATGTCACCGATCTTGGCAGTGTCACAAGGGAAATGGGATGTGAGCCCCTGTCTCATTTTTTTCAGTCTCCCTAAGGCAAAAGTGCACTCTAGATGCAGTTATTGGTACAAAATAATTGCATTTGCTTTTTAATTGGTGTAGGGGAGGGGGTAATTCAGTCTCTGAATCTTTGTTTCTCTGGCTCTGCTTTACTTGGCCTATTTACCTGCTTCTCATCTACTCCAGGTCACACGCAAGCGCTGTTGTTCAGTGCTTCAGGCGTCAGTTGTAGGCAGCAGCCAGTCCGAAGAGGAAGAACTTGCTTTGGTGTGGCAGTGAGCGGGCTGGCGTGGTTTCGGGACGATAAGGCATGAAGCGGAGATGGCTTTATTAGGCTGGAGGTGGCCAAATGGAGCATCTGAGCTTGGCTGTCGTGGGCCGGAGAGAGGGCAGATCTTTCAAGCAGTGTGAGATGAGGGAAAACATGGAGGCCTATTTATTTTCTCTGTATAGAGCATCTGTAAGAGTTAAGCAGGAAGGTGTCCATATTTAATTAAAGCATCACCTCTCCTGTATGCTTCTAGGTGCAAGGTTCCCTGCTGGAAATCCCAGATTCCCACTGAGATATGTATTGGATCGGATCACAATGGGTGCTGGGAAAAAAACTAGTAATTTGGACTTCTTCTAGTGCTGTTGATTTCCTCTGACAATGAACACGTAGCTGGTTTGCAGCCTAGACAGCTAGCAGAGGGTGACATGTTTGCTGCCACCCTGAAACACTTAATTGGGGCATCAATTCCCCCTGTTCAGGGAGAATGACAGGCGGTGGGGCTGAAGTGCACTCTGCCGGAATTTCTTTTTGCGCAAGTTCCTTTTGGCAACATTTTTACTCCAAACTCAGGCCTTTTGTGTGCCTGTCAAAAGGAAGCAGCGCAGATGGACGTGTACGGTTCGAGACACTGCGGTCTATCTCTGTTGGTTGATTGTCAAGTCTCTTGGGATTCTGTGGCTTGTTAAATCATCTCACAAGAGATGGAAGGAAGGATGGGGGAAGGAAAATACAGAAAATACAGTGCAGGGTTGCCAGCTGTAGCCGGCTCAGCGCTGCAGCGTGAGCTGCCTGGTATTTTTTGGTTAGGAATTTGGGGTTGCCCAGGCAGCTTGCTTCCTTTTCTCTGGAAGTGCTGGATGGAGGGAAGGCGAAGGGAAAGTCTTGCACCTTTGTAAGGAATCGTGCTTCAGCGGAACCTGGGAGCAGCCTGCACCATCTAGATGTTTCCTGCTCATTTTCTATGCATCCAATTTTTTTTTTTTTAAATACTACATTTTCTTCCACTTAGTTGCATCTTCTCCAGTACTGCGGAAACAGTAGAGCTGAGCTTCAAATGAAGAGTGAGGAACGCTTACCTTAGCAGTGCTGCTAGTTCTGGTTTGCAATTTTGTGATATTGTCAGCTCCGGGATATTTTATATGACATTCATATTGCTGCTCAGCTTATTGAATTTCTGCAGGAACGTTTTGCTTGCTTTTGCTCCTGTTCCTCAAAACCCCATCTGGGCAGATGCAGAAGAGGAGAACGGACTGCAAAATTGGTATTTAGTAAACCTCATTAAGAGGTTTGTAAGCATTTTGCAGATGTTGTCAAATTTCTGTCTTTTCCTAGAGGTCAGTTTCCCCACCTAGCAAAAGCTAGGCAGCTTTTTGGGCTTCAGCACTTCACGTAGAATCCTACATCTACGTGTTGGGTAGTCTGGGTTTGCTCCCTGACAAATGTGGGCACCTCAGTTTGAGAATACTGGTATTAAGGTGCTAGTGGAGACTGCATCTCACGTTATGTGCATAGAAGCGAAATGCAAACTCTCTATTTGAAATCACTCCAGTGAGCATTTTCCTTTCTCTTTCCTTCTGAAATCTCCCCATCTCTTCTGAGTTTTCTCTTCAAGTGAGCTAACTGCCAGAGTCGTCAGGTGTGGTGGTGTGTTTGAGCTGAAAATGTGAAGGACATGTGGGTGATGCCATTTTGGTGTTACCTTCCCATTTTCCCTTCTCTTCCCCTACCAACACGCTGCCCTTGAACCCTCTGTGGAGGAGGGGTGCTCCTGACACCGTACACATCAGAAACCAAAGCTCCTTGTCACTCTTCCCTGCAGACACTGCTTGGCTTTTCCTGTCTTGATGATTGAATTTTTTTGCACTTCTTTCAGAAAAGCTGTGTTTAGATCAGGCCCCTGTAGTCAGTGCCGGCATGTTGTATGTGAACTCTGCTCTGTTGCATGTAATCAGCTGGAAATGCTCCCGTAATGGGAGCAGATTGCAGAGCGAATCTCTGTAATGCTTTTAGGAATAAAGGGCAGCATATGCACTCAAACTAGACCTGTTTTTTTTTGGTTTTTTTTTGTTTTTTTTTCCTCTCCTGCAGCTATTTATTTTGCCTTCTGCTCGGAGGGATTCTTTGAGGTAGCGTAGCATGCACGCGTGACCCATCCTTTCTGCCTGCCGTTGCATAATGCAGGTGACAGAGCCCGCTGTCACCCCCTGCCATACATTAAATTTAAAGAAATAGATTTCCACTGCCAGAAGCTGTCTGTAAGGGTAGGGCTGCACTTTTCCTAGTGGGGAATTTTAGCTTGGATGGATGCTTTTCTATTAGCGATGCCAACCCTATCTTGTTCCTTTACAGCGTGAGCCTGCAAGCCCGGGGTTTAAACGTGTGGTTGTTGTAGTTTTGCACCAGTTTGAACCAACCTCCTCCTGGAAATGAGGAGCGGGAGCTGGTAGGCTGGTTTTGAGACAAATACATGAGCTTACCTTTTGCCTCTTACAGTTCCTGAGCTGATCCTTCGCAGGGTTGCTGTCACTGTGAAACCTTGAGCAGATTTCCTGCTGCCTGCTCTTAGCCAGTTGCCGCATCTGAGGAGTGAGCAGTTCTGCTCCGTTCGGAAAGAGGAGCAATTTGGCCATGAGAGGATCAGCTGCTGCATGGTATCGCTCCACTGGTTGAAATGCTGGCTTTCTCACAGCATGCTGTTAACCTTACGCTGGCTGAGCTCTCTGTCGGTGCCAGGCAATGAGGCTGGAGCGGTTAGCAATCTTTGTCCGTAACTATTGCTCCACGCTGGAAATGAGCTGGCAAAGTGGAAGCGCTTGAGGGGTTGGGAGCTTGGGGTCTCGTGCTGTTTCTGTGCAGAGGGCTAGGCACATTCTCTGGCTGCCTCTGTGTGTCAGCCAGAAAGTCGGACTGAACCTGAGCATTTGCACCTGAATCCCTTGTCAGTGGCTCTGCCTTGGCTGCTGGGTACCTTGACAACAAGTGTCTGGTTACAGAGCCGGAGCCCAGGCACCGCTCGTGCTGAGCTGTGGTGTTGTGCAACGTCAGCTCAGTCATTTTCACGTGTCCTGCCCTTATTAAGGTCCCCACTTATCCCCATCCATTCTGGCATCGTGTACTTGAGCTTGTGATCCTCTGACTGAGGACGTTTACCTTGTTAAACTGTCTTTGGCTCTAATTTATCTGGTGGGATGTAGGGACGGGGTTGGGCTTCATCCTTTTAATGTTTAGCTCGAACTTTTGTGCTGCATGCAGGTAAAGTTGGCATTGCCAAGTGCTAAAGAATAAGCCCTGAGGCTTTCCAGACAGAATGACCTGAAGCTTCTGGTTCTGGTGCTGTAGAGAAGGAGAAGGTGTACTAGGAGGTGAAATGGCCGAGGATTTGTCTTGCTGCTCAGACTTTACATGGCATCAGTGTCCCCCTGTAGCTGCTTTTTCAGTTGTGCTTGTTATCAGCTCTGTCTTGCTTGCAGGTATTAACGCATCCCTTCCGTGTGTGTTTCGTGCAGAGCAATAGGATTAAAGCTTTTAATCTGTCTGTGCTGTATATTCGGTCTGTTTAGCACTCTGAATGATACACAAAGTACTACAGGGAAGGGCAGGGATGAACGTGAGCCTTAAACGTGCTGTTAGCTGTAGCCGTAAGCTGCTGTTTCACCAAGTGGTTCCCTGTGTCGTCTACGTGTCTGTTAAATGTGATGGAAGGTAAATTAGACATCCTGTAATTCCCACAGGTGAAAGCGTGTGCCTTCCTCTTTCTGGTGCGTTGAAAAAAGTGTCTTTGGATTTTTTTGCAGTGGGTTAGACATGCCCCAGAGTTGGAAATACGCAGGATTTTGGTGAGTTGGTGGGCGTTGAAGAGTCGTTTGTTTGCTGGAGTCACTTATTTTACTTGGAGTAAAAAAAAACCCTAGGGTAATTTCAGAAAAAAAATACTTTTAAGGCTTTCCTGCAAGTGGCTGGATGTTATTAGAAAGCTGATGTGTAGGATGCGCGTAGTGGCTTGGGGGAGGCGCAGATACCAATTAAATAGCAGCAGAGCCGCCTTCTTGCTTGTACGATGATTGAAACAGTCCCTGGAGAGCCAGGGGAAAGGAACCCAGCGCAGCCAAAATCCTGGAACGGCCTCGCTGCAGATGGATGCTGCCGTACGTGTTTGGAGTTGGATGTCCATGCTGGCTTCTCGGGGACTCCCTCAGCGGTCACCCCGATGCTGCTGTGCTTGGTACGTACGCGTGGAGGTGGTTTGTTTCCTGTGCTGTGTCTGTCAGACACATTCCCACAGTCACCCCTTCCAAACACATGGATTCCCCTCTCTTGGGAAGCTTCAGCTCCACATCCCGCTGTTGGAAACTGGGCAGTGTGACAGCTTCGCTCTAGAGGAAGTTATGTTTTTCTCATGTGCCAAACCTACTACTTTTGGCCAAAATTTTGAAAGCAAAGAAATCCAGATGCATGTGGGAGATCAAAAGTCAAAACTCACCCCCAATTTTTCTTTGTTATTGTAACATTACAGAGCTGCGCTGGGGTTTCTCCTTTCAGCCATGGTCTTTCCTACCAGAGAACTAGTTAAGATGGGATTTATGTAAATATCCATGAATTTTCCTGTTTGATGTGACGATTGAATTTTAGTCTCATACTCTCACATAACTGTCCCTCTTCAAAACATGAGTGCCAAGAAATTTTGGGTGGTTGTTTCCAGTAGAAGTTGCAGATGTGTACTTAAGATCTGCTGATGCTGTCAAGTACTTCTTCACTAAGATCCTGATCTAAACTTGATCGAAAATCTGTTGAAACAAAGTCCACTGGGAAGTGTGAGCCGATACTGCAGCTCCTAGATGAGGTGAAAGCATACCCTGCCGCATAACGCCCTTCGTTGTCTGCAAACGGACCTGTGTGTGAGAATTAAAGGGAGTTTTGTGGATACAGCTGTTGAAAACGCTTGTTACTCCCATAAAACTTACTTGTTACACAAATGCAGCTGCAAAATAAACAAATTCTTCCTGTGAATGTGTCCATAAATTTGGAAGTTGCTCTTGGGTGAGGACATTGCCTGTTCAAGGAGATCTTTATGCTGCAACATCATGCTTTCGTTTCAAGATTTGTTAGGTGTTTGTGCAAAGAAACGCGTGCAGTGGGAAACCGTATTCCTTTTTGTGCACCAGAAAGGAATTTTCTGGCAATAGCTGCCTGCAATTAGAGTGGGGGAAAGCACCTCCTTCTTTGTGATGTGTGCACTGCATGTCTTCACATGGAAACACGATTGGCGTTCCTTGATAGATTGACTGCCTGACTCAGCTCTGGTGTAAGCCCACATTTCTGAAAGGAAAGAAGGTATGTTCTGACAGCGTGGAAAAATAGAGATAGTGCTTGTGGAATCTCTGAAAATAGCTTTGTTAGCCCTGCCGTTCAGTTCCACTTTGCATGGGCTGAGACGTTAATCCTATGACTGCAAGACCGAGACTTCCACGATCGCAAGGAGTGAGTCATCCCCACGCTAACGACGTCGTCTCTGCGGAGACGGTGGCGTGCTTCCCTTGGCACGGGCGGAGCCTGGACCAACCTTGCTTGGTTGCTTTAGGAATGATCCTTACCAGCCTTCTAGGTTCTGCAGCCTTAAGTGGCTGCACGTTTAATGCGCGTGCCCCTTAACTCTGACTTTAACCTCTGCACTGTGTCTCAAGTATCCAGATTTCCTGGAATGGTGCTTCCAAATCCCAGCAGGATCCATTTGTCTGCTTTGGCGGTTTTGTTCTTTTCATGTTTGAGAACTGGATGCTTTGCGCAGATGTTTATGATCTCATTGTTCTTTCCTCACAGGTGTAGCTTTCCAGCTCCTGTGTGCTAATTGCCAAGAAAATTTCTGCTTTGCAGCCCAGAGCTAACGACACTTCAGTGACGATTTTTGACATACCATGCTTTTTGGAAGAGAGTTACTAGAAGCAGCATGTAAATCTGCGCTGATGCTGTAGCAGCTGGGCAGAGCCGTGCTCTTCAGTGTGTTAATTCTTGTATGTGTGGTCATTGGTCTCCCATTTCCTCTAGTTTTAGATTTTTAAGCACACCAGTGAGAACCAGGTGAGTCCCAGCAGGAGGAAGTGCGGGCAGTGATACCTCGTGGCTGATTTAGGATGGCGTACTCGGCATCGCACCTTTAGAGTTGTCTGTAGGCAGCGTCTGTGGTCGGAGGGCTGACAGCCCTGTAAACCCAGATCTGCTCTTTAATTTACCTGTAATCATTCCTTTTCAGATTCATTTTGCCATCAGGATTTATCAGTGTAACTTACTGCTTGCAAGGTGAAGGATTTTTCCACGCTTCTCCCGGCAGCTTTGGGAATGCTCTGCTCTAACTTCCCTGCTGCTTTCCATGTGAGAAGCTGGCTGAGAGCCCCGGCTCTCAGGTCTGGCAGGCTGGATGGTCTATGGATGCATCCTTGCTGACAGGTCGTCTTGCATGTGTTTTTCCCAACTCTGGAGAGAGGCACTTGAGGAGCACGTGCGGTATTAGCTCAGATCACTCGGCTTCTTCCCTTTCATTTAAGCGTATGAAGCTGCATTTTAACTTTGTCAGTCAATGAGAAAATTTTGTGCTGAATTATTACAAAAAAGTAAAAATCAAACCCAACAACCAAATTCAAACAACAAATCCGATAAAAACAGTCTGTGCCTCTCCCCTTGCAGCCCCTTGGTCCTTAGCAGAGCTCTTCTACGCGAGGTAGACGGTAATTCTGTGTTTGATTGTAAAATGCCTGGCAACATCATCGTGTTTGGAGTGCTAAATGTGAATGACCATTGGGTTTTTAACCCAAGTGAAAGACGCACGCAGTAATGTTAGTGGGAAAATCTTACATACAGCAAATGCCTCCTGTGTAGGGCTGGAATGTGAATTCTGTATGCGTTTAAAAGACCTGGATCCCCTGCAAAGCATTATGTAATTATCCTCTATGTTAAATGGCCACCTGTTATTTCTATAGTACGTCTGAATTTGTGTAACCGATAAGATACTGCAGCTGTAAAATGACAGAGCCAAGCTCTTAAATATTTTGTTTTTAGAGCTGACTGCTGCAGTTAGTGGAAGATACTAACAGAGGCAGAAAGCACGTTTTTGTCAGGTATTCTACGATGAGCTGAACGCAGCAGTCCGAATTAAGCTCCCGTTGAGCTAGGTGCTCTACAAACTTTCCAGGCCTGAGCAGAACAGACCAGGCAGATGCACAGATTGTGTGTTCCTCGATTTGTTGGCGGGGGGACAGTTGGGTTTGGAAGCAATCTGCTGAACGGAGAGGAAAGGGGGATGTGAAAGGCACAAGAGGAGGATGATGGTGTGGACAAGAGTAATGGGAAGAAGGCAGCCAAGGAGTTTTGGGTGGGAGCAATCATCCCAGCTGGCTGCTGTCTTTATAGCAAAGAAGAATCTGGACAAAAGTTGAGAAGTGTAGAAGCCTAAGATCACTGCTTTGGCTTTTTTGCTGCCTCTCCGATAGCTGGAATCTAACTGGGTTGCTCTCCGTGGACTTTCCTGAAGCCTGCCAAGAGGGGCTGAGGCAGTATTCCTTGGGATCTGGCCACATTTTCCCCTGCCCCAGGACTACTCTGCTTTAATCTTCTTCAGCCTTGCATCAGCAGTTTATTTTTGAAAAGGCTATTGTCTTATCTCGTGGTGGAGGCACGCTAGGAAAGGGGTTGCAGCTCCGTTGGGAGCCCTGCCGTGCCGTACCCCTTCCCACCGGTGAGATGGGCGTAGCGCTGCCTTCCTCGCTCTTCAGAAAACTTTAAGTGTGCTTTCTAAACCTGAAGTCTTGCACAAAGCCTTTGGGTTGTTTGTGTTACCAGTCCCTGAGCAGGAAATACCAAGAGAGAGTTGTGTTTGCGCATTGCAGGAATCCAGCAGTTGCATGGATATTAATAGCGGAGATGTGCGTTGACTTGTGGTGTCCTCCGGGCCATGGACGGGGAGTTCATCTGCCTCCAGCCTGAGCTGCCCTGGTGACACTTGGTCTCTGAGGCATTGAACTAAGCCTACAGACATCTGGGACCCGTTCTCAGCTACTTTAAACTTCCCTTGTGACCTTGGGCCAAGCCACTCGTGTACGCTGGTTTCTTGTCTCTAAAGCAGCGATAGCAGTAGCATTGCGCCTCTTGTCTTTAGTAGTGAGTGCATAAATACTCGGGGGTAGCAATGGCCTCTGTCTGATCTGCGCAAGTGAGAGTACGGGTCCCTGAAGTCTCTGGGTGCTTCTGGTGAGACCCCAGCTGCAGCACTGCGTCCAGTTCTGGAGCCCCCAAGGGCTTAAGAAGGACGTGGAGCTGCTGGAGAGGGTCCAGAGGAGGCCACGCAGATGCTGAGAGGGCTGGAGCAGCTCTGCTGTGAGGCCAGGCTGAGAGAGCTGGGGCTGCTCAGCCTGGAGCAGAGGAGGCTCCGGGGAGAGCTGAGAGCGGCTCCCAGTGCCCAAAGGGGGCTGCAGGAAAGGTGGGAGAGACTTTTCAGCAGGGCCTGGTGTGACAGGGCGAGGGGGTGATGGTTTTAAACTAGAAGGAAGCAGATTCAGACTGGATATAAGGAAAAAAAAATTATGCTGAGGGTGGTGGAGCACTGTCCCAGGTTGCCCAGAGAGGCGGTGGATGCCCCATCCCTGGAAACATCCCAGGCCAGGTTGGCCGGGGCTCTGAGCAACCTGATCTGGTTGGAGATGTCCCTGCTCCTGGCAGGGGGGTTGGGCTGGGTGGGCTTTGAAGGTCCCTTCCCACCCAAACCCTTCTGTGATTCTGTAGTCCAGATAAGTGCGACTGTAAATCAGCTCTGCCGCTCATCGTTTGCCCTGAGAGCCCTGGGCTGTTCTTTAGGTGGCTCAGCCTCTGCTCTAGCCCGCTGCCCCAGACCGTTTGATGAGTGAAGTTACTACAGGCAGGAAGAAATAAATGGAAAAGCAAGAGGACAAATCTGGTCTTGTTGAAAGGAACTGTTGGGTTCTATCGTGACCTAAAGCAATGAGCTTTATTCAGCAATTTTTACAAACAGGAAGCTTTATTTAAAAGGCTACAGCACTTGCTGAATCATGGAGCAAGAGAGAACTGAGCGCAAGAATTAATTTAAACAGCAGATTTTGCAATTTTCAGAGCTTTTCTTATATCCTTCACGTTCAGTCTTAATTACCTTGAACAGATACATCAGAAACATCGTTACAATGTGCAGCAAAAAGGGAGGTGAAATCTCGGTAATGGTTTGAGAAGTTTGCTTTCGTGACAGACTGCTGATATAAAAGCAGCCCCCCTCTTGGATGTGCAGGGGTTTTGGGGGACTGAGGAGGAAACGAAAGCAAACAGCGGTGGCAGTCGAATTGGCTCCAGGCGTTCCCCGAGCTTTATTGGAAACTTGTATTTACAGCATTCTCCTTCCTGCGCGGGGATCTGCGTTTGTGTTTAATCAGAAACAGCCCCAGATCACCCTGTACATGGATCGGACTTGGCGTTGCGCTCTGCTCCTCTCAGCACCGTGTCTCCACGTTACGGATGGGAAAACTGAGGTCTGGAAGTGGAGCTCTTCCCAAGGCTACGTAGCACGGCGGGGAGCAAAGCCCTCCTGGCTTCCAGAGCCACCGTCTACACCCAGCTTGCCGGGCTCGGAGAGCATCGCCGTGCTTTGGCGTTAGGATTTCCTGCGTTTTGTTCTGTCTTGTCTGTTTTTGCCGAAGGCAACGTTTCTACTGCCCTGTTTTGAATTACTTCCCCTCCGCCTTGTAAAATCAGGGCGGCAGGCCTGTAAGTAGGCATTGTTGGGATGAAGTGATTCAGGCTTTACTGTGCGTGATCTCACAGCGCCATAGGTAAGTGTTCATCCCTTTCTCGTTCCGTTTCTCATCTGCAAGCCGTTGGAGGTGATATGTTCCAGGTGGAGATGCAGACCTTGAGCCTTGGTGCAGCGGGAGGTGGGGGACTTGAAGAGGAAACCCCTCTGAAAGGGACTGAGCCACCTGGCTGCCGCGGGCTCCTCGTTTCCCAGCGGTGATTTTTTGTGTCTCTGTAAAACCCGCTTACCTGATTCCTCATGTGTGGTGTTTATTGGTCTCTGTGTTGTGAAACGTGCTCGCGCTGGGCTCCTCGCTGAGGAGTGAGACACTGCTCTGGATTTATTTGTCTGATAAGAGTTCCCAAAGTGGGGCTGGCTGAACGGGATTTCATGGGCTGCTCTCCGTGAGCCTGACATCTCAAAGTCTTGCTGAGCTGTTCCTGTGGGCTTAAACCTCTTTAAATTTCTCTTTGGTCTGAAAAGACCTGACAGTCTCTTCCCTTGAAAAGATGTGAGTACCTGCCTCCTCCCCAAAGTGGTCTGAGGGGGTTTTCCCCTAATATTTTAGGTGAGAGCCTGGGCTTCATTTCCAGTAGTCCTGCCACAGTCCCCGCAGACTTTGCCTGAGGTGTCGTTCAGATCAGATGCACCAGGTGCTGCAAATGGAGCTCTGGAGGAACTGCAGCGTCTGTCAGAAGGAACGTTCTCACGCTGGTGTTTTTCCAGCTCCTAGTTTCTGCAGACCGTAGCAGAGTTGTTTTCCTGTGTTTAGATCCAACATGAGAAGTTCGTGATCTTATCTTAGCCTGTCGCTTTAATGCTTTGCATTGCATAAAAAAAAAAAAACGGGATGAAAGATTTGGTTTCTGGTAACTCGGAGCTGAACGGCCTTCCAAGCAGAGCTGGAGAGGAAGAGGAGGGAAGAGACTGATCCACTTCTCTGCAGTCCTCACATCTAGATATAAATAGTTCTCTTCTTGGATCCTTTCACCCTGAACTTCTGCGTGATTTGACCTTTATTTGATAAAAGCTTTCTTTATTTACAAGAATAAAAGGGCAAGAGGGAGGAAAGGACACAGCAGTTTTTTTTTTTTTAAATATCTTAAAATCCTGGCAGTTGATTTCCGCAATACCCAGCGCTCGCTGTTGAACAAGCTCTGTCCTGGACTCCAGCTTTTCTCCTCGTCCGAGACCTTTGAGTGAACTTTGCGTTTTACTCTTAAAGCAGAAGCCAGAATTTCTAAGGAAATTTAGGGAAGTGCCTTTTCTGACAGGGAGCCCATCCTCTGATGGGGACGGATATCCGGGGCTCCCCTCCCGGTCTTGCTGTCAACTGGGTGGGACACTCTGAGCAAGCGATGTGGTTTTCCTTGCTTTTCCTTACTTCATAACTTCAGCTGAAAGAAATATTTGTATTAAATGCTGCTGGTTTTTCATGTGTACACCCTGAAGCGTTTTGAGCTCAGCATTGAAACACGGCTCTGTTTAATGTGTAAAACCGCTGGACGCTCTGGCTTTGGTCAGGTGAGCAGCCTGTGCAAGGGGATGTGCAGTGTTTATAACTCCTCCAGACTCCACGCAAGTCTTTCTGGCACTGGTTTTAACCATTAATTGCCACTTTAAATCCAGCAATAAATTATTTGGGCAACCGCATTGCGTGAGCCCGCTGCCAAAAATAAACCAGAGCCTGAGAATTACTCAGGTTCCCTTCGTGCTTCGGGACTGTTGCAGCTGGATGGGGTAGGACATCTCCTGGACTCAGTCTGGTCATTTTTGGTGTCTTGCATCTCTTCTGGACATGGTTTAAGCCACCGTCCTGTGAACAGTGTTAGTAGCACCTGAAACGCGTCACGTGCACGTGTAGGTTTGCCGTTTCCTTCTGAGGCGCGGGATGGTGTGTGGGAATGCCTCTGGATAAGCCTTCTGATCCTTCGCAAATTGGATTTTGTGGCTTACTTCCCTGTCCTCTTGGATAAAGTTTCCCCTTAACTGCCTCTCCTCTACTGGGCTCGTGTCTGTCTTGGGACCGCAAAGCCTTTTATGATAATGCTCTGCCAGATCAGGAGTCACTCGGAGGCGAGAGACTTTCCATTTCAGAACGCGCTCGTGCGTCCCACCTGAAACGTGCTTGAGCCTGAGCGTGCTTCTTGGTTTACTTCTGAAGTTCCACTTGGTCTGCGTGAGACTCCTGTTGGTTTGGTGGCATTCCTGCTGCTTTTATGTGCTGTGGTACAGAGTTTTTTTCTGGCTGGGAGCCCTCCAGTAATGACTGTTATTTTAGAAAACCTAGTTACTGCTCGAGCTGCTGAGAGTTACTGCTCTGATCGTGCAATGAGTTGTCACGATTACATGCTGGGGAGGAAATGAAATTATCAGGAAAGGCCTACTTCATAAAGAGCAGCAGTTGGTTTTATTTTAAACCAGTTAAATTGGGGATTAGAGGGTGCTGTTAACTCCTACCCCTAGTTAAACAAAACAGTGCAGGAAAATGCACTGTATTAGCAAGAGTGTGATTGTCTGGGCTTATAATAAATCCTGTATAATTCTTGCAAGCACTGAGTTTAAAATAGGCCAGGATACAAGGGACGATGGATTGTAACGGAGAGGACTGCCTTCGGGAAAGGTGAACAGCTTCAAATTGCTTGTAAGGAGGTGTTGGTTTGTGTTCACGTGCCATTGCTGGTGGCACTGGTGAGGGTTGGCGGTGGAAACCGAGCTCCTTTAACAGCAAGCTGAGGAGCAGTGCCATCTTCTTACACACGTGTTTTAAATAGGACACCTTGCAGGGGTTAGAGAAGATTAATCCTGTACAGGGTTAATCCTTAAATCCTTGGCGTTCGACTTCTGAACAAGGGAGGGAAGTTAACAATGTCCTCAGACGCGCTCGGAGACCACCTGCTTGTTCAGATCGAGTGCCAACAGCTGTCGGATGGGAGTGATTTTTGGACGGCATGAAGTCAATGTGGGATCACCCTGGTGACCAAGAGCAGGCTCCGTATCCCCGTCTTTGACTTACACCCCCAGTGACTCTTGCAGTGGAGGGAAGAGGGTTTCCCAGACCCGTTAAAACGCGAGGGCTGTGAATTAGCGGTGGGTTGATGCTGTACTGTCTCTTGTGGTTCGCTTTAGTAGACGTGTTCCTCTGAAGATGCTTTTTGGCAAGCATGTGTACGGCTGGAAGATGTCTAGTAACAGGAGAACGTGGGAGCTCTGATTTCAAACCAGGATGGTCTGATAAAGCCTCGCCTAGTGAATCCCAGTACCGGCTGTGCGCTTTGTGACACTAACCTCTGCGCTCTGTTCTCTGCGTCACCGCTCTTAACCACAGCTGTGCAGCCACTGGTTTGCTTCCAGATAACCACGTTGGTGTGAGAACTCTGCTGAAACCTGTCCTTGCCAGCCGTCCGTCCGTTCGGTGTGTGCCTAAGTGTTCCCTGTACGTTTTCTGTCTTGCAGCATCTGGAGAGGGCCCAATGTGAACTGCGTTGACAGTACTGGATACACCCCACTGCACCATGCTGCTTTGAATGGCCATAAGTGAGTCATCTTAAACGCCTTTGGATACTGTGTGCTTTGCAAGCTACGGTTTGTGCAGTTCATTCACCAGTCTAAAGCTGTTTCCACTAAAAATGTGGTGGTGGTGCAGCACTACACCATCTTCAGGACAAGAAGTGAAGAACATCAGGGCAGTGAGGCTGTAGAGGCATTGGCTGCTCCACATACCTCTCTGAAAGTTTGGTGAAACACTGATGTTTTCAACCACCCTTTTATTTATAAGCAATTTGGATAAGAGCTGACAGCCCATTAAAGGTGACTTTTCCAGTAACAGTCCTCTGCAGTCTGTCTGGTGTCCAATGTCTTGCTGTGCCTGCACCACTGAAAATTTGCTTTTGTCCATTTTGCATTTTTAAGTAACTCCAGTCTTCAAGGTGGTAAATCTTGTATTGTTCATTGCTACTTAAGATATTGAGAAATCGAAGGGAGTTAAAATCTTTATTTGTCTTCATTGTGCTGGTGCAATTCACTTTTCACCAGCGGCCTGCGGGTGACTTCAGTCCCTGTTCAGCTCTGTTAGTGTGAAGGTAACATAGACCTTTCCTGAGCTCATTTCAGCAGTCTTTCTTTTTTTTTTTCTTTTTAATAGGAGAGCTTTAAAATCCCATTTCAAGAGGATCTCTGAAATATTCATGTTCAGATGAACTTTCTGTAAAATACTTATTGCAGAATGTGATCTGAGAAACAAGGACTGCATGTGTTATGGACTCAAGTTTCCTTCTCTTGCAGGGATGTTGTGGAAGTCCTGCTGAGGAACGACGCGCTAACCAACGTAGCGGACTGTAAAGGCTGTTACCCTCTTCACCTGGCAGCTTGGAAAGGAGATGCGGACATAGTGAAGCTCCTCATCCATCAGGGACCTTCACATACTAAAGTGAATGAGCAGGTCTGCCTATTTTTCTCTTAATTTATCATTGAATCGCTTCCCTTGGGTGGAGATAGACTACTTCAGCTGACTCCTGACCCTTCCCAAACAAGTAGCAGTTGTTAGGAAGTCCTGCTTGCTAATGGGATAAGAAGGGCACTGCCTAAAGCAAATACCTCCAGTTCTGAGTCAGTGGCTGAATCAGCAAGGCACATATGTTTACATAGAGAGAGATAAATATAAAAACCACTCAACGCCTAGGAAGTGATCTCCTGCTTTCGTACTGGGCTTCTAAAACTAACCCATAGCGTTTCCTTTCAGTTGCTGGATAGCTGAGAAGGTTTCTAGTTCTGTCAAAGGACACATTGGCTCCCTCCTTTGGGAACTAATCAAAGCAGCTTTGTTTAGTCTTTGGCCATGCTCTCTTAGCTCTTCTCCTGGCTTGCCTCTAGCACTTGCTCCAGTTCACTAATTTGTAAGCTGTAGGATAATTCTAACCTTAGATAAATCCCTAGCTTAATACTAAAGAATTATTTTCTCAATGAGGAGAAATTTGTCAAGCTGCTAGTTTTTGTCTAAGAGGCAGAGGGATCGATTTGTATGAAACTTCCCCATGGAAGTCAACAGGTACCTTAAAATTCCAGGGAACTTCTGAAACACTACTGCTGGAAGTCCCAAATATTTATTTTGTTTAAGAGTTTTGGATAAGGGAACTGGTTACCTGAGCGAGGCCAGCTGAGTGGTGTTACTGGACCGCGTGTGGCTGAGTGAGCTGAGCAGACGTGCAGTAACAAATCCAAATGAGATGGTTAAAGTTACAATAGCTCTTGGTTCTCCTGTCCCTAAGGCAGGAATATCCAGTGTCCCTGGGAATCCACTCCTAAACCACTCAGGTGTTCATCCAGGAGGAGAGGAGTAAACCAAAAGAAGTTTGTCTGCCTTAGTACAAGGCTAAAAGTGTGTATTCATTCAGCAGTTAATTCACAAGTAGGTCAGATATTTCTGACTGGAGTTTAGCAAAATCTGTCAAAGTCAAGATGAGCAGCTGGGAACTGTGAGTTTCCGCTGTGTAATTTTGACCTGCTGTCTATACTTTTCAGAAGCTGAAGAGCACACTCCCTTTGGAGTGAGGTTTAGGAGTCCTAATCCTGCCTCCAGCCATACTCGTGGGGACCAAAATGCCACGCTTAAGTTTTTTTGTTCCTCAGCATGAGGTGGCTAACGATGCATCAAGCTGCTCCAGGGCTGAGCGGTTGCTTCTGAAGCAACAAGAAATAAAAAAATACGGTGGTAATGCTATTCACTACCACTTCTCTGTTGAGCAGAAATAACTGAGTGTGTGTTTTAATGTCTGCGTGGATAGTTTGGGGCTGTGCTCAATAATGCCTTTCAGGCACAGCTGCAGGCATTCAGTCTGTTTGATAGATTTGAGAAGTGTAGTTAGCTGTTTACAACCCATCTGATAAGAACGACTGAGGGCCCTGAGTGTAAACTGTCCTGCTCTGAGTAGAGAGGTACAGGAGAAACCTTTGCAAAGGATTAAAAGCTTCATGTAATCCTTCCAGGTAATGTTTCATTAACGTCTGTTTGGTAGGAACCTTTTTAACTGAGGGAAGTCAGCCCAATAGCCCATGCTGCTTGTGTTGGAGTCCTGTAAATGAAATGCACAGTGGTTCAGGTTACAGGAACCGGCAGCTGGAATGGCTTCTGCTGTTAATAGCTCTGACTGGAACAAGATGCTGTGTTCTCTCGTTTCCTCCCCTTGGGAGTCACCCATTGCTTTGTTGCTATATCTCACCCATTTCATTATCACATTTTTTTTTCTTTTTTTTTTTCCTCTTCCTTTTTGTAGAATGCTCTTGAGATCAAAGAACTCAAAAAGTACGGCCCCTTTGACCCATATATCAATGCCAAGGTGTGTACTTTGCTGTCAGCATTTCACTGCATCATTACTCCAAGCTGCACTCGCGTGCTTCCAGGTGCAATGTCATCCAGTTGCAGTAATACCTCTTCGGTTTGCAGCTGCTTGGGGAGAAGTAAAATGCGACCGTTTATTTACTGTGGGTTTCTTTTTTCAAAGCAGTTATAGAAACGTAATTTAAGGGAAGCTTTTCCTTACTTTCCTGGGGGCTCCTTCATTGCTTAGCCTTGTAGGACTCGCGGTGATGGTCAGTTTGCTTGGTTTGGCTGGATGACTTCCAAAAGGTAACGTTATTTCAATTAAAATGCTTTAGGTTTTGTTTCATGTGCTAATGTGGCTGGTAAATGCAGAGAGGAGGAAATTTTTCCTGCTTAAACATGGATGCATTTCCTCTGTGGGCTGTTTGGAGTGAATTTTCATGCCTTTTCTCCTACAAAATGCATAATGCTGTGTTTGTTTGTATGGGCAGTTAGTTCTTTCGGTGGTGGTGGGGAGAAGGGAAGGCAGTAATGCTCATGCCTCCCTTCCCAAGTCCTTCCTGTCCTGCTTATCGCATCAATCTCTCTTTTTTGATGTTAACTCTGTTGTGTCGTCTGACCCTTCAGCCCTAGTCTTCTGTTCCTGTTTTCTTGCCTACTTTGCTCCTCCCTTGCTTTCAGTTGTTCTTGAGCTACAAAAAGCCATGACATCAGCACTTATGATGCACTGAGGCTGAGCAATTGAGGAAGCAGATAAGAAAGTTCCTGGTGATGTTTTCTCAGACACCATCTTTCATTTTTATTTATAGTGAAGCTGCAGGCCAATGATGGCATAATAGTCTGCTGATTTATCATGAGATGCTTCTGCTGTAAGTCACCGTGCCACGGTTGCTTCCAGACGATTTGGGTCCAGCCATCCATGGCAGATTTCTGTCTCTCAAAGTTTAGTTAAAACTTTCCCTCTGCTTAATTTGCAGTGCCTTAAAAACACACATTCAAAGTTCCCGAGATCGTCAACCACTGGGAGCTATGTTTGTTTTTGCAGACTTCTATTTCAGGAAATACACGCGTGCATACCTCTTGGAGCACAAATATATTTACATGAACCTCATCCGTATCTGATTTTTACAAAAATCCAGATGGGAATTTACAGCAATGAATGTCTTCTGTGGAAACATCGTAGTCGAGCAGTGAGGTTGCCTGAAAGGAGCTTTCTAAAGCGTTGTCAACAACAGGGAAACCTTAAACACTCCAGCATTAAAATGTGGAATGAAGAAGGAATATAAAGATGAAACTGAGCTTACTCTCTTGTGGATTTTTGTTTAAGTATTCTATTTTGGATTTTATACTTCTGACAAGTGCATTATTTTAAACTCTCAGTTGGTTTTCAAGATGACTGTAGTGCTTTCAAGAACAAGACTGGTGTTTTTGAAAGCTCTGCCTTGGTTTTAAGGAGAGAGAGAGATGCTCTATACACAACCTGTTGGGTTCATCACAAGTTCTGACCAGCTTTCCACCCAGTTCTGCCCAAGTTTGAAGAGCACGTGGAATCATACCTGTCATGCAAACCTTGTTGTCTTCTCAGTAGCCTGGCTGCAGGTGGGAGAACCACAAAAAGTCCAGGTGCAAAGTAGAAAAGTCCTTACTTGGTTGGTGCTTCCAGCTTCTTGGCTGCCATGCTGGGTGGGATGTTGTGTAGAAGCGATTGAAGCGAGATGTTTCATCTTTCCAGGCATTTGAGGCTGTTTAGAAGAGGGGAAAGCATTTATATATGATTGGACTACACTGTAATGCCCTGTTGAGGAAAACTTAGGTGAGCAAGAGCTTCTTGCTCTCCAAAAAATTAAAGAAATACTTAACAGCCGCTTTTTATGCCCCTTCCTTTTCAACATGTTCAGTGGGAGGTCCCTACAATATGCCTGTTACAGGCCTGAAGGGCTTCTGGAAAGCAAATAGTAGAAGCAAAGTCAAGAGATGGAGCAGCAACTTCGCCCAGTAACTCCTGCTCCTTGGATTTGATCATTTAATTTGTGTGAAGGAACCAACCAGTTGAGCAAAGCCAAGGTAGAAAAAGCTGTCACATAGCTCAGGTTTGTGCCCTGCACAAACTACCTGTGTCTTTTTTAATTGGAAGCAAATGAGGCATGCAGATTGAGTTTAAAGTGCTATAAACCTGAATGGGCTGCTGAGAAACGTGGAAGCCTACCATCTGGAGTCTGCAAATGGAACTGGGCAGCAAACTCTTAATTTTTTTTTTTTTTCTCTGAAATGTGTTTGGCATTGTTGGGCACCTGTAGGAAGGAAGGAAGGAAGGAGACCTGTTCGTCCTTACTCTGCTCCTGGCAGTGCCGTGTGGGATACCAGTGGGAATCGTGTGCTGCAGGAGCGGAGGAGATGGTACAGCTGATGGGGCAGCTCCAGCCTCTTCTGGGCTGCTTTGTGCCCAAGGTCCTGATGTGCCTTGGGTGTCACCTCCTGGTGAAGTTTGGATTTTACTTAATGTTGGTTTTTTTTCCCCCTCTTTCACTTTGGCCTGCCTTTAACTGAGAGTGTGGAGTGCCTGCCAGCAGGACGTCCCTGTCCTGTGCTTCAGGATCAGATGTGTCACCGGAGCAGCAAAACAGCAGGTTTTTAGTAGGACAAGCCTTTTAGACACACACACATACCACAGAGGAACCTTAGAAATGGGCCCGAAGGGTCACGTAGCCTGTTTCCGCAGCCCTGAGGCAGGATCAGGTCTGCCTAAAGCATTCCTGCCCAGTGTTTGTCTGTCAGCTTCTCAAAACCCCCCGAGAGGGACAGCTCTGCAGCCTCCCTTGGCAGTCTATTCGACCACTCGAACCTTTCCAGGTTTGACAGTTAGAAAACTCTTAATATAAGTCTCCCTTACTTCAACTGAAGCACTCCTGCAGTGTGTAAGAACAGGAGCACAGAGATGTGCTTTCAGGAGCTGTTGATGCTCCGTTTTATGTGTGGTGAGGAGCATACGGGCTGTGGTGTGTGGTATCTCGTTAGCAGGGCTTGAAGAATTTGATGGAGCCCATATGAAAGCGGAGACATTTCTGCTTGTCTTCCCTTCTGTGGTCTGTAGGCAGGATCGTAGGAGCCCGGCTTCTCACTTGCATCTGTGAATGGAGGGGGGAGCGCTAGGATTCCTGCGGGAATGCAACCCCGGGCCCTGTTGAGTGCTCTAGTTTTCTAAGAAGTTTTGAAATTTGAACCCATACGCCTTCTGGTGCTGGAAAGGAATTTTCTTTTTCCGTCTCTGATAAATATGTATGTCTGAGCCCTCTGCTCGTTGTCCGGGCTCCGCTCTGGTTTGCGCTTGGAGAGGTGATGTGGGGAAGGGAGGCAAACTGGAATGGCTCCAGCATTTTTGACTGCTCAAAACTCTCCCAGAATGGAAGCAATAAAGACTTGGGCAATAGCGGGAGTTTCCAGTACGCAGTCTGTGATGGGGAAAGGCTTGCCGTGATGATTCAGGGGAGTTTACCACCTGGTGATCTGCTGCAGGAGGGAAGTCTGGGGATTTCATCCCAAGTGTCAGAGCCCTGCCCAGCTTCAGGAAAATCAGACTAAATTGCAGTGAAGATGAGGGAAGTCCTCAACAATTATGTTATTAAGGGATGAAACGTTCCTGTTCCTGAGACGGCAGGCAGACGTTTGGGATTGCTGTGTGCTTTAGAGCACCCGGGAGGGGTATGGTCCCCGTGCCAGGGCGGGATGCGAGAGGGATGGTCCTAGCAGTGGAAATCCTCTCTGGCCAGGGCTGGTGCGGCCTGAGCAGTGCATCCCCGTGGCTCCAGAGGGGCTGGGGTTGTCTAACCTGGCAGCGAGGGGGCCCTGGTCTGGCCGTGCCACGGGCTCACCCAACCTGGGTTCCCTTCCCTGTCTGAGAATAATGGGATTTACCAACCCTTTAAATGCCTTGAGACCAGCAGCTTAAGCTGATTGATAGGAGTAATCTCTGTAGTCCTCTCTTCTCTCCCCTTCTCAGTCCATATGTGTATTTTATGTGCAGAATTCTTTATTCTACAGTAACGTCTGTCCTCTTGTATGTGCCTTCCTTCACCGTGGCTGCTCTGCCACTCCAAGTATCCAGCCTGTTGTTTGAACTTCTGTGCTACCAGTGATGCTGCGCTTCCCTTACCTTCCTCAGTAACTCACTCCTGCATGCGGCTGTGGCTGCTCCCTGCCTTCTGATCTTTGTTTTATATAAAATTCCAACCACAGAGCCTCTCCGGAGCTCCTTGCTTCCCGGATGCTTTAAACTTGAGTTTAAGCCAGATGGGAGTTTGCATGTACGGCTCCTGTGATCCCTAGGATGACTTAACACCTTGATAGGATTAGAGCACTTGCACAACAGAGCAGGTTGCAAAATATTAACTGCTCCTACAAGCCGGTATCCAAAAAAGCGTGTGTGCTCTTAAAGTAAAAACTTTAATCAAATTCAGTTTCTATAGTACTTCTAACTCTGTTAAGACAAGTACCTGCTCTTTTTTTTTTGTGGGAACTGTTCTTAATGTGACAAATTCTACCACAATTATCTCGGATAACAGTTTGTACTAGAGGTTTTTTTGGGTCAAATTGTTAGATAAGTATTTGTTTCTAAAGTCCTTAAACCAAAATACCTCTCTGTAACACACAGCAGTAAAACTAGAAACTCGAGCTGAATTTAATTTGAAAAAAGGCTCTTTTAAATCTGACTGTTCCTATTTTGCACCTGCAAGTGAAATGTGTTGGGTTTCTTGTTTCTTTCAATGCTTTGCATTGCTGGTTTTTAATGAGATGCTGCATGCATTAATTGGATCTGGCTTTCACCGTGGAGGTGTTCTCATGTAACCTGGACATCTCTTCCCTCAGCTGACCCGAGACCTTTGCCTTGTTAGCGGAGCGATCCAATCGCGCTGCTTTCTAATTCACGACCTGCATGTGACTTACTGCACCCTCTCCCTAAACGGCCAGCTTGCCAGCTTCAGGACTGCAAAGGTGGAATGGCTGTTACAATCAGGATAAGCAGGGTTTGAAACAATTGAAGTTTAAATCTAAAATGATGACGATTAAGCTACAGCAGATAGAGTTCGTGCTGCGGTTTGCCTGTCATATGTCGCAGCCTGTGATTTTTGTGGCACCCCAAAGTGCGGGATGCTGCCGACGTGTGACAGACTGCCTTCCCCCAGTGCTGGCAGAATTGATGGGAATCCAGATACAATTCGACAGTCCCTTGATTTTGACCTCAGTGCTTGGAAAGCGGGCTGTTCCATATAGAGCACCTATTTCCCGTAGAGCAGATTTCCCAGATGTGAGCGAGGCTCATTGTTCTGAATATTTTTGAAGCTTTTACTGGGTGAATTGGTTGTTGACTTCATGAGGTGACATCTGTGCCTGGTAAATGACTAGTGGGATAATGAAAACAGTGCTCCAGGCTCTGTTTCAAACTGGGCTCTCTGCTTCCCAACTGCTTTTTTGTCTTGTTTTTGCATTTAAACTTCAATGATGTGAGCGAGGCGTGGAGCAGCTCTGTTCTCCCCTCCTCTGACGCGCTGGCATTTGTGATCCCCCCCCCCAGAACAACGACAACGAGACGGCGCTGCACTGCGCTGCGCAGTACGGCCACACAGAGGTGGTGAAGGTCCTTCTGGAAGAGCTGACCGACCCCACCATGCGCAATAACAAGTTTGAGACTCCTCTGGACCTGGCCGCGCTCTACGGGAGGCTGGAAGTGGTGAAGATGCTCTTGAACGCTCACCCCAATCTTTTAAGCTGCAACACTAAGAAACACACTCCCCTGCACTTGGCAGCTAGGAACGGTCACAAAACTGTAGTCCATGTCCTCCTGGATGCCGGAATGGACAGCAACTATCAGGTATCTGGTGTGTCTGTGTGTGTCGGGCTGGTCTGATTGCTGGGGGACGGAGAACCCCCGTAGTCACGGCACAGATAGCTCCACCTTACCCTCCTCCCAGAGGGATGGTTTATGGAAGATAAGCCATAGCTTTCTTTTCCTCTGGGCTGTTTGTTCAGCTCTTGGTTACTGTGAGAAACTGCTCGGAGGGATTCTGGTGCTGCGCATGCTTCACGCCTGCTTGTTGGTTGAACAGAGAGCCTCAGGTACACAACGAGGGCTTTTTTTGCCCTTTTGCCTGAGCTGTTCTGCCCTGCAATACTGTGAGCTCTTGATAGCAGTGGAGGCAAACTGTTTCTCTTCCTCCAAGCCACTTGTGAATATGCTGTTTTCACAGCAATAGCTTCTATGTGGTGATCTTGTCTTTCCTTTGCAGGACGTGACCTCTCGCTGAGCTGTAGAAAGTCCTGTCTTGGTCTGTAATCTGGGCCCGCATGTCTCTCTGAAGAGACCGTTCCCTTTTTCCATTCCAAATTCTCAGCATTGTAATAACATTGATAGTCTGTCCTTAAATGTAGATGTTATTGCCCACACTTTATGTACGATGCCATACATTTATTGCTTTTGTAACCTTCTAAAACATGCCTCCATCGCCATTCCCCACTGTCTAGCTTCATGCTGTTTCTCCATTTAATTTGCAGACTGAGAAAGGCAGTGCTTTGCACGAGGCTGCTTTGTTTGGCAAGACAGATGTGGTACAAATATTGCTGGCTGCAGGTGAGAGAATGATCTCCTTTTGAAGCAGTAACATGGTGATCCCTTCACCCAGAACTTGAGGAAACCCCTTTATAGTCGCAGCATGTTTCTTCAACCATCTGTCAGATTTCCTCAGGTTATCTCTGGGTATTTCTGGAGCATTTTTTAGCTCCCCTGGTGAGGATCACAAATGTAAGCTCTGACTCTATGAAAGACATGAATTTGCACCTAGTTACAAAATATTCTTGCTTTTGCCTTCTCTGCACCGATTGCCGTAGGTATTGATGTGAACATAAAGGACAACAGAGGCCTGACAGCGCTGGATATTGTGAGGGAGCTTCCTTCTCAGAAAAGCCAACACATAGCAGCTCTTATCGAAGGTGAGCGATGTTGCTCTGTGCGTGGGCAGGAGGGAGAAGTTTGGGGTGCTAATTGTGCCTGCGCAAGTACAAGATTTTGTTCTCTAGTCCTGGAAAACGCTGAAAGCAAAGCAGCTTCAGGCCAGGTCAGGTTCCCCGATGAAAATCTGAGGGATGTTGGAAGGAATGGCGCTTAAACGCTCGTCTGGGTGAGCTGTTTCCAGACTGAGTGTGTGCAGGGGGACTTCCGGGAGGGGGATTTAGGAGGATCAGCTCCTTTTGCTGAGGAGCGTGGCTTGACATTTAAGGTTTAAATGGGCTTAATTGAGCCTTGTTTAACTCACTTTAGAAGTTAATTAAAATTAAGGATAGCCTAAATCTGGTTGCAGAATGCAAAGTAATAGCTTTTGAAATGGTTTTGGATTAACTATCCTTTATGTGTCTGTGTAGGCAAATAGTCATCCGCGGATCTTACATCCTACGCTTCACCTCATTACGAAGCTTGGGCATGGATTTTGCAGATGAGACTTGCAGAAAAGGCCTTGATTAGTTGTGGTTTATAAAGGAGCTTGGCCCATTGTGTCTGGCCAAGTTAGGGAATGAAATGTGGCATCTTAGCTAAATTCAGACCTTGTAATTAGGCTGTCTCAATTTCCTCTCAGCTGTGGGGAGAAAGATCAGAGGCGTATGCAACCGGTGTGCATTATTCATGCTTAGCACTTGCGAGCTTTACAGGTTCAAAGCACTTTGCAGACTTTTAATTAAGCTTTGCCTGTGAGGCTGGTAGGTATTATCTCTGTTCTGAAATTGAAGACAAAGATGGGCTTTAAAACTGACGTTCTTGCAGGTAAATGCTGGTAGTTTGCCCCTGTGAGCGAGCTGGCTGCATGAGGTGTTGCTGTCTGACTTTATTCATGTCAGCTTAGTGCTTCTGGCTTTGCCTGTGGTTAGGGGACCACAGCTAGAGTTGGTTTCTTTGTCTTACGACTCCAGACCACCAGACTACGTCTCTGTTTTGTGATGTAGTTTGTGTCTACAACATAAAGAAATCTGCTCCATGACGCTGTGTCTGTACGGGAGCTTTGCAGCTTTCCGATTAAAGACTCTGTAAAAGTTCAAAGGACCATCCTTAACCTTGTGCATGTGATGAAAGAGGCTGCCTGCTTCTATTTTGAGATCTGAGCTGCGAGCTTTAATAATGTACTTTGGTTTTTGGAGACTTAATAAGCTGACAGTTGCCCTTCCATCCATACGGGAGGAAGTACCGTATGCTGAAGCAGACACAAAAGTAGATTGACATCAACTGACCCTGTTGCCCCATCTCATTGCAGATTACACAGTTGGGAAGAAAAGTGCCAAAGCTGCAGAGAAGACCGTTCCAGCACCGCTTGTTCCATCCGCTGATCCCGTGTGCCGGATATCTCAGGGTAGGCTCCCACGCAGCGTGGCAGTCGCTAGCACTCTTCTTCCTGCAAGTGCTGATTTCTGAGGGCAGAAGCCCCGAGTGATGTACTTGTGTCTCTCTTCCTCTCACAGGTGATGTGGAGAAAGCAGTGACAGAACTGATCATAGATTTTGATGTGAACCCGGAAGAGGAGAGCCCGTATGAAGCTTTATACAATGCAACGTCCTGCCACTCCCTGGACAGCCTTGCCAGTGGGAGATCTTCAGATCGGGAGTCTGTGAATAAGGAAGCGGAATTGTCTGGTCTTAAAGCAGCAGGAGTCAGGCCTGTATGTAGCTGTGTGTGCTTGTCTCTGCTTGCCTCACAGGGAGAGTTAACTTACCTCTGTCTTCATGATTTTGCAGTAGGCTGCCAATCCTTCAGCTTGAGGAAATCTTTAAACCCGTCCCTGACGTTGATTAGAGCAGGCAGGTACCTCTCCTCTTCCGCTGGCCTGTTCACATAACCCCCCACGAGCAGCCACTTCTACATGCCTGGTTTTCACCTGGTGTTGCGGCCGTCTGTTTTCTGGCAGTTGAGTACCGATGCCTGTGGATTCTGGTGTGTCAGGACATTGCACTTAGCTGAAGAGCTAGCTTCTTGTCGAGAAGAAAGCTTTGGAAACTTTTGTGTGGGGCATTTTTCTGTCTCTCTTGTTCTCTGCTTTGCCCGAGAGAAGGCTCTCAATAAATCATCTTTAAGATGATGTTAACGTTTTTTTTTGTGTGTTACTTGCAGAAATCTGTAGAGAGTTACTCAAGGCTTTACAAGGCAATGCAAAACTCCAGGAGCTGTCGCAAAGAACTCTTCTTCACCGTCTGTTTAGTTGCATCTGCCACCTCCTTAGCGATCAGCCGTAACGCTGCTCTGGGGCAGATGGAGCGCTGGCCTTGCAGCGTGCTGTGTCAGCTTCAGGGTTTGTTTGCTGGTTGGTTTTACAAAGCCCGCTCCGTGGACGTGTTCCTGGACAAAAGGCAAAGCAGCAATGAACAATTAAACTGCTGGTAGTACTGTAACCGTGCTTCCCCTCTCTCTGCAAAGAGGTGCATCCTTTTTCCTGTACGATTAGCAAATACAGGAGAAATGAGACAGAAGCTTTAGAAGACTGGCATTTCAGCCAGACAGCCAGGTCCCTTTCAGGTGTGCGATGAAAGGTGCGCTGTCCGTTTACTGGTTGAATCTTGGTGGCTTATATCCATCTGTGTGCTGTTTGAGGTGAAATAAGCTCAGCTCTATCACAGATAAGAAAAGATGAGAGGCTGAACTGCAGTTTAAAGGGAGAGGAAAGAGGGACGTGCTCCAGGAGCTTGCTGGAGTTTCTCCCAAAACTTACTGGAGTTTTTTTGGAGCAAGCGGATCACCTCTGCCATCTTTCCCTTTGCCGTTAGATGGAGCTGTTGGAGGGCAGGAGATGACCTAGCGATGGGTTTAGCTCTGCATCCAGGCAAGGCAGCAGAGCTCTCGGTGCCCGCAGACCATCTGGGGATATCTGAGGAATGCAGTGCAGCGTTGTCTCTTGGTCTCTAGGGTTTTTCGCTGTAAAAGGTGCTTCTGAAATCCCTTATTCCTGTTACTGTTTAAGACACAAGTGATAAGTTGTTCCTTTCATGAGTTCACTATTGACCTTCACTGCGTAGTGCAGTGCTGTTGAGCTTACCAGTCTGGATCTGAACGAACTGGCTTGAGTAATAAAACAGTAAACCTCTAAACAGCACCTTCCACCCGAGCAGTTTGATTCTCCTGAAAGCATCGTTGGTCCTCACGTGGGTCTGAGCTGGCCTTGTGCGGCGTTACTGCTGCGGAGAAGTGGGTGGTCTGTGTTGTCAACAGCAGTCCATCCTCAGGCCTGCAGTACAGTGAATCTGCAGAAAGGTCTTAAAAGTACCGTGCCCAAATATTGTCCTGCTGGAGAGGAGGAGGAGGAAATGCACAACCATTGCCAAGCCCTGTGCTGTTAGGGCTAAATTTCTCCTCCACCCAGGTTAATCTGAGGAAGTCCTTTCCATGCTACACTCACGCTAGTGTGAACGTAATATTGGCGGGAGCAGAAGGGGATGTGCTTTAACACAACGCAGTTGACAGTGATCCTCTAAACCGCAGAGAGAACGTCCACCCCCGCCTGCCAAGCCACCGCCTGATGAAGAGGAGGAGCAGCATGTGGAGAAGAAGATAAGCCATGGTGCTTCCTGTGAGGTACGTGAGACTTGATCGGGGGTGTTTTGTAGGAGTCTGGTTTAAAGATCAGTTTTAATAATTTGGGTGGACTGATATGATGTTACCTCCCTTGCAAGTTGGGTTGTGAATGTGAAGTTTTCTTTCACTCCAGCATTGCTGCTGCCGCTTGCCATGGGAACTTCCTTTGTGCGGTTCTTCCAGGGCACCTCTGTGTTGACCTTCAGCCTTACTTTCCTATTCTTGGCTGGGAATTCCCTTAGGAAGAGATTTTTCTGAATCACGTTGGGATGTGGACTGTTGCCCACTTGTAATGACCCCACCAAATGCATCTGGAGACTGAAACCCAGAGGGCAGTCGCTTCCTGCTTTGTTTTAGCTTCCAGCTGTGGAGGAGATGTGTGGGCTCATGGGTCCCACTGACATGAACAGGGATCAGGAGCTTGAATCCATCCAAGAATCTGGCCCAGCATATGCTAAAGCTGTCTTCTGCAGAAGTCAATGTGTGCGAGCTGCTTTTTGATGAAACTGAAGTGCTCCTATTCCGTGTTGTTCCTCCTGGGCTTCCTATTGCTCGTTTTTGTTCACCTGGCTGTGAACCTCAGATGTGAGGGCTCTCCGGGAGACCTGTGTGATGGGAGCGTGTGGAACCACAAATGTGTCTTGGCAGTTTCTGCTGACACTCAGGAAAAACCTCAAAGCAAAACCAAATTTGTGGATTTCCTTGCTTTTCCAAATGCAGTGGGTTGTATGGAAAACAACTGGAGTTTGTGCCGTCTCCAGCTGTCGGAACAGGCTCCAGTTCACCAGAAGCTTTGCTTTGAATGTGTTGATCTGCTGACGTTCCTACAAGGCATAAACGGGATCTGTTTTCTGAAGTTTATAAAATCTACACGAGACATGAGTAAACATTATTTGCTTTAAAAGAACGGACGTTTTACAGAGAGAATAAAGCTCCAAACAGTTCATAAAGGGTAAAAGTGAAATGTGAAATTGTGGAGTGATCTCTCTACTGCCGTTAAAATGGTTTTGCGGTGTGATAACCAGTCCTGTGGCTGGCTCTGGGCAGAGGAGAGCTGAGTAGCAGGTCACGGCATAATTGGGAAGCAGAACTTGTTCACGATGATAAACACGAGGGAGGAAAACGTGCGTTGACTGCTCCTGCTGGGTTATCTTGCCATATTTAATTATAAAACACCTGCTGTGTTGTCCTGCCGTTAACAGCTTTGGAAACATGATCCAGTAAAGGAAATCTTGCTGGCAAATAGACTTGTACACAAAGTGACTCGCTGGGGAGATCTTGATTTGCAACCAGTTTCGTTGATGTCACTTAGAGGCAGCGTGTGTCGCTGCTGGACATGACCTTCTGGATGTACCGATGAGGCAGTTCGGGGTCTGATTCTTTTTCTTTGCCACTTCTAGGGTGCTCTGCTTTCCTGACTCTTGCCTATTATTTATCATCTCAGTGCGTCTTCTCTCTGGGTTGGGCAGGCGTGGACAGGAATACGCTTCGGGAATGCTGTAAAAGCCTTGTGGCAGCATCCTGATCTGCTGTCCTCCAGACCCGCTCTTGCGTTAAAGCCAGGACAGTTAGTCATTGAATATTCTGGGGTTGGGCCAACCTCTAGTTTCCAAAGTAGTCTTTATTCCGGTGCCAAGATGGGGCTATCGGTCAAAACAGATGTGCATAAACAAGAAACTTTTAACTTTGTGGAACAACGTGAGTACACACCAGCAAAAGAGCTGATTGTTTGGAGGTGCCTTTCCCTATCTGCAGAAACCTTCTGGGTTTGTAGCTGAGTAAGAGTCTGCGTTGTCAAATTAAACTTAAATTTTGTTTGTTTACTACTCATCTCTGAAAGGGAAGTGCAGACAAAAGACAAGGCGCCAGCAGCTTGATCTGCAGTTCTGGGGCCGGGGGAGGAGAGAGAAATGAGATGAGCCACCGTTTAAAAAAATCTTTCAAAGTTGAGTGCTGTGGATTAAGTACGCTTCAGGGAGCATGCTCGTTATTAACGACCTCTTATTTTGGGGCTTTGCTAACAGTGAATATTTATACGCGCTAACGAACATGTATAAGTAAATGAAAGCGGAATTGGAAGCAAGTTTTACTCGATTTTGTTATTCCTGGTTGCAGAGCCTACAGAGCAAGCACGGTTCTCCAGCAAACAGTGGTCTTCATTTTGGGTCACTTTGAACCTGAAACTCTATTTAAAGCTTGGAACGACGAGAGATGGAGAAAACAAAGTGTGATCAGGCTTAGAAACACATACCCAAAAGTCTACAAAGCGAAAGCTGGGAGTTGTCCTGCTAGAGAGCGTTTGCTTTCAGATGCGTTCAGTGCCTTTGAAGGAGGACAGCAGAATAATCGTCATGGGCAGGAGTCAGGAGTATGCTAATGCCTGGCTTGGGGTCCAGGCTACAACTGTTATGCCAGGCTGCTGCTGCGCAGTATTTTTCCAAGATCTCTGGCGAGAGCCTGGTACCTGCTGTTACGGTCTGATGTTTTTGTGCCACCATCTGGTCGGAAGTGTTTTTCCTTAATTTGCTCATTATGAGCTCCTCCACGTGAAAAGGAGCAGGTCTGCCTGACAGCTCGGGCCTGAAGCAGGTAGAACAAATACTTTCTTTGCCGGACGTGACCCATTTCCTCCCATTCAGCAAGCCGATTTAAAAGCCAGCTGGGCTTATGCGGACACAGTACACGGATGTAGGGTTCCTGTCTGTGCTGCTGACTCCTGGGGGTCTTTCCAAGACTCCCTGAGCTTCCAGGGGTCCTGGCTAGATTGCAGCGGGTAGGTACCCATCTGCCCTTGGAGCAAGTCTGCTGCTTTTGCTTTGGGGAAGAAACTGGAGGTGGTGCCGAGTCTGCTGTCTCGGCAGTGGCAGCTCCAGGAGTCTGTGAGCAGTAGGAGAGCCCTCCTTGGGAGCATGTTTTGTTCAGACATGTCCTTGGCAGCAGATAGGGACCCCTTGCTTTCTGGCTTGGGTTTGACCCCGCCGCGCTTGGCAGGGTTGCGGTAGGCACGCAGGGCTCCTGGGACAGGCCTGCAGCAACCTGCCAGGGTCCGGCCAGGAGATGGTGCTGGAAGGCAGCTGACCATGGCAGGGTGCTGTGAAGCCCAGTTCAGCCCCGTTAGCACTGGGATGGTACACGTGGCTCTGGAAGGATGTTGAATGCCTGTCATCCTTGGCGTTGAGGTAGACCAACATGTGTGAGTCTGCAGGAGGACTCCTGCAGCAAGATCTCATCCCTGCGCATGGATGGTGGCTTTCCAGAGCAGGGTCTGCTGATATTACAAACGAGCTCTAATCAGAGGCTTTTTGGGATTTAAATGAACACAATCCCTGCTGCACATATGGAGGTTAAACTGAGTTTATACAGTGTTAGAAGCGCTCGACCTGAGACTTCGGAGAAGCTGGCAACACTTTGGGCCTTTTCTTTTTAACCGTGCCCTAATAGGGCCAGCAGCTAAATAGTGAATGACGATGCAAATTCCATTAGCAACAGTAAGTCTGAGTTGGGATGAACAGGAATAACGGTCTCAGCTCTTTTTCCTCGCTCCTGGCTGTCTGCAGACCTCACGCGGCCGATCAGTCGGTCGGTGCTAGGAAGCTGTCAGCAACCTCAACGGCTAGAAAATAAAGGGGATTTGGGTGGGATTTTTTTGGGGGTGGCGGGGGGGAAGAAGGGAGTGTTACAATTTGGATCACAGCGAAGGTGTTGCCTCTGCCAATTCCTTGCTTAAACCATGGCATAAAGAGGCCTTGTGCTTTACTGCCGGGATAAATAGCATTGCTCTGTGGGCCACTGCGTTATGCTGTTTTTCATTAGGCCCCTGGTGCACGAGGAAAGAGCAGGGGAAGCGGAGCCGAGGAAGAGGAGCACCCTTACGAGCTGTTGCTGACAGCAGAAACTAAAAAGCCGGTTGCGGTGGACAGAAAAACAAAAGGTGAGTGACCATCCAAAAAGCAGAGCTGTTCGCTTGGGTGCGTTTAAGGAGAATAGAGTGCAGAGGGTAACTGGAACAATTAAACTCTTTGTTGGGTGGGGCGCCTGGGGTCTGGATTGCAATTGTTTTGTTTCCTGGTAATCTTCACTCTTACAAAGGAGAGATCTAAACATTTCTGTACAAAACGTACACGGAGGAAGGGCGACTCCGCTGTTTTGACAGCTAAGAGACTGCGAGGATCTGCGCTGTTAACTTAGAAAATAAGCACATCTTGCACGCAGTGTGGTAAGGGCAGAGGGCTGGAAGGCTGCGCCGTGTTGTTCCAGGGAGATGAACCAGCACAAGCGTGTACATGAGCCGCGTTCTCCGTCCAGCTGAATTTGAAGACCTGCTGGCGTTGCATGTTTGTGTCGGCAGATGATTGGCCCTGCTCCCCTGGTCTGAAAATCAACATCCCGCTGTGGATTAAAGCTAGTTCGAGATGTAAACTACCAAAGGAGGAAAACAAACGTGTAGAGCAAGCCCCTTTCTAGAACTGACTGAAAATCCACTGTATAGCCAGGCTAAGTATCGAGCTAGTCTCCCTTCTCCCAGAGGGACCTCTGTGCTTTACCGAGGATCCGGGAACACCTCGTCTCTTGTGTTTGGCTGTTGCTGGGCTTTTTGACTTTCCTTCAACAACAACAACACCACATTTGTTTAGAGGAAAAACATCTCTTGCTTTATTCAGAAGTCCTGAGCAGGAATTTGGAAGGATTTAGTTTGGACTCTAGACCTGGAAACCATCTCACTTAGAGGATGAACAGAGGATAACGAGGACTCGACGTGATGCCTCGTTGGCTGCCCTGTAAGACCTGCAGCTTTTTTTTTTTCACCTTCTTGCCGCATGATAGTTGTCATTCCTCGAGTCCTGCTGCGCTCCTTGCTTGTGTAGCGTGGCACGGGAGGTCGTTGTTTTCCCACCAGTGTTTGCCAAAGCCACTTGCTGCCGCAGGCAAAGTTAGGATGCTTTTCAGGTTGATGCTTTGCAGTCTGGGCCAGGAATAGTCCTTGGGCGACAGCCATGGAACTGGAAGCTTTCAGGCTCTCTTTCCAGTGTGCAGCTATTGCTGGTTGTTCCAGTGCGAGCTATTCCTGACTGCTCTGCCCCTTTCTCTGGCTGGGAGGTTAGGCTCCTTTCTCTGTCTGCGCTTAATTAATGAGTGAAGGTGTGTCGTAATGATGTGTAAGATTAAAATGAAATCTCAAAGTGCTGCATCTGCTTGTTCATGACGCGCATCTCTTCCCCTGAACACCTGAGGGTGTCGGCACTGCAGGCCATCTAAGCCCCATTTCATGAAGAGGTTGCAGGAAGCATCGTTAGGACCCGGAGCAGAGTCCTGTCTCTTAACGTACAGCTGGAAAGAGAAAAGCTGGGACTTCAGAGCTGGCAATCTCTGGGAAGTGTTACTGTGTGGGTAACAAGCCTAGAGCCCTTTCCATTGCTGTCCTGGGAGGAATCCAAGGATACAGTTGAGTTTTCTCATCTTCCAGGACTTGTCCACTCTTTCAAATGCAGTTAGCACTGTGATTGGTGCGGTGGAGCCTTCCATTTGGTGGAGGGGAAGAGCTGCTCCTAGGAGAAGGAGCCCAGCCACCTTATTTCTCATCTCTTGCATTTCTTAAGCTTGCCAGGGCCATCTCCTGTTGCTCTTCGTGGTGGACCTGGAGAAAGGGACATGATTGTTTGTCCCACTTCTCTAGAGGGTACCAGCTGTTTTCCAAAACATCTCAGAGTGATCCATGTGGCATGACTGCACGTGTGGCGGTGTCTCCAGCTGGCACCTCTCCCTGTTCTGCAGGAGCAGCTGAGCTTTGGCAGGGCCCCGTGCCATCTTTCATGGGCTGCTTATCTTCTCAGGCTTCTCAGCCCCAGTAGGAAATGAGGCACTATTTTTATCTTTTTTTTTTTTAAAAAAAATCTGCTTTAGTACACCGGGAACAAGAACAAATGTTTCCTGCTTTTGCAGTAGTTGGGGTCAGATGCTAGAAGGACATGTGGAAGTAGACGTAGCTGAGTATGAAATGCGAGGTGTATGCTGATGGTGGGGGGGAAAGGATGCATTTAGGGAGTAGCAGAGTTGTTTTGGCAGAAAGTTTAAACAAGGGCTGAGCGAGGGACTGAAGTCTCAATTGAGGTGTTGGAGGATTTTCCCACCTCTGGATCAGAAGGGTCCTGGAGCATCAAAGGCAGCTGCTGAGTCCCAAGACAAGGAGCAATCTGGAGCCTGGCTTTGAATTGCTTCCTGGCCCTCGATCTGAGAGGCTGGGCTTCTAGATGTTGCTGGAGGAGTTCTAGAGGAGCCTTTGGTCGGAAGAGAAGGACTCTGATTCTTGCAGGCTACTGAGAAGGGCTTTTCAGGGCGGCTGAAAGGCTGAATTTCAGGCACTGCTGTTTTTAATGGCGCCTTTCATAGGCGATAGCTGCCTTTGTTCCTCTTGCTGCAAGTTGTCTTGTACCCAGTGAGGAGATGAATGCGGCATTATCCGCCTGGCCTTTTGTGCGTGTGACAGCAGTTTGCTGTCACATGCTGGAGCGCTCGGAAAAGTTGGCCTAATGTTTTGGGCAGAGTATCAGAAGGGGTTTGAGCCAAATGCTTTCCCGTCCTCTTTGGTAAGGAAGCGAAGTGCAATTGCATGCGTGAAGTCAGGGCATTCAGACCTTGTAATGGGGCTTGTAAATAGGCCAGGAGTGAAGAACTGACTGGGAGGAGACTGTAAACCCGTGCTGCACTTGGAGAGATCTGATGGAGGATGAATGCAGACAATACTTCTGAGTTTTGATGTCTGTCTTGCTTCTCAGGAGAGTCATCCACACGTGCTGGCAGCAGTAACCAGCTGCAGGTAGGATTGACTTGGTTCCTTCTGGTGGTTTTTAAAAACTGGTATTTGTTGAGGTTCTGCTTCCATAGGAAGCCCAACTTAAAGTCCCTCCTTTTGCTCCTCCTGCTGAAGTTTTTCTTTATGGTTGTACTGGCTCAACCAGACGTAAGGCTGTGCTTTAAACTAGATAGCTGACTCAATGCTGCCAAGAGATTTAAAGAAAATATGTTGCTCCGTCCCTGGAAACATCCCAGGCCAGGTTGGCCGGGGCTCTGAGCAACCTGATCTGGTTGGAGATGTCCCTGCTCTGTGCAGGGGGGTTGGACTGGGTGGGCTTTGAAGGTCCCTTCCCACCCAAACCAGTTTGTGATTTCTAAAATATCTTTTCACAGAGCCAGAGTGTGGCTACTGAAACAGTGGCATGGGTGTCACTGTAGGGAATTTGTGGGGACACATGAGTATTGCAAAGGTTGGAAGGGACAGAAACCTCTTGGTTTGCTGTGAGATGAACGACAGTGTAGAACCCCAGCCTGCGTGCCCTCCCGTGGTTTTATCCTGACTGCAGGACAGACTCTTTTCCCACATCTCAGGTATAAGCCTGCGTTTCTGCTGTCATGATGTATTTAGATGCTTTTGCTCAGAGTCATTAGTGGTCTCCCTGAGCAGCCAGGGCAGTGTTTCATTGCCCTTTCTCAGAAGGGGAGGGAGCCCAAATGAGCGCAAGTTCAGGTATCTTTTGGAAGATACACTCTGCCCACCGTGGCTGAGCCTGATGGGACTAACACAGGAGCGTACCGTACGTCTCTTGGTTTCACATGCGGTACTTCGCTGTGTAAATGAGCTTTTGTTTTTAATTTTCCTGCAGTTGAATGTTGTTTTTGCACCTCTAAAGTAGCACCCTAAAGCCAGCTTCCCTCTTCTCTGGCCTCCCGTGCCACACGAGATAATTTGCATGCTCCTCACTTGACAAATTCTGGCATGGGGAGCCTTTTCTGTCTGAAAGCAAGAGGCCAGCATATGCCCTCGCTGGTTTTAGGGTTGAGGAGCTTGAGCAAAAAAAAAAAAAAGCAGCTGCAATAACAGCTTCATTCTACTGACCCAGGGGCGTGAAACAAACCCTGCTGATGATACGGAGGGAAAGAAATTCGATCGAGGCAGGGCGGCTGCAGCTTGGTGTTAGGAGTTTAGGGAAGTGATCTGGAATCATCAGGCTGCTGGCAGGAAAGCTCTCAGTCGGATCCTCCCTGGAAGCAGACAGTCTGTACTCACAGGCGGTCCTGTTCCCGTTAGGTGCTGGAGTTCCTCCTGTCGGTGAAACCTGCAGCAGGCCTTGGCTGGAGAAGTCAGGACCAGTCAGATGTCCGTGCTTGGGTGTCAAGTGAGCTAAGAGTTGGCCAGAAGTCCCTGTGTTAAGGACTTAAACTCAAAAACTCCCTTTTTGAGTTACATGTTGTGACTGGAGGAGGATGCTTTCAAATCCCTTGAGTGCAGCAGATGGATAGAGCTGGGGTCTCTTTGCTTTTCTGGTGCTTAAGTATTATTTTCCTCTTCTTCAAATTCACAACACCCTTGAAAAATGGGTGCTGTTCATCTTTTTGCCATGAGAAGAGTGATCAGCGGATCAGCTGAACCACGTCAGTAACCCATCCCAAAAAGGTGCACCTTCCTGAGGTGGCCAGTGCTGGCCTTTCTGCTCGCTGTCCTGAGGCACCTTTAGCCGAAACCCCAGAATTCCTTGAAACCCCGGGATCCCCCGGGAACCCTTTGTGTTCCTGTCACATGAGCCTCGGTGGTAAAAAAGAGGGAGGTGGCTCTTCTGTCTGCAGCTTCCAGCACAGGCCTGTTACACGCTCTGAAATGTCTTCTTCAAGATGTTCCTCACATCTTCTGAGCTAGTGCTGTTGCCCTTGCTTCATCCCTTCCTTCCCTGGCAGCTGCTTTGTATTTTGAAGTCCTTCACTGGCTCAGGGATGAATGGGTGGCTGTGATTTCGGCTCAACAGGAGCCCTTTTGTGAGTCTCTGGAGCTGGATTGGGGGCACTTTGTTCTGGCTGGACCCAAGCGTTCCAGCACGCGGCATAAACTTTCACCAGCCGCCTCTCTGCCTTCAGCAGAAATGTCAGTAAAGGTTAAGCTGGGGCATGGAAGAAATTATTTCCAAGGAAGGAAAGAGGTTAAAGAAGAAAGGCTGTTGATTTTGGAAAAGCTTTTCCCTCCCCACCAGATTGTCACTGTCCCGTTGCTGCCGTGTCCCTCATACCAGACTGAGAGCTTTTTCTTACTAATACCAGTCTGTCCTATGAACGCAGCGTGTCTGAGCTCTTCTAAGGTTTCTCTCCAGCATTACAGCTTCATAACTTTGTGAAATAACCAAACGTAGTCTGCTCTTGAGGTCTCACGATGGGGTGCTCGCTCCCCACGCAGCGATAGGAGTGATGCTGGTGACAGCACCTGCCCGGGGTGCAGGGGACGTGCCCTCCCCCTTGGCAGCTTCAGCTGCAGAACTTGTGCTGTATGTGCCCGTGCGAGGTAATCAACAACTACTTCATTGTCCTGGAATCTTTAACTCGTAGGATCCAGAATGAAATAAGCCCTTGCGTCGCTTGATCCCGGCGAGAAGCGAGGTCGGCCGGCGCGCTGCCCTGGCAGTTAAACCTCCGCTCAGGCTTTGCAGTTCCTGACTCAGCTGCCAACTGAGTCTGTGGAGTAAACAAAAGCCTGCGAGAGGGATGAGCTACGCTCATCAGACACTGGGTGTGAGAGACCCCGGGACCGAAGGCAGCTTGCAGAGACAAATGACTAATTCAGTCCTTTCCTGCCTCATTTCTGGTGTGAGGACAGACCGCAAAACCAGATGGGTGGCAGCGTTTGAAAATGGCCTGGTTAAGCTGGAGAGGATGCTCGGGGCGGAGGAGTTGATCTCACTGTTGTTGCTTTTAGTTAAAGATCAGTAAAATTCATTAGTGTGTTTTGCCTCACTGAAACAGGATTCCTTTGCCTTGGCTTCCGAGAGCTGCCGTGTTGCAAAGCCAGCAATTTCCTCTTCACATCTAAACATCCTCCTTGCGTTTCAGAGCCGCGTTCTCGGGGTGCTTTGCCTTCACGCTCCTTTGCAGTGCGGTTTTTTGGTCCTCAGACCAAGGAGTTTCTTCAGCGCTAAATGGAAGTGGTTAAAAGTAGTTAAAATTTGCAAGCAGTTACGGATACGTGTAGGAATCCTTGGTAAACAGAAGTTATCCTTGGCTTCACAAAGTTCTGCTTTTGCAGTTCAAGTGTGTGTAACGTGACCGAGGTGAGTCCGCGTGTGTCTGTGCCCGCGCTTGGCAATTGGGATCGGTCAGTTATCCATGATTTATGCGGGACCCTGGTACCTGATATTACAGATGTTGGAGCAGGAGCAGCTGAGGAAGTGTCGCGTTTCTCGCGCAGCCGGTGCTCCGCGCGTTACGAGATCAGAGCGTTCTGCCTTCAGTGGTTCGCTTGCAAGAGAGACTTTTTTCATCGAATTTTTTATTGCGTAAACTGTTTATTTCTCTCCCCTGAGTAAGGAGGAGAGGTTAAACTCGGAAACCACTGGGGAGGAAAGCCGTGGGTTTTTTTGGGAGAAGGGATTTTGGAACGCGCAGGTTGATTACAGTCCAGCAGTTTTCCCACCCTGCAGCCCGTGCCAAGAGCAGGGAGCGCTGCTCTAAATAACGCTTTGGCCTTTGTGGAAATGTGTCAGATGTTCCAGGAGCCTCCGTCTCTGCCTCTCCTACCTCGCTTGCTCTCTCTGCAGGATATAGTTAGCACTTCTCTTTGCCTTATATAGCAAGGCCTGATAGTTAGTGTTAACAGGAATAAAACAACAAGGAGAGCTGCCAGATTGCATAAATCAGGCCAGTGTTTGGAATTTTGTAAATGCCATGACTTTGGGTATAAGTTGAGCGCGTGGAACAATACTGAACTGTTCTCTCTTTATCTCTCCCTCCCTCACTGAGGGAGGGCACGGGGAGAGCTGGAATTTTGCTGCTTCTTCCATGTTTGTAATTTCCCCCCCTCTGTTTTCATCTCCCTGAAGACCACAGGAGGAGCAGCGGCAGCCGCAGCCAGGACTCTGCCGACGGCCAGGACATCCAGGTTCCAGAGCAGTTTTCAGGGTTGCTCCACGGTTCTTCCCCAATCTGTGAGATAAGTGAGGACCCTTTCAGGCTCGTTTCCTCCACGGAGAAAGGAGGCACGGAAGCTACAAGCCACCCACCTGCTATGCAGCTGGAGGATGCTGACTTACCTGCCTCTGGATCAGTACGGACCAGCTCTCCAGACCAAAACCAGCAAGTGGTCTACGCAACCGTCCAGCACACGCACATCAACCGGGCGGATCCTGAAACTGTAGTCACGCCCCACGTGCTACAGCACCCCGGCGGTGCTGAGGAAGAGGGGGACAGAGCTGTGGGCAGAGCCCACCCGGGGAGCAAGCCCAAAGCCGAGCTTAAACTCAGCCGCAGCTTATCCAAATCGGACTCCGATCTTCTGACCTGCTCTCCGACAGAAGACGATGCCATGGGGAGCCGGAGTGAATCGCTCTCGAACTGCAGCACCGGGAAGAAGAGGCTGGAGAAGTCCCCATCCTTCGCTTCGGAGTGGGATGAGGTAAGGCTGACCTTGTTTAAGAGCTTCTGTGCCAGGAATGAATCCGTACAGCATGAGCTCCTCTCTCCCACACTGGCTTTCGGAGGGGGTCCTGGGTGGTTTTCACGACTTCTACTAACTCTCACATCACACTAACAGGCAAATGCTCACTTGTGAGTCTTTAAGGTGTTAAATTCCAAAAGATGGGCTTCACTGCAGTGGAGGGGAAGCAGAATTGCAAGAAGTGAGGAGCTTTTCAGAAGTTTAAGTTGTTCAGGGCATGATTTCTTTTAGGCAAGGCAGATAAGTTTTTACATCCCCAAAATGAGGGAGAGTTGATAACAATGCTCCTCACAAATATTTATTTTGACCTTCTCGTTTCAATTTTTTTCCCTGGGGACTCTCCAAGCTTTTGGAGGAGAGGTTTTGTTGCTGGGGATAAGAGGGGTCCTGGGTTCACGGGGATGGAAGGAGGAGAGTAATTAGGCTGTGTTTTGTGTACTTAATAGCTCCTGCTTGCTTCTTCACGTATTTATTTCAGAGGCTTGTTAGAAGTCACTTTACTGTAGCCCAGGAGGCCCACGGATAGTTAAATATTTCATGCTCAGAAAGTTGGCCCTAGCGAACCGCTCAGGCGAGATTAAGTGTCCCTCTGAAACTCAGCACCGCAGTGTTACTGAAACATTCTTTGGAGATGATTCTCCGGGTAGAGCAGCAGCGCTGCGGCAGAGATAAGCTCGGGTGCACCACTCTTTGTACACTGAAAGGAAATCAGACCCCCGGCGTGGTGCTGGGGGTGCGGAGCCGGGCGCGTAAACTCGTGGGGCGGCTGTGCCCCTGCTCACCTGTCCTCTGTGCCGACTGCTGCTCAGCTGCCTCTCTGATCCTGACTCGGATAAAATCGGCTTTTGTGGAGGAGGGAGGTGTTCGAAGAGGCTGAAAGCAAAGTGGGAATCCCTCCTCAGTACATCTTTCGGTTCACTCACCCCCTCTCCCCGCGGTGTTTCAGCATTGCCAAATGAATTCATTCTCCTGTGGTGGCACAGGCTTTGCTGTTGGTTACCTGGGTCAGTTGTACTGTGGCTGTGAGCGAAAGATCGTGCGGCAGAAGGCTTATTGGAAAGGAGCAGGTAACATTCACTGTGCTTCTCGTGCCTAACCGAGCTGTTCACAGCAAACGTTGAAGGGGAAAGGAGCCTTTGGCCTTGCGGTGCTGCGCGGCTGGACTGGTAGCAGGGGTCAAGTGTTGGTGTGCCTGTGCTTCCTCTGCTCTGAGACGTGAACCCGCAGATCTGCTTCCCTGCTTGTAAACAAAAAGCATCACTTCCACCCGCTGTCAGCCTAACAAGCCACAAGAGGAAAATCTGCTTTTCCTTCCTGGCTTGTTTAAGTGAGGAAATCAAAGAAAGAATGTGAAAAATTCCCATCTGTCTACAACGGGGCAGGTCTAACTTAAAAAAAAAAAGGCGCTATCCAAACCTGATGGTTTTATTTGTCTTCCTGTAATTTAAACATTTTACAGAATTGCTTTAATCTGGCAGTAGCATCCTGTGGCCGGAGCACTGGTTTGCCTTGACGTCTCACGGCCGTCACAGAGCAGCTGGAATGATCCTGGACAAAGGTTTCTCCTCTCTGCCTCAGTTTCCTCATCGGTGAGATGGCTCTGGCCTCTTTTAGCAGAATGGTTTTGTTCCCACCGGAGCTGGTGATTCCCTGCCTTGAGCTTGACTTGCTCTTTAATTTCCAGAGGCGGCACAGAGGCGTCTGGGGTCCTGTTCTGACTCCTGGCTGCACTCTTTGGGCAGGAGGTGCGCGGTTCCCGGGGCAGAGCAATTTTCTGCAGAAGCAGCGTAAAAAGGAGCTGCTGACAGCAGTTTATTCAGCCAGGCCAGGTCTTGCTTAAAAAATCCTAAAGCAGACCCCTGTGACTGGTAAGAGATGATAAAGATGCACCTGTGGGGAGCATTTGGGGTTGGTTTTGGTTTTTTTTTTTTTTTTTTTTTTTTTTTTTCCGTGATTTGTGTGGGCAGAAAGGGACTGATCTCGCTGGTCATAATGGCAAGGATGAGATTCAAACATAAATGCAGTGCTGTTGTTGGAGGTTTAATTAGTGCCCTGAATGGGATAAGGCAGCTGCTCCGAATTAAATGCGACTTGCAGCCTCGGAATTTACCAGGCTAATAAAACCTTGTTGAGCCACCCCTGTTAGCAGTGATTTGGCTCTTCCTCTGCGTCCAGGGGAAACAATGGCAGATTTATACGCATTATTCTGTTAATTTTAATAGTCTTTATGCAGGCAACCGGGGAGGGAAGTCAGCCATGCGCAGCTCTGTGCAGCGCACAGCTGTAGCGAACCAGCCGGGGATTTTGTCCGCCGGCCTTGCCAGCAGTAGGTGTGTCCGTTCGGGGCACGGGGACCCGGGGAGGGACCCGTTTGTGTCTGCGGACAGATGGGATCCGTGGCGGGGGCCGGGCGAGCGTCGCTCCGGGCCGTGGGTGGCCGTGCTCGGCTCGCCTCGCTGGCTGGGGACAGCAGGAAAATCTGTTTGCAAGCGAAGGGTCACGTCCCTTCCCCGGCCCAGCGCTGCCAATGCCCTTTGTTGGAAGTGGAAGGTTGTGCTGGCTTTGCCAAAAGGGTGGGATGGGGAAGAAATGATTCACTTGGCAAAGCTCGTCCCCCTTCCCAGTCGCAGCTCCCCTGCTCCGAGGGCCTGGCCCAAGTTACAGATGCCGACAGCGCTGCTGCGTGCCCCGTCCCGCGACGGGTGCTCGGCGTGCGTCCCGTCTGCCTCCTGACCCGCCGGCTCCTTCACGGGAGCGTACGCGTGGTGCCCCCCTCAGCTGCTGTCGATGGAAACTCTTCGCGAGCAAGCCGGAGAAATTATTAATGCAAACAGCAATGTATCGCCCAGGGAGGAGGGGTGAGGGCTGAAACCGCTCGATTCTCCGCTGGAGTGGGAAGCGAAGTGGGAGAGAGGAAGTGTGCGAGGGGGCAGAGCTGCTCGTCAGCATAAATATTTGAATCCTTCCAAACTTGGCTGAGGGCTGCAGTGATAAATTTGTTTTTTGTAATCGGCTCATAAATGTTTAGCAGCTGTGAGATGAGCACGCGGCAGATGCAGCTCACTGTGGATTTTCTATAGGAGAATAAACTGCGTTTGCGCTCCTGAAGGAGGAGGGGGGCTCTCGTGCCTGGCTCGGCTGCCAGCCCCCTTTCCGGAGCAGATTAACTCGCATCTGCTCTGCCTCCCTCCTCCCAGAGCAGCTCCAGCCCTGCGCATCTGCCCGGGTTCCTGCCGAGCCCTGCCCTTGTGTCGCGCAGAACGGTGCTGGGGTCCCGTGGGGTTTGCTCGCGCCGCGGGGTGATCCGGGAGGGGCTGGGCTGATTTCTCTCCTGGTGATTCCAGGTCTGTGAGGATGCAGGGCAGCAGGTACAGGTGTAATGTCGATAACGAGCTGTGTAACAAAGGCTGAAAGGTATGCAGCCACTTTGCTTTACTCTGAGCCCCTGCCATCTGATCGCTCTCAGCCAGGTTTAGGTGTTAAATGGTTCCTTTCTCCTTGCCCCGGCTTCTATTGCATTTTTTCCAGGTCCTGTTATCTGTTTGATAGATCAACATGTCTGTGCTGAAGAAGAGAGCCCAACCAGGATGAAGTAAAACTTTATCACAATCATTCAGCTCTGCTGGGGAGCAGCTTCCTGACAGATTAATTAGCAGGGCTGTAATCTCTCCCGGGGGAAGCCGTGGCTGAGCTGCAGGGCGTTGGAAAAGTCCTCTAAAAACCACGGTGGCTTAAGAAGAAGTCGGGCTGGGACAAACGCTTTCTGTCCCCTAGATGCTGCCAGGTTGATAAAAGCCGCGTACAAGTGTTTGGAAGCTGCATCCTCGCTTCCCACAGGACCAAGTGAGGCGACCTGAAAACCCCTACGTGCAAACAGCGGAGAAACGAGCTCTGTTTGTCGAGGAGGGGGAAGAGGGGAGATGTTCGGCTTCGGCAAAGCGCAGAAACGTTGGGCCGTGTCTTGGCTTCAGGAATTGAGGTTTGGTGCCTTTTTATTGGTTTCCGACGCTGCTGCTCCTGCAGTTACCTCTGTTCTTGGTACCCAGCGCTCCTGCCCGTGCAGCCGGGATGGGATCCCCAGCTCATGGGATTTATTTTTCTTTGAGGGTCGCAGTGTGGTTGCTCTTGATAGGTGTGTGATCCAGGAGATGCAGCTGTGCAGTCTGGTGGCACCAGCCCGTATCCGCATCCACGCCCTGAGCAGAGCTGCGGAGCGGAGGCACTGTGGTGTTTGAGGGTTGTAGGTGTCAGTAAGAAAAATGATCTGTTAAGAGTTCAGGGGCAGAGAATGAGGCAGGCTGCCGAGAATTAGCCTCAGACCTGGCTCCTGACATCCCTTAATCCTCCCGTTCCAGCTGTCCGCTATCAAGTCAGCGGCTGTGATGCAGAATTTGTAATGAACGCTGGGCTCAGAGGTTCCAGCATCAGTTTCACAAGATGAGGCGATTGCTTTGTGTGCTGTTTTTAGCTCTTTTAGGAAGAGATTAAACCTCCTTCAGAAGAAACTTAGAGAACTGAATAAAACATGCATTTTCCTTCAGCAATTTTTAGAAAAAAAAGGAGATTCACAGGCCACCACTTCAATGCTTTTTTTTTTTTTCCCCCCTAGTGAATTTAGTTCAAGAATTAATGAATAGTCTGTAGCTAATTATGAACTGGACAACCATCGTCTCCTCTAAATAATTCCGGTGGTGCTTTATGTTTTGCTGTGGCCACAGAAAAATCTCTTTCCCGTTTAGACTGACAGTGGATGTGGTGTTTCACCTGTGGCTGATCCATTTTTAGGGTCTCGGTGTCACACAGGGGCGGACGCCCGGCGTACCCAGCACATCCGTCGTGCCTCCCGTCGCAGGTTTGGGAGAGCCGGGGAGCGAGTTAGAGACTGCGGCTGCTCTGCGGTGGCTTTAAGTGCTTGAGCTCCATTAACCTTGTCGGGACTGCTTGGGTGCTTAAGTAGCTACTGGAATTAGTGCCTTAATTACACGCTTACGGCTGAGGATTAAGAACATTTGCATTGAGATGTGAAAGTTTTGGGAACGCTCTCAACGCGAAACCCGCCGCTGCCTTAAAACGCCACGCAGAAGCTGAAATTCAGAGCAGGAAGCTGGCATTGAAAGCAAGTGCAAAATATTTCCCTTGGTATTCACGGGGAGAGCTGCTATTTTTGTGCCTGGTGAAACTGCATCTCTTGAAAGCTCCGTGATTTTGGTTCTGACAGGCTCGTGCAGCTCACCTGCCGGGTAATGGCTCCGCACGGCCCGCGCCGCAGATCCAAACACTGGTGTTTCACCTGAGAAACGCGCTGGAGAAAACCAACGTGTCCAGCCTCTCCGTGTTCATGCTACCTGCAGCGTGTGGGCTGGCCATCAGGATCTTAATCAACGTAATTATGGGCTGATTATTCCATTATCTCCAGATCCCAAGGTTTCCTCTTGGTTTTCCTGTGCTAAGGCCAGGATGATGGGAGGGCTGGAGCAGCTCTGCTGTGAGGCCAGGCTGAGAGAGCTGGGGCTGTTCAGCCTGGAGAAGAGGAGGCTCCGGGGAGAGCTGAGAGCGGCTCCCAGTGCCCAAAGGGGGCTGCAGGAAAGGTGGGGAGAGACTCTTCAGCAGGGCCTGGTGTGACAGGATGAGGGGTGATGGGTTCAAAATAGAGGGAGGGAGATTTAGATTGGATATTAGGAAAAAATTTTTTACAGTGAGGGTGGTGGAGCACTGGCCCAGGTTGCCCAGAGAGGCGGTGGATGCCCCATCCCTGGAAACATCCCAGGCCAGGTTGGCCGGGGCTCTGAGCAACCTGATCTGGTTGGAGATGTCCCTGCTCCTGGCAGGGGGGTTGGGCTGGGTGGGTTTTAACGCTCCCTTCCAACCCAAACCCTTCTGTGATTCTAATTCTTACATCACCCTGTGTTGATTCTCTTTTCCCTTTGCCCCCGACAGCCAGACTTCCGTCCTCATTAACTTCTTGCAGTGAAAGCTTTTGTGTTTCCACTTCCCAGGTTTGCTTTGTCTCTGTTGTGCCTTTAAAAATTACAACCCAATGCGGAATTAAGCCAATCCAAGCCAAATTAAGGCAATTTACCCGTTTTATAGGTAAAACTGGTTGGTGTGCTGGTCTGAAAGGTAAATGTAAAGACGAAGCGTGCTTTATTCCTGTACTTAGCAGGAAGGTTTAGGCGTAACGAGGATTATGTGTGCCAGCTCTTTGGCTCGAATCGGTTCATCTGGAACGAGACAGGTATCCGGGCAGCTCCCCCCCAGGCAGATTCGGAGACGGAGCGGCTTATCAGCTACGCTGCGCGCGGAGGAAACCTTCCATCCGTGCGTTCAGAAGGATTTGTGAAAATACTCTCCTCACAGACCTAAATGCACGGTGACTTCTTTCCCCTCCCGTTTACGGGTCACCGATCACAGGCTGAGCGTGGATCTGAGCTGGTGTGTGCGCATCCCATGCGCTGGAATAACAGAACAATTCCAGTCGGCTGCGTGTTTCTGTTGGCTTTTCAAGTGTGTTAGCTCAGTATTTCTGAATCAGAAGCTTTTGCTGCTTCTGTGTAAATTATTCCTGCTCTGACGGATATTTTGGTTATGTAATGACCTTGTGATCGTTAACGTTTTCGGGATGCTTTTTCAGGAACAGAAATGTCCGCCCTCGGTCTCCTTACTAAATCCAGCCTTTCATTACGTTCTCTTCCACTTTGTCTCATCTTCCAGCACTTCAGAAGTGTTTATTTTTTAAAAAGCGTTTCTGTAGCTCTCTCTGAAGTCTCCAAGCGGGCGTCACCGTGCCGTGTTGCATCCTGTGTGCTGGAGACAACCCTTGCACCGAGAGCCAAACAGATCATCCTTGGCTTCGCGTGTTAGGGTGCGGGTGTGAAGAAGTGGCTGTGAAGACGGTGAGCTGATTTGATATTCTTAAGGGGGTTTTGTCTTTTTAAATTTTAAGTTCAAAATAACCAGCGTCCAGCCATTTTGCTGGTTTGAGCCGACGTGTTGTCGCATTTGGCCATCTTGGCGTGTTAACATCCAATTTTAGTGGGTACTTGTCAGAAGCCGTTGATGTTTGGAGGGCTCTGAAACCGCAGATCCGCCACGCGCTGCTTGTGAAATACAGATTTGTACCCCGAGTTCCTTTCCTTTTGGTATGTGTTCAGATTTGTAATTTTAGGATTTGTACAAAGAGGGAGCAGTATGAAGCAAGGGCCTCTGATCCCGATCCAAACGAGTTTCTCAGAGACCGTGTTAAGCCAGAAAATGTGTGTGCCATTATCACTAATGAGCAGAATGAGCAGAATGTCTTGAAATGAATAACAAATTTAGCAAGTCCTCGTGTCGTGCGTGGACAGCACGTGCTGCTGGAGGAGAGCAGCATGGGATCTCTGACATTTCAGTGTTGAAATGTGCCTCAAACAACTGGTTTGCTTGTGCAGTTTGAGTTGGAATTAATAAAAAGAGCATTAGATTTTCCAGGCCTCTGGTGTTTCAGATGCTTCTCCTGCTCTTAATATTTAATATTCCTGGGGGATGCTGCGATCCAGCCATCCCTCTGCTCCGGGGACGGATCCCGGCTGGGTCTGAGCAGCCTTGCTTCCACCTTCAGGGATGCAGTATCAGTCAGTAACGTCAGGTATCCGTTAAGCAAAGGCTTTCCTGGGGAAAATGCCGTGGACCATTCATGTCTTGCGTCAGTAGGTTAAGCAGGGGAGCAGGCAGGACCTAGTCGCTTGGTAAAGCAGCACCTGCGATGAATGTCCGCGTGCAGCATCTTCTCGGCTTGCCCGCTGCTGCGAGTGCCCTCAGCGCAGTGGTATTTTTGCGCCTGTGTCGTGTTGGCTTTCAGAAAATCTGCCTTTCCGTTGGCTTTGCCCCCTCTATTGTTATCCGTGCTGCTGTCACATCAAACCTCAATTCTTCTGAATCGGCAAGACGCCTGGGAGCCACAGCAAGCTCCAGGTGCGACCCTGGGTGCCCGCCGTGCCTCGCTTTACTGGGCTGCGGGCTGGGGGAGCGGCGAGGGCTAATAAACGTGAAGCAGCACGTCAGATATACTGGATGTCATTTTGGTACGGCTGCTGGGAGGCTGGCTGAGGTGTCTGGCCACCACGTGTTCCCTCAACGTGAAAGGAGAAGCGGGAGGAGCTGGGGCTGGTGTGATCACCACTGCAGGGAGAAGCCTGGAAGAGTGTCAGCTGAGGGGCGTTTTCGCCGTCTGTGGGACTTTTGCTGTGAACTGGGTGTTGATTTAGAGAGGCTGGAAAAGGCTCGCTGGAGCTGCGTTCATTCGGGCTGCCGCTCCTGCGCGGGGCGTTGGCGTTTGGCGCCGTTGGGCAGTTGCCACTTGAGTCATTTGCTCGTGCTGACCTCTTCCGTCCCCTCCGGACCAGACACCGCGTCTCTTGAGAGATGACTTCACAAGTCAGCAATTAAAATCCTAAATCTTGATTAAATAGCTCTGCTTTCTTTTTCCTCCCAGCAACCCCAAAATAACTTGCTCTTGTTGACTAGAAAATCCATAAAACGGTTGGAAACGGCGAGCAGCATCCCACGTTCGGCTAGGGTCGCCTCGCAACAGTCTGACACAAAATTTTGACCGTGATATTGAAGATTGAGAGTCAGGTTTGTGTGCAGGAGGGCTCATCTTTTTCTGGCAACCATACAGCTCACGGCTGTTCTTGCCTTTCCTATACTGTATTTTTTTTTTTTTTGCTGCGGTATTGGTATGAAAGGAAAGCGTCAGAGTTGTTCTGTGCTTCCCCAGCATCCTCCGTTGACCTGTTGCACCCTTATTTTTCAGCCCTGGTTTTTAGAGCTAACTCGTTAGGCTGTAATGAAGCCGGTCACTCTGTAATTGGAGGAGTTTGTTGTACTCAAAGGGGTTTTTAAACCGTAGAAGCAGCTTGCCTGGTTTTCTTATAATTTTAAACCAAATGTGCCCTATCCCTCAGTTGTGGAAGCTTAGAAATAACGAAGTCTTAACCCTTGACACTGACTTGGAATTGCGGAAATTTAAAATACTGATAACCTTTAAATCCAACTTTATAAGTAGCTTGCAAGGATAAAATACGCTGCCGGAGCTGCTGTCTTGTCTGCAGAGCTGTAGCCCCAGGCGAGTTTGTACAATGGGTTATGAACCCTTTAATAATGAGGATTTATAATGAGAATCTTGATATATTCTTAATTACGCTCATGCTGCAGGGTGTCGTTATCATGCACTAGTACCGTGCGTATGGTGGATAGCGTGCTGGTTGTTTCTGTGTGGTTTTATTTAATTATAGACTTTTATCTGAATAATTTTATTGCTCGGTGTTTCTCTTCCGTTGACGCATGCGTGCTATAGCTTGTCTGCCTTCTGACCAGGCTTCTGGACTGGAAATTTGGAGCTGCCAGTTTGGGAAGGGGCCACAGAGGAAGCTTTGACCCCACGCGGGGTTGTTCCTTGTTCTGTGCAGAGCTCAGAGGTGGGCGATGGTGTGTGGTACCAGAAATCATATCCTAGAGGAAGGTAAGCTCAGGAAGCAGCAGGCAGGAGAGGTTTTTTGAGGAGAAACCCTGCTCCACCATCCCCTAACGCTCCGGGTGATGGCCCAAGCTGACGGTCACCCCGTGATGTGGAGGTGAGAAAGCTGCTGTCGCCTTTGGGTGAACTGCTGAACCACAGAAAGCACCTCGAGCTTAAAAAAAAAATTTGTTTTCTGCTGGTTTGGGTTGATGCAGCAGTGAGGAGCCTTTGAGGAGCTGTAGAATAAAGCAATCTGTTAGGTTTTGTTCTGTTCGTACCTGATTTAACAAGTCTGAAGTTGTTATGGTGATTTAAAGGGAAAACACTTGGTTGGAGTTTTTTTTCAGTGCCCCTGACTTCACTCTAAAAGCTGTTTTTTTCCAGAATAAAAGCATCAAAGAGGCTCTCCTTTGTGTATCAAGGCATATCTGGATTTTAATGGTGATGTTGGGCTTCTCAGAAATGAGCTCCCTGCAAAGGAGCTCAAAGTATCTCCTTGGTGCTGATACCACTCTGTGAGACCCAGAGATGGGCAGGTCCCTGCGGTGGGGCCAGCCCCACATCTCCTGTGAGGACCGCGGTGCCAGGTACGGGGCAACGAAGCCTCCACGGATCCTTCCCCGTGTGTGTGCGTGCAGGAGGTGTTGGGAAGAGAGAGGACGAGTGGAGAGGTTTGCCAGCATAGCCTGGTGTTTTGGTTCCACTTCCCGCCTCGCAGTTACCGTACGCAAACCTTCTCGTCTGGTTGACACCTTAATTTTGGAGCAAGAAGTGTGCGTTGCCTCCAGACAGAGCTGTTTTGTGGGGCTTGGAGCCTGCCTGTGGACCTGGGCTGGGGATGCACGTGGGGGGCGTTAGGCTCGCAGCGGTGCGGCTCGTTGTCCGACGCCGCTGGATGCTCTGCCCACCTCTTGTTCTCAAATGGGGTGGAGAGAGGGGGAAAACCCTGCTGATAAACTGTCCGAGGTAGGATAGCTGTAGCTCTCTGCAATATCTGGTCATCCAAATGCTGGCATGCACGTGTATATCTTTTTTTTTTTTTAATTTTCTTCTCCCAGGACAACCTTGCTGCGTCCTTGGGAATCGGTGACACTGCGTACAGAGACTGAGAACAAAACTTCTGCATTTATATCGATGTAAATGCAAGGGCTTTTCAGCCGTAGGTGAGGTTTTATTAAGCTCCTTTCAGAAAGCTCCGGCAGCATAAAGATGCCCCCAAACTGGGCGAGCGTCGCGCTAATGGAGCGCTGCTCGATGTTGTTGCGTTCTGAATGAAGCATCCTTTCCCTGCATGCAAATGAGCCGCCGCAGACAGCTGGTACTGCGCGAGGCTGCCTTTTATTTTGGCGATAAAAGACCCCGGGACTTGTTTAAGCATCCTCTGTGTCTCTCAGTGGATTTGCTGGCTCCAAATTTCAGCGTTGGCTCGGAGGAGGAAAAACCGGAGAGATTAATATGGACACCGCGGCTTCACGTCCGTCAGGGCAGAGGAGCAGAAACGCAGCGCGTCGGGGCTGGCTGTGGGGCCACGCGTGCCCTGCGGAGTGAAGGATCCGTGGGGGCTTCGTTGCCCCGTACCTGGCACCGCGGTCCTCACGGGAGATGTGGGGCTGGCCCCACCGCAGGGACCTGCCCATCTCTGGGTGTCGCAGAGCGATATCGGAGCAAAGGAGATGTTTTGCATCCTGCTCGTGTCAAAAGCCGTTGGGTGCTTCCGCTGTGAGGTGGGGAATTGCTTTGCAGGACTCCGGTGTCGAAATTTCCTCTGTCCAGGCAGAACAAACCTAGCAGCCAGCAGGTCCTCAGAGCTGGCTTGGCTTTACGGGCGTTCTGCAAACAAATACCTTTCTCTGCGTTAATCGGAACGCCGTCGCTCGGGATGGTTTGTTTTAAGATAAAGTTCTGTTTTGGAGTAAATTGCTGGTTGCTATGTTTTCGTGGCTGCCTGCCTGCGTGGAAGAGCTTACCACTTCCCCAGCCCCGGGATGACTCTCGGCCGCACCCAGCTCCTTTTTTTGGGGGGGTATTTTTATTCTCCGACGAAATGTAGGCAAATGTGAAAATAAATCAGTGTGCTTCAGTCCTGGCGACCACTCCACGACTCCTTCCCATTGCACCCTTTGCTTTGGGATTTGCCGAAGGGTGCTCTCCTGTCCTTGCAGCCTTTCCTTCTCCCAAAGTATTTTGGCATTCCAATAGTTTGTCCCCTTTCCTGATAGGGTTTCAGGCATCATTGGCTAAAATGTCTTGATAGCATGGAGCCAGCTACTGCTCTAGATGAGGAGTAACAGATATGATTGTATTAATTTAGGGGGCAAAAGGATTTTGCAGGCTCTTTTTTTTCTGTGAGAAAACAAACAAAAAAACCCCGAACAAACCAAAAAAACCACCATCCTCTACAACACACAAACCTCACCCCACAACCTGTTCGGAGATGGACGCCTGGTGCTTCAGTGGAAAAAACCAGGTTAAGGCAAAACAAATCGGAACTGAGTGTTCAGGCTCCAGCGAAGTCTGAACCGCCGCGCTATATTTAAACATGGTATTTTTGTATTTTAATAATTAACCACTGGGAAAGAACAGCGTAAAAAAACTGTAGCGTAGGCTGTTTTCGAGGTATCTTCTCTTCCAGCTCCATCTTCATGCCGCTGAGGACCGGTTCTGGAGGACAGGGGTGCTTAAAACGTTAATTCTCTCTTTAGATTTGCATCCTTCCTCTGTCATCTTATCTTTGCAACCTCTGAAGGGTTGAATCAAGACGATCAGCAAGAAACCAGTGTTTGGGTTGTGTGGGACTTGGGAGCGCGGTTTCTGTCTGGGGAGAGCCGAGGGCACGAAGCAGGATTTGCCTTTGCGTTAATTGTCATACAGCTTTGGCTGCGCGGATCCGTGACCGCCGCCGGTTGTGAAAGGTCATCCTTCACCGTGCGATTAGCTCGCCGCCGTTCAGTTTTACAGAGCAGGAGGCAGTCCTCTGCTTTTGAGGAAAAAGTCGTGGGTGTTTCGGTGCTGAAGGAGGACCTCTGCAAGCCCTCGCCGCCGTGTTTTGGTTGCAAAGCTGGGGACTGAACCTGAAAAGCGTCCACTCCCTCTCTATGAGGGGAGGGCAGCGCGACGGGAAGGAGTGAGCTTGGCCTGCGCTCAGAGCTGAATTGCAGTTTGAATCCAGCTGTGGAAAAGAGACGCAGGGAAGGAAGCAAATCTTTTATGGTGTCAGATTGTTGTGATCTGGAGTCACCTCGTCCTCTTCTCTGCAATTTTTGAGCACGTTACCTCCATGCGTGGGGGAAAAGTTGTTTTTAGGAAACTCTTATCTACATTTGGAGGAAATGGAAAGATGGGGAGAGTCCTTTCATCCTGCGCTGTCACCTCCAGGGCCGTGGTGCTGCGGTAGGCATGGCTTCTTCCCAGCAATAAACACAGCAGAACAGCCAACCTTTCTCAAAAATCATGTTAAAACTTCCTCTCCTCCTTCATTTTGCGTTGTTAGAGAGCAAACTGTGCGTGGGTAAGGGTGGAAGAGGGCATCCAAGCATGGTGTGCAGTGGGGGAGGGTGAAACTCTGGCTCTTCCGACGCAAAAGCGCTGGGAGATAAATGGGATTTCTTTGTACCGATGGGAGGGAGCTTACCTGGCTCTTGCCAAACAGCGTTCAGAGTCGCCGCTCTGACCGAAGAGGGGCTGCAAACGTGGCGTTTGAACCTGCAAACATGCTCTTGTGCTCTTTGCCTTCCCCAGCAGCGCCGGCGGCGGTCCCCGCACGTCTTCAGAGCTGGGTCCCGGCACAGCGTAAGAGATCCGCGAAGCGCTTTGCCTCTGTCGCTGGGAGACAGGCGGAGGGAGCTGGGGCTGCTTGAACAAACACGCTTTTCTCCTCGCCTCCTCTCTTCCCTCCCTCCTCACCTATTTTTTTTTTTTTTTTTTTTTTTTTTCTCCCCCCTTTTGATGAGCTAGAGGAAAAGCTTGGCTGGAACCAAGTGATTCTTGCTCCAAATGATCCCAAAGAACCTCAAAGGCTTCCAGATCCGCTGAAGTAAATGTCTTTTAGATAAATATCCCAGACACTCGGTACGAGAGCGGCTCCAGCTTAGCGATACACCTTGTAATGAAGCTAATTGACATAAATCTTCAAAGCTTAATGCTCGTGAACTTCTGGAGCTTGAACTGAATTGACCCTAACACCCAAATTCTGCAGCGAGCCCTCAGGGTTGTGGCAGTATCCTAGAAATTCTGCCGCAGCTCGGGTTCAGTGCCTGCCTATGGAAGTGAATAAAATAATTCCAAAGCCCTTGGTCTTATTTGGAAATGTTTTACACCATCCCTACGTTTCCCTCCAGCCTTGCACGGCCTTTATGTACTGATGATACATAAGGGCGCGAGGAAATGTGACATTTCGAGGCTTTGCTGGGGAGCGTTTCCTGCTTCAGAGGGGCAAAACCAGGTAAAGCAAGGGGGTTCTTGCTGAAATGGTGACAGGGGAAAACGTGCTCTGTGAGACCCGGGTTCCCTCCGGGTTCCAGTCAGTAACCTCTGTTTGAAGGCAGGTGATACTGGAGTGAGTGAAGGTGACGGCCACAACCGCCTCCAACGGAGGGGAACGGTTCAAAGGCACAATTGGGGTAGAAGAAAAACTCAGCGTCACCAGACTTTAAATTCAGGTTTTTTCCTCTTAGCTGGTTCCAGTTTAGCTGATGCCACACTTCTGTTGCTGATCCTGCAGAGCTGCTGATTTACACGAGCCTCAGCTCAGCTGAGGGGAAAAAAACTCCCCTTTTTCTTGCAGTTCCGACAGCTGTGTTTCTGGGCCTTCCTTATCCAGCCCCAGGGAGCCCGGAGAGCGGGATCAGATGACAGGGTGGCTGGCTGTGTAATTCTTATCTGAAGGAACAGCCAGGGATGTGAGCGGCTGCAAAACGAACCGCCCTGTCTGTGTTTGGGTTTTGTCCTTTAAGGGCTGCCACAGTCCACTTGAAACGGGGATATTTTTGCCTTTTACGTGGCCTCATCCCTTTAAACTTGGGCTTAAAACACCGAATCCCAGTTCTTATACAGATAGCTTGCAGTTTTTAATTAAAGTTTTGAATGGCTTGTCTTCTGTAGGCGCAAGCGTTCGTGTCCCAGGCTGTCACATCAATTCTCCTTCGTCATTTTTACCCTCCTGAAACAAGAGGTCTGATCGCTCGCCCTGCCACGCTGTCAGCGACTCCGCTCACCCTCGTGTCAGTGTTTGATGGTCTCTGGCCTTTGCCTGAGATCTGCGTGGCCCCAGCACCCGATGGTGCTCTCACTGGGAGAGCTGGGGCTGTTCAGCCTGGAGAAGAGGAGGCTCCGGGGAGACCTGAGAGCGGCTCCCAGTGCCCAAAGGGGGCTGCAGGAAAGGTGGGGAGAGACTCTTCAGCAGGGCCTGGTGTGACAGGACGAGGGGTGATGGGTTCAAAATAGAGGGAGGGAGATTTAGATTGGATATTAGGAAAAAAATTTTTACCCTGAGGGTGGTGGAGCACTGTCCCAGGTTGCCCAGAGAGGCGGTGGATGCCCCATCCCTGGAAACATTCCAGGCCAGGTTGGCCGGGGCTCTGAGCAACCTGATCTGGTTGGAGATGTCCCTGCTCCTGGCAGGGGGGTTGGACTGGGTGGGCTTTGAAGGTCCCTTCCCACCCAAACCCTTCTGTGATTCACTTTTCATACATACATGTGTGCATTCTGATTATTTTTTTCAGGCTGGTCTTCAAAGCTCCCAGTAATCTAATATTAACTATTTTCATTCCAATGGGATGCTCATCCTTACAGTTTTCTAGGCACAGAGGATCCGCATCCTTTAATGGCTCTTCTGTAGATCGCACGAACACCTCCCTGGTGAGATTTAACCCTGCCTGGCTGCTCCCCACAAACAGGAGGGACTTTACTGAAGATCTGCATTGGCAGGAGCCTTTTAAACTGTCTATTTTTTTTTTTTTTTTGTTTCACCAAAAAACCCCTCCCTAGTTGAATTTAGCTTCAAGCTGCCATTGCTTTGGAAGGGAAGTCAAGCTCCCAGTTCCCCGCAGCATTTCCAGGAGCCCCGCTGGGATGCAGGCAGCACAGAGGCGGCTGGGGGGTGAGGTCCAGGAAAACTTGGGATCCTTCCCTAAGTCTAACCTTGAAAGACCAGGAAAAAAGGAAGTTGTAAGAGTTGAAGTTTATTGAAGGATTGTTTTTGAAAAGTTTCTGTTCTCATTTAAGAAAGTATCCTGTAGGTTGTATGAAAATTGCAGCTTATAGTGATTATTTTTTGTGGCAAGTGGAGTCATTTGTATGCGGCTCAAGTGGACTCAAAAAGACACCATCTCAGGCAGTGGTTTTTTACCTTTTTTCTTTGTTGCATGAGGTCTGCCTTGAGCTACTGACCGTGAATCGCTTAAACCGGGGGATGGAATTGTCTTGAGCTCCCTCTCCTGGGTAATTAAGGCGTTTGCCCCCGTGATCTTGCTGCTTTTGCGAACATGATCTATTTTCAAACTCTTTCTAAGCATCTCTGCCCTGAGTGGAAGTGGTGAGGAGCGCAGTGTCCGTGCGCAGGATTGGGAAATGTGGTGGTTTGGAAAAAAAAAACCAACCAAAAAACCCAAACCAGCACCAAAATACCCAGCAAACCCAGGCTGAGCGGAAGGCGAGTTTCCGTGCCGCGTGCTGTGAAAGAGTTGGCGAGCTGCGTTTCTCAGGCTTTGCTGCTGGTGGAGGTGGGGCTGCATGCTTGCACAGGGTGAGTGGAGGAGTTCGGGGTTCTTTTCCTTCTCCCTAATTTCCTGCTCCAGGTGGATGGTTGGAGCTGTTTGTTTTCAGGCTCTGGTGAGTTGCAGAAGGGAAGGCTCTGTGGAGTCCCAGCCTTTCCACATCCCTTCTGAGTCACCCGTCCTCATGAAGACTTTTCCGGGCAGGGTGTTAAGCGTACCTTCTCTGGGTCGGAGGTACCTTAACATCCTTTCCTGGATTTCTTCATGTGGCAGGTGAAATCCCGGGGCTGCCTTTAACTTTTCCTGAGGCTTTATGAATAATGCAGCACGTCCTTTTTTTTTTTTTTTTTTTTTCTTTCTCTTTTATTTTCAGATTGAGAAAATCATGAGTTCCATCGGCGAAGGCATTGACTTTTCTCAGGAGCAGCAGAGGATCTCAGGTAGTGTACCCGGCTCGTCTGTGTCTGTCTTGGTTGTGCTTTGTGCAAAAACACGGTGCTGGCTCTCGCCTGCCGAGCTCTTTAACCTGTTTTGGCTCCCAGAAGGAAAAGGAAAGCTCTGGCACAGGAGGAGCAGACCTCAGCTTCCCAGCGTAACGCTCAATACTGCTAGCAGCAATTTTAATTCAGTGCTCCCCTAGGTAGATTAATTTAATTTTCTATAACGCAGCTGTCCTTCCCTCTCAGCAGGCTTTTGGGGGAAATGGGCTGGGTAAGGAGTGTTGCAGCTGGTACCTCCGGCCTGATGGGAAAGGGGGGGACCCTGGTTACCCCGGTGTCGATTCATTCCCACCCCGTGACAGCAGAGTGTGTAGGGAGTCTTGTTTCTTGTTGAAACCGCCTGTTGATATGTTTTGGGGCTTAGCATTGCTGTTCAGGGTACGGTAAGTTTTGTGGTGATGCTTTACATCCTTGAATAGCTGTAAACAAAGGTTATTGCTGAGAATTGTGGAGTATTTATTGGTGCCTTCCTATACCTGAAGTGACTCCTTACAGTCCTCCTGTTTAGGTGGAGGTGAGAGTTGCTGGTTTGTGTGAGGGATCTGGGACACTTCTGCTCTTCTGCAGTCTTGCAGCAGGAAAATCAGCTCCAGAGCGGCTGGCTCATTGCTCCTGCTCACACAGCCACCGCGTTCTGATGCCTAAAACTTCACAACTAGTCTTTGCTCAGTGTGTAGGAGAAAATTAGGTTTTCTGTGCATCCAAAAAAAAAAAAAAATCTAATTTGCAGTTGCAAGACGGTGTAAGGATGCCTGCCATCCTAGGGGTAGAAAGTTCTGATCTCCCGGCTCCTGCAGTGACTGTTGTTCTCGGCGTAGCCTCTGAGAAAGTCGAACTGATTGCCTACAGTTCTCTCCTGCCTTTCAGAATACATTTGTCTCAAGTTTCTGGTCTGCTCTGGTGGATAGCAACAAAATTCTCTTTAAGCAGTCAGTCTGAACCAGAGCTGCTGCATAATTTGTCTTGTGGGTGCGCTCACAGTCCCCACAACGACCTCACTTTTGTTTCCAATACATAATGCAGCAGCAAGGTGCTCTTTTTTCTGGTTAAGTGTGGGTCTGTCCCTTTGGAAACGAGCAGAACCTGTCTGTAGCCCTCCACATTCCAGTATTTTGTTCTTTACGGCTTGGTATGGTTTAGGATGGTTTCCTCAGGGTGCCACAGCAGCTGATGGGGACGCGCGGGCTCGCAGGGGCTGTCTGGCCGCCGGTGGGGTTCGGTGGACGTTGGGTTGGGTGAGGAGGAGTCCTTTAGAGCTGTTTGTATTTCCAGGTTAAGAAAGGTTTCCTGGGGACCAGGAACGCTTGAGCAAAGCCTGTGCAGGGTAAAGGGTCCTGCTCAGGCAGTTTGTGTTAACTGGAGCTTACCAAGGCCAGGTTTTAGTTTGGTTGCAGTAGAATAAGGCGTAAAGAGCTGTTCTGCCACCCAGCCTCTAAAACAAACCGTCCAGAGTAGTTGGAGTGGTGCAGTGATTTTCCAGCAAAACTACTGGTTTTCTGCAGCTCATAAAATGTTTGGTTTTTTTTTTTGCCAGAATGTTTTAAAATATCTTCTCCAGCTTTGCAGCTGTAAAACTCTACATGTCCTGTTGCTTTAAATGAGTTAAAACTCATCACAAGTTTTTTCTATATATTTCACCTACATACTTCTGTGACCTTGAACGACGTAGTTTTATTAGTTTTATAATAAAACTTTATACATAGTGTGTGAGGCTATTTACTTGTGCATTTTCTCTTGGCTTTTTCCAATTTCCATACAACAAGGTGAAGAAGGGATCGTAGTGTCACTTTGTGCATTGATTTTCCGCAAGCAGAGCGATGTCCTCCTCGGCCGCGTCTGGAGCTATTACAACTCTTCTCTCTGCAGCGCGGCGTCGGGGCGACAGGGGATGATCCTGGGTTCAAGCACTCTCGTTTCTGTAAATGTTGTACGTAGAGGCAGTTGGGATGTGGGGAACAGGGAACCCTGGGCTGAGTTTCTGTTCGGGATCCGGTCCGGAGCAGCAGGGAAAACCAAGTCTGGGTTAAAAATCTTCCTGCTGCAGTGACCTTATTGCGTGCCTTGGCTCTGCGCAGCAAACGGGATCGATTTGCAGTTTTATCAGCTTTCACGGGGAGTTTTCAATATTTTTTTCTTCCTATACTTTTGGTTTCTTCTTTTGAGGAAAGTAAATGATGGAACTGATAAAGGAGGAAAGCTTTGATACCAGCGCAAATGCCCCGGGCACGTCTCTGTGCTGTTTGCAGAGCGGGGAAACGAGCTCCCCCTTTCCCAGCTGTCTCAGCCCTTCTACATCTCCGAGCTGCTCGGGAGGTTTATTGGAATTCTTCTCTTCCCGGGATGCAGCTTCGCTCTGGAAATCAGCAGTTTAAGGAACCTGTCCTCTCTGCTGCAGGCAGTGCCGTGGGTCCTCGGGAGCGTCGTCTCTCGTACGGAGTTGAGTCTGAGGCCTTCACAGGAGGAGGGAATGGCTTGGCTTTAATGGTGCCGTTTGAAACGGGGCTGTTTGTGGTGAGAGACGGCGTAGGGAGCTTGGTTAAATGGATGGCGATGAACTCTGCTGTCTGGGGACTGAAGGTGCCTGAATATCATGGAGCGCTCAAGGGTTTCAGAAAGTCTGCATCTTGAAAATGCTGTTGTAGGAAATGCTTTCTGGTGGGGAGACCAGTTCAGCTGTGGCAGTGCTGTCCTCTGGGATACTTCCTGGCTGACCAAGTGCCACCATCTGAGACGCCATCTGCCACCAGCTGGGAACAGTCCTGCCTATTCAGGGGCACAGCCTTCATAGAACAGTTTGGGTGGGAAGGGACCAGTCCAGCCCCCCTGCACGGAGCAGGGACATCTCCAACCGGATCAGGTTGCTCAGAGCCCCGGCCAACCTGGCCTGGAATGTTTCCAGGGATGGGGCTTCCACCGCCTGTCTGGGCAACCTGTGCCCATGTTCCACCACCCTCAGCATAAAAAATTTCTTCTATTTGGTTGAGTCTCCCCTTTTTTAGTTAAAAGTCATTACCCCTTGTCCTGTCACTACAGGCCCTACTAAAAGGTCTGTCCCCATCTTTTTTATAAGACCCTTTTAAGTATTGCAGGGCCACGGTAATGTCTCCCCGGAGCCTCCTCTTCTCCAGGCTGAGCAGCCCCAGCTCTCCCAGCCCGGCCTCACAGCAGAGCTGCTCCAGCCCTCTCAGCATCTGCGTGGCCTCCTCTGGACCCTCTCCAACTGGTCCATGTCCTGCTGATGCTGGGGGCTCCAGAGCTGGACACAGTGCTGCAGGTGGGGTCTCACCAGAGCGGAGCAGAGGGGCAGAATCCCCTCCCTCGACCTGCTGCCCACGCTGCCGGGGATGCAGCCGAGGATGCGGTTGGGTTTCTGGGCTGCGAGTGCACATTGCCGGCTCATGTCCAGCTTTTCATCCAGCAGTACCCCCAAGTCCTTCTCCTCAGAGATCCCTGTCCCTGCTTCCACCGCCTGTGCATTTCCTTCTTGCCCTTTAGTTTGACCAGCAGATCTCAACTTGGCCATGCCGGCCTTTTGCCTTCCTTTCCTGATTCCTTACCCCTGGGGATCAAGGTGGTGCCTGATGCCTCTTGGATTTCTCTGGGGGGTGCAGATTGTGCTCCCTGGCTGCTTCTGTTCGGGGGTGATGCCAGTTGCAGGTCAGCACGGGTGTCATGGTGGCCGTGCCCTTTGGATTTGGTTCATCTGCCACGTGTCTCAAGTTGAGTGATGAGGCTTTTTCTGAGTATTCTTGTAGGTGTCCATACCCGCTGAACAAGGCTGCTTGCAGGAGGGGTGCTTCCAAGCGTGAATTTCCTCCTCTGCCTTTAAATCAGGAGCGAAAACAAAAGCAGAACTTGAGAGCTTGTTTGCTTTGCTGCGGCGTGATGGAGGATGCCGGAGAGCTGCCACCGCGAGGGATTCTGTCCTTTTAAATCCTTCACCTCCAAGCTGCTGCGTCTGAGCTGCTCCGGCTGGGCAGCGTCTCCTCCTGATGAGATGCTAATACGTATCCGCACACGCTGGTCATAGCAATGCTTATCTCGTATCCGTGTGTTGCTTGGGGTTTTGCTTTGCCGAGGAGGAATCCACCGTGCGTTCCCAGCGGGAGTTTAACCTGTGCCTGCCCTCGATACGATGTACTGATGAGGGCTTAGGTTTGGGTTTGCAGAGGGGTGCAGAGCGGTGTGTGGTTTCAGGTCTGACCCAACGGCAAGGGTTGAGCATCCTGCTTTGTGACAAGCCCTCCTCTCCCCAGGCCGGTCCTTCATGCTGCGGCGCACGCCACGGATCGATATCGTTAGGGAAGAGGTCTGACACGGAGGGAGAGGAGGAGCCAGCTCTTCAGCAGAAGCTGCCGTTGTGCAGTGAGCCTTCAGCAAAATGGACACCGGTCTCTGGGTGCGGGCGGATCCGGGAGCTGCCTTGTCCTTAAGCCGTGCGTTTTCCCGCGGGCTGTGCTGTGTTACGCTTGGCTTGGGATCCCTCGTGTGCAGATCAGCTGCTCTACGTATTCCCTGCCTCTCCTTCCTCTCCTGTGAGCACAGCTAGCCGGAGAGCGGGCTGTGCTTTGCCAGCCCCTCGCTGCGACCACGAAGGCCGTCCTGGGGTGCTGCACCCTTACATTTTTGTTTTCCAGCAGCGTTTAGCTTTTGCTCCTCAGGACTTTGCTGCAGCCCCAAGACGCTTGGTTGCAGGTCCCTGCCGTGCCCCAGACTTCCCATACAAATTTGGGCACATAGATAGTTTCTGTACCATCACGCTTTCCTCCATAAAATAAGGTAACAAAGCTTCTGTGTCTTGCCGTGGTGTTGTGGATAAGGACGTTAAACTTCAAGGGCCCTGGATGATAAGATGCATCCTGGCGTCTTCATAGGATTTGGAGCTAGAATCTGTTTCTTGGCCGGCAGGTTTGACTCTCATTTCCTGGTAGAGCTCATAAGAAAATCTTCCAAATGTGCTTCCCAAGGGTTGGGGTGGTATAATCCGGAGGGAAGGAGAAGTCTGTCACTGGTCTGTGTTGGTAAGAGCTTTTCGGAGGCTGGAGAATCAAGGAACTCCATCTCTTAAAGGACACCGTATTCCACCAAACCTTTGGCTTAAGGATTTTTTTTTTGGCCTGGGAGGTGATGTTTGTGTTCAGTCTGTCTCTCTGCACGTGTGTTTTGCAGTCACGTGTGTATGTAGCTCCAGCAACCCGCTTCTGATCGTCTCTTCCTTCCAGATGTGGGTCAGAGGGGTAGGAGAGTGCAGGTCCCGCAGCAGAAACTCAGCCCCGCGGCGTCTCATCTCGCTGTGGCTTTGAGCTTGAAACCCGTGTGGTGCTCGCTGGGTTACGGCGATTTGCCAGGCAGCGTTTCCCTCCCCAAAAATAGAGACGAGCGGTCTCTGCTCAGTCAGTGAGCTTGATGCGGCAGGAGGCACGCTGCGCTGGACAAGGAGCGGTTCGGGGCTTGGAGGGTTAACTCTGCAGTTGACCCGAGCCGAGAGGAACGTGCTGGGTGTTTCACTTGACAGAAGAGGGAGAAATTTGTGAGCAATCTGCATTTGGCTAATTGATCTCAGTTCCAGGAAAGTCAGAGGCTGGCTGTATTTCTTGTGTCTGATAGCGCTGATGGCCGCGTTCCTCACCGATCCCTCTTGCCTAACGCGCTCCCCGATCTTCTTGCCCAGCCCAGTGGATTTAAGGACTTTGAGCTGACGACCATCGCGGCTGCGACAATGCCTGCCTGACCTGGTTGCCCTGCACGCTCACTTTGCGTGTGGACAGTGGTTTCACCAACGCCTGCCTGGACCTGCAGTTTTTTTCCTGGTCCTGTCTCTCCAGGCCACACCAGGTCGTGTTAAACCATTTTCAGTTTCCGTGAGCAGTTGGCGTGATGCTTTTTGTCCAGCGTGGCCCACGTACTTATTTCTTCCCCCAGCCAGAGTCAGACTTGGCCCTAAAGGTCGTTATTGATGGAAGAACTTGGGAAAGGACCTTTCTGAGCCCTGGGAGCCCTCTCCCTTTCCTGTTTTCTTTGAAGCATGCTGTGTTACTTGGAGAATATCTTGCAAGAGGAACCGAGTTGCTTGGCTTGCTCGTTAGCTGCACTCTATTGACTGTTTCCCTCTCTGCCATCCCCAGACCTTTTAAAGGCAGGATTCCTAAAATGTGGAGCGTAAGGAGAAGGGTGGAGCTGGGAAACAGGAGTTTGTTTTAACTGGAAGTTGTGATTGGGTTCTTGCTGGGGGGCACAGTCACTGGGATTCATTTGCTCCTGTGTCCTCCTCATAACGTGCAAATATCCAGTGCAGTTTGCAGGTCCTTATTTTCAGTCTAGGATGTTTGGAGGCACCTGTGATCTTCTTTTTCAGGTAAACCCCTCCATTCCCCTCCCTCCAAATACCCCCCCTTCAATTTGTCTTGATGTGGAGCGGTTTTAAAAACAGAAAACCTGCACTGGGTGTCACTGTAGGTTTCCCTTTTAAAAGCAGAAACACGTTTACAAGCGTACAAAAGGCTGAGCAGAGTAAATAATATTTTAAAAGGAAATTCAGGAGCTCAGAGGAAGGAACTGCTGTGGTTTCGTTCCCCTGCCAATTCCCCGACTGCTGGAGTAGGCAGCAAGCAGTTCCCTCGCCTCTCTCTCGATAAATTAATTCCAAGGCATCCGCAAATCACTTGGAGCTGTCACAGCAGACCTGTAATGTCGTTTTGAGAAAACCTACGCTGTGGAGTCCGTCACTGAGTAAATACTGAGAAGTCAGTGATTTCCGTGGAGAGTTACAAAGCTGCTGTCTCCCTCCCCTCGCCCGCTCAGCGATGGAAGAGCTGGGAGGGGTGAGAGGATGGAGGGAAGGGAGGGACAGGCGATGCGAGAGCCGGAGACAGGGCTGAGAGCGGAACGGCGAGCGTGGAGCCGGCTGCCTTCAGACAAAGCACGCCGCTGCGGCGCTCCGCAAGGACACGCGACTGCCTGCTGCGGGGCCGCGGCTGCCGGCGGAGCCGCGAGGATGGACGGAAGGGAAGGATGGAGACCCCGGGCGAGCGGGAGCTGGCTGCCTAAATTCCAGGTTTAGATGCTGCCCTTCCGCAGGGGCTGTGTCAGGGGAGGGAGACGGAAACCTTTTGTGATCTCCGCGTCTCTCGTGCTGCAGCGTGCGCTAGAAGGACCGGGCAGCGCTCTCGGACTCGCCGAGCGGAGGAGCTCTCCCGTGGACCGGAGCAGCGGGATCCCTCACCCCGAGAATTCCCTGATAACGCCGTGAGCTCTGCGTCCTGCAGCCACTGCAGCGGGCGGGGGTGGGAAGGATGGCTTGGAAGGTACCAGACAGCTCCAGCTGACCTGGAGGCTTGAAGAAAGCAAACCTGGTTTTCCTGATCATCTTTTTATTTATTATACGCTTGAAACAGACGTGTGGAGAAGCCTGAAAAATTCTACCTGTCTTGCATAGCAAATTTCCTGATGAAAAGGAGATGTCTGAACTTTTTTTGGTCATATTTAAGGTCTCAAGCTTTTCTAGAGGAGAGTAACGAGTCACTGGACTCTCTTCCCCAGGGTGAGGGAAGGGAGAGCTTGTGGTGTCAGGCAGGATCGCATTTATCAGCGGCTGAGAGGAGGTGCCGGGGCATGTCTTGGACTTGAGCTGCTGCAGGAATAAGGAGAGTGTGTGTTGCATTTGGTTTCTCTTTGTTTTGACGCGGTTGGGAAGCAAGGAGCTAAAATGCCTCCCCCTCCAGAGCTGCTCCGTGTTTGAGCGAGGGGCTGGGATGCAGCAGCTGCGCTCAGCTGAAGAAAATGAAGGAAGGGCAAACACGAGCGTGCGCCAAGCTCCTGGCAGGACTGGGTGTGTTGGGTGAAAACTCCACCGGTTCCTCTGTCTCTCCTGCCGTTACCCGCTGCAGCGGCGTAGTCGGACTCTCTGGTGCGGCCAGCCCGGTCCGAGCAGCGTGCTGGGATGCCAGGCGTGCGGATAGGTGGTGAAATGCCAGCGCCAGGACTCTGGGACTCGTGCTCGGTGTCCCTCACGCCTCTGCTCCTCCTGACGCCGTAACAGCCCGAAAAAGCCCTTGCCATGGTTTGCCTGTTTCAGGACTGCCTGGGGAAAAAAAGTACAAGCCCTTCTTTTCTTCTGCTGCAGTCTGTGTGCTTTCTTTGTCTTGCATGTCTTCCTGTGGACAGCTGCTCTGGTCTGGCTTCTGCTGCTTTTCCCAAAGTCCGTCGTGTCTGCTCTGTGTCTCGGCTGCATGGAGATGTCTTTTCTCTCTAGCTGCTTTGTGCCTGCAGCGCGCCTGGCCCTCTCCGCTGGCCCGCTCCATCCCAAGCCGCGTGGACGTGAGGACCCGCGCGGCTCCGTGCGTTTGTGAGCGGCTCCGCTCCGTTCCCTCGCACCTGCGACCGGCTGTGGGAATGCCTTGGGTGCAAGTTCGGTCCCCTCCTCCCGCCCACTTCGGCCGAGCCAAGGAGTGGATCGGCGTCCCCGTGGGGTTGGGCTTCGTGCGTTTGCCTGACAAGAAGCTCGCCTGAGCCCTGGGAGCAGTGCATGTGATGTCATGGTCCCAGCAGCGCTTCCAAACGCTTTGCCAGGGCAAGGTGGTTTTTTTTTTCCTGAGCGTTAACTGGGATACAAATTAAACCCGGAGCCCGCGGAGGCGCTGGAAGCCTGGTTGCCCATGGTCTGTGCGCACCAGAGGAATTGTCTGCCAGCTGCTTTGTTGTACTCTGAGCATAATTTTTTGAGTTTCTTTATGGTAATGACTATGATGTGGCAATGCCATCTGTCTTCCTCAGAGTGCCGCTGCTACCGCCTTAACGGTTTTTCCCTTTTCAAGCGTCTGCCGATTCCTCTCTCGTCAGGTTCGCGGATGCTGGAGCAGAGCGTCGGGGAGTGGCTGGAGTCCGTTGGCCTGCAGCAATATGAGAGTAAGCTGCTTTTGAACGGCTTTGATGATGTCCGCTTCCTGGTAAGTTGCTGGGTGGAACCCATGAAAAAAAAAAAAATAATGTCTTGGCCGAACCTTGACTTGTTCCGATGCCCCGCGTCAGCTGCAGAGGAGATCTGGGTTCTGCAGGAGGAAATGAGGGTTGTGTTGGGTCATTTAATTCAGGTATAATAGTGTTTTCACTATAATTTTTTATAAAATCTCATTTTCTCTGTCTCCTAAATCTTTACTATCCAATTTGCTCCAGAAATGGGAATGGGAAGTCTCTAGTGTTTTGAGGAAATCACTGAGCGGTCTGTGCTCTGGAGTATGAAGGAGGTGGTGGACCTCTTGTTGGGAGTGTCCTTACTCTGAGCATACAGGCAGGCTGTTAATGAGCTGTACTTAATCACATTGACACTGTTGGCTCTGAAACCTAATGATGACAAGATGGTAATGCTTAATGTTGAGGGGTTTTTTTAATAACCAGTGTCTGGAAACTTAAAGCTGCGTGGTGTAAAAATCTAAGGGTTCATATGGAACTGCAAAGACAGAAAATCTTGGTTTTGTGGGAGGGTTCTGCCCGCATGGCTTCAAGAAATGCTTTTTGAGTTTTGCAAATAAAGATTTCTAAAAATTGATGTAAACCTTTGGAGACGTCATTTGGGCTAACGTGACATGCTGCCTTGGAAAGGGAGTGGGAACATCTCTTTGGTACTGGATGGCGCAGAGAGGTGATATCCAGGAGGACGTGTGCTTGACGGCCGTGTTGTGAGCTGGGTGAGGGGTTTTGGAAAGCACAGCGACCGTCCGGCGGTGGTGAGGGGGTGTAGGGGGCAGCTGGAGGAAGGAGGAAGGGCTGGATGGGGCGTGGGTGGAGGGGTGAGGAAGCGCACAGCAGAGCAGTGTCCGTGGGGGTACTTGAGGCAGGATGTAATGACGCTTTTGAAGAATGACCCGACCAACGGGATGAATTCCCTGGTTTATGCACCTTCAGTGGGGGAACGGCTGGCGGCAGGCCATGGTGTCGCCACACGCCCCTGTGCCTCTGCCCTGTCCTGTTCCCACAGCGGGTGCCGTCCCTCTTCCCCGGGGAGGATTTGGGGCAAGTTACCCCCGCACCCGTGCAGGATGAGGGATGGTTCCCGCCGCCGCTCCCTGGCCCTTCCTGGGGTCTCCAGCCCCGCAGTGTCCCACCCAGCTGGTCCCAGCCCTTCAGTGGACCCTCGGCCACTGGGACCGCTGTGCTTTCGAGGGGTGCGTTCGGCTCTGTGCGAGGTTTCAGCATCCCCTGCGCACTGGGGCCGTCTGATTCGACTTCTGGGATGCTCTGGAGGTGACACAACAAATTTGAATTAGTAATGCCCCACAGATGCCTGCTTGGGATCCGCTGCTGGTGGATCTCTGACCTTCGGGGTATCAGTGGGCTGCTCTCACTCCAGCAGTTGGCAGATAAAAACGCCTTTCCTCTGGCTGACCCTGCCTGACAAGCGTGGTGAGAGACCTCTCTCTGCACAGAGGTTTAATAACGAAGGAAATTAACTTTCCACTTGTCCCCGGAGAGGCGGGAGGGAGCTGGAGGCTCGGAAGCAGGAGTTTTTATTGACTGTGCCTATTCGCAGTAAGTAGCAACACTTAGTTGCGAGCTGTCTGATGCAGAATTTTGTCGTAGGACGAAAGAAGAGGCTCCTTGTGCGTATCTCACTGTGATTTTATGGTGTGTGTGGCAGGAGTTGCCTGTCAGTGTTGTCCATGGCTGGATGGTTTTTTTTTTCCCCGTCCAACGCTCGGTAACCGCTCCCAGCGTAGGAAATCAGCTTCTGATTTTGGGAAGTGGGACACTCTCCTTGCTTGTTCCTCTCCATTTTAAAAGGTCAAATAACTTAACAAAATTCTTTAACTCTCCTGTAAATCCTGGCTGATTTCCCGTTTGCTGCTTATCCCTTTGACTGGGGAGTTGACTCTGGCACCCACGTCAAGACCGGCTTCAAATCCTTTCACGCAAGTCCTGGGAATTTCAGGCTGGTGCAGTCAGCCCAGTGTGGATGTTTAATTGTGAAGAATCTTTTCCTCTGTTCTGTTACTCACCTTCAGCTTCTGATGTGGGAGTTAAACCTTCAGACGCAGTACAAATGAGGAACAAGCAGTCAGTTTATTTTTAGTAGGGGTTTTGATGTTCTCAGATGAATTATTAACGTTGTTGTAAACGCTGAGGCTGGCTGGGGCAGCGAGTGCTGGAAGGACCTGGGTGCTCCTGGCATGGCAGCCTGTCCATTCCCTGTTTTACGTAACAATTCCTTTATTAATTGCCGCTTTCAGTCGCTAACGAAGAATATTTCAAACTAAGTGGTGGTCTTTTCCTGGAGTGAAATGATTTCTGTGAAAGGATTACTCCCTGTTAGTGCCTCATTCCGTTAAATATTTCAAGGTCCGGAGAATGCTGGGTAGCGGCTTGCAAATTGCCAGATGGGCTGCGAGGCTAATTAAGTTTTAATAGCCAAAATGAGAAAGTTGGAGAGTCTTTTGATACAGAAATGCTCTTTTTTTTTTTTTTTTTTTTCCTGTGTAAGACTTTGCCTTGCGTTAATCCCTGCGTGCGGGAAGTTTTTTCAGGATGCTGAGGATGCTCCTTTGCTGCTGGGGGCCCCCGGCGCCCGTTTGCGAGCAAACAAGACGCTTTGTGCGGTGGGTGTGGGCGAGGAAAGCGTTGCAAGAGCAAAGGCTGAGTTGGGCAGGACAGCTCTAAGAGACAGAGCTGGTAAGAGACGAGCTCTGGAGGGTGCTGGAGCTTGCGCGGTGGTTTTTAGCGCTCTGAGCCAGTTCTGCTCTCAGGAATTCCTGCTTTCCTGTGTGCTTTCGGCTGGCTGAGTGCTGATTTGCATCCTGTGTTACGAAGCGCTTACCCCCAGATAAGGGAAACGATTCACGGACGCACAGTGTGGTCAAGTGATTTTGAAAAGCGCTCTGTAAATGAATTGGGCTTCTTAATTAGATGTTCATCTAGGCAGGCAGAAACACGCGTTCCTTCCAAGAGCAGTAATCCGTTACTTGCAGAAATCCAGAGGTTTGTTGTTAGGTGAGGAGCTGTGCTCTCCGGACACGCGACCGCCTTCTCCGGCATCTCCAGCAGCGCCGAGGGGGCACTGATCCCACTGCCTCTCTCCGCTCACACGCTTTGATGGGCAGCGCTGGCAGCTGAAGGCTTTGGAGACCTGCCGCTCTCACGGGTTTACCTGGAAGAGGCAGGGTTGGAGATGTAAACCGTAATGTGAGCCGTGAACGTTTTGCAGGTTTTCCTATAGAAAGGGAAGGTAGAGTGCGTTTTCTCAGATAGCTGGGGTGGGTGATGGGTGTCGAGCGGAGGCTTCTGTGCTTTCAGGAACTCCAGCTCTGCGTCTGGGACAAGGTTTTAGCGACTTGCAGACCCCTTGCCCACGAGCGGGCGAGATCAGCGCTTCAGTTATCAGCAAACCCAAAATTCCTGTTGCAGTTCGGGTCTGCTTGGGTAAGAGGGCGATGACTGCGGCCAGGGCTGACCCGCCTCGTGTGGGTGTCTCTCCCAGGGCTGTTTCTCTTTTGGGGGAGTTCAGGACGGATGGTAGAATGTTATTTGTAACAGCCGTTGGTTCTGAGCGGTGTCGGGCAGGGCTTGTTGGGAATATTCTCACTGTTGGAACTTGCAGAGATTTTTGAGGGCTTGCAAATTGGTTATCGGGGCAGAACAAGCCGGCAGAGCCGCGGTGAGGAGAAGGGAATCACAGGTGTGAATGCCTGAACGCGCCCACCGTCATCCCGCCTGGACACACGGCTCCTGGGGGTTTCGGGAACTGGAGCTGGGCTGGGTTTGCAGCGCTGGCCTCACTGGTGTGTTGCTTTCTTCCAGTACTAAAGCAGAGTTTCTTGATCAGTGTTTCCATGACGTAAAATTGTTGTTAAATCTGCAGAACAAAAGAAAATGCTGCGGTGTTGGATACGGCACAGGAGAGCATCTCGGTGATGCTGACCGGTTCCAGTCAGATGCAAACCCGGGATCCTTTGTGACTGGTTCAGAGTAAATGGTCTGGATCGGGTATTGACTTCAGTCAAGGGTAGATGTTGCTAACGCAGGTCAGCAGGATTATTTAAACATCCGTTTGACGAGACGTTGAAGCGTACCTGCTGTGTACGTGTTTCTGGGAAGGGCCTGAAACCTTTGTTTCAGATTGTCTGTAATCTTTTGGGAAGAAAGGGGCTGTAAAAGATGGATTTAGGTAGCTTAATTTTCTAAAAGACTGGGTTTTCTTCCCAAATACCAACACCTGCATTTCTGTGTCTGGAGAAATTCTTGTATTCCCTTTAAGTTCCCTACAACAGCTTTATTGTGTTCATGGGCAATGGTAGGAAAGAGCCTTTCCCTGACATTCTCGCCGTTGCCCTCCAGCACGGACCCCTCAGTCCGAGGCACCGGCTTCTTTCGCTCGCCCTCTCTGTCGCCGCTGAGTGACCTTCACCGCCAGCATTGCTGGCTCGGGGCAATCGGATGATGATGCTCAGCTTCTGCTTTTCGTATGGGGCTTTAACTCGAAGAGCGGCCTCTTCAGCCAGCCGGGGATTAAAGAAAGCAAAAATGGAGATGTTGCTTCAAATCCTCCTCCTCTGCTTCGCAGCCTGCTGGAGCTCCTTCGTTAGAGGGGAAAGGTTTATTTGTGCGGTGGGTAAACAGAGCTGAATTGAGGCTGCTAGCTGAGCGTTACTGCTGTGGGCTGTGCTGGCCTTGGCTTGGCAAAAATACCGCTTTGCGAGGAGAATGAAATCCTCAGCAGAATGGCATGCCCGATGCTAACAGCGCTGACGGACCAGGAACGCCCCACCACGCTGGAGACGCCGGCCCTGCCGCCTCCCGCGTGGAGGAACGCGGCCCGCGTGCGTGCGTGGAGCTTCGGGAGACCCGCTGCCTCATCCTTCACCAGAGGAGGAGAAAAGGTCAGATCACAAATCCGTAGCAGCGAGTGAGCGGTGTCGTTCAGGAAAAGGCACTGTAAATCGACTTAATTGTCCTTGACCGGTAACGAGCTGGGGAGCTGTGAGAGTAGGAAAAATGCCAGAGGAATCTGAACCAGGAGGGGTTCTGCTGCTCCTAAAGCCTTGTCCCATCACGTCCCCTGTGATCACCAGTGGCCCTGCAACGGGTGTGCCCTTCGGGAGGGCCACAGGAAACTGGTTTGGCACAGTGAGAGTGCCCAGTGCATCCCAGTGCCCTGCAGCAGTCACAGGAATGAGGGAGAGGGAAAGGCTGGGCCGGACTCGGCCGTTCCGGGGAAGGAGGGAAGCTGCCAGCGTCGCGAGGAGGAATTGCAGTAACTCACGGTAGAATTCCCCCACAGGAGCGGGGAAGGAAATGCCATTACTGCACCCTCACTACGGTATTTTGTAATCCCACTGATCCCATAAACGTGTCTGAGTTGCTTGGAAAGCCTTTCCCTTCTCTTGGAGGGCTGAATATTTGCTGCTACCCCAGACAGCTTCTCAGCTGACATCTGAGAAGGGCAGACCTCGCATGCTCTGGCAGTTGTGTGATTATTCTGTAGCTGAACTTTTTATTCAGTCCAAAGATATTTTGATTCGCAAACGAGCAGGTAAAAGAGAACATAAACCATTTTTATGGCTTTTTTTGTTGTTCAAGCCTGGATTCCCGTGGAGTGTGTGGAAAGCAGCTAATGCTGATTCAATGAGACAGCGTCAGAAACGGAAATCTGTTCTCCTCCTGGAGTGCCGTGGGCTCCTCTCTTGGTTTTTTAATTATTACTTTTTTTGTAATTGGAGAGAAGTGGTAGAAACACGATGGCACTGGAAGAATGGGGTGTCTGCATATAATTTAGAGTGCTGACCTTAATTTAATTAAATGTAATCCAGTGCCACGTTAGACTGGCAGCAGTGGTCTTCGTTACGAAAGAGCCTTTCTCTTCTCTCCTCTGTGTCTGTGTGCAAGCAAACGGTTAATAAAAACCTCGGAGCTGGGTCTCCTTCGCCCTGCAAATCCCCCTGTTTTGGGTGCTGACATCTGCACGATCTTCGTTTTCACCTGATCCCTGTCCTGCTGGGGCACGGGGTGTGTCCTGGTGTCCTCGGTGAATTGTGGCTCTGTTCTGCGTGATCCTCTCCTGGTGTCCTCAGTGAATTGTGGCTCCGTTCTGCGTGATCCTCTCCTGGTGTCCTCGGTGAACAGTGGCTCTGTTCTGTGTGATCCTCTCCTGGTGTCCTCGGTGAACAGTGGCTCTGTTCTGCGTGATCCACTTCCGAACCTTGCGCTTGGCTCGCAGATGCCGCTCCCTTGGGCAGCAGCCAGGCTTTTAGCGTGCTCTGAGAATGTGTGTGCCCCAGAGCTTTTTTCTATTTTCATATAAAACTTGTCATTTTACAGTAGTCATCTGGGGAAAACTTCACTGACATATTCCAGCAGCGTTTTGCACCCAGTAATGATCTATCAAGAGCAGCGACCTGTCAGAGATCCCACTGAGAAGGTTCTGCTGCTGCTGCACTGGGTGGGATGGAGAGAAAAGTTGGTGTGATTGCAGGTGCTGGAGAGTGCGTTAGTCTAGGCCCAGGTAAGCCCCCGTGTGTAGGTTGTGTCTGGGCAGGTAGGCTTGGTTTGAAGCTCTGTTCATCCAGGCAGAAGCTCTGGGGTGGTTGGTTCCAGGCTTGGTTTTCCCACAGCCAGTGCTGCAAAGCTCTGCCCTGCAGTGATTTTTGGTGGCTGGGCTTCTAAACTGGTGTGTGCTGAGCTGCTGGGAGTGGAAATAAATACCAGTGATACCTAGACGTGCTGGCAATCCACCTGTTAACGGTTTTTGGTCAGATTTGGGAACCTCTTTGGCCTGATTCACGCCGGCTGGCCGATTTATTGCTGAAATAGCGTTCGTTTATTTTTACAACGTAGAGAGGGAGTACATCAGCCACGTTACGTGGCGTTGTCTGCTCTTTATCGTTGCTGCCAGCCTACTGGAAATGCATTTCTTGGTCCCCAGACTGATTTCGATGTCCTGGATGAACGTCCCGTAAGAGTGGAATTGGACCCTGGCGTGAAGGTTTCTGCCAAACGTCTGAGTGGGAATAGATTCAGACAATTAAATGGATTTTTTGACAGCTCTCCAGTGGGTTTCAGATGCTACTTGGGTGGCTCACAAGGACCGTGCTTTGTCCACGACGGTATGATTTTTGGGGTTTTCCCTGGAAGGGAGCGATGAGAGTGGAGACATACGATGATGTGGGGTTTGGGAGAGCGTTTCGGCCGCTCACGCGTGGCTCTGACCGGGGAAGCGCGGCTGAGCGGCGCTGAGGCTCCCCAGATGATGGAAATGAACTTCCCGGAGAGCAGCGAGCTTGGAGTGGATTTTGAGGAGCAAAGTGGGTGGACCAGAGCTGGCAATTTAGAGGATACTTACATTTGATTCATTAGTAGCTCCAGGCCCAAGAAACATTAAAAAAGCCATTAAAGTAGCAGTTAATTTTTTTTTCCCTCAATAAAATTGCCTGAACTTGACAACCATGACCGATTCCCTCCGTTGCCATTGTCACGCTGCCAGTCTGCGTGGGGAAGGAAATTAAACAAAAATGAAGTGGCTGTGTGCTAATCTGGGATTTATTGTGGGGTTTTGTATACGAGCCCTTTCCTCCGCCAATGCTCTGTGAAGAGCTGGGGCTCCGTTGTCGTGCCCTTAGCTGCACAAAGACTATTTTTTTCCCCCCCTCGTTTCCACTGAACTACGTTAAGGGAAGGCACGAAGCTCCGTGGATCACGAGGCCGATGACAAATAAGTATTCGTGTGACCAAGCGCTGGTCCCCTGGCTCTGAAGTTGGTGGGTGCAGGTCCCGGCTTCGGGGTCGTCAGCCTGCTCCGAGATAATCCTCCAGATTTGCTGGAGGGGCTGAGCAGCCGGGGACGGCTGATGGAGCTGTAGGTTGCCTGCAATCGAGGCTCTGTTTGGGGAGTTTTTAGCTTTTTTTTTGTTTTTTTTTTTTTGTCTGTGAAAGGAGGTGATGCTCTGTGCGATCGCTGGGGGTCTCAGGTGAGAAGCCCCCGCAGTGCAAATCACGCAGATACACAGAACACAGCTTGTTTCTGGGACAAGCTGATCAATTAGTCCGTTAACGAGGCATTAGCTGCTCCTGTCCCGTTGAACAAGATACCTTAGTGGGGCTTTTCACTCCAGGTGCTGTACACGGCACGGGGGTCGAAGCTGGCCGGGGTCTGCGGTTCGAACGCGTGGCTCGGAGGGGCTGGGTGAGACCAAACACGCGACTTCCAAACCCTGCAGGGAAAGAAGTCGCTTCGTCATTTACTGATGGTTTGGGGAACGGGGAGCTCGTTCTTGGCTGTGGTGTCTTCGTCAGCTCCCGGGAATACCTTCGCTACAGCTCGTCTTTCTGAATTTCCCTGCCTTCCCTTATCCTCAGGATGCTGCGGGGCCGCGAAGTCTGGCAGCACGAGCACCCAGAAGCTCAGGCAGAGCTGCGCGAGGCTCTAAATCGCTTTGCTGGGCGTGGAATTGAACTGACTGCAAACCCTGAACTGCCTGCTTGCGTTGAGTTCCTGAAAGCTGCAGCTAACTGGTACCAAGATGACCGAAATGAGGGTTCTTGATCCTTTTTTTCGCTTGAAAAAGGAGAAATCTAAGTGGTTTTGAGTCTGAGGAATGTGCAACCTCTGTTTAGGCTGGGTCTGCGGTGAGCTGGATGCGCCTCCGTCTCCCACATCCAGGCGTTTGGTTGCCAAAAGTAAAGCAATAGCCGTGGCAGCAAAATCCTTGACAAGATGCAAATTGTCTTGAATGTACTGAGGGGAGAAAGAAAAAGAGCTTTGTGTGCATTAATCTAAGAAAAAAATGGGTGCTTTGACTCGCGCAGCTGAAGGCTCTCTGCTGTAGATGTTTGCAGAAGCCTTTGTAGTCTGGAAAAGCTGTGTTTGGGTTTTGCATCTGTTGCTTTTAATAGTAAACACATTCTCGTCCCATCTTCCCTGCAGTCCCTGTCTTTGTTACAGGGTTTGCTCACGGAGGCAGCACTTGCGCTAGCGTGAGCTCCCGGGGACAGTCGGGGTTCGTTAAACCGCCCGGGTAAGACTGCGCGTCCTGGACGAAACTTTGGTTGCCTCCGGCCCTTCCGTAGCTGGAAAGAGAGGATGGACGGCGGCCAGGCTCTGCGCGAGAAGCAGCGTCTGGAGATTGGGTCGTTAAGCGCCTGCGGAGCGCCGTGCTGGAGCGGGAACGCTGGCGGGTTTCAGCGGCTCTGATTTTGGCAGGCGCGCCTTCGGGGTCACCTGGCGAACAGGAGGGGACGGCAGCTCTCCGGTGTAACCCCTGACTGTGCTTTTTTCCCCTTTAATGAGAAACCTGGAGCCTTGCAGGCTGTTTAATTACAGTGCAAGATGTGAAGCGTGACTGAAGCAGGCCTTTTTTCTGAAAGCTGGTGTTTCCGCCGGCGCCTTGGCTGCACCGGCATCCTTCAGGGCTCCTCCGGGCAGCCCAGGCAAGGACGCGGGTCACTGGTGGATCCCTGCCCTCCTTTGGGGCGATACGGGGGGCAGAGACGGGGTCTCAGAGGTGCCCCTCGTGGTGGTTGTGTGATTGTGAGGGAGCTCTGTTCAGCTCTGGAGAAGCTGAAGGCCAGGTTGAGGGATGGAAGCCCCTCTGGACTGTCCGGCAGCCAGTCTCTGCCAGTTTGGACCGTTCACTTTGCCCAGTTTCAGATGTCTGCAACTGGGCTGAAGAGTCAGGCTCTTTGGATCGCCAGTGGGAGCGGAGGAGGACTCGCCTGCGGGATGCATTTCGCCCCAGCGTGGATGCTCTTGCACTGGAGAAGTAGTCCTGTCCTCGACCTAACGCACGTGTGTGCAGCTGAAGCTTGGCGAGGAAATTGTGCTCCCGTGTCCATTCCAAAAAACATTCAGCCTCTGCTTCCTGGTGGCTTTTTTTTTAGGGATCATCCCAACTCTTCTGGGAATAAAATATCGCCAAACATTTTTCGACCAAGACTGATTAACGTGTGCACGCGGTGCTGTGCTAAAATCTGGATCGACGCAAGGATGTGTGACCCTGAACAGGCCAGGAAGTGCTGACAGCTAATTCCTGACGGAACCGAGGAGAAAAGGGTGAGGGGCTGGGATGAAGGGGGCTTTCCGATGTCCCCCGCTCCCCTGGAGCGGACGAAAGCGCAAGCGCTGGCCCGGGTGCAGCCCTGAGCCGGGAGAAACGCGCAGGGTAGAAAGCGCTTGTCACAACAGATGAACCCTGAAATACGTCTTCAGAAAGTCTTCTTGATTCTAGCTGGCGTTTCCGAGGCGGCTGCTGAAGGAGCGGAGAGGAGCGGGAGCATTCCTCTCCCCTGCCCCGGGCGTGTGCCGGATCCGTCCTCGCAGGACCCGGAGAGGGGCTGGCCACGGGCCTGGGCTGGGCTCAGGCTGCCGGGACGCTCCGCAGCCTTCAGCTGGGGAGATGACTGCCAACCTGTGTCACCACCAAAAGGGACCTTTGTTTTTTAAAAGAAAAAAAAAACAAACCCCAGCAAAAAAAAACCCAAAAAAACCAAAAAAAAACCCCAAAAAAACCCCAAGCAATAATGAACAACCAAAAACCTGCATTGGGCTATTGTTTAAAAATCAGCCTCCCAAAAAAACCCCTCACAAGCCCGCACAGCAGTTGTTCTGAAGTCTTGCAGCCCGGTGTCACGGCAGTCCCCGGCTTTGTTTCACGGCGGCGATGAGTGCCGCGTTCCCTTGCCCTCGCTGCCGTGGGGGTGTATCTGCGGTCACCCCCGCCTCGGTACGGCGCAGGAATGCCTTTTTCCTGGGCCGGGAACGGAAACTGGGCTCCTAAGAGCCTTCGGCAGCCCAGCGCCCGGCGTGAGCCAGGGGGTCAGGACGGACGGGGCTGGCGGTGAGAAGCGAGGGAGATGTGCTGGGAGCGGCGGGGACGGAGGAAAGCCGTGCCAGAGCCTCCGCGGCTGGAAACCCTCCTTGCTCGAGGAGCTTTTTGTGCAAAGTCACCAGTTGCCGGTTGGGCAGGGAGGTGGTTTAGCGGGAGCAGAGAGCAGGGCACCAACCGCGCCCGCGGCAGTCGCTGCGGCGGAGGAACGCGGCGCGGAGGCAGCGCTGGCCCAGGAGGAGCATCTCTGCCCCTCAGCTTTGGGCTGAGCAGCGTGCTAAACCGGGTTTAACGTCTGGTTTAAACAGCTCGTCTCTTCAGCTGGCAAAGGTTAAAAGATCTCCGGTGTGTTTGCATTTAATGATCTGTTTTAGTGGCAGATTATTGTTTTTCACGGGGGATGAAATCCGGACGGGTTTAAAGGACGTTTCTCCGGGCGGAGGCTCACGTACAGCAGACCGTGGTGATTTATTCGGCGCTGCCACGCTTTGTCTGTCCCTGTTACCTACCCTGAGAATACGGACTGGCGCTGAGGGAATCTAACGTGACACGTAACAATAAGGCGTGTTGGAGGAAGCCATGGGCTTTACAGTGTTTAACTAGCTTGTAGCCTCGCTACACAGCGAGCGATTTTCCTAGGACTGGAGGTGCCAAAAGCAGAACGCCTACTGCCTTGCCGTGGGCCTGGCGCTGCCCGCGTCGCCGTGAAACGAGCGTCCCGGGAGAGCGTGAGCCGCCGGTGCGGGAGCGTGGCGGTGCCAGCCAGGCGTTGCCGCGAAGAGGATCAGCACCAAAACGGCTCAACGTTGGAAAATAAACCCGAGTAAAAATGTAAATAGGATCAGCCCAGCGCGTTTAATTTTTGTACGTGAAAATTACCCGTGGCTGTTGTCACAGCTCGTTGCACTGCGGCCCGTTCTTGCTGTCCTGGTTGGCGTGTGAAGGGTTTGCCGTGAGCCGTGCCCTCGCTCTCGTCCTCCTCGAGCCCCCGCGCCGGCTGCAGCTCCGGTACCCGGCTCCGGACGGAGGAATCCAGCAGCAGAGCACCGGGGTGAGCGGGCGAGGGAGCAGGGCAGGCCGAGGCGTCGGGAAGCGCGGGTTTCAGGTGCCCGAGGTGTGACGTTACCCTGCTGCGGGGACTTCAAGTCGGTCCCCCCCCACCCCGTGCCTCCCCCAGGCAGGGCAGTGATGCTTTGCTCTCCAGGCTCACAAGAGAAATCCTGTCGCTTGCTCTAGCACTCGTCTGTCCGTTTAAAAAAGCCCTTTAAAAAGCCGTCTCCCTCCAGGAGATGAATTCCTCCCGCGTACTGGGACCTTCCGGCAGCCCCAGCGGCAGAGCTGTCGCGTGCAAAAACGCTTCGGCCAGGTACGGTGCGCGTCGGGGGAGTTAAGCTGCCTTTAAACCGGTGCAATGGAGCCTGCTGCTGCTCCGGCACCGAGTGGGCACCCTCAGACCTTCAACCTTTTTTTTTTTTTTAATTGATTTTGTGCGATTGAGGGGTGCAGTGGCACTGGAGAGCAGCGCTGCAGCCTGCTGCTGTAAACTGACTTTTTGGGAAACAGGGAGCGAACCCTGATCGGCTGCAGGGTCGTTAGTCCCAGCTCTTTCTCCTGTTTCCACAACTCTTGAGCTGCGGCTGTCTGCTCCGGATCTGCCGTCTCGTTCTCCCCGCGATGTCCCAGGAATCGAGGGCGTCGGGCATCCGCCCTGTCGAGGGAGGCCGGAGGCAGAGGAGCACCGCTGCAGGTGCTGACGGGCACGGTGTCTGCAGGGCCCTGCTCCCCCACCGCCTGCTGCGTTAATTTGCCGCCGTCATTTGCTAAATAATTATTTCTCCGCAGTCTGGCCTCTGAGAGCGGCTCTCCCAGCAACTTTTGCTCCGGGCACCTCTTCTCTGCAGCGTTAATTCTCCGTTTCTCTGAACGCTTGTCTCCGCGGCGAGGGGAAGAGCAGCTCGCCGGGGCGGAGAGCCGCGCGCCGTCCTACCCGGCCGTTACCGCACCGGGCCGTGGGAGCGATGCTGCTGTCGTAGCCCAGGCGCAGACCAAGGAAGGCAGGAGCAAAGCGGATCCTGGCATCGCCAGGAGCGAGCCGGCTGGTGTTTGGCTGCAGGACTGGCGCTGGCCCCGTGAAATGCCCCCAGTGACTCTCATGAAGCCGTAGCCAAAGGCCAGCTTTCCCCGCCGGCCATCCTGGCTGCGGACGGGCCCCTGCGCCTGTCCCGGAGCGTCTCGGAGTGGAAGGGGCGGTGGGAACGGCCGTTCCTGCTCCCCTGCCATCGCAGGAGGCAGCGTCGCCCCGCGGAGATGGCCGCTCAGCGAGCAGCTCGCTGCGTTCAAATTTGGCTGTTGTATTTAAAGCAAGCGGCACTCGGCAAAACGTACGTGCTGCGGTGCCACAGAAAGCGCGGGCGGGACGGAATAGGAAACATTTGCTGCCCTTTGGAGAGGACACTTGGCCACCTTCCCCTCACCTTTCCCTCCTGAAGCCATTCAGCCCGCTGTTCCCACAGCCGGCGTGCCCCTGCAGCGGCGCGTTGCCCGACAGCCAATTTTAATTGGGTTTCTCTTATAAAACCCAAATGTGGAGCAGCAAAGCGCTGTCGGCTCAGACCTTCAGCTGATCTCCTGAGAGCGCAGGGAGGCAGGTCTGGGGAGGGGGTGGTCCGGGCTGGAACTGAAGCCCTTGGTCCCACACATCGTGGTTCTCCCGGCCGTGGGGGGACGTGGCCGGGCTTCCCGCTGAGCTCTCCCCAGGTACGAGGGGCAGGGGAGCAGGCTGTGAGGGGGGAAGGTCGCTGTGTTCTGCACGCGTCCGCTCTTGCTCTGCGGGGAGAAGAGGGGCAGAAAAATGGGCTTTAACAGAACGGTGCGTGGCAACCAGAGCATCTCTGCCGGAGCAGGGTGGGCTGCCTGGGGGACGGAGGATAAATCTGACCTTCACCAGATTGCCGGCTCTCAAGGAAAGAAATTCGGATTTCTCTGTGGCCGTGGAGGGAGGCTGAGCAGAGCCAAGTGCCTCCTTCTCAGGCGCGGTGCGTGGAGGGGCCGGGGTTTGCCTGGGCGTTGTTAAAGCATCTGTGCGTCAAACGGGGGTTGCTGTAAGCGCCGGCCTGAAATCCCACGGCTGGAAGAGGATGCGACGGGGCAGGCTGCGGCAGGGAGGGCGTGGCAATGCTCTGCCCCACCGGTGCTGTGTGCGCTGCAGCCCCTCTCCTGCCAGCCCTCTCGGTGCCTGAGGTCGGTACACGGGGCAGAGCTGCCATCCTTGGGAGCCTTCCTCCTCCTCCTCCTCCTGCCGTGGGGATGTGCTGGGAGGTGAGGTCAGGAGGGTGCTGTAACGCGCGTGGTCTCCGCTCCCATGCCTGGTGTGGCTTCTGTTGCCCTCTGCTCCCATGTTGTTCCTTCCTGTCCCCGCAGGGCTGTAATGTCATGGAAGACCAGGACCTTCGGGACATCGGGATCAGCGACCCGCAGCACCGTCGGAAGCTCCTCCAGGCTGCTCGCTCCCTCCCGAAGGTCAGCACCAACACCTCCTGTGAGGCAGAGGGAAAAAAAAAAAAAGCCCGTCCCTGTGACCCACAGAGAGATCGCAGGGGCTGTGGGAAGGGTTTTGGGAATAGCAGGGAGGAGGAGGGATTTATTGGATTCCCAAGCTGCGTGGATGAGGTGACGCCGTGCTGGGGAGAGGGCGGCTGTCCCTCTTGATCCCAAGTGCATTCCCTGTTTGTTTGATTTTTTTAACTTTAAAGCTGCTAGTGGAGATGATAGTGGCCTTTAAACTGATTTTAGTTGACACTGTATGCCTCAAGATCCCAGCCCCCCAGGGCTTTTAACCCCTTCCTTGTGCTTTTACAGCTGAAACCCCTGGGCTGCGATGGGAACAGCCAGCCTTCGGTTCCCGCGTGGCTCGACTCTTTGGGGCTGCAGGATTACATTCAGTCCTTCCTCTCGAGTGGCTACAGCTCTATTGACACTGTGAAAAACCTCTGGGAGCTTGAAATAGTAAACGTGAGTATCGCCTTTCCCTTGCCACGGCAGCGAGGTCCTGCCCGCGTTCCCTCCGGGGCCGTGATTGCGGGGAGCGGTGTTAAACGGGACCAGGGGAGGGAAGGCTTTGCTTCGCGCCGAGGGCAGGGACGTGGTCTCTCTACGGTGACCGTGGTCTCTCCCTGCAGGTGCTGAAAGTGAATCTGCTTGGCCATCGGAAGCGGATCATCGCCTCCCTGGCAGACAGGCCCTACGAGGAGCCACCGGCAAAGCCGCCACGCTTCTCGCAGCTGAGAGTGAGTTGCTGTTTGTGTTCGCCGGCTGGTATCTCCGTGCGGAGCACGCTCAGCGGTGGCCGGGGTGCTTTCTTCTGCCCTGTCCTCCTTCACCTTTCTCCCGTAGTTTCAAAGAGCTAAACCCAGGTCTGTCAGGAATGACTGTCCCCTTTCCGATGAGCGGCTCTCACCTCTGGGGGACTCAGATCTGCAGAGGGTGCTTACTGAGAGCTCAGGTCCTGGCTGGGTATCCGGGCTCAGACGGGGAGGCACGTTCAGCCTTGCTTTCATGCACAGGAAATTCTGCCCAGCAAAATCAATAGAAAAGGGAAAAAATACCCTACAGTGTCGATATTGAAGTTAAAACTCCTTTAAAAGTAAGTATTGAGAGTAATGTGCATGGAGTACAGAATGGTCTTTGAAAACTGCATTGCTTTTTTAAAAAAGGAAAGGGTGAAACCTGAATGGCTTGTTTCTTATTAAAACAAAGTGATTAGGCCTGGAACCCTGGGTTACTCCTGGCTCTCAGATACTTGGTGGTTTGGCAAGAAAGTTCTTGAAGCGCTGAGGCAACCGCACATCTGGCTGCGCGGAGGAGGGAGTGGTTTGTGTTAAGCAGTTCCCGTGGATGCACCTTGGCTGCTGCTGGAGGTGGTGCAGAGTCCAGCGCTCCCACTCCACACGTGGTCAAGCAGAACTTTGGGACGTGTAACAGCCAGGCTGGCCCTGACTTGGCCAGAGCACCTGCAGCACCCGGGCAGAGTTAAATCAGAAATTTGATGTTGCGCTGTACAAGTTCTGCTATGGCTGGGCCCCGCAACAGCAAACGTCACCGTTTGTTTGGACAGAGGCGCTCTCGCTGAACTGGTGGACGAGTTCACCAACTCGGCTTTCTTCTTTGTGGTCAAACTCCCATCTTCCCTGTGCAGAACCAAGCTGAAGTGTGCGAACACCTCAGTGCTGGGAGAGATCTTAACGTCACCAGTTGTGTCCCTTCAGCTTCCCACCCCATCAACTCCAGCGACCCAAGCAGCAAATACTTGCCCAGGCGTAATCCTGCTATGGAAACAATTGGGGGAAGATAATATTCAGCCCTTGCAGGTCAGATTCTGGATGCCTGCCCCATGGGAAAGGTCAGGCAGATCCTTTGGATCAGGTGCCTCCGTAGGCGGTGGTGCCTGCACTGAACGGGTAGCAGAGCGCTACTCCCACCTCTGCGCCCTGCACCAAATCATAGAATCATGGAATGGTTTGGGTGGGAAGGGACCTTCAAAGCCCACCCAGTCCAACCCCCCTGCCAGGAGCAGGGACATCTCCAACCAGATCAGGTTGCCCAGAGCCCCGGCCAACCTGGCCTGGAATGTTTCCAGGGATGGGGCATCCACCGCCTCTCTGGGCAACCTGGGCCAGTGCTCCACCACCCTCACTGTAAAAAATTTTTTCCTAAGATCCAATCTAAATCTGCCTCCCTCTATTTTAAAACCCCTCGTCCTGTCCCAGCAGGCCCTGCTGAAGAGTCTCTCCCCACCTTTCCTGCAGCCCCCTTTGGGCACTGGGAGCCGCTCTCAGCTCTCCCCGGAGCCTCCTCTTCTCCAGGCTGAACAGCCCCAGCTCTCTCAGCCTGGCCTCACAGCAGAGCTGCTCCAGCCCTCCCATCATCTTCGTGGCCTCCTCTGGACCCTCTCCAACTGGTCCGAAGGGGAATACTGAGCTGGCTTTCTTCCCCTTGTTTCCTGGGCAGATGTGAGGCAGCCTTCCTGCGGGCAGGAGTGTGGCGTGGCTCAGCTGGTGGGATGGGCTGCAGCTGGGACCTGGTGTTTTGATTGCGCCACTTGGGAGTTGAGATCTGCCTCCCTGGGCCGGCTGGGCTTTTCTAGAGCTCTTGCTCTTGCTGCCAAGCAGCACTCGATGTGATTTGTGGATGTTGATTCTTTGCTGCGGGAGCGGGAGCCTTTGGATGTCAGGCCATCGTTACCAGGGTTGGCTGGGAGGGGAGCCGACACGTTTGCCGTTCTTCCCGAAAACTGACAGTTGAGAGCTGAGTTTGGCAAAAGCCGTTGAGCTCGCAGCTAACCAGTGAGCTCGGGAGCAGGGCGGCGTGCCACGGAGGGCGAGCGTGTCGTGCTGCTTCCTCCCAGTGTTTGCAAATCAGCTTCCTGGAGCAGGAACTGGGAGTGATTGGAGCTTCCCCATCCCAAACATCTGGTCCTTGCCCTGCTGCAGAGTTCTTCCCTCTTCCTGCGGATTTCCAAGGCTTTTCAACCAAAACAGGCTGAACTGAGGCAAGCTGGGCTGCTGTGCCCTGCTTGCTTGCACTGGGTTTTTTAGGAACTGGAGTTCAGGTGTAAAAAATGTGAGGGTTCAGACAACAAAAGCCCGGACGGGCAGCAGCCAGCTGAGGATCTGCGCTTCTCTGAAACGTCCTTTGGAGACCGATGAGACTGGAGGCGAGGTTGTTGTGGGGAGAGGAGTCCTTTGGTGCAGCATCAGCTGATTGATGTGCTGGATGGGGAGGCTGTGCGAGAGAACGGGCCGTTTGCAGCATTTCCTGGTGCCCCAGCTGGTGCCATCCAGCGCCTGGCTCCGGCGTGGGGAGCGGAAGGACGTCAATGGCAAATTAAGCGAGGCCGATGAATGGGACTAATGCGCGTTGCAGCTGTGAGCTTCCCGCATTGTCTGCCGGGCGGTTGGCACGTAGAGGCGGTGAATCGCGCGTGTGGGAGGAGCCAGGCTGGCAGGCACCTGGGCTGCTCTCACGCTGGGCTCCCAGGGCTTCTCTCCTGGGGTGGCCGATCGTCAGTGGCTTTACTCAGTGCTTCAGCAGAGCCTGCTCCTCTATAAACACCCTGCCCGCAGCTCAGTGCGTCTCCTGCCCTCCTGGGGTGAGCTCACGGAAGATGAGCTCGGCAGAAAGGGCTATGTACCTGCCTGAAACTGTCCTGGAGCAAATCTGGGGTATCACGGGGAAAATAAACGCTGTGATGGGTGACAGAGGCCTGCGGAGCAGGAGCTGACTCTGTTAACTCCGCTCATGGCACCCTTTGTGTGAGACGCTGTAAAGGGGAGCGAGGGCTGGGTGCGGCCGCGCGGCTGACCGGGACGGTGCGTGGTGTCTGCTCGTTTCAGTGCCAGGACTTGATATCCCAGACATCGTCGCCCCTGAGCCAGAACGACTCCTGCACGGGCAGGTCTGCCGATCTCCTGCTGCCCTCCGGGGACGCTGGGAAGAGGCAACACGAGCGTGGCAGCGAGGTTGCTCCCTACTCCAGAGCTGAGCGCTACAAAACACAGGTCAGTGGGTGCTTCTGTGTGTCCCGGGGGCCCCTCTGTGCAGTTCAGTGCAGACCCTCCTTCTCTGGAGCCAGTGAGGAGTTAGGACGATGCATGGAGGGCCAGGGAGCTGGTTGGGCACGGCTTCCCTCAAGCTTTAGCGCCAGCAGCTCATTCGTGCCTAAGTCTCCCCTTGAAGATGGGTGACTGACTTCCATCAGCGCTGGCACCTTCGCCCGCAGCGTGCCGCCTCCTCCCAGCCCCTGGGAGATCTGGGTGTTGCAAACCTCGGTTGCATCAACCCAAAGAGCCCTCCTGAGATCCGTGTTGGATCCCTCCTGGGATCCGTGTTTTGGTCCAAATTGGCCCCGTTGTGGCTTCACATCCATGTTTCTTCCATTCCAGGAGGACCGTCGGGAGTCAAAGCTGACCCTGCGCCCCCCGAGCCTGGCTGCCCCGTATGCCCCAGTCCAAAACTGGCAGCACCAACCGGAGAAGCTCATCTTCGAGTCCTGCGGGTACGAGGCCAACGTAAGTGGCTTTTGGCTTGTGGGGGTGGTGAGGATGAGTTGGCTCTGGGGTCAGGTTGTTGTATGTGGAGTTGTCACGCTTCCTGGCCCTTTCCAGCCACGGCTGCTGGCCGCTCGCGGGGCCGGGGCGTTGCCTTGGGTTTGCTGCCTGAAGCCTTTGACATCTCTCCCTCTTCCAAACAGTACTTGGGCTCCATGTTGATCAAAGACCTCCGAGGGACAGAGTCTACGCAGGACGCCTGTGCCAAGATGAGGGTACGGAGGCCGTGGGGAGAGGGGGAATTCGCTCACAGCCTGTGGTGGAGGATGTGGAGAGGAAAACGGGGGGATCTTAGTGAAGCTGTGGTTTCTCAAACACCACAGGCTGCCCGTGTGCGGAGCAGGGGCCCAGGCCACGTGACAGGCTGTGCCTCTGTCGCTGGTGAACTGCCCCCCCAGTGCTTTTCCCCATAGTTGGAAGGTGTCTGCGGTGGGAGAATGGGTGTTCTTGCTGGGGAAAGGGGTGCTGGCTTTGCTTCAGACCCCTGTCCCTTCCCCTCACCTTCCCCTAAGAGCAGGCTTTCCTCCTCCTGCTTTTGTGGGGCGGTGGCCTGGGGGTCTCTGGGGTGGGCTGGGGCGGTGGCGAAGAAGGGAGTGTTAATTCACAACTGGTCACTTGACTGTTCTTGTTTCTGAAGAAATCCACAGAGCATATGAAGAAGATCCCGACCATAATACTGTCCATCACGTACAAGGGGGTGAAGTTCATCGATGCCTCTAACAAGGTGAGCTTCAGGTGCCTCGAAGGTGGTGTCTGGAGGGACAAGACCTGCAGTGCCACCTGCCTGGAGGGCTGCAGGTCATATCTAGTGGCTCCAGAAGCCATGGCTGATCCTGAGGAGCCCAGCTTCTCAGGACTCCAGGAGAGCACCAGGGTGGTGATGGTTACCTGAATGCCGAAGGCTTGGCAAGCTGGCTGCTTGCGTTCGTTCTGTGTTGCTGTTCGTTCCTGCCATGGGATGGAGCTAGGACTGGTCTGGCTGGGAGACCCTCCCTCCCTGCCAGGACCTGGTTTGCTCCCTGCCCCCCATACACACTTACCACGACCACCGTTTGCCGGGTGCCTTTGCCATCCCCAGAAGCGTGATGGGTGCTTGTGCTTGACCCCGGCAGAACGTCATAGCGGAGCATGAAATCCGGAACATCTCCTGTGCTGCTCAGGACCCCGAGGATCTCTGCACGTTCGCCTACATCACCAAGGACCTGCAGACCAGCCACCACTACTGCCACGTCTTCAGCACCGTGGATGTGGTGAGTGGGTCATCCCAGCCGGTCTCCTAGCACCCGCAGTCCTTTGCAGTCCACTACTCTCATCACTCAGCATTATTGGCAAGTCGTAGAACGAGATCTGCTCTGTTCTAGGGCTCTCTTACCTGTTTCTACCCCAAAATATTCCTTTCAGAGTCTTGGTTCAAAATACCTCTACTCTGGAGCTCTGTTGACAAAGAGAATATCTGCCTGGCTTCCCTACCGCAGTCTCCACTGCTGAATAAAGCAGGGCAGGAGTTTCTCCCTCCTGGGGAACATGCCGTGAACGAAACCCTAATGTGCTCTCAATTAGGCTGAGCGTAATAGGCTGATTTAACGGCCGTTTAATTCACCCAGTGTGGAAGCATAACTTGCTTTTATTCTTGGGCAGAATCGGCTGTACAAGACGTTTGGGCTTTTTCTCTTTACAATGCAAAACGCTGCTGATCTGCGATGCTCGCGGGGCTGTAGCAGGCTCGCAGGTGGTCCCACCGGCCGGGGCCGTGCGAGCGTGGAGGCGGCTCTTTGCAGAGTGGCGTTGCCAGGGATACGGCAGGATGGGGGCTGCTGACGGACAGGCGGGGGGCTCTGCCGGGGTCTGCATCTCCAGAGCGAGGGGCTGAGCGCGTGGACTGCGCAGGGTGAGGTCGCTCACGTGGACCTAACGGCTTTGTGTTTTCTGTGCTCTCTCCAAGAACCTGACGTACGAGATCATCCTCACGCTGGGGCAGGCGTTCGAGGTCGCCTACCAGCTGGCCCTCCAAGCCCAGAGAGCGAAGCCTCTGGGTGCTGCAGCAGGAGAAACGATCGAAACAAAATCTTCCAAACCGGTGCCTAAACCGCGAGCTGGCATGAGGAAATCCGCAGTACGTATGTGCGAGCCGGGCGCGGGCTGCATGCTCTGAGCTGGCATTTCTCTTGAGCACCGCACGCTTAAACCTCCTGCTTCGTGGTGGGGGGATCCCGGACGCGAACACCGTGCCTGTAGCTTCGGGCACCGCTGACACTGCCGCGTCCGTGGCTTGGCTGGCTGTCCTCTGGCGGGGTTAGGGCTTGCCCGGGTAGGATGAGGGCGAGCAGAGGTGGAAATAGCCTGGGTGGGATGGGGCCCTGCTGGGTCCAGCTTCCGCGTGCAAACTCCACAGAGCCGCAGTAAGATCAGTTGGTAACGTGCGGTTTGCAGCACGGGAGCACCCCGTAGCCAAAACCAGCCAGGGCTGGAGCTGCTGAGGAGCAGGGACTGCTGCATAAGCCACTGCCTTCCTTTAATGTCTCCTTTTGTCTGTGTTCTGCTTGCTCCCCCCGCTCAGGTGCCGCTCCCTCCCGACACTCGCTGTTGTTACTGTCACACCTGTACAACACACCGCCCCTCCTACCTGCCGCTGCAGTCTGTTAGTCCCGGAGCGAAGGTCTTTACCCTTCTTCCTGCCATCTTCCCTTACGAACCGACCCGGGCTGCCCCAGCTGCCGCCGGCCCGCCTGCCTCCCCGCTTCCCGCGTCTCCTGCTGTGGTCCCGTGTCCTGCCTCGCTGCTGCCTTCCCTCCCTGCTCGTTCCAGAGCCGTGCCGTGGGCTCAGATAGGAACCCCGGGGACAAACGGCTTGCATCCGCCCCCACTGATGTAGAGCGGCAGCTCTCGGCTAACCGCGCTGCTCTTTCTGGTGGTGTTAACCTTGCTGTAGGATCCTGAGTTAGAAGGACAAGATGAAAGAGCTTTGTTTGGTCAGAAGAGTAAAGCACGTGGGAGCTCACCTGCCAGGAGCTGTCACCTTCTCTCTCTCCCTCTTTTTTTTTTTTTTCAAGAGTGCTATATTTATAGCGCTGATTTTTTTCATGCTTGTTTGTGAGATGAAGTGAAGCTGTCGCTAACGGCAATAGGGCCTCGCAGACCTAACTCGGGAAGTCATGGCAGGGTGCTGGGTTGATACTGACGTGGCCAGACATGATTTTGGCTGTGAAGGACTCGAATGCCTCCAGTGAGAGCTGCTTCCCCACACACACGCGCGTTTTTGGGATGGGATTAGGCAGAGCAGAAGCCTCTCCGTGCTTTGAATCCGCACTCGTTCTGTCTCAGAAGCACGGGTGACCTAACATGCCCTTTCTTTCCTTTTTTTTTTTTCTAGCTGGAGCCTCCTGAAGTGGACCAAGACTCCCAGTCTCATGCCAGTGTCTCCTGGGTCGTGGACCCCAAACAGGACTCCAAGCGGACCCTCAGCACTAAGTATGAGACCACTATCTTCTAAAGCAAACACACCCCGTGTCCACCCAGTCTAACCGTGCCTTTGCGATCTGATCTGTCTGCTGTTCTAAACTCCCTCTTCCTCCAGCTGCTCGCACTGAGCCCCGCGTAGGCACTACGTCAAAGGCAGCAGCACTTAGGAGACTGTAGACTTAAACGGCTTTTGTACCTGATCACTACTGAACACTGTGAATTCTCCTTACTCGGAAACAAGGGTAACGCGCTGTTAGATATCCGTGAGGTGGGAGGTGCAGAGGGATGCAGGCTGGGGGAATCGGAGATGCGGATCCAGGAAGCCGCCTGCCGTTTTCACGTCTTTCCCCTCGCTCTGGCACTGTGAATCCCTGGGGCGACGTGATGCTCCCCAGGCCTTTATTTTTTTTTTTTTTTTTCTTCTATTTCACCTTATCCTTGGACTGATGGAGACCTCTTGTCTCTGCGGTGCACGCACTCCCTCCTCCTAAATCCAATTCTTCCCGACTGAGCCACGGCTGCGTACTGTTCCAGTGAACTCACCCCTCTTCTTACCTGCCATTCGAACCGACACTAACCACTGTGATGCTGTCTGCAAATAACACACCTTCACTAGGTTTCCTCACGGGGACCCTTGCCCACAGTCTCTCCCCTCAAAGCCTGGAGCGGAAAACCTGCTCAGAGGGGAGCGCTGGTTTGGGCCGGGTGCGATCGTTCCCGCTGTGAGCTCAGTCCCCTCCCAGATGAGGTGTGGTTTTGGTTGCATGCATTTCAGTCCCTTGTAGGGTTTTTTTCCCCTCCCGTAGTCCTCTGTTTACACTCACCAAACTTCTCGTGAGCTATGGATGCAGTTCTCACTTGGCAGATTGGGGAGAGGTTCAGCTTTTAAAGGCACATGTTGTTAGCCCCGTGCTGGGAAGGAAAGGTGTTGGAGAGGGGCTGGATTCTGTCGGAGGCCTGATAAAGCAGGCGGAGCTCTCCGGGTTCAGCAGGCAGTACTGCAGTTGTACTTTTTTTGCCAAAGGGAGAAACAGGATTGAAATCAGTCTGCTGCTGATCCCAAAGCGTGTTTTCAGTCTGCAAACCGTTGCGTAATGAAGGCTATAGGGATCTTGAAACATCTGTCACCTTCCATCCTCGGGAGCGAGGATTTCACTTGGAGATGGCCCTGCAGCGGGTACCTCTGCCTTGTATGGCTGTTTCTCAAGTGCACGTTTTTCCTCCAGGAAAACGTCCCCATTTCTGTGTATCTCAATAGAAGCAGCTTTTAATTCCAGAATATGACTGGGAATCGTTAGCATGAGATGGCAGGGCCGTTGGAGCAGAGCTGGGACAGGTCTGGGAATGCCGTATGGTGGTTCACGACCCCATGAAAGCCCCCACGAGCCGTCCGTGGCCCTACCCCTGGTTCCTTTGCTTGCGTTTGCAAAGCTCACTGAGATGAAACTGAGGAGGAGGATGGGATGACTACACAGCACTGGGAGGCAGGACTCTTGCCCCAGTGCTGCTCTCCCTGACTTGCTGGGTGTCCGAGCAACTTTGCCTCTCTTTACCTCAGTTTCCCCGGGATGGGGACGCACTTACCTACCTCTCAGGGGTGCAGGGCGCGCTCCGTTTGCGGAGCAGTTTTAAGACCCTTTAGTGAAAGGCGCTGCCGCTTCCACAGCGTGGCAGCAAACCCCCGACGCTCAGCCTTGCTCTCCTGACAGACGAGTTACTGAACTCGCACAGGCGGCCTCGCGGCAAAGCCGCGTCTTGGAGCCCGACCAGCTCCTCGCAGGCAGCAACCGTCGCAGCTTTCCCAGGGAGAGCGGCTGCAGCTGTGCGGTGGTTGGGCTGCACAGAGCTCGCTGATGTGCACCTTGGCGTGAGTGTCTGGACTTCTTGGCAAAATTCCCCTCGCAGCCCAGTTTTGGAGAGCCGGTGGCGACGGTGGGGCTGTGTTAGAGAAGCGAACGGTGGCTACCGACTCAGCTCTGCGTGGCTTGTCTGGGTGGACATCTTGGACATAAATGGTGGAACAGAGTGAACTTGGATCTCCAGTAAAGCTCCATTTCCAGAACAGCTTTTAGAATTTACCCCGAATCTCCTTTCATTGTGGCCAGTTGGCATCGGTGGGGAGCGGTCAGAGCAGCAGCCCAGGGTTATCTGCACCTGGTATTTAGGGGCTGGGACAAGCTTGTCCGAGTTTTGCTGGGGCTTCAGAGCTGTTGCCTCAAAGCTTCTGTTTCCCCAGACCTGCGGTGAAATCTGATGTTTCAAAATCTTTGTTTAGCTCTTTCTTAGGAATGAGTTTGATCTCCCAAGTTCTTTGTGGCTTAGCGGCACTGAGCGGCAAACTGACTTCAAAATAAGTGTTGTGGACAGCAGAATGCTGCTGTGTCTGAGCTGCTCCGAGAGGTTGGGGTTGGGTTTGATCAGCATCTCTCCAAGCTGTAAGTGTCCTGCAGGATTTCATATCCTTCAAAGAGAAACTGAATTCATGGTAGCAGTGGTAGAGCAGTTCCCCACACTTGGGAGGGTCTGAGCTCTTCCACCTCCCCCTGCCTTCAGCTGGGAAGGGCAGGTTCCTCAGCACCTCCTAAAACCGGGTCACTAGAGCATGTGCCTTTCTAAGGGTGACCGTCCAAACCCGGCTGGCATCACAGGCAGCCCTGCCTAAACTACAAAGCTTCTGCTCTGCGTCCGTAACCCTCACGGTTGTGTCTCATCTCCTGGCCGTGTGCCTCGTCTTTCCCAGCGCTTGTTTTTGTATGACTCAGAACTCATTCATTCCATTATCTTCCTTTCTGTTTGCCTCTGAAAAGCTGATCTCCGGGCAGCTGTCTCCTACCACGGAAATGTAGTAACGGGGCAGAGACCTAAGAAGCAGTGGCCTGCCGACACGAAGATCATCTCCATCTGGCACTGGTGTCTGCCTCGGAGTGGGTGCATGGCTGCTCAGTGAGGGCTCCCAAAGCAGAGGGGGGAAAGGGATCCCAGCCACCAGCTGAGACAAGCAGCTCGCTCCGTTTCTAGCAAAGGAAAGTTTGAGACTTCCGAGGCCGAGAGCGATGTCGTCTTTTCTAGTTTGAGACAAACGGCTTTCGACTCGTTTTTTTTGTTTTGTTTTGTTGTTTTTTTTTTAATGTGCGAAATGATACAGAGCAAACCCAGTTCACGGTTTAAATGTAGCACTGCAGTTTTTTGGTGAGGGGAAAAAATAAATTCCTTATTTACTGAGAATCCACGCAGTCTGGCAAGGAGTACAGTAAAAGTCTTAGCAGTGGGAGTGGTGTGCGCAGCTCTAATGGTACTTAAATTTGCTTCAATTCTGGGTGAACAGTAGAGAATGCCAAATTCTTGGAAATCACTTCCTCCAGTGTGAGAAGCCTTGCAGGGTAAGTCTGCGTCCTTTGTTTTCAAAGCTACTCCGCGCTTTTCTAGCAAATGGAAATAACGTCAGGAAAAGTCTGCAAAGGATCTTTCACCCCAGAGTGGTTGTGGCCAAGTATTACCGATGGTACAAAGCTTGCTTCCCCGACAGAGAACTGTTGCATTGCAATACTTGACATTTCTACGGCAAGGACACAATTTCTGCCCATTTACGCACTGAATCCTCGGAGACGACGCCCTTCTCCGGCCTCTTGTGCACCTGTCTTCTTTTTAAATGCAGTTATGCCCTGAAGGGTTGGGTTGTTTGTTTGTGTTTTTTTTTTAAAAAAAAGTATATTCAATTGTGATTTAGCACTTTTTTGATACTAGCTCATTATTTAATTAGTGCGACAGTTTCAGAAGATGAACAAATAAGGAGTTAAATTTGGGGCATTACGCTGAACCAGTCCCCACCCGAGGATAAATCATATCAGCCTGAGGAGGGCTTGGCCCCGTCTAAGTCCGGTATCCCGAATGCCACCATCGCCAAGGTGCTGTGTGCTTGGTTTTATTTCGAATTACCAGTGTATTTAACCGTAGTTTTGGCTGTGACTGATGTGTTTTCACAGTTACTGTTCCCCTCAAGGGAGAGATGTTAAAATGGTTGTGATTTTAATTCTTCAGACGCAAAAAAAAAAAAAAAAGTCGCGCAGCATGTTTGTTAGAATCTGGACAGGCATTGTAATGGTTGGGGATGCGGGACCCTGCTGCTTTACCAGCATGACGTGCCCGAATGATTCCTGTTTAACTCCAGTTGCTGCTGTATGTCAGGATTGCATTTAGTCTCTCCAGCCAGTAAGGCTGGGACAGAAGTGAACCGTAATCCCAAGGGCATAGACCTGTACATGATTAGGAGGGGGAAGTGGAGATTTTATTCTCTTTTTGTTTTTTAAGTTGATGAATTTAGCAAACCTAACATTCCTTGTTATGCATATGTTGCAATTCATACTGGTGTAAGTGTAAATATTTGCTGTGTTGGCAACAAGTCTTTCTGGAGAGATTGCAAATTGAACCTCTGCTTGGGAGGAGGGACGCTTTTCTGTTTTTTTGACGCGTGAGCTTTTTGAAGGTTGGCTTGGAGGTGATGTGGTGATGAAGACTCCAATCTTCAGGGGACTGGGCTCGCTGACCCTGGTGGTCCTTCCCAGTCCTGCGTGTAATCCTGTGGTTGTCTTTAGTGATCCAACAGTTCTTTAGCCAGATGCTCTCTTTCTCACTTCATAGACAAAGCAGTTGTTTTGGCAGTGCATCTCCCCTTTTCTTTTGATGGATTTTCCAAAGGTACTTGCACGCTGGAGGCTGATCCTGGACCATGCCCATCACAACTCCCAGTAATCGGTTAATCCATCCGTTGCACAGTATTCTGGCTCTTCCTCCCGACGGGGTTTTGTGGTTTCTGGAGGGAAGTGCCCTAAATTTCTGGTGCCGAATATGATGGAATCAAAAGGCATCTGCTGTACTACCTGCCTGGGAAAAGGTGGTGCTGCCCTCGGCCTTGTTCCCCTTTTTAAGGACAGATTGTATTTTACAGACTTTGGTTTGTGCGTGGCATGAGTCCAGGCTGGGAACTCAAGACAGGTAAACTAAGATGCAGAGTTGTTGTCTTTTTTTTATATAGGAGGGGACGGTTTGGTTTTTGTTTTTTTGTTTTTTTCAAATTGAAGCTGCTTTATCTGTTTTAATTTTGTATTTACAAAAAAAAAAAACCCCTAATCTTAGCTGTTCAGCTGTCTTTGAACTTGCTTTGGGATTGTTCTTTTTAGAAGAAATTATGCAACTTTTGCAGGGTACGTGCCTGTCCCCTTCCCAGGGAGAAGAAACGGCACCCTCCAGGACGTACCTCTAGTGAAAAGTTTGTACCTTCACCAGGCTGCTGAGACACAGATCAGATGCCAAATAGTCCCTCCGACCATGCCCCGTTCTGTGTGCAGCTGAAGTGGAGGCAATTGCTGTAATGCTCCTTCCACCCCACTTCACAAGTTTCCAGCAGCAGCGTTTTCCCCTGGCTTGCTTCTGCTCACGTCATTTCCATGCAATCAGATCTTTAAAACAGAGCAAGCACGGTGTTAGCAATGCTGTCTTGTTGCAAAAGTTCTCCCTTTTAGGTCTCCTATTGGCATTACTTACTGCATATTTTTTATTTTTTCAAAAGGAAGTAACTGTGCTGCTCTCGCGAAGTCGATCTAGCTCCAACATTTTTCTTACCCGTGGAAGAATAACCTGAGATTCCCTAACAGGGCAGAGAACAGTCGAGTTCAGTTTGCAATGTAGACATTTTTGCTAATTGTGATGTATGGCAGTGGGACTGATTTGTAATACAAATGTTATTTAATCTGTCTGTATTTTGATACTTGAATTTTCTTTTATTTTCCTGTATATACAATTGTTAATCTGTTCAAATTTGTCTGAATTTTAAACATCTTGTGGTACCAAACATAACCAATCTGTGCAACAACATAGACTGACCTCACTACAACAAGGCGAGATTGTAAATATTCCTGGGCTTCCAGCAGTCGTTTTGTTGTTTTCATAACTGTACAACTTAGAACAGACTGAATTAATAAACCAACTTAGACACAGCTTTGCCCCCTTGTCACTGTGACTTAAGTGTCATACCGAAATCTCCTGGTCATCTGTGTTAGAGCAACGCTGTCCTTGTGTAACAGACCTGACCTGTGAAGGTAAGAGAAGGGAGCGGTGTTTGGTTCTCTCAGGTCAGCACCGTACCTGCATTTCTTTCCTTTGTAAATCCGAGGAACAAGAGAAGGGCCGAGCGCTGTGCAGAGACGATGAGCTGGGAGCAGTCGCTGTAGTTCTTCGGCAGCGGCGTATGGGTTTGTGCCGTCCCGAGCTGCAGCAGGTAGGATGGGGAGTGCTGGCTGCTGAGTAGTCGTTTTGGCTGAAGCTGCTGTTCTTGCAGTTAGTCATGATCCCAAATATTGAGGAGTAGTATTATTTTGAGACAATTTATGCATAAAGACGCATCCGCATGTGCTGTTAAAGACAGACCTACCTGTAGCACAGCGGTCTCCAGCTGCTTTGTGCATGTTCTCCACATGATGGTGAGAAAAGCCCATTTTTACCCCCAGTACCGTACATCTGCAAGGATTGCCCCGCTGGGGACTGTCAGGACCCCAGTTTACTCACGATAAACACTAAAATCACTTTTCTGCAGCAGAGCTGCAAGTGGTTCATTGAACAACTGCAACAGTTTGGGCAGCCATTGTATATAGTAAAGATTTTTGGCTTGCCAAGAAGTAGGACATTTTCATTATGTAAAATTAGAGCAATAGATCCAGACATTTAAATACAGGTTAAAGTTCAGGTTTTCATGTCGAGTAAAAGCTGGCTGATGTAAAATACTAAATACACCAGGGATTTCTAAATTTATACCATATGTTCCATTTCTAATAATTCAGTAAGTCAGGTTTTCAAGCGAACATTGAAATACAGTGAGCAGTTTTAATGGTTTTAAATACCACGTGGCTTTATCACATACAGACAGCATGTGACTGGTGTTTCAGCAAAGTAGGTTACAGGCCCGTGGCAGAATTAACACCTTGCATTTAAAAAAGCCTAAGCTGCGCTGCAGTTTCATGAGCTTCACATCCCGTTGCCTTCCCCACCAAACAGTGGCAGGTTTTGGAGGAAAAAAAGCCACTACCTTTTAGAGTTGAGAGGTTTGTTCAGATACTGACTTATCGAAAGTCACTTCCCAGTGGCCACGCTGGCCCCAGTGGATTTGTCAGATTGATTTTTACAAAGCTGAAGCATGATTTTGAGAAACTGTTGGAGAATGTGTTCCCCCCCTGCCCAGTATGTGGTCAAGATGATCAGAGAGAATCCATCCCCGAGTCTGGGTCTGCATCCGGGAGAAGCATCTTCTGGAGAATTCCTGAGCAGTAAGGTCCAAACACTTGCCTGGTGTGGTGGATCACACTTCCAAACCTGCGCCTGACTTCCAGGAGCTCTTCCTGAATGGGATCAAGGCCCTTTGGGAAATCTCCAAGAATTCTGTCCATCAGGGGAAATGAAAAGGCCAAGGACGGAATGAATCTGCTGCTCTATAGGGAGGAAAAGTATGAAAAAGAAAAACTAAATTGACAATCAACCTTTGCAGAGAAAGCTAGTTTTGAGACAAAGGCTTCCTCACACAGACAGGAGCAGACCTTGAGGACAGCCGCGTTGTGGCAGGATGTTGTGGATAAGATCAACTCGGGAACACAGTGGATTAATGCGTTCCTCTTCCAAATCCTGAGCAGATGAAACAGCGGCCAGCACAGGAACCAAGGTGAAACCGTGTGACTGAAGGGCAGCACTCAGTGTAAGGTGTACTTGCCTTGGTTTTCACTTTGTCCTGGGCAGCTGCTTCTAGCGACAGCTACTGCTGGGGTACTGGGCTGAAGGACTTCAGGATGGCCAGATCCATCAAACCTCATGTTAAAGTGGAGCAGGTGAGCAGTAAAGATTTTTCACCCGCTCTGAGAGTTTTTGTATGGCACTGAAGTGTCAAGCATCTTAGAAGCGTAATGGAATATAGAACCTCAGAGCCCAGGATTTATCTTGCCTGCCAGAGCAGCATTTTGAAATGGAAAGCATTCAAGGAGCCTCTCTGAGGAACACAGAGCTGAGATTCAACCACCCAGCTGCTTCAGATGTTCTTGCACTTGAAGTGAGTACATGGAAAATGTTGAGAGTAGCCAAGAGGGCAAGACAGGGGTTTGATTTTCAGACACAGAGAGGGGAAAGGCTGTCTCGTTCTGCAGCTTCTAATGCCGCACCGTGGGTGAACTGCTGCTGTTGCACACTGCTCAGCCTGTAGTTTATCGAGGTTTGGCTGTTCAGCCTTCTGAATGACATCAAAACAAAACAGCCTGCTCTGACATGGCAAGAATAAACCCAAATAAACTGTGTGGTGGAGTCCGCAGGGGCTGGGAAGGATACTTAGCTAGATGAAGCAGTGGGCAGGAAGAGCCTCACCTTATTTTCATAGCTGATAAAAGCTAGCCTTCCATGTGGAAATAATCTTTCCTGCAGAGTACTCGCTGCCTGTGGCACTGCAATCTGATGCGGAGTTAGCATTCAGAGTACTAATAAAAGGTCAAAATAACCAGCTCTTATCCAAACCATTTGAATAAATATTTTGATGGAGCAGCATTATAGGGCAGCTGGTTAGCTGAATACCAAGCAGCGCACTCCCTAGGGATAAATATTATTTAAAGATCTTAGCGTGGTGCTTTTCTACAGCCAGCGATTAAGCTCTCACTCGACATCCTAGCCTGAAGATTGCGACACTACCTAGGCACAGACATTGCACTTGGGTCTCTTTAGCTTTTAGCAAGGATGGGAGGATTTAAGAGATTTTTTTTTTTTTTTCCCCAAAGTAATTACTGTTTGGGAGAATTTCAGGGTGGAATAGGAGAATCAAGGCAGTTTCTAAACCTGGCTTCCCTGACCCTCCTCTCCTGTGTAGACTCTGTGGAGGGGCCAGGCACTGACCGCAGCTCCCACCCCCAAACGCTGAGTAGTTCTGCTCAGCGCAGGGAGTTTCCTTGGCTAGTACCAGCCCTAGACCCGTCCTGCATGCGCCAGGCTCGTTAGTCTAAACCTCAGTTGTGGCCTACGAGTGCAAAGCGGCTTCAAGGTCGAGTTAGACATAAGCTCAGAGACTCACCGATGACATGCTGGACCATGCTGCCCTTGTCCGCGATGCTTTTTATCTGGCCTTTCAGGGAAACACACTTGGTGATGGCAAAAAAAAGTGTAACCCAGCTGTAGGAGTCCTGCTGACATCCCAGAGCACCTGGTCCCTGATGTCTCCTAAAGCTTCTTCACACCTAAATCACACAAAGGTACACGCACTCCAGCCACAACTGACATTTGTTGGGGAAGAGGTCTCGCAGGCACAGAGCAAGGAGGGAAGTCTCTCTACATCCCTGTGGAGTGTTGTCACAGCCAGCTCGCACAGGACAGCCACCACCCAGCCAGAGCTCTGTGAACTGAGCTTCCCTTCCTGGCTCTTTGGCAAGCAGTAGGATGCCCTGCAGCTGCCTCTTGAAATAGTGATCAGCACTACTAATTTTCCCCTCTAATCAAGGACTATTGCTCTAGAGAGTTAACTTCCAGCTAAAAATGCTGCCTGGCTTCCCCTGCTCCTTGCAGTAGACCTGGCTGGTATTTGGATCTCAGACGCTCTTCCACTCCCAGGGGAGATTCCTGCTGCTCATCCCACCACCAACCAGTGCCTGCATATTCTCTTCTTCTGGAAAAGAAAACAACCCACCTGGAACAAGACAGCCCTTCCAAGAGGGCCTTTGTTACCCATTTCAGCCTGCCTACAAACCCAGGTGAGCCACATAAGGTGCTTCCACACATGCCACCGGTCACTAGCAGGACTGCAGCTACAACCATGAGCTGATTCACCTGTGCAGTGGGGCCTGACCCCTGAACAGAAACCAAATCAGCCCGGGGGTGTGAGCAGCAGCTGTGATAACTGAGTAGAGGTCAAGCTGAGTGGAAGGCAGAGGCCTGGCAGCAGGGATGTTTAGTTTTGTGAGAAATCCAGTTTGTTTCACATAAGGAAAAACCATGACTCATGGTGTAGAGGGGACAGAGAGCCTGGACAGTTTTCTATAGCAGATGCAGAACTGGTACACTTGTTCATTTTGTTTATCTTTATGAAAAAGCTCTAAAGGTATCCAAGCACTTCTCCTACCTCAGGGTATTCCTTTTGCCTAGGCTCCCAGCAGAGCAGATTCATCCATCCTCAATTTAGCGCGGACCTGAGACTTGGCACAGTCGTGCTACTGCTGACAGCCCCCGGCGAGCACGCAGCAGGGGAGCCCCTGACTGCAGGGTGGGACGGCGGCTGGGAAGAGGACGCGGATGCTTCTGCTGCTGCTTTGCTCTCGTGCGATCCAGGCTATCTGCAATGGGGTAACAAAAACGGGTGTTTCCAAGAACAGAGTGGTCAGGCTCAGTCGGTAAGAAGCGGGTTTGCTATACTGCAAGCTGAAGGGGATGTGCGTTTGGAAGGCGACGGCATCGTGCCAGCTCCTGGCACGGTGGGGAATGGCTTGCGCCATTGCTAACATACAATATTAATGTCCTGTTGGCAGGGCACAGGGTTAGGCTACTGAGGCTGGTATACGGAGAACACTGCATTTCACAGAGGATTTCAGCCTCCAAGAAGCACCTTTAATGGAGTCTGATGAAAGAGGCACCCAGAGCAAAATCTTCTACAGCCTAGCAAAAGAGTTGCCTACATCAAATGCAGGCTTTCTTCTTTAAATATGCCTCCTAACAACCTTTTGCTCATTCCTCTGAGGATCTCAAAACACTTTAAACTCGTGAGAACTTACAGTTCCTCGTGAGAAAGCTATTAGCTCTGTCTTATGCATGCAGAAACTGAAGCACACTAAGTACCTGCCTTTCCGCGAGGTATGTTAGTGAAGAGCCTCAAGGAAGGGACCCAGGAGTCCTCCAGCTTTTAGAGGCATTTCTCTCATCTGTTACTGAGCATGTGATGAAAGCATCTGCTTTGGAATACTAAAAGCTCCCTTTTAATGCTTTACTAGCTCCTGTAGAAGAAGCAGATCTCCTCGCCCTTCCCCACTTACTAGGCAACTTATCCAAGAGCTCCTGGAATGTCTCCCACTCATACCAGACGGCGTGGTCTTGCGAGTGGGTGCGGAGGCTCTGGATGGTAAGATTGAGCGTACCCATTTTCATCAGCCCAACATCCAGAAAATCTCCCTGGGATGAGACACAGTGAATCGAAGGTTTAATGCTGCAGGAAATGCTGCGATTGGGGCCATTTTAGAACACTGAGAAAGGGGAATTCAGATCCCCTGACTCAATTCCATCTTCTCACAAAAGGCTACTCAGTCTAATTGGAGCAGTCCCTAAAACTTACTAGAAAAACCAGATTTGCTTCACTAAAGGCTCTTCTACTGTCTAAACTGCAGCTGGGCAACAGGAATATGTCTACATTGGAAAAAAATAAGGAAGTCAAAGCCCAGGATGCACAAAAGGGTCCTGGGGCCATAACATCAAGGCAGTCTGCTCTTAACCCAGTCTTTCATGGGTTTTGCTGGTCTGTGTAGACCAAGGCAGAGTCAGCACCACTCACCCAAGAAGCTGAGCTGGGTCTGTGAGGCTTCCCAACCCTGCATCCTCATCTCGGACAGGCGCACACAGCCTTGCCATTGTGCCAAGGATGTATGCGGTGAGACCGTGGACACCCAGCGCCCCGCGCTCAGCCTCCTGTCTAACCAACTCCGTACCCAAGGCCTCTTCGATCTGGTTGTGCTGTGGCAGCAGCAACGACAGCAGAGCCTGCCCAAAGCAGCAGCAGTCTCTTTTTGTTCCAGGAACTCAACGGGAATCGAGTCTGGCCTTGTACTGAGACTAAGCTAACAACTCAGTACACAAATTCTGGGGCACGCAATCGCTTTAAGGGAATGCCCAACTCCAGTGACTCACTTCAGGATGTCTGGCTGCTGTTTCAAATCTTGCAAAACCTCCTTTACCATCATGCATGAAAGAAAGGAGTTATCTGTCTGGAGTCTAATGGGAAAGCACAGACTGAAAAAGCAAACTAGACACAACTTCATGTCCTGCTATAAGAACATACACTTCTTTTAGTGCCAGACTGTGTTCCTACCCACTTAGTTGTATACTTAAACAGCAGATACAGCTCCTCACATGCCTAAAGAGCTGTCTTTGTACAGAGAATTGCAGTTTTCTGTTTGGCAAAACATACCAGGAATGGCCTATGGCTGTTACTATAACCAACAGCTCAAACAAAGGCTTTGCATCCTTTCAGGAGAGAATGTGTTTCAGAGACCTGAGAATGTTTCCTTCTCAGACAGCTTTTAGTAGGTGCAGCTGTGTCATTTGTGTCTCCCTATAAACTAAAGGGAACCTGTTTTCTCCTCCCCCTTACACACGTTCACATAGGAATACGGGATGTAAGGAGTGAGGTGATAATGCAGAGAAGACTAATTCTAAGGAAACCATCTCCTCTGGTTCAGGAACAACTCACCTCTTCTATCTCCTGCAGCAGCGGGATTGCCCGAGTGTAGTCTGGGGGACTAGCAGAGAGCTGTTCCTCCAGCCTGCCCCAGAAGGCTCTGTGTAACGTCTCCTTCACTCTGTTTCCCAGGCTAAGAAAGAGAGGAGGGGAGAGGTTTTCTATTAACATCAGACAACCACAACCTCTCAGTTTGATAGGACCGCTCCTCTTGGCTTTCATTGCAGCTCACCCCTTTGGACATTTTCTTCTCTTAGTCTTTACTCCTACCTGTCAGCAACGGACCTCAGCTTTCCCTAGCTCATGGAAATCTCTCTCAACCTGGACTTTCTAAAGTGGAACTCCTTCCTTTCAACCCTGCTCATAAAATGCAGCACATAACCTGTATTAACTGAGGGGGTAGAAAGAGCATAGCATTTTTCAAGGAAACTCTCTAAGTCCTCAGAGAAGATCAATGGAATGGTTTTCTAGCTAGCGTTTGTTTTTGCAATGAGAGATTGTCAACCACTTGAACAGATCTTTAACTAAAACACAGGCACCTCCAAGATTATCTTCACCGAAAATTCTGCTTTGTTTATGTCAAAGTCACAGCTTACGCAGCTGAAGCCTCTAAATCTTTCAATGTTAGTGAGTCATATCTGACACTCATCGCTTTTAAGAACTTCTTAGTAAACCATGAAGCAATGAATAAATAAAACAAGCTCCAACAGTTTTTTTTTTTAAATTTCAGAAGCTATCTTATTTTCTTGTTACTTCTACAGTCAGGTCCAAACCCAACTCCTTCCCACATTCTCACACGTTTTCTGTAATGTGACAGAAAGAAGCGAAGCCTGAATATATACACACACACACCCCCCCACGCCCTTTTTTTGGGGAGAAGCTGGCTGCTCGCAGTTTGAAGTCTCTGTTAAGTACAATTTTGTGGACAATGGTCAGTTTGGAAGCGTCACCAGTCATTTTCTGTAGCTCATTCATGGAGAAAGCTCGCGGAGGACTGGCTGTAGAAAAGCAGAATAAAAGTGAACGAGAGAAAGAATGCTAACCACAGCCTTCCGAGAGAAGCGGGCTTGAAAAAAAAAAAAAAAATTACTGAACAACTTTTTAAGTGACAAAGCGTGCAGATTTGGTTACAGACGATAAAGCCCTCTTTCCGTACAGGCAGAGGGACCTTGTCCTCGCCGGCGCTCCCCGCACCCGCCCAGGGCAGCCCGGAGCCCCGCCGGCCGGTCCCAAGCGGGCGCGGGGCTCTCACGCAGCGCGGCTGACACCTAGCGACGGCCGGGGAGCACCGCTGCCTCGCTCAGGGTGAACACCGAATTAAATATCCAAATATTTAACATTTAATCCCATTTGAATACTGGCGGCAGGGCGGGGGGAGAAGCCCCGAGGCCCCCACGTACAACGGACCCGGCAGCTCGCCGCTTTCCTGCTCCGATCCCCGTTCCCCGTACCTCGTCGCCCGGCCGGAGCTGGGACCTGGGCCGGGCCCGGGAGAGGCCGCCCCTCTCCCCTCACGGAACTCGCCCCCGGGGCCCAGGACCGCCCCTCTCCGCTCACGGAACGGCCACCAGGCCCGGCGCCGCCATTACCCCCGCAGCGCGTGCCGGCCCCGGCCCGCCGCACCTTCAAACAGGGCAAAGCCACTGCGCGGCGGACGGAGGGGACGAAACCCGTTGCCGCTGCCTCGGCGGCCGTCCCGCACCCAGCCTTAGGGCAGCCGCACCTCGCCAGCCCCAAACAGCAACCGTAGCTCCGCGGGACGCCGCGCAGGGCCGTCGCCTTCTGGTTCGCCGCCTCCCTAACGGAGCCCGGAGGGACCGAGTACCCCTCCGTACTGGCGCCGATGGGTTGTCCCACAACGAGAACGGCCGCAGCCGCGGGGTCTTGCCACCCCCCACTCCCCGAATGGAACGCGCCAGGCGCCGGGCCGAGGCGGCGCGGCGGGGCTCTCCCATCGGAGGCAGTGGGGGGGTGCTCTGAAGCCGGTGAGGGGCTGTGGGTTAGCGCCTGTCAGTTGCCAGGGTGTGAACTTCAGAGCTGTCAGAGAGCAGGAGGGGAAAATGGCGGCTCTGCAGCGCCCGAGAGGCCCTGGAGAGTGCTGCTGGGCTTGTAACAGCTGTGGTGTCCCTCCTCCTCACTTTCTTCTTCTGGTTTTGTCTGGTTTTCTTTCTGGTGGGCCCAGAAAGCAGTGGCTGACTCCAGCCATCCACCCATTTGTGATGGACTCGTGGAATGGTTTGGGTGGGAAGGGACCTTCAAAGCCCACCCGGTCCAACCCCCCTGCCAGGAGCAGGGACATCTCCAACCAGATCAGGTTGCTCAGAGCCCCGGCCAACCTGGCCTGGAATGTTTCCAGGGATGGGGCATCCACCGCCTCTCTGGGCAACCTGGGCCACTCTTCCACCACCCTCAGTGTAAAAAATGTTCCTTCTATCCATTCTGAATCTCTCCTCTTTTAGTTTAAAGCCATTACCCCTTGTCCTAAGCCCCCTTTGACTTCAGAACTGGGATTAAATCTTCTGTGGGACAAAATGTCCAGAGGCTCCTTATGTACTACTAAACAATTTGCCTTTCTTTTCCCTCCCAGCACTTAATTCCCTTCTTAATTTATTTCATAAGCATCCAATAACACCCGCCAGCTGACACCTGGGGCTGGGCGGTGACAGAGCATGGCGGGGCTGTGGGGCAGGGGGGTTTTGGAGTCTTGCCATCCCCCCAGCTCCACACACACACGCGGTGACATGGGCTCAGCCCCGCGTGTGCGAGGGACAGGCACAAAAGCCAGGCCTTTCGGGGAGCTGGGGCCTTGATCCGCCCTTTGTAAAACAGCCCTGGCACAGCTCTGTCCTCCCAAGTCTGCAAAACGCTTCAGATGTCTGGGTCTCGTGGCTGGAGAAAGGCAGAGGATGAAAGGCGCAGGGCTGGCACGCCATGTGGGGACGGACAACCTCGTTACTGCCCCTAATTAGTTACAGCTCCACAGCTGGGCTGCATGAGCAGCCCCACAGCTCTCTCAGCCCGCTGCCCTTGCCAAGGAAAGGATCCCAGGTGGGTTTAAAAGCGGTTGGAACTGCCACTGTTGCCGTGGGTTTGCAGCAAGCTACAAATGCAATTAATGCAGCTCAGCTGATGAGTTGTAACCGGTTTAGCTGTCATGAATGATTGTGTGCCAGGGGGTAGCCATAGCCTGAAACCACGTCTGTCCCGCTGTACGTCTGCAGCACAAGGCTGTGTTGGAGTGATTGTAGACCATCAATGATTTCCTCAAGCCCTCGGGGACTTGTAAAAATCATCCCATCAAAAAGCAATAAGGGAAAACTGCTTGGCTTGGGCAGCGCCGCAGCTACATCAGACAGTGACTGGCCCTTGGCTCGGGGATAGACGCTGCTGAGAAATGAGCTGGGAAAACCATCCGCTCCAAAGCATGGACGGCTCTTTCCTCTCACTCGAAGCATCCCAGGGCCTGCCCGGCGTGTGGGGTTTGCCAGGTCACCAGTTCCCCAGGGGGAATTCCCCTCCTCCTGAGTAGAGGGCTGTGCCGTCGAGTGGCTGAGCCACCAAGAGCTGCTCCGGTTGCTGCTCCTGCATGGAAAACTCAACACCAGGAGAAAGCGAGGGGAGCGAAGGCGATGGGGCTCTGTGCGTGTGATGTGAAGGTCACGTTTGCACATGCAGGAGCATCCATGCAGGGGGTTCATCCCAAAGAGCTCCTGCACCTACAAACGGGAGCACAAGGAAGCTTTAGGGGATGGTTGCTGTGCTCAAATTTGCAGGAAGGGGCTGTCAGGCAGCTTGTGAGCAGGAAAGCAACCGGTCATGAGCAATAAAAGCAGTAAAGCTCATCGTGGGACTGGTCTGGCCCAAATCCTGTCTGGGAATTCCCCTTGGTGCTCCCTGTTCAGCTTTGCGCAATGCCAGAGCTGGCTTCTGCCCCTGTCTGATCATCAGCGTTGTGTGAGGAAGCTGAGGGTGGGAAGACAGCGTTTATAGAGAATAAAACGGCACAGCTCTGGGGATAACTTAAATTTGCTCTCCTCTCTCGATTTCGGAGCAGGGCCTACTGCTCCCAGCCTATAAATCCTGGTCCCAGAGGAGGCAATGGTGTGTATTTAAATATATATGCATTTGCCCTGCACTCATTTCCTTTCCCCAGTGACTGGTGACATGAAGAATTGTAATGGCAGAATGTATTTTTAATGCATTTCCTGCAGATTTCTGCAAGGGAATTCAATTCCTGGGTGGCTTTATCTTGCCACAAATGCAGAGGACCTCAGGAGCACTGGTAATAGGCAGGGTGGGTTTTTTTAATCTGCTGTTTTAATGAGCTCCATCCATCTCTCTGATTAGATTAATCTCATTTATTTTAGCCAAGCCGTCTAGCTGAAATCCCAACAGAGGAAATCAGGATTTCGAGTCTTTCAGGGTGAGCGCTCGAGTGTCAGGCAGCAAACTCCATGGGGACATTTCCAATTTGCCTTTTTATTGCCTCAGAACTTTGTAATCCTGACAATCTCGTTGGGAAGGGACCATCCGAGCTGCAAAGCTGTCTGCATCACTGACAGCATCAACGATAACGCCGTGGAGAGCCCAGGCATCCCTCCTCTGCCCTGTTTCAGGCAACTCCTCTGAGAGAGCAAAACCAGCTCAATGGGGACGGCTCAGCTTTCCAAAAAAGGTCTTCCCAGCAGGAGCAGGACAGAGCGAGCTCCACGGCTGGAGCATCCTTGCCGGCAGGACGGCCGCGCTTTTGCAAACCCACCGGCACGACCCCGCCGGGCACGGCGAGGCGGCAGTGGGTGGGAAGGGCCCTCTTGTTTAAACAGAAATACCTTCGGCGGCAGCCGCAGCCGATGGAAGAGGAAATAGATTTTTTGTTTAAAAGATGGCGGTGTTTTTTCAAGCCTGACGAATGTGAAAGTCCCCATTTAAAAGAGTCGAACCGGCAGTGAAATTGGTCACTGTTTGCACACCCACGCGCCGACGGAGGCAGCCGAAAGCAAACTTCCTGGTGTATCCTGATCCAAATCACCTGGGAGCGAAGCTGAGCGAGCACACTGCACCGAGCTGTGAGCAGCCCCGCTCTGAGCCGCCCGGCCGCGAAAGGCTCTCTGCAAAAAAGCAAACCATGTCCCAACGAAAGAGGCAAAGTCCAGTTGGTGTTACAGCCCCCTGCTTCCAAAAAAACGAGGGAATTTGGACCCTACAAGCTACAGCTTTGGCTCTGTGGGAAATTCTCCTTCCAGGAGGAAGGCAATCAGGGCGGAGGGCAGAAAGTGTCAGCAGGTGTTTTGGGAGGGTGTGGAGGGGAGAGCTGGGGAAGCCAGGAGGTTTCCTCTGCCCCATCAGCCAGCGAAGCTGTATTTGCAGCAGCTCCTGGGGCACCAGACAAAGTTGGGATTGTTTCTGTGCAAGTTGCTGGGGTGAATACGTGGGTTTGTGGCTGGATCCTGAGGAGCTCACGGCTTCCCTGCGGGTGAATGAAGTGTTGCTGTCTGCCTTGTCCAGGTGAGAGGGTGTCCTGGTGCTGGGTCTGCCATGGCCCCTGGTTTCAGTTTGGGAGTCCTCTGGAGAGATGAGTCTGCTGTGGTGATGGCTCTGGTATGGGTGTGCAAGGTGTCTACGTGCCTGTAGCACACCAAATGCTTCACCAGTGACTACAGCATTTATTTATTCCCTCCTCCTAAGCTGGTGTGTGACCTTTTCCATGAGACATCCCATATGCATGAGCTGGTTCTTGCCACTTCGGTCACAGCGCACGTGTCTGAGCCGTCGGGACTGGCCACTTTGACCAAACCATCGTCCGTCCTGCCCAGCCTCCTGTGGCCAGCACCCCATCTCAGGGCATTTCAGACTGATCCCGTCATCTGCGTGCTTAGGGGATGGGTTGGTGCTGGGTAAACTGAGGCTTGGAGGGGTTTGGCTCGTGGTCACGTAGGCAGCCTGGCTGGAGCCCAGGTGTGGTGGCCAGGAGATGTGCGTGGAGCTGGGGAGATGTTCCTCATGATGTCCTGACCCACTGGACGCCCCTAGGCCTAGAATCGGTTTTGGGGTCCATGTGCAAAGTGCTGGTTTGCTGCTGGCTCTGGGTAATCTTCATACTTGCTGACTTGACTTAATTATCGCTCGGTGGAGAGCTCGGCTCTGGCGAAGCCGCGGTGCGGGGAGGCCCAAACCACACACAGCGCTTGGAGAGGGATTGTGATCCAAAAAAAAAAAAAAAGTTCAAAGGTGTTTTTGGCTTAATGCGGTTTATCTAAATTGCTTTATGTTCGTTAATCTGTATTAACACAAATGCTCTTGGAACGGCTGGCTGGGGAAGGGTTTGCTCAGCTGTTCCGATGGGGACAGACTTTTCCAAAAGTGAAAAATGTTGAGCTGGGGGGAAAAAAAAAAAGCAGCCAGGTCCTGTTTGATGTTGAGTACGTGAGAACCCTGTGAGCAGAGCAAGGCTGTTTTTATCCCTGCTGCCCAAGTCCAAGGGGTCCCTTTGAGGGTTGTCCGATGACTGATCGGCTTCCCCTGCTGCTGGCGGAGGATTAATCCCCCCGTTCTCCCTGGGACGATGTGAACCCCTTTTTCGGCTGGCGTGCCAAAGCGGTTGGCACGATTCGTTAGTGAACTTCAAGGTAAATTGGAGGTCAAGCCCAGATTTGAAGGTGGTGGTGGGCGCGAGCGTGACCCAGGGAGCCATGTGACATGGGGGATGTCCTGGAGAAGCAGGTGATCTCCCCGTCCTCTCCCTTCCCCAGGGCTTGGATTAAGGAGAGATTTTACAGCTGAGTAACCGGCCTCATGTTCACATTTGCTTTGCAGTGGCTCAGCCCTCTGGCCCCTTGTCAGGAAGGACCTTTTGGAGCTTTTATGGCCATTTTGCATGTCAGCAGGGCAGTTTGTGCCTGCCAGGGACCTGTCCCTGGGAGGGATCACCCCTTTGCATCCATAGGGACTTCCCACCTTGAGAACAAACAGAGAAACACCCAGTGTGGAAACTGGGACTCGTGGAAGAGGATTGCAAAGCCCAGCGCTTCGGAGAGGGTTCTCATGCTTGCGCATTCGCTTGGGTGCACTTTCTTGCCCTGCAAAAGGCTTCTTGTGCAGCCAAGGCAGGTCCTTGCACCTTGGAGCTCGCTTCCTCCCGTGCAACGGGGAGAGTGACCCTTTCCGCCGGCTGCCCGAGGATGCTCGGGTCCCACGGAGAGGGGGCTGGAGACCCGGCAGGGACCAACGGATCAGCTCCAGGAAGGACCCGGCTCCAGCCCTCGGCAGCCAGAAGCAGCAGCGGGCGAAGCGAAGCGTCCCTGCCCAGCTGAAATGGAAGTTGTAAGCGGGACCTGGGCGCTGCCCCAAAACCAAGGGACTCCCTCCTCCCCCTGCCCCAGCGCAAACAGCAGATTAACAATTTATTTGACATGTTGCGGCTGGTTAGTTTCTTCGCCCGCTCCCCTGATCAGAGGGAATAAATGTTGCAGTGTGCAATAATGTTCATTTCAGGTGAGGGTAAATATAGAAAGGAAAACCTGCTGAGAGCAAGCCATTTATTTCTGCGTTTGGAAGCCTCTGCTCATAAACAGTCAGTCATAGCCATTTGGAAAATCCCAGCGTGGTTTTCTTGGCTATCCTAGAAGAACGTTTACTTTCCTGTAGGTTAAGAAGTTCGTTTTAAATTAAAAAAAAAAAAAAAAAAAGGCATCTCACTTCCAGCTGCCCCCGGGTGTTTAGGGCTTGTTGACACACTAAGGCCGCTCTGTTCTCGTGCAAAACTGGTCTGGTGCAGGATCCCAGAGGAGATCCTAGAGGGCTTTCCCAGCTGGCGGTGCTGGGAGAGCCTTCTTCTTTGGGTTCCCCTTGTCCCCCTGCTCGTACCGGGCTTGGGATTTTGTCAGACCTCTTGGCCGCGTGCAGGGATAAAATGCCCAGCTCTTGGAGATGGTGGTGGGCAAGGATGCAGGGAGGTGCTCAGGGCGATCTCGGAAGCTCCTGTGGCTTGGGAGCCGTGCTTGGGAGGCTGGGGCAGGGGGATGAGCCTATCATGCTGGACCAGAAAACCTCCGAGGGTTTTCGGGAGAGCGTGCCAAAGGCAACAGGACGGTGCGGACTGTGGGAGCATCCGTCAAACGAGCCAACAGCCAGGGCAAGCCCATGCCCTGCTGCTGCAGCATAGGAGAGGCTCCCAAAAACAGCATCGCAGGACGGGGCTGAGGAAGGTGGAGACCCCCATCCGTGTCTCTCCTCTATCCTGAAAGCGGCACCGAGGAACCGCGCAGGAGAGATCGGAGCGGCCAGTTTGAATTGGATGGCTGCCCCGCGCCGGCTCTCCGCGGCTGGCACCGACCGAGCGGCAGCCAGCTCCCGGCTCTGAAACCTTCTGCAGTTCATCAGGGTCCCTCCGTGTTTTCTGACAGGCTTTGGATTTGGCTCGGGTTCGCCTTGGTTTCCCACAGCAAGAGGCAGTTAAGTCTCTTGGAAGAATGAATTAATTAGCGAATGCCTTTGGTCAGGTCAGTGCCCTCCAGTAGTGCGCTTCACCCTTTCGAGCAATGCCTCCGCGCCCAGGTAAGCCGCGCTGAAAGGCTTGTGTTACCCTCGGTATTTTAAGAGCTACACATACATCATCCTGGAGGAACCCTTGTTAAAAAAAAAAAAATTAAAAATATTAAAAAAAAAAAAAAAAGCCTCCCCCAAAACGCAGTGTTGACTCTACCGGTGGCATTTGTGTAAGCAACAAAATATTGACGCAGTTGGCTGGGGTCTGGCTGGGGCTTCTGGAAATAAACTGCTGCCTTGTTAAATCGTAGATGGAAATGCGAGTGGGAACATGACTGACATCTTACCCAAGGCGGGCAAATAAAATCGCCGCTTTACTACCGCGTGAAAAAACTCGGGGAATTAATAGGTCTCCTTCTGCTCGGGGGTGTTGGATTTATCCCCGAGTAAGATTCATAAACTATTTTAAGGAGAGAAGTGCTACTTTTAAACACTCGCGTCTGGGTCCTGGAGTTGAAGTGGTGTCACTGGTGCTGGGTTAACCCTTGCCTTCTCGCGGCGGAGCGGCAGGGAGCCCCGTTCTTGGCGGATAGCGCTCTCGCCGAATGTACAGACACGTCAACGCCTGATAAAGGCTGTGAGATTATGTTTTAAGGGTGTTAAGTACGATGTGTTCCAGCAGCTTATGTCAGAAACGCGTTTCAGGCCTCAACCTGAATGCTGAGCCTGATTTTTACCTGTGTGGGACGCAAAAAGCGTTTAAAATAAAACACCTGCTCCACAGCTCTGCCTGGGATGAGCGTGATGCAGATGCGCAGGGCGTTGCCGAATCCATCTGGGGTGCGATGCGGCACACCCCCAAAGGCTCCTTTTGGCTCCAGCAGCTGCAACGACTATTGTCGGGGTATCTTCTATGGGAAATACGACCAACAGAGCTTTAGAGAGTGGTGTATCTCTTTCCTTCCTGCCCAAAGCCCCTTCCTTCTCCACTCGCATCCCGACGAGCTGCTGGTTGACCTACACACGCTCGCGGAAGAACAGGACGAGATAAAAGCCGTACGGAGCGTGCGGCAAGCCTGCCGGCAGCGCGGGGTCCAACTCGCCGGCAGCGACGACACCGGTGTAATTATACCCGCTCCAGTCTGATTTCCCAGTAATTATTCTGGAATAAAAGCCTGCCTATTTCTGGAAGGGCTTATGTCACTTGGAAAGCTGTTATAAATTCAGCTGGAAAAAGGGACCCTTATTCTGGGATAAGTGTGGTTAGTGGTTAGCTGGGAACGGGGCTATTCCTGGCGCTGCCATCGACCTTCCCGGTGACGCCGGGTAAGTCGCCTCACCTCAGCGTGTGTCACCTTCTCCTGCTGCAAACTGGGAATTACAAACAAGGGCTTTCTCCGCACGCAGCCTTTTGGGAAGCTCCGTGACACTGGAAAAAAGGTGTCACAGGTGACAGGCAGTCATTTAGTGGGACTCGGTGCTTTTTTACCCCCTGCCTTGGAGGCATCTTGATAAAATTGTAGGTTGGGGAAATGAGGGAGGTGGTCGGGAGCTGGCGATGGGGACCGGCTGAGTCGCTCGAGCTTGGGCCGTTGGCGTGTTACTGGGGATGCAGTGTTTTCCTCTCTGATTTTAAAAATAGTCCATTCTGTTCTGAGTTTGAGACCACACCCCTCGCCAGGGCATCCAACCGTCTCTGCCGCTGAGTTCTTGAGCCAGCTTCTTCCAGCGTGCAGCGTCGGGGTATGGTGCCGGCATCCGTTGCCCCAACTGCGGGGCACTCCGGATGCAGCGAAAAGGTCGGGTCCTGCCCAGGCCTGGCAGTGCTGTGCCTCTGGTCCTCGTGGAGCCAAGGGGAAGGGAAATCTTCCGATTCGTGGCATTGCGGCCTCTTCTACCTCCAGTATCCCTGCCTCCAGTATCAGAAACCACTTTTGGCTCCGGCATCACGCAGATATGCACGGTCAGAGCTGAAGATGCAGCTCATTCATAGCGTATGGCATTAAATTCGTGCTAGAGTTGGGGAGGTCCTGTTTCAAAGTTGGTTTTTTTTTTTAGTTTGCACAGATAGTGCAGGGCTCAGAAGCCAGAATTTGTCCGCTTTGCCGAAGCGGGCGCTGCCCATGGGGCAGATGGACCAACGTGCTGATGCCGAGAGGTGAAGGCAGAGTCCGCCCCAGCGCGTTCCCACAACCTCCATCCCTGCGCGAGCGCCGGAGCGGGGCTCGCTGCCGCTCCGAATTGGGCTCCAGCCAAGGAGGCAGAGGGGAAAAAAAGCTTTTTACAGCCCATTAGTGCTCCCCAGAGCCGTCCAGCCCCTCTCGTAATAAAAGTGGTGGAAGCCACAGAAACATTAAGGCCAGTCTGCAGAAGATGCTGGTCTGCAGAAGATGCCAGCCAGCCTCCCGGCTCCATGTCCCTTCCCTGTGGCTTTGCCGGAGCCACTGACTCTCCCAACAGCCCCGGCTGCTGGAATTCCCTCCGGGAACGCAATAACAAGCTGGCGAGGGCTGGTCCCCCCCGTCCGTCCGTCCCGAGCTCCCCTGGCAAGACGTACATGGGAGGGTTCCAAGTGCAAATGTGTGTGTGCTAATGGGAAATGAATTGCCGCTTGCCCCGGAGCTTTGCAGCTTGAGGAAAACAACGCGGGGTCTAGGAATGACCTCATATCGCCTCCCAGGGAATGTTTTGCCAGATGAAGGGGGGAGAGGCAGCATCAAGACAGCACAATGTATGTATCCCTCTCCCTGTGTAAACATCCCTGTAGCTGCAGAAACCTCTTAAAACCCCGAACGAGCGGAGAGCAGCTGCTTTGATCTGTGGATGTGGTTGTTGTTTTCTAAGTGCGGACCCGTTCTTTTTTTAATTTTGCTTCAAATTAAAAAAATGCCTGTTGTGATCTTTTGCTTCTATTTCTTGGCTGGAGAGCGGAGCAGGGTGCAGTAAATTTTCATTACTCCCCATGTAACCGTTTCAGCATGGTCGACAATTCCTCGCCGGCTCTTCAGCGCCACGGCACAATGGACCGAATCTTCCGGCCCTACATGAAGCCAAAGCAAATGGATTTTGCCCAGAAGTGCACGACGGGGAGTGGAAGCAGCGGGGAAGAGAGTCCTGCCACCTCCTTCCCTGCCCGAAACACGGACACGCACATGCGCACACGCGTGTGCACGCATGGCTCGGGCGGGCAGGGCTGTCCCGATGCCTTTGAAGGGCTCTGGAGGGGCTCCCGGGGACGGATCCGTGCCAGCCCCGCGCGGCGGCGGCAGCGGGAGCTGGTGAGGAGCCATCAGGGCCGAAGCGCCGGGCTGTCTTGCAGGCGATTTAAGCGTGATTCATGGCCCTTCCTCCAGACTCCCTGTGTGATCTCGGGAATCTCCATCTGCCTGACTTTCCCCATCTGCGTGCCGGGCAGGGGGACGGCCTTGCACTCGGAGGGGCACCGTGGAGTGCGTGGCCATGGGACCTCCATTGGCCCTTGTTCCATGCAACCAGGCTGCCTACTTTTGGAAGAAAGCACGATTATATATTTATTTTTAGGGAGTTTCTGGATATCAGCAGCCCACCCCAACCGCGCTGTGGTGCTTTGTCCCTTGGAGGAACCAGATGTGGGGCTCGGCCCCTTGGCTCCCCATGGCGTAAGCGACGCTGCCGTCGGCTGAGGACCTGCCTTCAAAGGCGAGATCCACCCGCAACTGCAAGGCACTGGTTTAACTGGGAGCACTCGGCCCAGGACCCGTCCGCGCTGAGGCAGTCCGGGCGCGAGCGAGGAGTTTGCTCGTCCCCCCGTGCCGTCACGTGGCTGCCCAGTGTTTTGGCGTTTTGATTGCGTACGATGCTGTGTATTTAAGCCTGGTTTATGGGTGTTTATACTAATGCGTAAACCTGTAATTTAGAAGCTTGGTTATAAATCAACATCGCTGAAGGTCTTGTCCCTCGTGCCTTGAGAACAGTCTCCAGATTTAGAAGACAGGTTAGAGAGAGAGGGGAAAAAAAAAAAAAAAGAAGGATGGACTGTTTAGTTTTTGTCTGGTTATGAAGATAAAGGATCCCGGGATGGGATGTGAGTGTGTTCCGCTCCGAGGTGCGGCAGCCGGGCGCAGGGATCCGCCGGCGTAAGCGAGCGGAGAGTTTCCATTTTGACCCTGCTCTTACGACAGCTGTGAGAGACTTGTGTTTACACAGCAAATCCCAGCACAGAAAGAAAAGCGGTGCCACGGCTGCCGAGCCCACGCTCACGGGAGGGTGGTGGCATCCCACTAGCGACGTTCCTGGCTTGCGCCGTGCCGGGACATGGGTTGCAAGGACCAGAGCCCCTTCCGGATCGGCACTGCATGCGAGGAGGAGCAACCTTTGTCCCCAAGAGCTCCTGGCACAGACTGGGGCCAGCAGAATAGCCAGGAGCCTCCTCCAGCGGCAGTGCCGAGCGGGATAGCGCGTTCCCACTGGTGGGTCGTGGTCCTCTCCAAATACCTCCTGATGATGCCACTTCTCCACTCATATTTTTATATATAAAATTATTTTCCAGCCTTAATAGTAATTTTTGCACCTCTACCCATTCTCAGGCTGCCCTGGAGCCTGGCTGTGCCAGGGATGGCTTTGCGTTACTGGTTTGACTGAGTACAGCGTAGTGAGAGGTGCTCTGAGCGACTGGGGCTGGCCGTGTCGGTGCAAGTGCTCTTCCCCTGGATTTCTTATCCAGACGGGCTACGGCTCAGCCGGTTGTCCCTGCTGAGAAACCCCTTCTGGCTATGGTGGGCTGGAAGCTGCCAGCACAGGCAGACGACAGCCCTGCAGCCGTCCCTGGCTCCGGGTTCACCCGCAGCCACCGTGCAAACGTGAATTTGAACGTGAATTACCTTGGGTGTAATGGCCTTGCGTGCGCATCCGGCCTTCAGCTGGTGCTGCTCTCCTGCTTCCCTGGGCGGGGTTGGACCCCGCGTGGGTTCGGCGCCCCGACGCCTTGGCAAGCAGAGCTGTGTGGGTGCAGGACGGCTCCGCGGGGCCGGGAGGAAGAGCCTTGCCCTTGGCCTCTGCCTTTGCAAAGACCCAGTGTGCAGAGGAGCTCCCAGTTTCCGTGCTTGCTGCTCTCCTGGGCTGGCCACCCTGCATCAGAACCTGCTCTTGCGAACCTCCTCCCACAGGGAAGCTCCATGCCCCGTGAAGGCAGCCTGAGGGCTATGAATTTTTGTAGGGAAAGCATGACTGGACCCAGGGACCCCTCGGCATCCTCCCATCCCGCTGTGCTGCCTCCCCTCCTCCTCAGAGAGACGGCAACGGGTGCCTTGGCTTAGCTGGGTGCTTTCCGTCACCTCCAGCCCCATTTGTTTGGGGTTTTTAAAACAAAAATGGACACAAGAGGCTGCAGGGGCATCACGGTGGGCTGGGAAGACCCCATGGGCTGGATGGTCGGTGGAGCCGTGGGACCCCATCTCCCCGGACAGGTGGAATCCCCGCACGCCTCCCTCCCAGTCCTGCCCCTGGCTCCCAGCCTTCTCTCCCGCTGCAGTTTCCTGGCTGGCAATGCCTCTCCTGACTCAGGGAGCAGAAACACCCCGGAAGGGAGAGGGTGCCAGCAGCACCCGGAGCAGGGGATGGTTGCGGTGTGGGGCAGAGGGTCCCCCTGCACCCCTGGGATGCTGGCTGCAGGGGACCAGGCTGCGAGACGCTCCCACAAGCAAACAAAAACCCACCCTGAATGTTTCAGAAAGGTCTTTTTCTTCCCCCCTCCACCCTTATTTTCTACTCCTCCCTCCCCACGTCTCCCTTGTAGGTAGCAGAGCTGCTCTCCGGTCCCGCACCCCAAGACTCTCCCGCAGCCGCCGAGCCCAGCCAGGTTGTGCCATCTGCAAACTCTTCTTTTTTCTCTTTTCTTTTTCTTTTTTTTTTCCTTTTTTATATATATATATATTTCCTTCCCCTTTTCTTTTCCACCCATTCCCTTTTCCCACGCCTCCCCCCTAACCCCCCCATCCCCCTTACTGCCACCCCAAGCCCTCGGCCGGCCGAGGGGCTGCGAAGGCGCGGGGTGGGTCTGGGGGTGGCGGGGGGCTTTGCATTGATGCATTGATCGCCCATGGTCTCCGCCTGACCTCCCTGCTCCCAGGGAAGCAGTCTCCATGGCTACTGGCCCCTTCTCCTCCAGCGCAGACTGTAAATTCCTGCAGGCAAAGCCCAGCCTTGGGGGTGCGAGGGGGGGAGCCGGGAAGGAGTAACCAAAGCCAAATAGAAAGAAAGAAAGGCTGGGAGAAAAAGGGAAAAAAGGGCGTTGCTTGGATGGGGCTCTCCTCTCCACTCCCCTTTCTCAGGTCCCCAGCACCAGGGCAAGGCGCCTGCTTCCCCCCCTCCAGCGCTCCTGCTCCTGCTGCTCTCTTGCAAAACTGGAGTTGGCTGGGATTATTTAAGGAGGAAAAAAAAAAGAAGAAGAAGAAGAAGAAGAAGGGAGAGAAGGAGAAGGGATCAGAGCAGCTCCCAGGGAGAGGGCGATAGAGTCCGCTTTCCGCCAACTGCCCCGGTCTCCTGCCCTCGCTCTCTCCTCTTCAGCAACACCAGGAGCCCCAACCTGAACCCAGAGCAGCTTTTTTTCCACCAGTTCAGTTCCCTTCCCTCCCTCCTGTCTCACACACGGCAAGAAGAGAGCCCCTTCCCTCCTCTTGATTCCCCTTCGCGTGCTCAGCCTCTTGTTTCCTTTAAAGCACCAAGCGATCCCCCCTTCTTGCCCCCGCTCCTCCATGCAGACTGGGATTGCAATGGGAGCTGTGCAGATTGCTGGATTTTCCATCCTTTGCTTTCTCCTCCACTCTGGAAACACGCTGGCAAATAAAGCCGGTCAAGGTAAGAAGGGGGGGAAAAAAAAAAAAAAAAAAATCCTCCCAGCTCGAAGGTTTTGCCGTTTGATGTGCGTTAGGCAGGCAGACTCCTCTTCAGAGCTGGGATTTTATGCGCAGGCTGGAGAAATTAGCAGCAATAACAACAAATAGCGGAGGGGATTTGAAATGTTGCTTGCAGAGATTCTTGCCTGCTGCCTTTGATTGGGGTTGGGTGGGTTTTTTTTGTGAACTCTTTAATAAGTTGCATTTCTTGCACTTTATTATTATTTTTTTTTTTTAATCCGGACTCTTTATCTCAAGGCAGGGGGTGCAGAGGCAGAAAATGAGGGTGGGCAAACAAGTCTGCACCCATCGCAGGGAAAACGTTGCTGCTTGGAGGGGTGTGGGGGGCTTGTCTGGTTTTTCGGGTGGCAGCGTCCGTGGGATGGGGATAACGCCCGCGGCGGCGCGGGCACGGGGGGCTGGAGGGAAGGGACGGCGGAGCGGGTATCCGTGATGCCGGGAGGTTGCATCTGCGTTTGTGCGTTTTCCGTCGGCGCGGGTTACGTCTTGGATATTGTGCTCTGGAGGGGTGTGGGCTCCGAAAAACTTCGGGTAGCCGAATGCGGCGAAGTCTGAAAAATAGGGGAGCTCTTTCCCTGTCTGCAGAGCAGAGAGGAACACCTCCGCGTTATCAACCCCAGGCTCTTCTCTTTCCCCGCTCCCGAGTGGAGCCGGGGTTTCTCCTTCGCAACCGTACACACGTCGCTTTGTGTATGGTCTGTCTATACCTCGGGTTTGCTACAGCACCTCTATATTTAGCTCGGATTTTTCTCTATACCCACGCGCCGGGGTGCGCGCGCACACGCAAACACACACAGCCCTATGTGCACGGTCCCGTTGGCTGTCTCGAAGGGTTTTTTTTTTTTTTTTTTCTCCTTAATTCACCACTATCTATACAATCTGTTGGCTTTTTCTATTTTTTTTTTTTTTATATATGTATTTCCATGGCGCTTAACAGCATGTAAGATTTATCAAAACCAGCTTGGGCTCTTGCTATGGTAGTAGCTGCGTGTTTACGCGTACGGCGAGATTAAATAGAGTGTGAATGAAATATGGGAGCGCGGGATGTAATTAAAGCTCTCTCGCAGGCGTTAGCGAGAGGCGTCTTTCAGCCACGCGCACGGTCGCCCCCAGCCCTGTCACCGACAAAGTTAGAAGGAATTTCAAGGCTATTGTCTTATCTGGCTTAAAGTGTTTTTAAAACAATAGGCGACTTTTCGGGAGGGGAGTCTGGGCAAGCACGGGGGAGATTTTCCAGGGCAAAGGTTTGGGAAGAAGGCGTCCAGCTTCACGTAAAGCTTCATGATTTAGGCTTAGAAAGGAATGCTTAGGTTTTTATCCCCCCTCAAATTATCTTGAGTGTATGCATTGCTTTCATTTCTTATCATAATATTTATTTATTAAGGCCTTTTGGTTTCCAGTTCCATTTAAGCCTGAGCCAGAATTGCATTAAAATAGCAAAGTAAAATTCCATCGTGCAGAGACTTGACAGATCCCTTCGGGGAAGGAGAGGGGTGGGGTGGGAGTGGAGATAGGTGAGCTCAATCCTGCGCTGGGGTAAATCGCCCGCCGTACGCCCGGGACGGCGCTGGCTCCTCCTGGCCCCCGGCGAAGGCAGCGAGGAGACCGGGGCGGGGGTCCGGCTGATCTGCAGCCTGGGGGGTTTGGAGATGGAGGGTTCCCGTGGGGTGGTAAGGGGGATGCGGGTGCGGAGGCGTGAAGGTCGGTGCCCATGGGGATGCTGCGGGACGCGAGGGCTCTGGGCAGGGGTGGATCCGGTCCTTTTTGAATGAGGCTGAACTCACAGACCCGGTGTCACCGATGGCAGATAAAACCCGTGCTTCTCCTAGGAGCCCGCTGTCGCCTGTTTGTCCCCCGTGCACAAGCGTCGTCGAGCTCTTCAAAGCCACCCCACGCACCCGGGGCGTGTTTTTGAAAAGTGGTGGCCACCCCCCTGCATCTGCGGGATGATGCCCCGAGGATGGGGTGCGCATCGCCCCTCCACCCCCACTGAAGCCTTTGCCCTTTCGGGGGACAGCCACCCTCGCCCGGTGACTGTCACGAGCTGGGGACAGCTCCTGTCCCGTCCGATGGGCTTTGCTGTGGTAACGTCACACCGTGGTAGGGCTCGCTGGCCGGTTCCTGGCGTGGAATTACCCTGGAAAGTTTAGTCTGTAGGGAAGGGAAGGATTTAGCAGAGTGGCCCATGGAGCCTGGAGGGTGTCTGCCAGAGGGCCTGGCTGTCTGTGCGGTTTATTGGGTCAGTTTAGGGCTAGGAAAGCTTTCAGGAGGCGATATAAATCCAAATAACCCCGGAGAGGCTCCTGGCGCTCAGCTGGGATGAAGTCTCCCCATGCTCCCCACGCCGAGCTGCCCAAACGGCCCCGCGCTGCTGCCGTACCCGCAGCTCCCCTGGTTTTGGGCAGGTAGTGCCGCCCTCAGTCCCATCCTGCCATCCGTCAGTCCGTCCCGCAGCCTGCCAGACTGTGTCCTGAGCTCCCGCTGCAGCGGAGCCGTGCCCTCGCCCATCACCTGCCGACACCGGTCCCTCCCCGCGCCCTGGGGAGGATGGAGCCCAGGGGCTGACGGATTTGCACCCTCCCCTTGTAGCAGGGAGCGCCCGGATCTGGCCCTGCCGTGCTCCTCTGGCAGCGTCCCCCATCACCGGAGCCACATCGCAGGACTCGACACCTCTTCCTGCAACCGAATCGCCTTGGCCAGGGGTGGGAGGGACACGCAGCATCTCCCTGGGGGACCCCAGTACCCCAGTTTGCAGCCGCCGGTGCTCCCGAAGCCCCCGCCACCCACCCAGCGCGCGGTCCTGACTGGGACCACGATCCCAGCCCAGCTCCGTGGTCACCAGTGGGTGAAACCAGCCCACGCGGCTGCCCCGGGCCGGAGCCGCCGTCCCGTGCGAGGGGCCGTGTTCGGTGGGGATGCACCTGCAGAGCCTACGCCGCCAGAGATTTTTTTTTTAATTTAATTTTTTTTTTTTTTTTTTTTTTTGAAGGAGCCTAAAATTTTCCAATTGCAGCTTGGAGATGCTGTTTGATTCCCCTCCCCTCTCCGGCGAACCTCCTCCCCCTTGGCCTCCGCTTTCCTCCCTCCCGTGCATTCACAGTGTGCGACTGTTGTGCCTGTCCCCTCCGCCCCTCCGAAATATGAAATGTAAAACTGTAAACATTTCACCATACGGCAGTTCAAAGGAGATCTTTGACTGAGGGCGTCTAACATGCCCGTACCGAGATTAAAAAGGGGAAGGGGGGGGGAGTAGGAAGGAGGGAAGAAGAGTTTTTTTGTAAGTGCCAACGGGAGTATAAATATTCAGACACCTCGACCCTTCCAGTGCGGAGATGTATTGCTGTCTCCGAACAGCTCGGGAGTTTTTATTTTTTTTTCTTTCATTTTTATATAGATTTTCCCTTCGCAGACGGTCGCACCGGAGTAATCCATTTAGGAAAAAAATATGCATGAATAACCTTAACCTTCACTTTCAAAATTATAAGTCCCCTGAGAAGCTTTAGGAGAAGCCTGGGGTGGCAAATAAAGTTTGCTCTGTCTCGCGGCGCTGGAGGAAGCCCGGCCGGCTGCGTTTCGGCGAGGCCGTGCTCCCCGCTGGAGATCTTGCGATTGTTGCTACCCAAACTGAAAACAAACAAACATTTATTTATTTATTTATTTATTTTTAAGGCAAGGCTTGGTCAGCCTGATAAGCCAAAGGACAATTCTCCAGGGAGGTGAGCACGGAGAATCAAAGCCTCCCTGGAGAAATCGCGGCTGAATTGAGCCAAAGTCACTGGGGTTGGCGCACGGAGCTGGGATGGGGATGGAGGGAGCGTTTCCAGCCCTGGGGATGCTGGTGGTGGATCTGGGATCCATCGGGATGACCTGGGCTGATGCAGGGGTTGGGAGCTCAACCCAGCTCTGGAGTGGGAAGCGTTGATGGGGGAGAAAAAGCCACTTTTGGGGTGCTGCCGGCTTTAGGGAAGCAAAACCTGGGGCAAGGGGTGCAGAGCAAGGACCGGGCATTAGCGATGGGGGCACCAGGCTGGGAACCCCCCCAGGTCCTGGCTGTGAGCCGTGGTTCCTCATCCTTCGTCCGTGCTCCGTCGTTCCGCCGGGCTGCGTCTCTCGGGTCCCACCTGCTTTTGGGAGAGCCGGGTGGATGTGTGGGGCGTTGGGGTCCTGCAGTGGGGCTGGTGCAGGGCTCTCCATCGCGCAGTGAGATGCAGGCAGCCCCCCCGACCCAAACCAAACATGGGTACCCACCCAGGGACCACCGGCACAGCATCCCCGTCCTGGCAATGAGCTGAGGCCGAGCACCTGAGTTAGGGTCTCAGATGATGCATCTTTGACCAACTTGCAAAAAGCCACCCCGTAAAGCGTCTTCCTCCCCTCTCCCCTGGCCCCCATCCGCTCCCGGTGGGATGCCATCGGCTACGCCGGAGCCGCCCGCGGCCGTGCCCTGTGCCCGTCCCGCCGCGGAGCAGAATGAATGGCCCTCACGAGCTGCCGGGGCGAACAAATGATTAATAAACTGCACCGCAGTGTCTGAGGTGGTTATTAATACCCTGGTAAAAAGAGCTACTGAAGTTATAAAGCTTTAATTTGGCATTAAGGCCGGGTGGAAACTCCGCGTGTCTGCCAACAGCTACACACACATCCCGATACAGACAGGCTGTTAATATATGTGCCTATATAAAAATGAAGGATAAAATTAATTTGAAAGAAAAAGCTGAAGCGCTTGCAGAAGAGATAGAAAGGATGGTGGGTTTATTTGCTTAGGGGTTTTCTTACCGGTTTCTGCTGCCCTGTCTCAGCCCCCTCCTCGAATTTATTGGGACTTCCAGCCTACGGATAAAACTCTTATCTTTTTTTCTTTTTTAAACAAAATAAGAAACTGAGGAAAAAGCCTCAATCCAGGCTCTAAAAATACACGAGCTGTTCCTTTATCCCCCCGCTCGCCGTCGTGTATCGCGGGTGGCGCGACGCCGCGGGGCAGGGCACGATCGTGGGACCCGGCTGCCCGGTGGGCTCCGCCACCGCCTCCCCCGCCGGCCTCGGTCAAAGCCCTTCGCCTCCCCAGTCGGGTGCGCGCCGGTCCCGGGGTGGGGGGGGGGGGGGGTTGGCGGTCCCCCCGGCTTTTGGCACGCTCGAAATGGCAGTGGCGTTGAAACCGTCTGCCTCCGCTGCCTTTGAAATGGAGAATAAAGCTGCAGCTGGAGCGGAACGGGGCCCAACAGCCAGCGCTGGAAAATCCCACCCACAACGGAATAAAAAACATCGCCCCGGGCGCGGGGCGAGCGCCGCAGCCTCCTGCCCTTCGCCGCAAACCCCCCGGCGCGGCGTGGCGTTGGCGATGCCGGGGATGCTCTTGCTGTCTGATGAGCCCCGAAACGTGGTGGGATGGGACGGTGGGGTGAGCCGGGAGCTGGGGCCTTGGGTCCCTGACGGGACTCGGCATCTTCGTGGGGATGAAATTCCCCGCTTGGCGCAAAATCTCCTGGTTCGGGGGATTTGCTGCACAATGCTGCCGCGTCCGGTTTGGGCCCGTTTCAGGCAACTTTGGGTGAAAAAGGGTGGTTTTGGTTATTCCTGCAGGACGGGGAGTGAGGGGCCGTGGCGGTGGAGGTCTGCAGGGGTTCCTGGCTGGCAAACCCCCCCCAAAAATCCCCACCTGGAGTTGGGACCTGAACTTCAAAAGGTCCCCTCGAGCAGGGGGGCGAGCCGGGCGCACGCCAGCGAGGATTTTACAAGAGCAAACAGGGATGGGAACATCAGTAAGGACTAATTTTTTTTGTTTGAAATATTCTCTTTCCTTGGCTTGAGGATTAAATCCCTCCTGCCTTGGCGGTGACCGGGAGCACCTGCAGCGCGGCTGCGGGCGTTTTTTTGGATGGAGGAAATTCTCCTGCGGGAAAAGCCGGGCTGTCCCGATGGCAAACCTTCGCTTTCGTGGGAAAATGCCGCTTGCCTTGACAAAAATGCAAAAATTTAGTTTTTCAGAGGGCTTTTTTTTTTTTTTAAATTTCACTACATCATTTCTGCAGGATACTTCTCAGGAGCCAGAATTTCAGCGTTCTGGAATTAGGATCCTTGCCAATCTCGGGATGGCTCCTGGGGTGCCGGGGAGGGTATTTATTCACTCTTCCCACACACACACACACACTTATTTTCCCTTTTTTTTCCCCTTTTTTTTTATAATCCTGTAACCTTTCTGAATGTCTCCAGCTTTGGAAAAATTACAGAGTGGCAAATTTATAATGTTTTCTTTTGTACTTTTGCTGCTGTGTAATCTTTCCAAAGTTAGAGAAGTTTTGAAGTTACAGAATGGAAAAAAAAAAAGATAGAAAAAAAAATAATGGACATAGGCGAGTGGGAAAGGCACGGCATTGTGTTCAGCCCCGCGCAGACGTTGTTCATTGTCTTGAGTTTGGGGATGCGGGGGGGAAAAGGAATAGAAAATAAAACCCCTCAAAAAGTGGGATTTCTGGCAAAAGGCTGGGAAAATGTCGGCGATGTGATGTCTGATGGATGCTGCACGTTTCGGGTGGGTTTAGGGGAAGGAGGTGGGGGCTGAGGGCTGGGCCGTGCTGGTTGGGTGCTGGTTCCCACCTGCGTGTCAGGGTGGGTGCCTGGGGTGCTGGGACCTGGCAGCTTTCACCGTGGGACCCTCGACTCGGAGCGCTGACAGCCGTTTATAACTTGGGGTGGGGGAGCTGGAGGGGGGCTCTGGACCGCGCCGCTCAGCACCGGGATTTGCAGATTCAGTAGATCTTTGGTTCAGCGTCGGCTTCGTTGCTGTCGAGTCCCCGTGAGAAGTGGCGGGCGCTTGACGTCGCCCACGCGTCCCCCTGCTCCCACCACCCGCCCCAGAGCCCCAGCGAGGATGCCGGAGCCAGAGGCGAAGGCGCTGCTGGCTGCGACCCCGAACGGCGCTCGCCGGAGATGGAGGTGCTTCCTCCAGTGCCAAAAGGCTCTTTGAGCCCGAAAATGCGGTTGGGAAGGAACGAGCTCTGCACCCCTGCAGCTTTTGCAGGTTTTTTTTCCGCCAGTAATTATTTGCGGATGCTTTTCGATTCGCCTTTGCAGGTGGGTCAGTGCCCTGGGCTGGGGATGGGATTTGCAGCCAAATGTGAAGTTTGGCTCAGGAGGAACCGAACCTAAGCCATGCTCAGCTCCCCAAAGGGACAACAGCCCCCCGAAGCCCCCGCGGGGACACCCGGCACAGGGCAGGCTGTGACCCCCTCTCCGGGGATGCTGCTGGGTGCTGGGGTGGCCGGTGCCACGGGTGCTGCAGGCGACCGTGGCCGGCCGGGAGCGGGGTGCCGATCCCCCGCGCGATCCCGCCGTCGTCTCCGCCGCGGTGGGTCAGCGGTGATTAATGGCCCGAGGGAGGCCGTGGTGGCCGCGGGCCATGGCTAATGTCAAATAACAAATATGAATGCGGGCTGTAAATATTTATACAATGCGCAGGCACGTGCCGCCTCCCGGGTGCAAAGGCGAAGCTTTCCTCCCCCCCGGCCGGGTGACTCACATCTCCCGGCAAAAAACCACCGGGGTGGCCGGGACAGGGCTCGGGCCAGTGCTCCCGCGGCCGTGGATCCTGTCCCGGTGGGGCTGGCAGGGCTGCCTGCCCGCCCGCGGCTCGCAGGGATGTTTTGTGTCTTTTTGGGACATTCCGGAGCACTTCTGCTCTGGGGGTTACTGAAAAGCAACTTTTTTAAGGCAACTGAGAGCCTCACAGCCTCAAGCTCCTCTTTATGGGGTACAGGGAAGCTGGAGGGACCCTCAGACCCTCCTTCCCTGGTGGGACCCTCCCCAGTGATGCCCCCCACGTGCCCGTGGAGTCGGAGCGGGGAGCTCAGGGTGCTCTGGGAGCCCTGCCCGTACCCGAGGGCCACGGGCGATGCTGAGCCCCCGCCTCCCTGCCCCGGGGGTACCCAGCTGCCTCACACCACTGCCAGGCATCGACGGCTCCGGGGCACCGCGTCTCCCTTCCGACCTGCGCCGGGAAGGCGGAGAGCGGCCAGGTGAGCGGCCTCTCGCTCGTAAACCTCCGCCGCACGCGCTCAAGGCTTCTCCGTTTCACAAGCACCGGTAAAACCTCCGCTCCCGCGGCCTCCCGCCACAGCAAACCCTTGGGCATCGCCGCTTGAGGCCATCACCAGCACGCCACGCTCCGGACGTGATGTCCCGGGTACTGCGGCGCCGCATCCCGGATAAGTGGGTTGAGGGGCAAAGGGGGATGAAGAGGATGAGGAGGATGTGGATTTTGGCTGTGCCCCTGAGGAAGCCTTGATGTTTTTCCCAGTCCTCCCTCCTGCTTCCCGCTCCCAGCTCCCAGGTTTATTTAGTGCGGTCCCTGCTAATTCGTGCACATTCCTCCGCGCCTAAGAATAGAACGCGATGACGATTATTTGGGTGACTGGTCGGCTCAGGAAATGGCTAATTGGAGACAGAGACTTTCACCTCTGCCGGGGCTGGCTCCAGCCTGGCCTACGGGCGCCTGAGCGATGTTCCCTATCATCAGACACGCGAAAGGGTCGGCAAGTCGCAGGGCTGGCTTGTACCAGAGCGGGGACGCAGGTTTGGGAGCAGACCCACCGGCTCACCGTGGCCCACAGTGAGCCCGTCAGCAGTGGCGTCAGGGCTGGGTGCGGCGAAGGAGCTACGGAGCAAAGCAGCGTTGGTCCCTCGAGCCTTTCTGGTTCACGAAAAGCCAAAAAGGCTGCTTGGTTTTCAATGCCTCCCATGGGGCGACGGGGAGAGCCCCCCACCGGCTCTCCCCATCGCTCCCCCCCTCCGGCTCTCCCCTCGCAGACGTCGACGAGTGCGTGGAGGGCACCGACAGCTGCCACATCGACGCCATCTGCCAGAACACCCCCAAGTCCTACAAGTGCATCTGCAAGTCCGGCTACACCGGCGACGGGAAACACTGCAAAGGTAGGCACACGCCGCCGGAGTCGCGGCCCCCCCGGCCAGCGACGGCCCCGCTGGGTTGGAGGCGGGCACTGGCTCGTCACCAACGTCCCCTGCTTTCCCAAAAAGGCTGCTTGTTTATTTTGCAAACCCTTTTTTTCCCTTTTTCTGCCCCAAACTCCCAGCCTGTTGACACTGCGGTGTCTGGGGATGGAGAGGAAGGTGACCGTCCTCGACGGCGGTGGTCACAGCCGGCGCGCTCCCTCCCTGGCTCTGCAAAGGCCGGGACTGCCCAGGCCCAGGAGGGTCACCTGGGGCTGGTTTTAAGCAAAACTGGGCTTTTTTTAACTGCAGGATTTCCAGCCCGAAGGCTGCAAAACTGAGTTGGCAGCTAAAACGTGAGAAGCTTGAAAATAAGATAAAGAGATGCAGATAGAGGTGATGTACATGTACACGTAGATACGATGGGCTCCTCAGAGGAGCGGCACCAGGGGAGCAGGAGCGGAGCAAGGGAAAAATTCCTGGCTCTGCTCGGAGCGGGTCCGGGGTTGGGATGGGCTGAGTACAAATAGCAGAGGGATTAAAGCGCGCTCCAGGCACAGCAAGGCTTCGCCATGGAGACGGGCTGCTCTGCCCACCGCCGGCGTCGGGAAATCCCATGTGATTCCCAGCGCGCCGCGCTGTGCCGAGGCTTTAGGACAGCGGGCTGGCTGGAAGTCCGGGCTCTAGGCTGGCGGGATGCTGTGGGTGCTGACGGAGCCACAAACAGGCTGGAGATGGGGAGCAGCACTCATGCAGCGAGTTAGCTGTCCTCAGCCGCGGCAGCCCCGCAGCTCTCCTGCCCTCCCCTCTCCCTTCTCCGCAGATGTCGACGAGTGCGAGCGGGAAGACAACGCGGGCTGCGTCCATGAGTGTGTCAACATCCCCGGCAACTACCGCTGTACCTGCTACGACGGCTTCCGCCTGGCGCACGACGGCCACAACTGCTTAGGTGAGGGACGGGCCCCCGGCACGCGCCGGGGTGGAATGCCGGCGTGTCGCAGCCGCTCGGCAGCCCTGGCGCCTTGGGACCAGCCCGCTGGCTTTCCTTGGCAAGCACCTCCTGAGCTCTGACAGCCCCAGCCCCGTTGCAGAGCCAGGGGGCTGTGGTGGCCCTCCCAGGGCAGCGAGCTGGCTGCAGACACGTCCCGTGCCGTGCCGGCTCGCCGGGGACAGGATTGCTCCCCATTGCATGGGGGTGATGCTGAGGGAGGATGCTCCATGCTGGGAGAAAAACTTGCTCCGTGGGTCCATCCATGGACTGGAGGGCGCTGGGGTAAGGCCAGACTGGGAGGGCTGGGTTTGGGGATGCTGCGGCGAGCGGCCGGGCCGGCAGCTCTGCTCTGCTGCCGAAGGCAGGACCGGCCGGCGTGGCTCACCCGGGCCCTGCCGCTCGCTCCGCTCGTGCTTGAGGTCAGCCCGGCACCTGCCAAAATAGATGAGTTAATAGCAAATTCGGTGGGGATGGGAACCACCGGAGGGACTGGGTAAATAATCCCTGGGCCAAGACAAACCCGGCATCTGCCTACAGAGCGGCCATGCATCCTCCCCGCCACTTCCCACCGCCCCAAACTCCATCCGGCCGCGGCGAAGCCAGAGCTCCCGGCAGGGCCCCGGGGCCGGCCAGATTTCCCGCACCCCGGCACCCGCTTCCTCCCGTGGCACCCACGGGTGGGATCAGCGGCACACGGGGCTGCCCGCCTTCCCTCTGCCTGGAGCTGATGCTGTTTTCTAATTAGTGTCTGCAGAGGGGTCATTAATGAGCTCATCACTGGGAGGAGGAGGAGGGGGAAGGGATTATGGACACATACGCTTCGCATTAACCGCCATCGCCGGGATCTTTGCAGCCTCCTCGGGAAGGGGGGAGATTTACACAGCTGGGAGGAGGCGAGGGCGGGCGGCTCTGCCTTCCTCTCCCAGGGGAGGATGAGCCCGAGCAGAAGAAAGGAACGCCAGGCTCGGCGAGCCGCAGACGTCATGTGTTTATGGAGTTGGGTGGGAGGGTACGGAGGTGGCCGGGGAGCAGCGGGGTGATGGGGAAGCTGGGGCTGCACCCCCAGCTCCCCCCGCGAGCCATCCCTCAGCTCACCCCGCTGTCTCGGCCACGTTGCTGTGCCGCAGGGATGGTGCGGGTTTGTCCCCCGCGGCCCATTTCACAGATGAGGATGTCGAGACCTCTGTGCTCTGGCAGGGTTTGCTCGGTGTGGGGAGCAGCAGGGACGAACCCCGGCGGGTTTTTCCCTGTCCTCCTTCCCCCCCATCCCAACTGCGCGTTGCCCAGCCTGCAAACACCCCCTCTTAGCCCAAAGAAAGAGAAGCAGAGCAAAGCAGAGTCGTGCCCACGCTTTGCTGGCGCTGCGGGCAGTGGCCAAGCCGGAGATGGGTTGATGGGTTGGGGTCTGTGCCCGCCAGCCCCTCCATCTCCCATCCTGGGCAACCTTTTGAACCAGGAGAGGAATTCGAGCCCCCGTCCTGACACCGGCTCTGCTGGCTGCTGCCCATCCCCGTCGGATTTAATAAAACAGGTATTAGAGCGGCGCAGGAGTCTCGTTTCAGCCATCGGGTTGGAACGGCTGCCTCCTCATTTTTGTGCGGAGCTTGGAGGAGAAGCTGCGAGACGTTAAGCCTTGTTGGAAGTGGGGGGATTTGAGGAGAGTTACTGGCGTCTGAGGGATGCAGCGTGGCTCGGGCGAGCCTCGGAGGAAGCTGCGAGCCTCCTGCCATGGCGCAGGACGTCTCTTTTGTGCCTGGCCGCGGCCCGGCTGCCAGCCCTCGCCTGCCCCGCGGGCGCCCGCCTGGGAGATGATGTTTCCAACATCCCCTTTCCAAAGGAGCGGGTTTGTGGGGTGCTCCTGAGCTCCGCTCCCATGGCGGCTTCCAGCTGGAGCTGCAGCCCCACTTTGATTTCTGAGCATCCCCAGGGGCTGCAGCATCCCCGGGGCTGGGGCGTGGTGCAAGGTGCCTGTGCTGCTCGGGCGTCCGTCCGTCCATCTCTTTGCCCAAAAAACGAGGGGTTTTGGCATGTGCTGTGCTGGGGGGGCCAGGGCTGGGAGCCCCCCCGGCGCGTGCCGTCACCGAGCCGCTATTCCGGTGTTTCCGGCAGCCGATGCTGGCGGGGCTCAGCTTTCCCCTCAGCTGCCGGCTCTGCCACGCTCGAGTTCACGCGGGAGGTTTTCTTTGGCACGGGGCCCCTCGGTCCCCGGCCCAACGCCGTCGCCCAGCCCCGGACCGCGGGCGGAGGGGTAAGGGCGGCCGCGGCGGGGGTTTGCCTCTCCGCTGGAGCCCAGCATCCCAGTTGCTCTGGCACCTCGGGGCACCGGTGGGTTCAGCTTGGACCACTGTCCCCAAAAACCCTCTGGAGAGAGCAACAGGCTCTTCATTAAATAAAGGATTTACAGGGATGGAGCAGGACTGGGGCGAGGATATCGCCGCTGCCACGGGCACACGTCTCGAGCCCCTTCCAGCCTTGGTTTTTAAACCAAAACAGGCACCGGGGCAGCCGAGCTGCCGGGGTTTCGAGTCTCCTTACAAGCAATTATCCCCTCTCTGGGCTAAGGTTTCCCAGCTCCCCCTAATGAAGTGCAGGCATTCCCAGCTGGCAAAGGGGCTCGGAGGGGCTGGGAGCGGGGGGCGGCTGCAGCCAGCATCCCAGCTGAGCATCCTGGTTGCTTTGGGGGTCCCGGGACAAGGAAAATCCCTTTTTCTGTGGTTTGCTGTCCCTCCTGTAAAATGAAGCCGGACCTTTTTTGCCCATCAGCCAGGGAAGCTGCATGGCCTTGGAGACCCACCCCTTGATGTTCTTTGCCTTCATCCCCTGCAGTCCTAAAGCGTCTCCCTGTGAGCTGGGGGATAAAGCAGAAATAATCCGTCACCCCAGTTCCCCATCCCCTCGGCGTGCCGCGGAGCCGCGCTCACCCCCTGCCCCCTTTCCCTTGGCAGACCTGGACGAGTGCTCGGAGGGCAACGGCGGCTGCCAGCAAACCTGCGTCAACATGATGGGCAGCTACGAGTGCTTCTGCCGGGAGGGCTTCTTCCTCAGCGACAACCAGCACACCTGCATCCAGCGCCCCGAAGGTCAGTGCGCGGCGTGTCCCCGCCCCGCGGGCACCCCGCATCCCTTGCTTTTACCGGGCAGGTCTGTCCCCCCCGTCGCCCCTGCGCGATGCCTGGCTTTGGGTGCTGGTTCGTGACCCTTCTGGGTGCTGCAAATAATCGAAAAGCGGATTTATTACGAGCGCACTGGGGGAGGATGCTGCGGGGTAATAAACATCTCCGTAACAAACCCCTCGCAGGCCCCTTTATCGAGAACAATAATACCAAACGGAGGCCGTTAATCCTACATCCAGAGCCTTTTATTAAATAAAAGGTACCCGGAGATCCTCACGCCACTGCGCCAGACTCCTCTTCTGCCAGGTCTTGCGCAGCGCTGAGCCCTGCGTCTCGATATCAGCTCTAAATTGCTGCCGTCTGGAGCAATCCCTTAGCCAAAATAGGAGGAAATGAGAGATTTTTTGCATCTCTGCTGATTTTTATCTCTGCTGCTTGGCAAAGCCAGCCGAGTGTGTTTGCTTTCCTCCTTCCCCCTTCCTAGCTGCGTTGCTCCTTCCAGCTCCCCGGGGAATTTCGCCCAGGCCGGGATGGTTCAGCGGCCGCGGTGGCATCTCCCATGTCCCCATCCCCTGTGTGTCCGTGTCCTCGTCCCCTGCGCGTCCGGGAGGGACGAGCTGGCTGCTCCATCCCTCAGTGACGTGGGTGGCCCCTGCTAGGGACGGGGATGCAGGTGCTGGGTTTTGAGCTGACTTTTTGAGCTGGCCGGCTGCAGAGTGTTGTTGGGAGGCCTGTGTTGTTTCTGCACCTCGAGACTGATGCTGTAGCTGCTACGTGGTCCCCGAGCCCGGGAGCGGTGGCTGAGGAGTGGGAGGGTTGCAGCTGGTGCCCCGGTTGCGAGACTGGAAAAAGCGGAGAGCTTTGGGTCTGACGTTGAAGCCTGGTCTGACTTTACTCCTGGCCCTTGGGCACTGCCAAGGCAGAAGCGTTCGGTGTTAGAGAGCTAAACCTCAACGTTACGGCTGCTTCCTTCCTTCTGGGGCCCCTGCCAGCTCCCTGTCTCTCTCCTCGCTGGCAGGAGGCTTTCTCCTTTCCCTCTGCTCTTGCTCCTGTTCCCACTCTCCCTCTTGCTTTCCTCGCTCCCTCCTGATGCAGAGGGGATGAAATGCTGCTGGGCCGACAGACCCCGGGGGATGGATCCCAGGATCCCCTTCCTCACACTGGCCAGTCCCTCCCGGCAAGGAGAGGCCAAGGTTTGGGGGCTCGCGGGGGTATCGGTGCCTTTAAACTGCATTGCGCTCAGCCTCGTGATGACCGCGGAGTGAAAGGGGCGAGAGCAGGGTCCTCGCTGCTGCGCGAGAGCAGATGATGGTGTTGCAGGGAGGGGAAGGATTGAAGAGGGTGCATCCCTTCCCGAGGGATTGCTGTGTCCCGGCACCGTGCAGCGGAGGAGGATGCCGTGTCCAGGTGGAATAGGCCTGGGGAGTCTTAGGAAAACAGCGTGCGGCCGTCCTGGCCTGGAAGGAAGCCAGGGCACGTGGATGCCGGAGCTTGCGTCTCTGCTGGGACGCACTGGGAGATCTCTGCAGTCCACCAGCCGCTGGGATCTGGCTCCTCTGGAAGGTGGCATCTCCGGGGGAGAGCGGCACGGCAGGGTCAGCCTCAGGGGTCTCTGTGCCCGCTGTGGTACCCGGGACGTGGCGGAGATGCTGCCAGGTAGTAAAGAGCAGCAATAAAAAAGAAGAGGAGAGAAAAGCTGCTGTTCGGAGGAGACTGAGAGCACCTGGCTGTCCCCAGCATCCCTGGGTCATCGCATGCCTCTGTGGGTCCCAGGGCAGGGCTGGGGGGGCGCAGGGGTCGCAGCAGCTCCTGGGGCAGGCTGGAGGGAGCAGGGTTCCCCACAGGTTGGGGGTTCCCAGCTCCCCCATAGAGGCCGGGGAAGGGAGGGCTGGTGCAGTGAGAGGCAGGAGGCTGTAATTACAGCGGGCTCGCCTGCTGCCGCAATTACAGATGATCGCCCTGCGCTGGAGCGGAGCCAGGCAGGATCTGTGGGGCAGGTGATGGGGAGCGGCCTGGGACACCCACAGGCTCCAGCCTGTGGTTTCAAACCCTTCCCATGCGTGCTTGGTGCATCTCAGCATCCTCCCTGGAGGTGCCCTGACCCTGGAGGGATCTTCCCTCGCCCTTCTGCCCCAGGCTCTTGGCAGCCCAGGGGCTGGCAGCTCTGCCTGGTCCCCATCCTTGGCGCTGGCATCGCTCGCCCCACGCTGGGCTTGGCGCTGGGTGCCTGGGTGGGAGCCATTTTCCTCTCATTGCCCCCATCTCCGTCCCACCCCTGCCGCCGCGGACCAGCGCCGGCGATCTTTTTGAGCTTTTCTTTGCTTCCTTCTCCCTTTCAGAAGGAATGAACTGCATGAACAAGAACCACGGCTGCGCCCACATCTGCCGCGAGACCCCCAAGGGGGGCATCGCCTGCGAGTGCCGCCCCGGCTTCGAGCTCACCAAGAACCAGCGCGACTGCAAACGTAAGGAGCGCTCCGAGGATGGGGATCCGGCCTCCTGGGGACCCCAAGCCTTGTCCCCATGGTACAGACCCCTCCTAGCCCTGCTGCAGAGCCCAGCTCCCCTGATAGCAATTGATTTATCAAGCATTAAGCTTTCTGGCTTCATTTTCCTCCGACGTGCCTCGGTTGCCCTTACAGATGATGCTCCTGGCATCCCACTCTGCGCTGTCCCCGCGTTGTGCCCCTACACCGAGCGGGCTGAAATGGCCGTTAAAGGGGGTCCCGGAGGTGCAGCATCCCCCATCCCTGCCCCACCGGTTTGGCTTTCCCAAGGGGAAATGAGCAGGGAGAGTGCGATGGGCACGGGAGCAGCGCAGGAATCCTCTCCCCAGGGGTCGCGGAGCTCGCAGACTCTCTGATCTCCTGCCAGCACCTCACCGGCACTGCTGGGGTTATTAAATAGCGTGTTTGTGCAATTATTTTTATTTTGTTGCAGCAAACGCATTAAAATCGCTGATGAAATGGAGTTTTAATCCTACAAGCCTATTTTCCCCCCAAGCTAAACGAGCAGCACACCTCGCCTCCCGGGGAGGGCTGGCAGGGGTTCCCAGGAGCACCTGAGTCATTCCAGAGCTCGGGAAAGTCCCACGCTTCCCCTCTAACACCAGGTCCAGGGTCAGCGGGAACCAGCCCGCGGGTCCCCTCCGCGCGGGCTCCGCCGGTGGCATTTTGCAGATAAGCCGAGGGGAGACGCGCGAAACCGCAGAACGCTTTGCATCTGCCAAGATCGCGCAGGGAAAGTCGAAGGGCTTTACAAATTACCCAGGCGGGAGGGATCTCTCTGAGGGTACAGCCGAGGTTTTTCCAAGCTGGCTTTACGCCGCTGCTTGGGGACGCCGGGCAGGGAGGAGAGGGGCTGGGGCCCTGGGTGACGGCCGGTGCTTTGCCTCCCGCAGTGACCTGCAACTATGGGAATGGGGGCTGCCAGCACACCTGCGACGACACCGACCAGGGGCCCAAGTGCGGCTGCCACGTCAAGTTTTTGCTGCACTCCGACGGGGTGACGTGCATAGGTAGGTGCGAGCCCTCGCCTGGTGGGGATGTGGGTCAGGGCGTGGGGCGGCTTCGTCTTCCTCCCGGGGCAATTTGCTCTTGGCCCGACGAAGGATTTTTATTTTCAAGCTTTGGGGGATGTGCGGTTTCCTTTTGCTGAGATCGGAGAAACTCGGTGCACGCGTGAGGGATGCTGTGGGTGCCTGCGAGGCTCAGGGCTGCGTCGCAGTGGGGATGCAGGGGTGCTTGAGGGGACATTTGGGGACAGGTTGGCTGTGCCGGGGTGCGGCCAGGGGTCCCCGCCTGCCTCCATGTCACTGGAGGGAGAGGGGTGAGGATGTCCTCACGCTAGAAATTGTCACTGTCACCGGCAGCGTTCAGAGAGGGACACAGAGGGGACAGATTTGGCCGCGGTGATCCGTTCTGACTTGGCACCATGGGGCCTCGGCTCAGGAACAATTGTCTTGCAAAAAAAAAAAAAAAACCAACCCAAAAAAACCCCAAAACCCCAACAACCCGTCAACTCAACCACCCCCAAAATTGTCCTTTTCCTGTGTGTGTTTTCAAATTGTAAAACATCAAACAGAGATAGAAGTTTTACTGGTTTCATATGCCTGTGCTGTTTAACAGCTGATTTGATTTAAAAAAATGTTACGTTCGGGGAGTGATTAAGTCCACAAATTGCTCTAGACATTTGAGTTCTTATTGCAAAATAAAAAAGAAGGAGGAGTTGAGAGCAAGAGAGAGCTTTTGGCTCCCCGTGTCCCCGCTGTGCCTGAACAGAAAACCCTCTGCGCTTTCCAAAGACGGCTCCGTCCTCGGGGCGAGTGGGTGGAGGAGCCCCCCGGCCCCCCGGCTGCTCCCTGCCTGCTCGAGGGATGCTCGGGGCTGAGCCCCTCAGCTCAGCCGCCCGCTATCTGAAGGTCACCGCTGTCACCCAGCCCCGCTCCCAGGGTTAATCCCAGTCCCTGGTGCTGGTGGCCCCTTGTCCCCGCCACCCTCGTGTTGGTTCCCGTGGCCGCTGCATCCCGTCCCACCCGCCGAGGACCCTCCCGTGGGGTTATTGCTGTGGCCGGGGTGGGGAGCGCTCCTCCGACGGGGACGTTGGGACCCCGGGTTGCGTCGACTGGTGCGTTCCTCCCGGACGGAGGTCCCTGCGCGTGTCTGCGTCGGTGCGAGGACTTGGGGCGGTTTGGCACCGAAACGATGCTCCTGCCCCGCCGGGTGCAGGAGGTGGGAGAGCAGCTCCCCGAGGCATCTCGTGATGTGGGGGATGCTGAGAGGGGTCTGTTTGCCAGAGGGTCCCAGCACTCGGACCCCAAGTACTGCAGGCGTGAGGGTGGGATTTGGGGATTTCCAAAATTGCTTATCCTCACGGGGAGCCCTGGCCAAAATCTTCCCCTTTGTCCCCACGCCGTATCTGCTGGGAATGCGTCTCCCGCCAGAGCTGGTACATCCCCGTGGGCTATCCCGTGGGAAATCAAACACCGCCATGGAGGATTTTAGGAGCAGCACCAGCCCGACTCCACCTTTCGCATCCCTTTTGAGTCTGCGGCCCCCTCTCTGCAGGAAGGGGCCCGCCCGGCTCCCGTGTCCCCTGGGAGATTCCCGGCCCCCCAGCCCCACGGCGGGAACACTGCGGGATTGTGCTGCGGCCACTGGGACCGGGGCCGTCCCGCTGGGACGCCCGGCCGGCAGATTTACGGCCGAGGTACCTGCTCGGATATTTATAACCCCCCTTTCTTGTTTTACAGCCGGGGCTCGGCAAACAGCCCTCCCCCACCCCCGGCGCTCCCTCCGCCGCCCCTTCCCCATTTCCTCTGAAATATTTCATCATTTCAAGGGGAATAAACTTTCCAGCCGGGGGAAACGCAAACTCGCTCCCCGGGCCGTGGGCTTTGAAATTGTACGCGGTGCGTTTGATGGGCTGCCGGGACAGGCCCCTGGTCCAGGTTCCCTTCAGATCACACCACGCGGCAGGAAGCACGATCAGCCCCTTTGAGTGACGGTTTCATTAGGCCACGGCCGGTGTTTTTCATTTTTCCGCTTTTTATTGCCGCTTTTAAAAATGCGGATAATGAAAAACATGCCTCGGAGCGAAGCGGGGCCAGCCCTAATGGCTCCCAACATGTCTGCGGGCTCGAGGGGGAGGGGGAGCCGGGGGGGAGGCCGATGACCTTATATATTTATATTTACGCTTGAAAAGCAGCCTTTTTTTTAAAAAAAAAAAAAAAAAAAGGACATAAAATTCCCGTCCAGCAGCCCAGGGTGCAGCTCCCATGGGGAGATGCAGACCAAGCTGTCGCGGTCGATGCAGATTTTGGCTTTCTGGGGAGATTTGCAATCAGGGAATCATTGCAGCTCCCTCCCGCCGATATTTGGGGTGCGGCGGGGCCGTCGCTATTCCCCGGCTCGTGCTGAGCGTCGGCGGAGCGGGAGGTGGCGGATGGGGAGGGAATACGATTAGATGGAGAAGGAAACTAAACCCAGCTTGAGTTTTATGGGCGATTTTCTGGCCCGTGCCCGGGCGGTTGGTGGTGGCACCGCCGATGCTCCCCGGCTTTCTGAAGCCGGTGGTGCCAGGAGCGATGCCGGGAACGGGGACTGCGCTGGACCCTGCAGCTGGGACGATGCTGGGGACATCGGAGCGAAGGGACCGCGGTGTCGGAGGGCTCTGGGAAGGGGAAGGCCGGATGCGGGGTGGGTGGCCATGGGCATGCCATCCATGCTCCTTCCCGAGCCCCTGCACCCCGTGTCCCGGCTGCTGAGTCCCTGCCCTCGGCCTGAGCCCCCCGGGACAGCGCAGGCACGGCCGGGGGCTGCGTTTTCCCCTTTTTTCCCCTTCCACCGTCCTCCCCTCCGCGCGGACCCGGTGTCGTTCCTCGCCCAGCGGGGATGCGCTCGTCTCCGCTCGCTCCCACGGGTGATGGGCTCCACGCGCCCTGAGCACCCCAGCCCCACGCTCGCCCCGGGGCTCTCCGGCTTTGGTCCAGCCCTGTGCTGGAGTCAAAAGAGGTGCTGGGGTGCCTTGTTCCCTCCCCAAAATGACCGAGATGAAGCGCGGACATGACCCAGGCATGGATGGGTGATGCCAGGCAGAGTTTCTTTTGCAGGGCAAAGCTCAAGGTGATTCTTTGAGGCAACCCCCAGAAGTGATCCCTGGGTGTTTTAGCACTGATTTGGGATTCTGTGGCTTTTCCCAGGCTGCTCTCGGCCCCTTCTTGGCCATTTGTCCCCCCCAGGTTCCCTGGGGTGCTCAGCACCCTGGGGCTGCGCCGTGCCTCGACAGAGCTGCACCGATGCACGGGTGAGGCTGAGCTGCACAAGCACACCCAAAATTTGGGCTCACCGCCCGCTTGGCTGGCTTCACCGCTAAATCCGAGCGGTGCAAGTGCCATCGGAGAAACACGGTCACCTTCCCGAAGCCCACGGCCACACAGCGCCCGTGTGGCTCCTCTCGGGGATTGTAGCACGCGCTGGTTTTGCTCCGGTGAGGGCGAGGACCCGATTCCCCAGACTAACGGGCTGCACTAACGCTCCTCGTAACGCGCTTCCTCCCTCTCGCATGGGGCTCCGGCCGGCACGATGCAGAGCGTGACACCGGAGGGGGTTTGGAGAGGCTGTGGGATACGGGATGCTTCGGACAGGGTGATGGAGGAGTGATAGCGCCGGGCCCAAACCTTGGGGTTTGGCTCTTTTGGGAGGTGGGGGGAGAAAAAATTCCAAAGGGACAATTTCCACCAGGCTGGAAAGGCAGTGGAGTCGAACTTATTGACGTGTGACACCAGCCGAGCTCCTTGCTGGACACTGTTTCTAAATCACTTTTTTATAATGTTAAACAGGGGAGAGACACTTCCAGCAACACGTTATCCTTGAGACGTTTTCTAATGGTAAATATGTTTGTTCTCTCTATCTCTATGAAGGGGTCTAACCGTAGACGGTCTCTCACTTCGAGACCATAACCGGGCTCGGGAGGCTGAGCTGCCGCGCTAACCGCATGCCGCACTAACCCTTTCCCCCGCTGCTGCTTTTGAACCCCTCAGAGCGAGCCTGGCCTCGGGCTACAGGCGGACTTTGCTTTTGGGGGACAGAGAAACCCTCCCCTGGCTGCGCTTGCATGAGGCGGGGGCTCTCGCGCTGCTTTGGTCTGTGGTTATCCCCCCATCGCCGCTGCCCAGCGAGCCCGAGAGGAGGTAGCGGTGGGCTGCCGGTGGCTGCGTGATGGGGAGGGGGATGCTCGTGCCTGTCACTGTGCACCCCCAAATTTACCCCTTCCCGGAGCCCATCCGCTCGTGGACGTCCCCTCTGCGGGGGCGGGGGCATTCAGGGGGTCCCAGGTTTGGCCCGGCGACGTGGCTCACCGTGCTCGGAGGCGCTGAGCCCAGAGCTGCGGCAAATCGCAGAGCCGCGATCGCCCTTTACCGGGCCGGGGGCCTCGGCTGCTTTCCCGAGGATTTCTTTGGCACCCCCGGTGGGGTCTCTAAGCCCCTCGTGAAGGTAAGGCGACGCCTCTGCTCTGCCCACAAAGAAACAAAAAAAGTCTGAGGTGCAGCAGCTTCTCTGCGGTGGGGAGTCCTGTTTGTGGCCATGCTGGGGGCACGCAAACTCCTGGCACATCCAGGAGGAGCCGTGGGTGCGTGGCTTTCGGGGGGTGCTCTGCAGAGCCTTTCATCCAGGGGTGGGAGATGGTGGGACCCCCAGCTCCGTGCCGTCACTGCGCTCCAGCCAAGGCGGCTGTAATCCCTACGGTTACGGCTCAACGGTCTCCTCAGGCCAGCGGGATCGCAATCCCGCTGCGATTGCCGGGCAGGCGGAGGCGAAGCCGGAGCGCGTGCGGGCAGGGGCTCGCTCCGTCCCTGGTGATGGCCAGCACGGTGAAGGGTGCCGAGCGGGGCGAGGATTTCCACGGCACGGCGGTCGGGAAGCGAGACCGGAGCTGGGATGGAGAAGGGTGGGAAAGTGTATGCGTGTGTGAGTGTGCACGCGAGCTGCTTTGTCTTCTCCCTCCCTGAGCGATGCAGGCCCTCGCCAAATCCCTGTGTGGCTGGGTGAGTCACGCCGGGAGCAGCCTCCGGGCTGCCGGCGCTGCCGAACAATGCCACTCTCCCGGGGCCCCGCTCCAGTGCCTGGCCCCGCGCCGCCCGACTGCCTCGCAGGTACCCCGGCGGCCCCCCCCGAGGTTTTCGCGAGCCTAGGACGTGGTCCCCTCTTTGCGGTGGTGCTCCAGCTGTGCTGGCTCGGCTCCCACCCCGGGCAGCAGCCGCGTCCTGCGTGGGATGGCGGATGGGCCTTGTTTGACATCTCAGCCGAAATTCCTGAAGGTGCAAAGGGGCCGGGAGGGGAGGTGGGTGCTGCAGCGCTGGAGGAGGCTGTGAGCATGGCGAAGCGTGCCCAGTGCACATCCTCATCCTCCCCGGCGCAGCCGCTCTTCCGGCTCCTCGCTCCCTCCGAACGCGGCGCCGGCGGCGAGCCCGTCGTCTCATCTCGGCCTTGACCCTGTTAAACCAACCCTCCCTGGGCTGCTTCTGCGTCAGCCGCTGGAGCAAAGGCTGGGGATAAACAATTCATCGGGCTTCCAGAACATCTCCCTTCCCTTCGGCGCGGCGTCACCCACGCCGTGCCCTTCGCCCCGGCGCCGCAGGGAGGGGACGGTGCCGGCACGGCCGGGCCACGTGCAGCGCGAGGACCTGGCTGGAGGAGCAGGATCCGCAGAAATCCTTCCCTTGCCGTTAGGTTTTGTAATGGTGCTGGCTATTAATTTCACAAAATGGTCCCTTTTGTTCTCTTATTACGGGACATCATAAAAATAGCAGCGGCAAGACGAGCACAGAGCGATCCCAGCTCCCTCTCCCTGCGGCAAATGGTTGGCTGGTTCAGTCATTCCCACCCCATGTGGCGCTCGCAAAGAGCGGGAGAACCTGGGATTTGCTCTTTCCAAGGAATTTCTTCAAGGCATTTTCATCTTGGGTTCCTTGAAGCCCAAATGCCTCATTTATCCAAGCAACCAGGCTTCTGAAAGGAATATTTTATTATCCTTTGTGAACAACTTAATGTACTTCAAACCATTGTTCTGGTGGTTAGAGCCGAAATTGAGGATTGATCTCACAGGGAAGCTGTCAAGCTGAAAACGCTCCGGTTAAATTAGTGTCCCTTCTTGTCCTACCAGCAACAGCTGACTTTGATAATACTGGAATAATTAGCATTTTTTTTTAAATTGGATTTTTTTTTTTCCGCGGATGCTGCCTGCCTCTGTGTGTGTGTTCTAATTAGACAAAGCGCCTCCCAAATTAGCCCGCGACGCTGGGATGGCTGGCGTGCGCGAGCGACGGGTGACAGTTAGGGACCGGTGGCGCGGGGTCACCCGTGGCTTTGCGGCTCGGTGGCGGTGGGGGTGGCTGGGACCCCCCTGCCATCCAGGGCTGCGCACCTGCATCCCCGGGGAGCCGCAGCCTGGGCATCTCCCGGGGAGATCCGGCTCCGGCTGCGTTTTCACAGCGAGGGCAGTGACTTTGTCGCTTGGAAATTCAATTCTCTCTCGGAGCTGGACTCCGCCAGAGCCCGGTTTCGGGGAACACGCAGCCCTGACGCCAGCGTGGGGGCTGAGCGCGGTGGGATTGATCCCAGGGAGCCGCTTTTCCCTCCGTCAGCTGAAAAGCCGAGGCGTTTCGGGAGTGAAGAGTCTCTGTCGAACCACTTCTGCTTTTCCCAGTGCCCTGAATTTTGGCTGCTCTGCAACGGGCAGCAGCCCCGTGTCCCCAACCCCAGCCTCCCTGGGATGGCTGGCACCCCTCTGCACCCTGCCCGCAATTAATAAAGCGTCCTCTAACGAGGGGACGGGGCTGTCCCCGGTCCCCTCTACCTGAAATGCAGATGACCGTGTATCAGAGCAGGTTGTTGGAAGGTGGAAGGCTTGCGCAGGGTTTTGGGTGGCGAACCGGGAAACCTGGGTGCTTGTTCCTGCCGTAGCGCTGCCTGCGACCCGCGGCGAACCGCCGGCGCCCTTATTTCTCCTCCGAAATCCCCGGGGAGCAGCACCCGGGTGCACGGCGGAGTGATGGAAAAGGCAACGAGCGCCGGGTCACCTGCGGAGGTGGAAGATGCTGCGGGATCACCGAGCGTTGATGCCCCACCCCACCGGCCCTCCCGCTCTGCGTCCCAGCTGCTAATTAATTAATTAATTAATTAGTATTTGGTGGCTCTGCGACCTTGCTACTGCTGCGTTAAAAGCCAGGAGTGGTTTTGGTGGGCTCTGCAGGGAGGTTTGCACCCGCTGCCTCTCCCGGGCTGCAGCATGGGGGCGTTTGGGCGACATGGGGGCATTTGGGCGGCATGGGGACATTTGGGTGGCATGGGGACATCTGGGTGGTGTGACCCCCCCCCCCACCTCTTCCAGCCTTTTAAACACCGGACCCTCACCCTGGCCGCTCTCTCCCCTCTCCGTGCAGAGACGTGCGCTGTGAACAACGGCGGCTGCGACAGCAAGTGTCACGACGCGGCCACGGGCGTGCACTGCAGCTGCCCCATGGGCTTCATGCTCCAGCCCGACAGGAAGACGTGCAAAGGTAGGTGGGCGCCAGCGGGGCCGGGGCGCTCGCCCCCGGGTGCCTCAGACCCCTCCTTGTGTCCTCGGCGCCCTTAGAAAAGGCTCGGTCTGAGCTCGGCTCGATGTCACCCGCAGCGTTCGCTTGCTTGGTGTTTGCATCCGTGGGGTGGGGACAGGATCACCCCCCAGGCGTGGGAACTCAGCCGCCTCATGGGAAGCCCGTGAGGAAGAGGAAAAGGGGGTCAGGTCAAGTCAGAGGCAGTTGTGGGGCGGGGGGGTTCCCATCGCACCTCGCTCCACCCCTCTGCCTCAGTTTCCCCGTGGACAAGGGCTGGGTGTACAGGAAATCCGCACCCGCTCTGGGAATTCGAGTAAGGACCGTGCGCCTCTGCACGCTCCCGCCGACGTCCCTGTCCGCACGTCTCTGCGAGGGCCAGCGGTCCAGACCGGTCACCCCAGCCACCCCAAACCTGCCCCCCTCCCCAGGCAAGGGGACGCCGCGACCCCGGGGCTGGCCGGCGCCTGCGTTATGTCTCTCAGCAGCTCCGGGAACTTGACCCCCGTTGAAAGGAAACCCCATCCCGCTGCGAGCTGCCTGTCTACCTGCTGACTGCTTCCAGAACCCCCCTGCCCCCTGTTATTTTATCAGAGCATCCCCCCCCCGCCCCTCCAATTCCGCAGTTTCCAGGAACGTGCGATCACCCGGAGTCACGTCCCCCATGTCTGGGGGGTTTTATTACGGCCGGGGGCTGGTTTACAGCTCGCTCCCTCGCAGTCGTAAAATGAAAACCCCGGCCCCGGCGAGGCAGAGCTGCCGCCTCGCTGCTGGCGGCTGGGGGATGGAGGGATGGGGAAGGCGGCTGCTTCCTCCTGGTCTCCTTCCATTTTACAGGCCGTTTCCTAGCAGTAAATTTTGTGATTAGTGGAAAAAGGGGAAAAATACCAACCAAAAGAACAAGTCCCAGCCTCTCTCCAGGTTGTTGGGGCTCTTTGCTGTTGTTGCGCATCATCGTTTTGAGGTTGTTTTTTTTTTTTCTTCACGGCAGGGAAAAGATGGCAAGCAGAGAAGTGAGGGTTGACAAGTATTTATTTTGTCAAGGGGCTGGTTTTGGAGGAGGGGGTTCTCCTGCCAGCTTGCTCTTTCTTCCTGCTGCTCCTGGTCCCCAAACGCAGCCCCCAGCCCAAACCTGTGACTCTGCAGACTCCAGTCTGGGATTTTCCCCCAGCTGTGAGGCTCTTCTGGAGACCCTGGCTCCTGGCTCTGCTCCGGGGGATGGAGACCTGCAAAAATTAAATGTTTGGCACAGCTTCCAAGGGGAGCAGACCCCAGGAGCCGTGGCCTTCCCCAGCATCCCCAGTCGGCGTCTCAAATGCACCCAGATACATCCAGCAGCCATGCTCCCCCGGTGACCATCAGAGCCCAAAGCGTTTCCTCCGTTTGCTGGCTTCTGGAGGGGACAGGGTCCAGACGGGAAGACCCCTCTCTCCCGGCCGAGCATCCCAGCCGGAGCGTGACGCGTGTCCCCTTGTCCCCGCCAGACATCGACGAGTGCCGGCTCAACAACGGCGGCTGCGACCACATCTGCAGGAACACAGTGGGCAGCTTCGAGTGCAGCTGCAAGAAGGGCTACAAGCTGCTCATCAACGAGAGGAACTGCCAAGGTAAGGGGCAACGAGACCCCCAGCGCCCTGCCCTGCCCAGGGCAACCCCCTCTCCCTGCCCTCCGCCGTCTCTCAGCCCTCCCACGGAGGAGAGCTGGCCCAGTTACTCATTCCTTTCTGCTTTCCTCTGGACCGCGGACATCCTTCGCGGGATTAGCGTGGGATTTGGGGTCTGGTCTGGAGCTTTAGCGCTTTGATCTGCAGAGCTGGGCTGTCATCCCAGCCCTGCTCCCGCGCCGGGCTCTTCTCGCAGCAGAGTTAAAGCCAGCAAATTAGGCAACGCCAGGTGAAATCTCCAGCCTTCCTCAGGGCCGGCATGATGGTCACGACGTTCCCCGTGGGCTGGGACGCAGCTCTGCCCGGGCGCGGGGAGTGTCCCCAGCAGCAGCCCTGGCAGCGAGCGTGCCCCATGCTGAGGGACTGGGGACGCCAGCAGCACCCCATGTGTCCCGGTAGGGCACCCTGGGCTCCACACCCACCCTGACACCTTCAATTTATTGCACAAAGTTTTTGCCAGCCATCCCGCAGCAGCAGGAGCGTGGCCCCCTGCTACAGCACGCGCGCTGACGCGCTGGAGAGGCCGTGGTTTTCCTGGGACGGGAGACGGGAAGAGCAGCGGGATGTATCCTGCCTTGCCTCTCCCCCTCCGCCAGCCGCACCACGGCGGGGCCCGGATCGCGCCCTGCTCGGGGACGCGCCGGTTTGGCAAGGCGTCAAGGCAGAGCAAGGATTTCGGGATTCCTCATTCCCCCGTCTGCCGGAGGGGAGGAGGAGGATGCATCCTGCTCGCTCTGGCGGGAGCTGGCTGCTCCGCGCTGCTTTTCCCACCTTTATCTCTGTGTCCCAACATCCTCCTGCATATCCCACATAAACCCAGCAGGTTTAACAGCCCGGCAGGTGGCTGGGCCGTCCCGGGGGGAGCACGGGGCTCTGCCCCACGGCCCACGACCGAGGTGGGCACGATGGGTGTTTGTGAGCTCAAGCGTTGCTTCCTAAAAGCGTGTGGCCAGGGAAGAAGGGAGCTGGCGCTCTCCGCTTTCATCTCCCTCCAGGTTCTGCGTTTTTGGGAGTTTGAGGCAAGCATGGCAATTAACTTAATGAAGCCAATGAAATGATGCTCAAACCCGCCGGGCTGGGTTCACGCGCCCGGCCAAGGCCTCCCTGCCCCGGCGAGGTGCCCCGCGGGGCCGAGCAGACATCGCTGGCACCGGCCCCGGAGCAGGACCTGCCCGCGCAGCGTCCCGCCCTGGCACCGGGCAGTGCCCTGGCTGGGCAGCAGCCGGGGCTCTCGCGGCCGCCCCGTGCCAAGGGCGTGGTGCTGGCCCTGTACGGCGCGTTTGAGGTGCAGAGGGGCTGCAGGAGGTTGGGGCGGGGGGAGATGCTGGTGCAGTGGGCAGCTGCTTCCACGTAGCAGCAGCTGGAGTGGGTGAGGAGGGAGCTCGGAGGCAGGTAGGATGGGAGCACAGGGTCCTGGAGCATCCCGGTGCTAGGTCCCAGAGCATCCCAATGCTGGACCCCTGGACCATCCCACTGCAGGATCCCACAGCGTCCCAGTGCTGGATCCCCAGAGCATCCTGGTGTTGGATCCCAGAAGCACCCCGGTGTGGGGTCCCTGCAGCATCCCACTGCAGGATCCCGCAGCATCCCAGCGCATTCCCAGTTTGCTGGAGCAATTGGAGCAGGAAGGGGACAGCTCTTGTGCCCCGGACTGCCCCTCCGCCGCGCCAGCCCTCACCTTCCCCCCTTGCCTTCCCTCCAGACATCGACGAGTGCTCCTTTGACCGGACCTGCGACCACCTCTGCATCAACACCCCCGGCAGCTTCCAGTGCCTCTGCAACAAGGGCTACACGCTCTACGGGCTCACACACTGCGGAGGTAGGGCCCGTCGCCCTGCTGGGGTTCAGGGGTCCCAGGAAGGCACCCGGTGATGGGGCAGCCCCATGGCACGGTCACCGCAGGACCCCTGGGGACACCACCCACCCCAAGGGCCCGTGGGGAGGGTCGGCTCCCTGCGTACCCCAAGGCGGGGCCAGGCGGGGAGGGGGCTCGCAGCCAGGCGCAACTTCAAACGGAGCGACAGGAACAATTTGCGACTTGTCTGCAGCGGGAGAGAGGGAGAAATCCCCGGCGTTTTTGGCAGGGAGCTGGGATGGGGTGGGAAGGGGAACATCAAAAGGGGTTGATTTAAGTTTCCCAAGGCAGATCGCTCCTAAGGGCGGGGGCGTGCGGCTGATGAAGCACGCTTTGGGGGGTTGCCGGAGCGTGTCGTGGCAGTGGTGCTGTCGGACGGGGGAGATGAAGACACGGGGCCAGGATCATCCTCATGCTCCAGAAATACACAGCCGGCGTCGTCCAGCGCGGCCCCTGGGATGCTCTCAGTGTGACCCTGCAATGGAGTGGTCGCTGGCTCCCACCGATGCTCCCGAGAAGGGGGAGCCGGGCAGGGAGGGGTGTTTGGGGTGCAGCTCCATCCCTGGCTGCTCCCCACCTTTGCTCCTGCTTCGTGCCGGACCTGGAGGATCAGTCCCCCCGTTTTGGGCCAGGGCGGAGGGTCCTGGCCGTGGGGCGAGGGGCCAGGGCTGCCGAGCAGCTGCCTTTTGAATTTGGCTGCTGAGTGCTTCCATGTCGGCTCTGTCTGCTGCCCCCCACAGCTCCCCGCCCGCTGTGGGGCCAGGGCCCAGCTCAGCCTGGGTGGGCTGCACCCGTCACCGCCCGGCCCTCGGGGACACCGCGGGTCGGGGTTTCCCTTGTCGCCGCGGGGACGATGCAGCACCTCAGCACCAGATCTGGGGTGGGGGTCCCGTTCGGCCCCCACCCATCACCTTTCCCTCCTTCCCCGCAGACATCGACGAATGCAGCATCAACCGGGGGGGCTGCAAATTCGGCTGCATCAACACGCCCGGCAGCTATCAGTGTACCTGTCCCACCGGCTGCAAGCTGCACTGGAACAAAAAGGACTGCATAGGTACAGCGGGGCCGGACACGCCGCGGCTGGGGACGCTCCCGAAGCCCCGCAGCCCCTCAGTCCCTCGGGGCTGTTGGGATTAAGGTCAGGGTGGGTGGAGAACAGGGGTCTGGGGGCATTCCGGTGCAGGGATGCTCTGGGTCAGGCTGGTTTTTGCTGGGGCTCCGTGTCCACCTCGCACGGGTCTGGATGGGAAGTGCTGTAAGGTGTTGCCCTGCTCTCTCTGCCTTTGGTCATCTCATTGGTTTTTTGACGGTGCTCGGGGCTGGCCGTGGGCTTTTGCACCAGTGAGTGTCCCTAAAGGAGCTATTTCATGGCCCTGGCTGTGCCCTGGTACCCGACTGTCACCCCAAAAATTTGAAATCCCAGCAGTCACATCTCACATCTCCATGGAGGAGCTGGGGGGGTTGGGATGTTGGTTGGGGGGCTCCACGCTGTGCTCTGGCACCCTCTCCTCCCCGGTGATTTCCCCCATGACCTGGGAGGGTGCAGGGGTCCCTCGCAGGTCCCCGGGCTGTGCCAGCCACGGGCGTCCCCGCTTGTCGTCACCAGCCGGCGCGTGTCCCTCAGAGCTGGTGAAATGCCTGCCAGGTTCGGTGCCGCCACGGGCCACTCTCACCTGCAACAAGATGGGCAAGAAGGACAGCTGTGCCCTCACCTGCGCCTCCAAGGCCCGCTTCCTGCCAGGTACCGGTGCCAGTGCCACCGCCGGCACGGGGAGGGGGTCCCCATTGCCCTGCGTGGCCCAAACTGGGTGGGGAGAAGAGCGGTTGCCCAGCCGGGGAGGGAGGTGGTCGCTCAGCGGGGCTCGTCGCTGGGTGCAGATCCGTGTGACGGATCCCTGGTGCAGGACCCCCACGGCAGGGTGCCAGGCACCGTCGCCTCCCTGCGTCACCCCGGCAGAGCATCGCGGGGACCAGGCGGCCACTCCGGCATCCCCCGACTCCCGTTCCTCCATCCTGCAGAGTCGGACAGCAGCTACACGGTGAGCTGTGGGACCCCCGTCCTGCGGCAGGGCGCCCAGCAGAGACCCGCCAACAGCAGCCAGCAGTGCCTCGGTAAGGGGGTCTCGGGGTGCCCGTGCCCACCGCCGGCCTGGCCGTCCCGGGCCAGGGTGTTGAGCACCCGCCTTTTCTTTTAGAGACTGTCGCTGCGCCAATCAAGCAGAAGGCTTCCTTCAAGATCAAGGATGCCAAGTGCCACCTGCACCCACGGGCCAAGGGCAAGCAGGAGGAGGCCGGGAAGGCGGGGGCGCAAGGTGAGGTGTGACGGTGGCGGGGAGACGGGGATGACCCGGGAGGGATGGGGTGCTGACTTGTCCCCCCGCACGCAGGCGGTTCGGCACCTTGCTCCGACTGCCAGGTTGCCTTCGTCAACCTCAAGTGCGACTCGTCCAAGAAGGGGAAGGGCCGCCGGGCTCGCAACTCCTCCAACAAGGAGGTGACGCGCATCACGCTGGAGTTTGAGGCGGAGATCAAGCCGGAGGAGATCACAGGTGAGCAAGGCGCTGGCTTGAACCATCTTGGGTGCAGGCAGGGGTGGTGGGACCAAGGGGATGGCGGTGGGACCGGGAGGATGGTGGTGGGACCAGGAGGACAGTGGTGGGAGCAAGGGGATGGTGGTGGGACTGGAAGGATGGTGATGGGACTGCGAGGATGGTTGGGGGACCAGGAGGATGGTGGTGGGACTAGGGGGACAGTGCCATCCCTGAGCAGCAAGGAGAACCAAACCAGTCCTCATCCCACACCAGACTGGGATGTGCTGGGCAGCACTTCCAGCTGAGCATTTGGGAGCTGGTTTTAATCCTGCTGGGTTTCCCTCTCCGTCCCCCCCTCCTCGCTGCGTCCCCGTTCCCCGCCGAACCCCCCCATTCCCCCCTGCACCCCCAGCCAGCTGCAACCTGCAGTGCCTGCGACAGAGAGTGGAGAAAAAGCTGAAGTCGGCCATCAAAGCCCTGAAGAAATCCATCAACCAGGAGCGGTTCCTGCTCCGCTTCGCGGGGATGGAGTACGAGGTGGCCAGGAAGCTGAGCGTGGCCCCGGAGCGACAGGAGAGCTGCGGGCCGGGCCAGCAGCGCCTGGGCACCAAGTGTGGTAAGGAGCACGGTGGGGTGCGCGGGGCTGGGGGGACCGGCTGTGTCCCCCCCGCAGCGGTGCCGGTGCCCTCGCCGCGTCGCTGACGTCCCCCCCCCGCTCTCAGTTAGCTGCTCGCAGGGAACCTATTACCACGGCCAGACCGAGCAGTGCGTGCCCTGTCCCCCCGGCACCTACCAGGAGAAGGAAGGGCAGCTCTCCTGCGACCTGTGTCCCCGCGGCGATGCTTTCGGACCGGTTGGAGCCACCAACATCACCAGCTGCACGGGTAAGGGGGACGCGGAGGGGCCGGGGGGGGACAGCCAGGCCGTCCATGCGCCATGCCCACGGCTGGGACCTCAACCATCAGCCCTCAGCCCTCATCCAGAGGAGGGGAAAGCCCTCAGCATCCCCAGGACCCCCAGAAGGTGCTATTTTGGGCGTTGATCATTTAGAGGGGACTCCAGGAAGGGCAGCCCTCGCTCTGGATGTGGCCATGGCTGGGGGGGAGAGGGCGGGAGAGCCCGGGGCACGCAGGACGCCAGGGTTGAGCGATGCCCGTGCCTGCAGGTCAGTGTCCCCCTGGCCAGCACTCGGCCGACGGCTTCAAGCCCTGCCAGCCGTGTCCCCGCGGGTCCTACCAGCCCGAGGTGGGACGGGCGCTCTGCTTCCCCTGCGGCGGCGGGCTGACCACCCGGCACGAGGGAGCCCTCTCCTTCCAGGACTGCGACACCAAAGGTAGGTGGGAGCGGGTCCCCGGGGTGGGGGGCACCCGGCGGGGCCGTGCCGGCGGCTGACGCGGCCCCCTTTGCTCTCTGCCACCCTCCCCCAGTCCAGTGCTCTCCTGGGCATTACTACAACACCAGCGTCCATCGCTGCATCCGCTGCGCCGTGGGCACCTACCAGCCCGATTTTCGACAGAATTACTGCATCGCCTGTCCCGGCAACACCACCACCGACTTCGACGGCTCCACCTCCGTGTCCCAGTGCAAAAGTAGGCGAGCTGGGCTGTGATGGAGGGGTGTGAACTGGGGTCCTTCCTCAAAAATATTTACAAATCCCTTAAAATAGAGTTTGGGGTTATTTCTGTGCTTTATGCAGGCATGGGGGGATGCATGGAGCGGTGCTGATAGAGCACCCCCCCCTTGCCCAGTACACCCCCGCCCCGTCCCAGTGCCTGTGCCACTGGTTCCCAGTTGAACCGGCTCTCCATGCCTTGCAGACCGGCAGTGCGGGGGGGAGCTGGGCGAATACACGGGCTACATCGAGTCCCCCAACTACCCGGGGAATTACCCCGCCAACGTCGAGTGCACCTGGAACATCAACCCGCCGCCCAAGCGCAAGATCCTCATCGTGGTGCCGGAGATCTTCCTCCCCTCCGAGGACGAGTGCGGCGACGTCTTGGTCATGCGGAAAAACTGTAGGTAACCGAGCGCGCCGCGGTTAGGTCGCCCCAGTGAGGCTGGGGGCAGCTCTGCTGATGGGCATCCGGCATCACGTGTCCCCTTGCCGTTCCCCCGCAGCCTCCCCGTCCTCCATCACCACCTACGAGACGTGCCAGACCTACGAGAGGCCCATCGCCTTCACCGCCCGCTCTCGGAAACTCTGGATCAACTTCAAAACCAGCGAAGCCAACAGCGCCCGCGGCTTCCAGATCCCCTACGTCACCTACGACGGTGAGCACGGGGCTGGTGCCCCCCTGCCCGGTTTGGTTCCTGGGTCACCCCCAATTCATACCCCCTGTGTATTTGAGGGGAGTAGACTCAGAGGTGGGGACCAGAGGTCTGGGGACAAGTGACAGCTCATGCCCTGACCGTGTTTTTTTGGCGGGGTGTTGCAGAGGACTATGAGCAGCTGGTGGAGGACATCGTGCGGGACGGCAGGCTCTACGCCTCCGAAAACCACCAGGAGATCCTCAAGGTGAGCGTGTCCCCGGGGCTGCGGGGGACCCCAGGAGCGTCCTTCCCTTCGGGTGTGCCCCCCATGCCCTCCCTGCGCTCATGGCTTCGGTTCGGAGCCGCCGCAGGGGAGCACCGGGTGGGACGGTGACCCCCCGCCTCTGCCTTGGCTTCCCCGCAGGACAAGAAGCTGATCAAAGCTTTCTTCGACGTGCTGGCGCACCCCCAGAACTACTTCAAGTACACGGAGAAACACAAGGAGATGCTGCCCCGCTCCTTCATCAAACTCCTCCGCTCCAAAGTCTCCAGCTTCCTCCGGCCTTACAAATAGCCCCCCGCGCCCCCCCCGCCAAGGAAACCCTCTTCTCCCTTCCTTCTCCTTTCCGATTTTCTCCTTCCTCCGCTCGGCTCCGGCAGGACCGTCACCTCTCACCCCGCAGACGTCCCCCCACGATTTCTCCGCCGCTCCCCGCAAAGCCGTGCCCCCGGCCGGGGAGGGATGCTCCGGTCTCACCCGGCCGCTGGCGAAGTCGCTCCTCTCTTCCAAAGCAGATTCTTCGTTTTAAGAAACCAAAGTGCTCGTCCTTTTCACCAGCCTACATCCTCCCTTTGGTTCCCTTTACGCCAAGTCTCTCCCCGTTCCCCGGTGCCACCAGCAGCCCGGGACATCGAGGGGATCGTCGTCCTTCCAGCCCACGGGGCCGGCACCGGCTGCAGCCCCTCCGAGCCCTTTCGCAGAGGATGGCAAGAAGGTAACGCCGTATTTATCGCAGCGCCTGGGTCATGGGTATCGGCATGGCTTTGCAGAAATTGGGGGAAAATGATTTTTAAAAGCAGACTTGAGTAAAAAGAAAATTTAAAGGAGAGATCGGCAAAGCACGGCAGCGAACGGCAACCGCGGTGGCTCCGGTGGCCGTCCCGCCGGAGAGCCGCGCTGGCGCTGGGAGGAAAGCACAGCCAAGCCACGTTCCCGGAGAACAATGTCTGGCTGCACAGGAGAAAACAGGGAGAGAAGGAGAAGGACTTTCAGCCGGGTTTGGGTTGTTTTTTTTTTTCCCCCCACCCCAGACACTTGTGCCAAGAAACCAGACTTTCTTACAAGCTCTGCCAAAGAGTAACTCGGAAAAGCAAGCTTTGCGAAGAGCAGGAGTCAATGTTTGTGCACTAGGATATCCTCCTTTCTACCTTCTTCATATGTATTAAGTGCAATCATTTGAGTCTTCTTTATATTATTTAGAGGGAAGTTGTTTTGTTGTTTTTTTTTTTTCTACTAGAAGCGACAATATTTATACCTGCCTGAGAAATGAGAATGTGCGTTTGTAACGAAAACCAAACCCACCCACCCAAAGCAAACCCAGCCCTGGGCTGCCGCTGACCGGCAGGATGGCGTTTTCAGGCCTTGCAACCTTTTCTACCGCGTTTGTCCTTGATAAAACCCCTTTGTTCGGGGGAAGATGGTGCCTCTCCTCCTCGGGGTGAGTTTTTGCAAGGAGTTTGAGGCGTCTTGGTCTGTCCACGGAGGAGATGGAGCGGCCGCGGTCGCTGTGTGCTTTTGGGCTGATCCCATTCTGAGGAGGATGCGAAATTGTCATCACCTTCTTGTTGCAAACCTTTTTGCTTCCCAGGGATGAGCGGAGACCCAGGGGAGACCTGGGACAGGTCCCGAGGCAGGGTGCGGGGGCATGCTGGCAGGAGAGGGGAGCTGCCCCTCTGCTCAGCCCCGAAATCTCTCCCCCAGGTCTGGAGGTCTGCACTCTCCCTGGCTCTGGGGAAGCTTTGTGTTTCCAAGTCCCTTCAGGTGCTTTTGGCTCTGTCCCTTTCCACGTGCTCGTCCTGCATCTTCCTCACTCATTTCCCAGCCCTGCAACCAGCTCTCGGCTGTCACCTCCCTGCACCTTCATCCCCATCTTCATCCTCCCAAAGACCTGGAGCTGCCAGGACTAAATGCGGTCGACTCGCCTACAGCTTTCCTGTTGGCAGGTCCCCTCCCGGCTTTTCTCTCGCCGTCCCCTTGACCACATCTGGGGCGAGCCCTGCTCTTAACGAACCAATTATTTATTGCTCTGCGCGTCCCTCGCCAAAACCGGGAAGCAGCTGCTCGCCCGTGTTTTCCCCTCCTCAATCCCTGCCGCCCCAGCACCCCGAGAGCTTCTTCTGGGCTCTGTCAGGGGCTGCGGGCTGAGCGAGCGCCGGCAAAGGGGGCTGAGGTTTGTCCCCAAGATGCGTCGGTTGGAAAAGTCTGCCCTGATTCATCCCAGCTGTGGATTTACCCCTCTTGCCACCCGGCTCCTAAACGGTTTGGAAGCTCAGCATCTGTGGGCTGAGCTGTTTGTCGCTTGGTTGGTTGTCTGAAAGCAGCGGCTTTGATGCACAAAAGCTGTTGTAGGGATTTGGAGGTGGCGGGGGCGGAGGGGGGGTTATTGCTCTGGGGCAGTCACAGCAGAGCAGTGACCGTTGAAGGGGTCTTTCATATTTAGAAGGAAAAAAAAAAAATAAAACCAGCAAAAATAAAAACAACCTGGGAGTGACTAACCCTGCTGCAACGCAGCCGCTCGCGCTCACGGAGGAGTTGATGAATTCTTCGTGATTTAACGGCGGGGTTGCTGGCGCTCCGACCCTGCCGGGACCAGGGGTATCCCGGTTGTCACTGCACTGACCACCTCCACTCCCCTGACGCAGATTTGGAAGGGCGAGCTGGGCAGCACATCCTCCTGGAATGGCCAAAGACACCTGGTAAGCTCTCCTCCTCCTCCTCCCACCGAATATCCCAAATAAACCCCCCAAAACTCCACCAGAGCCACCCCGCTGCAGTTCAGCCCCTCTCTTCACCCCCAGCCACAACCCAGAAAAGGTTTGAAAGGCTGAAAACCGCATCATCAGCCACCTCAGATGTACTGAATGTTTCGACACGGTGAACATAAATAAGGGTTGTTGGATAATTTTTTTTGGTTTTTTGGTTTTTTTTTTTTCATGTTGGAATATTTATATCTGCCTTTCGCAGCGGGCCACGACTTACCATCTCCAGCAAAAACGATTAAAAGTAACGACAAAGACGTAGTTCCTGAAGTTATTTGCACTTGATTAAAAGAAAAAAAAATGTATCTGAACTTTGTAAAAAGAAATGTTTGCATTTTGTATTGTCTTTTTTTAATTATTAAATGGAATTTCTTGGTGTTGTGTTGATCTTTCAGAAGCTGGCTCTGATGCTTATTCTAAAGGTTTCTAACAGCAGGATCCAAAGCCGTTGCATTGTTTCGGTCCCTCGGATGCTAACACAAGCCCTTTTCAAAGGCATGGGGGGGCTTCTCCCCCCCCAGCTTAAATCCTACACACTCCCATAAGCTTGCCAGTCATTACACAATGTATGTATTTATATACATTAATTGGGTGCCGCATATCTCATTTTTAGCCCAGAACATGGAGTTGGACAGGGAGCAGCTCAGAGGGGATGGAAAAGACTCTCTACCTTGGCCCCGACCCCTTGCTAAGCTGCAGCTCCCACCCCCGGCCCCCCCAGCACCCTCCATTCCTCTGGATCCTGTAACTGGGACCAGCTGGAAGGGTCCCATCAAGCCCTCACAAGCTTCTGCTGGGCAGGGCCCCACAGCCCCAGTCATTGGTCGCTCCGGGGGCAGCAGCAGCTTTAAATGAGCGTGCCCCCAGCCCTGCTGCCCCAGAGCAGGGAGGCTGCTGGGACAGGGCAGAGCTCTGCATGCAGGATGGCTTCAGGTGACCACCAGCACAAGGTAAGGGTCCCCTCTGGGGTGAGGTGGGGGGTCCTGGGGTTACAGCACGACTGCTGATGCGTTTTACCTGCACTGTGCGCCCTCAGATGTGTTAACAACCTCAGATTTGCTTGTTCTGGGTGTGAGTGGAGCTGTTCCCCCTCCCCACCCTGCTCTGAACACATGAGGCTCCTTCTCTCAAGATCTCTTGATGTTCCACTGGAATTCACCTCCCTATCAGCTCAACACAGTACCTGAGACCTTTCTCTCTACCAGGAAGCGAGCAGCTCTTCAGCACACCCTTCCCAACAAGCTTTGGAGGAACACAGCCAACCACACAGTTGTAGGTTGTCCTAAAAGTTTATTGCTGCCCAATTAGTACAGGCGCTGGGGCTTCCCCATGGTGCTCTTGATGTACAAGGCGCGCACGTTCTGCCAGTTCTTCTTCAGCAAGGACACCAGGAAGTTGATGGCCAAGTGGATGTTGTAGACGAGTTCGTCCTCTGTCATCTTCACGTGCCCGACAGCCACAGCCAGACAGAGCACCTGGGGGGACACAGACACCAGGGTCACTCAAGCAGGTAGAGGTTTCGTAGGGAAATGGAAAGACGACAGCTCAGGGAGGGACAAAACAGCCCAGTTCTGATCTAAACTCATCAGGGTGTGAAACCACCTCATGTGCTGTCAGCTGGACATGGCTTCTCCAGCTTATCCACAGGTGTTTCCCCAGAGCTGATGTTTGTGGGCACCACATAACATGTCTGGTAGCATCTGGATGTCACCTCTGAACAGCTTGGCTAGGTCTGGCCTCCTCAGAGAGCAAAGGTGACTGGGCGACGGGGAAACCAGGACGGACGTGCAACGCAACGTGCCGAGCAGGAGCGGATCTCTGGTTTAACTCCGCTCGTTAGGCAGCGCTGGCGTGTGTCCTAAACTGCTAACCCGCCGCAGAACAGACTGTTAGCTCCAAACTTCACTGCTAAGCGTGGCGCCAGCTTCACTTTTTGTTTTGGGCGCCAGCCACCAGCTCTTTCTTTCCGCACACAAGACGCAGAGAGGCCAAGCCTCTGCCTGCCAGCCTCGCTGAGAACTTGTAAGTCAGCGTTCCCCACGGGCTGGAGACAAAAGGATTTACGAGCGAGCTGACAGGCAAAGTGTCAGGACATCATCAGCTCAGTTACTTAAAATGCTCCAGCATTTGCAAACTATCCCATTTGCTGTGTCCTCCCGGTTGTTGTGCCCCCAGGCCCAGATCAGCTGGAGTCCAAGGATGCACCTCAGCTAGCAGAGCTGTTAATTCGGAATAATACCCATGAGTCACGCTCAGACCGCCAACACGAGATTAAAATGCCTGAGCAGGGTTATTTTGGTTTCAGGGAATCAGCTCGCCCTGACATCTCTTGACAGCAAGAGCAGATTATCTGCGGAGCTGCTGCGAAGTTCACTTGCAGAGTCAAGTCCCAAACTCGCTGCTGGCAAAGCCCTGCTGCGTGCACAGACCCATGGGGGCACGCCTGGCCCGCCAGCCCCACCCTGCGAGTGTCACCCACTTACTGTAAAAAGCACTAATTAGCACTAATTGTGCTCAGCATTGAAACATCGCGATCAACTCCTCATCATCTGCTCTACAATCTTTCAACCACAGATAAATGACGACTCCTTTCCTCTGGGTGCTGTCTCCCTCTGCTGCAGACAGCAGCACTGGATGCTTCTCCCTGGCTGCCGCTTTTCGGAAGGTGCTCGAGGGACACCTACAGCCCGGCCCAGAGATGGCAGCCGCACACAAGTGACCACCTGCCACGGACAACCCTCAGGTCGGAAAGGGAAAAGCCCTGGCTTTACCTTCTTCATCTGAAATTTGATGGTAGATTTGACCTCATCAACCTTGGCCACCAGGTTCTCATTGTGAGTGAGGAGAGAAGGGAATTTGCCGGCTTTGTTCAGACCCGGACCCAGGATTCGAGGAATTTGCTTGATCAAGGACTCGGAAGCCAGGAAGGCATCGTACTTCTTAGCTGCGAGGAGAGAACCGGTTGTAAGTAAGGATGGACTTTCAGCTCCTACACGTACGGATGGATGGATCCACACTTCAGAGAGGCTCAGCCAGCCGCCGTGGATTCCTACGTCATTTCCCATGTAGTTCCATGGCTGCTTATGGATTGAGCAGGGAGTTTTTCTTCCCTGCCTGCAGTATGTAACAAAATGACTTCGACTTGCAGGGAGGGAAGGCTTTTCTCTCTTACCAAGTGAAAATAAGCAAATTTCATTCTGTTCGTGTAAGTACTGCGGGGCTAAATCAAACTTTTGCCTCCAGCTTTTCTCTGCTTTTGCTGCACTCCAGCTCCCCAGCCGGCAAAGGGAGGAACACCAGCTAAGGGTGAAACCTTTGGAGAGACAGGAACGTTTTCCTGTATCCCTTCCTTCCAGAGGACACCAATCAACCTCACTGCTGGAGGACTGACCTGTCAGACCTTCTACCCTAGGAACACACGGCTGGCTTTTCTGGGTAGTTTGTAGACAAACTCCTGTATTCAGGCTGACCCTGCTCAAGCTTCCTATTCCCTGCAGTTAACCACGAGGTGGAAATCTCAGCACAGGGAAAACCACCCTGCTTACCCAGCCCTCCCAAGTTAGCCAGGGTGCTCAAAGATGGAGCCACACCACCACTCACCCAGCTTCTTCACCAGCTTCTTGTTTTTGTTGAGTTTCTTCAGAGCCTCTATGTCCATGTGAGGGATGTCGACTGCTTTGGCCTCATCGCAGTGCTGCTGGTCCCCCAGCAAGCAGACGGAGAACTTGGGCCGCGGAGTTGACTTCAGCCTGGGGACAGAAGGTCTGAATTACTACGAACTGTCAGCGTCACACACGCTTCCATGGGAGCCATCACGGAGACACCTTACCACGGCGCCTGGAAATCTTCCTCCACAGCTTCTAACCTGCCTTCTCCAGCAGGCCGGTGGGGAGAGCGCAGCGGCCTCCCACACCTCCCCTCATGTTTTAAGACCCAGGGTAGGGGTCCGTCCAGCCGCCCCCGCCGAGCCGGGGTGGGCTGAACTACCCGAGCGGTTCGGCGCTGCGCCCTCCCGCGCGGGGCTCAGCGGCAGCAGGGGCGGGGGGCGCAGGCCGAAGGCTGGGTGGGAGCGAGAGGATGCCGAACCTGACGGTGCCGGAGAACCGCTTGTCTTTCTGCGGGTCGTAGTTCTTCAGGCTGATCTGCAGCTCCACCGTCTCCACAAACCTGAGGGAGGGGAAGGGGAAAGGGAAAGCAGCGCAGGTTGAGGGCCCAGCCGGGCTGGGGGAGAGCAGGGCCGGGGCCCGCGCTGCGCGTTGTCCTGCCGTGGCGCAGGGCTCTTACTTGCGCTTCTTGGTCTTGCTGCCCTGCAGCACCTCCTTCACCGCCTCGTACAGGGTGTCGCGGGAGACTTTGCTGCTGCGGGGAGGAAAGACAAGGCGGGCTCAGCGCTGACCCGGCCTGGGCCTCCCGCAGGCCGCGGAGAGTGGGGGACGCAAGGCCCTGAGCCCGCCCCGGCCCATCCGCGCTCCCCCTCGGCCGCCCCCCGCTGCCCGCACCCCGCCACCCGCCCGGATGGCCCCGCGCCCGCCCGTCGTGCGGGGATGGCGGCGGATGGCGCTGCGGGCCCGCGCCCACCTCATGGCGGCGGCTGCTCCGGGCCGAAAGGGTGTGGTGGGCCCCTGCGCCCCATAAATAGGGGTCGGTATCGCGAGATTTGGCCGCCATGTTGGGTGTGGCGGGGCTGTGGCCGCCATGTTGGGTGTGGCGGGGCTGTGGCCGCCATGTTGGGTGTGGCGGAGTGTGGCGCGGGGGACTCCCCTCTGAGGGTGGTTCCCTATCCTCATTAAACGAACGGCCGTGGGGTTTTTTTGGTTTTTTTTTTTGCCTCCTGCCTCGGTCTACCAGGCCAGGAGCGCCTCCATCGCTTCGCAGCGCTCTTGTGAGCATACACACCCCAGGAGTCCCGGCCTCCCCTCAGCAGCTGCTGGGAAGGAGCCGGGACGCGGCCTGTGCCCGAGGAGCTGCCGGGGCACCACGCCTGGGCGGTGGGGCAGCTCCCCCCTCTTGGGCCTCAGCGCTATAAACGTTCGTTATCCACTTCACTTGCGCAGGGACTCGCTGAGGGCCCGCGTTGGGGCAGGCCCCTGACGGCAAGCTCGGCTTTTTGGCTTCAACGTTCGTAACGCGCATGCGCTGCTGCGCTGCGCTCATGCGCGTTAACCGCCCCGCAGCGCTCTCGCTGCGAACCGGCCCTGCCAGGCCCTCCGGAGGGGCGTGGTTGCGGAACCCCGGAACCTGGATGACGGCGGAAGGGCGGCTGAAGCGCGGCGGTGAGCGCTGTCGCTATGCGGGTTGCGGGGCGGGGCGAGCAGGGGTCCCGGTGCATGGCGGTCAGGCGGCGGACTCGGCCCCGTCGCGTTTCCTCAGGTCGGTGCCGGTATTGGTGGGGGAGGCCTGCGGGGAGAGGGCGAGATGGCGGCTGAGGGGCAACCGGGTCCCGCCGAGCTGCTGCCGCCGCCGCCGCCCCCCTGGCCAACACCACGGGGGTGCCCGCCATGTCTCCCCGCCACCCCCAGCGCACCTGGGCCCGCCTCGCCCCGCCGCTCCCCTCAGGGCTCGCCGTGGCGCCAGGCCCCTCAGGGCACCAGGCCATGCCTTGCCCGGCCCTGCCCTGTCCCCAGCCCGCCCTGACGCGGGAGGCACATCCCCTGTCACCCCTTGGGCAGCTCAACAAGGCAACCTGCACCTGGCTTTCCTCGGGCCCTATCCCTTCCATGGGGCCGCGGCCCCTCCAGCAGCGCTGACAGCGCTTTGCTTGGCAGCCACAGCACCTCAAAGGGGTCTCGATTCCCTAGCCGCCCTGCTGGAATGGAGCCTTTGCTGGGAAACGAGCCGCAATGCCTCTTAGGAGGTGTCAGCCCTAAAAGCAGGCAGAGTCTGCAGCAGCTGGAGGTGTCTGTCAGGTGTAGGGAGCACTTGCGTTAGAGGGCACAAAGCCTGGCTGCGCCCCTGGGCGCTGCAGTGACAGACAGAGCAGTCAGACTTGTTCCTGGAAATCGAAATGATAAAATATTAGGCTATGTGAGAGATTACTTGTGAAGAATCCACTGCAGCTGCTTTTAAAGCCAATCTATCAGCAGAGTGGCTCTTTAGCAAAATGTTCTCGTGGGGGTGTGGATGTTCTAACGTCATCTGCTTATAGCCTGAAATTCTGTTCCTCAGAAGGCCGGGAGTTAGACAGGAAAGGGAGGAGAGAATGAGGATGCTTCCAGGGACAAAGCGCATCATCCTGCCCCTGTCTCTTCCAGCACAGGACACCCTCAGCCTGTAGGTTCAGACTTTAAAGTATTTGGAAACCTTTCCTGCAGATCATTTGGAGGATGGGATGGGCTTGAGTGTGGCATTTGTGCCGTCTCTAAAGGAGAGTCTGTCAGTTCACTGGCTTGATAAATTCTGTCTTATATTTTTCTGTGGAACAGATTGTTAGCCCTGCCTGCCACTGGTATGGGAAGGGCTGCCCCCTTTGTCCAGTTTAATCCTTTATAGTCTCCAAAGTAGTTTGTTCTTCAAGCCTTTCTTAATGTGCAAAAGTGACGTATACGTACGTGGGGAGACAATAAAATTCGAGTTGTTCTTTTTATTTAAGGCTTGCAACAAAGACGACAGCTCACTGTGCCGCAAACCTCTTGCTCCGTGTCCCGGCGCTCTCTGCAAGCAGGCTGAAAAAAAGTGAAATTCATGTCTGAGGACCAGTCATCCGGGCAGGATGGAGAGTTTGGGCTTGCAAGCAGTGACCCTTAGTGACGGGACGACAGCCTACATCCAGCAGGCTGTCAAAGGTAACGCTTCCTTTGGGTGCAAAGCCGAAAAGTCTCTTGTTTGACCCTGTGAAATGCAAGTGAGACTTGTCAGAAATGTCCTCGTGAGCTATCGTACGTCTTTGTACAGGAAGCTAGCAGCTATCTGTTAGATTTGCACAGAGGAGTGATGCGGCAGAAAGAAAACGTGTCTCTGGTTTGGAAATCAAGCTTTGGAGGCGGGAGAGGTGTCGCTGCAGAAAATAAAGGTTCTGTTCAGATTGGAGCGAGCCCGGTTCTTCGCAGGGTAGCTGGGGAAATGGAGTTCGTGCGGAGGCCTGCGGGACTCTGTTCAACCAAAATTCCCTCTGAAGCTAAGCGGGATGTTCCGCTTCGCTGAGATGCGTAGCGTTTGGTTCTCAGTAGTGCTTTTCTCCCGTAAAAGGGTGCCAAGCTTGGCCTTGGCTAACTGAAGTGATATCAGGGCCGAACTGAACACCTGCCCTTATTTTGGTGCCTGCGAGGTTTTGCTGCTTCCACCACCCGCTGTTCCTGAGCAAAGGAACACGCTGTTTCCCAGCCTGTGGAACAGGACGGTTGCGTTGCGAGGCTTGCGTTGGGTGAAAGCAGCCTGGATTCCTGATGTTCAGGTGGGATACAGCAATGTCCTCTCTGCATCAAAATAATTTGGTAATTAAAACATTTTTATAGGGTTACTCGGAGTTACGGTACTTTAAGAGTCCAGTCTCCACAACCCATCACTTTAAGTCCCTTTGGGTCCTGTAGTTTTTTTCTTAAGAGTTAATCCTCCACCAGTAGAAGAAAATAAATCTTCAGGCCCCTGCTGATGCCGTTAAAAGCTCCCAGTTGAATTTTTCTCCAGCTCAAGTGTAATTGCTTTCTGCTTTAGATCCAAAATGCTTAGCGCACATCATTCTTTCTGCTTCTTGGCTTACAGGGCTGTGAAGGGCAGCATGTAAACAAGCGATGACTGGGGTTCTTTGTCTCCTGTCCTCCTGTCTAGGAAAGGGAGGCTTCGGCATTTCTGGGAAGTGAAGTGCCTCTATGGCTATTCAGGGGAAAGCTTGATAAATAACAGTTTTGCTGTCTTCTGTGGGACTGCTGTCCTTGAGAAGATGCGCCAAAGGGGACAGCTCTTGGGGCCAGAAAGACTGGACTCTGCAGGCAGCGCTGATGGCAATTTTTTAACTGTTGCAGGTGAAAAACTGATTGAAGGGCAAGTCATCGAACTTGAAGATGGGACCACAGCTTATATCCATCAGGTGACAGTTCAGAAAGGTGAGGACCATAAATTCATCTCTTTATTTTTAGAAGGATGTTGCAGCTGTAACGACATTCTCCATAGGCTACTCTGTTAGCTCTAGCTTTAAGAAATCCGTATAAGTGTAGGGTTTTTTTTTTTCTTGCATGTGGTTTGGAGGCTGAATGAGCAAGGACATAGAACATGTGACATCCTGTAAAGTTTTTAGCAATCTGACAAGAAGGCTAATTTGTTGGTGGTGTAAGCAGATGTTTCAGTGTTGTTTCACCTGTGGGTTCTCTCGCAGGTGTCAGTCTGACAGATCACAAGTCTACAAGCAAGGCCAGTAAGCTGTGTGCTGTGTTTGTGCCAACTCAGAGCTCAAACAAAGTTTCTTTCATGTGGGAGCGGTTGGACAGGAATTTCCCCTGGACTATGAGATAATATATTACTTCTGGGAGAGGTGTTTGGAGGGGAGGGATTGTTGTAAGCAATGCCACCTCGGTCATTGACCCATCAGCCGATGTCACCTCTGAAATGAGGTGATATTAATTGATCTGAGAGGTGATGGAAATTAAATTTCATGTGTCAGGCACCAGAGTGACACAGAGGAGTCCTCCCTGACCAGGGGCAGGTAGAAAGAGCTCTGTTCCTTTGGGCAGTCCTTCCTTCACCCTCCCAAGCTCCTTGTATGCCACCTCCTTTTCCTATTCTTAAAAAGCCGCTTGAAACCCATGTTGTATGCCTGGCTGTGCCCCTTTCCTCCCTTTGTCCTCTTCCCCACCTCCAAACACACAGGCACAGTGAGAGGGGTTTTTCTTCTCCCCGCTGTTTCCCCTGCCACGGGATGTTTGTGCTCTCCTTTCCACACTCCTGTGCCAGAGCCATCCTTCTTGTCCGGGACATAATCTGTCATTTTGGAGTCCGTGAGATACTGCATTACCCCAGTGAGCTAAAGAAGTGTGCTGAAGCTGTCCATGAAGCAATAAAAAACCTTACAGTTCATGCCGGAAGGGCTCAAGTGGTGTCTTAAAATCTATGGCTGTGATTGACTGTCAGTGCAAGCAGGCAGCCCAGCTGTGCCCTCTTCTGTGGGTGCCAATAGTGTAGCGTTCAGGAACTGACTCGGTGTCCCCTCCATCCCATCTGAGCCTTCCAGTAAGGTGTGTGGATTTTTTTTTTTTCTTTTTTTTTAGAGTCTGTGGCTTTTGAAGATGGTCAGCCAGTAGTGCTGGAAGATGGCAGCATGGCCTACATACACAACACAGCTAAAGGTAAAGCGTGTTCCCCATTCTTCCTTTGGCAGCTGGAGTAGAAGCTGCTGAAGTGTCACAGATTTTCAAGGTTTTGTGTAGCCCAGGGAGATGAAAAGTGCCTCGCACTCAGCAGCTCTCTTAGATTTCATTTTTATTGGTTTCCTCTTGCAGAAAGTTATGACCCCAGCACCTTCGAGGCCATCCAGCTGGAGGATGGCTCCACTGCCTACATCCCTCGTCCTGTCATCGTGCCACCTGGCAGCACCATCCTGGAAGTGCAGGCAGAAGCTGGGCTGGAGGAGCTGGCTGGAGAGGAGGAAGACGCTGCCTTTGATGTCGAGACCATTAATACATTAGCGCAGTACGCCAGTAAGGTGAGGATGCGGTGCTTCTTTCGTGTCTGCCAGCAGCACTGAGGGGTTGTGCATGTTTCTTTTTCCCACTTTAAATGTACCTCCTTGTAGGTGTTTTCTTTCTGTTTGCCCGAGTTTCTCATAATGCCGCCTGGGTATGATGTTCTCTTCCACCAGAGATTCAGGCGGCAGATCGAGACCAGCCTTTTACATGTCAGGAGTGGCTAAGCTGCAGCCACTGTTCCCCATGTTGACAAAGGCCTCAAAAACCAAAATAGCTTCAGATTTAACGTGTAGTCACTGCAGTGCTTCTACTGAATGTCCTGGGGGCTGCCATTTTTCCCCATCTTCATGGTGCAGTGTGAGAAGGGGCTGCCAAGAGGGTGCTGGTACAGTGCTCAGCTGGGCAGCGTCAAGATTTGCCGATGGAGACCTTTCTGCTGTGGTAGGAGCAGCCTCCCCTGGGTCTCTGGAGAGGAATGGGATGGCAGTGTAGATGTGAATGCCTTCCTGCTTGGGTTGCTCACCTCTTCCACGCTGTACGGGGAGGCACGAACAGCACCTGTGCTTCTTTATTTGCAGGTGGCTGACAAGGAAGAGGAGGGAGGGACAGACACCTGCCACATGAAGAGTGAGGACTCCAGTGATGTCCCTTCCCAGGTCTGATTTTTTCAGTGGTGCATTTTTGAATGCTGAGCTCCTCTTGATGCAGAGCATTTTGCCAGCTAGTAATTAAAAAAGCTTTGTGGCTTCTCTGCAAAGTTAGAAAATATATTAGCTACAGGTTTTACAAATGTCCCAAAGCACAGAGAGGTGCGCTGGGAGGTGGGAATGGGAAATGCTGGTTCCTAGACCCCTGTCCTGTCACCTGGGTTGCACCATATGTATACGAGCTGTGTCTGTAGGAACATGTTTTTGTGAGAATAACTGAGCTGTAGCGGCTTGCTGAATTAACTTCCGTCTGTGTCTTGGCAGGATTTGCAGGAGGAGGAAGTGCAGAGCAATGACAAGGGGCAGCAGGTTGGCAGCAGAGCTTTCCGTTGTGGGTACAAAGGCTGTGGCCGCCTCTATACCACCGCCCACCATCTAAAGGTAAAGCAGGGAACATGCAGATCAAACATGTCCCCGTGTTACACCGCCAGATCAGAATGCTGCCGTGCAAAAGGCTGAGTTCTGTGCTTGGCTCCTCAAGGGATCCAGGTGTGTTAACTGGCCAAGGTGAAATCCAACAGGGAACTTCAGATTCTCTCCACCAGCTAGATTTCTCCACACTGTTTTCCTTCCTCCTTGTCTTGGACCTCATTTTAGGGACCTGTTCTTTCTTTTCCAGGTTCATGAACGTGCTCACACAGGTGACCGGCCATATACATGCAACTTCCCAAGCTGTGGGAAAGCATTTGCTACAGGTAACAATTTCTGTTTTGAGCAAATTTTGTTTTCTGTCCAGTCCAAACCGCTCTTGAGTATCAGCCCTGGCTTTTTTTTTCCAGCAGAGCACAATGAGCATAACTTTTAAAGCCTTCTGAGAAGGCTCTGCAGTGTGGGAGGCAGCCCGGGATTTGATTGATTATGGACACAGATTAAAGGACTTACAGCAAGAAGCTGAGTTTTCAGTGGTATTGTGGAGCTGTTTGGATATTTCTTCTGCTTCAGCTTTGCAGACACAGGACAGATGTTAAAAAACGCATGAACTGAGAAGTGGTACACAGCTTGCCATATTATTTCCTACTAGTTCTAAAATTTAATTGTAGTTTCTTACCTGGACAGGGTATGGGCTGAAGAGCCATGTGAGAACACATACCGGTGAGAAACCGTACAAGTGTCCAGAAGACGTGTGTAGCAAAGCCTTCAAAACCTCCGGGGATCTGCAGAAGCACATCCGGACACACACAGGTGAGAGTACAGGAGGAGAACCGAGCTCCCTGTCGAAGGGGTCTCTGAGATAAAGCGCTGCTTTCAGCCTTTTTCCAGGACGTGCCTTTTTGTGTCTTGGGTGAAGCAAGGCAGAACTGAAGTTGTCTTCAGACAGTAGTAATGGGTAGTAGAAGTAGTACCAGGGATTCTCGATTCGTTTACAAACAGCAGAGCAAAAGGGATGCCAGCGTTGCTAGAGGAAATGTGCCAGCAGCTGGGTCTGATATGAGGTCTCGTCATTGCAATACTGCGGAGGAGTGAAGGGATACAGGTGTCTGCGCTGCAGCAGGACTCTCATCCACGTTACTCTCTCGATGCAGGTGAGCGTCCCTTCAAGTGCCCCTTTGTGGGCTGCGGCCGCTCCTTCACCACATCCAACATCCGCAAGGTTCACATCCGAACGCACACAGGCGAGCGGCCGTACATGTGTCCGGAGCCCAACTGCGGAAGGGGCTTCACCAGTGCCACCAATTACAAGAACCACATGAGAATCCACACAGGTAAGAGGAGGAGAGGGTGAAACACAGACAGCTCCTCCCCACTCAGCTGGCTGCACCGACAGCGTGTGGGAGCAGGGAAATCTGTGGATCTGAAATGGTCGTTTCCAGGCCAGGCATTGCAGGGGTAGATCTGGGAGAAGCCAGGCAGTTAAAGGAAATAGGGATTGCTTTACTGAGCTGATTATTGTGCCACCAGTGGTCTGTCTCCAGCTATTTCCTCTTGATGGGGAATCCCTTCCCGGAGCATGAGCAGGGTTGCTGGGTTAAGCTCTGCTCTGTGGTCTCTGCCCTAGGAGAGAAGCCGTATATGTGCACTGTGCCAGGCTGTGGAAAGCGCTTCACGGAGTACTCCAGCCTCTACAAGCACCACGTGGTCCACACGCACTGCAAGCCCTACACCTGCAATAGCTGCGGGAAGACCTACCGCCAGACCTCCACGCTGGCCATGCACAAGCGCAGCAGCCACGGCGAGCTGGAGGCCACGGAGGAGAGCGAACAGGCCCTCTACGAGCAGCAGCAGCTGGAGGGTGAGCAACTGCTCCGCCGTTCCGTGTGGTGGGCTGGGGTCAGGCTGTGTGACAAAGGGGGAGAGGTGACAGCAAGAGCCCGCAGCTGCTCCCCTCGCTCAGCCCCAGCTCTGCTGTGGCCTCCTGCCTCCCCCATCAAACCCAGATCTGTGCCACAGACAAGAGAAAAGGGCTCGCCATGGTCCTCGCTGTATGTCACAGGTTGGGAGTGGGCTTCTGCCTGTTCTTAGTGCAGGGAGAGGTAAAGACCCTTCTTCCCAGGCCAACATGGGGCTTTTGTTGTCATCATCTTGTGCTCTTCTGGGCTGGCCTTCAGGGAACCAGCAGATCCTGGGGAGAGATGTGCTTTCATGCTCTAATTAGTGCAGCTCTCACCCCTTTTGCTCTTCCTCTTTCCTGAGTCAGCTGCTGCTGCTGACAGAGGTTCCCTCCTGAAGAGCCAGCATATTGCTTTCCTGTCAGAAATGGAGGAAGATGAAGAGGAAGAGGAAGATGATGATGGTATGCCTACGCAGGTCTCGCTTATCTCTCAGGATGGGACAGAGCAGGTATGGACACTGACAGCCTCCAGCACGCTGGGGACAACAGTTAACTGAGTAAGATTCTGCCTCTGCCCAGCCTTGGTGTTCTCCTCAAGGCTTTTTCTTCAGCGTAAAACAGGCCCTGGGGCTTCACGGGCTCTGTCTGTCACGAGGGCTGCCTCCTTAGAGCTTTACCCCACTGCTGCAGTCTCGATGTGGAGGGTAAAGAACGGGCCTCTGGTCCCCACTCGCCGCCTTGCTGGACGAGGTCTTGCAGGCATTTGCCCAGGCTCGCGTGCGGTGCCTGGCAGCTCTTGCCACCCGGCCAGCTGTCGAGAGGCAGCTCCCGATCTCTGCTGACACAGCTGGATTTGGAGATTTTTTTTCATCATGCTTTTCTGGTACTTCCCTCCACCAGCTGCCCGGGTGCTGACTGGGGAAAAATGCCCTCCTATGGCATGGGGCAAAGGAAACGGCTGCCTCAAGGAACACTTGTTTCCTCTTAGTCTGAGGCACTCGCTGCTGCAGCGATGCACGAGCCGTCGCTTCAGAGCCTGGAGAGAAGACTCTGACCGGGAAGGGGAGGTGTGGTAGAAGGGATGGGGCTGGAGACTCAAAGTCTGCGAGTTCTCCATCGTTTCTGTCCATGACCCTGAGCAAAGTCCTTGGAGTTCTCTGCGTCTTGCATGCAGAGAAGAGGGTATTTCATCCTTACTGAGACCTTGGTGTTGCTGAACTCAGGAGTGGCACAGGGCTTCCTGGAAGCCGTCCTGGCTGACAGCAGCCGCTTTTATCCCATCCAGGTCAGTTTGTCGCAGGAAGACCTGCAGGCCCTGGGCAGTGCAATCAGCATGGTGACGCAGAGCGGTGCTCTCGCCGTGCCCGAGGAGGAGCTGGCGAGTGGCGACACGCACACTGTCGCTGTGGCCAACACGGATGGTGCTGAGACACAGCCGGTACGGACAAAACCGGGACTCTCCCTTTTCCCTGCGGAGAAACAGCTTGCTAGAAGGGAGTTGCATTTTCTTTTAAAACATAATCGTTTTATACCTTAACTTTTCCTAGGTGGCCATAGTCACTTCTGGGGCAGCCATGTCTGAAGAATCAGCCGTGGCATCCCTCCGCCATCAGCAGGTGGCTTTGCTGGCTACCACCAACGGCACCCACATCGCAGTGCAGGTACCGCGCGGCTCCTGCTGCCTTCTCCTTCGTTCCCTCCGCCCATCTGCTGGCTTCAGCACCTGCCCTCTTGCTCTGCTGCGCCTCCTCGTGCCCAGGGTGCTTGCTCCTTAATTCCCAGGTGCTCTGTGGATAGAGGAGAGCGCTCCTTGGATTGCAGAGCTCCTTCGTAAGCAGCCTTTCCCCATTGCAGCCGTGTCTCTCTCTGCTTTGCCCCGCTGCTTTCTCCCTGTGTCATCCACTGCCAATCCCTCAAACCTCGGGGGGCTGCCCCGAGCCAGCCCACGCCTCCTGAGCCCACCTTTTGGGTTCTCTCTCTTTCCTCCACTAGTTAGAAGAGCAGCGGAGCCTGGAGGAAGCCATCAGCATGGCTGCAGCAGCAATCCAGCGTGAACCTGCAACGCCTGACACAGCCGTGTCTGAGAATGGGTGCTGAGACCCCGCCGAGCCCCCCGGCGGGGCGAGCGGGCAGCCCGAGCCTGTTCTCCACGGGGACGTCAGGAGCTGCAGGAACCGCGCCAGCCGGTGCGGTACACGAGCGAAGGAAGGTGTCTGAGAGCAGCGGCCAGCGCATGCGCTGCGCGGGCAGTGAGGGCTGATGCCGGCAGCGTTGGGCTACCGGAGCAACCCTGTTCCAAGGGCTTTTCTCTCCAAGGAAGGATGTTGAAGATACTTGGTTGCTGCCTTCTCCTGAAGGCTCTGCTGTTTTCCTGGCCTCTGAGCGGCAACTTTCCTGCTCTGTGCCTCAGGCAGTGCCTCCCTCTGTCTGCAGGAGATGGCAGATTGTGTCTTCTAGTATTTATTTCTTCATGGCTAAGATCTCCAGGACCTGCCAGTCTTCTGCAGTAGAGGTGGAGCCACGGAGATTTCAGCAGTCTCTGGAAGTGCGAAATATTTTTGGAGAGGCGCTTCCTGCTCTCTCCCTCTAGGAATTCTCCAACAGTTCCCTTTTCCTGCCCGCTCCCCCAGCTAAGGGGCACGTGGGCGGCATAGGCACAGAAGCAATAAAGCCCCATCAAAGCCAAGCCCAGCTGTCCTGGGCTCAGTGTTCGGAGTGGTGACCAGTTCCTGACGCTGGAGCGAGCCGCCCGGACTGGCTCTGATGGTAATTCTCCCATCTCTTTATCACACTCCGCTCTCGAGAAAACTTCCTTGGCAGATTCAGCGCTGTGGAGCAGAGCGAAGCGCTTCCTCTGCCGAAGCCAGTCAGCGCTTGTTGGGGGCTGAGCTAGACTTGGATTTAAATGCTGAGTGGAAATAAAAACAAATACAAAATTTTCTTTTTTTAAAAAAAGAAGCCTCTTTCTCTTTTTCCGTCCCTGGGGCCAGTGGCTGGCAAAGGGTGGGAGGGTGGGTTGGATGTCACTGTTTTGCAGATTAAGGAAGTTTGGGAAATCTGTTGAATTGACCAAAAGTGTTGTGATTGTCCAAAACCAGCGCTGAGCAAGGTAAGTTGTCGCCTCTGAGCTCTTGGCCTGTGTCTGAGGGGCGAAGAGCTGTCCCTCGGATCTCAGATCAGGACTCCTGCAAGCCTAGATTCGGGGAATTGTGTCAATGCGAGAAAATGTGTCTGCGAACGCATCCTCCAGCCCTCTGAGCTGGGGAGAGAGACCTGGGCTGGCTCCCCCAGCCCCTCCGCTGCCTACCTCTGCCCTGGGCGGTTTGTGACAACACCAGGATCATTTAGGTTGGAAAAGCCTTTAAGATCATTGAGTCCCACCGTAAACCTAACACCAGCGTAGGCTCCCAGGAATCAGGTGGGTTTTTGTTTTTTGGTTGTTTTTTTTTTTTGTATAACCAAAGAGGTTTCTGCAGGCAAGGAATGGGCGTAATACAGGAGGGCCACAGTGCGTTCCGTGTTGCGACTGATCCCAAAACAAGCCGGGCTGGAGCCTTTCCAAAAGGCACAGCCCGCGCTCCTGCTGCGAGGAGAAAGCTCTTCATTTAAATCCCAGAGGAGGAAGCTGCTCTTTGAGTCAGGGAGGGGATTTCTCTCCGCGGAACACAAATGCCGAGAAAGCTTTTGATCTCTAGGCTGAGCTAGCACAGGGTTACGAATCCCCATCCTCTTTGTGCTCCGTCAGCCCTCGATTGTGCTTCCCTGGGTGCGAGGGGGATCTGGGAAGGGAGAAGGGAAAGACCTGCAGCCCAGGGGTCCCTTGGGGCCGAGATGTCGCCCCTGGGCTTCTCCGGGGCGCGCCCAAGCAGATGGCGCTCCAGCTTCGCGCGTTCCCCGCCGCCCAAGGCTGGCGAGGCAGGCGGTTTCCTGGAACCGGATCCTCGGCCTCGACAGAGCCGCCTCTGCCATCGCCTCCTGTAGCCATGGACCTGCGAGCGGAGCTGCTGAAGTCCATCTGGTACGCCTTCACCGCCCTGGACGTGGAGAGGAGCGGCAAGGTCTCCAAATCCCAGCTCAAAGTGAGTCCCTGGAGGGGGCTGGGACGGCCCCGGTGCGGTGGGTGGGCTGCGAGGGGCAGAGCGGGTGGGGGATGCTTTGCGTCCCCCCACCCCAGGTTTCCACGGAGGAATTGTTAAATAGTAAGACTGATAAGACCTTGCTGTCACCTCCAGGCTGGTTTTGGTGAAGTTCTCTGCCTTTGCTTCATCTCCCTTTAAAAAAGAGGTGGGGGGGAATTAACGCTCGATATATTTTCTAGGTAAAAACGAGGAGAAATCTGATTTTCAGTTGTTCTCAGTTTCTTATGCTTTTTATGCCCAACTAAAGTCCTAAACGCCATTTATATTTTCTTGCTTGCCGGAGCACCCGCGTTTCTGCTTCCTGTTCAGCCGGCAGGTCGGTAGGTAGAGGCAGACCATTTCTGAACCGAAACTCCTCAGCGCTGCGGCCAGAACGCTGTGCTTTTAAAAAACAGTCCCTGCTTTCCCCTCTCCCCGGCTCCCTCAGCAAATTTGCAGAGGGCTCCTGTGTTCAGCCCTTCATCAAAACCCTCGTGGCTTTAAAAGCTTTTCTTTCTGCCTCTGGGACAAAGCTCTGGTCGAATCTGACAGGTTGTACCTTGGCTTCGACAATAATTATTGATTCTTTGATTTTTTTTTTTTTCCTTTGCCGACGATGGGACTGCTTTCTTGTTGCCATGTAAATGTCCCGTTGCGGTTCTTAGGCTGGCGGCAGGGTTGGAAATGCCGGTTGGAGCAGGGGGCTGCGATGCAGAGGAAAGCCGCGGGCTAGAAATACGCCAAACACGGGGAGGGGGTTGCGTCAGGATCTGGCAGGGGCTGCCCGGCTGCAAGATGCGTTGTGAAATGCTGCGAGAAACCTCTGTTCCTCTAGTCCCTCTGCTTCGTAGGGCTTCCCCCAGGACAGACTGCAGGGAAGGTGCTGGGCTTGGTGGCGGGCAGGAGGGTATTTTGCCCAAAAATCGAGAGTTTTGTTTGCAGGGGTCTGGAGGAGCAGCAGTCGGAGCTGCTGCCTCTGCAGCTGAGAGCCCTCAGCTGCTCCCCAAAAACTCATTGCACATGTGCCCTGCGAGCCAGGCGCTGTGGAAATAGCTGAAGGAATTAAGGAAAAATCCCAAAGCAGGCCAGAGCTGAACTCCCTTCGCTAATCCCCAAGAAGGGCTGCTGGGCTCCCCACACAGCATCCCCTGCACCCAGGCTCTGGGTCCGGAGCCCAGCCCAGGCGTGCTGCCGGCCCCAAAAGCGCTTGTCTTGCAAGATGTTTATCGCCAGCGATGATGCTGAGGCCACAGAGACCCAAATTTTAATGGCAATTTCCTAGAGAGTTTGTGCATGGGGGGGGACAGGGACCCGCAGACCCTCGTGCCGGGGCTGCGAGGATGCTGGGGACGGTGGCTTTGCCCAGGGTGACATTTCAGAATGGAAGGGAGATTCGCCCCGCGCGATTTTTTCCACCCGCCGACAGCACCGAGATGGGACGTCGCTGGGTCGGGCTGAGCCGCTGCGTGACGAAGCTCAGCTCTGGATAACTTTCCACCTGTCTCGAGGCCGGGGAGAGCTCGTTTCCATCGCACACTGGCTGGCTGGGTTTGCCCCAGCCAACAGCGGCGTTTCTGCTCGCAGGCTCGGTGCAGAAGAGATGCGGGGTCTCGCAGGTTTGAGCAGGAACGCGTCAAAGCCGTGGTGGCCGTGCCCTCTCCGAGCTCCTCCCGGGCTGCGCTCTGCTCCCTCACCCGGGCGTGTTGCTGCAAGAAGGATCTTGAAGACGGCTGGGAGAAATGCCGACGTTTTACAGCATTTGCACCTACGGAAACACAACCAGCCCAGGAGCTGGGGTGGGATTTTGCTGCTGGATGAGCAGCGCGCCGGCGGGCGCTGGGCGCTTAACTCCTCCGACCGCTCTCCAGCCGCTTGCGTAACTAAATTTAGCAGCGTCTCAAAGCGTGATGGCGAAGCCGTGGGAAGCCGTTGGGTTCAGCGGTTGAGTTCTTTTCATGGACGCTCCCCTGCGAGCAAGCGTGTGTAGGTGTGTCTCTGCACAGGAAGGAAGGACGGTCTTGCGGTCGGCTGCTACGCGGCGAGAGATGTCGGTTGTTCTGTTCCCAGCCCGGCGCTTGGATGAGCTTTTATCCTCTCTGTGCCATCGCATCCTCGCTGGCAGAGCGGGAGGAGCTGCTCCCCATCTCTGCGGATCCTGGCCGGGATGCAGGATGCGGATCCCGCAGGCAGGGCAGAGCAGAGCCATTTGGGGTGGCCGTGCCCGGCTGGGTCAGGCGGGTGGGAGCCGCCCAGCACCATCCTGGTGCTTTTTGGCACCTCTGCTCTGCTCCTGTCCCTGGTGCAGAGGGAGAGGAGAGGTTTGCTGAGCGGAGCTCGGTCTCCTGAGACCGCCCGCTACGGCAAAGCCCTTGGGGAGTGGAGAGGAGGAGGCAGGGGGGCAAGTGGTTTAAATGGGCGTTGGGGGGCACAGGGATCCCCAACCCACTGCGTGGGGTCGCAGGTTTGGGGTGCAAATGGCAGGGGAGGCGGCTCTTGCTTGCTTTTGGAGAAAGCCTGTAACACATGCGGGTCTCTGGGCACCACTGGTGCCTTGCTGGGCAAGGTTCATGGACTCCCCCCGGGGGCAGGAGGAAGGCGCCTGGCTCGAACTGAAAGTGCCTGTGCTTGTTGCGCGGGTCCCAGTTCGGCCAGTAACAGGGCTGAGAGCAGCCCATCCATGCAAACAAGGGGAAAAGCCTTCCCCGAGGTCAGGAGCCGACGGTCCTGGGGCTGGGCTTGAGCCAAGGGGACCTGGCTGACGGGGCGCTGAGGCAGCTGACCCCACTCGTGTGTTCCCCGCTGTGGAAAATGGGCAGTGAAAGGGACCCTCGCTGCTGGGAAAGGCTCCGGTGCTGGGGATCCCCTCCCTGCACCCTCAGCTTTGATTTTCTCAGCAGGGCCGGTCTGCTTGCACATGGGGAAACTGAGGAAGCAGCAGCAACGCGCCCTGTGTGGTCTGGGGGCCCTGATAGCCCCGCTCCCACCCGCCGAGGTCAGAGGGGTTTGTGTTTAACACGGGGAGCCGGGCTCCAGCCCGAAAGGTCACCCCCAGCCCCGGCATCGCCCCCGGCGTCTCCCACGGGGAAGAAGAGGGGCTGCCATTCTCCAGCGGCGTCAAATATTCCACCCCCGGCTCTGGCTGGCGTCAGCAGTGGCGGTAGAGGGGTGGGAGTAGGGGGCATGGGGGCAAGAGAGCAGGGGAGAGGATGGAGAACGGCATCGGGGCAGATGCTTGGAGGGATTTGGGATACCTGGGGGTGTCGGGCAGACCTCTGCCCCCTCCCCGGCCATCCCGTGCGCCGCAGGGGAAAGGTTGCGTCACCAAACCGCTCTCCGAGCATCCCTTCCCTTCTCCACCCTGCTATTTTCCCCTCCTGTCCCTCGTTTCAGAGCCCAGAGGGGGTTTCCCTGTCTCATCTCTCCATGGGGTTGGGGCAACCCCAGCCCCACGCACCCTGCCATCAGCCTGTCCGGGGCTTTCCTCCCCACCCTGCCCCACTTTCATGTTTTAGGTGACCTCTTCGGTGGGTGGAGGGACCGTGGTTCTCAGCTTGCCGGGGCGGACGGAGGGGCTCGGGGTGCCGGCTGTGGTTTGGGGCACGTGCGATGCCTCCAAGGGCTTTTTGGGGTGTTGTGAGAGGAGGTGCAAGGGATGGGGACAAGGCCCTGCATTGGAATGGGAGGCCAGGCTGCCATTCCCAAATTTTCAATCCATCCTGACGGATTCGTTAGCCATTCCGGAGGACGCCCAGGGTGTTTCTACAGCAATAGCAGCAGCACTCGGGGCTACAGCCCGACGGAGTTTGAGCGCAGGGTGGAGTCCTGCTGATAACATCGGTCCAGAGGGTGAAAAAGAGAAAGAAAATCTGGTTGAGCACGAACTCTCTCCAGCTGCAGCAGCCGGCGTGGCCTCCGGCAGCTCCTCTCCTGCTGGGAGGAAATTTCCAGCCCTGTGCAGAGGAGCAGGGATGCTGCACGCCATCTCCTCCAGCCCCTCTCTTGAAACCTCGGCAAGCTGCTTCGGCAAACCCTAAAGACAACTCTGCAATGGGACTGTGTCTGTTTGGGATGCTTCTTTAACCACCTCCTGCTCGCTGGGAGGTAAAGACGAGGAGACAACCGCCTGCCCGGCATTGTGAGCTGGATGGAGATGCTGGTGGTGCTCACAGGCAGCCTTGCTCCGGGCTCTGGCCGCTGGCCCGGCAGCAGCGTGGGCTTTCCAGCACGTGGGAAATTCAGGAGCTTCAAAACACGCTTTGTTTTGGGGGATCTGAAGAAAAGCGGGCTGGTTGGTGAGGCTCTCGCAGAGTGCTTCTGGAGATGGTGTGTCTCCGGCTCGCCCTTGGCTGCTTTCATTCCAGACAAAACCTCTGCTTAGTTTCTCATAAATCTTATTTTCACCTTTGCGTCTGTCTGTGCCCCAGTAGCTGGGCACTGTCATTAGTTATGTTTTTGAGAAATCGCTGAGGGCAGCTGCCAAACACCATGGCTTGGGGCAGCTTATCGTCTTTTTGAGATCAAAGCATGTCCTGTTTACCCAGCTCTTATTATTTTTTTTTTTTTAAAAAAAAGTTCCCCATGTGTCAAGAAAGAAAAGAAACAAATGGGGAAAAATTCTTAATTTTTGCCTGTTTCTAAATGATTCTCTAAGGTTTCTATTTGGGAATATTCCCCTGTGTCCTTCTGCCAAACCCAAAGCACGCCTCACCGCTGCGGCTGCAGGGAGGTGATGCTGGGCAGGACGCGGTCCCAGGGTGGGTGGGTGGCACCGCGGGGATGGGCTGGGGCAGGCTCGGAGGTTGTTCACGCTGTCCCCATCCCTCAACCTCGGCCAGGTGCTGTCTCACAACCTGTACACCGTGCTGTGCATCCCCCACGATCCCGTGGCGCTGGAAGAGCATTTCCGCGATGACGACGACGGGCCGGTGTCCAGCCAGGGCTACATGCCGTACCTCAACACGTACATCCTGGACAAGGTGAGCCCCTTGGCCGTGCCCCCTCCGACCTGCTGTGTCTCAAGTTGGGACACCATGGTCCCTCATCTGCTCCCATGGGAACCCCGCAGCTCCGCTCCCCTCTGCTCTTGGCGATCCCATGCCTCAATGGGTGGAAGAGGGATACAGAGAGTTGAGGAGCACTCGGGTGAACACCAAAATGAGTGAGAAATGTTTAATACTCAACATCTCCTTGGCACGAATGAAGTCAGCCCTTTCCATCACGGCTCTGGATGGAGAGGCATCTCTGCCCGCGCTTCCTAACGGGCTCAGAAAGAGAAATCAGCCCCTTTCTCCTCTCCACCCCTGTTCAAACTTGAGGTGTGACCTCGTTTGGCAACGAGGAGAGCGAGGAGGACGAGGTGCTGGGGCAGGAGCAGAGGTTGGGGTGGGCAAGGGCTTTCTCTGTTTTTTTTCCACGCCTCAAAGGCACCTTTGTTCGGCGCAGCGAGACTTTGCAGCTGGGTGCTCGTTTCCTCCAGGCATGTGAGGAGAGGAAAAATGACTGACAACTTTCTTCCACTGTGTGCTCGAAAGAAGGGGGGGCGCCCGGAGCTGGGTGCAGTAACCCTTCTCTCCCCGGCGCGCGGTGCTCCGTGCCGGACTCTGGGCTGGTTTTTGCCTTGCCCTGAGCCGGTCGGGAGCTGCCCAGCCTGGTGCGGGGATGCTGATCTCAGGTGGGGGGATCTGATCCGCAGCGAGCAAGGGCAGAGCCTGCCCCAGCTCCCTCTGCCCGGGGCAGGCAGCTGCCCAAGGTCAGCCCAGCCCCACGTCTCCATCACAGAGCGGCCAAAGTCCTTTCAGGTTCCCGTGTGGTTCTTTGGGAGATGACCTTTAAACCCTCTTCTTCTGGTTTCACCATGGCTTACAAAATCCCAGAGGCAGCCTGAGAAGGGGAAGTGGGTTTTCCTAGTAAGAGGGGCTTTCAGCTTTCCACCACCCAAAGGTTTTCCTCCGGCTCTGCCGCCGCAGGCTGCGGTTTGCCCTCGTGCCGGCAGCGCGGTGCTCACACAGCTGGGATGGAGCGGCCAGATGCGGCCAGGCTCCTTTGGTCCCATCACAGCTCACTGGTACCGCACCAAAACGGCCACGTGAAGTGGCTCACGATGCCGGGCAGGTGGTTGCAGAAGCTCGTGGGCAGAGATTGGGACCGAGGTTGCTGGAGGCGTCGTTCCTGGGTCCACTGCTGCCATCGCTTCCCTTCGCTGAGCCTCAGTTCCTCCTTACGGCCAAATGGGATAGGGAGAGCGACCCAAAGCCATGGAGGAGGTGGGCCTGGCAGAGCACCACACGCTGCTGCAAAGCCCGGCAGGTCACGGCTGTGCCGTGGTGCCCAGGAGCTGCAGTGGTCCCATAACATCTTCTCCACCGCATCTTGCCCACGTTAAGGGGACCTGTGCTGGGAACACGCACAGGTCCCCTTCATGGGGGGGTGCCCGCTTACACCCCAGTTGTGGGTCCCACCTATCAATCACCCTGTCCTCAGCAGCAGGGACAGGAGATTTCAGGTGTGGGGGTTTCTTCCCTCCGGCGCTCCCCCCCACCCCAGACCTCCCCTCCATAACCCTGCAGCACCACGCTCACCCCTTGGCTCCTGCCCGCAGGTGGAGGAAGGTGCTTTTGTCAAAGAAAACTTTGATGAGCTCTGCTGGACCTTGACCGCAAAGAAGAATTACAAGCCTGACCGGAACGGGAACAGCATTATATCCCACCAAGATGCCTTCAAGCTCTGGTGTCTCTTCAACTTTCTGTCTGAAGACAAATACCCTCTCGTCATGGTGCCAGACGAGGTAGGACCTGCCTCTCCCCGCCCCGTCCTCGTCCTCGCAGGGCTCTGCGCGCTGGCAGGGCCCCTGTTTGGGGATGACGCATCCCGCTATCGCTTCCTGGCATGTCCCACCACATCCTGCACGTTGTGGGGCTCCAGGGTGTGAGAGAGAGCGGGCCAAGGGTGGGAGGAGGGGGCTGTCTGCCCTGGGCACCCCCTGCTATGCCCACGGCCGCCCCAGCTGCCTGGGGAGAAAGGGATGACCTGGGAGAGGCTAGGAGGACCCCTCCAAAATGCTGAAGCCCCTCAAGTGTAGATGTCTTGGAGGATGCGGTGTGGGCTGGTCCACAGAGCTCTTCCACGGTCCAAGCCTACGCCAATGAGTTATTTCGCCTGCTGGGAAATGAATGTGCCAGTTCTCAGAGCCCCAGCTAAGGAGCATCCGCAGCTCAGCTCCTGCTGGGGCCGGTCCCTTGCCTAAAGCCCTTCCATCCCACCCAAGGGGTGAGCCGAGCACGGGGTTGGAGGAGGACTCCTCATTTTCATGGGGGAGAAAGAGAGGATGATGAGAATCCCTTAAAGTTTGGTGGAAGGGGAGGTTGCTCCCCACGAAATCAGGGCTGGATGGGGCTGTGTCCCTCAGGCTGCTCTCAGCCCGTGCCACCACGAAGGCAGTGGCAGAGTAGACCTGGTCGTCCCTCCCCGTGCCCGCTGCCACCACGCGCTCACGCCCTGCCCGGCACCCAGAGAGTTAAGAGCAAGGTGCCCCCGTGCAGCAAAGCTGCTGGCAGTAATCTCCAAATCTCCAAATTCCACCCGGCATTTGGAGGGGGGGAGGTTCTCCACAGGTCAGATCAAACCCCCAGGAGAAGGGGGGGCAGATCTGGGGAGGAGGGACAAGCTTGGAGGCCAAGAGCGGCCTCGCCAGGAGCTCAAGCTGGGCAAGCAGCTGCTGTCTGCTTCTGCACCATCAACCTCCTGAGATCAGCAGAAAAGCCAAAAAAAAAAAAAAAAAAAAAAAAGACAAGAAGTGCAACGCTGCGCAGCTGTAGGAGGGCGACCGCACTTCCTCCTCCGCGGGAGAGATGTTTCCTGTTCCCCAGGCCATGACAAACCGAATCGTCTTTCTGCTTACAGGGTTGAGCTTGAAAAAAAAAAAAAAGAAAAAAAAAAAGAAAAAAAAAAAAACGATATTAAATTCTTGCCCTTCTCCGAGCTAGACGACGTGATAAAATCCAGCTGGGGACTCTGCTCTGCTTCACCTTCCGGTGCCTGGCTCTCCGCAGCCACCCACCCTCTTTCGTCCCCAGACCGTGGGTAGACAGAGCTGGCAGCAAAACTTGAGCTGAAACAAGTCATCCCGACATCACGTCAACCGCTTTAGCTCTTTTTCAAAGCAATTGATTTACAGTTTCAAAATGACCTTCATCTCCTCCATAGGGACCCCTTCCCCGCCTCCTCCCCGGTGTTTTTAGGACATCAGCTGGAAATCAGAGCAGTGCCGAGGTCAGGGCCGTGGTCTGAGACCCCTGCCTTGCGAGCTGGGTGGGGAGGACAGCAGCGTTGGTCTGCTCTGACCCAGCAGTGGTCAAGCTCTAACACAATGAAGACCTCCAAGCTGCCTGGAACAGCTTGGCCATGACCATCAACCATCGCAAGGGGTGCGATGCCTCTGGGATAAGGGTCCTGCATCTCCAGGGCAGAAAGAGATGTGGTCTTGCGCTCTCCAAAATCGGTCGGTGGGGTGGGGATGGCTCTCACTTCTCGCCATTGCTGAGTTCCCCGTCCCTGCAGGTGGAGTACCTGCTGAAGAAGATCTGTACGGCCATGAACGTGGAGCTGAACTCCTGCGAGCTGGATGACTACCTCTCCCAGGAATCGCAGGGGCAGGGGGGGCTGACGGTGTGGCAGTTCCTGGACATGGTGAACTCGGGGCGGTTCCTGCGAGGCATCGAGCAGGAGGCCATCAGCATGGCCGTGGAGGAGGTGTACCAGGAGGTCATCCAGGACGTGCTCAAACAGGCAAGGAGCCCACATGTCCTGGGGCACAAACCCCATCCTGCTCCCGGTTTTGATCCTTGTGTCTTTCGGGTGCAGGGCTACCTCTGGAAGAAGGGCCAGCTGAGGAGGAACTGGTCGGAGAGGTGGTTCACGCTGAAGCCCAGTGTCCTGTCCTACTACATGAGCGAGGAACGGAAGGAGAAGAAGGGGAGCATCGCATTGGACAAGCACTGCTGCGTGGAGGTATGGTCCGGGCCGGAGATCCCCTCGGACTCTGGGGAGGGGAACTCAAGGATACACAATTTCACATCCATAAGCACGGGAGATCCAGTCCTACAGCTGAAGAAAGCAGGGATACGGTGGGGTACGGGGCGGGTAACACCATCCTGTGTCCTCTCCCTGCAGGTGCTGCCCGACCGGGATGGGAAGAGGTGCATGTTTTGCGTGAAGACCTCCTCCCGCACCTACGAGATGAGCGCCTCCGACACCCGGCAGCGCCAGGAGTGGATGTTAGGTCTGTGCTCACCCTGCGCCCCCTCCCCAGCTTCCCCATATCCCCCCACCGTGTCCCCGCTGACGGCCCCCTTCCCTCCCCAGCCATCCAGACAGCCATCCGGCTGCAGGCTGAGGGCAAGAAGTCCCTGCACAAAGACCTGAAGCAGAAACGACGGGAACAGCGGGAACAACGGGAACAGCGCAAGGCGGCCAAGGAGGAGGAGATGCAGCGGCTCAAGCAGCTCCAGGAGGAGAAGGAGAGGAAGCTGCAGGAGCTGGAGCTGCTCAAGGAGGCCCAGCGGCAGGCAGAGATACTCTTGCAGGAGGAGGAGCAGCGGCGGAGGCAGCAGCACGAGGAGATGCAGAGGATGCTGGAGATCCAGCTACGGGAGGCCGAGCAGGTGGGTGGATCCTCATGGCGTGTCCTGCTACAGGGCTACGTCACTCGTGGGGTGGGGGCTTCCTTCCCCTTCCCTTGCCCGCTGTAGCCCAGGAGGGTTAGAGGAGCTTTTTAGGAGCACGTCCCCCTCTTGCAACAACGCTGCTGCCACCCATCGCCTCTGGGCTCCTGGGAGCTGTGTGTGACCCAGGGATAAGGGACAGAGGGGTCAGCACCGCCGTGTGTGAGATGCCTGAGGAGCAGGAGATGAGGACAACCTCCCCTGGGGTGTATGAAGCTGAGGTGCAGGCAAGAGGCGAGTGATAGTGCGGGGATGGCCAGGGAGCTCCAAACGACGCTCCAGCATGTCTCCAGGAAACAGCCTAGCTGTGGAGCTGTCTCCACGGGCTCTCCCTGGTGTGGGAGATGTCTGGCCCCATCCACCCAGGGACGTGGGAGAAACGGGGTCCTGCGGACAGTGGCGGTGGCTCTGCCAGCTGCCCGTGTTGACGGCTCCTCTCCCCAACCACAGGCTCGCGCCTCTATGCAGGCAGAGATGGACCTGAAGCAGGCAGAGGCAGAGCGTCAGCGCAAGCGCATCCAGGAGCTGGAGGACATGCAGGAGCAGCTGCAGGAGGCCCTGCAGCAGGAGGTGAAAGCGCGGCAGGATGAGGAGTCCGTGAGATACGCGCAGGCCAGGTAGGACCAGGGCATCCCTGTCCCTCCTCGACCAGCCCCCCTCCCAGGGGAACAGCTCAGCGTAGGGGCATGCTCCCCAAGGCAACGCAGTACTCCTCGGGGTACTGGGTGTGCTGGTGACTTCCCAGTATGCGGGCAGGGATGGGGGAAGCTGGTGGATGAAGTGGCAGAGGGACGTCCTCACCTCTTGCTCTTCCTTGACAGGCTACTGGCTGAGGAAGAGGAGAAGCTGAAGCAACTGATGAAGCTGAAGGAGGAGCAGGAGGAATACATCATCAAAACGCAGTGGGAGAAACAAGTCCTCAAGCAAGAGATGGAGAACAAGAACAAGTGTCTGGAAGAGGCGCAGAAGCAGCTGGAAGAAGTGCGAGTGAACAGGCAGCGGGTGGACCAAGACGTCATGGTGAGCATCACGTCGGCACCACGACCCTTCACGCCGTGAGCCCTGGGGGACTTCCCAGCCCTCCCTGAGTCACCTCCGCACGAGGCGGGGGACCCAGCAGCTTTGGGGACAGAGCTAGCGTTGCCTCAGGGCGGGTCTGAGCTGCACTGGGCGGGTGCATGGGGTGATTCGGTGGCTGAGATGGGACAAGTGTGTCCTGCCCCAAGAGGACAGCGTTGGTGTCCAGAGAGAGCAGCAACGGTGACAGTGGGAGGGTGTGGAAAGGGGAGGACTGGAGGAGGAGCAGAAGACCTAAAGGAGGGTGAGCTGGGTCTCCATCCTGGAGAGAGCCTGCAGTCCAGGCTTACTCTGGGAAGGGAAACTCCTGCCCGCGGTCCCAGGCTGGGGGCTGTCAGGCGGCCGGGGGGGCTGTCAGGCGGCCGGCTCACCCCTCTCCTCTGTCCCCTGCCAGGTGGCCCAGCGGAAGCTGCGACAGGCCAGCACCAACGTCAAGCACTGGAACGTCCAGATGAACCGACTGATGCACCCCATCGGGCCAGGAGGTAGGAGACCGGCCATCACACCTTCCCTTGCCCCTTCCTGAGCGTGACCACCCTGGGGCACAAGCCCAGTCTTCCACCCATCTTCCCCTCTTTGGGGGCATCCGGGGGCTGGAAGGGCCCCCATCTTTCAGAGGAGATACACCAACGCCTCTGGCAAGGAGAGCTTGCACCCCTTTTCCTTAGCTGAAAGGTCTGTTTGGAGCCCAGGTTAACGATCCTCTTTTTCTGTCCATCCCCAGAGAAGCGTACGAACGTGAGCGGAGTAGGCTTTGCTGGCTACCAACCCCTCCTCTCCCGGAGAGATTCCTCCCTCAAACTCAAGCAGAAAACGGAAGATAAAAGCAACGACACCGCAAAGGACAACGGCAAGGAAAACGTGAGCAACGGTGGGAACAGCGGCGTGCCGCCGGCTCAAGATGAGGACGCCATGGCCACGGAGCCCACCAACTAGCCCGGCACGATGGCAGAGCCCAGCGGGGAACTGGGGGGTCCAGCACGTCCCTCTGAACGGACACGGTCAGCAGGGCCGTCTCTGGATGGAGACAAGTGGGGACCAGCACAGAGCCTATAGGTGCCTACACGGAGGGCAGAGATGCTCCCATTTTCCTCAGGGAAGGGCTGCAGCCACGACGTGCCACGAGACTCAGTCAGCCCAACGTGAAGGAGAAGGCAGCCAGGCCATCTCCTCTGGGCTGCCCAGGTGCGGGACCTGGACTCAACTCCCCAGACTCTGGTTTTCACCCTGCCCAAAAAAAAAAAAAGCCACCAGTGGGTCTGGACCGCATGGCCCAGGGCTGCAGTTCCCCTTTGGTTTCTACCAGCGACCCTTCTGCATCGCCCGCTGCGCCCTTGGGTGGGTGGCCCTGCAACAGCAACAGCCGGGGAAGCCCTGGCAGACTGAGCGGTGCCAACACGTACATTCCTTGAAGGTGGTTGTTACTCACTGGAGTCACCTAGATGTTAGGAGAAACCAACAAGCAAGAAAGCTTTTGGAGCCGCTGGCCCGCAGACCTTCTTCCCCGGACATCTGTGGCCCTGCAGGCACCAGACCTCCCTTCTCAGCAGTGAGGGGTTTTGATTCCTGCTGTAGAAAAGAGACCATTAAAAGCAATCAGACACCACCCGTGGAAAGAGACCCCACCAGTGGATCTTTGGGTTGGTCTGTGGAGCACCAAGAGGGACACAGATGCTGGTGAACTGGCCGCAGAAGATGAACTCCTCTCTGTGTGGCAGGGCTGGCACAGGGGTAACGTCTGGGAGGGCCAACACCTCCTCGGGATTAATTAAGTGATCGCATAGGAACGTAACGCTGCTCTGGGCTTCGTTTAGGTCTTTGTCCTCGGGCTGCAGGACTCCCTGTTTCAGGAGCTCTGGCTCAGGATCTGGTCCAAGGCCCGCAGAAGGCAACAGCAGAGGCTCCCAAGGGCCACCGGCAGCGGGAGCCGGGGGCTGCGGCAGCTTTCTTCGGTAACGCTGGCCTGGCCTGTCTCCTCCAGCTAACTTGCTCCCTGAACAACTGAGAACAAAAGCCAAACCTCCCTGCACAAAAAAAAAAACAAACAAAAAACCACCCCAAAAACAACCCACGGCCCCATGTGGGGTCAGTTTTTCCAAGCACTTCTGTTTAAATACAGTCCTACTCAGCTGTGAGTCGGGGGTCTTTATTGTGCAGGGCACGGAGCCCCCGGTCACAGACGGGTCCCCTCTGGAAACAGGCACTGGTAGCAAGCCCTGAATCAAATCCCAGTTCGCAGTTGTTCACGCCGATTAACTGCAGTTCGTTAGGGAGATTACAATCTCTTTCCTACTCACGCGGCTTTCAGCTTTTGCTCACGCAGCTCTTCACCCCACCCCCCAGTTTTTACAGTTTCTGTTTTCACAATTATGTTTCAGCGGGCGAGAGAGGCCGTTTCCGCGGGTGCTGGTGGAGCGGCACGGCTGCCCCGGGACAAAGCGGCTCTGTGCGCCCATCGGGGTGACTGGGTGGCCCCGTGCCCTGTCCCACGCAGCCTCGCCAACGTACAGGGAGGGCGCGGGTGGCTGCAGCCATCGCGGTGATGGCCCCGGAGGCCATGGAGGCTGCAGGTCAAATTTGTCACCTCTCTTCGTCCTTCCCGCTGCGCTGGGACACCGCAGGGTGGTCCTGAGGAGCAGCAGCGTGGCCCCTACGGCCCCGTGCAGATTTGGGGTCACTGCCTGGCCCTGTGCCGTCCTTGGACACGGGATCCCTCCACTCTGCACGGGTTTTTCCGGAGGAGTGAGACCTTCCCAACAAGCTGCGCTGGAGGCTGGGGCTCTGCCTTGCATCGAGGCGTGTGGGGGGCCGTGGTACGAACGGCTGCAGCCTCCCGGGGTGACTCTGCCAAAGCTGCTCGCTGCTCCGTGCAATCTGCAGGCAGAGCAAGAACAAGAGAGGGTGCCAAACACCAGTCTGTGCTGGGAAGGAAAGAGGCTGGGTGGAAATGCACTGACGGGAGATGGCATCCTCCCTTGTCAGCTTCATTAGCTCAATTTTGTACGTTAATTGCCGCAGGCAAGGACAGGCGTGGGGGGAACAGCCAGAACGAGTGTCAGCACCTGCCTTTGATCAGCCGCCAAGTCTGGATGTGCCCGGATCTGTTTCATCCTCCCGGAGCGGCTGACCGAGAGCTGGAGGTGGACTAAGTCAGCCCTGGATGTGCATGGTGTGCCCCAGTGCCTCTGACTAAGAAGAAACTCTGCAGCAGGATCACAAGGAGAGCGCACGGAGGCGCTGGGAAAACCCAGCTCTCTGCCGCTCCCACCATCCCACCCCTGCACCGGCGTGGGTGGGTGTGGGGTCTGCACGCCCGTGGGGGTCTCCTGTGGGAAACCTGGAGCTCTCTGTGGGGTAACATTGTGCGTGTGAGTGTTCGCAGAGTCAGACACAAACCTTGACGCTCTCTACGTGAATCTTTCGCAGCCCTAAAGCCACAGCTCTGCCCAAACTCCGCTGTCCTGGAGTTCCGTGTTTTTGGGAATGACAGGCCAAACCCTCACTGTGGCTATATCTGCATTAACTGGGGGCATCGTCTGAGCTCTGCGCCGCTCCTTGGGTAACGGCAGTGAGAACAGGACCTGTGCTTTTTAGCTGTAATGTCACTTAGCAGCTTAGCCACCGCTGTGGTTTACCGAGGGTGTGAAGTTTTAAAATTAGCTCCGTCCCAGACCTCAAGTAACAGCAGAAAGCTTCCAACGCCCTGATCCAGCCCTGTGGGGGTGGAAAGCAACCCGGGGCTCAGAGTGGGGAGGAGAGCCCCAGAGCTCCCACGGGCACCTCGAGCGGTGGGTCGTGATGGTCCCACAGCGTCCAGCGAAGCACCTGGCCTGGCAGAGCTGGAGTCAGCGGCTCTCTGGACCTCAGGTCGCAGCTTCATTGCCTGAGACAAATCCCTGTTCCAGCACAGCATGGGCTGGGCTGTGCTGGTTATTGCCGGGCCCCCTGCCCAGGGCTGCCGGGGGGCTGCCTGGCAGCATGTACCCAGCTCCATTTGTGGTCCTGCCGCAGCAGATGTCTCCGGATGAGCCACCACGGCCGTGACACGGAGCTCGGTGCCGCCTGCAGGACTTCCCTCTCCGAGACACGGCCCCAGTGACACCCACGAACCCGCCTGGCCCGGGAGGGTTTAGTGGGGGGGTCTCGGGGACGCCTGCCCTCATGTCTGCACGCAGGACAGATGTTTCCCCCTGCCCGTGCTGCACCGACACGGCTTCCCTCTCCCTCCACGCTGCTGGGGACCCACGGGGGAAGGCTTGGGCCCAGCGGCGGGTCCCTGCCAGCCATGGCGGGTCCCGCTCAGCCGCGGCGGGGCAGCCCGCAGGCTCAGGGACAGGGTGGCCGCACGCCGAGGTGGCAGCTGGGCCGCTCAGCCGTCCCTGTGCGCTGGTGCCCCAGCCCTGAGGGCGAAACCCCAGCACCTCCCCGCCCCCGCCGCCATTTTGTGCCTCCACCCCACGCTCCCTGCCCAGCACGCCCCGCCCGCAGCGCCTACATTTCCCATGAGCCCCCGCGCCCGCCCGGAGGTGGTGGGATGGGAGGGGAGGGAAGAGACGTGTGGTCCGCGCCCACCAGGGGGCGCCGCGGGGCGGGGCGGGGCGGGCTTGGGCCGTTGCCGTGGTGACGCGGTAACGACCTCCCGGCGGCGGCGATTGGCTGCGGGGCGTTGGGTGTGCGGTGGCGTCAGGGCGGGCGCGGTGACGTGCGGGGCACCGGCGGCCGGGGGGGAGCGGCGGAAGGGGAGCGGGGCCGCGGCGGGAGGTGAGCGGGGTGAGGCCTGGGGGGGGACGGGGGCGGGCAGGGGCACGGTGTGGGGTGGTCGGGGTGTGGGGGGGACAGGGGTTATGGGGCAGTGGGGACAGGGGTGTGGGGGGGACAGGGGTTATGGGGCAGTGGGGACAGGAATTTGGGGGGATAGGGGTTATGGGGCAGTGGGGACAGGGGTGTGGGGGGGACAGGGGTTATGGGGCAGTGGGGACAGGAATTTGGGGGGATAGGGGTTATGGGGCAGTGGGGACAGGAATTTGGGGGGATAGGGGTTATGGGGCAGTGGGGACAGGGGTGTGGGGGGGACAGGGGTTATGGGGCAGTGGGGACAGGAATTTGGGGGGATAGGGGTTATGGGGCAGTGGGGACAGGAATGTGAGGGGGACATGGGTTATGGGGCATTGGGGACAAGAATTTGGGGGACAGGGGTTATGGGGCAGTGGGGACAGAGGTATGTGGGGGACAGGGACGTGGGGCAGTGGGGATAGGGGTGTGTGGGGAACAGGGCCATGGGGTGTGGGGCAGCAAGGATGGGGTATGTGGGGGACCAGGGGGTGTGGGGCAGTGGGGACAGGGGTGTGTGAGGGACAGGGACAGGGGGTGTGGGACATTGCACGTCCAGAGGACGGAGGGTAGGCGGCAGGGTATGGGGCAGGCTGTGCTGTGGGGTGGGGGGATAGCGAGGAGCAGGGGAGCGGGGGATGAGGCTGGCGATGGGGGCTCTCTGTGGGTGTAGGTTGGAGGAGATGGGGGCGCACGGGGGCTTTCTGAGGGGGTGGGGTGGGACCAGGAGCTCCGGTGGCGTGGAGGCCTGCACACATGGGTCTGAGTGTCGAGGAGGCAGGGAGGGATTTCAGGGGGCAGAGATTTGGAGGGGGCCAGGAGGGCAGGGACACATTGGTGGCTTTAGGGTGGAGGCTCTTGATCCTGCTTGGGAAGATGGAGGATGGGACGTGGCCCAAATGGGGGAGGCCCTGGGGGAACGCTCTCCCTCTCTTCTCTCCCAGGAGTGGGGTGGCAGAGGGGGAGTTGGCCTGTGGTTTTTGGGTACCAGTGAGGGGCACTGCTGGGGGCTGGGGCTGGAAGGAGGAAAAGCAAGAGGGGCAGGATGGTCCATCAGCGGTGCATCGGGTGAGGGGCTCCTAGGGGAGAAAGGATCTGGAAGCCCTTTTCTTGTCCCTCATATCTCCACATTCTGCTCTCGATCACGCTCCTGCTTTCCCTGAGACCCCAGATAAAAGACCTTTACTTTTTGTGCCACGCTTTTCCCACCTACGAAGCCGGGGTACTGCCGCCTTTATTAAATTGTGGCCCTAAAGCACTTGGGAGCTCTGCACGAGGTCGCTTGTCCCGCGCTGCCAGCGCTCGTAGCTGAATGCGGGAAGGTGGTACCTGCGTGCTGGCTGGGCTGAGTGTAACTGCCTCATTAGCTTTAACAGCACTTTTAACAAATCCTAGGTGAAAGGTAAACGAGCATGCGGAAGGAGGTGGCAGGACCTTGAAGCAAGAGACCTAATTTTCTTTCACCTCCTGCTTCCCTCCTTTGTTTTGTCTTACCAACCTGTTGCCTTTTTTCCTTCCTCGCTGGCTGGCTCCAAGCTCTGTTATTACAACCAACAAGGATCCTGTTGTTACGTTGAACTCTTCCTCCCCAGATGAGTTTTGACCTCCCCTTTTTCGTGTGGTCAGAAGGCCTCCTGGCCTCGCTGTGCTTCCAGAAGTTTGTGTGCAGTGACTCCACCTCGAGTGATGTTTAACAGCCCGATTTCTTTATGATCAGAGAGCCTATTTACAGAAGCCAGTGAATTAAGGTTCAAAACCTCTTTATGAGGTAGGTGTGTTTTAGTGTCCCTGGGTGGAAAATCCAGGCACGGGGAGGAAAAGCGGCTGAAGATGCAGCTTGTCGGTGGAGCGGGAGAGAACACACGCCCTCTGTGACCATCCCGTCTATGCTTTTCCCAGAGCATCTGTCTGTCATCGACGGCATTGTGTCCGCGTGGCTTCAAACAGCGTCCTGGTGTAATTCAGCTTTGGCCTCCTTCCCCCTCGGCAGCTGCGCTGGGAGGCCTCTTGCCGGCGAGCGGCCGTCGTGCTTGCGGGAAGGAGTTGGTCTGTTGAGCCCCCACGTGTTGGGAAAGCCCCTGTGAAGGGGCCATGGGTGGCCAGAGGCAGGCGGGCTCTGGCTGCGCCGCAGGGGCTGGGTAATGCCCGTCGTGGCCGTGCAGAGGGATCTGAGCATGGAAAGAGGATGCGGCGTGGCCGCCCCACGAACTGGAGTCCCGAGGCTGGTAGCAACGTTGATCTCTTGAACTGGTGACCTGCTGGTTGATGCAGCCCGTGTCCCGTTTCTTGTTCCTCCTCCCGCCGTCTCTCTTTGTGCAAACTCCCATGCTGCCTTCAGCGGAGAATCCCTTTCCCCTCCTGCTGCAGGCGTGCTCCGGGCTGTGCTGACGCGGGAGGTTTCTCCGTGACTTGCCGTGCGTCAGGCAGGGACACAAGAGGAAGCTTTCAGGAGGGATGTGCTGGCAGGTTCCCTCCGTGCCCTGCCGAGCTGGTGCAAGCGTGGCCTTGTGCGTGATGGTGATGGGGCATGCCCTGGTGCTTAGCTGTGAGCAGGAGGAGGTGAGCTAGTAATTTAGTTTTAATTCTCATGTCTCGGGCAGCAGCAGCAGCAGCAAAGTGCTCTGACCTGCTCAGGGTGTGATTCATGCCCTCGTTGACAGTGTCAACGCTACGCTCTGTTACTGAATCAAGGATGGGATTTAGTGCTGGTGGAGATGGAGGAAGCTCGCTGCTGATGCGCCAGTGGGGTTGTGATGACTTTTCTTGTTGTTCCTCATCAGGAAGGTTAAAGGAAAAACTTTGTCTGGGGTGTTTTAGAAAAACTGCTTTCCGTTTTGGGAGGAGGGGGTGACAAACTTGCTGTAGCTATGATGTCCTGCTGTGAAAGTGAAGCTGCTGTGTGCGGTTTTGTGGCCCCCACGACAGCAGAGGGCTGGGCGCTGGATCTGCGCTCCTTCCTCGCCGGCTGACCTTTGGGCAGGGTGTCTCAGCTCGTCCCTCTGCCCTATAAACCAAGGGGGGCTGTGATTTTTTTTGTATGACTGACTTCAAGGAAGAGTGATCCTGATACGAATGATGCTCCAACACAAGGAACGGTGGTTATTTTTTTGGGTGTCACACCCTTGCCCTCCCTCCGGGCTGCTTGATGGCATAGGAAATGCCATCCACACTCGTGCTGGGAGCCTCTGGTTTTGGGACAGGGGATTTGCTTTCTTCTTTCATCCTCTTCTGAGCAGCTGCACCTCCCTGTGCCGTGTCAGAGCCGAGCCGTCCCGTGTTGGAGGCAGCAATAGGAACCGGGGCTTTTCCGTCGGGGCGGGAGGAGCAGCTAAGCCCGGGTAATGTCAGGGAGGGTACGTGGGTTCAAGTAGCATCATGTTCACAACATCTTTGTTTAATATGTTAGTCCAGTTAGTCTGCATAACTGCATCTAAAAATAGAACATATTTTCTCTACGTCCTCTAGTTCAAAGCCTCGTAAGCCATTTTTTTTTTCCAGCGTTGGTCTGTTACTGCACTCCTGAGCCTGCAATGAGTACGAGGCTGTTTGCAAAGTTATCAGGAAAACCAAGAAGAGGGAATGAACTCTGTCGAATCCTTAGGTTTCAAACACCCGAGAGGGAAATTCATTAAAGCTGCAGTAACTTTCTGGCGGCCTCTTAAAGGTGGATTAAGCAAGCTGAGTAAACAAACCACCCTATGGCCACCCTAGACCTTTTTCTAGCATCAACTTTGTGCGTTGTCATAAAAGCTCAGGGTCGCTGGCCTCTGGCTGAGGGTGACATAAGGCAAAGGTGACAGCCTGATGCTCCAAGCCTGGTGAGGGGTTGGGGCCAGCACACCTCTTAGGAGCACAAGAGGTCTTTTATACAAAATAATAGCAAGGAAGGGATCACAGTAAAAAAACTGATTGGTCACCCATACTTTTCCCACTGCCCATGATTACATGTAGTCGTGTTTTAAACATTTAGGGAGGTCCTCTTCATTAGCATACTCATTATCCATAGGGGAGCGTAGTTTTTAGCATTAAAATCATCCAAGGGGAGTTCAGGACACAGTTTTTGGTTAGGGGCCAGCGTGGGCTTAAATAACAAACCGTAAATCACCTCCACGCAATATTCACTCGACAAATCTGGGAATATCCTGCTGTCCGTGAGCAGGATGCAGGTCCTGGTTGGTAGGGGGAGTTTCCATCTCCAGGGATACCTGATCTTTGTAACCGTTATGTATTTCCTACCTACAAGAGTTTCAGCGTGCAGTAGAGGGAGTATGTGTTTACATTTCAGAGCTGTGGCTGGATCCAGCCCAGTTCTCCCAGCGGCATAAATATCTGGCCTTCAGCACAGCCGTGGAAATTCGCGTTGTGTTCTCTTGCAGATTGCTTCGGTTTTCAGCTCCGCGTGCGGACATGGTAACTGAACGGTGGCTTTCAGCGATGAGCAGATGGGGACAGCTGCTCCGGAGAGGTAAAACCCTTCCCTTTCACACGCGGGCGGTCTGCCACAGCGCTTATCCTACGTATGTTTTTAAAAACTTGGGAGAGGGAAGAGCCTAGGAAGTGCGGCTTGCTTTCAGAAAGTTTCACTTTAGTCCAATAGCTTAAACTTTCTTAAATTGCTTTTTAAATTTAAACTCTGTGCCTTATTTTTGTTCAGTTTCTGAATACGATCTTTACGGATTACACTGTGAGTATCATGATCTAATCCTGTTCTTCTAAGCCGACTGTTATTCTCAAAGTATAGTTATTTAATATTTGATTATTTCACTGGTTTTTATGACTAAAATTGACTTTTGTAGATTGAGGAGGGTTCTTGAGATAAGGGACCGTACTTGGGTAAGCAATCGCCTAACGATCCGGACACGCGCTCTGGCAGCAGTGCCAGTGCCGTCTGTCCCCTTACTCGGACAAAACCGAGCGGGTTACGGCCGAGCTGGGACAGGGGTTTTGAGGAGGTGGTCAACACCAGCTCGGGCAGACATTGTCCTGCCCGCAGACCTCTGAAGTGATGCCCAAAAGTCTTCACTGTGGTGGCCCAGATGCTGTGCACAGCTTCTAACCGTGCTGTGGCTGTTTGCGCGTAGGGCGTGGATTTATTTTTGCCGCAACGCACGTCTAAGGTGTTTAGCCGGACAGAGACGCGGTTTTCTGTGTCAAGTTTGTGCAACTGCCGTTCGAGACATGGACTTCCAAGGATTTCTGCAGCGTGTGGAGAGGGTTTTGTAACGAGCCACATGAGGCTTTGCTGATCAGAAGAGCATTGTTGTGCAGAATTGCTTGCTGATGTTCATGGTCTCCGTCTCTCTGGTGTGTTTCCTGTTGACAAATCTGTATTTTTGTACAGTAGTACAGCTTGTTGCCTTTCAGGGAATATTTCGTCTGTGGCTATTGAATTATGAACTGGAAATCTGCAAATGTTCTTGGAGAATGAGGAATTAGCACGACTCTCGGGCTCCTTCGTGTAGCGGGACCTGATGTGCAAATGATTTTTTAATTGAGTGAGATGGTGTTACAGTGCTTATGCCTGAGAGGTTATTTGCTGCCAGAACCCAGCCTGGCTTTGCCCTGACTATGAAATTCTAGAGATGTTTGTTTTTTTTGTGATTTCTATTGACTTCCTTGCTTTATAGTAGGGACAACTGCCCTCGCTGTTACCCGCAGATTGTCAGGCTGTGTAGCTGCTTCCTCGTCAGGCACTGCGGAGCAATCTCTGCTTTTCTAAAGTGTTGCTGTTCAGAGATACGCTGCTTATCGCTGCTGCAATAATTTTGGAGAGTCTGGGAAACTTTAGACAAGCAGAAGTGATTTCCATAGTGAGTACAAATAAGATTTTTCTGTAGAACTATTTTTTTTTCATTTTATTTTATACTCTGAAATGTGTTTGCGTTGGCAAAATGCCTCGGAAATGACTTTCCCAAAGCAGGGTTTAGAGTGGAACGATCAACGGCAATATGAAGCGTTTTTGTCAAGGAGATTGTGAAATGCATCTTCCCCAAAATAAATGTTTTGGGACGACGTTCACTGGAGGCTTGCTTGGTTGCGAGAAGGCTTCAGAGCAGAACTGACTCGAGTTGTGCCTCAGTTTCGGGATGACTTCTTGAAATGCTCTAATATTCACCGCTCTGGTCATAGCGTCTGGAAAATGTCTGTGTCCTCCAACACTTAGCCAAGAGCTTTGAACGTCTGAGGTCATTTGCGTCAGCTTTTTCAGACTGGCTTTGCGAAGGGCTCCGACGTACATATGTGTGTCAGGGTGCTTTCCTGGGGATCCCCGTGGACAGGTTCTCCTCGAAAGTGTGGGATTTGCGGAGGCTGTGGTTTGCAGGGGGATCCTGCCCGGGAAGGAGGTGGTGGGATGAAAGCACAAGCCAGAAACATGAGTGTTTCTCGTGGTGCTGAGTCAAGCCAGAGCACATCTCTGAGGCTTGTGGATAGCAACAGCCGTATAATGTCCATGCTAACCAGAATCGTTGGCCTCATCCTGCATTTTCTCGTTTGCCTTGGTTGAGGAACAGGAAAAAAACAGAACATGCATGTTCAACCCCGTAACAGAGATGTGGGATGGAGACAGGGAACAGCTCTGGTGGCTTAAAAGGGCAGAAGAGCTCTCCTACCTGAGCTGATAGGGAAGCGTTTCTGTGATGGTCTGTTAAGACAAACTTTACTATGAACCATACTGCTGCCTGAGCAACGTCTCCTTGGGAAAGGCTCTGTCAGGCCGAAGAGAGGAAGGGTGAGATGGCTTCAAAACAAGCAGTGTTTTGTGCCGTCACCTCGGTGGTGGGAACCTAAGCTTCAATCCCTATCCTGCCTGATTTTTTACAAACTTTTTTTTCATGTGACTCTTGATTTCAGTTTAATGTGAATCTGGAATATTTCTGAAAATGCCCAAATCTTCTTTTCACCTTCAAGTTGATTATATGGATCCTGCTGGAGCTGTTGGACCTTGAAAGCTGTTAACCCCACAAGGGCTGATGGTCAGAGACCCATGTCTCTGCAAAAAATCGGTGGTTTCTCGTGTCCGTGGGATAGGCATTACGTTGTGTGACTTAGGGACATGGGAATCTCTGGAAAAGCATTGTCGGTGAGCGTGAGTTTGGGGCTGGAGCCGGTGTAGCCCACTAAGCTCCCAGCAGCTGGCTGTGTTGGGAAGCAGTAGTCGTTGGCTCGCTGTGTACCTCTCTCTGTACCCCCAAGACGGTGCCAAAGATGCGAGGATGTTATGAAAGGTGCTAAGGCTTTGCTCGAGCGTTTTGTTTTCTAGGGGCTGAGGCGGAAATCCAAACGGTCGGAGCGTGCACTGAGATCCTCTAATTGGCAGAGGAGTCTTGGCAGGATCACGCTGACACGATCGCTGCTCGTATTGCTGCCGAAAACGCAGGGAAACCTCTGCTCCTCCAGTCGGCTCTTGCTGTGTGAATGTGGCCAAAAATAGTAAGGAAACATCGTTCCCCTCTCATTCCCTAGGAGGGTGTTGAACTATTTTGTGTAACAAAATTATTCTAATGCTCTCCGGAGTTTTCCGAATGGAGGCAGATGCAGTCAAGCGCAGACTCCCTCATTTTTCCTGCTCTGCGGTTGAAATGGAGAGGCAGTGAACATGGTGATTTGCTCGGTGCGTACGTTCCCAGGCCTTGCTGAATCATCTGAACTTGTGCCTGGGCATAATTGCTCACTGTCAGCTGCGTCCTGGGATCAGAGCAGCATGGCTGGTGCCCAGGATATTTTGCTAAGGTCTACAAAACCGGTAGCACTTTTCTTGGAGTCCAAGTGTAAGCGTAACAAAACACACAGGCTGGTGGATTTTATTTTTTTTTCCCCCGGTTAGCTCGTGGGATCTAAAATCTCAGTTGCTGCAAAGAGGTTTGCCACTATTTTTGTGGATGTTTTCCTGGATCTGGGAGAACTTAGTGACCTGCTGGGTGTTTGGCTGCAGGCGGCAGGCTGCACGCACGTGATCCAGAGCGACGCGTTGGCCTGCTGCTGCTTTTCTTCCCCTCATGGCTTTTCAGGGGAGCTGATTGCCCCATCCAAAACAGGGGTAACACTTGCTAGTGTCCCAGTGACATTGAGGCTTTGAGGAAAACTAAGATGTGTCCTGATGTGCACAGCACATGATGGCCTTACTCACTGCCACCGGTGCTCTCGTTTGCAATGACAACTTGTCCTACTTGATGCTTTCCTGGTTTTCTATTTAAATGCTGCTCTAAGGCTGTAACACCCTGTGCCCACCGTCTGCCTTTGGAAATGTTGTTGCTCTTCCCCCGAGCTCCTCCCTTGTCAGCCCTGTTCTATAATTACTGATGTTCCTGAAACTGGATCCTTCCACATGTCCTGCTCGGGTTCAGGAGGACGAGGGGTCTGTAAGCAAACCGAGCGCCCTGGAGTGAAGCGCGAGAGGACTTCAGGAGCTTTGGAAAGCATCAGCTTACAGTGGCTCAGCGGCTCTGAGCTGCCGACCTCCTCGCCTTCAGGATGGTAAAGGGAAGGGGAATATATCCCAGATGGCTTCTCTGGCACTTCCAGAGAAGTCGCAGGGATATGAAAGCTGGCACTTGTGGAGCAGAAGGCTGCTGGAGGAGCACAAATGGGAGATGCTGGGCTGGGCAGCGGGTCACCACAGCTCCACGGCCACCCCTGCTGTGCCCTGGGCTGCGGTGGAGATGGTCCTCTCTCCTAACCAGACTTAATGATCTTCTCAAATAGCAACACTTCTATGCGTTTTCCAGTTCTGAGAAACCCCAGTGGTGTCACCTTTCTCGTACCTGCTTGTTTCCTGGCTGTGGCCGTCCTTGCAGCAAGCCAGAGCCACGTGCCTCTCCTGCCCCGAGGTGCGCCGGGCTGTCCCGAGTTGACGCCAGACCACAAATATCGGTCAGCAACTGCCAAGAAGAGATGTACTAGTTTATTTCCTGAAAGTACTCTTGGAAACACTTCATATAGGAATGTACAACAGGAGGAGATGGTCACAAGCAGCGTGGTGTGCTGACCTGGGGCCGGGGAGGCCAGCCTTGCGAGCGTGACTGCAAACAGGTGTCAAAATCCGTAATACGGGAATAAACAATGACGCTTGGCACCGCTGTATTCCTCTGCGCCTCCAAAACATGCCATCTCTGTGAGCTAATGCAGCAAGGAAGGGATCAGGAAGGAAGCACTGTAAAGTCCTGGCTTTGGTTTTTGGGGGTTGTTGAGTTTGGTTTTTGTTTTTTTTCTGATGAAGGAAATGGAGGTGTGGGGGTTGACAGGATTTGCTGAAGGTCGTGAAACAGGACTTGAGATAAGAGCTAACTGCTCAGCGCTTCACTGCCTGCCCTGCTGTTACCCCTTCTGCAAAAGGCAGCTGGGAGCCCGGCAGAGGCTGAAGAGGGCAGGGAGTCCCTCCTGGAAAGGTGTGTAGGGATGATTGCTGTCGGGGCATGGACCCTCTCCCTGTATCTGCCGTCTCAAGATTTCCGAGAACATCTGATACATGCCTGGAGGCGCCGGAGCCAGGGACATCTGTAGCTCCTGGAGGATGAATTGAACGAGAAGAGCAGACTGGCAGACCCAGCTTTTGCACGTGGTTGTGAGTTCATTGCCCAAAGTCCAATTTGCTTCTATTTCTGCCATACCTCTCGCTCTCTGAAGAAACCCAGCACAGGCGAGAAAGCAGGAAGCAGATGTGTGATTCGTTTTGGCAAGCCTGGCAGCTCAAGGCAAGCGAGGGAATCTCCTGCCCCCTCTGTCACATGTTCCTGAGTAATTAACAGCAACGCGGTAATAGCAGCTCCGGCAGCACCGAGCTGGGCTCATACTGCGTAAAACGCAGACAGCCCGCACCGCAGCGTTGGAGAGATCACAAGACGGGGGCATGGTGCAATGTCTGAGCAGATGCTTCAAGGGGAAAATCTGGCTCTGGGTGTCGGCGTTGGCCAGGGCTGCATGGAAGGGCTCGCTCTTGCTAGCTCTAGTAGTTTATGTCTGCATGTAGCCTGCCTTTGAGTAAAGGAGGAAGCGCTTGGGTAGTAAGCGAGCTGAGATCTCATTAGCTAATGAGGGGGTGTGTTGATCTTTCAGGAACAAAAACAAACATGTTTGCAATGTTTGTCTCTCCTGTTTTGTGCACTTGGTTACCTTTCCTGTATTGCAGCATCTGCGTAGCTCTTACTTGGCTTTTATTAGCAGTAGCTGACGTGTCGGAGGAGGAACAGAAACTGGTGCTTGATCAGCAAACGTCGGAAGCAGTGACACAACCCAAGGGACCTTCTGCAAAAGATGGCCAACAAGCGGCAATCACATTTTTCTGTGGATTCAGTTCCAGTTTTGTTTGTAGATTCACAGCGCGCTGCTGTACAGAGGGCTGAGTTCTCATCTCACCTCTTCCAAAAGGATTCACTTCTGTTGACTGTGACTTTGGCTAACACTTTCATCCAGAGGAATAAAAACACAAGCCAAGAGAGCTTCCTCTTTCCTTTCACAATTCCTGGTGACCTCTTTTACAGTAACAAGGAACAACTGCTTTGAGTGGATCAACTCTGTGATCTTGGGAGGTCTGGACTTTTTTTTTTGGCACTTTGATTTGCCTGGAAACTCCCGTCTTCCAGGGAGGGATCTCATGTGGTGGCACTCCAAACAGCAATGGCGACTTTGTCAATCCCACCTGTATAAATGTATATTCTCCTGGAGGGAAATGGGGATGGGTGTCCTCTCTCCACCCTCGTGAGCTTGCCGAAATTACCTCCTGTTTGAGCTCACCACCAGTGAAACTACACCTGGTTTAAAGACGAGGTCCTTCTAATTATAAGCACTTCCTTGCTCTTATTTTGTGGCTGGCTGGCTGCCAGCGCCAGGATGTCTGTGTTGAAAGGCACATCCCCTTTTTGCGACGCTTCGCTCTGTGTGCGGGACTCGAATACTGGTGAGAAACTGGGATTATCTGTTGTATCGTCCCACCACCCCTCCTGTGCATGGACCATGGGAAACAGGCACTTCCTCGCCAGTTTGTCAGCTTCTGCTTCCCTGAATGTGGCTCCAAGGTTTACATGCTAATCGGCGGTGAGGAGCTGTTGGGACAAAAGGGCACAAGCTGCAGGTTGAGGAACTGGAGGCTTGGATCTTGGTTGGCTCTGGAGAAGTACTGCCTTCATGCAAGGGGTCCATGCTGAAGGTTTTTCTCCTTTTAACTTTTATTCCTGGTTTGTTTGTTTTTTTTTTCCCTCGTCTCGTTGTGCCCTGTCTCTCCCCTCATTCCCGCCATATGGTTTAGCTTGGCGTAGACGCCAGCCCTTGCTTCTAGGAAAGAGAAACCTGTTGCTCATGCTCTTCGCAGCGTGGGAGCGGGGCAGCCAGCAGGCATCTGCCCAAGCCCGGAGCCAGCAAACAAACCCACCCTCCGCCGGCTGCAGGCTCGCGGGAGGGCGGCTGCTGTCTCAGCCAGGGTTACAGAAGCTCCTTGGAACGGTGACTGAGGCAAGGGCAGAGCAAGTCACGAGATGCTTGGCTTGCCCTCTTGCTCCTTCCCATCCTCTGGGAAGAGGAAGGGAAACAGCTTTGCCGGATTCTCTGGAGAAGCTTAAGAAGGAATTCACGGTCCCTGTCCTTGTTTCTGTTCTCTCTTTCCATCGCTGCCCTGTGACAGCTGCTGAATGGAAAATGGGGGTGGCTACGCTGGGCAGGAATCTCTGCCCCTGTCCCTGCAGCTTGAAGCTTGTGTGCTGTGCTCCGGCGCGTGGCTTTTTAGCCAAGGCGAGGAGATCGAGTCATCCCTCCTCTAGCTCTGCCCACTCTGCTGGGTGTGGATGTAGAGGCACCGCAAGGTCCTGAGGTTGAGCTGAGCCCTTTGGCCATCCTCTGCCATCCACGCAGCTGTCCCCAGGGCCGTGCCACGAAGGTGCAGGGCTGTGACAACCCTGCCCGTGGCCGTGCTGGCAGGGCAGGTCCCTCCTCGCGCTCAGAGGGACAGAGATCGGACAAAGCTCCGGGCAGCTCCAGCTTCCCAGGATACCCCCCTCTGAACCGCGGGGCTCGCGGGGGAACGCAGGAGCGTGTGCAACCTCAGCAAATCTCCACAGTCTCTGCATGGGATCAGGTTTGGCTGCTGTGCAGCTGCCCCGGGCCAAGCCAGCTCGCTCCACGCCGGGGTACGCAGGCATGGCCGTGCCCTGCCTTTCACCCGGGTGGAAGCTGCCTTGGCCTTTCATCTGCCGAAGGCAGGGGGTGCAGCCTCCCGTGTGAAATCAATCCCTTTTCCCCGCTCCTCTTCCTCTCTCTCTGTTGTTTAGAAAACAGGGGAATGGCGAAGGGAAAGGCAGGTGTGCAAACAGCTCTTGCAGCTTCCCTCTGCCCAGGCCCCTCTACTCTTGGCCTGCAAGGAGATAGGAAAACAACACATTCCCAGCTTTCTGGTAAAAGCTTTTCTTTCTCTGGCTCTGCAACCACTCCTGAAGGGCGGGATCCGAATCCGTATCCTTCCCCTGATGCCTGCATGCACGTGGGGAGCCTTAGCTGGAGCATTGCTGTGCTGTTTGTGCGCGAGGGGAAAACCTCCTCAGGGCTGCAGACCCATCTGTAGCCAGACTGACTCTGAGCATGGTTTTGGGGTTGCTTTGGTGGGTTTGGGGGAGCAAGCTGCATGTCACAATGTCATCGCCACCCCAGGAGCACGCAGCCCTGAGTAGACCTGGCAGATGGCGGGATGCAGCTGGAGGAATGTGCCCACGTTATTCCGACAGCAACGTGCTGTGAGGCGTCTGGGGTGAAGCAGAGGGCTACATCTGCGCTGGGTTGAAAGCAAGTGGCCTCCGCTGGGTCCCAGAGACAAAGGAGAGCTAATAAGCAGCTCATTAAGCTGCTGTTGGATGTATTTTCCACTGTAGACTGGTTTCTCCTTCCACAAGCTTCCTCCACTAACTGCTGTTCCAGGCAAAAGCGTTTCCCTGATGTTTGTACATTCATTTATATATAGCCTTCAAAACGATCGGGCTCGTTACCCTCCGTCTCCGATGAATAGGTTTTCCTGCCTGTGCGCCGTGTCCCACCGCGCGGGATGTGTGAGAGGAGGCCAAGGATAACACAGCCCTTCAATGGTCCCTTAGTGCTCGCGCGGAGGCACGGGGAGGGAGCGCTCTGCCCGTGTCTGAGCACCCCGGAGCCCTGAAGGAGAGCAGGGCAGCCGCGCTCGCTGGTTGCCTCTACCATACCTCTCCGTGAAACAAAGCCATCTGTCCTGCCGGCTGAATTCCCGGCACGGAGGGGAAGAGCAAAGCCCCTCGCCCGCGGGAGACCCGGACTCTGGTGCAGCGGCGGCTCTGGGAGCTGACGTGGGTCCTGGCTTTGCGATGTGTTTCTGCGTTCAACCTCCTCCTTGCAGGTTTTGTCCTCTCCCTCGGCTGCTTGCTTCGTCTCGCAGGGAGCTCTGACCTTGCTGGGTGCTGATGGCTTTCCAGCGAATCCAAGGAGCTGAGCGCAGTTCAAGTCAAGCCCTGTGCTGTGGCGCGGGCTCGGGCACGGGTCGCAGACCGTCCTGGTGCTGGGGGTTGTCCTTGCACGAGTCCCCTGCGAGCAGCTTGCTCGCTTCACTCTACTGTGGGCTTGAAGATGCTGCATCAGTTTAATTTGTGCCTGCAAATTGAGCCTTTCCTGGTGGAACCTGGATTTCAGTGGCTTTTCTGATGGATCTCCACTTAAAAATAACTCCTTTAAGGAAGTGGATGCAACTCTACATCGACTGCGCTTGAGATATTAATTACTCAAGCAAGAGCCAGTTTAGGGACGAAGATTTGGAGGTAAACGAGCGCTGGGATGTTGCAGCGTGAGCCGGATGCTCGGCTGAGATCCGGCGTGGTTGGGAGGGAGGAGGGAATGGCTCTGCGATGGTCGCAGTACCGATGGTGCATTGCTTGCATGGCTTGAGTTTTTTGTGAGCTGTTTGGGCTGGACCAAGGCAAACAAGGAGCGGAAGCACGCAGGGAGGATGAGGCCATTCCTCCCACAGGAAACGCAGGATTAAGACACTGGCTGGATTGTGCAGCCGTCGCGATCACGCCGCCGGACCCCGTGGCTGAGCACAGCCCGGGAGCTGCGCAGAGCAACAGCAACACGTTCAACCCGGCGGCTCTTGGCAGAGGAGCCGGGGCCAGTCCCAAACGATGAGTGAAAATAAACACCAGCGCTGTAACGGGAAGGAGCGTGAGTGCGGGGGCTGACAGGAAGCCATCAGTCTTGCAAATGGCTCGCACGGGCCGGGGGCTTTTGGCCAGTGTCTGGTGCCGCGCTGAGCCCTGCTCCCCAGCGTCTCCCACCCGTGGGCACGGAGCCACTGTGCCCTGATCGGCCGCTGCCCTCGCCCCGAGCTCTGCCTTGGCTGGGCGGGGATGGAGGATGAAGCTGGCGCTACCTTAATCTTTCCAGTGGGCTTGGCTCGGCCAAACCCTGGCCTTGGCTACCACTGTGACGTCCCAGGGCAGTAGTTGTGTTGGGGGGGGGACGTTTCTGGGGCAGTGTTTCTGCTGCGGTGGTTACACACCGCGCTGCTGCTGAGATGCTCTGCGTGGGCGTTCCGAGCAGCCACGGCGCGTTTCTCCCTCTGTCCCGCAGGCTAGCAGGAACAGCCTGGTAGGGTCCATCTCGGCTAGACGCGGATGATGCCAGAGCTATGCCAGGGATTGCAGTCTTGGCACTGAGGGGTGATCAATTATGGAACAACTACAGGAGAAAGTACCTGAGGTCAAGGAAGAGGAGGAGGAAGAGGAAGAGGCAGTGACGGTGGCAAGTGGAACCTCGGACCCAAGTGGAGAAGCGGACAGCTCGCTGCCTTCGAGCAGCTGCACAGGTGAGCGGAGCTGCGGGAACTCTTGTGTCCCTGGAGCATCCAGGCACCCACGTCCTCCGGGCAGCGTGCTGGGCTGCAAAGGGCAGAGGACCTGCCTGTGAATGGAATTTGGCTTGTTTTAATCTCTTCTCTTTGTGAAATAATGCATCAAGAGCCAAGTTATGGAGAGGCTTATTTCTTCCTCTGTGCGGTCACTGTGCAGCCGTTGGCAGCGGGTTGGGAAACGGAAATTAAAAGGACAGACAGGTGATGTTGTGCCCCAGATGGGGAGGACTCCCAGGGTGCCTGAGAACGCTTCCCTGGCCACTTGGTGAAGTCCTCAGTGCAGACTGGCTGTAGGAGCTGGGGAGAAGGTTTGTTGCTGCTGGATGTTCCAGCCGGGCAGCCCTGTGCCAGCTGCCTGCCAACTGGGGATTATAAAATTTGCCACTTGGGTTTCATTGCCCAGATGTGAATGCCAGAGGAAAGAAATCAGCGTTGATGTGGAGTCTCTCAGCTGCTGGGCGCGCTGGGGGCTCTGTGCGTGGCATCTGCCTGCAGCCAGGGCCTGATCTCAGAGGCTGACTGCCCAGACGTGATGCCAGTGGCGGGCTGGGACGCTGCTGGAAATCCCTCGTCAGCCCCGTGGCTGGAGGAGTTAGGCGCGACACCGGGCTTGCGGCTGCGATGCGAAAGCTCGTACCCCTTGATGTGTTTGCAGACGTTTTGCAGAGCTCCTCTCCTTCCCTGTCAGACCAACTGCAGATGGGCTGCGAGGAGGCGGCCTTGGGAGCGCTGAACGTGGAGTGCAGGGTCTGCGGAGACAAAGCCTCGGGGTTTCACTACGGCGTGCACGCCTGCGAGGGCTGCAAGGTACGTACGCCCTGGGGAGGGCTGGGTCCAGAGATCAGACCCCCAGGAGCACGCCATCTCTTCAGACAAGCAGGTTTGCAGCAAAGCAGGGATGCAGGATTGAGTTGCAGCCTGTCCAGAGAGTGGAGAGTAGAGGCAGGCACACAAATGCTGTCCTGGGGGAGGCAGCTGAGATGCGTATGGCCCAAATCTTGCCCCGTCATGCTTTACTTTGTAAGGCAAATCCATCTATCCCCGCAAGGACGCTGGCTTTGCTTTTAAAGATGCTTTCTGTGCTGCAGATCAGCAGCGAGCTATGTGTTTATCCCCCTGGGATCGCTTAGATGTGCCTCTGAAATTCTTTCCCCCGCAGCGGATGCCAGCGGGGCTGCGTTAACGGCCTAGGTCCTGCCAGACATTCCCGCAGGCTGGGGCCGGCCCGCAGCTCGTTCCTCCATCCCTCTCTGCTGGCTGCCTGCAGTATCACACGCGCGGTGTCCGGCACTGGGCTGCGCTCCACGGTTCCTCCTCTGCGTCCCTCTTCTCCCCCTGCTCGACCTCTCCTTGAGACAGAGCCTCTGGAGACCCAGGGCTCCTCCTCCCCACCCAGCTGAACCTCCATGAGGCTCCTGGGGATAATAAACCAGCCTGGTCCCAAACCACAGGGGCTAACAGTGCTGTTCCCTTGTCCCCCTGCTCCCCATCCCGCTCTATGCCGCCTGCCTGCAGGGTTTCTTCCGCCGGACGATCCGCATGAAGCTGGAGTACGAGAAGTGCGAGCGGAGCTGCAAGATTCAGAAGAAGAACCGGAACAAGTGCCAGTACTGCCGCTTCCAGAAATGCCTCTCGCTGGGCATGTCGCATAACGGTGAGTGTCGCCGCTGTCCGCAGGGCTGGCCAGCTGGGTGCCACGGGGCCATCTGCCCCTCCGTGACGCGTTTGCACAGGGAGGCTGTATGTCGCGTGCTTTGTCCCATGGCTCTCTTCTTGCTAGGAGATCATCTTTCAAACGCAATGCTTTGGGCCTTTGGCTCTTCATCTCCTCCTTCCATACGAGAAGGAGCCGTTCGTTCCCACCGTGCAGGCAGGCTTTTGGCACGTGGCTCTCCCTTACGGGCAGACCCAGCATGAGCTGGACACGCAGGTTGCTCTTCTGCGCTGGGATTTTTAATCTTCAGGTGTAACCATCTTGTTTCTGGCCAAACCAGGGTGTTTCTATGGGAAGGAGGATTTGTGGGAGAGCCCAGCGGAGCGGGGATGGGAGCTTAGTGTGAGGTTGTGTTGGCAAGGGTGGCAGTGGTGGCTGGTTCATTAAGGTGTCGGTGCTGGAGGAGCTGAAGCCCTGGAGAAGTATCATGCTGTGGAGCTCAGGTGTTCACCCGCAGACCTCTGTACGCGGTGGCAGAGCAGCCCGCTGCCTCCCTGGGCTCATCCCCGGTGTCCTGACCCGCCGGTTTTGCGTCCCCACAGCAATCCGCTTCGGCCGCATGCCGGAGGCAGAGAAGAGGAAGCTGGTGGCGGGGCTGACGGCGAGCGAGATCAGCTGCCAGAACCCGCAGGTGGCCGACCTGAAAGCTTTCTCCAAGCACATCTACAACGCCTACCTGAAAAACTTCAACATGACCAAAAAGAAGGCGAGAGGTATCTTGACCGGGAAGGCCAGCAGCACCCCAGTAAGTTCCCTCCCCGGGGCAGGCGGGGTTGGCCATGAAACAACACAGGAGGCTGTTCTCTGGGAGACGCTCCACGTGTCCCTCCTGCTGTGGCTGTTCCACATGCAGCCGGTCCCAGCTGCAGCCAGGTGGGCTCCAGACGTCCTGCCCCTCGCTGAGAAAATTCCCGTTGCTCTGCAGACCTGTGCTGTTGTGGGTGGAGGCAGGTTCCCCAGGCACTGACAGGCAGACAAACGCCAGCGTCCTCGGCAGAGCTGGTATCTCGAGTCCCCGCGGCAGGTTCCTAACTCCTCGCTTCTTTTTCAAGCAGCCTTTTGTGATCCACGACATGGACACCTTGTGGCAGGCAGAAAAGGGGCTGGTCTGGAAACAGCTGGTGAACGGCATTCCCCCCTACAAGGAGATCGGGGTGCACGTCTTCTACCGCTGCCAGTGCACCACGGTGGAGACCGTGCGGGAGCTCACGGAGTTCGCCAAGAGCATCCCCAGCTTCTTAGGCCTCTACTTGAACGACCAAGTGACTCTGCTGAAGTACGGGGTGCACGAGGCCATCTTCGCCATGCTGGCCTCTATCATGAACAAGGATGGGCTGTTGGTGGCCAACGGGAACGGCTTCGTGACCCGCGAGTTCCTCCGTAGCCTGCGCAAGCCCTTCAACGAGATCATGGAGCCCAAATTTGAGTTTGCTGTGAAGTTCAATGCGCTGGAGCTGGATGACAGTGACCTGTCTCTGTTTGTGGCTGCCATTATCCTGTGCGGAGGTGAGCGGGCGCTCTTGGCCGCGTGAGTGTCGGGAAGAGTCCTCCTGTACTTAGAGGTGGTTTGGGGTGGGCTGGCGGGGCTGAGCTGCAGCTGGCCATGAGATCAGCCAGAGGTGTCTTAGGGGGGCGAGAGAAGTGAAACCAAAGCTTCTGCATGGTGGTGACACCTAGCAAGCTTGGACCAAGAACAAGGAGCGTAGAAGTGGCATCTCCTTCTCATATGCTGCTGTGGGATTTGTTGTCCAAGGGCACACTTCTCCCCTTGTTACCAAAATCCGGAATAAAACTCCTTAACAGCAATGTGAAGTTCAGAAGCAGGCGCTTTTTTATTGCAGTGCTGGGCACACGGGGGATCGCTCCACCCAGCGTGCGCACCTGCGCAGTTAAATACACATCCGATGTACATCTTCACTAGATTTACGAGAAATATCATGCATAAACATCAACTTTCCGAGAAATCATTATAATAAGTCTCTTCCCATTCGCACATGCTCAGTCATTTGAGTCGAGGGTCTTCTGGTGGTCTTGGGGGTTGTCAGGATGCCCCCTCCTCAAATTCGTTGGTCAAACCCCTCCTTGAATTCTCCATATATGGTCCTGAGAACAAGGTCATCTTGCCCTTGAATCTTTTGGCTTGAAAGTGATGGCTCAGAGCCCAAACTGCATAGCTGGTGCCTCGCTCTACCACTCCCCAAACTACCCCAGACATGTTAGGCTAATTTCTAAGATAAGGATATTTCATATTTCTAAGATAAGGATGTTATATATTTCTAAGGTAAGGATATTTCATATGAATTGTAACCCTGTAGTTCTATGGTTAACAAGAATCACCCTATATTTATATTCTGGAATCGTACTGATTAAGTATTTTCCTATTATCAATCATTGGTATTATCATTGATTATAATTTTACTGATTAAAGTCCTCGATACCCAGATCGAGATGGAAAGGGTAGGGGGTTTCCTAGCAGCGAGCTGGTATCCATAACAAATTTGCAACACCCTTGTCTAGTTGACGAGGTTGGAGTCACGGTGGGTGGGTTACAGTCCCCGTCTCCCTTTTCCCAGGAGAATGTGCTTTGGAGGGCTACACCGTAACACTCCCGCTACCGTCCTTCCTCTCCACAGACCGTCCTGGCCTGATGAACGTGAAGCAGGTGGAGGAGATCCAAGACAACATCCTGCGAGCGCTGGAGTTTCACCTGCAGTCCAACCACCCGGATGCCCAGTACCTCTTCCCCAAGCTGCTGCAGAAGATGGCCGACCTGCGGCAGCTGGTGACGGAGCACGCCCAGCTGGTGCAGAAGATCAAGAAGACGGAGACGGAGACATCTCTGCACCCGCTTCTGCAGGAGATCTACAAGGACATGTACTAAGGACCTGTTATTTATGAGAATGAAGCCATGGATTCCCATCAAGACTCTTTGTACAGGAACGAAGAAAACCTTTCCCCATGTCTTCCATTTCTTCTACTGGGAACTCTTTTCTACGTGACCCTGACATACGGTACATAGGGCAAGATGCTGTAGGATTTTGCAGCCACCACCTGCTAGGCCAGGGCTTCCGTTAACACACACTAACGAATTTACAGAGGCAAATCGTAAGCTACTGTTTCCGTTACTGCGGCCCAGCTCTTCAGCTGCTCCCTCGGGCCTCTGGAGCGGCCGGGTGGTTTACACGGCCTGGACGGTGGGGTTCCTGTGGCAGCTTGGGGACAGTGGGGGATGCTCTGGTCATGGGGAGACCCGAGTGCGGCATGGGTATCAGTCGGGGCCAGCGACAGCACTTACAGCATGTCTTTATTTTCTTTTTTATATTGCACTCCGAGGATGTAGTCCTGAGCCGTGAAGTCTAGGACCTGAGGAATGAAAGGAATTTTCTCTCTTTCCCAAAGAAAAGCCGGACTATTTGAAGATGGGTAGGGCTGTCCTAGCAGAGACCCTCAGCTGCAGCCCCCCTCGCTCTGCGGCGTATTCCCGTCTCCCGGAGGGATCGTGTGATCTCTGCCTTCCCTGAGTGCTGTGTGGTGCCCCCGTTTCGGAGGGAGCCTGCCCCTCGGCACCTCAGTATGAGAGAGGGAGGGATGGGGAAGTGGGAGGGAAAGGGTTTGACTCATAAAAATTCACCTTCAGAGCAGAATCTGTGTGCTTCCCCAGGCTTTTCTGTGCAGATAGGAGTTACCAAAACGGTCTGTGAGGGGCCGGGGGCTCGTCCTGCAGCTCCCTTCCCAAGCCCCGGGGTTGCTGGGGGCTTTGCAGGACAGCGCGTGCAGCAGAGCTCTTGTGAGCACCGCAGCGAGCAAAGCCTTCAGCAGCACCAGCAAGGGGAAAGCAAAGCCACGGCCAGCCCACGGCGCTCACCGTGCTGACCTGGCTGTTAGCCTCCCTGCCTCAGTTTCCCCTCTGTGAAAGAGAGCTGGATTGTCACCTGCTCTCTGCTCAGAGAGGGTTAATCAGTGCATTGGTTGCAAAGAGCTTCGCAGCTGTAAAACACAGTATAAAAGCCAAGTATTTATAAAAAGACAGGGAGAGGGTGGGATGCTCGCAATGAGCAGGAGCTTCCCGGTGATTCCTTGTCCTCTGCCACCATCCGGAGCGCGGGGACAGCTCCAGGCTTCAGGGTCTGCCTGAACCCAGAGCCATTCTGGGACTTCACCTCGCAACCTCTCCCAGCTGTAGTGAAACGCCGCGGTGCTGCCCGTGCCTGGGACGGGACCCCTGCGCAGGGCTCTGTGTCTCCCCGCTCGGGATGACGGTGCCTGACCTAAGGAGCAGCACTTACCCGCCTGCAGCTCGTGGTCCCGTGTGTCCCGAGCAGCCTTATTGAAATACGGATCTTCCCAAGGAGGGGGTGTGGGAGCAAATTATTACTCGGTTTTATTTTCCTCCTCTTCAGGGCAGCAGATTTCCCCGGTGCAATAATTCCTTTAAAACCCGGAGGGGAAGAGCGCTGGCCTTCCCCTCTGCGTCACAGGGCTGGCCGGTCCCAAACCTGCCCCTGCTGCCGCCCTCTGGCTCCTTGCCGTGCCTCAGTTTCCCTGCCCTCCGCCCGCCCGGCCCCTTTCCCTCCCTACCTCGCAGGGGTGTTACGATTTACCATTTCTAAAGCACTTTGAAGCCCTCTCGGGGAAGCCACCGGAGACGTGGGTGCGCTGGCCAGAGCCCGGGGGGTTTGTCCTTCCCGAAGACCCCGGTGGCATCCCCCGGCACGCGGGACTCGCGTGCTCATCGCCTGGGGAACTTTTTGCTCTTCCTTCCTCGACAGTGTAACAACCCTCAAACTGAAATGTATATTTTTGCTAGAAGTACAAACCTCCAAGTGTTTTTAATAATATAAATAGTGTCCACAAACTGACTTGACTTTAAATAAATCTGAACTACGTATTTAAGAACCTTTTAGCGTCCAGCCTTTCTTTGGGGGGGTTTCTCTGGGCTCCTGGGGGTCTGCCCTTGGGAGGGTTTCCAGCAGAGGCGATGGGATTTGCTGGGATTCCCAGGGATTTGCTGTGATTTCCAGGGATTTGCCATGATTCCCGGCTCTTGTAGGTGCTGTGGTTTTCCTGCCTGCGTTTCCCATCAAACCTAAAAGCGGTGAGCGGGGGTCCCAGGCTCAGAGCCGACCCCTCCCAGCCCCGAATCTTTCCCGTGGCCCTTGCTGCGGGGTTGAAGCTGGGCTATGAGCTGAGCCTGGCTGTGGCCACCCCAAAATGGGCTCAGGGCCAGCCCGACCACGTGCTGGCACCGGGGTCTGCTCTTGGCCGGCTCTGAGCACCGCAGGGTTTGCGGGGAGCAGCTGCAGACCCCCCCCCCAGGTTTCCCTCTCCCCCCTCCAGTGCCCCCAGGGGAAGCCGTGCCACTGCCCCCAGCCTTTCCCATGCAGCTGGGGGGCACAGAGACCCCTAAGAATCGGGGCTGGGGGGAGCGGCAGGGCGAGGGTTAAGCCGCTCTGCCCGCCGGGCAGGTGACGGTTACCTGGGTGGGGTCCGGTTGCGCCCACCGGCCCATCCAAGGCCATAAATAGCCCTGGGAGGGGGCCCAGCCCTCTCGGCTGCCGAGGAGGAGATGGAGCCGGGCTCGCTGGCGGCGTCTGGGGCGTTAAGGGCGCGGGGGGGCTGTCGGAAACCCCTGTGCAGGTAGGGCTTGGGGGGGCGGCTGGGAGCAGTTTTTGGGGGAGATGGGCTGGAGATGGGGCCGCCAGCCCCTCGCTGTGGGGCAGAGGGTGGTTTGTGATATCCCAGCCCCCCCCCCCCCCCCCCCCTTTTCCCCTGGAGGGTGAGGGGCTGGAGGGGACAGAGCCTGTCCGTCCGGCTGCCCCCAGAGCAGGGGCTGTCCAGCCCGGCACTCCCTCCCTGCCAACCCCAAACTGAGCACTCCTGCCCCTTTCCGTGCCCCCACGGGGAGCCGGGACCCCCGGCTTGTCCCCATGCTTCCCCCAGCCCCGGGGGGAGCCCCCAGCCTTGCGCGGCGGCTTCGTTTGCTCTGCGGTCAGCGGAGGCTGGAGGGGGCCGGGGGAGCCTGGGCGCTCGGAAAGCAGGGGCCCGCCCAGGCAAAGCTGGCACCCAGGGGGGGATTTTGGGGGCGGGGGGAGCGGGGCTGGAGGGGAGGGCTGACTCCGGCCATGCGGTTTCTCCGCCTGGCAGGAATTTTGCCCGCGGATCCTGTCGATGGGGCCAGAGCTGCCGCTTCTCGCACGACACAAAGCCAACGCAGACCTGCAGGTACTTCCAGAGCGGGTTTTGCAGCTACGGAGAGCGGTGCAGGTAAGGGGCAGCGAGGAGGGGGCCTGATGCCACGGGGATGGGCTGGGAGCCAGGAGGTGCCATGCTGGGCTGACGGGACCCTCTGTCTCTCTGTCCCTGGCTTCCTCCAGCTACCAGCACACCCGAGAGGAGCCGGTGCCAGTGGGGACCCGTTACGGCCCCTTGGCCCCTGGCCGCTGGGGCTCGGAGCCCGGCGGTGCGCCCACGGCAGTGGCCCGGCGCAGCTCGGCCCGTCCTGCCCCCAACGTGACACAAACGGCCTTCAAGTTCCCAAGCGTGGAGGTTGAGGAGGAAGAGAAAGACAAGGAGAACATTCCAGCACCTGGTAACATCCCCCGTGATGCCGTCGGTGCAGAACTTGTCCCTGCACAAGCTCGGGGTGCCTCAGGTAGGTGCTGGGGTGCCTGGGGACCAGCAGGGCTGAAGATACTGGGGTGGTCCCTGTGGAGCTTCCTGTGCATGTGTCTGCCCTTGACCCAAATCCTCCTCCCTCCATCTCTGGGCAGGGCCCAGCTGGGGCTGTGGAAACCTCTCGTAGCAGCTTTTTTAGGGTGGGGGCCTTAACTGATGATGGGGCAGGATGTGCGTTTCCCCCTCTAAGAGCTCTCCCGCCTGCAGGCTCCCAGCCGCGAGGACTGGGACTGGATCGAAATTCCACTGACTCCAGAGAGGCGGTGGTAGAGACGGCGACGTGGACGGACCCTGCAGAGGTGGGCTTGGGGGTCTCCTGTGGCCGGGCAGTCCCCGTCACCCCACATGGGTCCCTGAGGCCGGGGCAGTGATGGAGCCAGGGGATTGCAGTGCCATGGTGCTCCGTTTGCAGGTCCCCATGGAGCCGGACACTGCAGCAGCTCTGGTCCCCACCGCGGTGCTGAGAGCTCGGAGCGAGGCCATGGTGTGCGGCATCTGCATGGACCGGGTGTACGAGAAAGCACTGCCAGAGGAGCGGCTCTTTGGGATCCTCCCAAACTGCAGCCACGCGTACTGTGTGGGCTGCATCCGCAAGTGGCGTCGCAGCCGGGACTTCCAGAGCGTGGTCATCAAGTGAGTGGGGATGGGGACATGGCAGGGTGGTCACCGTCACCCCTTCTGCACCCTGAAATCTTTCCTCGGGTCCGGTGATGTGGTTTTGGGAGCCACTTTCCTTTGGGAACAGGTGCTTGGGAGTTGTGATGGGGACAGGGATGCTGGACGAGGCTGTGGTGGTGGGATCACCCAGCATGGGTGCTGAGCCTGTGCTCCCTGCTCCCATTCTGGGAGACCGACTTGCACCCATTGCCTTCACCCAGGGCCTGCCCAGAGTGCCGGGTCACCTCCAGTTACTACATCCCCCACAAATATTGGGTCTCGGACGTGGGTGAGAAGGAGAAGCTCATTGAAACCTTCAAGGCGCGGACGGGGTGAGTGCGTGGCGCCGTGAGGCTGCGGGCTCCGCGCTGCGCTGGGACCTGCGCTCACAACTGCGCTTTGAATCCCACAGGAAAATCAGGTGCAAGTTCTTTGTCCGAAACCGCGGCCGCTGCCCGTTCAAGTCAGACTGCATCTACCTGCACGAGCTGCCCGCCGGCCGGCTGCCGCAGCGTAGACGGCAGCGGCCGAGGATGCCGGTGGTAAGTGGGCTGACCGCGTCCCGGGGGCTGGGGCGCTGCGTGGCCGTGCAACGCGGCTCGGGGCCGGGGCTCATCCTCTCTCCTGTGCTGCAGGAGTTCAGCCCTTCTCCCTCAGAGAGCTCTGACGAGGAGGACGAGGAGCTCTGCGTATTCGAGTGGGCTCTCACCCTGGCCCTGCTGGAGACGGACTTTCGGTACTCGAGTTATGGCCACGAGATGATCTTCACGGACTCCAGCGACTCCGACTAAGCCACGGGGTGCCCCGCTGGGCCTGGGTGCTGGCGGTGGCGAGGAAATGTCTTCTGGGAGGACACGTTCTTCTTTTTGACGTGTTTAGCTGCTCCCGGCATTGGCCTGGGGTCGTTCCAGTCGTGGAGGGTGTTGCAGGGGTGGGGTGGGACGGGGAAATTGGCTGGTGTTCCTCAGCCACCCCTGTGTCCATGGCCGAACCCCTAGCAGGTCTTCCATCCCTGCCACCCCCAGGAAGCTGGGCGGTGACAGAGCTGCAGGGGTCTCAGGGCAGTGGGGCACAGACACCCCCACCCCCCTTCTCTTTCCCTCCCCTTGGTGATGCAGCACTGTGCACCCATGGGAGACTGGGCTGGGTGCTGGGGGGCGGTGGGGGTTTTTAACGCGCAGGGGGAGGGGGGCAGTGGGTGGGGCTGTGTTTTAAATTGCTTTTAGCCAAATAAAACGTGCTGCGTGACGTAACGCTGCCTGGGGGCTCTCCTTCCTGGGGCTGGGGGGGGGGGGGGGGGGGGGGGCACGACACACACACCCCCCTGGCTGCTGGGGGGAGAAGGGAGGTTTGGCTTTAAGGGCTCATTTGCATAACGCATCATTTGCAGGCGGGGTTAATTTGCATGCGCCGCGCGCTTTTTCAGGGGGGCGGGGCCGGAAGCGGCGCGCGCGCTGCCGGGTGCGGGGGTTGGTGCGTCCGGCCCCCGGGGTACCGGTACCGGGCACCCTCCCGTCCCCTTCCAGCGGCGCTCGGGGGTTTCCCCTCCGGGGGAGGGGGGGGGTGGGGTGGTACGGGGGGGGGGGGGCGGTTTTAGAGGGCGCGGGGCTGTTCCCGCGCCCCCGGCCCGGCTGGGATGCTCGGTGACGGTTCCGCATCCTCGGGTGACCCGGGATAAGGACGCCCCCCCCCGCCCCGCGCCAAGGTGAAGGGTGGTCCCCGAACTGCAGCCGGTGCCCCAGGTTTGCTCCTGAGCACGGCAGGCCGGGTCCTGGATGCGCCGCTCCCCCCCCGCCCCCCCCCCCGCACCCACCTCGGTGTGACCTTGCTAAAGCTCTCCCCAATTTTCTTGCAGGCGGCTGTGAAGCCCCCCCCCACCCCTCCAGCAGCGATGGAGCCCCCCTGCCTGCCCTGGCTGCAGAGCTTCGACAGGCCGTGCCGCCTCCTGCTCCACGCGCTCGCCTCCGGCTCCTCCGGGACGCTGGCCGCCCTCCGAATGCTGCAGCGGGTCCGGGCCCACGAGGGACCGGGGCAGGGGTTTCCCTGGCAAACCTTCACCGCGGCCCTGTGCGCCCGGGAGCCCGCGCTGGAGGGGCCGGAGGGGGCCCTGGCTGTGTGAGTCGGCCGCCTTTCCAAAACTCGGTGTTTTCTGGGAGGTTGGGCGCCCAATCTGGCGCTGTGCGTCATCTTCCTCCTGGGGCAGTGGTCCGTACGTGGAGCTGGGGTCGTGGTGGGGACCTGCTGGTCCTCTAGCTCGTGTCTGCAGAAGCCGGAGAAGGCGTTTGCTGCCTCCTCTCGCTTCCGAGTCGCGGGAGGCTCTGCTCCGCAGGGCGGGTTGGCAAGAAGGGCTCCGGGCTTTGCTCTGACGTCGCCTCTCCCTTTTCTCCCCGTTTCCAGCAAGCCACGGCTGCTGCTGCTCCCCGTCGTGTGCCAGAGAAACCTCTTCTCCCTGCTCCTCCTGCTGCAGGCTGTGGTGCCGGGGGGCTGCCTCGGCCGGCTGCTCCAGGCCGTGGAGCAGGATTCCCACGTGGATCCCTGGGTGCGGACGCTGGGGGATCTGCTCCGTCCGGGATTGAGGGGAGAGGAGTGCTCCCCACCTCCCGTTCCCTTGTCTTCCGCGTGCCAGCAGCAGCTTAGGTGTTTGTGCCGGAAAATTGCCCGGAACAAACCGGAGGGGCAAAGAAAACTGAACTGGTGCTTCAGCCAGCAGCCCGGTGCCGCTGGGGACGCGGCTGACTCCGTGCTTCAAGGTGGGAAGCACAAGAAAGTGTCGGAAGAGAGCCTGGAGTTGGGCGAGGAGAGAGAGGGGAAGAGGTTGCTGCTGGAGGAGGCGGCGTTTGACCCCCCGGGAACCCAGGAGAGTGGGGATTTGGCAGCGGTGGAAGAGGAGGTGCCTGGGGAGACTTTGGGGGACAGATCTGCTCAGAGCCCAGCCGGAGCTGCTCCGGAAAGCTCCCAGCAGGATGCAGCCGCCGAGCCCAGGAAGAGTTCGCGGGCAGAGCCGGCAGCGGAGGTCCAGTCCTTTCTCCAGGTACTGGGCAGGGTTTGCTCTCCCCGTCCGGCCGGTGAGCCTTTGCACTCTGACTCCTCTTCTTTCACCTCATTTTCCCCAGGTGCACGGACCGAGGCTGAAGATGCTGCTGCTGCAGGAGTCCAGCGTAAGTGGTTGTTTCTGTCTCTCTCCTGGAGCTGGTGGTCCGAACGCGCTGAGGCCAGGGCCTGCGGAAGGGATGGGAGAGGAGCTGGGTTCCACAGGGATGACTGGAAAAAGACCTCGCGGGGATCCGCTGTGCGATGGGCAGCGGGTGGGGTCAGCGCTGGCCGAAACGGGGGGCGGTAGGGAAGAGGAAAGCCCTGGAGCTGTGTTTTGTGGGTTGCTTTGTTTGGTGTGTTGCTCAAGGACCGCGTTTCCCCGCAGCGCTCGGAGCCGAGCGTCCCGCCCGAGCTGCACGTCCTGAACAGCTGCTCTCCTGGCCAGGTGAGCCTCAGCGTCCTTGCCGCAAACGCCGCTGCCGCGGAGGGCCTGCTGCTGTCCCTGACGTCCCTGTCCCCTCTGCCGTCCCCAGCTCGAGGGGCTGTGCTCCTTCCTCCAGCTCTCCACGTGCCCGGAGCATCTCCTGGTGCGTTTCTGCAGCTGGCTGCTGGCTCTCGGCCCCGACCTCAGCTACACCAGCGCCGCCGTCCTGGCAGAGCGGCTCTTCCTCAGGCGAGTAAGTGTGGTGGCAGAGGCTTCCTGCGCCCCGCTCCCCTCGCCGCCGTCCCATCTCCTGCCTGTTCTGTCCGTAGGTCCTGTCCCTCACCCAGCCACCTTCCCGCCACCTCATGGCTGCCCTCGCTTCGTTTTGCTCCAAGTATTCCCAGCCCTTCTGTCGAGTCCTGGTGCCTGCGGTCCTGCGGGAGCCGGGGGAAGGTGCGATGGGCTCGCGGGAGGCACGGCTCCTGGGAGCAGCTGAGGGAGCTGGAGAGGGGCCGTGGGCTGCAGGGGACGCCCCAGCTGCAGAGTGCTGTCTCTTGGGGGGCACTTATCACCCCAAATGCGGGTTAGGAACCACAGAGGGATGGTGCTGGTTTTATCTGGGCAGGTGAATGCTTGGGAGTTAGGATGGGAGATGGGTTTAGAGAGGGAGGGAGGCCAGGCTGGTTTCCAGCGTCAGTTTTCCCAAAGGACGAGCCATCCCATGGACTAGAGGGTTCCCAACAGCTCCTAACGCTGGGGCCAAAACTGCCCCAGGGTGGCTCTGCTGGCATGAGAAGAGGGTCCTGCATGAATTCCTGCCACAGTAGAGTCCCCTTTTCCTAGGGACTGGTGCTAATTAAACCCAAGGAAGCTGGATTATCTTGAGCAGCAGAAGGGAGCAGTGTGTGGTTCCTGGGTGTCCCGGCTGGGCTGTACCCCTGTGTGAAGGGGTGCCAGGAAGGGTCGGGCACGTCCCTGGCGATTTGGCAGGTTCTGCAGGCTCTCCCCCTTCTGCTCCGCCCTTGCAGGCACTGAGCGGACCGAGCTGGTGTGCGAGCTCGTGGAGGAGTGCCTGGAGCCAGACTGCGTGCGACTGGTGCTGAGGTACGAGATTTATGGGGCAACAGCTCTGCTTCTGCCCTCGTGCCTGCTTTGATGGCTCTGGCTGGCTCAGGAGCACCAGCGAGGCCGTGTGAGCATCTCATCTCTTCACCGTCTTTTCCAGCCAAGTCCTGGAGGTGCCTTTGTCAGAGAAGCTCCTGCCGGTGGTGCAGGCTGCGCTGGGGCGGCAGGTGAGGGGATCCCCGTTGTCCCCCCCACGTTTCCTTGCCAGCTCCAGGAGCAAGGACCAGCTCTCCTCACTGCTCGTGGCTCTCTTCCAGGAGGTGTTGCCCCCCGAGCTCTTCGATCTCCTGGTCCTGACTCTGTGCCGGCAGGCCCCCGCCTTCGCCACGTCGCTGAATTACGCCAAGCTGGTGACGGCTGTGCTCACCGTGTACCAAAGCCAGGTGAGTGAGACCAGGTTTGAGTCTCGCGGATCAGCTGGTGAGCTGACAGCGGGGGCTGCAGCTGACCGGGACCTGGCCCAGGGGTCTCAGGTGGGCTCCTAGCACCTCGCTCCTCTCCATCCCAGGTCAGCCCAGCCCACCGGAGCCATCTGGCTGCCGCTTTGGGTCAGAGTAACGCGGCTCTGAAGAAGTCGCTGCAGGCTGTGCTGGAAGGAGCCAGGTGAGATGGATGCTGCGCCCTCCAGGCCAGAGTCTCTCTCATGGAGGACCGCACCGTCCATGCTCCTGGTCTGTCCCGTGTGGTGGGCAACCACCGAGTGCCTGCAGAAGCCACGCTGGAGTGTGGTTGGCAATGGGCTTCCCTTTTCTTGATTTCTTTTCTCTTTCTCTCTCCTCCTCCCAGGTGAGCTCCAAAAGGAGCTGCAAGGCGATGGCTTCCTTGGGCGGAGGGTGCTCGTTAGGTGGTGGTAGCTGCAGCCCAGTCCCTCACCAGGGTTCACCACCAGCGTGATGGAGACCCAGCTATCGCTGAGCAACGCTGGCCCAGCCCCACACGCACCCCGAGGCTTGAAGATGAGTCTTGTCGGTTAGACATAAATATGTTTCCAGTCAGCCCTGTGTCTCGTTTGTCTCTGGGCCGCCTCAGAGCCTGCTGCCATGGGCATCTCGCCACCCTCAAGATGGCAGCTCCTGCCTTCCCGCCCTGCCACGCTCAAGATGGCGCCTTCCTCCTCGCCTCTGGCAAGATGGCGGCAGAGTAGGAGCTGTGGAGGGGCCCGGCACAGGACGTCTCAGCGCGTTGGGTCTCCTCTCCTCTCCCACCCTCTGCAAAACCCTGGATTGCCCCACATCGGCACTGGGCCCGTGGGTGTGAGGGGTAGCCAGGCTCCACATTGCATCAAGGTGACTCTTGGAGATGGTTTATGCCGAAAAGGTGGCTTGCTTTAACCGGGAAAACAACAAATCCATTATTTTTGCATTGTCGATGGAGTCATGTTGGCACACAAGTACCTGAACCGCTCCTGAAGGCAGGTGGGCGATGCTGGGCCCAAGGCTGGCTGCTGCTTTCTCTCAGAGAGGAAATTCTGCCTGTTTCCCTGTATGTTCCCTTAAAAAAAAAAAAAAAAAGTTTTTAATCAAGCAGGTCCCTATGCTACCCAACTGGGCAGGTATTTAGTGATACACTAATAAAAAGCGCTTCTGTAGTGTGGCTTTCCAAATTTCTGTCCTGTATCCTTGAAAACACCCACTGGAAACCTCCTCTGGGCACCTTCTGGGTGGGGACTGGAAAAATAAGGATGGGAGAGAGCGGATGGAGGTAATGCTAAAGTTTTAATGGAGGAGCATTGCATACTTCAGGAAGCATTTAAAAACATTCCTGAACATTTACAAAGGGAGAGGAGGGATTAAAACACGTCAGCGTAACGTGTTACGGCTTGGAGTTTGCGCGTCGGGGTTTAGACCCAGCCAGAGCAATTAAACTCTGCGGCATTAAGTGATGCGCTGAGAGCACGGATCTCTGTGCAGTAAGGCTCTCTGAAGCTATTTTAGGTGACAGGGGACTGATGAGGCTTCAAAGTCTATGTTAGCTGGAGGAGAGAAGCCTCCGGGGAGCCAAATGGTTGATGTGTTTGCATACCAGTGAGTTAGTGGCTGAGTATATTGAAGCTATTGTAGGGCTGCCCAAAATACGACATAAATAGAAATTGTGCCCTGACCATCAAGGTCTGAGCCTGCCGTTCTGGCTTTATTAGGTAGCAGGCTGCGGTCTCTGCAGTTTCCCGACCGAGTGACCTCGGTGTCCTTGTCCTCAGTGCTCTGGCTGTGGCTGTCGGTCACGTGAAGATGACCAAGGACAAACTCATCTCCAAAATTCACCTGGTCTTCAGCTTCCTGCTGTCCTTGCTGAAGAAGAACTGGAAGATCACACATGCCATGTGTATCTAGAGTGCTGTGGGGAAGCCCCAGCATCTCTGTGGACTGGGCAGCAATAAAGGGTTTGAAATCTCCTGGCGATGACGTGCATCTCCTTCCTGAAGGATGTTTGGTTTTGTAACTGCTCGCTGGTTTCTTTAGGCAACCATCTCATTTTGACGGGCTGTCCTGCGCTGCTGCGTGCCGTATGCAGCTTGCACTTCCAGCTCGGCTGGAGGTACCGGGAGCTGCGTTTTGGGCCAGCCTGCGCGGTTTTTGCAAGGAGCAGCAGTCGAGCAGGGATCATCGGCCTTGCAAACCGCAAGGGAGGTTCCCGTTGCGTTGGGAAGCATGACGCTGGCTTGTGGAGAGAGACGACTTAGCCCTGTGTTTGCTCTTGGCTGCAGCTTATCTCGTGCCAAGGATTCCTCTGGGGTGTACGTGCAAGATAACAGTCGTGTAAGGAGAATTGGAAACGAACCCTGGAGACACTAGATATGGTGGGGAAAGACTGCTTGTTTGTGTGGTGGCATAAAAAAACCCTTTACTTTTGACTCCTCTTGATCCTCTCAAGAACTTTAAAATCCAGCCTGAGCAATGCAAAGAGGTAGATGTGGCGTAAAACATCCGTCAGGTTTCATAGTTCAGCAGAACCTCATCCAGGAGCCGAGGGAGAGCCGAGGCTGGCTTTGTCCTTGTCCTGGTTTATCAGCACTGTTGGTGAAGTGAAAGGTCTGAAGCTTTGTTGTAGGCATGTCCTAGGCTGTACGTAGAAGGCAGTGGATAATTTTCAGCCTGTTTACTCGGGGTATTTGATAGCAGTTCCTTATCTGCTTCCTCTTCTGTTTGTAGAGCTTTATCTTCTTCACAGTACAAAGGGGAATTCCCTTTTTGGCCAAATAGGAGTGGGTTTTTTTTTTCAAGGAAATGGATTTTATGTAATTGCACGGGTTTATGTGTCCATTCTGCTGCTTCCTCACTTTCCCACGCTGATTTTTGAACCGGTTTCATGAGATGCTCTCTCCACTCCCCAGGTGGCATCTCAGTGCCATGATCGTACAGCGGAGAACCTCCCGTGCGGATGTTAAATGCCAGACGTCGGAGCTGCATATGAGCCAGGCCACCTTGCTCCGTGCCACACCGTGTTGGAAAGGGCTGAAACTGGGCTGCTTTCCTGAAAATGGTCTGTAGCCATCCCCTGAGGGGCTGCTTCTGAACGGGAGCTGCAGGTGTAGTTGCTGTGTCCCCTCCTGTAGCACTGCTGGGAGCTGATGAAGTCACCCTGCTTCTGAGGTGACCGCGTTTCGGTGACGGTTAATCGCATGTGTGTAATCCCCAGTTTGCTGCGGCACTTTTGCGTTGAAATCTGGTGGCTGGTGACACCCAGGTGTGAATTGCTCAGGGAAGGCTCAGCAGTCTCCTTTTTCCAACCTGGAATTTAAAACTGAACCAAAAGAAGCAAAACTCTTCTTTCTTCTCTGTTTTGTTTTGGTGGTTTTTTTTTTTTTGTTTTGTTTTTTTTTTTGTCAACAACCATTTAATCATCATAAGAGAATCGTGTTCTCCCTTGGGTAGACTGGTGGGCACCAGGTCCCTGTCAGCTGAGGAGATCGGGGCCACGTGAAGATGAATTTGCCGAAGGGCTGGGGTGTTGCTTTATGGTGGGCTCCCTGCACGGACCTAATAAATCATGTTTGCCTCAGCAGCAGCAGCAGCCAGCGTCGGTCTGAGCAGCTTTCCTCCGAGGAGCGGATAATCCAGGTGACTGCGGTCTCTGCAATCTGAGCTGCAAGTTCAGCTCGGCTTCGGGAGGAGTCCCGGGAAGATGCTGTCGCAGTAGGCTGCTGCATCGCCAGTGGGACCTCGCTGGAAGGAGACGCGAGGGGCAAAGCCAGAACCTCCAGCCCCTCGCTGCCGCTCGCCTCTCTGGGCTGGAGATCTTCCAGCAAGGTCTTGCGTGTCCCCGCTGAACAGGTCTGTGCATGGGTTTGGCTTGTTTGAGGCCCTGCGATGCCTAGATTGTAATCGTGATGCTTCCAAGTTAAAAATAAGAATACTTAAAAATCCCTGGGTGCTTTTAGGAAAGGCTTTTAGAGGCTCTTTGAATGGGATGCTTTGCAAAGAGAGGCAGTGCTTCTCATTGAACCCCTTGGCACGTGTGTGTGGGAGGGAATAGAGGAGGATTTTTGAGCAGAAAAGCTTTATTTTGGCACGGGGAGCCAGTGCAACGATGTCCTTAGGTCTGTATCCTCCACGGAGCAGCCGTGGGCCTGCCAGGGCGCTGGAGCAGAGCCTGATCTGCTGCCGGGCTGCTGCTCTCGGGGAGGAGGCAGGGTCTGCGGGGATGGGGCCAGCGGGACCAGGCTGCTGACGGCGAGGCCCTGGTGCATGCGAGGGCGTCCGTCCTCCATCCCCTGAGCTCGCCAGCCGCTGCCGCTGCGCTGCCCGTCCTCGAGGGCAGCTGGTTTTGTACCCTCTGTCTGCTCAGCATCGTGCTGTGAAGGTGCTTTTACTTCCACGCTCTGCTACGGGCACCTTGGCTGCGGGGGTCTGTTGGGGAGAGACCTTGCGCTTGGCTAGAAAAAGCACTCAGCAACAAAATACGTAGATTTTACGTGCCCAAGCGGACTGGCGTGTAACGCGGGCAGGTGGAGGCCCTCGAGGAGGGGAGCGGTGTCGGGGCAATGGGGTGCTGGGCTCCATCTGCTGAGTCTCAGCCCAAAGGAAGGGTCTTCTCCTCTGCGTGGGTCTCCCCTTTCTGAAACAAAGGAGTGCGTGGGGGCAAGTTAGCCCAGTGACGGGGCTGGCAGTGCTAATGCCAACCTGACTTCGTGCCTGGAGAATTCACTTGCCTTTCGAGATACCAGCCAGACGGCAAACATACTGTGAGGCTGGGAAAGCACTGGGGGGAAGCTCTACCCTTTGGGGTTATCGCTGCTGCGCAGCACCGGGACTCGGCTGCCTCCGGACGGACACGTTCGGATGGACCCACCCGCGGGACGGATCCGGCCCTGCCGTCGCGAGCCCAGAGCATCCTTTCGCAGCTTGGGTCAGGCAACCTGCTCGCTCCAGGAAGCGTGTCACGGCGAATCTGTCTCTAAAAAGAAGCACAAGTGGTCAGCCTTTGTGCCTGGAAACTCTTGGAGATGGACAGCAAACTTAGAGGGCGGGAGAAGAGAGGAAATCCCTGGGTGAGATATTTTTAAGGAAAGGCAGAGGATCTATCAGGCCGTGAGGCAGAGGGTGACGGTGCCAGTCTGCCTTTCAGCAGGTTCCGTGTCTTCTTGGTGCTGGCAGTGTGACCTTACGATGTGCTGATTGTAATTAGTTGGTGCTAATGATGCATACCACAGCTTGGGTTGCTAGGAATGTGTGTTACAGGGAAGACAGCATGGGAATTTGGGGTTTGTCCCCTAAGATGATTCGTGATTTCTCAGCAGCTCTGCTTTTGGGTCAGGTCCAAGCAGGAGGTGTTGGCCCCAAGAGGGGAAAACCCATCCCTGAAGCTTCATGGACCTTTGAAAATCCTGACCTGGTGGGGACCATTGCTGATGGTCATTTCCAAAGCCTCACCCCACTGTGGCCCAGCACAGCTCCTGCTTCAAAGCTGCAAATGGGCTCTCTCAGCCCACCCTGCACCCGGGGCCGCATCCTGCGCTCTTGGCAGATGGGTGTGGGGCTGGGCCAGCCCTGCCCTAGGGCTGGGAGATGCCGGTTGCTGGCTGACCTCCGAGGGCTTATGGGATTTGTAGACCCCAAGGACCTGCCTCGTTCCCCGTGGTGCATCAGGGTCCTGGGTGTGGAGGAGCCAACAGCGGCTGCAGCACCCTCTGTAGCGCTGAGCATCGAGTCTGACTCGGTGTAAGCTCCTTAGGGGAAGAAAGCGGCTTTAGAGGATGTGATGGATTTGAGCAAAGGAGCTGGGCAGGGGAAGGAGCAGTAGGCGTGATGGCGGGGGGGGAAAGTGGGGCTGCTGAGAGGGGCAGGAGGGATGGGGGTCCCGGGCAGAGCGTCTTCCCTGCACTGTCAAATACGATGCTACAGGCACTCCCCATCACTCATCCTGGTTTAGGCTGGTGCTGTGCCCCCCACAAAGGCAGGGGGGGATCCCCCATCTCCATGGAGGTGCCACCACCCTGTCCCAAGCCTCCTGCCAGGGAGATGCTGGGACTCGGGTCTGCTCCGCTCTGCGTGTGGAGGGAGCCGTTGCGGTCTCTCCCAGCTCCAAGGAGCGGGTGCAGGACCCGGCCTGGCCACCTGCAAGCTGCTCAGCGCGCGCCGGCCCCGCGCAGGGAGCTCCCAGCCGCTCTCGTGCATGTCCTTTAAAGGCCTTCTCGCATCCAGCTCTTCCCTGGCAGCTCCTTCTGCCGCAGATGCGGTCGCTCTCCGCTCCGAGGAGACTCTGCCGCCAGCAGCTTGCACCGCGTGGGGCCCCGGCACCCCTCGACCCACCATCCGCCAGCCACGCCGCGTCCCCCGACCCCCTCCCGGGTCTGCCGGGGACCTGACGGTGCCGAGCGCTGGGTCTGAGCTGGGTGGCCCCAGTACCTGCCTTCGGCTCCTTGAGACAAGCTCAGGCAGGTAATGGCCCGGGGAGCGTTTGGTAAAGTTGCTGAGCCGAGGGCGAGAGCTCGGTCTGCCTTCCCGGGGGGGTTATCTACGCCACGCGAGGCAAACAAGGTGCGTGCCTCTGTATTTCCATCCATAAAACGGAGATAAGGAGCGAGTGTGTGTAAGGCTGGCTGCGGGGTCTGCCGCGGCTGTTACGGAGCGGAAAAGTCTCCTGCTCACTGATGTGATGAGTTTGCCTGATGACTGGGGGCTCCCGAGCCCCTGGGCGGAGGTGTCAGGGAGACTTTCCAGTGTCTAGGCATGAAAAGAGCCTGTTTTGGCAGACACCAAGTGCTGCTTGCTTTTACAGCTCCGTCAGGGCTCAGTAGGCTCTGGGAGATGGGTGATGGCCCCGCTCGGCACGGGGGTGAGACGGGTGATGGCCCCGCTCGGTGCTGGGGGGCCAAGGCTTTGCACAGGCACATGGGGTTCAACCAGTCCCTGCTCTCTTTCCCTTTAAATCTCTGCTGCATTTTGTGTCCTGGACAAAAAAAAAATCACCTTCTGCCCCATATCTGCATGGGCACAGCTCTCGAGGAGACGTGTCCCGTGGGAGAATCCCTTCTGCACAGTGACTTTACTGGGAGAGGGACCCTGTGGGTGTTCTGCCAGCGTTCTCTGATTTTTAAACATCAAACCAGCTTAAATGAGATGTCCCACTCCCCTGGACTTGAGAATCTCTTATATTGGTCCATGCGGGAGCTGGCCGGGATGCTATGGATGGGACCGTCCCCTGCCCGGGGTACGGCAGGTCACTCCTGCTCTGTACTGGGTGCTCGCACCCGTAGATGGGTGCAAACTGATCTCCCCCCACGGGGACCGCCCACACCACAAGTCCCACTCGAGGATCGCCCCGTGGGAGGGAAACGGGGGCAGCGAGTGGGCAAGTCCACCCTCAGCCCTGCGCAGAACTGAGGCTTGTAATAAATTCCGCGTTCGCCTCCCTCCGTGCCCGCCCGAATCCCGGCAGCATCCTCCTGAAGCAGCGGGCCTCCCCACCTCTTTTCCCACGGATGCCTCCACGCTAAGCGGAGGAGCTTGGAGCTCCTGCTGGGTGAGAAAATGCTTTAAAAATATAACATCTAGAGGCGTTCTCCCATCTGCGCGCAGCTATTATGTGTCTCTCGTGATAGGTGTGCTGGTCCTGGAGCCTCCGCGCGTTGGAAATGAAGGCGCCCGCAGGGACCTCGCTGGGAGAAGGGGAAGAGGAGGCGCAGGGACTCGGCCAGGGGCACCGACGGCGGCAGCGGCAGAGGATGAGCTGCCGGCCCAGCCCCTGGCCTCGGAGGTACGTGCGTGAAGGGCTCACCCTGTAGCCAGGACAGGGATGGTGGTGGGAGCATCACCCTGCTCCCAGGCACTGGGCATCCTTTCGGCACAGCAGCCCCTTCTCCTCTGGCCGTCGTTCCCAGGGAACAACCCCTGGCTTGCAGGGAGGAAAGGGAAAAGCCCTGTTGTAGTCCCTTCCAGAGCCAGCAGCAAAGTTTGGGGGTTCAGACCCTTTCCCAGCTGGGTGCTGAGCTCCAGTGCAAGGCTGCAGAGGGCTGCTTGCGTGACAGCCCCTACATCCCCACGCAGAGGTGACCTGGAGTGCGCCAGCACCCCCGGCCCCCAGCAAGCAGGGATGCTGCAGAGCTGCCAGACACCCTTGCACCCAGGACAGAATTTTAGGCTGGTGAGATCATCCCAAATGCAGTTTTAGGGTGCAGGACCGTGTACCAAGGCCCACCGTCCCCGTGGCAGTGACGCGAGATGGCACCCGGGCTCTGCTGGCAGCCGGGTTTGTCGTGGTGCCTGCGAAGAGGCCAGCTCATAGCGAGGTCCGCTTGGCAGCCAGGGCCAAAAAAAAAAAAAGAAAAAAAAAAAAAATGCTGAGGAGAAGCACAGCCGTGGGCTGGTGACTCATTGCTGGCTGGAAACGGCTTCGGCGGGCTCCTCGGTGGCGGCTCTGCGGCTGCGGGAGCGGAGGGGGCTGCTGTGCCTGTGCCAGGGGACAGGGACGGGGACGGGGACGGAGCGGGCTGCAGAGGATGCTCGGAAAGGACCCAGGTCCGGATCAGCATCCCACCGAGGGGTGCCATGGTGGCTGGGGGAGGGCAGAAGGAGCGGGATGCTGCCTCTGCTGCCGGAGTTTCTTTGGGGTTTACCCGGGCTTCTCTCCGCAGGGAGCAGCAGGCAGAGCTGGCCGGGATCCCCGCGTCTCCGGATGAAGGTAAGGGCAGCCCGGGGTGGGGATGGGGGGGAAGAGGTGGGTTTGTGCACCCTCCCTTCCTGAGCAGCACTGCACGGGTCCAGCGGGAGGGTGTCCCCTGGCCTGGCAGCACCTGCCAGCCCATGCCCCCTGGGAGCCTGCAGGCTGCAGAAATGCCAGCGGTGTCCAGCGGTGTTTTTGGGGGGCTCCCTTGAAGTGGTGTCAGGCTGGGGAGGGGATGCTGCTGCCCGGCTCCCATCACCCTTTCTGTCCCCAGGGAGGATGAGCAGTCCCCAGGGGCACCCAGATGGAGTTTTGGCTGGGAGTGAGCAGAGCGTGGAGCGTGTTGGTGAGGTGAGAGGGAAGGCGACAGATTCGGGAGACCATTCCCTCCCCTGCCCCTCAGGCTTGTCTGGACCACCAGCCTCTCGGTGCTGCTCTTTTCGGGATGTGTCCAGTGCCAGGGAGGGGTTTGCTCCCACAGCACCCTTGTGCCCCCCAGGTGCCAGGCACGGACAGGCAGGAGCTGGCTGTGCGCACCGGGGACGGTGACGGGACCAGGGAAGGTGGGTGAGTCCCCACCCCACATCCCAGCTGCGTCCCCTTAGGGGAAGGCTTGAAGTAGCTGGGGATGAGTGCGGGAACAGCGTGGCCTGATGGGGTTCATCTGCCTTGGTGGGGTCATGGGGAAGGGGGGACCTGAAGCCCCCCTGATGCTGGGCAAAGGGTTAGGATGGTCCCACCTGCTGCCTGCTGGGACAGGAGGGCAGAGGGAGGAGGAAAGGCCAAGCAAAAGCCTTCACGTGTGGTCTCTCCCATGGCGTTACCACCTCCCTGCAGATGGAGAAAGCCCGGAGGAGCCGCTGCTGAGTTTCCCCAGTGAGCTCTCGGTGCTGGAGAGACTGGGCTTGCACAGGTAAGAGCAGAGAGCACCTGCATCCCTCCAGGGTCTGGGGGACAGGGGGGTCCCAGGGCACCATGTCGTGCAGGGACTGGACTTTCCTCCTTTTCCACTGCACAAGAGCCGCTCTCCAGGTGAGGAACACTGGGGTCCCTGCTTCTGCTGGTGGCTGGCACCCCTGGGAGCGGCCCAAGGGCATTTTCGGCACACAGTCCCCATGGTGCCTCCATCCCTGACAGCACTTCTCTTTCTGCAGGGTGGCTTTGACGGAGCAGGACGTGGAGGTAAGGGCTGCCAGGGGCCACGGGTGGGCTGGGGAAGGGGGACAGAGGGACGGATGTGCTGGCTCACAGCCCTGGGGCTGTGCCCTGCTCCTGGCCGCCCTCCAGGCTCCGCAGTCCCCTGGCAGCTGCCTCACAAATCCCTTTCCTGGTGATGCTCTTGGCGTTTGGAGAGCAGCTGCATTTCCACGGCAAGGCGAGCCCGGCCTCTGCGCGCCCGGCAATCTCACAGAGTGCTCTGCAGCTCGCTGAGAGCACCCTTCGCCGGGGAGGAGGTGGAAGCCGTGCTAATAAAAACAATTTCCCTGCGAGTGCCAGGGCTGAGTCAGGCTCCGCTGTCAGCCGGGACCCACAGCGAGGGCTGGCGTCTGCCCGGCGCGTGTTCTTGCCAGGAGGGCTCGGGATTTCCATGCATTGTCAGCTGCCCAGGGGACGTGTCTCGGTCAGGCTGGCATCGCCTGGGGACCGTCCGCAGCGTGCAGCAGCCTAACGGGTGCTGGGGCACGGCGAGTGTTAATTATCCTTAGCACTGCCCTGCTCGGTGGCATGCCAGCGAGGTCTGTCTGTGCCTTGGGGACAGCAGCGCATGGCCCCGGTGGCTTGCCCTTCGCCCTGTGTCCCCACCTCTCGCCCTCCTGCCCCCCCAGGCAGCCTTTGCCCACCTCGCCCTGGCTTTTCGCTGCGACGTGTTCACCCTGCAGCAACGGGTGCAGGTGGAGAAACGGGCACGGGACGCGGCGGAAGAAAACATCCAGGAGGAGCTGGGGCAGTGCCGGGCTGCCCTGGAGGTAGGTGGGCACCGGGGCAGGGGGCAGGCATCTGCTGGGATGTCCAGCTCCGGAGAGGTTTGGATAATTCGGAGCCCTGGCTCTGGCAGCTCCATCCTCCTCCTCTCCCTCCACAGAGGCTGGGCTCATCCTGCGCCGATGCCGGCTGCAAGGAGACGCTGGAGCAGCTGCAGGGCAGCCTGGCCGTGCTGGCGGCTGCCGTCGAGCGGGCAACCAGCGCCGCGGAGAAGCTGGGCGCTGTACATCAGGTCTGTGCGTCGCCTGGGGCTCCCCGCCGGGGCCGGGAGGGCTGGAGGGTGCTGCGGCTGGGCTTGGGGACCCATCCCTGGGCTTGCTGGGGTCTGTCCCTCCTCCTCCTCCCAGCGCTGGCATCGGCCTCATTTTTGCACGTGTCAGGATGCAAGGGATCTGCCCGCCCTCGGGAGCGGGATGGGGATGTATTTGCACCCCTGGAGTGGAGGCACTGTGGGATGCACAGTGAGGGACTGGCAGGGACCTGGGTGTTCCGGGACTGGGAGATGGGGGCCTGATCCCTCATCCTGCCCGGCCGCAGGAGGCCCGGATGAGCCGAGCGGCGGAGGTGATGGTCCAGCACGTGGAGAACCTGAAGCGGCACCACATGCGGGAACACGCGGAGCTGGAGGAGATGAAGCGCCTGATCCAGCAAAACTCCCGCAACCGGCAGCTGGCGGAGACCCAGGGTGAGGTGGGCTCTGCCGGCGCGGCCCACGTGGGGTTTGCACGGGGCGACCCTGGGGGATTTGATCCCGAACCGCTCTGGGGGGTCAGTGTGACCCCGCACCGCAGAGCCAGCGGGCTGCGTGTGAGCTGGGGACTGGGGGGTGGGTGACAGCTGGGACCCGATGACAAATGTGAGGGGCCGGTGTAACTGCAGACGCAGCGCGGGAGCAGGTGCCGGTGGCTGGAGAGCCATCGCCCCGTGGCCCAGCTGGGAATGGGGGGCAGGGGGGCCACGGGGCACACAAAGGATGCTCTGTCCCTGGATGCCAAACCCCACGCACGCCATCGCTGTGCCCCGCCCCGGCCTCGGCACCCCTGTTACTCCGTGACGAGCATGGAGCGTGTGGCCAGGACAGCTTTCCATGGGAGGGAAGTTTGCAACCGTTCACAAGTCAGCCCCATCTTAATTTTGGGGGGTGATGTAAGGCTGCTTCTCTTTGCTCCTAGATGATGCAGAGCCGCGGCTGAGGCCTCACCCCCTGATGCGATCTTTCCAGCAGGTAACTGGTCCCAGTTCAGCGGTCCCAGAGCCACCACCTCCCTGTGCCCTGCTGCTCTCCCTTGCCCGGCAATCCCCGCGCACCCGCTGGTCCCCGGGCAATGCCGCTCCTGCCAGCTGCTCGCTGCAGGCCAGGTCTGCTGCAAACCTTGGGGACAAGGCAAAACGTAGGGGTGGCCTCGGAGGGCTGCAGGGAGCCAGGGTGCCCGGGGTTGGAGGCTGCTTCTCCCGGTCTCAGGCAGGTCCTTCTGCGTTGCAGGGTCATAGCGCGAGAACCGCAGGCTTGGCTGTTCTCTAACACCAGCTCGAATTCGGCACCGGTTCCCCTGCAGCTCGAGAGGTAGGGGAGCGCTCGGGGAGGGGGTTAGGCAGCCCCACTGGCACGGCTTGAAGCAGCGAGGACAGGCGCAAACCCCTTGGCTTTGGCCTTCCCTCACCTCACCAGCTCTCCAGCTTCTCCCCTTAGCACCCGGGCCAGTGGGATGCTGGCAGCGTCCCTTCTCCTCCTCGGGGTCCCTTGCTCGTGCTGGGGAGGTGATGGGGACAACAGGGAGGCAGCCGGTGTGACGCTCACCCCCGGCCCCTCCATTGCAGGGGTCTGCGCGCCGCAGAGTCAGCATCGCCGTCATCCCCAAGCAGCTCTTGGTAAGGACACGCGCAACGGGGACGGACAGGAGCTGGGCCTTGCTGTCGGACACACGTCCCCAGGCTCGGTGCTGCCGGGGGTCTGGGTCCCCACTGATGCTCCCGCCTTCGGTGCCCAGCCAGGTGCCAGCCCGGACAGTCAAGCAGCCCCGGCCGGTGAGCCGGAGAGGGAGGGGGCCCCACGCCGGCCCAGCACCCAGAGGTAACCGCGCCGAGTGGCAGGGAGACCGCGACGCTGGCTGCTGCTGGCCCATGGGCACAGAGCCTTGTCCTCTCCCTCCCCAGGAACGAGCTGGAGCTGCAGGGCCGGAGCAGCGCCGTGACCAGGGAGCTGGCAGCCGAGGCGGACGGCAGAGGCTCAAGTGCAGGGGAAAAGGAGCCAGAGCAGCTCGGGCTGACGTGAGCAGCACCCTGCGTGTGCCCCTCCGCAGTCACTGTGGTCCCACGGTGGCCAGTACATGGAAAACGGGCTGGGGATTTGGTGATGGGGATGTTGCTTGCCTGCCCCAGCTCGACCCTGCTCTGCCTCAATTTCCCCCACGCACTGCACGTCACCCGTGCTCTCTCCAGGCTTGGTTCGGTTGGGTTTGCAAAAGGACCAGTGAGGTTTGGGGTTGACCTAAACACCCTCCTCATCCCCAGCTGGTGGGATTTGCTCTCCCCGCCCTGGATGATGAGTGTCACCGGTCGCCTTCTCCCCAGGTCCAAGGGGTCCCCGGCGGAGCTGTGGCGGCCGTGGCTCTTCCTCCCGCAGCACTACTGGCTTTTCTTCTGGCTGCTTCTCCTGAGCGTCGCCTTCCTCCTCCTCATCCGCATCCTGGAGCTGCAGCGGCTGCAGCCTGCGGCATCACCCAAGGCCTAGCCTGAGCGGGGCGGGGTAGGCAGCGGGGGGCACGCCTCCTCCATCGCTGCTCCTTCCCCGCACCGTAAAACACCAAAACCCTAGAATAATAAAATTGGAGGAAAAATGGATTTTTTAGTGCTGGAGCAGGGGGGGAAACCACCCTGTGCTAGGAGCCAGCTTACAGGCGTGAAGGGCTCGGGGAGCCGCAGCAGCCCTCATTGATGTTATGAGTTTGCCCGTTCTCTTGGCACACCCAGACCCCGCTGCCAGCGGGTTTGCATCAGAGCCACGTCCCGCTGCGCCGGCCGGGCACCCTCCACCGCAGCGCGTCCTGGGTCCCTGCTGCCTGGGGAGCCGTAATTAAGATTTAATGCTCGTTGCTGCTGCCCAGGGGACAAAGTTCAGTCTGGAAGGAGCAGGTCGGTGTTCAGACTTTCCCATCACGCCACAAAGAGCTCACAAACAGAGGGAGCTGTTTCCGACCGCTTCGGCGCCTGGGAAAATTGCCTGGTTTGACGCAGACGTCCCGTTTCCATGTCCGCCCCGGCCTCTCGCAGCCCCAAAACGTGGGTGGGCTCTTCTGTGCCCACACCCAGCAGCTTTGCAGAGGGCTGACGGGCTCGAAAGGCCCGGGCCGAGCTGTGAGGGGGGTCGTGGTGGGGGGTTCTGCACCGGAACCCCCAGGAAGGGGCCCGAGGGGGCCACGGGAAGGAGGGATGGAGGTGCTGGGCTGGCCGTCCCCGCTCGCTGAGGCCGCCGACAATGACACGGGTGACTCAGGGGGACCGACGTAACCCCTACCCTGTACGCCAGCTTGCCCCGTGTCCCTGAGTCACCGTCCCCAGCTTCGTCAGATTGTCCCTGTGTGTCACCGGCCAGCACCCCAAGGACTCCGCCACCAGAAAACCCCAAAAAGCACCTGGCCAGCAGCGATCTTCGGTGACCCCGGCGGCTCCATCCTCTGCCTCCAGGTACCTTCACCCACTGGGGACATTCCCACCCGGGGGGACCCAGGTGGAAACATCATCCCAGAAGGGTGGGCCGGGACAGCAGTTGGGGTCCGGGGCTGGTGCTGAGGGGGTCCCCCCTGCCCGCGGCTCCCTCCTGGCCTCTGTTTCTGGTTGTGGGGGGAAGCACGGCGTGGCGGCCAGAGCCGAGGTGGAAAGCGGGGCGGTTTGGTTTCGTCACCCAGATCTTTTGGTTTGCTTTGTGAAAAGATTGCTTTTTCACTCCAAAATATATTTAAAAAAAAAAAAAAAAAGCTGAGGTTGGGCTGTGCATCCCCTGCTCCAAACCTCCCGTGGCGTGGCGTGGGGAGGGCAGGGCTGCCACTCGCGGGTGGGGTGGGTAGTTTCAGCCTCCAGCACTGCGAAAACCCGATTTTAGGAATATTTGCAGCGGCATCAAGCCGGACGGCCCCGGGGGCTGCCCCTCCCTCCTCCTTGGCCGTGGGGGAGGGGAGGGGAGGGGAGGAGAAGGGCGGGGGGGCAGGGCCAGCCGGCAGCTGCTTGCCAGCCAGTTTCCTGCTCGCCCTCGCCCGGCTGCCGGCAGCCCCGAGCCCCTCCCCGCTCCCCGGGCTGTGCCTCAGTTTCCCCCTCCGAGAGGCTCTGGAGGTGAGTGGGGGGGGGGGGTGGGGAAGGGCAGAGCATCCCTAGAGGAGGGGTGGGGGTCGGGATCCTCCTGCTCCCCACCCCCGTATCCCCCCCGCTCCGGGGACAGCATCCCAGCCGCGGAGAGCATCGCTCCGGGCCCCGCCCTGCTGCGCCAGCTGGAGGGGGGGGGGTGCCAAAACGGGGAGGGGTGATTTTGGGGTGCTAGGGGTGCTGCTTTTCCCCTCCAGCCCCTGGGTTCTGCTCTCCTTGGGACAAAGGGAAAAGAGAGCGGAGCCTCCCCGGCCGAACTCCATTCCCACTACCACCAGTGCTCCCAGTGCCGAGTGACGGGCACTCCCATCGCGGCCCCTCCATCCGGTGCAGGGAGGGAGGGAGGGATGCTCCCCCGGGAGTGAGCCCTGGCTGGGGGTTCGAGGCTGCACCCCATCTCGGGGCTTAGGCTGGGGGGGACACGTTCCCCTGCCCCTGTGTGTGGGGTGGATGAAGCCCCCGGCACATTTGGGCAACCAAACCCGGGGTTCACCACCGGACCCCAAGACATGTCTCCGGCCAGCCCTGTGGGGAGGACTTGGTCTGGAGGTGAAGGAGAAGCAGGAGGAGGAAGAGGATGTGGGATGCAAAACCTGGCTGTGAGCTGATGCTGGGCAGGGGGGCAAAGCTCAGCAGCCAAAATGGGGGGGGGGGGGCAGGTTTGCTCCCCCTGAGTGTTGTCTTTGCCTGGGGCTCCCCGGGACGTGGCCGGGCTGTGGCTCGTGGATCCCCTGCAAAGGCCAACACCAAAACGTCCCAGAGACGGACGCCCGCTTTGGGGGGGGAGAATTTGGCATGTGCTTTCGGTGGTGGGGGATTTTGCAGCCTTGAAAGGGAACCCCCTCCCACCGACACCCCATCCCGGCAGCTGCCAGCCTCTGCCCTCACTGGTGGCAGGTTTGTCCCCTCACCTTCGCCCTTCTCCCCATGCTGGGGGCTTGCTAAGGCAGGGGGCTCAGCCGGGGTCTGCCCACGCACCCACATCCCCAGCTCAAACCAGAGGAGCCAACAGGGATTTTTTTTTTTTTTTTTTCCCCTCCCTCCAAGGATTAAAACCCGGCCAAATTAGGGCAGATTTCCACGGGGTCAGCCAAAGGGATCTCCCTGCCCGGTCCCACGCCCCAGGGAGGCTGCGCTTGCAAGGGCAGGGGCCTGGATGTTTCTCCAGAGCTCGGTAACGCCGGGAAGAGCAGCACCCGCCGCCTTCGCCCCTTCCCGGCACCGGTCCAGCTCTGCCAGCGGTCGAAAGCAGAATCGTTGGCCAAGCTGTTCGATGGCCACAAGAAACCTTCCATCCTCCCCATCGGCCTTGAGTTTGCTGGAAGGATTTTCACAGGGTCCAGCCCGTCCCAGGGGTCTCCGGGTTGGATCCCAAAGACGCTGGGAGCCAGCGCAGCAGCGAGGGGAGAGGCTCAGCTGGAAGGGGATCTGCTGCTGCTGGAAATCCTCCCGGCTTTCATTAGCTCCATATGGAGCCGTGTCCTTTCCCAACCCATTTCCACTGGGATGCATGGGCTCACCAGCACCCCTAGGATGGCTCCCACCCGCCGTCTTCCGAGGGGCTGCTTCTCTCCAACCTGCAAAGTGGGATGAGGTGTCCCTGCTCCAGGGATGCTCCGTGTGTGCCGGCCCTGGGTGATATGTCCTCTGCAGAGGACGGAGCCTTCGTGAGCTGAGTCAGGGCTGGCTGCCAGCCCCCTACCTCCTCCCTCCAGCTGGCTGGAGCGGTTTGGAAGGAAGAAACGCAAAAAGCGTTTGTGGGGAGAGCCAGGCTTGGCGCCGTGCCCTCCTTCGTGGGTACCAGCCTTTGTGGGCTGCAAGCTGCTTATTTGCACCAAACTTGCAGGAACTCGGTATCCGTGGGGGTTTCTGTCCTTGCTTGCAGTTGTTGAGGGGATTCAAGCACGCCGAAGGAGATGTGGTGTGCCAGCATGAGCATCGTTTCCGTAGGAAACTTGGTGTCACACAAGGCTTGTTGTTCTGCCTCTTCCGAGCCTCCCTGCCCAAGCGCTGGGGCTGGAAAGCTTTCCTGGGCGCTGTGCTCCCCTCGGCATCGCGTCCGGCGGGAATCGAGGCCTTCAGATGGGGTTTTGTGTTTTGTTTGTGGATCCAGGTGCTGGACTGGGTGCTCCCAGCCCGGGGGGCTGCCTGTGCCCCATCGCCCTGGGGTTGCGGCGTGGCGGCCTTGGCAGGCGCTGGCGCGGTAACGTGAGCTCCTGGGGGGAAAAACCCATCGCACGTGGGCAGCACAGCTGTCCAGGCACCATCCCACAGGTTGGGGACGGGGTGGGACAGTAGGCCTGCGCTCTCCGATGAGGTTTGCAGCACTGCCTCAGTTTCCCCAGGTTCCTCGTTCCATCCCGCTGGCAGAGCCACCGGGCTGGCATCGCTCCGGGGAAGAGCAGAAACCCGTCCCCAGGTCTCACAGCCCCGCCGTGAGCGCACCAGTCGTGTCCTGTGCCCGGTGGGCGCCTGCTCCCGCTCCGGCCTGGCGTGATGCGTTCTCTTTGTGTCTGCCCAGGAAGGAAGAGGTTAAAACGCTGGGATTTCCTGGCTGTGGTGCTGGGGAGGGAAGGTGACCTGCAGAAGTGCTTTGCATCCTCTGTGGCTCCAGCTGGCCTTGCAAAGTGCTTGCCGGTGTCAGAAGCTGCCAGAGCGAGATCTAACTTGAAACCCAGCTAGAATTTGGTCTTTCCAGCCAAAATTTAAACCCAGGCTTAAACGCCTCCTTTCCCCCACCCCACCGATGGCAGCCTGACTGCGACTCCATGTCCTTCCCCCTCCGGCATCCCGCTTCGGGGTGCTGCCGCGTGCCAGATGGTAACGCCGAGTGGCGAGAGGGCAAAGAGCGATGGTTCAAAGGTAGGAGCGCTCCAGTTTTGCTCCAGTTTCCCCAGCCTTTTCGCCCCTTTCTCCTTGGCGGTGCCGCGTCTCCGCCGGCTGCTTTGCTGGGCTGGGGGAGGCTTTCCCAGCCCCGGGGCTTGGCGAGAGTGGCTGGAAAGGGCAAAGCTTTGTGCTCGAGGTGGTACGGGACAGCGCTGGGGGGGACGGTGCCAGGAGCGGGAGGCAGACGCGAGGAGCGCTGGTCCCCTGGGAGATGCCAGGGCAGAGGGGTTTTGGGGTGAATGTGGGGGGGATGCACTGCACCCCCTCCTAACATCAGTTCCTTGGCGTGACAGGGCTGTTTGCATGGTGGTTTGGCTTTTTTTTGTTTCCCCATCAGTGCTTCCTTTCTGCTAATCTGCTTCCGCCCCGCTCCGGGGGCGGCAGAGGCAGAGACAGGGAGGAAGACTCACCCGACTCTGGTTGCAAAAGCCAGGCTGGAGGGATGGATGTATTCCTGCTCCCTCCTGCCCCAGGACTGGGTCTTACTGTTTTTTTTGGGGCAGCTGCAGTTTGTCTCTGCAGTTGGGACCCCACACCCATCCCTTCTGCAGCGAGGCCGAGGGTGAAGAGGAAGGAAGTGGTGTCTTTGCTCCAAAACACCTCGCTCTGCTCTCGGCTGCTGCAGGTACACGCCGTATGGAGGAAGCCACTCGCTGCCACCACAGCCCTCCCCGTCCCCTCCCCTGACGTCACCGCGGCAGGGTGACACCGTGGCTCGCTGGGTGCAGCACCCGAGGCGGGCCTCGGCCAGCCGTCACCGGAAGGGGCCCCGATTTCAGCAGCGTTGTCACCCAACAGCACCCACGGCTGAGAGACATCGTGCCAAGGCACCAGGTCCGGTGCCGGATGGGTCTGAGGATGGGGGTGAGGATGGGGGTCCGGGAGGGTGCCCCCCATCCTTATCTCTGCCGTCCCTCACCAGGCTGCCGGGTGAAGCGGGATGAGTGTCCCGGCCGAAGAGCCGGGCAACCCGGCGCATGCCGTCTTCGAGAGGTTCCTGCGTGCCGGGGAGTGCAGGGAGGTGCTGGGCTGTTTCGGGGAGCTGTGCCAGCGGCTGGGGCTGCGGGGCAGCGGGCTGCAGCTCTACCACGGCCTCAAGGCTGCCCTCAACTACTGGAGCGCCAAGGCCCTGTGGAGCAAGCTGGATAAGAAAGCCGGGCACAAAGACTACGACCAGGGCACAGCCTGCGCCAGCACCAAGGTACTGGGGACGCGGGGCGCAGGGTTTGGGTCCCTCCTTGCTCCGCGTCCTTGTCACCAGGATGGGAGCATCCCTGGGGGACCCAGGAGGATGCGGGATGTACGGGGTGGGATGTGCGGGGTGGGAGGTTGGTGGGGTTTAATGGGATTAGGGCGTCCATGAACACTGCTCCCTTCCCCGTGGCGTGAGGCCACCTCGGTGCCATCCAGCCAGCAGCATTGTCCCAGCTGCTCCTCGCTGGGGACACCCCACTGGGGGCTGCAAAGGGGCAGAGGGACCCCCTCCCTTTTGGGTGCACAGGATGTGCTGGGGTTGGATGGCCATTGGGGCTGGGGGACCCTACTTCTGTTCCCCTGTCCCAGAGCTGATGGCTCTTGTCCCCACTGCTGGGGCCCCCATAGGGCCGCCCCACTTTTCAGAGACCCAGGAGAAATGGGAACAATGGGAAGGGCCAGATCCTGGCCTGGGGAAGAGGAGGGGAGATGCTGCCTGGGGATTTACCCAAACCCCTTTTTTGGGGGTGCCCGTTCCCTTCGCAGTGCCTGGTGGTGGGGGCCGGTCCCTGCGGGCTGCGGGCGGCCATCGAGCTGGCGCTGCTGGGCGCCCGCGTGGTGCTGCTGGAGAAGCGGGACTCCTTCTCCCGCAACAACGTCCTGCACCTCTGGCCCTTCACCATCCACGACCTGCGGGCACTGGGAGCCAAGAAGTTTTACGGGCGTTTCTGCACCGGCACGCTGGACCACATCAGTGAGTTTTGGGGTGATGTGGGGGGGTCAAGCTCCCAACCCCCGGGGTCCTCCCACTGTAGGGAGCCCAGGGCACGGGGGGTGCAGCCCTCAGTGCCCCCTCTCCCCCGCCAGGTATCCGGCAACTCCAGCTGATCCTGCTGAAGGTGGCTCTGCTCCTGGGGGTGGAGGTGCACATCAACGTGCAGTTCAAGGGCCTTGTCCCCCCCACGGGCAAGGGTAAGGCATCGCTGCGGGGTGGGTGGCATCCCCAGGGACAAGGACGGGGCTGCGGGTGGCCGCTCTGAGCCCCTCAATCCCTCTGATAGCCTGGGGCATGCATTTTTTTGGGGGGAGGAGGTGCAACCCTCTCCCCTCACCCCAGAGCAGGTCCCAGCTGAGACCTAGCACGCTCGTGACTGTCCTCTCCCTGCAGGCGGCTGGCGGGCGGTGCTGCAGCCCAGCTCCTCTCCCCTCAGCCACTACGAGTTCGATGTCCTCATCTCAGCCGGCGGCGGCAAATTTGTCCCTGAAGGTGACAGCAGTGGGTCCCTGCACCCCGGGACCGGTATGGGGGGACCGGATTGGGGGCTCACGCCTGTCCCCACCCGCAGGGTTCAAGCGCAAGGAGACGCGGGGGAAGCTGGCCATCGGCATCACCACCAACTTCGTCAACCGCCACAGCCAGGCCGAGGTGGAGGTGGCAGAGATCAGCGGCGTGGCCCGAATCTACAACCAGAAATTCTTCCAAAACCTCTACAACAAAACGGGTCGGTGGTCCCGGCCCCGGAGTAGGGGGTGCCCCCCGGGTTCCCTGTCCCCTCCCGGTGCAACTAGGGATGTCCCTGGTGTGGTGGGATGCGTGTTCCCTCAGGGGACCCCGTTGCAGGGGACATTTGGTGGCTGAGCCCGATGCGGGGGCTCTCCGTGGCCCCGGCTCTGCCCCGTGGCTCAGCTCAGCCCCTTCCCCATCGCCAGGCATCGACCTGGAAAACATCGTCTACTACAAGGACGACACTCACTATTTCGTCATGACGGCCAAGAAGCAGAGCCTGCTCAAGAAGGGGGTCATCCTCCAGGTGAGGAGGGTGGGATTGGGTGCCGGAATCCCATAGCGATGGGCGGCTGAAAGCCTGGAGGGCGGGATGCAAATCAAAGGTGCTGGTTTGGCCGTGCACCCCTGGGATGGAGGGGGCTTCAGCAGCCGTTGCCTGTGCTGATGTCCCGTGCTGGGGGGAAAAAAACCATCCTTTTGGTGGGCTCCCAGCCCCAAGCCCAGTGGGATGGCTTCACCCCAGAGCTGGCTGCACCCAGGCTAGAGCGGGGGCAAAAACCATCTCCTGCATCCCAACCGGCTTCAGCCCATCCCCATCCTCATCCCTGCAGGACAAAGCGGACATCGAGAGCCTCCTGTCCCCGGAGAACGTGAACCGGGACGCCCTCCTCAGCTATGCCAAAGAAGCCGCCAACTTCTCCACCAACTACCGCCTGCCCAAGCTGGAGTTTGCCCTCAATCACCGGAACCTGCCGGACGTCGACATGTTCGACTTCACCTGCATGACGCGCTCGGAGAACGCGGCGCTGGTGCGGGAGCTCAACGGGGCCCGTCTGCTCCTTGGGCTGGTGGGCGACTGCTTGGTGGAGGTGAGGGTCCTCCTTGCAGCATCACCACGCTGTGCCTCAGTTTCCCCTCTCCCTGCGAGATGCTTTGGTTGCAAGGTATTGCCCCTCCCCGAGCGCTTCTTGCCCCAGCTGCCCGGTGCGCTCCAAGTCTGGGTAGCGGGATGCTTTGGGGGGATTATCCCCTTCCCTGCCCCCACCAGCGATCTGGAGGGGGTTCAGGGCGGAGAAGCAGCCCAGCTCCTCCCCAGACGCAGCCGCACCAGCGGCAGCATCGACTCAGCCGTGGGGCTGGGGAGGAGATGGCCACTCATACCCTCCCTGCGCGTCCCGCCGCCGCTCCCCGCTTTCATCCCTGGCCAAGCCTGGCAGCTCCAGGCCTCCTCCCAGCCGCCCCGACCGGCCACGCGGCTCCAGCTCCGTCTCTCTGCCTTTCCCTTCGCAGCCCTTCTGGCCGCTGGGCACCGGCGTGGCCAGGGGCTTCCTCGCCGCCTTCGACGCGGCCTGGATGGTGCGGCGGTGGGCAGCTGGGACCCCTCCCCTGGAAGTGCTGGCCGAGAGGTGAGCTGCCCCGTCCCGCTGGGCTGGTCCTGGAGCGGGCAAGGCTGGTGGCACCGAGCCCAGCCCTGTCCGTTGCACCCAGGGAGAGCATCTACCAGCACCTCTCGCAGACCTCGCCGGACAACACCCACAAGAACATCAGCCAGTACAGCATCGACCCGGCCACACGCTACCCCAACATCAACCTGAAGGCCATCAAAGCCAGCCAGGTAGCTGGCCCAGGTCCTGCCATGGGGCAGCCATCCAGCCCAGCCTCCTTGGGTGACCCCAATTTACACAGTCCCCTGTCCCCAAAGGGTGCGAGACTGAAGCTGTTGGTCCCCAGTGGTTTTGGGGAGGCGTGGGAGGGGTCCGGGTGTCCCGCTTGCCGGGATCAGCTCCGTGCGCTGGCTCTGTGCAGACGATGACCAGCCACCTGCGTGTCCCCATCGGCAGGTCCGGGACCTCTACCTCGTGGGCGTGGTGGAGGTGGACCACCACAGGAGAAGTGACAACCGACTCAGCGCCGGTAGGAGCAGCCATTCCTGCCCTGGCCACCACCCCAGCACAGGACCCCCTCCCATCAGTCCATGATGGAGCAGCTCCTGCCCTGATTTTCCTCCCCATCGATTTTTTTTCGAGCCCTGGCCGGTGTCCAGCCAGCTGCCATGCTCCTCCCAGCAGTGGCTGCCTTTCCATCCTGGTGGCACCACTGGTTTCCGTTCCCTCTGCCCACGGCCCCCGTAGGGACGCAGCCCCCCCAAAGCCACCTTTCACGGGGAGGAGGCTGTCCCCCTCACCCACACTGATGCCGAGCCGTGAAATATTGACAGATGCTTTACCAACTGATTTGTTGAGCCGTAGGGGGGTGGTTGCGTGGGGGGGTGTCTCAAGTCTCTTCCACGGGACCCCTTCCCCACTAAAGCACTGGTGCTGGGAGTGGGGAGTGGGCTGGGGGAGAGGTGTCCCCTGCCTCTTTGGGATGGGGACACGTGCGCTGCCTCCCCAGCGGTCTCCGGCGATGCCTATGAAGAGCTGCTGCGCTGGTGCCAGGCCAGCACGGCCGGGTACCGCGGCGTGGCGGTCACCGACTTCACCACCTCCTGGACCAGCGGCTTGGCCCTCTGCGCCCTCGTCCACCGCTTCCGCCCCGATCTGGTGTGAGTCCCTAGGACCCCCCTCCTCTGGGGACCCCTCCCCACCCTGCGCAGCCCACCCTGATGGGACCCGTGTTTCCCCGCAGGGATTTTGACTCCGTGGACCCCCAGGATCCCATTCGGACCCACCAGATGATGCTGGACATGGCGGAGCAGGAGCTGGGCATCCAGCCCGTCCTCTCCAGTGCTGAGATGGCCACCATGGCCGAGCCTGGCCGCCTGGGGCTCATCACCTACCTCAGCCAGTTTTATGAAGCTTTCAAGACTTCTCCAGGTGCGAGATTTGGGAGGGGGTGTATCCCACCCTGAGCCCCACTGGGGCTGGCTGGCTGCCCCTCGTTGTAGGGTGGGGCCCTCCAGCGTGGCCGTGTCCCCTCTGTGCAGAGGCAGAGGAGGTCAGCAAGAAGCCGCTGTCCCCCCGGGGCACACGAGGGGCCATCCTCTTCCTCAGCAAGCTGCAGAAGAACCGGACCCTGACCCACAAGCGCGTCCAGGTGAGGGCACACCACCCAGACCCTCGTGACACCCCAAAACCATGCCCCACAGCCCCCTTCTCCATCTTAGCCGCCCCTTTTGCCTTGGCAGGACAGTGCCCAGAAGGATGCTGAGGCCAAGAGGAGCCGCGGAGACGCAGAGGTGGGTCTGCCCCGATGCTCTGCGGGGTGCAGCCGACCCGGGGGGAGAGCGGGGGGCTGACCCTCCCCTCGGGTTGCCCGTAGCTGGACGCGGGGCTGGATGGAGACACTCTGAATGGTGCCTGTGAGCCACCACAAACTGCCACTATGGACCCTGGGCAGGTCGGTCCTCGTGTCACCCTGGGGTGTGGGGGGGTCCAGCTCCAGGCAGGTGGGCGCTTGTGGGGCACTGGCAGCCGGTGGGGCCGAGCCAAGGGCTGGCACCAGGGCTGCGCAAGCGAACGCCCACAGGCTCCCGGCTCCTCCCTGCCTGTTTCCTGACCCAACTGGTTTTCCGGAGCCAAGACCTGCCGCTCCCTTGCCGGTGCCAGCAACCCCGTCCCGAGCACCCAGGCCCACCTCTGCAAGAGGGGCAAAGCCCCCTCCCAGACTCCCCGGGCTGCTGGCAAAGCCCTGGGGCAGGGTGGGTGCCAGCACCCCTGTGCCACCCCAAACCTGTCCTCTCCCACCGCAGCCGCCGGCCCGTGGGGAGAGCAGCGACGCCTGCTACTTCTGCGGCCGCCGCGTCTACATCCTGGAGCGAGCCAGCGCCGAGGGACGCTTCTTCCACCGCGGCTGCTTCCAGTGCCGGCGGTGCGGGGCCACGCTGCGCCTGGGCGACTACGCCTTCGACGAGGAGGACGGTGAGGCGGGTTTTTGAGGGGGGAGAGGGGATGCCTGGGGCAAGGCTTCTCCACCTTGCAGCTCGTCACACGGGTTTGTTCCCCCGTCCCCCAGGTCATTTTTACTGCTCGCTTCACTACCCCAATCCATCTGGCATGGACCTGCCCCAGGACGAGCCCCCGGTGCTCCACGATGGGGTAAGGCACCAAAAGCCCCCGTAGATGATGGGGGAAAGGCAGAAGGTGGAGGTGATCACCCCTGCATCACCCCTCCGCCACTGGCTCTGCCCTAGGATGCCGACCAACCACCCTTGGGTGCTGGGAGCCTGCGTGCATCCCCTGAGGAGGGGGCACCCGGCCCCACACAGCCCCCACCAGCAGCCCCACAGCCTGGGGCAGAGGAGGATGCTGCGGATGCTGGTGACATGGAGGAGCAGGAGCTGCTGGCACAGCCCAGGGAGGATGCAAGGGAGGAGGAGGAGGGTCCTGGACCGGAGCCACGCAGAGCAGCGGAGGAGGGTGAAGAGAGTGGAGGCAGGAGGAAGATCGTCCTCACGCCACTGGAGAAGCTCAAGCTGTCCACGCTGAACCTCACCAGCGAAGCGGAGCCCGAGCCGCCGCCGAAGCCAGCCCGTCTGCGGCTCCAAGCAGCGCCCGAGGTCCTCCCTGCCCCACGGCAGGGACAAGGCATCTGGGAGGAGGAGGAGGAGGAGGAGGAGGAGGAGGAGGAGATAGCCTTGGAGGAAGGTAGGTGGCTGCAAGCCGGAGTCTCCAGCTGAGCAGGGCTGTAGGTGCCCCAGGTATCCGGCCATGCCCCATGTCTTGCTTGTCAGGCACTAGCCCAATATGGCTTTTTTTTGGGGGGGGGGCAGCCTTGGAGGAGACTGACAGTGAGGAAGAGGAGGAGGAGGAAGAGGAAGGCGCAGACCTTGCCATCATGGCAGAGTTGGTGAGTGCTTTCTGTGACCAGCAGAATGGTGGTTGAGGCTTTTGCTGACATCAAGTCCAGCTTTGCTGTGGCTCTGGGACATGAGGTGTCCAGTGAGACTGACCCCCTCCCTTGCCACCATCCCTTCGCAGTGCCAGGACCTGGGGGAAGAGGAGAAATACCCCACCTGGAAGCGCACGCTGACGCGCCGGGCCAGGGAAGCCCAGATGAAGCGGTTCTGCAAAGCCCAGGTAGCCCCACGAGGGAGAGCGGGGTCCCCAGCCCTGGCGCCGTGCCCCGTCCCCTCCATCCCGCTGCTGGTGGCCGTATGCCGGGAGGTGCCGGCCCGCAGGCAAGCATTGCCCTTCCCTTGCAGGCCATCCAGAGGAGGCTGGAGGAGATCGAGGTGACGTTCCGGGAACTGGAGCAGCAGGGCATCAAGCTGGAGAAGTTACTCCGGGACGAGGATGGTAAGACCGGGGGTGGACAGGGCACCGTGACCCCCATGGACGGGGGGGTCTGCACCCCACTCACACACCCCTCCTGCCCCACAGGCACCCCGGCTGACCAGAAGACGCAGTGGATGAACCAGCTGCTGTACCTGGTCCAGAAGAAGAACAGCCTGATGTCCGAGGAGTCGGACCTCATGATCACGTAATGCTTGGGGTGGGGGATGCTCCCTGGGCAGTGGGGGGGCTCGGCTCACCCCTGCCCCCTTGAGCCCAACACCCATCACCCCCCTTCCCTCCCCGCAGGGTGCAGGAGCTGAAGCTGGAGGAGCAGCAGTGGCAGCTTGACCAGAAGCTCCGGTGGTACATGAACAGGGAGGGTGAGTGCCAGCACGTGTCGGGGGCATGTCCCTGTGCACGGCCGGGGGGGAGCAGGGCCATGGCTGTGGCCCACCCAGCCCCGCTCCAGCCCCCTGCTCTCGCAGAATCCTTGAAGACGCCTGAGGATCGCGTGGCCGAGCAGGAGATCCTGATGCAGCTGCTGGAGGTGGTGAACAAGCGCAACGTCCTCATCCACATCCAGGAGGAGAAGCGGCTCAGCGAGCTGCGGGCCTGATCCGTGCAGCCCCAGGACCCGCTGGTTTCTCCCTGGGCGGGGGATGAGCAGTGTCCCACTCCCCAGCCGAGCATCAGCCTGAGCTGCCTCTGAAGGCGGTGATGCCTGAGTGGATTCAACAGCTACCGTGGTGAATCCAGCTCCCTGCTTGCCAAAGCCTGCTGTGGAGCGGCCGGACTTGCTGGTGGACACCCGCATGAGGAGACATTGAGGCGCACCCCGGCTTTGGGGTGCCGAGAGGGGGTCCCTGCGCTTGGCTGGATTGCCTTTGCCTTGTTCCTGCTTAAAAACAAGATTTAGAGAGGGCTACGGAAGACGGGGGCTGCAGCAGCTCCACGCGGGGTTTGCTACAGGACGAAGCCGCACAGGGAAGTGGGATCTCGCCCGGCACAGGAGGTCCCACAGCCGTCACCCCTCCGAGGGGACGCTGCCCGGAGTCTCAGCCAGGGCATTGAAAGCATTTTGTCTGGCAGAGTCCCTTGTGCTTCAGCTGCAGCGCTGGCTGCCTCAGGACAGGCTCCCGGCGGGAGAGGTGGCTCCGTCACTGCCCAGCCAGCCCCGAGCCCTGAAGGGCTTTGCTCCTGGCAGCGAGGATGTGACTGTGGCCACCACAGACAGGTCATGGTGGAGATGGCAAATGTGGAGGAGCAGCATCAGGAGTAGCCCCTGGAAGCCACCCAGGGACATCCTTCCCAGCTGAGGACATCCAGCCCAGCCCAGGGCAGCCGTCCTAGCCTGGGACATCCATCCTAACCTAAGACATCCATCCCAGCCCGGATGATTCGTCCCAGCTGAGGACATCCATCCTAATGCAAGATATCCATGTCTTCCAGGGACATCCAGCCCAGCCCGGGACATCTGGCTCTATGAGCAGGGCCAGCGACAGACAGATTGGGCTGATCCCTAGCTGATCCCAGCTGCATCACTGCTTTTGGGTGTCACATCCACGCTGTCCCCAGCCACTGCAGGAAACCAGGGTCAGAAATCTCCCTGCGATGGCCCAGGCCTGGGGAAGGAGCTTTTTGTCCAGCAGCTCACTGAGGGAACTGTGCCCAGGGCTGGCACTGTGTGACACTGAGGACAAGGGACGCCGGTGTCTGTGTCCTCCTTGCCCCTTTGGGGTTTCTCCTGCTTGGCAATGCCATGCTGGCCTTTGCACAGACCTCCCCAACCTTTCTGGGCTCCCTGTTTTTTTTGCGGGATGAGCCTCCACAGCCAAACGGTGCTTACGGCAGCCCCAGCCATGACGGGTACGGGGGTCCCGGGTGTGGGATTCTCTGTCAGCAATACTCCCCCATGCTCAACCCTCATCCCTTCAGTTCCTCCCCAAATCCTCCCTTAGCCTTTCTTTTGTACCAGCCGTACTATCCTGCTGCAAACTCACCCACCACTCTTGAAATAAAGTCTCCTCAACTCGACACCAAGGCCTAAAACACTGCCTTTATTTTTTGTTTCCTTTCAACCCATGAGTTTTCCTTTACCGATTCTCCTCCCTGTCCCACTGGAGGGTGTGGGGTGTGAAAGACAAACTACTTCATTTGGTGGTGAGCAGATCTAAACTATGACAGCTGCAAGGTGGTGACAGATCCGGCAACTATATTTGAAGTGGACAGAAAATAAATTGAAGAGAAATAACAGAAGAAAACAGAACAGGAATGGAAAACAAATACGGTACAACAGCTCACAGCAAATCCCAACACCCGGGTTCCTCCCGAGCAGCAGGATGCTCCGCTCAGGATGCAGCACAGGGATACACTGCACGGAACGGCCCTTTGGATGATTGGAGGAAAATTAGCACAGCTGTTGGGTGTAATTAGTAAACTGCCCCAGCCATAGGGGCTACCAGCTCCAGTTGTCCTCCCAGCTCGGGTGAATATTAACTCTGTCCTAGCCAGCCAGAATCAGGACAGACAGCCATAGTGTGACTATCACTTGATTTGAGGCTTTTTTTTTGATCTGGGCGTGTGGCTGGGTTGAGGTGGTGGTAAACATCGGAGTCCTGGTCGTCTACGAAAGCCCAGAGCCACAATGTTTGTGGGCCTGTAGATGCAGCGGCAAGGGCTAGCGAGGAGCAGCAAGAGCTTTCAGTGCTGGCAGTTCTGGTACGGGAGCAATCATCTGATGTTCGTGATTTTTAAGATTTTTTCTCAATGGGCGGCCAGGTCAGGGTGGTGGTAAACATCGGAGCCTGGGTCATCTAGGAAAGCCTGGAGCCCAAATTTTTGTGGACCTATAGATGTGGTGGCTATGGCTGGTGAGGAGCAGCAAGAGCTTTCAGGTTTGGCACTTCTGGTGTGGATGTAATCGTCCGACGTGCAATATTTTCTGTGTTTTTTTTCCTGTGGGTGACCGGGTTGAGGTGGTGGTAAATGTCAGAGTCCTGGTCCTCTAGGAAAGCCCATAGCCCCAGTGTTTGTGGGCTGACGCGCGGGTTAAACTCTACAGCTCAGAGAGTTACAAAGCAGGTATGTTTATTTGGCGCCGGGTGCGTGGGGGATTGCTCTTCCAAAAGCACGCACACTGTGTTAAGCAACAGGTACAATATTTATGCATAGGATTCCTGAGGACTTAGTTACATATTCATTAGTTTCCAAGAAATCATTATAATAAGTCTCCACCCACGTGAGACAGGTTATTCCCCAGTCTCTGTGTCCACCTCGTGTCTGTTCTCAGGAGTTGCAGTCCCTCTGCTGCTTTACTTCATCCGGTGGTCGTTCCCTCTTCTTCATCACTGTGTCTGCTGCGTGAACTCAGTCTTTGTTCCTGTTCAGTTTTTTTACTGACTTGTCTTTGTTGGCTCCCAGTGTCCTTGATTATTCCACCCTATCAGTTGCTTCTAAACTCCTGGAGCCCCCTTACCTTGGTTTCAGCTCGTGTGTCTGTGCTTCCTCGGGATGTTCCCATCTGACATCTCAGCACCTGCTGGGGCATTCTGAAAGTACCTTGTTACGCTAAATCTATGACTCTGCTGTTCTTTCTCTCAAGGTTAGTAGTTGTATTTTCACACAAGAATTAAATGGTTACTGTTTTATTATAAAGCTAGCAGATCGTTAGTTCCCTGTATCAAGCAATATGCAGACAGTTAATTAGTTCCCTGTATCACCGGCGTGGGGCATCTCTTCCACGGGGTGCAGTCCCTCCAGAACGGCTGTGCCAGCGGGGCCTCCATGGGCCACAGCCACCTTCAGGCATCCACCTGCCCCAGCGTGGGGTCCTCCATGTGCTGTAGGTGGATCTCTGCCCCTCCGTGGACCTCAACGGGCTGCGGGGGGACAACCTGCTCCACCATGGGCCTCCACGGGCTGCAGGGGGATCTCTGCCCATCCATGGGCTGCAGGGGGACAACCTGCTCCACCATGGACCTCCATGGGCTGCAGGGGGATCTCTGCCCATCCATGGGCCTCCATGGGCTGCGGGGGGGATCTCTGCTCCTCCGTGGGCCTCCACGGGCTGCGGGGGGACAACCTGCTCCACCATTGACCTCCATGGGCTGCAGGGGGATCTCTGCCCATCCATGGGCCTCCATGGGCTGCAGGGGGATCTCTGCTCCTCCGTGGGCCCCCCATGGGCTGCAGGGGGATCTCTGCTCCTCCGTGGGCCCCCCATGGGCTGCGGGGGGATCTCTGCTCCTCCGTGGGCCTCCACGAGCTGCGGGGGGACAGCCGGCCTCTCCATGGGCTGCACTGTAGGGGGCGACAAATATCAGAAGCCATGGGAATGAGAAACAAGGGACTTTCCAAGAGGAGAAAAGCAAGATCAAGGTCACCTGGTGGTGGGAAAAAGCTAAGGGACACCTGGTGGTGGTTAGAGGATCTTTGGGTATATAAGCACGGGAATGGTAACAATAGTTGGCTCTGCTTAACAGGCAAGGGGGTCTGTGACTATGATCCTACAACGGCATTCCAACAATTTGAGACTACGCTCTGACAACTGGCGCCCGAACAGGGACAGAACGCCTGGCCTGCCAAACGGTAGGAAGTACGCGCAGCTAATTCGTTACCTCAGCTAAGGGAGGTAAGCAGTGGGAATGATGGGAAGCTTTGCCTCAAAAGCTCAGAGGTTATTACCAGCGCGGTGTGTAACGTCTGCAGCCTTGGAGAATCACGGACAGGAAGGGGTTTTGACAGCACCCGTTACTCCATCTGCTCCTCCATTCATGGAAACAGAGACTGATACTGAGTCGGAAAATTCCTTTGATCCAGGTCCCATAGGCCCAAAAAAGGAGCTGGGTTTTTTCCCCGCTCTGCCCCGATAATTCACAAAAAAGTGGCTCCTCAGTTTAATAGCTCTGGTGATGACCACAGAATCGATCGATCAGTGGAAAGAGGTTTGGAAGCAAGCCGCTATGGAAGGGAACGTAGACTTGTTGAAGGCTCTGGCCACGTCTGTGTTACTACAGCCCAATGGCCCTGCTCAGTGGGAAGGGTTTCAATTCGGGCTGGTGAAAGAAATTCGACGTAGTGTAAAGGAGATGGGACTTAATTCGCCGTACGCGAGGGGGTTAATTCAATCAATCTTTAATACGACCTTGATGCTACCTAATGATTGTCGTACGTTAGTGCAAATTATCCTTACCCCCACCCAGAGGATGTTATGGCAGCAGTCGTGGAGAGACCACTGTGAACGAGCGTCGGTTGCGAATCTGAGCCGGCAGCCGGCTGACCCTTTGTATGGTGTCGGGGCTGATGCGCTAATGGGAGAGGGTGCGTTTGCGCTACGTGGCGCACAGTTGCGAATCATCCGTGAGGCTTTAGGACAGAGTCAGAATGCTGCTTTACGGGCCCTTTTAACCCTCCCCGATGGGAGTGGTAGTGCGACAAAGTCCTTTGCGACCATAAAGCAAGAAGCTACAGAGCCCTATATGAAGTTTGTAGGTCGTTTAAATGAGGCTTTAGAACGCCAGGTAGATCGTGCAGAAGCTCGATCTATATTGTTAAAAAATTTAGCAGGGGGATCTCTGCTCCTCTGTGGACCTCCACGGGCTGCAGGGGCACAGCTGGCTTAGGGAAGGATTTGATGATTATTCTTCAGAATAATGTGCAGATCCCTAATAATTCACTTCCTTCTGGCAAAGGAAAAATACAGGTTTGAATGTGTGATTCCCAGAGACTCTCTTCCTCCATGGGAAAGTGCAGTGAAGTGCAAAGGGTTCCAGAACATCTTGTAAAAATTAAATGATGACCTTCTGAGAGCATGAGTGGCAGTCAGACGTGCGGGAAGCTGCACAGGTGTGGCAGGAAACCTCTGTGGATGAACAGAGAAATCCTGAGAGAGGTCTAACGCAGAAAAAATGAAGGAAAAAAAAAGATGAAAAAAGGATGCAGAGGGTGTAAGCAGGGATGAGCTACCCAGGAGGAATATAGAGACATTGCCCAAATGGAGCTGCACTTGTAAAACCAGAACTAAGCTGGAAGTGGATCTATTGAGGGATATGAAGGGCAACAAAAAGAGCTTCTGGAAGTATGTGGGCAGCAAAAGGAAGGCTAAGGGGTATGTGTGTCTGTTGCCGAATGAGGCAGGGCACCTCATGACAAATGACTTGGAAAAGGCTGACTTCTACTCACTGACTTCAACTGCACAGAAGCACCCAGTGAAAAAAAAAAAGAAAATTCATAGAATCATAGAGTCATAGAATCTATGCCCCAATGTCTGTGGTGCTGTAGATGCGCTGCGAATGGCCGCTGAGGAGCAGCAAGAGCTTGAGTTGCTGGCACTTTCAGTGTGGGAGCAATCGTCCGACGTTCGTGATTTTTTGGGGTTTTTTTTCAGTGGGCGCCCAGGTGCAGCTGGTGGTAAATGTCGAAGCCCTGTCAGGGAAAGCCCAGAGCCCCGATGTCTGTGGTGCTGTAGATGCGCTGCCAATGGCCGCTGAGGAGCAGCAAGAGCTTGAGTTGCTGGCACTTTCAGTGTGGGAGCAATCGTCCGATGTTCGTGATTTTTCGGGGTTTTTTTCAGTGGGCGCCCAGGTGCAGCTGGTGGTAAACGTCTGCATTGTTTGAGGTTTGCCCATCCCTGCTCCGTTCCCTCCTCGGTTCGTCCAGCCTACAGCAGGCTGAATAGTTCATTAATTGTCTCCATTTGATAGGGAAGAGCATGAATAGCCATCAGCCACCAGTGACGCATTTTGCCCTGATCTCAGGGTGTTTTGCCTGCTTTTTCAGCCGGCTCCTGCTGCCGTGGGGCTTTTCAGTAGGGAGCTTTGCAAAGGGAGACCTGGGCTGGAGGAAGCCTCAACTCTCACGCTGTCACCTTTTCTTTCGCAAAGGCATTTTGTACAGGCATTTCCCTGGCATGGCAGGGATCTGTGGTGCTGACTTACACTTCCCAGGGCAGCCAGCTCCTGTTGGGAATTAGCAGCTGGGCAGGCAGGCCGGCTCACGGACGCAGCGTGCCCCTGCGGCAGCGCCTTCGGGTACGTGGGGTGGAGAGTGCTGCTGTGCCCGGGGAGCAGAGCCCTCCCTGCGGTCTGCGAGCACTGGCGGGACCAGGAACCCCCTCCACCCGCTCTTGGGAAGCCCCTTCAGGATGTGTTTGACCTGGCTTTGTGCCGTTTTCTTACTTGGCATCACCATCCCCATCACCATCCCCGTGATGGAGCTTGCTGGGGCGTGGGGTGCCCAGCTGAGCCGTCCCGCGTTCGTGCTGGGAGGAGGGCGGCAGACCACACCAGGGCACCAGATCAGTGTGTTCTCAGCTCGCTGCCCCATGAGAGAGGTGTTCCTGCTGAAGGACAAGGTCACCTACGGAAACTGCTGGGGAGAAAAGACCTGGCAGTGGCCGCGTAGACAGGACTGCTTCACCCGGGATCAGATAGCGAAGACAAAGGGCCTGTTAGCCGCTGTTTGCTCTTTCGTAGCCTTTGCCTTTCCTCCTACAAGTTCTCCCTGAAGGAGGCATTATTATTTATTAGCCCTGTGTGCTACTAACAGCCTGAATTTAAGATAACTCCGTTTGTTCCACCGCATTTAGTGGATATTTGATTTTTATTCGGGAGGGCGATAGTGTATGTAAATATTTGATGCCCCGCTGGACAAGGTCTGATTTCGAAGGGCCCGTCGCTGCTGCGCTTGCATGTGTCGGCTGGCAGAGCCGCGAGCGCCTGATCTCCCACGGCGTGCTCTGGGTGGAGAAAAAAAAAAAAAAAAAGGAGATGCAGTTTGGCAGCGATTAGAGCCCGGAGCCAAATCCCCCTTCTCCATCTCTTGGATGGTCTAACTCTCAGGACTGCTGGGTCTGGGAGGACCAAGATCCCTCGGATGCTCCAGTTCATAAAGGCCTGGAGCAGAGCGGTGCCCCGCTCCTCCCTGCGCCCAAGGGGAGGAAATCTGCGGCGAGGCTCCTGCTGCCGATGGCACCGCTCCCCGCCTGCTCCGGCAGCTCGCCCTGGGCAGGCTTTCCCCAGCTTTTGGAGCGCCGCTTGGATTTTTAAAGTTGGGCTAATGAGAATGCTGGGAATGTCTGTGGCTCTCCGGCATTTTTGCCATTTTGTGGGTTCTCCCAGCCACTGCTTTGCGGAGTAGCTGGCACTCCTCGCAGATGGGGAGAAAAGGAAAAAGGAAACTGTTGCTTTGTCTTCCAGATGTTTTTCTTGCCTTTTTCTTTTTTTTTTTTTTTTACCAGTTCTGATGGAAAATGGAGTTTTAGCTGTGCCCTCCGGAAAGGCTGTGTTCTTTAATCTTCCCAGCTGATAGCTAGTTAAATGTAAGTAAGCTGATGTATAAAGCAAGGTCTGTGTGATGGGACAACAATAAAATTTACAAGCAGAGCTATTTAATTTCACCCTCTCCATACATGTATGCACACGCCTTTCCTGGCCCAAGCCATTGCCAGATCTATGTTGATTTTAAATAACAAAACTACATTGTCTCTTGGAGACTAAGGACAAAATAAGTGGATTTTTTTCCTCTCCCTTACACATGGTGAAAGAAAAAAAAAAAGGCCATTTTCCCAAGCTTTTCAAATGTTTAGTTTGTTTTTTTTTCCCATGACTTATCTTCAGGCTGGCATAAAATGGGAGCCCAGAGCTCCAGCAGCAGGCTAGGAACAGGCAGGTGGGAAAACATTAGATAAAGAGTCTGACCTGCTTGATGAAACACAAAAGCTCTTAGTGTCTGTCCTGGGGCACGGGGAAGGGACCGGACCTGGAGGTGGGAGCCTGCCTGGCCATACGTGGCCAAATTCTGCTTTCACCAGTGGGAATCTGGCGTCTCACCACCACGCAAGCCGGGGTTTGCTCGGAGCACGGAGCCGGCGATGGCTGAGCGGGTGCTGCAAGGGCGTTGGGTGTTGATCCTGAAATACCTGGGGTCAGAAGTGATGCGGTCTCACCTGCCAAAAGCCATGCCGTGGTCTTGCCTCTGTACGCTCCAGTCTTGTAAGAAACACCTTTGGGTGTCCCCTCAGCACTCCCCGCTAGCGATGTCCGGGCACAAACATGATGAAACCCACTGTCGTGGGGGTGCCCGGACATCGCTAGCGGGGAGTGCTGAGGGGACACCCAAAGCTGTTTCTTACAAGATCCAGGCAGCCTGGATACACATGCTGTGAATGTTCTCTGGTGTGATTCGTTTGCAGAATACCGGTAATATATTTAACTAGTGTGGTACAACTGAAAGATGCATTTTAAAATAAATTATTTTAAAGATTTATTCCAAAAGAAGCAATGATTTTTTTTATAGGAAGTTTTTTTCTGGAATAAATGGAAAGGTACAAATAATAAAATAAAAGACTGTATCCATCTATCAATCTTGTGTCTGAATGTTTTATAAAAGTATTTCCATTTTTGTATTTCAGGTGTGACATGCGCTATTTTGTGGATGTGCTCATTTTCTTGCTAAGGCTTCTACTACAGTTGCGTTGTGAATGCTCCAAAACCAAGACTGGACAATAAACTTTACTGAGTACAGGATAGTTTTGTACAGGATGTAACTGATCTCTTTTCTTCTCCTTCACACGGAGCCGTTCCCCACAGCTGCTTTCTGTGTGGCTCCAGCACACCGTTCGTTTTCGCACCCGCTAGCAGGGCATTTTTTGGCTGGCCGTAGTGAATGCCCAGATACAAACTTAGTGCAGAAGGAGTTTCCTCCTACCTGACCTTTGCAGGGCGTTGAAACACAAGACCTCAGAGACTCGTGCACAATAGGAAAACGTTCCTGTGGCCCCTTCCGTGGATCCTGAGGCCTTAAACAAATATTGCCGTAAGCCTATCAGGCAAATAAAGCCGAGAGCTGACGTGCCCAGCCCATGGTTGCAAAGCAACTGAAGGGCAGAGCTGGGGAAGGGACAGGGGAGCTCTGTTTTCCAGTGCTCTAGGAGCTAAAACCCCCCTGAGATCTGAGCTATCCACATGGCGAGCCCTGTTACGCGTCCCTGCTTTCTGGCCCATCAGTGCTGAGGGGAAGCTACGGCCACCCGGGTCCAGGGAAGAGCCAGAGATGGGGTACGAGGGGACCTGCAGGGTATTTAGGGCCAGACCCGCAGTGTGAGCTGGTTTAGGGAAGGGGGCAATGCCCTTCATCCCCCTCCCCGGGCTGCACCTCCAGCCAGCGCCCAGCCTGCCTGAGTCACGTTCAGGCAGCGCGTGGGCAGATCCCCAGTAACAAGCTGTTTGCCAAACCAGTTCCTCCATCTGCCGCTCTCATTCCTCCAGTCTCGCAGCTGGTGCTGGGTCTGGGGGAATCCCACGAGCAGTCGCAGCCCGCATCCTCCACTCTGGATGTTCCCAGCCGCCCAAATAGCCATCACCTCCCTGCTCCGTGTCCCTCGGGGGGTCCTCCCGCCCCGTGAGGATGCTCAAGCCACCAACTGCTCCCAGTATCTCTTGGCGCATCTGCCAAGCAGGTATGATACCTGCTGATAATACCTCAGATCGTTTGTGTGTCATTAAATTACAGGTGTGTTTCGGGAGGCTCAGCCAGGCCATTTCATCACAGCCCGCCCTCCCCTGCTGCAGTTTTAGTGCAGTAAAGGAGGAAGCGCGTGGATTCCAGCTAAACAGGAGTGGCTGTGCAAATTATTTCTGTTGGATGTAGGAAAACATCTAGGTGAGCGCTTCCTCCTTTCAAACGAGTGTTACAGGACCTGTCATAACCGGGCCGAGATCTCAAGCTAGTGCTTGACCCAGAAGCGGAGCCAAGCTTGCCAAATCGCATGGCATGTTTTGAAACTCTTGACCCCAAAATACACGAGGTGAACACCTCTCTCGTGCGCTGCCGTTCCGGCTGCCCGGCCCATTCCTGCTGGCTTGCTGAGCATCTTTACATACATAGAATAATTCATCCAGCGCAGGGAGAGTTTACCCTGTGTTGTAAAAAGCATCACGTGTTTTCTCAGCAAGGTTCAGTGATTCTGGGTGGTTTTCTTACCTGCTCGAGCTTGCTTGGTCGTGGGTTTTTGGGGCTGTTACAGCTGTTCGAGGGCATCGGTGCTCCCGTCACCAAACACACGTGCAACTCTTTGGCCCATCACACCGGCACGCGTGGTTACTGGGGTAACGTGTCGGGGTTTCCGAGGGTGTCAGCCCAGATTTGCCCTTTGTGGTCCCTTGGCAAAACGGGGATGGAGGGGAAAGCTCTTTGACAGGACCTCCGGCCACATCTGCCAACACAAACGCTGGCAAAAGCCTCGGAGGAGCCGATCCTCAGGCCCACCCATGGTTCCACCCTGAGGAAATGTTTAGAAAACCTATAACTAGAATTTAGTTTCCCCACAGTGTTGAGACTGGGCTAAGGGAAGTGATGCCAGCATTACAGTGGCAAATCCAAACAAAATTTGGCTTCTGGGTTGAAGCTCTATGGAGCAGTCGCTGCAAAGCAGGACCGGTTATGTTAAAGAAGGAATTGCTCCACCAGCTGAAAAGATTAACTGATATAATGTGAAAAACCTGCTGTGCCTCTTGCTGCTCCTGAAAGAATGTGCGAGGGCACAGGAAGCAAAAGGAAGGTGTTTCTCGAACGCTTGCGGGATCTTTTTGAGCAGCAATGGCGTGCACGGACTGACGCTGCCACCTGTCATCGCGCGGCTCCGCTATTCCTTCATTCATGATTTCACTTTGCAGTTTGCAGCAAGCGCAAAAATGTGGGTGTTTAATTCATTGCAAGTACAACATTGACTTCGGTTTGGAAGGCAGCCCGAAGTGCCTCCTCGTGAAGCTAATTCTGGTATCGCACATCCTGATGGTCCTGTGGCTTTGCATTTTTATGGGCTACCTCCGAGGAGCCGGGTTTCAGTGCGCGGAGCCAGAAAGGATCTGTGTGTTCTTGTGCTGACTAACCCACCTACGCTTCGTTCCTTATTTGCAAGCATATCTTGCATGATTTGTGTTATCCCCCATAAACTGGCCTGATATTCCAGCAAGTACACTGGCATTTAGGCCACTGCTTGGCAAAGCGGGGTCAGCTGTTGTGGCTGGTGTAGGGGTTGTACCAGCATTTGCAACCTCTGGTGCCTGGATGCCGCCTTTTCATCCGGCAGTGGATGCAGTGAAGCTGCAAAGGTGGGGAAAGCATTGCTCAGCCATTTTATAGTTGAGGAAGATCAAGAACGTGGTCTGGGGGAACCACGGGTAAAGCCGTGTCAGCCCGTTTCCCGGGGCGTGGCACCCGCTGTGTGGAAGATACGGATCTGCTTTTCCTCCAGGGAACTCCAGCTCTGCGCACAAGGAGACGTATGGGCAGAGCGGGGCAGGAGATGACCTCCCCAGCAGTGGCCTTTACTGTCACAATCCATCCTCACCTGTGCTGTTTTGTCCCCACTCGTGGGCAGTCTGCAGTGGTGTGGCCCCTCAAAGCCAGTTACTGCCTGGCAGGGAGACCCTGAGCCTGTGGCTCACAGCCTCCCGCTCCCCTCCATCCTGCCATCCAGGCTGCTAAGGCAATAAACCACGATGGTTTATTTATCATGTCGTGATAAAACCCAATTTCCGGCCACGCTGTTGACTCCGTGTCTGTAAGCAAAGCGCTTCGTTCCTTTCTGGCCCTCGGTTTCCTCACCAGTAAAACAGGACTCAACATCACTCCATCCCTCCAGGCAGCTGAGCTGTTCCTGTGATTGCTGAATGGTTTCAGGTGCCTGGCAGCCCGGGGGTTTTGTTGCCCACCTGTTCTGGGCTGTTGCCTAATCACTTTGTTCACCTTGGTGGTGGAGAGGACATGATCCTGCTCTCCTTCCTCTGGGAAGACTGCAGAGGATGCCGCAGACAGGGAAGAACAAGGACTGGGAAGCAATTTGGATTAGCTAAACATTAAGCTATGTCCAGATGGAAATGAGCACGTACAGCCCTGGAGCAGCATTCCTGAGGCACGGGTCACAGGACGTGTGAGTACACGCGTGGGGTCTGCCGGCGTGGGAAGGGACCTGGGATGTGTGTGTGTGCCCGGGGCCAGCCCTCTGCCGTGGCTGAGCTCCATCCACCCTGGTTTGCCTGGAAAGCGTGTTCTAAAAATCGCTAGCCTTTCCTGGCTGAAGTAGGTGAAATATTTATAAATCCATCCTCCTGAGGAGACCTTTTGCGTAAGCATGCACCACTCCGGCTTTAACACACGCACCCCCCTCCCCCAGCCATCTTGTGCTCCTCGTCCAGAGAAGGGGCAACTTTAATTGCATTTGTCTGGAACGGTTGCACCTATTTTCGGGTGTGGGAGACGGCAGGGACGGTCAGCAGCAAGAAAAAAAAAAAAAAAACGGGGGGGGGGCGGATTTCTGGGCTTCCTTGCTTGGCTGTGCTCGCGGCTCAGCGCCATTCGTCCCCCACGCAGCGGGGTCCCGCCCGGGGGCTGCCCCACTTTTGGCAAGATGATGCAAACCCCGCGGGGATGCTGGGGATGGATGGGTGCGGGGGGGCTCGGGCTCCTTCGGGCGGGATGCGCTGGAGCGGGATCCCTCGGGGCGGCTTTTTGGGGGGATGGAGAGGGGGCCCCGCCCCGCGCAGCCCCGGCGGTTCCCGGCTCCCGGAGGCGGAGCCAGCGCCCGGCGCGGTGCCGCGGGCTCCGGAGCCACATCCTGCACAGGAGGAGGGGACCGGGACCGGGACCAGGAATAGGACCGGCAGCGGGGCCGGGCGGCGCGGGAGCCGCATCGCCGTGGCCGCCCCCCGCCCACGATGTGGTGGGACGAGCGGGTGTCGGTGCGGTTCCGGAGGAACCTGCAGCCCACCCTTACCTACTGGAGCGTCTTCTTCAGCTTCGGCCTCTGCATCGGCTTCCTGGGGCCCACGCTGCTGGACCTGCGCTGCCAGACCCAGAGCTCCCTCTCCCAAATCACCTGGGTCTTCTTCTCCCAGCAGTTCTGCCTCCTGCTCGGCAGCTGCCTCGGAGGGGTCTTCAAGAGGACGTAAGGCGCCTGGCAAACTCATCGCACCTCCCGCGGGTGGGCTTGGCTCTCTCCGCAGCCTCCCACCCCCATCCCAGCTTTTTCTCCCGGGCTGGGAGCGGGTTGCTTTTATCCCAGTGGGTTTTGCATGGCTGAGCTGGGATGCTGCCATCCGCGTGGGAAAAGCCTGCTGGAGTGGAGCTTTCCGTGCGTGTCCCGGAGGGTCTGCAGCCCTCTGGCCGGAGAGGTGTGGAGGGACAGGGGCTTCCCGGGAGGTGTGGGGTGGAAGCCCCTGTGGGGCTGCTCCCCTCTTCTGCGCAGATCCGTACCCACGGAGCTCGGGACAGAGATCGCCTCAGCGTGAAGTTCCAGCCCGAACTTCCCGGAGGGTGTTTGCCTTAACCTGATTGTTGGTTGCAAAACTATTGTTGGAAGCCTGTTTTAATAACCTCGGTGTGAGAAACTGAAGTATTGTCGCGCTCCCCCAGGAGTCTGGGCAAACGAAGGCGAGATGCTGGCGGTCCTCGTGGTCCTGCTGCTGCGGGGGACGAGGGCAGAGGCAGTGCCTCGGCTGTGTCCCTCGTGTGCCAGCAAGGAACCAAACGGGGATTTGCGCTGAGCCGTCTGTCCAGGGTGTGTTTAAAATAATACCTGATGGCTCAACTCGCAGGAGAGCCACACAGGCGTTTGATCTGAGGCTTGGTGACAGCTCTGCTCTGCTGAGAATCAGCTGATTATTTACATTGTCACTAATTCTTCGGGCAGTGATGTAACGTGTGTCTCTGACACACACGTCATCTATTTATGTGTGTGTTTAACATGTGCCTGAGAGAATTTGGCGTGAACCCTTCGCTGCTTTAAAATGGGCTTTTAAATATTTTGTTAAACTCTTGTCTCGTGAACAGTGGAGTGTAGGCTAGTGAAGGCGGCATTAGGGCACCTGTTAAATTACGGTCCTGGTGCGTTGAACTGTCCCGGCCCCCCTGCCTGGATGGAGCCCAAAGGCTTTGTGGAGCAGCTGTGCCGGGCGAGGAAGGTGGATGGGAATGGGGGTGGCACGTGGGAGCCTTGCCCTGGGTCTGCTGTGGCTCACGGACCGCTGGGTCAGTGGGCAGTGCCTTTGCCAGCCCCCGGTCTGCTTCACAAGTGTTTGAAAGAGCAGCGGAGGAAAACGCAGAATTGTTTCCTGCTGCCAGCTTCCTACCCGGAGCTCCTGCCCTCGGCCGGCCGGTGACTCTGACCCGTTTGGGGTTTTGCGCTCCGAGACTCCCAAACTTGGAACTCTGCAGCAGCACGCCGGCGAAAAGAGCGCGTTTGCTGCTCGCTGTGGGTAGGAAGCAGGATGTGTTTGTGATCGCAGCCTCTCGGAGCGATGGGCTTTTGCGACATGTCTGTGAGCCCCGTGAGGAGGCTGCAGGAGGGCGTGTTTCGGATAGTTCCAGCTCGCGAGCGTTGTAGGGGGTTACTCGGAGCGGTGCCGCGTACAGACTGTGGGTTTGGATGAGAATATTAACTGTTCCGGCTCTGCGAGCTCCTGTACCGTCCCCTCATCGAGCTGTCCTGCTAAGGATTTCTACCTCTGGGCCATGCTGTGGGTTTACAAATGAAATTATGCTGGTCCCAGTGCTGGGCAGGGAGGAGCACTGGGCAGGTCATCTTTTCCAGTTAGGAGGTGGAAGGCTGCTGGTCGAGGATCCCAAAGCATTGCCTGCCTGGAAGCCAGCTGAGGCAAGGTCTGGCTGCGAGCTGTGTTTAATTTCTAGTGCCGGAGGAACGTAGTCTTTATTGCTTGCTTTTAATTAAAATAAGTATTTGTCTGAGCTGTCTGCTCTGAGTGATGGACTTGCGGAGGGAAAGCAGTGTTGTTACTGGATTCTGTGGTAGAAAGGGATGGTGGGACCTAAATAACAGCTTGGTTCCTCTCACTGGAGAAGCTGCTGAATGCTGGGTTGTTGTCTCTGCTCCCTTGGCCCCGCTGGAGTCCTGGAGCACTGGGAGGACAGAGCATAATGGTGGCACCCGTCCCTCCTGTAACAGCGCGAGCCTGGACTGCCAGAACTAGCTCCAGAATTCCCTCTTGTGCAAGATTTCAAGGAAGAGGAAAGTTTGCCGTTGCGAGTTTCCCCGAGTGATGTGGAAATGCGGTTGTTGCCCGTGGTGCTCTGCACTGGACACCCGGCTTTGCCGTGCGGTCCCTTCCCTGGGTTGCAGGGAGGTGCGGAGCCGGAGCTGTGGGAAGAGCATCTCCCCCGTAGCTGCTGGGCACGGCGTTTAGGCTCACGCTCGGGTTCAGGACGGGCTGCTGCTCTCTGGTAACTGGTGCTGGGGGTTCGCTGGGTTGTGATTACAAGCCCTTCTGCAGCAGAATACAGCTTTTCTCGGGGTATTTGCAGGAGTGGGGTTGGGGTTTGGGTGGAGTGGATGCCCTGGCTCAGCCCAGGTGCTGCTGTCGTGTTGGTAGAGGGTCCTCGAGTGAAGCAGCTGGTGCCCTCAGGAAGGAGGCAGGTGAAGAACACTGAAGGCTCTTGATTCCTGGTGTTACCCGGGCTAGGTTCTCTGAAGTGCCTGACGTGTTGTGAGACCGCAAATCCAGCCAGCGGTGCTGGGGTGGGGGTGCCGAGAGGGCTTGAGCCCTGCCTGGGCTCAGAAACCCAAGCGGGATGCGAGCTCTTCGGTAAATCCACCCCGGCCCCTGGCACTGCGTGAGCTCTGTGCTCCTGCATCCCCTCTGCTCTCCCTCCGGCTTCCCTTGCCTTCCCCTTCTCCTTTTGCATTTTGTTGGATTTTAAACTTGTACTGTGAAGTTAAAGTCCCGCTCCCTCTGTGCCACGCGCGTTTGTGACAATAGCTCCAGAGTAACTGAGCACCCATGCCCCAGCTTATTTATTTATTTATTTATTTTAATTCAGAAACTGCATTTTTGTGTTCTCCTGGTTTTTTTTTTGTTTTTGTTTTTTTTTGTTTGCCTTCCGGTGTTTTTTTGCTTTTGCTCCCAGCGTTCAGGTCAGCCCTGAGCCTGTCCCACTGGTGTTAGCAGGGGAGAGGAGGGGGCTGGTGGGTCTGTGGCTGTGCCGGAGCCCTGAGCAGGCTCTGCTCGAAGGGCTGACCCACACCGGGACCTGGGGGTGCTGGTGATGGGACCTTTTTACCTTTCTTTCATCTTCACCCCGGGCACCTGTGCACGTCGCAGCACGTCAGCTGAGAGCGGGTGACCCTGTTCTCTCCCTGCCCTTCAGACTCCCGTCTTCTGAGGGTTTCTGTGGTGTGGCTGGTGCACACAGGACACTTAAAATAAAGCCTTTTGTGGCTGAAGGAGCAGAGAGCGCAGTGACTGGAGCAGGAGCTGCTCCGGGGAGGTGATGCTCCCCAAGCCTGGTTGCTGCTTGCTGCTGGAGACAAGGGCGCCTGAAAGTGGATGTGGGATGATCCATGCTTCCTCTTTTCTCCGTGTCCTCACCTCGTCCCCTCAGGGGTTTTAGTTATCAGGTTCGCAAGTCTCTGAATTAGCCTTGTTATCATTTTTCTTCTTGATGTGAGGGACTTGGAAAATGCTCCCTGGGGTGGGGAAAAATACTTGAAGAGTGCCTGCTACTGCTGGAACACCGAGGTGGGGGTGTGGATGCATTGGGTGGGAAGGGGAGGGGAAGCTTTGCCTGACCCTCCCAATTTGTGATAGGAGACTGACCTAAACCTTCCGGGGGGGAGCTGCAGCCCTTCCCGCAGGCCTTATGATGGAGCCAGGACATGCTCTGGGTGCTCCTGAAACAGAGCCCGCTGTGCATCTGCTCAGCCGGGACATGGGGATCAGTTAGTGGTGGGGAGGGCAGTGATGTCCGCAACCGGACCATGGCATAACATCAGGGTTGCTTTTCAAGCCCTTTGGAGGGGTGCATTGGTTTCGCATCATCAAGACCCCTCTGAAAGTCGTGGGGTACCTGTTTAAGGATGCTTTCAGAGAAGGTTGTTTCTAAAGAAATCCCCCAGCTGGTGGTTTGGTGCTGAGCAGCATCCTTCGACTCCGTCCTGGGGATCTGGCGTGGGAAGCCAGTGATTTCTTGGTCCCCGCTAAGGCCAGAGCCAGGGAAGGGGGTGGCAGGGCTGTGGGTGCTGGTGTTTGCGGGGGTGTGATCGTGTTATGAACATCTTATGGCTGGAGGCAGGAATTTTTGCTCGCTGGGGAGAAGTGAGGCGATCTTTTCGATGCTTTTTAAGGACATAACACCATCTGCAATTAATGTTTAACCCTAGTGATGAACGTGCTCCCCAGCCAAGCGTGAGCAGCGCCGTGGCTGTTTTGCCAGGGCTGCGGAGGAGAAGAGGCGTTTCTGGGATGTCTTGGTGCGCGTCTCCCCGTCGCTCCCGGCCTCGCGTTCGCCAGCTGCTGCTGCCTCTGCCTCTCCCTCCCGCCGTACCCTGGAGAGTCCTGCCTTGTCTCTCCAGGCTCCAAACAGCTCCTCGCTCGCTGGCTGTTTTTCCTGCCATGACTGTGCACATCTCGCCGTGCTGCCTCCCTCCCCCAGAAATCCCACGCTGGCTCACCATTTTGCTGTCGGAGGAAGACGGGTAGTTACGGCTTTGCAAAACATCGCCTCCCCCAGCGCGGGCTGGCCGATGGGCGAGCGAGGCCGTGCTGGGAGACGGGAGCACGCCGAGGAGCTGGTCCAGCCGGGTCTGTGCCACCAGGCAGGAGGATAAAGGAGACGTGCCCTCGGCCAGTTTTTGTCCCTGGTGCCGTTGAAGTGTAAGCACGAGGGGTTTGCAGATGAATGAGGGCCACGCAGGAGCGCAGTGACACGGCCGAGGCTGTTCTGGACGAGCGGGCAGGGCGGGAGGGCTGGCAGCGTGGTGCCCGGCAGCCACGCTCCAGCCTCTGCCTCCTCCCAGCCTTCCCCTCCCCCTTGGGCAGAGCACGAAGGTGTTTTGCTTGCTGGTTACGTGCCTGTGCTGGGGACGCACCCGTGCACCACCAGTCCCTTGCTGGGGTCAGACAGCTGTGCCCCACATCCCCCAGCAGCAGACCCCAGTTGCATCTCATTGCAGCGAGCTGCTGGCCTTGGGAAGGGGCTCCTGCCAGGGTTTGGGAGCCCAGGGCGGGGAGGGGGACCTCCCTGTGCTACTTGCTCTCTGCTGTGGCTTTAGAGTCCCATCTTTCTGCTGGTTTCAGTGCTTCGTTGTCTGGTCCCTGTTTCCTTCCTTCCTTCCTGCCTCTCCACTTGGCAGCTCCGGAGCAGCACGGTGCCAGCCCGGGCGCCGTTCTCCAGCGAGAGCTTGGCTCGCACCGAGAGCAGCCTGCCCGCGCTGCCGCCAGGCTCGGGATGTCGCGCGCCGGCTTTACCCTCTACCGTGCACATCCCACGGGCTGCTCCGGCGGAAAGTGGCCGCCTGCACTGGGAATGGAAGTGGTGCTGCATCCTGCCCCATCGTGCTGGGGAAAAGGGACGATGCTGCAGGCACAGAGACGGCACGGATGGGGAACAGCAGCGGCTCCCTGGTGCTCCAGGGAGGACAGGACGTGCAGACAGGTCCAGGATGACACAGGGATGTGGATGCCAGCAGCTTTCTCCCTGCTGAGAACTGGGGTTGCCCAGCAGCTCTCGTGCCTGCTCCTGCGATACAGCCCTGTGGGAAAAATGCCCTGGAGCTGCTCAAAAGTCACGATGTGGCCTCGCTTGCACATACCCGTGTCCCTCTCCGTTCCCAGATTGGCCCAGTTGACAAGGGGAGGTTCTTGGGCCTTATTTTGCCTTGAAATTTGCAGAACATGCATTTGAAGGGATGGTTACTCTTCCCCACAAAAGCTGGGTGGAAGATCTGCCTCTTGGAGACCTCACCCTGTGGCAGTTTAGCCTCTTACACCTGTAGCATCTCCCTCGCCTTGTGAGAAGAGCGTGTGCTGGAGCTACACCCATGGGCGCGTCTCCTGCTGATGCCTATGCCACTGACTGAGCTGGGGCTGGAAATGGGAGGCAGGGCTGTGGTGTGGATGCTGCTCTCATGGTGGTAATTCTGTCCCGTCTTTCCTTTTTCCCTGTCTCAGGTTGGCTCAGTCCTTGTTTGCGCTCTTCGCCTCATCGCTGGCCATCTCCTTGGTCTTTGCCATCATCCCTCTGTGCCACAATGTGGTGGTCCTGGCAGTGGTCATGGCTGTGGCAGGACTGGCCATGGGTTGCATCGACACCATCTCTAACATGCAGCTGGTGAAGATCTACCAGAAGGACTCGGCCATCTTCCTGCAGGTGAGCACGGAGCCCACATCTCCCCTATGGCCATACTTCCTTCTCTGAGGAAGAGGAGTGAGGGGCTTGGCCAGCCTCTGTGCAGACAAAAGCAGTAAACCCCCCTGCTCAACTTGCGTGTCTCACCTTTTGCAGGCCCTCCATTTCTTCGTGGGCTTCGGGGCGCTGCTAAGCCCACTGATAGCTGATCCCTTCCTCTCGGACACCAACTGCATCCTCTCAAACTCCACGGCCAACGCCTCCAGCAACCTCCCTCACATCCGCAAGTCCCTGGTCCCTCACCATCCAGGCAACCTGTCTCACTACGACCTGCCGATGAAAGGCATGGTGGTCACGCGCGTCTCCTACGCCTTCTGGATCATGGCACTCATCAACGTAAGTGCTGCAGCCGGAGCGGTCCAGGCTGTTCCTGGGGACATCCCTGCTTCTTGGCTTTGCAGACGGCTGTGGTGTTTGGGGGGTGTTGGTGCCTGTTAGGTGGTCCTGGCGATGGAAGGAGGTGTGAGGATGGTTGTGCTGGTGCACAGCGAAGGCTTGGTTTTTGTCCAGTGTCCTAGCCAGGAGCAGATGCTTAGGGCAGGACTCTGCAAAGCCGAGCCAGTGGTCGCTGCACCGTCAGATGCAATAAGGCTGGCGTACTGTCCTGTGGGAATTGTCTGGTCTCTCTGGAAGCAGGTTGTACCTCCAGGAGTTATACCAGCTAACTACGCTCAGAGCCGTGAGTTTTTCCTCCCTGTGCGGCCGCTCTGGGGTGGAGCTCAGTGGCACGGGCATGGCTTGGCGGGAGGGCGAGTCGCAGCATCTTTATTCATGGCGAGGTGCCCGCTGACGAACCGAGTTACTGGTGCTGAAAGCTTGATTGGGGCATCTCTGCCTGTTTGTTATGTTTCCCTGGAGACTGGCAGCCGATGTGAAAGCTCTGTGGCCCTTCCTTTGTGAGAGAGAAGGGGTTTAGTGCCCTTCCACCTTCTCTGCTGAGTCCCAAAGCGGATCTCCAGCATCTGCTCTTGCCTGCAGGCTGTGGGGTGTCTTTGCCTCACCCCCCAGTTAATACCCGAATCCCAGCATGGCTAAATATAGCTGGTCCTGGCACAGCCTTGCTGGGCTGCAGCCGTCGTTGTGCCCGTCCTGAGCTCGCTGAGCTGCCGCTGGCCTTTCCCTGCGGCAGGAGCCCTGCGAGCGTGCGTGTAATTGTCTGTGGCGATCCGGAGCGATAAGAGCAGAGCGCGTTGTCGCAGCGAGCGTCGGCCCGCCGAGTGATGCTGTTTGTGCCGGGACTGATGCCCAGGGCAGCTCTGCCCAAAACCTGTAGCGTGCTCGCTTGTGCTTCGTGCGTGGGAATTCCTGCTGGCAGGGGTCCTGGGGTCCCCTCTGTGGCAGAGCAGAGCCCGGCACGTGTGGCTCGTGCCATAAGTCTGGTGCCTGCTCATAAAGAGCACCCGTTATAAACGGGCTGCCGGCTGGTGTTCCGCTCACCCGAAGGGTGATCCCGGATCTCTCCCTGCCTGCTGCCCCACCCCTGTGCCGGTTTGGCCGTTGCCCTCTTGCCAGAGCCTAAGGATGCGCTGATGCTCCTCCCTGTCCCAGGCCAAGGAGCAGCCCTTGGTCTTCCACCGCTCCGTCTGCGCCGGGCAAGGGGAACAGGTTTCTTTGTGCTCTCGGTCTGCCATTTGCTGAATAACTGAAACATAGCTCCTAGTGCAGGGGCTTTCATTAGGCAGAGGCTTGTGATTTTGCTGATGTGAGGAGAAGAAAAGGCAAGCGAAACAGCTGGGCAGGTGCCGTAATGAGTTTCTTTGCAGAAAGGATGCGCCCTGCCTAGGAGGAGAAGCCGGCTTTAATTACCTCTGACTCTGCGCGCGCCGTGGGAAACGTGCTTTTAATTACACCAGAGCGTTATCTGCTTTGCCAGTCAATCCTCAGCAAACTAATTTAGTTTTGAAGGCAGTGTTTAACAGCTGCTTTGAATACAATGGTGCGTCTGCTATCCGAAGCACGAAGGGGAGGGTGGTTGCTGGACCCCCTAGCAGCATCCCACGGACGTTTTGGGACCAGGGTGGGACCCCCTCTGTGCCCGCAGCTCTCCAGCGTGTCCCGTTGCCAAAGCCTCGCGGAGGGAGCTGACTCGGTTCCTTGTTTAAACTAAATAACCCAGACACTGGCTGAAGACACGGAGAGCAGCTCAGCCCCAAAGCTGCTGACCCTTCTTTGAGGTGTCAGCGCCAGAGAACGATGATGATAATTGGTATTTAAGACCCCAGGGAAGTGGATGAAATGAGGAAGCTGCAGAAATGGAAGCTGGGACCAGCAACTTCGTTATAAAATGGTCAAAAACACATTTCCATCCCGGTTTTCCCAGGGCTGTGTGTATTCTGACAAGGCACAAGCTGAAATGATTAATTTTGATTTCTTGCTTTGTTTAAAGTGGAAATGTCTCGATTTGACTTTGGTACGAACACGATGTGTAAAGCTGACAGTTGTTTTGATGTTACTGAAGCAAAATGTTTTTGCTTTAGTGAAATGAAATGGTTCAACATCAGGAAAATGAAGTGCTTGGGTGACTCCCAGCCAAAATTTTTCATTCTAAGAGAAAATTTTGGCTTTTCATCCAGATTTGGAACAAAAACATATTTTAAAATTCAGTTTCCCACAGAACGGAAATGTCATCACCCAGCCCGTTCCAAGGGGCTGGAAATGAGGAAAATGTTCCTCCGAGAGGGATGTGTTTGTCCGGAAGGTGGCTTCCCAGGGGAAGCGCGGGACGCTCCATTGTGCTTAGGTTGCTTAAAAGTAGCCTGGATACAATGGGAGGGAACAATCCCGTGCTGCTGCGGGGAGAGACCGAAATAGAAGCTGGAGGGAAGGAGCCCGGATTATACCCACGCTTAACTGCGTGATGCAGGGACTTGTTGGGTTTGTAACAGCGGTTGAAAGCTGCCGTGGGGAGGAGAGCATCCCGGAGCCGGAGCAGCGGGGCTGCCTTTGCCCTTCAGCCCGCGCGGGCTCCCCGCAGGGTGCTCGGGTGCCCCTCTCCTCCCCAGAAAAACAAAAAACCTCCCGCTGGAAAAGGCAAAGTGGAGTTGTCCCGGGAAGGAATCTCCTGAGCAACTGGTTACGGCACCAAAATTCCTGCCTGCTCAGGAGGGCTGGGGGGAGATGGGGGCTGGGTGATGCTCTGAGGAGCGGTGTCCTTATTTGAGGAGCCGTGGCTCCTCTCTGGTTCTCGCCGTTTGGGCTCCCCGCGGGGTGGGAAGGCTTTGACGGCTCTTTGCCTTGTGCCGGGCAGCGGGTGTGTCAGCCCCAAGAAAGCCGAAGCTGCTGTAGGGCAGAGCAGCGCCATCCCGTCGTAAGCGCGGTGGCCGTGCCCCTGTGAGTCCTGGCACGTGCCCTGGCTCCAGGGGCCAGCGAGGCTCGTCGTCATCACCCAGCCTCTCCCGTTGGGGCGTGTGGAAGCTGCGGACGGGGAAAGAGGGGCTCAGCGCCCACCTGGACGCCGGTGACAGCGGCCGTGCTCATGTGGGCAGCAGAAGGGCCAGTCCTCGAGCTGTCCTTGCCCTGTGCTCAGGGCAGGCTGCTCCTCTGGGACGGATTTGTCCCTTGGCGTGGTGTGATGTGCCCCGGCTGGGCTCTCGTGTTGATTGTGGATGCCCCGTCCCCTCTGCGCACCCCAGATTTGTGGCTGGCCTCCCCTGTGGCCGGGTGGCCACGAGTGACTGTCCCCACGGCCATTTGCCAGCTGGTGTGCAGGACACGGGGCTGGCTCAGGACGGGGCCCTTGAGCCCGATCCTTTGCTTCTCCCTGCTTTCCTGAGCTGGCCTCGGCGCGGTGGCACCCATGGGGGAAGGCTGCGCTTGATTTCGGGTGACCCTAAGGTTTTTGGGCATTTCCTATGAGAAACGGCCAGCGCTGGCGAGCAGCTCATGGCTGATAAAGCAAAAGGGACCTGCTTGCTTTGGAGATGAGGGTCTGAGGAGCAGGGACGCGGCTATGGTTTGACTGGGAGTCAGGGGAGTCCGGAGCTGGGGCCCTTTTCTGCGTAGGCACCGAGCACTCCTTAAGGCTGGAAGTGCCCGGAGACGTTATCTGCACGGCCAGCCGCTCTGCGTGGGTTTTGTTTTGTTTTGGTTTGGGTTTTTTTTGCAAAATCTGCAATTTAGAAGAATAAAATCTAGTCCTGACCTCCGGAAGGATTAGAACTATCAAGCAAATGCGTTTTTCTTCCATGGGACTGAACTAACTGTTCCTATTCCCATTGTTCCCAGAACAATGAAGTTCTCATAAACGAATTCAGGCAAGAGAGGCGGGGCGGGGGGGGAATTCTCCATACATTTAAATCATGCCACGAGCCAACAAAAGGCAGGAAATTTGGAGCGAGGGCTCACACTTGCTCACAGACATGGAGCAAACAAGCGCTCGGTGGCTGGAGGGTGAGCTGTCACCTAGGATTTCCTGGCTTTCTCCCCCAGTTTGTTGCAGAATAAACACCACTCCGTTGTGACGGGAGGCTGGCGAGAGGCAGACCCAGCTTCATTTGCTTCCCTCTGGTTTTTTTCCTCCAAAATAAAAAAAAAAAAGCAAGTCCCTCTGGGCTTGGAGGCACCACCGAGCCGTGGGTGTGCGCGGGGAGTGGGCCCGTCCCCCGGCGCGTGGCAGCGAGGGAGGACGGTGCCGGGGAAGCCGATGCTGCGGCTGCTGCGCGATGGATCCGGTGGGCAGCTACCAGCCCACTGGTCCCCATCTGCGTCGGCACTGGGTGGCGAGCCCTGACCGCGGGGAACCGTGCCGGCGGGACCGTCGCATGCCAGGAGCCTGTGTGACAGCATCCCGGGGTGGATGGGGGTCTCTGAGACAGCGGGGCAGGCGATGGCTGGACGCTCGCTGCTCTTCAGCCCTCCATCCCTCAGCAGGGGCCGTGCTGCGGGGCTGGTTGAAGGCGCCCAGCACCATTGGCCGGGGAACCATGAGCTCGTCTCTTCTGAGGTGCTGAGCAACCTCTGCTAATGGCTGGAGGGGGGCAATGCGGATTTTAGAGCAGCTCGCTCTTCCCTCACAGAGTTCCAGCCGCAGAAGGGCTCCCGTTAAAACCGTTCTGCCCTCCACAGGGAAAAGCTACTTTTTAAAAATTATTATTCTTTGTGCAGAAGTGGCCAAATGCTCGGAAGCCAGAATATTTTGGTTTTGAAGGGCCAGTACAGGGCTTCGTGAGGTTTGTATTTAGGTGCCTGCTGTTCCAGCGCCCCTGTCCCCGTCCCAGGTGAATGAAAGGTCCCCAGCCCACAGGGACTGTCGGGCGATGCCCCAGCCGCGCTCTGGATTGGCAGTGTTTGCTCTCAGCCTTTTTTATTCCCTGCTAGCTCTCCTAAAAAGCCTCCATCCCTCCTGCCGTGGCTCCTTACCCCGTTGCTCATCCTTAATTCGGGCACATCCACTACGGATGCCGCGTACGGCTTCCGAAAAGGCCCCCGCGCCCGGGGAACTGGGCCGTGCTCTGTGCGAGGCTCGTCGTGCTGACCTGCCCCTCTCTGTTCCTCCCCAGCTGCCGGTGCCCATCGCGGTGTTTTTCTTGCTCTACAAGGAGCGGATGGTGCCGTGCTTCAACAGCAGCAGCCACCCGCTGCTGCCGGCTGACGAGCTGGCCATGGAGGCGAGGCCCGCGGAGAAGGACGATCTCTCCGCCGCCGTGCGGAGACCCCACGCAGCAGGAGGTGAGCTGGGGGCACCTCTCGGATGGGTTTGGAGGAGCGGGGGGTGAGCAGGGGGAGGAAAAGCCGTGTTTCTGAGCATCTCTGGGTTTAATCCCTCGCTATTGTCTAAGGAGGAAACTTTCCGAAGCGTACCCGTGACCCAGAAGCACCCAAACAATCCAAACGGACAATCTGGTGCCCAGTTGCCGTGGAATTAGGTGGGACTGTTATCCCTGAGCAGCGATCAGTATCCCGCCGTTGGGGCTCCAGGCTGCTTTGCTCCAAGCTGTCCTAAAACTCAACCCGGGCTCCCGAGTCGTTCAAGCACACGTGAAAGCTGTGCCCCTTCGTTTCTGTCTGGCTTTCAGTCAGGTTTTGAGCTGGCTTCGCTGACCGCTCGGTTTAAAAGCAGCCATCACACTGCAGAACGCTGGTTTTTACAGATCTGAAGGGAATAAGGACGGCGCCCTTGTTTGAGGGGAGAAGTTGAACTCCAGCAATAGTTTGCTCTTGAACCCGTGACTACAGCTTGGTTTGGGGACGATAGTGACATTGTTCTCTGCTGCCCAAGAGAAACCTATCAGAGTGAGCTCTTCAGCTAAATGGTGACTCTCAGAAGTGACCGTGTCTGAGGGTTATTGGAGAAGCGTTCAGTGTTATTACAGAAGAGGTGGCTTCACCTGAACAATAAAAGGAAATTTTAGGGAATACTTGAAGGCGGAGGCAGTTAGAGATGTGGTGAGGTGCTGCAGGGAAGGATCATGGGTGTCCCTAACAGAGTGGGTTCTCTGGTGTCTGGTAAGGCTGTGCTCATCTGATAGCGTCTCCCTCAGCTGAGACACGGGTGGTTTCTTTCCTTGACCCAGCTGCCCATTTTCATACAACCCACTGGAGCTTTGGGTTCTTCAGATCTCCATCTTCCTCTTAAATGCAGTTGGGATTAATCCTTAGAGGAGCAGGAAGACTGTCCGCTGCCTGCTGTGATCTTTGACAGACAGGTCTGTGCTGGCAAAATCCCTCCTTCCCCGTGGAAGCGGTCAGAATCCCATCTTTGCCGTGCGGGAGCAGCTGTCTCGCCTGCACGGGGCTCCGGGTGCTGTTACCTCAATGCCAGCCCTTTGCTGCGTGTTTATCGCCCTCTTTCCCAAAGTTGGCTCATTTGGTTAAATACCATTGATCTGAGGAATGGGAGCCATCCTGGGCAGGGCTCTCCTGTGTGGTGGGACCAAGGATGAGGAGCTCTGAGCACCATGAGGGTCTCTGAGTGCTATGGGCTTGTTCCTATTGACCACAAGAGCAGGGCCAGCGATGCGGAGCTCCTAAATGGGAAGAGGAGCACAAGCACCTTTAGTATGAGCAGTAGCAGCTCTCCCAGAGAGCTAGGATCCCAGTCCATGGACAGCAGCCCATGAGCATGTTTGTCTTCCTTCTGAAGGTTTATAGGTAGGTGCAGGAGGAGGTTGTGCCAGCAGAGGTTAGCCGTGCTCCGCGTTGTCCGCCGTCCTCTGTGACTCTCTGTCTTGCAGCCTGAGCCCAAAACAAATCCCCATGGCGGGCTGGCACCCACCCAGGCCCAGGGGGACGTTCCAGCTAAGATTGCTTTGCATTGTTTTCCACCAGGTCATGATGACTTATTTAGCTGCTGCCAAAGCAAAAACTTCAGAGGGGCTTCTTACACCTACTTCGCAGTCCACATCACTGGGGCTCTTGTTCTCTTCATGACTGATGGGATTGTGGTGAGTTCAGCTGATGGAGGGATCTTGTCTGAGCAAAGCTGTACGGCTTTCTTCCTTCCAAATCCCTTGTAACGGCCCAAACCCAGCACGTGTCCTCTGCTTGCGGCAGGCGGGACCTGAGGGTCTGCCGGCACAGTCTGGTTCCCAAGGTAGCTCGTTCAAAGCCAATCCTGGTCAGGCTGATACGTGCCCCGCTTCTTGGGAGGGTTTTGTGGCTTCTCCTCGGCTCTGTGGTGTTGCAGCTAGATTGCTACTGCTAGTAACCTAGCCAGTTTAGAGCTGGAGTTGTGACGTTGTCTACGTGTACGCGGTGGAGGTCTCTTCTCACTTCAGCCAAGAGGCAAGAACAGCTTGGTTTTATGCCGTAAGAAATGCTGACTCTGTGTTTGACGGGTCTCCCGAGCCCACAAAATCCAAGGCGAGAGCATGCGGGGATGGTGCAGTCTCTGTAGCGGCCTGGCAGCATGTCCCTGGCCGGCGCGGTCACACGGGGTTCGCCGTGTGTAGTGTGTCTGTCCGGGCGAGGGAGGCTTGCTCTTGGCTGGCAAGCTGCTGGTCTTTTTCTTTCAACGGTTTTTGTCTCAGTCCCCTCCTGGGAAAATACTGCTGGGTCTTACGAGGGCGTTGCAGAGGGTCCTGGGGGTTACACAAAGCAGCTGCCAGGTACAGGAGCTTTCCAGGGCCTCCATCTTCAAGGATGATCAACTCTGGGTTCTTAATGTGGTGTGGTATCACTATGCAATTCCAAAAGGACAAGACAGTCCCTAGGGAAGAGAGCATCTCTACACTAACAGCCTAGCATGCATTTTACCTAGCAATGCTGTTGAGTCTTGCCCTTTTAGGAGAGCTTAAGCCCTTCTGGTGGAAGCCTGTCTCCAGCTGCAAACCCTTGGGAATGAGGTTCATGGATTTGGTAGCAAAGCCATAGGTGGGCTCTCCAGCGCTATCACGATATTGTGAATGTTTGAGGGGCAGGTTGAAGTTAAAGTTGTGAAGCCTGTACGTTGTGACAGCACTGTGACGCGCTCCTTCGCTTTCCCTGCAGGGAGAGTACTCGGGCTTCGTTTACAGCTACGCGGTGGAGGAGCCCCTCTCCGTCGTCCACAAAGTGGCCGGCTACCTGCCCAGCCTCTTCTGGGGATTCATCACGCTGGGCAGGCTCATCTCCATCCCCGTGTCCTACCGAGTGAAGCCGGCCACTATGGTCTTCATCAATGTGGTAAGGCTGTTTTCGCTGTGTTTTTCTTCTGCTCGCCTCCCAGGTGCTGTCCAGTTTGGGCTCTGACGGGCAGAACTGGTAGATCCGCACCGCTGTCGCTGACTCCAATGCACGAGACTTACAATCTGATTGCGCTGCTTTTCTGAGCTTGCTCCTCAGTTAATCTAATGTTAAAATTTGTGAAAAGCAGCTAGCGAATGTCTGCCAACTTTATTTACTTGGCACGCTGTCTTCCCTGGCATTTACAGGGAATTTAACGCCCGTGCTAGCCCTGGGAAAGGGAAGGCAGAGAGTTCGGTACGTTCTCTGCTTAGGCTGTGGCAGCTGTCAAAGAAACCGATGTGCTGTGAGGTGGCTCACGTTAATCAAACAGCCGCTGGAAGAAAGAGGAAGGAGCCCGTTAAGGATATATGAGGAAGATGGATGTGAGGATGTGGCAGACAACATGTTCATGTTTACAAAAAAAAAAAAAGAGAAAAGAAATGAGTGAGAAGGGAGTTAATGTACAATTTATTTAAGCCAGAAGTAATTTTGTTAGCAAGTTTCACAGTTAATATTGCGAGGCCAAGAATACATAACGGGACGGTGAGGGAACAGGAGTGACAGTTTGCGCTGGGATGTTTTGAAGATTTGGGCCAATGTCTTCTGCTGCTGGTCACTTTAAAAACAGAACTTGGGTACCAATAGCTACGGTCAGATGAAATATGATGTGGCCGTTCCCATGCGTCTCCCCGACGCACGCTACTGGCTCTATCTCCTGTCTGAACTGCACGATTGCTCTGCTAACAAACCTGGGGCCAGGGCGACTTTAGCTGCTGCTAATGTTTGGAGAGAAGAGGGAGTAGCCTCCAGCCTTGAGTGGAAGCCTCGCTTCCCCTTAAAGGCAACGGTAGTGCTACCATCCAAGGACAAAATTTAATTTGACTGATATTGAACCCTTTGTGCGATGCCGGCTCGTTGCTGTGCGTAGTAAGACAGCCCAGCTCTCGGCAGTCGTGCCAGCGTTACAGCAAACCGCAGCTTGAGTTCGGTTCCTTTAGAATCCACGCTGCTCTTGCGTACACGCACGCAGCCGTGACCAGGGCCTAAGCAATTAAAAATGGACTGGAGCTGGTATTGCAGAGCTCCCTCTGCCGACTCCGTGCCGCGGCTGGCTCGGAGCATCGCGGCCGGTTTCGCCGTTCCTTGCACGCCGCAGCAAACCGGCGGCCAGAACCCTTGCTCAAATGGGGTTGGCTCTTTGGCTTTACTCCTGTCACTGGTTTCTGGGCAGTTACTGAGAGGGAGTTAATTATTTAACGTGCTGAATGAGACTTATTAGCAATTAAGACATGTAAATAGCAGTACTATTGGATTTAAAGCTGCAAAGTATTTTTTCAGATACTCTCTTAAGTGTCTACCTAATAAAGTTGAGAGTTAAGTACCAAGTTGTTATAAAAAGTACCAAATTCTTTACGGCGAAGGTAGATGGATTTTTATTTGGCTGGCTAGTTCAGTTTTTCAGACTGTGATTTTTATTTTTTTTTTTAGTATAGTTTATTTTCCAGGCTATTTTCTACAAAATTAAAATCTAGAGTCTCCTGCATCTCAGCATTTACCTGCTGCCTCTGTTTGCTGTTCACAGGTTGGAGTCCTGCTGACCTTCCTCCTGCTCCTGATTTTCTCCTACAGCGTCGTCTTCTTGTTTGTGGGGACGGCCTCCCTGGGGCTGTTTCTCAGCAGCACCTTCCCCAGCATGCTGGCCTACACCGAGGACATCCTGCAGTACAAAGGTGAGCGGGGACCTGGGGACGCCTGGCAGACACTGAGACCCACTGAAAGGTGGGTGCTCAAGATACCACCTAGCAACTCCTTCCCTCTCCAGGGATGCCTCAGAGACCTGGGAGAAAGATCTGCTTTTGAATGCAACGTTTGGTCAAGCGTGTAGTCGGAAAACCAGACTGCACAAACCCCGGCTTCGTGGTGCTGATAACTTTTACAGGCAGGATCCAGACTGGTTCTTCGTTTCCCGCAGCTTTAGGGCTCTGGGGGACTGACAGGAATGTCCGCTTTGGAGGCTTACGGGGCGCTAGTTCTGAAAACATCATCCAGATTACCAGTGAACTGGAGCTCCTAGCATTTGGCCAGCTCTTACAGGAGGTCTCAGCCTCAGAGGTTCTCTCTGTTTGGAGAAATTTTTTGGCTTAAACTTTTACCTTTCCGCACTACCACAGGTTAGAAGAGGCGTTCTCAGCGCTAGATGGGGACATACATTAAGTAGCTGTAAATCTCGTACGGGAAGGGCCGCGTGAAGCAGCTACAGGCTGACCCCGCTGCTCTGTACCTGTTCCCTGCCAACGCCCCTTGCACCGTTTCTTTGCAGGCTGTGCCACAACCGTGTTGGTGACCGGAGCTGGAATCGGAGAGATGGTACTGCAGCTGCTGGTGGGCTCGGTAAGTGCAGACAAGGCACGCGGAAACCTGGCTGGAACTTCTAAGTAAACCTTCGTCCTGGTTTTGGACAGCTACAGGGAAAAGCACTGCATGAGCCTTGAGCCATCAAACAGTCAAGCTCTTACTGCATGCTGATGAGGTATTTGAGTGCTATGATGACATGTCTGCTCTTTTTTTTTTTCTTTGTTTTTTTTTTTTTTTCCCTCCAATTTCAGATTATACATGATCAGGGCAGCTACAGTTTCCTGGTCTGTGGGATGATCTTTGGAGGCCTGGCCTTTACCTTCTACGCTTTCCTCTTGTTTTTCCACAGGATGTACCCCAAGCCCTCATCAGGTAAGAAAGCATGAGCGCTCAGCCCTGCTTTGTAATGAGAGGAAGAGTAGCCTGTGCATCACTACATAACCAGGGCTCAGCACTTCAGCAAAGTGCAAGGAAATGTTTATTTTACCACTGCTTCCTGTCCCCTCTTCCTGCTTTGACTTGCCCACAAAGCCTTGGCAGGCGCAACTCAGGGTTTGCTTTCTTTTCTGTTGGAGAAGCAAGGGGAAAAGTAGGAATGGGCTGTGGATCACATAGGATGCTAGGCGTGACAGCAGTGCCATGCTACCGCAGAGCTAAAGTCCTCCTAGTACGGACCGCACGAGCTTCCCTGCGCTTCCCTGGCTAAAATCCAGGGAACAAGTGGGTCTGCCATCCAAAGGCAGCTGTCAGGCTCTTGAGAAAAGCCTCACTGATAAAAGATTTCTATTTACATGTTGCCTCAGTCTGCATATGCTGTTTGCCTTTACCTTTTGTAAAAGGAGCACTGTGTGACTGGGAAAAGCCTTGTCCCAGTGACTGCAAAGGGCGGCTTTCTTTCATGACCAGCGAAGTAAACAAGGTGGTGTGGTGGGTGCCAGAACAGCAACATCATGTTTGGGAGAGCTCACGCACATCCCCTTAAAGCGCGATAGGATTGGTACTGTCAGCTGAAGTGTCTCGTGTCAACTTTGCAGATCTGGATGCTGCCTCGCCTGACAAACCAGCAGTAGTGGATGACACGGGACAGTACCAGCGCTAAAGAAGCGGCCAAGCCCTAGACGAGCAATAAACCACCACGCAATTAAGCATTACTGCTAAGGATGATTTCACATTTAATGACTGAATCATGCAAGTTCTCTGCAATCAAAAGCACACTAGATTGGGTAAGTCAGAACCGAGAAAACATCCTAGAACACTGCGCTGCCTGTGTCACGTGTACCAAAAAGAGGAGTGTAAGCATCGGACGGAGCCGGTGTCTGGAAGGCTGCAGTAGACGGTGGGGATGATGGAAGAACAGTTACTCCTGCAAACAAACTTTCTTAGCATTTCAGGACAGAGGGTGGGAAGGAAGAGGTTCCCTCTGTTCCGTGTGGAAGACCGAATATCTCCCGGCTTAGTCATTGAACTTAAGACTTGTCTTTTGGCCTGTAACGTACAGAAGCCCCTACAATTTGCAGCACAATGCTGGAATGGAATTAATTTTTGTGCAACACTGACCCGAGTATGTGTCACCTCCGTGTATACTTCCAAAGGGGAAAAACTGCACAGTTGTAGACCCCACCAAGTGCACAGTGGTAGCAGGACCTGTGTTTGCACAGTTGATTCCTGTACATTACACAGTATCAGACACGTTCACTAAGACAGTGTCTTATTCAGCATGCTAGGGCCTCTTGATTACTAAAATCATTAGGTTTTTTGGGGGTTCTTTTTTTTGGGTTTTTTTTTTTTTTTTATAGAGTCAAGAATGTGTTGTAATGGTTTGTTTTTGCTTTAAGCTACAGCTGCAGTGTCTTTTCAGGGTGGTTTTATTTCTAGCTTCCAGTTGAAGCTTAAAGAGAGGTATTTGGGAGCCAGTCTCCAGCTGCTTAACCTGTGCAATACTTACTATACAGGTGCCTTCTGTAAGGTACTCACAGCCCACGCATGACCTATTCCAGGCTCTGAAGAAAGGACTGACTTTTTTTTTTTTTGGAGTGCAAAGCTACATCCATCTATTTCTTCAGCGAGTGATTGGACATGTCCTTTTTGCTTTAACTGCTGTATGTGGATGTACATATGTACGTGTGTATATAAAGCAGTGTTTAATTAAAGGTGATTGATTGCTAGATTCTCACCACGACTGGACTCGGGTAACTGAAGCTGCTTCTAGCCAAGACTATCAGCTACTCCCTTCACCAGTTCTAGCTTTCAAACTTAAATTGAATCTAACAGCTGTTTAAATTAAAGTGTTTTTAGCATTTCTGTTTTTCAGTATGTCTTACCCTCTACAGGAGCGTTAGATTCTGGGCTCAACTCAGCCACGGATGGCAGGAGCCCTCCTGGCTCACGTCTGGTGCACTATGTGCTGTAATTCTTCTCTAGCACCACCGGATGCCACTGTTCCTCTCCTTGAGATACCCAGAATTCAGAAAGTGTGGACTGCAAAACCCCTTTTGCAGTAAAAACCCCACTCTGTCGTTAATAGAGCCCTCCCACCACACCAGCATCGTCTCTATCCCTGTACAGAGGAAACGAGCACAAAACAATACAATGAGGGAGTATTTTGAAAGAAGCCTACTCAGATTACATATCTATCAATCCGGGGACTGCTAGCTATTAAAGAAAAATACCTTATGTCCTTGCTGATTGATAATATGTAATAAATGCTGTTGCTAGAATAACATCGGTGCTTTTGTGAGAGGTGTGCTTGACCATTCAGCTCTCCACCTTGCTGTCAGCACTGTAGCTAGCAGGGAGCTGCTCACCAAAGGCGTTGCTCACCAGAAGAGAACAGTACCTGATTTGGCAGAAGGACTGTGCAGGACCAGAGCCAGCACCAGCACGTCCATCGCTGTCTCTGTTCAGCCAAGGCAGGAGAACCCTACTCCAGTGACAGACAGCTTACCTCAGGGTCCAGTGACCTCCCGTGTTATCACAGCACAGGCTGCCCTGCAGCTGGAACTTTCAGTTTCCTCTACTGCTACAAACAGTCAAAAGATCAGAAACTTTGTTAAAAATATTTATTTAAAAAAATACAATTGTTTTGCATGTCTGGTTGCACATAACTATTAACATATGATTGACTTGAATAATTTGCTACAATGCTTTTTTAAAGCCAGCTTGCATTATACAAAGCAAATCCCTCTGTCAGTTCTTACATAAAATAGTTTTCTTTAACTATTCCCACCCCATTTTTAAAAAAGATTGCAATACATTGATTTATTTTTTTTTTAACTCTTTTTCTGCACAAAAATTGAAGCAATAGAAAAGTCACCTGATTTCTCAGGAAAGACCTTCGTTATGTGTGAATAACAACTGCCAACACGCCACCCTGAAACGCAGCGTTTGTTACTCCGAAGTGTCGTTACAGTGCGCTTCCCCCAAAGTAAGGTTTGCAGCTTAGGACTTTGCCTCTGTAAATTGTATTCAAACCTGAAATGTGTTCAGATAACTGCATATCTCCTATCATCAAGTTGATCAGACTTCTCTTCAATATGATTATCAACACGCTGAAGGTCTTCCCAATATGTTACCTTAGAAGGTTAAATAAAAGCAAATTTAGTAACACTGAACAATTACTGAAAACTTTGGCTATTTATGTACTTGCATTACATACCAGCATTTTTTTTTAACACAATGGCATTAAGATACTCTTATTGTAAGGTATTATTTAAAAAAAAAAATAAAAGTCAGACTGAGAAGCTATTCTCTCCCAGGCAAGTTTACCCAACTGTAACGAGAGCACCAAAGCGGTGTGAGATTACAGCTGTCTCTAAAAGACCGTGTCTAGAAAAAGTCTCCAGTGTAGGAAGTTAAGACACTCACTACAACAGAACTTGCTTTGTCTTTTGACTTGCTGTTCATACATATATATATTTATATAAGAATATATTTTAAATGCAATTCTGTTCTGGAAAGAGTAACTGAAAAGGTTATTGGTGCTGCTTTCAATGTCATTTTTACCACTGATGGTTCTCCTAAAAATTACAGGAAAGTAAAATGCAATTCATTCCAGAGTTAAAGAGTAAGTTAATTGACAGGAATGTCTGCTCAGTCTGCCCCAAGCAGAGATGGCAGACCTGCTGTAGTAGAAAAAAGACCGCAGCCATCATCTTGCCAATTTGCAAAGACCCCAGGTTAACCTAAAAATTCAATTGAGGCATAAACACTACAGGCAGCAGAAAGTCACTTTCCAAAACAGATGTGCACTTTAAAAATAAACAGAACAACTGTCACACATTACCACAGCTGATGAGGTTGCTCAAGTTCTCTAAAATTTAAAACTTAAACGTCCCTCCCCCCAGCTCTATCCGAGCCATAGACAAAAAGTTGCAAAGCCCAGATTCTCAGCCGGAGTAAGTGAGACGCGTCGCAGCGAAGCCAACAGATCTGTTCTGATTTACGTCACAGTTGCCATCAGCTCGCTCAAAGACTCTCAGCATTCCCAAGCCAAAGAAGTCTCATGCTGGTTAATGGATCCCTGTTCAGTCCCCTCTTCATTCCAGCTGTCCTAATACACATTAGAGGAGACACCCACCCTCCTTACCGTATGAATTGCTAGAATTTTCCTGTTTATTGATCTCTAATATTAAGAATATACTTCTCAGCTATAAAAAGGGGGGGGGGGGGGGATAAGCATTAAATGTGCTACTGTACTTATCACAAAACACTGTGACGTACATAAGGCCATCTGGTAACACTGCAACAGAATACAAACAAGATTTTTAAAGGGAATTTTAGAATACAACTTTTTTTTTTTTAAAAAAAAAAACAAAAGTACAATGAATAATCATCTCAACCCTGTTCACAGAGAATTAACGTTAAAACTAGTACATCATATATAAAAAACTCTGTGCAACTGAACAACAGCAGAACAAAAAAAGTCAACACAATTCTATAAGCAGTTTCCAAGCCTGAAGATTAAGACATGCTAGCCCAAAAAAAAAAAAAAAACCAAACCCCACAACACATCTTAAGGAGCCTAGAGCAAACCCCAGGTATTGTAAATCCACCCCCCCCAGCACACAGCACACACTAGGAACCATGCAGAGGCCGTCCTCAAAGCCTTCCTGTGTTCAAACAAACAAAATGAAAAACAAGAAATAACCCCAAACAAAAATATTAAAAACAAAACAACCCAAAACAACACCACCACCAAACAACAGCTTCCAGTTATTGGTACAGCACTGCTGCGTGTCCTGCGCAAGGACTGAAACGGGCTCTGAACACACCGCCCTCCAGCATCGCCGTTAAAAGCCCCCTGTTTCCCAAAGGTTCCTAATTCTCCTGCTACACCCCCTCCCCGCAAAAACCCTACTGTGAGATGAAAGCCGCCTGCAACGCACGGTCTCAACAGAGAAGCAAGTGTTTTAAGTTAAAAAAAAAAAAAAAAAAGTCCTAACTTTCGTTCCATGAAGAAAAAAAACTATTCAAAGACACATTTAAGACACTTTTTTTCCGAAGATGTGGCATACAAGATCCATTTTAAAATAACCTTTGGCAACTAATTAGTCCACACTGTCGTATACTTGATTTGAGTACTAAAAAAAAAAATAAAGCCCCCTGCCCCCCAAAAAAACCTCACCAGCGTGTGCAAAACATTTAAAAGTGGCAACTGCACAGTGCAGTATTTGCTTTGAGGGGAGATGGGAAGCGGTATCTATACGGATCGGGAAGGCAGCCTGCGTAACGAGCACGTGTGTTCACATGAACACACATGTTCACATGAACACACATGTATGTTCACATGGAGAGAGCGATTCCAGTCTTAACCAATGTGTCTAAGAGGTTTTAGCTCTCAAAATATGCTTTCTGTCAGATGTCTGGAACAGCTCCACAGCCGAAGTCTTCTACTACATTCTTCGGGAGGGGGTAAACAAAAATAAACTCTAGTCAGTTTTCCTTTTTTTTGTAGAATAATTTATACAAAGCTGATACCTTGCTATCCCGAAAGGCAACTACACTAGCACGCACAGTCCACAAGAAACAGCGGGCCCTGCCCAGCTTTCTTACCTTGCAGATCACTTTTTTTTTATTTTTGCAAAGCATGGTTATGACCAGCAAAGCTGCATCCTCCAAAAAGACTCGGTGACCTGCAGTGAACATATTCTCGCTCATTTTTTGTTTGTTCTTTGTACAAAAGCAAGAGTAATAGTCCTCAGTTCAAGATCCGCTAGACAAGCCAAAACCAAAGCTTGACCTTTCTGCTTTAGATGGCACCGAGAGAGCCAGGAAATTTCAGCAGGAGGTCTGCTGATGATGCACACAGCAGAAATACGGCAGCACTGCCGTTTCCACAGCTTTGTAGCTCCTGTTATACCCTTACAAAAGCAGGCCATGGAGAAGAGATCTGGTTCTAGCTTCAAAAATTCTTCTCTGTCTAGAATCAGCTTTTCTGAAGGGCTCCTTCGCAGTCAGTACTGCTCACGTAACCCGAGTGGAACGCCGTGTCCACAGATGTCAAGCCAAGACAAAGCCTTCTGCAGTACTCGCCCGAAGAACTGTGTGAAACAACCGTCACTGCGATGTGTCTTTTATTCCTCATCCGACAGCCTCCGATTTCAGCAGGTCAACTTCAGCGTGTCACGTATTAACCACCACTCAGCTTGACGGCAGTAGCCAAAGGCTTCCACATTAAGCAGATCTGCTAATACTGTTCAGACTAAACAGCAGCCATTGCCAATTACTGTTTAATTAAATTCAAATCAACCCATAAAAATTGCTGTTTTGGCAAGACATACCTCATTAAAACATCCCAAATAGCTTCTAAACAACATGATTGCAATTCTAATGTATTTCCAACGTATCTGCCGAGGGTAAGATCCCGTGGGGCTTGGGCTTTGGCTGCAATACCACACTCCGTGATCATTAAGACAAAATAAACTCTCCATACCCACGACCTGAGGCCAGGAGGTACGTTTGTTTCTTACACGGGAAAGCTACAGAACGGAACAGAACAAAATTGTTATGGACACCCAAAACTCAAACATCAAGTTTTAAAATACCTGTCAACTTGGACAATGTTCCTTAACTACTGATGTAGTTGATTTTCATAGCTGACAATACCAAGATAGCCTCTTGATACAACACTGAGATGTGTCTTGTAAACAAATACGGGTTAAAAAATGGAAGAGGTTAAATTGGATAGTAAAACATGAGTACATACAAAAATGCAAAAGGTAACTAAAGGATGTATGGATAAACCACGGGTAGCCAAGACCGTCAGAACTGCAGGTCCTGACCTCAGCACTAGAAAAATGCTACAGAAGTGGATCAGAACCCCGCACCTGTGCTCACCTGAGAAACCACATCAACGCGCCAGGCTAGCTCTTCCATCCCACCTCAACCTGCAGAAGTTCTTGTGGGAAAGCTGACCTCGTGAGGGACTCTGACATTAATGCATCTCACTGCATTCTGAAAAGCCGTGTACAGGAAGATACGCACATAAGCAGCCTTCACTGTGGTTAAAATGTACACTATAAAAACCGAGAAGAATCTATTTGCTAGATATCTGAGGTTTGAAAATGTATCAGAGAGAAATTATCCCAAATAAACCACTGAACAGCCAAAGCCTTTCATACTCCAACACACACTCCATTACACCAAAGCCTGCATGGATACTGAAAGTCTTAGGATGCTCTAAGTGAAAACAACGAATTCTCAAATTCAGGGATTTTATCACGCAACCCGAATGGGCCAAAGACAGTGCAGTGGAATTACATTCAGACCGATTTCTGAAACAAAGATCTAGACTTAAGCTGCTGTTGAGGAAAAAAAGAAACACTTTCCTCCATCACCCTCATTCCTAGGATCACATTCTCTGAAAACAGGTAAGACAGAACAAGTGTGGTTCTGTAACCACAGGGTATCATTAGCACACTTCTGCTTTCCATGGGTTGTTGCTGCTAGCAGCACGTGTTGCTGACAGTTCAGGATCTCAAAAAAAGCCAGACATAGCACTCACAGCAACAGCAGTGCAAGCTTTTCAAATCTGCGGTACTATTATAAAACAGCAGTGACACGTAAAAGAGATTTCCAGAAGCAAGACAGATGTTTAGCTTCCATGCTCATCCAGCCTAATTCTACCACCGCCTCTGAATTAACCGATGCAAATATTACCAAGCGTCCAACAATACCGTGGCTACTTCAGCAACACGAACTGTAATAGAATAAAATGTTTCTGTAATGCTGCACTATTATTTTTTTAAACCAACACGGTACTATACCCATATGACAGACTGCTAACATGGTAATTAAAAGAGAGCCTATATTAACCCCCACCGTCCCTACACTAAATTAAAAACAAGGAGCTGCCAACCGCTCCTGAAGTGAGCTCCTAAAAGTACCAGCGATTCACATCACCAAGCTCCAAGAAGTCACAGCGACACTGTGCTGTCAGGAATGTGATCCAAAAAAGCTGGCAGTTACACACTTGTCAGTAAATGTGTGTTTAATGAGGCAGCATATATACAAGATAATATTACCTTAAGTGACCTGAAAGCTGTGATGGAGGAAAGGAGAGCAAGCCTCTCCTCTCCCACCTCCCCTCCCCTCTCAACTCGCTTTCCTGACTGCCTCCTGAGATGATAATCCTATCTGGGAATTTATTTTCCTAGGCAGGTGCTTAAGAAGCAAAAGCAATGATCTTCTCAGTGCTGTCAGGAAGCTGGATATTACCAGACTGAAACCAACACATCCAGGCTGCATTTTCGTACGAACTTTCTCTGAAGGAAGCATTCTGGAAGGCGAATGTCCGTCTCATCAACCAGCTACGGCAGTGCAATCTTAACGAAGCTGCTGGGAGAAGAGCATGAAACCACGCCAAGGAGAACTGACGAGCTGCGTTAGCATTTGGTTCTCTCGCATACCCTATGCTGAAAGTGATACAGTTTACAAAAAATTAAGTGCATGTGTGCACATACACAACTTTTAAACAAATAAACTTGGCTTTTCTCCACAGGGGACAAGGAAAGGGAAGCAATTAAATTGCAAGTCTTTAGTGCTCATTAATTAAACTCTAATCCTAGTCTGCAATGTTGCTCTCAAGTCCACACACTTGGTGGACAGAAAATTGGCCAACCTAAAACAACCATTAAAAGTGCTGCTATTTATACATAGCTATATATATTTTCTCTAGATCAGACTCATAAGCCATCACGCAAACCAGAAAATTCCAGGTGCCTGCTCTTAATTATGATCTGCAGCTTTCTTTCTGCATTAAAAAAAAAAAAAGTCAATATTGCACATTGTCATTTTAAGAGCCGCCGGCACAGGAACTTCATCCCGCGTTTGCAGATGTCTAAGATGCAAAGCAGTGTTCCGCCTCTGATGTCACTGAACAGGAAGCCAGCCCACTGCCTGAGCTCACTCCCTGCTGTCTCCACCTAAAGAAGGCATATTCTTTTCTCCCACCTCCCACCAGGCAGGGGACTTTCTGGACGAACAATGCCCAAAAAGCAACTCCATTCCACCCACCTACCTAGGGTGTCACGTCAGGAACATAAGTGGTTAGGTATTTCAATGCCAGAATAGAGAAAGGTAACGTCACCGCAGTAAATTCAGCCTTGGGTATTGTAAAACACTTGAAAGTGAATTCAGAGTCTGCAAAAGTGGCAAAAGGAAAACTCTGGAAAGCGAGTTCACCACTTATCCGTAAGACAGGTGCAATATGTACGGCGTACGCTGTCAGCTCCTCTTGCTGTAAAGGTACAATGCTCCCCTGCTCGTCAGAACTGTGAAGACAGCCAGTGAGGACGCCAAAGGAAAGAGACGGTCTCCAGCTGTTTCCTAGTGGGTATTTTATGGAGATTATCTTGCCTCACCAACTCAGTGTACACAGTAACAAACAGAAGTTGCTGCCTGACATCAGATGCCCCACGTGGAAGGGCTGAGCGCCCAGTGCCAACAGACCAAGCTAGCCAGTCTCTGAGGGGCTGTGAGAGGAAAGTCTCTCTTCTTTCATTCCTCAGCTCTCTTAAAAGGCCTCCCGAGTTTCAGAATCTAACTACAAATTTCATTTCGTCAGTGTTTCAAATGGCTCTGGAAACCAATCTTGTATTAATCCACACACACACGGCCACCAAGAAAAGCAACGCAAGCACAAATTTACAGTAAGGTTGATACGCCGTGGTGCCCCTCTCAGCTAGCTGTTCACACTGAGCCTAACTTATTTTGGGTCCAAGTGATTCCTCAAATAAAAAAAAACAACAGATCTAACGCAAAACTCGAGATAAGAGCTGGTAGAAGAGACGTTTCTCCACTTCAACTGTGGGAAAAGAGCAGTAACGTTAATGCTCAGATGTTAGTGTTCTCACCCACTGTTTGGGTCTGAAACTCCAGCATCAGGCAGCAACCTCACCAAATGCAGACACACCCTCAAAACCACACCTAAAATCCACCGTCCTGCTAATCTTCCAGCAGTGAGATTACAGGCTTTGTAACAGGTCTCCGGCACAAGAAATGTTTGGACTTCAGCATTGAAACTTTCTGAGAAGTGAAAGGAACTCGTCTCACCACGAGTCTCCAGACCTCACCTCCTCACCAAAGGGAGGGCAGGGAAGCATCCAGAAGCTAGCCAGACCACTCCTCCGAGGGGCCGGGCTGTCGGTACACAATGCCATTCAAAAATTGTCCGTATCTCAGTAACATAGTCATTGAATATTCCTTGAAAATTTCTCCCTGCAAAAAGACAAGATGTTTTACAGCAGAAAAGACGCGGGCTGTTTCGTTGCTGCAGAAGTTACCAGGCCCCCGAGGCAAAGCTGATGCACGCACCCCTTTCCCAAGCGTTTCCTTGAATGTCAGCTTCGATCACGGTTAGATTTCTTCTTGCCAAGCACAGGAAGCTGAAGAACAGAGGGTTTTTCCAGAAGTCACAGAGAAAAAGACTTCTCTGAATCGGTTCACGGCAATCAGTGCAGACTCAGTTCCTGCAACACCAACTGAAACTCCCTTTAGCCATAGTGAAGTCTTCCAAACCAAGGAAGGAAGAGAAGAGACTGGAGCTCCAGCTCCTATTAAGGCGTTTGCATATACATTCCCAACCTGGGTCTTCAAAAAAGAGAATTTTGCAAAAAAGGCATTTTATTTGGGAATGGCAAAAACTATGATTGTTGATAATCTCTGTGGAATTATAAATTGCTCATTTAAAAAACATGGTTAAATACAAGCGTCACATCTTTCCCTTGCTTGCCAATACGTCCTTTCCATGAGACCGTGTGCTATGTCTTCTGTAGGTCAGGGGAAAATGGGCCAGGGGTAGAAGGTCCATCCAGTCCAGACAGAGTAAATGGGCCGTGACTGTTCAGCACTGACGGGAACTAAGAGACAAAAAAATGATTAAGGAAAATGCCATTTTAATTTACTGTTCCTCTCATTATCTGTGCATGTAAAAGCTCCCACGGGGGGAGGGGAGGAAGAAAAAAAAAAAAAAGACAACCAAACACAGCAAGAAAAAAAAAGCCCGAACTTCCACAGAATCTTCTTGGCTTCCCCCATGTAATTTACTTTTTAAATGCTACTGCAGCAACACAGCTTTAATAACCAGTGTCACCAGGAGGAGCCAGTCTGTACCCTCTGCAGGGAGCACCGCCTATGTCCGGAACTAATAAATGACATTAACACAGGTTGTTGGGAAACCATGGGCTAAATTGTTTCTCAGTTAATTATCAGCTATTTATAGAGAAAAATGCCCAGTGCATTTTCAGACCTACTTGTTTATTCCCTATCCTCACGGAACATATAAGCTATGTCCTTCATCTCCATGGAGATGACAGATAAAAACCCAAAAGACAATCAGTTAAATTTTACCCTTTGCCTAAGCAGACTCGGGCAACAGATGTGCTTATTCCAAATTCCAAAGTGGAAGGTGAAGGAAGAGCATGAGCAATTACAACTACAGGATATTTTTACAGGGGACTTTTTTTCTTACATATTAGTTAAACAAAAAGATTTATTAAAAACAGTGAAGCTGAGAATTTCCAAACAACAGGAGACAGCAGAATATAGAGATCATAAAGAACTGTGCTACATACTGCCACAGAGATCACACACACAATCTTCCTTCTTACTAGCAGTGAGATTTAATTACTGTCTTTCAACAGAAGAGGCTGTTAAACTATTAAAACAACCAACAGAGTAGCAAAATTCAATTTCCAGGAAAATCTTAACCAGCAAAGTTACAGGAAGGCAAGTTTTACAGGAAGGACAGACCTAAAATAAAATACTATCTAACTACAGCACAGCCTGCTATTAATTTAAAACATTTCTGAAATACTAACATTTACAATATACTTAAATAAAACTGGGTAAACAGTTTATTTAAAATTAAATGCTCTCAAAAGCTAACATAGGGGATAGAAAACAGAAAGATCACTATTTTGCTTCTAGAGCAGACATTTGGGCTAACTGATCCCCGCAGGTCTTCTGAGGAAGGTATGACAGCACGGCTCAGAGAGCTTGGCTGAAGTTGCTGGAACTTACCTGAAAGAGTGTGTTAGCACCTTGCAACCTTGCAGGACTGAGAGGAGCAACCGGGCTGAGCGTACTCCAGAAGTGAATACTGGACAGCAAGGGACTCGGGGTCAGCAAGATGGGAGTCTGCAAACACACGAAGAGAGTCAGCTGTGCGAAACCTGCGCTGTGTACAACGTGTAGCACATGTAAATTCAGCCGCAACAATCTCAGCTCCTGCAGCTGCAGAGGGCTGGCTCCAAATTTCAGGAACTCCCTTTCCCTTCTTCCGCCTCCTCCCACCTCCGTCTCTTCCCTTCAAACGCCAAAAAGCAGCAGCAGCCATCCGGCTCTCCCTCCCCTCGCTGAGCAGTTGGCCCTCTTTTCCCAACGGCTGCCAAATCCTGCTGTAACCTACAGCAGATCAGCTCCTCCCGCAATTCACAGCACCTGCAAGGGACTTTGGAGAACTCAGTCCGCGAATTTAAAGAGAGCAGACGGCGGGCACACGCATGGTCTGGGTGACACTGACGATGTAAGCCCCAACAAAAGACATTTGCATCCAGCTTCCGAATATTCTGGATGTCCCACGTTCACCAGCCAAACACTTCCAAGGGTGCCAAAAGAGCAACTGCGCTTGATTTTTTTCCTGTCTTCAACCATTTCAGTTTTCAATCAGCAGTTTCTCCACAGTTTCACTCTAATTCCCATTTATTACAGGAAAAAGATCAAACATATACAGAACAGTTTAACAGCCTAGTTGGGTTCAGTTCTCTTCCAAATTTTCCATGAGGCATAAAAGCTTGGCTCTCCCACACAAAGATAACAACCAAATTAAGCAGCCGTTCTGATTGCTGTTAGGTCACAGTACTCTGGTCTCAAGTAAACGGCTACTAAACCAAGCACAACAAAGCTGCTAAACAGACCCCGCCGTGGTTCTCTATTTTTGAAGCATTTTCAGAATCAGCCTGAAGGATAAGGGCAGGGTTTAGGGTTTTTTTAAGTAATCCAGTATCACCCTGGCAAGATTTACAAAGGATCCTGTTGGTGCTGGTTTGGGTTTTGCCTCCACACGCTAACGCTGCACAGACGGGTACAGCCGACACGCCGCTTGGGCACACAATCGGGTGGAAGCTCACGCAGATGATGGATAAAGTTTCTGTTAAAAATGGGAGTGACATCCTGAGTTTCAGAACTCCAAATACAATCTACTGACTATTCATTTTCCACTCGCCTTCCCTTACCGTTTTAGGATATAACATAATCGCTATTGTTATTTAAAAAAAAAAAAAAAAAAAGAAAAAAAAACAGGAAGGGAATTAGGTTACCTGAGAGAAAAGTGCTGGAGTAAGAGAAGCAGTTGGGAGAGAAGGACTCAGAATCCCCAGTGGACTTGGATCGCTGCCTGTAATGACGAGAGTAGGAGCCAACTCCAGCCCTTTGGGTTTTTTAGATCTGGAGAGGTGATTGGCAAACTCCTTCTCCAGCACAGATGAATCCTGCTCTTTGGGCTCTGGGGATTGATGCTGAAAGCTCTGAGCCTGCTCCAGCTGCTGAGAAGTCACGGACTCTATGTCCGTATCAATGTCCAGGTCAGGATTGGAGCTCAGGGGCGGTGACGGGGGTGTGGAAGGAACTTGCAGAGTGGGAGAAACTGAGGATATGGGTGGAGTTGGGGTGAAGCTGGTACTTAAGTTTGGCAAAGGTGCTGGAACTTCAGGGACAGTTAACTTGGGTAGAACAAGCGTCTCCAAGGTCTGGAGAGTTTCTTCCGATGCCATGGGAAGAGAGGATGTGGTTGAAGTGGCAGAAGCAGTGGAAGTGGCAGAGACCACTGAGGTGGTAGAGACCAGGGGGACAGATGAGGGCTTTTTGGAGGGCATGGTTACAAACTTTATGACGGAGGGCGTTGGATCCTGAGCTGGTTTCTTCTCTGTCAGTTTCTCAGCTGGATTCTCAATCTTGATGGACCTGAAGAGTTTTACGCTGGAAGAGTTCAGGGAGTTCAGAGTAAAAGAGGAGTACAAGCCTGAGTGGATATAGTCATTGCGGCTGGAGGATTTAGCACATGACTGAGACTTCTCCTTCCCACAGTTTTCCACATCCTTTGGAGCACTGCTAACTTCTGCAAAACCAGTCATTTCAGGGTCTCCTTCTATACGGCCCACGACAAGTGGATCCATATTTAAAATCTCCGGATAAGAAACAAACTTGTACACAAACTTCTTACCATTCACTTTTTTAATGATATTCTGTGGGTAAGAAGATACACATATTTAGACCTTCTTCAGATTAATTTTCTTCCTACAAACAATGCCTAAAATAGACCGAGGAATTAGATAGCCTGTAATCTTTCATAAAAAAATTGTTTCTTTTTTCTTTCTTAAAAACACACTGCGTTCTTGCAATTCAGTTATGCTCCCAAAGTATCACTTCCCGAGCCTGCAGACAGAACGCTGAAGCAGGTGAGCTTAACCTGACATTAAATATACTAACAGCAGCCTTGAAACCGCCAAGCAGTTCTGTTTAACATATTACAAAAGGTCAGCTGAGAAACAAAAAAAAACCCATTACCCCCACCAAACATCATTGAACTGGGTACAGTTAGAGTAGCCTAACAGGAGAACCCGCAGAATTAAGGCTTACAGTTTGCAGAATTGAGAGCTAATACTTCAAATCAAACCACCCTTACCCTCAGTAAGACGATAATAAAAGAAGTAGCTGAGCCAGTCAGCAGAATGTAGGCTAATCAGCTATTTCAATACCACAAAACAGCATATGTCGAACTTGTTCTACTCCTAAGTGAAAGGCCACACACAATTTGGACCTCAGAAGATTCTTATTTATTGCACAATTATTATTACTGAGACCTCCCAGTACAAAGCCAATTATGGCACCCAATAATAAACTCCAAGCGACGCACCACCTGCTACAAACTGACAGGTTCCTCAGGACTCTGTTGTATTTTTTCTCTCCTCCACCCCCACAATAAGAGTTGTGGGATAAATACTGAAACGAAGGTAAGGCTCCCACGCTGCGGTTCCAGTTCAGCTTTTTGACACTACTGTGCACTAATGAAAAGCTCTCACAAGTTACTAGAAGACACTGGCTAAACAAGAGAAGCACCTTACTCTGCTGGACTAAACTCGCTGACCACACGAGAGGTGCAATTCTTAATAAATTGGGAAAAAGAAAAATACTTTGAGCCGCTTCACTGAAAATCCTTATTGTGAGAGCCCCTTTGCAGAGACAACTGCAGAAAAGATCTCAAGGTGGTGCAATATTCACCATCTCAATCGTCATAATCATTCTGTTGCTTAAGCTTGCGTGTTGAGGATTTTAACCCGTGCAAGGTTGCGGATTTTTTGATGAGGGGATTGGTATTCAAAGAGAGAGTCGTATTAGCATAGACATAAATCAAAGAAGGTAACATTTTGCACAAAGCTATCTAGAACCTTATAAAATAACTACCAGGGAGCAAATGCAACACAATGATAAATGAAAGAAAAAAAAACCTCTCTGAACATAAACTAGTACACCTTACTTAAGTACAGGAGACAGAAGTGACACCTATCCCCTTGAAGAGAATGAAAAAGGAAACAAAGCTCATTAGGCAGAAGCTAGTAAGATGGATAAGGATTTGAGGTGGATTTATGGACTTTGTTACCTTCACATAATAGTATCTGAGAGCACGGCTGAGTTTATCATAGTTCATACTGGGCTTGTTCTTGCGGATTCCCCAGAGTCTGGCCACCTCCTCTGCCTGCAGCAGTTTGAACTCCCCGTCGTTGGAGGTCCAACAGATGATATTCTTGTTCTGAGGCTCTTGGAGGAGCTGGAGGAGGAACTGCCACAGGGTGATAGCACTGTCCATAGCAGTAAGCTGAAATGCAGAAAGGCAGGTAAGAGGCAACGGATTAGGAACAGCGCATTTTCTTCGTCTCCCTAGAAGGGGGTAATGGAGCAGAAATGTTACTTCCAAAGCCAGCAAGAGTAAAAATTATTAGCCACCAGTCGTGAAAGATGTTCCCTGCAGAACAGGGAGGCTGCGAGCCAACTGCTGTCGTCTCCTCCCACATGTCAGTACTTTTCACATGGGTTATATTTAGCCTCATTTAACTAAATCAGGTCACTTTGGGTAAGTTGCAATGAGTCACTATCCAAAAAAAAATTTTTCTAAGTTGTTCCATGTTCACCCACTCTGACTTGTACTGCTTCATGAGAAACAGCTCAGGTGCACCCAGGTAAAAATCACACTTCCCACTCGCCGCCTCCCTTCCTTACCTGCACCCACCTCGGTGTCTTTAAGAACACAGAGCAGATCAAGTAACTGCTTAAGCTCAGGAAGGTGCAGAACAGCTCAGTCTTCCTTCAGCTCACATTTCTGCTGCCTCTTTGTAAGCAGCTCTCTCAATCAACCCTCAAGCTCCTCACTTTCAGATTTCCTTTCTTTTCCAGGTATCGTCCCTGTCTTTTCTACGAGACTAAACATGAAAGTAAATAAAATTATTTCAAATGCTGCCTTTGCTTTTCTCTTGATGCCTGCCATGTCTCACCTACATCAGTCATTTAGGCTGAGACTTCCTAGGACTAGTGTCTGTCAGTTGATTCACGAGTTTCCAGCATGGTTTTCTTGCACTGAAGCTGTCGATGTACAAATTCATCAAGGACAGACAAGGCAGTAGACGTGACATTTTCCCTTGACCATATCTGACCACATGAAATAGTATTTCCACACATATTTTTAAGCAGAACACTAATAATCCCATCTGCACAAGGGAAGTATAAGATACACTGTGAGTGAAACCTGATAAAATTCTATTAATTCAGTATCCCATATGGATTATCTTATTCCAGAACAGAACAGCTTCTATTAACGCAGCTTAAACTTCCTCCAATGAAACAAAAACAAACCCAGCCACTCTGGAATAAGAACCATCGTCACGAATTACAACAAAAACATTTTGATACGCGTAACTGCTATATTTCTTTTCCCCCCCCCCACGCCGTCAAACCTCAATAAAGGCAAACCTAAAGAGTACAGGGGTTTCCATCTGGGTGAATCTGCAGCCCGAGGGACCGAACGCTATTCACAGGCAGAAGCTCCAAAACAGAGGCATCAAGTCCAACTTCAGCAAGCAGCGCCCACGCCCTTCTTGTTTGAAGTCCACGCACACGCAGGGGTAAGTTTAAGATTCAGTCGGGACTGCCAGTTCATCTTTGTTACCAAAGCCTTTTATTCCAATCTCGTTACTGCCCAGCACTTATCCAGCCCTATATAAGGAAGAGAACCTTCTCCTTGTCAGAGCTTCAGAATTTAGTCAGCCCTGTGAAAGGATTACTGGCAGCTTACACAGGACTACACGTTCTTATTTAAATCAGGTGCCCTCGGGCAGGTACTTTTTGGGCACAGCCCACTGCATTGAACTTATTTTTAAGAATACCCGCCTAATGGCACGCTTACATGACTACACAGGGATGTTACATTGATCAAGTCAGTTAAATTGCTGCAATTACAAGGAACAATCTCAAAATGAAGGACACCCACACCACCTTGTTATGCTGGCCTAAGGTGCTTTCCTTGTTAATTACCGTATGCGTACAACTCCGTGCTTGCCCAAATTAATTGCTTGGTACTCTAAGAAAAATATCAGCTGCTGAACGCTGCGCTTTGAGACTCTTCCCACACCGCGCCGTGGCACGCCAGCCGAACCGTACGGGATGGCGGGGCCAGGCAACTGCGTTTAAACTCTTCCAGGACTTCTCCTCCAACTTGTACGCAGGTTTGCCAGCAACATTTCCTATCTGCCTGGCAGAGGACGCGCAGGCTGCGGAGCATCGCGAGCGGAGCCTCGTTATCCTGTCAGGATGATGCACATGCACGGGGCGTTGCGCAGACATAAGGACTCGATTCTGCCATTCTGCAGAGCTGTCAATACTAGCGGTACGTGTTAACGGAGAAAGAGCAGGAAAACGAAGTGGAGTGATTATTCCCACGCTACATTTATCTACAGCGCTTTCAAAAGCCATAAGCAGCACTGCACCAAATAGCGCTGACTGATGCAATGGCAGCCAATCACGGAGAAATTAGATTAGCAGCAGAATTTCAGAGCAGCTAAGGCTTTTTTTCCTCCTCCTAGAAATCCATGCAGATTTCATCCTGGAATTTAAATGCCATTATTTCATTGGGCTGCTTCCCTTCAGCAAGAAGTACCTTGCCGTTATTACCTGAACGCTCACCGAGCTCTGCTGCAGTCACACATTACTGCCCAGGTCACGGCTGGTTTTGAATCGAGTTGGAGACGCTCAGTGCTGGCAGATCGGCGCTCTGACAGCACAAAGTTCAGCAATACAGAGTACGCAGGGAGCGAATGATGGAAGATACAAGAATTTTCTTTTAAAAAAACTCAACGTTCTCAGTGACAAGCTATGTTGTTCTGAGAAGCATTTACAAAAAAAAAAAAAAAAATTAAAAAAAAAAAAAAAAGAGTTCATGCTGCCTAAATCCCAAACAGGGCAGCTTTCCAGCTGGAAGGATCCTTCTCCCAGGGGCAGAGTTACAGACAGTACTGGAGTGTGAGATTGACTAAGTCACTACTGATGTTTCTGGCATTTACAGGCTTTAGGGCTGTCATGACTCCTTCCATCATTTGGGGAACACACTGCACATCCTCAGCAGCCTCTACGGCAAAAAGCCTTATGTTAGACCCATTAACAACAGGGTGGAGAACTTTTATTCACTCCTTGGCTGTCGTAGAATGGGAGCAGAGAGCACTTTGGAATTGTTAATTGAGAGGTTATATTGCCTACGAGAGAATGTGTGTCTCTTAAATAGTTATTGTGCACATCTACGGGAAACTACAGAGAGAATGCAACTGGGAGTACAGTTTTTCTGAAGATTATACGCAGACAAAGGGAAGGACAGAAAACAAGCCTCCAAACTGGTCAAAGCAATGGGATCACAAGTGTATCTCAGCCCTTCAGAGCCCAGGAGTAAGCTGCAACTGGGAAAGTGTAATAAGCACTTTATTTTATAAAGTCTTATTTATAAGACAACACTTTATTATGAATTAAGACACCTAATTTAACTTCTTTATTAAAGTTGCTTTGATACTACATAAGAATACATCAAAGAACATTTGCTTCTTCAGGAAAAAAAAAACATCACACAAGATGCAAAATGAAAACCAGTACAGGCGAGACGAGCACTTCTCTTTACGACGAACCCAGTAACACGTTGAAAAGGTTCTTCCTTCCTCAGCACCTGGGGCAGAAGGCAGCTGATGCCCTTCACGAGCCTTTACCTTGCGACTACGGGGCCTGAGCAGCGCTTCGAGCTCCTTGCGCTGTCTGCATTTTGCAGAACATCTTCAGCTGCCCTGGCGCGGGGGGAGCAGCGGTTACAGAGGCTCCCGTTCGTGCCACAGCCATTTTCAGGGCCGTGGACTCGGAAGTGTCCCCCTCGCGCATCGGCACTGGAAGGAATTCAGCAGATCCTCTTGTCCTTTTTGTTTAGAAATACAGCAAAACACACTCTCTTTAGAGATGTTACTGGTGCATTAGTCAGAGAAACTAAAGAAATCAGGATGAGGACAGGAACCCGCTGTCCCACTCCTACTCTGCACTAACAACGGCGAGATGTTACTTCTCGTGGTTCGTAAACAGCATTTCAACTTCTTTCAGAGCTACATCTCCTTTCATGAGGAGGCATCAATCTCCTAGCACAGCTCCCCGTCAGCATAAAAAGCCTAGTAGTTTGATTGCTTCTTCTTCAAGATGAATACACCAATAATTACAAGCGCACCACTGCAAACTGTCTTTTTGCTGAAGGTTATTTTCCTTATGAGAGTCCACAGAGAAAGAGAAAGGTCTCATTTGAAAAGACAATGAGGGAATTAGGCAGAGAGGCAAAACTGCTGCTCATGACAAGGCCTTTCCACTTCTGCACCGTTTGAGTAGAAGGAAAAAATAGTTGCTAGAGGCAGAGGGCAGTTATACTTTGTAATGAGTATGCTAAAATAGAGCTCTATTATTGTCTTGAGATCTTCTCTGACGCCTACGGATGACCCTTGAAGTATACTGAGCGGCTGACAGAATTTGGCTGCAGTACTCTAAATACAAGCGCTGCAAACTCGAGCTTTCTCCTGCTGCTGCAGCTCCCTTTGAGGTTGCTGTAGCTTTGTTCGAGGCCTTGACTTTACAAAGCCTCGAGTTGACAAAAAAGCCAGGACACGAGATCGGTATCTTTTCCGGTGACTTCTCCTCAAGCATCCGTGCCACAACGCGCTCCACGCAACCTGTTTGATTACAGAGCCTCAAGGCTTTGCGTCTTCTGAGGAAGGAGAGTGCGCAATCCCTGGGTGGCACAGCAGGCAGGAGGAAGAGTTTAGGAAGCGGCACACGGTAACCTCTCCCGTGGCCAGCAGCTATACTTACTACTGCAAAACAAACTCAAGCGCTCAGAAAGGAGAGGGACACCTCACCCTGCCCTGAGGCCCTGAGAAGGCAGCAGAGGCAGGACGGGGTGGGGGGGTCTGCCCTAAACCCCGTCTTCAAGGTCTTCTGGCAGATTTCCTGTGCTTTGACTCAACACCGAGAACAGCTCAAGTAATGTTTCACCTCAGTTTGTTCCAACAGCCTCTCACAAGCATCTGCGGCCTGATGACTTCTGCAGATGGACCGAATCGAGCGGTCAGGTCTACAGCCTCGTCAGAACCCACACAGAAACAAAGGATGGTGTGAAGGAAAGAAAGGGTGTCACACAGAGAGGAGAAAGTCGCCACCACCACGTATTTAAATGGCACAGTTACAGCTGCCCAGGTATTCACACAGAGGGAACATCGCAAAGGATGAGTTTGGAAGCAGCACAGAGCAGAGGTAAACACAGAGGGTGACAGAGAAATCACTTCAAAAAAAAAAAAAAAAAAAAAAGAAGAAACAAAAAAGGCAGCAACACTGACTTAGAGATGGTTTGGAGATCTCACACTCAATGGTGCAAGTCAGATATTCAGCAGGCGAGCAAATTAAGCCTGAACACAATTCCAGGAAAGCCAAACACCCCAGGAGCTCTGCACGCGTGCGCAGCACTGCTGAACTGTTAAGGCTTCACTGTGCAAAACCATTCCCATGGTTTCTTCAGAGTTTAAGATGGCCACGGTGTGTGACCAGCAGGAATTTGCAGACAATAACTCCTGGTACGTTGTGCAATATTCCTGCGGACACACAGCCTCAACAGTCGTTCCAGGAAAACAAACAACAGCGTAACTTTGGTTGAAGGAGATTTTTGGAGGTCACAGGCCCAACTCCTTGTTCAAAACAGGGTTAAACGCCAAAGTCAGATCACGTTTTTCAGTGTCTTTGTCCAGGCAACTAAGTGAACAAACACATGGCCGCCCTACTCCTTTTATTTTAGTAAAGGGCCAAAGAGGTGTAACACTGCTGAGGAAGTTTCTAATTAAGCGGTTATCAACATACAACCAAGCAACAACTTCATCAGCGCAGCACTTGAAATAGGCCATTCCTAAAAACCTTTCATCAAATATTTTCAAGCTCCTGGGACCGCGATTCACCTGAGCTGGTCCTTTCAGGATTTTATCAGTTTTGATTCATTTTAGAAAGAGCCTGCTGCCCAGCGCACGTAAAACCTACTGTCCCAAAACCGGTCTCTTCGGAGTGCCGGTAGCTATTGACAAACTCTGACGTGGTGGGAAGCGTGCAGGGGTATTTAGCCTTTTCCAGAACACACAAAGCATCATAAAAATACTTAACTCCTGCCACTGTCACTTGTTTGGTTAGCTTACTTCCCAAAGACAGGTGAACTACCAGTTAAAAGTCTGTTATAGGTGTTAAATAAAGTTACTGTTCACAAGGAATTAAACCAGAGATGCAGATTTCTACATCTGCAACACCACCACTAAGAAATTCCAAGCCCTGGCAGCTTTCCAAGTAGGAATCAAATTATACTTTCTCTAATAAATATGAAAATCAGGTAAGAGTAAGAAAACAACACCCCAGCCTCCAATAAATTCTTGTCTTCCCCTTGGCTCGGGCATTCAGTTTCCAAACCAGCCAGGAAAACCAGCTTGTTCTGAAGGAGAAGCCGTGGTTATCAAGGCAGGAAGCTCCTTGGAAGGAAATGCTGGAGGATGTCCTCACGATAAGAGCCGCTCCAGAGTTTTCATTGCCTAATCCCATTCTAAGTTTGACAGTTGTATTTAACAAAAACAAACGCTGCAGTAGATTTTTGGGTACTTGGCTCAAAAATTAAGTTACTTCATGACAAACTGAGGTGTTAGAGAGTATTTGGGGTTTCAAGAGCAATTTGTTTCAGCTTTTTAACTCCTGAGAAATAAGTATTTGCTTTTCTAAGTATTTTCTAGTCTCCCCCGCCTTTTAGATGCCGGAGAAAACCGTAGAAGCAGTAGAAAACAAGCCACGAGAGAGAACAGCAGTATCAGGACTCCCATCGTGCTCATGGCTGAAGACTCCAGTTGGCTGAAAGTAAATGAGCCAAACAGCTTTTTGGGCTTTTTAAGTCTTAATACAGAGACAACAGCGCCCGCTCTGTTATCTAGTATGCTCTCGACTAGCACACCCCAACATTTAAAAGTGTTTTAACCTGTTTGAACACGGCCAATAACGGGGACTTCAAAGCACAGCGCACGTGGTTCCTCCAGCTGCTGCAACCATCCTGATCCTCCGCCCCTGGCTAAGGCCGGCCGAGACCCCAGTTTTACGGCCAGCAGACCTCATTTCCCTGCTTTACCGTACTTCGATGAAGAGTCTCCCTCTCTTCCTTTCGCAGGAGAAGAGATCGAAGAGAACACGGGAAGGTTTAGGACAAATAGAACAGTAAGCTTCAAAAATGAAATGCCTTTGATCAGTTGCTTGGTTGGTTTCTGACACTGCTGTGATTGTTTCTGAGTACACCCTAAAAATATTTATTTCTGTGGAAGCTCCTCTAAGGAGGTTACACTCGCTTCCTCCTTCTCTGCCACCACAATGGGCTGAGGGGAATGTTTACCAACAGCGGATTAAATTGGCTTCAACAGGCACAATACATCTGCCGAAAGTAAAAGCATCCTTGTTTAAAAGCAAGGGGTCAGGCCTCCACCTCACGCTGCGGAGCAAACCCCGAACAAAAGGTTAAATGTTTTATGTTGATCCTAACTTTATTATGAAAAGGAAGTCTCATTTAAGATGGAAAAGGTTTCCTTTAATACTGTTTATAATACACTCTGCCTGGTTGCTATGACAATGGAACAACTATTCTCTACAAACAGGCGCTAAGCCCCTAAAAATAAACAGGCCGACAAAAATCACGAACACGCAGCCTTGTCAGGCACGCCGTGCCTGGTGCGGGGACCGTGTTTGTTCTCAACGTGACGAAGATTAAAAAAAAAAAAAATGCTCATGACTGGGTTCTGCACCCCCTGCGCAGCGTGCTCGCCTACAAAGCGATTTCTGTAGCTCCCAGGAGCTGCTACTTAAAACCGACACCCCCGAAGCCAGAATTCCGGACTCCCCCCGAGGCAGCAGCACACGGGGATTATCAGAAGCCGGTCCGTGACAGCACGGGAAGCATTGTGGAAGTCACACACAGGCACACGCGTGTACACACGTGTGTATATGTACATACGCATACAAAGTAATAAACGTGTAAGAGCGGGTATTTGCATACTTTCTCCGTGCACTCACTTATTGATGTGGGCAGGCACCCACCCATCTCACAAAGAGATGAGCACGTAAGTACTAAAAAAGAAAAAAAAAAAAAAAAAAAGTAGCAGGATCAGGAGGAAAAAAAAAACCCAAACCAAGCACTTGATCCCAGGCTCTCGCTCCGATCTGCCAGCAGCAGAAACCCCCCGACCCGCGCCCAGACGCTCCCCCGAGCACAGCTCCCCCGGCCAGACCCCAAAATCGAGCCCCAGCCGCGGCGGGGGGCTGCAGGGAGGCTTCTCCCCCCTCGGGCCCTGCCTCAGACCCGGCTCCGGCGGGGAGCGGGCGCGGCCCCCGGGGCCCCGCAGACCCCAGTCCCGGGCCGGGCCCCCGCCGCCGCTTTCGTTTCCCGGCTTCCTGAGACAGGCGAAGCCCCGCACGGAGCCCGACCCCCACGCACCGAGGAGGTGGCGATCCCCCGACCCCCACGCCCAGCCCGGCCCCTCCGCCAAAAGCAGCGCCCGAGGCGGCGGCTTTCCCGCAGATGCCCCCAGCTCCCGTCCTCTCCCACCCCCCGGCCTCCTCAGCCCCCCTCCGGGCCCCGCTGCGGTCCCTCCCCCGCGTCCGACGGAGCCCGTTCGCTCCCGGCCCGGAAGCCGCCCCGCTGCACCCGGCCGGGCCGCCCCCGCTCACCGAGGAGGAGCCCCGCCGGTCCCCGGGCGTCGCGGTTCCCTCGCGGCGGGCAGGTGCTGGGAGCGGCTCCCCCGCCGCCCCTTCATGGCCGGGAGCAGCCCCGGCGGGCCGGGCGCCGGGCCCCCATCCCGGGCGGGAGGAGCCGGGCGAGCAGCGAAGGGCAGCGGTGCGGAGGCGGCGGCGCGTTACATGGCGGGACGCGGAGCGCCAGTCCCTCCGCCGCCGAGCCTCCGCGGCCGCCGTACCCCACACTTCCGCCCACGGCCCCGCAGGGGCGACCAATCCTCGCGCGGACCGGGGGCGCCGCCGACCAATAGGACGGCGCTGCCCGCCCACCTGTCGCAAAGCCGGCTGGGGAGTGTAGGCCGCGGGGCCTAGCGCCCGCCCGGGCCGGTCGCAGCCATGTGCCCGCGGCTCGGCCCCGGCCCGCCGGGAGCCCCAGGCGTGGGCAGCGCCCGGGGAGGAAAACACGGATAACGCGGAACCCCCCCCGCGCCGCGGCCCACGGGGGACGCGCCGGCGGAGCCCCCAGCCACAGCGGGGCACGGGCCACGTCACGAGAGGGGAAAGGGCTCAGGGTGGAGCAGCTGCAGAACATTAAAAGTGTGTTAAAAAATTCCCAAAATATTTTTTTTTAAAAAAAAAATAAACAACAAGATAAATCCAGCAAAAGCAGGGGCAAAGCGAGGTGAAGGAGTGGGAGGAGGGAGCCGGGGACGACCCAACGCGCTCGCTGCGGGGCTGCGCTCCTAAGCGGAGCTCCCTCCTTTCCCACCCGCACATGGAAATATTTGTTCCGTGGAGAAAGGAGCTGCCACGCACCCGTGTTCTCTGGGGAACGTGCTGACACCAGGCCATTCGGTCCAAGAAACCCACCTGGGTGTATCCCCCGCGGAAAACCACGGGGTGTGCTCAGGGGGCTTCCCTGCTCCTGGATCTTTTCTGTGGTGGCAAAGGCACAGAGTCACGGAATGGTTTGGGTGGGAAGGGACCTTCAAAGCCCACCCAGTCCAACCCCCTGCCAGGAGCAGGGACATCTCCAACCAGATCAGGTTGCTCACAGCCCCGGCCAACCTGGCCTGGAATGTTTCCAGGGATGGGGCATCCACCGCCTCTCTGGGCAACCTGGGACAGTGCTCCACCACCCTCAGCACAAAAAAAATTTCTTCCTTACGTCCAGTCTGAGTCTACCTCCCTCTATTTTAAAGCCATTACCCCTTGTCCTATCACAACAGGCCCTGCTAAAAAGTTTCCACTCATCTTTCTTATAATTTAATAATTTCTTACAAAAAGGCATGATGCCTTCACGCTTGCCAGCCCGAGCCGAAGGGAGAGGCGATCCCGTGCTCGCTGCAGGAGGGCAGGCAGGGGACTGCACACCCAGCAGCAGCCTTAATCACACTCAAGCTCATTAAAGCGGCCCATGCCCACACTCAGTTCCCAAAAAAGCTGCTCTTCCACGGCCAGGTTGTTTATCACTATGGCGCGCTGCCTTGGCTTACAGTTGAGATTCTCAGGTATCTACTAAATAAAGCACTCTTCAGACCAGTTTGAGAGCAGAGTTATTTTCCGTCAGATCAGGCGTTGGGAGCAGAAGGTGAAGCACGGGGAAGGCAGCGCTCCGACTTCCCTCCGATGAGCAAACAGCCCTCTCTGCCTCACCATCGGATTCCCACCCATTGGCAGAGAAAACAAAAAAAAATAAGAAAATATAATCAGCGCTTCACTGTCAAACACTGCACATGCCAAAACACGCAGCTCTCCGTTTCCTAGACACATGCCGGTAAAAGGTTAGCAGCGTTAGCGCAACGTCTTCTGCGCACGTTTCACCCAACCGCCTTCTCCCAAACTTGAGTCCTGCTTGATACGAGCCAAGGCACCGCGCAGCCGGGCACATTTTAGTTTGGGAAGCACCATCACCCCAAACACACCAGGCTGTAGCTCAGATCCCAGTTAAGCCTGAGCAGCTCCAGCTGCAATCGATGCCATTTCTATGAAGGCAAATTCCATACCATCACCAGGTCATCTCCTTCAGCTGGTCCCATTTCACGGAGCCAGACGAGAACCAAATGAAGTGAAAGGCGGTTTGGGAACACCATGCTGTATTTCACAACACCTTTAAAAAATAACGCTTTGTCAGCACTTACTGCACAGTCGCAGGGGATCAGAAGGGAGATGAAAGCAGAGCAAGTAAGGAAGTTCAGGGAATCAAGATTTCTTTTAACTACGGGGAAGAAGTACAGGGTTTTCCCTCAAAGCGTGCTTTCTCTCATACAGAGAGGGGAAGTTTTCAACCAAGCTGACCATTATTTATTTATTTACAGAAGTTAACTCCCGCATTTTAAAATAAAATTAAGAGAATGGTTTCCATTTTGCCCACCTCCACTTTCAATTGACAAAAAAAAAAAAAAAAACCCAAAAAAAAACCCCCAAAAAAAAAAACCCAAAAAAAGGTGTGACAAAGACGAGCCAGGGAGGGAAAGAAAAGAAAAAGGTAAGGAAGAAGGACAAGAAAATCCCCCACAGAATTCCAGAGTCAGTTTCTTCAGCTTTTAAAATAAGTAAAGCCCCTTTGAAATGAAAGCATGTGCTGTTTTTCTTTCATTTTTCCCATGGAAAGCATTGGTCATTATTTCCACAGAGCACTTCAACGTTATAGGTACCACTTTTCCCTCGGGAATGCCCAAGCCAGGAAGCACTGACCCAGGAACAAAGGTGTGGAGCTCAGGAGGCCCTTTCCCATGGCACCGAGCCTCCTCACCTCTACCTGATCTTCTGTGCTGCAGGTGACTCCATGGTCCATGAGTGAGCCAGACCTGCTAACATCTCAAGCCTTTCCCTGTGCTCGTCCCTCTCGTTTTCTGCTGTGCTCCATCCTAACCTCTTGCTCTGTTTAGAGCTTGGACTGCTCCTCCCACACTGAACCGAACAACAAAGAGGAAAACAAAGCAAAGCCCTGTGCTCCCTCAGACTCTTCCTGTCGAGTCACACGTGGGAGGTTTGCCAACATCTGTGTGTGCGTACCTCAAACAGAGCTAAACCCATTTCTCCGGGAGAGGACCGGCACCTGGGTTTGCACAGCTCGCTCAGGGAGCGCTCCTGAAGCCAGCTGGTTTCTCCAGGAGCTCCCGTAGCCTTCGTGGTGACAACCAACCTACGGGACTGGCGCACATCGTGCCGTCTCTTTGAGTATCTTTTCCTCATTTGGCAGCGAGCATCACTTGCGAGGTGGGAGCATGATACAGCTCCGAAACGGAACGTTTCACAAGACACGCGATCACGCAAGCCCGGTGTTCCAGCACGCGCGCCAGACTCGAGTGGGGTCCAAACATGTTTTGGGAGGCAAACAGCAGAGCTTCGTCTCCGAGCACACCGCCACAACTCCAGATTCTTCCCTGGCTTTGTTTCCACTTGCCGTCAACAAAATCCATCAGCGCACCCAAGAATTTCTTAGTTCCTTAGCACTCAGGCGTGAGCTGTACCCAGAAAGACAGCGCAGGCTGCCGTGGAAGAGGGAGAACACAGAAGAAAAAAAATAAATAAATAAAAATTAAAAAAAATCAACTCCACTCTGCCCTAGCATCCAAGGGACCCAAAGGGCTTCAGCTTCCTCAGCTGGGTGACTCCACTGACAAACAATCAAAGCATTTCTGATTTCAGAGGGATAATAAATTCCCTGCTTCATGCAACTCTCACTTTGTTCTGCTTCCCCTGCCGTGGGTTTGCAATCCAACGTGGGCTTGTTCCTATCTTAGACAACATCACAAGGGAAAAAACATAGGACAGACTAAGGGGTGGGGTAAAATCGAGCAGGCAACAAGGCAGGGCTGGGAAAAGCTCGTACCCAAAGACCTTTTAAAAAAGCAGCTCACAAGCAAAGGCATTTTAAAGAGAAAGAGGAAGTCAGATACATTTCAGTTGGGATTTCTGGTGAAGGTTAATCAGACAGCAGCACCTAGAAATAGATTTTGCAAGTTCTTAGGCGAGGACAAAGTCATGAAGCGACACGTAACTGCCGGTTCTAGGAAAACGCAGGACAACCCTGTCAGAGAAGCGCAGAGATTTCTAAAAGCACTGACTTATCAAAAAAGAGAAATCATACTGCAAGGTTCTGCCGTTACCATCACGCGGTTGCCGGCTTGAGTGACGGGAGGGAGCGGGAAAGCCAGAAAATTATGCAACAGCTAATGAGACCCTAACGAGGCCTCGCTGCAGAATTCGGAGGTGCTGTTTGAACGCAGCTCCCACCTCTGAGGCTGAGCTCTGCAAGAGTGCTGGGGATCTATAAATCACGAAATAAGCAGAACAGCTACGAGAGGGTTTGTGCCTCATTAGTGAGAGGATACACTCACGAGGGAAAAGCCTTTCAGATCAAAGGAGGGTTGTTCATTGCTTTTTACAGTCTCGCGACGAAAATCCACTCATTGCTCTCTCAAGAGAGATGCTCTCAGGCAGCTTAACATTCAACGCCTTCTCGGATCGCTACGGCTTCCGTCACCAAAACGAGCGCTTTACACCACAGCTCCTAAGACGTCCTTGGAGGTGAGGGGCGGGGGACGCGAGCCCCCCGCTCGCTCTCATCAGCGCCCTGTGACAAAGCCGGGTTGCTGGACACAAGCAGCCGGAGCAGCCCAAGTCAGGGACGCGCAAGTGGGAAGGTCCGGCTCTGGGGCTGCCAACCACCCCCTCACCCTACAGAACCCTCTACCAAAAAATGGGCAGGAGTGCTAGTTTGCCTGCGAGGCCTAGATGGTGCTAGTCATCAACCTGACAAGTTTTAGAGCAGGAAAGCTGCTGTCACTGGGTTCAGAGCTCCAAACCCCGCTCGCAACCCACAGCGAAGCCCTGGCCTTGCGACCCCATTCTCCTCGCAGAGATGCCACCGCCAACATCCCAGGATGCGGCGGCGCTTGCTCATCGTGGGAATTCATCACTTCACAGAGCTCCCGAGGATGCTGCAGTATGCCTGCGGGGTATTTCAGGGCACAGAGGGATCCACAAATACCAGCTGCCTTTGCTGAAGCTAAGGGGAGCACCTTGAAGAGGAAGGAGAAGTAACTCAGTTCTCATCCTCGCGTTCCCTTTCACACCCAAGCTCCCAATGATCTCGTATTTCTCAGACCCCATAAAGCCTTTTTGTACTCTGGCTTTTCAGTTTTTCACGTTTCCTTCGCAGAGAGTAGATCTGCCTCTGCTTGGGACTTGCAGTGCTCTCAAAAAAGCCTCAGATCTGCACTGGTTTCAAATCTTCGTAATTTCCGAGTTTCCCAACGCAAGCGCCCCTGCCTCGAGGACCGGGCAATCCTCACGCTCAGGGCAGATAAGAGGCAGAGAGAAAGTTCAACATCCTGCAGCAGGGTGGCTAATCCGGTCCACGAGCCTCCATCTCCGCTCCCTCGGGAGAGATTGGGCTGGGGAAAGGCCAAGGCTTGTCAGCAGGCAGCCGCGCAGGGGAGTTCACGGTGGAGCAAAGGCTCCGGAGTTAAATACTCTGCTGAGCAGGACGTGCACGTACAACAGCTGTTAACGTTCAAGTGTACACTCAATATTTCATTTCAGGAAAAAAAGCAGAATTACCCGGTTACATGAGAGCTTCACTACACAGTGAGGAACTGGATAGAGCAGGAGAAAGGCTGGGTTTGGGTTGGTTTTTTTAATTTTTTTTTTTTTTTTTTTTTCTCAGAAGGGCTAGTCTCCACTGACTCAGGTAGGCTTGGAGGTGGTTTCAGGTGCTTATGAAAGTCAAGCCCTGAAGCTGTGCACCAGAGAATCTCCGGTTATTACACAACGCTGCCAAACTCGTTTCCACCGCGTTATCTCCACAGCCCTTCTCCTACTAAAAATGTAATTCCCCTCACAAAGTTCTCACATCCTGAATAAAGTTCCTGATCATAACTCTTAAAAAAAATCTCCCTGGTTCCTCTCCCAGCCTGACCCACCAACACCATCCCAGCTGGCAACAACAGGGCAAAGCCAGGACCCACCACGACCATTTAAGTGACGCCTAGAATTGGGTTTCAGAGCGTGCTGGTTGTGCAAACAGCCCGAGGTCTGGAAGAGAAGAGGTGAGAAGCAGACTGCAGCGTGCTCAGCTCTCTTAGCAAGGAGCTGTGAAACTGCAGCTGAGCAGAAATCGGTGTAATTCACAGAGAAAAGCCGGCGTTTCCAAAAGCACGCACAGATCTGTGGGTATCGAATCGCATCTCTGATCGCCCCCTCCCACCATGTACTTTCTAAGCCAAAAAAGGCTTTATCTGGGTGGATTTTCTGGGGAAGCAGAGAAGGATAAGCCCTTTCGGTACCACTGCCCAGTTCCTGGATCAAACAACAAGAGGCGGCACCACTGCCCAGACACCATCACCCCCATCCTCTCCCGCAGGGCTGCAGCCAGGGAATTCATCGCGTCAGCTGGGAACCTTCCCCCAGCAAGGACACAACACCAGAAAACAAAGCATTTTATCTGCACAGGCAGCGGAGAGCGGCTCCTGGGAAAGGCGCATCCCTGCAAACAGCCTGTCCGAAATCCGCGTTCAAAACAAGCACCCAGCCTGAGGCCGGGATCACTGAGCGACGAACTAAAGCCAGTCACCCAGTAGCCATTTTCCTACCCAGAGATGTTCTTCCCCGCTCCGGCCACCCTGCCAGAGGGCTTGTGCCTCCTTAGAAAGCTGACTATGAAGCAGCAAGACATCCAGTGGGGCCAGGCCAAGTCAATAGAGCCAGCTGTTTTAATTTAGCCATTTTCTCATTAAGCTTTGCGGTGCCCTTAACCCCTCTGTTCCCAGGGCAGGAGCTCCCCGGGAGCCTGCTCACCGGCTGATAGCGGGGAGAGGAAGCAGAGCATCAGCTGTGAGCCGTCGCATCCTCTGCAGCACCAGAGGGCACCAGCCCTTGGTGTATCCCACTTCTCTGCAAGAAAACGTTGGGTTTTGCGCTCAGCCACGGCTCCAGAAGAGCTTGAACCACATCTCGGGACACCAGCAAACCAACAAGGGGCTCTTGTCCCTTTTGCTTCCAGCTTGAGGACCAAGAAGTGGTGCTGAGCCACCCGAGGGTTAACGCCTTGCTGATGGGGCTGCAAACCTTCTCCACCTGTTTCCCATTACCAGCTCCAACCTTTCCTCACTCAGGGCCAGGATCTGGCCCAGCTGGTGGCCAACTGGAGAGGCAAACTCAACTGACCCCCTTGTAATGTTTGCCGGTTTTCCAGCCTGCGTGGTCCCATGCTCACAAAAGCCCTTTCCTGTTCTGAGGAAGCTCAAGGCTCCAGGCTGCTCCCTGTCCCAAGCCAGATTCTGCTCCTTAACCACCTGAGAAAGAGAAACTACGCCAAGAACTGCATTTGCCCCAAATGAAACCGGACTCTGGAAGGGAGAATCGTTCATAAAAATCCAGTTCTGAGTGTACTGGGGCAAAAAAAGAAAAACCTAATGCTATGATCCATCTCAGAGAGACGTTTCCAAAGGGACCCTGAACCAAACTGTGGGTTTGCACTGGCCCTTACCTCATCCCGAGGGACGAGCAGCCCGCACGAGCTCCGCGTGGGCTGCGGCTCGGGGACGTCAGCGCTGTCACTTACGCTGCTGGAGACGGGGGCTCTGCACTGCGCGCTGCTATATCCAGAGCCACCGCCGCAAATTTAGAAACACTGCCTGAATTTCTCTCTGTGCTCTCCCACGTCCTGCCCTGCTACAACTCCTGTCTGCTTGCATTTAATTGCTGGAAAAGCACTGCTTAGCAACCAGTGCCTCCCATTCCCGCTCCTCCAGCAGGGAAGCCGTGGCAGGCACGCGGCCCCGCTCCCTTCACAGCACCATCCGAGTCGGAGCCAGCGTTCCAGCCACCCCGCAGCCTCGGCGACGCGAGGGCAGCTTCTGTCACCTCTTGGCAGCTCCGGTGTATTTGTGTCTGCGGGAAGACGGAAGGGTCCTGGTCCCTCCCCATGCCACAAATCTCATCCGTACTTCCACCGTGAATGTTTCTCCTGTGGAGCGTATCCTGACTGGAGCAAAGGACAGGGAATTACAGAGCCTTCAGTGAACCTTTCGAGCCCCACGGGGAAGCAGATGAGACTGTAATACGCATTGCACAAGAGATACGGATCGCGGGTATTTTATTTTATAAAAATCTCTCCCCTCCCTTTGCGGTTTGTTTAAAAGGAATGGCAAAACAAACCAGGTAAGCGGCAAGTCATCGCTGCCAGCGCTCCCAGCCCCGTCCCCCGTGACTGATCCACCCCGGGACCGCGTGGACTCTGCGGGAGCCGCTCAGCAGATAAGCTGCTGGAGAAGAGAGAAGGGCCTCGCACTAACGATGAGCACAGCTCTTCTTGCTCCACAGTTTGGAAACGTGCAACCTCCCGCGTTGCCTCCGGCTGAGAGCGGAGGGAGGCAGGACGGGGCAGGTCCAAAACGAACAGGGAGTGCTGTGAAAGAGTCTGGAGCGAGGGAGAAGAGCAAAGGGGGACAGATAAAAGCACGAGACGGGCATGAGTCACGTTGGCGTACGGCCTCCGAAGGGAGCCCTCGAGCAAAGAGGGCATGAAGTAAATACCTAGTCAGGCACAAATCCACTGAAACAAGAGGCAACCCAAAATAAGCTCTGGCGTACCTCTCTCCTCTGGCTCAGCATGAAAGGTTCAGCATCACACAAGCTCGGGCTGCGTTTCTTGCTGGCATCTGGTCAGGCTTGGCCAGGCCGGGGCAGAGGCGGGAGCCCTCCGGGTGCGTTTGGAGAGCCCTCGCTGCCCGCGGCAGGCCCAGACCTCCGGCTAATCCTTGAAAAGCCGCCTGCCTTCCCCAGAGGGGAGAGCTCTCTGCAGAGAGTCACCATGAGGGTTGCAGGGCTTACCCACTTCCACTTGCCCGCGTGGGAAAGAAACCCCGCTGCAGGCAGCCGCTTTCCGCTCAGCCTATCCACACCTTCCCGCGTACGAGCTAACGACGAAGGAGTTTAAGCCGGGATCCAGAACCCAGCCCTCCCAGACCTTTGGGGAAAGCTTGGATCTGAAGTCAAGCAGCGTGGCTCCAGCTATTTCTGCCGTAAACCCCGCTCTCCCGCCTGGGGATTGGAAAAGCCAGCGACGCAGGTGTTCTCCGAGAAACACGCAACCCGGGCACGCCAGCTCGTTGGAAACCCAACAGCAGATCCATTAGCAGTGGCGCGCGCCGCAGCCGCGCAGCTGGGTGAGCCGCAAGCCGGTTCCCCGCTACGCCGGGGCTGGAAGCTGGCCAGCCAACCTTCCTTCGGCTGCCGGCCTGCTTGTTTTTACAATAAAGAATCCAAACCCCAAGTCAGCTTTAGTAACGTTTCCCCTCGGCGGAAACGTCGTTTCTGCACGCTGAGGTTTCCACTTCAGATAAGCTTTTGCCGTTAGAGAGGCCAAAGGCACGGGGGGAAGCGGACCCTGCTCTTTGGTGCTTGTATAGCCCCCCGCAGCACCAGGTCCTGGGCTGGACTGTGGCCCTACAGCCCTGCAACAACAAACAGCAGGAGAAACAAGTTCATCATGGGGACCCTCAGTGCACCGAGAACCTCCCTGGTGGAAAGTACCCCACCCCATGTGTCTCCAGTCTGCACAGCAGCAGCGTCTCCTTCAGAGGCAGCACAAGCATCCCCAAACATGCTAGACTAGGAACAAATCCAGGATTTTCAGCTGCCTGGCTCCTTCTTCCCCTGAAGTCACACTGGAAGAGCTCCGGTCACTGCGTGGAGGAAGGAGCAGCCACCAACAGCAAACATCTCCAGCCACACGACGCTGTTGCTAGGATGGATTTTCAGACTGCTTTACGAGCTCGTGTTCCTCACACAGAAGTCTGATGTCTCATCCAGAGGTGCCCGTACCAACCCTTAGAGCAGGACACCATGTCCATCCCCACCAGTCTGGCTTTTTCCTTCCCCAGAGGCATCACTCTAGAAGGGCTGCAGGGACCAAGCCCTTTGCTGGACAAACGTGCCCTCCACAGGGCAGGGAAAGGAATTTAGCTCATTTCCCTCTCCTTATTTTGGATACACCCCCACGCTCCTCATTAAAGCCAGCTCAAGGGCAGCTGTAGACCAGGGCTTGAAGTCCTACGCTGGAAGAGCACTGGGGTGACAGCAGAATGGCATGAGCACACCCGAGTCGCAAGGAGCCTGCGGGCACCCAATATCAGCTCGAGACGCGCGGGCAGAGCCAGGCGGGAAGGGCACGCCGCCCAGCTCAGGCTCCTGACGCTTACTCTGTGTTTGTGCAAGCACCTAATTCCCTCCCAGATGTTTGCAAAAGCTGGGGAAGTTGGCAGAGGAGCAAGGAGCCGACCTTTAATTAACCAGAAGTCAAACACAAAAAGGACGTCAGCAACCCGCGCGCCGCGCTGCTCCCCCCGACCGGAGCGCACAGCTCTGTTGTGGGGCCGTACGCATCGGCGTCTCTCCGTACCGGTGTTCCTCCATGCCAGCAGGTGAAAAAGGACTGTGCTGGTGCTGCTCACGTTTCTCCTGACCCCCTTTCAACACATACCGTTGAGCGAGCTGAAGAAATGCATTCCCCCTCTCCTCGAGCTGTAGGCACAGCGTCACCCTCGCACGGACGCCAGCACGCCCAGTGCCAGTCAGGTGAAAAACCACCGACACAGAAAAGCAGAGTTTGGGACAACACGGCCACCATCTCAACCACACCGGAAAAGCCATCCCCAATATCTGCCTTCAGCCCCCCCGGCTGCTGCACAACACCCCCCTCCGTCCATCCATCCACGGCTCTGCCTGTCTGGGTGCCCCCTGCCAGACGGGCTCACGCGCTCGGGTTTCTGAGCGAATCCAGCCAGAACAAATCCTCTCTGGCTGCCTCCAAAGCGCTGCTGGCCAAGCGCCTCGGGATGCCGGTGCGACGCGCGGCTGCAGCGGCCCAGGGGATGCCCCAGGGTGGGGACGCAGAGCCGTAAGCCAGTTCTCGCCTGCCACGCTGCAGCAGACGGGTGACACCCAGAAGCTCCCGTAAAGCTGTCCTCTACCCCAGCCCTGCTTCCCTACACACACGCTCACCCTGAATTAACTTAGATTTCCATCAAATGTATTTAAAGAGGGACAGCAGTACCAGAAACAAGCCCTGAATATGGGTCATCCTTGAATAGCGGCGTAGCAGCGATTTCCTATAATTTATTAAAGAGTCATTTCCCCCTCCTCATCAGCGCAGTGGGTTTTGCATCCTGTTTGCCTGGCTTCCAGGCCTCCTGGAAAGGACGAGCAGCGAGACTTAACTTCTGCTGCCGCCCTGAAGCGTCCGCTGGCCGTACGGCTGGCCGCGGTGGATCTTCACATGTTTGGCTAAATGGTCGCTGCGGGCAAACTTCTTCTCGCAGGCGGCACACTGGTACGGCTTGATACCGGAGTGGGAGCGCTTGTGACGGGAGAGCTCATCCGAGCGGGAAAACCTGCAGAAGAAGGGAAGCACGGTAGATGCAGCCTTCGCTGCTGGACAGGACGGGGAACACAAGGACCCTGGCACATGGGAGGCTGGGGTCTCGCTCTGCCACAGCCTCTCGGGGTGACCCTGGACAGGTCACTTTGTTCGGCTCCATCCAACCTACCAGTGAGGCACAGGTACCCCAGGCTCTGCTGGAGGAATGGAAAGAAATAAACCCCTCCAGGGGGTGATTTAGAGATAGGAAAGAGGAAAAGAATTCACCTACTGATATCTTAATTTCTTTCCACTGGTATTAAAGGACAGTGCCCACCTATTTCCTTCATTTGTTTTAGACTTGCTGAAATGTCTTGGGAGCTGACAGCCCCAAGGCCAGATGAGGAGAGGAACTGCGTTTCGGGCTACGGGCTCAGGCTGGCAGTGACAAAAGGACACTGTTCAGAAGCCTGCGTGGAAAGGCTTTGCTATCACTTCCCACATCCAGCCCAGAGGAGCATCACTGTTGAGAGAAGGCTTGTTTCTTTCCTGAGAGAGCGTAGGTTTTTCTTGCAAACTCTGAGCATCCCCCTGTTTCTCAGAATGGCAGCGAGTTTTCATTGTCAGCGTGGGCTGGACTGGGAGCTGGGGAAAGAGAAGCAGCCTGTGAACTGGCTTAAACACTGAGCACAAGGGAGGAAAAGCAAACGCACCCAGCCTGGAGCGCAGCAGCAGAGGTTTCCACGCCAAAGCAAGCTGACTGCTATTCTGAGGATGCAGTAAGAAGGACCACAGGAGTACCCAGCTTGTCTGTGCGATCCTCACACCCGGAGCAGATCAGCTGAACCGCCTGGAAAGTCCCTGTAACCGCATGCATGTCCCCACTTAATTCCCCTGCACCCCTTCTTCCACGGGGCACGCGCAGATCCAGAGCCAGGGGCACCTGCAGCGAAGTGGGAGCTGGTGTGGCTTCAGCGTGCTTTGCATGTCCGCGTGTCAGGGGAGTGCTGGAGAGGAGGACTGGACGGGATTGACTCCTGTTCTGCCTCTGAGGAGCCAACACAGATGGCAGGAGTATTAGGATGGAAGGGTTTTTCCATCTGGCTGAAACATGCCCACGCGAAAAAAAAAAGCACAAAGCAAAGAGCATCAGATGTAACCCCGGACTCCCAGCGATAGGATTTCCAGCTCACACCTGGTACGGTAAACACTGTGCCAGCTCACAAAAGGCTCTGTGAAAGTTAAACGTGTCCCAGGGCCATCCTCGGGTCTTCCGCACAAACCACTGACTGCTTTTCCAGCTTTATTGCAAGCAGCAAGCTCTGAGGTCTCGGGCTCTTCACAGAAAGCAGAGCCAGGAGAAATGACAGATATATTTACAGTTAGGGCCACACCTAGAAAAGGGAGCACGGCCCGGAGAACCCCAGCTGCAGCTGAGCGCGTCACGCGATGGTGTAACTGCTCCCACGGAGAGGGAGGGCAGGGCAGCAATGAAGCAGGCACAGGGTGGCCCGCAGGATGCTATCGTACAGGCTGGCACCATCCCTTTCCTCCTTCCTAGGGGGAAAAGTGATGCTTGTGTGGTTGTTGTTGTCCCTTTCCTCAATCCCCAGGCTCCGGGCATCAGGTGCAGGAGGGTTTGGCACTGGCTGGTAGTGGAAAAGGAGCCGATGCTTATAAACACGTACTGCGATTGTAGGTGAAGTGAGGGACAACTGGTGATGGCAAAAAAACCCAGCAGCTTGGCAAGAGGGAGTCCCAAAACTCAGACCTAGTCTGATACCGTCCAGAGCTCCACCACCCTGAGAGGGAAGCCGCAACACACCGTTCGGGGAAAACAAGGCAGCCAGCGCAAGCCAAAGCATTGCACAAGAAACCAGGAAAGCGCAGCGCTGCCAGCCCCAGTTTTTTTGTGATATGCTTTGAGATCTGCTGACGAAAAGCGCTACGCCAGACCCGAGGACTTGCTAGCCCTTCTTGGCACAGGGCTGTACCGAGCCTCCTGCCCCCGGGACGCGTATGGGGTACCGGGAAGAGAACAGCACAGCAGGAAAACAATCAGGAGAAGTGCAGCGAGATGAAAAAGCAGGGTTAATTTAAGGAACACAGATGAAAGAAAGCGCCAGCCACCATCACGTGCAGAGCAAACAAAAGTAAACGCAACGTGGAGATACGCTACAGGCCCGCAGGCGTTCGAGGGATACCAGCAGCTGGGGCAGGCAAACAGCAAGAGAAAGCAAAGGGTTGCTTAACAAACACAGAACTATGCATGGGCTCCCGAGAAAGCAGTGGGACTCCTGTTTCCTGGACAAATATTAATGGGAAAAGCCATTTTTGTAGCCCAGCTGCAGGAATTGCCCCAAACTAGACAAAGCTTGGAAAATTACAACACCTCCTGGAAAAGCTGTATTGCCAGAAGGTGTTCAGGCATCCGTTCAAGGGGGATTTGGGGTGTTTGGGAGCGTGTCAGCTACACTTCCCCAGCTGGAGATCAGTCCTTTTGGACTGAGTGAGAACTACTCAAAGCACTCCTCAACCTTTACTCCTCCAGGCCTCCTTCCAGCTCTCACCTCCAATTCACTCAGGAAAGAAAACCTGTGATTTTATCCCGGATTTTCACTAGCCAAGAGCTCTCCTGCATCCTGGCAAGCAACGGCAGGCCTTCGGCAGAGACCCCCACTCGCACAGAGTCCCGTGGCTCCTACTTACCGCCAGCCACAGTTGGGCCAAGCACAAGTGTAGGGTTTCTCACCGGTGTGCCGACGAAAGTGAGCCTTGAGGTGGGAACTCTTGGTGTACATCTTTCCGCAGCCCGGGTGTGAGCACTTATGGATGCGGATGAGGGAAGGGGAGACTTTCTGATACTTGGAGGTTGCTTCCATGTCGTGTACATCCCCCGGCTCCCCTGGCCTCACAGCGACGGGCAGGGGGGCAATTTTGACATACTTTTGATCCATGACAGTCACGGGGGGCTGGACCTGAGGGAGGAGGGACAGGTTTTGGCCCTGCAAGCTGATAACCAGCTGGGCCACCCTGACACCACCTGTAGCACTCTGTGCTAGTCGGCTGCCACTGTCCATCTGGAGAGGCTGGATCTGGAGGACAACGGGAATGCTCCCGGCGACTACTGCCTGGTCACTACCATCAGCTGTCCCTCCAGACTGGGCAGCATTTGAGATGACTTCTTCTTCTTGAACCACACTGGAGACAGACTGTCCCCCAGAGCTACCTAAGCTGATCTCAGGTTTGATCTCGACCTTCCCTTCAGCTGGGCGAAGCTCGCTTGCTTCATCTTTGAGGAACTCAGCCTTCTCCCTTAGGAACTCCTCAATCTCCTCCAGAGTGGGAATGAAGTCCTGGGAGAGGCTGCCGCAGAAGTCAGGCAGCCTGAGGTGAGCCTCGCAGAGAGTGACTTGGCGTTTGGTGTCTTCCCCCTTTGCACCGGACAGGGGGAGCGGGGTGCCTTCAACGCAGCTGGTGGTGTCTGCAAGGAGATGGCCAGAGCCTTCTGGGTGGCCGGACGCCCTCTCGGTGCCGTGCCCTGGCAGAAGGGATGGCGGCATGCTGCGTGGCAGAGCACTGGCAGAGCTCTCTAGCAGGGAAGAGCTGGTCAAGGATGGCAGCGGCTCCTGGCAACTCACAGAGACCATTTGTGGCCTCGCTTCCTCTGCCCACACAAAGCTCTTGGCTCAGCTGGACCAGAAGCCTCTGAGAGCTCAGCTGGGGCTCCTGGGGCTGGGGAAGTCTTCGTTCATCTGCAAGGGAACACTACCAAGGTTATTTCCAAGTTAAAAAACAAACAAGAAAACCTCAACCTTTGAATAAAATAGGCTGTGCATTAGAAAGAAAACATCAAAACTAGTCAGCAGCCTTTGTTTTTAAAGAGCCTGTTGCTCAGAAAACACATGCTAACCATTTTCCTATGCAGGATGCCAAAATGCTGCAAGGAGCTAGATTCCTCCCAGAAGCAAACTTCTCTGGGGAGTTTATTAAGGTAAAAACACCCAATGAAACACTTCATCCCTCTTCCACCGACGCCGGAGGGCAGGTACGTGCTGCGAGACGGCAGAGAGGACGGCTCACAGCTTAAAGCTAGGAGTTAACTGAGATCCATGAGAGGGTGCTGGTTTCTCCACGCGGTAAATGTTGGTACAGCCACAACCTGATGCAGACCTATCATGGCTGGATTAAAGCTTTGGGAACAGATAACGCGACAGCTGTGAGAGTGCCTGCTGCCAAACTGCTTGGGGCTCTGCGTGAGCACCAGAACTGGTGAGCACTCACCAGCAACCACACGGCTGTGGTTACGCTGGCTGTCGCTGCCTGAAGAAGTGAGTTTAAAGCCAGTTCAGGCAGGTCTGCTCCAGCTCTGTCACACCTCCAGAAAGCATCGCAGACAGACTGTCTGGGGTCAGCTCACGGGGCCCTTGAGGACACGCGCGCCACGTTTCGGAACAAGTGAGAAAGATGACAGCATCTCCATGTTAGACCTGCGGGTCTCCAGAAGGTGACTGGTCTCCCACGATTCAACACATCAGACCCCTCAGGCCCTGCTGTGGCTGGAAGGGCTGCGAGCACAGCGCCCGAGCAGCTGCACGTCATCCCTGCATCCTGCTCCTGCAGCACCTAAACCACCCAAGAAGGCAGGATCTTTATACACTTAACGCAGAAAGTGAGCTTCCAAGAGAAGGAAAACCTATGCCGAAGTCCCTTTTGAGCCTTTTCCAGAGTAAGTCCGTGAGATTTCCGCAGAGCTGCAAACTAGTCAAGCCAGTCCTTGTTATCAGTGCTTCCTCAGGGTCCTGAGAGCTGGGAAAGGGAATTTTTGAGAAGCAGGCTGGATGTCATACAAACGCTCTTCCCCTTAAGATGAAATAATCCCCACTTTGCTCAAGATCTGCGAAGAGCAAGATGCCACGTTGCTGGGGGCCATTTGCAGCGCTGCCCACAGTCTTGTCTCCAGCACAGCTCTGCTTCAACAAGTCATGAAGAGCAGAGACAATCGCTGCTCGCACGTGATGTAAGAAAGGTGTTTGGGCCAACCTCAACCTTCAGGCTTCAAGTGTTCATCACAACACGAATTCGTACTCTGAACCATCACCTTAAAGGCATCACCCAGTTCCACTCCTTCCTCCGCACCCATTTTATGATCTTTTTCTGATCTCTGCTTCTCTGACTCTCGTCTCCACTTTCTACAGGCTTCAGAGGCTAAAAAATCCTCCCCCCTCTGGCTACCAAACACTTCTGTATACTTCTTCCAGAAACTCTTAAAACCTGATTTTCCAACAAGGTCTCCTTGCAGAGCAGCTCCGGAAGTCTCCATCCCTTCAGTGTGCCCCTAGGACAACTGAATTAAACTGTAAACTCCTGAGATCAGCAGGCTCATTTAGGACATATCTTGCAAATTCAGAGAGAGCAGTTCTGTCGGACTAACGAGATGAAGAAAAGCACAACCGGAGGGCAGGAAGGTCTGGTGGTTAAGCTGCTGGCTTGGGACTAGGGAGACCTGAGCAGGATCTCCTGCTCTGCTGCAGACTTCTCGTGCAACCTTGAGGTAGTCGCTGGAGTGCTCTGGTCCTTGGTTTCCCATCTGAGAGGGGACAATAGCAACATCCCACCTTGCAGAGCGGTGCTAAGGGGAAATGCGTAACCTGGTGGGATGCTCCATTACTAACAGACCTTGTGGATCCCTGCCACAGATGTCGGTGCCTCGTCAAGCCAAGGCATTTCTGCAAAACGCACGTCAACAATGCTGTCATCCCAGGGAAGCTACTGCAGGAAAATGGAGATTCGACTTCGGCCTTCAGTACGGCATTCTGCAATACGAGGTCAACGTAGTTTTCAAGCCTCACTTCGTGTTTCTAGTCCTATGGTTTTTCAAATCCCCGAGAGCACTCGACTGCTGTATGAAATGGGCAGATGTGCAGTTTGAGCACACAGAGAAAAAGCAATTTGCTCAAGGTCGGCCAACAAGCAGGAGCTGGGAACTCAGCTGAGGGTTATGACTCCCCTCTCGTGACTAAACACCACGAACAAACACCTGTAACCTCTTCAGAGCCGTGAATTACACTCGGCGTCCGTGCAAAGCTGGGACTCACGAAGCCTCTTGGGACAACTACGACATGCTAAACAAGCCAGGCACTTACAGCCAGTGCCAGGGGTAGCAGACCCCTCGGCGACAAAGGAATGGCCAAGGACAAGCCAGCCTGAGCAAAATCTGGCACGACCGATGCCCCCCCGCCTCCCCAAAAAACCCCACCGCGGGCAACAGAGCCCGGAGGAGGCTGGAAGCCCCCGGGGCCGAGGAGACAGAGCCCGGCCCGGTGACTCCCTTCGGGAAAACAAAAAAGCCCCGAGCCCCAAGCCAACCTTGCCCCCCGCCCCGAGGAGCGCTGCAGAGAGGTCCCCCCCCCGCGCCCCCTTACCCCGCTCCGGTCCATGCCGGCACCGCGGTCCCGCAGCGCGGGGGCGGCTCCCGCCCCGCCCCGCCCCGTCGAGGGCCCGGCCCCTGCCCGGCCCCTCCGAAAGCTGCGGGAAGGGCACACGGGCCGCGTGAGTTGGGGCTGTCCCGGCTCTGCTGCCTCGTCCGGCTGCGGGGCTGCTCCTCGAGGAGACGCCTTGCACCCTGCCGCGGTTCGCCATTGCCTCCTCTCCCCGATAACATACACCGTCCAGACTTCACCAACATTTTGGGGTGAAAAAGTCGAGTCCTAGCAGCGATGGTCGGTGCTGGCATCCATTTGGATACAGGTTTTCATTGCAGGAGGAATGGTTTTGGCAGGGCCATAGCGTTCAGGTGCTGCTGCTGCGGTGGGAAGGTGCATGAGAATTTCTGTCCCCATCGCAGAAGTCGTGGCTTCCCGAGGGAATCCTTGCGAGGGCTGAGGATGGCCTTGGGCATCCCCCGAAAGCGCAGGCAGAGCCCCACCAGACCGGGCAGAGGAGCAGACTTACAGGCCAGCTTGGGAGCAATCCCCCGCCAGCAGCAGCGGCTTCCCAGGCTGGCAGGGTCACCCTAAAATGCCTGGTGTTCCTTACAGCGTGACAGGAGCCACGCACTCCTGTGACGGAAAAAAGCATGAGAGTAACAGAAACGACAGCGTGCTGCCCCACGCACAGGGCAAACACACCGATCAGAGGAACCGTGTTTACGTCAGCGCTCTTGAACCATTCGCAGGGCTTGATGGTGACAGCAGTTTAGGGTTAAATATTTCCAAGCAGAAGGACAATTTTGGGACAGACAGTGCCCCGATAGGAACCGTGAGCTTTTCTTACCTACCACAGCGAGCCCCATAAACCCAAGGAAGCGAGTGCAGTTTCTCTGCTTTGAAAGAAGCGTGGGGTTTTGAGCCTGAACAAAAATTCCCAGATCAGAGTAAGGCTTCATATTTGAAAAACGAAAATACAGGAAAAAAAAAACAAACAACCCTTAGCGATGAAGGTGCATGGTCACCGGGAAGGGCAGCCCGTAGCTAGTCCCCTGACTCGCTGCTAGGCGTCACTTACCCCACGTTTCAGCATCGCAGCCTTGAACGTTAAGTGCTGACAATATTTAAACTCCTCGCAGGGGCTGGGAAAGTCTGGGCTTTTCCAAGCCCTCAGGGACTCCCTGCTGCGGTACCGCAGGGCTCCAGCGGGAACGGCTTTGGCTCGCACCCCGCCACAGCGTTACTGGGGATAAGGGAGGGAGGGAGCCCTTCTTCCCCGGGCTTCGCACAGCACCTAGCGGAGCGAGCGGGATTTTCACGCCAGAAATCCACCCGTGACACGGTTAACGCGAGTCACGCGTGACAGCACCGGGATCGCTGTGCGGGAGCGGCCGCCCGGGGGCCTCCTCCGCACTTCGAGCGGGGGCGTTATAGCCGGGGCCTCCCCCGCACCCCCCGGGAGCGTTATACCGGGGCCGCCCCCGCGACCCGGACCCCACCGCCTCGGCCCCGCCCCCTTCGGCCTGGCCCCGCCCCCGGGCCCGCCCCGCCGCGGTTATGGCGCCCCCCAGCGGCGCCCCGCGCACCCCCGCCGCTCGTTTCGCCACACGCAGCGTTGTCCCGTTCACAAACACCTTTTATTTCCCCCTTCTCATAAACATTTATCACAGCCCTCCTCTTACGTCGTATACAAAATATTTACTCTACCGAATAAATAAAACACGAACATCTTGCAGACAGCATATGATCTCAAAAGAAAAAAAAAGGCATCCATACATCCAGCCCTGATCCGGAGATTCACAACCGCCTCGCACCACGACGACATCCTGCCTCCTCCCCACCCCAGCCCTCAAAACCCCCCGCTCAGAAGAGGAAAGGAGAGGCACAGCACGATTCACTCCCAGAGAGACGGCTACGTCAACACACACATCGCTAACAGCATGTAAGGGATGCGCTTACCTTCACCAGAACACCCCTGTGTCCCTTGCTGGTGTGGTCCCGGCACTGAGAAGCTGTTTTTAGCAGACTGGGTCAGCCAGAAAGCACAATCTCACAAATAAAGGGATTTCTCAACAGATGCTCTGGAAAATACCTCTCCTGCCAGCCCCAGCGACAGCCTGAACTAGGAAGAAAGGCTTTTGGTAGTAACAGAGCACACGGACAGGGCCACTGCAGCGACGGCAAATGCAACATCCCTTATGGGCTTGGGGAAGACAGCTGAGGACAGTCCCAGCTCAAGACCTGAGCTCAGACTTCACAGCCAGCTCTTGCGATGTGGCTGGGATTGCGCTGGCACGAGGTTGCAAGCATGAAGGGTTACGAAGTGCATTACGGACAGGGCAAGGCCACACTGAGGGGCACACTCCCATCCACTGCCAGCCCGGTTCCAGCCAGCGTCCCACACCAGTCCCTCACATTGCTACAAACCTCAGATTTCCCCTCAACCCCTGACCACCCGCCACCCGCCCAGGATGTGACTGCACATGGCAGTCTCCTCCACCGCTCCCCTCCTTCTGCAAACAGCCGTGCTCTCAGGGCAAACGGCCCAAATCTGTTTGGGCTTGAACTCCCAGGGGGACAGGGTTGATGAAGACAGAGCTGGGTCTTGGCAAACACTCCTTCCTGTACCCATCTGCCCACTACCTTAGGAGCTGGCAGAGAGCCCAGCAGCCTTCTCCTGGTGTAAGGAGGGTAAGAAGGAAAAGGAGCAATTACTGGATTCACTGGGTTTCACTCCAGATGGAGAAAAGGGAAGAAGGGTGACAGAGCAAATGGAGAAATCAGAGAGTCTCTTGGTGGATAATCAAGTAGCTCTTCTCGTACTTGAACTGGCTAAAACAAGAGCAGCACAGCCAGAGGACAAGTGGATAAGGAGCCCCCGGTTCGGAGTGGATCGTGTGTCTCCAGCTGGGAGGGAGAATGAGCTCTGTTATCAACCTCGCCAGGCCAAAGCAAGATGATGGGCGCCCGTCTGGGATGCAGCAGCAAAGACGGGGGTAGCTGGCTGCCGAGTCACAAGCCCAGTTGCTCAGCGGTCTCTTTTCTGAATATAAATGAAGGCAGTGCAGGCACCTCCCTAGAAGCATATCCAAATTATGAAAAAACGGGGCAAACCCAGCCTGCCCTCTCCTAGGACCAGTGAGATCAGAGTCAGCACTCTGGATGCAGACACCAGACTTGCCCAGGAGATCTGTGTGCCAAGTCTGTGACTCAGTGCAACGAAGGGGATGGGAGAACAGAGGGGCCGAAGGCACGCTGTCAACAAAGGGCAGGCCTGAGACCCGACCTGCACTGACTGACCCCAAACTCTCCAACTCAGCCAAGCCACAGCCTGCTGCACGCGCCGTGAGCCCAAACCTATTCATGTCCACCAGCTACAGCCAGGCTAGAGTTGCACCAAAGCCACCTCAGCGGATCCATGAAGAACTGCAGCATCTTGCTGTTTCACGTTCCAAAGGACGTTCTAACACAAGGCTGTCTCCCCCTCCAGCCGCTGCTTTTTCAAGGATCACTTGGATGTCTTTAATGAAGCATTCAAGGCCTTTATCATCAAACCCTGAAGTCTGGTGTGGAAGTACTCTTTAGGCACTTAAACAAATGGCTCAGTGATCAAAAGCACTTAGTATCATGGCAGCCTCCATGTGTGAAGATTCTCCACATTTTACGGAAGAAAAAATAAAAATAAAGGATTCTTCAGCCCTCAGGTATAAATCTGTTTGAAAAATAGTGGGTCAGAGGTTACTGATCACCTCGGAGCATTCATTCAAGAAACACCCTACCTTTGGCAATAACATTTTGCCTCAAAGACTTCCTCCTGAAGCCCGAAGTGGACAGACCAGGGTAGGAAGTACAGACAAAAAACTGTTTCCGTAGGTGGTTAAGCAGCTGCCAAATCCATCCCCAAAACAGCTGCATTTCAGCACACAAACCTTGTTGTGGAAAGGGAGGTTGGTAGGCATATAATTTGAGAAGATATAAAAGAAAAAAACAGTCACCCTTTACGGGAAAGAAATGTTTAAAAACCGTCGGAGAAGCCCTCTGAGGACCCATCTGCAGACAGCAGGGGAGTAACCTTGCTTCCCTGCCAAAGAATAGTCTGACAAGACTTTGCAAAAATAGCAACATTTTGCCCTTCAGCAGAACCTCACCAGTGCATCTCACTGCCCACACACCTCCGCAGAAAATTAGTCACAAACACTTTGTTTAGACCAGCCAAAGCTAAGGACTGTTGAACTTCGGTGTACTCACAGCCTTGTCTCCACACGACGGGTTCATGCTTTCCTCTACGCATCGCAGGCAGAGTTTGGATCATTCCAAAGTCTAAGGCCAGGAGCTTGACTCCTACTTGGTGTACAGGTAGTCTTTGAGTGGTAGAAATGTGCCACCAGCAGAATTATCCCAGCTGGTCCACCCGTATGAGAACGGGACTGGCCCCAGGACACACAGCTGCAGCCACTCTGCCCCTGGAAGACGACTCACACCTGGGAGCTGAACAACCTGAGTAACCCAGGAGCATTTGGTCCCCGTGCTATGGGACCACAAGGCACTTTGCCTTTACCAGGTAACTTCGTTTATGCTGTGCCTCAGTAAGAATCTTTACTCCTGTCTGGAAATAAAATAAATTTTAAAAATCCCAAACAAGTATAACATAGTAAATACGGAATCTGGATCAGCAAACCACAGGAACAAAGAGCATCAAGATTTTCTGCCCTGCTCTTTCTTTTGTCCAACACACCAAGAACCAGGCTTGCCCTGCTCTGAAAGCAGCTGCCAGACTGGCTGCAGGCACATTTCACCCTACCCACCTCCTCTTTATGATGCTGGAAACGGGTTAACTCAGCCACTGTACTGGGACCTGGGGTGCAGCCTGCTCTGCAAGGTGCACTCCTGCCAGCCTGCAAGCACAGCCTAAAGCCTTTCTGCCTCAAAAGAAGGGTCTGGTCTAGAAGGTTGCTTTGGGGCCACATCTTCGAGGGAAAACAGACCCAGCCAGCAGCCAGCTCCAGGTACCTCCTACAGCAGTGCCTGCTGCTGAGTTCACCTAGCCATCAGTGGACAGGCAATCCCTCCAGCTTCCTCAGGGATGCCACGCTTGTTCTCAAGTAGCCTTGCAGGAGAGCTCTCTCTGCTCTGCTTCACTGTCACAAGACTGAAAATCCTCTGAGAATAGATTTTCCTTGTGATATCGCAGCATGTTTTAGGGGCCAGGTGTGGAAGAGGCACAACGGTCTAGATTTGTTAGAGGAGAGAGCAGGCGGCAGTTCTGAGCACGGAGGAGTGAGAGGTCAGAGTTACTGAGAACTGTGTGAGGAAAGCTAAAAACAATCATTCAAAAAGAGTTAAGAAGTCCTTTCCATCTGATGCAACTTTGTACATAGGTAAAAGGTAAGTCACCTTTTGGAACTGGTCCTAATGAAGCGTTACCTGTTTTTCCAAAACAAGACAGAGTAACTTTTCTCCTAAATGGCTTCTCAGTCAGAACAGAGGTGGTGAAGGACGGACGCGTGTGGGCACACACAGGCACCCGCTTTGTTCCATGGCCAAACCTTAGCCACCCATCTCTTTTTTTTCCAAAAAATTCTCCTCCCAGTGTCCCATTTGCAGAAGTATTGCTCAAGAAGTTGAGTAAAACTACAACAAGCCGGGGAAGAGGATACAGTTATAACTGGAAAACAGAAGAGCCAATGATTTCTTCCCTCCTTTCCCCATACCACTGCCTTTCCTGCTCAGTTTAGGTAGAATTATGCAGAAACGTGACCCGTTACTAAAGGAAAAGTCCATTTCCTTTCTCTCCCCTTTGGTGCTGGCTGTGCAGTGCTTTCTTTTCATAAAGGCACCTTTGGAAAGCACTGATGGCCCAAAGCACAATGCCCCAACGCCTCATATTTACACCTGAGATTAGCCCTGCCGCATCTCTCCTGCCCTCAGCCCCAGAAGTCACCCCCAGGGCTACAGCAAAAGCATGGGGAGAGCAGATGCCCCACGAGGCTTCCCACAAGCAGCTGTGTGAACACACACACACATCTTATTTTGCCACGTGCAGGCACCCACGCCCTTCTGCCTTCCCCATCACACCGAATACTTCGCCATGTCACTCTTATCAAAGACGACTTTGGTTGCAAAGTAAATGGCTACCAGGCCAAAGCCAGCAGCTGACACCATGTAGGCAGTCACTGACTGCGTAAACTGGACGATGGACCCCATGAAGAGGGAGGGGACAACCTGAGAGAGGAGGAAAGCACTGTCCAAAATAGCCAGGTCCAGGCAGATCCCTCGGCCAGGAGCCACTGAGTCCGGTTCTCCCACCATCATCATGAGTGAAACGTCGCAGGAGGAGCTGACGCACAGAGCCGAGCTGGCACCTGGAGGAGAGGAGGAGGAAGAGGAAGAGAAGAGGCTCCCAGCATGTCCATTCTGGTAAAGCAGCTTCTGGCTGGAAAGGTGGCCTTTAGAGAAGGCTGATTTCTTGTCCAATCGAGCTGCATCTTCCTCTTCTTTGCTCTTGTATTTATGCAAAAATACCTAGGGGAAAGAAGCAGGGAACGTGAGGAATGAGTTGGTAGGGTGGAGCAGAGGGGGCCCCATTTTTTTGTGCAAGAGAACAAAACCACTCTGTGCTTTGTGTGCGTTGGGTCAGGCAGTTAGAGGTGGGGAGTGCCTGCAGTGAGCCTGGCCCACGTGAGATGGCCTCCAGGAGCCAGCCCGGCTTTCCCAACTGGCACGAGATTCAAAGCAACCCTGAGTCACCGGGGGAATCTGGCCAAGTGGTGCCTTTGTTGTGTTGAAGCTCTGGGGCTCAGCAGAGTGCTGCAGCCCAAAGGCAGCCCAGGCTCTGCACTCGGGGACATTTTGCGCTGAGCCCTGGGTTGTCACCTCCTCACTGGGTGCCAACTACAGCTCACCCCATCCTGAAATCAGCTGATGCACGCTGGCAGGAGAGGAGTGAAGGGCCAGAGCCTACTTGGGACACATCACTGAGCCAGACAGTTCACACCACTGCAAACAGAAGTGTTCACAAAGCGGCTGACTGGGAACCCAAAACCTTCCTGCAGAAAAGTCCAGGGGGCAAACAGTTCAGAGCCCTGGATGCACAGCCACTTCTTAGTATCTGGGACACTTAAAAGTGACACCAGCTGAGATGGGACAGTGCTGGGAACTCAGGAAAGAGCTCTTTCCTCAGCTCTGCAACAGACGTCATGCATGACCTCAACTGAGTTGCTTCATCTGCCTGACCTGAGCCTCCTCACTCAGGCTAGAAAAGGGTGGGCAGAAAAAAAAAAATCTTTTTCTTCTCAGCCTTTTTTCTGCCTCGCTCTGCTTAGATCTCTGGGGCACGGCTCACTCCAGCAATATTCACACAGTATTGGGATCAAAAAGCTCTCCACGTTAACACCAACAAATAATGGGCGATCACGCACAGACAGTGAAAACGCTGCAGAGCTCCAGCTTTAAAACTCCAGGACATCTGCAATTATGCACAACCGCTGGTCTGCATGGGGCAGAGCAGATAACGAAGGACAGGTTAATCCATTGTCTGCATGGGGAGACTGAACAAACAAAATAAAAAGGAAAAAAGAGCACCTGTTTGAGAGCAGAGAGCGCTGTACCCAGCTCCTTCCTTTTGCAGGAGGGACGGGGACACGGATCAACAGGAGGGAACGGCTGGTGCAGGAGTGTGGGCACTCCGGTTCTGTCGCAGGCCATCCCAAAGCTTTCAGCAGCCTTGGCATCCACCCAGCTACACCCAGCCCTGCCCTAGTGTACGTTAGCCTCTGTTCACGCTGCCCCAGGCCATGGCTGCAGATCTGCAGCACAAACACTTTCAGATTCAACTGAAGGAGAGAAACCAGATGAGAACTTCTCTAAACAGCAATCACCTTCCTTCCAAAAGCTCTACCTGGGCTCTGCTCAGCTGCTCACTGTGCTCTTCAACTCCTCAGTTCTCTTCTCTTCAGCTCCTCAGTTCTGCCTAGGCTCATGAATTTACACTCAAATGCATCAATCCAGGACTGTCACTTGTCTTATGTGGAGCTTAAAAATCCTCCCACACGCCTCCTGTTGCCATCAGACTTCAAAGCAACTCAACCCAGAACAGAAAGGGCATTGTGTGAGCCAAACGGGGATGTCCCCCACAGTTCCAGCCCTTCCTATCTGATGCTGATGTTCCCAGAAGCCTGCTCAGCCGCCCTGAAGGCCCATGCCACATTTTCTTGGTTTCTACACTGATCCAGCCTAAGACTTCAGAGATACGAGTTCTGGCAGGGGTGTTTGAATGTCTAGTGTGGAGAATTAATTTAAATCTAGAGAAAATTACTTAAACACATACTCAGAGGAATGAGCTTTACTCAGAGGAAAACTTACGCTTTAAAATAATCCCTTGTAACACACGATACAACCACAGGAGCCACTGGTGCCTCCATCAGCAGCTTAATCTCCCTCTACAGTTGATTTGGAGCGGTGTGAATGAGGAACCTGGCTCTCTCTGATCTCCTGCAGAAGGTGTGAATGCCCACCACGCATCTCTACCAAGTTTCAGGCGCTGTTAGAACATGCAGATCTTTTCCTCCTGTTCTAGACAAGGTTTAGTGGCCATGCAAAAGATGAGAAGGCATGCAGGAGAACAGGGCGACTTACATAGCCTGTGCAAAGCAAGGAGCTCCAGCTGAGGTGGCCTTGCAGGCTTTCGCCAACGATCCCGCACAGGGTGGAAGCAACAGCCACTCTGGATGCCCCTTCCGCTGATTTGCTTTGGGAGGAGTGTTTAAAGTTTAAAAAAAAAAAGTTTTAAAAAAGAGGGAAGAGAGGAAGCAGGAATGAGGGAAGGCAAACAAAAAAGATGACAGGTTTCATCAGTAAGAAAAAAAGAAGAGAATAGAAATGGGGAAGATGGAGAACTTCCTGCAAAAGGCATTTTAGGGACTACTTCTTGTGGGGTCTCCCTGCAGCCTGCTGCAAAGTAGTTGGTAAAGAAAGGAGGAATTTTCAAGTTAGGGCAACAGAGAGACCAAACCCAGCTATACCCCACACCTCATCGTGCTGAGAGCGTTTCCCCGTCAAGCCTTTGGCAAACGGTTGGGCATGTGGCCTTCACATTCCCAGCCTGTGGAGTTTGGTTTTCATTCTGTTGATATTATGTCCATGGGAGATCCCAGCCAATCTGAAGTTTTTGAAAAGCAGAACCCTCCCTCGTACCCCTATTTTGACAGGGTGCCTGGTGCAAATTGGGATGGGTTGGTCCGAAGTATTTGCTCAATGTGAACATCGGATGCCTGCGGTAAAAACTCCTACTTATTTCACTGCACAGTGAACCGCCTGCCGTTGGGATTAAAGAGCTGCTCTCAAGCCACAAATTAATTTTGCATTTGCAGCACAAGAGAAACTCCTATTAAACCAGTGTGCAACTCAGGAACCTCCTAGGACTTCTCCACAAGGATAACATCTGTGGGACAGGATGACTAGCTTTTGTGTTGGTGTCAAAAGTTTCACAACATTTATTTTCCTTGGAGCTAGGGGAATGGGAAGAACCTCAGCTTTCATTTTACTGATCATCTTGCTACAGACAAAAACTGGAAAGCAGGACCTCTAAGGGCTGAAAATTCTTGAATTTTTTAGCACCTCAGGTTGGCAGTGCTGCAGATGTGACTCGGTTGCAGAGTGCACACTGGTATAACTAATCTGCACCATTTTCCATAAAAATATGCAGAAAGCAGAGGAGCACAGGACATCCCTTTTGATACACCAGTCCTAGCTGATTTCTCCCTCTTACCCACTCACCGCTTTTTACAATTGTGTAATGCTTGTTGTGAGCAGGGAATGCCTAGAGATGCTAAACTCCCTCATTTCCGATGAATATTCAGAGAATACACAGCCCGGAGACAAGAGGCACACGCGGAAAAACTCGGCACACAGGCATGGGTTTTTCTTCCACGGGCTGGACTGACAGCACCAGCTACAAATGGCAAGAGAGACTGGCCAAGCTGTCCTCACAGCTACCTGCCACGTGCCCGCCGGAGCAGATGCCTACCTGCTTTTCGTGATGATACAGTGACGCCAGTGTGTACGGCAGGATCTGGAGTGCAGAGAACGTGAAGCCCGTCAGAGCAGCAGAGATGGTAACAATGACGATGCTGTGGGAAAGGCACATGACGAAGGCAGCCACGGGGAAGAACACCACGCTGGCCAGGTAGACCGCCCGCGTCCCAAACTGCTTCACCATCCGGTCCATGATTGTCGAAAAGAAGATGGACGTGACGCATTGCAGGAAGAGGCCCAAACTACCCATCCGGACACCTGCAGGTAAGCAGAGGTGGTGACAGACACTGCCTGACTGCACCCAGGCTTCGCACAGCCAAACACCTTTGGGCCTCCTTCCCCCTCCTTCGGTGTCCAGCTCAGGACAATCCACGCGGAGCGTGGCACAGCTGCAAACAGCCCTGACAACCATGCAGCTGGGTCCGGAAGCAGGGCAGCATCACCTAACACATGCCAGGGCTGCACCAGCTCCCAGCCTCCACCAGCAGCAAGTATTTCCTACAGGTGCCCCTGGGCAGCCGAGTCAAACCAGAGGGGCAATGGGAGACAGGAATCCAAATGCCGTTCTTGTCTTTGGAAGCCGTTGTTCACACCTTCCTACTCTTGACCCAGCATCCGTGTCACCTGCACATGAACCAGGATCTGTTGTTATCTGACAACCAGCAACAGAACAAAAGGAACAAGGAATTGTCCTTAAGCCAAGGTAAAGCACACAACAGCCACCAAAGGACTGCAGTATCCGGTAGCAATCTGGACCTTACCCTTTGGAAAGATCTATCAGATTTCAGGGAATTAAAACCATTAACTCTTTGGAGCAAGGATCATTACTCAACACATGTTTCTATGACAGCTAGCACAATGGAGCCCTGACCTGCGGCAAGCTATACCGTGCAAGTGTTAAATAATAATTAAGCTCCCTCTAAGTTAAACAGACACTCAGCACAAAGAGGCAGTGTATCGCAGAGCTCCGGAGGCAGCTGAGTGGAAAACTCAGAGGGCAAGATATACAGCTGGAAAAGGAGGGCCAGGGAGGTGCCTCCAAGAATAAAAGACTTGGAGCAGGGAGGGAAAAGCAGGGCTGGGCAGGGAGTCGAGGCTCTGCACAACACAGCAGGCAAAACGTGACAGCAGGCAGTAAGCAGGTAAGGTTCTGCAGTGAGCAGTACCCCGTGACGTGGACAGGGCAGCTACTGACTGCAGTGGGGAGCACTGTCAGAAAGCACTGGAGAGACGGGTGAGAACTGGGAACACTGGTGGAGGGCTCCCCAGATACAGATGTGCGATGGGAATCTCACAGTAGCGTGAAAGGGAGATGCAGCAAAGCCCACCTTGCTGAGCATGTCCTGGCTTTCCAACCCCTGCTCTCCAAGAGACGGGGAGCACCATCACCCCTCATTTAAAAAGGAGGAAAGAGCAGTGAAAGGACCTGACAGCGGCAACCACAGCTTGCAGAGCCAGATACGTCCTGTTCAACATGCAACCAGCCAGACCGCTCCGCCACTCAAAAATTCAGCTGCAGGCCAGGGCTGCACTGCCAGTTCTAGTTCTCTGCTGGGTAGCTCGGAGGACAAAGAGGTATTTCCCTGTTTGGTCCACTGTGCAATGCTCTGGGGGTCACAAGGGAATGCTTTTTCCTGACCCATCTGCAGAAAGTCTTGTTTCCTGGAATGTTTTTTTTGCATTACTAGCAGAGCTGAGCCCATTCCTAGCTCCCACTAAACACTCCTGTCCAGGGAACAGGTGCTGCAGCTCAGAGCAGCCGGTTCACTTCTCACCTTCATCGTAGTGGCGTCTGGCATCCGTGCCTGGCTTGGCTCTGGGGACCCCGTGGTACAGTCCTTCCCCAACAAAGTCTGTGTAGAACAGCATGAAAGTCATGAGTGCCATCCAGCTGCAGAGCTCAGCCACGAACAGGCGCCGGATGACCTTGGGGATGCGGCAGTAGAGGCTGTGAAGCCGTGGCACCAGCGTGCAGAGGTTTCTCAGAGCCTGCACCATGTGCCTGGCTTGCAGGAGACATGAGCTCCTGGAGAGCTGGCAAGAGCAGCAGGCAGGAGAGGAGGGCTTAGCAGGAGCGTCCTTCAGCGCTGGGCCATCCAGAACATCTGCCTGGGTGGCTGCTTCCTCTGTCACAAAGAGCGTGGCCAGCACACAGCCGAGGAAAATGACAGCAAGGAGGCTGAAGAGGCAGGTCTCCTGCCCTCCCAAGTAGGGGGCCAGAAAGCTGCCGCCCCAGTCAATGGCTGGAAGGAGGTAGCCAATGCAACCCCCCAAGCTGATCATGAAGGCGTACATGGAGAAGGCCTGGCGGCAGTTGTCTGGCTCCTGGAAGAGGTCTGAGAGCAGGGCCTCCAGCGGAGTGAAGCAGACCTGGCCGCAGAAATCCAGTAACCCGATGCCCAGGATGAGGAAGGCAATCTCCAGCGGGCGAGTGTTGAGGGCAAACAGGCTGGCCAGGCTGCTGGCATGCGGGATCACGAAGAGGCTCAGCAGCACTCCCAGGCAAAGCATCCAGATGAAAGGTCGCCTTCGGCCATAGCTGCTGTGCCAGTGGTCACTGGCGGAGCCGATCAGCGGGACGAAAACCAAGCCAAGGACAGGTCCTATCCCTGGAAAAGAGAAAGGGGCGGTGTTAAGGGGACAGGTCTGTGTGCACTGTAACAAAAGCCTGGGATGTTTTAGAAACTCAGTAAGTTTTGCTGGGTCACAGCCCCCTGCCCCAAACACAAGGCTGCCCTTGATCTAACAGCAGCCCTGCAACCACCCCGCAGAGACAAGCCTCCATGCCCTCATTTGCCTCTGCCCTCCAGACCCAAAGGGCAAACGAGCACCTTGAAGATGAGAGAAAAAACTGCCTACCCAAAACCATGGTCATGAACTTCTCCTCCACACCCACTTCCAGCAGCAGCGGAGGCACGTAGGTTATCCCTGCAGCCAGGCAGACCTCCAGGCCAAACGTCAGGGAGTTGACCAGCAGCAGCTGGGTCTTGCGGTTGTGGAAGAGCATGCTGAGCCGGGCTCGCTGAGCCACGCTGCCGGCACCCCTTACTGACAGAGGGCTGTGCCGCTCCGGCTGCGGCACTCCCAGGGATGCCCCACAGGCAAGGTCTGGAGCTTCCCTTCCTGGTCTGCTGGACAGGTGCTGCCTCCCATTTTTAGCAGGAGTGAATGAACCCTCTTTTCCTCCTCCTCTTATTGCAAGATGTGGCCCCAGCAATGTCGAGTCCGGGCGCAGGCAGGCAGGGATCCCGCTCCAGGCATCCCCTTCTGTTCACATGCTGTGCTCTGAGAGAAAAGAGAGTTTGTTAGACACAGCGGCGTCCGTGGCAGGGGAAAGGGCCAAAACCAGGTACCACACAGACACGTCATCACTGAAAGAGACAGTCCCCATCCCAACAGGCTTGCAGGCACAGGAGGACACCTGGGAGAGCGGCAGGGTTAAACGACGCAAACTCCATTACTGCAAGGTTCCTCTCCAAGGGCTCGTGACAGGTAAGACAGGCACCTGTCAGACATGGTTTGGGAAAACCCAATCCTGCCTTGGGGCTAAGGGAGGTCTAATGACCTCTCAGTGTCCTGTCCAGCCTCATCTTGTAGATGGGCAGTTGCAGCAGAGAGACAAAGGATTTAGGGTCCCCTCTCCCAGTGAAATCAATTAAGAGTTCCCTTTGAGGATCAGGGCTGCAGGCACTCGCCTGCAGTCACACAGGGTCATCTCTAGAGACCCACGCCACTGCCTAATGACCGGGGCATCCTCCGTGCTGCTCCGCAGGCTCCCAGGGAAGCAGTTTCACCCAAATCTTGCCTCCAGCCCCTGAGACGGGGCACAGAGAACAGATGGTGCCTCCATGGAGCTTCACAAACAAACCTGACCCACTTTAGTCTCATCTAACAGTGAACGGCAATTACCTTACTCATTAGTCATTAGTAATTTATTTGCCCTGTAACATGCTCCCTCTCTCCAGCCTTCTTCAGAGGGGAGAGGCCACCAGATCAGGACAGGGACTAAGCAGCGAAGGCAAGAGTAAGCAGATGCCTCTTAGTAACCTGTTATTAGCCTGCCACTATGTTAGTCTACAAACGTGAGAAATCCTGCAAGGTTACCAGCATCTAGGCTAGCCCCCAACCTGCTGTTTTCCTAAAAACCTCTCGGGAAGACGGTCTGTACGTATGCTGGGAAAGGCTTAGCAAGAAGGGTGATGTTAAGCTCCTGCACAGACATCGACTTAGGAGTAAAACAAACTGCAGGATTCACGTGGTCTAACTTCTCACCCAAAATGAGCCACCAGCCAGTTCCTCTGTGGGGACAAGGCATAACAGGTCCCGCTGGCCTGAATGTGCTTCAGCTTATGACCCATTTCTGGATTGTGCGGTGTTCTCCCAATTTGAACAGAAGCTCCCGCCTCCTGTCCCACCGCAGCACAGCCCTCAAGTGCTTTGGGTCCTGTGGATGAAGGAGGCTGAACAGAATGTGAGACACGCAGGCGGAGGAGTTTATCTCCGCTTGCTCCCTCCCTGGCTGCTGGGAAGCTGGAACTGCATACCTGCCTGCACACCCGCTCCGTGCCAGAGCAGCCAGCTGGTGCCGAGCCTCCCTTACTTAGCTGCAGAAAGTGAACCTCACCAGAAGAAACGGGGTAAAAATCCAGTTTTGCAGCCTGGTCCTCCTCTAAATCCTCTGCCTCGATGACAGGAGAGAGGAAAAGACTCCTACAGGGAATATTTCCAGGCCAATATTTCCCTCTCTCCTCACGCTGAGGCAACCAGCGCTGGAGGCCACGCTTGGCGGAGCAGGTCAGACCTGGCAGAGCTGGAACCGCTGCGTGTCAGAGGGCCAGCGGGATGCAACGTGTGTACGCAGGAGGAGCCGCTGAACCAGCAGCGTGCTGGACCACAGCCTTGCCACAGCTACGCTGGGCAGAGGCAAAACTCCACATTATCACCAAACATGGCCCAAATTAGTGCTCCCTAGCCTCACAGAGCACAGGCACTCGACCTCCGTCACTGCACAAGTGTCAGCAGACAGGAACAGCTCGACAGTTTCCGCTTTCTCCCTTTTCTCTTTCGGTCCCTCTCGCCATCAGCCAAGTAACCCACACAGAGAAGTCTGGGTGAGGCTGGAAGTGTGGCCATGAGGTTTTTACACAGATGCAAGCATCGCTCTCGGCCTCGTGCCGCTGCGGAGGAGAGGCACCGCTCCTGAGCCGAGGAGCGGACAGGCTGCCAGTTACACACAATAAGCACTGATTATTTTCCTTTCAGGATCCCTCACCTTCCCCCTCCACTTAGACCTCAACTGTCACAAAAGATACCTCCTTTTAACTGTGAACATTTAAATGACTCGCCCAAGGTCAAACAGCAAGGAAGGCAGAGGGGGAACAGCCACGGTTTCCCTTTAATCACTAGACATGGCTTCAAAGGAACAGTCGGAGGCCCCAGATACGCTCAGCGTTACTTCAGACGCACTCTGTCTGCGAGGAAGCGATTGGGGGCAGCAACCACCTTTCTTAGATGTGGGCTAGACACAGGATGTCTCAGCCTTGTTCGTTTGTGATGGGTGCCCAGCTGGCTGACAGCCTTGGGACAGGAATTTAAGCTGCGGCCCTCCAGCTCCAGCAGCACAAGCCTCGGTGCTGTTAGCTAGAGAGAGCAGGCTCACAAGCCAAAATTAACCGAGCAACCATCACTCTGAGCTAGACCTGGAAAGGAGATGTCACGTCCACTCTCTGCTGCAGTCCAGGGTCTGGAGGGCCTACAGAAAGGGACTTACCCTAAGGTAAACCCCAAACAGTAAGTAAATGATGTGTCACACACACACAGAGAGAAAAAAAAATATTTTCTTCCCTTTTTTTCACAGTGACATCTCTAGCACTGGGAAGGAAGCAGGAATCTGTACATCTCTCCAACTGCCTGAGAATTTCAGGTTGAGGCAGAAAGGCTGAACTTCTTATCAGTAGGGCAGAGAAGATCTGTCTCTTCCCCCTCCACACCCTCAGAGGGCTTTAACGAAAAAATACATCCCAGTGCACCCAGAGGAAATACCCTTGCACAGCCAGAGACAAGAAGCTGTCAACAGTAACCAAGTCGCAGCAGATTATGAACCCTTTGCTGTTTAAATTGCATTTTGTCCCAATATCTATCAATTACTTTTTAAAGTAATTAGAAATTACTCATAGAATACAGAGAGATGGACTGGCTTAGCTGGAAAGAAATGCCAGGGAAGGCTAGGAAAATCATCTGAACTGTTGATCTGTAAGGGCAGGGGGATGGAGAAGGAAGATTCGGGATGCTTGCAGGAGCCAGGCTGAAAGGAAACCAGAAGCCAGGACTCACCCCCTCCACGCAGAGCAGTGACAGGCGATCCCTGGGCTCTGGGCGGCTGCTCCCCAAATCCAGCCGGGTCTGAGTGCACAGCGTTGAGGAAAAGCTACTTAAGCAGCTGGAAGGCAAGCAGAGGTGGAACCAGCTGCAGGTAGACGCAGGGTTTGGTTTCAGGGCCCTCCCTGCCTCCCGATAACGCGGAGCACTGGTGTGTCATTAGCACCACAACCACGCCTGGGCCCCTCGCCCAAGGTGCTGAGCAAACACAGGCTGCAGGCACCGGCCCTGCCGACCCACCGCTCGCTTGGCCGCTGCGGCCCCGAAACTCCCGGTCCGGATTCACACCTGAACTTTGCCCAAAGCCCTGCCCTGGCGTTAACGTTTTATCACCTTCCCTTGCTCACCTGCTGGCAGCTCACAAACAGCCAGCACGGACAGGTTTAGCACATGGGAGGATTGTTTTCTTTTTAGAGACAATGAGATGTTCCCTGCAGCTTTGCAGGTAACACTCTGGCTTTAAATAGTAGTCCCAGCAGCAAGACCAAACCCTTATTTTAAACTGCTAATCTCTTCCAGGCCAATTCATCTGGCAGATGACGCGGGAGGACTGTTTTGGATCTGGTGCTCTATAACCTTGTCCTGACGCGGATGGAGTCAGTCAGGCAAACCCTCTCCGAGCTGGGAGATCCTGGTCTAGCAGCATTGACACATCAGACCCAGGTGAGCTGGCAACGCCTGTCCAGCCCAGTGGGACCTGGCGTCTTGTGATGGGGAGACCTTTCACAGTCAGACGGGGGGTGGCTGGTCCAAAGAGCTGCATGACAGCAGGCGCCTCTTGCCCTCTGGCCTCAGTTTCCCCAAACTTCTACAGCAGCGACAGCATTTGTCCTTCCCTCCGGAGCACAACGCCAAGCACATTGACGAGCGTAACAGCCAGACCCCCCAAAAAGGGGCATACCAGCCCTCTGTGTAAGGTTTCCTGCACACAGAAGCAGAAGGGAGCCACATGCGGGGCTTTTTCACAGCTGCTCACCAAGCTGTCGTGCAAAGCATTTTAAAGGCAGGGTTTCTGTTGTAAGTTTGCAAACCAAACTTTTCCTTTCCTTTCTCTGCAGTGAAACAACAGATCAACTCCGGGAGGCTGGTTCACCTGGCAGCCAGGTAGGAGGGCGGGTCCGGGGCCAGGAGCAGAGCAGCGCACTGCTGGACAAAGGCAAGGGAGAGGAGAGGGCTCTGTGCCACCCACTGGGCAGAGGAGCCCTTCAGGAATGGCAACCAAAGCAGAAAGGTGTCTCTTGCCCCCTCTCTCTGAAGGCAGTGGGCCAGCAGATTGCATTCACATGTTTCCCCTGCTTAGAGTTTGCTCTCCGTTCACACGCTACAGGAAAAAAATTTTGGCAAACGTTTTCCTGCGCGCGATGCTGTACGGAGATGCAGCAAGGCCCTGCTTGAAGGAACCCACGATCTGAACTTGAGAAAAGCACCAGCAGGTGCGCAGACACGCACACGGAAACAGGCCTGAATTTACCGGTGATGTCAGACGTGCAGGCTCATTTACACGAAACACCATCGCCAGCAGAAGCTCACTTCCCACTTCCTCTCTGTCAGTGGCGCAGACGTTGCTCTGTGTGCCCTCGCTAACAGACTTTGAACCGCACCTTTCGCTTTTAGAAGAAACAAACCCTGAGACACCTGAAGAAAGCGGACCACGTGCAGGACGCTGACGGACACACACGAGCAAAGACTGAAAGACGTCTCTCCTCTGTCCAATCTCCTCAAATCTCTCCAACATAGGATCTTGCAACTAATCGCATCTAAACAGTGCTCAGACAGAATGAAGATTGAGGGACGGACATTTTAAAAATAAAATTTGGGTGTAGTTACGTGGCAGAGAAAATCTCACGTATTCCTCGGAAGAATCCATATCCTGCCACTCCATAACCCTTCCAGGCACTCACATGGGTGCAGAAGGGACAAGAGATGTTATTAAACGTGGTAGCAGCCTCTCTGATTTACGGTGGTCATGCACCTACCCTGCAGTTGAACAAACAGCCACAGTAATGATCAGACAACAGAGAATTACATTCATCTCCTATTTGTGACCTGTGAGGGCTCTGTAACAACCTGAGCACTGCTTCATGTAGGAAAAAGTTATCCCACAACAGCCCTTTGCCTTAGCAAAGGAAAAGCCTTGGCTTTTTTGAGAAGCATCCAAGGCAGCTGGTGCTGGTCAGCGCTGGAGGCAGGAACCGAGGCGGATGCTGCTCCGGTCCCGCAGCTCCCAGGTGACGCAGACCTGCACCTTCCCTCCCCGCGGCACGGCAGGTTTGATGCAGAAATCTACATCCCAATGGGCAGCGGAGAGAGGGGAGGGCGAAGGGTATCGCTAGCCGCTGGGTTTCCATTCATAACCGCAACGTTACATTTCCAACCTTCCAAGGGGCTCTTGACGAACGTTATTAATTCCCCGCTCCCTGGAAGCCCTTTGGAAGAAAGGGTGGGAGAGAGCACAAGAGCGAGCGCTTAGGGAAGGGCTGTTCATACAGTGCCAGATCCTTTCACAGCTATCAGTGTCCATTCACTGCAGCTGAATGTGAAATACACCATGGAGAATAGCTCTGGCAGGCCTGCGCGGGATGAAATGGAAAACTCACCTGACCTCTCCTGACCCTCTCCCCTTCCCCCTCCCCTCCCAAATCTCCTTGACCCCATTCACAGTGTGGGGAGAGGGGAGTGGTCATTAAGCAGGGATGGGAGAACGACAATTTATTTAGTCTCTCTGAATTAACTCTGCGTTTCCTTTGAGCTCAGGGGCTCCATTATATCGGCCTCGGCAGCTCGGCTTAGGGAAAGAGCAGCAGCAGCTGGAAATCCCTTCAGACGAGAACAAGGAAGACGCGGGCACCCCAGCCCATTTGAAATTCCCTCCCTCACCCCACAGCGCAGACACCAGGATATATTAGTCCAGGACAAATGCTAGATGCTACAGATGCGTCCAGAGTTACGGGAAGGCGCAGGTCCCCACGACAGCTCAAAAGACCTTCCATGCAGTTTGGTTCCTTCAGGTAAAGGTGCATCTGTGAGGGCAAGTAACAGTTGAGGGTTTTACAGCAAGCAGCAAGGGTGTGTGAAACAGGTCACTTTGTCCCACATTCATCAACTGGATAAAGTAAAGACAGCAGGGAAAGGCAAATGAAGGTCCCTATGGACCTATGGATGAGGAGGTCAAAATACTTAGATTAAGAACGGGCATTAGGAAAGGATGTTTTCCCAGCCCGGCAGGCTAACAGCGCTGTCCTCGCTCTGCCCATCAGACAGAGAGGATGCTTTCTCGGGTGCAGAAAGATCTGTCCTGCTCGCCCTTCGCCCTGCACACCTCTGGTATCTCACGCTCCTTTCAGGCGCTGAGCCAATAGCTCTGCAGTCACTTATCCTCACCCTGCAACACGAACATCACACAGGCAGCAGGGCAGCCCACAGCCTCCACTGACCTCCTGTCCCAAAATGTTCCCACGCCCGCCTGTTTGACCAGCAGAAAAGATACAGCAGCAAAGAGCGGCCAGTTCCAGACTGTCACCCTCCTCCTCCCCTCACCGTTACAAACGGGAATCGCCTAGCGAGGCCACTGACTCAGCGGAGGCCACGCTGACACTTTCGCAGCTTGCGGCGCTTCGCAAAGGGACAGACATCAGCCCGGCGCACACCGACGCCAGCCGGTGTCGTTGGCTCTCCTGCAGTTGGCAGGCGTCACTGCCACGTTGCCGAGCAGAGCAACGGGCTTCAGGCTGCCTGGGAGATCCTGCTGCAGTCCGGGCTAGGAGGAGCGTGGCCAAGAGGAGACAGGGTGCAGAGAGGAGCTGGGCACCATGCTTTCCACAGACAAGGGCTGAAACCTTGCTTCGCTGGTCTGTAGCTCAGCCCCATTCCCATCAGGGACATCGCAAAAGACGACAGCACTGGAGGGCCAAGCTCAGCCGTGACACAATGAAGGGCTGGGTGCCCCAGTAAATATCCCATAGCTGAGCACGGCTGCAGAGGGGTCTTCAAACCGTGCTGGAGGATTCGCAATGGGACTGCTTGTGCCTGCCATGCAGCAGGATGGTCTCACAGTGGTTTACCTGCTCAGGACTGGCATCTCATCACCAAAGTTCATTAAGGGCACAGAAGCCTCACAAACTCCTAAACGCGCAGTGCAACCAAAGAAGCAGAATTTTCAGCCCCCACTCTCAAGAGCCTCACTCCTGGGCACCCTTTCCTGGGTCGGCATCAGGTCTGCTAGAAACAACTGAAGACCTCTAGACAAGGTTGGCTGGCTCTACATCAGAGCGACAGCTTTGCTTTGCTACTGCATGACCCAAGCTCTTGCTTTTATTCCTAAGAGAAGCCCCTGTTTTGGAGCAGGAGGGGGAAATGAGAGACAATCTGGTTCTGCTTTTCACTTGAGCTCGTTTTTGGTGTTTAAATACTGTGCCCACCACCCTGGCATTTGGTCCGAGTCAGCCTCTGCCCCACCCCCTCTTCTTTTTTTTATTATTTTTAGCAGAAGAATAAAAATGTAAATTGAACTGGAAAGGGAAAAAATAAGCCCCCTCCAGGTGCCCCCCTTCTCCACAGCGTGGTAACGGGCACAGATTATATCCGGCACCACATGACCGGGGCCCGTATTTATATGTCAGTGTGTAAAACCCACCCTGCTGAGCCGCCTTTTCTCTGCCTGAGGCTGGGGGCTTCTGCTACGCGTCTAGTCAAACAGGCCCACAAAGGGGATTAAGGAGAGCCCCTCAGCCCTGCAGAGTAATCCATCAAATTATCCCTTGTTGGCGTTGCTGTCCTCTTCAGGAAAAAAAAAAAAAAAAAGGAAGAAAAAAAAAAAAAAAAAGCAGCCCTCCAAAGGCTTTTAAAGGCACTGAAATTACACTTGAGCCTGAAACACTCCACCCAGCTGCTGTGGCCCACAGCACAATGGGCCGGTTGTAAAGGGAATACCGGGAAGCGAGGAGCGAGGAAAAAGAGACGGACACTGTGAAAAAGGGCAGCAGCCTCCCCAAGCCCGAAACTCCAACAGGTGGCTCAGACCCCCCTGCTCCGGGACCCCGCAGCAGAGCCGGCCCCGGTAACACCGGGCTGCACCTCCTGCCCACCCGTGTTCCACTGCGGAGGGAGGCGCGGGGGCTCTGGGATGCGTCTGCTGTGACCGGACGGACCCACGGACACGTCCTCATCACAGGCGACGCTTGCAACGGCAGAGTCCGCACCCAGCCGCAGAGGAGCACCTGACCCTCTCCTGCCGGGCATCAGGGCGGGGGTCCAGCAGTGCCCCGACCGCGGGCTGTGGCTCTGTCACCCCACGCTACCTACACAGAGCCCTGCAGCCGGACCGCCCTTCAAAACCCCTGCAGAACACCTAAGATGTCTAAGGCATCTTCAGCGGTGACCCCGCTGATGGAGCAAAGCCAAAGAAAGCCCACACTCAGTAAAACTCCGTGAATGTCTACCTGGACACTGAATCTGTATTCTCTTCCACTGCAGCTACCGAAATTGCACATGAAGTTTTGCACCGGTCATCACCGCCTTATTTTAAGGTATGAAGTCCTCCATCTGCCAGCCCTTCCTAAGCAAGCACATGGGATTTCACAGGTTTGCATTACTGTAAGCCTTCTCAGGGAGAAACGATCACTGGGAGTGAAACAGGGAAAGGAGACAGTAAAGCACTTACCCCGACACACTGGAACTGGCAGAGAGAAGAGCAAACCAGTTCTGGTGGAAGGCCATTACCACCTACAGAGAACACATGGCTGTCCCACTGCTCTGAAAACAGTGACACACAACTTCTGAGTTTTAATCACTAGTGCTGAGTAGAAGGAAAATAATTTCCCCATCTGTTACAGAGAAGAGATGGGAAAGCAGAAACCCTAGCTGCTTTATTGTGTCCGCTTTGCAACGCCTGTTCACAGGGCTGGGAAAATGGGAACCGAAATTAGAACCTCTTGTTTCCAACTAAAGCACAAATGCTGCGTAACGGGACGTCTGACTCCCCAGCAAGGCAACGCCACACTTCGGCTCCTCCTGCCTCCAGCATGCCGCGGTTCCAAGGCAGCTTTTGGGCTTCCAATTCATGATAGAGCTTCTGGCTTTATTTGGAAAGCTGTGACTGTCATGGGGCCAGCTGAGTCTCAGGACCAGCTTTTGGACAGACAGGATGGTTCTGACGTACCAGCAAAAACCAGTGGCCAGAACAAAGGCCACGGCTGGCACTGACACGTGAGACTGCCAATTCAGACCATCAGCCACGCATCCGGGGCCAGCAGCGGCCGGGAGCTCTCCAGAAACAAACTGCCAAGCCCTGGCAGGAGGGCTGATGGGGTGTTCCTTAGCCAAAACAGTACCCCAACAGGCTGATTATAAAGTAGCAGCGAGGGGTCTGACAAATTGAACCACAGCAGGAGCTGCTGCCACCTAACACCGAAATCCAGCCTTCCCTCATTTTGCCAGAAGTCACATTTGCCGAGGTCTGCGCCTAGGAAAGAGGGAGGAGAACAACCGGTTAAAACTCCTCGCGCGGCAGTCCTCAGAGAGCAGCAGGCACAGACTCACACAGTCCCTTCTGCTTCAAGTTTTGTTGAGCGTGACCTCATGCTCTTCCTCAAAGGATATACTTTGAATCCTAGACACACACAGAACTAATGGACTCTTTTGTAATCACATGGTAGTTAGTCCATTTTTTCATGGTAATTTTCTGGTCTGCAATTCCAGTTATTTGTGTCCCTGCCGGAGAAGTTTGATGCTAACATATCTCTCAGCAAGCCCTTTGACCTCCGCTGGCAGGTTGGTGGGTTTCTCCCTCTCTGTTTTCTGTCTCTAAAATGAGGTCATGGCTTTGAATGAGACAAAGAGCCTTTGCAGCGTGAGGAATAGCCCCAAGACAGCTGTGAGTACAGAACCCCCATCAGTCACATCAGACCCTGAGTACATGAGAGGCAAGCGAGCTGGGCAGCAGCCCACAGCTCTCCTGGGAACGGCTGGGTTTTACCCCCCCGCTCTGAGAAGAGATCGTGCAACTGCTCGTGTCGAAACCGGTGCAAGAACGGCCGTGGAACAGGCAGCCACCCATGGTGCACAAATTCACAGGGGGAGGGAAGAAAGCAAAACTCTCCAAATACTTTGGACTGGGAATCGCTGTAAGATATCACTGTCTCCGCTGCCTGACCCTCATTTCCACTCTGCTTGCTGGCCCTCCAGCCGCCCGCGTTCCCAGCTCATCCCCTTGGCCTCAGCAGCCAGGGCAGTTGAGCTTGTGCCGAGATGCCAGACTGCTAGTAAGGCACCTTCTGCCACACCAGCCACAGGCCAGCACCCTCTGCCAACGGGGCAGGCAAAGAGCACGCGTGCAGGGAATAACAGGATTTCTCTGGGGCGTGTTAAAGTCAAAGACCACATATCAGAGTGCTGAGATCTTTCTTATACGAACAGCGGTTTTATGTGCTTAGGGTGGCAAAAATGTGCACAAGCCCTGACTTCTGCCTGCAGCACGTCAACTTCTCTGTGTTAGCAAGGGCCCTCAGATCACTGCTGGAGCAGAGAGAGTCGTTTTCTTATCACGACAGAGCAGTCATGAGGCCTGGGTCTGAAAACACGAGATTCTATGATTTTACTTCTGCCTGAAATTGCCTGGATAACTACAAAGATAAGAAGCAATCAGATTTTATTTTTTAAGACAGATAAGCTTCACTGGAAGATCTTTATGGGGAAACTTAAGCCTTTTCCTTTCCCATTCTCATTATCAGTGTAGCGTGTTACGGACTGCGAACATCCAGGGATTTAACATTAAGCTGTAGCCGTTTTCAGAGAACACACGGCAGCACGGAGCATCTGGAAGGGGAGTTTTCCACTTCTGCAAAGACAAGGCTCCAGGCTGCCATTTCTACAGGAGGTGAATGCAGCAAGACCCCCTCACCCACCACCCCGTCTCTCCTTACAAAGAGGACTAACTCCTATTTTGAACCCTGGAAAGAATATCAGTCCTAAATGATTAGCTTTTTAGCAATTAAGCATGGAGTTCAAGTTCAAAGCTCCCTGGATCTTGCAGAGCCCTCTGAGCAGGGGTGTTCAGGCTTTCTGCTGCGCATGGTTAGTTTCCTGCTCCGATACAGAGTACAGGCTGTGTCTGTCGAGGGGGACAGGCAGGAGAGCGGTCCGAGCACTGAAGTTACTCAGCGCTTGCTGAGCAAGCCTCCTGTAATGGCAGATGATCAATGAAAGTTTGTGCATTTCAGGCTGGGACCAGAGGCAGGATTTTCTCTCCACGCTGGGCTCTCTCTTGCCCGTATTTACTGGAGTAAAGTTCAGTGAGCTACAAATGAAGCAGAAAGACCTCTGATATCCCTGCAACGTGCTCTGGGCTGCCTTGGGCAAACAGCCAGGGCACCTCGGCCAGGCACAGCACTGGCTTTGCCCAGTAAGATCTGGGAAAGGGCTTATCACCAGCAGCATCCCGGGCCGTTCTGGCTGCATCAGCATGTGCTAACTAGCCTCCGCGAGAGTCTCTGGTTAGCAGAGGGGATAGCTAGCATTCCCTGCTCTTGCCCAAAAGGCTTATGCGCCGCAATCAACATTGGCCACAGACAGTGATGAATGGGAGTATCTGGAGGCAGCACAAATGTAGACTGTGTTCACCGAAATCAAAGATAAAAGAGGCCCCGTTGAATCATCTTCCCCGGGGGCTGCCGCAGGACTGCTCCCAACAGCACATTCTCCAGTGATTTGTCCAGTCTGGATGGATCGATCTCGAGCACTGAGGTTGCAAGAATTTTCCTTGAGACGATATCCACAGGCTAAGAAATTTAATAGCAGGGAAGCATCCCTCCTTCCTTCCTTCCCTCCAGTTATCCGCTGTGTAATTCCTGTGCTCACCTTTTTATGTGCCTGGTCAGACCCCTATCCAGACTACATTTAGCCACTAAACCCACCTTTAGTCAACTCTCACGAAAAGCCACCCTTCCAGCCCCATTAATTGCTCAGTCGGCCTTGGCTGTAGCACAGCAGCCTTTTGTTCCAGCGCAGCTCCAGCTGCTCCCACCGCCCCTCGCGCACAGGAGTCGTTTGTCATAAACATTCCCAAACGCACCTCTGGAGTCCAACAGCAACAGTGCCCGCACAAAGCCCTTCCCTGTCACGCCACGGGCCAGTACCTGGTACGCACAGATTGCTGCCTCGGAAAGCCACTGTCATCTCATTGTTCCTTTGTGCTCCATCGCTTTGTATTTACAAACCGCCTCTCACCACAGACCTACAAGGAAGCTCTCCCTGTGACCAGAACAAGCCTTTATTCTGTTTTCACAGCTCCAAGCAAAGGGAGAATTTCTTCCAAAATCCAGACCAAGGTGGCGCAGCGATAACCAGTAAATCCCACGGCTGGGGAGGGCACTAAGAGAGGACACTCAGCAACAGCAGCATCAGGTCTTGTAGATCACCACAACGCTTCGGGTACCCCCTCTCCAAACAGAAGATCACAACACAAGTGATTACAGCCCCGGGCAGAGGGAAAAGAGAGCAGCGTAACATCCCGGATCAGTGGCAGATGCTTCTCCAGGGGCAGAGTACATCTCAGTATTTCCCAGGAGAGCACTGCTGATGAAAAAAGCTTAAAATCATCAGCAGAGAACTCACGCACAGGCTCCAGAGTAACGCAGAGGTGTTTGGTCTCTGTGCAGGGAGGACAGAGAACTGAGCGAGTACGCTTACATCCACTTCAAATCCAACTGAAGAGACAGCTCTACCCACTGCTGCTAAGTTCGAGACAGGCAATTGGGAGGAGATGGCAGAATAGCGTTAGATTTGAGGTCTGACCAACACCTCAGTTTCTTTGCTGCAGCAGGTCAGATCCCAGCAGGAACCACTCCTAATGTTTGGTAAAGAAAGCGCGATCCACGGATTTTATGGCATGCACCATTTCACCCAAAGTCTAAACCCATAAATCTAAAGCACGATTTAGATGTTATCCACAACTATGTACACATCATTCCTGAAGTTGGCTCTAGCCTGCTCTGCAAGAACATTAATGCCTTTTGAGTGCTGACAACTTGCACGGATTTGAGTCACTGCACTCATTACATTTGGATTTTTCTTGAAGTCCTAGCTCCTGGAGACAAACCACCACAGAGAACTTCAGCTTCCAACAAAATGAAGGGGAAAAAAAAAAAATCTGCTCCCTTGATTGAAGGGAAAAACCTTAGACCTCACAAACCAAAGCCAGTGCCCATCATTGTTTTAAGTTTCTTTTTTCAAATAAACCTCATTATTTTGCCAGAGGCCATCCTTACACCTTCTGAGCATTCAAAACCTAGCAATTATGAGAATTCATCTGCAAGTCATCAGAAGTTGATTCTTTCTCAATTCATCAGAGCTGACTTTTTGTGTGACTCAAATAAGGCTTCTCTGGATGTAAGACAGGGCCAGGGCCTCGAGATCTGGACTAGCAGCAGTTTCTTTTAATACATATACAGTAACGTGGAGAAAGAAAAACTGTTCAGAGCTGCAAATCAAGCACCTGCTTATTGCTGTGTGTGTTCCAGCCACCCTCCAGCACTGAGACAAAGAAGCCATTCGGACCACATTCCTACATCACACTTCTTATTTTGCCAGACAATATTCACGGGGGTCTGTTTCTCCTCTTATGCAGGCTGGCAAAATGTTAAACAAATATTTTTGAACTGCAAGAGGAACTGACATTTTAGGATATGAAAACAAGGAGGAAGGGCACAAATTTGAGGACCTCCAAGGAACAGCATGCATACAAATAATAATAATAAAATGGTGGCTTTATAGCTCCACTTAGTTATGTTTTTTGAACAAGCAACTCAATACCTTAGCTGGTGGACACATCAGCAACTTCTGCAGCTCTGTAATTCAAGATTAGACTCCGATTCTACAGCAGCGCAGAGCAACAGCAGCACAAGAAATAGAACAGGTTTCAAGGGATACATGGATTCAACATATTGTCAGCCTTAGGTAAGAGGTAAATGTGGTTTGACTGAGCAGTATGAGCATCAGGACACAGAACTGCAAAAATAATTATTTGGTTTACTATCTTCCTATTCTTTTGTTTGCGATGAGTGCAAGATTTCCTTTACGTTACGCAGATCCAGGCTTACAGGCAGTGTTCTATGAGCACACATGTTACTTGACTACCTTGCAGAGACTGCTGAGATGTTTCCTCCGTTTTTTAAAAGCAAAAAGATTCCTCTGTGAGGGTCTCTGTCCCCTTTCTTAGCTGAGCCCAAGGGTTCCTGTTTTCACGTGGACAGTTTCGACATCTGATGTTAAGCATTCAGAAATCAAGTCAACACTGAAAACAGTTGACAGCTGCTCACAAGCTTCTCATGACTCCCTTGCTCCCCAACCTCGATCATGAGTTCAACTGCATGGCTGAAGGATCACAAGACTCCACAGGTTGGCTGTCTGGGGTCAGTTCTAGCTAAAAGTAGCCGTCCTATGCTGACTGCCCCCAACCTCCTGCAGAAGCCACAGGGCACGATCATATGATGGAATTATCTGTAACAGCACAAATGAACGGAGGAGATTCACCAGATATAGCTCTTTATGGTTTCCTCTCTATCATCTGCCGCTTACTATTCCTGAGTACAAAGCTTTACAACTATTATTGCCTGGTCACCCTTACCACTAACTGCAGCTCCTCTCCTCCCGTCCCTCTGGTCCTTTTGCTTGTGCTCCCTCATAGCCTTGAATCCATCACAAACCTCCACAACTTTCACTCAATGGGTCAAGTGTTTTGCTTTGATGCTGCCTTCACCAAGATAAGGAGATAGCAACACACACATTAAAGAAAACCCAAAGCAGTCAACTACCAAAACAAGACACTCCTTGGATGAGCTGCTTCAACACTGAGAAAGGTGAAGGATAAACACAGATGTTACTCACATCGCTTACAGCTTGTCTGAAAAGCGCTACAATCCCACTGTGACAAAAGTGGTGTAAACCTCTGAGGAGACTGAAGTCAGAGAAGCAATGCTATATCCAACGCTGTATCCATTGCTGTGTATGAAATACGCCTAAATTGCCTGAAAACATATAGCCTTTGAGAAAAAGAGAGACCATCAGCAAATTACTTTGTAATGTCTGTTATGTCTTTTTTCTTGTCATTTAAGCAAGGTCCTAGCACTGGTCTAGCCTGGTACCAGGCCTGACAGACTAACAGGCATCCTGAATCAAACCAATCGCTAGTAATGTGTGGGGAAGGACACATAAACCCAGCAGCATTTGAAGTTCTCTGCCACATCACTGTCTGCAGTAGTCCTTAGAAAGGGAGCAGTCAGGAAACTGCCACAGGCATGACTTCTCACGCTGCTTTTTTTTGTCGGTGTAAAACTATGGGAGCCAGAGATTGAGACTAATATAGTCCAGTAGATTAAAAATATCACTTATAAAGACTGCTTTTACAGAGCATCAACATTTGTCTTCCATTGCTTTTTGTACATTCCTCAGGCGTAATTTGCAAACCCTCAGAGTTTTTGTGGATCCAACACAAAAGGCTCTGGGTTAAGATTTTCAGGGTGACGCAGGCACTCTGCAGACAGGCTGATATTTCCAAAGAGGCTTTGCAGAAACACACGCAAGGAGACCCACACAGTTATGGCTGAAGAGCAGTTTTTGCCCTGTCACTTCATCATACAATGGATTTGATGCTTTTAGGACTTGTTTTTTGGTCCATACTCTGAACAAAGCTTCTACTAGCAGCTTCGTTACAAAACTGGGCAGCTAAGGTTATTTTTTTTTTTTTCTTTTTAAGAGCATGCTATCAGCCCCAAGAGTCCAGCCATCACCCTAAACTCCATACAGAAGCTTTAGTCAAAGAGCAGAGATGCGTAACTCGGGGAAAAAATAGAAACAGCACTCCCCTCCACCCCCCAACACTGCCACTTGAGTGCTCCAGCAAAATAAACAGTTTTGGGAAAAGGTTAGCAAGAGTTTATGCTAGACATCCATATTTCCTAGGGTCTCTGGCAAAGATAAAGCAGACCAAAGGCTACATTTTCCAACTCAGCAATCAGCCCAGTGATTTCAGTTTCTCACACTATGGATATTGCACTTCTCACTGCCACCAAAATTTGACTGTGCGCCTTCAAAAGGATGCTGCTGGTGGAGTCTGTCCAGAGTGCACCGCAGCACCCACTATTACTCTACTATACGACAGTGATGATAACGAGAGCGTCTGTAAGACTACTGCTTTGTTCACAGATAACGTTACCATTACCTCTAGGCAGCTTCTACACAAAGCCACATGGCTTGGACCTTGTAGCAGCAGCTCGATGTTGGGCACCCGAGGTGCAGGTGCTTTAATCAGAACCCCTTCAAGAAGGCAAGACACTCTCACCGATGACACCGCACAGGCTACGTACGTAACAAGCTGTAGGGGAACATACCCACCAGCAACCAGCGCAAGAAAAACCTCCCTAAAAGGAGAAGTTCCCTACTAAATCCCAAGATTGGTTTAGGCCCTGAAATACAGGGATTTATATCCCTTGTAAAGCTCTCATTTCATTTGCTATTAATTCTGGAGATTCTTGTTATCCATATCAAGTTTCTAATCCTTTTTTCAAATCCCATAAGCCAAGCACTCTTGGCTTCCACGACATTTTGTGGTAATAAGTTCCAGAGTTTAAGGCACTGCCTGGAATCCAAGCAGAGGGCTGGGAATCTGGCATTCCTGGCTCCGCCACCACAGCCACTCCCCACCAACTGAAGGGTAGTAGCTACGGATGATGCAAGAAAGTCCAGGTAGCATCACACATTTAAAGGGGGAAAAAAAAAAAAAAAAAGACAGAAAATTGCAGGTAGGGTGAATAATAGAAAACATTTAAAGGCTGGTACACGTTTTTCAGGAGTGCCTGCTTGACTTCAATGCCCAAGTCATTTGGGTACTTTTGAAGTTCTTACTCATGTTCTATTTCTGTAAATCTCTGTTACTCTCATGTTGCACATACAAACCCTGCTCTCTTGAACTCACACCTAGAACTAAAACAGTGCCAGAACGGGATATGGTTTGAGCCTGGCCACTTTCTCTGTACTGCTAATGAGTCTGACAGATCTAGATGAGGACCTCGAAAGCTGTTCCTGATACATGTCCCTTTCTTTTTTTTTTAATTTTTTTTTTAATTAAAGGCAAGCATGAAAATCAAGCGTCTTCCCAAGTCCAGCCATCACTGGCATAAAAGCATTAGTTTATTCTAGCGCTTTTCTCTTCCTCCTAAAGCTGTCACTCGGGGGAAGACAAATTAGTCCTTTAGTTTATTTTTACCGTAAACAACTAAGGCATTTTATCACCAAAGTCTCTAGCCCTGCCAAAGTCAGTAATCTACAGAATACCCACATTATGACATTTAGGTACCACTTTTAAGAAGACAGCCTCCTCAAACTCCCGCTACAGCTGAAGGGGAGAGACAGGTTAACCTGGCAGCAAACCTGAGCCGGAGCCTACAATTAGGTGCAATGAAAATTTCCTTTTGTCAAGTGCTGGCTTCCTTTGATTCTAAGGATTCACTGACCTGTCCCCGCAAGTCTTCGGGATTTCTGGAAGTCCACGTTCACCTCGCGCTTCCCAAACTCTTTTCCCGTTCGACAATCTTCCAAATGAACTTGGTCACAGCAGACGCCTCTGCAACAATGAAAAGTATGGGGGGGGAAAAAAAAAAACAACCCCTTCAGATCGCATCCAGGCGCTCGCAGGGCTCAGGGAGGCCGAGGAGGCGCGGTGCAGGGCTGAGCAGCCCTACCTGCAGCCCCTCTCGCTCCGCTTCCTGATGCGCCGGGGTGTTTTGCGTGTGCGCGTTTTGTTTTCCCACAGCCACGCTAGCGCCGGACGGCAAGGAGCATCGGCAGGACCAGAGATGCCCCCGCAGCCTCCTCGTCCCAGCAGAGCAACAGTTCCCGGCCTCGACCCCGCGGAGCAGCGCTCTCCTCCCGCCTGCAAGCACAAGCGCTGCTCTGACCCCTCCGAGCCCCCCCCCGGCCCCCCCAAAGCGGGAGCCGCTCTCCGGGACTACAAACTTCGGCAGCCGCATCCCCGCCCGCTGCGGCTCCCGCCCTCCGCGGGGCTCGGAGCCCCGTCCCCCCGCCGGCCCCGGCCCTAGCCCTACCTCGGCGGCGCCCGGGGCTCCGCTCAGCCCGGCGCCCGCGCCTCCGCGGCCGTTTAAATGGGCAGGTTGGGGCCGGGCAGGGAGCATGCGCTGCCGCGGGCGGAGCGGGGCCGGGAGGGGGGAGCTCCGCCGCCCCGGGCCGCCCCCCCCCCCCCCCCCCCCGCCCCGGGGCAGAGCGGCCCCGCTCACCCCCCGCCCCTGCGGAGGGGCCACCCGAGCCCCCCCTCCCCGTCCCGCAGCGCTCACCGTGCCCGCAGCAGCCCCGCGTGTTGCTCATTCAGCGGGGACGCGGCAAACAACCTGCATTTAAAAAAAAAAAAAAACAAACCAACCCTGCTTTTATTTCTTTTTTTTTTCCCTCTTTTTCTCCTCCCGCCCTGCTTTTATTTTTTTTTCCCCTCCCTTCTTTCTGCCCGAGGATCACCCACAGCATGACTCGTTTTTTTGTTTTGTTTGGTTTTACTAATCTATTCATTACTTGTAATTGCTTGGATTGTATGCAAATGGATTCCACGCTATGGGAAGCTGGTGACCTGGCCCCTGGACATTATTCATGGTAGATGGCTGCTTGAAATCACACGGCGTGTGTGTGTGCGCGTGAGGGGGAGAGAGGGAGGCAGAATATATACGCTTACACAGAGATCTGGACGTATCGGTACCTAACTTGTGTGACTACAGCTGAGCAGAACCAGGAGTTGAGGAAAAGTGAATGCTCTTCTTCATACACACAGCCCTCAAGATGAGAACGCTTCGAAAGAACAGCCTGCCTTAAACATCTGCATCAACAAGTACCTTTTTTTGTGTGTGTGTGAACACTCATGAGCAGAGGATAGGAAAAATGAGACAAGAATGCAGTTGACAAAAACAGCTGTTCTTAAGTTAATGTTTGGAAATGCTTGGGCCAGTTCTTCAGCTGATAGGTCACCAGAAGACTTGGGCTGGTTTGTGTATTTAAAGATTTGTCCCTCTGTTTTGCAGTGTATTCGTCCAGCTCTACTAGTTGCAGAAGCATTATAAAGATCTAGTTATTTTTAATCTTCACAGAGTCCCTCCTTTGAGCAATTTTGTACCTCTCAAGGTCAAAAATCCTATTTCCATGTCACATTTCAGCTTGGATCAGCAGGATCGTCTTGTTTTCACTGCGAGCAGCTGTTCCCTCCCTCAGTTTGCTGAAAGGACGCACCCTACATGGAAAAAAAAGCAGAGAAGCACCTGCATTTGTTGTCACTTGAAGTGATGAGAACTCATGCACTGAGATGACTGACAAGGAGAAATGACACTACTGTTTCCCGCAAAAAGTTTTTTGGCACTCCAGATGCCGAAAAAAAAAACCCAAACCTAACAAAATACACTGAAGAGCTAGGCTATGACTTAAGTTGGTGAAGTGCCAGTCTAAATTCAGGTGGGGAGAACTGCCCCTGTTTTCTAGTCAGGGAAGTTCACAAGCAATTAAATAGCTATTAGTGCTGCTTTTTTTTTTTTTTTTTTTCTTTTGCACTGGAGCGTATGACTCTCACTAGGTGGATTCCCAAATGCTGTGCCTACGCTGAGCTGGAGGAGCTCGGCATTGCAGGGTCAGTGGTTAGATGAGCAGTGTGAACTTCAGTTTCCTATCCTCTATTCCGAGCTCCAGCTCTGACTTACTGTGTGATCTTGGTTCAGGCACAAGCAGACAGTTTTCAAAAATAAATTGCAGGCTGTGGTGGCGGGTGCTCCTGGGCTGGGACTAAAACGGAGGCTCTGCTCGTTTCACTGGACTCCGCAGTGTGCCAGCACGCTTTCAACAGGCCGAGTTCTGCAAAGCTTTGCGAGTCGGAAAGCAAAACAGCAGCTCCATGTAACATCTACTGTATACTAACAAGAGGAGCGAGGGCAGGTCATAGAGCATCTTGCTTGTTAGGCTCAAAAGTCATCAGATAGATTAACATTTACAGTTCTGTACCAGTACAAAAGAGCCAGTACCTCCTGGAGACAGCCAGGGTTTGAGCCTCTCAGAAGCAGTGGTCCAGACCAGAGGCAGGGAACTTGCATTGCTAACAGGCAGATCCCATTTTCTAGATTTACCAGACAGAAAGCAGGTTTAACTATGGCTTAATGGAAGATGAGATTCTGAGTCACAGCAGAGCGGATTAGGACAACCGATACCCTGCTATGTCAAATACTAGTTCATTCATGCTTCACTTAAATTCCTAGTGAATATGACCAATGCCCTTCAACTGATGCACTATAAAAGTTAGGTGCTACTCAAATATTTCAGCCTTCCTGCCTCTCATTTCATTTTCCCTTTAAAAAAGCGGTGATACCAATATTTACCCACTCTGACGAGCACTTGGCAACTTGTTGATAAAGGCTCTGGTTGGCGTGATGTATCTTTATTGCAATAATCTCTTCAAATTCCAGCCAGAAGCTCTGCCCCTCCATGGAAAGCATTCATGGGTCGTAGCTGCAGGTAAGCACAGCTCTAGTTCCTCCCTCTTCAGCAAGGCATTTTCACACTTAGCCTAACGCACACCTTCATCTCACCTGGCTTCTGCTGTACGGCACTAGCGCCGCGCTGAACTGCTACGTCTTGTGCTCATTCCCCGGCCAGGGAGCGCAGAGGGAGCCCTGAGCTCTTCCACGTGGTTTTTCTTTGCACAGCTTTTGCAGGCCAGGTTGCGCTTTCTCGTGCTTCGCAGTCGCGGACAGGGTCATGCTTTTTCTAGCCTCACAGTCGTGGGCCATGCAGCACTATCCAGCTGCCTCTCCCGATCTTTAACTTCTTACCCGTATGGCCAGTACACCATTGCTTTCTAAATTTTCTTTCTGTGTCTCCACTTATCCAGTTCCCTGTCTGTGTTTTTTATTTCTTCCTGCCTGTCCTCAACTTCATCACTCTTAAAATTTTGTTTCAATGTCTTAATTTATTTAGTTTGAAGAACCTATATTTTTTCTCTGCTCTTAATCCTTTCACATTTCAAATTTTCTTTCTACATCTCCATTTTAGTTCAACATCGCTATTTATTTTTCCTTATTTCCTTAATCCCCATTGCTTTTAAGATTTCCTTTCTACTTTTATTCCATTCACTGTCTTTATTTTTTTGCTTTTAAAATTTACTTTCTATACCTGTTTTAGTTTGCTGTCCCTATTTATTTTTGCCTTTATTTCCCTAATCCTCCTCGCTTTTTGTTTTCTACATTTATCCCATTTGCTTTTTTCACTTTAATTTTTAATTATTTCTTGTCTTTCCTTAGTGCTCTCACTTTTTAGATATTCTTTCTAAGTCTCCTTTTTAGTTCACTGTCCCTCTTTTTTAGTCTTCCCCTTTATATTCCTAATCCTTCTCGCTGTTTAAAAGTTCAAAGTTCTTTCTATGCCTACTTTTTTCCCTTCAATGTCTTTATTTTTGATTATTTCTTCCTTCCTTAGTGTTGTTGCTTTTTAGATTTTCTTTCTACATCTCTGTTTTAGTTTGCCATCACTTTGTCCTGCATAGATAAAGAAGAAAACAAAAAATGAGCAGAAATGACTCCCCTCTGGAGGAATAAGCACTGGACGCTGCAGCCAGAGGCACATGTAAGAGAGACTAAGGTGGCATTGCATCAGGGACAGCACTGGCATAGCTGTGAGCAGCACAAATTTGAGTTCCATGCTCCGCAGCACAGCAGGGACAGCTGCAAGGGAGCTTTTCCCCGGCGCTCCCCATCACCAGCTCACGCACCTAGGCAGCGTTTGGGTGCGGATTCCCAAAGCACCGATGCTTGCCTGCAGGGCCTCAGCTGGGTCACTTCATGAACATCACTGGAGGAAAGGAGGCACATGTCACCACGAGGAGTAAAACACAGCCACGCACTGGTGGAACTTCCACTCCTCCCTGCTCTGCTCCTCCTTTCCGCTACAGCTTTACAGATCTCACACCTACCAGACGCCAGCTCCCCACAACTGAGCAAGATCAACAGACTTGGCATTTCCTGAGCCGCCTTCCGTGCTCCCGTAACTCATCCACCAACCAGCCACCCAAGGATTTCAGAGCATGTTGCCCTTTTTCCAGCTGTAGGGCTCCATGCTGACAGCTACTGAGGATCCCAGACTTCCAGTTCCCAGCAGTATTTTGGCGAGGACCCAGTGGGATCTGTTGTGGGATCAGTAACTCCGAAAATGTAGACCATATACTTGGGTACTGAAATGTGGCGATAAGAGCCTGACAATTGTTTATGCTACTGGTTTCAGTAGATCCAGTCCTGAGCTTACAAATGGACCTAACAATTTTGCTGAAGTAGGACTGGAGGGTCTGGAACGTTGCAGATTCCCATGATGGCTCAATTCTGTAAACTAGATTAATTTATCAAAAGGAGGAAATATAGAGTCAACTGCCATCTCAGCTGCTCGTGCCTGATTAGATCATACCATAGATCTACCCTGGTCTTATCTAAAGCTCATGTACCCGGCCACGCAGAGCTCATGTTATCTGCTAGAATATTGACAGGGGTTAGGCACCATCACACGTGGCAAATAAAACAAAGAGCCAGAGAGCAGGAGACTGTCTCAGCTTTACCCTGGGCACAGGGCGCGCTGGGATGGCTCAGACTCTTCTGCTGCAGCTACAGAGAGAATGCACAATCCTGATCTCCTCTACAGATCTTAATTCTGCTGCACAGAGGGATTTCATGGACGCTCTGATTTACTCTGGGAGCCACAACAGCCCCAGATTGGCCAAAGGCAGCTTTAAGCCCATTTTGTGCTTAATTAGAGAAAACACGAGTTCTGAACTTGATTGCAGGCTGTCTGCTGACTCACAATACAAACCTTTCGCTCTCTGTGAGCTGAGAAAATAAACCCGTCCTCAGCACCCCACCCAGGGAGGTTTAGGAGAGACTATTTACAGAGCTCTCAGATACCAGGGTGGAAAAGTGTTCAAGAAATGTGAAGCAGAAACATACTTTGGTGGTACTTAATACTGTTGCCTCGAGAAGAAAGCTGAAAATTCATGCTGGTTACTTGGGGGCTTTTAGAAGGATCTTTCCCAACAGGCCGACAGCCCCAGATCTCTCGTGCCAGTCAGCAGGAATGCTGCCAGAAGACAGATTTTGTGTAATTGTGTCTAATGCACCTTTAAAGAGAAAAAGCCACTAGAACAAACAAAAGCAGCGCCCGGCTGCGCAGGCTGTTTATACTTGAGGTAGCCAGAGCAGGCGGCTGCACTTCAGGGCTTATCGTCTCTCTCTTTCTAAACAGGAAATGTATTTTTGTCTCGAGCATTTCAGGAGAAGCCACCAGGCTAAAACTTTCACAATACAGGGTACCAAAAGCGAGCATTTCAACTCCCTCACCAGACCCAAGACACGGTGGGGGGGTACCCAGAAGAGCAGGGGTATCGCCTCTTACCACAATGCGAGGAACCTCCAGGGCTCAGGAGCTCAGCGGGGCTGCGAGGCCAGCTCTGCTGTGGACCAGGGGTCCTCCAACACATCAGCTGTAGGAAAATCAAGGGATCTAAGCGGGGCTACCAGATCAGCTCTTGTGCATACAAAAATTACCACAGCCAGCATAATTGAAGAGGGAGAATCTGGGGCAGGGAAACTACAGAACTTGCGTTTTTCATGGCAGTAGGAGTTCCTTGGTAGAGGCATTACCTCCGGCCGGAGTAGTGCCAGGCTGGAAGGTGCCTGCTCCTGAAGACAGCACACGTTGTTGCTTCCTCTCTGACAGCAAAGCAAAGCTGCAACATCCCGCAGGTTTACTGTCTCCTTGCTCAGCGCCGTCATCCCCAGCTATTGGTGCAAGCAGCTGCTTTTTTCTATGTAGGACTGCAGGGAGGACACTGTATGAGCAGTATACTGGCTTTCCACAATTTTTAGTTCCCCCAGTTTTGCCCTAAGTTTCATGATATTTAGTCTCAAAGCACTTGGAGTCATGGATCCAGTGATGTGGGGATTTTTGTTGGTTTTTTTTTATTTTTTAAAAGATGCATTTCCACATCTTTTGGTTGTGGAGAAAAGCTTGGAAACATGATTAGCCATAAACTGCCAAAACCAGAAGGCAATTTTATTTTTTTTTCAATTGGGTGTCTCAAGACTTAAACAATCTCATGATTTTTAAGACTATGTGAAGCCTGTCTCACATCGGAAGGGCTGGATTTTGTTAGAGAGATTTTCTTGTTTGGTAGGGAGATGGGGTCACTGTGTACCACTTACTGGATTCCAAGGCCGTTGCAGCCAAGCAAACAAACTTGCTCCCTTGTCAAAATTCTTATTGATACTGGAACGGCTCCCACTGTTTGCCGCTTAACGTCAACGTTACTGTCCCTGCAGGCGATGCGGAAAGAAAGAAGCTATCCGTGAAACTGCGTGTATACAAGTGTTGCTAAACCGGGTTTGAAATCCCGGCATATCTGCTATATTTACAGAGTACAGGACAAACATTTTGGCATTCCCCCTGCTGTTCCCTGGGTTGCATTCTTAACCTCTGCGTCTTCTAGCCAACCTCCTTTCCCCATACACAGCACCATGTGCTCAGTTGCCTTCCCTGCCTTCCAGGACGGAGCCAGAGTTTTGAAGGGTGCCACCCGCCAGGCAAGTTGTGGTTGCCCCTCGCCCTGCCAGGAGGACACCGCCGAACCTGGCAGGGAGGGACGTCCTCGCTACGCATGTACAAGGAGAAAGAGCCAGCCACAACAGCAGCACAAAATCCAAACAGCTTCACTACGAGGAAGTTAGAGAGGAACTGAACAACGGCTTTGCTGAAGCCTCTTCCCCTCGCTGCTGTTGCTTTGCATTTCTTTTTTTTTTTTTTTTCCCCATCAGGAAAGCAGGTAAGCCTAAATTTCCCCTGTGTAAAAACATGGCTCTGTTTTGGTCCCCTGCCTGGCAGCAGCCACAGACTCCAGCAGTGCAGGCTCCAGCTCTCTGAACCTCTGGCTACTGTGAACTTTAATCCTTAGCATTGCACAGCCGTGCCCCCCACACCTGGCCTCTGGCCACAGCGAGCTCTTTCACCCTCTGCACCCCAAGGACAGCAGGGCACCACTTAGGAAGGCCACCGTAAAAATAACCATCACTTTGCACCACCTTATTCTGCAACCTGCAACGCATCTCTGATACCACCTTGCCTCTCCTCCCCTAATACATCACTCCTGACCCACCTCAGTCCTAAAGATGAGGCAAGGAAGAATTTCCTGGCCAGTGCCTTCAGCAACGGCCTGGTAGATGCCAAGTTAGGAAGGGTGCCACTGTTCTCCGATGTCGCTCCAGCTTTCCTCACCAGAGTATCAGGTAACGGCTCACATCCTGCCCACCTCCTTCTCGCTCTTACCCTAAGGAAGTAAATTCTATTTCATTGCAGCCCAGGCTCACACCACCACAGGGCAAAGCAGACAACTCTGGTGTCAGTTTACAATTTCCAGCTCACAGGATGAGATTTGAGGGTCTTCCTTTTGAAATAGCCTATTTTGATTCAAATCTGGTTAGAGAAAGCTGCCTATGGATTGAGCTCCTTCCCACTCTGCATGTTTAGTACCTGCAACTTCAAGCTACTCTGTGCCTCGCCGCCCTTTAGTTCTGCTAAGCTAGAGACAAAGCAATGGATTGCTTTCTGGTTCGGGTGCCAAGGAAACTGTCAGCTCCCATCGAGTCTCCAAGCCATTCCCTGCAACGCATTTGCTCAGCCACTTGCAAATGATGCACCCCATGAGCCATCCAGTCAATTTCCCAGGAGAGCTTCAGCGATGAGCACTGGCCATGGGACCCGGGACATTAGGTAGGTAAGAGATGAAACCAGGGGCCCTGGTATGCAAGAGGCTGATGACCTTGACCAGACAATAACTTACTAACACAAGTCCCTCTTGAACAAGGACAACTAGATGAAAAAGCAGGTCTTGCTGTTTGCTCCAGTCGGGGGCCATCTCAATTCTTTAATGAAATTCTACTTATTTGCAAAGGGACATAAAAAGTTCCAGTTCCTGGAATAAAGCAGGGCCTAAACAATGAGAAATGCCTTCTTTGATTATAAACCCAACCCCTTTCTCCAGGCAATTCCTAATGCCACAGCACTCCGCTCACCCTGGAGGTGTCCCAAGACTCGTTCTGACAGTGCCCTTGGCTTTTCTGCCCCACTCAAACTTTTTTCTTCCCATCCCTGCTTCTCTCACTTAGCCACAGCTCCTCCAGTCGATGTCCTTCGCTTCTGAATCAGCAAGCCCCGCGGCTTGCGTGATAGTTCTCAGCTTTGCCAGAGAATTTTGTGCAGAACTTGGAGTCAGTTCTTTCAGAGTGACTCTTTGGCTCCATCACAGGCTTGCACACTCCTGCAGATGTCCAAATAGAAAGAAAACAAAACCGTGGTCCAAGGCCTACATCTTGACATCTGAGCATAGGAGGAGGTAGGACAGATGGGAGTAAAACAAACAAGAAGAGGGCAAGTTAATTCACTTGCATCCCAAGAGCAGTTTGGGATGTGGTCCCAGTACACAGTTTGTACTGGACCACCACACCCCCTGCGCGGCATGCTGTCTCCCGGTGCAGGGTGCACGGTGGGATCTGTGAAGAGGAATCATTGCTGGAAATGGGGTACTGGGGGCTTCGAGAGTGAGTCAGCACTCCCACTGCAAGAGACTGCTCATCTGTCACCCTGTGAGGCAGCAGGAGACGTTCAAGGCAAGCGATCACAGCCAGTAAGGGAGGAGGACGGCAATCTGAACGCAGAGAAGAAACTAATTTTGAATGGAAGTCCATCCTAAAAGCAAAGCCCCTGATGTGGTCTGAACCATCATAAGTTTTTAAAGGGAAAGCCCTCAAACCTCTGATTTCCAGCCTCCTGAAACCTTGTAAAATCCCGCGGCCCACCTGGTGCCATACAGGCTGAGAGGAAGAACTGCCTCTCCAGTAGAGGAACAGGTATCTTCTGGCCAAGAAAGTCAGATTGCCTGAATGAAACAGGCCACGTTCAGACGGTACTTACACTTCTCGTCACTGCAAATTGACTTGCAAGATGCCGTTTGTTACGGCAGCAGCCACGCGAACATCCGTGTGCCCATACGTGGCACACCATGCGCTGATATGATCCCCAACTGTCACAAACCCACCTGGTAGCTTTCAGCCTGCTGTCCTGAACAAGCCCTGAGCAAGCTGTAGGAAATGATATCTGTCTAAATACATATTTTACAATCTAAAGTGAGATCAAGCACCATCCATGAGGTGAAGAACTATGCATTGTTGTGGACAGTGCCAGAATGAAAAGATGTCCAGGGGTATTTGCTCCAGCAGCTCAGCTGTTAAGAGTGGTAGTAAAGAAGGCAGAGAACTGCCACAGTTTGTCATTACTGGATGAAGCAGGAAACCTGAAACAGACAATAAAAGATAAAATATTTACAGAAATCACCCAAGCCATATTTGCTGAAAAAGAAATTTCTTGTCAAATCAGTTGATCAAGAATAATTATTTATGAAACTTCACAAGACTAAAATTTCCCTTTTCTTGACTATTTTATTATACAATTGATGAGCAGATATTTGCTTCAGGTAAACAACATGCACCCTGTTTATAACAGACAGTGCAAATATTTCCCAGCATGTTTATTCTGAAATAAATACTATACAGACAGGAAGTGATTGCAGAAGACAGACACCCAAGCTGTGCTCCTTTCCAAAGCACTGGCTGGAAGCAGCTGTGAGATAAACTGCATCGTTGCTGGATGATACACCCTGCCTCAGAGGAACTAAGATACGACAGATGGAGAAGAATGAGGCCATACACCTGTCTGCAAAGAAACAGGAAAGTGATCCTGCAGGACTGGGAGAACCTTGATTCTATTTCATTAATTAGGGAAAAAAAAAAAAAAAGGATCATCAAAAGAATAATAAGGGAGTTTTCCATTCAAATCTCACAATGACAGAACAGGGCAATCATGGCTATCTCATTTGCTTACCATCATCCCAGGCTTCTGTGTCTTCCCAGGTCTCGCCCTTCTCTCTTTATAATCTCTCTAAAAGCTATTTTTCTTTCTGTGTCACACTTTTCTAGAATTGTTATTGCTATTCTCTGCGCCGGGAGTCAGGCAGGAAGTATTCTAGAACCAGCCAAGGCATCAGCTCCTTTGCTTCTGCTATTTCTAAACAAAATAAAAGATATTAATGGTGAGTGTGCAGTGATAAACTGATGATTAATTCACCTCCTAATCAGCCTCACTATCTTAAATCCTAGGGATGACTTTGACCTGAATGTTAAAAATTGTTCCATGATGAACTCTAGTAGATATTATTGTTGACAATTCTGTGTCACTCCCAGCCCCAGCAGCTCAGGAGACTTACTATGGGGTCACTGGCATTCAACAAATCACTCGTTTAACAAAGGAAGAATGGAAGAATTGCCTGGGGTCAAGACACGCAAATATCATTGGAGGCTTTACCCAGCAGTGGTCCCAGACAGAGTCCCCCCTTTTCCCATATGGTAGAGTGAGCGCTCAAATTTGATGTAATGAGCACTGTCAGAATGGGATCAACTCCAGAGGACAATCTATTACTCCCTCTTATTCCCCACCCCCTCTTTTTTTTTTTTTTAAGAATCCGAGAAACCTCTTTTGGAGTGGATTTGGTTGTCACTTGCCTTGATTTGTAAAGGGGAATTTTTCTCTTGCAGAAGCCTAAACATGAGAGCTCAAAAAGATCAGCCAGCCTTGCCACAAGAATTAACACAGGACTGCTCGTTACCGTGCCTTCTCTGCAGCAGGGCTGCTCAAAAGTCACCAGCTGATAGGCCACGGCCACTTCTCAGTAAAACTCAGAAGGAACATCTTAAAGCGCTCCAGCTGTGTACAGAGACAAGACACATGCCGAGAGGTGCACATGATTCAGACAGCATCTGAGTCAGCCTCATGAGGACAAGTCTCCTTGAGGTTCTTTCTCCTTTTCCTGACTTTTATACAGCATTTCTCAACTTTTCCACCATGTGACCCTCCAGCTTCTCTCTCGTTGAGCTGTAGCAAAAGGGTAGGGCTGCAGGGGTCTGACATCAAATCTGCTCTTCAGTGAGATGGAGAAGATTCCCAAGAACACAAATAATTTGTTTCAACTGGCTTTCCCCCACCCTCCATTATATTTCTTTTTAGTCAGGGTAATTTCAGATGTATTCCAATGAGGAATGTGCTGTAACTAGCAGCAGACTGAGTCCAAGTTTATTAGCAAGCCTCACTACACACCAGGACAAACTTTGTCTACACTAACAAGGTTTTAACCTGCTATGCAAGCACAGCCCCCTGCAGCAGATGGAACGTGTGCCTAGAGATGGCATTTCCAGCCCCTTCCTTGTTGTACATCCATGTACTTCAGAGAAAAGCCTGGAGATCAAAGTAAGTTTTGAGAAACGTTGCAATATCAGTGAGGAAAAGGAGGTGGCAGCTTTTTTTTTTTTTTTAATATAAAAAAGTATGTTATGCCAACAGCTATTCTGCCATTGCTGCCAGATAGACCCAGTTGAGTTTAAATCTTGATTATTTGTTTTGGTGTCAGCAATGCCTTCAAGCATTTAAAGTCTTGGGAATTTTTGTTTATTTTAATTAGCGCAATGTTCTACCCTCAGATCAGAGAACTGGTCTCTTCCTTGTTGAGTTTGAACTAAAATAACTGAACGTGCAAAGAGAATAATTCCCTACAGCCTGCTTCCCACGCTGCACCCGTCGGGCACGTTGGTCTCAGTTGCTCTTTCCAGCCGTGTGAGGAGCGCTTCAGGGGCATCTGCATAAAGTTGGACCTGGGGAAGCAATAGTCAGAGGCAGAGAGCTGTCCTTCAGCCCGTCAGATTTGCCAGGGGTCAAGGGAGCTGGTTTCTTCTCCCCGAATTGTCTTAGAGTCCAAGCTGTAGCATGGCTTGAGTCCCTCTTAAAGGAGATTTCATAGTTCCTGTCCTCACCTACGTTCAGCACAGCCGTCCAGCAGAGACCTGGCCAGTGGAAGGCAGTCCATGAATTTAAAGCAGACTGAAAACGTATTTTGGGAAAGAAAAAAATATCCAACAAACTCACATCAGATCTGAGCCAAGACAGCAATATTTAGCACTCATACGACAACTTTCTTTTTCAAAGTAATCCATTCACATTAAGAATATCTAGGGTTGCATTTAACTGACGTGGGAAAATGAAATATAAGACGTAACACAAGTTGTTAAACTCTGCAACTTGGTCTTCTATGCTTAAAAGCCCTTGGTGGTGTGGGGAGAAGGAGGCACAAGGGTGAGAACAAGGACTTGCGCCCAAGGATATTTACTGAACTCCTTCTGGGAACAGAAAGAACTGTTTCAAATGCAGGAGCATAATCAGCAGTGAAGTAAAAATAAAAAAAAAAAAAACCAGCCAGTTTAGGGGAAAAGAAATGATGGCTCTATATAATAAATAGGATTATACTCAAACTATTCCTTCTGTTCTTTTCTCAGGAAGTGAAGCAGAAACACAGGGCATGCTTTAGGAGAGACTACAATAATATCCTCTTCATAAAACATCCAGAAGACCATTTAGCTAAAGAAAAGAAAAAAAAACCCGACCAGAAAGAGTCCATTAAAAAAAAAAAAAAAATCAGTACTAACTTAATCTCACAAGAAGAGGAGGACAGAAGTTCTCAGACATAAAACACTCAAATTAATCAAAAGTGTTTGAAAATGTTTGTAATGAACAAAGCTAACAGACCTCACAGTTAAGGAAAGCCACTAATTGATAATGCTTACCAAACCCTCCCAACAAGGCCAACTGCTTAGTTAGAAATGCTTAAGGAAAAAAGATAGTGTGACAACAGGAAATTTATTGCTGCTGGAGCTGTTATCTCATTTACTCAAAACACAAACGTTATTCAGTCTGAAAGACAAGAGATTATTCAAATAAAATACCAGTCTCTCTTCAAACTACAGAATTTGCAGGCAAATATAAAGCAAACCCTTGAATATAAAACAAAACTTATCATTTTGAAAGGGCCAATGAAATATTATTGGAGAGATAGAATAGGAAATGCCTTCGACTGCGTGGAAGATTTTCATTTGTTGTCCATCAAAAAGCTTCCACGGGCAGGAGACCAAAGTGCAAGCACGATTTAAGGCCAAGGGCTGAATTTGACCTACAGATTTTAATTCAGCATTGACTTTAAAAAGGAGCTGCCCCTTACCGGTCTTTTTAATTCACGGGGGGAGAGTGCATTCCGATGCCTGCCCACAGTGGGATAACAGCACTTGAACTTGACCTATATCTATGGAAAGAGGAAAAAAAACCCAAAACACACAAAACCATTTCCTGGTCTACGTAAAACTCTGAAGCTGGAGATGTGTTTTAGCCCAGGATGTGGTTATGAACTCAGAATCAGCACTCCCAGATCAAATTCACGTCTAACATATCACACGTTACAGACGTTTAGCACGTCCCAATCGATGCGCGATGAACAGACGCCTTTCAGAGCTCTGCGTTCTTCTTAAGCTGCGCGCCCAGGACAGCCTTCATACCAGCTCTGCAGGAGTTCAGGTTATTAGTGCTGTCTTTCTACACTTGATTTGGCATATTGCATGGTACATAGACCCCAAATACCAGTGAAAGAAGTAAAAAAAAAAACCTGTTCACTTTGTGGTTTGCTACATCAAAACTATACCTAAAAATATGCTTTTAAAGTACAGGGAATTTTCTGGGAAATCGCTCCATTTCCAGTTTTTTCCAAGGTTCCTTCAACATGCAAGATGTGCAAGAACAGAACAGCAGCTCCTTCAATCAACTCTGTCCCAGTTACTTACTCTTCCAAGGCCTCCTATAGGGCAAGCACAAGCTGTCCTGCAGAAAACAGATCTAATCTTGAATTCCACCTTTTGACTTTATTTTCATCCTATAACCAAATACTACCGAGAGAAACACAAACAGGATATTCCCGAGGCAAAATTCTGCCAGATTAAAGTTTGACAGCTAGTACTCACTGCCAAGGGAATCTTATCCCCCCTGGTTTGGCAGCGCTCGGTGTAGTTACAAAACCCTATGCGCGTCCACTCTTCAGATGTGCATCCATTAAACGTGAAAACAAATCATTTGTTTCTGGTATTAATTCCCTGTAAATACTACAAAAGCAATGGGAATTTTTAACTTATGCTGGCAGAGCATCTGCCCACAGGACTGAGCAGTCAGTGAATGCACTGGGTTCAAGAGAGCAATACTGAGGGGAAAAGCAACTAAAGGCTGCATATACACAGGATGGTCAGAGTAGTGGCAGGGGGGAAGAAGAGTAGGTCTTGAAAAAGAGTTCACAAATCCCAGTATTGCACCATTTCTTAGAGTGAGTAAGTAGTGTTTACTTGTGGGGACAAAAGAAGTGCCACACCTGCTGACTGGTAATTAATCCTAAAACTGAAGCAGTGTAGCAGTACGTGAAGGTGCTACAGCTGCTCCAGACAAAGAATCCACGTCAGGACTGCAGCATATAACTGCAGATACCGTAGCAGTGAGGGAGAAATACCCGTCAAGGTTAATTGGCTGGTATGTATAAAAAGAAAAGGGAGGAATGCCATAAGCTGCTTTATTAAACCAATCCGTTCCAGAAGCCTGGAGCATCATTGTCAACAGCAGCAGCCAACGCCAAACACACCTAGGTTACAAAATCTCAATTTAAAATAGAACAAGCAGAGAAGCAGGACCTGCAGCCAGGCACGAGCTTACAGTTGTCTATAAGCGTACGGGATTATGTACTGGGCAACAGAGATATACAAAGTACCCCAAAACAACCTCTGAAAACAAATACATCAACCATCCTATGCTGCAACTGGTGGCAATGGGAACCTGGTCTCCTGTCCAGTTGTATGGAGCACCAAGTGTCTCCGAGACCATCGCTGAGCATGCTGCTGAGCTGGGGCAAGCACAAGACATACCAAAATGACTCACTCACTAAGGTCACAAGCGTAGGTGCTTTGCCGTACCGAACCCTTAGGAAAATGGAGTCTCTTGGGATCCCAGAAGCTTCATCCTAAACCTGATTAGAAACGAGCGCTTTCAGGTGTTTGTCCTAAGAACCGCAGCTTCGGTTTTTAACGCAGACACAAGCAAAACACGAAGGTCGCTACAGGAGCTGAGATTTATGGTGCCAGTAAGGCCAAGGCAGCGCCGGCCCCCCGCTCCGCGCAGCCCGCGGAATTTTCCGCCCCGTCCCGGGCAGCACCCCGGGGTGCGGGGGAAGGGCGCCCCCTGCTGGCAGCGACGGGGAGGACACAGCGCGAAAAAACGAGCAAACGCTGCCAAAGCTGCTGCCGAGCTTGCTGCGGTAGGGGATTAGAATGGAGATCGGCAGGAAATTAGATGAAATCTGCTGCAAGGGATTTATTGAAAGGACGAACGCACTGTGCACCACAACCTCCAGTGCACAGGACAATGTGTGGAGAAAGCCGCCTGCAGCGGGCCACTCCATCCGCGTTGGAAATGACAACCAGCTAACGCTGATGTAGCACACGTTCCTGATGAACGGCTGTCCTCTTTCATCCGATATCCCCGAAGAGGAGGCTGTGTAGTTACCGTCATCGCCAGAGCACGTGTAGCGAACCAGAAAGGCTATCGATCGCTGAGGATTGCTCAGAGGCGAGTGCGACACATCAATGGCTTTGTCTCTCCTCAGCAGAAATTTTTCTAATTGGTTTTGAATCTGAAAACCTCAACTCACAACCCCCTCGCGGGAAAGCCTGTGAAACCAAGGACTGTGTTCTTTATAGCCAATACGACTTAATTCTTTAAACCTTCCCCCCAGCTCACAGGCAGCAACAGGAAGGTCCTACCTGCCAAACCGTTCTGGCCAAAACCTGACTTAGCCTCCCCTCAGAGAAAGCATGAGCTCTGCAAAGGAAAGAATCCCAAAACTATCAGACATCGGGAAAGATGAACGTGTTTTTACATCTCACTAACATTCACAAAACAAAAAACAACCACAGAAGAATAATACCTTTGAATAGCAGAAAAATTACACAAGTCATGTTTATGGGTTATAAAAGCCCTTTTATAAAGCCATTTTTAAACAAAACCAAAAAGTTTACAAAAGAAAAGAAAAGATACAGAAGAATGAGTTGCTTAATATATTCCAAAAAGGAGAAAAATAAAAGAGGGGACACAATTCCAACATGCTGAACAATAAAGGGTTCTTTTTCCTTGTGGTTTTTTTAATACAAAATACAAGCGAAGGATACACATACTTAAAACAGAGCTCAGGAGCAGGTATGCAGTCCTGGGAACCCTTCAATAAAAGCAAAGCAGGGTTTTGTTAATTTTTTTTTTCTCTTTCTTTGCAGGTACATACAGAGACCGGAATATGTAAAATTAAGTAGCACAAAAGACCATCACACAATTCTACCAATGAATGTTGCATCTATAAATTCACGAACATGGTCACAGTCATGTTCACTTCAACCCCTTAAAAAAAAAAAAAGTGTTGATTTTATTTTAAATAAAGCATTAATGTTACATTCAGACTTAACTCCTAGTACCATGCGGTAGATCTCAGTATTGTCAAGGTATTGCAAGAGTCGCCAAGCCCATCGGGCCCAGTGACGACAGCCACGCCTGCACGCGCACCCCGTGGGCCAGCAGCGCTGGAACACTGCAGCTGCCCCTTTTTCTGTCTGCTCTTGACATTAAAGAAAAAAATTAAAAAATTAAAAAATTAAAAGGGATGGGGAGGGGAACTGCAAAGAGCCTGATTTTTAGAAAAGCTCAACAGGAGATTGCAAATACTCAAGACAAATATTTGTTGCATACCATATAATGATGCCTTGCTGATAGCCAAAGGCCCAAGGCCCTGCCTGGAGTCTCCTCCTCTACCTTCAAAGTGATTATTCAGGGTTTGCTGTGACATGATGTTCATGGTTAAACAAAAATTATGTAGCTCTTATTTACAATTTTTTGTAACAATTGCTTCTGCAGGAAAAGAAAAAAAAAAAAAGAAGAGTAAAACTCACAAATCTTCAGAACACAAAGGGAATAAGATGTCAGACACTCCCATGCGCGCACTCACACCCGCGCACTCACACACAAAATACTTCAGGGGCTTTTACACACATTATTCTGGCTTAAGCTGATTGAGTATTTCTCCATCCCACCCACTACCCCTCCCAAAATATATATATAAAAAACCCGTGCCCCAATATACAAAGCATATGCACAATGGTGTTTTGCAGTCACACTGAGCATGCTCGGACCGATGGACCCACTCGACTCACGCGGCTGAAGGGGGCAGGCAGGCTAGAGAGGCGCTGCCAACAGTGGTTGATACAGAGTCAGCACATGGCGAGGACTTGACTAGACTTAGAAACATCTGCGGTTTGTTTTTAATATAAAGAGTTCAATGAAAAGACATTCAAATGCCAGTCATCTACTGAAGTGGGAAGTCTACAACGAGGATACACCTGATTTGGGGAGGTCTCGGGAGGACACTGTCATCTTTCAGAGCTCTGATATTCCTCAGAGTACTTTAGAAAAAAAAAAAAAGTCACATTGGACAGTAAGAACAGTTAGTTTTGCCTCCTAGTTTCATGCACAGAACTTGTATTTAAACCTCCCAAAACTGTAGGAAAATTGTCTATTTGCTCACATACATATAGAATATAGAATTTCCACATATAGATACGAGTCCCCCAAACTAACATATCCTATATGCCACCAACTATTTTGTGACAGTGTCCCTTTAAATATCCATCTGCTTACATTTTCAGACCCTGCCTCCCCCAACAGATGAACGTCCACTTCTCTAATATTAAACTCATGGATCAGTTTGTAGTTTTTAAGAACCATGTGTTCAACAATATGATCTGTTATAAAAATAAACACTTCACAAACAAATTACATAAAGCAAAGCACCAGTTTCTACAGCTCAAAAGCTTCCAGCATGTTACAGTTCACTTCCCTCCCTCCTTAACCTGGGTGCCTCAGTGTCTATTGTACCTTTGTGACTATCACCAGTGGAGGGGAAGAGAAAGAAAAAAAAAAAAAGAAAAAAAAAAAAGGAAAAAAAGAAATTCAAGCACATCTTCTGCCACTGCCCTGGTAGTTCATCCCTGCGGATGCAGCCGTGTGGTGGCAAGGGAGCTGAGCGCTCTCAGAACCATTACCTGGCATCGGTGAGGTTCCCTAGCAGAAGTCACCCGAGGTGTGCTGCTTCTCTCCTCACACCCTCTTCTGCTTTGATGAAGTTAAAACAACAAAATTAAAAGCTTCTTGGCTGCCCCACTTCTAAGTCTTGCTCTCACCCACAACCCATTCTGAAACCCATTTAGCTTGACACGTTTGGCATTTTCATGCTGATTGAAAAGAAACTGAAGCAAGTAATCTTTAGTATGAAATTCCAACTGAAATTGCAAATTTTTACTGATCAAGCCTTGTGGCCAGTTAAAGGCAGTACTATTGGCATATAACCGCAAAACTGAATGTGGTGCTGTGGATTCAGAAACAGAAAGTACGAAAGGATCTATAATGGACGTTAGTGATCAACTACCATTTTAAGAGTGAGACCAGGGCACAGCACTAGATTTAACTGAATTTTGGAATAAATCCATTTACCTCTCTGCAAAGGCTCCAAAACTACAGCTGTGTAACGTAAGACAATCTTTTCAAAGCCTTCTTCTCTGAATGAAGCTTTCTGCTCCGTGAAGAACTATTCATGCTCCTAAAGAAATGCATTTTTACAGCTTTCCTTCAAAAAATCAGAATGCTTAATACAAGTTAATTGAAAAGAATATTTTAAAATGTTAAGTCTGACACTACTGAAAAATGTTGCGTACTAAAAAAAAAATTCACCTTCACAATTTTCTTCTCTCTGTAAAAATGTAAACTGCTGTACTTCTAACAGAGTAACCAAGAGACTGTTAGGGCTTAGTGTTTGCACAAATCAGCAAAACAGTAAGATATAGAAAAAGTTACAAAATCCCAGTAGTACAGGATTTACATAGTGTTTGGGTTGTGACAAACTCTAAGATTAGCATCTTGCAGCCTGGAACAGCCATGAGAGACGAACATATGAGAAAGCAGAACAGTTTTGTAAGACAGAGGGTCAAAATTGCCAGGCATAAAATAATCCAGGCCAAAATCTGAACTCAGAACAAGAGAAACATTTTTCACAGCCTTGATTTCAGTTAACTGTGTTAGGAAAAAAAAAAAAAAACAACACCAAAAATGTATTTTAAGTGGAAATTACAAAATACACTCTTCGGAAAAAATCTGGTTTAGTGGATAAAGAAACAGCTGTTTGACCAGATCAGCTAGAGGTATTCTACATTTAAGTAATCCTTGTACACTTTAAGACAAAAAAAACCCTAAAAACCCAATAGACAATAGCTTGAAACAGCCTAGACTGAAGGGGAACAACTATGTGGACCAGGCAGTCACAAAAGTGTATGCTACCCCCAAATTTAATCCAAATGTTTTAAAACTCTTTATCCCATATTACCCAAGAAGCACTGGACTAGGAGTGGAGGCAAAATGCAAGAAACGCTGCTCTCCCAGAAATCTGGAAGGCGGGAAGAGGTGTGGGAGAGGAGAGGGGATTCTATTTGCTTCTTTTTCAAGACTGATACTTCACTCCAGCCTTAAGCTGTTCTGTAAAATTAAACCACTTAAAAAAAAAAAAAAAGATTTACAATGGAAACACCGATCATCTTTATTGTAACGGCAACAGTAGTTTCATAGTAAAGAATGTTAGAGAACTTAAATTTTTATAAGCCAAGGTAAAGTAATTTACCAGCCTCAATAAAATCCACGGCTATGAATCACACAAGACAATCACTCGGCTGTTATCTTAATATTCCGTTCCACATTTTAGGCTCCACACTGTGCTCAGCATCTTCAGGCTTCCTATGCCATTCAGCCAAGTGTCCTTCCTGGTCATATTAGTGTATCACATCTAAAAGCTCTCTAAAATCCAAACAAGATTAAAAATCTGGTAGCATGTGCACCAGAAATCCAACTAATTAGCTGCCTTATGTTACCTTCAAGAGGCTGGTTACAAAACGTGTAGTTCTGTGACAAAAAAAAAAAGATGCAAAGCTTGTCAGCTATAAGATAACTGTGAGCAACATACAGAAAGCACAAAGGGTTTAAGGAAAAAAAAAAAAAAAAAAGAAAGAAAAATGGCAGGTCCAGTTTTCAGTATTTCCACCAACAAACATGGAGCAACGTCTGCATTAGGGTTTGAAAACCAAGGCTTGTGTACTTTGAATTTAAAAAAAGGATATGGCTGCTTTAAAATGCCACCACACACATCTGAAGAGTCTTGCATTTCGAAGGACATCCTGCTTTTATTATAGAACGATAGCCCTGCTACACTGCTTCCAACCTCCACTTCCTCCCAGGTTCAGCCTTGAACACTGTTCCCTATTCAGCACTCCTCAGGCTTAGGGAGCAGAACGATGACCAATGGTTAGAAGCAGACATGTCGATGTGGGAGCAAAGCCTCCCGCACTGTAGGATGGAAGGGTGAAGAAATGGAAGTGGTATCGGGGTGATGTTCACTATCCATGGAAGTCTGCTGTCCAACACTGCAGCTGGAGAAGCTGAGGTGTGACTACATAGCCTTTCTGAGGACAGATAGAGGCAGAGAAGAGAAACTCTTGAGCGTGACTCATGGGATCCGAGACTGACCAGAGCATTACAGGAATCCTTTGCTTCACATTTATAAAAGGACATCCCTCGCCCCAAAACCTAAAGAATTTAGTTTTACACTACCCATTATTTCTTTCCTTGGAAAAACTTTAAAGACATTTTCCACAATACAAAATGGAAACCAGAGTTTTAAAAACTGTTTTCAATTTCTCTTCCCTATTCTGCCCATCTATAGCCAACCTTGGAAGAAATAAAAGTTAATGGATGTGAGAAGTTTGTAGGTTGTATATCTGAATTTGTATAGAATGAACTGCGAATTGCCTAAGCAGAATAGGAATCTATCCAGCAAAGACAAAAGATCTTGCAACCTAATTGGAGGGTATTTTCTAAATAAAAGACAAGTGGACCATCTACAAGCCTCTTGATGGCTTTCCATGAAAAATGCGCCTGAATCCAAGAAACACAGGTTTCCTCCCCGTGTTTCCTCTTCCTCAATTGGTATTCGTATCAACTACATTTTTTTCTGAGAGTGAACTTGTATCAACAAAAGTCTATTAAAGCATAGGTTCATTTTTTCCACATATTCAAATACAGAATAATAGTTTTAAAAAACTCTTACCAGCACTGGGAAATCTATTCTACTTAATGATTTGTAAGTATGGTTTCCACGTATCAGTCTCAAACCTTATTGCTTCACAACTGCAGTATCCCTTGAAAAAAATATATATTTAAATGGTCTGTTAATTTGTCTCAAATGGCTTTCAGATTTGGTGGGGGAGGGAGAACGGAATGGCCAACAGAGAACATTGACTTCAAAATATTACTATATAAGGGTTTCCTCTTATTAAAAAAAGGATACACTGTATTAAACAGCTGAAAGTAAAGACAGCATTCAAAGCCCATGAGTCAAGCCACAGCCAAAACCGTGTTCTACCCCTAAGTATGTTTTCTTTTCCTTTTTCTTTTTTTTTTTCTCTTTTTTTTTTTAAACAAAGATTTCCTCAACTGCCATTTAATCTTCACCAGAGGGTGCTTCATCTTCAGATCCCTCATCCCCTGATTTCTCTGGTGGAGGGCTGGTTGATTTTTTCTTTTCTGGGGGACTTTCAGGCTCTTCATCCTCTTCTTTGGGGGATGGGGTCTTTTCTTTTGTTGCCTTGGAAGCTGTAGGGCGGCCTGCCTTCCCTTTGCCTTTCACTGGGCTGGGGGTCACTGAAAAAAGAAAAAGCTTATAAAAGTTATGATCAGCAACAAAGGCAAAAAAAGAGTCATATTTCTTTATACAAACAGGATTTACAAGACACTTCAGTGGCAGGTTTCACGTTGCTTTGACCATACCACACACATGGTGGTTTTTCTACTCTGTATTAGTAAAGCTGAACTGAAAAGTTAACTAAGGAGATTTTAAAACTATTTAATTGCAAGTCCTGACTAATTATCGGATATGATATCATAAAATAACATAGCTAGCCTCTTGTCAAACCAGTACATACATTGCTATTATGATTTTAGACTTCCTGCAGAAATGCACCAACTTTTCCTTTGGTTCAGATTTCTCCACCTTCCTCCACCCTGAAAACACCACGAAGTGCATGAGACCCAAACAAGTCACACTGCAGTACCTCAGCAGGGAAGGTTTTGCCATCTACGCAGTTTTTGCCAACGAGACACAGAAACTAACTCAATCTCTTAAGTAAAAATTAAAGCCACCTTATTACTTCATAGTGCTGCTTTAAATCATGGCAAGTTACATGAATCAGCCCTTCAACATTATATGTGAATGTCTATAACCCCAAGATTTCCACTGAGTCTTCTATGATAGAAAAATAAAATACTAGCCTCTAAAGCAAACTGTGTAACTTTATTTGCATAGACTCACCTGTAGCCTTTAGCCTGGGCTTCGGCATTTTCTTTTCTTTCCTCTCTGGCTTGGATTTCTTGGAGACCTTTTTATTTTTCTTTTTTGAACTGCCATAGTCACTATCATCATCATCTTCCATGAGGAAGTCTTCATCGCTTCCTGAATCTGCTGGAAACAAAGAAATTTAAGATTTTGGAAAAAAAGGAAAGGGAGCAGAAGTTGAGAGATCTGCCAGTTAAACTGCAGAGACAGGAAACTAGGACTCTGCGACCTTATGAGCTTCCACCTACCTGCTGTGCTAAAGAAATCTGACACAGCAGAAGATTTTACACTGACAGACATAAAGCACTAGTATGATGAAATAGGCAAGTGTTGTGAGGTCCTCAAAATATGCTCCATCTCCCTAAAAAGTAACCCGTCTCAAAACAAAGAGAATCTCTTGACAGGGAGAAGTGAAGTGATCTTTTCAGTGGTACTCTTACTCCATTCTGAAATCATGTTTGCACTCAGTATTTCAGGAACTTATTGTGGTTCATCACCAGCTGAACCCACCTCTTCTTATGAAACAAACTGTCCTACATCAATCAAGGATAAAAGTACTTCTGTATCACTGAAAGTAGCATCAATGCCTCAAAACCAGTGGGACAGCAAGAAGCAGCAAAAAACATGAAGAACTTCATAAGCAGCCCTAAAGGATTATTGTAAAGACAAACATCTTTGCTGCAAACTTCAAACAAAAATTCTAGATGTGAAAAATGTAAGCTTGATCTGTTTGATATACATCTATTAAATCAGTATCAGATAAGTTATTCAGAAGGACAACTTACGTCTTCGCTGTCACAGCCAAAAAGCAAACTGTGGCCCTTTTGCTGTCTGGCCAGACCCACACACTTACAGTGGGTACTATACCAATGTCATATTGATTTTAACTTTTTACAATCCCATTTACTCACTCTCCTGGAACTGTGCCTCATCATCCTCTTGTTCTTCCTCCTCACTTCCCACATCATCCATAAGCATCTCTCGTTGTTTAGAAGCTGCTTTGGATGCTGCTTGTCGTTGCTGACGCACATTTTTGTGGTCTTCTTTCTCGTCCTCGCTGTCCTCTGCAGCAAAAGTCACCAAGTTATAATGAAGATACAGAATACAGACCACTTAACTGCGTTGAGGTGGCATTTGGGCAAGGTTAAGTCATTGATGAGAATGTTAGTCGGGACACTCGCTGAATAACTGGGCCGCGAGGAGAACACGGTTGCATTCAACCTAACAAGCACATTTCTGTAGTTACTCAACAATGATCCTGTACAAGTTATCTTTCACTGCAAAGACTAGCAATCCTTTATTTTTTTTTTTTTACCTGCAGGCCTTTTCCTGGATTTGGAGGCTGCTCTCTTATTCTTGTCTGGTTTAGCCTTTTTTCCTTTTTTGCTTTTTTGAGAGCTCTCATAGTCACTGTCAGCTTTGCCATCATCTGCTCCTAAGTCATCATCTTCACTACCAAAGTCTTCATCTGGAAGGAAAAGGTACAAACGTGAAGTTTCTTCTGTTACTTTGAAACAGAACAAGAACTACAGGGAAGAGCTTAACATACATCTATCTACCTGTGAAGACAAACTTTATAGCTGCATCATATTACACAAAAAAAATCTGTTATCCCAAATCAAGGCCAGAAGTAACAGCAGTAGAGCCAGCGTCTAGCTTAAGATAAGCGGATTAGAAAAGTGCATGCTTCTCTAGTCAGAACAAACTTCTCTCCTATGTCAAATCCTACTCCTGTAACTCTTACAAACTGGTCTTTATTTTGAAGATACAACATCAGTCCAATGTAGTTACCTGCCGATTGTGAATCATCTTTCTTAGTCTTCACATCTTTATCTTCCGAATCCTCACTGAAAATGAGAGAAAGACAGTGTGTAACTGCTGCTTTAACTCCAATTTCAGTCACTGCTGTATGGAAAATAACAATTTTCAGGGAGCAAACTGATCTCTAGGCTGGGAATACGCACTTTTCCTGGACATTACGACACTATACTTCAGGATTACTCCACTGTACATGTAGTTATCATGGTTGGAAAGATAACGTTCACACTTGGAATCACATACAAACTTACAGAGTCAAGTGAACCAACCAGGAAATAATAAGGTTGAAGTGAATCACGCACTTCACTCTGAAACCTACCAATAATACAGATGTCTTCCATTTTACAGTTAGAATTTTGACGTTTTATATGCTAAGGCAAGGCTGAGTCTGTAAATGGAATAAAGATTTATTCTGAGTAGATTTATAGTAATCACTTGTCTTTATGCCATTTCTTTTTTTAATCCTTAATTCTGCGTACATCGCTGTAGAGCAGTTAACCAGTATGTTGTTGGCCTATGAGCTTCCAAACAATCTGATCTCTGATGGAGTTTCACCGCTCCCCTCTAGTGGTTTCAATTCTCATCAGAGAGTATCCCTATCAAGTGGGTGCTAATGTTCTGTTCTTATCCAAACCCTCATCATTAGTCACTACCACTGTCTGGAGAGGGTTTTCCTTCCAGCGTGTAAGAACATGCACCCCAACCAGAGAATAAACAAGCGTTTTAAACAGGAACGGTGAATACTATGTTGAGAGTCACTGATGTACAACACATGCTTCAGGAATGGCTGAACTGCAAAGTTCGCCAAGGTCAAGAAATACCATAGATCAAACCTTTGCTACTTTCAAATTTGGCAGTTGGAGCTGACATACAACATTTCTCAAGAACTCTAACAGTTTAGATAACTTGTCCCATTACAGTCCCTCAGGCCCATCTGTTTTCAGCCGTATACAGACAGCTGTGGATTCCAATCACTTAAATCCATCAGTTTTACATGCAAGCCCTCTGCAATGTTTGTGATACACAAAGAAGTGTTCTTACATACTTAATCCTCAAAGCTAAACGCACATCAAGGTCAACTATTTAGTTGCTTTGGGAGCTGCCTAGCTCTATTTCTTTATATGTCATACCCATTAAATCTTTGGCTTCAGGTGTTACAGGCATTTACCAGGGTGAAAATAGTCCTTCCCTCGAGTTCATGAGGTGGGCCATGCAAATATTTCCAGGTCTACGTTCAGTTTACACCTTGCAGAACAGGAGGATGATGGGGAAGACTCTTAAGCAGCCCTGCTGGTAAGTTACCTCTATTCCAGCAAACAGTGCAACAGAGTAAAGAGACATCTTGGGCTTACAGATTAACAATCAGCTGGCAGAACCTCCGTCCCTGAAGCTGATGCCCATCATGAAAGCAGTCAATTGACTTAATAGGTCTTACAGCAATCATTTGCTGATCATAGTTATTGTAAAAAAGAGGGATACCTTCACTCTACAGGACAGACTTCCACTACTCAGTAGGGCATCACTTAGAACGGAGTCCTTTCACACTGCTGGAGCAACTCAGTTATCAAAACAAGTTACTTTGTTTATGAATTAGACAAAATGGGAAATGGGAAACGAACCACAAAACTAACAAATGGTCCCTACTCCTGACTGCCAGTGTATGATCCCATTTAATGTTTAACTGCAGAAATGCTCCAAGCATACAAAAAAAAAAAACAAAACCCAAACAAACAAACAAAAAAATCCCATGGAAAATGAAATGCATCTTGCCACTGACTTACCTGGATAGTTGTACTAGTTGTCAATTTTTGTAACTTGGATCATATTTCTTCCCATTCCAACTGTCTAGCTCTGGAAAGCTGCTTTAATGACGAAGTACTAGTGACAAGTACTTTACACATGATTTCTCTGCCTCCCCAAATAAGAACAAACCACCTCAATGTCCAAGCTGGTTATGCAAGCTTTGTGATCGAGAGCTCTCTATCTTACACTGCAGGCCTTGAATTCCACCTACAATCATTCCTCTTAGAAGATACTGCTCCCCACACACAGGACAAGGTTTGGAGGCATGTTCGTAACAGATAAAGTGCTTTTTACCTGTCCTCCTGAGAATTCTTCCCAGATCGCCTCTTATTTTTAGCCTCCCGGGGAGACGAACGGATTTTCTTGGATGGGGGACCTGAATCTCTTCCATAATCTTCATCTGGACGGGACAGTACAAAATGGTTTTGAATCAGACTCCTAGTTCCCAGCAAACTGACTTCCTCAGCTATAACTTAAACTGACCATTTCATGCACATCAAAAAGAAGCCCTTCAAAAAAACAAAAAAATCACAAAGCTTCAAACAAAATTTTATAGAAGCAAAGTCCTGTCTTAAACTAGTGATTTACCTTTTCTTCTGTCAACGGCACAATAAAAATGCTGCATACAATCAAGCCTGACATGGGAGTATTATGAAACACACAAAAAACCTCACAAGAGGAAACAGTATCTCATTTCACAGCTAGTCAGAAACAGAGTTATATTAAAAGTTAACATCCGTACATATTTCTACATGCTTTCAACAGCAAACACTTTATTTACTGTCCTATGATAGGAAAAAGTATGTAGTTATACAGTCATTTATGCATAACTTTTTGCAACTATTACACAATACCTTACACAATGAGTAACAGGACTGCAATTAAGAACTATGCATATTTGTTTCCACTAATTATCAGGGCAACCTCACTTAGTAAACAGTAGCAGTAAGTCTATTTTCTAAGAGCACAAAACATATTCCATATGGCTTCCAGAAATATTTTGTTAATTCACACAGAACATAAAGATTTTTTTTTTTTAGACGCAATTTGCAAAAATGCCTGACATTATGGGATTAACTGGAGTCCACTAAAATAAATTGAAAACATATTTTACTCTAGAAAAAAGTGGCATCGGGGAGATTCTGCCACAGAACATAACATAGACCAAGAAAGAAGACAGTTGCTGCCAACAGCCTCAAGGCACTACAACAATACAAGCATTAAATAATAAGATTTCTATCACCATTGTTTGTTTAATACAAAACACATGAGAACCATTATATTTTCAAATACTTATTAACAGTTCAGAGAACGTGAAGAGCAGAAACTCCTTAGAATTTAAGTTAAAGATGAGACTAGAAGGAAAACAATTAATATGCAAAGCAATAAGTGAACTGCTTTAGCTCAAAAAATTATATTGTTAAGAAAAAAAAAAAGTAATTTACCAGCATCATCTGATTCCTGAAACTGGGAGTAATCGACCACCTTCCTGTTCCTGTTAAAAAGCAAGGGAGGAAAAAAAAAAAGCAATTCATAATCTCAGAGACACAAAAGCTTTCTTCAAGTAACAAGAAAAATGCCATATCCTTGCTTCCAGTGCAGGATTTGTAGCCCAAAAACATCCCAAGGAAACGCTCATCAATAAACCACCTACACCTGTAGAAGTCAGGAATGAACACACAGTGTATTCTAGCATTTTCCTAAGCAGCTATTACAATAGACTGGATTACATTCTCAGAATTTGAAAGTGCTTTTTGCCAAGCAGCACTCTCACACGACTCACGGCTGCAGTGAGGAAGAGCCATCCTAACCCGTGCTACATGGTTCCTTCAATATTAAAACTGTATCTCTATCATTATATACCGCTACACTAGTGAAAGCACGACTTTAAAGCAGTGTCTGCAGCCCAAGATTAAGGACACATTTTAAAAATGCACCAGCCTGAACTTTAAGCCACAACTCCCCCTACCACCCCGTCACAAAGCTGTGATAGCTAAGACTGGGATTCCAGGTATAAAACAAGCACACAAATGTTTTAAGTTTTCACCAGGGGTTCCAGGAGCTTTCTCAATTAGTTACTTTGATGCTCTAACAAGATGTAAGAGAGCTCTTACAACGCTGAACGGTATCACTAGGCACAACAGTGGAGGAAGGTCAGCGTTTCACCCAACCTGTGGTTTTGGACAGCAAATGAGCACGGACCGTACTTTCTTCACCTCATCAGCACCTTCTCTGCTCTCTAACCAAACTGCGAGTACCACAGGCAGTGAGGAATCACTAACAGTGCAAATGCAACGGGCAATTCTAGACAAAATCAGTTAACTACAGAAGCAGCTTTTACTGACATCAATGCCTCACTTGCCAACAAAATTAGATCTGTTTCTCCAACGTACCCAAACCTAAAAAGCAAAATACAAGTAACTGTTGGCTATTTTCTCAGCACCTGTCCCAACTGCTTTATTGTCAAGACGTAACTGCCAAGTATTACAGCTATTCAAGGGAACCAAAATAGCTACACCATTTAATTATATTTTGAGTCAAACTTTGACTCCAAACATCCATCTCTTATGGATGATACACAATGGGAGGAGGAAGCACAGCCAAAAAAGGCACCAGAGATTCAGACACTGCTCCACACACACTTTTTACAATCTCTTTGACCCAAAGCAAGTAACGAACTTGATTTTTATTAATCATCACATGAACTCATTTTTACAGCTAGAAAAGTCAGGCAAGTGATACATTGAGTGATGCTACCCAGCATCACAGACTTGAGGACCACTGCAAAGACAAGCCAACACAAGCTCCATCCAGCACAAGCAGCACGATGTCCTTCCCTTCTCCTGCACTGCAGGATTTCACACCCAGTTCCCGCAACTGAGCGGCACTTTGTGATTAACAACATTCACTGCCAGTAAGACTGTTTAGCTGAAAGATACCCCAAGAGTCATCGTTGCTTTCTGGCTGCTGATCCATTTGAAATCAATTATAAGTCGCTCTCCTGTACAAGTATCTCTATTCACGGCTTACAGCAGCTGCCTTCAAAAGATGAAGGAGCATAATTATCTTATTTCAACCCTACACTAAGCCTCTTAAAAGACTCCAAGTCCACCCCACCCCCTCAACAACAACAACAAAAAAAACAAACCCAAGCAAGCAAACAAAAGGAAGGCAAGACCAATCATTAGATTTCTACAGGTTGAATCCCGTCCAACCTTCAGAGTACGCATGAGTGGAACAAAGTACAACAGCAATGCGCTGCGGAGCGCTGCTCCCTCACTCGCAGTCCGAATATGGTAAAATACCAATTGAGGAATACAACTGTTGGCAAGGCTTGTTACGGTGTAACATCCAGGGACTGAAACTCCTGTTCCAACAGGTACCCATCTCACCTGTGAAGTTGGTAATTTTATATGAAGAGCAATAAAGTTACTAAATAAGATGTTTGAATTGGTGTAAGTATCAGGTATTAGATTTTTTTCCCTATAAAAGTGTAAAAAAGGGAAAAAAAAAAAGAATTGCCACATATTCTATTCTAGCAGCTTTGTAAAAAAATGCTTTCTGACATCACTTATCTAACAAGCAAGATGGAAACCAAGATACTGGCACCTTGTAGTAAGTTGGTCATGCACGGTTTCATCTTGCTAATTTCAGTTAGAGACCCATATTAAATCAGATACTGAAAATGTAACACAGATAAAACATTAACAGAAAACATTGTCTACATCCTTCTTCTAAGCACCGTACCCTATGTTTTCAGCTAGAAAGTAAATCCTGCTAGGCTCTCATTACCTGGTAAACAGAAGTGATATTTGTATTTAAAAAAAAAATTAAATTAAAATCACTATGGCAGAAGAAAACAAGACAGGAGGCTGTTTGGCTTGCTTTGGTATTTTTCAGAGCAAGGAAAAGGGTGGAGGAAAGAAGGAACATCTACGCTGATATTACTGAAGATAGAAACTTGCAATTCTTCCCAATAGAATCAGAGATGCTCACAAGAGCAGAAACATCAAACTGCTCTTGCACTGCCATTCTCCTCACTTCATACTCATCGTTCACCCTATTCGATCAACTTCGGTTTTTCTTTAGAACTGTCAACAGCACTGGTGTGTAATGCTTAATAACTACAAGCTTGTAAAGAGAGACTGCATCTTTTATTACACTAAGATGATAAAAACACAGTAGTTAACTTTACTGGAATTAAGAGCCAGAAAAAAAAAATACTGCTGGTTTGGTCAACGAAGAGTATCTGTCTGACATTGGCAAAAACTAGGAGATGCCAAGACAAGCAACCAGACATAAAAATAAACTATTTGTCAAATTCAGACTGAGCATAAAAAGACAGTCTAGTAGACATCTGGGATGGATATTGGTCAATCTGGTTTAAAACATGCACTGAAATTTTACTATAACCTACTTGCTAATTCAGCTCAAAGTTTAAAGTGCACGTGACAAGGAACTGGGGGAGGAAAGGCACAGAGAGGTCCTGACAGCTGCCAGTCCACTACTTCTGGAATAAAGAGTAATTCACCTAGAAAGTCATCTACATGTTATGTCAGAAGAACTTACTTAGCAAAGTAATACTCAAGTGATTTAATGAGAACTCAGAAATGCACAGTAATTCTTACAACCCATACTTGATGCTTAATGAACTGAAATTTTGAAATGACGAAAAGCAATATTAACATTTAAAATGCCTACACAACTGAATAAGGATTGTATACCGATATCCCCATCTTCAGCTAGTGAGGTCTCTAAACCCTCTGTGTTTGTAAGTCAAAATGTCAGAATACAAACTAACAACCAGTTAGAAAGCTTCTGTTTTGTTAAAAGGGAATGCTTACATCCCCAGATATTTCCACTGGCATTAAAATCCACAGATAAAGTCCAAAAAAAAAAAAAAAAATACATACACTACTGAAAGGCAACGCTAGAAGGAGTCTTCAAAAAGCTAGTAACTGATCTCATCACGCACTGAAGAAGGATGTTTAGGTCAAATGATTACCAGCAGAACTAACAACCTACCCTCTTACACAACATGGCAAGTAAAATTAATGACAGATTGAAAGGTTTTTGTTTTTTTTTTGTAACGGCTTGGTGCAGGTCTGGCACCGAGTTGTCAGTTCTGGTTCTCATTCCAGCTGGTCAAGGTGTCCCACTTTGAGGTCCACACATTATCCATAAATATCGCCACTAAAAGCACCGCTTTGGTGCCTTTCTAACACATAGGAAAAAAGATAGGAAGTATTTCTTACAGGTATTATCAAAGTTGTGCAAAACAAGTGTGCAGCGCTAGATTGAGGCCTTAAATGCACAGACATTCACTTTCAATTACGCACCAGAAGTCGAAACACCGAAGTCTGGTGACAGTTATGTACCTAAACCGCATCACTGTGGTGTTAGTCTGTTCAAGAAGTGGCACAGCTGTACTCAGCCAAGACTCACCGACGGGAGGTTCCCAATTACAGAGGGCATTGTGCGGGTCTGGACTTGGTGTAACTCCAAGCGGCTGTAAGACTAGGCACTGCTCATGGTATCTGCAGAATTTTTAGGGATATACATGACTTGAAACTCCATAAAACCATTAAATGATTATGCAGCAACAATTTAAGCAGTCTTGTGTCCATCCTCCATTTGAACCTAACTACGACTGAGAAAAGTTTAAAATACAATATAGAAATGTTCTGATGCAGAGCAGGGGGGAAACAAACCCCAAAACACACACACACACAAAAAATTTGTTGCTCCTGTGTTGCTCCACCTGTGTTGCTCCTGGGATTTTGATTTTTACTGTATCTCTACCTTGCTCTTTGTTTCTCTTTAGATTGAAAGTTTTCAGAGCAAGGATTATATCTTTTTGCTTATCTGGAAAGCATCTATAGCTTATCTCTGGACACAACCACACATTACTCAAGTCAAAGGCCAATGCCCAAGGAAGCGTTGCTTTCCTGCTCCTCCATGGACGTTTTTCAGAATCACAATATTTATACTTTACATTGTCCAGGTACAACACTCTCAACGAGACGGGTCATGGTTAATAGATAAACGTATTTTTTTCCTGCATCTAAAGTTTCAAAGGACTACCCTTTCACTGCAGTGCCAATGCAAGACTGAGATTCAATAGGTACTAATAAAGAAAAATAAAGCACCTAAAGCCTTGAAGCACTGAGATCAATTAATAACTGGCTTTAATCTTAAAATGAACAAGCAAAAAACCCCTGTGATTTCCATAAGTGCCCACACCCTTTCATTTTGCAGTGCCTGCAGGAGTACCAGCAAGTGAAAGCAACCCGTGAGGGAAAGCAGAAGCAAGCTCCATCAAACTTAAAGTCAAAATGCCTACTGAAAACACACTAATTGGCGCTGTATATAAAAACAGTGGCTCAAAATATTTTATGTCATTTGCATTCATTAATAGATAGGGACATAATAATGTAACCGCCAGCTCCAAGTGCTCTTTACAGTGCTTCAGAGGAGTTAGCCACAAGATGCAGAGGTTCAGAAACTGTAGGTCCCTTTACTTTTTATTTCTTGCCAATTTCTAACAAAAGTGCAGATATCATCATTACCCACCCAGGAGAAGTTTATTTGTGTAGAAAGTACTTGGCTCTGACTGCCAGGCACAGGAAGCCTGTAAATACCGAGACTTTATTACCACTTCTTCGCAATTTTAAGAAACTGACTTCGACAAGCAGACTCAGTCTCAAGGCAGCCTTCTACCAACCAGTAGAGTAGAAACTGGAGACATATGCTGGATTTTATTAAGTTCATTGTTTTAGGTGCCTATATATTCACTAGAAACTAGCAGACACAATAAATTAATTCAAAGACCACTGAACAGAGGAAAATCTTTCCAACACTAAATCTTATCCCGATGAGGAACCTTTCACCAGACCTCTGTATTACCAACAGTAAGCTAAAACATCCAGAAAGAGAGTTTACACCATTTTAGAAGTTTTGGATTAAAAATCTGTCAGGAAAGTTCTCCAGTTACTACTAAGTGGAGCAATAAAATGTACCAGCCACTGAATATTTACATTTTTTCCCCTGAAAGGGCCTTAAATACAGCTAGACAGCAGACTGCTACATCTATTCCTGACACGTGCCAAAGGTTTCCTGCTACTAACAGTCTGCTGGACTTTGGCACTTAATTTCCCTGTAGACCAGCGCCTGCCAACAGAGGGTAAGACAAGTCGGATCTTTCACAAAACTGCAGGGTTTTACAGTTTTTTTTATTTTGATTATTTTTTAGAAATGGTTGCTTACAACATTACTTAATACCAGAAACCTTAGAAGCTATACTTCTAAAGACACAACCTGTAGCCAGACTCCAGTGCTGGCAAGTAAACGGCCAGCAGAACGCACACGGAAGCGTCACCCTGAGCAGCAAAGTCGCATCACCACTGTATCTCAGAACACCAGCACTGTCATTCAACATCAGACCACTAGTCCAACACCGCGCCTTGCAATCGGCCAAAGCCTGGTACTTCAGAGCAGGGTACTGTTAATCCACCTTTTGGACCTAAGACTGGAACTTTGAGCTTTATTTACCTTTACATGCAGATATGCACTACTGGTAAAAAAAAAAAAAAAAAAAGCTATGAAAAAACCAACTGCTTCACTAATTACTGTGCCAAACCTCCCTACTTAGCAAAGCAGTCCTAGTTTCGATTTACTGTTTAAACTCTCACGTATTACAGATATCACTTCAATATGAAGGCTATCACCTATTAACGTATATATGTAAGTTCTACAGCTGCAATTAATATCACTTTATTATTCCATCACATCCAAAACACCTAGGATCCACACCCAGATCAGGCTTACTGGGAATAAAAGTACAACCAGTTATTTCAAGTATCTTGGGAATGAAGAAATTTTAGAGCAGTCGAAGAACACCTTAGGAAACCTCTTATCTTTTCTATAAAGACAATTTAAATTACAAGTTCACTCTCTGAGCGCTTTCCAGAGAAAGGTAAAAAACACCACACTCCTCCCCCCTCAGTAAACTTCCAGATACACGGCAAGGTCTCTATGCTGCAGATTTTCCAAGTTATCACGATTCTACAGATACCCCTGCAACTCCACGCTCCGTGTCCAACGCTGTTAACGAAAGGCACGAACACCACGACCTACCTCCTTTACTCTCGGGGAAAACACAGCCCGCTTAGCTAAACAGCCCACGGTTTCCTCCTCCCTACGACCTAAAACCAGCCATCTCGGCGAGGAGGGGAAAGGGGGGCGAACACCAGCAGGAAACCGAGCCGGGGAGAGCAGTTGGCTGCCGGGCGAGGGGAAAAGGGCGTGTGTTCAGTGCCGTTCGCAGCGGAGGGGGCGGCTCCTCCCAACTCCTCCCCTAAACGTGGTTTAACTTCCATGCACAGCCCCTCTTCTCCCGACCCTCGCTGGTCACGGCCTATGGCATGCGTGTCCCCTCCCCCAGACAGCGTGGTCTGCTGTGTGTCGTGTCGTCCCCCCCCCACCATCCGGGCTGGGGGTGCGGGGGGCTGCGGCAGAGGCCTGCCGCCCAACACCGCCCCTCGCCCTGCACGAACTGGGTCACGCTGGATCGCCAAGGTTCACTTTTCCCGTTACAAAACGCGGGCCGCTGCACGCAGCCGCTTCTCCAGGCCTCCGCGCCCCCCCCTCCTCCCCCCCAAAACCGGCCCTCTCCGCTCAGCCCAGGGCGATGCCCATCGCCCCACGCCAGGCCAGCAACGAGCCGCTTTGCAAATAAAAAAAATAAAATTAAAAAGAAAAAAAAAGTTGTAAGAAAAAAAAATACGTAAAAAGGAGGAAATACAGGAGAAAAGGGCCCACGCTGCACTCGCGCGGCCTTCCGGCCCCCTCCTCCCCACCGCCCCCCGCCTCGCCTGCCCCGTCCTCCCCGCCTCGGCCAGGCCCGGCCCGCCGGGGGCTGCCCCTTCTCCAGGCAGGGCCTGCGGCGAGGCCTGCGGGAGGGCCTACAGCGGCGGGGGCCGGGCCCGGGCAGAGGGAGGGAGGGAGGGAGGGAGGCAGCGCTGGCGCGGCGGGTGGGAGGAGAGGCGGGAGCGGGGCCTCCGCGCTCCGCCAAGGACTCACCTGACAGGCCTGGACATTTTCCCCGGCGGTTCGGGCCCGGCCCGGGGGACGTCGCCCAGCGCTGAGGGGAAGGAGGGGGGAGAAAAAAAAAAGAAAACAAAAACAAAAAAAACCCCAAAACGGTCGCCTGGTGCGGGCTCGGCGTCGCCCGTCCCCTCCCCGCAGCGAGCGGGAGCCCTGGGCCCAGCGCCTCAGGCCGCGCCTCCGGAGCCGCCTCTTCCCCCCCTCAGGCGCCGCCGCCGCTGCTGCTGCCGCCGCCGGCCCGCGCCCCGCTGCCGCGGGAAACGCCCGCTGTCCTGCGTGGGCCGCGCGGCCCCCCCGGCCCCGGTCACCGCTCCGCCACTCGCTCGCCGCGGTCGCTGCCGCTCGCCGATCCCCCCCGCAAAATGGTCGCGTTCGCACCGCCAAGACGATGCGAGATGAGGGCGGTGCAACCTACCCCGCTGGCACCACCTCCTCCCAAGCTCATTGGTCGTGGCGGGCGGATCGCCGCGTCCCATTGGCTAGTTCGAACCATCACGGCGGGCAGGCCCTGCCCACTCTCCCCGCGGGGAGGGGAGGAGGGCGAGGGCGCTCCGCACGCTCAAGCTGCTGTGATCGACACAGCGGGGCCGCGGCGCTGCCGGCAGATTCGCCACCGGATCCCGGCGCCCCCGCTCCGCCGCCCCGCGCCGGGCCGCCCCGTCCTGCTCCGCTGGGCCCACGCCGCCGCCGCCGGTACCCGCTGGGATTTTCCCCGCGGCGCACGGGGGCCGGCGGGGCCGCAGGGCCCGATCCGCAGATTCGCCGCGCGGGGCCTTGGCGTGGTTTTGGAGGGAAAACGCGGGGAAGCTGCGCGCCGCCTCGCAGCGGCTGCCGGGGGCGTCGAGGGCCCCGCAGCCCCGGCCCCGGGCCCGCCCGCCAGCGCCGCTCCCCTCACGGTTCCCTCCCGCTGCTGCTGGGTCCGTGCGGGCCCCGCTCCGCGCCCCACGAGGGGCCGCGCAGCCCCGCGGGCTCAGGGCCGGGCCCCACGGGTGGGGCCTACAGGGCCCTGCTGCCCGCCTCGCCCCTCAGAGCGCCCCGATGCGGGATCGGTCGCCCCGTGGGGCTGGGGCCGGTGCAGGGCTGGGAGCGGGGTCCGGCCGTGGGCCTCCGTGGGCCCGCCGTGCCCTGGAGGTGCTTAGGCAGGGAGGTTAGGGCCCGGGAGGGGTGATCCCAGCGCCCTTCCTCTGGTCGCAGCCCCTTTGTCATGTAAGCGTGCCGCCATTTAGGGCCTGACTTCAGAGGGGTCTGCCGGGGGCGAATACACAAACGGGCAGCACAGCCTCTGTCACAGCCCTGCCTGCAGCAGGGTCACACCGCCTCCCTGACACACGGCCATCCTGAAATTCCCTTGCCGTAGCTGCATCATTCCCATCCCTCGGCCCAGACAGCACCTCTGTGCTCTGACGTGAGCCCCCGTACCAGCCTGGATTATGCTATGGGATTTATAATAAATCTACATACTTCCCTATTTTTACAGCACATCACTTGTGTGTGTGTGTGTGCGTTACGCTGACCAGCCCTAGATTTGGTGTGAAATACTTTTCTTACGAAGAAGTGCAGAAAATGTAAAGCCATTACCCCTAGGACAAGGGGTGACGGCTTTAAACTGGAAGAGGGTAGGTTTAGATGGGATATTAAGGAAGAAATTCTTCACGGTGAGGGTGGTGAGCTGCTGGCCCAGGCTGCCCAGAGGAGCTGTGGATGCCCCGTCCCTGGAAGCGTTCAAGGCCAGGCTGGATGGGGCTCTGAGCGACCTGGTCTACCGAAGGTGTCCCTGCCCAGGGCAGGGGTCTTGGATGAGATGATCTCTAAGGTCCCTTCCAATCCAAACCACTCTGTGATTCTATGAAATTAAATTTCAGCAGGTGTAGATTTTATTATCAGTACTGATTCCATTACCATCACCACTTTTCCCTGTACTACTCAGCAGATAGAAAGAACATGCAGAACTTATGCGAAGTCTAGGGAAAGTTTTGGGTTCTTTAGACTTTAAATTCCCTAGAGACCCCAAATTACTCATTTTGTTTAGAAAAGGAGCTGCTTTTGCCATGGAAAAATAAAATGTGTTCCACAGTCCATTAAAATGGCAGCTTCTGCAATAGCAAGTCACTTTTGCTTTGCACTTGAATCTTCAGAGAGACTCATTCCTCAGTTTTATTAAAAATAATACTTAAAGCCATTTTAAAAAATATTTTCAGTTATTTGAGAAGACAGATACAATACAAAAATGATCATCTTTCACCTAATTACAGGAGTAATTTGAGTTCACTTAATGCCTTGCTTGAGCTTAATTTGTCTCCTTTGGAATTACTGCCATTTTTCTGATCAATTCAGATGTGCCCTGTCCTTCCTGCAAGTCAATACTGATGAAAATCAAGCTGATGAGGAAAGAAAGAGGGGCATTCAGAGCGACTGCCTGCCTGCGTAGCCAGCCCCGAAGTACAGCGTGAATTAATGAGCCATAAGGAGGAAGGCGTATTAACCAACAACCACATCAAGGAATTCTTTTCTTTCTCCTCTTAGCTGGATATATTGGATTAAAAGCCGCTATGACTGACTCACAGATGCGAAAGTTTTGCCCGCTTACGTCCCGCTTGTAGGTCAGTAAGACTACAACAATTGAAACAGCAAGATGTTTCCGTGGAAAGGATCCAATTTGTTTTCCTGGCAACACGGGGCAGTTCACGCTGTAAGCTTTACACATACCCTGCTATTCCCAGGCTGTTTCTAGTTTGAACTTGTGAACCCATTCGTTAGGATTGTTACGACAGGAAAACAACAACAACTACTACAACACAAGCAACGTCAAACTTTTATTTCAAACTTTTGCAATACCGCATTAGTTACTGATGGAGATGGAGAAAACCTCCCAGCGGTTTCTTCTCTTTACATAAACATGATAATACTGCAGCTTTACAGTAATCAGAACCCTGTCTCTTCTGCATAAGTGCAAGCGGTTTAAACAAAAAAGTCTAAGTTTTTATACTGTTGGCTTATTTCTGAACTATAGTCTGCCCTCATGATTTCAAATTCTATCGCAGTAAAAATTTCCAGCTGTGTGGACCCACAGTGCGCCGTCTTCAACGTAAAACATACACCGTTCAACTCCACGAGCTTTTGAGTCCCGTGACCACAAATTAAAGTTGCAGGAATGAGAAACAACACGTGGAAGAGTGAAATAGGTGCAGTTGGCTCAGAGCACACAAACAGCGCAACATCAAAGTAGGCACTGCAGAAGGGGAAATTAACTGCCTTCATTTTCAAAACAGGTCATTCCTGCCGCCTGACGAAGACACCGGCGAAGCACAGTTCATCATGATAAAGATGAGGCTTTTCTGATGCCTGTTTGAAAGACTGAAGTTTTTAACGGTCTGCACGAATGGGACTTAACTTTGTTTCAAGTATTTCTTAGAAACTGCTTCACTCAAGCTGGCTTTTCCCTTTCAGTTGTTTTAAAAACACAAATTATTTCAGCCAGCACAAGCTGGGCACCATCAATTTCACAGGCAACCGTTCTTTCCACACTGCCTATCCCAGCAAAGAGCACGTTTAGATGGGGCTTTTGAATCCGTTTGTTTTACAGGACTAAATCAAGCCTTTTTTTTTTACTATTTTGTGTTGCTTTTTTAAGCACCTCGTGTGCCACAGACCAAACTCTGAAAAAAACCACGCACATCTGCACAGTAAAGTCGTTTTCCTGTCTGGTTGGGTTTTATACCGATCTCGAGCGACGACTGTTTCTGTTGTGCTGGCTTGTTTTTTGACACTTCTCTGCTGTGTCTATTAAGATGTTAACAAGCAGTAAGCAGTGTGGAAAAAAAAAACCAACAAAAACCTAACCAAGGCATACACACCGGTACCGGAAACCACCGGGCAGAACAGAAATGATTTATAACACAAGAAAACCTTCCACCTTTGGCTTTTTCCTTGTTTCTGAGAGGCACTTATGAAAAAGAGGTCCAGACACCAAGGAGGCACTGGTACATATCAAACTGACATGCGAAAGGTAGAAAGACGTTTTCCTGCAAGATGCATGGCCTGGCAGCTGGGCCATCAAAACAGGAATTAGAAAATTTCCGTTCAGCGCTGAGCTCTTACTGACTCGAGACGTTAGTTGGTCCTGGGCAGAGATTTCCACCGTGCCCCTCGGTTTCTCCATCCGTAAGGAAAGCTCTAACATTCGACCTCTTTGCTGAAACGCTTTGAGGTGCATACGCAGAATTCAATAAATAACACATGGATCTTAACGGTTTTGTGACAAATCACTTTAAAAATTTGACCCTTCTCCCCAGGTTCCATGAAGAACTAGCAATATTTGTATATTTGTAGGATTTAAAAACATTTTCTTTTTTTTTTTTTTAATAAACACAATATTTAGGAAGTAAAATTCAAGAAGACAGTTCAATTTTGTGGCTAACCAGTTCTACAGTGCAGCCAATGGTGCAGAAAAGGGTACATTTAAGTGCCTAGAAAACCGATTTTGCCAGTATTTCCACAACAGACTCCCAGCGCAGACATTTTAGCTTTTAATTAAAACCGTGGAACACAACCCTAGTTCTAAATTTCTTAGTCCTTCCTGTTTCTTATCGATCCTTTTCAAGTCCAGAGAATGAAAACTCTGAATTTTCTGTGCATAGCGAAGGCAATCAGTTCCCGTTCTTACCGCCTTCCCTCCCCTCCATAGGTTACATAAAGTAAGACAGAAGGAACACTTTGCCAAGGAAAAGCGGTCCCCATTCAGCAGGAATCAGGACAAACCAATTTGTAGCCCTGTTTTCCATTTAAACTACTCGAGAGGGGAAAAACGTTACGGAAGGCTACTTGTTCACATCCTAACCTAAAAGATGGGCAGGACAATTCTGTAACATCGCAGGCTTACGTAAAACGCGTACAGAGCTACAGAACTCCAGCCCTGCAGCCGGAGTTTCCTATTAACGCTCCTGAGATACCTATCTACTCTGCTCCTACCCATTTTTTGTTGTTGTTGGCAAGAACCGTTCTCAACAACGAGCACCTGGGGATACGCTGGGGAAAGCAGGCAGCAAAAGGCAAGCGGGGAGCGGTTCTCTTCAGCGCCTTTTGTCCTGCGAAGCCTTCTCCTTTCCTTCCCCGCGCAGCGCTAAAAGCAGCGGGTGGGCTTTCCGGGAGCTGCCTTTCCAGCACCGTCCCTGCTACCAAATTCACTCATCCCTACGGAATAACTGTGGGGAGGCAATTCATCAGCACTTGCAAAGCTATTTGAGATGGTAGGACACAGGGTGTTCTAAAAGTGAAAAGGACCGTTGTTCTGTCACACAAAGGAGTTTACAACCTGTTCCTCACTCAGCTCTCCGTGCCCTAATAAAGCGGCAGCAGAACAGAACACACGGGATTGTGCTAGACAGAGGGAGAGTGAGAAGGAACGAACAGAAGGCAACTGGGCAATTCTCGACAAAAATTGGAGGTCTTGGCCGTTCAGTACCGTGGTTACTACACACGGAAGTAAGGGCTGTGCTACACCGTTTCTCAAATCCACACTGATAATTTTATAGGTCTGGTGATGTGGGACACCATGCTAATGCACATCTGGCTTCACACCTTCAGGACAGTTAGTGGCAATGACGAGATGCGTTGGTCTCCCCAGGACACGCAAGCAGAGGTACGTAGATCCTGAGCACGAAGTAAAGTTTGGGGTAACCCCACCCTGGGAATCCACAGGCAGAGAGAGCCCGCTTGAACTCTGTGTGCGTCAAATGAAAGTCACTGTAACGCTTTGGACTGGTGCCTCGGTGCATGGTGGGTGCAGGCGGTGGGGAATAAAAGGTGCAAGAATATTAAAAATGTCCCTTCGACATCCTTTGCCCTGCCCGAGACAGGCCATCACATGTCAGAAGATGAAGTGCTCAACATTTAAAAAAAATATTAATCCAAGCCGTGCGCTTGAACACGGGCCGTGCTACATTACTGGCAGCAGAGCTTCCAGTTGCTGCTACACCAGAAGGAAGAGGAATCCTGGTCTCACTCCTCTCTCCTTTCCGCTCCTCACTGCAGCCATGCTCTGCTGAGTACGAATATGCACTGAACAGAAGACAGTTCACGATCACGTAAAAATAAACCCCCAAACCAGTGACAGCCAGTTTAGGGAAAAAAAAAATGATGATGATAATAAAAGGACTTTACTTCTAGACCCAAGGCGGATGGCGTAGTCAGTGTGTCTAACAGCAAGCCCAGCCTGGCGCGGTTGTCTCTTTTATATTAATATAATCCCCGCTCCCGGCAGCAGAGGAGCTTCCATCACCAGTGGATGAGGACATCATCTTTTCAATCAGCACTCTAGAAGACAAATATACGTGAGGTTGTTTTGGTGAGCAGCGCTGGGCCACACAGATGTTCAGCAGTACAAACAAGAAATAGCAGTTCATCCTAGAAGGACACAAAACTCCAGAACTTTTAAGGACGAAACAAGCAGGTTAAGGAACCTCATAGCACTGACAACAGCATTTCTGCTATTGCCTGGCAGCATCAGAAGGCTCTGCAGTGACCGCATAACCAACAACACCGACTGCAACCACACCTTGAGTCCAGTTTAGGACTGGGACAGAGCAACAGGCTTCCCAGCTACCAACCGCCCAACCTCAGGTGCCAATAGCCAGTCTCATACCTTTCAGAAAAGGCCAAAATCTCCATCATAGGACTGGTGCACCACAAAAGAATTCCTAATACCTTTGCACCAAAAGTCCCGGTAGAGGCCAGCATATGAAAAAACATCCCTGATATTGTTCAGAGAATTTCTGTTTCCGAAAGCATGTCAGAGCTTAACCAAGGAGAGAAACACTTCTGACCTTTCGGTATCCAGGTTTCCTTGGGGAGAATTACTTGCGTGTTATTGCTGCTATTTGTTACTTACTGACAGCATCTCCCCTCGCCTCAAGATGGCCGTGTCTGAAAGAGGGAGTTAACTCTTCGACGTATCGCCAGCGTTGTGCCTACCTCATGGACTCGTTAATATTCTTGTTTTCCTTGACAGACGTCTCCACCCAGCCAGAAAAGCCATTTTCTTTGCTGAACCGATCCACTTCTTCTCTTGTCACTGCCCACGGGGAAAGGTCGCACTGTAAAACAAGAAACAGTCATTTTAAGTTTAGCCTTTTCATTTTTAAGCCGGGAGGGGAATTCTCCCCCTCAGCTGTGCGGGCAGCGGGTAGGCTCAGCCCTTCACATCGCCTGGATCGCGAGCTGATAGAGAGCTCTTAGGGCAAGGTTCTTAATGGGATGTTGCAAGCAGCAATATATTTATCTCATCTGAGATGCTGACACACCTCAGGCAAGCATGCTTGGAATGGAGGGTCAGGACAAGAAAGCGTTGTCCCTCATCCAAAATTTGCCTGGCCTCTCAGCAGCAAGGAAACGGTAACGGTGCGGTGCCACTGGGATGTACGGAGAGGCCGGGAGAAACCCTGTCCCATAACAGCCTGTATCAGCGTGACTGCAGCGCGCACCATGAGCCAGATTTCCTAACGCAGGCAAAAACATCTCAAAACAGCTATTGAGGGACAGCATTACTTGGGAAGAAGTGGGGAAGAAAAGCCACTCTCCTGCCCACCCATCAAGTTCTTTGAGTCATCTCCAGTTTTACGCTCTCTCAAACCAGGCAAGTCTCAAACTGAATCTGGAAAGGGCTGCCGAGCCAATGCTGGCACGCAGAGAACATAAAGGCAGTTTTTAAATGAAAGGAAAATAGATCATTAAAAGACAGCAACCAGTCTACAGAGTGAAACTTGACACTGCATCCAAATGAAAACTAGACATCCCTCTGGCAGCTCCGAACAGAAACTTCACCTGCGGCGTCACACACAGCCTTCCCAGGCTGCTGCGAGCTGAAGACCAAAAAAGAAAAAGAAAAGCTTTATAACCCAGGAGCTGCAGAGCTCGAGCTCCGACAGCACAGGCTGTCCCAGGACAGAGTAGCTGCCACCATCTCCTTAGCGCCATCACGCAGTAAGTCCTACCAGTGCCCAGTTACGGAGGAGAAAGAAAATTCATGAAGTTAAAGACTAAAAAGACCACAGGCTATGGGCAAGGCTTAGTGCTAAAGGGGGCTCCTTCCACCTCGCACACGCATGTGCACACACAAACACACAGAGTGCGTCTAGAGCCGCTCACTTTGTTTGCCAGCAGCAGGCAAGGCACGGGGTTCCCATCTGGCAGCGTGAGCTTGCTGTCCAGGTCCTGCTTCCACTTCTGGCTGTTGCTGAACGTGCTGACGTTGGTGACATCAAACATGATAACGCAGGCTGACGCCTCCCGGTAGTACAGCCGGGTCATGGATGTGAAGCGTTCCTGCCCTTCAGGATCAAAAGGAAAAAAAAAAATCCCCCGAGAGTTAGCATTTTTAGATGTGGTCATGCAAATAAGATGCTCATCATGGCACATAATTTTACTTAAATAATGAGGAAATACAGGCACTGAGACCCATCCTGCCCGAGGGCACCTCAGCAACGCAGCGACAGCACCGGGACAAACTGGGCAGCTCTCAATCCCGACCCAGACACTGTGATGTCCCAGAAGTACCTGCATTACTCCCAGTGTAACAACTTAAATTCAGTGTCCTCAGCCACACGCTCACCTCCCCCCTGCCCTGGCAGGACTGTGCCACCAGCACCGACACGAGCTGCTGCCTGCTGCGGGCACGGCGCTGGGCCAGGCTCTCCGGAGGGAAAAGTTCAATACTAAACAGAAACCATCACAACTCACATCCGCTGTTATTCCTGCTCACGCCTCACGGCCTGCCTGCGCTACCAAAACTGTACCCAGGGAGTAACTCCGCCGTGCTGCTGCGTGGTTTGATGGTGCTTGTGTAGACGGGACGCACCACAGAGCATCCACATCGCATCAGTCAGCAGCACGGTGAAAACCAGCGCTTCTCACACCGGAGAGATTTCACTCCCGCGCAGCCCCGTAGCTGGTCAACGGGCTTTTCGCTCTGAAGCCACGGAGATCTGCGCGCTTTGAGTCACCTCGAGCCCTCGGACCGCCTTTGCACACCTTTGAGGTGGAAAGCGATGCAGCAGGGACTATCGGCGAGCGCGTCCCCTTCTGCTCGGGGCACGATGAGAGCACCGTGACCAGCGTGGCGCCTCTGCTTCCCAAATCTGAAACGCCTTTTCAGGGCTGAAATTGCAATCAGTTTCTTGCTGCAACCCTCTTGCTGCAAACTTCTCCTTCCTGTTTTCTTTTTAAAGATTCCAGACGCACATGTCTGGGCAGTGAAACCGGAGGAAACCACAGCCCTGTCTTCCTCACCCCTCTAGATCCAGAGGTGCCATTTTAGGGACGCTACTGCACCAGCCTGTCCTTGGTTTTCTGCTGCTAGGGCGATTCAGCAACCCCGTTTCTTTGTGCCTCTCCGGGAGCGGCTGCTCCTCACTTCACCACACGTAACGCTGTTCCCAGAGCGCGCCCCGCTCCCGACCCAGCCCCACCGCCTCGGGGACACCCAACGCTCTCCTCTTGCCATAACCGATCCCAAGGGCTCTGCTGGCTCTGCTCATGCTGAGCAGCCAGATGGCAACGCCCCAGCCCCGCTCCTGATCCCGGCGGCCAGAGCAGCGCGAGCTCAGTGGAGCTGCTCCATACTTATCCACGAGGATCAGGCCAGAAATCCGGATTTTAACGGAGGACTCGGAGCCAAGAAGTTACATATCCAGCTACAAATCAGCCTGCTTCCCCATTCACTCTGTTCCGGCTTTGAAACAAAAAAGAAAGGCTCGATAGGGTTTATCATCTGCGCTGCTGTTTTCCTTGCACATGGACTTTTGATTAAATATTTAAATTACTACTGCAAACTAGAGACAGCACTGCAAACCAGAGCAGTCCTGTTCCTTGAACCCACACACTTTTAGGACTTATTTTTGTACCAGACGCCTGTTGAAAGAAAGTGAAAAAAAAAAAAGAGCCAAGCGATTGAGAGCTTTATGTTCTGCTCCTGAGCAGCTCTGTGTGAACGTACCTGCAATGTCCCAGAGCTGAAGTCGTACTGTCTCTGATTCCGACCACTGGACCACCTTCAGGGCAAAATCCACTAGAGAATCCCCCAAAAAGAAAGAGAACCTCATTAGGGGCATTCTGCACCACAGGGCTTGTTCCTCCGCAGCCTCTCCCACTTCCCAGCGCAGACAAAGCCAGCAACCGCTTTCACAGCCACGGCAGTTCGGGCTGGACCATCACCCACACCAGCACAGACCAGATGCAGACCAGGAGGGTCTGCAAATCCCGACCCCTCTCCTCCACCGCAGAAAGCTGCAGAAGACGCGTGAAATCCAGAGGGCTCCACGCGCCATCCACTCCGCAGCCCGCAGAGGATGGCCACACGCACACAAAACGCCTTCGGATACGCAGAAGTCAAGCGCGTTATCAGCGCCTCATCCCTGCCCAGGATGCTGCGCTGGGCTTGTCCCATCCTGAACTCCAGATTAGAGATAAATAACGCAACGGACGGAGCAGCGTTCCTCCTCGTCTTGCAAAGCCCAGCCTGGCAGGTCTGCTGTCGAAGCCCTCACAAACGCCAGCAGAGATGGTGCTCTGCAATTCTTTGGGAAGGAGGAGAGCAAGGGGGATTTTTTTTCCAGCAAATACAGTGCTGGGTGGACTCCACTCCTCCCAGTCGTGGGGCTTCGCAGAATCCCGGATCAGCAGGGTTTGTGACCATCCCATGCACAACTCCCCATGCGCAGCAGGGAGCTCAGACCCTTTTTCCTGATCCCTGGAGTTGTAACACTGGTGCTGGTGACACTACCCAAGAGCTAAGGAAGCAGAAATTAAAACGTTCAGGAGTAAGAATTCCTCCAGCACATAACCCTGAACAACCACGGGCAAACGAAAGGATACTGGAAACCTTATTGCTTGGAGAGCCCGACTCTAAATGTCAGTGAAACGCTGGATTTGCTGCTGTTGTCTTCGTTCTGCGCTGAACCGTTCAGCCGCAGGTACGCGCGGCTCCGTGCCTCCTTCACGCCCACCGCCTCCCACCCCCCAGCTCAGCCCTAACCAGCGCAGAGAGCAGCAGGGCGAACGCGGCCTTTTTCTCAGATTAAGACCCTTCAGGTTTTCACTGCCAGGGACAATCTGTCCAGCTACAGTGCCAGCCGTGGGGCTGGAACTTATTTGAGCCAGGAACTCTTTTGTAACAAGTGAAATAAAAATATCTGCAGCTCTTACTGCTGGGAGCGCGGCCCAGAGACCAGCGCTGCCCATCGCTGTTCCCAGCCTGCTCCCTCCGAGGCTGCGGTCACCATCGCCTTGCCCGGGCGCTGACGGTGCTGTGGTGGCCTCACGCCGAGCCAGGACAAGGCCGTTCCTTGTTTTGGCTGGGAAAAGCCGAGGCTGCCATCTCAACATCTCCCGGGGCAGGAGGGTCGGGCCCGTGGGGTGACCGAGGTCCCCGGTTCGTCACCGAGGGCTCCGCGAACGCGGGCTGCGAGCAGAGGAGCTGCGGAACCGCGGGTTCCTTCGACAAACTCCTGCTTCCAGGGCTGCGGGGCGGGGGGGGGAGAGGAGCCGGCTTCCCAAAAACCACCCCGCCATCTCACGCCGTGGAGGGCCCGGCCGCGCTGCGGCGGATGAGGGGCTGCCAGGCCGCGGGGGGTCCCAAACCGGCCCCCAGCCCGGTCCCGAGGCCGCCACCCCCCCCCTGCCCCCCGCCGGACCCCGCGGCCCGCTCACCTCCCACCGTGGACTTGTAGTGCCGGTTGAAGCTGTCGTTGGCGTAGCGCTGCACCAGCGACGTCTTCCCCACCGTGGCGTCCCCGACCACCAGCACCTTGAACATGCGATCGCGCTGCCCCATCCCGGCCCGGCCCGGCCCGGCCCGGCTCGGCCCGGCCCCGGCCCCGCGCTCACGTGACGGTCAGGTGGCGGCGGAACCGCTGCGCGCAGGGGCTGCCGGGACTCGTAGTGCGCACGGCCGGGACCGGCCCCCCCGCCTGCCCCCCGCACCCCCGGGCACCCCCGCACCCCCCGCACCCTGCCCCGGCCCTGCTCTCTGCACCCCGGCACCCAAGGGCTCCGCCTTCTGCATCCCTACACCCCCAAACCCAGCCCTCTGCACCCCCAGACCTTGTCCCATGAACACCTGTACCCGCAGACTCCCTCTGCACCCCCAAACCCAGCCCTCTGCACCCCCAGACCCTGTCCCATGAACACCTGCACCTGCAGACTCCCTCTGCACCCCCAGACCCTGCCCCGTGCACCCCCAGACCCCACCCCATGCACTCCTGCACCCCTGGCCCTGCCCCGTGCACCCATGCACCCTCTTCTCTCTGCACCCCCTCCCCCATGCGCCCCCAAACCCAGCCCTCTACGCCCCCCGACCCCACCCTGTGCACCCCTGAACCCCTCGGAGCGGAAGACAAATCAAAGAATCCACCACAAGCACAGGCGCATCTGTATTTCTAAAGCAACGCTACACAGTTTGGGGTTTTCTTAAAGGCCAGAACATTTCTCTCCGTAACACGCGTTCCGCAGCTTCCCCCTGCACCCTTTCCCCCAACCAGAAGAGCCCAACACACCCCTCTCCCCGCGCCCCAGACACCCAGGTACCGAATGCACCCCGTGCCTGGGCACCCTGCTGTTCAGCGGGTGCGGGAAAGGACCCGCGACGCGGGGCAGCACAGCCCGGGGCCAGAGGAGACCTCAGAGCCAGCCAGGCCTCGGTGGCAGCTGCCCAGGCCCCGGCGTTTGTTTTGGGGCTCCCCAACAAGACCCTCAGGTGGGCCAGCAGCCAGGAGGCACAGCCCTGCAGGAAAACAGCCCGCAGAGCAAATCCTGCCGCCGGGCAGGACGGGATCCTTCCACGGCCACCAACTCCGGCAAAGCCAGGGGCTCAGCACGCCCTCAGCAGCGCGCAGAGCCCTTTTGTCCCGCGCGCCTTAACCCCCAGCCACGTGTAAGCCAGGGCAGGGGTTCTGTACGCAGCGAGGGCCGAGAACGAACAGCCGCGGCCCCGCCGGGAGCCCCCGCGCAGCTGCCGGGACCCAGCCAAGGGCACGGCGCAGCCCACGGTAATCTGCCGTTTGCACTAATCACCGTTCGCTTCGCGCACGGCCATTTATCTGATTTTCTTCACTCTCGTTCCACCGCCTAGCAAAGAGTTCCGGTGTAAGCTCAAACAAGCCGCAAAACATGAGAGACTTTTCACCGCGTGCAGAGGGATATGAAGGAAAGCCAGCACAGTCCACATAAATAAATGTCATCTTTATTTAACCAAATATAATTTATCAGTTAAGTTGACATCTGTCAATTCAGTTACAGGAACTATAAATAATTAAGACAGTCTTTTTCCTTTAATAAAAAGAGTAAACCAGTATTTTTCATTTGCAGTCAGCTGTATAGAAAGCATGCATTTGAGAGCAACCGGTGGGAAAAGTTTCTGACCATCAACGTTCTTCGATTTTAAACTAGATTCTTCCCTGACCTACTCCCCCCTCGCACCGCAGACCCTACGTAAGCGTACGGACGCCACCATCCCAGCAGCGGGACAGCCCTCAAACACCTCTGCGTCTCTTCATTTTACAGGAGACCACGAACGGAAGATTCTTCCTCTGGGGAAACTTTTCTTGGGGAACTGAGTAGTGATGCGACGCCTAAAAGACCAGGGAAGTTTCTCACGTGTAGATGTGTATAAAAGCTTACGTGTGAATGGAAGGAGGTCTCCTTCCATTCCTCACCAGGGAGAGAAATCAGGTGAGCAGCAGAGAACACTCCCGAAGTCTCTGGGCTGAGGCTTCGGTGCAGCAGGGTGTGAGCCTTGGTTTGGCGTAAGGTTTGTTTGGGGTTTCTTTTTTTTTTTTTTTTTTGAAAAGAGCTTTGGCCAAATGAGATCTGCGAGAAGCCCTGTCACTAGGGTGGAGAGTCTGAGGCTCAGAACTACTGCTGCGAAGATGGGGAAGGGGAAAGCAAGCCTGACGGTACATTAGCAAGGTTGAAAGGGGAAAGCCACCTCAAAAATCTATCAACTGCACTTCTGAGGGTCTGAGAGCATGCAAGGATCCCATCTCAGCCTCCTGAACACCACCAACAGCTTAGGCAGCAGCAGCAGAACTTCCTATACGCCAGCTGGAGCAGGAAAGGATTCTCCTACAACTTCAGAGAGGTCCTGGAGCAGGCGAGAACCTGGCTGCTGTTTGGTTTGGAGACATCTGCTCCTGTAGCTTTCCAGAATTGTATTCCCACTCACTAATCCTGGCCTTCCTTTCCCACACGCTCAACTCTAGAGTAAGGACCAGCTCTGCAACCAGATCTCTGGGCTGGGACAATGCCCCATCCCAGGCTAACTTTGGTCTTGACTTGGACCGTAAGGGATGCGTTAGCTCTGTCTGGTGGGGGAGGCAGGAACTGTTCCTAACGAATCGCTCCTTACCTAAAAAGCAAAGCTCTCTGCACTTTGGCAGGGCTTTGTAGAGCTCAGCTAGTTCTGGCATTGTCCAGAGGAACAATTAGATCTTCCAGCCTGGCTGGATTTCAGAGGAAGATCAGCATTCCCAGCACCACATCGTGCCATTTTCCAGCTGAGCAGAGATGCCCTTGCTGGGACAGTAAGCCAAAAGGAGAAGACAAGGACTGGCTTGTATGAGAAACGGAATTTTACCTAAAGGAGGAAATGAGGCCCATCGAGGATGCTCGTGCTCTGCTGCGAGGAACACTCTCAAAGCAAAAGGAAAAGCAGACAAGCACAAATCCAGCAGCTTTCAGGTTATGTTCTGGCGCTGCAAATGAGCAGGCCAGGCAGTGGCCAGGCAGTGGCCAGAACCGCAGCGCCCTGCGCCCGCACAGCCAACTAAACCGAGCGCTGTGCTGTCATTTCGGGGTCAGGAGGAGAGGTGCTGCTGCGCTGAATACTGTAGGCATTCTCCCCGCGTTTGGGAAGATGCTGGCAGCTCCCCAAGTCTCGCGCAGCGCAGCGCTGGAATCGGGCTCTGTGGGATATTGATCCATCTGTATTTTCCCCATCCCTGACAGATGTTAAGAGCTCTCGCCCCGTGCACATCTCACCATTCCATTTACACTCACGCCTTAGCGCCCGTTTAATAGCTGTCAGCACGGCGTTTAAACCTGGTGTGCCTGGGTGAAGTTTCCGAGTCGATCAGACCTGCTTACATCAAGCTGCGCTCAGTTTGCTGCATTGATTTATATCCAAATGGGAAAACTAAAAAGCGTTGAATGCTGACAGCGCTCAGAAAGATCATTTACAAACGCCTTAGTCACCCAGCCAGAACAGGTTTTCTCTCATTCCGCCCCTGCAGACTGCATGAGAGCCCTTCCAACGCGCACGAGCAGCAGAAGAGAAGAAATCTCAGCCAACCTCCAAGCTAAACAGCATCAAAAGCAAGGGGGAAAGAAACAGAACAGGGAACCTCGCACTCGCAGTGCTCGGCCAGCGCTTGCAAGCTGGGCTGGAACCCCGATGCCGGATTTCACACGCCTGCTCAAGGGCAAGCGGGTTCCTCTGCCACAGTCCCGCACAGAGAGCTGTGCTAAGAACCAGGGCTTCAGAAATCTGACGGCGCCTGTTGACCTGTTTTCTAGCCGGCGCCTACACGTAGAGAAATCCAGCACCTGAACGTGGATGTCCTTTTCTGACAGACACCAACAGCCTAATGCTCCCAAGTCTGAAATGTCTCAGGCTCAACTGGGAGAGGTATTGGGTGGCTTCTTCCCAGCGGCAATGGGCTTGTCAGCAGCAACTGAAAGAAAATCTTAACACATTAAACAGGATCTATTTTTCCATCCACCCCTCCAGGAAAGAAAAGTCAACCGAACGGAGCAGGCTGCCATGAAAATAGCGCTGCGCCCATACCAGCGCAGAAGAGAGGCTTGCACACGCATCCACGACAGCTCCAGCAGAGCCCTGGCAGGCGGAAGGCGAGAAGGACAGACGGAGAGAGCTCACAGCCTCCTCAGACACAGCGCAGAGCGCATCCCTTTGCATACAGCAGTAGCTGAACCCTGTTCACCACGGGAGGCAGAACAAGCAGCCTGTGGTTTGAGATGCTGCCGGATGGTTGGTGAAAGGGAGCCTAAATCTGTCAGCAGAGACCAGCCTGCTCACAGCCAGATTTCTCTGCAGTCCTCAAACCTGAGTTCACTCACTTTCCTTGTGGGCACACGGGAACGGGTGTTTTGGCACAGAGGAGCCTTCCTCGCCGTCTTCGCTAATCCCTCTTCCAGAGACTGGCGTGCTTTGGATGCTAGGCACAGGAGGGGGTTTGGAAAGCGAACACGGGGGAGGAGGGCGACAGGGCAGAGAAGACAGGAGACACCCCATGCCCTCATCCATGAGGTTGTACTTTGCTAGAAGGTGCCTGTTCAGTAAAATAAATCTGAACCTTACCTCCAGTATTTAAAACGCTTATGAAGCGAAAAAAAAAGCAGCCCTTCACCTCTAGTGACTGGGACAGGGTGGGCTCCCCGTGTGATCTGACTGACCAGTATCTTCACTGTAACCTTGGTTCAGACATAACTACTACGGAATTGCACTTGGTGATTGTCTCATTACACTTTTTTTTTGTCCTTCCTAAAACTAGATTTTCTGTACAAACTTGGCTTGAAATATAAACCACATAAAATTCCCATTGAAAATAATGAGAATCCAGTATCAAAGATGAAGTCTCAAGAGAGACAGGGTCTGGGGAGGAAGCAGAGGAGAGCGAGGGTGGAGAAAAAATAAACAACAAAATGAAAGGAGGAGGAGAGCTGAGAGAAGGGGGGGCAGCAGGGAGAGCTAGTCTCCCACATCGGAGTCCCGGTCACCGATGAGCCAGAGGATGTGAAAGCTGAGAGCGAGGAGACCTGTTCCAATCAGGTCCCCCAGCGCCGTCAAGTACGGGATGGAGAAGTTGTCAGGATCGAGGTCCCTGCCCCACATCCAGTGCACCATCCAGTCAGCAATGTACAGAAGAATGAGAACCTGGGAGGCAGGAAGAAGAGAGCCACATCAGCCACAAATCCTCACCTCTGCAATCCCAGCCTTCGTGGAGCATCGGCTGGGGCAACTCCAGCGGGGCAGGCCAGGCTCAGCCCAAGGGCACAGCCTCAGCCCAAGAACAGAGCTGGTGCAGGTCAGCACCACCTCGCTGAGCGCCACGCTCCAGGCGTTTCTTGGAGGCTGCACCCCCAGAGCAACAAGTACAGCACAAAGAGGAACTTGGCAAGTTTCAGCAGGCCCCTGGGCATCCAAATCCCCCCGTCCTTAACAGCCTCTGACCTATCCTTCTTTAGCTTCACATGTCACCATCAAATTTAGGCTCAGAAGGGAGAACGCTGGCACTCAAACACTGAGAAGTCTAAATTTTGCCTGTCAGTTTTCAGATCTCACCAGAACAAGTCTGAAGAGATATGGGGCAAAGAGGGGACTCGGAAGCAAGCAGGATGCTCAGAAAGGGACAGCAACGCTATGCCCTTTGTGAGCATCCTGCGTGCTTCCAAATATTCCAGAAATAAAAGAGCAACTGCCTAGCAGCTGAAACTGCCAGAGTGTGACATTCTCCCCCATCCATGCCAATGCAGCGAGAGGCTCGTATCAATATCTAAAGAGAAGAAATCTGCACTGGATCCTCTCGAGCCTTAGGTCTGGGACAAGGATTTGAAGCGGCCACAGGCCTGTTGCTAACGCCTCTGGTGTCTCCAGGGCTGGGAAGGTCTCGCTGAGAACACAGCGGAGCTGAGGGCCGCAGCAGCCAGCACCCGGCAGTCCCTCTGCTGCCAGCTCCCACTCCGCTGCTCTCCGCGGTGCCTCTGCAGAGCGGCTGCGAGCGGAAGCCCCCTCCGAGTGCCCAAGCATCCAGCGGGGGTTCACAACCTAAATTTAGCCTCCTGGATGACAGCTCTCTGCTTCTGCCTCTGACAGATGCTCTGACTCATTTCCTCACGCTGGCCTCGGCTGTTGATTTTGGGGGACGCTGAAACCAGGCACAGCTTCCACGAGCAGAGGGGGGGAGCAGGGGCGTAGCACAGCTGGGGTGAGTAGGAAACTCCCTAACGAGAGTCTCTCCCTGCCCTCCAACGCAGGCAGCCAGACTCCTGCAAGCGGCCGCTGGATTCCTGCGGCATGAATATCCCGGTCTGTGTGCGTCCCTCGGAACAGCCATCCCTCTGGGCTCACACAGCTCCTGCGAGGAGACCGGGAGCCTCGTGCCGCAGAGCTGGCAGGTCTCTGCTCTGCAGGGGAGGCAGGGAAAGGGCAGGACAAGCCACACAAGGCATGGGGTCCCTGCTAATTCCACATCCTGTTTTCTTCGCCAGCAGTTTTAAAATTGCTAAAGCACCTTATATGACAGATTAGCACACAAGAAGTAAACACTCCTGCTATCAGAAGGACTTAAAAGAGACAAAAGCCAGACTCACAACTTGCCAAGAATGGTAGGAAGAAAAAAATGTGTGTACAGGTATCAACAAAGAAGGATTTATTCAGTTAGATATCGGCTCATTTAACAAATACAATCTACTTGGCATACCCTTCTGCAGCACATAAATCTCCCACCTAGGCACAGGGTATATCGCAGTGCCTTCAGCAAGCTATCTACAACTTAACTGGCTGAACTGGTCCCTACTGCCGGTGACGCGGCAGCGTCCCCGCACTCCAGCCTGAGGGGTTACAGCCCCGCAGGGGCTCGGGCTTACCTGGAGAAGTGCAGCTGTCATGTAGAAGACTATGAAAATCAGGGTGAGCGTAGTGTGTCCGCCTTGCATGGAGCTGATGGTGTAAAGGAAAACCAGGTGCCCAGGCACCACCAGAAGAAAGAGCACGCGAGCAGAGCGAGAATTCACATCTGTAAGGAAACAAAGATGGAGTTCAGGCTTAAGATAGAACACACAGCAACTCTGCAGCCTCCCTGGGCTCCAGGGAACAAGGCAAACTAGGGTCAAATCAGGAGCAGAGGGCAGCACACTGGACCCTCATCCCCACACTGCAGGTCTAGGCTGGAAGGCAGCACCCTGAATGATGACACAGCTGTCAGGACACCCACGGACTCTTTGCACCAAGCTCGGTAGCAGAGCTTAATTCTGTCCCCAGAGCAAATGCTGTTCCCAAACCTCAGCCGCTAAAAAGACTCATGTCCCACTCTGACCGTGCTCAGGACAGAGCTGTCAAGAATTTACTGCAAACATTGAATTTCCTCAGAGCTCTGTCTGTACCTCACCTGCCGATCAGTCTTCTAACAGATCACCACCACACTGGAGACCTCTCACCCCTCCTTGCTGCTCAGGGACAGCCTTGGCCCAGAGGCCAGGACCAGACTGCAGGCTATCAAGCCTCTCTAGAAGTTTGGAGAGTAATAACCTCTGCCTGCAGTCTGTGCTGGAATGCAAGTTTGGGCTGTGCTCTGCCACACAACTGCCACAAATAACAGAGCGTGGTAAGCGAGATGCTTTCTTTAACTGCAGCTCTATAAGCCCAGCAGAGCTGCAACAATCGAGCAGCCTCAAGGCAGGTTTCAGTGTCCTGGACACATCTGGAAAAGATTTAGAGGGTGGGGGATTTACAGTGCTACACAGTCAGGGCATGGGAGTTCTGCACCGTGTTTTCCTCACCCAGCAGGGCTATGTCCTCTCGCACGGTGGCTTTGCTAAAGGTCTGACTGTCTCTAGAGGGCAGGCCAGGCCAGAGGACCAGCCACATCCGTGCGCTGAAAACTGCCTCTGAGCAGACTGCAGCCACCATTTCCCGGGACAGTGCTTCGGTGGCTGTCACAGACAAGTTCAGCCGGCCAACTGCAGCAACTGCTGCTGGCAGAAGTCAATATATTTCAGTACTCGACTTGGATACCTGAGCCGAAGAAAGTGCTGCAAGGGCTGGGGCACTTGCGAGGGGCTGTTTCGGGGCTCTCTCCAGGCATGCCACTCATGTGCAGGTACGTGGAGATGCGACTAGCCTGCACTGCCACCAGGTTGCCACCCACACCTGCAGAGAAGCAGAGAGCAGTAAGATGATATCTCACACGCAGAGAAAGAGCTGTTTTCAACAGCCAACAGACCTGCAGCTGCCAGGTGCTAGAATAATGCAGGACAGTCTATTTTTGACCCGAATTCCATTTTTTGCAGGATATAAGGAGTTGAGACAAAGCACACCGTTCTACAGTTTTCCCTTAAGCCCCTTAGTAAAACAGATGCAACTATATTACTGCAGCTTTGATCGGAAGAAATACGCAAAATAAAAAAAAAATGACACGTTAGCCTCCAAAACAGACACAGAAAGTTCAGAACTACTATTTTTTGCATGAGGCGTTAATGAAACTGGGGAACTCACTAGCACAAGACACGGTGGCTCAAAATTAACTCAGTTTATTGCAAAAAAGTAATTTAAAAAAAAAAAAAAAAAAGAAAAGGGAGTTTCCCTGGTTCATTAGGCAAAAAGGAGGTCAAAGCTTTATATCAGAAGCAATCAGATTTCCTGATTCTGAGTTGCAAATCCAAATCTTTATGTCACTAGGTGCCAGAAGGCACATATTGTGGAAGATGGGGGTCTTCCACCAGCCAGGAGGAACCAGGAAATGAAGATAGTTCTTGCTGGGCCCCTGAAAAAATGTGTCTTTTAGGTAACAGCCTCCCAGGCCAGTCACTCTCTGGTGAAAGGCTGGCACCAGAGGGAGCCACGCTGCTGTGAAGCTTGAGTCTAACCACCATGTCTCACTGGCAATCAAAGAGAATTAGTCTCCTTACTCTGCCTGAAATAATGCACACGGGACAATTCCACTGCCTACCAAGAGTCTCCAAGAGTTGCAATTCCAGAGCTGAAAGGAACTCACCATTAATAACCGGTGTGAAGACAGCCATCCCAGCAAAGTTTGGATCTGAGACTGTTCTATCCAAAATTAAACCCCCAACACTGCAGAGGGAAGATTGAAGAGGTCAGTGCTGAGCAGCTCATTAGGAAATACTCACACAAAGCGCTGAGGGTTTGCTGGGGCAGTGTGTGCACCCAAGGGGACACATACACCTGTTAACATGTACCCACAGCTGCGGTTGTGGCACATAATTTTAAGCCTCAATATTTGATAACAGAGGACAGTTTTACCAGGATCTTTTCTCATTGCTGCCAAAACCCATCAAAGACTAAGTCTCCTAACGTACAGCTTACAGCAACGCAATAATCAAAAGCAATCTTGCCCTTCAGAGACCAGAGAGGGCTCTTGTGCGGAGGACCGCTAAACAGGATCCATGGCCATGCCAGGGTCTCCCTGCGCAGCAGCTGGGACATTGCTAAGGCCCTGGATTCCAGCAGGCAGGTTCTTAATCACTCCTGTGCCTCGAGACCTAGAACCCCATGTATTTGTCTAGAAAATACAAAATAACCTCCAGTTTCCTTGCAGCTTGGACCGTGGAAGCAGAACCTCAGAAGAGGTTCAGTTCTCTCTTCGTCTAGAATCTACCCAGGGCTAAGAGAGTGAAATGGCCAAAGGAAAGGGTGCGTTGTCTGTCTGTGTCTGAGGGAGAGGAATTCTTCCACGCCTTCCTACCTGCTAATAGCCATTGCGATAATGACTGGCTCCCAGCCAGAGTACAGCACCTCCCGAGTTGCTGCATTCTTCTTGGCAATGATGATCCAGATGGGCAGCAGAGCTATGAAGAAGGCGCATACCAAAGGATTCACGTAGGCTTTGCTCTCTGAGGGGGAAAGAAGCAGAGGCAACAGATCAAGGACAAATTCTGCTGCAGTGAGGCGGGGTGCTACTTCAGCTGAGCTCACCAAGCCTGCCTACAGACTGCTGTCACCTCTGGAGTCGGAAACTCCAGTAAGGGCAGGCAAACTAGACCAGACCAGCCTCAGCTTTGCAGGACATGGCGTTTCCTGCTCCTAGTGTGCTCACAGAGGCTTTATCAACACATCTGAGTAAGACCTCTTCAATTTCTAACTGCTCATTTCCACTTCCCACTCCTGGACAAGACCTCCCAAGTGTTGCTTCACCTTTGGCTGAACCTGGCTGAGTCACATCCCCTGCATCCCAGCTGCCAGGGAAGGAAGGTGGCGGGGAGGGAGGAGGAAGTCTAGAGTCTACAGCTGCAGCTCTGCACCGAGGATCCCCAGCTGGTGCTGACAGTACAAAAGATCAAATCCAAAGCTGCCTTCTCCCACTGCTTTAGCCACAATCAAGCCCCTGGCACTTGGGAGGAGACCACCTCTCCCTTACCACTTTACCTGGTAAGAAGGAAGCATGCAGACCACTGCCAAGACTGTCTGCAGCTACAAGGCAGTGAGAAGGTCTGCTTCCTACCCTTATCAGTTCTGACTAGGTCTCACTAACTGAGGTAGCTTTGAGGCCAGACATCCTATGTACCCCGAGAACAGGAAGGGTAAAGGAAGAGTGTGAAAGGAGAGGGAGAAGCAGCAGCACATGGAAGGACCGAGAAGAGACAAAGGCCTTTTGTTGCTCCTCACCCAGCTCTTTGTACAAGCCCCAGCTGATTCCCGAAAGCAGAGCCAGTGTGATGAGATCCCCCAGGCTGGCAGCAATCGGTGTGGCGACATTATCAGGATTGATCCCCATCTTCCGGGATCCGATGATGACCCCAATCATAATCATGCCTAGAAGGAAAAAGAAGAAGAAAATAGGATGAGGCCAAGGGGAGCCCAGCATTTTAGGAAGAGGTGCATGGAGGGGGTGCAGGGTCTGTCTCTCACCCAGAACCAGGGAAGCAATGAAAGCAGTAGCCACGCTGCTGGCACAAAGCAGGACAGCATGGTCAATGCTGAAGTGTCCATCTGGGATCCATCCGAATATTACTGCTGCGATCGAGGCCAGGAAGCCAACTACAGTAGCCTGGACCTGAAAATAAAAACTAGACAGTCACTAAGAGAACTAGAGAGCAAAACGGTCCTGGGGTGAGGGAAGAGGGAAACACCAGGGTACCATTTCAGGTGGATTAGCATCCAGCAAGGAAACACCAAGTCTAACCTAAAGGGCAAACAGTTACGATAAGACAACTGTGTGACAAAAAGGTGACATTTGCCTCCCCATTAGACATGCAATGCTGGCAGTCAATAGCAAACACTGGGCATTTAAACCTTCCGACACTTGTCGTAGTTTGGCTTGCACCAACTACCAGTATTTCCACTTTCTTCTTCTCTCACATTTCCTCACCTGTATCAGAGCCATGTTCCCTGTTATCATCCTCCAGAGCTCTTTGGGTGTATCCATTTGGCCAATGTTAGCCTGGAAGAGGACATTGCAACATCATTAAAGACTGACAGCGTTTTACACCTGCTAACAGTCAAATTCCTGCCTTCCAGCTATGCAAGTTTCTGCCAGGAGAAGGAGAGAACAACGATCTCAAATCCCTAGCTCTTACGGGACAGCAATTCAGTAGAAAAAGGAGAATTGACGTCAACAGAACATCTGATGAAAATCTTGCAAAAGCCACAAGATATACTTTGTCCCCACACAGAGTCACGCACTGCTGCTTATTTACTCACTGAACTCACTCCACTGGTGACCAAGCCAAGCCTGGCTCAGGCCCAGTTGGGTCGTGCTGCCCCTGAGGTCAGCCAGCCAGGCGGGAAATGGGGGTGCGCAGACTCAGGTCAGCTGTGCGCCCCAGCTCCGACACGGACCGTCGCGTGGGCAGAGGAAGCTGGCAGCAAGAACCACTGTTTCGGTTAAAAGCTGAGTAAACAAGGCTAATGCCACGTGGAGACCTAGTAAGTAGCGGGAAGCTGCCGTGGCACACGGGTCACCGGGCGCCGCTACAACTGCGGGAGATGCTAATCAGACTAACCAGAAGAGACGGAAAGTTGCTTTAATTCCCCAGCGTGCGATCCAAAATAACCCAGCAGAATCACGGCACGTTGCTGGCGACTGCAGAGCATCGGGGTTCTGCTCTTCCCTAGCACCTTCTAGGTGTTTATGGAAAGCTGGAAGAATGGATAAGCAGGAGGTATATGCTTATTATTAGAAGCTGATGAACATAAAGAGGAAACAATGGAGAGGCTCAAACAATCTGAAGCGGTAAATGCGCACTGGAGTTACTGGCTGACAGCATCAAACTCTAACTTCTGCCCAACAATACAGCAGCAATTTCTTCCTCTCAGGTTTCCTTGCTGGTCTCGTCAGAAAAACAAGAAGTCAGTGATCAGCGAATCCTTCTGCTCTCCTTACTGCACGCACCTGAGAGAACTGCCAGCTCTTTTCAGCCAGCACTGGGATGCACCCATCTCTGGAGAGAATTATTCTGGTCAGTTTAGCGGAGAGGAGGAAGGAATGGGGGAAAACCAACAAAAAGTTGACTGGAGGAGCACTGAGCACATCCAGCACAGGAATTTGAGCTCCATATGAAGCCTGACCTTAAAATTCCAGCCACACGGCAATTAGGTTGGGATTAACATAACCTAGCTGTAGTCACTGGCAACAGGATTCTAATCCTTTAACTAATGGGAGAGTTTTGCTTCTTAATTGTGAAAGGAATTTCTGAGGTGCCTTAATGCAGTACTAATTAGAAACTCACAGTCTGAGAAACCACTCCAGGCTGCTTTCCTGCGGAGAGAGCACAAGCCCCACACCGCGAAGCCCTGGTCAGAGGGGAGCTCCCTCTGCACGCCTGCACATGGGTCCCCCACGCTGAGAGAAGAGTAGGGCAAGGAAAAGAAAAAAAAGAAAGCCCAAGAGATTGTCTTACCCCACCATGCAAAGACACAAGGAAGTAGAGTGCAAGGCTAGGGGATTCATGTTGAGGTAGCACAGCCTTTTTTCCTGCCAGGGCAAAAAAAAAAAAAAAAAAAAAGCAGAGGACAAAGCTCATGAGGCTAACACCACCCTACAGCCATCAGCTCACAGGCAAGAGCAGGCACCAGGAGACCAGGCCGGTGCAAGGGCAGCAGCCGCTCGGCACTGCGGGCAGGCGAGCCAGACCCGTGCTCTCTGTGCCAGTTTTCTCGTGACCCTGCTGCAGCCACCACAGAAGATAAGGAAATGTTTTGCATTTCTGTGACTTTCTGCACAGTCTCATTTCAACATTGCTCCATGCCAGTCCCAGAAGGGAAGAGGATGGAGAAAAAGGAGGCCACAGAAGTACTGCCTTTGTCCCAGGAGAGCCAAGTGCTCACCCCGATAAGCCCATGCTCAGAAAGTGCAAGCTGGCCAAAGCCAAGAGGGAGAATGGCCTGTGTCCGCGACAGCAAGGATCCTGACATGATACGAACAACAGAGAACGAATAAAACAAAGGGATTTGTTTCCCAGAACGAAGTGACAAACAAAGCTCGGCCTGCGACACAAGCTGCAGCGCTCAGCCCCTGTCCCTGCAAGCCCTGGCACCGGAGCACAGCTGGGCCAGGGGCAGCACGAAGCCTCCCAGCAGCTTTGTCCTCCCCAGCAGCGCCTGGGGAGAGGAGACCAGCACTGAGGGGCAGCAGCCACAGCCTAGCTTTTGCCAGGGAACGCTGGCACGGCCATGCCCCGGGCAGCTCAGCGCCCCGCTCCTTCAGAGAACAAAGGGTGAGGAGGGCTGGATCCATGACGGAGGTGGTCCCACAGTCGGCAGGAATCAGCAGGCAGGGGCTGGGGGTGCGGAGGCCAAGCCGAGGGCCGGTCCAGGGCAACGCTGTTCGACCTCCTGCTCCCCAGGGACTGCAGGGACAAGCCCAGACTCTTCAGAATAGGCTGCCCGTGTGCCACTGGTTCAGTGGATTAGAACAGCATCCCTTAGGATACACACAGGGAGCCACTGCATGAGGAACAAGAGGGGCTGCAGGTGACAAAGACTGGATGAGCAGCTCAAAACATTGGTTCTGCCGCCATCCAGGAGCACAGCAGAAACCTCAGGCCTCAGAGGCCGACAAGAAGGTACTGAAAAGCGAACAGTCACAGCTGGCATCATCCCATTGCTCAAGATGGGAGAGAGAGAGAGGACACCCTGGAGAGCAGATATACAGAGACATTTTCAACACGCTCTGCTGCTTTCTCCTGCAGCAACCAGTAATTGGAAGGCTGAGAGGAAGGCAGCATGCCAAGAAGCAGCTCTCTGCTACCAGCCAGGCAGACAGCTCTCCATCCCTACATCTCAGCGAGCGCTTCCTGAGCGGCTGTCGGGCCAAGGCAGGTCAGCTCCTCTACGCTGTCAAGGCCAGGACCAGGCTGGACCAGGCTGCTTGCTGCGAAGGCTCCCTTCTAGCAATTCACAGCACAGAGCCAGCAGAGTTAAATGCTTGGCAGCAGGCAGCTAACACCTTGCAGCTGTAAGATTCAAAACTATATGTACTCTCGTCACGGGAAACACAGAAACATCGGGCAGTCGCTTGCTGTCATGCTGAAGCAGAAGATGCTTTGCAGAAGGAAGGAGTATTATTGTCGCTGTTAGGAGAGCATGCCAGTCTCTCTCCAGCGCCGCTCAGCTCCAGAGACAGACTACTGTGTTACAGAAACATTTAAACACAAAGCAATTCATTTACAGCTGGACTAACACAGTATTCTGAGGAGCTAACAGAGCCTGCCTCCAGCTCTCACAGGGAGCCCACTGTTTCACAGGAATCGGACTGAATTCGAGCAAGAGGAACACCCAGCCGTGCCTCTCCATCAACTTCAAGAGGCTGTCAATCCACCTGCGAGCTCTCCCTGCAAGGTCCCCTCCCTTTCAGCCCTTGCCGTACAATTCTCTCCAGGCTCTCTCATCTCCCAGCCCTCCTGAACCTGGCTTGTTTTACCCTCCTTTGATGAACATGCCTGCACTCAGCTTCCTCGTGAAGAAAACCGGATCCAAGCACTCCAGACACTAAACTGCCAAAGCCAGCCCACACACAATGTCTCCAGGCCCACAAGCAGCCGTGACAAGGAAATGAACCGTCATCACAGCTGAAGGACTATTAAGCCTTCAAATCTGATCAGTTCAGTGGGATGAAGACACCTTCCCAGCATTCTAAACTCCAGGCTCTGGTTTCTGTGGTCACTGACCGAGAGATTTTTGTCTGCCCAGCCACCCCACACACGTACGCCTTCCCGTACCAGGTATCCCGCTCCCTCCCTGCATACTCACAGCTGTCGACAGGCGAGACGCCAGAGTCATCTCCAGGTTCCCCTTCAGGCCCAGTAACGCAGGTACTAAGATAAACACCTCGGTCACGTATTTGAAGACGTCCCAGTGCTGCAAAATTAAAAGGAAAAAAGACGATTACAAATAATCACGGCTGTTAGAAACCTTTGCTCTGGACTGAGTGTCGCTCACCCACCTTTGCAACCTGGCACTGCCTCTGCGAGGCCCTGAGGGCAGCCCAGTTCCCCTTCTGCTGCCACTCCTTGAACTTTGCAGCGATTTTACTGTTTTTGACATCTGTGTAGTAGTGACCACAGGTTCCCGCTGAGTTTAAAAACCGGATCTCAGCCTGCAACTTTCAGTTTAAAATCCCCCACAGATTAACCACTGACAAAACGCTTACGCATACAGAGGCCAAAACAGGGAAAGATGAAGAGACTTTGCCCAATACTTGCAGTTTTCGCTAGAATAAAGTGCTGAAGTTCCACCAGTCTCAGCTGAGAGCCTCACGTGTGTCTTACAAATACATTTTGGAGCAAGGCACTGCTGCTCCCTAATCCTGCCAGCTCCAAAAAGCAGCCTAATGTTGCACCCACCTCACTGAGGAGGCGTGTGTCCCCCTCGCCTGGCACCCCCAGTACTCAGGTAGTTACGAACTGCTCCGGCTCCACAGCCAAGTCAGCTCCCCTGGGCACGAGGCAGAAGCAGCAGCCACAGTTATTTAGGAAAAAACGAAGAGTAATTGCAGGCTTCCACGAAAATACAAAATCACCCCCCAAAAAACCTCACAACAGCATTTAAAAAAACCCCCTGCAAGCTACACAAACCTCATTGCCTGATTATTTATTTTCGTGAATGTTTTGCAAGCAGGCCCCGTGTCCAAAATAACTCCTGCTTCCCGCGTTGCCTGACCGCCACGCTCCTTAAAGGACGCCGAGCACGGCTGGAATCGCGCTCTCGGTTGCTGGCGGCTGCACGGAACATGTTAACAGTCCCATCTCGCACAGCTTTCTCCCCGCACACGTTACCTGCGGCGGGCTGCATCTCTCAGAGTGCCCTCCTCCGCGTGCCAGACCGTCAGGGTAACTAGGAACAGGACACGCGTTTCTCTGGAGGACCAGGAGCACTATCAGCCAACACTTACAGCAAACACAAGCCGCTCTACCTGCATGACTAATACCTTCCTGTGGGGAAGGACTTCAGTTATTTTTGTTTATTTTTCCAGCCTCTGTGCTGCTTGCCTTCGCCAACGAGCCAACAAATTCCAGTTTGCTGCTAGGTCCTTTCCAATACCACATTCATGCTACGCTCACTTGAAAAACCATTTGAGAGAAAACTGGGATCCCAGGAGGCAGGTAAGCGCTCGAGATGGATGAACTCCCTCAAAGGGAAAAACTGCTTTCCAGTCAATAACAATCCCCGTAATGTTTGTGACAGCTTGGTTCAGACAAGCTAACCGTTCTCTCCGGCGGACGTTTGAGTTCTGTGCTCGCTGCTGAGCGGGGCAGAAGGGAGAATCAGCCTGAAACACTTCATCTGACGCAGCAGCGTATCAGGCTGTGCTTCCTTTAAGGTCACAGCTAGGAACAGGCGAGCTCGGCTCTCCTCAGTCTATTTTTAGGCAGGTATTATGATTATCCTGCCGCTTCTTGTACCAGCCAATCCTTTGCTACAACTTCCCTCGGCACTATCCAGAATTCAATCAGCACGCAACACGCTCTCGCTTCCCAGCAGGACGAGCTGGGTGTCACCAGAATCATTTAATGAAAGGAACATTGTCATTAGTCAGACCGCAGGCTGGAAGCGCTGTGCAAAAGTTTCCTGGCTCTTTCTGCCTCCAGAGATCATAGAGGCAGGACCAGGCAATAGCTAGCACCAGTTTGCAGCCCTCCCTCACCTCGTCCCAACCCTGGATTTGAAAATTAACCTTTAAAGGAGGCTGTGCCGCAAGCTGGTGCCAGAAGCCGCTGCTAAAGCAGCTCCCCGAGCAAGACAGGGGTGTTCCTGAAAGGAATAAAAGCCATCTTCAGGGAAGGAAAACAAGGAGATTTCTGCAGACATCAGCAGCTTGCTCACTGCAAAGAGCAGGACCCGTGGGCTCTTGCCAACTTAATATGTTATACAAGACTGGTCTATGGGCATTTAGTGCATCTCAAAGTCCTCCCTGGCTCCTGCAGAGAATAAAGGTCCCTGCAGAGACGCGTGGGCTCCAAGGGAAAAACCAGAGCCAGCCTGTTTGGGAAAGACAAAAAAGGGAAAGAGAAGAGAAAATATGAATTTAAGTTCAGGACACTGAGCTGTTAAAATCCCTTTTCCCCTGTAACAGCTCCTGGGAGAAGCACAGAAACAAGCTGTTTTCAGGGGCGAGGAGGGAGGCTGACACAGCACACGGGATCCTCCAACACGGCCCAGTCTGCTCCACGCAAAGGGGAACACGCTGCACTGGGGAGCAAGGGGGCTCTTGGCCGGCTTTCAGCAGAGCTGTGGAAGAGAATTACAGGGAGAGGCACTTCATCTGCAGCACCTCCTCCCTGCCCTCTGGGGAGGGAAGCAGAGGGCCCGTAAGCAATCGAGGTTTCACTTATTTCAGCTTCATTTTCTGCCAAGCCCGTGGTCCCTTTGAAGACAAACCTACCCCATACCAGAGCCACCAGACCCCGGTCTCGCCCATGCAGCACTGGAGGGCTGAGATCGGACCCAGATCTGCCAGAGATTCTGGAAGAAAAATCGAACCCCAGGTGGTGTTTTGCAGTTTCCTCCAGGCTCGCTGCCTCTCAGAAGCTTTGCACCTGCAGACAACAGATATTTCCACACAACAGCTGCTTCTCAGCTGCTGTCATTTTCAGCCACTGTGTGTGAACTTCAGGTTTCCAAGACTAATGAGCAACAGTGTGGTTTTGCTCAGATCATAGCGGCACGGTGATTCACGACAGCTCAGAGGGGAGGGACGTGCTGCAGGTTGGAGCTATGACTTCCTTGGTGTGGCTGCTTTGCTCTCCTTCCAAAATGCCAAGGAACAATCAGCCCTAAGAGGAGAGCTACAGCTCCAGGGCTGGCACTCCCCGCTGGCCCTGGATAAGACCCACCCCAGAGGGATGCTAACACCAGAGGGAGTCAGGCAGAGGAAATGAAGAGACTCCCTCCTCTGTACAAAATACCGTTCATCCAATCCAAAGAATCTCCAGGGAGCAGACAAGTCTGGAAAACAACCATCGGGGCTCTGCTGGGAGAGGGGACTGTGCCAACAGGCTTCTGCTGTACACAAAAAGCAGCTGGTAGGCTCACGTGTCACCTGGCCCAAAGGTCCCTGCAATCCCCAAGGGAGCAGAGGCAAATTCATAGGGACATATTAACGGGACAACATGGCCAATGGCCAGCGCTGCTTGTTTGCACAGTGGGGAGACCAATTACAACCGGCTGATTAGTCCGTTTATCCAAAACGGAGAAAATTGAGTGCATGGAGCCCTCCACGCATCGCAAGCCAGGGCCGCGTCCGAGGCAATGGGACTCCAGTCCACTCCAGTGCGTCAGCTACCCACTCCACACACTTCCCTCCTTTCATCCAAGGCTTTGAGGCTCTGGGAAGCCAGTTATCAAGATCCCCAGACTCTACAGGCCAGCAAGCCAAAACCACAGGCTTCCCATCCCCCTTCTCCACCCTATGGCATTTCCATGCCCCTTTTAATCCCAAGGCTAAAGGGAGTTAGAGGAGTTGGCAGGACAAGCTGCACAGCCACGTGCTGAGCTGCTGTGGGACAGAGGAATTATGGAGCTTTATTTCTCATGGCCATAAAATAAAAGGCAGGAGGACACAGCAGTATCTCCCCCTGCCCAGCGAGGCTGCTCCTTCTCCAGGAAGGACTTTAGGCTGGGTTCAAATCACTGGCTCTGGGAAATCGCCAGAAAAGCCACGCATGAGTTTACACGGACCTTGCAACATACTTTTCTTTTTAAGAAAATAATTCCAGTAAATGTGTCTCGGATTAATTTAGTACAGCCAGCCTTTCCTGTTTTGAGTCACTTCACGGCTCTCTCGACAGGCTGCACCGAGAGAAACCGAAAGGATGAGCAGCATGCAAAGGCTCGCAGGGAAATAGACATTAGGGGCAAGGAAGCAAGAGAAGCATCTGCTTGACCACCCACAAATACAAAAAATGCCTGACACAGAGCCCTGCTGGCACACAGCTCGGGTGGAGATGATCATAGCTGCCAGCAATACAGATAAGCAACTGACATTCCAGTCTTTCTATGCCAACACTGCAAGGGCTTCTTCAGCCCACTTAAGCAAACAGAGGAGCTTCAAGCAGAGCATTTTTGGTTGACCACAGCTCCAAAATGGCTGCCTCTTCCTTCCAAATAGTTTCATAAACCTCTGCTGCATGGATGATCGAGTTTTGTGCCTTACTCACCATTCTGGGCTGGGCATCAAGACAACTCTGCACAGCCCATCCTTCAGAGCAAAGGAGAGGAAGTTAAGCGGCTGACCAGCTGCTAGGGAGACACACGCTTGGAAAACCCCCCCCTAGATTGACCAGTGCAGGAGCCACGGTCCGTGCAGTCACATTTCCCACGTAAAAACCTAAACAAGCTGCACGGCTGCTGGGTTCCCACAGTGTCACCTGCTACAAAAGACCCAACAGATATCAAGTGTGATAACACATCGGTTTTTGTCCAGAGGGAATGGCCAGCTCTCTGGCTGGCCTTTCCTAAGGATCACCTCCACACGTCGCCCAGGAGGAACTATCCTGTTAGCCCAGCCACCCCTGGCCGCTTCCAGAGCGCGAGAAGGCAGCGTAAGGGCCACTCAGCCAGCCTTCGCCCTCCGGAGCGAGCCACCACGCAAGCGTCCTGCACACGGCAACAGGCGAATTGTGAACCTGGCTGGCACGAGCCTGGCGTGCCACAACAGCGCAGCAAACACCAAAGCCGGCAAAGGGACACAGGACCTGCAGAACTAGTGACTGGGATGCCTACAGCCACCATCGGGGGAGCACTTTATTTCAAGCTGTAATGCACAGAGTGGTCTCAGTTCCCAGGCAGGTGCTTTGGCTGCCAGCGGCAACCTCCCCCTCTGAGCCAAAGCAGGGCAGCTGCGGTACAGGGACACCTGCAGCCTCTCCTCCCCTCACTCCAGACATCACCGAGGTCTCCTCCTGTCTCCCTCTACCCCAACCAGCATGCAAGGTAACAGGTGTCCTCCTCTCACAGTTGCTATCTGCTGAAAAAGCCTTGGTGTTTGAGTCTCTCCTAGCTCAGGACCAAGCCAGGGTCTACAGAGACAGGATTCAGAACCCAGTGCCATGCCAGGGAAGTATCGGTCCTACCTGCACAATGTCCAGCACCATTCCAGCAGCAACTGTCCCAAAGCCTGCCAGGAGGAACGGAAAGAGGACTTGCAGCCCGATGGAAAAGGAGGTCTCCTTGAGGGGTGAGGCTGGCTCAGGACCTCGATCCGTGCTGGTGTCATCACTTTCATTGCTCTGGCTGCCGTTTTCCAGCAGGGCATCTTCTTCTCGCACCCCTTTAGCATTGGCACGTGACTCCAACATCACCACTTCTACCCCATTACCACTGGGCCCCAGGAAATCTGAGGGTTCCACCAGCTGCCCCCGGTCCGGACTGGTGAGACAGTTCACGGGCACAATGGGCAGCACAGCCCCATTGGCCTGGTGGGTCTCCTTCTGCTCTGGCTTGGAAGACATGCTGCAGAGAAGCTATCCTGACCCTTCGCTTGATGGGGCTACAGCCAGCAGCTGTTCCAGAAGAGATCTTCTACCAGGAGCTTACACAAATGGCCTTTCCGGCATCTAGAGACGACCTCTCCTATCCCTGCTCGCCTGCCTTTGAGTGCAGAGCCTGCTCCTGCAGCAGAGAACCCCATCAAGCAAAGTCCAGGAACGGAGGACACCAACCACTGAGGTAGCAGGGAACACTGCAGGAACCGGGAACTACAGCAGATTCACTCTAGCGCTCCTCCGCTCCAGCGCTGCGCGGTGCAGCAGCCACCAGGACAGGATCCCGTCTTTTCTTCGTTGACGTATGACACTTTAGTGCATCTTTCTCCAGGTCTTCTTCCAGCAGCACGACTGCTGTGATGGGGCACACAAGGCAGAGAGAAAAACAGATGAAGACGACTGAATAACACAGAAGCTTAAAGGGATGAGGAGGCAGAGCGCAGATACAAGAGGGACTGGCTTTTAGAGATTAAACAATCCAGAAAAGCTCTTCTTACTACCAGGGCTTTGTCACTCTCTCCAGCGGCACTGTCCCTCTGCAGAATTTGAGTCTGAAGGCTCCTGTGGGCTTTTGCTCAGTTTCAGCCTGTCTTGTGCCCTCTGCCAAAACGAACAGCGATACCAGCAAGGTCCAAGTGTCACTGTCGTCCTCCTCCTCCAGAAGAATTTCTCGCCTTACAGCACAAGGCAACGAGAGTTCTTATTTAAGGCAACAGCAAGTTCCCAGTTAAGGTTACTCGCTGAGCTGAGCAGGCTGTAGGGTGGGAGCTGGCATTCGGACAGCCTTAGACTTAACGCCACGCTCCGAGAGCCCGTCTTTCACCTGAAACATAGGGGAGGGAAAAAGATATTCTGCTGGGCTTCGTGGCAGGCAGCAGAACGGCGCGTTCGCCCGGCGTACGCCGAAGGCTGTGCTCTCCCCCTGACTTCACTCCTTTCACAACCCTTCAGGGGGCCGGGGGGAAGGGCCGCTCTCTGCTCCCCCTGCCCCAGCAGCTCCCCGGGAGGGACCCCCGAGCCGCAGGACACGGGTACCCAGCCCGGGGGCCAAAGCCCCGCGCGGAGCCACCGCGCACAGCCGCGGCGGCCGCCGTTGCCCCCCGGAGGAGGCCTGAGGACGCAGCGCGGCCCGCGGCTCTGTCCCCTCTCCGGGTGCCGCGGAGCCCCGCAAGCCACCACATCCAGAGCGGCCCCGGCCGAGGCCCAGCCCCGCCGGCGGGGACAGCGGCCGCGGGGAAGCGCTGCCCCGAGCGGAGCCGGACCAACCGGTCCCCTCCCCGCGGCACGGGGCTGCCGCGGCCCCGCGCTGTCCCTGCTGCGGCCCCGGACCCTCACGGTGCCGCCGCGACCACCGCCCGCCCGCCCGCCCGGTGCGCCGGGCACCTCACCGCTCTGCGCACCCGCGGCGCTGCCCGCTCCGCTCTGCCCCGCCGCGCTGCGCCGGCCCCGCTGCGGGCCGCCCTGACATCACCGCCCGCCAATAGTGGCCCTGCCCAGCGCGCCGCGCTGCGCTCCCATTGGCCGGGCGCGTGTGGCGTCACGCCTGGCTCCGCCCCCACCGCAGCGAGGAGCGCACTGCCCACGCAGCTGGGGATGAGCCAGGAGGCCCCGCCCCTTCGCGGTGCGGGGGCGTGGCCTGATGGGTCACGTGCCGCCGTGCCCACATGGCCGCCGTCCTTCCATGCATCCCTCCGCGCATCCCTGCGTCCCCCGGGCTCGGGGCGCTCCCCGGGGCTTTACCTGCTGGGCTCGGCCTTGGCAGGAACGGCTCCCGCTCCCTTCTCCCCCGCCGTCCCTCCGCCCTCACGGCGCAGAGCCGGGGGAGCCCCTCGCCGGAGGGGGGCGCGCTCCTGCGAGGCGTCGATCTCCCCACCTGGGAAAGAAGGGGTTCACGGGTCACAGCGCTCCCCGTCTCTGCTGGGGTGGCCGGGCAGGGCAGGGGCACGCTGCCGTCCCACCCGCGGAGGGGTTTGGATGTACCCCCCCAATCCAGGGAAACGCGGCTGGAGCGACGCTCAGCACCTCGGCGCGGGGAGGCTGCGTCTCGCGTGGGCCGGCTTAGCAGCCCAGCGGCATTTTGTCACTGCGACCCTGTCACTTACTCATCCGGCACAGCTTCGTCTGTCGTTTCGGGAGCGAGGCCCAGGAGCACCCCCAGGGTACCAGCGGCACATGCTGGCCCCCGCGCCAGGCCCGAGGGCTTCGCTGATGTAGTTCAGCAAAGAAAAGGGGGGCTGTTGTCACACACTCGCTTTGCGTCTGTTCGCGCCAAACTGACAACAGATACGTACATAAAAATCAACAACTCCTGTTGCAGAGGTCAGTGCCTCACTGCTCCCTAGAATTCTGTATTCCTGAATGAAACCAGCCCTTCTGATTCATGTTTTCCTTCTATTTTTTTTTTCTTTTTTTTTGGCATGAGTGGAACTTTTGACCAGTTGTTGTTTTTCCTTCCTGCCTTTCCTTTCCTCCCAGGAAACAGTCAACAGCGAGTTATTACCCGGAACGATTACGTGATCCCCAGCTCCATCCCTTGGAGACAGGTCGTGAGCCAATAGATCGCTGTGACACAAGCATGCGTGCGAGGGGAACAGGGAGGGCAGCACAGGAACTGCATCCCCCCCCCCGCCCCCCAACACACTGAGTCAAGCGTGAGCAGGGCTGGTGACTTCATTTCTTAAAATAAGGAAACGAAGGCAGCCGTGCTCAATGGCAGCAAGAGATCCATTGTGATGGAGACCCTTCTGAAGATGTGGGCTGCGCTACTCAATTTCTTTCTGCTCGTATTAAAAATTCAGCATGGGGAGCTTCCTCTCCTGAAATACTTGTTGCTTTAGAAAAGGGTGCCTGGCACACTTGAAGCAGAGCAGGATATACAATCACATAAAGCAGCACAAGGATAGCTCAGATAAACCCACTTCGGTTTTCTGGCTTTCTCAGGCCCAAAAACCTTTGCAAATGTGTCTCTTCTAAAAAAAGCTGAATTTCTGGCGCAGGTGAGCAGAGCGCTGCTTTCGCTGTGGTAAAGTAGCCGGCAAAGTGCACTGGGTTTTGTACCCACCTGCTGCTACGCAGTCTACTTGAACCCAGTACTTCAGCATTTACAGCCATTTAACTAATTCCCAGGAATTGTGACACTGGCAAAGAGACATCAAGGAAAACTTGAGACATACAGAGATGATGCCTTAACCAAAGCTGTAGCGCAGTTCCACAGTCAAGCTGGGTGTGGATTTCCAAATCCTGCCTCCAAGCCTCCATTTTCCTTTGTCCAAATAAACCTGGTCTGTAGGGCTCTCTTTCTGCCTTCATCTTTCCTTCCTGACTTGGAAAAATCTGTATCTCCCCCGGAACAACCGTTTGTCCCCCAGCCCCCTAAAAACAACGCACACCAAAATGCGACCTTGTTGATTAACAGTCCGGCCAGCTGCAGGCTCAGGAAGTGGAAGCGCGGAGACAAAAGCTGCCTGAGACAAGAAAACAGAAATAGATAAAATCCCCACCAGCGACGCTGACGCGCAGAGATCAGAAAGGCAGAGGATGAAAGGGCAGGAAATGGGTTTGCAGTTGCAGGCCAGCAGGTACCAAAGGCAACAAAACGCTTGGAAAGGAAAGAGTTTACCATGGAGCTACACTAGATCATGGAATGCTGTGCCCATGTGTTTTACAGCAGCCACATGACTTCAGCACTGCCAAGCCACCCAGCTCTGGGCAAGCACTCAGTCATGGCCTAGGAGACCACAACACGTACGGGATGATTTTGCCCTTTTCACAGAAGAACCAGCAAAATGAAGTGGTGCGGCCAAAGTCACTCAAAAACACCTTCTAAAGTAGAATTTGACAGTGTCCTGTCAAACCCTTTGCTCTCTATTCTAGCCCCACTGGTGCCTGTCACATCTAAATGCTGATCTGAATGGAGTCTCACCTGCCTCTGACCAAGGATTCTGAGGGAACCTAGTTCTTAAGCTCTTGTAACCAGGAATCTCAACAGGCAAACTCAAAGATTGAATAGGTTATGGGTAATGACTTACCCCTACAGATGTCCGTCCAGAGCAAAAGCAGTTCATGAGGGCAGGCAACAGCGTCAGCAGCTGACCCTAATCTGGTCCTGATCTGGAAGAAGAAATGCAGACCACGGAAGTTCTGTTTTACCAGCCTGGAGGCAAACAAAACCATCACCATCCTTTTTTCCAAGGTCCAAATGACTACCGCTCCCAGCTGTGTTCATGTGCCACCCACATGCGGTGACAAACACAGGTCAGCCTCAGTCAGGTACATCCCTAGGGCTTTTTTTGCCACGTGAGAGCATCTGGCAGAGGGGAGCCAAAAGGTCCTTGCTTCCTGCGTTCCATGAGGCCAGTGGTTCCTGTGTCAGCAGCTGCTGACCCTGTGACAGCAGGGACACCTGTCACAGGGGGACTGAGGACACGCCTCACATGTCTGCTTTGTTCCAGATATAAGCTGTGAATTCATTTATATTCAGAAATTAGGCTGAAGAAACTACCAACACCACAAGCCTGCTGGACTAGTCAGAGCAGACAGTAATATCAAATAAAAATAAAAAAAAAAATCTCAACTCCTCTCTATTTCCTACCCCATGAAGACCCTCTCATGTCCTAAAATCCCGAAGAGGGCATTGGATTAACTTTTTCTGCTGTCTCTGTACAGCTAGGCAGCACTGTAGTAACAATGCTTAAAAATCCAAGTATACTTGGAAGGATAAAAGTGCTCCAGGGAGAATAATAATTCTTCTTCCTTACGCAGCTTGTCAGGCAGGCTGAACTCAGACCTGTGCTGAAGCTAGACTAAGAGGAGTAGGTGAGCTCGTAAGTTTAAAGGTACTTTAGATATGCACACGCCAGATGTAGTACATCTGCTCCACTACAGCCAAAATAGTTATAATCTGGGAAAAAAAAACCAACAAACAAACAAAACCAAAAACATTCAGGTTTTCTCCTGTGGGCTTTCTGGAGGAGTCCATGTCCCTTACTCTGGCCATTGAATCAATCTGTGATGGTAATGCACCGCTGCCTTTCTCTAATCAAGCTCACTATACAGAAAACATGAAAATAACCTGGTGTAGCTTTGGTAACGGGGCAGAGAGTGTGTGGAGAGCCTCAGCACAGTCACCGAGCAGAGGAGTACTGCCATGAACTAGAAGCAGCTTTTTTGGTTTCTCAGTTAAATAACTGAAGTGCAGCCAGGTCCCTCCACGTGGTTGTAGAAAGTACAAGATCCAGCACAGTGGTCAAGCGATCCAAGTATTTACAGGGCTACAACAAACCACAACATTGTGTTGAATTAAAAATATAAATTAAAAGATGTGTGAAAAGCCCCCTGCGATATGCTACATGGCTTGCATGTTGCTTGTCATAGCCCACTGTCCAGGCCTGGACCAATTCATGGGTAAATCCATCAGCGACAAAGATCATTTACCCTTTGTCCCCTGCATTAACCACCCTTCCATGTGGTCATTTTCCTTCCTGCTGAGAACTGACTGCAGCTTCCTCTGGGGCCCACCATCACAGCTCTTAAATCAGCCAGAGCGATCTCTACTGAGTGAGGCAGGTCACTCCCTTCCCCACCACGCTGAGCTCTTTATCTCTGCTGCCCCTGCTACCCCGGGAAGCTGTGGAACCGGAAAGCAAAGCCAAGCCCCCCGCACGGCAACTCCGATGACACACAGCCTTCGCTGTGCTGTTCAGTTAAGGAAAATAATTCCCTGGGCAGCACTTCCTCATGTCTCTGTGCCACGCTACGGGCACTGAGAGATGCTGGCATGCAACTATCAGTGCTGTACTAGAGACCTCATGGGTCACGCAGTGCAGTTTCTTTAAGTTCAGGCTCTTGCAATAACCCTTTGGGGACTAAAATGGCTGCTTCTCTACAGTGGCAAAGGATACCGCAGGCCACAACTGAGCGGCGTCCAGGTTCCTCAGTGGATGTCTTGCTGTACAGCACTGGTAAGACCAGGGCCCGGTGGCACGGGCTGAGCTGAGAAGCTCTCACAGCACCTGCTTTAGTAAATGGATTTCACCAGCTCCACAAAATACCAAACAAAATGGCAAAAGAGGAGCCAAGAATGCAAGTGTCAAATGCAAAGCTGGAGGAAACAACTTTGTAAACACCTCGTTCCTGCATTCTCCTCCAGCTCTGTGCCTGAACTCTCCACGGTCACTTGGGGCTGAAAATAAACCAAGCCCTGTAAAATAGAGGCCAGCAACAGAGCTTTCTTTAGAAAATGCAGGTGTGCAATGTGACCTTTTCTCCATCGTGCAGTGGGCCTGCATGACGCTAAATCAGCTGGTCTGCTAGCCAGCGGGCTGCTGTGGCTGGACAACTGCACACGTTACTTTGAGTAACTGTTGTCAGAAGAACGGCAGCTCTGTAGACTGGGCTACAAAGCAGAGGAAAAAAAAGGAAGTTGCTATGGATATAACACAGGAACACGTTAACACACTGGAATTGGACTAATACGAACAAATCCCCATTAGGTATGACAGCCAGTTATGTGTCTTCAGAGCAAAAATCAGGCTTTTCCTTCTCTGATGCATCGATGTAACTGCTCAAGATGCTCAAAGCACAGTGACTCATTACAAAAAAAAAAAAAGCTCACAGAGCTATGACTCTGTTTTCATTGTGTAGGTGGCTTTATCAACTATCCACTCACACAGCGCAAAGCTGCATATGATCTCAGCAGAAAAGACCAGCGCATCATCCTGACACTATTTACATGATGACTCTAAGATTTCAAATACCACTCAAGATGAGAGACACTCTCTGAAAACATATCATGGGAGCAGTAAAATGGCGTGGAAAGCAAGCTGTTCTGTCAGGAGAGGTGTGCAGATACCAAATCACGGAGCAAGCCATCAGAATTGCGCCAGATAAGCCTGACATGGCAGCTAATATGATAAAATAAGGAGACTTAAGAATATGATAGGCAAAGCTGCCGCACGGATAAAAGCGCTGATTATCATCAGAAGGGACGGGAAAAAATGGGCAGAGGTGAGGAATGTGCTTTTTCACCACTGGATCCTGCAAGATACAGTCTGTTTCAAGCACTTCAGTTTAGCGGCTTCAGGTTGCAGTAAAGCTCTCTTGAACATTTACCCAGTGCAGAGGCACCGCATGATTCCAGCACTGGCTGATGAGCAGCACTTAATGAGGCTCTGCAACAAGCTGCATTAGCGAAACCTCACGGCACACATTTGCACAGAACCTGCCAAAAACAACCCTGCCTTCCCAGCGCTGTTCGCCCTTCACTTTTCCTGCAGCAGCAAAATGAATCTTCAGATGAACATCCCCTAAAGAAACAACCCTCACCAACACACAAAGATGAGTGATTTTTGTTTGAGGACAGGAGATTTCAAAATATAAAGGACACTTTATGTCTTTAGGACCCATTTGCTATTACAACAGGCAAGAAATCAGTCTTTCCACACCACACCCCGGCCTTCACTGCACAACAGCCTGGTCCAAGTTAGGATTTTTGCAACCTGAGCCCTACAACAGAATCACAGAAAGGCTGAGATTGGAAGGGACTTACTCCCAGGACACTGTTGGCCTCCTTTGTCTCATCACTGGCTCATGTTCAACCTGTCCCCCAGGACACCCGTGTCCTTCTCTGCAAAGCTGCTTTCCAGCCAGCCACTCCCCAGTGTGGATTTATTCCTCCCCAGGCGTAGGACTTTGTATTTCCCTTTGCTGAACTTCATAAGAGTCCCATTTTTCCACTTCTCCAGCCTGACAAGATCCATCTGAATGGCAACACGACTATCAGGTGAGTCAACCACTCCTCCCAGTTTCGCATCATCTGCAAATCTGCTGAGGATGCACCATCCCATCAGCAAGGTCACTAGTGAAGCTGTTAAATGATACTGAACTCATACTGCTATAGTCAAAGAGAACACTTGAGACTCAGTGGTCTTTATAGAGACTTGCCAGAGTGAAGAGAAAAAAAAAACCAAACAACAAAAACAACAACAAACAAAAAACCAACCAAAACTCAACAATGAAAAACCCCAACAACTTTCCTCCACCTCCCAGTCCCAGGCATGTATTTTATTCTGTGCTGTTCCCTAACACATCAATTTTGCCGCGTCTGCAACAGGAGCTTGCAAGAGGAATGGCACCTTCACAAAAGAGCCATAGACATGCGGCTAAACGAATTAATGACGTTAGGGCGCACAGACAAAATGCAACAAACCGTAAAAGATGCAAGCTATTTACTACCCAATAATGCATAAGTAGAGTTAGCTAATTTTGTATAGAAAGGGGAACACCAGAGAGAGTTTGATGAAAGCAGGCTGGAAAATATGTGGATTTGTTTTGATGGAAACTTTATGACTTGCTCTAGTGTAGAATCAGGTGTGGAAATTACTTCCCTGCAATTATACAGATACAGACAAAAAAATAATCAGAAAAGAATCTGCATTCCGTGTTTTATTAGATGAAAATGCCGATACGGTTTCAATTATTTAGTAGATTTATACAGTTTTAGCCCATTGGCCGTACTGATAAGATCAGACTGCAAATAAATAAGAGAACGGTGAACGGAAAGAATAGGAATCACAGTTCCATCGCTGTTTTTCAGGATACGTTTCAGAGTATTTCCTGTACATTCCAGTACATTCCACAATATTAATTTAGAGCAGAACAACCACCCATTCCAGTATATAATTCAAACTCTGAAAGAGAGACACACATCTCCACAACAATGCAACAGGAGGAGTTGCACTAGTACCTACAGCACAGAGTCTGCCTGTCAGAGCTACAAAGCAGCTTTCACCCCGTCTTTACTTGGGCTAACATCTGGTTCTTAATTCTTTCTTTGTTTAATTAACTAAAGAGACTATCAAGGCCAAAAGAATGCTTAACCCTTCAGTGCTAACAAAGTAGGACGCTAGTGCAAGATGAAACAGAGTCAACAGCAATGCCCTGTCTACACCAGGATTCCCAAAGAGCTGAGTCAACAGAAGTGCCGCAGTACAGTGAAAACTGCTTGCGCAGGCAACGAAGGAACAAAGGCTCTCAGCTCCCACTGAACTGGAAGAAACTGAAAGGCTTCACCATATTTCACAGTCAAGTTCTCAGAAGGAAAAAAGAGAAACGTACACTACCGAAATGGATTCGGTGAAAAAAGAATGTATATTGAGCAGACAATACTGATTTAGTTTCTTATTTAAAGCTGCAATTCCTTATTAATCACGGAACAGAGTCATAGAATAGTTTAGGTTGGAAGGGATCTTAAAGATCATCTTATTCTGGCACCCAGCTCTACAGCGTAGCCTGGGCCTTACCAAAGAGAGAGAGAAGAGGGGAAAAAAAAAAAGGTCACTGAAAAGATAGGAAGAAAAATTTTCAGTACCTCTGAGATCAGGGCAACATCAGTTAAAACAACATACCTAGAACTTCTGGAGCTCGTTATTTTAAAATAGAGTCAGAGATCAGTGCATGTGCGGGAGAACGTAGCTGTACTCCAGTTAACACCGACACTTGTTGAGAGCACCGTTGATGCTGGTTGAGAGCTTCACCTGGGGAAGAAGCCCATACCAAGCAGCAGTGCCACAAACTCTTAGTGTAACTCCACCAATTAATGAAACCTGTGCCATGTCACAAACCTTTCACGTGAGCTTTCGACAGACACATCATTTGTGAAAAATGAATTAACTGGACAAAACGAGTTTGTCAAAAGCACACATAGGAACATTCATCTCTTGCTGATAGATGACTGACTGCTGATTATAGCTTAGATTTTTAAGTGACTACCAATTTCAGAGGCTTAAAGAAAGCGCTGAAAAAATTAATACTGCCAGATTAATGGCTGCGTGTCAGATCAGGGAGGAACAGAAATTAGGGTTACTTGTTGTGTTTTGTCCAGGTTCTTATCACTTCCCGGCAAACTGTACATCGGCCTAAAGCAGCAACCAGCAGTTTTTCCATCTGTATGTAAACCACAATATACAAAAAACAAGTTCCAGACATAGCTCAATACATAACACACAACCGCATCTTATGGCCCAAGCCCCTGCCATCCCGGAGTCCACCTTAGTAGCTGCTCTTCTCAGGTGCGTTTCTCACAGCTCGTGGGAGTTCGCGTGAGGCTCCGGAAGCTCGTCAGTATCACAGTTCTTAATCAGCTGAAAGAGGAACTCAACTTGTTTCTCGTAATTCTCAACTGAGATTCTCTCATTCAACCCATGGATCCTGGTAGAAAGAGAAGAATGTTTTTCATTCCAGTGGGCATTTGTGACCCACCTGCATATAGCCAGCACCCTACCTGCCTGTTCACTTCAGAAAGCAATGCAAGTTCACTTCATAAAGCAATGCACAAGAATACAACGATATACACCAAATACTGCACTGTAACTGCAATGTCTGTTCCCCAGGCCAACCAAATTTACTGATGCTAAGGCTCAGAGCACAAGAACTAAGTCCATAGTGGATGTGAAAAGAAAAAACAGTATTCCAGCTCTCTGCCCATTTCTTGGCCATTTATGTCACTGTCCTGTACAGCTACAAGAACACTCTACTCCTGTATCATCAGCACCTCAAGAAAGTGACACATGCAGTACATGCTAAATAAACAATCCTTTGCATGATGATGTTCTTTGTTATCACTTTACTCCAGGAAACCTAACTTCCAGCTTTAAGAAGCAAATAAGTTCAGAGTGGCATGTGTCCAAACATACGGATAGACCTCTTAAATGAGGCCAACTACCAGAACACCACCTTTCACATGGCAGCACTACATAAAGGGTCCAGTCAGCTTCACAGCACTGCTGTACTACCAAACGGGACACCGAAATGAGGTCTTGTCTGCATCTGAAGTAAAGAAGAGTAAGGGCTAACACTCTCCCAGTGTAATTACCATCCCCTATTTGTGCAGCACCCAAATCTGCAGGAAATGGGTGGCCTAACAGAATGTGAGGCAACACCACCACCACGCCAAGGTATACAAGGTTGGGTTTCCTTCTTTTGCCTAACGCATATCGATTTTCTCGTTCACTAGTCCCCACCCCAAAGAGCTGCCCACATGCAGACAGAACACAGTACCTGGGAAGATCGTCTGATTTCAAGAGCAGTGGGTTAAATCGATAAATGGCACTTGTGACGTTAGTGAAATGCCTGCTGTCTGTGTTTCCAATACACGTGCCTGGAAAACAAACCTCAGGTTTACTTTGTGTGAGAGCAGCAATTTCATGACCCACACTTTTCCACGAAAAAGGAAAGGCAACTGATAACAGTTCTATATGACCCCAAGAGCAAAATCACTGGAAACAGTTTATTGGAATGTCCTGAAGAACATTCTCTCCTTCACGAACTGGAGGAGCTAAACATACAGTTCAAACATTCTAAGAACAGCCATGACACTCAGCCTCCACAAAAGTTTAAGCTTCAAGCTGCAGTCCAACAAACAGTACAGAACTGGGAAGGGGTGGCGAGAAAGGGAAGGGGCTGGTATCATAAGGAACAATACAGAAAAGCAGGAATGGCTTTGCCAGCTCTGAAAGCAATAAAAGAAGAGCTAAAGCAAGAAGACCTCCTACTCTCGCTCAGAATGCCTTTCTTCCCTGAAGAGATTCCTTTGTATGTGCAGAGAGTTAAATTCAAGGCTCATTGTTTCTGTCAGTTTCCTGTTTGCTTTTTTACTTCCACCACTAAAAAACAACATTAAAACTTCTAAAACATAAAGAGGGAACCAAATAAAAAGAGGAAAAAACAGCTGTTTCCAGTAGTTAGCAGCTGGGGTGGAGAAATACACAGAAAATAGAAACAAGTCAATATTGGGGGATGAGGGAAAGAAAAGCAGGGCGGAAGCTGAAGAGGAAACAATAATAATCACGTGCTTGCTGTTACCTGGGACTACACTGTCAACATCTGGGAAAGTATCCAGAATGGTTCTTTGAAAAATATGGACTCCAAATGTCTGGTCATCCCAAGGACTGATGGGGAGTGGGTCAAAGGCCTCTACTACATCAATCTTCACTCTGTCATCAGCAATAATGTTTCTAACTACCTCTAGCACCTACGGGTAAAACACAGATTAAATAAGCGAAATAAATGACACAGCATCCTTTCTAGATGTCAACAAATGTTCCACTTTCCGGAAAACATTTGTCTGTGAACTGGCAATTGTGGCTGCAAATGCCAATGAAGTTAGGACTGAAACTGTGTAGCAGTCTCTCCTCCTCTTACTCAGTGGATGGCTGACACTTGAGCTATATTTTTTAACCCCAGTGCAATCAGATGCACATCAGTGTCTCAAGGTATGCCTGGACTGCTTCAGTCCTGAAAGGCAGGTGGTCAAACTGCTGCTACTTGGTAGCTGGGTCATCCAAATACACAATCCAGAAAAAGCTTCCAGAAAGATAAACTTCAGCAAAGCTTTGGGAAGGGAAGATACTATTTACTGACAGTGTTTCACAGCTGTCCTTGCCTGGACAGGCACGCCATGCCTACTGAAGTGTGCACATTCTCACAGCTCAAACACCTTAACGTTTCCATTCCATAATCGAATATGATCCATGTGCTCTTTGGCACAAAAAGACTTCTGAAATCTGCTCGATATAACTGCAAGGCACACTTCCAAGTCTGGCCTGCCTCTTGCTCTGCTCCACATTCAGAAGCCACAGTAAACAATGCACTTTGCAATCCATCTCAAAGAAGGAAGAAAGACATTAGATAAGCGACGTTTCTGATAGTCTCCATAAAGGAGCAATTCCCCAATCTTCCCCTTCCACTGCTTGTATGAATACAAGGAGGGATGAATAGAGTATACTTATAGAGCAGATCTGCTGCCACAAATGGCCAAATGCCACTCTGCTCAGAACGGGATGAAGAACAGCCCTGCATCTGGGGGTACAGCAAGTACCTCAGTGGCCTTCTCTGCAGAGTGGATCCGGAAGTTCACGGTTGCTTTTGCAACCGATGGGATGACATTTACCTAGAAAAAAGGAAGGACCAAAAAACAGATTAAAATGACAACTGTAAACTCAAAACTGTTCAAACAACTCCAGGCCTTAGACTAATGCTTCACTCTGTTTCCACTACATGTGATATCGCTTTCTGTACTCTGTATTAAAATACTGTATATCATCCATAATGCAGACAACTACACAAAAAGATATTAATTGATTCAAGAAAAATTATGCTAGCTGTTATATACAACTTTTCCTTTTCAGATAAGCCCTCTCCCTTCAGAAACTTTATACTGAGAAATTCTGAAAGTTTATGTTGCTTTTTTTAAGCAATATTTTTACCTAATTGTCATATTACTTTTCCCCAAGTGTGACACACATAAATCACTGAACAAATAACATTACCAAAGACACATAACTGTTCTCTTCTACAGGATGAATATTTATAATTTTGTTTAACAAAACAGGTGTAATCTTCAGAAAAAACCAAGAAACCAGGGTGTCACTTCTCTCCTGGCCACTCAGTGTCACTGTTCAGCTACTGTATCTTGTTTTCTTGTCCAGTGGTGCTTTTCAGTAACAGATTTCTTCAGGGACACAGCAAACAGTCTGTTTATTTTCCAGGGCTACAGTATTTTTGGATAGCTACATCTCCTTATCAGGGCAAGATCTGGCTGTTTTAGCCAGAACCTGTTATCTCTCAGTCCAAGGTGCACACTAAACCCCCAATGAAGGTAAACGCCAGACCTGTGCTCACAAACACAGAGTCCCATCTGCGCTAAGGAAGTGTTTATGACTGCGACATGGTTTCAAATACTGTCATTGATACTCTGTATGATTACATAGAAAACACTCTTGTTTGCATTTTAGGATGGACAAGCTTAACACTAGTTTACAGAGGTCTTTTTGTGACAGAGATCAGACACTTCTGAAATAAGTAGTTTTCAACTGTAGCTAAATCCAAGCCACATCTCAAGTTAAAATAAGACTCGTGGTGACACCACACAGGGTCTAAGACCAGGGCTGGTACTGATCTTATAACTGGACACAAATAGGTGGAAACCAAATGTCCTAATTGCCTAGACGGAGAAAAATCAAAATGAAACTACCTTGATTCCTGCATTAAACATTGTGACTGCTGTAGTAGTTCGAATCAAGGCATTGGTGGAAGGTTTCCAGGCAAGAACTCTTATGGAAAAAAAAAAAAAAAAACCAGTTTCAAAGAAGTTTAATAATCAATAAAACATAAGCACCACAATTACATAGGCAATAAGCTGCACGATGGCCTATCTAATTAACGAAGTGGTTATTAACAGTAATGCACTGATGTTGTCTGAACCATGAAATGGCATAACTGATTTCCTGGGAAGTCTAGAAATGGCTAGTGGTCTTCATCTTTTAAGGGTGAGGCCGGTTCATCAAGGATATAGTTTCTTACCTGCTGACAATAGGTGAAAACAGCCATAGATTGCTCATGATGAGATTGAGAGGAAACTTGAACTAAGTGGAAGAAACAAAACCACAAATCAGAAAGTTCCCAGTTTCCAAGAAGACAGAGTAGTCAGTTGGCTATGGCTGAAACAATTCCAGCAGAAGCCGTTATCTGGGACAAAGGCTGGCTTAAGTCTTCTGCTTTCCAGGAACAATGTAACTGTGCTCGAAATTCATTTGCTGGGTTACTCTTCACTTATTAATATGAAAACCTGAGAATGAAATTATAGTTCTTTCCTCACCTCTGATGCAAGGTGCTCCATAGTCATGAGCTCTGGCCCATAGCCAAACAGATTGCGCAAGGGATTCTGCTCCAGTCTATGACAAAGCAAAACAAGATTTGAAATAAAAAAAAAAAAATCACTAGTTATTATTGCTCCAGAAGGTTGACAGCAATTTGGTTTGTGAGATGTATCCATGTATTTGAGATGCAATCACACTTTCCTCACCCAGTAAGCAAATCTGTGAAGACAGCTCTGTGACAGATTTCTGGGCATTGCAGTCACATGCAAACATTTTCTTTCAAGAACAGCTGAAAAAAATCCAAAGGTCTGACTCTTATAAAGAATAAAGGGAAATCTACAAAAATAACACACCAAATTCCATCATATCTGTACATACTAAGTTTTTCTAAAATGCATATTTATTAGCCAATTTGATATCTAACAGACACATAAAGAGCTGATTTACCCAGTCATATTCTGACTTTACATCATGTTTACTGGCTTGGATAATTACCAGCTAGATGGTAATTATATATACGCAAGAATGAATTCCAGAGAAGTTCTGCAGCCCAAACAAAGCAATCTCTGTCGCTACAGAGTAAACGATGATAGACATCAAGGTGCACCCATTGTCTTGGTTTTAAGAAATCAACAGGAACAGCTGAAGTGAAAAGACACTCCAGATATTTGGCAATTGTCCCTTTGCTGGGGATTGCATTTCTGTCCTTCCAAGTGAGCTACAATGTTCAATTTCAAATACATACAGGGAATTTGCAAAATACTCTAAATACAAATATTAAAAAAAGAAAGTAACATATCAGTGACTTAGGAGTCTGCTTGACTGTCTTCGATGTTAGATGACAGGGAAGCCCTCACCTGGACATCGCTGCTGCAAGAATGCCAATACTTGTCTCCTTCGGAGGAAACGATGAATGTCCTGGCTGTTTTTCAACAGTGAAGTTCAGTGTTATTGAACCCTTTTCTGTGATAGCAATTCTAGACAATGACAAATAAATAAATGATTAATGCAACTTCAACATACGTGACCTATACAGACTATAGGTAAAAACAACTACTCTATATATTCTCAGTATCATAAACACCAAAGCAGCAGCAACAACAAATCCTTAACACAATCTCTAAATGTCCGGAGGACTGATGTCTTGCCTGCTTCTCAGCAGGCTGTACAGCGTACTGTTAACATGCTTGCGCTAGCTAAGTCGAACATTCTGCTTTTGTCAGCACAGCTGTGACGGACAGCAAGCAAATGCTAAAGGTCCTTTGCTTGCACTTTGTGCCACTGCTGTAGCTTTAGCAACACCAAAACTGCTACATACCTTGAGAACATATTTTATTGAGGTCATTTCCACAAAGTAATTACTGAAAATGGATCATTTTCATCATGGTCAACTGTGTTCTCTCTTACTTACAGAGCTACTGGCTTCTGCACTCCTGCAACGATGCCATCTAGTATCACGCTTCCCTCATCTAGCAAGAAGGAGAGTTTCACTCCTCTAGTTTCCAACAGAGCTGCAATCTTCATCGCGCCGTTCCACCCAGACACCTGTGAGAATCCAGTCAGAGGAACTGGTCAGATTAAGCCACACCATTGGGAAGAATACTGGGAAACATCTTGCTGTTGACAGTGCCCAGTGCTACAATGCAAAGAATGCAAGAAATTCCCTAGCGAATAGCTCTAGAGCAACCTGTCAATAAAAGATTCTTCCTAGCAAAATTTATCGGAGATTGTTAATGGCCTAGTAGCAGGTGAATTTATACCCACACCGAGGAATGCTTTCATTCACCACTCACTGAATGTTGCTTTGAATCTTACTCGTTCTCAGACACAATGATACCTCAGAGCTGTAAGCGCCACAGATTAATTAGCCATTTTAAAGAGGTATTCATTTTAACTATTTTGAAAATGAATGAATAGAACCACCTCTTTGTACTGTTTACTAAGGGGTATACCCACAGCAAAAGCGGAATATTTTTATTAGTTCTTCCTGATCATTTGAGACAATCATGTAAATCTTAGGCTGGCTTTTCATGTATTGTATGTACTCCAAAATGTGACTCCTGCTGCACCTTCCATGCAGAAAAGAATTTGAGATAACACCCTGTTTTCTCTTCTCTTTGCTCATCACACCAAACCCTTTGTCCGTGTCGCTTAAAGCCAAACAATCAATATATAACTATGACCATGTGCCTGACACAGTATCTACCCACATAACCAAGAAAAACAGGAAAGACTTTCTAGCTAAACAATGCTTAAAAATTAAGCCTTGTTACACACACGAACAATGCAAACAACTACTTATTTTAATGAAATGAAAGAAAATACCTCTTCATCATGTCCAATGCCAACATAGAAAGATCTGCGGGGTCTGTAATTTCTTCTCAGCAGAAATTCTAGAGCTTGCAGAATACCCTGCAGAAAAAAAAAAAAAAAAAAAAAGCAGAATGTATTGTACTATTCTTGTGTGCTGGTAAGGAGAATAAACGTAAAAGAATGCAGTGTAACATAAAATAAATATGATGCATTCACAGCCCCTAAGGGCACTTTGTCCTGTTTACAGTTGAGCTTTTATTTCCACAACTCCTACTGATGATATTCATATTCTCTGGAAAAAAAAAAATGCTACAATATTCTTGATTAATAATGCTAAAGACTTAGTGTGCAACACAGTGTCAGCGTACATACAGAAAAAACAGTGTCGGCTTGTTCTTGCTACTGATGAAGTCAGTGAGAAACTGCACAGGAAGCACGAGTTATAATTATCCAAGAAATTCACTGTTCCTTCAGACTGCCTATCCTACACACAGTTTGGCTCTGATCTGAACTACTACATCAATTTATTTTAATAAGCAGTACAGTTTGTACAAAAAGCGCTACGAAGACAGAAACAGAAGAACAAGAAACTCAATCTGAAGAATGAGAAATGAAATCTACCATTTGCTATACTATTCCATCTCACCTGTTTTTTTTTTTTTCAATTTAAGCTAGTTAATTTTTTACATTTCTGCAGAAATTATATCGCCTCTACCTTGTCAGCACCCATTTTTGCTGTGTTCACTGAAATTGTAGATTTTTATTGTCCATTTGTGGAGTTACTTGTGCAGTTCACAGGAGAAGGAAGCACCAAAATAAAGTTTTAAGTTGCAAGGCTTGGAAATTTACGATCAAGCAACTTGAAGAGACTTTCTAGGAGTACAGCCTATGCTGCAATAAGCAGCCGCAGCGTCTGTGACACCGGTTTGCTAAACATCTGTCTAAATTTAAATACAGGACTGCCATGAAAGTAATCTTTGCAAGTCACAAAGGACTATTTTCCTTACTAATTCTTCCATCACCGTTTTCCCAAATGAGAAATCCACAGATCAATCTTTTTTTTTGTACTTTATTCCTCCCAAATGTACTTAGTACAACAGCAATTTGTTCTGCCACAGACGAGATAATAAAAGATACAAGGTTATTTGACTATAATACTAAATAAGCATTATTTATTTTGAAACTCAAGCCTTTCCAAAGGGCCAACTTTGGCTTTGAATGCCCACCCGACACCTGGGAAAAAGTATAAAGTCTATCCCTGATTTCAAATACAGCATTTGACAAAAAAATTTAAATACGGCATTTAACCAAATACATCTGCATCTGCGAATATGTTTTTCTGTATCTTTTAAGAGCTTTAACTCTGTTTTCTCCAGTAAAAAAAAAAGACCACTCCACTTCATCTCTAGGAAAAGTTGGGAGAAAACGGCAAGGCTTAGGAATTTATCATTAAAATCCTGCATTTAAAGAGGGGCAAGAGAGAAAATATAGGAATTTCAAGAGAAATCTGCCTTTTTCAGGCTTTGTATCTCTCTGAAACCATATTACCAAGACGACGTACTATGGCAGAGTTTTTGTTATCCAGCGTTCCTCTTCCATAGATGAAACCTTCATGCTCTGCAGCTGAGAAGGGAGGGAAATCCCAGCCCTCTGGGGGAGCAGGCACAACATCCATGTGTGCAAGCAGCATATAGGGCATCATTTCAGGGTTGGAGCCCTGAACAGTAAAGAGATGGCTGTATTTCCCAACAACTTCATGCTGAATGAACTTTGAAGAAAATACAGCCGGGAAGACTGTTATGGAAGAAAAAAAAAATCAAACACATGAAAAAGAAATATTAACAATAATGTCCAATTTTATCATTTTATATTCCATAGAGTAGTCATCTCTTCAGCCTCAAAGGGCGCACTGTAAGACTGACCACAACAGATTTGCTTCAGGAAGGAGAAGTGCAGCTTCACCCTCACACTTCCACCAATCCATCTCACTTCGTATTTAAGACTTTCCTAAGCAAAACCAGGAACTGTTGTTCACCAGTGCTGCAGCTGCTTCACAGGCAGCATGACTGAACTGCCAAAAAAGCAGGCTGAAGCAGAGGTAGTCTTCCTCTCCTCCCTTTTTTTTTTTTTTTTAATGGCAAGGTATTTAACCATCTCAAGGACCAAAAGCCACCACTGCAAAAAGCCATTTGAACCTTCCCTGTTCTAGCTTTGGCCATTGCTACACCAAAGTCCACTGCTACAGAAGGGACCTTCACATGCCATTTTTGCCAGTCTTTTACTGGGGAAAAATAAAATAAAATTCTGTTCCATTATATTCAAGAACCATACATACTCTCTTCGGTTTGTTTACAAAAATAAAACTGAGCAGCAGAGATTGCCAAGAATGAAAGTTTAGTACCTTCCTGAATGTAATTCCCAAATTCTGCCATGGCAGTTGTATTCAAGTCCTCTGGAGATACGGAAACAGTTGGGATTTTAATAGCACCTTCAATGAAATACGAAGCAGAAATCATTTGACACTGAAATCAGTCAAACAACACTTGAATTGCATTTCAAATGGGAATGTAATATTCATGTTCCTGAATATTTTCCAGGTGTTAAAGATGATTTCACAGGATAGTAAGAGCTGCCACTATCAAAAGACTGATGTGCCTCAGCTGAGCTGTGCACATGCAGCACGCCAGTATTCCCTTCCAGTTTCAGCCAAGGTACTTCTCTAGACACTTCAACTCCATTTCTCATCCTAAAGTGCTGAACAATGTTCTTAGCAATGCTACTGTCCAGAAGCAGCGGCATTTTGCTAGGGAGAACCGATTCCTCATAGTCACCAACTATGCTGGCAGCTAAGCAGGCAGCGTAATTGGCAGTTCAAGGTTCTTTTTCAACCATAAGTCAGGATGTGATGGCAAGACTGCTACAGCACCTTCTTTCATTCTGCTCCAAACCTTAAAGACCTATAAACAGACAGGTCTTTTGTTGCTCCTATTGTCTGCTCTGGCATTTAAACAGGGTCACACAAGGCTGCTCTCCAACACCAAGTCACTGTCATGCAAGACATGGGTATAACTTAGTTCCAGTCACAGCCACCGTTCCTAAGAGGATGCGCCAAGGGAAGTTATAGATTTTTTTAAAGGTCGTGTTATTCAAGAAGAAACACAGAAACAAGTGTCTCTCATATCCCTGCATTTTCCCATTTAAAAGTATGTAAACAGAGTTTACTGGGCAATAAATCTTCCAAACTAGCAACATATGAGATTTACATAACTCAACTCCTTCTTGAACAGCCAAGGACTACCGCTGCATGCCAGACGGTGGTTTCCTGCAAACTGCCAGCCCTCATGAGATCTAAACATCCTCAGTCTTCCGCAGAAAACTGTGTCAGAGAGCACAAATACAGCCCGACTTGTTAGGGACAGGATGCCTACCGCAAAGTGGCGTGCAAGGTTTCAGCCAGCAAGAAAGGAAAATAAAAAACGAACAATGATTTATCCAGTGGACAAAGAGATGTCTTAGAAAACGCAGTCACGGGGTGCCTGGAGCATTCTGTGTGTATGAGAGGGAAGCAGTGAAGAAAATCAACATGGGAAGAAAGCTGGCTTCACCAGAATAAACAACCGCCTTCCTCCGAGGGGAAAGCACCTGAGGAAGCGTCCTCCTCCACCGCTGCCCTGTTCCCACCCGTGCCCCAGGGCCGGCCCTCGCTGCCAACCTCTCTCCCTGCGGAGCGGGCCGCCACGGCCCCAGGGCGAGCTCGGGACCCCCGGAGCAAACAGAGGGCCGGCAACAACCCCCGAACCGGGGGTGGAGGGGGGCACAGGGGCTGCAGGCCCGCGGGGAGGCCCGGGAGAGCGGGGCCGGCTAGGGCGGCCCACCGGGCCCCCTCACCTCGCAGCGCTTCCTTGAGCTCCAGCCTCTCGCCAGCACTGAAGGCGGCGGGGCCGCCGCCGCGCCGCGCCCACAGCCGCGGGATGGCCGGGGAGCGCAGGACGTAGGCGCGGAGCAGCACGACGGCCACCAGCGCCAGCACCGCCGCGCACAGCCCCAGGCCCGCGGCCCACGCCGCCGCCCGCCGCTGCTGCGGCCTCCCGCTCCCGCCCGCCATCCCCGGCAGACTCGGGCCGCCACCGCCGCCTGCCCCGCTCATGAGTGGACGGGCGTGGCGGAACGCCAATCGTCACGCTACCCACGAAAGAGTGGCCAATGGGCGGGTTGGACCCGCCCCCTCCGCGAGGGCTCCTGGGAGTTGTAGTTCTGCGTCGCGGCGGATTTGAAATGGCGGCGGGCGGATGTGTGCGGCGTCTGGGTTGTCTCTCCCCTCCGTGAAATCGCGTATTTCTTATCTCGAGGAGACGCTGAGGGACGGTGGAGAACGGTGCTTGGTACCCACAGCAGCAATCAGTAATGGAAATGTCCCTTCATCCTGGCTTGGGCTGTGCCTGGAGCCTGCTGGGAGGCCAAGAGCGCTGGGCCTCAGGATACTGCTCCCAAAATGACAGTGCGCCTGGGGAGAAAAGGTGTCCCGGTGGGGAATAACCACCCCCAGGTTCAGTGGGGCCACGAGCTGGGCAGGAGGATGCTGGTGAGGACCAGGTCAAGCGATGGGCCTGAGCTGGGCGCGGTGGTGTGCCTTGGAGTGTGCTAGCCTCGCTCCTAACGCGGTTTAAATCGACCTGGTTTTCAAAATGCATCGCTTCTTGCCTAATTTCACCAGGGAGCACATTGGAAAAATTGTTTTTCCCTTCTTTACGGCTGTCTTGTACTGAATTTGAAGATTTATCCCATCTTCCTACGGCATAAACTGTCCCGAGATGGTTAGTACTGGATGGGAGCTGCCATGGAAAGCCTGCTCTGGAATCAGCAGAAGCAGCAGATGATTGTTCACACATTCTTTATTATCAAAAATGAACGAAACCAATATTAAATTAAATAAATTACAAACATTTCTCAGCTGGTTATACATCATGCATTTAACAAGTAAGGCTTCAGAGCCATTACACATCAACATCACTGTTACTTTATAAAGAGACACTGGATATCAAAATATTTCTACCCCAGCGTGAATTTGAGCTTCCCGAATTCTCTTGCTCAGGCACTTGGAAACTGAGACTTTGCACTGGCTGCATTATGCCTCCAGCAATGCCATTTGCCCACTGATGTTACATTTTTTTGCCGGAATTGGCCCAAGGCTACAGAAATGAGGTATCCATCTTCCTGGGTCATCAGAATCGCAGAGCATGTAGTCAGTGTGGCTACTGTCAAGCCGTCTCTCTTGACATCCCGTCTGTTACGACTTCAAGAAATGCAATCTGTTTTTTTATACATGGTCTGTTGCTCTGAGGCTTCCTGCGTTTGGCCTGTCAGGCCCTGAGACTGCGGAATCACCCTCCTGTAATTAACCTTGAATGAAGAACTGGAAATTGGAATTTTCCTCATTTAACGTGATGCCACCTCAGAGATACAGAAATATTGATTAGCTACTGTAGGATATTCTCTTGTTCCATTGCACCAATTTCTTTGTTGCTTTTTTTCATACAAGCAAGTAAAAGGAGCACTCGGGCAGTAACAAAAGACCGTGAGTAATCACCCTCAAAGATAATTTAAGGGAATTAATCTCTTGATTTTGCCTTATAGAACAAGCTATACATGGTTCTGGAAAAATCACTGCGGTCTAAGATTAAAATAAGAAAAATCCATTAGTTAGTGGGTTTTTCCTTTTGGAAACTAACCTCCTTTGGTTTTATTACTCTCTCCTGCACCACATAATCAGAAACTGAGGTAGAGAAATGGTGACTTAGTTAATGAGGTGTTACACAGAACCAAACTGGCATGGTCTCCTTTAACGGTTGTCTAGCTATGATGGTTCATGAAGCTCTGTTTTTCTTAAAAATGAGACATCTGGGAGCTGTAGGAAAGCCCCACTTTCTCTCCCCAGAAAGCCTTCTAGCAATCTGCAAGTGAATTAGCTCAATAATGTATATGTACTTCAAAACTGTACATTAAAGCTTGCTAGTATTTTTAATATCTTAGAGTAATAAAATAGAAATAACCTTTAAAAATATAATTTACTTTCATTATTAAGGCCACTCTTTATTTTTTTGCATTCATTGGAAGATAACAGACTGTCCAGTTTTACTTCCATTACTGTTCACTTTTTCTTGTTGACTCTTGCATTTTATCCTAGTGCTGAAAATACCTTGTAGGAAGATTTAAAATTCAAACAAAAGAAATTGTTCTCATTGCAGTTGAAGACATACCAGTACATGTCTTTATCATAAATTTTTTATAACCTTATTTTCATGAAAGCTGTGTTTGAGGTTGAAATGCGTTGAGGAAGGGTCCCTTTAACCCTTAGATTTTTCAGGCTTTATATTGTCGTCTTGTCTTTACTGTCACAACATCAGCACCAGGTAAGAAGGGAAGGCGTCAGAGAGGGAAACTAAAATAGCAGTTGTTATTAGCATCACTCAAATATAAAATGTCAGATTTTTAGAAATGATTAAAATCTCAGCTGTCTCTCTCTGGGTTAGTGAGGCAGGCTTGTTTGCCTGAGAGGTAGATGGTCCGAGTAGCATCAGTCTGTGGTGAATTTTAATGAAAATTGTCAAACATGTAGTAGAGAGTTGTTATGGAAAGATCACATACTGTACAAGAGTTTTCTCTTGCTGCACAAGTGACCATTTGAGAGCTTGTCACCAGAAGCCGTGGACAGCACAGGTGCCACTTGGGCTGTTCCCTGGTTGCAGGCATAAAATACAGTCAAATTGCAGTCTTACTGCTCTGGATCGATGGCATCATGAAAAGTGTGGAGAAGGGCCTTCCTTCCCCGTCCCTGAATTTGCTACTTGTGATCAAAATGATTTGGGAAAAAAACATCTTTCCCCAGAGCAATCATCCATGTTCTGGACTAAATCTTTCAGTTGTTGCAGTTAACAAGAGGATGGGAAGAGAGTCAGAACACCCTTGGGACGAATGCTGTCATGCCGTTCACAGTCTAAGAGCCTTATCTGAAGCGCCATTCAGTCAGCGGAAAGATCCCTAAAAAACTTCAGAGGGGATTTGAACTGACCCAGGGTCTTTTGAACATGTACTCAACCCACTGGGCAGCTGGGACAATATGTGCATGTTACACACAGTAACAAGGAATTCTTATTTCTGATTACAGATCAGTCCTATTAGTAAGGAAAAAAAAATGGAATCCAGAAAGTAGCCCTGCTGAGACAGAGTACCAAGGTCTTTGGAGTATCAGAAATACGGCACTGGATTGAGGCAGTGGTTTCTGGGACACCGGGTCACAGGGTGAGCAGTGTGGGGGTCATAGAAGAGGGGCCACAGGAAAGGCAGAGGTGGTCCGGGGGTTTGCACTTGCTGTGCAGACGCCCCGAAGGTCAGTGCACACTTTAGAATAACGTTACCTTACAAAGCTGCGTCGCCACGCCTTGCATGAATTGCTTTTCCTTACAAATCAAAGCCGTGAAAGGCTCTTAATATTTGCTTGTATTTCACTTCATCAGAGAAGGAGGGATAGGGAAAAGAAGGAAGGGGGATGCCCAAATTACGTAATGCCTGTGTGGGCAAAAGAATGCGACTGTGTGAGACAAAGAAGAGCACTTGGCAATAATGACTAATCGTCCAGTGTGTTGAGGCACCTGCCTTCAAATGAACTCGCTTCTCTTCTGTAATTAATGAGATGGCATTTCCTGAGTTCCTGCTTCCGTAGATCTCTGTTGCCTGCTCCAGAGTCCATTGCTCTGAATACCAGAGGCAGAGCAGGAAGGAGGGATGAATTTTATCAGTTCAAGAGGTGTGATGGCCTCTTGCTTTGCAAACTTATTGTATCCCCAGGTGGAAGCGCAGCTCTTCACAAAGGGATGGGAGAGAGGAGTCTCTTCGGGAGGGTTTGCCCGCACGCTGATGCTCCTTGTGCACTCACAGAGCTGTCTGGGTCTCTGAGTGGAACATGCTTCCAAACATCTCCTAAAGGGCACACAAGGGACGCGGGGTTAGCGCTGATGCCGTGGCACAAACCAGCAAAGCAGCTCAGCAGTCATTCAGAGAAACACCACCAGAAACTCCAGCCCTTCCCAGCCCTCCTCCACAAAGGAAAGCTGGTGGTGGGAAGGTTGCTCTGCTTCCAGCTGTGCATGGACAGCATGGGGAAGGTGTCTCCTCCCAGGGACTTGGGTACAGTGGGTGCAGATCACTTCAGCATTAACAAAGCCTGTGCTGAAAAACTTGACCAGTGACCCTTCTTTTGGGCTTCAGCTAAACCTAGTTCTCCAGGTTCACCCCAGTGTGTGGAGAGGGCTAGCCTAGCTGCTCCTTCATCCAGGTGCCTGCCAGATCTCCTCATGCCAGGCATTTTAAATTATATTTCAACCAACTTTTCAAAGCCTTACTGTTGCTAGCAGTTTTCCTGGCAATGACATAGAGGACTTCCCATCTAATCCATCCCAACCACAACTCCTGATTTCCACCTTATGTGCACAGCTGAAGGAGAGACCCCTGGCACTAGAACTAACCTCCTCCAAGTTCTTGAACTCTGCAGTGCTTTCATCCACAGACTCGTCATAGATGGAGAGCTCTGTCTGGTTCGGCCTCTGTGTGGGAAAGAAATCCACAAGTTAGCAGAGTGCAGGGTTGAAAGGAATGGAAAAAATGACTAATGCAGGCTTAAAACATCACACGTGCTCAAAGGGAAATGCCCAGGAAGAAGGGGCACGGGAGAAATCCTGTTTCAATTGTTTATCTCCTCTGACTGAGCTGGCGTTACATGTCTCTCTGCCAAGATCCGAGATACCTTAACTTATTCTCATGAGGTAACTGGCTCACGCTGCCCTGGTTCCACCTCCAGTTATCATGCAATAAACCAACCCAGATTTGGGGAAATAGCCTGCCTGACCCTGTGTTGTCAGCATGTGCCACCTTCCTGCCCCTGCCTTCTCTTCTCCCACCAAGGGAAGCATTCATGCATGCTGAGGCTGCTCAAGGACAGGTGGAAGTGCTTTGCCTCCATTTCTGAGGGCCAAGTTCTGCCTTTGCATGCAGCTGCGTGTTCCAGCCAACACCAAACTGTGCTGCAACAGCTCTTTTGGCTTCTTCACGCTGGGACAACATCCATCTCCCAGCTGGGGGTTTGCAGAAGACATTTACACTTCTGAATTCCCATGGAATTCAATTCAGTCAGTAGGTGCTTGGCCCATGTGTGAGAATTAGGAGATGAAATATTTTGTTGGATTTCGACCTTTACCACTTGAGATAAATAAGGAACTTTATTAGGTGCAATATTGAGTTGTTATTCTTCCTTTGTGCTGACGCAGCGTGTAAGCCTAATAGTGCAGTACTGTGAGCTGGAGAAAGACTGGGGAGCAAATTTACCTCTTCTACGATGGGCGGGTGGACAACTTCTTTGATATTTGCCAGTGCAAACAAAACAGCATCGTGGATTGTCAAGAAAATGTGATTTCGGTCCAGGCCTCCTTCCTCAAAGACTCCACCCGTGGTAATGTCATTGTACACCTGGGCTGAAGAAAGGAAAAGCACGTGAACAAGGAGACTAAAGAAGGAAGCCCTTGGAAGTGTGCATGGCTGACAGTGGTCCTCTGAGCTAAACCAAGGCTGGAATGCATAGGGAAGAAGTAGGTTTGCTGCAGAATGAGAGTGTAGGGATCTATTTTTCTACATACTAAATGTGGAGATGTTCCAGTCACATCACTTCCCAAATAAAAGGACCTATTTCACACACAGTGTTTCTCTTTCCTTTCTTCTCTTCTCTTCATTCATCTGTTCTGGTTTGGCCCAGCTAAAGGCTGACAGTTGCACAGTTTGCATAAAGAGCATAAAAAGATCTCCTGTCTGTCAGAAGCACGTAAATGGGGAGAAGCACATGGAAATGTATTCTTCATGGATTCTTACCATGCACGTTTGCCAAGAACACATTAATCCCAATCTTCTGGTAACTGGAACACAACTAGAAGGGATGAGAGGGAAAAGAGACAATTAATAACACTGCTGCTCCAGTTTAGTGTTTAGACATGAAGTCTTTTATGCAGGACTTTACACGTGTCCTGGGGATGCTGAAGGGGAAAGTCGCACAAACTTTCTATTGAGGAGGGCAAACATCTTTATCGGAGCTGCCCAAGACAGTAGAAGGTACCAAGGTGATACGCTGCTTGGCTGTGTTTGTAGTACAGGACTAACCTTGCCCAGTGCTTTTGCACCCATGAGGTCGACAAAACACACTCCACTCATGTCCAGGATGATGGTGTGAAAGCTGATATAGGGCGGTGCTGTCATCACAGGGTCAATGTCTGCTGTAGGCATGACACTGAACGTGCTTCCTTGCAGAGTCGTGGTGCTGCCCAACGCACTGGAGGTGTGCACTTGCCCGGCGCTGTTGGCGGGTGGACGGAACGTGACATAGGAGATGCTAGCACCATTAGCAGTCGTCTGGTTGTTATTGGTATCTGTCGGAGAGGTGCTTTCAAAGTCTTTCTGGAGCTCTTGCAGTGACAAGGTCTGTAGCAAAGCAGAAATGCACAGTCAGGGCAGGGCACAGCTATCGGCACGACCTGAGCTCCTGATGTGCGAATGCGCCTGAAGCGTTCAGTGGCATGGAGCGTTTTAATCTGGACCCATGCCAGCCTGGTGCTAGGCTGAATCTCCCTTGGGGTTGGAGTATGTTAGATTAATTTTAAATTATTCCTGTTCACATGCTTTAAGACTGCTCAGCAATGCAAACCAAATGAAGCTGGGATGGCTGGGAAATGTGCTTCAGAAGGGCACTTCTGAACTGAAATGCTGACATAGATGCATCCCTAGAGAAACAGGGCAAGCTGGGTTTCTAGCAAATTATTCACTGTGTTTCTATTCTAGCCATCTCTGTGGCTTTCTTGCTCCCAGCCATTTCCAGTTCTCCTACATCTTAAGGTTTTGACTGTTGGGAGGAATGGAGCTGTGCGTGGGAAGGAAAGGCGGCAAGAGGTGGTAGATGTGGCTAGGAAAATCCTGTGCCAGGAGGAGCTCTTTGATTTGGGGTCTCATTCATCAATACAGGAACCCAAACTGAGTTACCTTGTTCTGCTTCAATAAGAATTTGGGTAGCTTTGTTGGTGGTTGTGCTGTCCCCTTCTCCTGCCGTTTCACATATTTCTTCCTGGCTAAGTACACTTTACCAGGATCCACTCCAGTCTGTGGAAAAGAAAGAGAGCTTTCTTTGAATAAGTCTGTTCAACCCCGTAGTCAGGGGCCGCTCTTTCTTTCCTGCTATTTCCCAGCCTGCGGCACGTGGCGCAGGACAGCAGCGGCTGTATGCCAGAGCGAGGTGATCCCGATGGCAACCAGACAGCAGCGTCTCCAGGAACGTCGGGTACCTGCACACGCAGGGGGGAGAGACTGGCAGTAGCAGGATGACTCTGCTTTGGCAGAGCTTGGAGGAGGATACCTGCCAGGATTTGGGTATAACCTTTAAAATGAGATCTACAAACAGTCCTGAAGATCAGGGAGACAAGGTTGGAAGAGTACAGGATGGATGTGACCATCTTTCATGATCATTCTAGGCTTAATTAGGTTTAATTATCTCCATGTAGCAATACAGGAGAGAGCAAGGGCCATTTGGGGTTGGCTGCAAACAGAAATTTCTTAGGGCATTGCTCACCTTGGCTATAATCTTCTCGCGGAATATCTCTGAGTTGGCAAAATACAATGGCGAGCAGTAGGTCACAATTTTAATCCCATTAAGTTCATGAACCTGGCAACAGAGACAAGAGCTCAAATGAGGCATGACAGGGACTGTGTGGGGCGCAGGGTGGCTGGGAGTTTGGGCAGCAGATAATTGAAAGGTCAAGCTGAAGAGCAGCTCTCCTGCTACCCCTGAAACAAGCAGCAAACAACAGCAGCAACATCCTGGTCACACTGGGTACCAGTGGCAAAGAACAGCATTTTCTCTGAGGATGCTTTAGTTTCTGCTTACCTTGTTGTAGGCTTTAGGGTTCTTGTAGATGTCAGTGGAAGTTACTTGGCCCAGGGCAGAGCCGTTACGGCTAGGAGAAAAGAGGCGACCAGAATTAGAGTAAATGTTGCAGGGGAAGAAAACCGCTTCGCTTCACCTTGCATACTGGGATTTGAAAATTTGCTTTAGGACAAAACTTAGATTGCATCCCTTCAGAGTCTACATGGCAAAAAAAGAGTCAGCAGTTTGAGATCCCAGACTAGGAAATATTAATAAAGGGCTCTGATGGATTAAAAATGGTTTGTAAATTCAACACCAGTCTCTGCACATGTCGGAGCTCTTTATTTTTATGAGCAGGATTTTCTGCTGGGAAATATGCAGGTAGCTTTTCGTACTGAAGTAAATACCTTCAGACTTCCCCCTGCCTTGAGATGTGCACATCGCTAACTGTGCGCAGGAGTGGGAATGCAGGCGGTAAATTAGCGCCTGCCATTCCTGTTTGCACATTCCAGGGGCCGGGGAGGACACCTGCACTCCCCCAGGCTCCTGCCGCACGTTCCTTCGACGCGTGGGCCAGAGGTCGGTTATAAAAATAATCCGTCGTTTATTCTGCAACTGGGAGCTTTTTCCTTCTCTTTTGGTTTTTGTAACTACCCCGGTACTTACAACTGGGTATGGAAAACCACAACCAGCACGGAGAATCCCACGCCCACAGCGACTCCGTAGGGAAGGCTCAGGAAGAAAGCGGAGAGGAAGCTCACCAGCCAGACCAGCTGCAGAAGGAGAAGAGCATGGCAGGTCATTTTGCTCTGCCATGGGCTGGAGCACGTTGCTGGATGGAAAGTGGCTCTGTGCTGGTATTCAAGACCCAAAGAACTACATAGCTGAGGATCAAAAACCCAGGGCTTGAATTCTGCAGCTATTCTAATGATACAGTTTGTTGCGTGCCTTCGTGTGAAACGTCATTGCTGGGAAGCTTGCCAGAAGCCCCAGTTTTTCGGCTGTAAAAGCAGCCAGTGCGTTTCTGCCCAGCTGCATGAACACCCGCACCACTCATTCACTTCAAAAACTATCAGCCTAGCTAGTCAAGAGGAGGCTCCTGCAGATCAACCTGCTGCTCAGTAGCTGCTCCCAGCCCCCAGAAAGCTCCTGCTGTCAGTCAGAGCGTTTCAGGAGGAATGAGCATCTCTCTGAAACCCCTCTGAGCGCCTACTGTAAATGACCTGAGCGCAGAGCAGATTTTATGACAAAGTATGACAGAGCATACCAAAACCTGCTCCACCTCTCAGCTCAGCGCTCTGTCATTTGTCATTTTTATATATTAGCGCTTGAGCGTCTCCCTCCATATGAAATTAGTCCTGCCTAAGCATATAAACGTGCCCTCTGAGAATCATTATCAGGTTATTATAATCCCATCCTCAAGACTGATAAAACCTGGCTGTGACCTTGGACAAATCAGGGTAACTTTGATGACTTCAGCATCTTAATTTGTATGTGTGGTGCACAGAAATGGCAAGTAAGGGCTTCCCTCCACCCAGACTTCACGCTGGGCTGTATCTATGGAGTGGTCCCTGCAGCTAGCACTGAAACACAACCTGACTTGAGACAGTGAACACCAATGGTCTGACATCACCCAGAAATGGTGCTCCCCATTTTGGGACAGGACGTTGAATCTAGTTCAAATTCCAGGGAGATTAAGGGCAGGGGGATGCAGTTCACTCCATTGGCATCTGCCTGGTCCCCACACTCCCTGCATCTGTAGGCTGTCCGTGGTTGCTGGTAGCAAGAGCTTTGTGCCAGCAGCTCAGTGGAAACACAGCACAGCTGGGGCGGCGGGTTCTCTCTGCTGGTTCTTGCATAACTGCGTCAGCTCAGACCCTGCACATCCCTGGTCCGGGCTCAGTCCTAAGCGTGGACCATTTTGTGGTACCTTATGCCCTGTGCTGGAGTGTGCACATCATCATCACATCCCTGTGAAATCCCTGCCGGGACTGCTAACCCGTCTCTTCTCCAGCACCTGTTTGAGCAGTATTTTGGGAAAGCTCTTGATGACTCAGATCAGCCCCATTGGACTCCTGATTTCTCCGATAAGGCAGTTTGTTGGGACCTGACAGGATATTGGCTCAGTGTCCACACACACCACTCGGTCGTGGGAGTCCTGTTCAAACACTGTCTTTTTATGTCAGACATTTCCAAATTCCGTTCTCACTCCCCCGCACCCCCTGCCTGGGTTTATACATCAACCAGTGCCTGGAGTCCTTATCACTGTGAAGGGCTCTCCTCGCCCTGGAGGGCTATTGTGTGAGTTTTTAAGTCATGACTCCCAGATATTGAGCAGGGCCGGTTTGGCTAGTTCTGGGCAAACAGGCTCCCGCGGTTGATTGGCATTTAAACAGAGCAGGTAATAGTTCAGGCCTCTCTGATATGTGCGCTAAGCATGAGAGTGCTCAGCTGCTCCGGACCTCATTGGCCAGAGGTTGGAAGCACGGTCACACCGAAAAGAGCGAAACCCACCTTCTGCAGGGAACTCATACCACCCTCCTGCCCCTCAAAGCCTGCCCGCAGACGGATGCCTCCCCCGTCCCCAGGCACTCACGCAGTCCAGCTTGCTCTTCTTCCACAGGTAGAAGGGATCAGCCAGCTGCTTGAGGGAGTTTTTCAGGTTCACCGCGATGAGGGCTCCCAGGACAGACTGCGGAGGAGAGGGGATGGCATCAGCTAGGAGGGGATGTGCGGTGGGGATGTGTCATGTTCTGCAGTGTCTGCTTCTTCGGTCCAGTTATCACAAGGGAATGGGAAAGGGTGACGCTCACAAAGATCTCACTTGGATCTGAGCGTGACAGTTTAGACTATTCTTGCTCCCAGACACTCAGTGCAGACAGGACTCCAGGCCAGGAACCAACCGTGATGTGCAGCAGTTTGCATCAAGAGTTTTCGGAGCAAGGCTGTGCCTTTGCTTGGGTGTGTAGAGCGTGATGCAACGGCCACGCTGTTTGCGCAGATCTCTGTTTTACCTTTGGAAGAGGTTCGAGGTAGATCCCCAGAGCCAGCATGGTCACCATCACCACCAAGGCTACACAGAAACTTGCCACCTGCAAAAAAAAGAAAGAAATCACTTCAGCAGACATCAGGGTCATCCTAAATGCCCTCAGGGTCTTTCCTCTCCTGTCGTTCAGCCAGCGGCAGAACTGGTCACTGCAGTATTTTATGCGAGCAGACGATTGCCTCTGAGAAACGGGCTAGGATTTTGCAGATCTCACAGATAACCCCAAACTTCCCTCACGTGGTAGCTCTGCTTAATTGGGGAGCCAGGCTGGGAATGCAGATTTACAGCCCTACATCTCAGAGCAATCCATAGAACCATCCAGGGGAAAAAATGGGGTTGTGGCGGGAGGAAATTCTGCTTTAACAACAGCAATGTGAAGCACTCAGATATGGAGCTTCTTCAGACGTGCAGCAGCGATCAGGCTGGCAGCGTCCAGCAGCTACAGGGGTTTGTGGTCAAGCAGGGTCACGCAGGGAAAAGAGGAGGAGAAGGAGGTACTAACTTGTGATTTCCCTCCTGCCCCGTCCACGGCAAGAGTGACGGAGAGAGCACAGCAGATGACATGGATTTTGAAGAAGGATCCAAAGAAGTTGCTGCAGCCCAGGGCCAGCATTTCCTGTGGAGACGAGGGAACGTGGTCATCAGAAAGGACAGTCACCCGTCCTGCCCTGCCAACACGTCTGAGCTGCCAGGCAGGGGAGCAGGTGCCCGAGCCTGGGGTTTGTGTGGCCAGGGAAGGGACCTGGGTTCCCTGCAGTGTGTCCCAGACCCTTCCCTTCCAGTAAGAGCTGGAACAGGCCCTGGTGTAGCAGGGAAACCTGGAAGCACAATTCCACATAAACACATTGTCATCTGTTGACACACTAAGGGCAGGGCTTCATGTGGTATGCGTGGCTGTTATTGAAAGCTGCCACTGTGCCAGTGATGACAAAAGAGGATTATTTGATGTCCTGCCTTCACAGTATCTAGGTGACACACCAGGAATCCAGGTCTTTCTCTGTGGGAATCCAGGTCTTTCTCTGCTCAGTGAGAAGCACATGTGCCTGGTTATGCTCCAGCGACCTGCAAAAATGCTTTCTATGCCAGCCCTCAGGGCTGAAGCCTCAGGTCTGGAGGGAGAGCAAAGCAGAGAGCTCAACGTAAGGCTTTCTTCCCTTCTGCAGGCTCTCTCTGGTCCATGGGAGATCTACCATGTCCTTTCAACCGCCACATGGCAAGCTGCCACGTGAGCCTGCACGCATGGGAGCCGCACGCCTGTTTTAAGCAGAGCACGTTTGAAAGCTTCTCATTCATGCGGCGAGGTTTTCCTTTCACGCCTGACGGCAAGGGAGACAGACGTTGTCTGTGTCCTTCAGACCAAGCGTTACCTGGTTGGGGTCCACGTCGTAGCCATGCTTGGCTGCTAGCGTTCTCCCCATGGCTAGGTTGATCACGTAGCTCACGATGGCGAGCGAGAAAGCTGTGCCGATCATGTCTTTCCACTTGTTCACCAAGGGCAGGGTTGGCGCTGGGAACCTGCGCTCAGAGCAGAGGCAAGAAACAGTTGTGACACTAGTGTCTGGAGGGCGGTGAAGTGGGTGAGAAGCTCGTGCGTTCAGGAATGACATAATCCGTGTCTACGCTGCGGACAGCTTGAGCGGATGGTGGCAGTTGTGTAACAGGGCGCAGCGCTTCTGGAAGGGGGCTGTCGTACAGCGGGGAAGAGTGAGGTGTTTTCCAGGCTGCGGGAGGAGGATGAGGAAGGAAAATTATCTGGAAGTTGAGTCACACCTGCACGTACACTTACCCCATGCTGATCTTCCCAACTACCGGCATGCCGTACTTCTCGGGCATGTTAAGGCTGCCAGAGATTGCAGTTGCAACTATTACCTGAAAGTGTAGAGGATAAAAGAGGCGTAAGCAGAAAGGGCGTGAGCTCACTCAGAAGCACTCAGCTTGCTGTGCTCCTGGGGCTGACAGGAGAAAATTTACACCAAATTTGGGCTAGGGAAGGAGATCATCTCCCCAGCAGGAGTTATGGTCCTCATCCTCAGCATCCCCAGGATGCAGGTACGGTCTAACAGGGCTGAGCTGGGAATCAGAGCTGTCCTCTGTGAGGACAGCCCAATTTCTGACCCCAAGCCATGTGGAGGTCATGTCATATTCCCTGTGTAGATGGTCTACGTAGTGGGCCCTCTGTGAGCAGAAGTGGGTGTCCCAGGGCTGTAAGGTGAGGGGAGGGGCTGTCTCCTGCAGGGTCCAAGGGACAGCTTGTGCGTCACTTACGATGATGATCTCCATGGGGATGGGCATCCGGATCTTTTTCATGTACTTTAGGTTGAGCTCCTTGACAATCATCAGGAGCACAGCACTGACCAAGGCATAGACCAGGGAGGCCACGTTGGTTTGGGGCAGACCTTTACAAATATCAATGAATGTCTACAGGGGAGAGAAGAGGAGAAGGTGTCATGGGGAACCAGAGACTCTGGACGATACGGACAGCACAATGGAGAACGCTTTTTACCACAATCAAGTGCAAACACCCTGAGATGTGACAAGGGTGACGGAAGTGCTAGAAACCCTGCTGCTGAGACATCAGCAACCAGCCCTGGGCCTGTGCTGTGCGGTTAAATGCAGTTCTAGCTGCATCGGTGGAGGATGCAGCCATGGAAGATGCAGGAAAGCCCAGGAATGGGTAAACCTGCTCATAGGAAAAGTTTCTGTTGCTAACGATTGTGCAAGACTCCTGCTGTAAAGCAACACGGTTCGTATTGTCCCCAAATTCCAGACCCGTTTCATTATTTCTAATTAGAAACTAGCAGACGAGGGCTCGGGTAATACTGTATGCGAAATACAATGGCAGCAGCGTAGGTTTGCGGGGCTGGGAGCGGTGCAGACAGCTGTATTCCCCCTCCCTCCATCCTCTCCTTCTCTCCGAGCCCCCCGTTCCCTTGCATGGGTGGCAGTGATGGCTGCGCTGTGGTGGTCACTGGGGGAGGAGGTGCGGGGAAAGCCCCTGTCCAGAGCACCCACTTACATAGACGATAGCTAAGGGCCCGGTGTAAGACGGGACTGTCAAGCCGAAGACGTACTTGAGCACGGAGATGAGGATCTGCAGCCCTGCTGCTGTCATGAAGCCCCTGATGAAAGACTCTGAGAGGTAGATAGCAACAAAGCCAAACTGGACGAATCCCAGGCACAGCTAGGGTAGGACAGACAAGGCGTAATTAGGAGCGTGCCAGCCTGAAAGGGCGAGGTGCGGAGCCTGAGCGTGCCGGTGTCGGGCAGGCGGCTCTGCCGGGAGAGAGGGCGCATCCCTCCCACGCAGCCGCGGCGCAGGCTGGGCTGAGCAGTCTGGCTTGCGGCAGGGATGGGGAGAGGAGAGCTACAGGCTGCTCGGGTGGCATTACCGGCTGCAATCCTGCCCCAGGGGCCGGCCTCACCCTTGGCAACTCTGGAGAATTTCACCCCAAGACTGCAGCTGGGGCGGGATGCCCCCAAACCTCTATGCTGAGGCATCATCCACTTAGAAGTGGGGCCTCTTGTATCTCTGCTCCGGGGAGAGAGCTCAGCTGACTGTCTGTGGGTCAGCTCTGGCCAGAGGACACAGCAGAGGCGGTGCAGCGAGTCCTTACTTGTATGATGGCTGTCAGGCAGGCTAATGTGGCAGAGATCTCCAGCCTGGCCGCTTCCAGGGCTGTGGTGTTCACGCTGGTCTCGTTGGTAGTGTGGTTGAAGTACTGGAAGTCCGACTCCGGAGCCAGCTCATTGCAGACGTTGCCAACAATAATGCTGATGACTGCAAAAGTACCTACAGCACAACAGTGATGTCAGTCGTGTTCTCTAGACAGCATCCTGTCCTGGAAGGCACTTGGACAGGTTAGGCTGTCCAGATAGAGCCACCCAGCCGTGGATGCGGCCGCCGTTCATTGGAGTGGGATCCTGCTGTGCAGCCAGAATTGGGAATCCTATAAACCCCTGATGACCAAACATGCCCAAGTATCTCTATTCGGGGACACGGTGAGTATTCCCAGCCAATATTTAACTTCCTTGTGCAGACAATTGCTCTGCAGACTCCTACCTGGAACCATCTGATGGATGCCGCCAAGGAAGAGGTATGTTACCAGGGGGAAGAAGGAGGAGTAGAGCCCATTGACGGGAGGGAGATTGGCCAGCAGTGCGAAGGCCATCCCTGGAAAACACAAGGAAATGGACAGGTCACTTGGGTGTGTGCAGCTGGAGTCAGCCTCCTGCCCAGCTCACGCTCTCATCAGCTCCCAGAAGGTGCTGCGGCCAGCACCGGCTGCTGCTTTCTGGGCAGGAGAGGCCAAACAGGGCAGGGAAGGGCACTGCAGAGAAATATAGGGACAACCAGGTTGGAGGTAGAGCTTGGGTTTATACACGTCAGCCGTAAAGATAGCTAACCCTGCCAGACCGGACATCAGCTGTCATCTGCAAACCTTTACTTGATCTGGCAAAGTGCTGTCCCCTCTTGGTGACCCAAGAAGTCATTGCCTCTCACCTTGTGGCACTTGGATCGTCCCCGCGCTGAGCCCACCAAGAACATCAGACAAAATGTAGTCCTTAATTTTATATTTGGGAAGCCACACAAGTATTGGGAACAGGCTAAAGAGGATGAGTTTGAATCTGGAAGCTGAACATCTAGAGGAGACAAAAAAAAAGTAAATGAGTAAAGAAGAAAGGAAGCAAGCGAGCTGGGAAGTGAGCAAGCAAGGAAGCAAGGAAGGATCTTCCTAGGAATGTCTCAGCCTTTCTCCCACACCAAATCCTGAGCCCAGATTTTGGTGCACAGCCCTTCCCTGTGAGTGTAAGGCTCTCGCAGGTGACTGGCTGGCCGTGCCATGCAGGGTTATCATGGGGATGTTCCCAGCTCGGTGTGAGGTCCCCAGCGCTGCCACGGCTGAAAGGAGAACACGCACAGAGCAAAGGATTTAGCTCCCTGGTATCCTGAGTCTTTGTTTCTAATACCCTTCAGATAGGGAGTAGGTGAGCTGCAGAGATGAAACAGAGCTCAGAGATTCGTGGGGCAGTTGCACAGAGCCAAAGATGAACTTTTCCAGGTGCTTGGTCAAAAATATCCCAAGTGTGTCTGAAAGACAATTGCTTCTGGTTTGACACATGCAACATCTCACGTCTCTGCCTGCTAGCATGGATGTTCTCTCTTTGCTGTATTACTGCCTTCCTTTTTCCAGGGAATGGAGATAGATTTCCAAGACAGTGATCCGCAGGATTACTCATCTTTATTTGCGCAATTATTAATCTTTCTTTAAGGAAAGCCAGTACTGTTTTTTTAATCTGAAAGCTGATAAAAGGAAATCACAGCTTACAGAAATAATTCACACACCCATACCTACGTCACCAGTTATACCTTTCTCATCATTAAAAAAAATTGAAAACAGAGCCTCAGATCCCAAATGCACCTAGTGCAAATAGTTACGCTTATTTGCCTTCCAGCGTAAGAGCTGAGGCAATGAAGAGAGTAACCAGTTTCATTGCTTCAGTACACGTGCATTTCTCCTGTGCCTTTGATCTGCCAAAGCCCTGAAGACCATGGAGAAGGTTTCCCAGGGTAAAAATGGGAACTGTATCCCCATGTCCAAATTATATCCCAATTCCAGACCAAATCTTGTTTGCATTTCCCCAGCTATAGCATTCTATGTTACCTGAAAAGGTTTTTCAATTTTTCCCCAACGGGGTAACTTCTGCTTTTCTTCTCGAACTCTTCATCGAAGAGGCTGACCGAATATGCAGGGCGTTCGATGACATAGCGAGGCCTGGCGCGGTTCATCTCTGGATCATTTAAATTTTTCCCAGAAAAAAGAAAAAGCAAAGCCAAGAATGTGACTGGAGCTGGCCCCACCTGCAGTATAACAGACCGGACACCTCCAGCTTCTGGGAGCCCTCCCCGAACATCTCCACCCTAAATAGTTTCCCCGTGGCGCAGAGGCAGGTCCTGGGAGTGGCTTCTCCCGGCACCGGGGGCTGCTGGTGAGTTTTTACCAGCTATTTTGAGGTGATGCTAATGAGTGATGCCGTGCGAAGGGGACCAGAGGGCGTCCTGGATTATCTGGCAGAGGAGCATGGGTGTCAGTCTGAGCTCTGCCAGTGACTGCCTTTTTGCCTCGGGCAAGTCACTTGACCTTTCTCATGCCTCAGTTTCACCATCTGCCCCTGGGGTTGGCAAGGCTTTGCGACGCTGGGCAGCCCTGACGCGGTTTGCGATGGTGGATACCGGCAGCGTGATTAAAGGCAGTTTCCACCCGAGGTGTTCCTGCTGCGCTGCCGAGTGCTCTCGTGTGCATTCAGCAGCCTTCCTATTTCTCACACCCTATTTCCCACTCGCCGTGAGTGGCTGTGGATGGGTCCTTGCTTTGTTCTAGGAAGTGATGCGCAGAAAGATAACCGTTGCTAATTCATTTCAGTGATGAAGATGCCAAAGTGACCGGATAGACTAGTCCTTCCCGGTATCTGGGTCTCACCAAAGAGGGATGATGATTAACTTCCGAGAGCCCTTATTTTACTATTACCAGTGCTGCCTGGGAAGAGGGGAGAATCATTCCCGACTGGAGAGGCTAGGGGTGGAGGGAGGAAGTGGTCAGATATAAAACAAGGATCTTGGTAATTATTTGTGGTATGGCATGTATCTAAGTGGGTCATTGCCCAACACAGGAGTAGAAGAGGGGGTGGAAAAAGCTGGTGATTCAGGCAGGAGAACATATCAAGAGACAACATCCAGGTTGCTTAGGGCTTACGGAGTGATTTCGGTGTGCCAGATCCTTTGGCACTGAGCACTGCTGAAGTCAGTGCTGACCTCGGCACCGGGTTCAGTGGAACCAGGATGAGCGTGAGCAGAACACCCAGCTGTAGGACTGGTGTCGGTCCTCGCTGATAAGCAGTTACCTCGCTGGGGGCCGGACGACATGAGTAATGGGAAGCAGAGTGGCCCAGCAGTCCAGGGCAGGAAGGAAAGTATGATGCAGGCAGTCGAAACTTTTGGGAGAATTTAGGTCAACAGAATCATTGTGCAAATAGGAGCGAATGGATTTAGAAAGGGAGGTTGTCAGCCCCACTCCTGCACGAGCTGCTGTAGTGATCACAGGGGCAATCAGGTGCCGTGAACCAGCACCAGCAATGGCCTGGTTCTGAGTCCAGGCTCTCACCTGCACCCATGCTGGCTTGGGAGGGACCTCAGCCTAGGTCTGTGGAGGGCCAGCTCCAAAGGAGACCTGCCCCTCTTCCTGCATTACCAGGCGCTCAATCCAGTGCCTGCTGCAGGCACGCACACACTGGCGTCCCTGCTGCTCCTTTTCGGCTAGAGAAACCCTTCCAAGAGCAATTACAAGCTTTACCTTTTGGAGGATTGGTGCAGGCCGAGACTACGCGGTGTCTACGCTCTTTCCTGGTCCCTATGCTCACACCAGAAGCCCATCTGATAAACGGGCATTCCCTGGTTTTCCCACGTCGGTCTGCGCAAGCCTTGTGCCTGCTTTATAGCCCTGCTCCAGATCCCAGGGTGCCCAGCCTTTCTCCAGGTCCCAGCCCCGCCGCTCTGCTCTAGATTTCCAGTTCTCCCTCATGAACATTTTGTAGCCCAGATCCAAGCCCAACAGCAGGCTTCTAAGGGCTGATAAACCCAGCCTAGGTTCTGGTGCAAGAAGCCTCCCTCAGCTTTATTTCTCGTCCCCGTCACTTGCTGAGCAGCAGTGCCTGCCGTCAGACTGAATCAGCCAATTATATCACAGCTCTTTAATGAATTTCCCCTGCTGAGCGAAAGTGCTGGCAATCAGGAAAAATAATAAACAAGGCAAGCACAGAGGTAAAAATATCCCCATGATTAAATTCCATCTTAAACAAACAGGCTAATGATGTCAGCGTCTCAGACAGAGTCAAGTTCTTGACTTGGCTTATCACTGGCCTTGCCCTAGATCAAACAGCAGGTTAAACCTTTGAGATTTTGGAATTAAAGAGCACGAGCTGTGTGACTGCTCCTTGAACAAAAGGCAAAGCCAGCTGTCCTGGTGTTGATGGGATAAGACCACAGCAAGCTGCCGAGCGGGTTTAAGCCCTGCAGCTGGGGCAGGACACTGAAGCAACGCAATGAGCATGGAGAGAAAAGCGGAGCGCCAGGACGTTGCTGCGTTGCAGGGACCAGGTTTTCCAAGAGCTCTGTTCCAGTATGGGCACAGATGGAAATCAAGGACAAGAGCTGGGGGAAGAGCTCCAAATGCGGACGACTCATTCCAAGCTTTTCGGGAAGCCCGTTCCTCCACGGTGTTGGCTGGAGTGGGTGATGCTGAGAAATGTGAAGTCTGGCCTCACGGCTGAGTCTACCGGGCCTGGGGTTCTGGAGAAACTGTGACACACTGAGTACATAACTGTGATGTGATACTTGAAGCAAGCGACAAATGAAGGCAGAGCTGCTTCACTCCAAGAATGCGATGTGGGTGAAAGATGTTGTCCCGCAAGGTCACCACCTGAGGGTCCCATCATTTCATAGCTGGCTGACCCCTGCCCTGCCAGTCTCAAACCAGCCCGTGCATGCCAAGCGCAGACCTTTTTTTTCCAGTGTTCATCTTGCAAACGCACTTGCTAAGCACTTATCTTTTGTCCCTGGGCTGGTGATAGCTGTGTTTGGGAAGAGGAAAGTCACATTGAGGTTTCTGGTGAGTGTTGATAGGAGCCATTGGCATAAAGCCACTTTCCTGTTCTGGCGTAGGCACGGAGACGGGACTCCTGTCCAAGGAGTGTGAGTCAAAATTTAGTGAGAAAGCAATCTCATCACTGCCTTGTGCGTAACATAAGGGTCCAAACTGATCCCAGTGCAAGAGCTGGGCATTCAGGGAATGCCGCTGCTCTATTTTAGGGAGAAAAATTCAGTGCTCTGGAAATACTGTTTCCTCCTTTGTCCACCCCCTCTCCATCCCCGTTTCTCCTTGCACAAGGCGGTGCACGCATAGATCTGCTCCCTGATTGCTGCTCAGCAGATGGAGTTCAGAGGTCCGGTCCCTTCCTAATTCCCGGTGAAACTTCATTACAAACATCTCTCTCCCGGCTCCGTTGCCCAAGAAAGGGTTGTAAAAAGCAGCTCTCCCCTACCACAGGAGGCAAGGTCTGCCCGGAGAAGGCAAGCACAGGTGCAAGGGTTTGGTTGCGACACCAGGACAAGGTCTTGACTCCTGTTGCTCTGAATCAATGCCCTCAGCACCGCGTCCGCCGCGACTCCCAGCCTCCCACTCCCGGCTCCGGCTGCAGGTGCCATGGGAGCCCTGGGGCAAGAGGGTGAAAGGGCCCGAGTCTCGCAAGGTCAGGCGAGGAACGCGTCACCTCCTCCCCGAGACCTGTGCTGTGCTTCCTCGCCGAGGCACGGCACGGGGAAGGACGGGGCGGCTGCAGTGCTGGGCTCTGAGGTGCCAGATGTTGTGGTGCCAGATGTTGCAGTGCTGGGTACCGTGGTGCCGGGTACCGCGGTGCCGGATGCTGCGGTGCCGGGTGCTCCCCCAGGCTGAACTCTGCCTCACTCTCCTGCCGCACGCCCGTTTCCCTCTCCGTTTCACACCTCTGGTGTCGAGCTGGGCTCGCAAAGCACGCAGGCAGGAGGAAGAGGAGGTTTCTGCTGTCAGTCAGTTCAGGTGTTTCAAAAGGATTTTGCATAATTCACCCGCGCTATCGGGCGCCGATCAGCCCAGCAGGTCCTCCCTCGCGCTCCCGAGTTGTTCACTCTCTCTGACCTCCTGGCATCAGGGACAGACCAGGACCGAGTCCGACTGATGGGCCACACTGGCAGCTGGCCACCAAGGGACCCTTGGCGCGTGTGCTCAGGTTAGCATGTTCAGCTGGGCTGTTAGGCTGGGCACGGGTAAAATCGCTTTGATCCGCTTTAGTTTTTTTTTACCCTTGGCTCTGGATTTGCCATAGGGTTCATCTACAAATTAACGGATTCAGGAATAAAGCACCTTGCCATGGTGAAGCCAGATCTACAGCCCCACGTTTCTGGCACAAGTATTTTTGGTAAAAAAAAATCTTTCCTCGTGATCTGGGGAAGGGGAAGAGGCAGAAGCAGGGAAGCGATGCCTGTGTTTCGGGGGGCTGAGCAGCTGGCTGCATGCACGCACTGAACACACACAACAGTTGGCCGTGGGGTTTAAATTTTGCTTAACCTCAGCCCTTTGGAATAGAAGAGGCTGATGCTAGGGGAGCGTATAGATCATTTATGAAAAATATCCTGTCACAAAACCAGCCTTTAGCCTCAGAAAAGGCAAAATGCCAGAGTCCATAAAGCTCAGTGAAAACTTAGCTGTTTCAGTCAATTTTCCACGAGCAGCATGCAGGAACCGTCACGATGGCTGGTGGAATAAAAGCCAGAGAGAGAGAGGGCGAAGGAGGGAGAGGGGTGCTGGGAGGTGCTAACTGGCCCTGCCTGGCCGTGTCGAGGCGCAGAGGGAGCCCCATGCTGCGGGTGCGGGACAGGGAGGAGACATCTCCGCTTCCCTCCGGCTCCCACCTCCTCGTCTCGTTGCACCACGCTGCAGCTTCGGCTCTAACGTCTCCCTCAGGAGAGTCCATCTCCTTCCTCCACTCCTGCGCTTTGGCCACAGAGCAGCCAGGCACTAAATCAATGTTTTCTTTTTCTTTAGATTAAATATTTGGAGTGTTAAATAGGTGTTTTCCAAAAGGCAGATGGCCCTTTTCTTGTTTTAAGCCACCCAGCCCCGCGCAGGCATCGGGCAGGAGCGCTGCCCTGTATTCTCGTTCTGCCGCTGCTGGGCCGCTGCCAATGTTTGATGTACCACTTCACATGAGTTTCTAACCAAACGAGCTCTGCGCTTGGTAACCAGAATAATAAGATCTGCAGACATCTGCCAGCTACTGAAGGTGAAACCAAAGTGTTTGGCTCAAAAGGTGTTTATTAAGCAAAATGCTTGTGTTCAGCGGCTCGGCTTCTGCTCTTTGTGATGCTGTTGTCAATGCAAGTGCCATGGGCGTGGGGGATCTACTCCGCACTGACATTGGGGTAAAAGAGCCCAGATTTGGCCCACTCTTTCTGTGATTTATTTGATTAACCCGCTTGTTCTCAACCCTACCCTCAGTCTCCACGACTTTCGTAGTTGCACCCAGTGCCGTACCTCGCTGAGGGAGGGCTGGGCTGGGGTGAGGCAGTGGGTGCTGCGGTCCGGGATGCAGAGATGGCCCCGTCGCAGTCCTCCGACAGCCCCCGGCTGCCCTGCCCTGCAGTCCCCCGAGGTGTCACCTTGCTGAGGGTGGCCCAGCCGTGCTGGGATCAGGTTGCCAGCTCCTTGGCAGGCAGAGGGCAGTGCCTGACCTTAACAGCATCTGCGTCTGTCCCCTGGAAAGTGATGTGTCCATCCTCCCCATCCCCTTGCTGCTCCCTCCGCGTACATTGGGACGGGGAGGAGGGAAGGTTGGAAAATGCGCCTAAAAGAAGTGAAACTCGGGCATCCCTCGCTGCCCTGGGTCTCTGCTCTCCACATGCCTCTGACACAGCCCTCGCCCTCCGCCTTTGAAGAGCAGGTGGGCAATGCAAATCCCAAGGAATTAAAAAGTTTGCAGACTGCAGCATTCTTGCACGGCCTGCGAACACTTGCTCGGGATGCCTGCTGAGAGCTTCCTCCTGCACACGCTCCCCGCCCTGCGGATTTGCTCTTGGAGAAGGAAAAACACCTCGGGGGTCACCCCGTCCATCCTCCCCCAGAGACAGAGGATGGGAGAGCATGGTTCTACTGGAAACCTCTGACCTGGGGCAGAAACACTGTGTGGCCAGCAACAAATGTCACTTCAAGGACTTATCTTCCAGGGAAAGAAGGACAGGTCCCCAGCTTGAGTTTTCAGCTTGCTTACAAATAAGGTGTGGACAAATTTTATCAGGGCAGAGCAGAAAGCATCCTAGCTGCAAGAACAAGCAGCAGTTTACCGCAACGGAGCAGGCTTGTAGGGGATATTGTCTCTTGTCTATAGACGAGGGAGCCTGCCCAAACTGGATCTCAACATCCCATGAAATGGCACTGGGAGGAGCTGGAGACCAGGCACCAAGTCTGACAGGTCTCAGTCTGGGAGCACTCCTCATTCCTGGGTTTAAGATTCCCTCCTACTCTGATTGCGTGCCCAGAGCCATGCATCCCTGCACCAGGATCTCCTGTGCACCCCTTGCCTAGGATAGACTCCTGCGCACAACCAGTGCTCCTCAACCACTGCCTACATCCACCGAGCCCCACATCCTTTCTTGCTGTGCCAGTGTGTGCCAAGTCAAATTCGGGCTGCAACATCCTTGGGACAGGGACCACTTTACGTAGTCCCATGCACAGAAAGTTTTGATCGTAACAAGAAACAGAGGGTCTCTCATCAGTATAGCCTCTCCAATACCAGGCAAATCCCCCCACAGACCTCCGCCAGGATAAGATGGCAGGATTTATTCTAGCAATAATTAATTCACATATTTGGCTCTTCCAGCCTCTCTTCATAAATCAAGCTCTTGGATCGTTGGTGTTGCTAATTCCTGAGTAAATCTGCTGCTGTAAATCCCCTTTGCAAAAGGAGGGAGAAAAAGAGAAGGGGAGGGAAAAAAAAAAAAAAAAAGAAGTACCGGTTCTCCAAATACTGAAACTCACACCCAGTGGCTGTGCAACCGGAGTGTAAATCCCCCACGCCCACCCAGACAAAGAGCACGATTGTTGGAGCTGGGTTACCTGCGCCTGGCCGATTCTGCGAGGGGAGCTGCAGATGTGGCAAGAGAGCCCGGGCGGAGAGGTGCTCCCAAGGAGGTGTGCAGAGGTCTGTGCTCAAATAAGCCAGTGAGTCATTTATAAATCACCTCAGTCAAGGGGACCGAGGGCTGTGCTCGGCGCCTGATTGGCTTGAAGGAGGTAATTGCAAGCAAGTACACCCAGGCTAAGCCCAGGAGATAGCCAGGGGAGATAAGGAGAGATCTGAAGAGGGACAAGGGCTTTTTTTGGATGTCCCCCCTCACCCCACCCCTTCCCGCTCAGACCTGGGCCGTTTGATCACCTTTGCAGGTCCCTCCATGATCTCGGTGACAATAGCTCATATTCACCATCACCCCGCGCCCCCTCCCTCGCCTGCTTTGGACTCAGGGTGGGAGAAGATGCTTTTGTTGGCCTGGATGAGCTTCCTGGTGCGGTGGGTAGCGTCTCCCCGGCCTTTGTGCTCCGGCCGACTCTCCGCCTCCGGAATGGACAATGGTGCGCTTTGTGCCAGCGCTGGACCCCGTCGCTCGGGCTTTGAAGATGGGATTGGCAGGGGAAAGCAGTTTCTTTCTTATTTCCAGGTTCAAAGGGATGAGAGGAATGGGAAAGAGAGGCGAAGCCCCCACTGCCTGCCCAGGAGAGAGGGGGAAAGAGGTCGAAGCCCTCAGCGGCGCGGGGATGTGCCGGTGTGGATCGTGCTGGGCTATCTGTCATCAGCCTTGCAGGCACGGTCCCCAGCAGGAGCCACACCTGCGCCACGTGCTCGTCCGGAGGAGAGTTTGACAAGTTCTTTGGATGCCCCTGGCAGTGGACGGGGATGGAGCGGGGAGGTGCTGGGATGGGCCGCCTGGGAGCTGAAGGCTAGAGGGCCACCCCACAAAGGTATCAGTCAACCTCCTGGCCTGGGAATTTGCCGATGTCTTGGGAAATGCAGTGTTTTGACCTGAAAAAGGCAGTGGTGTGACATCCGTGTTGACAGGGAGCAGCCAGCTCAGACTAGGGGAAAGGGCTCGTTCCCTCCTGCCACCGTGTCCCCAAGTCGTGCTGGCACCGCTGTGCTGAGCTGTGTCCAGGCTTGTGGTCTCCTCTCCTCCCAGAGGGATTCAAGAGTACCGGAGCCAGGTACCGGTCAGGATGTCACAGAAGATGAGATGGATAGGGACATCAGCAGGGGACATCACCGAAGGAATAGGCCACTAGAAAGAAGCTGTAAGGGGTCATTTGCTGTGGAAGGAATTGAGCTTTCATGTTCCTGTTGTCCCCAAGGACAGCTCGGCACGAGCTCTTTATAGGGGATGGCTCTGCTGCCCTCCCTGCTCCGGGTGTGAGCCCACAGCACAGACACGGGGCGGATGGGATGTGCTGCCACCTCTGAGCCTTTGTTGGTCTGTGTGTGGGGAAAGCGATGGGAAACGGGAGAGGAGAGAGAGGAGGCAGGGCACCGAGAGAGCGGGGAGCATGAGGGAGACATGACTGGGGTGGGAGGAAGGGCGAAGGCAGTGATGTGGCCTTTTCTCACTCCCAGAGGCTGTCAGAGGGAAGATCTCTGGTACCTTGTGCACGCAGAAGGCGTTGGTGTTTACTGCCAAGAAACATCATATGGGAATCAATCATTGTGTCCAGAGCATGCCAAAGGAACACCCTGCCAGAGGGAGCCAGAGGAAACGGGGCTGATTCACCGCCATCCAACAGACAGAGCTAATAATTGCCTAGCCGTTATCCTGTAAATATCATTAATAACCCATATCGAGTGTTTTTCCTAAAGGGCAGCCTGATACGCATGGAGCCCTTTGAAACGGAAACGCGTGACAGGGCAGAGGGACCAGCCCACACGTGCGTGCAGTGGTCCCTGCCGCGGGACAAACCCAGGGAACCCAGAGCACCAGCACCCAAAGGTCCCAGGCACAGGGGTCGTGCTCGCAGGGCACCGCAGAAAGAGAGGAAACGGCATCTCTGCTGCAGAGGCGATGCTGGCGTTGCTGAACGGCCTGGACAGTCAGCTAATGCTAAAGGGACTCCTTTGCCATCACTGAACTGGTGCTTTTCCTAGCAGAGCTCCACCAGTGAAAGGTTTTTTTTCCCCCACTTTCCTAAACTGCCATCCCAGTGTGGACAGAGCTGTGGAGCTGGAGAAGTGGTCAGGAGCATGGGGTGATGGGGAGGGTGAATGACTTGTTTGAGATCACTATCTGAGCTTGGAGTAAGACCACAGAGCCTTGAATTTAAGCTTCCACTCTAATCACAGCCATCTGCGTTTGGAAAAGAGAAGCTGCCGAGCAGAGCGGCTGGTGCAGCCGGTCTGTGCGTCCCCAGCTCCAGCAAGGCTGGCACGTGTGTGCCCTGAGCAAGGCACGTGGCAGAGGGCACCGGTCTCACCTCGGGGACCAGCCCAGCGCTGAGCTTTGGGAGCAACGTCAGCTTCATTCCAATCCAACTGGTGTGAAAAGTGAAATCCCAAGCTGCTACACCGCAGTGAGCGGAACAGGAGCAGCTCCGGGCGAGGAGGCTGCTCGTGCTTCTCGTCCTCTGAGCCAGCTGCGCTTTGGGTAGGAGCCGGCAAGGCCAGCAGTGGGGATGCCAGGTCCAGGAGAGTGCCTCCCTGGCAGACAGACGGTAAAACACAGTTACACTGGGATGCAAGATCAAACTGGCCAAAGGGACCCAGTGGTGCAGTTGCTGGTGGCTTGGGCTGGGACACTGGCAGGGGCAGAAGTCCAACTGGTTGGGTTTCTTGCCCACCCAGCATCGGCACAACCCAAGGAAGTTCTCAGTCCTCCTCAAGGTGGTTTCCCCAGAGGGGAGGACTTACACATGATGTTTGGGCTTGCTCTGTCCCCTTCCAATCGAAGTGTCCCCCCTACAAAGACAGATTCACCACCGGCTCCCGCTGTGCGAGGATGGGCAAGCTCGTGGGGAGGGCTGGCGGCTCCCTGTTGCAGGAGCTGCTATTCCAAAGTCCCGGTGGGTGTGATCGGAACTGCAAGGTCTTGCTCTCTGGAGAAACCAGCCCCGTACAGCCGCTGATGGTCCTTTGGCATTTCTTACAACAGGAGGTGCAGTCCTGGTCAAATTCCAGGTTCAGTAACTGTAAATGTAACTCCGATTCTGCCTCTTTCTACTTTGGCCAAACCCTCCATCCATGACCCAAGCCATTCTGCTGGGATATGTCCACCAACAGACCGGCCAGGATGTGTAGGGCGAGTGTCTGGGAAGCACTGGGGCTGCCCAGAAATCTGGGAGTCACTGGGGGATGGAAAGACACCGCAGGGACTTCCCTGGGTCAAACACGGAGCCCTGGGTGCAGGGACTGCTGAGCTGTTTATCTTCTGGTCCGATAACAGCATACCGAGTACTGGAATGTGTGGACTTATTTGCAGATGATTAATATTAGCAGATATATTGCACTTAATGAGGGTAATAATTCAGTGGTAATTTACTGCTGGGAACGATGAGGAAGCTTCCTTGGAGCCCTGGGGTTAGAGTCAGCGGGGACAGGCAGCGTGTCCCCCGGGGCGGAGGAGCTCATTCCTGGGAGCTCTGCTGCCGGTGGGATGTGCAGGCAGCCTCCCTCCCTCCCCCCGACCTGCAGCCGGAGCTGCTGCTTGCTTTCAGACACTTTTGCCAGGGAAACGGGGCTTGTGCATCCCCAAGCATGGGTAGGAGCCAGGATCTGAGATGGAGATGCTGCAGGTGGAGTGGGGGCAGGCTTTGTGGAGAGAAACTGGTGCTTCCAGGTGGGTCTGGGAGGTCCAGAGGGGCTTTTGGGCATGACTGATGTGATGCTCAGGCTGCGAAACCCGCACAGGGGACATCTGAAGTTAGGTGGGGCGACCTGCTTCCCTGTCTGTCCTTTCAGGAGCTTTTGAAGTCAGCAGTGTACCTCAGCCAGAGGGGAAAGCAGAGATTTGGGCTGCCAAATTCCTGCAGGAGTGAGGAACGAGGTGGCCGGTCCTGGAGCAGGGCGTTGGGATGCTCTGGTCCGGCTGCGAGCAGAGGGCAGGCAGGGCTTGGCACCCACCGGGTACTCGCAGCGTAGCGAGCGGTGTCACCCTCGGGGACTCTGTGTCACCGCACAGCGCCCGGCTGGAGCGCTGAGATTCCCAGCGCTGGTTATCATCGTTTCCTTCTCGCCCAGGAATGCAGCTCCTGGGCCAGGGCTGAGCGCCACGCTCTCGCTGGCGGACGTGGCCGAGCCGCCGGCTCCGCGGTGCCAGGCGATGGAGACACGGGCCTCGCTTGAAAGGGAACCGCCAACCTTTAACGCTTCCCAAGCTTCCCCTTCACCGCAGGGACACGCGGTTGGTCTCACCAGGCTGGCACAGGGGTCAGCGGCTTTATCCGGCGAGGAATGAGGAACGCAATGTCCTGGAGGGAGACAGCGGGATTATTTACAGCACCAAAATAAAGGGTGGAATGCAGAAAGGCATCGGAAGGTTCAAAGCTGCCCCTGTGGCTCAGCACCATGTGGAGGTTTCATGCAGTTGTTTTGTGGTGTGAACATAGAGAGGCACTACATCTTTCTGGTTATCTACCAGAGGGAACTGCTGTGTCTCATCTGCCACAGCCTTTACAACCTCCCTTAGCCCTGCGGGAGCATCTCCAAAGGCAAGGGAAAGGGTGGCCTCTTGGTGAGACCATGTCCCCTGCACGTGTCTATCGAATAAGCCCTATCACATTGGTGCTGGCCCTTGTCTTCAGAAGATCTCCTCACAGGAGAGCCCTGGGCCACAACAGCAGGACCGCACCGAGCAAGTGGTGCAGTTTGTCCCCGGCGAAGTGCTGGGGCTGGACGGCGTGCTCTCCGGACAGCCTTCCTCCCAGCTCTGCCTCCAGTGACCTTGAGCAAGGGCTGTTATCTTGTTTGTAAAATAGATGCGAGATAGCTGCCCTCTGCAAGGGAACACACGTGTGCTCGGCGAGGTCTGCCCGAAGCCCAGAAACACTGGCGGCGGGGCGAGCGGGTCCCAGGGGCTGGGTGGGGAGCAGCCCCAGCCCACACCTTCAGTCAGAAACGCTTGGCCTTGCAGCAGCGTCATGGCAGCGGGGGCCCCAGCGGCGGCGGGATCACCCCCAGCCCACAGGCTGCTGTGCGGGGGATCCCGCTCGCCTGGAATCTGGGCTGGGGGCTCTGCCTCCCTCCACCGCTCATCGCGTCCCCCCTCAGGGCTTTCTGCCCACTCTGGGAGTGAGGAGAGGCAGCTGAAATGAGGCTTTTTCGCTTAAACAATTGAATTCCAGTAAAGGGTGGTTTTCCAATTTAAAAAACAACAAAAAAAAAAGAGGAATCTTTCTCCCAAGAATGTGGGAAAGTGTCTGGAGGAATTTGGGAGAAGCTCAGCAAAGCGCAGCTTCTCCCTGCTTTCCGCCAGCGTTTGTGCAAGGCGTGCCAAGGGGGGGTGGGTGACGAGCGAACGTGGTCGCGGCGGGACAGGAGCCGTCGTGGTTGTAGTGGCTGCCTGCCACACGGCCTTGGGCAACTCATTAGGGCCAAAATGCTCAAAGCCCCGCGATGGGAGATAAGCCCGTGAAATAAAACATCTCCTTGTTCAGGGCTCTGAGGTCAACGTCTTCAGAAGTGCTCAGGTGTTTAAAGTGAGGGCGGCTGCCACGGAGGTCCTGTCGCCCCTGGTTGGAGAGATCAGGGTCCAGCTTTTCCGTGGAAGAGGCAGCAGGATGCTTTGCCTTTTCCAGGAGTTTTAGGCAGGGTGTTGCTGTGCCGCAGCCCATGGACAGGCGCCGGTGGCAAGAGGCCAGGAGTTGGCTCCGGCTGCCAGTCTGCCTCGAAAGAGTCGCCGGGCAGCAGGCATTTAGAGCAGAATAAATAATTTAGTGCCAGGAGGATGCAATATTTGGGTGAAATCTGGCCTGGCTGTCACAGCAGGAGTGTGGTTCCCTGCTCGGGGGCTCGGAGGGAGGCTGCAGCCCTGGTCCGTGCATGTCCTGGCTCCTGGTCTGGCCTGGCTGCATCCCTGGGGATGCTGGTGGCCTCACGCAGGCTGCGCTTTGCAAGACCTGATGGTACCAGGCAGGACAGCGAGAAGCAGCGTGTCTGTGCTTTCCCTTGGGTCAGTGCGATGGGGAGGTTGCAAATCACCACAATTCACGTCTGTCCATGCTCAGAGGAGCTGCTCGTTCACGCAGGACAGAGTCCAGCCCATCTCAAGCCAAAAGCAAGGGAATTTGGGGGCACATCGATCATGGCGAGGAGTGGAAAACCCTCCGAGCAGAGCACTGCCCTCGGTAGTGCCCCACGGGACCGCGACACAGTCCCGTGCCGGGCTGGCCAGGGCAAACCTGCCCGGCCCAGCAGATGCCTGGTAGCAGATCGCGCTTTGCTGCTGTCCTGCGCGGGACGGGAGGGACGACTGAGGCTGGGGCTCGCTGCTGACTTCAGCATGTACCTTAGCTGACTGGGGAACCAGCCGCAGCCCCTAATCCTCCCTACGTGCCGGCTCGCAGACCTGCCACGTCCCCCGGCCCCATCGCTCGCAGCCCCTGGGGCTGGGCAGAGCCCCGCGGCCCCGCACGCCCCCGGCACGTGGACGCTCGCTGCTGGGACGCAGTGACAAAAGCTCCCATGTGGTGGGTTTGAAGGAGAAGCGTCAATGTTTGCCGTGAGTAGGTGGACAGTGAAGCAGAGGATGAGGGGATGGCGTCTGCTCCCACCTGCCTGCGTTTCAAGCAGGGGCTCATGGTGCATCCCTGGCAGTCACAGGGGGGGCAGTGATACAAATCCCATTGGTGTCACCTGCAGTGGGCTCACTGCTGTGCGGCTGATTGAGGCAGTGATTGAGGAAACAAGGAATAAAAATAATTAATAGCAGCAGCAGTGCTTGTGCACAGCAGCACAAGCGGTGCCAGCGTGCGGCGGGATGCTCCGGCGCTGCTCCGTGCCCAGCCCCGTGCCGCGCTGCGACGCCAAACCTCTCGTTAGTGAGGGAGCAGTGCCCGGCGTGGGGCTGGTGCTGCCACACGCGCGAGGGACCAGGCGCGTCCGAGCACGGCACGCGGAGCCTGCGGAAGCGTGGGCTGGCACCCTCTGGATGCAGTTTCATACCTGCTGCCCGGTGGCACTAGAGGGCAGAGGCAAGGCTTTGCTTGGTGCAATGAGTTTATTTTTCATGTCTGAAGCTCTTGAAAGGTTACCTGTAACTTTGAACCTCTGGGTTTGTCACGTTTGCTTTCAAGATGAACATCTTGAAGTGGCTGAAACTGCTGCGCTACTTTCGACTCCAGCTCCTGGTTAACGGGGCTTCCCCTTTGGAACAGGAAAATGTGATTTTTTAAAATCCACTTTGCAGATTTTAAGCTAAGTTTATTTTAACTGTCACAAGGTGAGTAGGAGAATTTCATTGCACCCAGCGCCGGGACGGATGCTGCTGCCTGCCCTGGGACGTGTTCGCAGGCAGGGAGCCGCGGAGGAGCCGCTGCCGCCAGCCCCGCGCAGAGGTGGCTTGCAATGCAAATCCACGGGCTCCGACCAGACTCCCACACCTGGAACCAGTCAGAACTCAACCAGTCTGGTTACTCGAGATAAAATGCAGCGCGCGCGGCATTTTTAGAGCGCAGGGGATGGCGGAGGGTGGAAGAGCTGTTAGGAGTAATTAAACCTCAGAAGCACCGAAGCAGACTGCAGCTGGGAGTCAGGTATTTAGGGTGGGTGTCAGGCAGTAATTCTGCAAATACCGAGGGCAGCGCTCTCCTCTGTACGTGCCGGCAGGGTTGGGGTGGTTTCCATTCGGTGATCACTGTCCTCAGGCTGGGGTTTTACCAATTTTTGTGTGCGGCTTCGGTCGGTGAATGAAAACCTGCGAAGGCAGAGGTGCAGCCTGGCTGTGCTGGCCAAGTGAAGTGCAGAGCCCAGCATCACGGCTTGTCAAATCCGGCGGCGTGGGGTAGGACAGCGGGAGGGCTCAGGCTCAGGTTGGTTTGGGTTCCTGATGCCAGGCCCTCTGCCGGGGTGAGCTGGTGCCGCTGGCTGCTCAGGAACTCACTGAGTCACGCAAGGCAAATATTTTTCCCTTTGATTTTCACCCTGAGAAAATCTCCAGCTGACCTTGTTAATCCCACACGTTGCGAACCTCCCCCTGTCCTTTATCGCGTTTCGGCCGCGGGATAGCGTTACCAGCTTAGCACCTCTGGCCGCTCCTGCCAGCATCCTGCCTGGCGTGGGGCCATCCCGTTATCTCCCGGTCTTCCTGGAGGGAGGATTCCCGGGGTCACCCCGACTGTTCCAGCCGGCAGGACCATGCCGGTGCTCCTACCCGGGAGGGATGGTGGGAGAGCAGCTGGATGGCTGTGGGTGGCTCCGGCGTGGTGCTGCACATCTGCAAAGTGTGTTAGCAGGGTCTCTGTCGTGATGCCATGAGAGATCCCGCCAGCTCCCAAGGTTGCCATCTCTTACGTGATCTTAATTCTGGAATGATGCTCCGTGGCCACCTAAGTGTTCAGGCCCCGCTGTTCCCATCCCTCTCGGTTTAAGCCCAGTATCTCGGAGCCTGAAGAAGGGCTTTGGAGCGGGCTGTGCCTACGGTCGAAGGTCTGACCCCAGCTCGACTGGGTGCTGCCACACACCCCTGGCCATGCCTTGCTGGGACAGCCCGGTCTGCAAGTGGACGCTGAGCCAAGCCTGCAGCTCCCGCCTGGCTCCAGCTCCTGCCGCTCATGGGTTTCGGCACCCGCGGCAGTGCTGGGCGTGCGCCAGCGGCGGCTCAGCCCCGGCCAAGGGAGCAGCCGCTCCGCTGAGTGCATTTGTTTGACCTGCTCGGCTCTGGGTGTCCAGATCGCTGCTTGCTGGAATAAAACGGATCAAGTTTGCATCTGCCGGCGGCACCGAGAGCTGTTGGAGAAAGGCTGTAATTAGAACTAATATTGCTATTGACAGGGGCGGTGCTTGACACCCGCTGTCCAAACAGCCCTGGCTGAGTGCGCTGGCTGATGCTCAGCCCAAAGCTGTGCCGGGAGGGGGGCTGCATCCCGTGGGCTATGAGGGGGGCTGCCAGCTGGCCCTGGGGACGTGCTGTTGTCCAGCTGCCTCGGGGATACATGGGGAAAAGGTGTGCAGAGCTTGGGGAGGAAACAGTTAATGCCCCTTTTCCTCCTGATATTAAGGGACAAATCCTCTCCCCGGCCTGGTGCCCAAATAAACAGGTTGAGTTGCGTAAGGAGAAGGGTGGGAACATCTCTACCTGCCTCTGCGGAGGCTGGCAGGCTAATTATGGCACTGCAGCCCCCCAGGTCCCCCTGTGCTGAACCCTCGTTCGGGTTTCGGCCTGCCAGCCCCGTGCCCTGGCACCCCTACAGACGGGTGCTGTCCCCAGCTGGTGGCACAGCTCCATGGTCCTGGGTGGGGAACAGCCACGATGGGGCTGCTGCTCGTGGAAAAGTCCGGGCAATGCCAGGGTAGAGCCTCCACAGCCCCTGAGAAGCTCTGTGGGATCACTGCGCTGGCCGTGGATGGGTCTGGAGGAGGGTGGGGAGAGGGCAGGAGGTCCCATGGAGACCTATGGGGCAGGGTGCCCGGCTGGGAGCATCTCCAGGTCCATCCAGCCCCATGGCTCTGCAGCGAGCAGGGTGCTGCAGCCCCAAGGATGCGGCTCCTGAGGCTGTAGGGAAGGTGGCCCGGAGTGGCCAAGGTCACCACACTGGCCAAAACCAGGACACCCAGCCCGTGCCTGGGTGCAGCTTCTCAAAGGTGCCCGAGCCAGAGCGGGATGGGTGCACGAAGGGAAGCGGGTGCTGGGCTTGGCTCCCAGCGGGCTCCCTCTGCCGACAGCCCTGGCCGGGCCCCCACGCCAGCGCTGCACGCCCGCTTTGCACCATGCCCCCAACGCCTCCTCGCTCCCCTCACCCAAAATTTGCACTGAAAAAAAAAAATCCAGCCCCAAAATGCATCCCCCTGCCCCAAGGAGCTGGTGCAGGCTGAAGGTTCTGGCGTCATCAAAGAAAAGTCCGGAGCACGGCCCGCGGGACAGCGCAAGAGCCCACAGCCCCCACCTCATTCTCCTGCTGCCGGACCAGAGGAGCAGTTTGCAACACATATGTATAAATAAAAATGAAATATTTAATTTCCTTTTTTTTAAAAAAAAGAATCCCTGACAAAGTGCTTTACTGCAGATCCTCACCAGTGAGGCGGGAGGTGGAAGATGTTTGACAGGAGCGTGCATGAGAGCAGGGGAAACTGAGGCACGGCACGGTTACATCCCCCGGAGGGGACCCGGCTGCTCTCAGACGTGTGCTGTGGCCACCAGCCCCACTTCTCCCCCCGGGGCAGCCCCTGTGCACCGTGAGCACCGTGGGTGCCGCGGGGCCACCAGCCCACACGCTGGAAGGGTCGCTCGCGGCGCCGAGGTCGTGGTCTCTGGAAAGGCATCAGGAGCACTGCCTGGCTCCCTGGCACTGTCACCGCAGGGGGACCGCCCGCTCGGGTGCCAGACAGCAGCGGATCGAGGGGGACAGGGCACCGTGGTGCAGCAGCAATTTGGGAGAGCCGCTGGTTTGGGAGAGCGGCTCCGGAGACGTGGGAAGCAGCAAGCTCCGGGATGCGCAGTCGGCTGGCCCCAGCGGCCATCCTGTGTCTTGGCTCAGCCAGCCTCTGCGGCCAGGCTGGGGGGGTGGGGGGTGCAGACCCCTGGGCTGGGCTCCAGCCTTGGGCATCGTGGGGTCCCGCATGCCTGGGCCATGCTTGCACAGGACAGCCCGGAGCGCGGCAGCATGCCTGGAGTCAGCAGCAGCTCTTCTTGGGCTTGTCGTTGGGAGTGAGTTTGATGGAGTCGGTCAAATAACTCTCAAAAATCCCTTTGTACTGGAAAAAAGAGAGAAGAGAAGAGAAGGGGTGAGTGACGCCAGCTCGGGGCCAGCCTGGGCAGACTGAGGGACTGGTTAGTCCTGGTTTGTGATTAAAGACGAAATCCGGGGAAAAGTTGCCCAGCTTGGCTGAGGAGCCGGGCCACCTGGCTGACTTGGCGTGGGGACACGCAGGTCCCCGTGGGGTGGCCACTAGAGGACAGTGCCGGCGCGCTGCACGCCCTGCTCCCGAGAAACGGCGGCTGTGACGCTTTCTAACTGGTTTAAGATCTATTTTAAGAAATTGAACGCTGATGCATTTCTCCATCCTGGGGCTCTCCTACGCGTTGTAAATAGCAGCTATTCAGCGTCGGAGGGTGGGCTGGGAGGGTCTGTCCGATCGGCTCCCCGGAGCGACTGAGCCCCGCTCCCACCCGAATCCCTGCCGCCAGCCCCGCCGTGGTGCGGGAGCGATGCTCGATGCTCACTGTTGCTAGCGCCTGCTTTGCGAGGGTCTCGAAAGCCTCCGCGACGTTGATGTTGTTCTTGGCGCTGACTTCAAAATAGGGGATGTCTTTCTCCTTGCACCATGCTGAGGCGGTCTCCTTGGGCACCTGCGGGAAAGGAGGATGGAGCCACGGCGCAACCCTGCGCGGGACGGCCCGTCGCTGCCAGAGAGGTGGTGGAGGGGACCCTCCTTGCCCGTCTGGGCTCCGCTGGGTGAGGGCAGGGTGCTGGCAGCGCAGGTTAATTCCTGCTGCCTTTGGTGGGGACAGTCTCTGCTGCGAAGGGCAGCAGGGGAACGCTGCTGATGCCCTCCGAGAGGCACGGGGGAGGCGGCAGTGCCAGGTGCCCAGCAGCTCCTCGCCCGGGAGCCCTGGTTTTCAGGCATCCCAATCCACTCACTCCACCCTCTCCTCCACCCTTACCTGCCGATCGCAGATGTCTATTTTGTTCCCCAGCACCACCATGGGGAAATCCTGCTCCCTCGGAATGACCTTCTCCAGGAAGTCATCTCTCCAGTTGTCCAGCGCCTCAAAGGACTCCCTGTCTGTCACGTCGAAGGCCAGCATGCAGCCGTCCGAGCCTTTGTAAAAGGTCGACACCATGGACCGGAATCGCTCCTGTCCCCCTGTGTCCCAGATCTAGGGCAGAGAAGGGCACAGGTACAGACACACGGCACGAGCAGCGTGCGTGTTTGCAGCCCTTAAGCCCAAGGGACCGGTTTCAGGGAGTGCCGAGCCCCCGAAACCTGTGTGGGACTTTGGTGTCATTCATGGATGCTCAGGGCTGCTCACAATCAGGGTCTGCAAATCCAGCCCCCCACCTCATAATGCCAGTAGACATTTGGGGACAGCGGGACATGGTGGGACACATGTGCCCGTGGGATCAGGGCGGGAGCCCTGGGCGGTCCCAGCCCCCCTCACCTGCAGTTTCAGGGAGGTGTTGTCCACCGCGAGGACTTTGGTCAGGATGCTGGCCCCCAGCGTGGTGCGGTAATCTTCGTAAAACGTCTTGTGCACGTACTGGTGCAGGAGGGACGTTTTGCCCACGCTGGCGGGAGGGAAGGGACGTGGGTGAGGCTTTGCGCTGCGAAGCCAGGCTCATAGGGTCGGTGGCAGCGAGGACGGGGGCCACGCACCCGCAGGCTCCTGGGCCAGCGCACGCGTAGGGCTCCCCTCCCATCGCTGGCACCGCTCCTTACCCCAGAGCTCCTATGATAATTATCTTCAGATCCACCTTCTTGCTGGCATCCATGGACGGGCCCTGCGGAACAAGAGGGGGTGACCCGGCTGCGGGGATGGGACCAGCTCCCGGCGAGCCCCGCGGCGCTGGCAGAGGTGTGGGAGCAGCCGCTGCTTCCCACGGTCTCTCCTCACTCCCACCTCAGCTGTCCTGGGGCCCTGGACACTGCCGTGTCCACACCATTCCAGCACCCCGCTGCGCTCGCGTCCCGGCGGTTGTGGGGGCAGAAACCCCCGTGCCAAGCTCGGCTCACGTCAGCGCCCGGGTCTGGCTCCCACGGTGCCGGCGCGCGTCCAGGCACGCCACCGTTCCGCACTGAATCATCACCATTAAAAGCTGCTGGGAGAGCTTCCCTGCCTCTCCCTCTAAAGCGCAGTCGCTCCCTCTAAGCCTGACACACACCGAGGGTCCGGGGGAAAATCGCATTTAATAAAGAAGACCATGGCTGGCTGGACCGAAAGGCTCCTTGCAGGCAGTGTCCCCACCACGTCCCTGTGTCCCCACGTGCTCTGTGCCCATCCCGCGGCAGGAACCCTGAGCACCTCCAGCAAACCCCCTCCCCGGGAGGGGACGAGCATCCCGCGGGGGTCTCAGCAGCCTGGTCCGCGTGAAGCGGCAGGAACGGCGGCAGCCAAGGCGCAGATGGAAACGCTTCCTGACAGCCCGATCCCTGCATTTTTCCCCGATGCGTTGGCCGGCCCTGCGCCGTTCCCCCTTGGCGCATCGCCCCTGCCAGGGCGGCTCTCGGACGCGGGGTCCAGGCTCTCCAGCACCCACTCTGCACCCCAGCCCGACCGTGGGCAGCATCCTTGGCACAGCACAGCCTCGTGTCTCGGCATGCACAAAAATTTCCAGTCCTTTTGCCAGCAGCAGGCAGCTTTCTCGGAGGTCAGGCAATTTTCAACTCAAAATGGAGTTTCCCAGCCTTTTTGCTGGCTGTTACTCCGGGGGTCCCCTGCTCAGCTGTGGTCTCAGCTGCAGCCCCCGGGGCAGGAGGGGCCGGAGGGCAGCGCACTCACCTGCCAGGGCATCCTTCTGCCCGGCGGCCGAGGCTCTCGGCTCCGTTCCAGCCGGTGTCCCGGGGAGGGAAGAGAAGAGAGAGGAGGATCTGGGAAAGGGCGGCCGGCCCCGACGCTGACTCCCGCCTGCTCGCCGCCCGGGAAAGGCGGCTGCGAGGCCCCGTGCCGTGACATCAGCAGAAAGGGGCCGAGATCCTGCCGAAGCTGGCGGAGGAGCCGCGGGCGGCTGCTGAGCTGTTCACCACGTTTCCTTCGACTCCGGGGCTCAGCTGGGCGCTCCCCCAGCTTAGGGTCTGATAGGGGAGAAAGAACAAGATTCCCTTTGTCCCCTGGGATTTGGGATTGACTTTTGGCCTCTCGTCTTGCTCAGGATCCCCCGGAGCCTTTTACCCACCTCCCCGGACCCCTTATCTGTGTTCCTGCCGGGGGATTATTTAGAGCTGAGAACAAAAGCCTGGTGGGGCTATCGGCAGCATCCCTGCGGGAGCCACCCTGGACTTTGCTCAGGCGGCTCCGATAGCGTGGGACGGGATAAGTGGCTTTGGGAGCTGGGGGTGACGGGGTAGCATCCCATGAGCACCCCAAAAGGAGGGGACTGTGTCAGGGTGGGAGCACCAGTAACCAGAACCAGTGGCATCTCCTGGAGGAGGATGTATCCAACCGGCAAGCAGGATTTTGGGGATCTGGGAACCTTCCTGGCTCGCTCACCCTGAACAACAATAACTGGTGGCCTCAGAGGAACCCCATGTCCCCGGGTGCGGGGTCCCTCCGAGGCCACCGGCTTTTGCTGCAGACATCCCTTATGGGATCTCGGGGAAGATCGCTGCACTCAGCAGGACGAACCCTCCTCCTTTTCCTTCCCAGGTGTAATTTTGGGACCTGTCTGGCCAGAAAAATCTGTTTTTTCCCCCGCCACGGGGCAGGCACTGGGAGGAGCTGGGATGAAGCAGGAGAAGCGCCTGAGCCAGTTCTCACCAGCGGTGGGTAAAAGGCCGACCTGACCCTGGAGCTGGTCTCTCCTAATCCCTCTTTCTAGCCTATTTTCGTGCTGCTTCGCCTTTGCCCTTGCAGCGAGACTTTGGTGTCCAGCCTCCCACCCTGACCACTTCTGCCCTCGTTCCTCTCTGCGTGTCCCTCCAAGCCTGGCAGGATGGAGGATGCTGACCCAGTCAGATGATCGATGCCGCTCCACGCTGATGGAGATGGGGTTTGCATTTACATCACTGCAGCCGATGCCCGCAGCCACTTCTGCTTTCGGGCAGGAGGGGCTGTACCCATCAGGGCACTCAGTCCGAGCTCAGCGCCGGCTCTGGCTTTGTTGGATTTCACAAGAAAAGAGATTTTTCCCCAAAGCTCCTGCTCTTCTTACCGCTCCTGATGCAGCCGTCTGAACGTCGCCCTGGGTGAGGGTGGTGGGAACGGTGGAGTAGAGGAGGCGACGGCCAACGCGTTGCTCAGCAGCTCCTGCAGCCACAGCTACAATCCTGTCCTGATTGCTTCACCAAGTCAGCAATTCTGAGGATAAAAGCAGTTTTTTGGTTTGGTTTTTTTTTTTTGTACCCTGTGACTATGAGGAAGATCTCGCAGCTAGGAGACAGCGAAACAGAGACGGAGGATTGCCACGTCCAGAGGAAAGGCTGGTGTGGACGAGGAGAGGACAGGCTGTTCCCTGCGGCAAGGCTTGCGGGGTGAGCGAGGAGAGGAGAAAGTAAAAGGCATCCAAGTGACTAAACTGCTCCCTACGGCTTTTTGGCCGCCTCTGGTCTCTGTTTGAGTGCTCAGTCTTTGCTGGTGCAATATCACCTGAGTATCGGCAGTGCGCTGGGGGGAGGGCTGGAGAGCACCCCCCAGAACCCACCCAGAGGCCATGGGATGCTCGGGGGTCCCACGAGCACACGGCAGTGGAGCAATCCTGGCCGGTTCTCGCTGCCAGCCGGCGTCTGGGGACACTGGGTGATCCCTCGTTGTGCTGGGGAGGCTGGGTGCTCCCCCAGCGCCTGCGGCCACGGTGATGGGCTGGTGGCCAGCAGCGCTTTGGCAGGCTAAGAGTTAAGCTGGAAGAGGGAGAGGAGACCTTTGTCCAGCTGCCCCTGCACATTATCTTCTCCCTGCCTGAGGAAAGCGGAGCTGAGGTGAAGTCAATACAGGAAGTGGTTACGGGAGCCATATGCTGGTCAGCGGCACAATCGATGTTTCTGACAGATATTTTCTTTTATTGCAAACAAGGCTGAGCCGCAAAGTTTACAACCAGGTTGGAGTTTTCCAACACTCTCAGACCCAACCCTGAAGGTTGCTGCGGTCTGGGAACGACGCAGCACCCTGGCACCCCGGCACCTCGTCCTCGACGCCCGCCCGCCGCGGGGGCCTCGCTTCGGTGTCAGCCGGGAAACGCGAGCAGAGGCATGGATAAAAATAACCCTTCTCTGCACTTCCCTTTCTCGCCGCTTCCACGCGTGTCTCGGGATGCATCACGCATGAGCCACCATCGCTCGTGCTTTCTCCCGCATCCCTTGCGCTGTCAGCACATCACGGTGATTCACAGGGAGCCCCGCCGCCCCCCGCAGCCCCCAGACCCCGCTGAGCCGGCCCGTGGTGGCTGGCTGCGGAGCCTGGCAGCTGGTTCGCCCTCTCTGGCTTCCTGCACCCACGTCTTTGCAAATACCTGGGGCATCAAAGCAAAAACCACTGGAAATCACCAGTTCTTCAGGGAGTTTTGTGGCCCAGAAAGAGCCCCAGGGTCTCTCCAGTCTCGTGGTCACCTTCTTGGTTATCGGCACCGGCTCAGCCTGCCGAAGTGACGCGTTTTCCCGGTGAACTCGCTGCTCCCGCAGCCCCTGCCCTGCCCCAGCCCACAGCCGTCGCCTCCGGCGCGGCGGGGAGCTCGGGGATGCCCACAGCCGCCTCCCGGTACTTTCAGCCCAGCCAGGGTGGAAATCCCAGCTGAGGAGCAGGGAGGCCAGGCACACAGCGACTTTGCAGCCCTGGCAGCACCGTGGGTGCTCCCGGGCTTTTCGCTCACGGGGACGGGGCAGGGAGCAGGGCAGGGGGATTTGTCACTCCAGGGCATCCCAGCCAAAACCCGCAGGGTTGCTGCTGTGCTGACCACGACACGAGCTCGGCAGGGTTTGTTTTGTTAGAGCTTTTATTGACCTGTTTTTTTTTAAAAAAAAGAGAATCTGCAGAGCAGATCACAGAGCTGCTCAAGACATTCTTCTGTTCTTTATGAAACGGCTTCCTGGCGTGGAACCGAACTTCTGCTGGGCTCTTCAGCCGTGGTCCCTGGGTGTCTTCATCACCTCTGGGGACACTGGTGCAGCGGTGAAATCCCCTGCCCTGCCCGAGGGCAGCGGCCCAGTGGCTCCGTTCCCCTCCTGCCCCACGGGATGGCACAGCCCTAAGGGACGGCGGGGGCCAACCCCACCCTGTTATTTCCACGGTCAAAGACAGAGTAGAACTGACGGATGAAAACGTCGCCCAAAATCCAGAGGGGTCCAGTGGGAGGGGCGATGTCCATGCCCTGGAAGCCGCTGATGCAGAAGGCCATGCCGTCGCTTTGCTCCTGGGGAAGGAGAAGTGCCAAGCTGGGGACGAACCCGAGAGCCTCGTGCGTGCAGAAACCTGCGGGGATGGTGACTCCCGTGCATGAAGCAGTGGGGCTCGTCACCCGCCGGGACGCGCGGCTCGGCTCCCGGCCTGGCTTGGGGCTGTCTCTGTCTCCAGAGCCACTTTTCCAACCCAGCGGATGGGAACTGGGGGCGGTGGCGCTGGTGGAGCTGCAGCCGTACCCTGAGGGTGTAGGCCTGGGCGCTGAGCGTGTAGGGGAGCCCGTTGATGGTGAAGGTCACGTCGGGCATCACGTTGAGGTTGCTGCACTCCACGGCGTACTGCGGAACGGCCGAGCAGCTCAGCGGTGCTGCTCCACGGGAGGTCCCTCCCGGTGGGGTGGGGGTCCCAGGACCTTGCCCCCTCCTCTCCCCACCCTCGATCTCACCTCTCCATCCACAGGTGCGGCACCAAGATAGCTTTGCAATTCTTTTATATCCTTGGTGGGACCCGTGATGAGCGACGTCCCGGTGTCCACGATGGCCTGGCAGCCGTTGGCGCAGAAAATCACTGTCCCACCCAGCTGGATGCTGGAGGAGGAGGAAAGAGAGAAGGAGCAGGGGGGGCTTGTCCTGCTCCCCTGCCCCAGCCCAGCCCTTCCCTCCCTGCCCAGCACCACTCACTTGTCCAGTTGGATCTGCCAGTACCCTTGCTGGGTGACCGGCACCCAGTTCAAGTTCCCTATGAAGTGAGAGGGGTCAAAGCCACCAAAGAGCAGCTCTCCTCCCAGGGAGGATTCGGTGTTCCTGGAGAGAGGACGAGGAGATGTGAGGATTTCCTCTCCTTTACTTTGCACATCCCATTTTAAACGGGTGGATTTATGCCCACTTGCTCCCCACGAATCCCGTCAGTCATTCACTTTATTCCTGTAAGGGCTCAGGTCTGTGATGCTCGGCATGGTACCAAAAAAGCCCTTCACCATCTCAGCAAAGCAGCCCCTCCTGTTCCCTAAAAGCGCTGCCCGAGTCTAAGCAACAGCCCAGAGCAAGGCCACATCCGTACGTGCTCATGTAGACGGAGAACATGGGCAGCTCCACCAGGTTTTGTGCCATCATGTTGTCGAAGACGGGGGTGACGCCGTCCACGGCCAGTGCGGGGTAAGCCAGCCCCAGGATCCCGTCGAACTCGGCGTCCAGGAAGGCTTTTCCCGGCTCACTGACGCTCTCTGCAAACTGCTGGTCGCTCACGACAAGACCCTCGACCTGCGGGGAGGAGGAGGCTCGATGGGGATGCCGAGCCTTCAGGCAAATCCCAGGCGCCTTGGCCAGAGGAAGAGAAACCAAAGATGACTCACGACTACTTGGTCAGATCCGATGACGCCCGTCAAACTGCCCGTCCCGTACTGGATGGAGAAGGGCGTCCCTATCGCCTGGTACGTGCTGGAGCGTGATGGCTGAAACTTGGCGTGGCCCGCTGGGGAAGGAGACGGGAGCTGTCACCAGAAATGCAATTTATCTGCACAGCTGTGGACGCCAGGAGCCCCCGCCACAGCCGACGGCAGCGACCGGCCTCGGAGCAAACTGATGGGGCAACGTGGCATCACCAAAACGGCTGCGTCACAGGCATGAGGGAGAGAGCTGCTCATGGGACAGTGGGGCATGCTGGCATTTCGAGCAGGGATAAAACTTACCTCGCTTCAATCTACCTGAAGGCTGTGAGGTTTGTTAAGGGGAGCAGGATTAGCTCGTGCAATATTTTTAGGAGACCTGAAGATGAGCATGGCTGTTCCTGTTGTGCAGACCGACGGAGCAGTGACTCTTCCTCCAGCCCAGCCCACGGGCACCGCTGTATCCAATTGGTTTCCCCAGTTCCCCCTTGGGCTCTGTTGGAAGCACCCGAGGAGCCCTGGGGCTCCTTGGAGATGCTGGGTGTCCCAGGGCGGCAGCAGACCCGGCTCATTGCTGGCAGCCCCAGCGAGCGTGGTGCCTGTCACCCGCCGAGCCCCCGTGCAGCTGGCCCGGAGCCACGCCATGGTCTCTGTGCCCGCCGTGTTCCAGCTCCTCGCTGAGGACCTGTGTTATGTGCTATCATCTGGGCTTGTTTGTTTAAGGCTCTCCCATAAGAACGGCCAAAAGAGCACGGCCGATATCTCCCGCGGGCTGATGGTGCTGGGTGCTGGTGGTGTGATCGCCGTTTGAGCAAACAAACCCGCTGAGGCCCCCCCGCTCCCTCCCCCGGATTCGGGTTATCGGTGTGTGCCTTGGAGGGCTCAGCTGGGTGGGGAGGTCCCCCCGAGGTCCCTGCGCTGGGTGTGCTGGTGACCCACGGCCTCACTGGGGCCACCCTGGGGACATCGCCTGGGGTCCCATCGCTGCCGGCCGGGGGGGACGGCTGGTCCGGGAGCCCCTACTCACCACAGGCTTTGCTGACGCAGTAGATGGACGGCACCCAGAGGTTGGAGGAGCCCGTGTCGAATACCACGGTGAAGTTCTGAGGGGGGTTCCCGATGGAGATCTGCCCGAAATACTCCATCTAGCAAAGAGAGGAGCAGCGACGGCCGTTAGACATGGGCACGACAAGAAATCCTGGCCAAGGGGGGCCTGTGCCGGGGGGTCTGCAGAGGACTGATGGGGGTCGGTGCAGGGGGTGGCTGGCTCTGGGGCAGCGTTTGGTTTGTCACGGCCACATCGTGCCAGGTGAAATAAAGGAGACAAATATTTAAGGAACAACAAGGTAAGGCGAGAACAAAAGGCAGGATGGCGGGCGCGGGCACCATCCTCTTCCTGCTGGATTCAGCAGGCAGGGCCGGGTCCCGCGGGACCCTCATCGGAGGGATGCGGACAGTGGCGGGGTTTTTGGGGACAGGACCCTCAGGCTGTGGGGAACGGGATGAGCCTGGGGGACATCCTGCACCTCTGGCCCTGGGTCTTTTGTGCTGGGGTCTTTTCTGATGCATGTGATACGTGTTGGTTTGGGAGGAAATCCATCTCCCCGCTGCGTGCCAGGGGCACTGTGGGCTTGGGGACCGCGGCGGGCAGGAGGGGGCTGGCAGCGCCCGCCATGAATGTGCTCCCTTGTCCCCTCTCATCACCGCATTCCCGGGAACAAAGGAGCAGGCAGGCAGCGAGCCCTGGCACGCCGGGGCACTGGCGGCAGGCGTGCTCTGCCAGCAGGCGTGGGCTTTACGGGAAGCGTTGGAGCGTTGGGAACCACTCATGCAAAGCGATGATGTTTTCGGGATGCCTGCAGTGTGCTGCTGGGTCTCGGGACCCCGCAGCCCTCGGCGCCACCACGCTTACGTCCAGGTAGGTGATGAGGGGCTCGTTGGCCTCCGCGAAGGCAGCGCAGTCCTCGTTGTACTGGACCATGTCGAGCCGGTGGGCTTTCCAGAAGTGGGAGAGCTGCCCACGATCCCGCAGCAACTTCCGCAGGGAGCGGTGCCGCGTCAGGGCCACCCTAGGGAAGCAAGGGTCCAGGTCACTCGCCCGGGGATGCTGCTGGTGTCCTGCAGTCCCCATGTCCACCCTGAGGGTCCGAGCACCACCGGGATGCACGTCCAGGGCCTGCTTCCCTGCATCCCGCACCGCAATGCTTTCTTGCCAAGGCTCGGCAAAATGGGGGAACTTCATCTGTTTTAGGAGACAGCAAATCAGCCCTCGGCTGCGGCCGGCAGCTCGTCCCGCAGACCTCGCCGCAGGAGGGATGGAGGCGGCTGCGGAGCCGAGGGACCGATGGGAGCAAACCAGAAAAGCAGTGCGTGGTCCCCGCACTCCGATGCTGCCGCGGGGTGTCCGTGCCGGGGAGCTCAGCTCCGCTCTTCATCGCTGCCATGCTTGGTGCTGGCAGGACCCTGGGAGCAAAGCCCCTCCGAGAGCCCGGGGAGCTGGGGTGCGCCCGGGGGACCCCCTTACCTTTTCAAGCCGCTGGCCAGGGAGAGGCAGAGCACGGCGAGGAGGAGGACGCGCTTCATGGCGGCGGCAGCGCTGGCCTCGGCCGGGCTCTGCGGGCGCAGGCAGCCCCGCGGCGTTGTTCTTATAGCGCCAGGTACACCCTCGCCGCGGTGTGCCGGCGCCCGCGATAACGCCCCTCGCAGTGTCAACACAGGGCTTTGGCAGCAGAGATGAATCACGTCCCAGGCGAGGCAGAGCGGGTGCATCGGGGTCAAGTTTGCTTTTGTGGGCGAGGGGCCGGCAGCGGCAGAACAGGACGGAGTGGGGGGACAGACCGCGTGCTGGGCAGGGGCCTCCATCCCAGCGCCAGCCCCTTATCCCTAGAACCATATGGCCCAGCTGAGCTGGTGGGACCCCCCCCAAATGCTCCGGGGGAGCGTTTCCCCCTTCCTCCACCCCACAGCCGCCCCCGGGGACCTGCCCATGGCCATGGGGTGCCCCACACCCCGACGGCTGCGGGGGGATGTGCGGGAAAGGGATGCGTTCCTAGCTCGGGCAGCTGCGGAACAAACTTTAAAAGGCAAAGACTAATTAGTGATGATGAACTGCTCGGGAATCTGCAGCTTTCCCTTTTAAATAGCAGCCAGTGCCATGAAAGCACGGTGGAGAGAAGCAGCTTTGCGTGGGAGACAGTTACGCGTTGCCTTACAGCCACTAATGGGCTCTTCCCCCGTGGCTGATTTGTGCTTCACACAGGATAGCCGCCTCATTAAGCCCCCGTGAATGCAAATAAAAATTGAAATGAACAAATAAAGCCTTCCGATACGGACGGGAGGCGAGTGGGAGGAGGCGAGGCTCTGCTTGTCCGTGTTTTCCCTGTTCAGGGCGCTGCAGTAACTGGGGATGGCTGGCACAATGGGAGGCGTTTTACCCGCTAAGTAGAGTTCACGTAATTAACGGGGTTTCTACCCTTAGCGCTGTTCTAATCGAATTTCTGTTTGTCTTGGTTAGACCATTTTATCTAATTGAAGTCCTCGCCCTGGTAAGTTAAAGTCCTCGCCTGCGAGGCGCGGGTACCGGCGGGTCTGTGAGCCCAGCGCGGCCACGGGCGGCCCGAGAAAGAGCCGGCTCGAGCCCCTGTGAGCGGGGTCTTGCCTCTCCAGACCCGGGACCTCCTTTCGTGGCATCGCAGGGAGCTTAGGCTTAAAAAAATCCCATCAAAGGTTTCTTGGCCATGAGCGTGGAGAGGCGAGGCACGGCAGAGTCCACGCTCATGGAGGATGGAGTCGGTTTTTCCAGGTCAAGTGCAAATTCCCTGCATTTCCCCATGTCCAGCTTGGTAGCTGCAGGTTTTTTTTACTGAGTAGCTTTTATACCAAGTGATTATCTATTTCCCTTTTAAGACGCAGTTTAATATCCTAATAATATATTTGTACAAGTGATTTTAAAAAAAAAAGAACTTCCTAAAACAAAGCCAATTCCAGCAAGTGCCAGGTCAGCGGAAAGCAGCAAGCCGGTTGTTACGGACGTGGTTTGTAACCCGAAAATCCCACAGGAAAATCCAGCCTGAAGGGTCGTTGGGCTTCTGAGATAAACGTGAGTGTGAGCCGTAGCACGGATGAGCCAAATACTTTAAGCAAAATAATTTACCGGAAAAGATGCCCAATTGGATCATCGTAATCTGCAAGCTCGTGACAGCAGAATCAGCGTCAAAATATGAAGATTAAAAAAATAAAGAGGCCAAACCTTTAATTTAGAAATTTTTGAAGTTAAGCAAATCGATTTTGACTTTTGTTTAGGCATTTTTAAAAATAATTTTTAAAACCCAAACTCTTAAAGGTAAATCCAAGGTTTTATTTAAAGTCAAACAAAATGATTTTTTCTCTTTCTTTCAGGAGCCAGTGCAAAACTCGGCCGTATTTGTTCAGAAGATGGAGGAAAAAGACTTTGCTTCGCACACACTCCCAGCTGTTTCTCCGTGTTTGAAACACACCGTACCTGCAGACGAGAGAGCTGCGTCGTTCTCTGTCCGCCGTGCGCCGGGTGCCCCCGTCCCCGCCCGCGCCTGGCCGCCCGCGCTGCCGTTGCGGCCCCTCCTGATGTGCCGGGGAGAGCGCGGAGCGGCGGAGCCGAGCGTGCGGAATTATTTATAAGGCTGGGGGGCGGGGGAAAGGGGGCTTCGAATCCGTCTGGTTAATAAAACAGCAGAGGAAGCGCTGATGTTCAGTAGGGATGTAGTGAAATGTGACTGCCGGCTGCCGAGCATCCCGGGTCTCCTGCGCGGCGTACGGCCTGTGCACGGCCCCAGACCGCTCGCAGGCAGCAGCTGTCGCGCAGGGGGTCTCACCCCGTCCAGCTTTACGTCTTTGCCCTCAGATTTGTTAGAAATAGGCTATGCACCTCGGGCAGAAAACATGCCCTTCGCTGGCTCAGTGTACGACGCTTTAGTCGTTTTAAGGAACCTCCTTTCAGGCTAAAAAATATATTATCTGTGCTCTTTTATTGCCTTTGTTTAGCTCCTTCCACCATTAGCTCTCACTGATTCAAATCGCACCCAGGTAGCGTTTTCTGACAAGCCTTTTTTTTCTCTGGTGATCAAATAACTTCTGCCACCTGTTAATCTGTTCATACATCACCGGCGCTTGACAGAGCGAAACCTTGCAATAGCAAACACTCGCTTAAAAAAAACAAACAAACAAGCAAGTTGCAGTTAAATATTTACCGGTGGCAGCGGGAGCTGTGGGTAAAGAGCAGTAAGATCCCCCGGGGATGGAGCTGACGGACGGCGTGGTCCGAGGGGATGGAGGGAAACATGGGCAGTGACTGGCCCACGGCGGGGGCCTGGCCGGGGACCCCGACTTGCGATGCAGCTCCTGGCAGCTGGGGGTACGTAGAGTTTCTCAAGACCAGTTTCTCTTTGCCTTTAGAAAGTCCGGGGGGATTCACCGGGATGCTGGGATGTTATCTCCCCGGGAGAGGAGCCTGGGTAATGGAGATGTTCAAATGCCGGCGGGCACCGTCGCCATGGGTCAGGGTCCCCTTGAGAAGAGAGATCCCTCGCTCCCTGCCCGGCTCCAGCCAGGGAAGAAGAACAAGAGAGGTCGGGCTGCTGCAGAGCATCTCCAGCGCCAAAACGCTGTGGTGGTGTGAGAGCGGTGGCCCAGCGCTCCCCAGATCTGCTGTGAACCGCCCAGAGTGAGTCTGCAACTCTGTCGTTTGCACCCCGCCGTTACTAAGTGATACCGCAAGTTACCACTGACCAGAAAACTTTTCCGGAAAAAGGGCAGGTGGAGGCCCGTTCACTCCCCAGCAGACGCCAAGCCATGCCAGGCTCTGGGACCGTTTCCCTTATGATTTAAAATGTTTTAGAAGACTTTTACGTGGAAGCAACCAGAGCGCTTTTTGGGTGGCAGCCGAGTTGCTCTCCGTTGCTGCTGGGCAGAGCTCTCAGCCCTCAGGGACCGCGCTGCTCCAGCGACGCTCAGCTGCATTTTAGCACAAAGCTGCTGGAAGACAGCGAGAGGGAGAGTTGTCCGGGGGGATACGGCGTCCCCAGGCCCGGAGCAGAAGCGGTGGCAGAACAGAAGAGAAACACCCAAATATATTTAAATAAGCCAGTTGACAGAGAGGAAGCGTCATGGAACCTCGTGTGGGCTCGCTCCTGCCATCGCCATCCGGGTAGAGCGAGATCGCATCCGGCACCGAGCTGGCGGGCGCTTCAGCGCTGCCGGACCCCTGCGGCTGCACGGCCGCCGAAAATGCCGCTGGAACGGCCTTAACTCCTGCTCCCTCCAAGGCCTGGCGGCTCGGGTCCCGCGGGAAAGGGAAGGCGCGGAAAGCTCCGGTCCCCCAGGTAAAATGCCGACGGGTATTGCACCGCACCGGCCGTCGCACGCGGTGCCGTGGAAGGCAGAGGGGTCGTGCACGGGGACAAGAGCTGGGTTTGGTGTCCGTGTCCGATGGACGCCTGCAGGCGTGCATCCCTGCCAGCCTGCGCTTTAGCCTTAACCTGGGGCAGCAAGGCCTGGCTTAAACGGGATTAAAATAATACGAGGCGTTCCCCTGGTTTTGCTTACCTTTAGATTTAGCGTAGATGTCTTGCGTTCATTGCTCGGTAACCAGTTGAGTGGGAGCTCTTTACAAGCCTTGCTGGAGAAAGGGTTAATGTCCTGGGGGCTGGGGGGAGGGCGGCTCACCGAGCTACCTGATACACCAAAAAAGTACATGTGCTGCCAGCATCTTACGAGCTGTTATCTCCAAAATAGATATTTCAATACGCGTGTGCCTATCGCCTCTTCGATCTCGCCGTACCCCGTCTCAGCAAAGAAGCTGCCTGCTGCTGATATTTGGATTTGGGTCTTATTTTGCAATTTCCTTTTGAACAGCTCGTTTCTCAGATCGCTATCTGCGGCGCAGCATCTCCCGCGCGCGGTAGGAAATGAGCCATTTGAGGATGACAGCCATTTGAGAAGGATATTTGGGGACAGATCAGTTCAATAAGGCAGGGGGAAAATTCCAGCCAGAAGTGGATTTTTAGCTTGGCGTTTGCCAAACTCTTTGGGTAAGTGGAATTTCGCAGGAGGCCGGTGAGGTTGTTGGAAAAGCTTTTGATGAATTACTCTCAGAAATGTGTCACAGAGGAAATTATAGAATCTGATCCATAGGATGGATAATGTCTTTGCTCTATCAATCTGTCACTCTATCAATCATGCTATTATGGCTCCTCTGATCATCATATCCAAGCTCCAGGTGAAGATGACTCCCTGTGTTAGCCGTTTGTAGACAGTAAGTATATAGGCGCTGAGTAAAAATTTAAAGTGCTTTTTTGGAAGTGAAAGCTCACAAAACGAATGCCCCCGATCGCCGTCCTTTATGATAAATCTCTTGAACGTTATGGCCAAAAGTCCCAAGCCAAGGGGTCCCATTCAGGCGTATGCGTTTTCTGATTACAGCCTTAAGTCCGCTTACTTCAACAGGATTTAAGCGCTCACCTAAAATTAAATCCGAGGTGTTTCAAGTGTGGAGGTGCTGAAGGGCCTCCGACCTTTCTGGCTGGATCTTGGCTGATGCAAGAGCCCGGCACTAAACCCGTGGCCTTATTTTGGTTACTTTCTTATCACAGAATTCTTCTCTGAGGGTTTTTTTTTTCCAGATTATAGTTATCAAATATTTTTTCTGGCTTTAAAAGAAAAAAAAAATAAAGAAACGCTAGAGAGGATTAAACCAAAAAGAATAAATTTGAGTTCTTGTTGCTATCAGCGCCGCGGCGGAGCCCGGAAGCCCCAGCCGAGTACCAGATAGGACGGAGGTGGCAGGGTGTAAAACCGTGGAGCTCGGTGACAGCGGCCGGGAGAGGCCGTGGCTGCGTGAGGGGTGCGCACGGAAGGACTCGCACGGACAGTCGGAGCCTGGCGCGGAGGGAGGGCTGGGTACCTCGATTTTACGACCGCGGTGTCAGACCACCGCTTTCGAGCGGCGAGCCTGACCTTCCGTGGGTGCGGAGCAGCGTGAAGCTCAGTGGGACCCTTTCGGTTGGTTGCCACCAGGCTCAGCTGGCCCCCACCCCGAGACCTCCAGCCCTTCGCTGGGCGACAGCGGCCGCCGAGACGCCTCGCGGGGACCATGACCGCTTGCGAGTGGTGAGTACAGCGCGCCGGGGTGAAGGGCCGCACGTGGCCCCTCACAGCGAGGGAAGCTCTGAGATGGAAGGGTAACGCTGCCACGGGGAACGTTCCTGCTAAGGTTTCTGATGGCCGCGTGCCGTGCCGTGCCGTGGGTCCGGGAGCGGCCGTGGAGCACGGGGATGCTGCGGCCCCTCTCGTGGTGGCACCGCGCCTGCTTTTTGCCACGCTGGGGACAGTTGGGCATCGTCACCGGATGGCTGCGTTTGGCAGGCGCACGGGCACGAGTTTCAGAAAGGGCTTGTGATTTTGGCAGGGGCCATATTCGTAGCTTCTCTCTTCCAGCAAGCACTGCGCACGCCCCCGCCGGCAACGAGGCTCTCGAAAACCCTTCTTAAGATGGGCACCCAAAAATCAGGCGCAAGGAGCTCTAGTCATTTTCGAAAATGAAGCCCCAGATTTTTGCGCACGTGGCCTTAAAGACAAAAAGCAAAACCAAAAACCCTACCAGCAAACCTTGTTCTAAAACATGCTTTGCAGCAATGGCAGCCGAACAGTACCCGAAAGATTGAAAATAATTTGGTTTTTTCTTTCATTCAGACAGAATATTTTTCTCTTCTTCAGGTGGGTGCTTGTTGCCATCTCGGCTGTCGCCTTGATCCTGTACGCTCTCCTCTTGCTGACACTGTACATCATGCTCAGCAGGAAAATAGGTAACTTACAGCCGTGGCTTTCCCGGGGGTTGCCCGTTCTCGCTCGCAGTCGTCCAGTTCAGACAGCGGAAGTCTCTCGCCCAGAGCTTCAACATCCCCCGGGCCGGAAAGCACAGCCAAGTCCTTGTGCCGGGTCTGGTTCTCGGGTGCCGCTGCGGAGGGACCGGCCGGACCCGCGGGTGGGCTGGGCACCGGCGCGGGACGGGAACTGGTCGGGGCAGGGATTATCCGGGCCGGAGCAGTGATAGGTGGTGTGGGCAGTATTGGACAGAGTTATACAGCCTTTTGTTGTTCCAAAACCATTTTCTTTTACCGAACTTGTTGGTAAAGTGCTGGAAAAATGCCAAGTGAAGCCGTTTGCAAAATATTAATTCAGATAGAGCTACAATTTGTAGCCGGAAAATCTTTCACGCGAAGCTGCCGCCCACGTTTGTACGTAAACAAGCTCTGCCTGGCTCTGTGGGTCAAACGAATTTCGAACTCGCACAGGAAGAGGCCTTGATGCCGTGATTAACGCTGGAGCCTTTCACGGCAGGAGAACAGGGCGAGCACTTCATCGTTTCAGTGACTGCACTGATAGGTATTCGCCCACAATAACAACAATCGCCGCGCCGGTGCCTTGCGCCGGACTGGCTTTGCTGTGGGGCGGTGCCGGGGCTCGGGGAGCGCGTGGGGGTCCGCGTGGGGTGCGTTGGACGTGCCGGAGCGGGGAGCTAACGCGCCTCTCGGTTGCAGCCAGCCGTTCCTGCGGCAAACGGGCGAGCGGCAGCCCCGCGGCGCAGCCCCAGCAGCCTCCGACCTCCTCCGCGGGAGGGGAGGGGGCGCAGAGACCGACCTTCGCGGGTAAGGGGGTGCCGCAGCAACGGGGTCCTGTCCTGGCACTGGGTGTAACGCATGGCACTGCGGCTGTACGACTCTTCCTTCGGCGGCTCTGAGACCCTCACCTCCCGGGTTTGGGGTGGGAGAGGGAGCCGGTGGCCGCGCGAAGGGCCAGCACGGCAGCCGCCCGCAATTCCCGTTGCCTCCTGCCTCCGCGGGGCTTTCCCTGCCCGATTCCCCCACTGATGCCCTTTGGATTTCCCATTTTCACTCTCAAGTGCGTTTTCCTTTTCTCCCTGCTCTTTTTTTTTTTTTTTTCCCCTTTAACACCCGCAAGCAGCGATGGCGGTGGTAATATTTCCTTTTTTTAAGGGAACAGTGACACATCTTCAGAGACGTCGGAGGACTCGGACAGCAGCCCTTCCCGCCCGCAGGTACGGCCGTGGGCACAGAGCCTGGCTTCAAGGGCAAAGCCACCCCGGGCGGGTGCCGGTGCCTGACCCGGGGTTCGTGTCTGCCTCTGCAGGGCCCTCGCTCGGAAGAAGCCCTCAATTACACGTCCCTGGTCTTCTCAGGGAAAGGCCAGGGGCCGGGCTGCGCCAGGGACTACGAGAACATGAAGAGTGGGCCAGACTACGTCAACGTGGACCCCAAAAAGAGGAAAGTGGATTTGTGGCTGTGCTCCAGCCCCGTGGCATCCAAGTCCATCGAGTACACCGAGGTGAAGCTGTGACTCCCGGGATGCTGCTGGCGGGTCAGACCGCCGCCGGGACGGGGAGATGCCCAAAGCCCCCAGCAGCCGCGGGACCAGGGCTGCTCCTTCCCCTCGCCTCGGTCGGCGCCTGGCACGGGCTGACGCCTGCAGCTTTTATTCCTTGTGACACTCTGACCCGCCGATACAATTTGCTTGGTATTTTACGTAAATGCATCGCTGTTCCCGAAGGCGGCTGAGTGTGGGACGGCGCAGGGATGTGTTCCTCCTGCTCCCCAGTTTTGTGTGGTGGCCCTTTTTCCTCATTTTATGAAAGGAAGCGAAACATCTCCCCCTGCCCTTCAAAATGGGATGGAGTTCGGGGAGGGAAATGCAGTGCTCTTCAAAATACCCGCCTGAGCTGCCCGGCATCTCCCCTGAACCACGCTTTTTTTTTGCTGATTGCTGCCATAAAACACTTCTAAATACTGTTCCTGCACCGGCTTTGCCCTCGCTGCCCCACAAACCCTGGTTCATCGCCCTCCCCTGCACCCCTTTTCCTTTGATGCTCAAAATCTCTGCAGGTCCCCGTCACCCTCAGAGCTGCCTCGTGGGCGGCTGGACCCCCCGCCACGCAGCGAGGGGATGCCGGGGCTGGGGAAGGAGGGTGGCCCCACTGCGGAGCTTCGTCCCGCAGCTGAAAGCCGTGGTCATCAGCCCAGCTGGCAAAGAGCCGAGGGGCTGGCAGGGGCTTTATATCCCCCTCGCCATGGGGTGCAGGGTCTGGGCTGGCTGCTGGGCCCTCTGGGCTGTGAGGGGTGCAGGACTGGACTACAGGTCTCTGTGTGAGCAAAGGCAAGTCAAATCCCTTTGTTTGGGGGGGGCATTCCCTGTCTCCCACCTTTTGCTTTCCCTGCTTTGTCCCTGCACCAAATGCTCTCCCCACACAAGCAATGCCTGCACCCAGCAGAGCTGTGGAGGGGGGCAGGGGGGTGTCAGTTCTCTGGGCTGGGGCACACACACTCCCCCTCCCCCCCCATGACCTGGCCCCACATTTCACATTCTCCTGAAGCATTGCTTTAATTCCTGGGGGGCTCAAGAGTCCGGCACTGCAATTTTCTGTAACAAAGCTGCGCTGGGGGCTCTCCAGCTGGCAGAGATAAGCCTGGGACGGTGAGCTGAACGTGCTCGGGGGCCGTTATCATCTCGGGGGGGCTCCTTTCCCTGCCGCCTGGTGATTGCATCCATCCGGTCACCTTCATGCTCCTGGGGTCTCGGAGCCGGTGCCTGGCCAGCCCCCCTTGCTGCCCTTGCTCCGCCGCAGCAAATCCCTGCTGCAGATGCGGACCCATCCCTCCCGTCGCTCTGCGTTGTGTTACGTAGGATTTTTCAAGAAATGAGCTTTTGAAGCGTGAGGAAGGGGAACCAGGCAACAGCTGGGAGCCGTGTTAGGGGGATGGCACTGCCCCACGCGCATTGCAAGCGGGCTTGGCGGCGGTGGCTTTAATGAAAGGTGGTGAGACGATTGATTTGCTATTGATCCAGGGGAGGATGCTGGTTTTATGACCTTGTTGTGCAGATCAGGCCCAACTTGGAGGGCACATGAAGGAAAAATGATAAAAAACCCCAAACAGTCTCTGGGAAACGTTGCTAAAGGCCAGGAGAGGTGCAGCTGTGGAACCTGAGATGAGGTCAGAACCAGCAAGTGGGAGTTTCTGGGAAAATGGATTCAAATGCTTGGTGATTAAAAAGTGAAATTAATTTAAAACTTCAAAATATTTTACTCTTAATGTCTTTTTTTTTTTTTTCCTTTTACATATTTAGCCTATGGTAATAGCGGGCATAGTGCACCTTGTTTGTGGAGGAAGTGGCTGCTCTTACCTGCCTCGCTGGCGCTTTCCTCTCCGACAAAACGGCTTCTGGGAGACCCGCGGCACGGGGAGGGGGGCAGGGGCCAGCCTGGGACGGCAGGGCCATGGCTCGCTCCCGCCTGCTCCTCATCGCTGCTCCCGAGTTCCCTGAAGGTGCCTTGGAGCCCTGGGTGGCTCTGGCACTGTGATCACTGGGAAATTAGACAAAGGTAACACCAGTTTGAGAGCAGCTCTTTAATGGGACGCAGCAGCTGGGGGCTGTGGGTGAACCCGCTGGGAAGAGCAGGGCATGGAGGGAGGCAGGGTCTGCTTTGGGCAGGCTGGAGCTGGGCCAGGGCCGCTCTGAGCAGCGCTGACCCCGTCGAAGAGCCGCGTTGCGGACGCTCGCACCAGCGCCGTGCCGTGCCGCTGTGCGGTAGCGGGATGGCTGCGTGCAGCAGGAGGGGACGTTTCTGCCCCGTGGCTTTTGCTCCAGGCCCGTCCCCAGGGAGGTGGCAGGGGGTCCGGCTCCAGAGCCGCCTGTCCGCAGCGGGCCATGCCGCGCAGCGAAGCGGGGAGCGCGCGCTGTGCCCCTGGGTGTGGGGAAGCTGTGTCTGCCCTGGCCGCTCTGCCAGCAAAGCCCTGAGGGTGGGAGGTGAGTAACTGGCTTGCAGGGAGCTCCAGGGGAGATGTCGCCGCGTTGCCTCCTGCTTTGCTGGCACCCGTTAAACACCCGAAGCTCGGGTCTCTCCAGGATGGCGCGCGGTGCGGCGTCCCGTGGTGGATACCTGGGCGGTGAGGCGTTCCTGGAGGAGAGCAGCCAGGCAGCCAGAGGCTTCCTGACGTACGAGGGAGCTGGAAGCTGTGGTCAGGGAACAGCTGATGGGGCTCTGTCCATCTCCCCCGATGCGCCCAGCGGGTGCAGTGTGCGCAGTAGTGAGCACGTCAGGACAAGATGGACAGTGATGCTTTCTGGGTTTAAGCACTTGGCTTCCTGCAGAACGAGATGCTACCAGGTGGAGAGAGGCGTCTCTGCAGTGACTATGTTCGTGGTGGCAGCTGTCCTCAGCGGAGGGATGTGCCCGGCCACGGCTGCAGCCTAGAGCGTGCCCGACTCGGTCACCACCTCCTCGCAGGGTGGGTAGAAGTCCTTGGCGCTGGCCCCGTGCAGGGGGAGGCCGGTGGGGCTGGCGTGGTGGCTGTGGCTCAGGATGGTGGTTTTCCTGCTGCAGAGGCTCCCGGTGGAAGCCTGTCTCCGCAGCCCGGGCCGGCGGCCGCCCCGGCAGGACAGGCAACGTGCCGCGTCCTGCAGCAGGTGCCCGCTGAAGAACATGTAAATCCAGGGGTTGCAGCAGCTGCTGAGGCTGGCCAACAGCATGGTGATGGTGAAAGCCACGTTGGTGGACTCTGGGAAGGCAAGGGAGAGAGCTGAAACACCCTCCAGGCTGGGCAGGGTCCCAGTGCGCAATGGGCAGGGCCCTGGGGGCTCCTCCTGGCTCGGACACGTCCCCTGTCCTGTTCCCATCCCAACTGACCGGTGTTACATGGGCAGAGTCTGCAGCATGGCAGGCAGAGCTGGGCTCTAGCCTTGGCTGAGGGCTGCGGGTGGGTGATACACGGTGATGAGGATGCGCTTGTGCACATCCTCAGGGAGAGCACTGGGAGAGGAGACCCAGCAGCTTCTGGACCTTCCTTCAGCCTGTTTGCCGGCTAAAACATCTCCCAGAGGCCTTTCCGTCTTGGCTAAGGTTCCTTCTACCCACTAACAGGCTAGGAGGGCTACCGAAAATTTCCAGAAGAAGGCAGCCTATGAAATCAGAAATCCACTTCTGAAACTTGCACAGCTGGTGCGGGAAAAGCTGTGCGAGCACTGGGCTCCGGCAGCACGGCTGCTGTGCGAGGCCGTCCCGGCAGAGGATGGGAGCAGCAGGCACAGCTAGAACCGTCCCCGCAGTCCCCCAGCAGCTCCTGAAGCAAATCCCCCGTGAGGGGAGAGGCACATGTGGCAAAGACGTTCCCACACCATCTGTACACATCCCTACAGGTGTGGCCAGGAGCCGTTGATTTCCTGTGATTTTTTTTTTTTCTGGTGAAAGCAATGATTTGAGTCTGCAGCCCAGCATCCCCAGCGCTACTCACCATCGTCAGGAGCGTCCTCGTCCCACACCGACCACATCTGCATGCTGAAAAATGGTGCCCAGCAGGCGATGTAGGCCACCACGATGACAAAGGTCATCTTCACTGTGCGGATCTTGGCGCGAGAGATGGTGCGCACGCTGCTCACCCGTGAGGGCTGCCCGCTGGGGCACTGCCCGCTCTTCTCGGAGGAGCAGGGAGCGGGAGGGGCAGCCGCTGTTGGCCCCCCTGTGCCGGGGGTACCGCTTTGGGTCTTGCCCTTGAGGTTCTTGCAGATCTCGTAGCAGATGAGGCTGTAGCAGATGGTGAGGATGCCGACGGGCAGGATGAAGATGCACAGCGTGGTCCAGGTGATGTAGGCTCGGGCTCCCCACGGGTACCTGAAGTTTGCCCAGCAGTCCAGCACCCCCGAGCCCTTGCGCACCTCACGCAGGGAGAAGATGAAGACCTGGGGCAGGCTGAGCAGGCAGCTGAGCAGCCACGTAGCCCCGATCATCACGTAGGCTTGGCGGCTGGGCTGCTGCAGGGTGCGCAGCGGGTGGCACACGGCCATGTAGCGGTCCAGCGTCATCACGATGAGCATGTAGGTGGAGGCGAACATGCTCAGCACCTGCAGGTACTTGACCGCCCTGCAGAGCAGGTCCGGCCCCAAAAAGCGGTATGTCACTTCCCAGATCATCTGTGGCAGCACCTGGAAGAGCGCGACGCCCAGGTCGGTCAGCCCCAGGTGCAGGATGAAGAGATGCATCCGGCTCATCTTCTTCCTCAGGCGGTACATGGCCAGCAGCACCCCCACGTTGCCCACGGTCGCGATAGCCAGGATGGCGGCCAGCACCCCGATCTCTGCCTTGGCCAGCTCCTCATCCCGGGTGTGCAGGAGGGTCAGGTTGGGGTCCCCTGGCCGCACATGGGGGCTCAGCAGCCCCTGGCCGTGCCCAGGTCGGATGCTGTGAGTGCTGTTCCCGCCCCAGCCTGGCTCCATCCCTTTGGGAAGCTCTGCGGGAGCGCAGGCGGCTGTGGTGCTCGTCTCTGGCCTGTTAAACCCTTCCTGCCTCCTCAGGGCTGAGCTCGCGGGGTCGGTGCTGCCCCAGCTCCTCTGCCCGGGGCTGGACGTGCCTCCTCCTGCGGTCCCCACCCCGCTGCAGGCTGTCACCTCCTCTCCCTTGCGCAGCTCAGCATCTCGCTGATCCTGTGCTGCGCGGCTGCAACTCCCCTCTCTGGGCTGCTCTGTGCGAATATTCCCGGTAAGCACAGAGGTGCGGGAGCCCCTGGTTTAATACTTTCTCCCATCTGCACTGAACACTCTCAAATCCCTGTTTCTCCCCCAACCGCTCATCTTGCGCGTCCTCTCTCCCCCCGGCGCTGGTAAATTGAAGGGGGAAGGGGAGTCCTCTTTTTTTGCTCCTTCCTAGTGCAGCAAAATAACAGAAAATGCTACAGAGGCTGCATCTCTTTGGCCTTTTCATTCCAGGAATAGTAAAAGGCAGGTGAGCGGTGTCTGAGCATCCGTGTCTGTGTGGGAAGTGGAGCAGCCGTCTGCCGGCGGTGGCTCTGGGTCGCCGTGTGCGCGCTGCCTGCCCGGGTCTGGGTTTTATAGCCTGGCAGGTCCTCTCCCCGCCTGGCCCCAGCCTCCTGACTCCATCGCGCCGGCTCTGCTGCGGTGCCGAGCGCTGCCGGACGCTGCAGCGGACAGGTGAGAGCTGGTTCCCTTCCTGCCGCTCTCTCAGGGGCTGCAGTCCCTGGGTTTGCCAGGGGCTTTTACCAAACGTGATTTCTGGGCAAGAGCCAAGGGCTGGGAATCCTCCTGTCCTCATCCCCTGCATCCCCTCTTGCGCAGCCTGGCAGGGCTGGGGATGCTCTGCCCTGGGTTTGTGATGTCCCAGCTAGTCTGAACCCCCCAAATCTCTGCCCTTGCCTTCTCCTGGCCCAGCAGCAGCCTCTGTCCCGAGAGCCTGGGGATGAGGGGGAGAAGGGGGTCCTGCTCACCTGCAGAGCAGCCTCTGCCCCCGGGTCCTCACTGTTCGCCCCGTCTCTCATCTGCACAGAGCCTGGAAAAGTCCATGGACTGGGAAAAGCTGGAGGGGAGAGGCGAGATGAGGCCCCAGCAGCTGCAGACTTTGTGCAAAGGTGTGAGCCGGAGGAAAGGAGACAGATGACCAACGCCTGCAGCCGAAGGACAAATGCTGTGGATTGTGGCTGGAGATGCAGATGGAACCGGAGCGGGAACGCTCCCACGTCTGCCCTCGGCAGGGCTGCAGCTGAGAGGGGTCAGGGAGCTGCTTGCCTGCCTCATCTTCCCTCCCCACTCTTTTCTGAGCCTTCAGTGTCTCTTCCCACATGGGGTGTGATTGCAAAATATTTTTGTTGTGTCCGTATACAAATACACGTGTGTACACACACAGTGTCACTTTTGTTTTGCAACGTTCAGCATTTGTATTTCCCTGCTGGCTATTGAATTATGTCAATAAGAAATAAAACCACCCATCTATTGCCCATGTGTTTTTTCCCTTTTTCTACTGGAGAAGGCCAACAGCAGCAAACACAAACGCATGGACACAGGCTTTGTCCCAGCGCTTCTCACCGCAGGCTTTGCTGCTCGCAGAGCCTGCTCCGGTTCGCGGGCTGGGATATCCCAGTGAAGCTCGCTGTAAGGATGCCGGATAAAGACTTGCAAATTCCCTCTAATAACCACAAATGAAGGCAGTTTGTGTCTAATTAAAAGACATTCATCCTTATAAGAGACCCTGTGGATATAAAGCATCCGTGACAGGGAAGCCTGGCTGAGGCGCTGGAGTTAGGGACGGGAAGGTATTTCAGTGAAAAATGTGATTTTCTGGAGCTGTGATCAGACAGCTGATTTCCTGGAAGATTGATAGAGGGTAGTGCAAAACAAAAAAAAAAAAAACCCACGGAAAGCTAAGATGAAGGGCAGATTCTGCAGATAGAAAGAAGTATTTAAAGCGTTTTGAGGACAGACTCGGCTTTCACTGGCACTGGTTTGATTGGGGAGCAGCTCCCTCGGAGTCAGAGCTGTTACTCCAGATTTCCCTACGTGTGGTTGTGGGGAGAATACTCCTGCAAAGGCGCTTAGAGGAAAGTGAAGCTCATTCATGGAAGAAAAATGATCCTTGGAGAAGAGAACTTTGTTTTCTTTAGACAGAGAGATTATCACAGCAAGGAGATTTTTCAAGCAGATGGATTAAAAAATAAACTCGTTTTCTTTCACTGGTTTCCTGGCCACTCTGACACATCGCTAGTGTTGCCCGGCCGTACGTGCTTCGGTAACGCCACAGCTGGGTTCCCCAGCTCAGCAGCCCTGGAATGCCTCGCCGAGCGCGGTGCTGGTTTGTCTGGGTCTCTGGGAGACCCGGGAGGTGATGGCCCAGCTGTGCCCGGGCAGCCCAGCCCAGCTGCAGCTATTTAGGCTGTTCCCCATAAGCCAAGCCCTGGGCAAGCAGAGCCTGGAGGTGTTGCAGGATGAGGAAGGTGCTGCTGGTTTCTGGTAATGCATCCTTTTGTGCTACGGTGGTTTGTGTGCCCAGCGCGGGGAGGATGTGTGCGGTGTCGGGGTAACGCCTGGGGCTCTGTGCCACGGGTGGCAGGGTGACCTGAGCCCTGAAGTGCTGTGAAAACCCCTGTCACAACCCCTATGTGTCCTCCCTTCCCTCTGGGTGTGATGCCGAGATACAGGACCACGTAAGTGGATTTCTAAGCTCTTAATGTTTGGTTTGTCAAGGTAACACTGCATTACTTAGCTAATTTTTGGCAGCTGGTAGCACCAATACACCGTGAAGCACAGCACATAAAATGCTGTTTCTGTTACCAGCTGGCATCCTGGGTTCCTCTGCTGTGGAGTGCAGAGATTTTGTGATTGCTAAATCATTTGGCACAGTAGCCAGCTACTTTGCTTTGTGGGTAGCTTGCTGCTTAAAAAAAAAAAAAAATAGAATTTGTTGGCTTGGGTTTAAGCGCTGATTTGGCTCAGTCTTCAACATAAATGTTTTATTTGTGGTATGTGATGGTGTTAAACTTATATTGCTGACAGCACAGCGCGTGCTGTCTTCTGTCTTTAGCATTTAATCACTGAAATGTCATTTGTGGTTCAGGTCAGGGAAAAGCAAGATTTGGCCATTTTGCGCTGGTTCAGATGCTGTAAAATTAATGGTGCTGGAACTGCTTTATGGCAGCCTGGGATCAGCTCCCTGGAAGGCAAGAATGAGGGCTGGGAGTTCCCGCTATCTCAAGCTACATTTAATGCCAACTCTCTGTCAAAATTGAGTCATGAATGACTTCCCCTCCATCCCCTGAAAATATAAACTGCTGAGAGTTTCCAGTTATTAAAGGCTTCAGGACCTTCAGAAGCCTGGCTTGCTCTAGCCACTGACTTAACTCCATGTAGGACTCTCCATTTTTCTCAGACTTTGGGAGTTTGGAAGCTGAAAACTTGATATAATTTGATTTTTGTTGCTTGCAACGTCTATGAAGAATTCTCAGAAAAATGAACTTGAGGTGTCTGCCCTGTTAGGGAACCAAATTTCTCCGCAGTGTGGTCATTAAACAGCGGATGCGATTACAGGCGTTACTAGGGGTGCTGAAGGATTTAGCACAGCCCTGGTCCACTCCGATACCATGTGAAATCCCCAAAATATTAAACTCTCTCTGAACGGACACCCAGTTCGACACTTGCCCCGTGACTCCCGTCACTGCAGAGGGAGAACGCTCTGTCGCGCAGCTCTGGGAGCTGAAGGCAGGAGCTTCTGTAATTTGGAGGTAATTATCAGCCAGATGTGTCAGTCAGTCTCCTCTTTTCCTCCCCCCTTTCCTTCATTCAGTTTGTTGGGTTTTGGTTTTTTTTTTTTTTGCATTTAATTAAAAGCTCTGATCCTGTTTAATATTAGAGAGCGTGTCTGGGCACATAAATAAATATGCTAAACACATGGCAAACGCCCCAAAGCGCTGCCTGTGAGGAGCGCTGCTACGATTTGATTTTAATGGAAAAGCCATGGGAAGCTGTAAAAACTGGCAAGCAGAATAACAAAAGCTGACAGTGTTGCGTGAAGAACTAAATTTTTAAATATCAGTGCTCAAAAACATTGCCTTGAATGTAAACTTGGGGGGCCGAGCTGCTGTCTCTGGAGGTGCTGTGTCCGAGCTGTGGTTTTCGCCTCAGAGCATGGCTGGCGTCGTCCTCCACGCCGCTCCCGCTGTCTCTGCTCTCCGGGGACGGCCCTGCCCACCCAAACACCCCAAACCGTGCCCAGAGGCACGCGTGCCCCCCTGGCCTGTGCCGGGGGGCTGGAGCACCTCGCGCTGGCGCGGTCGCGGGGGGAGCCTGGGATGCCTCGCAGGCTGGTGGAGAGCACCGGGGGGTTTCTGTGGATAAAACAAACCCAGTCCCGGGGTGTTATTGCGGCTGATAACTCTATCACCGTTTACTTTCTCCTTGTTTTGCTGTGTCTTTTCATTTGACCCATATGTGTGGAAAGAGTCTGCTTAAGTAGAGGCAACTGCCAGAGGAAAAATTGAAGCTACAGGCGTCTTTCAGACAGCAAATTGCTTGTTTGTCATCCTTACCTTCTCCCTGTTGGTTTCCCTGTACCGCCAGAGATGGTTGAGTTTGGTAACTGTGAAATGCTTCAATTTCCTTCCCCACTCCCTCATCTCCTTTTGCCGTTATCGTCATTAGCGTTTAAAATCCAGACACAGCCGGAGCATTTACAACCTTAAAAATCAATAATAAAGAAACAAAATTACATTTCAAGGCTAGAAATAAATGGCTTTTTCTTGTCCTCTCCCGACAGGCTGCTGCGGGGAAAATACAGGTCTGTTAGCTCTGGTGTGGACAGGGCCAAGGCGGATAACGGCCGCAGCGGGGATGGGAGAATTCGCCGGGGTCGGAAATCCCAGCGGGGCAGCCGTGACAGCGCGGCTGGGCTGGGAAAGGCGCTTTCGGTCCTGTATTTCGCTTTGTAACAGCCGGGGTCTGATACGCGCCTGGGATTTTCAGGCCCTACAGGCTATGGACATGAGATGTTTTGTGTTATTTTTAATAAACGCCTTGCTAGGAAATTTGCGTTGGTCGCACGGATAGCTCCCAGGCTCCGGTCCTGAGCATGGCTGCGTGGGGCTGGATTTGCGTGGGGCTGGATTTGCGTGGGGCTGGGCTGGCAGAGCCAGCCCCGCGGGCAGCTCATGGCAGGGTGGTTGCTGGGGCTCCTTCGGGCATTGGAAGCAGCTTCAGCCCGCGGCACCTTCAGCATCTGCAGCCGAAACTGGGGAATGTGGTAGTGTCCGTGGGCACGGGGATGCCGGAGGCAGTCTGCTCCGGAGTGGGAGGGGAGCTGCTGCTCTGACCCCCTCCCTCCCTTTTGGGGCAGACAAAGAAGAGCGCAGGATTTAAAATGCGTTTAATTGAAAATCTCAGTACGAGGGGAAAGTGAACAAGACCCTTTCCGTGACCTCTGATGGCTTTGTCTACTCTTCCCTTTCCTGCCTGATGGCAACGCTGTCGTTATTCAGGAGCCATCGGCTTCCTGGGAAGAGAGGCATCAATCAGGGCTATGAAAGGAGAGGAGCAGCTGTTGCAGGACAATATATTAGAAAATGATGAATCACAGGAAAACGTCTGCGGTGATCGGCGCTCTCCCTGCTAAAGCAGAGTTCAAGGCTTCGTGTTAAAGGTTGCTCCTGCCTGCGTGATAGTTGGCTCCAGGTTATGCCCAGAAATGGGGAAACTTCTCTGGGGTTGTGCAGCTGCCTTGGTGGGACCACTCCCCACCGCGTGACATGCGCCGAGGTCAGCCCACACCGTTCCGTTAAAAATCGGGGTGTTTCTTGCCTGCCCTGACTTTGTTGCCCCGACAGCTCTAGAACTGCCCGTCTACGGCACCCTAAGACGCCGAGAGCCGAGTTCTTGGCCACTAGAAACACTGCTGCCAGACGTGCTGCCTGTAGAGAATAGGACAAAATAAGCCAAATTGAAGCGCATTATTGTAGTTTTGCTAGTAGTTTAGCCCAACACGCTTAAGAGATCAGAAGTGCTGCTGGAATTATGACCTTCAGCCCATCAGCTTGCATGAAATGTGGGCTGCTTTTTTTTCTCCCTTTTATTTTTCCCCCATCTTAGTGTGTGAAAATCTCCTAGGAAACGCAGCCCTAATGGTTTGCCTCCTCCCTGTGCTGCGGTTCTTGCAAATGAAGCAGAAAGCTGTGCTCTGAATGCGCTGTCTGGTTCTCCTAATTAAATGGCTGTGGGCAGAAGATCCTCGCAGTGTTGATGGAATTGTAACGCTGGGATGACGGCTTTGGCAATTTCTTGCTGTAGCCCTTCCCTTGCAGCTTCGTTAGCCCCCACCCACCGCCTCTTTGTCCCGTGGTTAGGACAGGAGTAGTTAATCCTCAAACCGCTCTCACCTCAGCTCTCTGGCAGGCGGGGCAGCAGGATGGAGCCCTCGGGAAGGCAGTTAATGCTGGTTAATCCCCTCCCGGTGTGGAGCGTCTGAGGGGAAGGTGATAAAGTACAGCGGCTGCACACGGCGTACTGCCCGCCTGGGACGGGGCGGCTGGGGTCGGCTGGGGCAGCCCAGGCCCCTCACCGGCAGCGCCCAGGCGAAGGGGCCGGGCCGGGCTCTGCGGGACGTGTTCTGCACCCAGCAGCAGCCCCAGCGCAGCGCGGAGCCCTGTTTTCCCTGTTGTTCTGCCCTGAGTGGGGTGAACACCCCATGGGCACCATCCCCAGTATGTGGGGCGTTGAGAGGATGCTTGTAGCAGTGTGAATTTAGGATTATGCCCACTAATGTTAGTGTTGTGGGTGGGTATGTTTGTCATCTAACTCGGGTGCATGCTCCAGTGTCCAGGGAATTATTCAGCTCCATGGGAAATGCAGTTTAAACCTCCCAGGGATCCATAGATAAACATCTGAATATTCTTCTGCATCTCAATTTTGATTTTTTTAACTTGAAATTCAGCCTCCGATTCCTTTTGGGCTCTTTTGGAGAACTGGCAGAAGCTGGTACTTTTGGTCTGGAAAGAAGGAAGATTGTCCATCTGTTTTTGAAGAGCTCCTTGCAGACCAGGACTTCTCTGAGGAGACGGCAGTTGTGATTAAGAACGGTCGGTTGCTTTGATGGCACAGCCGACAACCTAAAGCAACTTGTTGGACGATCAGTGTGAAGTGGAACAAGATATTCAAGCAGCATAGGGTAGAAATGATTCTGCCCCCTCCTCAGAAATGGATTTTAAGAAGTATCTGACTTGGTGCCTCTAAGTGCCTGACAATGGCAAACGAAGGTAAAAGCCATGGCAGGAGCATAACTCGTACTTTTCAGGGAGATGGTAGATGAAGGGATTGTTCAGGGTTAGTCTGCGGCGGTCCGGTTTGTGTGCCCCCAAAGAACACCGTTTAACAGCACCAGACAACTGCTTTGTCTCTGACCCTTCCCTGCGTGCACGGTGCTGATTGCCAAGGCGTCCCTTAAAAGCTGTTTGCATATGCGTTCACGCAACAGATTTGAAAGGCCACGAGAATGTGCTCAGCACTGCTGCAAACGGGAAATGTTGGCCCCTGTTTCGGAATAATGACATTTTGGAAGCTGCCAAACGCATAGGTGTATCGCTGGTAATTCAGATGATGTGTGGACCAGTATTTTTGGCTGCAATGGATTATGACTTCATCACGCAAGCAAATCACAGCCTGTAGCGAGAGCCTGCTGGTAGGGAAACCACAGACTGGAATCGAGGGATTCCTTCAGTGGCCTTCACGTTATCTCCCTGTCTCACCGAGCTGCTGGCATCTAGAAAATGAACCAAATTAACATGCAGGTCGAGCATCAATGGGTGATTTTTCTTTAGGGTTTCTGTATGGGCATGAGGATATGGGTATTGCCGTAACAGCAAGAAAATGATTCCGCACCCCATCTTCAGGGGAGCGCACGCTGAGCGAGCTGCAGAGGTGGGCGAGCGCGGGGAATCGCAGAGTGTGTTTAGGGTGGGGGCAGAGACATGGATGCTTGGGTTTTTGTGCCTTGGTTATTTGAGGGTTTATAGGGTTTTGTTTGGCAAAAAAAAAAAAAAAAAGAAAAAAACCCAAACAAACAAAACAAGAGAGACCATGCTCTGATCGTAGTCCTGTTGTTTCCAAATTAGATGGGGATTTGTGTGCGTGGGTCTGCCCTGGGCCTTTCAAAGCCCTGTGTTTGCTTATGCTCAGCAGCTTGGCTGTGCCCGGCTGTGGTTAAGGAGCTTTGGCCTTGTTACCGAGCACCCGAGGGAGATCTCCATCGAGCCTGGCAGGAGTTTGGGACCGTAAGCCAGAAGCTCTCCTTGCAGATCATTCATATCAATTCAGGGCATCACATCCCACCCCCAGGCTTAACGAAGCATCGCGCCTGTCACAGCGAGGTGAGAGCGCGCACGGCCTCGATGAGGGGGGTGGATTTACAGCTAACTGTTGGATTAAGACGAAATGTGAAAAGCGCTGCTAAACCCTCGTGTTTAGCCAAGCGAGGCAAGGAGGCTTGAGTCTGCCCCGATGCCTCACGGGCCCAGGGTCTCTTTGATTGTTAGCTTAGCTGGTGAGACTTAAAAATAATTAAATTAATGTTTAAGTCCTCAGAAGCTAATTGGGAAAGGATTATCCTAGAAGGAAACCAGAGATGCAGAGGACAGGGGATGGCTCCCTGATGTGACCTGTGCTTGCTGCAGTGGGTGATGAGCCGGATGCTGTTTTTCCTCCTGGTGATCTGCCTGTAACAGAATCCCCTTCTCCATCGTAGGAACCACGCTGGGGTCCCAACAAACTCTAGACTTGACTGACAACCTCTTGGGAAACCCAGCCTTGAGATGTCTCACCAGATGCCTCAGCCACTCCCAGATGGAGAGCGCAGCATCTCTGAGAGCACAGCAGTTTGGAGGAGAATTATAGTGCTGGGTGATTTCTGCAGTTGGTATCGGGCTTAGTGTGTCTTGATCTCGCAAGTTGCTCTCACGGGAGCAAGTGCAGCCTTTTTCTCCGTTCAGGGATAATTCTCCTACTTCTGAACACTTTGCTGCAGGGAACCACCAGTGCTCTTCTCATCCACCCCACTTGAAAGGCCATGTTCAGGGAAAGGGAGCACGAGGTGTTGCTTGGGAAATTAAAGGTCCCTGGAGTGCTGGGCAACCCTGTTCCACTAATATCCCAACTTCTGACAACCAATATCCACTGTCCTGCCCCCAAACTAATTAATTTTATACATGAGTGAATTTAACACCGTCGTTTAGCTCTGTCTGCTGGCGACAGCTTTGAAGTACAAACTGATTATGCAGGGAACAAGCTGGGAGCTGGTTAATAAGTCCCAACAAAGTGTGTACTGCTGGGAGGCCATGTAAGATTAAACGTAGAATTTTATTGTTGTTTTGTCTTGGACTTCAGCTTGAAGAGAAGTGAAGCAGTAGCAGAATCTGTCACCAGAGAGAGAGCGAAACACAATGAGAGTGTTGGGAAATACTTAAAAAACACATAAGTGTTAATGATCGGGACCTGACTGCCTCCTCTGAAAACCTCGTTCTTCACCTCATTTGCTTGGTTTTTGTTTCTCTTCAGGCAGGCTGGTTGTGATGGGGCAAATCAAAGTGACTCAGCTCAACAATTCTGCTTTTGTGGGGCTGAGTGGAGCAAAGCGTGAGACGGCTGAGACCCGGGCTGGTCAGCCGAGGGTGCTGGGGTGGAGGGGCTGTGGAGGGGTCTCGCCTGGTCCTGTTCCGGCACTTCGAGGGGCAGAGCCCATGCAACAGTTGGATATCAGGGCTGCGTTTCATCCAGAAGTGCCACTGAACTCTGCAGGCCCAATCAGGCCATATTTCTACTCCATGATCATATGTTTGGGTTTGTTTGTTTATTTTTGGTTTTGTTTTGTTTTTATTTTGTTTTTTTTTAAAGCTCATTTTAACAGCTTTCTATCCAGGGCCCGGGGAGGGCGCGCTCCCCCCGCGCGCCGCTAGGTGGCGCCGTGGCTCCGGCTGCCGCAGGGGCGCGGCTGGGGGCATCCGGCTGTGCGGGAGGCGGCGGGGGGGCGGCGGTGCTGGGGGTCTGGCAGTGCTTGGGGTGCGGTGGGCAGTGCTGGGGGTCAGGCAGTGCCTCGGGGACCCCTGCCAGTGCTGGAGGCTGGGGGGGGGGTCGGGCAGGGCGGCGGTGCTGGGGTCTGGCAGTGCTTGGGGTGCGGTGGGCAGTGCTGGGGGTCAGGCAGTGCCTCGGGGACCCCTGCCAGTGCTGGAGGCTGGGGGGGGGGTCGGGCAGGGCGGCACTGCTGGAGGACTTGGCCTCCCACAGCCCCGGCTCTGTCGCTAACCCGCGCACAGGGCGGTGATTGAGGCCGGCTGGTCGGGCTGCTGACCTGGGGGAACAGCCTCTCCAGCTCCCCTGCTGCCCTGGGGGTCTCTCTGGTTTCCACCCCAAGTGACAGGGCATTACGCCTCGGTCTGCTGCTCCCTGTCCAGGCCTGGCTGCAGACGGGTGCCGCAAATAATTTTTGCGGTCTCAAAGTGCTGGGATGAGGAGGGGGCTGCGGTGGGGCTTTCTGCTTTTTGAGCACCGCAGGGACGCGTTCAGAGTTCAGTCTGGCTGACCGTGCCATTCCCTCCCAGCTATTCTGGCTGTGGCTGCTTGCATCCTCCAAAACGTGTTCTGGGGTAGCCAGGGAGCTGGTAGGATGGACAGGGGTCAGGGCTGTCACTCTTGACAAATACAGTTGCCAGCATGTGGCCAGACCATGTGTAAGCTGTTTTACTTATTTTTTTTTTTTAATACATATATTGCTCGAGTTGCTTCACAGCATTCAAGGGAAAGGGTGACTTCTTTTTCCTCTTTTGGGACAGCCAGAAGCTGTGCCGTGAGCAGATGTCAGTACTATTTTCACCCAGCTCCCCTGACGCTGTTGCTGAAGACATTTGCTCCTAGTCTATGGGTTGCTGATCACATGCCCGCCAAACTATGTCTCATGCCGCCGGGGTCAGGATTTCTGGTTAAATAAGACTCGCCACGCGGCGTTGCTGCCATTGCTTTCCCACTAGTTAATTCCTGGCTAAATCCCTCCTAAATGACAGAGGTCTTTGCCCTGAGAATGCCTGCCATGACATTCTTTTGGTAACACATAAGCAGCTCACCATTTTGGACCTGGTTGGGAAATTTCCACCAGTTTAAAAGAGATATTTGGTTGAGATTGTTTGGTTTTGCATGTGTGAAATGTCTGGATTTTTTTCCTTGTGTCTGGCAGGAGAGTTGCTGTTAGAGAATATTCATACACTGATCTTGCTGACTTTCCTCAAGCTGTTTTTATTCCTGCCACTACTCTATCCATATATTGCTTTTTCCCCCCTGTTCAGACTAAGACAAGAACAATCTCTTACACGCCTCAAACTGTGAGGAGGATGGGTATGGTTATTTTTGTGGCTGACTGAGCATGAGACGCAGATGTTGTCCTGATGCGCACATGAACCGTGCCTGTGCAATGCCAGGTTGATTTTTCTCTCTTCGCCTTCCTCTGAAGCTTCTGACACAGCCCATGGCTCCGGGAGGAGATGGCAATGAGGAACAGGAACATAAGCAACATTTCTTTGGAGTTTGATAGCAGGATTTCTTACCCCTGCTGCGTGCCTCAAGAGTGACTCCAGGCTTGGCTCCGCATCTTGCAAAACCGATTTGGCATTCTTAGGAGAGCTGATGTTTTTGTCTAGTTGGAGCTTTTGATAAATGTTGGCACATCTGATTTATTGCCTGACTTGGTTCCCAAGGAGACCACATATGCAGCAGTCTGAGATAAGCGGCTTATAACGTAAAGGTGAAAGCCTTAAAATATCAGTGTCCCTTTCTCTGTTTCCATTGATAGTGAGCTCTTGCTTTTCCCCTGCTATCTTTATTTCATTCTGTTATCAGAGGATTAAATACTTCGTGTTGTGCTGAGGAACCTTTCTGTCTTTAGAACCAGCTGAAGTTATAAATTCAGTTGAATTTTCTGTTATCACTCTCAATGCATATTTCTTGAGCATAATGCCAGTGTCTCTTATTCTGCGGCCTGATGACAGCCATCGTGCTGAGACCCAGAGCTGGAAGACCCCCAGATCGCCGTGGATCGTGCACACGCATGCGTTTGCAGTACTACCCCCCATCAACACCATGAGAGTAGTAAAGGGCGGCCTGAGGGTACAGCTGGGTATTGGTGGGGGCTGAGAAAGGGGTCTTCTGGGGGCAACAGCCTGGTAGCAACTTATCCCGGGGAAAAAAAAAGGCAAAAAATAAAAACCCCAAACCCAAGCAAACAAAAAGCCAGTTTGCCAAGCATGAAACACTTGTTATTTAACATGAAACAATTACTGGTTTGTGTTTAAAAATGGGAAGAGGAAGGAATCAGATTGGAAGGTAGTGAGGGAGGCAGAAGTGCTCCTGCTTGGCTTGGGGAAGTAGTCAAAAGCTCTGGAAGCATGGGATAGCTGTCTGGCAAGATACTGGGGTGTCCAAGGAATAAAGACAGTCGTCTCCTGAAGCGTGAGCCAAGGCTAAGGGATGCATGTGAGTTAGAGGGACCAGCAGCCTGCTCAAGCATAGCGATACGCCCAAATCTGAGTGGCACGAACGTGCTCTCTTGCTCAGATTGGCATGCCCAGACATCACTTGACAAAGCCAGCCTCCCCACCTCTCCAGCGAGAGGAAGGGTGAGTCTTGTCAACTTTTCATACACCTTTTTCCCCTGAGCACATTCCAGCAGGTTCAGCACCTGGGGTCAATTTGCGAAGGTGTGCACAGGCCTTGCAGGCTTGATGGATTCGCCCGAATAAACTTGTACTTTATACTTTCCCTCCCACTGCTTTGTTATGCCCCCTCAGAGGCCACATCTTGCAAACAGCAGCCTGCCTTGCAGGAGCAAAAGAAACAGGATTGTTCTTGACACTGGTCTGTGTCCTGACCAACAGCCCAAGCGTGTGGTGCGGTGGTGCCTGCGCCGTGTCTGTCGGTGGGCACCGCAGCCCCACCGAGCCTCCTCTGAGACCTAAAGCACCGGGTCAGGCTGTGATCCCTCCGGGAGGGTGTTCTCCTGTCTCTTTCCAGCAGTGGCCAGAAGATGATGTCAAAGCTTGTGCAGTTTTTGGTTGAAGGGGTGCTTCTCCCCAGGTGCTGTCAGGCAGAGTTTTGACTTACAACCCAAGCTGAAAGCCCTGTAGCATCGTCTGTGAGTTCCCAGCACTGTTCCCTTTTTGTAACCAAGTCAGCAAAAGGAAAATTACAGTTTCCTGATTTTTCTCCAATCGTGGCATCAGCAGTGGCTATGAAAGCAGCAACCCAATTAAATCGTCATTTAACCGTGATCGTGACTGCTGGTCTGAGCGCTTGCTGAAGGTAAAGCTTGAGAAAGAAGCCGCTGGGTCTGTGCTATGGCATCAAAGCCTGCGTTGGTGTTGAGTTTCTGCTCTTCAAAGTGCATGCTTTGCAGCCGAGATATACTTGGTTGGTGCTTCTTCTCCCTAGGTCATTTGCAATCCGAGGTTGTTTTAAGGGAGTAAATTGGGCCAGTATGAGTTTTTGCGGGGGAGAGGTAAGTGACAAAGAGGGAACCAGTTCTTTTTCTAGCAGAGAGATTTTCAGACCGTAATTAATGTGTCTTCTCCATGCATGCATGTGCATGCACACACCCAAACAGAGCCGTCTTTGATCTCTGCAGGGAGGCTGGGGAGAATACAGAGACTGTAAAATCAAAGTTGTTATTAGGGACAGAGCATGGGGATAACTGCGCTGCTTTCCCTTGGGCTTTGGAAAACGGCAGGCTTGGATCCTCCCGGCATCTCCTGCTAGACGTTACAGTGTAGGGAGGGATGTGACTGCTTTCAGTACTGAAAGGCACTGGGAAGGGAAAGTAGCACTGCTTTGTTGTCAGGTCTGGCAACAGACACCACAATTAACGCCAAAGCCATCAGTGCCCGCGTTTTGAACCCCCTGGCAGGAGCGAGAAGTGCTCAAGTGATGCAGGAGGAGTGGCAGGTTGTTATCAATGCGCCTGCCACTGCCCAAGAGCCACTTGTTATTAAGCCCTACGATTTTTGTGGTTGACTTGCAGCAAGTGCTGCTCAATTTGCTGAGAATCTTCCGTCAGAGTGGCACAAAGGTAAGGGGCAATTCAGGTTCCTGCATCGCTGGCATGTTCGTATCAAATCAGAGTGGGGATCCAGTTAATAAGTTAAAAGGTTTCTTATAGTGGCTGGTGCCAGGTGCTTTTAAGCATTTTTGAATTTTGATTTTCACATTAGGACTGGAAAAAATAATGGACATATTCTGCTGAATATATACTTCTTGACACTTATGAATGCTGCCTTCTGGTAGCAGGCGAGATGAAAATATGTATTTATTTGAATTTTAAATTCTAAGCTACAAAGAAAGTAATTTGGACTTCCAGTAAAATTTGAAGCAGAGTGAAATTCACTTTCAACCTGAGGTCCAGTGAAAAGCAGAGTGACACTGTGGAAAGTCTTGTGATGGGGCCTTTGCATAAGAGCAGATTGCTTAATTTTTTTTCCAAACATTTTAGGAGCTCATTAACATCTGAGTGGATGCTAGGGTGAATCCGCAATAGCTTTCACAATCTTCCCTCAAATGTGGCCCTGTGTTATTCCATCTGCATTTTTAACCAAATAATTCTCTGATGGTGTTTGGTTTCATCGACCACACTGCGAGGAAACGACTGCAGCTTTGGTGTTCTGCTGGTCTAAACCCATTTACTTCTCTCTATGTCCACTTACACAGTGATGAATGGAGACAGTAAGTGAAGTGGTCAAAACAAGTGGCTCTAAAATGGTTTAAAAATCTGTCAATGAAAGGGCCTGGATTTTGTGTCCAGCATAGTCACCTAACACATAATTTAATACACAGTTTTTGAAGGTGCATTCTTAGTCTAGTTTTGAGCATAGAGCCTATCTATGCTGTCTTCAAATGGTTTTGGGTCTCAGGCTTCTCAGCTAGCGTGTTGTTCTAGCAACACTCACCATGAAGACGGGCACCGTTCACATCCAAAGCAGCCTGCTGCGCGCTATCTTGCAGCTCTTCCGTTGCCAGTCTCTGCTGAAAAACTTTTGGGCATGTTCTATAAACATCGCAGAAATAATAGACCAGATTCATTCTTGTTAAAGCTTTGCTAGTCTCAGAACGAAATATATACTTGTACTTTTCTAAATGAAGACAAATAAATTGGTAATAAAAGAACGGCTACTGATAAAACCTGCAGAAGGTGTAGACAAAGGGTGTGTGAGCTTTGGATCCCCAGTTTGCTCTGTGTCCTTTGGTCCAGAAACTGCCTTGCTTGTCTGGACAGTCTGTTGCTGGAGCATGGCATTGGCTCTGAGAGGCAGACAGACGATAGGAAGAGGCAAAATGAGATTAATTGGAAAAAAAAAAATTCTTATTAGCCTGCTTTTGTGTATGGAACTGTCAGATGTGCCCAGTAGACACAGGACCAGTTGATCTTTGGGTTTGTATTCCCATGTTAGGATGAGCATCCCAAACCACCTGTATTTCCAGCATTGTCTCCTCCGCTAGTGGAAATTTCCTATTCCAAAAGCAGCCATATGCTAGAGTGGGATGAACTAATAAGCTTCTGCCATGGCACAGCAGGGAAGGAACCTAGCGTGGCTGCAGTTACGTTGGAGCGATACTGGGTTATTTTTAATTAGCACTTTCCTCCAGGAAATAAGTGTAGTCAGAGAAATGCAAAAGATTAAGTCTTTTTTTCTCAGTCTTGCTTTATAGCTGCCTGCACAAATTTCTACATACGTTGACATGCAGATGGCAGTGCCTGAGAGTGCTATGGTGCTAATTTCCCTTGTGTGGCATTACCCAGAGACATCAAGCTGTCAGCGTTCAGATGACTCAAGAAGTGAAGCATCAGAGATTTTGTTTGGCTTCTATTTGACCGGCTTTGTACCCTGTTGTTTTTTTTCCCCTCGCTCCTGTCCAAAATGTGAGGCGTGCTTTCTAATGAGAAATCAATAGAGTGCAGACTCACTTTGTTAAGCTTGTGTCACGCATGCAAGATGACAAGAGACACTGCAGACAGCAAAGCAGCTAAAATGTCCCCTCGGCTAATAGCTGCTTGGAAATGCTGATGCTTTTTTGATGCATAGCAGTTGATATTTCCTGATGAGAAGGGGGAATTTTGGGTGGTGCATCAACAACTTGGAGTTAGTTTCACAGGAGATGTTCGAGGCAGGCATCCTACTTTTCTCTCTTGTCATTCTTGGATTCCGCATAAATTGCAGAGCACATCTTTCAGTTCTAGGAATGCTGTATCTATACAGGTTTGGAATAACCTGTTTTCTTTGTAGGCTTTTTATGGGTATTTGGCTAGAGTCCATATCCACTTTGTATGCTAGAGCAAGAGAAAAACCTAGTAATGCAGTCGAAATCCAGAAACACTGGCATGGAGAAGGATTCTTGCTTTAAGTACGAGATGATAGAGTGTGTGCTGGAAGAGCTGAGTATGTTCATAGACTTGCAAATGCCTGTTGGAATAGGAAGAAGTGATCTGTAGCTGCAGGAACAGGCACAGCTCGATTCTCTGCTGTAGTCTTGGAACTGAGGAGTCTCCTCTTCAGGCTTTACCTCTGTTCAAGCCAACAGTGCCGTTCCCTTACCGTCCCTTGGCTGCTTTGTTTACAGTACGAGTTCCCTGAGCCGACAAGTCGCTCTGCTCGTACAGCTTCTTGCACAATAGGTACCCGTGGTTGTTATACTATACTAGCCTGCAGACACTCCCTAATCCAAATAATAGCACACAAAGGCTGTTTACTCGGGATACGCGCTGTTCCTTGGGGTATGCTTTCAGAAACCACACAGACTGCAAACGTAATAAAATATGTAACAATGACCTCTCATGACAAAGTAATTGGGTGATTTATAATAAATGACCGTTTTACTTGACTTTAAAAAGCATGCCAGCTCTTGCATGCCGGAGAGAAGAGCAACAAAGAAAAGCTTAATAATTTCTGTCTTTTATCATAAGACTGTTTCTCAGATTCAAACCCTGGGAGTCCAGGTTCTGTCCTAGGAGAGGTGACCCATCTGTCATCTGGCTCGAAGTGGCTGAGCTGCATTCCAGGCTGTGTAAGGAGAGAGTGTCTTTCAAGTCGAACCTCCCTCAATAATCAACATATCGGTTTGTACTGATAGAGATCACATACTGAATTTCATTACCGAATGATGCTTACCAGGGTCCTTGCAGCATGCTGTCTGCTTGGCAGCTGCTTTGCATCCTGGAGTTGGCTGCAGTTCAATGGTAAAAGAATTCTTAACTGTCATTGTAAAGCACTTTGGGATGAATGGCGTTACATAAAAGATTATGATGAAGACTATTTAAATGTGCTTTTTCTAGTAAGTCTTATTTAATATGAAGGAAAATCAATTTATTACTGTCTTCTATGACTTTCTCCTACCCCCCCTGTTAGTATTGTGCATTGCAGATTACACATTGCAGGAAAGAAAATGATTGACCATCGATGGCAGCATGATTACACAGATCCCTGTGATTTAAAAATCAAATCGAAGTTATTTCTTCTTGGTGGCTTTTGGAATTCTGTTTCCAAATGTTTTCATCCAAACAAGTCTGTGACCCTGAACCTACAAGTCTGTGTTACACAAGAGCTGCAGAGCCGCTGGGAAGAGGCCTGGTACACTGTGTGACCGATGGCCCCCAGTGGCAGATGCAACACCATGGGCATTAAGGCTGGCTGCATCGATTCCAGCTGCGCTGTCAGTGCCGGGAGACTTTGGAAATCCTGCAGAAGCACTGACTTAGGGTCTAAGATTTAAGACCCTTTGTCTGGTGTTCAGTCCCTTCTGAGTTAAACCAGGTCTGACTAGAGACACTGAAGTTCTTTAATTACTTGCCTTGTGTACCTTAATGAGCAGAAGAGAAAGGCCTTAGGACTCAGTTCTTGTTTTTCAGCTTTGTGCTCTGCTTTTGGCTTCATTGGCTGCCCAGCAAAGATCACATAAAAATGTCACTGTGAAATCCTTACCAAAGGTGACAACAGCTGCCCAGCTTTTTCTGTATGAGACTGACTGTAGATCTACGGGGAAGTTGAGTCCTGCTGATACATTCGTTCTGCAAGTTATCTGTCTTAATGTTCAGTATTATTATATGAAATGCCTTGCAACCATCACTTTCCAAATGATTTACAACAGATTCCAGGGTTGTGCTACAGCATATCTATCAGGGAAAACAAAAAAAACCCATAAAGTAGAATCCTGAGTTGTTTTATTTCAAACGAAGCTTTAGGTGCAGTGAAGTACTTGGGAGAGTTTCTAGAAATATTGATCTGTTTTTGTGCCAGCTGTTTAGTGTTAAATATATCTATCAACCTGGAAAGTATCTCCCTACACAGAGTGATCCTTGGAAATGTAACCCAAAACATCAGGGCCCTGTGAAGAGGGAGCAGTGGCTTTGCTGCAAACTGCTTAGTCAGTTCTCTGTTAGTTTTGGATAGAAAGAAGTAGCCCTAGAGATGTTTGTTTGATAACATTCATTACAGCTGGAGCAATAGCTGATGCTTATTTACTTTGTATATAATACCTACAACTTCTTTATTGTTAAAAAAGGAAAAAAAAAGAGACTGAACTAACTTAAAAGTTGGCTCATTTTTCATTTCAAGCTGATGCCTGGTTGAGATGAACTAGCTCAAACAGGCCTGTGTAATTAAAGTCGTTCGTAGTAGAACTTCCAGTTCCATGTGTACAAACAGATAGGGAGCAAAACCAGAATTATTGACTTGCTGCGAAGAAATTGCAGTCCTCTACTCCTCTGTGGGATAATACCTCTACAGCCAGCTCTGCCACTGACAGAGTTGACTTGGAGTTGGGAAGGTTGTAAATGGCAAGCGCTGAACTTGCAACAAAGCAGAATTATGGGAATTTTGAGTCATTGTGCTACTTAAACAAAAACAATGAGATGTATTTTTAGCTCATCAATTCTGTTGGAAAGAAAATCTCTGTGTGAGATGTCACCTTGCCAGCTTTCAATCCTGTAGTCACAACATGACCAAATTCATGCAGCATAGAAATCTGGCAACAAAATGTGATGTTGTGTGATAAGAGAGTTAACTGACTAAACACCTCTAAGACTGAGAAACTGCCAGGTTTGTCAACCTAAAAATGAGGTGGTTTTTTAGGGGGTCTCTAAAACAAAATGGTAGTGGTAAGAACCTAATTATTGGACTAGTTTAATACAAGTACAAGATGCTATTTGATTGTTTTCATTATCTGTTATCATTACACATCCATATTTGTTACGGCCCAGAAGACTGTGTAGTCCAAAATTTTTATTTAATGAGCAGACATAACACAGGATATCAAAGCAGAATGTACACATATACACACATGTACATATATATACCAATATACATTTAAACAATGCAGAAGAGGTAGTACCGTTAATTAAGAAAATATGCAACATGCAGTAAAATTACTAAGACAATTCACGTCTGCCTTCATTGCACCTCTTCCAAGCATCACAAGAGACTCTAGAATGATCTAATGCAGCACTAATCAAAATTTAAAATGTAATCTTTTCTCTTATATGATCGTACCTTGAATTTTCTTAAGATGATCCTTCAGGTGACTAGCTGAAGGGGGAGACTGTTTAGTTCATAAATTAAATACGATGGCTGTAACAACTCAGATGAAGAGCTTTGAATCCATTACTTCTTACAGGAACCAGATTGTCCATGCACTTCAGAACGTAAGGTTAGGCACAAACACCAAATATTTAACCTGATCTTTTTCTTTCTCTAAAAAACCCTAATCAGATGACTGAGTTCTGTTTGGAGAGATGCCTACCCTATAAAGGGAAAATATAACACATAAAGCTGGATGGATTTTATTATTGACCTTAAGAAAAGCTCCAGTGTAGTCTTGAAGTTCTATTAGATATTAAATAACTGCAGTATTTAGGTTTTATTGGGGGGGGGGGGGGGCGGGGGGGAAATGAACTTGATCTCTACAGAAACATGATCCTAAAAGTATTGAAAGACAAGGATGGAAGGCTCTGTAAGATAGCTCCCGAGTCCACATTCAGGAGCATCCTAGCATGCCTCAGATGCCAGAGAACAAGCTGCTAAAGCAGGAGAGCCAGATCACAGAGCCAAAGCTCTAACATTTTAAGCCACTTGTTCAGCAACTCTGTATATTCCAAATAGAAGCTCTAGGCAGTTTCAGAACTTTGTCAACCAGACTGACTGTTTCTTAAGATTTTTAAGCTGTACTTACAGCAACTGAAAGATGTTGCTCTGTGCATACTGTTTTAGGAAAGGAGAAAAAAACAAGTAAGAAGGATTAACAACTGTTAAGACTTAAATGTAAAAACCAAAACAGACCTAGACTTCAGTAAATGCACCTTCCATCTGCATTTCCAGATCTAACCAAGGCGTATGTCTAGTCAGAAGACACACACTAGGTAGACTGAAGAGTCTAAAGAAGGTTACAGTGAAAGAAGAAGACGATCCCTTCTTTTTTAAGAATTGTTTTCTAGATTTCCTGGTTTCCTGTATTGTTTAAGCTCTGATGAGCCAGCAGGATAAAAAGTGTCCAAACCAAACAGCAATGCAATGAACCTAGGGAAGATACTGTAGTATATTGTAGATAACATTTATCTGATATACTCCTCCTCAGACATGCAGGATGTATCTTCATCTGTGCTTTCCTCCAAATCTGGCAAGTTGCCCCAGAGCAATACATTCACACCTGGTGGGAAGGAGGTAAGAAGACACAGGAGGGGGAAAAAAAAAAAAAATTTTTGGATTGTGACCTTATTTTTCAGTTGCACAGCTGTCTATTTTCGGAGAAAATAACTACTTCAACCATTGCAAAACCTGGTAAGTCACGTTCCTGATAAATGTGAAATAGTCTAGATATATTTTTCTTCCAAAGTGATCTTGTAAGTATTGTTGTTCACAGCATAGTTCAAAGAATAAGTCCATGCCCACAGAGGTATTTATATAGCTAATTCATTAGTTATTGATAATCGCCTCATGGCTGATTTAGTTTGAAATGCATTGATCTGAAATACAGGTGACATTGAAAGGTTTAGGCAATAAGTTACTGCTATCTGCGAGGAGGAGAAATGATTTGTCAGAATGCTGTGCGCTCTAGACCCTTGCCATCCAAACAACACCTAGCAGAAGAAACCAGCTAGCGTGAGCTGTAACTTCAGCTTGAGCTAATGAGGATGCAGCTATACAGGGTCAAAGTGGCAACATGACTCACCCAAAAAGAGTGCCCGTTGGACAGCTGCCTAATAGCACAGGAAAGCTATACGTTCTGCTATAAATAGTAGCTGGTGGCTGTGTTTATACTAGTTATAGTATTGCTTCAGAAAATCCTGACGCCTGTCCACAGAAGGGGTAGGTTAAGTGTTCTGATGAAGAGCCGCTTCCGCTTAGCTACTTTGTAAATGAAAATTTCTACAATTACTTCCCCCAAAGTAGTTTGCTAGATTAGCAATGCAGTAACACTTGCCTTGTGCCTCCATATGTTACACTCCCTCCATATGCTTTAACTATATTGAGCTGCCTCCTTAGAAGGAGGATGTAGAAATCAAGATTTTAGGGAAGAGAAGGAAACGTGTTCCTTACCAGAAGGGTCTAGTCTGTTAATGCCAAAGACTGCTTGGCTATGAAACATCCAGAAGTGGCCATTATTGCAGGACAGCAGGCAAGGTTTGCAGGGAGAAATCACATGATAACCGACAATGTTACCGCTAGAAAGAGAAGTGAAATAATGAGCAATGCAAACGCCTGAGCTTTTCCAGTTCAAACTAATGTTAAATAGCCATGGTACCAGACCATTATGTGATGCTCCTATTTTGATAAAGTAAAGGGAACATAGTTAAACAAATATCTTAAATATTTAGGGAACATCTGTCAGGAGTTAGGGAATATCTAAGTTTTAGATCTTTGGCATAGGGAACCACTTAGTAACCTAAATTGTGTAATCAGATTAGTTGACATACCAACAAATGGTGTTGTATTTTTTTTTTTTTGGAAGGCCAATGATTCCGTTGGAATCAAGGTAGAATTTCATCTCGTGCGTAAAATCCATCTGTACAGAAGCACTGTGCGTGGGGGCGTATCGGTAGTAGGAGTAACGAGACTGAGAATATCGAAGCCTTGTCTACTTTCCTAGGTTGAAACCTAGAACAACTACTTATCTGCTTTCTCAGTCAAGTGCTCTGGTGAGACATTTCTGTCTGAAAAATCAAATACCGTGTTCCTATCACAACCCCCCACCGTTTAAATCTGAACAAGGTAAAAGTCTTGATCGTGAAGAAACTGAAGGGATCACCTCCGACAACTGTGAGCTATTTGAGAGTTGTTGTTTTTACTCTTAAATATCAGGCATTAATAAAGAGGATAAAAGAACTCCAAGAACTTTAGTGACAGCATGTTCCATCTGCTAGCAACAACTAGATCTGCCAAGAGGATGTTCTATTAATTAGAATATGAGTAACTACTTCTTGCTGCGGCCTTATTCACACAATTATCTCAGTGTTGAAGCAGACATTTAATCAGGCAGGTGGCATGCAAGATTTCCCATATACTCAGACTACTGACAAGGTTGTCACATTTCCACTTGGGACTTGCACAGAAATAGACTGGCAGCCGTGCCCAGAAGTAGTGGGCTGAGTTTCTATCAAGCAGCAATAAATTTGAAATAGAGCATGCAATCTGTTCATTCATCCCGTAACTCTTGCACCGCACTAGTCCGCAGTGAGAAGGCTAAGCAGGACTGTGGCGGGCTTGAGGAGGTGTCAGTGTCATCGAACGGCGCTCTTACCACTTTAAACATGCGATGTTCTTCAGCTTGCATTTGCAGATCTCAGTAAAATAGCAGCTTCCGATAAAATCAACAGTACTAGATGGAAAGAAAGTAAAAATACAGTTTAGCTGCGGCTGTGATTACAAGGGTAATGTTTTGGTAATACAGGTCTGAAGTCACAACAAAGTGATGTTACCATTACAGTTTTGTGTGATTTTTTTTTTTTTTTTTAAACTTTCCCAAGACCATACCATTGCATTTTGCTGTCAGCTACCAGCCACGCTCATACGGAAACAGAGACACATGTGGCATTACATGACTGTATCGTCAGTCCTCTCAAATTAGACCAGAAAGCACTGCTGCTCTTAGTGCTTACGAGCACTTGCGCTCTCGGGCCCTGCTGCTGGCTGTGTGGCCCCATCAGTCAGAAATCTGAGCACAGACGTCGCCCTAGTTCCTGAGAAATCAAAAGCTAAGACTGCAGAACAACAGCTTAAAGGCTGGGATGTCTAAAACCAAACCTTTGATTTCTTATCTCCTTTTTAACCTGTACTTTCTTATTAACATGTTATTTCGCAATCTTATTTCCTTACTATTCAAATATTGTTATGGGAAAGCAACACGCAACCGACCTGGAGGAGAGTCATTCTGGAACCAGTGCAAGATCAGGTTTGTTCTGTCTACAGGTATTTGTTTCGAATCCTAATCTTTGCTTAAGGAAGGAGCCGGAGGAACTCCCCGTGGCTTCCCGAGCTGATTAAATTAGACTTTGATTTGCCAGACAAGGGCCAGCCTTGCTCTCGCCGCCCCACCAGGGCTGAAGGAGAGCCCGGTGGAACTGGAAACGGAGGAACGGGGTGAACGGTGTGCTTTGGGGCCGTTTCCCTGGTGACAGCGGATTTTGTCAGCGATCTTTAGGGACCCACCGGCCCAGCGAGGCCCATGCGGCCTTGTCGGCCCCGGCTGGCCGGTCACGGCGGGGCAGGCCGCGGCCCCGAGGCTGACCGGCTGCAGCGCCCGGGCCGGCCGTGCCCCGCCGGGAGAACCCCGCGGCCTGTGGGAACCAGCCGCCCCCCGGCGCCGCTTACCCCGAGGGCGGGATGTCGGTGGAGTAGAGGTCGGTGTCGGTGTCCGCCAGCAGCACGGCCTTCATCCCCCGCGAGCTCAGCACCTGCTGGCAGAAGCGGCAGCACAGCACGGCCACGCACCGGTCCTCGAAGGTGCAGCTGCTGGCCGACATGGCGGGCGGCCACCGCCGGGCCGGGCCCCGCCGCCGCTCGCCGTCCCCTCCTGTCCCGTCCGCCGCCAACGGCCACGCTCCCACCTGTCAGTTTGAATTCCCGGCCTCAGCCTCCCATTGGGCGCGGGAGTCCCCGCCCGCTCGATCTGATTAGTGGAGAGCAGCGGCAGGACCCGCCCTCCCCTTACAGGCCGTTGGAGGGGACTGGTGGCAGCACCCCTACCGCCTGGGTATTGGTGGAGGGGCACGCCCTGCCTTGCTCCCATTGGTCCCACTGGCAGCCTCTTTGCATGACTCGCCCCGCCCCTGCGCAGTCCTTGGGGCGGAGGCTACTGCGCTCCGCCGGGCCCCGCCCACTCCGTCCTAGCGGGGCGGTGCTTACGGATGCCAGGCGGCGGGAAAGGGGGTGGACCCAGCTGCGAGACGGAGCCGTCTGGTTGGTCAGATCGCCCGTCGGTCGCGCCTAACTCTTTCCGCCGATTGGGCGGGCCGCACGGCGAGGCGGGGCGGCGGCGGGCCGGTGAGGGGGGAACCGGGTGGCGGGCGCCAGCGGCCGGAGGACGCCCGGCTGCGGGAGGCGGCTCCGCAGCGCCCAGGTAATCGCCCCGCCCGGCCGCTGGGCCCCCTCCCCTCCTCTGCCAGCCCGCCGGGTGGGCCGCGGGCCGCTCCCGCCGGCCGGCCCCGCCGCCTTCCCCCCCCCCCTCAGCGCGGCCCCGAGGCGGGGCGCGGGGGCCTCGTCCCTCAGCCCCGGCCCCCCCCACCCCCGCCCCGGGACCCCCCCACGCTTCCTCTCCCCGCCGCCCTCATTGTTCTTCCCAGGCGGGATGCGGATCCGGCGGGTGCCGTGTTTATTTATTTCTTCCTCCCATAGGCGCATCTTCCGCGGGGGCTGCAGCCTCGCCCCCTCCCTTCTCCTGAAAAAAAAAAAAAAAAAAGAGGAGGAAAAAAAAAATTAAAAAAAAAAAAAAGAGAGAAAGGGGAAAAGTTGTGTCCCGCCGTCCCCCCGCGGGCAGGTTCCCTCTGCCTCGCACACGCCGGGCTGCTGCGGGCTGGCTCTGCCCTGTGCGCCGCCGGGAAAACCTTAAAATGACCAAAAAAAAAAAAAAAAAGCGAAAAACTGCGGATGGAGCCGCCCCGGTGGGGCCGGGTCTGGCGAGGCGGGGAGCCGCCCGGGGCTGGGGTGCAGCTGGGCAGGGGAGATGCTGCAGCCCGGCCCTGCCTGCTGCGGGCGTGGAGCGGCGCTTCTCCCGGCGCGGGCTGGTTCCCTCCCCTCCCTCCCCTGGGACCCCCCCCCGCCGCCCCCCCGGTGCCGCAGGAGCCCCCCTCTCCCCCGCGGGGCTGGCTGCCGGGTGGGCGTTTTCCCGGGGTGACCTGGCCGCTCTGCGTTTCTCACCTCATGCCGCTGCTTAAAGGGCGCTTTGCAACGTCAGGGCGGCTTCGGTCCCAAATTTCGGCTGCGCATTTCGTGACCGCTGGCTGCAAGCTGTAATTTTCTAAACATATGTCTGTCTATTTTTTTTTTATTTATTTATTTATTTTTTTTTTACATTTGCAGGCGAGCAAAGCAAAGAAAAACGGCTTCTTGTCCTCCGTTCCTGCCAGCTCGCTTGGGATTTGATTTGCATCATCTCTGAGCCCGTTTAATTAAAAAAAAAAAAAGAAAAAAAAAAAAAAGAAAAAAGGCAAGGCAAACCCACACAAAACATGTTGTGCGGAAGGACTTCCACTCCCTGGCTGTGCTGCTAGCGATCAGGAAGAGCCTTTGGGGGCTGCAAGGTCTCGCCTGTCTGATGCTGCTGCTAAAGGTTTTGGTGCAGGGAGACAAAACTGCTGCCTCTTCCATCCACTGATCTCTTAACATCTGCATTTTGCTGCTGCTGTGCTCCGTCTCACACCCTGTCTCCATGGACTGATTTTTGATTTTTTATTTTTTTTTTTCTTTTCCCTTTTTGTTGGGGGGGAAGGAAGAGCGGCAAATCAAGGCATCGCATTGAAAGGAACGAAATTGCATTTCTGTCTTGTGTTCTGGTGGATCTGTTTTGAGGTTAATCTTTTTGGAAAAGAAAACATGACGTCGCCAGCAAAATTCAAAAAGGATAAGGAGATCATAGCTGAATATGACACTCAAGTTAAAGGTAGGAATGGCTTTATTTTCCTCTCGTTTGCTATTGCAGTCCTGACTGGCAATCGTAGGAGTTCGCGGTAGATGTTTGGGTGGGGATGGGGGAAATCATTTGCAGATTGCCTGGAATTTGCAGGGCTTTTTCGTAATGCAGTGCTGGATCTGGTTTGCAGTGCTTTTTCTCCTCCCCACGGGGTAGGTTCCTGCAGTGGTGTTGCCATTTTAAGGTATCGCGGTAAGGACTTTTTTACGGAATATAACAAATGAGTTCTGAGAGATCCATATTTTTTCTGTCTCCCGTTCTGAAATACGGCTTTGCGTTTGAAATATGAGAGCCAGTTAATTGCTTTTTAATCCTACTCCTATCATGGGAATCCTTTAAAAATCTGTGCAGTGTCAGAAGAGCATATTTCCACTGGTAGTAATGGGGACTGGGCTGAGGGTCTCTGTAAAGCTGTTTGTGCCAGAAAGTTCCATTCTTCAGGATTTTGCTCTCGGTGAGTCGCTAATATCACTGCCAGGTTTTTCTTACTGCGCTCTTGAGCGTAGCACCTTAAGCTTGCAGCGTGCGTGCATGCACACACATACGTGCATGCGTCTCTAAAGGAATAAAACCTACTGCATCAGTGTTATTCCCATCGGCGGGAGGAAGGCAATAAGGAGTCAGAGGCATATTTGCAATGATGGTGCAAGTCTTCTGCAGAATTCACTTGGCTGGCTTTCAGGCTATCATGTGCCTTAGGCAAAAAAAAAAAAAAAAAGATGGGGAAATGTCTGCTTAGCTGCTTATTTCTGCAAAGTTTTCAAGATAACGCTTATACAAAAAAATAATGATGGCTTGTGCACGGCTTGATATATCGCTGTTAGGAAGTGATGAGATTCAGTGATTTATCTACTCGGTTAAAACTTGCTTGGTATGCTCATACCACGCAGGAAAGATGGCCTTCGGGCAGGGTTGATTGAGTTAAATCAATGCAATTTAAAAAAAAAAAAAGTGATTTAAATCAGAGTAGGAAACCTAAATGAAAACTGACAATTAAAATGTTGTTTTGCAATTATGTGCTTGGTTGTTTTTCCTGCTGGGGGGACTCCTCACTGGTCATAAATCATTGAAACACGTTGTCCTACGAGGTGCGTGTGCTCCACTGACCCTAGTGCTCTGTACCAAGAAGTAGTTTGGACATTTATGTTAAAACTGCTTATCTCATCAAACATAAAGCTGCATAGGAGTTTATTTTGATTTTTTTTTAAAAGAAATTTTAGAGTTCTTAAAGTTAGAAATGGAGAAGAGTGTGTTTCTTTTTTACTAGTTGAGTTTCTATTCCCGTTTTCTAGCTATCTTTGATGGAAATGGGAGTTGAAGTCAGTGTAAAATTAGAGGCTTGTATGCTCTTTCATTATTTACCCCATCAAAATGTGCGCTTGTAGTCACAATATTTGGGGATTGGATGCCATAATAAGAAACAAGGCTTTAGAATTAGTAAAGCGCATCATCTCACCTCTCAGTTTTTTTGGTGCATTAGAGAAGAACAGAAATCTTTCCCTTCCTTTTCAAAAAAGAGACCAACAAGATGGGTAGGATGGAAATGAGCCTTCGCTGGGTGCAGAGACCATTGCTGCCAAAACTCAGTTCATCTCTTCGGGTGCTTGTGCAGAGACCTGTCAATCAGCCTGTAAATGTGGTCCACAAAGGGAATGGTTGTGGTAGCATATAGATTTATTTATTTATTTATTGCTTTTTTGCCTTATAAAATGTTCCTATTTTAAATATGCAAGATTAAGAAGACCGGAACTGTGTACGTGGATCATGAGGAGCTGGGAGAAAGGGGCTTCCTTCCTGAATTAGTGGCGAGGGCAGCGATGAGTTTGTCTCGGCATCGGGATCTTTGTCCCTCTCGCAGTTCAGCCCTCCCTGCGCGGGGGACCCCAGAGGTGGCTGAAATACCTGTGACAGAACGGTCACAATCCTCTGCCCCGTCACCTCAGGGGAGCTCCCCTTCTCCACCTCCACCCTTCACAACCTGCTTTGACCGTGGGCATCGTACCCTCTGCTTTTTAGGTATCAGGTTTGGGGGAAGACTTTGAAGTTACACGCTCTTCTTAAAATGTCAGGAAGCTTGCTTTACATCTCGTAGAGACCTTGGTTCTGAGTTGGGCAATGGTTTGGCTCTATGGGGAAGCTCTCGTGAGCGGTGAGACCTCTGGCCTCTCCAGTTCCAGAGATGTGCTGGTCTCTAGCGCAGAGGGAAGGTGAGGTGGTGCTACAGACACGCTTAAACCCAAAAGTGGTGCTGCCTAATTATTAAACACACTGTGGTCCTTACTTAAAAATGTTGGTGTCCTCGTCAAATTCTGACCTTACTGTGGGAACGGCGTAGAGGTGGTGTTAACTCTGACTGGGAGCTGTTCGGTATCTTGTCTCTTCTCTTGTGAAATGATGCCGTGAAGCAGTTGCTGTGGGAGTGAGATGAATCAGGTGTTGGTGTGCTACATAAATTGTAAGGTATCCTCTGTTTCCGAGAGGAGAAAACGATGGTATTTTTTACTGGCATTTAGAAACTTAATGCATTTTTTTTTTTTTTTTTTCCCCTGCTCTCCATTCTGGCTGTGCGTTGGAAACTGTGTTCAGAGGCGTCATTTAAAACCATAAATCCCCAAACATGTACTTAAGCACTTTAAAGTATTACTAATAGAATGACTGAGTAATTAAAAATTTAATAGTCTTAAGTTGTTAATAAAAAACTATTTAGAGCGTAGTTTGGTTATGGTTAATAGATCATTGTTACGCAAAATTTGTGATTTTCTGTTGCTGAATGAACTTGGTCATTTTTCTTGTAAGAGGTGTGTGGGGCGACAGGGCGTTGATGAGTGAAACTTTTTGTTCTCTCGTAGCTGTGAGGTATTTGTTGTCTTCTTCCAACAGCCAGTTCTTTGCCTCTTCTGAGTTAGAGTTAGCTCTGCCCGTGGTTTCTGCGTGCAGCTAATGGCAGGGGAGATCAACACTGGGATGAAACGAGTTTCTGAAGATAACGACTATTTACCTCTTACACATCAGCCTTACTGCGCAGTGGCTGGGGACGTGGAGGCAGCGACGTGTTTCTTCCCAATTACCCGTGGCCGAGGACAGGCTTTGTGGTCTGTGGGTACTGGTGCAGCGCATCCATCCTTGGAGGCTGCTGGAACCAGGCTGGATACAGCGCTGAGTTACTTGGTCTGACCTTCCAGCTGCCCGCCGGAGACTGGGCGGGGTGAGCTCCTGCGTTGTCCAAAGCTCCCCGTGGTCTCTGGTGTCTGGAGGGTCAGTTACAAACTCACCGCCTTCTGCAGCAGTGAATCAACCCGCAGAGGTGTCCGGGCAGGGCGGCTTCCCTCAAAACTGCGTTGACCTTGAGTCCTTTGCTTCTAGATGACGCAAGCCCAGTCTGCCTTGCGTGTGGCTGCGCTGCCTGCACTTGAATGCTTCACGCTGTTGGTGCGGAGAGGAGAAGTTGCTGGTGTTAGTGGGCTCTTCTTGCAAGGCTCGTTGAGAGTGCTCCTCTCTTTGAGGAAACTGCAAAGGCTGCGTGTCATGCGGTAGGAATTCTCCTGACAAGATGACATGGGGTCAGCAGGGGAGGGAAGCGCTGCTTTGATACGTTTCTGTACCATGTGCTCACAAAGATTATGAGTTCTGTGAAGCTGGAAAGGAAGATTCTGTGGGCTCCATATGGAGCCTTTGATATCTCAAGCTCATCCCCTTGTCTGGATTGTCTCTCCCAATTCCTTTGTGCAAGTTGCGGTAAAGCAGAGATAATTAATTTGTGCTGTGCGGTGTGTTCCGTGGGAGATTTGGATGCTGCCTATCTGTGCCCGACCAAGGACTGTCAGCTTCTTTTTTGGTTTAATGTATTAAACTGGAGTGTGTATTTGCCGAGGAAAGACAAGCTGGTGATTTGTTTCTCAACTCTTCTTTTCTTTCTGCTCATGTCCCACAAGAGCCTTTTATTTAATTAGTTTGTATAAAGCTTCAGTAAATAGCTTCATGGTTTGGGCTCCAGAAATTTAATACTGAATTTTTTTTACGCAGTGAGGATTCGTAAGCCTCTCCTGTCCTTGAGTAGTCTCTGGCAAAGGTTAAAATGCAGATCTTGCAGCACAGTCCGAAAAGCGCTAGGAATATGAAAAATGGATGAGGTATTTCATAGCGGGAGTGAGCACAGCACGGAGGTGGCTCTGTGGTTATTTAGCTGAGTGCATCTTGAACAACGAGAAGATGCCTGACGAGAAGAACTTCAGGCAAGCCTCCCAGCTGCTGTCGGATTCGGGGTACTAGGATGTCTACGTCTTTCTTTGTAACCTCCCCAAAATTGCTGATAAGTTTCAGATAAGTCCCTTTTTCTTCTCTGGATTGAACAGCTCATCATTTATTTGGTCTAATTGTGATCTTTTGCCTTAAATGCCGCTTTAAAATGCCTGAAGTGCTGCATGCAAATGTCGTTTGTAGGCTACATCTCTGAGCACCTGGAGCGATGGTTGGCTTTCAATCCCGGTAAGCTCTCAGGAGTGGACCAGACCTTCTCGGTGTGAAAGATCACGACAGCAGCCGTGATGGGGTCAGCAGCTCCGATTTTGGGGATGGGGAGCGTGGTGCTTTTGGTGGTGGTTTGAAACAAAACTGAGATTTCTCTCAACTGTGGAACGTTCTTCTTGTTAACACTGTACATGCGGCGCTCGTCTGGAAAGCAGCTATTTGTGGAAGCATCTTTTGATTTTCGGATCAATAAATTGAAATCACTCTGATGTATTTTGTTGCTAAGCCTGCGCACCTGGGATTTTCAGTACTGTTGACGTTACCTGTCCGTGGTGATGTCCTTTTTGTGGACATCTTCTGTTCGGGTCGCCGGCAGAACGCTACTGCTCCGTTTGCAGATCCCAGCACGGCGTGCGTGTGCTTCGGAGTCGGGGCTGAGCTCTTGGCAACGCCAGTTTAATTCGCTGTGTAAACAGACTGCTCGGCCCCGCACCCTGATGTGGTGCAGTGGAATAGTTTTGAATTTTGAGATTTGAGTCTGTATATATTGGATTACCATTTACGTTGAAAATGTAAAACTACCTTTTAAGGGGTTTTTACAGTTAATCATTACTCCGTGCGCGTAAGTGGTTCCATTTGTTTGCAACAATGCCTTGCTCCAGACTCCAGCTATGGAATTGCTGTCGGATCATCTGTTTTTCTGCAGTTCTTGATAGTGCTAATCCCTGGAGTTTTGGAGCTGGATTGGGCCAGCAAAGCGGCCTGCTGCCAGAAAGGGGGAAGGGGCTGTCGGGAGACTGGTCTGATGTTACAGCAACAGTTTGTGTTTCTTTTTGTCCTATGAATAGTTCCTACTAACGGATTATTAACGAGGACCGGAAGAGGTGAAAGAATGCAGAGTCTTCCTTCCTCCCATCTCCAAAATCCCGCTGTTGCAGACTCGTTGTGTATTGCAGGGCTGGAGACCAAAGCTGACCAGAAGACCTCGGTCCCCTTGAGCGTTGCAGTTTCTTCCAAAAGCAGAAGGAATTGCCGGTGTAGCTCCAGCAGGGCTTCTAGAAGAAGTTCACTAGTGATAGCCACTTGTCCCTGACTCCCACCTGAGGGAGACCCGTGACATTTTTCCTTAGCGCTGAATGATTTCCTTTCCTGGTAAGGGTGCACACTGGTATATTTTCCATTTTTTTTTTCCTGCTAGTTAAGATCCATGACTTTTTGCTGTGTTTTGTTTTCAATGCTTATTAATTTTTGCCCATTTTGGGAATTTACTTGGGAGAACTTATTTGCCTCGTCAACTTTTTCAGCTGTCTTTATGAAGAGTGAAAAATCTGAACCTTTGGTGGGATGGAAAGTATGTTTAAACACATGTTCTTTTGAATCGCTTTGGCTATGCCGTGCACAGTTGATACTCATTACTTATGACTTTATTTAGTTCATTTTTTTGTATGGCTTTTGCAGATTTCATGCTTTCTTTTTGAGAATTTCTACAACATCATGGGAATTCTGCTCTCTGAATGTTGGCAGTGTTTTGTAGGCAACGGAAGCAAATACAGAGTTATGGTTTAATTTGCTGAGAGATAAAAAAGTATGGGAGAAAATGGGAGAAAGGGTCTCAACTTCACTGTAATTCCATCATTAGAGACCGTTCTTCATTTCCACCTTCTTTTTCTTGTTTTCTTCCAAAATAGCAGTATTACAAAAGAAAAACAGGACTTTCTTTTTGTGTAATCTGTAGGCAGTGGTCAGCAAAACTCTTGATGTGAGTGTTTCAAGTCAGAAAACACACATGGATATACAGTAACTGTGTGCAGGAAGCTCAGCTGGTATTTGTTCCAAGTAGATGCTTTGAACCATTTAAAATATTTTTATTTTTTTTTTGCCACCAAAGTAACTATTTACTGTTGTTAAACTCTAACGCTTCTGACCCAGTCATTTTTCTTTCAGCTGATACAGTGAGAGTTTATTGTTGCTTGGAAAAAAAGTAAGGGGTTGGGAATTTAAAATTAAAAAAAAAACCAAAAAACACTTCCTCTGCAGTCTTGGATGTAAAAGGATCGTGTGTGTACAAGAGCTGGAGTTACGTGGGATTGCTGCTCGCACTCGGAAGCACGGTGGCCGTGATGTTAGGATGGCAGCGTCGCGAGGACGTGCGCGTCAGGAGGAACGAGCCCGGCATTTCCCATTCTCTAACCGAGCGAGGCCGCGGAAATGGAAGCAAGTCGAAATGTAAATAAACGTGAGCCGTGCAGGGGTGTGATCTCGGCTGGTAGGCCTGGCACAGCCGTGCGGGTTAATCTGGGCTGCACCCTTTCGCACGCCGCGCAGAACAGCGCAGTGAATCTTTGGTGTAAGCTGCAAGCAGCAAATGCTCAAGTCTAAAGTGCTTTCAGTACGCCGCAGAAAGAACTTTTGTTTCACATTTATTTCTGTGAAATCAGCTGAATTAGGCCGGGAAGCTGCCTTATCCTGTGGCACATAAGCAGCTCCTGGCTTTTTGACTCTTGAGAAGGAGCCAAATAAAGAGATTAACTCTAACCCAAGAGCAGATTTTTATCTACCGCCATGAAGTGCTGATTTGGTCAGTCCTACTAATTTTGAAGTTGGCTTTTTTTTTTTTTAATCGTAGAGCTTCCCAGGAAGAGTCTTTTGGCTTCACTTCCTTTAAGCAGGGAAGGGTCTGGGGTTTGTTTTTGTACTGCTGTTGTTGGATTACAGTTTGCATGCAGAGAGTAAGCCATGGAGCGCTGCAATTTATAGACGGGGAATGCCTGCAAATTGAATCTACTTAAAATAATGCCAGTTGCTGCCTGGGAATTAGTGCCCGACTTTTCCTTCAGACAGCGGTCCAGTCCCACTGCAGGGGCGTGCTGCGATGGTCCCACGGGAACGGGGGGTTTGTACCCGACAGACCTGTAGCTGTCAGAATTGCTAAACTGCTCGCTCGGAACAAGTGGATCGATTGTTTTCTAACCAAAGATGCTAAGCCTCAGTCAATCAAAACGCTTCTGTGTCATTGACTGGTTTTCATAAGGCAAACCCTTCAGGGTAGAGAATGTTTTTCTTGCTGTAGCTTTTATTTGCTACCTGAAAAGGGAGAGGATGATTAGCAGCATGAACTAGTGCTTATTCTATAAGAAGGATTGTTTAGAAAGCCGTTTTTCTGTTTTCTTTGGGTTTTAGCCTCTGCATGGCAGGAGGGAAGCCTGAAAAGCTGCATTTGTTCAGCTGCAGGTCACATCATCACTGATCCCTCAGCAAAGGAGAGTACGTGGCTTTCAGCTTTTGCTGTAACGCGTGAGGGTTCCCCCCACCGCTGCCGTTTCCAGCCTGAGACGCAGTGACGATGGACGGGGTGCCGTTCTCCTCCTCGTTTCTCACCCTCCCAGTTTCCCGTCCATCCTCTTCCCCCACCTCTAGAAACAGTGAGGCAGCTGCTCCAGATCACGTGGCCGATGCCGATGTTTTAATCACCAGCCCGCTCAATTTTGTTCGGAGCGTGTCTGGATACTGTGGTCATAAATGTGATGTTGTCTGCTGCTGATGGAGTCTGAGTGGTGAGAAATCCCAGGGAAACCCAGTTTGTGCTGGAAAGTCCTTCACAGCAGTCGCTCTTTGGTGGTTTAGCGATCTGAATGAAATGAGGGAGGGATTGGCGTTTCCCCGTGGCAACCATTATATTTAGGCGTTAATTGATCCCCTCATTCCCCTCCTCAGCGGGGAGGGAGTGATCCATGCAGGGCAGGAGGAAACCAAATGGATGGACAATTTGAAGGAGCTTTCTGGGCCGTGGCATGTTACATATGATTATGCATTTATTTGGGGGATATTTAAGATGCCTGTTGGATGAGGTTTAAATATAGTGGGATAAATTACTCTTGTGTCTTTGAGGATACTCCTACTCGTTAGCACTTAACTTGCGAAGGTAGGTATTAGGGGAAGTTCCACAAAATGCTTTTCTTTACGCAGGTTAGCACTGGGGCAGTGCTCTTGCTACCCCACTGCTAGGAGCATCTGGTATCCGAAACACGTTTTATGTGATGTTCCTGCTTTTGGGGGGGGGGGGGGGAAGAGGAGTCACTCACATGTTTCATTAGCACTATTCGTTATTAAAGTCTGAAGGAATTTTCTGTAGACACAGGGCTGTGGGTCCAAGAAGCTTCCGCTCCACGGCAGATGCAGTCGCTCTCGCGGGCGGTGCTGTGGCACCGCAGACAGATGGTAGCTGTTGTGCGCTCGCTGCCGTACGGCGGTTCTGCCCCCGTCCCAGTTCAGCCGGGGAGCGCTGTCTGAAGTGTTTTACTCGGAAATCGCCGCTCTGACAAGTTAACTTCTCCTACGGCTATTGATGGCACTGTGAATAACCATCCAGGCAGTTTTGATGAATGGAGAAAAGTGAAGCTTTCTAGAAAAGCGATGCTCTCCCTCCTTGGAAACCTGCCGCGATACCGTGCGCCTACGAAGCAGAGTTTGGACGCGCAGCGCGAAGGCAAGGCAGAGGGAAGTTTACTGAGATGCTAAGATGCCTGCCCGCTGAAAGGGCTGCTTTCCTGACCGCGTTATTTGGCAAATCCACTGGCAGGGTTCCTTGCTTTATTTATTTATGTTAATTTTTTGTCCTCAGTAGATGTCAGTTCAGTTCTGTGGACCATAAAGCAGGTGTGTTTTCGAGAGTCCTGTCTGATGCTTTGAAGGCTCAGGACAGAAAACATGTACATAAGAAGCAGCCATTATTACTGTGGAAAAAAAAATAGTCTCATTTTTTTGTTGATACATGCAGTGGATGTATTAATGCATGATAATGACAAACCATAGCGTACGAAGTGTTTTGTGGACTGCAGGAGTACAGAGCTCTGAGCAGGCCCGCGGAGGTTTTTCCCTTGTGTTCGATAAGCAGTCACTCAGAAATTTAATAAATGAATACCTCTGTGAAGTGGGTTTGGAAAGGAGCCTGCTTTTGCTTTGGTCTCTTTCATTAAAGTAGCTCTTCCTAACTTTTCTGTGTTCTCTCCATCTGCTGAAGAAGGAAGCTTGCTTCATCCCATTTACCCCTAAAAAAAACCAAAAAGTAAGCCCCCAGTGTTTCTGCTGCGATTCCTGTACGCGCCTGCGTCCCACTCAACAGGGCTGACTCCAGGGATGCGGAAAGATGCTGAAATATGAACAAAAGAGTTTGCCAGTAAGCGACTTAAAAGTGTGCAGCTGGAAAAGGGAGGGGGAGAGGGTTTCTGTGCTGCGCGGAGGGCGGAACAAATGCAGCGCTGCAAAGGTCACAGGATACAGTAATGGTGTTTGGATGGAAACTCAACTTGCTCTGAATGAAGTCGTGCTCTTGCGTTTTCCCCCTGGAGCTGAATGTCTAAAAACTCTGGATACTTCTTGTTCTGTTTCTTTTTTTTTTTTTTCCTTTTCTTTTTTTTTTTTTTTTTTGCTGTTGTGAGCTTCCATGAGTTGTGCTATACAAACGAAAAAAAAATGGAGAAATGGAGGCCAGACAGGACCCACACACGAGCTAGGAGGGGCTTAGGTACACTAATCCCTGTTGGGTTAATCAGAGCTGTGACGTTACTCGTTTCTGGTTACTCCACTACAACTGTTTGCAAGTCAAAGTTTTGTCTATGCCAAACAAACATGAAAGGTTTCTTGGCAGGGAACTTCCAACGCTACCAAAGATGCCGGCGCTGCTGACCGGGGTTGTGGGACAAGCTCAGAGCTTGGGCTGAGCACTCTTGGAGCGACTCTTAGACCCCTTGAGTGTTGATTTTATTTCTGGTGCGGTGTGAAGTCTGGTTACTGGTTGCTGAATTGCCTTTTCTCCCTCCGTGTGCTCTTATCCCATCCAGATTGTCTGTTTTCCCTCTGAGGCTGGTTCGATCTTCTATCAGTCCGTATTTTGTTACCTTCCATTACATGATTCATTTCTGCCTGTGATAGTAAATCACTTCACCCAAAATTGTAAGATAAATCCTTTTATTTAGCCCAGTTGTCTAATGCCAAACACGTTCCTATGCATTGCCATCATAATCTTTACTTAGGCTTTGAATCAAATTATTTCCCTCATCCTCATCAGAATTAACTTGACAGAAGATAGCTATAAAGAGCATCCATTAATTTCCACCTTTCACTCTTTCTCCCCAGAAATCTTGGCTAAAAATGCCCACCCTGAACATGCCCCCCGTTTTAAAACAGGGGAACAAATTCTGGCACTGGCCTCTTGGGAAAATCCCTGTAGGTAGAGCCGTCTTTTATGTCTTGAAAGCTGTGGCAGCTGTTGCTAGCAAATGAGAGAGATTTTTGGCTTGGGTTTTTGTTTTATTTTGTTTGGAAACATCAAGTTATCTGCTGGTCAACATACTTTAGCAGCTGGTCATTCTTGCTGTGATTTGTAAATTTGCTTGACTGTTCCTGATTCATTTCTCGCTCGAGCTTAAGGAGTATCACGGTACTAAGGAGAAGGCTCCGGCAGTGTTTCGGGAAGGACCGACACGTGGACGACTAGGTTGGTTTGCTGCTGCTGGAGATTTCTCCAGAAAGCAGCATCTGCAGCTTGTGAAGTTCCATAATAAATACTTACTGTAAGCTGAAAGATCAGCTGTAATTTTCTCTGTACCCTCTTGCCTTTTCCAGCTCGCCGCTCGCATCCTTGCGGTGGTTTTATGATGAGGCTTCACGCAAATAGTTCTCATTCATGCCCCACCCTCTACCAACCCCAGAGCAGCCCGGCCAGCTGCTACGGTTGGGATGAAAGCGCTGCCAATTTGCTGTTACCTTTAGTTTAAGGACTCTGCATCTCGTGGAAGGTTTGCTGTTGTCCTTGGTGTAAGAAGTTATTTACATGTTGCCTATTTAAACACGTTTATCAGCTCTAAAAGATCGTTGCCTCTCCTTTCAGGAAGGAGGTTGCTTTGAAACCTTCTGTGGAGAGGTGCATGCAGAGGGTGACAGCTGCATGTACCTATAGGAAAGAGTTAAGTTTGGAGGGGTTTGGGTTGGGTTTTTCTTTGTTTTTCGGGTTTTTTTTTTTTTGCAAGTGATGAGTGTTCAGCCAGCCTTGTCTGGGCAGTGTGTTGTGGAGAGGTTCTGCTGTGCTTACAGACCTACTGTGACTCTTTGACAGTGACAGTAAGAATGGATTGGGCTCTCTGATGTACAAGGAAAACAGGTTCCTTTTGTTTCCCTGCCTTTTTTTTTTTTTTCCCCCACTCCTAGTCATATGCCTCTCTCAGAGCGTGTTTTGTTAACAAATCAAAGATCCCCCTGAAGCCTCCCTGCACGTGCTTGTATGTTATGGCAAAAATTTTAAAATCTGTTGACCATTAACTTTTTAGAGCACAGATGTTCTCATTTCTTTTACGTAGAATGGTTTTTATCAGATATCTGGAAAGCTCTTTTATTTTTGTTTAATCTTTCAACGTATGTAGTATCTCTTTACTCGGGAGAGGTGAGTTTGTTTTGAAGTACCCCAACAAAATGCTTATTCAGCGCGCTAAAGAGCGACTCAGCTGTACCGTAAGTCTCTTACGGTTCATGCTTTAAATCTAGTTTCGGTCTTCACGGTGACCCCTTGCCTGTCAGTGAAAGCGAGGACGTTAATAACCGTACGTGCTATTTATGATTGAGATCTCTGATACCGGGGAAGAAAATGCTGCCCAAAGGCCAGAGTTGTCTTTTGCAGAATTCCCTGGTTCTGAAACTTCCTGCAGCGTATTTTAAACATTGTAGATGTTGTTCCTTCTCCACTTTGAAGCTAATAAAGCAAATTATTTCTGGGTATAACTGCGGGCATAACTGTATGTGTATTTATAATGTGCGCGTAATAACAATTTACTTTCTCTCCTCTTCAAAATTCAATCCGTTTTCCTTTCAAACAGCTTTGCGTGTTTTACGATCACTGGAAGAGCGTCCAGTCGAAACGAGCAGTTTTGCTGGTTTGATGGTGCCAGAGCTGTGCGCGCTGTCCTCCCCTTGGGTGAGGAGCGGCATCCTCCTGCCTCGGCGGCGTTAGCTTGGGTTTGTTTTGGGGAGCCTGTGCTCGGGGTTGCTGAATGAGGTCTTTCGGTACATCTCGCACAGCAGAACGGCATTGTGCTCCAAGCAGACTGAAAGTAGGTAGAAAGATTAAATGGGAGTGAATTACTTGAAATGACCTAAATTGAGGTCTCCAGTGAGATTTGAGATTCAGTTACAGATCTGGAAATGTGTTGAGAGAGTACTGACCTTCTTTTTTTCTTTTTCTTTTTTTTTTTTTTTTTTTTTTTTTTTGTGTGTGGCTGGAAAGGCTGTGCTGCCTCTTTTTAAGAAAAGTTACTCGGACAGAGGAGATAATTGCGCAGTGGTTTTGCTTTTTTTTGTTTTTTTTTTTTTTGTTCTTGGTTGGTTTTTTGGAAGCAGCAGAATGACAAATCCCAGCATTGGGAGAATGAGGAGGCTGTGGGGTCGCGAGGCGCTCGCTGGTCCAAGTGGGGGAACGCTGCAGCTCCCCGCTCAACTGAAATTCAGTGGAGTTTATTGCAAAGAACAGTCCGAAACAAGTCCATGAACGACTCAAAGTTTGTACAGTCCTGGATCGGATTGTCACGGAGCTGGAACACATCTAGGTGTCCCCTCTTCTGGCTCCTTTCTCCCTTCTCTTTTCTTCCTCCCTGACTTCGACCGCTGGGAAATAGTTTGGGTAATAAGTCGGAAATAAACATTCCCCTGAAATTTCCCAACACAAATAAACAGGTTTGCTATTTTTAAGTGCCAGCTTTTTATGATTCTTCCAAAGTTCTTTTTGCTCCGCTGGGATTGAGTCTTGAATGAATGTTTTCTTTAAGATTTATTTTTAGGAGTTAAAGGCTTATGCGAACTTTAGTGCTGGCAGTCCTAGACGTCAAATTTATATTTTAAAATTTTTAAGTCTTTAAGCTGCCAAGAAGAAAGGCCAATTGAGAATATTGAAAGAGATGTTCATTTCGCTGCCGCTTGTACTGGATTTTGTTGACGCTTTTCTAGATCTGTGAGGAAAGCTTGGTGTGGAAGCAAACCTTCTCTGTTCCCACTGAAACTGAGCTTCAGAGCTTTATGAAAGTTTTCAGTTGAAAAAGGAGAAAGTTTGTGAACGCTGAGTATTTCTCGTGGCGGCAGAGCAAGCAGGAAACACTCTTCACCCCCGACAATCTGGGGCCGATTGCCCAGAATCGGCGTGTTTGAAGAAGGGGAAGAGTGTGTCCAGCGTGGAGAAAAATCCGCTTTGCCTCCTTGGTAATTAGGGTGGACATAAAATTTTAGCAAGTGCCTGGCTCCTGGGTGATTTAATTTTTGACGTGCCTTGGCTTGGTTTGAGGTTGGGCTGTTCACACCAACACGTTTCACAAAATGGATGTTCTCTGCGTGGCGGTGACAGCAGGTATGTCTATTATTACCGACGGTTAATGATGTGGTTACTCTAAATAAACTAATAGTGCAGACTGTGTTTCTTTCATTGCCTAAGTTAATATTTTTATACACCTACTAGTAACTTTCTGGCGTGGGGTGGTTTTTTGGGGTTTCATTTGAGGTCTTTTGCTCAGCATTTTTGTAGCTCCGTTCTGTAACCATCCGCTCCGGCCGTGGGAGTGTTTAACGGCGAGCGGTGGTTCCTCCCTACGAAGGCTTAAAAATGCCCCTGAATACCACAGGCTCGGGGCTTGAACTCGTTTTTATCAAGCCAAGCAACTTGTTAATAGAGTAATTGCTGTCGTTTTGATTTGGATGGAGGTTAGTTTCCATTTTCTCCTGTTGGCAGGGTTGTTGGAGATGAAGTGAGAAGTCCAGAGAACTCAGTAAGTGGAAGAGAGCTGGAGATCAGTGAGTTCAATTTTGGGGGCTGGGTTTTTTCTTTGCTTTCTAAAGGGTTCCTTAATTATATTTTCTTTAATATACTGTTCATATGTAGCAAGCTGCAAATTGGGAATAAGTAAAGTCTATTTTAATGAGGGAGAAGTCAGTGTGGATGACTCAACCTTCGTCTTCTTTAGATCCCAATTCAAATCCATTCCCTTCTTCTAGCGACTGAAATGTCACCAAATGTTCACGCTGTTGGAAGCGCTGGGAGCGACTCCTGGCTCCGGGATGGATTGCGCCCCGCTGCCAAAGGTGGTGGGCTCCCAATCCTCCTGGCAGCTCTGGCGGAGAAGCCGGAGCCGGGATGGGGAGTGGGAGGATGAATCACTTTTCTGCGCCTCTGGACCCAGGCTGGAGCTGGGAGGAGCTTTTGGCTCTGGGCGGCTGCGCGTAGAAGAAGAAATCCTGCCTCGGGTTTTTGCAGATGTCTTACAAGCACTGAGGCTGTGATGGGGCTCCTGGGGCTTAAGTAGCATATTTTTTTAAAGGCTAATATTTCTGTGTCAATTACAAGTTAAAAAAAAAAAATTGTAGGAGTAACCCAAGTATGTTATTTTGTGAATGGAGTATCGCTTCGTAAGTAATTATGAAGTCGTACGGAGCTGTGTGCAGTTTCCCTAGGCAATGGCGTTCATTCCCAGTATGTGCCTACTGGCTTTGATATTTTTTTGACTTCCTCACAAGTGATGGAGGTGACCTGGCATTGTCTTGTTCTTGGAAAGCAGAGGCGCAGCTGTGGCTTCTGATTTCAACTTGTGCTGTATGATTTTGCCCAGTTTCCGTAGTACTCATCATCTTCATCAGCATGGGTGTGATGCTGAATCAGAGCGCGTAACAGGATTTTAGTACTTTTACAAACCTCCTCAGATAATTCCATAGAAAATCACTGAATTGCTGGCTTATTGCAGGCATACTGGGAGGCAGTGGTTGTACCTGGGATGTATTTACTGTAATGAGGGCAATTCACCACACAGTCTTCCTTCCAGAGCCCTCTGCCTTTATTTATCATGGATATAATCCTTAAAACCTTAATCACCTTGAAAATGCCGGCAGCCTGGATGCAGGAGCAGCCGGCTCCCGTTTGGAAGGTGCTGGCTTACGGGCACGCGTGTTGTCCTGTGCAGCTCTCCAGACCTGCGCCAGTGCCTTTCTTCTAGCAAGTTATTTCCTCAAGTGCCGTTTCTAAATACAAGGTCCACTCTGCACTGCTCAGTTAGTATCCGTCCGTATCAAAAGACTGTGTTAGCTATGGCTCCCCATCCAGAGCTGACGTTCAGCGAGAAACGTGCTTGTCAGATACTTTAAATGGCTCTCCGATGGGGAGGCGGACAGCGAGAGCACACAATACGGGCAGCGCCGGGTGGCGGGGCTCCGCGGGGCTGTTACTAGATGACAATAGCCGGAATGAGAAGCCGTAGACGCTGCATCACGTCTTGGCCGTTGTGTGCGAGTGATGTTTTTGATTCGGAGAGCCGGAGGTCTTTCAGGATCTCCTTCTCTTGCACGCCTCGTTGGAGACCTCTTGCTGTTTTTCTTTGCTGGAGACAGTGGAGGTTCTGAAGGAAAATGGCTGCGAAGTGGCTGCTTTCAAAGCAGGCTTACAAATTCTGCTTGCGTGGGATAAGGTTTAAGACTATCTACAGGCTGTACGCATTTTCCCCGTTGGGTGCTCCGAAGGTGATGGTTTTTGCGAAGACGAGTCAGCGGTGAAGTTCAAAATGATATCTTTTTGTTAATGTTCCTGTTTTCAAAAGGAGTCTGCGTACGTGCTGCTCAAAAGCTGAAAACTCCCAGGGCTGCGGAGGAAGATGATGCAGCTGAGTGGAGTTCATCTTGAACTTGGCTAATGTCAGAAATGAAGAGGATTTCTTGGTGTTTTGCAGAGTGATGGACTGACTCAGCTTAGGAGTGACAAAGCCTTAATTTTTAAGGAGGGGGCTTTTTTGACGGAGCAGGTGTAAGTTCTTTGCGAGGAAGCAGGCCGTTCCTTTGTGGTTTCTCTGGCGCAGGTTACTCAGCTGCACATCTCGGCAGACGTGTCCGTGTAAGAGCGCACCTCGACTTCAAGGGCAGGCAGTTTCTGACAGCTGTATGGGCCAGGGAAAGAGAGAGTGCTTAAGTATTTACCTTGCAGGATAAAATCTTGTTTGAAGCCATAGGTAGACAACTGCACTGTGTTTTTCCCAAGATGCGGTGTGAAATGTCTTTTTCAAGTCTGGCTTCCTCAGTGTGCCCTTTTCTCTTCACCTTTCCAAGCTTTAGAGGAACAAAAGCAGCAGTTACGCAAACTGAACATCGCTTTTCCCGGCATCAGGAGGAGGTCCTAGAGGACGGATTTGCCAGTTTCACAGTGATAAAGGCATTTCTGTCATGTATGATCCTACAGAGTGGAACATCTCCTAGCGCAAGCTCTCTGGTCATTTTTGGTCTCCTGAAATGATGTAGCTGGCACCTAATAAACAATCTCTGCTGTCCCACAGCACTGAATGGAATTTTATTACTTGAATATTATTTTAATAGCTCTTTACCTGACTTGTTTACAGAGTGAAACCTTGGTCTGTTTCTCCATCAGCATTGTATCCTGTTTTCTTCTGTTTGGTCTGCAGTTCTGTGTGGCTATTTAATGATAATTGATCTTTGATTTTCAAAAAGTAAGTTGAGCCCCAAAGAATACTTGGCAAGCATGTGTTTTAGGACATCTGAGCATGTCAGACAAGGAACAGTTTTATTGTAAGTTGTTGACGCAGTTTTGGAAAAGAGGGAACTGAAATCTCTTGAGGAAAGAATTTTCTGTTAATTCTATTTTGAGTATATTGTGAAATCAAGGAAAATACAAACTAATATTAAACATAAAATTTAGATAGTTGGGTGTGCTGCTGCAAGAATCAACCCTTGGGGTGAAGTGTGGTGATTGGGAGAGTGTGTCCATCGGGATCTTGCACTGATGGCCCCTTAAACTGTGCTGAAATGCCGTTTTTGAACTGGACTGTAAGAAGAAATACTGAGCAGAGAAGTGGTGGGGTTAAACCGGAACGTCGCTTAGAGTCATCCCGCAGTGGTGGGGGTTTGCTTTGAAACTCCTCTTGGAGGATGGTCGTCTAAAACCCTCCCTACGAAGTGCAGGGGGAAGAAGCAGTTTCTTTTACAACCTCATTTTTAAGCGTGGGGCTTTTTGTAAGAAAGCTGCTGCGTGCTTCTGCTTCCAGTAGCCGTGGGCCTCGGCCGTGGGGGAAGCAGCTGCTGGCGCCAGGCACACCGACCTCTTCCTCAGCGGGCTGGTGAGTTTGAGGAAGGCCATTTGCACTGCTCAGTATGTTGCTGATGCAAGCTCCAAATGCGGAGCTCTTCTTTTCGGTCCGGTCCTTCTGTACGTCGCGTATGAGGATGCAGTTTTTGAGGAGGGGTGAGGTGGAAATCTGTCGCGCTGGCCTCGGATTGGTTTGACTCCTTCCCATGCAGTGGTTTCGTAGCTGTTCTTTAGAAGATTAAAAGCTGGACATCCTGTTCTTGAGGAGGTTCTACACTTCTGGCTTGTGGTGTAGGTTACTTGTAAGTAGGAACGCTGCAACGACTGGTGCCTTATGCTTATCTCGTTAGCGTGATGGCATTCCCAGTCCAACCCAGAGTAAACTTCCAGCCACGCTGTGGGACAGCCAAGTGTAACGTCAGCAGCTGCGCCGAACCCCGTGCTGTTCAGCGAGGGGATTGTCTCACAGTTCTTCTTGGTTCGCCCTGCCTGCAGACACGGGGGGAAGAGAGTGCGAGGTTCGGGGCGGGAGTCTCGGTTGCCGTAAGCACGGGACAGGGCAAGGCGCAGGCGCGAGTCCTGCGGTGAGATGGATCGCTGAGTTGGTGCACGCAGCATTTTACACTTGTGTTCGTGCTTCCTGCGCAGTGATACCGCACTATCACCAAGTGCCCTTCACTGCATTCCTTGGTGTCCTTTATCCTTTTGAGATGATGCTGGACGCTTACTAGCAAAAATGCACCTTGATTTATCCCTTTTCTCTTTTGGTTTTCTTCTACATAGTGTCCCTTTGCTTTCCCCTGAGCCCAGTCCTGACTTCCACCTCAAAGTATTTTACCAACAGAAGTCATTTACCAGCAAACTGCTGGAATTTATTGAATGAAGAAGACCAGGGTTCTTATGAATGCCATACTTAAGAACAAGACAGAGTGTCTACTTTGCTTTTCCCAAGCTGTATTTTTTGGAACTGCAGTAGTGTGTGTAATTCAGGACTTGAAAGCTTGCTGACTGACCACTCGCTCTTGCTGAAGAGCATCTGTGCTCGCTCACGTGCTTGCAATCCATTTTCTTCAGGCAAATAAGCTGATTGCAGCCAGTTTTTTTTTTTTAAACGTAATTCTGTTCCTTTTTAATTACAGCATCCTCTGCAGATGTTGGACTGTCATAAAAATGAAATGTGGAAACCAATGCGAAGTTGTCGCGGCTTGCTCCAAATTTGAGACAGTAATTAGGCTGTTGGGGGAGCAGTGGGAAGTTCCTTTGACTTTATCTGCGTGTCCTTTGGCAAATGATGTATGGGCTCGTTAATGGGAAAGGCAAACGTGAAATGAACTGTATTCAGTGGTTTATCTGTATCGGTGCGTCTGCTCAGGCAGATAAAGATAAAAATTACCCGGGATAATCTAGTCTTAAGATTTGGGTTTTTACGTAGTAGCTGGAGCCATTGCTGACTGCTGTGAGGGGAGATCGAGGTAGGAACGAGCAGGAGTACCTGGGGTCTGAGTGTTTATTTTCTGGTTGGGGAGGAGAAGCAGTGGCACAGCACTTGTGGTGGGGGATTGCCGTTGTAACCTAGAGAAGCAGCTGATGGAGGTGGACTAGAGGGTCCAGAACGGGTCCTGCGTGGCAGTAACTTCAGGGAGGGCATCGATTCGTTATGGCAGACGGTGACTGGATCCTTTAACGGCTCTTCAGACCCCTTAGGACTGTGGGCTTCCTCTGACGCCCAGAGCGTCACCCGCTCTCGAGTTTTACGTCTGAAAAGGTTGAAATGTAAAGGGAGAAGTCGTACGTGGATCCCAAAAGGACACGCGGTTCCTCAGCTCTGCCTACTTTCAAAGATTTCTGGCTGTCTCTTAACACGTTCGACAGATCGTTTTGTGTAATCCTGTCTGGCAATTTGTTTCAAGATGTTGGGTTTTTTTTTTTTAAGCTCTTGTCTGAATGTTTTGTCCAGATGGTCTCGGTGTGAGTCAGTCTGTAAGGTGCGGTGTCTCGCTTTGATAAGGTTACTGGCCCTGTCCACAGAGCTGATGGCTTTGTAGCGGTAAAGGAACCGATCTCTCCTGCTAATGGAAAATTGCCCTTCTTTCTCTTTGACCGAAAATAGGGCCAGAGCGTCTGAAGCGTTCACTGCTCGCTTCCCACTGTAAGCTGTTCCCATGTTCCTGCAAAAGTGTTGGATTTCAGATGGTGATAACAAATCCATCTGTCCTGGCTCTTTGCAGGAAAGTCACTTGATGATAACGCGCTGCCACTGCGAGAATTTACAAATGCCAGCCATTGCTTCCTGGCATTAATCATTTATACAGGGAATGAGCAATAAAAGAAAATGAAGTGTCTTGTATTGATAATTCATAATTCAAAGATGTCAATAACTGGATTTCCTAAGTTATCGGAGATGCTGTCAGCATAGAAATCAAATTTAGATAAGTTTTATTGAAAGTTACACGTGTAACTTTATCAATGGGGATTCTACTACACCCTTTCTTTTCTTGCTCCATGTTGTTAAGACAGTATTATTCATACCCCGCCTGACATAGGCTTTTGTTAAGTGTATGTATTTCCAAAAAAAACCCAAAACAAAAACCCCCTGAGACTAAACAAAATGCTCCACTCTTTGGCATTTTAGTGAAACTGAGGAAGGTGGGTGTTCCTGGGCTGCCTAAAGCTCTGGACAAGCCAGCGTGCCGCTGAAGGGCTTCTGGAGAGCGACGTTTCCTTTCTCTAATTCAGAGTGCTTTTTTTTTTTCTTTTTTTTTTTTTTTTTCCCCAAAGGGAGGATGGAGAGAGATCTTGAAGTAAGCTGAACCTGTATTCACACTGAAACTGGGAACGACCGGCCCGTAAAATAGCTGGCACTCGAAAGCCTCCTGGCTGTTTGTTCTGTTCCTGTGCGGGGCTGTTTGGTGGGTTGGTTTATTTGGGCGTGTTGTTTTCAGTCCCTGGTAAATGAACCAACATAAACATTCCTCGCAGGGAGGCTGGCGGGAGAGCCGAAGCCGAGCGCTTCGCTCCCGGCTTCCACGTTGGCTTTGGCTGGAGCCGTACGGAGCCCGTTCGGGGCAGAGGGCTGGAGCTCCCACAGGCGGGGGAAACCGTCACACCCGGCATCTGGATTGCAACGGTGAATCCTTTGGTTTCCTTCTGTCCCAATGTTTCTAATAAATCTTAATTTTTTTTTTTTTTTTTTTTTGGTGGCGTTTTCTAGGGACTGAATTGGTTTTTGTGGAGTTGCAGTAGGCGAATGAGGAATGAAGCGAGTTGCAAACCAGGGCTGGGGTAGAGCTCGGGCTGCGCAGCGGAGACGCGGTACGGCACTTGTCCTGCCGGGATCCGTCTGCTGGGGAAACTAAAAAATTTCTAAAGTCAGTACTTTTGGGAGTCCAATCCAAACAAAAAAAGAAGAAAAAGGGGAAAAAGGAGTCGTAGTGCAGATCTTTAGGGGTTTCAAACCTCTGAGGGTAAACTGGTGAGGTCAAATTTTGGGGACTGGAAGCAGAAGCATTGGCCAAGCGTGGAAACTACTGAGGTGCGGCACAGTGGTCCCAGTTCCTGCTCTTGCAAACGTGAGGGGGAGCCAGGACATGAACCCAGAGACAGCCTCGTGCATCCCCGCGATTTTTTTTCCCCGCTTTCTGTGAAATACCCCAGCCCTGCTGCAGCTCGTGGTCGTGCCCGTCTCCCTGCTGCTGGCGAGGCTCAGGGCAGGTCTCTGCAGATGCTCCGGTTTATCAGACGTCTTTACACCCTTCTGTTTCTCGGGGTGTGGGCAGCAGAAGCCAACATCCACCTGAGGTGATCTGAAGAGTAAAGCTCCTGGTTGCGGACTCTGCTATATGTCGGGGATGCTGCGGCAGAGCCTCTTGCCTGTCTTCCCCGTCCTTGTCCTTTGAGGAGCGCGGAAGACAAACGTTTCTTGCCCAATTTTGCGCAAAAGGATTTTTTGTTCCTGCCTTTTAAAACGTGTGTGGTCGTCAGCTTTGCTCTGGTTTCTACATAGAGGGAAGAGCTTTCTGATGTTGAAAGGTGCTGAAGGACTTCAGTTTCCTAATGTGGTATTTGTTTGTTTGTTTTTTTAACGGTGATAATTTTTGGTATCTAGGGGTTGAATTCTTCTAGAAGCATGAGATCCTGCAGAGCTTTACCTTTTGTGCCGCTTTATCCAGACGTTTCTAACAAGCGCACTTTCTCTGCTTTTGACCGGTATTTCAAGCACTCTGTAAGAGCAGGATTATTTCCTTCCCTCCGTCCCCGCGTCCGTCTGTTTGATAAAAAGGCTCCTTTTGACTTCTGAGAAGTGGAAGGAAATGACGCTGGGCGACGTTCTGCTTTCCAGTGAACACGTGCTTGCTGGCTGCTGGACGGGGTGCTCGGTTTGAGGGAATACCTGGTTGATTCTGCTACCTCATCCGAACTGGGAATTTCGGATGAGATACCAGATGAGTACCTGGTTTGTGTCTCGTACTCTGGCTTCAGCTGATTCAGAGTTATATAGAGTAAAAAAAAAAATGGGGCTTTTTCTTTTGACTGTTAGTCATCTTTCTACGTGGCTGCAATTTGTGTGGTGGGTTGCCTCGCTGTGTTTCTTTGGAAAAAGCTTTTTCTGGGAAGTAGGCAGGGGAGCTGGAGGGGAACAGAGAGGAAAGAATTTTTCAGATGAAGATTTTAATTTTATTTTTATGTCACAAGTTACCTACTGTGCATGAACTAGGCAGGATCTTATACATCTTCCGAACAGCGTATGTGGTACGGTTTGTTTTTATTAAACTTTGAGTATTTCTAAATGGTAAAAGATGCGTGTGTGTGAAAAGGAGAACCTGAGTTTAATGTCAGTTTTCTGAGAAAGGCACATGAGAAATACCCAGCTCCTTGTTCCTGGTCTGGTCCAAGCTCCGCTGGTTAATGGGCGTTGCTGTAGCTGACAAAGAACTGGGGAAAAAAAAACAATCATTCACAGAATTTGAGCTTTGCAGGCTCTGTCAAATACTCGTTTCCCCTTTTTACAAGAGGTGCTGTAGAGTAAAAATACAGCAGTCCTCCACTTACACAGCGGAGTATTTACAGCTCCAGAGGAATGCCTTCTGTGTTTCCTATGGATGTACAGGATACCTTTGCTTTCATTGAGTATTCCTGGTGTAGACTCCTTGTGAATGTGAACAAAGACCGAGCCAGAAAGCAAGATGGAGACTGGAACAAGATTTTTTTTTATTTATTTACATAAACTTGGCTTGTATCTGCTGTTTCTCAGGTGTGCTAAATACGGATTAAAAACAATGCTCCAGTTTGATTTCTTACGTGAACAGTTAATATCGATTTATCGTAAGCTCTCATGCCAGTTTAGAGAGGTGTTGCTTTGATTTTAGGAATGGTTTTGGTGTAATGGCAGGTGTGATTACAGTGGGGAAAATAAGAGGCTGCTCTGGTGGAAACTGGCTCTGTCACCAGTGTCGACTGGTACCACAGGCAAATAACTCAGACCTTTTTGATCTTGAAGTCATCTGTGAAATGCCTGTAATGATGCTTATTATTCATCTCTCCTGGAATGTTTATGGTTAATTAATAGTTCTCAAAGCCTCCCAGAAACACGCACGGCGGTGTCTCCGCCGGGCCTGGCAGGGAGGCAGTGATGACTACGCCGGGCCGCTCAGATATATTTGACTCACCTTGTTGACTTCTTTGGGCAGTCGTCTTCCTTCTCGATGGACTGAGAGCCTTCCCCGGTGTTCCAGCGGGAAGGGAAACGGGAGCGTGAGGAGGAGGGCTGCAGACATCCCTCATGGTTCACTTGTACAAGTCTCCGGGCTGCTGGCCTGCAGCTGCCTTGGGCGCTCGCTGGGTTGTTCGTGACCGACCAGGTGGGTCCGTCCTCGCTGCCGCGTGATGGTCGGCCGGGAGAACCGGCCTGGGGTCTCCTGGGGACCCTCGGCTGCGGGAGTTGGGAGGTGTGCCTTACGGGAAGGGCTTTGGGTCTGATGTCCGCTTTTGGAGAGCGGCGGTTCCCAAGGGTGGTCGGTCTAAATGAGACCGAGGGTCGGGCGGGGAACATGTTGGCAGCACCAGGGAAAGGTGTTCGTTTCCATGGCAACTTCAGGATGCCTCTGGAATAGTGGCACTAACCCCAGGTTATCTTTCACTGTTAGGTATTTAGCAGATTTTAAAATGAAGCCTCGTCCCATTCGCTTCTTTTGTATTTTTAAGAAATATTCCGGGTAAATTGGTGTTGGTTCTTTAAAATGTCAACTTAAACACAAAGCAAGGATGAAAATCGTTGATGCAATTCAAAAACCAGCCCCGCATTTCTGTCTTCCCCCTAGCTGCCTAGTACATCCATGGGAGCTGGCAGTCTACTGGAAGCGATTTTGAAATTGAGTTTACTGTGCTGTACTGGAGAAGTGTTTACATGCCCTTTTTGTTCCTCTTCATTTATTTCTCGACCATTTGTGCATGTTAACGTGTTAGTTACCAAAGAGGAAAGGGAGGAGAAGAAATCCTGAGGTGAAATTAAATTAGACACCAGCATTAATCATTCTGTTTGTGTCTCCAAATATGTGACATAATTCATCAAAAGATTTTGCTTTCATTGAAGATGTTAAAACATGAAAGTTCTAAATTGCGACTTCTGTTCTGGCAGTTTTATTGATTTGAAAAATCTACTTGATCTTGCTTTGCGTGAAATACTTGTGTGTAAGAGTGTAACTATCAGGTCTTACGATTTAGGAAGAAGTAATAATTTTTCATGTTAATTCTGCTTCTGGGTTCTTACATCCCAGTATCTTCTGGCACTTCCAAACTTTACTTAACCTTTGGAGCGCCCTTGACAGATAGAGAAGTGGAACATTACAATGTCAAATGAATGAAGTTTTTTGCCGTAGGAGCAGAGGCGGCTCGGAATGGGCTCTGGGGGGTTTGGTCCATCCCTGGGCTGTTTTCCCAAGGAAACAATTAGCACTTTGGAGGATTTCACGTGTCGCTGTGTGTATGGATGCTACTTCCTCACCTATAGATGTTCCTGTGTGTGCACGCATGCGAATGTGGCAGCCTAGTGATGTATAGCCTAGAGGGAGTTTAATTTGGGATTCCTGACGTGGATTGGGGCGGTAGGAACATATGGCAAATGCCAGAAATAATGATCACGTTACACGTTTCTGATGAATAATTCAATTCAGTTTTGTACTGTTCCACCATTAAAATAAACCCCGCGCAATGTTTGCAACTGAAGCACCTCAAGAAAAAATTTAGGAAGGTGAAAGAAGCAGTTGTTTCACTTCTGTTCGAATCACCACCAGAAGAGGAAATCTGAACGTTCAGTTAGGACCGAGAGAGATGTGAGCTCCCGGGCTGGAGCCGTGGCTGTTACGCGGCTCCTCTGCGCCGTAGCAGGGCAGCAGGCTGCAGGAGGAGGAACCGTGGCCGTGAAGGGTAAAACCCACCTTTCTGAACTCGGGTACTGATACCTTGTGTGCAGAAAGGGTAGAGTGAAAGAATATTTCAGTGTCACCCAAATATTTTTGAGCTCTTTTGAAAAGATTTCTGCCGTTGTCCCTCGAGGGGAGGTCTTCTGGGGGGCGGGAAGTGAATCGGTACCCACATCGCCTGTGGAATTGGGTGTGCGAAGGCCTGAAGCCAGGCTACGGGAGTTGGGAACGGAAAATTTATCTTTTAACTTCTGGTTCAGGAAGGTAATGGCATAGACCAAGGCTGACTCTTCCTCAGAGGAGCAAAACAGAAGTAACCAGCCCTCTTTGTCTTTTGTTGCGTCTGAACTAAACCCCAAGATCGTGCTGATAATCTGCGTTTTATAATCCACGTTTCCAGGTTTTGGGGGCTTTCATGTGTTTTATGTAATGCGTAGGAGAAGTACTAGCACGCTGCAGAAGGATGAAATGTACAATGATCCTGCATCTCCTGCTTCATGGTGATTTTTGGGATGTAGTTCGAGCTGCGTATTTTTCTTCTGTATTTTTTCTGGCTCCCTTCAATAAGGTCTGGTTTTCCAAACCGCTTCCTGTGAAGCGCAGTCATGATAGCATCAAGAAATTAATGAGGCTGGTCTGGGGCAGAGCGGTGTCCCGCAGCCCCCGTCTTGCACGGGGCTGGAGCGTTTCCGAACCGCGGGGCCAGGGCCCGCGCACCCCGTGCTGGCGGAGCTCGCCCGGGTCGGCAGTCTCCTAACTCCGCTTTTGTCGCACGGACCTGTTCTGCTGTCTCTTCCTGGAGGATTTCCATTCTAGAATAAATAGACGTTTCTGTTGAGAGCAAGCGCCAGCCTCTCCCTTGACGGAGGGATTTGACCTCCTTTGTGCAGCGCGAAACACCGCAGTACAACATTCTTCATTCAAATCTCCTCCTGTTTTGAAACGAAGGGCCGTGAGTACCTGGCTCCCCTCCCTCCTCTCCCCACGCCCGGGTGGCTCATTGCTTGCAAATGAATTAACGTGGTTTCGGAAGGGAGTTTCTGTACATTTCCCACACTTTTTGGTCAGCCTGATTAACTCTTGCACTCTGCTCCGTGAGGAAGCCCAGGGTTGATGGTTGCTTGTGAGCCTTTCCTGGGCTTGATATTTTATTCCTTCAGAAGTTTTTTTGCGGTGTTTAAAATGTGAAATAGCGGTGTCGGTAGTGTGCTGGTCAGTACGGCAAGTGTTGGAAGCGCAGGGTGGTCGGGGAGGAGAAACGTGGTCCCGGGGCTGGCAGGGGAGCAGGAATTAAGGTTTTTTTTTCGAAGTATGAGCGCCTTGTGCAATGCCTGGTGGAAATCCCCACTCCTGTCCTCTCCCAAAAAGGATCCGGAAAGTTACATTTTTAGTGGTAGCCAGCCTTGGTTTCGTGATCAATGGGCGTAATTTGATTGAAGATGCGTCCACGATGCGCTCAGCTTTATTCCGTTCTGCGTTTATTCCCTGCTGGTGACTTCCTACAACTGGGAGCGCGAGTCCAGGCTCCTGGCACTTCTCACCACCTTTCTTTTAGCACAGCAGAGTTTGAAGAAAGAATCTCTCCTTTGTGGGAGAAGGGTTTGAGCGGTCAGCAGGAGTGTGCGATGAAGAACAGCTGAGAGTCTGGTGCTCCAGGGAGAGCACCGGTTTGCTCTGGGCCAGGAAGGAAAGGGCATTTAAAGGAGGAAAAAACTCCTTGTGTTAAAAACACTCACCAAATTCTTGGCCATCTATTCAGAATTGGCTTTGTCACTCTGCGTGAGAGAAACCTGTTCAAATAACTTTTTAAAAGTTGTTTGGAGAACATATTATTTCAGGTTGTTTATTGGGCCCGAAGCGATTTCTGCCTCCCAGAGCACACGGGCCCTCGGGATGCTCGTTACTGGGGCTATGGAGAGTTCCTGAGCTCCAGCTATTTTCTGAAATATGTGCTGAAAATATGAACTGGCTGGTGGATATGTGTTGCTTTTGATTACGCTAATAGTCCATGTGTCAAAAGGGCTTTTAAATCGGTCATTATATAAATCCATGCTGCAAACCAGCGCTAAAAAGCAGTTTTGCTACTTGCCCGTGCTATTTTATCCAGCATGCAGAAGGTGGAAAAGCATAAGCAAAGGTTTGTCTGAGGTTTTTTTTTTTTTTTTGGCTTGGTGTCATCTGGGGGAAACCTTTAACTGAGCACAGACAATCCCAAAATAGCTGTGACACTTTGGAAGGCAGGAGCAGTTGTAGTGCTTTGCTGCTGATGCGTCAGTTTTGCATTTTCGTTTACTTGAAATGTATTGCTAAACTTATCTTTGCTCTTGAATAAACAGCGGTAGAACCTAAAAATATAATATTGCCCCATGTATTTAGGTGCTCCCTCTGTCAGGGTTTGATGCACGCGATGGATGAGTTACAGAGATGAGGACTTTGCGCGCAGGAGTTACCCACGCTCTGCTGCTGGGACTGGGGCTGGGAATCCTGCACGCGCTGGTTTAGTCTGGATTCTGGTTTTAAACATCCTCCCTGAAAAGTCAACAGCGTGGATGGTGGACTGCGTTTTGATCGTAGCAAAGGAGACTTTCATGGCTATTCCATGAGACCGGAAAAAATCTAAATATTTAATTTGAATTCCGCATGGATTAAATGCCTTGGCGACTTGGTCAACATGTTTAATTGCATAATTTTGAGCATTTGCTTAAAAGCTTTGCAGATCTGAAGCCTTGCATCAGTTTGCAATCTCTGAATTGCAGATGAGTGTTTGGGCATGGAAAGCCAATGTAAAGGCTTCCTGTGTTCCATGGGGTTCTGGTTGAAGGGTGCTTAAAATCAGAAGTTTTCCAAGGCGACGGAGGCGTTGCACAACTGTAATAAAGGCAGAAAGCACCCACGGCCTCGCTCCTTCTGTGGTGCCTAGGGAAGCTCGTAGACCCGAGTAATTAGTGATGCAAATACGTTCTGATGCAGGTATGAAAATGAGATGAGTGTCCTCAGCACTTCACTGAGACGGAGACCAGCCTTAGTGTTTGCTTTTAAGCGTGTCTCTCATCCTGCTCTTCGACTTCATTCATGTAAAACTTGGTGCATTCATCTCGCACATCAAAACAATTTTATTCCTCTGTTTCAGAAAGGATTTCAGCCGCTAACAGCTACAATTCTGTCTGTATATTTACAAGTATAAAATGATTCTTGTCAGTGTGTGGTACCCACTGCTGATAGCTCTCAAATAGGTAAGGAATATCCTATTTTTTAAGGAAAACTTAGCTTTTCCAGGGCATGCATGACTGGATTATGAACCTGAACCTCCCTCCTGGATCTGGTCTTAAACCAAAGACTGTATTTCCTCCTCTTATATAATTTTCACTTCAAAGCCTGCTTTTCAGATTATCATTCAGATTTTTAAGGCTGTGATGATCAACAGCTTTCGGCTAGCAGTGCAGTTTGTTCCCCAAAATTCTTGCTGTTACTGTATAAAGGCTTTTCTCAGTCACTGAACCTCCCAGCAACAGCCGGGGTTGTCGGGCTGCTGTCTGCCGTTCATTACAGCCCTGTTTGCAATCACGTACCAAAAAATATCGAGGGACTTTTCATAAAAGTACAAAATCTTTCACTTCTGGGGTACAGCCTTTCTTACATATGCTGGTAAGGGAAATGTGAACAATATTTAGCAATTAGTGATATGCTGGGAATGTGTCAAAATATGTTATCCGCTAAAACATTTATCTATTTAAATGGTTTTAACCTTCACTAGAAGCTGTAGTGTTGGTTGTTTTTAGTTTTTTGAAACTGAATGGAGTGTTAACTTCAGACTGAACTGTGATCTTACCCCGAATTTCTGTGGGATCGGTGAAGGGAGGCGGGTGGGTGCCTGTGCGGCCGCCGCCATTCCGCACCCGGGTGCGGGGCAGCTTTCAGGGCTTTAACAAACTCATCACAGAGGAGGAGCAAGATCTGAAATTACTGCTCGAATCCTCTGTACGAAGTGGAGATTTGTTCATTTTGGACTGCTTTGTCTTTCATGCGGTCCCAAGGAGCCGGAAAGGTAAGGTTGTGTTAGAGCTGTGCGTGCAGTGTAGTGCCCGGTGACTCCAACCCTTCCGCGCGATCGCTGCTGGTGCGCTGGGTGGGACTCCTGGAAGGCCAGGGGTAGCTGAGCGACACGTGGAGATTCTGAGTCTGCTGACTCCCCCCTTAGCAATTACATGGTTTGATTCTGTTCTTCTTTGATTTTGGTGTGCCTCCTGCTTGTATTTATACGGCATTAACCGGGGCGGGGGGACCGTTCCTCGCAGAGCAGCCCTGCGGGACCACTACGTCAGGGCGAGAGCGGGGAAGGTTTTGGAGCTCGGCTCCGCCAGTCGGAGCGGATTTGTGTGGGTGAGAGGATCGCTGGTTAGTCTGGGCGGGAGCTGGGGGTTGGTGGTGTTCTGTTTTGTTGTCATCCCACTCCTTTCCCAAGCTTGTCATCTTTTTATACATCACGGCATTTGGGATAGGGCTGGGAGCGTCTTGAGAAAGCTACAGAGCGGATACGTGGAGATGTCGCTAGATAGGGAAAAGCAGCCCGGGCTGCTCGTGCCTTCTCCTGGTACTCGGTGCTCGCAGGCTGTGATTCACCCTGTTGCTATCCAGTTCAAGCTTATCGCTGGGAAGGGTTGAAACCCTGCCTAGGGAGATGATCCTGCTTGGAGCAGGAGCGTTGCTCAGACTGCGTGAGATGACTGGGCAAGGGAGTCTCCTGGGGCTGAGTTCATCCTTCTAGCTCTCTGCATGACCTACCGAAGAATGAACAAGTGGACACAGAAACTTCTTTGTTTCCGTACTTACAACTTTAGTTCATAGGATGCTTAAGCCAAAAAAAAAAAAAGTGGAAATTTTTTTTTTTTCAGAAGCTGAACATTGCATGCTGTGGAAGAGCAAGGTACAGTTCCAGTCAGTGTGTGTACATCCGTGTGCTCTGGGTGTAATTGTTCTATGACAGCGCAAATTCCCGCCGGGAGCTTTGTAGAAACCCTCTCCTGTTTGGTGCAGTTTGAGAAGCTCCCGCTGTTCGGCAGCGGTCTGTAATTGCACCACAATTCTTATAATCTGCTCAAGTGTTAGGAAAAGTATAATCTCTTAAAATTAAGGGTAACTTACAGTTAATTTCTGGATCCTTCCATAGATTGTAGGGTAGGAGTGTTCCGTGTTTTGGGACGTTGGATTTGTCATATAGCTAGCCACCTAGCCACTCATCTAGTTCGAACTAGCGGGCTTTCTCAAGCAGAAACAATCAATTCATGAAGATCATCCATATTTGTTTTTCAAGATATGACCAGGTATGATGATAGCTTAAAATGTTGAGTGTCTGTTAACTTGCCTCTGATGGAAGCTACTGGTGATGGCCTTTCCGTGAAAGTGTTAGAGGTCCCATCACTTACACACCAGCATTTTATCCCGGGACAGTTACTTTTGTGATAACACAGTGTCATCTGTGCCTGTCAGTACTTCTTATTTGCTTCAAAGTTTAAACAGGAAAAAAAAAAAGTCAAATAGGTTATAAATGTTGAGAAAGACAAATGTGACTAAAATGCAGAAGGCAGAAGATCCTTCCCTACCCTTTGAATTCCTTAATAACCAGACATGCCTGCTGATGCGGCAGGGTATCTTGAAAAGGAAACTGCAGAAAGGATAAAAGTGAAATTACGCAGCTGTCTAGGGTTATACAGTACCCTGTCCCTCTGTGACCTAGGTGGCTTTCTGATCTGGTGATGGAAGTCAGTAAATACTTTGTTTTAGATGCTTGGAAAACTTTTCTGTTGCTCCTAGGGGCGTTTTAATCATGAAGTTGTCGGCCACGTGAGCTTGAAATGTAATAGAAGGGATTCTGCAATATAGGACAAGGCTTAGTGCAAGAGTAGGAATACCTGGTGTCTAATCCTGGTTCTACTACGGGTGTCCTGACCTTGAATTGAAGGTGCTTGTTCACCTTCGGGCGCTCGAAGCACTGGCAGCAGGAGCAGAGCCTTCAGGATGCTGTTCCTTGTCTTGGATGATCGCGGTGGGTGGGACCGCTAAGGTCTACACGTTTTAGAAAAGGAAAGGAAGTGGAAGGCTTTTTGGTGTTTAGAGTGGCTGTTAGCCTAATAACCTTTGAAAGTTAAAAGATGCAAAAGCAGTGAATTAAAAATTGAAGTGGTTGTTGTGACTGCGGACATAAGGCCCCGTGTGACGCGGTGACCTGCGGGTTATAGCACGCACGGCCTCCGACTCGCCATGGTATGCTCTCGGAGTAAGCCTGAAAAAAAATATCTGCTGCTTGTGTAAGCAGTGGGAAAACAAGCAGACACTTTATACTCCAGAAGGCCCAGTAAGCCTCAGGAAATTCCTGCATTCTTGATTTTATTTTGTGGCGAAGTGCTGCGTGGTGTGTTTTTGAAAGATGAGCAAGGTTGCCCTTCTCCAGCCCAGTGCCACCGCCTCGATGCGCTGGAGCTGAATCGCTTATTGTTCCCCTGCGGGCAGCCCCGTCAGCTGTCGCTGCTCCCCTCAAAACCAGAGATTATTTATAAAGAAAAAGCGCTGATAGCCCATTTCTTACTAAAGGAAAAGGTTTCTGGTTCCTCTTGCGGTTTAGCAGGAGAGCTGTGTGTGAAGTATCGCACCTTGAGAACCGAGAGCTTGAGCTTCGTTGTGATTTTATAATTAAAACATGTGTGCTCTGCTGATCTCCTAGTCTTGGAGCACTACTGGTTTTTTGGAAGTGGTCCTTTGTATGTCTGCTTTTTCTCCTGGAGCTAGTTTCTCAATGGAGAATGTGACTGACGGAGAACATCGGAGTTTGCCGGGCTGTCGCCCTCATCAAAGATCCATCGGTTGTAGCACAGCGAAGCGTGGGCGGCCGCGCCGTTACCTGGCTGAGTGGTGCCCGGTGTTTTCTATTCCTGTCTCAATCCTCCTTAAAGCATGGTCCCCACCGTCCGTCCATGCTAGGAGTGTAGCTGGCTTTTTCTGAAAAATAACACTGTGCAGATGATCAACCCCCAGGTGCACAAATACATCGCACTCAAGGAAGGTGTTTGCTGCGTCTGAATCCTGTGCCTCGTTCTTCATCTGCTTAGCAGAAAATGCCAGACCTGCTGAGGTATTTCCTCTGTGTGATACCTTTCCGTGGGTCTAGGAGCTAAGCCACAGCTCATTAAAATGAGTGTCTGCCCGATGACTTCTGAAAAGGTCATGGAGTTGTTTCTGCGTTGGGACCGTCCCGTTTGTTGGGGAGAGGGTGGAGGAGAAGACACAAAGGGAGGAAGAGCTTTCTGCTGCTTCTTGCCTTGAAGGATGTTCTTTCTTGAGCGTCGGCCCTGCAGATAAGTGCTAGGTTAAGGACTGGGCGGACTAAGTCACCGCAGCAAGGAAGCGTTAGGTTACTGCGCATTTTGGTGCTATTACCGTCTTGCTACCTCGCCGCCTTCTCTTTATGAAAGTCTTAGGAGCCACAGGTAGAGTGGTGTTTTCTTGTTTGCGTTTCATGGGACAAACCTGTCAGTCATCGGAGTTCTGCAGCTCTGTTAGCAGATTTGTAATTGGGGACCGAGCTGAACAGAGAAGATGCATCTAGCACGTGTTGAGCATCAAAGCAGGGAATTTTAAAATCAGTGCTAGCAGATCTAATGTACGTAAGTGTTTGTTCTTTCCCCCTGCCCTTCCCAGCCCCTGCTAATCCTGAAATACTTGTGTTAGCTGGAACCGGGCGAACAACAAAGGAATCTCCCAAATGCAGAAATCTCCCAAACTTGCGAGCAACGCAATACGCGTTTCCCCGGCGTGGCTCGTGCCTCCCTGTGCCGCCTTTCTGCCGAGCGAGGGCTGTGCCCTTGGGAGCGCTGCGGGGTAGGGGTTCCTCGCGGCTGGTCTGGGTGGTGCCCTGGCAGGAGGAGCAGAGGGTGCTGGTCCCAGGGGAACCCGCACCCGTCCCGTTGTGGCCGCCTGGTCCCAGGGGAACCCGCACCCGTCCCACTGCAGCCGCCCGGGCTGGGGAGGGGAGCGTAGCTGGGGCTTCCCCGGGCCCGGAGGAACGGGCGTGCTGAAGTGGTTTTGATTAAAGAAGTATGTGGACAACTCAAGCCTGTGTATTTGCTTGTAGTTGTGTTTCCTGGTGAAGAGACAGAAGTTTTTCATTTTCTAAAATTCTCTCCTGAGGAAAAAATAAACTTGACTGGCTTTGCCCGCACGTTGCAGTTCTGACTGCTCCGTTTTGCTGTGTGATGACCTTGCTGCCTGGATTTTCTCCTCACAGTGAAAGCTACAGAAGCCCCTGGGCACTACGGTCTCAAAGAAGTGGTACTACCAAATTTAAATGCTAGTCAAGGTCATCCTCAAGCTTGGAAAGCTCCCATTTTTGCGGACTTTTTTTTTTTTTTGGCAAGCCTAACTAGGAGCAGTATTTGTATACATGTGTTTTGGGTTTTGGAGTCCCTAAAATAAAGGTCCATGCTTTTTTCATTACAAATCCTGGAGTCCCTGAAACTCCTCCTGCAGCACGACTCAAGGGCACTGATACTTGCGATGCACAGCAAGAGTAAAGCGCTCGGAGGTCCAGATGCTTTGCTTTTCCCAGGGAAAGGGACAGGCATACTGAGGGGGCCAAGCTGGCCTCTATTATCACGTATTTCAGGAATTAGCAATGAAGTAGTTGATTAAAAAATTGCATTTGCAAAGTGCTGCGTAGCCATCTTCAGTTGTGGTGACGAAGTTGCGGGTGCCTGCTGTTGCAGTGCATAGATAGAAACAAAGCTGTGCGTGCTGAAGACCTGAGTGCTACTTATTTTATTGCCGATACTGAATTCGGCTTGGAACACAACATCTCTGAAAACCTGTGGAAAGAGCAGCGATAACAGTCAAGCAAGAGCAGGCGTTTCTAAAGTTGGAGTGCTCAAAGACCTTTAGATGAAAGTGCATCTTTTTATTGTTTTTGTGTTGAGTTGATTGCCTGTATAAAAACCAAATAACTTCTGCTAGCTGCATCACTGAATGTTTCTGCATTTTTGGACTAGGACTGATGCATTTTTGTGATGTTTTCTTGCCCTGTTTGTCCATCACTTCACTATTCTGTCCCTCGAATTCAGAATCAGTAAGATAAGCAGATTTAACAGCCTGGCTTAAAGGACTAATGTGAGAAGTTTTTATATTTAAAATGTTTGAAAACTGTTTGTAAAGTATTGTGTTAATACAAATAGATCACTTCAGTTATAACTGTGTGTAATAATGTTAGCACCTGTCAGTCCTTTAGGCATAGATACGTTACTTGCAGATATTTTAAAAATAAAAATAATCTTCCTGGAGATAATTCCCTGATGGGAAGTGCTCTCTGAAGGGGTGTCTTTATCTGTTCCGATGGCTTGGTTTGTAATGAGAGCTGCACGGCTGGAGACTCAGCAACTCACCGAATCATCCAAAACCGGTGCCCCTGGGGAGTGCCCCAGTATGTGCGATGTCTTGTTTCTGCATCAAGAGCAGTCTGCAAAGGAATTTGATAGAAATTCCCTGAAGTGACTTTCTACGCTGACGTGGGGTATTGCAGCGTTCAGCCCTTTTTCCAGGCTGAGATTCAGTACATTTTTAGGCAGTGACCGCTTCTTTCTGATGCCAAAAGTGCACTTGACACTTGTAGCTGATGCACTCCTCAGCAGTAAAGCTTTGCTTGTAGATCTGTGCACCGGATTGCCGCTTGCTGGATGGCTTTCCTGCAGCCGGCGCATCCGAGATGCACGCGCCATCGTTTTCTCTCTGCAGATATAGTTAATCATCATAGAGCTTTGCTGATGTATTATTAATGAGGGAATATATTTTAAACTATATTTTACTGGAGAATTTTAATGGTGTTTTCTCTAATGGGATTTTGTTTAATCTGTAGTGCTTTTATTTGTTACAGAGATCCGTGCCCAGTTGGTAGAGCAGCTGAAATGCCTTGACCAGCAGTGTGAGCTTCGGGTCCAGTTACTGCAGGACTTGCAGGATTTCTTCCGCAAGAAGGCAGAGATTGAGATGGATTACTCAAGGAATTTGGAGAAGTTGGCTGAGAGATTCCTGGCTAAAACTAGGAGCACCAAAGACCAGCAATTCAAGTAGAGTATCTGCCTTTTGTTTTTGCCCTTTTTTTCCCTGTAGATGTGCTTGCAAGGATAGGATGTAAAAAGGGAGTGAATGTAGGTACCAGCACTGTTGTGAATGTCAGAATAAAATGTTTCTCGAATTTGTGTTCAACGCTGAATCTGTTTCATGTTCCTACATAGCCTGCTTGCTAGCTTCCTTTCAGGAATTCCTGGTAGGTCGGATGTTGTCAGTGGGTAATGGAATGGTAAAAATTGGCACGTCGAAAAGGAGCAATTTTCCTGGGAAGGTGGGCAAAGCTATACACCAGATTTGATGGACAAAGCCAGGATTTCCTTCAGTGTCAGTGGCTTTGGTCTGGTTTATTTTAAGAGTAACTGTTTCTAATCTGTTATATGCTGTGATTTGCCATTGCAGTTCTGTTTTCAATATCCTACACATACTTGTGTAGGATTTGAGTGTTGTATCTCTGCTGCTGCCACTTGAAAACAGTAGATAAGGCCAGCAGTACTTTGAGATAGAGCTATGCCGTTTGTGGGGGGGAATCCCTAGGTACTAAGCTGAAAGACTCAATTACAATTTACAGATGTCCTTAATGACAATTGTCTCACCTGCTTGAAACATTATTTACAGGTAGGTCTGACCTTACTGCTTTGGATGTTCCTCTGAGTTAGGATGACTAACGTGTATCGAACGTGGTTTCATGGATTCAAAGCCTTCTGATTTACTGCTGTCTCCTACCCGGAGGAAGGGACACAGGTCCTTTTTGTAGGAAGGGGGGTGCAGGAGAGGACCTGTGGGTGAGGAAGGGGCTGGTGCGGGCTGCATGGCACAGAGACATCAGCCCAGTGAGCGGGTGGCCAGCACAGAGCCACAGCCACAGCTCTCCTGTAGCTGACATCTGGGCAGTGCGCAGGCTTGCCGGGTTTTGTTGTCAGGGCAGCAGCTGGGGAAAACACTGAGGAAAAGCAGCTTTGGGATCTGAATCACTTCTGCTTTGGACGGATTGGTCTGAGAGGATCCATCTGGGTCTGCCTCCACCCAAAGTGACCCTCGCTTTCAGCATTGTTTGAGTCGGGCCATTAGCTGTGGCTTTGTTTTGTTGCTGTTGCTGTGTTTGGAGGGATATAGGGATACATCCGCTTTCCCTTGCCACTGGAAGCTCTTTTTGTGAGAGCCATTAAGTAGGCACCATCTCAGTTTCCTTTCTGTACAGCTTTGATGTCGTTTACTTCAGTTCTCGTTTAAAACACGCATTGTGCTACGTTCTCGGGAAAGCACGACTCCCAGGCAGAGCTTTTTGACGGGCTGGAGAGTAGTTATTCTGCGTATCTAGAGAGCTGTAATTGGTAACTGTCTCATGTATTTTTTTTTTCTTTTCCTTTACTGTGAAATTGTTCTTATAACTATAAGCTGTGCATGTTCTTGCACGTGCCTTTAAGATGGCACTAAAGAAATGGTGTCTTGAACTAAAGTTCTCTTCTGCATTATGATTTGGTCTCTTTCTGTTTATTTTGTTGTTATTCCTGGGGAAAGCGGAATTGATTTCCTTTGTATTACATGATCTGAAACATCCCATCAGAATCATGTTTGTATTCAGATGTCATTGTTGGAAAGTTGTATATAGCTTATTTCTATTTTGAGATTTAGAGAGAATTTTTAACACGGAAGTTTTTACCGTATTTGAACAGGATCCTACATGGTGTCATGCTTCATGTGAATTAAATATGCTGGCTGTGATACTGCAGGTTTTAAATTTTTTTTTCTTTGTTCTAATGCATTTTCCTTGCTGACCCTTTCTAGGCTTTATAAAGTTGTACCTGGAGAAAATTGACTTCAAATATCCTAGCTATTGAGTTTGGCCTGAATTGGACAGGTGATTTTATCCGCACATGATCTTTCACTTGAATTTCTGAATTAAATGTCCATACTTTCCTGGTCAAGGCCAGGGCATTGCCTGAAATAGTCTGAAACCTATTACTGAGGCTCGGTTTCACTTCTCGCAGAGAGGGCTGACACTGCTCAGGCTCCTGATTTCACTTACGTTAGCAGCAGATAGCTCCTAGCAGAAAAGCATCTTGCTCTTGGAATATATTACCATGCAAGGTTTGAGTTCCAGATGTACAAGGTGTTAATTTGGTCAAGAGTTGGAATAAGGGAAAAAAAATAACTCGTAAGTGTAAGGCTGCTGCGTGTGCGGGCAGCATTTGTCGCAGCAGGAGTGCGGGGTTGTGAAGCCGTCTGTCCTGGGCAGCTCCATCTATTACTCATTTGGTCGTTTGTCTACTGGCTGTAACATTCAGAAATGTGGCAGAATACCACAGGGATCGGAAGCAATTCCAGTTATAATTACCTATCCCCAACACTGAATAGCGAAGAGTGACTTGGCTGGTATCTCTTCTGCAGATGCGGAAGCTGTAATCTCGTTTGGAAGCCCCCAGAAGACCATTTGATCAAAGCCAACCATCAGACCTCTCCTCCTGAGGAGCCTGGTATTACATGACTTCGAGACGTGCGCAGGCGGGTGGCTACTCTGTAATTGCCTGGCTGTGACCCTATAAATACACAGTAATAGCATGTTTTTCCAGTAACGTGATAATTATGTCGGAAGGTACCGTATCATTCGGTGAGTGCTTACCATGTCACTTGCCGGTTTTAGATCTCGTAACGCGCTGTCAAGGAGGAAATCTGTCAGGCGGTAACCCTGTAATTTGCATGTCCTTTCATACTCAGTAGCTATTATGTAATTGCCAAGTTGCTCCGAACGTGTTCATTTAAGGGGATGCTGTCAAGGGCAGGAGGCTTCAGCCTGACCCCTGGAATTGGGTTGTGTGGCTTCCTCCACCATCCGTCTCCAAGCTGGTAAAAGCGCACGCTTAAAGGAAAGATCACTGTGAAATGCAGGCTTCTGTTGGGTTTTGAACAAATGCATTGCACGGGGTTTATTTTTCTTAGTTGTGGCCACATCACAAGCGGCTACGTTTTCCGCACGGGTTTTGAAATGTAGGTGGTTGGGACGTGAGGGCAAACTGCGTATAGCTGGTGATGGGCTTAAAGGCTGCTTGCGCATTGCACAGTGTGCATCTAGCTTCGCTGAAGCTTCTTAAAATGATTTACAGAGGTAGGTGTGTGTTATTCTCATTTTATATCTCCGAAGAAGGGGAACAGATTGGTTTAGCCAAGGTGACATACGAGTTGATGACAGTTGGATATATCCCAGGTTTTACTTGCTTTTAACTACTCTGCCATGGCTGTTGGACCTCGCTTTGCCTATTCTCTTTTAAAAATGTTTTTCCAATTAGAACAGACTATTAAAGGGAATAGTCATATTAAATGTATGTATTTGGTAAGGCTTCCTCAGTACCCATCGGTAAATATCCTTGCACGCTATGTAAGGCCTGGACGAAAAAAAAATATGTATTTCACACCCCAAGTCTTATTACCCCTGGTTACAAGAGCTTGATGGTCACAAGTTTGATGTAGTCATTGCTCCTTAAAGGTTTAACTAAAGGTCTCTTGTGTAGCAGTTAAATCAGAGCCCCTCTCCCCAGGCGTCTGCCTTGCCCGTGGGGTCCCGGGGGTCCCTGCAGGCAGCAGTGCTGGGTGGGGGTCTGTCTGACTTCCATCCTCAGAGGAAGGCTCTCTCCCACTGCCGTGAAACCCTGAGGCCTCTGACTGCGGACTTCAGTTCTCCTATTTCATGTGATTTTGTTCTAAAGGTGTTTGCCTATTCAAATAATCAGTTAACAATATGAAAACCGTAGCAAACCTTGAGTGATTCCTTTCAAGGGAGAAATTGGGGGAAAAAAAAAAGGAAAAGAAAAAAGGAAAAAAAAAGAGAGAAGGACAGTGCTATTTTAAGGCCGTGTTTTAAATCAGAATTATCTTTGGAAGCAGGATACTGAGTAGCAATTGTCAGCTGGAGAGCTGGATGTCCAGGATATCCCAGCATGAAATTCAGATGGCTTTCTGGCAGCCTTTGCCTTGAAGTAGAAGATGCAGAATAAGTCTGGCAACCTTCAGGCTGAGCACTTGTAAACAACAGATGTTCATAACTGGAATCTTTTGGAAGAGAAGGGCAGGGAGCAGCATGTATGTCCATGCTTGTAATTCTCAAAATTTGCCGTTAACACTGAGCTGTGTCAGGAAGGCTTTTAGGGGGAAATCGAACGTTGATTTGAATGAGCAGCTTGCAGAGAAGTTCAGCTTCAGTTTCCTTAAAAGTGAAATGTTTCCTTTAAAAAAGGGGTGATACAGACTGTGAGGGAGGTGTCGACAAAAGCGTTTGCGTCACGTGGACTTCAGTTACATCGTTGTTGTTATTATTATTATTGTTGTTATTGTTATTATTGTTACTATTATTGAGAAATAGTGTCATAGGCTATCGTGACCTGTGATTCTTTTTGATGGAGCTGAGTCCTGAGCATTTTTTTCCTGAGTCTTCCAAATAGCGATGTTTGGAGGATTTTTTCTAAGCATGAAGCATTCATTTATTCAGTGACCTCGTTGAACCTGGAGAGCTCTGGATACATCAGCAGCGAAAATTGATGTGGAACCCCAGGGAGCATCTTTGTGGTGTTTTTCATCGTATCAGCCATCCCAGTATCGCACTGCGCTGGTTAGTGTGATTGTAGCTACTCTTGTGGAGCACAGAGGACAAAATTCGGACAGATTTGAAAAAGAATATATAGAAACAGTGACATCTCTGCTCTGACGCTGGGTCTAGCTCTAGCTCTGATGGTTTGAGGGTGGACTTGGCAATTGCACGTGAAAAATGACTTTTTCCTCTCTGCCTTCACCTCGTACCTCATCTCAGCAGGTAGTTTAGGTGAGCTGGGCGCGAGGTCAGTGCTGCAGGGCGTGCGCCCTACCGAGCTGAGGCCTGGCCCGCGGGTCGCTGGGGTGGGAACGTGCCTACGGGACACCGCGCGGAGTGGGACGGAAATCAATTTCTCAGTTCCCGGGATCTTCATTGCTATTTCGGGATGTGCTGGGTCTGGAAATGTCTGTTGCACACCTCTAGGAAACAGATCCCAAATATTTTGGGGGTGTGGGGAGGTGGATCAGTAAGCTTCGGTTTTTGTATGTAGCACCAGGAGACTTGCTTTAAAAACCTCAGTTTGAAGGTGGATGGTTGGAGAGGGTTTCTGTTCACACGGATGATGTGGCATGCCTACATTAATTTAAATGTTTCTCTCTTTCAGTTCAGTAATATTTCCATTCTCATCTGACTCATTCCTTCGTCTTGTGCTCCTTATGGAAACCAAATATTCCTATTCCTGGTTTGTGGGTGTGGTTTGTTTTTGTTTTGGTATTAATCTAGTGCGGGGGAGGAGGTTGTTATTTAAGATTTTTCTGCCGTTGCTCTGAACGGGGTTACCTTGCGATGCCCAACTAAGTGTTGCTGGCCTTTGTCGCTCTCTTCTGCTTGTATTAAAGCAGGTAAGTCTTGGATTGCCTGCGAGTTCCTGGTATGAATGAGTAATTTAATTAAGATGTTTCTGATACTTGGGAGTCAATCTTCCCATCTGATCTTTTGAGACAGACTGAAACCTTTGAAGTGGGAGTTGCACAGGACCTGATCAAGATAACACCCCAGAAACCGCGGAGCTTCATACTTTGTGGTTCCTTAAAAATCTGTGCACAACTTCCTCTTCCTGCTCCCAAACACCCCCGATTGCTGTGATCTGCTGTAATTTAGGCTAACCTACATAAACTCTCCAGATTCACTATCATCACACGATCTTTAAACAAGTCTAAATAGTGCTTGAAATAAACCTGGATCTTGGCATCTTCCTTCCCCTCCTTGTCTCCTGCAGGGGAAGTTTGAGTCAAACGGTTGGGGATGTGGAATCGCCAGCGCTTTGGGAAAGTTCAGACCCTGATGTTTTGGGTTCATCTCCTTAATTTTACTACTTAAGGGCCAAGGCTGACTTCAGTCATTCTGCAGAATCTGTGGAAATCGAGCTCGCTCTCGATTAAACCCAGCGGTCCCTGTTGTGCATTTTTCTTCCCTGTTTCATCCCTCCTCTGTGGTGACATGAAACTGGGAGCAGGTAGATTTGCCAGCTCCTTTGAGAATTGAAATGGTTAATGAAAAAAGTGATTTGCTTCTCTGCCATCTGCTTGTGGTTATGATAGAAAAGGGTCTGTCGTAAACAGTTGTATAACTTCTGCTCGATGTTGTGAAAACTGTTGCCGTGTTCCACCCCAGAAAACACTGCGTTTGTAGCGGTGCTTTAACAGTTCATGTGTGTGTAGTTGTAAAGGCTTCTTGGAAGGTTTGAAGCGAGTAATGCCTCTTTCCTTTTCTGTTTAATTTCTGTCTTAAAGCCTACCTTTATCTGCTTTTTGCCAGCGCTAGGAAAGTTGTCACTAGCCTATAATGGAGAATTTTTGTCTCGCTTCCCGTAAAAACCTTGCTGTGAAAACACTGAACCTGTACAAAGACAAGAGAGTCCATTTTAACAAGGTACTGAAGGGGTTAGCGAAACCAGCGGGCACCGAGAAATTAAAGGAATTTAAACGAAAAATCTTGAAGCGCGCGGAGCTGCGGTTGCGTGAGGCTGAGCTCGGGGTGCGGCACTGGCGGCGCAGACCCGAAGGTGACAATCTCGGTTGCAGATTGGAAGCATGTGGGGTTGTGATTATTTTTTTTTTCCTGCAGGATGGCCTTTCATGTCTAACCACACGGAGTGTGTCAACAACCCATCTGGCGCCATTAGACACCAGCGATTTTACTCACCATGCTTTTCATGGGCTCTCGGTATTCGTGCTATGTGCTGCCTTAGAATAGCTTGGGGTGTTGTGGTAGGGCAGCCTGGACAGCTGGGAATTGTCCAGTTAACTATTGCGTCTCTTCTGGTTCCCATTTGGTGCTTCAGTTTTCTTTGGAAAGCAAGGCGCTCACACCGTGCTGCTCTCTTCTCTGTAGTCATAACCCTTGGTCCGTGTCGCTCGCAGCTCTTCCAAGCTGGTCAAGGTGGGGTTGGAGTGATACCTCAGTGGTGGCATCTACGAACAGCCAGGTGCTCTTAGTGGAGGAGACAGCAAAAATTCGTAACAAGATGGAGAATGCGATGGGAGATATTAAGGATCTAACCAGCTGGGTTTTTGGGGTAGAAAGCCTGAGAAGGCAAGTTAGCAGGCTGCACACAGCTGGACGGCTTCTGGCTGCTTAGGGGAGATCTGCAGCTGCACTGGTCTGAGGAGAAAAGTGAAGCGGCAGAGTGATGAAGCCGTAAGAGGCTGTTAAGGGTTTTGAGGCAGGATTTTGAACAGCTAGAACAAGATCAGCTGGTGGAGAGCCTGATCTCTTTGTTCCTAAGTTTCATTCCCCAGCTTTCTATGATAGCTGATAAATTTTCACTTGCTGTAGCTCTTCCAGCTGTAGAGGGCAAATACGAAGTCAGTGTGTAAAGTACTTTTATTTCACTGGTGTAAAGGAGCAAACCAACCGACTTTTCACATCTTTTAGTACTATCCTCCATATACAACCATCCACATGCTTCCTGTCTTCTGCCCGGACCACAGTTTGTCTGCGGTGGAGATGGTGGCTCTCCAGACGGTGCGTACGCCGCCGGCCCTGTGCTGCTGCTCGTTCTGGAGACGCATCTCCTTCTCCTGCCCTCTTTAGTGAAAGAAAGCTGGATGTTGTTTCTTGTCTCACCTAAATAATAATAAAAAAAAAAACCTTTAATGTGTATATACCCTTCTCATGCGGGAGCTTTTATCTTGGTTTCAGCGGGAGTCGGAGCGCACGGCTCCCGTCTGTGCGTGTGCCCTCCGAGGGCTGGCTGCGGCCTGGTCAGGCCCCGTGGAGTCACACTTTTATTAGCTGGCTCTCACAGTTACTAATTAGCTCTCTGGCATATTAACAAAACAAATGATATGGTGCAAACACTGATTGCAGATTAGGGGGCAGCTATTTGATTTGTATAGTTTAACATCTGGCAGTTTCAACCTGGTATCGTTCTGCATTTTGATCATTCCATCTGGTTTTGCGCGTCAGCAGAATCTGCAGTATAGGACACTACAGTACGAAGGAAAATACTGTCTCTAAATAAAATCTATGCCTTCTCATGTTTTATTTCCTTTTTTTTTTTTAAGCCCAGAATCCTTTTTATACCCCCTCCCCACTGTACACACACACAGGTGCTCCAAGCCTTGAAGCGTCCAGATCACAAGCTGCAGTCGATTCCTGAGCCTCTCATTTTTTTAAGGAAAAGAAACAAAGCATTAAGATCGGCTGTTCTGAAACTATTCTTCTTTATCTAAAGTTATCCTTATTGCACTATAAATCCAACCATTGATGTCATGAGAAGTGTAATGAAAGCATGCCATGGCTTAATTTTAACATTTTCACAATATCAGACATTTTTTGCAGCAGGGATTGCTGTCCTTTTAAGTGCAGAATATTCCCTTTATAGGTGGAAATTTAATCACATTTCTTTTAAGAGGAACGAAATCTGACACAATTGCGTACAATAATCAAGAGGAGCTTTGGCATTCCACCAGAGATCTGACTTACTGTTTTCTAAATAAATATTGTTGTACTGTAAACAAATGATAAGCCGATCTGGAGAGAAGTAGGTGATGGAGTTAAGGCTGCACCTCGATCTGCCAGTTCCAAACTGCTGCGGGGCTGCTGTGACCATGCAAAACCACTGCTAACGTCCTTGCTTTCGTCTGGTATGAAACGGTGCCCTGAAAAATGACTTGCTCCTTTCAGAAGATGAAATGTTGATCCAAATAGACTGAGGTTCCTCTCATCTCCCCTTCTGCCCTCTGTATTGCTTATTTGCAGGGCGCAGAGTGAATCAGCCGTAATAATGTGGAGAAAGTTCAAAGATGAGAAAATAAATCTTGTTGTGTGAATGCTGCTTTCTCTCTTGCTCAGGACAGATATAGATGCTTGTACATAATTGCTTTTGTACATGAAACGTAACATTTTGTTTCCTATGCAGATGCTATTTAGCGAACTGGGTGCTTGAAATCTTTTTATTGTGGTTAAGGCACAAATGGCTGAGACAGCGCTGGGAAGCTATTGTCAGACACTGGAGCCGTCGCTCTTCTTCAGGCACTGTAATTTATGCACGAAGTCTTGGATTCAAAAGAAAAACTTAGAGCCTACATTTGGCATAGTGTAGCTTGCATTTGCCAGATCTCTTTGCTGGGGGGCAAAAGCCCATGGCCGTGTGAATGTACGCACGTGTAACTGAGGGCGTATTTCTGTATGTGCAATAGCCATTTTATAGCCTTCCTCTGCTCTCCTCTTCCTCAGCAAATCCGTACATCGTGTAGCTCGTTTTGTCCACTCCAAGTGAAGCCCTATCCAATTCTTGTTTCTATTTTGTGTCCTTTCTAGGAAGGATCAGAACGTGCTATCGCCAGTCAATTGCTGGAATCTCCTGCTAAATCAAGTGAAGCGGGAGAGCAGGGATCACACCACCCTGAGTGACATCTATCTCAACAACATCATCCCGCGCTTTGTCCAGGTCAGCGAAGATTCGGGGCGCCTCTTCAAGAAGGTAACTGAGTGCTACAACGCGTTTATTTTTGTTTGACCCTTCTGAAACACAAGGTTTTAGCTGTTACTTCTGGTGGATCAATTTATTGTTGACTATGCCTAAAACGTGGGGCTTTTTTCCTCTTTGTGGATAACTGTGCTTGACTTACCTTTGATTTCCCCAGTAATTTTCTCCGTGTATTTTAGGATTTTCCCAAAGCGGTCAGTTGAGATTTGTTGGTTTAAATTCAGGCCATGTTTTTTCCTCGTACCCTGCTCACAGTTTTGTATGCATATTGAAACTTTTATCGAATAAGCAGAACCCTCCAGGTCTTCAACTCTGAATATAATCAGTAACGACTCTTCAGAGACAAATTTATATCTGCACTGGAGAAGAAACTACTGTTAAAAGAAAAAGTAAGGAGATTTCCTGCCATGATAGGTAGTAAAAGGATGTATTGTCCTTTTCTGGAAAAAGGAGAAAATGCAGCTGAGCGCTCTTTTGTTACCATTGTCCCTTTTCTCACCATTGTCCCTTTTCTCTGCCCTTGATTCCCACCTGGAAAAAAAGGTGGGATGTTGTGGGAGGTATTTTCTATTAAGAATCTGTTCTTCCAGTTGAAGAAACACGATACGGAAGCTTTGAAACTGATATTAAATGGTAATGCCGAGTCTCTTCAGAGACTTGTCGATCGCTGTAACATCTGCTAGTTAACATGTTAAAGACATTGCAGTTCTGACTTTGAAAGCAATTTCTCTTCCCCTCCTCACACCCCCTTGCAGTATGTCATGATCTTGGGGAGTTCTCTCTGCTCTTGCAAGGCCTGGAGAAGGGGGTTGCAGAAGGACTTGAGCCTTCTGAAGAACACTTTTGTGGAGACTCATCCTAAAGCACCTTGCCTCTGAGAGAGAAATGGAAGAGGTGTTTTATCAACACTTTTGGTTTTAAAAACCCTCTTTTTGCCTTCAGTGGTGTCTGTTATTAATTTAAAAAGGGTCATGTGTGTAACTTTAAAATCTGTTCAGGTGCAGTCAGCAGTAATTGGAGGCCTTGGCTTTTCACTCTGGTCTTGGCAGCCTCTTGAAATGTCTTGAGGAAAGAGTCTTTAGATATTTCTTAACATTTCTATATTGCTTTGACTGATAAAGAGTCTATATAACGCAGGCTGTTCAGGCTGCTGGAAAATGAACAGTGCTCAATGTTGTGAGTGATATTTCATGTCAGGATGCACTTGAAGGAGCAGTGTCATCTTGTGCGTTACCTGGAGAGCAGGATGTGTTTGCTCTTCCACAGCAGGTGTTTGTGCCTTGGCAACTGGTTCCTACAGGAGAATGAAAATATGTGCAAGTGTGCTGCTGTGTTCCTTGTCCTCTCCGTATTTCTGGAGTTTTTAATGGATAGCAATGGAGTATGAAAAGTCTATTCGTGTGTTACATTCTATTTCTCTTCTTTTTTTGAGACATTGCCCAAGCAGAGGAGGAGCCTTCTCTTTTTCAAGTAACATCACACTAAGGCCTTTTTGACCTTTTAAAACTTTCTGGTAATTACATTATGGTTGATTAGATACTTACATGGGATTATTGACTGGCAGTTACTCTTCAATTCCTCTAATCCTTCCGAAGGATAAGTAATCTCCCTGCTGAACTTCAACAAGGGCTGTGCTTGAGGAAGGTGGCTGAGAAAGCGCCTCGGCGGAGAAGTGCATGGGAATTGATACTGTCCTAGTCTGGCTGGAGATTAGCGTCTTAATTTTCAGCCTTATCTAGAGTTTCACGTAGCTGAGTAAGGTAGCTGATAAATAGAGAAATTTGGCTGAGCTTAGATCTGCCGCTACTTGTATTTCTTCATTAGAATCTCTTCCTTCCCTGAGCTGCAAGAAGCAGCGTGAGTTGGTACAAAAGCTACTGTAGGCTAGAACACAAGACGTGGTGTGGTTAAAGTACTGCAAGTCAGCTTTGTATTCCATGGATTTTTAAAAAATACTATCAATTTATGGAACCCCTACATAGCATGCTCGTAGCACTCAGTATGTCCCAAGAGCAGTACAAACAATCTTCAGAGTATCTCTGAACCATGAGCAGACAAACAGTACCTTGTCCGGGATGAAAACGGGGACGAGTGGGTGAAGTCGCTTAGCCAGGGCTGCTCAGCAAGGCGCTGGCACAGCCAGGATGCCTGACTGATCGTATCTGTAGGTACTGAAGGGGAATCATTAGGTGACTCCTCGAGATATTTAGGAGTGGCATATATTTTTGTGGCCCTAACCGGAAGTTAAAACCATGCTAGCCCAAGGAGAAATTAGTGATCTGGATGAGAAAATCTAAAAGAATGTTCTCCTCCCTCTCCCCTTAGCTTCTCCCATCCTTTTTTTATACTTTTGAGACCTCCTTTCCTGTTTTTTTGTTTGTTTGTTTTTTTTTTTAATGGAGAAGAGCTACCATAGTATGTGATAGCTGAGAAAACTGAGCACTTTTTAGCAGTCTGGAAACAGGTGTAGTTTATACAGGAGCTACATGGAAAATAACGCTACGGTACCACGCTGTCCGTGAAGCTGTGGAAGGCAAATTCTGAGGTCCCAGTCAAAAACCAAATGTGAGCGAGCTCTGAATGGCGTGGCTGAGTTAGTGCAGAGCTTCCTCTCAACGAATTTCTGTAGCTTCTCCACAGATCTGATTAGCCAGGCTATGTCAGTGAAATAACTGGCTGTGGTACTTCTGAGACCTGAGTTTCCTGCCTCTCCTGTGCTGTGCGGTCGTTCCAGCTCCTCACTGGCGCTGCTGATCTCCTGTCTGGTCTAACGCGTGTGGGCCGTCAAGCTACCACGCGCTGCAGGTGAACGAAATGCAGCCTGGAGGAAGAGCTTTACCTGTGGTGCTGTCAGGTTTGGCTTAGCACAAGAATTTTTTTTTTTTTTTTTTTTTTTTTTTTCCTCCTGTTTTCCAGGTGAAGCTGTAGCTGTTGGAACTGTGCTGCCAATCTTGCTGCTGGTTTGGGAGCTCTCTGTCCTTGTTTCATGCTACACAGGGAACCTGTGTTAAAAACAAGGGCACTATTATTTGAAAGTCTGAGGAACGTTATTTTTTACACTTCTGTTTGGAAAATACCTTCTGAGAAAATGTTATTTGTGTCTCTGGCTGATTGCAGGTGCCCCAGTAACTTACATTTAGGAGCTACTCAGTGGGGTGTAAATGATGCTGTGAACTATGGAGAGGACGGCAATGCAGAGATCCTCGTTGCTGAGGGCAGCTCAAATAAAATCCCGAGGCATGAGATCCTTCTCTTGGGCCATTTATAATTGAAGGCTTTCTCGAATCGGTGCTTTGTGTCGTGCTGGGATTGAGCAGGTGAGATAGGAAGGACAGCCGGAGTAAGAAGGATGCACTTAAGATCCCTTTTGTTGCTGAACTCTTGAGTCGCTGTATCTTGCGCTGTCTGAAGAGAGAGATCTAAGTACAGCGCGCGGCCGTAACGCAGCCTGCGAAGGGCCTGGGCGGGTGTGATAAGGTCTGTGCGGGGAGGGAAGCGCATCCTCAGGGGAAGCAGGGCGGGAGCGGGCTGTGTCACAGCCGGAGCAGCGTGGAGCCCAGGGTGGGCGAATGGGGGTCTCTCTGCCCAGAACGTCGTCAGTCGTGGTGGCGATGTGGGGTTTGTGTCCGCAGCGGCCGTGCTGGGGAGTCCTTGGGCTGAGGCAGATCCTCGTGTGGTTGCTCTGGGACCCCTCGGAGCAGTTCTAGGAAGGGCGCAGCAGTGCCGACGTTCGAGCTTGGACGGGTCTGCCTTGGAACCAGTGGACTTCGGAACTTCCAGCAGTGGTGCCTGCCCTGCACGCAGGTTCTCAGAGGGTCTGCGTTCGCAGCGTTACGGGAAGCCTGCATGGTCTGTGGCTGTGTCTCATGCAGTTTTTCTGCTCGTCTCTTAGGATGAAGAGATCCCTCTCCAGGGCAGTGTTACGATGTGGAGGGTCTTATTTGTTTGAGTGTTAGATGGAAGCCTGCCAGCCACTTCAAAGGTATCTGTGCTGATAAGAGAAGCTGTGTTTGCTGCCAAAGCCGGCACTGAAGTGGTGCTGGACGTACGGTGTGTGTCAGTCCTGTTTCTTCCTGCCGCTGGGATTTGTTTACTTCCCTTCGCTCTCCCTGCAAAACCTTTTACGTGTGTGAGCGCTGGGCTGTTTCCCCAAACGTGGTTGTAGATCTTACTGGAAACTTCCAACCCAGAGTAGCCTTTGAACGCTGTACTCTTTCCATGCACTTCGGTTTGGTTTCTCCCGAGGAAACACTTTACGTTTCAGTAAAGGATGGAGTTAGTAAGGGGCTCGCTGCTGTAGCCGTCTCACAGAGGCATCCCGTTGGCGCTGGTGGGGATCTGGCGTTTGGCGTCAGCGGCGCCGCTGGCCCCGGGAGCGGTGTCTGCAATTCCGCGCTACCGCAAGAGAAAAGGAAGATAAAAGGTGAAAGAAAGAAATGGTGTCTCGAGCAAATCAAACTGGGGGTGGAACTGGTGGAATTGTCCTAATAACAAATAGTTACGCCTTGGGAAGGAGGTAATATTTTCTTATTTGTCCAGCAGTTAATGATTTAGCCCTGGGTTTCATACAAGGTGGAAGTTTAAAGCCTGTGTGCCACCCGGCGTTGCTGGTCACCTCTCCCTCTCCTGTCGTGTCCTGCTTTGATGTTGGTGCCTGATCTCACGCGCGTTCCTGCATCTGCTTCTGTAGAGAGCGCTCCTTTGATATCTTCCTGCTTATCCTTCTTCAGTGTGGCTCTTATATTTATATATTTTTATAGGTATATTCAAAAGTCTTCTGTTTGAGCTGGTTCCCCTTTTGATCTCCCCTTTTCTCTCTTTCCGCTCTACCCTCCCCATCACCCTCTCGTTTTAATGTGGCCCTTGATTTCTCTGCAAGGTGCAGACTTTCTGTTTCTGGTACGGGTATGGGGTTTCCTTGCCTACGGACGTGTCTTTTTAGTGGGATCCCTTGGTATTATGTATACACGTGTAGCCTTTTGAGAAGCAATCTCTTTAATTTTGTATCTTTAATCACTCTTTGTCTCTGAGATTTTCCTAGAAGCAGACCAATAGCTCGTGTTCAAATTTAATAGAACAAAAAAAAAATTTTTAAAAGAATGAACTGCGGAAGTTTGTCGCTTTGAGTAGTTTATGAACAAAATATTTTTTTTTTTTTACTTGACAGATTTTTACATAACAAAATTGTGACGTAATTGGAAAGTGTTAATAGGCAGAAAGGCAGATTTATTCTACGTATGTGTAAGTTCCTGTGTAGAGGGGCCTCAGGGCTGGCAGCGGCCGTTTTTCGGGTGGTTTCCAGAGCTGTGTCTCTGAAGGGAGCCAGGTACCTTCTCAGCATCTGCTGCCGTGCTGTTACCCGCACCATTCATGCGGCGTGGGTCCTGCTGTGTTTAACACCCTCGTCTTCTGCTCTGTTTTTAACTGGGGGCTCCCCACAGTCCTGTGAACCGGGAGGCTCCTGGAGATGCTCGGAGCAGTGACCCTGTCCTGCCTGTGTCCTGGCTTGTTCAGGTGGACGTGTTCTCGGTGTGGAGCAGTGGGGACAGGGAGGGGGGGGTTGCCCTACAAATCTTGCTTTGAGAGCGTGGCATTCCTTTATGCTGTTGTATCAAATCCAGTTATGATATTTTTGAGAATATATATGAAGGAATGAAGAAAACAAAACTGAGGATTTGAAATTCGCTTCCTGCTGAATACCTTTGATTGTGGAAAAAACCAGTTTATCTACTAGTATGCTGCTCAGTGTTTGATGTGAAATGAAAAATCCACAATGAGTTGGTTAAAAGCCTTGCAGTAATAGAGGAAGAAGAATTATTAATTCTCTTAAGGGGTCCACGCGTAAGATGACCTACTTTACAGCTGCAGCGTGTCTCGTTGCTGCATTGGTATACGACAAATCTTACAGTACACCACACATGGAGAAGCCGTGCACATGAAGGAAATGCAGTAGCCAAAAGGCTGGAGATGTGTAAAAATATTTCTCCGTAGCAGTGTAAACAGGTAAATATACAAATGCCGTAAGTAAAACTGTCACTGAGGTGCAGAGTTGGTGTGTGCGCTGTATCCCTGCTCTCGCACTCGCATCCGTACCCACTGCGTCTTCCTCTGCCTTAGGTGCCTTAGGAAATGAAAACATTGAGTTCTTACTGTTTTCCCGAAAGTTAAATGGCACAGAGGCCTGTTGAGCAATGATACTTTCTGATTTCTCATAGGGCAAGTTGAATCTCCTGGTTTTCCTACCGGCTTATTTTTAGAACAAGCGGAATGAGGGAAGGGGGAGGGAGGGATATAATTTGTGTGCTGCTCCTATCTGAGTTAGCAGTGCATAAATCCGCTTCTGCGTTAGGGATTTGATTCCCCCCACCTGTAATTGGACTGGATGGTTTCTGTGCCGCCGCTGATGCCTTGTACCCGGTCGGGTACAGTGGTGCGCTCAGAGCCTGTTGCCCAGGGTGATGTGCTGAGTGCCGGAGGGCACAGCTGGAGGAACTTTACTGCATACGTTACAGGCTGAAGATGTCACTTCTGCCTATAGACTGGGCAATGAATACGCTGCATTTGGCCCCTTTAAATGTGTGGAAGTAGACGTGCTCATCTTTAATTTGCTGCCGTGTGAATCCAGGTCAGCGAGGAACCAGGTAACAGCACCGCTACGCTCCAGGTCATTCATCCGACTGTGATCCCTCTGCTTGGTTTTTCCTAGAGATACATCACAGAGGTTTGAAAAAGGGCATTGGGGAACGTCGGTAGCACAAAGCTGTCGTGCAGAGCGTTAAAACTGAGCAGAATTACAGAACGTTACTGCCGATGTTCTACAGAGCTCCACCACTTGCTGGTAGGTCTTGCCGCCTTCTGAAGCCTGTTTCACGTGTGGCTCGTTCAGTGTGGGCAAATGAAGCTGGCTTCACAAGAATGAACGCTCTCAGCCATAAAATTGCTTGGTTTGTTGGGAATGAGTGCCTGAAGCCGAAGATTCAATAGTATCAGGGCAGAATTCTGCAAAAAAAAAAAAGGAGAAAAAGGGAGTGAGGGTTGTTTGGAAGAAACTCTTTCAGCCCAGAGTTCGGGAGGCAGCAGTGTGACGTGGTTTCATGTAGGAATGGCTTTTCAGAGCACAGTATTCCGCTGTAAGAAGGAAAATTCCTTATTACTGACATAGTGGTGAAACAAATCACTAGCTAAATGATGGAGAAAACGGGATAACACAACTGTAATTCAAATATGACTGACCGATGTATAATGGAGTCATTAAACTGGAAACTGATGATCTGTCACCCAAAATATGCGTATATATTCTATGACATAGGTTTTGTTTTCCTGGGTTTTTTTAAATTCTGCAGAGTTTGAAGCTTTTAGAAGAAGCCTTTACAGATTTCCTGTTCTGTAGGGCCATGTTACAATGGCTGAGCGCTTTAGCCATGAAAGTTGTGGGAGAAACTTGTGTAAACTTGCACAGGTTTCAGGTAGGTTCCAGGCTTCGCTGGGAACACGTCCATGTAAAATATGGGGTACGTCTGTAACAGATGGGTTGGACTGGTGGTGATGGTGGGGCACTTCTAGACAGTGAAGCTGGTTGATTGTTTAGATGGGAACATGAAGGTGATAAATCATATTTGTTACTGCCTGCAAATGAATTAAAGCTGGGCCTGTTCAGTGGTTTTTGTTTTGTCGTTATCAAGAATCTAGCTATAAAGAATTCAAAGCTTTAATTAGCAAATTCTATTGAAGTGCTACGTATGTGATCTTGGAAAATTTTACCTGGCAAGCCTTCTCTTTAACAAACTTCATAGGTAGGTGTTAACTAATGCATAATAAATACCCTATATTGTAATCTTAATTTAGACAGGAATAAAGAGAGTCTTGGACTCTTGCAAATTTCCTCACTGGTCTCAAGCAAGAACTCGATCCATTTGCCTCCCAGCTCCTGCTGTTGATTTTAAAAAACATTAGAAGGTTTAATATTTGTTTTCTCTCTATCTATATTTAATTATCCCTTTTAAAAAGATAACAGAAATGGTCTTGTAAGGGAGTGACTTTCCAGAATCAGCAGCTTTGGGTTCCAGATCCAGCCCCGTTGCTGGCTGACATAACTTCAGGCGGCGTATGAGATGAAATCTCTGGTTTCGGCGCGTTTCGCGTTCCCCCACCGATGGTTTCCCAGCGCTTCCTTGCCCTTGCTGAGTTTATACAGAGAGCATCTCGTGAACTTCACGGTGTGTTTGTTTTGAAGCCGTACCATCTTTCTATCAGATTTGGAACTACGTTGCTGGGGCTTGAGATCCAGGGCATGAAATGTTGACAGCATTCCTCAGCTCTCGTATTTATTATCCCCCCGGAATATTTTGAAGCTGAGGTTGTTAATGTTTGGTGGAATGCGGAACAGCCAAGCGAGCGCTGCAGTAGATCCCAAAAACATCTTGATTAAATTAGAGGGGAGGTGGAGGGAGGAGGGCTGGAACAAAGAGGCCGTTGAGAAGCTGGCACGGCGTGCTGGGAATTTATGTCCCAGCGAGGGGCGGCAGCAACCTACGGCTCCGCACATGCTGCATTTACACCCTGGTGTAACAAAGGAGTGTGTGTGCATGTGTGTGGGTATGCGTGTGCACGCACACACGTGTAGGGCGGCTTCTTTTGCTTGCTTGGCTTGGGCTGAAGCAAAGTGGAAGCAAAAAAATACTGAGCTTGGAAGTTAGCACTCCTGGGCAAGTTACTGTTGTCACCTTGCTGAAATAACGTTCTTGTTCTCTTGGGTGCTGTTGATAATTTTCCTGATTTGCAGAGAAAAAGTATCACTGATCAGCACCTACCTTTGCAAGGATGCAGGTGAGGCCATGCGGGCGCCCTGCTCTCCCCCTTGCCCAGCCTTGGGCGCGTGGTGGGCTCCCATGCCATGCCATCATCCATTAGTGATGCACATCAAACTGGATGATCTCCCAGATCAAGAGGACAAGTGTTGAGCCCTGATGGGATAAGAAGGAGACGAGGTTTGTGGGGACATGCACACACATGCACACTCCACATGCACACACACTTTATTACTGGAGCCAATTAAATAAAATTTGGTTGCCCAAGCCCTTCCTCAGGCTTTTTAAGGAACATACAGATGGACTCTAGCTGCAGGTACAGCCAGGAATAGATAATAATAAAGTGTATCAGATTTTCTTTTGCTTTTATTTATTGCTTTTTCCTGGAAGATGGTTTACAAAATTAATCCTTATAAACTCTGTCTGCCTTTGAAAAACATAATATAGAATTTGATACGGAAATAGAAAATGATACCTGGAGATGTTTGCAGCTGCAGAGACTGTTGTTTGTTTTTCCTTGGTAGGCATTTTATTCGTAATTCCACACCGCATTCTAGCATGATCTTGAAGTCTCCTATGCCTGTATGGCAGTGGTGAAGATCAGCAGCCTTTCATCTGGACATCTGGACGCGCTTTGAGCTCCACGGGGCCTCAGAGCAGTTCTCTGGGCATGAGGTCCACCACCCTGGGCAGCACTCGAGCAGCAGTGCTTTCACTAATGTCTAAAACATATTTTTTTTTTTTTTTTTTCCTTTTTTTTGTGGAATCAGAACTGGAGACAGCGTCAAATTAACAATATGCCTTGCATGGCTCTTGTTTTCTTGACACCTATGATCTATCTTACCTTCATCTTAATGTAAGTTTTTTCCAGTCCAGCAACCCGGCAGTTTCTTTCTTGAGAGCTCATTTGGAAGCACAAAGAGGTTTGTGTTTTGACAATTTGGCACTTACACTTCTTTTCTTCTTCAACCTGAATATGCATTAAAATATTCATTTTAATCTATTGCGCATAATTGATGCTTCAGCAGTTTGTGCAGTGAATGAGCAATTTTATGCAAGAAATGAGGAAATGGGCTGAAAAGAACCGGGCGAGGGGCAGCTGATCGGTGCAGTCCAGGCAATTTAACCGGCACAGCGAAGCGTGCTGCTGAAAAGCTCCTTCTCCGCGAAAAGTTCAGCACTCAGGGCATTTAAAACAGACCCAACCAGTCACTTCCATTAATCATCTCCAATCTTGAGGAAAAGGCAGTGGTAAAATCTTTGTGACCGCTTCACTGCAGTGATGAACAGCAGCTTCAGGGGTTTTTTTTTCTGCTTTCAGAGATGGAAAAACTGTAGATCTTGTTTCTGTAGACTCTCTTGGAGATTGGGAGTCACCACGTTTTTTCTTTTCTCTAAATTAAAGCCTCCTCAGAAAAAGCAGGATGTTCCTGGGTGTCAGCCTTTGTGTTGGACGGTTGTTTTTCCAGTAGCCCGTCTGGCCACCCGGGGAGCAGGTTTAGGAACACGGGACTGGAGTGTACGAACATGCAGAGGACCTGACCTCGGATGGTTCTGCGTGTTCGTCCCGTTGTGCTGGCGACAGCGTGATGCCAGGCTGGTCTGAATGGGTCACAGCATACGTAGGGAGTCTATAATAAAACATTTATTGTCTCAGAAACACAGTAAACTGAGCACTGCTGAGCTGGACACCGTTCCAAAAAGGATAATTTAAAATTAAATTATATAATCTTTCTCTTTTTGCTTTCTAGTTTATCAGTATGTTGTTTCTTTTTTCTCATGGCCTAATGCTATCTTGACTTCTTGGGCAGAAATGCTGGTTTAAGCGTGGGTTGGTCTGCATTACCTCTTTATCTTGTTCTTTTCCTGAACTTTGAAGGAGCAAGTAATCTTGAACCTGTCAAATTTGCTGAACCCAGTAGATACGATACGCTTCTGCCATGCAGAACATGAAGATTCAGTCAGGCAAACGCTGCCTTAGGAGGTAATAAGTGAGTAAAATCTACAAACTGAACGAAACTATTCCTGTTACGTGTAGCAGTAGATGCCTTTGCGCTTTCTGATTAGTGGGAGGACGTAGAGAAAACATAGTTATTAGATTATGAGTGTTAAAGCCTGTCTGTTTGTTTTTTGTGAATAGAAACGTTGGTGTAGAGAGACAAGGCCTCTGCTCCCTTCCATGGCTCCTCCAGTTACTCACCTGGATGTCTTTTATTAAGAAAACCTCAGAAAAAGTGGAAATCGGTGTGCTTTATCTCTTTCCCGCACCTCAGAGCGATTAGAGCTATGAAATTACAGACAGGGCTTTGGAAACATTAACGATTGTGCTGCGAGGGCTCGGACTGCGCTGCTGAGATTTCTGTCGTTAGCTGCTAGTGACTGGGACGTCGTTAGTGAGCGTCACGTGGAGATGGGTCCCTCCGGTCCCTCTGGACCTTGCGTGCGGCTGGGTTTGGTTTTGAGAAGGTGACAAATCCTGGAGTGTGTCTGCTCCCCTCTCCCCATTCATGGGGGGATGCTGCAATGACAAACTTGTGGTTTTGGCCCAATATTCGGCTTTATAAATAGTTGGTGATTGATCTCTCTCGCTTCCCCTGCTCTTCTTTTTTTTTTTCCCATTGTAAAGGGTGCGTTGTATAACTCTGAACCCAACAGCTCTGGTATTTTTGTAATACGCGGCAATCTCGGCTGCTTGCTACAAGGCAGGGATTGATTACCAGCTCCCTGTCAGAATGGATAGGGATTCTCCTGGAATTTCAAGGAGATGACGAGGCGTAATAATGTGACCGCAGAACAGAGTGAAGGAGTAAGTTAAAATCCTTCCAGCAGCCTGTTTGGGTGAACAGGGTGACAACTGGGACATCAATTCTTGGAGTCTTCAGTGGCAAAGGAGGGAAATGTCTGTTTGGGTCTAACTGTAACTTTATTGGCTTTAATCTCTTTCAGTAGCTATAGGCTGAAATATGTAAATTGTATTACAAATACGGAGATTTTCCTTGATCGTTTATGCTCCTGCTGTAGGAAAAGGGGATTTGTTAAGGTTTGTGTGCGTGGCGGTGCTGCGCCGTGGCGGTGCCTCGGCTTTGCAAGGTGCGTCAGCCAGCGCAGGCTCACCGCGCCTTTGGATGTGTCTGAATTTCTCAGCTGTTCTCATGGAAGCTCTTCAGGATGTGAACAGTGACAGTTTCAGCATGAAATCCTGTCTCTAATGAAGTGAAGATTAATAGTGCCGCTGAACTCCTTAGGTAAGAAAGCCGCGTTGCCCTCCTTTACATACAAGCTCTGTTGCACACAGAAGCGCCTCTTCAAAGAGAGCTTTGCATGCGGAGGTGCCATCGTCAGGAATTATGGATGCACGTCTTTGGACTTCCAGTGTGTTTATTAGAAAACCAGAAGTGTATCTGTTCTTGCTGCTGTATGAGCTAAAACCAAGTGTTCACCAGCACCAGCTCTTCGTGCAGTGGTTGAGTCCGATTGCGATGCAGAAGTGCTGGCTGCTGTTACCTAGCAGGGAGTTTACGTAAGTAAATATATTTTAAAAATCTGACACTTGGCTGCAGGCTAGTTTGGGTGTCGGCCGGTTTTGACAACCAGTCCTGTCTACTGAACCTCTTTTTTCTTTTTTTTTTTTTTTTTTTTTTTCTTTCATTCTTCTGTTTTGGTGAAGGAAACAAGCTCATGAGTTGTATAGTCAGGTTTAGCTAGGCAGCTCGCTAACGCAAGTGTCCTCCAGGACAGAGCGATGTGTATTGGTATGGTTAGATTATAGTGTAGTCCTTGTAGTTTAAAATTTAAAAATAAAAGGCTGATTGCTTTGTCTGTTGAGGTAAATCCCATATTGATTTAAAATTTGAATGGAAATGGGAATTTATGCATGTGAAGCCCCATAAGAGGAATTTTGGTTTTAAATGTTGATGTGGTGGTTCTTTTTGTAGCTGTGGTGATGAAATACGTAAGTGAAGGAATGTTTGCCAGAGGAAGCTAGAGGGTGTAGCAGGCTGTTGTGGTATTTGTGGAATAAAAGGTACATTTTTGGTAAATCTCATGGAGACTCAAAGGAGAGATTGTATATCTGAAAGAAGCATATACTTTTTTTTTTTTTAAATTCTGTGTGGCTTTATCATACCCAACTAAAAAAAAAAAAGTACATTGTCATTAACACTGTGCTGAAAAATAGACTGTAGACTCTGTATAGCCTTTCAAATACACTCAGCACAAACTTCAGTTGGATCAAAGCATCTCCTTCAGTACCAACAAGCAAGAAGACCTGCTGTCAAGTGCATCTCCCTGCTCCTCCAGGCAGGACAAACTCTGCTTCTTCAGCAAGCCATTTCCACTCTGGTATCCTAAAGTATCCAAGGGTGACTGTTGCCTTAGCGAATCCAGGAAATAGGTTTAATAATCTGTGCACAAGGCTTATCAAGGGAGAGCTGGCAGACACTGCAGGAAGGTTTCTCTCCTGGATCCATCTCCATCCGTTGTAAAACCTTGCTGGACCCTATTTGAGCAACCTTGTTTCCTCAAGAATTGTTAGGATGTGGTGGCACCGCAGCTGTGATGTGCGTGTGGTCAAGGGATGAGGCGTAAGGATGCGAGGGGCTGGCGAGCAGGACCAAGGGCTGGGAGCGAGATGCACGGTCAAAGGGAAGAGCAGCAGGAATGCCTGGAGAGGTGGGAGCGGGAAGGAGGTGGTGGTGGCTGTCATCGCAGCCTCAGAGTCTGGCTTTGCCAAGGAGGTACCTTACATCAGCAGGTACATTACATCTTTTGTGATGGGATGTTCAGTGAAGGAAGATAATTCCTGTTGACTTTCTTATCCTGCACTTCAGCTTCTGTACCGAGCTGTCCTAGATTCATTGTCTTGCTTGATCCTAATAAAATGGGCAAATCTCTGTGTTTCCAGGCTTGTAATGTTGAAAATCCTATGTTCTCTGGAAGTTTCCCTGTCCCCATACTGTAAGACTCTTCTGACTGTGCATATATAACATTTCAGTTGGTGAACACTGTTTGTGCAATTTGACCATACGTGGCTCTGGGCTGAGCGGTTATGGATTTGCTCACATAAATAGCGATGGTTCATTGAGCCGAAATTGTTTGTAGATGCGGAGCGTGCTGGCTTCCTCTGTCTTTTTACCATCTTCCCCAATTAACTTTCATTTCTCTGTTTTGTTGCAGAGCAAGGAAGTGGGATTGCAGCTCCAGGAAGACTTGATGAAGGTCTTGAATGAACTCTACACGGTAAATCAAACTGACTTCTTGGCGTCTTTTCAGGCAGAAGGGAGAAGTGTTTGACTTCTCCCAGGCTGCTGTTACAGCAGAGACTGAGCACCAAGACTGATAAATGTCTGCAGTCTTTGCAGTTTGAGGCAGCTTGTGTTTAGCAGTCTATAGAGCACCATAAATCTCACTTTTTCACTCTATGCTTGTATTGCTTCAGCTCTGTGAGTATTGGCTCCACTTCTCAAAGATCTCACCTTAATGCACGCCTGCTTACGAGCTGCAGTGATGGTTTTAAAAAGAGTAAGAGATATTAGAATTATTTCCAAATATGCTAAAAATCTGCAGTCCGTGGGTTTGTGTGGTCTGAGCGTACATAGTACAGCTTCAGCGGGGGGACCCACTGTGTTTATTTGTTCCTCAACTCTTTCAGCAAAACAGCTCCCTTCAGAGTAATAGTCTTCCATCTGTGCTTTTTGCTTCTCACTGTATCCGTTGCAGACACCAAGAAAGGCATTGCCTCGGGAAGGAGGAATGTGTTCATAAAAGTTCATGTGCTGCTTGGGGATTTTTCTCCTCACATGGATGGATGGAAAAGCCTGTTGTTTGATTAAATTTTTGCTTTCTGCAGCTGTTAGTGAGCTAGTTCTCTTTTAAAAGCAGAACCTACACAGTTTTGTTGCTCAAAATGTCTTTTCTTTCATCCTTCCCTAGTGATGCGTTGAGTCATTACACTGAGGTACGTGTTCTTTCCTTCATTCTTTCAAAAGATGATCCGGGGATGTTCTCAAACCATGGCATCAACCTGGTGATGAAATTTGGTATTAATATCAATGCTAGAGCATGAGGGGAGCGTTCCCTGAAATTTCCTATGTCGACAGAATGTATAGAAGGAAATTGTTTCATTAGAGCGTCAAAGCCGAATATTCCCGACTGATCATTTAGGGAAAAGGAGGGCTCAGGAGTAGGAAGAGGGAATTCATCATGCGCCAGTCTTCTTGCTGCTGCAGGGGCAGTTGGAGAGGTGAGACTGTGAATCCAGCCTGTGATTTTCCTCCTGTTCTGCGTTGCAGCGTTTAGCGGTACTGAGTCTCCTCTGTGGGCAAAGAGGGTTTGTGTTCCGTGCCAGGACAGCCAAGAACGAGCAGTGCGGTGGAAGCTGGAGGCACTTTGCAGCTGACTGGGGGTCCACAGTGCTCCTGCTGCAGTCGGCACAGCTTTGGTTTGCGACAGCGGGAGCAGACGGCACTGTGCTCGTGTTCCTGAAAGGCAGACGATTTACTCTGGGTCTGAAGGTGGCTTTGTCAGTGCAGCAGTGCCTGCCATCAGCGCTGCCTACTCTAGAAATTATTTTTTTATTTGAGGGCACGCTCTGATTCAACTTTTGAGTCATGTACTTGGATGCAATCCTAAGGAAAAAAAATAGATCTCTCTCTAAACACAGAGTTTTAGGAACTGAGATTTATTTCTAATCCGTGTTCCCGTGGCACTGGAGTTGAGAAGGTGGCTGGTTAGTGGAGTTTACGTGGACAGATGTAGTAATTTCTGCATGCCAGGCTCTGACAGGTCGTTGAGCCAAGTACCGAGTCCTGATAATTTCTTTCTCACTGGAAGTAAGATATTCCAGAATTCAATGGTGTAGGGCATTAACTTTTTCAGTGTCACTACTAGGAACTTGAAATCTGTTTATTCATTCCTTCTGCTGTAAAATCTTAAATTATCCCTTCACCAGAAAATTTATTTTCTTTTGAAAAAGCCACCTCTGCTGATCATATTAAAAGACATTTCTTGCTGGAGTCAAATTAATCACTGGTGGGATTGCTTTTGTTGGTACTTTTAGAAATACTTCCACCTCTTGTTGGTGTCCAAAGGATTGGCAGAATTCCTGTTTTCAGGCAAAATAGAAGTGGATGTGGATGAAGCCTCTAGTTTCCCTGCACAGATAAAACAGAGGATCTCTGTAACCTGGAAGCGTCTGTCCTGGGTTGTCCCGTGCCCTCAGCCGGCGCGAGTGAGTCACCAGCGACCCCGTTGCCAAATGAGGGGCGGGCAGAGCTTGCGGTTGCCCATGTGGCACTGTCAGCAGGATGAAAATCATTAAAATCGTGATTTCTTTTTCTGCTTCTCTTGCTTTCTGCCAGTTCCACTTTCAGTGACAGAGGAAAAGAAGCTACTTTGCATCTATTATTATAAATGCCTGCTTTATAGTCTGAGCATATGCAGGAGCTGACAGTGTGCGTGTGTAAATTATTCAGAAAGTCTCTTTAATACTGGCTGCGTTCACATTCCCTTTCATGTTTAAATACAGCGTCTCTTTGTATCTGAGAACCTTCGCTGATCACCGCATAGAGAGCATGCGTCCTACTTACGTAGAATTGTGTTGCAGTTCAGACTAAGGTGAAATGGGTGTAAGTGGGGTTTTGTCCTAAATAAATGGAATTAGTTGCAAGTGGGGTCTTTATTAACGCTGGAACGACACTATTGGGGTGTCTGTATGCAACTGTGCATTTTTTTTTTTTTGGCCCCCTATCAAAATTACATCATCATAATGTTTGCTCTGGTGTGTGAATTGAATTGCTTTGCATTTGTGGATTAAAAAAAGCTAGTTTATCTGTTATGTCCTTTGGTTTTTTGGTTCTGTTCTTAATACAACTCTAGGTATGAATATCATGTGAAACAAATGGGGTTTTTGGTGACTTTGGGGGATATTTATCGATACTGACTTATACAAAATGTGCTATAGTAAGAATTGTCCGTATAGGACAGGGTCCAGGTCTCCCTGAGGAAAAGAGCCACGCTTTTTATTGATAATTTTGATTACATAAGGTGAACAGAAGTACTTTTACATATCAGATTTGATTCAAAGAAATAGAACCTGAGTTGCCTTTGCAGCCGTTGTGTTCAGACAATTTGCATACAGTTCCTCGAGACTTGTGTTGTTGAAAGGACTGATTCACCCAGATGAAAGACTGATAGGCATCCCTTCTGAAACCTTACCTGCTGGTGAAAAGCTATCATTTTTCATTTTCCAGCACTGGCATATAATTTTCTTTGAAGAGTAAGGAGGCAGGATTTAGTCTGTATCTGGTTTTGGTTTTTAGGACTCCTGTATTGGATTGTACAAGAAGGCAACTGCCAAAGTTAAACAAAGAAGCAGCTGCGAAATAATCTGCTTTGATTTCAGATTCATTTTGAGAGCCCAACTTCCATTTGTGCTTATTCTATCATGCTTTTTTGAGATGTGACATTTCCCTGAGTATTTTGCCAGTTTAGATATTTCTAACTCAACGAGCAAGCAGATCTGACGTGCTGGTCGCTGTCCAAGTGCCTTTGCTTGGTCAGTGTGATGTCTTGCATTTAATATAAACGTGATGGACAGCTGCTGTGAAATAGTGATGTTAAAGAAACTTACAGTTTTGGGGAGTGTATTGGCCAAAATTTTAAAAACATCCTGTTCTCCCTAAGACTTGGTCATGCAGATAAAGTAAGGTTTGTTGGTTAGGTAAACCCATTCCTTCCTCTGCAAATCGAACTGTGGTGCTCTCTGACTCCTGTGTATCGTTTTCTGCAGGTTATGAAAACCTACCATATGTACAACGCCGACAGCATTAGTGCTCAGAGCAAACTGAAAGAGGCAGAGAAGCAGGAAGAGAAGCAGATTGGGAAGTCGGTGAAACAAGAGGACAAGCAGACGCCACGCTCCCCTGACTCGACTTCCAACATCAAGTTTGAAGAAAAACATGTTCGGCGAAGCTCTGTCAAAAAAATAGAGAAAATGAAGGAGAAGGTACTTCTGTAGCATTGCTGCTGCTTGTGTGGGGTGCTTGAGGAGGGGACTTTTGCAGTAGTTCAGCAGCTCCTGTGCTGAGTTCCCTCATTTGTGACATTCAAATGCAAATCTCGGGTTTTGTACAAGTTTTAAACATTCAGATTTAGGAAAGGCAAAAGCTCGCAGCAGATTTTGTGTTATTATCCCAGGTTATACAGGCATGGCACAAAAAGCTAAAGTGAGGTTAGAGTATGAAAGTAACAACTGCCTTCTTGAAGTCATGGTTTACATACTTTCTTGTCTAGAGTACAAGATTTTTGTTTACCCTTTCACGCCAACTTAAGTTCTGACTTGCTACTGGGAGACGTGCAATCCCAAACTGACTTCATGGGCAGAACCAGTTGCCTTAGCAATCAGTCAGTCAAGTAATTCAGCATTAAGATTAAAGCCAATAGGAGGTGAAGAGTTTATTTTTTGGATTGATTTAGGCTCTGAAAGGTCCAAGTTAAGGCCTAGCTTCTGTTGGAAGAGGTGGAGTGCCTACAGCAGCCCTCAGACTACCTATGAGCTTCTGTAAGGTGCTCTGGTAGTGCTGGAGCTGGGCCATAACCTCACAAACCCGCCTTGCTCCTTCGTTCTTCACTTGATCTTCCCCAACCCACAGTCTGTTTTAAGAGAAGACTTCAAATGCAAAACTGTCTGGTATAATAATAATTAACCTAAATTCTAAGTCTTTGAGTCTTGATAAAACTGGAATCCAAATGAACAAAAACCTGTGTAAGCAGGGTAAGATTTGTTGAGCGTTCTCTGATGTTACGAAGAATGCTACTACTTGTGCTGCACCTCTTCTTAAAATATAATCTGGTTTTGATTCTCTTTTAGCGCCAAGCGAAGTACACAGAAAATAGGCTGAAGGCTATTAAGGCAAGAAACGAGTATCTGCTAGCTCTGGAAGCGACCAACGCGTCTGTGTTCAAGTATTACATCCACGACCTGTCTGATCTCATTGATGTAAGTGCTGCTGCTTGGGTGCCTGCGATGAATATCATTGCCATTAACCTTTGCGTGTGCCTCTCCTTCTTCAACATCTTACATACCAGCACGACTGGGAACCTCTGGACAGCTGTGGTCGTGGGTGGGCAGCTTAGAGGGTAACGACAGGCGGGAGAATCGGTGATTAAGCTGTTAAGTGAGCTTCTCTTAGATGGCTAACTCGGTCTGTTGCACAGACAGAAGCTTGCGCAGGAAATCTGGCAGTGAAACGTGTGGAAGGAGGAGTTGCTTATTTAAAATGAAACTCAGCTTCAGTAGCACACTGTTGCTTGACATTTTCTATTTACTATTTTAAGCAAACCTGCAGGATTACAACTCAGAAGCACATTTAAAAAAAGAATGTTCACTGTAGAAACAGTAGACCAGTTGGTAAAAGAAATCGAGGACAGAAGCACTTTATAAAGCTGCTTTTAACTTGTGTAGAAAAATTCCATATCTTTCAAGGTTAATGCTTTCTCTGGTGTATCTCACAAGAGGTATGAACCTCCCTGCTTTTTAGACCTTCCATTCTCTGATACCCTGACCCACCAGAAACTGGGCAGTGGAGCCCAGCTTGTTCCCTAGCTGCCTGCAAGCTCTGTGTTCTGCAACTGAGTGCCCCCAGCATTCAGGGGGCAGCAATTCTGCTTTTTGTAAAACGCACAACAAAAAACCCCAAATCTCTCCTCTTTGAGAACTCAGAAGAGTCAGGTAGGAATCCTGAGATTTTTCCCAAATACCCCCTTCAGCCTGCAGAACTGGAGTACCGCATGCCCTGAACGCGTTGCGTCCGGGTCGCTGACTGTTGGGTGATCTTACTCTGCTCGCCGAGGGCAGCCCGCTGCTGCCGCTGTGAGAAACGCTCAGCTGCAGAGCCCGCAGGGAACTTGCTCTGTAGGAGGGGGAAGCAGTGAGCAAAGTGTCTCTAGACACGGGCAATAAAGAGCACTTGCATCGCTATTAATTAGTCAGCTATTATAATGCCTAACAGGATGTATGATAAGTTTATTCAGCTGATCATAAAATCCCATGAAGTGCACTTCGGCTGCGTGTTTATTTAAACCTGTCCTTTGGAGGTCAGGATTCTCAGTGCTAGGTGGCTTTGAAAAAACCCTGGTATTTCAAAATGTCACGTTTTGCAGAATTGCTGTACTGAAGAGGCATGTTCCGTTTATACCTGCTGCCTGTTGGAGGGACCTTTTTGGTTAACGTTTGCTCAGCTTAAATTGTGCCATCTTGGGTTTTTTAACAAACGATGACTATCTGTGTGGTGCTGGGTTTTTTATATCCACATGTACAAGATAGGGATTAGTCTCATTCACATCAGTAGAATTCAGTTGTCTTAATTTTTTTTTTTCCCCCCTATCTGTAATTCCTCCCCCAAACATTTTAAATGTGCTGGTTGTGTACCACCAGACTGCTCTTACTATATTTTCCTGAGTAATATTTAGTAAAGAATCCGTTTGGATTTCATAAATCCGGATCAATTTTTAAGCACAGACTTGAGATCTCTTTAGTAGTAGAGTGACAGATGTAGGTTATCCAGCTCCCCTCACTAGCCGCTCTCAGCCGGCGCTGGGGTACGGTAGGCAGTGGCGCAAGACAAGAAAGGGTTTGTCACTGTTCTGAGAGAGGAGCCATCCTGACTCTGGGTGAGTCCGTGTTAACCCCCTTGTCTGCCTTAGAAGCATTCAATTTAACACTGCACTGCAAATTCTCATAGTCTTTGAAATAAAAGTCTTATCTGCTCTGCTTTCGGAAGACGTGGAAAAATGTGGGACTTGCCTGGGAGCGCAGGAGATGGAATTGGGTTATCGCATTGTTAAGATGCAGAGAACATAGATTTACTAGTGCCTTTGATCCTGGAGAATCGCAAGTTAACAATTATAACCAGTGGTGGTTATCTGAAGCATCTGACTTAAGAACTGGCTTAATTCTTTTCCTTGATCTAATAATTTGGTGATATTGAATTTTGAAATAAAATATAGACGCAATCTGCACAGTTTCTTACAAGTACGTTGTGTTAGGCCAAATAGCATTAAACTTGTCACGTTTGTACAACACGTTGTGTTCCACCACCAGCGTGCGTGGAAGGATAACAGGGCGTTAATTCTTCCGTGTGAATTAAGAGCAATAAATTGTTCCTGACATAGCCCAGTAGTTTTGTATTTCCTGACTTGGGGGACTGAGGCAGCTCTTTGATGCTAATGAAATATTACAGTAATGGGGAAGTTGGTGTTAACTCGTGTTTATGAAAGGGTCAGTAGGACAGAATTTAAAAAAAAAAAGATTAAAATGCGTGTGTATGTGTGAGTCCTAAAGCTTACTGTACCCTTTGAGGAACAGGTTTACTATTGCTGTTTACTCCAGGATCTCATGCTTTCCCTTCCAAGTAAATTGTGTTGTAAAACAGAGGGCTCTTTCTCCTTAAATCTTCTACTTTGGGCCTGTTGGAAAACTACCAGCTGGCAAAGGGTTAACCAGCTGTCACGTTGGGAAGTGAATTTGAATGAGTTATCATTAGATTCTTATAAAAAATTGATTTCCTTGGAGAACGATTCCATCAAACATTTATATAACCCAGAAAAGGGATGGCAAGGCGGATACGTTTATAAATATGACACGACGGACTTTTAAAAATGTCGAAGTGGGGGAGTGGGCTGAAAAATGTATTCTGCTACTGGCTTCAATAACACAAAGCCAAAAAACTTTGCTGTCTTAATGTACCCCTGCTGCTCAGCGAGCTGGGGTGTGAAATACGAAGTCCCATTTGACTTTCCAGTCCCACCAGTGAGCTCCCTTTGTGCAGCAGATCAGCTTTCCCTCCGGATGCGGACGCGTGCTGGAGGGCGGCGAGCAGGAGGACAGGCTGCTCGCCCTGGGTGGGTACACAACCCTCTGGCTGTGAGCAGGAGGGGAAAAGGAGCGACTGTTGCTGTTCAGTCTGAGCTGATCCTAATCCTGGCTGGATTGTTGGCCCAGCCTGGACCAGCATTCCCCCAGTTACCGCAGGGGATGGCACCGTAACGTGCGTGCAGAAGAGCGGTGGCTTTGAGCGGCTGTTGATCCAAGACTGCCTCCACACGTGCAGATTCTCAATCAAGCGTCTCTTGTGGTTTTTTTGGCTAGTTTTTGTTCTTTCTGATTGAATGTAATGTCCTTTAATTCTCTGCCTCCAGCCTAACCAGCAACTGCAGCTCTTTTTACAAGACTCCACACCTGCCACAGCTTGTTGGCACAGGAGCCGGGCATCCAGCAGCACTTGGTGGCAGAAATTCTGTGAAGCAGAAAGTACTCGCTCTCTTATCTCTCCCTCCACCCCTCCATTTTTTTTTTTTTTTTGCGTTTGCACACAATGACAGTGATGAGACCCAAATGATGAGTGAGGAGGAGATTTCATGTGAATTTTGCTTACAGAGCAGCACAGCAATCAAGCAGATGGTCTCTTTCTTTTCTTTTGGATATTCTTCTAGTGTATGTAATCTTGCTTGTAATTCCAAGAAGGTAGGCTCCTTGCTTGCTCACTTTATTAGACGTCTGAAAAATTCAGGCTGTTTCTGATCAGCTAATGAAAAGCGCCTTTCTCCCTTCTGAAACATTAAGACTTGGCTGTGCAGCCGTGCTGGAGATGAAGCTGCTTGATTGCCTTCCAGTGACATCATCCCAGTGTCGGTAAGAGCCAGGAAATTCTTGACCATGACCACTTTCTGCTTTAAAGTTTTTTTTGCTCTTCTGTTTCACCCCAGCAATGAAGTCATCCCAACCGATCGCTGCTTGCTTTTTGGATGACTCTGCTCTTTCTGCTTGCGATGTACAGGTTGTGTTCTTGCTTCCTGAAGCACACTGAATTAAGCGGTTTACTGTATGGTGGGTGGAGTTAATTAGATGCAGGTTAACCTTTTATTTAAGTATTTTGGAGTGTGTTCAGTAGGAATCAATGCCCCTAAAAGTAAGGTTAGGATTTTAAAAAATGCACTTGCCATGCTATTGAATACACTCACTTTTAGGGTACTTTTTTTTTGTAACAGCATGAAATGAAGTCTCTAGTACTCCGTAAGAACTCTGCAAACTGTTGTGATAGTTTAAGCTGTACTTCTCTTGGCAGCTAGTCATAACACGGTGTTGGAATTTGTATGGGTTATAGGTTGAGAGTTCTGTTCAGAGCCAGCTCTGAGGACCCCCAGTCAAGATGCCTCCGCAATCAGTGAGAGATGTGGGACCGCTCTGGTACCCAGAAGATGATGAAATACCCACGACTTGTTATCCGTTCATATAACTCCTGGCTTCAGAAACACTTTAATTTCCGTTCCAGAATTTCTTTGCTTATTCATATAGAGTTGTGTGTGTTTTTCCAGCAGTGTTGTGACCTGGGGTACCACGCTAGCCTCAACAGAGCTCTCAGGACATTCTTGTCTGCTGAGCTAAACCTGGAGCAGTCAAAGCACGAGGGTCTGGATGCCATTGAAAACGCTGTGGAGAACCTGGATGCCAACAGTGACAAGCAGCGCCTGATGGAGATGTACAACAACGTCTTCTGTCCGCCCATGAAGTTCGAGTTTCAGCCGCACATGGGTGATATGGTCAGTTTATATTCCTCCTCCAGCTCTGGTTTTGGTGCTTGCAGCTTCGCCGGTTTACTTCCCTCGTCTTGGATAGATAGACCATCTGTTGGGCTCTATTTTTGGGAGGTAGAGGGGAGCCTTAGAAAAGGGAGCTGATGTGAAATAAGCAGAGGCTCGTGGCACAGACGTCTGAACATGACTGACTCTTACTTTTTGACCATCAAAGCTACTGAAGATGAAAATTCTTAATTGGGTATAATACTAAATGTAGATAGAAAACACTGTCTTAACCTGTCATTCAACCTACAAGTTGGCCCCTGCACCATGAGGCGGACTCTGGAGTTAGAGGTTTGAAGGGTGACAAGATAAGAAACTTAAATGCTGTTTTTTGAGGCATTTGTGTGCGTAATCTTAGAGCACAAATAGTTTATAGTGGTGCTTTTTGCATCTTCGTTGTGAGACAAGGCAGTCAGAGGACTGTCATTTTTGGCAATGAAAATCTCTCTTTTTGTAGGTTTATCAAGATGTGATTACTCATCTGGTAACTGTTTAAAGTCGCACAAGCTGAAACCGGATCTAAATGGGAACACATGTACAATGTAATAATTTAGGTCAATTGGTTGATTTCTAGATTATCCTCCCGAACACTGAGGAAACACTAAGGATGCTCTCTTGCAGCCAGCCTCTTCTTCTGGTCTAGGAATTACAATTGCTGCTTCAGGCTCCTCTTTGTCTCTTCCCTCTTCAGTGAAACCTTCAGACTACAAATGACCTTTCTCGGTTGTTCTGTGCTTTGGTAATATCCTGTAAGATCGTGGGAAGAAAAAGAATTACCTGCAGACTGGCATGCAGTTAACAGCTCGCATTCACCGCATCATTTATCTTGGCTCTTCACAAGGCCAAAGGAGTGTTTATAAATGCAGGCTGATGGTCTTGCAATGGTCCTGCATATACCACTTTGAATATATGATGGTATATATATGTGTGTGTGTGTGTGTGATAAAATTCCAATTCCAATTTATCTCTTAAAAAAAACCAAACAAAAAACAACAACAAAAAAAAACCCACAAAAAACCAAAACCACAAAAAAAAACCCCTGAAAGGAAAATCTACCTCGTGCTGTGAAGTAAGACTAATTAACAGTACAGGGAAGCCCGCTGTTACGGTATATTTGACAGGTCCCTAGCCTGTTGTTTTTAATTTCGACTCCCCTAAATGCATTAAATAGTGAATTGTACGCTGTAATCTGCAGGTAGCTCAGCCACTCACACCCCCGCCCCAGGCTGTCTGGCTGATACCAAATTCTTCTTGATGTGTGGCGTGATACAGCCCAATATCTGTGATAAAGCACCTTCAGACTTTCAAAACACGACGAGCTTGCATTACTGAAAGTAGATCATTTTTTCTAGTTCTTCTTTGATGTTCGTGTTCTCTCTCTTGCTCACTTTTCAGTGCAGCCAGGAAGGGAACTGCAGTTTTGTAGAATAAGGACCTCTTCCACTAGTTGAAACCCAGTGCTACAAAGTTTTAAAATGAAGTACTTTGGAAGATGTTTGTGTATAATGATTGAATTATTAAGTAACTGCAATATTCTTGATTATGTGGGGTTTTTTCCTAGCCCTCTAAGAGCGGTGCTGTTTCTCTCCCAGGAGTCGCAGCTGTGTGCCCAGCAACCGGTGCAGAGCGAGCTGGTGCAGAGGTGCCAGCAGTTGCAGTCCAGGTTATCGACGCTCAAGATTGAAAACGAAGAGGTGAGCTCATCAGCCGAAAATCAACAACCCTCTTAGCACTTCGAGCGGGGACTAGTTAAGGACGAATCTACTTGCTGTGATCCTCTTTTGCGAAGACTTGTGCTAAATTCCAGAATAAGGCAGCTGAGGCCAGCAGTATGTTAGCGTGTGATCTCACGTGGAAGCTGGGTGTGTAGAGAGGAGCCTTTAAAATACCTCCACGGAGCTCTTTCCCATCCTTAAGTTGATAGGACTGGCTATTTTGCAAAAGTTGTATTTGGATAGTTAAGAGAAAAAGAGGAATTAATGTTTTGAAGTGAAGACAGTGAATTTGTAAAACCTAAAGTAAGAGTTAGTTTTTGTTTAATCAGTCATCTAAGACTAGAAGACTGGATCAACGGCATTTGTTTGGGAACAGGTCAGAATACCTGATCTGCACCTCTGTGTTCAAGACTCTTTAATCGTCCTTGGGCAAAATTTACAGCTCCTTTATGTCTAGGAAGTTCATTCTGGCCTTCAGTAAAAATTTACAGTGCTGCAAAGGCCGGTTTTTAATATCTAACATTTGGTGCGCAGTAGATGTAGCTACAGAAGATGTTTGTAAGATCTTTGTTCCAGCACTCTTTGCTTTGAGGTTGAATTTCCTTACATCTCCTCATCCCAGGCTGTGAGATTACAGCTTTTCCTGCTGCTGGCAGGTCTGTGTGCTGCCAGCCCTTTGTATGGATGGTGCTGTTAATGAGCAAAGCTTGCACCTTAGTTACGGCACACAGAGTGCGGAACCTGTGTTATCTGTATTCGTGAAATGCTGCAGGGTGTTCGCTACCTCTGGTCTTTGCTTGCAGTACTCTATCTTCATTTTTTTAAGTACTGTCGTTCTTGCTGGACAGGTTAAGAAGACGATGGAAGCTACGCTCCAGACAATCCAGGATATCGTCACGATAGAGGACTTCGATGTCTCCGATTGCTTTCAGTACAGCAACTCGATGGAGTCTGTGAAATCCACCGTCTCGGAAACCTTCATGAGCAAACCCAGCATTGCCAAGAGGCGGGCCAACCAGCAGGAGACAGAGCAGTTCTATTTCACAGTAAGGAGTTAATTTTCAGGACGAGCACGTGTAATGTAGTTAGAATTACACTCACGAGAGAGTGCAAAATGATGCGATCATCTTACAGAAAGGCTTCTGTAATTGATTTTGGACAAGCAGAGTAAGCATATTGGATTTTAAAAGCAAGTGCTTTGAATTCTTTACAAATATATTGGGATACCTTTGTTAATGCAAGCTTAGTCTGTGGATAAATTGTGTAAAATTTGATTTCTTGTGCACCTAAAAAGGAATTTTCTGAGAAATAACTTAATCGCTTGTAAATATCAATTTTCAAAAATATTGCATACTAAAATAATGTTTAGCTCTTTCATTTTTTGTTATTATCATCTTGCAGTTTCAGCTCACATAAGCTTTTAATTGAGTTGATGCATTTTTACAAGATGCTAAGAGCTTTTTATATTGAATTTCATACCAAACTGTTTGTGGTTTTTTTTTTTTTCCTAAATTAGATTTATGTTAAACTGTTGAATTGTTTTCCATTTCAAAAATATCCCAAAATAGCAGAGGAAAATCATACCTCTTACCCTGGTTGCTTTGTCATTCCTTTGGGCATCTTCTGCTGTACTTAATGCCCTTTGCATTCCCCTCCCAAGAATGCTGTTGCTTAGTAAAAGCCTGAAGTTTCCGTGCAGATTACACAAGCTGGCAGGATGGTTTCTGTCAGGCCTTGACTTAGAAAAATGACAAACCCTTCAGAGAAGGTGAGACTGGCTGTTGAGAAAAGTGGGTGGAGAAACTGATTCCGTTATGAAGGGACGGACCGCCCTCCCCAGGCTCATGAAACTGGAAAAATTATTTTTAATTGAACTACAAGCATTCCCTGTCTAGGGAGCGGCTGCTGTAGGTTCAGATAGACCGAACCGAGGCCTTTATGTGGCTGCACTGTTTTTCAGTTTGATCGTGGTAGCACCTGCCGCAGAGCAGTGCGGTCCCAGCGGGGCTGTGAAGCCGTCCCAGTAAGCGGAGGTGCAACCTGTTGTGTCCTGCGCAACGCGGGTGAAATAACGATCAGCAGAACAAAGCCGCTCGTGCAGGCCCTCCGTAACCAGCCTCACCAGATGCTTGATTGATCTGCTATTGGCTAGACTTATAAATACCCTTTGTAAGGATTTCAAGCTCTGAATGTGTAAGGAGCGTTTTTTTTTTTTCAGTATAGGAGAAGATGCTCAGATGAGCATTAATGAGACCGAGGGCAGAGCTGTGTGTGTATGGGCGAGGCGTTCTCTGTGTGGGGGGAGAAGCAGAGTAGTGCAGAACGGAGATTTAAATCCCCTCAGACCTTATGATGTGCTAAATGCTGAGGGATGTGAACTGAAGGAGAAAGACTGATTGGAAAGAATATTCTGTATTGCCGTGGAACTCCAGTTGGAAGTTCCATGTACTGCGTTATTAGCTAAGCAGAGCTCTTGGGTAAATACAGGGGTGGCTTCCCGAGCCAGCACCGTCGGAGCTGGCGTGGGGATCCCTACCACTGGGATCATCCCGCTCATTGCAATGCAGCGCTCCGCCCTACCTGAGAAGTGAGAAGGGGAATGAATGATTTGATTCTTTTTACCTCTAAAACAGGGGGATAATTTTAGTTCTTAGTTGAAATGTTAATTTTTCCCTCTAGAAATACTAAAACCCGGTACAATGCTCATTCTGTGAAGTGCTCGAAAAATTAATGTAAATTTATTATTACCAAACCCTTCAGACGTGGGTAAGTATTACATGAAGTTCCCCTGCTGATCAGCCCCACAGCAATGCCGTGCTGGTTGTGTCAGCGTGCCGCCGTTCCCACGTTCCGGCGCTAGCAGGGGAGCGGGGATCTGATTCACCCGCTCCTTCAATCGAGTGCCTTGTTTGGAGTCGTTCTTGGGGGGCGGAAGGAGGGAGGAAAACTGCTGAGCTCTCCAGATTGGAGGCAGTTAAGGATGTGGGACAGTGACAGAAACTGTTTTCCTTTGTAGCCTCAAAAGCATAAAACTCCTTTCCCACAAGGCAGGGAGATAGGATCTAGTCTGCGTTTCGCTTCGTTATGTAAGCCACCTGACAACTGGTGCTCACTGGAAAAATACCGCGATGAGTTTGGGCTTGGAGAGGGTGCCGAGGTTACGTGGTTTTGAGGAGATGGTAGGTGCAAAATGCTCCCCGTCTGCCTAACAATGGATCTTCGCCCCTTAATTTTTACAAGCGGAAATAACGTGACTCGAGGAGGTTTCTGCTGCTTTGTGGCTGATTGTACTTAGGCTGACTCCAGCTGTGCTCTGCCAGAAATGAAATCCTAAGGAGTTCTCCTGTAGTTTGAGGATTTTTTTTTGAGGATTTCCCCCCCCCCCCGCCTTGGCTGCTTTTATTAAGCCAGCAATCAAATGCTGGTGGATCTTTGTAATTCATTGAAAAAAGCCTGAAGCTTGATTTTGAAATTACTCTTTTTTTTTTTTTTTTTTTCCATAAGCATACTGGTAGCAGGCAGAGTACAGAATGTTAGGCATGAGGAAATAGAAAGAACGCGTGGAATACTGCACTGGATAGCAGCCTTATCTTTTTGTCCTTTAGCACAATCCCTGGTACCCCTCCGCGGGCAGGCGATGTTCTTAACGCGACCTGCCCCGCGCAGGGAATCCGCCTGCCCCGCGCCGAGCCGCAGCCACCAGTAAACTGAGCTTAAGTTTTTATATCTGCTTCAAAGGGAAGCTTAACTCTCTTCCAAATCAAGTGGATTTGCTCAACTTTAAGCTTCTGTTTGAGCTGTTTGGAGCTGAGCCTTCTAGCACTTCTGTCTCTTCGCCTGATCGTGACTTTGAGACGGGGAGCTTGGCACCTCCAAGAACCAGATTTATCCTCAAATCCCCGCTTCAAATTCCCTGGTTATTTTTTGCGGCTTATACTCTTCATGTTTTCTTCCATGAAAATTTAATGCCAAAATTTAGCAAAATACGTATTTGGGTCTTGATGAACAGATTCTACAGGGAAGCTTCTTGGTTCTTTGCATCTTAGGTGGATGCTGCCTCTGTTACGACCTGCGTAGGACAAGCAGCGTCCGTACGCTCTCGTTGCTAAAATACTGGTTTTCACTTTAAGGCTTTGCAGTCTGATCTGGCAATACCAGTCCAAAACTGGAAGAAAGTGGATAGAATTGGGGAAAGCTGAAGACAAGAACTGCAATGCTCATTTCATTCTAAAATGAGAATCCTTTCTTTGTGTTCACTTTTCTAGCTGAATTTTTGACATATCTCACGATTCTAAGGAATGGCCTGTGATATTTGGAGAGTTATGTGCTATTTTTGTATTTTTTTTGAGTGTAAACGTGTCCTAATTATAATGTGGACAGCTACAGCAGAGTATTTTATGCGCTGCAGCACGGTGAAGATAAATAATGCTGTTCTGCACAGCGAAATAAGAGATGAAAGAGCTGTACAAAACCTAGCATTTGCAGAGCTGTGAAAAATCAGAAAGAAGTGGGGAAAATGACTGCGTGATTGTATAATATTTCACCGAGGGAACAAATCTGAACTGAAATAATATCTTTATTTGTTTTGTCCCATGCCCCCCCTGCAACCCTGTGCATCATCCCGCAGGGAGGCAGAGGCACTGTTTGACAAGTGAAGTGGGGTGAGAGAGGTTAAGTGAGAGAATAAGCACAGTAGCAGCCTTTTAGTTTGGTAAAACAGATTGCTCATTCAGTCGCCTGTGACGCGCGAGGGAAGCGCATTTCCATTTCGCCCTGTCTGGAGCTGCGTGACAGCTTCTCGGGTGTCTTAAAAGATGCCAAGCATTCAGCTGATTGCCCAGTGAAACAATAGAAATCCCTCTGCAGATGCGTATGGACCGAGCTGCATAAACCAGGAGGGCTTAGTTCATCCTTTGCACCGTAAATTTCCGTGTAATTCTGTACTTCAGCATTGTGTTCAGAATCCAGTAACCTAAAGACGCAATCAAAAAGTTACTTGTCCACTCATGATCTTGTTTTTTTTCCACCTTCACAGAAAATGAAGGAGTATCTGGAAGGCAGGAACCTGATAACAAAGCTCCAAGCCAAACACGACCTTCTTCAGAAGACTCTGGGAGAAAGTGAGTCTGGGACCGCTTCTCACTGCTATTAGCCAGCCTGTTGCACTTAGTTAATTAGTCAGCTGGCTGCGTGTAAGGGTCTTGGGTTGCTGATGCAAAGTGGACATACTCACGTTCTATGAATTTATTTTTCCGATCTGCATGATGAAGCCGAATGACCCGCACGGCTTCTTGATTAATGGTGAATGGAAAATGCTTAATGAGTCGCTGATGTGCATCGCTTATTTGTTAAAATGAAGCGTGTGCCCACTTGTTCCTCCTGTCCTCTCCCCGTACACGCACGTTCTGCGTCTCACTTGGTTATCTGTGTTGGGGTGAACCTTGTGGTTTACAGTTTACTGATCAGTTGAGAAGTATTGCCTTGTTGGGCTCGTCAGAAGTTTCATTTGCATGATGGTTTAGTTGCTTTTTAGCTCTGTGGGCTCAATCCAGACCAAAGTGACATATGTGAGCATGGGCTTTTATTGGGAGAATAACAAACACATTTCAGAGCATGTGGAATCTGTTGCCTATCCAGAGGGTGTTAGTGTAGGGGCAGCGGCCAGCACTGAACGTGCATTTGCAGTTAGTGCCAGAACAAAGGAAGATTTCTTTCCCTTCATGGTATGGGCAAATCCTGTTGGCCAAACACGCTTAAACTATGCATCCAAGTTTCCATAGAAACCTATCTGCCTCCTGTTTGCAGAGGAGAAGGTTTTAACCGTCTAAATGTCAGGTCAGAAAATGGCTCGACGCGTTCCTGGGTTTATAGGCTGGAGCAGGGCTCGTGTTTGGATATGTGGCTTAACTGGACTCCCCACAGTTTATGGTGCACAAACCTTCTGAATTGAAAACTCCAACAGCATGTGGTCTTTGAAGGGCTTTGCTTTCGGTTTAAAAATGCACTATAAAAATAAAATAGTTATTGCTACAGTAGTTAGGAGTTTTGCGTTTGTCAGACCCAAGCCACTGGAAGGTAAGGAGAGGACGTTGCTAGGGGCTTGAGCTTTATCGTTTAAAGTCGCTCGTCTCTTCAGCTGTCCTGCGGAAAGGGTGGGTGAAGCCAAAGATCTGTGTCCTTAGGGTATTTTTCTGCTGCCTCTAAATATCTCCAAGTGACACCCATGCTGCCCCTGTGACTAATCACATTCCAGGATCATAGCTGACCTCTGCATACCGAGACCAATTTCCTCTTAACCTGCCTGCCCCTTGAACCCATCTCAAGCTGTGGTGGGTGGAAAAGAAGAGGAAATTAAATGCGATTTCTGTATTGCGATGTAGATTTAAAGGCTGCTTCTGTTTCCTTGTGCTTGCTTTGCAAACCAGAGCTTTCTTAGTCACTCTGTGAAGGGACCCAGTGTGTGTCAGCCTCAGCTCCAGCAGCTTCTGGGGTGGGGGGAATCTCTTCTGTCATCTGTGAGATCAAAAGGAGCTGAGAAAGGGAGGTGCATTTCATCTCCAAAACCACATTAGCAGGTTAATGGTACAAACTGGGGGCTGTGCCTAGACTTATCCATAAAATGTCACTTAATTGGGAAATGGGCAAATAAAATTCCCTTCACAAGTCCCCAGAGCATGATGAGAAGCTTTACTGAGAAACGTGCATCCAGCTGCGTGTCTTCAGTCCCTGGAAAAATCCATGTTTTTGTTACCGTTTTTATTATTCTTTGCCCCATCCTCAGGTGACATTTATTAGTCCGCTTGCAAATTATCTTAATCTAAAGATGACAAGTTCCAGCAATAAAAATAGCAGCAGTTTTTTCTGTCTACAAGTAATTATGTCCCTGCCCACTGTACACATTTGTCACCCTCATGGAGGAGCCCCTTGATGTTGCCACAGCCATGCAATTTATATATATGAATATTCCGTGATGGAAATGGCACAGATGGCTGGAAATTCTGCTTCGGAACAACATTTTCATGTAAATTATGCGCTGTTTTGGCTTTACATGGGGAGAGGAAAGTGGCTATCAAGACGTGTTCAACTAATTGTCAGCCATCAGCAATTAGAAGTTTCCCTCGTTCATTCTTCCATCTCCCCAGGAGCAGGAAGACAACTGTAGGGAAGGTGGATTTTCAGCTGCTGTAAATCAGTGTGGTTTCGCTGATGATGATCCGTGCTGCCAGAAGATCTGGCCTGTACAATTCCCAGCTAGCACATGCTAGTTTTCTGTCTCTCCTGCTCCTTGTTGTGCTATTTTGAAGTGCTGCCTGCATCAGCAGTAGTCGCTAGCTTGGCTGCTTCCTTGCAAACACACTGCAAGTTAATGGAATGGTTTTATAAAAATGTTTGTGGAAAATAGCGTTAAACGTCTGTCTCCCAAAATAGCTTAATGCCAGCACGTTCAGTCTGTGGGCTAACAAATCTGTGAATGTTTTCAGTCTTACTAAGTGGCTTTATAAAGTATAATCGCTTGCCCCACCAGTTCCCCTGGGAATGGGGAGGGAGGGAGAGGTTGACAAGCCCAGTTTTTTGGCAGCAGAAGTCAACAATTAGAATGCACAGGGAAGTAATTTTCAAAAACAATACTTTCCAAAGAAAGAGTCCTCGGGCAGCCCGAGCTGTATGCCGCGTTTCCTGGTCAGCGGCGCTGGAGCTGTGCCGGCAGGGATGGGCTCCGGTGGCTCCCCAGCAGCGTTCCTGGGGGAGGCAGCCCCTGCCCGGCTCCCCACAGCTGCCCCCTCCCCTCTCCAGTGGCTTTTTCTCCTCCATCTCCTCCCCAAACTGGCTTTACCAAGCTGTTGAAAGTATTTTCCCATTCCTTTCTCCTAAGGCTGTATTTCTTTCTTCTTAACAGGTCAACGGACTGACTGCTCCCTTGCCAGGTAGGTGTGGCTCAAAGGATCATTTTTTAAGGAAAATTTGATGCAAATTGGTCACTGCCATTCTATGTCAGTGTACCAGCCCAGGATATGTGTCTGTTAAAAAAAAAAAAAAAAGATGCTCATTTAGCTAAAATAAGCAATTTCCTGCTAGTTAATGTGACTTTAAATGCCATTGCTGTTACCTCCAGGTCATGGAGAATAAACTTCTCGTTTATAATTAGTACCAATCACAGCGCCATAACTAAGCTTCTCCCGATGGGGTTTTTATAAAACATAACAAATCTCCATCTCCAAATTGATGGATTCAAGGGGCTCGGCTGGGCGCGAGGAGCCGGAGCAGGGGCTGTGCATCATCCTGCCTGGTTAACAAAAGGAAGGTGATGACTGCTGATCTGGAGTCATTACTACTTTTCACGTTCCTCACAGCAAAGCAAAGCTGACAGGTCCTAATTAGAGCCTGACATCTGTAGTAATAAAATATTATTCATCATGAACCAATTTTAAATATCAAAGAATCATTACTGCTAATAGTTTAAAATAGACCTTATTGTCTGTGACAGCCCATGGAATCGGACTTTTTTTTTTTTTCATTCAGTATTTCTGATTTTTATAAAAGGAATTTCCCCTGAATTAACACATTGTACAGTCTTTTTAAAAATCACAGTTCTAATCACCTTATTTATAATTCAGCAGCCATCTGCCTTAGCAGGGAATTGGCTTGAATGATACATCAAGGCTTCTCTCCTGTTATCTTTCATGCTTCATTTTTACAAGAAACTACAGGAATTTTAAACCCGAGTGATAAATTTTGAGGGCAAAAGTCCTAACAAAGCAAAGCTTTTTCCTATTTTTCTACAATTAATGTCTACAACACAAATAAACAAGACCATCACAGTTTAGACTGACAAGGCTTCGCCTGGCCGGTGCGTGCTGGTGTTGGAGAGGATTTGCGTTATTTATTTGAAATCTTATCAGAAACTATAACAAAGACTGCACAACAGCAGCTGTTAACAGCACAGTAGGAACCAGCGTGCCCCCAGTTGCTTCCCCCCTCCGCAGAGTGGCTCTGCCAGAAAACAGCTACTGCGATTTATACCAAACTTCGTCTTCAGCAAGGAGCCCTACGTAACAGATTTCCACGTGGTTGGAATTAAAATGTCAAGGGTAATCTTTTGTCAAAGTAGTGGACTCCCTTCTGTCTGTTTCAGATTTTTAGTGATTTAAAGTCACTTAAAATCTTTCTGAAGTTCCGTAAATTGAATGAGACTATGTCGTTACGACTGACTTGTATATCTGGCTCCTCCTCCGAAATGTGCGTGGTTTGGAGTATCGAACAGGGGAAGTGATGATGGTAGAGGATTATCTTGACTTTTCTGTTCTGTTTTTCCCTCCCGCACCGATGGGCGGTTCTGATCTCCTCAGCGGCAGGTGCAGCTCCACCGTAAGGAAGCAGGTAATTAACATTTCCTTCAGTAACGAACCAGGGATATGTATGCGTTTGTGTAGAGGAGAATAGATGGAAAATGCGCAATTGTTTTTATTCTTCCCTCTTACATGACCACTTTCAGTCTTGTCCGAGTGGAACCAGTGTCCGCTTGTTCCGTAACTGAAACCAATACAACACGGATCCGCAGCCTTGATTTGTTTTCCCTGACAAAATTTGAAAATAGTTTTACTCTGTTTTGTCAGGCTTGGAACCAAAAATGCCAAACAGCCTTAAGCTGTCCGGACAGTCATGGTTTATGGGTTTCATGCTGTTGTTTCTTTGTCCCCTTTCCCTTTATTTTCGCTGGTATCCCACCGCAGTGCCATGAAACCAGTAACTGCTCGCTCGTTGTGCTTTCTTGTGTGAAACAAGAACAGCGATGCTTTGTTTCCCTGGCTGGGGTGGGTAATCTGTTACTTTCTAGTGCCTGATGAGCTAAAATGTGTTTTCTCTGAGATAGGGAAAAACCAAAATATTTATTGTTGATACTGTCAAGAAAAAATTTGGCTTGGAATTTCGTTTCATACAGTCTGTCTTGAGGTGCTGCTTTGTGGTTCGTAGGATCTCTGTATCTTGGAAATAAGAGAGCAAGTTGTGGTTCTGGTGCGCAGAGTCAAACCTTTCTCATTTTCTAAGCGTAATTGTTGTTCCTTTATTTGTGCTCTAAAAATGGTCCTTTCCTACCCTGAAAATGAACAGTATGTGTGTCTTGATTGCCATTTTCTCAAGTAGTTTTTGAGGCGTCTTAGTATTCTGAGGCGAGTAGAACTGACTCGAGTCTCTGATTTGGAAACCTAAATTAAAAACGAATCTGTTCACAAACACTGAATCCGCATCTCGCGGTAACCTACGTGAAGTTGCTCGCACGTGGTTTTAATGGGGTTGTTTGATTGTGACCTAACAGTTTAAAACATAGCTGCTCGAAGAGTTTGAATCTCTGCTGGAGACCCAGAGGATGTGCTTCTCTTTGAGTTCCCTCTGTCAAACTCAAAAATAAGTCTAGGAGGTTATAATGCTGTTTGGATGATTATTAATTAAGCACGTCCTCAGGGGCCAGTTGAGCAGCAGAATGGCTTCTGAAGCGTTCTTAATTGGTTAGCGGTGTTCCGTACAGCATGGAGAAAACTAGCTGTAACTGGTATGGCTAATTAGTAGAGAAATTATTCTCACTGTATGACCAAGTTCTGTGACATTTCAATAAAACATTCAACCTAAACAAGTTAGGAAAAGGGTTGAACTGGTTTTTTATATCTATTTTTTTTGAGCAGAGGACCGTCATCTTTTTTAGCTGATGGAAAGGTGGAACTGTGGCATCCAACGAGTGAGCGTTTTGATCTATGTTAGAGGCGCCGCTGTTCAAAGCTGCTGCGGAAGAGGCTATAGATAAACAGAAACTTGGAAGTTTTAGTCACATGGTAATTTTAATCACTGGCATCAGACCGTAAGCAAACTGCAGCACTGGTGTTGCTGAGTTGCTGTTCCCCAAAAGGGGAGGAGTAGCTGCAGACGCTGCAGAAGTTCGGCTGTCTGGAAAGCGATCTGTGGTCCTGTGAAGCAGAGACTGGGGAAGTGTAAAGGCTTATTTCCATACTGAAAAGCCCAGCTGATGTTGTCTAAGCTAGAAATGGTGATGTAGAAGGTTGTACTGTGTCTGGGCCTTGGGCTGACGGCGCTGTTTTCCACGAGCAGGTTACCTGTGTGTGCACCTTATTTCATAGATCGTGACCGTAGGGCTCTGATGTGCGGTTTAGTAACCACACCTGGAACTGCATGGGAGCAGAGTATGGCAGATGAGAGGACAAATTTGCTTTCCTTTTTCTTTTTTTCTTCTTTTTTTTTTTTTTTTTTTTTCCCCTCCCCTCCACTTTTACCATCACTCTGCACTCTGACTGCTCCTCTCGTTTAAATCTGTCTCTGCACAGGATTCCTCACAAGCCATTCCCCTGGTCGTGGAGAGCTGCATACGATTCATCAGCAGACATGGTGAGTTTATGGACAAAATATATCCTGTGATATTTCTGTGAAATGAACGGTGATGTAGAAGCCTTTGGAAAAATGTTCAGAGCAGCTCGGCATGTGGTACTTGTGCAGAGGAATCCTGGAGACTGCAACACAAAGAAAGCTGCACTCACTTTTTGGCTGTATTGCTCGTATTGTCTGCGTGATCACTTCTCCAAATAACTGACCTTGCCAATGTTCTTCCAACAATATCCTTTTGTTTCTTGTAAAATAAGGTTCCCATCCTTAGATACCGCTCATTCCTCACCTCCACTCACCTTGCTTTGAGCCCTGAAATGTGGCCTTAGCTGACAATAATCAAGCTCTTCTTAGAGCAGGAGGAATACTCGAAGTATTTGAATGTAGGAGGTCAAGCAGTGAATTAATTGCTTACTTATTGCTGCAATTAGATGATTTATACCTGTTTCGAAGATTGACTTCACAGCCTTGAATGCTGTCAAAGATGTTATGTTTATAATAATTTGTTTTCCTTTTTAATCTATATCATTTGTTAGCAGCATGTGAAACAGCTGTTAATTAACATATGTAGAAAGAGGTTGAATTTATCTTCATTAACCAAGACACAGAGCCAGATTAGGGGTCCCGTTTCATTTTCCTTGGTAAATTACCATTTTAGAAACGATAATCTGGAGTCCCATTCTCATCATCACTGGGAAGAACCAAGTCTATAATCCTTCATTAAGGCCGTACTTGGACCTTTGCTGGAAAAATCATTGGAACCACACTGCAATGCGAACCAAATCAGGGCCATCGAATTTTATTTTTTACACTTCTGTTCCTGGGTTAGCTTAGATCCCAAACAGAAAGGTTTTCCAACAGACTCGACTGATTTTTGCTCTGAATGTCAGATCACAGCCTTACAGTTTGTAATTAGGAGAAATCTGCTTTTATACAACAAATCCACTTTAGGCAGGAGAAATGATAAAACTGCCCGCCTGACGCACTGGGATTGCGGGAATGGATTTTGTTGGAGGGAGCCTGACTGACGTTCCTAACTGTTTGCTGCGTAGGTGTGGGATGAATGTCGCCTTCATTCTTGCTTCCCTGCGCCTGGGATTGTTTCTTTCCCCGTTCCTTGCTGTGTGGCACAGCCACGTCCCGCAAAGGTTTCGTTGCGCTGTGATAAAACCAGTCACAGCGACTGGAAGGAAGAGGCCACAGATGCTTTCAAGAAAGCTGATTAATTTATAGCCATTATTATAAATAAAGCAAAGACATTGTAGCATTACTCGTTTCAGAAAGCCTACAGTTAAAAGCCTTGAGTGAATGGGAGCTGGTTTCCCTGCGTGAAGCTTATATTTGTTTGTTAGTTGATTTGTAACGGTGGTTGCTAATCTCACATCCACCAACACAATGGTTATGATGGTGGTATACTGGAACATCTCGCCTACTTGATAATTGGTTTTAATGATGTTCCTAATGCTTACTTTTTAGCAGGGATGCCTTAAAGACTGTCCTAAAGCCCTGGCTAGCAGGTCATGCTGGGGAAATTAAATGCTTCCGTTTCAATCGGCTGATTTGCTCTGGGCCTTTGCGGTATCGCTCGTGCAAAATAAACTGCTTCCTTCTGCAGTTAGCCGTATTTTACTTCTGGCTGATATACTGTTAGTTTATTACTTTCTCTGGGTTGTAAAATCCTTTGGGGATCCTTCAGGGTAAAAGATAACATGCATGGCTGTTGTAATCCAGTTATTCTGTCAGTTTATGAGGAGGGTTAATATTTTTTCTCTATGTGCTGAGTTCTGGTTTTGCATATTCTGTGTGTGCCCGGACAACGAAGGGAAAAATGGCTTTTAAAGCAGAATACTTCTGCCTGTGTTGCTTCTCTTTCCTGCGTCATAAACGCTGTAGCTGATGAAGGTGCCAGCTCATCTTACTGTTACCAACATCTCTTACTGTCTTCCAGGGTTGCAGCACGAAGGAATATTCAGAGTGTCTGGGTCGCAAGTCGAAGTGAATGACATAAAAAATGCGTTTGAGAGAGGTAAGGAAGATCTGTTCCCGTATCTTGGAATTTATTGCCAAACGTATGAATTTGTATGAATACAACTTGCTATGTTTTGTCCTGTTTATTTTTGTGTTTCCTAAGTGAGTCTAGCCCAAACATCTCCCCAGTGTTCAATTAACCTCGAACACCCAGTTGTTTGGCATTACGCTCTGTCTTGTAGAGTGTCTGTACAGTAAATATTCTGAATTTGGTCTTCTCTCATGTCCGATAGCCTATTGATTATTTGTAACACTAAAGGATGTAGAGGATTTCATTGTTGGGTGTAACTGCATTTTCCTACCCTCTTCTCCCACCTCTTTGCGAATAGATTGGCTGCTGAAGGATGAAATTTTGTTTTCCATGTTCCTGAGGCACAGCTTGGCTACATTTATTCTAAATATCAGCAAGTGAGAGAGTAAATTTTGAGATGCTGTTAACTTGACATAGCATTTAATAGGTTTGATTTTCTGTGTGAAGAACCATTCCATACAAAGGCAAAGAGCGGCTGGGAGCCCCCTGACTCATCAGCTTCTCGCGGGGCTGTTCTCCCTACCAGAGAAATTTGGAATCAGAATCAGACCCCTTTTTTACAGAAAGGAAATACCAGTCGCTTTGGGAGAATAGCCAGTTGTTCCAGCAGTGACATGCAGAAATAAAAAGATGGGTTTTGATTTTCTTTATTCATCTTGCTCGTCTCTGCAAAGCGCATGATATACAGAACTGACAAAGTTAACAATAACGTCTCTGCAGTTTATTACTTCATCCAGAACCCTTGGTGGCAGTTAATATCAGGGATAATGCTCCAGTTTGGAATGGCCCATTTATTATCCTGTGTGTTATTAAGATAATAGGCAAGCTTTGGTAATTTCAGTCACATAATGGATATATATAGCTTCAATTTGAGGATTGCCCCGTCATTAAATCTAATTATATCTGATAGGGAGTTTTCCCTAGGGAGCAACTCCTTAAGTGGGCATCTTTTCTTTTGTAGTACAGACAAACTGTGGCATATCTGCAGTGACAAATTACCTGTCCCATAAACGCTCCCCACCCCGCCAGCTCAACATGAGGTGTCTGCGTCCTGCTGAGCCGAGTGTAGGGTGCTCAGTGCCTCTTGCGTGTCCACTGAATCCACCTTGGCCTCAGCTGTGAGTTTGCAGAAAGCCTTGCTCCTGGGCTCGTGTCACGCTCACACCCTGCCACCCGATCTGGAGCGCAGAGCCTGGAAGCCTTACGACTGCTCGGGGAGCAACACCAGCCTCTGCGGGCGTGAGCCAGGCGCTCCGGGGTCAGGCTGTAATCCGTTTGGAAAGCTGTCCCGGGTCTCCTGGGATTGCCGGCAGAGGCTTCCCTTCTCCACTGCGACGCACAGGAGAGATCTCTCTCTCCCTCACGCTGGTTTTGGTGCAGTTGGAGTAGGTGGGATTAACTTCGTGCTGCGTAAATCCTTTTCTCCAGCTGAGGTGCATCCTTCCAGTCAGATACTTTTCTCCAGTATTCTGATTTTTTTCTTGCCTGCTCTTCTTTGCTTCTCACAAAGGGGAAGATCCGTTGGCTGGGGACCAGAATGACCACGACATGGATTCAATAGCAGGAGTTCTGAAGCTCTATTTTCGGGGGCTGGAGCACCCTCTCTTCCCCAAGGATATCTTTCATGACCTGATTGCCTGTGTCAGTAAGTATATGAAGATCTGAAAAGAAATAGGATTAATTTTTCTAATCTTCCCCTTTTCTGTGCTCCTCTCCCCTTTTTTTCCTGACTCCAAAATAAGCTTTTTGTGGTTACTTTGGTTGGGTTTGTGTTGCGCTGGTACCCTAGCCTCTGTTAGCCAGCCTGGGCAGTTGCCTGCTCACAGCCATCCGTACTCCAATAGCAGTTTTTTTAATGAATAAGCGAGGAGATAGAAAGGAATACATTTCAAGGGCTGTGTCATGGATTTTTCTAAGACAGTGCCTTGTGACAGGCTTCTTTTAAAACAGAATAAAACAAAAAAACCTCCACTTCTGAAAAATAATCTTTAAGACCTCTCATCAGAAGGTGTCAGAAACGCCCTCTCGGAAGGAGGGGTCTCTGGCAGGGTTTCTGCGTGCTTTCCCTGGCACTGACGGATACACGCTGCCTGGATGTCTGCTGCTGTGCTTCTGCGTGCTCTCCTTAGCAGTTACAGACCTTTTAGCTTCGTAACCACGAAGGGGCCATCTCTTTTTACTCCTGTTAAAGAATATCAACCGTGAGGGCAGTCACAGCAGAGTTGTTAACATTTTTGGTGGTTTCTAAAGGTGGCTCTGGTAGGCAGAGGGTTGTTTGTGCTTTCTGTACGTGAACAGCCTCGTTTTAAATGGCCTGATTATTGCCATGTCCTTCAGAATTGAAGAATGACTCTATTGTCCAAGTAGTGAAATGGACTTTGTGGTGGCAGCCTTTGAAGTAAAGGAGAAGATAACTGCTGCTAACATGGCTCGTGGTTTTCTTCTCCTGATAAATGCATTTACAGAGTTGAATTCACATCGTATGAAAAGTGAAATCTGCTTCCAAATAAGTTCTCCCTTCTGATTTATGCTGCCCACTTATTTCTCAGCAGGCTGCTGCACACAGAGCTTTTTGCCTCACCCTTTAGCTATGCTAATTCTCCTTTGAGTGTTACACAAGTTCTTTTTTTAAACACCCACCTTTCCAAGCTGACTTGAATGAGCTCTTATGCCAGAACTATTGAAACCGATGACATCCAGTGCTCCCACGCTAGGAAGGAGCTTGCGGTGAAGTTTCACGTGTTCAGGGACTTTCATTGTCAAAGGCTTCACCGGCCGGTTCTGCAGCCTCTGTGTTCCCATGCCGGGCAGTGCTGGAGGATCCGGGAAACGGGCAAACCCTTCCTTGCTCCGGCTGCTGCTCTGCTGGCTGCACTTCTTAGTCGTTTGCGTAGGAACCATCATAGTATACTGGTTGCATTTGGACTCGGTGAAACGTTGTGGGTATGGTGATGTGACTCTGTGTGCTCTTTCTTCCTTTCAGCGATGGATAACTTACAAGAGAGAGCACTCCACATCCGGAAGGTGCTTCTGAACCTGCCCAAGACCACTCTGATTGTAATGAGATACCTCTTTGCGTTCCTCAATCAGTGAGTATCCTTCAGAGCACCGTGGCCCTGCTGTAGGACCTGGTGTAAACGTGAGAAGTGGCAGAACCAGGCTTAACATCGCTGCCTGTGATCTGAGCAGCAGTTCAAGGTGCAGATGCCACAGCAGCTTGCCATTGCATCTGCCTTCCTGGGCTTGTTAGCCTTGCTGAAATGCATCCCAGTGACACTACTGCAATCTCAAAGGAGTTCCAGAAATGAAAGTGAATAATGTGCTGATAATCCAAGCAAAAAGTGGTATGAAAGAGGCTGAAACTGGGCACCGCACCAGCAAGGAGCAGTATGGACTAAGTAGTGTGAGTGGTGGAAAATTAGAGTGTGTGTGTGTATATGTATTTATATATTTCAAAACGCTCCACTGCATCTGGCTGGTTCATTGGATGGCTTGGCAGCAAGGAGTCAAGTTTCCTCCAGTAACGTGGTCTGGACACCTGAGGTAGCATAAAGGGAAAAATATCCTAACCAGGAGGTTGCATTGTCAAAGCCCTTTGAAAACCATTTAACTGAAACAGAAGTACAACTAAGACAATATTTTGACTTAACAGAGGCCTGAGGTTTCCTGTCTGCTTTTGTAAAGCTCCAGTTCATCAGCTGCTTTTGAACATCTTATTCCTTACATTAAACTGAGACAATGTTAGGATTTTCTAAAAGTTTTGTAGTAAAATAGAGCAGGACACTTACTAAAACTATCCATATATTCAAGTGGTTATTTCTAATTGGAAAGCAGAGGGGTTCTTTCACAGATGTCACTCCTGGAGTCACTGAAATGTGACTTTCCAGTCCCAGCAGCTTTTAATTATTCCATGCGGTGATCTAGAAGACAGGGAGTCTCAAGGGGAATTGTTTTGGAACTGAGTTTTCTGTTTGATCTTTTGCTGGTACCTGAAAGCTTGGGACAAAATTTAGTGAGATAAAAATTGTTTTTTAAAAATGGCACCATATAGAAACTGTAAGCTTCAAATTTGCTGGGAAATCCTGAAGAAAAGTCCCAAAAAGGCCCACTTGAGAAGCTCCTGGGCCTTGGAGACAGGATGTGGCACGGCACACTTGATCACACGCACTTAGGTAGAGGGGACCTGATACAACTCTGGTATTGAGTGCTGCGAGTGGGCTGTGGGCAACAATAATGCAGAAGGATTAAAGACAAAGATTTATGTTCTCGTCTTGTGAAGTCAGCACCCAGTGCTTTTCATGTAGTCTCAAGCTGTCAAACTCCCTTGGAGGTTTCGATTTAATTTCTCTGTAAACGCCATCAGTGTCTCATTTTTGCACGGACCCAGAATGTTCGTGTCCCAGCCGATCAGCTTTAAACAGCAGAAAGCCCAAAGCAAAGCTTCTGCGCTCAGCTGTGTGCTCTCCAGCAGAGGCTGGTGATGATAATGTGGTTTTCTGCTGTTAACCCTCTTCCCCGCTTCTGTCTTCTGCAGTTTATCTCAGTTCAGTGAAGAGAACATGATGGATCCCTACAATTTAGCCATCTGCTTTGGGCCAACGCTGATGTCTGTGCCTGAAGGTCATGATCAAGTCTCTTGCCAAGCTCATGTCAATGAATTGATCAAAACCATCATCATCCAACATGAGAACATCTTCCCAGGGCCACGGGAGCTGGAGGGTCCAGTCTATAGCAGAGGTGGAAACACCGAGGATTACTGGTATGATAGGTACCGCTGAGGAGAAGATGAATGGGTGGATATTTATTTACGGATTAGCGTGCTACAGTCATGCGTTCTGCGTTGTCTAATTCTGGATTTGAGCATCTGGCCCAGCCTTTCAAAAATCTGTTTTATGGAAGACAAAATGGCTCTGGAATTTCTACAGAGTCATCAAGTTAAAAGAAATAAGCTGTTAGAAAGTAGCTTTTCAGTTGTCAGACCTAACTCACTGATCTTGAAGGGCAAGGTTGTGTAGGGATTTTCTTGGATGTTCTGGTATGGTAGCTGCCAAAATCAATCTTTTTCTTTTTTTTTTTCCTTTTTTTCTCCTGCTTTTGCCCCCTTTTTTTTTTTTTTTTTTTTTTTCGCTTGTCTTGAGTGCCTTTGCTTCAGACGCAGGGGTCACTTGCAACTGAACCTAGAAAGCTGTGGCATGGTTTAATTTTCAGGGCAGCACCGATGGTGGGGGAGGGAAGAAGGAGGAATGCAAAATCACCGTTTCCATCCAGCTTAAAGCTCAAGAGGCCCAGCCACGTGTTCAGTCTGAAAGCCACATCTGGAAACAATTCAGCCAGAGCAGCTCCTGTCATCTGGGGTGGAAGGTTGGGGAGTGGGGGAAGGAAAGAAGGTGTTTTCTTTCCTGCCGGCCAAGCTGGTCTCTCCCTCTGAAAATGAGGAATGTTAAATTGTGTCCTGCTTCTCCCCCGGCTCCTTCCCTCCTCCAGTGTCCCAGGAATGCAAATGATTATTTTCATACACTAAAATAAATACATTTTTAAAATGAAGTCGCTCTGGTGACAGAGCTGGCCTTGTTTCCCTGACTTGTTTCAGAGTAGCTTTAGCTATCAGCTCGCTCCGTGCCTGTGTGGTGAGGAGAGGCGGCTCTCTGCTAACTGCTGCCTGCACAAGACTTGCCAGAGCCACTCTTGGAAGTTCTGTTAGCTTTGCCCTTTGCTCTGATGTTTTCAGCTGATGTTACATGTGAAAGAATTGTAGAGAAAAAATAATTGAGAATCTTTACGACCTTCGAGAAACACATTCACTTTGACAACAGGTTTTTGTCCCTTAAGAGGAAGGGAATAAAAATGTGACCTGCTCAGCACACTCTGTACTGTGGGTGATGCTTCACGTGGAGGGAACACGTCCTGGAAGGTAACAGCAGTTTTGTGAAGACATTTGGTTTTTCTTCATTTTCCTTCCTAAACACCCTGACCTGAGACCCTGTTAAGCAAGGAAGGGTAGAAGTAAGCAAGGGAGGCTGCTCAAAGCCAGGAAGAAGCATCTGGTTCCCATTCGAGCCTTCTCATAGCCCTGGTATTTAGATAGCTGTTCGTTATTGCCCACAGGGCTCCTTGCAGCAAGGCATGCAGGCAGCAGAGTGAATCCTCGCCGTTCGGCTGATTCCTGGGGGAGCGGAGCCTGCTGTGTTTGTAATCGCCTGTGCCACTTCGCTGGGCTGAGGCGTCCTTGTGCCAGGGAGCTCGCGGGCGGTGCTTTGGCGTGGCGGCTGCCCGGGCTCTGTGCCATGGCTCGGGCGCTCCGCGCCCTCGCTGCGAGTTGGCAGCTGCCGAGGAGCTGTGAAACAACTTGCCTCGGGCAGAGGAGGGTAGGGCAAGGTTCAGAGTTTAGGACAAATTCAGGGCTGTGCTGCAGGCGTCTTTGAAATACTGCCTTTGAGTCAAGCCTAGGACTACGCTGCGTCTGTCTGTCCATCTGAGATTGCATGAGGAGAGTGCAGGAGTCCTGCGTACCGGCAGGCGAGACCCTGGTGATCACAGGGAAGAAGACAGCTTGTGGATGCTCAGCGTGCGTTGCGTTCCTCTGGCAGTGTATATTGCTTGCACTTTTGGAGCCCTTGGGGTAAAACCCAGCAGCCTAGCACTAACCGCGGCGGCTCCCACGACAGAGACCGAGTCTGCAGCAAGGACGGGTTTTTTGGTGAAAAGTGCTGCTGGAGGCAGGGATAGGAGGAGGGACATGGTTCTTGTGCAGTGTTTGGATCTGTAGCCTTGGCTGTATGGGACATTACTGCACAGTCTGCGTGAAACTTTAGCCCTCAAAGCTGTGTGTTCCTCTTGGGACTTCCATTTGGCTTCAAATTCTTCTGTAAACTTTATAAAAGCTTTGCAAAGGATGGGAAAGGTTGATTCCTGAGGTACTGACTTGGAAGGCAGTGGGGCAGCTTCGTGTCATGTGGATTAAGCATAACACCAGAATTATCCAAACATTTTACCCCTTCTCCTTTTTTTTTTTTTTTCTTTTCCTTCTAAGAGTGTAGGAGGTAGACTACCAAAGGGAGAGCACTTTGCATCCGTGATCCCTTACTTTAACCATTGCAAGGCCAAAACGAGGGATGCAGTTACTACTGCGTGAAGAGAATTAAAAATCACCTTTGAATGGGTTTACAGTGTAAGGCTGCATTTTGTCTCTAGCAGCAGCGGTAAGATGAGGAGCGAGCACTTTTTTTTCTTGCAGGAGGAGCAGGCAGGGCAGGCAGGCAGCGCTGCCAGCTGGCCGCAGGTCTGCGGAGCTGCTCGGGAGAGGCAACGGATCCTCTTCCAGTTTCCTTTCTGCTCCCGTCCTGCGGGAGCTGTTCGTGTAGCTTCTTACCAAAACATAACCTTTGCTTGCCACTTGTTGTCTGTTGATCCTTTCTAAGCTTTTCTTCATGCTAACCATCAATGAGTGCTCTTGGTGGTTTAGGTGCTCTGTAAATAAAGATTCCAGGCAATTAATCTGGCTGTGGGAGTCGTTCAGGGAGATGAATGGGACAGGTTAAGATTGTCATAAAAGGGAAGAGGGAGATGACAAACTCAGACCTGGAAACATCATTATGAATTGGGAAATTATTTCCCCCAGGAGGTGGCAGCTATCTCATCAGTCCTCTAATGAGCTAATTAGAGCAATGGAGAATACGGCTGGGGGAATAATTCTGGCGTGGCAGAGAGGAGCTAGACCCAGCATGCCACCGCTCTCTGACTTCTAAACATCTCCAGAGGTTTGGGTTGTAAGATCTGCAGTTGGGCTTTCCTGACAGCGTACAAGAAGGTTAACGAAGTTCAGTTTGCGTGATCAAATAAGAACTTAGCTCAATTTCTAGACCCACTGACTTCAGTATGTACGAATGCATCCGCAAAGTGTCTGTCACAGGGGTGCCTAGATATTGACTTCCGATGTGGATGTTCCTAGATATGTGATCTTTGATTGCTGTAAATGAGGAAACTCAATTTCTACCAGCGTAAAGCACTGTCTCTGTTTCCTTCTGTTGTAGTGAAAGTCCTCACGGAGAGAGAGCCTCGACAGAAGACTCGGCTCAGGACGTAACAGCTGAACACCACACCAGTGATGATGGTACGCAAAGTCTATTAACTGCTTGGTTAGCTGGCAGAACCTGCCGTGAGCGAGGCAGAGAAGATAGTGCCTTGCAATTCAAGGTCAAAGTTAGATCCAAAGTGGAGTTTAAATCAGAATATGTATGTATGAAACACCACGTACAGCGTTTGATGCCAAAAAGTAAAAAGGTATAGGATGAATGGGAATCTTTCCAAGTTACCTGACTGTTTTTAAATATCCCTTCTTTTCAAGGGTGTCTCATCTTAGCAGGCCTGGGCACACTCCACGCTTGCATGACTGTTTGAGCTCATCTGTTCCCTAGAAGGATCTCAGAGCTGGAAGTCGTGGGGGAAGCACAGAGCCAAAGGCTGGATATGTGTCAGCGTGCGCTCCCACTCCCTTCTGCGTGTGCCAGGCGTTTCCCCTTTCGGTAACTTTGGCAAGGGAATTGAGTGCTTTAAGCCCCAGTGGTTCTGCTTTGAGGCAGCAAGCAAAATAAAATAAAAAACTGTTTGTCTTCAACTGAGAGCCAGGTTTTAGGGTAGAGGGTCCTGGTGACCTCTCTCACTGGGTCTCCTTGGGGAAACTCTGTTACATTTCTTGTCTGATCAGTGAAAAGGAGTGCCAAAGCTGAGAATTTCAGTGTTTCCTAGGGAAAAGGTGACACTGCAGTCTTTGAGTGTCTGTCGTTGATGCTTCCAAAGCTGCCTCCTGCGATGGGGAGCAGCTGTGTGTGAGCCCCATCCAAAGCAGAGGAAAAGACTGCGTTACTGATATGAAACAGTGATCCCCAGAATACTGACCAGCACGTAACGCAGACTGACCAAAACGGGACAGAAGATGGCTTTATCCTTGGGTTTTGGCCCCCTGCAGTTGTCTAAGAAAGTCCTGCCATGGTTTTACTTGTGATGGTCTCAGTTGCAAAGGTGGGAAGAAGGTAGCATTCCCTTAAAATTAGGTGGCACCCTGTTTGGGCTGGTCTTCAGCAGTCCAGTCAATGGCCCTGCCATGTGCTCCTGTGCTGCTTTTTGCTCCCTCTGCTCCAGCAGTTCCCTAACCAGCCTTTCCCATGGCATCGCTGTGCTGCTGCTGGCTGCATGGTGTTCACACCCCGATAACGAAGTGAACAACGTTGAGCACTGCTAGAAATGCTGGAAAATCAGCTCTCCCTTGGCAAGGTCAAGCACTGTCACAGTGACTCCTCGCCAGGGTTGTTGGGAGGAAACACAAAACATTTGGGAGTGAAACATGAGTTGAACAAAGTGTTCTTTCTGAAAAGTGTTAGCTTCTTAAAAATGCATGGGAGCATGTCCTTTTGGAGTTGGTACCTGAAGAAGAGCAGTTTCACTTTCTGTGATGAAGGAAAGGCAAACTCACACCACGTCTGTAGGGCCTGGGACTGAAGCCTGCAGGCTGAAACACCGCGAGGTGTACTTGCGTGGTTTCCGTATGGGATCGTGTAGCTGCGAGGGCACGACGGTGGGAAACCGGGACAGATTAGAGAAGGACACTGTTTTGCAGCGTCTGGAACTAGATTGCATGGGGCCCCTGAGCAAGGTAAAACTTGGAGACGTTTTGGATGGAGTTCTGCAACCTACATGGAATATTCCATAGGAACAGTTTGGGAGGGAGCATTTGGCACTGAAGCAGAGGAGGGAGCTGGGCCTCTGTTTCTTTGAGGGAGCAGCAAGGTCTGGTTAACTAGGGAGTCCCACATCCTTCGAATTGAGCTGTGCGGTGTCACAGCTCGGGCGTGCTTGTCAGAAGTGACGAGTGACTCAAATCCAACTCCAGGACTCGCAGGGACAGAGGTTTGTCTCACTCCTCCAGTCTTTGGTGTGACCAAGTACCTGCTCCTTCAGCTCTCTTGAGGCTGGCACTGGTGCTGCCAAAGCAAAGCTGTCATCCCAGCCGGCTTCATTTTGGGAAGGAACTGGTGTTGAGGCAGGGGTAGAGGTTGTATTGTAAGAGTATTCAGAAATGCTGAAAGACAAGCAGGTCGTGTGTTCGTTAAATTATGTGTGTGAGTGGAAAGATTTTGCACTGCTGCTTTCCTGCACAGGCTGTCGGACTGGCAGGGGTGATGGCTTGGCTCAGCCTTGTTGCTCTTTATTCGCACAGCTTTCTTCTCTGAGCCTGAGCGTAGTAGGAAAAAGCTACTGGAAATTAGAGTCTAAAATCACTTCTCTGGATGAAAGCCAGAGTCCTAAAAAGCAAATTGGAAACATAAGAAACCTGAGTGCCGCGCTCATCTGGAACAATAAACACTTCTTAATGAAACAGATGGAATTTGCAAAACCACCCTCCCATCCCTTCGTAAATGGAGGGGGACACCGAAAACCAGCACTGTCGGGTTTTTCAGTGTTACGAAGAAGCTGGCTCCAGAGGCAGAACAAGCGAGAGGAAAGGAGGAGCCAAAGCCAGATAACCCGGTGCTTTGGGGAGCCTGGCGCGAGGCAGCTATCGCGGGCTGCGAACGTGGGCCAGGCTTTTCTCACCCTTGCAGGTCTCTCGCTGCTTGCTGAGGGCTGATAATGGGATTCGTGTGAGGCTCACCACAGGCTTACCCGAAACGTGTGATTTGACAGAATTCTGAGCTGTCTGCTTTAGTAGTGGAGAGGTAATGGTTGGGGGATCGATCTAGCAGATCCTGTTGCTGATTGCCCTCAGCGCTGGGTCACTGTGCTTTGCACCTACAGGTGCTGCTGGGGCTCTGGTGGGGGATGCTTCTGCTCAGCTCCCTCAGACCGGCTGATGAGATGGTGCTGCTGCAGCATCACCTCGCTCAGATGCATTTACACTATGTATTTTCTCAAGCCCAGCTGCTGCCTTGGGCAGCCTTGGAGACCTAATTCTTGAGTCCATACTCTCTCAAGGAATAACTGTAAAAGCTGTGGCTCGAGTTTGGCCTTCCACTCCTTTTTGGCTGGCTCTTGTGCTATAGAAGCTTCCCGTGATGCAGAGATCTCTGTATGAAATGGTGTAGCTTTCCTTGTCCAGGAAGAGGAACCACAAATCTCTTTCTCCAGGAAAGAACCCGATTTTCATGGACCTCTTGGCTGTGTTAAAGCTCCTTTGAAGTAATTAGAGGCTGAAGTCCACTGGGGCTCCCCTGATTCCTGCCTAGAATTAGGAGCTGGCTTAGTATATATTTAGACTCAACCAATGGCAGATTTTTCCTCAGTCTGAAAATAATCCAGGTGAATTTCCTGTTGATATTCCTGAGTGTCTAAATGCCCACATTGTCCCTCTGTCTGATATCCGAGTCCTATAGGGACCGGGATCAGTGGCTGGTTGCAGACACAGCATGGCTGTAGTTCTTCTCTGAGCTTTTCAGTCGCAGCAGTCAGATCCGGAGCACGTCGCGCGGCTCCGAGAGCAGTGCCGTGGCGCTTGGCACGCGCGGCGCAGCCCGGCTGTACGGGGCCCGGGGGAACCGCTCGCTCTCCTGCTGATCGCTGCACAGACCGCAGGGATGGGGACACGGGGTGTTTTCTTTAGCTTCCACGACAGCTCGATGAACAGGACGGCCTCCCACCGTGCCAGGATCTGGTCTCCTGGGTCAGGTGAACCTCACAGGCAGCAGAAATTTCCTTCTGAATAGATGCTTTGTTTCTGAAGCGGTTTGGAAGCAGAGGCTGTTTCCCCTCCTAAATGCCAATAACAGCTCCTGCCTGCCGGGGGCTTCAGTTTAGCCGCCTTTAGGAAGGCGGACCATAGGCAGACTTTTGTCTGGAACATACGTGATTGCTACCCAGCCTTGAATTTAAATTTTTTTTTTTTATTTTAATGAGATACTAATTTTGCCATTGCCATTTCCATCTCTGTAAGCGGGTTGATGACTTGGAAAACATGAATGTGCCCACCACGCAGAGATTAGGTAAATGCTGAAATTGCAACGTCTTCATGTTATAGGCATTCCCATCTGAATCTCACTGCTTCACCCCTCTGCTGCCTTAAGAAGCAACACTTTATCCTCTTCCATGCTCTCGTCATAAGCTGTTTTGTGGTAGGTTTGAACTGTTGAATACTTCCGTGAGCCCAAGTGCTTAGTGAATTGTTGTTTATTCCCTTCTGTCTCCTAGAGTGTGAGCCCATAGAAGCGATAGCGAAGTTCGACTACATTGGCAGGACTGCACGAGAGCTGTCCTTTAAAAAAGGAGCTTCTCTCTTACTCTATCAGCGGGCCTCGGATGACTGGTGGGAGGGACGCCACAATGGAATTGACGGCCTTATTCCTCATCAGTATATCGTCGTTCAAGACACGTATGTTATGCTTTAAGCCTGTCTGCGAGATGGGCTTGCTTAAAACCCAGGTGTGGAATGGAGTGTTTGTGTCAAGGTGCTGGCGCCAGGTGGGGAGAGTTCATCCTGTGGCCCTCCCTGCACGGAGGGGGTCCTCCGGAAACAAGCAGAGCTCCGCAGAGGCGTAGGTGTCCGCGTATGTGGAGGCATGATGTAAAAATTGCTCTGGTGCTGCCAGCCCGGTAGAGATGCAGAGCTGAGATCTCCAAGTTGCTCACAGAAATCAGGCGCTCTCATCTGAAAGAGATGTAATGATTCTTAAGAGAAAGATGCCGGCACAGTGCTGTTTGCCTGTATGTTTACATACACAGTGCTGTATCTGAAATTCAGTGCTGTTGGTCCTGTTTGGGTTGTGATTTCCTTCCCTCCTCCTTCCTAGTGAGGATGGTGTCTCTGAAAGATCCAGTCCGAAGTCTGAAATAGAAATAAATTCTGAGCCACCGGAAGAAAAAGTGACTGCTAGAGCTGGTGCCAGTTGCCCAAGTGGGGGTCACGTCGCAGATATTTACCTTGCAAACATCAACAAGTAAGAACAGCCTTGCATTATTTTACTTACGTGTAAAGATCTTGGTGACGAGTCCAGTGAAATGTTTCCTTCCCTGAATACAATTAACTACTGAGCGCTGCCACCGTTGTTCTCTGCTTCCACCTCTTCTAACTTGCTCACATTTTGCTGTCCTCTCTCTGTCACCAGTGTGGCCAATGCTCATTTAAAATCCCACTGGCTTCTCTTTCCTACCCCCAAGGTGCCATCTGTCCCCGTTTTCCCAAATATGTCCTATTTTATAAGCTAAGCACTCAGAGAAAGGGAGGGGAATAGCGGAGCGAGTTCTTGTCATCGTGTGTTCCCGTTCCTTGTTGTGTTCTGTGATTCGTTATGTCTTGTTTACGTTTAACAGGTTTTGTTTTATGGGGTGGGGGACAGCTTCTTCAGAAACGAGTGTCACTTTTTGTGCTAAATGACATTCCTTCCGTCCCACCATCTGGCATTGCCCGTAACATTCTTCCATTTCCCCAGCACTTCTCACCTTGCGTTACTAACCATATGCTTGCGGTGACGCAGCACACCTCCCTATTGCTCTGGCTTTACCTCCTCAACCAGAAATTGTTGCTTTAGCCAACACTCAGCATAATGAAAAGCCTGGGAAATTAAGCTAGGAACAGGCTAAATTTCTTGATCTGTTATTTAATTATTCTAGAGCAGGCTTATCCCCCGTATCTTTCTGATTATTTCCTTCATATTAAAAAAACCACCGTCTCTCTATTGTGCAGTGAAGGTATTAATATGATAAGTACAGTTCTGTGGGAGTGGATATTTTTAACCTTTGGTTAATTTAGCAGAATGTAGTCTCTAAAGGCATTGACAGAAACGCATCCTTTTCAGGGGGTTGGACCTGCTCATGTCCTACACAGAGCCTGGTCCTTAGTTTGTGGGAGTCGGCAGAGCTCCTTTGGTGCCAGTGAAGCTACGTTAATCTGCACCACCTTGGGATCTAGGCTTGCTTTTGTGGTATTTATTGTCTGAGCCGTTGAGGTACACCACTCTGCCAGCTACGGAAAGATCTGTGTAACAAACAGAGCTCTGCTGGAGCTTCACCATCTGCTGGTTTTGGTAGCACTGTCTGTAGTGTTCGTAAGAAGCCTGGTAATGTCCACTCCAGTTTTCTTCCCGTTAGTAGGGAAACTGATATTTAGCAATAGTAGCATAAGACTCATTTTGTTGTTTTTTCTTTAGGAATGAATCTTCTGACCTATGTGTGAACAGACTTGAGCAAAATTAAATCAGATGGTTTCGCAATGACAGTTGTGCCACCCACTGAATTATTATTTGGATGCCAAAATCCTACTGGAGTTAACACTTTCTTGCAGTTATTCATGGGGCTGGTGCTATCTATAAATGGATCCTTCCCTGTATAACGGATGCCAAGCTTCAGACCTATGGCATAAAGTGTTCTGCTGCATTGGCCTTCATATGATTCGAATGGAATCGTGCTGTCAGACCACATGGTGCTGGGGTAGAAACTAAATTGTTTGGACCAGCTCATCCATTTGACATCATCTTTTGGTGTATCTGTAGCCCTACATAGATAATGCCTCGTGGTCCTGCTAAAGCAATGAAAAAGAAACACCTATTACCACCAGCAAATACTGGAAATGATCGTTAACCTCAAACTGTGGGGCTCTTTGCTTGCCAGTCTCTGAAAATGACAACTTGATGCCTTGGGCCAGGAGCTTAGTAGACTTATACTGTGTCCTCCAGTCAAAAAATTGTAGCTCTGCTCTTCTATGTAATAAAAACACATCATCAAAACCTGTTGATGGCACAGAGGGTTTTTTTTTTTGTTCAAATATAAATTCTTTTCTTCTTGACCAAGTTAATTACAATCAATCCAAGTTTTCTGGTTTTGCTGTGAATGTGCACAGCTGCCAGAAACTCAGCTTTGTTGTGAGAAGTGTTAAACTGGAACGATTTATAATTTTGCTGTTTCACAATGATGCCTAAAATCCTGGGTGTATTTGTAATCTGGGTATCTTTGTCTTTTCCCGTTGTCCTCTGTGTTGTTTTGGGGGGGGTATCTTCAAATTACACCTCGTTCTGTGTACCTGCTTGTATTGACTTGTTTTGCTTTTGTGACTGAAGGCAAAGAAAGAAACCAGAGTCAGGCAGCATCAGAAGAGCCTTCCGTCAAAGTGACAGCCACGGACTAGGTAGTTCAATGGCAGAACCAGCCTCCCCAGGAGCCATAGCCGGTTCCAGACCCTCATCTCAGCCCATTTTGAGCCAAAGTCTTCCCAAGGAGGTTCCAGATAAATGTTCCATCAGTGGCCACGGCAGCCTCAATTCCATCAGCCGACACTCGTCTCTGAAGAACAGGATAGACAGCCCGCAGATCCGGAAAACCGTAACGGCAGGGAGGTCCAAGAGCTTCAACAACCACCGGCCCATGGACCCTGAAGTTATTGCACAGGTAAACAGGAGCGCTGTGCCTTAGAGATTTGGTTTGGAAACTGAAAGGATGTTGTACACAATGAAATGCTTTAATGCAAAATCTGATGTAATCTCGTATCCCTGCCCTTCTCTCAGCGCGGTATCAGCTTACTACACAGCCTGAGTCCAGCCTTTCACCCTCGCCTTGTGTGAGTTGCTGAGGCTGCTTTCGTGAGTGGAGATAAACAGCCAGGTCCTTCCTCCGTAAAAACTTGGCCCTGTTCATTATTCAGAGTTCAGTTTCAACAATAAAAACGTCCATGTCAGAAAGTTACATGGATTCCAAAGCTGTCAGCGAAAAATTAAACAATCATAACTTTAAGATATGAGAAAAGTGGTGTCTTTAGTGTCAGTTCAGCATTTCTCCTGTCAGTCGTGCAAGCTCGCCTGTGGTTAGACATGGGAAGCACATGGAGTAGTACAGTCAGAATAAAAGCAGGCTGCTGAGCTGTGCGGTGCTCGCGGTGGCATCTTTATGTGCGTACAGGGTTCAGTGTGTGATTAGAGCCCGACTTTGAACGCACTGCTGCTAGTTTTCCTTACTTGGTTATTTAGACAAGTGCCTTGAAATGAGAGCAGGCTACCGATGCGTACGCAGCTGTGCTACACTTTGCAAAGAGCTCTGCGTCTGGGGCTGGCTCCTGACAAGGAAACCTCAAATTTCCTCAAAGTCTCCTCAGGTCTCTGCAGATTCCTTCTGTGGAGCTCAAAGGGAAAGGTGTTCTTAGTACTTTTCCTCATCTTTGCTCATTTTGACGCAGGCTGGTTTATCACAGACTCTTCATCTCCGTGCGTGTTCTCCGCATCGCTACGCGCGGAGACGGCCCCGTCCCTGTGTCTGGGGCCGCGGGCTGCCGCAGCGGCCGCTGTTGTGAACAAAAACGCAAGCGGTGGCTTTGCATCCCTACATCTGTGGTCTCACAGGCAGAACAGAGAACACCTGAAAGTCAGGCTTAGATTTGAACAAGTGACAGCCACCAACGGGGTGAATGATGTAAATGTTATGGATTTTCCTCTTCCGTGAAGGATCTTCCCTATCTCCCGCTCCAAGCTGCTGGATGTGCCTGCGCGCGTGTGTTGCCGGTAGCAGCTGTTCCCGGTGTGCCGTGCTCTGGCTGAAGCCAAGGAATGCTGGGGTCTCGGGTTACAAAGCCGGCACTGGGAGACCCAGCTTCTCCGCCTGGCTCAGGAGTTTGTAGGTCTCTAACCAGCTGGGCGAAGACGTCTGAAAATTAAACATCGTTTTTATTGACAAAACAGCAATGTCAAGTAATAAAGAAGGTCTGAGTAAAAATGGGATACATATTCTGATGGAGAGTTGTGTTTTGCCATTGTGACTATCTTTAGCCCACTTATTCCAGTGGAATTACAGTGTATGGCTCCTGTTGTCTTCATATTTCATTGTGCTTCCAAGGCTTTGGTTGACATAAATCAGGTTCTTTGTTTTCTCAATTAAGCTGTAACTGGAGTTGTTCTGTCTCCTCCTCCTGCCAGAACCTGAACTGCATTGTTTCACTGGAGAAGAGTTTGGGGAGAAAAGGAAAAGAGGAGGGGAAAATCAAAAGAAAGGGGAGGGGGAAGCTCTGTTAAATTAGTATTTTTCTCTGCCCTGCAGTATCTGTTCAAACAGCATCTAATAATTATAATGCGTTTTTACGTATTTTCCCTAACTTTGTCAGTAAAATCTGCCTGGCCTCAAGACTCGGAGGTGTCGGGTTACTGTCTCTGGTTTCTTCCACCGTTCCTTGACTGATTTACCTTCCCCACCCCCTGAAAAACCTCTGAGGAAGCTGAAAAGCTGGAGCCAAGCTGTGAGTCACAGAAAGGCTGAGCTCTTCTGCTCTCCAGCGAGTTCTGCGCACCAGTGGGCTCCGCAGCGCAGGCTGCAGCAAACATGTGGCTCCTGCTACGGCCGAGAACAAAAAAAAACCCGCTTTTCACCTCAAAGTTCTCCTTTTATCTATTCGCTAATAACTGTAATGTTTTATAAGAGGAAGGAGAAGTGCCAACTTGAATTTCTATATATGTTTCTGATATCTTTTGTGTTCTCCAAAACATTAAAATTTTGGGTCCGGTGTAGTACCTTTCTGGGAAGGGAAGACTGCTCAGACAGCAGGAAACCAGTGAGGCAGCAGGAGCACACCAGGATTTCGACATTCGGTGTGTGGCCCATCAGCCAGTGTCAAAATCATCAACCCTTTCCTCAAGAATTTACTCTCCTGGATCTTACATTCCAAATGAAGTACAAGAACGGATCCTCTTACCTCGAATCGCATGCTGTTGTGCGTTTTGGGGTTGTACTTGTCTTTGAAGTCCAAGCAGCGTCAGGACCAGTAAAGGACCAGATCAGCATCGAGAAAGTGCTAGGAATTATTTTGGTCCCCGTTGATGGAAAATATTACTGCTTCTTGGCCTCAGTCTGTAACGCTGTGTAGTTTGGCATGGGTTTCGCTTTGACACCTAAAGGTCCTTGACCTGCCAGTTGATTTGAGTGTTGGTGTTTACAGGCTGAAAACAAATGCGTTGTTCTCCAAGGCTGACTTTTGTCTCTGTATTTGTGTCTGGGTTCTGTTATTCACTCTGTTTCTCTTTTGCATTTGCAGGATATCGAAGCTACTATGAACTCTGCTCTGAACGAGCTGCGGGAGCTGGAGAGGCAAAGCAGCGTAAAGCACACACCAGATGTTGTCCTCGACACGCTGGAGCCTTTGAAAACGTCTCCAGTGGTGGCCCCCACCTCCGAACCTTCCAGCCCTCTGCACACTCAGATCCTCAAGGACACTGAGCCGGCTTTCCAGCGCAGCGCTAGCACGGCCGGCGACATACCCTGCACCTTCAGGCCAGTGAAGTCGGTCAAAATGGCCACCCAGGTGAAACCTCCGGCAACTCGACCCAAGCCGACGGTTTTCCCCAAAACAAACGCCACGAGCCCCGGCGTTGCCTCCTCTGCGTCTCAGCAGCCTGCTGACAAGTCCTGTACTGTCTGATAAACTCGATGCTGCTCTGTGGGTATAACTGTGTTGTTTCCAATGAAGGGACTTGTGGTAAAGACTTTGAAATTCCTATTTAACTAATTTTTTTGAACTTCTGCTGAAGGTTAGTTGTGAACTGCTACTTACTGCTGGGAGCGCTTCCCGGGAGTGAACCAAGTGGTAACAACCTCGTCCCACGTACCCGTATCAGTGACGTTCGTAAGGCGGAACAGTTCATGCCACGCGTCAGAAATCCAGTGTCGGGTCACTGTGAAGCTGAGGAGGAAAACACAGAAGAAGCGATGAGTCGGATCGTGGTTTCTAGTTGATGCTCTGTACAAGTGTTTGGCCACTGAAAGAAATATTTAGTGGCATCATGTTTTGAATACTGGTGTAGTGACTTGTATATTCTGTGTTTCATTTATCACAGGGAAACAATAGGATAGATTTTAGTCTACTGCATGTTTTGGTGCCACTGGTTACGTGGAGCTTGGACATGCCTGTTTCTTGTGCATTATTATTATTATTACGTCGCCCGCTGGTGCCACGGTGGTTAAGGGTCTGTCTCGACTTCCATCGCATCCTCTGGTTTTGTTTGTTTGCTCCCCCGTTCCTCCCCCCGGGGCCAAAGCTCTTGGCCATCCAGCCTCATCCTTTAGTCGACACTTGCCACGAAGAATAGTTTACTCTGGAACACTCTTAGATTTTGTGGAGTTATACGTAATATGTGTCTGTGCAAATATAAACAAACGTGTTCCTGAGGTCGAGGAGCATAGGAGCCCAGTTGCTTATGGACAATCTAGCTGTTTTCCCTCTTTGCTCTCCCATATTTAAAAACAGCTTTATTGTTTTTCAGTGTAGTGTTCAGCCTGTAGGCTGTGATGTGGTGTGTGGTCTCAGGAGACTGAATGTAAAAACAAGCTAACTTCTGAAAACGCAGCGTACTCTGATGGGAGTTCATTTTCTAACGCACATGTTCCTGTTTTGACCGTATATCCAGATGGATCCCTACCAAAATCCCAGTTAAAAGCACTGTAAAATCTTCAACCAGAAGTTCTCAAGCTTTGTATCTTCTCGCTCTTTCTGGTTGCAAATGCTTCGGTCGGTGGCTGTGACCGCTGTGAACTGCTTCAGGGGTCTCCGCTCTTATAGAGCGGTGTGGGAACGCTGCTGGGGACAGCGAGGTGACAGCATGCAGCTTCTGGAGTGGCTTCCCTGCGTGTTCCCTGGGAGACTGGCATGCCTCTATCGGACTCCAGACACATGAATGAATTCTTAGTATTTGTATTTCTATGGTAGGCAGCAAGTGCTTCAGCGGCTAGCAGGCTGCATGAACTCTTTTGTACTCTACTGAGAATGTTCCACGATGCTAACATTTATTTAATTTTAAAAAAAAAGGCATGTGCCGCTTACAACAGTAAAGAAGATCTTGCAGTCCCACAAGAGAGGAGACTCTGGCTGACCCTCGGTTCACCTTGGTCCCAAACTTTTCTGGGATTTAAAAAAAAGCTGTGCATCTTATTTTTTTCATCAACATTCAGGCAAGGACAAGATAAGAAAAGCCATTTTTCTCTCCAATTTAGCTGAGTTTCTTTTAAATTTGTGGGTTTCTAACACTTGGCTTCCTTCTGACTGCAATGTTGTCTTAATTGGGACTTAGTAATTAAAAAAAAAAAGAAGAATTCATTTCTAAGAACAGTTTCTTCAGTGTACCTTCTTGATTGATTTAGGATGTTACTCAGAGAAATGAACGGGGTTTTACTGTGCCCTGTCCGTCCCCACACGCACACCCCCATCTGCCCAGAAGCCCTATATCCATACTCATGGTGGTTTTTAAAAACACCAACTTTTTGTGCCCGAAATTAAGAACAACTGAAAACTGGGGAGCACCGGAAAGATTTCGGTGAGAACACTCCGCTACTCGTTTCTCCGTAGCTGATGTGCAGCAGCAGGTCCCCGGGAAGCCCCGCGGTACGTGTGTGACTGTCACCGCACCTCGCCCTGTTCCCCTCGCGGGGGAAGATCCCAGCAGCGCGACCAGCGACCTTTGCTCTCAGGTTCTGATGGACTTCTACCATCAAGGAATCACTTGTTCTTTTGGAGAAAAATCGAATTAAACTGGTAATTTTTTGCTCAGGCAGAACTTTCTGGCATTTACTTTAAGTAAGGAATTTTTGGGTTCGTTTTCTTTCTGGTCGTGAACGGCCAAAGTTATTCTGTGTCAAGAGCAGGATCTCTGTAACTTTTCTGTGACTCATTTGTAATGCCTTATTTTCTTTATATTTTTATGCCTAGCATTCATGTTTTTAAGAATAAATGTCCAGCCACGCACAGCAAATTTGGAGGAGATGCTCTTTTCCATCTTCAAGGTCTGAAGTATGAGTGGAAGTTGAGATTAAAAAAAAAAAAAAAACCAAACAACTCTTTCAGGTTACTGTAACAGCAGCTGTCTGTGTATGAGTTTCTGTGCTTATCTCTAGCGTCCACAGCTCTGGGACAATCCCGCTGTCGAGGGGAACGTGTTCCGCAGGATAACCTGTACGTTGAGAACTCAACTGGAATTTTGGTGTGCACTGTGATTGACACTTACACGTACAGCAAGCAATACGGCAGGCTGAAGATCGTCCTTCCTCTTCCACGTGCTCTGGATCTGGCCAGCCAGCAGAAAATTCACACACGCACACACACAGGAGATTAAAAACAAAAAAAAACAAAAAAAAAAAAAAAGGAAACTTTTAGCTTGTCTGCTTCACTCTGAACATAGAAGGTTGAGAGAACATTTGCCACAAGTGTTTTACGACCAGTCGTTGCAGGAGAGGTGGGGAGGAGAAACTGGAAATGTCGGCACCGCTCCCTGCAAAACCAGTGGGCTTCTTGCAGAAGAGACCAACGTAGAGTGGACAAGTACGACACAGTGGTTTGCTTGGGGAGGTATCCATGTTCCTTCGTATCTTCATCTTCAGGAGAAATATTAGCTCTTCCATGGGAATTCTCTTTCATGACTTTTATGTAATGTTTGTGTCAAATATAAAGAGAAGTGTTTGATAACTGGAATACGTATGTCTGTTTGATAGTGCTTTGTATGAACAAAGAATTCTTGTTCATCAGATGTTGGATTGAAATAATCCAAACCAAAACTTTTAAAATAAAACACGATTTTAGGTGATCAATCGTAATAGTTTCTGAAGCTCTAACCTTTTTTTTTGTGGCATTTCCCTAGCTGGGAACTGGGCAGCGTGCGTCCAGGGTTGCCGAGTTCCTGCCTCTCCAAGGCAACCCAAAGGCTCGCAGTTTACGCCCTGCGAATCTGTTCCTCGTGTCAAAGCAGTGGGACACGACCGAGCTCCCACGTTATCTGTGCTGGGTGGTTTGTTGCAATGAAAATGATTAAATAATCAGAGTGCACTGTGACAGCAGAAAACAGTTGTTGTACCTGTATGTATTTTGATACCTGTCCAAACAGAGTCTTTGGGTTTCCTGTGATGAATACCTCATGTTGAGTTTGGGGAGTTTTTGTTGATTTTATTTTTTATTATTATTTTTTTTTAAGGCAAGATTTTTCTTGCACAAAAGTAGGTTAAGATAACCAAGTTCTCATAAATTTATTTACTGAATCAAAACACTTCAGAGTTTGGCAAGAAATTCCATCTGTTCTGGTTCCCCACCTCGCACTTGGTACAGGGCGAGCAGTCGCTCGGCTCGCCTGCGCGCGTGGAAGAGCTCCAGCAATATTACAACAAAAGAAGTTGTCGCAGATGGAGTTTGCTGCCTTATTTCTCTTCTGTGTGTCAAAACCTCAAATTGGGTCGGACATTGTATACGTTTTGGGATCCTTTACGTATGTGTACCTAATAGACTGGACCGCTGGAGTATGCACCGAGGGGATGCTGAGGGGAGGCGATGCTCTCAGCGGGGCATTGATTGCTGGCGAGGCAATGGTGATGATGGAAGACATCCCCGTGAAGTCAATTTGGTGATGGGCTTGGTGAGACGTTGGGTGATCTGTTCCCCCTCTGCGCTCAGGTGTGGGGCACTGGTGTGGTGGGCCGGGTCAGGTACCCGCGCTGCGCAGGATCCAGCCCTGACTGCACGGGGTGCGCTGCAGTGTAAATCATTTACCCGCTGGCCTGTGAACCACAAAGTAGGAAAACTGCTTTAAAAAAAAAAAAAGGAAACTAGAAGCGCGATGTTCTCCCGGGGGTGCGCGCCCTTCCCCACAGGATGCTTCCAGCCTCTGCTGGAATCATCCATCACTTTCCAATCTAATCCTCTCTCCAGATCAGCTTTCTGCTTGTCTCTCTGTGTGCGACAACTTGGTACTTGAAAAAAAAAAAAATTTTAAAAAAAAGTATACTTGACCCACTGCCTTGTGCCTGCCGAGGCTCGGACGGGCTGGCGGCTGTGTCACACGCAAGCGGCGGCGGCGGTTTTAATCCCTTGCCTCTGCTGACCGCCCCGCCAGAAGGCAGGTGAATTATTTCCCAGGCTTGGTTCTCGGAGTCTGTTTTGGTGGATCTAGAGACGCCAAAACAGCAAGTCAAGGCTGGGAAAATAGAAAAAAATATTTTTTTTTCCTGTTACATTTTGTGCTTCCTATAATGTAGTTTGAGACAAGAGTGGTGTTCTTCAACGATGGGCCGAGAAGAGGTGAGGGCGGAGAGGGAGGGCAGCTCCCTGCTGTACCAATACTTGGTCAACCACGCTTCACGCAGGGTGAATATTTACCGGTTTGCGTGGAATGCGGATGGACCCTTCCCTTTAAAGGCACTGTGGTAACCTTACTTCTGAAGTGGACTTCACCAGCCCTTCCCTGCGGGCAGAGTCAGTCCTGCGGTCCAGTGGGACTGGACCGTGAGTGTGCCAAACTGCGGAGCAATACTGGTGAGCCGCTGGAGCGATACTGGTGAGCTGCAGGTTCCTCAGAAGACCAGCTCAATGTAGCCAAAACGCGGCAATTGCTGAAAACCGCCTCTGGCGCGGTGATGTCGTGGTTCTGCTGCAATGTAGGGAAGTTCGGTCGCGACGTCTGGGAATCCTTTCTGTCGGTGAAACCTCAGCCCTGCAGCCGCGGGCTCGGGCTTGTAGGGCGCGTTGGGGTTTGGGATTTTACGGACAGCGGTTGTTTAATGGTGGGATGGAATGTTCTTGCTAAAACGGTTTCTGTTGTTCCGTGTCTTCTACACCAATATATATACGGTGTACATATCCGACTGTGTGCAACTGAACTTTGTATACGCGACTCTGTACAATATGGAGGCACATCCTTTTTTTTTTTCCTTTTGGTACGGTATTGTACAGCGGTAGGAGTACACGTGTTGGGAATGTTGAATCCATCCTGGGGCAACAAAATGTATCCATTGTCATTAGCAATAGTTTTGGAGAAATAAATGTTTTGGGAACGGTGGAAACGCTGACCTACGGACGCCCGTATGTGCGGAGCGAGCGTGTCCGCGTGAGCGAGCGTGGGTGTCTGCGGGTGCCTGGGTTGAATTGGGGGGCTGAGCATCACCCATGGGTGCCTTCCTCAGCAGGTGGCATGGACTTCGGGACTTTTTGGGGAATCCTTGGGAGTTTTCTGTGAATGGCGGCAGGTAGGTAGAGGAAGAATCCGCAGGACGCAGAAATACGCAGCGTCGTTCGTAGGCACCGGGGTGCCCGATTGCGATGGGGAGGGAGCAACGAGGGGGATCTGAGGAGTGAGTGACTCAACCGCGGTGCTTTGTGTGCGGCACCCGTGGCAGGCAGAGCCCCGCGGTTCCCCGCCCCAGGCTTCCACACACCTGCCGGTAACACGGGATTCGGTAAAGCACAACCGTCCCTTGCAATGACCTGATTTAAAAACGCTTAATCTTCAGCGGTTTCCTGCAGAGAACGGGCCTCCAACCGCCGGGGAAAGAGGATTTAAGATTGAGATTATGGGCTGGATCGTCATCATTATTACTGCCTTTCCCCATCTCAGTTTTTCTGATTGCCTTTTGCAGAGCACGGTGGGGACACGGTGTCAGGGCTTTGTCATTTGGGATTCTTTTTCTTTACATTTCAAGGAATTAATTATTTACAGGGAGGTTTGATGTTTAACCGAGCCGTTCTGTGCTGGGCTGGAAGTCAGCTGGGGACAGGTGACCGCGCCGTCCCTGGGCGAGCTCCCGCGGGGACGGAGCATCCCTGCGCTCCCCGGGGACCGGGGCGAGGAGGGGGCTCGGGCAGCCGCTCCCCCCACCCTGGTTGTGTCCCACGTCCCCTGTGAAAGCGGCTACTGAGGGGTTCAAGAGCTGGGAAGCCGGGATGGTTTTACTCATCAATTTAGTAGCTCAAACTGGAAAAAAAAAACAAAACAAAACAAAAAAAAAACCCCAGTTTTGTGCAGGTCTGGTTTGTAGCAAGGTGGGACAGACCTGTGCCTCTACTACACAAAGGAATTGTATTTTATTTTTTTTTATTAAATGTGGGGACTGCAGACTGGGGCTTTGCCATGGTGCCGCTGTCGTCTGCTTGCGCGGAGGCGCCTTCGCCACCCCGGTGCCCGCGGCGGCTGGCGGGGGTTTAGCAAATTCCGGCTGCACAGGCCGGGAGCGTCCTGCCCGGCATCGCTGTTAAACTGGAACCACAGCACGGACCCTGAAACTGGGCCGTGGCTTGTGCAGCTGGGCACCCACCTTGGCTGGCCCGAGGACGGCCCCAGCGCCGCCGCCGGGCTCTGCCTCCTCCGGGAGCGGCCGGGGGAGCCGGGAGCATCCTCCGCAGGGATGAATCCGGCTTCCCTTCCGTCTCAATGAATCCTCCGCTGGTCTCCATTGATTTTGGGGGGACGCAGGTGGCTTCTGGCACGTTGGTTTGGTTTTTGTTTTAAATGAAATAGGATTCACGAAGGTAGCGGGGTGACACAAATAACAAATGAGTTTTGATTTTCCGTCGCTGCTGTCTGGCGGCGCACAGGACACCGTAATCCCTTCAGCTCTTCTCATCGCATTGTTTCCTCCAAACCACAGCTGGACTGGAGCCTCCCCTCACAAACCCCTTGTTCTGTTGGCTTTTAACAGAAACCCAAATGTCTTGGTAAGCGGTGGAGGCTGCGCTCGCTGCAGCGGAGGTGCTGAGGGAGGGAAGGCGACGCCGGGGTCTGGGACACGCGGCCAGGCCGCACCCGGTTCCCGCTTCGCTCTGCTGGGACCAAGCGCACAAAGGCCAAGCTGGGTGTGCAAACGGGTGTGCAAATGGGTGTGCAAGCCAGCGTGCCCCCGGCGAGGGCTGGCCCCTCGGCTTGCGGCCATGTCAAGCGCTCAGCGTGTGCCGAGGAGCGGGTTTGTCACCGGGACGGCGCGGGGGCCGTGGGCTTTCGCTGCGCCCCAGGCGTCTGTCCCAAGCCCCCCAGGCCCAGCGCCCTGCTGCAGGCAGAGCACGTTGCTTCACCTTTATATTTTTTAGCTTTTGCTGCCACCAGCTGGAACAATTATTTTTTTTATCGCAGTCTTGGAGTCAAGGCCGCGGTTTTGCTCTCCCAGCCCACGGGAGATGGGCGCTCGCGCCCCACGCAGGGTTTTGTCCCCCGTGGGCGCGTCTGCGTCACGTCGCTGCGTGTCTGGGGTTCAGTGGGATTCACCAGTTTCTGGCCATGGACGTGAACAGCCTGAGCAGCTCAGGGGAGATTTGGGTTGCAACCCCGAGACAGAGAGGGTAAAATCCGCTGCTGGGGCAGCCAGGGAAGGGAAATAAGCTGTAAAATTTAAAAGGCTAGTGAAAGAAGGGAAAAAGGGGGTCTGAAAGGAGCTGGGTGAGTTCCTGGGGCTGGACTGGGATCGCCCGTCGAGGCTGGACCTGAGCTGCTGGGTTAACTGGGACGTCCTGGGAGTTCCTGGGCTCAAAGGTCTCTAATTAATCTGTCACGATTCTGCCATCAAGGCAAACGAGCTTCCCCTTCGGGCACGCCTGTGGAGAACCGTGTGAAAAGACTCGCAGGACAATCTGAAACTTATCTTTTGTGGGTGTTATAAAATACTTGAATTATTTCCTTCCTGTCTGTCTTTACCCCTCACCAGCCCAAATCTGCTCACCCGTCTGGGAAGTCTGAAGCAACGCGTACAGGTCTGAAGGCTCAGAAATCGCCGGAGTCTGGGGTTTCTGTGTTTAACAGTCTTTGTTTCGGTTTCTTTTTGCAGTAGAGAGCCAAACCGCGGGCCAGGCTCCTTTCCTCTCCTACCAGCCCTGGCCGGGCTCCTGCGCGGGAGCCGAATCTGCCGAGCCGGGGCGGGTGCGCGGGGCGGGCGTGCGGTGCCAACACAGCACTGCGCGCACTCCGGACCCTTGGCTGCGGGCGGCTCTGGAAGAAACTCCGCTGGGATTTCCCTCCGGAGGTTTTACTTGTCCCTCTTCCCTGTGTCACCTGCTCTTATCTCTTATCTGGTGGGCTGAGATGAGAAGTGAGCTGATTTTTTTTTTTTTCTGCAAGGGGAAAGGCTTCTTGAGCATCTCCAGCTCGAATCAATGATTTTTCTGTCTGGTGGGTGTGGGATGGCGCAGCGCAGCCCAGCCAGCGCGTACCCATGCGCATCCGCAGCGTGTGCGCTCGTCCCATTCGGAGGGGGCCAAGCACAGGCTGAAGGACACAGAAAATAAGGCTGGAAATGGCTTCGAGAAGTCACCCCGTCTCTTTCTCTTCCTGTTAGCTGAGCTGCAGCAAAATGACTTTAATCACAGCGATTCAAAGCTTCGCTTGGTTGGAGACGCGCGTCGCTCGGCTTCCGCAGCTGCAGACTGTCATGAGCGCTGCTGCCTGGTGCCGCCCGCAGATGCGGGTTTGGTGAGCTCAGGGCGAGGGCCAGCCCGTGCCCCGCGGCTCCGCTCGGCACCTCTCCGGCGGGATCCTCATGCAGGCTCGCGCGTGGCTGGGAAACAAAGCTCAGCAGTAATTAGCAGACTAGTTAGGCACAGGGTTTGTGTGCAGACTGGTGAAGTGCCCTATCAATTTTTTTTGGATACTCCACACGCTTGTGTACTCGCACACTTTTGCAGGCTTTGTTTTGTGAGGACAGGGCCTTCAGTGACACGTCCACACTAGCCCAAAATAATTCCTGCAGCGAGAGCCTGGCTGCTGGTGCTGAGGTGAGGACCCTGAGGCTGGGTGAGGCGAAGCGTGGGCGCCTCAGAGCCAGAGTGAGAGCAGGAAGCCTGCACAGCCCCGCTCTGCTCTGTGCAGGCAGCGAGGGTGTGCCCTGAGCACCCTGCATCCAGTGTCCCATCCTGCATCCCATCCTGCATCCCACATCCTGTGTCCCACTCTGCATCCTGCTCTGCATCCTACATCCTACCTGCATCCCACATCCCGCCCTGCATCCTGCTCTGCATCCCACATCCTGCGTCCTACCCTACATCCCACTCTGCATCTCGCGTCCCACCCTGCATCCCACATCCTGCCTCCCACTCTGCACCCTGCTCTGCATCCCGCACCCTGTCCTGCATCCGGCATCCCACTCTGCATTCCGCATCCCACTCTGCGTCCTGCCCTGCGTCCCCTCTGCCGGCTGCAGGCGGGCGCTGTGAACCCCCACCTGCTCTCCCTGCTGCCTCTGGTCCTGGCAGGGTGGGCACCAAGGGTTTGGGGCTGGTTCTGGTCCCTCGCTGGGGACATCCCGTGGAGGCACCACTGTGGCTCCAGGTTCGGTTCCTGGAGGGGCCGTGGGGTGCTGCCCGCTGATGGCGTGGGACACACGGCGTCCGTGTTCACGTGGGGAGCAGCGATGCTCAGCCCTGACACAGCCGAGATGAGAAGTCCTCGATCCACCCGGTCCATCTGGATCACCACGTGGCTCCCGGCGGGAGTGATGCTGGCAGCGCAGCTCGGGAGCCGGGGAATGCCCCAAAACCTCCGCTCTGCCCTTTGCTCACCTCTGGAACCCTCTGGAAGCGTTTGCAAGCGCTGAGGCCGGGCTGGATGAGTTGCTTCACAGCCATGGGGGCTGGGTTTGCTGCGGGGGAAGGCTCAGGGCTCTTTTCTCTGTTTTTACTTCCTCCCTCCTTTTCTGCGCTTTTTTGTGAGCGGTTTCACCCGGGTGAGGCTGAAGGGCTGCCCCTGGGGATGGGAGGCTGCGGTCCCGCAGGAGCCATCCCTGCGCCCGGGTGCCGGAAGCCCCTGGGACCTGTCACTCCTGCAAAACAGCTCTTGGACATGGACGGGTTGAGCTGAACTGCCCCAGCCCCGGCACGGCGCGTGGGCACCCGTCCGGTGACTCCGTAGAGCGGGACAGCGGCCGCAGCTCGTCACAAGTGCATCCTGACGTGCGAGGCTGCGTCCTGCGCTGGGGCCAGCCGGGGCTGAGCGCTGCAAAACGCTTATTTACCGTGCTGCTTTTTTTTTTTTTTTTTTTTTTTTTGGCACAGCAGAAATTGCATCTTTGCTCTGCACCACTGGGTATTCCCGGAGCCCATCCCGGCCGCTGGGCCTGCGGGGCGGCTGCGGAGCCCTGCGCGCCTGGGGACAGCTGCAACTCTGGGAATTTTTTTTCGTCGAGCAGGAAGCTGAAGCATTTCCTCCTCCAGCCGCAGCTGATGCTTGCAGAGCGGGTTTTGCAATCCCGTAGGTTTCTGTTCTCGGGGCGGGGAGGTGCCTCTCGCCACCTTGCAGCTCGGCGTTTTGTTTGCTCGTAATTTTTTTTTTCTAATTTTTTTTTTTTTTTTTTTTTTTTTTTGGCATCTGTCAGTGTTTCGCTGCCACCCCGCCGGGTCCCAGTGACAGGGGTGGTTTTTTGGCCTCGCTGACGGCTCCGTCCATGCGCGGCACCTCGCCTGCCGCTGCCGCTCGGCCCTGGCGAGGTAGGAGGCTGGCGGCTGCCAGCCAAGGGCTCCGGCCCGCGGCCAGCATTTACCCCCCTGCATTGCCAGGCCAGGACGGATGAACCCCAGGGTTCGGTGGCGGGGCTGGCGGAGGCCAGTGGCCCCCGGGGGTGACCCATATCCTTCCCCCCCGCAGCGGCACAGCTGGAGATGCAGAGCACCCCAAACTACCTCTGGAGCACCGAGGACCTCCTGGGCCGGGGGGCCACAGCCTGCGTCTACAAAGCTCGGAACAAGGTGAGGGGGGGGCAGCGAGGGGGGCAGGCACCCCAAAACCGCTCTGTTCTCCGTCCCTCCTGCCCCACGGCACGGGGATGCCCGTGCTGCGCTCCTCTCGCCTTCCCGAGCGGAGGCTGCCGGCAGCATCGCGGGCTGCTTCGGGTTTTATTTTCATTTTTCACTTGGTTCCTTCGCCATGGGCGCCAGCTCCGGGCCACGGGTCAGGGGCGGCTTTCGGGGCGCTCGCAGCCGGGTCCTGCTCGCCGGCTGCCGACGCTCCCATGCGTCGCGGAGGGGAAGAATCTATTTTCGGGGGAATGCCCAGAGGTTTTGAAAACCCCGTCCTTGGCGATTTGCATATTTCATGCAAACACTCGCCGGGCTTGGAGTAGAGGCTCTCCGCCTCGCCGGCCTGTGAAGTCGAAGCTGTCTGCGCGGCCGAGCGGGAGAGGCGGCTGCCAGGGCGGTTTGGGAACCGTTCCCGTTCCCGTTCCCCCCGCCAGCCCCGGCCCCAGCCGTGAGCTGTTTATGACGCGGTATAAACACGCTGCCGGGCAGCACGTGGGCTTCGGGGACAGGAAGCGAAGGGAGGCGAATAACAGCGGTTTGCCTCGGCAGTGGAGAGAACGAAGGCTGTGGGACGCCGGTTCAGAAAACACCTCATGCTGTCAGCGTCGTTTCCATCCCGAGTGGGATGTGGGAGCGGTAATGGAGCTGACGGAGCTGCTTAGGGTCACCTCCTGTTTCTTTTTTCTCTTTTTCCTCTTTTCCCAGAAATCAGGAGAGCTGGTTGCTGTGAAGGTCTTTAATAACACCAGCTACCTGCGGCCCCAGGAGGTCCAGATGAGGGAGTTTGAGATGCTGAGGAAGCTGAACCATCAAAATATTGTCAAATTATTTGCTGTGGAGGAGATGGTAAGCAGGACCTCAGCTTAGAAACCTGCCATGCCAACTGGGCCAGTAACGAGAGGGAGATGGTCCGACCCGCGGAAGGGGAGCGGTGGTCCCTTCTCCTCCCACCTCCCTCCAGCTCCGCACCAAGCCTCAGCCCAGCCCTTGGTGGCACTGGTGGCACCGGGTTGCTGGGCTGGAGCACAGATGTGACCTGCTGTTGTCCCCTGGCCAGGCACGTGGCACAGCGGGGCCGTTCTCCAACACTGGTTTATCCGACCAGGAGAAACCCAGGGAGGGGACCTGGTCCTGCCTGGGGTGGGGGGGACAGGCCCCTGGCTGCAACATGGGGCCAACCGAGCGCTGACGGCTGCTCCCCGCCGCAGGGCAGCAGCAAGCAGAAGGTGCTGGTGATGGAGTACTGCTCGAGCGGCAGCTTGCTGAATGTGCTGGAAGACCCAGCGAATGCCTTCGGCTTGGCCGAGTCCGAGTTCCTCATCGTGCTGCAGTGCGTGGGTGAGTGCGGGGGTCCCTGCGTCCCCCCACCCCTGCCGAAGCTGTGGGATGGGGACGCTGCGGGCACCAGCTCTGTGCTACGGATGTGAGGGCCAGGCTGAGCCGTCAGAAACTGTACCTCCGAACAGGGGAAGCCTGAGGGTCTCTCTTGCAGAGCTGGGTGTCCCCTCTCCGTCCCTTCTCACACTCCTACATTTCAACAAAACGCACTGGAGCAAACGCCGCCGTCCCCCCTTGTGCCCAGTGGCAGGGATGAACCACCTCCGCGAGAACGGCGTGGTCCACAGAGACATCAAACCCGGGAACATCATGCGGCTGGTGGGGGAGGACGGGCAGAGCATCTATAAGCTGACAGATTTTGGGGCTGCCCGAGAGCTGGATGACGATGAAAAGTTTGTGTCCGTCTACGGGACGGAGGAATATCTGGTGAGTATGGCGTGTCAGCAGGCTCCTGGGGGAAGCTGGTCCCCGTCCCTCCGTCCAACAGCTGGGCACCTTGTAGAGAGCAGCAGTGACCTGGAGAGCCCCAGTTCATGGGGGCCACCGTTTTTGGAGAGGAAGGGCTCGGCATTTTTGTTGTAGAGTTACCAGCAATGTTTTATTCAGAGGACCCAGCAGCAGAAGGGGCGACAGCAAGGAGCCAGCTTTCCATCCCAGCGCCCAAGGCTTGATGCCCGCTGCAAACCCGCTGAACGCCTGGCGCTCTGCTTCATCCCTGCAGCACCCGGACGTGTACGAGCGCGCGGTCCTGCGCAAGCCGCAGCAGAAGGCGTACGGCGTCACCGTCGACCTCTGGAGCATCGGCGTCACCTTCTACCACGCCGCCACCGGCAGCCTCCCCTTTGTCCCGTTCGGGGGCCCTCGCAGGAACAAGGAGATCATGTGGGTGCCGCGTCCGGCGAGGGGGGGGGGCTGGGTGCTGCTGCCGGGGCAGGTGGGACGGTGGCTGGTGGCCCTGGGGGCTGCAGGACAACCTGGCTGGGGCTCGGTGCGTGCCAGCAGCACTGAGTGACTGGGTGCTGTGGTTTACGGCTCGCTTAATCCCAAATTTTCCCCAGAAAGCCCTGAAATGCAGCCCATGGGGAGTGCGCGTGTGCAGCGTGGCAAAGGATCTGTGCCCCCTTTACCGCGTTTGCCCTCAAAATGCATCCTTGTCACTTTGCGCCTAAACAGCTGGTCAAGGAGGCAGGGCTGATGTTTGCTTGAAAGTTTTTGACTGTTTCTTGAAGTATTTTCCCTCTGTGCATTTTTTTTCTACATCTTTCCCAGCCCATCCATGCCCTTTCCCTCTTTGCTGAACCCGGGGGAAGTAGCACCCAAACAGAGGCCACCTGGCTCCTTTCACCTGCGAGCAATTTCCTTCCAACAGGTACAAGATCACCACCAAGAAGCCTCCTGGAGCCATTGCAGGGGTCCAGAAGCAGGAGAACGGGAGCATCGAGTGGAGCTACGAGCTGCCCGTCACCTGCCAGCTCTCCGCGTGAGTGTCCCTCGCCGGGCTCGGCTCCCGCTGCGGGTCTGGCGTCCCGGCACCGCGGCCGGAGAAGGCATCCCACCTCAGCACGGGAGGTTTTAACGAGGCAGATGAGCTTTTCAGCTGCAGATGCTGCAGCCCTCAGACCAGGTCTTTGCTTTACAGCTGGGAAAAGGGGGTGCAGGACAAGGCAGGGGCTCCGTCGTACGGGAGCTTGGCCTCTCCCCGACCCCGCGGTCACCGCGTTCACAGCTTGGGGTGACACCGGTCCGTGCAAACATCTCTTCTGCCGTAGGGGGCTGAAGGACCAGCTGATACCCATTTTGGCTAACATCCTGGAGGCGGATCAGGAGAAATGCTGGGGGTTCGACCAGTTTTTTGCAGAAACCAATGACATTTTGCACAGGATCGTGGTCGACGTCTTCTCCCTGCAGCAGGCTTCCTCGCACCGCATCTACATCCACTCCTACAACACGTAAGGGCACCAAGGCCGTGTCAAAAGGGAATTTGGGAACCGAGCTCAGGAGCCTCAGCCCCTCACTTCAGCAGATGAACCTGGGGGGCGTGCCCGTTTCCCCCGCAGCGCAGTTAAACCAGGAAAACAAGCCGGGCTCAAAGCAGGCTTGGCTGGGGAGTGCATGGACCGGGGGCTGTTGGCTCCCGGCGTGGCACATGGAGACCCCCGTCCAAGGGGCTCTGCTGACCTTGTGGGACATTTTGCTATGAGAAGAGGGCGGCAGGCTGTTAAAGCGATGGAAATCTGAGCGCTCGCCTCATTGCTTGTTCCCCATCCTTTCCTTTCTTTGTCATTTCAGTACCACCAAGTTTTTAGACGCTGTCTTCAAACAAACAAACATAGCCCCTCACCATCAAGAATATTTTTTTGAAGGTCATCTGTATGAGTTGGATCCTAATCTACAAGCTCATAATTTCTGCAAAACCATGGAACGCAACCCTCTGACCCTGCTGAGCAGCGCGGAGCAGCCGGAAGACGTGGTAGGAGTCAGATACAGAGACCGTGAGTACCGCTGGCTTGGAGATGTGTCAGGGCAGGCAGGGCGGGTGCTGTAAGGGGAATTTGCTTAAATTATTATTGTTATTGTGACAGACTGTGATGGACAGCAGGACGTGGAGGGGTTACAGTGCCCGAGCAGGATTAGAATGTTTCAGGGCAGTTTTCCCTTGCCGTGTGCTGTTGCTCTGTGGCTGCCCGCCACCCCGGGCTTTGCAGGGGATTCGTGCCTCCATCCGTGTTTCCAAAATATCTCCAAGAGCTGCACTAAGCCTCCAGCATCGCAGCTGCTCCTGCACCTGAAACCCTGCGCGGCTGCGGGGTTTGCTTCGGCGGGCGTGAGGTGTCCCTGTGGGTCCCCAGCTGCGGCGCGGGGGCTCTGGGCTGGCTCCCCGCAGCACCGTGACCGCTGTCTGTCTTTCCAGCGGCACTCGAGTTTCCCAAGTTTGTCCCCAAAGTGGACGTGGTGGCGGACTGCAGTGCAGCCAAGGTAGGTGGGGGTGCCGGCGCAGCCCCGGGGGAGCTCCGGCTGCGGAGGCGCAGGCGCCGGCACTGCCCTTTGCTTTGCAGAGCGCGGTGGGCGCCGTGCACCAGACGCTGCGCATCGCCCGGGCCCTGCGGTGCTGCCGGGAGCTGCTGGCCAGAGGTCTGCACTGGGTGATGTGAGTGCCGGAGCCGCCGCGGTCGCGGGCAGCATGGGGGTGCCCCATCCCTTATGGAATTATGGAATCATAGACTGGTCTGGGTTGGAAGGGACCTTCAAAGCCCACCCAGCCCAACCCCCCTGCCAGGAGCAGGGACATCTCCAACCGGATCAGGTTGCTCAGAGCCCCGGCCAACCTGGCCTGGAACGTTCCCCGGGATGGGGCATCCACCACCTCTCTGGGCAACCTGTTCCTGTTCTCACTTCCCAGCACCGAGAGCTTTGTGGGCTAGGAGTTAAACTCGGGGTTTTCCAGGCACCCCCAGAGAGCGCAGGACCCCCACGCATCCTCGCAGGGCACTGGGAGGGAGCGCAGCACGATGGCCAGCGTGTCCCCCAGTACATGGGGGACACAGGTGCCAGGCTGTGAGGGGGGCTGGACCTATAGGAAAATAGCACTCAGTGGTGTGAGGATGCTCCTGTCCCCGTTTGTTACTGTTGAGTCACTTTTTTCCATTCAGGAGATGCTGAGGAAGCAGCATTACTATTGTTATTATTGCTGTTATTATTAATATTATTTTGCATTTTCACTGTCCGACCCATTTCCTTTGGGGCAGGAGCGTCTCACGCAGTGGCAGGACAGTGCCCAGCAGGCAAGAGCCCTGCTGCCCAGGAGCTGCACCCAGTTTTACCTGAGTCCAGCCCCCCATTTGCTCACAAGCAGCCAGAGAGCAGCCCCCAGCCCCATCCTACCACCCCGCCACACACGGGCCAGCCCTGGGGTGGAGGTCGGGCTGCCGGGGAGCACGCGCTGGACGGGCCATTTTCTCTCTCTCTGCAGCGGGAACCTGAAGACGGAGTGCTCGAGGATTTTGGAGCAGAGGAGAGGGGCTGTCGCCGTGCTCGCCTGCCTGCAGCTCACCGAGGTGAAGACCCGCGTGCTGTAAGTGTGGCTCTGCAGCCCTGGGGACGCAGGCGCTGGGCAGGCACTGGTGCTGCCCTGAGGCTGCTGCCGATAAGCTATGGGACCCTCAGAGGTGCCTGGATAATGAGAAATAAGTAAAATTCCAGGAGTAAGGTGGTAGCTGGAAGGTAAGAGGCTTTTTCAAACGAACCACCCTGGCTGTTTCTCCCTCATTGCTGCAGTTTTTAACGATCGGTCCCTGGTTCCCTAGAATTAGTCCTTGCCCCGTGGCTCCTGCTCCGGGGTTTTCAGGCTGTTACAGCCCACGAGCCATGCAGTAAGTGTGAGGAGGGGCCAGGGTTGCTGCCCTCAGCTCATGGCAAGGGGAAAAAGCGTTGCTGCTGCCAGCAGAGTTAAAAGACCGGGCAGGATGGGATCAGCTGCCAGGTCCTGTCCCGGGTCTGGCCGGCATCGCTGACCCCGCTCCCTCCAAACGGCCTTGGAGAGCCGAGCGCGAGGGCATCGGAGAGGGCGGCTGGCGGCCCATCACGCTGCGTTCCCCCCATCCTGCCCAACCACACCATCCACCATGAGATGTCGCTTATTTCCATCCAAGGGGCTCCGCTGACAGAGCTCTCATCTGAGGCTGGGTCACGGAGAAACCCTGGGCTGTCCTCGCCAAAACTCGCGCGCCCGTTCCCACCCCAGGGAAAGCTGACCCCATTTTATCTCAAGCAACCCACGGCTCCTTTGCTTTTCTATTGTTTTGTTGTAGCGGAAAAATCTTTGCTGCTGCGTTGCTCTTCTTTTATTCCTTTCAATTTAGCAAGCCTCTGAATTTCCATTGCATCTGAAAAGACAGGGACACACGGATCCCATTGGCTTCAGCCGGGCGAGCGCGGGGCCGCAGTGCCGAGAGCACTGCTGCTGCCGCTGGATGCTGCTGGCTGGTCCATCCCTCCCAGCGCGGTCTGGGTCTGGATCGGGCGGATTTCTGCTGACTTAGCCCGCAGGCACGGCTCGGCGTTGCCCTCGTGCCAGCTGCAGGGAGACAGCCAGCCTCCGCTCCTGCCCAAAGCCAGTCCATGTGAAGCTAAGAATTTTGGAACAAATTGGACACGACAGGGCGAGTTTTTACCGCATCAGCACTTTGCATTTTGTGGCTCAGCTCTGGCACCTGAACGCAGAGTTTTTGCCCCAGCAAATCGCAGCCTGGCTCCCCACAGGACTCTGACGCTGCCTCCACCACGGGATGGATTTTCTTCGCCTGGGTGATGGCTGCTTCAGGTTCATGTTTTTAAGGAATATTCATTTTCTGACTTTCAGGTACGAGGCTGTTCCTGGAGGCAGCGGGGTGCTGGCTCTGAAGGACGTGGCCGCGGTGAAGACAAGGCTGCAGCGGGTGAGCCCCCGCGGGCGGCTCCGCGGAGCATCCGCCGGCACGGGCAGCACCCGGAGCGGCCGGCCCCAACCTCTCCTCCCCGCCCGCAGGTCGCTGAGGAGCTGGCTCAGTGCTCCCACAACATCTTTGACTTTCAAGGGGCTCTGGACAGCATTTTGTCCGAACTGGTGAAGGACAGGCAGCAAGTGCATGAAGACAAGAGGTTTGTAGCGCCGGCTTTCCCAGAGCCCCGGCCAAGGCTCTGCTGTTCGCAGCTGGGCTGAGCAGACGTCGCTGCGTGCTCCCAGCTTTTAACCGCCCCGCGCACACGCGTGTGACACTGCGTGATGTCCCTACGTACAGACACGGGTAGCAGCAGTGTCCCCTCGTTGCAGCCTGTTCAGATTTCACCCCAAAATCCTAATTTCACCCCAACCTCACGCCCTGCCTCTTGCGCGGCCTCACGCCTCCCTCCCCATCCCAATTGCAGCATCCGGCAAATCGAGTGCTGCCTGGAGAAGATGCAGCTGATCCACAAGCAGTTCAAGAAGGCCAGGACGTGCCCGCGTAAGTGACGGGGATGGCGGCAGCAGGACCGTCCCTGCGCTGGCCTGGTGGAAGAACAATTTCAGTTTGCTGGGTTTAGCAGTTATTTCTGTGGCATGACAGCAGTCCCAGGTGCCACAGCCTGGAAAAACCCCTCGAGTGATCTGTGTGCTGTGGAATTGCCTGTTTATTGGGCGCTGAACAGGAAAACATGTGGTGACCGGTGTCTTTCCTCCCCAGGGCTGGGCTACAACGAGGAACAAATACACAAGCTGGATAAGTAAGTGCCAAGCCTCTCCGCTGCGTTGGGCTGGGGGGAGACGCGTGCCTCGGGCTGTCGCTCCCACAGCGCTCGCTCAGTTTGTGAGCGTTCAGTCACTGGGATGCTGATTTGGGAAGCATCCCTGCTTTCATATCCGCTTAACGTCCAGCGGGAGTAAAGCACCTGATGGCTTTTGTACCTTTAAAAATCCTCATTTCAGTTTCCACTGAAACCAGGGGAATTTAACATGGGCGAGAAATGAAATGCACGCTTCAACATACCAGGGGTGGTGAAACCCAACGGGCAGCTCCTTTATCTTAATTAATCTTTGCTCTAGCCTTGGACATTTGCCTTAAAGCCCAGGGCAGAGACTTCTCAGAAGTGCCCTGGGGTGGGATGGCAGCTCGGCTGGGTGACCCACCTGGGCCCTCAAAACCTCCCTCTCCTCTCCATCATAATTTGATTTTATTTTCTGAATAACACAGACACAAAATTGATGACTGGGTATCCGATGCCTCTTGCTCCGTTCGGGAGCCAGCTTCAGGTCTCCTGCCGCGTGAACCGTGCTGTTCATTTTCATACATTTAAGGGAATAACGGCTGTTCCCTCTTTTTTTTTTTTTTTTTTTTCCTGGTTTTAGGGTGAATTTAGGGCATCTGGCCAGGAAGGTTCTGTTGATTTTCCAGGATGACTGTGTCCAGCGGTACCAGGAGGCCCTGGCCCTCCACGGCGGCAGGATGAGGTACCCCAAAAACTCTCTCAGGTTTTGGGGGCTCTGGATTTTGGACCCCAGCGGGGCTGGGAGCGGGGACTTTCTGGTACCCTGCCAACGCCCAGGGCTGCCCGCTGCTCCCTGCTATTGATGGGGTGTTGGGAGGTGGAGATGATGTTGTGGTGACTGCTGCTGAGGGACTCAAAGCAACAGCTCTGTGTGCCTGCAAGAAGTCCTGCTGTGTACGCCGGTTCTTATCCCAGGCCATGTATTTAAGTTTGGCTTTTTTTTTTTTAAAGCCCTCTAAACTTGAAGTTTGACTTCAAGCAGCTGGTTTCCTTGCTCTCTGATGAGGAGACGTTATTTTATCAGGACAAAATTGCTATTGAGACAGAGAGATCTGCTCATTAGGAACGATTTTCAGTTAAGCGGTGTTTGGGGAATAATGCAAAGAGCGAATTACCTTGCAGTGACTGAGCACAACCCACCGCGTACCACAGCAGCAGCGAGCAGGGCTGAGGGGGAGGCAGGTAGGGGAAGGGGATGTTGCAGAAATTGGATTTTTATTGCAAGGTTGCTTTCAGAAAGCAGCATCCATTCCCTGGGGCCGCCGGTGTGGGCGGAAGGGGAATGATTTTCCATAACGCCTTAGAATTAAACCCGGTGTTTGACCCGGTCCCTATTTCTGATGCAGAGAAGCCCTGCGTAGGATATATGGGGGGGGATTTTTGGGGTAGAAGTTTGTCTCGGGCGCTCGGGAATGCCCCAGCACAGCAGGCAGTGTCCTGTCCCTGCCTCCCCCCCTTTCCAGCCCCAGCCTGTGCAGCCGGGGCTTTCCACGCTGCACGCCCTCGCCCACGGGCAGCTTTCACTTCAGGGACAGAAGCTGCTGCCCGCAGTCACCTCCCGCCGCTTCCCATCGCGGGGCAGTGAAATCTCCCCTTGGCTCCAGCGGGAATTTTGTCTGGGGGTGAGGTTCCTCTCTGGGCATACAGCCCCACCAAACCCAGCAGCACAGGAGCCCCGTCTACGCTGGAGGCTTTTACCTTTGCTCACAGAGAGAAAAAAAAGCTGCTTTGTGTTTTTCCGGAGTATTTTTGTATCTTGTTTTGTGTCCTTAGGGAGAAGGCATCGTGAGTCACAACTGGGTATTTTTAATTTATTGTCACTTCAGTTCTAATTGTCCTGGTTTGAGTTTCTCCCTGCTGGCAGCCAGGGTTTGTGGTGTGGTGGCTGTTTTTCTGGGGACTGGAGGTGGGCCGTTCACCTTAAATATTATTTTCTTTTCCTCTTTTTTTTTTTTAAAGCCAAACAAAACCAAACCAAACCAACCCTTTTTTTATACAACTCAAGTCGCGCCTGCCGGATGCCTGGGACCTCTGCCCCTGGGGCCCCTTGCCCTGGCAGGAGCGAGGCGGTCGGTCCTCCCCAAAAATCGTGGGAGGATTTATTGCCGAAGTGGGGGCAGAGCAGAGGGGGGCACTGGGCACACTGTCCCGGCACGGCTCGGTCCATGTCGCAGAGCCCACCGAGGCGCTGGCCCCAAGGACAGGCTCCAGGGGGAACTTTTCTGGCCTTCATGTGCTTCAGATGTGAAAGGAGGGGATGCGAAAAGAAATACAGCCCCAAGGAGCCTTTCTGAGCAGATGCTCGGCCCCCACGGGACACGGAGGGCCGGCCAGTGATGGGCTGGGGCTGGCTCTCATGTAGGCAACACTTTCCCTAATTAATTTGCTATTAGTGTTGTTTGGATAACCTTGGCTATTAGCAGAGCTGCAGTCGTAATTACAATGCTGCCGTGACTCATTCGCTTTCCTCCAGGATTTTCACTTGGACCCAGAAAGGTTTGCAGAAAGCAGTACAGAACTAAAACACGGGAAAAACCATAATGACCCGCGCTGCTGCTTTTTGACTGGAAATTTAGCCGTTGTTTTTCTTTCTAGGAAAGTTTGTGAGATAAAGAAACATTTGAAGAGGCTCAGCAACCGCATCAGCGCCTGCAGCGTGGAGACGACGGAGTGCCAGGACTGCCTGCAGAGCGTAGGTGCCGGGGACGCTGCCGTGCGGCTTTTCCCTGCTTCCAGGCATCGCTGCCATGGTCTGACAGGCTGCAGCCAGCCAGCCGGTAGATGCTGCCCTGGTCCTTCGGTTGTTTTATTTTGTTCCTCCTGGAGAGGTGGATGTGCCGGGTGTGAGTGCGTAGGCGTCATTTCCCCCAGTGCTTTGTCCCGGGGTGGGCACGCCGCGCTGCCGGGAGGGCGCGGGCACCGCAGCACCTCGGGGTCGGACCACCGCGAGCTGCCAAGGCTCTCCGTCCCCGCAGGCTCTGGACAGGTTTCTCCAAATGGAGACATGGAGTTTGGCACCGGTTCCTCCCGTGCCTTCACCCATCCACCTGAGGCAGGCACGCCAGGAGATGGCTTTTCGGTGAGTCCTTGGGAAGAGGCTCCCGGGGAGAAGTGGGACCTGCTGCTCCTCATCCTCTGCATGAGCAACGGGGCGAGCGCTGGGGGTAAGGGCTGGCCGTGTCCCTGGCAGGATGCAGGAGCTCCTGGAGCAGATGAGGTCGGTCACTTGTGATCTGCAGTTCAACAACAGCATCATCGAGCGGTGAGTAAGAGCACCCAGAGACGGTGATTCCTGCCCCGAACACCGCGACGTGCCCGTGCTTCCCTGGGACGGGGTGGTGTGGCTGGGTGGGATCCCTGGGATCCGCGAATGAGCGCTGGCGCGGGGAGCTCTGCCTGGTGCCGAGCACGGCTGTGCTCCTCGTGGGGTGGTTCACACAGGGCTTTTAACGGCACCAATTTTACATCATGGTCTGGCAGCAGAGGAGTTTCTCTTTCTTGGGAGTGTACGCATGACCTTCTGCAAACGCTGTCATGCCCGCACCCTCTTCCCAGCCTTTTTCCTCTGCTGTGTCCGCTGCCAACTGCCAGGGAGAAGTGGAGACTTTCCGTGTCTGGATGGAACTGTGCAAAACCCAGCATCCCACTGCTGACAAATCCCCCTGGGTTTCTTCCTCTGCATTTTTTTTTTTTTTGAGGACCTTCATGCAAATCAGCAATGTGAATATGCGTAGCAAAATGTCCAAGAGTTTCAGATCAGATTTTAAAAGGAAAAAAGAAGTCGGTCATTCACCTCAGCGCGGTTTTTATAGGACCAACTGTTGTTGCAGGATGTCCACTGTGGATAAGGGGATAAGGAAAGGTCTGGCGGGCTTTCGATATGAGGAGCTTATCCCAAGAGACACCAGAACAAGTCCAGAGCTCGGTGCCCAGCCCAAATCATAGGTTGGGACTGCGTGAGCCCAGGTGACCTCTTGCTAGCCTAAAGCCTCTGGGTTTGTTCCCGCAGGTTAAGCGGGGCTGCCCCCACTCCCGGTGTTTGAGAGATGCGGTGAATTTGCGGCTGCTGAAGCAAACTGCTTTCCACAGCAGGGAACACTGACAGCACTTTGCGTCCAGAGCGCCGGAGACGTTCGGCGTTCGTGTTGGAGGAGCTCTCTGTGTCCTACCTCTCCGCTCCAGCACTTTTGCACAGTTCGCCAGCATTACCTTCGAGTGGCCTGCAAGCCTTGAGCCTTGCAAAATTTGACCAGAAATTTGGGTGGTGTTTTTCTTTTTTTTTTTCCTTTTAAAAAGTGCTTGAAGGACTTCACGTTTTTCTAGCTTCTCTGTATCACAGTGTTGGGTGATGAAGAGGAAGAGGCTAGACAGATAAATTTTCTTTTGCCATCTTACTCGTGTAAGGATGACACCCACTTTTAACTTTTACCGTATCTCTGCTCCCTGAGGCTCCGTGGAGCGGGGCAGGAGGACACTGTACCTGAGGAATGAGGGCCAGGACCCAGTGCTCTGCCCGGGAGGCGACGGCACGGGGAAGGCTGGAGCCGCAGACCTCTGCCCGTGGGCACTGCAGCCTCTCCTCCTGCTCCGGGGCTTCGCCTCCAGCCCAGCCCAGTCTTTGGGATGCTAAGGGGTTTGGGAACGGGAAGCCGAGGGAGGTGTCTCTGGTTTTGGTACTTTTTTATAAGTGTAACTGAGTTCTGGGTTTAAGCACGTGGGGGTGTGTGCCTTCTCCAAACAGCCCTGTACTGAACCTACAGCTCCATCCGCCGAACCTGGAGGTGCTACTAAACGCCAAGGCAAAATCCAGACGAAAGGGCTCCCACGAGCTCTCTCCAGACACAGCTCTGCCAGGGAAAGCAGGGATATCTGTTTTTCTTTTAGATTAAAGATGAAAGGAAGTCCTAAGCAGTTACCTCTCCCATCAACACACAAGGTGAAAGGGTGCATGTGTCTATGGAGGTGACAGCAGCCGGGGTGGTAGAGCTGGGACGGGGACAGGAGGGACCCGGCAGGTGCTCTTTGGGGCTGGCTGTGGAGGACGTGTGAAACGCGTGGTTCCTCTTACGCTCCCGAAAAATAGGATGGAGGGGAAGGACATCATCCCCCGGGAAGCACACAGAGAGCTGTGGAAGGACCCTGATGCTCCGCATCAGGGCCGTACCCAGTCCTTTGTTAAGGGTGGTCATTATGCTCCAAATTTCCTACAGTTTTCTGACCTTGGGTTTTATGAGGAGCTGTAATCTGCCGGTTATCGGCTGAGTCAGCCGCTCACGAGCGGCGACGTTGCGGAGCAGCGATACGGGCAGCCTGGGGTCACGGGAGCGTTAGGTGGTATCAAGGAGCTTTGTGGGAATAGTCGGACACACCGCCCCTCCATCCCCCTCTTCCCGCCCGTCCCCCAGGCTGTCACCCAGATCCCGCATCCCGTAGTGCCGCAGAGGGGAGCAACGTCTCCAGGATGCAGCCGGAGCCAGGCAGGTTGATGACCCCTGTCCAGCCGGGCTCAGACACGGGTATTTACCCCTGGGAGGCTCCTGCCGGACCGATGGGCAGAATCTCCCCAGCTCTTCCCACCCTCTCTGGCACACACGTGTGCAAACACACACAGATCGTTGCCCTGGAGACCCCCGGCCCCTCACCCCGGGGACGGGGACCGTGCTGCTGAGGCTCATGGTGGCAGCAGGCGGTGGGTGGGAAGCGGGGGTCCCTTTGCTGCTGCGCTGGCTTTGATTCATTCCTGTCCCCTGCATAAAACCCTTCCCTCTGGGTTTGCCTGGTTTCTTCCTGCGAGCAAAGCATGGCTGGCTGCTGGGGTCCAAGGAGGTTGGAGCAGGGACCGCGGGGCCGGGACTTTGGCAGCACCGGCACCAGCAGCTGACGGTGCATCCGCAAGGAGAGGCTGAGCCATCAAACGCGCCTGACTCACCAGCAGCGGGGATGCTCGGCGTGCCTGCCTGGGCCTGTCCCTCAGGAGAAAACGAAACGCCCGGCTCTGCTGTTCACCTCTCCTCCACTTCCCTTTCCAGCCCTTTCTCCGGAGGTGACGTGCGTCGGCTAAAGCGAAAGCCTTCGGCCGAGTCTGGGCCTGCCCTGGCTGCTCTGGGCGCGTCCCCAGTCCCCGGAGCCAGGCTTCACGTTGTCCAGCAGCGCCCAGAGGCAGAGCTGCAGCAAGGACGGGGAAGGGTGCTCCTTGGCGCGACCACGGCAGCAAATATTTCCGACCTCCCCTGGGAGACATACGGGGGGACATGACGCGAAACAGCGCATCCCTGGAGCTGAACGCTGGCTGCGGCACTGCCCTGAGGATCAGCAAGGGAGCAAAATGAACAAAGAGCGGTGGCTCCAGGGCTGTGCCGGCTTCACTTTCTTGTAAGAACAGGCCAAGCACGCCCAGGAAACCTTCCTGAGTGGAATTTGGCACCAAAGTTCCCATTCATCTTAATTGCAAAAACCAACATCCTGCCTGTCAAACCCAGCTACTTACCGCAAAAGAGGTGGAACTAAGCCATCACTTAAAAGCTTTTCTGCTGCAGATTATATTCTAGGATTCTCCTGGTTTTATAAGGAACGTTATTTTGAATCCAGCTCGGGTTCACTGACATTCCCTGTAGGAACAGGGCAGGGAGCCCAGGCAGGGTCTCCTGCCACCCTTCCTCGGGTGCAGCGAGGCTGCACTGATGCGCACCAGCTGAGCGCTTGACCTGGAACATGTTTGGCTTCCACAACAAGGGATTTATTTCTTGGCAAAAAGAAAAAAGAGGTTTTTTGCTAACAGCCCTTGTCATGCGTAAACTGCCGTAACACAGCAGCTGCAGAGGGGACTCCCGGAATCCAAATGAAACAGGAATTTTCCTGCCCATGTTAATTAGGGTTATTTTTTCCCCCCAAATATTTTAACCCTTGGCCTAACAGAGCTGCTTATGCTGTCAGACCTGACTACCTGCAGGGCCAGCTGAGAAGGATAACGACCCTGCCACAGCTCTTGCGCAGGTGCGAGCCAAAGCTCCCTGTGTTGACAGAAGATGCTGCGTCTTTGCCATCGGGAAGGTCGTTTGCTTTCTTGCAGGTGATTCCTTACACAATTAGTGGTCTGGGGAGAGCACAGGATAAAGTACCGAGTTTTTGGGAAACGGCCCAGGAATAAATCTGCTGCAGTTCTCAGGTGGAAGCAGGGGACACATGAAAGCGAATCAGGCTCCTGAATGGGGAAGAAAAAGACCTTACAGAAATTAATCTTGCTACTTAGCACAGAACAAAATTATAATTTTTCAAGCTGCATTATTGCTGCTTTGGTTTGATGCTCTTATTAGTGACTGCTTATGGCACTAGTCTTTTGTAACTCAGAGCCAGTGTTTTAATCCGTTCTTCAAATTAAAATCCTTGAGAAGGATTTAGATGTCCTTGGCTTATCCTGTCCTCAGGAATTCATGAGAGACGTTAAATTCAGCTTCCTGTGAGCCCAGGAGCCAGGATTCACACAGCCCAGCACTGCACTCTCTGCAGCCACCTCTGCACCCAGCTGCTCTCACACAAACCAAATAAATTCAGGAGCCATTCTGTCCAAGTTGCATCTTTCAAACCAGTATGACCAGCAGAGAAGGGATGGTCTGGGTCAGATGGCTAGCCCACAGCCTGGGCAATGTGAGGCCAGTCCTGTCCTGTTGACTTGGGGTGACCACGTCACCCACCCCATGCGCTGGGCTCCATCTGGACGCGGGGGAAAGGGGCAGCAGCTTGTTCCGTGCCTTTTCCAGCTGGTGGAGAAGGTGTTACGGTGACGGGGGACATCGCATTCTGTGCGATACCCAGCCCTCGTGTTCAAAGGAGGAGGGAGTCACTTAGCAGTGGTAGGGGACCACGCAGCACCCGGCCCAGCACCCCCATCCGTGCACCCCCAAAGCCTCCTTCACCTACGGGAGAGCTTTGCAACCTGGCTAGCTGGAGCCTGCTTGGAGCCACTCCAAAATTTGGCCAAAATATTTTCCCTTTCGCATTTCCCGCGACCACAAGAGCCTTCTCTGGGAGGGATAATTGCACGGGCTCAGCGCCCGCAGCCCGGCTCCGGACCCCCGCTGTCACCGCGGTGCGGAAAGGTAATTTGCTGCAGCCTGGCCCACGCACACGCGTTGTGCCAGGAGAGGGTCTGCACCCGCCTGTTTTACCGTAGCACCCCACGCGTGATCTGGCAGCTCCCGTGGGGGGAAAGCCCCGGGTGGGATGTGGCTGCGCTCGAGCAGCAGAGGCTGGAGAAAGCCCCTGGGTCCGCTTCGTGCTGTGGGGCGTGCACCCCCCGCGGGACACGGACCCCGGTGGGGGGAGCGTCCCGGGGGGAGAAGGGGATTCCCACGGGGGAGGGTATTGCGGGGAGATCCCGTGGGGAGGGGAATCCCACGGGGGAGGAGAGTTTCCACGGCGAAGCATCGCACGAGGGGTCCAACGCCGGTAGGTCTGTCCTCTGGCGGGGGGGGTGTCGCCACGGGGACAGGTCTCCGCGGGTGGGGTCCTCCGGAGGGCCGGTCCCGGTCCCCACCCCCTGCCCTGTCTCCTCCCCCCCCGGGCCGGTCCAAAGCGCCTGCGCTGTCCCACGCCTGCCCGGTGCTGCCGGCCCGAGCCCCCGCCAGCTCCCCCGCTCTGCGCCCGGCTCCATGGGCGGCCGGACCCCGGGGAGCCCCGGTGGGGCCAGGGCGGCGCGGCGGCGGCTGCGGTTGCGGCCCGACGTGCGGAGCATCTTCGCGGTACCGCGGGAACCGGCGGAGCTGGGTGACGGTCACGGTGACGGTCACCGCTTCGCCCTCCGCCCCCCGCCTCGGGGCTGGTGCGACCTGTGCGGACAAGTGGTGCGGGAGCGCGCCCTCCGCTGCGACTGTAAGTGCTGCCCGCACCCCCCTGCCCGCACCCTGCTTACATCCCTGCCCGACCCCCCTGCCCGCACCCCGCATCCCTGCCTGCTCTCCCGCCCCCCAGCCCGCCCCTCGCTGTCCCGCACTGCTGCCGTCCCGCACCCCCGCCCTGCTCGAGCTCTCCCTCCCCTTCACCCTGGCTCTGAGCCCCCCTCGACCCCCGCTGCGCTCCGGGAGCTGGGGTGGAGGAAGGGACCCGGCCCGGGTCTCCCCGCAAAGCGGCCGCTGTCCCCCGGAGGCCGGGGCTGGACGCGGGTGCGGTGCGGTGCTGCCGGGTGGATTTGGGAAATGAAGCTTTTCCGGGAAAGAGGAGATAACCGGCTAATCGGCAGGGTGGTGAAGGGGCTGGCACTAGCAGGTCTCAGTGGGCAGGAAGGATGCGTGTGTGTAAAGCTTTGCGGTGAGGTGTAAATTCCTCTGGAAACACTGAATTTGTCAGACACCTTGCTTTGCCCAAACTCCCCGGGTAAGAGCCCTCCTGGCAGCCAGAGTCACTGAGCTGCGTGTCCCTCGTGTCAGATGCGCACTGTGTTCGTCTTCTGTGGGTGAGATTCATCCTCTCATCGCACGGGAGGGGACACAGAGGGGCCAAACAAGGTGACCCAGCCGGGGCCGTGCCGCAGCACGCGCTCTGCGTCCCGTGTCCCTGGGGTGCCGCTCGTGGGCTGTGGGATGTTTGCGTGGGCCCCGGCAGGTGTGACCACCTGCTGCAGGATGGCTGGAAATGTCTTTTTTTGGATGCCACGGTAAAGCTGTGCTGGGGTTTGAGTGACTCAAAGATTTGCTGGCCAGGGCCAGCTGAGCCCCTTGATTTTGGCTGTCGTTAATGCTGATGCCGTTCACCCCAGGCTCGTTCCGTGAGACCGCCCGTATCTAGGCAGGGGCGTGTTGGGGGAGGGTACCCTTGGTGCTGGTGTGGAGGGCAGGTCGCTGGTGCTGGCGGTTATTTGGGGCGAGGGAATGAGCTGCGTCCCGCCCCAGGCCGGCTGCCCAGCTCTGGAGGTGGCTTTGTTGCCCGTTTACTGGTTTGTTTGGGGGGTTATGCCAGGCACGTGCTGTAACGCCAGCCTCGCCGGGGCAATTAGTCCATCGCTCAGCCCATTCTGGTTCTTACGCTTGGCTTTCTTTACATTCCAAATCAATTAAATATTTCCAGCGGTGATTTGCGTAGCGCAGCGTGAGCGGGGCTCTTACACGTGCCTCCTGGTGCCGTTAGGAAATGAAGGGCAATTGGGAGAGACAGTTGCACCATATGGCCCTGCTGCATTGCGTTAACTGCTAAAACCTTAATTAAACGTAACCCAGCCGTCGCCACGCGGCCAGCGCAACGTGAGGCGGGAGCACACCAGGGCCGATGAACTCGCTGTGTGGTGCGTTGTTCAGGAGAGGGTGATGTCAATATGTTTTTGCCGGTGCGTACCTTTGCTTTCTGGCTACCGCTCCTGATAAACTCCCTCAAAACGCAGCAAGGGCTGGTGCGTTCCCTGGGGCTGCCAGCTCTGCTGCGGAGGCTCTTGCCTTTCACCAGACATCCTGTGAAGCTGTCCCAGGGCTCCCGTGCAAGGTGGGATACTGGGCCGTGTGTTTTGAAATCCTGATCTTAAGTAGTAATTCATAGGAGTCTGTGGTGTTGCAAATACTATAAATAGTTGTTTTGAGGGACTTCTCCTCTGACGGGATTTTTTCTATAGTTATATTGAAACAAATCTTAAATAACTCTATTTCCCTTTTCATTTCAGACTGCGGGAGCAGTTCTGCCCCTAAAATTTCCCAAACAACCAGGCAGCATTGCTGGGGGCAGGCAGGGAAATTTCAGTGGAGATGTTCATAACATCTTCTGCATTTCCTGTCATCCTCATAATACGTGCTTTTAAAAATGCCCGAGAGCTGCAGACAGGGTGTGCTGTCCTCCCTTGGTGAATATTTCTTTTTCTTCTGATGCAGAGTCGCTGCTTGTTTGCTTTTGACTTGCAGCCTGAGGATGCTCAGGGTTTTGTTTGTAGGATTCTGGCCCATTTTTACTTGTATCAGATCTGGTTGTCTTTACTAAAATGGGAAAGTGGTATTTATTCCTCCTCCCTCCCCAAACAATCCGTATCCCTTGCTGTCTGCGCTGTGGGCGTGGTGTCCCGCGTGGGATGGTGCCCGGTCCCAGCGAGAGGGGAAACGCTGTCTGCAGCATCCCAGACTTGAAGCTTGAAGGTCTGGGTCTGCCCTGGGAAAAGGGAAGGGGCGGTGGGAGCCAGGGGAGGGGGATTTTGGCAGCGTGGTTTTCATGCCAACCAGCGATGTGCTGACATTCCCTTGGTTCCATTTCCCCTTTCTTGAGTGGCGTGGAGCTGTCTTTCCAAGGCTAACGTGGGGGTCTGGGTGGAAGCAGTGGGGACAGAGACCTAGGAAGTCCCGGAATCGGGAAAATCATCCCCTTGGGTGGCTTTCCTTGGGCATCTGGCAGGTTTAGGCTGCCCTAAACCGGTCCCACGGCTCTGGAGTGCTTTGGAGGCAGCAGGCGGGCTCTTACTGAGGTTTCAGCTCAAGTCTTACCTGTGGGTGCTTGAATGAATATTAAAAAATAAAATCTCACTGTAGGAATGTAAACGTGTCCTGCTGCCGGCAGCTTTTCCCGGCACAAGAGGCTGTGTGTCTGGGGAGAAGGGGGTGGGACGGGCAGGCTGCAGAGATGCGTCCTTGCTGTGGGGTTTTTTCGGTGTTTGTTCTGGTGGGGTGGAGTGGTGACTAATGCATCTTCAAAGCCTTCAGCTCGTTTTGTTCTGCTTTGGAGTGGGGACAGCAGAGAAACCAGGCTGAGCTCTGCGCTGGGGCCAGCTTCCCGGTGGGGAGGTTTGGGTGGATGCTGGTGAGCGGGCACACAGACAGGGCAGCGATGGCTGGAGTGCTTCCCTGCCTCTCGGCATCTCCATTGAGGCAGTCCAAGGGTTGCAGTTGTTTGTTTTGTTTGGGGGTTTTTTTTGGTTGTTTGTTTGGCTGTTTGTTTGTTTGTTTTCCTGGCAGCATCACGCTGATGACTCGAGGTCCCTCCGTGCTGCGCAGGGTGGGCTGGTCAGTGGTGACCAGGAATCTTGTAGCTTACAGCAGAAAAAAAATCTTGTGAGAGCCTAACCTGTGGGTGGGTCAGGTGCTTTGCTCCCTTTCCATCCCAGTTCACCCTGAGATCGCCCAGTTCTTCCTGGAGGACTTTCTCATCCTTGCCGTACCCCTGATGCTGGTGTTGATACTGCAGCCGTTGGCAAAACCCCCCGTAAGCCCCGTCCCAGCAGTCACTTGGCAGCGTGCCCGCTCCTTCACCGTGCTCCATCCGCTGGCTTGGCCGGGACGCTTACCCCAGGCGCGCGCCGGCCCTGTCTCTGCGCCAGCGAGGCTCCTCCGTGGCCACAGCCTCTCCTCCTGGCAGCTGGGGACGTGACTTACCGCCAATGTTTTTCCTGGGTCGTGCTGATGAGGTCCCATGGAGTTGTTTCTTTGGCCCGGGTGGGTTGAGCCAGATGCATCGATCGCACGTGGGGTGACCCTGAACGGTTTCTCTGTGTGCGGGAGCTGTGGTCTCCTGGCGGAGCACATCCCTGGAATGGGATCCCTCCCCGCTCGGCGAGTGGATCTTGGCTCTGATGATCACGAGTGGATCTTGGCTCTGATGTTGTTGGCTGAAGTGCTTCTTTGCAAGAAAATCACTCCAGCTCTCCGTGCTTCCCCGCGGCTGGCTGTGGGGCACTGCCGCGAGGAAAACCTCGGATGCAGTTGTACCTGAAGCGCAATTTGGATCTGTGGCCCTTGCGACAGGGACCTGGCTCCGTAAAGCACTTCAGCATCCGTCTGGGTCTCTGCCTCTGCTCTGAAGCCACCCTTATCTCAGAGTTAACTGCGTGTTCCAGTGCTGTGCCGAATCGGGCCCTGTTTCCGTAAGGAGGAAGCTGGTTAAACCCGCACCGTTGCCCTTTCTAGTTTGTAGAGCAAACTGCAGTTCTGATACTACTGGTTCTCATGTAGATGTTTGCTTAAGATAACAAATTCTTTAGCAGGTGCGGACGCTCTTAAAAAGCGCAGCCCAGCCTCGCTGGGACGAGGCTCTGCTCGCGCTGCCGGCACTCTCCGGGACACGGTGGTTTTCCATGTTCTCTTCTTCCAGCACGTCCTCCCACGCTCCGTCGTGTGTCTGGTCTTGCCACTGTAAATAATAATTGTGAACAGCTCACAGGACCCGCAGCACTTTGTGGTTCTGCCCTATTTAGCTGCTCCAGACAGATTCCTGAGGCTCCCGGGTGACCCGGGCAGGTTGGGATGGTGCTTGCCGGTCAGACAGGGATGAGGTGGGGTGCTGGGGTGCATCCCGCCCGCTGAGACTCCCTGGGGCAGGGCGTTTGCTCACCCCGCGGAGATGGAGGTGTGGGGAGGGACGGTGACCTGCCCAGAGCCCTGTGGCCGGCTCCCGGAGCAGCTCACGTCTTCAGGGACGTGTTTCTTGCCGCAATCCAGCGGTGCTTTGGGGAGGATTTATGGAGAGGGGTACCAGCCGAGGCTCCAGCTCTTGCTCTGCAGGTCAGTTTTTGGGCTGTTCCTTTTCTGTCTCCTCTTCCTCCCAGGTTCAGCTGAGATCGCTGGTCACGGCGTGGGAAGCAGGGAGGGTGTAGCTGCAGGGATGCTGTCCAGGTGTTGGGACAGCTCGGGGTGGATAAGACAGCCCCCCCTGTGGTGTTTAACTCATTGCTTGCGCTGCTTGGTGTGATTTTTAGGGTTAGTTAAATTTCGTCTTTGTACAAAAGCGAGGGTGTGTTGCGCGGGGTGCGGGAAGCCTGGTCTGTTTGTAAGAGGATGCCTGGGCAGAGATGGGACCGTCGTGGCGTGGAGGGTGCAAAGCGGCAGATTTCAAGGATGCTGTTAAGCTGGTGTTTGCATCCCAGCCCGTCGCTCGACGCCCGCCGTAGTTGTAACGGATAGATGCTGTGCAAGGGCTGGGGTATTGACCTGAAAACCCAGCTAACTGTGCAGAGCTTTAATCAGTATTATAAATACAGTTAATCTCTGTGTGTTCCTTTAATTTAACCTTTGCTTAAACATTTGGGGAGTGTTTTTTCCTGAAACCTCCGAAGACTGCAGAGGAAAAGCAGCAAAGTGCGGAGAGGATATTGGAAAGGGCCCTCCCAGCGCATGGCTGGGTCCTGCGCTTTCTCTCTCTAATCTCTTCCCTTGGGTTATTTTATCTTATCAAGCAAAAAGCCCCAGAAATAGAAAGTTTTCCACGGCTAACAGGACAAGCCCAGAGATGCAGAAGCTCTGAGCTGCGTGTTGCCTTGTTGCTCAAAAAAAAAAAAAAAAAAAAAATCTGTCAAATGGCAACAGATTGTAAATGGACAATGTCACTGTTTTATCTCCGTGGGGGGAAAGAAAGGCCTCTCATGGAAGCAGACGTAACCTGTGCCGATGCGCGCTGCATCTCGGCAGCGTTCGCTGTCGCAGAGCTGCCCGCCCGGCTCCGCGCGCCCGGGAAGCTGTCGATCTCCGCTCGCAAGGATGGCAGACAGGAAAGCGGGGGCAGCCGCTTGCTTTGGGCTCGTAACAAAAAGAATTCGCAAAATATTCCGGCACTTTCCCAAGTCGAAGCCTTGGTCCGAGGGACTGCGGCTGCCGCGGAGGCCGGGCAGGGAGGTCCCGCTGGTCAGAGGTAGGTGGTGGCGTACGCCGGGGTGTTGGGGCGTGTTTGCCGGCTGGTGCTGCGCGCAGGGTTTCTGCCCCGAATGGGGGGATTCCGGCGGCGCTGCCCTGTCCGTGTTGCAGAGCGGGGCTGACACGGGGCTGGCACACTCTCCTGGCACCGGGCAGCTTCCACTTCTGCTCTGGCTCCATCGCAGCCCGGCTCTCGTGGGATCGCTGCAGCAAGGCACAGGGCATTGATGCTGCCCCGCTTGAAAGGGAAATTTGCCTTTTGGACGCTGTCGAGCCGTAATTTACTGCCCGGCAGCTGGGTTTGCGCTCCAGATCTGGTGATGGCACCGGGACCTCTGTCATCAGAGGGGTCACTGTCACCGGGGTGTCCTGTCTCCTCTGAGCAGACAGCAAACCATCCTTGGGTTTCACCTCTGCTAGCAAACAAACTAAACCCAAACCGTACAATTTAGACCTGAAACTGCTGAGATCTCCAGTGGTGGAGCTGCAGGCTTGAGGCAGAGGCTGGATCGTTGCCGTGGGGGATGTCAGGAAGTGTTTCATGGGAAAACTTCTGCTCTGAGTGCTGGGGCTGGTGGGGATGCCGCAGGTCCTGCCCCATCCCCTCCTGCCATCTCCCGTGCCGTCGCGGGGCAACATCCTGCAGCCGCCCCTGAGGTTACCCCGGGTGACGTCAGGCATCGCCTCAGCGCGGGCTGAGGCTCCAAGCCCTCGGTCTGCAGCGTCACAGCTTGCAAAACCAAACCTCGCCCGTGGGGTGCACTCAAAATGGGGGTGAGCTGGCTGAAGGATTTCGGAGTTTGGAGGCAGGTGGAAGAAATTGTCCCCATCCAGTGCTCAAATACCTTTTTTTTTTTTTTTTTCTTTGGTGAATGCCAGGATCCTTAGTGAATCGGGAACTGGAGCTTTAAGATAATTCCTGCAATGCCTTGATTCACTTTAACATCACACAAGGGTTTTCTTGTAGCCTGTTTGGAGCATCCCCTCTCGACAGCTGGGACCCTGTGGCCAGGGGCAAGCGCTGGGGCAGAGCACAAACTTCGGCCAGAAATCAGAGTTTAAGAGCATCACAGGGAGGATATTGGGACACTTTAGACCCTTTCCATCCTAATTTTGGGGATAATCGTATCTGCTTTCCCACGCATTGTTGCTTCGGGGTTGCGGCAAGTTTTTCTTTAGGCAAAAGCCTGGCTGGGGTCTGGTTCTTGGAGCCTCTGTCGTCGCCAGGGCCGGGATCTGGCCGCCCTGCTGCAGACCTGCACCTTCTCCTGTCATCGCCCCAGCCTGCGGATCTGGGACTTGCACGTGGGTGGGACGGAGAGATGCCCCATAGCGTCTGCGGTATTCGGGAAGGGGAAGTTGGGGGCTGAGGGTGGCAGGATGACCGCAGTCCTATATTTAGGCACCCAGCTGGGCATCTGTGTTGGACCCTTTCACGCTATCCAACTGCATCCCGCTGGGAAACTTTATCTGTGGAGAAAGGGAAATTCCTTTCAGCCACCAAGGTTTTTTCACAGTATCGTGATCTGACTAATTTTTTTTTTTTTTTTTTTAAAAAAACCCCTCCATTTCCAAGTGTTGCTTTGTTTAAGTTGAATGGAAATTATCTTAGAGCGTAAGTGGAGGCATCCTGCTCCTCTTGGCGAGCCTGCCACGTGGCTGCTTCCCAAAGCTGTGCTGGGTTTCTAAAATTAGCGTTCCCTGCCGGATACTGAGCGATTAGGCCTGTTAATAGGTGACGGTGACTAAGGAGGTGTCATACTGTAATCCCACAGAGAAATGCCTGGCCGAAATGGGCCTGATCCGGAGGTGTGACTGGCAGCTGTCATTTCTGTGGTCCGTATGACGTGTTTCAGACCTCTGGCTGCGTGCCTTCTTCACCCGAGGTGCTCGAGCCTTCGGGCTGGGGGATCAGGAGGCAGCTGGCAAAATCTGAAAATCCGGGACCCAACGGGCGGGAGGGACCCTCCGTGCCAGATGCTCAGGTGAAGCTGCAACCGGAGCATCCTCAAATGGGCACCTCCAGCAAAGACTTGGATGCCCTCCATTAAAAGGCTGCTCCAGTTGCTCAAAAGGTCATGCATTAAATTACCATGTAACTGTGCAGCTTATCTCTAATTAAAAAAAAAAAAAGGCAAGTCTCCCTGCCTTCCCCCAGGCTTACTTGAGACAACTGATGTGGAATAGGAGGATGATAGACAGCTCACGCCAGACGAATGAAAAATGATAAATGATTTATGATTTCCCTGTTTTCCCTGGAGATTGGTGTTTCCCCCCCTCAGGCACCAGCTCTCAGCAGTGGCTCAGCTCCTCTCATTCATTCTCCGGCGTTCCCACGTGCGAGCGTTCAGCAGAGCTGAGCAGAAATCGCTGTTTCCAGAGCAAAATGGGATATTCCTTTGCTTTCCTGCAAGCCCAGCTATTCAAAACCAATGACCCAAATGCTAAAGAAAAGAAAAAAAAGAAAAAAGAAAAAAAGGAAGGATATTTCAAATACAGGCTCGCTGGCTGGGAGCGGGGTGGCAGAGCTGGTGCAGGGATGGGCACTCAGCCCTGTCTCCTTGTGGAGTGAACTTCCTTGCCTTGGTTTTAGCTTTTTTTTTTTTTTTTTTTTTTTTTTTTTTTTTTTTTTTTTTTTTTTTTTACAGGTTGTTGACCGCTCTGGAATTTTGTGTAGCGTAAAAAGTAAATTTAATGCTGTTTGTACGGCAGTTAAAAATTAAAAGGATCCAAAGGGCCGTTAAAGGGGGAGGAGGTTGTTAGCTGCGGGCAGAGGGGTACAGAGAAGCCTGGGCTTTGAGGGAAAGACTGGGGAGCAATAGCCGCGAATACGCGGTACCCGCTGTGTCTGGTGGTGGGGCTGGCTGTGCCGAATGCCGCCCCTTGGCAGCCGTGGGCGAGCGGGACCCTGTGCCCGAAGCGGTCGAAGCTGGGCTCCGCGGAGTCTGTGCCGTTCCTACCTTGAGCTAGTTAATGGCTTACAGCAGCGCGGGGCGGCATCCAACGAAAACACGCTGCGAAAGTGCCTGCCCGCACCTGGGCAGCGTGTGCGCTGGGGACGGGGGGTCACAGCCCCTGCCCAGCCCGCGACGCGTCCGTACCCTCTCCGGGGTGGCTTTGTGCCGGAGTCCGATGTTGGCTCCGTGCTTCAGTCGCTGCATCCGGCCCTTGAAGCGTTCGTGTTTAGTCACCTTAAGCAGTTTCACTTCTGTCTGCTACAAAGCTGTTTTTTTCTGGTGTTGGAAGGTGCAGCATCCTTTCCTGGGGAAGGGGCCGAGGTTTTGCTGCAGGCGCTGTGGGGGTGACGCCTCCAGGCAGGGTGGCTGGGCAGCGGTGTACCCCGTGGGTACCTGAGCATCTTTCCTTTGCCTGTTAAGCTGCCGGCAGATCAGGGGAAAGGCGGCAGGATGCAAGGCAGGGATGCTGCCCATGCCGCAGCATGGCCGCTTAGAAACACAAATTTCCCCAGGGAGAGGGTGTGGGAGCAATTTTTGCTCTGGGTGGGGTGTTCTGGTACCTCTCCCCATCTGCAGGAGCGTGCCCAAATGGGGGCATGTGCCTGGCTGGCAGCTCTGGCCGTGCCGGTGCCCTCGAGCATCGATCTGCCCTCCACTGGGACTCCGGTCCCTTCCCGGGGATCCCCCGACACTCGTGGACAGCAGGCTGTGGGTCTGGGGTGCCTCATTTTTTCGTTTCTCCCCCGTGCAGACTGCCGGTACACGTGCCACCAGGAATGCCGCAGCCTCATCCAGCTGGAGTGCCGCCAGCCGGGCCAGTGCCAGAGCCAGCTCTCGCCCGAGAGCACCGTCCTGCCGCCCCGCAGCCAGGTACGCCGGGGAGGGGGCTCCGTGCGTCCGCAGCCTCGGGGTGACCAACGGCGTCTCCTCCAGAGACCTCGTTCCTTGCTCCCAAAGGGTTTTACATGGGGGGAGGTCTTGTCAGAGCGGTCAGCGGTCGGTCCCGTGCCTGCTGAGGAGTTGGCAATGCACTGTGCGCACCTCGCCTACGTGCCCCGTGCGGGGATGCGAGCCGGCGTGGCGGAGGTTGTGCGGACGGGCATCCCCCCCGCTGTAAATGCGCGCGTGGAGCTGCGCCGTGTTTAAAACGCTGCTGTCGGCCAGGCTGCCTGGAGCAGGGCGGGAGAGGAGCGATGCCCTCCGGGAACGTCAGCCCCCGTGCTGCAGCCCGGCCGTGTGCGGGTGCCTGTGACGGAGGGTCGGTACTGGTGTTAAACTGCGTCCCAGCACTGGCACAACGCGCTCGAGGAGCCGCAAAGGCGCATGCCTCCTGCATCTTGGCAGAGCACGAGCACGGATTTTGCAGGGAGCTCTGGCTTAATAGCCTTGATTCGAGAGTTTTGGTAGTCTCGGGATGGAGACGCTTTAATCTGTATTAAGGATGTGCAGTAATCCCTAGGGCCGCTCCGGAAGGCTTAGCTCTGTGCTTAATCCCCGCAAGGGTCCCGTGGGGTCTGAGATGGTGTGCGAGCCGGCGTGGGTGTCGGCTGGGACGGGCTGCAGCGCGTGAGAGCGGACGACGCTACGCGAGCTGAGATGTAGGATCCTTAACACTGGAAGCTTAAAGCATTGCTTAGAAACCTGCCTGAAGTGGACTGGAGAGCTGTGTTCTCTCCTTTGTTGTAACCATGCGTTGATGTTCCTCTCTGTGGAGGACCTTGAGCACGTCTGCAGAGCTGGAAACGGAAACGTGCGGTTATTCAAAGACGATGCGGGGGCTCTGGGCACGCGAGGAGCCGGCGGTGGGGTGCGGTTGTTGTCTGCGCCGGGTCTGCAGAGCTCAGCCTCGCCGGCACACGGCTGGGTGATGCTGCTCAGGAAAACGCTCGGGAGCGAACCTGGAGTTCGATGGGACAAGTTATGCGTTACGCAGGGACTCAAATTGGATACTCTTCAGGTATTTGTACGAGGGTGTGAAGCCAGATTTGTGTGTGTTTACATCTTCAGTTGTTGCTGGGCTTCCCCGAGCAGCATGAGAAAAGCTTGATTTTAAAAAAAAAAAAAAAAAAAAATTAGAAAGGCTGGCTTAGATAACACCAGCCGGGGTTATTGATGGTCCTAATAATAAACACAGAGCCTGCGCTTTGTGGCAATTCATCACTCTGACGTGTGGTCCCGGGAAGGGGGGAGGCATTTTGTGCCAAGGAAACAGAAGTCTCTCCAATTCCAGCAGCAAACGGAAATCCATAAACCCATCCCGAGGGCCTGGTCCGATCGCACCTCTGAGCCCTGGCACAGGAAAGCCCCGTCTGGAGTCTCGTTACCTGTGCTGGGAAAGGCTGGGGGGGCTGGTGTGGGGGTAAATCACTGCGATAAAGCTCTGTTTTCGTTTGTGGGTAATGGATAGTCAGGGAAAAATCATCTTTGAGTTTACTTGATCTGAGCAGGTGGCCGCGTTTCTGTTGGCCAAGCGGGCTTTGGAGAGGAGGAGGATGGAGGGAAAACAGCGTCGGAGTTCCAGAGACTCACAGGGTGCCTGAATGCGCTGGGCGGGGGGGAGAGGATTGCACACTGCCAACACAATAGACTTAAATTAATAGCTGGCGTAGTTGGAAGTCATTAGGCAGTATTATCAAATATAAGCAAACGAGAAGCATCAGAGAAATGGCCGCTTTGATATCGCGCAGTTCAGTAGCGTTACCGTGTAGTACCAGGCACTAATGATGCGGGCTTTGATCCAGCAAAGCACTTCAGAGTGTGTTACGTTTGGGTCCCAGATTGGCCTCCCTGGGTGCAATCCAGCCTCTGCTGACAAAAGCCTCCCCTGGTCTCTGCAGCTCCAGGAGCTTGGCCCCGGTTTCAGCCGAGCCAGTCTCGCGTTTCCCAGCTGCGAGTGGGCGCAGGTCACTGGTGGGTGGGCAGGTAACCGTTAACTGGAGCTGCTGCTGAACCAACAGGTCAAAATGACTTGGGTTTTTCTTGCTGGGTTGTTTTTTTTTTATGGAGCTGATCTCCCAGGCAGGTGGGCTGCAATGGAAAAGCAGAGGTTCCTTGGAGAAGCCCGTGGGGCAAAGCAGCAGGAGTGCACCCAGCCTGACGTGGGGCACTGCAAAGCCACCTGCACCCCGTTCCCACTGCGAAACGCTCGGGGCTGAGGCTCCGGAGAAGACCTGACGCCTGTGCCGTTCATCGGCCCAACACTCACTTTGTGTGCGTTACGCGTGCTCGATTTAAGCCTCTTTCTCCTCTAAATATAGCCTTGTGAAGCTGCGAGGTTTGTGCCGCTGCAGAAGTACGCGTGCTGCTAAGAGGGTAGCTTATTTATTTGCGGCGTTACAAGTTGCCTTGTAAATATGCCACTTGGATTGCTGCCTTCCACTTTGAGATGCAGATGTTGCGTCCTCCTGGTGCTCTTTACATTGACATCCTGGTTTGTATTCCCGGGATGCTGCTGGGTACAGAGCTGTCAAAGGCTCGCAACGATTTAAGTCCTTCAGATACAGGCGGAAGGTACGAAACACCATCTGCAGCCTATCCAGAGGGGAAGAGGTTTTCGTGCATGGATGGTAGATTGTGTGAAGATCTCGGAGACCCGTTGGAGCGGTCAAAGGAGTCCTGCGACCTCAAGGAGCGATGGCCCCGGCTTACGGGAGAGGTTTGCTGGTGGTTCTGCTGCAGGTAGTCGAGCTGTGGAGCAGAGCCAAGGCTGCTGCCGGCTCCCCATGCTCTTCGCTGGCCTGGCGTAAAAATCGCGCTTGGCGATGGTGGGAACTGCCTGGAAAAGGCCATGGAGATGTTAACGTAAGAACAGCCATCTGGGCACGGTGATGGGCTCTCCCTGCTGGGTGGTGGATGTTGAAGGAGAGACCAGAACCCTCAGGGCGAGGATGGTGTGCTGCTGCGGTGGTCTCCCTGCCAGCAGTGCCGTGGACGCTCCTTGGGGTGGCATCTGAGCCGTCGTTTTCAACAACTGTCAATCAGCTCTTTCTGGGGAGTCCAACTTTGTACATCCACCGCCAGCGCGCTGAGTGATGAGTTCTGCAAATCTGGTCACGCGTGGCCTGGAACAGCACTCCTCCTTTTGGTGTTAAACGTCCTCCGCTCTTCAAGGGAAGATCTCCTGTGATTTTGTAGCTCACCATCAGATGAGGCCAGATCTAGGCTGGCCACTCCTTCTTGTACCTCCAGCCCGCCCTGCCCTTTGCGGTACCTCTGGTCATTCTTTATTTTCCCTTGGATGGTCTGGCTGGCCAGCTCTTGTGTGAAGTACTTGAAGTGTGGGCCCAGGGTGGATTTATTCAGTGGCACAGTGCTCTCGGGGCTTGTTCCCTCTTCCTTTTCAGAGTTGTGATGGAGAATTGTTAGCATGTACATTAATAGTGCGTTGCCTAAGCGGAATCCTTTTCACCGCGGTGTGTCAGGCTTTGCTTTGGTCCCCTCACCCTGCTCCTGAATACACGCCGGATTTCAGGTGGGGAGAGCCTGCGCTGCGGTGTGCTGCATCCCCATGGATGCAGGGTCCCTCACGGGAGCCCCTGCCGAGGGAGGATGACAGGAGCGGAGCCTTGCCTTGCCCGGCTCTCCAGAAATACCTGGGATCTTCCCCAAGGAGGAAGGTCACAGCTGCTTTAAACGCTGCTGGGTAAAATGAGGGTGTGGGGGGGACGGTGGTGGTTGTGGAGGGGATGGAGGAGGTGGCTCTGGGGATGGGTCTGTGCCGGGCTCGTTTCCGCAGGGATGATGCTGTCGCTCCGAGGCCAACACGGCATTTTAATCGGTCTGGAGCAAGTACTTGCAAAAAGAACCGAGGAGCTGAACGGCATTTTCCTGCGCTGCAGTCGAGCACTGCTAAAATTGCTCCCGCCGCTCTAAAATTAGCTGCAGAGTGGAGAGGCAGCCGCTGCCTCCCGCAGTGCGATGAGCAGGGGGTCCAAGGCCGCGTCCTCGCCAGCCTGCCCCCTTCCCCACCGCGTTTCTGCGAGGAGCCTTCGCTCGGGCTCGGTCCTGCCGCGCTGGGCTCCCTAAAGCGACGCAGCTCTTGAGTATGTGCTAACAGGGATGAGCAAGAAGCCAGCCTGCCATGGCGATGTATTTTTGGGGAGTAAAGGAGGTGCCAGGGGTATCCAGGGGCCGGGAAGTGCCCGGGACCAAGCCCAAAGCCCCCAGGCATGTAGTGGGATGAGAAATTTTGCAAGAGGAAGTGGCAGGGCTGCGCTGTGCGAGGCGAGCGCAGGAAGGGGAGGCGATGCTGCGCGGGCGCCCGAGGCACCAGACCGCGGGCGGCGGGTGAGCGAAGCCGGGCATCGAGAGCGGGGAGCGAACTCGCAGCTCCGCTCCTTCCATGCTGGCCCAGCGCCGCTGCGCAGGGAGGTGGGTGGAGGAGGAGAGGGAAGGGTTACCCAGCACGGCTGCCTGTTAAAGAGAAATAGCTGGGCTGGCTGCGGAGGATGAGCAGAAGGAGCTATTGCAGATAAGCGCCGGCGAGCCGAGGATGTGAGAGCGGGCTGGCTGCTGGCGCGGGAGCCGGAGCGGGGACCACCGATGGTCAGCGGCCCCCCGAACCTCCCCGGCGAGCCCCGCGCGCTCGGCCTCTCGCCCCGGCTGGCTTTCCATGACCCAGCGGCAGCAGCATGAGCAGCGGGTACTGCAGCTTGGATGAAGACCTCGACGATTGCTTTTTCACGGCAAAAACCTCTTTCTTCAGGAGCGCGCCCAACAAGGTCCCTGCCAAGGTAACAGCTTTAAAAACTGCCCGGGAGGAGGCGGAGGGGGGGGACGGTTTGTTGGTGAGGGGAGATGTTGGTGTCCCAGCACGTCTGGCTGCAGGTGCTGCCGAAATTACCTTGCTGCTGGCAGGAGAAGGCTCTACCTGCCTCTCGCAGGTCCGGCCGAGGGGGTCTGCGCCGCTGCAGGTTTTTCTCAGCCACATCTCGACCTTTTACCTGCCAGGTTGCCCCCTTCCCGGGGATCCACAGCGGATGAGCCGACTCCAAATGTGGGGGTTTTGGTTTTTTTTTTTCAGCAGCCCCGCCAGCTGCCGTCCTCAGGTCAGGCTCCCGGCTGGGGACCTGGGGTCTGGCCTCGCAAAATGCACGGCGCTGGTGAAAATGGCACCTGCCAGGTGGATAGGGAGCTGGGAAAGTTACAGGGCTGAATTAATCTGCAAACTTAGGAACGCAGTGATGAATCTGGCCCTTCTCTGGGCACCTGGGTGCGTGCGCCTGCCTTGGAGCAGGGGAGAGCACTTGGCTGGGCAGCGTTTCACCCCGGGATGGGATTTCTGTGTCAGTAACCTTGACGAGGCTGCTTCATGGTTTTTAAGTGTTTATTTAAAAAAAAACGAACCAAACAAAAACCCCCCACAAACATCCCCGTCGTGAACTTTGGGGTCCCAACCAGAACGGAGCATAAAAGCGGAAGGCGAGCAGGCGCTGCTGCGGAAGCGGGGGTTTCGCCCAGGAGCGAGGTGATGAGATCCGGCCCGGGGAGCAGCTTTTTTCGCTCAGAAACTCGCCTCTTTGGGCTCTGCTGTGTTTGCACGCCCGAGGCTGCCGAGCCTGCCCTCAGCAGCTGCCGTGGGGTTCAGCTTCCCGCAGCGCGGGGTCCAGAGGGCTCGCAGCGACCGGGGCTCTTCTCCTTTGGGGGGCTTGGGCTGAGGGAGAGTTGAAATCAACCGGTAATTTTATTTTAATTTCTCTGAAGAAACGCTCCCTCGGGTTTAACCTGGGATATTCCCTGGTAGCCAGCGGCTCCCTCGCGCTATGATTAACCGACACGTACTGGCTGGTTTTTAAATGTCACTGGATGATTCATTTGTGTAGGAGCACGGTGTCAGTGCGATAGGCGCTGCGCCCCGCGCCCGTTTAACGCTGTTCCTTTCGAGCCAGGGCGCTGCAGATCCTCACCAATTTTCAAAATCAGCCTGATCCCGCTCGTGCTTGGGAACTTTCCCGCGCAGAGGGGTCGGGGGCTGCTGCAGCCCCTTTTCGCCCGGCTCCTCGCCTGGATGCGCCGGCGTGGGCGGCAGATCTCACGGCTGCTGGAGAAGATGGAGCTTTTTTTTCGGGGTGTTACGGGGAGGAAATGGTTCCTGTGCATGAAGAAAAAAACAAACCACTCACAAAATTTGCTGCTCAAGCAAATGATGTTGTGTAATGAATCTGTGTGCGGAGGTTGTGTTTTTCCAGCTAGAGGTGGAAACCATCCTCAGGCCTGGGTGGAAGAAGGTTTTGGTGGGGGGTTCATGGTGTGCTGGGGGTTGGTGGTGGTGCAGGTCCTGCAGGAGCCTGAGGCTGGACCTCAGCTGAGGATGGAGCTGGCCCCGGAGCGTGATGGGGAGGAGGAAGAGGAGAAGGAGGAGGTGGTGGTCTGGTGAGGCTTGGCTGGAGGGCGAGTGGAGGAGAGCGAGCTGCCAGCAAAGCGAAGGGGCAGAGGATGGGTGCAGCCCCAAGGTGGGCATCTCCCTTGGGTTTTGTTTCACCCCCTATCCACCCTTTTTTACTTGGCATCTTCTCCTGAGCGATGTTTTTGAACATGGAACGCTTCCACTGCCGCAAGGGCTGCGTTGCATGGCAGCAGTGCTGCATTTCATCACCACGTACGGTACCTGCTCCTGGTCCCGTGCAGAAAACATCAGTTTGGACCCGAAAGTGAAGTAACCCGCTGGCCGCCTTTGGGAGCAGCAACGTTTGTCCGTCCCTGGATACCCAGGAAGGATTCCCGAGCCCAGGATGCGCAGTGTGGTCAGCGCTGCGGCAATGGGAGCTGCTGGCCCGTGGGCACGCCCTGCGCTGGGCAGGAGTAAGCTAAGTGCAGGGATTTAGGGATGTGTGTCTTAAAATACCTGGGAAACAGCCTCTGTAGAGGAAATGTGTTGTTTGTGGGGTAGGGAGGGACGTACAGGCCTCCTGCCGTTTAAAAAAAATAGAGTGGAATTGGATCACCATGGGTAGAGAAGCGATTTTACTGATGGAAATAACTGTATTGGTCTGGAGAACCTCTTTCTAGGAATTTTGTAATTCCTTTTTATTTTCAGAACCATCAGCACGATTGCTCTGCGTTGGCAAAGCACAGTTTTAGATCTCAGATGTGACCTCATCCCCGGAGATCTGTTACTTGCCGTTTTGGTGACTCTTCAGCTGGTTGGCTTCAGTACTTTCTGCCCAAAGCTTCAAACTCTGCGAAATCGCTGTGCGAGTCCTGCGTCCATGGCTGCCGGGAGCGCCGGCTTGGAGGGGAAAGGGGCCAGTTTCTGACCAGAGATGCTCAAACCCCAAGCTGGGGCTGGATGAGGTGATCTCCAAGAATCCCATCCAGCCTTGGAGAAACCCCATAGTCCCAGAATTGTCCACAGTTGTCGGAGCACAGAGTGATTTCCAGAGGGGGACAGGTCTGCAGGGGGTCCCGTGCAGCTGTGCCTCTCTCCTGGGGGAAGGGGCTTTTCCTGGCCTGGCGAGGCAATGGTCGGTTCCCAAATGTCAGCTCCGGAGGATCAGCAGATCTTTCCGATCCACCCAGCCTCCTTGATCTGGGCCGGGGTCTCGCCAGGCTGGTCTCTGTGCGCGGAGGTGGTGCTGTGGTTGGGTACCCGCGGGGTCCTGTCCACCCAGCCCCCCTGCGACGGAGCTCCCCGGAAGGACCTGCTGAGCTCGTGCTGCTGAGCAGAGATGTGGCAGGGAAAACGGTTTCTAAGTGAAATCTCCATGGCAATCAAAACAGAGCCCATCTTCGCTTGCCTCTAACCTCTCTAAAATGCAGCACCATCCTTCTCCCCTTCTCCAGAGCTGCGCTGCTCTCCTGTCATTTGCTTTTCCCTCTGAAACCCAAAGTAAGCTGCAGCATCTCATTTGAACTTCCCAAAATGAGTGAAATATGTATTTTTTTATTTATTTTTTTTTTATTTTAAACATATTGTGTGATTCTTCCCCTGGCCCTTGCACGCGCAGGCGGTCGATCCTTTCCCCACGCGGTGCTGTGAGCTGTGGGAGTGCGCGGTGAAGGGGGGGAGGCGTTGATGTTTCGCAGGGATGGAGAGCTGTGCCGGAGCAGAAGTGTCCCAGCTCTCTGGTGACTGTCCTCGGGCTGTGCCGCGCTGTCCCTCTGCCGCCGCCGCTCCCTGCTGCAGCTGGATTTGCGGTTCTGAGCTGCCAGTTCTCATGTTTCTGGCTCAAATTTGAGGTGTTCACATTCCTCTCCAGGCCTCCCCTGCTGCGGTGTGGTGATGGTCACAGGGCGTGAGCTCGGGATGCTCCTCTCAACTGCATCTCCCTGGCCAGCAGTGTTTGGACGTGCTTCTTTGCGCTTTGTTTTCTGATGTTTTAAAACAAATCTTTCCTTAACAAGCAGAAGAATTGAGGATTGGCGCCTTGAGGCGTAAAATCCCTTCAGAAGAGGTCTTCGAAATACTCTTGCAATCTGAACGTAGGAGCCAAAGGGAGAGCTTGGGCTGTGGGTTTGGGGAATGCAAATTGTCACAGCGTCGCTGATGTAAGTGGGGATGGACCTGTGCCCGAGCGCACCAGGGAGGGCTTGGCCGCTCCTGCCAAGGACAGTCGTTGCCAAGAACGTGGTGATGTTGGGCCAAATCCATCTCCACCGTTCTGCTGTTCAAATTCATTAACGAAATAGCTGGTGAAGAAAATTGGCTGGGAGCGAGGCGGCAGGGATGGTGTCTCCGTGGCTGGTTTGTGGCTGGGGGGAGGCGGCCCTCGCTCCAAGGAATGTCCTGTGGAAGCGCACGCTCAGCCTTACCGTGCCTTTCCATGTCTGGTTTTATGGCTTGTGAAGCCACGGTTCACGAGCTGCTGGCCTTCCACCTCCCAAGCCGTACCCGCGTGCCGGCTCCTCGGGGCTGGCTGGGGATGGAAGCAGTGGAGAGAGGGCACCGTCCCCCCCGCACCGCTGCAGCGGCATCACAAAGCTCCCGGCTCCCGCCTAGAGCTGGGATTCCCAGCAGAGAGATGCGGCTGAGGTGCCGCCTTCGCTTACTTTAAAAAGGTTTTTAAGCTGGGGGTTGACTTCTGCAAGGTGAGAGGCTGTAGGGAGGATGCTCTTCAGCTGGACCTGGGGCGTGTCTCTGCTGGCATCCTTGCAAACCGATAGAAAAATTTGTCATGGAGGCTTCACAGTTGCCTTTCGAGGCTTAGAATCGCTCTTCTGAGAGCATGTCACCGTAATCCTGATGGCCCGTGGATGTCTGGTCTCCCCCGTACAGCCTGTCACGAGCTCACGGCTCGTTAGGTGAGTGGTAGATTGCAAAGAGGTGACCGGTGCGGCGAACTCGCTGGGATGGTGGCTGCCCCCGTCCCGGGCGACGGGCACTGTGTGTGGCGGCCGCCTGCCTCTTCCCGGGGCACGGATTTGGGGCTGCCTCTGTCCTGCTCGGCATTAGCCCCAGTGCCAGATGGGGCTCAGCTCCCTCCTTAGAGCTGCCGTTTCTTACAGCGACAGATAATGGAGGTTGCGGAAGGGGAGCCCGTTGCAGCAGGCTGTGATGGGCACGTGCACCTCTCCGTGATGCTGCGCGTGCACCCGGCCGCTGTGACGGGGCTTGGTGCTGTGCGGCCGTGGGTGCCAATGTCTCGCTACCGGCCATGACTGTCCGCACGTTATTTTAGGGCAGCTTCACAGAGGTTGGTAAATTTGCTGAATTTAAGCGATGCCAGCAAGCTGACAGCGGTGGTTAAACCGGCATCCATGGCCACGCAGTGTTTTTAACAGGGTGGGAGCGGAAGCATCCTGGCAGCTCCAGCCTTGCCAGCGCTTTCCTTCCAGTTGCACGTGAAGGTGGTGTGATGGGAAGGGGCTGGTTTTGCAGGCTGGCATGCAGACGTCGTGGGATGCTGCCGCGTGGCCGGGCCATCCCTGAGGCTGCCCGACGTCGCTGTTCCCTGATTCCCAGCCAGGAGATCCCCGGGTCCGGCAGCGGCTGGCAGGGTTTAGGCGCAGGCAGAGTTACCGAGCTGTTGTTTTGTTAACAGCTTGTTTCATCTTGTCCTGCTAGAACAGGAACAGGAAATGTGGCAACGGTTTATGGTTAATAGCTTCTGTTTTTCTTCCTTCAGGCAGAATTGCGTATTCTGCACCAGAAACTCTGCAAAACCAGAGGTCAGGGGAGATTCATGGAGAGCAAGCGGCAGCTGATCTAATCGTACGGGACGGAAAGGAGCAGGGCTCCCGCCGCCGCGGTGCTGGTGCTGCTGGGCCGGGTGGGGTCCTGCTCGCTGGCGGGTTGCTCCGAGACTGTGTTGTGTGGTCTGTAAAATGAGAAAAGCAGAATCTCTGACCCTGGGGCGCGCAGGGGGTTGGAGATGGTGCGGTCGCTGTTGGGGGCTTGTGGCATAGCTGTGCCTGAGCATCGCTGCTAGAAGAGGCGAAGGGGTGAGCCCTTGGAGCCCCAGTGCCACTTTTGGTCCCACAAGCGTCCCCTGACCCTAAATGGCTGCCAGAAGCGGGATGGCACCGTGCTGGGTCCTGCGGGACAGCCGGCTCAGCTGCGCGGGAGCTCTGCTCCGGCGGCCTCGCAGCTCGGCCCCGGGTGGAGCGTGTCCCTCGGGCTTTGTCCGGGCGCTGTGCTTGTGAGCCCCGTGGTGGGATCGCTGCGTAGGAGGAGATTACTAAAACTTTCTCTCCCCTCAGCCCGAGGAAGCGGGGCTGGCGCAGGAGGGTTGCTCCTGTGCAGTCCCTGGGCTGGGAGCGAAGAGGCTTTTTTTTGCGATGCTGGCAGTGTCCAGTTGCAGTATTGGTCCAGTTGGCTCTCGTAACGCATTGCAGTTTTTCTTTTCAAATCAAAACACGTGTAAAAACCGGCCCAGCTACGTTTCAAGCCCGCTTGGACGTTAGCACTGTGGCAGCGATAAATTCTGGTTTGGTTTTGCACCGCAGCTGAGGTGTAGGGGCCGGGGGGCCGGCAGTCCCATGTCAGAGACGCGTCTGCAAATCTATGGCCGGGTCACAGCTGCTGCGGCGCGGGGCCCCGTGCGAGGTCGCTGGTTGTGTTCTCCAGCGCAGGCTGGCTGCTTTCCGCACACCTTAGTGCGCTGCAGCGGAACCAGTTAAACCACCTGTCACTGACACTGGGAGCTTAATAGAAGCAAATTAATTCCCCACCGGATGGAAGATGATGTATAAAAGGACCCTAAGAGAGTATAATGTGGCCCTTAAAACCTGCATTTGTCAAATTGTCATACTGCAGCGTTTCTTTTTCGGTTACGATTGCGCATGGAAGGGGAGAGAACAACCTGTTACCCATAGCTGTGGCCACACGATCGTGTAAATTGTCGCAGTTGTGACGGCCGAGGGTCGGAATCCCGGTTCCTTGGGGCAATCTGGATGTTGGACGAAGGCTGGGCACGGCTGAGGCGCTGGGCACGGCAGAGGTGCTGAGCAGCGGGTGCGGGTACGCTCCTGTTTGCCGTGGGATCCTGGGGTCTGTGGCTGCTTTGGCTTGTGTTTGGGTTAGTCAAAACAAATAGATGTGGTAAACAAATAAGCTATGGGCAGTGTTTCTTTCCTGGTATGTTTTCTTCACGGGTTCCTCCCAGCTTTTGAGATGTTCTATGAGTCTGTGTTTTCCCAGACAGGGGTTTGCGCATCCGTAAGCCGTGGGATGGGCAGAGGAAGCAGCGATTTGGGAAAACCTTCGCATGGGTGGGAGCTGAGCTGCCCTCCTGCCAGCGTGGCGTATCCCAGCCACTGCCCAGTTCCAGCTCCTGGGAGCAGGATCCATCCCCGGCAGCAGCAGCGGGGGCTCTGTGTGCCGCAACAGGGCCACGCTGCCGCGGAGCGTGGGGTCGCGCTTGGCGCTGATCTGTGCCCAGCTGGAGGAGTACAAGTGTTTTACGAGGTGTGTGGGGTTTCGGGGGGGCTGAGCGAGCAGAGGCCAGCAGGTACGGGGAAGGCAGGACGCTGAGGCTGGAGCAGTTTGTTGAGGGACTTGCCCGGGGGACGTGGTGCGAGACCTGTGACGTGGTGCTACCAGCACCGTGTTCCTGAGCCAGGCTTCCCGCTGCTGCCGCAGTGATTTACTTTGCGCCACGGACGAAGGGCAGCGGGCATGCGCAGCATGCTTCACCGTTCCAGCCGTGCAGCTGCAAATCTCTTTGCGTGCGGGAGGCGACGGTCCCGGGGGTCTCCTGGCGCTCGCTGTGCCGGGGGGTGGTGGGTGCGGCACGGCTGTGCCCGTCCCCAGCGCTGTGAAATGGGTGGCGTGAGGAAGCAGAGGGTTTCTGAGTGCGCGTCTTCCGTTAACTTAAAGGGAAGTTTTTTGTTGGTTTTAATTTTTTGTTTCAGCAGTGCTACTTTTGAAAACCTCTACCCTTGATTTTATTTATTTATTTTTTTCTCCTACCCCAGCCCAGCCCCCGTGTGCGGCGTGTAAGACCTATTGCAGCCAGTGGACTGCGGTGAAGCCTGTGCCGAAGCGCTCGGACAAACTAGGGAGCTGATATTGCCATTATGATAAACGAATGTTTGTTGTTCTTAAACAGCCCGGGGAAGCTTTGCTTTTATTCTCTTAAGGCACTGAAGAAGGAGATGATTGTAACACGATGGCAGTGCTCTTCCATTGGGTTTCTGCTCCAGACCTGCGTTTCGAGGGGTCTCGTACAGCTTGTCTCGAGCAGAAATCGGGAACTCTCACCTGGGAACCGCTTGAATGAATTCAGGGCTCTTTAGTCCCAGGGCTGTGGCCGTCTTGCCAGATTGCAATCAGGATTTCCATTTGTCCTGTGCTTGATTCTCCTCCTAAAAGAAATATCATGGGTAGCCTGGGGCGATACTGGCTTTATCTGCAGCTTGCGGCATCCTTGTCTTGCTCCCAAAGTTGCTTTCTTTCCCTCCCCCCCCCCCTTTTTTTTTTTTCCTCTTGGAGGTTGCAGGTTTTGTTCTGTACCGGCCTCGATAGCACATCCCTTCGTGCTTTCTGCTCTCTGCTAATGTGAACTTGTGAGCGAGCCCACGTAAAATACGGGAGCGCTGCTCGCAGTTCCAGGCAGCGCTGGCGAGACGCGTTCGCAGCCTGTCTGCGGGGAGGGCGGTGAGGTATGGGAAGCCCTAGACACACGCAGCCTTGCTTGCAGCAGGTCTGGGTTTGGGATGCTGAGGGGCTGTGCTTTAGGAGACCTGCTCTCCTGGCTGGGTGGAAAGCCCCTCTGCTGAAGGGCTTTGGGCAACCCAGGCTGAAGTGGCGTCAGACCTTGAAGCACAAGACGAGCCTCGCAGAGGGAGTTTCCAGTGGTCTTGTGGCAATAAAGTCAAACAGGCTTCTCAAATGTCACTGTCGCACCTGCGTCCCGCTGCTGGTGAGGCAGCGGCTGAAGAAGCTGGTGAAGGGCCCCGGCACCGTGCGGAGAGATGAGCAGCGTGTGTTGCCACAGGCTGCGATTCTCGCTGCTGGCTTGCCTCCGGCACCGTGGTTTGACGGAATCAGCGTCCTTGGGCTGGAGACATGCTCCAGGCAGGAGTTCAGCTGCGGTACCTCGCCGGGGATGCTGCCCAGCCCTGTGTCCTCGCAGGCTGCCCGCAGAGACCCCCTCCTTCCAGGAGGTTATTTCCCTCAAGGAGATCTGAAGGTGGCTGCTGGGCTCTGCTGTGCCACCTGGGTTAGCTTAGCTCCCTCTATTTCACTTCTGTTAAATAGATTTTCTTGGCCCACTTGTGAATTTGAATTTACTTTGGGGTCACGCAAGCCCTTGTTTCCACCTCACGATTACAAGAGCCTGCAGCAGGCTGCTCCAGACGGACGCTGAAGGTGAGCGGGTGCTTTTGTCCCGAGTACCGGCTTTGGGCTTGGTGTCGCGGTCCCTGAGGGATGGGGATGGATGCAGGGAGGTGTCTCCAGAAGCTCCTGCTGCCTCTCTGCCGGGGACAGTGCCGGGAACCTTGAGGGGCTCTGCAGCCGCCGAGGCTGCGCTTCAGCTCTCGGGGTGGGAACACACGAAATTCCTGCCCGTATGTGCTGGCACATCCTTTCCCATTTTCCAGCAGGTTTTTGGAAAAGAGCTGGCTGATCCTTGTGTTCTGTAGCGCCTGAGTGTGCCCGGGCTCTGCCATCCCACTGGGCGCGATGCGGGAGGATCGCATCCCGACATTCCGTCTGCAAGGCGTCCATGGGCCCTGGCAGCCTGCGCCGCAGTGCTTGGGCAGATGGGAGGTGGGACGGGGCTCTGCCTCTCGCTCGAGGCTGCTACCAACCTTCGTCTCTGCAGAAAACCATCTGCAACTGCGTGTTCCCAGCGCCTCGTCAGAGCCCTCCTCCCGGCTCCTGCGACACTGTTCCTGCTCTCTCCCTGTCTTCCGTGTCCCTGGAGAAAGGTGGCTGGCATCCCACCAGCCTTGCTTGCCCGCTGTCCAGGCTGGGTGGCCAGGGATGTCTCCGTGGGGAGACAGCGTACCCCAGTGTACCCCAGAGATGCGTGCTCTGGCCCTCTTCTGCAGAAAGCCCCTTCCTTTCCCCTGTTTAGATGGTGGTGGGCACCGTGGCCCTGCTCCTCTGTAGTGCAGCATCCTGGCCCGGGCTCTGTCCCCCGTCCCAGAAGCTCCCACGAGCTGCCTCTCCATGCTGGGATCGCGTTTTCCCCTTACTCATTAGTGACGTCTCTGCGCGTGACCCGCAGGTAAAGCTCACCTACGCGCTGAATCTGTCGCTTTGCCTCCTAAGAGGAAATTCCCCAAAACCTGGGCCGGCAGCAGCCACCGCCGTCCTCCCAGCGAGCCGACGCGCGGGCAGGCGCTGGACGGTTTCTGACGGGCTGGGATGCCTTGGCTGGGTTTGCAGTGACTGATTTATTAGCCATGCAGCCGGCTTGCTGCTTGTCTGGGTCTTGGTGATTTTTATTTTTTTTTGGGGGGGGGGGGGGGGGTTGGTTTGTTTTTGTGTTTTTTTTTTTTTTTTTTTTTTTTACTGCTCTGAGCTATACTTTCCAAAGCTAAGGAGGAGCAATCCAGCAGAGATTTAACTTCTGAACCTGCTGGAAGCTGGTTGGGGAGCACCCTGGGTTTTTAAGGGGGTGCCTGGCTTGGGCAGGCGGAGCCGTGAATATTAGAAATAGGATGGGATTTTCTTCAGCTGTGTTGCAAGAAGCAAAGAAATGCTCGGCAGGTGCAAGTGGCTTTTTTTTGAAAGCGGGTTTAGGGGCTGAGTTCTTTGCCCTGGTTTGTACTGGGACATCTTTACTGCTCTGTGCCTCCGTGTCCCACTAACCGGTGGGTTTTGTGTTGCCCTCCGTTGCCCGTTACTGGTGTACGGAGGCAGTTTGGGGCAGCGACATGGCATCCTGCATGTCCAGCCTCTGGGCCGTGGGGACCGTCTCCGCCTGCGTGTCACAGGTAGCGTCGCGCTCCGCTCCTGCGTTTCCCAAGCAAAAGCGGAGCTGAACAGATGTCACCCAATATACGAACCAGCTAAAGCCTGTCTCTTCTCATTTCAGAATGTAACACAAGCGGCAGAAGAAGAAAAACCGAAGCCTCCAACCATCCAGGAGATCAAACAGAAAATCGAAAAATACAACGCAAAAGTTACAAACTGCCTGCTGATGAAGCTGGTAGGTCTGGGCTCCGTTTAGCGAGCACGCGGAAAAGCCGGTGCTGGTTTCTCTGGGCTGTGAGCTGAGCCGGGCTGTAGCACGGCATCTCCAAGGCGAGAGGGTTTGGGGCTGTTGAGATGTTCTTGTCCTCCTTACCCGAGGAATTTCACCAGCGGTCACAAAGTGGGTTAGAAACACAAAGCCTGTCCAAGGATGCTGTTCTCCTCTGCCGCTGCCAGGCGTGTTTGAGCAGAGGTCTGAGAATCACAGTAGGTGCCTTATATTTTGAAACTTTGGTTGCAAACTTACTTATCACCACCTGTAAGTAAAGCCTTGATGGCATGTGGTGAGGAGACAAGGAAGTCGCCTCTCTCACAAAGCAGACGACCACAAAGGTACAGACTTCACGAGATCTTACAGAGAGGGGGAAAAGCTTCGTAAAGAAATAATTAAATTGTAGAACTTCCCAGAACAGCACCTACGTAACTCCCTGGTGCTTGCTAACATCTGAAAACAAACCCAAAGTTTATTTGAAAGAGTAGGTCCTACAACAACTTCCTTTGTGAAGGCTGCGCGGTAATTCCTGCTGGAATGTCTCGCCCGGTGATTTTTATCAGCCCTTCGCTGACAGGAGTCATTCAGGACGCAGATGTTTACTCCGAAGTTACTTTTCCTGAAGCTTACTGAAAATGCAATCGTGAGACTCGGTACAGCCTTGGGACTCGGCTGGGCTCAGCCGTGGGCGGTGGCCCTGCGGTGGGACCCCAGGCCACGGCTCCCAGCACTGGAGGTGGGTCCCTCAGCTCGTCCTGCCCGGCACCCGCGGAGGGACCGCACAGAGCCAGGCTTTCCTCTTGGTTTTTGCATTTTTGCAGAGCTGAGGGTAGGGTAAGAGACCTATTATGAGATGAGCTGATCTTAAATGATGGTTTGTTACATGGAGATGTGAGAATCCCGTAAGCAGGGAGCAAAACGTGAGGAATACGGTCAGGAGATCCCGTCAACACAAAGGGTAGAGACCTTCCCAGAGGTTTCAAATCCTCCCTTAACTGCAACTACAAATTACATGTACTGGTTTCCGTAGCTGACTTGTAGTGCTGTTGGTTTTAAATAAGGCGAGATCGCAGACGTGAGGAAGAGATGAGTCATTACCGAGTGGAAGGAACAGGAGAAAATCAGTAGTGACTAACCCAAAATTAGTGGTTACTGTCTACGTGATTAATAAGAAACCCTCAAGCTCCTAGCAGAACCGAGGGGTGGGAGGTCCTGCAGTCACCCTGTGGGCTGCAGAAAGCCCCTTGTAGCAGGGGGAAGGACTGACCCCCCTTTCCTGTGCTTTAGAACGACGATGGGACGTACACAGGTTTCATCAAAGTGCATTTGAAGCTGCGCCGCCCCGTGACGGTACCGGCAGGGATCCGGCCGCCGTCCATCTACGATGCCCTCAAGGAGGTGAACCTGGCCGACATGACGGCCAAGAGGACCTCGTTCTACTTGCCGCTGGACGCCATCAAGCAGCTCCACATCAGCAGCACGACCACGGTGAGCGAGGTGATCCAGGGGCTCCTGAAGAAATTCATGGTGGTGGACAATCCTCAGAAGTTTGCACTTTTCAAGGAGATGCGGAAGGATGGGCAAGGTGAGTTCATGTCATCGGAGCTGCCAGCTTTCCCGCAGCTGGCCAGTTTGCTGGCTGTTTTGTGTGACAGAAATGCCACCAAAGCATTCACCTAGGGCTCGGTGGTGTGTCAGGCGATGCCTAAATGTCAGGTGAATAAATGGCCTGTCCACCACAAGAGGTGATGCTGCTTGAGCTAATGGGGACTTACTGGTTATCAGAAGGGGGCTGAGGTCCCCTAAGACCTCACAGAGATCGTTATGGATCTCTGACAGCGTCTCAGCTGTTTCCACCGTGATCTTGAGCAGCACGAACCGCTTTTACGTGCCCCAGTTGACCTCCTGAGCTTTCCCCAGCCCTGGCAGCCGCGGGCTGACTGTGGCCGTCTGCTGTCCCTTGCAGTGCTCTTCCAGAAGCTCCCTCTCACCGAGTGTCCCCTGTACCTCCGGCTGCTGGCGGGCCCCGACACAGATGTTCTCAGCTTCGTGCTGAAGGAAAACGAAACGGGGGAAGTTGAGGTACGTCGGGGACTCTTCCCCTGGGTTTCCACGTGAACGTTTGCAGCGTTGCGGAGCACATGGCAGCGGGGAGAGGGACAGCAGAGACAGCACGGGTTGAAACGCGCAAGCCAGGCCGCTTCCCTCTCGCGGGGCTGGGTTTGCCTTCTAAAATACTGAGCATGGTGCCGTTTTTTTCTCTCAATTTGAATTATCTACTGAAGAGATTGCTTATACCTTAGTTATAAGTTACCCAAACTTTTTTTTTCTCTCCTAAATTAGTGATTTAAAAAAATTAAACTTGAGCTGTGAAAATGCTGAGGCTAGTTTGATGGCCAGCTGATGATCTGTTTGCAGAACCAAGCAAGGCCATCCCAGAGTTAATCCTCAATAATTACATTAGCTAAACACTGTTATAAATAATCCACCAATTTAGGCAGAAGCCAGGGGCACTCGGGTAATAAATTCACAGTCCGTTTTTGGTTGCAATCGCGCTCCACACCACAACGGAGGCAAACGTTGGGAGCCGCCGCATCCGGCGGGATTCTGCCTCCCGTGCCGGCAGCGGTTCAGGACGCGCGGGACCGCGGTGGGCGAGGATGCCGCAGGAACGCCGGCTTCCCGCGGCGGTGCCGAGCAGACGTAAAACAGCGTTCGTTAAGGATGGCAGCCACCAGCCTGTGGCCTGCCTGTTCCTCGCTGTGAGCCCGGCGTCGCCAAAGGTGGCAGCCGGAGCAGCCGCGCTGCTGGCACCTCGTGCCAAGAGCTTTGCTGAAGATGAAACAATTTTGGTAATTTTGCAGTGAAAGAGAGAACTGGCTCCTGCTGGGACCTCGCTCCCCCTTCGTAAGGAGAAGTGCGGGTGAACGCTACGTCAATTATTTCCATAGATGTTTCAGTTCCTTAGGGAGCTGTGCCATCCCCTGCAGTGGGAGCTTCGCTTCACCTCAGTAAAGATAATTTCTATTAAATCTGCAGCCTCAGGGGCTCAGGGCTGGGATGGTCCTTCAAGCTGTAGCCCACTATCCCATCTCTCACACAACGTGATGCTGTGAGATTAAGCTACCTGGAGATCAGATCCGTGTTTAAATGTCTTTTCTTGTTCCTCTTCACAGACTCAGGGGAGGAAAAAAAAAAAAAAAAACCCACCACAAAAGCAATAAGGTGAATGGTGTGTGCTTACTTTCCCTCTGTTTCTGCAGTGGGACGCGTTCTCCATCCCAGAGCTACAGAACTTCTTGATGATACTGGACAAAGAAGAAAAGGACAAAATCCAGCAAGTGCAAAGGAAGTACGAGAAGTTTAAACAGAGACTGCAACAGACCTTGAAAGAAGCCAGAGGGAAGCCTGGATAACCTTTCAGGAGGCACTGGGCATCAGACTAAGCTAAGATACTGTTTTTAAAATGAAAAGACACTTCTCAGGACTCCTTATAGTGGTCACTCTCCCTCTTCATCCTCCCATTAAGGACTGGCTCACAGCACCCATAAAATATAGCATTTTCTTCTTCTGAAGCCTCTTCTCCCAGGACCAGGGCCAGTCAAAGAACGGGAAGCCTGTTTGAAAACCGCGGCCGTCAACAAACCAAATACAGCTGCCAGTTCGCTTTTCAGCTGAACCGTCCCTTGGAGGAGCTCGGTGGAAAACGCTCCGTGTTAAACCCACCAGGAACAACTACTGGCTAATGCTTTGAGCAGGGTAACGCTCGCTGTTCGCTCTCCTCCCAGCAGCTCGCTGCTTCTTGTCCGGAGGTGCTGCGGCTCGGCGCGCGTGGCCGAGCCCTCGTTTCGTAAGTAGAGCACAGGAAGCGGCAGATAAAGCGGAGGAGGTGGTTGCACCAAACCATGTGGGCGTCGCAGCTGCAACCAATGCCGGACAGACTCGTTCAGGGCAAAGATAGCCAGGGAAATGTGAAGTTATGACAGCAGGGCAGCTGCAACACCCAGACTGTCTGTTAGTAAGTATTATTGGAACTCCATAATGTTAATTCCAGGAAAAGTCATCCATTTTGATTGTATTTAGCTTCCAGTTTTGTAAACAGATGTGAATTAAAGCAAATACCCCTGATGCTTAGCTAAGCTAGCCAGTGTTTTACCAGTTTTCTACTCTGCAGGAACTGGAACCTGTGTTTTAACAAATTCTATTTTAAAAGTGATGATGGTTGGGACATGGGCCAGTGGTTTGACACTGAATGTTTAGCAATACATATCCAACAGACTAACCCAGGAAAGCTTAAAATCCCCTTTCTCAAATCAGGCTTTGAGCTACGAACAGGTCTGGTACCGAGGGAGAGGAGCTCGGGCCAGGGCCAGGGCGTGGAGGTGGCACCAGGAGCGCGGGCTGCCCGCGTGGGAATGCCGTGGCGCCAGGAAGAGGAAGGGAATGGTTAGCCTCAGATGCTTTCCGCCCACCTCTTGCTGATACCACGCTTCCTCCTGCTAACCCTCCTTGCACTGCTCTCCCAGCGCTCCTGTCCGTGACGCGCCATCCTCTCCCTCCCTGTGCCGCTCTGTACGTGTCCTGTTCCCCTTCCCTTCCTCCCCGCTCGCGGTCGGTGCTCTGCCTGCGTGCCCAGGAAAGTTACCAGCTTTTGCTCTCTATGTGGAGCTACGAGAGGGGAGTAAGTCTCTCCCTCTCTCAGGGCTCCCACTGTACCTGGTGCATGCGCTGCACATCCTTAAACAAAAAAAAAAATCCGTGAGCTGGAGCGTCAGTTACTGCCATAACTCTAACCAGAGCCCCTGATCTCGCTGACGCCACGCAGCGATCACCGAAGGGCAAGGAGGGCTCCAGGGGTGCCAGTGTGAGAGAGGGGGGGTCCCCATGTTTACGCTCGGTGCTTTGTACCGAGCACGCTGCACACAGCCAGGTTTAGTCTTCCCTCTGTTTACAGAGGGCACCCCAACACAGCATGAAGAGAAGAGGGAACACTGATACCAGCCAGATTCAGGTGGAGCACGTGAAAGGGTTTCGTGTTAACTTGATGAACGAGTGAGTGTCCCTCTGAGCTCACTGCAGGCTGCTGTGAGCCCACCCCGCACAAAGTGGGGAGGGAGGCAACAGGTTACTGGGTCACAGTTAGCACAGAGATAATCTGGAAGAGTCTAAAATTTACCTCAGTGCCTTTTTTTCCCCCTAAGCATGAAAACTTTGCGTTCTGGCTAAGGAGGAAGTTGGAAGGGGCTTTTGTCAAGAGGCCTTGTCAGTCCTGTCCCCCTCTCTACCTGAAGTACTGTTGTGATGAGGCTGCTTTTGTCTGTAGAGGGATGAGGAACTGTTTTGTTTCTTTCTTAAAGGTGATTGCTTGGGATTATTTTTTGTTTGTTTGTTTTTTCAGATTTATACTTGAGTATGTTTGTTTATAAACCGTGAGAGAGTAACTGCATCACTTAAAGCCCCTCGGTTGGTATAAACGCCGCCTTCTGCAGACTTAGCTCCAGCTCGTGTTTTAGTCGGTAGCGTAAAAGGGTTTGCTAACAGGGCTCTGGCACGCGGTGCAGGACGGGCCTCCCAGCTGTACTGTACTCTACACCCAGATGACCTTTAACAACGCGGCAGCAGCCCAAGGAGAGCTGCAATTTTCATGCTCTGGGGCTGTTTGTTCATTTACAAGAATACTTCACAAGTGCACGGTGAAGTAATAAGTAATTTAAGATTCATCTAGCGCTCTGAGTCTGGAAAGCACTGTATAAATACTTCTGTTCCGTCAAGAGAAAGAACACTGTAAAAACTGCCATTGGTTCTGAGAAGTAAGATCCAGATGCTTTTTTTGTAAATCCCTTATCTTTCTGGCTAGAAGTTGTAAAGATTTCTTTTTGTTGTTGTTGTTTTCTACTCGAGTTTTGGTGACTGGCTCCCTCTCCCCTCCTGGAACCCAGCGGGTCTTTGACACCTTGTAGAAGGCATGGCTTTTTATGCAATTACCGTGAATGCTGCTGAAAACCTCCTGCAAAAGGGAGGGCTGGTTCTTTTAGTTTTTCAAGATTTGGGGCATTTGAGGAATTAGTAGGTCTTGAAACTCATTCTCAACAGTCAGTTGAGCTGTGTCTAGGATAGAAGTATTGGCCCCTTCCTTAAGCGCAAAATACTGTTGGCAGTGCCTTTGGTTAGTATATTGTCTTGCCTAGTTTGTGTGAATTTATTCTTCATGTCTATTGTAAAACATGTAAAATAATGTGTATAGAATGGAATAGCAAAGCTTCTATGGCAAAGTGAAATGCATTTTTTTGCAATGCTGTAATTTATTTTTACTACTCCCTAGTAATTCTATGGCATTTTTAAAAAATGTCTCACTTCCAGCTTTTTTGAAGGTTCTGAAACTACTTGTTCATATGCAGACAGTGTAAAAGTCAACGATAATAAAACTGTCAGTAATTAAAGAAATCTCTTTAACTTCTTTTTCTGGCACCCTTCTATGGAACTTCCATGTATTAAGCCTAAAGGGAAAATAGAGGAATCCTTCCTAGGAGTGAATTTAGATTTCTTAACCCTACTGCAAAGTGTTTAAGCTTCAGCTAAAGAGGTACAGAACTGCTACCCCTGTCTACCTACGATAAATTACAGTTCATGTCACAGAAAAACGTACTTATGTATAAAAATGATATAAACATAGAAATCCAGCTGAGTTCATTCTCAGTGCTGAAATGTCTGATATTAATATCTGAAATGTTTAAAATGATAAAATCTGAAACCAAATGGGTTTTACTTCTGACATATACAATCTATGGAACAACACGCTGGATTGTTCCAGGAAATGATGTTGGAATGTGCTCTGCTTGCATTTCGGTGGAGGTTCTAGTACCACGCCTTTGCTAAAAGATGCAAAGCAAGAATGCTAAACTAGCCAAAAGCCACTGTAGCCAGAAAACCAGTGCACCATTAGGAACTTCTAGAAAAAATATATGGAAAAGGATGATGCTAAGGGTTTTATTCAGCTTTTTATTTATGAAAAATGAACAGCTGGAGCACTATTACTATTTGGGTGAATCGTAGACCTTGTAAACATCCAGGACGCATTTTTGAATGAACAGGGCCTGCACACTATCCTTGACTTGTTGACAGAACACTTCTATAAATAATGAGATCTGAGTAAATCTTACAGTAGAATTTTTTCCTCCTACTTCTTCCGGCCAAGCTTTGGAGCCTTCTCAAGGCCTTGAATATACTTCCGAGGTAGCTGGTATTCTTCTGCAACATAACCAAGAGTTCACTTCAGGTAAATATTCAGAGCTTGAAGAATTAAAATCTGTATCTTGCTGTAACCAGTCGCGGCCCAGTTCCAGAACAGACTTACCTAGCAGCAGCTTGGCCAGATGATGGATTTGGTTGCCTTGGATCTGGACCTGAACTCTGTCTTTAGTTCCTGGTACTGGGGTGATGGTGGCACTGGCTTGTACTTTTTGTTGTAGAACGTTGGCCACACACTGTGGGTCTAGACCATACAGCTCAAGGTTCTTGATAATTGTCACCTACAGGTTTTAATAATAATTGCAAGCATCACTGCTGTGAGGTATTAGCAAGTCACGTCCCATTCATCCCAGAAAAAAAAGCTGCCAAAGCTACTCTTAGCATCTGGGCTTTGCTCAAAACCTGTAATTTCAGTTCACTTACCTTCTTATTTGATGATCTCTGTGCTATGGTTATGTCGATGGGCTCAATGTTTCCTTTCCTCACAATAGGTTCTTGTCCAAAAAATGTCACCTGGTGTAAGGGCTGCAGTCGTTCAAGGCACCTGAACAAAGTTTATACATCCAGTTAGTCCATACGGTACAGCAAGGCTGATGTTAACGGTGCTTTTCCACTGCTGCCTCTCACAGCTTTTTTGAGACGTGAAAGCCAAGATTCTATGTGTAAGAATTTGTGTCTTAAGAAGATAATGCATGAGGATCTCACGCAAAGATCTGCATCCTAGCTATTATTTAAAGAAAGGGAGTGACTAAAAAGAAAGCCAGTCTACTGACTTGCAAAAATTATAGCTTAGATTGTTCCTGGTAAAAGTCTGTAAATGGGCTCTTGTAGAGGAAAACCTTTGATTTTTGTCTTTATGCTACTGTTCAGCTGTATTGTTGACAGATCAGTGAAGCAACTTCAGTTTAAAATTCAGCATAAACTATTACTGTCCCACGAGCAAACCTGGCTTCAGAAATAAAAGAAGCTGCTGGAGGCACCTCAAAAGCATTGTGTGATGAAGAAGCTCAAGGCAAGTAAGACACTGGGGACATTTAGGCAAAGTTTTTAAGTGTATGAAAACAATGGTCTTGTGTCAGATACTCGGGCCTCTTGGATCTAAAAGGGTTTAGGTTATAAATGCAGAAGCTGTGCTGCATATACAGAGCAGCATGATTGACCACCATTGCCCAAATAGGGCATGTTCAGCTGTCTATTGTGAAGGATGGCTTTATAAATACGTACATACAGATTATACACAGAAGCGGGCACTGTTTGTTTAGGAAGCTTTCCCTGGTAAGCGGTGAGCCAGTAAACAAAAGAAAAGCCCAACAAAAGTAGTTAATGCTAAGTGCTTGTTAAATGGTGAAGAACAAAAGATTCTTCAAGTGAAGGTCTCTTGATATTTTTTTGTTGTATTACTGGTAGGAAGTTACGACTTGGGTAGCTCCAGTAACATGTGGCATGCAATAAATCTGTGTAATACTGAAACACTACATTAGGAAAACAGTCACCTGCTCAAGAGGTCATCCCATTTAAGGTGTGAGATTTCATCCTGTTCCGATTTATCTAACAGGCAGTCGCACAGAATGGCATTCACCTTTACAAAGCTACAAAACAAAAACAGGCATTAGAAGCAAACAAGTTCACTTTTTTTCCCTCTAACTTCATCTCCTGTGGAAGCAGAGTAGGAAAACTTCCATGTCTACTTACTTTTTGTTTGTTTCATCAACCAACTCATTACTCTTCACATAGTTAATGATGACGTTTCTCACCTCATTGCTTGAGAGGATGCTGCCTTTTCTAAAGAGAAGAAAAACTTCTTAACTTAGTACTTCAAGTAGTTAGGAGTTGGGTTCTGTCACTAAGACAGAAACTACCCTGCCTACATTTGGTAGCAACAGCTCAATACTGAAATAGATCTGCTAGGGAGTGATTTCTTGTTACACCTCAGCTGTTGTATACCAGATAAAAGGCTCACGGCAGTAATTACAGAGACTCTAAACCCGTTGGTCCAGGGAGCCTAGTTCAGGAGGATGACCCCAATGGCACCCCTAACTTCAGAGGACTGTGAATAACTTGTACAAAAGCGCTCAGCTGAAGAAAGGCTGCCACGGACTGCTATCTAAACTGCACCAAAACAGGTAAGATTAGTGCACAAGGAGGCAAGTGAGTTTTTTAAATCCTCTCTTCAGTAAAGCATACTGCGAGTGGGCAGAATATGCCTTATCCAATGGCAAATTAAGATGATCCATTTAAATGTATGAATTTTGACACCTGAGCTATCACCACTTCAGCTGTGGGAGAAGTGATGTGAGTACTTGCTGAACACAGTTGTCACAGCCTCTTATCCTTCTTCCCTCTGAAGAATGAATATATCCTTGATTCCCATCACCTTTCCTGACAGCATCGCAGGGCCCTCACCAGGAGAGCTAACTAAATGGTAGCAGCATAGGTATGTTAGTTTCTCTCTTCACATAACAATGGTTTTCTTGCACTTTTCTAGTGCTTACCTGTGTCCAGATTCCTGAAAGAGTGGGACCATTTTTGCAGAGACCCCATAAAGTGGAATGATTTCAGGAGCACGGTACACTTGTTCTCTGTCTTCACTCTTGCTGTCTTGGGCAGCAGAGGCTGAAGAAAACCCTTCAGGTACTGCAAATGCTTTAATGCTGAAAGGACAATTATTTGGTGTGAGCGAAAGGGACTGAAATGTATCCCTTCCATTTCACTGAGAAACTAAAACCTAGCAGAGTCGTGCAAAAAGCTTTCTAGTCTGTGGACAGTATGTCTGTTCCTCCAAATGCATTCCACTGCAGTGCAGCCCTGTGTCTGTGGATTAAGGGACGTGATGAAAGAACAGTACTTGGGAGCATTAGCTGCAATTACTGAATTTGTCCTTGTACACATTTCAAAGATACAAATAGATAAACATCTTAACTCAGGTGATACTAAATGCTTTTCACTCTGAATAAAGCCCTCTATGTTGGGGAAAAAGTAAATCTCTCCAGCTATTCTAACCGTATTTGACTTTAATAATCGGAGACAACTGCAATAACTGAAAGGATTCCCCATTCCATAGAATCACTAGAATTAAATTTAAAAAAAAAATACCAATTGCACTCTCCACAAATGTACAGACATCTAAAATCGGAAATTATTCTTTAGTGGTCACTGATAAAAGACAGTTCTGGAAGAGAAGGGTAAGAACTGCATTAGTGCAGGAGCGGGAGTCCCATTTCATTGACCACAGCTGCAGATTCCGCCTAAAGGCAAGAGACCTGACAAGCTGAGTTTGCGTATCTCTCTCTCCTAATGATAAAGCCAAGTATAATGAGAGAAAAGTTAATGCAAAAGTCAAAGTAATTCTGCTTCTTTTCAAATGCAGAAGAGAAGATATGCTTATATCTACAGAAATATTTCTTACTCCATTAGTTGCCAAGGAGATGTTACCTAACAGGAAGCCTCAGGCCCGCTGGGAAATTCCAAGAGCTAACGTGCTGATATGCCAAAGGAACAAGTAGGATGTTCTTCATGTGAGGTAACTACTAATCTTCAGAAAGGTAACGGAAACACCGATAGAGGAATCGGGTAATAAGTAACTGAGAGGGTAAGAATATTTGTGCAAATCAATACACGTAAAGGAAAAGATAGCCATTTACAAAATTTTTTTTGAGATTGTAATTTTGGCTTCTGATTTTGAAATGTGCTTGATTTTGATCCTATATGGCATCCTGAGACTGTAGTTTCATGAGGATTTATTCAGCAGCAGTCTCATCTTTTTACCTGAGTTACTGTTTACACGTGTAAGTTCACTTCAAAGCTGAACAAGGAGTTGTCCCAGCACACAGATGAATGGGGAGGGCGACACCTGCTTCAACTGGAAGGGCGTAAAACAGTCATACCACTGTAGTCACTGTTAAACAGACGCGCTCCCTTCTTTCAGAGACTACCAACTCTTTAAAAGACTACAATATCCTACATACTCTGGATGTTTCCAGTCAACTTCCACGATGCTCTCCACACCTTTGTTCAGCTCCTTCACTTGTAAGATCTTCCGGTGCTGCATACATTGCAGGAATTTAGAGAACTGAAGGAAGCAACATTCAGAAATGTTGAGTCAAGCATTTTAAATTCCTGTTCTTGTGTTTCTGACTGCCTCAAAGTTACTTGCTAAATCAGAAAAACTTCTCTTAAACACCGCCCCCTCACACCTTTGCTTCCCTAAACACAGCAGTTGCTAAGGAGCAGTGAGTGCCTGGCTCTAAACCAGAGTAAGCAAGTGTTCCCTTTGTAGGTCTGCCATCTGTCTGCTCTGGGACCTTCTTAGCCAAATCGCAGCACATCTCACATGGACTACTGTGAGATCTTTGGCAATGCACTTTGTCTTTTCCTGTCATCTACACAACAGGGCCAATATCGTCTCCTTTCTCTTCATTTTTGTTCATTAAGAGCTTTAGCAAAGGAGTGGCCTCTTCTTGCAGGACAAGATCAGAACCCTTTAACAGCTACCACGCTACATAGTGGCAGACAGCATTAGCTGCGTTCAAAGCAGATCAATGCTCAGGCTTTCAGGACAATTACTTTTCTCCCTGGATCACACAGGAGCAGAGAGCTGAGGAAAAGAACTTGGCTTTTAAGAACAGCTTCTAGGTTTTTTATTTGTCTGTTTGTTTTACTAACACATAAACAATTTTGACTTCAAACTTTTTCTCTCCTTCCATTTCTTACTTAAATTAATCCAAAAACCAACAGAAAAATCTCACCTTTTTATAGCTTGATTTCTTTATGTCCAGTTGTTGTCCAGCAGGGCTATAAATGGATTTTTTAAAAGTTCTTTTGTTATAAGTCACCCTTAATTTCTTCTTAAATCTTACTACTTATGCTAGAAGTTTCTTAACAGCAGAAATACAAATCACACAAAGAATTACTTCAAGCAAGCTAATAAATAGAACACGATGAGTGAAACTAGTGCTGATGTTCCTGTGGGTAGGCAAACAGTCGTTTAAGTGACTGAGCAATCCTGAAACAAATGTCAGCCAACTCAAGTTAGCTACCAAGTGCATATCCTGGTCTGGACAATCCTTACATCAAAGTGTTTGATGTAAGAAGTGAGCATAATCTTAGATAACCTTAGATAAGAAGTGAATTTTACTTTTGAGTCAAAAACTTCACCCTAAATATCACACTCAATCTCCACTGTCTTAAAGCCAAAAACCCAGCATGCAAATCCAAAGACAGTTTTCTTACCACATACCAGCATGAGAACATATGGCTGCGTAGAAACGTGCTGGTGAGCAGAGGGAGATCTGACTTCTTCACTTTGCATTTTAAGGCATGAAAAAAGCACTGATTAAATAATGCATCCATTTGCTCTGCAGGGAGAAAAAGGACAAGTACGCTGTTAGTCTGTCTTTCAGAACACAGCACTGTTTATTTTTTTCAGACTGTCTTCCAGACCACACAGACCTGCCTCTACCCCATTTTTGCAGTGAGCTGTCCAGAATGCACAGCAATCTAGATTGTGGGTAAGGGTTTCAGCAAATCAAAGGGGCAGAGAATATACAGAAATACCTTGTGGAGTCCTACTGTCTTCAGCTTCCTGCTGAACCTCTGAGTTGGCATCTTCAGCTGTTTCTGCAGCTCTGTTCTCATTGAGTTCCTCCCTTCCCATCAGTATTGCACAACCGTCTCGCTCCTTCAGGCTCAAATCACCAAGGTCTGCACACTGCAGTGGGTCACTGGAAAAACTGATCACAAGCTCTTTTTCCGCTGTATCTTCCTCATCCTCAGCACTCTCCTTCTCAGCAGAATCTGTTACCAAGGGAGCTAAGGTAGGAGGACAAGATTTGTCACCATATTCCCTATAAAAGGAAGAAAAAGCATAAGATAGCTTTCTGTTTACTGCTTTGAAACCCATAGGACAATGAACAAATGTCACCCTGAAGAAAAGGCACTGGCAGTTGCATGGAACTTTTTCCACATTCTCAAAACTGTAAAAATTATTTTTAACCCATCTTTCTCCATAAACTGTTACCTCCATGACTGAGCAGACTAGTTGAATCCAAATGCAGAGCAACTTATTTGGTCGAGACTGGCACAGCTGACCATTTTAAAGCGAAAATTATTCAGAGTTCACTTTTTATAGAATAAGAAGATTTTCCAAAATCAGAGTAACAGGGATGTTCTAGCTTCATTTCTATAATTACTCTCAGGGTGAAGGAACTGAATCAAGTGAGTAATTTTATATATCTATTTACAATATGTATATAATAAATGTCAGGACAGACACCCACTTCTGCCAGAGAAGCGTGGTCATCAAAAACATGTAGCTCAAACCTTAATAGTGGTTGCCTCTAAACTGTCCCCAAATATTCTATATTGCACTGACAGATTAAGCACACTGGGGCACAGATCTTGATTTTAGTAAATACACGAGACTCGTTATAGACTTTACCAAATGCCTGGCAATATACCCACCAGAGGTGATCCGTGTAAGTATGCAACACAGCAAAGCCCTTCCCTTTCATTCCGGCAGCCAGCATCTCCGCTGTGGACATAGTGGCAACTGCAACTGCTACTGGAGCTCTGGGAAAAGAAGGGAGTATTACAGCGGGGCAACACAAATACACTGTGTACTGAAATTTTTTTTTTTTTTTTTTTTACAATATCCTTGTTCTTCACACCCTGCTTTTTAAAAAGCATCTAGGTATTTTCTGGCTGTCTTTCTGGTATGTAAAGTCTTCTAAAGCATCCCAAGGATATGTGCAGCTGTGATACTGAAGTGAAAGTTGTGCAGTGACACGTTATTTGCTTTGATAAAGTACAACAAGCATACGCACTGCTGAAAGAGACTAGGAAAGAGACTAGCAGTGGAGGCTGGAGGGGGACCAACACCTTTAGCACTGCTCCCTCACTCCGAGCTTCCTCATGGACAAAAAGACAGCTGCGTAGAATACAATCTTTTGTTAAAAAAAATACTCTGTTTCAAAACCAATCTACAAGTTGTGCCCTCACAGGTCCAAAAGAACCAATTTGTAAAGCTGTCCACCTGAGCTTAAACATATCCTAACTCAGAAACTTAAGTGGATTTTTTTTCTGCTGTATTTTCCATTGCTTAGGTCCACAGTGCATCAAATGCACGAGAACAATTCTGCATTTATTTCCTCAAAAACGCCAGAGTTTTCCTGTGTAAAAAAAAAAAAAAAAAAAAAAGCTTTATTTCATTTTTAGTTCCTAAGAAAAGATACGAATAAAGACACCTCTGTACCTGTTTCCCAACAGGGTGACAGCACAGAGCGTGCCCCGCTCTACTTGAGGAAAGCCAGAAGGTGGCACTACAACTCCTGGCAGCATCAGATCTGAAGGAAAAAAATAAAGCACATCAATTTCTGAATGAAAGACCCAGCCACTACCTCCTCCACCCCCATCCCTCCTGTTACTCAGCAAAAACGGAAGCTTGTTAATAGCTGAGCACATACCAGATAAAACTTCTTGCTACCACCCTGGGGAGTAAGGGATCCAATTTGCAGGGTAGTGGGCGCATCCTAAAAAATTGCAGAAGAGCTAAGCATGCTCAGCCCCTTGCCCTGTCAGGCCTGAAGGGAGTACTGGTTTTGACAGAACGGTATGAGCTCACAGCCTAGAGAGCTTTACTCTTCATTAATGATACAGAAAGAAACAAGGAGATATGTGTCTGGAATGAACCATTTACTCTTCCCTGTCCCAGGGGCAGGTTATCTGAGCCAGCTCTCTCCCTGAAGAGAGAATTGCCTAAAATTTGCCACTGCTGAGCCAACCCTCTTGATCTGACACAACAACTGCATTCAGCTTTGAACTCTCCTCAGCACGAGGAAGCAGCCTTAACCATCTCCTTGCTAATCTGGACAGAAGCAGTACACCTTCTGGTGTGCTCCCTTCTGCTCTCCATACCTGGGATGAAAAGACTGGCATGTGAGTAAAGAACAGCTTTCCATGCTGCATGTATGGCGTCTTGTCATCACCAAATTATGTAACGAGCATCCGCTCTCCCTCATAGCAGCTGTAATTGTCTTGAGCTTGCAGTCTTATGGACTGACCTGTGTTCCACGGTTTGGTTTTGAAGGCATCTCACTTTTTTCTCAGCATCATAGATTTAATGTGTATGCTGAAGGAGCCAACAATATTTTTCCTCCCATTCACTGTCACAACTACTTTCAGCAAATCTAGAATGAACTCTGCAATTGCAACCAAGGCTCCACATCTCTGAGGACAGAAATCACACAAAGACCTTAGCGCCACAAGGTAAGCAGCATGTGTATACTATGTAAATAACCAGGGCAGACAGTGGGTATTTGAATTCATAGAACAGATGTCTGAATAGCACTACCTTGGTTCTCCTCTTTGTAACTGAATGCTCCCCAAAATCTGCTCCCTCCCTCAGCCTCTGCGGCACTGGATAGCCTCTCGCCTTTCCTCTTCGTTCTGAGACCTGGCTCTACCTCTCCTCTCTGCCTTTGTTGGCCATTGTCTCGGTGGCCAGCTTCTTATCTTTGGATCTTACCGAGGTAGCCTGGTTGCCATGGGAGATGAATGACCTGCAGCCCTCTTTCATCAATGTCCTTCCCCCATTAGCAAGACCTTTTTTTCCCCAGAAACTAGGTCATTACAAGTCAGCAGCAAGGCTTGCTCAGATGTCTAACACAGCTACGCGTTCAAGCACTTCATTTCCCCCAAAAGCAAACAAAGTAAACAGGGATTTGAGCTCTACTTTAGATACTGCGTAATGGGAAAAAGATGTCTCTTCCTACACGTACGCTTCCATTTACAGACTAAGGCCTCAGCAGCTGCAATTTAATCTTTTTCTGGTTGAGCAGTTCTGCAATTTAAAGTCTATAAAGACCTGATTCTCATGAGTCTGAACTGCATCTAAAGCAGGTTCCGGAAAACACTCCTTTCTTGTTAGTCTTGATCCATAATTAGGTGGTAGAGCCAGTAATCCAGGAATTCAAATCCAACCTCATCTGCACAATCCAAAATGTACTCGACAGTGATTACACCTGTGGGTTCCAATATAAACTCACTTCTTATCCACAGGATAAGCTAGTTCACTTCTGAACAGACAGGAAGAGAGTAGCAGCAAAGGAACTCAGCTGCTCAAAGAAAGTTATAAAAAAGACAGATCAATGACACAGGCAGTTCTGCGTCCCAGCCCAGAATCGCTGATCGTCCTGGGAAGGTATTTCCAAATCTGAGACTCCCCCATGGAACATGTTACCGCATTTAAACAGCTTAACCTACTTTGCTTCATTCACAAACTTTTTTACAGCTAGTTTACTTTCCTTTTTAGGACATCATCGTAAATTACTTTGTGAGTTCTTATTCTTTATACTTTTCGGTTTCAGGTACATTTTTGCCACTGGGAAAGATAACATTAAAAAAGCCCTGAAGGCAACTCCTTTTTGCAATGCAACATGCCAAAGCTCTAGTCCTCTTACCTGCTCCTCCTGCTAGTTTCTGTAGCACAGGGGGCCATGTTGAAAAAGCAGGGAGAAGATCTGGGTAGACCCACAGCGTGTACACTGTTCCAAAACAGAACCAAATTCAAAGATGTATCATTAAAAACTTCTCTAGCTGTTGCTTCTTCCCATCTTTAAGACTAAGCAGTAAGCAGTAAGCTAACCACAACTAAACACTTTCCTGTTACTCAGATAATCAAGTCAGAACAATCCTACAATAATTAGTAGATGTGATGAAGAAAAACAAACTGCTAATTAATTCAAGCTCCTGTGAATTGTTATAAAGCATATAGATAAATGGTTGCATTATTTTCCTTAAATCAAGGACACTGAGCTAAAATGCTGCTCTGACAGAGAAGAATTGCTGGGTATTGGGAAAATAAAAGCTTAGACTATCAGAGCAATCCCTTGCCTAAGTCCAGGGCTGCCTGGAAGTAGGCATCATGCTTCTCAGAATTACACTCTGCAGTGGACAAAAGAGAGAAAAGGGGCTAAGAGGCTGAACTGTGACTTTAAAGACTTGTTTCCTAGTTTCTAACTTCCAAGCATATTAAATCTTGTTTTTGCAGAAAGAATCTCAGAAATGCCACTGATTTCAGAAAGATGTTGGTAGAATAAACACATTAAAGACTATGGAGTGAACCAATACCATAGTAACAGGATAAGGACTTGAGAGACACACAGAAATCTTCTGGGGAAAGGCTGGTGCCCAGTAAGTAAAGAGGGAGGATTTTTCCAGTCCACTCCCCATACCTGTTGGATACAGAGCTTTCTCAATTTCAAACAGTATTGGATTCCTGCTATTCATGTAAACCGTGACAGCCTCCCCTTTGTGAGAGTATATTTTGATGACATTAAGCTCTTCCTTGTTTGGAATAAACTCAGTCAATTGTTCAGCACTAAGATTAGGAAAAGCTGCTGCAACATCAGTTCGTAGTTTTCTCCTGCAACGATAAAATCACAAATGTGTTACAAAGCCGTCCAGACCATCCCTCAAAACAATTCCTAGATCAGTAGTTACTATTTTATTGGCTGTTCATGAGATTCCCACTTTTTCACAGAAAAATAATTCAAAGCATTTGTGTCTGGGTTTATAAATGAAATAGTTGCATGCTGGAAGAATACCAGGAAAAAAAGCCTAATATGCTTGCCTTGCTCATATTCTTCCTTAAACATCTCCTTACAGCTCCTGTTGCTGTTTTTGCCTCTGTTTTGTGGCGATTTCATTACTGCTCTGAGCCGCTGAGCACAAATCTGCGAGGGTCAGGCTTGCTCAGCCCAGCCTGTCACCTACAGACTCCATCATGGAGGAGCAGAGGTGCAGCCAGGTTTCCCTCTCCCCCCGGTTTTAACTGATGTTTAAGAAACGATGACCGGCACAAGGCAGGTTTCTGTTCTCATTCACAGAAGTGTCAAGTGAATCTAAAAGATCGGCAGGTCAGCCTAGCATCGCTGCCCAAGTAAGAACATAAAGAAGGACCAGCTAGGCCTTGACATAATGATTCATTTGAGTCTAGTCTAACCACGGCAGCACCCTCAAACGAAAAGTACATCTCTTATTCAGACCGGCTGCTGCTGTTTATCACAAACCCAAGGTGAGAGCAGCCACAGCTGCCCGAAGCCCGGATCTCCGCGGGGCTCCGCCGCCGTAGCCGGGGAGGCCGGCGCTGCCCTCGCCGGTATCGAGACCGACGCCAAACGGTGGCGATTTCGGGCCCAGCAGGACAGGCCCGGCGCGGGAGGCGGGATGGAGCCGAGCTGCTCCCCGCAGCAGAGCGCGGCCTCCGGGCCTCCCCCCTCGGCGCGGTGCGGGGGACTCCGGCTCCGGCCCAGCCCAGCACTCACCGATCGGACCCCTTGATGGCGGTGTTGGATCTCACCCGGAACGCCTTGGAGAACATGGCGGGCCCGCGCCCCCCGGCCGGCGCCGCGCTCCCCTCACTCAGGCCGCGGCGGCCGCCATGGCGCTGTCCCGCGGTACAAAAGCGTCCGGCTGGAAACCGCCTCCCCGCCGCCTGGCTCACACCGCCCGGTCCGCCCCGGCCCGGTCCCCGCCGCCCCCGAGCCCCGCCCGGTGCGAGAGCCGGGGGTCGGTCACCCCGCCGTTCGCCTCGGCCTCCTCCACAGGAGGGCGGCGATCGCCGCCATCGCCCCCCGAGGCGTGGAGCGCCCGAGCCCGCGGGCGCTGCGCGTTTGCTCCTTTTCCTCTTCCCAACCGCTTGTGCTTTGTTCTGTGAGGGGTCTCCTGCGGCGGGGGGGGCACCGGGAGACACGCTGAGAGGACAGAGGAGCGACAAACGGGAAAAAGTTTTGTATGCGGATGTAAAAATGTAACTTTTTTGTAACGAGGGTGCTCCGCCAGCCGCTCCCCGACCCCGTGAGGCCTACACGACGCCCCGCTCCCCGCCCCGGCCCTCCCGCCGCCACTGCGCAGGCGCCGCCCCGCGGGCCGGGCGGGGAGGGGGGGCCGTTCCCGTGGCAACGGGCGGGCCGGTGGCGGGCGGCCGCAGCCTGAGCGGAGCCTCGCTGCCCGCCGCGGCAGCGCTGAACGGCGGAGCGCGGGGCCTGGCGGGGGATGGGGGCCGCCCCCCCGCCCCCGCCGCCACGATGCTGCTGGGCAGGAAGCCGGAGGCGGCTCTCGGTGCAGGTGAGGCGGGCGGCGGGGCCGGGCCGAGGGGGGAGAGGGCTGAGGCAGCCGCCGGGCCCTCCCCGCTGCGCCCCGGCGGCGGCCACGGGGGTCCCGCCGGGAGCGGGGCCGCGGGGAAGGGAACCGAATCCGCCTCGCCCCGCTTCCCCCTTTGATTTCTCCCGTTGGCAAAACTCCCGAGCCCCGCTGCGGAGTCAGTCGCGTTAAACGTCGCGATTTTAAGTTCTGTAACAGTATTTGCACGGTTACGGTGCAAGCCGACAGGATTTTTTTTTTTTTTTTAATCTCGCAGCAGATCTGCTAACTGTAATTCCCACATATCATTTGAAAAGAATAACCTACTTTAAAGGATAGTCCTCTCAAGTGTTTAAGTGTATGCTCATTTTCTGCTGGCGTTCTCAATGAGAGGCTAGTTCGGGATTGTCCTGCTTAAGGGGAAACGGGGAGTACGTTGGTTAATGTTTCTTCAGCGTATGTTGGCAGTGCAAAAGTTGATTAAAAAAAAAAAAAAAGAGAAGCTCCAAATTAAAACTGTCACAGATTAAGATTTCCCAGGAGCTTTGCACTCTGGTATTAAAATACAGATAAATTCTACAGATCACTTAATAAATGAACGAGAACTGGTGACCTTACAGACTAAAATGTGCTAAGTGGGATACATTTCAGTGTTTGTCTCTCTCTGTATCAGTGTGGATTGTTGTGACTAACTGGTTTGTATGTGGGACGTTTCCAGCCAGGTTTGGAGATGGATTGTATGACTCCTATATGAGGATAGATCAGATTAGGTACCAAGAGTCCACAAATGAAGAACACAGCCCTGCGGGACTTCCTTCCCTTGGAAGATCTAATGTGAGTATTTTAAAGTTGTCTGGGTCTTCACATTGTGTTGTGTGGCAGTGAAAACTGTCAAGATATCTCACGGTAGCGAACAAAATTTAAAAGTGGGATGTTACAGCTTATTAACATGATTACTTTTACTAAGCAAAAAATGATGCGGTGTTGTGTTCGATGTAGAACTTGCTAGGCAGCCTCAGAAATCATATCTCACTATCCTCAGCTCATGTTTTAATGGAGAAAGTTATTTAACAAATGATTGAAGTGTTCTGCTCTGTCACCTTGTATGTTGTTCAGTATGTAAATCCACACGTACTCTGCTTTTACTCTTACACGTTTCCATTTTAGTTTCCCTCATGAAAATTCCAAGAGATAAGTACTTGCAAACAGCACAAGGATCAGTGTGGGTTTGCATGGCTGCCAGACATCTTACAAAAGTATCTTCCTTTGGCAAAGTATCTAACTTTGGCATTATCTGCCACTGTTTGCTAGCAAAATAGCTCTGTAAGGACTGAAGGTGTTAATGTGTGCTTCTTCCCAAGTGCTGTGTTTCCCAAGCAGATGCCAGCTGTGAGATCTTTCCTTAAATTGATTCAACTGAGCAGCAGTGGTCATGTTTAGCTGTCCAGTGATCTGACCTTTATATGGTTTTAAAATGTGTTTTGGCTCTTGTTGAATTCTGGCAGAAGTGAAGGAGCTTGAGCTTAACACTCTCTGAAGTGTGAAAACAGACATTTCACAGAGTAAAATGCATTTGAAAGTCATCGCTTTGTGGGAATTTATTGTACCAGATATTCATAATTAATGCGCTCTGTGCCGTTCACTGAGCAAACTCAGTAGCATGGGTCTGTGTTTTCCCTTTTTGGCAATATTGAGGGAGAGCAGAAGAAATTTAGAGATATGTTGAGTAATAGAATTTGAAGAGTAGTGGGTTGGGGTGTTTTTTGCGGGGGCATGGGAGCTTCTAGACTGTACTGTTTAAGTTGCAGTTTAACTACAGTTGTTCATAACTGAACATAAATCAGTAGAATGGAACTCTCCAGTTCAAGACAAATGTAACTGAATATTTTGTTTCACTGGTGTATCTTACTCTTTGTCTGCATTTTGTCCATCAAGCCTGTTAACTTCTTAAGGCAAGATTAAGGATTATAAACTGCCTAGTTTTGCCATGATGACACATAAAAAAATACAGCCTTAGTGGTATTTTGTGAGCAGGAACTGAGATGAAGCATGCAAGGATGAACATCACGATGCTCAATTTTAATGGGAAAGTGCCTGGAATTAAGTGATATTTGATTTCCTTCTTGCAAGATTTTTGTATTATGATGTCATGTTACATGAGAATTGAAGAGTTCTGATGTCTGCAGCTGTCCATTCTTTTCATCCTAGCTATAAGAGAACTTAAGTATCTCTGCTTTGAGAATACATGGGTTTAATTCGGTTTGTGAAATTCAGTATTCAGAAAATAACTGATGCACTTCTGCAAAACCGGTTGTGTAGGCACTGGGTTAACTGTCCCTTCCTAAATTAAAATGAAGTTTTGTAAGTATGTGAAAATCTTCAGCAGGGTACCACTTGTGTTGTCAGTCTAATTTCCTGGCTGCTAATAGCACTTCATCCATAAAACAAAGCCTGTGGAACCTGCGATTTGTAAAAGAAAGATATTGAAAGAAAGCTGATGTTACCCAGAAGTCATCCAACTTGAAGTGTAGCTCTTCTGAGTTCCAGTTAAGATCGATCTTTATTTGTGTCTGAGTCTCGTGTGGCAAATTATTTTGGTAGTGCTCGAAGGCTGAAAGTTTAGTCCTTATGACTGAGTGGCTGTTACGTCCGGCCTGAGATCCAAAGCCGTAGTTTCTTCATTAAGAGGCAGTTGCAGAAGAAGTGGAGTTATGGGTTCCTTGTTTATTTAGGGATTCAAAGGTACAAAATGTTTGCCACAAAGAGCATTAGCAGAGTTGCTCTTGCCCTAGGGAGCTCTTGCTGTTTTGATGTAGCGCTGTCTGCAAGGCTTTCACACTTTGTCATGTTGCTGCAATTTATGACCTTCAGAACTGTTAACACCATTTTTTGGAAATCAGATAGTCGAAAGAACTTTGTGCGGTACAGTAGCACGTTTTCAAGTCTTGGTGCGTAATTCGTTCATCTAGCTGGAGAACTCTGACACAAACTGCTGTGGAAGTGTTCTGCATCGGTGCTTGTCTGCAGAGCTGCAGTTGTGTATATTCTGAGGTGACAGAATTGTTGTGCGTGCAATTGAAACCCATGTAGGAAGAATATGGAGTTTTGATTGCAAAGGTGAAAATAAAACTTCTACTGTAGAATGACAGGCTTGTTTTGTTTTGTTTTGTTTTTCGCTTCTCTCCTGCCCCTCCCTGGAAAACTGCAGAAAACAAACAAGTGTGAACTTTGTTCTGTGCTGATGTTCACTCTTTGTTTGTAAACTTGCTGTCTGAGTCGGCTGGACTGAATAGTCTTTTAGCCAGTTCTGAAAATATGTCATTCTTATCTCAGAGGTCCAGCCAGGCTCGGAGAAAAAGGCGTTTATTCTAAGTTACCAGGGTTGGGCTTTGTTTTTGTTATTTAAGTCGTTCTGGAAAGGCGTGTCTCTCACAGTACGCTGTATTTTTGGGTTGATAGGAGTCAGACAAGTGGAACTTAGTAGGATATATCCGACGGCCCCTAGTCACCATTGATAAGGACTGACTTCTGCAGGAAATGCCCATTTTTTGGGAGCTTGTGAGCAAGAGCAAACATTTCAAGGCAGCACCAACAAACAGACTCTTAAAAGAGATATGTAGTTGTTTTTGGCGAGAACATTCACTTCCCTTATTTACTGACCGTGCCGAGATGTTGGATTGTATGTAACTAAAAAGGAATTCGGTTTTATTGCTGTGGATCTGCAGGTTTATTTATATTTTTTGTTTGATTCCTGTGTAGTTATTTTGGTTTTCAGGGATTCGGTTTGGCATGTGTCTCCAGTCTTTATTTTTAGATTAAAGGCTAAAATGGAAAACAGATGTTGCTACTCCAGTCATAGCTTCTTCAGCGTTGCAGAGGATAAGACACCACCGCTCTGCTGTCTGTCAGCATGGAGCATCAGTGAGTGGAAAAGGGGGATAACTGCCGGTCTAGTAAGGAACTGAACTCCAGGGAGTGCAGCATTTCCTAAGTTGTGAAAATGACAAGCTTGAAAAATTTCACAGTGCTTTTGTCACTTTCTATTTGTTCATTTCGAATGTAAATATTTAACATAGAGTAGTAAGAGGCAGTGGTTACAGACTACTGTCTACAAGCTTGGAGTAAGAGATATTCTTGATTATTCAAAGCTTCCAAGTCTGTCTTAAGATAGTTGTGCAGCTATCAGGATTTCAAAGGGAGTTGTGGATACGATGGTATTTTCCCCTTCAAAGAAAAAATATGTATTCTTTTTTTAAGTAGAGTTTATCTTGTCTTGCTCTGTCATCCTTTTACTCCTTGTTCAGCTTGGTTACACCAGCCTTATGTCTCTTGCTGGCATTTCTTTGTCTTCCTTTTGCACACTTGTCTTTGCAATATTCCTAACACTTCTCTGCACGTTCATGTTGTGTTGCGTGTTTCAGACAGGTGCCAGCTGCATCTGTCGTTGGTTGTGTTTGCTGCACCCATGTTTAAAGCTAAACATAGCTGTTCCCCTGGTTTGCTGACTACATGCATACTAGTAGAGATAAGTGTTGTGTCCTTGTTTGAGTGTTTGGCTGTCTAGGGTTTACCCTTTATGGGCTTAAAAATACGCTGCATTACGCAGGTGCTTGTATCGGTGAGTTGCATTCTCTGCATGAATCCTTCTATAACTATGCTTGTAACTTGAGTTAGTTTAGGTCCAGCATTTATATTTGTTCCTAAAATAAATGCAAAACCTGTTGATATTACTGTTTTTGTTTTCCCAGTTTTATTCTTAGTCTGTACCCTAAAGGATCAAGTAAAGCTTTTTTTTTTCTTCCCATCTGTAGGTTTCTAGCAACAAACTCGCAATGAAGGATCACCCTCTGACTGGAAGCCAGGTCAAAGTGGAGCAATTATTTGAAGACTCTGGCAACAGGAGGAGTACCACTCTTCAGTCTGCAGGAATTACTTGTTCAGAAAGATCTCTTCCTTCCCTGGCAAAAGATAAAAGTCTAGAGAGCATAAGCACTTCCAGAGGTGGTGGTAGTTCCTCAAAAGCACATAAAGCCATTTCCCAAGCTCCAGAGCAAGCTGTCAAACAGTACAAGCATCAGTTATCTGCTTATGAGCAGCAAGAGATATTTAATTTTTCTGAAATTTACTTTGTGGGTCCAGCCGCAAAAAAGAGGCAAGGAGTAATTGGTGGTCCCAACAATGGAGGTTATGATGATGACCAAGGCAGCTACATTCACGTGCCCCATGACCATCTTGCTTACCGGTATGAAGTACTCAAAATCATTGGCAAGGGCAGTTTTGGACAAGTTGCTAAAGTCTATGATCACAAACTCCACCAACACTTAGCCTTAAAAATGGTTCGCAATGAAAAGAGATTCCATCGCCAAGCAGCAGAAGAAATCCGGATTCTGGAGCATCTGAAGAAGCAGGATAAAACGGGCAGTATGAATGTTATTCATATGCTGGAAAGCTTCACCTTTCGGAACCACATCTGTATGACCTTTGAACTCTTGAGTATGAACCTGTATGAGCTGATTAAAAGAAATAAATTTCAGGGCTTCAGTATCCAACTGGTACGCAAGTTTGCTCACTCTATACTGCAGTGTTTGGATGCTCTTTATAGGAACAAAATCATACACTGTGACTTGAAGCCAGAAAATATTCTCCTAAAACAGCAAGGGAGGAGCGGAATCAAGGTTATAGATTTTGGGTCCAGCTGTTTTGAGCACCAAAGAGTCTACACATATATTCAGTCTCGATTTTATCGGGCGCCAGAGGTGATTCTGGGAAGTCGCTATGGGATGCCCATAGACATGTGGAGTTTTGGCTGTATTCTGGTGGAGCTATTGACTGGATACCCTCTTTTTCCTGGAGAGGATGAGGGAGACCAACTGGCTTGTATGATGGAACTTCTTGGAATGCCACCTCAGAAGCTTCTGGATCAATCCAAGCGAGCCAAGAACTTCATCAACTCTAAGGGTCATCCTCGTTACTGCACTGTAACTACGCATGCAGATGGAAGAGTGACCCTTAATGGGAGTCGATCGCGCCGGGGTAAAATACGAGGCGCTCCTGGGAACAAAGACTGGGTGACGGCGCTGAAAGGCTGCAACGATCCCTTGTTTATAGAGTTCTTAAAAGAATGTCTCAGCTGGGATCCTTCCGTACGCATGACTCCGAGTCAAGCTTTAAGGCACCCTTGGATTTGTAAACGAACGCCCAAACCACCCAGCACTGACAAAACCTCCAACAAACGGATTTCTAGCTATACAAGTTCTTTCACAGGAATAGGTTCCAAGTTGCCTCCTGTAGTTGGAGTGGCGAACAAGCTGAGGGCGAATTTAACGTCGGACGCCAATGGCAGTATACCTCTATGTACTGTGCTACCCAAACTGGTCAGCTAATTGTCTATTTCCAAAATACATACCTTGTGTTTTAATTGTTAATAATGTGTAAGGAAGTTAAATGCAGAGGTTTTTAATGGATTTACTTTTTATTAGAGGCAAAATCTTGGCTATAAAAAGTTCAGTCAAAACGTACACATTTAAAGGGCTAACTTCTATCCAACTGTTTCCCTCAGCGTGGTGCATATTACATCCCTGGGTAGGTCAGCTTAGCTGGTGAGTACGACGACAGGTTGGCAGACGTGCTATTTAATAACGCTGTTGTAGAAGTCAGACTGTTTCTTATCAGGACGGTTTAACAGATTCCTTTGCTTCAGACAGCAAGGGAAATTGATTTAAAATACTTATTTTCAGTTGGTCCCCAAGTGAACTGTTTTTATTCTGGGGAGAGTTTTTACATCTGTTGTCAAAAGCACAAATGTGTTAATGTCATGCATTAGGAACTTACTTGCTAACTTATGTTTGAAGAATTTGATTTCTCTATGCTGCTTTTTCCCTTGTCTATCCCGACTAAGACATTTAAAAATACTATGGGATGTAGACACCAAAGGAATTTGGTGTTGCAATTTTATCATCTCTTTCTTTTTTTTTTTCTCCACAGGAGGTGGAGATGCCATGGAACACAGTTTATATCTAAATAAAACTGCTAACTTCTATCCACTTGCTATTTCCCTTAAAAATCTGTGGAAAGCTGGTAGGGGAATTCAGGATCAGGACCGATCCATCACAAGTGTGCGGCAGTTTGTTCAGGGCTAATGAATCAGTTTATGTGTTTCCTTGGAGCTCAGATTTAAATCATCAGTTCTGCCAGGTGTGTGTGTGTTTGCTTATTTTCTTGTGGTGTTTCCAAAACAAAAATGTTGAACTTAAAGAGCTGTTTTATATACATGTATGAGATTCTGGTCATGTAAAAAATTTCTCTGTTTTTTTTTTTTGGTTGGTTGGTTTTGGTTTTTTGTTTTCTTTTGTTTTGGTTTTGTTTTGGTTTTTTGGTGTTTTTTTTTGTAGAGTGAATTCCATTGAATTACATGGAGCTCTTTTAATAAAGAGCAAACATGCTACCCCTGTCAGACAAGTAAAAGTTTTTAAGGCCCCAGACTGTCACTAGAAAATGAAGGAGGGGAGCATGCCTGATAATTCGAAGTGTGCTCTGAAATCTAAGCATAATCTCAAGTATCAGGAAAGACTGATGAGGGGCAAAACCTGGTGGATCCAAATCAAAATACGCTATGGGAAGAATTGCTTTATTTCTAATCATACTCCTTCAGGTCTTTGAGAGAGAGATGGCTACATTTTCTCATTCTTAAAGTATATGAGCTTGTATTTCCTCTTCATTTATCTTCCAAGAACATGAAAAGGGGTGTGAGCTGTAATGAGCTGTAATGACAACAGCACAACTTGTTTGGGTTGTTACTTCATGGAGCCATGTGGCCCAAGTCCATTTACAAAAACATCTGATCTCTTGCCAGGTGCCTGAACACAATTTTAAATACAATTTAGAGCTTTTATGAACAGAAGATTTTAAATTTAATGAGTTTCTCTGTAGCAGAGCTTTAATGTTGAAACAAGGAGACTCTCAGTTATACAAACAGAGGAATTATCTGGGTGATTTTTAAGATAAGCTGATCGCATGTTCAATAGAAGACCCTCCCTCTGAGAAGATGGGTATGCATTTTCTCCTCTGCTCTGTTTAATTACTGCAGTGATGAAGTGCTGGCTGGAGGCCTGTATAATAAGTCAAAAAGGCAGAGCCAAAGCTCCAGACTTTCCAGGACTGTTGCTTAAACTGAAGTTTTCATGTGTGTAGCTTTTTCTGACTTCTTCTGTTTTACAAGTGTAAATTCAATAAGCTTAGTAATAATATTCAAATAACAGTCTCACCTTTATCCGTGCAGCTACAAGTAATACCAGAGTGGGTAGTATGTTCATGGTTCACTTCATAATAATGCGTGAGTGGTATTTTTTATTTGGCTCAGCTGAGTGAGGTTTTATTTGAATGGAGAATCAGGAAGGTCAATTTTGGGAGGAAGTGGTAGAAGATACCATCGATTTTAGTAGAATCTCTAATAGATGTGGCTCATTTTCAGAAGCCAGAAAGGTTCTTCTTTCTCCTCTGCCCTTTACTCTATGCATTTTTTTACAAAATACACCCAGTGAGTGAGGAAAAAGGAACCTTTCAGGAGCAATACCTTGTTAGGAAAGATGCGTAGAAAAGCACTTTATATAGAGACCACGAAGTGTCGGTGCTGTCTGGAGCCTGGCAGAAGACAGCAGAGTGTTGGTGTGCTAGGAGCTGTACAAAGAGGCTTTCTCTTGGGAACATATACATATACTCTATAAAATGTGAAATGTAGAATAATCATTATTCTGTGACTTCTGAGAACTGGTTGCTCTGAGGTAACTTCTAATGGAACAGCCTCTGGTGTACACATGGTGATCTCCTTGAGGCTGGTGCTGTAAGGCTGCAGATAAAGTCATTAGCTGTCAAGAACATTGCTTTTTATCTAGAAAATATGTTCAGCATGACCTGACTGCGCAAGGTGCCCATTATGAGTTGGGTATGTTTAAGACTGGATCTTTCTTCCTACTATATTTTAAAACCAAGTGCGTAGTTAACTGTCATGCTAATTTGGGGCTCTTCTCTGTGTAGCCGTGAGAAGGAAAAGGAGGAAGCAGCCTCAGGAGATTTTTACAATGTTGAAAATTACTTCTTTGTGACCCAGGGAGTACAGCTGAGAATATTTTGGTCTTGTTTCCAATGACAAAGCCCCATTTTCTTCATAAAGTATTCACTTTCAGTAAATCATGTGACACAGTACTCCCAAACCGGGAGAGCCCTTCAGGTGAGCTGATAAATCTCGGATCTGGGAGAAAGCTGAGGAATCGTCCCCGTGAACGCTTGACTTGGGTTCCACGTGGATTAGTGTAGGAGTTGTCCACGGCCGCGCATGGAGGGTTGGACCACATCGTTGGACGGTGTCATTTATGAAGGGTAGTCGCGGTCACAGTGGCTGCCTTCACTGAGATGCAGTTGAATCCCAAATTCACGCTTTGGTCTTCAGAAAGCTACATACCAGCGAGGTCTGAAATCACCAGAAGTCCATCACTTTCATTAGTTGTGATACTGGTTAGAATCCTAAAAGACTTGTTGAAATAGATTAACAGAACAGCTTTTATTTTTGTGCTTTGCAAGTTTGTTGATCTGCCAGCACGTGAGGTTTCACTGGAACTCCAGTCGTGTTCTAGGAAGTCAGCACAAAACAAACACAAATTACTGAGGTTTACAGCAAAACAGACATCACGTTTATAAAAGTCACCCCAACTTGTTTTAAAATGTTTCTTCTAACGTTCCCTCTGTTTTGCAACATTGTTAGTCTCTGTATTGTAAACAACAGGCTCTGTTTATTGTCTGCATTTTCTGCTGTTTGGTTTAGCAATATCTTTGTGTAAACGAATGTCAAGGCGTGAGCATCGCATCTGACAGATACACTTTGCTTTTACACGGGGGTCCAAATATTATCTGCCTGTCTAAGTTGCAGGGAGAAATTTGTTTTTATTTGAACTCAGTGGGAGAGTGAAGCGTTCTTTTTCCCTGCGGAACACGGTACCACAGACAGCCGCCCGGGCTGCGTTCTTTGCAGGGTTTGATCTTACAACACTGGCTGTGAATGTGAGGCTTGTTTCACAGCAGTGACCTGATTACACAGATTTTCTGGGCACAACAGATACTCTTCACTGGAGATTTTTATCCTTCCCATCCAGTTTGAATCGGAACTCCAGTTGTCTGGTAACCTAGGAATTTAGAACAGATTAACTGGAAAGCTTTAAGGTGACTTTTCTGGAAGAGGGAGTGTGTTTGTGTTGCTCAATCTGAAATTGTTTACAATCCTTGTGACCTGTTAGGACTTTCATGCAGCTGAAAACTTTTTAAGCAGCAGTTTATCGGTAGAGGTTCTTTGCAATGGTCATCCTCTTTAAAACTACCTCTGAAAGAACCCTAGGGTCCTTTTTTAAAGGGATATTCATGGCAGACTAAAGCTCTTCTGGTTTTTTTTTTTCTTGTTTCATACTGATAGCTGTTTTGGCTGTGAAACATATACATGATGATTTCAGCAGTGTCTTACTAATCCTCGCCACACAAGCAAAAGGCTGATGGTGCACCCAGAGATCTCTGCTGAAATGATTGGTACAAATCCCCAGCCTGCCAAAGTTTAATACTGCTGTGGAAATGGAGAGCCAAAATAATACAGAAAGATCTGCCGCACTTCTCTGCAGCACCCAGCTGAGATTCAAAACAAACTCTACTGAAAGCCTTTTCTTTAATGAATAAACATACAGCTTTTGCTCTTGCTGAGCACGCGGAGCTGTGGCAGTTTTTGAAAATTGGAGATCATGTTTTTATACTAGGTGCTTGTCACAGATATTGTATTTTTTTTTATTATTAATTTGATAAGGGTTTGGGGAAATGTATACACTTCATACTTCCCATAAAAGAGCCCTTTTGTGTTCCGCGACTCCACTGACACAGTTTTTTGACTCCCACTGTAACATTTAAGTCCTTGGGTGATCAGAGCAGTCTTGGATAGGTGAACGTTGTCCCTGCACTGGGAGGGTGCAGTGGCTTTAATCCCAGCGCAGTTCTTGCAGACGGGCTAACTAGGGCAGCGCGTCTGTGCTGCTGAAGGAATAACCCGTGTTCCCTATACATAGTACTGTGCCTTATTGTTTTACCAGCCTACATCTGTCTCGGTGCAATCAGATTATTCTTCAGGGTTTCTTATACATTGCAGATGTTCATACTAACTGTCAACGTCCACAGAATTTACAGGTTAGCCTTTTTATTATAAATATTGTGATGAGGTGTAACGCGATGGAGAATGTAGAAGATGTATAAGGTGCATGTGACTCTAACTCTGTGAAGGAACACTTTGGAAATCAGTCAGTCTCAAACTATGTATCTAAATGTAATAACAGATATTTGCTAAAGTTGTATTTGGGTTCATTTTTAAAAGAAAATAAATGCATAATTTTCTGTAGCAACAGACTGTGCAAATTCCTAAAAGAAGCACTTGATTTTATTTTTTTAACATATTAATTATTTCCAGATGATGTAACTTGCCTTGTATTGCCAGACGCTACCTTCTGTGGAATCTAACTAGAGATCAGTAGAAAATATTCAGACTGTGTGAATCGATGGTTTCAGTGTGTCTGTGCTGAAGGTAATGAATGCTCCGAGCTGACAAATGTTCTTCTCATTAACAGCGCTGTAATTAGAACATACTGAAGTTTGGCCATGACATTCTTCAGTTGTCGCTTTCTTACTCAGCCCACTGGAGATCTTTTTAAAGCCCAGAATCCTGCTTATCCCTGGGCTGAAAGGAGAAATCCAGTAATAGCCACTTAAGGAAGATTTGCTTTTATTAGAAACTTATAAATGGCTAACCTACTGTACACAAGCGGATATTGAAATAGCTTGGAGGTGAAATCACACTGCAATAAGAAGGTCTCTACCTATGGCCTGGATGTCTAAACGATGCATATTGCCCGCAGAAAGTTCACAGACGATGCTGAGTGAATTTTTTCCGTGTTTTAATATGGGTGAATGGCAAATGTTTGATTAAAAAAAAGTTTACAATCTGAAAACAGGAACAAAATATGTACATGCAGACATTTAAGTGTTCTTTGAATGTCTTTGTATATAGTGTGTGTGTGTATATATATACACGTACGCGTAGCTGTGCAGCCTGTGGGCACGGCGCCTGCTCAGTCTGCCACGGTTCCTGATTTTCGTGGGACAGTCTCTGCGTGAGGATTTTGTATGACTGAGTGGCAGTTTCTCAGGCACAGCACCTCATTTTAAAAAAAAAAATGAGCTTATCTTGCTGTGCTGCAGTGCTTATTGATGTAACATGGTAAGGTATTCTGCTGTTTGGAGCTGCACGGTGTGCTGTAACGTGAAGCGCTTTTCAGTGCCAGCTGAGGAACGGGGGAATCCGATACCACAGCTGTGTTCCGATAATTCTGCCTGGCTAAATTACGCTGAGGATGTCAATGTGCAATCTGCATCTCTGCACAAAGAGCCAAGATTGTGGGGCAGAAGCCTGGAGTCTGGCCCGTTGTTGCTCACGTGATATATTCCATCCATTATTAATTACTGCCATTCGTTAATTATCGTGGTTTCTTGAAGGAGAAATTAATTGGGCGATTTTTGAATCATTTTGACAGGCAGAAGAAGAAGAGATTGACTTGCATTTAGCAATACCCCTTTTGGTTCGGCGGGTTTAACTTTTTAACCTTTGCGTAGCAAGAGGGGATGCCGTTCCAGAGAGCAGATTCATTTAGCACGAAGTGCTTTAAAAAGCAGCTGCCTCAGTCTAGCAAGTGAGTTGTTGCTTAGCACAAATCTGTCTGGCTTCATTTCTGCCTACTGACATTTTAAAGACACGTTGTGAGGGCGTTTTTTTTTTTAAGGTGCCCGTCTAATTTATACTTGTAAGCCAAGACTTTTCAATGATGGTGGCTAGCTGTTCTGGAGCTTCAAATTGGGATCTTCTCCTTGACACATTTTAAAAAGACCTGATTTTTCTGAAAATAAGTGCCAGGAACTTCCTAGGGCCACTCCAAAGGGCCTCAAAATCACCAGGCTGAAAACTCCGGCTGGAACGAAGAGGAAGATTTGTAAACTCATCCTTGAAGAGGCAAGGCTGCTGATGTCCAGGGCCGAGGGGGCTGTTTGAGCCGCTCGCCTGGTCCGGGCTCGATCCCGCGCTGCCGACGGCAAGCTGCCTGGCAGGCGCTCTCGGTCGCCCTCGAGCGCGTTGTCTGCTGGAAGGGGTGGTGTCAATGAAACGCCGGTCTGCACGGGGAGCCTGTCTGAGCTCTGTTGTCGATTCTTACACGCGCTGCTGTTACAGGTGTGGGTCAGCGCGTGGCTCAGGGCTGTGTGGACCGAAGAGGTGAATTTTGCCCGTAATCAGGTTTTCTTTAAGCATCACGTACCAAGCTAGTGCAAGTCTTGGTGTGATTCATCTGATCCTTTTATAAACGCAGTTCTGTGCTGCACAGACGATGAATGGATGGTAGGCAGCGTTGGGTTTGTTTTCTTTCCTCATCACGTTAGCCTGACAGGCTTTACAAACACTTTTTAGGACAGCCACATGCACAGATGCTCAGAAGTGTCTTTCCTTATGAAGATTTTTTTCTTTTCACATGACTGCATGGTTTTTGGACAAAGCACACGTGACGTACACTACATGTTACATGGTACCGTCTCTGTCTCTCCCCCGTGTTTACACAGACATAATAAATGTGCAGGGATGGACTTGATGCCGTCGCAGCCAGCAGCGGCAAACATCTGTGCCCCAAGGCATCTCTGAAGTCTGCACTTATAAGGAATCGCAGAAGGGTTTGGGATCCGGCTCCCGGCTTCAGTGCAGAATTGCAGGGAGACGGAGTCATCGGCGCGAGCGCCCTGCATCTTTGCCCTCGCCTCTTGCGCCGAGGGTTTAAATGAATGGTCCTCGGTGTGCTTTAGCTTCTCTGCTTGGTCTGCGGGGATGAAATAGTTTCCTGAGTTAGTCTGCTCATTCTTAACTGCTGAGAGGAGCTTTCTAAAGATGACGGAGAGTCAGCCCCAGCCTTTTGCTGAGGAGCGGAGCCTCCTAAGGATTTGCGTTCCTCCCGCTAGCTCGCAAACGCCGGTACTTGGCTCTGCAAGCAGAGGAGAGGCATATCGGAGAGAGCTGGCTTCCTGGGCGAGTGGGGTGTAGGTAGGAAGGCAGAGACCATGATTATAATAATTAAGCATAATTAAGCATAGCTGAGAATGGACTGAAAGAAATAAAGCACATCCCTGATTAGCCCACAGCATTTACTGTTGGAGGCTGATGTAAAGACCAGTGACATGTTTTAAAACAGGCTAAACATAATGTGATATTTGTCATGATTTTAATTGCATTGTGGGAATGCCTCAGATGCACTGTGTTACAGAAGGGTGCTGTCGAGCAAGGGGATCTCCAGACGAGAAACAACACAGCCAGCTCTTGCCCTGGGCGGTTTCTGGCTGCGGGGAGGCTGCTGTGGACAGGTGTCCCTGGAAGAAGGAGCTGGGAGAGCGGAGCATTGCGCTCAGCCGGTGGCCATCGAGGGCTGTGCAGTGGGCATCCATGTAGAAGAAGATCTTGTAGGGCAGGAAAAATAATTGGGAAAATAGGATTTCCGCCCTGCCACGCTCAGCAGGAGCCTCAGCAGCTCGCGTTGCTCGTTCTGGCATGGGCAAAGGAGGAGGAGGAGAAGGAGAGGACAGGAGAAGCGTGTTACTCATTATTGTCACGGGGCTGACTGGTAATGCCCAAGGTCCTCACTCACATCCCGCACCGCCCAGGGCTGCACAATGCAGTACCATCTTCTGAGCCCGTCGTCTGTCCGGCCACTGCCGCCACGTTGGGTGACAGCGACACTGATAATGTGTGTGATGGAAGCTGCCGGTCTCTCCAGCAGGTGTTGATGATGGATGGCATAAATGAAATTATATTTGAGGTGTGGGCAGCCAGCTGTAAAGTCATCAAACAGGAAAGGTCATGCAAGTAATTTACACCAGACGTTCTCTGCTCTCAAAGCCGTAAGCATGTAATAAATATGTGCAAGCAAGCAGAGAGGGATCATTTTTTGTCTGAGCCTGAATCTCTGAGACATGAGCCGTATATCCCCTGAATATCCCCTCACAATTCCCTTCATTGCTGCTGCCGTGTGTGGCGCTCAGGCAGGACCAAGCCTTTGGCATGGTTTGGTCCTGATGCTGCCGGCTCCTGTCTGATATGGGATGGAAAGGGGCTGGAAACCGGCAGCCCCCAGGGCTCGTGCAGCTCCTCAGCCGCTGCCTCCAGGCTTGGGCTTCTGAAGGTGCCTGAAGAAACATGCTGCCCACCTTTTGCTCCCTGCCGATAGGATTTAGGCACTTAATTTCCTCTTTAGATGCAGATAAACATTGAAACAACAGGGGTGGTTTAAGACGTTCCTGCCTCTTTGCCGGAGGTGCCCTGCAGCACCACACAGCCCCCGCATGGACCCTGGGTGCTACGAGGGGGGAACGGCGTTTTCTAGTGCTTTCCAGACACCTACACCCTGGTGATCTCCAAAAATGCCTCTTTAATGCAGTCATTTCTAGGGGCACAGGGAGGTCCTGGCACGCTGGCTGTGCCAGCTGCGGATCCGCTGGTCACCGAATTACTGGGGAAGGCAGCGGAGACTGCGTGTCTTTGGGGGGGGGGGGCAAGTGTGGGGAAGCCACTGGTTATTTTGGGAGGTGCAAGAGGGGAGCAAACCGCCCGGCTTTCATTTTCCAGCCAGCTGGTGCTGATTCAGGATGTTTTTGCAGCAACAATTGCGAGGAGCTGAGCCACTGAGGGCTCAGTTCTACGTTCCTGCTGCCGTTACGTGTGCGGCAGCCTTCTCCCTCCCTCATCGTCTTATTTCTCGCTGTGTGGGACACTGGTGGTGCTCTTAGGAGGAGCAATAAGATGGCAGGAGGGTAGGAGAAAGCCAAGGGCTCCAAGTTGGATTTTCTTCTCCATTTTTCCAGTCCGGCGGGATCACATGCTTTGCTGTAACTATTTCCAGACCCCGCTTCAGCGCTTGCAGGGCCGAGCATGATCCTTTGACACATCCCCATGTGATAGGAAATGTACAAGAATAACACAAACCTTTATAAATATTCTTGAATGATTCATTTTTTTTCTATTAAACTAAAACCAATGCACCACGCATTGTTCAGACCGTTAGGGCTAATTACACGCAGCGGATAAGACGCCCTGTATGAAATGCTTTCTTAGGGTCTGGTCTCGCTGCATGGCCCATTCTGAGAACTGGCTGCGTTACAGAAAGATGCTTTACTTTCCCACAGGACCACAACAAATTTGCTAGACCCGATTTCAGGCATGCTCCCCGCTCCCCTTCCCTGTCCCTAGCCTCCTCGATGCCCTTTGCAGAGCTCTTCCTACGCGCCACTGCTGAGGGATTAAGCATCCCTGCGCCGGCAGCGGGGATGGCAGGCGTGGGAGGTGGGGGGCTTGTCCTTGAGAGGGGGGTTTGTGACCTTGTGCTTCGTGCACCCGCCTGCAGCCCTGGGAGAGCCACCCCAGGCAGCAGAGCGGAGGGGCCCTGCGCTTGCAGGATGGTTGTTTTCTTATTTGGTATTTAACCACTTTGGACTCATGTATCGGCCCATCTGCCTCATTTTCTCTCTTCCACCCAGAATCTGCCACTGCAGGGAGTGCGCTGGCACAGGTCCCGAGGCTGAAGTCCATCTGAAGAAGCCCAAGTCAGTTCTCTGCCTCCGTTTCCCCATCCCTGAGGTGGGGATAACAGCTGGAAAGGGACCGGAACGTGGCAATGTAGGTGATGGCTGCCGAACATCGCGGTACAGCCCGGTTCTGTGTCTGCATCCTGCTGGCTCTGCTCTGTGCCGTACCCAGCATCTCTCCGTGTACGCCAGCATCCAGAAGCCTGCGGTACGCGAAGGGGCGACACAGATCCTGCCGCGGCCAGGGAGTCCCAGCCGTGCATGGAAACACCCCCGCTGCCGCTCGCAGCACGGGGAGGCTCTGGGGAGCAGCCTGGGGAGCTCACATCCCAAGCGAAACCCCTTTAAAATGTAAACAAATCTATTTCACCCAAATAAATAAATATTTCTGGACTCAAAAAAAAAAAAAATACACCTCACCTAGCTCCTGTTGCTATTTTTTCAGTTGCTACACAAACAGTTTTATTTCTGGCTCGCGCCGCATGCCAGCTCCCAGCCCGTTGCAATGTAATCTGTGTTACTGGTTTGAGCACACCGGCGCGGATACGGCGACTTCAGAGCAAAGCCCTTCCAGCGCGGCCCCCGGCAGCTGCTCAGCCTGACCCTGGGCACTTTTAGCCTGTTGCTTGGTGGCCCAAGTGTTTTTCCACCCCGCGCAGAAACCCAGATAAAGCCCTGTCAGCACCCCGCTGCCACCGGCATGGGACGGCTCAGGGTGGGCCACCGCCAGCCCCTGGCCGTGCCCAGAGCGGGGGCTGTGGGGGTCTCTTTGCCCCAGTGCCGACCCTCAGCCCACCCAGCCCTTTGTGCCTGACACTGAGGCATTGCTCACAGCCTCTCAGCCGCCCTTTCATGGATTTCAGGAGATCACACACATTTTATTTTCTCGTTGTGCTTCCCTCTCCCTGCAGGTAGGGCAAGCAGCGCTCGTTGCTTGCACACCTGGGTGCCTGGGGCTCAATGAGGCCCAACTGCTGCTTATTGACAATTAATGCTGTTAATTGCCATGGGAGAAACTTCCTTCCAGCCATGCTGGTCCTTCCTTTCCAGCAGGGAGGAGCCATGCTGGCTGTGGAGGGGTGAGGACAACGTCTCCTTGCTCTGCAGCAGATCCCCGTGAGCCCTCCGGTGCTTTGGGCTCTGCTCGTGGTGGGCTCTCAGCAGTAAGTCATCCGTGGGCGAAAGCCCAAGCGGTGGGGTGTAAGAAAAGCTGTTCTGCTTGGGGTGTGTAACTGCTCGGGTTTGTGTGGAAGCCTTCAGGGAGGCTTGGTTGTGTAGATGTGGTGTTTCTGAGTTACAGCCTTGAATGCACCATTGAAAAGCTGGTTACAAAGTGAGGGCTGAGCCTGCTTCCCCGCCTGCCCCCCCAAAAAAGATGTGAATGGCAGCCAGCTGCTCCTGCAGATGGCCTGGCGTTGCCTGCAGAAAGCACCTGGAGAGGCTGTGTTAAAAACCACAGAGGGCAAACTCTGCTCTGAGGACCCTGCGCTGATGTTGGGGCTGGGCTGAGAGGTGGCTGTAGGAGCGGGAGAAGCCATCCCAGCGTGGCCTTCTCGATAGCAGGGGCTGGGGTGTTTGCACGCAGTGCCCACCCTGACATGGAGACACTGGTGAAAATTGTCTCCAGTGGCATGTGGGCTGCATATGTCCCTCTGGATTAGGGCCAGCCCAGGAGCTGCTTACGCTAACGGAGCTAATCGGCGTAATCTTGTCACACAAATGCCTCCTCTGTGCTGGCAGCCGGCAGGGATTGGGGTTACGCGTGGATGCCGGCAGATGTAGCTGCAATGGGAGGTGGCAGGGAGAGGAGGCACATCTGGGGCTTGCGGGGGCCCTGCTCGGTTTGGTTCAGCCCGGGCTGGTGTGAGGGTCCCTCTCCTGCGCCCCACAACCTTTTCAGATCACAAATATCTCTGCCTGGGTCTCTGTGCCACACAGGCAAGGGAACGCACGATCCCTTCTGACCTTAAAAGTCTGACCTGCTCCAACACCTCCTCTTGCTGACGAGGAGCAGAGTCTGTTCAAGTTCATCCGAGTTATTTTGCACTCCAAGAGAAGCCTCTGGGCTCCCTGTCTCTGCTCCAGAGCTGCCCGTTAAATCGCACACAGCGATAAGGGATGTGGAGACAGGCGGGATCCTGCCCCATGCCATGGAGGCGGCGAAGCAGGCAGCTCTGTCCTACAAAACATGACACGTTTGGTTGGAGACCCCCAGGGACCGGGGCGGCTGTGTACAGGGCCGGGAGCCGCAGAGAACTGGGTGCCTCTCCAATGGGATCTGTGGTGTGCGAGAGACCCCGTCTTATTCAAAAGATCGGAGGCTCTCAGTCTGATCAGTGAGCTGAGATCCCATCCCCTCTCTGCAGTGGCATTGCTGTGGATTTTTTTTTTTTTAAAAAAACCTGCATTTAGAAAAAGTGATGTGAGGGCTAGACGTGAGATGCCGATCGCGGCGGGGCTGCCCTGCCGCTCGGACGTACCTTAGGCAAGAACTGCTATTTGCTTGCAAGCTCACTTTTCCCTTGTGTAGGATCTGTGGTTTTGCTTGTCGGTTGGGCTACATCCCTTTCAAAGCAAATTATTGTAGGGGATGTGTATTTCTGTATTTCTGCGTGGCGGTTTTTGTGACTGTGAGTTAGGGAAGTACGTTTGGCATGATCTTGTGGGCAATGAATCAGGGTACAGTTTCCAGGTGGAAAAAATCACCCTGTGTTGAGAAATCCAGCGTAACGGGTCAGCGCTGGGGGCTTTTGTGTGGTTTTTAATGTGCTTTTTCCGTGGGCAGTGGGGGTGCTGCCTGAGGTGGATGTGTGTAAGATGGACCCACGGCACGGTGATCTCTCTGTGGGTCTCACTGAGCGCTGGTCCGGAGCCCAGCACCCGTGGGGCTTGCGTCTTCCCCTGCGCTGTCCGTAGGAGTGGCTGGCTGGGGAAAGAGGGGGGGGAAATCCTTGTCCTCGTCAATCAGGTGGATATAATCCCAACCAATGTTTCCTGATGTGTCTTGCAATCGCAGGCTCTGCGTGTCAGCTCGAGTGTGTCCAGCGGGAAGGCTTCGCGGAGCCGTCCCGCCCGGGTATGCGAGCAACGCCGCAGCCTGCGGGGTGCTAATCTGCCGAGGGGAAGCCCAGCCCTGGAGCTGCCGCCTCTCCCCACTGTGTGCCAAGGGGCATTTCTCCTTGTGCTGCAGAAGGGTGGGGAATATCCCTGGCAAGGGACTGGTATTGCCAGCAGGAAACATCCCCCGCTCTGGCAGGGGTAGGAGAGGGGGTCTCTGTCTAAGTGCTGTTGCTCAGATTCGTCTCAAGACAAGCAAATGAAGGGTGAAGTGGAGAAAATTTGTGGTTGCTCTTTGGGTAATAAATCCAGGTTATAATAGCTCCTTTCATCCTAAAGGATCTCACAGTGCTTTATAAATAGACACACAAACCGCGCACAGGGATCACTTCCAAGCACTGAGACGCAGCCGCTTCCTGGGCGAGCGGAGCAGCTGGCCGGAGCAGAGCCGGAGCGATGCAGCTCGGCACAAAGCGACCCCGAGAGCTGGGCTGGCTGCTCAGGGCGCGGCGGGGTAGCAGCTCCTCGCATCCCGCCGTGTCTGCACGGAGCTCGTCTCCCTCACTGACATGGCGAAAAACACTTCCAGTGCTACCTCCCGTCCTTATTCCCATCCTCCCGTTGCTTTACAAATGACATTAATAGCTGTAATGGGGATTAACGATATCTTTTCAATTCAATTACCCCTATCCTGAAAGCATGCGGGATTATTTAAAGGTATTATCATTTTTAAGTGGGATAGCTTTTCACCAGCCTCATGCTCCTACAAATCTGCCCGGGGAGAAGAACAGGATGTGTACAGCCTTAACGATCATTGCCCTAATCTTCACGGTCTATTTTTCCTGGTAACTCTGCTATAATCAAATAACAATCTAGTTTATTATTTGCCAGGGAAAGCACGTTAGCAGATCAACTGCTTGTGTTGCATAGAAGTAAAGGCTGAGCCTGCTGCTGGCCGTTGCTTTTTTCCCTAATGGAGATGGGAGTGGAAGGAGGGAGGGAAAAAATGCTTCCCGCTCACATCCGAATGAATTTTCTCATGGCCGAGGAGTGGAGGTCACTGCTGCTGGCTTTGGTGTGTGTAGGGCTTTTTTTTTTTTTTAACAGCAAAGGCTGAAGGAGCCAGATCAGATGGGCTGTGCTCCTCTGGTGGGCCCTGTGTGGTGGTTTTTCCTCCACCACACAAAGCTGGGTGATGTGCAGGGAGGGGAGCGGGTGGGCTGCGGAGGATCTGGCTGCGCCCCGCGCTCGCGTCCCTCTGCCAGACCAGGAGGGAGAGGGGTATGGTGCTGCTTGTGGGACAGATTTTGATGGGTTGATGGGGAACCTGGAACCAGGTCCCCAAATCTAAGGGCTAGCCTGCGTGCAGCCTGGCTGCGGGATTAGGAGAGCGTCCGGCTGTGAATGTGTGCGCCGGTGGCTGGGTGCTGCTCGCCTCGGTGCTTCCCCGCACAGCCCAGGCGGCCTGCAAAGCGTTTGGCGGGTCCCGAGGGATAAATCCCGGTCCCCATCCCGGGAGGTGCCGCGGGAACGGGTGAGGAGGGCTGGCTCTGTGGCCCTGGGATGTGGGGGGAGAGCGACCTCCCGTCTGGGGGGAGGGATGGGTCCCGTTTAGGGGGAAGGCTCGAGGGCACGTCTGGGTCCCACTCTGGGGTGGGGACCCCAAACCTGCCGACTCGTTCAGGACCTCCCGACGGGCTCTGCCTGCGTGGGGACCGGGGGCCACCTCGTGGCGACACGGCTGCGGTGGCACCGGGACGCGGAGCCGGGGGCTCAGTTTCGCAAGGCGCTGGGTGGCTTCGCCACCCCCCCACCCCGCTTCCCAGGCTGGAAAATGGGTTTTCTGGTGCCTCCGGTGCCCCGGTTCGGGGGTGGTGGCAGAGGGAGCGCGGAGCCCCCGCCTCGCAGGAGCCGTCGAGGGGTTTTCCGTGGGAAATGTGGGACACGGGGCTCCCAAACTGTGCCTCCCCGGGAGGGGTGTTTGGCTTTCAAATAGCTGAGAGGTCGGGTTACAAAGCAAATATGAACGAAACTACAGGAAACAGAGCAGCGACATGGGTCAGCCGTTTTCCTTTGGCCAGATTCCTTGGCAAAAAAACCAAAACCAAAACACCAACAAAACTCGGGTTAGAACCTCATTTCCCCAGACACAAGGTGAGCCCACATAAGGGGAGGCAAAAACGCTGGGAACCCCCGCCCCCAGAGCGTGCCTGCAGCTTTGAAGCATCTTTGATCAGTGATCTGCTGTTGCATGGGCTCTGAGTCTGACCCCCCCAAAGCCCCTTGTTAATTGGGGTGAAGGACGCAGGGTCAGACTCTGGGAGATGCTGCAATTAACCCAGAATTAATCCGCCTTCCCCGTGGGAGATTTTCTTGCCGCTTACGCTGCGATGTGCGGCGAGCAGGTGAAGGCCTCCCGCCGCTCTGCGGGTTTCACGGGGAAACTCGGGACTCGCGGCGAGAGGCGCCGGCAGCTCGATGAGAGTTTTATTTATAAAGCTGCCAGCGCCTGGTGTAGGTTTACTCACTCTCCCATCTGGTGACTATCGCTGCCACCTCCTGACAGACGCCAGTCTCTTGCTGCTAATGACGTCCTTTGATTAGCTGGATCCGCTGCTTCACCCAGCTATTGATCAGTCACTGGTTAAAAACTGGCTTTGGGAATCATGAGCTGGCTTTTTTAACTGGTGGGTGGTTTTATTGGCTTGATTAAAAAAAAAAAGTCTGAGAGGATGTTATTGATCACAGAAGGTGCTGGGATGGCAGACGTGGACCAGATGCCTCCTGGTCTGGTGCAAGCGGCTCTGCCTGTGTGTAGGGACCAGTGGAGGTTACAGCTCGCTCTTCTCTGTCCTGCCCCTTTCAGGCTCTGGATTCTGATTTTTTTTTTTTTCTTTTTTCTTCTCCTGGAGGCAGCTGCCTGTTGAAAACTTGGTGCAGGTCTTTGGGCCGAGTGTTTCCCTCTCCTGAATGCTGCAGTCTTTTTCTTTTGCTGTTGCTTTCCTCTGGTTGCAAATAGAAGAGGGAAGTCTCACATCCATGCCTTGCTCTGTCCTTGTGACACCAGTGAAACTGCTGACACCAGTGGGGGTGGTTTCTGAGCAGGGTGTGCACCCGGAGCCTTCATCAGCACATTTCGGAGGGGCTTTCACAGCTCTGTGGCGAGACCACAACCCGTGCGTGGCTTAGGACTGGGACTGCCTGTCACACCACAGCCCCATGGACACGGCTGCCGGGTCTGTGGGGCCTGGGAGCGAGTGCTGGCCCAGTGGCGTGTCAGCCCTTGGCTGTGCCACGCAGGGTGGGCTTGTGTGCGTGGCTGGATGTGTACCAGCCTGCCAAAAAGCAGTGGCTGGGCCTCAGGAGGTTGGTCCTGTTTGCTCCTGGTGTGGCTTTGGGCACGTTTCTTCCTCCCTCTTCCTTGGGGCACACTCAGCTTTTTGTGGGACAGCTGGGTAGGAGGGATGAAAGTCAAAAAAATGTATGTTCTCAGAAACCAGGGGTTATCAGTGACAACCAGGCTGTGCTTTTTGTGTCCATGAACAAAAAGTCTTGATTTCCCATTGTGCTCCAGAAATGTTCACAGGGTTTTGCCGGATGCCCGGCGGCTCCATGGCGCATCGCACCCTGGCACAGATCCCTTCTCTGTGAGCCTCGTCGGTGTCTTTGCTGGGTTCTGGACTAGCTGTGGAAATAGAGGTTAATCTGTTACCCTCAGGACGGCCTTTATCCTTTTCGGGCTGGTTTCTCATCCTCTGCCTTTGCCCTGGCGCTCCCTGATTGGCTCCCGGCGCTCCGGGAATTGGCTATGGATGAAGGAGCCCGAGGTCTTCGGGCACTGCCTTTTGTCACCTTAGGGGTGCTGTGGGGACGCCGGGCGCCTTGGCTGGGTGTCACAGGGTGAAGGGGACACACGCCGGGGGGGCCACCACCGGCTGCCATCCCACCGCGAGTCCTACGGGAGCGGCGAAACGGCCCGGTCCGCCCCTACCCGCCCGCCCCTCCACCCCCGCCGGTGTCCCAGCGCTAAGACCTCCCCCCGGCCGGACCAGCCCTCTCGGAAGCGCCAGACCCGCCCCCGGTAGGAGCGGGGGGCCCCGCCCCGGTGCCCGCCCCGTCCCTCCCCCGGCGGCCGGGGCCGGCGGCGGACGAGGCGCTGACATCAGAGCCGGGCCGCGCCGGGAGGAGGAGGAGGAGGGAGGAGGAGCCGCCGCCACACCGGAGCGATCGCTCTTCTCGGGGCCGGGGCGCACGGGGGGCGGCGGCGGCGGCGCTGCTTCACCCCCCCCCCCCCCGCCCGCCCGCCCGCCCCGCCGCCGCGCCCCATCCCACCCCACCGGTTGTGAGTCCTGGGGCTTTAACCACCCCCCCACCCCGCCATGCTCTCCGGGGCCCCCCCGCCGCCCCCCTCCGGCTTCCCCAGCCCCCCGCCGCCCCAGCCGCCGCCCCCCCCGCCGCCGCCCGCCGCCCCCCCCCACGGGCCGCCGCCGCTGTTCCCGGTGAAGGGCAGCGGCCTGCAGATCCGGAAGAATGCGATCACGGACGACTACAAGGTCACCACGCAAGTGCTGGGGCTGGGCATCAACGGGAAAGTTTTGGAGATCTTCAGTAAGAAGAGCGGGGAGAAGTTCGCTCTCAAGGTGCGAAAGTTGGGGGGGTCCCCTGGACGGGGCGGGGGAGGCGACGGGGACCGGACGGGCGGAGCGATGGAAAATGTCTGCTGGGGTGGGGGGGGGACGGGACCGGTAACAGCGATAACCGGGAGCGGGGCGTGCGGCCGGGACAATGGAGCCAGCTGCTGCTCGTCTATCCCGCCATGCTTTAATTTGTTGATATATTTATCTATTTATTTATGTATTCCCCCCATCAAGAGCACCGAGATGTGGATTTCCAGCTTTCTGATGTGAAACAAAGCGAAATGACATCTCACTGTGGGGGGATGAGGAGGGTCCTGAGAGGATCCCTCAGCCTGGCCACATTCACCCTGCGGGGTTCGCACCCCAAAACACAGGGGGTTCCCGGCGTGGAGCCCCTCGGAGCACTTCACCGAAACGCAGGCAGCTGGCCCGGTGTCCCTGTTTGCTGGCAGGTCTCTCCATGCTCCGGCTGTACAGAACAGCGTGTAATACCGAGCAGCCATCGTCCCCCGCTTCGGACGGGGAATATTTTGCCGCTGTTATGTTTACCCCTTGTCCGTAAGCCGCATCTGTTTGAAAGGAGCGTTGGTGAATAGTGGCTGCGAAGGTGTGTTTTAGCACACGCTGGGCGAAACTACGATCTCTTTCTTTCCGTACGAGGTTTTTTGAGTGAACTGGGGAGCCTGTCTCCCTGCCGGAGAGACTTCGGGAAGTTTGAATGGATTTGCGACAGGCCGAGCGCGGCGCCGGGTGACGCGGGTACCGGCAGTCTGGTCGGCAGGAGCGCCGTGTTCTCTAGCATCGATGCGATTGGCGCCCACGCATGAGCTGTTCGAACCCTCGGCGTTACCCTGAGAACAAAACCCACCTAAATCCGTAACCTCCACCTCTCTTGTTCTCAGAGCTGCCCATCTGTTGGTGTCTGGGATTCCTAACTAAGCGAGTGAACGAACGAGCGGCTTTGGAGGCACGGGGTGGTGGGGTCTGCACGGGGTGGTGGGGTCTGCACGGGGTGGTGGGGTCTGCATGGGACAGTGCTGAATGCCTGTGGTTGAGGAGCGGGGGGGGGTCAGTTGAGCAATAAGTTTGACTTTTCCTTCGGAAACCCAGGCGTTTCTCATGAGCAGCACTGCGTTGTACTCCAAGACGACGCGTATTGTCATCTCGTTTGGTTGGAAATTAGTGAAATCCTCTTCTGTTTTGACAGATGGGCTCCTCTTCGCTTCTGCAGTTGGCTCACGTGTTTAAAGCGCAGATTCCAGCACTTCCCTTTTGCAGACCCAAAAGGGGAAGGATGGCAGAGGAGACCGAACGCTGGCGGTTCCTCTGCCCCGGCACGGGTTGGATGGCCGGGGCCTGGGCTCGGTGCCGTTACCTCGCCCGTACCGGAGCGCGGCGCGGCAGACAGGGTCAGGATTTACTGTCACGAGTTGTGTTGGTTCCTTGGCCGCGTTGAAAAGCATCTTGGAGCGCGGGACTCTGCGTTATTGCGTAGGAGAGTGGCGCAGAGCATCTGTGCGGGTCTTGGAGGGTGAGGTGTATTCGATGCTGTTTTGAAAAAGCGTCGGTTGTCTTCCCTGTCCCCTGCCCCGGCCTCTTCACGCGTCCGTGCCGGGCAGAGAAAAGTTCAGCTGAGCGGTTGGACGCGTCTCTGGCTTTTCAAAGAGCGGCACAGCTGCTACTGTAAGCGATTCCTTCCAACCCCTTAGAAACTGCTACGCTGCGAATTCGTGCTCTCGGACGAGCCGGCGCGTACCCGGCCTGGCCCAGTGCGCGTGAGCGGCAGGCTCGGACGGTTTGGTCGTTATATTTGGACTGAAGTGCCGAGCCCCAGCTCGGCGGGGTGACCGCCCTAGCCGCGATGCGTGCTGAGTTCATCCCCTCCTCTGCTGCGCAGCCGGGATAACGTCTCTGTCAGAGACCTGCGGAGAGGTATTTGGATCCGAATTACTCATGGGCTGCATCAGCGTGGAAAGATGACCTAAAGCAGGATCCACAGAAGTGATTGCATCGAGTTGTCATGCTTCGGATGATGCTTAAAAGAATCCTGATGGCCCCTAGCCAGAGGCCACAGCTGAAACCTCTCCGTGCTGCCTGCTTTGGTTGTGCGGCAAACCTTTCCATTTGGAACACTGCTCTTCACGTTTAGTGTTCCAAAATTCTGTATAGTAATGCAATCCTTCACTGGAGGGAAACAATTGTGCCTCTGCCTGACAGGAACGGTGTCTCCTGGTTGTGCTGGGCTTCCTCTTGGATCGTGAGCATCTGTGATGTTGTTAAACCCCTTTCTCCCAAACCGAGAGACGCGGTTAGGTTAGGGTTTTACTGAGAGTCACTTTGCTTAAGAGAACTTTTCAGTGCTTCCTGAGAGCGTGAGACACTGTTCCAGCAGCAGTGAGAATGTTACAGCCAATTTTCTCCTCCTCCCGGTGCAACAGTCCGTGGCGGAGACGCATCGTTAAACCCAACGGGTGCGAGTTCATGGATGGTTGTTTTGTTTGCGCTGTAGTACCTAAGTGAAAACAGGAGATGTTCCTTTACTTTTCCCATAGATTGTTATTTATTTTGTTGGTTTCCCACCCCCAAATTTATTTTTTGGTGTTGAGCCATACCTGAAGCGTGGCACCCCTGAATTATCCGGTGGGAAGCAGGCCACTGGTGGTCCCAGTCACCCATCGCTCGACCCTGTGTGATGCGCGGGGATTTATTGCCGGGTGGGAACATAAAGTCCGCGGGGCGGTGATGAATGGAACTGAAACATGAGGTCTAGGTGGCTTCTTACCCCTTTCTTCCCTGTGCCTTGGCGTGATTTATTATTAGGCAAAATTAGGCTGCCTGCTATGTAGGTCAGGGCTGGCCTGACTTGGCGTTGTTCGTTGTGGTCAGGCTGTTGGCATTAGTGACGCAGGCTGCGACGGTGGGACGGGGAGCGAGGTCTGTCTCGCCTACTGCAAATTCCACTTTTAAGACTCATCTTTAGGCAAGATACTGGGTTGATGGCTGGCTCTCTTAATTCGGCGAGGAAGTCTCCCGTAAGCTAGACTGGAGAGCGGGAGCCGGTAATAGCGGGAGGCGTTTCTTTCTCTGTCGTATGGAGCTCTTTGTGGAGCAGGTTTCCTTTAAAACAAATTAACTTAAAACAAATTAACAAACCTCGCCCCTGACCCCAGCTTCCCAGCAGGAAATCCTCTCCGCTCCCTTTGGGTGGAAGAGCTTCGCAGGGCCCTGGAGACTGCTGGCCAGTTGGCCCCCTCCCTGGCAGCCCCGTTTCTGGAGCATCCTCGGCGCTTCGGGGCACGTTTGCGAAACGCTCTGTCTCGCTGTCAGCCCCATCAGATAATCTGTGAGCGATGGCTCCTCTGATGGAGGAGGAGGAGGAAGGAGCCCAGTGCTCTTGTGGTTTATTATTCTTGCAAGATGCCCGTCGTGGAAACGGGGCAGGCGTCTGGGAGCTGGGCAGCTGTGTGGGCGAGCGTGTTCGTGTAGCTGGTGGCCTCACGCTCTCTCTGCCGTCACGGCGAGGGGTTTTTTTTGGAGATGTTCAGAGGAGCAAAGCACCCCGTTTCCTGTGGCTTCCTGCAGCTTCGTTTGAGACCAAATGCTTTGTCCTCTGGAAAATCAGGCCTAAATTGATGGAGTAGATGAAGATCCTGGGCGCACGCTCGTGGGGAACAACTCGCTGTGTGTCATCTGCTGTACTTGCGCTCCTCTCTCATCGGGGGGATTATTATTATTATTATTATTATTTTTTAACTCTACCGTGTATTTTATATAACCAGAAATGTCTTTGCTGTGGCCGCCTGTGCAAGCCATGGCTGAAAAGCTGTGGAAAGTGCAGTGACATCACTGGGATTTTTCCAAGGCAGTGGTTTATTATCTCATTGACCAAAGGAGTCTACTGACTTGGAGTTTGAGCTTGTTTAAACAGTTTGGGGTTTGCCATAATCTCTTCCAAATAGACGACATGTTCTGAGCAGCCCAACGTACGGCTGAGATGGGCCGATAACGGCCTGGGAGCAGGGGCTTGCTGTTTGCGTTAGAGGAAGCGGCCGGGTTCTTACTCTTAATAATAACAGAAGGCCATCAGCCACAGGGCTTGCAAAAGACCATCGGTGTCTGTCACGTTTTCAGAGGTGGGGAGCTGAGGTGCAGTGATTTTACTGAAGGTCTGTTGGTAGCGGAACGGGGCAGAGGAGCTGAGCTGCTTGCTCTGGGATGAATCCTTCACGGCAGCCTGCCCACGGGATGAAAAGACGGCCCCTGTGCGTGTGTGTGATTTAATACCAAATACAGCCAGGTAAAATGCTTAATTTATCGTTCACGCTGAGCCCCGCTGGCCTTCAGAGAGGTTTCTGCCATCTGCCAGCGCACGGATCAGGGAAGCCCGATGTACAGGACCGCGCTGGTGTGCTGGGCTGCGGAGATGCTGCCTCCGTGTAGCGGGCGGCGCAGAGCGGGCGCTGAGCTTCATCAGACGCGCGTTGCCTGTTCCAAGGCGTTCGAAGCAGTGTGTAAATAATGGCTTGAAGCGGTGCAGACTGAGAGCCGGGTCTCCTCGTGCGCTTGCTGAATGATGGGTGATGAAAACTCCCAGAAAGGTCCTGCCTAGAAAGCCTGAAAGGGTGAGTTGGTGACTTCTCTCTTCCCAGAAACCTCCAGGATGCGCTCCGGGATCCGTCGGGATGGATGAACCGGCGGTGCGGGTACGTGGGAGGCATCCAGAAGTGTGGCTGGGTCAGAAGTGTCCATTTTGCGGTCCCTGCGGCATGGGGAGCAGCGTGGCTCTGGGTTTGGCGTCTCCTGAGCCTTCATGGTGGGCTCACGTGCCCTGCGCCGGGGTGGTCCGAGGGCTTGGCAGCAGAGGTGGCGGCTGATGCTATTTAAAAACCCATACCTTTGCTGGGGCTTGCACCCGTCCGCTGAGAAATGGGGAGGAAAAAGCCCTCTTTCCCGAACAAAACCCTTTCTCCCTGCTAGCTCCAAACGTAACTGGCTTCCCGCCCCGCAGACGGCCCTCGCTGGGCCGCCCGCTGCAGAAGTCAGGCTGCTCTCCAAGCACGACGGGCCCCGCGCGCCTGGCCTCAAGTTGCAGCATTCAGGCAGCATGACCTCACCTCCTGGTTTCCAAGAATAACGCGCTGCCTCCCCTCCGCCGCGCCGGGGCTGTCTGCAGCGGGCGAGGGCGGCTGCCGCGGCCTGACCCGGACCAGCTCTTGGGGCCCCACTTTTGCCCGATCCCCCCGCCCCAGGCAGCCCCGTGTGTGCCCCGGGCCGTTCAGCTCCTCTCCCCTTTGTGGGCAGGGGTGCAGCAGGAACGGGGTGAGGGTCTGCAGGACCCGGCTGAGCTTGCAGGCTGGTTTTGGAGAGGGGAGGGTTTGGGATGGGGGTGGATCACCTCACCAGCTCCAGAGGCTGGCGTGGGAGCACAGCCTCACTGACCCTTCCCCAAGAAACCTGTTTTTGGGTGCCAACGTTGAGTCAGCGCCTCAGCCTGGTCCAGAGCTGTTGAGCGTCGTGGTCATCTCTGGTGGTGACACTGGCGTTGGATTTTAAAAGCCCCTGAGACCCAGTTATCTCACTGACAGCAGCCCCATCCCCTCTGTGGAAGCCCCTTGGTCGTCTGTCTTGGCGGTAGGATGCTAAAATACATTTTCCTTTCATTTCTGGCTGGCACGAGGCCTGTGTGCGTGACCGGTGACGGGAGGCAGGTTTTGGAGAGGGCTCTCGTCTCTACGGCCGCTTCCCCCACGGAGGAGGGCGAGGAGCAGCGCGGAGGGGTTAGAGCAGGGCACGCCAGAGCCGGTCTGAATGCAGAGAGCCTTAACAGCCTCTTAAGCTGTTGTTTCTTTGTACCTCGTGGCTGAGTCATTTCAAAGATTTCAGTCTTTTAAGATCTTACCAGTTTGAGGTAGGAATTAGAGCAGCTGGCAGGTTGAATGGTTGCATTAACTCGCCGTTTCCTTCGTGGCCTTGGGGAAGGGACGTGAGCCTGTGAGCGCTGGTACATCCCCCTGACCCCAGAGGACCCGCGACGGGAGTTTTGCTGGAGATGCTGTGAGCCACAGAAATGCCATTGGGAGGGTGGTGGGACGGTACCTGCCCTCAGGAGGGGGATACGGGGTGGAGTCGCGGCGCGGCTCCTCTCTGAGCACTGCTGGGAGCACGCGGAGCTTGGCTGCGGCTCCTTCTTCGCCCCGATGCTGCCGGGGAGGACGGCAGCGCCTTCCCGAGAGCTGGGGCGTTACGTCGGTACGCCGCGTTGCTGCCCAGAGAGGGCAGGTGAGCGCGTTGGCTGGAGCGGCCTGCGGCTGGCACGGCGTTTGCCGTCATGTGTAATGAGATTATTTGAGCCGTTGGCGTCAGGGCCGCATGTGATTGTGCGCCCGGCTGTCCAGCGAGCTGTAGCCTAAACGAGAGATGAAGCTCAACGTGCAAACCCGGATCTGAATGTTCCTGGGGCGCCCAGCCGCGCCGGGGCTTTGCAGCTCTGCTCTGGCTAGATATCCTTACCCCATTTGGGGTTTAGATTTGGGATCGGTGGAGGGGTGGGCTCGTTTCCTTTGTCATCGTAATTAACTTGAGAGTCCTGCTTTGTGTCCCCTGGCTGCAGCCAGCTCCCCTGGAGTTCGGCCTCTCCAGCTCTGCTGGCCCCAGAAGAGGGGGGTAAATTGGGCTTGGGCTTGTCCCTGCCATACGCCTTGGGCTTGGGACTCTGTGCTGTCCTTTTCCCAAGGGATACGGCACCTCTGGGCTTTCTGTGGGGCAGACACGGGCGGGAGCGTCTTCTGCTGAGCGTTTGGAAACGGAGCAGCCGCTCTCCCCGTCCGCTGTCCTCGCGATGTCCTCTGGCCCCTGTACGCGGCACCGAGCTGGGGCAGCCTCTCGAAAGGCTCCTCGGACCTCCTGCCAAATGTGTGTTTTTAGGGAAATGCGGCTGGAACACAAGCTGGGGCTGCTGTGGAAATTTGGCAGCGCGTCCCCTCGGCCTGCAATTCCAGTAGCCGCAGCTCATCGCTTCTCGCGCCCATGGGTGCGGGCGGGAGCCGGGTGCGAGCGAAATGGGGATGGCATCCTGGGCATCCCGACTGGGCTGGGGGCAAAGCAGATGCAGTCGGACCCAAGCAAACCAGAAAGTGTGCAGGTTATCCTCAGCCTTCTTAATGAAAGAAAGGAAAAAAAAAAAAAGCCAAAAAAAAAAAAAGCGGAGGGGAGCTGGTCTGGTAACAGGGATATGTTTTTATTTGCGATAGCAATAACAGCCTTGTTGCCTCTACCAGCTCAGTGTTTGAGAACAATTTTAGTGTTTTCTGTTTCACTGGTTTCAGCAGAAAGGCAGCGCTGCTGCGGGCGTCAGCGACCTGTCGCCATCCCGCCAGCCCCGTCCGTCCCCTCGGGGCTCTGGTGCGACTCTCTCTTCCTCTTCAGCCATTTCGCAACCGCGCTGCCCGCTGCGCCGGGCAGTTTGCGAAGAGAACCCGGGCGGCTCTTGCACAAGCGGCTCTGCGGCGGCGCGGGGAAGGGCGGGCTTGCCAGGAAGTTTAAACCTGGGTTGTCTCCTGGAAGTCAGAGGAGCTGTGAATCCGGTGATTTTTGGGTGGATACCTCCCCGGCCATGGGCAGAGCAGCGCTGGTGCGGGGGCACGGCTGTTTTGGGGTGTTGCAGCCCTTGGCTGGCCCCTTCCCTGGATCTCGGTGAGGACATCTTCCCTCTCGCTGGCCCAGGAGCTTGGCAGAGGCTTGCGAAGGCTTTTAATTTCTGTCTGCAGTGCTTTTCCCCACGAGGAAGGACCCTGTTCCCAGCCTGAGGGTCCGCATGATTATGTCGACATCTCCCTCCCGCCCTGCTTACTCCACTTTGGGGAAGAATCTCCCGATATCTTTTGTTGTGAGGAAGAGCTGCTGGTGAAGAGCAGGTCCCTGCCAGGACGCAAGATGCTCCATGGGTGGTGGGATTCAGCTCCAGGTCCTGGGGGGTCTGGAAATGTCTCGGTGCTGCTGTTCCCCAGCTCCTCACTGCTGGAGGAGCTGACCAGCCCGGCCTCCGGTGCGTGTCGTTAGAGATGCAAATACCGGGCTGATGAAGCCTGGGTGAGTAAGATGCTGAGGAGTTCACGAATGGATTAAAATGGGGTCTTTGCATGTGGCTGAGCACCGGCTTCAGCGCCTCCCGGGCGGCTGTGAGGCGGGAGGGCTGGGAGTTGGAGCTGCTCCATGGGCGCTTCAGAGCGGGTCCATGGCTTGTGCCCGCCGCCGTGGTTCACAGAAGACGGTGATGTTCTCCGTGTGCCTTGGTGTGCAGTGCTTTTGGCTGATATTCCCATCTCTGGGCTTCACCTCGAGGAGCTGCAGGGCAGGGAGGGCTCCAGCCCGGCGGGATCCTGCTGACGAGAGGACGGAGGGTTTTCTGGCTGCCCTTGGCGTAGCTGGTGAACTCGGTTTCACTGGGCTCTGGCAGCAAGGGTGACCTGTGCTTGGCAGGTCAGGCACCTCTGGCCTTTACCAGAACACCCCTTCCACGTTTCCTTCTCCCCAAAGTCTGTGCTGAACCAACCAGGCAAGTGTCACTGGAAGGAGGGTTCGGCTGGGACGCGGTGGCGATGCCTCAAGGGTTTTAGTGACTTGGCGTCTAACCAGCGCTGAACATCTGGAGCTTGTGCCCACCTCGACTCCAAACCCTCCCGGCAGCCTCGGGAAGAGCCTTAAACTTCGTTGTGAGGGAGACGGGCGCTGATGTTCCTACGGGCTGTTGAAGGCTTCATTTACCAGCGTGCCCTGGTCCACTGCAGGGGCTGCACGGGGCGGTGGGTGGGAGGGCGGCCGAGCCACACAAAGGCTGGCCTGTCTGCTCTTTGGCTCCCCCAGCCCTAAGCCCTTCTCGTGAATAAGTGGGATTGAAAAAGCTTAAATTCATACAAAGCAGGGACCCGTGAGCCCCCGGCCAGCCTGGAGAGAGTGGCTTCCCCCTGTCCCCTGTGCCTGGGTAACGCCGCCCCGGGATGAGCCGGCGTCTGTACGCTGTCTGTCCAGTGAGGTTTGTTTTTAAAGGATTTGGGAATGCCGATGGACAGCCCGGCCTGCTGGGGAGCAGCAGCGACTGCAGGAGTGAGGTTTTTTTAGTTAATTTGTTTAAATGTCCCTGCTTTCATCCTTTTATTCCTTTTCCATTCTAATCTAGCAGGCAAAGCGTGTCCAGAGCGCTTGCTGTCTGTTTGGTAAGAAACCCAGGAGCCTGCTGCTGACCCCTGTTTAGCGGTGGGGTGCTGGGCGTCCGCGAGTCTTTCCCAGAGCACGCGTGTTTGCTGTGCGTTGAAACGATGCAAGGGTGTAAACCCTGCTATCGGCGCCTCGCTCCGTGCCGTTGTCTGCCGGGCAGGACCCCTTTGTGGGAGCAGCCTTCGGAGCCGGGGATTTCCCCCTCTGTAACGCTGAGGGGGCGGGGGTTTCTCCTCTGATGGTGTTTTCGGAGGCGTGCGCCCGCAGGCACTGCGTGATGAGTTTTGCACGTTTGTTGGCTGAGGTGTTTTGAGGTTACGCTGCTGCCCGGGACGCTGGTGGTCTGCCCTCCGTCCGGGCTTCACCAAACCTCCCGGGCTCTGTGGCCGCGCGGCTGCTGACGACAGGTGCCGTGGGGACTCTGGGGGCTGCCGAAAGCTGCAGGGAGCTAATAATAGCCCCCGTGTCCCGAGAGCTTTAATGAGTTGCCAGCAGGATGCAACGAGGGGCTTTTTTTAAAATAGAAACGCAACTGTGTTTTCCTCCTGGCTGAAAGAGTTTAAGGGTGGCTGGTGAGGGAAGAGCACCCTGCGCGGGGTGGCGGGAGGGTCCCGACTTGTCATTGCTTCAAGGTCCAGACTTTCCCTAAAATATTAAAGCAGGAGCGCGTGCCCATAGGTAGCGTTGGTTCTGGAGTCAGGCGTGTGGCTTGGATCGTAACCCAGGTGGGCTCATTGCAAACGGGTGGTCCCGGCAGCTCTTCTGCAGGTCCTGGGGACGTGCGACAGCCGTGCAATGGGAGGAGGAGGAGGAGGAGGAGAGCAGCCTGGGGTGCTGGGACAGCCTCGCCGGGGCAGGGCGGCTGCGGGGAGCGAGAGCCATGAGTGTTTGGGGGAGATGGCGGAGGAGCGGGAGGGCGGTGGGTGATGTGGACCGCTGAACAGCTCTGAATCTCCTGGCGGGGTGCAGTCCCTCTGCCCCTTCGTCAGCATCCCGTCTCGTTACGCGCCGTGCCGGGGGGCAGCCGCAGCAGCCCCTAGCCCTGCCCCACGCGTGCCGGGGTGGGCTGCCCCCGTGCGTTCCCGGGGTGGGCTGGTGCGTCTGGCTGCCCGGGAGCTGGCGGCGCTGGAGGTTGTGTGTCTGTGTGTCTGTTCCGTTGCGTGAGAGGTGGAGAGAGGAGGGTGGCTGGTGGCCATGGGGCCCCTGCCTCGCCAAGCACCCGTGCAGACAAAGGCGTGTTACGAAATCCCCGCGTCGCTCCTGTCCTGGCCTTCCCCTGCACAAAACAAACCTCACCGTCCGCAAAAGCGGCGGCCACCCAGCGCGGGGCTGTTTGCCTCACGCAGGGAAGAGCCATGGTCCCAGCCCCGAGGCTCTGGTTTGGGCACCGCGCCTGGGGTGCGTTCACCGCGCAGCAGCGTGACGCCGGACCCTCAGACTGGTGTTGCTTCGGTCCCTCCAAGGTTTCGTGTCGCGGGGTCCGGCTGCCTCTGCGTCAGGGGACTCGTCAGCTCCAGGGTGACCTGGGGTAGGCGGGGTGGCACGGCTGGGTTGTGCATCCCTGGCCGCGCCTCAGGAAGGCGTTTGCTGTGTCGTGATGTTGATGAAGCCCATGGTGAGGGTGAAACTCGGTTAAATAAACAGCTCGGGAAAGGACAGGCCGATGCAAAATGTGCTGTCGTCACCGAGGGTGCGTAAATGAAACCCTCCTCGGGCTCGGCACCACTGCAGGACACGCATCCCAAGGCCGTACCGCTCCCAGCGCCAAGGGCAAATGGTGCTTCAGGAGGGGCTGGCCTCAGTCGGCTTTGTGTTTGTTTGTTGTTTTGTCTTCAAGTACATATGTATTAATATTTATTTATTTACGCTGCTCTAAGATCTGTGTTGGAAGGCAGCAGGCAGGATCGCTGGGCTGGGAGTGGGTGGTGGCCGCCCGTCTGTCCCATGGTGGGTCCTGCCCGTGGGCTGAACCCTGAGAAACTTCATTTTTGGGCAGCGCACCAGCCCAGGAGCTGCCGGGAAGCGATGGGTGTTTTTTGGGCTCCTGGCAGGGCTTCATGGCTCCTCTGCTTGTGGGCGTGGGTCTGGGCAGTCTGAGCCTCCCCCCTAAATCGCTTCCAGCTTCAAAGTAAGGAATGGGTGGGTGTGCCGAAAAATAAAAGGAGTTCTGGGATGTAGGTGTGGGGAGTCCCCCCAGAGCCATCCCTGGGGTTGGAGGTGACGGCGAGGCCGGGCAGGGTTGTCCCCAGGATTGTGGTAAGGCCCATGGAGCCAGGGACCCAAAAAGATGCTTTGAGTGCCCGGTGCTGTCGGTGGGCTGCGTGGCAGAGCTGGTCCGTCCGTCTGTCCAAGGTGTGAGGGAAAGCCCCCAGCCGGGGCACAGAGGGCTGGCAGAGGTGGCACAGCCCTGTGCCGGGGAGCGAGGGTGCCGGTGTGGCCGTAAGTGTTTTTTTTTTTTTTTTTTTTTTGAGCTGTGCCTGCGGGAGGAAGCGCGAGGGACATAGGTCAGCGCTGAGTTAATGGTTTACCTTAGCGTTCGCTGCTCTATGAATCACGCCTGCGAGCATCAACCACTTCCTATCACAAAAGCACATATGTGCGCTTTTCCGTTCAGGAGCTCGGTGACTCCAGGAGGAAATCTGGCGATGGATGGAGCTTGGAAGGAGGAGCTGACCCCGGCCCTGAAGCCTTGCGAGGAGGCGGCAGTAAAGGGGCCGTGCTGGAGCGGATCCGCTGGCCGCAGCCACGTCTCACGTGGAGATATCCACCCCTCCCACGGCTGCTGATTTTCCTTTCGCTTTGTGTTGTGCGGATAAAAGGCCCCGGCGGCTGCAGCCTGTCCTTGGTGGGGATGCGGTGGTTTGGTTGCAGAGGGGGGGGCCTGAGCGTTCCCCCCCCCCCCGTCCCAAGGCAGCATCGCGGTGGCTCCTGGTGGGAAGTGACATCTCGGGTGCCTGTAGGAAGGGATGGGCCAGATTGGGGCATTTTGCCCATTGTGACCCCTTCATCCCCGTCGGGTGCACAGGGAGGTCCTGGCCAGGGTGGCGGCTCCATCGCTCCAGCTGGGTCTGCTCCCTGGGATGTCCCCCTGCGTGGTGGGACATGGGGAGCGTTGTGAAGCGTGGCCAATGCCTGGGCTGAGGTCTGGGCTCCTGATGCCAGTCCCGCTGCCTCCGGGGGAGACGAGCATCAGGTGAGCCACCAACACCCGGTGCTGCTGCTGACGTACAGGGAGAGGATGATCCCAGACCAAAAACCTGGGACTGAACGGGCCCCAAATCTTGTTTTTCTCATGAAGCTGAAAGTATTTATTTGTCTTCATTAAACTGTTTATTTCTCTTCATTAAACACCAGTTCCAGGCTGCTGCTGGTGCCGTGAGTCAGCGCTGATGCTTCATGCTGCTGCCTTGTCGCCGTTTACCTGCTTTGACTTTTCCCACGAGTTTCACAGCCCCCTCCCTGCGCCCTCGTCCCCGATGTCCCCATCGTGCTGGTAGTCCTTCCCTCGGCGTCCAGGGCGCTGCTCCTGGGTACCTGCTTTGGAGATTCGTCTCCTTGCAATCAATGTGCCAAGAAACGGGCTCCGCAGAGCGGGGCTGACGGCGGGGCACGGGCCCCTGGCAGGTGGCTCTTATTTAAGCCCGGGCCTCTCTTCTGCTCTTTGCCTTTGTGTGCCTGGAGAGGCTTTTGTTGGAGCCTGAAAAGGCTGAATAGCTGCTGCATCTGTCGAGGGGAAGAGCTGGGCGAGGAAATGCTCAGCAGATGCCTGGGCAAGGGGAAGCTGCAGGCTGGGGGGTCCCAAGCATCCCAGGCCTGGGGGTCCCAAGCATCCCCCTTCATGGGCTGCGGGCAGCGGAGCTGTCAGCACACGGGACGCAGAGGGTTGTGCAACCATCGCGGGCGAGCGAGGCCCCGGTGCGGCGGGTCTCCTTGTGAAAGCAAGGTGCAATACCAGCCTCTTCGCTCGCCCCATTTCCAGCCTCCCCGCCTGGTTGCGAAATTGCTCGCAGGAGCAGGGATGAGGCCGCCCACTCCGGCATCTTCCTCCGTGAGCATGCTGGCTGCTTCTGGAGGGGCTTTTAGCTTGCCCCTCGTGCACCCAGCCTCCTTGTGCCTGGCTTATTGCTTATCTCCAGCCATGCAGTGGGAAGGCTTTCCCTGTGCTCACTGCGATGGCTCCGGGTCTTCCTCCGAGCGCTCCGATAATTCAGACACAGAGAATGCAGCCGAGCAGCTCGAGCCCGTGCGTCAGTTGGCATTAGCTTGCCCCGAGTTGCATCTCCAGGCTTACTTTCCGTTGGTTGCTCTTTCTAATCAGAATAATTCTCTCTTGCTGGGATGCTTTTCCTAACCCCTCCATCTTCCCTGAGGGCAGTGAATGTGGAGTGTGACCTTTGGTTCGTGGCGGTGGAGGATGACGCCGCTAATACAGGGAGCCGGCCACGCTTGCGTCCTGCCGGGCCGGTCAAAGCCTCAGCATCTGCCCGGCCGCGGAGGGCACCAGCTGCCATCCCTCCAGGAGACAGGTAGCTGGTGGCTGGGGCTGTCCTGCCTTGCAAGCTGTCAGGCTGTGATGAAGCCGTCTCCATCACAGAGCGGCAGCCACCTTCTAAATCCCAGCCACCCCAGGATGGCAGGCTGGGGCACGCAGCGGGCGGGACGCGTGCGCGGCTCTTCCTCCGGTCACGTCACTCCTCTCTGGCTTTCCCTGGATAAAAGGAAGGTGAGGATGAGGCCTTTGCCTGGTCTGCTGGGGCTCACGGTTCGCATGCGAGGGCGGAGCAGAAACCATCCCCAGTTCAGGGAAGTCGCGTCGCCTCTGAGCGCTGCTGGTCGTGGTGGATATGGGCAGTGGGGATGGGGCGGTGTGAAGGTTTATGTAAGAGCCACGGTGATGCACAGGAGGTTTCCTGAGCCGCGTGCTTAGCTGCTACTGCATTGTGATTGAACCAGGAATTTTCCTGTGTTTGGTAACATAATTCCTCTTACAAAACTTTAAACACTTTAAACAGCAAAAGTGGAACGAAGCTTTGCCGCTTGTTCCCTGCGAGCAGTCTCCAACGGAGGCTGGAGCGGCTTCGGGACCGTGGGACGGTTCCCTGTGGGCTCCCCAAGCGTGCTGGGAGGCAGGCGGGAGATGCTCGGCGTAACCCAGCGCTGTGCTGGCCGGGTGGGCGCGGGGGCAGTGGGGATTTGCCTTCCCGGCGCTGCGAGGTGGGAACAGCACGCGCGGAGTATCCGGCGCCGGCTCCGCAGACGTGTTCAGCAGCTGACACCAGCTGGCAACCAGTTTGCGTGGAAAGATGAGAAGAGGCAAACCCTTTGAAGAGAAACCCTTTTGCTTTATTAGGAAAAAACGCTCCTTGCCCCGCGCTAGCCGGGCTGGGGAACCCCGAGCCCCTGCGTGCAGCCCAGGCAGGGGAACCTCTGCTCTGCTCTCCTGCCGCTGACTCGGGAGGATGCCAGCCTGCTTTACCCTGGGTTTATTTTTATTGCAGCTTAAGAACAGTTTATTTTAACTCCGGTGGTGCAGGGAGCTCCTCGGGGTGCGGGCACGCTCCTGCAGGTCCCGTTGCAGGAGGCTGCCGGAGGCGCGCAGTGTGTGCTGCTCTGCTGGGAGCCGGGGTGAATCGGGTGCGATCAAAATACACGGGGAAATAAAAATACCCTGCCTGCAAAAGCAGCTGGAGTGCCGGCGGGGAGCGTGGAGCCAGAGCAAAGAGAGACAGCCTTGGAAAATGAACGGCTCGGCATGCCGGTGTGTGCCTGATCCTCAGTTTTCATGGGAATTGCCCATGGAAGGTGAGTTTTCCCTTGCAAGCTCGTGGAGAGGGCCGTCTTCCAAGCCGAGCAAGCGCAGCAGCACGTTACCGTGGCTTGCAAAGGGGCTGCATTGCGTGGGGCTGTGGTGGCACCCATGGGACAGCGTCGTTTGGGACCTCCTGCCGTGGCAGGGAGCTTCCCAGGCCAACCCGCCGTGATTCAGTGATTCACGGCCCGTCATCCCGGGAGGAGGCGGCGAGACTGAATCAGTGGTTCCTGAGGACACGCGCGGGCGAGGGAACGCGAGCAGCTCCAGCCCACCTTGTTTTCTCCGGCATCTTCCTTCCTTCCCCGCGCCCACTCGCCTTCGCTGCGCTTGGCGTGAGGCGATGAGGGGGAAACTCAGCTTGACGTGCTGCCCAGCAAACGGGACAGGGCTCCCAGCCCTCCCAGTTGAGCTGAAGCTTGTTTTTGATGACTGTGGCTGGAGCCCCGCTCAGTTTGCAGCCCCGTTTCTTGTGCCGCGGAGGCAGCTTGCCCGGGTTTGGGTTTGCTGGGTGGGTGCCGTCCCCCTGCAGACACCCCGAGGAGCCGTTTTGTTTTCAGGAGCCGCTTCCAGCGTTTGCCTTTCAAAGGTGGTGAAAAACCTGGAGCTGCTGTGGGAGCCAGAGAGGAGCATCTGCTACAGGGGGGTCCTGAGCGCGTAGGCGCAGGGGCTGTGCCGCTGACGGGGCCGGTTTCAGAGCCTTCAGCTCGAGGATTTTAGCGAAGCTAATGAGCGTGTTTAGCTTTGCACATAACTAATTTCTCTCGCAGCGTGTAACGGCGCCTGGGAGAGCTGGGCTGAGCCAAGGCGCGGGATGGCAGCAAACGCCGTCTGCCGAAATCTCAGCGGTGTCAAGCTGCTGCGAGGAGAGCTGAAGCGCGGCTGGAAGCTGAATTTCCTCCCCAGTTGCGATGAGGGTGGAGTGGCCCTTTCCCGGCTCTCCCTCCTCTCCTGCAGGCAGGTGCCTCAGTGGGAAGCGGAGACGGGACGGTGCAGAGCTCTGCCGCTGTCCCGCGCGGTGTTGAAGGGATGCGCGGATGCGGAGATGCTCTCTGACAACGAGAGGAGGTTTGGAGACCTACGCTGGCTGCCAAGCTGGCACCGAAAGCACCTAACCCTGCGGAGGGAAACGCACGCCATTTCTCTGTGCGTGAAACCTGGTTTTGCTCAGAGGCAGTGGCTGAGCCCCCTCCGTGGCGCTGCCCTTGCCCCCCGTCCCGGGGACGCTTGTGTGACGCGGGGATCCGGTTACTGCCCGCCGCACACCCGGCTGCTGGGAGTTCCCGGTGCGTTGTGCGTCAGCTGCCATCTCCCCTCTGCGAAGGGTTAACTCTGCTTGTGCTGAGGACTGCTGTGGTTGCAAAATCTCCTGCTTCTGAAGCTGGTGGGAGGGGACAGCGTCCCCAGGCTGGCACCCTGGGGTGGGGGCAGCTCACCCCTGCTGAACCTCGGGGAAACACGGGGTGCTTTTCCTGTTCCAGCCATCTCATTGCAAGCCAAGAAACACAAAACTCTCTGCCCTGGATACCGGAGCTAAATTAGGGGCCTGGGCAGTGTTCCCACGCACACCCAAATACGTTAGATGCGGAGTTCCCACGACCAGAGCGACGCCTGTCACGCCAGGACGTCAGCCGCCGGTGGTTTCGCTGCTGGCTGTGGCTGAGGAGTGGAGGAGGAAGCAAGAGGGGAAGTTGTCAGCTCCTGCCCAAGGAAGAGAAGCTGGTGGAAGCGCTGCCCTTGCCCTGCCTGGACCAGGAGCAACTGGCGCTTTCCCCACCCCAGCGCCGTGCTCAGCGCGTCCCCCACCGCAGGAGGTGCGGGGAGCCGGCGCGTTGTGCCGAGGGCGGGACGGAGGTTGTGTGGTGATGTGGCTTCTTCCGCAGCCTGGGCATCGCCGGGTCCCTCCTGCATCCCCCTGCAGCAGCCACGGCCTTCTGCTTCCCATCACACTGCTCTCACCTGCCGCCGGGAACCCTTCCCAAATAGACCAAATCGTTCTCCTAACAGGGCTTCGTCTGCCCCCTCCATCCCGCGGCCGGTGCGGATGCTGGCGGGGGGTGCGGCCGAATGGCAGCCGGGGCGTTCGGAGAGCGCGGGGGCAGCTGCTCGCTCGCCTGCGGGTGCCCGGGTACGAAAGCCGACGTCAGGGCTGTGCGGGTGCAGGTAATGGGGGCGGCTGCCTCCTGCTTCCTTAGATGTCCAATTAAGCTCCTTTAAAATCACTGAGTGACCTCTAAAAATTGATATGTATTTCTGTACGTCTCCTGTTTCTCTTGTGCAGAATGATGTTAACGGTCTGCTTCCTGCTGTTCAATTTTCCCAGCGTGTGATTACAAATTGGTTGGTTGGTTTTTTTTGGTTTTGTTTTTTTTTTTTTTTTTTTTTTTTCCTCTTCAGCTTCCTGGCTCCCCATGCCGGGCTGCTCTATATTTAGGAGTATAATAATTAAGGCTGGCTGTTTATCCTGACAAACATGGTAATTAATAGTCTGTGGCAGAGGAGCAAATCCTTCCTGCACCTGGGAACCGAGAGTTCTCTCTGGGAAGGGCAGAGGCCTCGTTAAAGAGCTGCTGCTGCTTGTGAGGAGAGCTGCTATTGAGGGAACATCTGGCTGTTTGTCCCCTCCCCGGGCACGCGTGGCTCGGTGCCGGTGGCCTCCGAAGCCGTGCTGAGGGCGTGGAGCATGAGGGTCCTGCCAGTCCCGCGGAGCAGGAGGGCGATGGGTGGGTGGTGATGGGTGGGCAGCGCTGGTGGGGGGCTGCGAAGGGGAAAGCGAGGATGCTCGGTGGCACTCGGGGGTGCAGCAGCGTGGGTGTCAGCGTTCAGAAGTTTGCACGTAAACGCGGGAGGAAGTCTTGCTGGGTGGTGGGCACCGACTGGCCGAGCACTGGGAGGCATCTGGGAGGCGGCAGGCAGCTGGGATAAGCTTTTACCAACCTTGCAAGGAAGGGCAAGAAGTTTATGAGGAGGGACGGCTTCGCGCTCTTCCCACTAGATGGGGATGGAGGCATTGCGCAGCTCGCCTCGATGGCACCCGCAGAGAGCACCCACGCCGGGCCTTCGCCCCCTGCGTCTCCTGCGGGTGGGCGCCGAGCTGCGGGAGGGTCCCGGGAGGCTCGGGGCTGACGGGGGTCTCGCTTCTCTCGCAGATGCTGCAGGACTGCCCGAAAGCCCGCAGGGAGGTGGAGCTGCACTGGAGGGCATCGCAGTGCGCGCACATCGTCCGCATCATGGACGTCTACGAGAACCTCTACCAGGGGAGGAAGTGTCTGCTCATCGTCATGGAGTGGTGAGTCGCCGGCGGCGTGGGCTGTCCCCGCAGGAGCACCCGCGGCCCTGCGGGGCGGTGGGGCGATGCCGAAAGCGGGGTGAGCGCCGTTCTGCGCTGCTGCCGAGGCGCCGGGGTCTGCAGGGAGGTGCCGCGCTGGGGGTGCAGCCGGCGAGCCGTAGGGACGCAGAGGTGCTGCGCCGCTGGCATTGGAGGGACACCGGGAGCTGCGCTGGCTCTGAGTCATTCTGAAAACTCACTTGGCTGTCGGGAGGCTTCGGGCCTGTGGTTCTCGCTGCAGATAGGTCATAACCAAACTGGCTTTGGCCATGGAAAGTCGGCGTAGTCAACGGGTTCCTGCCCCGCCGGCAGCCTGCGGTGGGATCCGGTGGGCAGCACGCAGCCCGGCCGAGCCGGCACGTCCGTTAACGCCGTTGCAGCTCCCGCGGCAGCAGTCGAGCGGCTCTGGTTCGGGTAGATGTTTGATATAACCTGGGGAGGAGGAGGAATGAAGGGGAAAGTATTGAAACCACATCCCAACCGCAGCTGTGATTTGATGTAGCTTCCTTGCCAAAACCTCTCCTCTGGCAAGCCGGTAGGTTGCCCGGGGGGGCAGCGGGTGCGAGGAGCGCCGCGAGCAGCACCGGGGCAGGCGGCACGGCAGCCGCCCCAGCGGCTCTTGTGTGGGAAGAGGCCTCTGAGAGCCGCGCTGGGTGGCCAGGGGTGGGAAAGGTTTGCGCGACGCATCTGCTCGTGTGGGAAGAAAGCAGGTGAGTGGTAGGAAACACGTCCGGGGGGCGACGGCGGCTCCCTGCGGTGTGTCTCTGCGATAGCTCCCTGCTGTCCGAGGGATGCTCTGGGTGTAACACCCATCACAAGGCAGCGTTTGACTTTTGACGTGAGCACGCTGTGCCTCCTCGTGCGCTCCGTGCAGTGGTTGGCCCCGACGGTTGCACGCGATCTGTTTTGCAGATGTCCAGAAAACGTCAGGGGTGCTGGCAGGAGATGCTGTCCGCGCTGGGAGAGCCTCAATCCGTTTCTGCTCCAGTTAGATAAGGCAGGGACAGGAAGCACCATCCATTATGCCTGTTCTCATGGGGAATTATCCCTGATCTCACTCCTGATCTCTCTGGGAGCTGAGTTTTTCCTTAAGGTACCCGGGGAAGGACCCGCACCAAGGTTTCCATGGTCCTTCTCCAGCACCGTACCGCTCGCTCTGCTGCGCTGGGGCTCAGCCTCTGCCTCCCCCATCCCGTCGGCGACCCCGTGTCAGAGCTGCCGACACCTCGCCCGTGCCGCCGTCTTTGCTCAGCCCTTCTGCGCGGGGTTAGCGTGCCAGTGAGGGGGTTGGCTCGTGAGCTAAACGAGGGCGGGCGTGCCGGGAGTGCTCTCGCCGCCTTCGAGCCACGTTTGCTGTCTTTACTGTAAATGTGTTTTCTGTGGGCTGGTGGGGAGACCACGTCCGCTTGCACCCAGCATCTCCGCCGCCTCTGCCCTGCTCATTTCTGGAACGGGGAGGCTCTGAGGCGCCCCGTGCCCAGAAGCACCGACCCGAGGGCTTGCATGGAGAAGGGGCTCGTTTCTTGCTGAGCATCAGAGGTTTCGGTCCCGTCGCGCTGGCCTGCGGCGGGTTCCCCAGCGTTTAACGCCGCCCGCTTCTCTTCCAGCTTGGACGGCGGGGAGCTCTTCAGCCGGATTCAAGACAGGGGAGACCAGGCCTTCACAGAACGGGGTACGGAGCCCGCGGGGACCTGGGGTTTCATCTTTGGAGCATTTCTCACCATTTCTAGGAGTGCCTCCGATCCAGCTCGTTCCCTCAATTGCTGTTCTGAATCCTCAGCAGGGTTTTGCTCTTGAGGAATTAGGAGCATGGGTACGAGTGGCCCTGCTTTTCGTGCTCAGTCAAGAGCAGGGGTAGAGGATGTTTTCTCAGCTGCTGCTGTGCCCCTTCCATCCCACTCCAGCACAGGCAGGAGCTTCAGTGACCTTAAACGCTCACTCCCCTTCCAAAAAAATGAGGTCCTGTGGTTCTCATAGACCTCGTGAATCTTATCCCCTCTGCTCCTGTGCCCTGGAAAAGTGTCTGCACAAACCGAGCACTGAGCCTGTTGCCCCCACATCCCGCAGGGAACAGCTTTCCCCACTGTTTTCCCTACGGATTTGGGGTCCCTAGCAGTGCTGGGGGGTGGGTCAGCATCCCCACCCCTCAGCGTGCCCCTCCTCGGGCCGTGTGCGGTTGGGCTTTGGGGTCAGGGGCTGGAGCCTGCCCCATCCCTCCTCCTGGGAGTTTCTCTCCTATTTGCTGCAGGCTCCTGCCCAGGGGTGGGTGCAGGGGGGGCCCTGCTTGGGAAGGGGAGATTCGGGTTGAGGAAACCCCTTTGGCCTCAGCCAGGCTCTTTGGCCCCTGGTCTGCAGAGAAACCTAGGGAGTTCATTGTAACTTGCTTATAAAGGTTTCTGCTGGGTCTTTTTTTGGCTCCAGAGGCTTCAGAGATTATGAAGAGTATCGGGGAGGCCATCCAGTACCTGCACTCGATCAACATCGCGCACCGGGATGTGAAGGTACCGTGCCGCACGCTCGCCCGGCGGCGCCGAGCCCCGCTTAGCCCGTGACAATGCCGAGGCTGCTCTGGCTCTTCTGCTCACTTCTTCCCTGTGTTTTCACAGCCGGAAAACCTCTTGTACACCTCCAAAAGGCCCAATGCTGTGCTAAAACTCACGGATTTTGGCTTTGCTAAAGAAACCACCACGCACAACTCCTTGGCCACTCCGTGCTACACGCCGTACTACGTGGGTAAGTGGCTGGGGGGTCTGAGCCTGCCCAGGTTTGCGGGGCCGGGAGGTTTGAACGGTGCCGCACGCAGCCCATCACCTCTGCGTCCAGCCCCGGTCGCAGCGTGGTGTTGGGGGCAGCCCCTGTCTGGGACGCTGGGGGCTTTGGGTGCGGGTGGGTGCTGTGTTTGCCGCTCGCTGGTGCATGCGTGTTGGGCCGCTCCGAGCGCGGCGCTGCCTGCGCGGTCACGCCGGGGCCCGTGCTGTGTGGAGGCTGTGCGGAGTCGTGGGATGCTTGGACCCCCCTGGCCTAGAGGTGCAGCTCCGCGTTGACTGGGACTCTTCTTTCTCCCTTGACCAGCCCCGGAGGTGCTGGGCCCGGAGAAGTACGACAAGTCCTGTGACATGTGGTCCCTCGGTGTCATCATGTACATTCTGTAAGTCCGACGGGTCCCTCTCTGTCCTGCCGGGGTTAGAAGGGGGGAGATGCAGCTTTCGAGCCCGTCTGTGGGCTGCGGGGGCTGAAGCTTTTCCAGCTGCACTGCCCCGTGCCCCGTGGGCTCTGCCGGGGAGGGTTTTGGGGCGATACACTGACTTTGTGCTCCCTCACCCGGTGCAGGCTGTGCGGGTACCCCCCCTTCTACTCCAACCACGGCCTGGCCATCTCGCCCGGCATGAAGAAGCGAATCCGAATGGGCCAGTACGAGTTTCCCAATCCTGAGTGGTCCGAAGTGTCGGAGGAAGGTAAATGCGATCCTCGTGATGGCTTGTCCCCGGGCTGAGGGGACAAGGGGGACAGGGGGACCCCTTTGGGGTCGGCCCTGCGTCCAGCGGCGCTGCGAGGGCTGGGGGCAAAATCTGGGCACGTCGTGGGTCACGCAGCAGCTTCGCCTCTTTTCTTGAGAGGCTTTTGCGCAAGGGTTTGACCAGAGCGGGGTCTGTGGCACGAAGGGGACGGGAGGGAGGCACACGCAGGGGTTCTGGGGCCGCTGGTTTGGGGTGTGGAGCGTGGGTGAGCCCCCCCCAGCACCTGCTAACGCCCGGCCCTGCGCGAACCCTTCCAGTTAAGCAGCTGATCCGCAACCTGCTGAAGACGGACCCGACCCAGCGCATGACAATAACGGAGTTCATGAACCACCCCTGGATCATGGTGAGCGCGGGGTGGCTGGGACCGCGGGACGGGGATGAGGATGGGGCGGGGTGGCTGCGGCTCCCGGCTCACGCTCCTCCGCGCTCTCGGCAGCAATCCATGCAGGTGCCCCCGACCCCGCTGCACACCAGCCGCGTGCTGAAAGAGGAGAAGGATCTGTGGGAGGACGTGAAGGTAAAACCTCTTTCTGTTGCCGTCTGAAACGCTCTGTGCCCCCCGGGTGCCATCTGGGGACTGTCCCCTTCTCCACGCGCACCGGGCTAATTTGTGCTGGGGCCACCGTTCGGGGTGAGCCCACCAGCTCCCGGGGAGATCTGCGCTGGGGAGGGGGCTGGAAAAACTCAGTGGGACCCCAACCCCTGCTGCAGTTTGTTCTCGTGGAGAATTGGAGGGGTCCCCTGCCCTGAGGGCCCCGGGGGGCTGCAGGGCGTTGTTGACGGCGCTGCCTGTGCCGCAGGAGGAGATGACGAGCGCGCTGGCCACCATGCGAGTGGACTACGAACAAATCAAGATCAAGAAAATCGAAGATTCCTCCAACCCTCTGCTGATGAAGAGGCGGAAGAAAGCCAACCCCACCGAGCCTGCCGCGCTCCCCCACTGAGGGTGCCCCGCGCCCGCCGGCCCTTGAGAAAGCAATAACTATATATATATATTTTTTAAGGAAAAAAAAAAGACAAAAAGAGACAGACTGTTATATCAAGCGCATGGAATTCAGACATTTATACCAGACTAGTTATTTTTAGCTACTCACCTGTGTTTCTGACCTTTCTGGAGCTGGCGGTAGGCTCCCCCCGTCAGACCCACGTGCTGCGGCTGGGGTTTGCTCCTGTCGGTGAATGCCGCTGATAATTGGATTTTTTTTTCTTTTGTGAAACAGTTTTGATTTTTATTTTTTTCTTCTTTCCAAAGACATGGAAATTCCTGTGGTGACCTTTTTAGGGTATACAACGTATAAATATTTTTTAAAAACTACTGTAGAGCTGAAACCCAGGCAGCGTGTTCCTTGCGTGGACGCTGGCTAGGGATGGGCTTCGGGCTTGGGAGCGGGACGGGGAAGGGGAGCTGCCATCTCCCCTGTCCCGCTGTGCGTGGCGGGGTCCCCGTGGACGCTGTGCTTCTTCGCTGGCCTGGAAAACTGCTGCTTTTAAAGCATGGTAGCCAAAAAAAAAAAAAAAATCACAAACCAAACCCAGTCCCTCCCTGGCCTGGAAGCCTTGACTGTGCCCGGTGGCGCGCAGGGCTCCCGCCAGCGCTGTCTGCGTCGCTGTCTGTCTGTGCGTGGGGTGTGCGTCGTGTCCGTGGGCGCGGGGCGGCTCCCTGCCCCGCCATGGCCCCCGCGGTCTGTACCTGTGCCTGGAATCCAGTTCTGACCTCAGGGGTGGGCAGAGGGGGGGCGAGCGGGAGGCCAGTGCCCCCCGCATCCCTCCCCCACAACTCCGCAGGGATGTGGGGAAAAGATGCTTCCCCACCGCCTCCGCCCACGCCCGCAGCCCCCCGCTCCGGGGAGGATGCTGACCTGGGGGGGTCCCCGGGGAAAAGCGGGTGGCACGGGGAGGGCATGGGGGTGGTGCGGGGCTGTAGCTTGAGCCGGGACGGCAGCTCTGTCCCCTCCCTGGCCGGGGCTGGGGGTCGTGCTGCCCCCTGACGTGGCTCCTGCTGGGGGCTGGACGGCTGCTCTGAAGTCTTTAGTCCATGGATTTATTATTATTATTGTTGTTTGTCACAATGTTTCACTGTGTTAAATGTGTTTGAATGGGGAAAAAAAAATTTTTTAAGGCAATGTTTAGTTTTTAGGCGATCTTTTAGACACTCTATGGAATTTTAATTTGTTTTGAAAACCGGTTTTTATCCTTTTTATTTTTTTTTTCTGTCTGTTGGCTTATACTAATCTTCCCGGTCTGCTCTTCAGTCCTTTGGATTAAAGACACTTAATGCGTCACCCGGTCTCTCCTCCTTGCTTGCGTGGCTGCGAAGAAACACCGTGGTGCTCCAGGTTGGGCGGCTGCTCTCCTGATGTCTTGTAATTCCTGGTTTTTCCACCAAAGAGGCTGAGCTCCTCCGCGCTGGGGATGCAGCATCTCTGTCCTGGCAAAATCTCTTCCCTTGAGGATGATCGCTCGGGATCTCGGGGCCGGGTCTGTCCTGGGTGCTACAGATAGGATGTCCTCCCCGGATTGTGTGCACCTTCCTGGGACTGGGGCTTTGGGGACATGGGATGCCCGTGGGACACGGGACGCGTGGCCGTGGGTGCTGGCAGGGGGAACCGCGCATCTGGCATCGCCTGGCTGTGGGCGCTGGGACACGCGTGGGGCTGTGGCTGCCGTTGGCCGTGCCCAGTCCCCGCTGTCACCTCCGCGATGGCAGCCCCGGGGCGTGCAGCGGGTGCCGCGCTGGGGTGTATGGCTGTGGGGATGCTGGGGGCTGCTGGTGCTCGTCCCAGCGCTGGGCTGCGGCATCAGTGGGAGAGGAGGAAGCGGTGAGATCCTGAGCTGCCTTTCTCACCTTCTTCTTCCTCCTGGGGGTGAAGAAGCAGTGGAGGGGCTGCCGGGTGGGCGCAGGGGGTGTGCAGGTACAACAGCGTGGGGTGCAGGGGGACTCAGGGGTCCCGTCGGGTTCTTTGACTCCAAACCATCACTTTTCTGCTTCCCGCAGGTGGGGCTTTTCCCTGGAGGTCTCGGGCTGGGCTCTGAGCCGCGGGTGGGGACCCCTGAGCATCTCCCCGGCTGAGTGTGCAGCCCCAGAGCCGGGCGCTGGGCAGGTGGGAGCCTGGGAACGCTGCCACGAGCTCTGCCAAACCACAGCGCAGGGAGGCTCCGAGCGCGCGATGCACCGGGCTTTGTCGGATTATTTGTTTCGTTATTTCACGCTTGGAGCCAGGTTGCTTTTCTTTTCACTCCGACCGATGGAGCTGTGTTTTCCGACGGCGCTGGCTGGAGGAGCCTCGCGCTGCTGCTGCAGCCTCTCCGCTGACCCGGCTGTGGGCTCTCGCTTGGCCCACAGCACCCAAGCACCGCGGGATGATGCAAGATCCCTTGGGAGAAGGGGCTGGTGATTCTGCCCTGGCGTGTCCTGGGACGGGGCTGTAAGTGCTGGGGCTGGAGGGGGTCTCTCCCAGTATTCCTTTCCCTGCTGGAAAGGATCCCAGTACCTCTGGGCCTTTTGGGGCTTTTGAGACGCGGGGTGGGATGTGCACCCCGTTATGCAGGTCAGCTACGGCCGGGCTGTGGAGAACGGAGGTTTTGGACCAGCTGTGGTGAGCTGGAGGGGTGCCATGAAGCCCCCCCCGGTTACTGGGGGTTCCTTTGCTCACCCCACATCTTCAGCGCTGGCTTTCACGCTGCCGCTTGCTGGGTTTGGTGGGATGGGATGCAGCAGGCTTTCCTCTCCCCACCTGCCGAGCGCCCTGAGGTGTTTTTAATCTACATTTGGGCGAAATTCAGTCTGAATCTGCTCCAACACTCGCCCTCGTGCTGTTGGGTTTGCAGTGCCGCACCGGACCCCAGGGCTGCGACCAGCTGCACATATGGGACCCCCGCTGCTGATGGCAGAGCGGGGGCTGGTCCCGGGGGCGTCCCCAGTGTCGCCCCGGTTCTGAGCAGCTGGTCAGAGCTGAGACTTCGAGCGTTTCTTGGCCTGCGAGGATCCTGCGTCGGCCCAGGTAAGACCTGCTCAGAGCCACGGGTCCGCGTCCATCTTCGGATGGACGGAGCTTTTCCCAGGGTCCTGTTGGTTTTTTCCTCCCTGCCTTTGCTTTAAGTGTCTCTCCACTGAAGTCAGGCTTGTGACTTTTGCTGCTGCTGTTGAAAATGTTTCCCTCCAGTTCACGCAGGGCAGATTCTGAGGCGCAGGGATGGGAACTGATGCGTGGATGGTGATGGGGAGGGGATGATATCAGCCCCCAAAGGACTTGGAGCTTCGGCCTCATCATAATTTTTTTTTCATTATTATTTTTTAATTTATTTTTATCCCCATCCCTGTCACACATGGGGTGTAGCTGAGCCCAGCGCAGGATGCTGCTGGGAGGGACGCATCCAGGAGCAGCAGCAGCTTGGAGCGAGAGCTTCCCCATGGTGGCTTTGCAGGTCCCGCAGCAGCAGCCAGCCGCGGCCGTGTGCCCGCGGCGCGGTAAAACTGTTGGCGCACGCTGTGGTTTGGAGATGCGCTTGACTGAAAAGCTTTTGCCTTTTTCAAGAAGTTAGCAGAACGCTTACCGCCGTGCAGCGGCGTTTGCACCGAGAAAGGCTGAAAGTGGAACTGGGAGCTGGCGGGGTCCCGCGCCGAGCTGCCTCCGCCTGACGCAACTTTGCGCGTACAAACGCTTAAACAAGCGCTTTTTGTGAGCTGGTCACTGGCAAAAGGCATGGTGTTGTCTCTGTCAGGAGGAAACTTGTGAGCTGTCTTAGCAAAGCCTGGCAGGCTGCGTCTCTCTGGTGCTCTTATCGCATTTGTGAAGCCCGAGCTTGTCCTCGAGCGGGTTTAGGAGAGCTGGGGTTGGAGCCGGTTTGCCCGTGTGGTGGGTGAGACGATGCCCTTGGATAGAGGATGGAGCATGGCACGTCGCTGCCTCTGCCGTGGAAGGTGTTCTAATGCTGGGGTGCGAGCAGTGGCAGCACCGAATGCGCGGCACTCGAGCAGGGAAGGAGCGTTTGTCCTGTCCCGGTAGGGATGCAGCTGCTCCGAGGGGGGATGCTGCGGGACGCTGCTGGGAACGAAGCCAAATCCCGCAAAGGTGCTGCGAGATGGGAGCTGGGGATGGAGAAGAGGAGCTTCAACCTCCTCCCATCCTGCCTGCACAAGCCGATGCAGGGAGGAGTCATTTCTTTAGCTGCCAAGTTCCAAAACAGTGAGCCGACACCTAAAACCCTGACAGTAAACTGGCTCTGTTTGCGTGATGCTGCGCGCCCCGCCGAAGCGGAAACGCGCACTGTACAAACGCGCCGGGCGCCCCGAGGTGTGAAGCGCAGGCAGATTTTTTTCCAGGGGCCCAGCCCGCAGCCACCGCGAGCTCTGCCGGGCTTGCGCAGGTTGGAGGTTTTGGGGGGGGGGGGGCTGGGGAAATTGTAAACAAACGTAATCCCAGTAGTAAAACCCGAGGTTGTCTTGGGAGGTGGGGGGCGGAGGTTTGGGTTTCCTTCGCTACCGAGAGCCTGTTCTGGAAATCGCGGTGCTTACTGACACAGATCTCGACTCCAGCGGGAGGATTTGTGGCTTGAGGTGTTTTCTGTCGGAGTTTGGTGGAGGGCAGAGCGGGGTGGGCACTGACGGCCACCCAGCTGCCCATGCCGCCCACCCACAGTGGGGGTTTGCTCCCAGGGCTGGACAAACCCCCCCATTTTGGCCTTGGCGTTGAAGCCGGCAGCAGAGAGCAGATGTCCTGGGGGTGCCCTGCCACAGCTCCGGGGGCTGTCCCGCGTATCCTGGCTCCGGGAGAGGATGGGGCATCACCCCCCCACCACTTCGCGCTCCCGCCCCAGCCGAAATCTCTTTGGAGGGGCTGAGCGCTCGCCGCAACATGCCAGACTCTGTCTTTCTGTCACCGCTTTCATAGCGTCTGTCTAGGTGGGTGAAACCAGCGCCTGTTTTCTGTGAAGCTGCTGGTGCTAAAAGGAATCGCTGGGTCAGTGTGGGCGTCGGGTGAGAACAGGCTCTTACTCATGCAGGGCGATGTTTTGTTGCTTCAGGTTTGAAAGCAAAATTTTTGGCCAGATTTGTTCACAAAGCGCCGCAGGTAAATAGGCTGAAGAAGAGAGGAGAGGGCAGCTGTGAGCCGGGGGAGCGCTCGGTGCCGTCTGCTGGCCGGTGTCGGGTGAGGATGGAAAAAGCAGCGTGAAGGAGTCCAGCTCTGTTTGGATTCCGAGAGTGATGCTATGCAGCATCCCTGGGGAAAACGCTCTAAGGGGAGCCAGGATAGAGAATATTTGAATAAGGCACCGACCTGGGACACGTGAGAGGAGGTGGCTGTGACTCTTCACAAGCCCTCCCAGCTGGGGACACCGGGCAGGGGCAGCACCGGGATGCTCTGGGCAGGGCTGAGGCTGGTGGAGCAGGTTTGGATTTCTCAGCACCTAATGCACCCCTCCACGGGTCTGCGTGCCCCCCACAGCTCCCCATAGCCATGATACGGGTGCCCCGGGCTCTGCAGCACTTTGCCGCAGGGTTAGGCCCTCACGTGGGATGTACCTGAGCCTCTGGCACGGGTGGATGCTGTGTCACCTCGTGAGCCAGCGAAGTACTGCCGCTGCGATATTCCCAGTTCCCTCAGCCCCGTTTGGCAGGTGGGGTTTTGCAGCCCCCACGCTGCTCGTGCCAGCCCCAGCTCGGAGCATCCGTCACTGTGAGCGTCGGTCGCTGCCCGGCTGGCGGAGAGGGTGCGTCCGCACGGGGAAAAGCAGGTGAGCTGCTCTGCTCGCCCGGGCTCTGTCACATCAGAGCTTCCTCCCTCAGGGAATGTGTGGGTTGTTTCCCTTGGGAGGGAGGATGCTGTGACGATGGGGTGGCTGTTGGGAGACCCAGGGCACCGGCCGCTGTGAATCCGAGTGACCCTGCCAGCCTGTGTGCCAAGGGAGCTCTGACTAAAGCTTTGTTTTCTTTCCGCAGTAGAGATGCTCTGAAACTACAAGTTATTTGGAAAGAGGAGGAAGTTGACCAGAACTGAATTTGTGATGGTCTTGATTTGCTCCTTGGTAACTCCAGCTGGTAAATAACAACACTGCAAGCTCGTTACACCTGTACTGGTGTCACCCGGTTCACCCTGACCTTTGCGTGGCCTTGAAAGAAGACACAGAAGGCTGACTTCAACCAGAAGCAGAAGATGAGCCACTAAGATAATGAGCAATGAGATAGGTGTGTGAGAGTCTCTCTTGCTAACTCCTCTTGAAAGTGCTTCAAGCCTGACTGGAAACCAGGAGTGGTGGTGCAGACAGCAAAACCCCACACCCGCCGTCTGGACCCTGGTGATGGCTGTGGACGTTTGGGAGACAACGACCAACAGAGGCTGCCAGTGCCTTGGCAGTGCTGGCACGCATGCTTCCCCCCAGCCCAGTGCGAGGGACCACGCCAGCTCAGCTGCCACCAAAGCATGCCTCAGTGTCCCTTCTTTTAGAAGCTCCTTCGCCATCCCTCTTACTCCTTCCCAGAACCAGGACCCGCAGCTGGACGCCCTCCCCGGTGTCTGTCATACAGTTCTCCTCCAAAGTTCCATTGCCCTGGGTTTGTCTGCAGCTTTGGAGAAACATCACTGAGGGACTGCAAAGGGCGTCCCTGGGCTTTGTTTTGTGGCTCGAGACTCAGAAGATGCCTGGCCCCAAGCAAAATGACAAAAGCAGCACACAGCTTCCTTCCCTGAGGCTTCCCACCATCCAGGACTTGCCTCTGAACTTCATTGAAGGTCTTCTGGGAGCGTTCAGGGCCGTTGTCCTCTTACACACTTGGGCTACGACCGAACTGCTTGGTGCCTCTTTCCTTCTTATGCCCTGTGCTGCTGCGGGACCTCTGACTTTGCCCTTGCTCCTGTGATGCTTGGACCCAGGCTTGGAGAGCCTTTGGGTGGGCTCCCCTCCACGCCTCGTACCCAGAGCACGCTGCGACAGAGCTGGTCAGGAGGGCTGACCTCCGCCTCCGAGGAGCTGTGGCTGAGGTGATGCTCGCTCAGAGAAGCCCCGCCTTGGCCCTGCGCCGGGCTGGGTGACCTGAAGGGAACGCAACCCTCCCGCCTGACAAACGTACTTTCGCAATCGCAAATGAAAGCTCTCGGGTATCCAGCTGCATCCAGTGCTGCTGTAGACACTGAGGGGATGTGGTTTGCGCCAAGGGCTGTGTCTTGCTTTGGAGCTGAAGCTGCAGAACGCAACTTAAATTGAAATTTTCTCTAACCTTTCAGCATCCTCGTCCACCACGTAATCCATGTACGTATGTATTGTGACGTAGCCGCCCAACACTTCACGCAAAATCGAGGGACTGTACGTGTGACCTGCTGACTCTGAGGAATATGTGAAAGATTCACCACAACATTTTTAATTTTTAGTAGTTAGTAGGAAAATAAACCCTCTTTCCTCACCCCACCTTCTTATTTTTAGTAGCAAACTTCCTGCTGAGGAAAAAAAAAAATTATTTCTTACTATTGAGGGGATTGGTTTTAACCAAAAATCTGGCTCCGCTCCAGGTATAGCATCAGTGTTTGCTGCTACCTGAGAGATGAATCACGAAGATCTCTGTTTCCTCGTTCGTCAACGCGAGAAGTAGCTGCGAGGCCCGGAGAGCTGCCGGCACTGCGGCTCCCGCTTCTCGAGACGCGGGCGCGGCAGCGGTGCCTTGCTGGGCTCCCGTGGTGTTGGTCAACCCTGGGCAGCCCCAAGAGGACAAGCTGTCCCCAGGGCCGCTGTGGGTGTGCGGGGCAGGAAGGCGCGTTGTGCAACTGAGACTGGAGGAGTACGAAGCAGTTGTGCGTCGTTGGTAGTTTGCTGGTGCCTCTAGTTTTCTAATGACAAGGATTGTGATTGACAGGAGATGTTTTTTCATGTGTGGGCCATCCGTGCTTGCAAGCCTGCTCTAAATCTGGTGGAAGCCAACTGCAATCTTCTGTTGGCCAAGTAGGCTTTGATTTGGGTTGAGTTTCTGTCCTAGGTTGGTTTCTACCCTGGGTGCAGCTGATGGCAAGCTGCACGATTTAGAAAAGCAAACTTTTCTGTGGAAAATTAAAAGATGGTTGGATTTTTCTAGGAATCAGGATGGGGTACATCGGAGAGTTGCCAGGATTTCCTGCCACACAGCTTGGGATGAAGCACGCTGTCGCAGCTGAACTGCTTAACGCTCAAAAAAGATGGGTTAGTAAAGGACCTGCTAACATCAGGCTTGCTTGAACCTGAGCTTAGAGGGATTCTCCTGGGGCTGGCTGTACAACGACAGGCGGCGATGGCTGGCAGTTCAGACCCAACTGTAAAAGTAGGGTGCTTGGGAGCAAAACGTGCTTTTTGCTAACGAGGAACAGTCAGGTGCTCTCCAGAAGTTGCCCTCTTAGGTCAGAACAAGCCCATGGGAGTCCCGCTCTGGCCATTTGCAGCACCTCTTCCATCCAGGAAAGGCAAAGCTGTTCCTCGCTGCTCTGAAAACCGGAGCAGCTCCGGCTGACCCCGCAGTGGAAGCTGCGGGCAGGTTTCGGGGAGGGTGTGCGAGCTGGGCCCGTCGCAGCGGCTGGGGTCAGCATTGCAACAGAGTCAGGAAGTGAAGTTTCAGCTCAGGGAAGAAGAAATTTGGCATTACTGCCAGGAAAGGAACCTTGCAGTCCAGCTCCGTTGTGTGGAGCAAAAAAGAATATTCGGTTGCTTCAGGCTGTGATGAAATGGTGGAGAGACCCTGCCGAGAGGCGAAAGGCGACAGGTCACAGAAGGCAGAGGTGGGAAAGGAGAACTGCCCGGGTTAAACCACTGAATTGCCTTCGCTGCCCAGCTGAGGAGTTCTACCTGCGTTGTGGGCTGGGATGTCCAGCTCCTCTCCCATCAGAAAGCCCAGGGAAGCGCTCCGATTTGAGCATCTGAAGAGCTGGCGTGGATGGGAACCAATTAAACAAATTCCCTTCCTTCATCTGCATCGTCATCGAACAGCCCCGAGAGTGCCAGCGTGTCTGTACTGTGCTTTTCCACCAATTAATAGACTGCCAGTTGGGACAGCACCCAAAAAAGTCATGACATCTGTGCATCTCTGCCACATCACGTTTTCAGTCATTGGCTTCAGGCTTCGCAGGCGTCTTGTGAACCACCCCAGGGCTGAGTTTCGATATCGGGAGACGAATCCTCCCCAGAGCCTCAGGACGTCTCAGGATAAAGCGATGATTTAGCGCAAAGGGGAAAGCAAGCGGCCGCTGTTCCTGTTAGGCGGCTGCCTCTCCGCCTGCTGCGCGTCTCCGTACGGCTGAGGGTAACCAGCCCTTACTCATTGCGAAACCGCCCGCGTGCGGAGGAGACGCGGGCAGCACCGGCTCCTCGGCGGGCAGCGGGGTGCGCCGGGGGCTCGGCTGGCGGCAGAGCCCGGTGCGCCGCATGGGAAAGGAGCTGCGCTGAAAGCAGGTGCCTTTCTGGGAACGGTTCCCTCCTGAGTGTCTCCGCAGCCCCCGTGCACCAGCTGCAGGTGCAACCGGGGGAATCACTTGGCTTTGTGCACCCCGCAGCCCCGTTCATCAGGCAGTTTTGTTCGCTTTGCTCTAAACGGCGTCTGCGGCAGCAGAAATGGTGCGATGCCTCCTCCGCATTCGTGCGCTGAGGCTGAATCCCGCTGTCCCATCAGGATGCCCATCTCCGCTGGTCGTGTGGAGTCTGAGATGGGTGCTCCCGTGCCTCCGGGGCTCCGGCTCCCATTGCTGTCCTGGTGCTGCAGCTGGAGAAGGGAAGCGGGTGGCTCCTGAGGCTCTGCACTGGGATGTGGGACCCTTACTGGTGAAGCAGGGTGGAAATGGCCAGGTAAAGTTGGCTCTACCAATGATAAGTACGCTTGTTGTTACGGGCTTTTTTTGGAGGGAGTGTGTTAACCTACAGTTTTTCTACTTGTCTTGCATCCTCCCGTGCTGTTGGAGAGTAGATGAGTTTGTGATAGGAACCTGCAGAGCTCGGAGAGGGGCCAGGACCAACTGCTGTGCAGTGACGGAGGAGAAACGTCGATGCTGGGGCAGTGCAACCCTCCCTCCTGAGTAATCTGCCCTCGAATCTCAAAGCCTGCAGAAAACTGATGGTTGGGCTTTTGCGGGGGACAAAGTGGCAGTGGAACAGTTGTTTGATGTCCAAGGCCTGCTCCCATGTAACCTGTAGCTGTGTGGGGTTCCCACCCTGCGACGTGCGGTGCTCTGGGCCCCATCCCCAGCGAGGGGCGCGGGCAGGACCGGCACCTGCCTGTCCCGGGCGGCCGCTGCTGCTCCTTGAGAGCACGAGCACCCGCCTAGCACCCTCACATGTGAAGCCCTGCTTGCCAGCCCCACTGATGCTGAGACTAAAACGGCTCCCGGCAATGCCGAGAGTGGGGCAGGGCAGCCCCCGGTTACCCCACCCGCGGCAGACCCCGTGGCATGGGGCGAAACGTGCGTGCCCCTGCATGCCTCTCGCTGCCAGACAGCCGGAGCTGCTGCCCCTCCACCTCGCGGGCACAGCCGGAGCACAGACGAATAGGTGTCAGGCTGGGATTTCGCTTACTGAAATACCGAAAGCGGAGCCCCACGGGGAGGAGTGGGATGCGCTGGGTCCCCGGGCTCGACGGGATGATTGGAGCTGGTGTCTTGCCATCCAGCCGTGCCCCGGTGGGTCCACGGGATGCTGGTCCCGGGAGACGGAGATGAGTTCTTCCCAGAAACCAGGCCCCTGAGCAGCGACAACGTGGCTGCGGCAAGCGGGACGCCGGCGGCATCACGCTCCCGGCTTTAGTAAACCTGCGCCCTCCCGTACCCGGTATTAGTCAGGCATGGCTGGGGTAAGAAAGCGGCAGCCTGCGAAGCTTGGGGCCGTGCCCGCTCCCCCCCGCTCCGTTTGGGTGACATGTGTGCCCAGGCGGGGCACGCTGCCCTGTTTGCGCTGCTCTGCCTGACCTCTTTCATGACAAAAGCCCCGATTTCAGTCATGTGCGGCTGAAATCTAGGGCACGGAGAGGCACGAGCTGCGCGGGGCTGAGCGGTACAGGCAGTTAAAATTCAACAACAAGTGTGAACTGTAACCACAACTGAAATCAGGAAGGTTCTGAAGGCTTTTGCAGTTTAAAAATGATTAAAACAGTTTACTTGGTTTGATTTTGCCCGTTTAGTGCTTGAGGTCCCTCGTCTCGCTAAAAGCCTGGTCCCTGGTCCTCATGGCACCCTGGGAGGATGAAGGGTCCAAGAGCAAGTGCTCATCTTCCTTGTGGCAAGAGACACAGGTGGGTTTTTATTTTGTTTTGGTTTCCTCCCCCGCCGTTACAAGACAGAGGCCAGTGGGGTTTTGTTCCTCATGCCCAGCCCACGGGAGGAGATGCCTGTCTGCCCTCTCAGAGACACTTCCACCAGCTCAGCTGGGATCAGCCTGTCTGCGCTCCTTCTCTCGGCCAGGAGGCGAGAACAGCAAGAACGTACTGTCCAGCACCGGGGTGCTTACCGTTGTCAGGAAAGTTTCCAAGGGAAAAAAAAAAGAAAAAGCAGAAGAAATGGCTCCTTCAGCCAGCAGATCGCTCCTGCGTTGCCGCTTTTGGCATGTTCCTTATTTAAAGTGAAACTTGCCTGCGTACCGGGAGCGGCTGACGCTCGGGCACTTCTGGAGCCCTCAGGAGTTTTGTGCGTGTGCTCGTGCACGACTTGCAGCAGTTAAACTGAAGCGCCTGTGACACCACTGACGTTTTACCTGTGCGAGCCCTGCGCGCGCGCTCTTTTCTCCCGCTGGTTACCGCGTTTTCCCGCGAGCTGGGATTCTCTCCGATGGAAACGGAGTGGAAGGAGTGAGCGAGTGCCTGCCTGCACTGCAGCACCTCGCAAAGCCGTGTCGCTGGCAGCGGGGACGATTGCCAATGTGCCTGCTCCGGCGCTTGCTGGCAGTGATTCATGCGCCGCGGCTCAGCCGGTTTCGGCATGAAAACCCCTGCCTGCGTGGCGGCACGGTTGGGCAAGGCCGGACTTTGCCAGCCGCGGTGGGTTGTCCCCGTCCCCCTGTCCTGCGCAGCAGAGCCCGCTTGGGGCTCGCTGCCCCGCGCCGGGCTGTCGGAAACCCGCAGCTTTAACCACAGACGGAGCTCCTCTAGAGAGAGTGCTGACTGGACTTTCTACAGAGGAAAATGAAAATCAGGCAGTGGATCTTGGCGCCAGTGGCACTGGCTGACAGGTTGTGCTGGGAGGCAGAAATGGGGTTTTTACGTAGTGTCAGCTGTGTTGTCCCAGCCCAAATTGGCCACGCCGCTCCCGGTGGGTTTGTTTCTGATGGTGATGCTCTGCGCTTCAAGAGCAGTGCCACTGCCCCTGGGGAGCTGAAGGTCTGATAATCCTCCTTCTCTGTATTTAGACCAAATCTCCAGTTGTTTTCCTCTAGGGTTTAATATTTAAATAATAATAATTATTTTTTTTTTAATCCCAAAAGTGACTTAATCATCTTTGTGGCACCAGCATCGCCCGGTCGAGACGCAGCATTTGTCTCGGTGAGGAGCTCGGCCTTGCTTAGGTGGCTGGAGCGGCGCAGGCTGGGTGAGTGACTCGGGCTCCCAGGTACCGGGGCTGCTGATCAGGCTGAGCTCTCAGGAAGGAGATAACCCAGCAAGGAAACTGTTTGCTTCCGTGGGATAAAAAAAAAAACACACACACAAAAAAACCAAACCAGAAAACCACCACCTCTGGGCTATGTTGTTGTGCTGTTACCGTAACAGCCAGGCTGACGCTGGGATGGGCAGGAACCACATCAGCAGTAAGCAATGGGGATAACACGCTGGGGCACGCAGCATCGCCCCTGTGGAAGAAGCAGGGGGTGCACACAGAAGAGGGGAGCACCGTCTGGTTTCATTTGGTGGAGGGGATGCTGTGCCCAGGGTCTCATCCTGCGGCTTGCCCAGCCCCGTCCGGCACCGGTGTCACCAGCCACATAGATGGCTGCTAACGGTGCCTTGGGTGTCTTGGCTCCGCAGGCTTTGGGGTTGGTTTTTTTTTTTTTTTTTCCCCTCTTTTCTCTGGCTTTTTTTAAGCAGTGCATGCTGGCAGAGAGGGACTGTTGTGGACAGGGTTGCCTTGGCAAAGGGGAAAAGGCTGCCTGAGGACATGGCCAGAAATGAATCATGGTGACTGCTTCTCTGCTGGAAATGTCATTTCTCCGTGGCAGACGCTGCCTTTGGTTGCCCAGATGGTTTCTGCTGGGATTTCCAGAGCATCCTTCCTAAAAATTCTTGGAGATGATACATATGTTTAGTCAGAGGCGTGTTTGTGTGCTTTTGCTCACCAGACCTGCGTCATGATGCAAGCGTCCCTGTGTTTTGGTGACAAATGGCACAGACTTGTTTGCACGTGGCTTGCATGGCCATCTGGCACTGAATGTCTCCTGGCTCTTGTTTCTCTGTCCCCTGAGTGAACCCGTGCTGATTTGTTCTGCCTTGGTCTTCTTCTGAACCATAGAATCAGAGAACGGTTTGGGTTGGAAGGGACCTTTCAAGCCCACCCAGTCCAACCCCCCTGCCAGGAGCAGGGACATCTCCAACCAGATCAGGTTGCTCAGAGCCCCGGCCAACCTGGCCTGGAATGTTTCCAGGGATGGGGCATCCACCGCCTCTCTGGGCAGCCTGGGCCAGTGCTCCACCACCCTCAGTGTAAAAAATTTCTTCCTTACGTCCAGTCTGAGTCTACCTCCCTCTAGTTTGAAGCCATTACCCCTTGTTCTGTCACAACAAGCTCTACTGAAGAGTCTCTCCCCACCTTTCCTGCAGCCCCCTTTGGGCACTGGGAGGCCGCTCTCAGGTCTCCCCGGAGCCTCCTCTTCTCCAGGCTGAACAGCCCCAGCTCTCCCAGCCTGGCCTCACAGCAGAGCTGCTCCAGCCCTCTCAGCATCTGCGTGGCCCTACTCTGAGAATCAAGCGACTCCTGTAGCATCAGGTAACTGGAAATCTTTGTTCTCCACACAGCAAGAGGCATCCCATCTCCTTCCTTCCTTCCTGTGGTTGCTTTGACCAGAGTGACTGAGCTTTACTGAAAAACTCACCACAGCCGAGCTGACGCTGCGCTTCTCTCCGTGCAGGGCAGAGCCCAGGCACCGATTTGGCTCACGAGAGCCCGGGGGCTCCAACTTTGAGCTCGTAGCGTGGGCTCTGAGAGCTGTTTTCTGCCTCCCTATGGGACAAAATTTATACAAAAGGGATGAAAATACATCCAGAGGGGTCGGGGGACCAGAACAGCCTGGGGCAAAGCTTCAAGCAGTGCTCGTAAAATGCAATTTTTCCCGAGAACACAAATAATCTCACGGGGCCGTTGGTGTGAGCTGGAGTTTGGAAATGGTTGTGCTGGTTGAATTCTGGATTTATTCGTAACTGCTGCGTGTGTGCCTGCTCGGTGTTGCTCGGGATTCAGCTGCTGTGCGTATGGATCCGTGTGCGTAGGGATGCAACCCGCAGCCCGAGGAAAAGCAAGCAGTTCTGCTGTTAATTGATGTTAGTCTAGTTTTTAGCTAGTGTCTGCTATCTGGTGTAGGATCAAGACCTCATCCTGACTGAGAACAAATGTGAATGAAACTAAAAACAACTCGGTAGATAAACGGAGGCAGCAGTGTGATCTCCTGTAAATGAGGGGGAGGGAACCGCAGGGATGCTAAAGCCCTGCTTACTATTGGTGACGTTTGGGCAGTAATCAGTTATTTAACTGTAAATGCTGCCCTAGAAAGGGAAATTTGCATTTAAATCTGCAGACCTTGGGTCTTCTCACTTCCCTGGCCACTAATGCATGCAACGCATCCTCAGCGGTCCTCCGTGCCTGGATCCGTGCCTGCACGGGGACACTGGGCACAGCATCTCTGCATCGGTGCTGATTTACAGCCCTGGTAGCAACTTGGAAGGACAGGACAGGGGCTTTATTCTTTAGGAGGTCTTTATTAGCAAAAATAAGAGATTTCTTTCCATACAGATAAATATACCAAAGTTCATGCGGTGACAGAAGCCATGGCCAAGGCACGGAGCCGCTGATGCTCTTGGCTGTCGCGCCCTTGCTTCTCCAACAATACTGAAGTGACAGCATTTGGTGGAAAAACGAGTATGGAGTTGGCACAACAGGAGCTTAATGTGTCCTGGTAAGAAGCTTAATTTAAGCTTTGCAGTGTTTGGCTCCCACGCCGCCCTTGAGCCGATGCCACCCGCTGGCTCTCAGCAGAAGGAGTGACCCAGGGAGCAGCGGTCCTGTATGGGATAACCAGTTCCCGTGCGGGCAGGCTGCCAGCAGGGATGCCCTTCCGTCACCGCAAACGTACAAATAGAATAAATCAGATATAAATAGCCTCTCTTCAGTGGTAACTTACACAGCAAACAACAAACTGACAGTATTTTGTCACATTGGTACCCTGATACTTCTAAATATTAGAAGCAAATGCCTCTGGGTTTTGGTGTTTTCCTCCGGCTCAGCATCCTCGCGGGGACACGCAGGAGACCAGGGCAAGGGGAACCCAAAATGCGTGGAAGCTGCGCTCACTGCAGCCTTCCCCTGCGGCACCCGGCTGCTGCGGGTCCTCGTGCGCGGGGCCAGGAATCGCACGAACCCGAACGGTGTCAGTGCTGAGTGCAGCTTGATGAATTTGAACGCAAATTACCCGAGCCACCCTAAAATGGTGGTTAATTAAATATTCTCTAACTTCTAAAAGAAAAAAACCAACAGAACAGCAAGTAAAACCCAATCAAAGACTGGAAAATGTGAAGATTAACTTTCAGAAATGCAGAGCTGCTGACTCAGCAGTTCTGGAAGTCAGTCGTTAGCAACACTTAAGTTCTATTAGAACCAAACATTTCATTCCTACTGCTATTTTTGCCTTTAACCTGGACTAACATATAGGCTGGAGCCTAGAAGTGGGGTCAACAGATAGATCGCTGGGGCATGATCGCAGGTCCTCCTGCTCCACATTAATTCCCATGCACAGGAAAAGGAAAAAAAAAAAAAGCCCTTGCTTACATTTATGGTTATTTTGCTCAGTGCAAGGCCAAGGAACAACTTTGAATATTTCAGTGCCTAATTCCAGCTGCAGAACCAGAGGCAGTGGCATGGTTATGCATCAAAACATTTGATTGCACAAATAAATAGAGGGATAGAACACGAGGAGCGCGCTTGTTGGTTAAAATTTAAACTTTCCTGAGCTCAGAGCTGGAGCTGCTCCTGATCAGGTGGCGGTGCTCCGTGAAATTGTCCTTGGGAGAAGCTCTGCTCGTTATCTGCCCCCCATAGGAACACTGCTTTGGGTGTTTTGAAGCTATGAATAAAATAGCGCTATCATGAACAGCATTAAAATATTGAACAATAAATAGTATTTTACAAGCTCATCGCACTTTTTCTTCAAAACATATCGTAAACATAAACACTGAGGTATTAAAGTAATAAATATTAAATTCAGTTGTTAAAAAACCCCATTTAAATACAATACTAAACTGGAAGTTATTGACCTGCAATTCTTAACTTGAACCCTAAGATAATTTAATCTATCGTCTGCTCTTGCAGCCTAAAGTGATTTCTGAAAAAATAACAGGGTTTTGTGTGGGAGGTGCAGACCCGTGGGCTGTTTCACTTCCTTCTCTTCATCTGCAAGTACTCCTCGATATAGTTGATGAAAATGTCGAACTCCCCCATGGCCTTGTAGATCCCGTTCTTGTCCATCTGCAGGTGAAAGCCAAGTCCGTTTAAGCCTGAACGGGGTGCTCTACGTGATGCCCAACCTCCAGATGTGTTCTCCTTCCCCCAACATCTCCAGCTTCTCTGCCCAGCCCCTCAGGGGAACCCGCCGGCGTCTCCTTTGAGCACCGCTCTCTGGATTTCTCTGCCTTAGGTATTCATACGATTAAAGACTTTTTCTGGATTCTGTTCTAAGATGAAGCTGGCAGGAAAATCTACTGCCGTGCCTGGGACGGCGGGTTCCTCCCAACCTCAGCCCCGCGAGTAGGGACCTCACCTTATCGAACGTCTCCTTAATGTGCTTTGTGACCTTGCTGCTCTTCTCGCACGTGAAGAATCTGTGCTGCAAAGGGATGAGAGCAACGGCTTCAACCACGCGAATTTCCTTCCCGGGGCTCTCCCCTCCTCCCACCCCTCGTCACTGCCGCCTCGCCGGTCTCCAGCTTCCTTCCCCACGTGCGGCCGTGGGGCTCTCTGGGGCAGCGACCGTGGCTATTTCGTACCGTATGCTGCTGAAAGGAGCCTGGCCCGACCCCAGCGCGGACCCCGAGCTCTTTCCCAGCCCCGTGGTGCTCTCTGCCCGGAGCAGGGCTCGTCCTGTCTGACTCAGCTCGCGGTAGGTGCTGTGGCAGCGGTCACACCAGATGCGGTTTCAGAAGGTGTCGTCGCAGAGCCACGCTGCTCAGTTAAGGGATGGACCCTCCTCCCTCTCCCTTCCCTTATTTCTTCAGCTGGGGTCTGTTGGATGGGGCTGGCTGCTAATAAGTGGTGCTCCTGAACAGAGCCTCTGAACCACCAGTATTTAACTGGTGAAAGCAGGGGCTTGGAGAAACTCCAGCCTTATAGGGTCTGCCTGCTCAGAGCCATGCTCCTCCGCACCATCCCGACGCTCCTGCTCCTGGGGAGACCCTGCACCCAGTCCCCACCTTTCTCCTGCTCCGGGACTGGCCCCGCCTCACCGGATCCCTGATTTTATCCCCCGCCCGCGATGCTGAGCCCCACTCACGCAGCGCTTCATGGTGGCCTTCAGGCTCTGCAGCAGGTCGCGCAGGTCGCCCATGCTCCGCTGGTGGTGCGCGCTGCTGTTCATGGCTCTGGGCAGGACATCCTCCACGTAGAACCGCATCATGTCTGACACCGACTGACAGCCCAAGCTCCCCTGGGGCGAGAGGAGGTAACCGCGTTGGTGGGGAGGGGGGAGCCACCGGCACCCGTGTGTGTGGGTAGTTTTTTGTTTTTTTTTTTTTTAAATAAATCAAAATCGTGGCAGTGGTCAGAGCGGTCGCAGCGGCGGTGTGGGGGTAGCAGTGTGTCAGCTCTGCCGTGGACACGCGTGTTGCTGCGTGGCTGGAGGGCTGTCCTTGCGTGACTTTGGGAAATGCCCCCATGTACAATCTGATTGCTTTCTTACAAAAGCCTGGCTGAAGGACAAGGAAGGATAAGGGGCTTAGATGAGAATTGTAACTCTTACCTTAAATTCATCCAGCAGTTCGGAGCTGAGCAGCTGGATGCTCAGTTCATCATCTTTTGATTGCTGTGGAAGGATACAATGGAAACGTGAGCTTTACTTAGGCTGGCAGCCAACGCTGTTTTTCCTGTCACCCTACCGAAGGATCGTTTTGCTTGTTTGCGTTTATCTCCTGGCTGAAGCGAAGGCAGGGAGCACCCAGCACGCCTGTGTGCCTAGCACAGTGACAGCGGGTCCAGGAGTCACCAATTGTTTGGTCTTTGACAGCGCAAGCACCGTCAGCTTGAGAGACAAGATAACCGAATCACAAACTGCAGCACCATCGATTTCGTTAAGGTGAAACTCCTCGCAGAGGAGGGTTTTTGTGCAAGGGCGCTGACGCGAACCGCGCCGGGGCTCAAAGCTGTGGCAGCCCCTGGAAGCGAGGTGTCCAGCCCAGCCTCTGCCCGTGGGCTCGCCAGGGCGGGAGGGTTTCATCCCCGCGGTTTTGTCATCTCTAAGTCTCCAGTCAACGGGGGGAAGGGGCTCTGCGGAGGGCGTGGGGTCTCTGTTGCACCAGAGCTGCAGCCGGGGGGCTGCCACCACCCAAAGCATCGCCCCGTGGCACCAGGGTACCAGAGCTTTCCCGAGAGGTTAAAGATATTCCTTCCCAACGTTAACTGTGAGATTTACAGCAAACTTTACATCTAAAACCGTGGCTGGGTTAATTTGTTAACAAACACAAGCCATGGTATTAGTTTGAGATTTAATCTGGAGCATTATCTTGGTTTATTGCTGAAACACGCTGACACTAACTAAAGCTATAACACAGATACAACCTTCTCTATCAGTACTGATGCGATGACAAACGCTCTGAGAATATCTTGTGCTGCTTCCTCAGCAGCCCTGACTCTCCGGTTAGCGGTGATGCAAAGTGCTGACCTTTTCCAGGCACCCCAGCAAGTGCTAGTTACTGTAGTGCTGCTCCCATCATAAAATACCGTGTGCAGGCTTCTGTGGTTCTTTCAAAGAAAAAAAAATCTGTAGCGAAAGATTTCCCTTTTCATCTAGTGTTGGCTTCGGTGAGGCTGGACCTCATTACCCTGAAGAAGGGACTGTTTCTTCCCTATTAATTCAGTGAATAACTTGGTCTGCGAGTAGAAGCTAGCAAGGTTCACGAAAATTCATTATGAAATCTCCTGAGTTCACTGTAACTAAAACTGGGAAGAAAACCCTTGCACGTTATCTCTCAGCGAGCAATGAAACTGAACTTCTCTTGCGCGTAACGCGAGGCATGGCCAAATAATTTCTGCTGCGAGGAAACGCTCCTTCCTCTCATCCAGATCACTGAACTTTGCAAAATAAAAAAGAGTGAAATGGGAAGAAGGAGAGGGTTATACTTACAAAATAATCCTTAATTTCCTCGAACTTGATCCGCAGCTCTTTGAGCTTTGCAGGCAGGAGCCTGGGGAAGTGGAGGCAGCTGGGCTCGGCGGGCGAGCCCGGGGCGGGCAGGGCGCTGGCGGCCAGCAGCAGCAGGGCCAGGGCTGCGCGGGGCTGCATCGCTGGGAATCGGCTCCTCGCCTCCGGGGCCGGCTCTCGGTGGGATTTCACAGAAGGGTAAAACGCCGATCTGCAGCCTTCACCTTGATGGAGCCCCTAATTTATACTCTCAAAACATCTCTCCATTTCCTCTCCCCGTTTCCTGGCGAGCAATATTGGGGTTTTAAGTCATTCATTAAAACCAAATGTCACTTGGGTTTCCCGTCAACTTGGGTTTCCTGTTCTCTTGACCCCCCTCCTCTCCTCACACCCCATCAAATCTTTTGTGCTTAGACTCTGCATTTTTTTTTTTTTTTTTTCATTGCTTGCTTCTTGTAAATTTAAATGTGGCTGAAGAGGAAAGCTTCAGATATAGCGCGAAGAAAAGATGCTGTGTGCGGTTATTTCTGCATTCTCACAGCTACTTTTTATTTTTAGGTGAATGCCCTATCGTTAGGGGAAAAAAAGTGTTTCTATTTTTAAATCTCCATACCAAGCCCATACTTAGGATGCCCAGCACCGTGCAGAATTGAGCAGCATTGCTTTTAATGAACCTGCAGAAATACACTGTCACCTACTCTGGCATTCCAGTGCTATGCTGCAAATGCACATAATAATCTTAATTTTTTTTTTTTTTCCAATTAATGCACATCTGCTGAAGCCGATGTGAACTTTCACTGCCTTTGGCAAGCTCAGATCTATGCTCCCAAACTTCAGCTGGTGTTTGTTGGACTGCTGACGGGGCTGGCTCTGTGACGTGCCGGGATGCGGTGGCGGAGCCCGGTCTGGCTGGGATGCGTTGCTGCCCGGTCCCTCAGGGCTTGTGCCAGGCTGCTTCCCCCAGCGCCCGACTGGGAGAGGGTTTGTGCCGTGGGAGCTGCTATTTTAACGTGGGGGTCTGGTGTTAAACTGTATAAGCAAGGCGTGAATGTTTGCGTTTCTGGCTCTCCAGTCCTATTTCGTTTCCTAGAAATGAACAGGAGCCCCATCCAAGTGGCTCTACAAACTGGGTGTCCTGTCTTAACTGGGGCTTATTGTCCCAGCACTGATAAAATTACCATTTCAGAGCTAAAGATAATTCCTCTGACGTCGCTCTTGTTTTCTGCTTTCCTCTCTTTCATCCTCTCTATATATTCGTGCACACCCCCCCCCGCTTCCTTCTGATAAAGATTTCACGGACAAAGCTGGGAATCTGTTATCCAAGAAAGAGAAAGTGGAGATGAAATTGGCCTTCCTGATATCCGAGGGTTTTCTTTGAAAGCTCCTGTGTTATTTTGAAATAATAATTTATTTTTCCCAGCCTGCATCCTTTGGACAAACGGCTTCAATTCTCATTTCCTTCACCGCACTCAATCTCCTTTCAGTTGAATTTGCAAGCCCCTGTGAAGGAACTCATTGCAAAAAAAAAAAAATGCTGGAAAAATGCAAAGTATTGTTTGTTACCATATAGTTAGATTTTTAAATTTTTATTTTTAGGAGCAAAAGAGGGGAATGTTTGGCTTACATATGTATGAGTAAGAGCGAAGGGGATGAAGCATCAGCAATGGAAGGTGTTGAGTGGAGACACTGTGGGATTTTGTGTTCTGGTTTGTTTTCCTTTTGTTGTTGATGTTGCCTCTTCCAGAGGCGATGGGGAAGCCTGCTCCCGGTGAATCACTGCAGGCGCACTAGTTTATCTGAATCACAGCATGTCGTGTATTTGGTGACCCGTTTTTCTTCCCCTGCTCTAACGCAGCTGTGCGGTTTCTCCTTGACCACCGGCAGAAGCTATGAGGAAGGAGAAGAGCGAGCAGCAGGGTCAGAAAAAACCAAGTGTTTTTAAACTCAACCCATTTCCATGAGTAGCATCCCCCCTTTCTCTGCTTTCCCGCCTGCCTCCCACCCTGGGAGATTTTTTTTCTGAGTCTTTTGGATTGACTCGAATCTGCCATGGGTCAATAAAGCTCCACTTCCAAGACCCGGGTGGCTGCTTAAGTTCCATCAAAGGCATTGAAACTGAAGTGGTAAGGTCGGCGGGTGCGATGCTGGCAGGAGGCAGGGTCCCAGAGCGGGTCCCCGGGCAGCCTGGCCCCGGACCAAAGCCCGGAGCTGAACCCGCATGCGTCAGTGAAGGATGCAGCCCCGGGCACTTCTCTGCAAACCAGGTCCCCTGCAGCCGAGGGTCCCTCTCGGCCCCAGGTGTAGGTTTAGGTGCTGATGTTTGTGTGGGATGCAAAGCAAGGGGGCTTTGGGCACACAGGAGTCTCCCCCGCCGTCAGCGGGAGCCCGTGCGACAGCGGCGCGGTGCCTCCTTCCTTCCTGCCGAGGAGCTGAGCGCTGGTTTCCAAACTTCTGTTATTTTCAGCGATTTGCAGGTCTCCATGAAGTCATTACAGTTTGACACCCGGAGCACACGGAGCGATTCTCAGTCTTGTGCAATTCCCTCCTCTCTGTTTTGGAACCTGCTTTGTTTTTTTTTTTTAAATTTTTTTCGGTACCAGCGTAAGCCAGATGTGTCCATTCCACAAAGGAAACTCTGGCCTGCGCACGGACGCCGCCGCGCTCTGTTTACCTGCGTTTCCTTTGCCGTGTCAGAGATCTTGACGGTGCAGTTTCGCTCTGACTCACGCGTGCTTACTGCTGTGGAAACGCCTTGACTCTGCAGTACTACGGAGCGGTTGCATGAATGAATAAAGCACCTTTTCCTAAAGAGTGTCCGGGGGCCGTGGGTGTATTTCTAAACCTTTAGGAAACAGCTTTCATCTCTGCCAAGAAGATCGTTTCAGGAAGGGAAGTGTGTTACTCAAAAGCCATTCGTGCACTTTTACCCCACCTCCCACCAACTTCTGAGAGCCGCGTGTTCACGAGAAGTGCTGGGCAGGACAGCAGCATTGCGTTTCTGCAGTAAAACAGAGGTGTTTAGGTAAAAGTCTTTCCCCCGCGGCGTGGCCTGAGGAAAGGTTTGTCCCGGGCAGCCCGCGCTGGCTGACCCTGCACGGGCACGGCTCAGGCTCAGTGGTCTTCACGCTGCATCTCTCACGTCCTCGCGGCTTACCGAAGGGGCTGCCTGTGTGTGTAGCTTTGACTTTACATGTGTAAATATTTTTTTTTTTCCCCCCTCCTTGATCTCTATCGTTGCTTTCAGATGAAGGAACACTGTGGATTTTATGCGCTATCTATTTATATATACCTTGAGGGGTGCCCTAGATTTCCAGGCTATCATAGTGGTATGTTTTGTTCTTCTTTTTTCAGAAATTCCCTATTTCTCATCCCTTCAGGTTTGGGATCTGCTGTCAGTGACGCTTTGGGGGAAGCAGAGACTTGGCCTTTCATTCACCTTGTCTGAAGAGCAGTGTTGAAGCAACGGCATTTGCTCTCTCAGCAGCCCCATCGCTGATGACTAACAGTTCCTGGTGGGTGAAGCATAAATTGGACTGCTTTTTTTTTTTTTTCTTTTCTTTCAAGAAATTTTTCTGCTGGCAGGGCATAACATCGGATTTTTTCACTTCTGGAAACCTGCTTTCTAGTACCCTTGTCGGAATTTGCAGCGTGACTCATGTCGACTTCAACAGGTAAATCCCAAATTACTCTTTGGAAATTTAAGCAATGTCATTGTTTGGGCTTGTAACATCTAAGTGTCCAGGAATAGGTTACTAATCATGAACGGAAGATGTTACTGTGACCTCTAATGTGACTTCTAATATGACATAGAGAGTGCCTTACATAAGTTCTTAGGAGGTCCAGAACTTCCATTTGATCTAAATCAAGCTGGAATCATCACCTAAAAGCATCAGGTCATGGAGACTTCCTCCCATCTGTAGATTCAGTGTTTCCATGATTAACGTAGCTGAGAAATATTTGCAATTTTTTAATTGCATACATAAAATTCCCAATATTTGGAAGCCTGCTGCAGCCTGTGAGGCAGATGGAAAATAACATCTTTGTCTGATATCCTACCCTGGGATTTCAGGGTGCCCTCTGCCAGCCTAGAAGAGCAAACTGTTCTTTTTTCCCCAGGTTGCGCGTACTTGGAGGAGCACACGGAGCCATGGGTGAGGTCGGCGCTGGCGCAATACCCTCTTGGCGCTGGGTCTTCAGCGTGCCCATCGACGCAGCGTCAGGCCATCTTCTACACAAATGGTGCTGCCCATCCATGTGAGGCTCTTGCCCACCCCGCAGGGGAGCAGTTACAGGGGCGTTATTACCGGTCTTCTTCCTTTTCTCCTGAAATAAGTTGCTGGGGGGGATTTTTTTAAGCTCATAGCAATGTCTTGTTTTTGTCCTCACAGGGACCGATGAGATCTGGGCACGGGCGTTTCAGGGAGCGGGGAGCGTGTGCTCTGAGCGAGCAGGGAGGACGAACGAGGCTTTCCCAGAAGAACGCAATGTGTTTGCATGTAAGCCAAGTAGGTAAAAGTATGCAAAACTGGTCAAATAGATCATTCCTTTTGACTTACCCCAATATCATTCGCACTGCCTTTTTTTTTTTTTTTTTGAGCATCGTACAGAGGCAATTTTGAGCAACTCCTGTCTTGAACAGTTCATTTCACAAGTGCTGTTTTTAATGAGTTTCTTTTTTCTAGTTTTGGTATTACTGGGGCTTGTCGGTCTTCTGGAGAGTGTTGTCTTTGTCATGATTTAGCATCAAAACTCTGACCAATAATACAAATACAAACTATTTATGGGCATGAATGGTCATAAGACAGAAACTGGTTATCATGGTTTGAGAAATCAGATAATGGAAACCAGCTGCTCGGAAGCGTAACGTGAACATCGGGGTGAATTACAGAGGCAGCTTCACTCACTTTCCGAGGCAGCACCAGGTCCTCGGCCCGAAGCCAAGCATCAGGCTGGATCGCTCACGTGGTGGAGTTTTGGGGTGGTTGAGAAATCCTGGGCTTTCTTTTCCACCCCCCGACACGCAGATAGGCACGTGCCGCAGGCGGCGATGCGGCTCGTGATGGCACGTGATGGTGGGTCATCCCCGGTGCCGCGAGGGATGCTGCAGCATCCCCGGTGCTGCCGGGGGATTTCCCACGCACCCCCGCAACAGCTTTCTGCTCTGAAATCGTTAGTGTGATTAACACCACGGCCCCGAGACTCCCCTGTGAGCCGCTCCGTACAGACTGGTCCCAGGCTTGAGGCGGTGCATTACTCAACCAGAAAAGAAATCGCGATGGCCACGTATGGCTGTATTCAAATCGGGCATTTCGGAGGCCCCTCTGAGACACCGGGGCAAAGGGAACAAGTTTCATGATGCAAATTCCCGGAATAATCAGCCCGGAGACTGCTGCTGACACTGCTGCTCTTTCAGAGAAAAATGCAATAACACAGAATTGTTAGAAGGGTTTTTTTCCCATTGATTTTGTTTATTTTTGGTTGAGGAATTTCTGAATAGCCTCAGCAAAGGGTGCATGTCCAGCTGTGCCATGGGTAGGGGGAGGAGGAATAATCTTGGCTTGGCCTCATGTATGTAAGCAGAGAATTTTTATTAAATATGATTCATCAGATGTGCTTTTCAGAGAGTTCAAAATATTTTGTTTATAACTTTCTACCTCTGTGTGTTCAGAGCCCCTTTCTGTTTTGGCTGGTGGTTTTTTAATTATTATTAATATAGAGAGAGCGGGTGGTAGAACCTGGCTGTTTCTCCTGTCAGGTATCTTAATTACAGAGACCCAAGAAAAAAGTGAACCCGAGTTATGCAAGCGGTGGAGTTCAGCAGTTGAGAAGCCATCAATGAAATCACGTTGTTCCCGAGGGTGTGACCTGCTTCCCTGCGCGGGAGCCGGGGTGGCCGCTCTGCTTCCGCTCAGCACCGGTCTGGCTTGTGCTTCTTAGGCAGCTTGCCCAGGATTTATCTTTTCAAGGAAGTTTTGCTTCGGTATCAGGATCAGGCACTAAAGTCCCTGTTTGATTATTGCTTTCCATGTAGGTCTTGAGGGCTGTCATCAGGAAGTGGAAGATGAATCTGAATGGTGGAAAACCCCTCTCGCTGAAAATGGTGGTTAAAAAAAAAAAGAAGGAAAACTAAAAAAAAAAAGAAGAAGGAAAAAAATCTGAAGTGAACTTCCTCTGCTAGCTGTCTCCTGCCTGTTGGGAAAGGCGAGAACGGCAGTTCATCACCCGTTCCTTGGAAGAGCCTGGCCGCGTGTTTGCCGAAAGTGTGAACTCAAATGTAAGAGCAGCAATCCTTGCGACCCCCCTGAGTTGTATTTACGGCTAAAAGGGGTTTTGCAGGGCTCTTCATCCCCGCTTCCAGGGCGGTCGGTGCTGGTTTGCCTGTGTTTCCTCATTTCTGCAGGGATATGGATGATCAAATCAGGTGGGACGTGGGAAGGCAAGGGGCTGTGATGTGCCAGCAAGAGCCTTTTTGCCGTCCGTACCCCTGTCTCTCTCTGCCCCCGATCTGGGGCAGGCGGAGCTCCCATCCCTGCCCGCTGTCGGGATGCCTCTGCCCGCGTTCACGCTCATCCAGCACCCGTGAAACCAGCCCTGGCCCCTCGGGGCTCTGAAATCGAGACTGAGTTAGTTTGCACCCAGGGCAATATTAACCCAGGCAAAACCGAAACCGGGGCGTGAGGGCTGGGCTACGTACCGAATCCACAGCTAACTTACTGAAACGTAACTTTCGGTTTTGGTGAAAGCTAAATCTGAGAGCTCTGCCTGGCTATTGGAGTGATTCATTTGCTCCCCAGAAAATTCAAAATTTGAGCTGATAGCAGTGAGCACTCAGTTTCTCCTTCATCAGGCATCATTTGTTGCCTGTGCTGTCAGCACATTTCCCCTCCCGGGCAAACCCAGGTGCCGAGTGGGACAGCCGGCTCAACGGCTTCTCAAATCCCGGGCCAAGCTCTGTTTTCTGAGCTTGACTTTTGCTACCACATCAGTTTACCAAAACGGTGGCTGTGGCAGCGGCAGCGTGTGCGCTGGGTGTTTCTCTGCTCTCCTGGGCATCGCTGTGATGGAACGGCCACGCCGTTCCAAGCTCTGTCTGGAGCTTCGGAGGAGCAAGTGGGGAGGGTTGGATATTTTAACAAGAAGCAGCGACCTGGCTAGCGGCGCCTGGTGTGCCACCACGTCTTTGGTCCGCCGTCGCTGACTGGGAGGGCGGGTGGTAGCCCTGGTGACTCTGCACGCGTGCCGTTGCTCTGCTCTGCGGGATTCTTTCTCTTTTCAAATCTCTCCAGGAAGCTCCTGGCGACTGATGCCATTTTCTGTGGCTGCTCACGTGAATTTTCAAAGCGAAGAACGTCAGCTTTGGTTTTCCTAAACATTAATGAGCCTTTTCCGAAGAAAAGCCCGTTGGTGGGGAACAGCACCCCAGAACTGCGTGAGTCACAGGAGCATCCATGGGCTTCACCAGGGGATCCTCGGGCTCACTGTGGAAAATCCCTATCCTTGGAACGAGCTATTTTCTTCAATTTTGGCTCATTTTTATTGTTGTCTCCTCTTTGGTTCTGTCTCTCACATCTCTTTCAGATTGCCCACTTTCCACGGTGTGAACTTGTTCTGCCAACAGCGTAACCCAGTGTCCGTGGGAGCCCCCCAGGACTGCGGGAACAAGGGAAGCATCACGGTGGCTGGTAACGCTATTTGTGATCATAGCCCTAATTGCAAGAGAGAATAAAAAAATAATAAAATTAGAAGCAAGCATATTAAACAAATCTAAATTCTGCAGAGAAGGTGTGCATGGGGGCTTCTTTGGGTTTTGAAAGTGGAAGTTTGATTTGCTTAGGGCCTTTCTCGTTCTCACTGAGCTCTCTCCCTCGGAAAGACCTTTCAAGAAAGTTTTGTTTCTCTGTGAAATATTGATCCTCCCAGCAGCCTGGAGCCACCAAGGACGCTCCTCGGGCAGCTCCAAATCTTGCCACTGTTTCAGCATTTTCTTTTTCTAGCCATTTTCTTAGAGAAGCCCAATTACTAGTATGTCAGGTGCCCACATCAAACAGCTTCTGAAACCTTCTGGAAACTGAAAAGGTCTCATTTGTTAAGCCTGAGTTTAATCTTTTGGGCAGATTTGAGTCTTTTATACAGACCGGTGCAAATCTCTGCGGGGGTGTTGGGCTTTACATCGTTATCTCGTGGATGCCTCTGTTCACCTTCGGTGGCAAGGCAGTGCTTTTCAGCTGAAACACCCAATTTTTGTTGAAATAGCCAATTTCCTTAACATGGTGGGGAAAAAAAGAAAAAAATCAAACCATCGAAATTCACTTTCTGACTGGGAAATGTGTCCGAAATGATCACAAAAGTGTGATGTCTGCCCAAGCAGGGGAGGCGCTAAAATTTTTTGGATAATTCCTGAACTGTTGCAGTTTTGGGTTGAAAATTCCCCAAAAGCAATTTGATTTTCCAGCCGGTTCCCGACGTTAGCAGGAACGTGTTGAACTCCCCTGGGCTGGTCCCTACCGTCACCCACTGCTCGTGCGCTTGCCTGACTTGAGCCCGGCGGCGTTTTGGTTGGGCTCGTGACTTTGGGGACGTGGGCTTTGCAGAGGAAGCGCCCGGCACAGAGGCGGCCACTGAAACCCGACTGCCCGCAGTGGAACCCAACTGCCCGCAGTTGAACCCAACTGCCCACAGTTGAAGAAAAAGCTAGAAGGAGCTGCTCTTTAGCTGTGTTATTAAACTGGAAAGACCTGAAATATGCATTTCCCTTTGGGGAAGATGCCATTTCTGATAACCAAAGTACGAGTTCACGTTTTATCAAAGCAGGAGAAGCAAGTCTCTAACCTTCAACGCCCCCCACCCTGGTGACTAAATTAATGGTTTTCTGCAGAACAGATATGCCGCTGTACAAGATCCTCCACCACGCTTTTCTCCTTCCACAAAGGTGAATCTTAGAGGGGGGGAAAAAAACCCCGCTCTTTTTAACTTTTCTTCTTAACCTCTTTGGGTGAAATCCTGGCTTGGTGGCAGCCCTGCCATTGGTGAGTCACACGGGTGAGTGTCACATCTGCTCCCTGAAGGCGGTGGCTGAGGCAGTGTCATTTTCTGTGACGCGCAGCCCTGCGCAGCCGGCCGCCAACCGTGACTCAGCCAAGGACATCCAGTGAGGATGGGGTGAGCCCAGGGCCACCCACAGGTGACGCTCCCCGGAGGAGACGGCTCTGTCCCATGCACCTGGGGACACCTTGGGCTGGGCTGTAAGTAACGGAAAATGGCAGAAACACCCCCAGAAGGGCAGCCGTGGGCGATGCTCTAAATCGGGGTGATTCAGACATCATCTAGGGGTTGCGGATGCTCTCTGAGGTTCTCCTGAAGTCCCAAAGCCCCCTCAGAGCTGGGAAAGGAGCTGCTCCTCCTGTGATGGGAGGTCCTAAAGCTCCTGAGAGCCCCAGGCACCGTGAGCCACTTGGGAAGAAATCCTGGAAAACAACCTGAAGTTCTGCTCCCTTGGCTTTGGACATCTCTTGAGCTTGGCTGAAGAAAAGCTGCATTTCATTAAGCTGAGGAGCACTTAGCCTGCCGCTCCCTAAAAGGCAGTAGTCAGTGTCTGATTTTCAGAATTTTTCAAGTGGTTATGGTTAGGAACGTGACCGAGAAGAGGGCACACAATGTACCTCACCTATCAGCCGATAACTCCTGGCAGAGCTTTTTCTGAGTCATTTGATGAGTTTACTGAGAAAAACAATTTTTTGCTTTTGTCAGCAGCATTGCAAAGCTGGGACTGAGCGTGCGGCTGGGCTGGCAAGCCCTGGGTTCTGTCGATAATGAACTGCACTAATTAAGAGGGAGAAGAGCAGGCGGATTTTCAGAGGCTGGCTCAGGGCGCTGGCAGCCACGGAGCGCGTTGCCAGCGCAAAGAGCAAAACGCGTCAGTGCAAAAGCTGATGGAAAGCGTGACACCCATCTGGGTGTCGTGTAAATCCCCGGGTTTCAAGAGGACCGTGCCAGGTTAGCACTTGTTCAAATGAGACTTGAAATGAGGTCTGGGTTGGAGGGCCAGCTGACTGCTTGACAATTAAACCTCTGATTTTAAGGTGCTGGGAATTACTCGGAGCTGCAGCACAGCACCGATCTTCCCGTTAGCTGGGGTGAGGGTAGGTGATCTGACAATTTGCACCACTGCAAGTGTGTAAGAAACTACTCCAGTGCAGAAAACCCAACAAGAACACTTTTCTTTTGCCTCTGGAAACAGAATGATGTTCCTTTGGCAAGGGTTTTGGTGCGCTGCAGTACTACCAGGAGAGATGTAAAATCCTACAAGCGTTTTTATTCCAGGTGGCCGAGTTGGTTTTTGAGGATCTTTTCCTGAAGGGTGTCAGGAAGAGTTCCCTGAGGTCAGATACTGTTGCTAGACATTGTTATTAAGTCTTGATTTTTCCTTTATTAAAATCACTGGAGGCATTTCTGTCGTTCACGTTGTCTGGTTCTGGGGATCTGTATACAAACCGTTCTCAGCCTCATATCCGAAATGTTGGTGTGCCAGAAGCTGCTGCGAAATACAAGTGATGACAAAGAACGGCAACCCAAGAGTGGTCTGTAGAGTGCTATCAGATCTTCGGATAGTGTGAAACTGCAGTGAAATGCACTGCTGAAACCCGTGCCTTATCACTCCGAACCACTTTACTGGAAATCTGGTGTTAATGTCTGCCTGTGGTCAGTGCTTGGCAGTGTGGCTCCTGCACATCAGAACAGCTTGGTTTTTTTTGTTTTGGTTTTTTTTTTTTTTTTTTTAAGGATATTTTAGGATAAAACAAAAGCTTTTGGATAGTTGAAATGACTGAAGTTGGGCCAGCAGTGAATCCCGCTGAGCTGGACCGCAGTACCTCACGACGCGCGGCGTGCGTGGGGTTCTCCAGCCCCGGCGTGGAGCAGGGCCGGGAGCTGCTGCTGAGTTTCCTGGACGTAACCGGCTGTGGGTGAGTAGGTGTCTCGTCTCCTGTCACGCTCCCGGGCTCTCCAGGAACGGCTGCTCTGTTAGTCATTTCAACAGGCCGCGTGTCTGCAGCAGTCTGGTGCTTTCTGCTGTTATGGAGATGTTTTCGTTACCATGGCAGCAGTGCCAGCTCTGCGGTGATGTGAACGTGGCCTTCTGTATGGCAGGGTGAGGCTGAGCATCACTCCTGGCAGCGCTCAGAGTTGGTATAGATGACAGGGCTTGGTTTTTAATTCCCCAGCACAGTGGCAGCTGGCTACCAACCCTCTATCCCACCTTTGTTTGTTATTTGGGTTCTAACTGCTTCTACTGTGCCCTGTCACAACATGCCTACCATAAAATCCCAAGGGAGGAGCCCTTCCCCGTTAGCTGGGAGTTGTCTGGAAGTGTTCCCGGGGAGAGGACCGCTTCCCCGCTCCCAGCACGCTCCCCGCCGCTGCCATACGCAAAAGGCTTAATTATTCTGAGAGCGCCCGGGGGAGTCAGTTCCCGTTTTACTGTCTGAGCTCATCTGTGTCGTCATGCTGCTGTGTTTCAGAAATCCCTATTTCTCCTTTTCCTCTTCCTTCCCAGAGCGTATGAGCAACAGCTTGCTGTTCTGTTGAGGATATTTTCAGGTTGCTGTAGCTGCAGGTGGGGGAGAGGCTGCCCGGGGAAAGCCGAGCCTGGGTGGTTCGCTTCCATCAGGACTTGGTCCAATATGCGCCAAGATTCTTGCTGGTGCCATCTCGTCTGCTCCAAAGAGTCAGGGTTTTGGCTTTTGGACCTCCCCCAGGTCTAGCACTTGGAGTCATCAATCGCCATCATTGTACTCATAGTTTTTCTTTTCTAGTTTTTAAGTATCTGCACTGTCTCCCTGCCTCCGACACAGTTCTCCTCCTCCTTGCCCACGTGGTGAGGGCCACGCTATCCCCGCTGCCTGCACGTGGTTGGTGACAGGACAATGAGACCGAGGGATGCCCGCCCAGGACCACGCAGAGGTCTGTCATGGAGCAAGGCCCTGCACCTCCACAACACGACACATCACTCCCGTTCCTGTATCACCCCAGCATCTTCCCTCCGCCGGCCTGGCTGGTAATCCTTAACCCGTGACTTTTTCTTGCCTGCTGGTATTTGGCTGACCTGTCTTGAGCGTCAGTTCAGTTACCAAAAGGAAAAAAAAAATAAAATCCCTTTTCCTCATCTGCAATTTACATAATTAAGTAAGAACTCATTGCCTCTTCCCTCGTTTCCTCACCAAGGCTGGGTGTGCACTGAGCTCTGGGAACGCTGCCGGAGGGCACCGGGATGAGGGAGGCACGTTTGCTGCGTTTGAGGTTGTTTCAGCAACACTCTGTGCAATAGCACAACTAGCCTGGGCATAAAATCCATTTGCCTGGTCTTCCCCTGATGACGGATATACGTTCAGGATCGACCTTGGTTATCAGGAAATCATTCACCCAGCAAAACTTTGTAGAACAGCCCTGGCCCAGCGCATCCTGGCTGCTCCGGAGTCTGGCTGTGGGATGAGGGGTGTCTTTGCCATCTCCATGCTCCTTAAGTCAGTTTGACCTTCCTTCCTGGGCACAGAAGTTTTTTTTTAAGTGCACATTTTTGTTTGTAGGCTGAGCTTAGCTATCTCCAGATGGGTTACAGAAACAGCCAAGCTACCCTCAGAGCCAGCAGCGTGGTGAACCGGCCTCGGTTTTCCACCAGTTCATGTGTCCCAGCCGGCAAACGCTGGTTCCCTGGGGCCAGTCTGGATCTGAAACATTGGTATGAGAACGTGCCTGGTCTGCTCGAGGACCTTGGCTGCACCAGTTTTGCTCAGCAACTAGTGCCTGAGGCACGTAATCGTAGGCTTTGCGGTCAAAGTCTTTGCTGGCGGGTAAAACTTCCCTGCTGCTGCTGGACTTCTAAAGGTTTGAGTGAAATTTCTGTCCTTCTGCAAGGTGATAGCTTTGGACTGTGCATCATGATCACCTAAGTCGCCCATGCTCCCAAAAACCAAGTGACTTCTTCAGGCACTGTGGTGGGAGCTGTGTCATCCCAAAGCCCCACTCCCTCATACCTGAGCATCTCCGGTCTCCAAATACGAGGGACGTGCTGATGGAGATAATTGTCCACCCAGCTGAGGAGCAAGCCAGAGAGCAGGGTCCACCATGCCTGATGGGTGAAGGCCCTGTGTGCCAGGACAGAGATGGAGAAAGGTTTTACCAACCTTGAGTCATGCTACTTTTATAAGCGCGCCATGTCCTACTGCCAAAAACCTTCCCACCCTGTGGGGTTTGCACTACTGGTATCCCAGAGATGATGCCACTCGGCTTCCCACATCCCGATGCCTCCGGGATGAGCCGGGAAAGGCCCCTCTCCAGGAGGGGCTTGGCAGCATGGCCCTGTGCCGAGGGGAGCCTCTCAGCTTGGCGTTTTGGGGATGTGACTCCCATCCATGATGGTCCCTCCTTTTGGTCACATCCTTCTTCCCGATGACAAATGATACGGCAATGCCAGGATTTCCCGCCTCCGTAGGGTAGGGAAACGCCTGTGGGTGAGAGAGTTGGTCCCTTTCACTGGCTCATTAATTCGGTAAATTACAAAAGGGAAATAGATGCTGGGAAAAGCAGGAAAAATCCCAAAAGTTAATCCAAGAGTTATTTCCTCCCAATACCTGGATAAAAATGCTTTCTTCGGAGCTCTTCAGGTCAGACGTCAGCGAGACAGGTGAACCCACATCAAAGAACAAGGTAAAATACTCAGTTCGTCCTTTTGCTCTGAGTGCTTGTGCGCATTTCCTTGTATTCCTGTAATATATCTCTCAAAAAGTTTTTTTTTTTAAATCTATAACCTTAATTTTCAGGGCTAATAAAGCTTGCATTTGAAGCACGCTGTTCCTGAGGGAAAGCACTTTCTTTTGTAACCGGACTTTGGGATCTGCTGCTTTTAGTCACAGATACCCCCTGCTGCTTCCGAGTCAGCAGACTTAAAAAAATTTAATTTGTATGTACTTATTTTTCTGATGAGCATTTTTCAGAATAACTTTGTCTGTTTACATGCAATCCTTTACTGGTATTTTATTTAATTTTTGTCTTTATTTTTTACTTCTTTTGGGATCTTAAATATTATGTTAATTACTGTATTAAATTCTTATAGGATCTGTTAAATATTTGGGCTTATTTGATTTTTTTTCTCTTGCACATGGGGAGTAAAAAAGAAATAGATAAGAGATACTAGTCAGCAGGGATTTTCTTAATGCACCTGTGTATGTATAATTGCTGTATAAAATATATATATTTTCATAGGCATCATAATTTTGTTATTTAGGATAGACAGCGAGGCAATATTGTCTTCCTTGGACAGGTCTCCTGGGCAGCCGGCCACGCAGCAGCATGAAGGGATCCCACTTGTTCCTCTGCCTCTTCTCCGTGTCGTGCTGGTTGAATTTGATCCCCGCAGCCGGGAACAAAATCTTCCGCTTGGGAGCCTGCAGGGTTCCGATGAGTGTGACTGAGATCAGGTCTGGCTTCACCGCCATTAAAGCCGACATCGTGAGTATTGCTCCGGGCTCCCGTGGAGCTGGGGAAGCTCCTTAGCCGGTGGCTTCCGAAGCCCCTTGGGAGCCAGCTCAGCCACCACCATCTCTGTTTTCTCCTGCGCAGCAAGCCAGAGACCCCGTCAGGACCCTGAGCATCTTGTCGCACCCGCACTCCCTGCACAAGGTTAAGGTAGGCATCCCTACTGTGGCTCTGGTTTTCCTTGGAATAATTTTGCCCAGCTAGCATCCTAACCCCGCCCATGAGGTGTACCTGCTCGGGGTGCTTGGGGAAGCTGAGCAGTACCATGACTTCTTCTAAGTTCCTGCAAAACACAGACGCTGGCAGACAGCGCAGGTCAGGGAGGATGAAGTGATGCGGAGCACGTATGCGAAAAGAGGTGGGTGTCCCACTGCCGGTTCCTGCACCCGGCTTTCGCCCTGACTGTCTTTCCAGAAACGGTGGGCAGAGATTTTTTGATGCTGTTGCATGTGATGCCCCAGCTACAGGAGCTTTAGCTGGGGCTCCCCACTGCCGCGGTCAGTGGAAGCACGGAGAGGTGCATCAGGATTTGGGCGGAAAGCAATTACAGACTCCAAAAGCAGATGAATGTGATCTTGGGGGGTGAAATATGTTATAAATACGAATTTTGTGGTGCTCTCATGCTTCAGGTCTCAGCCTCTAATACCCAGCTACAAAACCAGCTAATTATTTTCTTGACTCGATGAGACTTGCTGAGGATGGATCTCCTGGCAAACCAGCCTAAAATAATTTCCTACATATACTGTCAATTTACATCGAGCATCACCAAAAAGCTTTATACGAGTCCAAACATCCTGCTGTGCTTGGCTACTGTGCTTGATGTTAGAGACGGTTTGTTCTGGAGGGGGACAGAAAGGCTGGTGATCACGGGTTTAAAGCACTTTGGAAGACATTTTGAAAATGAAATTTATTCCATAAGTCTTCAGATAGATGCTGCATCACCCATCACCTCTTCAACTTCTATGTGGACAAAGTCTTCAAACACTGCAAGACTGAGAATTCATTCGTCAACCGAAAAATCAGCAGCATAGCCAACTCCTTCCTCAGCTTGAAGAGAAAACTCGAGCAGTGTGTAAGTTGTGAGTACTGCTACAGTTTAGTATTTGGTATATAGATAAACTTAAACGTTTTATAAAGTTACAAAATCATTAATAATGATTTTGTAACAAGAATGCAAAGAGGCATGACGTGAAGAGTGAGTATGTCTGCTGAGAAATTTTTATACTTGCCACTCATCAACCAACTCCCACGTTAGTTCTCAAGAACGATGTTTATCCTGTCTCTCTGTCTATCGAAGTAAACTCTCCTCTTTGCTGAAGTCTCATTTAACAACCTGCAGCCTTTTCCAGAGTTTAACAAGGTCTCTGTCTATGCAGTAATTTCCAGTGTAATTAGAAACTGATCTCTTATTTTTAAAAATTAACCCATTAAACTAATGAATTCTATCTTATTTTTCTAGCATGAGCAAAATAAATGCATGTGTGGACAGGAAGCCACCGAGAAATTTCAGCAAATACTTGCAAACTACGAAGGGGTGAGTGGATGACTGCCTAGTACTTAACGCAGATGTTCAGATCCTCTTTACCTTGGGCTGCACTCGCTGTCTTTGCTTACAACCTGTTCCTTTATATCGTTTCAGCTGAATGTCACATCTGCAGCGTTTAAATCGCTGGGTGAGCTGAACATCCTGCTGGACTGGATGGAGAAATCTCATTAGGGAGCAGAAGGCATTAATGGCCCGCTAACGAAGCTGCTGGGACGTTGCACACCCCAGCAGCGAACGCGACGATAGCGTACTGTACCAGTGCAGTTCTCACTGGTTGTAGCTGTGTTTGGTCAAACCCTGAGGGTTTCACCAGCCAGCATCAGCGGGGTCTTGCATTAATTAACACGGAAATACGGAGTTTGATAAACCAGCATCGTGCTCGCTTCGCTGACTTCTACCAAAGTATGCTCTCCAAGGGAAAACCTAGAAGGGTTTCTCTTGCTAGCAGACATAAGCTGTGATAATTTAATAAAAGCATTGTTTAAATTATAACTTTTTGTATAGGGAATGTATAATCCTGAGCGCTGAGCGCCTGCTGGAACCACCCTGGCTGCAGAGCGGTGATCATAAATCAGGGCTCGGGGTGCTGCGGCTGACTGCTCTGGCTGAAACAAGGGGCGCAGGGTGAAAAATGCATCCAAGAACAGGTCCTAGCAGGTATGGCAGGCCTCAGAAATCCGTGTTGCCTTTTGAGATGATATTTTCTGCCTTATCAGGAAAAGAAAACTTTTAATGCAAGATAAGTGATTGCTGAATAGGAGAAGGTTCTTGTATGCATTGTCTAATTTACTGACACTCAGTAGTTTTGTGGAAATCTGTTGCAATTACTGTAAATAAAGCCCACTTGAAACTGTGCTCAGTCTGTTTGTTAAAATTCGGAGGAATTTCATGTTTCTTGTTGGTGAAACTTTCAGAATTCACTGTGGTGGCCTTTCGTAGCAGATGTCGTCACTCCTGGTCATGCTAGCATCCTAGAGGCGATGCACCGTTCCTGGCATGCCAGAGAGACCAGAGTTTAGACCTGAGTGATCCTAAGTCACCCCAGCTTGTCCACAAGAACGTTTTTACTGTGTGTGACGTATCGCTCTGGCCTGTTTTCATCCTTTTTGGGCTCTTTTAGCCGCACGTGTTTGCACACACATTGCTGGTACCCACTGGTTCTGCATGCTCCAAATCCCTTTCCCACTGTGTTTCCCCACATATCGCTGCAGTATCTGACCATGGGAGAGGACTAATGTGTTAGTCAATGAGCCAAGACCACCCAGGTCATCTCTCCAAGAAGCCAGGAGGTGTTACACACTCGTGGTGTCAGGGCCCAGGTAACTGCTGCTCATTAGCACAAGCTGCTAATTTGAGCAAGGTGTACCAAAAAATCCTGTGGTGGGAGCACGACCAGGGTGCTGCATGCTCTCCCCTGGCTCTGAGCAGCTCTTCTTGCCGGTAGGGTTGGATAGTAGGGTTTCTAGGTTTGAATCCTTCAGGCTTGCACAAGCCTCTTCTCAGCACCTCTGTTCCCATGGGACAGCCCAGCACCTCTTCCTGCCGGTGGGAAGGGGAAGGTCAGGAGCTGGGATGGATGGAGGTCTTGGGCCATTTCTAACGATGCTACAGCGGTGACATGAGGAAGGCTTTCCCATAACACAAGGACAGCTGCAGAAGAAGCCCTTTAACAGAATTTTGCTATTACGGAATAAAGTTCCCGTGTCCTCAAGCAGAACCTAGTTACTGCTTTGGTTTCATCCCCCTCACAGGAGGACCCTGGGCAGGACCTCCAGCAGCACACAGGCATCACCAGATCCTTGTGTCAGTCCAGTGGGCACTGTGCCGTTCACCAGGAATGAAGAGCTGAGGAGGAGGGAGAGACCCCACTCCCTCTCTCCCGACCAGCTCTGACCCCCCCCCCCCACAAAAAGGCCTGGCTGGTGGCCTGGCTGGGTGAGCTCGCCAGCATGGGCACGCGCTTCACGCCGAGCGGGATTTGGTGATTCACTTTTAAAGGATTGCTCACAATCCTTCCTGAAATACTTGCTTGTGCCAAAGGAAAGCCTCTCAGGGCTCTGATTCTCTTAATTCGCTTTCTCATGGCTTTTTCCAGCGTGCCTTTCACTTGTGCTGGTGCCAGGGCATGAACGGTTGGATACATCCCTCCAAGCTCTGTCAGAGTTCTCGAAAGCCGATCCTTCAACACCGACACCCTTGAAATCAACCATTAAAGAATGACAGGTATCTTACACGTACCATGATTCTCTGTTAAAGAAAAAAGATTGGAAATGAAGCGGTGATGTAATGGGCTACCAGAGCTCGTCACTGATTGAAGGAAATCAGTCGGCACGTTTGGCAAACAGCCTGGTGAAGGAGATGGGGCTGCTTGGTGAGGTCCCTGTGGACCTGTCCGTTGATCGTGGTGGGCTCTGGACCACAGCCTGAGGGAGAAGTGTGGGGTTTATTCCACATCCTCAGCTTACACCGTCACAATTATTATTATTTATCAGATTTCATTGATTTTTTTATCCCATGTGGAGGGTCGCGTGCTTCAATCCACGCATGTTTTACTGCTTTCATGTCAAAGTTTACACTCTCCCACGCACCACAGCAGCCCGGGGCATGGCCCTTTGGAAAGGAGGCGCTGATGGAAGCGCCAGCGGTGGGAAGGGGCCGGAGCTCCGGGCAGGCAGCGGCCAAGGCTGAAGGTGGAGGCAAAGCCGGCTGGCAGGGTGCTCAGCCCACCCACGGTTCTCACCCTCTGCACCTTTCCCAGGAATTTCCCTCATTCCCGCTGCTCCCGGCGCAGCGCGGGAGGAGTGGAGCTGAGAAGAGGATGCCGGCGGGCAGGTAGAAGAGGAAGCAGATTTGCAAAGGGAGAGTGAAAGGGGTTTTTCTCCTTTCAGAAATTTCCACACCGTAGCGCTCTCCCGCAGCTTCGTGACTGCTCACCCCTGGGGACACTTTCACAGCATGCGCTGCTGCTATTGCACCAGAATAATTCCTTCACTTCCAGCAAGTCTGGGCAGGTGCAGACCTGTCCCGGCCCCTCCTCACCTTTTCCGATATCCGAGCCCCTTCCCACCGCGCGGGGAGGTGAGGCAGGTGAGGTCCTAGCCCTGCTGTCAGTGAGGTGATGACTCTTGTAACGTGGATGCGAGAGCAGCCCTGCAAACACAAACGCAGGGCTGGGAGGAGAAACACAAATCTGGCCGGAGCTGCTGCCCCCCTGCTCACCGTGAGGTGCGCTCATCTCGGCTCTTATTGCGGGGAGCTCCATGATTCAGGAATAATTTGGTTTTTATCCTTGATGGGAACTTAGTGTTTGTGGGCTGACGCAAACAGACATCACCTGGAGCCTTGCTGAGCTACCGTACAGTTTTCATTTTAATGTGTCACTAATATTTTACTAAAATGGAAATAGACTACGGTGTGACTGCAAGACCATCAGGTCAGACCCTAGCCGAGGTACCACTCCTCGTTCTTCGTATTTTCTGGCTTGCTATCAGAGCTGCACACGACCACCACAGGCTCAGGAATGTGAGTTTATCCATGCGGTTTCCACTCCTCTCCTGAACAGCTCTGACCCATCGGACGCCTCCGCAGCCGCTCTCTTAGCCAGGCGGGCACCAGCCCATCGCGTTCCTGGTGTTGGGGGGAAATCGCGTCTCTGCTTTATCACGACTTCTTCATCGTTGCCGCTTCCTACATTGCTTTATCTGCGGGGTGTTCAGCTTTCTGCACCCGCGTCTAACTGACAGACAGCAGAGCCGTGCCGCTGTTGGGAAATCCACGCGTCAATAAACTGCTTTTCTCTGTTCAGTCACCCGCTCTCGAAAATAAGACCAAGAGACAGCGTTTAATTACAGTCATCCTCGTTTCTGCTTGGATGAACACGAAGCCAGCCAGGGAAACTGCTGAGAGACATGTGGCTCAGGTTTATTCAGCAAAGGGTGGGTTCTGAACGCACCCCTCAGCGGGGTGGCGTGGATTGGGCTCAGTTGTTCCGACTCCGGGTCGGAAATGGGAGGTTGGTGGTTCAGCAGGGAATTTGGTCTGTGCTGTGCAAATACAGTGCCAGGGAGCACCAGTGCCTAGTGCCTAACCAGCTACACAGGCTGCCAACAAGTTATCGTACTAATTAATGTCATTTTGTGATCACTTCCTGCTGTTGATGAAAATGTACGTGAGATGACTCAAAACATTTCCTGCTTATCTCCATTAATCGTGGATTTCTTCTGCTGTCCTGTGCCGTTTGCAGCAGCAGGTGTGATGCTGCGGTAAGGGGAGGAGACAGCCCCCCCCGGTGCATCCTTTGGGTGCCCTCTCCCCGTGCCCTCCCACGGACGTGAGTCCCCCTGGTCTGCTGAAAGCCAGTGGTGTACTTTATTGCTCGTGAATGCAAACACTTCAGACCACGTCTGGTCTGCAGGTACTGCCCTTGGGAGGAGAAAGCTGAAAGGAATCAAAAGCGAGAGTCATCATTCTAGAGGGTTTTCCAGCTGCTTTTAAAAGAAAATGAGATTTTTTTTTTTTTTTTTTTTTTTTTTTGAGAGCCCACCATGCTGGAAAGGCACTGGTAGGGCTGGGGCTGTCAGTGGCCTAAGCCACTCAAGCTCCTGCCATGTCCCAGCCCGACCTGCTCGTTCAGACCTGCGCCTCCAGCCCAGCCGCCCTGTTTGGCCTCAAACGATTCCTCCTAAATCACCACCCAAAGCTAAATTTAAGCAAAAAAAAAAGGTCAAGCTATAGCAAATTGTGATATCAATAAACAATGCTGCTTGCTGGTGTCCAGCTCTGATCCTTGAGGCTGAGCTGGTCTCAGTCGCTGACACCTCTCGGTCGCTCGCCTTCAGATCTGGCTGTCCCGGTTCGGGGGGGACACGTTCGGGGCAGCGCTGTCCCCCTCGGCGCCGCCCTGCGCGATACTGCTGGAGGTGAGGAGGAAGGCGGAGTAGGCGAGGTCAGCATCCTCCTTGGAGCTCTGGGGAAGGACAGGAGGACAGCGTTAGGTGGCCGGGGACGGACAGGTGCATGCAGCAGGGGAAGGGACAGCGTTAACGTGGGCAGCACCGCAGGGGCGTGAGCTTTTTGGGATGGTACACAGGCTGAGAGAGCTGGGGCTGTTCAGCCCGGAGAAGAGGAGGCTCCGGGGAGACCTGAGAGCGGCTCCCAGTGCCCCAAGGGGGCTGATAGGAAAGATGGGGAGAGACTCTTCAGCAGGGCCTGGTGGGACAGGATGAGGGGTAAAGGTTTAAAATAGAGGGAGGTAGAGTCAGACTGGACATAAGGAAAAAATTTGTTATGCTGAGGGTGGTGGCATACCATCCCAGTTTGCCCAGAGAGGCGGTGGATGCCCCATCCCTGGAAACATTCCAGGCCAGGTTGGCCGGGGCTCTGAGCAACCTGATCTGGTTGGAGATGTCCCTGCTCCTGGCTGGGGGGTTGGACTGGGAGGGCTTTGAAGGTCCCCTCCATCCCTAACGATTCTATGGTTCTATGATTTATGGTAATAACCCAGCTCCAACACTTATGGTGCTACCTGGGGCTGGCTTGGTGTACTGTCTGAAGTAAGGCGACTGCTGTTATTGCCTCTGCTAAAACGTGGGGTCAGGAAAGGGTTAAGGTCCCCTCACAAATGCTGATCTCCAGCAGCTGGCCAGGCCCAGGTAAGATGGAAAGCACCTGGGTATAAATAAGGCTCCTGGGAGAAGGCAGCTCTTTTGGCAGAGGCTGGGGGCTGTGGCAGTGTCTCCAGGTCAGTGGGCTCTCTCCTGCCTTCTCTTACCCTTTTTGCCTTCTTTATCTCAGCAGCGCTTTCTGGGGTGGCCGTGGTGGTGATGAACTCTGCAGGGAGAGACAAGGAGGTGTTGGTATGGGTGGGCTGTCGGTGGGCAGGTATTTCTGTGGTTTTGTAAGGTTTTCTGCAACCCCCTCACCAGCGTCCCTTACCCCAGGGCTGGCGAGAGCCCACCAGCCCGTGACCTACCGTCCCCTCCTATCTGAGTCTCCTGGGTCTCCTTCGCGCAGGCGCTATTGCTCGCAGCGTACTCCTTCACGCTTTCGAAGTCCGACATGCTGATGTTTGTCCTGTAGCTCCCGACGGACACCAGGTCTGGGAAGAGGGGGGAGATAAAGACCCTGAGCGCCGGCTCAGAGCCGGTGTGAGCGCGTCGGCCTCCCAACCACCCGTGTGCCAGCAGACCCCGAGCAGCGTAAAGCCTGCGGAGGGCTGGTCTCCATCTCAGCCCTGGCACCCCGTGCGTTGGGTGTGTGGATGGGGCTGGTGGCAGGGGCTGGGTTCCTTTTGTCCCCATCCCACGGGGTGGTACTGGGAGCAGCTCAGCCCAGCAGAGATGGCAGTGTGCATGCCTCCATCTTAATTTTGCTGGTTTTTCTTGAGAGAATAGAAAAGGCAGGGACTCACCAGATCTCGATGACCGCCTGTATTTGAAAACGGCGAAAGCCACCACGAGGACCAGGAGCACGGCACCAACGGGGCCTAGGACCAAAGCAAGTGTATTGGGGCTGCGGCTTTGATCCGAGCTGGAGGAGAGGGAAAGATACATCACTAAGCTGTGAGATGCATTTTTTAAAAAAATTATTCAAGGCTGAATAACGTGTGTGAATGTCCAGCGGTTTGAAATCTATAGAGGATGGTAAATCTGAGTGAGCACGATGCAATTCAATTGATGAACTGGATCCCAGCACATCACGGGGGTAAATAAAGATGTGGGACACAGCTTGTGCCAAAACAGCCTCATCAGCAGCGTGGCTATAAATGTGTGAAGGGAAGATCTCTAATCTTGATGGAAGTATTTTCAATTAGGTTTTCTGCACCTTGAATCTCTAATTAATCCCTTCTGGGACTGTGTTTCTTGAGCTAGAGATTAATTTCAAGACCTTGTGCCTTTTGCTGTACTTTTTTTTTTTGTTTCTTTTCCTCTGATGTTTTGAGCTGAGTACTTTAGGGACAAGATTTTTGTTGTGTTAAACTGCACACAGAGTGTGCAAGCACTGTGCTAACACTGGGTTAATATCAACCTCACAAAAATTATAAATGATGGAGGCTTGGAGAGAACTGACCTTTCCGAGGCTGTGCTCTGCACACCGGCATTGCTGTGGGCTCTTCCTTGGGGCACAAAGCCGGGCTCGGCGTGGCTGGGGGGCTCGGCGTGGCTGGGGGGCTCGGCGTGGCTGGGGGGCTCGGCGTGGCTGGGGGGCTCGGCGTGGCTGGGGGGCTCGGCGTGGCTGGGGGGCTCGGCGTGGCTGGGGGGCTCGGCGTGGCTGGGGGCGTCAACGTCCAGGAGCTCCAGGCTGCGGTCAGCTCCGCTTCCTGCGATCCCAGGGGAGAAGGGTGGTCAGTTGTGCGAGCCGCAGCGCGGAGACGGGGACACAAAAGCTGGTTTGGGCGCGTTTGGTGCACATGGGACTGCAGTGGGTCTGGGCCCTATATGAGAGGCTCTTTAAAATGGGGTTTGGAGATCTTCAGTATTATTTGGAATGCAGATAATTTATTGCAAAAATCCCAAGTAGGCTCTCTCTGCCTATGTACTTTTCAAAAGTCTTGCATTTCTATGTTCTGCCTCTAATATTTCCTGAAGAAATTTTTATTACTTGGTTTGCTTTTATTTCTAGCTCTTTGCCTGCCAAAGGCAGGGAAATGAGGCTGTTTCTCTCCGTTTTCACTTTGATCGTGATCCACTTAGGATGGCTGTGTGTGGGATATCCACTGCTATGCTTCTTTCTGCCCTGCTTCTAACATTATTCCTTCCCAAGAAAAACAAAATACTGCCCCAAAGCTGAGACTAAGCCCCTTGCTGCCCCAGGGGAGTTGGTGACAGCCCTTCCTTTTCTTCTCCCTTCTATTTTCCTGATAAGCTCCCTGGAGCAAGATGTGTCTCTGAACTCCATGCAGCCTTTCACCTGCCAGGTGTCAGATGGTGCTCAAACGAAGTGATGCTACAAATTATAATAGCAGTAATTAGTAAGAGCAGGGTTAAAAAGTAAAAATGATGTGGAAGGAAGTGATTTTTAGGCTGGTGATTTTTTTTTTTTTATGGAAGCAGAAACCAGCGAGTGGGTGAAAAGATCTATGACAAGTTGTGTAAAATCAGGCTGCTCTTAGCACCTCCTGGGAGGCTGCCTGGATGAGAGCACTTCTGTTTTGAGGTGCTGCAACCTAGTGGATAAGGAGAGGACTTTTCTCTCAGCAGAAGGCAGCCTGAATCACAGCCCCGAGGAGCAGGAAAGCCCCAGCCTGCCTTTGCCTTGGACCTCACCTCCAGTCACCTGCAGATACACCGCCATGGTTTCTCCGAAGACGCCGTCGCGCTTCACTCCGCACCAGTACCACCCTTCATCTGTCTTTTCCACCGAGTCAAAGCTCAGGACAACGGTCTTGTTGTCAGTGTCACAGATGACATCCGGCCCCGGCTGCGCTAGGTCAGAGGAAGGCAGCGGGTTGCAGCTGGTGCTGCTCCACTTGCACCAGTACTTCTGGTAGGAGTAGTATTTGCATGGGTAAAAACATGTTAGATCGACCCGTGAGCCCACTTCTGCCTCCACTCTCTTCTTTCCCTTTAGTCCAGGTTCTCCTGTGAGGGCAAACAGAACGTCAAGGCTGATGTTAGTGGTTTTGGTGGTGGGAATGGCAGACAACAGGTCATGGTGCTGCTAGAGGTGGTGAACCTGGAGATGTATCTTTGAGGGAATGTGCAACTTAGATTGCTAAATTAATGGTAAGGATGCTGTATATACATCTCTGAGAGAAAGCTGGGGTTGTTTTTTTGCAAGGCTTAAGAAATACCTGCACGAGAGACTTTTGTGAATGCTTTCCCATAAAACTGAAACCTTATTTTTCCATTTTAAAGCTACTGGGGGCGGAGGTGGGGGGGAGCAGGATTGGCACAATGCTTCACCTTATGAGATAACTTCAGAGTTGGACCTCAGATCTCCCCCCAAAAAGCCAGATCTGCTTCTTTGGATGCTTAGGAAGTTGGTTCACACCTACTGAGCAGGCAGAGAACTGCCAACACGTGAGCTCGTACCGTCTATGATCTTCAGCTCGGTTGACGATTGCTGCTCCCTGTTGTCGTCTGTCATGCACCAGTAATAGCCCTTGTCACTGTCCGTCAGCTGGTTCAGGATGACGGTCATCGTACTGTTATCCGGGCTGCTGTACACGGCCACTCTTCCCTCGTACAAGTCCCACACGTACCCAGAGTTGTCTATGATCTGAGAACACCCATTCTTTCTCCACTTGCACAAGTACTTGACTGAGAGTCGTTTTAGAGGCTCGTAGTGGCACTCAAAAGTTGCTGAACTTCCTTTTACTCCAAATATTGTGGGCTGGCCTTGAGGAACAGTTGTCGCTGGAGATAAAAACGAAATGAGAGGCTCTACACATCTAAGTCTTGCCCATGTGGCACTCTCCCAAGAGAATAAATATTATAGATTGTACAAAGCTGTTTTGGCTAAAGCAAGGCTAGGCAAAGCTCAGGGGGCCAGGTGCCAGGAGACTGTCCTGGCCCTGCTGGGAATTGAGTCAGTCAGGCCTTTCCTTTTCCCAAATTCACTGGGTGGTGGCTGTCTTTGTCTACTGACAGCTCAAAGTTTGCTCCCTTTGCTAGGGGAAGGGCAGGCCTACTCCTTTCTACATCTGTTGTTTTGAGACTTAAGGAATTAGGACTTCAAGAGATAGTATGCTTGTCTCAGACTGGTAGGCAGAATTTGCCTTCCGGAGTTTTGGGCTAGCCAGGCTGAGGAAGATAGCTAGCCACTGCTGGGAAGGTTAAGCCTTGATACAAGCTTTATTCGTGATGGTTTAGTGTGTCCCAGATAGCTAAACGAGTAAAGTAGTATCTAGATGAGGGGACAGGATAAGAGCACTCTGCAATGGGAAATTGAAGTTCTTGTTAAATAAAGTGACACTGCTAGGGATGCTTCTGAAGAGAAGCAGAGGTGAAGGGAAAATCCACTGGGAATAGCTTACTCACGCTCATAGACATGCACATCCAGTTCCTTTGTTTCTCCGTCCTCCCCGTAGAAGCCGACCCCGCAGAGGTACAAGCCGGAGTCTTCCCAGTCCATCTGAGTGATCATGATGCTGAAGGAGCCTGGCGGCTCCGTGTTGCTCAGCAGAACTCGCCCCGTGTAGTTCTCATCGACTTCCCCGTAACTGCTGATGATGTTACGGCAGCCGGCTTTCTCCATCTTGCACAGGAATTTCCTCATGCTCACGGTGTCGTTCCCGAAGCTGCAGGGTATGGTCAAAGTGCTGTGCAGCTTCACGTAGAAGAGCTCTGCTCCCTCAGGGACGTGTGGACCTGTGCACACAGAGACACCAGTCAGCCTCTCCCTGCTCTGTCCGTAACTGTGCTTGACTCCCCTGTAGCTCTGAGGGCTTTTTTTTCAGCGTAGGGTTTCTCTGTGCCTCACTATATTATATGACCATGTGCCTCTCTCGGTCAGAGCACGATCTGCCCAGCCGTGTCCTGTGCCTGTCGGGCATTTAAGGAGTGAGGTCTCTACACTGCTCTGTAGTGACGTTTTTCCCAGAGCCGCCTTGCCAGGGGCTGTGCCACGAGTTTGCACCGTGCTCTGCACCCTGGGCCCTGCTCAGCAGCGCGGTGCCGTCCTGCACACCATGGGCTTGTGCAGAGCCTCAGCCGTGGGTTGGGGGGCAGTCCTGCCCTCTGACTGCATCTCCCCAACCTTTAGTGGCTGAGAGATGTCAGCAGCTTCTAAGCAATGTTGGTGATGTTAAGATGAGGTTCATTTAATCTGATTTTTATGCCAGATTTTTGGCCAAAAAATCCATTCTGTAAAAGCACAGGGGAAAATGAAAAATGCTGTTTCCTGAAAGCATGGAGCATCTTGAGCTCTTAGACCCTGGACCGACTATCTGTGGAGCCTTATTAAAAAAGGAGGAAAAAAGCAAAAGAAAATAATACTTCAAGGAACCCCAAGACTCTGGTTACCTTCAGAAACATCCAGACTGACTTTGTGGGAGAGCCCTCTGCCATTGACACCAACACCGCACTGGTAGGTGCCCGCCTCTGCCATCGTGAGCTTGGAGATGTTAATCTGGAAGTTTTCTGCCTCAGGGTAGTCGGTGATGAAGGCTCTGCCTTGGTAGCCCGGAGCAGTGTAGCCACTGGTGGAGACAATGGTCATGCATCTCGAGGCCGACTGCTTGCACCAATACTTTCTGTCGTGTTTGTTCACGCGGGTGGGCGGGTAGAAGCATTTCACGGTAACTGACCCATCGAGCAGACCGTATACCTGCCGTGGTCCGAACACAGGGCTTGAGACTGCAAAGGGAAAACACCTTGGCTGTAAACCTCAGCTCTGCTGCACAACCCGATGGGACCGCAGAGCAGATTGGGTGTACCGGGGCAAGGGTGGACCCAGCACCGTGTGGTCTGAAGGGTCCCGTGGCAGTGATGGGCACTGATGTGGTAGAGACACTCCCTGAACCCTGTTCCGTAATGCCACCTCTGCTCTTAGGCCACCTGTAAACTGCTGTGCCCCAAACTGGTTCCACTTACTTGCTGACTTGGGGAGGTGTCTGCTGCTTGCAGATTCATCGGGGAGGAAGACGAGCAGAAAGATGAACGCTAGTAAAGTCATTTTTCTTGCATTCCCTGGAAAAGGCACGGAAGTGGGTGAAAAATCACACTTGCAAAATGATCACGTTAACCGATCAAGTCATCAATAATCCTCATGCCTGGAGGATATGAGGGTTGTGGCTACTTGAGCAAGAGAGAAACACAGCATTTAATCACTTCTGTGTGCACAGCAGAAAAAGCGATTTTGGCCAAACCAGAAGAGACTTGATTCAAAATCAGAAACGGTACCTGGTTTTACATCTGTAAACCGGAACAGCCCATCACAAGGCTGAAGTCCAAAAACGGTCCAAAAGGTGCTGAGCCCTGGCAGGCATGAGAGTCGGGTGGCACCCTGGAGCTCAGCTCCTCACTTGACCGTCGCCAGAGATAATGCTGCTTCCAATAGTTTAATAGCTGGGGTCGTATTTTCTTTCAGTGTTGTTCGCGCAGTGAAAGGAAAGTTTGTTCTCTTATGAGCCTGAGTGCCAAAACCGCTCCTTAGGAAAACCTGCTCTCACAGAATGGTTTGGTTTGGAAAGATCCTTTGAAGATCATCTAGTCCAGCCCTCCTGGCCAGGAGCGGGGACATCTTTCACTAGGTTGCCTCTTTAAGTCCCATCCAACCTGACCTTGAACGCTTCCAATGATGGGGCATCTACAACTACTCTGGGCAATTTGTGCCAGTGTCTTGCCACCCTCATTGTTCAAATTTCTTCCTCATGTCCAAACTTCTTGCCTTATGTTGTAGAGCAGAGGTCTTGTCTGAAGCCTTTATTTATGCTCTCTGTTTCTCTGATCTCTTCAAGGACACACAAAAGAACAAAAGGGTAATACTTTCGCCTCTACCATTTTTATTTTCCCCAGCTGCTAGTAAAGATAGTGAGATTTAGGGCTTTACCCCTCAACCCCGCCCTTCCAAGGATCAGACTTGAACCAATAAAGCACTGCCCCACCTGTATATCCAACAAACCTACTGCTCCAAAATTAACCCCTGGCCGGGACTCGGAATTACGGCTGTTGAGGAACGCCAGACCAAACTGCGTGTCTCTTGAAAACTGTCCATAATTTTCAGGATGAATATTTCTGTACCTTCCTCTTGTTTTAGATTGAGTGATGGCTCAGAGGAAGCCAAGGCTCTTAATTCGCTGTTTTCTTTGGCCTGAGCGTGCTGTTGGACACCGCACGGTGCAGCGGTGGGAATGTGGTTTCTTGAGCATGGCTGTTGATCTACCTGCGTACGCCAAGTTCTAGAGAAGGTGATAGGTGCCAAGGAAAGTCTTTCTAAACAATCAGACAAATTTGATTTCAGGGCATCAAGTGACACAATTTTATTAAGGGTAATTCCCGGTAAAAGAAAAAGGCTTTTATTTCCGTGTGAAGATGAAAGGTGTTCTGTTGTGCTTTCTTCCTTGTATTGTGATTTCTAATTACTCAGTGGCCACTTGTCCGTGGCTAATAATTAACTCACCAAGCATGAAAAAATGCTCTTTCATACACATCCCAAAAGTAGCCAGCAAGACAAACATAACATTCTGCAGAAAGCAAACACCATGGCACAAAAAAGACCTTGATATTTGCCCCTTGCTAACAGCAGTTTCTCTGGCTGATGGTCACCTCGCTGCCCTCCACGCCTCGCTCTGCAGTGCAAGCAGAATCCCAGTTCAGCTTTCCCCTTCTTGGCAAAATTTGAGTAATCTGTTTGTCTGATTCCTTCCCAAAGCAATTGGCTACTTCAGGGTTACCAACAACATAAAATCATGGAATGGTTTGGGTTGGAAGGGACCTTCAAAGCCCACCCAGTCCAACCCCCCTGCCAGGAGCAGGGACATCTCCAACCAGATCAGGTTGCTCAGAGCCTCATCCAACCTGGCCTTGAATGTTTCCAGGGATGGGGCATCCACCACCTCTCTGGGCAACCTGGGCCAGTACTGGAACCTGTTGGCAACCATGTTTTGTGAGGTAGGGAAGGGTTACTAAGATCTCTATATAGCTGTGTCCAGAGATGTGTGCAAGAGTGGTGGCATCAGGGTCTTCATATGCATGTTAGAGCAGGAAAGAATTTTTGCATCTCCATCTCTGAGGACACAAGCGTGCACTTGTGCCTACACGAGAACAGTTCCTGCGTGCTTGCATGACCAACTTCTGCAGCTCTGAGTCGCCCCTAGCCCTGTTCTCTCCAGTGTTGTTAAAACCTTCCCTGCTCACCGAATGAATGGGGAAAACTCCCACGTACAGCAAGTCTGAGCAAGCACAGCCACGGGTTACGTAAAAATCTGTGCTGCGCCTCCATGCCGATCCGCTGAGCTGGGCGGCTGGAAAGCCCCTCTCTGCCACCGGCGCCGTGTTGTGCTTGGAGAGTCACACTTCTAGCCCAGAGGAATGGGGCAAACCAGCTTTGGCGGCCACTCCGCAATGAGCAAGTGCTGTTTGAGATGCTGGAGGAGAATTTCGTCAAGCTGTTGGTAGAAGAGCTCTCGTTCTCTCTTGCTTTCCAAGACCACTTGCTGCTGGATTTGCTGTCTCTAGTGACAGCACGAGGCTCCAACCTCAGAGCTCCAGGGAAGAGAAAAGGCTGCTGAGCTCTCGTGAAAGGGAGTGCAAGTAAGTGGCTGTGCAAGGGATTTGTGTTCCTGGTTCTGTGGTTAGAGGGGGTTTGGAAGGAGAGAGGAGATGGGACAGCAAAGGTTTGCAGGGGGTTACGGAAGAGGCTTGAAACCAGAGGGAAATGCCGTGTAAACGCAAAGCAGCAGCCATGGGGAAAGCTTTCGGCTGCAGGAACGCACGCGTTTGCAAAGTTCCTCCTGCAGCCGAAGGGCCATGTCCCCTCCTGGCATAAACCCCTGATTCCCTGTTGCAGCAGTGGTCCTCTCTGGATTGTTATCAGCTGTGGACTGGGGCTGTACTCCTTTTCTTTGCATCACCAAAACTGCTGGCTTCCTTCTCCTACCTGTCCCAACGTAACAAGTTCTGAAGGCTTAAAGCACAAAACCAGTATTACAGCTGAACTCTGGAGACGGGAGTTTGTGCGTTAGTGCATGAGCTTTCCACTCTTGTCCCAGGGCTTTGGACACCAGTGTCCCCAGGATCAGGGCGATGGTGTCTTGTCTGGGACGCTCAGCCATGGCGGCCCCATGCTCTCTGGCTGTTTGCGCTGCTGTGTTTGTGTGCATAATGCAACAGGATTTCAAAGAATGATGTTGTACGAAACAGGTTCATCGCAAGATGAAGACTAACAAATCAAACATTTAGCTGTAATCTGCTTTAAAGCAGAAGATGCATCCATTACCAGGTAAGTGGCATGGAGTCTCTCCTAGCCACCCATTTCCACGCTCAGCTTGAGTTGCTGTGTTTGTGACCGTGAGCTTGGGAAGGGCTGGTGGAAAACCCACCGAGGGCAACTGTGAGGGCATGTGAGTGCGTGAGAAACCTGGGAAGTGTTCCAGCATTAACAAAACCCAACTGTATGCCTATACCTTCACCAACCACAGGTGAAAACTCATTGCAACTTGTAACAAGTTTCCATAATTTGGATTTTGTTGTGTTCCTTCCCCAAGAGCACTAGAGCTTGGTGCGTGCACGCCCTGCGCCAAGGGGCTTGGCTGGTCAGTGCCAAGCGAGACACAGATGTGCCGCAACGTGGGTTTGGTGAGAAAAGCCATGCAAAAGGGAAAATTACAGGGTGCTTTACAACCTTTCTGCTTACTTTCCAACTCAGGACAGCTAAATGCCTTTGTTGTCTTAGTATCGTCTTGAGAATGGATAATGCTGTCTGTTTTGATCTGGTACCTTGCCATCTTCCTAAACCTTGCTGCATCACGCCTCCACTGAGTGACAAAGAAATTCCAAAGCTGTGTACAAAGTTCTGAGAAGGTTAGACCCCCCCCCTCAAACCCCACAGTTGGTCTCCCTTGCTTATATGGACACGGCTTTATCTCCATCCATAGAAAGCAGCTCGTGGTTGCAGGGCAGTGGGAGGCTGGTCAGCAGTAGCTCTGGTCTGAGACCTCTCTGGGCTGGGTTTCCCAGTTTACTGTGTGTGGATGCTTCCCTGGATGCCCCAGTGCCGAAAACACCATGGGATTGGCTTCAGCTGCGAACATGACCTTCCTCTATAGCACTGCTGTATGCCTAAATTTTGAAATAGCGTGCTTCAGGTTTCCAGCAGAAAGTGCTCCCTGACCAGGTGAGCTCTCCTAAGTTTGTTCACTACAAGACGTTTCTGGGTCTCCATGATGCTTCTGTGACTCTCTCAGTCCTAGGGAGCAACAGCTCCAGATTTACAATGATTTGAAAGAGATCGGGACCTGACCCCTGAGTTACGCATACCCAAGCAAACCAGAGTTCAGTTCCCAAATTCTGCTGACTCAGTTGCGATGTTGAGCTCTGAAAAACCGGTGTGCTCCTAATGCACCTTGCCAGGGACCAGCACAGTCCAACCCATTAGCTATTAACTATTGCTCTCACCAACGACCAGTGTCAAGGACGTGCTGTGGCATCAACATGACGATTTAGTCACCACATTTGTAATTCTAGCCTGGGAGTCCTCCTGCTTATTGTTACTCAAATATATGAGAAATAATAAGTTACAGAATGGAGTAATTTTTTTTTCCCCCTCAAATCCTTTTAAAGCAAGACCTGCTAACACCATGAATAAGCTGCACAGATATTAATTGTTGTAGGCGTAGGCAGTGCTGAGCAGCGCTGGCCCAAAGCGTTAGGGGCGATTTACAGAGCTGCTGGAGACTTGTGCTTCCTAGAAGAAGGGCACAGCAAGGGACTTCTTGCTGCACAGGACCCAGGCTGTCTACGCCTTTACGCTGCCTATCACGATCACTGCGTAGGTGGCCTTACTGTGAGTTTTATTTGCTGTGGTGGGATGGGGAATAGCCACCAATCCACTCCGTTTTCATGGAGTTATGGATGAGCAATCAGCTTTAAGATGAAAGGTCAAGCTGACCTAGACACATGCAGAAAAGCAATATTTCATGTTCCAAACAGACACCTCCCTTACAGTATAGAACGAATAAACAGGAGGTGCTGCTTTTGTGATGCAGTGAGCAGAAAGAGCCTGGCAGATCTTCTTGAGGTTTATTAGGATTTACTAAGAAATCGGTAGATTTTAGGAATTTCTGCAGTACTTGTGACCCTTCTAGCTAAGAGGGTTTGTAAGTGCCAGTTAAACACTGTCCTATATGATCAATGTATTTTGGAAAAGAAATGAAAACGAACAACCAGACAGCCCTCATGGCAATGACTGAAATTCCTGCTAAGAGTGTGTGCTGGCCTAACTTTATGTTCCTTTAAGCTGCGACTTACACTCATTTGTGTCTGAACGTTATGGTCCTTTAGGGTGTTGGATACCCCATGCACCAACTTGTTGCTTTTCAGATAAAAGCATCGTGGTTCGTTTGTTTCTTACTTTTTGTTTCTCGTCTCTTGGGCTGGAAAGTGAAACCAACTCGAGCACTATTAAACTGTTATTCCAGTTTAACGCCGCTCCTGTCGCAGGGAGCAGGCGCTTGCTGTCACCCGGGAGCACCACAGCCTGCACGGTGAGGCTCGAGCGATGGATGGATGGATAGCGCCCGTCCACGTACCCTTAGCAGGTGTGATTAGGAGGTGCTATTTCTCTACTTCAGACAAAACGTATGTAAATCCTATGTGGAGGTTTCCTTTGCACTGAAAGAATTTGGCTGTGCAGAAACCCACCCCTTCGCTGTTTGTATGAATGTGCAAGGACTCTGCCAGCTTTCTCTTGTTTCAGCTTTAGGGCTCCGTGTACATCTCGTTCACTTATGCTTCGGTATCTATTTACCTACTTTTCAAAAGTACAAACCTGGCAGCTTTTTCAGAGCTTGTTTAGGACATAACTGCACCGACTATCTTCTTAAATTCCCAAATCCACATCCCTGTTATGATCTCCATTTTGTGATTCAGGAGATCGCAATGACCGTAGACTGAGTTGCAACGGTTCAGATTACTGCAGTAATATTTACTAAGATTTGTTGTTTTCTGTGTTAAAACTTAATGCAAATATTGGAATGACAGTTAGACTTTTTTTTTTTCCAGAGAGGAAAGATTAAAAATCTACTGCAGAGAAGAAAACATAAACTTCATAAGCCTGATCCTATGCTTCTGATCCTCTTTCAAAAGAAATCGGGCTCCCCACCAGCAAGCCCTGCACACCTCTCGCTGCTGCTCCCCTGCACGCGTGTGCGAGGAGCAGCCCTGGAAAGTTCTCACCTCTGGTATTCGTCTCCGTCCCATCTCAGAGCGGCAGTACAAAAGATTTCGCGCTTCAGAAAGACAATGAAGAAGCATTACTTACTCTCCAAGTTACTTCTGCAGGCTGTTTTTGTACCTCTTGTGTTTCCTCTCGGACTGGCCGCTCCTCGTTTTGTGGGTGTCGCGGTGCTGGAGCCCAGGACCTCCTGCCAGTGTCCTGCCTCCCTCCTGCAGCCGGACACTGGGCTCTGGCAGTGCCAGGCTGTTTTAAATACTCCTGGTCCCTCTCGCCCTGCATTTCCACCTGTTGTGCCTTAAAGGAATAGCATCCAAAAACCCTGGCAGGTAAGCACCAGCCCACGTGAGAGCAGGGCACTTCTCCAGTGCCCATCCCAGCTCTGCCACGGCTCTGAGGGGTCACCTCCTGATTACACATTGCCATTGCACAACGGCCATCCCAAGGGTGGGCTCCTGGTCGTGGTCCCAGGCACCTCTGCCTGCTTTAGGAAGGAGCCCGGTGGCTGCCTGGGGTCAGGTCTGCGGAAGGTCTTCTGCTGGGTTGGGAGCTTGGTTCCTGTGAGAGCTTTCAGACAGGACCCAGGCAGCCAGGGCAGCTGTGATGCCTTGGTTTGAAGATGGGTTCCTACACCTGGCACAAGACACAGGGGAGCCTCACGCAAGGGTCCAGCCAGCCCCCTCCTCTTTGGTAGCATTGCGACGTCACCCTTGAGTCACAACCACGTTCCCCATCGGCCCAGGCAGGAGAACCCCTCACTGCAAGGACTGACCTGGCTTCTGGGCTTGAGACCCCCAGCTAGTGGTGGAATAGCTTGGTTGGGCAAAGCTGGACAAAACCAGGGTGTTGGGGTTTTTTGTTGAGTGGTTTTTTTCTGTTGCACATTTTTGGGAAACCCGTGTCCCTAAGCAGACCCATGCTGGTTGTCCGTCCCGGTAGAGCAGGTCTGTCTCCCTTCCCCGCTCTCCCCAGCCCCTCTGCCTCCCCACAGCCTCACGGGCAGAGCGGGACCCTGGCCGGTGAGGGCTGCTGGCCTCATCTGGGCAGAGCAAGAACACTGTGAGCTCTTCAGAATGAAAAATAATAACGAGGAACTTTGCTGCCATCCTCAACCTCATTTCGTTGCTCTCCTACTGTAGGCATGCCAGGGGCGCAAATTAAAGTGTGGGGCTGTCAGAAACGGAACCGTAAGAGAAAGTAAAATTAGTGAAGATGAAAATGTTTGTATTGCGTGGGATGAATCATCAGCTTGCTTTACCTTATACTAATGATGAAAAAGCAGTCATTTCTTTTAACTAGGGGGTCACGCGAAGCTTTCCTCGTCCGCTCTCAGTGCGAGCTGAGGAGCTCAAACAGGATGGCAGCTCCGCGCGTTCCTGCCGTGCCTGAGAGCGGGTGAGATCCTGACCTGAAGTTGGGATGTTTGACAAACTTGTCAGACCTTGAAGCCAGCCTGGGAAGTGCCTTTCCTCCAGCTACGAGCGTCAAGCTCCTTTTTTTTTTTTTTTTCCCCATGAATGTGCAGCTTTTGGGGAGAGGAAGGCTGCTGCTGTGTTGGCACAGGGTGATCTGGTGGGGACCGTGAGCTGAGAAGACAGCCACGATGTCCTTCCCGGGGGAAGCCCTGGCAGAAACCAGCCATGGGAATCGCAACCGCTCAAGCATCTTGGGGAAGAAAAATTAGTCCAGGGTGGATGAACAGATTCTTTAACCAAGCCACTGTCTCCACCCTGAAGTTTTCTGGTAAAACTGATCTGATGTCTTGTGCAAGTGTATTTACTGGGCTTTGCAGAGAAGGAAGCATCCTCCTGCCAAGTCACAGGTTCCACAGCGCTCTGGTATCTGGAGAAAACAAACAACCCTGAGCTTGCTTCTTTTTTTTTTCTCTTTTTTTTTTTCCCCACCCCCCAGGCTAAAGCCCAGTTTGCAGCGTGCTGTGCAATCTGAGCGTACAAACCAAACTACTGTTTGGGTCGGGGCTGCGTTTGGGCTGAAACGGTTTGATTTGGAAGCTGTGGGTAGTTCTGCAGAAAAGGTGGAGGAAAAATAGCGCTTGAGAATTCAGGTGTCTTTGATTGAAGTCAGATATGGTTTACGCCTTGCAAAATTACCCAAGGGATAAGTGTTGTTTGGGTTTTTTTTATAAATCAGAAAATCCTCTTTTTTTTTTTTACCTGGCGCTTGGCAAATCTATGGCCATGGTGGTCCTTCCTTTCCACGCTCCCTCCCCACCTTTTAACGTTCGAGAGAGACAGTCAGGGTTGCACACAAATAGTGTGATTACAGATGCGTTATTTTATTCTCTCCTGCAAACCACGTAGCGAGCGACTTGGGCAGCCTGCGCGGATTCGGCTCTCGACGCGCTCGGCTTCTGAGCAGGGCAGCGAGCGACGAGCGGTGCTGGGCGCTCGGCAGCTTACAGCTGTGCCTGGGCTTTCCGCAGGGAACTTCCGAGCTCACGTACACAGGGGATGTGATGGAAGGGGGTTCTGCCTTATTTTTCTCAAGTCTTGGTCAGTCTTGTTGGAAAGTACTTTTTTCCTCATGGGGTTGCTGTAAAAAAAAAAAAAAAAAAAGGGAATGCCAGACCCCAGCTTTTCTATCTGGGGTTTTTCAGAAGTGATTTGATGGGTGTTTCTGTTTTTATGCTTGGTATTTTAAATGGGTCTAATATTTCAGGGAGTCCTGAGAACAGAAAGCTAGAAAATCCTGAGTCGGAGAGGACTTCTGGAGTCAGCCTCCTGCTCAGCGTCAGAGTTATCCTGGGCTGTACCCCAGAGCAGACACCCAGAAACAAACGGCACAACTATCAGCTGCTGGTTCGTATTCTCATTTTTAGAAGTTTTTTACAGAGTGCTGATTGTCTGTTTTCAAGCTTTTAGTGGAGGTGTACTTTTTTCTTTACATTTAGGACTGCAAGAACCCTTCCTACAGCTTCTTTTTTTTCTACAGTAAAATCTCAAAGAGCAATAGAACTTGTGTAATTTTAGCGAGTTGTATCACTCTCAGCAAAATATTTTAGATTTCAACCTTAGTGGTTTTAAAGCCACTCTGAGGGCTGCTTTTGGTGTTTACGGTGTATTTGCGAGGTAGCTTTGGAAAATGTGATGTCTGTAGATCTGCTTTCTGCCACTGATCAAGCCAACGGATCTTTCACACAGGAAGAGAAATACAAGCGTGCGCGCAGCACTGTGCGCAGAGGTGGTAGCTCATTCCCGAGGGTGCGAATTGTCAAATCGCTTATTTCCCTCCGCAAATATCTGACTTTATGCTACCACTGCTTATACCGTCAGAGTCTGGATCTACATGCATCGTAATGAGAATACGAAATGCCATCACCGAAATGTTAGGAATTTCCACAAATTTTATATATTTGAAATATTTCCTCAGATATCTTCTACAAGAGCTTCTCTAAAGAGTATCAGTACTCCAAGCCAAGCCCACCATTTTTGTATTTTGCCAGAAGACACGCTCTTACACTTAAGTTGGTCATCCCAAATCTTCCAAGGATAGCATGGATTATCCTGCACAAGTAGGACAAAAAAAGAATTATGCCATTGCAACACAGTGCTCAGGAATTGCTTCTGTGCAATATTGCAAGAGGTCATGAGCAATGAGATTGTATTGAAACAAGCAAGCAGGAAGAGCGATAAGGTGTTTACCGTGCGTAAGCAAAAATTATAATCAACCCTATAATAAATTTATAAGCCTCATATAGGATTTAATCCAAGTCTTTTGAAATCTATGGCTCAACATCTCTTGGTAAGGAATAAAGGCAATGGTTTGGCACCAGAATGTAAGTCTTGGGCTGCAGGATCCTAATTCCTGGATTACAAACCTGGTGTCTATTTTACACACGAAGCTGCAAACCATCTGCTTAAAATTTGTTTTTATTCTCTTCTACCAAGGGAGAGGACACTTGCAGGGTCAGTTCCAGAACACCCACCTACGTTTGCTGGAGTCTGTCCTGCATTCCTGCATTTTTTCTGCACTCAGAGTTTCCTCCATCATCTGCTCTTTTACAGGCGTCACATCAGCCCGAATCGGTGCTGCTTCCAGGTCTCCCATGGAGCGCCTTTCTTCTTAAAAACAAAAAAAAAAGTGCACAGTGGAGGGAACACCTCCTCTAATGCCTATTTAAATAAATATACAAGCATGTCATAACAGACACCAGATTAGGCCCATGGCTTCCCAGTTCCGTTCCTGTGAATGACGAGGACTCACTGCTGTCCTCGCTGAAGGTTTTTGTCCCTGAATTTATCTCTAGGGACACGGTATCTTCTAGAATAAGATATATATGCACATATTTTTGAAAATTAGTCATAAGCAAGGATTTTGGGGGCATGTCTTCATCAGCTTTGCACTGAGCAGGCTGAGTTTGGCCCCGAGAAGCTGCAAGGCACGTAGCCTCTCGCGCCACGCAAGTCCCTGCCCTTTACACTTCAGGATTTCCGAGCACTCACGGGGCCATAAATCTTCTATACACAAAAACTCAGCCTTGCATTCAGCAGGACTTCAGAACTTCCGTTTCCTTCATTTGCTTTTTGAAAAAAAAAAAAAAAAAAACAAAACCAAAAACCAAACAAACTCAAACTTCTCTAGGACATTTCTTGCTTGCAAGTCCAGTTGCCCTTTCAGGCCGCGCTGGCTGCAGGACGGATGCGTCCCTCCAGAGATGGACATCTTCAGTGAGTGAGCCTCCAGCTCTCGGGAACCACGAGCAAAGCCATCGCAAAACAACAACCGCAACCCGAAAGGCGTTGCCCAGTTGGCTTACCTGTCTCCTTTTGAAGCCTTATTTTGGTCAGGGCAAGAATAGTGATAGCGATGAAAATCAGCAAAACGAGAGCGGGTAGCACAACCGGGAGCAGGTGCAGTTCACGTGGTGAGCTGAAAGGTGAACCATCAGGATTAGATGGGATTTGGGTTTAGCCATGGGGCGGTTGGAGTACCTCAGTGCAGGCTGTTGTTTTTGCACCAGAGAGTATAAAGGAGTTCCAAACTGTGACTGAACCAAAGGGGAACAGTCAACCAAGCCAAGCAGAGTTGAAATTGTTTGATCTGGAGTTTGGCTGACGAGGAAGTAATTTCTGCTGCCTCTGCTCTGCTGTGTGGGGTTTGTGCTGCCAGCTGAGCGAGCCCCTCCAAAAGGAAAATTGAGCTGTTTTCATTACACAAATTCCCAAGTGAGGTTCAGACTATTTTTTTCCTGAGTTCTTGTGGACTCTCATGCTGTCAGAGGGTGTCTGTGTTCTGTTTCCTTGCAAAAATGATGTAAATGCTATCAAAGCTCCACAGGCAGGCAGAGCTTTGCCAGAAAAGGTACAAAATCTGAGCCTTTATATAAAGCGTGATTGGTAGCGTGCTCTCCTCTCCTCTTTCTGGCTGGATGGCAGGGAGATGCAGCCTGAGGGAGGCTGGGGATGGAGAGGATGGTGCCTCTTGTGCTGGGGGTCACTGGGGCAGATGCAAGCTCCAAGGTGCGTGGCAGGACAGCTCAGGATATCAAGCTGGGTTTGCGGACTTTGTGGTTTATCTTCAGTTGCTGCTGATTCAGCAATATCTGGTGCATCCGCACCAGCTCTGCAGATCACTTGGGTGCTGGATGGTGGCCATGGCTGGGGTGAAAGGTGTAAGAGCTGCTCGCAGCCATCCTGCCTAGCAGGAAGCACCGACGGTAAATTCACCAGGGAAACCACTTGCAGTGGGGTGAGCCACAGGGCTTTCTGTAGAGAGGTACCACAGAGTAATTACTGGCCAAAATAGCTCCCAGCCTTTTGATTAACCTTGTCCAAAGACAGCTCCTTATGCAACACAGAGCACCCAAACACTCCCCGGGCTGCCGGCCGCTCATAAGGGCCTGGATAACGTGTGTAGCAGCTACTTATTCACCAGAGTTATTGCTCAAGCCCCGTGTTTCCTAATGTCCTGCCTCTACGCCGAGCAAAGGAAAACAGACAGCAGCACATCTGTTGACTCTGGCACCTGATCTACAGGAGCGGCCAGCACCGGGAGACTGAGACAAGTTCAAAGATAAGTGCTCCAGACGGACACGACAACTCTGCCTTCTGCTTTTCTGATTAACATCTCCTATTCGTGTTTTCAACTCGCAACGCGTGTGCAACCTTGGTAGGGCCCCAGGAAACAGGGCAGACGGGTCGTAAATCACCAGCTTCGCGCCGGTGAGAAACGTGGCCATGAACTCACCTCTTGTGATAGGTTTTGCTCGGGGAGGTTACGGCGGTGCCGGGGGTGGCGGTGGGCAGCGGGGTGCTGGCGCTCTCGGTGACGGTGCCCCTTCCCATTGCGTACGTCAGGCCCGTGATGCTCCTCTGCGTGGGTGTGCTGTGTGCGGCCAGACTTGGCGATAAGGTGGGTTTCACAAGAGTGGATGTTTCTGGGTCTTGTGAAGAGCAGGTTTCCGCAGAGAAAGTTTCGAGGCTTGAATATCCATCTTTTTGCAGAGACAACACGTTAGATTTACCAAGGATTTACTCATTTCACCTTGCTCTCCACGTGAAAAAACACGCAGCATGATATGACCAAACCTAAGCATTTCTGTTTTCCTTTGAGTCTTATAGAAAGCAGCGTGGGAGTACTAACGAAAATCCATTAATACCTGGCAAACATTTATACTTTAACCCCATGATTTCTGTCTTTGCCAGCTGAACAGCTACAGGGATCTGTGTATTTACAGGCTGCAGTTCCTAAAACTGGAAGATGACCTTCAGCTTATCTTCAGAACGAAGCACACGCCTCTGCGCTGCACTTGCTAGCATCAGGATGTCGTATGCTCGGGGTTTGCATCCTAAATAATCAATAGTATAATTCAAACTAAACTTCCCCTGAAAGCTCAGCTTGCATCCCTGCCTCTGCAAACCTTTACCATCACCTCAGTAACTTGCCAACAACCATAAGATCAAGCGTATAGCTGGTGTTCCTCATACTGTTGTTGTGTTTGTGCCTAGTGCAGAGGGGAGTTTATCCCCCTCGTGCACACGAGGGGATAAGGGAAAGAGTGATTTACAAAAGGAAAAGGGATTTATTGTGTTCCAAGCCACCCCACCACCTACCCTTCCGGATGAGCAGCTTCACGGAGGAGGTGTGCTCCGTGTGCCCGTTTGTAGCCCCGCACCAGTACCAGCCGGCGTCCTCCTCTCTCAGGTGGCTCATCAGCACGGTGTAAGTCCCGCTTTCCTGGTCGCTGCTGGCTATTTGTATTCGCCCTTTGTAGGACTGGTGCACAAACCCCTCCGCATCCACCAGCAGTGAGCAGTGAGCTTCCTCCCACCTGCACAAATACTTCTTCTTGTAGCTCCTCTTGGGATCGTGGTGGCACGTCACGGACAGCGAGCCTCCGAGGGCGCCGCTGAGGAATCTCGGTCTCTTGGGAACGGAGGAGGCTGTGGGTTGGAGAGGACTGCGTTAGCGTTTCACCCTCTTCACACAGGGCTGCGAGCAACCCCTGCAGCCCCTGCGCCCCGTCCTACCTGCCATCACCTGCAGAGCCACCACCGGCCGGCTGTCCTGGCTGCTCAGCCTTCCCGTCCCACATCTGTACAGCCCCGAGTCTTCCTTTTTTAAGTCATTTATCAAGATTTTGAAAGCTCCTGAGCTCTCCTGATGGGTGATAGAGATCCGTCCTTGGTAACTCCTTCCCACGTAGCCATCGGTGTCAGCTACGAGAGTGCAGTTGGTTCTGCCCAGTTTGCACCAAAACCTCTTCCCACCGCCGTGGGTGTCCCCGAGTGGGCACAGGACTGTGACAGAGCCGCGGAGTTCCCCTCGGACAAGCTCAGTCAGCCCCAACGCACTGGCATCTGCAGGGAGAGAGCACGGCGGGAGTCCAGCGTACAGTTCCTAGCCAGGCAGGAGACACCTTCCTTTTACATTTATGAATGGCTGATTTCACCAAATCTGGGTACTTTTCTACCCCATTGTTGTAAATATCTGGTTAACAGCACAGGGTAGGAAAAGTCGATGTGCCTGCTGTGCGGGGATGCTCCAGCATCCAGCCCCAAACCGTTCCCTGCGAGCTGAGCGCCGGCACAGCGGAGCTTCCCCCCTCTCCCCCGCCGACATCCTACCTGCCAAAACCGTCAGGTTCAGGCTGACGTACAGGTCTCTGTTGGTGGTGCCGATGCCGCATCGGTAGGTCCCCGTGTCGCTGCTCTTCAGCTCTGTCATCGTCACGGCGAAGGTGCCGTTCTGGGGGGTGTCCTCCAGAGACACTCGCCCCGCGTGGCCCTTGGAGGTGTAGCCGGTTGTCGAGATGATGGTGTAGCAAACTCCGCTTGGTGACACTTTGCACCAATATTTCCGGTCGTGTTTGTTGGCTGGTGTGATGGAGTAGAAGCACCGATGGGTGACCCATCCTCCAGCCTCCCCTGTCAAAAACCTGGATCCGTACAAGGTGCTTGAAACCGGCTCTTTTGGGGAAAGAAGGAAACAGAGGTTGTTGGTTACTCAGAGACAACCAGCTCCTCACCGGGCAAAACCCAGCAGAGCTCCTTCGAGTCAGGGGCCTGACTGAGTGGCACCAGTGGGACATCTGGCTCAGAAAGTTCGGAGTTTATTTTGGAGGTGGTGTTTTACCTTCCCCGAGTGCCACGTTATCCACTAGGGATAACCGGTGGTGCAGAGCCACTGCCCCGTGAGGGGAAACCCTCAATGCCCCTTACAGGATGCTCAAAACCCCGTCAGTCCTGGAGTTAAACGTCAAGGGCAAACATCTGAGAATAATCTTTGCTGTTTGAAAACTCTGGCAACTTTCTTCTCCCTTCAGATGCATTGCCTGGGCAGAAGTGGCTGCCTGCGGTGCCGGGAGCCGGGATTCTCCTTCCTATCTCTCTCTGTGCCTTTACCAGCTCCCTGCGGACTGCTACTGGGCAGGGAGGTTCGACCAGTTTCCATTTTGCAGCAGGAGGTTTCTCGTGTTCAAGTGAGGATGCAGCCAGGGACGCGGCCGTGTCCCCAGCGCTCCTCAGCGTGGATTCTTGGCGACTCACCTTGCAGCAAAGCTGCCAAGAGGAAGAGAACTGCCATGTCCAGCCTTCACCAATGGTCGCTCAGCAAATGTCCAAGATCTCGTGTTGGTTACGGGATTTTGCTGCTGTCTGTGTTATCAAAGAGAAGAGAGAGACTTTGTGGCTGGGGTCTGCCAAGGTAAACCACCCACCTTGCCCCGACGGCCGCTGGCGCAGAGTGCCTGCATCCCGGGTGGCTCCTGGCCCGTGACATGGCCTAGCCCAAATGTAAAGGAATTTAAAAAAGAAAATGAAGCCCTAATAGTGCTCTGCAGCTCTCACACAGCCACGTTAAATCCTCTGTTTTGTGGGTGGGATGGTTACTAAAGGCATTGCTGGTGGTGACAGGTCAGTGGCAGCACAAAGCCGGGGGTCCGTGGGGCTGCGAGGGACCTGTTGCGATGCGGCGGCTGAGCCACGGCTCCGCAGAGACCACCGCGTCTGCCGGGCTGTGCTGCGACCCGCGCGGGCGGGCACGGAGGGTTCAAGGATTGCTTTGCTGGATGCCCAGCCTAGAATCACAGAATCATGGAATGGTTTGGGTGGGAAGGGCCCTTTCCAGGCCACCCAGTCCAACCCCCAGCCAGGAGCAGGGACATCTCCAACCGGATCAGGTTGCTCAGAGCCCCGGCCAACCTGGCCTGGAGTGTTTCCAGGGATGGGGCATCCACCGCCTCTCTGGGCAACCTGGGACAGTGCTCCACCACCCTCAGCGTAAAATTTTTTTTTCCTAATAGTCTGAATCCTGGTGCTGAGGAGCCGGCAGCAGCCACGAGACCTGGCACTTGGTCCTGCCCAGCCAGCTGTCTGCAGATCTGCAACATCAAGTCATTTATTTTCTTTTCTTTTCTTTTCTTTTTTTTTTCAGCTTAAGAAACAACAGAAAATGCTGCAGTTCTCAGGAACGCCAACATCCTTAAACGTCTCCTGCCATGCCCCAATTATCTTTCTTTTTTTGTTGTTGTTTTTCTTCCCAGCAATTTATCTCTGTACAGACTGTTGTTATCCATTCACAGAGCTGAACAGAAACGGTATTTGGCTGCCTCCGTTTCAGACAGGAATGACTTCCTTGTTTGAGTTAAAAATTGACCGGTGATTACTGCAGTGTTTTATCCTAAAGAGTCTCTATTAAAATTCTTTGTTTGCGGTTTGCCTAGCCCCCGCTGCAGTTAAAGCCTCGGCAGGCGCAAATCACGTGGTTTATTTCATACTTGTGAGCGCATCGGAATCACTTCAAAGTGAAGGAAGTGTGAACGAGGAAATGACAGAAGCTGGATGCCATAGTAAGCCGTCTTCCCACCCACCACGGTGCTGAGCTCTGCTGGCGACAGCATCCCGGGCTAGTTGCCCAGGGGAGCTGACCACTTGCCCACCCTCCATCACCCACCCGGTGCCGTAGCGTGGGAGATGGGCTCAGCCCACACGCCAGCCGCGCCTTGCGCGCCCCGTGCTGGGGAACGACGTCCTTCTCCCCCCCGCTGCAAACTCCCAGCCTGCCAACCCAGCCCCCGTCCCGCTCTCCCCATCACTCGCCATAGGAAGTGTGGGATGGGACGGCAGAAACGCTCTCTTCCCTTTTCAGGGTGGGCTGATGCGCTGCGATGCTGCAGCTGGCACAGCATCCTCCTCGGGTGGGTTCCCCTCTGGTTTTTTTTTCCCCTGTGTACGAGGTAGCGGGGGCAGTTCTGCTGCGGAGATCTGCGTGTATCTGCGCACAGCTGGCTGACCACATCTGCCAGAGCAAACCAGCTTTTTCCTCAGCAGACAGCAGGAGAGATGTGCAAATCGCCCCAGCTCTGTGCAGCTTGGCGCTGGGCGGTGGCTTCAGCAGAGCCTCAGTAGTTTCCTCGTCGCAGCTGGACAGAGACTGGACAGGGGACTTGAAAAATGGTGATTTTTATTCCGTGCCAGAATGCCCACCAAGCTGGAGGACTTAAAGCACAGGAGAGCTAATGAGAATGCTCTGGAAGAGCTGAAAGTCCTTATTTACATCCAGAAATCAGGAAAAATATCATCCCTACACTCACTTCATCTTTTCTGATGTACACCACTACAGCTGAGCCATTGCGCTGCCTCTTTTCCTCCTTTTTGGGCCAGGGACATGGGGAGAAGCCCTGGCATGCTGAAAGTAACGAAGCAGTTGCCAGTTTGCCAGCTGGAGGCCAAAATTTCATCGTGTGCTGACTCAGCCGACGCGACCTTGATGTTCAGGTTAGCACCTGAACGAGGGTTTTTCCCTAAGGAGCAATATTCTGGGCTGGCATTGACACCCCAACTGCTCCCCAGCATCACTCCATCAACAGCAGAGACACGAAGTGTCTACAAGCTCCTTGCTTAACAAAGAGCCCCTGAGAGCCGGAACCCTGCCCGCCACGGCCACCAGAAAACTCAGAAAGTGAAAAGAAGGAGCTAGAATTATAAATCCCAGAAATGCAGGCTTTGCGAAGAAATAACCATGGATGGTTTTTTTTCCCTGTCTTCATTTCAGATTGGTATTGTGAAAATGTTTATACGGCCAATTCTCTGCACCTGATGGAACCAGCGTCCTGCCACCATCCGAAGGGAGCTGGCTGCTGCTCCATCTCTCTGGGTGGGTCTGCGTAAGAACTCACCTCATCCCCAGAGTTTTTGTGCGTGTCCTTTGCAAAACAAAAGTCAGCAATTTAATTTGTAGCTTTAAAAAGAAAACAAATCACACTAGCTTTAAAGAAGAAATCAGTATAAATGAGGTGTAATGCATTTATTGCTATAGAAGTAACAACTTTAACTTTCTCATCTGGTAAATATTTTAGGTGAAACACATCAAAGTGGCTCATGTAATCGCTGTACAATAGCATTTTACTCCAAACAACAGTATTTTAAGGGCAAATTGAAGATCACCTACCTTAGATCGTGATGTTTCTGTTGCTGGAAATTTTCTCCTGCTCTGTTTCCAGTTTGGTTTCACTCTGATAAACTGTTTTGTTTTTTTTTTTGCAGCTTGCAGACCCGTTGCTCTTTGCTTGACTCTCGATGTTTAATTCTTTTTTTAATATATTGATGCCCAGAGTTTAAAAATGGATGCACTAACAGTTTTCTTAAGTCTAGGTGTGCATCGCAGAGCAAATTGGAGATGGTTAAAATACTTACAGGAGTAGCAGAGGTGCCACCAACATACTGAGTTTGGAAGCCAAAAATGGTCATTTTTAGCCACCTAACGATGCAGGTGACATCACGGAAGGGGGTAAAAAAATAGCGAAGAGGTCAGGAGCAGAAATTGCAAGATTTTGCAAGGAATTCCCCTGCTCTACAGACAACTTGCAAAGTTTTAACGCAAAGCAACTGTTTCTAAAGAATAGTAGTAAAATTCTGTTGGCTGTGAACCGCTTCCAGGCAGAACTTCTCGTAAATTGAGAACTTTGTGCATATTTCCTCAAACTTGTGCGGTTTGAATGAACTGGAGTGCTTAATCCAGCTCATGCCTGTTTTTTGGTCTTTACGAATACAGGACAAAAAGACGGTTTATTTTTTAAGTTACTTATAAAACAGCCCCTGAAATGAGAATGAAGCAAGTGACAATGCCATGCTGGTGCAAGTGCTGCTTATCTGACGGATAGATTTCTTTAGTTTGGTCTTTCTCTTCGCTGTCACACCTGCTTTGTGTTGCAGGGCATGCTCGGGTGCCTCTTTCACCAGGCTTCATGACCAGCAAAGCTCTGGTAACCCTTTGCAGGTCTGTAAAATGAACTTTTAGGCTTCTGCTTAAGGGTTGGTTTGTGAGTCTGTCTGTTCTTGCACTGCCGGTCCCTGCTCGTGGGGCTCCATCCCACAGAGTCATCTCGTGGCTCCGGCTGGAATTGTCTCCTCCGGTGTGACAGCTGAGAAATCAGACTGGTGTATCACGAGGGCACTGGGTCTTTACCTGACAAGATCTTTAATCTCACTCAATAACTTGTCATTTTGTGGTGATTGATTTCTCTCTAAATTTAACCTTGCTGCGTTTTAACCATCGCATACTTGAAATGTCAGCTGGTGGGTGGCACTGCTGGAGGAAAGGCTCCATCACCCATCACCAAACCCGGAGCTCTGCACAGGGACCACCAAAACCCAGGCGTGTCTGAGGCACGTTCACCGTAGGCAGTTATGGTTTGTTCTGTGATAATGGCCATGCTTGTTACCTCACAGGATCCAGAGATGTAAGTGAGGGCAGATTGCTCCTGCACACACACACAATTCCTCGTTTGCACTGACAAAATGATCTTAACTCAGAGAAGTGTAGACATGGCGTTAGATATTTCAAAACTATCCAGGCGTAGTAACAGTGATGTTATTGCCAGGGACTTTGGTCCGATTTTCCTTCAAATAAAAATTATTGACTGAAAAAAACATCTACCTGTGGCACTTCTGAGAGCGGCCTGGGCTGGTCCCAGCACTCCCTGTGTCTCCAGGGCTTGCAGGACAACGCTCGCCGTGTGAGATGCGGGTGCGTGGGCCAGGGTGCTCACGGGAGAGCTGGTGGGAACGACGTCGTTCTGAGCTGATGGGGTTCAAGGTTCCCGCTCAGCCCCTCCTTGTGTGCAGGCACGCTTTGAAGGCAGGCTGTGTTGTGTGCAAGTCAATCATGGGGGCACTTTGGAATCTACCTGAAGGAAGATCAATCTCTGTTAAGCAGTTTTGCTTTCTTTATCATGATATGACTGTTTATACTGCAGTAATTGTTGTTTTGCACCAAACCTGTGCAATAAACCTCCCGACATTGATTAGGCTTCAGCAGAATTAATTTGTCCAAGGACGTTTATTATCATATCGGTAGCAAAGCAATAGGATTGCGCTTGTATTAGCAATAAAATGTGGTACACAAACCTGATGGTGGAAAACCCCTAAAACCGCTCAGTGTCACTTCTCCACGCTGCAAATGTGGCTGCAACGTTCCGTGTGAAACCCCTGACGAGCCCCCCGCTGCGGTGCCGAGCGATGCTGAAGGGTGAGCTGATGGTTTGGGGTGCAGCCACTTCCTTCGGCACCTGGAGACGCCCCTGCAGATTTGCATTCAAGGGCCCAAAGGAAAAGCAGAGCTGATGCCACTTCTGCGAGGCGGAGAAGGGGTTGAAATGGAGAGCTGAGGACCGGGGCTGAGCTGGTGGTCCTTGCCCTTGCCCCGCAGCAAACCTCCTCCTGGGGCAGGAGGGGTCTCCAGCAGCCTGGTCACCCCGGCGGGGAACGGCAGCCGCCCTGGGGAGAGCTCGGCTCTGGGGAGACACCAGAGGGGCAGATTTGTGTCCCGGATCTGGGAAGTGTTCCCTGTGCTCAAAGGTTGTTCTCATAATTGTTTTATTGCTTCCGATAAGGCAAAATCTCTCTACCTCCACAGCAATGTTAATAATTCATTTTAACTGTGGTACTAGGTTAATTACCGCTTATCCTGCTTTCTCTTCTCTTTTCCTAAACTATTTGATGACCTTGGTGCTGTGGGAGGTGAAGTCCTCTCCGCTGGGGTCTGGCATCCGCTGGGGTCCTTGCTACTTCCCCCAGCAAACGCCAGAGCCCACAGGCAGGCAGAAAGGAGCAGAATCACTGGAGAACTGGGAGAAACAGGCAACCCGTGCCAGGCAGCAGCATGTTTTAGGAGGGAACCTCCTGCCTCAGCAGGGCGAGATCAAAGGCAGCGACAAGCACAAGTCAAACGAGCTCTCCTGAGAGGAGCCAGTCGGGCCGGGTGCTACGTCCCGAGTTGCTCTGAAGAGCAATGAGGTGGCAAGATATTTTGGGTGGAGGCAGATCGCCTTTGACGGGGGTGATTTGAAGGGGTAGGAACATCCAGCCTTACCCGCGGCAGCACCGTGCGCCGCTTCCTCGCCCATACGGGGCGGGAACGCTCCTCTTGGTCTCTGCACGAGGTCCTCGGGTGTCCCAAGCTGACCCTGGCTTTTGGAGCAGGGACATCTGGGGACCCCACGTCCTTTAAATAAAAATAGCTAATAAATTCAGCAGGGGCAGCAGCAACTTGGAAGCAACAAGGGCCATTTTCTCAGCATCATTTACAAACAGCTGGGAGCAGTAGGATGGCTCCGGCACGGAAGCAGTGATGGCAGCACATGGAGAGCACCGCTCCTGGGGGAGTACGACTGCCCTGCACCTCCTCCTGCTGCTAAAGGAGACAACTTACAGAATTTGTTCTTCTGGGCTATACTTGTTAAAGAAATTTCTCTTCCTTCCTGTACCAAACACGCGCTGGCCGGTGAATCCCTTCCCTACCACCAGCCCAAGCACGCAGCGCCGGGCGTCGCGCCGGGGCTCCGAGCCCGCGTGTTTTACAACGCACAGTTATCGAGGTTGCTGCCAGCACCTCGGCACAGCTCGTCTGCCCTCAGGGTCGTTATGAACAAATCGTAACAGCCCCTGCTCGCTCCGCAGTGCCCGCAGGAGTTAATGATTAAACACGCGCCGGGGCAGCGTTCTTGGAACAAGTCAGTCGTGTTATCGCTGCGCGTAAATGCCTTTGCAAGGAACAACAGTGACCCTTTCTGTCTCTTGTTGGACTTCAAAGCTAAAGGACATTTGGAAATGAAGAACAGCGGAGATCCCTGGGAAGCAGGAGCAGTCCAGCAGCTCGCCGAGCCCAAACCGGTGGTTCCACTGGCAGAGCCAGAGGTTTTAAGAGCAGGAATGAAGAACACTGGATCCAGTTTGGTTTTAATATAGCAGGTAAATTTGCATTGCTGGCCAGTAAAGTAAAACAAGCCCAACCCAGGGAAAACTCTGGTCGTTGGAACGCAGCAGGAGTCTGCAGTAAAAGGCTTGAATGAGTTTGGTGGAGTCTGGCTTTTCTGTACCTGCAGGTTGTGAGTGCTCCAGTGCTCAGCGCCGCACACACGGGAGTGGCAGGGACAAGGGCTGGGGCTACATCTGCCTTTTTTTCTCTGAAAATTCCATTAGAAACAAGAACAGGGGAAAATGTAATGGAGAGGAATGTAAAGTATATTGTGTAAAATCCAGCACTAGGTTGTCCTGAGCATGGACACGCGTCGCCCAGGCCACTCCTGGTGCTGACCTTAGCAGAACTCAGACTCACCGGAGGACACTGTCACATTTTAACGTGAGGGGACAGCTCTGCACATCAGCTAACCCGTGGCTGAGGGCGGTTAGGAGAACACCAGCATGCAGGGAATGTTCCTCCTATGCTTTGGAGTCTGCTCCACTGGGTTTTATCATCTTAATAACTGCAAGTGACCAGGGTTTGCCTTGGCTGGTTGGTGTAACTGGAGAGATGCTGAGCATCACAGGGACATCCCCTGACACTCGGGGCTGGCGAGCAGGCTTTGCACCCAGCTTTGGGTCACGGGAGCATGGGAAAGGGCAGAGCCTCAGCCGCTGATTTTTGCCCAAACCCCGCTGGGAGGTGGTTAAAAACCCTCAGATATCCACAGTCCTCTTCCACAGAGCTGGAGCAACTCCAGTGGGACCCTGGGTCTCACAGCCCGGGTTTGATGTCCACCGGCTGGGGACGTGTCAGGCCAGCAGTAACCAGCCCCCCTCCCCAGCCTCCCACGGGACGCCAGCCCCAAGGCCCCCGCTGACACCCACGCCGACCACGTCTGTCATTAAGATGACTAATTTATCCTGAAGACTGTGGCTCAGTACTGCTGACATTCTTTGATACTGCCAGAATTTAACAAACCACCTCTCCTGAATGTGATGTTTGTAATGAAAGATGTGCGCAAGAATGCTTTTAATTGGGACAGTAGGTCTTGACAGGCTCATGTACACATGGAAATGATATGTCTGAGCCAGGATGGGACTGGTAGTTAAGGAGGAGATGAATACTCCGTGCAAAATGCAAAGCTGAGTGTTTTCTTTGGGTCTTCTCTAACGTCGTTGCACCGTGTAAACACAGTCGGTGTAATCTGCACTGAGCGTACATCTACCAGCTCTTCAGGTTACTTCTGAAACACCATCATCTCTCTTCACGGCTGCTTTTTGGGCTGGGGTCTGCTGTGATTTTGCCTTCCAGGCACAAATCAAGCAAATTATGTTTAGAATGAAGTAGCACGGTCTGCTTTCAGAGGTACCCAGACAGGAGCCCGGAACTCGGCTGGAGTTTGGCTGAACCCAGAGGCAGATTTTGTTTCTGTTCTGCTGTTTCTCCCACCCACCTCCCAGGTACCCCCAAATGCCGTTAATAGGCGTTAATTGGCAGGAGCAGCCTTTCCCTTGCCTCTCGGTGAGTAGAGCAGCATCCCTGCAGCTCCCTGCATCAGCTGTGCCCGTGGGCTGGAGGAGCACAGCTGTGGCAGTTGGTAGCTCATCTGGCTGCCCACCAGCTTTTCCCCTTATAAAAGAGAGGCTCATCACCCTGCTCAGGCTCCTGCCAGTCTGCAAACTGGGGGTCATTTTGGCTGTGCTCACACCAGGTGATGGTGGGGTCCCCGAGGTGCTTGGCTGAGGAGCAGCTTGTTGCTGGAGACTCCGCTGATGAGAGATGCGGGCTGGGCTTGAGCAAAGGTAAATCTCTTCCTTTTGAGTTTACGGGTCACATCAGAGCGGGAGAGCTTTGCTCCCTGTGGTCCTTGCTGCCTGGCGTGGAGGGAGCGCTCCAGCGGGCTGGGGAGCAATTATCTGAGTGACTGGAAATGCAGGGCTGCTGTGAGGGATGCTGCTCCCCAGCTCCTCCTGGGGAGAAGGACGGGGAGTCTCTGGTGCTGCCTGTGAGAATTGGCAGGCTTCAACCTGCCCGATGTGCAGAGAGGCAGCAGGAGAGGTTCCCACCCAGTGCTGTGCTCCTCAGGCTGTCAACATTCAAGTGCAAATGGTTGACTTTAAAGGCAGGGAGGGAGCAGTGTAAATAAAAGAGGAGAGGAAGATGTGGGATTAGGCTCTAAGGGAAGGGGTCAGCCCTGTGAAGCCCAGCTCTTGCAAGAGATCTAGTGACCCCACCTTCTGTGGCCCATTGCCTTTCTAGAACAACTTTCCTTGTTCCAAGCAGAAGCTGTTTCCTTCAGGGCTGCCAGCTCCTCCTGGGACAGCAGAGCTCTCTGCCTTTTCTGTCCTGTCCCCCGGCACCATGCAGAAATACCAGAGACAGGAGACTTTGCTGGCACCCATCGATGAGTTTGCCAGGACTGAGCTTTCTATTCTGTTCCAAACCTGTGTGAATTTTGCAGTTTTAGCAATAATAGCAATCTGTAGGCAGTTTATTTGCCTTTTATTGCTTATCCTTCCTTGTATAATGAAAATAAGGTGGTTTTATGGTGCATTTTTGTCCACATGCTCCTCTGACCACTCCTTTTTACCTGCCGCTGATTCCAGCGCTGAGCTACTTGATGCTCAGTCTTGCTGCACATCACCTGCACAATACAGATATGGTGTTGGTAACTCTCAAAGGTAACCTCACCTTGTTTAGCTAATGAGAAGGAGGGGAGCATTAAGGTCTCTCTCAAAGCATTTTTGGCCAGAAACAGAACCTTAACTTCTCTTAAAAACAGATTGCTTTGGAAACAAAGGATTCTCTTCCAATCCTTGGCTTTAGTCAAACCCAGGGAGCACTGCAGTGTAACATACATGTCAAGCGTGAAAGCCAGGTTTAGGTTAGACTTCCCAGCAGAAATCTCGCTTCCAAAGATTGCTTATTAAGCTATGATGAGGCGGAGTGATGTTTGTTAACAGGGGTTGTGCACAGGTTGGCCTGGTTGGTGTGAGATGGAAACCAAAGATGATAAATTAAAGCAACAGCCATGGGAGATCAGGGTTCTTCCTCTGGGAATGAACTCCAGGTCTCTGCCGCTCCACGGCTGAGGTGCTGCTGCTGCTGGGTCCCTCCGGGTTGGATCACCTGCAATGGGCAAGCCCTGCTCCAAAAGGAGGTGTTGCTGTTTAATCCTGCAAGCGAAATAGGACATTTTACAGGCCAGATGCACTCGCAGCCATTAGTAACGAAGGTGTTTATCCCCGCGGGCTGTGCGGCTCCTGGGCTGGGACCTTACGCAAGAACAGACGCATGACTCTGCTTGGTGCCAGCCCTGCGGCTGATCCTGCTCTCGCCAGGGAGCACGGCCACCCCTCAGCCCCACGGAGCTTTTTGCAGCATCTGAGTGGCTTCCTGAAACCAAGCTGCTCCTCCTGCATCAGCAGCACAGCGTTTGCTGAGCAACCTGCCGAGTTCTCGGCCGGACCTTAACCCACGCGGCTTCTCCCGGTTTTGCCCCTGATGTACAGGTTTGTGTTACTGCTGGCCAGCCCCAAACTAATTAGTTAATTGCTTAACTACAAACAAGCATTTCCTGGCTTTCATGAAGTGTAGCTAATCGGACATCGTTTACTCGTGTTCCTCAGATTCTTTACGTGGGTCAGCACTGTCCCCTCCACTTGTGCACACCTTTTTTGTGTGTTGGGGTGTGAAATGATGCAGCGTGTGCAGGATGCCCTCCCTTCTTGCCATGCAACACCGGAGCTCTGCTGATGCCTGTTTGGAGAGGAATTGGGAGCCTGGCTCTGGGTTTTGTCAGTACGAGCCTGTTTAGCATTCACAGCACCGTCTTTAAAAGCTGACTGTACTGCAAGGTCAGTGATGAAAACGATTGAGTGCAACTTTATCTTAACACTGCAAGCAGTTAATTAACATCAGCAAATTGTTTAGTGCAATTGCCTCCACAGGTCAGCCCCTCTTTCTACCGAAAGCCTACGTTACATTTGAAATTAAATTGCCTGTTAGCAACAAAGGCGCTTGCTTTATTAAGCAGAGGCTCTCTCTAGATGTCTAACGCTGAAAGGCAGGATTGCACGGAAGATACTTTGATGAAGAGATTAAAACAACCCTTTCAAGCAGACTCTGCATCTCCTTATTGTGCTGGAAGCGCTCACATGAAATCCCGTCTCGTGCGGCTCCTGGGTTGCAGGAGACCCAAGTCTGGTTCAGACCTTACCATCTTGCAATGCCCGGCTGCTCTCTGGGTCACTCGCTCCTCACGTCAAGACATACTGAAGGTTAAAACTTGTTCTTTAGCTTTACCAGAGCTCTGACTCAGCGCAAGGGTAAATCTGTATTACAGAGTCATTTTCTGATCATATACAAGTTTATTACACAAATAAACCACCTTTGTTCTAAAAGGTGCACAGCATAAACATTGAGAGCATCAGCTGGGTCTGACAGATGCCAGGAGAGTTCAAAAGGCAATGAAATGGTGTTGTCTCAGATTTGCATCTCTCGTTCTGGGCAGCGTTTCTGGTTCTGCCACCAAAACACGGTCTGTCACTTCATGATGAACACGGATGTGCCTACGGCTTCTAAGTGCTGTAGCCGGGTTGCTGGGGCTGGGTGTGAAGCAGTCTAGCGGAGGCGGCAGTGGGATGCCTGCAGCCCTGCCATCCCTCGCCAGCCAGCGCGGCACGAGGAGCATGGGGCAGCGGTGCTAAGCCCCCTCCAGTTCCCATCAGCCTGGCAGTTGTGGCATTTGGGAGGCACTTGCATGGGGCAGGCGAGTGCTCGGGCTTTTGATAAAGTTAAAAAAAAAAAAACAAACCCATAAAATCCTAGAGGAGCAGAGTCCTGCAGTTCTTCCCAGAGAGGCTTTATCCACAGGCAACCCCTCTTAAAATAAGCCAACCCCCCAATTCCATGGCTTCCCCGCTGCAATGGATCCACAAAGATTAAAGACCTTGTAGGAGAATATGCCCCGTCCATGTGCTGAGCGATGCTTTATATAAATAGCTCATACACACCTGCTGTACACCAAATATTATGTACACGTGGCGTTGCTTGATGTGGTGTGACACTGAATACCTCTCGTGGTACCGCTCCCAGGATGCTGGGGCAGGAGATCACAGCAGAAGATGCTTATGGTTGTGCTGACCTAGGACAGGCAGTGAAGGCACCTGGATTTGAGGGGAAAAGCCCCTTTTCCAGTGGCCCCGTTGCTCGTGGAGCTATTCCTTCAGCAGACCAAGCTTCTTCAGTGCCTCTCGCCGGTTCTCGTCCGTCGTGCCCTTGGGGGAAATCTTCACACTGACAGAGGAGCGGGGCGGCCTGGGGAAGCTCTGCAGCGGGTGGGATCGCCGCTTGCTGCTCTTGTCCTGCTCCACCTGCCCGGGCTCCTTCAGATCCGCAAAGTCCTTCCCCGCCCCGAGGGATACTGGCCGGGGGCGGCCGCTCCTGAGGAAGTTCGGGGCGAGCCGCTCTATGAAGGACATCTTGCCCAAGGAGCTGCTGGTCTTGACGTTCTGCTCCTTGGTGCTAGCCATGTAGCTGCTCAGCCCCACGCCGGAGCGCTCCAGGGTGTTGGATTTGAAGGTCATCGGACGGATACCTGGCACCGACTTCTCCACTGCCGCGCAGCGTGCCTCGGGCTCCCCAGGGACGGGGAATGGCATCTCCCTTAGTTGGGAATGCACAGTAGGTTGAAGGTGGGCGCTGTCCCTCCTGTCCTGGGACAGTCCAAGCTTCTCCAATGCCTCCCGCCGGGCTTTCTCCCTCTCCTTGGGGTCAAGGTGCCCTGAATTCACTTTTTCAGCAGCGGTGTCACTGGCAGATCCAGGCTGAGAGCTGGCCGAGGACGGATGCAGCGCTTTTACCTTCTGGCTGGATTCTGTGGTGAGCGGCACTGGGCTGTTTTTGCTGGTTTTCAGGATAATATTTGGTGGCAATTTTCGTGGTTTGGGGGCAGTTGGAGGCCCACGCTTGGCATCAGGGTCCTGAGGGGCCTCTTCCAATGTGGATTTCTCTGGCTGGCCCCACAAAGTCCAAGTCTTGGTCTCCTTGGCTGTTTCTCTCTTGGCGTTTGAGTGATTGCTACGTGACCACTCATGGCTCACCAGGTCATCCTGGAAAGGATCTGGAGGCTGGATAATCAAAGATCCCAGGGACTTCATCTGGCTTCTTATGTTGGCTTGGTCAAGCCTGTCCTCCTTGGCCATCTCCTGTGAAGATTTACCTGCTGGCACTGGATCCTGCCCTGTGTGGGCAGTTGCTTTGCCGTCAGAAGCTCCATTTGTTCTTGGTGTGTTTGCTACTGTGCTCCTTGGAAGACTGTGATAGCCTGGGCTTGGAACGGCTGCTGGAGTAGAGCTTGAGAAGGTGGAGATGCTCTTACCACTCTTCTGTTCAGCTGCACGCTGCTGACCTACACTTGGAGAGGGAGCCCCGTTTTCCAAATCTAGGCAAAGAGAGAGACGTGAAGTCATGCACTGTTCTGCACAGGGACACAGGACACTGTCCTGTTTGCAAAACACCCTTCTCCATGCCTGCTAAGCCAGTGCAGCCACGGCAGAGTACTGGCACCCAGAGCTTACCCTGACCCCAGCTAATGCGCTGTCGCTGCTAAGGGAGTTGGATGCTTCGGATGTGACGAAGCACAGGGTGAATGAGGAGCCTCGTTAACCTGTGTGAGCCTGTCAGAGCGTGAGAAAAGATGCTCTGCCCCACCGCTCTGCTGACCTTGCTCGACAGCGGCTACCAGCTCCTGCACACGAGAACTGGGAACACGCAGTCGGTGCCCTACCTGTCTCGCGGCCCGCAGCCACTGCTCGCTGCGGGGTGAGGAAGACAAGTCGGCTTAGCTTACCATGTGCCCAAAACTGGGGCAACGCTCCTTCCCTGCCTGCCAAGGGAACTCACCCCAGCCAGAAAGTCCCCTTGCAAACAAAGGAGCACAGAATTCCAGCTTACCCCGGGGAAGGGAGTCTCTCTTAGGCCACGTCCCGGGCAGCTTGGAGGGCTCTGTGTAGTCGGTCTCATCAGTGGAGACCCCACTGTCTGCCTCTGCGTCCAGTGAGCCAATAGTTTCTTCCAAGAACATCAAACACTCTTTCTCTTCCACAGATAAGTAGTCATAACTGTTATCACTCTGAAAAAAAAGAAAAGAAAAAGCAGTACAGGTAGGAGATACAGATGTATTATTATTCACAGCCCTGGCAGTTAAGAGGAGAACTGTGACAGCTCCTGGCCAGGAGACTCACCAGTGACTCTGCAAAGATTGGTACTTACAGCTACAGAAAACCAGTCAGCTTCCTATTAAATGATATATACTTACGGCCATTTTTATATAACCCTACTAGGAGCATCAGAAATGGGTTATTAACTTGGAAACCTGGCCTCCACCTTTTAGTTCTTCAGTTTACTCTGAAATCTGAGCAGATGGGTAACGGTGGTGGTCTATCGGTACAGACACCTGTACTGGTCAGCAATGCTGGATATCAGACTTGTCGAAACATCCTAAATACCAAACGCTTATGGTCGGGTGGTGGTCCCTCTCCTTGTTCTCCTGTTCATGCCCCAGCTTTGAAAGGAGTACAGCAAGGTTCGGTTTAATTTCTGTTGTATTTCAAGTATCATGAGATAGGATTGCTGCAGAAGTGCCAAGTTACAAGGCAATATGTGCAATATATCATGAAAAAACTGAAGTGCAGGAAAGGATGGAGTGTGCACCAGATCAACAGGCACAGAGGAGAAATTGTCCCAGGTGGAGTTGTTTTCCAGGGAGACACCTACCCAAACCTTTTACCGTGCAATATTGCAACCAGTTTTTCCATCCCTAATAAATTTCAGAGGGTTTGGCTCTGGTTTGCGATACGTCAAATGGAAAACCTGTTCAGGACCGAGCGTTGCACTAGCACACATCAATTATGCTCCAGGTCAGACAGGATTTAATTAGTCCATCAATCTTGGAATCGGTGTATGGAGACAAACAAGCTTTAATGGACAGATAGTGGAAAAATTACCCCTCTACACCCATGGTCCAAACTCGGCTCTGCCTTAACTAGGAAATTAATCTCTTGTCAGCTGGGAGGAGCAGGGCTCGCTGTCTCTTCCAGGTGAAGTCACCCTTGTTGGAGCTGGTCTGACCCAGTTGGACAACTGGTCTAATCCCTCACCGGGGAACACGCCGGGCTCCTCCTGCCTGCACTCTGCCTCTTCGGGCAGCGCAGGAGCTGCTGGGCTCTCGGCATCATTTCCCCTGGGAGACCTTGCAGGAGCGAAGCTCCTGATCGTGGCCGTGCACACGGCAGGACCGAAACTCTGGGAGTGCTTTGGGGCAGGAATCAATTTGGTTCTTGTGCTGCCCTTAGCATGGTGCTGTATTCCAAAACACCAAAGGGAAGCAGCTTCAAGCAGAAATCTGACTGAAAACCTTCCTCAGCCATTGAGAGGGGCGTGCTGAGCCCCTGCCACGCCTGGGCCGGGTGCGATGGGGTTACTTACGCGCTGTGAGTGGTTGGAGGCTGTGCTGACCATGCTGTCGCAGCTGCCAGACTTGCAGCCAGCCATTCCCAGCCCCAGCTCCTTCCTAGGCATGTCACAGGCTGCCGTGGTGTCCGACCCGGGGGCAACGTCCCGGCTGAAGCAGAAGAAAGGAGAGGTGTTAAGCTGCGAGACCCTCTGAGGCGATGCGAGCTCGACCGGGCTGCGAAGCTGCTGGGCGGATGCAAACGTGCTCGTTTGTAGGCTGCTCTCTCCAGGAGAAGGGGCAGCTGGGCTTTTTTTTTTTTTTTTCGAGTATCCTTGGAACTGAAGATTTTTCCCCAAAAGAACTGGAAATGGAGGAAGCTCTGGACTGCCTACCCACAGCCATCGCGTGTTGGTTTAATCATCCCGCAGGGGTGGATGAGGTGGTTCCCGGGTGAAGGAACAGGCTGCAAGCCCAGCTCAGCATGGGAGCGATCCCGTCCCAACGCAAGCCCCCAGCCCAGCCCTGCCCCTTGGGACCTCTTCCCCCGCCGCACCCGCCGCTGCCGGCTCCGCTGCCTCTCGGACTTCGGAAGACGCTGACCCGCAATGCTGCTGCTTAGTCACGGCCCTCGCTCTTGCCGTCAGCTTCCTCCTGGCAAAGAGCTTCCCCCGCCACCCTTCCTCGGGGGCCGTGGGGTGGTGTCCCCCCGCACCTTTGGGGCACGCCTGGGTGTGTTTGGGCACATGCCTGGCATAGCTCGCGCGGAGCAGGGCAACACTGGGAGCCGTGCCCGGGCTGCAGCGACACGCCGCGTCTCCATCCACCCCAGGGGTGACGCCAGCAGCACCCCAACGTCCCTTCTGCTTGCAGCAACCATTCTGGACGCAAGCCGGACCCCTGACATCGGTGGGACACAAATATGGCAGCAGCTGACCGACAAACAGCCTGCCATGGGGATTCCCAACAGCGAGGCCGTCCCGGGCGGCGGAGGGGCCAGTTATGCTCGCAGGGTGTGTGGCTCAGCTCCCCGCGGCGAGAGGCTGAGCAGCCTACAAAAGGCGTAATTACTTTCGGATGTAAAGCATTAAGCTCCCAGAACTTAACCACCGATTAGGTGTTTTCTCCGCGCGCGTTGCCCATCCTTCGGAAGAGGAGGATGGGGCTGCGGAGGCTAACGAGAGCGGCAAAACCAACATCCCCCCCCCCCCGCAACACGCGCGGGCCCACGCAAGCGGATTTTGCCTGTCAGGAGACAGAGGAGCTCTTTGTGCTGTAACCTGGCCGCGGCACGCGGGAACGCACTGCTGCTTTCTTCCTGTGGTTGTTTTGGGGGTTTTGGGTTTTTTTTTGGTTTTTTTTTTTTTTTTCTCCTTGTAGCAGGATCAGGGAATTAGATCTAGCGATAAGCCAGCAGAACTGGCTGCTTGTTCAGAGCGTTAGACCCTGAAAGAATTCCTTTGTAATTGGAATATGCCGCAAAAATCAGATTTCAACACCCACGCGCTGACAGACCTAATCCTTCCACGCAGGAGGAGTTTAGCGTTGCAGTCTCAGCTTTGCGTTATTTACTGCTTAAGTTACGTTTCAGTAAGCGGCGGTATTGGAACAGTGACACCTTTGATTCTTTGAATTTGGATAACTTCACAGCCAGAGCTTTTAGCAGAGACACCAGCGGAGTTTGGGGGTTTTTAGGCCTCTGTGAGCCGCGCGGTTTTGCTGTGCGCCCAAATATTTGCAACGCGAAATGCAAATCTAGTGCTAAGCAGCAAGGGGCTACCGCTGCCTGGTCAGGATTGCTGCAACACCCCTCGCAATTTGAGAGAGAAAGAAAAAAAAAAAAAAAAACCACTTTTGGGAAGTGAAAGTCTTGCTCAAACTTGACCCAAGCAGCTGGATGGAGCCAGCGTCCACCGTGCAGGGCCCAGCTCCAACTGGGGTCCCAACAGAGCCGATTTCTCCGTGAGGATGCCCACCATCATCAGCCCACGGGAAGAAATAATTTGCTCCGGTTCAAACGGCACTTACAGAAACACGGAGCAGCAGCCGGGGCTCTGGCGCCCGCCGAGCTCCAGCTCGCAGGGAGGCAAAGTTCAGCCCCGAGTTCGTCGGGCGCTGGAAAGGATCGGCGCAGAAACAAGAAGTTCATTTTCCTGCCCACTAGTTCTCTGATGCGATTACGGCTCTAACGCCTTCATCCGGCTCAGGAAAGGGGAAAATCAGTGTTGAAAAATACCAGTTTTTATGATTCAGAAGGATTTTACAGTTCCTTCCTTCCTCTGGATAACACGGCAGTTCAGCCACAAGCTAAAAATACGATTGAGCACTAAAATTTAAAGACTTGGTACTTGAAAAGCCATTTTTCAATGCTGTCTGTATATTCCTCCACTAAAAATGCCTTTAGAAAAAGCTAGTTTTTCTCTCAAATAAAAGGCCATCTCGTGCAGCTTTTGTGACAGCTGCTGTAACTGTCCTTCACGAAGCTCGCTGAGCCCTCAGACATCAAAGAGGTGCTGGGTAGCAATTAATGCTAATTGCTTTATGTGAAGAGGCCACTTTCTTTTAAGCCCAGTGCTACTACAAGCGCTCTATCCCAGCTCTCCAGCAGTGTTAAAGACCCTCAGTAGTTTTTGCCGTCAGCTGTTCCCCCTCTGCCTTACGGCTGCTGGCAAAGGGCTTTGTCCTGGCCAGCCCAAAACACGAAACAGAGCAGAACACCCGGTGTGGGCATTGTCCCAGCTGCTCCTGCTCTGCAGCGGCTCGGACCCCACCCCAGGGCGAAGGGAGACGACGGCAGCCCACCCGTAGTTCCTCCTATCCGAGCAAGTAAATCAAGCGCACGGAGCCGTCGCCCAAGCTCTTTGCTGTCCCCAGCACAAGTTTCTGGTCTCCCCAGCTTCCCTCCCGCCGCCACCTTTAAACCACCTCATCCGTCTTCGCCGGTGCCACCTCCTGTGACACCTCCACCACGCTTTCCCCTTCCAAAGACAAACACGTCTGGAGCCCCGCGTCCCATCCAGGCAGAGACGCTCAGCCCCTCACCCCCAGCCATTCAGCAGGAAAAGGACAGAAAGCAGAGGACAAGAAAGAATAGAAATTATTTTTTTTTTCTTTTTTTACCAGGACATCCGTTGTTCTGCGCTGCCTAAATCCTTGTCCCGGCCGTGCCTATCCCAGGACTTCTTTGCTTTTCTGGGCTAACCAAACAGAGCCGGGTTACACATTAACTCACCTCCTCGGCAGAGATAAGGCTGCGCGGGTGCTCGGCAGGTGGGTGCCACGGGTGAGCCCCCGGCCCCTCACCGGCATCCAGCTGCGCCGGGGCGAGAGAAACTCATCTCGCACCCGTGCAAGGTGGGTTTGCTACTGCTCCGGGCTGGGATCACAGCACAGCCAAGCCCCTAAAACAGCTTCGTGTCCTGACCTGAAGCAGCCGGGTCCCTGCGTGCCGCGCGCTGAGCTGCTTTGCTCCGAGCCGGCGCGGCGCAGGCAGAGGCGCAGCTGCAGAAGCGGGTGGCAGCCCCGGCACCCAGTTGCCCGGGAGGCTGCGTGCGGCTCCGCTCGGTACCACCCAGCTCACTCACTTCCCGGCTTGGCTGGCGTCCTCTGATGTCCTCGGCGCGGGTTTCGCTGGAGACTCCTTAATCCGACAGCCTGTTCTGCCGCATAGCTGCTCGCTGACATGCGGAGGAGTCGAATGCGCAGCCCTGACCAAAGCGCTTTTGTACATAATAATTAAGTCCTTTGCTGGGTGTTTGCGCCCTGCGCTGCTGAAGGCATTACCCCACAACAGGTTTATTCTCTTCGGTGGTTTTGTGCACAAGGTCCCTCAGCTCAGGGTAGGACCTGGCTCCTTGTCGGCTCTGAAAACACAGGTTGTTGCCAGAACAGGTATGTACTTGCATATCACCAGAGCTTTCGCAGAGACCGAAAGTTTGCCGCCTGCTGCTCTACGCTGTAAGGAATTCTTGTAAAGACAGGTTAAAAGCCATTTGAGAAGGGAAGCTCCACCACTAAGCATTGTTTGTGTGCTGGGGGAGAGGACGCCCGGGTCGTGCGCAGCTCTGCAGCTCGATCTGCACGCGCTGCCCGGCTGCAGCTCCCCTTCGCCCCTCCTGGCATCCTCCCCTGCAGGTGCTGGGCCCCTCTGTGAGTTCCCTCCCCATCTCTCTCATGCTGGAAACTCTTTCCTTCAAGAGGCAGCTCGAGTCCTAAAGCCTGGGTAAAGCTAAAGCCCCCGAGACACCCATCACACTCCTCTTCCCCTCAGCCCCCCTCGCTCACACTGACACCTCAGAAACTGCTGCCAGGGCATTTCCTTCAGCAGCATCCCATCCTCTGAGGATGAGGTACCACCGCTGCTGCCTCTCTGCAAGGGGAAGGTAAAGAAAAGCCCAGTTACTCCATCTCCAGCACTGGGTGACACCGAACCCCAGCACCCAACCTGCCCAGGTGATGCTGCAGAAGCAGCGGAATGAGCTGCAGTGACTCATTACTCCAACTTTGGGCTTTCCTATTAAAATTACAGCTTTTCTCTCTGATAAACAATGCTTAGGCCATTGCTCCTCCCCAGCGTAGACTTGTCTCTGCTCTGCAAGGCGCTCCTCACGGAACAACTATGAATATCCAAGCCGAAACCCTGCAGCAAACTTGCAGAACTGATACAGCCACCAGATTTACTCAAGTTTTCATGCTTCAATGTTTGTTTGTTTGTTTGTTTGTTTGTTTTTAAAAAAAAAGGTTGTGTTGCAATGTCTGTTCCCTGCTACACAGAGCAGGGAAGTGGAAACACCAGTTATTTAAAGCCGTGGCAGGATGGAGAGCAGCAGATGAGGCAGGAAGCGCAGAGGTTCCCACCAGCGCTGCCGAGCCCCAGCTGTGCGCGGTTAGGAAAGGGAAGGTGTGTGCTCAAGAGCAAATCAACAAGGCACAGGCTGCTGGGAGCCCCAGCCAGCCCCGCTCTGGCCCGCAGCAGAGGTAAGAGATGCGAACGTGGCACCTTGGGAGCAGCAGCCCGCGCGCGGTGACAGTCGGCGGTTGCAGAGCTGAGCGCGGGGCTCTGTGCGAGCACTTCTGGACGTGTTAACTGGTGTCGGGCTGGGTGGTGTGGCTGTTTAAAGTCAGATTCACGCGGGTTTTGTTCAAGTCGCACCTAGTTCTGAGCCTGCTGTAAGAGAGGGAGCAGCTCAAACCCAGAGCTATTTTCTGATTGTACAGGCACAGTGTGAATGAGCAACCGCTCCAGGACAGGGCCCAATAGTGGGAGGACTTAAATCTGTGCAAAAAGAATAGGCAGAGCTCACTGCCTGCAGGGTCTGTGCAGGTCAGGAGACTGTCATGATCCATTAAGAGAAGTCTTGAGCTTCTCTGAATCAGATGCCCGGAAAGAACCTGTTCTTTTTCCACATTCCTCTTCCTCCGACAGCTATAAATAGCTAGAACCCAAAATAAAGCGTGATTTCATATATATGGCATGAAGTACATGCAAGTAGTCAAGTGATGCAGAGAAAACTGCACAATGCCATGGAAGGACTTTGGCAAGGTAACAGACTCGTCGTGCCTCACCCTGTTCATAAACAAAAGAACAGAAATGATTCAGTCCTGGCCCTGAAGGAAACGCGGCCGCACGGCGTCACTGATAAGATACCTGTTAATGTGACGACGTTTATTTGACTCTGTGGGACACTTTCCTCACACCAAACTGTATGCACGCTATGTGTGCTGACAAATCAGTTACGAAAAATACCAGGTAGTTAATACTTAGTGTTACACAGCAGGTTAGAGAAATAATTAAATCTCAGTATGGCTATGAACTGAGCAAGGAACCCCATTTATTATCCCTGTTTTACAGAAAAGAGGTAGAGAACTGAGGCGATCTGTTTCATAGCTTGGTTAGCATTAACTCTACATCAGAAATAAGGCGTCAGCTCTCAATATATAATACAATTCCCAAGATTTTCCCCAAGGCTTTAATTAAAAATAGTAGACAAGGACACTGCAATCTTGGACAACCTGCAGAAAGCATTCTGGTGCTCAGACCCAGAGGAGTGAAAAAGCAATATTGATTTCAGCCAATTCGGAGAAATTTTATCTGTCCAGTCCAGAGCAGAGCAAAACCTGATGGCAGTTCTACAGCTGGATGGGTCGTTTGATTTAAAATGCAAGCAGACATTTAATTTGTATGATGAAGCGTTGTAATTTTCAAAATAGCAAGCTGAAATTTTTTTTGCTCCTCTTATTAAAGAGTTTTCCTGCCAGGGAGAGGTTTGCAGGGCTTACCCAGGGGAGGGTTCGCACGGGGCAGGAGCCAGAGCCGCCCGCTGATGCTGCCTGTGCTGCAGGCACTGAAATCTGCCCAGCGCAGATGCTTCAGCAGTGATGCGTCAGTCCGATTCCTCAAAAACTCCATCGATACCTGGATTGCTGTGTTTAAGGCAGTCAGCAGAGAAATTCTGCATTTTCTTCAGTCGTGCCCGTCCCCTCACTCTGGCTTCCTCAAAAGTTGAGCAGGGCAAATAGATGCTGCTGCCCAGGTCTGAAATGCAGATGAAGACGAACGCTGCGCTCCTGTGTGGGGTTTCTTGCCCCAGGGCGGATCACGATCGTAGCACTCTTGTATTCTGGAACCGGTCTCTAGAAAAAGCGGGATGGTTACAGGAGACACTGCTCCCAAACTCTCTGTACAGCTGGTCCTTTTGGTACCTGGCTCTAATTACACAGAGGAAATATTTAACTCTTTTTTAAAAAAAAAAAAAGTTATTGTTGAACAAGTTGAAAGTGAAGAAGCTGCAATCTGAACAGGTTGTGAGGCCACGTCCCTCTCTCAGCATGCCTGTCTCGGCCATGAGTCAAGGGAAAAAGGGAGTGAGACAGAGGGAGAGCAGATGCAAACTGCTCGAAGGCCGCACCGCACAGATGCGAAGACCTAGAAAACGCACTGGTGAGCGGCAGTGAATAGGGCACAAACCTGAATTCAAGAACTGAGGCACAGGCTACGCTAAACAAGTATGCATGCACGTCGTTTATTGGTGCATCAACAATTTTTGCGATTCAGGGCACGTGTTTAAGGAAATACGTTATAGCAACTGATCCGTACCGGTGACACACAAACCAGACCGCTATACCCCCAGATTATATCTGTAACTAAAACTTTTTGAAACGTTTGCTAACGCTGCTCATTTTATTGCCCTGGGAACGCACGCTGCCATCGGTGAAAGTCCTTCCTTGACACCTGCTCCATTTGTACGCTCAGACCGGCTTTCAAAGTGCCGTCGTAACCACGAGGCGTGCATCTCTTCATACAAGGTGAGGTGTTTGTGAAAGGCCACGTGATTAGTGTGTGTTAGGCTCTTCTTTAATTAAAGAATGAATTTAGTGCTGGTGAAACAGCCAGACTGGCACCAGGAAACCAGAATTATTTATTCAGTTGACGATCCAGAACTGCATAGAGTGGTAAAACAATACCAGTAACCCAGCTGGTAGTGAGCACACTGCAAAGGTAAAAAATTCAGTTTCCAGGGTCCATTGAGTAACTGACCTCTGCGCTGAACTATTCCGCAAGAAAATGAGGGCTTATTTTAAATGGAAATATGAGTCAGGGTAAGGACACGAGCCTGTATCTCGCAGGCTTTCCGGACTGGTCCGGGCATGTGATTCTATTCCCCGCCAGTACGTGAGCCTACGTCCCACAACACCTCTATTCCAAAATACCTGTAACTAACATCTTGCTGTAAATTAATCACAGCTCAGTGCAGAGGTATGAGTGATGTTCAGAAGTTCATCCTACTCGAACTGGGATGCCATTTTTGTGACCCTTCTGTAACTGTATCATTAAAGGCAGGCCAATGCTGGCAAAAAGATACAAAAAAACCTGCTAACACTTACAGCATTTAGAAAAAAGGGAGTTGTATGTTAAATGTATCCGTATCTTACATTTTAAATAGTGTCAATACTTTCTGTTTTGGAGAGTTTAGGAGAATCACGTAAAGTTTGCCCACTTGCAGTCAGTACCACAGGTTCCTTGCTCTTTCAATGAGTTTCTCAGTGTGCAACGGTACCAACAGCTTTATAAAGACGAATTACAGCAGTTCAGCTGACATTTTTTAATCAAAGAGATTTTATTTTCTAGGCAATGAAAGAAAACATCCAAGCAGTGATGTTGACACATTTCCCTCCAATGGAACTGATTATCTGTTAGCAGGTCTCCAACGCAAACATGACATAGCAAAGCTAAACACTCCGGATTAAATAAAGATAATTTTTAAAATACTGCAACTGAGAAATACCAAAAAAATATTTTTACACAGAAAATCCATCCTGGATACAAAGCTAAAACCTAAGTGTTGCTCCCCAAAGTCAGTGCATTTGCAAACATGGCAGACAATAAATACGTATCTTCCACTTCTGTTTCAAAGACAGTCACCTTGCACACCTCGCTGAGGTAGGTAGTACGTCCATTTTACAGATGGCAAACGGTGAGGATCAGCTCCTTGTCCAAGGCGTCCCGCTGCTTCAGTGGGAAAGCTGAGAACACAACTGAGGGTTGACAGTCTCTTGGTCTCATTCCTAGACAGTATTTCATCTCAAGCAGTTACAACACAGTGTCATCTTCAACTTCTTTTGACCTGTCAGGTATTTCTTGTAGGTTTATAAACATCAGCTTCTAGAGGGCTGGTCTTAATGCTGGGTTTGGGGTTTTCTTTCTAACGACAGGCTAAAAGAAAAGTGGGCTTTAACACTGGAAGCTAAGTGGCTCTCTATAGGAAACTCCTAGCAGTGCTGATGTGTATTTTAATACTGAATTTAAAAGAAACCTGGTCCATAGTGCTCTTGGTGATTCTACTCTTCACACTTAATTATTCATGCCTCAATTCAGCAAAGCACTTATGTAATTATGTTCCTTCTTAAAAAGGCCCTCCTGTATTTCAGGGTCCAACTGGGAGTCTCTGCTGAGAACTCCAGTGAAACAGGCTTTTTATAGAAAAGAAGGTTTTGCTGCACCAGGGGTTTATCAAGACGCCTTAACAAATGGAGGCCTCCAAAACTGGACCTTAGATTCCACTTGGAAAGCAGGTTTATTTCTGCCTCAGTCTGAAGATGTATGTTCTTGCTCCCCATTTGTAAAAGTGCAAGGAAGGTAACTCAAAACAGAGTAACAGAAAATAGCAGGCTAAGAGTATTTTAAAATTCAGTAAAACAATTATGTGTTGCAGGCATTTCAAGGAAAAAAATCCCTTTCAGTAATATGCACCTTTACAGCACCTTTTAAAAGACCCCAAAAGCACTTATTGTTAAGCCTCACAACCCCACTGTGAGGTAAGATATATCACACCAATTTCAACCTCCCTGATTCTGAACAGTACGAGAAGTAGGGCAGTTCACGTAGCTTATTTTGTTCTGAAAGTTAACTGCACCCTTCATTATCAGAATTAAAGTCTTGCTACTAAGTAGTCACCGGTGACAAACCAAACACATTAAGGCAGAACGCAGATGAAGAAATTTCAAGCTTCCCTTCTGGGTTAGCACTTTGTCCTTCTAAAAAAGGCAAAACTTTTTACCGGCAAAGAGCGAGAACTACACCTTAAAGTGCTAATTTACAGTATTTGGAATCTGGTACAGCTTAGTAACACTGTAGCAGCGAGATCAGCTATACTCAAGAAAAGTCTGCTTAAATGTAATTAACAGATGCAAGTTAAGTCACTTCCCTAACTATGATATTTCCCTCTTGCCAGAATTCCAGATATTATTACAAGGAAGAATCCAAAGTATTTCAAGAAACGTGCCTCCGTTCTGACACAGTGTAAACTCCAGGGGGTTGATAGTTATTTTTCAAGCAACTAAAAACTACCTACGGAGGATTAATAAGTTTATTCACTTAACCACCTACTCGTTAATTTAAAGAAGGCTATCTTAAAGCTGAGAGGCCATTTCTTTCTCTAAAGCCATGACTTCACACAAACAATACAGTCTACTTCTGACGGTAACGCGGTACAGGGCAGCTTTGGAGATACTCTTTCCGTTAAACGTTGTGCACCGAATGAGCAGTTTCCCCTGCAGAGTCTAATTCTTAGTACAGGTAATGCTGATACGTGTTTCCCATATCCTTGGACTGATTTAATTACCCTGAAGACACAATACAGAGAGATTAACTCAGTAATTTAGAGGCTAGATTTTACGCTAGCGTTGAACAAGCCTGGTTTGTACGTGTGCTCAGATCACGTACCCAAAGAGAAGATTATTTCAGAACTCGAGTTTTAGCTGCCAGTGTATACTACCTGCCAAAGTTCTATAAGTTAGCATGCGAGAAGATACCTATTTCAAATCTGTTGGAAAAGTCACTAACCATAGCAAACCTGTGCGTCTTGGCCGTCGTTAAGTTAATACGCTTTTCAAGCTTTGTGAACGGAATCTTATGATTATATACAGCTTATCTGGAAATCCAGAATTTGATTCTGGATTGGTGAGGTAGTCGATGTAACCATCCTCATGCAGACGTCACACTTCTCCGAAGTTGGTGTGTCCAGTCTCCTTGGCGTGTTCTCTGGCTTCCACTTGTCCCGTCAGTCCCTTCTGGCACACCATGCACCTCAGCGTAAAGCGATTCACGTCGGTAAACTGCCTCTTCCGTCTGGCTTCATCTGCCAACTCCAACGCTTGCGCAAGAACAACATCATCAGTTGTGGAGAAAATTGTCTGCGGAGGAATGTCCGAGTCGGGGATTTTACGCTCAAGTGGGTCGTAATGAATCCCATCATAAATTAAAAGGACCCGCTTAGTGTAACCGGCGTCTTCCCCAAAACGGTCAATTCTGACTGTCTGTGTGTCCACCACACAGATTTCGCACTGGTAAAACTTGGATAAAATGGACACTTCGATGGCTCCTCCCCAAGTCTCTTCTCTTCTGATCCAGTCGCAATACTCCCTGTTAGTTTTCCCTAGAACTGCCTCACAGTAGGATTCAGGATCGCTTGCTACTATCTGGGCTATAAGGCTGCGCATCTCCGGAGGGCAGGCTGGGTCATAAACGCCTCCCTCCACCACGTAGTACACACTGGTGAAGAGACAGGAGTTATCCGCCGGGACAACCCTCCTGGCGAGCACAGGCACGGCTTCCCTAACCAAGTTAGACATCGTTCTTTTCGCAACTACAGGCGACTCAGTCTTGGGTTTGGACGTGTCCTCTTCAACTATGAGAGTGTCACCTGTCAGACACAGAAGGAGGAGGAATTGAGAGAAACGTGCAGACGGGAGTTAAAGACGATCCCCCAGAAAGAGAAGGCGGTTTCGTTGTTATTAAGGCTTGCTCTCGTTTTCCCCAGCCGCACGCTATCCTGATGGAAAACAGCCTCGGCCAAAGCAGCCGGTAGCACCGACCGAGCGTACGCGGGGTGCTCCGCCGTACTCACCCGCCGCGTCCCGGCTCCCCGGCCCCTGCCAGCCCCACGCTTTTGCCTCCGCACCCCCGGGAACGCTGACAAAACCAGCACGGGCGAGGAGTCACTGCCGAGCCGGGTGTTGACAGCCACCCCCGGGAGGAGGAACCGGCCCGGCAGCCGGCTGACGAGGGGCGTGCTGGGCCGCAGCCTCTCTTAATTACGGTAATTACAGCCGGCGGGGCAGCGGAGGCCATAAAGCGCCGGCGCCGGTGCCCGCCCCCCGCGGCGCAGGCCCGCGGCGGCCGCCCGGCCCTCACCCGAGTGGATCCCGAGGTCGCCCAGCCGCCGCTCGCCGTCGCTGAGATCCAGGCTCCGCGGCGGGAAACCGAGAAGGAGACGCTGCGCCGGCACGGGGACGCCGGTGAGGGCGGCCAGGGCGGCCTGCATGTCGCGGAGGCGGGAGTGTGCCGTGAGACCGGGCAGCGGGTGGGTGCCGCTCCGGGCCTTGCAGCGCAGCCGCAGCATCCTCGGCGGGGCCGCTCCGCCGCCTCCCCGCCGACCGGCCGCCGCTTCCGCCCCGCCGCTCCCGCCCACTCTCGCGAGACCTCCCTCCGCGCCCCGCCATTGGCTGGGCTGCGGCCAATCGGCGAGCCGCCGGAGGGGTAAAGGGAGGGGGGCGGCCGGACGCCGGGCTCATTTGCATCGCGGGGCGCGCCCGTGACGTCGCGCCGTTGGCCGGCGTGCGGTTTGCATCTCATTTGCATCTCATTTGCATGCGGCGCGGCGGCGCGGAGCCATGTCGGCGGTGCCCCGGCACGGCGGGACCCCCCGGGACACGGCCCCCCGGGGCAGGGCCGGGGCGCTGCGCGGCGGCGAGAAGAAGTGCTGTGAGTAGCGTTTAATGGGTTTGGGGGGGGGGGGGAAATTAAAAACATGCGTGTATAATTAGGGGGTAAGGCTGCTCGTGCCGCTTAAAAAAAGCGCGAGTCTTCCCTAAAACGCGTTTCCATCCCGCGCGGGGGACGCGCTCCCCGTGCCCGGGGGGAGCCGGTCCCGCGTGGGTGGGCTGCTCTCACCCCCAGCCTCCCGGGTTTTGTCTTTAGGATCCCCCGACCCCCCGCCTGGGCTGCTTCCCCCCCAGAGCCGCCCCTCCCCGGGCGCTTTCCCGGCTCGCTTCGCCCATTTTCCGAGAGAACGTGACCGCGCTCTTAAAAGCATCTTTCTGCTGCCCTTGACAGCTCCTGCCCCGTCGGTAAATAATTTTAAGGCTAAAAGACCTGTGTTAGTCCCATTAGTGCTGATGCGCCTCATTAGCTAACGCCCGGGAGAGCGCAGAGCGAGCCAGCCACTTAATTAGCGGCGATGAGCCCGTTATGAGATGCACGGTGGCGGTCTGCCCGGCCAGGACGCGGGGATAGCTTTGGGTTGGGGCTCTCTCCTTGCTCTCAGATGCTGCTGATGCCCCTGTTTGGGCTTTTTAATATATTTTTTTTTTTTTTTTTTTCAGCCTGGGCTTCCTACATGACCAACTCCCCGACGCTGATCGTGATGATCGGCCTGCCGGCGCGCGGCAAGACCTACGTCTCCAAGAAGCTCACCCGCTACCTCAACTGGATCGGGGTGCCCACCAAAGGTGCGTGCGGGGGGCCGGCCCGGGGCGGGGGTGGCTCTGCCCTTCGCCGAGAGCGCTGTGAGATCCGTCTGCCAGTGCCATCGCTCTCACTGCGCTCATTTTTTTTTTGTGCGTGAAGTGTTTAATTTAGGAGTGTATCGCCGGGAAGCCGTCAAGTCTTACAAGTCCTATGACTTCTTCAGGCACGACAACAAAGAGGCCATGGAAATCCGCAAGTGAGTCGGCGTCGGGGGCCCAGCCGATCCGCGGCGGTCTGGTTAGGCTCAGTTCTTGGCAGCCTCTGCGTGTGAGGAGCGCAAAATGGCGTTCAGTGCCCGTGAAACCGGGGGAGGGGGTAGCGCAGCCTGTGCGGGGATGCTGGCAGAGGGGCTGTGTGTGCGAGTTTTGTCGTTGGCACGAAGAGCAGGGGCTGCGAACGCCGGGCGATGGATGAAGTGTGAAGGGTGCCGGGGTGGGCGCTCCGTGGGCGGAGAGGGAAGGCGTTGACATCCCTCCTCGGTGGTTCGGAAGCCTTTGGTCTGAGCGCTTCGCGCCAGCTCTGACCGTGCCCCGCTTTCTCCCGCAGGCGCTGTGCCTTAGTGGCTCTCGAAGACGTGAAGGCGTATCTCTTGGAGGAGTGCGGGCAAATAGCGGTAAGGCTTTTTCCGGCCTAAACACGGTTTTATGTCCGGGTAGTTCAGCATCCCATTTGGGGATGCGATTGTAATCTCAAACTGGTGGGGGCCGGTTTAAAAGCTGTAGATAAACTTGCTCATTGCTACTTATTTGTTTTCCCCTAGGTGTTTGACGCGACCAACACAACTCGAGAAAGACGGGACCTGATCTTAAATTTTGCTAAAGAAAATGGTTTTAAGGTAGTGCTTCTGTAGTTAATGTGCAGTAGGGACTGCTGCGCTGAGGGTCCCGACTTTTGATTCAGGGTATGGTCCTTGACTCTCTGAAATATGCTTCCTTGCCTTCTTCGTAGGTGTTTTTTGTGGAGTCGGTCTGCGACGATCCAGAAGTCATCGCTGCCAATATCCTGGTGCGTGCCCCATTTTCCAGGCTCAGCTGCCAGCGCCTGCCGCGGGAGCTCGGTGCAAGGTCACCGGCTGCGGTAGCTTACGGCGATATCTGCAAATGCCTTTGCTCTGACGTTTCCCCTTGGAAATAAGCAGCTAAGGTTTGCAGGTTTACAAAAGCTGAGGGTGCCATTAGTTGCGTGAGAACGTGGAAATCAAACGAAGCTGAGGAATGTTTGACCTTGAAGCGTGTTTTCGTGGCTGGGGAAGGCAGGCAGCGAGCGGCTTGCAGGGCCGGCTAACGGCGAGCCAGCTGTGTCTGTCGTGGGGCCAAGCGCTACAGCGCCTTCAGAGCTGCCCTTTGTTCCCTCTCCAGGAGCAGGTTTTTCCACAGGGCAGCGGTAAACAATGCTCATTTGTTTCAGAAGGGAAGAATAATGTTATTCAGTTTTGCTTTTGCTCCGTGTCAAGTTTGCTCAGCTCTCACAAAGCGTCCCTGTCTGTTGATCAGGAGGTGAAAGTTTCCAGCCCGGACTACCCGGAAAGAAACCGGGAGAACGTGATGGATGATTTCCTGAAGAGGATTGAGTGCTACAAGGTCACTTACCAGCCTCTCGATCCCGACGCCTATGACAAGTAAGCAAAGCCCTGGGGTGGCTTTGTCCCCGCGCGCGCGAGCCGCTTTGCGTTGTCGCTGCTGTTCTCCGGCTCAGGATGCTGCAACGCCTCCGCTGCAGCCTCCGCTGCCCCCAAAGCACGATTGCTTGTGTGAAGGTGATGTCCTCGAGCCCCAAGGGATTTGAAAGGATCTTTCTCTAGTGCGCTGCAGTGTAGTGCAGCTCCGTGTTTGAGCAGGGCAGTTTGGGGTCTCTTCTGTCCGCTGGAGCGACCCAGCGGTAGTGCTGATGCCTGTACTAGAGGATAAATAGCTAGATTACACCCACCAGTGCACGTGCTTCGTTTTTAAAACCAGTCGTGTGGGTGTTCTTATTTTATGTTGACTCCAGAGATCTTTCCTTCATTAAAGTGATCAATGTGGGACAGCGGTTCCTAGTAAACAGAGTCCAGGATTACATCCAGAGTAAAATCGTCTATTACCTAATGAACATTCATGTCCAGCCGCGTACCATCTACCTTTGCCGACACGGTGAGAGTGAATATAATCTTGTTGGCAAGATTGGTGGGGATTCTGGTCTGTCGCCGCGCGGGAAGCAGGTACGTGCTTGGCAGCAGCCGGGTTGCTGTATTTGTGGAATGTTGTGTGAGCAGGGTCAGAGCCGGGCTCTGCATCCCACCCCTGCGAGGGGCAGCCCCGCAGCTGGATGTGCCGCGACAGCCACAGCCCAGGAAATGATGCTTTTGATGGGAGCAGCGGCTCCTGCTCCCTCCTCACCTCCCCCGACTTTTTTTTTTTTTTCCCCTCAGTTTGCTCAGGCGCTGAAGAAGTTCATCGAGGAGCAGGAAATCGTTGATCTGAAGGTGTGGACGAGCCAGCTGAAAAGGACGATCCAGACGGCCGAGTCCTTGGGCGTGACCTACGAGCAGTGGAAGATCCTCAACGAGATCGATGCTGTGAGCAAAACCCTGATGGGAGCCTTGAGCTTTTTCGAAATGAAAAATATGTTTAAAAACAAATTCATCACGATAAACTTTACTATTTCCTGTTTGTTGATGACCACATCCGTGTGTAATGTACTCCAGCCATCGTCACGGGGTGTGGGATGGTTTGGTACAGGGCTGGCAGTGCTCGCAGCTGCTAGACCTTGCTGTGAACGTCTCCAGCTGGTGTGGAGAGAAAATAACGTTGAGCATCCCAGGCGTCTGTCACACCGTCCTGGGTGGACAAAGGTTACTGCTCCCGCTCCCGTTCTTTCAGGCAAAAGAAATCGCAGGGCTGCTGCTGTGGAAATGAACGCTTGCCTTCATCCCTGGCAAGCAAGGGTTTCGAAATGAAACCCAAAGCCCGTCCTTTGCAAACCACCCTGGACGTGCGGCGCACAAACGCTGAGCGTGTGGCTGTGCCAGATGCGACACCTACAACTTCTGTCGCGTAAAGGGATCACTGATCTCAGCCGCTGGCTTTTGCTGCGTTGTTGTACCTGCGCTGAAGCAAGCTGTGGCGTAACGCGATTGTCTTCCTCAGGGGGTGTGTGAAGAAATGACCTACGCAGAAATTGAAGCCAAGTATCCAGATGAGTTTGCCTTGAGGGATCAAGAGAAATACCTTTATCGCTATCCTGGAGGCGAGGTGAAGACCCTTAAGACGTAACAATAAGCTACAGTATACATAAAACAAATACATATGTGTAGAAATGAAGGGCTTTACTTCATTTTAACTTTTTCTGCCCACGTTTGTATGAGAAACTGAAAGCATTAGGCTCCGCAGTTATCTTTTGGAGGAAAGGTTTCTTGATTTCCTTTATCGCTCAGTCAATCAGCTGGGCCACTTGCGGAGCCCCTTGCTGCTCCCCTCAGACGCAGAGGGGTTTCTGCGTCCCGCTCCTTCAGCTGAGCCCTGGCTTGTCACTGTGGAAAATCATCTCGGAAGGAAAACGGCTGTGGGTGGGGTATGGAGTCGCTTCTGGTTTTCCTTCGCAATCCTGTTGAAATGTGTAATTTACTGTTTTATTTGTTTTTCTTACTGCACTCATTTAAGAGTTACCAGTAACCTGAATGCTCCTGTAGTCTGAGGGTTGCTGACATTAAATTTCACCTTCTGTTGTTTACTTTTTTTTTTTTTGCTATATTTGCCAGCTCATCCATAACTTCTGCATTTTGATATTTTAACTGATGTTTTCCTGAATGGGAAGCTGTGTTAATTGCTACTTCTGCTTTAAGCCTCTGTTTACAAAACTCCCTGAAAAATTCCTGTTTTGTTTTTTAGTCCTACCAGGACTTGGTCCAGCGCCTGGAGCCGGTAATTATGGAGCTGGAGCGGCAAGGCAACGTGCTCGTTATCTCCCACCAGGCGGTTATGAGGTGCCTGTTGGCTTATTTTCTTGACAAGAGTGCAGGTACAAAAATAAATGTGTGATGTTAGGGGCTGGCTTCTCTCGCTGCTTCCTTTACAGAGCTTTTTGGGAGGGTGGCTTTTAATTGCTGGTTTAATTTTTTTCACAGTGGAAGAGCTGCTTAAAAAAAAAAAAAAAGGAAAATATTTCTGAAAATCTTTAACCGTTGCGTTCCAGCGGTGCACGGAGCTTAGCAAGAAGCTGAGAAGCTTCTCTCGTTGCGAGAATTGCAGATAGGTGTGCTGTGCTGCTGGTTTTCTGCTCAGCCGTGGTTTCTGGAGCTGTTTCCACCGGCAGCATCCGCATAATCTCCGGGGGATTGTTTTTTCATGTAAAAAAAGTTGTTTTTTCTGGTGCATCGGGAGCCCGGGAGGGATTTGCAGCAGCGCTCCATCTCAGCCAAACGCTGATCCCTCGCATGGCGTGCTGGCCGGAAACCAGCTCCGGTCTGCTGGGGAGGGCGGCCGGAGGCGCGGGGGGGCTGCGGCAGTCGTGTCCGATATTTGCGATGTGAGGGGGGGACGGCTGGCCCGGCACAGCCCCCGTAACGCCCGCCTCTGCCCTAGACGAGCTGCCCTACCTGCGCTGCCCGCTCCACACCATTCTCAAGCTCACGCCTGTGGCGTATGGTAAATATTGTCTTTTTTTGTTTGTTTGTTTTGTTTTCCCCTCCTGGTCTGTGTGAGTGTGTGTGAGTCTGACGCAAGTTTGTGTCTGCAGGCGTCAGCAACCGGACTTGCTGTCGGTATTTTCCATGTATGTTCAAATACAGCGCTGGGGAGCGGGAGGGTTTGGGGGAACGGGGGAGAGGAGGTCTGTGCGTGTTCTCCCGTGGCCCCTCTGAACCCAGCGATGATGGTGGATGTCACCTGTTGAGGAAGAAGCCCCGTTTGTGCCTCCAAAGTTGGGTTTGGCTCTGGGGTGCGATCGGTTAAAACCGGCTTTTCTGTGTAGACCTGTCGTCCGCGTCACACAGGGCTGCGCTTCTGCTGGGAACGTCAAAGCCAGAAAGCAGCTAAAGTGTAAAAGTCTGTTAATAGGTTGAACTGTTTATGAGCTGGTTTATTTAAAAAAAAAAAAAAAACTAAGAAATTTATTCCTGCTCGCTTTCCATGCTGTTTTCAATATAAAAAAAAAAAAAAGGTTATTTAATAAATTAGCCTTCCTCATGTAAACTTCTCGTTCTCTTTGGTGAAGGGTGTAAGGTGGAGACGATTACCCTGAGCGTGGAAGCGGTGAACACCCACCGCGACAGACCCTCGCTGATCGCAGTAAGTCTCGCTGCGCGGCTCCGGCTTGTTCTCTTTTGTTTGTTTGTTTTTTCAAAAAATAAGTAACTAAACTGAAACGCTCTCAAATACCTGCTAGAAATGGCTGATTGCTTTCAGTGACCAGGACTGCTGCAGAAATGGTTCCCAAAAGCAGAGTTAACTGTAGGTTGAATTTATCAGTGTCCTTCCCAGGCCAGGGCTTGATATTTTCCAGAGCTGTTCTGGGAAGCAGAATGGGCAAATTCAGGACGTATATTTTTAAATTCCAGGTCTTGTTCTCAGTTTTTGGTGAAGTATTTGCTGTTGATGCTCATTAATCATGACAATTTTGAGAATTTTTCTCGTCTCGATGAGCTTTCTCTTTCCGCAGCCGCAGACAGGGTAAGGCTGGGCTCTGGGACGGGTTTTGGGGGCCGGGCTGGCTGCTGGCACCTGGGAGGAGTGGAGGTTTTTCCCTTGTCTCTGCAGATTTCTTGCGTGTTTTACAAGTGTTTGGTGCAAGGCAGGGTTGTGGCGTTCCTAAGCTCTGTGTCCGCCGGAGCGGGAGGAGGTGGGTCCGGTTGACCTCCCTTGCGCCGGAGCACTGGAAACGCAGACTTTGACCGGTTTTGTGAAATCCCGTCTCTCCTTAAAGACCCGTTTGGCCATCCCCCGTGTCAGCAGAGCGCAGAGCTGTGTGCTAAATCCGTGGAGGCTGCTGCTGTTTCAGGTGCTCACTTTTGCAGAGGGAGTGCCGCATAGCCGTTGCCTGCAATTAACTCCCCCAATTAAAGAGCACAGAGCAGCCCTCCGCTTTCCTAGCTCGAAGTGCATCACGTTTTAAGTTCTTTTGGTACGTTTAGGCTTCGAGCTGCCTCTCGCCGCTGTATTTTATAAATTGCTGTTGGCCGCTTGCCTGGGATGCGGTTATTCCTGTGTCCCAGCGTAAAGGAGCCCTGCAAACAGGGGTGGAGGAGCCAGGACCTGGAGGTTTGCGGAGCTAAATCCAGGGTGCTGGAGGGAGGATATCTGCGGCTGGTCCCATTCCGCTGGTTTCCAGCTGGGCGTTTATCGCTTTGCAGCTTTTGTGCGATGCCTGCGTCGGAGCTGTTGCTGCCCACACAGAAGTCGGAGGCTGTTTCCGTTGTTCTTCGCTTTGCTTGGGCAACGCGGCTGCTTTGAGGGAGCAGAAACACAAAGAAGGGAAAGTTTTTTGTTGTGTTTTGTTTTTTTTTTTTATTTTATTATTATTTTTTTTCCCCCCTAATTGATGGCAGGGAGAAAAAAAAGAAAATTAAAAAACTGAAAACCAAACCCAAACAAACAAAGCCACTTAAGCAAAAACAAAAATCCCAAAGGGAAGTAAAACTGCTGAAAAAAGCAGACTTTTCCAGTGGACTCGGAGCCAGCTGGTCGGGCAGAGCGGGTCGTTTCCCAGCGCTGGTGCTCAGCTGGGGAAGGCAGGGAGCAGCGGTGCTGGCACGGGGTTCACCGAGCGAGCGTGGGGTGCCTGCGGGTGGGGATGCCGGAGACGCGTGCGATGCGGTTCTAAACTGTGGCTCCCCTTTCCTTTCCTTGCCGTACCCTCCGCCTGGGACCAGAGCAACCCTCCCGCCAACCAAACCCCCGTAAGGATGAGAAGAAACAGCTTTACGCCGCGGGCCAGCGCGGACACGGTAGAGCGCCCGCGGCACCACAGCGTCGGGAGCAAACCTCTCGACCTGCTGGGGCCTTTCCCGTCCCTGCAAGCTCGAGATGGGGCCGACCGGTCGCAGCTGCAAGGGGGTGTCCAGGCGGTCCCTTCCCTACGCTCCCCCTCCCCGCCGTCACCGTCGCTCCTCTCTGAGGTACAGACCCTTCCCGGGGTCCTAATCACTGTCTGTGTTCCCACGTGAAAGTCATTCTGGATTACACTCCCTTTAAAAGAAAGAAAAAAAAAAAAAGGGGGGGAAAAAAAACCCTAAACCAAACAACAAAAAACCTCCCAAACCCCCAAATTTGCCACATTAAACTAGAATTGTGATGCCAGAGGCTTTCAAAAATCAGGCTCCGTGCAGGCGAGTCTCCACCCGTGCAGTGGGGTTTTGGCAGGGTGGTTAATTCTGGGCAAGATCTCAGCAAAAACCTGGTGGGGAAGGAGTTACAAATACTCTTTCTGTCCTGACTTGGTATTGCAGCCAGGTGCTGCTGTAGCCCCAGAGTGACTGGGCAGAAAATGTTTGCGTCCCTGATTTGCTGGGTGCTGGTTTCCCGCAGATCCCGATGTCAGCAGCTTGTTGAGCAAAAGTCTGGGCTTTTTGGGTGCCCAAACGAAAGCAGCTGGGGTTTTGGTTCCTGGCGTTTCTTTATAAGCAAGTAGGTCCTCATCAGTGCTGGATGTGAAGCCTTCTTTGCTTTTTTGATCATTTAAAATTGTTTCTCTGCTGAATTAGGAGTTTTTCCGTGCCTGGGAGAGCGGGCTGCACACTGCTGCCCGTCAGACGAGGCGGAGAGGAGACGCGTGAGGGGCTTTGGGGGTTTTGGATGGGCTTTTTTAAACCAAAGCTCTTTAAAAAAAAAATAATCCTGGCTACTTTAGAGGTTAATGTTTTCCAGGCTATTCAGTGAGCCCAGTTTCTGGTTCCCCTCCTCCCTGTTAGCAGAGTAAGTGGCTGGGGAGTAAAAGAAGGGGCGATGCAGCACTGGTGAGCATCACTGGTGTTTTCGTACTCGGTGAGGAGCGTGGGGCTTAGACATCCCCAAAATCCCGGGGCTCCAGGGGGAGCTGAGCCAGACGGGGCTTTGCGTTGGGGTGGGTTTGGCCACCACCCGTTCTGGATGAAGCCTCAGCTGGAGAGGACCCCGACTGCCCGGGGTTTGGTTTGTGGGTGTCTCCAGCTGGGCGGCCCCAGGACAGGGCCTGGGATGAGGGAGTGTTTCGAGACCCTGGGCTGCGGGGCCGTGTGGGTGCCAGAGAGTTGTGCTGTCCTGGGACCTCTCGCCTGAACGGAGCCCCGGCAGTGGAGGAGGTGGCCGGGCACCGCAGCGCGCGATGTCCATGCCTTTTATCATCTCCTGACGTGAAATCCTTGGGGCTGCTTCACTTCTTCCCTCCTTTGCTTTGCTGCTTTTACTGCTGTTTCAAAATCTCCGTTAAAGTGCGCTGTGAGCTCTCCTGTGCTGTTTCTTTTTCCTTTGCAGCCTCAAGGGGGAAACGCTTGCCTGTGAGTACCGCTGCGAGCAGCTCTGTGTACTCTTTGGGTTTGTAAGTAGGACGCCTCTTGATTAACACTGCATGGGCACGGCTTGGGGAAAGACAAATCGTGGAGCAGAAGGAAGTGTAATAATCTGTCGTTAAGGGGGAGGAATGTGTTACTGGGCTCAGCCCGTGGATCTGCAGGGGCTCCAGCTGGACTTAACTGGTGTGTCGTGCTTGTGCTGGCTGCCTGCAAAGATGTGTTTCACCCTGAGCTTGCTCTGTCCCTGACCGGGACGCGGGACGGCTCCGCGCTGGCACTGCCGGTACTGAGCGGGTCCCGCTTACATCTCCTCTCCGCCCGGGATGGGGGTGCGGTGGTGACACTCACCACAGGGATTTTGTGCGAGTTGTTGGATCGCAGCCTGGGTGGGAGCGACGCTGCTCAGCCCCGGCTCCCCGTGGCGCGAGGCAGCCGGGTGGGTTTAGCGCGTGCTTGGAGAGAAGCTGGGTGGATAAACCTCTCTGCGTGGGTGGCGGTTGTCACCAAGCCCTCACTGTTGTGTCCCTTTGGAGGCATCTTTCCGTGGTGGCAAAGTGCAGGATGGCATTTTCCGTGCCCCAAGGGGAGAACGTGTCCTTGTCTGTCCCCCTCTCCAGGGAGCCAGCGGCCAGCGTCACCTGCGAGACCTTGGCTTCCCTCTCAGCCTCGGAGTAAGGGGCTGGGACGAGACCTGGGCTGCCGGCCCGCGTGGAAAGGCCAGAGACGCCCTCGCTTCGCTGTGCTCCCGCCGGCCCCGTGCTCTGTGGCTGTGGCAGACCCCGCTGCACCCCCTCGCTTGGCTTACCGGGCGTTTCGCCTCATGCTGACATTTTTTTCTTTTGTAAAAGTCCTTTGCAATGTGGGTGCTGTGTCTGGGGGCACAGCAGGTCCCTGCGTGGGCCCGTGGGACGGCTCTTGGCGGCGTGTGGCTCCCGCAGTGCCCGTGCCGCGTCCTCCACGCGGTGCCACGCCGGTCCCCGTGCGCCGGGGTGACCCCCAGCACCCCGTTGCTCCTGCCCACCTTTGGGAGTCCGACGGTCTCCTTCTGTGGGAGCAGCAGGCTGTGCCAGGGAGCACCCAAGGGTGGGCTCTGAGGGGGCACAAGCGTCCTCAGAGCCTTCGTGTCGCGGCGCGTGGGCTGCCAGCGTCGCTGCCGACCTGCTCTCGGCACAGCTGGTTCGGTTTCCAGATCCGAGGCGTTACGAGAGGATTTGGGTTTGGGCGGGGAAGTCGCTCCCGTTCCGCTGCGGCAGGGCGGTCCCCGCGGCGACGGGGCGCGGGTCTCGCTGCCGTAGGACGCAGCTCGGCTCTTCCAGGGAGGAGGAAGGCCCAGCTCCTGCCTCTGCCCGGGTAGTGTTCCTCCAGGCCTGAGACCCTGCTGCTGGACTCCGTTTGGCCGTCTGGATCTGCGGTTTTTTACTTTAATTGCACTTTGTCCTCGAAATCGCTCTTCCAACGGTTTTCTCCATGCGGCTGCTCTTTCTCCATCGCTGGTATTCACGCACACGTCCCAGGACACACAGGCGTGGGATTGATCCTGAAGTGCCATCCCTCTGTCTCCTGTTCCCCAGTTTGCGGTGGTGTGTTTAATAATGCTGGGAGCTCGTGATAAATCTGAGAAATCATCGTTCCTGTACTGAGTAGTGTTAATTTAGAATTAAATCAGAGGGAAATGATCCACAGGCTGAAAATCAAAGCCTTGCCCCTGTGGGTTTGCCTTTGCTCTGGGCTGGAAGGAGCCGTGCGTTTAGAAAATGAATATGCGGGTCAGCTTTGCAAAATTACATTTCTAACGCTGTGCTGAAAGTGTTTCTCTTTCCCCTGTGTTCAAACAAATAACACAGAATTCCTAGGAGGGTCTGCAGGTAAATGACGGTACCTTGGTCCAGCTTGATCCCAGTACAAACCACCTCCCTTCTTAGCGCTGGTGTTTTGCTTGAGAAAGGAGCCTGTGAGCAGCCGTCACGGATTACCTCTGCCTGGCGATGGTTGGGAAAGCTCTTTAGAGAAATATTTATTTATTTATTTATTTTTAAATTGCAAATAGAAAATATGTAGGGTCCGGGTTTCCTGACTGCTGGATTTTAAGTGTTGATGCACACTGTTAATTGTCAGCAAATTGGCTCCATAGCTGTGCTGGCGTTTTTTATTGCGAAACGCTGCTGGTTAGGTGAACGACGAACTGCACGTATGGATTTACGCGTCGCTGTGCCGTCTCCAACAGCTGAGCGGGGCGGGCACGGGACGCCGCGCAGCCGAAGCCCTCCGGAGCATTTTCTGTGCTCTGAGACGTTGCGTGAACAGCTGTAGGAAATCCTGGCTGACAGATTTTTAACTCGTGATTGTGCGTTTGTAAATATATAACTCACTCGCGCTGACCTGAGCGTGTCCTGTTGTCCGGCGGAGCAGTAGAAGGCGTTTTATCGAAACTATAAGTATTTGTTATGGGTAATATGCAAAATATCTACTCTAATGCTTCTGTAATGCAAACATAAATTTTTCCTGGAAGTGTGCTTCCCTATGGAGAAGGTAAATAAAAGCGACTAACCCTGAGTAGCCAGCCTGCTTCGTTATTGCCGGCTGTCCCACGAGGTAATTGCAGTAAAGCTGAGCTTGCACGGACGGAGCTTTGCGAGAGGTTAAAGGACGATGCAAAATGTGAAGCCGCTTCGTATTTACTCAAGGAGGAGGAAATGAGTAAATCCTTAGGTACCGTCACGGAGAAGAACGGCGTGGAGCTGGTTGGATCCTCCTGCGCCGGCGGCCGCTGCGGCGTCTGTCCGTCCCCAGCGCCGAGCTGAGCTCCGCTCTTCCCTGCGTCTCTTCTCCTGACTCACCCTTGGGATAACCTGTACCCTTTCTCTCTCCTTTGTAGCAGATGGCCGGTTTAACGGCGTAGGAGTCCGCGCTCTCCCCTCGGATTCGGCTGGGATTTCCGTGGCCGGGAGGAGCCCTGCGGATGGGAGCCGAGCATCCCCGGAGCACAGTGAGCCGCGCACTGCTTTGGCCAGTACTCTCCTCTGAAATGTGTTTTTAGAGTCTGTCTGTGCCTTTTCTGTCTGAACGCTGGAATGTCTGTCAGTGAAGTTGGACAAAATTTATTACGGAGGTTTTTCAACCTGCTCTTAGCGCGTGTGAGCTAACGCATCCCTCGGCATTGCTGTCCCGCGTCTTTCCTCCTGGTTAGAATGCAAAACTAACGGCAGTGCGCGTGAGGGCAGAGTGATCGTATGAACCCGCTGAAGCAGCTTTTCTTCAAAAGACGTTTTATCAGACCAAATCCCAAGTTTTTATTTAGCTGTTGCCGTTTCCAAGCTCAAATGCAGTTCTTGTGGTGTTTAACCGTTGAAGGAGCTCCAGGTATTGTTTGACTTTGCTTTCATGACTCCAGATCTGAGTCCCCCAGTCTGGGGGGGCTCTGGGAAGGCTTTTTGCAGGCGGTAGGACGCGAGGCGCTGGTCAGGGTCAGCGGATCCTGCGGGATGTCTCCTGTGAGGGGCAGAGGGGAATGAAAGCTCCTGCACTGGGAACGGCGCAGCCGCCAGCGCTGTTGAATCTGAAGTCGAGTCCCGCTTTAGCTTTGCGCCCTGGTCTAAGCCTCGTCCTCTCACTCATTTTTCCTGGGTTTCGCGGACGCTTTTACCTATTCCAACAGCAAACCAGAGCATCGGTTTTCTGGGTGTCTGGGAACAGCGTTGGCTGTGTGTGCAGGGTTTGCAAGAAGCGTGTGATTTTTACCAGTTGTCTTTTTAATGTACCAAACTTTAGGCCCACAGTAAGCTTTTAAACTTGCCTAGAAGTAAGCTGTGAATGTTACTGATGTATCATGCTGCCTTTAATAGAGATTAAGCTGCTTTCGTGCATAGACTGTGAAACTCCCCTGCGGCGTGGCCCGTGTGATGGCCGCGTGTTACTTCAGTCCCCACCAAAACCCCAAACTTAAGTTTTCTTCCGTAAATCTTGACTCGTGTTTTGCCAAACTCCATTTTACCCATTCCTGTTCCTGCAATAAGGGCAGAATCCTCAGGTTGGGTGAGGAAAGGAGCGTTTAGCTACGAAGCAGGAGGCTCTGCTGGACCTGCTGTGTCCAGGGACTCCAGGATTTGTACAAGCAACTTCTGGGACGCAGGTTGCTCGTTTTTAAATGTGTAAATAAATGCTGGTCATACCCACAGCAGGGATTTGCGCTTGAGAAATGTCGGCGCCCTGGCCACGGAGGAGCTCAGCCCTGAAGCCTGAGGTTTACCTGGGGATTTTGAGCTCAAACCCAGATGTTTTAAACACTCTGAGCTTTGATTTGATAAAGCTGAGGTGGAGAGGCCCATGGCAGAGGCCCAGGCTGTGATCCTAAGCATTTAGGATTTATGTGGAGCAGAAGCGTGTGTTGGTCTAAAGCAGTTGCGCCGTGGAGGGAGGAAATTCGGTGGCTGAGAAAAACTGAGTTTTATTAGTTTTGTTCCTTTCGTTCCCACCGCGGCGCAGGTTTGCCGCAGCCTTCTGCAGGAGCAGCACTGTCTGTTCTTTGCTTTTAAATGTTACAATGCTTAGAAACAAGCCAGAAAAAAAAAGGAGGAGAAAAAAATACATTGAAGGAGGAGATTTCTGGCCTGCTGCGTGGCAGTACTCGCTGACGGTCTCCAGTAACGCTCTGAACGCACAAACCTGGGCTGGCTGCTCCGACCGAGAAACCTCCCGCTCCGCGGGGAACGCGGGGCAGAGATGTACTGTAGGACGTTTACGCACAATACGCTGTTGTAACTTGCTAAGGAGTTAATTATATTTGTATCTCTGAGTAGTTAATGGCTGTAAGGAGACAATAAATATATATATATATATATATGTATTTACCCGCCGGGATTCGTGAATGTAGCTGCTGACACGTTGGCGGTCGGAATTGTTTAATCACCGCTAAAAAGCGGCTCTGCAGGTTTGGGTCGCCGATGTGGGTCCCTTCTCCTCCTGAGCGGGTCCTTGCCCTGGCCCTGGGCTGCGGGATGGAGCCCTTCGCAAGCTCTGCAGATGGCAGCGTTTGTGCCCCGGTGCTTTAGTTAATTTAATTTAATCATAGCTGCCTCCTCCTGCATTTTAACTTTCAAAAGGTGTAAATACACGTGTCTAGAGCAGAGCAGCAGCCAATGTGTGATTGTCGTTGCTGCTGTGTGGGTGGACCATAGCTGACGTGACCGGTCCCGGGGTCCTGCCGAGCCCCGAGCTCCTGGGGCAGCCAGGCTGGGGTGATGGCAGCGAGCTGCCGGGTCCCCGTGCCAGATATTTCCTTGCAATCACCTGATTTCCTTGGCAGTGTGCGGGCAAATAACCTCAGAATAAACAACGATTGCACAACGCGCCTGAACTGAGGACCAGCTTGTGCTGTCGCTCGTACCGGAGCTGCCGGTAGCGGGCTGAGGTGGTGAAGTTGGAGGCGTGGAGGTGGGCTTGGCGCCTTCGCGAGCGTTGCACCCCAACTTTTTCTCTCCGCTTCTAGCAGCAGATGCGCGGGACCCGCGTCGCCGTCCCTGAGCTGGGGACAGCTGCCCCAGCAGCGTTTACCGGTCATCCAGGAGAAAAGCGGTCGCTCGGGCAAAGCCTGCTCCGTCTCTGCTGCCAGCAAAATTGGAAAGTGAGGAAAAAGGCTTAAAAGCAGGCCAGGTAGCCTGAGTTTGTGTACGCTGGCTGTGACGTGAGAGCTGCCGCCTCTAAGGCGTCCCCTTCCCGGCAGCTCGGCCATGGGTGATGGGGGAGCCGAGGAGCGGCTTCCCGAAACCGCCTGCCCCGGGGTACGTCCCGAACCCTCACCCAAAACCTCCCAGAGCCCGAAGGGCGCTGGGTGAGCTCTCCCGGTGCCACCTCCACCTCTCCCGCTGCTTCTCTGAGCACTGCAAACAGCGTCTCTGTGTTTAGTGTTTGGCGAGATAGGGGTTACACCTCCACTTGCAATTTTGCTACGTTACTGCTTTCTAATTTTTTTTTTAGGTTTAAAAAAAATGCAGCGTATGTGAACTTGTGCTTTATGTTGTCCACTCTGTGCCCTTGAGCATAAATATCCCGTGAGCATTTATTTACAATAAAAGAGATTTTAAAGAATACAGATCTAGTTTCCTCTGTTATTTTTCATTATTATTTGTTATAACTTTCTATTGTGTGCCGGTTTTGTGAGGTAACGGTGGATTCGGGAAGGCCGGGCAAGAGCGTTTGGAGGAAGAGGCTCTGCGGAGGAGGGCGGGTGTCCCTGGCTTTTGGGAGTTGGCCTGGGAATGGTGAATCCTGCACCCCGGTGCTACTGCTGCCATTCCCTTCCCTCATCAGTTTTATGGGTGTTTTTTACTGGAGCTACTGGCTTTCTGTGGAGCTATTAGGGTAGGAATACTTTTTTTTTAAAGTGCATCTCTTTTTTTCCTAGGAGTAGGGGAAAAAAAAAAACAGTCAAGAGGAGCAACTGGTGTGGCTCTGATTTCCAGTATCTGGAAACCAGCTGGTCCCGAAGGGACCCGGCCTGAAGCCTGAACAGAGGTGACCCAGGCTGTGGTCAAGGAAAACCCCTTTTATCCCGTTTATCCCTCGGCAAGCTGCGGGTTGAGGAGCTCTGAGGGGCGTTTAGCAGCCGTCGGAGCCGGGGGTGGCTTTGCCCTGGGTGATGCTGGGGGGCACCACCGCCCCGGGCAGGTGCTGAGTAACCTCTGGGGTGCCCCCGGGGAAGCTGCTGATTTTTCGGCACACAGATCAGCTTGTTCTGAGTCATCTGGGGGGAAAAAAAAAATAAATAAAGAAATCTTGAAAGCCTATGTTTGTGTTTGAGATAAACCAGATTCTTGTAAATATTTAGTGGAGGTCAGTTCCTGCTCAGGAGTGACGAGGGGCCTGTTGTGAGCAAGCCCCCGCTCATGGGGCGAGGACAGGCAGCTTTGCGCCCTGTTTTACAGATTAAGAACTGAATCCGCTTTGTTGCGTTTTGGCACGGACTCAGGTGAACGTCAGAAAGGTGCTAGATCCCACCAGAGGCGAGGATGTGGTCAATCTTTCTGGCAAGAACTCCTCAGGTTTGTCAGAACAAAGCAATACTTGCGAGAAGCGCGGCGCGGGGTAGAAAGGCCGTGGCCGGGTTCCCGACGGCGATTCAAGCCTGGATGGAACTGCAGCCAAAGTGCAAAAGGAGCAAATGGTCACAGCTTCTGCGAAAACGCTTCTTACTGGGAAATGACCCGCCAGCGACGGCCGGATTCGGGAGCAGCTTTTGTTGAGATGAAGGGCAGCTGGGTTTCCCGGCGTGGACCGGGGTGTCCAGCTGTGAGCGATGCTCCCTGGCACCTCGTGTGCTGCTGAGCTCCAGCCAGCCTTGCTCTGATGGAATTAGATGGAGCTGGTTGAAGAAACCATATTTTGAATGCTGGCCGTGGGCTTTTGAGGTCAGAAGAGACGAGCTCGCGGTTGAGATGCCCCCAGGGCATCGCCTGGGGACCAGAACCGGCCCAGTGCCGTTGCTGCGGAGTGGAACGGGCAGCGTCCCGCTCACCAAGGATCATTTCAACAAAGAGCTGGCAGCTCTGCACAGAAAACAAACAATTTCAACATCTGCTTGGGCTGCATTCAGTATTCTAATTTTCACTTTGTGGGTTGAATAAACTACTTCTTTCTTGCTCAGAGGAGGAGTTAATGATTTATGGGTCAACTGGCACAGCTCTGGTCTCTGCAGAATTCAAACTTTTCTGCGCGGAGCCATGCCCAAGCGTGTAGGCGTATCATAACTCCTCCTTCGGCGCTGTGGTGCCCGGAGCCGGGGGGGACCAGACGAGGACGGTCATCGCTTGTTCTTGGAAGAGCCGAACGCACCGGGTCTCTCCATCTCCTGCCACCAGACCTCCAGGTGAGACAACTTCCAGCCGTACCGCGGTAGGTGATGTTGCTCTTGGGAACTGGATTGGAGCTTGCTTCCAACGCTAGCAGGCAGAAAGATTAGTAAATGAAATCAAATTAAACCAAGGGCTGTAGCAAGGACTGAAGGAAAGCCAGAAGAACGGAAGAGCCAGGAGAAGCGTTAGGTTTAGGGCAGAAAGACTCATTTCCAGCAGGAAGGCAGGCGCTTGGGGTGCAAGTAACGCTGGGAGGGTTTCAGCTGGTAAACGATGATCCTTGATAAAAGTCAGCGAGGACTCTTGCTGATCTCCAGGGGTGCCAGGTCAGTTCAAAGAGCACTTAAATTCCAATTTGTAAAGCAATTCTCTCCTGAACGGCTTGTACGCTTCATAGCTGTAGTTTATGTCGTTTGCACGAAACGGATGTGCTGTTTCGGTTTGATGCTTCTCTCTCTCTCTGCCTGTCGTTTATTCTTAGGGGACCGTACTCCCTCCAGCAGGATTTCATCTATGAATTTGCTTCCGAGAGATTTATTGCAAAACCAAAATGCTTTACCCGTTAGATGAGTTTCAGGGGACTTTTCCCAGAAGGCACAGATAACCTCCTGGCCCTGCAAGCACTAATCTGGCTGATTGGCTGGGAAGAGCACTGTGTTGGCAATAAAGTGGTTTTAAGTCAAAGCTGACCAGCTATAAAGTATTTATGTTATGGTTTGAGTGGAGCTGTTAGTCTTCCTTTTTTTTCCTTTTTAAAATTTCAATCAAAAGCTGCATTCTCAAAAATGCAAAGAAATGAGACTAGTGGAACAAAGCCTCTGGGAATTGCTTAACTTCTACAATCCGTTGTTCCGGTTATGTTGTGTTTTCACGTCTCTGGGTCTGATCTGCTGGAGCCAGCCTTCCTCACCCAAATCCAGCTCTGCCCCGGCGACCCCGATCCTCCGCGCTGGGTCCGGGTCTCGTCGGCCGGAGCGGAGCTCCCGCAGCTTCTGGTCCCCAGCTGCGGCCGTAGGACCTGCTTGGGGCTGGAGAAGGGAGACCTGTCCGAATGGGCTACGGCTATCCTGAGGATAAGGACCCCCTGCTCTTTTTACAGGTGTTTGGCCTCGAAAAAGAATGTGGTGACTTCTGTGGGATCTCCAGACGGAGAGGCTGGAATAAAGAAAGATGCCAGCTTGGGAGCTGGGGAGGCAAAGGGATCACGCCGCTGTCCTGCGGTTATTCCTCGCCGCCACTCTTGTTGTGGCCGCCCAGAGTAAGCGAACGCAAGGAGGAAGCGAGTCCGTCGGGATAAACAGATCTGTCAAAGAAAACCTTTTCCTGGGGTTCGCAAGGCTCGGATCCTTCTCTTTTCCTCGTTGCCTTTGCATTTCGAGAATGAAATCTTTGTGATGAGAATTTGTCTTCCTCTGCCTTTTTTGCTTTTCTGTGTGAAGCAGACATAAAATTATTCCAGCTGAAAAAGATGCAAGGATTTATGCTAATTGGGGAGGGGAAATGGCTATCTGGGCTTTGTGCCCAGCCTTTGAAACTGCTGGTGAGGTGTGAGGAGGGAGCAGGACCTCGAGGGGTGATGCTGCTCCCCTGTCCCTGCCAGCCCCAGCCGTCCCCAGCCGCAGACTGTGCTTCTCCTCTTTGTTCCGAGCTTTAAGGAGTTCTGAGGCCACCAAAGTGTCCTCGCCTGGCCCTTCAGAGTAAATCAGGCCTGAACTCCCACTGCTTTTCTTCCCAGCATCCTTCTGATGGCCTTTCTGTCGGCAGGTGCCTGCGGTGTTCCGCCGCGTCTCCTGACTGCAGAGCTCAAAGAGCAGTACCGTGGCATTACCACCTTCCTCCGAAACTCAATGGTGGAATACGTCTGCCGTCCAGGCTACGTGAGAAGTACTAACACCCGAAGCGCCCTTGTTTGTGGAAGGAACAACGAGTGGCACGGAACAAAGGAGATGTGTAAACGTGAGTATATTTTGGGTTGACTTTTGATTTTGTTGTTTATTCGCTGATGCTATCCACTCATTTTATCCAAGGTGACCTCGCGGGATGGTGGGGGATGAGTGACCTGACGTGGAGCACCGCTTGTGTTCTGCTGAGTACTGGCAATGAGGGCAAAAGCTGAAATTTGCTTTGGTGCTGGCTGTGGTTGATTGCTGATTCAAAGGATGTTCCAATGCTCAGGCACTTTGTAACTCTTGGTTCAAAAGAAGTATTTCAGACTTGCGGTAGGAGAATCCTTTAGCTGTGAAGAAAGGCTGTCATGCTTGCCGGGGTTACTGCAAAGCCCCACTGAGGCTGCAGGTCATGATGCAAGTCTTAACAGCATCATGAACCGTGGAATCCTTTAGGGCTGGAGGTCTCTGGTCCATCCTCCTACTCAGTATTGGAGGAGACTTCTGCTTTCCTGCTGCATTTTCCTGATCCTTCAAGAAACTGAAAAAAACCCAAACTAACTCCAGTCCTGTTGTCCCCCAGCAAAACCGTGCCCCTACCCTGGAGAGCCAGCCAACGGCAGACTCATCCTAGAAGAAAAGTTCAGTTTTGGCTCAGTGGTGAACTTCACCTGCAACACTGGGTAAGCCAGGAGCACTCAGGGCACGGGTCCTCTTCTTGCCCAGTGATTTTTTTTGAAGTCTTTTCCCTCTGGATTAAATCCCGTGCTGTCAGAAGCCTTAGGAGTGTAGGTAATTGCAGACTGTGATTGAAATATCTATTTTTTTTTTTTTCCTTCGAGAGCTTTAAGATTGACTGAGTTTTCTTAATCTTGTACTTTGAGGCAGTTCTTCCTGAACTGGAGTCCGCTCTCCTGGCCCTTTCTGAACCATTTCCAAGGTTTTCAGTATCTTTTTGAAGAAAAGACATGAATACTGAACTCAGAGCTGTAACGATAGCTACAGCTGGCTGATAAAGTAGATGTTTTTCCTTAGAAACCATATAGGTTGGGTTTTTTTGTTTGTTTAAAATTGCTTTTGTCAAAAGCCAGTGTGTTATCGAAAAAATGATGTTGATGGCAAATTTCTGATCAGCTGTAATAGTGATAACGAGGACCAAAACCATCCTGATGGTGATGTTATGGGTAATACACAAACCTGAGTTTGCTGAGCAATTCCCTCTCCCCTGTCTCTCACAGGTACAGACTGATTGGAAATTCTCAGATTCACTGTGTGCTTAAAAACGGGATTGTTACGTGGGACAGAGATATTCCCATCTGTGAGCGTAAGTAGAGCTCCTTGATTGATCTACAGCCTTGATGTTACTGGGGATGGGTTAAGAAGCAGCCGCCGTGTCCTGCTAAGGATTTCAGCAGTTTGATGCGTGAAAGACTTTTTCCGTTGTATTTTTCTTCCTGCCGGAAAATTTATTCACTGTCTGGGAGTAAGGCTGGTGTGTAAGACTGGTGTGTCCCACACTCGCTCAGCTGCCTGTGGGCTGGCGATGTGCAGCTCCCTTGAGACCTGCTCTGAATTTCTGGCCCTTCTGGTGCCTCGTGTTTCAATTTTTTTTTCTTACCAGACCTTTGGTTCTAAACAAATTGAGTTCTCTCTCTCTCTTCTTCTTCCCTCCTTCTACCGTTTCTCCCCCCTGCCCAGCGATACCATGTTTGCCGCCTCCGGAGATAGCGAACGGGGAGCACAACGGAGGTGACAAGGAGCTCTTTGAGTACGGCATGTCCGTCACGTACTCGTGCCACCCTGCCCAAAGGGGAGAGAGACCTTTCTCGCTGGTGGGAGACGCCTCTATTTTCTGTACAACCACAGATAACGTAAACGGTGTCTGGAACAAGCCAGCCCCAGAGTGCAAAGGTGAGCCCATGCTGTGCTACAAGAGTGTTTTCCATACCCTCATCTCCCCTCTTGAGCACAACCGCTGATTTCCTGAGCGCTGACCTTTCCCTGACGCAGTGGTCAAATGCAAGCACCCGCGCGTGGAGAACGGGAAGCTGCTGAGCGGGTACCAGGCCGAGTACACCTACAGAGACACGGTCATGTTCGACTGCAACTTCCGCTACAGCATGAACGGCAGCGACATGTCCACCTGCACGGAGAACGGCCTGTGGGAGCCCCCGCTGCCGCTCTGTCAGCTCGGTAAGCGTCACGGTCCAAGCGCAGCTCCGCGTGGCCCAGCAGCTTTGCTTCGGTGGAGCTCCTGCCCATCTAAGAAAGCGTTAGGGCTTGAAAGTGATGGCTCCAAGAGTTAATTTTTTGGATGGTGTTTTTTTTTGTTTTGTTTTGGTTTTTTTTGGCTAATCTTTCTGTAGCGCTAAGGTGACTTTAGGAATTTATGACTTGGGCCGTAGAGATTAAAGCCTTGTCCCGTTCAAGCTGGTGCGCGTTTGGTAGAATTCAAAGGGACTCAGTTAACCTTCCTATACTCAATGTTTCGGAACTTTGTTGGCAGAGCCTCAGGTAGTATAAACTTTTAGGAATTACATCTCATTATAACAGTGAAAATTACCATACGTTCTGAAATTATTCATATGCTTTCATTTGTCTCCTTTGCCTTCTCTCTTTAGCATCACTGAACTTGACCAATTAAGAAAGAACAATGTGAGCCCCTGATTTTTCCCCAAATTCTCTCTCTTATTTTACAGACCGTTATGGACCTCACTGATTTGTCGCTGGCAATGCCCTTACGTTGGTATTTCATTTCCAGGTAGCTGTGATGACCCTCCCGACGTGCGCAATGCTGTTAAAGCAAAACTTGCTGGCAATCTGTTTCCTGCGGAGACTGTGGTCACCTACGAGTGCAGGGATGGCTACCAGTTCAGGCCGGGAGAAACCACGCGGCACATCACGTGCCTGCCGGATTTTACGTGGACTGAAACTCCGCAGCCTTGCGAAAGTCAGTGTCTGTTCCTTCGGCTTCCCTTACCCTTGTGATTTGGGAAAATCATTGCTGAGTGAGGAAAGCGTACGCAGTCTGCTGTTGTGCAGATGGCAGGGTCGGGGAGAGAGGAGAGGATGCTCCGGGGGCCCAGCTCAGCGCATCTCCGGCCTTTGACTCCTGAACTCCTTTGGTTTGTTCCCCAGCCGCGGAGTTTTCTCTGCCTTATTCACCAGCTGTGCTTTCTAGCGCCTCGAACCCGTGGAAAAAGTGTCGGAGCCCCTCGGTCCATCCAAGGGGAGGTTGCAGTCGCAGCATCCCTTGCGAACACCCCGGGAGCGCCCAGGGACGGTGTTGGGGCAGACTTAGCATTGTGATATGTCTTTGTCCTACAAAACATTCACCCTTCTGTTTACATCTAATCTGCTGTCATCCACATAGCTTTCGCCATGGTTTCACGCTCGCTAATGTCTGGCATTTCTCAGGAGTTCACTGCCCAAATCCAGACGTCAGGAATGGAAAGCCCTTATACCTGTGGGAGAGGAAAGACAATTACATGTATGGAGACAGACTGGAAATCACGTGCAACGATGGCTATGCTGTCAAAGGCCACAGCAATAGCGTTGTGCTGCAGTGTATGAGTGATGGTAGTTGGGATCCAGCGGTACCGGAGTGCACTCCAGGTAGGTGGGAGTGAGTGAAGCACGTTGGCTTGCTGACTGATTATATCTGACTGCGAAGGTTTGGGTCACTCTGTACCGTGTAGCTGTCTGCTGACGTTCAGAGAAAAGTCTGCAGGTGGCCTTAGCTGATGGTAGCAGCAGGATACACTGTCCTGTATCCCCAGACCTGGTGCTCCTGCGTTAACTTGGAAGAAACAGGCAGCAAAAGATCCAGGTGGATCATTATTTTGGGGTTTTGGCAGGGAGCTGAGCTAGTCTCTGGGGAGGTGGGATGGGAGGGGGAGGTGCTGGTAGCTTTTAGAGGCGTTGGAGGTTCCTAAGAAGCCTGGCAGATGTTTACTCAGCTGGAAGGAGATGTGGTTTCTGCTTTGGACAGCAGCTGAGCTGCTTTGCTGACATGTGGCTTGGGAGCAGAGGATGTTCTCAGTGCATTTCCCCTCTCAGAAGAAAATGCAACAGCGTGAATAGCTGACACTGCTGAAGCTGATAACCCAGCCATGGGGCACCATAGCAAATTTGGTGAGGTGCTGGGAGTGGCCTGAGCCCAAAAGCTCAGGAAAACCTTGCCAGGAGGAAAGAACCTGCTCCACCTCATAGGGCAGCCAGCATTAGAGCATGGACCATTCCTTGTCGTGGCCTCAACAGCCTCTGAAAAACCTGCTGGTAGAAGCAGAATCTCCTTTAGGTTACAGAGGAAGCTTTGAGACCTGCGTCTGGATGACAGCCACCTTTTTTTCCCAGGGTTGTTCAGATGTTCTTGATAACTGTCTTCCCAACAGAAAGCGTTTTCCCTGGAGTTCTTTCTGAAAATATATTACATCTTTTATTTTCCGTTGTTTCTAGAACTTCGCTGCCCAAAGCCAGAGATTGCTCATGGAAGGGAGAGTTATAAAAGCAAAGATGACTACACAATTGGGACCTGGCTGAGGCTGGCGTGTGATTCGGGCTATGCCCTCCTGGGCCAGGACTTGACCGAGTGTCAAGCGGGTCAGCGCTGGTCTCCCCCGTTACCGTTCTGTGATAAAGGTATGCGGCACACAGTGCTGAGCAGAGATCTCGTGCATCGGCGATCAGAAACAGCAGCCAGTCGGTGACCTGCCTTCAGCATCCGCTGCTGGGGGACGGGATGATGGTGGTGGGCTCGTGGGCGGAGAGCGTTCGGGTGCTCTCTCCCTGGAGATGGGGAGCCTTGAGCTGGTGGGAGAGGGGAGGAGCCAGGCAGCAACTTCTTGTGCTTTGCCACACCACAAACATGAAGTTAACTCTTGCACTGATTTCCCAGATGTGATTTTGATTCTCACCGGAGCATGATAATCGAGCATTCCTTTTCTTACCAGTTCCCTTTATTCCACAGTCTGTGGCCCTCCTCCACAAATCGCCAACGGGCAGCACTCCGGCCTGGGAAGAGAGCAGTTTCCCTACGGCGCAAAGGTGACGTACAGCTGCGCGCAGGGTCTGTCCCTCATCGGGGACGACTCCATCTACTGCACCTCCGAGGACGGGGAGAACCTGGCGTGGAGCGGCCCTGCCCCGCAGTGCAGGGGTGAGCGGTTTCTCCTGGGGTGACGGCCGTCAGGGGGTCAGGAAGGGGGGGCTCCGCCTGGATCCCCGTTGTCCCTGGGGACGGGCAGCAGCCAAACCGCCGCTCCCAGCTCTGCTCTCTTCCCGCAGTGGTTCGGTGCCCCAGGCCCGCGGTGGAGAGGGGAAGGATGACTCCGCAGCGGTTCACCTTTCCCTACGGGGCGGCCGTGCGGTTCTCCTGTGACGAAGGCTTCGTGCTGCAGGGCGATGCCGAGAGCCGGTGCCTGGCCGACGGCGCCTGGCACCCTCCCCTGCCCACCTGCCGCCCAGGTGGGTACCAGACCCGGGCAGATGCCCCGGGTTTGCCCAGGCCAGGGGTGCTGCTCCTTGAATCACCAGTGACAGGTGGAATTCGCAGGGCGTTTTCTCCTCTATTTCTGCCCATTACGTTATTTTTTTGACATGCATTTTCCTTTCAGTTCAGTGTTCCCGACCCTCGGGACAGGAGAACCTAGTGATTTCCTCTTCTGAAGACCTGTACAACGTGAATGATGCGGTGCTCTTCTCCTGCAAACATGATGACCATCAAGCATCAAAAAGTATCTGCTCAGCTAATGGCACTTGGACACCCCCGCTCACGTGTGTAAGTACCACCATCTGCCCAGACTTTCTCTGTGTCTTGCTCCGCTTGTAGCCTGGAATAGCGCTGGTCCCACTTCACGAAAGTAGCTGCTTCTTTCCGGCCGGGCTGGCCTGATTGAGGGGCTGCAGGGGGATGCTCAGCGCGTCGGTCCCTGCAGCAGTCTCATGCCCTCTGCGTTTGTTTTGGTTTCTTTAAAGAAAAAGCGTGATACATGTGAGAAGATTCTCCGACACAGGGAAGATTTCCAGTGCGGAATTCCTCTGACAGAACTGAAAACTCTGCTGGAAGTCCAGAAACTGTACCTGGAGATCCAGAAACTTGAGAAGGAGCTAAAACCCACGACATATGGCTGACTGTCATCATGGTATAACAACCGTCCTCTTCGCTTGTTGAATAATCATGCTGACTGAGGATTGTTTTATTCCTTCATAATTCATACTAATACTTCAGTAGCCAGAACAAAAATTACCGATCAGTCAAGGAACAGCTTTGCTCATCTGGGGAGTCAGGAAGTGACGACTTCTGTTAGAGCTCTCTGGGTTGGGTTTGCACATCACTTTAGCCGTTTTAAAGCTTTACATTCAGTTACGTTTGTTACACTGACCAGCACGCAGTTAGAAAGGAGCCGAGTGGAAAGTAAACTTCTGTCGGAGCCGAGCAGACGCCGCGCGGCGAGGTAAGAGCCGCCAGCCCACGCTCGCCCCACGACTGCTGCTGCCCTTCAGCCGCGGTCCGCGACAGCCACGCTGTTGGTGTGTGTTGCATTCATTATTGTGAACGAGCACGTAACTGCCTCATTAGCTGTGACCCTCAGAGCAGGCACAATGAAGAGAACTTCCAAGCCTGTCTTCTAGCAAAACAAAACCACCAGATTTTCTTCCCAGGCAGGGCAGGTGTATCTGAGGCAGTGGCCGTGCCGCGCGCTGCATCTTTGCGCACCACGAGCAGCTGTTGGAAACGGAAGTGTAAAAAAGAAGTGGCTGAACTGTTTCTGCAGTGTCCAGTAAAGGAGAAGCGCTCTGCTAGCACGCGTCTTGTGATCAGACCAGCGCTCCTTCACCACGCGATTACAATAAAGCTGCAATTGTATTGACGGCTGTGTCTGGCCTTTAATAATTCTGTCCTATGTAAGCAAAGGAAAGGGAGGCTTCGATATCACTGCTTCCGGCTGTGAAATAGCTTCATTCTGGCTGTCCCCAAACGGCACAGCAGCGTTCCCTCCCGTGGCACGTCCTTGCCGGCGAGCTCAGGGAGGACAGCCCTCGCCTTGGGCAGGTCAGAAGGGCTGGGGGGTGGCAGCGTCAGCGTGGCGTGTCTGGCCTGTCCCATCCCCGACTTCCCACGGCTGCTTCCCCTTCCCCGCGCGCTGCGATGGGCTCTCAGCAGGGAGAGGCTCTTGCCTTCCCGCGGCGCGGGGCCGGCAGCTCGCGCACCATGGCGGTGCTCCTGCGCTGGCCGGGGCAGCTCCTGGCAGCCGTGGTCCTTGTGCTGCAGCCCACGGGGAGTCCCGGTAAGTGTTGCTCCCTTGCTCGCTTTCCTTCCTTCTGTGGCTCTGCTTTGCTTACGGATCAAGTACGGAACGGCCGGGTTAGCAAAACTCAGCGGGAGACCTTGAGCTGAAGTCGCTGCTCGCCTCTTTGTCTGCCCGATGCTCTTGTGAGGACGACGGGAACTCGGTGGCTGCGGCGAGTTGCCCCTTTCTCCTCTTCAGCTGCACCTTTAGATGCTTGCAAAGAGCCACCCAAAATTCCCAATGCTTTTCGGAAGTCTTGCGTTGGGACACAGGGTACCGGTGTTGGGTACAGCCAGCTCAGACGCTACGAGCTCGTCCCTGAGGCAGCCCGCAGCCGGACCTCTTGTCTGTGAAACTTCTGCTCTGGAGCTCAGAACTCGTGTCGCAGGGAGCGTATCACCCTCTGCCTTGATTGTCCGTGCGGCAGCTGAGAGGTTCCCAGGGTCGGAGGATGTCCTTACGGTCTGGGCCTGAAGATGAGGGTGGTGGTAAGATGGGGAGAGTCAATTAGACAGGTGATAGCCGTTATAATTTAATTAAAAGGGCCGTAGTTAGCGGTTTGAGCGGTGTCGGGTCGATACCAAGGTTGATGAGACAGCCTGTAGAGGTGCTGAAGGTGGCTGTGGAATTGTTGTGCGTCAGGCTGGCTGCAGGACAGAAGTGGGGGGCTGCTGAGTAGTACACGGCTCCGGGAAGGGGAATCACTCACAGTTTCTGCCTGGAAGTTGACAGTTCCTTTAAAACCAGGTGGCCTGAGAAACTTCTCCAGTGCGTGCAGCATCCCCAGCGCCTCCCTGCAGAGGCGTCTGCTGCCCCCCGGCTGCCAGCTCTGTCCTTACACTCTTTTTATTTCATTTTTTTTATCATTCGCGGTGGTTCTCAGAAGTCCATTGTCCCAATTCAAACGTAACACCCAATACCCATGTCCCAGTACCTAAGCTGGGGCCTGGGGAGGATACGTACAAGTGGGGTGATGCTCTTTCCACGGGCGTTGGTACCAAAGGCAGCATCGTCAGCGCTGCCCCGGCACGGCGCGGGTGTGAGGGTGCCCGGGATGCTGCTGTCCCGGGGTGTGAACCGGGTGTGATTTTAACCGAGACGCGCTGTGTCTTGGTGACCTGCCAGCATCTCCTGTGAGGCATGAGGAAATCCCAGTTATATCTGCCTTCAGTTTTCTTTGTTGTTACAGTTTGTGACCAGCCCTGAAATATTTCTCATGGGAGATAAGGACAAAAAGGGGGGGGGGGGGGTGTGTTTTGTGGGTTGTTTGTGGGTTTAGTGGTTTTTTTGGGGTTTTTTGGGGTTTTTTTTTTTTTTTTTGAGACATCAGTGATGTGCGTGTGCGATATGCAGTTTCTGGAGAGCCTCTTGTTTACGGTAAAGCTGGAGATTGGGGTGCGAGCACCCCGGGGTCACCCTGCTCCTGAGTGCGCAGGCGAGTTGTACTGCAACCTGCCAGAGCGAGGGCAAGGGCAGAAATCGGGTTTGATGGTGTGTGATGGAAATGCTCCACATCTGGAGTCCTGCTCAAGCGTGCTTATTAACCCCTCATCCCTCGGCTTCGGTCGCTGCGTTGGTTAAACCCGTCCATCGTCTCTCAGTGGACAGAGGTGTGGTGGCGGTCGGTCCCATAGCTGTATTTGGTGAGAATAACAAAAGCCCCATTTGTGTGGGGATCCACAGGGGTTCAGTGTCCCGTCCCAGACATTTTGCACGGACAGCTGACGCCGGCGCAGAACTTCACCTACGGCAGCACCGCCACGCTCGAGTGCGACGCCGGCTACGTCCCCGTGGGTGCCACCACCATCGTGCGGTGCCTGGGCAGCGGCAGGTGGCACCCACGGGTGCCCGCCTGCACCCTCGGTACGTACCGCTCTCTGCTCCCCTCGCCTCGTCTCCCACGGGCAGCTGCCTGCCTGTGCTTCGCCAGAAGCACGAGCAGCGTTCGCTGGAGAGGGCTCGGAGGGTGGGCGCCGCCGCGAGCCGCACGGCCTGACGTTGGTGGGGGGGTTCCCCATGCTCTTTCATCTCCGCTGGGCGACGCGGCATGAGGCTGTCCGGCCTCGCTGCAGGGAACACCCGCTGAGAGGCAGAAGCGTGGAAAAATTAAGACTCGCTAGATTTGCATCGTTCGGTGAATTTGCCACCGTTATTTTTTTCCATTTCAGTTCACCCCACCACACCCCACAGCGATGCTCAGTGCCGCTGCTGTCCCTTGCTGGTTTGGGGGGTTTCTACCCTTGCCCAAGGCTGGGTTCCCCCAGGCAGGGCTCAGCTTCGTCCCCTGCGGGGCTGTGGGGCAGCTTCCCGAGCTCTGAGCATCCATCTCACCCCCTGCTCTGGCACCAGGTCGCTGTCCCTACCCTCCCACCGTCGACCACGCAGACCGAAAGCCTCAGCGCGAGTTTCCAGTGGGGACCACCGTGACCTACTTCTGCAGAGCCGGGTACGCTTTGCTCCCCGACGTCTCTCCGATGACCACTTGCCTGAAAAATTTCACGTGGTCCGTAATCCCAAAGCTTTGCCAGGGTAAGTATGCCATTTCCTTCACTTTGCCAAAAAAGCGTCAATTTAATGGTGTGGAAATAACATTATTTTCAGAATACCCACTAGCGCTGCCGTGCCGCGAGGACTGCATTGAGCAGAGCTTTGGCTCTCGCTAATAATAATTTTGCCGTTCGAAGGGTAGCATGGCTGAAAAGAAATGATGACGCAGGGATGCAGCCAGTAACACATCATCCCTGCAGCACGATTTATAGCCAACGACAGGGCTCAGACCATTCCGTCTTTCAAGAGAAACGGTTGCTATCACAGAATTCCCATCCCTGAGCACGCCAGGTCCAGTTAGTGACGTCTGTCAGCCTTAACAGGCTGCTGGGCAGGTTTTTTGGGTCAGCAAGCCCCCACGGTGGGAAAACACCCCCGTGCAAAAGTCTCCTGCTCTCCCCTCCCCACCCAAACCATGGAAGCTCTTTCTGACGCTGGTGTTCCTCAGTGGTGCAGTGTCCCAGCCCGACCATCCGCCACGGGAGAGAGGTCAGCCCCAGGAAAGCTGAATACATCTTTGGGCACCAGGTGGACTTCCAATGCGACCTCGGCTATGTGCTGAGGGGCAGCCAGAGGATCCAGTGCTGGTCTGACGGGACGTGGAGACCCCCCGTGCCGTACTGCGACAGGGGTGAGCGTCGACGGCGTGAGCGCGGCGGGGGCCGGGAATCGTGTTTCTGCAGCGGGGGTGGGACGGCAGTGAGAAAATCGCGTGACATGAGCATCGCTTCGTGGAGAAGGTGGTGTTAGGAAAAGTGGTCTGAGTCACAGCGTTAAACGACTTGAATGCTTTCGTCTTCTATCAGAACTGTCACTGGTTAAAGGTGTTGGGTCACGGGGCTTGCAGCCGTTTTTCAGAGGACTGTTCAGGGGGTTTATGACACTCACAGCTCCCTGACCCCATTTATAAGCAGGATCATTTCTCACGGAAAAGAGGAGGGGATAAGGGAAGGCCAGCTGAAGGGGAGGGGATGGAGGCACGTGCTGTGATACTGGGGCCGTGCCGTGCCATGCTGGTTAGCTGGGTCCATCTGCGAACAGAAGCGAATCCAGGGCAAAACCTGGTGAGAAACGAGGAAGATGTTGAGAAAAGCAACCCTAAGTATAGAAATGGAGAACTGGCTTCTCCTGTTACTTCCCTGCACTTCTGTCTCCCTGACTTAATTCTTCCTTTATCCTCTCACAGTTTGTGATTCCCCTCCACAAATCGCCAACGGGCAGCACTCCGGCCTGGGAAGAGAGCAGTTTCCCTACGGCTTAGAAGTAAAATACACCTGCGTGCAGGGTCTGTCCCTCATCGGGGACGACTCCATCTACTGCACCTCCGAGGACGGGGAGAACCTGGCGTGGAGCGGCCCTGCCCCGCAGTGCAGGGGTGAGCGGTTTCTCCTGGGGTGACGGCCGTCAGGGGGTCAGGAAGGGGGGGCTCCGCCTGGATCCCCGTTGTCCCTGGGGACGGGCAGCAGCCAAACCGCCGCTCCCAGCTCTGCTCTCTTCCCGCAGTGGTTCGGTGCCCCAGGCCCGCGGTGGAGAGGGGAAGGATGACTCCGCAGCGGTTCACCTTTCCCTACGGGGCGGCCGTGCGGTTCTCCTGTGACGAAGGCTTCGTGCTGCAGGGCGATGCCGAGAGCCGGTGCCTGGCCGACGGCGCCTGGCACCCTCCCCTGCCCACCTGCCGCCCAGGTGGGTACCGGCTGGGAGCCGAGCCCGCGGTGGTGCAGAGGTCGGGGTGCAGCGCTGCGTAGCTTTACAAAAAAACCCCTATTGATGCTTACCAGAAACAGGTGAATTTTTCTTGCCAGCCCTGTACAAAGGAGGCTCTAAGACAGGTCAGGAGACACCGGCGCTATCAACTTTCTCTCCGGTGCGCGTCCTCACTGACAGATGTCCATCCGCAGGCTCTGGCACGGAGCTGCCTGAATGGAGGTGCTGTCAGAAACAGCAAATGCGTAGCACCTCTCAGGGGCTCTTCTGACCTTCACCCTTCCCTCTGGAAGGCCTGGGGAAGTAACTGTGCTTTAATATTTATTCTCACAGCTCCACAGATTTAATTCACCTGCACTGGCTCCGTCTTCTCAAATTTTTTAGGTTTTTTTTTCCTACCTACATAATGATGACCCTCTTGCTGAGCTGCCTTCTGCTGTGGGTTTTCCTTTCAGTTCTGTGTCCAGAACCACAAGTGGCCAACGGGAGGCTGAAAAGCCCTTCGGAGGGTAAAACGGGGTACGAAACAAATGCGACGGTTACGTTTGAATGCCTTCACGGATACCACTTTTCAGCCGACGGAGACCCGTCCGCAGAAAACTCTCGGACAGCCACCTGCTTGCCAGATGGCAACTGGACCCCGTTGCCCAAGTGTGTAAGTACCACAGCCAGCTGAGCTCCCGGGTGGATGCTGCCTGACTTCTGGTACGGAAAATAACTGCTGAGCCGCTTAAAAGCCTTTGCTGTTTGGTACCGACGGGGGATGCAGCCCACGCCGGGGCAGAGCTGAGGCGTGGGTGGCTCTCTCTGCTGCGGCGCAACCTTACACGTGGTTTTTTGGGGTTTGTTTGTTTTGTTTTGCTTTTTAACAGAAGAAAGAAGGTGATGCTGATGTATGCGAAGAGGTTCATTCTATTAAAACCGTCTTCGAATGCGGTGTGCCTCAAGCTGAAGTGAAAACTCTGCTGGAAATACAAAAGCTGTTTCTGGAGATTAAAAAGCTAAAGGTGGAACTACAAAACTGGAATGAGTGAGTCCTGTAACGCACTGTAACGATCAGCTTTCCTTTGAACACGCAGCTTGTGTGGCCACAGTATGTGTAAGGCAGCTCTCAGTTATTTTACAGTTCAAGCTTGCGTGCCAGAGAGAGAACCAGAGTATGGGAGATTGTTCTTGTCACGCTAGATGCTAAAGCAGAGAGGGGTTTTTGCTCTTTTCCTTAAACCTGACCAGCTTTGCTATGTAACAGACGTGTTATTTCACGTTTTATATTAGGAAGCATAGTAAGAAACTAAACTTAGCTGCTTTGAGTCACTGTGCAAACTGTGCTAAGCCGAGGGAAGGGGGACTGAACGCCACGGAGGCGAACGTCCAGCTGAGCCGAGCGGCCGGCGGTTCCCTCTGAAGGTGCCTCTGCCGTCATCTTCCCGCCGGTGCCTTGCGCGCGCGCCGCACCCGCTGCCCACACCCCGCTCAGCCCGTCATGGCATCGGCATTGGCATGCTGCTGCTGCCTAGAAATAGCAGTGACGTGAGCGTTTAACGGCGCGGTTTCCTGGTAGCCCAGCTCGTGATTTCCGCTCACCTAGTGAAGGGCAGCGACATCTAAGAAGTGCATTTGTAAAGTCTTCTGTTCGCTCATCCCTGGATTTAAAAGAGGCAACAGGTCTCTGGCCCAGCGCTGCTGTGCTGGTGTCGTCTTCCATCTCCCTGTTTCTGCCAAGCAAACGCTAAGAATAGATGTTGTCAGTTTAAGTACAGAGAATCGGGCAGCAAAGCTTGTTCTTATTACTCAATAAACGCCGATCAATTTATTTCACTTTGTGATGCAGCAATTACTCCTTCCCCGCAGGATTGCAATAAAGACGGAGGTGTAACCTGGCTCTCTTGTCATCTGTCCCGCTGGCTGTAAACTGGGCAGATTTCCAGACTGGTCCAGTGGCAGTTCTGACCGAGAGCCCTGGCAGCCGGGCGGTCGCGGTGGGCACGGTGCAGCAGGCAGCCGCGCGGCCGAGGGCACCGTGCAGCGGGGCTGCACCCTCCTGCGCGACACCTCGGTCCCCCCCGCGCCGAGCTGCCCTGGGGCTGCGGGCAGAAAGAGCCTCAGCTCCCAGCGCGAGGCTCCTCGGAACCCGTAAGCGTGAATAAGAGCTGGGTGCTACGTCCCGTGTGTGCCTAAGGCCGTGTTTGAGCAGTCTCGGCTGACGTCCGATGGGATATCTCAGAGCGTTAGTCAGAGCGCAGATGTATTTGCTCGCACTCATTCCTAATTACAAATGAACCTGGCAGTCAAGGAAAAAAAAAAAAACAAGAAAAAAAAAAACCAAAAAGGATAATGCTTTCTTTTTTTTTTGTTTGTTTCACTAATTCTGCTTACGGGAGATCTGTGGTGCGTTACCTGCCAGCAAATCACTCAGGAGGCATTTTCTTACCCTGGATGCAGCTTGGGGCTGGGTGGGGATCTTTTTGGTCCCAGCAGCATTGGGTTTTGGTAATGCTGTGCTAGTCAGCACTCACTGCTGGTCTCGGGTCAAATGAAAGGGTTGAGTTTTCCCGAGCCGGTGGATGAGAGTTGTCCTCCACCCCTGGCTGCTCTGCGTGTTGCTGCCGGACGGTTCGGCTCCCTGGGTGTCCTGGAAAGGTTCCCACTGCTCCAGAGGCTTGGCAGAGCGTGCTGCTGCTGCATCTCCTCCCAGCTTCGGAAACAGCCCCTTGGAGCCGGCGCTGCTCGACAGAGAACAAATTGCTGCAATGGTGTCTGGAGAACCAGGACGGGCGAAGCACCCAGGCACCCTGAGCTGCGGGGCGCTCGCTGGGGCGCAGGGGTCCGGCCACGCCGTGCTGCTCCTGGCCTTGCTGGGGCTCCTGGGCGTGCCAGCGGCTCATGGTGAGTATGGGGATGCGGGATGTGTGGGGAGGACCAGCGAGACCTGCCCAGGTCCCTCCTGGCTGCTCAGGTGTTGCGGGGTGATGCCACCCCTCCTAAGCCTGGGGACCCCTTGCCTGATGCTCTCAGGGATGCAGCCCTGCCCGGTGCCTTCTCCCAGAGCAGAAGCCTGGTCCAGCCCAGCTGTGCTCCTGGGATGCTCGCTGGGGCTGGAGAAGGGGCCCGGGGCATGGGGTCCTCACCCAAGGAGGTCTTCTTCTGCTGCAGGTGTCTGTGGGCCCCCACCTCCCATGACCCACTCCAGACCGTCCAGCGACGAGCATGCCAGCAGCTTCCCGGTTGGATCCAGGGTGACGTACACGTGCATCGGAGGCGCCATCAAAATCCCCGGGAGGACGGACACGGTGGAGTGCCTGCCCGGCGCGCGCTGGTCAAGGCTGCCCGAGCCCTGCGGCCGTAAATACCTCCTTTCTCCAGAACGCGGTTCCTCTGTCCGTCTCTCGCTTGGCTTAAAATTTCTGCCCCTTACAGCGGCTGCGCTGCAGCGGCACCACCCCTCCCGGCGACGTACAACCCCGCTTCCCTGCTGCTCGGAGCTGCCGATGGGCACGGGATCTGTGCTTTTCGAGGGGGTCAGCCGGACGACGGCTGGAGCCCGGGATGCTCGCACGTCTCCCGAGCCCCGGCTGGCAGAGGCTGCCCCACGACACGCGTGCGTAACTTATTTCCCACTGGCAGCTTCACCTGTGCGGTTAACGCATCTTCATCTGCGCTTTGCAAAAATGCATTTGGTAGAGTAGCAGCCTGGTTACAGAATTAACCTGTGACGAACATGAGGAGCTTTCCAAAAGCACCACAGTGAGCGCGTTTCTGTGGGTCCAAGGGTTTGGTTTTTTTTGCATGCCTCCCGGAGAGCGGCTCTTTCAGGCCCGCTTTCCTTGACTGCCAGGGAGCTGCGCTGCCCCGACGAGGCTGCGGTTTGCTGCCCTGTCCAAGACAGACGAGAGAATTAATTTCTTTCCTGTTGGGACCAATGTGAGCTACGTCTGCCGCCCCGGCTACGAGAACACCTCGGAGAGTTCCCCCACCAGCACCTGCCTCGAAAACCTGACGTGGTCGGAGGCGGCTGAGCTCTGCAGGAGTGAGTAAATCCGCTCTGCCCCGCTCCGCTGGCCGAAAACCAGCTGCGGAGCCCGGAGCGGGTCAGGTACCGCGTGCTGAAACGCAGCTGGGTCGTTCTCATCCCAGCAGCTACAATTAACACAAATTTGGGTGGGTATTCCTTGGCGCTAATATTTAGGACTGAACAATGGGAGTATTGATTTTCATGTCAGTAAATATGTTCCCATCTGGGCACACGCACAGGACAAAGGCGCGTTTGTAATTTTAGCGTTTCTTTGTGAAATCCATGTAATATTAAGACCGATGATGTGGCAGCAATACATCTTTCACGGTTGAGTGACTTAGTGCCAGTTTATTGAGATGGAAACATCTCTGCAAATATTCTCCCCTCCCCTCCTGCGAGATGCTTCCCGCTGTGAGCGCGGAGCCCGTATGGGATCCACACCTTCGCCGACAGCCGAAGTAAAACGCTTGGGGTCCGTCGGGTGCGGCACTCTAAGCCTGCCCTCGTTTAGCCTTTTTTCTTTCCCCATGGCCGTGTGTTCCCTCTAACGGCGCCCGGTTCTCCGGCAGGGAGGTCCTGCGGCGCGCCGGCAGCGCTGCCCGGCGGTGGGGTGCTCGCTCTCACGGACCTGCAGTTCGGGGCGAGAGCCGACGTGTTCTGCGAGGATGGGTGAGTGGCGGGGCGACGCCCCGAGCTCCCGCACGCCGGTGCCGATGCGGGAATACAGACACCGGGCCAGCGCCGTGAACTCGTGGACGCGGGCCGGGCTGCTGTTTCACAATGTACCACTCCACGGCGTTGCTCATAGCGCAGAGCACGGGGCTGCTTTTCCCACTTGAACCACAGCTTTGGGCTGGGAAGGAGTAAGGCACAGCTGGAAAGAAGGGCCTGGGGTCTGAATTTATGGCTGGCTTTGCAAGTGTGACCCGGAGCAATTTTATCCGCCCCAGGGCATCTATCCCAACGCAACTGCTTGCAGCATCAGTTTATAGGTTACTTAAAACAGGTTACTTAAAATATGTCACTGTAAAATACTTGAGATACAGTGGATAAAAAGGGGTTATGTTTGACTTTTAAAAATTCAGTGATGTTCTGCTAGAAAAATTGCAGTGAAGCACACTTTCCATCACTTGACGGGCTGACTCACGCTTTCTGCCTGCTTCCAATCAGGGCACAGATGCAGCAGACAGTACAAAACTGAAGACTCCAGCTAGTATTCCTCCCTCCCTAGCAGGAGCCAGCTGGTATCATCAGGCTTGTTCTGCCAGGCTGAGCAGCTGCAAACGGAACTTTTTTTTCCTCCAGATATTCCCTTAGGATGAATTCCAGGGAAATGACAGCGCGTCCCACCCTTCTGGGGTTCGGTTAGTCTTCGGCAACACACATCAGGGTGGAGGGATAACGTTATCCATCTAAGCAAGATCAGATACTAGACATCATCGTGTCCCAGGGATGAATTTTTTTGAACGGGAGGATGTAGTTCAGGGATTGGGGAAGGTGTCGGTGCTGTCAGAACAACATGTATTGGCTTCCAGCAAGCCCATCCAAAAGCCACATTAACGAGATGCAGGTCCCTACTGCCCCTGGCTGGTCCCTGCTAGCCCTCGCTACGTGCTCCGCTAGCCCCAGCCACCAGCTCTCCCGGCCTTGCGATGGAAGATGCGCTCTGCAATGAGGCAAAGGAGAGCATCGCCCGAAAATAGGGATCCTGGCAGAGAGCAAGGTGAAGGGGCTGTCCTCGAACCAGCACGTATCCGCACGTCTGCTTGCTTTAAAACTGCCTTTTCTGCACTCCTGGTCATATGGTACCGGGGAAAAATATTGTTCTCAGTTGCTGGATAGTTACGCTAATTTTCCTTTTCTCGTGTATTTTCACTCAGGTACAAATTACACGGGAGTAACTTCATCCAGTGTCAGCTTAAAGGAAATGATGTTGAATGGAGTAAACTTCCAACTTGCGAACGTAAGATTAATCCCGCCTCACTTTTCACCTCACTCCAGTAGCTCCTGCACACTGATGGCCAGTCCAAACCCGTCTTCACACATTGCTTTTGTCGATATTACGTGGCAAATGCCACCAGCGCTGCAGCTGAGAAATGCCCTTTTTGCTGCTGACGCTGTATTTCAGCAGTTTCGCTCCCAAAAGATCAACTTATTTTCCTGTGATGTAAGGTAGCGGTGAAGGTGACGGGATGAGATTTTGCGGAATCATGAGCCAGGGCACGGGAAGTCGCCTGTTTATTCGGAGTGAGAGGGAGAAAATGTGACAGCAGAAACAAAAGAGAGAATCCAGACAGAAGGCAGTGCTGGCTACCCATCCTCAGTCATCCAGAAAATTTATTCTCTTCAAGGATCTTAGGTGGAGTCAGGAAACGTTCTGCAATTTCATTATTACCGAAGCTTTTTGCTTGTGTTGACCTTCTTTCCCGCAGTAATTACCTGCTCCTCACCTCCTCAAATTACCAATGGAAAGCACGATAGCGAAGGTGTCGAAAAATTTACTTATAACTCAACCGTGACTTACAGCTGTGACCCTGGCTTCCAGCTCCTTGGAAACGCGAGCATCCGCTGTACGACTACGGACAAAACAGACGGAGCGTGGAGCGGAGCTGCGCCTGAATGCAAAGGTGGTTCCAGCCCAGTTTCGTATTTATTGAGAGTTCGGTATTTAGCGTGCACCAGCTTAACGTATTGTGACGGCTTAGCGCAGGACACGTCAGGCGTAAGTCAGGTTGCAATTTTAAAGAGAAAAAAATGCAGTGCTTGCTAAAGTGAGAGAGGAATGAACGGTCTGTGCAAGAAGGCGTGGTGCTCCTAGCAATCCTTGCTCTTTCCACCCTAGAGAAAAGCACATCTGTCAAACCTGGAGCAAAGGACGTGGAAAGGAGTCCTCCTCCCCAAAGTGAGTTGAAATGATTCTGCACTGAAGCAAGCCCCACGCTTCCCAACTTAACGTGCTCCTTTACGACATTCCTATGAAAAAGCCGTTTGATGAATTTCACACCGCGATTGTCATTCTTTCAGATTCCCGTGGCAATGGCATCCAGCCACCTAAGAAGGCTTTCACATTGGAAATGAAGCTCAGCCTTTACAAAAAGTCGCTCCAGAATACCGTCTCCTTCTCCCATTCTTCTTCCTTCTCCAGGACACAAGGTCAGTGCCAGCGGCTCGTTCGGAGTTCAGGGGAACCCATCAGTGGGACTCCCTGGTTACTCCCAGTCCTGTGCCTGGAGCTTTCAGTTTTTCCCGTGTTTCTCTTCAGTGCCAAGGGGCTGTGCTACCCCACCGTTCAGATTTGTCGTGCCTTTGTACAAAACCCAAACTTACTACTCTCCTGGGATGAGCCAAGGATCCGTGTGCCCTCCAAAGTACATGGGCATCTCTGGCATCCTCCCTCAAGCCAGCTGCTTTGAAAAATTAAAACGGTCTAAAGTTGCATCATTCTGTGGAAGTGAGTGATTTTTTTTTTTTGTCATGTTCTTTTCTTCTGTAAGTTTTCTCTGTATAATTCATGTTTTTCACTGGTTGGGCATCTGGTTCAAAGCTCAGGTTTGACTGCACTGACCTCCTTTTCTCAAAAAAGGTTTGTTTTGTATGAAATATACTTTCACTTGTCAATTGTTTCCTTGCTCTCATGTGTTTTAGAGATTTTGCTCAACCCATTTTTTTTTTTTCCATATTGGAAAGCCTGAGATAACTTTACACCGCGTAGCCTTTAAGAGTGCTGGGGCTTCTGTCCTCGTCCCAGCACTAACATCAGCCTTGTTCCTCACCAGCGAGGTCGTGGGCAGCCAGGAGAAGCCGGACGTGGCAGAAGTGCTGCTACAGCAGGTTCCCCATCCGCTGCAGGGGATCGTTGTACCCGTAACGAGGGTGAGTGGCGGCCGCGGGGGAACCGGTGCCTGTGTGGGAACCACAGGCGTGGAAATTGGAAGTCATAAAGACAAAACGCGCACCGCAGGGTCTCGCTCCCCAGCTGGAGGCGGGATGAGAAGCATTTCTCTGGTGTCAGGGTCAAGCGGGACTTGCCCATCCCTGAGCCACGTCTCTTGAGTCAAAACCAGAAAATCTGTCACCCTTTTTGTGGTGGATTTTGTGTGTGAAGCCGCGCAGCCCGGGGCTGTTACACAAACGCGATGAGGCTGGTGCCTAAGCCCAAGTCCGGAAAAGCCCCCGCGCAGGTGCAGCGCGGCCAGGAGGGATTTTCCCCATTGCTCCATGATTTCTCAGTGGTGAGGTTTGAGCCTAGCATCGCCAGGCTGACGTCCGAGACCAAGCCCCCAAGGTATTTGTCTGGGCTGTCAAATAAAGAATCCCACTTGCGGGGTTACAGGCAGGGCAATGGGGCTGCGGCTTTGGGCACGTGTGGAAGCGTCTGTAGGACAGATGTTGTGTGGTATCGGTGCATGAAAAGGGCTCCAAGAAGGGTTTTGCAGGCCCTAAAGGAGATGAAGTTTGGTGATACTGGGCCTGTCGTAGGAACAAATGAAGGCTAGAAGCATCCTAGGTCATACATTATGGAAGGAAAGAGGAAAACTTTGTCCTTTGATTTTGCCTAAAAATTTCTACTTTATTATATAACTTCAGAACAAAGATGGATTTAAAAATCTCTTCCTGTTGGTTTTTCTTTTTTTTTTTCCTCTTTTGCTATTCTTGGCACTTCTTCAGGAGATTTTATCAAAGCAGCAGCTTGACACACGGTCTAACATGTCAGAAATTCCGCTTTGCATTCTACTTCAGGAACTCGGCTCTGCTGCCCCAAAACACGGGTCCTGCAAAACCAGCCCCAGAAGGCTGGAGCAAGGGATGAGGTGGGGGAAACGGAACGGTGCCTGGAAACAGGCTCTAGTGCTGGAAGGAGGAATTCCTTTGGGCCTTTCTAAAGTGCGGTGCTCAAAGTCACCCCCAGACTGGGTGGGATTTTAAAAATCTGGGCAGAAAGCTTAACTCTCCTTGAAACTACAGCTGGGCTGATCTTCACGTGGACATTTCCTTACCCCAGGGTGTGTGTGCAGCTGGTGGGAAGCACGACGGCAAGCACACGGAAAGATTCATCTGTAGCTTTGAAGCAGTTTATTTGTGACGGGTCTGCCCTCCCGCAGCGATGCCGTGACAAAGGGACTCCCGTGGAAGAAGTCCGGAGAGGAAGCATTTGTACTTTCCCTGCGTGACTGCAAAGAGCCCGGGCACAGGCTGCTCTTCCTGCCATTTCCCTGCAGCCGTGGAGAAGACACGCAGTTAACCGGGATCCCATCTACCTGCAGATTTTGTTATCTTTTCAAACAAAAACTGCACTGTCAGCATAAAGCGTGGAAACCCTTTGCCACCTTCTGTTTCTGAAGCGCCCCGTGCAGTAGTCGTTCTTGTTGGGACTCTTACACTTTGCTTTAAAGCAAAGAACAAGTTAGATCAGGTCTGTCCCACGAACGAAACATCTTTTTAATTGTGATACGTTGTGATGTTCCAAGAAATTGATTGAAAATTATGCAAGAGTTGGCTGCTTCCCATAGTTCCTTCTCCTATCCCAGTTTTTAATTCTTTCAGCAACTTCCCCCTAACATCCTGAATCCTGTTAGAGTTCCCCACAGCTCTGACCAGCCCTTTTTTCAGGCTGCAGGTGGGAAGCCGCAGCTTCTCAGAAACCCCTCCGACCTTCTGCAGAACTTCTGACGGAGCTCGGTTATGCCACAACCCATCTTGGTGTTTCCACAACCGCCCGTTTCCTTGCTCGCTAGCAACGCCGACCTGCTGCCACCACAGTCGCCGCAGAGACGCAGAGTCAGAGGACGGGCTGTAAAAAACCCAAATTTCTCTGCTGGGCTGAGCTGCTCCCTTAACTTCCCAGGAATTTCTGGCTGCAGCGCAACCCGGTTGCAGATACACCCATGATGGCTGCCAGCAGCGTCGCGCTGAAAGCAAAATATTGACTTCCCTTTCTTACAAAGTTATGAGCTCGGGTTTTTTTTTTTTCAGGAAATTACAGTACTTCACACCCTAAATTGAATATTGACCTTTATCTTTGGTACTTTAAACACTTTCTTTAGCAAAAGCTTTTTTTTTTGTATCAGACACAAGCTCTTTGCAGTGTGTATTTCTGGTCAGGCTGTGTAAAAGATAACAGCCAGCAGCGGTTTGTGTGTCTACCGATCTCGTATTTGAAGGAGCTACTTCTGCTTTCCAAAGGGAAGGCAGCTCTGTGATGCTGCAGGCTGTGAGCGCACCGGGGAAGCCGCTCCTAAATCCGCTCTCCGGTGTCGTCATAAAGCAACGGAGAGACTGGGAATGTCAGATTCATGTTGCTGGCTGCTTATCCTTGTCCTACACCCATATCCTCTGCCCTACTACAACACTAGTTGCCTTGTATTTAGGTGCCTTTTGGGGGTTTTATTTACATTTACTAATAAAGGGTAATTGTTTATAACGGATAACCCGTGAATTCAACTGCCTACTGTTCCCTTTTCATATTTTATGCTCTTTTCTGGAAGGTATCAGCTTTTAGAGATATCTTGACAACGGTTCGACTTGCTGTTCAATCCGTTCTTTATCAACACTTATTTTTTTTCTAAATAGCCTCCTAAGCAAGTTTAACCCTTTTTTTTAAAAAAAAAAAAAAAGCGCGGGCCAGGCTCCCCTCCGCGGGTGCCGTTGCCATCTGCCCAGCCCGATTTCTGCAGCGTGGGGAAGGGGTGGCGCGATGAGATAAAGCCAGTTGCCCTCGGTGGCTCCCAAAAAGCGGGCACAGCCCCGCTATCGCCCGGTTCAGCTGCCAGGGCAGCTCCTGCCCGGGAGATTTTGATTCTCGGTCGGTTACTGGGGCAAAACGGGGCAGCAGAGGTGGGTGGCGGAGGGACGGGCTGGTGGGATCCGGGCGGTCTCCGCAGGTACGGATGTCCCTGCGCGGCCTCGGGTGCAAGGGGTTACCCTGGACTCTGTTAGCGAGGGGATGTCACGGCAGAGTACGGGAGTTGGCTCCTCTGCCCTACGCGAACCGAGCCGCTCCCTGAGGAAACTCGCTATTACAAGATGCTGTTGCCAAATACTTCTTAACGCCTCGCTGCTGAGGTCACTGCTGTAAGCCATTGCAAGAGAACTCCCCAGCATTTAAAGCTCTTTTATTTTGTTTTTTTTTTTTTCTTTCTCGATTAGCAATTTCCTCTTGTATTATGCAGCCACCATCCAAATTCAGACCCCAGGTGACCAGCGACCTGTAAAAACACGTGGCTGAGACATCTCCATGGAACTTGTCAACGTGTTTACAAGTAAGTAATTTAAAGGAATACATTATCCAGGCTGCCTGACGCCTCCCTCAAGAAAACACCTCTTGGCCTTGTTGCAAATGCTTTTGTGCTGGAAAGAGAAATAAAGAGGGAAAATAAAAGTAAAAAAAAAAAGGTAACTTGGAGCTTCTCAGTGGAAACATCGCTGTTTCCTGGATAACAAAGGCAGGTAGAGGAGGGCAGGGTGCTGCCGGCTGCCCTTTCCTCGGCGTGGGGGGACACGTGGCCCTGCAGCAGAGCAGAACGGGGCAGCAAACACAGCCCCAGCCCTTCCCTCGGCTCTGCCCCCCGCCCCGCGGGCAGGGGTCCCAGAGCAGCTCTGCTATCGGCACGGAGCCAGGGCAAACTGCTCCTGTGCCCGGCTGGGCCCGAGGACATTCCTCAGCCTCTGCGGGCAGCGCGGCGTCTCGTTGGAAGAGTTTTGTGTCTTACTGGGACAGTTACAGTGGAAACGCTGGCATCCCTGCTACGTGTCGTGCACGGGTGCTGACAGAAGCAGCTCTGAAGTGGGGCCGATCTGCAGCCCTCTGGGACCCTGTGCACCCCTCGGGCTGGAGCAAAGCCCTCTTCTCTCCTCTCTTCTTGAGGAAAACCTCTAATCACTGAGGTTTGCTCCTAGGGACGGGGAGGTGACGTTGGAAGATGGTTTTGGTTTCGGGGGGCTGGTGCCCCGAACTGGGCCAGAGAGTGTTGGAGGCCCTGGGGAAGATGCGGGAGGGTGAAGATGGGGGAGACCCCGGTGAAGATGCAGCTCTCGTCCCCCCGTGCAGCAGAGCCGGTGCTGGGGGACGAATGGGACCTTTCCTACCCCTCCCAGCTCTGGGTGTGCTGCAGGGTTCACAGCCCGAGCGGGCGAGACCCACGTGCTGCATCTTTTTGGTGTTTTGAGAGAAGGGGTTAAAGAAATTTTCGTGGATGTGGCCTTGATTAGTTACAGCTGTGCATACTAAGACAAATGGTGCTATCTGTTGTGTAAATTATCAGAGGTGGGAAGTCTTGCATTCCTCACAAGGACAGTTCCTGATAAGAACCAGGGGGCCTGGCCCCTCCAAGAGCCAGCTAAACCGACCCTACGGCTTGGATAAGAGCCCAAACATAACTGCGTCTGCAGGAAAACAAAAGGTTACTAGCGGTGACGAAGAGGAGTCACCTATCTTCATCGAGGAACCCCGACGACCACCACCACGGGGCACTGCGCAAGCGCAGGTGGGGGGAGTTTATGGAAATGACCCCTTGGGACTAATTTTAATACGAAGCGGGGATAGCTCATGCTTCGTACGAAGGTAGGCATAGGTGTATTGTGAAACTTCATGTGTATGTGACACCTGGCTGTATACGTTCAAAGTGAGGTGCCGCGTCAGGCGCGCACGGTTTTGGCGGCCCGGCGCTGTAGTAAAGAATACCTGCTTAATAGTTACGTGGACTAGTAGGTTTCTCTTATTTTAGCTTTTTCGGCTTCAGTTTTTTCCTTCTTCTCCTTCGGGACTTGCCAGCTCTGGAGAGCAGGGGTCTTCACTGGAAGGTGCAGATAAAGGATTTGAGGGAGAGGACGGGGCTGGGGCCGGGGGCAGCAGGTTGCTGCACAGCTGCGGGGGCTTCCCCCAGCCCACGCGCGGCCGCGGCTCCCACGCGTGCTTTTGAGCAAACTCCTGCCTCCCTGCGCGCCCCGGGCGGGGCCGGACGGGCGGGGCCGGACGGGCTGGGCCGGGCTCCGGGCTCCGGTCCCGGGGAGCGATGGGCTCCGGTCGCTGCCCGCTGCTGCCGCTGCTGCTGCCGCTGCTGCTGCCGCCCGCGGCGTGGGGTGAGCCCACGGAGGGGGCTGGGGGTGATGGGGGGGGGGGGGTGTGCGGGGAGACCTGGCACCGTGGGGGTGCGCTCCGCGTGTGCGTGCGCTCTGGGTGCGTGGGTGCTCTGTGCGTGTGCCCACTCCGTGTGCGTGGGTGCTGTGTGTGTGTGTGTGTGTGTGTGTGTGTGTATGTGCTCCATAGGCGTGTACACTCCATGTGTGTGTGTGCACTTCGTTTGCGCTCCGTGGGTGTGTCCACTCCGTGTGCGTGGGTGCTCCGTGTGTGTGTATGTGCTCCACACGTGTGTGCGTGCATGTCGTAGTTCAGCCCCGATCGGGACCAGACTACGCAGTCTGTCTCTCGCTCCCCCCACCCTCCGAGAGAACAGGAGGAGATGATATAAGAAAAACGGCTCGAGGTTTGAGATAAGGACGGGGAGAAATCCTCAAAGTTACCGTCACGGGCAAAACAGACTCGACTTGGGGAAAATTATTCATTTATTACTACAAACAGCAGGAGAATGAGACAGGGAACAAGATAACCTCCCCCCACCCCTCCCTCTTCCCGGGCTTAACATTATCTCTACTACCTTCCCCTCCCGAGCGGCACGGCGGGGGAAAAGGGAATGGGGGTCGCGGTCAGTTCATCACACGTTGTTTTACGCCGCTGTATCATTGTCGGGGGAAGAACTCCTCGCATTCCTCCCCTGCTCCAGCGTGGGGTCCCTCCCACGGGCCACAGTCCTTCGTGGAACTGCTCCGGCGTGGGTCATCTCTTCCACGGGGTGCAGTCTCTCTAGAACAGCTGTCCCAGCGGGCCCTCCACGGGCCGCAGCCTCTTTCAGGCCTCCACCTGCTCCGGCGTGGGGTCCTCCACGGGCTGCAGGTGGATCTCTGCCCCTCCGTGGACCTCCATGCGCTGCAGGGGGACAACCTGCTCCACCATGGTCTTCACCACGAGTTGCAGAGGAATCTTGGCCAGAAGCCATATTACTCCTCCCCCTCCTTCTTCACTGACCTTGGCGTCTGCAGCCGTTCCTCACAACAGGCTGGCAGACGCCTCTCGGGATCCTTTTTACATCTTATTCACTTCTCATCTCCTCTCCACTTCTTGCAGCCGGGCCGGCCGAGTTGGGCCCAGTTGGCTGCCCGGCGGGAGGCCAGAGGGTGAGGCCTGCAAGGCCCATGAGGCTCGCGCCTCCCCCCTCTGCCCCCTGCTCAGCTGCTTCACATCTTCTCCTCCTCTTTTTTTTCCTGTTTTCCCCTACTTAAATACGTTATCGCAGAGGCGTTATCACGGGACATTCTGCTACCAATTGGCTTGGCCTTGGCCAGCAGCGGGTCCACCCTAGGCCCGGCCGAGTCCACTGAACAAAGGGGAGCGACTTCTAGCAGTTTCCTACAGAAGCTACCACCTTAGGCCCCCCTCACTAACAAAACCAGAACATTGCACGTCACGGGCGCGTGTGCCATGCTGCCCTGCGGACTCCGCGTGCGTGTCAGTGCTGTGCCCCGCCCAGGGAGCTTTCGCAGAAGCCCCACTAAACCCAGTTCTGTTTTGCTACAGGGGACTGTGGGCCCTTGCCCAGCGTGAACCACGCGAAGCCCCAGGAGGACACCAAACACCAGGGGAACTTCAGCGTGGGCTCCAGTATAACCTACATCTGCCTCCCGGGTTACGTTAAAAGCCCCTCGCTGCCAGACACCATACAGTGCCTTCCAAACTCCCAGTGGTCCACCCTCCGGGAGTTTTGCGGCCGTGAGTATTTCACTTTCTGTGGAACGAGTTGCTTAGAGGCGCGCGCTGCTTGGGGAAACATTTACTGCTTTAGCAATCGCCGCGCCGGGGTTTCCTCATCCGACGTGACTCACGATCGAGTTGCCAGAGAGAGAATCTCTCGCCGTCCCTTCTTCCTAATTCTGCTGAGGCCGCTGGAGCTGCATGCAGGCGCTTGCGTGTCAATAAAAATGGATCAGTCGCTGGGGCAGGCAGAGGAACGAGGGCCAGGACGATGGCGAAACGCTGGCCCGGCTGACACAAGGGTTAACTGAGCCGGGAGGTTTGGCACTGGGGATCTGCACCCTCAGCAGGGCAAACTGCCTGCCCTTCCCCGCAAACTGCCTGCCCTTCTCCGCAAACTGCCTGCCCTTCCCCGCCTCACCGGTGGCATTGGCAGGGGAGCTGACCACTGCGCTTGTGAACGATTGTAAGGGGGCAAATTTTAACATTTTAAATCTTTTTCATTAAATAGTCATCTAGGAATGATGACAAATTACCAACCACTTTCTTAAAAATATTTGTGGTATCCATGTTCTTAGGGAGGCTTGTGCGTTCTCACCTGGGTTTCTGTTTATATATAGTTGAAAGCAAAATATTATGATTTTTGCTGGGTAACTGTACGCTTTGGTTGGCTTTGTTGTTGCTAGGTAGCTGTCCCATCCTGCCACGTCTGCCTTTCGCCAGGATATCCCAAGCAGACCAAATGCAGAATTTTTATCCTGTTGGTGTCACGGTGAGGTACGACTGTCGCCCAGGCTACGAGAACACCACAGGCCATCTCCTCACCAGCACGTGTCTGGACAATTTAACGTGGTCAGCAGTTCCCGAGCTGTGTCAGAGTGAGTGTCGCCGTGTCATTTCATTTTTTCCAACATCCTCCCACAGCTGCACCCGCAGCGCTGCGTTCCGAGTGCCGCGTCTGATTTGTATTTTAGGATTGCTTTTTTGTGCTGACGTTTAGCATGAAATACCATCAGTTGCTTGGTTTGACATTGCCATGCTGTCATGAAAAGTGCCTGTGGGGTTTTTTCCCATCCTTGTAGCATCCTAAGGATAATTTTATTCTTTTTTAGAGAAATCTTGCGGTATTCCAGCGAATCCAGAACACGGCAAAGTTATCACAAACGATCATCTCTTTGGTGCGAGAGCAGACGTGGTTTGTAACCGTGGGTGAGTGCGAAGCCAGCTGCCCCCTGCATCCCAGTCGCCTGGCCAGCGTCACTGGTGTGTGAGCCAAGACAAGGGGCTCTGCCTGCCGGGTCCTTGGCACCTCTCTGGGGTGACGTGTTCTTGGTTGGTGACCACAGATTTGGGGATGTGCCTTTACCCCTGCAGGTACACGTTAAAGGGAGCGTCACCCAGCATCTGGTGTTACCTAAGAGGAGATGGAGTTGCCTGGAGTCAGCTTCCAGCTTGTCAGGGTAAGTGACTGGAAATACCAAATATTCCAGCTCAGAAATATCGAATCATGCATTGATTTTACTAAACGAAGCTCTGGAAGGGAGCCAGCTGCTCCTGCGGCCACTGCAGCGCGAGCCCGGGTGCAAGCAGCCCGTGGGTTTTCCTCCCGTCACATCATGGAGAAGAGCATCGCAGGGCTCACCTCCCAAACTCTTTTTCTTTTTCTCCCCCAGCTATTTCTTGTCCTCCACCTCCACCTATTCCCGATGGGAAGCACAACGGCAATGGTACAGAGGAGTTCACATACGACTCAGTGGTGATGTACGCGTGTGACCCCGGACTCCAGCTTTTGGGAAACAAAACTCTTCGTTGTACAACAGACAACGGCGTCAACGGTGTCTGGAGCGGGTCTCCTCCCGAGTGCCGGGGTGGGCGTTGCTGGATAACTGTCCCGTTCTCCAGTAGTTTTTCTTGCTGTGTGGTTAATTAGCCCTAATTCCCTTCTCTCGGAAGGGGCAGGACCCCAGTCTGGACAGGGGTTCCCGCAGGGTTTGTTCCCAGGGGAGCGGCGTGTGTCAGTAACCGCAAAGCTGACGGAGTAAACCTCGCGATGGATTTCTATCTCGTGTCCAGCGAGACCCGGGCAGTAAAGCCGAGTGGGACGGCAAGCTCCCCTCTGTCCGTAGGGCTTTTAGTGTCACCCAGAGGTCCCCGTGTGACTTCCACAGCTCTCGCTCTGGTAGCCACAGCTGCACAGGCTGGAGGCCACCTGCCCATGCTGCACTGACTCCTCACTGAAGTTATTTTATGTATTACATATACATGGAGAATTATCTAAAATAGAATTCTGAGTGCTTTTCCTTTATTTTTTTTTTTTTCTCTCCATAGTTGGCACTACAGCAACACCAAGCCAGACTGAATCCTTGGAAGAGAAGACACCGGAGGATCCTCACTGGCTGGGTGAGAGTTCAGGAGAGGCTTTGTGCCTCGGGGTCGTTTTTATGGCTGTAGTGGCACCCAGGCTGGGCACCTGTGACCCCGCGTGCTGTTGGATTTCGGCCCTCGCTGTGCCTTCTTCATTTCTTTTGGTGGGTCCATCTCCCAGTTTCTAAGGGGTTCCCACGGCCTTATTCCCTGGTCCAATCCCCTTTTCTCCCTGCTCCCATCCGAGTGACTCCTGATGTGATACGGGGTAGGATTTTTGATGCTCGAATCAGAAACCACTGACGTTATCGTGGCCATAGTTGGATGTTGCTGCAGGTGGAGGCAGCCTGGTACAGACCTCCGCTCCGTCAGTGGGGAGAGCCGGGCTGAGGGACTCCAGAAGAGCATAATGATGTGTGTGGAAGTTAATGACAAGTTAGTTTAGAGCATTTTGTCCTCTCAGCAGTGTTAGGGTTGTCTGGGTTTGAATAGTACAGTTCTGTGGGCATAGATCAAGGAACTTCCCTATTTAATTGTCAGCATTGGTAGCTTCGATTTTTTTTTTTTAACATCAATTTCATTATTTTCTTCTTTAGCAAGTATCCTCATCCCTTGTTGCATTGGTAAGTAGTTTAACATTAAAAATACACTTCCCTAACCCAGAGCTGTTATTTGCTGTTCAATACCTGGAGTCAGTGGTTTTGATTTATCCAGTTTACTGCCCCTCGGACTCAACGTCTCTGGTCGGGATTCGGGGGTTTCTCTGCTGCTGGGTAACGCAGCAGCACGGAAGCAACCGGATGGATTGGCTGTGTCTTGGTATAAAATGTTACACCAGCTGGGGATGAAATGAAAGAAACCAGCCAAAACCCGCCCTGTCACCCTGTGATTGATAAAGTTGATTTAAAAGGCCTTGGCAGGCACAGAAAAATAAGAGATTAGTGAAGCTGGGAACATCCTTGTTGCAAAAGAGATCAGGTACTAAAAATGGTGAGTATGTTTAAAACACAAAATAAACAGGTGCTGGCGATAAAGGCACCAAATAACCAGAGATCCCACCCCTCAGAGGACCAGCGTGGCACCACGCGTAGCAGCGGTTTCTGTCCTGGGTTCAGAGACACCGCAGGCGTCCGCGTTGTTCCGGCTGGGAGCGAGCCGCTGCGTGGTGCTGGGCAGCCCCGGAGCAGGGGGTTTGCTGCCAGTCTTCTACCAAACTGCAGTATTTAACTTCAATTACTTCCAAATTCGTTGTTTATTTTTAAATTTTATTTTTTGCTTCTTTGTTTCTTAGTTCCCCCAGTAGCCCTTGGAGTTCTAGCTGGCATCATCATGAGATGGAGAGACAACAGAAAACAGTAAGTGAGCCTAAGCGGCCCCTCGTCAGTGATAATTTTCCCTAACGATAACTGGTATTTCCTTTCAAGCTCTGACAGATAGTAATTCCCTTCAGTACGTATTTGTGTGGTTAGTGCTGTCATTCCATGTTGCTAAGTTGGTTTGTTTTATTCTATAAATTTTCTCCGTTCTGTCTCTTCAGCTCTTACAACATGCGTTTGCAGAAGCACGAGACAAAGGGAAGGGATGCACCGATGCACCCAAAGATAACGGGCGATCAGAAGCAGCTTGTGCCGTGGCATTCCTATTTTTGGTAAGCTTGTTTACCAAAAGCTTGTGCCTCTCTTCCAGCTGTACCCACGGATCTCCCCGGGGTTATTTCTAGCTAAGAACCTTGCCATGCCTGACCACACCGGTACCGCGCACCTTTGTGAACCCACTGCTCGCCGAAGGGGCGACGGCTGCTTCTGGGGAGGGCTGGGTGCTCACTAGCCGCTCTCGGGGCTTGGCCGGAGGGATTCCCCCCATCTCTCTCCTCTGCAGCCACACGACGAGTTGCCACGTGTGTCCCGCCTGCGAAGAGTGGCTGCACGCCGACCTGGCCCCCGCCGCTGAGCCCGCGCCCCACGCCTGTGCCACCTGCGAGGACTGGCTGGCCGCCCAGCCCGGCGCACCGCGCACCTACTTGGTCTCCAGAATCGGCGACGGGGAGAGCCGGAGCCCTGCAGGCACGAGGTACCGCGCCCGGCCGGGTACCAAAATTCCTTTGGTCCCTCTAAGTCTAGTTCTAGCCGTAGAAAGTATTTGCTATTTAGAAAAAAAAGCGGTACCGTAGGGCAGTAATCGCTCTCGGGAAGTCGCGTGTCCAGGCGGATTCAGGTTGTCCTCTCTCCATCTCCGCGTTCAGCTCTCTCGCCGAAGCCGCGGACGTGCTGAGGGATGAGGGCGCAGGAGAAGCCGTTCCAGCACGGAGTGAGGCAGAGCAGCCCACGGACCACGGAAGGTCTGTCTTCTATCTTCCACTTAAAAATACACAGATGCCATGGTGGGCTTGAGGAAGAATCATTTCAGAGCAGAGCAGAACTGGGTTTATTCAATTTGAGGAGAAAATAAGGGTATTCTGCACCTCCTTGTTCATTCCCACTTTTTCCCCATCTTGATACTGTGCTGAGTATTATAGCATTTAATTACTTTTAAAACACCAATCTCTCTGCTTTTTTTCCCCTCAAACAAAGGTGCTCTGGACAATTCTTGTGCTTTGTTCTCTCAGTGCTTTCAAAAGTCGTTCAGCATCGCCCGTCTTTCTCCCGTTTCCTTCCTTGGGTTGCCCAGACACCTCCTGCAACGCCCAGTGTGCGGGGCTGATACGGAGCCGCCCTCCCTGCTCCCCCTCTGCTCTGTGAGAGAAACCCCAAACCAAAGCGTAGCTGGGTTTGCAGGTTGGAGAAAGCGAGGTTGGGAACTGGGGGTCTGGCTATGAAGAGGCATAGAAACATCTCGTACGGCTTAGCAAAGCAAGGGAGGTTTGTGACCGAGCTAATTCCCCGTTGAGCCTGCAGGCCAAGGCAGGTTTTCATCCTGGGACGGTTCCTCCGTACCAGGGGAGATGGAGGTGCCCAACCTCACGGTGATTTCTGAGTGTCCCTAGAGATCCTCAACGCACATTGTCCATGGTCCTTCTCCACAGCGACCACCACGTCTGCCCTGTCTGCGAGAACTGGCTGCGCGCCCACCTCGGCCAGTGCCAGAACCGTCCCGCAGCGCCTGAGCAGCGGCCGGAGGGACCCCACCGGCGGGATGAGTGGTGAGTGCGGGGCGGCCGGTGCAGGTCAGAATCATTAGGGTTGGAAGGGACCTTTCCAGGTCACCCAGTCCAACCCCCCTGCCAGGAGCAGGGACATCTCCAACCAGATCAGGTTGCTCAGAGCTCCGTCCAACCTGGCCTGGAATGTTTCCAGGGATGGGGCATCCACCGCCTCTCTGGGCAACCTGGGCCAGTGCTCCACCACCCTCGGCGTAAAAAATTTTTTCCTAATATCCAATCTGCAGCATGGGCCCCTCTGTTCGCATCAGTGCCGAGTGCTTTTTCCACCTGTGGTTAGTTTGTCTCGGGCAGAGCAGTGAGGAGGTGAACAAAGCGATGCTCTACGCTCAGTTTATTTTTCGACACTTGCCCTGTGCTCGCCCACAGAGCTTCCTTAACAGAGTCACCATTGACAGAGGCAAAGTCAAATAAATATTTGGTTAAAATAAACATGGTTTGAGGTGCGCATCTGCCTGCCTTAGCTTTTTACCAGTCATTTGTTTCCTGCTGTTCCTTGCTTTTAGCCCTAAACCTGGAGGAGCTGTTTCAATTCTGCACTTGAGAGTTGCTGCCTGTTTGAGTTTAAAAAGTTAATATCTTCGAAATCGTCAATGAAACCAGCTTTCGTGGGTGCCGGAGCCGGTGCGGTGTGGCTTGGCGATGAGCAGTTCCCCACAGGAACCCGTCGGGGCTCACCCTTGGCTCTGTCTCCACAGCCCGTGGGGTCCCGTCTGCCTTCCCTGCGCTGACCGCCTGCACCTCTCCCTTGTCCACAGCGACGTGGCGGGCTGTCCCGTGTGTCCCCTGGCCGGGGAGGGGACCCTGGCCCACCTCGTCCCCCACCGCACCCCCGGCTGCCACGTCTGCCCCGTCTGCGCGGCGCCCACCCACGCGCACCTGTGCCAGCCCCGACGGTAGGGACCCAAACCGCCCGTGGGGTCACCGCGCCTTGCGGCCACGGTGCCACGAACCCGAGGCTGCGAAGGCCATTCCTCCCAAAACCCGGGGGCTGCGGCAACGAACCCTAACTAACTGCTGGTTTCCCCCTTGCAGGATAAATGCCGCAGCATCCTGAGCGGCACGAAGCTGGTGGGAGAGAGGAGAGAGGGGCTGCGCTGCCTCCCGACGCTGCAGGGATGAGCTGAGTGCAGTAAGGCAACCTGCAGGCAAGCGGCTTTGGAAAGAAGCAGGAAAATCAAACATACTTCAAATTCAGCTCCGTGTTGGTTCGCTACCTACTCTTTTGTTTTGGTGTGAAAAAACTATTTTTGCACCTCTTGAAGTGAGGCTTGAAAAATTCAGTAAATATCTCTTTCCACTAGGAAAATCATTTCATAGCAGACATCCTCTTTGCACAATCTTGCAAGATTTACTTGTATTTTTTAAACTACTGTTTTACTGAGGTTCTTTTACTAGTGTGCACATGCAAAATTTGTGATATTTATAGCAAAACTGTTTTATAAAGAAAAGGAATATAAAATAAGCAATACTAGGCTTGGGTGTTGTGGGTTTTTTTTAATTAATTTACTAATCAAACCTTCTCCTAGAGCACTTTAAATGGTCCTGCAGTTTCATTGTTTGCCGGATGTGATCACCGCTCAGGTAACTGCTGTCGCTCAGGTAACTGCTGCTGCCGTGTTGCGCTGTAGTCCGGGGCACCTTTCCTGGGAACTGTGAGGACGGAGGCAAGGCACTGCGGCTGGAGCAGAACCCATTTCCAGCCCAGGCAGTACCAGGGCAATACTGGGGAAGGTGCGCGCTCCTCTCCGGGTGTAATGCAGCGATAGGACAAGGGGTGATGGCTTCAAACTGGAAGAGGGTAGGTTTAGATTGGATATAGGGAAGAAATTCTTCACGGTGAGGGTGGTGAGCTGCTGGCACAGGCTGCCCAGAGGAGCTGTGGATGCCCCGTCCCTGGAAGCGTTCAAGGCCAGGCTGGATGGGGCTCTGAGCGACCTGGTCTACGGAAGGTGTCCCTGCCCAGGGCAGGGGGTAGGACTGGATGGTCTGTAAGGTCCCTTCCACCCCAAACCATTCTGTGATTCTATGAACTCGCTCTCAACCAACCCCAAGTGTTCCTGCACGGGTCGTGCTGGGCATTCGGAGGGTTTCACCGACTGCACCCTGCTTGGCGTTCACCAGCATGTCCTCCTTGATTTGTTTTGGCATGACAACAAAATTAACAGCAATAACACAGAAGCTGTAAAAATTGCCTTTCTGCTTTATTGGTGTTTGCCAAGACAGTGAAGTTTTTGGTGTTCTGGCAACAGGCTGTGCCATGGGCAGGGCAGAGAGGCATCGCACAGAATCTCAACCCAGTTCCGTCACTGGGTTTGTTACTGGCCCTGGGATGCGGCACGTTTCTGTGGGCTTGTGCCGACCTTTGAGGAGGGCGAGGTGATGGCCATCTGAACGCTTTCCCCGTTGGTCCTCGCTCTGGACTGTGGCCCGAAGGTAGCGGGTGTTGGCTGGGGGTGCCCAGCAGAACCCCAGCTCACCTTGGACCTCGCCTGGTGACGCAGAGGGAGAGGCGCGACGTGGAGAAGACGAGGACGCGGTGCCAGCCAGGTGTGGCAGCAGGACAAGTGCTCCTGGAGCTCCGGGAAACCACGGTGAGCCCGGGTGGGCCCCGGGTTGCCCTTGAGCTGAGGGGCAGGGGCAGGGCGGTGGGGTGGACCCACGCATCCTTGGCAGCATCCCTCGGGGGTAAGGCACGCCAGCCTGGTCACCCCTGGGGGAAACCCTTCCCGTCGTACCGGAGCGGGGGAGGGAGCCGTTTTTCCATTGGGGAAAAATAGAAGGGAAAAAAAAAAAAAAAAGAAAAGAGATGAACCCAGCGCCAGCCGCCCGTGGTCTGCCGTTTCCTCCCGATAAAGGAGGAAGCGGCCGCGCCCCTCGGTAACCGGATAAAAGCCTCACCGGCGGTGACGAGAATCCTGTCCGCCCCGGAAAGGGGCGTGCTCGACTCTGCGCATCGCTGCGCGCTGCCCCGCGGAGCCGGTACCGGCAGCGGCCATGGCCCTGCGCTGGCTCTGCGCGGTGCTGCTGGCGCTGCCCGGGGCCGGGGGTGAGCGGGGCTGCGGGGGGCGAGGGGCGGGTCCGCGCGGGGGTGGGCTTGCGTGGGGATGGGGCTGCGGGGAAAAAAAGGGCTGTGTGGGGCTGGGACCGCGTGGGGATGGGGAAGGGGCTATGTGGGGCTGGGGCTGCGTGGGGATGGGGTGGTGCGAGCGTGGGCCCGCGTGGGGAAGGGGCTGGGGCTGCGTGGAGCTGTGGCTGTGTGGGGATGAGCCCACGGGGGGAAGGGGCTGTGGCTGCGTGGGGATGGGCTAAGGCGAGCCCCCCGCCCGCAGCTGAGTGCCAGCAGCCGCCGAGGTTTGTCTTCGCGGAGCCCACCACGCCCCTGGAGCAGTCCTACGCCGTGGGGACCGTGCTGAGATACAGGTGCCGCCCGGGGTACACGATGGCCGGGGGCAAGTCACCCGTGATCACCTGCCTGCCCAGCTCCAACTGGTCGGAGAACCCCGACTTCTGCATCGGTGGGTTCCCCCCACGCGCGGGCTCCCGGGATTGGGGTGGGGGCCCTGCTGCGCCCCAGACCCTGCCTGCGGTTCAGCGCAGATGAGGAGGACGCTCCCTGAGTTGGTGTTTTTAGGAAAATTGAGAACAAGTGCTCGTCCCGCCTGCCTGGGGTTGCCCTTGCTGCTTAGGAACCTTAATCTCTGGGGGATGATCTCTGCCCTTATTAATTACGTTACCATCTGGTGAAACCGTGTAAATGCTGGAATATATTTGCACAGAAGCAAGGTACGGTGCGGAACAGGCTGTGGGAGCCTCTCGTCCCCGTGGTGCAGCACCTCTGCCGGCCCTGGGGCCGTCAGTGGGTCCCTCCCTTGCCCTTCCTCCTCCTCTGCGCCATTTCCCGACGGACTCGGAGCTCTGCCCGGAGCCCGCCGGGCTCTTTATCAGTGTCCTTTCTCAATAAGCCTATAAACCTTGGCTTTTTTTTCATTTGTCCTTAGCTTTATCTGTGTTTTTATTTGCTTTTTAGTTGTGTTTTAACTTGTAGTTCCTCAGAATTTAATGTGGACCTTTTATCATTTCTGAAAGTGCTGGTGCTTGCTCGTGAGGGAAGTTAGGTGCCCGATTAAACGTCCATTGGTCTGTAACAACCCAGAACAGCACTGTCACCTGCCTTTCAGTATCACGTTGTAAAATCAAGCTGATGCTGATTGCTTGCCCTTCCAGGGAAGTCATGCGGTCCACCGGACATCATGAACGGCAACTTTGAGTTCACGACCGACCTCCTGTTCGGGGCGACGATAACCTACACCTGCAACGTGGGGTAAGCGCTGGCCCAGCTGCCGGTGAGCTGGCGGAGCCGAGGCTGGGAGAGAGCACCCACGGGAGCCTCGGAGGCTTCTACCCTCTGGGGACCGTCACCTCGGCAAGCACGGGCACGGCGGGAGGGGTTCGGAGCGGGTCAGGCGCTCTCCTGCTCTTGCTGTCAAAACAGGCTATCGTCTGGGTGAGCGTGGTACTTGCAGGTTGCTTTTTGGCTGCTTTGCAAAGAATTCAGTGCCTCTCCCGCTGGCGCTCCGCAGTAATTCAGGGTTCGCTGTTGCGCGATGGGTCTGGCTGTCCGCGTCTTAGCTAAGGGCTCTGGGGAAGAGCGAGCTGCGGTGTCCTGGGGATACTGGGAGCGGGCGAGAGGGAAAGCGAGCGGTTCAGGTACGTCAGGGACGCCTAGCTCTGCTCAGAAAATAACTTTCTGTTTGGATGCACCCCTGCACAGCACGGGGCGGAACAGGCTCGGGGCAGGGATGCCGTCTTGCTCGCGCTCCTGTGAGCTTGTACCCGCCCGCTGCAAGGACTGAGTTTCCTCTGAGTGCATCATATCTTGTGTTTCTTTAGGTACTGAGAGAACTGTTCTCTAGGAGGCCTGGCTGGTTTTCCCCTAGGGTTCAGCTCCTCCAGAGCACACCGCATACCATTAGAAACTGTACAACTTTCTGAATTTCCCAGGATTTTTTTTTTTTCCACTTCTTTTTTTCAAAGCGATTCAACCTTTTATTTCCTTAGGTACCGATTAGTTGGGAGGCCGTCAGCGCAATGCGTGCTTGAAGGCAATGAAGTTTTTTGGGATAACGTTCCATACTGTGCCTGTAAGCAGATCTTAAATGTTTTGTGTCCATCTCTTCCCCGAAGCTATTACAAAGTACCTGCTAGTCTGGGGAACGGCAGGCAGACGCTCTCTTCTTGGCACCTAATTCCAATTACCTTGCTGACTCCTCACCTCTCCCCCAAACAAGCACTCTTGCTGGAGCTGGGAATGAAAACTAAATATTGAGGGGGATCTGTGGAAGTTGGCAGCTCTGTAGTGGGATCTGTGAGAAGGGCAGCTCCCGAGGGTGTTGGTTGGTACTGACGCAGACGCCGCGTCACTCATCCTGGCAAGGACATCAGGCAAGCGTTGCTGAATTGTTCAGCAAGAGCTGCGCTTGACCAGGACATCCAAAATCTCAATTTTCAAAGGGGAAATAAATTCTAAGAGTTTTGTTGCTGCTATTTGGACAGCATCCCACATTTTTAGCATCCTATGGGATGGACCTGACCATCACTGCTGATAGCTGAGATGGTTTGCTGCTGTGATCGGTATTCTGGCCTCATCCTCATTAGCTCAACGAAGGCAGGAAATGTCACTCTGGCAGGTGAGGGTCCCAGACTGCTTGGTGAGACCATGTTTATTGCCTCCAGAAGGCCCCTTCTGTAGTGTTTCCTCTTGGTGCTGTTTTACCATTTTAACATTTATCCATTTATAAAAACCCTGGAAAACATTCAGAATTTAAAGGCACCTTCAAGACGTTAGGTTGAGATGATTGCTTTTTTATTCCTGTTTTTTTCTTTGGCTTTTATAATTTGTTTTGATTGGTTTTTTTGGTGGCTTGTTTTGGTTTGTTTGGGGTTTTTTTGTTTGTTTTGTTTTTTTGGAGTAGCTAGACCTCAGTTTCATATTCTATGGAAATATTTTTGTGTTTTCTTGCTGTTGCTTTCCCGTGCAGCTATTCCCTGTTCACCACCTCCTGCCATCCAGAACGGGCAGCTCATCGACGGGGACAGGGACTTCACCTTCGGCATGGCTGTGACCTACAGCTGTAACAAAGATTTTGCTCTTATTGGAGAAGCTACGATTCACTGTACGGCGGATGAAAACCTCGATGGGATATGGAGCGGTCCAGCCCCTGAATGCAAAGGTAAATGTTTTATTTCTCTCCTTATTCTTTTGACTTCAGGTCTCGTCCCTCTCCCGATCTGTACTTTCCCAGTGGGCTGCCAAACATGAGGAGTTTGATTTGAGTCTCAAATGATTCCCAGAGAGCTTAACGCAGTGATGTCCCGAGTTGTGGTGGGAGGCAGGGCTTGGTTTAACAGATTCTTCAGCCCGCAGAAAGCTCCCTGCCCGTGCCCAGGGCTTCCTGCAGATAAGAAATGAAGCTCTCGTGTGCGCAGGTTTTTAACGATGTCTCCGTTCATGGAGTATGGGCAGCCCAGTGAGGGGACTCGCCTCTCTCCGAGCGAAAGGGCGGCCGTTCTCCTACAGAGCTGCTCGTGTAATACCTCTGGTGTCACTGTGGGGCTTTTCCTTCTCGTCATAAATACTGTCATTGTCTTACCTTCACTTTCAGTGGTCCGATGTGAGAATCCAGAAGTGAAAAACGCGAGAAGGGTATCTGGCTTTGGCACTGAGCACACCTATAAAAACACAGTGGTCTTTGAGTGTGATCCTGGCCACATGTTGAACGGTAGTAGCATAGTTACTTGTGAAGCAGACAATACCTGGAAGCCATCTCTGCCAACGTGTGACCCAGGTGAGTACAAACAAATGTATTCCTGTGAGCAGTCAGCTTCCAAACATCGTGCGCTCACAGCCATGCCCTTGCAGAGCGTCCTGGCTGGGGTCCTCGGAGGGCAGCCGAAGCCGGTTATATATTTAGACCTGAAGCTATTTATTTGTGAGCTGCAAATGATCTGAAAGTGCACTGAAAGGAGAGACAAGCTGCCTTCTCCACCTGGCAGGCTTGCCTCACCAGCTTCCACGCGCGCTGGGGATGTGTGGCTTCCGAGCTGGTCCTGTGCTTTATGGGGGCAGTCAGTGAAGGAGCATCTCTGCTCGATCTCTGTCTTTTTTTCTCGTTAAGCAAACTGTGGAATATGCTGCCGTTTAGTAAAGGGGTTGGCTGCAAACCATATCCCAGAATCTGACGCTCAAACAGGTTGAGATGTTGTGTGCTCCCAAACACCCGGTTGGCTGTTGTTACTGCAGACCCTTTAGTACTCTTCTGTAGCTAACCTTGCTCTTGTCCCCAATTAGTTTGTGGTCCTGCTCCGAGCTTCCCCTTCGCCGAGTTAACGAGGGCTGTGGGTGACAGCTCTCTCGCTGGAACTATGCTGAAGTACCACTGCAAACCGGGTTATGCTGCCGCAAAGGGGAAGTCCTCTGTCGTCACTTGTCTGAGTGACACAACTTGGTCTGCAGACCCAGAATTCTGCGTACGTGAGTATCGACGTTCCTCTCCTGGCTTGGCTGATGGTACAAGCGATCTGTACGCGCTTGAGCTGCTACTTCTCTGGAATTTGGGCGATGCCCATCGCTGGGTTTGAAGTAACGCCCGCGCTGTTTCTTTTCTTCTAGGACAGGAATGTCCTCCTCTCAAGATAGAGAACGGGGATGTGATTGCAGAAAACTTCCTGTTTGAGACAGTTGTGACATTCACCTGTCACTCTGGGTGAGTGGATCACTGCTTATCAGGGACTGACTCAGGGGGCAGAAGACAGTGATAACATCCACCACCTCCCTCCTCCCTGGTTTCCCAGTGCAAAAGTCTCCAGTGGAACCATCTGTTATGTCTCCAGTGAGATGAGCCCGTGGCACGTATGTGTGCTTGGTAACGCAGCGAACCGCTCCAGTTCGGCTGTTATCAGTGCCCTCGTTTGGTGGCTTTGATGTGGCCAGATCCCATTTCCTAGCATCAGCAACTTCTGATTAATAACTCGCCTGCATGCAGTGGTGGGGTGGTGGGGGAAGAACCCTTTCTGGGTCATCTTCTGGAAAGTGCTGAACTTCTCTTTCCTTAGGTATGAATTAAAGGGGTCGTCTTCTGCCAAATGTGTGGTATCAGGAAATGGAGTTGATTGGGATGCAGCGTCTCCATCCTGTGAAAGTAAGAGGGGAAAAACGCTGCACAGAACCACTAAGATAATAGTTGGGACTGTGCTGGTGTAGCTGCCTTGCTGGTGGGCTTGGGCTGCTCTTACCTGTGCTCCCTAATTCACTCAGCTGTAAATTCGTTATTTCAATACTAATTCCTGCTGCGAGGCTTTAGGTGCAATATTCTCATACAATTCAGAAATCGTGCTTTTTTTTTTTTTTTCTTTCTCTAGTTACCAGGGAAAGATGAAGATAATTGGATGTTAGAGCTCTGTCCACTCAGTTTGGTATAATGCTGAGATCGGGTGCTATGAAGTCAAAGTATAGCGTTATGTGAAGCTAGAAATGGCTGAAACATTTCTTCTAGCCTGATGAGGCACTTCTGTGGCTTCTTTCCTGGGGGGAGATCCTGGAGTTGTGGCTCCCGGGCTGTAACTGAGGTCCAGAACCAAGCGAGAAAGCTCAGAGTATTTTCAGTCGCTGGTAGATGCGTGGCGTTTGGCTGCACTCCTCCCCGTACACCTCTTCACCTGTGCAGTTAGAAGTACTCAGACGCTCTTGCTGATGTTCTCCTGTAGGAAAGCTCCAAAAAGTTCTCTGTGAAGAGCCCCCCGCGATTGACAACGGGATGCACAATGGCACAAAGGGCACAGACTTCGTCCACGGCTCCGTTGTAGCTTATAAGTGCAGGGATGGCTTCACCCTGGCTGGAGCAGCCTTTCTTCAGTGTATCGCAGGAGACGGATACCGGGGAGTCTGGAGCAAGCCCACTCCTGAGTGCAGAGGTGACTGTCTCCTGTGTCTGTCCTGCTGCCTCCTCTGTCTTCAGAATACCTATTTGTTCCTTCCTCTGTGGATCCTTAAATCAGATAATTCTGCTCAAGAGTAAGCCTTTGATGCTTCCTGAAACATCTTTGGTTAAAACCTGGTGCCAAAAGAGCACAATCAGGCTGCGGCATGGACTCGCAGGCTAGCAGCAATGTATCCTGGTAAATTCCTCTGGGTTTTAGCCGATAGACATCTGTGGGGTTGGGCTGCGCAGGGGTCCCATTCTGCCTGTTGCCCGGATTTTCTTCCATATGCATTCACTCTGATTGAAGATCCTGCATGTTGTGTGGTGGGATGAATTACCGTGCTGAATGGGTGCGGAGTTTCACGTTTTGGCTCGCTTCCTTTCCAGGTGGAACGAACATGATCACTGTTGGTGAGTAGCGCATATCCCCGAACCCCCGTACCCAGCTCTTGCCTGTCTTGATGTTATTGTCTCCTGCATGTTCTTCTTGAAGTGTTGTCAGATTTCCATTGTTGTTGCTTTAAGATCATACTGGGAAAAAGGGGGAGAGAAGGTAAAGGGGACCAGGGAGGGAAAAGACAGTTGAATATGTTTGAGGTGAAGACTTAAACTTCTTATTTGTCTCTTGTAGGAATCTTCCCCCTCCTCCTGGCAATGCTGGTTATGAACATCTAGATCAGGGAACGGGCAGTGCGGGGAGGCACCTGTAGACCTGTTGGACTTGATGATGCTGATCTTAGTGCTCTGATTTTCCCACCTGTGAAATCGGCCTTGAACCCGCAACCGACTGACTTTGGATGAGAAAGCACTCGCACTTTTGGCTGCAGCAGCTGTGTGTGGCGTGGGACACGGCGGCTCGTGCACGGGGCTGGGCTGGGCGGCTCTCAGAAACCCGCTGCAGAGATCCCCACGTTAAGCGGCAACAATGCCAAAGACCTTCGCGCTGCAACAGAGCCCAGAAAATCCTGCGCTTGGGTAGCTCCACGTGTTCAGCTCCTCAGCCCCGCTAAGGTCGTGTTGTGCCTGGTCCTGAGGTGAAAAGTGCTGCCGAGAGGATGAACAGTGAATCGCGTGAGTGATACGTACTTGAAAAAATGGTTTCATGCAAACAGGGTGCAGAAGCTGGCTGTTATCTGTGAGTCCTGAAAGCTCTGAAAATGTTCATATGAAAGCGCAGTTGTAGCGGTTACTTCAAGGCAAGTCTGAACCGTTGTGCAAACAGCAATCCTTACAGATCAGTGATTTTACCAGAGAGAAAAAAAAATTAAATGCCTCAATACAAAGAGCTACTATTCCGACTCTTCCTGTATGTACTAAAATGACTTTTACAATTCAGCTGCAGGTCTCTGCCCTGGCACTATCTCTGTATCACACCAAGGCGTCCCCACCCTGCGGAAACGCCCTTCCTGGCTCTGCGGTGGCTCAGCGCTTCTCTCGGAGCGGTGACGCGCTCGGTGGGCTGAAAGCCCCGTGAGGAGCCCGGCCGGGCGGGCGCTGAGGTGCAGCGGTGCCCGGGCCGGATGCAGAACTTGCAGGTGTCTCGGCAGATGCCACCAAACATCAGAAAGTTGCTGCGTGTGAACCTTTTCACTTTCTGCCCAGATGCCGCCTGCCTGGGGTGACTCTGAGGCAGGGAATCGCTGCGTGAATGTGCACTTAAAAGGCTTTTTTGGGCGGTGCTGTGCACCGCAAAGCCAGCTCAGCCCCGGGACCCCTCGGGGATGCTGTGATGCTCAGGGAGGAAAAGCAGGTTTTTGGCCTTGCGCTGCTGGCGGGCGGCTGCGCAGGGCGACTGGTGCTCGGACGCTGCGCCCAGAGTACGCACAGATGGACGTGAAGCCAAAGCCTTAATTTGCTCCTCGTGGGGAGCGGGACACAAACCTCACATCTTTTATGCACTTTGTTTTCATCCCGTCTGACCTGACCTTGCGCTCGGTGTGTTGCGGACAGTTTGTGAGGGCGGATAGAGGTGAGGGAGGACGCGTGCTGTCCCCAGCTCGATCCAGGCCTTGGCGGTGCCACGAGGCCAGCTCGGATGGTGGGACCTCACTCACCTTGTCTCAACCAAAGACGCGGGCAAAACCGCCCTTGATTTGTTTGGCTGACAGAAAGCCCACGTTGTGGTGTGGGTGTCCTTTCCTGGTTTTAACTCGGCGCCGCTGAACGGTCGTTTCATAAGCTAAAGAGGTGTGTAGTGCCTCGTAAAATGGAGTAAAGATTTGAAAGCTTCCTTGGAATACTGTTTATAAAGGAAACAAAACTGACAGGGTTTAACTTCAGCTATTGCCTGATCCAGCTTGAGATGCTGGGACTTTTAGCTGCTGGTGAAGCAAGACTTTGAGGTTCAGGGTTTTGTCTGACGCAGAGGTAAATGCCCCATCTCTGAGCTTGTCATGATGCGCAGATGGGAACGGGAAGTGTTCAAAATGTGTCTACTACAAACCTTTTGTTTCTGCATTTTTGCCAGTGCTTTCCTGTTAACAGGAACACGCATCGAGTTAAAGGGTAAAACACAAACGGCCCTTTCCATCAACACGTTACTCTTGTTCCAGATAGACCCGCAAAGTTCTCCCTTCCCAGCAGAGAACCATCCTGCTCAGCTGGATGCCGTTTTCGGAAGCCAGTCTTGCAGAACAAACACTTGCAGATTGTTGGTTATTTTTGTGCATCTTTTCCCGTAAGCCACGTGGATGACTAGACGAACAAAACGCAAATGTAAAGCCTCGTAGCTCAGTGTCATGTTCTGCTTTGTCGTTTTAATCCCAGCACAATTGTCCCTACGGCATAGCGCAGAGTGGTTTTCCCAAATGATTTAACAGCTGATTTGGGGATCAGTTTGAAATGATCTCCCCACAACCAAGTGGAAGGAAATGTGAATGCTCTGACATGGATTTTGGGTGGGTTCACCACAATTTACTGTTGGAGAGGGCGTATCTACTGTGTTTGTAATTGAGTTGTACGTAGTTTTACTTTATAATCTGAGTGTAACCACTCAAGTGCAATTCTGAAGTATACACCTTGGATATGTCAATACTGGAAGCTCTCTGTCAATAAAAGGGATAAAAAGACTTGAGTGGCGCACGTCTTGCTGCTTGTTCTAGGCTCAGGAAGCATCCTCCGTGATGTGAGGTGGGGAGCTGGAGGCTGCTGCGGCTGCTCCTACATCAAAGTCCTGTCCGTGGATTTTTATTCTTCCAGCCAGTGGTGAGGGATGACGCTGGCTTGGATGATCCTACAGCAGCCGGGGTCGGGTCGGGAGGATTCAGGTCCGCAGCTGCCGGGCAGTGTGCGGGGCTGGGCTGCACCCACGGCCCAGAGGGACAGACGCGTCCCCAGCTGCCGCTGGTCCCAGATGTGCAGGAGGAAGGAATGCCCTGCTCTGCCCTTCCCGTTCCCGGGGAGGTGAGCCCCCCTCTCCAGCTGGGTTGTAGGAAGGGCTGCTGTCACTGCATGGGGACTTGGGACAGAGCCCAGGCCACTTCCCCTCGCCGAGGATGCTCGCCGAGGACGCTCGTCGCAGAGGGCACAGTCTGGCTAAGGGCACCTCTGTGCCTGCACCGACCCCTCTTTCACAGATGCCCGTGGACCACACAGTGGGTCCCAGGGGCCCATCCTCCCCCACCAAAAATAGTGACAGAAGCATCGTGTGGGACCTGCATCCTCCCCGGGGGTGGTGGCTGTGCTCACCGTGTGCTGGGGAGCCCACGGGTTCCTGTCCTGTGGCCCCGGGAAGCCCCGCAGCTGTGGCTCCTTCCGCATGTGGTAGGCAGCAGGGGGAACTGGGGTGTCCATATCTTCCCACAGCCCCCCGGGAGCTGCAGTTCGTGCCGGAGACCGGAGCATGGTGCTCGCCTTCGCCCTCTGCCTCCTGGGCAGCTCTGCTTTGCTGCTGGCCACCACGGCAGAGGCTCAAGGTAAGGGAGACCGGCAGGTCTGTGGCTCTGGGGCCTTCCTCTCACTGCCCTCCTCTTCCTCATCCCTACTCCTCTCCTTGCTGATCCTTTTGCTTTTCCCTGCGGAGGCAGATAGGAGCCCTGTGCTGGTCCCAGGTGGACCTCAGCATGCCAGACCCTGAGCATCGCAGAGCCTCTGAGCTGCTCTGCTAACGAAAAAGACCCCATGGGACCGCACCGGGGCCACCCCGTGCCCTTCGGTGGCCGGGGACAATGGAGTTACGGCTTTGCTACGGGAGGCTATGGAGAGTCTTCCACAACCTGTCCGGCTTCTTGTAACAAGGGGCTTGACCTGTGCCTTTGAACTGGATACGGTGCCTTACAGCAACGAGACGGGGAGCCCGTTCCAATAATAGGTCGTGTTTGAGCACTGTCAAGTTGCAACTTGCTGTGATGCAGAGAAATGCACTGGAACTGTGCCGTTTGGCGTGTTTGCTCTGAACGCCTGCAGGGCACGAAAGCCTGGCAGGGAGCCCGGGGTGGGACAGCCAAAACCTACAGAAACTCGGCTCCGTCGCTGCAGCGCGATTAGTTTACTCCTTTCCATCTTACAAGTGTTGGTGCTGCAACCTGGCTGCCTTGGCAAGGTTTGAGAAGTGTTTTGGTACTTTACAGAGGAATTTCTCCCTGTATCCCCAGTCATGTTAATTATTCACTGGCATCTTGAGGGTCCAAAGGCTGATCCTCCTGCTTTAGCTGGCCACGGTGGCTCAGTGGCAGGGAGGGAGTCAGGCATCAGTGAGTGCGAAGGGTTGGATTATGTTTAAAAAAAAAAAAAATCACTAAGTTAACACTTTGTAAAAAGGTTAAGTCATATTTTCTTCTGTTATACTTGGGTTTCTGTATGTTCAGCTGCTGTATGTGCATGTGATTTGCCAGCCCTGTGGAAGTAACTGCCGTTGCTCGCGTGTGCTGGTGGATGCTGGAGAGCTGCGGTTCTCCAGCAAAGCCAGCCGAGCCGAGCCGTGCGATGGGCGAGCGGAGGGCGCGGCAGAGACGGGCTGCACCTGAACAGCCCAGAGGGACGCAGCTGTGGCCCTTTACTGGTCACCCAAAGGATATTACCAGCGAGAGGCGTTTCTTGTACTTTCCTTCTACGTTCCTACCTCCAGTCCGAATATTTGCCTACTGAACAAAAAGCTGCTTCCCTGCGGCTTTGGCTCTGAACACTGTCTGTCTGCCTGCCTCTCCGCACATCTGCCTCTCCGTCTCTTTTTCTCTCTCCGGGGGTTCAACGCAAACAGCCCCAGGTACCCCTGGAAGCACAGCAGCAGGTTCACGGCCAAATCCCCCCGCGCCTTGTCAGGTGCAGCAGAGGCTTCGCCCTCGCTGCCGTGGGTCAGCCCAGCTGGTTTCTCCAGGTCGGATCTGGCCCAGGGGATGCGCTTCCCATCCTGTGGGTTCTGCATGCAGAAAGGCCATGAAAGGCTTTGGCCTTCATGGTGATCAACAGGAAATCCCAGACACTCCGTTCTCATCCCAGCTGCAGCTTCCACCGCGTCCCATCATTCAGGGATCACCAGGCTGCATGGACACCATCAACACAGCAACCATCGCAGGCAGGAACAGCTTGAGAGGCACGTAGATAAACAACATTTTATTTCTCTCTCTTTTCCAGTTACTTGGTGCCCGCTCCCACGCATCCGGAATGGGAAGAGAGTATCCACTGCTCGCCGTTTCTACAGGACTGGGGACACCGTAAGCTTCGCGTGCTTCGCAGGGTACACCTTGCAGGGCTCCCGCACGAGCACATGTGGACCTGACTTCAGATGGAGCCCACCTCTGCCAGTGTGCAAAAAGGGCAAGTGTCCCAGCGCGGCGGGAGCGGTGACAGCCGCGGGGCAAAGCTCCCTCCGGTGTCCTCTCAAATTCGGTGGGAAAGCAAAGCTGGGATGCATCTGTCCACTTCTCAAACCGAAGTGCTGCCAGCTGGGCTCTCGGAGGGGCAGGAACAGCTCAGAAGAAAGGAGCTGGGGTGGGACACGGGGATGGCTGCAGCCTCCCTGTCCTGGGCTGCGAGAGGGATGGGGAGAGGTTAACCCCGGGGCCGAGCTGCTGCGTGGCAGGAGGCTGTAACCTCCCCAGCGCGCTCAAGAGCCCCAGGCCAGCTGCGGGACAGCCGTGTCTGCTGCCCAGGGGGATTTCTGTGACTCTGCTTCTGGTCAGATGTAGGATGTTTAAATCTTCCTCCTGGAACGGGAAGTCATCACAACTTCTCACTGCTTTTGCTGCTTCCATGTCCACATGCACTTTCCACCAAATCCCATGATGAGCCTGTTTGTTAGTAATTTCCCCCAGCCACAGTGCGATTGTGATCTCAGTGCTGCTGTACCTTTTGTTAACTAATGCTTTCATCCAGCAATTAGAACAAAGACTGAGCGGAATTCAGGCTCTGACCCTCATATTACCCAAACAGTCCCAGCAGGACCCAAAATAGCAAACAATTGACCCCCAGGGCGATTTCTTTTCCCTCTCCAGAGGTGATGTGTCCTCGGCCACCAAACATCGCCAATGGGCTGCACAACGGACAGTCCTTGGAGAAGTTTTCCCGGGGAGTGACCTTGAACTACAGCTGCAAGGACGGCTATGAGATGGTCGGGAACATGTCCATCAACTGCACGGAGACCGGGGTGTGGAGCTTGCCCTTGCCCCGCTGCGAAGGTGGGTGGATGCCTCATTGCCAGGTGTGAGGGCTCAGCAGAGAAGATGCTGGATGTTGTGTAGGAATGGTGCTGACAGGCTTATGGCAGTGAGGAGAAGTGGGGGGGCTGTGTGTGCAGGATCTGGCCCTTGCATTGAAGTTTAGAGGATGCCATCCATGTTCCCCACAGCAATCGGCTGCAAGGTACCCGTGGTGCAGAACGGGAAGGTCCATCAGCTACAAAGCACCTACAAAGCTGGAGAGACTCTTTATTTATACTGTGACAGTGGTTACGCTGCAGACAGCTACGAGACTCAGTGCCAGCCCGGGGGGACCTGGGATCCGCCGGCGCTCATCTGCGAGAGGGGTGAGTGCAGGTGTCTGCTGTGGCCCTGCCCGGTGGGTGCTCCTTGACGGCAAGAACAGGGGGTGCAGGCGGAGCCGTTCCTGCGATGGGCTTTAACCCATCAACGCAGCATCACACCGACCCCCTTCCCCTTGCACACTGCCCTCTCACTAAGATTTTGTTTCCCTTTTGCAGTCCGACCATGCCCCATGCCTCCAGCGATCACCAATGGACATCACAACGGCCAAGGCAAAGACAATTTTACCATGGGAATGTCTGTAACATACACCTGCGATGCCGGCTACTACCTGGTTGGAAACGCCGTTGTGTTTTGCAGAGCATCGGGGAGCTGGAGCCGGCCCGGCCCTCGCTGTGAAGGTGCGTCTGTGGTCTGTCCCCTCAGGGAGAAGCTCGTAGCGTGGCTCTGAGCACAGGGGAGACCCTGAGCACTGTCACTGGGACCTTCAGGGAAGGATTCCATTCCCCTTTAATGAAGCACGCAGTTGTATAATACGTAAAGAATAAGCTTACATCCGTGAACGTGGAGCTAGGAAATTTCTGTAACTGCTGCGTGTGCCGTACCTCTCGCGCTGGGGCTGGGTGCTGGTGACCCCGCAGTGTATGTCCAGGAACTGGCACATCACTTCACCTGAGCCCAAGTGCCAAGGGTCTCCAGAGCCAGCGCCCTCCTCCCAGAGCTCTGGTGGCATCGCAGCTGGCCCAAGACAGTCCTGGGGACTGGGCACGGGGTGCAACACAGTTTTTGGGAGGAGACCGGATGGATTTTTATGAATCAATTCAACGTTCTTTGTCCAGAAAAGTTTAAGGAGAGATGGGACACCCAAGGGCAAGCTGTCAGGACAGACCCATCAGGACCTGGGGTGGGAGCCCTGTGCCATCCCCTTTCACCATCCCCCATGTCTGATGTGCAGGAGGTTTGAGTTGAATTGTCTCTTGGCATCACCGCTCCCAGACACTCTCACGGGCTTTCCTCCTCCCTCTCCAGAGGTGATGTGTCCTCGGCCACCAAACATCGCCAATGGGCTCCACAGCGGACAGTCCTTGGAGAAGTTTTCCCGGGGAGTGACCTTGAACTACAGCTGCAAGGACGGCTATGAGATGGTCGGGAACATGTCCATCAACTGCACGGAGACCGGGGTGTGGAGCTCGCCCTTGCCCCGCTGCGAAGGTGGGTGGATGCTTCATTGCCAGGTGTGAGGGCTCAGCAGAGAGGATGCTGGATGTTGTGTAGGAACGGTGCTGACAGGCTTATGGCAGTGAGGAGAAGTGGGGGGGCTGTGTGTGCAGGATCTGGCCCTTGCATTGAAGTTTAGAGGATGCCATCCATGTTCCCCACAGCAATCGGCTGCAAGGTACCCGTGGTGCAGAACGGGAAGGTCCATCAGCTACAAAGCACCTACAAAGCTGGAGAGACTCTTTATTTATACTGTGACAGTGGTTACGCTGCAGACAGCTACGAGACTCAGTGCCAGCCCGGGGGGACCTGGGATCCGCCGGCGCTCATCTGCGAGAGGGGTGAGTGCGGGTGTCTGCTGTGGCCCTGCCCGGTGGGTGCTCCTTGACGGCAAGAACAGGGGGTGCAGGCGGAGCCGTTCCTGCGATGGGCTTTAACCCATCAACGCAGCATCACACCGACCCCCTTTCCCTTGCACGCTGCCCTCTCGCTGAGTTAGACTTTCTCTGCCTGTTGCAGTCCGACCGTGCCCCATGCCTCCAGCGATCACCAACGGAAATCACAATGGCCAGGGCAAAGCATTTTTTACCATGGGAATGTCTGTAACATACACCTGCGATGCCGGCTACTACCTGGTTGGAAACGCCGTTGTGTTTTGCAGAGCATCGGGGAGCTGGAGCCGGCCCGGCCCTCGCTGTGAAGGTGCGTCTGTGGTCTGTCCCCTCGGGGAGAAGCTCGTAGCGTGGCTCTGAGCACAGGGGAGACCCTGAGCACTGCAACCAGATCCTCAGAGAAGCTGAATGCCATGTAAAGGGTTGCGTGGTATAAATTTCAAGCCCTTCTATTGCAAAGGTGGGGCTGAGGAGGTTTCTGTAGATGTCACGTAGGTTTTGGTGTTGTGATATTTTCAGTCTGTGGGGTTTTTGTTTTGTTTTGTTCCGACTCCGTTTGCACATCACCTCTGTACATCATCATTTCCAGTGACTGTCTGCATAAATCCAGATATAAAGAATGGAAGGCAAGTTGATGGTCAAGGACTTATCTCTGCGCCCGGGCAAATGGTGACGTTCCAGTGTCACGACGGTTACAGCCTGCAAGGCAGCCCTCACATCTTCTGCCAGGAGGATGGGAGCTGGAACGCTCCTGTGCCCGTCTGCGACAGGCTGTACCCTCACCAGGAGCTCTCAAACAGGCCTGAAACTCCAGGTAAACGGTGACAGAGCTGCCTTGGGGTACACTTCTATTTCACGTCCCCTAACCCTGTTTAAAAAACATGGTTAAAACCTGTGAGCGGAAGATTGAAGTATATCCCGGGTATAAGAACCTGATCCTCTGGAATCCTTTGGGAAAATAGGTTGTGTTTGTTTAATAATGGCTATATTCAAAATAAACAATTTTGCAAGGCAAACCAAATGTATTTCCTCGTTACAGCGTTCTTCTGTGCTTGCACCCTGCATACCTGTCCTGCCCGATTCTCATGTCTGTTTTCTGTCTCACTAGGTGGTTGTGGTGCTCCTACAAGGTTATACTTTGCTGAGCTAAAGGAGGAGCATAGAAATGAGATCAATTTTTCTGTTGGGAAGACTGTGCAATACACTTGCCGACCTGGATATGCTAAACACCCAGGAATGTCACCTACTATTACATGCCTTGAGAGCGGAGCGTGGTCAGAAGCGCTAGAGTTCTGTAAAAGTGAATAGCTCCTTGATTTGGTGTCCATTGTTCAAGAAGGAATAGGTGCTAGGTTCTGTCCATGCTGCAAAAATCTTCACCGTATTCTGGTGTTCAAAGAGTATGTGACTAGTAAAGCCATGTAACTTTACGCTATTCGAAACCCGGTTTGGGTGTAGCTGGAAATGGGGACACATTACGGGAGCAATAGCCGCGTCTGTTGTGCCATGGTATAGACAGGGAGAAGCCTAAAATTAGGTTTTTTTTCCTCCCTCAGGGAAAGAATGCAGTCATCCTGGTGAACCTGTGAATGGGAAAATTGTTTTCCTAGGCAATCTGCCGTTTGGGTTGTCAGTGACCTACAGCTGTGAAGAAGGGTAAGTCCTGGTTTGGCTACTGCTTAAAACACAAGGAGAGATGTGTTAGGTAAGTCTCTCTTTTTCCCTCCCACTCATCCATTCCCAATAAACGGATTATATGGAGATGCCACCTATAGAGTTTCACACCTATATGAACACATAAGGTGTTCTCTATCATGTACAACGTATGGGTACGGTGGTGCTGAGCGAGAAAGGGAACTTCTCCTTCAGCTTTGCTGGCAGCAGGGCTATTGCGCCGTCCGGGGTGGTGAGGAGGAGGCAGATGGAAATTACTCGGGATGAATGTTCAATCCTTTTAACACCAGGTACAGGTTAATTGGGCAAGCCAGCAGGCGATGTGAGATTTCTGGTGAACACGTTGCATGGAGTGGCGACATTCCCACTTGTCAGCGTAAGTAGCTTACGGCTCTGGGGGTTTGCACGGATTTGGTAAATGTTTTCCAACAGAGACTGCCAAATCTTTCCAATCAAAGCTTTCAGAGGGAATTTCTCTGCTCCGTGGGCATGAAAAATATCAGAAGGTTTTGATGTCGTAAGAAAATGTTCTGGGAAAAGGCAGATCTCAAAGTTTAGTGGATAATAGAAAGCAATGTCCCAGCTGGAGCTTTTTCGGCAGTGCTCGGGTATCCCTGCTCTGACTAACACCACGGCCCATTACAAGAGAGGAAGGGAAAATACTATCTCCAGCTTAAGGGTTGTTACTGTTAGACACAGAGGGACCAAGGCACAGCCCCAAGGAGAGGCAGAGGGCTGGGGGTGGGCCAGAAGGGGAATCCTAAACTCCCAAACCGCAAGCTCTTTTGTACTATGTGCAAGGATAACTGGTGTGGACCCAGAGAGTTGCCGTGCCGCACCTCAGCAACTACACCTGGGAGTTTCTCTGCTGATTAAGTGCTGTTGCTGATTACGTGACAGTTCCATCTAAGTAAGAAACATTTACTGGTACATTCCGGGATTTTAAAGCGTTTTCTAGATTCTCCAGGTACATATTAACCTAAGGTGACATACAAATTTCTGCCTCTGCGTGCCTTTGCACTGTGTGCAGCTGAAAAATCAGGATTTTACACAGATGATACAAAAGAAATATTTGCTTTTTTACTTCTTAAACAGTAGAAAAGGTAAAGCATGTAGGTATTTCCTCCATAGAGGTCTGTCTTACTGGTCTGCTTTCTAACTGTCATAGAAATGGCCGGCCAGGGAGATGGGAGGCCTACAAGGCCTCAGCTAGAAGGTCGATTCCTTGCAGTTCCTCCATCTCTAGGACAAGTGTTTATGTCCCACATAAACATGAGGGGTTTAAAGTACTTCGGTGCTGCTCTTGAATTTAGAAGCCTTGTTCTGCACCTCTGCAGGTATCCCTTGCAAGCCGCCCCCGGACATTCCCAACGGGAAGCACACAGGCAGGCTGCTGGACGAATTCCACTTCGGCACATCTGTAACATACACCTGCGACCCCGAGTACCCGCTCCACGGAGAGCCCTCCATCCACTGCACCAGCCAGGATGGGAAAAACGGCGTGTGGAGCGGGCCCCTGCCGCACTGCGGAGGTGGGGATGTGTGTGCACGTGCAAATACCGGGGTGCGATTCTCCCGGCCCTATGCTTCACATTTGGAAAGACTAGGAAACCTCCAGGCAATTGCATTTCTTGCCTGGGTGCCTGCTAGGGCAGGATTTGCGTGGGCTGTTTTCAGAGCTGAGGCCAGGCAGGGAGGGGGAGGCTGGAAGACCACTCGCTGCCTCCAGCATCCCCGGTCTCACCTTTCGGTTTGGGTCTCTCCCTCCGCGTTTGACATCGCTGGATGCGGGCAGTACAGCATCTATGGGGAAATTATTTTCAGACTTGTGTTTTAAAAGGGATTGCAACCCTAAGTGGCTTCGCAGCCGCACAGCTCTGCACGCTGCCTAAGCGCCTGTTTTGAGGACCTGCACTTCTTTTCCAGAGGAAAGATGTCCTGTCCCGCAGATCCCGAATGGGAGAATAGTCTCTCCTAAGGCTGCCTACGCACACAAGGACACCGTTGCCTTTGAGTGTGAGCCAGGCTACGTTCTACGCGGCCACAGAGTGGTACAATGCCAACTAAATGACACCTGGGAGCCACCCGTGCCAGCCTGCGAGCAGGGCAAGTGTTCCAGCAGTGCTCCTTCCCCTGCGCTCCCAAATCTGCTTTTTTCTCGATTCCTTTAACAACGGGGCTGGCTTCTCTTTCTTGGCAGCTGGCTGCAACGCACCTACCAGGCTGCCGTTTGCCGAGCTGAAGGAGCCGTTCAGCAACCAGACCGTCTTTCCCATGGGCAGGACGGTGGAATACGTGTGCCGGCCTGGGTACACGCAGCACCGGGGGATACCGCCGACCGTAACGTGCCTCAGGAATCGGACGTGGTCTGTGGCACTGGAGTTCTGTAAAAGTATGTCCTGCAAGTGCTGAAAACCTGAAGTGTCAGGCTGAATTTTCACATTTTTCTGGCTTTATGGATTTCTTTGTGGTCCGCTGTCCGTGTCAGCATCCCTGGGTGGGATGCGAGTGAGTGGCTGAGGGCTAACGGCGGCTGACGTTCCCTTCCAGGGAAACAATGTGCTAACCCAGCGGATCCGGCGAACGGCAGAGCTGTTGTCCTGACGGACCTCCTCTTCGGGTCCAAAGTTAACTACACTTGTGACGAAGGGTGAGTCACGCAACTAGCTGAATTCCGCTGCCAAGTGAGAGTGAAACAGCTTTTCAGCTTTACATGAAGGACCCTAGTTCCCAAGTCTTGGCTGGCACTTACAAGGGCTGTAAAGAAATCTCAAGTCTCTCAATGTAAATTATGAAATCCTTCTGTGTGACTCCAGGTACAAGTTGGTTGGAGGCTCTCAGAGGACGTGCGAGGTCTCAGGCATACGTGTCGAGTGGAGTGGACACGCTCCTGTCTGTCAGCGTAAGTAGGCCACAACAAAAGGTCCTTGGAGATGGCTTGCAAGAGACAGCGGCACATCTTTCGAGACAAAGATTTTATTGCAAAAGATTTCGCAAGTGACTGTATGTGTAAAATCTTTCATTTTCCCTTTTGTTCTGTTTTGGTTTGGATTTTTCCAAAAATGTTTGCAAAGGTCTTTTCTTTATCCTGGTCCAAAGTGGGAAAACCATTAATATTTTAAACTCCCTGTTACTGGAGTAAGTATTTCTCACTGGTCACGTGTAAGAATGGTGTGGCCAGTCTGCTTCTGCATGTGTGGAAATGGTTATGGAAAAGGAGGTAAGAATTGTCCCACCACCTTCAGACATGGGCAGCAAGGAAGAGACACACAGGAGAGCGCAGGTTTTCCTTCCCAGATGTGGTTTTTCCATACAAGGTTTGTCCCTGGATAATTTGGGTCATCGTATCCAGAGAGCATCACTGCTGGGTCGGGTTCATCCCCGTCAGTTCCCTTTCTGGGAAGCGTGTGTGTCCTGCAGACACCGGGCTCTGCTGCAGCGCTGATGCTAAAAGCCACTTGTACGTGCCTGCAGGTATCGTCTGCGATCCGCCTCCGGATATTCCCCACGGGAGACACAACGGGCACTTGAGGGGCACCTTCTCCTACGCAGATGTGGTCACCTACACCTGCGACCCTGGGCATCTGCAGGCTGGGGAGCCCTCCATCTTCTGCACCACGGTGGACGGGGAGCACGGCGTGTGGAGCGGGCCGCTGCCGCAGTGCGGAGGTAGGGCTCTGTGGTGTGTGGGCGTCCGACCCTGCCGGCAAGAGTTGGTTGTGAGTGGTGGAAGGAATGACCGTGGCTGCAGTGAGGGCTGCACCCACTGATAGGAAGACACCTAATGTAAAAAATATATTTATTTCAATGATTTAATGGAATTAATTGTCTTCCTCCTTTGGTTTTTGAAGGATGGATTTTTTTAAATTTCTTTTTCTTGCTCTTTCCATATTTCTTATCTGCCTTTCCTTCTCCTTCGCAGAGGTGAAGTGTCCCCCTCCTCCAAGCATCGCCAACGGGGAGCACAGCGGCCAGCCCTCGGACACCCACCTTCCAGGCTCGGCGGTGCAGTACACCTGCAGGGATGGCTATGTCCTCATCGGGAACGCCTCCATCAGCTGTACCGCTGGCGGAACATGGACCCGGCCCCGGCTCCGATGCGAAGGTGTGTTTGTGTTGGCTTCTCCTATCTTTCCCTGGGGCCTTTCTTCCTTCTTGGCTCTCAGTTTAATTGCTACAGACCAAATCTCCAGTGAGAGGCTGAGGCTGAAGGTCCCACGGGGAGGAGCAGCTCCACCTCCCTCTGTGGATGTACCTTTCTGTCCCTCAGCAAGGACAGACTCTCAGGCCCAGTTGAATAATGATATTTTGTGTAAGAATAAGAGTCAATAATGTTGACGTGTCCATGATGGTGATGGCAATGTTCAGCAGCAGGTACTATCTGTGGTCAGTACCCCTCAGCACCCAGGCTGGGCTTCACGTCCCCAGCGGTGCCTTGTGCTCTTCACTTCCAGCAATCGGCTGCAAGAGACCAGAGATCGAGAATGGAAGAACAACTGGGCTGGAGACCATGTACAGACTCACAGACACTGTTGTCTTCGAATGTGATTTTGGTTATGCCTTGAAGGGCTCTCAAGAGTCTCAGTGCCAGTTTGGGGGCACGTGGGACCCTCCTGTCCCCATCTGTGAAAAGAGTAAGTGTAAATGAGGCGGTGGGTGGTAGATGATTTCTTTTGAACCACGGTGTGCGTGCACCTGGCAGGGTGCAACCCACTCACCTTGGAGATAAAGGGGCCACTCTCCAGGACTGGAAAGAAAAACATGCACATATCTGTCCTCCCATCTTCATAATCCCCACTCAGTTCCTTGTTACGTAGAGCTTTCACCTCCTTAAACGAATCCACAAAGACAGAGCGAGCCAGCTGGTGTCTGCTCTTGTTCACAACCACGGAAAAGCCAGAGCAAGCTGTTAGAGCCCCAGATGGAAACCAACCACTGTAAATGCTGAAACAGTGAGAAATTATCGCCCGTGATGTCAATAAGCTACAAAAAAACACAGGCAGGAAGATGGGTGAGGGCAAGATGGAAACATAATTCATACACTGACATCTCTAGCTGTTCGGAAAAAGTTAATGGGAAAGAAGCGGAAGGGCTGCCTTACCCTACTGTGAGTGTTTGTTGTACCAGCTCTTCACCAGTTATGACTTTTTTTCCCCTCCTTGCAGTGCTACAGTGTCCCTCCCCTCCAAATATCAAAAATGGCCACCACGAAAGCCAGGATGTGAAAGCGTTCATCCCTGGAATGTCAGTGAAGTACTACTGTGACCCAGGGTACGTCCTCACCGGAAAAACAACCGTTTCTTGTTTGACATCTGGATCCTGGAGCATCCCTTATCCCCGGTGCGAAGGTGAGCTGTGAATGCTGTTACTCATAGCAAAAAGGGAGACCATTGCTGTAGTGTGACTTTCCCTGAATTTTAACCTCACAAAAAAAAAAGGGGGAACCCCCAGCTCTGGCAGCCGCTTCCCCAGCCCGTGCTCTGCCGCTTTTCCCTTCCAGCAATCACCTGCCCCAGCCCTGAGATCCGGAACGGAGAAGTGGCCGAAGGACAGAGCGCTGTGTACCGTGCCGGGGCCAACGTCACCTTCCAGTGCCACCCAGGCCACGTGCTGCAGGGCAGCCGCGAAGCCGAGTGCCAGCCCGATGGCCGCTGGGTGCCCGCTGTCCCCGCCTGCCAGCCAGGTGAGCGCGGGCACAGCGGGGGTAGAAGGAGGCTGCTTAGGGCCATCCTTGTGCCGGGGGCCCTGAGGTCATGCTCCCTGCCTCACGTGCATCACTTCAGGTGTGACAGTCTTCTGTTGTGTCACACGTGCTCCTCCGTGGGGCAAAATCACTCAAACGCCGTTCTCTGCTCCTGCCCTGTCAGTGCTGCCCTGTCCTCCGCCTCCCGTCATCGCCCACGCCACGCACAGCGCGGAGCTCGGGACAAACTTCACCAGCGGCATGGCCGTGAACTACAGCTGCCAGCCCGGCTTCTCCCTCCTCGGAGACCCCTCCGTCTCCTGCACGGCCTCGGGGACCTGGAGCCTCCCGTACCCACGCTGCGCAGGTGGGGCCGGCTGCTGCCGCGGCTCCCCGTGCCCCCGCGGCTGGCTGAGCATCCGTCCCGTGCTCGGCTGAGCTGGAGCAGGCAAACCTGCCAGTGGGCAGAATTGGCATGGGGAGGGGGAACTGCTCGTCCGGCAACACCCACGGGTCTGAGTGTGCTTCCAGCGCGCGCAGTAGCTGTGTTCACTTTGGTGGTACTGGCAATAACTTGCTGGCATTGCTGAAGCCTGTGGTTTTCCGTCACGAGACAGTCTTGGGTGTTCTAATTTCTGAAATTGCGAATTCCTGCACTCTGTGGCCCAAACACGACGCACTCTATGCTGGCAGCGCCGCAGTGTAGGATGTGCGGAGTGAGGAAACACCAAACTGGCTAAACTGGTCTTTTTGGGGAGTTGTTTTAGTTTGGGTTTTTCTAAGAACACATAAATTGGGTGCATGTGTCCTCACATGCTAAGTAAGTGTCAATTTATGTAGACAAATGTCAGAATATAGAAGAGAGGTTAACACCTTGTGGCTGTAACAGTGCCTACCAATGCGCTTGTCTCTCCTCAGCTGTGTCTCGCAGCCCGCACGTATTTCTCACGTGCGTTTTGTTTCCTGGCAGCTGTCTGTGGAGCACCACCAGTGTTACTGTTTGCTGAGCTGAACAAGGAGTTCAGAAATCAGACGGAGTTTCCTGTTGGGAAGACTGTGAAGTACACTTGTTGGCCTGGATACATAAAACATCCACAAATATCACCAACTGTTACCTGTCTTGAGAATCAAACGTGGTCGGAAGCCCAGGAGTTTTGCAAACGTATGTTTTGCAGATGCTTCTAGTTTGTTTAAATAGCAGTGTGACAACTGAAGCCTTGAAATGTCTCCCTTTCAGTTGCCTCCTCCCTGGGGTTTGGGCAGATTCCCAGCATTAGTGTCCCTTTTCCTATGGCACTGAGTTAGAGCAGCTTAAAACCAGGTCTTCTTCTGCCCAGGGAGAAAGTGTGGTCATCCAGGAGAACTGGAAAACGGCAGAGTTATCGTTACAACAGATCTCTTCTTCGGGTCAACGCTGAATTACACCTGCAATGAAGGGTGAGTCCCAGCCAAGCTCTTTCAGTAATGCTTCTGCTCTCCCTGCAGCGCCTTGGCACCGCATCTCTTCTCACAGGAGACCAGTGCTTGTGCCTCTGAGCTCAGAGCACCCCAGTGTTGCCTGCACAAGGCGATGCTGGAGGAGAAACTGGAGTTCTCAGGGCTGAGAGAAAATCAAAACCACCCAAACGATCAGGGAAAACCTCAGAATCCTTTGGTCGGTTTAAAATGGTTTTGGCACTGAAGCAATTCTGGTCTTCAGAGCTGTCTATTGCTGGTCGAATTTCTAGCCCAAATGGCAACAGAAATTGGAGAAGGGGATTTATTTACAAATTTTTAAGTGCTAATTAGAGGGCATGACCACTTGAGTCTGGTCATGCGGAGGGTCTGAGGGGAAAAGGTGGGTTTATTTTGAAAGCTTTGGCTTAAACCGGAAGCTAAAGTGGACTTTTCTGGAGGACAGAAGGAAAAGTAGAGGGCATGGCAGCTCCCTGAGCCCCCCAGGGATGTACTGCCCATGCTGACCGTGGGGACCCAGGTCCCCACAGGAGCTAAGGTGCACAGCTTCAAAATCACAGTATTAGACATCAGCTAAGGCAATGCCTGGGGGCTGTGGAAGATGCGACCTCCAGAGACAGTCCTGTAGTGACAAGAATGACTTTGTTTGACCCCAGGCACAGGCTGGTTGGAGCACCCCAGCGGCACTGTGTGAGTTCGAGCTCTGGGACACAAGTGAGATGGAGTGGTGATGCTCCCACCTGCCAGAGTAAGTACAGAGCGGCAGGAGCTGAACAGATTGATAAGAAATCAAACACAGCACAAAAAGATTCAGATTGGTGCTTTCCTGGGGAAAGATCTTCCAAGGCAAAGATGGAGAGCATCACTGCTGGGTCGGGTTCATCCCCGTCAGTTCCCTTTCTGGGAAGCGTGTGTGTCCTGCAGACACCGGGCTCTGCTGCAGCGCTGATGCTAAAAGCCACTTGTACGTGCCTGCAGGTATCGTCTGCGATCCGCCTCCGGATATTCCCCACGGGAGACACAATGGGCACTTGACGGGCACCTTCTCCTACGCAGATGTGGTCACCTACACCTGCGACCCCGGGCACCCGCAGGCTGGGGAGCCCTCCATCTTCTGCACCACGGTGGACGGGGAGCACGGCGTGTGGAGCGGGCCGCCGCCGCGGTGCGGAGGTAGGGCTCTGTGGTGCGTGGGCGTCCGACCCCGCCGGCGAGGCTGCAGGTAGTGCAGGGTGCATGCAGGGACGTGCTGCAGGGCAGTGGCTGTTCGCAAGACAGGAGGGGCTGGGGCACCACAGTGCCCTCGTCATCCCTGCTGCAAGAGCCCTTTGCAGTCGCTGGGGGTGAGTGCACAGAAATAAGTGCTCCTAAGTCCAGAGGACTGGAGCATCTGGATGGACTGTGGCCGTGAGCCGCAGCTGAGGGATACCTGTCTGAGACTTCCCCACCTCTTACAGGCTGCCAGCTCAGCTGCAATGCTCCTTTGCACCAAGTCACTCATTTTTCCATATTCCTCCTTCTTCTCACTACTGACATGAGTACGGTTTGGCTCTCTTCCCCCAGTGTTGCAGTGCTCTCCCCCTCCAGCCATTGCCAATGGGAAGCACAGTGGCGAAGCCACGGCGGTTTTCACCAGCGGCATGTCTGTGAGCTACGCCTGCGATCCTGGCTTTGTTCTTGTTGGAGAGGCACAGCTTAATTGCACTTCTTCCGGAGCCTGGAGCGTCCCGGCCCCTTGGTGTGAAGGTGCATTCACCTGCCTTGTTCACTTGTGGGTGTGCCAGTGATAGAAAGGGATGATGGGAGGAAAGGAGAGAAAATTAAAAATCCAAATACTGTACTTGGAGAGACTCAGTTCTCTAGTGCTAAATGGGAAAATGAAACACAAAACCCAATAGCCCATCCTGTTCTCAGTGACGATTTCCTTCCCTTAGAGTGGCTGTGTCCCTCCCCATTGGCGATTGACCACGGCCAGCACGATGGCAAGGATGTGGAAGTGTTCATCCCTGGAAAGTCTGTAAATTACAGCTGTGACCCCGGCTATTCTCTTATTGGAAATACAACTCTATACTGTACGGTCAATGGAACCTGGAGCATCCCTTATCCCCGGTGCGAAGGTGAGCTGTGAATGCTGTTACTCATAGCAAAAAGGGAGACCATTGTGGTCACGCAGCTGTCCTGAATTTTAACCTCACGAAAAAAAAAGGGGGAACCCCCAGCTCTGGCAGCCGCTTCCCCAGCCCGTGCTCTGCCGCTTTTCCCTTCCAGCAATCACCTGCCCCAGCCCTGAGATCCGGAACGGAGAAGTGGCCGAAGGACAGAGCGCTGTGTACCGTGCCGGGGCCAATGTCACCTTCCAGTGCCACCCGGGCCACGTGCTGCAGGGCAGCCGCGAAGCCGAGTGCCAGCCCGATGGCCGCTGGGTGCCCGCTGTCCCCGCCTGCCAGCCAGGTGAGCGCGGGCACAGCGGGGGTAGAAGGAGGCTGCTTAGGGCCATCCTTGTGCTGGGGGGGGCCCTGAGGTCATGCTTCCTGCCTCACGTGCATCACTTCAGGTGTGACAGCCTTCTAGTTGTGTCACACGTGCTCCTCCGTGGGGCAAAATCACTCAAACGCCGTTCTCTGCTCCTGCCCTGTCAGTGCTGTCCTGCCCTCCGCCTCCCATCATCAGGGGGTTTGTGCCTGCATCCTTCCTGCATGTTACCCTGCCCATGCCCTTGTTTCATTTTGTTTTGTCCTCTCTCTTTAGTGCTTGAATGTCCTTCACCTCCAAACATTGACAAAGGAAATCACAACAGCCAGGACTTGGAAGTTTTCACTCCTGGGATGGTCGTAAATTACAGCTGTGACCCTGGCTACCGCCTCCTGGGAGAGGCATCCATTTACTGCTCCGACTCTGGAAACTGGAGCCTCCCTCTTCCTCGGTGTGCAGGTACACTGGCGTTCCAAGATGGGAGTTATCGATAGTCTGGGAATTTCTGCTACTGAACACCTGTAGGGCTTGTCCTTTCCCTTACTCTTTCCAAAATTTTGAATCCTTCAGCCCTTACCCTTTGTTTTCAGTTTTTCTTGTAAATTTATATACACTCAATATACATTTTAAGACAACTTTTGTAGTTGATGTCCCTACTTCTCCCTGGATTTTCTTTCCTTATAGGTGGCTGTGGAGCACCTCCAAACTTAACCTTTGCCGAGCTAACCGAGGAATACAAAAATCGGATGGAGTTTCCTGTTGGGGACACGGTGCGATACAGCTGCCGGCCGGGATACGTGAGACACCCTGGAGTATCCCGAACTCTGACATGCCTCAAAAACCACACGTGGTCTGAAGCGCTAGCGTTCTGTAAAAGTGAATAGCTCAATCACTTTGGTGTTGGTTGTTGAAAACTGTCTAAGCTACATTTGTGGGTTTCTTAAAGCAATTCTTTAAAAAAAAAAGATTCATACATGGCTTCACTAGTCACATAGTTTGGGCAGCTATTGGCCTTTTAAAAATCAGATCTTTATTGGTGTCTGAATGTGGACAGATCCTGAAGATACCTTCTCATAGTGCATTACAGAACGGCAAGAGAGGAGTTTAAACTCAGCCTTGTTCTTTCCCAGGGAAACAGTGTAAATACCCAGCAGCACCAAAGAACGGCAGAGTTGTTGTTCTGACAGATCGCCTTCTCGGGTCAACTGTGAGCCACACGTGTGAAGAAGGGTGAGTCCCACGCTGCCTTTGCTGACTCCGTTTCTGAGCTCAGAGCCCACTCCTCTGTGCGGGCTGTCCTCCCACGGCAAGAATTTATATTTTGGTTCCGGTTATGCCACGCTTGCCTCCTCAGGAAAGGGAGACTTGTCTCTCATTTTTCGCTGCCTGTGCTCGGTGTATTACTTTGCAAACTTCAGTTTCAGTCTGCCTTCTCAGGTGGCCACCCAGCAGGAGCTGAGATTGCAAGCGAGCATGTGCTGCAAGGAGGTTTCAGCAGTTTGGAAATTACTTGGGTCTGAGTCCTGATTTAGCACCTGACCGATCTAATCCAGAGTAGTTTGGGATCACTGCTGTTCCTCTTGGATCAAGGAAGAAGGATCTTGGTGTCCTTCATTCCTGTGTGTCAAACCAACAGAAACACCTCCAGAATCAGAAGGCTGCAGAAGGAGACCTCAGGGGGTAGTCTCAGAGTAGGAGTGCAAAATCTAGGCTGAAAGATTTGGTATCAACTGGCATTTCTTTCTGTCTAACTCCAGGCACCGGCTGGTTGGACAGTCTCATAGGCGATGTGAGATTTTTGGAGCAGATGTCGCATGGAGTGGTGTTCTTCCCATTTGTCAGAGTGAGTAGGTCACAACTACATCTGGCCCAGAATTGCCAAATTAAGTCTTTAAAACGAAAAAGTGGCATTTCCTTAAAATAAATAGAACCTTGAGGAGTAAGACTTTTTAAGCATAATATTCCTGTTTTGCTTGCTTGGTTGGTTTTTTCTCAAAATCTTTCGGATGCTGGCTTTTGATCTTTCAGAGTTATGTAGAATGAAGAGTTGTGAGATGCCTGCAAGGATTTGTCCCTTTTGATTCACACACACAGATAATAAATTAAGGAAGAAATGTGTCTTGTAGCAGAAGAGTGGGATATTGAGTAAAATTGAACTGGGATCTTCCAAACAGTCTACTGTTACCCAAACCACAAGGTTGTTTTGCAGGGGCTGATCATTGCAATTAGTCTTTTCTTCAGATGGAATTGCTTTGGAAGGCATGAGCTTGGTATAGTAAAGCAGTTCTGAGAATGACTAACAGAGCTTATGAATTTCTACACCATTATTTACTTGGAATGTATCTGCATTATTCTGTTTAGAGGCACAAAACTATGTTTATATATACAATAATGTGTTAACCCTAGGGTACCTAAAGGAACTAAAAAGCCCTCAGTTGTCGAAATTATTCTTCTGTGAGTCTCCAAGTACTACCTGTGAAACTCCTCATGTTAAGGATGGCCTTCATATATGTGTTGATTACAGCATACATATGGCTTCCTCTTTGATATAACAAATTTATTTTTCAGAGGTGGTGTGTCCAGTCCCACAGATCCAGAATGGGAGAGTATCTGCTCTTAAATATCGCTACACGTACAAAGATACCGTTAGCTTTAAGTGCCATAAAGGTTTCACCTTGCGAGGGCATCACACAGCCCAGTGCCAAGCTGATAAAACATGGGATCCACCCGTGCCGGTCTGTGAGCAGGGTAAGTGTCAGCACTCAGACTTGTTATCATTGCACAGTCCTCCCCAACTGCTCCTATCCACTCACTCAAGCTGAAGTTGGCTTTACTTTTCCTGTTTGCTCCAACTACTTTAAGGGGAAATGAGAAATTGTTCCTTTTATTTCTACCTCTCTTCTAGGAAATGAGCCAGGTTTGGGGTAATGCTCTAAGTATAAGCGTGATTTGCACTTTTCTCACCCTGCTTATTGCAATCCATAATCCACATTCTCTTCATTCCTTGAAAGTGAGAAATTTGGTAGCTTCGTGGCAGGACATTGACTATCAGAGAGGCGTGAAATTTTTGCTGGAAATAAAAAGGCAGGATGATGGAAAATGAAGGTAAACTTGTGCATTGTATTTGCTCAATGAAATGTGTATTTTAAACTCTTAATGCTGCATCTAGATGGAGTGGCAGAACACTATCATCATCCTGATACCACAACGAAGCCAGGTAGGTCTATCACATGAAAAGGCAAGATTTACTAAACACTAACTCCTCCTCCCAACCTGTCTTGCTTTTTGCAGTGAAGAGAGTTAGTTGCACTTTTTTCACTCTCTTGTTACCACCTTTTTTACAATTGAACATCACCTTCTCCCTCTCCTCTCTCAGTAGTGAAGTGTCTGCCTCCTCCACGCATTGCTAACGGGGAACGCAGCAGTCATCTCTCAGACACTTTTGATGTGGGAGCACTCGTGCACTACCGCTGCAAACACGGCTTCTCCCTCGTTGGGAATCAGACCGTTCGTTGTACAACATACGGAGTCTGGAGCCGTCCCCTTCCTCGGTGCGAAGGTGCGTTTGTTCTCTTTCCACTGAATCTTCTCAACTTTCTGAATGCATTAAACCTGTAGTGATATTTGGCCAAGGACTTGCTGAAATGAGCTGTTGCTTCAACAAACTCCACCACTAAAGAAAGAATGAGGGCTCTGTGGCCAAGAATGAGAGCTCTGGCTAAATGCTCCTCTCTATCCCACATAAATTTCAGTCTAAGGGGTTCTCTGTACCCTCGTGTCCGCTGTTGGGTGTGTGAGTTGGGAATGGAAAAGCAGTCAGATTGGAGTCCCTCTGTAGGCCTGAAGACATCGTTACGATAGAATGCAATACTGCTGATGTCCCAAAAGATCTCCACAAGCCCCAGTGCCAGCCTAGGAGCACATGGGATCCTCCACTCTCCCATCAAGGAAAGAGGAAAGCGTGTGTTACTTGTCCTTAGGCAGCTACCCTTTCTGACCTTATTGCTCTTGGTAGTGTGTTGCAACGTATTTAGGAGGAGAGAGGAATCTACAGTCTAATGTTTTGATCTTGAAGATCCATCTATCCTAATTTTTCTTGTTCTTATTGCTGCAGTATCTCCTGCCTCAGTTTCTCACTGTGAACACCTTAAAAATGAGCTTCGGGCAGCTGTAAGGATACCTGTATGGATGTTGTAATAAGATGGTCTTACAACTGTGGAATTCCTGTATCTATATGAACTAATCTCTCCTCTTATCTGATATACCAGGACAAATGATGCTGGGCAATGTTCCTTTGTGTCAGAAGAAATGTGTGTGATGCCATATGGGTTATAGATTATTTAGGGTGAAAGGAGGGGCAGGAGGTTGGGCAGGGCTGGCTCTGTGTGTTGTATTTGGTGCTGTGGGAGCAAGCGTACAGCCATCCACAGGTGCTGAAAAGTTTTCCCTCTTGCCTTTATGAGCTCTGTTTTGATCTGCACGCCTCTCTTTTTAGCGCTGCATTGTTCCAAGCCTGCAGATATCGCCCACGGGTCTCTCAGTGGCCCAGTAAAAGCATTGGCGACTCCTGGAACATCTGTAAGCTACATCTGCGAGCCCGGCTTCTCTCTCATTGGGACGGCATCCATTTATTGCACACAATCTGGAGCCTGGAGCCATCCTCCTCCCATCTGTCAAGGTGTGTTTTTGCTCCAGAGAGCTGAGAAGAAAGGACATTTAACATGACTTGCCTTAGGGAAAGGTTTGTATAAGGACTAAATCTGAGTCTTTCACGACAGAACGTGTGATAACAGTAAGATCAAGTTTATACTTCTTTCCAAAGCCTGATGGAGTTCCAGGGTTATGAAATCAGTTGTTGAGCCTAGCTGAAGAAATTAAAAGGGAAGAATCAAGGCTGCAATGGTACGGTGCCTCAGCTACTCTCTGGCAGTCCATCAGGATACTCATGTCCACACTGTTGTTTGTCTCTCCCTGACTTTCCAGCTGTGAAGTGTCTCCATCCTCCAAACATCACCAACGGGAAGCTTAAAGGCAACATCTCTGACACTTTTTCCTATGGAGCATCGGTATCCTACATCTGTAGTCCTGGTTTTTCACTCGTTGGGAATGCTTTTATCAACTGCACGGCATCAGGAACCTGGAGCCAGCCTCCTCCTCGGTGCAAAGGTGTGTTTGTGCTTAGTTTGCTCATGTTGTTTGGAATTTGTGGTGGCAGAATCACAAATTGTGGAAGGCAACTTTAATTCTTGCATGTTTTCAATCTCTGCTTTTGTTACTATGAATGAGTTGTATGCTAACTTCCCTCCCTTAAAAGCATTTTACTTTTAGTAGAAGAGTAGAAACTTTTTCCCTTCCCTTTTTGCATTCTCTCACTCCCCAGTTATCATTAACAGAAAACACAGGAAATTATTATATCAGATAATCTGTCTATAATGGACAGTCTGTACAATCTGACAATCTGATTACTCATGATCCTGACTATTCCCTTCTCGGAAAACTTCTCTATATCTGTGACTTAGTACTTCTGTGTGGCTCATTGTGAAGGTCAGTCATTAGGCAAATGACTGAAGGCAATTCATGAATGTCACAAGATTCCTAGCGTGGGTGTCCCTGCCCAGAAAACTGGACAGTCACTGGAATAAATTCATTACCCACACAGGGTGCTTCCTTGGTGGAGCTGCACCCACTCAGTGACTCAAGAGTTGAAATGCACTTGGATAACAATGAGAGGAAATACCGCACCAAATGCTTATGTACATAAAACAGAGGCTCTATAAAGAAAGCTATCTCAGAAAAATTCTCCCTGCCATTCCACATTCTTGTGGTTTTGAAGTGTCCTTAATAACTATTACGTGTGAAAGTAAAAATCAATATTAAAAAAAAGACATGAAACAAAGCTTTTACCCCTTTGGTCTCCCTTGAGAAACTTCTCCAGAATTCTTGAGCTTGGACTGTCAAAGGTGATTAGACACTTAAATTGAAGCAACTAACTCATTTCATTGAAATCAGTGGTATAAATAGCTTAGACAGCTGGATTAATTAATAAATTAATTATTGATAAATAATATGGCTGGTGACATCTTTTAAGAGCAAGGGACTTCTACAGACTGGAAGTGGGTTATAGGCAGTTGGCTCTAAAGCTCCCACAGAATTCTTCCCTGCTACACCTTTCTTCTACAAATGTTTTGGTAGCTCAGTATCACAAAAATCTCTTCCTCTGGCAGGCTTCTCCCCAGGTACCCCTACTACACATCATTTTCCAAGTGCAGTACCAGTAACAAACGTTCACATGTGGGAGCAAGACACCTAGCCTCTTCTGGAGCCACAAATAAACGAATTACCCTGTGAAATAAGAATTAATTCCTGGTTACATTCAGAAAGATTTCAGGAACAATGTCTTAAATAACCCACAGTTGTATTTCTTGTATTTTACCTTCCTTATTAAATGTCATTTTTGGTACTTTTAATTTCAGAAATTGGATGTATATTCCCGGAAGTTCAAGGTGTTAAGAAAGCCATAAAAGGAAACAGTTATCGCTTTGGGACTAACATCACTCTTGAATGTGATGATGGTTACACGTTGGAAGGCATCAGTCAGGTCCAGTGCCAAGAAGACTTCAGCTGGGACCCTCCTGTACCAGCCTGTAAACTGAGTGAGTGAAATGTGAACGAAGCGAAGATCAGAAACTTGCAAATGCATTTGAAACATGCAAATGTCTTATGTATTTTTAAAAAGTATATAATGGCATGGTTTTTAGGAAATCCTGTATTACAGGCCTTAGCAGTAAAAGCTTTGTGTGATTAAAAAGTGGTTAACTACAGCAGAGAAACGCCATATTTTGTTAGAAGAGTTTGCTGATTTTTCTTTTTCTCTCCCCTTCAGCATCACGCAAGTCTGGTTCAGTAGGCCTAGGTAAGCAGCTTAGAAACACTTTTGTGGCCAGATCTTTATGCAGTCGCCTCATTGGTACCATTTCCCTCTGCTTACTTTGAAGATATACCTCATTACGTCTTTCGTGCTGATACGCTTTAAAACATACAGTGAGAATAATACGCGCTCTTCTCTCTCAGGAGTCGCAGCTGCGGGAATCCTGCTTCTCCTGGGGGCAGGCATTGTCTGGAAAATTATTTCTAAGCAGAAGGAAGGGTAAGGCAGTCTTCTGGATGTTCGTTCATGTCCTTTGTTGCCAAGTCCCAAGTTTTATAGGCTTTATACACTTGAGTGTGCCTGGCTCTTGTTAGTTTTCTGTCTTCAGCTCACGCTTGCAAACTGTACAAGGCACAACAACCTGGAATCAATGGTGTGGTTATGTTATTTTATTTCAAGACTCTTCCTTAGAGGAAACCAACCTGAGTGTTCTTTTACAAACCAGTACAATGCACTGTTTTCTTCTTTTTCACTTAGCTATTATAATACATATGAAAACTACAGTTACCAGACCCCTCTGAACCACACCACTGAACAGAAATGTTCATGTCTTCCAAAGGAGGTATGGATTTATATTCCTCAACATAAAATACCAGTTATAGCTGCAAACTTGAGTTGTTGCAATATAGTCATTCAAGTAGAAAACTCTTTCCCCTTCAGTCTTCTTGTAAAATGCTTTATTTTGCTGATAAAATAAGACACTGTTTTAAATGTACTGGGTTTTTTTTAAACATACTATTTTTCTTTCTGATGTTGTGCAGATACAGCTTACATTTCATACACCTTTGAAATGTATTGAATTAAATCCTGAAACTGTTCTACACACCACACGTGATGCCTGTGTTTCCTTTTCCGTAATCTGAACAGATGACATTCAAGGGTCAGACTTTCAGGCTCTGCCTTACCTCTGACATAAAATTGCTTTTGTTTGTAAGGATTAGGGGAGAGTTTGCTCTCTAAAAAACTACCTTACCAGTCAGTGTCAGAAAAGGACACTGAACAAGGCCTTTGGGGGTTTTTGCTTTCTTTTATGGTTACTGCAATACCATTTTCACTCACAGGTGAATCTACTTTCTATGCTGAATCTATTGCAGATAACAGTTCATTTTCACTGTTAGCAGCACTCTGAACATAATCAGCTTTGACTACAAAATGGCACCTGTAAACTTTAGCTTTTCTTTTTTTTTTTTTAATAAAGGCTGGTTTCAGATCATTCCTGCCTTGAAACAATGCATTTTCCAGAAATTCTCTCCTCCCTTCCTGAGTTATGATGCAATCTCCAGATACCAGTATGAAAACAGGAAAAGTCTAATTTTAACTCCAGGATGTCATCTTTTTCCTAGGCTGGGCATCCGTGCTGCTGTTAACCGGGCATTGGACAGAGAGCGGCTGCAGGTTGCATGGAAGTGTTGCTCATGTTGAGACTGAAACTCTGTGGTGAAAAAGGCACTTTACTGTAGAATGAACATTAATTCTCCTTCTGCTCCCATTAATTACTGTAAGGAACTAACAAAGTTCAAACTGCACGCAGTACAGATGCTGTTTCAGAGGGACTTCTGCATCTGCTGCTGCCTGGTGAAGAAACTTTGCTTTCTCTATTTGCAAACCCTGTGATAAGCACGATCTACAAAAGCATTCCTGCGCGTAGGTGGAACTCACAATTTGTTAAACCGGAGATTGTTTTAATACCAACTGTGTTCACAGCCGCAGCGGCAACAGACACTGCGCTGTCATTTTCTTCCAGGAAGGCTTTGTTGCAGTGTTCCTCCACAAATGCTTCACCTAATAAAAGTTGAACATGGGACAATAATTGCTTTAGGTTTTGTCACTCCTTTTGCGTCCCTCTAGAGTTAGAAGTAATTTTATTTATCGATTTTGAATACTGCTCTACTCAGCAACACACAGTTTGTCTTCCCAAGGAGAAGCAGCCCCGCAGAAGGATGTTCATCCTGGGTTGGCACACACCACCTTTATTTTTAATTAGCCTTTGTCGGCGTTCAAAGCACAGGAGCTGTGCAACTAAACACACTTTGAAGCTTTTCCCTTTCTTCCGGAGCCAAAGGCGGCTCTCCGGGGACCATGCCCAGGAAGGGGCCCGGTTTCCCCAGGCTGGGGCCTCTCCCCACAGCCCCAAACCACATCAGCAAAATGAAATTGGAAGTAAAATGTTTCACTAACATTTTTTTTTGTTTTAAATAGGGTAAGTCATTGTAACCTTCCCAACGGCTGGAACCTAACACCCTTGAAGAAAAGGAGGGATTGATACCAGACTAAAAGAGCAAGTTATTCACACATGTTCCTTCTCTGCAAGTGGACTGTAGAGAGGTCACCAGACTAAAAGAGCAAGTTGTTTAAAGATGCTCCAAGCTGAATAGTTGCCAAACTTAGCTAGGTAACGATGTTTTTCTTAGGTTAAGTAGCTCGTTGCTCAAGGCCTGAGCAAGGAGAGAGGGGTTTTACGCCCATTTGGGCTGGTAGATATTTGGTAACGCGTTTAGGATGTCGAGCACGCGGCAGCAGTAAGTTCAACTGAAGAACACTGACTTTTGGGGGCCTGCGCGCACCAGAGGGCCACCGACCCATCTCACTACCCATGCGCAATAGGCATTTAAATATGCTAAACAGTTCCAGGAAATGCGATGAATGTACTAACGATTTATCGGAAAGCTAATGCATATGTATGTATAACCTCTCTGTATCTCTTTGTTTTCGGACAACGGCACGCACGTTAGGTGGAGCTATCCCCCCGTGCATCCAGCGCTGTAATAAAGAATGCCTGCTTTCCAAAACTCCACATTGAGCCTCAGAGAGTTTCTTGACCGGCTTTGACGGTAGCACGGGCTCGCCGCCATGTCACGGCCCCGCTGGCCGCCGCCCCGCCCTTCCCGCGCGGCTGAAAGGCCCCGCCATGGCGGCAGCCGCTCCTGGGGGAAGAGGCGGGCGGCGCAGCGCGCATGCGCCCCAACCGCGCGCTGCGTCTCCGTTCTCGCCTGAGTGAGGGGCGCGGAGCGGCCGTTCCCGCCGGCGCCGCCGCGGTGATGGGGCCGCCGCGCCGCCCGCCCGCCCGCGGCCGAGACCTGGGCATAGGTCTGGGTGTGCTGCTGGCGCTGTCGTGGCTCGGCGGAGCGCGGGCTCAGGGTGAGGAACGGCCGCTCGCTGCCCCCCACCCCGCTATGGCGGGGGAGCGGCCTAGTGGGGTGGTGATGGGCGGGGGGGGGAGCTGAGGGGCCGAGCCACCGCGGCCTCCCGTCCCCGAGAGCAACCGGGAGGAGGGGACGAGCTCGTCCTCCCCGCCCGTGGCCCCGACGGTGCTGCTGGGCTGAGGAGGGGGCCTGCCGGGCCGCTCCGGGGGGGCGGTGGGGAGGGAGAAGGAAACGGCGGTAGGCGGTGGTGGGAGCAGCGAGCTTTCCGGGCGGCTTCGGCGCGGTTTGGGGCGAAAAGGGGAGAGAAAGGGTGTGTAGCGAAAACACGCGTACTGGCCTTGGTGCTAACGGATGCTGGTTCTGACCCGGAGTTTGGGGTTGAAACTTCTTTTATGGTTTGGTGAATCTGTAAACGGTAATATAAATAGATTGGAAAGGAAACGAGTAGGTATTGTCAAAGAGGTGATGGTCTCTGTCGTGCGTGAGTCTTGTAAAGGCTGGGCGGATCTGACACTTCTGTCTAGGTTGCAGGTCTTGAATGTGTTTTTCTGACTGCTCTGCTGTGGAGGAGTCTTAAATCTTCAGCATTAACTGCGCTTCAGAAAGTCCCCGGGTCTGGAGCTCTCTGTGGGATTGTGTAGCTGGCTTGAAACTCGCCTTTATGGTCTGCCTGGCCTTTTGTCTTAGGAAAGGAAGTTAACTGTGCGAGTGTGGCTGGTTTGTTTGTTTCTCCTGCAGCGAGCTGAACTGGCGTTTTACTGCAGATGGGTACACAGTGAGTTCAGTCACGTGTTTTGACTGCAAGAATAGGGCAAATGGACAAAAATAAGAAAAGCGTTGTCTGGGTAGAATGATAAAGTTTTGACAAAAGACAGTAAGTGACCAGGGCTAGCGTAGAGTTGCACACTGAATGCAATTAAAATATAAAATAAAAAAATGAAACCTACTTGAATAGAGCTCTTAAAGAGTTCTCACTCTTAAGAATGTCACTACTTTGATTTACCAATGAGTCCTTAAAACCTACTGAATTAGCCCGACTTCTATGCTGTTATGCCTCAACCTGTATCTCTTCTTGGTGACAAGATTGTTTATTGCTTTTTCCTTCCTATTACTCTAACAGAGTGTATGCCTCCAGATAGGCTGCACTATGCCGAGCTCAATGAGAAGTTCAGCACAATGAAGAGCTTTCCTGTTGGAACGGCGGTGTCGTACATCTGCCGGCCCGGGTATATACAAATCCCGGGAAAAACGGTATTTCGTACATGTGGTGAAGACTTACAGTGGTCACCCACAGAGCAGTTCTGTACAGGTAATGTGTGCATGAGCTCTTTTGCTTTTTGCCTTTGATATTTAACAATTTTAGTTGGTTTTCAACTGGCAATTAGTATTCTGTAATATTTCAAACAAATGCTAAGGACTGTAAGAACACTACATGCCAGAGACTTAGTCTTTGTATATAACTATACACATGTAGTTTGTCTTGTTTGTTTTTGTTTTTTCTTTTTCCCTTCCCATAGAGAAAAAATGTAGCCATCCAGGAGAATTAGAACATGGTTTTGTTAATGTGACAGCTCTTACATTTGGTTCAAAAGCTACGTTTTCTTGTGAAGAAGGGTGAGTATTTTGGTGAAGTGAGTGAGTCCTCTTATTTTTTCTGTTTAGACCAGCTTTGAACCAAGCCCAAATTTTCTTATGGAGGTTCCGTTCCAGTTCTGACTTGAATGTCTATTGAATTCTACCCAGAGCAAATGAAATTACTGTTAAATTTTGTTTGGTTCCTGGTTTTACTTGCTGTTTGTGTCAACCAACGCTTAAGCTTTTTAGTGAGATTCTACAGAGTGAAAGCTAGGGTGTTACCTCTAATGACTTCTTTCAGTGCTCCTATGGCAGAGGGAATACATATATATATTTATCACCCTTCATTGTTATAGTGAATAATGGCCCACCTGTCTGTGTATAGCAAATTAAGTCAAATTAACCACTCACAAGGGTTTTTTTTTTTCTCCCTTTCTTTTTAACAGCTTATTTTTTTCTACTATTAGTAACTTTAGGGCATTAGTATTAAAGGGTACACATCTTACAGTGGTGAGACTTCCATCAGGTCCTTTAGTGAGGTCTCATTTGCTTCTCCTGTTTTCAAAGTTGAGACTGTTAGAAAAATTAAAAAAAAAAAAATAGTTACCATTCTCATTACAACAAAAACCTAGTATGTCATTTCCCCATAATCACAGAATAGAATTGTATAAACAAAGTTTCTAGCTGCTTGTTGGAGCAATGAGAGACTTCATAAGTTTCACCTCTTTAAAAACTTTTACTTATCTAGGTTCAGATTACTTGGAACTGATGAGATTTCCTGTGTAGTTAAGAATAAAGCTGTTGGCTGGGATAGAGATCTTCCTTTCTGTGAAAGTAAGTAATTTACAACCTTATTTAAGTTTATGTTCAGATGGTGGTAGTTTGTGTAAAAAGCAGCTTTTCCATAAGCTTTCCAGTGTAAGGAATGATGGTAAAGTAGGACTGATTTTTGGTGGTGGTTTTTGTGGGGTTTTTGTTTGGTTGGGTGTTTGGGTTGGGTTGGTTTGGTTTTGTTTTTGGTGGGGTTTTTTTTTGGTTGTGGTTTTTTTTTGTTTGTTTTTTTTTGTTTGTTTGTTTGGGTTTTTTTTGAGCTACTCAAGATGTGCCTGAGGAATGACCACTGAAAAATACTATTTATTGTGGTAATTAGCTCATATTAGTTAAAGTCTGCCTCTTACTGGAATTGAGACTCCTTATAATAGGTGACCATTGGTAACTCTCAGTTATAGCTGTAGCTTGTCTTAGGAATAGCTATATGTCAGATTTTAAATTAAATTACTTGAAAATCAAGGCTCACTATTTCCGAGATGAACAGGGTAACAGCAAAATTCTGTTGACTAATTTGTGTGATTTATTTCTAGGAATTCCTTGTGAACCACCTCCAAGTATAGCCAATGGGCACTACACTAAAGCAGACCATTATGTTTATCAGACATCAGTAACGTATACGTGTGATGCTGTATCAAAAGGCGTGGATCCCTTCTCACTGATTGGCCCGGCTAGTATTTACTGCACATACGATGCAAACTCAAATGGAGTTTGGAGTGGACCGCCTCCACAATGTAGAGGTTGTTGGATTTTTTAATATGCTTCTTTATTATAGAATGTATGACTCCAGAACAGCAATATTGGTCCCTTTTTTTTGGAGGGCAGGGGACAGGGAATGGGTTTCCCGGTAGAAAAGAAGAAACAGGTTCTCTGGTGCTAAATTTGATATAGTTCCAGTGGAGACTGGATCAGCTGCGTTATGGATATTGATTGGTTATGACACAGAATAAAGTTATTCTACCACGCTGTTGGTAGAAGTGACAAGACAAAGTGAAGGAACAGAGAGACCATAAAGAAAAATTGTGTAAAGAGCAAGAGTGTGGAAACTAGATCATGAATAGTAAAAAGGTAAGGAGGAACTTTTTTTTTTTTTAAACATAGCTACTATTGCAAGTGCAGAAATAAATGCAAAGTGCAGCAAGCACAAAGTCTTGCTTTGCAGATGTTGGGAGAAATATCAGGTGCTTGCATGTTGTCATTTGAACCCTAATCGATACCACTTCGTTTTCTGAAATTTTGCCGCTATACAGGAGTATGTCTTTTGGAAGTGGAATGTGATTATATAAATTATTACAATTTCTTATTTAGCTGTGTACCACTACAACTCGATAGCTTAAAACAAAACCTCCGCCTTCAAGAGAATAGCCTTTTTACAAAGCCCCTCCAGAACAGTTTGACGCATTAAATAAGGAAAATTACAAGTAGTAGAAGGATGCTGTGTCTGTTGCAAAGATACTGAGAACAAATGTTTCAGAGCTGTTTTTCTTTTACCTATTTCAGTGGTCAAATGTGATAATCCGAAAGTTGAAAATGGAAGAAAAAAAACTGGATTTGGACCTTCTTATAGCTATGGGGACTCAGTCATGTTTGAGTGTGATCCAGGCTATTTCATGATCGGGCCGGAGGTAATTACCTGTGAAGAAAACAACACCTGGTCTCCTCCAGAACCAACTTGTGAAAAAAGTAAGCCTTTAAATAGAAATCGATCTTCTCTTCTGTGTTGAGAATGTTGTAAGTCTGTCTTAGCTAAAATTTAAAATCATAACACTGTAGTTGGAAATTGGAAGCTAAGGAAGTTGACATGGAGCCTCATCTGTGGACAACCGTTTTAGGTGTTTGAGTGACTCCTGGAATTTGTGGCGTGGACATACTGTGATGCTACTGCATCATAGTAGCATCACGGTGGGTTTTTTTGTGATTTCACGTGTAAATCAGGAAAAAAGATGTGTTTCTCAATTCTGATAGAAAGAACTAGGAGGAATGAGGGAACATATACAGTCCTTCTAGAGTAATCAAAATCATTATGTGTCTGTGTTCTCTTAGGCAGCTCTTGAACTCTTACATCACACGAGATGCCTGGAAAGTGTAGTACGTTGTTAGATTTTGATCAAGGAAATTACTAAGTCAGTACTAATTTGCAGCACTGGGGACATTGCAGAGATCTTTCTTCTTTGTGCTAGAGGGAGAGGGAATGTTGTAGAGTACAGGGAGAGAATTTTTTACTTACATGCTCAAATGGGTTCCCAAGAATGAGAACAACTTCTGCAAAGAGTATGTTTGGGTGCTCCTCATGAAGGAGTCTGATAAGGCACCTGGAAGTGATTTTAGACCTTACAAAATAATTAAACAAGAAATACTAATTTCTGAGCTACCATATCAAAAGATCATCTTAATGAATACCTGCGGTGATGTTTCTTTGAAGTCTTCAAAGGAAACTTTAAAACATAAAATTTTGGTAAAGTTAAAGTATTCAGATATGCTCATCTATTTGTCTCACACAAAGACAATGCGTATTTGTGGAGTGAGTTAATGAATTATGAAATATTTGAAGTTTGTTAACACTAAACTTTTAATGTGTTAGCTACTGCAGATGTATGTGGTGCCCCAAAGATCACACATGGAGTAGTGATTCCAGTGAAATCTGTGTATGAAGGAGGAGAGTCTGTTCGGATAAAGTGCAATACTTACTGTACTTTTCCTGATGGCGCTGAAGAGATGACAGTAACTTGTCAAGGACAAAATGCCTGGAGTTCTTTACAAAACTGTACATGTAAGAAAAACTCTTGATTGGTAGAATCAGGGGCAGAGTGACAAGTTCCAGACGTCTTACAGAGTAATGTGCAGGCTCTGAAAGTCAGAGGTCTGTCAGCAGGGCACCTACAGGTTATGTTAGTAGGGTTGTGGGTGTCTTGGGGTGGAGTTTCAGCAACTGAGGAAGGTTTTCAGTGGAGTTGGAGTCCTTGTTCAGTCTTAGTTTTGTTTATGGAAGCTGGTGAAGTTCAAAAGCCAGTGTGAAAGATCTGTTCTGGGGGTGTTTTCTGAAGATTCTTCCTTTCATGATGAGAGACTTTATTCTCTCCTCACTCTTGCACCATGTGATCACTTGTTATAATGTAAACAGAGATTGTCATTGCTTTGATGGAACTGTTTGTCCTAGTGAAACAGAGACGTGTATTTCTGTTAATGTGTCTGATGCATGTCCAGCAGCAGAAGTATCTGCAGCCTCTAGGAAGAAGGAAGCCTTTGCATATAAAATGTCTTAAGGATTGACTGAGCTTCTGTCATTTACACAAACGTAGGGACTTCCTGATGGCAACTCTTTGAATCTGCTTCATATACCAGCTCAGTTCTTGGACTTTTTTTTTTCTCTTTCTTTCCCCTCTTTCCAGGTAGACCTGAAAGTTCTAGTTTCACTCCAGACATAAATCATGGTAGAGTAACTGATGGTCAGAAACCTTCATATTCTGTCGGGGATTTTATTACGATTGAATGTTACGCAGGCTACACGTTACATGGTGAAGCTCGTATTCAGTATATTGGGAAAAACCAGTGGATTCCTGGAGTGCCGACTTGCAAGTTAAGTAAGTATGAATTACAAGAATTTCCACTAGAATGAAAATACATGTAACAGAAGCTTTACTTCTTGGGGACACTCTTTTGTATTCAAGAGAAATCAATTAATGCAAACTTCCTTCTTTATTTTGACATAAGAAAATAGCTTTAGGTAAAATCCATTTAAAAACAGGAATATTTTGAGGTGAATAAATGTTATGATATAAACTGGCCTACTGCAAGGATTGTGTTGACAGAAGTGCTTGGTCTATTTGAAATAACTTTGTGAATATTTTTATAATAATGTTCAAATAAGAAGCATGTGTGTTCCTCTTGTGATACTGATTCACTTTGTTTTTAGGTGCTTATATTGTGGCCATCATCTGTGGTAAGTATCTTACAAAACCTGAACAAGATACAGTGTGGATTGTATTTTTTATGTGGGATTGATACTCTAAACACCACCTGTGACTGCAGTAATATAACACAATTTTGAAGTTTTGGTTATTTTAAAATGCTTGTCAACTTCTAAAGCGACATAGTTCAAGAAAAGTTAAGTTTACTTAGCAATTATAGATTAATTTCCTGTGAAATGCGTACTTCTTCATGTATATGAGGCATCAGATTTCAAAGGTGGTCTTCTGCAACTTAGTCACTTTCATAAACTCCTTAGAGCTCGAGTTTACTGGAAGTGTGAATAAATAACCGTGCCACTGAACAGAAGTGCTTAGTCTATCATCTGTCCTTACATTTGTCACCCTCTTTTGTAAGCCTACCACTTTCTTATAAACTGCTTGTAAAAAGTAATGTTAGGATGTTGACATATTTGTTTCATGTTACTGAGCTGGTGGGGTTTTGGTGGTCACTGTTCTTGAGCTGAACTGTCTTGAAGAGTCTTGAGCAAAGTGTGAAATAAGCTGTGCAGATTTTAAGGAGGTTTTTTTTTTTGGGGGGGGGGGAAGGATTGTATACGACTGTGGATGAAGACAGTGCTATTTCTGCAAAAAAATTTTGAGGCTTTTTTTTTTGTGAGCTAGAGGTGATCTTTTTCACTCTAAGGCTTTTTTAATTATTCCTAAAGTGATTGTGGCAGTTGTGGTGTTCCTGGCAGCCTTCTGGGTCTATAAGAAATTCTTTACACAGAATGGGTGAGTAAACCTGCTTTTTATTCCTGCAAATTTCTAAATGACTGAGCAAAAGCAGTGCTAACGCGTATGTAAGTTTTTCTTGAGCTTTGTCTGCCCTTTCTTTTTCAAATGCCTGATGATTATATGTGAGCTTATCACAGCAGCTGAGGGGAAGCTAAAGTGTCTAACAAATATGTTTGACTTTGGTTTTGTATCTGCTGTTCAAATAAGCTGCTAATTAACACTTGCACTAATATCAAGGAAGCAAAAAGTCTGTTTTTCAGCTTGTATTTGGCATAGGTACACTTGCCGAGGAAAGTACTGTTTGCATCTGCTCTAAAACTTGTCAGTTTACCTCTTAAAACCAGTGGTAGTATTGGTTTGTGTGGGCTTGTGTTATTTTGTTGGTTGGATTCCCTCTGGCATCACTGGGTCTCACAGACGTTAAAAGCCAGAGTGGTTTACATGAACTGGAAGCCTTGCAGGTGTACTAAGGAACTTCCTCTGTTCTACACAAGATGTGCCAGTGGTAGCGGAGGGTAACTGGAGATCCTTGAATAAAATAATACAGGCTGAGTTATAAGGAAAACTTGAAAAAAAATTTGACCAAAACCAGTCTCTCAGTGCTGTTTGAAAAAGCAGATAGTCAGCTTTGCTGCTAGAACGTGTAATGTGTGGCTCCACTTCAGTCTTTTTCTCCTCCAGCAGCAGTGATTGGTGTCTCGGTGTTAAAGCCTTTCAAAATCAACTGTAAAATAAGATGCATAAGTCGTAAAGTTCTTCTGTTTTTAATGAGACGTACAGGGCCCTTTGAACTTTGTCTTCAAAACAACTGATTGTTATGTATGCTTTTTCGTGGAGGAGTGGCAGGAGTTTTAAGTGCCTCTTTGTGCATTGCTTCTTGCAGTGTGTCTTATTTTATCTTCTTGAAAAAAGCCTATTTTGTTGGAGGAATAGTTTGTAACACGTAAAATACTGAAAATTCAGAGCAAGTTAGGTGGTACACATAGAAAGTTATGATAAGTATCTCATCAAGACTGACTTAAATTCCACCAGATTTTGTTAAAAGTTATCTGAGGGATGTGAAGCAAAGGAAGGGATGCTGTAAATAAAGCAAACCAGAGGGAATACTCCTGTGGTTCGTATCTATAATGCAGTACACACAGTAATACTTGGGAGAACCCTGAAGCTAGCGTATATCCAGTGAGGTTTCAGCCTTAGTATCTTCCACATGGGCAGTACAGCATCGTTACAAGGGCCAGAGTGGCCCTGTAAGCTGAGTAACTGTGTAGCTCTCTGCTGCTAAGTAATTCAGTGCTTTTGAGCAATTGCTTTTCATCCATGACTTCGATAATCTGCAGTCTGGATGGCCCAAATAAGAGTACGTGGGAGTTAATAGTATTAAGGCCACACTTTCTGCCTTCGTATGTGGAGAGGCTTCTCAGGGTGTAAAAAGGAGGAGGGATCTAAAGCAACATCCTGAAAAATTAACAATGCTGTATTCTTGAAAATTTTACAACGTGAAAAGTCTTATTGCACCCAATGCTTTCCTTAAGCTTCCCTGGCTTCCTTGCTGTGAACATCTGACTATTAAACCTCTTTTTGTCTGAAAACCCGATCTAATCTCCTCTTATTAAGGCCTAGATCTCTCTATTTAGTTTTCTGGTTTCCTGATGTAGCTGAGCCTCTATGAACTGTTGTGCTTCCAGTAGCTTATGCTTGCTGGATTGCAGTCTTCAAATTACAGCAAAAATCTTTTCTTGCCCTCTTTCTTGTGTGTTTAATCTGCCAGTTTTATAGGACGTTGAATTAGACCTTTTTCCCCTTCTGCTGTGCAGCTCGTATACAGTTGATGAGAGTTGCAAGGAAACATGTATTTTAAAAACTAATGTGCCAGCTGAGATGGAAGAAACTGCACAAATGAATTAATTGAATCCTAAAAAGGTATACACTTTCCACTTAAGCTTCATTGTACAAGTCCAAATTAAGTGTCTTTTTTATTATTTACTTAGAATTTCGTGAGAATTTCATGGAATCTAGCTAGCTGTGAACCTCTGTTTCCTATAGGAAAGATGGTAATAACTATTCATTCATTTTGGGAGAATAGGATATATTACCTAAAGAATTATCGTTCAGTGTTGTAAGCGATGGCTTCCAGTGACTGCGTATCACATTTCTTAGTTTTGGGTTCTCTTTAAAGAATGAGTGACGCTTTTCTGTCAGATAGAAACTACGTACATACTCAGTAGAATGCTTGCACCTGCTTCAGTAATGTGAAATGGCTTCCAGTGGTGTGTTACTTTGGTTAGCTAACAGTGTAATTCCCTATAATTTGAAGACTGTTGGAGCTGGAAACCACCTTTGCTGCATTACACGGACACTAGAGTTGTAAAGGTATTGTGCATCCCTTCAGAGAAAACCAGAGTACGTTTCTCTCAGAATTACTGAGGCATGTGCGTTTTCAGCTTTCTAGAAGAAAAATAAATAAATGAAGATACAAATAAGGTCGTCTTTTTACACCTTTTTTTTATAAAAAGGTGATTTGTTTTCAAATTCAGAAGCCTTTAAAAGAGTCAAAATATAGTTGCCTGTTTGGAACTGGTTTCTTCTCCTGTATTTAAACTGTGGCTTAGTCTGGTAATCAGATGCATTTGATGATAGTTACAGTTGCACCTGCACTTGTGTGTGGTCAAATTTACTCTTTCAAAAACCGAACTCTTCAGACAGAACAGATTTAAGACAGGACAGCTTAGTTTCACTGTTCCTCATCGGTATCTTGCCATTACTACCTTAACAGTTAGTTTGCACTACAAATGCTCTTGTAAACTAATAATATCTTCACTTGTATTGCTTTTCTCCATTGCACGAGTTCTGACAACCTAATGGTTGAAGTGTTGTCTCTTATTCTAACTTAATGCAGAAGTCTTCTCAAATGCATAGTCTTGCTTTTATTTGCTTTCAAAGTTTGAGATGACGTATATGAAAATTAAGCTTGGAGTTTCTTCCAAAATAATGTATGGATTAAGGAATGTCACCTTTACCTCTGAAGTATGATGTTTCTAATTGAGATAGGTTTGATTTTCTGGATTAGCTGGGCTTATTTTTGGAGAGGGAAAAAAAGGAATTGAAATAAGAACTCTGTTGCATTCTGTCTCCAGTCTTACCTCTTGCACGTGACAATGATAAGATAAATTAATGGTCTGGTATGCACTATTAACCTCTGAGTTTTTCTGATGATGTGTAGAACTCCTTAGAGACCTCAAGTAATAGTGCAGAGGTTTGGTATGGATTTTTTTTTCTGGAAAGCAGAACAGGAATTATTCAATACTTGAAAACACAAATGTATGGATGCAATTATGAATTTTAATTCTCATATGTTTAAATATTGTCGATTTGGTGTTAGCGGACTACAAAATCAAAACTCTTACAAACTAATATTTAACTTCTGGTTATAAAAAGTACTAAACAACATAGTGTATTTAAACTACAAGGGAGGCTTCTGATGTAGTCTTCAAATTAGTTAGGAATCCTGTATCTATTCTGTTCTCAGCTTTTGATACTACTCAGTCATGGTCCTTTCATCACTTGAAATGATCCATTTGGATCAAATGCTCTTCTGCTCTGTGGGTCGTTCTTAGCAGTCTAGCGGATGAAATGAAGCAAAAAAACTCCTCAGTCGAGCAGTTGCTTAGTAAGAACAGAACAAATAGTGATTTAGTATCATGACTTTAGCTGTTGATTTTAACGATAAAACTAAGGATGTGCTTTCAGAATAAATGTAAAAACTATTTAAATGTAAAAATCTCTGATTTGACTTGTTTTTTTGTTTGTAGGAAACGTGACAGCACTCCATGTACTGCCGAATATAAGATGTGTAAAGCATGAATGACCTTTTTTGCGGGTGGGAGGGAATTTGCAATTGAATATACCTATGAGAAATGGAAAATTATTGCACTTGCATTGAGTTTCTGTAGGTTAATATCTTGTACTATGTCTTACACCACTGAGTAAATGTAGTAGATCATTAATAGGGTAAAAAGACTCTATCTATCTATCTGCTTTTCCTGACAAACCACTTGTATTGTCTTGTCTGTGTACATGAAATGATCTTGAAGGCACATACCTGTAGCATGCAAGAGTGTCTTTCGGCGGGAGCACTGGACATATCACTGTCGTAGTACCAGCTGCTGCTGCCTGCTGCCTTCAGTGCTACCTCTTTCTTACAGAAGACTACCAAATATTAGTTCTGCTCTCTAAAATCTGAATGTGCTTCTCGTTCATTTTTGCAAATTGAGGTGATATAAATGATTGTCTCTTGTATTCTGAAATGTTTTATTATTAATTTCCTTAAGAGATTGGCACTATTAAAGGCTATGTCTTTTTGAAACTATAACAGTTTAGATCTATACACTACCTCTTTGTTTGCCAAAATTGATTTCTGTATATCTAATTAATTAAAATGTGCCTTTAAATCAGAGGTTTATAACTTTTCCATTGCCTTTAAGAAGGGAAAAAGCCATATATGTTTCTCACTCTTTGATATAGTCCCAGAAAGACTCCAGTGGTTTTGTTGGAATGGAAAACTGCAGGTTTCTATAGCAAAGGCACCCCTGCCTTTGAATTCCTTGACCTGTTGACAGAAAGTACCTAGTTAAAGAAACAGCTGAGAAGTCAGTGGTGGCCATCTGCTATCAGGAACACAGTTTAAGTTCCTTAGGATGCTTGACTCTTCTTGAGCCTTGATGTCCATTTCGGAGATAATTTTGTTGCCTTTCAGGATAGAAAGAGCCCTGTATGGATCTAGCTTCCTTGCCTTTTTAACTTGAAATCATGCATTCAAATCTCTATACAGACCGTGGTGCTAAATGTAGCTGTACAGTGCTAGATTTAGCATCAGATATCTGTTGAGAAACAGAAGCCTTTCCCTGTCTGAAAGGCTTTTCATGTTAAAGAGAGACCAAACCAGCTTAGTTGTAGGAGTGAAGGAATGGGTGTGCTGGCAGTGGGGGTAGGTGCGGTCTCTTTGTAGATAGCTGCTTGCTTCATGAAGCGTTTTAGTCAAGACTGTGACTGCAGGAGCTCCCGCCACAGCGTCTGCCATGAATTGAGACTTGGATGTGCGTTGATAGCTGTTCCTTTAATTCCTGCTTGCTATTTCTAATTCCTTATTAAAACAAACTTAATTAGGACAGGTTTTGGCTTTGCGAGTCTCTTGAGTTTGCTATCAACATACAGGCAGCTTAAAAGAACCAATTTTCCGAGAAAAACCAAATTGCTCCACTTTGGATGGCTCAGGCAGCATTTAAACTCTTTTTGTTTGTCTGTGGTAGATTGACACTGCTTTCCACTGTTGTGAACAGATTGTTTGAATAACATAGAACTATTTAGGGCTTTATAGGGCTTTTTGGGACAATCCCAGCAGATCTGTTGTCAGAGTTTGTAATAGTCTCTGGTTATTAAAAAGCGGTTTTGGCTGTGCAGAATGACTTGCTGTTCATTGCCTAGCTGATACCTAGTTTGATAATTGTTTGTAAGCACTATGATAATACACTGGGAATTGAGCGTGTTGGTAGCTAGCTAGCTTGATTATGGATGGCATCTTCAATGTTATATGCTGAAATGCACTTAATGCTAAAGTGGAATAACTGTAAAAAATGGCCTTATTTTTACACTTTTTCTGGATGTAAAGACTAGTGATGACTTGTAATATTACAAATAAAAATGTTAAATTATTTAGCAGTTAAGTGTTTGTCTTTCATTCTTCATGTGGTAAGCAGCTATTTGCTCGTTATTCTTAAGACGATTTTTCACGTACCGAATGTGCATGAGGTGGTAACTGTCGAGATCGAAGTTTGCAGTTTGTCCGCAGAATTACTTAATGGTAGTGTAGAGAATGTGTTTTAACTGGCTGAGCAGTCTCATAGCCTTTTGGTTTTCTTTTGGAAGTGCAGAGAATTTCCCAGAACCTCCAAAACCTTACAGTGTTTGCTCCTGAAAAACCTGGTAAAAATTTGATGGAGAAGAGGCAGGTTATCATGTGGCTGTCCTGATGCAACAGCAAGTCAAGAGCAAAGCCCAGAGAGCGTCCTAGCGTTTTTGTCCAGTGTGGCAGATGTAATCCTTAGGGAGTTTAGCTTAGGCATTTTTAAGTCAAGTGTTCAGAAGAATGTGATTATTTTAATTGTATGAGGTTCCCACTCAAAATGTACTTAATTTTCTTTGTGAAAAGATGTGTGCAGTCAGCTGCCTTACAGAATGAAGCCTTTCAGAGGGTATAGAAAAATAACTAATATGCCAATTTTTTTTTTAATTTGTGGTTGCGATACTCAGAATCAGTTGGTGTGGATGGTGAATTATGACAGTATAGAGACTACATAGCTTTGCAATCTAGGAAGTTTTGGGATTGCAGTGAGCATTGATGAGATAAGTAGCTACTAGGCAGTTTGACTGAAACGCTACAAATTAATTTATCCTAATTGTCATGAATTCTGCACCATTTTCCTAAAACTCAGTCCCATATGGATTATTTCATTTTAGAATCTAGAACTGATAATTAAGTCATGATCACATGAACTTTGTGCTAAGAAAAAGGCTGGGTGTAATAAAAATGTGTTGTTGCCATCTACTGGTAAAACAAGTTATGTTCTCACTGTGGGAGTTAGAAAACGTTAGGTACAGTGTTACATTATCGTAGGTACACTATTACCGAGCTTAATGTTCTGTTAAGGAGTGTGAAGTGTCAGTGGTTGGTAGGCTTCTCGTTGTAACACTTAAAATCAGTGTAAATGTTCATTTCTGAGCGTGGTTCGTACAGGGTGCTGAAAATGGAGCTGAGGACTGAAAGGAAGAGACTTGCAGCAATTAGATATTGTCCAGCAGGGAAACCTGTAATCTGTCTACGTGAGACAGAGCCCGAGACCAAGTAGCACACAATTTTATTTAAAAGGAAAAAAAAAAAAATCTGAGTTAATAACAGGTTAAGGCAAACAAATAGCACATGGAATATCGCTGGTCAGAAGGTTAGGTGACTGTGCTCTCGCACAGGGACCCTGGCTTGCTTGAGTTGAAGAATCTTAGTTAGGTGTTTGAACAGATGCTTCGCTTGCTCTTTAAGCATCCCTCCTAGTTGGACGTGATGCTGACTGTCCTCCTTTTGTGCAGGATGTTCGGCCTGTAGGTGTAGCTTCGGGTCAGAGAACAGAAAAGCATACCGTACGTGTTTGTGAAGCAAGATCGTGCTTTTGATGGTGTTTATTTACAAGGACTTTAGGGGGTGGGGGAATGAAGTTTTCCATTACTGTTGCTTTTCCCCCTACATCATAACCGATTTCAAATGGTGCTAGACAAAAACTGAGACTCTGAACACCAAGAGAAATCGGTCAGCCTGTGTAAGAGACATTTTGCTGGCTCAGAGAAGAATCCTCTTGTAGATGACAGCTACGCATTCTTTAAAGATGACTGTTCAGTGGTCTGATGAAATGCTTCATCCACACAGCGATTGTCTTTTCTGTGTATGACAACACGTTTGACGATCGTGAGGTCAAGCAAAAAAGGTTTAGCTTCATTTAGTTGTTTGGATGCAAGGGCATAGAAATTGTTTGAAACATTACTAGAAGTTACCAGCAATAAACTTAAAAAATAATTTAGAAAAAGGAGTGGGTTCTGTGTGCACCAGTGTGACATCATCATGATTGCTGAAGGCACTTTTGTATTTAACTGCCAAGATGAAATTGTTGGAAGGAGTTTCTGTGTTTGCAGAGCAAGTCTCTGGGAGCTATGGAGTGATAACTTATGGTGATAGAGTCCCCAAGCACAGAGTTGGCAATACGTTTGCTCTAAGTTAGTAAATTACACGTTAGGGTCCTAGGGTTGGTATAATAAAGGAAATGTACTCTGCCTGTCAGGATGCAAGAAGTACTGCATTGGTTCTCATGCAACTTTCGGATCACTTTACTCTGGACAACTTTAACTCAATATCCATTGTTTATTAAGTAGAAATACATTTGAAGGAAGCTGTTCCTGTTGTGGTCCTAGCTTGAGAGGATGTATACAGTGGTTGTATAAGTGTCTAGAAATCAGATGATGTTACAAAGTGGATGGCTGGCAAAAAAAAAAAAAAAATTGGAAAAAGTGCTGTTTAAAGGAGTAGATGCTGTCGGTGAAGGTAGCAGCTGCTTGGTCTCTTCCCACGCTGTGATTCTTGCTCCTAGAACACTGATTTCAAATGGTGCTAGATACAAAGTGGGAAAATCTAAGCCACCATGTGAAACCAGCTTCCAGAGGAAGACACATCTTGTGCATGGCAGCAGGCTGAGAGAGAAAATCCTTCATCTCCACCGTACCTGGAGAAAAATTCATTTGTATAATTTTATTAGAAAGTATGATAGTGAACTTAAGGATAGTTATTTTATTGACACTTCTCTGGCATCTTGTGAATAGTTGAGGCTGATGAAATAGTTGAAATGAAATAACATGATGATGAAACCACTGCTCTGGCAATGACTAACTTCCTATCGTAGCTAGGTGAATATACTGAAGCTGTTACCAGCAAGTAGTGAAAAAGGTCCGATTTCTGTGTAGTGCTGAGTATGCTACTGATGGGGAGGGGGTTGTGTCGCACAGGAGCACTTTTTCCTGCCGTTGCAGATAGAACCAGGCTATAAATCTCACTCTGTCCAAGGTAGAGAGTGTTCTGACTTTCCATCACTTACTGATCTCAGCATCATCAGAGAACAGATCAGGTGCTTTTTGTGACAGGGAAAGGCAATGTGACTGTTGTGCTGGAACTTCCTTTGTCAGCTGTATCACATGGCCTGTAAATAGCATGCTTTTCATAAGCAAGGAGTTGCAGATTTTTGTGAGATAAGTTTTAAATTCTTGACAGACAATGAAAATAAATTGCATGGGAACTACTTTGAGTGTGGGTCAGAATGAAACCTAAAAAGGGAGCATTTGCAAATCTAACTGTAGGTGGTTCAACAAAAGTTGTCGGAGTTGGAGAGCGTGGAAATGAGTGGCTGACAGTTGTTGGAAAGGGAATAGATCTGAGCAGGGCTGTAGTGCAGCACAGCGGTGGCGGTTAACCTGTGGTATACAGCTGTGAGTACACTGGGAATAGATGGGCTGTCCTGAAGCCTGTGAGTGGCTGCACACCGGCGTATTTGGGAACCATTACACCCTGGCTGCAGGGTCTAACCTGTGCAGAACCTGATGTAAAATGGAATAAAGTGTGGCAGAAGTAGAGTTGGGAGTTTCACTTATTGATGCCCTGGGTTTTTGGCAACTCTGTGCATTAGTTTTGTAACCAGCTCCAAGAATCTGCTTCAGTGCCTACATCCTAATGCACACCCACAGACAGCTCAGAGAAAAAGAGCGTGTCCTTCCAAGAAAGGGGAGGTGGAGGAAAGGGAAAGAACTGTACTAGATTACTATGTCTGGATATTTGCTGTAGTTTCTAAATCCATTAACTGGGGCAACAGGGTGAAAGACAAGTGGAAAGCAGGTTCCCTCCCCAGTGTCTGTCTTGCTGGCACAGTTATTTATGAGGCACCCTGTATTATCAGCATGAAGATTTACTACTGAAAAGCTGGACTAAGAGTTACTGCTGACTAGAGGTCAGTTGCAGCCCAGATAAAGTACCACAGCAGCATCTTTCAGAAAAAGGCTCAAAGTGAGGGCTGCCTTGGTTTGTTTTTTTTTTCTTATCTCAGTGGTAAGCATGTGCCTTAACAGTAAAAAGAGATCTTTAATAAGGTTTTCAAAAAACAGTTGGTGGAAATGTCACGTACGTTTCTGCTGCTGAAAAGCAGAGCTTCCGTAGCTATGAGACTTCCAGAGTCCAAACTGGGTCTGAACGCCTGTGCATACCTTCCCCTCCCCTTTCCAAAGCAGACTAACCTTTCCAGAAATACTGTGCAGCAGTTGAAGACCAATGGCTCATTATTTACAGTTTGGTAAAACCAGGTTTCACTTCAGAATAATTAAGATGCTGCTGCCCTCCTCCAGGCTCCCTGAAGCTTGCCCTGTGCCTTAACAAGCTCCCCTTCCCTCCAGGCAGCCAGAAGGTGTCGGCCCTTTCTGCCAAACGGCAGGTTCACCTTTTATGAAGGATGTCTCTGTGACAGTGTATGCTGTTCTGTCCGGCCTAGTAGCATGCTTGGGCAGGCAGCATGCAGAGGGGAAGAGAAAAAAAAAAAAAAAAAGAGTAGTTCAAGACGCTGCGATACACAGCACTCAACTATTAATATGCACACATGCAGGAAAAATAAACCGGCGCTTGTCTAAAACACTTGCTGGGTGTGTGTTGAATGTATACGTATGGACACACACACATACGTGTGGAGACAAGCAAATACTCTCAGCTCTAGTTGGCTTTGTCAAAGTATTCTGGAGTTTTCAATAAATAATAGCAGAGAAAGGACAATATTATCGTTCTGCTTTTTTCCTCCTTTTTCAGACATGTTTTAGTAGCAGTACTGTTCTGTAGCTTCTTTCAGAGGAACGTCTCAAAGCCTTTCACGGACTTCACACTGCTTTATACGTTCTATGTGAGACAAAGGCAAAAAGGGAAGAAGTCCCTGCCTCCCCCGTGAAAGGGAACTTCCTCCCTAGCCTAAGACCTTTAATGTAGTCTGCAGGAGCAAGGCAAGCCTGGATGTCACAGATCTGATTTTTCACAGCCTACGACTTATAAATTAAGACATTTCTGGGGCTTCCACAGTAAACAGAACAGATCTCTGCATGACCCCATGTGCATCATAATTTTTCTTCCTCCATTTTCAAACCATGGAGTGAAACTCGTGGTTCATCAGACTCTGGTCTCCCCTGGAGAAAATATTCCTGTTTTACATGCAGAAAGTCTGAGCTTGATGCATCATCCCCACAGTCAAGGAATGAGTCAGACCGAGGCCAGGTGCAGGACAGAGGGGTGTGACAGTGCAAGTGGTGACCTGCAAGGGGAATTGAAATGAGTGAACTTCTAAGGTTTCAAAAAAAGCTTCCTCAGCCTGGGGGAGCATGTAACTGCATCTGTTTGTTGTGCAGTTCTGTTACTGTGTGGTGCTGCGTAGGCCAGGTATGGACAAATGTGCCCTAACTTGCAGCCTGAGCCAGTTGCTGGTGTGTAATGCTTTCTGTGTCAGCAGAAGCACTGGCCTGGGCTGACTGGAGGCAGGGGAGATGCTGCACTGCGTAGCGGAGCTGATGACAGGGACTAGAAGATGGCTCTAGAGATGCTACTGCTATTACGGGCAGCAAAAACACGTACTTCCCTCGTGAGTTTAAAGGATAATGGAGATTGTTGGTTTTTTTTTTCCCCTTGATTAGGACTAGAATAAAAACTCCCGATCGCATTCCCGAGTGAACGGTCTATTCCATTAGTCCTACTATTGTTGCCTTACGATTACAGTATAAAGAGTAAAGTTACAAGCTAGCCACTCTGGACCTGCAACCCCTGTGCTACCTGCCCCCAGAAACCAAAGGTGGGCTGAACACTGGGCTGTGGTGTGCTGCGGGTGAAAGCCTGGAGAGCCGTGTGTCCCGTTTCGCTCTGTTTGGGCAATGGGGCTGTCAGGCCTGCTTGGCACGGGAGTCATTAATTTCAATGCGTATTAAGAGCGCTCACTAGCATTTGTCTTAAGTATGCTGAACTGTCAATAACTTGCCTCTCATTCTAACTTGTGGTGGTTTTTTTTGTTTTTTTTTTTTTTTAATAGTCAGATAGTTTAGGGGTGAGGGGAAGGCTAGGTTTTTGTTTGCTTGCTTGTTTAACATAGGGAAAAGCAGCTTTTCCAGATAATTTAGGGCAGGGTGATAGGTAGCATCAGCGATGGCTGAAATTTGGCTTGTGATGAGGTCCGAGAGGTGTATCTTGGCCTCACTGAAGGCACGCTAGTGTGTGGTACCTCTTGCTGCTTTGGGTGAGTTGATAGAGCTCGTTCCCAGCAGGGCTTGGTGCCAGCCAGGATTCTCCTACACAGTGCTGAGCCACGATCTGGCAGTCAGCGTTGCCAAAGAGGTATTGGTTTGGAGGGCAAGGTGGTTCCACACTAGCATTGACCCAGCCACTCCTGGTGATGTGATGGGCCGTACCAGCCATCATTTGGTGGTCCTGCTATACTGATCCACGTTTCTGTGGTGCCTGGGTCTAACAAAGTTCCAGAGACCATTAATTGGCAGATTACAGTTCATTTAGAGAAACTTGGGAGATACAGTTCATAACATGGTTGGGGTTTTTTGGGGTTGTTTTTTTTTTTGTTTGGGTTTGTTTTTTTTTTTTAAATCCCAAACTTTGTTTCAGACTGTTAAGTAAAATAGCACTTATTTGCTATTGCTTGCCTCAAAGCTATTCTGAACTGAAGGGCTACAGCTTCTTATCCTCTGCCTCCCGTCTATTCATCTGAAGAGGCTTTGACTTGCCTGCAGTCATACAGTTTTCTTCCACCCCACCTTTGCTTTCATGCGAGTTCCTAGGCAAAACCACACACAGCCTGTTTGGAGGGCACAGGAACTACTGAACTGCTGAATCCTATGGAGGATTTCAGATTTCATACGGAACAGTGAGGTGAAATGGACAAATGTACACAGGGGAAGAGAACCGTTCCACTTCGCGTGACCCAGGTCGTGGAAGAGCAGTAGATGATGCAGCACTGAACACTCATCAAATTTAGCCATACGCAGCTTGACTGAACAGCACATTACAAAACTTGCTGCACTAAAAAAAATGATCCACCAAAGTAGCTAAAACTAGAAAAGTAATTTTCTGTTCCTAACTTCTGTACCTAAGCATCACCTTAGAATGTAAAGTATTGATTGCAGGTCTGGCAACCAGTCCCAGGCAGATTATTGTTGTGATTTGTGTAGTCAGTTCAGGAACACAGTGTTCCCCCAACACTACTTTAGGTAATGTCAAGGGAAGTCGTATTTTTCTTTATGTCGTTCAAGAGACAAAAGAATGTCCTGTGCCAGTGCAGAGCATAAGGAAGCAAATACTGCTAGATGTTCACTGAAGAATAAACTGCCTTTAAACCGGACATTTGAAAACGTGCCTTCAGTACCCTGCCCTATCTTAACGCTATCTGCGGGACCTGGCAAAAAAGCTGGAGAAAAGCATTGCCCCAGCTCCTGGCTGACTCCCCTGAGCACGTGAGCTGTTTGGTTTGTACCTGTTCTCAGGATTTACATGATTCTGTCCTTCACTGGAACTTCCCTGTATGAGAGCCATCGGCAGTGTTTAAGAGGCATTTGAGCTGTATATCCAAATACAAAAGCAGTGGCTGATGGACACCTACTATGCACCATTTGCGCTGGGTGAAGAGTGTTTGTGTGGGGAGCTGAAAAGATGTGCTTAACTCAGAAATAGCTCTCTTCCTTGGAAAGCTTAAAGTCTGAATCACACTGTGTTGGCTCAGTTTTTAGCAGACAAGCTATCACATATGCCTCCCTGTAGGCGAAGAGTCGTCACTGGCATCAGGATTAGCAGCCAGGTTCTTTCTCTTTGAAAACTAGGGAATAATGATACTGAAGGCTAAGGCTGACTTTAAGCGTGGTCAGGGCAGGAGGCTGCCCAGGGCTGGTGGCGTGGGGAGGTGGGCCAGCAAAACCAGGAGCAGGAAGGGTCCACTCGTGCTTGGCCTGCGCTGGCCCCCGTGTTCCTCTGTTCAAAAGCAACCAGATAACATGGCCCGAAATTGAACTTTGTTATTGCAAAGACAGGGACAAAATAAGTTATTTTGCTCCAGATCCTTGAGGCATTAACCACTCCCCTGCTGTCTGTGAAGCTGAGAAGACTAGAGTCAGCCCTAACATATCCATGGTTGGTTGCCCTGAGTCAAGTGAAAATACTAGCGACGTGGGCAAATGGGAACACTGGAGAAAAATGTGGAAATCTAGGAGGGAACAAGACAGCCATTGAGCTGAGGTACCTGAAAAGTGAAAGCACATGAGAGCCAACACTAGCTTCACAGACACTGGGGAACTTAAAGCAGAGTCCGCCTGATAAAGACTACAGGGACAGAAATGCAGACACTTTTTTCTTTCTTTTTTCTGAAACACAGTGTAAGTTGATGCGTAGTCCTTAAATACGTGCTGCTCCTGATCTCAGCAGTCCAGAGGAAGTCTTGGGGGAAAAAGGGATGAAGGAGATTTGGCAAAGTTTTTGTAGTTAGCTCAAGAAACAAATTCTAGATACGGATTTTAAAACGCTTCAGAGATGCAGGATTTTTTTGATCTACAGTTTTGGACTCAGGGGCCCACTACTGCAGTAACATTGATTTTCAAGCCTCACCTCCAGGTTCAGGACTCGAGCACTGCCACAGTTGCAAGAATGTGGGTTGGGAGTTGCTGAACCAACTGGTCACTGAGTCAGGGGAGTGACCTTGCAGCAAGGCAGCTCATGGTACCTCTCGGAGCCATGCCAGTATAAACGGCACTGGCATCTCTGAATGCTGCTGAAACCATTTTGTGAGATTCCTGTGTTGCCCTTTTCTACTGCTGCCTTTGCACCAAAACTTTTGGGTGGGTGAGAACAGACTAGAATACTCCTTGCTTGTTCCATAACGAGGGCATCTTCACAGCCCTAGGCTTGGGACTGTCTGTATCTTTATACAGATACGTAGAGGATATGGGCAACTCGTAGCTCTTGTCTACATCTCAGTCCATTAGTATCAGCGATAAAGATACTTAACAGACTTAAATCTTGCCCTGCCCCCCCAGCCACACCCGTATTAAACTGTAAAAAAACACTCTGAACAAGTTTTAGAAAAAATACATGGCAGCAATGAATTTTCTGGATAGGTCTGGAAGTGATTTGTCAGAGGAGTGAGGGTAGAATACTTGGCATTCGGACATTTTAATGAATTTTCCCAAATAAGAAAAGAAAAACATTTGCTTGTAGACTTTAAGCTTCTCACAGCATCAGTAAAGCTCCTGACACAGAGCCCAACGCTGTATTTGTATGACATGGAAATTAACAGCAGCAGCAGCAGCAGCGCTGCAGGCTTAGCGTCTACTCTGCGAGCAACAAAATGGCTAGGGGTGCTGTCGTGTGCATTCGAATTCCTTCACCGTTTGTGGGTGGTGAAATAGGTGGATGCTGCTATCCCTGACACTTCAGGTACGGTTGTGAACTTTAAAAGCAATATTAAATTAATGTTTCTAACCGCATTCAAGCCCGTGCCCTCATCAGCTCAACTCCATAAAGCACAGAGAGGAACGAACAGCAAAATCGGACTGCGTCACAGATGTAACATGACCATCGGCAAAACAAATGCAGGAAGAGATCATGGCTGTCTCGTCAGTCAGAGAGCCTTCCTTCGATAGCAAAGAAGAACAAGATGGTAATCCTTTTAAATTTATGTCGTGAGCATTTGCAATCCTCGACTTCCTTTACCAAATTTTGCGGACCTTGAACATTAAAAACTCCCAAGAAAATTGCATGTATTTTGCCAACAGACCCAACGCATTAACAACAAACACTGCGTCATAATGCCGCACTAAGGCTGAAAGATAAAATAAAGCCCACTTTACAAAGGAAGGAATCCAAAATACAGAAAAATGAATCAGCTTACACAATGTCACACACACAAGTGTCAGAGGGAGGAAGAAATCACAGCTTTCCCAGGTCCTTTGGAGGCAATACGCAGAAAACCATCGAGGACCAGTTAGCCATGTACAGCTAACATACAGCAAATACCATCATGCGCAAATCGCTGCCGTCCTACAGAAATATGCCGTGTCCCCTTCTTAGCCTTGTTTCTTGCCAGTCCCACAGATTTACCTGCTGACAGTAACCTCAATTCCTGAGTAATGAGATTTACAGCTGAAGTTTAACATTGAAATAACTCCTCTTTTATCTCTGTCTCCTTAACCCTCCTTGCATTTAGTCGCAATTAAAGTACCACTGTGGCAAAACGATGGTAGCAAAAGGAATAAAAACAAATGCATCCCTACACTCAACACAGACACTCAGAAAGTACACATATGCCCGAGCAAGTTGCACGTCCGTTCAAAGGCCTGAGAAATGCCATTAAGAGGCCCAAGCTTTGCACATTAACGGGGTTCTGCCCCACAACTGCGATGGGGAAAAAGGCAAAGGGTTGTCCGTTCAGACGGCACTCGGTGAAACAGACTCAACCACCCGTCTTCCATGCAACTGAACCCCTGGCTGTACAGAATTACCTCCGAGGCTGCCTTGTACTGTTCCTGTTTGTGTGTATTTATGCCTGTCCATCTTGCTGCAGGGACCACCGTCGTCGCTGCTATTCCTGTTGTTCCCCTGCTCTGCGGAACTGGCGCTGCAGGAGGCAAGGATGCTCCAAGGGAGCCAGCTACAGCCAGTGAAGACTCAGTGAGTCAGGAGGGGTTGTGACGACTGCGGTAACAGTCTGAAATTCCCTATGGAATCTGGCAGAAAAGGAGGGGAGGCAAGAAAGGTGGAGATGGGAAAGGGGAAAAAAAGTGGGGAGTGGCACTGTCTGTTTTCTTCTTCCCTCCCTGTTCCTACCACCGCACTGCCGTTGGAAATGGCGTCCTCCCCTCCTCGGTACTGCGCAAAGGACTGGAGTCGGGGATAAAACCGCAGTGCGTACAGCCTTTGTAACCAAACAACCACAGTTCGGTTGGGGTGGGTGCGCGTGTGTAAATAGAGCCCTTCTCTCTCCCTCTCTCTCAGGCTGCCTTTCGGAGGACGGGCTGCTGCTGAAGGAATGGCGACGCTGGACGCAGTATGTTTGAGCCGGTTCTCAACCCAGCAGTTGTTGCTAAACAACCGGACCTGACGTCTGAGATGTCAGCAAGTGAGTAATATAGATTAAACGCTTATGCTACCACATCCTTCAACTTGTTTAAGCCTAGATATGATGAAAGGCTATGGAATAATGTTCCCTGCTGTATGAGAAAGCAAAGTTACCACTCCACTGCATAATCGGGAGACTTCCTCGGCCAGAAGGACCAAACTCAAAGCTGGTTGTGTCCTCAGCACTTCCAGGCAGAGTTGCCATCTTCATTGCTGGTCGCTTTAAGAAGAGAGGTGAAAAAATAGTACAGTAAATGGTTAAGAGAGAAAAGTTCTCCCCTTATTTCCTCATCCTCTCTGTGGAGCTGCTCCCTGCCCTCTGTCTCCCACTCATCCTTACCCAGTCCTTCCCAGTCCTTCAGTCCCTGCTTTCTAACGCTGTTATTTCTTTTGCGAACCCTTAGAGACCCATCGCTTAGGGCTGCCTCCAGCTCTCCCTGATGTTACCGTGCCTGCGGCAAACTCACACTTATGCAAACAAAAGCTGAGTTTGGGCAAGAGTCTTTTTCACTTCTTTAATTATTCCCACGGCATAATTTCCAGCTGCGATCCCTGCCCCGAGCAGTTTACCGTCCTGCTAACACTTCGCCACCTTATAAGGGAGAAGGAGGGAAGCAAGCGAGCGAGAAGAGCCCCAAACCCCAGCACTTTCCCGTTCCCCGTGGTTCGCAGTTCTGACACGTCATCGTCGCAACTGAGTGGTGAAACGAAACCTCACCGGCACCCATGCAGGGCACCCAGGGGTGCAGGATGTGGCGCACTGAGGGGGGAACTGCTTCGGTCCTGCCCGAAAGGGGCACCCAGGGGCACCCAGCCGCCCCGGGAGCCGGGACCGGGCAGGCAGCGAGCGAGCAGGGAGCTGCCGGCACTTTGAAGCAAGCGAAATCAACGTTGAGATTTGACACCCAGTCCTCGACCAATCCGGGAGGGCTTTTCACCTGCCATCACCTCCTCCGCCAATCGGACGGCGCCTTTGGGCTGAGAGCCCTCCCCGGCCAATGGGGAGCCGGCTCCGCCACTTAGTTAATGATGCAGCAGTACAGGGAAGACTATCACATGTGAGCTGGAAGGCTGCCAACATGGAGACACGGAGAGAGCAAGGTAAACAACTTTCCAACGCCAAAATGATGACATTTAATCCCTAAATGCTAGCTTCCCCCGGCTCGACTCATCCTTAACCCCTTTCAGCTGGCGTGGAAGCGTCTGGAAGGCACCCCTCTACCTGTCCCCGGTGCTTTTTAAAAACTGGACGACATGCCCTGCAATGATCACTGCGTCACCGTTTACCACTTTCCGAACTACGCAGTCACAAACCTCCTGGCTCTGAAACGCAGGGCGCCTGTTAACCCCTCCACCAAACCCTCACCACCGTGCCAGCCTTCAGAGAGATGGGGGGGGGAATAAAAAGCCCAAACAAAACACGAAAACAGCAGTCTTTGCAAAGTTGTCATCTCTCCCCCACGACTACTACCCTCCTCTGCAGTACAGCAATGCCGGCAAGAGCGACATTAGTACAACCTGTGCCGTCGTTCCATTGAGAAAACAGCTCTGACGCAGAACAGAGCAATCATACCCAGCCAAAATAATAATAAAAGCACTTTGGGAACCGAACTTAGGGACGCGGGGGGAAAGGGACGCCCTGTAAATAATTAAAATACGTAGCTGCAGCTCAAGCCCCATCCTGATCAAAGGGTACGTACGTGGGAAAGACGAACCGGACCGAAGAGCTCTGCCCGTGCACCATCTGCGCAGTCCTCAGCCCTCCGCTCGCTGTGTAGCGCCGCAGAATAGAAGGTTCCAGAAATTTCCTTTCCGTTAACCCTTTTGGTGTCTGCCCACTCTCCCTCCCCGCGGGATTAAGCGCGCCGGGTCTCCAGCATCGTCAACGGGCAAAGCCTCCTACGCCAACCGAGCCCAAATACGATCTTTAAATGGCAGTGGATGGTGGCAGGAGCCCAGTCCCTGGTGTTGGTGGTACTTCTCAGGCTGGAGCCCTCTCTGCCTCTCTTGCTGCCTCTCTCCCCTCTTGCTGCAGCAGGGCTGTTGCTGGTAGACCTATCGACGGAGCTTGCTCTCTCACTCTCTCGCTGAGCTCTGTGACGCAGCTCTAAATTCTCCAGCCTGCTCCCTGTGTTATAAGAGCGGAACTGCAGCTTTCCAGGGAGCCCGTGCCAGCGGTGCCAGGGCCAGGCAAACCGAGGGGAACGTCGCTCCTGGACTCTGCACCTTTTTTTGGTAATTATTATGTTCCTCACCTCTGTTTCTATGCTTCCTGCAAGGCTCTCAGCCTCGCATCTCCTTCTCTGCTTCTTAGTCATACTTACTAGGTTAACTCTTTTAGGATTGGTAGTCAGCAATACAAATCTCGAACAAGCGCAGCTGAAACCACAGCCAACTTTGTGGTGGTTTCTGCTTTAAAAAAAACCAAAGCAAATCTTCTTGGCTCTAAAAAACAAAAATACACACACACACATGCACACACACACGTTCCAGTAGAGAGTTAGTGTTTTCTCATTAACTGTTTCGGTGACAGGAACTACTACTTGACTTGCTAAAATAAAATATTTTAGGCCTACATCTTGCAAATGCTCACCAGGCATTTACTGTGAAGCACAAGGCAACTTGAAAGGAGCTGCTCCTGTGGACGAACACAGGTCTTCTGGGCGTAAAAGCATGAGGCTACTGCTGGGCCCACAAGACCCAGCTATGCTGGCCGCAAGACATTGATCTGAAGGTGGTTCAGCTGCCGAGCAGATGCGTGGTGTAAGATAAGGTACTGAAAGTGCTAGAAAGGTATAGGCTCTGCTTAATCTGAACAGCATTAATAAGTGTTATCACACACACAGATTCAAAATGCTCGGCGTAGGCAGGGGAACTAATAACTGCGTTCCCAGAGTCACTAGAATCTAATAATCTCTGTGAAAGAAAGTCCACAAAGAGCAATGTATTTCAGCACAGCAGGCATCACCAGGCAAGAAGAATTTTGCAGACGGACATTCTCTCCTTGCATTAGCTCTGGTGCCTTCAGTCAACTTCAGCACCAGGCAGGGGAAGCAGTGCCCTCCCGGCTTGTAGCCTCAAAACCGGGAAATGTGGAGGAGGATCACTGGTAGATACAGCATCTGGGAATCAAAGGGAAGCTAATGGAAAGGCAGCGCTGCGTGAGGGAGTTCGTGCGTCAGGCTGCATATACAAAAGAGCGAGGGAGAGCCAGCAGTCCATTTGAAAAACACCAATTCAGGAGAGAGAGATCACTACTATGCAGTACATCTGCCATTTTAATTCCAGACTTCAGAGCTGTCTGCAAGCTTTGGGTTTTTCACTACAACTAAAGCTGAAGTAACCACTATTTTTTCTCTTTGCAGCGTCTGAAGAGCCTGAGCTATTTTGGGATTTGTCTGTACTACACTGAAAATGACACCTGTTACGCACAGACACAAATGAGAAGAATTGCAAGCTCCCGGTTTCTCAGATACGATTCTACAAAAAAAAAAAAAAAAATCCTCTCAGCTAGGGACCTAGGAGAGCAGCGCAGGCTCTCAGTGTGGGGTGAAGGGGGTGACCCTTGCGCATGGAACAGTCAGACACCAGCACAAGAAATATAAAAGGTCCGTTGTAGCTGATGCAAGGGGAAATCAAACCTCCATGTGACCCAAAGAAGTAGTGCTTGATCAACTAAATGCCACAAGACATGGTTTCTTACGCAATCAAACCCATGGGACTTCAAGCCTTAACATAGGCGCTTTGTGGCCAAAGCTGCAAGCATTAACTACTTCAGTTAACGAAGGTAAAATTGTAAGAGCACTACGGCTACTTAAATGAGTCACCCAGCAGTGATACTCGCTGAAGTAGGCCAGTGTTTCATGTGATGGTAAGCTCTGTGCTGGTTTCAGTTACCTCTGAGTTCTCTCGGAAGCCCCACCAACACGCAGGGTCAGAGCGGATTTTCCGCATTCCCCGTTTTCCCCATCGGCGTGTGGCTGATTTACAACACAACGGCGCTGTGCAAAGGAGGCGGGGGCCGTCTCGCTGGACCTGCGCGACCCAGGGAAGCTCTGAGCATGATTGCGTGCGGCACTGGAGCAAGATAAAGGACTGGCAGGCTCAGAAATGGGACAGTTGGCTGATGCTTTTAGCTCAGCGATTTTGTCCGTCTCGTGGTATATTAAGACAGTAAAATAGAGCTTTGATTTATTTCAAATTATATCTTTTTGATTGCTTTCAGGGGAAAGGCAGCATTTATTTTACAGTTTGGTTTAATTTGAAAATCGCCAGCTGTGGAACATTCCTACCTTTACCCGACTGGCAGCATTTATGGTGGCACTCGGGCTCCCAGGAAGACCAAAGCTGCACTGCAGCGGGCAACGCTCACGTGCGCAGCTGAGAATAGATGGCACCGTGGAAAGCTTCAGCACTCGGAACTGAATAATGAGGCTCCCCCCCCCCCCCCCCCCCCGCCTCAGATTAAGGCATCTTCTCCCGGAGTTGGTCAGGATTTGGCATTTTCTGTGCGCTGAAGTAAGGAAATAGAGGCTGTGATTCCATGGTAGAATTCTAGGCGGCTTTTCTGTTTTAAGTGGAGCCCATGTGCATGCCAAACCATCTGTAAAGGTGCATCCTCGGTTCTCTGGCATCTCCCGTGCTGTTTTCTGCTGTCATGCTACAACGACCACACATAGCAACCACATATGAAGTGTGGCCTTACGAAATTCCAACCTTCATGCGCGTCATTATTGGTGTTTTGGGTGATTAAATAATCTCAGCCATCCACTGAGGAGGGTCCTTGGTCTTTTTAATGCCGAAGAAAACTCCGGTGGTACTGCCCGCACTTTCGGCTTCCTGCTAGTGAAGCCTTGGCTCAGGTTTCGGTTTAAATGCCATCGGCCACACCTTCCTCCAACTGCAGGAAACTGCGATTGTTAAAATCGGGGCATGTTCCTGTTTAACTAAAAGGCTGAGGTCAAATAATCCAAAGGCCCCGACAGTGCCAAACAAATACCTGCCCAAGACGTAGCAGGTCTGCGCAGCTGTAAATCTATAACCCCTCGCCCTCAATATCCATGTAAGTGCCGCTCGGCACGTCACCGCGGGGAGCAGTTGGGAGTAAACGGAAGGAGCAAAGAATCGGGCAGAAGCAGGCAGGGGAATGTAAAACTGAGTGATGACGCCGAGGACGGCGTTCAGGTTACCGACCGCAAGTCCCGAAAGTTGCTTTGAAGTGCAAATAGTACGTTTTTCAAATCCTGACGTGGGGTAGGTCTTTTTTGAAATGTGAAATTGGTCAGCGCTACCTCTGTCTCACAGAATGCTCACAGCCTCAGCAAAATGAGATTTTAAAAAAAAAACAAACCCCTGTTTTGGCACAGAATTCCCAGCCAGCTCCATTTGAGGAATACCAGCAGAAACAGCAATGCCATAGCCCATCTGCCAGGACTGTTTCCCCTAACCCTCACCAATCAAAGCATGATTAATTTTAAATTTTTTTTTTAATCTGAATGTTGTAATAGAAAATGTTCCTTCTTTAAAAAAAAAAAACTTACTTAGCTCTTTGCTATGATAAAACAATTGTCTACATTGACTGCAAATAAGGAAGTAGTGTTAGTTGTTACTTACAAGAGCTGGTAAGTTTTTAATGTTTGCTTACTTAAAATCGATACAATTTTGTATATGGGAAAGCTGAACTAAATAAAGGTTAACACAGTGTATGTGGAATCGGGGGGGGGTCAGTGCTGAGAGGGAAGTTATTTGTTAGTTCCTTGCCCCCAGATTTTATGCACGTTGTGCCTCTTGCTTAATTATTGCCCTTACTGAACAGCAGGCCCCCAGTCAATTAGTGAGACGTAACCCTCATCCGAAACAGAAGCTACCGGAACAGTGTGGCTTTTAGAGGAAATTGATAGGAAATGATAGCGAGGAGGCACTTGCTTTCATTTTTCAAAGAGAAGCAGAAATAAGACTTTGACATCTTCCTTCTGTTTTCCCGTGTACATGGACAACAACAGGCAATTCGCACTCCTATGGTGCTGTCCTGCCAGTCACCAGGGATGCAGATTTCCAGGAAACCGGAGACTCCAAAATAGGAATATTTGCTAACACAGCTACCGAAGTCCGTGAAGGGATATTCTACATGGTTCACCATGCATCGGGTTTTGTTCCACTGCAATAATTGAAAAGTTACAGAGTCACAACAAACATTTAGGTTCAGTTTTTTCTCCCAAAGGTTTATTGTTTTCCAGACAGGCTTCGTTAGTGAATGCCAGAGAATCGGCCAGCACTCCCAGTTCTTTGCCAGCCCCGTGCGTACACACACAGTTACTCTCACTGGGGTCCCAACCAACGGGAGGATGAGCAGGCAGGCGGATAAATAATAATTTAAAAACCCTTCTGCAACAGGTTTTAAAGTCGATTCTGTGCGCCTGCTTGGACGGGCACAACTGGCTGTGCACAAAGACCGGGGTGGGGATTTTTCCGTAGTCCTCTTTGGGGTTTGGTTCAGGGGAATTGGATGAAAGAGCTGGCGTTGGCTCAGAAGCCCGCAGAGCCAGAGGTGTGGGTTTGTTCCCCAGAGCTGCCGGGGCTGCGATGGCATCGAGTGGTCCTGTTTGCATAAAATGCTTGCATTCTTCGTGCTAACAGCCCACGCAATAAAGCAGGCACTGGAATGGAAACCTGCAGGTGAAAACCTGGCCCTCCCTTTGAAACCTGGAATTCTGGAATGTACCCTCTGCAGTCTAAGAAAATCCCAGCTGGAATTGCCGAGATCCTTTTCAAAGGGGTGGCACCACATTAAATACAAGCAGAGCTTACGCCTTGTGCTGAAGCCGGGTCCAAGGCGTTCAGCATCCTGCACCGGCAGCTCTGCTCTGCTCGCTCTCCCGCAGCGTTCCTGCTCGGCGCGATGACGGGACGCTGCGATGATGGGATGCTGCTCGGAGGTCGGCGTGACGGCTGGCCCGGACCCCCGGCCGCTCCCCGAGCTGTGGGTTTTGCTCAGTTCCAAATCGAAGGAGCCCACGGCGCTGAGACAAAAGGAATTATTTCAGCTGTTAGCTGCTAAGAATAGAGCTGGCGGGGGTGCCGTGCGTGGCGGAGGCGCTGGCAGCAGCCGGAGGGAGCGGGGCTGGCAGGGGGAGCACAGAAATGGCCATTCTCCCTGCTCCTGGGAGCATCATGAGTCACCCAAATACGTGGAGGGGTGGGAGACAGGCGGGATGTGGAGGAAAATACCCCCTGCCCCTGCGTGCGAAGCAGAACGCAGCCCTGTGCAGATCGCCGTGTTTGCTGGGAGAGAAGGGCGTTCTGCTGGGGAGCCTCGTCTTTCCAAAGGAGAGCATCTTCCCAGGACCGCCCTCACGCTTCCCACCCGTCCGAGGGCGCGGCAAGGAAAGCTTCAAACAGACCTGGTGTCCCAATGCCACGTAAAGGTACTGTTCTGCCCGGGGAGGGACATGGCCCCGGGAGGCACCGGGCCCGTCCTCCCGCCGCCCCGCATTGGGCGTGAGGATTTGCAAAAAAAGCCAAATGTTACCATGGTGGGGGGGGGGGGGGACAGCGGGGTGGAGGACTCTATTAAATATCTCCGCCAGCTGTTTCACGGTGTTCTCCTAGCTGCCTGCTAATTTTACTCGAAGTTCCCTTTACAAATACCTTATGAAAGGTTAAACACAGGACCAGCAGATATTTCAGTACGGGATCAGTGAATGCGAGACGCTCGGCTGGCTGTTCACAGATGTCTTGAGCATCTCGTCCGGATGCCATTTAGCAAACGCTGTGCTGCTATCTCTGTGTGTTTTCACTCAGCGCGGCTTGGAGGAGGCAATTTTCCTTCCGTGCTGTTTGTGCAGCCCAGGGTACAACACATTCCTGATCTATGACTAGGTTTCCAAACTGCATAGTAAAATGAATAATAATGATTGATAGTAAAAAGTGTACAACTTTTTTTTTTCATACAGCAACCTCTGGATTCCTTTAGGGCTGGATTTTCCAGCTATTGTATGTGGGAGAAAAGAAGGTATTTTTGTAAAAAAAACTACCACACACAATCAAAACAAAACCAAAACCCCAACACATTCAAGGTTCAAAAGCAAATCCTGAATGCAACTGCAGAAAGAGTCGAGCTAGATAGAATTAAACATCTCAGCTGGAGCCCGGACAGGGCACCAGACAGCTGGCTAAAAATAGATTAATCCTAATTACAGCCACACTTCTGCTTTTTCAAGGTTTCCCGTTTCACGTGGGGACGCGGAGGCTGTGCGTGGAGAGGGGCACTGGTGCCCACGGCGGCGGCAGAGGGGCCGGGGGCGCACGGTGCCCGTTGTTGCATAACCCTGGGAACACGCCGTGCTCCGCCGCAGCGCCGGCAGCATCCCGCCTCGCCGGCCTTGGCTGCCCAGCTCCAGCTGATCGGCCCCGGAAATCTGCTCTCCCCCGTTAGCAAACCCAGACCAAACCGCTGGAAAACAGGGTGTCAGGGAACGCGTGCTTTGCTGGTTAAAGATTTCCACATCGCCAGCGTCCTCCCGGCTCTCGGAACTGCCGGCAGCCCGGGGAGCTCGGTCCTGTGCCAGTTAAATCCCCGGCACGGTGCTGTGCGCCAGTGTGTCCTGTAAGAACTGCCGTAAATCCCTCCCCCTTTTTTTTTTTTTTTTTATTTCCTCCTGGACAACATTCACACAGAGCTGACTTCCTCTCTCATAAGCAGCATTGCAAAATGTTTAGTATGAAATAAACGTATTTAAGCCTCTGCTTTCCAAACTGCAGTAGTTTATTTCTCCCGTAAAGCCTATGAAACTGTGGAAAACACCCATTTTCCCACCCCAACGGATGTATATTAATCACCAACCTAAATATTTAGCCAGAAAATGTATTGCTTCAGCTAGAATAACTTAGTTCTCTTTTACCAGGAACCAGGCGTTGGTGCTATGTTGTGTTTTTTTTTTTTTTCTTTTCTGTAGCAGTAACTGGTAAGTAAGCACGAGACCCCTCTGCTCGAGCTGGATCTCGGTCCGCACACATCGCTGCTGCTGCGAAAAACAGCCAGCGACTGAGAGACCGTCTAGCTGGTAAAACGGGAAAAATTCATCCACACTCCTTAATATCTTGGATTTACCTAACTGAGGAGTAACTCCCCCCAGGTACAGGGGGAGCAGCACGAACTTCATTTAAAGTGTGCGACTGTGCCTCTTCGGGTGTTTCAGGCAAAAAAAAAAATGTTAGGACACAGCCGTCGCAGAGGGCAGGACCTGTAAGGCCGAGAGCATCGCGCCCAGGAGAGGTTTTGGGCACACGGGGTGGATTCGGCTGTGTTCCGCGGGGACACTGATGCTTACGGCCCGGCTGAGCGGTCGGAGGAGAGGAGGGTTAGGAAGAGGGTCTCTGGAAAATAGTGTCTTAGTTCTGAGCAGGACTGCCACTTCAGTAAATAGCGTTTTTACTTAGAGCTCATCAGAAAAGATTCCGTTTTCCATTTTTGAGATTTGTTTCCCTCTGCACTGGAACGCAGGTGCGGGGCTTGCTCTTGGCGTGGGAAGCGCGCTGCCGAGCGGCTGGTACCTCTGGGCTGCCCTGGGCCGGCAGGGATTCGCCCGCACATCGCTGCACATCTCCACGGAGGACAAGTCTTGCGGCTCCGGCCTCCCGTACCCTGGCTGAGGCCGTAGCGGAGTTTTTGGCCGTCCCGCAGACCCAGCTGCCAGTCCCGCTGCCGCCTCCCGACTCCCTTGTTACGCCTTGGGTACAAGAAAATCTCCCGTTAAGAGTTTCACTGACCTTAATATGACAAAGCAATATTTTCCAGTTGGGAAATGAATAAACAGGAAAAAAAAAATAAAAAATGGACCTTCCTAAGCAGCTTTCTTAGCAGGACACCAGCAGACCTCCTCCCTCCTCCCGACGCACACGAGGGCCCATCTCGCTGCCTGCCTGTGTCTGCCAGCCCCTGCCCGGAGCGGCTGCTTTATAAGCACAGTGAGAGATTGGGAAACCTGCTGTGATTCACAGGGATGGCTCCAGTCCCCGCTCCCACCCCAGCACAGCACCCACGGGCGCCCGGGAGCTGCCACCCGCGCGCGGGGGCAAACGCCGCCCCTGCCCGCGGCTCCTCGCCTGCCAGGACGCTCCCAGAATATTTAAAACCTGATGTCACAAATTATTTGTTCTTATCTGAAAAACTCCCCAAATCCTTTTTATTTTTATTCCTGAAAATTCCCACGCTCGGCGTGGTTCCGGCAGCGCGGCTGAGCTCACCGGCACCGTCCCGAGCCGGGGCCGTCGGCTGCCGCTGCCCGAGGTTTGTCGCTGCCTCTTGTCCCGGCCCTGAAACTGGGTTTGTAAATTATTTTCGCCAGGGTTAAGCTGCCTTTGCTGGTACAGCGCTGAGCCACACTGGCCCCTGGGGCTCAGCTACGGCTTCTGGATGGTTCTAAAAATAAGTAATTATAAGCTATTATCTCTTTAAAATACTTGTAAAAACAAGGAGCAAGAAGAGACTCCTTTCCCAGCGGTTTTCTCCTCAAAGTGCCGGGATTATTTTTTTTAAACTATGTCTTTTTGATCACTTCTCTTTGCAGCCTTTCATAGAACACCAGTTTAAACATTAGGACAGGTATTTTGCACTTATATAGCAATAATCACGTGAAAACCACTAGTAAGTTCTAAAAATCCAAGCAATTAACAAAATAAAAATTAATCTAAAAAAATATTTTTATGCACGAGTTGATTACTCTTCCCAGCCTGCAATTATTTTGCAAACAAATCTCAATTAGAGGTTGAACTTTTCAATTTTTTTTTTCCTAAGAAAAAATATATATATTGTTATTTTTCAAGATATTTTGGGTTTTTTCTTACTTGGCCAAGTCTGATTAGTCACATTAGTCCCACTGTAGATTTTTTTTTTTTTTCTTTTTCCAGAATGGGAGCCCTTTGCTTTGAGTGATTCCATTGTGTAATGCGTAAAGTAGAAACCAAAACACAAAACATTACAAAACAAAACAGATGAAATTACTTTCAGCTTTGCTCATGTTCCTGCCAACTATTTTCCCTTTTACAAAAACCCACACAGAGCGGCTCCGTCGCAGCCCGGCCGCGGCCGCGTCGTTTTATCCTTTGAAGCGGGACAGAGCGGGAGGGCCCGCACCTGGAAATGGCAGGGACTGGTTTTAAGCCTCTAAGTCAGCTTCTAGCTATTCCTTCCCCCAGAAGGGAAGGCAATAAGAATGTATTGTGGTGAAGGCACAAACTTCATGACTTCTTTAAATATATATTTTGAACAGCACACCAAAGATCAGTGAAAGAGAAACAGCAGCACCCCAAGGTGATTTCATGGCGCTTCCAAAACCAATAGCAGCTCTGCTTGGGGTGGAAATTTTTTTTTAACTTTTTTTTTTTTTCACTCCATCCCTTGGTTTGCCTGGGAGTTTTTCACCACATCCTGAAGATGACCGTGTTCTCGGGACACTCTGCTGCCGGAAGTGTCGCGTCGCTGGCTGGTCCAGCAGGCCCTGCATCACCTCCGTCCCTCTGGTCCAGCTGAAGACCCCGGCTTTGGCTCCGAGCTGCAACCGCAGGCTAGAGGTGAGGTGTGTGACTCTGAGAATTCCTTCTAAAATATTCAGAGCGTGAAAGCTCAGAAAAATCAGAGCTTATGTAAGGCCTTTAAATTTGGGGCGCACCAGTAAGTCACAGGGCGGAGACGGGCTCCTTCTGCCGGAGTCTCGCAGGGGGCCCATCCACGCCGACCCCAGTTCCGTCCCTGAGGCTGTTGCACACAATGGTTTCGTTTCGGGAAGTTTTGGAAAGTTTAACCTACACGCTCGGGGCTGGGCGGGGAGCAGGGGATTTGCGGCGGCCGACGCTTCGGCTGTCGCTGTCTCAGGTGCACGCAAAACGACGTGGGATGTTGTGCTTCATGCGACACTGGCCCCAGTTAACCCGTAGCCCTATTTTCCATCTGTAACCATGGCAACCCGAGTTATCTTGCAGAGGTGCCTGTCTCACCCCGTGGTAGTAACACCCGGCTTGTCACAGCCAAACCTACAGTCCCACCGCCGGGACTGTCCACGCACACGGCCCTGTTGCCTGAAACTGCACAAAAAAAAAAAAACAACCCCAAACCAACCCCACAACCCCCAAAGTGAGGTGGTGGTTGCAGGATCAGCATCTCTAACAAAATCCTGGCCGAGTGGGAGGTGGGAGAAGGCAGAGAAAGAGCGGGGATGCCGGAGCAGTTCAGGCACAGTCCCACCTCTCCGCACCGTGGCAACGGGACGAAGGGGTGCCAGGGCGGAGGGGACACAGACGCCGGCTCCCGCAACAGCTCCAGGAGAGAGGAGCATCCCCGCTGCCATGGCTCGTCTAATTTTGCCTTGGGGCACTTAAACAGTAACAGCTGGAAATAGCCTCCCACTAAGCGTGTTATACAACAGCTTGAGGTCCTCTGCTGTCCATTTTTATAAAATATTTCTCACACAACAGCATTTAATTGTGTTCAGGAGAAAGAAAGTTGCCCGTACTGACCCTCTGCCTACGCGGGAATTTTCTCATACGGCAAGGGAAGATGGCTGGTACCACAGAAGGAGAGAACAAATTTGGAGGTTGGACTAGATGGTCTTTAAGTGGTTCCAACCCAAACCATTCCACGGTTCCAAACGCATCAGCCCTTCAGGCTATCCTGTGGGATTTCATGGTTGCCATTCTCCAGGAGGTACTGCCCATCTATTATTTCTCATAAGAGGAACAGGCCTTCAAATCTTCTGAAGGCTAAATCCTTAGAAAGGTTTTACAAGACTTCACTGACTTTTTTACTGGCCTTTGCTGCACTAGTACGCTAAATTATCAGCGCTGAGAAGCTGAAGAGTCTCATAAAGTCTTTAAAACCAAGATAAGGGGAAGAGATGCATATAACTTAAATAATGAAAAAGACATGGACTTAAAAGTTATTATTGAATGGAGTCTAACTTAGCGGTAATATTAGAAGAAAAGTCATTCCTAAGCAGGCGATGGCTGCTGAGCTGGCAGTCCGACACTGTAACTGTGATACTCCAGGTGTGCGGAGGCACCGAGACTTTAATTCCAATTACATTTACATTGAGCATCTCGCCTCACACAAGGAGGACAGAAAACACAGCTAAATTCCTTTGTAAACACACAAATACGGTTTCCACACTCACTTTGTATTGCACAGCAGTACTAAAGAGGTTTCATCTCTGAGGTAAAGAATTGCATAGAAAAGTACAGGCTGGCACAAATGAGCCATCAAGAACCAGGCACCCGTGAGCAGGAGACGCGATGGGCGCCCAGCGTGGGGCTGTGAACTGTCAGGGACCTACAGCCAAAGCAGAACAGCGTGCTGGAGCAAGGTACGAAAAGCGAGCTGGCAGCGTGTGGTGGAAATTCTGCTTCCCCGTGCAAAGGCACGGAGACATGCCGCGTGGTTTGGGGTGGGAAGGGAGGCAGCGTGTGCGTGAACCTTGCTGCTCTGCACTGATCAGTTTTCCTACAGCCCCCAACCCCACAACAGAGCTTTTCTTCTTTGAAAAATGCTGTCTGGCGTTTCTGCCCGCATCCATAGGATGCGTTGCTTTGGAAGAGGGACATCTACGGCAGGCTGAAAGGCTTGGGATGTTCGTTAGGGCTCAAGAGTCTGAAATGGGAGCTTCTGCAGGAAAGTGTCTTCTGGTGTTAGGGGCAGGGTGAGAAGAGAGGTGCTCCAGTGGAATGCAGGGAAGCAGACTGGATACAACAGGTGAAAATAAAGCCACCAGATGTGCACGTGAATAAGCCAAGAATGATTGAGACCTAAGTCCCAGCCTTCCCTCTGACACTCGCTCTTTCAGCAGCTCTGCCTCCCAGCAGCTCCAGCATCCTGGGGTTTGCTTTCCAGCCTCTCGCATTAGCATTTCCCTCTGTGAGGTGGAACAGATGCTTTCTGTAAGGTTGTTCTGGAGATCTGCAGCTCCTTTGCTGGAGGTGGAGCATTGCTCCACCTCTTTCCACTGCAGCTACAGGTGACGTGTACGAGAGAGCGAACCCATGATGCCCCAACTGGTATGAGCAAGCATTTGGTTCTGCACAGCCTCAACACCAAACCCAAGGATGAAATGTGGGTTCTATGAAGCCATTCCTGCCTCAAAATGGTGAGGTTAAAATGTGGTTGTCCCAGATGAGAGCTGCCTTGGGAGGACGATTCACTGCCTGCGCCAAACTTCAAGTACAGGTGAAAACTGAAACGCTCAGTGCTCCAGTGTATAGATACAGGCCAGGATGCTGGGAGCATCTTGAGCATTCAGGGCGTTTGCAAATGCTCTGGGAAATGAGCACGTAGTGAGCTGACAACATCCAGAGATGACACCAAACCAGCCAGCCGCGTCCATGGCAAAGCGGCGAGGAGTAAAGGAAGGGTCTCATGATGTGCAGTGGCTGGGGAAAAAATTAACTGATTCAATTCAGAATTTAGTGATAGGTTAAAAAACACCCAAGCCATAACCAAACACATTCAAGTGATGGAGGTGGTGTTACTCAGAAGTTCACGGAGAGCTGCAGGATGGGGGAAGGACCGCCCTGCCTGCCGTGCCGGCGGGCTCCCTGCCAGGCACACAAAAGGCAGGCTCCTGGCGTGGTGGATTTGCACAGTCCCAGCAGAGCAGGGCTAATTCTTATATTTGCATCATTCCATTTCAGCGACAAGCTGTACTGAGCAGGCAGCGTGACGTCCACAATCACAGAGCACTGCGAAACCATAGGATGCCAGATGAACTCACCAGAGAGAAGCTTTATACCCTACCTCACCACAGTTCCTGCTGCTTTCACAGCCCAGTACTGAAAACCGCACAATTAAAACATTTTTAAAGGGTGCAGAGCTTACATTATCCCTTCTGTCAGTGCTTCCTGAGAACGGCCAGCTGACTGGTATGCTGCGGGAGGGCCATGACGTGAAAGTGGGCCCAGGTAAGAAAGTGTGGGACTGTAAGAGAAATGCGAAATCACGCTTTAAAGGCAGAGATTTCTTTTCCAGACTAATGTAGTTCCTACAGCACAAAGAACAAAAGCTTCCTTCTGTAAATCCATTTCACAGAGACCACGAGATGGGGAAATCTCTCACGCTGAGGTACCTGGTCTTGAAAGCGAGCTGCTCAGAGTGGCCCGGTGTTAACACACCAGCAAGCTGTGATGCTGGAGGTTTAGTCGTGCGATGCTGGAGAGAATGGCAGTGATGGAAACCACTAAAACCAACACACAGATGCCTTACAACTGTGGACCATCGCAAAGGAAGAGAGACAGAAGGTCATGTCATCAAGACCGCACAAGTTTTTTGAGGAGGACCTGTTGCTATTGGAATAGCATGGAAAAAAAATCCCACCCAGCTTTCCCTCTCTGTGGTGCTTCCTTCCTCCAAAAGCACTTTTAAAGTGGTTTGTTTCCTGCTCCTCTAACTTCTTTGATGGCTTTAGAATAGAGCAGTCAAGGCTGAAGTGCTGGTAGCACACCTGCAGCAGGACAGCGGATGAGAAACCACGTGAACATGTGTGGAATGATTCCTGACTGCAGAAAAAAAGCAACAGGTGAATTCTCTGCAGAAGAGGATAGCACTGCTTCAGCCTCTCTCCTAGCAGGAGCTGCTGCACGAGCTATACAGGGCACTTCTCCTGGAGGTCCCACCTCAGGATGGATCCCTGTGTCTGCATTCCAAAGGGCCTTGGCTTGCAACGGCAATGTTACTGCTAGCTTTTGCTGCCCTTCACATCAACACAGCCTTTCGTGGTGCTTGTCTTCCCTGCCCGCCTCAGAGGACAGGCGGGGCGAGAACTCAGAAGGGCCACAGCCAGGGCAGTGCCATCTTGTAAAACCCCGCTGCAGTCTGACAGAGCGATACTGCGAAAGGGAATTATCCTGAGCACAAATACTCAAACCGGCCATGAGCACAGCCGCGGGACGCTTTGGTAGCGGCCGATAACGCGGGCGAGAAGTATTTTGTCAAATGGGCAAATGAGAGAAAGAGAGAGAGAGAGAACGTGCCTGAGCGAAAGAAACTTTAGCCTTTTAAATATTAAAGTTCCAAAATGAAACCCTTGTTTGTATAAGGACAGGGTCACTGCTGCAGAACAGGGCGGTGCGCAGCGTTGTACCAAAAAGGCCCCACGGAACGCGGCCGGTCACACAGGGCCCCGTCTCTCACAGGAGCAGGCTCCGCAGCGTGCTTCCGCTCGCCTGGGGACTTTCTGCTCCTCTCTCTGTCTCTCCCTGACTCCTGTCCCCACCCAGGCAAGCTCCCACCCACCGGTCAGGTGGCACTGGGGACCCCATGCAGCGGGGATGCTCGGGGGTGGCTGGTCCCATTCGCCTCAGCAGGGAGCGGGGTCCTGGTACCCGAAACCAAAGGGCTGCTCGGAGACTTCACCCTGAAACTCAGATTTGCGTCCCTGCTGCTCGTTAAATTCCCCGGGGGTGCACGGGGTGGGAAAGCAGGGCTGGTGCCACTGGCTCTGAGCTAAATGTGTTAAATGAAGTCCATCCTCAGTGCCTTTTCCAAAACCATCCATCCCTTTTGGATGGTTTGCAGGCCAAGAGCTGGATTTTGTGGATTGGAACAACCATGCAGACGATGTTTTTTTTTTTCTTTTCAGAATAAGGAACAAAGCTGGTAATGAAGACAAGAAGTCTGCAGCCACTCCAACAAACAGTCAGATATCCCTGCTGCTTTAGCTTGGCTAATTACAAATACCACTGCAGCAAGCTACAAGTGAAAAAATTTACACACAAAATATAGAAAATAACTTTATGGAGCTTCTGTATTGCAGAGTATCTTTAAAAAGCATTCTAGAAAGCCTTTGACCGTGTTACCAAACACACCTTTATTTATTATTTTTTTAAGAAAAGAGCATAAAAGAACTTAATCCAAATTAAATATTTAACCAAATAGCAATTAACTAACAATGATGAATGGTAAATAGTCCTAGTCCCACGCTAAACTGGGACTTTAAAGCCCATTTATCTAAGCTAAAGCTGCTCAAGGGGAAAGGCAAGTTTATTGAGTAAACTTTGTCTCAGCCACCTCGCTATTAAACAGTCTACAAACAGAAAGTACAACATATATTCTGTGAGAGAAAAAAAAGAAGCAAGCACATTACAATCCAGCACACAGCAATTACAATGCTATATGGAGCAATTATCCCAAAATATAAAAGGGGAGAAAACACGAAGCTGCAAAGCAGCCACTTTCAACCCCCATGGCCTTGCGATAAAACAGAAATAAGTGAGTATCATGGTTCAGCCTGACTCGACAGCTAAAATACCATGCAGTTACTCGCTCACTCCCCTCCTCATCATCCCCTCGTGGAGGAGAATTGAGAAAGAAAAGGCAGCAAAACTTGTGGGTTGAGATAAAAGCAGTGTAAAAGATAACAACAGAAGAAGAGAAAACAGAGATGGAAAACAATAACAGGACCTCCCCAAGCACACAATTTCCAGTAGAATAGCTCACTGTGAATCCTGATGCCCAGCTCTCTCCCCAGTAGCCAAATGTACCCCTCAGCACCGTCCCCACTTTATACCCTGGGCATGATTCCCATGGGATGGAAGAGCCCTGGGGCTCGTTTGGGGAAGCTGTCCCAGCTGTTGGGTAACGAGTAACCCATCCCAGCTGTGTCCCACAGCCATGGGTGCCACCAGCTCAGCTCCTCGCCCAGCTCAGGTGAAAATTAACTCCATCCTAGCTGGAGCCAGGACATGAGGGACCCCTTACACTCCACTTGTTGTTCCCATTTGGCCCAGGACAGTCAGCCTGGGTAGAGTCACCTGAGGTTTCATCCGTGTGCACCCCTTTGTTGAACTGTAACAGAATTAACTGCTGCTGCTGCTTCTTCTCACCTTTATTATTGTTATTATTGTTGATGTCATTATTTTCATTATTTTTTAAATCATGCCCATCGCTCTGAGGAACAGAGCAGCCGGGGACACAGGGGCCGTGCCGAAGCCCTCAGCACCCCCTCCACCCTGTGCCCACCCCCAGCCCCGGTGCCTGGGATGGAGGGCTCGCAGAGCCTGGCCCGCCGCTCCCCACCGCCCCATCCCCCGAAACAGCGACCGGACCCGGCTGGGGGGGTGGATGTGCGTGGGATGGGCACGGGATGGCCACGGCCCCGGCCCCGCTGTCCACACACCCCCCCCCCCCGCCCTCCCCGTCGCGGTACCTGCCCGGCGCAGCATCCCCCGGCTCCCGGCGCTGCATCCCCGGGGGTCCCGGCCCAGCATCCCCCGGCTCCCCCCGGTGCCTCCTCCCGGCACATCGCGGCATTTTCCTCTTCTTCCCCACCGGACCGGGGTGTCCGGACCCCGGGAAATGGCAGAGAAATCATAAATCCTGCACGGGAGAGCGATCTGTCTCTTCTTCAATAAAAGAGCAGCAGGAGGAGAAATGCATTTCTAAAAGCCGGTTTTACAGTTCTACGTGCTCCGTGCGGGTCTGCAGGCACCACGCGTGTCTCTGGGGCCACCTTCCAGCACCTCCACGGTCCTTAGTGGGTGTTATTCTCACTCCCTCTTAGGAAGCGGGGGGATAATCATTCCCCATTTAACGAATGGGAAGCTTGGCACAGCACAGAGCCAGCGATTTGCTGACAGGCACGTAAGAAAATTGCTCTAGTCGAGCGTTCTCTCCGTTATGCTGTCCTGGTAACGGCGTAATTTCCCCGAGTGATTCCAAACACGGCGCATCCCCCTGCGCAGGGCTTCATCTCTGCATTAACCACGGCAGGATGGGTTACACTGGGCTGCATCCTTGGTGTGGGGGTCCCTGGAATGCAGAATCACCGCTCTGGGCCCCCAGACCACCCGGGGCGGGGGGCAAAGGCTGCCAATCTGGGAGCCCGGGACGTGCAGGTGTGAACTGGGGGGACAGGAGAGGCCTGGGGAGCCTGTGGGATGCCCGGGGATGCTGTGCAGACACCAGCACCGCTGCAGCCAAACGCCACTTCGCCTTTGCCGGCCGCGCAGGGGCCGGCAGCTCCTTCTGCAGCCCAGTGGAAATTCCCCAGCGGCGCTGGGGCCTCCGGAGATCAGCAAAACCTCCCGGGACCCGGCCAAGAATTGAGGCACTGCCATCTCTGTGCAGTCTTCCCTCCGCAGCCGGGGACAATCCGGAGCGGGGAGGCTGGTGGGTGCTGAGCTGGGGCTGCGCTTGCCCCCGAGCCGCTCCCTGTCCTTGCCTCGCCGGCTGCGTCATCCCTCGCGTGATTTTTCCAGGCTCCCCTGCCCTCGTTTGAATGGGCCCTGCCTGCCCAGCGCTCGTAATCTGCCACTAAGTGGGACTGCCGATGAACGCTGTGATAAATTTAGAAAGAAATCTTTGTGTGGGTCAGAGGAAAAACACGGCGGCCTGGGGAATCCGAGCTGCAGCGAAGCGGCGCGGCTCGGTTTGATTTCCCTCTGCTCTCTGCCTGCGGAGCGGGATTTAACGCTGAGTTTCTGCCTGATAAAAGCGAGAGGGGTCCGGAGGGCTTGGAGATGGTCCTTACTCTGCCGGAGTTTACAAGCCAGGGATGCCCGCGTATAAAAATAACCAGTTTTAACAAATCGGAGTGAAGAAGGAGCGGGGAGGATCGCAGCCTGCGCGGGCTGAGCTGCCCCAGCTCCCAGCACCACCCGACATTTCAGCCGGAGCCTCTTAAAGAGCAACTTTACCTTCCCCCAGCACCCGTTTTACGCAGAAGCGGGGAAGGCAGTTTTACTTCATTCCGCTCCCAGGCTCTGCCGCACCGCAGTGACATTGTTCCGTCGCGATTGCTTTTGTTAATCTGCCCAATTCTTTTTTAAACAGCGACCAAAAAAAAATACTATTAGTGGTGCAAAATCCCCCGTGAAATCACGGATCCAGCAGCATTTTCCTGACTAAAAGTCTGAGGGCTATTCAGAACTGTTTTATCATTTGCTGAGAAATTATATCGTACCAACGCAAGAAAGGGAAAAGAATTTTCTGAATGTATTTCCTTTAATAAGCTATTAAGACCTTGTACTGCTAATTAAACTATTAATTAGACGTCTTATCGTTCCTAAACACGTTAGCGTGTTGCCAAAGCAGCACTAAGCCTCTGGGGCAGGCAGAAGATAAGAAAAGAAGGAAGATGCAAACATGGAGATTAAAAAAAAAAAAAAGAAGAAAAAAAACCTCACAAGAACCAGAAATAGCAAAAAAAATAATAAAGGGTCAGTAGAGTAACATATTGTTTAATGTATAGCAATAAAAGAAATGTAACTTGAAAATAAATGTCCTAGGTGGAGGCCCTTGGGACATCTTCTATGTCTTACGCAGGACAAGCAGAGGCGTAACTGTTTGCAGACCTTTTTTTCCTGCAGCTAGAGTGAGAAACTGGAACTACTCTCCTTCGCTCTAAACAAAAAAGCTTTCCATTAGAACACTAACAGAAGAGCTGTTCAAAATTGTTCCCCCTGCAGACACGGGAACGGCTCCGTGTATTAGCCCAGAACGCCTTGTGTTTGCCACCCGAGTCCTGGCTCACGCTGAGCTGCGTTCGTCCCGGGCTCCATCGCAGGGTTTGCAACACGAGCATCTTAAAATGTTTTTAGAGCCCGATTCTTCAGCGTTTGCCTTTGACAGTTTATCTCAGGGGACAGATAATCTCATTTCTGTCTGTTACTCCAAATCAAAACACCAGCAAATTAAATGGATCCGAGGGCTGAGATTAAAGACAGAACTAAAACACCTGAGAAGTGCCTGTAATGCAAATAGCTGTAAATACCTTTTTTTTTTTTTTTTTTCCTGGGGGCTGGAAAAGCCCTACACAGATGCTGTTCCCTTTATGCTGAAGGCAAAGGCAGAAAGACCGCACCGGTGCAGACAGGCTACATACACGGGCGTTACGTGACGCCGGTTTCTTCTCCCTGGTTAGAAAAGGAGCGAAAAGGAGCTTGAGCATCACCCTTTACCAGCGCTGGGAGGCGGCTTCGCGGCCATCGGATGCTGACGGAGCTTTTGGCTGACTCACAGCTGGTTCCATGCATGGATTCACCTGCAGCACAACAGCAGCCGGTCCCAAGGCCTGCGGTGCTCCTGCGTTCCCTGTGCTCGGCCCAAAAATCCTGCCTGGCCCGCCAGCGGATGGGGCAGCGAATGCCGCCGAGCTCCAGCGCCAGTGCTGCTGGAGCGGGCACTGACCGAGCGGATGGGAAAAAGTCATTTGGGAAATTTTATTTTAGCTGTTCCCTGCTCCTAGAATATGGGCTTCAAAGCCCACTGTACGTATCGCGTCTTTCCTAATTTTGTAATGTTGATACGTCAGCACCCCTGGGTGCAGCAGGGGATCGTGGTGGAGATGGCTCTTCTTCAGACTCCTGTCCTCTACCCCGGTACCAGCTTCCCAGCGACGTATGACGTGTTTTAGCCGAGCACAGCCAGCAGATAGCAGCATCGTTATGTACAATATCCCCTGGCCTATTTCTGCTGCCGATTCGGCGCCGAGCGGAAACCTTGGCGCGTTCGGGGCTGAGGCCGTGGCCCGCTGCGTGGGTACGCCGGGCGCGAGCTGCCGCTGCGCTGGGCTGCAGAAGTAAAGATCCGTTACCAGCCAAGGGAAGCGGTATTTCTGTAGCCTTGAAGCTAAATTGCGTTGAACAAAATTTCAGAGTGGGGGCGGGGAGTGAAAATTTTGCAGCGCGACAAGGGCCATGAGCAGGAACCGGGCACCTCGCCGCTTGTGCGAGGGATCTGGGGCACGGGGCAGCTCTTCCCAGCGCTACACCAATGAAAAAGAAATTAACGGCCAGTAAACGGAGAAAGGAGCAACGTTTCCCTGACCTGGGGTGCACTGCTTTGCTGGGAAGGGCTGGCGATACTGCAGGGCAGGAGTTCTCTCCCCTGGGAGGGCTGTGCTGTTTTTATTAGGAAAGGGATGGAAGCTCCATTGAGGGACATCGTTAATAAGACTTAATTAAAACTTATTTGCTCTGATAAATGTGATTGGCTTCAGCAATGCACGGAGCAAGCCACCTTCAGGTCACAGTAGCGTTCTATGGCAGCTCAGACAGGAAGGGAATTCCTTCGTTTCTGACAAAATCTTTGATTTCCACCTGCGGAAGGATTCAGGGGCTGCCCGGACTGGTGTCAGCACTCCCGCTTCTGTTCCAGGCTGGGACATGGACATGTCATTTAATGGCTTTGTCATGTTCATATTTATATTTAACACCTTGTGTTTGCCACCATTATTCCCCAGAGGATGCTTACATGCTCATTATTTCCAGCAGGGAAGGGTCCCCACCAGCTGAATGGGACATGAGATCATGAACCACGCAAAAGCCCTTGCGTCAACCTTGAGCCACGTTTCTGGGAAAGCAGGTCGCTGTTGGAAGCTGAGATGGATTTAGTCCCCCAAAAGCCCCCCAAAGTGGCCCAAAAGCTGCTGCAAGCCTGCAGGCAGCACGGGACGGCGAGAGGAGGAGGCTGCCCGGCAGCCGGTGGGACCGGCAAGGAAGGAATGCAAGGACTTTGATAAGGAACGAATAATCATCATCATCATAACCTTTTCGGCAAGGCCAGCGCTGACCCTGCCTGTGTTTACACACAGGCAAAAAACTTCCTGAGCTGGAAGCGCAGCCTTTTCCGCTGGCTCGGCCCCGTCCCTGCTCGGCCACCGCTGCTCTCGGCATTTCCCTCAATCTGGACGTTTTAGAGCAAGCTTTTGTTCTGCCAAAGGAATTGACTGTAACTGTATTGTCTCTGCTTGGCTGCAGGACATACTCTGAGCTGTGAAAAACACACCTGACATTTGATTACATCTCTTACTTTTCATACAGCAAGTAGCGCTGATTAGATAAACAACTGCCAAAAAAAATAAAAGCCAACCCCGGCTCCCTTTCCTGCCCCGCAGCGCAAATCGCAGCTCCGGGAGAGCTGCCCCCGCGCTCCGCAGCAGCTGAGGCTCTCGGGAGACAAAGCCATTTCGTTTTCCAGCACCTCTTCCCCTTGCAGCCAGGCTGCGGAGGTCAGAGCACCCGAAATCGCGGCAGAACTGGCAGCAGGGGGTTTCTAGCCATACCCAGTGCCCCCCAAGAAGCACCCGGTGTGCCCCTGCCCAGGAGAGAAGCACCAGGAAGGGTCCGGCATCCCGCAGAGGAGGGGGCCAGGTCAGTAAAGGTACCCAGCCAAAACCCTGCTTTCAGTGGAGCTCGAGCATCTCTGCAAGAACTCAAGGGCCACAGCGCATCGCCCTGCAAATTCTTCAAGGCAGGAACCATTGCACAGTGCACAGAGTGAGGAAGCCTTCATCCTCATCCTCACGCACACACATGCCCGTCCCCCCACTGCCAGGTCAGACCCCAGCCCTGCAAATGGCTCCATGGGACCGGAGTCTCATTTATTTATCCAGGAATTAACTGGGCGTCTTCAACATCCGAAAATCAAACAAACGAGGTTTAATAATGTGATGTACGCCACTCGTCCTGCAAACGTGTTTGTTGGAAAACAGGGAGAATGTGCAGAGAACAAGCCACAGGCTTTAGTCATAGCATTTCTGCTGGGAACCAACCTCTCTGCGAGGCGTTGTCCTCTCATCGCGCTGGCACGTGCCGCAGCCAGAGCCACGCGTCCCAGTGGGATAAATACACTGTTGTTCCAAGGATACAGCAGAGAAGCTGATTTTTAATACTAATTTTTTTTTTTTTTCAGCTGGGATTATTTACAACAGCATTTGGGAGAAGTAATTCACACTAAAACAACCAAAACCTGAAACATTTTAAATCATGTCTAAATGACCCTTGCACTCGTGCAAACAGCCCCAGATGATGATGGGCATGGCTTTAAGTGCTGTACCAAAAGAAAAGACTTCCCCTCGGGTGTTCAGCACTGAGAAAAGGTTGCAATAAATTCACTATGGTGAGGGTAGATCAGCTTCAAGGGCTGACCCATCCCTGGGTCCCTGGCTCCCACCGGCTGCACGCAGCTCACCGGGAGCAGGATTGGCGCAGAGCGAGGTAGGACTTGCTCCTTGGTAAGGTTTTGAGGTTCACCTTCGCTTCCCAAAGGGAAAATGCTTCTTTTTTGTTCATGCTGATGCTGAGGGAGAAACAGCTGTAACAGAGCCAGGTTCCTATCTACCACTCATCTCGCTGGGAGCCCTTTGGCATCTTTTATTTCCTAGGCACTACCCCATGTATCAGGAAAGAAGGCAATGGGGCTGCCAGCCACAGGCATCCGCAGATCCCTCTGCAGCTGCATCGGATGTTCTCCGTCTTACTCAATCGTCCCACCTCAGCTCCAGCCCCTGACATGGAGACTGGGGAAGTTTTTTACTCTGAAACAACTACCTGCATACTGGTAGGACTGAAAAAGAAACAAGTTTGAGGTCTATTCACATTTCATCCTTCAATTCCGTGTGAAAATCTTACACAGAGCTTCAGCAAATTCTGCTGGAGTAGGAAATACTAAAGAAGACCTAACGCACAAGAAGGGGGTTAAACGCCTGATGTTCTTAACAGAGGACGAAATCCTGCACTTAAACATAAAGATGAGAGAAAAAGACAATTCCATTAACCAAAATTATCTGAAACCTGAGAGGTTTTTGTCACTGAAATCCCAAATTTAACTATTTTAATCAGCCTAGCACACTGCCACCAAAAATTGTGGCTGTTTGGAGTCCGGCTCAAGGCGGCTGTAGCTTCAGTCTGCCTCTGCCGACAGCTGCTCAGGGCTAAGGGCACTTGTGTTTCTTGTTATGTTCTTCTAACAACTAAAGCAGGGAAAAGCGGCGAAAAATTGTCTTGTGTGGTCAACAGGAGAAGTAGGAGGAGGCAGAGCAGCAGGTCTTTGGCAGATCTGGCACTTAATGTGACTTAGGCTGATTTTGAAGTTCTTCACAGAAATAATGACAAAAAAAAAAAAATTCTCTAACTGTCCATAGAAAATGCTTGCGTCTCTCCGCTCCCCTCCTAGATTGTGGTACGGATGCGCTTCTCTGCCCGGTTCACATTTCGGTGTCAGCGGGGCTGTGCTGCCGGGCTGAGTGGCCATTTTTGGAGGACGCTTGGCCAGTGCCGTTCTCCTGAGTCCCACCGTTGAGGTTTGGCTTCTCCGGCAGCTCGGCTTGCTCTTGCGGGGGCATCATCAACATCGTGTTCCCCTGGCTACTGTTTTCCGGGTAATATGGGTCTTCAGCCTAAACAGGTACATAAATAACAAAGGCAGGGTTAGGGGAGGGAAAGGGCTGACAGCACCCGGCTGCGGCAGCGGCAGCGGCTTGGCTGCCTGAGCTTCCTGGACGGGAAGAACAAACAACCACAGGCATGGGAACCTGCTCGCGCCGGCGAGAAGGGGAAGAGAGGGCCTGAACCATGTCGTGGCAAGACGGAGCAAGAAAATAACTCAGGAACTGCAATTTTTTTTTTTTTTTTTCTCCTGGACCTGAAAAGAGAAGTCATCAGGGTTTGTTTTTTGCTCATAACCAGGTTTTGGAGCTGCCCCACACCAGACCACCTCTGCCTTCCACTTTGGCACCACTGAATGAAAGCTATGGAAATTGCCTCGTTTTCTTTCCCATTCCTTCCTTCTTTCAGCCTGTAAACAGATAAGAGGTTCGCAGCAAGGTGCCAGCAGAAGTCCAGGATTGCACTCCAGCAAATGCAAAGACGCGCTGCGTGGATTGTTATTGCTAGCGTGATGGGGAGCAGACATCTCTGGAGGCCCCAGAGCCAGAGCAGAGCTGCCCAGGTCTCCCACCACAGTACCTCCCCGTGTCGGACGGTGCCAGGTCTGACAGCGATGCAGTGCTGGTGGTCCCGGGCTGCGGGTGGAGATCTCCAGCCAGGAGATCTGGGATGCAGATCTCCATCATCAACATCTCCAGGGATGCAGGCACCAGCCTCACTCCTTGTTTGCCCAGTGGCATCCAGCAGCACAGCAGGCTGCTGAGCATCCTACCCGCCCCATCGTTTCATTAATTCCTCGTCTTTTCTCCAGCCAGGTGAACTCAGCAGACGGGCACAGCTTGGCCCCTTTGCTGACACCCTCGTCTGTGCTGGACACATCTCGCCTAGAAACTGGATTGATGCTGCCGTGCATTTACACGGGCAGCTCCCAGCACTTCCCCTTGCTGCCAGCATCCGGGAGACGACACTCGGAGGCAGTGGGCTCGAGAGCCCAAGCTGCAGTGTCCCTGCATCTCACAAATGCGCTTGACTTCCCATCTGCCTGTTTTGAGAGCATCCTCTCTGGCAATGGAATAACCTAACAGCTTCCCAGGACACCGCTGTTCACGTGCCCGTGAGCGGCAATGGAGGCGAAGCATGGCCCGTCCTCGCTTCACCGAGGGCTCACGTCCCTGAAAGTCACGGGTAGGGAAGAGTCTTCGGCGGTCAGCCTGCCTGGAAAGGGGAAAATGGAAATCGGAAATTTCTTCTTCTTTCTTTCGTGATATATTTTATTACCATTGCTTGTTAAGTGAGGGGGGAAGTAGCCTTTATTACAGCATTGGCACAAGACGGACATAGAACTCAAACACAGGGAACGGAAAGTTAAAGTGTGTCACTTTTAATGACAAATTCATAAGGTCTCAGTGTCTCTGGAGGGGTCTTGCTGGATGAGTTCTTACTGCTGAGCAGAAATAAGAGTTAGACCTAGAAGGACGAGTGAGAAAGGGGCAGTTTTCCCACAGAGGCAATCAGCTAAGAGTTAACTTCAGAAGCCAAGAGAGGTTTCCCTTCACCCCGCAGGGTCTGGCTTCCCTGCTCCTGCCCTTCACCTTGCCCGGCCTGACCCAGCCCTGGGTCACAACACCCCGCGTGCCGGCCGAGCCGCCCCGTCGAGCTGGGGACACGCGCACAGGCTGAGGGCACCGAGCCGCAGGGCGTGGGGGAGCCCCGTTTCCCACCCGGGCACCCTTCCGCCGCTCTGCTGCCACCGGCTCCTCGCTACCGGCCGCTCTGCCATCTATAAGCACTAACCAGCCTCTCGCCCGCCGGGCTCCAGCTCCGCCGCTTCATCAGGAAATATCCAGCCAAGCCCAGGAACGCCAGCAAGAGCCCAGATGTGACCAAGGCGATCAGGGTCTTCTGAGAAAAGTCCTGGTGGTTCCTCACGCTCTCCCGCTTAAGGGATTTTATTCCAAGCTGGAAAAAACACCAAAGAGAGCTGTGAGTCTGACAAACAGGAAACGTGCATCTGCTGAACAGGCACCAGGCGTAAAACAATGCTGCTCTTCACCTCCTTGTTAAACTCCACCTAAACAAAGCTGGGCTTTGCTACCCTGGCTCCTGAGCTTTGCGCTTGCGCTTGCCCTGTCAGCTCTCACATCCTCATGGGTTCATTTCCATCCTAGCGTCTTCTGTGGCACAGGGAAACTTTCTGCCTTGGACAAGAGTGCTCAGGCCCTGAGATGCTCTAGCATTGATCTGCACGGCTGCTGCAGCTCTGTTGGCTGCCATTTATACAGGCACCTGGAGCTTGGCTTTACGAGCCGATGGCAGCCTCACCAGAGTGCTGGCAAGAGGAGTTAATTAATGTCAGCCTGGCACTTTGAAGAAGCCAAGTGCCAATTACATCCTAAGAGTTAATGTTGGGATCTAGGCCTTTTTTTAAAGAAAACACTACCAAATTTTACAGCACCTATTTGAGGCATTTCTGCCATCAGAGGTTGTATTAGGTCTCTCTTGATGATTCGCTGCACATCTGGCTCCAACAAGCCCCTCCAAGACAGAGGCAGGTTCAGGTCTCAGCTGCCTGCCCCAGCCTCAACTGACCATCTAAGCACCCCCTTTCTCCAGCCACTCAGGCCACCCATTTTTTTTTTCCAGCTGAATTTGCTCAAGGAATTTACCTGTTCCCAGTGAGACTCCTGGAGCACACCTGTAGCAGGATCTGCAAGGTTTAAAACAGGAGAGGCAGGTTAGATAGAAGGTCACACACTGCAGGTGATGCCAGCATCGAAGAACCTGGCCATCGCTGGACGCGGCAGAGCCTTTAGTCCCTTTGCTGCTCTGAAGGCAATGCCACGGCTCTGTAGCTCTGGCAAGACCCCAAAAGAATGAGCAGTAGGTGCAGAGAGAAGTCTCCTCCCCACAAACAGTCCCCTTCTCCCATTGCCCGCATCGTTATCCAGCAGTATTAACGACCCGCAAAGGAATTAGCCCGGCTGACCTTTCTCTCCGACGAGGACAAGGAGCATGCAGTCAGGGTCCACCTCGGATTTAGCGAGTTTAATCTGGCAGGGGGGTGGGATGCGGTGGGCACCCTCTTCACATATCGCACTCCATAAAACCGATCCCTTCATCTCCAAAAAATGGTTCTGCAAGATTTTCAAACAAACAGCCATTGAACCAACCCAGCCACCTAATTCTCCGTCTCAGCTGTGCCGATGATCCTACGGGTAGCGTTGTGCGTTCACCCGTTGTGTTTTGGTGGCTCCTCTCTGTTGGCAAAGCTGAGCAGTGACCAAGGGCGCTGGGCTGGGTGTCAGCCCTCCGCCTCCCACTCTGCCACCGCTTTGGGCCCCAGTACCAACACCTAGAAAATAGAGATGCTTATGTCTTGTCTCTTAACTTAATGAGAATACATTAAAATAAGATATTTTTAGCAACTCTTGCAAATGGCGTTTAAACAAAACTAAATTTAGGATCTGAATTGCATGGCAAGTCCCTCCAATTTTTGGACTGAAACAGCCGCTGAAGAGCCCTATTGTTTCGGAGTCCCAGGCAGGGGCTGGGAAAGGAGGGAAATAACAAAGAAGCATTGAGCCTTCCTGTTTAGGAAATGTCTTCGATGTTTTTGCTAGGTTGCTGATCAAAGGCTAGGCAAAAAAATACAAATTTCTCACATTTTAGAGCTGAGCCAACTGGAAGAGGAAGAGGAGTGAGGAGCTGCAGCCTTTCCCTTCTGTGGGCCAATTTCTGTCGGACAGGATAGGCTTTCTCCTTGGGTCTATTTTCAGCCACAGGCAAGCTTGGAGACAGAGCCCACAGTTGCTAAAAGACGTTATCAGCTTCCCCAACATCCTCCCAGCCGGGGCCGTCCTCCCAGCTGTGCCCGTGCCCACGCTTGAGACAGCCACCGGCTCCAGCCGAATCCCCTGACCCGCTCCCCAGGCGGCATCCACCAGCGTGGGGCTGCGAAAGAGGAGCAACCCCCTCGTCTCGCAGCCTTGCATGGAGCCTCTTTGCCTTAGAATTACCTCGGTATTGTGCTGGGACCGCCACATCCTCTTAGCATCCAAAAATGCAGAAACTTATCCACGGGAGAAAAACAAACAAATCACTTTCAGCTGTTTCTATAGAGCTTGGCCTGGGGTGAGGAAGGCCAAGATGGAACAAGAGACCCAAGCGTGTATTTTCCTTTCTCTGCTGTGGAAAGAACTCAGCAGAGTGTCAGAATTTCCCTTTGCAATTAACAGCGCTGGGTGCCAGCTCATTGCTCACTCGCTTCGGGAAGGGCCAGCGGGAAGGCGAGGCACGGACGGTCCCTCCTATCTGCTCTGCTCGCAGATGCTCTTATCTGCTCCCCGCGTTCTGTGGCTGCTGAGCCTCAGCCGGATTTTTCCCACTGGGTGACGAGTTGAGGTGGAGGCATGGGAGAGGTCTGCTGTGGGGTGAGAGCTCCCAGGAAAACACGTCTGGAAGCGGGGCGGTTTGACGTGGAGTGAGGGCTAAGAGTGCGTGCAATGAGGTGCAACGCTGTGGGATATTCTGGTGTTAGATATGCACCCGATGATGTGCATCAGGTACGTAATGTGTGCGTTAGGTGGGCGAGCCCTGCGCCCAGGAGGTGCCATTCCCTACCAGACGGCATCTGCGATCGGAATCCCTCACTCCGGAGGAATTCCCGTGTGAATTCTCGCTAAAGAGCAGTCCCTGTAAACAGGAGCAACTCTAAATGCCATTTAATTGCCAATGTGCAGAGAAAAGCCAAGTACGAATTCGCTGGCCCTAAGCGGTGGCAGTGTGGTTGCCTAGCAGAGATAAAATTAATAATTGTCATTTTCTACCCAGGGCATTGCCAAACCTACTGCCCCACAAGTTCCACACCATCTGGCCTCCGCGCAGGCTGTACCTCCTGCAGGAAAGGCTTCTTTCCTCCCACCCACGGTGCTGTCTCAGCCGGACCCTCTGCTGCTGTTACAAAGGCTTCATTTTCGGGGCGTAAGGCCAAGGGCAGTGACAGAGAGCCTGGGATTCCCTTGGGACTCACTGCAGATGGGGACACTGATCTACCACCCGTGCTCCTTCAGATGCCCTGCTCTCTTGCCTAGGGCAGTTGGCAAGACAAAAGAAAAGGCACTCGTCTTCCCAACAGGGAAGAGGAAGAAGAAGAACAAAGGCAATTTCCTGTTAAACATGGTGGGAGATCCGTTAGAAGCTAAAGAGACCCCAGAGCTTAATCACAAAAAAGGAGGTTTTATGCAACCAGGAGGTTGCATTTCCCCTGGGACTGCTGTCATCGTCCCTTTGGGATCGTCCTGGGATTGCTGTGATCATCCCCACCTCTGTTTGGCACAGCTCAAATGCTCTGCTCCAGGGATAACAGTGTGAGCTCCCCATCCCAAACCGACCCCCCAGGTACAGTGGGTGCCCCCATCGCTGCAAGCCTGCGGGTGCTGCAGGAACCTCCCCTCGGCTGCTTGCTTGCTTGCAGCCCCCCTCCTCCCGCCTGTCCCCCCGCTGCTCGGAGACACGTGGCCACCCAGGGCTTCAACTCACGCAAGTGTTGGACTCGTTGAGCTGCAAGCAGACGGCTCCGGTGTCACTCAGCTCTTTGATGTTGTGGCATGTGATGGGCTGAAAGGGAAAAAACGCAGTGCTGGTATCAAGTCCAGCCTCCTCATGGTCCCACAGCCCGTGTGCCAGGCTGCATCCTCACCTTCGGGCTGACCCTGCTCGTGTGCGGTGGCGTGGTGGCAGTCGAGACAGGAAGATGCTCTGAGGTGGCAGAAGAGCTCGTCAGAGCCGGCGTGGACCTTAGGGTTTCTGCCATCGTGCTGGGTCGCGTTGCTGGGCTCTTGGTTGTGGGGACCCATTGGCTCGCGTGGTTGGGCTCCGAGGGGATGCCCAGCAGCTGCGTGGGGGCTTGGCTGGGCTGCAGGCTCGTCCGCTCGCTGCTGAGCCCCGGGGAGGTGGGGCTGGCTGTCAGGGACCTGGTTGTAGCTTCAGTTTTGAAGAAACACAATAAAAAGGATAGATGAGAAAGCTTAAGTCCTCTCAAATCAACGCGTGGCATTGCGATGACTGCAGTACAATATTGATTTGTCATAGCCGGCGGTACCAGAACGTGTTATTGGCCGTATAAAAAACACGCATTAGCCTTGCTTCACTTACCTAATTGTTACATGCGCTTCATAATCTTTTAACGATGGGCTAATTTCCTGGGCACACGCTGCACCACAACAAGGATGCCATTGCCCGACATCGCCCTCGCCTCCCCCTTGACCCCTGTTCTCCAAAAGCTGTGCTGCTCCCAAACAGCACGCGAGAAAGGCACCGCGCGTCTGTGCAAGGGTCCCTGCTTCACAGCCCGTTCGCTGAGCAGAGAATAGGTGTGTCGAGATAAAAGATTGAGGAGCGCTTTGCCCCCTCATCTCTTGGCTGTTTTGAAAAGGTTGGGTCTAAGCCGCCCGTCCCGCAGCCAGCGACGCTGGGCTGCCCCAGGTGGGATGTTTCGGACAGGATCAGGCTCTTGTTTGAGAGCACCGCCCGTACACCAACTGCGTGGTTTCTTAGGGCGAGCTGGGCCTGTGCACTTAATCAACCTGATAATTAACGCAAACGCTACCGGGAACCACGGGGGAGCGATTACCGGATGTCTCTGGCCTTGGCTGGGCACTGCTGGACGTTGTGGGGGCTCCGGTGGCTGCCGTGCTGCCGGTGCTTTCCGTTGCCGTGGCCGTGAGCGTAGACGTGGCTATTGAGCTCCCAGAAGCTTTACCTGGGAAGAGAGGAAGGTGTTAGGGCCTGCCATCCCCCCGGCGCCTGCCTGTCCCCGAGGGTCCCTGCGGGCGGGGCAGGGAGGCGATAGCCGCTTTCACACATTTGCTTTTTTTTTGCCCCAAAATGGCAGGCTGCCTTGGAGCTCGTGTGGGAGAGGCTCAGAGACGGAACATTTTGGCTGGGCAAGTCCCGGATTTTGGAGCAGCCCTCGCAGAGGCTCCAGGGCGGCGCTGGAGGAGGACAGGCTCCTCTCTGCCCGATCCTGGCTCTTCCCACGGGACGCACAAAGCTCCACGCAAAGCTGGGTTTCATAGTACTTTGGGTTTATAATCTTTGGAGGAAAGACTCGGGCCTTGGAAGGGATCGCTCGTGCGCCTCAGGAAAAATAAGTTGGACTCGCAGTTGCAGGCACAATCTCAAAGTAAATAGAAACATTCCCACTGGCTCGGGCTCAGCTCTGACTCATGAGCAAAAACATCTTTGGAGGTGAAACTGAGTGTTTGGAGAACAGTTTGCTGTTCTAACTTAAAGTTTATATACTGCTTCCTGCTATGTAACCAAGACGACACTTCCAGCTTTTCCTTCTGGAACGAGCTGTATGAGTCAGTGAAAATGCATTTCTTCCTATTTCTCAACCTTTTCTGTCCTTCAGATCTATCTCCACTTTCACAAACAGCTCCAGTCTCTACTCCACGGCTGTTGCTGTTTCAGATTCTTACCCAGACACTAAAGAGAAAAATCATACAGAACAGGTTATTTTGTTTGTATTTCAGCCCAGGAGAGCCACAGCTCCAAGACCACTGACTTCATCCCTCCAAACAACCCTTGGAGATGGAGCAGCACGGACGGGTCCTGAGCAGCCGCCCATCATCGGCATCAGGGCAGCAGCTGGGCCGGACGCACCCGCTGCCAGTTACACACACGTTCATACGTCGGGCACTGCAATGATGCCCTGGCAGGAATTTTTCTACATTGGGATGTCCGTACGTTGCTGGATCAGGTCCAGGGGACCAGGATGGCTGATGAAAAGCAAAGACTGAGTTCATTTGGGCAGCGGGTGACAGCAGGCAGAGCGGCTCGGCTCTCCCAGTGGGTGGCTGTACCGGAGGGTGCTGAGGGGAAGGTGCACCCCATCCCATCCTGTCCTGTCCCATCCCGTCCCATCCGCAGCTGCTCTGGGCGCGGGAGCACCGTGGAGGCGGGGGCCCTGCCGAGGGCTCGGTGCAGGTGTCTGGAGCTGGGATTTAAGTTCTGGCTTCACTTTTATTTAACAGAGAAGTTTCTTCTCTCCAACACAATTCAGTTCCAACTGGTTAAATCACCGAGTTTTTCTGATGAATTTTAACAAATCAAAAGCAGGAGGCATGACTGCATGCCCAGAATAATGAGTAGCACAAAGTTAAATCCACGCTTGGCGTTCAGCTCTGTGCTTGCATGGAGGTTCGCAGGAAACTTTACATCACCAGAACAACGTGGTGCCTGCACTTGACCTCCCCAGGTGCCACAGCCACCCAAGCACCCGTGAACTGTTCCAGATGTTTGTAAAGCACCAGAGGTATTTCTAACCAAAGCCTTTTCACCACTGAATTTCATAAATTGAAGCCTGGATCATTGCTCAGTGTAATTTGTGAGAAGACTTGTCACATAGTATTGCTTTTTCTTCCCTCTATTTTAGCGAATGCAGGCACTTTTATAGAAAACACGTCTAAGTTTTTTCAAACCTTAGGACTCATGAGATAAATAATGATCCAGATGTGAGCTGGATAATCCATATGGTGCTCAGCTAAAGTGGGTCATTTATTGCACCATACATTTTTACTAGTTTTGCTCAACTTTGTCAATTTGTTAGTATTAAAAGTTTGAGAGTTTAAGCCAAGCCACTTATTAACTTGGAGAAATCTTCACCTGGCAGTGCTAGCACACGCAGGAGCAAAGGCATGCAGGTCTGTGAAAGAAAACTGTACTTCACGGTACCTCTTGCACCTAGCTTTTGAAAAGTAAATGCATCTGATTGTTAAAGATATTTTACTAATGAGGCTGAGGAAGTATCAGCTCAGATCAAATAAAAACTCCAACAATATAAATGTTAAAGTAGTTGGCTTGGCACAACGCGCATCCCTGGGCGCTAAAGCAGGACCATAGAAGGCAAAACTCCGCAGCGGCAAAGACTCAGGGAACAGGAGAAAAGTTCCCACCCCTCGTGCCCAGCTCTGCACCCGCACGAAATCAAACACGGGGGTTTCTCCCCAACACCTCCACCCCTGCAAGGTGGAAGGGGCAACCCGGAGGGGATTCCCGGGGAGTAGCTGCACCTCCCGTGTCGATACCGGCTGACGCACCCAGTCACCGCATCTCTCGGTAGCGGCGGCTGCGGGAGAGGAGGGTGAGAAACCAGGGGAGCCGCGAGCGCTGCAGCTGCGGCCAGCCCGGGCTTCCCGCAGCCCCTCCGGCCCGCGTCGCTCGCGCCTTCCCAGTTGTGCTCCCAGCCATGTGGCAGGAATTCAAGCGGGTGGAGCCCTCTTCCCTCTGGAAAGTTCTGATAAAAATCCCTTCCCTCCCCCTTTTCCTTCTCCTGGACAGGATGTGGGTGTGGGGCCGCAGTCAGGCTGGGCACAGGGGGTAGGGGGCTGCGGGAAGCCCCCCGCGCCACCCCGCCGAACCCCCGCTGCTGGGGCTCAGGGCCTCACCCGCAGCCCTGGCGCCTTCCCTGGGATGAGGATGCTCCTGGCTTGCGCAGCTACGATGTGCAGCTCTCTAAAGGATGTTAAACTCCAGGGGCTGGGAGTTTTAAAGCTCCTTTTTCCTTCCCTGATTTTGAGAGCTTTTCTAGATCTTGCAAAAGGAATGAAGGAAAGAAGGAATGCTTTAAAATGACAACAAACGATATTTTTTTTTAAAAATCAAGTTTCACAGAGATGAATAAAAAAAAAGATATAAGCCAGAAAGATAAAAAATAATTTAAAGAAGAAAAAATGTTTGTATTAGGTACAACTAGAATAGATACACTCTTATCCACGTAAATTTTGAGACAAGCCCAGGACGGCTCTGCACGTGGCTGATCAACCCAGCGTTGCCACCACGAACTGCTCGCAGCATCGCGCCGCCGCGCGGGCGGAGGGGTCTTGAGCGGCCCCGCAGCATCAGCCCACTCTGCGGACCAGGGACGAGCGTAAACTTCTCCCACGCTCACTGCAACCCAGCAGCAAGGACCAGGCAGACCTCAGAACTGAATATTTCACTTGCAATTCCCTCCCGGCGAGGCTGGGTACCCAGCTCCATCCTCCTCACATGGCATTTGTAGGCGACCTGCACCCAGCCTGGCGTGGCACGGGGATTTTTTCCCCTCCGTTTAAAACACGTGGCTTTAGCTGAAACTGTCCTGGGCTTGTCAGCAGCCAACCCGAGCGCAAGCGCTCAGAATTGGAATTTCCATCAGGTGATGCACAACTGAAACCTTCCGTCATTCACTCGGACTCCCCAAAGAGGTGACGAGCGCCAGGGACGGGCTCCCTCGTTTGCCTCTGCTCGGCACTGAACAGAAATAAACCTCCTCTACTTTTCCGCAAGTGCTAATCGAGGAACGTGGAGCATTGGCTGTGCCGGCAAAAGGAATGCCATTTTGCAGCGTTAAACCCTCTGTCGCCTGGTTTTTATCACTTTCATATCACTTTTGCTTTGTACTGCAAGGAACTTTGGTTTTTTGTTTCAGGTGAACACTTCGGTCTTACACCCTCGCTCCCTGCTCACTTCAGCCCAACCAGACAGTCCTAAATTTTATTTCTCTCAAATTAAATTGTGGGGTTTTTTTTCCTCCCTGTAAAATTAACATAGACTGGGGGGTCAGGGACAACAGCTCAGTGATCAACATACCCAAAGGGAACATGAAAGGAGCACCGGGAAACAGAAGAACGAAATACAGCAAATTCTCTCAGTAGATCTAGTCGCTCATATTCATGGGAGTAAGGAAAAATCACATTTGAGGAGACACCCGCAATTCCTGGCTCCCATCCCAGCACACTGTGCAGCACACAGTGCTGCTTCACTTTCTTTCGTCCCTTTTTATTGCTTTGTGGTTGTTGGGTTTGGGACAAAAGTGATAATATTTCCCTAAAATATAACCCTTTAAAAAGCAGTAGCTGTGGAAAATCTCTGTCTTATTATTCAGTTTTTCTATGATGAATATTGGAAGAGCCGCAATAGGAGATTTTAGTTTTTATGGAGATTCATTTGATTTTCAGAAAATGTTTAGTTCCTACCACCGAACAAGAGCAAGGCTAATTTACACCAGCGCAGACCGAGAAATGACTTGAGCTGTGGCTGCACGTCACAGCTTTGCGCGCTGTGTTTGCATCCCCTTGCGTTAGCCGGAGCTCTCCCGTCCCAAATCCCGACGGCTCTCCTTTCCCAACCGGCAGCATTCCCTGTTCGCAGGACAGGGCTGTGAGCGCGCTGGCCAGGATGCCTGACGCAGCGCTGCTCCGTACGATGTCACCGTACGGGACGTTCTCGTCAAAGGCATCCCCCCAAGCTGTGTTTCGGGAGTTAGAGAGAAGTTGCCCCACGCGCTGGTCTCGCGCTGCTCAGCGCTTGCAAGCCTGGCGTTTCCCGCAGTCAGTACTCACCAGACAGCTCCACCACACAGAACGCAATCCAGAAAAGCTGCCTCCACTTCATTATTTTTAAACTTCCCGAGAACAGCGTTGCTGCTCGCAGCTCCCGCCCGAGCTGGGTCTGGCTGCCACGGCTCTTGGCTTTCCAGTCCCGCAGCGGCGCTGAGCTCATGCAGCCTGGTTGTGGTTCAAGCCTTTGAAATCACTGGGTTGTGGGGTGGGCTTCTCTTCAGGGGTTGTGCTTAGGGTTCAAGACTGCGAGGTGGAGTTTCTCTGGTTTGATTTCACGGTTTTATACAGTTCGTGGCAAGCTCGCTATCACTTAGGTAATTTTCTCCTCCCCACTTTCCTGCCAGTGCTTCAAAACAAACAAAGGAGCAACCCTCTCCCCAGCAAAGGAGCCCAGAGCCTCGCTGGGCTTAACTCTTTCCTGAGAGCTGATTCCTTCCTTTCCAGCTAAAGCAAATGCAGGGATACGGCGTGCTCCAGCCGGGAGGAAGGATTACAGTGAAGCCTGCTGCTAAACTTCCCTCCAAGTGAAGTAATCACGATCTGATGAGAGTACAGAAGCGGTGGTCCGGCCACCGTCAGCCAGCCCCGTGCACGGTCCCAGGGCCACGGCAATGGGGGAAACTCTGAAAACCGACTTCAGAATCAGAAATTTTCTCAGTAAATTAAGCAAGGAACTCAAGGATGCAAAATCATCACTGACCTGAAGAGAAGTAACTCCATTAGCCTCACTAAATTGACTGATCAAGCAGAGCAGGACTGGAGTGGTCTGGAGAAGGTCTGGGGGAGAAAAAAACCCACAGGCAAAAACTTCTGCATAAATCCCGGGGCCGAAGAGGGACTCGAGGCCAACAAATAGCTTCCTGCAGCTCACGTCCATTAATAACGGATTATGGAAACCTTAAAAACAGCACAGAAATACTGACTTCACTTTTATTACCAGGCTGAACTTCACCAGGTGGAAATGGCTGGCCCTGGCCCTGGGGACGGCACCGCAGGCGCGCGAGGACCAGCGCTGGAACCAGCGGCACCGGGGATGCTCTGCCGCGGGCAGCAAGCGGGGCTGAGCCACTGCATCCGACCGTGGCCTTAGAGTAACACGAGTATCTCCAGAAGTACTGGCTTTTTTAAAAAAATAATTATTTTAAAATACTTTGGTGCTTCCCTTTCTTGATTTTTATGTCTGGGGACGGCAAAGACAACAGAAACATCTTACTAATAATTTTGCCTTTGGGAATTAAAAAAAAAAAAAATCACTTAGGAAACTAAACTCTAGTTAAGTCTGAATTCTTTCTTTCCTTTTACAGCTAAATAACGCAGTCACTAAAGGAGTCATTGCTAACAGGAAATCAAAAGTGAGGTGGCCAGGAAAATAGCTATGGAAGGAAGGACAATGAAGCAGTTACCCAATATATTATCTTTTTGTGGATGCCCCCATGACACCGCTACAGTCAGCAAAAGGATTAAGACAGAAAAGAAGACAGGGCAGTATTACCTACAAAGAAATCCCCCAAAGAGCCTTTCCATTACATTTATTGCTCTGACAAAATTCCAGTAGCTTTTGGTTTTAGCACGAGACAGGGGTTGGACGAGATGATGTTTAAAGGTCACTTCCAACCCAAACCATTCTGTGATTCTCTGACAGGAAAAAGTCTCTTGGTTGGGAATATCTGTAGCTAAGAAATGTGCCCCAACATCTGTATAAAGATTTCTGTTCAGTAATCTATTGCTGAGTGACAGAGCTATACAGCTCTATCAAAGACCAAGATACCCCGGTAAAATCCGATCTCCAGCGCAGTATAAACCCGAGCATGGCCACAGCCCCGCCATCTCCAACAGCCCCCCCAAGAATTTTCTCTTTTTCCTCTCAAACACACACCACACATTGGGAAACGCGTGACTCAGTACGCAGCGCAGGTTTGTGTGCATACCAGTTTAGAAAAGTATATTCAAAAGATGAAATGAGAAAAGCAGAGTGAGACAAAGGTCCTATTTAAATAACAGATTTGTATATTTTTTTTCTATTCAAGTGAGAATTTGGGTTGAATAACACAGCTAAAAATAAGAAATTGGAATTTCGAAGCATCAGCCGCTGAGACAGAACTCCATCTGGTGAGGACCAAGCCCATCCCGCTGAGCGGCACCGAGAAAAGCTGCTGGGCTGCCTCTGGCAGGACAGGGCTTGGGACCGCTCTCGTACAGCGAAGGCAAAAAGCTTAGAAACCCTTAGAAATTTTATTTCAGTCCTAAAAATAAAGTGAACTGTAGGAAAAGAATAAAACAAATCATCTCACACTGAGCTCCTGCTTTGCACAGGAGTTGCTGGGGAGCCCCAGACCATGAGCAGGTGCAGCCCCATGGTGGGACCCCGCCGGCAGCTGGACCCCTGCGCCCCCACCCCCCTCCTGCCCCCCGGGGCTCTCCACCCCGCCCTGCCAGGTTTCCTGCCATTCTCCTCCAGCGCTGCTCTGGCCTCCTGAATGAAAGAAACCAACGGAATCATCTGGGTTTGGTTGCCGGTTTCGTTTCACCTTTCAAAACCAGACTAAAAATAGAGAGCCGGGCTAAAAATAGGTGATGACTGGGTCTGCCAGACACCGAGCACGGGAAGCTCGCGGGTTTGGTTTCCAGTGGAAACTGGGCTGAGTTTAAATGACATTCCCTGTGTCACAGATGTAAGGGTTTCATTAATACCTATGTCCATGTGCGCGCTGAGTACATCAGACCATGCCTTTGAACACATTTTAGGGTAGCAACTCAGCTAAGCATGGCACAACAGGTAAATCTAACATATCCTCAAATAAAGAGCAAAAAAAACCAGAACCCAAATCAGTTACTTGAGACTATTCTTTAATTTAAAGCATTACCTTCGGAGGATTTTAAAAGAGAGACCTAGAGATGCTTCCACCCATCAACGACTCTGCCGTTGGAGCTTCCAGCGCGGGCATTGCCAAGCTCCCCGTCGGGTGGCGGCAGCGGGACGCTGCCCGCCTCCTGTGCGGCATCACCGGCTGCGGGGCTTCTACACGGCCAGCCCAGCCTAACCAGGAGCTGGTCGGGCTTTGTGGTCTGACGTCCATTCACAATCGTGGTTCAGAGATGCTGTGAAGTGGGTAAGCTCTTTGGGTGGGGAGTGTGTGTGTGTGTACACACCTCCAAGCATATTCCAAATATTCAGAATACCCAGCTGTAATCAGTTATTTCCGCCTGTTTATTCAAGATGTGGAAGATAACACCTTTTCTCATTGATCTGACGCTCCAGTTAAACCTCTGTATAAAGTGACTGGAGCAGGTTGCAAATTAATACTCTAGAATTATCTCCTCCTTCCAGCGTCATAACAAATTTTTATAGTTAAAAATTTAAAGACCAAAATAAGAAACATGCACTTGAATTATCTCGCAGCAGTCTGTATCAGCTGTATAAGGTTAACAACGGCTGAGCCCATTTCAATTAAACATTTACAGCATCAAGTGTCCAAATTTCAAACCCACGGTGATGAAGGCTTGTTCACAAGCCTGGGAATTTCTCCAAGTATTTAAGGGTGATTTAATTTAATTGTGAATGATGCAATAGACATATGGCTAGGAAGTTATATACCAGGAAACATGTTTTCTATAAGTATTTTAGCAGGCAGATGGCACACAATAGTTTTGTTGTAGTCATTTCCCCACCTCTTAAAAGTTGCTATTTTGGACAACTGAAATAATTGGATTCCCACCATCCTCCCAAGGCACCAGCACTGCTGTCCCAGAGGATGTGCAGCCTGAGAGGGCTATTTCTGTACAAAACCCCATCAAATAAACCCAACCTTACACTCCCCTATCCACTGCCATTCAAGAGTTTCAAAGCATTTTAATAACTTTCCCACTTAAGTGGAAAGTGAGTGAGTATTAATGCTTTACCACGCTCCCACCGCGCGGGCGAGAGCAGAGGAACTGCTTGGAGCAAGGCCAGACCACAACGAAACCCCAAAAGCCAGAAGTTATGCGTCTCAGTCCTCAGCCTTAGCAACCAAAACCACACCACTTCCCAGAGAGACCAACGCTTTCTGGAAATCACCACCCATCTCCTACGGCCACTGCGCTCGGGCCTCCGAAGAACTGCCGTGGGAGGTGCGGCTTTCGGAAGCGCTACGAGCATCCCTGCGCCTGTACGGGGTGGGACAGCCGGAGGGGAGCACAAAGCTGCAAATAAAATTATATTTGAGTGAAGCTTGAGTTATTTCTCCTAGTAATCCCAACAGGATCTCAGAAGCTTTACATCTCCTTTGTGTGAACGGGAGGCGCGGGACCAAATCCTGACGGGGCTGAGCAAGGGGAACTCCTGTCCACCGGTACCGCAGGACGCAAGCTCTCTGCTCCGAGCAGACGGCTCCTGAGGAATTAACTGATTGTGATTCATCTAAAAAAGGGCAAAGAGCTCAAAAGCTTCCCTAATATTATCACCGCTATAGCCATTTCCTTAAGATCTTGTCATCCGTTTGTTTTATCATGCTTGGCTTTGCACGTTTTATGTTTATACTGTAACTCTCGGGGCAGGAAACGCTTCCTTTCTTAGTGCTTCAGCACCGACATCCTGAGACTCCTAGCAAGGCAGCCTTTGGGCGAAAGCTGTTCTGGAGAGTCTCATTTCAATAGAGTTCTCAGAATTAAAGACCAAATTTTTTTTTTTTTTTTTTTAACTTGGGCAAAGCCTTGCCTCTTCATAATCCTTGCAACTGCATTTAACGGGCGCCTTGCTCTTTATTACCCCCTTCCACAGCTACTGCTTATTCATTTACACTCAGAGTTGTTCCTCGGAGAGGGACAGCTGAAAAAACCCAGGAATATCAGACTTTTGATCCGTAGATCAAAAAAAAGAAAAAGAAAAAAGATGATCGTTTAAATGGTAGCATACTGTTAATAAAAGTCGTATATTAAAACAAATTGCTTAGTATGATTATTCCACTAAAATCAATATCTTCAAATAATAAAGCAAATTTGAAGCGTACACGTGACTACATTCGAGCAAACCATATGGTGGATAGATTGCTGCACAGTTTTATGCCTTCAACTTTTACTTCAAGATTGTTTGTTGAAATCTAATCAAGGCTGCGCTCATTTACTACCTTCTGGCTGTTCAGCGATTTGTAGGATATTATTAGGTCTTTAATCTAGCTTTAAGGGGCAAGCTACAATGTAAATCAAGTGACTTAAGCATTTTTTCATGAAACTGTTCCCCAGACGCGCATTTTCCGCAGCCATAGCGGAGGCTGAACGAGTCAGAAGGAATTGCCTTGGAAAAACACGGCAAGAACGGGCAAAACCAGAAGCCTGCCAAAAGCGGCAGCTTTCCTAAGTCGCAAGAACAGGGACCTGAAGGCAAAGAAGGGAACTCTGGGACGACGTAGGATGGGCAAAGAGCCAGAAGATGCTCGGAAACCGCTCCCACTGCCCCAGCACAGGGGCTGAAGAAAAGCCTTTGTGGCCTTTGAAAGCAATTCCTCCTGGCTTTGTGACGGAAAGAGGGAGATCTGCGGTGACGCTATCTCACTACTGGACAGAGACAGTGATGGCCGGGAGCTCAGCAGCACCGTGTCACAGGAACGGGGCCAGCGGTGAGGGAGCCTGCCTGCTCGCATGGGAGCCGGCGACAGCAGTGAAACCTAGCTGAGAGCACCTTGAAATTGTGCTTTTGTCAGTGTGAGAGAACTGGCTCTCACCGGAGTCATGAAAATGCCTCGGAAAAAGCAAATGAGGTAATTAATCCTTGGTAAGGATGCCTGCGCTAGTGTGGTGATTTTGGATGGGTACCGCTGGCGCGCTGACGTGATGGGATGTCCTCAAGACCTGCTTTTGTGTTTTTCTGGAAATACCCACATTTGTTTGAACATACAAAGAGTGACAAGAGGCTGCAGCAATATCAGAAAGCGACCAGGAGAGGACGGAGATGGACTATTCCTATTTCCGTTACCATCCATCCCCACCTTCGGGCTGTATCAGGGTCTCATTAACCCGGCGGATTTCATTGACTGCTTCTCATTGCTGCACCGTCCAAAGTACTTAACTATAATAAACAGCAGCGCCACAAAACACCAATAAAAATCATTAAAGCATAAGTCTCGTAATTTAGTACAAAGATTAGCTTCTCCATCCAGATCTGCAGCCTGCTGATTGCAATTTATTTCTCTCATTTATGGATGTCATACGAACATGCAAGCTGGATTCATTGCTTGGGCTTTCCATCCATCACCAGGACTGCAGCAAGTCCATCTTGTTGATACACCAAGCCAACTGTACCTGAGATATACACGATGCTCAATTAAAGCTTTAATTCCAAATAAATGCTATTTGCAATACTGTTCATTTTAAATGTGATGAAATTACAGAATCACAGAATCGTTTAGGTTGGAAAAGATCTTTAGGATCATAGAGCCCAGCTGTAAACCTAGCAGTGCCAAGTCCACCACTAAACCATGTCTCTAAGCATCACATCCACACGTCTTTTAAACCCCCCCAGGGATGGTGACTCCACCACCTCCCTGGGCAGCCTCTTCCAGAGCTCGACAACCCTTTTGGTGAAGAGATTTTTCCTATTAGCTGTTTTTATATTTTTAATTTGTTATATGTGCAAATATACCTCAAATATAGACACCTAATATGTTGCCCTGCTGTCATGGCTTAGCCCCACTCGGCAGCTAAAATACCACAGAGTTGCTCGCTCACTCCATCCCTCACAGCCCCCTCAGTGGGATGGGGAGGAGAACTGGGAAAGAAAAGAAGGCAAAACTCATGGATTAGGATTAAAGCAGTTCAACAGAACAACAGAAGAAGAGAATACAGAGATGATAAACAAAACCAGAACATACTTAAGCATGTAATTTCCAGTACAATAGCTCACCATGGATCCTGGTGCTCTGCTCCCGCCCACACAGCAAAACCTGCAGCCAAACCTGCCCCTTCCCACATCCCCACTTTATACCCTGAGCACGATCCCACGGGATGGAAGAGCCCTGGGGCTCGTTTGGGGAAGCTGTCCCAGCTGTTGGGTAACGAGTAACCCATCCCAGCTGTGTCCCCAGAGCCGCGAGAGGTCATTGGTGAAACACCACTGACCAAGATTAGGGTGGGGAAGAAGTCTACACTGCCTTTACTTGCAGGAAGAACTCTCACTCCCGCTGTATTTTGTGTAAGCACAGCCTCAAAACTATGGTGGTATTTCTCAGAGAGAAACCCAAACTGTAATTAGGAAATAAAGGAACGGCTTTTGCTCTAAGTAAATATCAGGTTAGTGCCAGGTGTTACTGAAGCATCAGTGGAGATGTAAAACTCATCAGTGGCAGCGGTGAAAGGCGTCTTTAAAAGCACCGGGGGAAAAGGACTGGAAAGGGCTCTCATCTCCACCCTGGCAATTGCCGATAATAAAGTGCTGCTGTTTTCTGCCTGGGAAATGAGGTCCCAGAGGCACCAGTCTTTCCGTTTTTCAAAGGAGGGTTTGTTCAAACACGGAGACAGGAGCATCCTCAGTCATTACCAGCTCCTGCTGCTGCTGACCCACCGCCCTGGAAACCCAAACGGCCCGCATTCAGAATTATCCGTTTGGTTTGATTTTAAAGTCGAGTCCTCGGTCTTGGAGGGATAAATAAAATGAGACAGAAATCCAAGAGGCCCTTCTTTGGTTGTCTCCTGAAGAGAAGGATGCAACAGCAAAACTATTTCAACTCCAGTGCTAGATGACCTGAAAAAACGACGGGGCTCTGCTAACGGTTATGAGCACACAGCTAAATTCAGACACCGCTTATTTATTGATGTGTTTGTACAATAGCAGTGGCTGGGAAGGCTGCCGACTCCCAGGTATCTTCTGATGGCACATAATAAGCGCAGACAACACAGACCTACAGTGAATAATAGAACAAAAAGCTTCCAGTACCATTGCAAATCAAAGCGCATATGCAATCAGATGCTATCCGGTTAAACCTCCCGGGAAGGGGAGCGAGGGGCATCTTAAGAGCCCAGCTCTCACCACGGAGGAGGGGGCATTGCAGGACAGTCGCATTAGAATATAAACATCCAGCAGTATTAGCGTTTAAAATTATTTCACCAGACAAATTATAGCGTGTCTCATAATGCTATTGATAAGGTCCAACTAAAGGAGCAGCCTAAAAAAAGATGTCCAAACTGCGGACACAGTGCCAACCCCATATTCTCAGTACTACCATGATCTAGGGAGGGGAAAAAAAAAATAAATCTATTTATGAGATAAGAAAAGATGCATTAGAAATGACCAAGACGAATAAACTCCCCACAGTAACAGAGAGTTAACGACTCTGGTTTTCCCCTGAGCCGCAGGAAGGGTTTTAGGCCCCAGCAGAGCTGCTGGGCACAGCACCGTTGTCCGCGCTCCGCTCGGGATGGCACATCCCATGGCACAGCCCGGGTGCAGTGGGGATGCTCCAGCGCTGCCCGGCCTCTCCCCGCCGAGGGACGCAGTCAGAGCGACTGCCGGGCTGAGAGATTTCCAGATGGGAGGATTTTGCAAGCGATGCCACACGTGGAATCCAAAGCCAACGAGAAGAAAGGCTTCTTATTTCCAGTACCTCTGCAGACCCCAGACATCTACCCACCCACATTGCTCCCTCCATTTTCACGTGCGGCCGGTGTCACAGTGCAGCAGCATCCCCAGGGCCACAGCCATCCTTTCCCCGCTCCCCTTTGCCCACTGGTAATAACACCGTGGTGTCTCCTATTCCATTTTGCTTTCAGGTATTTTTCTCCTTAGCTCCATGAAATGCGTTTCCCCCCTGCGGCACCGCACCAGAACTGCTGCTGCTGGAGGTCCCGACACGACGCAGAACAGCCTCTGTCAGCTGTTTTCTGAAGAGCAGGACTCCCTGGTACGGGAATATTTCTGTTTTGTGCTTTTAGAAAGTATTTTCTGCAAGGATCTCAAGCAGCTATGATGAACAAAGAGCACCTTAATTTTATCCAGGCAGAGCCCAGGGATCCGTTAAGGGGGGAATAAGGGGAGGCTGGGGCGTGCTGCGGTGCAGAGCTGGGAGATGCTGCGATGGGGACTGGGGGGAGCAGGTCCATACATGCGCAAGATGCATACATGTGGATGCACAAGAGCAAACAGCATCTTCACGAGGCAGTCAGCAATGCACAGCCTCTGCTGCCACAGGAATTGTGTTTTCCCACCATCTCCCGTGCAGAAGAATCGCAACGGGCACGGCTTTTAGTGCTGCTCAGCGTGGCTTTGGCTGGGCGGTCGGAGGACTCAGGGAATTGGCGCTGTAAGTCTGGCATGAGGAATACTACAAATTGACTGGGTTTTTTTCCCCCACCTCCAAGAACTTTTCCTTGGACCCTTTGGGACGCAGCCCCTCTCAGCAGCATCGGTAGCCTTAGGGAGAGCGCCGGTGATGAGAAGCGAGGCCGCATCATTTAGCTAAAGCGCTCCGGTGACACAGGGCACACGATCGATACCTGGAGGCTGAGGCTCCATTACTTACAGCAAACGCTTCAGAGAGTGTTTGGGAAGCACAGGCCCTCTCCTGAGAGCTCTCCTGGATGCTTTCAGATTAATTGTTACAGGTTTGTTGGTTTGTTTCTATGGAAGAAAGAAGATTTGTTTGCTTTTATTCCCCCTGGAGTTTTACTATCATCTTTTCTCATTAGGACGGTGGCGGGAGGTCAATAGAGTTCCCCGCCTGAGTGTGACTCCTCCGTAATCTGGAAGGGAAACTTTCGGAGCTGCGGCATTGGAGGCACTCCGCGTTTCAGAGAGAACACTGACGACCGCCTCCCCGCTACCAGCTGCTTCGTGAAACACAAAAAGCTTCACCAGTGCTACCAAGGTGTAAGGACAGGCTGTGGCTGGGCTGGCCTCCAGGCTCGGGCTTGCTGGCTCGCTGGTCTCCAGCCGCGCGGCTGCTGGCATTTTATTGCCACACGTGGGAGCAAAGCCGAGCAGAAAAGCTCTGCAGCCTGGGATGCTCTGCTGAGGTCGGTCGGTCCCTCCCGCCCTGGGGACAGGTCAAGAGCTGCCTCCCTGCCTCGGCCCACCCTCCTCGTCACCCTTCTCTCTGGGTTTTTGGTTTTCTTAATTGTTTTGGAATCTAGAGAATAATCTGTTGTCAAATCCTGCAGAACAAATTGAATGTCAGGTTTTCCAGCCGTTCTAATAAAGCAGATGGTACCACGAGCCTGTAAATCTCCTCCCAACTTCAATGCCTCCAAACGCTGACAGATTATCCATTAACAGGCAGATTAATCCTGAGCAGCAAAAACAGTGGGAAGGAAAATACACGCTTTTGTCTCCGTAACCGGGAAAATGAACGCGCTAATATGTACAACTCACAGGAGAGGTGCGCTTACATCCGTTACGAGCGCACGGAGCGGCTGGCAGAGCCCAGAGGCACAGGAAGACACGCGCGGCCGCGGAGCGTGAGGTGACGGCTTCCTCCAGCCACCCAGTACCTTGCTGGGACCAGTAAAGAACATCAACTTAGAATCATAGAATGCTTAGGGTTGGAAGGGACCTTCAAAGGTCATCTAGTCCAACCCCCCTGCAAGGAGCAGGGACATCCCTGACTAGGTCAGGTTGCTCAGAGCCTCATCCAGCCTGGCCTTGAACGTTTCCAGGGATGGGGCATCCACCATCTTTCTGGGCAACCTGTTCCAGTGTTCTATAACTTGCATCATAAAAAATTTTTTCCTAATTTCTAATCTAAATCTACCCCCCTCTATTTTAAAACCATTACCTCTCATCCTATTGCAACAGGCCCTACTGAACAGCCTCTCCCCATCTTTCTTGTAGGCCCCCTTGAGGTACTGGAAGACCGCTATCATGATGGAAGGGGCAGGGCTGACCATCCTGATGTTGGAATCTACTTCCCAAACAGACCAGGATATTGCCAGGCTTTCTGATTATTTCCCTTCCCGCCGGGCTGGGACGGGACATGGCCTTCCCGCAGACTCTCTCCCTGACAAGGGTGGTTTCGCCGGTGTCCATTTTGGCCAACTCCTCTTTGTCAGCCTCAACGGTGGCCAGTGCTGCTTCACTGGCCGTTGTACCGCCAAGCGAAGGATCTTCGGTCTTCCGCGTGGTGAGCGCCGGCCCCCGCCGGCGCAGCGTCCCCTTTACAATGCCATCCCCTCCTCTCCCCGCCGCTGATTTGCTTGGCAGGTGTGAAATATTAATTGCCTCACACGGGAGCTTGGCTCACTGTCTGTCGCGTTTGACTGAAATATCATTCTCTGCTGCAAATATAATTACTGGGGGTCTGGATTTTAAAAATAGCCTCTCTCCTGTCTGTTAATTAGGAGCCATGCTTTGCTGCACAACAAGATATTTTGGTTAATTATAAAAGAGAAAAGGACAAATTTGTCACGTCTTTTGTTTTCGTTCCGTCGTGCTTCCCGGTGACAGCCGTGCTGGGCCGTGATGGACTGCTCAGCCGACAGCACCAGCTGCTCCCTCCCAGAACGGGGAGGGGGTCAGCGCTGGCTGGGGTCTCAGCGCTGGGGGGGGGGGGTGTGTGCTCCCACCTCTCCTCACTGCAGAGAAGTTTAACAAAGGAAATGAAAATTTCAGTCAAAACCTAGGGCTTCACTCAAACGCTCCCCAGCCAAGTCTTTAAGGACCCCCTGATTCAAAGCACTGATATATCCTCACAAAATCTGCCAGGATTCCCGACTTGAGGCGTTCTGGGCTCCACTGCCCAGCAGCTCTCCTGTCCACCCCCTGCTCGGGCCGGCAACACGGCAGCAGTGGCACGAGTGCATCCTTCCCCCGCCATTCCCAAATGAAGATGACCTATCTCCTCGGGCTTGCTGAATGCTCCCACCAATATCCATACACGTTTCCAGTTTGTTTCTTAAAAAGAAGGAAAATCCATTCCGTAGGTGCCAGCACAAACAGAAGACAGCACTGACAAGTTTGGAAATGGCACAGGAAAGTGCTAATGAACCTCCTCTTGGCCACATGTGCTAATTGATAATGTGCTAATAAACCCCCAGAAGAATAAAGATCAATAGAGCTGCTGCGTTCCCAGGCCCCCTTGACACCCGCAGCGCAGGAGAGGGAAGGGCCAAGTGCGGCTCTGCCGGTCCCGAAATCCCTGCGCACAGAAAGCGGCACCCACCCTTGGCACTCGCCAGATACAACACCGTTCTGGGTTAAACAAACTCCTTTTAACAGGAGCGATGGGAATAACCGGACGAGCTGCTGGTGTTTTAGGGATGCCCGGTGCCATCGGAGGAGCTGGCCCACGGCCGGAGCTCACAGCCAGCGTTCAGGACCCGGGCTGCCCAATGCAGCCCCGTTGGGTTCCTGCTGCCCGGGCTGCCCACTCCACACTGGAGACGCCTACGTCGCGGTCAGGGTTTTGGCGTGCTGCTCTGAATCACCATCCTAATCGCCAGCTCCAGAGAAAAGTACCGGCTCAACCAGATTATCGATGCCCAGGGACCTCTGCAGTGAAAAATAAATTTTCAGCAACCTGCAGGTGAGGGAGCCTCGGCCAGCTCCCGTCTGCGGACCCAGGCAGCAGCACGTGAGGAACCAAAAGGAGAGCGAAGGGAAGCAAGCGAGGTGGTGGCAGTTCATTTCTTCATCTGATGCTCAAATTGCCTGGTATTCGGGTGTGTGCATAAGGGAAACGACCCATGCAGCACGTGCCGTGGATTCCCCCTTCCTTTCACAAACGCTGTTTCTAGTTCTGTGTCGATAAAAGATCAGCAGCAATACTTTGCGTTGAGATGCATGGATGGAATGTTTCATAATTATTTATGTAATTATCCAGCATTTCAAAGAACCCGTGATAACAGCTTAAACTGATGTATTAGACGAGCATAATAATTATTCCGACAATATTGAATGCTGTTCTGTCAAACAATCATCTCGTATATATGAAGAAAGCTTTCAGAAATAGCTCCATCATTCGATATGCTACCAAATTAATGGCCCAAAAATTCCATATCCTTTTCCTGAAGGCAGACGGAACTTTGTACATGGAAAATCAAATGTGTATGTATGGAATATACAGAAATACCATCTATCAAAACCAGTAAGAAACAATAGAAAAGGGAGATTTTAAAAGAATGGCACTTATTCAGGCTAGAATAATTGTGCAAGGATTACGCTGCTTCAGAAACTTCTCCAGGTGACAAAGCAATCAGGAATAGAAAGTGTTGTCTCTAAACCAACTGGTGGCCCAAACTCCATCCCAAGCCAGGTCCATATTGTCCTCCCAGTCTTAGTTTTCCCCCAATAGTAGCTACTGGGGAAAATAATAATAATAATAATAATAATAATAGGTTCCAATATAACATAAGAAAACCCCATTAAATGAACTGCAGCAAATCTCTGCCTGCCTCCTCTTTCTGCTGATACTTCAGTAACAGCGTAAAGTTTATCACTGCTTACTACTCAGCTTTTTTTTTTTTTTTTTTTTGTGCACCCAGTTTAGAGCCCAGTAAGTCAGGAGGGTTTCTGATGCTCCATCTCTGCTGCTGGAACCTGCTCTGGCACAGAGCTCCAACCTGCCAGGGCAGGCACTTGCTGCTCCACTGTGTTGCTGCATCCTCAGCCCTGCAGCCTGTTCCTTTCTCTGCCTAAAGCACCCAATTTGTGGCAGCCCCTGTTCCTCATTTTGCAATACAGAGCTTTGAGATAAAAGTGTTGAGCTTGGACAAAAGGCGAGCTCAGGATTTATAAGGGTCCCACCCTTGGACGTGTCCACGCGGAGGGTGTGATGCTGTTGATAATGATCAAAACCAGCTGCTAACTGCCTAAGGCAGAGCAGAAAGGGGAATTTGGGGATTTTTTTTTTCCTGATTGCAGGAAAATGGACAACAAAAAACCCGCAGCAGGCACAATCCTTCTGCCCAGACCTTTCAGGAGGAACCTACTGCAATGGCCATGACCCAAGGGGCAGAGAGGCTTCCGCGGGAGAGAGCCACAAGCCCTGAGCGGCGAGCCAGTTGCCAGCGCTGCTGCTCCCGTGGCACTGCTGGCATTTCTGCTCTCCTGTGGGTATATTTGCGTGACACTTTGCCCATAAAGCACATCACGTGATGCACTGTGTAAGAGTGACACACCTTCTACCAAGGGGAAATTTAAGGCTTAAGTGCCCTTAAAATGCTGGCATCACTCACCATACGTGCTAGCCCTTTTGGAATATTACACCCATTCGATGTAATTCTTTTTCCTCTTGGAGAAATATTAGCATGTACTTTTCTCCTCATCAATCACTTTTTTGACCTTTGCATCACCAGCTGTCTCGAAGAGGGTCGCGTTCACTCCGACGTCTGCGCCTTCCAGAGCCTCTGCTAACACCACCGCAGAGCCAGGCTGGAATGAAGATTCTCCTACGTTTATACGGCACAATCCCTTCTGGGAATTCAGGCTGTTCTGAACTCGGTCCTGAGGCTCCCATCGCTCACCGGGGAAAAGCAGCCATCGCCAGGGCGGGGATGAGCTGAACAGTCCCCGTGCTCACGCGTGCGCAGGCTGGCCCCCAAGACCCTCTTGCCAAAACGTACAGATTGGGGGTTTTTGTGGTTTTTTTTTTTTTTTTTTTTTTTACCATTTGCCCTGCTACACAGATCACAACTGTCTTGCAGAGACAGGACACCTCAGACCATTAGTCAGGCTACACCTCTTCCCTGAGTTCATCACCAACATCTCAACTGGAGAGGACGGATGCGCTTCACTATCTGTGGGTGGGGGTCAGAAATGCGCCCAAGGCGAAACCAGTGAGAAGCAGAACCAGAGGAGAGACAGAGAGGTGCTTTACGAATAACGGCCCGATTTCTCCCCACCTACTGCTAATCCTGCGCAGTCTGCTGTCGCCTTATGTCCCTCTCGTCCCTCCGGAGCCCGGCCAGCGCTTCACGGCCGCCCCAGCGCGGCAGAGACCTGCAGGGCGGAGGGAACTGCGCCCGGGCTGCGCAACCAGCGGGAAACGGGAAAAGAAAAAAAGAAAAAGGCTGGAAAAGCCACTAGATGGCAGCCCGACCGCCAGCATCCGCTCCCCGCACGCTGTGTTGCTGCTCCTTGCCTGGGGTGGGAGCCGGGTCCCGCGTGGAACGCGCCCCTCAGACACCCGTGGGGCGATGGGCAGGCGGGGAGCAGCGGAGCCGAGTCGGAGGAGCCCAGGAGCAGCAGCCAGCAAACTCCACCATCATCAACTGCGTTGCATAAATTATCCCCATAATTACCCAGGGTGGCCCCAGCTGCAGGGCGTTAGCTGAGAAATTCCCAATTTCCCCAAGTGGGAGGCGCTGGGAAGAGCATTTGTTTTAACAAAGCTCCTTTGTGCGCATTTGGTGGCTGTTGCAGCGGTTTTGGGGTTGTCGTTGTGATAATGGAGGCTGGAGGAGCAAAGTTCCCGTTCTGGGCCTCTCGTCCTGCCCCTCGCACCCCAAAGCTGTACTTTAACGAGCCTCGCCCAGCAGCAATTAACACTCCACTTTGGCTGGGTCTCAGTACATGCAAAGCATTGAGTTAAAGCAAAAATAAGTGGAGAGCGAACCCTTGCCTGATCCTCCACCGTGGAGCAGCCCCACCAAACCTGGGCTCTGAGAAAACTCATGTTACCCATGCCACGGGACGGCTGCTGTCTCCCCTCAGTATCCCACATGCCGCTCCCCATCCCAGCCCCTGCCATGTTTCAGACGGCTCGTTCGTGAAACGTGCGGCGCGGAGGAGATGAAACACCGTCCTGTGTGTAAATGGGAACCCGCGCAAACGTGCTCGGGAGCTCTGGGGAAGGAGCAGCTGTGACCTGCCAAGCCGACCAGAAAATTAAAAAGATCGTTCTACAAACACGCAGAGGGTGTGCGTGTGTGGGCACACGCGTGTGCAGGGGTGGCCCTGGCTTTGGGCAGACCTGTGGGTCCTCGCTGCTCCTCACAGGGTGGGAGCGGTGCTGGAGCAAGCGCAGGGGAGGATTTGCAGCCCCTCGGTTCCCAGATCCCGGCTGCCAAAGGCCACGCTCATCCTGAGGGCAGTGAAAGGCAATTGAGGGGACGTGCTCTGGAGCTCTGAGCTGCAGGGTAGTCAGGCAGCTGAAAGCCTCCTTCCCTTCTAGGTCAGTGCTTTGCAGACAGGTCAGGGATCCATCTGTGCGTTTAACCCGCCTTTGAAGTGAGAACACCAGTGCTTTCAGGGCTCAGCAGAGGTGGGAAAACTCGGTGCACCTCACAGCACCTCTGGAGCCCCACAGTGGATGCTTTTGCTCAAGACAAAGCTGAGCCGAGCTCACAGAGGGTAATGCAGCCGCAGAGAAGTGGCTGGTGGCTGTGTGACCCCGGCCAGGAGCCGTGCGGAGGGCAGCAGCTCCAAGGAGCGAGGTAAAGGAGGCGGCAGCGAAACCCCGTGAGCAGTGCTGGGCACAGGGCTATGGGGCAGGAGGGGCCCCCCGCTTAACCACCCCGGATCAAAAGGCAGGCGATTCGTTTGTGTGAGTGAGGTATTTGTTTGAGATCTGCATTTAGCACAGCGCTGAGACCGCTGTGGATGAATGTCCTGTGGCCTTGCTATGCCACTACGCACCGAGCCCCGGCAGCAGGAATACCGCTCTCACGTGCTGGATGGGGACTCACAGCATCTCCAGAAGGAGATTTAGCTCAGCTGGGTGCCTCCTCCTCCAGAAGCACAGGTCTCTGCTGTACATGTGCAGCAGGAGAGGGGAATCTCACCCATGAGCAGGAGAGGAGCTGCTGGCCAGGGCCGTTCCTTCGCTGCCGGCCCCGCAGCCCACAGAGCTTCCAATCCTTCCGGAAGCATTGGGCCATCGTCCTGCTCCTGCCTGCGTTGGCAAAAAGGCCAGCCCATGCACAGAGCAATCCTTGGCGTTCTCTCCCAAGGTGGGTTTGAGCATTTCTGGTGCTTGACGTCTTTGGCATACTGACCCTGTGTGACCAGCCTTGAGCCGCTTCCCTCCCGGGCAGGGCGCTGGCACTCTGACCCCTGCTTGTCGAAGGCTGAAATGCTATTTGAGCAGATATAAAATACGCATGAAGCCTGTGACCTAGTCTATAAACTCCTGTACAGCCTGAGGCAATGCCTTTGTGGTGAGCTCAGAGAGATTGCAGGTTCCTGCTGCCAAAATCAAATGAACGTCAAAAGAACGCTTAAAAATGCGTGCGAGAGCAACTCTCCCCCTCGAGATCATCCCAACGTTTCCCTTTGTGAACGCTGAACACGGAAAAAAAAACCCCAACTTTTAAGCGTTAATATCCTCTCCTCGGCCTGATTGAGCGCTAACAAAAGAGAAAATGCTTTCTCCTCTCCGGGCAGCTGGAGTGGCTGGAGCAGCACGACAACACCAGCACCGCATGGTGCCGGCTCCGCACAGCCAAGCCCAGCATCCCTGGCCACCCACCGCCGCTCGAAGGGTGCGTGTGCCCGGAGCCAGCCCCGGCACCCGGCGGGCACTCGGCTAACAAGCGCCTCGCTCCCCGCTGCTTCTGCAGTGCCTTTCATCCGAGGCTCTCCAAGCAGAATTAAATCTCCCAGCACCCGCGTAAGGGATGGGAAGCAGCTCCGTTCTGTTTTTCAGAAGGGAAGGAGGCAGGCAGGCTGCTCACACGGCCAGGCAGCGGCAAGGCTGGGAGCAAACCACAGGGGAGAGTAGTTCTCCCCGCCGCAGGAGTGACCGGAGGCTGTTTATTGCTCGGAAGCTCCAGGAAGACGCGGCATCCCCAGCTTTTGTGTCTGTGGAGCCAGAGGTGCCAGGGCTGGGCTCTTCGCTTTAGCCAGCAGCCGGTTGTCGGTGGCCCTTTGAAGGTGTTGGGGAGTCGGAGGAGCTGGAGGGACTCTGCAGCCCCTGAGTCCCTTTTTCCCCTCCCTGAGGGGCTGGTGCTACTGGGGACGTGGCTCTGTGCACTGGGGCACAGAGGGACTGCGCCCGCATGGCAAGGAGCACGGCACAGCCCCATGGCTCCTGGTGAGGGCTGAGCAAAGCAAAGCCGTCACGGATAGGATAACTTTGAAATGATGGTGAGCATTGCTGCTTTTATTTAAACAGGCTACAAAGCAGAAACCCCATGTTTTGTATTTCATACCACCCAGACCCCCCGCTCCCTCCCCAGCCTGCTCCGAAACAGAGATGCTGGAGGAAGGATCCATGCGCAGCCCCAGGTGGACCCAGTTACGGAGCTCCAAGCCTTGTCTGGGTGATAAAAAATATAAATAGAATTTTACTAGGGAAAGAACGGGATCTATTTATAAACCCCTAAACATTATTCCTGGTGCTCAGGCCACGGAGAAGCCTATTTCCAGGAGCAATAAGAGTGAAATGGCCGTCATAAAACTCCAGTAACCACATGTGAAGAGAACAGCCCCATTCATTAACACCCAGACAAGCTGACGGAGACATGCTTAGTTATCAGACATTACCATGGAGTTCATTTTTACCTGAGTTCTTTAAGCCTGGCCATCCTCCTTCCCTTGTCTTAGACGTTTTGCCATAGGGCACCATTGAACATTTGTAATTAGATCCCTTCACTGGAGTTAATTATGAAGCGACAATAAAGCCTGAGTGGTTTCCGTTTTCACGAGGATTATTTTGAATGAAAAACAAATCCTTCGTTTTTGGCATCGATATTTGTAATTTGAAGTTTAACACGAACCCTGGGGTATACTCTTGATATAAATAGATACAGACACGTTCATGTATTGTGCTGTGCATCTATTTCAGATTGTGTTCTGATACTTTCACGTTATTTTATACACACTTGTCTGCACAAACATTTCTATACACTGGAGCAGACACAAGATTTCTCTTCTGGAAGATCTCGAAGTTAATTAGCTGCTCCTCATCCCCGTGATGCCAGGACCCCCCATAGCAACGTCAGCACATTGCAGGCTCCGGATTGACCCAGCACGCGGGGCAATGCGCCACCGCAGCGGCACGGTGAGGGTCCCGAGTGTCCCATGAAACGATTCTGGCTTAGGGAGGAGGGTTTAGCATGGTTATTAGTGATGTGCTGCATTTTAAGGGATGTCCAGTCAACACTAAGCTGAATTTCCATTACAAATGAGAGTTAGCCACTTAAATAGACCAAGGCCGTGCTTGTTGGTATAAAAAGCAATAGATTTTTGTGGTTATTATTGCCAGTTAAAAATAACTGTCTGATTACAGACAATTATATGCCACCCTCTAGCTAAGCATCCACAGAGGAGAAAAGATGCTGGAATTTAAACAGGTCAATATTAATGCCACGATTGTATTTGACAATGGAAAGTGTCACCTCCATTACTCGCCCTGGTAACCAGGCTTGAAATGCCAGCACCAGGATGTCCAAACTCCTTCCCGCTACGTGCAGAGCGATGGTGATCAGTACGCAACGGGGCAACCCCGTGTACTCAGAAGGTGAAGGAAAAGCCGGCCCAGGGGATGCAGAGGGCGAGTGCAGACGCAGCTAAAATGGGAGAACGGAGGAGAAACTCAAAGTGGTTTTTCTGCTGTTTCAGAGAGAAAAACTGCCCCAGGTGGTCCGCGGAGCTGTGGGAGCCCGGCTCGATGCTGTAGCTGCAGCCTTTCGGGGGAACGTTGGCTCAGCCCCACAGCCTGACCAAAGCAAGGTCCAGACCTGCTGCTCTGGCAATGCCTTCCAAAGCCTGTTGCTGTGGGTCTTTGCTCTTCCGCAGGGGACATGGAAAATGACAGAGGGCTCCACGCCATCTGCATCTTAGAAACACTTTATTAAGCATCACTTGACCTTGTCAGTGCTGATAAAGCCCTGTGAAGTGCATGCCAGATAAAATGTAATTTTTAATTGAGTATACTTATTGTATTACATATATTAACAAGGTGCAGATGAATACAAATGACCCCACGGTCAATGCTGTCGATTCATGTTGAAATTTCTTTTGCCCTTGCTGAGACGAGGCAGTCAATAACCTCTCAAAGGTCGCACGTGGAGTGGAAGTGGTTCCTGCCAGCTCCGTCCTGCCACCTGCCCCCAGCGACTCCGCTGTAACGCAGCGGCCACGAGGAATTCAGCGCAGCCGTCAGCATCTCCGGAGGTCCCCTGTAAAACACCACGCCCCGCTCCTCCAGCCTTTAGGACAGCTCTGGGAAACCCAGTTCAGGTCATATTTTATTCTTGGTATAAATTTAGACTAACCCAAGGCACAAGTGAAAAACAGTCATCTCCTCTTTTATTCCCTAACTTCACAAATAGTGTAAAAATTAACTCAATTTTGGTTTGACGGACCCCAGTTCAGCACTGGACCGGTTACAGGACCGCCAGCATCAGAGCTGGGAAAGCCTATGGGATTGATCTGTGGAGTTTAGCATCTACGGCAGGATGCGGCCCCGCTGCCTTCCTAAGGCTCGTGTCGAGCTTTGCTCTCAATTTGAGGAAAATAAGATGAAATGACCCGCCTGAGGAGCAGGCTGCCGCGCTGACATGATATATTTGCATTCGCTTCAAACAGGAGCAGCTCCCCCTCGCCCTGTTAGCACTGCGCTAAAACACACGGCCGCGGTGCCAGACGCCTGTGTAAAAACTACATCTCGGGGCAGCCCTGCACTCCCTGCTGTGATCCGCAGAGCGCCGTGCCTTCCCCTTCTGGGTTAGATTTATCCTTTTAGTACCTAATTTATACAGGAAAAAACCCAAGATCCTTCTGAAAAAGCAGTAAGACCTCTTGTTTCAGTTCCTCATGCTTCTTTTTTAATGCTTCCTTAAGGGTCTCCATTCTTCTGTCACTTATCATCATCCAGAGTAATTTTGGGCTGTTAGAGAAAGTTCATTGCTGTAATTGCAACCATATTGGCCATTAAAGTTGACAGGCAGCTGCTGAAGAAGTCACTTGCTGATTCCTAGCACTCAGCGTTTGCTCAAACGTTAGCTCGAATTTATGAAATAGAAGCAAATGCATTTTACCTTAAGTACCGATAATTTCAAGGAGGGGAAAACATCCAGGCCTTTTATTCGTCACGAGCATTTGCCTGCTCCTTCCCCGGCCGGAGCAGAGGTGCCCAGTGCTCCCCGCAGCCCGCGTGCCCTCTCTTCGCTGCGAGGACCGGTGCTCCTCGGGGACACGCCTCAGCCCCGCCGCCCCTTCTTCTGAGGCGATGACCTAGCACATGTCCCGGGACATTTGTGAGCTCGTGGCCAATTAGCAGCGATGCTAAAACTCTGCCCCGACGGCTCGCGAGAGGCCAGCGAGGACAGGAGCAGCCTCGCCTGCCCCGCTCCACGAAGCAGCATCGCTCGGTCCCTCAGCGCATCCCTGCATCCACTGCACTTTGTTTTTCATTTACTGCTGGAAAAGTTGTCTGTGCTGCCAAGGAAGAAGCTGCTTTTCAAAGGCTGGAGGCCGGGGGCAATGCCAGACCCCCATCCAGCCCAGCTGCACCCGCGGCTTCGCTGCGCAGGGGTTATTTCCAGATTTCCACTTACCCATCTCTTGCTGGTGTGACTCAGTCAGCAAAGATTTCTCACCAGTGTACTCAGCTTACACCACAAATGCCACACACCATGAAGTAGAAAATAAGGACCCACTCAGGAGGGCTTTTTTAACCAGTAAACTTTATTTATATATAACAACAGTACAAAGTGAGTCCTTGGCTTGCAAAATAGGAGTGTTTCATATTTACACTAGGTACACAATAATATATTAGAATAATAACAAAACCCCCTTTTTCCTTGGGACATTTTTAAATACTTAAACTTTCTTACATTTTTTCCACAACACTTGTAAAAACAACAAAAAAACAGACAATCATCTTAAAAAAAATATATAATACAGAACTCCAGTGTGTCAAGTATTACAAGGAGGGGAGGAGCCAGAGAACGACACGGCGGAACGGGTACGGATACAAATCATTCGTTATTCCTGCCAAGACACAAATCCCCTAAAACTGGCATGTGTTTATTTTAAGGATAGGGGGCAGAAGAAACCGGAATCTGGTCCATGGCTGATACCTCTACATTCTGTGACGCCTTTGGGGACTCCCGAAGTTTTAGTACCTGTACGTTCCCTTCCCCCTGCTGCTTCCCACCGCTTCTTGGAACGGCCCAAGGTGCCATGAACACCCAAATGCTCCTCAATAAGAGGAGGACATTTCACTGCAGTAATTTCCAAAGCTGTGAAATATCGTGGCAAAATCAGCTCATCGGCTCGTCTACCTTCCCTCAGCTCCTCCTCCAGGCACGCCTTTCTGCCGCGCGGTCTGTGAGATGGAAACATCTGATGGAGAAGCCGTTGCATAAACTTCCAGGCTCATTCAAACAGAGGTATTAAAGATCTCCAAGGAAAGGCCGTACAGGAGATCTCCTATGTGATCCGGCAGCCTCAGGAGGCCCGGTGAGTTTGGGATATTGTCCGTGCAACCGGATGGACCCTGCAGGTCCTCCGAGCACGTTCGCACGCGCTGCAGGAACGTCTGATTTTTCAGCGTTATGTTCCACTTTTACAAAGAAAGGAGAGGAATGGGTAACACGGGGGAAAGGGGATCTGAAAGGACAAGCACATAGACACCGCCGTGCTCGCGCCGTGGCCCAAACACCTTCAGCTGCTGCCTTCGAGCTGCTCCTGGTGCGACTGCAGCCACATCGGTGCAGGCGCCCGGGCGAGACGAGGAGCTGCTTTTTCAGCGTGGGAGCAGGGGGTCCCTGCCGTCCCGTGCTGCCCCGCTGCCCTCGCCTCCCCATCTCCCACCCTCCAGCGAAGCACCCCGGGCCGCAGGGCGCAGACGGGGAACCAGAGCTTTCCGCCGGCAAGGCAACAGGTACCGCGCGCAGCCGGGATGCCGGCTCTGCGCCCTGCCTTGCCCAGCACAGGACCATCGCCCGAGGTGGGGATTTTTTCATGGCGAACAGAGGCTTTGCACAAAGCCTTCCAGGTGGCAAAAATCAGTTTGAAGACTGCCAGGCTCTTCCCCTTCATAACTGATCCGACCCACCTACATTTAATCTGCCCATTCAGGGTTGCTCAGCTCAGCAGATCCTGAACAGCACCCCCTTCGCAGCGCACACTGGCATCACTTACTCTCATTATCTCCCCACTCAATGTCTAATTAAAAAAAAAACCAAACAACCACATCCTCTCCACATGGGTGCTGGGTGGCCTCGTTGCTGTCACCAGCGCTGAGCCTTCAGCCTTCTGACCCACTGGTCTCGGCGGCCTCGGGCGACGCGGGAGTTTGCACCAAAGACACATTCACTAAACGGACGGGACTGCTCACCCAGCGCTACCCGGTACGAACTATGTACAGCGTCGCAGCTCCCTGCGTTATTGGCTTGTGGTTTGTGGTACAGACGCAATTCTGAGACAGGATGGCTGAAGCTTTCTGGCATTTTAATGCATCTTTGATGTCAGTTATTTATCCTTCTCCAAACTTTTTTTTCTTCTCTCCAGGGTACAGTCACTCGTGAGCTTTCCCTGATGTCCCAGCTTATTCAAGTCAGTCTATTTTAGTTTAATTTAGTTTGGTGAGCCGCGTCCCGGTGACAGCCCAGCTCTGACAGCACTGCAAAGTGGATGGAGAAGAGCCAGCGATGGGTGAGGACGTGGCTGAGCTGCTGCCGGGGACCAGGCTCGAGGCACAGGCTTGGACAGGAGCATCACGAGGACCGTGCTGGGAGCCGCTCTCCCCTTTGCCAACCTGCTGCCCTGGGGACAGAGCGAGCGCAGCGGGCAGGTCCGTGCTCCTCATCCTGGCTGCTCAGGACTTCTGGAAATAAGACCTTGTTTGTAGGCTGTGCCCACTGGAGGAGGGAAGTGCTCCGAGCCTTTCCATGCAGAATTAACCGACTCGCACCGAGGCGCTCGGAGTCAGCAGCATACAGAAATGCACCCCAGAGCTCTACGTCCTCTTGCTTTTGTCCTCCATGTGCCCACCCAAATTGTTTCCTACATTATGACATTTTTGGTGAAGTCCAGTTGAAGGTAGGAGAGAGAACTTAGGTGGGGATGGGCCGTTAGGATTTTAAGACAGTGTGTGGAAGGCACTGCTGTGATGAAGGTCTCTGTTGCCACCGCGTCGAGTGGCTGCACTTGTGACCCCGACTGTGCCACAGCACCGAGACCCTGCGGGAAGCCATCGCTGTCCCGCACGGCCACGTCCAGCATCCTTCATCCAACCAGGCTGTGGAGCGGTTTTGTTTCTCGGTGCTGGTTCCCATGGTGGGTCTTCACGCAGCTGCGGACTGGTCCATACTGGATCCCATAAGGACTCCAGCACTTTGGCCGTGCTGATCTCTCCTGCCTCCCTTTAAACAGAAATCTGTCCTTTATGGCAAAGCGTGGACCGCTTGATGTCCACACCCTCTGTACTTTGGTGGGCTGCAGCGTTGCGGTGCTCCACAGCGGGGCTTATGCAGAGACAAGCTTGCCTCTAAGACTCTAGTACATGGTTTTTTTAAATAAAGGCTTTCAAGGTGGAGAAGCGTTTGATTAGCACCTTGCTCCCCCCTCGGAGTGGGTGCTTTGATAGCTCATGAGCAGAAGATTAAATGGAATTATTTAAGCAGTGACACCAGGCAGAGAGATTCCGGAAAATGACGTCTCCCACTTTGATGTCGAAATACCTGAAACAAAGTGAGCTGGAGAATCAAAACACCAACCGGCCTTGCAGGAGGAAGGAGGCAATGAGAGGGATGTGAAATCGTTTCATCTAAGGCAAAGTCACTGCCCCCTCCCGACCAAACCTCCAGTCCAGTTTGCTGCGAGTGTGAAGAAAATGCCCTTTTGAGATCTGAGGCTTCTTCCTCTTCCCGAAGGAGTAACTGCGAAGTCGGATGCAGACAGGGCAATAGATTACAAGCGCTTTGCCCCAGGGGGATATGTTGCTTCATTCCATATAATTGCCTGTAAAGATCCATAATTCATGTCAAGCACCCCGAGCAGACACTTGGCAGATTATCTGCAGGCCACCCCTTCCAGCCGGCACCGTGCTGTTCCCTGCGCCATCCTCCTGACACCCTCTCAGATGATGGAAGAAGAGATGCTTCTGCTGCTTCTCTCGGAAGTCAGTCAAAAGTGTAATAGCTTACTGGCTTGCAAAGTGCTCCTGCTGCTTTCTCTTTCCTCCTCTCCTCAAGTTCCTCCCACAGCACAGAAAATAAACTCCCTTGTCCACTTCTCTCCTTAGCGCTCTGGTGTATTCATGGAATACAGACCCCGTGGTGACTCAGCTTGGACACGTTGGGTTCTTTTAATCCTTGCTCACAAACCCGTCCCTCTGGGCTTTGCAATTATTTTTCTTTTTTCCCTCTCACCTTTAACCTTTGAGGATAATCCCAGTTTACGGGCCCTTTCCCAGGCTCCTGCCAGCAGAGGGGGAGAGGTTGTGAAGGGGCAAACCAGCCGAGTGGGGCTGGCAGCCCACCGCGCCGCACACGGAGCATCTCCCGTGTGCCACCTCTCCTGGTGCCTGCCCGTGGGGGGACAGGTAGCCAAAATGCATGTGGAATAGAGACCAGTAACCGGCATCATCGGCATCACCGCTGGGTGCCTGCGGCACCTGCCCTCGGCGCTGCCCAAAACCCCTTGCCAGAGAACCCAGGGGATGGTCAGGGACCTCCGCCTTTGCTGAAGAAATACTGGGGAAGGGGGAATGACAAAATATTTGCTTACAGGGTGCTCCTGGCCAGAAGGTAGAGCAGGAGGAAAGTAGGCTTAAATCAGCTACGCTAAAGTCTCTCAAAGAGTTGTGAAGAAAAGAAGTCGATGAGAGCCTGACTTGGGCTGTAGGGCAAGCACAAGTTCACCAGCACCCAGGCGATGAAAAGCCAGGTCTTTGCTTCGGGCACTACTCCCATCTTGTGAATCCTGCAGAAATCACTATGCAGACTAACATTTAGACGTGTTCTGAAACCATCTGGAGTGCTTTCTTTGGGTTTCAGAGTACCGTAAGGATTTGGTGAACAATCTGGATACGAATACCCAAAACAATGACCACAGATCTGGAAGTCACCCACATAAGCTGCATGCCAGATCGCTGTGAACAGCGCTAACAGGAACCGGTACAAAACGAGACCTGGAGGATTTCAAACCCTGACACTCCGCCGTCCCTGTAACGCCCCAGCAAAGAGCCGGGCGGGCTGGCGGCTGCTGCAACGGTGGCGCATTCACCAGATTTCATAGGGCAACCGGGACGTTTACACCATTTCTGCCTTTAAAATTACAATCACTGCGCAGGAGAAGGATCCCTGGAAGGGAATTCTCCCGATACCGGGCAGCACGAAACCCGCTCTGCTTCTCGGTCTCTCTGTCTCTGCCAGCTCTCGCCGTGCCTGGCTAAATCCGAGCCCTCCAGGTACAAAGCTCAGGCTGTTGTAAATGTCAGGAACTTATTGCACAAGGTTGATCATTAGCATTTTCTTCCAGAGTATTAACAGGGCCCAGAGAAACTCACAAAAGTGGATTACCAAAAGAAAGTGGACTTGGCATGGCTTTTACTGAACGGTAATTAAACCAACAAGTTTCCTGAGTATTTCTCTTCATGCTTCTCCCCTTGGGGCTGCGTCTCCAGACCCAGAGCCAGCAGCGCTCTCGGCGCACGGGGAGCCCACGGGCACCTTCCCGGGCTCCTTTGAGCGGGAACGCTGGAGGAAGGGGATGGATATGAAAATGGATTTTCCTTCAACACACACCCGGCTGCAAACTAACGTCCCAGTCCAGCACGGCACGGCCCAGACAGGCACTGGGAGCTATTCCGCTGCCAAGCTCCTGCGGTCAACGCTTCTGTTTCCATTAGACCTAACCAGCCTGTCCTCCCCACTGCAGCCAGCACAAGTATCAATATTTATTACAGAGAGAAATATTTACAGCATTCCTTCCCCTCCTGGCACTCTACAAAGGGACACACGTAAGCTTTGGTGTCTTGGAAAGAAATAACACTCACAAACACGTGCCTGCCACTGGCCGCAAGAACACGCGGCGTTGGGGCCAGCGAGGAACTGGACATCACAACGAGACGCCGAGACAGAGACAAGACAGCAGTGCTAGCTGGCCCGGGAAGCGCTGGTTGAGGTTCCCCCTCGCCTGGAGCAAAGATTTCCTTCTCCCTCCCAGTGGAAACACAAGTCCCGACCCCGGGCGGCACCGCGAATGCTGGCAGAGAAACCCAAAGGGAGCCTGTGCTGATCAGCTCCGCAAGTCAAAGAGAAAAGCAATAAATACCTCATCTCGCCACGGCGGGTCTCTTCAAGCATCTCTCGCTGTAAACATTGGGGTTTGTTGGGTTTTACTGCAAGAAAAAGTGGTGGCCGCCAGGAGCCACCACCAAAATGCACCCAAGGGGGCTTCATCCCAGCGGGGAGAGGGCAGCCGGCCGCTTCCGCCCAACCTGCACCCGCAGAAACCAGCAACGCGCCGGCCGCCGCTCGGCACGGCCGTGGCACCCCTCGCCTGCTGCCGGATCACCGCGGCGGGGCCGGCGAGGCGCAACGGGGGCGGACAAGGGGAAAGCATTTAAAATCAGGTCTTTCCTCATTCGACAGTAAATGGGATTTAAAAAAAATAGATATATTGACACTATATAAATACAGAGATAAAGCTGGATTTCAAGACAGGTTGGATGATCCGATGGTTTTGCCATTCAGGTAAAGGTCCTTCTAGTGCCTATAAGTTACTCAGCCACTGCACTATTTTCTGGCTAAACTGCTATTTTCCTTGTGTAAAAAGGTGTGGTGCAAATTTGTGCTCATATTTTCGTAAGATCCCAAAAAGAAGAACATTTTGGTTTTTCAGACTTTCCAATTGGCGTTGAGTCCGTTTGCAGAGCGCCTGAGCCGTGTCCCCGGGAGCCTCTCGAGGACAGGATTCAGAGCCGAACCTTGTTGGCAGGATTATCTCTGTGGCCTCTGTGGTTTTTGCTCTATTTCTTTTTTTTTCCCTTTTTCTTTCTGTTTTTTTTTTTTTAAAAAAAACCCCTTTAAATAAAGTTTTATTTTCTAATATACATCAAAGAATTTTCATGCAAAGCAGCAGTCATGGAGACATCCAGACTTTCCAGGTTCCTTCTTTCCATGTATGCTGGAAAAAATGCTCCATCTTCATTTGACTTGGATCGAGATGCTTCGTCTTTTTCTCTTCCTGCCTTTTCAAACCGGATCCTGTACGATTTTGAACACAGTCAGTCCTTGGGCCAGTCTCTGCTCCCTCCAGAAGAGCCTTGGTGTGTCTAGGTGTGCAGTGCCTTCCTTGCTTGTTCTCCCTCTTCATTCCCGAGAGTCCGTGCGATCCTCTGCCCTTTGCCGTCCGCGAGCACCGCGACCTTTCCTCAGCTCTCGATAGACATGGCACCAATGAGTTGCTCTACTTTGTATGCCAGACGCTGCCTACGCGCCTGTTCATCCTGCTCCAAAGCCCCGATGAGCTGGTACGGAAAAAAATAAAAAGGGAGGGGGGTGGGGGGGAAGAAAAGAGAAAGAAGTCAGCATGTGAGAGGGGGTGGGAGAGGCGAGTGGGCAGCAAGACGTGAGCAACTTGAAATGTGGATGTGTGAAACTTAAATAACGAACGGCAAAGCGACGCGGCGAGCGCTCCGCCGCGCTGCAGCCGAGCTCATTGATTTGTTGGACGGCTCGGCGCGTGTTGCCCACGCAACACAATCGTTCCCACTCTTGCACCTTGAACTCCACATCCCTTGTCTCACTGAGCAAGGAAGTGATGAGATTTTTAAACCCGAATCGGGAAATGGCTGTGGCATCGTATCACAAATGCACACACGCAATTAAACGACAAACCCCTTCCTTTTAATGGGCGTAATTGCAAAATAGATTCTTCCCGCGCTGGAATGAAGGGGTGGAACAGATGGCGAGAACTTGGTTTCAAGTGATGCATTCATTAAAGAAGCTCGTGCTGCCAGGGGCTCTTTGCAAACAGGAGCCTGCGTCACTGCAACACGGGATTTGTACCATGCTCTTCCCAAAAGACAGGGACATTTCTGGGGAGCTTCACTGGGTCACGATGATTTTCCACTGCATTTAGGAGTGGGCTGCACTGGGCGCATGCCAAGGCTGAGGAACTGCAGTTGCTCCCACAATATTTTGGCTCTCAGTCCTCCTGGGAATACGCAGCAGGCATGGCCAGGACTTGAAGCAATTTATGCACGAAGAGAACGGAGCGGGGCAGCAGTGGTTCGGGCACGGTGACGCTGCATCGAGGACCGGGAAGGAGCTCGGGGCGGCAGCGAGGGGGACGCGCGCCCGCCGCGGGGGACACTCACCTCTTCACTGTACTTGCTGACGTAGGAGTAGATCTCGTTGAGCGCGCTCAGCATGTTGAATTCGGCGGCGTGCAGGCGCGACTGCTCGGCGAGGTAGGCGTTCATGTCCTGGTCGCTGATGGCGGGGAGCTTGGCGATGTCGGCGTAATACCTACAGGAAGGAAGGGCCGAGGGGGGCCGTGAGAAACACGGATGCTCAAAATGCCCCTCTCCCTCTTGGGATTTAATCTAAGCTCTGCAGGAAAAGGGATCCTGCTCTGTAGGAAGCTGAAAATAAGCAGAGGGATGCTCGGCAGGGCTCTGCGCTGCAAGAGCCGCCCTGCTGCATCATTGGCCGCCGAGAGCAAAGCTGCTCAGCACGGGAAGTCGGGCCGAACCCCAGTGCCCAGGCCAGCCCCACGCTCACGCTCACCTCTCCACCCAGCTCTTGTAGCTGGGGATGTCCTTAGCGTAGAGCAGCTTGTTGGAGGGGGAGTCCTTGCCCAGGCGGTGCTCCGAGGTGGAGCAGGAATCCATGAAGGTCTGCGCCACGACGGAGAGGCAGGCGTCCGTGATGCTGCCTTTGTGGATATCAAACACAAACTGGGGGTTTTTGATTACGTTCACCCAGAATCGGAGAGGGAGGCTGGAGGGAAATCAAGAAACACAATCAAATGTTGAGACAAAGGCTAGGAAAGGGCACTTGCTGCCGTTTGTGTTCCCAAATGGTACGAAGCAGCAATAATCTGAATAGGAGCTGGGCCAGCTCCATCGAACACCAGTTAGACCAGTTCTGCCTGGACGCTGCTGCCCCGCTCCAGGGTCTGACGCCGTGCAGGGAGGTGGAGGAGGCGAGAGGCAGGCGGGCGGCAGTTGCGGAGGGCAGGCTGTCCGTGCCAGGGCAGAGCCAGGCCATGCTGGCTGGTACCGGCTGACCGGCTCTGCGAGGAGCCCATTAAACCAGGTTCGTTAGAGCCGAGTCCGCGGCGCAGGGCTGGGCCCAGGGCAGCGGTGCTGCCGCCCCCACGCTAATCAGCCACCGCCCAGCCACGCCGCGGTCCATCATCTGCCAGCGGTGCAGCAGGCATCAGAGGCTTTGTCCCCAAATCCTGAGGCCTTTGCAATCAAAGGGGAATTATTATTCCTTTTTTCTTTGCCTGTATAGCAGGATCAAAAAACCAGCTGCTGCTTTCTATTACCTTTCAAGTCGCGGCGCTCTGTCTACCCAGCTAGCTGCACGGAAGGTTTCAGCCTTAACTCTTGCACTGCAGGCACGCAGCTCAGCGGCATCCCCGCATCCCTGACCCCCATCACCCAGCTCTCTCGTCCGAGCCCCTGTTTGATTTGATCTGCTCCAGCGGCCTCCTCCCATCTCCCCACCAAAATTCCCTTTCTGGGGATGCTGCAGCTGACCAAAGCGCTCAGCAGATCTGTGGGTTCAGAGACCAAATTTTCGCCTTTCTCCTGAGCCCCCCGTGCCCCAGGGCAGAGGGAAGGACCAGGGCTCGCGTGCTCTGATGGCTCTGGCAGAGCAAACGCTGCTGGTCAGCGCCTTCTCTTTATTGCTTTAAGAAGTCTCATCTTTTATTTTTTTTTTTGTGATACTAGAGTTTTTATCCTAATAACTCCTTCTTCTAAGGCTTTCAATAAATTGTTTTCAGCTTCCCACAGCCTTAGCGGGGAACCAAGCTTTTGCGGCCATGACGATTAGACTTTTAAAGCATGAGGGATTCGGGGGAAAATACAAAGTCTTCAGGGAGCAACCATTTGCCGTGCTTTTTTTTCTTCCTCGCAGAGGTAAATTTCTAACCCACGGAGCTTTTAATCCTAAAATAACAGCAGAGGCAGAGACGTGAGGGCTCCCGTTGTTCGGGGAAGGCTGAGCCGGGCTGCAGTCTGTGTTGGCCGCACGCGGGGTGGCTGCCTCCCCCCCTCGCCACCTCCTCCCGCTGCTCCCCAAAGTGATGGGGAAGGTGCAGCCACTCCCAAGCTCTCCCATCCCTGGCATTTGTGTCCCGGCAGGGAGCCCTGCTTCCCACCAGCAGACCGGCTCCGCAAACCCAGCGATTCCCAAAGTCCAGGTATGCGGATCCACAGCCCAAGGCCAGTGCCCGGCGCCCACCTGGGTAGAGGATTCGGAGACAGCCAGGCTCATGGTTTAACACAGCACCGGGGTTCCAGCTCGTGTGTGCACAGGGGACAGCACGAACCAGGATCAAACCCCACCGCCACATGTGCATGGGGCAGCAGAGGTGCTGGATGAAAAGCAGCAGCATGGCTTTGTGGTAGAGTCATAGAATAAATCACAGGATGGTTTGGGTGGGAAGGGACCTTTCAAGCCCACCCAGCCCAACCCCCCCGCCAGGAGCAGGGACATCTCCAACCAGATCAGGTTGCTCAGAGCCCTGTCCCACCTGGCCTGGAACGTTCCCAAGGATGGGGCATCCACCGCCTCTCTGGGCAACCTGGGCCAGTGCTCCACCACCCTCAGTGTAACAAATTTCTTCCTTACATCCAGTCTAAATCTCTCCTCTTGTAATTTAAAACCATTACACCTTGTCCTATCACAGCAGGCCCTGCTGAAGAGTCTCTCCCCATCTTTCCTGTAGCCCCCTTTGGGCACTGGGAGGCTGCTCTCAGGTCTCCCTGGAGCCTCCTCTTCTCCAGGTTGAACAGCCCCAGCTCTCTCAGCCATTACCTCTCATGCTTTGGAGCTATGGGAGTTGGTTGTTCCTGGCCTTCCCAAGCTCTTCCCCATCCCTGTTTTTCCGCAGGACACAGATAATTGCTCAGTACTCAGGCCTGCCCCCCTTCCCTTCCACTCCCCTCCTCCATCCTTACCAATTGCTCTTCCACGTGTGCCTCACATCTGTGTCGTGGATGCCGTGCTTATCTGCCTGCTCATCCAAGAAATCGAACATATACTTGATGGCCAGGGGGAGCGCGCTGCCGCGGTGCACGGTGCTGAACAGCGTCTCGAACAAGTCGTCCACAAATTTCTGCAGCGTACCCTAACGGGAGCAGCAAGCGAGAAGGTGAAGGGAGGGATGGGCGCACGCTTGGTTGAGCAGCGGTGGCAGGGGAGGGGATGCCAGATGGTGCTGCCAGCCCCGCAAAGCACAGCCACGGGCCCCACAGGAATAGGGAGGGGCAGGGTCTTTACGAACACTGCCTGCACTGCCGAAGGACCCCGGGGAAACGCTCCAGCTACTCACGGCTGTACTGACGCCTTATTTCTAACCTGGAAAAACATCTTTCGCTTTCAGAAGCAAATCTGCGTTATCTACAGCGATGAACACACAGCGCAAGGCAGGAGAACTCTCCGGCCAAGGAAACCAGTTAAATATTTACAGGCGCTGCTGCCTCTCTCCAACTCTTTGCCTTTTAATACTGTGCAGAACAATGAAGCATTGCAGCAACTGCCTTGCAGCGTGAGGAAATCTGGGCTTCTGGTCCAGGAGCCACCCAACCCCTGGGGCCCAGGAAAGCCTGGCGGGGTCGGTCCCCCCGGGAGATGAGCATCCCCCCAGCAAGTACGTATAAGGTAGACCTCCCTACACGTTTCCCAAGGAATTTAGGGCACAGCAATTACCTTTGTAGCTAATAGCCTGGTCAGGTAGATTTCAGACACCATCTTACTGCCCCGGTCTCCTTCCTTCTGGTCTCCGTGGTCATGGTTTTTGACCAAGTGCCAGACCTTGACCCCGCTCTCCAGGTCGGGAGTGATCATGGGGGCCCGGGAGCGCAGGCTGTCGGGGCTGCCGGTGTAGCGGAACGTGGAGTCTGAACGTCGGGAAGAGAAGTCGGTCACGCTCAAAGCAAACCCTTTCTTTCATTTCCCCATCTCCTAGCGATGCCACCATGCTCGCTAATGCCAAAATCATCTGCACCATCTAGGCACCAACAAAATTTGGCATTTGCCAGAGGTACGTGTTGGTCTTCACTGAATAGAGTTCCTCAGACCTGAGCCTTTCTGTTTTCACGCTCAGACCTGTGACTTTTCTGCTCCATTCTCATCCTTTCCTTATGTGAACTCAATCACACGGTCTGTGCAAGATTCCCCCAGCAGCTACAGCTCACGCTAACCCCAGGCATCAGCTCCTGCGGCACCGGAGTCCCGATATCAGGATTTTGTAACTAATAACAAGCTGCCCGGCACAGCCAGCACAAAGGGCAGAAGAAACTGCTGTTCCTCCTCTGGAGCCTTTCATTAGAGCACCAAGGGCTCAAGCTGAGCATCGACTGCAGAGCCCGAGGCCAGCGCCGCATCCCGGCCGAGCGTTCCGGCCTCCCTGCTGTCCCCGAGTCTGCCCTCCTCCGCAGGGAAAAGGAGCAGACAAAGGTTTTTCCCTTAATTGCTCAGAAACTAGGGAGGGATGTGAAAAATATTTAATTTCCCAAAGAATGTGCCTCTCTGGATCCCATCACTATGTCTTCAAGCCGAGACATGGGGCTGTTGGGTCCTCCTCTCACCGAATTTCTTTGTTCTCTGGGAGTGAGGGGATCAATCACAAATCAGCCGAGGGAAATACGCAAGTCATTACCAAACTCGCTAGATTTTCATCCCCAATTAAGGCTTAGATAAATGGGTACTCCAACTGACATAATTAAGGAGACAGACAGGGGGACAGCTAGGGAAGCATCTAGTAATTCTATTTTTAAACAGACCTCTGTACTTATATAATGGGAGAAGTAAATAAATCCCTCATTTAAATTCTACCTGCACAATTAGAAGTATTAATCTTAATGTGAGCAGTGACAGTTCACATTGGTAGTTTGCAAAAGCTTTTCCACCTGGCATAGATCAGCGAGCACCGCGGGCTCGGGCTGCGCGACCCGGCCTCGCTTTTCCCATCACCTGCACTGCGGGAAGTGCTGGGCGCTCGAGGGGCTTACACCTCACAGGGAGAAACGCCTTTTCTCCTGGCTTTTCCCTAAAGATTCTCCTGTGGAGGGCTCCTCAGAACCCTCGCTTGAGGAAAAAAAAAACCACATTATTTTGGGAGCTATCGACAAGAGAAGGTGAGGGGTTTGTCAGGAGACCTCTTGTTTGTAAAACACTCTGTAAAATGAAAGACAACGAAAGATCAGCGCACTCGAGACGTTGCCTCTGCTGCCTTTTATGGCAGTACATTATTACCATTATCGTGGATTTAGCGCCATAAACGCACGCCTGGCACCTCGCATGCTCATTTACTGCGGCTGCAGCGTCTTCAGGGACTTGCAAAGTGCTGAGCCCTGCCATTCTGCGGATAATGAATTCCCAGTGCGCACATCCGAGCACACCGAGTTAAGCTTGCCGTTACCTGTTTCTGACCCATTAGCTAAGAATTCAGGATCCTCCACTTAGACGAGAAATAGATGAAGGAATCGGGCTTTTCCCTCGCGCAGCCCCGCTTACACGCAAAGGACACAGAGCCGCTTTCCGGCAGCGGGAGCCCCGTGCAGAGGGTGCTCTGCAGCATCTCTCCCATCTTGGCCAAAAGCCTTCCCCTGCCTTTTTCCAAGAGCCATGTTTCCAAAGGCTGCTCGTGTGCTTGGCATTTCCTTTTCCCTCCTCTCAGCTTCTCTGGTCTTTTTGCTGTTCTGCTCACAGATGGAAAAGCCTTTGCAAAAAAAAACCAAACCAGTAGCCAAGGACATTTTTCTGTTTGGCACATGAATGCACTTTCCTTTTGGCTGACGTGGTGCCCACCTAAATCCCTTAAGGTGTCGCACCTCCAGAGCTTCAAGAGCAGCCCCATCAGGACATCCTTTCTCCAGGAAAGCTGCACGCTCCAGGCTGGCTCCGAAATGTGTGGCAGTGCAGGAGCGATGCCCAGGTGCTAGCCCTGAGCCGTGGTTCCCCAGCCCTTAACTCTGCTTCTTACCGTATCTGCTAATGGACGTCCGGGATATACTGGCAGAGGCAGGGATATTGTAGGAGGAGGTCTGTTTGGGAACCAGCGCCACGACCGAGCGGTCCGATACCTGGGGAGGAAAAGGAAGGGAAGGAACGATCAGCGAGATCCAGCATTCGCACCGCGATCGCCGGCCGCTCCTCCAGCAAGGGCAGGTAACAGAAATCCACGGGGCACGGACTGGGCAGGGAGCTTGGGGTGCAGGGCTCCAGGGGAGCACGGGGGGTATGGGGGACACGGGTGGCCGTCCCCCCGCCAGCACTCGCAGAGACGCCGAGCCCCGCGCTGGGTCCGCAGCAGCTCGACAGCATGGGACAGAAGGAATGGAGCAATAAATCAAAAGACGTATGGAAGATGTTTTGGGTTGTTCTGATTTAAGATTACATTTCAGCCAATAAAAATGAGAATCTCAAGAATTGTTGTGATCCAATTAAAGTAACAATGCAGAGGGAATAAAAGGGCTATAATAACGTTATGGATCATAAAACATTGCTATTAAACCATTTTTTATTTTAGCAATTTTTACGAACTTTAAAAGTTTGATTTACAGCTGAGCAAGTCATAAAGCCATCTTTCAGGGTATTAAATTGTCAGTCCCTCTGCTGCACCAGAGAAGGAATTAAACACTAGGAAGTCAAACTATAAATGAACATTAGTCCTAACAAGATTTTGTTATAGCAGATTTTAGTAGCCATGTTTAATTTTATCCTCCCTATAAATCTAGTAGTCGCTGGAAGTTTTTTAACTTATTTCCCTTAATTAAGAATCTGCAGGTTTCCAGGGAACGAGCCTGAGTGTCTTTTAATTCGGAACGCGTGGCCCGTGGTGCCGCACGGCGAGGGAGCGGAGAGCGGAGTCACTGCATCGCACGGGCTGATGGACCCGCCGGGACCCAGCCAACAAATCACTTAGAGGAGCTGTGCGAAAGAAATGCTTCTTCGGGCTGGAGGAATTGCTTTTGGGGCTAAGTTCTCCGTTATTCGCTGGGAGTCCTGCGAGGGACGCGGTACCATCCCCACGCACGGGGAAGCTCTGGGGCAGCAGCTGCATTTTGTTCCCCCAGCATCTCCCTGCGCTGGCAGCAGCAGGAGCGTTCGTACAACGTCCTCTGCTGCGAGGTGACCTGCACACAGCGACTGTCGCTGCCTCCAAGGCTTTGGGTTCCATTCTGATGAAAGGTTTCATGTAAACGAGCTATTATTATTGCTAGTGATAATGGAAATAATAGTCACTTGCGTTTCACAGCACAAAAGTGAGATATTTCTAAGCAAAACACTTCAAACACCTCTGTTATTTCCTCTTCTGCTCCTGCCTCACTTCATTGAATTTATTAAGTCAATGGAAGAAGCAATCAGCGGCGATATTAATTTCTCAGGCTGTCATTAGCTGCCACTTGAGTTCAATTTCACCAGGGAGGAACCGGAGCTGCTGTGCCGGGATCCGTTTCCACCATGGCTGTGGTTAACTGGGAGAGAGGCATTAAAAATTCCACACACACACACACACACACACTGAGCACTCTCACTCTCTAAATTTTGGGTCGAATGACTCTTGACAGCTAAAAAACACCAGCCTGCAAATTAGCATCAGATGGAACACACATTCGTTTCCCATCTCGCTCTGCTGTTGCCACGCTCCCATAAAACCCCAGAGACGCCTGCAAAGCTGGCTGGCTGGTTTACAAATTTATAAATATTCCGATTCTTCTACGAGCTGGAAACGTGCTGCACAAAACACCTTAAAGAAAAGAAAACCTGGCGCAGGGACAGCGGCGGTGCAGGAGCCCAGAGAACACCACCACGTTTGCGTGGGGTAGCGAGGATGCGGTGAGGACGCAGCGAGGATGCTGGCTCCACATCCATGCCATCCTCAGCTCCTAAGTCTCACTTTCCACACAAATCTTCCCTCTCCACTTCTAATTTTTCATTTAAAACAGTTTCCTCGTCTCGCGGCCTTTCCAGACGCGCAGGGGCTGACAGGTACTCATGCTCTGCTGCCTCTGAGTTAACCCTGCTTGAGCCACTCTAAATCATTGGATATTAAATTCAGGGTTTCATTTTTCTTGAGTAAAACCAGGCAGGGTGAGACTCTCCCGTGGAGCTTAATAGGCATGAGAGCAAAAGGATACCACACAAATGTAATACAATTCCTTACGACATAATTTAAAAGCTCCAAAGAACTTAACAAAGAATTACACCTATTTAACCTATCATCTGCTTTTATAAATGAAGAAATAAGCAGCAGGCATACAGTTCTCGAAATAATTCTGCAAAGTGGTTCAAAAAATACTGCAGAAAAATGAATATTTCTTTCTAAAGCCAACCTGGCTTTTGCATGCAAAGGCTTCCCAGGAAAAATACATTTTATCGGTTGATGCAGATCTATATCGTATGTGTATCATCCTAAACATGTAGAAAACAAAGGTAATGGTGTCAAAATCCAGCAGCCAAGTGTGGAGCTGAGAAATTTTGGGAATTAAAGAACCGTGCTCCACAGAGCTGGCCCCAGCGCTCGGTGTGCAGGAGGGGGCCGGAGCCCCGGCCCAGGAGCCGCAGGGAACGGGGCTGCGGAGCCAAAGGAGCCCGGAGATCAGGAGCGGGGCCAAGGCTGCCAGGACCAGGCGGGGTCTGGTCCCGGTACTTCGCGCTCACGCCCAGGTACCGGCACCTCCGCAAAAGACGCCAAAACGCCCGGGGTTATCGGGTGGAGGCGTGGGCTGCACGTCTCCAATGACCAAACCCAGAGACAGCTTTGCCTGCCGATCAGCAGAGAAAAGTAGATGGCATCTGACCAAAAATACAGACACGACAGCTCTGAATAAAAGACCGAGGCAGCTTTACAGACAAAGCTTTCATTTTTTTTTCTAGAGATTTAGAAATCCTCTTCACTAGTCCTCCAGAAGCTGGAGAAACCTAGATTTCCTTTTTATGGCTTGAACCACCCCTGCTTTGTCTGTAACGCTCCTGGTTGAAGTGGTGGGACAGCAGCGCTCGAAACTCAAATGATTGTACCCCCTCTTCGGAGCCATGCCTTTGCCCATGTATTTGTTTTACTGTGAGCATCTGTATTTTTGATACCTAATAAAAATATTTATTACTCAAATAGAAAAAAAAAACTGGTAGGAATAAAAAAAAAAAAAAAATTGCTGTCTGTTTTTGGCAGAAGCCCTGCCTTGACAAGACTTCTGTTGCAGCGCAGAGAACCTGGCATCTTCTTAACGGCTGAAACGGCGCTGCTGGGCGGCGCGGCGCTCGGGCTGGAGCGGGGAGAGAGATGTGCCACCGCTACCTGCTCAGGTGTCTGGCAGCAAACTTCTGCTTTGTTCCAGAGCAAAACCGGCATTCAAATGGCAGGAAGAGCTGCAGCATCTTGAGTGCTGCAAGGATTTTGGTTTTTTTAAGGGTAAACTTGCGGCTCAGATTTTCCCACAGGCACTGAAATGAAAGCGCTCCCTCCCCTCGCACCCAACGCACGGCACACAAACGTGGCTTTCGCCGGTGACTCCCTTACGATGACTTTTAAAGATCAAGGCGTAATAAAGTCTCGCTGCTCCCCCGCATGTTGGTTAATCCCTCGCAACTGTCAGGTAAAACAGGTTTTAGAAACAATGGAATTCATCTGCACAGCTCCTGTGACATTTTACAGTAATCGGTGTTTAAATCCTTTGGGCCGCTTGGAAAAGTTGACCCTCAAGGTGCTTTTTTACATGCACTTTGCATATTGATGCCATTCTCTCTGCCTCGCTGCCTGATTCTACGGCTCCTGTCAATACCGGCTCGCATTCAGCTTGCACGGCGTGAGTCAGGCTGACGGACTTGAGCTGGTGCCTAACCAGGGGAAGATGCCAGATTAAATACTAAACACCTCTGCCTAGGTAGTGATGGACAGCAGTAGGTTACAGGTCCCGCTTAATGCAGTTATCCTCTGCTGCAGACAGGCTTGGAGTAAAAGTCTTTGATTCTCTTTAACCAAACCTTCCTCAGCTCCGTCTTTCCATCTTTCCCGCACCGTACGGAGCCCTTTCCAACAGACGCACGCCTATCCGGGGCAGCCGTGGCTGGGCTGGGGCACGCAAGCTGCAAATGCTAAAGACAGCAGCAATTCCTTAGGTCACCTCACCAACCATGGCTGATGCACAATGGAGCATCTTCACTGTCTGGGTTTGTTTTACATGAATTTAGCAGCAAAACTCCTGTTTCTGGGCTTGGAAGACTAGGTCTGTGACACAGGAGGTTTGATGTCACCCTATCAAGAAGCAGCCTCTGATACTTGCCCTTTCTTGACATGGCCCCATTCCATACCTCCCCGCAGCACTCCCTTGGCCCTCCCATGTGACAGTATTTGAAATATTTGCCCTGTTTCCCTTCTTCACTCCCTGCACGATGCTCAAGGGTCAACACGTAGGAAGATCACGAGCAAGAGAGAGACGAGTGGCTGCTGCAGCCTGGAGCTTTGCATCGGACTGCCTGACAGTGCAGTGCCTGCAACGCTTTGAAGGAAGGCAGCGACTCCTCTTCCTTCCCTGCTGCGCCCCTGGTTGTCTCAGAGCCCCCCGTGAAGACCTGAGCCCCGCGGGCCATCCCTCCCCTGGCCCCGCGTCTCCAGCAGCAGCAGCAGCTCAGCCCTCCCCGCGCTCGCTCTATCTCACCAGCACGGCTGGCGGTTTTAATTTAGCCAATTTTCAACTCTGCTAGTTTCTTTAAGATCCATGTCAAGGTTGCTTTCCCGTCTAATGCATAAGCACATTGAACCCTTCTGGTTTATCATACAAATGTGACCTCCCTGTCTGTCTTGGTAGACGAGATACTCGGGAATTAAATTTCTGCTCTGCTTTTCTTCCCTCCTGGCAGCTTTCTGGGAGCAGTCTGCTGGGGCTGCTTGCTTACCTGATAATGCATCAAGGTGTTCAAGCGCTTCCAGTCGCCTTCAATCTTGGTGGTGATGTCTTCATCCTGCAGGACCACACGGGCTATCCGGCCCTGCCGCCACTCTGCGGGAGAGGTAAAACCAGGCAGACACCATGGGCAGGGGGAAAAGGCGCTGACAGGCTCTGTCCTCTCTGACCCAAGTGACCATGGGAGAGACGAGCCTGTAGGAAAACCCACCGCCCAGGGAAGAGGCACCCCGAGAAAGCTAAATCCTGCTCTTTAACCTTACAACTGCAAGGAAGGTCACACCGAGAGTTTTCTTGCAGCTTTTTAACTCCCACGCAGGGGGTCTGCGGTGTTTGGCTCAATTAACGCGCAGGACCTTCCCAGCCCCTCTGCCTCTCGGAAGATACACAAGCCTGGGGAGAAGCTTTGCTCAGCAAAGCGAAGGAGGCTTTGGGAATGATTTGCTCTGTGGTCAGTGGACAATTAGCTGGTCCCACAGAGCTCAAATCCCAGCTGGCAGGAGCAGTGCCCACGCTTTCCAGCGACAGAAACGCGTGTGTCGTTGTGCAGCCTGAGCTCTCGCTTTCAAGCTCTGCAAAACCCACTGAGAATCACTGATGATAACACCCTCTCCGATCTTCCCCTTCCTACGAGGCAGGGAAGCTCCTACCCAGGTCCATGTCAATGGCTCTCGGTCGTTGAGAATACGGGACGTTTTTGTACACTGCATCCAGGATCTTCTCTTTGACCTGAGTGATGGTATCACAGTTCAGCACCTTCACCGGGATCTCCGGGCTGTTCTCGTTATCCGGGTTCACACAGTTTAGGATCTGGAAGGGAAGGAGAACCACACCAGGCTCTAAAGGGCTCCAGAGAAGCATCCAGAACTGTAACCACATCTGTCACAACCTGTTCTCATTAAAAAAACCCCCACTGCATCCCTATTTGCATCATAGCTGTTGCATCCAGTACATCTTTACATCGACTACAAGGACAGGAGTCCTGGATGTCTGTTCTCATTTGCTAGAGGGAGGGCAATGCTCAGCACAAAGGAGGTAAAATGCTCCCCTCAGACCCTGCCTTTCAAAACCTCAGCTCATTTCTACCTGGAAATCAGGGATACATCTGGCTTGGGCATGGGTCTAGCAGCAGGAGGCTTTACTGCACTGGCAACACTCGCGCTTCACGGAGGTGTCCTAATCGCTGGCCTAAAGGTCAGAACACCTTATGTCCAAGTGAGGAGGACAGAAGCTTCTACAGCGATCACTCACCAGAGTCTTGTACTCAATCTGCTGCCGGATGAGCTTGTCCTCACTGAGGGAGTAACGGGCCTCTCCCGTGATGGCATCGATCGGACCTTTCTCCATCTGTTGCTTGATGGCACAGTAGAGCATGAAGAGCGGCTCTCCAGCGCATTCCTACACAAGGAGACAGACAGCAAAACCAACGCAGCCGTGAAGGTGCGGCTCCTCCCAGGCCACTGGCCTGCGGGCAGGAATTGCACATGATGCATTTCAGCAGAGTCCCTTTGACTCAGTCTTCAGCACGTGTGCAACCCAGGCTCGGCCCTCAGCAGCTCCTGGAGAGGAGAGCCAAAACCATGAGCTCTGCTGCTCAATGGGCACGTTGTCTTTGGCTTGGTGAATCTCTACTGACTCTATATGGCTGTAAAAAAAGGAATGTGAGGTCTCGATTTCACTGTTCACGCCCATGAAGCAAATTCTGTGGGAGCTTTCAAAACCACAAATAAAGTTAAAAAATATGGAAGTAAGTGGTGTAAGTAAGAACTTCTCCTAAGTACTAAAGAGACGCAACAGAAACTCCGCTACGTGAGAATTGCACCAGGTGGTCTCAGGGCTGAAGAAGGTCGAGCACAGGGGCTGTGCAGCGGCCCCACGTGTAGGCATCTCCAAGCAAACTTCCAGCTGCCCTGCCTCGCTACTAGAGCGTTGGACTTGGAGTCTGACTGAACCATTTCAGGCCCAGATTCACCCCAAGACAGTTGGCGGGGGAAAGAGCAAAACAGCAGCAAGGTCTCAGCTCCATCCCTCCTTACCTTGAGGAATTTGTGGAGGAGGAAGGCAAACCAGTTCGTCAGCATCTTCTCCGCCACTGACTCGGTCCTAGGGAAGCCAGGAGGACACGTGTGTTAGGTACAAAACTAAACCAAACCTCAGAGGCCCCAAATCCCGGCTGCACCCCGGCCCAGCTCCCGCTGTGCTCCGACCCGCGGCCGCAGCTCTGGCGCAGGCGGGCAGCAGGATGCGGCCGGCGCTGTCCCCCCCGCCGCGCCGCACCGAGCTGATGGCAGCTGGCCCAGCTGACAGCCGTCAGAGCCCTGACGGGGCTGGTGACAGGGAGCCTGGTGACACTCGGCTCCCTGCACGTGGTGCAAATTACAGCCTGGCCGGGTAAATCACTGGGATTTGCAGCGGTCCCTGGCAATCAGGGACAGCAGAGCGACAATGGCAGGGAAATTGCAGCTTTCTCCCCGGTCCCACTCAACGCCCTCTCCCCACATTGTGCCCAAGATTATCTCTAATTTAAATACAACGGCTCCTAATGATAGTTTTTAATACTGGCTCTGCAGGACCCGGAGACTTTCCGTCCCTTTTCCCAGGACAGAGCGGCTGTGCTGGTGGCAGGGTGTCCCACGGTCCACCCCTGAGCCCCAGCCGCACAGCTCAGGCTGGGCTGGCACGGGAGAGTGGCTCTGCCGCTGGCGGCGAACACATCCCCGGGCAGCCAGGCTCTGCACCGCGGCACTGCCATCGCCACCAGCCTGCCCCTCATGCCACATGTGATACCAGGACCTGGTCCGAATTTCAGCATGCGAAGAGGGGTGGATCGAACGCCTTGCCCCCCTGCCGCAGCCTTTGCTCTGGGGACCATGCCCCCCGCCGTCACCGTGAGCAAGGCAGCATCCTCGCTGGGTCTGGGCACCACTTTGTGCCTTCATCCCCTCGGCCGGCAGCTCGGCTCCCGCTGCCGTCCCTGCCAACTGCCTTTTCCACCACCGTGCAAACCAACGTGCCCAGGAGGTGCCCAGCGGGCATGGGCACACGCCGAGCTCTGCCTGCACCCGCGCCCCGTCCCGGAGCGAGTCACCGTCCCGCTCCGGACCCATCTTCCCCATTCTCCCCATCTGCTCTGCTGCCTTGAATTAAGAAGGACTGCCCCTGGGCATGTATTTATACAGCATCCCGCACGTTTGAAAACTCCAGCATTTAATGAAAACCACACGCTACTGAAGCAACAGGGTTTGATCACAAAGTCAAGTAGATCAAGTATAAACAGGAGCCAGAGATTTCAGCAAACAAAAACTGACGCCAGTCTGCAAACGGACCCCGGGTCACATCATCTCTTAGGATCGCGACATCTGCCAGGAATGTGTAAAAATGTCTGCAGATCCCCAAAGAACTTAAGCCTGAATTGATTAACTGCCTCAAAATTCATCCTACAAAGTGACAAAGGCATTGTTCTCCTGTTTGAAATATTTCAGTCCCCCAGTTCCGGAGGAGAAGCGCTAGCACACTGCCGCACCAGCAAGGCACGGAAAACAGAGTCAGTAAGACAAACTAAAGAATAGGTGAAAACCTCAGAAAATGATACCTTCAGGGTGAATATTAATTTAATAAACTACTTGGTTAATAGGATATTAAATTAAGAACTGGCAAGCCCCTCTATGAGCTCTACCGGGGAGGTAACGCTGTGTCCCATCCCTGTTGGCTGCTCACAGCCCGACACCGACACCGTAAAAATAACTGAATCAGGGAGTGACAGAGAAGTTGGGGCATACTGTGTGGGAAAAGGGACCGGCTGCTCCGTGCCCAGCTGTTCCCTTTCATTTCCGTATCAGAATTACAAGATCAGCTGAATGGAACAGCAAAAAGTGAGCATCTCTGGAGCATCGCTGTCAAATCCCATTTCTCCTTCCCTTAAAGCACTGAATCTCACTTTCGTCTCGACACAGACTGACACCGTGATATCTGCAGCGCATCCGTCCCGGGGACGGCCAGCAATTAAGTTAATCATCACTGTCCTACACTGGCTGAGGAGCAGGGCTGCTTATAACCAACATCGCTGCTGGGTGCGGCTGCAGGAGCACCGCGGGCTCCTCATATACACTTTCCTGGGCCCCTCCGCCCCAGCAAGCCTTTGAAACGGGACGGCTGACTAAGCCATCCCTCGCACTCTGCCCTGCACCCCGGGGCCCGAGCGGGCTCTCTGCGGCGCTGGGGCTGCGGAGCCGCAGCAGGAGCTGACCCGCAGCAGGCATCGCTCCCACGCCGCAGCTGAAACACTGCTACAGACCTGCCTCAAGAATAAATAAAATAAGCTCTGGAAGATTAACACAGCAGGGGAGAATCCCTAGACTCGGAGAAATCCCTTCTCATATTGACCACATAGCAAGGGCAAAGCACCATCCAGAGATGACCTTCCACAGGAGCCCGACGCCAGCAACCCGCGCCTTGGCTGCTCCTCCGACTTTCTGAGGCACCGGGAAGAAAACACAACTAAACAAAAAGAGCTGAGAGAACCCAAAAGATAAATATGTAGTTTATTAATTTTCCCTGCTATATCTAGGTCTCCAAACTGCTGTGTGCAGCTCTCTGTGCCAGACACCAGAGCAGCAGTTTGATTTCATGTCAACGTTATTGCTGCCTCCCGTGAGGAGCAGTTGTGGAAGACAGAGAGAGGGGAAAACGAGGAAGAAAGAGAGAAAGAACTGAGTGCCAATTATCAACTGCTGCCACCAGAGAGCTCAAAAAAGAAACAAAACAAGAATCCTACTTTGTGGCTGATCGCTCCGTATCCAGTCAGAGCAAGAGGTTCCAGCCCGGGCTGGTTTGTGCACCGACACGGCCTGGGAGCCCGTGGGGCTGCGACAGGGCTGCACTGCGGGTTTAACGGGGCCACAGCGACGGGACAAGGGGCAATGGTTTTACACTGACAGAGGGCAGGTTCAGACTAGATATGAGGAAATGTTTTGTGATGAGGGTGGTGAAACACTGGCCCAGGTTGCCCAGAGAGGTGCTAGATGCCCCATCCCTGGAAACATTCCAGGTCAGGCTTCCCACAAAATGGGTAAATCCTGGCGCAGGACAGCCGGCCTTGATGCTGCTGGCGTTGCCCATGGCCCCGTCTCTTTGCTGGGTGCTGTGGGAAGGAGTGGGCAGCTCTGACTGCCAGCCGTGTACGTTTTGGAGCACCGTGAAAAGTCATTATTGGTGGCTGAGGCAGAAGACGCCTTCCCAGCGACTCGTCAAACCACGGGGGAAATTAAGACGGCTTCCTTTTCTGAGATGAGTTATTGCCTCCGCAAACACAGCCAGATTTAAAGCAATTTCCTGTCAAGTATACTCATTATGGCTGGAGGAATCCCTGAAATTTTCCTAGAGCTGTGAAATCCTCCCCTCTCCTTTATCCACCCACTCCAGCGAGATGCTGGCAGAGCCGCGGGTGCAGGCAATGGGGCAGCTGCATCCCTGCCGCCGGCCGAGGCCAGGCTCTGCAGCACAGCCTGGAGCCAAAGGGACGCGGATGGAGGTGGCTTGTGACACGGAGAAGAGGGGGAGCCTTTTACTTTTGGCTGCTTTTTCCCCTTTTTCCCTCTGCGATTTCCCCGCACGATCATGGGTGAGTTGCTTAATCCGTCCTTGAGCTCCTTCCCAGCTGGGAAACACGAGCGCTGCTGCTCCACCCAGGCAGGCACGGATGCTGCGAGGATAAAGCCCATAAATACCTGCGAGGTAGCGCAGAGTCGTGGGGGGAGGAAGGCCACACAGGCAGCCTGGCTGCCATCAGGAGGGGGATCAAGCCTGGCTGGGCAACCTGCCTTTCCCTGCCAGCTCCAGGGGCAACTCACCGCACTGCCCATCCGAGAGCTGCTTCTCTTCACTTTGATGCTTTACTCCCCACAGCTCGCGGGAGACAAGGACCCCCAAGTACTGCACAGACATGTAAGAAACCAGGCTCCTGCTCGAGCCTGGAGTCCATAAGATGACGGAAAGAGCTGCACCTCTGCTCCTGCAGACCTGCGGTACCCGAGCTGGTCCCTGCCCAGAGGCACAGGGCACTGCTTGGCACCAACAACCTGCAGGTGATGGAGAGCTCCAGGTTTTGTGCCGTTCACCTTCCTGCCATGACGCTGCCCCGAGGCAGCAGGTGTGGGCAACAGGGGCTAAAGCCCTGTGCTGAACCGCTCGGGCATCTCTGCTCACACAGGCGAGAGAAGCAGGAGCTGGGTCAGGCGGGTGCAGGTGGGGCAGGGAGCAAGAAGCTGAATGGCAGAGGTGACAGTGCTGGCATCACCACCAGCAAGGTGATGGGATTAGGAGTGAGAGACACGCATCAGAGGTAATAGCTCTCCCGGATCCAACTTAAGACCCTGTTCAGCCATCTGTGAAATCACAGAGTAGAGTCAACCCCGTGTCCTGGAGGCAGGCAAAGAAACGGATGGGTCACCTGAAGTCCCCCAGGGAGAGCAGCGCTTTCCTCCTGACACCAGCACCCCGGTCCCACAGAGCCCGCGTACGCCACCAGCAGCTGACCTCCCCGCAGCCCCGGCCCCTCACATTACCTGCGCAGGAGCAGTTTGGGGTGGTTCTTGTTTTCCAGGTTCTTCTCGATGAGGTCGGAGAGCAGCTGCTTCAGCACGTCGGTGGCGTACTCCAGCTTGCCTTGCAGACCCGTCATGATGAGCGAGGCCACGTTGCCGCGATCGCGCATGGAGAAGCTGCGCTGCAGCTCCAGCGTCCGGATGAAGGTCAGCAAGAAGACTTTGTTGTTGATCAGCTGAGCAAAGAGCTTCAAGGCTTTCTCCACGCTCTGCTGCCCGTTCCCTTGGACCTGCGGTGGAGGAGAGCACGCCCATCAGCCAAGGCACGGGAGGACTGGTTGCCTTAATCATTGCTCTGAGCTGCACTCTCTGCATGCCATAAAGCTGCTGCTTTGAGGCTAACGGCCCTATAAACGACACAGTTTTGCTTGTTCTGCACAAAAAGTGACACTCTTGTAAGTATATTAAATACTAATTTAGAGTACTGCTTTATTATGGGACAAGTGTAAAAAAATTAATTGAGGCTTTCAGCCAGTTGCAGATTCCACTAATTCATTACAAGTGGAAATGATGAACTACATCAAGCAACTCTTTACCAAACATCTTGGAGACTTATGTATTGGTTTTACTAATGTTACATAATTAAGCAACTGTGTAATTGGCAACACATTTATCACTTCTGCGATGCTGTTTTTCATGAGTAAAACAAATAAAAAGCATTCATATTTGTTTGCTAGAGCGTCAGCTTATTTGGCAATTTAAACAGTGAACATAATGCGTGGGACTGGAAAACTCAGGGCATGAGAACGGGCTGGGAGAGGCTGGTTCAAAGCCCGTGCGAGTTTTACCAACACCACGGCAAGGAAAGGAAGCTAATTTTTGATGCATTAATGCTGAGCAGTGCTTGCCTGGAAAAGCAACGCAGCCATACGCAGCACAAGGAATCAAGACTTCGTCCTCTTACACCTCTGGCAATGGGACTTTCAGGATTTGCTGGAGCAGCGCCAGCCCCCGAGAGGGAGCACCCAGCCCCATACCTCTGGGCATCCCAGGTGGAGGACGGCAGCCCCACGCTCGGTGGCACATCATGTTTCTTCAAGCACCATCATTTTTTTTTCGGCACTCTCACGGATGAGCACGCCTCTCACAAGGCGATCTGATGGACCCTTGTAGGCTACCAATTTTTCTACATCCTCAGTGAAAATCTCATGTGTTATGTTTACACACGCTGGCGGAACAGCCCGGGAGATGGCAGGGCTCGAGCACAGCCGGGCGCTTGCCCTCCCGTGGACACGGCGTGGAACAGCAGCAGGATGCTCGGGGCGCGCAGCCTTCCTCCGCACCGGGAGGACTGAGGAGGGCTTTAAAAGGACACCGATAACTCACCTGGCCTGCTTGCTGCTGGCCTAGAGCAATAAAAACCTCATGAAATAAAACTAAAGCAACAGTAGGGAGAGGAAATCAAGAGGAATCAAGCAGTGTGCAACGGAGATAAAACTCCAGGTTCTCACTTAAAATGAACCCGGGGCTCATCCTGGTAACCCTGTGCCTCTCATAAGATTCGGTGTGGAAGGTGTAAAGGTGCTTCACGGTTTCACGCTGGCTTCCCCGAGGGCTCAGGGACGCTGCGAAGGGCCGGAGCACAGCTGGTTCCTTACCTCCAGCTCCCGCAGCACAGGATGGTCCTCGATGCCAGGGAAAAGGACCCTCATGGCATACGTCCGATAGTCGAGGTATGGGATCCCGGCGCGATCCAGGTCGCTGGTTAATTCATTGATGTCCGTCTGCAGCTCCGCAAAAGCTGTTTGGGGAGAACAGAATAAGACAGGGACACACGGGAGCTCTGAGAGCCGAGGCGGCGGGGCGGCGGCTTTGGGGACGGCTTGCCTGCCTGCTGCCCTCGGGGGCACAGCAGCAACCAGAAACGGGCCAGCCCAGAAAACCAATTTGGAGGAGACCTTGCCATGTAAGAGAGTCTGTCTCAGCAGCTGAGAGCGAGAGAGCACACACGGCACGGAGCAGACGCCGGGAACAAAAGATGCTTATTAATTTGTATGCGGTTCACACCTATGTACACACACCTAGAACACCTTTAAAGGCTGCAGGCAGAAATGACAAACCATTCTCATCACTTGGTGCATCCTATATTTTCCTTTCTTCTCCTCCTCCTCTATCAACAGTTGCCAAAATAATAAAATCTGATGCAGATCAAATCCAAGCAGAAACTGCTTGCTGCAGGGGTCAGGAAGGAGTTTATTCATCCTCACACAACAAAACATCACCGTGCTATACAGCTTTATGGGCATCCTTGTGTTCATTCTCCAGTGTATGAAACGCTGGCTCAGTAAGCTCTCTGTACCCCAGCTATGCTGAAGCTGTGGTCTCTCCTGAATAGATCTCATTTTCTGTCCTGTGCTTTCAAGGCTATCCTTTTAAAATCAGCTGAACAAATCCAGAGCAACTCTCTATATACAGAGGTCACTATGAAATTTGCAGCTTTCTATTTATTTTTCTTTGATTCAGTAAGCTCCCTTCCAGCTGGAAGGATGTACCACACAACAGCAGCAGCTCTCCTCAGAATGCTTTTTCTCTCAACGCACCAGCTACAGAAACCACTGCCCCCCTCTGCCTTCGCTCCCGCGCGGAGAGGCCAGGCTCAGCTGCCTCCTCGCAAGGGACAGGACTTGTCTGTGCTGAAATCTGCAAGCGGTAGGCTAGCTTATCCAGCTAACACATGGGATTTCCCAGGAACAAGTGCCTGAGGAGCTTCTTCCCGTCCCTCAGACCTGCTCTGACTGCTCTGGGCTCACATCTCATAGCCTGGAGGAGTCTAGAGCCTCCAGCCCTCCTGCTTTCCGTTTGGGACACACGCCATTTCCTGGGGGTGCCCACCTCCTCCGCTCCCTGTCTCACTGTGCCTTTCTAAAACCCCTTTGCTGAAAGGCCATTAGACAAGGGGCCATGCTGTGCTGGGCACCCCGGGGCTCGCGCCGCCCTCGCAATGGGATCCAGGCACGTCGCTGACGCAGGATCAAGCTCTAATCCTATTCTCCGTGAGGCAGCGGAGCCGCGTCCCTGCCTTGTCGCTGCCCTCCCTCCCACGGCGAAGCAGGCATGCAGACTTCCCCAGGGCACGCACCCTGCTCCTCACCACAAAAATTGGGTGACTGGGGTGGCTCCGGTGGGGAAAGCCGGGGATTAGAGCATGGGAACGCCGCACACAGCAGAGAGTGCCCGGTCGCAGGCAGTACCGACCCTCCTTGCACTCCAGGGCCACCCGCGACTCCAGATTGTCCATCTGCATCTGCAGCCTCTTGAGGGTCAGGTCGTTCTCTCGGGACTTGCGCTTGTAGGCGATGAGGACAATGATGACAATGATGAGGAGCAGGCTGCCTCCGGCCGCGATGCTGACGATGGCCGGCAGGGTCAGGAGGCTGTCGGAGAGGATGCTCACCGCACCAGGGGAGAAAACGATGCCACCGACGCGCACCTACAAAGAATAAGGGAAGTAACCAGCAGCTTCGGGTAAGGGTGTCAGCCTGTCCCAAAGCCCCGTCCCTCCCGGCCGGGGCACACACTGCGCGGGCTGCGCAGACCCCTGAGGAAGCACCAAACCGCCTCTGTTTCAGCCAGCAACTCCGATCGCCTTCAAACACAGAGGGTGCAGCTTGTGTGAACGCGGCGAGGCTTCAAGTCATGATAAATGTGCCAGCCCTTCGCTATCTGAGCTTCCTTCTCATTATCTGATGGCTCCATTTGACTTTCATTTTATAAGCTTTCAACTCCCTTTTGTAAACCGTGGACACCAGCAACCCAGTGATAATTTCACTGACAAGATACCAGAGCGAGAGAACAGAGAAGGGAAGAGAAAGCCCCACGTGAAAGCTACAGAGCAAACACGCTGGAGGTCAGTGCTGGGACAGGATTTTCTTGGATGTGCCCTGGCCACAGATGCAGGCAGCTCTCAGCCAGGTTGTGCTTCTGTGAATCACACTGTGATAATCTGAACATGTTTTGGATGCTGAACTTAAAGGGAAATAAATCACAATTACAATCTCATTTGGGCTCCACTCGAGCACTTCAGCAGCTGCGTGCTTGCTCTGCGAGCGGATCAGAGGAAGCAGCAATGCCCAAAACCAAAGTGGAGGATGACACTGACTGTTATTTTGGACGAGGCCATTGATCCAACCAGTCCAGTGCTCAGTCGTCCCTGGCTGCTGCTGCCTGGGGAAAAGGCAAAACCTTCCAACCCGCTTAGCAGATCAGGTCTGCTGAGGAGAACACAGCCAATGGAAAATGCTCTCACCTACTGAAGGAAGAGCAAGCACCAGCAGAGAACGGTTGGATGGTACCTGGTGCTGAAGGCACTGCCAGAAAGATTTGTTTTTTCTGGAATGCTCTGATAGTAGGTGGGAAGTCTCAGGGAGGGAATAAGAAGTTTCTCTACACTAATCCACATCAACATTAATATAAGCTCCCAATTAGACAGCCATAAAGATCTAAAATCCTAGCAATCCTCGGACAAGGAACTGCACATCTGAGGGAGTTGGGGAGCTGGAGGAGAAAGGATGGGAAGGGATGCTGATGGGAGTGTTTGGTCCCTCACCACCACTTTGTGCTGTCCGGTGAGATTCGGCGGCTCGCACAGCAGCTGGGTCTCGGAGACGGTGACGGCGCAGGGCGTTTCTCCGATCAGCACGGTGTAGTTGAGCTTGGCTCCTCCAGGAGCGGGTGGGCACAGGTTTCTGCCCTAGGGACAAGGGGGGAGAGGACCGTACAAAGGTGCAGCACATTTCTCCAATTTTCATCTCATTCCCAGCTTGTACAGATGATAGGACTCCATCCACCCCACCTCGCTCTCCAAAGGGAGTATAGAACTCCTCTCTCTGGGATTTTTTCTCTGCTCCCCACCGGGTGAGGGTCTCCTTACCTTCAGGATGATGGGCGACCCCGGCTTCTGCTCCAGCACCCCAGTCGGGCTCAGGAGTTCGAACGTCGGGTTGGGGTAGTATATGAACTTGGTGTCGTTGTAGACCAGCAGTGACTGCACGTTGTTGAAGATAAACCCAAACTCGTCCGGCCGCTCGACGGCGTCCAGGCCGGGCCGGTACTCGGAGGTCAGGGGGGGCGCGAGGCAGGCCAGTGCCGTGGCGTTCACCGCCTTGCAGACCTGCGGGGAAGGCACTGCTTTGAAAGACGCCAAGGAAAACTCTACCCTGACCTGGACAGCGATGTTCCGATTCCTTTACTCCCTGGGAAGTCCAGCGGATTCGAGTTTAGCTGGAAATATGTAATCGAGGCTTGATTACAGCCTTAGTCTGGGGGAATCTGCATCCGCTCCAGCCAGCGTGAAGGCACTGGTGCAGAGATGGAGAACGAGCTTCAAAATGAGCAGTGTTTCAAAGGAGCTAGAAGCTTGCATAGCAGATCACTTAGCCCTTTTTCTTTATTTTATTTCTTTTTTTTTTTCCAGTTGCATCCTCTTTGGCAACGCTAGCTTGGAAACAGACCCATAGCGAATACCCGCTCCCTGCTACGAACTCGTGACCAGAGACAATTCCCGAACGCCAGCGAGGGAGGGGAACGGCTATCTGAATACTGCGGGCTGGAGGCAATGCCAAGGTCATCTCCCGCCGGGCTGAGGACACCCACAGCTCCTCCAGCCCTGGGAGCTGCCTGATTTATGAGGTTCTCGCCTTATAAAGCAGCAAGAGCCCAGCCGTTTGGCCTCCCTCTATAAGGGGAAGATTTAATTTCACTCAATTTCGTATCTTCAGGATTATTTTTGTAGCACTGTAACTGCAACTGCTAACAACAAAATTAGATGTCTTTTTAAAAAGAGCTCAGATGAAAAAGGTCTTCAGAGGGGAAGGGGAAAGGGAATAGGAAAAGACTGCTAAGTGATTTGCCCTTTCCAAGACAGTACAGGTTCAGTCAGGAAGATCACTGCATAGAAACAATATTTTCCAGTTTTATTTTCTCAAAATAATTTCTACAGGTCCTGGAGGTACAATTCTTATTCATATCACACAAGAACACCGCTTAGTTCCCGTTCAGCTGAGGATTCATTTCAGTTTCTCACTCTTGGACTGAAAAAATACAGATAGGGGAAAGGGGTGGCATTCCGGATCAACCCCAAACTCTGCTACCAGCTCCTTGCTTCAGGAACATCAGGGTGATAGGAGGGAGGAGGGGAAGGAGGCACAAAAATAACACCCAGCTTCACCAGAATACCTGCAGCCCCATGCCCAGCATCCTTCGCACAGCGAGGAGGGCGCAGGGAAGCAGCACTTGGCCTTATTCTGCCAAAGTGGCCTGAAAGCTGCTTCTTCAGAAGGGGTTCCCCTCTCTCCGTCCCTCCCCAGGCTGGTACAGGCTTGCCAGGCCCGGAGCTGCGGCAGTAGGAGGTTTATTTATAGAGGCAGCTAGGGAGAGACTTAGTTAAACATCGCAGCCTCACGGCTGGCAGGTTTGACACCCAGCTCTGGGCTTTGACAGACAGAGCAGGACTAAAACGGGAAGCGTGGCGTAGCTGGGGATGACGGGGACAGCTACACTTGGACTTCCCACCGTAACGTGCCTGTAGAGCTGAGCTGGGCGCGGGAAGGGAAGGATGCTGGGGATGGGAGAACTTTCAAGGCTCAAGGACTCTGGCAAATGTGGGAGTATTTCAGGAGTGAAACGAGTTTATCTGACCCAAAATAGAATTTGAGGTGATGGAGATGACCTAAAATGCAGTCCTCCATTTCTAGCTTTTAAAAATCCTTGGCAGTTACTGTGTTGCTGAGGAATTTCCCATTTCCATGTGTCAGAATCCCTCTTTCCAGGCTCCCCAGTTTGGGTAAGCCTGGGGAAATACCCCCAGAGCAGCTTTTGCCATGGCAAGTCTCACCATACAGAGAGCACCGGCACCAGCAACGCTACGCGCGCAACCGGGTGGGATGCTCCCCGGCACAGCCCGGCGGCACCGCGCCGACAGCAGTTACTTACGTTGACAAACTCCTTGCCGTTGTACTTGACGCGGATCCGCGGCTCCTGGATCACGTCCAGGTTGGAGCCGGTGACGGTCAGAGGCGTGTGTCCGCTGCGGAGAACCAGGAGACACTTGATTAATGCACCGGGCAGGAGGGGCTGGGGCTGCGCAGAGAGGCTGCGCTTGACAGTAAGGATGCTTGTTGATCTCAGAAGGATGTTCTCTGCAGACACTTCAGGCACCAGGCGACAGCGTGGATTAATACCCACTCCTCGCGTCGCCGGGGACTGGTGTCTCACAAGTGAGCTAGCTTCTCCGCTCTCCCAGCCAACAGCACTGCAAGGCAGCAGGATGAGAAATGGGACCAAAGAAGTGAACTGAGCTGAGACTAAATACGTAAGACAATAAATTAGTAACAGTGTTTAATGATTTACATAGAGACATTTTTAGGGAACACGGTAAATGGTATGTGCGGTGAAGGAACTGACGTGCGCTTGCATCTGGACTGCAGACGCAGCAAGTTGTCCCACGGAGCCAGGGAGGGATGAAGAGCGCGCGGTGCCATCCGGGCCAGGGAGGAGACAACCCCCGGGGCTAGAGCATCCCCATTCTCCTACAGCCAGTGCCCCCGAGCAAAGCCTTTCGCTCTCGGCTGCTCCTTTCACGCGTTAACTGGAGCAGCGCAGCCCGGATTCACCCGAGTCCCCAGCACCTCCAGAGCAGAGCCCGGCTGCTCCCTTCAGACCCGCTCTGCCACGGCCCAGACCCACCTCCCCCAAAACCAGGGCCGAGCTTGAATTGGGACTCAACTGCAGAGCCTGCTGCGAGATGCTTTCTTCTTTCATGGGCAATTTTAAAAAATAATTGGAATTTGAAATTAATAGATGCATAACAGCCCTTGTGAGCAGAACCATTACAGTAACACCAGGGGACGAGTACGGCCCAGGGTTTTTAGCAGCGAGGACGTCACGGCGATGTGACAGCATCGGCTGCCCTGTTCCTAGCGGTGAATCTGGGACAAATAGTACATTTTGATTAGCGTCAGCTTTTTCCTTTTTGGTGGCTGCTGGTTTTGTTTTATTCCAGGATGACAAGAAGGAGCCTTTAATGAGCAATTGTGCACCTCTTCAGCAGGTGGGAGCGATCTGGGAGCTTCCTTTGTGCTCCCAGAACCTCGGGTGCAGACTGCGACTGCCGTCACTGCCTTGGTAATCACAACTGCTTTAGCGACTCGGGACCCGATTTTCGGTAAACGCCGCAGACACCCGGCCCTGACAAATCCAGGATGCTGGGTGGGATGAGCATCTCCAGACAGACCCTCTTTTTCCCTCACTGAGTGAATGCTGGGAGAGAAGCAGGCGAGCTGGCTCCCCTCCCGCTGCCAGAGCCGCGCGTTACCTGGCGATGCTCCACTCGGGCTCGATGTGCTGCACCTTCGGGTCGTCGATGTACTCGAACAGCAAGGTCCGCTCCAGCTGGGCCCGGTCCACGCTGACGGAGACCTGGACGGGCCCCAGGCCGTGGGCTGATGGGGCCGACACGCAGACGATCTCATTCATGGATCGCCTGCGCAAGAGAGAAGCCGGGGAAGCGTTAACGGGCGGTCACGGCGCAGGGGCAGAAAATAACCCTTCGTCCTGGCGCTGCCCTGCAGCGGGGCAGCTCACACAAAGGCTGAGCCATCCGACAGCCCCAGATCCTGGCTCCCGAGATGGGCAGGAGGGTTTCACTGGTACGGGAGGGAGGGAACAGAGCTCAGCACGGGAGGGGACCCTGCCTGCCCACCAAAATAGAAGTGCACGCTCCCTGGAACGATTAGTTGTGCCAAATTGCAGCCGCCCGCATCCCTCTGCGAACCCGCTGCCTTCTGTCGGGCGTGTGAAAACAGATGGCTGCTTTTTAAATGGGCTGCATAAGCTCACTCAAAAGCCAGATTCTTCCCCTCCCTGCCCCACAGCACACACGGGTCCTTGTGAGCCGCATAATGGAGCCCACCGAGCCCCCGCCTGGGAAGGGCAATGCCACCGCCGCCGCTGCCGCCTGGCTTTGTCTCCCCGTCAGAGCAGCGGTGACCCCGGCCTCGGCGCTGGCTGGCCGGGCACAACAGACCATCTGCTGCCATCGCTGTTCGGGAGGAGGTCGAGGCAGTGGGGTAGCGAGGCACTGCCAAAGCACAAAGGCGCTAGTGGGTGGATGGATGGATGGATGGAGAAGGGGAATGAGATCCCAGTGGTGCTGCTCCAGTTGCCGGGACAGAGCTGGGAGGATCCACACAGCTCCATGGGAAGCCTGGATGCTGCTCCTGTGAAAAGTGCTGGAGAGGTGTCCCTGTAAGGCCAGTGTCCCTTCACGGCCACCCGCGGGTCATCCCGCCTGCCCAAACCTGCCCCTGGCTCGCCAAAAAGGCCGTGCTGTTTCCGTGGCTCATTCAGCTTTGGCTTCTCACAGGGGAGAGGGGGCAGGCAGGTCTTCGGCATCTCGCTGCCGGTTTGGCACTGAAATAAAAAACTGGCACTCCTGAACGCCCAGTCTTCACCATCCTCACCCTCCTCAGAGGCTGCACGGCTCGCGGAGGTGCCTGGACAGCTGAGGCTGGAGCGCAGCCATGGCCCTGCTCTGCTTCCAGCAAAGCTCCCGTGTCTCCACCTGGGCCAGCGGGTGCCACGTGTCCCCTTTTCGGGGCCCTTACGCACTCCTCACCCTCCCCAGGGAGTGCGGGCAGATCAGGGGGGTATTGACCAGTGGGTACCACAGCGTTCCCAGCTCACACCTCGGCACTCCCATCCACCACAACTGAGGGAACGGAAACAACTTCCTAAAATACCTGAAACAAACTGGACTCCGCTGCACGGATGCAATCACACATCTGCTCCTTCCCACCCTTCTCCTCCCTCCCTCATCTTACTCCCACTCTCCACTCAGGTTTAATTTAACCAGGAAGGCATCCTTGTGCCAGGAGCGCATTTCCCCACCCTCCTTGGCGATGCTCGGAGCACTGCCCGCCCGCTCTGCCACCCCACGCCGGCGCGGCCGCTCTGCCCCGCCGGCCTCCACCGCGCCTGCTTAGCTCTGGCGCGAGACGCAGAGTGACGCATGGCTGCTGGCAGAGCTGCTCTCAGCTCCCTGTGATCAGTTAATTAGCTTCCTCTGCTATTATTATGTCGTCATGGTGAATCTACCCACTCCTCCGATCAGAGAGGGGAGAATGGGGGAAGCTGTAATTAGAGTGAATCTCATTAGAAACTGCTTCATCTAATCAGGCTCGCCCACACCCCGGAGTACAATCGGAGTTCACCGCCTCAAAACAGTCCAAGCAAAACAACGTGCACAGCGTGACCCCGCGTGAAGGACGGTGCCGTTCACCCACTGCCGCTCGCTTTGTCGGAGCTCCTGCTCGCCTGCTGTAATCAGAACACACAGACAATTCCAAAAGGTCCTGCAGGTCAGCGTCTGCAGGTTGCCTGAATATAATCGTGTGTTTAAGGGATTACATTTCGGGGCTGATTCTGCTCCCAGGCTGCTTCTGCTGGCGGCAACGTCGTTACCCGCGAGCATCCGAGGATGCAGGCCGGCATCTTTGCTTCGGATACGGGAACAAACGTCGATGGATCAGTTACAGCGCTGAGCACTCGGAGAGTTCATCTGTGCTGGAAGAGCTCGGCGTGCCCAGGCCTGCTGAAGCACCGTTCCAGGGCGGATCTAGGATAAGCACTGCTGATATCCCAACACGCTCCCACGTCGGAACGCCCACAGCGCCTGTATCAGAGAACCTCTCAGTCTTCCAGATGAGAAATTCACCTCCGGGGGTCTTTACATTCCCAGAAACTTCCTCGGTCCCTCCTGGGAAGCCTGAGCGAGGATCTGAGAGGCTGAATCCCTTTGCACATCCCACCGCTTTGCTTTCGGGCTCCCGCTCCGCCTGCGCCCACGCTGTGAAACGCACGCTGCCAGCTGCTCCGGGGCACCCGCGCGCTCGGTACCGGGCGCAGACGTGCACGTGACGCACACAGATGTACGCTGCATGTATCTTTCTTTAACTAAGCCCCCAAGAAAACCCATTAAACCCTGCAAATGTCAACTCTGTGTTTACACTGCTGGGTAGAAAGCAAATTTGCCATCGAAATCCCAGAGGAGACTGATGGCTGTGCGAGTTTCTCAGCAGGAGGTGTGTGCAGACCCTGGTTTTGCTCCGCCGTGCAGAAGCCCACCCCTCGCTCAGACCACTTCTAGGAGGCTGCGGTACCTGCAGCAGTGGCTGCTAAAAAAGTAATGGAGGCCGTTGATCTGTGAAAAGAAAACCTAGATGTTTCTCAAACACTACATTTTTTTTTCAGATCAGCTGGGCTGAGACCAAGTCCTGGTGACTACCATAAGCATTTCAGAATTGCAGCGATATCTGCAGTTGATGTGCAGGACGCCGGAGCCCGCGCCGGCCCGGCTCGGCCCCTTACCCGTAGAATTCGCAGGTCTGGTTCCCCAGGAGCACCGACACGCGGCTGCCGGCTCCGAGGTAGTGCCCGGAGATAGTCACCATCGTCCCTCCCGACTCCGGGCCGCGGCTGGGATTCAGGAAGCTCACCGCCGGAGTCTGAGAAAGAAAAGGACAAACTCAGCGCTCCGTCTGCTGCGAGGGGAGCTGCCAGCGAGCGACTGCCCAGCTGGACAAGCACCGTCCCCCAGCATCTCCTCGTCTTTGGCTGAGCGGGGATACCTTTTTTAAAATAAAAAAGCAAACTGGGGATGCATTCTGGACATCTGACGAATCTCCTGCTAAATTTTCAATCCCAGCTCTGAGACAGACATGCATCAACCAATTTACCTTCGGCAAAAGTGCGTATTTACCTTCAGCTTTGCTCTTAAACAAAGGTAAGCTGTTTGCACCACAGTTTCAAAAACCAAATATATCTGAGCCAAGCAACCTGCTAAAATGGAAACTTGAACCCAGATGTTTAAAGCTTGACAATGTGTAGAGCATCAGAAAAACCCCACCAGGGTCTGGCAATGGGAAACGCTGCACAGCTTTAACAAAAGGCAGAACCAGCAGCTCCAGCTTAAGATGAGCCACCGGTGATAATATCGTGGGGGCAGAGCCTGTTTCCCACTGCTGGCGGGAAGACCTCCTTGGTGGGCGAACTCAGCTCTCACCCGGTATTTTATCGGGGATTTATTGCAGCAACGCCACTGCTTTATCCTGCCTTGCACCATCACAGGTATTTATGCCTCTTAATAGAATGTGCAGAAAGCAGGTACCTTTCGATTTGTTTCCAATCAGTGGATATTACCAAATTGTTTCACTACTGCTTTCGCACTACCCTCTCCATGGCTCTCAGCCTCCCAGCGCCGCTCCCCTGGTACCACCCGCCTGGCAGCTCGGTGCTCTCGTCCTCTTTTCCCCGCGGCTTTCACAACGCAACACGTGTTTTCTGGGTGCCACAGCATTCCCCAAAGCAGCTCCAACCAAAAGCCTGTTTGACCCTGACTGCTGAATGGAGCAGAGAAAAACACACAGCCCACCCTGTTGTGGGCGATTACGGAACGATGCTGCAGGAGGGAAAGATTCGTCCTTCAGCCGCTCATGGTCAGCTCACAGCTCGTATCCTCACTGGGGTCAGGAGTTGGACTCGACGAGCCTCGTGGGTCCCTTCCAGCTCAGGATCTGCTGCGATTACCCCAGCTAACAGCAACACTGGACAATATGGACGGTAACAGCAATCGTCACACTGGGCAGGCTTGGGAGCGCTTCAGACAACCCAGAGGAGGGATTCCAAAATGCAAAAAACCCTCCAAAGGATGTTCAGTGTACAACTGCCCATCAGAAACCTCCTTCAGCCTCCAGCCCAAGCCTGGCAACGGTTCCCAAGGTGAATTAGGAACGAGCTGCAGTGCTGCGAACGCTGCAGAGAGCGAGAGCCCGCGGCCAGCCACCCTCCTCCTCCGGCCCCGTCCCTGGGGCCAGCCTGCTCGCGGCAGCCGGGGACAGAAACGAGCCACGAGCCATCGCTTGACAACTCCATGGGGCCCGGCAGCTCCCACCGCACACCAGTGACAGGGCTGCATGCGTGTTGGGAAGCGCAGCCCTCCGCTGCATTCTAAGCGAATTACAAGCACCTCCTGGCTACAAGCATCTGACATCTCTGGTGTGAGCATCACCTTGTCTGAGCATTGCAAGCCTTGGAAATTCAAAGCATTGCCAAAAATAGAAACTCAGGCTGGAACCCCGAGCAGTCATTCTTGTAAACAAGGAAAAGACAGGGGAGCTGAGCCCCCACCCTAGGGACCTGCAAAAGCTGCCAAGGCTGGCGTAAGGCCGGCATCAGATGAGAGCTTGAAAGCTGAATAAGAATTTTCCGTCTTCGGCTCATGATTTGGTGATAATTATGACAGATTTACAGACCCAAAGTAGCTCCAAGGTTCCCCAGATAAAACGGGTGTAATTAAGGTGACAGCATCGCTCCTGCGCGGTGTCAGGCACCAGATGAGCTCACCAAGGCATGAACCCTCCCAGGGTCAGCACAGAGCTCTGCTGGAAGGTACCAATCAATTTTACTACTGACTTTAATGGCACAAACCAGCTGTAATGGAATTTGTGGCAGGGCTGAAGAGAAAAATAGAGGCCAACTAACAAAAGGAAATGATGTGCTGGAAGTTTTAGATGCCCGAGAAAAAGAAACGATGTAATCAGGGCAAGGGCTGGAAATCAGAAGCAACAATGCAAAGGATGATGATGCTCAGCGTACGCTCACCAGGCTGCTGCGAGGTACTGCTCCAAGATTCATCTCCGCAATTACCTTCCACCGGCTCCTGGTTATTATTTAACAGAAAGCACCCTCCTCGTGTCGCCCGGGAACCTGCCTGTCGATAATGGGAAATCTGGGACCATACTGGCAGCGCCCTGGGACCATCAGAGGGGTTTCTGGCATATTTGAGCAAAACGCGGTGATGCTTTGCACCCCTGCCACGTTGTTGGATAAATGAAATCCCAGGGGAGGGGGTCGCTTACGACGCCGATGGCGTGGCAGGGGCTAGCCTGATTTATCTCTCAATTAGCCTACAAATTGTGGACAATCGGTGAGTGCTGGCGTCTCCCTGCATGCAGACTCCACTAAGCGCAAAATCAATGTGGCTGGATGGAGTGCCCTGTTTAGGGAAAACCGGAGACATGAGAAACCCCAGCTGTGGCTTTTAAGTTTATTAATCAAAAGGCTGCTAATTAAACAGCAGAAAGAAACCACCCACTCAGCCCGTGGAAGCCCACCAACCCAAAGGGCAGCTCTCCAACGAGCAGACAGAGAAAGCCGACGCTGAACCAGCATCCTTGGAGGGGGAAAAAAAAAAAAAACAATCCTTGAATATTTGGATGCAGAATTACCATTCCATGCCAAAGGGCGTCATGAGGACAAAATTAAATCTATAGACACAGAAAACAGCTCAGATATGTTTAGGTTTCACAGGCAGTTGATTGAGTTTCTGCAGGACCTCAGCACCCCAGAAGGACTCTGGTGCTTGCTCTCCCTCCTGTGTGTCTCTGAGTTTGTGCAGAAACATCTCAAAACCAGCAAGAAGCAGCACCCTAGATTCACCCGCAGTAACTAAGCACTGAAGTAACAAGGTCCCTTCGTTACAAACAGAGGAAAACCAACTCCAAGTCCATGACAGCTCCTCGCGCGCAGACATTCCTCGGGTAGAGAACAAAGCCGGGCTCCGCGTGAGGCTCCTGCGGGATGACAGCAAGGCGCTTTGCGAGGAGCAAGTGAGCCCAGCAACTCAAAGGAGGTTGTCACTGTTTTGGAGGTGCAAAGCTGAAACCAAACGCTGCGGAACCCCGGGTTTATGTTCACACCTAAACCTTGTCTGCTCTGTAGGCTTGTGTGAGCTCCGCATCCTCAGAACTGGGCTCGTTCACCGCGCTACCAAAACTTGTGCAATGCCATGGGGAAAAGATGGCAATTCTGGGATTGTCTTTGGGTGTTGAACCCCATCCATTTCACGCGCACACTCGCAGAGCGTGGCTGCTCCCGCGGGGGACGCGTGCCGCCCCCGCCCCGGCACACTCACCACGAACATGTACTGCTGCGCGGACTTGGCCGTGAACTCCGGCTTGCACTCTCCGATGCACAGGAGCACTGGGCCGGAGCTGATCCCTGGAAGCGCCTGCCCCATTTCACAGACGATCCTGGAAGCAGAAATGCCGCAGCGAGGCTTTAGCAGGAGGTGCCAACAGTGCCCTGTGCAGCTCCGCACAGGGCTGGCTTTTTTTTTTTTTTTTTTCTCCTCTCCCTCTTTAACTTTGATATCTGCCTCTTTGGAAGAAGTTAATTACTGAGTCTATTTTTACCCCATGTAGTAATTTAAAGGAAAAAATCAAAATTAGACATAATTATTACAAGCTGTAAACTCCAGAGCAAAGCAGAGCACTAATGGCAATATATTAGCCAGTAGCAAAGTGAGTGCGAAGTCCTTAGAGTAACAGATGAGTTCATTAAGGGAACAGCTCACACTGCAGTCTCCCAGTTAATCACAAATGGAGAAACCTGCTCGGGGATGATAGAGACAGCCGCCGCGAGCAGCCCGTGCAGGGAGACAGGGCTGGCTAACGCAGGACCAATGCTGGTAAACGGAGTCAGCGGCACTCAGAGATCTGGTGCGGCTCGCGTGGTCCGGCTCAGCCCCGTGGGTGCATCCCGAGGCAGGGAACGCCGTAAGGACCTCGCGTGGTCCGGCTCAGCCCCGTGGGCGCATCCCGAGGCAGGGAACGCCGTAAGGACCTCGCGTGGTCCGGCTCAGCCCCGTGGGCGCATCCCGAGGCAGGGAACGCTGCAAGGATGGGGAGAGCCGCAGGGGCTGACCACAGTGGGCCAGGCTGGAGGATGGGGAAACAACTGCTTGTAATGTAAAAATCCCAGGGAACTGAGGAGGTGCAACAGCAACTGGAGATGAGAAAAGGCAAACGCCTGTCATGCCAGAAGGTTTGAGAAGAGTTCAAGGGACGTCGGCTGGCAGGGCTCTCTAGCTTCACCTAAAGGGGACAGATGCTGCTTGCTCCCACGGCAACGCTGGAAGGACAAATTCAAGAGCATCTTGCTAGGCACTGGGAAACCTGAGGACAAGAGTAACCTCAGGGCAGAGGGTGCAGTAACAAGGGTGGTGAGACCCTTGTTGGCGTCCGGCCTCGAGAGCGAGATCAGAGAAGGAGCCGGAGCATCCTTTCCCCAGCGAGGATGAAGGTGCTTTGGCAAAGCGGCGGGGGAAACGCTCGTTCTCCTGCTGATCACATGCAAACGCATGAAAGGCTCCAATTTGTGAAGGCAGCGCTTCAGCTGCCTTCAGCAGCATTAAATACACTACAAATGAAATAAAATACAAAGACTAAAGGAAAAAAGAGCGCGCAGATAGCATGCGCAGGTGATGCCAGGAGGCCTAATGAAATACACACACGCTGGTAAAGAGCTCTAACGCGAAAATCCTCACTGCTGCACATCAAACCGGGCTGCCTGGAAAGAGAAAAGCAACGGAAGCACCTCGGCTGCGTGCCTCAATCTGCCACGCGCTCCCCTCGCCACCCTTCAGCCCGCCATCGCTCACGCACGCCTCCCCTCTCCCCAACACCTCATCGCTTCTCCCGCCAGCCGGCCGCGGGGTGAGGATGCAGGGCTTCCACGCTGCGGGGGCGTGGGCAGGGCTGGCATTTGGGAGCGGAAATCTCCGCTCCCGCCAGCCCACGGGAGAACAACAGGAGATGAAGTGATGCCTGACACTGCACGGGCCAGGTAGAAGAGCAGAGGTTTTTTGAACAGGTTGCCCAGCGAGGCGGTGGATGCCCCATCCCTGGAAACATTCCAGGCCAGGTTGGCCGGGGCTCTGAGCCACCTGATCTGGTTGGAGATGTCCCTGCTCCTGGCAGGGGGTTGGACTGGGTGGCCTTTGAAGGACCCTTCCAACCCAAACCATTCCATGACTCTATGATTCCATACTGGGGGAAGCGCCAAATACCGGACTATTTGCCAGTAAAGCAGCAGCTGCCGTAGGTACCAGGCACAACGGGGCGCAGGACGGGGCACAAGCGACCTGGTACACCTGATCCCCATTCCTGAAAAAAGCCAAATTCCCAGCAGGTACCTTGTTACAACATGATGCATTCGGCAGAGCCGTAGGGTGCTGATTGCCGGGCTAAGCGGCCCTTTCACCAACATTAACCTAATTGCTGGCTGATAGATTGCGTGGCTGCAGCATATGGTGAGTCATTACAGCCCTGGAACTCCGTCTGCCCACAGAACCCTTCAGAGGGGCCTTTTATCCGGATTCGTCTTTAAAAGGCAGCTCTCATGCTAACGCTTGCTGTTATCTGCCCAGGGTAAATGTTTTAATGATGTTAACAAACTTTGAAAGCTCAAGAGCTGTAATTAGAGTCATGATTATGAAATCAGGGTTTCATACCATCAAAGGAGGATAATTTTATAATCTTCTATCCTTTATTTGAAAAATAAAATAAAACAAAACACTGCTCAGCAGAACAGCCCCAGCAGCTAGCAGTGGCAGTTCTGTCGGTGCAGCGCTCGGAGCCATTCCTGCATCAACACCAACCGTGCTCTGCGCGTCCAGAGCGCCCTTCACCCAGTGATCCGAAAATACCTCCTACCTGATAAACCGCACCCATCCTCGCTGTTTGGAAGAGGAGATTAACGTAATTTCTGTCTCAGAGGTGGGGAAACAAAGACAAGGAGCGAGCAAAAACCACACCACTGCCAACCACGTCCTAGTGACAGGCCATTCCACTGCACTGGGGGGATCAGGCTGGGACCCACCAAATGCATCTCGCCACCAGCGGACGAGCGCTCCCAGCTGCTGCCGAAGCCGGGGCAGATCTGTGCTGCTGGGACCGCTCGTGGGCCCGGGGCTCCCCCACGCAGCCACGGCCCTACCACGCACGACGCCGTCCTGGTCCCTAGCAGGTGAGACGAGACAGCCCAAGGGGAGACATCACATATTGGTCCTCTCCTGCCCTGCACAAGCGACCCCCAACAGACCTCTCCGCACCTTGGCTGCGCCAGGACAACTCCCCCCTGACAGCAACAGGAGCGCGTGTCGCGTCGGGAGGTTTATTCACCCATCCTCTGTTACATGCCTATTTTCTAATTTTCGGTTGACATTTTTCTTAGTGAAATAAATGAATTGACTCCAGCGGAGGCCCATTCGGATTAAGCGGCTGTCACCGCCTCACCCGCCTAACAAATGGCTGCGCGCAGGCAGCAGCGCCGGCTGAATTTCAAGTGCGATGGGGAGCGGAGGGGGCAGAGAGGCTCGGCGTCAACGGCAAGGTGCTCATCAAAAAAGTTGCTTAGCAAAGCAGGAACTGCGGTGTGGAAGGAAACAAAACACTGAATGAAAGCTTAAAGGGCTGCTTAACCACCCTGAGAGAGTATCCAAGCACCTCATCCCCTCCTGGTGCAGGAACCGCATGCCCTGGGCCAGGCACCGTCCACCTCCAGACCCTGTCCCGCAGGGCTGGAAAGGGTGCAGAGATGGTGGCCGGGGTCTGGATGAGTTGTGGTCCCCCATGCGTTTGTTGGAGGTCAGGGAAGAGGCTTTGTGCAGGCTGGCCGTCCCCGGGGACGCGCGGTGGGGACACGCGAGGTTTGCGAGGCCACTCACTGTTCCGCGACGACGTACTGCTCGGGCAGGGGCGTGCACTGCACCCCTGCAACCTGCACCCCGTGGGCGATCTCCGAGAAATCCAGGCCCAGGTTCACGCCGCGGATGGTCACCCTCGTCCCTCCTTCCGGGGGGCCCGACACCGTCAGGATCTAGAGGGAAACAAAACACAGGGAAGTTGAGCTGGTGTCCCCACAACACCCACGCTTCCTCAACCCGGCATCCGGCTTGGACACAGGCTTTTGCTCTGCAGGCTTCTGCAACCTCCACCCCCTTCTGCCGCCGTACCGTGGCCACTGTCACCTTCTCATGACTTCTCCGGATGCCTTGGAGAAGCCCAAGGATGCTGAAATCCATCTGTGGCGTGCTCTGAGAGAGGACAGGAGGCGTGGGCAATGCCATCCTCCAGAAAGCCCTACGGAGGATAACACTGACTCCTTTCTTACACGTACGGAAGATGGTAAGTCACCTTGCAGAAGTTGCCTGCTGCTTTAGAGAACTTCAGCTTCTGCCTTGGCTGTTCTCTGAACGTTAATGTCACATTTTATTAGTAAGTTGGCACCTCAAATCACTTACAAATGTGAAAGGGTGAGGTACGTGCTTTAAAGCTGCCTGTTTATAGCCTGCCTCAGCCATAATCATCTCTGCTCCTCTGGACTTTCATTAAGGACAATATCCTCTTCCATTACGAGTATAAATCACAATAATGTATTGTCACAAAATTTAGACCCAAGACTCTCAAAGAGTTGTCCTGAATCTGCCACCGGTCTGTTGTCGCTCTTGGGCGAGTTGCTAATCTCCTCCATGCTACGGCTGTTGTTAATAAATAAACATAATCCATAACAATGCAATTTAATTAATTTAATGGATAAATCTTGTTTACGCTTGTTTGTTCCAGCCTTGTCTTTGGCAAAAAAAAACCTGAGCTCTTCAAAACCTTTTCCTTAGCGTTTCTGGATAGATGGCTGCTTTTCTTCCCCCGTCGTAAGAGCTCAGTGTTCCCTGGACATGAGTGGGTTAGGAAGGCAGCAAAACTCTGACCCCACCATGAGAGCACGTCCCGGCAACCTGCTGCACCACAGGCCCCAAAGCAGCCCCTCCGGGACCCCCGGCACTTCCCGGTGCCACGGGGCACGTCTCTTCTTTCCCACCAATGCCAAGTGCTAACACCCTCAGGACAGCCCTGTTTCCCATCACCTCTGTGGCTCCAAGTGCCCTCGTGCATTTCAAATCCCAGCTGAAGCCGTTTTCCTTCTCCCTTGCTTCCACCTCTTCATCCCTTGCTCTCCATCTCCGTTCCCGTTTAAGGTCCTGCTATCGGATGTGGCCACAAGCGCTGGGGTTCAGCAGAGCCCTGAGCTGCCCCGTACCTCAGGCCACCACCTCCTTCCCCCGCGTACGTTTTAATTCCGCCTCCCTCTTCCCTCAGCCGAGGTTTCTCATCTATTCCCCATACGCTATCCCTTGTGCCGCTGTTCTCTGTAACTCACACCGCGTAGCACGTCTTGTCTCATTTCGCTCCGTGAAGCACTGTGTGCCCACAAAAGACACCACCAAATCAAGTTGTATTGCGTTACTCCGAGTCCTGAAGGCCTGCGCTGGTAACGTTTACATCGCTGGCTGGGAATCTCCTGAACTCGCCGCTTCACGTACTTGACAGTTACAACTGTCCTTTGCAGCTCTAGATTATGTTAAAACGCATTTACCGGAGCACTTACACGGCCGGGCTCATCATCTCATCGCTGCTCAAAAAAAAAAAAAAAAGTCACAGTTTGCCATTTCCCGACCTTACTACAACCAGCGGAGCCAACCGGCCCCATCGAACAAAGCCGAGCTGATTCTGTATTTTGAAAATGTCCTGACCTGGAAAATCCCCAATACGGAGCTCCACTCGACCTAGATTTTAGTGGCCGCTAATTGAACAGTTTTGAAGTAACTGTGCCATAAAGCAGCCCCAGGGTTAGAACAGATGCATTCAATTAATTACAGCTGGAGAGATTCAGTCAAAATCACAGAAAGCAGATAAGTCTTAAAGGTCCCGTCGCACCCCGCGCCGGCGACCCCTCCATCGGCCCTCGGCCGGGCAGCATCCCCGGGTCACCTCGCGGTGCGATGGACGCATGGCTGAGGCATCTCCAGCGAACCCAGCCCGGGGCAGCGGCTGCCAGCGGGGTCTGCTTCAACCCAGGGCTCGGGCTGCGGGGCAGGCTGAAATATTCCCCAATTTCCAGAAATACACTTTAGCAGAGTGGCTTTTCACTCAGGGGTCTGGGGAGGACCAAAAGAACCCGCAAAGGGCAGCTAAGGGAAAACAAGACCGTTACCAGGAATTGTACTCTTTGGGGGTCTGCACCTCTGCTGGAGGTTTTTTAGGTTGTTTGCAAAACCAAAGCAGTTTGAAAGTCACTGAGATCTCGAGTCGGGTGTGGGAGGCAGAGCCTTCGGTTTTGCTGATCTCCCAAATTATTCTGAGCAGGTCACCTCTCCCTTCTGCAGCAGCCTCGCCTTGCAGGAAACAAATGGGCAACCCTCCGCCTCTAATGAAGCACGTTCCCACTGCTCAGGGGAAGGACTCGTGCCAGCGCGAAGCATTGCATTATTCACAGAAAGGATCCAAATTCAGGGCCGAGGCTGGGGGATGGTGGGACCCTGGTTACCCCTACACTGCCCTGACACCACGTTCGGCATGCAGGTGCACTGTGGCACTTCCGTCGCTGCTGCTTCTTACCTTAAACCAAGGTAGGGATCCCAGAGATCCCTGAGGCTGGAATCCCAGGGATGCAGGAGCCCCAGCACGGTGCCAGCACGCTTCCCGCCCCAGCCTGCAGAAGACACCGCTATAACGATGAGGGATAGATTCTCTCAGCCTCACATCTTGCCGGTGGCACGGCTCAACGTTTCCAACACATCCAGCCTCCGGAAGCAGCCTATGCATGAGCCGGCTCAGCCGGGGCTCTCCTTCCAGAGCCGGAGGCAGGCCGGGAGCCGAAGGCCATCCTGCGCAATAACCACCTGGCATCTGTCAGGGTGCGGAGGGAGCACCCTGCCTACAGAATAAATGCCACAACCCCTGCCCCCTCCCCAAAATGTCATCCACCTTCCTTCTCTTTGTCTTTTTTTCTCATCCTGCTCTAAGCTAGCTGGATCCCAGCTGATGAGCCCAGCAGGGAACCGGCACATAAGCGTTGTCATCCCGGCGTGATCCCTCCTTGTCCCTGCCTTAGCCGATCGCGCATTCGGAACCTAATTGTCATCTCAGCAGAGCAACTCCATTATTCAGCCCGACGCTGCCCCCCCTTCGGCTGTTTGTTGCACTGATGTTATATTAATGAGCCCTGCAAATAAATGAATAGGAGATCAGAGTGCCGCTTGTTCGCAAGAAAACCCATTTTTATCTGTTTATTGCTGAGACCACAGACCGCGTGGAAGTTTTGCGCTGTGAAGGGGACACTGTTGGTGACAGCTGGGCCTCTCGCTCAGAAAAAGAAGAGGGCTGTGTATATCCTACTGCTCATTTACTTTTATGACTATTAAAACATGATCTCTTCGTGCTAATCATGCATCCCCGAAGGCGCTGGCGCCTGGGAGCCAGGCCCTTGACCTGCTGCTTGACTGAAAGAGTGATCCTTGCCAAACGAAACAAAAGGAGTGGAGAACAGCCCATATTAAAGGCTCTTTTAGCCTGAGCGATCCAGGCTGCAACATAAGCCCCGGTACGAGACCAAACACCGCTCCCCAGTCGAGTCTGATGATGCTGGTGCAGGCAGGTGGCACCAGGTCACCAGTGCCCACTTTGTTGGTCCCAGTAAGGCAGGGTGGGCTCTTCCCAGCTGTCAGCGCACGGCTCGGCAGCACCCGAGACCGCAAACGGTACCGGAGATGCTCAAAAACCCATATACCAGGAAAAATGACCCAACAGCTATGAAGGCTGTAAAGTTCTCACGGTCTCCAGGACAATCTCACACACTTTTCTGGAGAGGAAAGGGGATGAGCGAACTCAATCTGTGCTGTTGAGAGGTTTGGGGTTAGGAATATCCACCCTGCAGGGTTCCTGCTGGGACTTTGCCTCATTCTATAGACCTGACCTTCTCTGCAAGAACTCAGCAAAATGCTGCAGGAGTTTTTACCCCTATACAGTGCCCTTCCCACCGGTGGGTCTCAAAGCACGCAGAAAAGGCCACCAGTTCCCTCTGCTTTCCCCCTTCTTTTTCTACAACAGTGAAAATTGCAAACTTGACTTTCATGAAAAAAAAAAAAATCCAACCTAAAAGCTGTGAATTCATAAGGAGAAGAGTGGGAGGTGGAGTTCAAGGAAAAATACCACACACTACAAGGACTGTGATAAAATCACCACAGCTCACAGCACTGCCAGAGTCAGCTGAGGCCGTACATCCCCCTGAAATCCGTATTTTCTGTTGCTGACCATCACTCTGGAATAAGCCAATCTGCCAGTGAAAGCACAGACATTTCCTACTCAATTCTCCCATCTCCAAATCCACTCAGGGCAACCTCCCGAGACTCAGAACATCACTGCACGAGGCACGTCGCGCTTCCCGCTTTGGAGGCTGAGACACAGACCTGGTTACGGAGACAAGAGATCTGTAACGGCAAAGCTCTGCTCCTTTCTCCTTGGACAGAGACCAACAGCACTGCTTTCAAGTCGGACAGTGACAAAGCGCTCGGCGGCAGCGCCGTGCCCGCAGCAGCCTGGCAGCGCTCAGATGCAAGTCACTCGGTGGCTGGAGCACAGCGTTCTTCCCCTTCTCGGCTTAGCTCAAGGAGGGGTAAATAAATAAATCCAAGTCTTCTTCAACGTTACAACTGTCTGAACGGTTTACAATAAGGAAAATCTCAGGCAGAGGCTATTTTGCTTCTTGCATCGTGTAGCAGACCCTTGTGCAAGCAGAAAGCTTGGGTTTCTGACTACTGGCAGGTCAAGATGAACACCCAGGCAAGCCTTTAAGGCTCATTTTATCTCTCTGCAAAGACAGCTGTGACTTGCCAAACAAACAAGGAAAAACCCAAGGAAGGAAAGGACAGGCTCTCAACATTTCTTAACACTTTCAGGTCTCTGCAGTCAGCATCACCACCACCTCCGCGCCTCCGCAGCCTCGCAAGCTCTGCTCTGCAGTTTACAAAACCCTGTGCAAGAGAAACACCTGCCCAAAGGCATAACGTGGGCAGGCAGAGGGTCTAAAAAGAAATACCAGAGGCTTGGTAACGTCCCTGCAGGGTGGACGGACTCTCCTCAGCATCCTCCTCCTCCAGCCAGCCCCAGCCCTGACACGGCTCCACCGCGATTTCCTCCCCGACGCCTCCCTCCCAGGGGCTCTGAGCACCAGCCAGTTTAGCTAAGCTGGTGTAGAATTTGAGTTAAGAGGAAACTTCCACACGCGCTGGGGTACTTACTCAGCTGGCAGAAGTTTGTGTGCTGAAAAGCCCTGCTCCTGCCCTGCCAGGTGTTTCTGCAGCCACGAGCATCACTGAGCCAGGCTGCTTTGATCCAACTCTGTTTTACACCCGTGCCCTCTGCCTTCTGCAGTACGGACACGCGCTCAGGGCAAGGGAGGCTTTTTGGGGGAGTTAATTAAGTGAGAAACCCAAATCTGCTTTCATTCCCACCTGATACGAGTGTCACTCCTAATAGTAACGTTAACAGACCGAGTGCAGTTTTACTGGTAAAAATGCTCCTGGGAGACATTTTGCATCCCTCAGTGGTCTGAACAGAAACATCAGCACGATCAACTATAGACTAATTAGCTCCCTAGTTTAATTAGCATTCCCGCAACAGTCCATAGCGGTCACCCCAACGCTGGTAGCACCGCCGGCGAGTGACAGCTGCGCGGCGGGGCAGTGGGCTGCGCGTGCCAGCGGATCCGCACATTAATTTCACAGAAAGTAGCCAAGCATTTTATTCCCTGTTCTCCGGCGCCGGATGGACGACGGTGGGTTTTCAGATGAGAGGGAGACAGAGACAAATCCACTCGGGAAGGAGTAAGGAGAAGGGGCCGGAGATGCGCGCACTCACCTCGGTGATGCGCGGGTTGGAGCACTTGACGTTCCTGCTGGACCAGTCGAGCCAGGGCTGGGCGGAGGGCGCGACGCAGTGCGGCCGCAGCGTGCACTTGGCCTCGCCGCTGCACCAGCCGCACTCGAACTTGGGGTCGGCTTTCAGGCAGAGCCCGCAGCTCTCGCGCTGGGCTGCGCACTTGTAGAGGTGCACTGCGGGAAGAGGGGACGGGCGCTCAGGATGGAGGCAGGAATGGAAATGTTCATACGGACTACGGCTGCTCCGGGACTTATGGCAAAGGCACTTGTTGAGTTTTGACTTAACGAGCCGTAGAGTGGACTTGCAGACGTGGTTTCCACAGCCAAGGCTGTATTGATGGCGCGTGGTGAGCACCACTGCCACGCCGCTCTGCCCCAACAGCCACTTCCCAGCCCGCATCACCAGCTCCCTTCCTGCGACTCAAAAGCCAACTCAAGCAGACATTACCTTTCAGATTCTCTGGGTTGTCAATAACAAAGTTCCCGTTCCAAACCACAGCGAAGTCCACCGCCAAGTTGCTTATGTCCATCCCATCATAGAGATACTGAAGGAGAAGACGGAGAATGAAATGCTTGGGAGGATGTATCAGAGACACTAACAGGAAGATTTTTTTTTTTTTTTTTAAAGAAACCATGATTATTCTCTGCTTAAAAATATGTGCTGATGTCTGAACCACCACACTTCTACACTTCATGTCCCAGGTCCTGCTTTGACTCCCTCCTTCTCACCAGGAAGAGATAATTAAATCAGATCCAGTCCTTGTGAGAGGTAACAGATTAATTATTCCACTCTCAGCGGTTGCTCTTGTCACTCAGTCTCTAGCTTATCAATACGGCCCCTCCAGTTAATCAGGCTGGAAGGACCGCTGCCTTCAGGCTATCTCCTTACACAGCCACCACACACCCCAGTGTGACCGGGAGCTTAAACCCACGCTGCGCAGCGCTGGCTCATGAAACAGGCAACAGCTGAGAAAAAAAAGGACCTCTCTGCACCGTCTATTCTCAGTCTCTGCCTCAGCCTGGGCTAGAATAGCGCTGGCTTGAATTATTCACCTTCTCATGGACATTCTGGGGGCCTTGGCTGAGTGACTCTGGGTGCTTTCCAACCCTAACCATTCTATGATTCTATGATTCTAAGTCCCACTATATTCTGAAATCTCCACTATCACAATTAGCACCAACTCATTCGCTTGCTTTAAGTCGATCAACAGCTGCTAAAAAGACTTAAAAAGGTAAGCGAACACTGCCATCCTCTTTGGGATGGGGGAACAATAACTAAACCAGAGCAGACTGCTCTGACAGTCCCCATGCCGCAGTTGTACTGGTTTAACTTACACTGGGTTGTACTGGTTCGCCTTCCTGGGTTTTACTAAGTTGGCGTGAAACTCGATCTTCTGTACCTGTGACAGCTGTGAGTACAGAATTGTCCTCACATTCTCTGCCTACCACTTCCTGCAAGCTTGACGTGAATAAAAGTGCTTCTCTAATGTTTATAAATCGCTTTGGATAGGAAAGTACAATACAGTATTAATACATTTATTATCCGCCAAGCTGCAAGGCCCAAAGATGGCCAGTGACATATAAATATCCAGTGAAATTTTTAAAAATTCAAAGCTTCATTAACAATTCAACGCCATCTGCACTGAATATTGAAGCAGAGCCTCTTCTGCTGCCTAAACCAAACGGAATGTGCCCTGTTTGCCTGCAGACCTGTTCCAGCGCAGGGCGAGGAGGGGCAGGAGCAGGCTCTTCCCCGCTCATCCTCCAGCTGCGCGAGACCCAAACGTGGGCTGCGGCTCGGAAGGCGGCCTGCATTGCCACACGTGTTTCGGTGTCCCCACGTACCTGCCACGGGACTTTGGGCGTTCTGAGGTAAAATCCTGCCACGTCCACTGCCCCATCCTACGGAGGAGAGCTCTCTTCCCCTGCCCGTTCTCCGGCAGCATCGTTCAGACAATTTCCCTCTCTGCTGCGCTGTGCTCTTTCTCCCGGCAGTTTTCCTTTCCCCCTCCTTCCCTGCACCACGCTGCTTTTCAGCATTACTGTATTCAGCCAGCTACCGTGACCTGGAATTCGACAGCTCCCCGATAAGGGGTCTGCGATTCGCCTTATCTCCCCCGCACGAATTAGCCTGCCTGGACACCTTTGGCGCCTTCCTTCCTCTTCCTCCTCTTCCTCTCGCTGACCCCCCGCAGTCAGACAGGGAACCACCGGATAAAGGATTTTCTCCGGGCTGATATAATGAAACACCTTGCAGGTTCCCACCTGGAATTCAGGATTAGTTTAAATCCGGGATTTTTCACTCTCCCCATGGCTAAGCCCATCCCCTGTGCAGCTCTTGGGAGCTGACACCCACTTTGGGCACCTTTTTGGCGCGTTCCCCTCCCGGCCCCTCACCGAGCTGTTCTGGCACTGGACGCTGGAGCTGTTGAAGCGCAGGGCGGGCACACGGTGGACGACGCCCTGGATGCTGAGTACGCACTCGTACCCGCGCTGGCCGGACTGGGGCTGGGGCAGGTTTCTCGCCTTCAGTGTGATGGGTTTCACCTCTCCCACCGGGATCAGGATCTCCTCTGTGGGGAAGAGCTGGGGACAGTCCTGGAGGGCAACAAAAGAGAGGGGGAGGTTACAGCGGTGAGGCTGCGTCCGCAGGTCCAACCAGGTCCCCAGCAGCAGGGCTGATGTCCCAGGACACCCCCGGCACGCAGGACCAGCCTCCTCCCAGCCCACTTGCGCAGCTGCAGGTGAAGTGCCGAAACAAAGAAACCCCCGTTACAGCCAGCCCGCTCTGGGACTGGCGCTGGTTTTCTCACCGCAGTCGCAGAAGAAGGAACATCGCTATTCGGGGGATAAATCAGAGGCATCCCCCGGCTCTGAGCTTGCCGTGGGTTTTATCTGCGGAGACACAAGCTCTGGCCCTGGCCTCGCACAGCAGTGCGTTATCAGCTGCTCCCGGCCACACGCCACGCTCCCCGGGGTCTCCTCCTAATCCCATTTCACCCCTTGCACCCCTCGGAGTGGGCCGCTTTGGAGTGAGATTGATTGGCATGGGATGTGCTTCCCACTTGCTACACAGGCCCTGCTCCGCTCTGCTTTATCCGAGCGAAACGATGCCAGTGTGCTGTTAACTTCCGAGGCGACGTTCATTTCTGCTCTATCTGCTCTCACCCCTTACCACGCTCCAACACCTCTGGCCTTTCCGAAAGGCCCAGCCGGCTCTCGCTGCAACGCTCCCGCGGCTTTTCCTCAGCTGAGGGCTGCCTGGGCGGGATGCGTGCCTCCACCGGCCGGGTGGGCAAGGCATCGGCGCTGAACGGCCCTTTTGCATCCCTAAAGCAACGCCCTTCCCTGCTCCATGCTCCTGGGGAGCAGAGGATGTCCAAGGATGGAGGCAGCCTGCAGTCAGTATGCAGAACAGGAGATTTTCACAGATGGGATTAAGCACCCTAATCCTGACCCCCCTGGGCGTTCTGAAATTCCACCTAGTCTGCAAAACCGGGCTTTTCTCTTAGGAACTGCAGCAAAGGGCTTGGTATGTGCAATAAACTCGAGCCTCCTCCAGCAAACAGCGTCTGTAAAGATCTTACGGCTTTCAAAACAGTGTCAGTCTTCGGATCCCAGGAGGAATCTCTCCCAGAGGAGGGAGGACTGAAACAAAACCAAATTAATTTTTGTACAACGGTATCTCAGTAGGCATCAGTGGGGCAGATGCTGGGCCGTGACCAGGGGTGCCACACATCCCTTTGTGCACAGCAAAACCAGCAAAATTATCAACCAGCAAACAAACGGGCAGCAGCTCGGAGTCCTGCACTTCTGGGATGCAATCAGGGGCTGGTCCAGAAATGCCTTTTTTTGGAGACAAACGTAAATTCAGAAGTATCTTACAGCCAGAGCCTTCAGTGCCATCCATCACCCTGCCAGACCAGAGCAAAGGCATTTTGGGAGACAACCAGAAAAAGCGAGGGAGAGGAGCTCCCAGAGCAGGGAGAGGCCGCTCAGCTGGAGTCCGGGGGAGGAGAAGGGAGGGATGGGGAGGCTGAGACGAAACAGCACAAAGACGTTCCAGTTCCTCATCAGGAAAGCCCTGACGTGAAGTCTCTTGCATGAAAGGGGAGATTAAACAGGTCCTGCGCCCGCAAAACGCGGCCAGCGCGAGGGGAGCTTCACCGTCGGCTGCGGGAATGAAAGGGGCTCCTCCCTGAACCCCAAAGGCTTCCAGAACTCACCCAAGGGCAATAAACACTGTGACATGAAACAGTGGTACATCGTCCCCGATGGTCATTTTATAGGCACGTTAAGGCTCAGGAGCTCTCAGCTAGAGGCAGTGAAAAATGGGTAAGGACAACTCCTCTGTCCCTGAAAACAGCCTGATTCTTGACCGTACAGAACGCCATGGAAGTGGGAGCAGTCTGTTAAACTTTCCTGTGAAAACCACGGGAAAACATTTCAAACAGCTGCATCATTGCAAGAAAGGAGCAAAGAAAAGAGCTGCCTCCAAAACTGTATTCTGAAAGCTAAGCACAGCAATTAAAACACTAAGTACAGAGCAGCGTGGTTTGTTTCTACTTTTGCCACTATCTGGCCAAAATAACGCAATCTTAAATAAATCGCAAGTTTTAATATTCCGGTTGCTCAAGACTTCGCTATGCAAGATGCTGTGTGCAAAATAAAAGGAAAGTCTCCCTGCAAACAGATGAGCAGATCTCCAGCTCCCCACGAGCACAAACCAGACGGCTGAATGAAACCCTGAGATGAGCCGTAAAAAAAAGCCCTATCAGGGCCTGGCCATTGTATGACATTCCTCGCGTAAGATCTCAGCACCCTAAACATTATCTCTTCATAACACACCAGGAGATACAGTTTTTCCTCAATTTATACACCAGGAACCGCAGCACGCAGAGACGCAGGCTCTGACCGGCAGAGGTATTTATGTTCTGCTTTGCTCTGATTTGCTTTGATCTAACGGAACCAGGTACCTAAGTACCGTAAGTACCTGACACTAACTCATTAATCCCAAGCCAAAGTAGAAGTTTCAGAAAAATTGGACTGACATCTCCCTTCCCTCTGCCAAATCCCCGCCTGGCATCCCGAGCCCTTTGCCCCCCTTGCCTAGTGATGAACGCAAATCATCCGGACGGCGGCGCGAGGAGAGCCATCCCCTCCACGCTCCCACCAGGACTGCGCATCCAGGGAGAAAACCCCCGTCCCTCAGCGACGGCCGCTGAGCTCGCCAAGCCGCGCTCCCCCTCCGGCTCACGGCCAGGCCGACGGGACGCTGCCTCGCGACCGGCTCGGGCGAGTTGTAAATGAGAAACAGATGCTACCCTAGTCTGGAGGAGCCAGTAGCTTAAACTGCTGCCTCATAAACTTTTTAGTGGCACTTTTCCTTATATATTTTTTATTTTATTTCTAACAGGGACTTTCACGGATTAACAGCCAAGAGTGATTTTTAAACTCCAACAGCCAGAAAGCGGGCTGCGCTAGGAAAGCGCAGAAAAGCCCTTTTCTGCAGCGGAGCAGGTTTACAGGCTGGAAGGGAATGGCACCGCGAAGCTCAGCTCCGAGGCTCCCGCAGACCCTGGCACCGTGGATCCAACTCCAGCTCCTTCACACCACCACAGGCAAACTCCTAGGATTCATGGCGTTTTCCATGCAACTCTTCCGAGCTGACTTTGCCCGTGCGTTCCTTCCTCCGCGTTACGCACCGCACACCCATACCACCTCCTACTTGGGATCCGGCTGCAATTTAGGGTTTCGCATTTCACCTCAAAATCACATCGAGGACCCATCGGAGACAAATGGCTCCACTCCAGAGAGGTGCCCAGCTCTGTGGAAAGCCCGTGTTCGGGAGGAAAGGCAGCCTGCAGCCGCAGAATCCTTTATCACGTTACGATCGAAAACAAAAAATCTCCAACCACATCACCGGTGGGAGAACCTCGGTGCGCAGTCCTGAAAATAATGAATATGTTATGGACCGTTATCCTCCCCGGCCACTGCCATTCGTGAGACGACTGTTAAAGAAACACTTCTCCCTTCGGAGACACGGGAGAGGACTTTTCCAAAGCTGCTCTGCAGTGCTGAAAATGCTGGTAGCAAAAATTGCTCTGCCGTCATTAGAGATGAGTAGGACACAATAGATATTTTTTTGCCTTTGGTTTCAGTGGGAGAAAAATGTCACATTGGGATTCTGGTAAAAAAAAAAAGGCACGCAGCCCATGAGCGCATGCCGCTCGGGGAAACGCTGAGAAAAGCAGCCCCTCTGCGCTGGCTGACAGCTACAGTGATCACACTAATAAGCAGATATCCATTTTGGGATGAGGGATACGGAGGAGGATGCCACACAGCCGACAGCCCAGGGCACTCGTGGGGAGCCACGCTGCCGCTGGCAGCCGCTGCTGAATTTATCAGATGAGTGAGCGAAGACGCAAAAGCTGCAGGGGCTTGCGGAGAGCGCGAGGCTTGCTCGGACACCGCACGCCTTGCGGAAGCACTGCCGGAGGCCCTCTCCTCCCTCTTTGTGCCATTTCCCATCCAGGCTCATTGCTCAGCTTTCAGGTCTTTTTTTTTTTTTTTAAAATTGCTGCCGCAGTGATGTCCACCCACGCCCCTGCACACCCAGGGCTCCCCGTACAGGTCTGAGGTGGGTGCTGCTGCAGCACCAGCCCTGCTGCCGGGGCTGGAGCTGTGTGGCTGTGGTGAAGGTCTTCTCACGCCGGTCCATAGCACGACATCCCTGCTTTGCAGGGCTCGGGGCTGGGGGCTCCGTTCTGCGCTTCCCCGTGCTAGTGCCAGGAAGAGCTGAGCATCCAGAAAATGCAGAATAAAAGGGAGCCTGCAGCCAGCAGAATACACAATTTGTTCCATAATCAGTTTACTTTGTTTTTTAATTCATGAGAAGTAAATCCTGCAGTGAGTTAGAAAGGCCATTATTGCCTCCTCGCGCTAAGCAAACACGCGCCGAATCCTCTCATTATCCTTCTTGACTTCTGCACACCAGAATAAACACAAACCAGGAGGTCTGCTGGAGAAAGACACGGCTCCAGCGCATGAGTGGCACAGACTCTTGAGGAATATTCTCTGTATGAAGTATCATCACACACAATTTGCAAAGACATTTTATGCTTCTCCAACACTTTTTAGCCTCACAGACTCCAAGGTCTATAAATACCTTAAAGACCCGCGATGTGCATCTGCCTCTGGAGTAGAACAGAGCATCCATGGTTATTATTTGTGTTTAACGGAGCAGTTTTAGTAGGTCAAATCTTCTTGCTCTTATTTGGAAAAAGCTGCCTAGAAATGGCAGGCATTTCTTTTGACTGTGGGATTTAGCCCAAATGGAAGAGAACATAATGTTTTCATCCTTTTAATCTTAAAAAAAAAAAAAGTCCTGTATGAATGTTAACTTGCCGCACACACTTTAAAGTTATAAACATAAACGAATCTGGCACATGAGTGTAAACCCTGGCTCACAGTTGTGCTCCCAATGATATAAATTACAGTCCCCATCACTCATGGAAACACATTGTTCCTCATTTATGCCACTGGAAAGCAGAGCAGACCTTGCTCCTTAGAAACCAAACATGAAAAGAAAGGCAACTGAAGCGAGACTTTTCCCTCTGGTAAATCCCTACCCAACGCCCTGAGCTCTGCGCTGGATCCCAGGTCCTCGCCATCAGTTTGTGAAGCCCTGTGGTATTTACAGCCATGCAAAATATGGAAGGCTGGAGAGCCTACTTCTCTCCTATAAATGACCCTCCGCATTCCAGAGGTGAGGACAGGAGCAATTCCCTGGAACACGGCTGGGTTACAGGTGGGAACAATCTCCCTCCGGTCCCTGCAGCCCCGCCGGCCGAGTGCTGGCCCGTTCGCCTTCCAAACACCAACCGCTGTAGGTTATACACATCTACTGATGAAAAAAGTCTTGCCAACAAGCCCAAACAAATCTTCTCAAGTTGAGATGTGTTAATCTTGCTGCAGCTGGGCTTTTTGTTACTATTGGTACTTTCTCAGACAAACACATCTCTCTAGAAGCTCAATGCGACCCAGCAAAGCCACTTGCTGGACTTAAATGTGGCTCTGAGTTCTCTCTGCACATCAGAGTCCCCATTCAGGTATCCAACAGCGGGGATTCTAAGGACAGATATGAGGAAGGTTTGATTTTGTTTCCTTCAAGGCACATCAAGCCGCACTCGGCATCCGAGGGCACAGCCAGCTGCAAAGGTGTTGCTCTCAAAGCAACGAGAATTCAAAGGAATCAGACGAGAGCCGAAATCTGCACTGAACTCCCGGCATCTGAAACGCTCCGTCCCCCTGAGTCAGCATCTCACACGTGGCAATGGCATTATCTGCACACAGTGGACATCAAAGAGAGACAGATCCCACATTTGGGGAAACTAATAGGATTTATTTGGTTCTAGCTCTCCACTGGGATGGGGTGGAAGGATATATTTATGTATCTACAGTCCTCTCCATCTGCATGTTTTATACATTGAGAGAGAGATCTTATAGCCTCCCACATACACAAACCCAACAGCCTCAGACACACTCAAATTCTATCACAGGCCTGATTTGAAGCTTTGTAAAGTGAGACAATCAGCGCCACACATCTGTGAGGCTTCTTCTCGGAGAAACTCAGCTTCTGGGGGTGCAAGCCAGCCCCAGACCTTTGCCTTCTTGTTGCTCTTTGAAGAGCACGTCTAACCAGGCACCTTGGGTGGGCAAATGATGCCTCAGGCTAACAAAGGGCTGAGAAAAGAGAGTTTCCTATCCAATTATTAACTCCTAGAGAACTGCCACCTGGAAACAGAAGCCTCAGAAGAGCTGGGTTTACCTCACGTCAGAAATTTCCCACCAGACGAGGAGATGAAGAGCCAGCTCCGTGCTGAAGACAGCTCTGTGTTCAAGGCAGAAGGTTCTGTATCTATCTATCAGTGATTCCAAACCAAACGTGCCTCGCACACCAACAATAGATTTTCACTTTTGCAAACGTAGCAGCGTGATGCAAAGCAGAGACCTGGCAGTCGACGGGTGTCCTTTCCTAGGCATCACAAATGCCTGTGGTCATCGCTTACCCGCTCGCTACCCCGCCACAGAGCACCCACCCATCTTCAGCAGCCGTCCTCCGCATCCCTGCCTCTACCATGAGCTCTGCCCTGAGACTTTTACTGACCAATTCCTGCTGGCAGGGCAGGCAGAGACACAGAAAAAGCTTGTTCTCTCTGCTGCATTTTCAGGAAAGCAGGGCAAAAAGGCAGCGTTTAGCTTGGCCAGTACAGCCAGGAGTGTGCAAGGAGCGAGCGTGCAGCTCGCGAAGAAGGGCTCTCTTTCCCCCATCACCTTGTAAAGCGGCTGAGGCTTTGAGCTCTTTTCCCTGCTCAAGACAGACGACTCCTAGGAGCATCAAAGGGAGCTCGTTACACATCGAATTCCGCTGGGACGCATGTTCTGATGGGCCAGGAGTAAAAGGGAATATTCAAGATATTTTCTCTTGAATTAAATATAACGGCATGAGAAAATTCCCAATCCCGTGTGAACACGTGTGCAAATCTTAGGTAAGAAGAGGCACACGGGACTGAAAGTAGGGCAGCACGCGCTGGCACCGCCACGGCTAGAACCGCAGCACCGCTCCGGCTCCAAACACAAGCTCTGCGAGGACGGGCGCGGTGCTGGTAAGCACAAATACTTCGCTAATCCGTCGGGCTGCGGCACAGCGAGAACATAGAATCGTAGAATCATAGAATAGTTAGAGTTGGAAGGGACCTTCAACGGTCATCTAGTCCAACCCCCCTGCAAGAAGCAGGGACATCCCTGACTAGGTCAGGTTGCTCAGAGCCTCATCCAGCCTGGCCTTGAACGATTCCAGGGATGGGGCATCCACCACCTCTCTGGGCAACCTGTTCCAGTGCTCTACAACTCTCATTGTAAAAAATTTTTTTCTCATATCTAATCTAAACCTACCTCCTTCTAATTTAAACCCATTACCCCTTGTTCTATCACAACAGGCCCTACTGAACAGCTTCTCCCCATCTTTCCTGTAGGCCGCCTTGAGGTATTGGAAGACCGCTATCAGGTCTCCCCGGAGCCTCCTCTTCTCCAGGCTGAACAGCCCCAACTCTCTCAGCCTGTCCTCATAGGAGAGGTGCTCCAGCCCTCTGATCATCTTTGCGGCCCTCCTCTGGACCCTCTCCAACTGGTCCATGTCCTTCTTGTGTTGGGGGCTCCAGAACTGGACACAGTACTCCAGGTGGGGTCTCACCAGAGCAGAGCAGAGGGACAGAATCACCTCCCTCGACCTGCTGGCCACGCTCCTCTTGATGCAGCCCAGGATGCGGTTGGCCTTCTGGGCCGCAAGGGAGCATTGCCCACTCATGTTGAACCTCTCGTCTACCAACACTCCCAGGTCTTTCTCCTCAGGGCTGCTCTCGATCCAATCCCCGCCCAGCCTGTATTTGTGCTTGGGATTGCCACGACCCAGATGCAGGACCTTGCACTTGGCCTGGTTGAACTTCATGAGGTTGGCACGGGCCCACCTCTCCAGCCTGTCCAGGTCCCTCTGGACGGCATCCCTCCCTTCCAGCGAGTCGACGGCACCACACAGCTTGGTGTCATCGGCGAACTTGCTGAGGGTGCACTCTATCCCACTGTCCATGTCACCAACAAAGATGTTGAACAGGGCCGGGCCCAACACGGACCCCTGAGGGACGCCACTGGTGACCGGTGATCTGAATTAAGAGACGAAACTCTTCATGAGGCATTGATTTGATGCCTTGTGCTAGCCAGAGCGAAATGCCCACAATAAAGGCATTAGCACTGCTCTGTGTACGCAAGCAGCAATCCATTTGCCTTACAGAAACAACCAAATGCGGTTTTGGCGGCTGGCTTTGCCCGTGTGTTCAGAGGTCTGGAGAAGTCATGGCAAACAGTGGAGCATCTATATCATCATCATTAGCCCTCGTCAAAAGTAATCACCAGGAGGGTGTTAGATATCACACAGTGTCCCCTGGCAAGAAACAGCCCCTACGAGATGAAGACGACGGAGGAAATTCTTTGGAGACGCGACGGCGCTGTGATCCCAGCGGGAACCGGCAGAGATACCAACTCCTCCACTCGCTCCCTCCGTGTGATCTCAGGCAAGTCCTGCGTGCTCCCAGGAGGAAAATGGGGATAATGGGATTGTCCTACTTTACCAGAGACTTGTCAAATGCTTTTGAGATCATGGGGTTGAAGGGCTACAAACCCAAGAACTACAACTGTAAAGCCTGGGAAGACAGCGATGCTTTGAGTGTGAAGGAGAAACCGCCCCCATTGCTCCAGAGAAGAAAAAGCAAAGACTTTTGCTTTCTCTTGTTATCTTGAAAGGAAGTGCCTTGGCTTTCAACCGGACTGAGAAAGCTTTTGGTTTGTCCCCAGGGTGGACGCTTCTCCCTGGGCACGGGGCAGCTCTTTGAGGCTCTTTGTCCACCTCAGGACATAAGAAGGTCCGCAGAGCCGTTAACGGGCTATGCCTCCTTCCAACCGCTAAAAGCATTGCTGGACTCGAGCCCCACACCTTTTATTGACTGCTAAGAGAGACGGCTGCTGGTCCACAGCGCTGGAACCTGAATCAATTCTCTTTCCCAAAGTCTGGGGCTGTTCACGTCTGTAATTCCCTTCTCAATCAGGCAGGCTCCTGCCAGAAATTTCAGATCTGCCAGCACAACCCACCGAATGAGTCCCACCAGGTCCCATCTGACCCGTCGCTTGCCGTCAGGCAAACCCCTGTGCGCTCTGCGCGTAGAGCAGAGTTGCTGCTACGCGCTGGCCTTCGAGGAGGCTTTGAGAAAAGCCCCACAGCAATTACAGTTGTTACTGAACCTGAGCACGCCCAGGTATCAGAGCTGGGATCAGCTTTGGTGTTCAGGTCACCACGTTTGTGTTAAACTGACACCGCGCTCCTCTAAAGCCGTATCTGTGCTTCCCGACGCCAGCAAAGAGAGGAGCGCCAACCCACGGAAAGCCGAAAAACCTCACGTAAGCATGGCTTATGCTAATTGTGCCACAGAAAAACAAAGAAGAAAGAGCTGAAAGCCCAGCCCGGTACCTCAGAGACGTTGATCCGTCCCTCCTGAAAGGAGCAGGTGGTTGGGTCGTGGGTGCAGAGGTTCCGGTATTTGCACCAGTGGCAGCGGAAAGCGCTGTTCACGCAAGACAGGCACCTAGGGAGAAAGGGCACGTTACAGAGGAGGTTATCGCCCCAGGCAGTCCGTACGGACACAGACAGGCCCGGCCAGAAATCCAGGCTCAGGGTCCTTCACAGGAAAATGATTTCTTTGGAGCGATGTTTTGGTACAACAAAGGTAACGATCAGGTCTGAGAAAACACACGCTCAAAAGACAATCTTTAAACACCCTCACGCTTCAGTCAGTAATAAAACACAAGCTGGAATTTATTGCACATCATTGCATCCACATGAAATAAAGCACAATATCGCACAGACACCAGCCTTCATTTTCAGTTTCCAGAAAGTGGAAAACAAGGCAAGCCTGGCAGAAACTGGATCCGCTGTTTTACAACTCAGGAATGCTTCAAGTCAACAGTAACACTCCTGCCTGGCCTTGGTGTGCAAAGGGGCCAGCGAGCGCTTTTGATTCATGCTGGAAGAAATTAATTGTTTATGAAATGTTTCTGAAGGAACGCAGACCCTTTTCAGACACGGGGCGGCCCAGCTGCCAGCGAGCTGGCTGGGTGGTTTTCCTCCACACTAACCGCCTGCCAGACAGATGCACCGGCCACGACAGCTGCGAATATTTGCAGTCACCACCTCCTCCATCTCCGCGGCCAGCCCCCCGTGCCGCGCGGCAGCTTTTTGGTGACCATCTGCTGGCACAAGGATGAGCTGTGCCCGTGGGATCCGGCTCCATGTCATAACCTGTGGCTCCAGAGACCCGGGTGCTGCCAGGAGCGGGCAGTGCCCGGGGGCAGGGATGCACCGGAGCGAGCCCAGGGTCAGCACAGAGTGATGAGCATCACCAGGGAAGTGGAAGCGTGGCCTTAGGTAGGAAACTCTGGGAAAGCGGGTCTCTGGGCAGAAGCTCTCCTGCCAGCTGGGCAGAGGCACCAGGGCAACGCCTCTCGCGGGCCGCTGCCACGAGCCTGCGGGTTTTAATAACTCAATTGTCTTTTCCTTCTGATGCATTCGCAGTGACCTTAATAGCTAAGGAAGCTTATTCTAATCACGCACGTGCAAATCCAGGGAAGAACATCAACTCCTGCAAGCTTACTTAATTACTTGTTTGTCTGCCCCATTTCTGCCTCCATTGGGGTCTGTAGCAGTTCTCCTCCCACCCTCACCTGCCCTGGCCGCCGGCTTTCCCGTGGGTGCCGGTGGAGCTCTCTGCTTCCCAGAGCCGGGTCTGAGGGACAAGGACCTCTCTGGTCACCCAGGCCAAGGGCTTGGTTCAGCACCTCGCACTGTACCGTGGTTTCCCGGCCGCTGCCCAGCTCAGGATGCTGAGCTCTCCGACTTACACCAGGTCACCACCTTTGCTCTTTCGTTCTGGTCCAGCCTTCTTAAGGATCACTGTCTCTCTTTGACTTCAGAAAGCGCATCCTTCCACTTAATCTATTCCTTATTAAAAGACACTTAACACAAAAGCCATCCCCATGTTCCCTGACCCCCCTGCAGCTCCCTGGGGACACAGGAGCCCATGTGAGCGCTGAACCATCTTCAGCCCAGGGGTTCGCAACAGCTGGACCCCGCACGGGAGGTTTCACAGCACAGCCTGCAAAAGCAGCACGCGCCTGCCCAGCCCCAAACCCCTCCTGCCCTCCTTAGCCCAACGCCAGCTCCCGTGCTGGGCTACGTGCTCCACACACCACAACGGGCACGGCTGCTCCCGTGCCCCCCCTAGACCCCTCGGCCCTTGCCATGAGGGGTCTTCGGGTCGATAGGTCTCTTCTCCTCTGGCTGCGACCTGTATTCCTTCTTCCTCTTTGCGTGCTGCGATTCGTTCCTGCCAGGCTGGCTCCTGCTCTCGCTGAACTCCCTGATAACGAGTCCGGTGCCACGTAAGTGCTGCAGAATTTACCACGGCGTTAGCGCTTCATCTCCGAGCAGGAGCCGATAGGAAGGCATGGTCAGATGAAGCCAAATGAGACCAGAAAAGATGCACTGCCTCTGCTCCTATGTGAAAACAGGGGGCCCTGCGATGCCACCCCTCACACAAATTCAAAACCAGGAGGATGCTGAGGAAGCGCTGGACGGACGGCAAGCACTCGCAGCCGGAGGAGAGGCTGGTGCTGCACAGCCTGAGGGATGAGGACGTAAGGACAGCGCTGTCACGAGGGGCAGGGATGGCTGAAGTAATGGATACGGACCACCATGAGAGGCAGCATGGGGGCACTGAAGGACTCACAGGGCTCCTTTCATCCCCATACCTCTGCTCTGCACTACGGCTCAAAAGTGAAAAAAAAAAAAAAAATTGAATGCATGCCTAGAAAAACTGCAGGCCAGCCAAGCCCATCAGTGCACACAACCCTCTTCCAAGCGCAGCAGGGATGGCCCCGCAGCTCGAGGCTTCAAATCCAGTGCAGGAAGATCGGGAATGACCCTGTGCTGGCACTTCTTGTGTCCTACACCAGGCAGCTGGAGCAGCAAACCACGCTCCCGGAGCAGAGCCGGCAGCCGACCCTGCTGCCGGAGATGCCGCCCAACCTCGCAGCTCAGGTCTGCTGTTCCCTATCCGACTTCTGGCAGGTCCAGCCCGCATTTCGTTTTGGTGCTTTGGGGCCTGCTGCGTTTCCAGAGAGAAGTCTATAAATGCTTCAGCTCTGTAAATGCATTTTTAAGGGCAGCCATCTGCGTGACGCCTTCCAGCGGCAGTTGTGCCCATGGAGGACACATCTCCATGACCTCAGCAGCACCGAGCCCCGCAGCCCTCCACGGAGCAGCCCACTGTGCCCGTGCTGCTGTCACAGGGTCTCTGGGTTGCTCTGCCAGATTCCAGGCACAAGCAGGGTGTGGGGGGCTCCTAATGCCAGCGCTCTGGCTTGCCCCAGCTGAAATACAGACCCCAGGGCTGGAGACACCCAAGATCAGACCTCACCACCATCTTCTCCAACAGCCGTGCCCTCCTCTGTCACCCCGTGGAGCATCACCCGCGGTGGCCAGCGCCCTGCTCCGCCCGCAGCCCACCGCCCCGCTGCCTGCAGCCCACCGCCCCAGCCCCTCTGCTCTGCCTGTGGAGACGCATCCCAGTTCACAGTTGCAGGATCGCGCAGCTTGGGGGCACCAGCAGGTTAAGGTTTTTTTTCAGGCTCGCTCCACCTGCCTCTTGCAAGGCAGCGAAAGCCTCACATGCACCCAGAGAAGTTCAGAGAAGACAGGGAGCGGTGGGCTCCCCTTCCATCGCACATGTCTGACGGCTGAACCCAGTAGCGTGAAACCCCGCCTAGTTGGTCCCAGAGCCCAGCATCCATTTCCCAGCCCGGGACTGGGAAGGAGCACTCACAGCTGGTGGGCACTGCAGTTGTAGAACTTGAACTCCGTGCTGACAAACGTCCTCCCCGTCTCTCGCGACTTCAGCTGCAGCACCACGCCGAACCAGTCTGGGGATGCAAACCAGAGCCCGTCAATCCTGCCAGCAGCAACAAGGGAAGCAACAGCAGACGCGGAGGCACCCACTCCCCGCCTGCCAGCGTGCTGAGCCATCTGCTTCTGGGGTAGAAGGTGGAAGTCAAATGGCTTTCACCCCCCTGCTCCCCCAGGCGTCAGCCTCCCACCCACCATGAGTCTGCAGAGGTTCCTCAAGCTGGGAGGCTGAGCATCCCCTTGGCCGGACCGTGAATCGAGCACCCCAGGGTGCTGGGCTGGCAGCCTCCAGCAATGCCTCCAACCCAAACCAGGCTCTGGCAAAATGCTCTGGAGACACAGGGTCTGAACACTGCCTTGGGTCACCGCTGAAATGAGCGTGGGACCTCATCCCCTTCCCCAAAGGATGCTGTCTCCAGTATAAAACCACTCATTCAGCAGCCCAAGACTAGGCTAGGAGACAATGCTGGAAGCATTAGGGCATTAGCAGAGCTCGTCAGGAGCCTCAGCTCTGGGTTAATTAACAGCAGATTGCTCTTCCGGAGCTGCTGTGGGTAAGCCTACGCCAGCCCTGCTACCGCGGCGGCTCTCAGCCCCCAGTGCTCGCCAAGTCCCAGGCTCCCTATAATGCCTTGGAAATACAAAGATATCAGCAGGGGAGCACGGTTGACACCTGGAAGGGTGCCAAGCAGAAAATGAGTTTTAAGCAAGTAGCATTTTGGTTATGGGAAGAGAAAATATGACAGCAGTGACATTAATGAAGCAACAACCCAAAGATCAGGACCGAAAAATAGAAACTGCATCCACCTACTCGTGGGTGCTGAGCCAGGCTGAGGGGAGGGCTCTGGCATTCCAGATCCACCCAGCGTGGCACGGCTGTGAGCCCCTGCCCCGCTCGTGAGCCACCCCAGGGGGCACAGACAGCTCCTGCAGCCCCAAATCCTGCCCTGGGGAGAGGTCTGGCAGCGCAGGGAGGGTGTGGGGACGGGGCAAGCACGCGGTGCTGCCTGCTCCCAGCCCACCTTTCCCTGCGTGGGATTTCTTAAGGATGAAGCTTATTTAGCTCCCTGGGTTCAGTGGTCTTTGACAGGAGCAGGGGTTTCTCCAGCAGTAGCCCCGAAGGGTCCGCTTCACCCAGCAGATACTTCCAAACCCGTGCCGCACTTTCTGATGGCGCAGATGTCGTACTGCTGTCCAGAACTCAGTCACTTACCTTGATCCACAGGTATGGCAGGAACGTCCTTCGCCGCTGGCGAGACACACACCACCCGGCTGCCCGAAACCTGCCCTTCCACCTCCGTCAGGTTTCCGAAGAGGCAGGTGACGCCAGCTGTCAGGTCTGGAGCATCGCTCACCAGCAAGCTGAGCTGCAGCCGGGGAGAAGAGGGGCAGGAGGGGAACAAAACACAGCCAGCGACCTGTCAGCAGGCACAGCTGCCCCAGGTTCCTCCATATTTTCATCACCTGCTGTTTTCCCATTCAGTGCTGACCCCCTGAAATTACCCCTCTGCCCACAGGAGGTGGCCAGCTGCCCTTTCATGGGAAGCGCAGGAGGAAAAAGAAATCCAAGGATGCAGGGTCTCGGCTGACACAAAAAGGCCTTGCTGAGCCTCTGGGTACCGCAGTTCAGGGAAGGTGGCAATGGCAGCTTTTTGTCCCCCTGGTTGCTCTGCCACCCTCCATGCCTGCTCCAGGAACCCCTGACAGCAGCACGTTGCCTCTTACGCACGAGCGCGGTGATGGTCCCATCAACCCTCTGCACGCACAGCGGCTCCAACAACCGCCCCGCTGCACGCACGGGAGGGACAGCCCTGCCCGGGCACGCGTGGCCCTTCGAAACAAGTCCCCTCCAAGCCCTGCACGAATTGGGACCGTCCGTCCCCGCAGCAAACCAGTGGGGATGCGTGCCCTCCCAACAGCCCCGCGTCGTTTCCACGGCGGGCAGGGAGCGGGAAGGGGCTGCGGCAAGGCCAGCTGCCGCGGGGTGCTGGGGGGCTCGGAGAGCAACAGCTGGGACGCTTCAGAGAGCCAGGCACAGCTCACAGATGAGGGCTTTTGGGAAACAAAGCCTCTCCTTTCAACAGCGAGTGAAACCCGACCAAGAGAAATGTGAGCTGAGGCCCAAGGGGAAGGGGAATTTGTTTCTGCCATCCCCACCCCCTTCTGATCCCTTCCCTCCCCAGTTCCTCTGTGAGGCTGACTTCATGGGAAAACACTTGTGCTGCTGGGCAGGGAGAAAGGCTGGAGAACGGACTGCTCACTGCGAACCCGAAACGTGCTGGAAGTGCCTGTCCCCAACCCCTTCCCGCTCGCCAGCCGCACCTACCGGGAGGCTGTGCTCGGAGACAGAGATGCTGCTGGGCTGCACGGCGACGCTCATGCACTGGCTGATGCTGCCCGCGAACCGGTACGGCTCCTCCGCTCGCTCGCAGCTGTCCCTCGGCGAGCACCTGCACGCGGGAGCACACGTCAGAGCACGGAGAGCAGCCCGGAACGGCGTCAAACAGCACGAGGTGCTGCGGCTGACCGGACTACAAGTATCTCGGGAGCAATTCCCGGTCCCGCCTGCGCTGGGACACAACCCAGAGCTGCCCAGTCCCGTGTGCCGGCGGTGGCAGCGGGAGCTGGGGTGAGCCAGGAGCTCTGCTGATGCCTGGCAGCAGTCTTGCAAGCTGTAAATTCATAATCGGCACAGAACCTAAACCGTAACGCAGTAACAGGATGACGCCTCCATTCTAATTAAAACAAAACCACATAGTTCATTAACCATCTCCTCCCGGAGCTGAGGAGCGCGGCAGGGCCAGGACCGGGATTTTCCTCCCAGGTGGACGCCGGCTGCGCTCTGGCCGGTTTTTTGCCCTTGGCCTCCCAAGCTCTCTCCCGTTCTCACCATCAGGAATGCGAGCCCCTGAGTGAGCCAGAGTGCCTAGGACAGCTCCTGGCACGCGCGTGTTCCGGGATGGCTCGCCGTCTCTCTCTTTCTATTGCAGGTGTCCTTGGAGCAGAATGAAACCAAGTTGCTTCCAGCGGGCAAAGGAGTGCCCAGCGGGAAAGCAAGGAGGAATGATCAGTGTTTCAAGCCAGGGATGAGAGACTGCGGCACAGCACTGGCATCCCTCAGGGATTTTCTATTTTATGTCATTGGGAAAAATCCTCTTCTCCCAACTCCCCTCCCTGGGCACAGATGACACATCGGCCTTTGGATGTTAATGGTCTTAATAAGCCACCAGCAAACCCCATCACTTTTCACCCATCGCTGATCTCGGACCCTATTTCCAAGGGTGGTGCAAAGGTCAGGGGATCGAGGTGCTGTCACCAGCCCCGCGTGCCACCAGCGAGTTCCCTTCTGACAGTGCTTGAGTGTGTATGTTACTGGGATGAACAAGGTGCTGTTGTCAAACTGCTTGTTTTCCCGGTTCCCCGGGGAATCTCGGGCGGTCTCAGACACAGGCGCACATCAGCAGGAACACCTCCTGCCCACGCAGAGGCCGAATTTTGCCCGCACATCCAGCTCCGAGCAGCTGACGAGCGCCTGGCAAAACCAGGGCTTCCCACGCCGGAACAGTGGAGCCGCATCCTCCCTGCAAGGCTGTTTGCTTTGGATTAAGGAAAGCGGAGTTTACACGTTCCCTTTCCAAACCACCCGTGTGATCCCCAGCAAACACTCTCGCTGCTCTCCTCGCCCTCTCGGGTTTTTTTCCTTTTTTTTTTTTTTTTAAGTATAATGGAGCTAAATATGAATGCTGCCAAAAGAAGAATTATTGAGGTTTAAGTGAGTCTGTAAGATAGCTTTAAAGTGAGCTCTTGACTGGAGCCTTTATCTCATTGACTCGCTGGAACGGCTCTTTTTTATCATACTATTTATGGCAACAGCCCTAACAGAGATAAATAGGTCTGTAGACAATAACACCCTTGCAGAGAGCAGCATATGGAAGCCTTGCAGGTTTCAAATCCCACTGGGCTGGAGAGACTCTTTAACAATCTCCTCGAGGCCTCAGCTTGCTCCCCAAGAGCTGTCTGTAGGAGAGGCGGCGCGGAGCATCCCTCTCTCACACGGAGAGGATGCACTTGCACGGCGAGCAAACCCGGCCGGGGGGACACAGCGCAGGCGTTCCGCAGCAGGACCAGCACCTTTCCATCCTGCTGGTTTCTAGCACTGTCTCAAACGGTCCGTGTCCAGAATTCCTCAAAGCCCGGCGCAAGGCACGTGCCACCCACAGCCACCGTCTCATCGAGCTCCTCTCTTTGGGCAGGCGTTATCGGTCTGCTCCGCTGCCTGCGTCCAGCCTGGCCGTCTCCCGGTTCAAGTCCATTGCCAGAGCCCGCACCGCAAACACAACCGACACCTGCTTCCAGAGCTCCTGGATTTAATCCTCACGGAGAGCTCATTCATGAGCATCACTGCACTCACTGCCCAAATTCTGGGTACACGCACATGCACACAAGCACCCCACCGCACAATAGAGCCTTAAGCCCGGACTCAGGCCTCTAAGACAACGGTCATACATAACGAGCACACAAGGAAAGCTTTATGTAACATTGGATAACGAAAGCTTATCCCAGGACAACTCAGGTGTCTTTACTTTTCCTTTATTATTGCTCTCTGGCTGGAAGGGTGGAAGGCAGGACACCATCCGACACCACCCTGAACGGCACACCTACACCTGCTCAGCCATTCAACACATCATACAAAATTCCCATTTTTTCCCGGTTGCCTGTTGGCTCAGTACCTGCACGTCCGTGCTCTCCGCATCGGCAAAGGCGGATGCCGAGCGCTGGCAGAGGAGCTGCCTTGCGCTGGCCTGCCCGGCTCCTCCGCGGGGCACAGCTCTCACACACAGCTTCCCCAGCTCCCGGGGGGCTCGGTACCCCAGCACACGTGGAGCAAAGCCCCACAACGAGCAGCGGACAGAAACAACTGAATTTCAATCCCTGACGGAGACCTGGTGCTGATTTTCACCATACCCGTGGCTTGCTTGGGCGGCCAGCCATTCTCTTGCTCTTCCAAGGACAAAACCCTCTCCTTTTCCACCCCTCACCCTTTCAACCAGCCCTCAGAAACCCAGCGTGAGCATCGCACCCTGACCCCTCGCCCTTCCACTTAGCAAAGGCGCAGCTGCTCCATCTGGCAGGAGGGAGATGTCAGAATTGGAGGCGAGAGATGACAAATTAAATACAAACACTCCGGTGCTTGGGGCCTCCAAACAAATATGACAGAGGCTTCAGGAACAGCAAGATAAACTCAATTATTTACAGCTTAAGACAAAAGCTAAAAAACGATCGCGGCTCCAAGCCGGCCGGGAAAGTGCAGATGGCAAAGGGAGGGTTGAGAAATACCATCAGGGAAGGAACTCTTGTTGGGAACAGGTTAATGCCAAAATGTCACGGCCGAAAGGGCAGAGGAAATGGCGCTTTCCCCTCCTTCTCTTGACATTGAGGGTTTTCTCTCTGCAAAATGAAGATAACAACCTTTACCTGCTTCCCAGGTGGTTTATGAAGACTCGGTTCGTTAGCATCAGGGAAGCACTCGGGGATCCTCGCAGAGGAGCTGCCGCGGGGGTCCAAGGAGCAACGCCGGACACCCACAGACACCTCAGGCAGCCCTCCCCTCCGGCTGCGTGGCAGCTCCGGGCTCCGAAAGGCCACTGTCCTGTGGGGGGGATGCTCTTGTACCCCAGATGCTGAGTAGAGCACATCCCCTTGCCTCACTTCCTTGTCCCCTCACTATCACAAGGCCACGGTGGCTTTTGCCCCAAACGCTGGAAAGGCACCGGGGATGGCTCTCCCCAGGGAAAAGCCAAAGGGATGGGAATCACCAGGGATGGAAATCTCTTCCTTCTGACAGAGCCGCTGTAAAGTAAAGACTTTTGGACACAACAGCACATAGGGTGGCTTAGCTGTAGGGCTGGACAGGCTCTCTGAAAGGAAAAAAGCTAAAAAAATAAAGACGCCCAGGGTGCCTACGCCCCAGGTTGCCTGCGCGGAGCCCGCAGGATGCTCGGGGCCAGCGGCCGCACTGCTCCCCCACGGCTCCCCAAGCGTGGCACCGACTCTCTGCAAACCAAGCCAGCCGCGGGGAGCCAGCGGGCACCCCAAAGCCCTCAGGTCCCGAATCCAGGCCGGATTTACGGAGGAGCCTGCCGTCCCCGCTCCAGCACCTGCTGCTCAGGCAAGTGGCCAAGCTCTGCTGTGCGGGTCCCTGAACTCTGCCTCTGCCCCGCTTCCCCTGCATTTAACGGGGATGCTCTGCGAGCTGGCATGCAGCCGAAGGGATTTCTATTCCTCTCCTCCAGCATCCTCAGGGCTCTCCCCTCCTCCCCTGAGCCGCCTCTGCCCGGTGGTCCCCCTTCCGCCTTAGGAAGCGATCGTTATTATGGCAGGGGAGAGAAAGGAAGGACACAAACACCTCCTGAATGCAGAGAGCCCTTCCCGGAGCTCCCCTGAAAAACAAAAATAAATACACCAACCCTCAGCCCTTTGTGCCTGTTGATGTGCGAGGGGGCTGCCAGCCCCCAGCCCTGCGCTGGAGCACAGACCCCCTGACCTCGCCGTGCAGAATTTAAATCTCTCTTCCTGACGCGTTTAATAGGGCTTGGCGCTCTGCTCTGTTCCAGCGCTGCAGCCTCTACGAGAGCAAAGTCCCGCTCACATAATCGAGTCAACTATTCCCTTTAAAAATTCCCCACTAATTGGGAGGGACTCCCGGAGCGTGCAGGTCGCGAGGCCTCCATTCCCCCTGGTTTGAATTCTGCTTTCCCATCACGTCCGCAGCACCCTCTCTGTGCTGCGCGCGACCCACCGCTCCTAAAGAAGGGATTGGTTTTCCTTTACCTCTTCCCAGGAGCTCGTGGACTTTCAATGGCAATGCGGGGAACGTCCAGGGAAGGGAAGAATGGCTTTGAGGAACTTCAACCTAATCCACTTTTGCAAAGATTGTGTGGGAGGCGCCTGGGGGCTTTGAAAGCTGCTGTTATCATCACCCGAAACGGCCGAGGCCGGACTCACATGTGGTGGAGCGTACACCAGCCGCAGTGGGGGTCTCCGGAGCTCAGGCACTCCCCGCAGGTCGTGTACTGCTCGCAGGACTCCACGGGCACCCGGGACACCTGCGAAGGAAGCAGACAGATGGGCTCAGCGCTCCTCACCGCACTGCGGGCACGCGGAACCAGAGCAGCTCCAGGTCCTGCTCTGCCAGTCTGAGCCGAGTAACGCAACAGCGTCTCGCAAACTTCCGTGCAGAAGTCAGCCAAGAACGGGAAATATTGGGGACCGAGTCACGAAGTCACTCCGTCCCTCGGGCACGGCCATGCCGTGAATCATGGGCGCAGCAGACCCGCAGCCCGGCCGGCCTCCCACCGCCGGCGCCAGCTCGCCGGGAGCTCTCCCGACCTCCCTGCCCGGAGATGCTGCCGGGGCGAGAGCTGTGCCTGCTCCTCCCTGATTTACAGTTTGCTGTCTTACACTTGCCATGGGGGAAGCTACTTCAGGGAGGAAAGCTGTCAGGGAATAAAATTCATTAGGATTTTGCACGTTGGCAGCTTATTTAGCCTATGTGGGTATCTCACCACTTACTCCTTGGCCACCCCAGCCCTTCCAGTGCGGAGTTGGCCGCCCATCTCTCCCAGGCAAGGGATGCCAGAGCAGAAGAGAGAGGGAAGCGCGCGAGGGAACACCAGCCCAGACCGCTGCTGCAAACCCCCTCTCGCACTCATCGCTCCGGAGGAAGGTCCCCGCGTGATGCTGAGGTGCAGCACGGTCCTGACCCGTTTATCAGCACTGCAAACCCCACGGGCTCCAAAACGACACCAAGCTTTAACCACGGGTCATTGCTTGGCTCCAGTGAAGCGATCCCACTTTAACCTCGCCAACCAACCCCTCGCCACCTCCGGCGGGCACGCTATGGTTGCATCTCCTGTCCCGACGCCGCAGCGCGGTGCTCCTGCATCGGCCCTGCCAGCGCCGGTCCCCCTTCACCGTATTTACATTTCTACGATCAAACACCGCAAATAATTATTGCTGTCCCCGGCACGGGGCCCTGGGAGCGATGCCTGCAACCGGCTGAAAATTAAAACAACTGTCGGCATCGCACTCGCTCTGTCCGTCAAAACAGCGCCCGGCTCCCAGCAGCTGGGGCGCGCGGGGTGAAAGGAGCAGTGTCTCGCCAAACAACGGCCACTTTCACGCCAAGTGCTGTTGACACAGTGAGAACCCAGTTCCTCTCTAAACACGACACCAATAGGGCTGCTATTCTCCTTGTTTCCTCAGCCCTACTTAACAGCTTTTCCTAAAACAAAAATCGCGTGTGGATGCCGTGGGGATGGCTATTTTTTTTTTTTTTTTTTTTTTTTCCCCTCGCTGAGGTGAAGTTTGTGGGATGGGCAGAGGGTTCATGTTGGGGTACGCTGAGAGCAAAGCAGCCCTGGAGCTGCAACAGCGGGGCAGGGACCAAGGGGGTGTGAGGGGCAGGTACACGGGGCGTGCGTTTAGCCTGGGGTGGGTGTAGAGAGCTCCAGAAACGGAGGAGAGAAATGCAGGGTGATGGAATAGCACAGAGGTGTAAAGAAAGGGCTTGGGTTTGATTCTTGGCTGCCAAACGCCTCCGAGGTGCCCTCCCGGCATCTCGCCTGCGCTTTGGGAGGCTGCACGTGACACGCTTGTACCTGAACCAGCTCTATCCTACCTGCTTTGCTTCTTCCCTCTCGGGATCTCCAAGCGTTCACAGACATCACGGCTGCGTGCGAGCAGCCCACTGGCCGGCACAGCCTGGGTTTGGGCACGGCTGTGGATCCCACCCCATCGCCAGCCATAATCCCAAATTTCCCACCGCAGAGCAGAGACGCAGCCATCACACGGCTCCTGGATGGCAGCCTAGGAGCAAACCTGTGTTTTTCAAACCAAACAAGCAGCTCCCCCGGGAGTCACCAGCCGCTGCAGGATGCGGCAAGGGAGGGCGCTGCATCTCCCCTGAACGTGCCCAGCACTCGGAGCCGTGTCGGTGGGACACCCGGAGGTCAAGGCAGCCCTAAATCCACCAGGCACTGCTGATCCCCTGTCTCTTACCCACACCGTGAGGCTCGACGGGATCTGTCCCTGCGATTTATATGCAGCTCAGGGCTTGTTTCACGTTTGTGAGGAGCTGGATGCTCTCATGGCACTCTACAAATAACGGAGGATTTGAATGATATGAATAACAGTTCGTTACCGATTATTTTATGTTAGGCTTTTGGATTCTTTTTCTGCTCAGAAGCTGTGGCTTCTGCACATGATAATTTTTTAAAAACCACGCAGAAATATTGAACAATGCCTAGAGTCACAGCATTGGGTGGCCAAAGCAGACCTGGCAGAGGTGCGGGGCCGGGCCGGCACCCACTGAGCTGGGTACCTGCTGGTACCTGCTCGGACCAAGCACGGTATCATCAGGGCAGCAGAGCCCCGAGGGTCCCCCTGGGTCACCAGTTCTGCACCCCCAACCGCCCGGACACAGCCCGTGGTCCCCGGCTGGAGGAAAGCCAAAGACTTCAGGGAAGAATAAACCATCTGCCTTTCTCCAATGCTTATGCCCGTGACTTTGAAATTCACCCTTCATAAAAATTCATGCATCGCTCCAATACCCACGCAAATGTTTAAATGAAGAAGTTCAAAAAGATTATGAACAGAAGGCATTTAAATATTCGCATGCACGAAAAAGTTTGGGGGGGTTTGCAGCATTTGCCCAGTTCTCACAGTACAACCGCATAATCAACCACCCTGACCATCCGCCATCCAAGTATCAAAAATACTCCAACTCTCTAAAGAATATGTTTCATTTTAAAGGAAAAACAATAGAAATACCATGAAGAACAGGGTATATCCATATGTTATCCCACCCCATCATGAACACAGAAGTCTGAGAGCTGTGTTTCCTTCACAGGCAGTACAGAAGTAAAGCTCTGATGCCCTCACTCCTCCTGATGGCAGGCTGGACACACTCTCTTGGCTTTAGGTATTTTTAAACTGTTCTCTGCCAGCCTAATTATCATTATGAGACCAAAGCATTTGTGCATGCGAACGGCTGCGCTGGGGAGAGAAGAGAAGGAACACCAGTGCCTGCAGGCGGAGGGAAAACCAACACGGATTGCGGGGGCACAGCGGAATCCTAGGTCCAAGAATGTCCCCGTGCCCCCTTCAGCCACCAAGGAAAAGAAAAAAGAGAGGCTGCAGGCAAAGAAGCAGCTGAATAGGAAGGAAACAGTAAGAAAATGAGACGGGAAAGCACAGAAGGGAAAACCAGAAGGAAAGACAAAGAGAAGACAGCAGAGGGACGGATGGCTGAGAGTCTCTGGTATGGCAGAGGCCATTGCTGTCACAAGCACGGCCGCCCGCATCCCCACGGTCGAGTATCGCGGCACCACGCCGACCTTCCTAACGATTGGTGCGGATCCGGCTTGGCCTTGGAAAAGGCATCTGAAGAGCCCCTCTCGCACACCCCTGCCCACGCTCCTGCCCACTCAGCTCGGCAAAGGGGGAACGAGGGCCCAGAGGATCGGTCTCGGCAGATTTTTACAGCCACAGGTGGCTCAAGTGAGGAATGAAATGTTTCTATCAGCAGCCAGATACAGCAGAACCAACAAAGTTCGGAGCGGTTTGCTGCCTGCAGCAAGGGCAGCGAAGGAGGAGGAGAGATGCTGCCCGAGAGCTGTGCGGTGCTGGCTCTGCGGGCCCACGGCTCCCCAAAGGCCGGGAGGAAAGGAGTGGGTGCAGCCATCAGGTACTCGCTCAGCAACCCCAAACCGCGGCCACCGCCGGGTCCTGCCTGCCCAGCCCTGCTCCGACGGCTGCAGGCACTCGCGGCATCGCCATCCCGTCATCCCCATCCCAGCACCTCCAGCTATGCATAACCAAGGGGACTCCCATCTGTCACAGCCCGGTCTGTTTGCTCTCTCATCCCGCCAGCCCCCGGGGCAGCTCTGTGTGCAGCAGAATGGTTTATTTGGAAAGGGCTTTGGTTTCCAGTATTTAGTTTTTAAATGCAAATACTTCTCTTTGTTTACATTAGAGAAGATAGGTCAGAGGAACGCTCCTGGCACTCAGAGCAAACATCTGAGAAGGTCTATCACCACTTCAGGAGTGTATTCCCCGTCGCAGACGAAGCCCCAAGAAAGCTGTTGCCTGAACTGATGAACTTATCCGCAGAGCGGGAGCACGATCTCCTGCGGCACCTGGAAAACAGAGCTCCCGGCTCCAGCCCCCATTCCGGAGTGCTCACAGACATCACAGTGACGCCTGAGCTCTCAAAAGTGGATCCCAGTTTTGGGTACCTTGAGATATCTGCTCCAGCTACCAGAACCATGAGGTGAGAGGTCCTGATGTCATGCAGACGCATGCAGGAATTTTCCAAACACAGTCTCAAGTCCTGCGCCTCCTCGCCTGCGAGATGGGCCGCTGCTCTGCTGCAGAGCCCGGAGACGCCAGTGAGGCCAGGACACCTCAGCTGACTGGCAGCAGGTCATTTTGGGGATAAGAGAGGGAGAACGGCACTCCACACCAGCGCGGTCACAGCCAACGCAGAGCGATAAAGGAATTCGGCGGGGCTGAGGAGCATCTGCATGGAGGACAACAGCCAAGAAACCAACACTCCTGGGGAATTTGCTCACTCCGGAGGGCAGAGCCCTCCTCCCCCCAGCCAGACTGTTACCTCTCTTCCTTCCGACTGTTACCTTTCTTCCTGCCGAAACGAACCTGCTTCTCAATAATTAAATGATAAAGTCTCATCACTGCTTTTCTTGACTGCCTGGCCCATAGCATTGTGGAGGGGAAATCAATACAGACTCTCCAAAACACATGAATCCAAACTCTGCCGGCCTCCAGAGAAAATAAGATAAGTGCAAGAATCCAGTTCCAAATAAATAAATACATAAAATAAACAAAGTCAAGTTTCCATAGCTTACGCCTGCTACCAGCACAGACCTCTGACCTCCTGGCTGGAGCCAGCCCCCAGCGCGTCCCACGGCCACGGCACGCTGCCTGCAGACCCCTCGGGGTGCGGGAGTTCAAACAGAAAATCTATTTTTAATGACTTTGGGGAGCGCAGTGGAGATGCCAACTAGTTCAATGTAATTAAAGCTATCTATCACTCAGCGCGCAGGAGCCCACAGTTGATGAACTTTCCAATGAGATTTTATTCTTCGCTCTGTTCATGAAAAAGCACCGCTTTGTGCTGCAGGAGACATGAAAAAGTGTGGGAAGGAGCAAGGAGGACTCATCAGTTCCAGCCGTTAATGTGTCAGGGTGACAGAGCTGGGGAAAAGAAAGCCAAACTTTCCCAGAGGCTCGTAAAAAGTTTGACAGACTCTTCCTGCTGCTTCTCCTCCCTGCGCCCTCATGCAGAACCGTTCAAATCTGGAGTCCTCCCGTGACACCGCGTCTGCCGAGGAGAAAACCAGCGCGCAGGGCTGTGAGCACTTGTTGCTTTGCTGAGCGAGACCTGTGGGACCAATCCGCCCCACGCTCCATGGAAAGTCCTGCCAGGAAATGACTTACGCTCGATCCGAGCGGAGCCGGTGGAGATCCCGGACATGCCGAAACCGATGCCGGCAGCGGGCACGGAAGACCCAGCAGCGAGTGGGATGCAGCCAGTGCATCGTGTGGGGCAGCAGCCAGGATGCAAAGGAAGAAGGCAAAGGGAGAGCGTTTTAATGGAAAAGCATTGAGGAGCATGCCCAAAGTGCTGCCGAGCCTCTGAAGACAGGACTACCTGCTCCAGCGGGGACTAAGCCGTTGGTCCCTGTGATGGATGAAGGTACCACCCAGGCACGGAGCGGGATGAGGACCCGTTCTCCCAACAGAGACATCAGCTACTGGAGGACCTGGGTCTCCTCTCCCGTGCTGCTCAGCAGAAGAGAGAAGATGCTCAGAGCTACCCAAGCACTGTCAGAACCAAATCAATGCCTGTAACTTTGGGCAGAAAAGCAGCGAGTGGGAGAGGACACAGAGATGACGTTTCCATGACTACAAAGGGATTATTTAATTCCAGTGCTGCAGATGCATGTGGAGAAAGTTCTTTAAACTCTGATCCAAGCAACCCTTTCAATGGGTCTGGCTTTCCGGCTATAAGAACCTCGTTAGCGTCCTACGAGGACAAGCCGTGTCTGAGCACAGCAGACCTGATCGCTTGCTCAGCCAGGGTGACACAACAGCCCTGCTGCCCATCGGGATTTCAGGATAAGGGGCTGATATCGCCAGAGCGGCCACGTGCGGGGGACATCACCGCTGCCATCAGAAGTGGCTTCTGCAAGCGCTGGCACCGTCTTCTGATGAACGGCGAGACCACCCTGCCACAGCCACCCAGCCGCATCCTCTGCAGCACTGATTAGTCCAGGCCTCGGGGGAACTAATTAATAAGGATAAAAAGGGAGCAGCTTTCCAAAATTTCTGGGCTCAGGTGGGGATCATGCCAACACAGTAAACTTTCATCTCACATCAGTTCGCGGCCTCGGCGTTCAGCACTTTGCCGTGCTGCCACGTAACTCACAGCATGCTCCCTGCAGTCATTTAAAAGTTTTAAGAGAAGCTCAGAAAATTAATTAAGGTGAATAATTATGAAGTGTGTGCTTCTTTCCCTCTCTATTTTGCAAAGAAGGGGCAAAAATAGAATTCTGAATAATTTTGGAGTTATAACCAACGTAATTAGGTGTTCAGCGAACACTTACAATTGGACTGCACTTATTCAAATTACTGTTTTACTCAGAACATTGCCAGAGAGTCATTAACAGCACAATGGTTCCATTCCCGGGGATTCTAATTAGACTTGGACGCCTCGCAGCGCAGGGGATGCCCAGCGCCGCCCACTCGGCGCCACAGGTGATGCCCAGCCGCGCCGCGGGGCCCCGCCGAGGCTGCCTGGGTGCTTTGAGCCTGAGGGTGCGGGGACCCAGCCAGGAGGAGAGGTGGGACTGGGGACACAGCCCCTGGTATCAGGCGGTGGGAAGAGGCCGCTCTGCAGCACAAAACCCCCCGGTCACAGCTCTGGCTCAGTGCTTACGGTTGTGGGTGCATCGGATGATGCAGGAGGTGGCATCTCCAGCTCTGCTGGTTCCTCCTCCTCTGAGGATCGCAGCTCACTTTATAGAAATTCCTTTATTCTGTGCGATGCTCTGATGCAGAAAAAGGCCAGGCTGGTGTTAACTCTGTCCCTGGACCATACAAGCTGTGCCATCCACAGGGCTGACGCTGGTACGGTCAGGCGATGCCCAGCTGGGAATATCTGCCACACGAGCTACAGCAGGACAGACCTCCCCTCCCGCCACCTGTGGCAAACAGCCGTCCCTCCGGCCCCGGCTCCTGCGGTGTCCTGCTCCGGTACAAGCACCACGCAGGCGGGTACCGGCCGCATGGATGCAGCTTGCTCCACCTTGAGAACATCTGTGGATGTTCTGGGGGTTAACATCTCCATGCCCATTCCCGCAGCCCTCCTCAGCACCTCGCTGTCAAGGAGCACTCCTAACAACTGGAAGCGGCGATACCTCGGCGGGAACGGTAACGCCTGTCCGGAAACACCCTGAGCACGTCTAAACACCAGCACAGCTCCCAGCAGCTTCTTACACTGGTTGGGAAATGATGGAGGCTTCAAACCAGGTGTCAACGCACTCTGTGTCAGAGCAGGGAGCTCCACGCTCTGAAACGCAGACGTCCCGATCTGCTGCGAATGCCCTACATCTCAGTGGTGCGTATCACGGTGCCTGCTGCTCGCGGTTGCCTTCAGCAGTCTGTTTTTCCTCTCTCCCCATAAAAACCACATGGCAGACAGCAGAGGCCCCCTCCCCAAGCTGCCAGCCTAGAACGCATCAATTCAGTTAAGTTGTTAAAAAGGATCGTGGCAGGCTAAGATAAAACAGAGGAGTTTAAAATGACAAACAGACTCCTAAATGGGATTAGAGTCTTAATGAAAACAGTAATGAATGAATGAGGCAACCAAATATTACCCATTAATATTAGACAGATAGATTAGATCCCTAGGCGCTGCGTTTAAAGCCGACATGAAATTACTTCAATTACTCTGCATTGATAAATAACAAGGCCGTATTTACTGTTAAAACACATATCCTCCACCCTCCCCACGCTTGCCTGGGCTTCTGCTTCCCCAGAGGGAGAGCAGACCATCGAGAAGCTGGAAAAAAAAAAAAAAAATAAAAAAAGCACCAGGCTGGAAGCTGCCACCGCTCCCCTCCGTTCCGCAGCAGACCCGGGCGAGCCAGCATCCCAATAGTCCCAGTTGCCACCACCAACGCCGCTGTTCCAGCCCTTGCACTTCTGTGAAAGAACCAAAGCAATCGCTGACCATTCACCGAAAACCTGATGCGTGTGGCATCCTTCCATCTCAGAAATTCAGCCCGCCTTCGCGTCCTCAGGCACAATTAACCTGATCAGAGGCCTCTTCTAATGGAGAGATCATAGCTGGGTAATTCCTGGGTGACTGGTGGCACTTACACGCTAACGAAGAACAGCACACCAGTAAAGGCAATGTCAACAAGAGTCCCTCATCCTTGCATCCCAGCCTCCAGCCCAACCATCTGTTCTCCGGGTTCAGGAAAGCCCTGGAGAACCAGTTGCTGCTAGGAAAGCGGCAAAACATCCTTTCCAGCTCCGCTGCCTTGGCTTGTGAACCTTTTTGCCTGGATGAAGCCTCCTCTGGGTGACCAGGGACGCTTCCCAGCAGACGCTGTGCTCGGGGCTGGCCGGCCAGCCGAGCCGAGAGGATAAGCGGAGCACAACTGTAAGCGCAGCCACGCTGGCGTGCGAAATCACCGACGCTTTGCTGCTACAGCATCTTACACATCTTTGCAAAAACCCCTCATTCAGCCTCATAACTTATCAGTAAACAAGAAAAACATCAAATATCTCATTTCAGAGCCAGAAGAGGAGCAGCCTGCGGAAAGCGCGCAGAGCGACCCGTGAGGAGCACAGCGAGCCAGAGAACCTCAGCCCAAACTCAGGTCCTCCTGCAGTCACCAGATACATCACCTCGGCTTTTCTCAGCGAGAGGAGCGGAACAGCCTCCCCTGGGGAAAGGCCAGACAGCAGCCGCTCCAGCCGAAATACCGCTGAGCTTGGGTGTGGGAACAGGGGACAGGAGGGCTGAGCGGGTTGTGTGTACCACACAGATATAAATTAACTTTCCAGGACGGCAACAAAACCCAATCTTTGTGTTTTCCCACCCTGAAACGAGGGGTAAAGCAGGAAAGTGAAGAGGGAGGAATGCGCGAAGCTCTTCCCACAGCTCAGGGGATGGATGACCTTTCCAATACCATACCTGTATAAATCTTATTTAATGAAATAATAAAAAAAAAAAAGAATAAGTGAAGGTTAAATCATTCCCTGCAGCAGATTTATATTGAAAACAAAAGTCTGTCCAGACAGTGGTTGGTTTACACAACAGGCCTTTAACATTCCTTTCCTAACTGCTCGGGTGACTCCTGACCAGCTAACCGCAGGAGGAGCGACTGGAGCCCTCGCAGCAAAGGCAACCCGCCAAGACGGAGGCAAAAGAAACCGCGCTAGCCTGGCGTTTACTTTCAGCACACAATTAGGGGTTTTGCTGGGTCACAAGTCACAACACGGTGGTTTTCCCCCATTAAACCTTCCTCACAACACTCCCGTCCGTTGGGACATGACTCCGTTTGCAGTGCCGCCACCGAGCCAGCGCTTCCAACCCCCCCCCCCGCCCCCAACCTTGGCACGCCGCAGAGCAAACACCGCCGCCTGCGGCTTGGAAGCGCCCCTGGGAAGCTGGGAAAACTAACCAAGGGCCTCCCATTATCCAAAAAGAAAAGCTGGAATGGTTTTTGTAGCCAGAGAAGGTTGGGCAAAGAGCTCAGCTTTCATCTTTACCTGCTTTTCCTGGGGCTGCTGTTGTGCTGCATGGGAGAAGCGGAATCAAAGAGTGGCTCTGGGGCTACGGCATCGCTCTGACGAAAGGCAGAGGTGAGATCAGCTCAGAGCTCAGACATAAACTCCAGAATTGCTGCATTAATGCTCCCAGAGCTGCAATGCTAAGTCACTTGTCCCTAGAAGCCATATCAGCTCCTGCTGTAAACAGTGACTTTGACATCGGCTTCTCACTGTCCGGATACAGCACTCAAAACGCTGGCATTTTGGGCAAATAACGCCATGAAACTATTTCTGCTCCATCAGAGCCTGAGGAACTTCTGCATACATTTCCATAAATCTCACTGGCGTCAGCACAGCAGCAGAGCCGACGGACTGCGAGGGGGATCCTGCTACGGCTGCTCAGCCCACCTACGGACCAGTTCTGGGGTCGAACAGACTCGGAAACCATAAAATAAACCTGCTGGCATGAAAACTGGGCTCCCAGTGAGGCTGGAGATGAGGGGGAAGGTTCCCCAGCCATTGAAATGTGCGGCTTGTCCCGGGAAGCTGTAAGTACACGGCACTGAACAGACCCACGGAAGATTAATTCATTAAGGGCCAACGTGGGAAAGCCAAAAAGCTGTGAGGACGCACCAGGAGAAAGACCGGTGGGGATGTGACCTGCTTTCTGTCTTCTGCCTCGAGACAGCTGCTTCTGGCAGGACATCAGGCACCACCGCGGTGGTTCTTGCTGCCATATGGAAGAGATGAGCCTACCAACGCTTCTAGGCAAAATTTAGTCCCTGGCATTACGTTTTTTAGCCGCAAACCTCCCACGGGAGGCGAATCCCCACCTGTGTGCAGAGCAGTGGAGGTGGAAGAGGATCTTCCCTCCCCTCAGCTGCCTTCCTGTGGGAAGCCTGCACCGGAGCAGCTGCTCCAAGGGCATTTCTCTGCGGGGTAGCTGCCAAGGGACAGGGTTAATAGGCCCACTCCACGCGTGACCTCTCTTCCCTCTCTCTGAGAGCTTCTAATTACCAAGCTAAAGAAAGCGGGGCAGCCAGCGGCATCAGCCAGATCCCGCCGCCCGCGCCCGCCCTTGCTGATCCGATCGATCGCAGCCCGCCGGCAAAGGCAAGGGCTTCACCCTTGGGTAGAGGCTGAGCTCTCCAGGAAAAGGCAGCTTCTCCCATCCCGCCTGCACACGGAGCCAGCTAATCAAGGCCAAAGCCGCCCTGGAAAAAACAGGAGCATCAGCAGGTCCCTTCTTCCAAAAAAACCCAGAGCAGCTTGGGGGGGCCATGAATAAATAATGCTGCTAATGCAAAGATGCCTGCGCAGCTCCAGCACGGCGGAGAAAGCAGACCGATGACTCTATTTCTGATGCACCGGCGGCCTGACAATTGGCAAATGAACCTCTGCCGTTATCGGTTTCCCCTCTTTATTCTCTTCTCATAAAACTGGCAGGAACAGGGGTAGGAGAGAGATGCTGGCGGCAGCTGGGCTCAGGATGAAAAATGAGCAGCATGTGTACGGGAGGCAGCTGGAGCCCCACGCTCGCTGTAGAGCAGGGACCCCCGCTCCCTCCCGCTCCCCTGCCACGCTGGTTATTTTCCCTTTCTCCAGTGGGGCCCCGGGCTTAACTCCTGCCCTGCTCCGCTGCTGCACGGATGGCGATGGAGCAAGTTGGCCAAACCCACCGGGACCCGAGGCCGCACCTGACGGTCACCAACACCTGGTGCCCCTGAATGGCGGCGCGTTCCCCGCGTTTCTGGCGTGCCCGGGGGCTTTAAGAGAAGTCGTAGCCCTGCTGGAATGGGCAACATGTGCACACACAAAATAATAGACCACAGCTGCTCCCAGAAGCAGATGACACATTATCCACAGCTTACAGATGAGGGACCAGCGCTGGTGACAGCAGAAGGGCTGCAGCCTGTCCTGGGCAGCACCGCGTGTCCCTTTCCCAGGCTGCCGCCACGAACCGCTGCCGCTCTCCCTCCAGAGCCGGTGTGGCCGCATCTCCCTGCACATCACTTTCTAGGGGCACGCAGACGAGGTCTGCAGCAATTTGCCCAAAAACACTTGGGACACCCTGTGTTGAGACCAGTGTCCCGATGGCACCCTTCTGCCCACCACGGAGGCAGACCAGAGCTCCCTCTGCCATACGGCTTCTCCCCATCGCTGCCCTTCCCGCGTCCCTCCGAGGGCCTGGCCACTTGCCACCCCTGGCACGCACGGGGACACGAAGGCCACATTTTGTTTACCCTCCGTGCTGAGGAGAAAGCCCAGGGCTGCGCGGGAGGACGCGTCTCACCACCCACCTTGAAAGGGATCCCACGTGGCCAACTGGCCGCGACACAGCGGGGTGGGCAACCCCGCATCTGCCCGCTCCGAACAGACTCGCAGGCTGTGCTCCGCCACAATGCGGGCTTTGTTCCCGGCGCTGGCACGTCCGAGGGTGTCAATGACACTGAAAAGCTTTGACTGGCCCTTTCTGTTTGTTTTCTTGGCACACGCAAGTATCATTTAAATGGCCCGACCTCGGCTCTGCCCCGCACCTCGCGTGTGACTGACGTTATTATTCAACAGCAGCTTTGCCCAAAGAATGGGCTGAACCGAAAACAACAGCTTGCAGCCCGTCCAGCTCCTACAATGCCCGCTTACCTCTGCCTGCTTTCCTGGGAAAGCATCACGCATCCCGGGCCAGGCGAGCAGGAACCTGGCTGGGAGCACTGTGGGGTTCATCCCTTGGACAGCCACATCCCATGGGACATCACCTTTCCAAGGGGACGGTGAGCGTTGGGGCAGCCTTGGGGAGATTCAGCACGGCCATCCCAGACCCTGCTGAGCTCTGCTCCGCTGCTGGCCATGAAGGATGGCTGCACGCTGCGAGGCAGGCACGTCAGCAACCCTCAATTCCCCGTTTCGTGAACCGTTTCAGGGTTCTTCTAATTATTTAAACACTGCAGAAACCTAGGAGGAAAGTCACAGGCATGACCAGTTTGTGTAATTTTGTAGAGCCTTGAAAATCCAAAGCATTTGAATGCCCTAAGCAGCTTTAAAGGTCACGGAGTCGTATCATTACTGTTCGCACAGCCCGACCGCGGTCCTACAACTCGTTTGCTCCAGGAACACTGTCGTCTCCACGGCTTTTTAGTAAGAATTGCTCTCTAACAACATTACGTTGTCCTTGCCAGTCAATTTTCTGCTACTCCACTTTCCCATTTGTACACCATCACATACCGCTGTCAAAAACATAATTTAGGAACCTGACCACCAGTGTGAGAAATGAACCCTCTTAAGTACATCCCAAACTCTCTAATTCTGGGAGATAATGAGCTTTAAGTCCTTTCCCTCAAAGAAGAAAACCACTGTCCCATGGCAGCTGTAGCACGCCGGCCCTGTTATCGCAAAAGAATAACGTCTCAGGAGACAACACAGCAAAGCTGTGGGCCACATCAAAACGGAGGAAAACAAAGAGCTGTTGGAATATGCCGTTTGCTCGCTCCACGCAGGCGGCCTTCCCTTCGCTCCCGCCTCGAGCCGGGGATGGCCGGCATGGCAGGGACCCAGGCAGCCCCTGCACACCTTCCGCCCAGGCCACCGCCGGACCACGGTGGGCTGGACTTTAAGCTATTGCTTGCGTTGAAGCCTCAAGACAATACAGACGGATTATCCCAATGTGGGTGTCTCGCCCTGCGATAAGGCGCCCGGCTTGCTCTCTCAAGGCCAGAGAGGAGCCCTGAAGGAATAGTTGAGACTGGACGAGCAAATTTAAACAAACAGGAACATCACCGCTCCTCTGTTTTGATTCCCAGGCCGTGAAGCAGAGGCCACGGGACCGCTCTGCCTCGCCGGGCAGCTGGGAAGGAGGCGGCGAGCTGCAGGCAGAGGAAGGGCGGAAAGCTCCAGGGATGCGTCTCTGCCCACGCACACGCCCGGCAAAGGGCAGGGGCGCGACGGCACAGGGCGGGTGAGCCTGCGGAGGAGATCCCATGAGGCAAGGAGAAGGAAACAGGGTGAGGGCACGAAAGTCACATCATTGCCCCAGCAGGTTTCCAGTCCCACAGAAGAGCTGGACGCAGCCTCGGGCACTGGGAACAGCCCAGTAAGGCAGCAGAGACTGAGCCCAGAGCAACCCCTCCTGCACGGATCCGTTTCCTCCCCTCTCCCACACACATGCCCTCCTGGCAGTGCCGCACACGCCGTTAATTAGCTGTTTCATCACAGGCCAGCATTAACGCTAGAGCTCCCCAAGATGCAGATGTACTCGCCAAGTACAAAGGACACCCGTTAGGTGCAGGCGGCTTCTGCAACGAGTTACAGAAAATTTGTCATCGTTATAATACATTTACTGTGGGACAGCACTCGTCTTGTCCTCCTGTAACAGAAGGTGCCACCAGGACCTTAAAGTCCATCACGAACACCAACAGACACAGTTGGCATCGCTGCGCCTTCCGCTCTTTGGAGGCTTTTCCACCGCGCCCGAGTCTCTCCCCTTCCCTTCACCCGAAAGACCCCTGGTTGGAGAAACCTGCCGACGGTGGGAAAGAGAACGGAGCACCTGCAGACGCTCTGCCTGTCCCCACGACGATCAGACCAAGCCGCGTACCCAGCTCCTTTGGTCACCACACGCTGCAGCACGGAGACCTTCGTGGTGGTTTTCACCGACAGCTACGGTCGCTCCAATTCCTTCCGGCATCCTTGGAAGCCGTGGGACAGATTTGCCGCTTTAATTAATTTCAATAGATTTATGCTGAGACTAAAGTTGGCCCTGAATATTTTGCTCCCAAGCCTAGCAATCAGGAGTGGAAATAATTTGCTGTTGACGTCTCTGATGTTGCCATCTTTTGCGCATATCAAAATGACAAAGCCGTCAGGCCCTCAAAGTCCGACTGAAGAATAACTGGAAATCCCAAGCGGCACTAAATGTTACTTTCTAAATCCAATGCCTTCATTTACAGAACATAAGGCTGTAAAGCATTAAAAAAGAATCGAGTAGAAAAAAAAAAAAAAAGGATTCAAACCTTCAGAGACTTCATTCAACGCACAGGACGCCCCTATTCTTTGGGACAGGCGGGAGATAAAGCGAATGTAAACCGATGCCAATATTTCCAGCAGTCGGGATGCTCCGGCACTGCTGGATCTTCACCTCAGCCGTTGCACATTCCTGCCGCGGGCTTGGTGTTTTCCCACTGCCAGGGCACCGCTGGCTTTGCCTCCTCCAGCCCCTTTTGTTACACAAACACATTTCCCAGGCTGTTTTCAAACACAGAAAGTTTGTTTCCTTAAAGCAAGCAGGTGTTTACCAAACACCCACGGCCCGAGCCGGGGTCCTACAGCCCTTCCCTTCGCCCAAGCGCCCGAGGTGCCGTGGTCTGCACTGGGACGTCCCCGTCGCTGGGCACCGGTCCCCAGCCCGCGGGCTCGGCCGGAGCTTTGCTCTCAGCAGCAAAAGCCAACAGACGGACAGCGAACCCTGAGCAAGGTCCGGACCAGTTAGACATGAATTGGGAAATAAGCTTCACCGGGTCTGCACACGTTAGATGAGGTGGGTGAAAAAAAAATAGAGGAAACAAGAAAAAACAGAGAACAGAGCAATAAACAATTCCTGCTTCAGCTGCTGCAATGGGAAGGGAAGGCAGGGAACGAGGATGGGCTGGCACACCAGGGACTGGGGATCCCTGCGGGGGCGCAGGCAGCAGCGGGCTCAGGAGGTCCGGGTCTCCGAACGGCCCCGCGCCTGGCAGAGGAGGAACACGATCGGGCACACAGCCCGGCACGGGCAGCGGGAGCCCGCGTTACGGGGTGTCCGCCACGTCTGTACGGTGATAACACCAATAACTCAGCAGATGCCCCCAAAACTTCAGCAAACAGCCTAACGGCCACTGAGCGCAGAGGCACAGAGACAACCGCGTTTCACGCAGAGGAGCGAGCGAACCCGGGCTTCCAGCGGCAAAGTCGCAGCCAAACAGACGTGACCCCAAGCGGGATGCACGGCTGCGGCAGGCGCGTCCGCAGCCGACACAAACAGGGGAAGATGAGCTGCATTTTTCACAGATATTCTGTTTCCACAGCTTTCCTTAACGGCTCTGGCCCCTTGCGTTAACACATATTGCCCAGCAAGCTGCGGAGCGGGCTCGCAGTGCGCGGGGAATAATTATTTACATGTCTGATCACCATTTCCATCCGAGAATTAACGACCAGGTGAGATTTCTTTGCACACTAGGGTTTTTTAGTTTTTTTTTTTTTTTTTTTTTTTTAAGAGAAGATAATTGTCACCCGAAATCATCCAAGTGCAGATGCAACAAATTGCTGACCCGCGGCTGATCTCAGACAACGAGGATGCTGTCGGCTCCTCCAATAAATACACCCTCGCAACGGGGGAGAGGGGAGAGCCGCCCGCACGCAACCAAAGATGGATTTATTCCAGCCTTTGCTATAAGGCTGAAGGCTGGGAAGCCAAATCCCTCTCTCCCAGGGTTTCATTAGCTGGGAATGGCTTTCTAACGAGATTTACACAATCGAGCCTGGAGCCTACACATTTTGCTCCGCACCCAAAGACAATAACAACAGGGAGCTAAGGAGATGCCTTCTTTTCCTCTGGTCACCCATCATTCAAGACCGTTACACTGCTGCCATCAATGTGATTACACAGAGCGGAAAAATAAAATAAAAACCTGCCCTTCTATAGCATTAAGTCTCCAATTTCAGCTGACCCAAGCCAGGAAAATTTATAGTTATGGGGACCACATTCAGTCCATTAGGAAAGGAGGGAAAATTGCCAGCTGGGATCTACGTGACATTCTCACCTCTCCTTCCAGCGGCCGCCAGCCCAGCTGGGGCGGGCAGCACGGGTCCTGTCCCCATAAGCATTACGGGAGGGGACCAGGGCTATTTCAAGGGGGGTGACAGGGGAACTGGGGTCCCAAGCCCCGCTGAAGCCTGCGAGGACAGGGAGAGCCCTAAGCCAGCCGTCCCCTTACGCGCTTTGAGGGACCGAGGTCCTTTGTTGGACGGGATGCGGTTTTTCTGGAACGGCGCATCCTCTGCCGCAGCAAACCCACAGCCAGCCGAAGCCTACACCCAGACCCCTCCGATACCACGCTGCTGTCTCCCGCGGGTGCCTCCAGCGTCCTGCGTGGACGAGGTGCCAGGGACTGAGCCGGGTCCCAGGCCGCCAACCACGCGCATGGAAAGTCAAGACCTAAAATGGGAACACCCAGCCTGCTGCCTGATGACCGCAGCCTGCACGCTCCTCTGCGCAGTCACAGGAATGCTGTTTCTGGCAGTTTCTCCAGTAACACTATTCTAGTGCAGTCAGCTCTTTTTGGATGGAAGGATTTTAAGCAAATTTTTTTTTGTGGGCAGGACTGTCGGCTCGCTCACACAGAGGCCCAGCCACACAAGGATGAGGAGTTATTTTTTAACATCCATCCTCTCCTCCAATTCCTCCCCAAATTAAAAAAAAAAAATATATATACATATACTTAACATCATGGTGTTACGGAGATATTAATAGCACCCAAGACACTGACAGTTGCCTGCCTGAGTCACTTCTTAAAGGGATGGGAAAAAGCCTGCAACAACTGCAGCTGGTTAGGAGAAAATGAAAATCTCATTTGTGAACCGTAGTGCTAAATATCACCCTTACCATGGCAGGTTAGATGGGAGATGCTCACATGTGTAACGTCTGTCTAGCACAGCCGTGTCTGCAGGGGTGACTCCGTTACACAGCCTTCGCCCAGACAACCAGCAAGGGAAGCAGCCAGGCAGGCAGCAAGTTGTTACCAATTTCTACCTTAAAAATCAGTTGACTTTGGCCATTTTGGTTTGGATTTCTATCACAGTAGCACTCTGGGGTCCAAAGCACCGACCAAGATCGTTAAGTGTGTTGGTAATGGAGCAAAAGGCATGTCCCTGTCCCCGACAGTCTTCTGGGTCATCGTGACCCTGGTCTGAGGCAGCATGGAGCCCACCAACACCCGCATCCATCCCAGCTGGATGGGCACCCGCAGTGCTTGGGTCTTGTTTTCCGGGCCCCTCTACTGCTCAACTCTTCTCATTTCTCCACTGCTGGTATGGGATTCCAAACAAGTCTTTTAATTCAATTATTTGAAAGCATCTCTCATGCCTTGACAACCTAATTTGGTCTCCTCCAGGTCTTTCAATACCACATGTGGGAGAGCAGCAGGCACCATCCCGCCCACGTGACGCGCTCCAACACAAGTCGCTCCAGCTCTGAGCACTCAACTCAATTTCTATTTGAAAGGAAACATGAATGCTAATTAACCAGCCATAAGGGTACGGCGCAGATAAATATGTGTTGCAAGAGAAACTGGAGAGACACACTCTGAAGGGGAGCCAGGGAGGGGAGGAGGCAATGTGTCATTGTTTTCGGTGGCACAACTTCAGAATAACGCTCATCGCTTAAAATACGGCTGTAACCAGCCAAACCCGGCGTTGCGCGAGCACGCTGGGCTTCCTTCACTGACTTAGAACCTTCCTCCTCCTCCACTGCGACATCCGCGGCTGTCCCGACCCCAGTCACGCACATGCAAACCAGTATTCTGCTCCATCCGAAGGCTGGGTGAAGCGGTATTTTCACACGCCAGCTTCCAGCACGTTCCAAAACGCCCGTGCCAACTCCTCCGCAACTGAGCATCCCTCTGGGCGGCAGCCGACAGACTGGAAGGATAACGATCATCTGAAGCATCATCTTTTCCTGCCGCCTCTTAGATCAGAAAAAAAACCCTAAAAACCAGCGCCTCCATTTGCTGTCTAACAGAGAAAGGTGAGCAGCCGCAGTAGGAAGGCTGGATTATAGAGTGGCCCTGGCTTGTCCTCTGCCCAGCCCTTTACAAATACAGCAGAAACCTATTGATCGAGCCCCTACTCAGGGCAGAGCTAAGCACAAAATCCTCTGCTCTGCCTTCTCTGCATAGACAAGGAGCAGCTGAAACGGGTGACGCCGGCCTGCACGCGCTTCAGAAGGACGGCGCTAGGGAGATGCTCCGCGGAACACAGGCACGGCAAGGCAGAAACAGCAACATCCCACTCCAGCTTTGGGTTTTGCCATCAAAACCAACACTTAGGCCCTGCCAGAGCTCAAGGAGGTTTGGAGGAAAAATAAAAAGTTCTCAGTCTGAGAAGAAAAAAAAAAAGAACCAGAATCTATTAATATTCACAGGTGTAGCTTGGAAGCAACAACGCACACAAAATCTCATTTGAAACTCGAGGGCTGCCACGATGGATCAGCCTGCTGCTCAACCAAGCCTGGAAACGCGCCACCGGCTACAGCCACCTCCAGCTGCCTCGCCGGGACGGGAACGCGCTGCCCCGGCGCCGGGACCCGGCACCCCAGCCTCCACCGCGCCAGCATCGCCTTCAACGAGCGTCCCTCTTCGGAACGAGCGTCCCCCTTCGGGACGAGCATTGGGGGATTTCCTGATGAAGGTTAAACACTTTCAAAGTGATTTTGTGCACCGAAATCACCTGGTTATGAAGATTATTATTTTTTTTTAAGGTACATTTCTCAGAGTCCAAATGACAAACTGCGATGCTCACATTGATGAAGACTTTGTAAACTATTTGTCACCACAAACCATGACTGGTGCCCTCCCTTCCTGCATTCATGTCCCCGTGACTACGGAGCACCGATGAAATGAAGAACGGTCCTTTGTCGCGGGAGTAAGGATTTGGAAGGTTTCAGTTCAATCTCCCCCTCTGCCCCGCATTTCCTGCGCGGCTTAGGATGGGTCACGGAGCATCTCTCTGCTTCAGTTCCTCATCTAAAAAGTGATATCGCTGCTCCATCTCGCAGGGCTTTGGGGAGGATAAACCTGTTAGCAGGCAGCAAAATGTTCACAGGCTGGTGGTGTTTGCCGCAAAAAAGCCAGGGAAAATTAGGCAGCTGTGATTCCAGAACAGGCCGGTGAGCGCAGAGGAAAAGGAAAGAGGGAAAACATCCATCTCCCCGTGCAAGGAGCACTTTCTAACTTTGATTACAATAAAAATTGTTTCTGCTACGCCCGCGCAGAAACCTCCAGGGTCCCTCTGCCATTTCCCCTCGCGCAGCCCCCTCCAGCTCTGAGGAACGCTGTGCTCCTCTCCCCAGCAGCTTTGGCAGGGGAAAGCCCCCAGCCCAGCCCTGGGCATGGCGGGGGCTGGCACGCAGCCCCCCAGCCCCGTCGCGCGGAGCAGAGGCCGTAGTGTTTAGTCTGCCGGGCACATTCCTGCGCGCTGCTAAAATAAATAGGAGATTATTAACGGAGCGCCTTTCCCTCGCTAGCGTCAGCCAGAAATGCCGGAGTTATCTCCCAAGGACGGCGCGGGGGTGGCGGGGGCTGGAGGGACCCCCGGGGCCGGAGGGGTTCCTCGCTTTGACAGCCCCGGCCAGGAGCTGTGCCCGGTTTGGGGCTCAGGATTTTCACGGGGGATGCTGAACTCGCCTGCTCTCCAGAAACGTCCCAGGCTTCCCAGGAAAGCCCTGGCCCTCCCTCCGTACCCACGCTCTAGAAAATCTCAGCACTTTTGCTACAGCCAAGTTTTTAACAGGGGAAATATTCTGCCAGGGACGGAGGAGGGAAAACAAGAATGAACTCCACAAATAGTTGTTTTTCTGCTTTGCAACCAGTCTTAGCTTTTATATTTAGTCCCAGCTTGCAACCAGTTCCCCTGGGGCACATCCATCATTTTCAACCTCTCTGGAATCTGCAGGGACTTTTTCCTGAACATTTCCAAACCTTTTGCATAGTTTGGTGGGAATTTGGTTTTAAAGCTGAATAGTTGTTTGCGTTAGAGCTGTGCCAGTGCGGCTGGCCTAAGGGTCCTGCTGGCTGAGCGCACGAAGAGGTCTGGGCTGGGACTCAGGCGGCTTTTCTTTAGCCCTGCTCATTTCAAAATTATCACAGGAATCTGTGTTTGTAGCTGTGTTTCCCTCAACTGATCTGAGATGAAACCAAAAAAGGACAGACACAGAAAGCCAAAACCCATCCAAGTCTGATTGTGCAGAACTTTTCACAACCTTCAGGGGAAAACCAGAAAAGGGCAAAGGATGCTCAGAGGTTAAGGCTCAGAGCGGATCTGAGCTCTCTTGAACCCTCCTGCCCCTCCGTGCCACAGAATGCAGTCTGATGGTGACACTGAGGTGCGAGGAAGAGCCAGGAGCCACGCCGGGAGCGAAGGCGGCTGGAGGGGGCTCTCAGCCTCTCCCCGTCCCACTCCGGGCACCCGAAAAGGGGCCAGGTCGCCCCGAGCCCTCCAGGCTTTGAGGTGCACACGCAAAGCCTGAGCCCAAGGGCAGTGAGCGCCACGGGAGACAACCTGCCGTCCGCCCTCGCCGAGTGCTCGGGTGCGAGCTCCCGGGGAAATGACTCGGCGGGACAAGCACCTGCACATCATCTGTGCTAACTTCATCATAACGGAGAGATCCTCCATAGCGTTTCCCTTTTTCCATTTCACCCTTCGCTGGATCATTTTACGCATCTATTCCCATTGCTAATTCAAACTAATTAAAGTATAAAATAGAAGAATTTGGGCAATTTCAGAGCTCCCCTCACCGCATTGTGAGTTACGTTTCTTTTTTTGCTAGTGCCCGGTGCGAACAATTCCCCTCCTCACCAGCTGAACAGCCGCCAAACCATCACAGCAGCACAGGAAGGGGGGGGGAGGAAAAAAGTTAAAAAAGCTCCAGCAGAGAGAAAGAGGGATCTTGAGGGTTGCTTTTAAATTTCATAGCAGAGCATCGAGTGTGAAATTTCAGATTTCTCCTCCAAGTAATTTTCTCTCTGGCGAATACAGCGCTCTCCCTCTCTCATTGCTCCTATTAGGGACAGGAGATCTGAGACGCATCAGGAGCCCCAATTCACTCTCACGATGGAGCAGGGGGGATGGCATCAAATCCCGAGGGACCTTAGACCTTCCCGCAGCTACCGAGGACGTCACCGACCCCTCACAAGCACCCGCTGCGCCGAGGAGGGTGCGTGCGTGTACGTGCACGTAAGGGAAATTCTGGAAATATTTCAGGACTGCGGTTGCTTGACTGAAAAAAATCAAACAATAGGTCTGCGGTAGAGGAGGAATTCGAAAGGGAAGCAAACGCCGAAGCAAACGCATGGGAACCCTGTGGCTGTGACTGGCAGGGGAAAAAATAGCCTAATACAAAGAAAAACCAAAGGAAAACAAACAAACTCTGCAAGTAACCCTAGCAAGCACTTGAAAGAAGCAGCCACATGACCAACATCTGAACTACACCTCGCTTAGAAACACAAACTCGCTGCCCCCGATGATGGATTTCCGCACCGGGGCATTTTTCACCACTTCTTCCAGGAAAGTTTACTTAAGTATTCCTTACCTCAAAGACTTCTGCGCTTAACTCTGCACCCTCGAATGCTTGAAGGGTCTGCGCGTCTGGACCCAAATCTCAGCAGGGAGGAAGGGACAGGAACCAGCCCGGATCTCAACACACCAGCCCCACCGCGGCCGCAGCTCTGCGCGCGTGACAAACGGACTGCAGTAGGAAAACGAGACAGCACGCCATCTCACCTGGCCGGGCTGGGGGGCTTTTTCGGTCAATTGATGTTAATTAACACCTCCTTCTTGTCAGGTAGATATTGTTAATGATCTCAGACAAGTTTTTAGCTGGATTTCTTAATTATTCCTAATGGACTACAGCGAGGGAAGTGGAAAAAACCTGCATCATCTCATGAATTTTAGGAGAGCAGCACGAGCAGGTGGTGATGGAAGAGCAGCTGGTGACGCCGAGGGGCTCAGCAAGCCGTGCCCGGGGCCGACGAGAGCCGCTGCCCCCGCGACCCTCTGCACGGGTGCTGGCATCCACAGCGGTTCACGGCAGGCAGGACTTCGGACACTTCTGGTGGGATTCAGCTGAGCCATTTTCCTGTCCCAGTGGTTCAAACTTTGCTGGGATTATGTCCAGCTAACTGGCTGTTCAACTAGCAGATAATGGAGTTAAAAAATTAATCAGTTCATTTTTTCCCTCCTGATGACTCCAGACCCTTTTATCCACATCTCCTGCATTTTTTATTGTGTTTTCTCAGTTCTTTTCAGGACACCATCAGTATTTACAGCCGGGCTACTCCAGAATTGATGGACTTTGTTTTTCTCAGCCCTCACTCCAATTCCAACCTCTTTTAAATCATCGAGGCAGCCCCGCCTGCCTCCTGCTCAATCAGCATCCAGAAAGTTCGGTCCAAAGCCAAGCGGTTTTCACAGGACTTAACCATCTGGGGGTTACAGGACAGGGAGCCGTGCCACAAATCATCCTCAGCGACTCCTGCAGATCTGCAACTCCTGACGTGGGGGCAATTTGCAAAGCAAATATGTCACAGCTCACAGAGCGGACTGAAAGACGCTTTCTGTACCTAAAACCACAATGATGGATGGGGAAGAGGGAAGGGAGGAAAAGCAACAGCTTTCCCAATTTGATGGAAAAGCCACAGGTCTGAGCGAGCTCTGGCCACGCTGCCCGTTCCCGCTGCGGAACGAGGGGCCAGGAGCACGTGCCCACGAGATGCTCGTAGCCAGGCCAATACTGGTCACGCTGGGCAATGCCCCCAGAGCTGATGCACACATGGTAACGATGTCCAGAGCATTGCTCCTCGCCGGTTAGGAGACAAGGCTGGGATAAAGCATCTCCAGGCACATAAACCCGCCCCTTCCACCTCTTCCATCCAATAACCTTCAGCCACCCAGCACACCTGAGGGGAATCTTTCGGGCCAGCATTCATCCCCGCTGCCTCCCACCGAGCTCCGCTCATAACGCACCACATGAGGGTCTGAACGGCATCAACCGGGTGTAAAAACCTCACATCGGCCACGAGAAATCCCTCGGGTGCTCTAATGAGCTCTTGCTTAAAAACAACAAAAAGTCAGCCTGCACCCTCCAAAACCCTCCCTCCCCTAAGGCAAGGTTACCCTGCAATGGGTACCCTGGGCACCACACGGGGCTCAGCACCGCGCAGGCAGACCGACCGCGGAGCAAAGGATTCCTCACTACATCCCCGGCTGCGGCGGTCCCTGGTCCCCCGAGCTCTGCCGCGCTAATTGATGTTATCTGCATTTCACTGGGTGATGATGAGTTATTATTTCTACCACGGGAACGGCTAGGTTCCCGCTCACGGAGCGGGATGCCGCTGTGTTACATACCGTATAAAACCAGAACAAAATCATCCCCCTGTGGCAGAATTAACCACCGAAGTAACTACGGATGCGCTGAGAGCAGCGCTGTTTCCGAGGCAATGGAATGTGCGGGGATATTGAGGGATGGCTCAGGGAAGATGAATTTTGCATTTGTGACGCCCTGGCCAGGTCCCTCATTAGCAAGGTGCTGCTTCACCCATCAGGGGACAGACCTGCATGGCGTGACCTCCGCACTTCATCAAAGTATTTTACGTGATTAGCACCAGCAAGTGATAGATTGTTAGCTGATAAAAAAAAAAAAAGGCGTTGGAAATGGAAGAAGGAAAAATATGTCGGAGCGTGGTGTGTCTGCAGGAAGAGGCAGTGAGAGCATCCCGTGCCCATCGCTGCCTCCTGCACCAAGACGCAGGGCTCACGGCTCTGCGTTCGGGAAGGGAAGAGACCTGTGAGGCCACGTTTCTCTTCACTAGCACACAGATATTCCTTCCAACCAGCCCTGCGGTATTTTGATCATGCTGCTTTAAATTTCGTGTTTGGAGCCCTTGATTAGGTGGTGAAATCTTTTGGAGACGGCAATCCCTGCCCTGGTGCCTGCCAGGCGTTTGATTGAGCCCCTGCTCGCTCCCAGATTAAAAATAACCAAATTTCTTCTTCTAACCAAGAGCTGCAGAAATCTTTGGCCCCCATTCTGCTGATGCTTACATAACCCGTGCGCAGCGTGCCCACCGCCTCTCCCAGGGCGGGCTGGCGGCGGCTGGGGGCGTAGGTGGGAGCAGAGCCAGCCCCGCCGCACGCGGAGCCAGCGCCGCGGCCGTTGGAACCTCGCAGGGAGCGGGTCCAGCGAGGCAGAGGGGCTGCAGCCCTGGCATCGTGAAAGTGCTCTCGTCCTACGGTGCTTATTTAATTGAAATGCACTGAGTTTTCATACGTTAAAAAAAACCTACCGTCTGCCTGCCATGCAGACAATTAATGCTTCAGGACTGAATTATAAAGCCACTTTACTCAATATAACCAGTACTTTTCCTGTAAGCTTCACATTTTCCCTCTGAAAGCCAGAAATCAAAGCAGCTTTTCTGCACACATGAGGGCTGTAGGTGTGGGCTCCATGACAGACTCACCATTAAAATGGGAAGATTTTTAAATCTGGGGCTTCTTGGTGGCCTCGGGAGATTCACTGCTGGTTTTGCCATTAACCCCTCGCCTGCTTCTTGATCTCCAGGGCTCCCAGCTCTGGTTCACCCTCACATCTCAGCGAGGCTGCAAAGTGGCCGACAAGCCCCTCATGCCAGCAACGCTACCGATTCCACTTCAATATTTTATTTTGGTTTTTTTTTTTTTTCTTTTTCCTGACAGAAACCATTAATTGAATTTGTCTGCCTGTGAAAAACAAGAGGCAGCTCACGCTGGGCAGGGGCCGAGAAGAGCCACAGCGCGAGCCCCTCGCCACCGCTGTGCCGGTTCCCCCCGCACCGACCCACCCCAGCACCCACTGCTGTTCCGGTGGGGGAACACGGCGCGACTGCCAGCGCCCGGCTGTTCCCGTCCCGGCGCCCCGCGCAGCTCCGCTCACGCAACGCCTCTCCATCCCGGCAGCACCGGCGCGCACCGAGCCTCGCTCAGCTGGTGGGCAGACGCGGTGTTTGCTGGCGAGAGCGATGCTGAGAAATGAATTTCTGCTTTAAATAGGCAGGGTCAGAGCCATTTCTCTTCTGCCCTAAGAGCTGTTTGAAACCAGGTGCAGCGGGAGGAGAGCCTGTAAAAGCTCCTAATAAGCACTCTTAAATCATGCGGCTAAAGAACTCGGAATAAGTGGCTGGAAGCAAAGTTTCTTTATCCTTCTCTCCCCCAGACCGGGCTGTGCGACTGTTGCTTCTGTGCTTTGTGGGAGGGAAATCAAATGTCAGATATTCTGCTTTGGAAGAAGTTGGCAACGAAACACGAAAGGCTGACGGAGAGCTCAAAAAGGACCGCGGATAAACCGGAGCGAGGCGCAGATGGGGCTGGGATGGGAGCCAGGGGGAGCAGGGAGGGACTGTGCCTACAACCACAACTCCCAGTTTAGGGATGAAGCAACCACTTTCCCTCAGGCGTTTCAGCATAAAGCTGATCCTAGCTGCCGCGAGCACAGAAGGAAGACGAGCTTCAGACCGGAATGTTATTGGGAAGCATCCACACATCTCAGTTTACGGTGCGCAATCACAGCCCAACACAGCATCGTGTCCCATCGCCGGTCCGTACCTGACACCACAGCCGCAGGAGCTCAAGACTCGCTACAAATCACTACTGGGCAGCACACGTTTCTTAGCTGAATTCCACCAAAAACCCCCCATTTTCTGAAAGATGTCTTTTGACATCGGCACGTATCCCATTTCTTTCTCAGCAGATATTTAAAATCACAGGCTCTGGACAATCCTCCCCCAGTTCTCAACATGCAGCAGATGAACGTTAAGAACAGCTGCTCTCTCTGTCATTTTACTGTGGCAGAATTTCATTTTGTTCCAGATTTCAAGACTTCAGAAGGTATTTTTACTGGGTGCTCTCAGTAATTCTGAGGGCACTTCCCACCATTTACAGTCTCAGACCTCAGAAGCCGGTGGACCTTTCTCCTCCTCTTGATACCGACCCTTTTTCAATCATCAGGCTCCTTCACATAGCACTCAGGAAAAAAAAAAACCAAACATTTTCCCCTCTGCTGAACTATCACACTGCCAGGATTAAGACAGCGGGGTCACAGGAGCTGACAAAATCCATATGTAACGGCGTGCTGGGACTCCTGGACCCAGAGCACGCAGCCCTACAAGGGCAACAGGCAAATCCTACAGCGAGTCCAGCAAGGAACGAGGGACCACATCCCCCTGCTCCTGGAGCCTCCCCCAAGGCTTTGCCAGAGCCGTGGCTGGAAGCGGAATGAGTGTTCCAGGAATGTTTTATTATTTGCTAATTCTCTTCACATCTTTTTGTTTCACAATTAAGCAAATTAGCACTCTGATGAATATTAAGGCGCTGTCGCCTCATAAAAGATGAGTTGGAGGCATTCCCACTGGATTTTCCTCCTAAGGAAAACAGTTCCTCAGCTGTTTGAGATAAACACTGGATCGCTTCCTCCCTGGTGAGAGCACGAGGAGCGCGTGGCTCCTGGAGAAAATGACCACAGCATCAAGGTTTTAACAAACCATTCCCGAAAACATTCCAGGCCAGGTTGGACGGGGCTCTGAGCAACCTGATCTGGTTGGAGATGTCCGTGCTCCTGGCAGGTGGGTTGGACTGGGTGGCCTGGAAAGGTGCCTTCCAACCCTAACGATTCTATGATTTTATTCTATGAAAACAATTCCATTTCAAAGTTTGCATAGATTCTCATTACTGCCATCCAATCCAAGTCCAAGCCGGAATGGGATTCTAAATGTGCGGCTGCTGGTGGCAGCGTCTAGCACCGAGTCACTGTAACAAGCACACAACGCCTTCTTTAACCACGGGGATTCACTCAGTTGAGTCTTTTAGCAGGGAGAAGACTTTGCACTCCTCTTACACTCCTTGGCTCTAAATAGCGTTCTAACCAAGCCAAGCACTCGCCCGTTTGTTTCGCCCCGGGTGAGCAGAGCAGCTTTGCTGGCTCTGGGAGGAGCTGGAAGCTCCCCGGCGCAGGGCAAGCCGTGACGGTAGCTGCTGGCTCCACCTGCACCAGGAGATCTCGGAGCGCGTCGCACGGAGACCTCTCCGCAGCACATCTCTTGGAGCAGGTGGGAGGGAGGACAGATATTTGCTTACCAGCAGACACGGAAAGCTATTAGTGACCAGGGGGTTAACTCAACACAGAACATTTTAATAGCATCCAGACGTCTTCAGAGGCAACCTTTCTCCTGTCTCCACCACCCACGAGGCACCGGCTCTATTAATCTGAGTTACGCACTCCTGAGTAACAGCCAATAAAGCGCTCAACAGCCAGTGAACCCAGCAGTCTGGCTTCACGGCGGGGACTTCGCATGTTTTCTTGTCTCAGAGAAGAACAGAAGGTCCAAGATTATTTACATTGCCCGGGCTCCCCAAGCAACAGACTCCCGTGGACCGCTGGCCATAAATCCCCATCATCATAATTCCCGTTTTGCTTTCTCCAGTCTGGTCCTGCTCGGCAGAGCAGGAGTTTATCCAGCTCAGCAGCAGGCTCAGAGGGAGGGATGCGCGGACAGCGGTGAGTCCCAGTGGCCCGGCCCTGAGATCTCTACTATATAAAGTAAACCAATAAATAAATAATAAAGCCATCATAAAGAATGCTCGGACCAAACTACGCAAAACCTCAGCCTGCCAACCTCACTGCAGAGCGTGAATCTGCCACGCTTGCGGCTCTCGTTATCGAGGCAGGGACGGGTCACAGCCCCAAACCACGTTTCCCCACAGCATCCCAGCTCAGTTTCCAATGCAGACAAGGATAACGGGGGCACAACTCTCTCCCCTGTGCACTGGTGACAATCTCTGCTCGCAGGCAGATAAAACTGATCTTCTGCCGGTGCTCCATCTGCCCGTGCTGCCCTCTGCACCGCGGGGCTCAGCACACCACCTCAGCTCCGCCTGCTCCAACACCACGCTCCTTACGGAAGGAAGTCACGGCCACGGAGGTACGGAAGCAGACGCCTCACCTGCCGCTCCGACATGACGTACAGATACTTGTGATCGATGGAGAAGGCCATGTCTCGAAGGACTGGGCTCCCATCCTTGAAAACTGTCACCATCTCGTACTGAATTCCACCGTGGGGAGGACCATCTGCTCGGATCTGGAAGAAGCACAAACAGATTACAGGTGACTTCATAGCAGCCAAATTCAGATTTTATTTTGGGGTTGGGGGGTGAGGGGAGGAGGACAAGGTAGGAAAAAGGAATCGAATTCAAAATCTCAGCTCACAAGCCGGAGATGGAGCAAAGAGCTGGCAAGCAACGTGCACGCACAGGAGTTAAAGCAGAGGCTCCTTCACTGGAGTTGGCACAATTTCCCCAATCCATGAGAAATAATGAGAAGGTTTTGCGGTTGCAAGGGGAGCACGCAGACTGTCAGCGTGCTACGACTGACCGCGGGCATCCAAGAGTAACAAAGACTCTAAACTTTTTAGATTCTCTCCAAAACAAGCCTGGAAGAAGACCCCAAGGCTCCACAGGCAGCACAACAAGGCCAAGCTATGGCAGAGATGTTTGTTTTCTCCAGATGCATAAAGAATGAGACTCAATCTCCATCACCCCTTGCTGCCACAGAAGCTCCTTACAATACCCTCTCTGACTAAAATTTTGGAGATGCTGCTGCCATCCCATTACTTCCAAATTTGCAGGATTCAGCGAGGCGAACGCAGGCCAGCCCGCACCGCTGAGCGAGCGGAGAACCAACGCAGCGGCCATATGGCTTGTTCGGTCTGACGGGCTCCCAGTATCCACCCACCCCAGGAACACACAACCCCCCGCTCCTGCAGGAAAACCTGCCCAAGCTGCGACAAACCCCGTCCCTGCCAGGAGCGGCTGCTGTTGAGGATACGCCATCTCTTCCAAAATTTAATAATTTATGGCCTTGGGGGCAGTGCGAGGGGAAGGGAGGAGGATAAACAAACAATTTACATTGTCTTTCCTACCAGGATTTGCATACGTGAATAGCCGTTTGATTGCAACACGGTGTCTACATAGCTAAAAACACCGGCAGCCGTCGGGCAGGGAGGCGAGAGCAGCCAGGCGAGCCAAGGGCCGGCCCTGCGGCTTGCAGCGACAGCGATGCCGTTCGACGGGGGTCCGGAACACGCTGCCCCGTCCCTGGATAAACCTCTCATCTCAAAGATGCCATCTGCCGCAGCCTGACGCCGAGCTGTGCTGCTGCATCCCGTTTTGCTGCTGGATTGCTCCCCGTCGGGCCGTGGTACGGAGGAAGAACCACGGAGAACCGGCTTTGGACAAGCCGAAGCCTTCAGAAGAGGCAGGACGCAGCAGCAGAGAGGGATGTCTATTTTTTCCAGTTCCTGTCCTCAGGAGGCAAGAGAGCAGGTTGCTAAGCATCTTAAGATTGATCTGAGATGTGCCACCCCAGCTGGAAGTACAATATCTTCACACTCATAGAGGAGAGATGCTCCCCTGCACCCTCCTCTAGACAAATCCTCTTCTTGGAACGAGCCCTGATGCCTCCTGCCACATAAAGACATGCTGGGTACACAAACACATTTATTCTCTCGATTTCCCTCTTTCCTCCTTACCTTCCGAGTTTCTAGTGATACAAAAGAACGCCAGGTGTGAATCGGAGCAGTCTGGTCTAACACCCATGGCCCAAGGCAGGGAGCTGCCGGCAGCCCAAGCCTGGCTCAAAAGCCCTGAACTTCCAGAAAGGAATCCCCAAAAAGGCAGATGGGCAAACCCTGCTTTAGTTACACCTGTGCGAAGCAGGATACTTCACCGCTGCCATGAAACACTAAGAATTAGAGGCAGGTTGAGACCAGTACGGGACCAGTGCAGTGCTGGGTGTTGCAAACCTGAGCGACCAGCGCTGCCTCCCGCTGCCGCCTCCCGCACCAGCCCACGCCACGGGCACAGGGACAAGGCTGCAAAAATCACCTGAGGAATACAAGCAGGGACACCGCAGTGTCAGGGACACATGGCTGTGTCCATGCAAACACCTGATTAATGGCCAAACGGGAATGGAAACGCCGGACATGAAGGATCGGCAGCCTTTGTGAAAAACAACTGTTTTTCAGAGTTCCCTCGGGGCACGGGCAGCTCGTTAAATTGAGCTTCCTTCTAGTAATGAGGTCAGACAGGGCTAATAAAGAGAGATACCACTGGACAAACCTTGTGCAGGCCAATTCCAACTGGGAATTGTGGCTCTGGGCTGGAGACAGCACCGCGTGCGTGATGGCTCCTCCAGCCTGGACAAGCGCTTGGAGCTGCGCCCAGCATGGGTGTCTCGGGACACAGCCAGAGCCCTGCGTGGGGTGCAGGTGCTGCCTGCACCCTCCTGCCTCCCCCATGAGAGGCCCGCGGTCTCTCACTGAGCCTGGTGAGGTCAGCTGGCTCCACATTACCCGCAGAGCACAGGACAAGAGGAGAGCAGAGCCCGTCGCTCTCCCGTCCCGCACGCTGCGGTGTGCGAATTATACCCGTCCAGGTATCCCACAGCCCCGTGTCCGGAGCACAGCTCCTGAGATCCACCCACCGAAACCAGGATGCTCCACTACAGCTCTTCCTGAGGGTTTGGTTTCCATGACAACATATGATGATGTCAGATGAGAAAAAATGATGATTCCTGTGAATGTGGAGGAAGAAAGGGATCAACTCCACAGCAGGAAGCTTCTTGTTGATGTTTGAGACAGAAACCATTCCTCTGCCTAACTTAGGAGAGCCCTTCCAGTGCCAAACGACGACTGACCCATCACCGTAACAGTGCGTGGTACCAACGCTGCAAACCCGGGTTCATCCCGAGCCCAGGCTCCGGGCACAGCAAGGTGGGAGAGGGAAGGAGCAAGATGAGGCTGGTGGTCGTGTTTCTTTACATCCCCCTAACTCTACCAAGTTTTCTTCTCTCACGACGCGACGATGGAGCACGTGAAGGGTTTAGGAGACAGATGGGGGGGAAGTGGTGCAGGTGGGAGTGGGTGGGAGCACAGCGAAACAGGGAGCAGGTGGGTGCGGGGAGAAGCACGTCAGCGCATGGGAAACCAGAGGTGTCCAGGGTCAGAGACGTGTTCAGCCACCTGAAAGACTGCGGAGACGGGCAGGACACATTGCAAGCTTGCACACTCGGACTTGAATTGGAGAAGCCTTTGGGACAGATACAGCGCTTTCCTCAGCCACTCCTGATGTGTGTTTACAAATACGGCTTGGAAAGCGCCTAACGACGTAATCTGCAAATCCAAATATCATCCCCGGCTCAGAGGACGCCAGGCCAGCAAAAGGCCCCACGTGACGGAGCAGAACGCCGCTCAGTTCAGGGAGCCGCAGCCCCGCAAAGGCACTGCACAGATTTATGTGCCTAATGCTCCCACAACGCAGGCTGCGGGCGTAAGCTCTGCATCATCCTAACAGATTAGCAAAATACCACGTTGTGTCACGGATACGCTGCAGCGCAGCGCCCGTGGCGATAAGTGTACGAGCCGTTCAAGGATCTAATACGATGTGAAGCTCCAACATACCTACTGCACTAACTGTCAGGTATTTTGCCCAGCGCGTACCAGAGCTAACGTACATCTGGATTCCCTTCCAGTTCCCCCCAGCAGGCTCCCATTAGAAGACATCGAATCTCTTTGTAGGAACTTTCCATGATTAAATTACCTGTCTGTTTTCATTACGACTGTTTCCACGAGGCTGACTCATGATGAAATGCCTGGTGCCAGAAAAAACAGCTGAATAAGCCCGTGCATGAAAGGACTGATTCCCCACCCTGGATGCAAGGCCACCCGTTAACATCTCCAGAAGCGCCGCGTCTCCCCACGTACGCAGGCGCCAGACGGGAGATGGGTCGCAAAGCGCCTCGCTGCCAGCCGCACCCCTCCACCTGAAACAGCCCACGGAGGCGTGGGACAGGCTCCTGCAACACAGCTCTTGGCCAGGAGGCACAAGCACTGGCTGGATTTGCTTATCTTTGTCTGTAACGGCGACAAAGTGAAAAGGCCCGTCAACCCTGGAACCTTAAGACTGCTCCTTTCATGCTAGGATTTCCAGCCCTTCGGGGTGAATGCTACCAAAGAACATCGCGCTCGTGTAAAATGGACGTTTCGAGTAGAGCTGTATCAGCTCTGGGAACGCGCACCAGAGCGTTGCTGCATCTACTGCCTGAAATAGAAACCAAAGACAACAAGGAGCAGCCTTCACTGCCAGGGCGCATCTCGGCACAATTGCTGCTTTTTTGCCATTTACGTCTGCACATCTCGGCTCTTGGGCATTTCCCGTTAAAGCTTCCCATACAGCTCTAGGATGGATTTCTTGCTTCAGTGCTGGAAATTCAGCAGAAAGACTGTCACTGGCGGCAGGTTTCTGAATCAGGCTGGAGCGCAGTGTTGTTTAACCAGCCTTTCCCTACTTCTTTCTGTCCAGGGTTCTGTGGAGTCTCTCCTACCCAGACCTGCTACTAAAAGGAGCTTCCACAAGCGAGAGACTGAGCAATGCAAAAGCTCCTCAAAGACAGGACGAGACCAATAAATATCAGTCCAGATTTTCTCTGCGTGCCTCCACCAAACAGTCTTTGCAGAAAGGATTTACTTTTGCTAATCCAATTTAATTAAACTGGGCTATTCTACGTTCACACCAGACCAAAAAGGAGGTGAGATGCACATGACGACCTGCCGCTTTTACTGTCCCCCTCAGGAGCATCCTTTCTCACAGTGTCATTTTACAGGGTTACCCATGCTGGCATCTGCCTCTGACAGCCAGAGAGAGAAAAGTGCAGCAATCTCTAGGAGAGGAGAATCCAGAGCAGAAATTGCAAATGCCTGCACAAGGAGTTCCCAAGAGCCCTTCAGACCCTATATGAAATCCTTCTGAGAGTAAAGTACGCCTCAGACTCCCTCAGGGTCCAACTCTTGGTGCTCAGGAGCCAGGTCAGAGCCTGTTACCGGTCATTAATAAACCACGGGGAAGGCCAGCGGTTTGCTGTACAGCCAGCCCACAGCAGATCTGGGATCCCAGTCTCCTGCAGATGCACGGGGCCCTGCCAGAAGCGATGGCCGCATCCCTCCCCGCGTCTGCGTCGGCGGAGGAGACACGCTGCCTTCCCCTGCACGCACACCAGGACTGCCGTTTAGCTCACTGCAAGGAAAGCCTCGCCTTGAAATTAAACTGAAATAGTAATCCTATTAAGTATCTTTCCTTTAAATCATAGATATGTCCGTGAGGAAGTTAATGACAAGCCTTACATGCACATTCAATTCAAATCAGCATATCCAATTAACTTCATTACCTGGAGGCTCCCCTCATATTCCAGTCTCTTCTCTCCTGTCACATTTTCTTTATGCATTTTTCCCAAATTAGGATCGAATACATCTGTCACGGCGGGCATCACCTTAATTTCTACCCGAACGAGAGCGCGGGGAAGCCTCGGGAGATGGGTTCACTCCGGAAAGTCACGACGCTGTCAGGCTGAGTGCCTCGTAGCAAAACAGCTCCTCAAGACCAAATGATCTGGTCTCCGAGGGAGGAGAAAATCCATCCTTTCCAGAATTACACTGTCTGACTAAACATTAAATACACTCACTAATCCCCACTGGGGTTGCCCTTACAAAACGCTACAGGATCAGCTGGGGAGGAAAATCAGTTTGGTAAAGAGCTCTCTGCAGCGAGCCCCGCCAGCGCGCGGGCGTGGGGGCCGCACTGCTACCGAGGGGCTCTCGCTGGTACTGTCACCCTTCCTTACATTTCCGCAGACACAGATCTTTCTTTTTTGAAGCGCCAGAGAGGGGTGAGAGCAGGGCGGCTGCAGCCATCAGAGCGATGGGCAGCAGGTCCGGCCGGGAAGGGAAGGAACCAGTGGGACCAGTAACACGCAGCCGGGTGCCATCGCATCGGCATCTCGCCTCGTGCAGCCCCTGGGCACCGTGAGGACTCCATTTCGGAGGCAACACCGCGCGGCGGGCGAGTCGCCGGCGCTTTGGTGGAAACACCCGAACACCCCTCACAGCTCCCCGCTCCCCTCCAGCGAGGGCTGCGGCTCTGCGAAGTCCCGGTGTTCGCATTTCCTCTTCCTTTCGAGCCTCAAAGAGACAGGAAAGCCCCAGCCAAGCAAACCCATCCCCGCAGCCCGACTTCTCCCTCCTGCTGCTGGGGACAACACAAAGCACCAAGGCAGCACCAAGCCAAGATCGTCTTCTCCGCTGACATTTTCTAAGCCCTAAGCCCCTTTTTTGGAGACATTTTCCTCCTCCATCCCCTCCCTACACCTTAGGGAGGCTGCAGGTGCGAGGACACAGATATCCTCTGTCCCTGCCTCGCCCGGATCTCGGCTTTCCCAATGGATTCAACTGCCGGCACCCTCGGCTCAGTCCATCCCTCTGCGTTTCCAGGACCTGCAAACACCGCCCGCTCGTGCGGCTGCGCGCTGGAGTTTCCACCTTCAAACGGGGACGGGAATGGGGCCGTGCCGCAGGTCTGGGGAGCGGGAGGAACGCGGCGTCGGCAGCTGAACGGGCACAGCGCAGGGAGCAGGGAAGGTTCGAGCCCGAGATTATTCTGATCAGGCTTCACGACCCGAATTATTTATAGATCCAAGGTTTCTGCAAATTCAATACTCATGTCAAAAGCGCCTTTCACACCCACATGTGTTTCCCATCTCTTCAGCTGGCGAAACGTTAGCTAGGTGTTCAAAGTCACAACCTGGGCACCCACAACACCCCGAGGAGGAGCAAGTCGGACGAACCGCCGGGCTGAACTGGGGAAGAGCAGAGAGAAACCCCCGGGGTCCCAGGGGCTCTGCCAGGACTGGGGGCTCGTGGGCTGCAGCACAGGCACCCACGTACGCTGCTAAGCGCAAAAATGCCAACCCAGCAAGGAAACCAACCCAAATTACCTCCCACTTCCCACATCTCCAGCGCTGAAGGTGCAGAACGGTTCCCAGAACAAGGCTTTCCCTCACCCTGCGGGACAAGGCGGCTGCGAGCCTGCCCAGAATCAGCACCAGCAACTACAGACCTGCACGCGTTCAATCGTCCTGTTTCAAAGAGTTTGAACCCATCTACAGGGAAGGCAAGATAGATTTTTTAAAAAAATAAAACAATATAAAGGAAAAACCACCCTTCCCTCTCCGCTAAAGCTCAAGGCGCAGTACAAAAGCAACCCCATGCGTTCCCGGCTGACAGCAACCAGTTGCGATACCAGCGCTCAAGGTGCCGCTTTGGGAGGGCACGCAAGAGGCCGGGCACCCGGATCTGCCGCGGGGAGAAGAGCTGCCACGCGCACAGCCTTTCCCATCCGCACGCGGAGCGTGAACGCTGGCTTCCGGAGGGGAACACAGCGCATCACGGGGCCAAAGCCGCGGCTCAGACATCCCAACAGGTACCAGCACAAAGCCTTACGAGAAGATTGCCACTGGAGCTGTTCTCTCCCTCTCTCCTAAGCCTTTATTTCCTTCTTCTGCTCCCTCCACCCTTCTGCAGAGCTGATCCTCCAAGATAAAACAGAGAGGATGGTACAGAGGCACCATGCAGAGACTAATCAGCAGCCCCCATGTCTTTAATTTATTACTGCATGAGAGGCTCGTTTAGAACAAAGCTGCCAGTTCAGAAGATCATTCCTTTAAAAGACTTTTTATTTGAAAAGCTGTCAGCTCACACCTTGTCACAGCCCCACTTGCAGCAGCAGAACTTTAATAACGTGCCACCTCATGCAAATGAGCTGCTAATTAATTAAGTAGTATTCTTCCGGGGATGGATTCATTAGAATCAAATTTGGAGAGGCTGGCTGGCTAGGTCGTGTTGCTTCGGATGGAGCTTTAAATCCGCAGCACTGCCTTTTCCCTGAGACCCAGCACCCAGGCGATTCCCAACGGGAGGGAAGCTCTTCCCGTCCCGGCTCAGGATGCCGTCACACCGCGACCCAGCCACTTGAATGCCACACACCAGGCCTAACTCAGCTAAGAACAGCAGCAAGATGGAGGAAAAAAAAAAAAAAAATTGAATGAAGTGCCCAAAAGATTGCCTCCTCTCCTATTCAGGAACGCCAGCGTAGAAGAGGGCCCAGTTCAAAAGCAGGAGGCAGAGCCGATGAGCTCGGGGGGGCTCCGGGGATGAGCTGCAAAGGAGCAGTGCTCTTTTTTTTTTTTTGGAGCACTCGTTGCAAAGAGACAGTTGCTGGGGGTTCAGGGCCACCAGCCTTGCACCTCCCACCAGCATCAAAGCACAACTCATTAGCGGCGGGAACGCGCCGGTGTCCCGCGGATCTGTTCCCCGGAAGGTGGGCAGCTCGGGGCGCGTCTGCTTCTCGTTTGTCCCCTAATGAAGGGCCACCACGCGCAATGACTGCCCTTTTCTTTCGCTCAGCAATCAGCACCCCTCTCTCTTTAAATTCCCGTGCGATTTTTGAAGAGAAGGCTCAGAGCCGCGCTGGGAAATGGGAATCATTAAGTTAGCAGCACTTTGCTACTCACAGGCTTTACGTTTTGGCACTGAGCATGGAAACCATCAAAGAGACCAAGCGCTGGCCTCCAAGAGAAAGGAACGAGGTAGGAGTTGCTGTACCGCACGGCGCTGCACGCTCACCTCTCCGCGATGTGCTCCTTCAGCCTCTGCCTTTCTTTCCCTGACTTACCCCCGCTCCTCCCGCTTTGTGCGGCTTCAATCCAGCTCCTTCCCTTGCAGCAGGGAAGTAAATGAAAGTGGAGGCGAGCAAAGAGGAGGACAGCTCTAGGAACAGGCAGAGGTGGTTATTTTTTTCTTTTTCTTTTTCTTTTTTTTTTTTTTTGCTACAGCATCCTCTTCTACACAGTGCTAGCAGTCTTTAGCAGGGATGCACAGCCGGGTCAGCTGTGCCCTTCTGCCCTCTGCCTCTTCCAAACCCCTGTGTCATCCCCCCGTTGTGTCTCCTCTTTGCCCCGAGCCCACAGCTGGGCTTAGGGTTAGCGGGTGCCCGAAGGGACGCGTGAGCACGGAGAGGGGAGAGGCAGGGCTGCCTGCAGGACACCGCTCGTGACGGAGGGAGCTGTGAGCAGCGTTTTGGGGAGCGAGCAACAGCCACAGAGAAGGGTGCTACGCCTACGACCCTGCGACCGACAGAAAACACGAGCGGAGACACGGAGCTGGTATCATTTATGGCGACAGAGGGACTGGGTATCTGCTGAGAATCGCTTGTCACGTACCATTTGCAGCTCTTTTTTCACCAAAGTCCCCAGAACAGCACCGTGTCCATTCCACCCATCCACACCTCACCTGTGCCCTCCCAGCTGGATAACCCACAGCGCCGGGTCAACCTCCCTCCCGCCGACCACCCTCCCACAGCCGCGCATTCCACAGCGGAAGGGATAGGTCTTGCTTAGTTTGGTTTGTTGGCCTTGAGCGGCCGTGTAAAATGGAATAAAAAGCCCCTCAGACAAGATGATTGCCTAATGCGGAGTTTGCTCTAAACAAGCAGCAGTGAGTTGTGATTCTCCCCAAGGAGGAAAAAACTAAACGACTGTCAAAAATCGTCACATGAAAACCCTGCTTCTCCCAAGTCACAGCGTCCAGCTGATCAGGTGGGAACGAGAAAGTTCCTCAGGAAATGTCATTCTCTTTCCTTTCCAAAAACATTATGTAAGAAATAGATTTCAAATGACTTCAACTTCCTGCCCACCGCCTCCTGGGAATGCTGCAGCACCAGCCGAGCTGCCAGCCGCTAAGGGCCAAAGCCCAGAAGGAAATAAAAAACCCTAAATTTTGTTACCTTTTGGTTTTACAAACTTGCGGAGAAACCCTGCCTGGTAGTTTTGCGATGCTTTAGGTCAGGCAGGGCGATCAGGTGAACAAGGAGGCTGTGCATATTTTTGGTTTCACTTGCGTGTGCAGAACCAGTCATGTGTTACTGATCAGATCCAACCTTGCTGGGGCAGAGGATGCGGGAAAATTACAGAGCACGGCTCAGCCTCCATCCCAGGAGCCGAGGCTGTCCCGCATCGCCCGCCGCTCTGTCCCGGGCACGGGTGGGGAGCATCACGCACCCCTGGGTGACAACCACTGCAGATGCAGGCGGAGGTGCAGACGGCAAACGCGTATTTTCTAGCTAAGAAATGGGCCAGAGCACAAAGGAGCCGAAAGCTCTCGCCAGCCGGTGGCTGACCGTGCCGTTTGTACACAGGCTGGGTTTTACTAAAGCAGCAGCCTTGCAAGCGAGGTCACTTCAGGACGGGCAGAGCCACAGCCAAACTGGCACGGCCCCACGGCTCCCGGAGCGCGGCCGTGCCGGCAGGCTCCCGGCGCCCTCCCCATCCCCGCGCGCCGCAGTGTTCAGCTCCCGACCCGGGGGTACACACGCTGGGTCCTGTCCATCCCCGGGCACGCGGGAGCTGGACCACGCGTGGTTTCATCAGGCAAAGCAAGATGCAGAACCACGACGCACAGCCGGGCTGGCGCTCTGCTCAAGGACATTTGCTTATACAGGGCCCTGTACTGGAAGCGTTAAAGGCTCCTGATAGGATTCAGACAAGTAGAAATCCACGGGAGCTGGATCTCTCCTTACCTTTCCTATCTGCTCGCTCACACTCAGATCTGGTTGCCAGCACACAGAGACTTGAGGTAGCTCATGCTGCTGGGGTGCGTGGCACACGCTGAGGAAGATCGCTTTTGCCCCTGGGAGCTGCTTCCCAAATGCTATTCTGGGGTATTTCAAGAATTTAGAATAATAATAATAATAAAAAAAACACAACAAACAAGAAAAAAAAAACCAAAACAAAAAAAAAAACAACATCCAAACCAACCACCTCTTCCATCTCTGCGCTGTCACTCACAAAGCCTTTGGCATATGCCCTTCCCAGCACCTCAGAATTAATCAGCAGATAAGCAAATGAACTGGCTCTGAATAATCTCTACGTGCAACACGTGTAACGCTGCTGAACACTGCCCTGAACGCAGCAGGGTGATCGCTGGGCTCAACGCACGTGTCCGCCCCGTCTGTCCCCCTCCCAGGAGAGGTGGTGCAGCTACTGGGCACACGCTGCGGACCTGGGACAGCGTGAACCTGCTGTGCATCAGGCTAGAGACAAAGAAAAGGAAGAGGCTGATGGATGGACGGATCAACACTCTGGTCCTCAAGTGCCCAAATTCAGAGTTAGAGCTCCAGTTCCGCGGAGGAAGGAGAGGAGCCTGCAGGAGCTTGGTGCTCCACCTTTAGTCTCTGAAGCAGTCAGGACGGCACTGCCAGCAGCGCTCAGGGAGCGTGTTTAACACGTGAAGCACTTTGCAGCTCCAAACCAGGCTGCGAGCAGGCGGTAACGCAGCCCCGCAGAGCAGCGGCGAGCTGCAGCCCCCCAGAGCAAAGCCCCAGCCCCGCTCCGGCAGCAGCACCCGGGGACAGAGGGACAAGGAGCCCTGGGCTGCCCTCTTCACCTCAATCATGGTGAAATAAAATAAAATAAAATAAAATCCAATCATAAAATAAGCGATTCAATGTGCTCAAGGCCACGCTGCTTGACGCACGCAGCATCCTTGGTGACGCACCATGGGGTGACTTAAGCTGATGGCACAGCTCTTCCTTGAAGGCCACAGATGCCACAGGCATGCGAACACCAAGAGCAGCTACAGCACCGTGGTAACAAGATGGGATGACCCAGGCAACGCACACCAGCAACATCAGACATCCCCAGACTGGGAGGAGGGAGGGAAAGAGGGGCCACAGCTACAGGGCTGGAACTAAAGACGACTGCACTGGTGCACAGCAGCAGCACATCGCTCCGCACAGCAACCTCGAACGCCTTGGTCCAGCAGAACCCAACCGGCCCCTGCCTGTTTTCATGCAGAAAGGTCTGGTTTGTGCTGTCCGCTGCACGATGCGGTGCAGCAGATTACCCCCAAAGCTGAAAAAAAAAAAACCCAGCACAAGGACCGGGGCGGCTCCTTCCCCAGGCCCCCGCTTCTCCACGCACACCAGCCAGCACAGCTAATCCCTTATTGTGCCCGTGGCCCAAAATCAACATCAGGAGATAGGTTCAGGCGGGGGTCCGCAGATGGAAAAGACAAAGCCGCACCACATTACTGCTCTCGCTTCCATAATTGACCTGTAGATAAACACATGGCTTCCGCCTTAATCCCCTGCAGCCTCATGAACATCAGCCGCGCTAAATTTTTCATGTAATTAAGAGAAAAACCCTAATCCAGTGTAATTAGCTCCCTGATTGCCAACGTCAGGCAGAAAAGCACTGTTTGAACAGCAATTCAGGTCTAGCTGGTTAGGCAAATACCACACGTGTGTGGCTCAGTAATTCAACACTGGAACAACTCCCCCTCTGCTCTCCTTACGGGCTTGCTTTCCTGAACAGCACTAAGTGGTTTCATGACTGCAATAGGCCTGATATCCCCAAAACTGCTGTTCCACCAAACTCTGGTTATGTCCCTGAAGGGCTGGTCATGAAACAAAGCCAAGCAGTTCCCTGAGAACCACACGAGCTGCTGATTTTGGAGTGGTCTCCCCACCCCATCTGCATCCCTAAGGGATTGCCACCAAGATATTAAGACTGTACCACCCCTAACTGCCTAAATTCAGGATCTGATGGTCACAATTAAGACCCTGACGGAGAAACAGTCTCTTCATGAGTGATGCTCAGCACCACAACCACTGGCGCTGGAGGCAACAGCAACAATCAGAAGACATTTAATGGTGCAAGTCAAAATTCATCCCAGCTACTCAGCCTTTATGGTTTACCATGGTATTTTTCTTTTCCATTCATATACCTGACTGCGAAATTTTAAGAGTAAAATGTTAGAAATTTGGGAAGTGGAAGCAGATGGGAGAGGAACAGAGAATGTAGATGTACGTGCCAACGGGGAGGCAGGGAAACCAAGAAAGCGTGGCTAGAAGAAACCTCCGTTTAACCATTTAATCCATCCGCCAGCAAAAAGGAAAGGATCTGAGCTAGTTAAGGCACTGTCAAATATTCCTTTTGTCTTTTTAAAAGTCTCTTGTGATAGAAATTACAGACTACTCCAGTTCTCCACTAGTTACATCTTTCATCTTCAGACTTAACATTAGACAGTCTCCTGCAATCCGGCACTTGAAAGCAGTATTGTTCTAGGAGGTGTTTGCTGGGGTCTCTCTGAGGAGGATTTAATCCTCATCCTCGACTACGTACAAAGGTTTTATGGTTTTGGTTGGTTGGTTTTGGAAAAAGGCATCAGTCTGTTTGCTAGTTTTGGTTAGCGGTGCTGTAGAGGCCAATTTCTGTGCCTGGGAGCCTGCAAAACAAGCATCCCGCTTTCTGTACGGAGAGAGCTGAAAACCGTCCCGCAGCTTCAGCTCTGCAGGCTGAATTCTGACCGGATCGGTTGTTTATACGCTGTGGCAGGCGAGAGCCAGCCATAGATGCTTTTCCAGCTCTAACCCTCAGTTCTGACGGAGGCCACGGGCAGGTGAAAGGCGCAGGGTTGTGCCTGGCGTTGCCCCTGTTCGGACTCCAGGCTCCGGTCTCCCCAGCACCGCTCCTCTCGCCCGCTCTCATCACACCGATGCTCCGTAAACAGACCCGCAGCGAGCAGAGCAAGCTGCTCCTTTGTATCAAAGCCAGGGAGATTTCTTTATACAAAAACAAGTGAAAATTTATCCACTCAAAGCTCCTTTTAAAGAGAAGCCCCTAAGGAGAGCAAGTCCAGATGCTTGCTTGCATTGCCCTGGTAAGCCAACTCCTTCCTCCTTCCCTTCAAGCACACGTTATTTTCCATGGAAGCCACTGTAGATGAGCTATCGGCTGCGAACAGAGCCTCCTGGTTGGATGGCAGCACATCAATATGGGTTGAAGGGAGCAGCAATGATATGGCACAGCTTGGTGCTTTGCCATCGTTCCCTTTACACGGGAACAGCGCTTCGAGCCAAGCCAACGACCTTCTGCTAAAATGCCTCCCTCCAGCCAGCAAGCCCAAGCCTCGCAGGCGCCCGGTGACCACGATTCAAACGGCAACACTAGAAATCGCGCGTCTCCCTCCTTGTCGCTCCAGCTCGGGAGGTGGGAACCCGCAGGCGCGTCCCGAGTCGCGCTGACAGCCACCCAGACGGGCGATGTGCTCACCCCTTCCCTTTCTGACCGGGCTTTCCGCACCAAGTCAAACTCACAGATGGGGACGCTTCGGCTAACGCATTCCAGATGGGATATCACGTTTGCGCGCTGCGGTTGTCAGCGGTGGTAGCGATGCGGGTATATTTCATTTTTCTCTCATAGTAATTATTCCAGCTTTTAGTCAGCTTTGGGGAAATTCTCCCTGCCAAAACCTCCAGTATCGAATGCCAGCAACACATGAGTCTGTGTGTTGACTGCTCTGCGGTCTCTTTGCCTTAGATCCAACAAATTCTTCTCTCCATCGCCTGTGCCTTCCCAAAGCAAGGCATCTTAAAGGTCTGTGGAGAGCTGCTAGCTGATGAGAAGAGCCGTACACAGCTTGTTGGGGGCTGGCTGCCTTTTTTGCTCACTTTCCCCATTGCGCATCCATCAACGTACAACTGGGAACGCAGTCCCGGGCCTGCCTGGCAGGAGGCTGGGACCAAGGCATCGGCTGGCTATGTGCAACAGCCACCCCAGCATCTTCTGCTACGGGCTCGCAGAAGATAAAGCTGCATCACAGCTCCATCCCAGCGAGCTGGGTATTTTCTCAGCCACCGCTCAGCCGGAGGGCGGTGGAAGTGTCTCCAGACAGACCCAGGAGTCTGGGAGTCGCTGCATTCGTGCTAACGAGCACTGGCAGGAGATTTGCAGCTAGGCGGTAAGAAGTGTTGGGGTGGATGAAAGGGGCAGAGAGAGGTGTTGGGAGGAAAGGGAGCTGCTCAGCTTCACCCATAGCCAGCTTTTAAGGGACCCGAGGGACCATATTGGGCTGTGAGGCTTCCAGCTTCCACCTTCCTCCCCACAGCAGCTGAAGTTTCTAACAAGGTAAGATATCTGAATTGCTCTCGCTAAAAATAGACCAGGCATCAAGCGTTTCTAAAGCTTTTAGAGTAAGAGCTATAAACCGAGCCAAAAAACCCAAGAGACAGAACTGAGATGGAAAGCTCCCTTCCAGGACAGATTTTCCCAGAGACTGAGCGCTGGTAACCACAGCAGCCTCTCTGCGACCGCAGCGCGATGCCGCTGTTGGTTATCGGAGGAGCTGAGCCACTCCTTGCCTTTCTCTCCCTCCCGCACCGCAATCACCACAGCCCCTCTCCATGTCCGTACATCTGCGTAACGTCATCCGCTCACGATTCCAGGCCTGGTGCTTTGTCAGTGCCATGATTCATCTGTTACGTCACGGTTTGCACTCAGCTGCAAAGAAATCTTCCAGTGACCTAAAACCACAAAACCAGAGTTTTGCTGGTGTTGGGCTCCTCCGGCCTGGCAATTTCAGCACACCGAGTATTCCACCATCTGAAGCTGGGATTTCTACGGGAGCGGAGCGGGAAGCCTGGCTGGGAGCCGAGTCCCGTTCTCCGCATCTGGAGTCCTGTGATTTCTGCCTTAACCAAACAGCTGAGCCAGCCTCCAAAGAGCCTGCTCCTGAGAGGTTTTATGCCTTGAAAATTTATTCAAAAGCGGCTTCAAAAACCCCAGTTTCCATTATTAATACGACTTCTTTCATTGGAGTCCACTTATCTTTTGGCTTTCTATTTCTGCCTCTACGCTTTCATTGTTTCCCCGCGCGCTTCCATGGGAGCGCTACCGAAACCCAGACCCGGCGACCGCAGCACCTACCCGCTCTTCTCTTTACCAGCGTGAATTTATTTCCATCAAAGGTTCCTTCTTGAATCAAGCTCTTTTTCCTTTTAATTCAATCTGTATTTAATCCCAGACAAACACAAACAACAATCGCAGCTCCCTAAGGCCATCGCTTTCCAAATCAGCTACAGCCAACTCCAATTAGCAGGCGAGCAACACGAGCAGCTTCATACGCTCCTGTGTCTCTGGGAACGAGCCAGCCCAGAAGGTCCTTTTCCACAGACTGTCCCCTTTTTCCTTCTGAAGAACTCGCACCGTCATTATTCGCAGGCTCCGCGAGGTAAAACACACTCACCTTTGCTTTTGCCACCACGGAAGAGCTGGGGAGGATGCTCTGCGGCCTCATTAACGCCGTTTTGTGGTTCTGCGCTCCCACACCTGGAGGCTACCCGCATCCTTTGATTCATAAGAGGATCCCAAAGCCTCTACAAGTGCTAACGGGATATTTTCTTGGTCACTTTACCTTCCCTCTCAACCTGCACTTGAAACAGCATCTCCATAGGCTAAGCCAGGCTGACGGAGAAGCAGCGGTGCCTCCCGTAGCAGTGCCAGCTCCTGCGAGGGCTGCGCGAGCAGCGAGCCTCTCCCTTCTCAGGCCATGTGAGCATCTCCCAGAGATGCCCCAGAGAAGAAGCCATCAGCCCTAAGCAGAGCCCACCACAGCCGCCATGGAAGCGTAGCAGCTCAGGGGTTATCCGGCTCAACCCGATTCTGAATTCTCTGTCTTCAAACTGCTTTTCGCTGCTCCCCCCTCGCTGGGTGCCCGGAGGGTGTGGGGGGCAGCGGCAGAGCTCGGCCCTCGGACCCTGGTCCGAAGGGACACCGGCACCAGGCCTGCCAGCAGGCACGTTAACTCAGCAGACAGCTCGCCCTCCATCAGCGAGCTATTTCGGGCAATGATTTCAGATGAAAATCTGTATTTTATTAATTATGCGTCTGCTTTGCTGCTGAAGTCTTTAACGTGTTTCCCAGCTGTATCAGTCTACAGCCATGAAGGAAGCCATTAAATCTAAATGCTGTCAGCGTGCAGCATTTCTGCGGGGACAGATCCGTCACCGGGGTTAGCCCAGGTGTGCGAGGCCCCGGCCAAAGCTGCCATCTCCCCTCACCTGCGGGAACATCTCCCATCCCACCCAGCACCAGCAAAGCAAGGGATGCTGCGGGACGGGAGCGGAGGATGCGCCCCGACAGACCCATCAGGATTGTAAACGATCGCAAAGCACGGTCCATCTGGTGACGCTGCCGGGTTTCTCCATCTTTGACACCGGCTGGCAAGAAATGCAAGGAGCCAGCTCCGGCGCTGCTGGGCTTCAGCTTAGCGTGCTGCCAGCAGCTGTCAGAGAGAGAGGATGAGGATGAGAATCATTTGCATTGCTGCAAACTCTTCCTGCAGCCTCATGTGCTAACCTCAGTGTCTGGGCTAGCCCTGCACGAACGAGTCCCTTGTACTTCTCTGCTCATCTCCTGTGGCACATACACACCTCTTCAGCAACTGGAAAAAGGATTTCCCCAATCCATGCCTTTTCCTACCACGTACGGATATTGGGGAGCGCAGCGTCTGCAGGCGGCAGATTCATCCACCTGTCCTAACCAGCAAAACTGACGGGCTTTGACGGACACGCAGGGATGTGCGGATGCATTAATGACCAGTTCAGCATGGAAACTGGCAAAGCAATGCACCTCACAGATGTTGTTAGAAGTTTAACATAAATTTCACAGCTGTGAAGAACGTATTAGATCGGCAACCTCAAGAAAAATCACTTCAGGCTCCTTTCCTAACAAATACATTAAAAACTGTAAAATAAAATAAAACAAAACATCCCTCCCCAAAAAATGCAACACAGATAGTATTACAAACCAAATACTTCACCTCTGAGATGGCTTCATCTCTTGGGTGAAAACTAAAGAGGTCACAGCACTCGGAGCAGAAAGGGCTGAAACGCGTCAGCCGCGCCCAGCCCAGCCCCGTCCGCGCGGATCCTCTGCTGGCAAACCGGCCGCTCGCGCGACCTGCCTTCCCCAGCAAGCCAGCCGTTGAAGTCACGTTATTTTAGAGTGTCCTTGAGCCAGAGCACCACTAACGGGCTCTGCTGCCTGCAAACCGCCCTCGCTCAGACACCCGCAAAACTGAGCGAGAGAGGCACGAGGCTAGAAATCTTCCCTCTCAAGGAAAACAGACTCGCGCTTGGATCGCACAGAAATTAAAGCAACAAAAGGTCTCTGAAGCCAATTGCAACATAACCGAGAAATGGGCTCATCACCCTGTACACCCATCTGGCCAGGACATCCTTTCCATTTCAGCAAGCGCGAGGACGGGCGGACAGCAAAGGGAAACGTGGAAACGGCAAAGACCCACGAAGAATGGAAACCTGCGGGACAGCCCTGCCGCCCTGTCGTGAACACTGTACGGCTATTCAGATGAAAATCCATACGGCTGCTGCTGCTGCATGCGCTCTTCTTACACAGCATGAAATTAAAATTCCTCTTCAGTATCACATTGCCAGCGCCACAGAGCAACTTTACAGTAAGCTCGCAGACAATTTATCCTTTGGCTTCCTCAGGCGGGCTTGCGCTGGGATTGAGAGCCAGCGGGGTGAGGGAGACGAGTCTATTGCCCATGGTAAAAAAATTCTGCTTCCAAAACAAATCCCAGAGAAATGTGGCTGGCCTGGAGTCTGACTCCGGGTGCTAATTTCACAGCGCAGTCTCACATGCGTAATTCCCCCCCGTCCCCCCTGCCACTTTCCTTCTTATCTTCCCCGAACAAACTCAACGCGCAGGCTAATTTCAAGGAGTGCTTCACCCAGAGTCCAGCCAAATGCCAGTGGATCTGCTGGAAATGCAAATGGAGACAATCAGGCAAGAGAGGAGGGCTTGCAGATTGTGCGTAAGGGCAACAGAAGGCAAACAAGAGCTGACAGAAAGAGGCAGCGAGGAACAAACCTCCCATCTCAAGTTGTTGAGCATTTGCACGCATGCTCGGGGAGCAAAGATAGATGTCCAAAAACATGCAAGTCCCATGGATTCTCACCGTTAAATTGCCTAGGTGCTTCTGGAACCCACATGTCTCAAAGCTCCTAAACCAGCACCCTGCATCCACTCACATCCGCTCCGCGGGGCTGGAAGTGACAAGGGAAGACACGAAGCAGCCGAGAGCCGGTGCTGAACTGGGGAGACCAAATGGTTTTTGTGACTTCCCAACTGCAAAGAGCCATCGAGTTGTCAAAAGCAATCACAGCTTTCATAGAAAGCGTTTTATTTTGAGCTTTTGAGAAAGTTGGGATAACTGTGGCTCCCTGAGATCACCTGGGGACAAACCAAGGAAAAGATGCTGGAGACGGGACCCTGATTAGCCCAAACCCAGCCACCAAATTTTTCAGATACAAGCAAATTTATAAGAAGGTTTGCTCATTACGTATGCAAAGAAACAGCAAGAGGAGAGAATCTATACTATGTGCTGTAACATGATATAGAATTAATCCCCCTAGGTTACAAAATTCCTCATAAATCGCAAATGGGACGATATCTACTGTATTATATTTTATCACGCTGTCAAAACATCCCCTGCAGGGAGCCTTTCCGACGATGCTATCACAAGCAAAGCCTTATTTGGGGAGGAAAATTTGAACTAAACACTAGCAAACTATCAATATGTTCCTTGTGAGACTGCTAGATAGAAAAACCCTTACAGCAGCGTTACCGGTGTCTAATGTAACGCGGCTCTTTCTTAAGCAATGCCATCTTCTGTGTGTGCTCAGGCCCACACGGAGCACGTACGCGATTTAGTTTTTATTAACAGCAATACAACCCAGCTGCCACGCTTCAACATGCCCCTAAGTCCCCGAGGGCCTGCAAAACCCTTTACAAAACCACCTGACGAGGAAAACCTGGCCGCCTCTCCGGCGATACGGGGCAACGCACGTCACACGCTGCGACTTGCGAACCCCAAGCGCTGTCGCTCTGCGGGTTGGGCTCCTCCGTCCCCGCCATCGCCAGCCTTCGACGCCGACGGGCGACCTCTCCGCGCGGCCGGCTGAGTGCTTCCGCTTCGTTAGGCTCCGCACTTTTGTGAGGCGCTCCGGCGTTTTTGGCAGCCGCTGAACTGGAAGGAAAAGGGTCTGATTATCTCCTCCACCACCTCAGTGGCGACCCAGACCAGTGACCCCTCTCCTGTCACTCTCCATTTTTTACGCAGGGAAGGGGCAAAGCTTTCACCACTGATCCAGGCTACATCCATCGGCTCCGTCCTGCGCGTGTGGCATGGAAGGCAGATGCTTTGTTGATCGCGTGGTTTCGGCTCCGTTTCTCACTCAGGGGCTCATGATCCGCACGCTCGCCTTAGAGGAACGATGTGGGAGGCAACGCTGAGGCAGCAGCACCGGGGTCAGTGGAGCCGGACCTGCTGACAGCCCGGATCCAGCGCAGGCCTGGCAGTTTTAATCCAGAAAAAAGCTTATTCGCTCCCTCTGCCTGCTCAAAAGCCAGCCAGATGACACAGCCTCTATTTTGCTTTTGCTATCCAAAACACAGCCATCCTCAAACATCCTGAAGTGCACCCTGAGGTTCTGAGCTGCACAGCACCAGTGAACACCGGGCAGCTGTGAGAGGAGACGTCCCACAGCTGGGTGGGAAGAGGAGAGCAGAGCAGCAACGTCCTCCCTCCTTCCACAGCAAGCACCCAAAATCTTCAATAATGCCTCCACCAGACTCTCCCTGGCCTCACGGCTTCACTGTGGCTTTGTCTATGGACTTGTCGTGACCCACTGACAGCAGCTTTGTCACGTTAACGTGAGTGTCCCTGAGTTGGGGACATCGATCAAGGCACCTGCCCATCCATCAGCTGGCACTAACCGACTCCGACAAGACACTCCCCGTACACCACAACAAGCCTTAATTATTTACGTCCCTGTGGCTTTTTCAATTATTTCCTTGGCAGGGCGGAAAGGTGCCCTGTTCTGCAGGGGGGGGAGAAGCAGGGACAAGGGGAGGCGAGAGGTGCCATTAAAAACCACCAAAAACCTGCACTGAAAACCGTCCTGAGAAGACTTGCTGCCGTTATCTGACGTGACCCCTGACTCACAGCTTGGTCTGCAGCTTCAGGGTAAAGCTCTCTGCAGCATCCGTACGGCATCCGAATCCCCCAGCGCTCCCGGGCCCGGCGTGATGCGAGCAGAGGTTTGCCAGCCTTTCCATGCAGATGCGCTCACCTCTAGCTGAGCCCAGCGTGACCAAATTGTGTGAAAAATGAAAACCAGCCATCTGGATTCCTGTGGTGAAGACAGGCAGGAGAAGGCACCGTTCTGTGGGAACCGGCCGAAACGCTCCGGAGCAGCCGGCGGTGCCAGAGGAGCGCGGGCGCCGCGCAGCGCGGTGCATCGCCATACAAAGCCTTTGCCCACAGAGCCACTGGCTCCAGTCCAGTCCAGCCGGGAAGATGCCGCTGCTCTGACAGCGGTTTGGCAGTCTGGGCGATTCGGGATGGGCTCACATTCAAACTCTCCCTGATGTTTCAGCTGCCGGTCAAGGACAGAGGTCTGTCAGGGGTGGGAAGGGGACCAAAGGCCACGGCAGCCTTTCCCTACAACAGGAGAGAAGCTGGGAGCTACAACCTTCTAAGCCATCTCCAGCAATCTTCTTCGTGTGCCCTTGCGCACGTCTCTGCGTCCTCCTTTTCCCGTTGTAAAATGGACATGAAGTTTATCTCCGTTTCCATCCCAGCATAGGCTCTTTGGGGCTGTGTACGGGGAACAGCCAGCACAGCGGTGGTGGAGGGATTTGCTCTGTACTGCTGCGGTATAAATAAATAATGCCCAGGTCCCTGCTGATAGCTGAGCAAAAAGCCTGAGTAGAAGAAGGCAAAAGGAGGCATGAAAGAGGAGCTTGCTCAGGTGCTCCTGTGCTCCCTGCACTGAATGCATTTTAAAACCAAAGTGGCACCAGTCAGGCCCTGATCTTTCTTCCAAGAAGTTGTAGAGCAGCTGGGAGATGCAGGGAGAAACCAGCCCCTTTTAAAGCCAGGAAGGCCAGCAGAAGTGAGCGGAACAGGAAACATGAAGGATTTGGAGAGCAGATGCGGTTTCAGCAGGCCATCCGAGCTCCACTGGCTTTCTCAGCCTAAACAGCTGCTGTGTCACCATCTCTCCATCCTGATGCTGGTGCTCTGAGAAGCCTTTCATGGGACTTGGGATGCGTGAGGCTGGAAGCAGAGCCACGCAAGTCAGGGACACATGCAGGAGACCCGGAACCAGGCGATCACAGCCAAAGGCTGTCCCCATCCCATCTGCGGGGTGCCACGGCGACGGGACGCTGAGCAGTCCCAAACAGACCTGCTCAGGCACCAGCACTGATGGCAGAGCTCCCAGCAAAGGGAGCTGAGCTGGGGGGCACACGGGGCAGCTCCCCAGCTCTGGGCAGGGGGACGGGGATGGGCAGGGGGCTGGCCAGGACACTGCTGCGCGTAGGTGGTGGCGCGGGGTCCCCACGGACGTGCTCACACCGTGCTGACAAAGAGAGGATCCAACACCTCTTTAACAAATGAATCGAGGTATTTTTAAATTAACTCCGGCACGCTTTGTATCACCTGCGCCCCCGCTCCCAGCAGCGCCTGTAACAGACCTGGGTTTGCGATACCATTAAATACCAGCACATGTATCCTGCGCTCAGCGCAGTTCCTGTATGTGCTTGTGTTAATTGGGATGTGAGGTAAAGCGTCTCACAGCAGAATCCTACGTGCTTCCAGACTTATTTTCCCCAAAGATTTAGACAGCCAAATCCCATCTGGCCATGCTCCACCTTCCTCTCCCATTCCGTTCCCCAAAAAAAGAAGCTGCCTGGCATTTCACTCCACCACCTCCTGCTCAAATTAACTCCCCTCTGACGGAGCACCATCATCTCCGACGTCCCCGTATCACACACGCCTTTCTCTTGGGCTCATCTTTTCTGCAGAAACCCACCCGTGTCTCTCCCTCGCCCGCTCCCAGCGTCTCCCCTGCGTGCCGGTGAGGAGCAGAGGGAGCCACGCGCGCTGAGGTGCATGCGCATACACGTGTGTATAGGTGCAATTTTGAGCAATTTCCCTGCCAGTCTCTCTGCAATCTCACATAATCTCCTCCCAAAGGGGATCAGAGATCCCACGGTGCCTTCGCTTGCCCATAAAGAATGCAAATCGCATCCCCCGATGGCTTTGAATAATGCAGGCGAGAGCAGCCAGCAAAACCCAGGAAGGTGAGGTGGCTGCTCGCTGCTTGTTAGCTCACGTCTGTGGTTGCTCCAGCTCGGCGTTAGATCAGAGACGCACAAAGAGCTTCAGCGGCGGCTGGGCGAGGCAAAGAATTTGTTTAGACCATCCAAATCGCCAGCTTCCCGCAGGTCCCATATTTAAAGCTGCTGGGGACCTGTCAAAAGGTGCCCTGCGGGGTTTCATATCCAGCGCCATGGATGAGGGCTCCTTGTGCCGTCCGCGCAGGAAAACACCACTCAGCAGCGCAGATTCGGGGTTTGTCCACCGAGGCTCCGAGGGGGACGCGCAAAGGAGGGGAACTCACAGTCGGGGCTCGGCGGGCTGCGTCTTGCCCGGAGGGTGCCCCGCTGCTCCCTCCAGCATCATCCCTGGGCACACTGGGCTTCCACACACGTTTATCTGCACGTGCCAGAGCCAGCAGCTTAACGCGCAGCTCCTGGGGGTGCAGGAAGGTAAAACGGGGGCTGCTTTTCTCCCGGCGCTACCAAACACACGGCAACTCCATGCATTAAAAATGCCTGCTCCTCGTAACACAAACCGCAGCTATTCAACAGTCCAGCTGGCAATTCTGCAAGAGCACTACAGCCCAAATCCTTCTCAGCCCTCGACTTAAGGAGGAGGTGAAATTCCCAGATGCGCCTGGATGCTCCCGGTGCTCCGGTTCTCGCCCCTGACCCTCAGACCGGCCCGGTGGGACGCGGAGCTGAACCGACCACTGAACTTCTTGTTTCAAAATTGTCTCTAACGAGCAGCACTGAGTCTCTAGCACGGAGCAACGCCGCCTGGAAAAGGCAAATGCAGGGCAGCAAAGGAAATAAGGAGGGAGCGACCACCAATATATCTTACTTTATTACTGCAAATGGGACCTAAATTGGGAGAAAGTTCCCAAGGGCACACAAAACCCCTCTAAAATAATTTTTCCTTTTGAAAAATCACACTCAGGCTGACAGAGCACTTCAGATTAAACAGAGATTTGCTCATTCGGAGATTTTCCTGTAATCCAAACCACAATTCCTTGATAAGCTGTTACCACATTTGTGAACTGATGCATCCCAGATGCTCAGGCTGCCAGAAGAACCCACAAACCAGTTCCTCCTGGGACTGGTGGCCACTTCCCAGTACTGTCAATCTCCCTTTCACGGATAAAGCCAGCAGAAACGGCACAGCCAGGTAAGAACATGACAGCCCTGGGGTAACCATCACATACCGGAGCAAGTATGCAGTATTTATCTGCCCGGGCACATGGGAAACGCGTGTGCTGCCCAGTCGTGAGCGCACGCGTCCCCACACGCAGGTGGAGGTGGTGGGGAGAAGGCTGATGCTTGCAGGGGAGCTGCAAACGTCAGGAATCTGAGCTATTTCTTCTAATTAAACCAGCAAGCTCTTCTTGCCTAAAAGTTCCTGCTTCTATTTGGAAGTCTATTCCTTCAAGGCGTATGCATTCAGCCTCTTTTAAACTCCTCCCTCGCCATAGCAGCACTCAGATGAAAAGCTCCCATCTTCTTGAAGACACCTTCCCAAGAGGCATTTCCATCGGAAAACGGAAACTAGATGGGAGCAGCGCGGGGCGGTCCCTGCCAGCACCAGCCCTCAGCCTTCACCCCGCACCGCTGCCGGCCGCAGCAGCGGGGAACCGAGGGGCACGGACGCGATGTCGCTCTGGGCTCGGACCCATCCCACACCACGTTCACAGGCACGCCTGAAGAACGCAACCGGAGGAGCGCGCTGGCAGCAACACGTGAACAGCGCAAGAGGTTCATCTTCACCTTCATCTCTCCCTACAGCAAATATTTTTTTCAGCACCTCTTTTCTTTCCCTTAAGGGAACAAAACCCAGCTTTTACTTTCCTCACGAGCCTCAAGAAAACACAAAACTAACTTTAAACAAAGGATGACATGCCTTGAAACAATTATTGCCCGTCTAGGGGGAGAGGGAGGGATGGCAAGAGATTATTTTTAGAGACTAGGTCTAGAATGACTGACAAAGTGATAAGCAACAGCGTTTGGTTTTAATCTGAAACAGGTTTGGGAGAGAATTTAAAAGAAAAACAGAAAAAAAAAAACAGGCAACCACCCACCGACAAGAGCTCCTCAGAGGCAGGAGAGCTGCAGCCAGCACTACCAAGGTTTCTCGGTTACCAGCCGCCCTCTCCTCCACAGGAGACACACGTTGCCGTTTCCAGCATCCACGTGGGAACGTGCCCTCCCTCCCAGGGCAGCAGCCAGACCCACGCGCGGCCCCGGGAGAAGCCATGCTGCAGCGGAGCCGCTCGTGGGGCATCGGCCGTGGGCACCCCCAGCCCCGGGCTTGAGCTCAGCCCCATCCCACGAGGGGTGACCAGGAGCACCAAGGGATGGGATACGGGGTCCGGGGAGCGCAAATATCAGCAATTCCTACCCTCAGCACAGAAACAACCCCGTGCTGGGGCTGTGCACCGCACCTCGCATCCATCAGCCCAGCTGGGGACCGGGGACAGATCGGCACCTTCTGCCACCCAGACACCATCGCATCTGTCAGGAGGAATCCATCGCCCAGCCCAGGCTCTCGCCCCACTGCAGCCCACCCTCCCGCTCCGTCCCAGCCATGGTTTCCCTTCAAGCTTCCCTGTTTTTAGACGCACTCAGAAAGGTCCCAGCTGACACCAGCAGCGATGGGGATCACAGCCCAGCAGCTCTGCAGGGCCCTTCTCAAAGGGGTTGTGTTACCCTGGGCCGGGGGGCTGCATCGCATGTCTGTGGCTCTGTCACACACCAGTACGTCCCTTCGAACAGCACTGCAGCGATACCAGAGAACACCAGTCTTACACAAAGTCCACGCTGCTGGAAAAACAGAAATAAAAATATATATTGCCAGGCAACGCGGCGGGGAGGAGGACAACTTTTGAACTGCTCCACTCCATCAAAGTCAAAATGTTCTCAATTATTATTAGAACTTAGAAATATTTTTCTTCCTTCCCATCCCAGCTGCCAGGAATGGGCAGTGGCAGCGGGAGGTGACAGAGGAGCCCAGCGTGGCCGCATCCCGCAGCAGCCGGTCTGCTGGGATGAACCACAACCCAAGGGTTTGATGAGCTCCAGCACAGGCCAGGGACTGAATTACGCCAATAAAAACACCAACAGATGAACAGGCATACACCAGCTGCACGCGAAGCTTGGGGTGAAGGCTGGGAGAATCAAATTAATCCCTTCATTATCAACCTGACCCCTGGAAAAATCTGAAGGAATGGCTGTGAAGGTTCACAGCGGAGCACTAAAGCCAGAAGATCAGCTAACACAGCATCTGCCAGCCCAGACGGGCTCTGCTCTAATCTCCCCTGCTCCAGCTGGGACCGCGGTGGCTGGCGGCTGCTGGGAGCCTGGCGTTCCCACCGGTGAGAGCCCGCGCCGTGCCACGCTCAGAGGGGAGAACCGGGCTGCGGGGGAAAAACACGGCGAAGGGATGGCAATGCAGGGGCTTCCACGGGAGGATTTCGGAAATGACTTTCCGTACCTCCCAGGTGCAAAATACCCCACATCCCGCCAGCAGCAGGGCACTCTGCGGGATGTCTGCTGTTCCCGTGGCCCTGGGGTGGCTTTGGCTTGCCCTTTTCCTACCCCTTTAGGAGGAAATTTGGTGGTTTTTCTTTCACTGGCTCTGATTATTAACAAAGAATTGGGCTGGTATCTATCAATGCATTACCCTGTCTCACTAATTAAGTTGACACCGTACACCTATGTACAGATTTAAATATCGGGTGAGCTCTGGGTCAGTGGAGACGGGAGGCAGGTGTGGCCCATTGGGAATGGGAAAGGAGGTGAGGATGGGTCACTTGGAGATTTTAGGGAGGAAAGATCAGCCATCAAACATAACTCCAGCGGAAACCCGAAAACCTTGCATCATCATCTCCCTGGTCTTACAGCCACACTTGTTGCTGTTGTCAGGGCCAACTCCCACAGACAGCTCCGAATGTGCCCCAAAATGCTGATCCCTCATCCCTACAGCACTGTGGACCGGGGCAGGGGAAGGTCTGACCCGCACCCATGCTCGGAACCCGCCCAAACCTCCGCCCTGGCCCTGCCACGTCCTGGGTCTGACGCACGACTGCGCCTGCCCCACCCAGGGGCTCCTCTAAGCTAAAGATGGCTCGGTACCAAGAGCAGCTGCCTCAGTTCATCCTTCAACAGAGTTTTAATAAAGTTCTTGAGAGATTAACAAAAAAAAAAAAACAAACAAACCCCAAAATCCACCCCAAAGAAACCTGAACAGCCACAGCGCAGGCGCACAGGATCGTGGGTGCTTCCTTGCATCGTGAGAGGAGTGTGGAGCGGAGAAGGCCACCGGCAGCGACGGGCAGGGAACAGGCAGTGCTCCAAGGGCAGATGCCACATGGCAGGAGAAAACCAAGCGCACAGTGTGGAGGGATTTCTGCTGCTGCAATCCAATCCCCGCCGCCAAACTGCCTGCCAAGCGCCCTCCCGGCCCCGCTGCTGCAGAGCGGCTGCTGCCAAAAGATACTTGGGTAAAATTTTGGAGGAGGGGGAAAAGAAAAGAAAGAAAAAAGAAAAAAAAAATCCTCTCCTTCCTATGATTAATATCTCAAATTAATTTTATTGTGAATGGGTCGAGAGCACCAGCCCCCGGCTCGTCTCTGCACCCCGAGCAGCGCGGTCGCAGCGGTGCTGGACGGCGCAGCAGAGGCAGCACACCTGGGGGGGGATTAACGCAGCGGGCTGCGGCACGCCGTTCCCATTCCCAGCACAGAAAGGCAGCTGAAAGCAGATTTATCTGCTGGATAATAAAGGCAAAAGATTCTCAAAAGGGACAAGATTCGAGCCAAATTGCTAGGCTTCTCCACTTCTCGCTTAATCCTTCTTAAAACCGCCAGTATTATACATGGCGGGGAAGGGGGAGGATAGGGGGATCTTCACCCAAAAGGCAAAAGAGCAGAAGCCGCTGAAAGGCAGCACCCCGGCCAAGCGCTGCAGAGGTGTCTCGGAGGCACAAAGAGGAGATTAAGGCTGAAAGGCTGCAGCCCCGAGCCAGGCAAGGAGGCTGCTGGAAAGGATGGGGACGAGCGCATGGGAAGCAGTTTGGATGCCTGACAAGGAAACGCGGAGACCATCTGGGTGAGGGGAGGAAGGGCAGGGCGCCAAGGAGAGCCATGGGAAGGGTCAGCCCAGCCAGGGAAGGCAGGTCTCCCCAGCTGCGCCTGTGGGACCCGCGCCCACCCTCCTCTTCCTCTCCTAAAGAACGGGAAGCAACAGGTTGGAGCTCAAAGACAGGCACATGGGTTTGGTACGGAGGACCCGGCTGGTCGCACAACCCATGGGAAGCACAGGTTTGCTTCCTTTGACCTGTTTTTGTGCACCCAGGTGCATCCATGGCCAGTTAAAGCACATCGTGCGGGCGGAGGGCTGGCAGCCACGCAGGGGAACGTCCCACCCGATGGCCAGCACGGCTCGCGAGCCATGGACCTCGCTCTTTGCTGTCGGCCAAGCCAGCGTCGAGTCCTACTGCTTGAGGGACAAGATCTCAGGTCCATCTCGGGTCCTTGCGGCAGATCCACAAAACTGCCACCTGCTCTGCCTTCCAGCTTGCTCTAAAGGCATCTCTCAGGACGCAGTCGCTATTAAAGGAGGGTAACATGAGAGAAGTAGCATCATTCTAACATGGTTTTACTCTTCTCTTGCTCTTTCAGCCTGAAAGCACAGCACAGAGCACCCGTTCCGCGCCAATCCACCACGCCCTCCAGCAAGCTCGGCCTCCTCATCCCTCGCAGGGGGACAGCAAGGCTCTGCCTCTTCCGAAACAATCTGGGATGTGCCGATGGGAAAAGCTGCGCAAGCCTGCAGCGTGGTTACAGGTACTGCTGGGCCCAGCTGGTCTTTCTCTCGCCTCCTGAAGGCCACCAGAGATAGTGGTGGCAGCAGGTTTTTGGGAAATGGACGTCTGCCCGCGTTGGCAACGGGACCAGGACCCAGTGACTCATTTTTCACGGGGCACTGAGCAGTCATCAGACGTTAACGGCTTTTGGCAACTCCTGACCTGGGCCAGATTCAAGCCAATGACCCAAAAGGGAGAGGTTTTGCTTTCCCATCAGCAGCCCCTGGGAGCCATCCTGCACCGCGCTGCCTTGAAAAAAAAAGAAGCTTAGAAAGGAAAAGGCCCAGAGGTCCCGGGCTGCGGCGCAGGGTAACCCTATCAACATGCACCGCAGATAGAGGCGGCTTTTTCCCCGGGAGGAATCAAAGCCTCATTGATACGTGAATTATGAATGAAACCTTAAGCTTTTAAACTTTCAACCTGTGCATTTCTAAGAAAGTCTTAATTTAGCCAGAGACACGGCAGGGAAGAACAATGGTTCAGTGGAAGGTACTGGGTTTTCTGGGCTTTTAAAGCACACCCTTGTCTGAGATGAATACTTTGTTTACTGAACCGTTCCCAAGGGAAAAAGAAAATCCTGATCCACACTGACCAAAGACATGGACTGAAAGCTGTGTTACGCTAAGACTCGTGGATGAGACTGACACCGACATCATCGCCCCATCCAATTCCAGCTCCCATGGCTTCCTCAGCGGCACCCAGGGCTTCTGCCTCTCGCTCCCTCCTCTCTCCCCAGTTTCCAATTTCAGGGCGTGCTGTGAAAGGCTTTAGCGAGGAACAAACCACCGGAGAGCTTCCACTGCCCGACGGCGGGCGAAGGCAGCGCCCCAGAGCCCGGCTGCCACCCACCCACCCTCCGTACTGCACCGAGCCTCGTGCCGTCCCGCTGCGCCGAGCGCAGGGCCAGGTTTTATCCAGCTCCCGCTGCTGGATTTATCCCCCGGCCAAAGGCATTGAAAGCCGGGAGTAAACTCCGGGGAAGGCAGCGGCGCAATAACAGTGATTCAGCACGACAGAGGTCAGGTCGCCTCACAGCAAAGAAAAGCAGGGTGGGTCGGCACGGTGGAAGTAACACTCGTTAGAAGAATAAACTATATAACGAAGAGGGTGCGGGGTGCTTTGCTCAGGTTTAGTGAGGCACTGTTCAACCTTACACCATCGATTCAAACCCTTTCCAGCTTCCATTCCACTGGAATTCACCCCCCTCCCAAAAAAATTAAAAGAAAAAAAAAAAAGAAAAATGGCCTTGCTGACCAGTGCTGAATGAGAATTTGTTTATTTTCTAGACAACTGCGGGCACATTGCTTCCATCGGCAGCGGAGCTGGCACAGATCTGGGATGCGAGCGCAGCCAGGAATAAAACAAGCCAGAGACTCAAGTCTTCTGCTGCCCCACATCTGAGCCATCTCCAGGACACGGGCGCAGCGATTTGCCTGGGCAGAGAGGCTGTGCCAAACCCAAACCCAGGCAACGCACAGCAGGAGAGGTCAGCTCTAAAGAAAACAGCTGTGTTTGGGGACATCATGTCCCTCCATCAGTAAATATTAGTTGTTAGACCTTACAAGCCTGGTGGGTCCACGGATCAGGACTGACAGGAGGCGCGGTGGGCGAGCCCACTGCATCTCCTTTTGGATGGGAGAAGATGTTGATGCTCAATGGGGAGGAATCAGGGCAGGAAAGGCAATGCAGGTCTGCAAGGATTAGACTTGGCCACATCAAGAGCCAGCAAAGCTCCTCATTTTCAGAGGAAGGAAGAAAAAAAGAAAAAAAAAATTAAAAAAAAAAAATCAGCCAGCCACAAATTATAAATAAAAGAGATGAAAGTTAAGAGTGAAACTCAACAAAGCCCCAGGTGGCCCTCTGCCTGGGGCGCTCCTGCTAATTTTAGTTTCTCTGTTCTTCCCCCAGCCGTTTGCTTCGATGACTGTATGGTTTTAGAGCATCGGCTTCACCACAGCTGCCTAAAAGGTTACGCGCCGGGATGGTCCAACCCCAGTGCGGAAGGGGAAGGTGAGGAAGAGCCGCTCAGGACCCACCCCCGCCGTGACAGAGCCAGCGGGTCTGGGTCCCGGAGCCGGTCTGGGTGGCCAAAGGGTTGGTTGCCGGCCGTGCCGTGGGGCGCACAGGTCAATACATCCCCAGACAGCAGGGACGGCGGGTCCACGCCAGCGCAGATGTGCACGAACCCACAGCCCCTTCCAGTGCCCAGCCGCCCACACACACGCCTCCTGCTCGCCCGAGCGATGCTCCCACAGCCCACCAGCACCTCTCCCATCACGCTCCTCCACCAAAAACGGCGGCGGCTCTGCTGGGTGCTGGGGAGAACCATTTCGCAGCCACATGGATTCCGCAGAGAGAAAAGGCAGCGGGCTCACAGAAGCATCCTATACAGCAGAATGTATTTAAATACCTAATGAAGGAATAAATCTGCGAGAGGGAGACATTTACTGCATACTTATTCACACAGAGCCTTTGTGCAGGCGGGGGCGGCGGGGGGGCACCGGGGCTGCGCACTGCACCTGCGCTCCTGGCCGACAGCCGCTTTGCCAGGGTAATGAATATGGCAGGATCCTATTAAATGAGGCTCTACCTGTCAGGGAGGATATTGAGCGCTCCCAGCCTCCGCATCCATTCCGGAGGACTCGTCTCCGCTACGACAAGACGCAGCGCCTTATCGACAGGGTCCTTCCCAGGGGTCTCGGAGCAAACACCGTGCCGGGGCAGAGACAGATTGGGCCACTTCGCGGCACCGCTTTGCCTCTGCACAAGACAGCAGGGATTTTTTTTTTTTTGTTTGGGTTTTTTTTGTTTGGTTTTTTTTTTGGTTTTTTTGTTTGTTTGTTTTTAATCCCCCCCAGGCAATATATCAGAGGGCAGAAGTCACAAACTGGCAGCTCATCACACAGCACAGGCAGGGCTGGAGGCTGCGCTGGAGCCCCAGACCCAGGGGTGTGGGTGAAGGTCCCAGAAGGACAATTAAGTCCCACCCATGCCCCAAAAATGTGCTTCCTTCAGCCGGGGCGCAGCCTGGGCCCTCTGCCATTTTACCGCAGGTGAAAGAGCATTTGGCGGCTGTTGTTCAGCCCCCGGCCACGCAGGAGCAAGCCGAGATGGGGTGCCTGTACCGAGCCCATCACATTTGTCTGGGTGTGGAAGCAGAAACACCACAGCCCACCAAGGCCGAGCCGTGCCCTGCGTCCCCAGCCCTCGCTGCTTGAGAAAACACGGAGCGGGAGCTGCCACAAACCCGCACGCTGAAAGCGTAACGCCGTGAGCATCCCGCGCAGCTCTCCGTGCCTCGTGCCATCGGAGCCATCGCCCCACACCAAAATCCCCACCTCAAACCCACAGTGGGCTTGCCACTGGGCAAGGTGGTGGTGACGAAATACAAGATCTTAGCCGTTCGCTTGCATTTCACATTTCAGGACTAAATGCACCAGCAAGTATTCAAGACAGAGCAGCAGCACCCGGCTCCCATCCCAGCACCGCACAGCATCCTTACGCCTCCGGCCATCGCTCTGCTTCCCGTGTTACCTCCCCCACCCCCAAACACAGCCCAGCTCATCGTGCCCTCCGCGTGCCCTCTGCCTGCCCTCCCTCACCATACAAAAGGTCAGTTTTGAAATTCAGGGGTCAGGAAGAAGAAATGTGGCGGGGTCAGGGGTGAGAGAGGCAGAGAGGGGAGGAATTCCACCTCTCCAGCCATTTGCTTCCATGAATCAGAGCCACAGAGCTCCTGCCAGGCATGGGGGTGATGGGCTGAGCGGAGCAGCGCGGTGGTGGCTTGTGGTGACATATGAGGGTCCTGCTCTCCTGAAGGCTTCTTTTTTTTTTTTTTGGGTTATCCCGAGCTTATCATGCCAGGAAAAACACGCCTAAATGCCAAACCCTTAAAGCAAAGCTCCAGCAGAAGCAGAGCGAGAGGAAATGGGAGGCATGCGTAACACAGCTGGAGTACGCATCTTCCATGTACAGAGCTGCATGGGGCACCCCAAAAAAGCCAAGGTCCCTCAGAGAAATCAAATGTCCCTATCATATATACGCGCTATCTGCAGACATCTCCATTAGCTCTTCCTTCCTAAACCACTCCTGGGGCTGCCCAAAGCTCTGCAGCCAGAGCCGGTCACTTGGGGAAACCCCGAGAGGATTCCTCCCCGCTGGGGGCTTTCACACCGGCCTCCTTCCGCCGAGAAGGTACAAACAACCCCGTGCGCGGGAGAAAGCGAACGCACGGAGCATCCCAACCGACGTCCAAGCTGGCTGAAAGAGATCAGCGAGCAAGGGGCGGGCACGGAGCTGTAACATCCCTCTCCGGAGCACGGGAACGCAGCGGCTGCCACCCTCGGAGATGAACCATCCCCACATGAGCATCCTTGACCCAGCGCGTCCCCGCACACCCAGGAGAGCGGGGAGCCCCGCTGCGGGGGAAGGTAGAGCGCTCCGGCTGAGGAAACACAGCTGCAATGGAGGAAATGTGCTGCGAGAGCAAAAAATGCTGTTTTCATGTAAATGGCCCTAATAATAAACGAGTGAATGAAGAAAGCAACACATACAAACAAGAAATAGTACATTTGTGCTAGAGAAGCAGAAATGATTCTAAAAAGAGAGCTTTATCAACATTTTCCAGAAGGCACGGGCTGTTCTTTAATGTTCCCCGAGGAATAACACACTGATCCTGCCGAACCTGGGCTGCCGGGTGCCTCTCAGCGCAGGCTGCCCAACAATCCCAGTCTGGATGCAGCACACTTGAAGAACATTAAGCTTGTCTGTTTTCTCAAGCAAATATTGAGGCACTGTTCTCGCACCCTGTAACTGGCATTTTGTGCCGTCTGCCCTGTATCCACACACGGCGTCGGCAGCCGTTCCTGCTGCATTTCCATGGCAATCCAGACTCGAAAGCTGCTGGGATCAGCCTAACCCCAGTCCAAGCCCACCAGCGGCAAAAGGGTTTCCCCTGTACACAGAGGACTTGATTGCTACCAGTATCAAACACTTGGCTTTTATTAGTTACGTGGACCCTTTCCTCTCTGACCACGCTGTAACCGCTCAAGCCTCACAGCTTTGCTAAAGGTCAGTGCTTCCCTCTTGCAGGGAGGGGTAAATCCAGTCCCAACTGCTGCAAATAAGTTCAAAGTCAAGTCTTTGGGATTTATAGCTGGTAAGTCCCCAGTCGCGCTCCTGAACGGCTTCCTGGGGTGAGAAGAGGAGCTCAGGATCCCCAGTCCCTTCCCGCATAGCAGCATCCCACGTGCCGAGTTCAACAAGCGGCAGGGAAACAGGAGACAAAGACCCTTGTACCTTGATTAAACGTCCTACCAGTTCAATGGGAAATGTGCTGGAAACTAGAGGTTGGCTCTCGGGGCAGCTGGGCTGTAGCACACCGAGGGAATTTCTACTTCAGCTTTTAATTAATAAGCACAAGCTGCAGGACGCAGCTCCAGCGGAAAACAAAACCACCGCAAGGAACCCTCCAACAGCTCCTCAGAGGACCAGCACCATGAGCGAGACGCCGGTGCCGTGCTGGGAACACCGGGCACGGGGCCGCTCTCGCCGCCAGCCCCACCCCAGCACGGCAGCGCTCCGTTAAAGCCGGCAGCCGTGTAAAAACCAAGGGCAAGCACGAGCTGTGCCCTAGGCAGCGGGACACGTTTTGTTCTGACATACAGGACAGGTAAACATATTTATCAGTTGATTACTAACACTGGAGCTCAGTATTTATCTCGTTTTCTTTGCATTTTGGATTACAAATTAATTTTCATACAAACTCCCTGGAAAGGGAAAGTGCGTTATCCCCTTTCTTGGTGGGAAAAGCGCAGACAGAAAGTCTCCTCGTCTTCCAGACTCCTCGGTCTCTCTTCCAATGTATCTGTCCCGCAACCCGTACCTTCCAGATTATTCCAATTATTTATTTCTCCATATCAAGACCAAGTTCCCAATGTGAAAGGCTCTGCACAAAAAAAAAAAGTGTGGGGAAAAAGAAACCAGAGAGGGTCAGCCTGCTGTCCTCTGGCTTCAAGGCTCTGCAGAATGCCTGAGCCCAAAGGTACCCAAGGGGTGCAATGGGTCTGAGAGGCAAAAGAAAGGAGAGGGTGGCAGGAGACTCTGGTTTTAGTCCATCTCTGCCGCTCACTAATTTAAGTAGATAAGACTAGGGTTGCCACTTCACTTCCGCGTGCTCTCGTGCGGTACAAAGCCTCTCCGAGCGGGAAGCTTTAAGAGCGTCAGGCGAAAAAGCATCAAAGAAACCCAGAACAGGGAGCAGGCAGAAGGATGCTCTGTTTTCCTGCTAATAAGCCACGGCGGCAGGATGAGTAGCAAAAGCAAACATTGCATTAGTCAGCCAAATGTTAACTCGGAGCCGCGAGGGCACAGGCTGCGAACGCTCCTGGCCGCCCGGGAAGGTACGCGCTCCCAGCCGGAGGCACAGCCACAGTTGTTTGGAAGACCTTGTTTCACCCCAGCGCCTCTTCCTCATCTTCTTCACCCTTTTTTCTTTGCTTTGAGCCGCTCAAGGGACCGACTCACAGGGATCTCAAGATTGGCATCCTCTCCAAGCAGCAAATGCAAATCGCTCCCCAAGTTGGTGGCAATGGCCAACTTCGCAGGCCCCGCTGCTTTTAATGAGCTGACGAGGGGGAAGAAGGGGCCGAGGCGAGACGAACAATTACCACCTACAGTCGCACCAGAGCTTCACGCTGCCTGGCTCTCGTGCTTATAGGATGCTCAGGCTGGTTTGCGTAAGGCCTGCAGGCAGGTTTATGAGATTAAAGCCCAGCACACAATAAATAATTTAGCAGCTTACTACAAAAAAAAAAAATTCCCGCGCTGTAGAATAGCTAGGCTGTATGATGTGTACATTCATTTTAAGTGCACATCACTTTCATCTACGTGTATCTAGCTGATACAGAGACATGTAACCAGGCGAGAAGGAACAACTGGGAAAGGTGACAGGGTTCCCGGCTGAGGAGCCGGCAGGGAATGACGGGACAAACGCTGCCGAAGCCACTTACTAACTATTCCAGGTCTGCCCATGCTGCCGCCTGAGCTCCCCTGTTTGCACGCCTGTGTCAGAGGAATCTTAAACCCTCACTCAGCCAATTATTCCTCCACTGCCTCAACCCCACAGGATTGACAGCTCTTGGTCCCACCAGCCATCGTCCCCTCCTCCCGTGGGAAATCTGCCCAAGAGGGAGAGCTGCCCAACAGATGGGAGTCACTGCCACATCTCCTCGGTCCCAGGCCAGACCTTGGTGACCAGACTGCCAGTCCCTTCAGTGTCCTCGGGGCTCACCAAGCCCCGGGTGAGATATGGCCAGGTACAGGGGTGTAAATCACAATGTGCAAATTCAAGTTATAGAGCAGAAAATTGCAAGCTTGAGTATCATATTCAGTGTCAGCTCCATAAAACCAGTGGCTAGCATGAGAAGAAGAACGCAAGCATCCTTACCCTCACAGCACCACCACGCTTCTCTCCCCCAGACATTAAATGTGGCTCCCTCCCCTCACGATCAGCACCACCCGAGATTTCTTTGAGACACACCTAATGAATAACCATAATCTCCCAACCTACAAGTTAAAGTGACAGTGGGGAAAAAGCCCCCCACAACCAAAACCCAAACGCATGGGAAGACTGAACGCATCCAACCTTGGACAGTGCGCGTGCAGCGGGGTGGTTGGGAGGAGAACCAGGAGTTGCTGCCAGTGCTGGAAATAAGTAGCGGTCACATTCAACCTCAGCATTTCGTTGCTCTTTTCAGCCAAGCCGCAGCCAGGAAAGCCCATGGCCCCACCGAACCACTCTGGTGCCGAATTCGGGCGGGCTCTGCTCTCCCCAGCCCCAGGAGCTCCGTACCGCGCTCAGGGGTCATCTCCCTCCTTTATTGCTGCCGGCAAAGAGCTCCCTGAAGGCCTGAGAAACGCAGGCATCTGCCTGTCCATGCATCTCCGCAGAAATGAGAAGAGGGTAATAAAAGGGAGGGGGAGGTGGGGAGACCATGCATCATAACAGGCGTAATGGACTAACGCTGATAGAGAGACCGGCCGCGTCCAATCCAGGCCAGTCTGGCACGGCCACAAACACCGGGCAGATGCTCCGGTGATGGATTTGCCTTCACACTCCATGCAGTATTTTATGGCCCCGCTAACACTGTCGTCGCCCCGGCCGGTGGCAAACAGCAACCGTAACAACAATGGGCAGTAAACCTGATTGTGGGACTGAGGAAATATTAAAGGCAGCATCAGGCAGACGCACACTGGAAAGCCTAACAGCAAGTCCCACCACAGTGGTACAGCTCCTGCACGGCATTTTCTCCCTGATCTTCCCCAAATCCCAACCCTTTTGTAGCAGCAGCAGCAGCTCGGGGGCTGTGCCACCACGCGTGACCCTTCCTGCGGATTCCCCTTCCCCGCCCCTCCCGGCACATTTGTGTTTTCCACATCCATTTTTGTTTTACCCCTCAAGGAAGCATTTATAGAAGCAACATAGCATGGTCTTCTCACAGTATTTCTCGCCACCCGGGGATTTAAGATCTCACAAATGGACCAAAACCCATGTTAGTTTGACCTCGGAGGATTTTAAAAGCCTGCAGAAAAAAAGAAATATATATATATATATATGTAGTAAAGAACGCATGAACTTCTTGACTCATAAATAGAAAGGCAGGAGGCTAACACCGCCCTCCGCCCCAAAGCCAACAACAGCTTCTTCAGATTTGCACTCAGAGGAAAGCAGGGGACAGTCAGAAAAACTAAGATGGATTCGCAAAATATTCTGGTGAAAAATATCAGGAAATACCAAGATTACTTCAAGAAGAAACATGTTACCGAACTAGATGAAAATCTAACTCTGCTTCTAGCATGAGACGGAGGAGGAATAACTTCTGCCTCACTTCATTCTCATAAAGGAGATAACACCTCTTCTTATAAAATTGTGTGGATAAATTATCCTCTAAATATGTCAAAGAAAGAAAAGTGCACAAGGGAGAAAAACAGCCTCAATAAGAGCATCTGAAAGGGAATGCCAGGACCAAATCCCAGAGGTGAACCTACACAAATCGCTCTTGAAAAGAAACCCTTCCAGCATGTGGAGCCCGGCCACGCGCAGCCTTTGCTGGGCTCCACTTCATCTGGAAACGAACAAGATGTACTGGTTGCACTCGAAAATTTCAAGCTGATTTTTCAAGGTGCCTGAACCCAAGTACGAACCAGAGTGATCGCCGTCTCATGAGCCAAGAAGCAGATGCAAGCAGACTCCAAGCCCACCTGGCTCCATTTCACATAGCATTTCCTTACTTGCCCCTCAGCTCTCCTGCAGCTACAAAAATACATCCCAGCTTCTGTTTTTTTTCTTATTTGACTTGCTCTGCCAGGCAATAGATAACAGAAGTAGAGAAGTAATGCCGGGAGAAGAGGAGGCCAGTTCCACGGCTGTAAGTGTTGTAGGGATGTTCCCGAACTGGAGTCTAGAGTGACTTGCCAGCTCTGCCCCTTCTCCAGCCCTGAAACACGTGTGCGAGTGCTCTCCTCTGGCTTTGCTCACTTTTCCTGTCCTCTTGCACAAATTCCAATTAATAACTAAGACTCCAACTTCTAGCTGCTAACGATAACAAATGTAGGGGACCATTGGACATTGTGGGGACACGTTTCTGGGGTCACCGTTTGACAGCATCCTTTCGACACATACAGAAGCAAAAGGGAATTACTGTCTGGGAAAAAAGAATCCCAGCTTCCCCGACCACGCCAGAGCAAATCGCCAACAATACCATACCAAATAAACACCCCCTTATTTCACATCCTGAGGCAAGAAACAGAGACGTGTTTCTCAGACCTTTCAATTAAACAACTTCTTCAGAATCACCTGCCATCTTACACCTCTGCTGGGACACAGAGGTCCGCGCTCTGAGGGCGATGGATTGATCCTGAGTCAGCAATCACCTGACCTCACAACCCACGGGTCAAACTCGGCGTCTCCTTTGGAAGGCGCCTGCACCCGGATGCTTTTCACCCGTTCAATAACAGCCTGATGTCCTCTTGCCTTCTCCACACACTGATGCAACTGACTTGTTCCTGAAGTGCTACAGAATGCGTGCGGGGGCGATAATTAAGGATAAATTAAAAGGATGAGATAACCATCCATAGAATGAAGTCAGATAAGGACAGGTTCAAACGTATATTTCATTGGGAAAGGTCTGTTTTATTCCCACTAATGGAACAAATTAAATCAGCCAAGCTGAATAAAACCATCACATACCAAGACGTAACAACGCACTTAAAGTTCGCCTTTCCCCTGACTGCGTAATCCGATCAGTTATCACTGTCCCTTGCGAAAACGGAGATCTGCCTTTGTTGAAAGCAAGGACAGACATTACACATCACGCACTGGGGCACCCAACAGCTGAACAGGGATGCACTTCCCATCATGAAAGCTAGGTACAGCACTACACATTTTTCCGTGGCACTTCTCCAGATAGAGACCCAAGCAGCTCTTCACGGGTGACCTTGCACGCCAGAACTGATTCAAGCCGTGCATGGCGCAGCTGCCATCGGGACAGCGCGTTACAGGAGCTCAGAACATCTGATGCCCACGTATCCGGCAGGATCGGGCATGAACTGAGACGCAGACACGATCCTTCACCTCAGGGCACCTGAAATAACCAAACCTGGGCTCCTGCCTCCAGTGCCAAAGTTTCCACTGAAGACAGACAGTGCTTTCTGTTTGCTTTGCAGAAGCAACCCAACCCCTGGATGCGGAGTCCAGCCGTCAGAGCGGGCCTGGATGGCTCTAATGCAGCCTCCAGCCGAAGCACATCCCAAACCTCCCAGCATCTCCAGGCACACAGATCCAAGCCTCGTGGCCACCGGAGCAACTCAGTGCTGGGCGAAAACCAGCTACCGCGCCACCGTGACCGCTTTTCCCCGTGGAGTCATCCCACGTGGCAGCCAGAACATCCAGCTCACGTGAGGGTAGGGAAGGGATGGCGATGCTGCAAGCTCCCGCTGCAGGGACTGGTTCTCCTGCAGCAGGCGTGAACAGCATGACGGTAAAATAATACCTAGACAGTGCGCTGTCAGACACAGAACAGACATTTATTTACTCTTGATCACAAACAATGTCCTCTATTGACAAGCCGAATGAAGGGCACTTCACTGATTTATTAGATCTAATAAGAAACACACCTCTCGGGATGAAATACAAGATTGATTTTCAGCGGCGAGCCACGCTGCTCTCCCAGCCGCTACGTTCAGCCTGATGAGGTGAAACAGGGCACGCAGGGGGACGGAGCCGAAACAGCGCTGGGTGCGGGAAATAAATGGCGAGGCTTGCACGAGGAAGGGGAGCTGACATGGAAACAAGGCTTGCAACAGCAGCCCTTCTTCCTGCAGCCACTAAGACTACGTATCTTCAGAGAAGAGCAGCAAACAACTATGAAGTTTTAAGGGCAACTCCAGCACAGCTCTTGGGAAACCTCTGAGTCAAGCCCTTCCCATGCATCTGCCTTTCAGAGGAACCCCTCTGAAGATAGCAAGCATAATTTTCACATCAGCCTCAGCATCTACCAGGCCAACCACACCAGCCGAGTTCCACGGATGCCGTTTTCCATTAGGAAAAAGACAACTATAGTGCAGCAGTGCTTAGCTTGAGGCCCTATTAATAGCAGTCCTAATTATACGGCTGCAAATTTAATTCATAGCGATGATTAGTGTCAAAATCAAAGGCATCACACATCAATATTGATGGAATTGCATGAAGCCCATAAACAGAACGAGCAAGCCAACACATCTCCCCCCAGCAGTTAGTTGCTGTTAACCGTCGCATTAATGTCTCTTCTAATTTTGCTCGATGAAAATTGTTTTATTGCAAGAATCCACAATTCTGAATGATTATGTCTCTAACATGACCCCCTTCCCTCTTGCTCCCCCAGCCATGGAGCTGGGATGCTTTGGAAGGAGAGCTGGACCCCCAGCTGCAGGGAGAGCTGCATCCCACGTCCCTGTGCTTCATCCGAAAGGTCACAGCATCACCAGTACGTTTGCTATTCACCCACTTAAGGAAAACTGCTGAGGAACAGGAGTTCTCAAAACCAGTGGGCTGCCGGGGGGCAGGCGGTGTCGCGGGGCGCAGTTATTCCGCGTGGTACGCACACCGAGGCATGCCCCGCGTACAGGCGGGCTGTGATGAGAGGCAGCCAGCTGGCCAAGAAAATCCTTCCTCCAGCACTGGGTTTTAATGGAGAACAGATCTACCAATTCATCCTTCTCCCCCTTCCACGGTAACCGGGGACAGAGGGTGCGCACACGCATGTCACACGCGTGTCTCCAGCTGTGTGGGGAGCAGTCCAGAGCAGCCACGGCGGGTACAAGCACACCCTCAACCCTGAGCTAAAATCCAGCAAACGCTTTGGTTCCCCGCAGGAAAGACGCCAAGTTCATTGCCAACTGACTTGTCCCTCATCACTGACTTATTCGTCAGCAGCTCCGGCACCAACGCCCCGCCGGTGCGGCGCGGCCATGCCGAACTCCCAGCCGGGCCGTGCAGACCCCGCGGCCAACCTGCCCAGGCTGCCCGCACCGGCCGGACCCCGCGGGGCTCCGAAACCTCAAAGCAAGGGGCAGCAGGAAAGTTGCGAGCCTCGCCACGGGGCTCAGCGCTGCCAACAGAAACCTTCGCTCCTTCCCTTACACTCCAGCCAGCGCTGGCTGGTAAAGGAGCAAAAAAGGGGCTTCAAATGTACCCGGGAAACGGAGAAGGGGCAGGGCGAGACGGCATGGGGCTGTACCAGGCAGGAATGTCTGGGGACCTTCAGCGTTCAGCTCCTTCGGAGGCTGAAGCCACAGCAGCCGCTCTCCGAGGAGACGTCGCACGAGGCAGTTAGGTGAATAGCTAACGGGAAGAAGGACATCAGTGAGATAACGCAGCGTCCTCAGTAATGAATTCTCACAGGGGAAGCACAAACACATTTGAAAGATTTCAGAGCTGGCTCCTTGACTTCTTTCCTCCAGCTACACAAAAATGTCGTCTTTGAAGCCCCAGACTGAGCCACCAGCTTGTTTCCAAAGTAAATAAATGGCTGTGGGAGAGGGAATAGGTGTGACGCAGTGCTCAGACAGGAATTGTGTAGGTAGATATGGAAAGGTGGTGAGCGGGAGGAGAGAAGGCATCTAAGTTCCCGGCACTTACAGAGGTGTGTACATTTTTGCCATCCTCATTTCACATATGGGGAAAAAAAGAGATGGAAACAGCCCCGAGCATCCTGAGCACTCACTGAGTTAGAGACATGTCTGCTCTTGGAACACACACAAAAACTGGAGACAGCCTGCGAACTTCCCACCAGGCCTGCAACGCCCGCTCTACAGCGAGACTCCCTCCGCTCAACGCAAGGCTGCTTCCTACGCTTCACGCAACCTCTCTTAGGCCATGTAAAAGATAATCCCACACGTCAAATGAGAAAAGATTTACTAAAGGTGTGGGCAGGACCACGAGGCAGAGAAAGACAACGCTCCCAGCCCCGTACAGTGGCGGACAGGACCACGATTGCTCCAGCTAACGACAACAGGAGGCACGGGTCTCATCAGCTGCAGACGACACTGACACAGGTTAAATCAGGGTGCTTGGCAGACGCCATGAAAGACCGACTGTAGCGAACGCCTGGAGTGAATTTGCCCGAGAGATGAAGCAGTTTTCTCAGTGCCCGGTTACCGCTGGCTCAAACACAGGTAAAACGCGATGGGTTCCCGCATCCCTGCTTCCCCATCGCCCCCGGTCCTGTCCAGCCCCTGCCTCCCGGGCAGAGCGAAGTGGATGGGCGAGAACAGATCGGCCTCGCCTCAGAAAGGTAAGTGTTCCACGAAGAACAGCACAAGGAATTAACCTGTGCTGGAGAGCCCGCTTCTTCTGCGATCCCACATCATTCACGGGAGGCGACGGTAAATTCCGAGCGCGCAGGCACAAGCTTTTTGCTCTAAGTGCCTCGAACAGAGGCATCCCCCAAAACGCTGCAAACAGCGAGTACCGTGCTAGCACACGCATTTCCACTACGCTGCGGGAGCCTCTCCCACCCCTTTAGCCAGAAAATCCCAGCGCTCCCCTGCGCCACGGCGGGTGGGGTGGGCAGGGAGGAGAGGGGCTCTGCTTCCAAGCCCGCTTCTCCCCCGCGTTCAGAATCGCCCTGCTGCAACTGGAGAGGCGCAGGGAGGCACCTAATTTACCACTACTCAGCACTTGTAAGGCGCTGAATGAATATTAATGAACTGATGTAATTAAAATGATGCAGACGTTCAAGTGTAGTCTCTGCCTGTCCTTGTATCTTCCTGGATAGATGAGGAAGAAATTCCCTGCTGCTTAAGGACACAAAAAATTAACAACCTGCCGTTGATTACATTCGTTAACTCTTTCCCTGGTATGAAGAAGCAGGGTCTGCATTCAGTGGGTGCCCCTAACGCTGACATTTACATTTTAGGTTAATGTGAAGGATCTCAGCTCTCCAGAGCAGCCTCTCTAAGGCTGGTTTTGCTGGAGCTGGATCAGACTCCCACAGGTGCTGATGAGCTGGTTTCCAGTTACAGCTCCAGCTGTAAAGACCAGGGAGGGGTGGGGTGGGGGGGTCCCCTCTGCTTGCACGCCCCAAGGCCCTTTCCACACTCATTTTAAACACCAGACTCCTTAGGACCACACAACAGGCAGGACTGGGCCTGACCAGCCTTTGCACTCCTCTTACTGAAGAGCAGTTCAGAGGGGACGAAAAAAATCCCAGCTGGACTTCAAAATCCTATCACCCACTGGAGCCCCACCCCCGCCCCAGTCCCTGTGCTGGGAGGGAAAGCAGCAGGAGCATCCCTCCGCCCTGGGCAGCCAGCCCCAGTGTTTGGGATGCAGAGGGTGAGGAATGTCATCCAGGACTGATCAATCACCCAGCTGTCAGAGGGAAGAGCAGGAGGTAAGAGGCAGAGAGAAGCAGCAGGACTTTGCCTGAGGCTTGGTTTCCAAAAGCAGCCAAGTTAACCCATTCCTGCCCATGACCAAACCACCTGCCACCATCAGCAACTTTGCCACCACCCAAAGCTTGCTAACCGGCAGTCTTCTACACAAGTTGCAGAAGGATTGATGGGAAACAATTCAAAACTAGTGCAAGATTTCCACCAGCACGACAAAAAGGAGGAAAGATCCGAGAGCTTGGATAGAGCTGGCTGAGATTCACCCAAACTCAGAAACTGCAAGCCAGCGCCTCACTTGTCTCTAATCGGAGAAGTCCATGACGACCCTGGTAATTTCTGCATCAGCCCCACGCGCACACACAGAGAGTAATTTACTTTTCCAGGACCAGGCTGCAGCAGTTTCCCCTGCACCTCTCCACTCCAAAAGAAAGCACAGCCACACCGCTCTGCACGAACAGTACGGACGCTGACCTTGGCATCACCAACGCAAGGCTCTCTGCGACCCAGCCCCTGGCATTTTTGCTCCTGCCTGCCTCCCAGTTTCACGCTGGGAAATATCTGTAAGATACAGCTGCAGCTCCGCGCATCAGAGACTCCTGAGAGAGGTGAGAAATGGATCCTGGCTCTCCAAAGCCATGGAAAAAAAGCTTACCTTCTTCAGCTTGCCAGTCTTGGTCCCCACAAACACCACGCTGTAGCCATTGTAGACGTAGGAAGCCACAGAAGTCATCCGGTCCCGGCTCGAGGTGAAGAGCGTCACCCCGTCCACCGGCGTCGAGCCTCCCAGGGGCTGGTTGATGTCGAGCCCGCAGAAATTGTCATCGATGGGGACTGGCTGGAAAGACGAGGTTTGGGGCAGCCATGAGTGAAGTGCAAAGCGAGGGGCAGCCCCACGCACCCAGGCTCACGCGGAGGGGAGCCCGCGGTGCCGACAGCAGGGCGGGAGATGCCGCCACACAACCTCCCCCCCCGAGGGACCCTGCCAGCTTCAGCCACCTTCTGCAACGGCTTGTTCCCCTCACTGCCCCAGGCCAGGACACCCTGCAGTTGCTCCAAAATGTGTCTGGACAGGGCTGAGGAGGAACCCCAAGTCCAACAGACATTTCCACTCATTTTCTGAATCTACGAGGCGTCTCATGGGTGTAGCCCTGCTGCAGGGCCACGCAGGAACTCTCTCCTCCACTCATTTCACCTCCTCTCCTCTCGATTTCCAGAGTATCGAGCAGTATAAACAGAAAGCTGCTCAGCATTCCCACCAGGGAAGACGGGGCTGCTGGAAAGCACCAGGCTGTCTGCCTGGAAGGGTGGGTGGTCACACAGAGAACGGGCTCTGGCAACATAAAACACCCGAGTGATAAACGGGAAGATGCGCTCTTGCTCCTTCCACTTGCCCAGCTGCGTGTTCTCCTACACATCGCCTCGCTGTGCCTCAGTTTCCTTTCTACAGCACGGGGAACATGGATGCTGCCTTCTACAACACCGCTTGCCAGGAGTAAAGGAAAACCATTCTGCCCACAGCTAAGTGTTACGAAGCCGTATCAGCTGAGACCGCTTGAGTGAATTCCTAAGTGGGACAGGCAGCGGGGTGCTGACACGGGTGGCCACTCGCCATCATGCTGGCTGCCATCCACTTATTTCCCACAAGGGACATTAACTACCAAACGCTCAGGCACATTTGGCTGCAACTGCAGCGGGACGACTCTCCCCTGCGCAAGCCAGCGCTCAAGCCCCTGTTCACCTCCCTTCTTTCATTTTACCCGCGTTTCTCTCTTCCCAGCAGACAGACTTAACATGCTTGGCAAAAGAAGGCCTCAGGAATTCTCAAGTCAACCCAGGAACAACGTGCATGTGAATCAAGACTAAAGAAACCAACTGAATAAAAAATACAAAAGACAAACTGTCATTTGTATTTATTATTAATTTGTTGATGCCACCGTCCTGCTTAGGGAAGGGCGAGGGCCTTCCTCCAGCTTCCACAGTCCCGGGCTGGGAAAAGCAAACACTCCCAGCAAGCTGCACACCTTTATTCATCTGCCTGAACGCCACCCCTTCCTTTCATCGCCATCACCAACTGTCTGGTATCAATAGGGATTAAAGAGAAGAAGGACTGCTATGTCTGCTCTGCATTCAAGGAAACTGAGGCACAGAAAAACTGGTCCTATTCTGCAAGCTCATGTGCCACAGGGCCAGGCATTGATACTGGATCTCAAGGGCTACCATGGTCAATAGTCGGAGCATCCTTACCGCTTTGGTGCACTGGACGTCTTTCCCCAGCAGCCAGTTGAGCTCCAGGTTGCCTTCCCCCTGGTAGCAGGACTGCAGGCGGTCCTTGATCTGAGCGTTGATGGTGCGAATGGGGAAGACGCAGAGCGCAGAGTCATCGGGCGGCTGGTGGTACTGCTTCTGTCCCTTGGAGAAAATGGCAAAGAGGACATCCTCCTGGGCTGTGATATTGAGGGACCTGGCCAGCACCTCTCCTGGCTTGGAGAGGTACGCTGCTTGCAGGAGGCGGTACTCCGTGTCCCCCTTGACGCAACCAAAGGGCAGAGAGACGTAGGAGTGGAATTTGGGGTCGTCTTTGCAGAGACGGACTATGCGAGACGTGTAAAAGAGATCACTGGCGGAGTTGATGGACACACCCTCTGGGGTCTCTGGCTGGACCGTCAAAAAGTAGACAAAGTTGCCGCTGGCAAAACCATAGATGTAGAAGATATCAAAGTGCGAAACAAGGGCCAAGGTATCCGAGGGGATTTTGATGAGGGATGAGACAAAGTCACTGTGGAGCTCGTAATCCAACATAGCTGATGACTCTGGGTCCCGGGGAAGTTTGCGGCTGGAGAGGGTGGGGAAATAATCCTGCTTCCCATCCACCGCTGTGCCGATGAAGAGCTTCCCATCTTCACCTTCCGAGCGCACGATCACACCGTACATTGTCCCCGTCTTGTTGACGCTGGAGAGGTAGTGCTCCTTTTTGTGCGAGGGCTCTACCAAGATGAAGAGGTCATCCAGGCGCAGCAGCTTGCAGACCCCCTGGTAGAGGCTGCCGCAAGCCAGCAGCCGGTTCTCAGAGTAGTCGATGATCAGCAGCTTGTTGACATTGTTGGTGAGAGTGAGGATCTCGCTGCATGGCTGGACGATGAGGGGTGGGTAGCAGGATTTATTGTCCTCCTCGGGACCAGTTTTATGAGCCACCAAAATGGTTAGGTTGCCCGAAAGCTTGTAAACCCTGTTGATAGCTCCAACGTAGACCGCTCCGGTGCCTTGGTGGACAGTCAGGTGGTTGAATGTCCAGTCCCGGTTCTCAGAGTGGAAAGTGCTGAACAAGACATTGCTGGACACATTTCGGGAGAGGGATGCCAGGAAGAGACAGAGCAAAGCCACCGACCAGCCATCAGAGTCCAGTACCCGAGGCCAGTTCTTCCTCTGATCCATCCTGGGAGAGGCAAACTTTGTGTTCCCCGCGTGTGTCCTGTGCCCAGGCAACGTTCCTCACATGGTTCTGGGGAAAGAAAAGAAATGCACAGAGCAAAGGATTAGATCCAGTGTGCCCTGCAGATAAAATTCAAAGGAGGCTTTCTAATTACACAGTCCTTGAGATAAAGCGAGGACATCTCTAAGCCCAACAAGAATTAAGCAGGTCTCCTAACTTATTGGTAAACAGTTCAGGCACAATGTTTTGCCACTTGGTTCAGCCTCTGCGTGTTAATTCGTTGTGTGGTTTAGCTGTTTATGATGTACGCTGCTCAGCCACAGGAGGGGATGATCAGCTTCAGCCCAAGACAAAGCCCACAGCTCACACACCCAACCATCAATCCGCAGTCTTGGCTAAAAGGATGTCTCCTGCAGGGAATGTTGTTGGAAGGAACAGGGAAATAAGAGGTGTTCTCTACCTTTAAATCCTCTATGATTTAATTGGGAAACCTGAAGAAGAAGTCTCACGCAGGCAAGTTCATTGAGCATAGACACACCAAAGCCGCCAGCATCTCCCCTCCACCACTCCCTGGAGCCAGGAGTGCCTCCATGGGTGCTTTTCCAGCAGAAACTCCTCACCACCTTCACGAGGTACTCCACTGCTGAAAATCAGCCACCGCCGGGGCAGGGGGACACAGTTAGATCAGTGACCAAACACTGCCAGCAGCACCACGTGCAGGGGAGACACCACCAACCCGGGAGCCTCGGACAAATTTCCTGCTCTAGCAAAACTCACAGGCGATGATCAAAACTGAAACGAAGCAACAGCTTGGACACTGGGTCCAGAAGACCCACTGCCAACTGAATTGCACACACACCCTTCCCGACAGCTCTATGGATAACAGTTGGAAGTAGAGTCTCCTCCGACTGACATGTTTGTCCACACGGACAAGGCAAGGTAAGATTCGAGCTGGGGACCTTTGGCCCAAATCTACGTGGAAATGGTGTATGAAAGTCAGACAAGTTTGCTTATTTCGTTTTTGTAGGTGCTCCCGAAGCACCTAGACTGCATTCGAGCCCAAGGGACGGCTGGAGCCTGCCAAGCCCCGGCCCAAGCCTCATCCTTCCCGCTCACAGCTGTCAGGCTGAATTAGGAATCACCAGGCTGGAATTTCCTTCAGAAGCGGGCGCTCGCCTTAGACAGGCTCTGGCTGCATGAGGCACGTTTACATCAGAGCTTTCCATCCGCCCTTCCGGACAGCACACGTGGTCGCAGTAGCTGCTGAAAAAAACTCTCATAACCCTCTGCCTGCTCCACCTCGTCACCTAGCACCTCCGGTTTGGCGGCAGACTCCCCTGGTGAAAACACAAACATTACAGACAACCCGAATCCATGCATTTCCACGTCTGTCTCATCTAAGGGGGGTCCGGCTTGGACCATCCCATGCAGGAGGTATTGGCTGAGTTCCCACCTCAGCCCTGGACTTCCAGCAGCACCCCAGGCTCCCACAGAGCAGCTGGAAGCGATGCCAGCCGAGCACTCCGCAAGGCAGCAAGGACCCAGCTTCATGGATCCACTCAGAGGAGCTGTGGAGCCAGCAGAACAATGCTCTGAGGAAGGCACCACGCAAGGGCCCTGAGAGCATCCCCGCAGCGGGGCTCTGTGCCTCCCTCGTCACCGCAGACATGCCTGGAGGGCACCAGATCATGCCTCATCCTTGTCACCATCTCCAGACCTGACCACGACTCGTGCTCCTCGCCTGACCTCAGCCTTGCTCATCACCACAGCTACATCTGACTGCCTGGACTCAGAAAACCATTACAAAGTTCTCCTTTATCCCAAATTATGCATTCCTTGCACGCTCCAGGCTGGACGATTAAAGGAATCATTTCAGCCTGCCTTGGGGAAGAGATGTTCTCCACCACAGAGAACATGAGATGCGCTGGTCACACTGGTCCTGGGAAGAAGCTGAGGACGAGCCACCGTTCCACCTCTCTCTGCACCCAAGTCTCATCACCTCCCACCACGGCCACGGCAGCCCAAGCACACACGCTGGGGAGAAATCCGCGCTCTCTGCGGACGGGACTCTCCTCCCTGCCCCGTGAGCAGACGCGGGGGGCTGCTCGCTGGTACAGCCTGCGCTCAGCTGTCCCCACCAGCGGGCAGTGATGCCCATCTCCCTTCTGCTATTTGAAATAACTCGCGCTGCCGAAAGCCTGCACCGAGCTGGCAAGTGAGTGTCAGCGAAGGGCCGCTCTTTAGGCTTGTTAACGCCGGGAGCCGGAGACGGCGTTTCTGAAAGGTGACAAAGGAGCCCTGTCCCCGGGCTGCACATCTCTGTGCCACTGACAAGACAGGAGAGCGCGGTAATGGCTTTCTCATTCTGCTCAGGGACACATTTCCCCGGCTACTTGCTTCTTATTTCCAGTCTCTTAATTGCCACCTTTGGCTGGAGCAGTTTCTCTCTCCCCCAGCCGGGACGCAGGCCCTGCCGCGTTATCGTTTGGAGGGCTGGGGGAGAAAGCAGCCGCCCGCGCTACCTCCTGGCTCTCCTCGTTAAATATACAAATGGACATCCCAAAACTGAATAGGGAATCTTCCAAGTCACACCGTGGACCTGCTCAGAGGAAGGCTCTCCATGCCACCCGCCCACCCACCGACGGGCTCCGGTGACCTGCGGTGGGGACACCGACCCGATCACGGGCACTGGGGGTCCCGGAGCAGCTTTGCTTTTGGATATTGCAGCAGCGTGGTTCCAGACACCGAGCAGCCTGTGCGTCTCTGGCAGGGAGATGCCAGCCGGCGGCACGGTGCCATCTCAAACCCCCGGGGAACCCCGCGCTGCGGAAGAGCTCAAGGGAGCCCAGGAAAGCTGGCACGAGAGCTGCAGGTTTGGTAGCCCCACGGAGCGGGGCCAAGCACCTCTGGATCCAGGCGCGACGAGCCTCCAGCAGCACGGTGCCCTCAGCAAACGCTCGGACACGGCCACCCAACCGCCCTCGCCTTGGGCAGAGCACGGAGGAGGTGGCTGCGGGGCTCCGCGGCACAGAGGGCTTTCCTCTAGACCAAGGCATCCCTCACCAACAGGAGCCCCAAAACAAAGCCTTCCTCAGTTTCTCGTTCCCTGAGAAGAGGAGAAGCTTCTGGAGCAGAGAGCTTTGGTTCAAAGGAAGCCCAGAAAGTGAAGGAGATTCTGCAGGGAAGAGGGAGGCTCCGCTCTAAAGCCCGGCACACAACAGTTTTCCTACTCGGCAGCTTTCCAGTTTTTAAAAAGTTCCATTGCAAAGTGAGAAAAGAACAGTGCAAGCTAGAAATGAATAAATTTAAGTAATTTAATTTCATATACATATGTACATATGGGACAACAAAAGCTCTTCCCTTAGACCACAGCAGTTTGGTATGGTTTCCAGCAGCGTTTCCACCCAGAGCCGGCACAAGAGCAGAGCCAGCCAGGAGATGCTGTCAGCTGAAGCCCAGCGCCCACGCAGCGCCGTACAGCGCAGGTTTGGCAGAGCATTTGCAAACAGCCATCGCCAAAGGCACTGGAGATCACCCAGGAAGGAGAACCTGCGCCTTCCAACATCGCTTGAAGATGGCAGAGGACAGCCGTGAACTGACAGCCTGCTCGAACGGGCCGGGGACACGGGCACCAGCCACCGACAGAACCCACGGCGTGCCCCGCGGCGGGGCTCGGGACGCCGGAGCGCAGCGGGGAGTTAACACCAGAGCGGGCGATTTTAACTCCGATCCTTAATGCTATTTGACCATTAATTTTTCCTCTTTTTCTTTTTTTTTTTTTTTTTTCTGGAAGCAAGTTTAAAATACAGCCCTAAAAGCAATCTGAAGCTATTAGTAACGCAAGGTGAAAGAGAGAGTAAATTCAGGGACACAATATAAACCCAAGCAGCTGAAAGGCCTCAATTAGGCTGAAAGCAGTTATCTGGTATTTAAATAATTATTAGATTGAAGGAATAATCACAGGTCTGAGCCGATTTTTTTCCCCCACTGTCATCCTAATGGAGACTATAATATTATTATTCAAATGCCCATGATTCTTATTGAGGGGGGAAGAAAAAAGGGCTCATTTAATCTCCACGCGACAGGGCTTCAGGAAGCCCGATTAGTCATTTCTCTTATTCCAGCTGTCACTCACTCACGGGCACCACAGTTTGTCATTAGTGGCATTTTATGCAAACGAGACAAAAAAAAAAAAAAAGAAGAGTGAAAAAGGCAAATTAAAGCAAAAACAAAAAGAGAATCTCCTGTGGAAAATGACGGATCAAAGGAACAATTTTGATGTCAGCGGCGCGGCAGCTGCGTTTGCTCGGCGGCGCGGGTATCTGTTCTTTTGGGGCAGGGTCGGTCCCGCCAGCAGTGATTTAAGTGATTTACACGCAGCCCCGCGCGTGTTTGGGGAGTTGCCCCCCCGGAACGAAGCCTCCTGAGAAATAACCGTGCTTGCGGGGAGGGGGACAACGGGCCCGCGGCTGCTTTCTGACCCCCCCCGCAGGTCACTGGGCTGCCAGCAATCCCCTCAAATTACCAAAAGGGTCACCACAAGGGCAGGCTATGCCATATAAACAAAAATACATGAACAAACCGTTGGGAACAACCTCACCCTACCAGCAGCCCGACCTTCCTCTTCGCATCAGCTCCGTATCATATCTGCCAGCTGGAACGAGGGGAAAAAGCCGAGAGCTTGGCCATTTCTTCGTAGCTAGCAGGAATGGGCATGCCGGGGGTGCATCCCTCCTGGACCCCATCGGGAATTTTTCTGTGAACCATTTCCAACCATCAAGTCTGCCACAGTGATTTATCCCTTCTGAAGAAGTGATATTCAGGATACATTTGTCAGCTACGGAGCAAGACCTTACAGTAATTAACAGGGGTTTGTTTTGTTTTAATCTGAGCCAAACTGATCTAAGCATCCCTGAGCTCTGGGACTTTTCCAGCCTGGATCGGAGGTCTGGGTCTCCGTCCTGCCTCCCTGGCCAAGCCACCACAGCCAGATGGGCTCCGTGATGCTGAAACCCCCCTCACCCCGCAGAAACCCGTGCGCACACTCACCCAAGTCCCTTCCCTGCTCTCGGGGTCATCTTCATCTCTTTCTCCAGTAAAAGACTCACAGAATGGTTAGAAGCTGTGGGACATCCAAGCCCCAAGCAGAGAGCTTTCCCGGCCGTCCCGGAGCAGGGCTGCCGGGACCCTCAGCGCCCATCGCAGCAGCAGCGCCGAGGAAGCCCCGGGAGCAGCACCGGGGCGTTACAAACCCGGGCAGCACGCAACAGCCAGTGCAACCATTTGCCCGAGAGATTGACAGCAACCAAAGTCACCGGCAGCTTCACGTGAAGTAATTACAGTTTTGTAACACAAAGCAATGCAGAGGACTCCTAGCACCTTTTCTTTTTTTTGGTTTTTTTTTTGTTTGTTTGGGTTTTTTTAAGAATATTTTGACTCTAAGAACAACCGCAAGTTGTAAATCACCAGCAAGGCACCTGGTGTCAGGTCTGAGGTTTCCACGCTGAACCACAGGGACGGCAAATACAAAGCCCTTCCCAAAGCACAACCTGCAACGCTGAGCCCTTCGGGTTTCGGGCTGGAAACCACCTTCACCCTGCAGCCCTTCTGCTTCACCCATCCCCAGCTCCGCAGGGCTGTGCTGGCAGCCGCTGGCAGGAACCGCGTCCCCGCTTCCCCAGAGCCGCTTATTCACCGGGATGGTATTTCACAGGCTTTCTGAGAAAGAGTTAAGAAGGCAAAATACAGTATTGTGATTATTGCTTCCTCCAGCCCTGGGACAAGGAAGAGGAGGGGAAGAACGAAACCCAGCCACGAAAAGGCATTTCCCTGATAACAAATGCCATGGCGTGAATTATGCACAAAATTTGCTCATGTTGTCCAGACTTCAGATATTGTTTGTGCAACGCATACCGGATAAGCCACCTCTCCCCCCATCTCCCCGTTGAGCACACACATCTCAACAGGTCTGGGGTAAAGAGAAGCAGAAAATCCCAGGGAGAGACCTGCTGTCAGCCCCGTCTTTGCAGCTGTGTTTTGGGGAGCACAGTGCAGCACCCTGACCCGACCCGACGTCACTCCCGGCTTTGTCCCGGCGTTGCTGAACAGCCTTGGACAAGCCGAGTTACGCAGCCTCAGTTGTTCCACCTGTGAAATGGGGATAACGCCTTCGTACATGCGGCACCCGGATGGTCAATCCTTGGAAAAGCCAAAAGGGAGTCCCCAGGCATAAGCTGCGGTAAAGTACGTGCAAGGGATGGTTTAGCGCTTCTTGGTGCCCCTCTTCACAAACCCTTTGATGAGAGATGGTTCAGCAGAGCAGGGCTGCTCGCCCCTGACAGCGGTGACAAGCAAACACAGGCACGGCCACCTCTGACCCCAAGGATGCTGAAACCTCCCTGCAACGCAGCAAGGAGGCATTTCTTCAACTCTGACAAAACAATCACCATCTCCAGGAGAGTGCTGGCTCCTCCAACAAATCCAAAGCAGGACAGCAGCTGTGGCTCCAGCATGGCTCACACCCAGCTGTGCCCTGCAGCTGGAGACATTTAACCCACCAACCCCAAAAGAGGTCCAGAAAAATTCTTAATCAACCTAGGACACCTAGGTGGCAGAAATTAGACACCTTTTTCTTTCCCTGCGCTGATACTTGACACCTGCTATCTGAGAAACCCCAGCTGGCAGTTATTGAGCTTCAAGTACACTGCTGTGAAATAGCTTATAAATTACCCTGCATCAGGAGAGGTGCTGGGAAAAGAGGACTTCATTCACCAAGCAGTCCCCGAGGACAGACCCGAGACTGGCGACAACAGCACGCACCGGAGCGCGGAGCGGAGCAGACCCTCATTTTCCCGGCTGCCTGGAAGTATGACACAAAGGGAAAAATTTAACACTTCTGAAGTTTCATAGCTGGTTTATGCAAGTTTTGGGAAGTCTCAGTTTCACCCAAACCTGTATAAACAGGCCAATGGCTTTGGATAACATTAAGTCATACAAACTTGTGGCCAGAAAGCCGTGATTCTCTAATCCAGTCTCCTGCTGCAAGCACCAGCTGTAACCATAATTCAGGAGATGTCCCTCTAAACCATCCTTAAGGACCTCCAGAAGCAAGTCCACAACCCCAGGCAATCTAGGTCAGGATATCCCTCAGAAAGTGTTTTTTCTCATTTCTTACTCAAGTCCTGACAGACCGAGGTTCATCCACCCCTCTTCCCTGGCGCACCTGAACACTGTTTGATTATTCATGGACTTTATCCTTAACAAAACAAAATTTAATGGATGGTGACCCTGGGTGCAAGCAGATTAAATGATTTGCCCAAGGCTAGCCAAAAGGTCCCAGTGGCAAAGCCAGGAGTTTTATCTCCTGAGCCTCAGCCCAGCGCTCTCCCTCCCCAGGTGCCATCCAGCTGCGGTTTATTACTGGAGAATATTACAGAGCAGCACGAGGGAAGATCACAGAGTGGCCACCGAGCTGGAGGAGAAAAATAAGCAGCAGCTTCTCCTGGCCTCACTCCAAGCACACCACAGGCAAGTGAAGAACCCCAGCTTCAAATTAAATGGGTCCCCAGCCACTCCATTAAACAGAAATCCTGAAACAGGAATCCTTTGGCTGCGCCAGCGCCGTACAGCGAGCGGTGTTCGTTATCCCCACCGCTCCCCACGGCAGCCAGATGTATTTACACAGTAGCCACGGCGCTGTTACCTAGGTAAACCAGGAAATTGTACATTTGTTAAAATTAGGTTCTGAGATGCTGAATCCCCAACTGTGCAGCTATAGATTTCACTCAACCAGCAGCGCTGAAATTAAGAGCACGCAACCGCCCACGTGCAGTTCAGGCATGTTTCCCCATCTGAGAGCTGTTTACTGGTTACGATGCTCCACACCACTCCAGAACAGGATTACCTTTTCAGATTACAAGCAATAAGCATCCAGTCAAGCCCTCATGCTGTCCACCACTGTGCTTCCCCCATGGCACGAGAAGGGTAGCGGTGGTCCAGCACCGAACCAGGGCAGGACCCGTCAGGATGAGAAGTGGAGGAACACGCAAAGGGTTCATCCCTGGTGCATGACCAGCATCATCCACTCGCTGCTTCGCTCCTGATATCAGCCGCCAGTCACAACGCTGGCATTCCCACCACAGAAGTAGAAGAAATTATCATTCAGGTACTGCCGTGGCATCACAAGGATTTGGAGAGGGAGAACACAATTGCAAAAGCCCTTAGATTAACAACAAAACTGAAGCAGACAGGTTGATGCAGGAGAGCGCCAAGCAGCACTGAAGAACCCTTCAGGGACCATTCACCAGCCCTCCTCGGGCCCATCTTCATGGAAGGATGTGCTGTGAACTACAGTCAACACCAGCTCCATCAGCAGCACCAAGGAAGTGCCTGTACCTCTCCAAGCCTCTCTACAAAGGGTTGTCTGCCCTTTTGAGTGCATCACTGGGCTGCTCGATGCAGGTTTTGAAAGTGTTTTGAGGTTCCCAAACCCTGGTTAATGCAAAGCATCTTCATTCCCTGCCCAGTCTGCTCCACCAGGCATGGCAAGCAGCCACGCCCACAGAGCTGCTGGCAGGATCCCAGTGGGTCTCCGGCATCAGTTGCCAGCCCTGGGAGCTCCTCGGGCACCGAGTGCCCCTGTCCTTGCATCCTGAAGTCCAGCCAAAGACCCCAAATAGCCTGGAGCCATCTCACCTCTGTCCCACCATCAGCTAAACATCGTCTCCTCTCCTACAGCATTCAGACATCAACATCTACTCAAGAAAGTGGCTTCTTCCCATTCATCTGCTCCATGCTCCTCTGCCCTGCTTTTCAATTTCAGAGCTCTGGCAGATCACTGATTAATGCAAGCCTGTTTAATAACCCTTCTGTTTAGATGAAACAAGCTGTCTTGTTTTCTTTATTTTTAACACCAGCTCTTGTTTCCTTGCTAAGGATCTTTCTGTCATTTAAAAACTTCCCTCTGCCACCCAGCTGACACTAAGATGGAGAAAGCATCTGCTTACGTCCACGTCTGACGCCAGCCAGAAGTTACTGCGTGAGGTTAAAGCAAGGCTGGACACCTCGATGGGTACGAGCTCATCTCACAAAACCATCAGCATCTCTCCACTTGCTGTGGCGAATCCCTGGGATAGCTCAGGCCACGGCACAAACACAGGGAACGGCGTGGCCAGCTCCAGACAACATGGGTGAGAAGAAAGGAGAAACAGGAGCTGGAACGCCCAAACTCCTCGCACAGCTCATCTACAGGGAAGGCTGCCGCGCTTTCCACCCTGTTGCGGGTGGGAAAGACGCCTTGGAAAACCAGAAAGCTGTTACATCGCTTCAGGCTCTGCTCCCAGCCATGCCCCCGGCACAGCAATCGATTGGCAATGGTCAGGCGGGCGCGGGGCCCGACAGCTGCTCCCACAACCACAGACCGGCCTCATAGCGTGGCCGCAGCCCTCTCCCCTCCGCCGGCCCCTGGCTTCGCTTGCCACCACCTGCTCTCTCCCGTGGCATCCTCACACCAGAGGTTTGGAGGCATCGGCTGGCTCACAGCGTGACCGCTGCCCCACCCGCTGCCCCGTCCCGGCGGCGACCCCCAAGTGCTGCGCACAAAGAATAACAGACACGCAGGGACCCGGCTCCCGATGGGAATGAGTTGGAGCCTCTCAGCTGTCTCCTGCCTCTTTGAATTTCAAAGCTGCACTTGTCTGTAGAGCAACTGAGTCATTTCCTTCCTATATCCAGCCTATCGGACTGCATCCAGCAGTGCCCGGAAAACAATAAATCCTTCAAGGACTTGGAAGGCCATATTTCACAGGAATGCAGCAAGCCTGCCTGCTTGGAGAGCTTCTCGCACACCCTTTAATTCAGCACTCCTCCGGAGAAGCTGTCTCACCCTGGCCCCAGTCCCACCTGAGCATCCTGGTCCCTGTCCCTCCCCGGGCAGCGCTGGGCACCGCAGAACCCAGGTGTGGACCAGCGCTTGTCACCCACGCAGGTCAACAAGACTGCATCACCCCCACCCAGAAGCATCACCAAGGGGCTGATGGATTCAGAACCAATGATGAAATTCCCCTGGTTCCGTAAAACATTGGGAGAACTACAGCTGACTTTGTTGCTGGACTTCACCGACACTTTGGCAAAGCGAAGGAAGGCTGCAGCTGCTAAGGACCTTGCTCTACAAAATACAACTAGAAAAAGCAACATGTGAGAACCAGGGCAGCTTCTGAGAATACTTTCAATTTTATAAGTTTCTCCTTTACAACCGCAAATAAGTCTTCCAGATCCACATATTGTGGGGGGCAACCAAAGACCAAACTCAATGATTTGAGCTACCTATGGCCTGAAAGCTGCAGAACTTCCATTCAACAACAAGGTTGAGATGCTTGGTCAAAAAGAAACTCTCTCCACACCCAAATTTGAGTTTCCACACAGCTCCAAGGAAAATTGGTGCATTTTCCAGGATCACTGCAGTGCTGCTTCCATTGTCTTTTCAGAGGCCAGAAGCAAAGCCCTACTGACTTCCATTAAGATTCATAACACTGTTAACCAAATGATCCCACATACATGAGAAAAAACAAGTGACAAGGAAATTAATACGATCTCGTCCTCAGTAACAAGACGGCTAAAGCAGATAATCTGGCAAAGCCTCATGTTTATAATAGGAATGTGCAAGAAGGTAACAGGAATTGTCAGGGGTGAACAAATGAGTCAATATTTTGAGTTCTCTCATGTTGAAATTTGCACTGTTTGTAGGAAAAACATTTTTACATCTTGGGGGGAGAAGGAAATTAAGCTGGAATGGTTTGGTTTTCAATAGGTCTTTGCAGCTCCCGGGAAGGACAGCGTGGGAGCGGGCGCTGGCGGGGAACGCGAGCTGCTCAGAGCCCCGTGCCGGCAGGGCCCGTGCCCAAGGAGACTGCACCTTTGCTTAAAAGTAAATCAGAGCTCATATGAAGAAAAGCATTGACAGATGGCTCATTTTGTACAAGTCTGCATGGAAGTGAATGGTTAAAAAAAAAACAAAACAAAACACCAAAACCCCCCATATTGCTGAATGCACACTCAGAAGTGAAGAACTCCATCTGCAAAGTCCGATCCCCACAGCTCACCGCTCCTGAGCTTAAGCCTCCCAGTGACCCAGTACCCTGGGCAGGGCTTTTTTTTTAAACAAGTTATACAACACCCTTGGAAGTCCTTAAAAAGAGCCTCTCCTTTTGTTTCTTTCTGAGAATTTGTTCTAGCACTTCTCAGCTCAGCCCGGGACAAGTCGTGGCTCCCTCTGTCTCAGAAAATTTATTTGGTGGAACCGATGGAACAGATTTGCCCCCGTCACACAATTTATGCCTTGAAACGCCGAGTTACGCAAGCACTTGTACAGCACCTTATTATATCCCAGAGGACAAGCAACGGGGCTCCTGCCTCTTTCTCCCGGTGAACTCCGGAGTGCTTGCCCATGCACCCGGGTTGCTATGAGATTGTAAAGACACAATCCTCGCTCCGTAAGGCTCCTCATCTGCCAAACACCACTGGTCAGAGAGGGGCTCCTTGCTGCGTTAACTCCTTGCGAACTGCGGAGAAAACTTTATGATAACTACGAGAGAAACAGCCGGCAGCAAACCTTTTGCTGCTGTATCGCATCCCAGCCAAACAGATACTTGGGATGGTTTTAATCTGGCCCTTCCAGCCTCTGTAACACAAATGGGTGCTGCCTCCCTGAAGTTAAATTGATTTTGAAATACAGAAGGGCAGAATGTTTAGGGCAAACAGAAGCATTTCCCTTTCTGAGGTGGACTTTGAGCAGCTCCGACTCCCAGTTTGCTTACTCCAGGTTTTCAAAAGAGCTTATCCCCATCTAAGCATGTAAGCAGCATCTTTGGAAAGCACTCAGTACACAACAAACCAGAAAAACCCTGAAGTAAAACCAGCTCTCCTCCAGCAGCCTGGCCACAGCAAGCAGCCTTTCTGGCTGCCCTACATCTCCCAGAGTCAATGGCTGAAGGGATTTAGGCACCTTCCTTCTTACCCGTGCCCTACCCTCAGCATCCACGCTTTCTAAAATGAAAACAGCAGAAGAAATGCTTGGGGGCCTGCAGCAATACTGGTAAAGTTTGCACCCACATACACTGATAAACCAGCGCTCCCCCGTGCCCGCATGAATTTTGACAAAGCAGGTGTCTGCCGCACCCACGGAGTCGCCTCTCGTCACAAGCCGGGGTAGCTGAGATGCTCAGGGCACACGGTCCCAGCCAGCCGTGCCCCAAGTCCCACACAGCCACCTCCAACACCTTGGCGGCACGAGGGAAACCCCGAGGCAGGGGTTTCGCTGCTGGGACCCCCGTGCTCCCAGCCCAGTCAGGGCTGCAGCTCCCCAGCCGCGCTCGGCCCCCAGGACGGCTGGGTTACCGCGTTTTAGCTTCAGTGAGACGGCAAATCTTCAGCGTGAGCATGATTTAGCCGGTTCGGAAACCTACAGGCACGCTTCCCTTTTCCTCCCCACCCCACCTCTTCGCACTTCCATTAAAAATGAAAAGGAAATTCACAGGCTTTTTTTGTTTGTTTGTTTAAATACCATCGCAGGTTATGACATAAACCAGCAAAGGCAGGAAACACCATCAGGAGGGCAGCGCTCCATCCTCTGCTCCTGTCACCGCGACTTTTTGGGGACTTGGCAAATGAATGAGCAAAGGAGACAGCCTGTGTGTTTTATGGGGTTGAACTGTAACATCCCTGTTAAGCAGCCAACTTACCATTTCTCTGCTCTGACATCAATAAATCTGCCCAGCCACGGGGAACAGAGCTCTTCGCATGAGCCGGCCACAGGCGAATCCCTTGTTCTTCCCTACCTGGGTGAGCAATCAGCCCACTGTGGTCTGCAGCACCTGATGCTGCTTTTGCAAAGTTCTCAGAGAAGTGGGAAGTGACCCATTTCAGAAACGTGACTTGGGATAACCCTGCTAGCAACACCCGCACACCCATTACAGCACCGGCTTTTCTGACAGCCAGCTCCCACAACCCAGAAAACCTCAGCTTCCCACTCCTGGCAAGGGAAATGGCCACTTGGGGCTTAAAAAACTTGACAGGGCAAACTCTGACAGCCCAGCAATCAGAAAACAAATAAGAAGAATTCAAAGCCTCTGTTTTAAGTCTTATAATTAATCTCAAAAGCTTGGAGCTCAAACTTACTTTTTGGAAGCTCATTCCCAGGTTAACAAACCGAAGCGGTGTCAAGCACGAACACCGAGGAAAAGCCCTGCACGCCTCCAGATTTCTGCCCTTCTCTCGCTGGATGCCCAGTTCCCTCCACCACCTCCAGCGCGCGGCACGCGAGGGATGGCTCCGAGCTCTCTTACAGATGACACGAAACTGCTCCGGAAAAAAACCTACACATAAATCTCTCTGGGAGGCATTTGTTCCCAGGATCACCCAGCCTGGAAATAACACGAGGAACTCATTCCACGCTGAGTCAGGCTCTGACGGCGGCTCCCGGGCCGGCCGCGGTGGATCCGCTTCCTTCCCGGCGCGCATCGCGGGCGGCAGAGCCAGCGAGCAGCAGCCCAGCGCTGCCCCAGAGGTTTCCTGTTTTCCCCAGTGCCGTGCAGTACAGGGAAACGGGGCTCTGGAGCCTGACACTGAGCTGCTGCAGGAATTAAAACCGCTGTTTTTCAAATGCTGTTAAGAGCCAGCCACGAGCCAAAGGCAAAATAAGCCGTTTCCTTTAACCTTCCCTCACATACACAGGTCCAACGACCATCACTGCCGCATCCAACCATCCCTTCACTGGGAAAAGGGAGTAAGGTCTGCATGTGCATCCCAAGGGCTTCGTGCCTACCCCACACATCCCAGCACGCCCACTGCCGAGCCTCCCGCCCAAGCCGAGGCCACGGCAGGCGGGAGCTGGCCCAGCCCTGGGGAGCCCTCCTGGCCCCTCCAAGACACCGCGCAGCGGCTGTGGCCGGGTCCACGCTCAGCATCTCCCGATTCCTCTGAACAGTCTCCAGCTCACATGGATTTTTGCTGGTGTAACTGCTCCCACAGAGGCTTCTGCTAGAGCAGAACCACCCTAAACCAGCACCTCCCCTTGCTCCCACCAGCACCAGTAGCCACGGCTGGGCTGTGAGTGCAGCTTTGGCATTACACGGTGCCAGAGCCCACACCACTCCCCACCGAGCCCCAGCAAAGGCCAATCCAACATCCACGTACCGTGCTCAGCCTCGGTGGCGGCCAGGAAGGAAACTGCCCTTCCCGTCCAGCTCCCAGCCGCCGAGCTCGTGCTCCAGCACCGAGCCTCTGCTGTGCTCCGAGCCCCCTCCTCGGCCGCGCAGCCCCGGCTCTGTTAATGAGCCCCGAGACAGAAACAGCGGTGGTGGGAGGAGGCGAGGTGAGAGGTCAGTGTAATATTTACTCAGACATCACCTTTCACTTTTATGAAGCCGGGAAGCGGTGCTGGAGCAGGAAAAGGGCTGCGAGGGACATTCCCGTCTGGGATGACGCTGTCACACCAAGCACAACAAGGCTCTGGAGAGCCAGGAGCCCTCCATCAGATCTCCACTGAAAGCACAGATGGCTAAGGACAGGCTCTGGGCTTCCCCAGGTCCCCTGTGCCTCAGGAGATCCCCAGGCAGCCAGGAGCCCATCACCCAACAGGGCTCAGCACTGCGATTTTAAGGAACCCACGAGGGACAAGGCACACGGTGCAGGGAGCTAACGCAGAAATGCACCAGCTGGTAACGGCATGTGCTCCGTGGACCCATTTCTCAAAAGAAGCATCTCCCCTGCCAAGCGGCAAGGTGGTACCCGGCGCGGAGCATCGTCAGCGCCCCACTCAGCATGGGGCTGCTCACGGGACAGGGCCGGGAGGAGCAGCGCTGGCTGTGCCCTGGCACAACATGGGCTCTCCCCGGCTCGCTATCGCTCTGCCTTTGGAGATGATCTGGACTTTTCTTATAACGTGACTCTGACGCCTGCTCCAAACGTAATTTTAGCCCAGGCAAAGCAGGATTAAATTTTCATAATATGACACATTTATCTTGCTTTTCTTTCCCCCCCATCACCACCTCACAGGTCGATTTCACCCAAACAGAAGCAGCAATTACGGTGAGAAACACGAGATGGGCTCCATCCGATAACGGCGGGGAGGGCACCTCTTTCCCAGCACCCTGGCCCTGGCAGCTCCCCCACCACCCAACATCCCGCCACAGGCTGAGCACATCGCTCAGGCCCTCCGAGATGCACAGATGGATGGTAACCCAGCCTCAAACCCCAGCAGGGAACACGCAGCAGATTAGGAACATCACCGGCATATGTTGCTCTCCTGTGTTGGGCAAACTTTGTGCTCAGCGGCACAAAGCGTTGAGCCGGCTCCCAGCGTTTGGGCTCAGACCGCAGAAGCCACGAGCCAGGTTTCCCTGGACAAGGAGCAGGGACAGGCTGGCACAGCCAGCACATCTTGGTCAGGAACGTCAGAAAAGCCCCAAAATCCTCCTGCCCTCCATCCACCAGCGCCAGGTCAGACCCGCTGCCCCTGTGACCCACGTTCCCGCTCTGAGGGGCTCATGCGCCAGTCAAAGGCTCCATCTCACTGCAGCTCTGCCAGTTGCTGGGTTTTATGTTCATTTTTCAGCTGGGCTCTGCCAGCCTGATCCGGAGGATCCCCTCTAGTGGGATAAGGAGGAATTTCAAGCCCACATCCCCCTCCCATCTCCTCCCAAGCTCTCTCCGCACCAGCCGCTGGCCGTCCCGCTGCCCAGCGTGGGCGATGGGCCGCGGTGGGGAGCAGGGTCACGAATCACTCGCCCCAGTTTGCCAGAACCGTTGAGGGCAAAATCCAAGCCAGGTGGGAAAGGCAGATACTGGGGAAATGGCGCAGACTGGAAAGAACCAGAGGAGGGAGAAAGGAGACAGCAGAGATCAAGAATAAACCCCTTCACGGGAGCAAAGGGGGTGATGGCTGCCACCAGCCAAACACCCACCTCCGGCAGCACCGCACCAGCCGGGCCGTGCGCCTCCTCAGTGAGCCCCTGCAGAAAGCGGGGCTGGAGGCGTCGCGGTTGGCACGGCGGCACGTGGGAGCCCGGCCCGAAGCACCCACCGGCTGCGCTCGCAGCCCATCTTCCTCGCTGGCACCCAACCACGCCGTAAATACATATATTTTCACTGCAGAGAAAGAATCCAAACACGAGCCCCGGGCAGCCGCCTCTGCCGCCCAAGGACAGCACGCTGCCCTCAATTCTGCTTTTGTTCCCGCTCCGCTTTTCATCCCGGAGGCTCCTGCTGCACCACTTCTACAGACAAAGAGCTCACGGCTTCCTCGGACCGAAACGCCTTTGAGTCCCGCGCCGCCGTGCCGTGCCCAGGAGGGACGGTGGGCACCCGGTCAGCAGAGCCGAGGAGGCCGCACGCAGGATGCTCTTGGTGACGAGGACACATCCGACATGGCCATCGGCGTTTGTGGGAAGAACGCGGTAGCACCTTTTCCCCCTGGGTCCCCCCCTCGCCCTCCCCTCTGCTGCGGTGGCAGTGGCCTCCTAGCCAAGCTGGTTAAGAGATTAACACTCTAAACCCCACATTTACTCTAATTAGCCATGAAATCTTTGTAACTAAGTGAAAAAATGTTTCCCTTGAGGGATTTTTTGTCCATTCATCACTGTTTGAATCTCCAGGGAGAGGGAGGGGAAAAAAAAAAAAGCAGAAGAGAGGGGGGAAGAGAGAAAAAAGCCCCTCAGACCTAATGAATTAATAGCAGAATGCCCCGGGGGAGCAGCGGGCTCCTACAAAACACGGGCGCCTCAAAGGGGGCTTTTCACAGGCTCGCCGAGGGGACGCTCATGAATTATTTCGAGTTACCAGACTGTAACGCAACGCTCCGCTCCCCGTGCGAGCCGGGCAGCTCGGCCAGTGCACCGCGCTCCTCCCGTCCCTTCCACGGGGATGGACAGACGGACGCTGTGGCCAGCCGCGCGCGCCCGCCCTGTGGAGAGCCAGGGCTCCACGGCCAGCACCCCCAGTTATTGCTTTACTGGGGAAAAACATTTCAGAGTTAGGTGGGAGGAGGGCAGAGAATCTTGCCACAACTTGGGCCCATAAATATTTCATATCGCCAGAATAAGAACGATTATATTCCTGCCAGCACTTTTCTTGTGTATTTTAAATGTGTCACCGCCTTCTACTTTCTCCCCCGTTTGTGTTTCTTGTAACAGGCCCATGAAATAAAGATTAGCTGAATAATCAAGAGTGTTTAGAAATGTGAAGGGGCTTGTCTCAGGAGCACTGCACGCTCAGGTTCATCTTTTTATTTATTTTTTTTCATTTCTTTTTAAGGATGCCAAACACAGATGGGGGAGCGTGGTTTCCACACGCCGTAAGGGACGGGCTGGAGCGGGAGCGAGCGCGGCGTCTGAGCGCACGGGGACGAGGAGAGCGGAGAGCACATGCTTCCCCATCACACCAGAGATGACAGCCCCAATGCCAGGCGGAAGGGGGGGCACCCTTCCCCATGACATATTTATTGTTCAGACTGCAGAGGGGCCAATTAAAACAGCTTGATCGCCACCACGTCCCAACAGCCGCCTCTACTCTCTGAGAAGCGGGGCGAGAGAGGCAGGTGTACGCTTTCCCGTTGCGATACGGCACAGCCCGTTCCTCGGAGCCACTAAGACCACCTCACCAAACAAAGGTGCTTCTGAGGGGCAGCCCCGCTCCCCCCGGAAAGAGCCACATCGACCTCCAGCAGCAAGAACAGCTTTCCACCTTAAGCCTTCGTGCCACGCGCCCCGTGCCATTTCTGCATATTAGCTTTTGCCTTTTTCCCAGTTCAGTTCTCCGTACAAGTCACCTACAGCATGAGACAGCCTGCACCCACGGCTGCCCTAGCTTTTGGGCAATTCTGCCAAGACACACTCCAGACTCCCACACTGAGCCGCAACCGGGGTTCCCGAAGCAAGTTCTGGAAAGCCTTGCAGTGGCAGTTAAATTGGAGATCTCGGGAAGATGCTGCAAACCGCATGTTTCCCGGAGACACCACAGGGTCTGCACGGCAAACTGCCTCACATGTCATTTCCATTTAGCTGCTTTGCAAGCCAATTTGTCACGTACTAATGCAATTTGCTGAAGAGAGTTAAAGAGCACCGGGCAATGCAGCCACCTCCTCTCAGGCTCCCAGAGCCAGCCTGGATCTGCATTTTCCCTTTTGCGTCCAGCTGAAGCTCCCCTCAACTGAGGGGCAGGGGAGGCTCGGGGTTAACACAGAGAGCGAGACCCAGCCTGGAAAAAGCTGCTTCTATCACATTGCTGGATTGCGTGCAGATCTTACGCAGCATCTGCTACCTGTTTCCACAGCGCAAACTTATAAGCTGGGGGGAAACCCCACGACTAATTACATCAAAGACAATTAAGAGTAAAATGGGTTACTTCATCTTCTGACAACAAGCGCAGTGGAGATGGTTAGAAGAGTTGAGAAAGATGACTGCTTCGCTAGATAAGCCGTTTCACAACAGCAGTTGTACGCTCACGTTTCTCATTGCTCGCGTCAAGTTTCCTAAATCAAAGCTATTTTATCTGGTTCCTTGCACCACCCCGAAATACCACGTTGCAGCTCTGAGGGTCCTCAAAGCGACAACAAATGGCAAAAGGACAGCAATAAAAACAAGAAATATCACATTTTAAAGGATCTAACACCTCTGTGTTAAAGGAAAAAAGCTAAACATCTGTTCTGCAAATGGCACAGATTTCTTCTGAAGCATCTGTCTTTCAGCTGCAAAGTAGGTCATTCGATTTAACTTTTAGACACCATATCAACGAAGCCATCCAGAGAAGGAGAGACCAGACCATCTCCCCAAGTCAGCTGAGATCTATTAAACACATTCAAGCCACCAGTGAAGCATCAAGTGCTCTGCAAACACCAGGGAAACCCTGCCAGCAGTAGGTTTTGCCATCATGGTACTCCTCTAACTTCACATTCTCTCACCTCCAAGCCAGTATCTTGAACTGTAGGTCACAGATGCACGTTTTTTTTCCTCTACCACTTACTATTCACCTCACTTAATATTAACCTATTGACTCTCCGATACCCCTTAGAACACAGATTAATTGGACATCATTCACCTCACCTCCAGGAACGGGAAAGCATTGGCCACAGCTTGACTGGAGACACAGCCCGTGCCCCGTTAAACGCAGGACACGCCAAGAGAGGACAGGGTGGCACCACCGGGTCCTCCCCCGGACCAAGAGCCCACCCGAGGGCTGGGGCTGTGGGAGGCTGGGAGCATCGCCCAGCAGTTCGGGCTCCCCTGAAGGCAGCACAAGGGCATTTGCCCTCCCTCCTCTCATCGCCTTTCCAAAAGGGTCTCGTGAGGATTTAGGAAAGTTTTAATGGGGATTTTTTCCAAGATTCGGGGATGTTTAAGAAAAAATAAAATAAAATACCTCCTTGCCAACAGTAACTTTTCACGGAAATGAGTTTATTCTGGTGCATTGACTGCTCCAGACCGTGACTGAGTGCTGACAAACGCCAAGGGAATTACCGAGAAAACACCTCTCTGAACAACGGGCATGCGGGCAGGGGGAGGCCGGTGACCGGGCTTCAGGGGGCTCCTCACGGTACCGGTGCCGCCAAACAGCGCCCGGGGTCCGCAGCCCCGGGGGAAGCGGCCGCAGTCGGCACGGCGGAATGGGGGGGGTGGACCCCGACACAGACACGAACCCGAACCCAAACCCTTCCCCGCACCCCCCACCCAGCCGCGGGGCGCCGAAGCCCCCCGCCGCCACTCACCAGCCCTCGCAGCTCCGGTGCCTGCTCGCAGCGCCGGCCCCCGGCTCACGGCGGGGCGATCCGCCCGGCTGCCGCCACCATGGGAAATCCAGGGCCGGGCTCCCGCGGCTCCTCCGCCTTCCGCAGCCCCCCAGCCCCGCTCGGCTCAGCCCCGCCAGCCCCTCATGCCTCCGCAGCCCCGGCTCCCGGCATCCGCACGCCGCCCAGCCCGGCCGCGCCGCGCTCCGCTCCGCTCCCCCCGCCCGCTCTCCGCCCGCCCCCGCGCCGCCCCCGCGCTTTAACCCTTCCGCAGCCTCGGCGCCGGGGAGCGGGGCTCAGCCCACCCGCCCGCAGCCACAGCGCGGCGGAGAAGCGCGTCCCGTGTCACGTTCCCCCCCCCCGCCGCAGCGCACCGCACCGCACCGCTCCGCGAAGCCGCACGACTGTGAGACAAAGCCCGAAAGCGAAGCGGGGGGCACCGGAGCTGCCCCACCTCGAAACCTGCGCGGCACTCACCCAGCTGGGCTGGGATCACGAGGGGGTGGCGTTAACGGCCCCCTCAGCTGTCCCCTCTTAACGGCTCCCTCAGCTGCACCGCATTTACCGAATCACAGGGCGGTCTGTGACGGCCACCCGGTCCGACCCCCCCGCCAGGAGCAGGGACATCTCCAACCAGATCAGGTTGCTCAGAGCCCCGGCCAACCTGGCCTGGAACGTTTCCAGGGATGGGGCATCCACCGCCTCTCTGGGCAGCCTGGGCCAGTGTCCCACCACCCTCAGCGTAAAAAGTTTCCTGGGTTACAGCCTCCCATCAGCTCTGGGAGGGAGGGGAACAGAGGCTGCTGGCTTCTGCTCCCAGCTGAGACCCCCCCATACACCCCTCGTACCCAGTTCTGGTGGGCGGAGTGGCACTTAGGCTTTGTATTCCTCAGTTTCCCCATCCCCGCAGAGCAAAATCTGTACATGTGCAGCAGAGCCCCTGAAGCCACTGACCTTCACACCTCCTGGCCTCAGACCAACCACAGCAGCCGCAGCCGGCTGGGTCAGGGACCCCTGCGACCACCCACCGCTGGGAACCAGGAGATCCCTCCTTGGGATGCAGCGGCTCACCACAGAGCCGCCACCGGACCTCTCTGTGGGTCCAGCACAAGTGTTTGGAAAACACCTGGAAGCACCCAAAGCGAGGAGCATCCTCAACCAGCCCTGAGCCACACTGGTTACCGGCATCGGCCTGCAAGGGCTTGGGAACGCCTGCGGATAGGGAGGCAAAGCCGGCCACGTGCCACAGCAGGACAGCACGGCCACGCTGCTCCAAAACCCCACAAGCACCGTGGTTCAGCCAAGCCTGCCCCAGCAAGGCGGCATGGGAGCAGTTTTGAGGAGTTCAGCTGGCAGGGGGAATCAATAACGTGATGGATTGCTGTTTTCCATTTCTTATCATCAAGAATTTTTTAACAATTTGGTTATTACATATTGGAATATTTGCTAGAGAAAATGAGAGCTGGGCCTCTTCCACAATAAAACTAAGTGGCTAAACCAACCCAATCTACTTCTGGGAAGTGGTGCACCGGGCAGCTCCCCTCCAGCCCCTCTCACCTGCGCTGCCGTGGTCGCTTCTGCATCTTCCCGCGGTCCATCTCACGGAGGGACAGGTCTGGCGCAGCGCTCGGCACAGCTTAGCAGGACTCTGCAAGAGCGGTTTTGGGGGGCGGGGGAAAGACACAATTGCTGTTAGTTTTGCCGATTGCCTCGCGTACAGGGAATGTCTTTGCATCCCACTGCGCAGCTCTGGATCCTGCGCTTTTCCCCGCTCCTGGGAGGGCTGTAAGCCGGAGCCTGCGCTGCCCGCTCTCCGGGAAGAAAATGACCGGTTAGCTCGCCTGTGTTTCTCCTCTTCCTCACCACATTTACCACCCTTCAGAAAAGGATTTCCCTTCCCATGCTGCCTGTGTAACCGCCAGCGGAGCACGGGGATACCCACCAGCACATCACAAAGCGGAGCACAGCCCCGGTCCCGGGGAAAGGGTCCCCGCGACTTGACTGGAAGCTCTAGAGCGGGGATTCTGACGTCCTGGCAAGACAGATAGGTTGCAGCTGTTTAGCCGAGGAGAAGAAACAGAAGACACTCAGTGGATGGCAGCATTGGTTCCTTAGCAAGCTTTTCTCTTTTGCTGTTCTGTCCCTGATACATTTACTGTGTCACGCATTCACAGCGAGTGGTACCAGATCCTATCACAAACACCATCCTTGGTTAAACGCACACCCACTAACGCAATTTCTCCTTTTGCAGAAAGCAGTACAAGGCAGGTGAAGGCGTCTCAACGACCATTGCTCTCCTCTTTGCAGGTCTGCCTGCACCCTGTCTTCTGTTTATTATTTATTGGTGGTCAGTTATGCTCCTGTATGAAGAGCCTGTCTCAAGCTAATTACAGGCTTGCTCGGCTGGGGAGCGGCCCCGAGCCTTGCAGAGCAGCTCGCGCACAGGGCACGTGAGCAAAGGGCTGTTCCAGCGTGTGGGGAGCAAAACGGAACGGGAGGGGGTTCACCTGGTGTTGCTCAGGTGATGGATGTGCTGCTGGGCTAATGAGTCGTCTGTGTGCTTTAAATATTAGCAAGCTCCGTGCCGAAACAACTGCTGGAGAAATCCTTCTGTGTATATTTGCATTCACCTTTTCCTGAAAAGGGTGACAGGGGTTAAGTCTTGGAATCGAAGTCTGGAGCTGTAACAGAGGAAAGGGCCTGCCGTAATTCAATCAAATATAGGCGGTGACAGACGTATAGAGATGCACATACACGTACGTGTCCAACCCCATGTCCACACGCGCACCACCTCTGCACACATGCATATTTACGCACACACACAGCATCACCACACGGAGACACCAACTAAACAGCCAGGAGTGCAAAGACTAGTCCGCGCCCGACCCTCCCCATCACCGCCTGCATCTGGGCACCTGACCCTGGCGCTGAGGGACAGACAGAGCCCTGGGACCATGTCGGGATACAGCAGCGTGGGATCCACCTGGGTGCCAGCGGCCAGGTCCCCAACACGCGCACCCACGGCTTTGCCAAAGAAACCGCGGGCAGCGCCGGCGTGGGCTCCTCAGCCCGTCCCCGGAGGCTCTGAGCTGTGACATGAAGCAAACCAGGAGCTGAACAACCGCTAGCCAGGCTGGGCAGGTTGGCTACAAAGCTGTCTTTAAACTCTTGGCACAAAACTTCTCGTCCCCCTTCCCTCTGCCGCAGGGGCTACGCCGAGCGCTCCTTTTCCGCGGGGCAGGATCCGGACCGCAGATGACAAAGCAGGCTTTAAGCAGCTGGTGAAGCAAGGCGTCGGTGAAACATCGGTCTCTGTTTCTAGCCTGTGTATTCACAATTTCTCTCTGTCCTCATCTTTGATAAACTCCCTTGCTTCAGAGCGCAGGGGTCATGAATCTGTCTGAGCCATGTGAAGCAACGAGCCTTTCAATCCTTCCGGCACCCGGCTCTTGATATTCTCTAAAAGTCCTGGATGAGGTGGCTTTATACATTGCCTCTGGCACTTCTCTTGCTGCCTGCAGACGCAGCGGGACCCGACATCAGTATCAGCTTTACATTTGCCGTTCCCAGGGTGGTCTTCCCTAATTTCTAAAGCAGGAAAACAGCCTTTTTTTTTTTTCCCCCCCTTCACTGTGTGTATTTAGGACGAGCCGCTGAGTTGAGGAAAGCCCAGTGCAGGCCTCTGATGCACAGCCAGGAGTGACTTGGAGCAGCTGCTGAAGCTGTGCGAGGGGAAGAGCACCATCTATAGGCACCATCACCGTAGGCACCACCATCCATAGGCACCGTCCCCCATAAGCACCATCCATAGGCACGGGACCCGGCTGCTCGCCGGTGGAGCATCAGTCGCTAGCGCGGTTGCCAGCGGCTGACAGCCCCTAGTTACTCGCATCATATCCATCCGTGCAATATTCAGCAGAGCTAATAATTATTCAGCACTAATCACTACAATAGAAGAATCACAGGCAGTTATTTAGAAATGATTGTTTCCACTCAGTTATTACCTATGACAGTGAAAGGAAATATCAAATAGTCAAACCCACATGTATATGGGAAGCTGAGTGAAAGATCAATGGGAATTTAACCAGCACTTTACGCTATTCTTCCTCTTTAGAAGAACCTTGTCAAGTATTTTTTTTCCCTCTCTACTGTTCATAATACCATTATTGGGGAATGAAAAAGATTTTTCTTTTCCTAATGCACTTTATCCTTTCCTCTCCTCAGATTTTCTCATAAATGTGAGCTTCAGTTCCTGCCATCATATCCTCTGGTTTGAACTGAGCTGAAATTAACTTAGAAAGATTTTTTTTCTTTCTAAAACAAACTCTGTTTTCATTAAGTGCAAGAGCAGGAGAACAGAAAGTCTCCGAACCCTGAGTTACAGAGCGTCTTGTTACTGTCAGAAGCACAATTGCCGACAACGCCTGTGCTGAGGTTGTGTCAGAAACTCCAGCTGCAGACAATATGCCATTTCTAATCATCTTCCTACGGCTAAGAGCTGCCTCTGCTGAAATAAAGGGGATCATACAGGGAAGAGCAGAAAAGCAACCCTGCAAAGATACTAGTCATTTTTAGCAATTTCTAAAAAAAACAGAACACTGAAGCGCTGGTCATATTGGCCCATACCCAGAAGGTAACTGGGATCGCCTTTTCCTAGCCCTTCCCTTGGCCCCGTAGTGCAACCACTCAAGGTCTACACACGGTGCAGCTCCCATCTCCTGTTTTAAATAAATCTTCTGCTGCATCCTTGTGCGGCACGCTGCTGGGGCTGCACGCCTCCCTTCGAACACACTGCCAGAAGCAGGGAGAGGATTTCCATCTCAGTCATATGCACAGCAAATCGGCCCAAAAAAAGGCCATCTGACAAGGCTGTCAGCTCTTCATGGCACTCGGGTCTGACTCTGAAGGAACTGTTTTCAGCAGCACCTCCACAGTGATTTGCAAGCCCATGGCCATGGCGCAGAGCTGGGCAGAGGCATCAGGACAGACGCTGGGAGTGGCGGGTGCCCAGGAACAGGGAGCAGCACCCTTCGCCAGAGATGAGCCATGGGATGAGGAACTCCTGCTTTGGGAACCGTTACCTGTCCCGGCTGCCAACCCCCGATCCAGCTGTGCCGCCACAGCCCCCAGAGCGGCCCCTCCAGCTGCCGCAGCCGCTCTTCAGGCCAGGAGCTGCTTGGCCGGAGCCTCGCGGGGCTGGGCTGCACCTCCACCCCCGGACTGCGATGGAGCGGGGTGAGCGATTACAGCCCATGGAGTCAATTATCGACCCTCTAACGAAGGAGTCTCCGCACAGCCTTTGACATGAAACGGAAGACCAGCGCTACTCCGGCCTGTCACGTTGAGAATTTACAGCTTAATGATTTCCTGAGGGCCAAATCCTGTTCTGACATGAGCGCGCCTGCTTCGCCATCGATCGGCGGCACATTTCCCAGTGAGGAAGGGACGTTTCCCTGCTCATGGGGTCACTTCCGAGCTGCACACCAGCACCAGCCACGCCTGGCCGTCTTCACCGGCTGCAGCAGATGCAGCAAGAAAGACCGTGGGTTTTCCCATCACTGGTTTGTCTACATTATTAATTATTTACTAATAACGCAGTTACTAACAAGCCCACCGTGCTTGAGGCAGCCATCGAAGATATCCAGTCTGTGTTTGTTCTAGCAACAGGGAAAAACTCTTTATTGCTCTGAACAGCAGACACGCACAGACCCAGGCGCGTTATCCACCGTTATTCCAAGATGCTGGTGACAAGCGTGCTCCCGTTTCCCACCACCTCCACCCCAGGCTGTTGCTGGTGAGCCCTCTGGGCAGCTTTCGGCATCGCTGACACCCACGGCTTGGAGAGGAGCTGCCAAAATCCTCGGACATCGCAGCAGCGCCCATTGCGACACCAACGTCCAGGGTTTATGAGATGGATATCCAAGGAGAGGGTGGTTTTAACAGTGGTTTGCCAAAATCTCTGCCTCAATATCTGCACCTGAGCTTCCTCAGGACCCACCGAAGTTCATCTGCAGGGTTCCCATTTCCCCAGTACGCTGAGGAGGTGACTGGGGGAGAAGCGTCCTTACAACTCAGCTACGCGCCTTGCGAAGCCTGAGAGGTGGTCGCTGTGATTAACAAGCTGCTTGAGCAATAAATCTCCCCAGCACACTCAGTGCAGCGTGTTCATTGGAAATCTTTAGTTCCTCCATCATAACGAAATGAGTATTTCAGGCTCTCTGTCCTAATGAACGTAAAATATGGAGCATATTGTCAGATAGGCTGTGGCTCTGCCTTTCATTTTACAATAATCCTTTTAATTTTTCTATAGGCAATGTGTATTACTGACAATGCAAAACTAAATTAAATGCAAAACTAAATTATTTTAAACCCTAATTTCATCTCTTTTTTTCCCTCTTGTCTGAGGAGATCGAGATTTTTTCCCTGCCTAATGGGTGGGAGGGGGGTGGAGCTGGAAATCCTTTGATTTGTGGGTCTGAGTGTTAATCTGCTGCTGCGAATTCTGCAAAGCGTTTTGTAAGCGAACGAGGAGCACGGAGCCTGAATTCTGCTTATCATTTCATGCTCTTTTCAGGATCTCTTTGGAGTTTTTTTTTCAGGAAAGGGAGGGGAGGGAGATGCTCGTAGTCAAATGCAAACTCAGAAGTTTGTAGAAACTCCTTCCTCTTCTGGGAGTTCAGCCGAGGTCAGAGAAGGGCAGAAGGGGCGCAGGTTCATTTCAAACACTCTTATTATCAATTTTGATATAATCATGAAGAATACAGAGTGACAAAGAAAACAAAAAGCAGACTTCAAGCGCACCAACCTCTTAATTTACCTCCTAATTTAGCAGGACACCTCGTTGTCCAATCTGTTTCTCCAGAACCTCCTCCCAGCGCGCTCGGTGTGCGCGCGCATCGGGCAGGGCCGTGCGAGGACCACGCGGCTTCGCACCCCCAGGGAGCCGCGCTCCGGGACCAGGCCGCGGGCGAGCCGGGGGTCCCCTCTCCCGCCTTCCCCCGCCGCGCCTCCTCTGCAGAGAGCCGGAAAAGATGGATCGCACGGAGTGATTCCATGTGTGTGAATGATTATTGCAGGAAGGTCTTCGGTTTAATTGATGCATTGGATCACGTTTGATAAGTGTATCCAGGGAGCTTTCACATCACAGGCAGATGTATAGAGAGGGACCTCCTCTGGTTCCTTTCTCTGCCTCAATACCCAGCAAGACGCCCAGGAATATTGGGGGATTAATGTCACAACAGAGGGAAAAAGTCTGCCATTCAATCTATTTAAACATTTTATTTCACCAGTGCACCAATTAAACATTCCCTGTCTGAAGAGAGCATGGATTAAAGCAATAGCAATGCCGAAAAAAAAAAATAATCTCTTTGGAGATCTGTCTATGGACGGATCTTTTCTCTCAAATGATCAAGGAAAATATATGAAATTGGAAAAAAAAAGGCCTCTTAGAAGTAAACTTTAGGGCTATGTGAATAATTTCTCCCTTCCTTGTCTGTGCTCCCTTTCATGAGCTTCTTTTACTTTGGCTGGCACCTTCTCCCGCGCAGCCCATTTGCATCGCTGTAATTAAGGGAGCTGGCAGCGACGGCAGCCCACAGCCGGCCGCCCTCGGCGGGGTCTGGAGGAACCGGTTCAGATGCTGAGCCCCAGCGCTCCGCTCCAGCGTGGACAGTCCTAGCTCACGCTGGGATCAAAGCCACGACCATAAACCGAGGAATTCCACTTCAGCTTACACCAGGACCGGGAGAAAACACGGGGTTTCCCCCAATGAGAGCCCTGAGAGCTCTCCTGGGCTGTCTCTGCTGAGCTGCTGGTGTCTTAGCAAGCCAGTCTGGTTTTAAGCAGTTTCCTTCTCGGCTAGAGAAGGCCCCAAAGCACCATTTTTTTCTCCCAAAAGGCCACTCAAAGCAGCAGCAATGGCACCTCCCCGGTGCCAGCCGTGTGGGCAGCCTACCCTTGCTGCCTGGGATCTGCGATGAAGGACGAGGGAATAAAAAAGGTTCCAACGCCCATCCAAAGCCCTGTGCTACTCCATGACTGACACCTGAAACGATACCGTGTGGTCTGCAAGCTGTGCACCCACCTCTTTCAGCAAAGCAACCCACCATTTCAAAATGCTATAAATGGACTAGATAAAAAAAAAAAAAAAAAAGGAGATCAAGTGTATTATTTTTCCCAACTCAAATCTCTCTCCATGGCTGTGCCAAGACCTACTTCCAGCTCTTCTCTGTTTGGATAAGTGGAAGGTTGAAATGAGAAAGTTTTCCTTGGCAAATATGGGACCAGTTAAATATACCCAGCCAGACAAAAGGAAAAGGCTGTTTCTAATTATGAATGCTCGTATTTTTCTCTTCCATGATTTCTGATGTTGCCTGGGCCAGAGGATTAACTCGGGGAGAGGGGAAAAAAGGGGCAAGGAGAAACCAAACACGCGGCTTTGCCAATGTCTGATCAACACCTCTGAGCTCCTCAGCACCGCTGGCCCCACAGCATCCTCAGGCCCCCACCGCCCATGGCATTTTCAGGGCTTGAATCATTTCAAGTTACTCACGGTGACTCCAAAAACAAGTCTTAGAGCCCATTCCTCTGTCTGACGAGGTAACTTCCGCGCAAGCAGAGCCCTCACCTCGTGTCTGCCATCCAGGTGCCGGTCCAGAGCCCTCGCTCCCCTCACAGGCGGCACCGGCAGCTCTTCCACGAGAGCATGACCCTTCCCTCTCTCGCCTCCCAGGATGCAGAGAAGAACAGAACTCCTTTGCAGAATTCCTTAGCCCAGAAGTAATTCAAACTAAATTTCAATAAGAAGAGATTTGGGCAGACTATCCGAGATTATTTTATCATTTATTCCTTCTGCGGCATTGGACACCACGCGTGCGATACTGCGTACCCGTTTAGTAGTTATGGCACTTGCTGTGAACAAGAATGAATTTACTTTTGGTTAAAGAGGCTTTAGAAGAATTACCCCAACGTGCTGCAGTGAGCGTTCCACGGAAGAATCCCAGCTGGGTCTGTATTCCGCCTTGGTAAGCTCTGGGCTGTATTTCATTGCAAGGTATCGCTTAGCGAGAAGCAGAAGAGACTACAACAGCGTCCCTGGCAAGCCATAAAGAAACACAAGTCATTAACAAATCTAAACAAAAATAATGAAACAGAGGCAGAAAACCTGAATGTGCTTAACACTGGAAAAGAAAAGAAAGGGGAACCATTTGTTACCTAATAAAGGCACTGGAAAAGGAAGCCTTTGACGGTGAGGGAGGACGATGTGCTCTCATGGGCCAGTGAACATCCAAGTACATACAAGCTGTTCGCAGCAGACTGACTGCAGCTAGGCCATACTGCTATTGTACATGCTTTAGAAAAAAAAAAAAAGGAAAAACCGCTACCACAGAGAGGTACTTCAGAAATAGATGATGGTCTATTCATTAAAACAGATTATTTTAGCGGAATCTATTTTTCCCCCTCTTTATTGCCTTGTTTTCTTTTATGTTAATTTTGCGTCTGTTTAAAGTTGAATTCCTTGATCTGCAACATCTTTAGCTTTAATTTTTTTCTCTTCTTCTCTTACCAGTGAAATTAATTCAAACCATTTGCATTTATTGCCGAGAACATACAGCCTCGTCTGTAGCCTTTAGTCTGACCGAATTGCTTTTCTGCTTCACGAGGCACACGGCGTAAGCCGGAGCGTGCCCCTCGCCACTCCGCTACAGCCAGAAATAATCTAGTTGGCACTGCCACGCTTCCGTAATATTTATCATATTGATCATATATAAAATAAATAAGCAGAATTCTATTATTGGAAGCAATGATCTGATGAACCTTTGGACCAAATCAATCACTTAGCAGAGACTTGCAGCAGCTTGCTCTCAACCATTTCCAAAGTCAATTTTCCTTACAAATAGGATTCTCATCAACCTAAGCACCCCAGAGAGCGAGCGTGTCCTTCTGCTAGACCTGCTCTGAAACCAGGGGCATTGCACGCGGAGGCTATGCCAACTCTAACTTCTTTAAAGTACATACTTCAATTTCTTTAATTAACTTCAAAATCTTCTTTTAAAAATACTGTCTTTTTTTCATGGATTTAGCTTACAGAAACCCAAAACACTCAGAGGGAATCATGACACACGAAAACAGAGCTGGTTCCAGGCGAGGCCTACTCATTTAAATACATTTGTAAAAACTATGGATGTAAATACAGAGAATTCGCACAGCTTATGGTACATTTTCATCTCCTGTGCTACAGGAACAATGTTCTTCCTGCAAGCCCGTATGGAAACGGATAACTGCTGGAGCCAGGGGAAGGAAATTGGAGAAATTCAGAAAACGTGAAAACTGACCTCAACAAATACACCATTAAAACATGGCGCTTGTTCCAAGCAGTTCTCTGCAGCTCTAAAGCCCCAAGTGATGCATTTCTCCACCAACTTCCAGCTCCATGGTCTCCTCCTTGGAGAAACTGGCTCTGGGGCAGAGATAAAAATTGCTAGGAGAGATTTAAAGGGATGGGAAGGGAACTCCAATGCAGTGGCGGACACCCAAAGAGAAAAGACACTGAAGCGTGTGCTGATGGTCAAGCACAGGCATTCTGTTGTCTGCAGAAGATGCTACACTGCCTCAGAAAATAGAGATGGACCCGAGCACATTACAGTTAGGGTCAAAACTGAGGCGGGTGACGATGGCTCCAGAGCACTGCCGCTCGCCGGGACCCACCGGACGGCTGATGCCCAGGCTGCGGCTGATCCCTTCCCAGTTCTTTTAGCAGCTTTAGCAGCAGCAGCAGATGCTGCTGCAGTCAGATGGAAACAACACAAGGAACTTTCCACATGGCGTCTAGTCAACGGGAAAAAAGAGGCTCTGCTCGAGGCTGGCTGGGGATGCGGGGGAATCTCACCGCGGGAGGCAGGCGCAGGTTTTTCAGGTCAAGCGTTCCCTGCTGCAGCGACACGTACGCCGTGGTCCCGAAGCGCTCTGGGTGCAGCACGAGGTCCCGGCTGTGCCTCTCCAGCCGAGAGCTGTTGTACCTGCAAAAGATTGAGCTGAGGAAGTGACAGCAGGAGGGGACGCAGACAGGAGAAAAATCTGAGCCTCTTGGCGATAATCTCATTGCATATTCTGTATGTGTAATCTGTCTAATGCCACGGGATTCACATTTCCTATGAATTCCGAGCCGACATGTTTAGCAGTAGCACTCACAATACCTCAAGTGGTAACATGTTGGTCTTAATCCTTCTTTTCTATCTGTCCCTGCAAACCTGGAATATCAGCCGGCGAACCATGCCAGACCCTCTACACCTCACTGAGATCCGAACCCTCTCCCTGGTGTCAAACTCCCACCGACGACCTTGGTTCTCTTCTCACACAGCCCACAGTGAAGAAGAGTTCCAGGAGAAATAAGCGTGACTGGGGAAAGACTCGATTATCGATCCCAGTATCAGATGTGCACAATGGCTGTAATTAAACACCGCGGAGGCTCTGCACCGGTTGTCTGCTCTTGGGTTTGTTCCATGAATAAACTGCAGACAGACAGACGGCTCCCCAGTCGTGGCTGCAGTCTTGCGGAGTAGGAATAAATTAATCAAGCTCACCTCTCTTTGCAAGAAAGCCAATCAAGCTGGCTTTTCAAAGTATACCTGCTATAAACCTTGCATAAAAAAGGGGAAAAAATGCAGCTGGGACGTACACATAGGCTTTTTAACAGCTGTTTGTAAATATAGCTAATAATTTATCCTGTCAACATGCTCACTTTTCCATTACAAGGAAATATTCATAAATGGTATTCCCAGTGCTGCCGGATCCATTTCCTTAATGAAATACACAGTTTACTTTACAAAGTTTAATTGCCTGAAGAACGGGTATCAGGTTTCTTTATTCGACCTGCGGTACTGAAATCCTTCCAGCTCGTGTGTACAACAAGTAAAGAAGTTAATGGAGCTTTCGCAGCAGTGGCTTAGTAGCTAAGCCACCTTTAAGCAATAATCCCAGCAAAAATAGATGGAGATGCGGGAATCGCCTGCCTTCTAGGAGTGTAGATGTTAAGTAATATGAAATTCAGTCCTGCTAATTGCCCGAGCAGGGGATTTCTATAGGGAACACCTATAGCATCAAAATCAAGTCATTTATATTTCTTAGATATAAATGTCTGCAGCAGGACTGAGCAGCGAGGAACGCTGAGCTGGGTGAGGAGCAAACTGGAGGAGAAGTCATCAGGGCCACGCAGGGATGGGGTAACAGCATGGCACGGGGGTGTGCGGGCTGAATCGCCATACCGGTAATGCGCACACAAAATTCCTGATGTCTGTCAGCTTCCACCTTTTATCCCTTAAATCTGTGACAAAGGGAAGGCTGAAATTGCTGGAGTGTCTGTAGCCTTCCTTCTGAGTTAGCAGAGAACCCTGCATTTTCCCACCAGCAAGGTGCCCCAGTCCCATCGGGGATCCCAGACCAGGTAAAACCATCCCCAAATGGGGCAAAGCACACGGAAGGTGAGTTTTAGCAAACACATCGCCATACACAGGACCCGCAGACTGCAAAGCTCCTTTCTGTCAGCGTTTCTGGCTAACACGGCTCCCGGTGCATGCATCTTCCCGGCGACGGAGATGGTAAGCCGTGCGCACACACTACTGGTGATCTAACCTGACACCGAACAAACAGAGAGACGTTTAAATCAAAGCCTGAACGGCATCGCTGAGCCAACCGCGGTGGTGTCATTTTTGGAGACATTAAAAAATGTTACTAAAAGCTAAACAAACTTGTTTAAGCATGATCTCTCACCTTCTGTATGCTAATAGAGAGAATGGAAAGTAGCCTAGAAAATACAGTATGCTTTTGGCAGCAGAGAAGGAAGGTGCCAGCACTGAAACACCATCAATCATTCCCGAGAGCAGCCTGAGCGCGCGAGCAAACCTCCCCGCACGCCACAGCAGCTTTACGTTACTGGGGTTTCTCTAGTTCTGTAAAATTAAGCTAAAGACTTACTACTGACAGTCTGAGGTATATGACAGGAGCAGAGGTCCAAGAGATTTCCCATTAAAATAAAATATCATGCATTAAATCAAACCCTGACCACAGCGTTTCCTGGTGCTGTTTGCGAGTTGTTAGCTGGACTCCTGTAAGCTTTTAGATCACCTAAAGATTTTCCTCCACAAAGTTCCAATTACTGTCAGAAGAAAATGTGGGTGGTTTTTTCTCTCTGAATTTTTGTAAAGTATTGTTGTTTCATAACATTTCACGGCAGAGATGACTGCATTGTCAGAATAGGTCCAAAAATTGGTTGGGATCTCGCAGGACAAAGAACGACACAGACGTATAAGTTGGTTTTTTTTCCTGCAAACTCCATGTTCTCCATTTCCACCCAGGGGCAGGCTGGGGATGGGATGAAAGCCGAACGGCACGTCCATCTCCTCTCACCCTCCGCGCGGGACGAGCTCCGTCTCTCCATCCGGGATCAGTGAGGTCTGCGTTGGGCTTCCCCTCCTGCCGCGGGATCTGGAGAGCCGCGCCTCGCCGCGCAGCAGCAACCACGATGCGCCTAAGCAGCCGTAGATTAGTTACAGCCGTTAATCAATTCGTGTAACGTCCCAAGAGCTGGGAAAAGCCCCAGTGAAGCCCCTGGGCATGTGGGTAGCTTGGACACACTTTTCAGCCAAACACAAAGGTCAGCGATGGAGGCTGCCCGTCGGCTCGCTGGACGCAGCGCCGCAGGAGCGTTTCCCCTGGCCCTGGCTGCGGGGGGGGCGAAGGAAGGTGGCCCACAGCACGTCAGTTTGTCCCACAGGTAGGTTTAGCACAGGGAGACCCATACTCTGAGTACAGGGGGATGCTCCTGCTCTAGCAAACAAACATCCATGTGCTGGAACCACCACGGTCCCAGCTGCCGCGGCCCTGCTCCCGCCAGCGCGGTCCTGGGGCACGTTCCCCATGCGCGGGAGAGCACCGGCTCCCTCCGAGCCCTGCAGAGCCCCTGCCAAGGGGTGACCGTGTCCCCGCGGGGTCCGGCCACATCGCCGCCCTGCTCAGCACTGTCTGCGTTGGCTGGGTCCGGCCCTCACGCAAGAGGAGGGAGGCGATGGGCGAGCATCCCCGCGGCGCAGCCTGGGCGCTCGCTGCTGAAGGGGTCGGGAACGGGAGGGGAAGGGCTGGAAGCCTCCGCAGGGAAAAAGGCCAGGGGACTGTGTGTTAACCAGCTGGACCAGGGAACAGAGGACTGTTTGTTTTTACTTCTGCCTGACTCCAGCAAAGCAGAAGCTGATCGTATGTGAAAGAGCCAGGATTTGAACAAGATCTCAGACAATAAAAAGGGCACGGCAGAGGACCTGGCAGGAGGAAGACTGATGCGGTTTTATTCCCAGATGCTCGGAGGGAGGCATTCTCTGCTGCTTCAGATGTTAAGGTCAGAGGAGGACAGATAACTGAATCCCCTTTTAAACCTCGTAGGGTGAGTGACCCTCGTGTAGCCCCTCTCTGAAGGGGAAGGACTATTTTTCCGAGTCCTTGTTGAAGCACACAGCAGAAGCAAGGCTTCATCCTCTTGGAAAATCAAGCTGCGAAGGCTGGCACCGCTCAGGTTTCCAAAAAGGGGGTGTGGGATCTTCCCAGGACCTGGCTGCCAGCCCACGGCAGCAAAGCCGGCTGCGAAGCAAGGTGCTACTCGCAGCACTCCCGTCCCGCAGCTCAGACGCTCTGGCTGCAGCCTGGAATAAGGGATCCAGCTCACATATTTTGGAACAAGAAGTGCTGTTTAACACAACCCGCACAGGAGGCAACCTTGGCTGAAAGAACCGAGCAATCTTCCGCCGCCAACTGCAGCGACAGATGCCGGTTGCTCTGCCTCCTTGCAATGGTTTGTACAAACCGGCGCGGGAGCTCCTGTCTGCCAGCGCCCGCGTCCGTGCGGATCTGGGAGGCAGCTGGGGAGGACGGAGCCGGCCGTGGGGATTTTTGGAGTGGCCACCTGGAACCGGCCGAGCGTGGGCTGCTCTGCTTTGGTGCTGGGCTACCGAGCTGCCTGGGAACCGCCCAGCGTGGCTCCGCTCGCCTCTTGGCACAAGTGGGCTCCGCACGGCTGCCCCCGCTGTGCCACAAGTGCTCAGGGCTCTGCTAGGGCTGAAGGTTTTTTTGTTTGTTTTCTTTTTTTTTTTCTTGTTTGTTTGATATGAAAACCAACCTATTTCCACTCGCCTCTGCTCTTATCCTTTCATCCCATTCCTCTTTGCTAAAGTGACACCAGCCTGCAGGAATAGAGCACAGCTGGTCATTACAGAGCAGTAGCGAAAAAAAACCAAACCCAAGTATTCTCCAGTTTGTGCTCCCAGACCATCGTACAAGGCAGTCCTGAAAATAAACACGTGCTAACGCTTGACTGGGCTAGAGCAGCTGACAAGATGGATTTTTAAGCCAAAAAGTGTACCTGTTAACGTACATCCTGATGGCTCTGCGTGGTCCTCAGAGCCCCTCCTCAGCAGGCAGGGCCGTGGCCGGTCACCCAGCCCCGCAGCACCCGTGTCCCTGGAGCCAGGCTCCGGATGCCCAAGGACTCTCCATCTGCTGCCGGAACACAGAGTCACAATTAACTCACACTTGAAAACGAGCTCTCAGGCTTCCATCTGATCTTCGGGTTTGTTCTGAGACAGAAGACAAAGGGCTGGAGTAACAGAGACTGATCACTTTCACCTTCATTAGGTGGGCACCTAAAGCTCGTTAGGTGCCAAGCCCTCCAGGTGCCCGAGCACTTTCGTCAGTCTGTCCCCAAATATCAAACTCCGCAGTAGGCAAGTGCTGCAATTTCCCACGGAACCTTTTCATCCATTTTTTATACGGCTCACTTTCTTCAAAGGCAGACTGGGGCTGGATGTGAGAAGGGAAACTAATACTTCACTTTCATTCGGTTGCATTTTAATTTTGAAGCTTGGCACCTGGCTGAACGCTGCCCCAGTTTGCCAGGGAAGACATCAGGAGTCAGTAGGTAACGGAGATCAGAGTCATTAGTGCAGAAGAGGACAGAATCTGTTAACTACATTAAAGGCTACTCAATTTTTTTTAACTTTTTATTTTAAAATCAAGCTTGCTGTTTGATCCTTCCCATACCATCAAGTAGTTGTCCCATTTGAAGAAGGCAGGTGGTTGGTTTTACCAAATAACACTCTTCAGGGAAGCAAGAGTGAACTGAGCACTGAAATGTGGGGAATGGTGATCCCTAACTTTTACCTGATTTAGCTTATTTGGGACTTCAGCAGGGCTGGCAGGTGACAGTCTCCACCAGGAAAAGGTTCCTCTGTGGTAAAGCAAGGATAATGCAGTTTTGGCCAATCTGCAATTTTTTTCCCCTAATATAATTTTATTAATTCCATGCAGACATTCAGTTGTGGGCAGTGTATCAATCTGGGAGGGTCTCTTCTAGCAGACAAGCTATTTCATCACTAAAAAAATGGACTTTGTTCCTGACTTGTGTAACAGTTGAGATTAATGTCCTGTCTCTTCAGTTCAGGAACCTCAATTCAAGCCCTTTCCTGTTAAACTTGATCAAGAAAGGATCCAGTCTGGTCCCGGCACAGAAATTAGTCTGTACAGCCTCTGTTGTTAATAATTAATTTTACCTGGTGGCTGCTCAAAGCAAAGGGAAGCACAGCCAGGAGCTGTGCAGAGCACTCCTCCCTGCCCCTGCCTTCCTCGGCTCTCACGTTCTCATCTTCATCATGTCTCGATGCTGTTCATTTAGCTTAAAATGTTTTGGTTTTAATTAAACCCAGAAGCAGATCCAAATAAATGTGAAGAAAGGCAAGATTAGAGGCTGTTATCTCTCGAGTACAGTCTGTATGAGATATTTGGATAACAAACAGAGCACGGCGTACCTACAGAGCGCACGCACTGCGGTTAATTCACCAACGCGGTCACACCTCAAACGCGTTTCCACGTTGGGCTTTTCTTCACGGCGCAGATTTGTTACCTCCTTCCTCCCTCACAAAGAGCCTCATCGACTTCAGCTCTGAGCAAAATAAATCTTACCTGACCCGAGCATTGCTTCCAACTCTGTGCAGAATTTATTTCTCCCGTCTCTCTGTTCAGCATCACCACAGGCTTCAAGCACATCCTGTTTTTTATGGCTGCCTCTGTCCGTGACATCTGACTGATGATGGGCCGAGAGTGACTTCTCCATTCTCATCCTCAGCTCTTTCTCTTGTAAAATGAACTCTAATTAATAAATGTCGGTACGTCAGCTTGAGCTCCTCAGATGAAAAGCAGTAAAGATCTACAAGTGTCATTAATTCAGAATTAGTTCCAGAGACATCATTTCTTTAACTTTATAACTGTCTATCCCTTCACCAATCCATCTCCACACAATTTTACATCATGACCGTTTACCAAAATATCCCAGAGGCTGTTATATTTGAAGCCTTTCCCATTTTTCTTTGGGGTTGCTCTGATTTAGGATGCGGACTCTCGGGAAAGACGGATTTGCCAGGCAGCGAACGGCTCCCTGTCAAGCATGAGGTTGTCTTCTCCAACCCCGCACCGGCCACAGCAGGATGCAGTCCTGTGCCTAGACAGCACGCAGCAATTGTTGTTTTTATCAAAATCCTGATCTATAATTCATCTTAAAATGCTTCCCCTCCTTGTCGCTCCCCTTACGCATCCATCCGAGAACGCCACAGTATGCATATTTAATTGGGGAACTGGAGAAGCGCTCGGGTTCAAGGTGAGTAACTTTAAAGAACAGAGGACAAGAAAATTGAAGCACATGTAGTTCTCACACTTATCTCCCAGGCTTGCCCAGACCAAAGCGATAGGATGGGAAATCATCACGCTACTGCAAAGAAACAAAATGCTGTTGAAAGTTGCTAACGTTCGGTACGTAAAATAGCAGCAGCAAGAGCCGGCTGTAGCTGCTCCCTTTTACAGGAGGTTACAGCCACCGTCTCAGAGCCTCTGTTGCTACTTTTTCCCCTTCTTTTGAATTCTATCTCCTGGTTTGTTTTTATTTGTTTTTTAAAAAGGGGTTTAGGAAAATAACTAAAGATATTTCCAGAGAAAGTTTTGTATCCAGAAAGCTGCTCATGTATGCATTCACGTATTTAAAAAGAGGATGGTCTATCGATTGCAAATTGGCAGATCTTTTTGCAAAAACCCACCCAACTCCCTCCAACATTATCCCCTCAGCTAATGTGAAATCCCTTTTATTGAGTTAAAAAAAACCCCAAACAAACAGTATTTTGAAGTGACACCGCCTCCCTCTAGTCCCAGCTGTTTGGTAAAATAGCAAGCCCCTTGCACTCCACTCCGACACACAAGCACGGAACCGGCAGCGCCCAAAGCCCCCTCACGCTCTTGTACTTGGTCCCAGCCACACGACCAGGACCCAGCAGCCTTCTCATCGTCCCCCTTCCCACCCGTGTTGTCAAGCAGATCCCGCCGTTCCTGCAGCTGCAGGAGCAGGACCCAGGGCATCTCAGCTTTGCCGGGAGCCATCTCAACGGAGAGCTCAGCAAAAGCCAGCAGCCTCGGGATGTTTGGTTCATTATTTTTTCCCCCCTCTCTGCACATTTATTTCTTTGGCGAAGCAGTTTTGGAGACAGCTGCAGGATGTGGAACACCTCACACGTGGCCGTGCTCCATCCCGCCACGCAGAGGACGACCTTCGGGGAACGGCGTGGCACAGGCCTCCAAACGGTTCTGTTTGATGAGAGAAAAATTGATGCTCTTGTGTCTCTTCAGTTGAGAGCTCTCCTCAGGGGGTTTCATCTCCGCTTCTCCAGGAAGAAAAATCAGAAGAGTGGGAGGGGTGGTGAGGATGCACGCGCTCTGTCAATATTCAGAGGTTACAAAAATCTTTACTGGAGGAAATGCCCAAAGCGTTTGCGCTCACTCCATGCAGCAGGGACAGCAACACCTCCTTCACCACACCACTCCTTCTAATTCTTTTTTCCTTTTCTTTTTCCATCTCCTGTTGCCCTCTATCCTTTCTCCCTACCACCACCTCCCTTCCTCCTACAGTCCGAACGCTCACAATCTCTTCCTCCTTGCCAATTTTGGAGATTAAGTTTCCCGGCCAACTCCCAGGGAGAGAGGGAAATGGGAAACGCACCCGACAGGGATGTGACAACGTTAATAGGAAGAGAAGTCACTCACGCAGCCTGCCACCGGCACTCCGCCACGCCGCCCTTTCGCGCTTGACCCCATCTCATCTTCAGAATTTAAAACAATTTAAGATCACGCAGCATAAATGTATGCCTGATCTCATTATACTAATAATTCATAGGTCCTGATCCGCAGGAGTTTCGCAGATAAACGGGAAGAGATTTACAAAAGTGCCCATCATCTTTAAGAAGTCGCGTTTGGAACCAGATCACCCTTCCCGCAACGCTGGCTCTTCACCCGTGCCGTGGGGCTCTGTCCTTTTAGCTGTCGCGGTTAAACAGCCCTGGAACCAACACAGAATAGACAGCACCGGGGTTTGTGCGCGAGAGCCATGCGCAGCTGCGCAGGGTGAGACCCACAGCTGCCTTGGGATGCTCCGAGGAGATCCGCTCACGCTTTATGGGACATTTTATTCCCCAGTTCTCTATTCCCTATCTTACTTTTGTTAGGAAATAGATTATTACCACATCAAAAATTACCTGCATAGGGAAAACACTGATCTCTAATGGCTGTTTCTCATTATTTCTGTGTTGGAAACCAGGCTAAAATTCTCCCGCGTGCAGTGGAGCCCTGGGTCTGGGACGAGGCACCCGGGACTCTCAGTTCGGTACCTGGTTGATGGCTGCCGGTCAGAGGCTTTTCTGTTACTGCGATTATACAAAACCACCTTAAGCCATTCAGGAAATGTGAGAGTATGAATTTAAAAGGTTGAAACAAAACTGAAGGGCACTTGGCATGTACCAGAAATACCTGGAGAGACGTTTTGTGAGCGCTAATGCGTCCGTCGGGGCTTTTCCTCTACTGCAGCCCCAGCTCAGCCCCATGTACGCTGGCGGGGGAGCGTTTGCTTCGGTCACACACCAAACACCTTCATGAGACACTCTAGTTGAGCAATTTGAAGCTTTCACTGCCATTTGTGCTGCAGTTCCCAGCCGGTCAGAGAGGACGGTGACAGGGGTCGGTTCCCCGCATGGGCTGTAGCACGCGCCGGGTCTGCCTCTGCAGCAGCCGGACCCAGAGGGCTAGTCACTTTAGTTCCTTGGCTTCACAAAAGCGGGGGCTAAATCCTATTCTAACATTAGGACACACATATAATACAACTGGTGTCACCTAACTGGTGCGCAGATAAGGTGGAATCCCGGCCTCAGCTGAGACCGGTCGCCTCGCCGAGTTGCGGGATCCATGGCGATTTGTGTCGCCTGGAGATCTGGGAGCTTTGTCTGACTCAGAACTAGATAAATATTGAACAAACAGCTCAGGAATTGTCCCAGTAGGTGGGAATTATACTACAACCAAGCTCATAAAAATGTAGATGTCAGTAATAGGAAAGCTGCTAGATTTTTTCCATCTTAGCCTGCTGGTCCCAGCCCTGGACGGTTTTCAAACGCCTTTGGCCAGCGCGACGCGTACGTCTGTGCACGTATGGCCACTTCCCACACCAGCCAAACAAATCCCGACTTGTGGAGACACACGAACACAAAAGCAGTCAATCTACTCCAAAAAACAATTAAAAACTAATGTTATTAGCCTACATTAAAACCGAGTAAGGCTCAGAAATGAAGGAGAAATTGCTGTGCATTAGTTTCTCTGCATGCCATCCTGTTCCTAGCAGGGTTTTAATAATAAGCATACTTATTTGAATAGTTTGCTGATCACACTCATCAATCCTAAAACGCAGACTCTTGCCAGAAGAATTTATAACCCTTTTAATCTGGTCTGACACGGGAACGCGTTCAGACTCAGAGAGGAGAACAGGCGGCAGGGCCCGGGGCAGAGGCGCCGGCTGCCACCGCAGCCATGGGACACCCCGTCCCCTTCCGCCGGGAGAGGGAACAGGAGCCAGAGACGCTCAGGATCAGCGATGGTTACACCGATGGTGACCTTCCAGGGGCACCAGCAGAAAACCAGAATAAATGGTTTGTAGAAAAACAAACCCAGATTTTTTTTTTTTTAGATGTTTTTGAGAGTTTGCCTGTTTTCTTGGCCAAGTCTTCAGGGGCAGCAGAACATTTTCGGGCTCTTTATTACAGACAAAATACTTCTGAGAAATAAGTGAAAAAATATCTTTGCTGTTAAACTTTAGTTGCTTCTTAAATGATGCCAATATAGGAGAAAAATACAAGAGAATGGCTGCAGATTTAAAAAGAAAAAAAAAAAAGTGGTTGTGTATAGCCCTGGCAGCAGTCTCTGGCTCCAGTGACAGCGTAAGCGTTGTATCACCCCATCACATATCGCCAGAATTACTTGTCCCTGTTGGCTTTTTCCCCCTCTTAATCCTTTCCTGCAGCTTTACTCTGTTCTTTACTTTCATTTTATTATTTCCGGGGGCTTAAGTCAAGTTTTCAGTCAGGCTTTAAAGGTCCGTATATTTTCTGTGCCTACAATTCCTGGAAACCAATAAACGCCAGAATAAAGTTTGGGGTCTCTGGAGGAGCCGCTGGCACGGGTAATTAGACATTCACAGCTGCAACGGATCCCCAGCGCGCTTCCAAAGAGCTGCAAGGAAAAATGCGAATCCCCAGAGGACCCGTAAGTGCCGAGGTTCTACACCAAATGGGGATATTCACACCTCAAGATATTGCCGCTGGTGGAGGATCTCGCCTCGGACCCGAGGAAGCCAGGAAGATCATTTTAATGAGTTTTCACCTACGCCGTGGGAGCACCTGCTCAGAAAGACGGCTGGTTGCGTGGCTGGGACAGATGCTACTAAACAACCCTGCGTTTAAATAATTCAGGAAGGTGCAGCAGGGTTTTCCTGAACCCAGCACTGCAGCAAGTGCTCATTTTTAAATCCGTGAGGTCCAACGGCTCGCGCAGGAGCGGGCACAACCGGCAGCCCCTCTCTCTCCCGGCTCCTGGCTGTGGTTAAGCAGCAAGAATGCCAGCGAGCAGCCACGCAGAGCAAGGCGCTCGTGTCAATAAACTCACTTAGTTATTCCTCAGGTGTTGCTCATTTTTTAATTATTAACGAAGATGCGCCATACGATGCCAGTAGGCACCCAAGAGCCAATTGTGCAGCATGGCTGGCGGCCAGGTCTCTCAAGGACAGCGCCGTCTCCTCTTGTGTTTCTGCTCAGGAGTGGGAAGAGACTGTTGTTCTCCCTCCAATAACTTACGAGCTCAGTGAAATCCGTTTTTCATGTGTAATAAAGTTGCTGGTGGCATGCAATTTGCATTTAAGTTGGCTGTATGCAGGCTGACTGGGACTTCTAAGCACTGTTCACAGAGCTAAAATAACACAGCAGTTGTCTGCCACTTCAGCCCATTCTGAAGAAAAGAATCCATGAGAAAAAGAAAAATTTAAATACAGTATCATCAGCAGATCTTCTGTCTCATATTAGATCCCTTTGATAGGGTTTAGAGCAAGTCAGAAATTGTTAATAACAGGTAATCTCTCTTCTGGGGCTTGTGGAGAAGCACAAAACCAGGCTGCAGCGGTGGGAGAATGAAGGAGCTGGGGCCTTTTGTGTGCTGCTGGATGACCTGGGACTGAGCTGAGCCAAACCTGTAACACACAACCTGTGCCTGAAACGGAGCACGGCTGCCCGAGAGCATCTCAGACAAGGTCTGTCTGCAGAATCAGGAAGCGTAACGCCACGTGGAACCCCTCAACAAACAGAGGAAAAGGGACCAACAGGTCTGAAAGCACCATTTTGCTCGGAATAATGATGGGCTCATATGGCAAGAAAGACCCCAGGCGCAGGTCTGGAGAATAAGGTCAAGATACAGAGACTTCGAGTCAGTGTTCCTGAGAGAAATCACAACCTGCTGCTGCTGGAGAACGTCACCTTGTCCTTCAGCCCACACCACGGCCAGCTGCCCGCATCTGAAAGCAAATGGAACAGCAGAGAGGCGCTCCCATCAAACCAGACCAACAACTGAGAGGTTTCCTTTACCGAGAACCGGACCGCAACCCAAGCGTGGTGCCGCTCGCTGCAGCACTCTGCCCGCCCCAGCCTCCCTGTGCCCTGCCCTCTGAAACCATCTCCATTTCATTTGCAAACTGATTTCATGATGGAGCAGAAATGCCAATCAATTGTACAGCCATCAGCACGAGAGCATCCCCAATCTGCATTAGCCAGCTGGGCAGCCTTCCAGAGCATCATCCACAGCACATGAATTATTACCCAAACATTACTGCTGTCAGCACATTCCTCTCCATACAACTTCCTATTATTATTTTTTTGGCGGACAACCCTGAAATTTTAAACAGCTCAATCTTGCTAAAGCAATGCAACTGCCTACTGCCTCCAGGATGAACTCTCCATAAAAATCAACAACAATCCTTCTACTGAGAATAGCAACAAAACCCCCCAAACAATCCTTTTATTTTTTCTTTGTTTGTTTTGGTGTCTTTAGCAGCTCTGACTTTCATCCTAATTTGCAATAACAGCCTTTTGTTTGTCTTGCGGAGGAAAAGGAGACTTGAGGGATCCTTAAGCCGCGGTGACGGAGTACGACGCAGCTCATAAATCAGGCCGCCGACAGCAGGGTCAGCGCCGCTGCCGCCCGCATCTCGGCTCATTAAGAGGAACACGCGCTGAGTACCATTTGCTTCGAAACCATTTGTGCTGCTGTGATTCATTCAGAGAACGCCAGAGCCCGAGAAGCACTAGAAATGGTTTTAAAAACCCAGAAAACAGGGCTGGTAAATTAGTTAGTTAGTCGTTACTACTCCTTTCCATGACAACCGCAAAAAAGCGATGGTTGGAGTGAAAAGCGAGCCCGAGCACTGCGTGGCAGCTCGGCCAGCCCTTGTGCGGTCCCTGGAGAGATGTCAATGCCGCAGCGTCCCAGCCTGGGAAATGAAAGTCAAGTTCAGCATCTCGGTTGATACCACACAGACAAAACAGAGCTTTCCAACGCTACACCCCGATCTCCAGGCGTTCCCAATCCCCCGTGAAGGATCATTCCTTACTTCCCACGTCCTAGTTGTTTGAAAGGAAGAATGATGAAAGAATCCTGAAAGTTGTATTTACATAGAGATGAAGGTAGAGATCTTGCCATAATTACATGAATCAAAGCTTTCATTTAGTTTCAATAAGCAAATTACCTTGATAACTCTTCTGGTTATGGAGAACAGATAGATGTATTTCCTCCAGGTCCTGAGGAGCATATGTGCTATTACATAATTAATAGACTGCACATTTCTTTTTCTTAATCAATCATGGTTGAATTTACAATGCAAACTTTTAGCATAACAAAAAAATGCAACTGATTATCCAAAAATATTTATTCAAGATTAAAAAACACGTAGCATATGAATATTTTAATAAATATTAAATATTTATACCTCCATTCCAAAGCTTCCATAACTGAGCTTTTAATTAATTTGTCATAAAAAATTTATACAGCCAGGTAGACTTTTAAATATAATTATTAAATCATATCTTTAGGCTTCAAGTATTCACTTCTTTCTTGTGCCAGCACTGAGCAGGACAAGCTCCAGCAATGCCAGGGAGGCTGCACCGGCATGAAAGATTCTGCTGCAGGCCAGGAACGGACAAAAACGTGTTCCCAGCCTCTTTCACAGCAGTTTGTGAATCTTATGGATACACCGGATTAATTAGCATCGGCATTTCCCTACGGCATGGAAAGGTTCCCTGGAAGCGGGGGGCCCTGTTTGCTGGGAGATGCACGCACTGGGGAAGAGCAGGAGGCTGAATGGCTGTAGCGAACGTGAGCCGGAGGGATGGATGCAGGACCTGGGATGCGTTCCCAAATGGATGTTTTAAGGAGCGAGGAGCCTGCGCTGGCTGTGGTATCCGGGTCTCCGGTCCATAGGTGGCTGCCAGCAGCGACTTCGCAGCACTGCGTGCAGTGAGGAACCAGAGCACCCAGGGCTGGGTGCCCAGCACAGAAAGGAGGAAACACTCTGGTGAGGAGCAGCCCTTCCCGGCATGGCCGAGCCAGCCGCTCCCAGGACAGGTCGCAGAAACCTCTTCCCTGCACGTCCACGACATCCCGCATCACAGGGACGTCCTTGCACCATTACAGTAACAGAGCGCGTTTGCTGGGACAGCAATGCCACGATTTGGGCAGAGGACAAGCAGCCCAAGCTGTCTACGTCTGCTTGATCAAGGATGCATCTTCCTTTTCCTAGCTCCCACAATGGCTCCCAGCAGGAGCAGCTCCGTGCCAGAGGAAGGTGGGCTGGAGCCCAGCTCTGTGCCCAGGGATCCGAGCAGACGCCGCCACGTCTGAGCTCGGCTGGCAGAACCGTGTGTCGATATGTTGATACAGCCTTTTGCTGCTTGCCACAAACCTTCCTAAACTTCTTGAGCAAGCTGCTGCAAGGAAAACAGAAGTCACCTTTCCTCAAATCACAGAAAGGAGCACGCTCTGCTCGCTCTGAACTCATTTGACCCGCTGGCAGCCGTGGAGTTGAAGGAGAAAGAGACGGAGTCAAGAACTGAGATGCTGAAGCCCATTATTTTCAGGGAATTGTGCCACGGGAAGCCCTGGTAGCTTTTGTAATCACCTCCCCGTGCCACCGAGTGAACTCAATTCTGCAGGAAAGGAGTTCACGGCCACGCAGGCACGCGCTGCGCTTTCTCGGGCAAATGCTGAGTAAGAGAGCAGCAGCTGGCTGTCCTAAAAGAGGGAAGGACGGGAGGTTTTACTAAATTATTAGGAGGAAACCTGCAGTCAGGGTTTCAGCATCTTCTATTAACTTTAGCTGGTGTTCATGCGACACTTCGGAAAAAGACAGCATTCCTCATTTCCTTGCATTTTAAAATTCCTGTCATCTGTTACAGAGATGATGTCAGACAGTGTCTGAGCGCCAGTGATGGACCTCCAGAAAATCCCAGAGACTCCAAAGGAGCAGGTTGGCCCCAGTAAGAGACTTCAGGTCAGCCCACGGACTAACTACCACGTAACGGAGATCTTTTTGCCAAATGAGCACTGAGATAAATTGCTCATTGTGCTGCCCGGCACAGAGCTCGGCCACCTGGCAATGCCACTGCCCTCAGAGGAGAGAAACAGATGCACGGAGCCCAGATCCAACTGCCTGACTTCCGGGAGCTCTGCCGCTTTTGTCCCATGGGACTGCAGCTAAACATGACCTCAGCCTTCCACAAACCAGCCTTGGGATTTTTGGGTAAGGGCAGAGCCACCGGGAAGTTTTTGCACAAGCAATCCAAGCCCATGCCTGTCTCCACTGATTTGCCTGCACAGAAGCACTCCTCTTACACCAGTATTCCTGGCCCTCTGAAGGGAGTTAGGATACTTGATGCCGTACGAACGGACCTTATTACCCACGGTACGTCCGTACCCCCGGGGCACCATGGGCCAGCCCTCAGGATCAAGCCCATCTGTGCCCTCCCCTGTCCCTGCCGATGGCTGCGGTCGCCCGGCTCCCTTGGCTGCACACTTGGTACAGGCAATCAAAACAGTTCCAACGAGCCTTCCTGAACGTGGCCAACGCTGATTTTATGATATACTTAGCACCCCATCCAATAGCCATTAGTTTTACTGTCAGGCACACAATGTGTGCGATCCATCTTTCTTCCCTGGCGCCCCGTGTGTCCCCTCTCAAATGACATTACACTGCAGCGGCCTTTATTTGTTACCACAGGGTTTTTAAGCACTAACATTAAAGCTCTTATCTTTTTGGTTTGTTTGTTATTATCGTCACGTTTTATTGAACCGGGACAGGCCCGCCGTTCCTGTTCGGGCACTGCAGAGAATGGCTTTGATTTCCTCTTTGGCACGGGCTCCCGCCTCGGCGCTGCCCTGCGAGAGCACAGCCTCCTCGCTGCCTGCTCTGAGGCACTGCCAAACTCCCCAAATCCCGTCCACAGGCTGGAAAAACCTTACTTCCTTTGTCACTGTCAACCTCTTCCCTTGCGCATCACCACAGTAGGGGAGCACGTCATCGCCTATGCTTTTTCCCGCAGGTTTTCCCAGGTTTTGGGTGCAGGAGGCCGGCACAGCGCTCGCTCTCGGGCCGTCCGGAGCAGAGGTGACAAACTGCTCCAGCGAGGATGAGAGTTACGCCTTCCATCATCCCGCACGGTGCTATTAGCCAAAAACACCTGCAGCTGCAGCAAGGATGCCCCAGTTTCAGGATCAGCCTGCATCGCTTTGTGCCGCAATTCCCAGCGAGAAAGAGGCGCTGGGAAAGCAGGGTCCAGTAAAGCGGCACGTACAGCTTTTCCTACCCCAGGCCTAAACCGGAGCCGCTTGCAGCGGGAATCACGCTGGTTCTGTTTACATGCAGAAGCATTCAAAGTTGTACAAATGTCCATCAAAGCTCAGCCCCAGACTCCGTTAAACATCAGGGCTGTCAGCCAGAACACTGCCACATCTAAAGCCTCCATGAATTATTTCAGGAGCATTAACAGAATAGGTTTGTTTTTTTTTTTCTGCAAAAGTGTTCAAGCTCTCTGCAAACAGCCTTAGGAGGCACGAAATCTTACCCTTGCAAAAATAACAATTAATGCTTGAGCTGTCAGTCTCTCAATCCTATCTCTGCTCACTACAAGTCAAACAGCAGCCACAACGCGAGCAGAGTTAGGACAGCGTACACCACACGAGGAAAGTGTTCATTATCCTCATTTATTTTCTTGTCCGATCTGGGTTTATTTCCACTGATGAGCCTCCCTACTGCTGCCTGCATCCAAACGTCCCGAGCAGCAACCAGCGCGATGCGCTGCAGACATCGCCACGCCTGCACACGCTACGCACGGGCTCTCATTTCTGGATACGCGTGTCTGTGCCGCAGACAAACCCTGCTGCTCCAAAACCCTTTTACACGGAGGATGGTAGAGCAAGCCTTGCATGCGCAAAGTACTCAGAATATTAAACTAAATAATAGCAATTAATTAGGCTTGTGTAAAGCTATTAACCCTCAAATCCCTATAGAAACAATAAGTAATGCTCAGATCCCCTGGGACACACATGATGTTGCCCCGTGCCACAGAAGAGGAAGCGGAGCTGCGGGGCGGTGGAAGGATTTCTGCCCAGGGCAAGGCTGCAGCGGGGCGGGGGAGGCTGTAATCATCTCCAGCTCCGCGGACCAGGCTGCCGCTTTAGACCACACTTGGTGGTGGGATACAAGTGACACCTACAGATGCACAAGCACTGGGCACCCCATTGTTCACTGCTTATTACAAACTGGCACACTGTGCAGACTGGTATTTGCATCCTGTGACAGCGATATTGTCTGAAATAGGTGATCCCTGAGGTAATTTGGTTCTCCAGTCCCTCCTGCTACCCTGTGCAGCTGGTCACGAGTCTTTCTCCCCACCTCCTCCCCAGCGTTAGCATTGCACCCATATGGAAAAGGAAAAAAAAAAAAAAAAATCTCAACCTTTTCCTGAGCACTCTTGCCAAATCCCTTCCTCAACTTCTATAGGGAACACATAATACAAAAAGCTGAGCATCAGCTTAAAATCCGAAGTCTCTCCAGGGCATGATATCCACAGCACCAATAAATCTTGTGCGGTTTTTTGCATAGTATCTCTAAGATTCAGCCTTCCCTGGGGCACACAGCTAACCTTCTCCAGGTTTTCATCATCTTGTGGTCTAATTATTGCAACCACCACATCTTTTTCATCTTTGTTCAGAACAGCAGTAGGTTTTGCTTGCATCTCCCTTTTCCGTGCATCCCTCCACCACCTCATCCCTCCTAACTGCCTCAAACACAGGTTGCCTCCGTTTTCAGAGCCCTTCACAGCTTCTCCTCCCTTCCCACCTTTTGTTCAGCTTGGCCCAGGGCGCCAGGCTCTATTGAACGCCGATTATGGTAAAAGCCGCCTATAAATACCCACAGAGCCACCTCAGAGCTCTGCTTCCAATCTTGTCTCAAACCTCACTTACTGCCACGTGCGAAAACGGCTTGAAAACAGTTAGACTGCCTGTGTCCCGAAACCATTAATTTTAAGGTTGGCTCCTAGTGCCATTATTTCCTAGGCTAGTTCTGTACTTATCCTCTCACGGATTATAAGCATACTTACAATTAAACTATGCCACCGCCCATTCTCTGGTTTTGGTTTTGCACAGCGCTTATTAACACAACGCTGCTCCAGCCTGCGACTGGGTGCCCCACGCGCTGTTACATTAAAAGGGAAATTAATGACAACACTCCCAGGGTGGGATCGTCCGGCCAACAGCGCTGATGAATCCTGGGGCGGGCCCTCGTGCTGCTGTTTGCGTGGGAATTCCCGCTCCCAGCTGCCTCCCTCCCATTTTGGGGCAGGAGCAGCGCTTTGCTGGAGCACCTGATTTGCCTTTCGTGGTGGCTCAATTCCCACCAGAAACAATGGTTCTTCCATCAAAAAGTCTGTTCAAACCTTTTCCAAAGACCCTATAATTAGTTGGTAGGATGGCTTCCAGAAGAAAGGAGAGAGACAAAACGCAGCTGAGGGCATCTCAACAAGGGGAAGACTCGGCTCTGAAAATCCGTGCTCTTCAGGGGTGCAAGATATCCTGCTTTGCTGTAATGAAAGTCCTCTTGTCCAACGTCCTCCAACAATCTGCCTTTAATGGGGTTACTATTGCAGAGGTAAAGCATTTTATATGGAACCAGGTTTACATTATCCTGCTATTCGGCGATCTAGCTTGCAATGCTGTTCAAATCCTTTAATCCATAAATAGGATTCCAGCCAGAGCTGGGCTGCCTTCCAAAACTGTAATCTCCAGTATATGAATTATTACAAAAAGATTAGGGTGTTTCGAGTAATAACATTTCAAATAAATCTGCTTTCATGGAGGAACAACAAACTAATATCGGAAATAACAATATAAAGACATTTATATAGCCACTTGCTGGAATAACTTCACTAACCAGAGGGATTCTTTTCTCATTTGCATCGCTTTCTTTGAGAGACCTACCTTCGCGTTTGTCCCTTCGCTACTGGGCTGCGGAGCAAACAAGGTGCTCCCAGCCACAGGTCAGCCCCTTCGAGTCGCCAGCTTTCTGTTTTTCGGAGACAGGGAGGTGCACTGGTGTCAGCGCGGATGATGCTGCTCTCTGCAAGCCTTCAGCTTTACATAATGCCGCGTTGAGGCCGGGCAGATAATCCCGAAGGCCAGAAACATTCCCCTAACTCCATTTTAATAATGATGAGCTGTGAGTTTAATTATTATTCCTAGGGCATTTGCAAAAGCCCTCCCTTCCACACACACGACATGTACCCGCATGCAGGGAGAGCTGAACAACTGTCCCTTCTCAGTTATTTCCTGCTTGTTTTGGGAACACCGTTATATGACAAATTTATTGCGCCTTTCTTCCCTGCAAACTGTCTTGGCACAGTAAGGAACCGTGTCTACGGAGCTCAAAACAGTACGGTGGAGAGAAACGACGAGGCACAGAGCGGGGCAGGTGGGATGGCAAAAAAGGAGCGGTGGGAACGAGCGGAGCAGGGCGACCACTGTCCCCTGAGCTCCCCAGGCTCCCCCGGTCCGAAGGCAGAGGCTCGGGCTGCGAAAGCGAGGGGACGCGTGCTCTGCACCGCCGCCAGCCGTGATGCTCCAGGTTGCTTAGTGACAGATCTGAAGTCCAAGGTGGCAGTGGATTTATGGCACTCCTCCTCGCCTCCCAAGCCCTGTGAATAAATGACATCTCAGTTCTTTATCCATCCATTTGTGAGCTTAATGGGCAGTTGTGGAGAAAAGCATTGAGCCTTTTATGGGGTAGGGCAGGCTAGTTTCCTGTTTCACGCTTGCATCACTCAAGAGTAGAATATGGACTCTGCAAACCTTATTTAGCTAAATAAGAAACCTAAACAACACAGCAAAACTGTGCATCCTAAAAAATGAACTAAACCTGGTGCCAACTAGGAGCCCCTGGCTGGAATTCAGACCTGATAACGCTGTCATAACGGCAAGAAAGCTCCTGGCAGATGTGGCCCCAGGCCAGAGAACGGGCTCGTTCCCTGCGCAGACCCCCCTGCACCACCCCGCGCTGGCTGCGGTGCGCGAGGACGCCGGGCAGAGAGGCCGGGGCGAGGACCCGCAGCTCAGACCGCACAGCTGCACCCCAGCACACGCCCAGCTTTAACACGCTCGTCTCCCGCTGGGGTTAATGGGCCCGTTTTAAGAGCTGGAGTTAAATAACGCACATAAATGTTTTCAAAATCTGCGACTAAGTTACAGGCGGCCCTTGCCCGGTATGCGGACCGTGTCGTTGCCGTGTGACATAACGGCCAGCGCGGGGCTGCGGGGATCGCTGCCCGCCACGGTCTGTCCTGGGACAGCCAAACGCACGGATCAGCAGCTGGGGAAAGCTATCTCGGCAGCCCGCTTTCCTCAATTGTTCTTGTTCTCCTAAACCAACCCCCCGAGACCTTCAAAATCCAATCACACCTCCAGCTCCTGAAATAAGATCTTCTATTAAAGATACCTACGGCAGCATCAGAAACTGCTCACAGACATTTTATCATAAAAAGCAGTTTGATGGCCCCCGTCATTTTTGGCAAGCTTCTTCAGCTACTCAGCTGTGATTTACACAGGACATTTTGCTCTCGTAAGACAAATTACAGCAGGACACGAAGGAGAGCGCACAGCAAGTGAATCAGTGCATCTGATTTTCAAAGGCCCTGTGACAAGGAAAATTAGAGTTAGAATTAATTAATTTTTTAAAAATGCTGTGGATTTAGGGAAAACATTAAATCATGCAATTTTCAAAGCAGCATTACTATAAAGTTAGAGTGCTGAATCCTTGTAGCGCGGATCTTCCACCCTCGTCCCCCAAAGCAGTGACACCACCATCAAAACTGTTATTTTTGCAAGTACGCCAGTTATTTCAGATCGAAACACTTTCAGGACAAGCCTAAAAAAGCAAACAGAAAACCGCAATGCCTTTTCTCCTTTTTACTTCCTAATGGACAGCAACCCAAACAATCCATAATCACTTGAAATACAGCTCTTTTTGCCAGCCTGTAATTTTTTCTGCAGTGCATTGCGGTGAAGAGGAACACCTTGGTTAGAGACTGTCAGCACCACCACCACACACCAGCATCATTTTTCCCCTGGAATTCATCTTTCAGCCATTTCAAATTGAGCTGAAACTTTGACACGCAGACTGTCAGTTCGGGGAAGAATTATTATTATTCCCAGAAAATTAAATAAATCAGATCAAACTTTACAACCAGCTTTCCCACCCACTGTGCGTAGAGCTCCCAGTTCCTTCCCTCCCCCAGTTCCGCCGCTCCTGAATGCCGTCCGTTTTAAACAAAGCTGGAATGCTGTTGGACATGGGCTGCGGCAGGGTCTCTGGCATGAAGGATGGCAGCACGTGCCGGAAGGATCGGGATAGCGCATCGACACGACGCGGGCTGCACGGGTCGGGCTTGTCAGAGTCCGTACGGTCGCTTCTCTGAACACAAATTGCACCAGGAGCATTTTACAGAGAACGGGGTAATTCAAGCTAAGGAATTCAATGAAAAAAAAAACCCAACCAACCCCACCAAACCGCAGAAACAAGGAAGGATAGTTGTTTATTGTTACGAGATCTATAGCAGGCCAGCTCCAGCACAAGAGGAGAAGCTGTCACCGTGGACTTACTACAGCCCAGCTCCCTCAATCCTATTTCTTCCCAGCCCTCCAGCAAAAGCCAGAGCAATTAACTCATGGAAGTCACCTCCCAGCCTTCCAGGTTAAACAAAAGACCAAACGTTTGATTTGAGCAACTCTAGGCTACACACAGCAATGATTTCTTGCATTTTATACCTCACACAATGAACTCCTGCGCCCACGCAGGGATTCACAGCATAACTTTTTTTTTTTCACACACTATTATTTGTCATACTTTTTTTAGCTGAAGGAGATACACTGCTACAACCTGCTCGTGAATGAACCTCAAGTGACTCTCCACTTCTTCCTTCTAAAACATCATCTCAGCAAGAAATGCAGCAGGACCCTCCAAACAGAGATGCAGGACCTTTAAAGCCAAGCCCATCGCCCAGCACCCACGGGACCCCCTCAGGGACCCCCTGATTCCTTCCAGCTGGGCTCAGCCCTGCTGAGGACACACAGGTGGGAAGCTCCCCACCACAACTCCTTCCTTGGAAAGCTTAGGGTGCTCGGGCTGTTAATGCCATGGCAATGATATTTATTATTTCGCAGACAACGCGCACTGCGGCATCCAGAGCACCCCTCCTGTCCAGAGCATCCCGCCGTCCCCCGTCCCGTCCAGAGCATCCCGCCGCCGCGCGGGCACCCAGCGGCAGAGAAAATGCAGAGAAAATGGCCAGAGTGGTGAACATGAATAACGCTGTTTTACCGATCTGCCAGCATTTTTAATGCCTATCATTATGCACTGATTGAACTAGATTAAATAAAAGCCACCTTGCTCAGCTTCTCCTTGCGGCTGCAGCCCGTTTCCACCTGACTCACACTGCTCAAGGAGTCAATGAGGCTTTTCTGCATATATTACACTGGGATACAGCACTCGGAAAAATAATAACAACATCTGACAACGTTTATTGTATTAAATAGAAGGCTGAGAATTCTTTTAACCCACACTACATGCCGGAGCTAGCTGCACAGAAACAACAGCAAATAGCACGGATTGCTGTGAGATAATTTGCTATTCATTTAGCTGTCAGGTGTACTTCTGAACAGAAGTTTGAGCGCAATTCAGCTTTAATAAATAGATGCTTAAAATACACTTTGTACGGTGTAACCATCTCCTTGCATTAAACTGAAAAACTCAATCAATAATCCAGAAAAACTCAACCTAACAGCAGGCTGTTTTCCTTTTATTGAACCTTTTTGTCCCATAACCTACAGAACCAGATTAACTGCAAAGTATGCGCAACGTAATAATTCTCCACGATGAATATTGCATTGCTGGGATCCATCAACGTTTTAGACAGGCTGTAATTAGGCACGATGGAACCATGTGGATTTTGCAGTTTAGGCTCGCATCCAAAAATCCCAGGGCGAAATTTTTACCTAGTTCCAGAATTTTGGTGTTAAGTGACGACAGGACCCACGCAAAGCCCGTTTCCCCAGAGGCGAGCCCTGCCCCGAGCCCAGCATGGGGACAGACCCTGTCCTCCCCGCAAAGCCCTCAGCAGATGGTGAGTCCTGGGGAGGGGAGCTGGAGGTGAAAGACACGTCTGTGGGTGAGCCGGCAAAATAATTAAGGGACAGGCTACAGCCTAAAAATCACCCGTGGAAGTGCTGCCAGATAACTGTTAAATCCCTGCCAGAGATCAGTGCCCAGCTTGGCTCCCAGTCCAAGATGGGTGAGGAAAAAGATTTTTTTCCTTATTAAACTTTCAGACAGGCCTCCAGAAAAAACTTGGGTTTTTTGAAACATTTTCTTTCAAATACCAAGACTTTGATTTGAGGTGTGTGCCCTAAGCTGGGAAGGTTTCGAGGAGCAGCCGGTCTCCGTTTGGACCGTGAAGCCCTTTCCCCATCACGGATGCCCAGGCTCTGCAGTTCGCTGCTGGCTTCAGCGTGTCCGCTCATCCGCCCGCAAGTAAAATCAGAAACACTAACTCCTAACGCTTTGTAGCTCTGTGGTTGTTTTGAAACCTCTTCCAGCCTTTCGTTGCTGGGATTAAGATCTTGATTGCTTGTGAATCTTTTTTCCTCCTCTCGCGTGCCCGCTCGCTCTCTGATCTCATCTCTCACTCGATGTTGGCGCTGCAGCCCAGCACCAACCACGGGCGCTCAGATTTATGTAGCCGTACCCGCAGAAGACATCAAGGTGAGATCAGCTGCTCTGTGAATTTTTCATGGCAAACTTCAGCTTTGCTCGACCTGGCAGGGCTTTTTTTCTCCTCCTAACAACCGGGGACGTGGCGCAGAGGCTAGAGAGAGATAAATGTACTTCATGATGATTTGGTTTTCCACTTTTTTGACGGGGACAATATTCCAAGGACACAGCTTTCAAAATATTGTCCTTGGCCACCGAGGTTTCTGACTGATGTGTCGTATATTACCCACTGCTAGCGGTGGATGTGTTAAAGTTATGATTATAGATTTTTCTTGTGACCCTAAGTTGGTATTGAAAATGTCTACCTTTGCGTTATCTAAACTCTTTTTTTATATTCTTTTGCTTTTGTTGTGTAGATCAATCAATAAGACGCATTATAGCTCCGCTCTCCCCCTCTTGGGCAGATTCTTCCTGTTTTCAGTTCACAGCAGCGCAAGGCGAGGAGCCAGCGAGCGCACGATGCGCGGCTCTGCTCTCCGTTCTGTCCCCAGGAGCTGTCTGACAGGGCATGGCTCGGGTCTGAGGACCGAAAGCACAACCCCAAGCTTCCTATTTTATTATTACACAATAAGCTCCTAGAAGGATATGATGTACTTAATAAATGAACTCTGAATGGCATCGAGGAAATCAATGTCCAAAATGGGCTTGAACAGTCCAAAGAGATGATAAAGTGTATGAACTATTTTCTGTAACAATAAACACAGCCTCTTGCTTAACATCACTTCTGGCCAGAGGGGTGGGGGAAAAAAAAATAAAAAAAAAAAAAAAATCACCCATTAACTTTGATCTCAAGTTTGCAAAAAGCTGTGTTTGTGTTTATCCTCTCACCGACGCGTTGTTAACACAGGATTTTCTGTGTGTACGCTTTGTGTACGTTCGGGGCCAGGTGTATCTGTGGCAGAAAGATCCATCAACAGCGCCCGTGCGGTCCAGGCCTGCGCGGCAGGGATGCACCGCGCGCGGAGGCAACTCGCGCAACAGATCCCAGTTCCCGCAGCTTTCCAGGAGTGGGAAGCAGAGGCTGACGGATGACAAGTGAGCCAGTAACGCACTCACGGGGTTGGCGCTGCTTTGCCTTACCCCGGTGTAAATTTGGAAGAAATACGCTTGTCTTCAGCGGAACTGACGTCTCTCTGGAATTTCCCCTCCCAAACGTTAGCGCCAGTAACGTATGGTTGTTTCCCCAAGATGCGGTGGGTCTGATTCTGCTCTGTGGCCTGCGTTGGCCCAGCACGGCGGTAAGGGCCAGCGCTCTCTTTTATTTAAGACGAGTCTGAGCTTTTCCGATCTGCTCGCAGCCTTAAAACTAGCAGCAGCAACCTGCTGTCATCCTCCAACCTGCTAATTGAATGCTCGTCGGTGTTTTTCAGATGGTATCTCATGAACATCTGAAGTTCTTTTTGCCACTTTCATGCCTTTTTTTTTCAGTAACTTTTTCATTACTTAGTCTTTTTTAATAGAATTCATTTTCTTTGATCCTCACAAATTTTTCTCCCAGTTCCTCTGATAATTTTTTAAAAGAAATCACGGTAACTTTGAAATGCCTCTCCCCATGTCCATGCTACACAGCATGGCTAAGTGAGGTTCCTTCCAAACCTTTAAGAATTGTAAATGTGACCCTGCTAAGAAAATGCAGAGCATCATCTCTCGTAACGTATAAGACAGAAAAGACTGTAATTTATAGGGCTAAGTACAAAGGGCTGTTTTTCTTTGAGCTAATTAACTGGAAGAAGAGCATAACTAATTAACTGCAGAGAGACAGAAGGAAATACGAGGTTGTAGCAAAGCCCTGTGACTTTGGATGCCTCGTTTCATCTTGGGGATGGACTGCTGGGATCGGGCTCCGCCGGCGGCCGGTGCGTGGCCTTTCCCTCTCCTCTGCCCTTCCTCGCAAACTGCCGGCCCGTTAGTTCAGTTCCTAAACCCCGCAGATTGGGATGCTGACCTCACCCTCCCGAGGGGACCAAGTTTGAAACCCACTGCATTTCACCGAGTCAGATGAGGACCATCACAAGGGAGAGTTGTTCTTTCCAAGATGAAGTTGTAGTTAAATTCCTATTCACGTGTCCAAACAATTCCACTGATTTCTTGGTACCTCCAAAATTCCGGCTGCTGCCATTTTAATAGTTCAGTACAGCACACGACTAGGCACCAGCCTTTGGGGCATCATCTCCAGTGACAGCACTCATTTGTGGAGTCGTTATAATGGAAACTGAGGAATCTCAAGTGCTCAGTCTCTTCCCCTCCCTCCCTCCCCTGGAAATCCATTAGAAGACATGTTTAGGGAAACAGGCTTCAAAAATAAGTAACCAGTGTGCACACACCTGATAAGACCTACAAAATTAATCACAATAAATGGCACTGTTTAACGGAGAAAATGGTGCCTGCTATGGCTGTCACCTAGAAAGGAAGCCGTTCAGCTAAAAGCTAGAGGAGTATTTTAGGAATTTTCTAGGCAGATACAGTTTCTTGCTGGATTCCTCAATCTAGTTAGAGCTGTTAAAAGGGCAGCAGAAAAATCCGTGCAGGAAAAACCCCTTGTCCTAAAGAAAGAATCATTTTTCGCGTTGCCAACAGCATGTATTTGCTTGGCACTATTGTAGCGTGCACCACGGTGCAGATGTAGCCCGGCCTCAGCACTCACGCCTGGTTCAGCGCTGGTTTTGGACCATTCTGAGTGACTCTGAGCCTCAAAGCAACGCGCTCCAGCGCACTGCCCGGCCTCTAACCACTGCCTTTCCCAGGACACATCCCAGATCCCATCAAACCCTCCGAAGTCCTGGGCTTCTCTCTGCTTCCAGTGCTGGCTGGGCCGGGCAGCCCGTCAGTTAAATCCCCTCTCTGCTCCGTCAGCACGACGTGCCGGGGTGACACACAGTACAACCGAGGGGATTACACTTCCCAGTTTCCAGTGGAGCTCAACCCTAATCGGGATTTCTCGCACACGGTGGGTAACGAATGATTCCCTCAATAACGCTGTGCTGCCCAGCACACGCACTGCATGTCAGGTGCCATAAAGGTAAGAGAAAACAACATGCAGCACAAACATCTCTCATTATTTTATGCTAGCTGCTGCAATTATTTTTTTCTGTAACACCGGGAAAGAGTTCCATAAATTACACAGTTATCACCCATCTGATCTGCTTCTGAGTCTGCTCCGGACCTGCTTCCAGGACCAAGCTGTCAGGCAACCGAGTGCTGAAATTTAATGTTTGCAGACACATCCTGAGATGCCTGGGAGCAAAGCTGAGGCAGAACGGCTTGTTTAGAGACTGCTCTGCACGCCCTCCAAGGATGCAGCTCCATTAGTATCTTTACCATGACTAGGCGTGTGCTTAATTTTGTTAAATTCATTAAATTGCGTAATTGTATTTGCTGCTGAAGTAATTTTTCAAGGGAGTCACACCCCACGCGATCTCTGGGGCAGCAAGGACCCAAATCATACCCCAGGCCAGGTCTTTTCTGCGACGCCTTGGCGAGATGTCCAAGAGAAACCTCTGGGAAGGGATGCGACACACAGACCCGGACTGAGAGGTGGTTGGAAATTTGATTTTCCCGTTTCTTGACAAGAAGGAAAAACAACCCAGGGTCTCCCTGGGGAGGAGGAGAGGGAGATTTTCCCCTCCGCTGAGTGTATCTCGCTTTGCTGGGAGCGGTGCCGCTCCTGGCCTCTCCCATCAGCCGGGGTCTCCTCTCGCTGCTAATGAGAGGCCAGGCCGAGTTGACGGCTGCGCTCTGATCTCATCAGCTGCCCTCCTTCGGCAAGAACGACCTCATTTTCATCTGCTCTGACATTTTTCTTTCCATTAGTATCCAGGGCCAGAAACAATTTGTCCAGGTGCTTTGCCTTTTCCTTTTTATTCCCACAGCAGAGCTAAGTGAATCATAAAAATCGCTGAAATTAGAGCAGGGAAAAGACCTTTCAGGCCATTCCCGTCTTCCCCCGGGGCTAAACGCAGACAGGATTCCCACAGTATGTTTTCTAGTGCTTTAATCAGTTCAATTTTTATACTGTGGGTCACAGAGGATTAGACAAGAGGAAAGTCTAGAGAATCGGCTCATCCTTTGTTTTTATCAGCAAAATTCTGTTCTGGGCTAAAACAGTGGGAAACTCAAGTATTTTGATGAAGGCTTGATAATTCAGAGTTCATACGGCAGGGAGATGGCAGAGAGGTATCCTGAATCTGAAACACTTGTTTCAGTCTGGTATTACGGCTCGCGCTAACAAGGACCCATCATCACTCGTGTTTCCCGCAAGGTTTGATGTGACTGTCACCGCACGGTGCCCCTGTAATGCAGGCAGCTGTCCCTGCCCCAGAAAAGTCATTAAAATCACTACAAGACGGACTACGGTAACTTTGCAAAAGATAACTACAGGATTTAGAACCTAATTCCCTCTGTCTGTCAAAGCCACGCAATATCTGTCACTCGCGAGCCCGGGAGCCATCCCCTGCACGTCCTCTGGGACGTCCTCCCCCCGTACGGGGCTGAAATCCCATGGGCTTCAGTGGGAGCAGCTTTGGGTCCCGGCTGGGCTACACCCCCAGCAGCTCCTGGGCTTTCCAGAGCTACCCAGGGTGACCAGCCCCAGAGCCATACGAGTTGTGTTGGGTTACCAACGCACAATTTCGCAAGCCCAGCCTAAGTTGTGTGTTGCAGAAAACCTCTTATTGGAAGTGGCTAAATAAGAAAAAGGAAACCAGTACGGACACACCGGCGAAAAAAGTGCACCAAAGGATGGATGCAAAGCTCGCTGAAGATCATGGAAATTCATCTCCTGATCTGAATGAGTGTTTGACTCCTGAACTTTGGGACTATGCACACTGGTAGGGGGAACCGTGTAGCTGCTTAAGCTGGGAAACCAGTTTCCTCCCCAAAAACGCCGAGAGGTGCGAAGGCGGCGGTGGGGAGAAGCTTTGTGGGAAGGCAACCATGATCAGCAAGGCACAGAGCGAGGCTGAGGCTGGGTTTGACAAGCGCCACCACACGCTAACAAGGGTTTATGAGTCCCGATGATAAACAATAATGAGAACAGCTGCATCCCAAATGAGTCCCTCCTCTGTGAGAGAACGCAGGAGATTCCAGCTTATTCCAGTACCATTAGCTTGGGGCAGGGTTAGATTGTTCTGCATTTTGACCTGATTTTGTAATTATCACTCTTTCATAGAAAGATGTGTTGTTTAAATATCCTCTAATTTGCTTTCAGAGATCATAAACCCCTCTTTATTATCTGCTGCGATGTATTACAGACAGATAATGCCTGACTTTTGCCTTCTTTACTTGGGAAAGCGCATTTAATTTTGTGAAATAATGGAGGTGTTCGTTCATCTTTAATACCATTTTCTGTGCTTCATTCCCTTCCACCTAATAAAACAGCCTCCTCTGGAGGTCCACTCCATGCGATTACTCCTGATGCAGATGCTGCATGCGGCTGAGGGCACCGATATGTTAGATATTCATCAAAACCGCTCTATCAAACTGCTGCCAGAGCACCACACTGAAGTGCCCGGTCTCAGGTTTAATCTGTTCCATTTAACGCACGCGTAGCTATCAAGACTTTTTCCAAATTACTTGCAATTAAGGCGTTTGTCATTACAGAATGAGAGTGTCTGAGGCCAGTGCTGAGCCCACGTTCAGCAGAGCGGGTGACGGCTAGGACCTCTCTGGAGAGCATCTCTGCCGATGTGTGGAAGCCCTTCCCCAGCCCAGTAAAGAGGGCTTGGGTACCAAAACCCAGGGCTGACTCCAGGTTCTGCAGAGCTACAACACAAAAACCTCCAGCTACCGGTTCGTGATGCACAGTCACAGTTATTCCCATCAAAGAGGGCTTCATTGCATCATCGGAGCAGATTTTAGCTGTAGCAATATGCATGCGCAGCACTTTTTCCTGGATATTTGCAAAGCTTTTAAAAATATGAAATAGTTACTGCTTGTGCTTTCTCAGATGTATCAATTATTTTTAATTTCTCAAAACTGCTACAGTAGCATACAAATACAGCAGAAATGAGAAGGGCTTTTTTTTTTTCCTCAAGAGCAGGGTTTAAGCATCCCCAGACACATTGAGATGGGGGAGAACTGTAATAGCTTGTTCCCTACATATTTTCATCTGGTTTTAACGCAATCTCTGTTTATATATTCTATTATACGGCTAATTATTCATTCTCTCTTGGGCACTTTGAGATGCATTATATATTTTATTATTATTTGTAGTGTAGCGTGATTGTTTAATCATTCTGCAGACATGCAGCTGGAGCCAGATCCGCAGCCTTCGCGAGCGGCTTTGGACTTAGAGCCGCTCCAAAGCCACGTGCAGATTTTTACTTCAGGTAAAGGCAAGTGAACGGGAGGGAGCTTGCCCCCGAGGAAAGAGGATTAAGGTCCCTTAAATTTAACAGGCTAATAACAAGCGTACGTACAGTGATTGTGGAGCTGCTGAAGCACCGGCCGGCCCATAGTGCCGTGCCTTGCTCGCATGGCTGCAGGCAGAGATTACACCCCAGGGCCCAGAATTTGCCCAAAAGCCCTGGGAGACCCCCCCCTGCCCCATGGCTGGTGGATGGTGGGGCAGAGGGAGGGTGGAAAACCTGCAGCCAGCCTCCCTGCAGTGCATGGCTGACCGGATCCCGCCACCCACTTCATTTCTACTGCTGATTTTGAATTTATTTTGATGCCACCATCCAACAACGCGGGAGACAGCATCACTCAAAAGACCGCCACGCTGTGACCCGTTATCTCCCTGTTATTTGCTGCCTGTCCCTTCCAGGAACACATCCACTAGCGACGACACACGGCACAGCTCTCTGAACAGCAAACCAGACAGAATCTCTGCGCACGGGACCTCACCGCTCCGCAGACGGGAGATGGGTCTCCACCTGTCCGCAATCTCCGTTACGGGTAACAAAGAACCACAAACGCGGGCAGAGGAAGCCCTCCGGGTACTTTTAAGCAAAAAAACCTCCTTCTACGCACACAACAGAAACAATCCCCAGTGCTTCTGGCTGAGTGACCTAGCAACACGGCTAAGAACGGTGATAATATGCGATGTTCAAACACGAGGCTGGCATTTCCCATAACTGCACAGAAATATGGGACACTTTCCCTCATTTTACTGTATGTAATTGATACGAGGCCAGGAGCTGCTGGCAGATTAAATTTTACAACACATGACACACCAAGGCCTTGACTCAAAAATTACTTGCACTCGACTCTAATTATTCACCTTCTCCCAGGTCAGATGTTAGGGATATATGCCATTTATTCTCAAAGAAAATGATTTGCAAGCCCACCGCAGAAGGAAACAGAAAAGCAGGGGCTGAAGAACTGTGGGGCTGCAGAGCCAGCGATGCAGGAGGGTGAGAGGAGGAGAAAAGAGCAAACCAGCGAGTACCCGACGTGGGGAAAACACCTACCAAGGGGTCTGCATCACACCTTGCCACCTCTGCTCTCGGAGGGGAGGCACGGGAAAAGTTTGAGCGCACTAAAGCCATTACTGACGGGCAGAGAATAAAATCTACTCATAACGAAGAGGCTTCTTGGTGCTCGCAGTCTTGCTCAGGAGCGAGCAGAGAGGTTTGAGCAAAGACCAGTCGTGCCAGGAAACCCATATGCTCCAAGCTCTCCCAAACCAGCACCCACTGGAATTGCCAACAACCGCACAGCAAATCTGACTCAGCAAAATACAGCTTTCTACACAAAATCGTTCAGAAAGCAAGCAAGCTCCCATACGAACGGTTTTGCCGTGTTTTCCCTGAGCACGGGGAAGGTTGTGTCCCCCAGAGCCCCACCAAACTCGGCTTTCAAACCACGCTACAGGCCACGTTGGGAACAACTCACAGCACGGCTCAGCTGGCTGGGTTCCTTGTGTAAAAACACAGGATGGATGAGGCTGGCTTTTTTCTAAATGAAATTCAAAAAAAGAAACTATAATTATGCTAGGAGAACATTCATTTGCTTGTTAAGTGAAATTTGAAGGGGAAACTTTAATGATGTTAGGAAGAAAATCAGATTCTCTTGTTAAACTAAATTCCAAGAGAACCCTGCGCGCACGCTGGACAGCACATTAAGCATCAAAGACTCATCAGTGATTCATAGAAGACTTTTTTCTCAGTGACATGAATTATTTCCATGGGAAAAGATATGAAGATATCTTAGATGAAGACGAGGAGTGAATATTTTTTTATTTCTATCCTTGGGAAACAGTGTATAAATAAGCCTTAGGTTTAAGGGCCATTTGAAAAGATCCCAGCAACTTTATATTTATTTTTCATTATGTTAACATGGAAAAATAGGTTCTAATCTGTCAAATTCAACTTGGAATTGCAAACAGATTGATCTGTTTTCAACTAAGCTAAAGAAAAACAAATATTCAGTGCAAGTCCATTTGGATACATTCTCCAGAACTGCTTTGGCTACGGGACGGAGCCTCCTTGGTGGGTGCAATCTGCTGCCCGCGCCCGGACCTGGTCAGGCTGCCCTGGGGCACTGCCCATCGCTTCTTGACTTCCAGGTCCTAATCACCTATTCACATAAGTTCAGCTAAAACCAGCACCAGTGGAATAATAATATTATTGTTATTAATAATCCTCTTTTTGAGGAAAGATCTTGAAATGTTAATTAGGCACAACACTAATAAATTAAACCTGACTTCACATCAGCATTAAAGTACTTGCCTAACGTTAGATCACAAATGGGTACACTGAGGCAAGGAGAGCTAATCTGCTTTCATTTGCACACTCCTAATTCCAGAATAATTCCTTTGCAGTTCCTAATATGCTTTAGAAGAGTACACAACAACCATATATGAGCTTTTCAAACCCATAACCTGGTTTTGAAGCGAAGTGAACGCAAGCAAAATGCATTTTCATGGGATTTGGCACATGAGGAAGGCACAGAGATCTAAACTTTGTCTTTTCCTTCCACCCCCCAGCCATTCCCAGGGATTCTCCCTGCCTCCCAGTACCTCGTTGTCACCTCAGTTCCTCAGTTGTGGATGCTTGCGAGCTGCTCTGCTCTGTTTGCCCATCTCCTCAGCAAAGCAGAGCCTGGATCTCAGAGGTGGATACTAACAATTACTGTAATACAAACAATAACTCTGGGATGCTAATGAAGGACACAATTAAAGGCACTCAAGCATTTACTCCTGGAAACACACTCGTAAATCCCGCCATCCAGCTCAGATGAGAGGAGGACCGTCCAGGCTGCACTCCGAGTCCTGCTCCGCAAACACCAAATTTCCAGATTTAATTCATTAATTGGCATTTAGAGGACAGCGTAGCAGGAACACGACAAGCAAGCATCAAATGCAAAGGTATTGAGCGTTATCACACATCAGAGGCACCTCGTGCCGTTAATTGTGGATACCGCGGTTGTGCTGCTATCAATCAATCACCAAACGTCCCCCTCTCCCCTCTGTCATCCATCACCAGAGGTTTCCAACTGTATATCCATCACCTCCCATTCCTCGGGAATGTCCATCACGCTGCTATCTGAGGACCGAGCCATACGGGAGGAGGCGCAGCGTGAACCCCGGAGCGGGCAGACAAACCCTCTGCTCTCGCGCCACTCCTCCTCCTTTTTTTAGGAAGCCCATGGCAATCTTCAGAGGGCCATTTCTCTCTAACAGTCTCATTCTTCCCTTCCCCAGCCGCCATCCCTCCCCTCCTCCCACCCGTGAGTTATTAGATGACATAACATTCACTTTGGTGAAATATATTATTCAAACTGAGTGGCTTAAAATTGAAATGCTTACATGGTCATGAACCCAGGCTGCAGTTAAAAATAAATCCCTTTATCTGCGCTGCATTCTCAGGCCAGCATTTTCCACGAAAAGTCCTTTAAAATACTTCGGACTCTGAGCCTGAACGAGATCAAATGTGACTTTTTAAAAATAGGATGCCTGGTCCTCTCCACTTTCCTCCTTGGGTCGACAATGGGAGATAAATTTGCTCCGCAGGAACCTTTTGTGGGCCGTGCTGCTGAGGCAATTTGCAGTTTGCTGTGGAAAAGGCATCTTACGCTACATTTATCACCCCCCGCCGCCGGCTACAATCCAACCCACTTGGAGCCACTGAGCAGAGGTGCCGAGCAGAGCTCCTGCGTTATTATTCTACATAATAATGGGTGTTCGGGGAAGCAGGAGACAAATCAGAGTATATTCCAGAAAGGCTCAGCTCAGGAAGGGAGGTAAAAGGGCCAGGGTGTGGGCTGCAGGGAGGGAAGGTTAGCAAAAAAACCTGAATAAGCTTGCTCATCAAACGAGGCCTTTCTCTTGCAGCGTCAGAACGCCTCTGCCTCACCCTGCGACGCTGGATGTCATTGTCTCACAGCGGGCGCTGGAGCTGCCCACGTGGACACAAGCATCCTCCATTGTGCTCTCTTGGCAGAGGTATTCCCTGTGCCCTTCCCAATTCCAGCCTCATGCAGGAGGGGAGAGGTGGCAGAGCTCAGCCAGATGCCACGGTGAGGGGCTTAAAGAAGGGACTCGAACAGGAGATAACAGAACAACTCATCACATCTGAGGTCAAGGCACCGAGAAGTTAATTAAGCAGCGCACAAGCATGCTGTAAGTCAGTAAGGAATCCAAAGTTGCTGTGTTTTAACCCTTGAAATTCAGGCACCTTCTACCACATACAGATGGATCTATGTCCTCTACCATAAAACTCAAAGCCTTCTAAGGTATCCTATAAAGAGAGCAGAAAAAGCTACATAACATGTTGCAAGCAGATACAGATGACTAGAGGACAGTTCTGTATTTTTATATGGTCATTTTTTAAGGTTCAGAATCAAAAGAGGGATGACTCTTTACTAAACAGAGCTTCCAGGCAGCTGTGCCTTGTCCTGCCATCCTACACACTTGCATCTCAGAGCTCTGTTGAAAATCTTCGGTGAGTATTTTGGGGAGCAAATGTCTGGTGAGGAGATGTTCCAAGTATGTCAATTGCAGGAATTTTTCTCATATGCCTAAAAAACCCGACATTCCTCTCATGTTTCAGAATTTCACATCTGTGAGGATTTTTTTTTTTTAATACAAGAACGAAATACAACCTCCTGTCTGAAGAAGCAGGGTTTGATCCTTTGATTTCATCATCTCTGGTCCTCGTAGGTGTCCCTGTCTGACAGCTGTCATTACCCTCCCTCTGCACAGGTCGCCCCTTCCTCTCCGTTAGTTTTTACAGTTATGCCAATACTAATTTCTCTTTTCTGGAGTAAGTTGGTTAATCAGATCTTTGAAAGAAAACTTTCAGCTCGGTATTTGTATGCAGCCCTCGACAGAAATGCAGATTTAAGGAGACAGCCATATGCAAGCACGAAGGGAGCAGATGTTGTACAATCAAGGGTAATTTAAAAGAGAGGGGGAAGGTGATAGAAGGACAAAATGAACTCAAAGTCAAGGAATTTTTTGTTGTTGCTACAAAGGCAGAAATGATGTACTACTTTGCACCTTCAAGTCCCATGCTGAAAACACTGGCTGTCTTCTGGGTCACTGCCACCAAATGCCATCTCTCTCTTTACAGATGGTGTCATCCAGAGCTGCGCTATTGGATCTCGCACTGAACATAGAATTCATCCTCCACGTCTTTCCTCTCATCTTCCAGTCTCTTTGGAAGATGGAGAACTCCCTGCCTTCGAGCCATGGAGACTCCTGACAAACACGGAGTGAAGGGATCACATCACCACTTCCAGCAGTGGAGGCAAATAGGAGTCAGCCACGCTGTAATCCATCATCCCATCCATTTAACCCCCATATCTGTTTTCTCCTCCCTCTAAAAAGTATGAGTACAATCAGTCATGTCCTATGAAAGACATTCTTGCACAGGAGCCTGCGGGGATGCTGCTGTGCTCCATGGCTCACCGCAGGGACCAGCCTCCTGCCAACGGCCCTGCTAACCCTGCTCTCCTGCAGACACAATGTTCAATGTGGTTGAGCCACGAGCATCCCCGCAGCCTGGCCAGGGAACAGGGAAAGGCAGAACTCACCGAGAACTGCTGTGCCTTGCTTGCCTTGGCCAGGAAAAAAAAAAAAAAAAAAAAAGCAGAGATAGGACTAGCTCCTGTGAAATCCAGAAAGGATGAACTTGGCAGATCAGGATGAGGTAAGGGCAAAGAGTTGTGTTGGCTCCAGACCCAAAAAGTCAAGGCAGCAGCCAGAACTTTGCCTCTTTGCTCTACTTTTAGCGCTGTCAGCTTTTCATATCTGTGGGGATCGAATTTTGCCTTCCTTCCATGAAAAGAGATTGAAAAAGGAAAATAAAAGTAATTTTTTCGTAATTCAATGCAATACTAATCAATTGTGACAGGATCTAGAGAATATTTTCACGGTGCCAATTACTTAAAGGGCAAAGATGCCATCGTACCATTAAAGTAATAGCGCAGACGGCTCTCTAGGACATTGTGGAACAATGTACTGAGTGTTGTTCAACTCGCTCAATGAGATAAAGTACTGGGTCATTAACCTCACCAATGTCAATGTGTTGCCACTATCAAACTCAGCTAAACGAGTGTCCAAGGTAATGAGTAGGAGCACGCTTCCCAGCCAGGAATGCATTAATAAAGAGGAACCGTAATGCAGCGTGAGGAACTCGGAGAGGAGCGATAAATGTGCGTTAAAGAGAGGGGGTCAGCCCGGGCGGGACAGGTGGAAACCCATCGGCACGGGTGGCTGCGCACACAGATCTCTGCACTCCCACACACACGTTTACAATCCATGAAGTGAGTAAACAGAAAATTTACGAAAGCAAACTCCAAAGCTGTAAACATGCATTAGGGGAGCAAGTGTTCATGAACTTCCTTTGGAACAGGGTTTCATAGTTGTATATCAATATCTCCAACAAGTTGCTTGTGAAACTTCTCACTAAGAGTCAGTTTTTTAATCCCTCCGCTGGCAGTGCCGGTGGGGGAGCTCTGTTTTGTTGTGTTTCTCCAGAGAAGAAGGATGGCTCCGTCGTTCCCGCGTGCCAGCTGAGGTGCCCGCTCTGGGAGCTCGTACATCACAACACAAAGAAACCAGCTCAGGTATCACTGCAGCTCAATCATCTCTTGCAGTGACATGGGCAAAGAGGAAAACAACATTACCAATTAAAACAAATATTGTTCCAAAAGGAAAATGTTGGCACCGGGAAAAAAAAAAAGTATCAAAATACTTGGCCACTCTAACATTTCAGTAAGAACTGAATTTTCAGGTAAAGGGAGCGGAAAATGAAATTTTCCTTCCTGATCATTCATGGGAGCAGGGATAACGTTGTGAGTAGCCAATGGTTACCAGAGCAGATGTCCTTCCATGCCTGCAATCCTATTTCCATTTTATAATGAAATGGAAGACAGAAAATACATAGATTTAAGATATGCAGAGGTGTAAAAACCATCAGGATACCGGGCACCGCTGCCATTATTTCTGGGCCCATTTGTATTTCATAATTAATAACTTAAATGGGGTAATTTAGAATTGTTAATTCTTTTCACAGAGTCTGCATGAGCTCAGGTGATGTCAGACACGCTGTCACCAGGAAGGTTAAATACTCCTGGTAGTTGCTAATTACCTAATCACCATTACTATCTCACATTAATTCCACCCTAAGAACAGATTTCATTATGACTAACCCGAGTTATTAAAGAAAGAGCTGTAAAGAAAACCCCTGTTGTTTGCATTCATTTAAAGGAGAGGAAAAAAAGCCCCTAACGAGAGCGTTCCTCCCCGGCATTCTGCAAAGCTAAAGGCATCGGGCTCCCTTCCCGGTGGTGTGCGGGCACAGCGGCTCTGCTCCCACATCGGCTCCGCGTTCCCAGGAGCGAGCCCTTCGCAGGCGTCCATGCTGGGTACGCTCCAGTGTGGCGTGCAAACAGCTTCTTGTCACGCTGTGCGCCCCACGCAGAAACATGGGGGGGCTTCAGCCTTAATCGGGTGCCACTTCTGTCTTCTAAATGCGTATTCCTTTGACTACCTTGTGAACACCCTTGAAGAGAAACCCTTGAGTCCCTGGTTAGCGCGGAAGTGGGACTGAGTGGATCTCGTTGGCCACGTTAGCCTCTTGTTCTCCTCAGCACAGGGAGAATTCCCGTTGTTCAGGTCACCTCTCGAATATCTCCTTGACGACGTCAGAGACTGTTGATAAAATTTGTGGCACTGACTTAGCTCTGCTTTCAACATGGCCAAAACAGATATTGTCCCTGACTTTGGTGGGCTCAGAGTTGCAGAAATGATGGGTTTTGCTGAAAACCCTGTTCATCAGCTCCCTCCTGGGCCAATTCAGCTTCCCAGTAGAGCCCATGCTTGCAGCACGTACATGGAAGGCAGACAAAGCTGTTATTTTACCGTCTACAGCTAGAAGTGCCCAAAGTCATAGAATCATAGAACAGTTTGGGTGGGAAGGGACCTTCAAAGCCCATCCAGTCCAACCCCTCGCTACAAGGAGCGGGGACAACTCCAACCAGATCAGGTTGCTCAGAGCCCCGGCCAACCTGGCCTGGAACGTTTCCAGGGATGGGGCATCCACCGCCTCTCTGGGCAACCTGGGCCAGTGTTCTACAAGTCGTCTTGTGACGGAAAACTTGATGCTTTTCCAGTGCAAGTCTATGTCTCACAGCCCTTATCTGGGGTGGAAAGCAGCTCCAGGCAGTGGTGTCTGCTCTGTGCAGGGACATGAATGTCCCTGTCCTCTCGCCCCACACTGAGGATGGCCAATGTGTCATGGCTACGTGACTCAAGATGTTCATCTATTAGAGAGTCAGCAGGAACTCTTCCAAGGCAGGTGGATTTTACGGCTGTTTTTAGTGCTGCGCTATTAATCCTTACATTTGATTCAAACTGTGCATTAGGCGATGGCAGCTACATAGTTGCAACCTTTTGAAATGCTAATTGTCAAACCAAAGTTTAGAAAGACGATTTCAAAGCAAAGTTGCCATTATTTGTAGGCTGTGCTCTAAATGCAAGAGCTCAATTATCTGGAGTGTCAAACTTCTGACAACTTTGCAGATCCATAAAAACAAGGCAGATTAAAGAGTTTTCCGGAGTAGAATCTCATTTTTATGCTCAAGCTTATTTCCTGAATTATACATCGTGGCCAATCCCAAAGCCAGCTTAGTGATCAGGTCAAGATATTTACGGCCACCTGCAGCACCCAAATCAAGGGACAGTAGTCGGTTTGTACAACGTTTCCATTGTTTTCGTGGATTGTTTCAAGCCACGAATCTATGCTTTTTGAGACCTTGAGAAGAGGAGCACTGGTGACTCTTTCAGGCTTTTGACTGTCTTTTTAGCAACAACAAAGGATTTCCTTTATTGTTGCCTTGACTATCAGCGGATGGTAGAGAGCATCAGCTTCTTAGAGGGACAGACACAGAGTTATGCAAAAGATGAAAGATACAGCATGAAAATGCAGTTTGGGTAGGAATTTGCATTTGCAATTCAACGTTCCTCTAGAAAGCCGTGTCTGTCGTATCTCCTACGAGCAGAGGAAGATATCCTAATTCCAGTGTGCAATGAGTTTTCCTCGTCCTGCACTAGAAACCGATGCTCCCCGCTCGCTGACTGTGCACGAACAGGGACGCAGCTCTGCCCTCCAGCCACAACCCTCCTTACCTTCCAGTACTTCATCTGGAAAAGTAATGGTATGACAGTTAAAAAAAAAAAAAACCACCAAGAAAAAACACCTACAACTTATCAGAAAATGTGAAGTAGAACAGCTATATCTAAAAAGATACTGCAATGGGCCTGAGTGCTGCTTAAATCCCGCTTGTATCGAGGGTGTGATAGCAAATATTAACTGACAGCGTCCTCCTCTTCAGTAAAAACTCACTCATGAGTAACCTTCCTGCTTTTGGCGCTATCAGCTCTGCGATACTAATGAGAGACTCAGCCTAGCGCTAAGCTGGACCTCAGCGCCGAGCAGACTCTTTGCCGGGTCCTTCCATCCCTCCCGCGGATTTCTGTGCTTCAGTCAAAACTGCATTATTCTTGTTCTGCTTTTGACTCTCGCCCTAAAATTTCAGCTTAATTTTACTTATTTCCAAGAAGAACATAGCACGATGCCCTGATACAAAAGAACGTGACAGGCTATATTCTGGATGGTTTGCGAGACGAAACACGACATTTTTTGTCACATTCAGGGTATCGCGTTGCACTCTATAGCTCCTGAAAATTCAAAAGCAATCAAAGGTCATGAGCCACATCAGTGACCACATTGCTCACGCTTCAGTTCACCTAGGATTTGTAAATTGTGTTTTTGCTGGACGGTGCATAGGACATGATTTTTCAGAACAGGCTTTCATTTCTTGGTGTCCCTCTAGTGACGAGAGGGTTCCACTTATCACAGTGAACCCTTCTGAACACACAGCCTTCTGCCGTTCCCCTTGTAGAGATCTTATCTGGATGGCACAGCATCTTCTCATTACACCCTCAGAGAACCACAGATCATTGATAAAATGGAGATTCCTTTGCCGTGACACGCCACCCGTCTGGAGACTGAGTCAGACTTTGCTGCTATCTGCAGGGACATGGAGAAGCCAGCGTAGGTATCACCACTGCTGGACAGTTTATGTCTGTGGGAGTCAGAGAACAGACCCCAAAGAAGAACCGCAGAATAAATCTGAGTTTCAGGGAAATTGCTCAAGGAGAACACCCCAGAAAGTGCGTCTGCCAACGCTACCCAGGCACCATTCACCACTTCCACTGAACATACCACATACAACGCATCCTGGTACTCCATCAACGTCAGCCGAAGCTTAATGGGTACAGCAGAGTAGTTAAGTGTCAGGATTATTAATTAAGGGGTTAATATGCCTGGCTGAACTTTTGTCTCCATTGTTAAGAGGGTTGCAGATGCCAGGATTTGATTATCTGATTAAATGGACATGCTGGGATACAGTTGGAGAACTCTCATCAGCTGGGTAACTCCATGTTACAGCCATTCAATCCCTTTCACGAAGCAGTAACGCAGGACCAGCTCTCCAGCCAAACCCCACACAAACCCAGTCCTTCCAGATGAAACAGAAAAGTTCAAACACACACCCAACTTTGTTAGTTCTCTTGGCTCAGTAGTTCTCCAGCTGAACAGAGATTCAGCTACATCTTTATTGGCCTTTATCATCAATAGCTCTTTTCTTAATGGTGTCCTTAAGATGATTTTATCTAACTTGAAAAAAGACTGAAGCTGTCTTTCTCCATCTCTTTTCAGCATCCCTCCTCTGAAGCTCCCAAACAAGGCCAAATGTCAACAGCAGCTTTCAGCTCTAACTAACTCTGCGCTGCAGCCTGCTTCCTCTGCTTCCCTGGTTCCTGACATCCTGACATCCATGCTGGAGAGCCCTATGTAGGAGCTAGCTGCTCCGGAGAGCAAGGGGTGGTTTCACCCTGCTGCGAGGAAAACCTGTGCTTCTACATCCCAGCAGCCCTCGCTCAAAGTCACCTTTGCAAAAGCAGGGAGGAAGGAAAGCCAGGCATGAGGTACTTTCGGAATTTAAAGCTCCTCAGGTTTCCACAGAAATTGTAATAATTTCAGGGGAAGCTCGGGAGCTCCACGTGTAACAAAAAGCTGCTATTTCCAAGGAAAGCTTAAAGTTTTCACCGAGCTGCTCACCGGATTAGCAAATTGCCTCCCTTTCTGTTTTAAAATGCATAAACAGAGCTGGTAGGTAACACTGAGCAGCTCCAGCATTGCCAAGGAATACTATAAATCAGTTCCCTACAAGCTAAGGACTCCAGCCTTTGGCATATATAATGTTATTAAAAAAACCGCTAACGCTCTTCTGGAGCCAAGGCAGCAGAAGGACGTCAAATGGGGATGTACAACAGGGCTTGGAGTGCCAAGTTTAACGCATCTATAATTAATAACCTGCTTCAAAGATCCAACCAAGGCTCTGAATGCCCCCTGAAACCCCACGGAGACGCTCGTTCCGAGCAAGGTGGTCCAAACCACGCGGGACCCGGCAGTGCCGGAGCACTGGGAGGCTGAGACCGCTTTGTGGTTTGGAGTCGTTCCGCGTTGGATACCTCTGGCAAAGGGCATCCGTCTCAAACTGAAGTGCAGCCCTTCGCCTGGATTAAAGCACCCCCACCCTCTGGGCACGACCCACAGAACGGAGCCAGAGTCCCGGCTTTAGCACCTATTGCCTTAACGAGCTCAGGCTGGGATACAGCTGCAGCCTGTAGTTACTGCTGTGTTCCAGAACATTTAACACCTCCTAAACGGGGATAAATGGAAAACCACATATACTACTGCCTCTTGCAAGTTTTTATGATTTTTTTAAACTGCAGTAGATAAACTGTGCAGTCCAAAAGAAAACTGATCAGTGCAAAACCATTCTCAACACTCAGGCGTTCCTTTGCCCCATTTATTACATCCCTGGCATCCAACCTGCCTGGGAGCCAGGATGAACTGCAGCTGCGCCTCTTGGACACGATTATTATTTGGAATGCCATGGTAATGTGACCTTTGGCTGGTGAAAGAATATCTAAAAAAAAAAAAAAAATCCCAATTTTGGGGGGAGAATAAACCACGCGATCACAGGTGGAGATCTTTGCTCCAAACCACTGCCTCTCTGCTGGCGATGCCGTGCGTGAAATACAACCAGGCAGCCGAGCGACTGCTTCTGTACGGAGCTCCAAAAGTCAGCGTTAAATTTTCCATTTCTGAAGCACCCACTGAGATACTCCACCACTGGTGTTTTAACGGCATGTTTGTTTTCATTTGTAACTTACAAAGCTTATTGTCTGCGGATACGTGGGAAATCTGAAGGTGCTAGGGGGAAACTCAAGGGAGCGGCTCGCTTCCCCAGCTGCGGGCTCCGGTGGTTATGAAAACCCACGGCACGACCATGGTGCTCGGCTTCTAGTCCGGCACCAGCGCTGCAGGAGGGCACCGGAAAAGTTCAGGAGGCAAAACTGGGCAAGACCACAGAGAGCTGGCTCGGAAACCCCAGAGCATCACTCCACCAGCCTGGTGCTGTTATCTAATTCCTCTGCAAAGTGCTCTTCAAGAGCCTTGATATAGTGTTATATCCAATATATATATGCTATAACCAAAGCGATAATAAAACAGACCGTGGAAAATCAGAGGACAAAGGAACCAAATACTTTCAGATTACGCTAGTGGCAGAAAGGTGCCTACAGAGCTGTTCTGATGCTTTAAGATCTAATCCATCAGCTTTTTTTTTCTTGCTGGCCTTTTAATTTTGGGTTTTGTTTTTAAACAGGGCAATTTCATAAAAATAGATTTGGCGCTTTGACGTTACAGTAAGTGCCCTGGGGAAAAGCAGATAAAAGGCAATAATACCACTAACGGAAGTAAACTTTACAGCATTAACTGGTCAGGAGCACAGAAGAAACCACCAACTGGTGGGCAAAAGATGTAATCTTTTCATTTTTACTTCTTTTTTTTTTCTTAGCATACTGCATCAGTGCATAAAAACTCAGATGTAAGGACACAGGTTTCCAAGGCGTAGATAAGAAAGTCAAAATGACTCAATTCAGAACGGCAAGGCGATAGCAGAGATGCATGCCGCAACCCCGCTGATTTACTTGCCACGCTCAATGAAGTGCCAGATGTTCCTCTAGTTTAGATCGGTATCTGTGACTTTCGCTAGATTGTGCCTGCAAACTTGGGAGTGCAAAGACACTCAGACCTGAAGAACAAAAGCAAGTTGTTCAACAAGGGAAGGAAAAGAAAAAAAAAGAACAAACCCTCCCACTTTGGATTTATTGGGTCACATTTACAGATTTATACGGGGCATCCCTGTTGACTGCGGTGCATTTTCACCTACTGCCTCCAGAGAGGATTTTCCCTCCGCTTTCCAGGAGCAATAACCTGTTCAGAAGGAGAGCCGAGAGGTTGATCCGAGGAAGCCCAACAGGAAGAGAAGAGAGAAAGCCTGGGGGGTTCGTACACTTGAGATCATTTTTGGAGGCAGGATTTGTGTGCCCTGTCCCTTTTCCCATAAGGCAGCCATCCTTCACTTGCCTGCGCTGTCACACGCACTGGGAAATAAAATACGCGTTCATTTCCAATGGTCCAAACACAGTTACTGGTAATTAGCAGGTATGGAGTGCTTTGGCTATCAAAGTGCCGCTCTGATATTAAATTATTCATCTCCTCAGTGCTTTCCTTGTGATGAATTTGGAGGTTGTTATCCTACAGAGGGTCGGAGGCAGCAGAAACGGGACACGGAGGACTGCGACTTCCAAAACAGCTACACTGCTGAATTTCATTACAAGAGAGGAAGCCGTACGCCCATGTTGTAAGGCGGAGCTGGGGTCTGGGAGGACCCCGTCAGTCTGTCAGTCAGCTGTGTCTGCTCACCTGCCCGGCCTTCCTTCTGTCCTCCCCAAGCGCCGGGAAAGGAATTCGGGAGGTGGGAGGAAAGGAAAAACATCTGCCCTGTCAAAATGATAGATTTGATACAAAACTCCGACTTAAACATTCAGCTTGCTCCGGTTTAATCGGGCTGTCAGCACTGGACAGTTAGCTTAACTTATGAAAATCAAGAAAATGCCTTCTTGTTGCTTCATGGATCATGATGAACAATAACCTGACAGGAGAAACAAGCCCTGATCATGAAAGGATTACTTTTTGGGGCACGCCAGTAACGAAGTATGAAGGAAATCGAAGACTTGCTGCTCTCCGACATTAGCACAAATCCAGACGTCCTGGAATTATTTTTCCAACCACAACAGATAATTTTTGAATGATGTGCCTAATAAGGACAAACTCTGCAACCAAAGGAAGTCATCTATTAAATTAACAAGTTCATTTTCAATTCCTTCAAAAAAGAACATGGTTTAATCAGATCTTCAAAGCCAGCACAGAAATGTTAAATGTCGTTCAGGAGCTCTTTCCGCCGAGATGATGCTGGCGCAGGTGGTCTGCCAAAGGCATGTGCTGGAGCTCAGAGCCTCTGCTACAAACCGGAGAGCAGACTCCAGCGTTCACTTTCGCTTTTATTCCCACCTACTCAAGCAAGCTACAAAGACTAAATCCACCCCAGTGCGGAGTACAAGCATGAGGGTGATGCAGTTCACACATCCCAGGGAACTGGAAGTTGAGCCCAGAGCGCGTGCCATTCTCCACGGATGCTCACATGTAGGCATGGTTGCCTACACCTGCGATTCTCCTGCAAGCTCTGTCCTGAACTTCCTGATCGATATTTTCCTAGTCAGACAGAATTGCCTTTCAGTTTACGTCAGACTCCAAGGACACAGTAAGTCTTTTTTTATCACATTACATTACAGACACCAGGCAGGGGAGCGACACGGATGCAGCAGCTGAGCCACGCGTGTCCTCCCGCAGCGCCGCCGCGGGCCCACGCGGCCGAGGGGGACGCTCAGCCCGTGTCCCTGCCCGTTCAATCCAGCAGCCGCTCGTGTGGCAGCCCCGTCGGCAGCGCCCATGGCCAGGAGCATCGCAGAGCTCAGCTAGGTCAGATCCCAAAATATGAATGAGGTTCCCACTGCAACCCCCTCACCCAGGGACGTAAACAGGAACCAAAGACATCTCCGGTTGTTGGCATGACGACCAACCTGTACAGGAGGGTGTTCCTCTGGCCCGTTGAACCCAAACCTTAATTTTCCCTACAAGAAATTTGTTCCTTATTTGGCCTCTTGCAGAGCTGCTCCCCCTCCCAGGTAAATGATGCTGCTGGAGTGGAAACTCGCTTAATCAGCGCCACATCCTGCGCAGAGATGTGATGTAAATAGCTGAGGTTTCCCCCCCCCACCGTGTACGATAGCTTGCAGCAAAGGGGCCTGGGGCTGTCTGAGGGACCACCCGACTGCCTCAGGCCTTGCGTCGGGCTGCCAGCGTGACGAGCAGCCTGTCTGCTGAAGGACGCCCTGGGACACGCGCACGTGTAAAACACGCACACGGGGAGAAGAGACACAGCTCAGGGAGCCAAGGAGTGAGGGGCTCAGGGGTTTCTCCTGCGAAAATCCATCAGTGGTGGTTCCTCCTCTCCAGGCAGGACACGGCTCCACATGGCCAGCCCAGACCCTCACCAGCGCTACGGAACGCGGAGAGCCGTGGCGTGCCCTGTGTAGCATCATCTCGAGCTGAACGGAGCACGTCACAGCCGCTCATCAGAAGTAATTATTCAAGGACGCTCGAGGCTATAACAATGGATTTAAATACAGAACAGCAAGCCAGGTTAGAGTCTGTGTAACTTGGTTTGCCATTCCCTTCAGCTCTTCCCTTTAAAAATGGATTTTTGTGCTCATGAGAGTTCCCAGGCTGCCTGCTCAGGAACCTGACGCTTGGCTACGCTCGGATTAAGGTCAGCAGAGGCTCCAGCACAGCCTCCCCTTCCCCACACCCTTTGGAAATCCACTCGTGGGCAATCTCACCACACCAGGATGGATGGGAAATGCCTTCCCACGTTGCTGCTACCAGGACCACATCCAGCAGCACCGTGTGCACAGAGCCCACGGGCAGCCAGGGGCCCCAGCTCCGCTCGCTGCCAGGCCCCGTGGGACCCACGCTCAGCAGAGCTGGACCCCAGCTCTTCGTTTCTCATCACTTCCATGCTCTCGCTTCCCTCCCAAAGGCTGCCCGCGGGACAGAGAGGATGAGAAATTCGTGGAGGTACTACGAGCTCTGAAGTGACTAACTGCTTTCCTTCCCTGGTGGATAGCTGCCCCGGACCAGACCGTCCTCCCGATCTGTGCTGGACCATTGCATGAAACTACTCAGAACTGAAAATAAGTTAATAACTAATCACCTCCCGATTAACAGGACAATCATGTCATTCTGCAGACAATTCCTTGGCTTTGCAAGAGGATGGCCTGCAATGCCTTTCCAGGAACAAGCACACCACCACCACAAAACCCTCCCCAGCCACGGAGCTTCTCCCTCCTCCCCTCTCCCTGCAGTCCCCTGACCGCAGCTTCAGCCATCAGCCAGCGAATAAGTCCTGGATGCAATCTGCAGCAACGCTTATTTAGGCCTGCAGGCAATTCCCTCACCTTTAAAATCTTACTGGGGAGTGCTTAGAATACTTTAAAAAAAAAAAAAAACAAAACAAACCGATTTCAGTTAATTTAATTATAGCTGGGATTTAACATTTAAAAGCCATCAGCTTAATAAGTACCAGGGATCTGTATCATTGTTATCAGCATCTTTAAAAACTGCTGAACAATGCCTGTGCCATTTAGAGGACGCAGAGATGGAGTTGATGCAGCTGCCTTCCCCCCGCCAGCCCCAGAGGCACCCCCAGAGCTCCAGCCCCTCTATCCCAGGCTGGTTCCACCACCTCTGGAGCTGGCTCTGCGCTCTGCGTTTTGTTCTCACGCCTCCGCTCGCCTCGCTGAGCTGCGTTTCCAAGGGAAAAGCGGGACTGATGCTCGTTTGCACTGAAGTCGTGAGTGCACAACTCCCCACCAGCCTCAGCAGCTCGGCAACGACCTTTGAGCCCTTTCAGGCGTAAGTTTAAGCTCTGCCAGGAGTAGATTGCCTTCCCCAAAACGCACAGACGCGTAAGCACGCACACAAATGCGCTCGCTGGCCGGCTGGAGGGCTTTCCTCCCGCTCTGTCAAGGTGTAAATCACTGCGCGAGGCGCAAGGCAGAGCTGAGCTTCGGGTTTGAGTCTGGTGCAGAAATGGCTCTGCTGAGAATAACAAATTATCATCTTATCTCCACTGATGCTGCATTTGATTGCTTCTTAATATTTTTCCTGGGCTGCCTATGGCCTTTTATCATCTCTCCTGCACTTGATCTCAGCTTTATGGCCTGCTGTTCACGCCCCATTTTTTTTCCCCCGTCTTACTGGTCTCTATTTCTCTCTTCCAAACAATGGCTTTTGCAGGCACCTCATCTAGCCTAGCTGCTGATATTCCTCAAGGTTCAGTTGCTTTCTGCATTGTTATTTGCAATTTATCTGATTCCAAAACCTGACATTATTCTTTGCTGTGCTATATACTTGCCTGGCTATTGCTAACCACGTGCAAGCATATTATTTTGCATTGACAAATTTTATTTATTTAGCTGCCCTCTCAAGTTTAGAGCAGCGTTCACTGAATTACGGATTTTGATGTCTGTAAATCATAAGCCCATCATGCAGATAAGACAGAATTCATTACTGAAAGCCCTGCTATTACATGGAACAATTTAGGTCAGACTGCTTTGTCCTTGGGCAGCATCCCTGGACACCACGTTGAGTGTATCTTCCTCTTACACAGGTTCTCTCTGGACCCCAGAGAACCAGTGGCACCACTAATTTTATACTGGAAACCGTTAGACCCAGCAGCTTGGTTTATCAGGAGCAAAACTTTGTCCTGCACAGGACATGAAAGTAGAGGATTGCTCTGCAGCCAGGCAGCTGAGCTGATAACCACATGGGATGAAGTTGTCCTCTGCTTTGGGGAAACGTCCGCTCACTGCTCACAGCCTTGTCAGGCGGAGCTTTTTGCAACAGCCTCTGCAAATTGCCAATATTTTTTCTCTGTACTTTTCATTCGTATTTTTAAAAAAAATGTCTATTAAGGTAAACAACAAGCATATAGACTGGAGACACTATCAGGGCGTTCACAGTCCTGATCTGCGGATAGGAAGGCTGCAGCACAGAAGCAACTGGTGATGCCACAGCGTGGTGTTATCAGTGAACAGGAACGCTATAGCTTTCCTTCCCTGGGCCTTCATTCTCTGCCAGAAAGATCTTGGATGCATAAAAGGATTCAAAAAAGTAAAACTGGAAATACAAGGATTTGGAGTTGTTCTACCCCACCTCAAGCACTTAACTGAGGTTTCCAAGTTGGAAACCCAATGGCTAACAGCTGTAGAGCAGTTGTCACAAAGACATTTCTGGAAGCTTTTTGGCTGCAGACAGGCTGAATTACCTCCTGAAGTGCCTCACTAGTTCTCTTATGGGCGACTCTGCTCCCAGTTCAGCCACTTCAGGTAAGCACAGGAAAATCCCACAGTTGGATCCTTATGGGGGACCCCACCCCACAGCTCCATGTCCTTCCTCATACAAACGCACATGAACGGTGCCATCTCAGGGAGCACCCAGTGCTGCTCCTAGAGATCTGGGCCTTAATCTGAGCCCCCCCAACTTGCCTACCACAAAGCACAGACAACGACCTCCTCCTGCCTGCTGCCCGAGCCCCAGCTGCTGTCCAGAGGGGACAGGATGGGACCTAGTGCTGTCCAGAGCTCCTGTGCACCAACATCCCAATCATACAATGACCTGATGGATAGCAGAAGCGCACTCGGGGAATTTTTTTTTTTATGCAGAGCTCCTAGATACTCATCAGCAACAACAGGTTTTATACAGACAAAAGAGAGAGAGGAATATCTAACAGTAACATCTCCTGATAAGTGGTAAAACAATATCCCTCCCCTTGGCATTCTTCAGACACAGCTAAGGCAAGTTTGGACAAAACCAGCTCCTGTTGATTGACCATATGATAGGTTTGCTGGGTTATTGACAAAGTGCTCTGTAATCATTCTGGTGTAATAAGAAAGGCAACAAGACAGGCCTGAGGAAGGGGGAGCAGATCAGATGTTTGTCACATATTAAAGACCCAATCACCAGAGTTGCACGCCCGATTAAAAGCAATAAAGGGAAGCGGGAAGGCTCCGGGCTCGCCTGCTGCCAGCCTGCGTTTGGTGCAAGGGCTGTGGCCATTCTCATCACGAAGATGTGATGGAGTTTTTGCTCTGCTCCCAGCTCCAAGAACTCACAGGGAAGAGCGGTATGGGTTACTTAGGAGCCTTCCCTTGATGAGCCCCTGAGCAAGCACTGGTGTTCTGTTAGAGGGAATTTTGTTCCCACTACCATGGGACTGCTGGTTAGGCAGACAAAAGCCATCTGCATTTCAAGATGACCAGTAGCTGTGTATCAACATGTCACTGAGCTCTAAATCTCAGTAGGATTTGGGAGAATGGCAGAGTAAGCTTGCATTTCCCTATCAAATATTGTGTCAATATATCCACGATAACCTGCTTGTACGCAGAAGCTATGGAAGTTACAGAGAAGGCACCAGAACAGAGATCAGTATTATGCCTCTGAAAATAGCAAACAATTTACATCAGTTCTGCAGCACCAGCTGAGACCGAAGTCCTTGCTCACTGCTAAAGGACCATCACTCTGCTCGCCTGGTAGTTCTTCCAAGCGTACAACACTAAGACACATCCTGGAGAAAGTCCATTAACGTGCAAGATGTGCAATCTTAATTCTACACAGACTAACAAAAAGCCATCGAATTGTAATAACTTCAACTTCCAGCTTGTGTTATACTTGACCTGGTGACCTTGAGGAGAAATACATTATCGAACCCTTGGGCTACTTAGTCACATATTAATGACTAATTTGTCACTTCATGTCCAGAGCTGTTGTGTGTCAGTACTGTTAACCAGCCAGGGAGTTCTGTCCCAGAGAGCCGTGCATTGCAGGGATGAAGCAACATCCTTAACGTAGATGTAAAAGTCATCTTTACTTAGAATTCAAAGAACGACACAAATTAAGATTATCATCAAGTACTACCGAGCATGAGGCAAGGAAAATAAAGTGTAACGTGACTGCTTAGTAAATAAAGGGGTAGGAGAATTTGGTGGCAGTGCTGTACCTTCCTTGGGCTGTATCACAGCTTTTACTTGTTGCGACCTTCCAAAGGGAAATCGGAAGACTAACTGCTCTGTTTGCACGAGCAGCTTCAAGCAGTGAGGTCATGCTCCTTCTGTACACTGTTCAATGGAATGCTGAAGCAAAATCCCCATCCTGGTTCTGCTAAGGCAGGAAGAGCCCATAGCAGGTGACAGTAAGCGTGGCAGGAAACACAAGAGAGGTAGGGAAAGAATATCACTAATTATATCAGCTAAAGACCTGGCTTAAAAATTAAGTAGTATGATTAGCAATTAGAAATCCTCTCTATCTTTCTATAGTCATCATAATAAGACTATTTTCCATTTTTTACAGAGATAAGTTGAGCTAGCTCTGAAACTGCTAGGTAAGACCATTCTGCAACCCACATAGGGATTTTTTGGTGAGAGATGCAACACAACGTAAAGGCAAGCAGATATAGGAACTTGAGCAACCCCTCATATAGCTACTTACAAGACATACTAGATTTTTTTTTTTCTCCAATGCACAGAACCTGGGAAAGAATTATTTGAAAGAAAAAGTATTTTTCCTAAAGGACAGTATATAGCATCGTGCATCCAAGCCTTTAGAGGCAATCCACTGAGCAACCTCCGCTGTTGGAAAAAGGCAAGGGTATCAGCCTAGGAACAGGACGCGGGGACACAGGGGTGGCCGGGAGGGCTGCAAAACATCGATGCCTCCCAAGAACCGCACAACCATTTTATGTACTCCAGTTTACAGAAGCAAGTGCCTTGGCGCTGATTTGCATTTCTTATGACAGCCGTCTTGCTGAAAAATGTACTTAAAGCAAAGCCAAGCCAACAGCTACAGTCACTTCCCTTGGTTATGAACAATTTCACTTTACTGTTTCATGTGAATAAATCCAGAGCGGAGCGAGACCTGCATGGGAAGGGGAAGAATGGGCTTTCCAGAGTGTTGGAAGCAAGCTAATTGGTCTCTAACCCAAATCATTAAAAGACCTGTAATTATACTGCTCAGAATTAACACAGAGGGCTTCTAAAAAAGTCCATTTTTAAAGTGAATTTATACTATTATAAGATCTGTCGCTTCTGAGTAATAAAGGCAGAGATGTTACGTTAAGCTTAGTGTTATCCTGTTTGCTCGGAGGGTGCTTATGCCAGCTGTATCCAGCAGAAAAGCAGTTTTCAATTTATTTTTATTGCTCCTCTCTAAAAGCATTCCATTACAGGAATATTACACTGTATGAAGTTTCAAACCACCATCGGCAGTTTATTTGCTTGTTTTGCTGGAATGGAATAAGTAGTTATTCGCAGTAACTGTTATTACAACTTCACGCGTGCAGCATTGCATTTAAGGGTCAATACCTTGCTCAGCGCACCCCGCTTCTTCCCCAAGGGGTTCAACTCTGCTTCCAGAAGCGAAGAGGGTTGGAACTCTACCTTTGGTTTTACCGGGTTGGATACGGAGCGCTTCCGGCAAGCTCTTCTGTGAGATGAGATTCCTCAGTCAGCCAGGAAAATTGAGAGAAGGTCTAGCGCGCAGCTGTATTAGCTGATCAGCAAAATATTGTGACCAAAATGAATTTCTGTTGTGCTTTTTCGAAAAACTTTTTTTTTCACAGAAGTGTTGAAAAAATTTTCACTTTAACCGATGCTCCGAATTTGCCAAAATCAGGTCAGAGCGGGCGTGGGTGCCTGGTGCAAGAAGCATCCTATCGCCTCTTGGACCAGATTCATCTCCCCTACCATCAGCTGCCAAAACAGCCGGCACGGAGCAGCGCTCCACGGCCGCGGTCCCCACGCCGGCTCAGTCCCCGGGGCGTCACAGAGCACAGGGACGCCAGCCCCGCTTCCACGGCCACCAGCCCTCGGGAGAGTTCAAAACAGACCGGCACCGAGTGAAGCCTCACTGATTTCAGTGGTTGGATCTTTAATTCTTCAGCTTGTGAAGTGCTGAACAAAGTAGTTAGATAATTAGATAATTGCCTTTGTGTTGCTATTCAGCAAAGCCTCATGGTTTTACTTCCAAGGCAAGGGAGGTGTGGTGCAGCGTGCAAATAAAACCACGTATTTTAACTGATTATAACATCTGAGCCTTAAGTAAACCTGCAAACTTGGACAGAAGATATTACAAACCCGGATTTTTAACCCAATTTACAAGATGTAACTGGAATACCTAACCTGGTCAAGTACGATATATCCAACTATTAAACTTGGAGCCAAAGAAAACATATGAAAGAATGCTGGTTTAATGCCCATACTGGGATTATTTTTCCAAGTTATTATGTGAAGTACAGAATCAGAGCCAGCATACTGTCCTGACCAATTTGGGAAGTTATAATAATTGCTACCCAATTAAAAAAAAATTATATATATATATACACACACACATCCAGGTACTCCTTTCTAAGTCTTTAAACTCCTCCATGAACTAATCTTTTCCTTGTGGTGTTAGATGCTGATACTTTATTGCTTTTAGGGTCAGAAATTCTCTCACTATATTATCAACTCAAGGTAAAAAATTGGAAGAAAAGATTTGTGTCTTCTTTGGACAGTAAAGCCAGCAAATCTCTTCCACTGCTTGGTTAGAAAATACAATTAAGTGGACTGTAGTGGACTCTCTTGAAAGAAAATTGTCTGGATTGAGATGTGAATAGCCTAAAAGCCAAATGTGTAAAAATCAATCCTTCCCAGTCCTTTGGGATACGACTGTTTGGGAAGAAGTTTGCTCTGATTTTCCGTACTCTGTGTGTGTATATATGTGTGTGCGTGCGTGTGTAATTCTTAAAGCAATCAATATAAGTCCCTGAAATGAAAAATTGAAGCTATCAAAGCCTGGAACATCTCATAGACGAGGAGGGTTTGCACAGGTTGTCTAGGCTGGCTGTCAGATGTAATCCTCACAGCCCTCAGCCTGACAAATAGTGGCTGCGGTATGCATTACTTAAGGGAGGCTTAGCTTGCCTCTCCGCCCCGAGCCAGCCTGCCCCGCGAGCTATGTGCCATCCCAGAGTGGGAGACCTTCACGGCAAAGCTGATGGACCGGTGCCTCTGCTTGCTGCAGTGCTCCGGAAGAGGAGCTCTGCGGGATGGGATGCTGGGGGCTGTGGGTGCCCCTCGCTTGGAGCCACAGATGCCTCTGAGGGGAGTGGGAGCACCCCCAGTTTCCTAGATTCCAGGAAGCCAGAGTCATCAAAACCATCTAAAGATGGTGGGGTCAGCAAGCCTCTTTATAAATTAAGGATATAATGTTAGGAAAAAAAAAAAATTATCTAATGGATTCTGGACAACAGGTACCAGAACACAGCAAGGCCAAGGCTCCACGGGTGAAATCCCAACCCCAACAGGCATCCTGATGGCAATGATACCAAGACTGCACTCCTGCATTCCATCTGTTCTACGTGTGAGTACCTAGCACAATCAGCATCAGGATCTAGCCTCTAGACACGGCTACGATGCAAACAATAAATAAGAATAATGATGATGAATGTCAAGAACCTTGTCCTCGGGCTCTCACCTTCAGAAGTGGCAGACCCACTAATCTCTCTATTATGAGCTTGGACCTTTCATATCCAGACTGCTCTTAGGGCTGTGCTGCTTCAGCCATATCACATTTATGAATCATCAAGTTAAATATATGTAAAAATCAATTACATTATATCAGTGTGCCCTGCATCTTAACTGATGCCATCTTTCATCTTCCTAATGATCCAGAAGATCTGGAAATAATTAAAAATCGCTCTTGAGGGTCCAACCTTGTCTGTTTTTTTTTCTTTTATGAAAAAGGAATCTTATCCTCCACTAAGCTACAACGTTCTAAAGTGGAGCAGCAGCGGTCTAATGACGGGATTATTGCCAGGGGAAACAGAGTCAGAGTCAGTCTGCCTTGATTCATCTACTCACTTCATTGAATCCTGAGGACCAGGGGCTTCACTGGGAGCAAGGCATTTCAGAAAATATGAACCAATGTGCATTAATGGGAATTGCTGGACTGGTTTGAAGGAAGTTATACCATGTAGAAACTGTAATGTAGAATGAATGTCGGGGACAATCACTTTTCAGAGGATTGCTTGTTCCCAGGTTGTTCTCTGGTCTCACAGCAATAAGACAAAAATCATAACAGCTCATCTGGATCTTGGCCCAGCCTTCCAAGAAGGAACGCAGCAGCTCGCCCAGACATAGCTATGTAGCGAGGACTGGCAGATGAAGTGCTCAGGACACCTGCATAGACAGAGCTGGTGTAGAAACACGAGAACCCTCTCGGAGGCTGCAAGCCGCGTTTAAAACCAGTACAGTATAAAGAATGAACTGCGCAAAGGAGACAAGGGTGGACCAGCCTGTTACACATACAGATCGATGCCCCTCCCTTCACTTCCCTGCTTGGCTAAAGCTTAAATCAGACTTTTTCCCACGTTATTTCATTTCACTATCAATAGTTTCACCTTTCCAGTAAAAGCTGTGACTGAAGGCAGTGATTTTACTCTGCTGAGAGCTGCTCTCATGAATAGATAGATCTGTGCAGAAAAAGCCACATTCCCCAAGGATCTATGTAGAGCCTCACGTGAGCATCTTCCTAATTATCAGTGGAATTAAGTCACCCAGATCCCAGCAACACGCCTTCCCCAGCCAGCTACAGGGACACCAACCCAGCATCACTTCCCTATGATTCCCAGGGAAATTCCAGCTCCTGCCGATACCAAGTAGGGCCAATGAAGCTCAGCACTTCACGTTAGTGCTGTGGAAGATTCAACCCTTGTTTTGCATAAAACTGACTAATTCTGACCAGAAACTGGCCCCCGAGTCTACATGAGACTAGCAACGTACCAAAGTTAACTAGCCCACAGGTAAGAGCGTCGGCAAACCTAGCGTCAAATTCCGTTTTATATCTGATACGCTTCTCTCTTCTCCCATAGTTTCAGTGAGATCGCACTGAGCCAAAGCAAAATGTGAGTTATATTCAGGCCTCTGCAAGCATTTCTTGAGTTTTGGGGTTACGTCAAGGCGTTGTTACCAGCTAAACAGAACTGAAGACCAAAAGACTGAACAGAATGTCTTCCCCAAGCCTATTTTCCTCTTGCTTGGATAATAAATATAGTCACGAAGAAGACAGGACACATACAAATGGCTGGTATCAAAGAGCTGCTCTGTAATGCCAACCAATAATGTCACGGTCCTCAGTCTTCCTAAATTTAAATGATTAGCAATGACCAAGCTCTGCTCTTTCTTGATGCATCACTTAACCCTGTAATCAGAAAATCTATCCTATTCTTGGGCTTAGATTGATGATGTCACATTAAACTTGGGGTTTTTTTCCACCAGACTGAGCAATCACATTGGAGCGAGCCAGTCCTGAGCATCGCTGCCACGTGCCCATCACGAGCGTGATTAACATAATCAATTCCGTCGGTAAGCGAGCGACGCGCCTCAGAGCCGACTATATTTAGGACACATTAAGATGTCACAAATGGATTTTGTTTTGCAAATAGTAATTTCATTCATCTCTTTAATGTTAGAAGTCATTGCAGATTTTTTTTTAATTTAAATAAAAGCAATTAAAAAAAAAACCCAACATTGATTTTCTCTCCTGGAAGAACTTTTTTTTTCATGGCAGCTGTAGCTCTGGCCTTCCCAGAGTCAGATGTCACTTGGCCACGGACACGGCTGTGCCATGCCAGTATGTCCTGGGCTGTACCTTGCACAGCCTCTTTGATGTTTATTCCTTCAGTTCAGTACTGGGTGCTATTAGCTATATCTGATATTGTCAACAAGATTATTTTGATTTTTCACATTTCGGTTGGTAAATGCAGCTGCTGCCGTGCCAGTTTCCCTTCCTCACTCCATAATAAAATGTATTTACCATATGCCTTTCTTCCTTTTAGTGATTTACACTATCCTGCCAAAAGATGTAAATTGACTCAATTCTTTTACTTCTTTGTCTTTCTGAAGTGATGTTTGAATTGGGAGCCGTTGGAGTCCTCATTAAATCTGCTTTTCATTTCGTAGCAGGTTATTAAGGGACTGTTTGTGGAGCCTACAAAACACCCATCCCTGGAGGTTTTGAAGCACTGCTTAGACAAAGATTTGTCAGAAACATTTCCTGGGGTTTGGTCCTGCCTGGGACACCGGGCAGATCTCCCGGGGCTCCCTCCAGCCCTGCAGCTGGGTAACACGCCGGAGCCCAGCCCGGGGTTTGTGCTGTGCCACCAACTGCTGTCGCTTGGAAGGGATGGATTACCAGCCGACCTAGGTCTTCTGCTCTATTTCCACCAAAGGACTTGTTGCCCTTAAAATATCTTAAGGTTGCACTCTGTCCTTTTTGGAGTCAGTGAAAAACTACCAATTTTTTCCAGCATTGCCAAATTCCACCTGCGTCCTGACTCCCTCTCCGCTTCTGCCCAGGCACTTGTTTGCTTTTAATAAAAGTGCATTCGTTAAATTACAAACAGTCTCAATATTCATTTATTTTCCCTGCTGCCAGGCTGCACAGCACCTCGACTGCCGATGATGGTGGATGCCAGAGGGGCCAGGAGGGGCTTGGCGGCACCCCCACCAGGACGTCAGGATGGCTCCTGCATCCCTAGGATGCCGGGATGGCTGCAGGAGCCTCCCCAAACAGCCAGAGCCAAAGCAAAACCCAGCAGCTGAATGAACCGAAGCAAAACAGAGCATCGCCCTCCTCCAAACAGAGCTCAGAGCCTTCCTGGCAGATGAAGAGAAACCCTGCCGGAAGGTCTTCCTGGGTGTTTAGCCCTCAAATGTTATTTTGGAAACATGACATAGCTTTGCTTCGGAAGATAAATATTTAGAATTGTTACCAGGTCTAAAAGCCTGGGAAGTGCTCGGAGTGACAAGAGGAGAAAGGGTAACTTGCACAGATTATTCCCTGCAGCGTAACCACTTCCAGAGATGTTCCCAGCTCGTAGCGCAAGGTCTCTGCTCATCACCAGGATCAATCACTTACCCTCTGGTAACCCAGGAGGTTTTGTTCACAAACATAAAACTCCATTTGGGGCAATCCTAACAGCAGACATTTGTTATGCAGTAGAATTTCCTTAACTACACTAAGGTTTGCTTCCTCCTTCAGCACAAGCCTGATTCTCTTTAATTTTCACTTAAATCTGGAGAGCACTTCTAACAGATTGCTTTTGACAGAATGCATTTCCAAAGAACAGCTCGCAATAGAAATCCACCGCCACATCATGAACTAAGAGGTGAATATTAGAAGGGAGAAAGGTTATTGTTCTTACAGTATTTGTCCATGAATCTCCGTGATTTATAGACCGATGCCACTCTGACTTATCGGCAAGGTTGTGCTGCCGAACGCGATACGAGCTCATCGCTGCCGTTGTACCCTGAGCTTGTCAACAGCTTGACTTCTTCTACAGAGCTGCTGCAATGACGTAGCATCATGATATGTACATTTATGTTTGTTTCTTTTATCTTTTTATTCACACTCTGATAAAAGAAAAGGCTTTTTTTTTTTTTAGAGCCATCTGGGTTATAAAGCCAGACTTCAAATCAGTAGTGACCTTTTGTTCAACAGCTAGCGATGTAAAAACACAAAAATGTCTATTTAGATATTGGTGGGGAAAAAGAAGTTCATTGATTTTCTTAGTTTGCTAAGATCTCAGGGTTTTTAAGAGGCATTTGTTTCTGCAGAAGGAGACAGCACTGAGGGTGTGGAAGGGCATTCTTTATTTCCAGAAAAAAAAAAATGAAAATTCATTTTCAAAATGGATGAGATGCCTGCTTGATACAGCACATGGATTCCTCCTAGAATTTCACTGGCTCAGTCATCCTGAGGATACAGAAGATTCATTAAATTAAATGTTCCTTGTCCCATCTACCCAGAAAAAGGCTTCCTTGTGGTGGATGTCTGTGTTTTTAACCCTTTGTTGTAGGAGAGAATGTGTCCTAGGAACAGATTTGTTGATGATTTGCATGAATATTGCTGCCAGGAAGAGTCAGACTCTTAAACATTTGCCAAGAGACTGCACAAAAGAGGATGAGAACATTAGGACTTCTTGCCAAACAACTTTTGGTCGAGTTTGGCCATTATTGCTACCCAGTTCTCCCAGCTGCTGTTCTGGAGGTGTCTCCCAGTATCTGTGTCACAGCAGCTCTGGGGCAGACACCTTGCTGTCCCAGGCTCCATGTACGTACGAGAAAGGGAGGTAGGAGGTAAAATGCATGAAAGTCAAGACAACAAGATGGACTGAGCGAGAGAACAGGAGAAACGCCCTCCTCTAAACCGGGAACTGAAGCACCAGGAGGCGAGCGGATGTGCAGCTTTGCTGTCTGTTTGTGGTTGGCTTCCAGACAAAGAAACTTTCCATTCACCCTAGTAAAATCTACAAGCTTCAGGTGCAAACCTGCCTCAGGGGCTCTGCTGCCCCAGCACCAGCAGAAGGAGAGCCTACCAGAAGCTAACAATTAACAGCCATATTTAGACAGACATAAATCAGCCAGGGGCCTGACAGTTTATGTACAGGCATAAATTTCTCATTGCCTATTTGTTTATTTCCCTGAGTGTTCTGAGTTTGGCTGGTTCGCCAACGCCAGGATAATTTATTGAGAGCTCAGCAAATAAATTTAGATTTGAATCTGTCAAAGGCAGCCTCTGAGACAGCAGAGCTCTTCGGCTCAAGCTGCGGGATGCCAAGCATGGCTCCGGTCACAGCAGCGACTACGGCACCCACAGAGGGGGAGCTTCGAGCCACACCCATGGAAGTCCTGGGGCTTCCGAGAACCAAGGTAAAAAAAAGCAAAAATAAATATTAAAGGCTTATATATGTTGGTTAAGGGGACCCTTAGCACAGAATGGTATCAACATCTCCATCTTCTGCAGGAGGAGAGTTTGGAAGAGCCAAGCTGTACACCAAGCCAGAGCTGCTGCTTGAGGGTAAGGAGGAACCAGCCCAGCGTTTCTTTGTTTGAACGTGGTGTTGGATGGCTGCTGAGCAGGGAGGCCGTCTGGAACACATATGAGCAAAGCACTGAATTTACACCTTCTTCCAGCAGCTGGGAAACTCGTAACAGAGTAAGAGACTTGGTTTCCACACACAATTCAAGTGTCAAGGGGATGAGTCTGTAGCGCTGCAAGTTCTCGTTGCTATACAGATGAAAGCAGCCACTGCAGCAGAGTTTTTTTTTTCTTGCTAAATGCATTAACTAAAAGCTCAGATAAGAACAGCCTCAGCTTAGCACAGCCTCAGAATTTGAATCACATCCAAACTTTGCATTTGATCCCATCGCTCTAATGCAGTTCAGATCTAGGCTGGGCAGAGTGAATTAGGATGTGGATATTTCATGGATGATGGCTCGGAGAGGGATACAGGACTGGAGCGAGCACACACTCCATTGGAAGCATCGGCCTGTGTTGCATGTGAGATTTGCAGGGGTAAGATGAAGGAGTCTTAAGGGAATGAAACTACAGAGCACAGAAAAATAGGAAAAGAAATAAAAGACTAAGAAGATATTTTATCATTTGTTCTGCTTTTGTACATTATATTGCATCTGGAAGAAATATATCATATCCAAGACTCGGCAAACAAATGCCCTGCAGGGGAGCAGAGAACTTTAGCACGGTTAGCGCGATGAAGGGATGGCTTTTTTAGGATGAGTGGACTGGGGCTCCTGCACGACTTTGAATCAGGAGGTAGTATCTATATTCAGCAAAAGACTTCCTGCATTTCCAAATTGCATAACCCCAGCTCACCTCCAGCTTGAGCTCCTCCATCTCATCTGAACTGATGCATTGAACTGGGGGGAAATCCCAGTGGAGCGACCTGAAGTGCATTACAGAGGTGGGAGGATAAGAACCTCTTTGAGCAAGAGGATTAATTGTGATAGCCACACCATTCCCCATCAGAGGAAATTTTACATTCCATGGGAACATGCTGCGAAATATTCTCAAAGGTTTTATCTTCCTATGCAGAAATCCAACTTATTAGAGCATTCTTCTCTATGAAAATATCTCTGGGCAGGGTTTCTGTGTGGGTTTGGTAGGGAGTCAGATAGCTGATGCTCCAGGTCAAATCTTACCTGGTGGGAACCAACGCACCTTTGTGCATTTTAACACACTGCAGGGATTCCTAGGAACCTTAGGCCAGTTCTTTGTCTTTCTCTAGTTGAGCTGGAGCTCCGGTTTGTGCCTGCATGTAGAATGCAGTATTCCCTGCTTTTTACATGTTTTAATGTCATTTTCCTCCATCTTTTTTGGAGCTATTAGACTTGGCTGTTGTGAAGGCTGGCTATTTCAACTGCAAATATTTTACCTCAAACCAGCATAACAAAAAAAAAAAATAAAAGTCACACAACCCCTGTAGGAAGAGTTCCTGATGGCAGGAAGCCTTTCCCTGGTAATTGGCTCACATTAAGCCTGCGCCCACTCAGGACCTCAGGGTTGCAGAAAGGTGATCTGTTCTAAAACTCAGTGCTTAACCCCCCCAAACCACTGAAGGTAAACGGGACCTCTCCCAGCTGCACTCATGAACAGTAATTTTTTCACAGCTGTAGCTTAGGAGGCCAAATTTCACTCTGATTTTCAGTAAATAGCTTCCAGAAAACCTTACCCATAGACTCAAACACCCTCAGTTGCTAATTAGGCATCAGTGGTAATACAACCCAGTTTGTCCCTTCTTGGAAGGGTAAGGCAACTGGTTTCTTCTCAGGTAAGCTAACAAATCCTAGCGATTTCTGTTACCCACACATTTTCTCCAGCAAGATAAGGAAAGACAAGCAGCTCTGAGAAAGCAGGTGCTTGAGATGATCCAGTGTTCTTTCTAACTTGGATTAAAACACTCTGGCTTTCTCTAAACTTACAGAAAGAACATGGCACTGAAATTGTAGCAGATCTATCATTGTGTTTTCTAAGAAACAAAAGAATACGTGAATTTCACCCCAGACATTTCTTGCAAACCTGCATTTCCCAGAGAAGCTCAGTTTAAAAAAAAAAAAATCAATACATATTAGATTAGCTGTATTTCAATTTTGACTCAGTACTTCAGACTTGGCTAGTTTTAGGCAGATTAAACTCACAGTACTGGATGCCTCCGAGTTTACGGGTCATGCAGTTGTCCCAGTGAGAGACCATGGCTTATGAAATCAAAACGGCTGGAACGCATCGCGATTTCAAGGAGGAACTGCAACCGCAACACCAGTTCATAGCACAGGCTGCTCATTTGCTGCTTCTGAAAGCCTCAATTTACCTTTCCCAGTGCAGAGGCAAGGCACACCTTTAAGCAGTGACTACTCTGGTGAATCTGAACACCTTCCAGGCTTAAAAAGACAGCTAGGAGTTATCCGAGTGATTTTAGAAACAATAGGAATTTGAAGTGTTCCACATTATAGCGAGCAAAATGAATTTTCAGGTTAGTAGGTAAAGCTGAAAATTCTCAAAGGCCAAGTGCTGAATCCAAGAAATTTCAAGGTACTGAGGCTTCTATCAGAAGGTAAAACCAGCGGGAGCTGAAATTTGTCCTCCTGGCTCTCAAGGCATCAGAAGAGCCCCTGTTCCCTCCTCCGCACTCACGAACCCACCTGGGCTGGGGTATTTCTGACCAGGGGGCTTCCCCAGGCAGCGCGTTCAGAACCTGCTCCATACTCAGGCTCACCAGAGCCACAGACAAAACGCGACAAAGAGCCAGTCTTCTTCACCTTCGCAAAAGTGGAGCAAACGCGAGGCTTTACAGAAAGTGGCAGGTTCTTAATTATTGTTATCATTTATTTAGTGTTTACTGACAAGAGCTCAAACTTCTTTTGCAGAAGGTGCTGAACACACAAGCCGTTTTAAAAGACAGCCACTGCCTTTAAGTGCTTCACGGACACTAGTGAGCTCAGCAAATTACTTGCTAAAAGCAACTGATCAAATTGCTTTTCCTTCCAAGTTCCTTTCTTCTCTCAGACTCTCCAACATCAAGTCTTGATTTTCTCAGATGCATCTACTCTCTCACACACTTTAGCAGTATTTTTTTTCAAACCAGTGGTTCACTCATTCAGAGTTCTCCACAAATATGAACCATTTTGATTATATTGCTAATTTATGATGTTATTCTTGCCCTACGGTTGGGTGTAACTACTGCTGGTATGAATAATTTCTCTGACAACATCTAGAATTTATTTTCCTTGCAAGTACCTAAGTGCAACTTTAGAAATGAAATGCCAGTCTCACAAGTCTGATTACATGATGGGCTGATAAAGAACCTCTAAACTGCATGTCAGCCTGGATGATATTTCATTAAATTGTAGATTTTTGAGGCCAAAATAGTCTGAAATTATTGCATCTAACCTCCTATACAACATCGTCCTCTCTCACCATTTCTTTGAGGTTACAATCTATAGCCAGAAAACGAGACGGACACAAGAAGCAGAACTCCAGCAGATACCCTGGGGATCACAGACAGGAAATCACCTTGGTCACCGAGTCATTTCTGTTCCCCATGTCTCGGTTTTCCAATCTGTAAACCAGTCCTTTCCCTCCTCTGTAAAGCGCATTGAAATCTTTAAATTAGAACTAGCAAATACTGCTCCTCCAAACCTCCTTTGTCCTGTTACAGCCTGGGCTTTACGCTCTGCTCCCAGCTACTGAGCAAGCTCTCATCCCATGACACTCAAAACAAAATCAGGCCAAGGTTTTGCTCTCCAGTGGACATGCTGTAATTAACAAATTACTCAGCGGAAGAGAATCTGGGGAGGAAGCGGCGTTACGGTACTGCTTTCTGCCAGGCTGACCCGGGAAGGAGCTCTGACCAGGCTCACCGGCTGTCGCTGCCAGCGGGGCCGTGCCCACCGCAATGCTCAGCGTGCGGCGCGGCTTGAAACGAATGGAAAAGAAACAAAAATCCCCTCCACGGCACTCAAACACTTCACTTAAATTACTTTCCTTTAAAAAAAAATAAAATAAAAAAAAAAAAAAGGCGGCAAGAAAGCAAAAGGTAGAAATACTCTAATTGCATTGCACAGCACACACCATTATGCAGAAGTGTATTTAACCTGGATGCTACAGGGTCACTCCCTCCTGGGAGTATTTCCATGCAAAGGAGCTTGGCTCGCCCCGAGTCAAAGGCTAACGTGGCCTCACCATGCAAATGTATTTAAATGAAATTTATCCAAAGCTACTAAATTATATTCACAGGAAATAAGTCCATTGGCTGCAAGTGGGTGCTTTGTACTCTTGACTGAAAATTGTTTGTGCGACAGAGAAGGTGCTTAAGAGAGTAAAAAAAGATCATTCAGTGAGTTAGAAAATTACTCCAGCCCCTAGACCATGTCAAACAAAATATAAACCAAACAAACTATGGCAAACAAATGAATAATTTAAAGCGGCAGCTTATATATCACATCAGAAACCACAGCTGTGGAGCCTGGCTGCTCCGCACTCACCGGCTCTCTCGGCGCATGCAGACGTGGGTTCCCGCGCCGGCGCTGCGCTCCTCTCCCTTGGAGCCCGCTGCGGGCACGACAGCCCTGCACATCTGCTTTCTGCCGGCGGTTTTAGCAGCGGGGAAAGGCAGCCGCCCCAGGCTGCAGGATGAACACGTGCCCCGAGCCATGCCTGGCTGCACACTGGGCTCTTACTGACTGCAGACCTCACCATTTCACCTGCAGTTTGGCCTTTCCTCACACCTCCTGGTCTATTTTTAGCCTTCTTACTGCAAGAGCACAGTCAGCCTCCAGAGCCATGGCAGGAGAGCCTTGTACTTCCCAAAACCCAGTCCTGCTGGGATGGCATCTCCCACCAGACATCCCGTAACTCACCCGGAAAGCTCCAGCCCAACACCTCCCTGCCAGGAGCTCACAATCCCAAACCAACCCAGTGAGAGTGCGGCGGGGGTATTTCAGGGCAGAGCCAGGTGTTGGTCATCTCAGTGCGGGGGCTCCAGGTGGGAGCAATGATGTCCTGCCAGGACTGCCCCTCTGCGCCCCCAGCTCTCTGCACGCCCTCTGCCATAGGGGCAATCTCGCTTCCCACCAGGCAAGGCAAGCATTAATTGAATGATAATATTGGCTCTGCCTCCTGAACACAGCAGCGCGTGGCAATGAACGAGACATCGGCCTTCCTACCAGGCTTTGGGTTGCACGGGGCGACTGAAGGGTCCCCCACACATTAAGCGTTTGGTCACCCAACTGCTGCCAGGCTCCGCAGGGTGTAACCGTGCTCTGGTTACTCCTATCGCAGCTCTCGAAGGTGCCAAAAAACTTCAGGCTGCTGCTCCCTGCACTTCACAAGATGCTGGGGCTCGGCGAGCCGGACACAGGAGGAGAGGAGCTGCTCAGTGCTCGGGGCAGCGAAGTTTGCAGAGCCTGAATCTGACCCCCCTCCTCTCTGCATTACACCCCAAATCGTCTACTCGGTCGCTACTTGGAGTCCAGAGCCCTGGTCCACGGCAACCCAAAAGCTTGGATTTTTATCTTTTAGTCACTATTGAGCTAGGTTAACCGAACTGCTGACCTAGCTGTGAAATGCTCCCCATCTCATAAATTACCAGCCCTCACAAGCCATCTCATAATATGAGAAATGCTGAGTATAACAAATAGCTAAGATAAACGTCTAGAAACAAATAATCAGTAAAGACAACACAGAAGAGATGGAGTGAAGATATACAGCAAACGTAGAGAGAAGGTTAATTTTTGTTCCCTTACACAAAGGAACATCAAAATAACCAGAAAGAGGACATGTCTAAGGAAAGAAAAGCATAATGCAAAGCGTGCTGAATCCAACAGGAAGATCCCTCTCTGCTTCAGCAGCTTTGAGCCAGACACGAAGATAAAGGAGACACCAGAATCTGGGCTGGGATAAAAACGCGCGCCAGATGCCAAATTTCTTCTGGTAGCTGCCGGGGTGATGGGTCACTGGTGATGGATTGTGGAGGAGGAGCCAAAAGCGATGACAGAGGTCTCCTGGCTCAGGGCCAGGGGCTATCAAGAATTTGGCTGGGTTTGGAGCAAACATTCGTGCAGCGACTGGGAGAACTTGTCTGTGCCAGTCTGTTTATCAGGACAAAAATCCCCAAATGAAAAAACACCATCTCTATTACATGCTTGTGTAATAATTAATAATCTGTCCAAGAGGATGACAGCATTCCTGATTGGACAAATGGAAAGAGGGAAGGTCTCTGGGTAGACTTATTCAGTCCTGTTAATCCAGACTCCGGTGGTTTGCTGAACAGTTACCTGATACAGTTCCCTAACACGGGTGTCGGTGAATTCAAACGCTATCCAGACGGGAGAGTGCAGGGAGCTCACTGAAGATTCATGTCCCTATCAGTTAGATGCTGGAAACAATATTAATGCACATAAATATTGATCAGAGCAGACACAGAAATCAATTTGTAGATCCCTCACTAACTGGAACGGGGACAAGGGGCTGCAGAACCCGGGAGCGAGACCTGCGCGCGCAGCGAGAGAGCGGGGATGTGCGGTCCAAGGGCGCTCTGCAAGGCGAAGGACCTGGGAGATGGCAGCCGGCGCTGAACGTGGAAGAAAGGGGAGGAATTGCCCAAACCTGGCGCCTAGAGCTGCGATGTTGCTATAAACGATGTGTGCAGGGAGACAAACATAAAACCCCCAAACCCAGGCAGCTAAAATTAAATGTACCCCTCTAACACACTCCTCGTTAGCACAGAGCCATAAGACCATCAGTTTCCATCAACAAAACATTAAGACAAACTGATCTCTGGTCCTATATTTATGTTCTGAAGGAAAAGAAAGCTGTCTAAGAAGCTTTTAACTTCTCAAATAAAACAGCTACCAATTTCTGACCAGCTAATATAAATAATTCTAGGTCTAAATTTCCCCACAGAAAAACCCCCACATTTTGTTGTAAGCATTTCATTTTGCAAATAGATTGTTTACCTCAATAAAAGCTAGAGACGAAGTAAAGAGTGAAGATTAGAATAGACATTTAAATTAAGCTATAACTATTTGGCGGCCAATCTGTCCATAATAATAAGATGAGGATCTGCAGCTTCAGGAACTGTAGCAGATACAGTTGCTGAGATTATGAGTCCTCATGCTTCAGGTTACGAAATGATGGAGGTCAGGAAGCAATCTTCTTGCATATATTGCTGACAGGCTAGAGACAGTGCAGGAATTTTTGCATATTTTTTGAAACATCAGTTATAAGTCACTGTCAAGAAGAAGATCCCAGACAAGGTAGATATTACTTTTTATATAAATGAATTTCAAAAGAAGAGCCTCCTTCTCCGGCTCTCACTGTGACAAAAGTCCTTCCACAGGACAAAAACCTACAAACTACAAAAACCCAGATCCCTGAACTAACCAGATGCTTACAGAGCAGAAGCAGCGCTGACCTGCTCTCCATCAAGCAGAGCTCAGGAATGGAAGGTGCAGGAGCAACTTCAGCATTGTAAGTTCAAGGCTACACACACTCGCAGCTCCTCCAGGGAATTACATCACTCTGATGGCTTCGCGATACGAAGCTTTAAAAAACAGCCGAGCCTACGTCTCTCCACGGGCCACGGTAAAGCCAAACCGAAAAAGCAACTGTAAATGAGGAGCAGGCTCCTGCAGCCCTGCGCGCCCGGCAGCAAACACGGCCCCGGGGAAGCCCTGCACGGCCTCACCGCTGGCCCCAGCCAGCTCCAGCCTTGGGAAAGGGCAGCCCCGCACCCCTGTCCCCATCCAGCTCCGCAGCAATTGGTGGCACTCACCCCTCCAGCCTTCCTCGCTGTGGTGCGAGGTTGTCCACACGCGGCTGCGACTGTTGGGAGGTTCTGCCATAAGCATCCACTGGGCTTTGGTGGAACCAGCCCCTGGTGAAGCTGAAGATGACCCACAACCAGCTGGGAAGGAAAACACTGGGTTTATACCTGTGAGAGTGGCTATTTCTTTTTGAACAAAATAAACTGTATCACTAGAGTGGAAAAAACATTACACTCTTGCTTCATACCAGCATTGCCTACTCTTTTTCTCATTTGGGAATAATTTATACCGGCACTTCCAGTGATGTGCTGGGACGACGTGTGCCTGTATGCGTGCAGCCAGAAGTCCTGCCGGCACCTACCCAGCACCAAAACCCCCGCTCCGGGCAGCGCTGAGAACAGTCGGGACGGCGGGGAGCAGGGACCACGGAAACGTGGATTTAAATGATGCCACCAAGATGGGGCGGGGGGGGAAATATGGTTTTGCAAGAAAAGGAATAATGGTTTATAAAAATAAATCTCTCTTCAAAGTGAAGTGAGTCATTCACAGCAGCCTCTTCAACATGACAAACAGCTCGTGGAGCAAAACAAAGAGAAGATCATTCAGTCTCATTACCAAGACTGAACGCACTCCCTGCGCACTAAGAGGCACTTATGATTTATGCCTGTAAAAATCAATAGCATTTTATTGATTACCAAGATAAAGAATAGAAAAAAAAGTTTAACCAAACTTGGGGAGTGGGTCTGTCTTCAGGTCTGGAGTTAAACCTGCCGAGAATACTGACAGCTTCCAGGCTGCCAGGCAAACTGATTCGGAGAATCACGGGCAGTATTTTATATGCAGAGCTGCGCACTTCATATGGCAATATCAAAGGAGTTAACTTTATTTTTGCACCCACTAAATTTATGTCAAATAAATCACAAAGTCGAAGCCAAGGTCATTTATGATAACAAGATGGCAGAAATTCACCCAGCTGCGTGGAGAGAAAAAAAAAAGATTTTGGCAGTTTTGGTTTGCATTTATAGTATTTAAGCACTTAGAAGCCTGATTCATAATTGGTGCCAGATGCTCTCAATACACATAGGAAAAGACAGTCTTTGTTCTGCTAAAATCATATTCTAAAAAAAGCTAGACAGTCAAAGGCTGCGGAAGAGAGAAGGATGGTTTCCCCGTTTGCTAAAGGTGACGGCACAAGATGAAGGGACTCGCTGGCAATGGCACGAAGACCGTGCAGCGGTGGGATGTAGCCCGGGGTCCCTGCCCTGCCCCGCCCCACGGCAGAGAGGGTCCCCCGGCCACGGGAGAGGGGCACCGTCCCCTCAGGCCGAGGAACGCGCCTGGCTCCGGTGGGAAGAGCGAGGGGCGGCTTTCTGTTGTGCCGTGCATTCATTTTGCTCCAAGGCTGCTGCCTGCTTGTTAGTTGTTAAAGTTTAGTGTCGTACAAAAGACGTCTCAATGATCAGCCCCTGCTATCTAAATTAAATCTCGCTGCCATAAAATCCCAGGTTTCTTACACAATTTCTGCTCCTGAAAATGGCTTCTAATGTGGAGCAGAGTCCCACGAACAGCGTGAACTACAAGGTCACAGCATTCAGCGAGTGAAAAAAATCAGCAAACCAGGAGATTAAGTATTAATTTCAGGGCAAAGTTCCATTTGTTTGCGATTACTCTATGCTGTATGTATGTAATACCATGTTTCAGTAATTAAAGGCAGAATGATTTATACAGCTGCAAGATGTAGAGATGTTGTTGCTGGGCTGGGTACAGTTGGCTACAGCAGACCAAACTAAATTGGAACCGTTTGTCCCAGGGAGATGCTTTTTTGGCTCGTCCCAGTGTCCTGGCCACACTCCAGCGCAGGCCGTCTCCCTGCCCATCTAACCTCCAGCTGACACTGCCACGGGGCTGGGGACGGCTCCCTCCGTCCTGACCGGAGAGCGGCGTCGCTGGGTGCTGCCAAAGGGTGCTGTGTCCCGTTTGCAGGGACAGCCGCAGATACGGGGGGCTGCGACCCCGGCGGCAGAGAGGCCGTTCGGCGGGCTGGGACACGGTAAACTTAACTCTAAATACACACTGGCCTCTGCAAGGCAAGTGGAGGAAACCAGAACAGCCTTCCTCTGGCCACCTCTGTACTATTTCCCCCTTTTTATCCCTACACTTTTGTCTTCAGGGGCTCCTCTGAACCTACTGAGCGCCCGGGCCTCGGGGAGGAAGGGCTGCAGGCGCAGGCCAGCAATCACCGCGACTTTCAGACTCGTGACGCACCACGAGCGGACCAGGAGTCCGGGCACCCCAGGCACGGCTGGAGAAAGGGGAGATATGGTTGGGGATCAACGGGAAGGAGCCGGTGGAACACCACAACATGAACCTCCGCTTGATTCAGTCCCTGCTGATCTTGATGTCCGCGACTGCGCGCAGTGTTTTCTTTCACTTTTTTTTTTTTTCACGGAGCTGTTCATCGTGTCACGATGAAGAATATTGCTTGTGAAAGGCAGTGTGGCAGCAACAGCACTGCTGGGCTGGGTGAGGGCTCCCTCCAGGAACAGCTGCCAAATCCCACCCCAGCCGCGCTGCCGGGCCCGTGCGCGTACCAACAGCTGCCCTCACCCCCCGGTGCGTCTCACTGAGGGGTGAAGCAGCTCCCTGGTGTACAGACAGCACTTCACGGCAAGGCGCTTTGTAGGAACTACTAAATACTGCATGTGTACAAGGACCGTTAAAATTGAAATAAATTGCAAATCGTATTTTCATGTTTGCGCGTTTTGCAAGTTCAGAAACAGTCAATTCTATTTGCATAACATATTGGACATTTCTCACATTACATTTTGCATATAAAGCGCTTCTCAGGGCAGAATTTGGTGATATCGCAGACATATTAGCCATCGAGGTAGGAATAGTTAGTGCTGATACTTACCTAAGGCTCGCTGAAAAACTAACAGACAAACTGATGAACGGAGCCCAGGCTGCTCAGCAGTGGGTAAATTATCCCACGGAAAAATGAATCACTCATTTAGAGCCCAAATGATAATACATCACTTATTTAATCCAATGTGCCATCTAGTGAACCAGGTACCTCCACTAATGAACCCAGTGGACCCCCAACGAGGGAGATGAATAAACTGCTGGAAATGTTTGCTGCTCTACCTCGTCGTGTTTCACTCTTCATCTTGATACAGGAATCACAGCCTCTTTTATTGCCAACGCTAAAAGTTTAGCAAGCCTTTAAATGCTGATTGGATATTTATACGGCTAGGAGGAATACACAGAGGTATGATAATGGAATTAGGGAAGATTGCCAGGATATAAGGCAACCTCAAAATATTAAATCGTATTTCCTGTGAGTGCGTGTTATTCCAAGGCTGTGGGGTAACTTGCATTTTCTTTTAAAGCAGTTCTGATGGTGATTATAAACTTGAGGACGTCAGCCTGGTTTCACTTTTCCTATTCGCTGTTGACCTCAAAACACTAAATTTTGGTACACGCGGCTTACGTATGAGTTTGCAGGCTGCCTTACAAAGACACAAGCCTGCACTGAATCCCCCGCAATTTTACACTTTCTTAGAAACATCACAGTTTTAAACAGTACTTCGTTTCAATGTTTCTTGAAACTTGGTAACACTACTGGACTTTCTGACCATCTCTTTTAACCCAAACTGAAGCAACCGGGTATCAAATGTCCCAGGTACAGATTTCAGTTCAGAAAACGAGCTTCCACATGTGGCTGGCTTGGGAGTAGGAGTTATGCACACGGGTAGATAATGTACGGAGATATTTTTCCATCTGCCTTTCATTTACTTAGCGGCTCCACATCTCAGCAGTCAACTTGATTAACATCACCTTCTGAAGTTAATTAAAGTATATAGGATGTAATAAGACTAATATGTTTGAGTTCTATCAATCACAGAATCTAGTGAGTCAATATTTGAAATGAGTATATCACAGAGGGGAAAATCCTCAACATGCATCTGAAATTAAAGGAGGAGAGGGGGATTGAATGGAACAGAACACTTTGATAAGCACATTTTGGTGAGAACGAGTGCATCACTGCATACGTCCTGTTCCCACACACTGACAAACATGGCCCGTGCTTAGACCCATTTGAAAGCCTCGCGGTGTGTTTTTAGGATATCAAGGACTGGTCACAAAGCTGCAGCTAAGCCTGTAACTCTGAAAGCCAGGGAAATCTGGGGGACTTAAGCCTTTGAAATCTCTTGCCAGGTGATATTTCCCAAGAAATATCCACTTACTTCACCTGTCTCAGCAGCTAGCATCTCCCCACATGCCGAAGCTCGCACCGAAAGCCGTCTCGTGGCTTCCAACGCAGAGAAAAGCTCAGCAAACGGTGACCTGTGCTTCCCACAGTGGCACTTGGCTATCCTGAACTGAACCAGGGCTGGCACAAGCAGCACCAGCAACTGACAGGAGGGGAAGGAGCGAGGGAGGGAGCTTAGGAGGGGACTTGGCAAGTGCCGTGCCAACGTGCGGCCGGCTGGAGCATACCTGCACCCACCGCCTTGTGTACTTACAGAGCTCTTTTTGTGTAAAATATTTAAATACAACTTTATCAGCTATTCAAATCATTAGCTGCAAAAATCCAAGCTTAATGTACAGTGTGGACACCGAGCATTACTATGTACTAAGCTTGATTTGCCTAAGGAAATACATTGAGCTGTTGGCACAGGCAATTTCTATGGAATCAAACTGTGACAGACATGAATCGCTGTCAAGGATGTGCGCAGGGTGCACACAGCCTGTGGAAATGAAAGGGTCGATACACCTGCGGCGTACGATGCTTTAAAGACTGGAGAGCGCTCTGGGTTGGGGATTGGCACTAGGCGGCTGCGGCTGGAAACCTGCTCTGCCAGAGCGAGCTGTGGGCGATGCCCGGCGCCTTCGTCTTTTGGCGCCGGCGATGGATGCAGGCACCCAAGGCTGCCGCTCGCCCCAGACGGACGGCGGGACGGTAGTGACACCGACACCATCCAGCCCGCAGAGCGCGGGGCGCGCGTGCAGAGGAGGATAAATGAAGTTATAATGTCCATTTGCAAACAGAGATGAATTGAACATCATACGATTAGGTTCGCTTCTGCTTCGGTACCCAGAACAGAGGGCGAGTTGAGTGGCTTTGTGTGGTAATAACTATAATCTGCTCAGGTGCCTGCCCTGCCCGCGAAGCAGAAAGTGTCACATAATCCCAATGACCCATCAGCACCATGTAAATATCTCAAGGTATTTCCAGTGACTGGCCAGGAAGAAAAGCAGAACAGGCTCCTTTGCGCTGGTTAAAGGCTTGGGGCTTAAATCGGTCCAGAGGCAATTAGCTCCTCTGCACCTATGAATGAATTTGTGTTCACTATTTTTCTTCCACAGGAAATTATCAGAAGATGCGAGATGTCACACCTGTGACTGTCCCTGCTGAGGAGGGGTTTGCAAGAAGGACAGAGTCTGCCACTGTGCCACCCGCGGAGGGGAACCAGGCCCAGCATCGGGCGCCCCAGAGGGGCCCAGGCTGGTGTTTTCAAATCAGTTTTTCTTTAGTGGGCTGTCTGCAATGCAGTCCTTTTAGTGCATTTGCAAACGCAAACAAAGCTCTGTCCATACAGATGCAGAATGACCACTGACGGGTGATGTTTGTTGTTTCCATAGCAATTTTGTAAGGGGTTAAGGGGGCGTTAGGGGTACTGCAGGCTTCCCTCCACATTTATCTTTTTGTTGCAGTTTAAATGAGAGAGTGCTATTAAGACATAGAAAGGTTTCAAGATCTGTACGTTCACAGGGGAACTAAGGTTTAAAAAGAAAAGAAGTGTTAATAAAGCAATTTTAAAATTTAATCTGAGAGTTTATTTTCTCCTTTGTTGCCTTTTCTCCCTTGGGGATAGATTTTTTTCTTGGCCTGCAAAGGATTTAGTACAAAACCTTTTGTTTTTCTGGAGCCAGCAAGAGACAGTGAGGAGTGAGAAGAGTTTGGCGATGCAGAGGTCAAAGAATCGGTGGCTGCTGACCTCTTCGTTCTGAGCCAGTGGCTTAGGAGAAAATATAAACACATGAGGGACCTCCATACTCCGAACCCAGCACTGCTGTAAGGTTCAGATTAATTTGGATAAAAATAATTTTCACTCTCTGTTCAGCTTCTAACACTTCCCGAGCTCATGGAATGAAAAGGAAATGAAAACCCCAAGTGAGGTGAGAAAGGCTCCTTCTGCACACATCGGGGCTGACCCCGAAGGAAGTTCTGGAAATCTTATCAAAATGCCAGCGAAGGTGAGATTTCTGGCTTGATGGCCAGGCTCAGATGAGGTCCTGATAAACAACTGCGTGTTTGGTTCAGTGTCTGAGCCTTCTGAGACCCAGCCTGCAAACTCTGAGCCCATTGCAGTATCACCATTGCTAATCACTGGGAAGTTTGGGCAGCCTCTGCCTCCTCTGCACCCCAGTGATGCTCTGGCAGCTCTGGACCAGCTTTTTGGCAGCTGCAGCTCCCTGTGACACCGATCCCTGTGTTTTAAGAAAATGTGAGCTGCTGTCAGACTGAAGGATGGTCCTGCCGGCGAGCAACTTTATTTTATGGCTTCAGGGCATTTGCTTCTTCTATCCAACACCCTGTCTGTAAATCATATTCTGAGAAAAAAATGCTACTGGTTTTATGCAGTAACTCATAAATTTCTAGACCCTGTATTTTAGATATATTCCTTCATTTCTCTTCAAACTTTTCAAGGGCTGGATTAATTAACTAAATTAAATAGAGCTCCCACTGACTTTTGTGATAGTTGTGAGTACTCTGCAACTTTGGAAGTGAGACTGTGTGTGAAAGAAAATTAAAAACTACTGTAACACTTCATGGGTTTTTCCCTACTGACATGTTTACGCAGTTTTTGGATAATGTTGACATAAAGAAAGGAACTGGACAACACCACGGGAGCAGCCGCTTCGGCAGCCCTGCGCCCAGCTGCTCTGTGCCTGCAGCCAAGCGTGGACCCAAGTGCAACATCTGGAAGCCTAGAGCGAAATGGGAGAGTGTTACGAAACACAAACCAGGCTTCCTCTGGAATCAGCGCTGTGGGACGGGGTGTCAGAGTTTTCAAGAAAACAGAGCGGATTCGGTGTTTGTAGGAAAAAGGACAAGCCAGGAGATAGACGCAAGGTTATGCGAAATTAAATTAAATCATTGTGTATTGACTTCAACTTTAAGGTGACCACAGTCAACTAACAGTGGTTGATGTGGCTGCAGGCAGGCTGGAGTGACCTTGCCAAGGACCATGTAAACGTTGAGAAACGCGTATTGCACACAGAGCCAAAGCAAAATGCAGGACTGTCAGGATACAGAGTGCAGTCATTTAGCAAAACTCCATGGTAAACTGCGGCATAAAACTGTGTTACAGCAAAGCTCTTTGGGAGACCTTGGAAATACGTTTCTGAAGAGCAGGTACACCGTGAGTATGTTTCAAGAGTTTAAAATGTCTCTCATTAACTCCTTAAATGGGGAAGAGTGTCTGGAGTTTCAATGGTGTGCCCAGAGGAGCAGTAAGAAGTAAGATTTAAGAAAACTTGAATCAAATCTGACTTTCATTTCAACTTGCATATGATCAGGGAGGCAGGAATGCTTTGTGGTTAAGGTATGAGAAGGGGAGTAAAAAAAAACCAACCATCTAAAGTGCCCTAAAATTCCCATTTTTAAAGTGATGCTGTCTTAAAGAGGATCAAAACCATTTGGACTTTGTAAGGACTTGATGCTCTTTTGAAACGTGGGCTGAAGGACAAGGTTTGGGCTGCTGAACACCCGACCCGGAAGGATCAGGGCTGGATCAGCCCGGATGCAGAGCGGTGTCGATGGAGGCTAACGGGAGCTTGGCTCGGGTGGGTCCGCAGCGTGCCGCGCACTGTTCCCATGCAGGCCAGTGGACGTGGAGCAGTGCAGAACAGGGATGTCAAAAGGAATTTACTTAAAGTCTTTAAGTCAAGCCAGGCCAGGATTGCCTCCATTTAAATATCTGCTTTAGTTCAAGCCGTGAGATGTAAACTTGATTCCAAACAAGCAGCTGAAACCCTACAGCCGTGCTAGCCAGGGGAAGGCTAATTGATCGTAATGATCCCTTAAGAGGTGGAAACCTAAGAGTGGGTAATATCAATCTGTTTCCTAATGGAAAGGTGTGCATGCCATTCAAACACCCTTTGTGCTAGTCACTTTTCTCTGTCTGAGTGGTTACGCTACACTAATCACTGCAGTAAATAAAAACCCTGGGTGATAATTTCCAGAACTGTGTAAAGGTGTTTAGGGAAAATGAGCACTCTGCTACCCACACCAGACGCTTCTTTTGCCTTGCTGAAGACTGGGGGTTTTTACAGAACTGGCTGCACTATCTAAAATTTAAAGAAAAAGCCATATCCCTCCAGCTGTTGAGTTAAACAGAGTGTTATTCAAATTATGTAGGGGGAAAAAAATGTCATAACATAATGAGAATCAAATGCTGACTTCAGGCGCCTTCATATCTGAGGACTTTAAAAACAACAATAGCAACAAAACAGTTCAATCTTTTATCTGCCACTAGAAAATGGTCATTTAAATAAGCATTAACTAAGCTGGGGAGCATTGATGTTGTGGCAGCAATTTGTTTCTGACAGACAAGGTTGTTAAAGTCTTTTTCTTTTTAATAGGCGGCATTTTTAGAGAAAGACTAGGTATGTTCAAAGTCACAGCCATCGCTTTCCTTTTGCTGCTTCCCTCCAGCCGCTCGCTGGGGGCCGGGATCTCGCTGGGCTCTGGAGCCGGGACGGGGCGGGGGAACGGGGCGCCTCACCGGCTGCCGGAGATTGAGCCAGCTATTCAAAGCATTCGATTGTCTTATTTGGCTGGTGTTTACATGGAGGGAATCAATCTTTCAAAGCTGTTTTTGTTTGCTTTTGCACTGCACAATGTAGAAAAACGGTAGATTGTCTGGTTTCTGTTACACACTTCCCAGCCCTCTCCCAGGCAGGTGCACGGCCGTGGGACCCCCTCCTGAAAGGAACCAGATTCTTGAAAACAAAGAACAGTCAAGATCGGTAAAGAGCCACACAAGGAAGGAAAGAAATTATTAATGTCGCTAATTTGATTTGCCGCAGCTAGCTGATGTCTAACCACAGGCAGGGAAGGCACTGAATCAGCTCTGCACGGCGGAGAATCAAAAGGGAACCTCAACGCAAACATCTTGCTCGAATATCACAGGGAAAGGCTTTCCACGGCACTTTGCGTGTTTAAGCAAACTGCTCGGAGGCTACCGAGGGCTGAGCCTTGCTGACAGGCCCCCGCGCAGAACCTCCAGCCACGCACACGCAGCTATCTCCAAAATCAAGTCCCGACTTGGAAGGAATATGCAATAGGGAAAGAACAAAAGGATCCTTTGATGTGTTCAACCACATGATGTTTAGCAAAAAATGCAAATGTTCCCGTATCCCGGAGAACACTTATCAATATTAAGGCATACAAGGAGGAGAAGAAAGAAGGAAGAACAAAATACAACACTTAACAAGAGGGTAATTTAGCCTGTTGGCAAGCGCTTTAAGTCTGGTTCATGAAAAATTACTCGCACAATTGTTTTGCAGGGTTTCTGGGCTTTTATGCATAAATCAGAGTATTGATTCAACGCAAGTATCAGGCATACTCAGGTGTACGGCTGCATGTGGGCACAGCTAAAGCAAGAAAGGATTTAAGTGTGGAAATTGGAGATGAAAACACCATCCCCCCTGTTGCTCCTACAAGCTCAGCTACAATTGTCAAACAGCTGGAACGCCTGCAGATTGTTAATTAAAACGTGGTGGTGACCACCTTCTGCAGCGGTCTCAGGAGAACATCCAGGCAGGAGATCACTGCCAAGCTGAATTTTTTTTTTTTATCCACCCATTGTTTCCCCCTTTGAGATTGCACTTTCTTTTCTCCTAGAGAAAAGCAAAAAAAAAATGGAGGGCACTGGAAGCCCAAGGATAGTCAAGTGAGAGAGAAATAAAATCAATTGTGTGTTACAAACTACAACAAATATTGCAGTCAGGGTGAGGAAGGGGAGGGAGGGAAGTGTCAGGAATAACCTAGCAGGGCTTGTTTCATGGTGTTCATATCTGCTAGCCACATTTCTGCTTCTTAAAATAGAGGGAAGGGCTCCTGCGGCATCACCATATGCACGAGAAGCAGTCACAGAGCAGGGTCAGCAAGGATGCTGTGCCGGTCAGGAAAACTGAAAAAAAGGCAAAGCCCAGGAAATAAAAATAGACACAAAGCATCCATGTCACTTGCACAGACACGCAGTGATCTGATGGCTTTCTATCCTGGTTCATCCATCAATATTTTCTGCATAAGCACGTTACATTCAGCACACAAAGACGTTCAGCCGCTCAGAGCCCGCAGCCTGGCAAACTCTTCCTTGCCGCTTCCTCCCATAACATGGAGATGTAAAACAAAGGCCTAAAGTTCAGGGTAAACAGCCAATATGCAGTTAAAACTTAAAGTTTCACTGAGGTTTTGCTTGTACCATAACACAGCACTAAGCCCTCTCTTATTTCTAATTTGCATTCCAGTCATCTTGCTGTTACTGCTATTATTATTTACTCCTGATAACAGTAATACTGAAGATGATAATGTGATCACACCAAGGAGCCCATCTGTGACCGCGACACACCTCTCCCCGGCACACTTGCAGGTCTCCATCCTGCCTGAGCAGCCATCACACCAGCGTTAACAACCTCACATCATTCTCCTGTTTGGCAGACACAGAAGGCTGTTCCCATGTCTAGTTATTCCTATCCCAGCCTATTTTTTCCATCCTCTTCCCTTTTTCCATCCTCTTCCCCTTCACTTAGCTTTCCCGTAAGAAAGCTAAAGCTCAGCAGCCAATGCGTTCAAATCGTGGTGTTAAAGCCCAGCCTGCCCAGCCTGGACTCCTTCTCTCCAAACCCAACTTCTGCTGCTCACAGCTGTAGATCACTCAGCTGCTCAGAGGTTGCTGGAGAGCAGCCTGAGGGGAAAAGGTCAGGTTTTATGCAAGAAAGTTTAAATCTGTAATCAAACGTTTGTTCCAAGTATGTCTCTTGCACTAAAATCTTAATAAATATTAATTAATTGTTCAGGCTATCCTAATTTATTTTGATCAATGTCCTTCTTTCCAGTCCAAATAAAAAAGTGGGGTAGAGTCAGGGAATTATTTGTATTATTATTATTACAGTAAAAAATAGCTATTTGTGCCAGTATCTTAAATCAAATTAATGCTTTTCTTCTTGTTACAAGGTTTCAATGAAATTAAGTTTTAGTCGAATATCTGGCTACATTTACTCCACTTCTCCAATGGCTGAGAATTCAAGCTGTAGCAGTACTACTGAGCAGGCTTGATGGGGCAGGAAAGGCTGAGGTAGAAACAGCATGTGATGCAGTTCTGCATCAAACCTCCATCCTCCCTGTAGTAAAACTATGGGATTATTCAGCACTTTCGCTAAAAGGCTCGCTAAGGGATCCAGAAACATCAATTCTTTACCATCGCCCTTGGCGTAGGTGTGTATTATTGTCCTTACTTGGCAAACAGCTCCATTCAGGAGCAGAGCACTTCACCAAGATGATAGACAAGGTCACAGGCAGAGCTGGGTGCACGGCTCCATGCCTCTCTCCTGGCTGTGCGTCCCTCAGTCCCTTGGCCACGGTGCCGGATCCAGGAGGTCCCCAGCCATGTCTGAGGCCAGTTGAGCTGTCCAGAGGACAGACAGCCTGGTGAGAAGGCTCACCGTGAGGGTGTCCTTGGAGCTGCAGTGTCTGACCAAAGCTTCAACACACTCTTGAACTCAAAACTCAGCTCACGGCCCTTTCCTGAATCTGAGCATTTAGGTCTCCAATCAGCAAAACGCAAACCATGTGTCTTGTGGCAGGCACAAGCCAACCACCTTCACGCAATTAAAACCACGCATATGCTTTAAGTAAGGTACACATCTAGTCTGGCTGTTTCAAGGACTCTGCAGAGAAATGTATGCTCCTGTGTGCTGATTCTAAATGTAAAAAATGGGAAATACCTACAGGTCACCTGTTCTTTCCCAGCAAACGCAGTACTGCTCAGTAGCTGCTGCTTTGGTCAGTCCCATATTAAATTACTCAAGATTTCCCCTGGGAGGCTTTTTCACAAGCTATTGTGCTTTAGTGAGAGAATTTCCCCTTTTTAGTCACCCTTTTTTTCCATCCCTATTGTATTATCCAATTACACATGGTTACATCTCCTGGCAATGTGCTGGGTCCCTCCTTGTCTTTGCACTGGTTGGGTGCCTCAAGATGGATGGCACAGAGCAGGACATCTTCACCCGCTGGCATCTCAAGATCAGCCTTAATCTGAGCTAATCAAATGATGACAGCCCCTCTGAAAAGAGAAGTAATTACACAGTATAGATTGTACGTATCTCTTAGGAGATGAGGACTTGGATTTGATTATCTAAATTCTCCTTAATGCTTTATGATGAAGTTAAGGATGAATATTGCTTTGAAAGCAATTCAGCCAGAACTTCCCCTTAGAAAGAAAGGCCTGAAGCATGACACAAATGACCAAAGTCAGCAAGAAGAAATTGTCAGCCTAAGGTTTCTGTTCAGTTGTCCAAGATACAATTGGAGACATTGATTTAAGGTGACTGGAAGTGAAGTAATATCCCACCGAGGTAAAACAGGTTGTACTGGCCAGAATCTGTCCCCTCAGGTGGCAAAAAAATAAATAAATAAATATAAATCCTACATTTTCTGGAAGTATTCAGTTTTGTTTTCATTCTTGACCATAGTCAACAAAAGGGAGAAATAAAAACTTTTAGTAAATGACATCTTCGGTGGCCATCTCTGCTGGCACCCACAGGGAGAATAAAATAACCCACAGCTGGGTCTGATGGCGCTGATCAGACAGTCCGTTGACTCTAGTCAAGCACATACACCCTTCTAGGGTCTTCTGGGGAAACTGGAGCTTTCACCGAGGTTTTTTTGGCCTCCAGATGGACTGAAGGTCTCCTTTGGAAACCCTTTCCACTGGCCTTTCCTTTGAAGCAGATCCCTGCCAGCGGCCAAGCACAGCCTGCCGCCCTGGGTAGCATCGTAATTCCCGTGCTCCTGCCACAGAGAGATTTTTCCTGCATTTCTTTGATCCTGGTTCCAGCCTCCCACAAAACAGGCTTGTGCTGCCGAGGTCCTGGCCTGGAAAGGCTGGGACGGGAGGTCACCGCTAACAGCGCTCGGAGGAGCGCTGCCCTCCCCTCCTCCGCGTTACATCTTTGGCAGGCAGCGGGAAAGAAAGAGGTATATTTGGATCCTGTTTAAATATTGATCACAGTGTACTTTTGCTAAAACCGAAGTCTATCGCCTCTTGCCTGCGAGTCTGCAGCCGCAGTACTCTGCTGAACGTTTTCCTGGAGATGGGAGAGGGCTCCTTGAGTTATGGTGTTAATAAGAGCGGCACAGGAGGAGTCCCTGATGTTCAAACTACAACTTCAGAGAGAACATTTTTCATTGGCACGGGCCTCTGGATGCTCTGTGCTTCTTAATGCTTCTCTATCAGCTGTGCTGATGAGCCTTTAATGGAAAGGCTTTGGAAACGAGCGAACTGCAGCTCCCGCAGCTCTCTCCAGAGCCTGCTCCTCTTGTGATTTCAGGCTCAGGGCCGGCAGCCATTTTGGAGCCGCGCACAAGAGCGGGGGTCTCGCACGCCATCCCCGCTCCCACTCTACTTAAGCGTGTAATTAACTCCAAGTGTGTGAATTTTGCCTTTGGTACCATGAGGGAGATATTCGCTGCCCTGAAGCAGAGCAAGTGCTGGAGGACCGAGGTGGCCCGAGCCCAGCGCGGGGCCCATTCCCTGCGGGTGGGAGAGCAGCCCTGGTGCCGGCAGGCACGGTGTCTAGGTCATGGTGGAAATCATGAGAGGGTAGAAGATAAAAGCAAACCCCACAGGGTTCGTATATACATATCTACAGATGCTTTTGCATTAACCGCTGGCAATTCAGTTATCCTGAATCGCTACCCGGTGTAACCTGAAAACACAACGAGGCTTTTCAGACATCCCACCAGCAGCCTGGCGGGACTGGCCACCTCCCTTTCAGATGGAGTGCGCTACCTTGCTGTCAAAGGTGTCAAATACACAGAGAAAAACAAGCCACCCCTCGTACATCCCTCTCTTGCCTGTGACAACTTGTGCCGCGCTCTGCGAGGGGGAGAATAAATCCTCCCTGTCCCACGCAGCGTCTGGGCTACCACGAGGCTCGTTTAATCTGATTATTTAAGGGACGAATCTCTCCTGCACATCTGCAGCTGCAGAAGCTTCTCAAGGGAAGAGCTAAATTAAATTATGCCCTCAACAGAACCGTACGTGGGAGTGCAACCCGCAGCACGGGAGTGCAGGTCTGAGGCTGCAGTCGTATCTGGCATTTATTCGCCGTTCCTAGAGCAAAGCACTGAAATTCTCCATTTCTTATTTCCCAAACTGCAAAACAGGAATAAAATCACCTGCTTCTCTGGGAAATCCTGGGGCTGCACGCCCTCGGGTGAATGATACTGTTACAGACAAAGGTATTTTTCTGGGTATTTTAAGAGTTCTCTCTCTGAAATGGCAGTGGTTTGTGAGTTTCTGTATTTGCCATGCAGCATTTCCTCACCCCATTTGCAGGAGAGACTAAATTGCAAGGACAATCACATCCACTTCTGTTACCAATTCTGGGACAGGATATTAGTTTTTGAGGAGTGAAATAGAGCCAAGGCTTCTCCTTTTTCATTAAACTCTATTTGTTTTGTTTTTCTTCCTAAAATAACTTAGGGCTATTTAATAGAAGTGAAATCTCTGATAATTTTTCAGCAATTGCCGCCAGTCTGCAAAGACTATCTTTTTATGCAGAATCTTGTGTTTCACTAGCTTTTTGAGGGCAGGAAAAGTTTTCCCTTTATTTTGTTTTATTTCTAACAGTTCACTAAAGTTGATAAATCCAAATCATTGCAAACACAGTCATTCTCTTTTAAAAAAAAAACAGAAAAAAATACATCATTGGCCACAATCACACCCATCTTCCATCCCTTTTTCATTTGTCTCAAGCAAGTTTGCCAGCAAGAACTTTTTTTTGGAAGCAGGCTGTCTTAAATGAATTTTGAAGACTATTCTCAAAAGCAGATTTAAAATTAATTGCAACACATCATTGTAAGGCGTGTTTTCAGCAATCAGCTTGCAGAGCTGGACCATACGATCTCTATTCCTAGGTAAAATGCTGTGCGCTCTGTACATCAAGTCTTTTCCACGCCTGCTCTCGGGCGGGCCAGCCGTTAGCCTGGCAGCCCTCGCCCCTTCTCCGCACCCCCGCGTCGCCCTGCTCCGGCACATCAGGAAAATGCATCGCTGGGCAGCCTGTCTTGTAAAGATAAAGGAATAGCTCACGTATCCCCTCATTCCTGCCTTGGAGTCTGACAAGGGACTTGTTTCCGCGAGGGAAATGTCATTCAGAGCTGCGCTGGGTCAGGCTGTTGTGGCAGCCTCCCACCCAGGCTCCTCTCCCAGGAAAGGGACCAGTTGATGGTTCGAGGTCCCTTCCACCCCGGGCTGCTCTACGGTTCTCCATCAGCTGGCAGCTTGTCCTGCTACATCTCCAGCTACCCAAAACCGGATGCAGATGGAAAACCAGGGCTCACTACTACATTCTTACTGTGCACATCCAGCTTTGGAGTTAGAGACCTGTTCACCCTGAAACCGCGGCCAAACTGTTTTAATAACGGCTATTAACTTACTCCTCATGAGTCTGCCCTGTTCCTTTCCAAACTCCTTCGCACCCAGCATTCTCCGTAAGATGGCAGCCAGTCCCGCTCCGCACATGCAATTATGGATCGCGTGAAAAATGACCTCTCCTTGCTTGTTTTATACCTGCTGTCTGAGACTTTCCCTGGGTGCTCTCTTGTTCTTGCAATGAAAGAAATATAAAATCGAGCACAGCTCCTGTTGCTCTTCTGGAGGCAGGCGGTTGCTGGTATCAGGAGTGGTACTGAGGACATATTTCCTGCTCTGTCTTACAAAGTTTGCTAGGTTTCATGCTTTTATGAAATATATTCAGCCACACTTGTGATTATACGCCAATATGTTTCTAACATTTCGTGCAACTGTAGATGGTGTCAGAACAGGCTGATTTTTTAACATATCCTAAACATTTTTTTTCCCTTCATTAAAGTAGAATAATTGTCACAGCATAATGCAACTTAATGTCAAAACGCAACACACAAGCCTATCTCCCCTATCAAGGTAATTCTGTTTCAAATCTATGGTCTGTGTTAAGTTTGCTTTTTCAACATATGCAAGGCAGTTTCAGGAGTTACTGAAAATGTGGGGTTTTTTTTCCAGAAGCGTGCTGGGGAACGGGTGCTTTGCCAGAGACAGCTGGGCACGGGGCAGTAGCCTGGTCCAGCTGAGCGCCGGTGGGATTGCGGGACACAGCCTTTCCCTGACCATCCCCAGTGGGACTTCGGGAGCTGCCGAGCGTCTGGCATCAACAGCTTCAACGCCTGGGATTAAATGACACCAAGGGGAATCTCTGTTACAGGGTGATTTCAGCTTTCTGTCAATGATGCCTCGCAAGCAGCCTCATCTGAGAGGTAAGAACAGGGAAGCAGCGTAAAAGCAACCTAGACAGCTCACTCAGAAACGAATTTTTCCATCATTAGGCCACCAAGTAGAAAGTCCTCTTAACACTACGGTACCGAGCACCTGAAAGGAGAGGATAAAATGTTTCTCAAGGGTCCACCAAACCTGGAAAAGCAAATCACTGAGGCCAAAGGAAATGAGATTAAATTGAACTTCTAAGATGCAGTGTGTCTATTGACCTCTCTCATACCAAGTGCTCTCTTCATGTTCCTGTTCTCAAAAAAGAAAAAATACATCCAGGAGAATGTATGCTGTTCAGAAGATAGCTAGAGCCTGAGTTGGATTTGAATTTTGATCAAAGTTTTTCTCATTTGACATGCTTTTCTGTGTCTGCATTCCCAATCTGCCTTTTTTTTGCCTAAAATAATACTTCCCATGTAAGAAATCTTAGCCACCATACGTAACAAAAACCCTGGGCTCACGAAAGCACAGTTTTTGCTGTCTGGTGGTCCTTCTCCAGAGCCCAGCCTACTGGAAGAGGAGCATCAAGAGGTTTCCGCCTCGCACACCAGCGCCGTCCAGAGCTGCAGCCTGGCACAGGCACCCTGCACCACAACGCCTGCCTTTCTGCGCACCCACCTTCTCCACAAGTAAGAAAAAAAGCCAATTTACAGCCAGCAGCACAATCTCCTCATTCATTCCCTTCCCTTGAGTTGGAACAACACAGCCCCCAGTCCTTCTCCTCCCCTTCTTTTTGTGACACAAAGAGAAGATGCACGAGCACGGTGGCAGAGAAGCCATCTGGGAAGGGCCCACTCCAATTCCCGTCTACAGGGATTAGCATTCATACCGAGTCAAATCTGCAAATTGTTTGTTTGCTTTGAGGAAGCGTACAATATGGTCCAGATTGTCGATGCAATTGTTTTTTAAAGCGTTTTCCTTGTGGATTGTGACTTCGTACATCATTCTCATTACACCAAAGACAGTAGCACAGTGACTTCACAGCAGCGTTCACCAAAGCCAGGGGCAATATGAGACAAAGAAAAACAGCCAGCGGTCGAGAGAACGAAATGGAGGATGCGCACACTGACTTGCTTTCTGCTGTTGTTGCTCCTGCCCTGGTGTGACAGCCATGCATCCCGCCGTGGCATGGGCTGCGTCCCGCTGCCCTTCGGCACGCGTTTGACTCCGTCCAAGAGGCTGCGGCAGCAGGAGGAGGCGCACGCAGCTCCCATCCCCGGGGAGCCGCCGAGCACGGGGCGAGGACCCTGCTGTCCCCGCTCCCCATCTCTGCGGGCGCTGCGGTTCCCACCTTCCAGCTCGTGAAGCTGCCCGGGCATAGACCTTTGTGCGTCCCATCCCCTTCCCCTGATATCACCCGCAGCCCAGCGATGTGTAAGAGGTGCTGGCGAGTCTCGGTATTGACTGAAGAGCCATTCCAGGGGCCCAGAATTAGTCCAGATTAGCACATCTACAGCCATGTGGTTTAATGGGACAGAAGACCTGTACACGCAGGCACATCTAGCGCGTGAGATATTGGCTTTGCCACTCAGGTTGTTCACGTCTCATTGCAGAGAAGAGCTGTGAGGTCCAAAGCCTCTGCATAAAAAACACGTAACATTGCTCCCTCCAAACATTGCAATATTTTAAAATGTGGATTATCTCCAGCTTCTGCTCCTCTTGATGGTTCCACCTCATTTGTCTTGCTACTCTAATTTCCTTAAATGTGTGTTTTCTTTACAGGCTACTAACTACAGAAAACTTGAGGCAATCAACTGAAGTTTATGCATCGACATATCACTTCGTTAGCTGTGAATTCATTTCCAAGGGGGCGGTGAACTTTAATGAAGTTGGAAATTGAATCATGCTGTAGCGTTTAGGGATATGCAGGAGTCTACGAGAGGGCTGTCCATTGGAGAGGCTCCTTGACCAATCTAAAAATTAAAACACAGTTTGATCAAGCATTCGTATTTCTTTATGGTATCCTTCCTCTTTCTGAAATCTTTGCTCTCTGGGGATCTACTCCATAAGAAATTTTTCCACATTTTCTGCATTTCAACCATTTCTTGATTCCTTGCAATGACCATCTCGGTGCCATGAGAGGTATCAGAGACTTGGAGGCAGAGCGCGGCAGCACCGTTTGGGGTTTTTGGGTGGGTTTTTGTTGTTTTGGTTTTTTTGGGGTTTTTTTTTTTTTTTTGAGATGTGAGTGACATTGCAAATGCAACTTTCATCTTGGAAACCCGGAGTGTTGCCATAGAAATTGCAGCGGGGGAGGCAGCGGGTTGTTGGCTTGTGCCCTCTGGGATTACGGGTGCTCCGCAGGGGCTGCTGCCTGCTCCCGTCCCTCGGCCGGGCTCAGCTCCTGCACCCAGCAAAGAGGAAATCGCGTTGGTCCCTGGGATCAGTTTATGAGCAAACGTACATCTGTGTGTCTGCATTCACAGACAGAAATCACAGTAGCTCTTGGAACAAGAAAGCCATGTGCCTGCTCAGGAAAAGCAGATTTAAATAGCTAAATGTGTGTTTATTATAATAATAATCATTATTATTATTATTGCAGCCTCTCCTTGGGACACCACGCAGCCGCACACTTATCGGTACTTGGCGGCTCAGAGGGCCAGGTAAGCGGTGTCACTCCCATCTCTCGGACGAGCAGTGAAATGCGGGAGCAACCAGAAGCACTTTGGGGAAACGGGGAGCGGAGCCCAGGACTGCGGTGCCCCTACCCCTGCTCGGTCCCTTGTGCCAGAGCTCTTCTCCAAAGATGAGGCCAGATCTCAAGGGTTCCAGGAGCTTTCTCCTACTGAATATGCTGGAAACTATGTCATCTCAAAACACACTGCTAAAAATGCAAAATAAAGGCTCAAAGCCACCGGTCAGTGACTCTCAGGGGCAGCTGGGGTGCTGGCCCTCCACCAGGCCCTCGAACCAACGAGCCAGTTAAGAGGGACCAGGAAAATTCTTTATTGAAGGAATTTGTCTCACAAGCATCATCCTCCTCTCCTTTGACTGGTCTGACAGAATTCTCTTTTGAAAAACTTCATCTCTTCACGGATTTGTTTATTCGGAAAGGTCGGGGTACTACATTGTACTCTGCATTATCTCCTCCCCGCGTCCCGGTCCCCGCAGTAATCGCGCCTTCAGCACCTTTCCTGCCAGGCTTTGACACTCCCAAATCCAGCTGAGACTTCTCGGGACTTTAATTAATGAGATAACAAAAAGGAAAACACCCAAAGAGTGAACCCCTGAGTTGAAGACTTTATCTGCTCTTTGCAGCTGCATCTTTTTTTCTCCTTTTTTTTTTTCCTTGAGCTGCATTCCAGGTCCATCAATACTGTTTCCCATTAAATTAAATAGCTTATTGACTGGTGGGAGACGTCGCCACAAGGCCGATAGGATCCGAGCGCGGTACTTTCTCTCTGCAAACAATCACAGGTCACTGCACAGTAAATCAGCTGGTAATGGAGTTTGAACTCTGAGAATCAGTTCTGTGTACCCTTTTTATTTGTTTTTAATTTGTATCAATGGTAATTCTGTCGGTTTCAATTTATGTGACGGTAGCAGGTTATGGAGCAGCGGAAACACCATTTTTCTTCTCGTTAACCATTGAGCTCACGGTGCCGTGGCAGCCAAGTGCTTCTGAGCTCACAAGCGTTAATGTTTCTTGGCATCTGCAGAATCCTTGGCTGTTTTATTTTCCTCTGGCCTTCTTTTCCATCAGCAATATCACCAGGACCTGGACGTGTGTGCTGGCCCAGGCCAGCTTTCCCCCGAGACGCCACATTACAGAGCTGCGGGGCCGGCTGCGGCTCTGTCCCTGGCATATTCCCCCAGCTTCCAACTGCTTAGCGACTTCCACCTGGATACGAGAACTGAATATTCATTACTGACTCTATGAATTTGTCTCATCCCTTTTTGAACCCATTTACACTGTCAGCATCTGTGATACCTGGTGGCACAGGGTACCACAACTTAATTATCAATTATATAAAAGAATTACTTCCTTCTGTTGCTTTAAACTTGCTGCCCCATAATTTTGGCATGTGTCTCCTAATATTTTATATTTGAGAATTAATGAATGATCATTCCTGACACACTTTTTAAAAATCCTCATCCATCACCTCTGCTCCAAGATAAGGGTCCTGGTCCAGCAGTCCTCTCCAAAGCATCCTGCCCAGTCCCTGTGACATCCCCATTGTATCTTTTCCAGTTCTGCGCTGCCCTTTCGCTGCTGGAAGACCTCAACTGCAGGCAGTATTGTGGCTGTGAGCACGCCAAGGATTTATAAAGCCACATAAGGTTTCTTTTGTTTGTTTCATTTTCTATTTCCTCCTCAATAATTCATAGAGTTCTGCTTGCCTTTTGGCCTTTGCTGGGGCTTCAGCTTATGATTTCAGAGAAGTATCCACAAACGCTTCACAAGCAATTTTTTGAGCAATAACACTTAGATCAGTGTCCACGCTGCTCATTGCCTGGGCACATTTAAGGCTCTGCTTCCCGCGTGCATTATTTTGCACTTAAAATCACTGAATTTGACTTGCTGTTTTTCTCAGAGACTCTCAAAGTGCCAAGGTCCTCCAGGAACCACCCCGGTCCTACCTCTCACCTTAGCTGGTGCTGCTCTGCCTCACTGGTCTAAGCACCGCAGCCCCTTGCCTGGATCCAGCTTTCCCAGCCCAATCTCCTGGCCCAGGGGCACAGCCGCGGCGCCCGAGCCCCCTTGCCCCCGCCCCCTTCACCGCGGGATGCTTGGCTGCCATGGAGGGAGCAGGCATCGACAGCGGCGTTCCGCCCTGACACCCGCCTTTTCCTGCTGCCTTGCCAGGTGCCTCAGTCCCCACGTTCACGCCCAATAACGTTTTTTCCAGGACCAGCATTGTTTGTACGTACAGAATATCTACACTGGTTTGCTTCTTGCTTGGTGTTCAAACCGAAGGTTTTAAACAAAACCAAGTATAATCCCTCCTCAGGCAGCAGCAATAGAAGTTTGCCCCCTCATTGCGGATGCATCCAGCTCTCGAAAGCCTTTAGTGCTTAATGGATTCATTGAAGTGATAATATGAGGTGACTCGCGTGTCAGGTTGTTAAAACAGCGATAAGACACTGCACTAAGACAACATTATCGCTACTAACTGCGTTATAACGGTCAGGGACCGTCTTGCAACGCTCCCATCCGCACCAAATGAGCTCGCAGCATCTCGGACGTTTGCTAAAGCCGCTGCACGGGCGCGAGGCACCGCTTTGCCTGGCTTGACAAAGGGGATGCGCAGAACACGTCTGTTTGCAGAGTCACATACGCACACGTTTCTCCTCTACAATATTTTGCGAATCTGCATAGACGTGTTAGGAAAACTGTGACTTGCATAAACTTCTTTGCAACCAGAGTGTGATTTTTTTTTCAGAGCTATTAACCAAAGGCTAGAGTGGAACCAGCTTGACAAAAAGAAAAAAAAAAAAAAGAAACCAACAAAATACCCATGAACTTACAAAACGCACTGAGGAAATACTGGAATGAGGCAGACAGGTGCACTGAGGAATTTACAGCTATAGATTTATAGAGATTTACAACCGGGTGTCCGGCTCCCCGCACCCGACCCCGCTCGGCTGCTGAGGTTTTCTCCAATATTTGATTTTTCCCCTCCTCTTTCTTCCCTCCCTGCTGCTTTGTCAGTGATCCTGGGTGCCGCCTCTACGTTACAGGCAGTCTCATCACCCCAACTCTGTTTGGTGACCCAGCTGATGGCACGGCGAAAGTGCTCCCGGGGGCTGGCACCCCAACACCGGGCTGGCACCCCAACCCCAGGCTGGCACCCCAACTCCGCCCCGGCTGTCTGCTCCCTGTGCTGGAGCCCCTGCAAACAGCCTGCACCTCGTGTTTGTGCCTCACTCACCCACAGCATCCCTCACTGCACTGTGCGTTTCGTGCAAGCCTGGTGACCCGCCCCCACTGAGAAAAACAGGCATCGTTAGCACATTAGTCAAACAGAACTAATATCCAATATTGCTAAGGCAAACTCTAATTTTAACAAACTAGCCAAGGTAAACCAACAAATGAGGGAGGTAAACAGCCCAGCTGGAGCTAACTGCCCGCGCGAGCAGCACAAACGCGTTACACCCGCCTCTCCTCCTGGGGAAGGCGAAGCCAAGCACCAGCTCTCTGTGCCAGGCCCCTGCGCACGCACCCCTCGCGCCCGGGGTCCCACGGCGCAAGCCGAGCACCCTGCTTGCCGGCCCTTCAAAACCTGCCCCGTCCAGCGCAGCTCACCAGTGAGCAGCATAAACCGGAATAAATCCTTCTCGTCACTAAATATCGCCCTCCCTTTCCCGCTCCCGCACAGCGGACCAGTCACAGGGAGAACAACTGCAGCCCCACAGCGAAGGCGGTGTTTCGGGCTCAGGTGTGGGTGGGCAGGAGGATGGTGCTGGGCGTTTTTCTTTGGCTCGCGTTCATCTGTATGGACCTGGCAAGGAACGCAACAGGAGCAGATTTCAGCAGCTCTGGAGTTTGCAAGAAATGCTGCTGTGGGCACAACTGCCCAAAACGCCATGTCTGTAGAGATTTTGTACGAGGACAGGATGGGGCTGGGCTGAAGCATCCAAAAGTGGAGACACCCCTCACTCCTCACTTTTCTTTCCTCCTCCTTTGCCGCCCATTGTGGGCTGAAGGATTCAAATGACCATCTGCTTGTTCATTGTGGTCACATCAGTATTTTTAATTTCTTCATGCAGATCAGCAGCGAGTTTCCAGCTTTCTATTAATTGCAGAAAGAAAAGATGCGCGATGGATAGAGGCAGGTTGCCTCGTGCAGCCCGAGTAGAAAGGGAGAGACTCGGCGGTACGTCTCAGCTCAGTGCCACCCACAGGACAGGGTTTCCTCTCTCCTCACCTTCGGTCCCAGGGAATGACTCCCAGATAGGAAACGACTGATTGAATATCCATGATAAACCATTCACAGCTCAGTCCTAGCCGTGCAAAGTGCCGTCAAAGAGTCCTGACTAAGAAGTATATTAATAAAAATCATGATCCACGCACAAACAGAAAAGGGCTAAATTCTTCAAATAAATGACTCGCAACAAATAATTTGACTGGCTCTCATGATCGGCTTATGCCCTGAAGCATGAAGATTATCAGCCCCATGTAATTTTCTCCTAGCTGATGTAGCTGCAAGGACTATTCATATTCATATAAATGTCTAATGTCTAATCCTCTAATCTAATCCTTTTTTTTTTTTTCGCTTGTGCTAAAGCTCCACAGCCTATACTCACAACCCCTCTGAGCAGTGGAATTATTGATAAATTACTGCGGAGAGGAGGAGCGCAGCACAGACACCAAACCCACCGAGCTCTGCCTCTCTTCATATTTTCCCGTTAAGAAGCTGGGGTGTGAATTTGCAGGGCAATTGCAGGTATTTTTCCTCCCTGACATTTTTCACGTCCTTGCCTAGTGTTGGAGTGAGGTGATTATCCTCCACTATGGCTTTCAGAGAGCTTCAGGAGTGGTATCATCTCATCACCTCGTCAATTAGGCTTCATCACTGCAAGTCACACAGGAATCCTTTGGCCAGATTATTTATTCCTGAGAGAGTGAAAATCTCTGGACCCTGAAACTGGCACAAACACGATGTTATGTGTATCAGCAGTGAAGTTTGTCCGTCGTCACCGCACCGCTCCCAGAAGAGCTCTGGGCCAGCCCCGGTGATGTCCTGTCGAGCTGACCGCGGCGCGAGCGCGCAGTGAGGCACTTTGCAAACGACACAAGGCAAAAGGAGGAGGGAGATGTTCAGCATTTAGATGATGTGAGTTTGCCAACTTGAAGTAGGGTAGCAGAGAGGTGGCTGAGCATCCCAGAGCAACGCCTGCTGCTGCCCGCAGCCTGGGGCTCTGCGGGGAAGGGTCTTGGGTCAGAAACAATGAAGTACCCACTTCCACTGCCCACCTTATCTAGAACCTGCTAAGATGTATACCTTGTTTACACCAGCATAGAGTAGAGGGTGGCTTATAAGGACTCTTAATATCATTTCCCTCCCTTTCTGTCAGAGCTTACATGTGACAATTTGTATTTTTTATTTCTAATATTATCAGATTACTGGGATGACAACTGCCTGCTTCATTGCTATTGTTTCTACGATATCCATGGTAATCTAAAATTAACGTACTCACGCTGCCTGGAAACTCGCCTTCGCCCAGCACAACCTGCCTGTTGGAGATGGAGCATATTAAAATTTCTCTCAGGTATATTCACGCAGGAACGCGTGCGGACCGCGCCTTCGGTGCTGCCTGGGCTGGGAGCTCCAGGCACGGTTTGGAAATGAACCCGCTCCACACTGCGGAGTTTCAGCCAAAAGGGACGAAGACAGCAGGACCAGATCATCCAGTAAGCAGGAAAAACACAGCTCCTGTGCCCGGAATTATTTACACGGCGGCCTCTCTGCTGCTGTGCGTGCAGCAACGCGTTTATTTATGGATATTTAGTTTGCGCACACTCTGGGGTAAAGATTTGCACCACGTACAGGAATTATAAATCCAGACACAGTCTGTGGCCTCTCAGCATTCCTATAATAAAAATTATAATTCTGGAGCTGGTTTTCACTCAGAATCAGTCCAAAACTCATCAATCCATTATCTCACTTAGACCAACAAATAAGCATCAAGGGGGAACTTCTTTCAAATCACCGAGGACTTGGACCAATTTTGAAACACTGCCCTGAAGCAGAAAGACTTAGTATCCCATTTATTAGTCCCCCGAGGCCAGCCAGCTTCTCCATTAACTTTTAGCTCAAACTAATAGCACATTCATAAGCAATTTTGTGGGTGACTGTATCTGAGACTTTAAGCTGCTGTATTTTTTCCCTTGGAAATTATCTTTTTGCTTGATGATATGGAATTATTTAGGTGACAACTCACATTAAAAGAACCTGTGCTCTTATAGGCAAAGACATTTTTTCCCAGACAACACTGCTATAAAATTGTTCTAAATCTACTGACTTCAAGGGACAGAGTTTTGCCATGATTAAACAGGAAGACTTTTTCATTTTAATATTGCTTTTTTTTAATATCTTAAACAGGCATTTCCACGTCAATAGGTTTCAGCTATGTTGTCAGACGGAGCTGTTCTGTATTCTAATTCTTCCACATGCTTTCCACAGATACTGAATGTTTTGCAAATGTAAATTATTTTTTTAAATGTTTCTTTCTGTCCCTGTTGTACATTTACTGCTGTTTAAGCTTGGCCACGGACAGAAAGACACCAACTCCACTCCCTTCTAGAGCTCTGTCCTCGATGACATCCGTTGCACGCAAATGCAGGCGAGTTTTTGTGCGTATTTGTGCGAGACTTAACGTATGCACGTGTCCTTCAGAAATACACATAATGCTCGAGTCAGCATTGCTGACTCCATATAACGCCTTGGGATATTCGTTATGAGAAATTTCACCATTAATCCAGGGAAAAAATGCAGCCAAGGGCGCAGACGTCCTGCACTATCCTCACAATTTCAGACCACAATTTCATTTCTTTTCCTGTCTGCTGTTTCAGCTCCACAGACATAGCCGACACGGCCACTGGTATTGCAGTTGTTCATTTTTGGGGAAGTTTTGTTAGAGAGAGCGCGCGGTTCAGAGGCGTTGGTAAAGCAGAGACAGAGCCCGTCGCCGGAGGTCACCAGCTCGTGGCCTCGCGTCCCTGCGCCGCAGAGGACAGCGTCCACTGTCACCCCAGAGACTGTCAGGGAATCCCTCGGCATTTCTCATTTCAGGTCCAGCAGAATACCTCTGCAATTGTTTTTTAGCAGACCCTCATTATCACTTCCAGTAACACATCTAAAGGTTAAGTCCCAAGCCAGGCAAGCAGTTAGCCAAGCTCACCGTAAGTCAATCACATTTTCAGCTGATCTCCAGACCCAGGATACTTTTAGTGAATTACATTTGAATAAAGTAACGATGCCGAACCTCTGTCCTCTCCAAAGCAACGCACATCCTTGCCCAGAGTGAGCCGGGCAGGTTACACGGTATGGGAGAAACGCTGGTAACATCACCGAGACTGCCATAGGGGCTTGGTCCTGCAGGTGGAAGAGGCCGTGTCCCCCAGAAACACAAGTGCTTCACCGTTCCCCAGAATCAGTTGATATAAATCCCTGACTATCAGCAAAGCAGCTTTTCCGAGCTGAACGCAGACCCTGGCAGTGTCTTAGCTGTGGGTTAATACGGCTTCTCCAGCTTAGGCAGCAGCAGAGGACCAGGCTGATGTTTCCCTTTCTATTGAAGCTTTCATTCCATAAAGGTCACGTGTAAACCTACGTTCAGGTCTGAAAGTGCTCTTTCCCTGCACATCCAAGTCGCACAGCTCTTGCCGCCTCCCAGGCGCTGGGACTTCTGCTGGTGAGCGCGCAGCTCTGCCATCCCGTGCGGAGCCCCCGCCATGGGGAGCTCCCGCTTCTGCCTACCCCCTGACCCGCAAAGCACCTGCACATTTAAAGGTAACGGACCTGCTTTATGCACTCTGTTTATTTAAGATGAAAATGTGTGCTGCTGTGATAACCTCTCCGCAACGGCTTTATTGGCCACTCCAATAAATTGTTCTGCTGATGGACTCATTAGCCTGAACCAACAAGGAGGAGCCTTCTCTCACGTAACTGTCCTAAGCACCTTATCAGACTTGAGCCGAGAAGAGGATAAAAATCTGAGTCCTGATTAATCAGTTCCTCACTCTAGAGCTGTAATAATAAGTAGTCATGAAAACACTGAAGCGGTTTCAGTGGTGCTAAAATGGAAGACTCCTTGCAAGCACAGCCACTCAAGAACAGCTCTGAAATCTTGCTGAAAGCTGCTCTCCCTCCTTGCTCGTGTGTGTCACGGGCTGGGCTACTCCTGGCAGTCACCGGCTGCACCCCAAGCACATCAGCCCACGGCACAGCCTCCTCCCTGCAGCGGCAACCGCGGGAAGCACTCGTCATCACAGGGGTGACGGAGAAAGAGCCAGCTACGACGAACACAAACCCAATGCAACACGTCTAAGGAGGAAGAGACCATTCAAGCAGTGGAGAGGAAACATCTAAGAATAACCGCTGGCAAAGGAGTAATGCTGGGTTACTTTATCGGATTGAGTGCTGAAGGCGAGTTAGAAGGAAAAGCTGCTCGCGCTGCAGCCTGCTAATAATGGGAGAAAAGCCTGGTGCACCGTCTAGCATGAGTGGATGGAGGGAAATTGTGTCTTTCACTCAGAGCTACAAGGACAGCCCTCACATGGAGGGACAGGCAGGCAGTTGCCCAGGCAGAACCAGTAAATGACTTCTGATGAGCTCAGGTGGGGTCTAGAGCTTCTGTCCGAGTTCAAAGGAAATAACTGCTAGAGAGGATAAAGCCGCCAGAGCCAGGTCCACTGGTGCTGCCTTCAAAAGAGGTCCTTTTGCACAGACACCGTGGGTTCATCGTCCTGCAAAGCCAGCGAAGCCCGCAGGTACTCGGCACTTAACGCCGTTACCGCATCAGCTCCTTAACCTCCCGCCCCGGGTCTGCACGCGGAGAAGAGCCTATTTACAAGGCCAGGGACCTCAAAAGCACTTCAAACATCTTAGAAGGCCAAAGCTTCACTGATGGTTTCTTGGGCACTTTTAAACATCCTCCTGACTGTTTTTCAAGCGCTGACCTTTGACTGTGTGAGGAAATAAATAGACATACATATAACAACGGACTACATAAGAAAAGAAAACTGTTGACATTAATAAATCATTAAAGGATTTTTTATGCCCAACAGCAAGCACAGACCTTTCATCCCGTATTTCTAGCTTTGCATCTGGCAACTAATCCAGTGAAAACGAGAACAAATTATTTATATTCTTTTAGTATTCCATAAACCAAATATTGCTGTAAGGACCAAAGTATTTTAAGAATTAAATATAGGATTTGGTCTGCCTTGCTACATGCGCTGAATCTCAGTCGGCTGTGATATGAAAAGGTGGAGATAGGAAAGCCAAAAAAATAAGGAGTCTGGATGTAGGCAGCAGGAGGAAATAATTTACTGGAGCATTGCCCAGTTTGGATTTGTGTAGCGAGAGTCACAAAACGTAGTTATTGTGCTTTCTGTGTGCAGCTTCGCTTTCAAATGCAGATAGCGGGAATCTATCAAAACGTTATTTGTTTGCTTGTTTCGTTTTCCCTACACATGAGAAGACATTGATATAGTTTAACTGCAGAAATACATCCATCCACCCTCTGCACCTCCTTTATTAAGCTACAGCCTAGTAGGGAAGGAGAAAAAAAAACCAAACAGTCACATACAGCCACTTGCATTTGAAAGAAAAAGCAAAACCAGAAGCTACACAACTTAAACACGCCAATCTGATTTACTTGACGTCTGCGAACCACGCTCCGGAGGATGAGTGCTCCAGGCACCGAGTTCCAGCCACCTGGAAAGCAGGGTTTATAAAAACACCGGCAGACCTTTAACCGGAGCTGCGAGAGCTTCTATAAACTGTATTTTATTGATTAGAATAGGCAGAAACTCCCGTTATTTACAACGGACTTTCTCACAGTGTTTATCGATGTTCTTAAGGCTCAAAGGGGAAGGAGAGAGATTTGGCAAACACAACGAACGGACGCGATGTGACGCTGAACTGCTCGTGGACAACAGCCCTGTGGAAGTTCGGCGGCAAGCAAGCCGCAGCGGCGCACCATTCTGCGCGCCCGGCGACCCGCACGCCTTGCCCCCGGCCGGCACTCCTCCATCTAACCCCTGCCTGCGGCCAGGAAAGGGAAAGGAGTTCCTTTGGTTTAGTTTCCCCCCTCTAAAATAAATAAATGAGCAGGACAAAGGAGGGAGCACGTTGCGCTGTGATCTCCAAGCACCAGTGTAACGCAAATGGAAAATTCAGACGCAGTGGGAGAGAACGGGCTCCACGGCACCGCGGGAGCCATCGCCACGGATCATGACCACCAGCAGCCTCTGGAAGAGCTGGGGCTTTTCCGTCGTTATTAAAACTAGAAAAATATTTTCAGTGGACAGTGAGTTTCTACCTTTCAGAGAGCAGGGTGAGCTGTAGCTGGTGGAAATCTATCACTTATCACACATGCTCCTCTGGAGCATCTCCTCCCAGCACAGCTGGTACCCGGGCTGGGACAAGACATCCCATGGGTGGATTCCTTGCTCTCCTCGTGCTCCTCATCTTATGTCCACATGGACAACCGGCGGGGGAAGGTCTGAGCATTTACTGCAGATAACTCGGACACCCCGCTAGCTTTGTGATTAAAGGCTCTCCCGGGTACCTCAGTGCCAGGCGGCGGATGCGTCGTCCCCCTCCAGGCTGGGAGCAGACAATGCAGCGAGGTGAAACACAAACCCACCCGTTGGAGAGTCCTCATCAATGATTTTAACCTCCTGACCTGGAATGAAAGAGGTAATTTGATCACCATGGAAACGGGATAAAAGCCTCTCCCCAGCCAAAACTGTCACTCCCGTCAAATTGGGCTGAATCATCTGCCTCCGCTCCGCGAGACGGACAGGACAGCGCAGGCTGCGGAGGAACAAGCTATCCTTAAGCACGATAATGATGCGTGACAGCTTAAACTTTGGGTCAGTCCTGGTGCACGAACTGTCAAATATTGTGACAGCGCAAGCAGCTCTCCGCACCCCTGCGCGCCAGCAGACAAGTGACAACATTTCTGTGGATTTTTATTATTTCTTCTCAGCAAGGACCTCAGAAATGCAAATGTTTTTGCAGCTTCCGTGGGGCTCCAGGGGAGGTAATTTGCTGGAGGCTCTTGCAGGAAACAAACCCTGGTCATTCAGAACGTTTCTGCAAAGGTTTGAACCGGCCCTGTCACAGCGGGTCACTTTGAAGGTCTGGGATGCACTGGTCCTCTTTGTAAAATGGGATGAGACAGAATTTTTCAGGCAATTACAAAATCCCACCTCTAAATGAACAACCCTATAGGTTGCTATTAACCTTAGTAATACAAGTATTAGTACTAGTAAGGAAAAAAAAACAACAACCAAGCCATATACAGCCACATGTGTTTTAAAGAGAAAGCAAAACCTGGAGATCCCTGGTGAGAGCAAGGCTTCTGCACGTTAGGGACCGTAAGCGCACACAATGTTGAAAGAAAATGACAAACTGCCTTTTTGCAGCTACAAATGCAAGTTCACAAAGACTAAATCACTGTCCCATGGCCAGCTAGGGAACCAGTGCCAGCATCAGGCGTAAAAGCTTTGTCCCACATAACAGGACCACACAAACACAACCAACCCCACCACCCCGCAGATCTGCTTTTTGGCCAAACGTCCCCGCGCGGTGGTGTAACAGCCCCTGCATCCAGCCAACACGGTCTGCTCATCCCACCGCTCCGTACGAAACCACGGTGCCGCGGCCTGGGATCGTGGCATGGTCTACAGCGATCTCAGCAGCACGTGAAACGGCAAGCGTGAAGGTTTGTTTAATGATTTTTAATTAATTTTAATTACTTACAATTTTTTTTTTTTTGACCAGTAGCTAAACCTCGCTGAATCTCAGCCCTTCTGATCACTCTGGGACTTCTGCCAGCTTCCTCATTACAGATCAGTTCCCCCAACGCCATTTGATGATGAAATGGGTTTTAAAAGAAAGGGACAGAGGGGAAGAAAAAAAAAAAAAAAAAAAATCAAATACCTTCAGCAGAACCCCAGGGAGCTGGAAGAGGATTATGATCTGGCATGAAGATAAAATGATAGTTTGGGGGCTTGCTTTATGGATAACGTGTACCTGCGCTGAGTGTCCTACTTTTAAAAGACAAAAGTTATGGGTCTAAGGACTTCCCACCCTCCTGGCTTCTTGCAGGCTCTGTTCCACGGGGGCAAGCGATCGAGAGAGGCCGGAAAGCCACGGCGAAGGCTCACAGCTGGCGCAGCCGAGGAGGAGCAGGTACGTAAACCTGCCACGGGGACGGCACCCAGCCCGGGCGGCAGAGACGGCGTTTCCTAGCGCACCCAGCCCGACGCATCGCGGAGCAGCGCCTGCCGACCTCGCCCTGTGAAGCGGGGGTCCTGCCTCCAGGCACCCCTGCCCAGCGGAGCTCTCACATCCTCCAGGGATATTTTTCCAAGCATATCACACACTTAATTCTCCCACAGCCAGTACATCCTCTCCCCAGTCTCTCTCCCAGTTGACCATTTACCACTCTCTCCAAAGCCTCAGAATTATTTGTTGGTTTACTACGGAGCTTACACCTTTTGCTTTCTCTGATCTCCCCTTTACATATTTCTTCCAGCTTTCTAAAAGATTATTTACTTATTCACTGCCACTGGGATTCTTTCCCACCTGTATCTTGTCCAGCATCCAGAAGTTCCTTCTGCACCAAGAGGCGCTCGCAAGCCGCATCTCATTCCCTGAGGAACCCTGCACGGGCGTTCTCACAGGGCGGGTGCAGATGGTGGAAGGCGCTGGTAGCACTGGCGTGTGCCTTTTTGCCTGTTTGTTTTTATTAACACACGCTGCTCTGGTTCACGATTCCAAACCTTCTCCCTGTGGCTCTGATCTCAGCCCAGCTGATCTCCTGCCCAGCAGCCCTGGGCAAGCTTCAAAGGATTTGATGTTTGGGCAGGGTACAGAAAGGAATCTGAAATTTTTGGATGCTCTGCTAAGGCTTATCTGAACCTCGGTGCAGTCTCTAAATCTGGGCTCCAAGCCCCCCAAGAGCACGTTTTCGTTAGAGACGGTTGGATGTCCACAGGCAGAGCTGGAAATCCCTTTAAAAACAGAAGTCTTTCTGAGGCCTTGCACATCAGTTTGAGCCCAACAAGGAAGTGGAAAGGAAGAGAAGGATGGTTTTTTTTAGAGCACATAAAATGAAGAGAATGAGCAAAATATTGCATATATTTATACAATTATTGCCTGCATCAGGCTTTATCAGTACAAATATTGCTGTTACCACAGCCACCACTGGCCTGAAGGGCTCATGTTTTCACCAGGCTCCTGTTCATTCGTATCAAACGCATCTTCACGAACGCAAACCAAGCACGCAGGGTGGCTGGACACCTCCAGCACCGCTGTGACCCTCTCCAGCTGAGAACCTGCCCTGCGCCAAAGCCAAGATGGGTACGAGTCCCTGGCAACGCCCAGCTGGCCGCGCGGCAGGGAGGACGACGGGCAGAGGCACGACAGCCATCACCAGCAAAACAAACATCAGAAACAGGGACCGTGAGCAAAGGCGAGCTGGATGGGGGACTGGGACCATTTCCTACCTCCCAGCCATTGGAGGGACCTGCATAATTCATAGGCCATAGATTGTATATATCTTATTCATGAAAGTTTAAGCAGACCAGTTATTACTATTGACCATTAAAAGGCAATTTTTCCCCCATGTGCGACAAGGACTATTGACATTCCCGTATCCTTGAAAAAAGGAAGTTGATGGCCTGGCATCTTCAGAGTCTCACATCACTCGTGCACACACGTGTTGAGGCATCCGGGTCTCTGAGCCGGCAAGGAGTTAACAAACGAGCTGCATTAACAAAAAAAATTCTGTCTATTTCTAAAACTATCAACAAATAGTGTCATTAATGCACTATTAAAGACAGTTTGATTTTATGCTTTTAGACCTGATGCTTTAGTAATAAAGCAGCGAGGCAGAATTTTGTCTGCCACAGGCAGCGCGGCAGTGTTGAGCAGGAGCTAAATGACTTTGCTGTTGTAACCCCACCGAAATACCGCTGTCAGCACCCGCCCCGACGCGCTGCCCGCGTGCGCGTTTCTCCTACGGAAGCTTTTCCTGGGGGCTCCTGTGGCGGGGAGGACCGCAGGGCTGGTGTGCAACATGGCGAGCAAGGGTGCAAGATGTCAGGGCATCTGTGTGCTCCGGACGTCAGCTCCAAATCTGAGCGCCGTTTGGAGCCTGGAGTCCCGGCAAGGTGAAACTTTGAGTTGGCACAAGGAGAAGCAGCTAATGCTAAGATAGGGAGGCTGATTTTTTCTTCTCTCTGCAGCCTGTAAGAAAATTAAATTCATGCCCAATGGGCCTAAACACTCTTGGTAGCACTGAAGTGCAAAATTGAGCTAATACCTTTCTGAAGTTTAAACGAGTACTCGTGACAGTTTTATGCCAATCTAGAAGCTCTAAAGCTTTTGGAACTGCCTTCACAAACTGAAAGTGATGCAAGACATACAAGGAAAGGAAAATATATTTGTTGGTCATAGGGATTTCTCTGGATAACACAAAGACACAATATTACACCAGAATGATTCTTAAAGCCTCTACCTCGGCTACAGAATGCAATTTTGGGACACATAAAGGTAGGACAGGATCAAAGGGTACTGGCCCCAGGTTGCTGGGTCTGTGGGGGTTCTCTTCTTTTCCCCACCAAAGCAAATAAACCATCTCTTTGTGACCTAATCTTCGTCTAGATTAGAGCAACTGAAAGTGTGTTTTGTATTTATGGCGTGGAAAAAAAAAAATCAGAACTAATGAATAAGCAAAAATTGACCATCAAAAAAAAAAAGTGGACACAATCTAGAGAGAAAGGAAAGAGCTCTGAGAGGTTATTAGCTTCATCCCACCTACCGCCTGTTCGAGCATGTATGGGGAAAATGATTGTTTCCCTCTCTGACGCTTACACTGGGTGAATCAGGAACAGATGTAAGCTGGGCACTGCCGGCTCCAGCAGATAAAAGACAATTACAGGCAGAAAATGGAGCTGCTGATAGCATGCAGCTTTCGCTTGGGATGTTTAGTTTAGCTACTGGGAAAAAGAAAGAAAGAAAAAAAAAAAAGAGGGTTGAAAACTAAACTCCTGACAGCCGCTGCCTCTTGCCACAGACCTGCTGATTCAAGCATCGCACAGCTCCGTGCAGACGTACGTAGAAATGTTTAAAGACTCAATTTGAGCCATTTGTTTCTCATTTTTGAGATCTCATTAAAATAATCTGTTCTGATTGTCTGTGGGAGCTATTTTTTGCTCTCCTAAATGGTTGCAAAAGACAGAATAGATTAGAAAAGGAGAATCAACGCTGTGAAGCCTGTGACTCATCAAAACCAGGCTCCTGCTCGTGCTGGCTTCCAAAGCTGGAAGAAGCCCCTGTAATGTGGCAACGAGAGGGGCAAACCCCCTCTCTTGTTCACAGAGAACAGGAAGTTTGAAAAATTTTACCTTCATCGGTCCATACGCAGGGGATACGGGCAACTCTGCAGGACCTGCTCGCGGGCTCGAGGCAGAGGATGCTCTCTGGAAAGCCGGGCTTCAGCCCCAGCACGGGGAGCACCCTGCCACCAACACAAACTTGGGATGGAAAGATCTTCCCTCCCCGTGTAACTATTTTATTCTTGCACAGAGTCCCAAGCTGGAGAGGCAGAGCGCTGACAGCACACAGATGTGTAACCTAGCCAGAGGAAAGGGGGTTTGCAGGAATTTAAGACCTTAGCTGTGTTATTCACCCTAACCATTCTATGATTCTATTTGCTATTCAAACCACACGTAACCCAGAAAAGCACCAGGAGTCAGAACATGAAGTGTAACTCACTTCTTCCATGCCCCCCTCTGTGGCTGCCCCACACCCCACTATCATTAGGTATCACCGTGTACCTACGAGACCAATTTAAACTTCAGATTATCATCACCTCTGGCCTAACCACCCTTGAGTTACTGATTAAAGGACCAGGCTGTGAGGTCTGAACTTGCACTCGTATTTTGCAGCCAGAGGAGCATCATCCCTCCAGGCACAGGTAGGCAGCGCTTTCAAAGGGTGCCAGAATCCGGTGCTCTGGTCAGGAGCTCAGCAATTCCAGCGCCCGTGGTGCAAAGTCTGACCCTGCCTGTGGGTGCTGAACTCTGAGCCCTCCCAAAACCAGCCCCGCCGTTTTGCTCCCGCAGGCACATCCCACAGGAGGTCTGGGCCCACCAGCTGGGTTCCCAAGGGATCACCCAAAACTCTGAGCAATTTGAGCTATGAGATGCAAAATGCCCAACAACCTCTCCCATTAATTAATATGGGGGGGGGCAGGACCTTTCCACTTCAGCAGGTGGGATTTAAAAATCCAGCTCTATTTCTACTCATCCTTTCTTTATAAACTTGCAGAAAATGCCTTTTGATTTAGTGCCATGCTACAGCGAATCTGTTTGTTCTTTGGGCGTTTAAATGTTCCTATCATTGACATTTTTAAAGCTATGAAAAAGGATTTTAATTGGCTGCAATGCTGATTGCCATAACAACTGGCTAATGAACCATCTGTTAGCATATGTAATATTTATTTATACGTTTTAAAAACACAGCTAGAGACCAGGACGGGCTGTTTTTTCAAGGACGGGGCACTCAGGTGGGCAGGGAAGCACGGGGAGGAGTTTTATGGACCGCGAGGCCCACAGGGACCCCTGCGAGCCTCCGGGTTCACACCTTGTGCAGGCATCAGCGAGCTGTGAATTTGTCCCCCAGCCATCCCTGCCGCAAGGTCAGCGGCTCGTGATGGGCGACTGGGAGGGGACAAGCCTGGATGCCTCGCTCGGGGACGCCTTTCCCTCCTCCGACGCAGGGAGCAGACAAACCGGTGCTACGAGATCTGGGAAGATGCGAATTTGGGAGCAGCACTTATCACTGTCCCCCTCCCACCCCTCTCTCGAGGCAGGGGGACCCAAGCCCAAGTGCTCAACAGTGACGTGAATGTTCGCATTAATGATGAAAAATTAGATGGGAGTTCCCCTGGCGCGTTCCACCAAGCCACTTTTGTTATGAAGAGCTTGCATTTTTAGAAAAAGCCTCTCCCTCCCTGGCAGCTCCCAGCTCCCATCTGCCAGCGAGCGCCCAGCCCGCGTGGAACACCCTCGCCTCCGGTGCGGGGGTCCGATCCCGGCCGACCCACGCGGCCTCTGCTCCCCTCGAACGGCCACGGCCACAAACCCCAACAGCATCTTCAGAGCGCCCAGGCCCCCCGCGCCCCTAGGAACGCAGCAGGGTGATGCTGGAGGTTTACTGGGGGGAGATGTATTTTTAGGCGGCTGATAAAGAGGGAGAGAAGAAGGGAGCAGAGAAAGCCCGGTTCCACAGAAGTCACATGCATATGCAAAAGCAGCCTAATTGCCCCTCTTTAGAAACTAATCATCCGGGATTTTACAAGCCACATTGTAGAACCTGACATGCTTATTTTTCCTTTTATTATGTTTGTAAGCAGTGATCCTATTGAAAAGAAAATCAAACCCTATTTTTACCAGTCACAACCATCTCCCTTTTTCTTTCTGCCCTCTTTATTTTATTTTATTTTCCTTTCTTTCCAGCAGTTGAATAGAGCAGCATTTTCATGTGTATTAATTGCCCTGTAAAATGCCCTCAAAGTCATTAGAATTCCCCATTCAAAACTATTATCTGTGCCATTATGTCTTTGCATTATATTTATTTAAATGTGCCTCTTCTGAATTAGCTTATTTTTAACAGCTAGCCATGCCTGAAATACTGTTCCAGGCCAAGCTGTTCTCAAATCTTTTTTTTTTTTTTTGTAATGATAACTTCATAGAAGCCCTCAATGCTTTATCCTGAGTGGAATCATAGGCTTTTAATCCTCTTTCCTTTTGCTTTTTCTATTTCAGAAAGATAGGCAATAGGCTCGCAGAAATTTTTTTGGGAACCCACAAGACTTTCTTACACCAGAACTGCAAGGTTTACAGCCGAGGTTCATGGCTGTCGCAGCGATTTAAATCTCTTGATTGCAAAGATGATTAAAAGAAAAACATGCCATAATTTCCTAAATGTAATGCAAAGTTGCTCTTCCCCCCTCAGAATACCAACGCCTGATTTTCCACCCGTTCTCATAGCTTGTTTCGCCCGTGCTCGGAGCCCGCCGTGGCTTCGGTGGCCGGACTCCCGGAGGCACTGGAAGGTGAGGAATTTGGGGCAGTGCTCTCTACACCCAAGAGTTGCTCTGTGGAAATATTTCTTGCGTGGAAGGGAAGGTCCTGGAGGGGGAAGCTGGTTTCCTGACCAACCTCCCTTACTCTTCAGTGCCACCCCAACACAGTCTGCACTTTTCCCACGCCAAGAACCTCGTGTGAGGTTTGGACACCTCTGCACTACGGTCTGGACCCAAGCACAGGAAAGAGCCCTTAAAAAAAATCAGAGCTCAGACACTGAAATCCATGCCTTATCCCAGAATTTCCCTTTCCCTGCCATCTGCTCATCCCAGTCACCCCTGAAGGAAGGGGCCAGACCAGCTCCAGACCAGCACCCTGCCCCCAGCAAAGCTCTCCTCCCCCTTCACACCATTTTCATATTTTAATTAGACCAGCCGTTCTGCATCTGCCTTCATTAACCCGCACCAGCAATTACCAAACGTGTGGATGTCGAACCAGTGCACCCCCCATCCCTACCTCCCCAAGACCCGGCTGTGGCACTGGCTCCCCTCTTTGTGCTCCTTATTTAAACATTCATGACGGATCCTCTCCTACAGCAGCCATGCTCACGCCTCCAAGCGCACGAGCCGCCATCCCTTGGGTCACGCAGAAGGTCCTCTCCATCTGCCAAATCGCACCATCACCTCTCATTACGTCACCCCTAGAGACCGTTCCCCCTTTTCTGCTTGTGTCACGCACCAGGATAACCGGCAGCTCCCACCGAATTACTGAGGCGGGCAGCGTCAGCCTGCAGTCACGCCATGGTAACTTCCCTGCCAACACTTTGTGCTTTGAGGTAAAATTTTTAAAGGCCGTAATGCCGCCTTTGGCATCCTCCTTTCCCAGCACGTTGTGAAGAGACAGCCAGGGACGTCTGAGACCTTCCCTCCCTCCAGGCTGTAGAGAAACCCTGCGTCTGTGCGCAGGAAAGGAAACGCGCTTGCTGCAGCATCTAAATCCACCCTGTGTTATCGGCAAGGGTTGGCCAAACTCGCGCAAGCCCTCAGCTGGGACCTGGGCTAGGTCATCTGCCCCAGTCCAGCACAAAACCCAGCCAAAACACGAGTCCCTTTGCCACACCGCTCGTGTGAAGGGACGGAGCTGAGCCCAAGACTGCGGCCAGGCTGCAGCAGGGACAGAGCTCCCACCAGGGTCAGCCAAAAGAAAACACTCACGAGTTCTTGTTTGAAAGGAACCCAGTGGTTTTCCACCCAGTCCATTTTCCTGCCTCCCAGCTGCAGCGGCTGGGCGCGGATGGGCTCCACGTGCGGGCAGCAGCATCGGGGAGCTGCAGCACCCGAGCAGGGCTGCGCCTTCCTCTGCGGCCGCGCCAGCAGCCCGCACATGCGGCAACCACCAAAGCAAGGGAGAACGGCACGTTGTTATTTTTTTTATAAACATCTTTTCCACAGAGCATCAGCAAAATCTCTCCATTTTAATCCCATCCCTCATAAAATTTCTTTTGAATATTTAAGAGCGAAACCCGTGCTCAGATCCTATCTGGGGTGATATCCTCCTTCATTTCCTTTTACAGCGTTCAGACAACGCGGTGACCCATACGGGCAATAGAAGTCTATAAAAAGATGGACAGAAAGATTTTGCTCCACCATCTAGCAAGTATTCCCGCAAAGGCAGCTAAAGCACAACTGCTTTATTCCTCCACCGCCTTCCTTATCGGGCAGAACAGCAGCAGGTCGAGTTTAACCCTTCCAGCGATGACTTTTCTGGCTGCTTGTCTGACGCGCTCGGGAGCGGTTCAGGTCAAGCTTCCAGCTGACATCAGAGCAGCTCAGCCTGTCTCTCCACCAGCTTTCCCACCACCATAAACCAACAAGTTTTTTTGCCACTAGATGGAGTTTAAAAAGCCTAAAGACGCCTTGCCCTTTCCCAGCCCACGCCAGTACCTCCATGGGTTTTGGCAGAGCCCGCAGCACAAGCCGTGGGTGTTTGGGGTCCGGATGGTGAGACACAAGGCAGGGAAGGGTGGCAGCTACTCAGAAACCCCGGGTTTGGCCTCTCCTTGCACATGCATGGAAAGCAACAAAATAAACCCCAACACGCAGCTGCGCTCGGCCTCATCTCTGCCTTTCTCCAAGGGCCAGATGCGGCGTGCTGGGCTCCAGACACGAGCGCCCTGCAGATGCCGACGGCCCGCCGCCGTGGTGCCTGGAACAGATCAGCCACCGATGCAACATGGCTGGTTGAGGGAGCAGGGACGGGGGCAAAGCCACGTCCCCCAGCCTGAGCCGAGAGCTGGCCCTGCCGTGCGCTGCTCCACTGGGCCACCCCGACCCCGCCGCTGCCTCAGGATTTATATAAAATAATAAATATCATGCACATCGGGAAGGATATCGATCCGCAGATTTCACTGACATTTACAAATAAATGATGTATTGCAGTTTTCATTTTGCTTGCTGGACTGACCCTACTGGCCTTTACATAATTTACTTTTGATTAAAGAAGTGCTTTGACGCAGAGAACTAAAAAAAAAAAAAAAGTGTTAAAAAAAATCAATACAATTATGAGATGAGCTTTAAAACAATGTGTTACGGTGGGGAAAAAAAAAGTCAAATCCTTTGAAGATGCTTGTATGATGCCTAAAGACATTTTGGAGATCAACAGATTTTCTACTTGCTAGAGTTGGAAACGAGCTAGGCAGACATCACAGGTTTCAGAGTGACTGGATTTGAGGCCAGACTCTGGCAGCGGGTTCAGAAACGGTCACCCCGTCAGCCAGGTCCGCGGCAGCATCCCATGCTCGTAGGGAGACGATGAGAAAGCAACAGAGGAGCAGGCTCCACCGCTCACTTCCGCACATTTAAATATTTAGCAGTGTGGCATGCAACCTAAACAATATCTACTGTAGCTAGTGCAAAAACAGCTTATCTGGTTTAAGAAAATAGGGGTTTGCCTTAGCGAATGTAGTGCCATATGTTCATTAAAATACCACAATGTGCAAAATAATGGTGACAGTAAGTTAAAGTCATATTCTGGCTAATAATGTCCAAAAATATTTTTTTTTTGGCAACTGAGCTGTGCACATCATACATAATTAATGAGTGTTCTTGCGATCAGTATGCGCTTGCATAAAGGAAAGAACCACAACCTGTTTGCGTTTGTGAAGCATGACCAAAAAAATATTTTTTTTTTTTTTTTTCTCCTTCTGATCAGCTATGCCACACGACTCCAACATATTTCCTCTTCTATGAAAACTGGGGAGGAAACTGTTCTTTGGGAACAAAACTCACCGAGACAGCCCCAGCCTGGCCATTGATATTCCAGAACAGCGGCGTGCGTGCTGCCTGCCCTGTTTTCTCCCTCGTGTGCTCCAAAAGCCAACAACATTGAAAAGGGGGGGAAAAGGAACAAAAAGATGTAACTCTGAGCGACACCCCGGCTGTGCCACGCTTATTCAGAGAGGCAGGCTGACCGCGAGCCGCAGGCATTTTGTTTTGCTCTTTGCCTTGTTTAGCAAACTCAGGGCCTGGCAATGGAAGAAAGCACCCGAGTCGGGGTCTGCGGGTGGGGGCCGAGCACCCTGCAGCGCTGGAGTTCACAGCAAACTTGCTTTTGCCATCAGCGGGCACAAGATGGAGTCTTGGGAAGTGCTGAACTGTACAGAGCGGGCGGATGCTCCCATCCTGGCCACAGTCCCCAGGTGCCAGGGTCCTGCGCCCGGTCCTGCATCCGCGCCCGGCAGCAGCCCCGCGCTCCACGCCCGGTGCAGGGACTTCGCTTGGCGTACAGAGAGCGGAGAACTGGCGCCAGTGTTCTTTGCAATGAACAGTTTTGTGTTCCCCCTGTAATAACGCTCATTCATCCCGTTGTTTTTGTTATCCCAGGAATCAGTATTCTGTAAGCTCCGCACTGGTGTTTAGGAAAGGTGGAGCTGTTTGCAACCCTGTCCCCCTCCCCAGAAGTCAGGATTGCAGAGTCCCAGGCGAAACAAGAGCCCCAGGAGCACACATGTAACATCAAACAAATAAAAACGCAGTGGCACTGGCTGATCTGAAGACTGAGCGCCAGTTTATTCAATCTGCCTGATGTAAGGAGGCTGCAAACATCCCACTGTTTGTTCTAGGACCTTTTTTCCCTTTGGCAGCAGTAAAACCAAACAGCGCAGAACCCCTCGCTACTCGCTTGGAGGTCTGAGTGCAGCAGAAGGAAGCAAAGCCAGCAGCAGAGGGGCGAAAGGCGTTTGGCCCAAACCCTTTTCATCAGGACTCCTGCAAAAATCCCTCCTTGTAAGCCGTGTTTAGGAGGAGTTATTAGAACTGTGATGCCCCAAGATCTGTACAAAGCTGCTGCATTTTTTCTTGATTAACCATCCGAATAATTTTTTTTACATCTTCCAGACATCGGCTTCTGTCATACCTTTCTCAGCTAGATTAAAAATTATTTTGTACCTTTCTCCCTGTGAACATATTTAAACAGCAGGATGAGGTTGCTTTCTAATCTTCCCTTTGATAAACTAATCAGATTGATCTCCGGCAGCCTGTCACCGCCAGGCACGTCGTTCAAGGCACCGAATATGCCTCGCGCCTCCTGACAAAGCCCGTGCCCGGCCCAGGGGACCAGGCACCCTCCAGGTTTCAGAGACGCGGTGAAGACCCTCCAGGCACTTCGCGAACACACCTGCACCGCAGCCTAATGGGTGTCCCGGCCTCATCACCCGCCAGCATCTCCATTCGCAACCAGACAGACGACACTGAGCCCCAGCGTTAGAAACCCTTCGAAACGGCGTCTGTTCTTTGAACTGAGCAGAACCGTGAGAAAGGCTGCACAAAGCTAAGACTACACAAGTCCCACTTCGGCTTTCAAAACTGGGTTTGTTCAGTACTGAAAAAAGGTGTCAGGGAAGAGCTCTCCACTGGGGAGTGGTTGGCCCGCCCAGGTGAGGATGGGGCCAGAGCTGCCCTTCCCAGAGCTCGGGGGGGACAGTCCGGCGTCTGGGAAAGCCTAAAAATCCAGAACAACCCAAGAAAGGTGTTGCCAACAAGAGACAGGCAGTGATCCTGAATGCAGAAGTTATTTGATTAATGTTATCTTTAAAGGTCCTTCTGTAAAGCAACATTTTAAACCAAACTTGGTTAACAAAAAAAAATATTTCCAAGAAATTACTTCTTTTCACATCCATTATTCAGTGGATCTTAGCCTGGAAAACGCACAAGTTCCAGGATAACATCGTACCCCTCCATTGTCCCACTGACATTAATTTTGAGGTAGCCCTGATAAAACTGCGCTGCTGGACGCTGTGCTCGGCGGGCGACTGGGATCGGAGCGACGTTTGCAGGACGCTGCGCTGGCCACGCGGCTCGCACCACGGGGCGGCACGCAGATTTTCCAGGACGCGTTTGCGGTTCTAAACACCTCCCCGGCATCGTTAAACCACAAATTTGCTCAGAAATCCTTGCGTTGTATCCCAGAGGAGATGAAACACAGCCACTTGCAAGGCAGGGAACAACAATAAAAGGAGAATGAATGCTCCCTAAGTGCTTCCTAAAACAAAAAAATTTGATATGCAGCCTGTGTACCCGTGCAATTATGAAGCTTCTAGCTCTGAACTGTAACAGATGGAATTTTTTCCTCTGTCTCTCTTTGGTGATAAGGTGAATGGTTTCCTCAAGGGAAGAGCAGACAGAGCTGCTGAGCTGGCAAGGCTTGTGCCCAGCAGCTGGTTGCTGATAAAATTATGGGTCTGGGTAGGCACGGTCTGGGAGAGAGGCACGGGGGCCTGTCACCAGCCTTTCCACGGAAGAATTGAAACAGGTCGGGGATGTATTTATCAAAGCATGTGAAAGCGGAAAACAACGGAGTCGTGCTCCACGGTTACTAGAAAATTATGCAGATTTTCTGTGTATTTATTGAAGTGGCTGATTTCCTTTGGACCTTTTTGTACTTCAGCTTATAAATTCAACTGGAGCACTTGATTCCTGGGACAACTCAGGGTCTCACCAGAGAGGCTGGTGCCAGGAAACAAGAGAAGACAAAAGTGATGACAGTATAGTTTTGCTCTTAAACAGTTTTGTTCTAGAAGGTCTCAAAGCTCTGTTCGAATATTAAATCAATCTGTACTTACACAACCTTAACTTGAAATAAGCATGTATCATTAACCTCATTTTACAAGGATAAAAACAGAAGCAGAGATAGTTATCCTAGGAGAAAAGTGTAGGTATTCGCATCTTTCTCGCGTACGCATGGCAGCTGCCACCCGTGAGCTCGCTATTAGCACAACTCAACGTGCAGCGCACGCATTTGCACTTGCCGATTGGGCTTGTGGACAGGCATACACCTGAGGAGACGCTCAGTTAACGTCGGCAAGTCCTTGAACATCTACATATCTCCCAAAGTGGAGTATTGCAAAGACATTTATAAGCATCCATCAGTGTAACTCTATATTAACACAGTGGAAGTGCCTCGACCTCGCCCCTCCCGAACAGGGAAAGCAGAAGGGAAGGACGCAGAGGAGCTTCTGCAAGCTCCAAATTGAAATTGGTTAGTTCTGATTTCCAGTTCTTTCCCAGCCATGATCATTAAGCCACACTCCTTGCAAAGATCAGAAAGCAGAATATTTACTCCAGGTAACTCCTTCTAGGTACAAACATACAACAACCACCCAACAAATCCAGCCAAGCTTTCTAGGAGGAACGATTCTTAAAGCTCCTCCCACTCCCTGCAGATGCTCCCTATAGACTTGGTGATCACCCCAGAAAGGTTTTTCTTTGATATTGGACAACGCTTTCCTATGGCTCCATGCATCGAGCCCATAAACAATACGGGGGGTGGGATGGGGGTGTTCAGGTGGAGATTTCAAGACCTCTGTGCAGGCTGGCAGGGATCTTGAACACAGAGAGCTCATTCTCAGCAAGAAAGTCAGCTGGCAGCCTCTCCCAGGTTTGAATCATAGATTCACAAGTTTTAACTCCCTTAGAAACAAAGACAACACGCACACACATCCTCCCTCCGTACGCTCTTTGGGAAAGAAAGCCCCACACGCATTTAAAAATATTGATCAGCTCGACTGCTGAATGAGCCCAGACTGATCTTTCCAGAAGCAGCTGAATAATTAACTTGGAGAAATGTTAGCAGACTCTTTTCAATGGGCTGAAAAAGATTAAACCCATGTTAGCCACATAACGAATGACACGTAATGGCTATCTTCTAGTGGCATTTGTTTTGTTCGCCTCTTCCCTCTCTCCTGCTCTTTTCTTCTCTGAAGCCAGAACATCATCTCTTACTGCAAGGCGCGCGATGGACGAGGCAGCAGCGCAGGCACCACAGGCACACACGGCAAAGCGGCACAGAGGGTACCGCATCGGTCGGAGAAACAAACTCTGCCTGCCTCACCGAGAAGGTGTTTGCAGTCTGTAATGTCAGGGGCTCTGCCCTCCATTCGTTTCCCAGTCATAACAGAACAAAGCTATGTGGGTTTCTGAAATGTCAGTGTGTCTAGTCAGAGACCTGGCTCAGACAAGGTAATTATCCCTTCCTGTCACCCTTTCTTATTCTGACTTGTTTAAAAGGAAGTGGTTTTACTCAGTCTGTCAAGCAGTGTCCTAGGAAATGTTTCTGGCTTCCAGCTCCTGAGGTGAAACAGGACAACTCTAGAGACACTGTCGTGCCGGGACGCGCTGCCGCCGGCGATCTGCAGGACGCTGAGTGTGTACGAGCACAAAAACAGGCCAGAGTTTTTAACACCTGTATGGGTAAATCCTGATAGGGAAAAATCTCTACAGCCCATGGTGTTCATAAACTGTTCAGTGCTCAGATCCTGTAGCAGGACACCCAAGGAACAGCAAGGGATGAAGATGCTCCTGGATTTCAGTAGGATAAGGGAGATATTTCCATGGGGCTTGTCTGAAAAACACCTTGCCTGTAACCATCATCCAAGTTAATACTGACCACAGTACGTACCGCAGGGTGTTCCTCGGCTCTCTAGCAACAGCCAAGCTGAAACCACATCTCGTTTCCTCTCACGTAAGAGCCACTTGGCTCCCAAGAGCCACAGGACAGAGCACGGGCTTGAGGCAGTCCTGGCAGCACCAGGGCTTTTAACCCCAAAGAACAACAGCAGCAACGCAAGAACAAATGAAGCCCAGATTGGGACTTCAGACACAACTAACACAAGGAAAATAAAGAAATCACTACAAAAATCAAGCAGTTAATGATCGTGAATGTGCTAGAGGTATTCCAGTTCTGGAAGCACGTTTAGGTAGCTATCAACACACATGAGTTAGGGTAATTACTAAAATAAGATTACCTCTTGCTTTCCTGCCTTGTGCAAATTAAATCAGGGGAGAGGGGAGGTGGTCAGTCAGGTTCTCACCAGGGCTTGGCCACAGCCTCTGTGGGCCGTTCACGCCGGGCACTGGGACTTGGTGTGAACCATAACCACGCGGGTGCTTTTCTGCCAAAAAACCTGCACATTTTAAAGTGCAGAGATCTTATCTTTCATTTTACATGGATCGGTTCTGCAGCATCTTGATGTATTTATAGTTTTAATACACAACCATAAATGCCCCCTAAACAAGGGATATCGTACCTTTAGATTACTATTATTGCTTTATTGCTCATTGCAACCGTAAATTAACAGCTTCCCCCAGCAATGCTAAAAGAGCACAGAATTAGATTACAATGTACATACACAAGAGCCTATTATGGCATTGCTATTCCATAAAAGTCTTTATAGTTTTTAAGTGTACACCTATAAGTGTTTCAATTAAAGAACTACATGCTTGCCTAGTAATTGCCCTCCCATTTGAGATAGGGCTTTGCAGCAAGAAAGAAAGAAGCAAGACTAAAAGGTGGAAAATTGGAATATAAAACACTGAATATGAAGCTGCTGTAGAAAGAAAACCATGGGTTTAAATTATGCTTATTAGAGCCATTTGCATTGTTTAACTCTTGCACTCTGGGTACCGCAAGGCATCTCTTTTTTGTTGCTCTGGACAAAAAACCTCCTCCTTCTGTGTCACGAGTTCTCAAGCCTTGTGAGAAATCAGTCACTGGGGTAAAATGACTTTCTTTTCTGGAGAACAGCTGCCACCATAAATCACTCTAGAATGACGGTAGAGGTCCTTCAAGGCCAGATGACATGGCAGAGATATGAAGTCCAGACTTGGGAGTCCCAGAGCAGAAGACAGACACAGTGACAAGAGCCTCGTCCCTACCTGTCAGAACGATGACATCTTGTGGCAGGACGGGTCAGAGGACCAAGAACTAATTACATACAGTAAATGAAGCTAAATTCAACAGATCACAACAGGGACAGGGCTTCTTGCAGACATTACAGGTGGAAAGGAGAACTTCAGCCAACTGCACTTTGCTTTCCATGACTTCAAACCGCAGGGAAGAAATTTATCCTTTGTGCTGTGCTGATCGCCTCCGAGTCTGGCGGGCAGGGAGATTTCCCTGTTCACTGCAGAGCCTTGTGTGAGCTCTTCTGTTCCCCAGCCAGCAAAATGGTTTGAGCTGGCCTTTGGGCTTCATTTCAGCCAGAACAGCGGTTTTCACAGCTTTCCAGCCGCACGCTGTCACCCGGCTGCTCAGAGGGAAGCACAAAGACAAGAGCTGAACTTGGAAGGTTAGAGAGAAGGAATTACTAGGGAAGCTTGTGACTGCTCTTGACAACGGCCTCAGCTCCCGTAGCAAACACGAGTTTATTGCTAACCTGGGAAGAACCAGCTGTTTGCGTGAGAGAAGCCGGTGCGTGGGAGGTGAACCAGCATCACAAAGGTAATTTGACTCCTTACATCCTACGAAGATTACCCAGCCTCGGTGACATTCTTCACAGCATTGCCATCTGCGATTCTTCAAGAACTCAAGAGTGGGATGGAAGGTGGAAATGGGGAACGCTCGATAAGCAGCAGACATTAATTAATGCTGCACTACAATGGAATTCAGCTGAAATAATGTATGGAGGCCACATGAATAGTAAAAGGAAATTCATCATGGTTAATGTTATTACACTGAATGTCAAAGGAAGCGGTGATGATTTGCCACTTACTGTATAATGTAATGTAATCTAAATGCAATTTTGATTGGATAGCCTTGAACATCCATATTAAGCAGAAATGGCAGGAAAACCGGGATTCAGTCCTACTGCAGGGGTAGCCTACAGTACCCTTAACTTACATGTCCAGCTTCTGAGTATGTTTGCCAAGAGGTGACCAGGACAGATTTCAGGGACAGGTATACTGTGTTTACCCTCCCTTTTTAAGGTTGACTTGCATGCTTGGATTTAGCAGGCTAGGGTCAAATTTCAGCATTATTTAGGGGTGAACTTGAAAGAGCAAATCAACTTTCAGCAGCTGTTTTTCCTCTCCATCAGGCATTTTTATGTCATCATCTTCACTGGCAACCTTTTTGATCTTTAAACTTTTTCCAGAGGAGGTTCAGATGTCCATCTAGTAAAATTTAAAGGTACTCACAGACATCTGATTGGTTGCAGTTAGCGTTCGTGGGACCCTAGGCAGCAGTCCAGAGCCCGTGAAAGTCAAAGCAGGGTGAATCTATTAATCTCATTTATCCTCTAGAATAAGAGATTTTTTCCCTATAAAATAACACCTATGCTAGATTTTTCTTCAAGACAAAAATGCTTCTTTCAGAGTTTAATATTTGTTTTGATTGCTTAAAGCATTCCAGAGCAAAGCCCATCTACCTACGTTATGTCCATAAGGCATACCAGCCAGCAAGTCCACTTCCACATGAAAAGCCTTTTGCGTGGCAGTGTGCCTGATTTATACTGTTCTTTCCCCAAATAATTATGTGTTGGGTTTCAGAAAAGATTCTCCAGTAACAGAAGCCTGTTCAACATGTTTTTGTAAAATCTCACTGATTTTCCCTGCTACGTGATGCTACAGCTTTTAGCACGAGAAACAATTCTGTAGAGATTCCTGATGTAACATTATTCTAAAGCAGTGGAAGCCATCATTACACATTCCCTTTTGAAATCAGGAAAATACACAGGGATTTTTTTAAAAAAAATTCTTTGCAGCACTATAGGTTCTACTTCTTTCAAACAAATTGTGCATAACACTTGCAGTTTATTTCAGTGGAGTCCCACACAGCTGTTCTGCTGCTGTTTTGTCATCGAAACAAAAATATTGATTCTTCCTTTAACTTTAGCTTACGTTTATGAAAAGAAATACACTAATGTATCTCTTAAAAGAGTCTAAGTAGTTATTATTTATTTATACAGCCCGGGAAGTGTGCTAGGCATTTCACAGACAGGCAAACAGAGCCTGAACAGTAAACAAACAAACCCAGCAGAGGAGGAGAAACAAACTTTCCCTGCTCAGCATTGTTTGTCTTTGGCAGCTGCCTCACCTCTTCCACTTCCTCCAAGCTTTCACCTCACCTGCAAGCGCTTTGCATCTTTTCTAGCGCCATTTATCTCGGAGGAGCAAACCCTGTTCTGTACCAAGGCAGGGGCCCCCTCGGTGTGGCTGGTGGGAAAGAACCTTGGCTTTTCCTGCAGGAAGAGCATCCCCTTGCACTCCAGGCTGGTGAATAACACAGAGCTTGATACATCCATCCCAGACAGGCACAGCAAAGCGTGTCTGGGAATGACACCGCTGGGCGACTGGGCTGCAGTCGGGCACAGTGCAATGTCTGGACACGCGCGCCCTCAGCCCAGCAGCTCAATGCCCATCAGAGCCCAGGGTGCCACGGCGAGCACCTTGATTGTCTGCCGATCCTGCCAGCTAGAGCCATGGAGAAAGCTCTGTGCTCCAAGGCACTGGTTTCCAAAACACTGACCATTGTGCAGGGGAGCAGGGAGATCTTTGTAAGCACAGATTGCAAGCCTAACTTTTTGTTGGCAAGAGCTTCCAGACACACAGCATTTTTGTCATTAACCTTTAGAGTAAGTTCACACTTAATTAGCTGCCCAGGCAGGGATGACCAGCTTTGTAAACACAGACTCCTAACTGCACAGACAGCCTTCAGCATCGTTTGCCTTTGTGCTAACACCAGCTCCATCACAGACCCAAAGCTGGCTGGCTTCCCCAAAAGCTTGCTGTCTTCTCACAAGCCCTCTCCTACCATCTTTGGCCAATTAAAAACCAACTAAACCGACTCCTCACATACTGATAAACAAGAAGTGATGAGCTCTTTGCCTACTTTTATTCACTAAGTTTGAATTTACAGACAGAAATGAGAAAAAAAAAATCAGGGAGACACAGAAGTTCCAGTTTTGGGGAAGAAATTTCCATCTCTTTCAGTTCAGAAGACTCAGAAGCATCTGAATGTTTGGGCCTTACTTGGAGACATTGCAGTGTGCCCATATTTGTTTCTCAGACAAATATATTCATTTACTTGGACAGCCTACACAAAATAGATATCCACAGCCTGCAGCTCAAAGTGACCATTAGCTATGACCAGGTGACAGCAGTGCTGTCAAGGCATCTCCCAGGTACACAACACCCTCCTCTTACACCAGCACACATCTGCAGAAGTCACGGGAAGGGCACTAACGGGACCCTCGGGCAGGTAAAAAACGGGCCTGGAAGCCCCAGCCCTGCACACGGTACCAGCCTGCAGACACGAGTCAGCCCAGCTCTCCACGTCATCTGCACCAGGAATTTCTGTGTGCTGACTGTTTGCTGACTCAGCTGCTTTGCCGATGCCAGTGACAGCTATGAGCATGACAGATTCTGTAGATAAATTACAGGAGTGCAAAAATTGTCTGCATGGCAGTCAGTTCAAATATCACCAACTGCACTTAGGGTCTCCTTAAGGGGCCGGGGCTTTCCCTAACCTCCCTGGGACTTCGTGTCCAAACCTCACTGGAACCGCCCAGCCCAGCCAGTGATGGCCACAGCAGATGGAGCTACTGTTTGCCACATTAACAGGTGCTGATAATGAGGGGTTTTTTTGTCAATGCTCACAGAGACCTTTCCAGAGGGACCGAGCCCTTCCATACCCATGGAGCAGCCTTGGGAACCAGCGAGCCCATCCTCTACCGAGCCCCTGGGCTCAGGGGTCTGGTGGCTCACAGTGCGGCATCTGTAACGCGCCAGACCATCAGATCTGACTGCCTTTAGTGCTTAAGACTATTTACTGGCACCTCTGTCCACACCTTGTGCCACAACACCAATGAAAAATCATTATTTTTCCTTCCCTTCCCCATGTGATTGTTCCAGGGCGCTCCCCCACCCTGCTGTCTGCAAAGGCAACAGGAACTCTAGGAAATGAGCTTCCTTTCCCTTTCCTTTGAAGGAGCTAACAAGGGCTAGGGTGACATTTATGGAATAATTAAAGGCAACATGGATGAGACCAGTAGTTGCAAATTTTCTTTTCAATTGAAGAACCCTTTTTAATCCGTGCCATCTTCAGTCACCAGCTTTACAGCTGTGACAAGTAATTTTTACAGAAACACTATCAGAGGTTGTAAACTTTAATGACCTTTTTCTTCCTGGTCCTTGTTCTTCCATACCTGTAATTAAGCAGTGCTCTCTCTATATATATACACACACACTTAAAGGATTAAAAGAACTCATATTACTATAAAAATCATCTCTATGCTCACCACTACGAACTTTAACAGCCCTGCAACCACAGATTTGGCTGTGGCCAACAACACAAGGAGTCATTACTGTAACTAAATTAGCCCGTTTGTTTTCTCTCCCTCAAATCGAATTGTGTAGGAGCTGCTTTATTGCAAAACAGACATTAAAATTCCAGCTAGACCTCAGAGAGAAAGTAATTTCTATTTTATCAGCACTGTAAAGCTGTCTTTATGTTCTGAAGCAGGAAATATTGCAGGGATATTTATAGCTTCAGCACCAAAGCCAGTTTGAATAGAAATGTTACTGCGGTCGGCAGAGCTGTCACATCGCTCAGTGGAGCGGGGAATTTTAGTGAATTTGTGAATTACCGTTCCAGTCTTGACAAGTCTTTCAGCGAGGCTGGTGTGTGCCTGGAGCTGCTTTGTGGTTTCAGGATAATGATTCGGGACTCGGATCACTTTAAGAAGAGATGTAAATGGGATCTCAGAGGTAATCTGTTTCTCTCAGCAAGACCTTCTAACAAAGACAGGGTTTCCAAAGACCAGGGCTTCCAAACTTTGCTGTGCTCCAGCTCAGCTCCTTGAACAACTCGGGTGCACAACCGCACTGCGCGGCGTTTGTCTTGTAGCACCAGGAACACATATTCCTCATTGCTGCCCAGTATTTCCAAAGGATTAGCAACTTTTTTTCCTTCCATTACCTTTGCGGTGCAGGCAGGAATCCCGCCTTATTAATCTTTGTCATCTCCCTCCTCGGTGGATTTAATACTGCCGTTATACAGCTGAATAATCCGATGCATGGAGAGAACGGGATCATTTGTCTCGGTAAACTTCCTAACTTTGCGGCAGAGGCAGCAGACTACCTGGGATGTTTCACATATCTGTGACCACTCTGGCCTTTGTAATTAAACAGGATTACTAATAGCCTACACCGGGAGAAAACCTAAAATAAATACTTTCACTCCCTGATTAAACCCATCCATTATCACATGTGCGCTAATGGATTGTTTCAGCCATCCACAGCAAAGAATTGCAAACGCACTGCAGAATTCAGCCCAACCAATGTTCCTGTCATGCTGTAAACAAAATAATTTGTACTGTGGTGGTAAAACACACCCACACCCAGTAACTGCCGAGAGGGTCAAACCGAGCCTTGCACCGCTGCGGCAGTGGTGGGGCAGCCATTGGCTCCGGCGGGGCGGGCTGACCCACGTCAGCCTGGTTCACGGGGCAGATTTTGATCAGCTTTATTTCATGGAGTGGAACTGTGAAAAATCAGGAGAAAGCTGGTGGAGAAGATCCTGCCTGTCCGAGGCTGCAGAGCAGAAGCAGCACATTTCTTTCAGCCCTTAAAAATCTTAACCCAAGCCAGCTCAGGCCTCAGGCAGATCTTGCCTCATTAGAATTAAGTTATTTAATTAAAAGTAGAGCCTTTGTAACACACTGGGTCACAGCTCTGCATCAGGAGGCAAGCAGGCGTCTATCCAAAGGTTCAGAGCCACCTTTTCCACGGCACGTCGAGGATTCCTCCTCCCGTTCTGCGTGAGAACAGTCTTCTGAAACAGGAAATATCAAAAATACCCAAAAGGCAGCAGAAGGATGGATTCTGATCATATTGCCTCCACCTGCAGGTACTCAACAACTCTGTTTCTCTCCAACAGCAAGTAAACAAGCTCACCATGAAGGTGGGATCTGCATGCACTATCTGCGCATTATTTTCTAATAATCTCAGGCGCCTCACCCAGACTGGGAACATTATGGAATTTCTGCCACTGAAGATGAAAGACAGTAGCGCTCTCTATAAGCTGGATAGTTTATCCATAATTGGAATTTGTAGTAGTGCATTTCTCTCCTCCACATCTATAAATAAAGCTGGTGTTTTGGCAATTACTGATGTCTGCTGTCATTTTGCAAGGCTGGGTTTTTGATGAAGCATGTGGTGTTATAGTCTAATATTTCTCATTTCTATCGTTCTCTAATTCTGTTTTTTATGGAAATTGAGCTACAGTTTTATGCATAATGATTCTTTCTATTTTTTTTACCCCCCAAGAAATGGGAGGGGCACAAGCGATGGAGAGAGATTTGGCAGAGCGTGCATCCTGCGGAAGGGAGGAAGAAACTGAGGCTCCGCACAACAGCTTTGTAGAGGGATCTCTACACGGAGGAGGGGATCCTCCAGCACCCTGGGAGGGTGGCGGTGGAAAGGCAGCAACAGCACAGGAGACGAAAAACCCTTCAAGAAGGCAGAGAAGGGTGTTTTCAGTCTCATTAAGTAGGACAGATCCCCAACCCCAACAGGGCAACAGCCACATTTGTAAACGTGATTTCTGATGGGTTTCCACTTCCCTCTGAGCTTGATTTGTTGCCTGATTTGATTTTTGTCTCAGCTTACCATTTCCTTCCCCTTCACCTTTTATTCTTCTGCTTCTTTTTCATCATCCCTTTTTTCTTCTATAAAGCTCTGCATTTTTTTTCCTCTCTTCCCTGTAAACTTCACTTCACAGCCCTAAAATTCACCTCTACCTTCCAAATCCCGTGCCCACTAAACCTCACTCTCAGAATTACCTGTAAACCATGCTCCTTGTCCTCTCCTGTTTTTTTTTTCTACCCCACGCTGGTTTTTGTCTATCTATTTACGCTACATTTCATTGCTTATTAACATCACAGACATGATACACTTCTTTCTGAAGACAGCGAAGACTCCCATTGCTATTAATAGGTGCTGATTAAGAAACAAACTTTGTACCTAAAGGTGATAAATGTCATTTAGAGCTGAAGGTACTCCAGAAATACCAGGATCAGGCCCGTCTCTGCATAGCTAATGCAATCAGTCCTGCTGAAAATAAACGCAGCAGCATTGCCTTCTGCTGCACCAGGCCTTCAATGGACATGTGTCTCAAGGATGCTGATAACAATCTGTTGTTTGAAAGGAATTAGCTGGCTTTTCATTCTCTCCCTCTTTCTACCTCTGCTTCATGAATTTTTCTCTTGTGTTTAGTAGACCCATTTATAAAATATAGATTCCTATTGATTCCCAAGGAGAATGAACATTAATATACTCTGGTGTCCATCTGTTTTCTCCCCTACATGGCAGAGAAAGATTTATATGACTTTTCTGGGTTTGCTGCTGACCTGCAATTGAGTCAACAATCAAGTCACACTAAATTAAACAAAGATATATTTATTTTCCTGGCCTACAAAAAAACCACTCTGCCAGTCTGCCCCTGGGGAAAGGCATGCATCTCCTCCCCTAGGTCAAGAAAAGCCAAATTCATTTGGACCAGAGCTAAATTCATACGTGAAGATCACCTGAGCAGCTGGATACCATTTACCAACAGCAGTTTGGTTCTGCTTCAGGGTATTTGAGGTAGGACTTTATATACCTATATACATACAGGAACTTATATATACATGCATATATACCCGTGGGTGTGCACAAACACGTGCGTGTGAATATACATGCTTCTCCCACCCACCTCCACAGATGCTCTTCATAATTAGGTGAACCATTCACCTTTAGTAGTGACCAGCAAGCTGCTTGCCTTTCAGCAGGTCGACTGAAACACTGTGCCACAGAAAGAGCTTTGAAGGATGAAAAATGAAAGATGCCACAAAACACCTCAAGATCAATTGCTGTAATTATTCTTTGAATAATTTTTCAGCCATCTTTCAGGCCCTGCACATTTACATGAAAGGCTATTTTCAGGCCAACCAGAAGCTCTCTAGCTTTAGGATTTACAGTTCATTGTGTAGGAAAGACTCAGCATCGCACCCTTCGGAAATTCATTTGTAGGTTGTTGTGAAGATAAAGAAAAATATAAGTTCCTTTAATCTTAATGTCCTTTATCTGCTACTCATTACTGTGCTATACATTTTCTAGGAAGCCTGTGACAGTGACAGACTCGATGGCTTACAACTACACAACTTCTTCTCCCTGTTTCCCACAGTGACATTTACAAACTGCCAAGTACCTGGGACGTATGTGCTAGGAAGTAGATCCTCATCCTTTCTGCATTAATTCAAGGTTTAGAGTCTCCCTGCACTGCCAAGGGAAGGGATAACAAAAAGGGATAGCAAAAGGTTCATAAGCTCATAAATATGTGACAAGTCGTCTTGTCTTACTGCTCCTTTTAGCACACTGTGCTCCTGAAATTGATAGCATAATAGACTTTCTCCCAACTACAGTGAAAACCATCATGAGGTTTTTAATTTTTATCAGACCTAATTTTTATGCTGACCAAAAAAAAAATTATCAGTGAAAGGCAAAATGTGAGCTGTTTGTTACAGCATTAATTTTAAACATCTGGAATGGGATATAAAGTATGCAGATGTTTTGTAATGAAGACAGGTTACAAGGAAAATAAACTATATTGTGTGTTGCCATTGCTCGTTAATATAAATTGACATCTGCTGAGTCTGGAGGTAAAGTCTATGTTCTCCTGCCATCCAGGCTGGAATAATACTCCATCTGCTATGTTAATGCAGCTGAACATCATCTGTCCCTTAAGTCAGCCTTGATAGGAACAGACCTGGAAAGGCTATTTGAGATGATACAGAGGTTATATATTGACTCATCTAACTATCTTACACTGCAAGAAAAACTACTGAAAAAATATCAGCTTAGGCTGCTTAAGCCATACTGGAAAGTCTCATCCACACACAGCTTTCATATTCAGACGCTCTGAACATAATTTTGAATTTATTTCCAAATAAGCTATTTAGTAGCAAACAGTTGGAAGCTGCATTCTCAAGGCTAAGAATAAAATGCTGCTCAAGCCTATTATACTCACTGGTACATAATAAGCTTGATGAACCCAAATGCTGGTTTTTCACACATGGAGGCAATTTCCACTACTTTCTAAAAAATTTTCCTTTGCAACGGAGTAAGTTTGTGGTCTTTGCTGAAACTTGTGCCAGCCACAAAGATAAAGAAATTAAAAAAAAAATATAATCTCCTTTGCCTAAATTCACCAAATATGAGCCTAAACACATCTAAAACAGAAGTAAAGGTGCACAATTTTTAGTGTTTGAAATAGCCCCTGTTCAGGGTCTGACTTCAGACAGCTCCTCTCTATGATCAGGAAGACATGGCCCCTCTCCAGCCCTCCATCTCCACCAGTGCAGACCCCTCCAAGCACCGTGAAGTTTCTGCCTTTGGAAGAAGCTTTCTCCATCTGATCCCCCTGCAAGCCTTTGCTTCATATCAATGTTTCCCTAGAATTTCTAAAAACTCTTGAAAGTATTCACAAATATTTTCAAAAATCTGCTTGAAAATTTAAAGGAAAACTCATGTCAGATCATTTGAAATTTGACCATGAAGAATGTTTTTTGGAAAGCGTTATCCTGAGCGGTGCAGCAGCAAAGAGGCCATGTACTGTGAATCTATGAAATACTTTTACACAGTTTGGTGTTAATGCAGAGTAATTAAGGAAAGTATATAACAGCAATGGTTAACAGCCTCTATACCTGGTTGGTTTTGGTGCCAGGGGCGTACATTTGGGCTTCTGTAAGCATTACTGATTTCTGGAAGTACTCAGCCCAGTTGTACGCAAAGGGTACCTTCACCCAAACCATTAACGTGACGGGCACAGGTCCGTGTTCATCCCCGACTCCGTACAACACCGTCCTCACGCGGGTCATGGGGAACTGCACTCATTTCCTGACCAGAGCTTGCCAGCACTTACACTTCCCAGACATTCCTGAAAGCCAGCCTGGCATCAGTGCGGCACAAACGCAGCCACCACAACAGGAAAACCAGGGGAGGAACGGGGGAAGCACACACTCATAGCAGTTTTATGGATATCCTAGGATTCCCATTTTTGGGAAGCATCTCCAAAGCCACATAAACCACGTCCACGATCTAAAATATCACCGTGGGTTTTTCTCCTCATTTGCTTTTAAAAATTGTTCTCTGATTGAATCCACAGGGATCCTGAAGGCAAGAAAACGTGCTCTGCACGATGAAGTGCTTAAATCAGATTGCAGCAAGGACGGAACCAGCGCCTGCACCACTCACACATGGGAAGAATTCGGTCGCATGTCAAACATTTCAAAACACGAGGAAAAGAAAAATAAGCTCAAGGCAACTCCTGGAATAAACCTTTGGGGACCCAATGAGAAATTGCCACCAAATGAAAGTACTACAAGAAAACAGATGGAGAATAAGAGAGGAACATCAGAAAATCAAATGACATGTTTAAAAGGGCAAAACATCAATACTACCCAGAGAATTGATGAAATGTGTCATTTTAAAGGATGCTGTAAAGCAAAGAAATCATGAAATACATTATGACTATGAAAGGGAAGGAGAGAAAAAAACAGCACATGCATCTACCTTTATGGGTAGTTCCAGCACCCAAGAAATTAGATTTTATTTTCAAGAATGAGTGTGTATATATCCATATATAAGGGAAGATGCATTACTGTTCACAGAAGGTTTGAAGTCATTACAGAATGACAGAGTGTGACACATGAACACTGGCAAGATTTGATCATTTACCTCGGTAACAGTTACAGGACCCATGTGCTTTGAAATCCCTCCGAACTGCATCTCCCTGACCCGTGCCTGCTGGGACACTCGCGCGGTTACACATCCTCTGCTTTCTTCTGAGCCACGCGGGCACAGGAGGGGGACACTTCAGTGTGTATCTACCGGCAAATTAAAGGAAAAACAAATGAACTAAAGTGCTTTGATCGTTATATTAGATACTGGTTGTTTACCTGTGGGATCCTTCTCTGAAGAGGCTCTGACCACGTTATCGGGAATAACTGGTTTAAGAAGCGAGACATGAGGTGTTTCAGATATGTACCAATTTACTTTTTTTGCATGCCTGAGGGATTAATTCTTCTTTCATTTCTTCTACATGTTACATTCCTAGAACTCAACCTATATTCCCAACAGGAACAAAGGAGGACAACTTAAGAATTCAGAATGGCCTGTGATGTTCATTGGACTGCTGTTGGATGCTCATCATCCTAATTTACATCACCAGGACCACTACCTATTTCATTAATAAGCTGCAACACGCACTGTAGTGCTAAGCAATGGGGGGGGAGAGGGAAGGATAAATCAATTTTTTGAAGTCATGTTCAGACAAGCAGCATTTGCTCCAATGACCAAGAGCCTCACACTTCAGCTAGTTATGGAGATATCAATAGCCCGGAGAGAAGGTGTCACAGAACTTGCAGAAAGAAGTAGAGTAGTGAAAAAGTTTTAAACTGAAGAAAAATCTGAAGATCACAGGAAAGGTTAGCATGGAGACAAAAGAATGTTTCAGGAAAAAAAAAAAAAAACACACACACAACAAGATTTGAATTGATTCAAAAGCCTTAATGTTCAGTGCTGGTGATGGCACTCATAACATTAAACAATAAACCTGCTGCTTGCAGGTGCTACTGTGACAACTGGCACCTTAGAAAGAAAGGATGGAAACATTCCAAGAGGCCATCCAATCCACTATGCTGCCTAAGAAAGGGCAATCTGCCTTCTAGTTGTCCATTACATGAGCAAATAAGTGAGGAAAAAAAATGAGTGAAATAATCAGTATAACCTGCCAGCCACAAATACATTAAGGCTCTTACTACAGTACAGTTTCACTTGACTCCTAATATTTTAATTGTGTCTCCACCTTCACTCAAACATCACGATGAGGTGCTGTTCACAGGAGAAGGACTCATGCTACAAAGGCCCAGTTACTCTGCGTTTTCCTTGCCTTGCTGGGATTCCTACCAGTAGAGCACCTGTAAATATTTGATGCCGTTTTAGCACGGCGAGCAGAGGGAGAAGTCTCCCCAAACAGCTCCGCTCTGCCTTTCAGAGGCGCGGCGGCGATGTGCTGCATCGTGCAGCCGCCCTTGCTCCGTCAGGGATCCGGCATTCCAGCAGTCTTGAAAGCAAGGGAAAAAAAAAAAAAAAAAAGAAAAAAACCCCACAGCTTTGCACACTCTGATTGAAAATTATGGAAAGCAGGTCTTTGTTGTTGCTCACACGTCCCTGCCTGCAGCTCACAGGTAGCTGGAAGTGCACCTTCACGTTTCATAATAGATGAGATGTAAAACTATTTTAAAACAAACTATTACCATGAAAGCGTTTCACTTTATCTCTGTATAAAGAGATGCTTTTCACATCCCTCCTCAGCCGCTGCGTAGCAGAGCTGAAAGTCCCAGCAAATAATTTATAAAGAATGCATTAGAAGAGATGTGCACTTAGCGCGCTCGTAAACACCTGGTTTGAGGCCCGGCGCTGACTCGCCGTTATCTATCATTTACTGGATCGCAGATGAGCAATCGCCGGCTAACTGCTGGCGTTCTTGCGGCTGGGATCGTGTCACGCCAAAACCCTGTTTGTCTCCGAATTATTAAAATATGGCAAGTTCCAGACTGACTTACAAATGGGACGCGCCGTGCGTGCATCTGCGTTTTAGGCCAAGATCACGCGCCAAGGAAACGGCGGCACTGGAGATAAGATAATTAGGCACAGATTAGCTCTACAGGCACCCAAGCTGAAGTGAGACTTCCACACGGCTGGGGCCATTTAAATCCCCAACAAGAGAAGCAAAAAATTGGTAAGAAAAAACCCTAAGAAACAGTAAGGTTAAGCATGTGTCAGCAAGGTGATCCATGATACAACTCTCCTGAGAGAAGCTGGGAAAAAAATATACTTTCCAGTACTGTAAATATTTTGGAAATAGCACACCAGTTTCCCCATTCTGCCTCAGAGTAGTCTGAAGTGTTACAGAATCGACCATAGAGGTAAAAATACAATAACAACTAAAAATGCAGATAAAGTTTCTAACACCCAAACAGAGATTCTCTGAGCTGTGGAAAAACATACTTTTAATTCCTGTTTCCGGCAATATATAACCATTTATGTTTGATTTATTTGTTTTAAACCAGGAATTCTAGCATAGACCTAGGTTTCCTCGTTAAAAAAAAAAATATTCTTAAGAAAAGCTTTGATTTTTTTTTTTTTTTACAGGTAGATATATTCCCTGGGAAAATACAGCGATCTCCCCCCAAAGCCTGACTCAGTTCACATGATTTTTTGCTAGGCCCAAACTTCCCTTCCATTTTATTTATAATGCTTGCAGGTGTTTACATCCATGCTGTATCCTGCAGGCTTGGGAGCTCAGAAACGAGAGAGGTCAGGGATGCTCTGCACAGACACCTGGGTCCCGGCTCACGCCAGCAGCCATCTCGCACTAAAACGATTCATCTCCAGTTCCCAGTCACTGCCATCCCTCTGTTCACACGTGTCTGACTGAGATCTTGGATTATACTCTTAAGAATTAATTTCAGAAGCACAATTCCAGCATATAAGCTGTGCTGCTTGTTTTCAGATGCCATGATTTAGAGAATGTTCAAGGGAATTGTAAAACAGGATTCACTTTATGATGCGGATGAAGTCGGCACTGAATTCTAAATAAGCTGGATACTGCATGCTAAATTGTGTCAGCAACACCTCAGTGAGCAGAAATATGAGCTTTTCTCTGTCTCTTTGAGACACCTCTCCTTGAGTGATCCATAGAGTGGCATCCTTATCAACCCAGACAGAACAGACTAGATCTTCTGACAAATCTGTCAGCTGCGCAGGGTTTGAGACGCGTTTCCAGCTGGGTGTAGGCGGCAGGTGTAACAAGGATGTGGTCTCTCAGATCAGTACTTTTCAGAGCTGTAGTTTAGATAATATACTAAAGCTATCTCAAACATTATTGCCCATTCCCTGTAGAGATCAATAGCCAGCAGAGCTCTCAGACCTGAGACAGTTTCACAGACCGGTTTCCTCCTTGCTTCACTGCAACGAGGAGGTATAACGCTCTTCCTCCCGACCTCTCCACCTCCTCTGCCGATTTGTACGGCAAGCGATCTGTAGCATCCGCACAAACGCCACGAACCAGGCAGCCAGGTTGCAGTTCTGACTCTAACAGTTTGTAAACCAAGCGATCTGCAAGCAGTAGGCACCGGAGTGAAGAAATGGAGCTCTGATAAATAACCTTTAATGGCCCAACTACGCTTTCCCCCAGGGCTATACATCTCCCGAGTACATACACGCTCATGCCACCCTGGGAATCAGGAAAATGCATGAATCACAGTATTTTCCATATCACAGTATTTGCAATATTCCATACACTTCAGATGAGAAAGAGCATAAGTGCTAAAAATAGGATTAGCTTGCAAGCGCTAAGGCTATGTTTACTCAAACCACTCTCCTCTCAGCATCTCAAGATTCGTGCCCTGCTCAGCTGCGCAGAAGTAATCGAAATGGTACCTTGCATCCGTCAAAAGATCTGAGAGTACAGCAAGTTTTGACTTCTGAAGTTTGTGCATCCAGCCATGGAAAGAAATAGGCGATGGCATCTGGCATGAAAGTGATAGATTTTCTTAGGAAGACTTCAACCTGAAGTACCAGGATACAAGCAACTGATAAAAGCAGCCTGCTTTCACTTTGTTTCATCTCTTCCTTTCCTCATCGCAGCTTGATAGACCAGAGCAAGGACTGAGTTGTGAGGTGCTTAAATTTCACTGCCATTGACACGCGCTTGATGTGTCGTTTGGGCTTTACTCATCACAGGGTAGGATCTTAAAAGAGCATACTTTATTATATCTCAATAAAAGGCAGTGTGGTCAAAATAGCAACTGCCAATTTGCAGGACAGTGTGGGTTCCAATCTGTCTGTTATTTATGTTAGAATGGAAATGGGATGGAAGAAATGACAAATACGCTTCGCAGATATGATGAGCATCCAGACGGAAAGGCATTATTAGCAAACATTCATTTAGCAGAGGCAACTACTGCTGCTACAGCCTGGGTAGCGTGTTGGATAGAGCATGAGCTTGGAACAGGAATACCTCAAATGAACACGCAGAGAAGAAAAATGATGAAGGAAAATATCACTGGCGCGGCTGCATATGGCAGCAGTGCCGTGCCAGGACTGGGATTCCTTCCTCCACTAAAATGAGCCGAGTTCTGCATCTAAACATCACGATTAACTCTCTGGATGTCCCTCTGGGATCCGAGAAGAATTAGGAAAACTGGACTTCAGACCTTGCCTGGGGTAACACATCGTTGAAAACCAAGCGTCCCCAGCCAGATGCAGACAGCTGTGCACTAATCCCGCACAGTCTGGCTCAGATGAGAGGAGGAAGGAACTGGAATTGGGTTCCAAGGCTGGGTTCTCTGCTGGCACTGCCTGCAGCTGACACCAGCGGGTTTATTTCTGATGCCTTTCGCACCTCATGCATTCTTATTCCTGTAACACACATGCTGCTCTTTAGTCTATCATGAAAACATACATAGAAAAAAAAAAAACAACCAACCTCAAGCAAACCCCAACAGAGCCAGCATTTCCCCACAGAAGGGATTAATCACAGCACTGCACACGCTGTCAGCTCTCACTCCTCCATGCCAGTTCCTACCAAGCCTGCACTAAAACCAGAGCAATTTACTGACAGAGCAGGCTGCTGCAGTGGCATTTTTTTGAATTTGCTTTTTCCTCTTTGAGTGTCTCCAGCCCTTCGCAAGCCTGCTTCTCACAGCTCTGCTCAAGCCACAAGCACCCATGCAGCAGGCTTGCCGTTATCCACAAGAACAATATTTCTAACAGGATTCTGAAAATCCTGGCCAGAGAGGTGCTGAGCATTTTAAACTAGTCATGTTTAAAAGCTTCATTTAAGTAAAAAAAAAAATTAAAAAAAAATCTAATTTAGTACAAGGTCTCCAGGCTCTGGTGAAAAGGCTCATTCTTTTCTAGGGAAAACACTGATGAAGAAAAGCATCTCCTGAACTTTCCAGGAGCTCATTGACTGCAGGCTCTTCTGTCATAACATGACAATGCCCAGGTGTTTGCTGAGCTTTGATCTCCACAGAAATCTTTTGAGTTTACCTCTAACACAAGTGATAATAAAACAAAACTTAAGCTTTTCCTTAGGAAAAGCCAAGTGGGTGCTTCTCGGAGCACAAGCTGCTCTTGGCAGGTATTGGCTCTACCTTTCTTTTTTTTTTTTCTAAAATTAAAGATGAAGCTGGAAAACTGTGGACCCTGTCCTTAGCTGTTTCATCTCCCTTTCAAAGGTCAAGCCACATGCGATGTTTTGATGAGAAAGCATTACAAGAGACCACCACATCCTCGCCATTCCTCCGTTCCATCCCTGCTTCCCTCCGCCAGCCCTGTCCCGCTGCCACCTGCCCTCCCGACAGCCACCACCACGCACACAAATCCTATGCCCACGAGTCCAATCCTGAATCCTGGTAACACCGTCTGCCCTTCCTTTACGTTCCTTCTCCTGTCAAAGCGATGGTGACATTAACAAGCATACTCAGAGGGGGGCTTTGTGCCAATTAACAATTTCTCGTTAGTTTAATTAGGGGACACATGTTTTTAATCACAGCTAAGAATGTGGAGTGATTGAAGAATTGATTCAGAGCTTTTGAAAGCATCACTGTCAGTGCACGGAATTTAATTCGGCAGATGTGGCTAAAGAAAGAGAGCAAGGGCCTTAAACGACTTCGGCTAAACGAGCTTAATAGCAGGCTGAGGCTCAAGGAGCCGCAGTTACATGAGCAGTACCTCCCCATCGTCACCAATATCAGGCTACTCTGAATTTTTAAGACTGAGAAATGTGTATAAAAACACCAGCAACCACACTGATTTAATTATTGGATTGATATCTGTCATTTTGCAGTAGAAGTATGTTCTTTCCGCCAAGTGCTACACCTTTCTGAGCAGGACATACTCCCTTCCCAATCTTTTCCTCCATGATTACCTTCCCCAAAGACGAAGGAATTACAGCAACCTGGTTGTTTTATCTCAGACAGGTTCCATTCCAAAATCTCCTCCTAGACTCTTAAATGCAAGTGACAGATGGCTCCAGGACACGGCTCAGCCAGGAACAGGTTCCCATGGGTAACGAGGAGGTCTCGGCATCACCCAGAGCACACAGGTGATCAGATCCTCCAGATCAGGCTCACTGCTGACACAGAGCTATCTGCAGTGAGGGACCACCGCAAACCAGAGGAGGTGATACAGCCTGAGTCACAAAGAAACTAGTCCCTATCTTCTTGGCCAGAATTCAGCCTTTCTAGTACTAAACAGCTACTTGAGGTGTCTAATTTGAGCTCCTAGAGAGCATAACTTTCTTCTATTCAATGCCTTCACCCCCTAAGATATAATCCTTTTTGCTCATCAGGGAAGACATCTATCACTTCAGAAACCATCACCTCAACACCACCCAGGCCAGTGCCACCTCCCTGGCACAAAGTTCAGACCACCCCAGACCTCCCGTAGCATCAATATCACACGCTGTCTCCCCTTAAGCTAACCCCGGCAGTTCTCAAAGGACAGAAAACAAGTAAAAGGTGTTTTGAAGTCATCCGTGTTAAAAGTCTCTGTCACCAGGCACTTGATCCAGAGAGCCGGCACCAATGCAAGTTAAAGCTGTGACACCTGAATGGGATGTTTTGAAAAAGTAACTGAGGCTGAACTTGCCTTTCCATAGGGTAATGCACCATGTCACAGCCGGAAATGGAGAAACATAGACCTATTAAAAGGGCTTCAATGCAAAAAATGAAAATGTCATATTCCGGCTGCAGGAAGCAAATGCAAATACTGGCATTACTCTGCCTCTCCACCTTCCTGATCAGCAGTTGTCGTTCTCCTGTTCGTTGTAACTCTAGCTTCCATTTAAGAGGATTGCTTAACACATCCCTTCTATCATCTTATTCTGACCTTCCCTTTGAAATATTGGAACATAAGCTACGGAGCATTTGCACAATGCAAGAAATGATGACATTTACCAGCAGTAGCATATCTAGGAATAAAAGCCCCAAGGTCGTTGATAGCAGTAACAGTATTTACGCAAGTGCTAACAATGAATGGTTTCCAGCAACAAAACCATGACTGGAACAACTGACCGTGTGGGCTTGACAAAAAAGAGGTTACACCTAACGCAGCTGGGTCAGCGGACCTGAACCCATCCCTACACTGCCTCTACAGACCGTCAGCCTGTAATCAGAAGCCACCTTTTTATTTATCGAATCTTCTGCTCCACAGACCACATCACTGTCTTCTCAATAGAGAGGAGGAGGAGGAGACTAAATGGCTACCCAACTTTAAATACACCTGAAAGCTAGTTACCCTACAGACCTCCGTCCCCTTGGCCCTGTGCTGGCGTTTACACTCACCATTAGACCTTGGTACCATTTTACACGTGCACTTTAAATGACTGTACGGAGCTCTGGATGATAGATGCTCAGGGACTGCAGCTTCGATGAATACCTGTACTGCCCCATGACTCAGCCACTAAGAGTCAGGTCTGCAGTTTTAAAGCACCCTCATTCTGCATCCACAAGCCCATTCCTCTTTAGGAAACCGAGCTGAGCATCTCTGTTCTAGGGGATGTCTTGTCTACTGGTTTCATCCATCAAACTTGGGAGAGTCACAAGTTTTAATTTCTTCCACATCAGCCACCTCCAAGGAATTTTCTTAAGAAGTTGCAGGCACACTGCGGGTATTGCAACAACAAATTCTGGTTGATTCCAAATCATCTCAGAGCTGCTTGTCATGGGCTTACACTGACCTTGCTAAAGCTCTGTTGTCTTAACAAATTTGGAATATGTCATCTAAAATGAGAACAAGTTCACTGTTTACTAAACGTGCGTGTAGATATCTTGTTTCTCCCCTTGATCTGTTCTTTAATGCATTTTCCTTTTCCCCACGCAAATATAATAAATATTGTGGAAAGGTTAAGGTCGGAAATAGATAGATTCTCTAAGCTAGTAGACTGGAAATATTCAACAAATGAAATCAGCAGAACTGAAGCCAGCTCTAATAGCTTTCATCTGTTATGTTTGCCTTCTTTCACTAATCTAATGCCCATGTTTTTGTAGGAGAGGAGTTATGTTTAACTTTTTTTTTCTTCCCAGATTTATGAGTAATATGCAGCAAATCGGGCAGATCACTCATGCAAACAGTAGCTTTCCAATTCTCAGAAACATTCATCTTGAATAAAAATTATATGTGGGATTTTTTTAGAAATGTCGCAGGGTAGCTATTGATTTCACCTTTAGAGTAGCAATTATAAGATATATATGCAATGTCAGTGCTGTTGTTAATGAAACTTATCTTCCCCTACTCAGTATTCTGCTTATTTTCTTATACACAGAAATTGAGGGAAGTTAAAAATCATACTGCAGTGTAAGTCGGTGATGTATTACAAAAGACAATCATATTTTACAGAGCATCATACATCCTGAGCGATCCCAAACTGCTCGTGAAATATTTGCATAGGCATACATTTTCTAAAACAGCAGCAGAAAAGAGACATTATGAGGATCCCTCTGCTCTTTCAACAGGTTTTGCAGGAGCCAAGTCAGCTTGTGGAGCCGTACCAGCACGGAGCAGGAGCCCTTCTCTGGGGAGAGGATGGGTGGCTGCGCTTCCTGAGCCCAAAAACATTACAAAGGTTAAGCTAGGATTAAATACATGGGGAAAAAAAATCCCTAATTTTAATAGCAAGTGTAACACTGGATGGACCTTATGCGTTTTCTTACCTCCAAAGATGAAGGGTTAGGCTATCCTGCTGAGACCTATCTGTATCTCCAGCAGAATTACATTTATCACGTCTGTTGATTCACCCAGCTGGTTTTAGATGTCATGCTCTTTTCTCCTTCCTATTTCTATTTATCTCTCTGTAGCCAACTTTTCAAAGTCAAATGGATGATGTATTATGGAAGACAATTGCGTTTTATACAGCATCATGATTTCTGAACATCTTTGTTCAGAAACAACAATTCCAGTGCTCTAGTGATATTAATGGATACTTCCCCAAGGCAACGCTAAAACAGCCCAGAGAACCTTCTGATGAGGGCAAGGCAGTTTATGGGGTGATCCATCAGAGCAGCAACCGAGACCTCTGGGTTTGACAGACTGCAGCAGGCAGCCGCACACAGCCAGCAGCCACGGCTGGAAGGGAAGACATTCACATTCTCTACCTCTTCGTTTTACCATCAGCATCACAGAGCCCTTTGGGAAGTGGACATGGCGTTCAGCCATTCCGTGCCACCTGGAGACACAACACTCCTCCAGTCATTTCAGATTCTACATTATGTTTCATAGAGACATTCAACTTTAGCCTACAGTAAAAGATCCATCACTTCTCAAATTCTTTCTCCAAGACTGACAAAAACACCAGGGAAGGTTAGAGAAGTAGAATTACATACCTTCTGCAGCAATCTATTTGAAGCAACTCAAAGCTTTTCATTCACAAACACAGAGCCCTCGAAGGCTCCATCCCAGAAGAGTCATTGCTGCCTGGCACGCACGCAGAAGATGTGAGGTTTTGAGTCACCTTCCTCAACACTTCTCAGAGCCACCTATTACTTTAGGATCTGTTCTGCAAGGAGACCTCTCCCTGTGCTGGATTACTCAGCAGAAAGACAAACATTCACACATAAAACAAGCAACACCCCACCAGCATCACCCACAGAGCCCCCGCTCCCTGGCTTTATAGCTCAACTGGTTTTGGACACACCTGCAGGCATGACTCAACAGCAATTACCATGCAGGCTCCATAAATTAGAATGATTAATTGATAACAGTAACTTTAAGCACCTGCAGTTCTGAAAAAATAAACAAACAGTCAATTAGAGAAGCTTACAACTCACAACTGAGTCACTGCTCCCCTGCTTTTTTTTTCTTCCTTTTGTTTTGTTTTGGTTTTTTTTTTTTGGTGAGAAACGTGTGATGTTAACCAGAACTGATATTCAGGCACTGCTTCAAATGATGTTGTCATTTTCAGTGTTCAATTTAGAGGATGAGGCCAAGAAGTCAATGGCCAAACTAGTCCATAAAGCAGGTCAAGGAGAAACAATGAACTGGGGAAAATTAGAGAAAATTATCTCTTATCTTGGGGCCAGAATGTCAGCTGGGTCTTCTGGGCACTACAAGTCCCAACAGTGATGGGTAGGCTACCAGGTTGCTTGGAAAGTGGTTGAAACTCACTGGAAAAGAAAGAGTTCTTAAAAATACCGAAATAGAGTGATTTTTATAAAAAATAAAATTACTTTAAATATTTATAGAATGTGAAATAATTACTGCAAAGATTAAGAAAAAGAGGGAAATTGTTAAACAAATAAAATGACTATAAACAAACACATTTCTCACAAAAATAAAAGGATTATAGCAAAGCTTGCCTGTGAAAATTGATAAAAAGCCTTATTCTTAATTTTCTCTCCATCCATTAAGAGCTAGCCATGTGGAGAAATTATTAGTAGCTGTAATATTTCAACCTGTATTTTTAATCAGTCATTCAAATTAATGCAAAGCAGATGGAATGGACCATATTTTCCTAAATCACACATATTAAAATACGTAATTGAAGTTTTTGAGCTTGGAAACTAAATGGACTACAGCCACAGTGCCAAGTCCCGCGTTATCTACCCTGACCTACCCAACCAAGGGCGGGTACCGCGGATTCGTGACACGTCTGGAGCATCTCCTGTGCCATGCTGCGGAGAAGCCCTGTTTTGGGAGTCCTCATTTGGCAGCGATTTGTAGAAAACAGGACTATTAAAAGTGTGGTCCGTATTCCCTTCCCCCCAAATCAAGGACTGGTCTGTCTAATCTACTTTTGGGAGATATTTGTCTAACTGGTTATCAAAAATCATCAGTGGTAATTCAAATGCAGACTCAAGATAGGTTTGGCATGGGGCACACCTGCTGCTCTCACATGACCGCGCCAGAGCGGAGCCACCGATGCCCAGCTCCAGGCAGACCCCGTCTCCTGTCAGTAGTTCCCATTATGCCCAGTGAGCGTCCAGCCCAGGCTCGCACACCGCGCTGGGTACAAGCCATGGGGTCCCTGCAGCCCCGCGCGTCCTGGGGCGTGTGAGAGCCAGCAGCAGCACCCGGGGGAAAACCAAGCGCATATGCAGCACCAGGACAAACACGTCTCCCTCTCGCACAGTCTGGCAAGAGCTCTCATAAAGGCGTGAAGAAAGTTGCTGGCAGGATGTAAGAAAAGAGGGGAGAAGACAGCTGGCCTCCGAGCACAAAGCACGATCTCTCACACAAGCAGCAAGGCCAACAAAGCCTTTCCTCCCCCCGACACCCCTTCTGCTCCTTCCCCATTCACGGGAAGCGGCAGCCTTGCCGAAAGACTAACGAAGGTTTATGCAAACTGCTACTGACATTTGGAGACCAATTAAGCATATGTGCATCCACCTATGCAGAATACGAGCGCGGTACGCTGTGTGACGAGGCTCCCTCTTTGGAAGGGGCGGTTCTGGGGCGTCCCCCAGCCACGCGCGTCTCGCTTAGGACACGGTTGGTCGCGCAAAGGCCTCCGCTGCCGCAGCAGGGCCACGCAAACACCAGCCTCTCGCTGAGTTGTGTCTCCTTTCCCCTACACACGGTGGTGAGAAGGAGTTGCATGTTAGCCTGGTACACAGGATTAATGTGTAAAATAGAAAACTTAATGATCGTCATTGTTATCACATCTGGAAGAGGCCTGCAAACCCGGTGCCCTTCATTTATAGCAGTTGACTGGAGCGTTTTATTTGGCAGCTTTGGTTTGGACTAAGGGCGAGGGAAGTTATTTTTCCCTACATTTCCAAACTCTTTAATGATCAGAAACTCAAAATTTCAGTTCCACTTCAAATGTTAATGGCCTTGCTTTCCAATTTGCAGAAATTGCCATGTTCGTACACTAAAATGGTAAGCGCTGAGTGATGATAGATGAAGATGTGCACTGTGAAAAAACAAACCAAGATGGGAAGGCTGCATTAAAAAAATAAGTCTGAAGGAAAAAATGAAGTCTCAGTGAAAAACAGAATTAAACATGCCACAATGTTTCCTGCTATTTCTATCAGAAACCCCAGATAGACGCTCTCTGTGTAAAGGGGTTCAAAATTAACCGGAGATCGCTTTGAAAGGAAATCCTCAGTAAAGGCAGGTATATTTTCACCACAGTGTTGCTCTTTGCATTATATCTTAATAGTTAATTTCTGTTTTCTAAATTGAGGTAAATATATCCATCTTCATCTAATTTCTTATTCCGGTATTCTTTTCAGAGGAGTAACGGCTCTTCTCCCATTTCAAATCAAACAGATTTTCTTCCCCACTGGAGTGGGTTTGCTTTTATTGTTTCTAGGTCTGTTTGTATTCACCTCTGCAAATGAAACAAAAGCTTTCCCGTTGCCGTTCGGTTTGCTCCTCGGCACAGCTGGCAAAACCCACTCGAGAGCAGCGCTGTCGTCCCCAGGTCGGGTTCCCCCAGCAGTCGCCCTTCCAAGTGTGGTGCTTCAGTCCAAAATATTTTCCTCCTGGCAAAATAAAATATTCTTCCCAGGTGAGTCTGGGGAGGTGGGCAGGCAGTGGCAGCGGGGCTGTCCTCCCTTGCAAAGCACCGCGCGAAGGCCGTGATGTGAACGGTTCGGTCACTTTGGCTGCGTTTGGAACAGACCTCGAGATAAACCCCCCCCAGCTCATCCTGCTGACTCCAGCCAGCAACAAGCAAGCCCCCTCTGCCGGGATAAATCCGTGGGCAAGGAGCCAGTGGAGCTGTGATAGCGTACACTGACTGAGAATCTGCTCTGCTGTTTCCAAATAAATAAAAAAAACCCACCGACAGAAGGTTGGCTACGTGCGTACACGGAGAGGGAGGCTTCAAGCAGATAAATCTGGAGGAAAGCGCGAGGTCTGCAGGGGTTTTTGATGGATTACGTTGCATGTTTGAACATAATACACATTAAGGCTGGAGACACTGATGCTTTGAATGGTGTGAAATTCCATCTAACGTGGGTTGTTTGCCTGACACAAACATGTTTAACACGAGAGGGAACAAAGGCGAGAAAATCACAGCAGAGTTTTTGAGTGACGCCTGAAAAATCGTTTGCTCTTCCTCCCCCCACCGCTTTAAAAACACTGCTTTTCCCCTCCAGCCCCATACCTCTCCCCACCTGGTAATGTCTTAGTAAGTAATTCAGAGAAAAAACAAGACCCAGAACCGAGCATAATAAAAATGATGTCTCTATCTGCTGTTGAGGCGCATCGTGCCACTTAAGTAAGACAGATGGGAGGATACGCCGCACTTTGCTCAGTAAACTGCATTGAGAGAAAGCGAGTAAGCCTGAAATTAGAGCAGAGGGTGAGATGGGGGTGGATGTACTGGTACAGTGTTGCCTGACAAAGATGCAGGGAAAAGTAATTTACTCTGAAATGACAGTTTGAAGGGGGAAGAAAAATAAACACACAGGAGGGAGCTTAGACTCATTAGCAGCCCAGCCTCAGTATTTCATCATTAATAACAATAAAGAACCCAGCTGAACCAGTGACTCACAATAACACTCAAGGCTCTGGGTCTCCATTTTCAGTTAACGCATAATAACAGGCAGTGCAGCGGGATGAGGGATGGGGCCGATACGAAGGGCTGCTGCCTCCGAAGCTGCGGAAGGCGCGGACTGCCTCTTCGGGGAGCAGCGCTGATTTATGCCCGGCCGAGGCAAAGGCAATTAGAGCCGCGGCATTCCTCCATCTTCAGCGCGTCCCGAGCTCTCGGAGAACCAGCTACAGCAGCGGGGCTGGCTGGGGCTCCATCGCTCAGGTGATTTCCACTCGGTTGTACAAATACTCCCCTCAACGTGAAATATATTCTCTGCTACGGGAAACAGGGAGCAGCAGAGACAAAGGGAAAATGGCGGTGGCTTGTGCGCCATGCCACGGCAGCGGACGGCAACGTGGGTCAAGCTTAAACTGAGAGCTGAGCAGACAGAGCTCCTCCATCTAAGCCAAGGTTAAAAAGCAGGGTTGGTCAAAATAACGTTTTTACAGTTCAATATTCAAAGCATTCATGTCACTTAGAAATCTTCCTGCTGAAATACATTTCCCATTTTGTCTTCTCCCCACCACGCCAGGCTGTGGTCTTCTCAGCACTGCAAACTAAACCAGCTCTGGCTTGGATCAGTGTTTTTGTGGGAAGTCAGCCAGGGAAAGGGGGATGTGAAGGCTGTTCGCGCTTCAGTAAATGGCCTTTTTTCCACCATCAGTAATGAGCCAGTATCTCAGAAGGACAGCGTGCTATGTTTATCATGAAGGTCCTGTGCCCCTTTTCTTTAGATTATTGCCCTAATTCTGCAGCACTAAAATATTTTCACACAATTCAGTTGTAGAAAGAGCTGGCAGTCCCGACGGCCAAAGATCACCTATAACTGAAAGCACATTTTCCGTGAAGCCTTGGACCCCATGTGCTAACCAATTCTGACAATCTACTTTGGTGCCAGAATGGAAGCCGAGCTATTTAGAAGAGCTTGTCTTTGAATTTTGAGTGTTGAAAATTTGGCTTTCAGTCTACCTCAGATTCGAGCCTTCGGTATTTTGCTTCCACTGGAAAGCAAATAAAGCACAATGCCCCCAGAAAGTCCCACTTTGCTTTAAGGTTGCAGCATAATTTATAAATATTGATTGTGTGCTGGAGGCTCAATCTTGCGAGGTGCTGAGTACACACACGTCTTACCGATGCCCTTTGGACAGCCTCAGGGGAAAGACACTTGATAAATGCACAATACAGTTATTCTAGCCACCAGAAGTGCCAAGTACTGTTACTGTTACGTCCCTTCAAACATAAGTGCAGATTTGTTTTGAAAGCATGCGTATAATGGAAGTGGCTAGGTAGAGGTTTAATACATTAATTATGCCTCAGCATGAGAGCTCTGACAGATTATGGGCAGACTAATTAAAAGTCTTTAATTAAAATACATGGTCCTTGCAAAACTCAGACTGGACATGGAAGAGCTGGCCCTCAGAAAGTGGGAAATTACCTTAATGAAGGTACCCAGAGCCAAGCGAAGCCCAGTGTCTTCTGCATGAACCAGCAATGTTCTGCATCAGCAGATCATCGGATCTTACGTGTCCAGCAGTGTCCTTCAGCATGAATAGCTGATGGGCAGATCTTGCACGTGTTAGCAGCAGACTGAGCGCTCGCCCTCAGCCTCTGTGAAAGAGACGCTGCCTGTCCCCAGAAAGTTGTCTCTTCATCTGGTTTGCTTCCATCTCAGAGTCTGGACGGACTGAGCACAGGCTGGCTTGCCCAGGGAAGGCTCACGTCCCATTCCTGCTGCACCAAGCGTTGGCTCTGCATGCCAGACAGAAATGTGACGTGTCCCTGCGGCTCGTTGTACAAGGAGAGCAACAGTCTGTACCTTAATGCTGTGATGTATCTTCTACAGAGATGTAATTTGAAAGGTCTGTGCATAATCCTGGAAAAGTGACCCACTGAAGATCTTAAACTCAAAACAAGGAAATGCTTTACTTTTTTAAAGCGAGGCTTCTGGTTTCCCCTTCTTTGTTCTGTACCAGAAAGCACAACATTTGGGTTGTAAAGACTAAGCATCAATTTATGTTTTATCATGGAAACCTTGGCTTTCAGACTCCTTCTATAGGTTCGACTGAATCTTTTCAACTGAGTTATGGTTTGTATTTACATAAATTACCATATGAAACTTGTTAATATTTCCTGAATATCCTTTTTCATAGTGCTATTAGACAAGGTTCTGCACTTTTGTTTGGGACTCAATGTCAGCAAATCAGAATTCATGGCTGTGATCAGTTAGGAACACAGCAAAATAATTTATTCCCTAACATACAGTCTGGGTGTCAAATAATCCGTCCCGAGAAACGCTATCTGAAATCAGCAGAATTTTATCATGCAAATTACAGGAAGTGTTATCGTAGGGAACAGCGGGAAGTTCCTGATTCACTGTCATTTACACATTAAATGAGCTCAGACTTGCTTCGTGGAAGGCACTGCGCTGGGAACGTGCTCCGGTCTCAGGTTTTTTATAGAATCACCAATAGCAGGAAAGGGCAAGAAGAATTTCACCTCCTGAGAAGAGTTCGTTGTTGGATTTCACCTACAGCATAATTCCCTGCCGGTCTATTTCATCAGTGAGTTGGGCAGCAAGCGCTGTACCTCTCCGCTGGAGTCTGGCTGCACTGTGGATGAAAAAGATGCTCGTTGGCTCTGTACGGGTTAGTCGCGGCGCTGGGAGCTTGGGGAAAGATGGTACAACAGCCTCCCCAGCTGCAAGTGGGGTGCTGGGGACATGCTCTGCTCGAGATGCCGAGTCCCGCGGGGTCTTGGCCCGCAGCCTCACAAGGAAAGCAGGACCTCACACGGGAAGCATCATTTCTGAGCACTGAGCACCATGGCCTTGTCTCCATTGCCTCTGCTGCCAAGAGGTTCACCTTTGGATGTAATCTATCCCTAGTTAATAAAAGCATGGTGAAGATAGTCATATTTGTTTTACTGTGAGAGTAGCACTACATTCTTACCAGTGTTGATCTTGGTAAGTTTGCCAGGAAACAACAGATTCACTTCAGATTCTACCTGTGCAGGCTGGTACCGACTGATAGTTGTTATCACCTCCTGACCGATGCTGACACCCGCGCAGCCGGGCAGCGTCGAGCAGACCCTTCTGCCCAGGCAGGGATGTACACAAGAGGTGTGACACCCAAACCTGCCTGGCCCAGAGGAGACCCCCAGGCTGGGGGGCTCTGGCCAAGCTCTCCAGAGCTGAAAGGAGTGTTCTCCCTGCAGCACACTAAAGTACTCCAGATTAGCTCTACTTTCCTGCTTCTCATGGAAAATCAAGAGGGAATTCCCCAGAATGATCAACTGTTCCTCAGCAGCGTCGTTCTCCCACCCATAACAACAGGCTGGGCAGGACAGCAAATCTGGCCTGCAGATGTTTAATGACAAGGGATGAAATTAGATTCCATCCACAACTGAGTCTAATTTCTCTGAGGACCATGAATCTGTCATTGGAAAGGGTGCTCGCAGGAGTGGATGACAGTGCTTACCCAGGGCAGTGATGTATTTGTGTGATCCACGTTAATCCAGCCCCGGTCTGTCTCCTCTCCTGCAGATGAGAAACATGCAGGGGTTTCCAAGGCTACACAGTGTTTTAAAGTTAATGGACCTAATACTCCAGTTCCAGCAATAAGGACTCCTCCCCGTCCAGTCCTTGTTTATGTGAAATTAGTTTTTCACGCATTAGATGTTCCCTGGGCAGAATTTCCGACACAAGGAACTCCTGGTAAACACTGGAAAGACAAGCTGGAGCTCAAGCAGAGGTGCAGTTTGCCTCTGCAGCCTGGGCTTCATTTTCCTAAGGGAATGAGCAGTGCCTGTGTTCATCCCGACACTGAACCACCTTCCCTGTGCAGAAGAGTAGAAGACATTTCAGCAACGACATAAACCTTGCACAGAGCTGCGCAAGGGCTCAAGCAGGGCCAGAAACCAGTCCCGTACAATACTCGGCATGCCACCGAGGACCTGAGGATGTTCTGTCCCTGCAGCTCCATCAGGCTTTAATCCCATCACTGTGGAGCATCCAGGCGCAGAGCAGCTATCAGCGGAGCTGGTGTAGTGGAGGAACGCTGGTCCGACAGCAGATCACACGCTCACCCCCTGTGTGCGGGCAGGGAGGGCAGCACGGTGGAGCGGGACACAGCACAAGGCAGATGAGAGCTTTTTCAATGCTTCAGAAAGAACCAGACAGAAAGAATAAATATGATTATATTATTTTCCTATCTTTTTCTACTTCATTTCCACTGTCAAAGATGGAAATCTGAAGTTTCTACTGTCTAACGCTTTACTCTTCCCCCTTTCTGGACCAGCAGTGGTGGAGAGTTGCTCTCACACCTTCATTCACAACACCGAGATAGGAAATTTGGAGAGTTTTAGTCCAGCTTTCAACATTTAAATTTCAAAGGGAAAACAACAAAAGGTATTATCTGACTTGCCAATGAGAAACTAATGAGACCAGAGGCTGACGACGCAACAGAGACTGAACACCTCTGCGCGGGGTTGCTCTGACCGGAGTGGAGGTTCTGCAGGAAAGCAGGGCCAAGCCTGTGCCGAGGGCTGCCCTGGCTGAGGGGCTGCCCTGAGCGGCACCAGGCTCCCCCCGGATCTCTGCCGCTGCCCCACACTGAGGATGTTTAAGATCGCAGCATTCAGATGTAAGGAGCCAGTCTACACTGGGAGATGCACTGCCTCTGTTAAACTGGTGAGACTCCACTCCATGTTGCTCCAGAACTCTACTGCTGAAGGGTAGAAATTTTGCAATATCCAGACATTTAAGTTGCTTTTTTTTTTTTTTTTTGCGCTTTTTTTTCACTTGATAAAAGTGTCCTCTTCCCAATCCAGGCCCTTTGGGAGAGTTGAGAGCCTGCTGCCATTTCCACTGCTAGAAGTTTTTTACATCTTGTTAATCCCTTCCTCCCAATTCGCTCTTTCACCCCGCTTGGATTGGAACAAGGGAGAGCTGAAGATAAGCAAAAATAGGCCAAACTCCCTATAATGGAGAGGTGATGAGATCGCCTACCATCTGGAGCCTGTGGTCTTCCAAAGAGGAAACTCAAAAACTAATTAAAAATATTCTGTGTCGTAAAGGCTAAACTGCCAGCGGGACTGAGAATAAATTGGAGATCATTAGACCTTCATTTCTCCGCAGTATCTTCCAGTAATTTTACTTTTGTGAACCAAACAGTTTGTGGCAGGGAGGAAGCCAATATAATAAGAAGAGGTTGCAGCAAGTCATGTAGCTCTGAGAGCTCAGAGTAGGAGCTCTCATCTCTCAAGATTGTTTTATTGACTTGCATCTGCTGCCTTTGGACAGGTGCAAACCTCCCAGTCACACATTCTCCTCTCCTGACAGGGGGAAATACGGTTAAAATGGCAGTGCTGGGAAGGAGATGTCCAGATCCCAGCAAAACCACCAGAACACCCTCCTCAGTTTTAAGCTCCTCCATGGTTCCTATCCCCCTCCCACCCTTGCTCTCACATACCAGAAGCCCTTCTCTAGCCTCTGATCTTTGACTCTAAGCTCACCCCATCTACATAGGAGCAATCAAAAGTGGAAAATACCAGCCTGGCTGCAATGCTAATTCTTATTACAGATGGGACAGAATAATATTTTAAATTTCATTTTGGTAACCAAATCTCTCTAAGATATCACACACAGACAGCAAAAACTAGTTGACCTTCAAGGCTACAAAATGGACTCATTTTTTTTATTCTGGCTTAGACCAAAAGGTATCACGGCAATAGTTACTCTCCACACTCACCCCGCTGCCTCGCTGCCTGGTAAGGTCAGAAGGCTCATTGTCAACAAACCTTCTAATGGCAATCACATGAAAGGCAATTTCTCTTCCAGGGCCCATCACTCCATTAATGAGCCCGTAAGCTAAAGAATGGCAGTTTCCAAGATTTATAGACAATGCTTTGCCTGTTTGGGGGCCATCAGCTCTAGAGAATAATTCCATTTTGCCAGACTGCATGGCATCAAGACAGGCATCTACCTTGCAGAATGTGTTTTCTTTCCCTAAATGGCCTTTCCATGGTATTAAAATAACAAATTTAAATTAGACTGTGTTTTTACTGATGACACCAGCAAGTGGACACTAGCGACGTGGTCTCAATCACTCTCTGCCATTTGATTTACCAAGGCTCATCTTGAAGGAGCTACAGAGTTATTTTTGCACCAGAGGTCTCTGGGTTGCAATCAACTACTTCATTTTTTCAGTCACTTAGCATCTGCTGTGTTGATTTCTCATCGATTTTTATCTGTACGTAGCCTTTAAAAGCTGTTAGAGTGAAGCCCAAATAGTAGGCTTTCAAACTCATAAATACGGGTTAAGGCGAAGAGCAACTTTTGGCCGAGTGTAAGAATTGTGGAGGAGTGGTGCAAAGCTGCCCACTCTTCCTTACAACACCTCTTCCTGAGAAAAGGACGACAGAAAATGGAGCTGGTGCTTCCCCAGGTCGTCGCCCGGTCTGCAGGCAGCCTCCGCAGCTCGGGAAGGCTGTCTCCTGTATTTCTTCATTTCTATGTCTTCTTCAAAGGTCTTTTTTTTTTTTAATGTAGTGTAAAACATCAGGGAGACCTGCTGCCTGATACTGAGCAGCTCATTACAGCAGAGGTCCTGATTCTGCTGGGGTTTCTTTCATTTTCCTGGTCCTTAACCAGCAGTTCTTAATGCTCCACATGAGCAGCAATCAGTTTATCAGAGGGAGGAACACTGAATCACCACGTGTGACAAACTCGCTTGTCCTCTGGGTGAAAATGGCCATAACCTCATCAAAGCTTTTCAGGAGAGATGATGGAAAGTGCTAATAGGAATTAGGTATTTAAATTGATGACTCAGTCAGGATTATTCAAAGTGATGCGCTGAGATTTCTTTTTCTCAGATGTTTGAGCCCCTCTGAGGGCTGCGGAGGACCAGAACAAACACCAGGGATGAGAGAAGTGGAAATTCTGCGTGACATTGCTTTTTCACCTTTGGAAAGACCGGTTTTATCTACAGACAAATGAAGAGGACTTTCACTCCAGGGACTTTGCTGTGTTTTAAGAGCTTTTCTTGTCTTGATTGTAATGCCGTTTGAAAATGGATCCGCGCAGTTCTATTTTCTCTCCTTCCATTAGTCCTACCCTTGGCGCTGACTGAGCAGCTCCTGTCCCAGGAGCACTGGGGTGAGCTGGAGCTGGAGCACGTCAGGAGGCTGGGAGGTTCTAAACACAGACCCCCCTCTCTTTACGCATCCATGCCATTTGGGGCTGTATTAATCTGGCTGCCATTCCTCTGTATTTTATGTTCAGGCATAATCTTGAACATCTAAAAGGAGAAGTGTTTTATTTTTCAAAGGAAAGTGAGTATTTCATAAAACATTATATGTTGACATTTTCTGGAGGATATAAAGGGGCTCATTGCTCTGATTCAGGCCCTATTTGCATAATTTTTCCTTCACTCCCCGTAGGTAAATCATGCTTAAATATTGAAGCATTTATCACCTGTGTATTTTCAAGCCAGACTTTATAGAAGCATAAAAGAGAGGGACACACTTTCTCAAGCACATGCATCAAACTGCAAAAATAGTTTGGCACTCGTCTAGTTCAGCACTCACCAAATTAAGATCCTGGCCAGCCATGGGCACACAAACACCTCTTTTTGGAGGAAGCCTGCCCTAGGATCAGTTCTCACACGACTCCTACGGAAGGTCCCAAAGCAGAGCTCACGTGTTGCTGAAACCACGCAAGGGCTTACGCTGCCGTCTGCATGGTGGTCAGCTTCCCACCGAGAGCGCTCAGGGAAATAAATACCCAAATAAATACCTGGTGAAAGAGCGACTGGATGTGCAGTCACCCACGCCGAGCCCCTGCTCTGGCAGCTGATCTGTTGCTATCCAAGTTTACGGCTCTGTAACGCTGAGACATTTAATTTGGTGTAGAATTACCAGCTACATCCTCAGCTGGTGACTTTACAGAAGATGCTGACATGGGGATCACATCTCCTTGTTCAAGTTCCTGTTCAGCAACTCTACAAAGTGTAAATGACAGCCAATTAAAAATATATACATTACACAACAGAAGCTTTCAGCCCTTCGCAAGAGAAAACCTAACAGTAAAATGTGTCTGCTCTTACACTGTCCACTTTCGTTTCAGCCCCAAACTGTGACTGAAGGACAAAAAATAAGTGAAAAGGAGAAACACTACTGTTGGTCACGTAACATCAAACATTTTCCCTTGTCCCATCCTCCATTTTCCCTTCTGTTGTCCTAATAAATAAAATAATACTTTGGGGATTTAGATTTACAAACAAACCATGCCTGTATTTGGCTGTATCTTCTATAGCGACGCAGGAGGAAGGTTCTGTTGTTCAATAACTGACTGTACACTGAAAATGCATACAAATTATTGCAGCTGTCGCTATCACAACTTAGGAGTAAATGCAGATGGCATGGAATAATATTCACAAACAGCTAATAGAATTTTAATGGCTTTAGAAAGAAAATAAAATGAAAGACACTGTATTTACTTATGATATGAAGGGAATTTATAGTGTGCCAGTGCAAGTAACGAGTCACTTTGGACCTTGCGTTTTCACACATTCAGAAGTGGGCAAGTCCCTGTGGGCTTTATTTATGGGAAGTTTAAATAGCAATCATAATTTGTGAAATATTCAAGGATGCATCTGCATAAAGTATGATGTTCACATTATGCAAATGTCATGTATGATGAATGAAATGCATCAAATGTCTTGAGGACACCCAGATGTTAAGCCTACCAGGATGCCAGGAAACATGGAAGGAGGTGAAGAACATGATTTCTTCTTGAGTTAATTGATTTTCATGTTCCAGCATTACCTTCTAAAGACTTCCAATCAAGAAGCAAGCTACAGTCACAGCTCACTTGCAGTTGTCTTTTTCAATCATCATTCTCACTTTCCTTTTCCTAGCACAGTCCAAGAACCAACACAGCTCCTTAAACGGTTAAATGGGATCATTTCCATATGCACGACGCATTCCAGTGTGGTCGCTCGCTAGTTAACCACTACTTTGGAGCTACGCCTTCTTTGTATTTCTTGTTCTGTGGCCAACAAAACGGGCAGAAAGGCCACGCTACAACTCGCCGTAACAGGCGGTCGTGTACAAGCACTGAGGATGGAGGAATTCCCATCCCAGCTCAGAACAACGGCCTGAGAACCAGCAGGTGGACGGGGCTTTGCAGGGCGGCACAACGCTGCCGTGGCTTTTCCTTGTGGGTTTGGGAGTACAGATTGTAAAGATCCGTACGTGCTAAAGAATGAAATTCAGGACAGAGAATAAGCCTCTCCTACTCAAACGATCAGAAGCTGTGCCTGAGACTTTATTTAGACGTTATTTCATCCCCAATACTGAGCACACCTGGAACCATGTCCCCCACACCCTGAGCCCCATTTTGTTGAGCCGTTCACCGTATAGATAACATAACCAGCAGCCTTTCCTCACACGTACGAGGCCTGCATCACACAGCCAGGTCTGCCAGAGCCCAGGGCTGTGACCTGACATCCCCGAGCTGGAAGGAATCATCTCTTGCTTATCATTAAATTCTGCAGCTCGTGGTGCAAATTAATTCTCAGATAAAAGACTGTTCATCTTTGGTACTACACACGACACTGACCAACAGGACCAGAAGCTATTGAATAACCACTAATTATTGTGCATATTAGGACAAATCACTACTGTTCCTCCTTGTCCTTGTCTTTGGGACAAAGAGACAATGGCCATATTCTATTCTGTCACTGTTGAAAAAAAAAAAAAAAAGTTTTATTGAAGTGAACAGGGGCATGTCAGTATAGCTTTTCCATATGGTAGGGGAGGGCAAGGCTGCAGCAGGTGGGACACAGAGCAGATGTTAAACACGTGTTAAGAATTCACACACAATCAGGGCCTGGCTTAGACTGCATTTGCTGAAATCATGAACATGCCAACAGTGGGAGCAATCCCACTTTGACCTGGAGGGAAAGGGTTTGGCATAAAATCCTTAAAAGTATTTAAGCAACTGACAAACCAAATCTGTGATTTAGTCTTTTCTGGGCGTATCCAAAGTTCCCAGCTGTGGTGCTTCACTGGAGGGCTGCAGTCCTGTCCATCCACTGATGGGACCAGGCAGGTCAGGTACCTCTGTGGAGCACCAGACCCCTCTGCTTTCTCCAACTTAGGGGCTGGAGCAGAGCACGACTCGGCGGCGTCACTGGGGTGCTGCTGGGGAGAGGTACTACCCCAAATTATTTATTTTTTAACTGAGGCTTTGAATAAAACTGAGTGAGCTCATCATTAAGTTACAAATGTAAATCTCAGTTAACTTCAGTGGCGCAGATCTTATTGATATTGCAAATCAGTAACTGTCTTGAAATGACAGATTAAAACTGATAAAGATAATTTTACTATTGAGCACATCATTTGATGTTGTAAAAATGGAATTTGTGAAAGCCAGTTAAAATGATGACTATTGAATCTGTTTGCCGTGATAGATAGCTTTTAAATATATGGAACTTACCTACAATCTGAAATTCATAATAATATTCTGAAAATGTCCCCAGTAAAGGAACACTCACACATAAATACACATTTTTGTCTGACAGGAAAAGTATTCTACTTTAAATATCAATATATATCCTCGTACCTTCCTCTCAGTTTAACTTTGGGAGAGCGATGTGTGCCTGTACGGAACAGCAGACGGCGGGGTACGCGTAGGCTGGTTCCCACTCGGCAGCTGTTGAGCCTGAGACTCTTTTGAGATGAGGACTCTGCAATCCATACGGAAGAGTGAAGCCAAGAAGACTTTTTTTCTTGCACCAGACGCTATCAGACAAAGTGATTAAAACTGCTTTAGTCATTTGACGCTACAGGAATACTGCCCATAGAGCGGGCTGCTGCTACAGGGTCGATAGCTTCTGTTTTATAACAAAACCCAAGCGCCTTGGCTTTGCTTGCAGTTTTCCTAGCAGCGAGGGGCTGTTGTCCAACGGCTGCACTCAATTCCATTGACATCCGCTCTTAAATGCTATGGATTCCCAAAGAGTTCATGCAAATTCCACTTACATCTGTCATTAAAACACTCTCTCCAGTCTCTCTGGGAGACAGACCAATCGTGGTCGTGTATGTGTGAAGTGAGCACAGGGTTTCACATCCAATTTTGGCTTCTAACACCTTATGTTGCCATCTCTGCTCTGCATAAATACAGCCCAGCAGCCAGGCGCGGGAGAGAGCGGATGAGAGGGACCAGTGATCCGATGGGCCGGGCAAGCCTGGGCGCGACCGCTGCAGCTTTCCCAGACAGACCCACAGCCGGACTCGGTTTCCCAACAGCAGGGTGCAGATAACGACGCTTCTCCATAGTGTCGCTCAGGAAATGGTGGGGATTATCCTGCTGATCTGTGTTAAGTGCCCCAGAGACGGAACACGCGAAGGGGAAAGCTCAGTTATTAGCCGATCCCTCACCTCGAGCAGGATCGCTCCCCACAGCCCCTTTCTCAGCGCTTTGCTCCATCCAGAGCCCGACCTCTCCTCGTGGGAGAGCATCATGCCACCTAGCAGACATCACTGCTCAGAAGCCATCTCTGATATTAAACCTCAATATTCCTGACTTAATTTCAACCCATATTTCCTTGCTTTACCCTCACGTTTAGCACTTGCATTTTATTTGTCATTAATAACACATAGCAGAATATATAGCGGTAATAACATAACAGCACATGATATTGTTCTTCCTTTGACTTGGGACTTCCTCGATCTTTGCTGATTTGTGCTGCAGCTCCCCTTAACGTATTTCATGTGTGCGAGGGTGAATTTATACCACAGCGAACCCAGGCACTGGCTTTAATGCATCTCTTTCCCTCGTCTCCTCGGAGTGCATGAATCTTCCACCTCCCCGATGCTGCACAGATATTAAACACATTATTCTGCTTTGATTGAATACTAGTGAAATTAAATTTCTTCAGTGACTTACTCCTTTCTGCCGAAGCTGAGCAGGGAATACGCGCTCAGGAAAGTAGAAAGGAAAGTGGGGAAAAAAGGAGAGGATCAAGCACGGCACTAAAGAGTGACCATTTTCATCTCCATTAGCAGTTTTATGCTAGATATGATAAATTTTAGCTTCAGTGGTGCAAATTCCAACATCTGCTCCGTCTCTGCCTCACAGACGTGTTGACAGGTGTAGTCTCCTATTCAGTATTGCTTGGGAGCTGGCAGATGGACTGTCAGCAGTAAATAAAGGGTAAATCCCACTGGCAGTGGCAAGGGGTTCCTGAACTTTTCCTTTGTTTTCACTCATTTGATTTCACGTCTCTAGACTCTGTACTCACTGTCTCAACAGCATTTAGCAAGGAATTTCTTTCTCTTTAATCCTTTCTCTTATCTCCCTGGAGAAGATGAAAGCGAAATGATGTTAATCTGCCAAATATTTCTGATCATTAAGAGTGCAGTAGATATTACCACCCTGACTAGAAATTAATTGCAAAATAAAATGAGGTTGGAGGGGAATGTCAATACCTGAACATTGTTTCTTCTCACACACTGAAGACCAGCACTCTGCAGATCTAGAAAGTGGTGTAGAACCAGCACTGGTGGAACAGGGCATGGACCAGCCCTCTCCAGAGCCACACAATCCCGTGGTGGTCACCTCGGGATGTTCAGTCCAGGCTGCCTGGCAATACAGACGTGCACCAATGTCCTAGCACTGCCCCCTCAATTCTGCTCTGTTTTAGCAAACAGTATTTGCTGCACAGTCAGATGATGTTGTGACTACGCTGATATCTGGTTTTACCGATATTTCAGCAAGGCTGAGATGTCACCACTGATTTTCCCTTCCCAGCTTTGTCCCCACAGCCGGTTCACTACATAACTTTGACCCATTCAGTTCAATTTTCGGTGTTTGGTATATCCCCTGTGAAGAGGAACACGTTTTTAGGTCCTTCACAGTGACTGAAGAAAAGCATTTAGATGCGAGATGAATGAAACATTTGTATGGAGAGAGATGACAAGTATTTTCCCTGAGTCAGACCTTTTCAGTTAAGCATCTTTGTGTCTTGAAAAGTATCGTTATTAATTCAGAAGTATAACCACCAAACCCCACAGATCCCTGCACAGGTAAGGATAATCTGTGGCTGTCCAGAAAAGGCCAGATCCACGGCTGATGGGACACTGACAGCCAACATCTTCTGCAATTTTTCCTTTGTCCCTTTGAAAACTTGTAACTGTTAATGATTTATACTCAATAATAACTGAATCCATGGCAGAGTCATTAATTGTACACTCTCTCTAAAACTCCAGCAGATGCCCTGCACATCACTGTTGTTATTGAACAGCATTTGTCCGGCGGGGATTTGTGCACAGGCTCGGCAGCAGAGAAGGATGGTGAACAGGCCTGTTGATAAAGAAGCTTGCTCCCCAACATTGCACTTTATTTTCACCATAAACTTGTGACTTGATAGACAAACTTTGTTAAACAGGAATTGTAAAACCAATACAAGGTGGCCAGGAAATCTAGTTATTTGAAAGTTTCTGGAGGTCTAGGGGAACAAGGGCAGTGCCATGTGTGGATAAAGTGATCTTACACATCTCTATTCAAAGCTTTTTCTCTACCCATTTCTCCCCCGACAATGAATGAATCCATCCTCTCAGGGACAGAAGAAAGATCTCTAGGATTTGGTCATAACAGGGCAGGAAAGTTTGTTGCTTCCTAATAGAGCAAGTTTTTCTTGGATTCTGTAATTCCTCCTCAGCTGCTGTTGATATTTATAATACTTGAGCATTACAAGTAGAAAGAAAGAGAATCCTGGACATTCTTTGACAACAATGCGGTTCCCAGTGGGAACTGAAAACATGCAAAAGCTGCTTTGCTGTTCTTATTGTTCTGATGAAAGGAGCTAAGCTAAGACACCAAGGAATTTGCTGGCTTTCCTGTAGGATATATCACCGGTGTTCCTGTGTCATAAATCACATTCTGTTGTTTGGGTTTTTTTTTTTCGCATTAGTTGTACAACTCCCCTTAGCTTAAAATATTCTGCGCTCACGAAGGCTGTGATAACCTATCTCATCTGAGCAAGAGAGGATAACGGCATTTTCTGGGCAGTACAAACTGCTCTGCACCAAGCACGTGCAGATCCGAAAGTTCGGGACCCGGACGGGAGGAGGGAAACAGCAAAAAGCACGGAGCTGGCAGAGACGCGTCTTGCACTCGGATCCTGTGCTCCCGTGAACACCCAGCAACCCAGAACCCTGAACCGCAGCCTCCTCAAACCTCTTCCATAGCAAAGGACCAGGACACAGAGACTGCATCAGATTTCATACGCGCTCGCATGTCAAAACCAAACCAATCAAGAATAAAATACCCTGATGTAACTCAGACAAACATTCAGAACTACTTATAATACACACGGAAATGACGGACCCAGGGAAAAACTGTACCACGTTTGGATTTCAAAGCTTTTTCTCTCCCTTAGTTCCTAGCTGCTTGCCAAGACCTGGTGAGTCCGTCGATCTGGGTTTTCTCTAAGAGCTGGTGATAGTTATTAGTGCTTAAAACTATTTAGGGAGACAGTGTCCCTGCAGTCATCAGACTTATTTGGCTGCAGAGCAGCTCTACAGAGCAAAACTAGTTGAACACAAAACTTAGACCAAAAATTCTATAATACTTGGCTTAAAAATATTAATTTGCGGAACGGGGAGGGGAGTTAATGAATTTCACACTCACGAAGTGCTATCAGATTTTGGTGCCATCTGCTTATGCTTAAGACAGTTTCCAAGGCAGCTTTCCTGCTCTGCGTCAAGCCGCTCCTGGTGAGAGACCGCGCGCGAGGGAAGGGGTAACCTCTTCTCCGTGCCTGGCCTCCCCGGGGAGCCTGCATCAACCGTTTCAGTCTGACGCTGAATATATCTGCAGTCAATTTATAAATAGCAACAGCTTTTAACTACTTTGTTGAAGGAAAGGGTGAAATTAAGTAGAATCAGAAAAAAATGGTACATCATGTGGCGGAACAGATTCACACTCTTCTAAAGACAATTTTGCTTTTGTTCTGTACTGTATTCATTTACTCTCTATTAATCCTAAAGCAGAACAAATTCATAGAGGAATTACTTCACCCACGAGGGAGAAAGCAACAGAACAAGCAAAATCCTAGCACCAACATATGGCGGAAAGAAGCAAGCACATAAGGCAAGTTACTGCACATTTTGGAAGAGAGGAGAATATAATTGCTCTTATTAGAGACTACTCAACCGGCTTCCAAACCAGCCACGAGCCGCTGCTTGGGTAAAGTTACAGGACGCAGGGCCTCGCTGTGTGTCTGCTTCAAAAGACAGAGCATCTCTCTGAACAGAGTAAAGCCCCCACCCAGAAGGGAGCCATTCTTTGAACGGTGAGAATTACAACAGTGTCCCTCAGAGACCTTCAATGCAAACAGCAACCTCCCCAGCGCTGCTCAGCTCATGGGATCCAACAAGATCACACAGCACAACGTGGGCTGAACGGGGCTGAAAGTCCTTTGAAGAGATGCAGCAGGAAACACCAATCAGACGTCAACAGAAAACCCAGTAACGGCGTTTGTAAACGCACATTTCCTGTGATGATGCTGGAAAGTAGAAGCTTTCTGTTTTGGGAGATTTTTTTGCATCTTCATCTGCAGCCAGAAGACATTACACTATATAGTTTGTCTGTGTCTGCTCACGCTTGGCACATTTCTTTGGCTCTGGTCACTTCACACACACGTTTCGGCGCTCTGCAAGACTCAGCGCTGCATTCTGGGTGTTGCACATGCGCTACCACAGGAAAGGTTCATCTATTCACAGAACTAATGGCAATAAAAGACATAAATGTATCCCACTTAACTATTTATTACATCAAACATCCCTCAAAAGTCAAAGGCCCCTGTCTGATCATTCACCCTTCCTTAAGTCCCAGGAAATCTGACCCTCGAGACTACTGAGGCTGTGCAGCTGTTCCGAGTTTAGCATCCCGGTGGCAATGGGGTCCAGCACTGCCCAGTTCAAGAAGGAAAACAGCAAACCTTGCCCTAGACAGCTTAGAGAACAGGAGATTTTGTTAAAAACACAGCCCTGACTCATGCAAAAAGAACAACATGGAGAACTTGTGGTGCCCGGCACTGGTGGGGCACGGGCATTAAGTGTTATTTCATGTCCTTCCTGTGTTTCTGGAAGGTGGAAGTGAGAACCTCCATTCCTAGAAGAGATGGAAAAGAAGCAACAGCTCTGCGGAGATTTGGTTGAAATTTTGTGCATGACGATTTCACAGAGAGCTTTCTGCTGTTGACCCCAGGTGGTACATACACAACTCCTCCAGCACAGAATATACACCATCCTTATCGAGAGACATTAAAGAAAGCTGCTTGACATTGAAAATCAAATTGATTTCTTGCCAAGATTTCACAAGGGCATGTGTGACAGCAAATGACATGCTTAAGCCTTGCAAGAAGAAAATAAACATGTCCGATGCAAAACCCATCAGTTTCTGTGCCAGCTTGAATTACGCACATCTGTACTGATTTGACACCCAGCTTGCTTGGCAGCAGAGGCGAAGTGTGTGTTGCCACAAGCTGAAATAGATAAATAGGGTAGAACAGTGCTCGCCGGCTTATATAAGGCTGCAGAGCAAGCAGCTCACAGTTTTAAGGAAATAGTGTCCAGTCCTTGTTTCTCACTTTCCTATTTGAGAGCAGTTGCTTGGAAAGCCACTGCTGCTGCCCTTGGCCTTTCTTTTTGTCTTGCTTTTCCTTTTGTGCCATGCAGTGAACAATTAGCCATCAGAAAACTGTTGACCGCCTTCTTTCTTACGACTCGGACAGAATTTCAAGTCAGGCAGAAGCAGCCTTTTTCCAAAGAGCCAGCAATTTAGTGTTCAAAGCGCTGTGAGGGGTGAGAATCCCTGAAGCTCACAGCCCTGCTCCAAACCCTCTGAGCAGGCACTCGAACGTAAGGCTGCCACATCCGGAGTGACGTCCTACCACCGAACTCCCGGCAGCCCGGGTCCCTCACCCAGTGCCTTTCCATTTCCTGCGGACCTGTGTGAAACGAGCTCCAATTTTTAAATAAAAGCAATGGAAACAGAATTGCTCACTACGGCCCTGCTGTGTGACACAAGGTCTCTTCTCTCTCTGATGCCATTTCTCTTGAATTATGTGCCAAACCGGAGTGCAGGCTCTTCAGGCCGAGCAGCATCCTTTAACACGAGCGTGTGTGGTGCCCAGCACGTCAGGACCACTGCCTGGCAGGGTGCTATAAATAACCCTTCCCGTTTCGCTACCTGGTGAACAGAAACAAAGGTTTCTTTAGGTGCCTGCACACTTCCATCCGCCAGAGATTAATGTAACTGCCGCCTCCTGCCGCGCATTTGGCTATATTAACATAAAGTTTCTATTGCACAGCAGTTTGATCCATTTGTGTTTATTTAACTCCTGTGTTCTGACAGAAGAAGATGGAGACTCTGCATAATTAATAATGACCCAAGCAATCTCACTTAATGCCTGCTCTGAAACCCCTGACTATCCCTGTTAACTAACGACATCTATAACAGTGTCAGACAGGTAAAAGACTCCTTTAGTCTGCTGAGATATTATTCACCTGGGATTATCAATGGGTGTTTTTCAGCTCTAGCCGCTAGCTGGAATGGCTCAGGTCATTCATAAAACTTCTCTTACTTTTCACAAACGGAGCACAAAAGCGGAACTGGAGCAAAAAGCCGTGCATCAGGATGACTCTCCTGTTTATATCTGTATTGCCATAGTCCTTCTTCATCGCCACCAAAGCAGAAAAAGGGATAATAACAGTCCTCCTGATAATAACTGGTTCTCATGACAGCTTTGGAAATGTTAACGACTGGTTAAACGATCACAACAAACCATGCTTGCTGCAGAGGGCTATGTTCCCTCTCAGGACCTCCTTCTGCCCCTCCGAAAGAAGACAAACCACTTTGGCTGCCTGCTGGGTCTGGGTGCCAGTCCCTGCGGGGCACCAGAGGAGCCTGCATGGCATCTCCAAGTGTCCAGGGTCCGCTCGGACCGAGCCAAAGTCGGTCCGTGTCCCGCCCCGAGTCCAAAGCCTCGTCCGTGTGGTCTTAGCCTGGACTGCCCATCAAACCTCCCGGTTGGTCAAGAGCAAGGCTACTTTAACTGTTGTCCCAACTTATTATGCAGTGAGCCTTCGCCACCCTCAAGCTTAGTCTGTACCGGCATTATTTTCATTTTCATTTACTAGCAGTTTTGAAGGGATATAAAGATCACACTCCTTGTGTGTGCCTATCACAGAGCATCAAGAAACAGGGAAACTGTGAATTTTAAAGTCAGAAAGCTGAAGGAGACCAGGTTTAGATTTACATTTGCTCAAAGAACAGAATCAGTCCAGTCCATAGGAGCAAAAGCATTGCAGGTTTTTCCTCAAGGACATGCTCCCAGCCGGAGCAGATCTTTGGGCACATGGAGCTGGGTTTGGGCTTCTGACCCCTGTGCCAGCACAGGCCATGGAACTTGAATTACCCAAGCCTGGTGGCAGCCGAAGGAACAAGCATCGCTTCTCGTCACCTCTCCCACCGCTGCCCCGAGCTGCGCGGGTGCCGACAGCCGAGCCCCGCGGTGCGGGCAGGCGGGAGCATGGGCAGGAGCTACCACCCCCAATTTCGCCAGACAGCAGCCCCCTGGCCACACAGCACTTTTTAAAGAGGCCGTGGGAGGTGTGGGGCTCAGAGTGGGAAAGGGCTTTATTTCCTCCAACGAAGTAAACTTGTAATTCCTAATATCAGAACAATGCCGTTCGCCAAATCAGATGAATGCTTGTAACAGGGGCTAATCAGATTCTACATTAATGAGAGAAAATATGAAGCTAATCAACACCCAGGCAGGTCTCTAGGCTGCAGGCCTATTAAACTTCATAAAAAATTAATGACTGAAAGAGCAAAATCGTTTGTAAGGGGTCTCCAGTGGCAGTGGAAGCGTCTTGAGCACCGTTCACCTCTCATTACGCTGAATTAGCCTCACTTCCCGGCCCCAAACACCATCCCCTCAGCAGCGCTTCTGCTCAGCCCTGGGTAGCTCTGCTTCCAGTGAGTCCCGACGCATCTAGCTGTCCTCCCTCCCTCACACCTCCTGCTCCACTTTTGTGATGGCTTTTTCCATTTTAATTAAGGAAATTTGTACTCCGGCAGCTCCCGGGAAATACCTTTGTTCCTCGAGGGCCGCGGTGCCCGTGGTGAGCGGGGCTGCTCCGTCGGCTGCTAACGGGGCGCGGGGTGACAACCTGCAAAACAGGGACGAGATGGTGTAAGCACAGAGAGAGCAAGAAAACCTGCCGCTGCTCTGCCAGTATTGATGGCTTCAAGCCGTTTTCCTGTTTGGAAAAGGATTTTCATTTGGAAACATGAACTCAATGCCTGCAAGATGGCTTTGCAGACGCTGGGCTCCCACCGGAGCTCCTGGGACTCAGGCTCAGTGCTGCCAGTTTCACCGTGCCACCTCCAGCAGGTGATGAATTACCAATAAGATGCAAAAATGTAGATCATAATAACTGTACAAGAGTGGAAACGAGGCAGGTTCTTCCAGCCTACATCTGTTGCCCAGAACAGATATTCACTGATTTCAGCTGTTCTAGTCAAGTACAAATAAGAGACGCTAAAGCTAAGCCTGCCCGGTCCAGTCCTTTTCTCACATGCATTATTCAATTCTCACGTAATTGCAAGGTTGTGCACAACAGATCACTTAAAGTGATCTTCTGTATTCAGTGCTGTGGAGGTAAAACAATCATTTCTTAGATTTTTTTTTGGCTGGGAAATCAAAAGACCATTACAGTAAATCTTAAATATTTAACACACTATGTAAATTAGATGTTTAAGTACATCTCTAGTTCAGTGAAAGACAAGTAGAGGAGGTACATTAAAAAGCACGAGAAAGACAACTGGAGGATTCAATAATCATTGTTCCAGGCTACGTGCCTCAGAAGACCCGGAGGTTTTGATCTGAAATATCTTCATGCCTGAATGGTTATCAGGGGTGCAGTCCCAGACCTATTTATAACCTGGTGCAGCTGAATTAAGCACCTCTTGTTCCTTAATCGGGTTACAGGAGACTGTCATTTATGTCTTCAGTATTGAGATGTTTCATTTTCTCTCCGTACGCGGTGTCGCAGTACATTAGCGGGAACTCATTGCCGGTAATGAACCTGCTTGGAGAAGGGAAGTCCCACAGCTTATCAAGGCTTAATCTCTGTGCGTTGCACCGGGGACAAGGCGCATGCTGTGTTGCCTTGAACTTTGCAAAATCGTTTACCTCTGCACAAATAAATGTACCTTTCTGCCATTTTGGGGCAGCAGCGGCTAAGATCCGCTTTGTTCTCAGCTCACAACGATGCACGAAGGTGCATGAGATGCAGAGCAATGCAAAGCGTGTTTCCTCTGACCCAGTCCTACTGGAATCACGTGGATTTGCTTCAGGAGCAGCACTGTAGAGCAGGGAGTAACTACAGAGTACCACGGTACTTTGAGCAGCAGGATCCGTATTGCGTTCCTGCGTGTTTATACAGTCAAACAAGCTGTGGCTGCAGTTTGAGCAACGGCTGGGTGATACACGGACCAAACTGGAATCACGGACACACCCTTTGTCTTCCTTCCCCCAAAAGGTGTGGGACAAATTCTCACCCAGCAGGTTTCTCAACTGCACAATTCAGATCCTGGAGCCCAAAGACGTGAATTTCACAGCTTGGTACTCAGAATTGTCTAAGCCCATGGCAAAGACAGATCTAAAATTCCTCTTTCCTGGCTGCCAGCTTAGTAGTTTCCATTTTAACAAAAGATGCAAGCCCCTTTGGAGGGGCAGGTTTCCATTTGTAAGAGCTTACTCCTACAGAAGATAAACTCAGGACCAAATATTTATTTGAACGCACGCTATGAAGGTAAAGTGCTGGCTACGTGCTTGCTGGCTACAACTCCAAAGCAATCAAACTGCTCTTGGCCTCTGCATCAGCTGCTCCAGCTCCCTCAAACAAAATACCCTGGGATATTCAGCAGCCATCAGCCAAACTTACCCAAACCCTGCCGGCTCCAAGCTCTGCAGAACAACTGCAGTATCACACAGGAGCTTTTTAAAGAAATAATTCTTGCTTTTTTTTTTTTCCTTTGCTGCTTAAACAGGAGAAAGTGATAAAGCTGTCCCAACTTAAATATAAACCTGTCATTCACACTGCCACATACTCTCACCTTGCATAGAGCTGCGATATGACAAAAATGCATGACCATCCCAGTGAAATCAGGGCAAGAATAAGTAGAAAGCAACTGGTCAGCCACCTGAGGGCTCTTTAGGACTCTCAAAGCAACAAGGTTTTCTGGGACTGTGCACAGAAAATCCCTGTGGCCACTGATGGCCACCTGTAGTGAAGTGTTGGCTGAGAAGCCAAGCTTAAGTGCGGACAATGAAGAATCCATTCCTGATAATACTTCCATGAGTGCTTATGGTGCACATGGAAAAGATATTGAGAGGGGTTCTACGCTGCCCATGCATACATGGCATCTGTGTGTAAAGTGAGACTGGTTTTCAAGAGCTATCCGTCAACTATCCCTGTTCCAGAACTCGGATTAAGCAATTACTGGAGATCCTCCCCGATGAAGACTCCAGGGATTTCCCAAATGAGACTGGTGATGCTGTCCTGTCACCCGGCACACCCAGCACATGCTTATCCACTTTCTCTGGTCTGCTACTCCGCATTTCCCGGCTCCCTCTGTAACAAATCTCCACTGGTGCAATGCTGTGGCTGGGAGTTGTGACCCATCATCAGAATTTCCCTGGCTTCTGCAATTCTTTAAGTACATATCTGTACCACTGATGTGTTCCTCCAGCACTCATTTATTTTGAACTACTTTGGATATTATTGAATAACAGAGGTGAGACCCACCTGCCCACTGAAATTCTAAGAAACTTCTCATTTTAAAAAACAGAAGTGTGATTTATCATCCATCGTAGCTGGACTGCCACTGAGGCTGGGAAGGTGGATGTGCTGGCTACAAAAAGGATTGAGCAACGCAGGTGGGAACAGGTGGTGGGAGCTTTTGATGACCACACAGAGAATACAACGTCGTTAAGAAGATAGATGCAGTTCTTCCTCTAATTTATTATCGACGTTGTCTCTTCCAGGATCACATTGTCTGCAGGGCAGAGGAAGGGGCTGTGTGATCTCGCATGAAGTAAGAAGGCAGGACTGGTGCAAAGAGCTCTGAAAAAAAGGAAATCAATCAATTGCTTTGGCATGTCGGATTCTTAACTTTTTCAGGCAGAGTGTATTTATTGCTGACTCTCATCTTGTTACTAATATTCATTTAGAGCGCGATAAGTGAAATCAGCTTGTTAGAAATCCAGGCAATGTATTCATGTGGTTTTTTTCTTCTCTTTTGGGAATCCTCCCCTGTGTAAATAACATCCATAATAACCCTTCTCTACATTTTACACATGTGTGCTGCTTTTCAGCCATAAATGTCACAGTGCTAGCATAATTATCCCCATTTTCCAGGAGGAAAAAAAAGCAGCACAGAAGGGTCTGATCCACAAATATTAGATGTGACAGCTAAATTTGGATGCCCATGTACAGTGCAATTCTCAGTCCTCCCACCATCTCCTCTGAAACAAGGAGGAATTGCTCAGGCAACAGCACCAAAACACCCAGAGCCTACAGTCAGGCTCCGATTTCCAGACCCACTTAGGAGATGCTCCTGCCTTTGAAAAAATTAAATCTTATTTTGGCATCTGAAGGGCAACCTGTGTTCTTTAGAAGATCTGATCTTCAGCTTGGGGAGATCCTGGGCACACGTGCTCTCAGAAAGCAAACACTGAAAGGAGACCCAGGTCTTGGAAAACTAGGGTGCAAGGTATTTCCTACGGTCTGAGCACAGCAGGTTCAGGACAAATGGAGGGCTCTCCACTTGCAGGTGACTTCGAAGGAAGTTCTACACTGTGACTGTTTCGGGGAGCTGTAATGCATGCATATGGAAGGGAGTTTTCATCTTGTACTTGGGCTCTGGCTTGCCGAGCCCATCAGCTCCTACTTGGCACACGCGAGCACTCACGCCGCACAAGCAGACAGTTTAAATGCAAAGCCTGCTCTCAGGATGCACCAGCAAATTGAGGCCACTCAGACGCTGCTCTGAGCTGAGCCAGTCCCTTCCCTGCTGCTGAACGCCAGGACCAAGGCCAAGCGGGGGACGGGGGACCAGCAGCCCCCACACCCACGGCTGAACCCACCCGAGCTGCCATCTCCCCTTTGCGGCCAACAGCCACCGAGCCAGAAGCTGCACAGCAAGGCGCGAGCACGGGTGAAAATCAGGCTCCAGAGGAGGCACAGTGACCAAACCACTAATCCTGCACAGGGAAATCTGACAATGTTTTTGTTTTTTTTTTTAAATCCACCCTGATGAGCACAGATGACAGGGAATGGGAAGCGTAAGACACAACAGAGCCCATAAATTACCCGGGAAGGTGCAATCCCGCTCTGTGCTCCGCCTGTCCCTCAAGGACCTACCCCATTTCAGCTGACAGTGCCATAGATTTAGTGCCATTTAATTTCTGAATTTATACAAAGACACTGTAAGTGATTGTTATTTTCCAGTGGAAAAATAGGGTCTGGCTGTATCTAACCCTCTGAGTATTTTAATCTTTAAATCAATAAAATCCATTAACCAAATTGCTCTCCCCCCTTCCCCGCGCATCCTATCCAAACTGCACAGTTCTGCCATTATTTATTTATTTTGAAGCGTGTCTCGCAGCTCTGATGATGGATTGAGCACTTCTGCCGGTGCGGTTCAGCTGTCGGAGGGTTTGCAGCAAAATCAGCCTCAAACTTTGAATGGAAACAAATGGCCTGTAAATGCGGTGCTTGAGAGGAGAAGACACTCCACAAAAAGCCTGAAATGTTTATAGATTTTAGGCTTCATGCTCTGTATGTGCAAATCAGAAGTAATGATTAAAACCAGCTCTTCTCTTTGGAAAGGTTAAGTGTCTCATCTCATACAAAGGAACTCTGTGTACCAGCACTCTTCAATCCTGGAGTGAGATCAAGTGCGTGTAATCTTGATAGCAGAATATTTAGTGATAAAGAATGAATATCAGGGAGGATTGAAAATATGGAGAGCAGGCAGATGTGCTGCAGCACTTTTAGCTGTACTGACAAGACGGAGTCAGAAATCCACCCAGTAGAAAACACAAAAAAACCCCCAGAAAAACAGTTGGAGATTCATGTGTTTAGGTCAGGGTGTATCTTCACCGTGCTGAGGAGATAAAGGGATGAAAATATTTCCCACCCCCTCTTGCAAGGAATTTCTGCTCGGTCTGGGTACAGACTAACAAATAGGCAAAACCTGTTGGAAAACTCCGTGTTAATGTAACGGCGGTCAGAGGCTCCGCTTTTCTTGGGTTTTGGAAAGCAGCAAGAGCCCCTTCGTTTGTCAAGGCCAGGGGGAAGATCAGGGATGGCTTTCTCGGATACAGCCTTCACGGCCAAGGTTAGTGATGAACTTTGCCTGATCTTCAGAGGTTAGCAAATGATGAACTGAATATTTCATAAGATACTTTCAAAGGATTGTGGGTCTAGGACGCACAGCCCGATCTCACTGAAACTGCAGAACCATACCTGAGGTCTGGGAGCTGTGAGAGACGTTTCTCTCTGTGTATCAGCCCATTTCCCACTCGGCAAAGAACAAACTGGGTAGAGCCCTGTATGTCTAGTGAGAAATATTCTTCTTACTGGTCTGTTGGAGCTAGTGAGATAGTTTTCTAAATTAAGTCTCTAAACATGACATTAAGCAGAATGGGGAGGAGAGTGAAGGGGCTGGCAAGAATCCATAATTAATTTTCTGACATTTGGAGAACTGTGACATTGGGTCTTATCTGCCTGTGATGAAATACTCGATAGCCCTAAGGCAACTGAGAGTGTTTAACCAGCCTTCTGATATCCAGACAAATAACTACTCACTATGTCTCAGACTCAACAGAAGGACCACAAAAAAAAAATCAAGTCAAGGGCTTAAAATAAAAGCTTTGAAGTGTTGTTATGACTGAGCTTCTCCAGCAATGAGAACCCATTTTTGGTGCAATGGCATTAAAAAAGGCAGGGTTAAAACATTACATTCTGGCTCATTTACAGGTCAGCTCTCTGTCTCCCGCTTCGGATGGTATGGGTACGTAGGACGAGATGCCCTGTTGCTGTGACAAGAAGGAAGCGATGGTAAGGAAGCATGAGCTGCTTAGGCGTATGAAAAACCAGCAACAGAGTCTGGAGCATGGGCCCAGCATCACTGACCTTCACTGCTGGGCAAGGAGCTTGTTTCTGCTGGCTGTATCGAGGGTCATTCGAAAACAAACCCAAAGGAGGGCTCAGGCCAAGCAGATCTCTCCTGAGTTGCTTGTCCGGCACTCACCGCAGAGAACTCACGCACATGGTATAACCTGTCAGTGGAATTGGCCATGCCATTTAATTTTTCTGTTTTCCAGTAAGAAGACGGAAGTAAGAGGATAATGCGTTCTTTGTCAGTCTTGTCTGTACAGATTATGAGCTCTTTGAGAGCGGATCTTCTCTCAATGAGTTTAACACAAAGGCATCTTGCACCAACAGTAATGCTAAACCACATGGGAACTGTTTGGGTTCCTATTTAATAGAAAAAGAAATAATAATAAAGAAAACAGCAAGTGCCAAGAGCTTGTAACTGGTAGCTACGTGCAGTCAGAACTCAACAATGAGCACCAGCGACCGAAGCAACCTACGGGAAACGTCCCTCCTCTGACCACAGGGCTGCTGCCAACGCACGAGAAACAAGAAAAGGTTTTGTGAAGGATCCTTCATTTTGGCTTCCCAAACGTGCAAAAAGCAGAAAATCCAGGAGTACAGTGAACCCATTTAAACAGTGTTTAGCAAGATAATTGCAGCAGCTAATTGCCAAATAATAATAATAAAACATCTTGAAGTTTGCTAATGGATGGGTTGAAATACTGTAATTCTTAACAGATAGCAATTAATACAGGCTTGAGGATCCAATAAATTAAGAGGCCTCATCTATTCTGTACTGGAACCACATGATGACATATTACATGATGACAGCTCTGGCCTAGAAATCAGATCTGTCTGGAATTCTTTCATTTTTATGGGGACAGACAGACGTTCTCCAGTGGAAGCTAAATGAAGTTAAAGCTCTTCCGTAAACAGTTTGCAATCCCTGTATTCATTAAAGTCAAAAGAAATTGTGCTGTTAATCAAGTCTTCATTTTAAAAGGATCAGAACTGGACCTGTCCTACAGCCCTCTCCCTTTCTCCCCACTTTTCTAATAATCACAGATCAAGCTTGTGCAAATTAAAGCGTAAATTTGGCTTTCTATTTAATTTCGTTCTGTTCAGCCCTGGCCTTTTGGCCACAGTATCATTTGCAAAGCGCGACCAGGAGATTGGAGAGCAAATTTTTGCTGCTTTTCCTGTGGTCCACGATGCAGGGTATAAAGTTTTCTTCTCACAAACTTCTGTTTGCATAAAATATATATATTTGCTTGTACCACCTGAAGCTGACAGCATATGAGCACACTCCACACTGAAATAGCTTCATTTCAAACTGAAAATCATTCATATCTCAGGGGGTGGGGAGTGGTTGGTTCTCAAGGCCATTGTTTCAGGCAGTGTCACCTAGCTTCTTCACTGTGAAGGAAAATCGAAAAGCAGGCTATTATGAGTTACATATTTCTGAAATTTCTCATTCTCAGGGTCCTCGACATAATGATGTGTTACAGCTGACATGATCTCACATGGCACACCACTTAAAAACATTTGAACAAGGTTGTCTTTCCATTCTAAAGATAGAGTATAACATTTTCTTTCTTCAAAGAAAAGAACACAGCTACAGAAATCGTGCGTGGACAAAGCACTGAAGGAAAGCACCGGTCCTTGAATGATGAAGAGCAGTGCCATGCCATCACGACTGGGTTCTCTTTCGCCCTCTGCACCGCGTACACGTATGCCTTCCCCCCAAGATGCAGAACAAACCGTCAAAACTATCTGAAACCGAGGAAAGTTTGGAATGGTCGCTACCATCAGTTCTCTGCTGTCACTGCTCTAAAAATGAGTATTTTCATCACGAAGCCAACATATGGCTGTAATTTGCTGATAGCTGAGAGTGGAAGCTTGGCCCTTGCTGCGTATGGTGGAAAGAACTCACCCCTGTAAGCTCAGCCCTACGCTGCTGGCTGTGAGCACCACTGAGGCTGAGATGTGGTACATCCCTGGCTCTGCAAATATCTTACTATGAGAGCACCAGCAACAAATGCACATTGAAGGGATGCAGCTGCTCCTCAGGTTGCCGTGACAGCCAGACCTTCACTCCTGAAATGTCTCCAGCATATTTCCATCCTCTTGGTCATCCACATTTTAAATGTCTCATTGCCTGACAGGAACCTATATCTAATCTCCAAAACACCTCAAATATGAGGCAATATTAAGTTGTTGGGGTTTTTTAATTGTTTTTTAAAAAGTGCGGCACGGGAAGAGATTTTCAAAGAGAGTCTTTCTCTGAAAGGTCAGAGCAAGTTCAGTTGGGCTCAGTTGCTGCCACTCTCCAAAATTAAAGGTTAAATTTAGCCAAAAAAGGGAAGCGATGTCTTCCATCAGTGAGCATTCGATTGCGGTGACATAACAATGCCACAAGAGCAATTTCATTCTTGGCATATTTAGAGGTGGCATTAGGGAGTCTACCAAGGTAGCAATTTTCTAGATAATCAACTTAATGTCTTCATTCTAAGTGCATTTATATGTGTAAGTTAATTAGGGGAGTTAATTCTAACAAATGGCAGAAAATCTGCATTCTCCAGTGAGCTTTCTTTCATGCCAGTTCATGATTCAAGGTAGCTGAGAAGATAACCTGGCATTCCTATCCACTGCAATAACCAGCCTGCGTCCTGGGCAGCCTTCATCTGTCAGTCTGCCAGGTTTATGGGCTCACACCACCGAATCCCAGTACTCGCTGGGGGTGAAGGGACCGCTCCCCCTGCACCGGATAGCATAGTGGCAGAGCGTGCTAATGGCAGCCCCTGCAAGACTGCAGCATCATCCGCGTTACTTAGCGTGGTCAAAGGGTCGGGAGAAACTTCTGCTGGCGAAAATAAGAAAATGGAAAGAGAAGCTAAGTGACCTTCTTTCTTTTCATGTCATTTCAAAACAGCTAAGTGTGCCACATTTCTGCAAGACCAGCGCAAATCAACAGGGAACCAGAATGAATATGGATCAGAATTACTGGCAGCAAACATGAAATTACAAAAACGCATCTCAAGGGGTGGCAAAACGTCCTCAGCGCTGAAACAGAAGTTCCCCACCGCAACCCCATTACAGGGCGCTGCGCTGGAGGGAAAAAGGCTAGAAAGTCACTCGGCGGATGACTTCACAATTGTCTCAAACCTTTATGCTAAAATTCTGTAAATGGGATAAAACCAGACAATGATATCTGGCCTCAGCGAAGTAAAAGGGAATTTTACCACACGCTTTAAAAAGCCCAGCATTTCAAGCAGAGTCTGTAAAAGTTAAATTGCTCTGAACAGCCAACCCATATCTCCAAATTTAGCAGGGCTATCTGAGTCCACAGCAAGTTCACGTGTATTAAAATAATGACTACTTTCTGCTTTTTAAAATCGTTAATGCCTTGTGTTAAAAAAAAAAAAAAAGAAAGCATTTCTGTTGGTTGCTTTTACAGACATGTTCCCTACTCTTGCTATCGGGGCTTTACACTCAACTATTCTTTTCAACAGGAAATTTAATTCTCTTCCAAACATTTCTAACCCACCCGACACTGTGGTACCCAGGTTCCAAACACAAGAATTAAAAAGAACGATTGCTTCCCATGAAAGGGCCAGTTCCCGGTTCTCCTCACGAGGAACGGTTCTCACCGCGTGTAGAGGAGGGTAAGGGTTTACAGGACGGGAGCTTGGGTGGCAGGCAAACGCAGGCAACATAAAACATCATCATCATCGTCATCATCATCATCACCATTTAATGCAGAGAGCTGTTGGCAAAGGGTCTGCACCCAGAAAACAAACATTTCATGGGTAAAAAAATGTCTTTGGAATGGATCTATTGCAAACCGCCAGTGAAATGATTTTAACTTGCACACATGCGCTGAGCTGACAGAAGCCAACACCTGTGCAGAAGGAAAGACAATAACTTTGGATTTTGACGAATCCTACGGGGGACAATTTCATGTGCTTTGGCAGCTTAAAAAACCACACACATTTCCCTCGTCATTAGTCAGCGATTGCCCGTACGCAGTAACAGCCTTACGGATCTGGGGGGGAAGAGTCTGGGCAGAAAGCAGCGGCGGAGCAGCCGACACCTGATTTTACAGAAGTTATTACACCTTGAAGCGAGCCACCGCAGCTGCCCCGGCCAGGCGGGAGGAGACGTGCGGGCGCTGGCACGGCCGGCAGCAGCCAGAGGCACCGCAGCCCGCGCAGCTTTCCAAACCCTCCCACCCCTTCGCTTTCGTTAACGTGGTTTCCTACCGAGCAAAACGGAGACGATGGCAAGAGAGGAAATAAAAGCGAGAGCCTGACGCATCCGGCAGGAAACTGAGAGCTACTGCTTCCTCACAGTGAAGCAGGAAAGGAGGGACCAAAGCACAGCGCTGGGCTGGTTTATAGATGAAATACACATTTTTAAGCTAGCTATTAACCTACGTTAGCCTCCAATTAGATCAGTAATGCTTCGAGGGAAGAACTGTTTCTGATGTATGCTTATACTGAATAATGAAAGATTAGCCCCCAGGTACTACAACCCTATCAATAATAAACATTATTACTAAATAATAGCAACGAAGGCTTGGAGTTAATATTTAAAATGGGCATGAGACCAAAAGCATGCCCAAGCACATTTCACGCTTATTTTAATTGCCACAAGACAAATAGAATGAGGATGGATGTTCACTCCAAAGGGTGTGATTCTGTTTTGCTGAAGCACTCGGATTTTAGTGTGCTATTGTCAAGCCTATTTGGAGTAAATTGTGGGCAGAATTGCAATGAGAGATGCAGTTGCCTAGCAAAGGTCTAAGATTTCCATTTAAAATTAATGTGAACTGTTTCACTGAATCTGACATATGGGCTTTGAAAACCCCTGCCAAGATGTCAAGAGCTAGAATGCTCCCCCTCTAACTGAAAAAACGCTGGAGGCAACTTTCTCCTGGTATTTTGGCGTTTGGCTCAAATGCAAAACAAAGAGACACAGAAACCCTCCTGCAGCGGAGCCGCACATCTCGGTCAGTTTACGGAGTCACAAGCAACGCGAGTGCTCAGACGAAACATCAGCTCTGCTCCCTCCTGGAGCAGCGACTGAGCCTGCCCCTCAGAGGGGGGGAGTTGGGATGCTCCTCATCCTCTGCCCTCCCGTGATCTCACCCACCACAGTAACATCCCCAGCACAATAACGCTACGGGGAAAGCTCCTTGTCCCTTCAGATCAGTGATCTGGAGACTCAGTCGCACTGAAAGCCCTTGGACGCTCCACAAAGGCCAGTGGCCCATGGCTTATTTGAGCAAACGAAGCCCCTGTCTGAGGGACGGTGGGCAGAGATGGTCAGACAGGTCAGAGTGGCACAAGTGCCAGCAGAGCTTTTGGCTCTTCTGAAATTCAGATCACAGTTATTACCTTACTCTGTGACCAGCAATGACAGGAGAAACAACCGCAGTGGCGGCGTGACAGATGCATGGTCTGTGGTTAAAGCGTTGGCATAGACCTGGTGCTAAAAGGAGAGATTTGGGAAGCGCTCGGTTCTGACGGGAATGGCAGCCATTCCTCATGGGGCAGACAGACGGAGGAAAACGATATTCCCATTTAATCCCTTTCCAAACCTCTCAGCTATTTCAAAGGCTTTCTATGATGAGCTTTTGCAGCCCCAAAGTTTTGCTTTGAACGCCAGCTCGGCTGCCAAGTGATGCTCTCCTGAACCAGGCGAGCTGGCACGGTCCCCAGCCCGGTCCCCCTGCAGCTGCCGCTCTCTGCATCACTGCTCCCATCGTCATCCTAAATCCTTCGTCCTGCTCCACCCTGAGTCCCTGGGCACAGCAAAGGCCTTGTCAAATCCTCTAGCTCCTCATCGCTCTCATTCACCTCCTTCTCCATCAGATCAGCTCCTGATCTAGACTTTCTTGGGTACCTGAGCTTGCTCAGCACTTAAGAAAGTCCATTTCCCTTTAAATAAATTTCCCTTCTACCACATTAAAAAGAATACACTGTTATTCCTTTAGTTTGGTTTTTTTTTTGCCTTTTTTTTTTCCCATGTTTTCCAAATTATACCCTTTCTATCAGAGTGAAACTCTTTGCAATGAAACATGGTGACAACAAGGGTGAAATCTGCTAAGGGTTAGAGGGAACCAAAGATCAAACCGTCTCAGAAGGCAGCATGGGGAAAGAGAACTGCAGAGGAGGGGGGAAAGGAGAAAATAGGCATCAAGGTGTACAGAGGGTAAACAATCAGTTCTAAAATGAGAGAAAAAAGAGAAAGATACTAAAAATGGCTCCAGGAAAACAGAAGTGAATGCTCAGCTTCCCACACCATCTTTAGGCTGCCAAAGGAAGCTCACAAGAAAATGAGGAAATACGGTCCCTGGGTGAAGGCGGCTCTGGTACGAGAGAGGACAGACCGCCCCGTGCTCCTTCCCCCGGCCCCAAACACCGTCCTTTTCCCTGGAGTTTCTGGACAAAGCCGTAAAACGCATTCCTGGCTGGAGAGGCACGCTAGCCAGCTGTGCAAGGAGACAGGCTGTACAATTGCAGCTGAAAACAGGATCCCTGATGTAGATTATAAACTATTTGGGACAAAAACTTCTCTTCATTTCATTCTCTAGGAACACAGCCTGACATGGCTGCAATGTTCAGAGCAACCTTCTCGGTACTCGTACAAGAGCGGTAAAACACTGGCACAAATATGTCTCGTTTTCAGCCGTTCCTTCTTTTGAAATGCAAATGTTGCCTTTTACAGCTGAATCCTCTGTAGAAGTGGGAGGAGAGAGAAAACTTAAATAAACAGAAAAATGAATCATGAGGAGAATACATCAGTACCGCTTCTCCTCTGCGCGCTGGGCGCAGTATTTCCGAAGCACCACTGCTCCTCCATCACTCCTTTGTAACCAGCAGCGCTCAGGTTCTGGAGAAGGACTCTGAGGAGCCTCATGTTCCTGTAAGACAGGGTAGCATCTCACGGGGGTTTTCTTTTGCTCCGGCAGGAAGAGACGGTGCTGAGCCATCAGCTCTCACGTCGGTCTCAGCCACGGGCTTCCCAAACCCTCCGCACTTGTTCACCCACCTTGTGCTCAAAGCCAGGCTTTGTGGCAGTAACACTGCCACTGAGAAGTGCCATTTATATTGCACGAGCTCCTGTGCAAGGCTCGTTGTCGCTTTAAGCGTATCTTAATTACACTGTGTAGTTCTGGGCCCAAATTCCCTGGCTTGCGGATACACACGCGCAGCCGAGTGACACGGACACGGCACCGGAGCCAACGTTCCCTACAGAGAGACAGCCTGCTCTGGCCGCACCAGGAAAATATTTGCCGGTAATGGGAATAGTCTGGAAGAAGCAACAAAACATGTGCACGTGCAAAGATGTTGGCTTTTTTTGTTTAATCTCACTTGGAAAATGTTGAATTGGGCCATTGTTTGCAGAGGAGTCTGAGCAGAATTAATGATGCGCAGGCAGGAAGAGACACTGCTTCGCAAAGGCAGTGGCCAGACATTCTCCAAGATCTGTAATCTAATTTAGCTTGGAGAGTTAATGATTTTAATGATTTGTTGTGATCTCAAAACAACTGTTAGGAGATAAATCTACATCATTAAACCTATTATGGTGTTTTGCTTCATTTAGCAAATGGTGGTTTTTTGTTCAGAAGACGCCCACATTTTAAACAAGCAGAGAGGTCAGCTGCTGATGGTAGGGAACAATTTATTCCCAGCTCCCTCCGAGGCTGAAATGAAAGGTGTCCTTGGGAAAAAAAAAATATTTCTTCACAAATGTTATTGACTATTTTATAAACAGAAAGCTTCGCTTGCTCTCTGATGTGTGTCAGTGTGTGTGTCTGTTACAAACCAGAGGAGTTTTCTGGAAACAGCCACCGCGCTGATGGTTCAGGACCACCTGGTTCCAGATCCGGTTACTTCTCAAGGATTCACACGGGGCGGCTGAGCCCCAGGAGCAGGGCTCACCGACACTCGCTTTAAGTTTAAGGCAGTCGGACAGCAATAGCAAGGGGAAGATGTCAGCATGGAGCAGCTTTTCAGCAGCTGTTTAGCTCTGGATGGGGTGTTTCACGCCTGATTTTGGAAAGACGGGTCCACCTCCCAAAGCACGGCGGGCGATGACCCGTCCTCCTGCGGGACATCTCTGCGGAGAAAGCCGAGTGCCACTAACACAGCCCACGTCCCCCGGCTGTCATTCCAGCACCAATCCCACGCACCGAGGGCCAGTTCAGGAAGGAAACATTTATGTAAGACTGACACAAGTTTCAGCCCACGCAACATTCATTTAATTCTCGAGACTGACTAATCACACTGCCATTCTCTCACAAATAGGGCGCGTAATCCTTCTGCGCGCACAATCAAATGATAACGAACGCCTGATACCCTGGACGTGAACGAATTGACTCACTTCATCAGTTACATTCCTCACACAATCAGGGACAAAGTTTATGGTGAAGCAAGGGCAAAGAGGTGAAGCCCTGAGGAGTCATTTCAGCCGCGCGAGGAAGATGGTAAGAGCACATTCACAGAGTCAGCGGCAGGCACCGGCCAGGGCGACGGCCCAGCGCATCGAGATGCTGATGCAGCTCCACTGAGGGGATGCTTTTCAGCTACGGCTCCACTGCGTTCTCCCATCACAAGCCTCCTCCCATCTATTCTGTTGAAAAGCCTTTTCTGCGGACTGTGAAGAGGATGTAGGGACGTGCAGAGGAGGATATTTGTTTTCTTACTTTGTGTGTCAGTTATTTACACAAGAGAGAGTAAACAATCAACCTCTTTTCCCTGCAAGTTTGAGAAGTCTATTATGATTTGATTGCATTTGCCTAAGCTAAATATTTTATAGACGTAAAACATGATGTAGAGAAAAAAAAACCCAAATAAAACAATCCTGTAAACAGCAACGACTGACTATTTTCTTGCCCAGCTGCTTCTTTACCCCTGGGCAGGGAGGAATATTACAGTTCCTCAGATGCCATTCGGAAATCGCTACCAGTTCTCCGTGCTCCCAGCCTGCCCCGCACGTCTGCCTGCCGCCGAGCAAACACGAGAGGCGCGGAGGGAGAGACGGGCGTCGGTGGTGGAGCTGAAGGTAAGGACCCACCGGGGTCTGAGCGCCGTCCTTGGAGCCTTGTAATCCCCTGCACTGCACGGGCAGCACAGACTTGTCACTTTAATAACCCGGAGTAAATAAAAAACAAAGAAAATTCCTTTCAGTTGTGCTTACTTTGGGGAAGCTTTCCTTCTTCAGCTCTGAATATAGTGAATATATTTTATTACCCACTGTGACATCTCAAGATGCAGCAATTGACCTTAACTGGAAAGGAAAGTCACGTTCTGCCCTTCCGCGTGGCTTTCAACCCCAGAGATTCCCATTTCTTACCAAAGAGAAAAGACAGGAGGGTGCGGAGCTGCGCAGGCTGCCGTGCGCCCCGCACACAGCTACACACGCGCCGTACTCCGAACACACCGGGAAAAAGCTGGGAAGCACTGGAGACGGCACCACCTGGACAGCAGCCTGCTGTCCGACACCGGCTCGTACAAGCCAAGGTCTGTACCGGGGCCGAATTAGATCCTGGCTTACACTTGTTAGCCAACCGTATAATTCAAATCAATAAATTCACATCTCTAATGACCAAATCATGACATGGAATTTTTTACTAAGCTGTTCGCAGTAGCAGACACAATAATGAGCCAAAGGAAGCACACCGCTCCCAGCCCTACAGACACCTCCTGCCATCGCAAACACTATGAGAGCATCATCTCCTGGAGGGTCCGACCCAGCACCAGTGCTGGCACCCAGAGCACAAACTGGCCTGCAACGCAGGAGAACTTGGCATTCGGTATTTCAAGAGGAAAACTTGAAAGTCCATGACAATGAAGGATTTGGGCATTTGTGTTCCGTATTGAGAGAGGGAGTAAATAAATAACCCTTCCAAAGAAGCACCACTTTTCAGACTTTGGTGGAAAAAATCTACTTACATTAGGGCTTTTTCTAATTTGCAGCTTAGATGAAAAATCAAGTTCATTTTGTTGTACTGAAACCTGTTCAGCCTTTACTCAGCACCGGGTCATTAGAGCTTGCTCTTCGTGAGCATTTTAGTGCAGAAAACATCTGGTATCATACTCTCAGTCAATATATGTAAATCATACAAATGCAGCTGAAAATGCGATGGCTTCCCGATGACCGTGTCTGCCCAGGAGACCCACAGCTGAAGATGTAGTGCTTTATTTGGTGGGGTTACTCATATGATTTTGCTTTTTCCCATCTGAAGTGAGACGCTCCATTCACCATTTTGACCACTATTCCTCTGCCAACTGTTGCAGCCATGCCCGGCTGTGCTGTGATATTTGGAAACTACCCTCCAGGTAGAACAAATGTTGTTTTATTTTCTGGGTGGAAATTTGTTAAATAAATCATAGATTCATAGTGGCATAGGAAATGAGCAATAAGCTGTGCCTGGAAGGTTAGACATATTGTACTTCAAAATAAGCAGGAGGCCACTTTGCAATTCAAAAGAGAGAGATTGGGAAAGGGGAAGACACATCTGTTAATCATTTTTCCCAATACCCGAAAGGTTGTTAGCTGGAGTCCCAGCAGAGCCCTGTACCGACGCCGAGCGCCTCTTTTAAATTGGCTTCAATGACTTCTCTGCCCGGATCCGGCTGCCAGAAGAAAAGCTTGGGAGCTTTTTCTGGGAAGCTCTGATGTCCTTGGCTGTCGAGCGCGCAGGCTGCACGGCCCAGTTTCAGGAGCGGCACTGTGGGTTTCCATACTGGTGGGAGCCCCGTATTATTATTGCATTACGCTTTCCATTTCGAAGCGCCGCAGGGCGTTATTACTGTGGAAGGGCTGACATTTAGTAGGGGCTACAGCCTGGGGTGCTCTTTATTCGACAGTTACTTATGAGTTTCCCTTCGAAAAGAACGCATACAAAGACTGTTTCTGAAAGCTTCCTTCAAAGCGATGAATTTAAATAACGGGGTTTAGCACCGCTAACACTTGCAAACATTTTTACATTTATTATGTCCTTTACAAACCCTTTGTTCCTCTTCCTGATCACTTTATAACCCCTGTCTACCTGGAAATATTTCAAGCGAGCATTTGGAAGAGATGCTGAAAGCCTATATATCTTTTTACTGTGTCCTGAAGCGCTGTTAGTATCAAATGCTCTTTCTCAGCAAGAGATACAACATCTGAACAGTTTCCTGAACAGGTGCCTGTGAGTCAGGCAATGGATTTCCTTTTCCTCACCTACAAGAGCCGATGAAATGAGAATAACTTCAGCTTCTCAGCTCTTATTTTATGGAGGAAGAGAGTTGAACAACTTAAAAAAAAAAAACAAAAAACCCAACATTTTTGAGTTTTTAAAATTCTGAAGCTTTAGGCAAGTATGGCTATTTTCCATGAATCTTCCCATTGTGCTGAAAAAGAACTTTTTCTTTTATGATAAATATTAAAAAATCTGTACCTGCAGGTCAAAACTGCTGATGGGGGCTGTGAGGTAAAGGTGTCCAGAGACAGCTTCCCTCGCCGTCACCAGAGATAAACAACCTGATCCCCTTTTCAGAGAGGCATGGCCATCCTGCAGCCCACCCATCACCAAAACCCCAAGAGCGATGCCATCGAGCCCTTCACCTTCCGGGCGGCGGGGCCGGCTCCCGGCTGCAGACCCCTCAGCCTGTCCCATGTGGGTCTGAGCGGAGGCTGGGGCAGGATCCCCTCTGCGCTCTTACCCGCGCCGGGCCAGGTCACGGCTCTGCTCCTTGGATAAACTAAAGGATGAGCTCATGCAGCTAGACCTCTAACAGCTGTTTGTAGTTATTTTTTTCAGCTGTACCATTCCCTATATCTCTACAGTGGCTCTGAAACGTTTCTTCAGGGGGGTTTCCAGAGTCCACGACAGGACTGGGCATAAAACCCAACCTGCTCAGCCCTAGCGCAGGGCTTGCGCGCGGGTTTGTCGCTCCTCTGCAACGGGAGGATTCCTTCCCGGATAACAGCTAGCAGCTATGGTTGTTTTTTCCACCCTTGACTACTTACAGAAGGAAAAAAAAAAAAAAAAAAAAAAAACCAGTGAAAGACAGGCCAGTGAAAGTTCAGATAAAGCAAAGTGATGCTCATAGCTGCAGGGCAGTTTAAACCGAGCTACAACACAGTTCAGATAAACAAGGATTAATTATCTTTCTGTGGGTCTATAAGGCAACTGATAACACACATAATTAAATTATTTTGCAATTATTTGAGTGCTAACCAAGAAGGAGAATAAAGGTAGGATTTTTTTTCTCGTATCTTGCAAAACAGTTTCATGTTCAGAATATTTTGTTTTACTGTATTAGCTTGTGTAAACCGCCGTAGCGCATGTTTCCCTTTTCTTTTATTTGCCCACTGGGTTGTTTACTTATTGGAATTGAAGTCAGAAGTGGTTTGCTCTCACAAGCAGTGCTGAATTTCTAATAAATATGTAAATAATATATCTCTGAGCTGTTGCCTTTGGCATTTGTTCATACATTACCCTCTGCAGCAGTTAGTCTGCCGTGCACACACACTTGGTTTAGTTGGAAGAAACGTCCATGATCCAAACAGAGCCCCCGCACGGCATCGCCGCGCTCGGAGTCACGGGCGCTTTTCCTCACTTTGCTGTCCGTTGCACGCAGAAGGTACCACTTAAAATATAATAGAAGAGAAAAGAGAAAGTGGAGAGCAGCAGAGGTCACAGCTGCCCAGACACGCCGCCAGCAGCACGCGCGGTCCACCTGCGCAGAGCACAGCCCAGCATCGCTCGCGTCCCTGAGAAACCCTTGTTACTCCAGCAAGCAGGGACACCTGACCATCTTGAAATGATGTTACCACAGGGCGAAAGGGAATTTAAGCAAGTCCTGCACTGAATTTTATCTGGTGACTACACGCTGTGCCTCTTGCAATGCCTTCCTCGCCCTCAGCACATATCCCGTTGCGGGATGCAGAGCCTGGCTGCCGGACGGGACCGGGAGCGTTGGTGGGCACAGGCAATGGGGAGCAGGCTGGAGCTTGCCAACAGGCAGGGAGCTGAGAGAAGGACGGGGATGTGACAGAGCAGGGGTTAGGAAAATCAGCAGCAGGGTCTTGGGGAAAGAAGCTGATCCTTCAGGGCACGGTGTGAGCTGGGAGTAAATGAGATGCCTGGAGGTTAAAACCGTGCCGTGCAGAAATTGTGCTCGTAGAAAAGTGGGGAGAGCATCGCTCGTGATGCAGAAGTGCAAATACTCAGCCAAACTCCTTTGCTCCAGGAATTTACTTCAGACGCTGATGTAAAAAGCGAAGTGTCTAAGCACGGAGCATCCTGCCCAGGGGACCCCAGTCAGCTCCTGCCCCGGAGGCCCCTTTCTATTCCCATCCAGCTCCAAGGAGGAATGAAGTCTCCTCTGGCTCCTGGCACTGGGACAAGAGCTCTGAGGGGGGACAGGAGAGAGGGCAGGCTCTGGGGACAGTCACTGCCGTGCGTGTCCTTGCGAGACAGGACCCTCAGGGAGACGCTGCACTCGAGCTCAGGGTCTGTAACCGGAGCCCGACCACAAGCCACTGGCAGCTAAAATTTGCCCGTGATGAACTGCAGCAGTTTTGCCAAATTCTTCTCCATTTTTCTATTTTTTTTTTCTTTCCTGCTTGCTGCCTTCATGTCTCAAAGCGAGAAGCCAAGAAGGGTGGGCTCTGGCTGCCTAAGGTTTGGAAATCTCCCTGTCCTCCAAAAGCTTGTACCCTGGCCGTGCCCACAGCTGGTTGCTGTTCACCTTTGCGCACCAGATCAGAGGGGCCATAGTTTGTTCCTACATACACACTTGCGCTTTCCAGGATGCAGAAATTCCCTTGCACTGATGGGAGGAGCTGAGTAATGGTCACGGATCTGCAAACATAAAATAGATCCTTAACTGCCTTCCTGAGCTGAGGGTAAATAGGCAAGACAAAGAGGATGCAGAAAATAAAGTGTTATCTATTCTGGGGAGACCGGAAGGTCATGGAATTTTCTTGCATTTACCCAATGAGATAATGAATCCCTCGGCTCACAAAGCACAGGAGATCCGTAGGCGCGCAGGACCTGATGTAATTCCCCCCACAGAAGCACTTGCACATCTCATGGCAGAAGGATGTTTTGCACTTCTGGTGCTTTATCAACAAAATGCCCTACTGTAGCTACTTGGCCTTTAGAGATTATTTTCTCAGGGAAGCTGTCATCACGCAGCTGATTAATTACTCTAATAATCATAATTTTTTTTCTAATAAAAAACCCTCTTCCCATTCATTAACTACATTGCAGGTAGGTGACAGTGGTAATTATTCTCTGGAAGTACTTCTGAATTATCTTTTCTAATCCAGTCTGTGCTGACATTTTTGAGAGAAAAAAACATTTTGTTTCTTTCATGAGTGGGGTGACATTTGAATATGCAAACAGTGTCAAAGCGTGCCCTCCGGATGTTTTCCTCAACCATGATTTATGAGGTTTGGCTATTGTATTTGCTATCATAGACCCAGAAAGGTCATTAGACAAAGAGGCTTTCCCTGCAGGGGTCCCTTGCTGTCTTTATCTTACGATATTTTAATTTTTTTCTTGAACATCAAGCGGGAGATGTGCTGTGAGCTCTCCCATATGCCTCTGCTGTTTATTATTTATTTATGCATGAGCGTAGAAGTCCTGTGCAGTGCTCTAGGCACAGAAATCCGCACAGACATCCATTCAGAGCCAATGGGTCAAACGGTGAGCGCCCGGGCTCCCCGGTGCACATCACGCGCTCGGTCTCAGGGGTCCGCAGCCTTTGAGGACGGGAACCGCACGGAGCGACCCACCGTCAGCAATGGGGGCAGGTTCTGGCCCGTAATTAGTAAATCTGGGTAAATACTGCAACAGCTGTTCTGTAAATATTAGTCTGCATGTTTAAATTAACTTTTCATTGCCCCTGCCCTTCCCCCTTTTGTTCTTCATTCCCTTGTAAGTCGTTACTGGGACTGGATTTACTTATGCAAACATTTCCAGAAAGCCGACTTAAGTCTCAGGTAAAAATATACTGAAAAAAAAGAAATACATATCTGTGAGCACGTTTGCGCACAATTGAGAAGTCAGTCACAAGCAGTATCATGTGTTTCATGGAATCATTAAAAAATCAGATTGAAGGGACCTCTGGGGACTTTCTAGTCCAAGCACCTGCTCGAAGAGGGGCTAACTTCAGCTAACTTCAGGTTTGTCCGGTCACAATTTATTAAAACTCAGTGAAATAGAAGCAGCCAGCTTCCCGTGAAGAGGAACAGCTGTCAAAATGATCAAAACAGAGAACTTTGGCCACTGAAATAACTTTCTCTACTCCACCAGCTTCTGCTGAGCTTGGATTCATGTGGGTGGATCTGGTGGGATGGAGGGAAGGAAAAGAGAAAGCTATTTTGTAGGAAGAGCTCCAAAGGAACAGGACCATTTAGGGTTACCCTGGTTTGCTGCTGCCCTTTGAGAGGGATGCTCTCCATGCCAGGGGAGCATCCCAATTCTCCATGCAATTTTCAAACGCTTACTAGCTACATCTGTTGAAGCCAAGATCCGAATGCCTAAAACACCTTTTCTGTGTTTGTTTTCGCTCTCCTCCACCCCGCAGCCTCCCCGCGCACACAGCACCTCCGATGCGCACAGATAATGGGTTTGGTCTGAACTGTTTGCACAGCGAAAGCCCGAGTGCCTCCGCAGCCGCTGCTCTGTTCAGGGCTGCATTTCTCAACAGAACAAGAGCACGTCAGCATTGCAAATCCAAGGCACGGATCGTGCCATCACCGCGATTTCAGCTTTCACTCAGCGCAGGCCTAAGGGCAAATTCAGAAGTTGAGAACTCGTTTGAACTTGGGGAGTATTTCTGCAGCTGGAGAGCTGAGCCCAGACACACCATAACAGACAACCGCTACAGAGCGGCGCGACCTCCTGAGCGGCTCATTTTGCACTTCTGGGGTAATGCAGGATGGCTGCTGTCCTCCTGACAGCTTGAGCATGAATTTTCACTATTAGTTTTACAATTCGTACGTATTTTGTCAGCGTTTGACTTCATCACTCTGACTTTCCACCCGCAACCTGATTTTGCCGGTGCTACCTGGTTCCGCTGCTCAGCCGAGATCATTACCGCGTATTTTCCTCACGGGGGCTGGTGTACAGCCCCCGGCTCGGGACTCAGTCTCAGCAATTATCAGATGCGCTTCCTTTGCCATCGGTGCCAAGCAAGGACTATTCGGCCACAGTAACTGGGAAAGCTGACATGTCTTCAAGCAGACTTTGGTTATTCACATATACACACAGAGATCCCCCCGTACCGAAAGACAGCGTTTATCAGATTTCAGAATTATTAATGACAGCCACTTTACATCGTAGCTACAAGTTTATATAGGTACAGAACGGACACAGTCTTTCTTAGTAGGGGAAGAATACGGCTTGAATCAATCTTGTCTCACCTACTAAGTAGAAAGAATTAGCTTGGTGTATATATTAGTATACCCAGAAATGCTTACACAACACCTGTATGTGCAGGAAATATTACCTATACCTGTGCCTTAGCACTCACTGCTTGCCGAGAGTCAGCACGCACATGCACAAGCTCAGAGTGAGCAGGGGAACTAACACACAGCAGTTTCCAGCAACGACTGCACGTGGTTATCTACTCAAAACTGCACGGTCCAGGTCCATGAGAGCCAATTGGAAACACCTGACTATTAAATCCAAAAAATTAACTGAAAAGAACAGTGGATGTGAGTGTGGCTGAGGGCAGCGCTCATACACTCAAGCCTCCTAGGCACCTTTTTTCCAGCTAATCTTTCTTTTCCAGTGGATCAGTAACCTCTAACAAAAGACCAGTCCTTTTTAATCACGCTCTTCCCTCCTCATCCCATCCTCTCTACATACACAACCACCTTTCATTTGTTGATCCCATCGCAGAAGCCTCAGGGCTTTAGAAAAGTCTTTTTCAGCATGATTATATACATCTCTTCAACCTTTCTTGCCCCTTTCCTTTTTACTGACATTCACCATTACAGGGCTCCAGTGCGCTGCAAATTGAATGTGACAACAGTGCTCTATATGTGCAACAACAACAACAAAAAAAAAAAGCATAAAAACACCCCAAAAAAAACCCAGTAGAATATATATATATACACATTTGGATTTTTTTTTTGTTGTTGGTTTGGTTTTTTTTGTTTGGTTGGGTTTTTTGGTGGGTTTTTTTTTTGTTTTGGTTTGGTTTTTTTGTTTTTTCTTTTTTTTGTTTTTTAATGGCGATGAAGAACTCCATTGTTTGCCTCCTGTAACTGATTACTTTGCTTACGTTGTCCTGGATGATCAGAAGAGGCGACAAACACAGATGACAGGAGGCAATAAATATTTGTTATGGCAGATCATTCTCTGCAAAAGCCAGGAGTTGGCTGACCTGCAAAGCTTTCTGTCTGCAAACTGTTTGATGCTTAACTCTGTTTTGTGTTTATTCAGTCTGAATGTTCAGGCACATAAAGCTTCACATAGTAAAATTTACTAGCTGTTAAAAGTATTTATTTTTCTCTCTTCTCCCTCTTTATATGTATTTTTTTTTTCTTGAGTTCACAACACACTTCACCCACTTTGCTTTCATTTTTGCCACAGGCTCTGACTCTGCTAAAAATCAATGAGAACATTCCCACTGAGGGCAAATGAACCTTTTTTACACTAAATTTAGGCCAAACCTAAGTAAATATCTTTTGAAGAAAGCTAAAACATGCCTCAGGTACACCACAGATTTAAATTCCAATTTTGACAGAAAGGTGGTGCTCTCTGTGTGGTCACAGATCTCTACGCCCACGTAACCGTTGTTCCACAAGTACTGTCCTTCCATTCCAAAAACCATGACTGGGATGCTGCTTATGCTCACACCTCTGGAAATGGAGCAGATCGATAACAGAATAATTAAATATAATAGTGCATATGATAGATGATATAACAACATAATAGTCAGTTAGATAATAAGTAGTAAAATACTACAAGGCTTATAAAACGTCAGCTGTAAAATGAGAACTGCATGTGAAGGCAATAACAATCCAGATGTTGTTCCAGTTTTGTATCTCTGTCATTTCATCCCAGAGTCCTTTGTAACCTTGAAACAGCTCTCTGAGATCGTTTGCCGTATTTAGAAAAGAAATTGAAAAAGCCCTGGGAAGCACACTACCAACGTGCCGCTCCTTTCCCTGCTAAGCTGCGCTGACACGGGAGACGAGGTCTGTAATTAGCAGAATGACCCACTGCTCCGAGACGGCAGATCACCAGTATGAAGTAGCTTCGGGCCACGCTCCTTCGAGATCCGCGCCCTCCGTGCCCTCCTTTTCTTCGATACGGTGCCTCACATCAGACAACAACAGACGAGCACGTTTGGCGAAGCCCTGAGAGCGTTACGCAGAATGATGTCTGCCTGCCTGCGTGTACAGCAGTTCTTTGTCTTAGTTGCAAAAATATGGGCGATTGAAAACTTCTTACAGGGCACATGAGAAAAAAAATTGTCCATCAAATGAGCACGCTATACATTTATGTTATATCACTGTTTGGGATCCAACAGGCACTGACGGCACAGTTCTGGTCCCCCACCAGTGACCTCCCTATGTAGCACCTATCAGTTTGTATCTTCTGTTTATGGTGGTGATGAGATAGCTGGTGACTGCTTTCTGACTTTGCAAAGTTCAGGCACTAGTTATCCCTCGGCAAAGGGAAGAGGAAAGGCACGCTGGAAACTCCCCACCACGTGGTGAGCAAGGGGAGATTGTCTGAGCTCAGCTGGGTGAAGCCCCAGGCAGAGCTGGTGGATAGAAATCAGTGCCCTAAAAACACACCAAAAATCTGACATCTTGATCTCCTTGTTCGTGGCATCCAAGGACTCAGCAAACCCAAAGAACGAATTTCCTAAGCCTCCTGGATGCCTTGCAGATCAGGAGGAGCATGTCCTGGCAAGGCAGATGGACTCATAGCATCAGGTGGAGCGAAATTCCCTTCTGGTACTAAAATATGTTGTTCCTGTCTGGTTTACACCAATAACTTACTTTCTAGTGCCTGGACCTGTCCATCTGCCACATTTTACCACTTCATGAAAGAGGGTATACGTGATGCAAAATCCAATCCCCAAGCACTCGCGGTCACCAAACAGCCCAATTCCGCCGGTGCCTGAGAATACCCAACAGCCACACACTTATTTACTATTAATTCCCAGGGAAACAACCAGCACGGGAGAGGAAAAAGCCAAAATGCAGATGATTTCCTGTCAGGTTTCCCAGTTAGGCTTGGTGCTCCAAAATCCCCTCCTCTTCCTACCGCTGCGAGAACACCTTGTTATCCTCCTGGCCCGCTCCCTCGGTGAGCAAGCGCTCTTCCGCGCCGACAGATGGAGAGCACTGGCACGGAAGACGACCGTGTCTGCGCATTAATTATGTCAAGGGCAGGATTCCCAGATGAGAGCATTACAGCATCTATCTAGATGAAGTTTACTAGCCCATGGCTAGAAAGATTTGCCATCAGTAACCCTGTCCTGGACTAGGTTAACTCTTCCTCTTCCATTTCACTGTGAGCCCTATAATATGCTATAAAATTTCTGACACAGCAACAATGAGTATAGCATCTTTATATTCTCCTCTGGTTCATGGTTTCCTGTCCTTAAATTACCGATTTCTGCATCTCCATTACATTTTCTAAGCCATTTGTTAAACTTCCCACAGAAACACCAAAGCGCGGACGCGCACTCGGCACCCCAGCAGGCACCTTGCACTTGGGCATAGTGGGAGAACTCCAAAAAACAACAGGAGTCCGCAATCTTAAAAGCAAAGAGAAAGAAGCAGGACTGTAGGGGAAGCCAGGTAAGGCCAGCACAATGTCCGAAATCAGAGGTGGAGGTGGCAAAGCCGCAGTCCCCGGGCTCACGCTGCTGCGAAGGATTAACGCAGCGCTCGTGGGCACAAGCTCGTTAGACAAGTAAAAGATATTATGTCTGCCTACAAACCTGCTCGTATCCTGTGCACACCACATCGCTCAGACCACGGGAAGATTTATGTGCATGCTTAACTCTAAGCAGGTGAATAGTCCCATTAGCATTAATAATTAGGATCACTGCACAGTTCTCTGCGAGCCAATGTCAGAGGCAAACCAGGGAGGCACTTCCCCTGCAGTCGCAATAAGGCAGTTCATGCTTTTCCATCTCCCCACTGCCACTATCAAATATTATACGGACCTCCCAGTCAGGCGTTGTAAATGGTTATATGGTTATAAATATAAATGGTGTATGGTTATAAAAGCACGCAGTAAATAGCAGAGAGCAGTAGGTCTACGTATATCGGGAAGAGTTTCAGCTCCCTGCTGAAGAGGAGGAGGAGGATACGCAGCCACCGGCCTGTGGAAAATCCCCTTGGGTTCTGTGTCAGGACCCGGCCGTTACACAGAGGAGGGGACGGGGCGCCAGTGACGGGCTGTTACCTGTCGCCTGTCCGGGCTGCGCTCCAGCCCCCAGCGTATTTCTCTCTACTGCAAGTAAGTTTGGCCACATTTTACTGTTAAATCTTTATTTTTCACACCTGCCACAGCAATGATCGCTCCGTTTCACAGCACTCCTTTCCAACACTCAACCTCCCCTCGTTTGGGCTGGCTGTGAGCTGGAGCATCCCCCTCTCATCGCGAGTCGTGAGCCTGGATGAACGGCGGAGGACAGGTGGGTGCACGAGAGCAGAAACGCAAAGCAGGACGCCGGAGCAGCACCAGAAACCTATTTCCTCCTCGTTTTATATCAGGAAGGTGCCACAGGGCACCCCCCAAAGCATGGGCTGGGCATTTGGTAAAAGATTTCTTGTACGTACAGGGGTTTCTTGCACGATTTCCCCGTGACCGGGGCAGGCCCATTCTGCTGGGTGATGGGACCGATAACGCCAGGACACAACCCGCACAAGGTGGCAAAGATCAGTAGGTGATTTGCTGAAATTTGGGGTAGGAAAGACTCATGGCCTCGTTGATAAATGTGCATTTCTCTCACTAATAAAAGGTTATTGCAAGGAGTCAAATAAAAATGTATTTGTGTTTAACAATTAAATGTAATAGGCAAGTGCTAATGGCTCTGTGATTGCAAAACTGGGGGGAAAAAGCAAAGAGGAAGAAACTAGTTTGAAGGGATTTTATCTAATTTCATTTTAATTAGATCCTTTTTCTAACCGAGTTTCTAATTTTTCAATTAGCAATTAGCAGCTGCAACTCATTCTGAGCATCATGAGGTGCCAGAGACACTAATTACACCACAGGAGTAGGAGGCTGAAAATGAGAAATAAAATTATCCATGAATGTTATTAGAAGAAAGGAATGATTACATTCTGTAATAATATACTGATGTGAGCCTAATTAGATTGAAGGATTGGAGGGAAAATAGGAGATTTGAAAATGGATTATATTTGGAAGCCTATAGGTCACCTTTTTGCCACTAGTAATGATTAGGTATGTTGCTTGGAAAAAAAGCCAGCTCAGGAGTGATATTGTGTCTCTACCAGTCACCAAGCAAAGGTCCCAGTGATGCAGAGAGGTGGGTCCAGTGCCAGCAAGAGGGGACAGGGCCTTGCTGGAGATCTCCAGATCTACGTGAACGTAACGCAACCTCCTAATGTCCGTCTGCGCCTTTACTCCACCATCTGTAAACCAGCAAGGAAAACTTATACGCGTTTTTTGATAATGCTTTGAGATCCATAATTGAAAGGAAATCCAAAGGTTCACTTATTTTCACATTTTATGAGCTATGATGAGTTCCCACTTGCCTGCTAGCAAACCTCTACCAAGGCCTGAGCTTCACCAAGGGAAAACTAGAAAGGGCGGTCGCTGAGGGAGCAAGCTCTTTAATCAACCAACGGGCACCGCAGGACTGGGCGCAGACCTATAAAGAGCCACCTGACAGCAAGGAGGGAATGCCACGCCGACTCCATTTATTTCCGCTTCTAACACACTCCAATTTCTCTTTGTGAATCGATAATCTCTTACACTTGATTTAGTAAAGGGAGCGACCTCTCTCCTGCTCCAGTGTGCACAACCTGCATTTTGGAACCACTTCAAGGGACCCTCAGGAATAAAGGATCACCTCCAAATGTGGTTCTCCATAAAATTTATGAGGTCCCATTCATCCCACTCCCTATTTGTCTTTATATATCTCACAGCATTTGCCACTAATTATATTCCTCTTTATAACCTGGGCTCGCCAGTTAAGGGAGGTAATTGATAGCTTCTGAAAAGCATTAATTCCAATATGGACCAGAAGTGTTTTGTAACGCCGTTTCACCCCCCCCACTACTGCTCTTCCTTCCTAGCATCCCCAAGACTATTCACAGCTCATAGAAGATCCAATAATGGTGCTATAATAACAAGAGAGGAAAAAGAATAGTGAATTAAACTCAAATTCCTCCCCATTAGCTGGCAGCAAACCGTCACTAAAGGATGCACACTTGGAGAGGCGAGCGCTACGGGGAGCCAGCCCAAGGTGCTGTGAAGCAGCGCTCTGCCTTCCTGTCCAGCCCCACCACTGCCTCCTGGTGATGACTCCCTGCCAGGGTGAAAGATTAGCGTGGAGTGATGGCAGAGGTCGGGGGGAAAGGAAAAAAAAAAAAAAATCCCTTCATTTAGAATTCAGCTGTTGTAGCATATGGTCCTCTTGAGCTGGAAATTGTCTTTGCGAGCAGCTCCGCTTCGTTGTTGTGCGACAGGAGAGTTTGGTGATTTAGGGGCAGTGGGGTGCAGCCTTGAATAAATAAAGCAGACATTTATTGCCGGAGGAAGGAGAGAGAGAGGCAACAAAGGTAAATAAGGAAGCCTGAAGTAGGCAGAGTTTTCAGTTCTGGTGAACAATCTGGAGCTAGTCTGTCTGGAGAGCAAGACTGGAGAATGAGGCGAGGCCACTGCACGCCTGCGTCACCGGCCAGCTGCACAACGCTCGTCCTCGCCCCGACTGCTCCAAACAGCCCTGCCAGCAAACCCGCAACGCTCCATTTGTTGTACTACGTCCACGAGCAACCTCGGTCCGCAGAGTCTTACTTTCTTCCCACAGTGAAGTTGCTGCCCATGGGCTGCAACACTGACAATTCCCATCATGTCCACAGACCAGATGGGCCCTGCAACCACAGCAACGTTTGGATCAAACCCTGATGCCCAGCAAGTCCGTTCCACAGCTCCTTGAGCAGTGCATGTACAAAAGCAACCCGTATAATTAATCTTGCATTTAGAAGCTGGTTAGCAGTTCTGGCCCATCATCTCCTGCCAGAAAACTGCTGCCTCTGCAGAGCTAAAGAGAGTAAAAAAAGAAATTAAAAGGAGGAATGTAGTACTTGGAAGCACTCTGCTCCTGTTCGTAGCTGCAAAGGCAATACTTCCAAGAGTTCTGCAATCATTTTGAAAGCCTAACTCCTAAAAAAAGCCCGTCAATCACTTTAGGCACTTTTAAGATTTTTTTTTTTTAAAGGCAAAAATTCCAGATGTTAACTATACAAAGCAAGGCTATTCCTTTCCCTGTTCAGATTTTATTCCTCTACCAGGAGAACGCCAACCATTCAACCAAGGTCCTTCTTACGTGGCCATCAGAACCTCTTGCCTCATCACCTTTCCATCTTATTGCTTGAAAACCTCATGGGCTTTGGCACGCGTGCCGATAAAAGCTTGGGAGTTAAATTTATTCATGGCTGCATCACAAGGCTTAGCGCCTACGGAGTCAGTCCAGAGAAATTCTTTAAGAAAAATAGTCACTTCAGATACAATTCAAATGGCCTCCAGATCTCCAGGAGGCTGCACTTGTCACACAGATAAAACATGTAAATAAACAGATGCTTGCCTGGTATGCCGCCTCGCAAAATAAGCAAACGCTTTTTTAGAAACGCTCTTTGGAAGTCAGCCTTGCCGTGAACTCAGATGGAGTCCAGCCCACGGGAACCACCACGGTGCTCCCAGCGAGCGGACATTCCAGACCCGCAGAGCCCTCGCCCCACGCTCGCGGCGGGAGGCTGGCAGCTCCCCGCTTGCCGAAGAGACCTTCCACCCACCAGCCCCAGGCCTGTGTCTGGTTTTTTTTTTTAATCGCGAAGTTTTTGAAGAGCCACACGTTTTCAACAAATATTTCTACCATCTCATTCGACGCTGAACAAGCAGGAAAAATATGGCCCATCACAAGAAAGATCAGTATAATGTTCCAATTTTCCACCATTTGACAGCAATCAGGTGGAGACTAATGGCTTTCCTCTGTGACTAAATCATTTAGCGACCAAGGTATTCTGTCTCATTCTCATTAGAAAAAAAAAAATATTCCAATAATCTCATTATCCCAATGTGAATAACAGTAAAAATACACCAAGACTAATGGCTCCTTCAGCACTCTCAGCCGGTGAGATCGCTCGGGCAGGGTTTTACGGCCTCTGCCGCGGAGCCAGGGTCCGCGTGGCGGCACGGCGCGGCCAGCCCGCCTCCCCTCGCGGCACGGCCCTGCTGCTGATGCTTTGTTTCAAGCAAGACTCACGCTCTCTCTGCACGCTGAAGACTTTTATGTACTATTTTTAACTAACTTCAATAGCAAAAGAATGTGTCATGGAGTGTTAAACTTTATGGAAATTCTCCTGCAGAATAACATAATTTCACGGTGCATTACTCTACAATGACCTGGTACTTGAACAATTAATTTTTAAGGTATAGCCTTTTTCTTCCTCTGCTGTATTTAGCTTTCTCCTAAACCATCAACAATACCAGGACTCCTCTTCTTTCCCTTTACGATCTGAGGGGACAGTTAAAACCTCCCAGCATGTGCTGCATTTTCACAATTTATCATGCAGAATATTCTGTTTGAAAACAGAGTGAAGAAGGGGAACCAAAATGCTCTAGGATTTACCTTAATTATTTCTAGCTCATGAATCTAGTGCCGATTCTCAGCCTACCTTATTTGCTGCTGAAAGTCTTCCAGAGTTTCCCACAATGCACTGGAGCCCATCTTTTCATCACAGACTGGCAATACTTTGCAAGTACTGGCTTCCAGGTCTGGCAAACACTGTCTGAAACGGTCCCACTGACCTGGCAGACCAGCGGGGTGAGTGAGTAAGTGCTGTGTCAGCCCCAAATACAGAATACGTGGTAATAACCTAAGAAACGTGAACCAGAGAAAATGACCATTTTTTTTGGAAGTATTAATGGCTCATACTCATCGGACGCAGCACCCAAAGCAGGATTTGCTCCATATTCTCTGTTAGGAAAAAGATCCTTCCGTGTGCCTCTCCTGTTGTGCATTCCTGGGATTTATATTTCATCTTGCAGTGGTGCCCTCCCACAGATTATTTACTTTTGAGTTCCGTTCTCTCGCTACCCACCCGTTAACTTAACTGCCACCACAGCCGATGTATCTGCAAGGACACCAGCTGTGACGTGACATGTACAAACCTACCTTCCACCCAAGGAAACTGCCATTTCTGCCTTTTTTTTTTTTTTTGTTACCCAGTACTATGTTGACTCTAATTTGTGCATGTCTACAATATCCACGGAACCGTGCAAAAGAAGGATCAGCAAGACGTTAGAGCACGTCTCTTCCAGCCCATATGCTTTCATGGTAATATTAACCAGGCTAAGAAATAACTCCCGTAATGTTAGACATTATTTTCTTCTGCTACACTAATCTCGTGGATTAACTCTGCCATCTGCACATTAAAGTGAGATATTTTGAACTTTATTCCCTCCAGTGCCCCTCTCGCCATCCTTCCTTCACAACAAATGAGCTCTGGGATGCGTTTCAGAAGTTTTGGTAATCGCTAACTCACGTTCACGGGCTGCGAGGCAGGAAAGGCCAGATCCCGAAGGGTACAAAGCCGCTTTTCTGTTACTTCCAAGGTTTACCCTGTGCCAGCTGGAGCAGGATTGGGAATAACCCTGGTCCATCAGGGCTGCACAGGGCCAGGGATATCCCCGTCCCCAAGGGCTTCACTCTGATGAGGGATAAGAAGGTTTATCCCAGGGCTGCGGAAGAGTGGGGCGGTTTCAGCCTTTCAGAAGCTGGTGGCAACGCTGCCGTGTCCAGCCCTTGAGCAAGCGGAGAGGCAGAGACAGGAGATGTGGTAAACGTCCCGTTATGGGAAAAGACAAGATCAGGAGAAAAAGTGTTCTTAAAGCAACGTTGCCTGTAAAATGAAGATGTTGTCTGTCACCCAAATGTGTTCGCCTGTGTAATTACTCTTACACTGCTCTGTAGCTCTACCAGCCAAAACATTCACATCAAACTGGAACACAGAAAGCCTGTCAGTCAGAAGTAATTTTTCAGTCTCAGTGAGTTTTGATAGAAAATGCAATTTACAAAAAAAAAGGAATCAACATTTTTCCTTGCAAGACATCAATAAATGACACTTTCCTGAGATGCTCCAGCACCTTGCAAGTGCTAGAGCTCAGATCCTTTAACTGTAAGCATTTCCCTCATCTACTGGGATTTGGGCTACAAGAGGTTCCTGATGCATGCCTTCTCCTCTCCAAGGAGGAGAGCCACGGGATGTACAGGGGAATTGTTCCTATCCAAGAGACCTCCTCACAGCGGGAGATTTTTTACTTGAATTAAATTATGTCTCTGTTTCAATTCTAGAGCTGCTGAACTCCTCTTCCCCTCTGTATTGGTTGCTTCAAAAAACTGGATGCTTGTACCTAAAAGACAGCAAAACAAATCCCTGCGGATCGATCCCCTTGGACGGATTGGCATGATTTGTTTTGTTTAATTGGACAGTTGCTTGGAATCAATACAGCCCTTCCAATGCAATCACAACAGCCCCCAAGAGCCCTTACGATCTCCATGGAAATAAAGGTGACAGGAACAGCATTATTCGGAGATCACGGACACAACAGACCTAACTATCTCCATTTGAGACCTCTCGGCTGCGTCAATACGCCATTAGGGACCCAGATCTGCTGACGACCGCCACTTCACTTTTCTTCAAAGCCATTACGGGATTCTGAGACAATCAGTGCTTGGCGGGGGACTGCCGGAGTGGAGAGGCAGCGCTCGAGCAGAGCTGGTGCTTGGAGCATCGCTGGGCAAATCCCAGCACTGAGAGTCACAGCAGCACATCCGATCTCCACTGTGGTGGGGTTTATGTTCTTGCGTCCTGGCAAACGTATTCTATCTACCCACATGTCCTCTGTATTTTCAAATGACTCCCTACGCCATGGCCTTTCCTTGCTCAAAGCTGTTCCATGGTGCTGTTGTGTCCTGGTGAACAGATGGTATATTCGGTTTCAAAGATGGTTGGTTTTCTTTTTCATAGACAGCAAGTATGTACAGGTTGCAGAGTGCTTTAGGATCTACTGGGGCAAAAATGATGATGTTTCAATCGATGATTTCAAGAAAGTAATTTAATGTTGCATCTTGGGAGCTTAAATTTAGAGTTTTAAAGCATTTGAAATCCTGTGTGTAAGTAAACTAATATGGACATGCAGTTAATGCTGTTCTGAATAGAAGCCGTGTAGACCGACACAATCAAAACATCTGAACAATCATTCTCCTGTAACGGAGTTGATCTTGGAGCAATTGTACCTTGTACCGCACACTCCTCCTGGGAAAATTACCCTTTTAACAGCAACCGAAAAAACAGTAATAATGTTTACGTCCATGGCCAGTCTGCATTGTTCCATTAATTGCCACAGAGAGAGACTAATTTCTGTCTACTCCACATTGTGCCGTTGTCCTTCACGCGAGGGTGTTATTTTCCTCTGTGAAAACTGAAGGCTAAGGAAGCTGGCAAGCAGTGCAGAAAACACGAAGCAAAAATTTCAAAGTTTTAAGTAGAAAAAGCAGCTGCTCCAGAAAAGGATAAACATCATTTGTCCTCTCCAAGTCACTTTAACTATTGAATCCCATTGGCAGCTGTGTCATTCTTCACCATCCACTCCCGTATGTTCCTGCTATTTATAGAAATCCCATAGCGTTGCATCCTGACTTGGTGTGATGCATAATGATTAGGTGGCAGCCAGGTTTATTTTGAAGTAAGCGTTAGGTCACACTATTGCTTTCTGTCTGAGAGATGGAGTTTTCTTTGCCTTTGAAGAGAGATGAGAATCAAACTGCAGTTTACCGCCTCATGAAAAAATACCGGACAAATTACCCAGCTCTGCCGTACTGGTTGGGATTGTTAGTTAGAAGTGACAATAAGGACGATAATTTACATCCAGACTCTGGATTTAAAAGAGTCCCCAGCACTAAATCTTACATCATAAGCTTTCTTTTGTATTTCTGACACATTTTGTGCTGGGAATCGTTTAACCATCAGACTTTAACTGCAAATACAGTTCCATGAAATGCAAAGTATAAATCAAAATTACTGGATCATTCTAACTTTGTCTGAGCAGTTGTTTTTACATCATTTTTATTCTGCTGCTTTTGCATGGCTACGGAGATGCCATAAAATGATGATATACTGCACGCATCTCTCTACCATCTTGGAAAACCCTGTTGCAAATATAAACCAGAATGCTTAATTATTCTCTTAGTTATACAAAGCATAAACACTAATGATAATAAAAGACACTGAGAAAGGGCAGGTACAGCTATTTATCAGATCATATTGAATTATGAAAAAGTGAAATATGTTTTAATTAAAAGACAAAAAAAAAAAATCTCTGAAATCCCTTTATCTCCATCTGAGGCGATCACAGCATTTCCTCAAACAACGCCTGAGCTTGAGACTGCTCAGGAGAAGTCGAGCTTGCAGCACAGCACGTCACCTCAGCGCACGTTTTCACGAACTCGGAACAATTACCCACCCCACCACTTCACCCCAAGGTGCTGACTCAGTGCTTGCAGGCACCTTCTGTACTAGTTTATCAGAAAAAAAAGGTGCAAACTCCGAGTTCCTTAACACTGTTCTCTCCGTGAGACCGCAAATTGCTCAAACTGCAGAGATGACCCGGGGTGAAGGACACCAAGAGCAAACGTTTTCTCCCTGCGGCAGCCTGGAGCAGAAGCTGGGAGTGAAGCTGACATTCCAGCGCTGGTACGCTGACAGGTCGGAAAGGGGAGGCTGCCGTCCCTATCACCAATTACTAGAAAAAGGTTTTCTTCACTTTCTGTTGAAGACCTCAGAAATTCAATGACAGAGTTAAGGTTCTTTTTCTAGTCAAAAAACTTCAAAATGGGTTATTTTTAAATATTATGTTTTTAGGTAACTAGCAATGAGAATGTTAAGATTAAAAAACATGTTAAAAAATAAAAAGAAACAATCAATTACTGAAAACAAAGCTTTCCATACAAAGGAGAAAAAAATTCCCCCGAAAAGTAATCCTAATTAAGCTTTTCATCAAGGCTGATCCAGACATAAACAGCATCCCACATTGCTGCTGCCTGAAAACTTTCTTTTTTCCCAGTAATCTACCTCAGCAAGCATGTCTCAGTTTGCTGTCGTGGCTTTGGCTCCGGTTTGAGAGCTCCCCCTAAACCAGCTTTTCTATTCCGAGCACCAGACTCCCTTCAGCAGCCGCCACCGCACTCTGCTCCGTGCGGAAACCGAGAAGCGGCCAAGTGCCATCACGGCTGTGCGGGGACAGGTTCTCCGTAACGCCTCAGAGGGGACGGACGGAAGGAACCGAGGCGGCTCCAGAGAGCAGCAGCTGATGTTCAGAAGTAACCAACACTGCTCAGTCTGGATCTGCAATCTGGCTGGAGCTTTGTGGCAAAAGAAGACAGAAGGGAAGGTGCAATGGAAGCTACAAATCAAAGACCTCTCTGTAAACCCATTCATTAATCTCAAATTAGCACATTAAAATAAAGCAGCAGTTGATTAATATCCCTAAGTAACACTTACAGTTAAGTGAGAACTTGATGCTAATATACTTGATATTACAGTGCATTAATAAAGAGACCGTCTCCCTTCGCCAGGGACGCTCTTGGAATTCAGCTCTCAAAAACAAACAGCAGCGAGCAGAAACACACGGCAGAGAAGAGAAAAAGCTGTGTGCTCCTCTGCACTGATGGCAGAAAGGAAAGCAGGACGGAACGTTTCTTTGGGAGGAAACCGTAAGCACTGGAAGGGCAGCTGGAAGTTTTTCAGGAAACGGTTCCCAGTTCGGAGTACACCAGTTACTGCCAAAGTTGTACTGGGAAAAGTTCTAGCTCCAGGACAATGCGCTAAACACGAGGGTGAGGCAGCAAAGACACTGCAGGGGTGGAATGCTTTGGAAATGGAACCAGGGAGTTCAGACATGGTAACGCCTGATCGGGATCAGGCAGATTTTCAGGTGCGGAGCCCCAGAGCTGCCAAACCCTGGGAGCAGTGGGCACAGCGCAACGCGAGACACCCCGAGAGAACTGCTGCTGCTCCGAGGGAGGGCTGCGTAGGGGCGATGGAGAAGGCACTTGAATACTCCACGTGTCATCTGAGGATATTAACCATAAATATTTTTCAAATGGGAAAGAACAGAAGGCATCCTGTAAGGCTTTCAGATACTCGCTTAAAGTATTTTAACTAATAATTTTAAAATAATTTTTTACCAAGCACTGATGTTCACACCTTGTCTGAAAACACTGATACACTACGCCCAGAGCGTATCACAGACCAACCTCTGTAAGACATTAAGTTTTATATCGTTATTCCTCTACTGAGCTGATCAGAGCATCATTTCTAGACAGCACCTGGTACTGAATAAGTAGAATGTTGTAGCAATGTATATATTGGGAAACAAAGATGTGAAAGTAATTTAGGATAACTGAGCAACACACATGCTGTTAAAGATACTGGACCTGATTCTTTCATAGTGTAAGAGAACAAATGAGAGTAAATTGCACGAAAGGCTGGCTGCATGGAGTGGCCCAAGGAAAAAAAAAAAAAAAAAAACAAAATTCAGACCGATATATCATCATTAATTTAGAATTTCTGCCTTTTGCCTCTTATATAGATTTCACAGTGCCAATATTCTTCCTGCCGGCATGTTGGACAAATTAAAGTGACAAAACTCAATATGGAAATTAAGATCATTAACATATTAATCAAACTGTCAATATGATAAAAATTACCACAAGCCTGCCAAATAATCATCTTGCTAAAGACTCAGGGCCGTGCCTTTTGTCTGTCAGCACCGCAGCCCTCGCCCACCTCCAGATGTCGCGAACGAACAGACTGGTTCGCTGCGGCAAAGACTATCTTGTTATTCTTTGTGCGATGATTACTTCGGCTTTTAATTGCTCTGGGTTTTTTTAATGAAAACTCTGTTCCCTAATTATACCAAGTCGATAATTAGTACAATAGAGAAAGCTTGAATTTCAGTTTTGGAAGTCCAGATTCTTAATCATGCCCAGCGAAGGTTTTTCATATTTCTGAAGTGTTAGATGCAATAAAGTACATCTATGGCCCAATCAGCACATATACGAAGACCTCTTTTTTCTGGAAGGGAGTTTTCCACAAATTTGTGGATGTCAAGGTTCAATATAATCAGCATTTTCAAGTTCTTTTTTATATTTCTCTGAATGACACAATTTCAAAATTTCTGGCTGAGCTGTAGTTGTCAAAACAAAACTTCCAGTAAGAAAATGTGGTTGTACAGAAAAATTTGACAGTAATTCTTAAAAAAAATATTATCCTTAAGCATTTCCAATAAGAATCTAGTAAAACATTTTCTTGTAAAATAGGTACCAGCAAATTTGAAGCAACTTTTACTTTATAAAGGAAAATTGAAGGATTACCATATCATTGGTTATCAATTGATATTTATTTGTTTATTTGCGAGATGGGTTTACAAGTTATTCACTACGATTCCACAAACATTGACCCTCCTGACCTGGGGCTGTTTGTCCTCACTTCTACGGCCGGGCTGTAAAAGCCCCGAGAGCAGGGGCTCTGACCGGAGCCTGACGGACCGCGGTACGGCAGGACGGCGCGGCACTGCGCACACATCCTTTACTCCGTCACTGACATTTCCTCCCATGACACAAGGTCACGCAGTTAATGAATGGCAAAGCCAAGCCATGAAAAATGGATATTAATGAAGTGTAACTCTGAGTAATAATGCCATAAGCAACCTCTGATAACAAACACATTCTCCTAATAACATCTTCAATTATCTTCATTAGCGCCTGTCCATGGCAAGATGTGCAATCTAGCCCTCCAGGACCACGGACTCCGCAGATTTAGAGCGGACTAAGTGCTTCCTCCAGTTTATTCAGGAGAGTGCTCACTGATGGATAGCTTAAATGACAATAACAGGCATTTATCATAATTTTTCAGCAGCATATGCCTTCTTTGTGTCACTAAGAACTTGAAATTTGAATAAGATTGCTTGCATTACTCAGGAGATATATGGGCTCCGAGGAGATAGGAAACACTGCCTGTCAAGTGTGCGTGGTCCTGCTTCTTTCATTAACGATATCGCTGGTGTCGCTAACGACGGCCCACGTCCCTCACAGGCGCTCTTCTCCCTGCCATGCACCGGAGCTCAGTTCAGGCCCAGTTGTTTCTGGCAGATACGCACATGACGCTCCTGCCCGTTCCTTTTTAGAATGGGCTCCCAGCTTCTGAAAGACGCCAGACGGCATTTCTCAGAAATTAAGCCCTTTATTCAGAATTTAGCTCAGCATGGCGCTGACATCTTCCTTAAACTGGCTCTCAAGTATTTGAGCCCTGTTTTGGAAAGGAGAATTTCCAAGGAGAGGAGAGGTTATCAGGCAGCAAACCCTGGCGAGGCTTGCGACAAAGGAGGAATAATTAGTGCTTTCTGTAAAAACCGTCTTTCAGGATCCGGCCATTATCTCTATTTGAGGAATGAAAGTGGCAGCAGAATTTCTGATGATACTTTGAGCTATTTTCTGTGACTGAAAGATACTGAAGTACCAACAATCTACCCTCTTCTCAAGAAAGCTCTAGGCCATTTACTGCTCACTCCGGATTACACAAATGACAGGGAAAAAAAATAAAATTATTTTGTGTATTTGCTTACATTTGGCTTGGTTTTAGATTTTAGACATGAACTTACGAGTCAGGACATTTTGAGTGCAGGGAGCTAACAGTAGCAAAGCTTCCTAGGAAGCCCTTTACTGGCTATTTTCAAAGCTATTTTTCTTTTTCATTGCTGCACATGCAAAATTCCAGAATTTCAATGTTTACAAATTCAATTAAAAACCGTGTAAAATCCAATCCAAGTAAGAAGGGAGGGAAACTATGCAAGCACTTCTCTTCTCATGGAACTTGCTTGAAAGGAAAATCTGAAAGATATTTCCGTGTCATTACTGAAGCCTTGCCTAGATATTTTTATAGTAATTTAAATTTAATAAAGTCATCATCTGTAAATTTGCTCTCTTCTCCTTTGAATTGGCAAACATTTAGTCCCAAGCCCTGCAGCCCTTTTGTGATCACACAGAAACGCTAACGAGGTTGTGTCTCAATCTACGCCTCCCTGGTGCAAAGTGAGTCTCTTCAACTCAGAAATCTCATTTGTCTTCTGCACGTTATTCTGTTGTTGTTATTACCACTGTTTGCCAGAGCAGTGACAGCTGAGAAGGAAGGCGGAGAGGAGAAAGGAACAGTGCTTTCACAGCAAGGGAGTCATTGGTAGGGTTTCATTAAAGTTTGCCCACTTATTCAGTTTAGAGTAACAACAATTAAAGATGTTAAATATAGTAAAGGTGGGAAATAAGAGTCAGGTATCAAGGAATTAGAAGGCTTTGTCAGTGGAGGGGGTGAACCCTACATTTAGGCCAGATCAGAGGAAGATGTGAGGAATTAACACAAGCAATCATGGATCAAGATTTAAGGACCTGGCTGTAGTAGGGGAGATATGAGGAAAACTAAGCACTAACAGTGGAGCACAATACGAATGGATAAATGCTTGGTCATTTGTTACAGCTCCTTCCCTTGAACCATATTTACGTGTATAACAATAATTTACGCCTTTCATCTCATAACTCAGAGCACCGATCGAAATGACGCAGCTCAGCAGGCCCCTGACAATTTCGTGGAAAACTCCAACCGAGTAACAAAAAAAAAAAGTGAAGAAAGGATGGATGCCTGCACACGTAAGGTCTTGAGTTTTCTTTTTCTCAAAAGAAAACCCGTCCTGGCGACGGCTCCACGTACACGCATGGTGCGGCACGTGGGTGTGCACTGGTACCCCCGCGGTGCCGGGGCATCCTCACTGCGCAAGAGCGGGGAGGCCAGGGCCACACAGCCGTGCCCCCAATCTCTCTCAGCAGAAGCCGGATGCAGCTCCCCGAGGCACGGGCTGCCGGCAGCCCACCCGCATCCGTCCGGAGGGAGGGCAACAAGCAGCTTTGCTTTGAGTAGGACTGCTTCACCGGCTTTGCAGAGGCACTTCCACAGAATAAGGAACAAGAGGATTAGGAAAAGGTGTGAATAATGCACTTCTACCCCGTCTATCCCCGCTTGCTGTAACAGATTGGTAAAATAACTTCATCCACCAGTTTATTAACAGCTTGGCCTCTCTGGTATCTCACCTCCGTAATGAGATAGAGCAGATATGATGGATTACATTTCGCCTCCCGCTTCCATCCCGAATGAATTATCATTTCGCTCTCCTCAGCCTCGCGCTTTGGCTGCGTACAGCCCATTAAGTGTTGGAAGGAGGAGGGGGAGGACGAAACTCTGATGTAAAAGGTAAAGGTCCCACTGAGAAAGCAGTTTTAATTTTCAGACTGGAAGATATTAAATTAAATGAGAATGAGGAGATTCTCTCTTGCATTTCTTCTGGCAGTACTGAGAAAACAAACAGAAAAATCCTGTTGCAGGGAGCATCTGAGCACGCAGCTCTTGCTAGCAAAACGCTCAGTCACGCAGGGCTCAGACCCACACACACTCAATCACAACCAGCCAGGTTAGGTTTTTCCCCCCGACCTAAATGCCTTATTCTGCCGCTTTGCCCCAGCAAAAGCCCTCGGAGGGCCAAGTATTCCCCGAGCCGTAACTCTTGCCCTGCTCTGACAAGCAGCACTCTCTTCGTAAGAGCGTAGGAGTTTTACTCACACCTCAGAATAGATCATCTAAAATGTGCCGTACACTTTTGTGCATCTTTCTTAATCAAACCCCAGAATAACAGAAATCAGAGGGTTTTTCCAAGCACATTGAAGGCTTCAACTGTTTTAGCTGTACTAGAGAAACCAAGATGCTCCAAGACCACTCTGTATCACAGTGCCACTGAACACCTGGTTTCTCCTCCACAGAAACAAGGTACTGGCTGACCCAACTCGTTATCTCATCAGTCTGGATAATTCAAGGAAATAACACTCGCAGTTCTTGCCCTGGCCACTGCACAAAAAATAATTAAAAATCACTAAGGGTGATAACACAGAGCCATGCTGGAACCAAAGTGATTGTGTGTGTCCCATTCTACACAGAAACTGCTGGTTTGACATGTCCTAGGAACACCACCAAGTCCTTGCCAACAGAAATTAGAGTTGCACAATCCAGCTCCGAGCATTTTATCCTTGTGGTATCTTTCAGCAGTAAGTTGGAGTAACTGCACCTTGAGTAAAGACATGACAATTGCCTTTTCACTTTAAAGTCAATTTAGCACTATGAAAATTTATTAAGCAAAAATTAATAAGCTTCATGCAGCTTCAGCACTGACCTCTTGTCTTTCTCTTCGCCAAGAATTGGTACAGGTTCTGCTACCAAGAGCTGACTCTTCCCTACAACCAGGAAAAAGCATCAGAGAACTCATTGCACCTTGTAGCAGCGAAAATCTTTCATCCATCAGCATTGCAGTTTTAACAGCTCGCTAACATCTCCTCCTCACACAATCTTTCCACACAGGGTTTGTTTCTAAGCATGTTTTAGTCTAATGTGAATGACGGGTCCGGTCACCAGCAGGAAAATGCTGTAAATTAATATCTGAGGGGTGATGGATTCTTAATGGCAACTGTATCTAAATAGGCAAACTATATCATAAAATAATTTTAGCTTTTGATAAACTTGAGTTGCTCACTACAAACTAAGTAAAAAAAAAAACCATAGGAGAAGGCTCAGTCAACTTACCAGACATCTTTAATTTCCATCTCCAGAATTTCATGCTGTGGTGAGAAAATGAAAGATTGATTTTGCTCATCCCTACGATGCAGGACAAGATCTAAATTTTATTTCCGTTACCCTCTGTTCTGTGCAGTAAGATTAATTAAAAACAGAAAAGCTCGCCCCGTGGAAGGCAATTCTTTATCACGGACACCGCAATAACACCCAAGGGCACAGCTGACCCCGTGCTGTACGTATACAGTGCCCACACGCACAGTGCCTATAGGAATGGGCTTAGTGCTTGCTCCAGAAGTTCTCACAAGCAAGATGAACCTCTTTTTTGGAGTATTTTTTTTTCCAGATCATAACCCAAGCCCTGGCCTTCTGCCGTTTAGGGCAGTTATCGAGGACTCCTCTGCCAGCACGACGTTGCCTTTCTGCCGAGCCCACCTTCCCACAGGACACGCAGCCACCACCGCCCCACGCCGAGCACCCCATGCTTGCCCATCACACCCAACCATCACCTTCGCGCTGCTCGCCTCCCGAGCCGCCGCAGCGCCGGCCCAGGTGCTGCTCCTCTCGGATGCCAACCTCCCCGCTGCTAGATATGAAATGGTTTTGAGTGTCATGAACTCAGCTTTGTAGTCAGGGCTTTGGCTTACGAGGATTAAAGCTTAAACACTCAGATCCTATGTTCTGTGTCTAATAATCTTGTAATAATACCTCCCTAAAACTCGCAGGAAGAAAGAAAATAAAGAGGTGAAAACAAACAAAAAAAAGAAATAATTTCTTTTTTTTTTGTTCTAAGTGCCTGAAAAACATGGGTGGGCTGTAAAATTCTCCTCCAAACTCGCCCCCATGAGCAGAGTATGGGAGGAAACAAGAGCGGAGGAACTCTGAAGAGACAAGGAACCGACTTTGACAGATGGATGTAAATGTGCCTTTCAGTGCTGGAGAACAGTTGATTCCAAGGCATGAAATCAAATTAGTGCATCTGCAGCTGCCTATGTGTCATCCAGCTTCATATTTTACACACTAAAGACATTTTTTAACCTCATGTTAGCTACACTTTTTTTTTTTTTTAGTATTACACTCCAGGATTTGCAAAATGGCATTGGCAGGTATAAAAATGAAAGCTGAAGCAACGGTGCAATCTGTCTCATTTCCTATTGTAACATGACAGAAGTCTGGTTTTGGACTCATTTACTATCAGGTAGGAGAAAACTTGGAAAAAAATAAAAACCCAGCCTCAACTCCATCAAGAAATGCAAAACTCTTCAAAACATGTAAGCGAGTAGTTTTGCATTTCTTGATGAAGTTGAGGTTGGTTGGTCCTCCAGCTCTCACCTCCCACCAGCTTCTCGTCCCCATCCACGCGCACCCAAAGGCTCCACCACCAAGCCTTGGCTAAGCTGGCACTCGGACACGTTCCCCGAGGACGTGAAAGTGCCCTGTGACAGACCTAAGTTTTCACGGCTTTACATTTACTGCATTTTGCAAGACCGGGGGGTGAAAGATGTTCACGGCCTCAGACATGTCCTACCAGCACAGCACCGAAGGATCTCTTGCAGGAATCAAAGCCTGCACCCAGTTTTGGAAGATCTCCGGTGCTTTTCTCAAAGCTGGCTGGGTTGATGAACTCCCTCATTTTTATTCTAATATGGCTGGAGGACCAGTGAAGGATCATATATCTATCCACACAGAAAAAAAACCCAACATTTTCCTTGATAAAGACCAATTGAAGTTATTATTAGGTGCCCATACATAATGTAACTGCATTGCACTATGGTCAGGCAGAAGTTAAATGACAAATAATTAGAAAAATAATATCGTAAAACAAAACTCTTGCTTGCAGTCTTAAAAACTTTCATACTCAGTGCTTTTAACTTACAAGTCACTTGGTGTTTCAAATATTGGGAACAACGCAGGCAGCACAGATGACTCAGAATTTGTTGTCTGATTTTCAACACCAACATTACTGTACTACAGCTTTCCATGAGCAATGATCACATCACAGAAACCTGCCTACAGCCCTCAGAATTGATCAAAACAAAAAGCTGAACCTGTACACTTTTTATAACCGACTCCTGAGGGTTTGGTCAAACTCAGTGCAGGATGAAATTAAACAGAGATTGATTTACGTAGAAGGAACTGCAGTTGCAAGGCTGGTGAATTGTATATACCGCCAGTGGGAACAGCGATTGCCTGAACACAAATCAGATTAATTGTAACAGGAATAGGCAGACAAAAGGTACAACTTGTTTCCTGTTTTCTTTCCAGTGCAAGTACCAGACTAATCTGTGAGCCAAAAAAAAAAGAGCAAATACATGAAGGGTGATTGTTTTCTTGCAACGCCATGAGACAGCAAAACAAAACTAGGGTTTCACAAGTCCTAATCATTCGATTCCCATCTCTGATGCTTCATTTGGCATCCCCTGTAGAGCAGAAAGTCAAGACTTAATACGTTACCAAGTGAAGAACTTTATCAAATACAAGGACCCAAGTGCTGGATCCTGCACTGGAGTGATTTCTTCCTGCCTCCCTAAAAACAAGAGCTCACCTCTGCTGAATGAATCGGGGGGAAAAAAAAAAGCAGACAGCTTTTGCTACCTGCCAAGGAGGATTAATCTGGCAGTTTGGCATTTTTCTGTCATTTCCTCTGGTAGAGAAGTGGGGTAACAAATTTCTCCAAAAGGCACCTCAGAGCGCAGCAGTGTAAGGGTGGGTGAGCGAGAAGGGGGACAGGAAAAGCCAGCCTTGCGCCGGGGCCGCGTGGGCAGCGGCGCACAGAGCCGAGCCTGCGGATCCCGCAAAGCGCACGGTGGGTAAGAACGTCCCCGCGTGCAGGCTGGTTACCTCTGCACGTGTTCAGCTATGCTCTAAATTTGTAAGTGATATCACCAGGACAGCTGCTCCCCACGTAAAGGGGAGGCTGTGTGCTTTGTTGCATGATGATCCGGGATGATGTTACAGTGTCCCAGCTGAGGACAGAAGGTACCAGCTTTGGGGGAAGCTCTCCGTGCACTCCTCTGACCTGTAACAGCCTCCGAACAGTCAAAATAAAAACCCAGGAAGAAAGTGACTAAAAGTTCTATCAGTCAACTACCTGGAGCTCACACTTTACTGGTTCTGCATCCTAACCCTTCCTGAAAACTCAGGCCAAATTATTATTTGTTGTAGGAGAAATCCCTGTTGGGCACCGAGAAGCCTCTACGCAACACAAATTACTACAGTGAAGACTTCATAACTGAAATAATTTCATCATTATGCTTCCTCTCTGAACTGCTCTAGCTTCACTAGTGATGTTGCTGGAGCATCAGTAAAAGAATCCAGTGTGGAACCTCTGCATTAAGACGTGACCCAAAAGCAGCTCTTTTTATATAGAACTTTCTTCTCTGACTCAGCAATACTGCTGATGAATCGCGCTGCTTGCAAAGCGCCTCTGACTTTATCAAGCCTTCCGCAGTACCGGATTATTTTCCCCCATCCCACTTTCCTTTTCCTTGGAAACTCAGTGATGTCTCTGACATGTCCCATTTCCAGTCCCCTGTTCTTACACGCGTGTTACATTTGTGACGCCTGCTGCGGCTGCACGCAGAAAGCAAAGAGCCAAACAATCAATGCCGGGAGAAGGAGGGGAATCAAAGCATTCTAGAAATCCTCACTTGGCAAAAGCTGTGTAGAATTTTGCTTAGGCTGCAAGTTGGCTTGGGAAAACAGTATGAAAGCATCATCCTTTTCCAATTGCTTGAGCTTTACTTTATATTTTTACTGCTTATTGGAGATCCCAGACTGACAGCTCTGAAAACCGTGTCTTTCCCATTTATGCACGAATAAGGAGCAACAAGTCAGCAACAGCACAGGCACCTGACATATCTTTCCCTAATAACGAACCCAAACAGTCGACCTGGGAGCATCACCTAGAAGGACTGAACCCGTAGTCCATCCCGCCCTTGATGTTCAAACCCACCGCTTGCGGCAGCGTTCGTGAAAGACGCAGCCAGAACTGGAAGCTGACAGTCCAGTAATGAACACTTGATGAAAATTTCACAACCAATCTGCTCAAATTCCATGAGGCTGCATACAAATGGAAACAGAATATAATAAATACTCAAGCTTTTTGGGAGACCAAAGTTCTCCAAAATCCACTGTCCTACTTGTAAAAGCTCGTTTAATATAAATCCACAGGTCATGAGTATTTGTGGCATTCCCATTTGGGTTGGTTTTATGGCGCTCTGACTCCATTCACCAGTCGCAGAGACCTTTATTATATTCCTGGAGAGGATGAAGATAAGGCTGGGACACTCATCACTACTCTGTGATCCTGTGTCTGCAGTTGGACCATGCCCCTGTTTACCAGCAGGGTCAACAGAAGGGTTTGAAGTTCCCAGTGTTCTTAATTCCTAGGCTAAAGCAGAAAATTGCTATTTCTACAGCAATCTTAAAATAAACCCACTTTCACCTGTAAATCTGCTGGCACAAGTGATTTCTGCAGGTTCACCCCTGGCAGTAGATGAGATGTTCTCATAACGCATCGCTTCCTGATGTCTGGGTGCAAATTACAGGAGCCGAACTGCCCAAAATCAGCATTAAAGAGTTGAAAATGCATTGGGTTTGGGAGTAAGCTTGGCTGTCAGTATAGTATTTCTATTACAGCAGCTATCCAACTGGAAAAAAACCAGCTCATCCTTGCATATGATAAAAATGAGCAGATAAGTTTGCTGCTATGATTTTGGAAACTTTTGACACTTGCAATATTTACATGCCATACACAGTTTAGTATACGCTAGCAATTAAAACTCTTTTCCTGCATCAAACAAAGCAGTTTTGGTACCCGGGACGTGGAGGGCTGCAAGCACTGCCCAGCCGAGTGACAGAGGTGCAGCCTCCGGCTCCCAAATCACCTGAGCCTCTCCTCTCTGCTCCAATTTCCCATTTGGCCCATAATGTCCCAGTAGGCTTCACCAGAAATCTTCACTCCTGCTTTATCTGCCCCTTCTGCATGCCTGCAAAATCCCTTTCCGTGGAGCCCATTGTGCTGTGGGTTTGCACAGCTCGCTCCCAACGGAACGCCACATCAGCCCTCCCGCTCCGCGCGGCGCCGTGACTCACGTGGCGCAAAGTGGGTTGGAGAACAGTCAGAGGAGTAGGTGGACCTTTCTGATCTGCTGCCTTGGGATGCGTCAGTAGCGTGACTGCTCCTCAAAACACAGAGACACGTGGCAATACCGATGCAGCAAGCTTCTGGTGCAGCCCTGTCTGCGCTGAAAGCAAACCCCCTTTTTGAGGATCACGGCGGTTTTGGGGAAAACAGTGAGAAACCCAGTGAGGCTGGGATCAGCGCGGCGATCTGTGGAGTGGTGCCCCCCACCGCCTGGGGAGCTGAGTCTGATGGAAATAGCAAGAGTCTGTATTTCTTTTCTATACCAAAGAGTAACTGTATATTAGGGAAAACCTCAGAACCAGCCCTCAGGCTTGTATGTCAGCCACAGACCAGCTTTATCCCCCCGGATCAACGAGCAGGACTAAGTACCAAGTGGATTAATTTCCCAAGTCACACGGGTGCAGCCAGGTGAGCTGACAGGACTCTGGGGCAGAGGGAAGAGCGATGGCACAGCAGTAGCAATGAAGCGTTCCAGCCTGTCCCACAGCATCCGGGGGAAATCCCAGTTGGAATCCCACACGTGCTCTCTGTGAGCCACAGTGCTTCTGCTCCCGTTTGACCTTCACACAGTTCTGGTCTATGCACCATTGCAAGCAAAACTTGTTTCTGATTCCTAAGCCTAGGATGCATCAGGTAATTTGCATTTACTTAAGTTTTCAGATCTGGGAAGTGTGATGAAAGGCTGCCAGGAAGCATCTTAATTAGTTTTAAAGATTATTGCAACTCAATTACTGTGATCACCTAGCTTTCCACAGAAGAACTAACTTCTTAAAAACCACACAAATGGCTTGGTTTACTCCAGAAATGGACAGATACAGCATGCTGTTGGGGTTTATCCCCAGCCAGCAACCGAGTACCATGCAGCTGCTTGCTCACCTCCCCTCTCCTCAGCAAGATGAGGGAGAGAATCAGGAAGAAAAGAAAACTCCTGGGTTGAGACTTAGGATAGCAAAGGAAGACTACACTAATAAAATATAGGGATAATAAAATACACAAGACAAACGATGAACAATTTCTTACCACCTGATGACTGATACAGCCTGTCCTGAGCAGCAAGCACAGAAACTAAACTGAAAAGTGATGCCAGAACCATCGCAAACAGTGAGAGAGAGTGAGAGAGCTGCCCACCAGCCAACCCTCCCATTACACTGAGCATGATGTCTACGGCGTGGAATAGTTCCTTCGGCCAGTCTGGGTCAGCTGTACGGGCTATGCCCCTCCCAGCTTCCTGCACCTGCACATCCACATAACCTGGGATACTGGAAAAAGTCCTTGGTCTCGTTAACGACAACTAACAACATCAGTGTATTACCAGCATTCTTCACATACCAGGTCCCAGACTAAATCCAAAACACAGCAGCTACTGGGAAGAAAGCTGCTCCATCCCAGCCAAAACCAGGGCACGTGCACTGAACCGCGCAGTACGCACGGGGAAACGCACCCTGAGGAAACGTAGGAACCCCTTTACAGTTTGATCTGCTTTTTCTGTCAGTGGCTACGTACAGACAAGAAGAAACTGGGATTTTCACTTGAATTTTTAGCTGAGTGCTCGATGGCAGCGCAGAGCCGCCGCTGCCGGAGGCTGAGCTGCGCTGGCCAAGAGCCCCCTCTAGCGCGGTGCCCCCCGCCCCGGCAAGGGCTCCGTGCGGGGAGGCCGCCAGCCCCCCCAGGGTCTTCGTTAGCATGATTTCTGCACAATCATCTTATTTACGGCTATTGTCAGGAGAAGGGGACAAATTTAAGCGGAGTTCAGAGTCAGCCAGTTTGCACGGTGCACGGCAGAGTCCTGGTTCGAGGCATCTTGCTAGCTGCCACGCCGAGAAACGAGATAAAAACCTTTACTGTCATTACATCGGCTAAATCTCATCCGGAGAGACTGCAGAGAACTGTAAAGATTCCAGCCAATCTTGGTAAACATGTTTATATCCTTAATTTTCCAATGCAGTTCATCTGGCAGGCTAGCCATTCAGCTCTGCAGTCCAAGGCAGGTTAATCAAACACATTTAAAAATGCAAATAAAATACCGCAATGAATAATGTTTGTAGATAGACCGACCTGAATGTCATCAAATGAAAGGAATGACTTTGGGACCTAGAAGTATTTCTGTTATCAGATCACTTTCATATTTTTATAAAACTGCAAGGGTTTTTTTCAGGCCTCAGTAAATTATATTCAGCTCTTAAAATGTCTTTGAGCCACAGCGTATCTGCAACAGAATATTACCCAGCTTTAAGGACTCACTGAGGAAACAATTCGGTGTGATTCAAACTTATCAAGTATCTATCAATTCTACCAACAAAGAATGAAATGCAAAAATAAAGTGAAATCATTATTAAAAAACCTAGGGAAATTGTATCTTCCAGGGGAAGAACACTGATCTTCCCAGAGCTCTCTGCACAAGACCACTTCCCCGCGATGCTTCCCGCATCCACGCGATCGGACCAGACACGCACCTCGCACGCTGCACTCCCGCATATCTCAGGCTGCTGCCTCCCTGATTTCTGCAACGAGACGGCCGGCAGCACAGATTATCCTCATCGCAGGGGTGGGGGCTGCAGCTCCTGTGCACCCCATGTCCTTCACAGCAGCTGCTGAGCCCCCACATCCTCACATCAGCCCAGCCGTCCCCAAAAGGAGGCAGAGGCACGGTGAGGGAGGACGGTCGGGCAATGGCTCAGTACCCTCAGCTCTTGAGCTCATGCAGTAGCAACAAGAAGCCACCCCAGGCTTCTGCTCTTCACATTTAAGACCCTTTTTTTTTGTGGCTTACAGTTGCAAGGGACATAACAGCTGGCACTCCTGCAACTAGTGAAAGATGCCTTAAGAGGGCTGTCTAACCAAAAAACTCATCCGTGCATTTTGAGTAGAGCTAATAAAAATGTTATCCCTCCCTGAAAACCTCCCCTTCCTCAGGACTTTCTGAGAGACCCTTCAGCTGAGAAGGGTCGGTCCCAAGAGCGTTCTCCATCACTGTCCTCATCACAGTGCACGCAAAAACCTCCCCGTGAACTCAAACTGTCCTTGTGATTTGTGAGGCTCACCCAGGATCAAGGCTCCAAGCTGCTGAGAAGGGGAGGATCGGGTTATGAGTTCTCCTCTTACTCTGCTGCTGGAATACAATATTTTATACTCCTCTGAGTCTCACACCTAATTTTTTTTTTTACTGTTATGCCCATGCATAACTATTAATTTCTTAAACAGCCACCTGATGCCCCCAGAGGTCAATAGGACAAATGATTGGTGCAGCCACAGCTCTGTCATCTTGTCCTCTCTATGAAAGTCTTTTCTCCTGATTTTTCATAGCTCTATATTTACTTGCTACCTGTTGAGTACACACTAAAATGTAACCTCTCAGCAGCCAAAGCTTAGTGCTTGGCATCAACAGCCCACAATCAGCCCCAACCCGAGCCCTGAGTCCCGGCTGCACTAAACTCACACCATCACCAAGGACGAAGCAGGTATTTCTGCATCTGAAACGGGTTTTGAGCTCTGTGCCTTCCACCACATCCACACCCCATCCTGACCGCGCAGGGAAGAAAACAGAGCTTAGGAGCAAAGACGTTCTCGCTCCAGTTTGTTCCAGACACTTCCCATTCAGATCTCACATAGAAAGTTCCAGACTTCAGAGCCCATAGATCAAAGTCAAAAAAGGAGACAGGAGCGGGTGATGCAATACAAAGCAGGAGACATTGCAAAAATGGGTAAATAAAAAGTCTTCACAGTTCTGTATAGTGCAAATGTGGAAAAAACACCCACAGCAATATGGGTTATGGAACATTCGTCAATAAGAAAGAGAATAAAAGCAGGCACTAAAACAACAGAAATAATGACTCTGCTTCCCAGATTTTGATTCTGAAGTGTGTGGTGCCTCAGGCAGTGATCTGAAAAACTCTTCTTCAGCACAGAACCTCACTGTTTCGCCTCAAATAGCTGTAGTTAACAAATACTACGCGTGTGAGAGCCGCTGACAGCCAGCCTATAGCTACGTGGAGAGATGGAACTGCCAGGAGGGAGCGGAAGCAAAAGCAAAAAGAAATATTAGAGCAATATATCTTAAGCTTGGAAAAAATATTTCCTCTTTCTCTATCTTTCCCTCTGCGTTTTGGGGAGCTGCAACCTTGAACTGCACCTAAACCACTGCCATGGGCAGGGAATGCCATGGAAATCGCCTCCCCCACAAGAATTGTCCCATCACACTCAGAGGTCACCGTCCAACCTGCCCACCTTTATCTTCTGGAGCACGCAACACAGTGGGAATTTTCTCAGGGTCTTCACTGAACTGCTGTGCCAGCTGCTACAAAACTTCCACGAGAGAACATTACCAAGGGAAATGGGAGGGTGTTACCACACTTCCGAGCAAAGGCCCATCCGACTGGGATTACTGCCGTCTTTTTTATTTCCTCTTGGTCCTTATGACCAATTGCCTAAGCCAAGAGGTCCAGCTAAAGCTCCAAACTCCATCTGTGTGTTTTAACTATGATGGTTACGAAACCAGATCATCAATATTTAAAGAATAACTGTTTCACAGCATGCTTCCAGATGTTCTTGCTTTCATTTTTTCTTTATTACTTAAAAAAATCAACAGTATGTGATATATTTAATGTATCAGCTACTCTGGCACTCACCTACATGCTGTTGTTTGGTGGGGTATCCTATGAGAGACAAATACATTATTTTTTTTTGCACAATTACTGAAGTGAAATTTGGATTTAAGAGCTGCCAGAATGCAACAAGTAAACATTTCCCTTGTCTGAACCACATGAATGTTTGTGTAAGCCTGCATTCGATTACAAAATTGCTTTGTATTCCATTTAAGACTTTCATCTGTTATCCAGGGATGCAGGAGGACTCCGAGCCGTGTTACCTTCTACTCTCTGCCAATAATGTCATAATTTGATATGGAAACTACGCATATTATTATATTTTAATTTGATATTTAAAACATGCTTTGGCAGACAGCTGACTCCTATTGATGCATTTATCTGATTTCTCTCTGCCTTTTTGTTCAGAAAATACTCAGAGGGAATATGTCCTATCACATTTTCATTATGCACACTGAATCTATATAACTTCCACTTTCTTTTTTCCTAGAGCTTGGTAAATAAATGAGCATAAGAAAGAAAGGAAAATGCCAGGACTGCAAATTGGGTAAAATTCAACCACATGCGACAGAGAGAGACCTCCTGGAGCTCTAATCTTCGCTACTTGATGTTAGTAGAATAGAAGGGACAGGACTGGTGGCTATCTCCTCCTGCTCTTCCTGTTCCAGCTCCTTGTCTCCAGGTTCCCCATCACTTCCATCTCAATCTATGCAGGTCCTCCCAAACATTCCTGTCTCCTCTTCCACCCGTCAGCACTGCAGATTTCTGCTGCACCTCAGGAGCTGACAAGGAGAAACGCTGCCCTGGCGAAAGGCCTTCAGAGGGAATATTGGATTATTTTAAAAGGAGATGAGAATTGTCTTCTACAGAATACGAATCCCAAAGATGAGGGCTCACCTTGACTGAGGATGCTCCTGCTTCACACAAACAGCACCCGCCATGGCTGGCGTAAATTGGAATTGATTTCACTAAAAACGTCGCAAATACTTAACGTTAAGGGTTAGGCTATGGACAGAAAATTGGGAGACTGCTGCTCACGATGGATCAATATTTCTAAGGAAGTGATACAAACTGATGCGGAAAGGCGAGCGGCGCTGCTGCAGCCAGCCCGTCCGCCCGGCAGAAGCAACGCAAACTGACAGGGGATGTGAGGCCAGGCAGCGACCACGAAAATCACGGCACAAAAGCAACAGCAATTCAGCTGATGAAGCAGTTTGCCCGAGGAAAAAGAAAAACAACCATCAAGTTCGAAAATAGGAGGCCAACTGAAGGCAAAGGGAGAAAAAAAAGGGAAGAATCCAGAGTAAAACCGGAGCAGTGACCTGGCAGGGCAGCGAGAGCGCCCGTGGAGAGCAACGGGTCGGGAAAGCTCCCTCGGCCCCGAGAGTCAGCAAAGCTCCATTCTCAGAAGGAGTGTTTCTGCCGCTTCCCATCGCTCCCGCATGGGTAACCGCCCTAATTCAATTAGGATTTTATTTCTAATGAACTCTGGTGATGAGGGCTTTGTTGTGAAAGCAGCGGTATCACAGGATAATTGTGAGTGCGTCTGAAGCAAACGCTGTCCTCCAGACAGGGAACGCTGAAAGCCAGACAGAAAATCTTGCCTTCAATGCATAAATAAAAAAATAAAAAAAAAAAAAAAGTTACTCAGAATTAACCAAGCCTTACATCTACCGTTGGTGTACCTCCATACAAAGTGTCAATGACCAGATAGGGGCCACACCACGTTCCGAAAAGCTTCAGCATTCTGAGGAAGAGGTTCACTTTTACACGCCCCAGCGTTACTATTTGAATTGCCGTCTCTCCCCCAGCACTGGATATGAATTTTCTCCTAAGACAACTGAATTTTTATATATTTGATGAATTCAATGTGCATTAGAACCCACCATATGAACTCAAGGTAAGATTAAGAGAGTCATTCAAGATCAGAGAGAATGAAGGTTACAAGCGGTTTCAATTAGAGCTACACAAACCCCTGGATTCCCTGGATTACGTTTTCCACATTTCAATACTGGTCCATGATGTGCACACAAACAGCCCTCCAAAGAATCCTGCCCTCAGTAATTTTCCCTTTTCTAATCCTGATGCACAAAGCCTGGTCTCCTGGGATATTAAGAGGGTCTCATAAGGACAACTCAACTTCATATTGATTCTATTTCCTAGATCCATCAAATTTGTTGCCTTAGGAAACACGAGAGTGAAGAAAAAAAAAAGCATAGTTTAATTTAAATACCACTTCTAGCACAATGAAAAAAAACACAAATGGGAAAAAAAAAGCAGAGGATGATGCTTGTTTGCTAAGCTTGTGCCATGTGAAACACACAATACAAACTGACAGGGAAGGAAACGATCGCTGTTTAGGTAGCATCACCATCAACCCAGACACATGCGGATCTGGCAAGGGACACAGCAGATCCAAACTCCAAACAACGTTGATGTACCCGTAAATATCGTTCAGACAGCGAGGAGGAAGGGAGGAGGAGGAGGGGCTAGCTGAGACTGGAAACAGGCTGGGAGACACTGGGAATAATATTTGCTGGACAGTAGCCGTGCAAACCCAATTCAGTGCTTCCCAGCTTCTCTTTTTTTTCACTACCTTTTCCCATCTGGATCATCACAGTTATAAGATCACTATTAATTGGAGTTTCAGGTATTTTCTGCTAATTGCTCAGGTGTAATTAATCCTGCCTCTGACGGGGGAGGTCAGCACTGTGCAGCCACGGGGCCAGGCTGGTGCGTAGCACGCCGCGACATGCGGGGCTGCACAGGCACCACGTAACCCCGCTCCGCACGGTCCCGCAGGCACGCACTGGCATGAAAACAGAACTGGGGAGAAGGAGAAATTACACAGCAATGCGTACTCCAACCTTGGCCTTTTATTCTGGTATCCATTAAAAAAAAAAAAAAAAAAAGGTAGATTATCCGAGAGGTTTTTATTTCAAAAGGTGTTTGACCATCTTCCTCATTAAGAAGTTTGGGGATAAACTTTTAAAGCCTTCTCCTGCCTTTTTCCTTCTATATTTGTTTTTGAGACAAATGACTTCTCAGCCCATTTTGTCCTCCTTTCGTGTCAGCAGAGCCATCCTAAGCTTTGCATTTTGCAGGAAGCAGCATTTGGCAGCCACGCCTGCACTATCCAAGGCAGCATCAGCACCCGCACCCCGTGGCACCCACGCCCCGCGATAGGGTCCCATCGCCGCAGGTGCTGCCCACCACTCCCACGGCTCCAGCCAATCCACCCTTCTACCCCCGTACCAGCAAACCTCAACAACCACCAAAAGTTATAGCCAGAACTTTTAACCCAAAATACTTGGGGTTGGTATTTGAAGAGGTAACATGACAATTCATCGTGCCAAATCAACTGCTGATTATCAATATAGCACTTAGTGATGTACAATTAGGATGTAAAAGATATATTTAGCTGTAGATTATACCAGTAATAAGGGCTACACGAGCAATAGCTGTATAATTACATTTTATGAATAGAGGAAACCTTTGAGAAATGCTCCGAGATTTAATTGACATTTAACAAGATAACTACAGCAAGTTAATTAGAAATTATATGCTAAATATATGAATTAACTTTTAAATAATATTTTAGCTTGCCACAATATAGCTACAGTAGCTCGTTATACGCCAGCGAAACACCTAAATGAAATAGTTCTTTCAGATACTGTCTTTCTAATTCATTTCCCACAAACTAAAGCCTGTATTATCAGCTGCTTATTCCAAAGCCTTTTTGGTAGAAAGAGGCTGAGTTGATCAGCTTAGCGAAAGACTTATTTTTATAGTCTTTTCATACTTTTTAAAAATGAGATTTCTCTTACATTTCTATCAGCATCCAGAGAAAAGATTTCAGTTCAGCCGTGCTTTCAGCTTCGAACCCCGAACAAAAATGCAAAGTAAGGCACTGCCGAGCGTTCAGACTCCCTGCAAGGTGATCCATCAGGGATTCCCACAGCGCTAACACAGCCAGAAATTGGGAGAATAAAACAACTCTGAACCGGTTCTGGTGCGGATGGGTGTAATCACAAGGAAAACACAATAGCAGGTTCTTAGCGCAGCTACATTATTTTTAGATCTAGGTAGGGTAGGACAAAGATGATGGAAATCTGCCTCCAAATTATGTTCTCTATAGATTCCCAGGGGAGCCGCAGTGGCAACGCGCAGACACGGGCATTTCTCACCTGCCTCCAGCGCTCCGGGGGGATGCCGTTCCCACGGCCGGAGCGGCCAGCAGCCCCGGGTGACAGAACCGCGTGGGAACGGCAGCAAGGACCCACGGGTCAGGCTCCCAGCCCAGCCTCAGGAGATCCGCAGCCTCTACAGTTCAGCCACGGGTAGTTTTGGCTATTTTGCATTTTGAATTTTTTCGTTACTCCCTGCCCTACCGTACTTTGCCCGCAAGTCACGTAAAGCTTAACTCAGCTCTGCTGAGAGCTTCGCAGCCCCTCAACTATGCGAGACCCTGGTCGCTGGCTGCGAGGAGAGGGAGTTGAGTTATTCAGAGGAGCAAATGGGCTACCATTACTGAGAGAAAATGGTGCCGGCTTTCCTGTCTCTTGCTCAGCGTGTCCCAGCAGACTCCAAGGTCTTTTTTTGCCAGCGTGCCCTCGTTAGCATTCTGGACCAGAGACTCCAGATTCTGCATACAGGGAGCATACATGATTTAGCGTCCTTCCTCTTGAAAATGTCGCTTGCTTCGATATATCACGGGAGGAAACGGAGAAAACAAGATGATAAAGCAGTGAGGGATGGGCAGGACGACCCCATGGGCACCCGAGATCGCAGCACTGTGCAGCTGAAACCCTAAAAGCCAGGCACAAGCAGGAACGCTTTGGACAAGAGGCACACCAGCTCTAGCCTCAGCCCAAGGCCTGACTCTACATCTCATTAGACGTTAACAAAAGCTTTAAAAAATAAAAAGCAAAGCCAAAAAGTCAAATCATCCCTGACCTCCCCTCTTAATGCAGAAAGGGTAAGAGCAGAGTGCCAGAGTTACACCGAGAGGGTCACGTATTGTCCTGGTTATAAACCCCGCCTGACACCCACAAAACCAGAGGAGAGGAGACAGAAAAACCAAGAAAAACGCATCAGAAAAACAGAGGATTTCTGGAAGATGGGAGTCTGAGAAAAGCTTACCTTTGCACTGCCTGTCTCTTCTTTGCTGAGGAAACCCCATCCCTGATGGCTTCAGATGAAGCCCAGGTTGCTGGTTACAGAGTTTCCCCTGAAAAAGTTTTATCCGGCCCGCTATAACTAAAATAGATAAATTATTTTTTAAAAAAAAAAGTAAAATAACAGTAGCAGCCTTTCCTGCAGCTCACACCAAGCCCTCTGGCAAGCCCAGGTAGAGCCCGTGCCGCTGGCTTTATCTGCTCCAGGTGCCGGCCCCCTCGCGAACTCGCTGCAGCTGTGTCCTCAGCAGGACCCCGGGAACCCAGCCCCAGCCCCAGCGTTTTCGCCAACACCAGGGAGGATCTATCTACTGTTTCTCCACAAAACTCTCCCCCAAGAGTAACCATGGATCCTTTCAGGACAACGGGCTTTTCTCCTGAGACTTATGAGGAAGCTTTGGATGTTTTGCCAAGCTTCTCGGTGAAAAAATATTTTAAAGAAAATAAAGTACATTTTTATACGGGTTCCTCTTTTCACTTGATCAGTAGATCAGTCAAGATTGATTTTTCCGCATCAGAGGGAGAGGCCTAAGGTTAAAAGATAAAAGAGTAGATTCCCTTTAAAAAGTAATTTAGATTTTTCTGGTATTAGCTCCAGTATCAGCACAAAATCACTTCAATTTTCCAGGAGCACCTGGGACCCGCTGCACAGCTGCGTGCGAGCGGGAAGGGTCTCCCCTGGCAAACGGCACCGCTGGGCGCCCCGACGCCCGCAGAACCCGTCCCACGCAGGGGGTCTGCCCGCGGAGCCCCAGCCTGCATCCCGCACGAGAGGTCAGCGGCAGAAGTTCTGCTGGGGACTTTGGCTTTGCTTAACTTCTTCATTTTTGCCGTAGTTAGGGCAGATTTAGAATTGAAGGCTGCAGAGCACATCTTTAAAAAATCTTCACCTGCGGGTGAAGTCTGTGCTAAATGACCAGGTAATCACTGGTGGATGACAAAGCTGCTGCCAATAATGACAATAAATGAGGGTGAAAGGGGCCTGTGATATGAAACTGCCATCGCGGTCAGAGCCAGGGCTTGACCTTCACTTTGAGCTCAGGTTGGAGGATTTCTTATCCAAGCATCTTCTCACAACTGCTCTTGTCAGAAAGCAGAGGATCAGAGCTCCTCGCTCGCACCAAACACGGCTTAGCTACCTGGAGTTTTCATTTTGTGGAAGAAAAGCATCTTTGTACGACAAGTCACAGTGGGCTGGGTAGGAATGGCTGGATTATTCACCAAGAATAATTGAGCTGATACATTTCAGCATTTTTCTTTGAATAAATTATTTGCAAATAAACATTTTCATTATTCGGCCATCTCTGATGTTCCATTAGCATTCAGTGAATTATTTATTCAGCAGCTTTCCCCATCAATCACTGAATAAATTATTCGCAAATAAATTATTCTACTAGCTTTTGCTTTAAAGATGTCCCTTGGAGAACAATAGCTTCCCAGAATAGCAAACAGGCAAAGGGAGCAATTTAAAAGGCCTGATTCTCATCTCAGTTGTCTTGGTAGAAATCCGGAGGATAATGATGGAAATTCCTGGCCTCTTGCTGTGTTTACCCATCTGTAATGTGGTACAGGAGTGCTCCACCTTGCTGAAGCCAGCGCAGAAATGTTCAGTGCCCTCAGAACCAGGCTTTGCCTATATCCTCACAGGCAGCTTCACTTCCAGCTCACAAAATCCAGCTGGATTCATGTGCCCTCTCACCAATCCGACAGCTTGGCTCCCACAAGCGTCCAGGGAGGATGGACATCGTGGCACTACCCGCGATAGCTCTTCCTCCTCCTCCTCGGGCAGGCAGCTCCGCTACCGCACCTTCTTATGCATAACGCGTTCAGAGCTTGCCGGTACTCCGAGCCCCAGCGTAAGCCTTGTTTGTCTGGGCCAAGGAGGATGAAAGCCTGTAAGAACTAAATGAAGGCTATGTTTATGCCAATTTTAAGGAATAATTGAGGTGCAGTGCAGGGGAATTTGCAGAACTCCTCCGTCCTTCTAACAAGAAAGAGCCTCTTTTGTTAGGCAGCACAAAAAGTCACCCTCATTAAAATGAGCCATCTCTATCAAAACCACACCGAGGATTTATCGTCTCACCCAGATGTTGGTGCCTTTCAGCGAGATGGAGAAAAAAACTGGGGGGAGACCGAGTACGGAGCCCTCATTTCGAGTGGGCTAATTATCAAAGCGCCGTGATCCTCAGGTTGATATCAATCACGGCAACGCGAGCGAGGTTGTGGCAGAGTTTTAATAACACCAACCCTACCTGGGCTGTCTAGTAGTATCACTGCCATAAATAATTGCTAATTTGCACAAAATGAACAAATGAGACACAGTATAATTGTGAGAGGGGGGACAACTGCACAATAACATTAAGATATATAATTGACTTAATATCAGACGCTCTTCCCCCAGCGAACCTTTCTTCATCCTCAGAGTAATTGTGTAATGACATTTATGTGTAATAGACTTGTGACATTATAAATGACACTTATGTCAGGATTGTCAGGCTGTGACAGCCTCAGAGACAGCTCCAGTGAGAAATTAATCACTTCTGAGGCTTGAAAGTTGCTCATTTATCGCTGCCAAATAAGATCTTGCAAAAACAAGATCTTGCTATGAAATGTAAGCTGCATCCACCTCACCTCTGAGGTGTTTACAGAAAATCTTCCTGGGGACCACGTGGTGACGGCGTCCCTCATCACCGCAGCACTCGGCACGGCCAGCCTTTCTCGGCTCTCTTCTACTCAAAGAAACAACCGAAGATGTTATTGCCTTCTCCATTTCTTCTCTTCTCAATGTCACAGCACCTTTTTCCGGCTCTTTACCGTGTACATACCTCTTTAAAGACACCTATGTGTTATACATGCATATATTAGCATCTGCGTGTTTCACATTTCTGGGACTGCCAGTCGTGAAAGGGTTAAATTATTTGTTGGGTAGAAAAGGACATTTTGAAATGTACTGTACATAATGAATACAAAAAATAAAAGAAAACCTTCTCCAGATCAGTGTCGGGGCTATTATTAGACTATCAAACTGTCATTTTTCAAAGCATTTCAATTGTCACGATTTTTTCTAATGGCTTCTAAAGCATTATCTAATGCCTGGGCCAAAAAAAAGGAAGAGGATCAAAGCATGTTGCAAAGCACGAGTCAGACTGTGTGACAAATAAGTGTTTGCAAGCTAAACTCTTCCTATCCCATCTGCCTTCAAAAATATTTGTGAACTTCAAACCAAGATGGCTTTAGTTGTGTTTTGGTTTTTAATGATACAAGTGTCCTCATGATTTCCCTTTTTTTTTTTTAAAATATAGAACTCATTAAGGGAAAGGATGACCCAGTTGTAGTCCCTTAGCATCGCTGCTCCACCATCTGAGACACCACAGCGGTGGTCCTACAGACAAGCAGGGAGATGCAGGAGGTGCCAGGAGAAAACCAAAGAGGATGAGGATGGAAGCAGCTAGAGGACAGAGCAGCAAATAAAGCAGGATATATGGTGGGTGACGCAGGGAGTGTCCTGCTACACTCTCTGAACTAAGAACATCTGTGCTCAGTATTTGGGGGGATACACGGTCTGGTGGGTCTGGAGCACACGGGAACTGCAGTGAGCTAGGAGTGACAGCCACCAGCACTCCTGATAACCCGGCACCCGCTTCCTCTGCCATGTCGAGGGGCAGAGAAGAGAGATTCCAGCCATTGCTGTGAGCCTCCCTCCTCCTTTACTTTTCCCAGACAGTGATGTTACCTTCTTGTTCTCTATTTTCACATAAATTAATGAAATTATGATGAGCCTGTACAGAAGGAAATAAGAGAGACTGAAATGCCTAGAGTCACGCACAAGTTGCCTGCAGAAATAAGGAGGGGCTGCCCCTTCAGATAAGACTTTGAATCCACCGAGCTTGCCATCTTTAAAACCCTTCTGCTTTGGTGAGGTCTGCAGAAGAAGGTTCACCCTCCCCACCACTCTCAGAGGAAGGCAGCGCAGGACAAGGGGCTGGTGTGAACCAGCATCGGACGCCTCTGCCACGCAAGTGTCACAGGAGAGCGGCAAAGAATCACAGTAAGATCAGCTTTCTGCCAGCAGTGCACAGAAGTGCGACGATTTTCCCTAAACTTTGATGTGTGTGTGCACACACGTGTCATTGCAGTCATGAAAGCATGCATAATCACAAATGTGTTAATGGACATCTCCCTGCAGGAGTGACAAATGAAAGTATTGCAGCTTTTCTTTAAAATTTGGAATTTCAGTTGCCTGGATTGTAACTGCAATCATCTCATCTTTTCAGAGAGAGGCAGGCGATGCTCACATCCCTCTGGCAGAGTCTCGTGGGCTGGCCACACATTTCTGCCATGGAAACCACACTGCTGCAAGCAGGATCCTCTGCCCAGCCTCCACAGAATCCGCAGAAGGCCTGCAAACGTCCTGCAACACCAGCGTCAGCTCTCCTGCAAAATCCCCTCAGCCCCTGGGTACCGGTGCCCCGCTTCCCATCGCAGCCAGCTCGCGGGACACGGGGTCACTGGTGCGGAGACCCGTTCCCCTTCCTGCCTCCCGAGTCACAGCGTTAGGAACGCCTGCCCGCAGCGTCAGGGCCTTTGTCCTCCTCCTCGTCAGACCCTGCTCCCCAGCGCCTCGTGTCCCCAGCCGTGCCCCACGCATGGCAGGATGGCAGAGCGGCTCGTGCCGCACTCGGCCACTCTGGGCACCGGCAGCCGCAAACGGCTTCACCTGCAATCCCTCTCCTAACATCCGCGTAAGATTTGGCTGCTAATGTTAACATGTATTTTTTTTTCAGCCCCAGTGACACTGGAATTTACAAACTGATTCAGCTTAACCGAGTGTGACTGCAATTGGCTAATTCCACGTTCCTAATTAAATTACATTATTTTCTAGGTGGAGGTTTACGAGCAGAGGTGAAGACTAATGACACGAGCAAGCCACAGCATCACATGCACATATTAGAGCCGAGACTCTTGTCTAGATGGTAAAATGAGTTATTCTATTTACATCTTTTTAAATGTCACGGTATTTCCCGTGTTTAATCCGGGGCGTGTTTACGTGTAGAGTCATTCTCAGAAGAGGAAATGGGAGCTATTCAAAGGGAAAACTGCAGGTCTGACTGCAGCAAGGAAGTATTAAGTATCTGGATTTTCTGAAAGCCACCCCGTCCTATGGACAAAAACACCGCTTCAAAACCAGCGACACCACTGCTGCTAGCTGCCTCAGGATGCTCCGGAAGAGCGACACAGAGCTGCTGGCAGGGGCAGGAACAGGAGTCCCGGGGCTGCTCTCCCTGCCTGTAACGCAGGCTGCCGCTGCTGGGAAGGGAGCCCACGCTCCCCGTCTGCCACCCGCCTCCGAAAAGCCGCATGGCAAACTCGGGCAGCTTTTTTGCCGAGGCTTTCCTCTGCGAACAAGTGGTTGGAATCCTGCTTTGCATTATCAGAGGCAAAATATAGATTGCAGGCTTAGAGATTTTTCTGAAATCATAAACAAAAAGGGAAGAAATGCAAAAGTGGATATATAACTTTATCGCCTGTGAAATTGAATTGCCTTTAGAGGTCCTTACCTCGGGCTGGACAGGGAGAGGGTTTGTCGTTTTATGGGAGATGAGTATTAAAACCTACCAGCGAAAGAAAGATATTGTGCTTTCTGATTAAAGGTGCATATTCCCCATGAGCCTGGATTTCAGAGGTAGCTTGTACTTCTCTGGTCTCCACCGAAGAGGCCCAGGAAGTTTCAGACACATTTTGATTTCAGCAGGAATGTGCTTTAGAGATCACCAGCACTGCACAGCTCTAAACATGTGATGGCAAGGAGCAAAAATCCACTTCCTAAATCACCAGAGAGAGCAAGAAAACAGGGCAGTGGAAGAAAAACCTTTGAACCGATCTGAAAGCGTTGTGTATCCCCCCAGCGCTGCTCAAACCGAGCTCCCTTCTCTGGATGCAGATCGCTCTCCGCACTGGCCTGGCAGATTCTGACAGCGGACCCCTCCAAAGCATCTGGGCTTTGCAGGAGCAAACCAATCTGGTGCTATGGATAAAGTAAGAAAGACAGCCACTGACCAGTATCACCTAATAGTTTTTTCCAAATACATCATCTCCAATAGGTTTTTCCAAAGTTGCAAGCAAGTTACGTGCCCCAGCCCTGCTTATTTCAGTCAGGAGCTGAGGTCCTCACGTGAACAACAGACCAACACATCCCCTGCCATGCCCCCTCTCAAACTCTAGTTAAACTACTTACAAATATGAATGATGTGGATTTAAAGGTTGCGAGTGATAGTGAGTCTGCTCTGTTCCCTCAGGAAACTATTCCAGATGTCTGTTCTCCTCATTTAAACACTCTGTCTTATTTCCAAGTTAATTTTTTATGACTTTACTATTCAGACATTAGGTGTCACGGCATCAACTTGCATTGCATTAAAAGAGCCTTAAAACCCACCGGTCTCACTCTTACTTCACCCTTTGGACCTGACAGAGGAGTGAAAGGCGATTCAACATCAGAGATGTCGCCATCGACAGCCAAGAGAGAGCACAGCCAAACTCAGCCAAAACTGACAGCTCTGTCGCCATCAGCCGCGTTCCTGAACTCCTCTAAGAGAGTCAGGAAGTCAAAGCCAAGCTTTTAAAAGCCCTAGGGATGAAACCTATGAGAAATGACTCAGAAAAGGAGGTTGTCGCCACATTTCAGCTCTGGTGTAATTACTCTGTCCTCCTGTAGCCGCTATTCCACGTCGTGGAAGGTAGCCAGTCGTGCTGGCTACCTTCTTCACACATTTGATTCCAATAAATTGATTTGGATGATGTACTGAGAATTAGGCAGATACTTCATTACACTGACTTGAGATCAAACTTAGGAAGATGTAATTGAAGCTTTACGAATCCTGCAATCTCGTTTAGACGATCAATTATTTTGTTTATCTACTTAAGCATGCTAATGGGAGCCAAGAAGGGCAGCAGGAAAAAACCCAGGGTCTTAAGCCAGCGTGGAGTTTGTAGGCGTAGCTGAAACAGGAATTTTAAGCTGGGGCAGGCGAGGAAGGGTATGTATTTAAAACGGCATCTTGAACAGAACGTAAGAATAGTCACAGCAAGCTTCTCCGAATGCTACAAGCACCACATAAATGCAGCATCACAATAGAATCACAAGCATCTTTTCATGTAAAAAGCATACATCTCAACTTGAGCCACAAAGGCCACATCACAAAGACACAAATGTAGAGATGCAGACTGGTACTTGCGGAAAGGACAAAAGCATCCCAGCAGAACAGGTACCCAATTCTCATGCAAAGCCCCTGCGCTTTCCAGAGCTTAAGCATTCAACACTTTTAAGATTCTGGCTGTAGTTCTTCAGTGCTGCGAAAGGAAAAGTAATACTCGGCATAACCCAGACTGGCTTCCAGGAGCCCAGACCAGAAGGTGAGAAGAGGACTGGGTGGCAGTTTGACACAGGATGGAGAAGCTGACCCTGCGGATGCTGGGAGCCACCGGACTCCCGGGCCCCGGCCGAGCGTGGCTGCGAGGGGACATCCCGGCAGCGGCCAGACCCAGGTGGGACAAGCGTGGCGGGGAATTCCAAATGCTCCCAGCCTAGAGGTGCTCACATTTCCACCAACTTCCCGTCACACATCCAGGAAATCTCCCATCCTTCCGCAGCAGCTCCTACCGGCCAGTGCCAGGGAAAGGCGTCCCAGAGGACAGCGCTCTCCTGCACCCCGAAGCTGCTCCAGCCCGCTGTGCACGCACAAGGCACCTCGAAACAACACCGATTTTACCAAAATGGTAAGGGGGGCAAGACCCGAAATGAAATTAGTTCTGTGCCTCAGTGTCTGCTCCTGCGTGAAGATGTGTGATCCTGGTACGACTCGCAGCTGGAATTTTCAGGAACGTCCAAAAGATGCAGGCACCCAAAGTGTATCAGCAATTGAGTTAACTCATTTATGCGTTTTAAAAAGGGTGGCCACAATAATCATTATCATTCTATAGTACTGTTATTACTAACAATAACAAGAATAATAATTATTACTGCTATTAGTTACCATTATTATCACTATTATTACATCCTATAGTATTAAGGATCAATTCAGCCAGGAGACAAATGAGCCTCAGGCTAGGGAGGTAAATGGGAAAGCTAAAGACAAAGTGAATGCTCAAATAAACAGTCCTATTCCTTTTTGTGGCAGCAAATGGTAAAAGATATCCTGCTGTCCTAGCTCCAAGGAGGGGCGTTAATGTATCACCTGATACAGTTGAAAAGCTTACGAAAATCTCGTTATATTTTTTAATCATCTTGCATTTTAGACCTTTAAAGTACAAATATGGATTTCAAACATATCAGGGGAACAAATTAACTTGGAAAAATGGCCGTGCTTTCCAAGGTTGCACCTGCCATGAAATTGCTCCAAGTTTGCATTTTCCCCGGGTCTCTGGTGTGTCATTACGGCAGATTGATCGCCCTCCTCTCCCGGCAGCTCCCCCATTAGAGGGTTATTGTATGGAAATTAATGGGAGCCTAGAAACATTTCTTTTGCAGCTGCAGTAGGAGAAGTCAGTTTTGATTAAGCACTCGAAACCCAGCAGGCTGGGGTGATCTCTTTGCTTCAGTTCCCTCTTTTATTATCACCGGTGTCAAGTTTTGTTACTTTAGCCATTCCCCTGGTACTCCCACTGCATCCCAGTGTAATAATGGGGGTTATTTTTTTAATGGGCACTTCTATTTGCTTTAAATATGTACAGACTGACTCTCACTGGCGCAAAGGCCCCTTACACCACCCTTAACACCGCCGTGGGAATCATTTACGCTCGCTCCGAAGGCCGGTGTACGCCGGCTGAGTGGAGTAAGGAGGCACTGACGTCAAGGAACGTCAGGAGCGAGGACGCATCTCTGTTCAATTACCCAAGCAAGAGTCACATCTGATGGCACATTTCGTGTGTACCCGCCCTGTCTCTTATTCACCTTGCTGTTTCCTACCTGCCCAGTTTGATCCCGTTCCCATTGTCAGCTGGCAAATATCAGACGTACAAAGTGGCTCCTATGAAACGAGAGCGTATTTTTTAAAAGGCAGACATCAATCAAAGCCATGGTGGAAGGGAGGATGCAAGATACTTGTAAAACACATGACCAGACACAATGCTGAGAGGACAGCGTTCCGCTGCTGCTATTGTCCCCACAGTTTGTCTTGCAAACAATGAACTCGGTGGGTGCAAAAACATAGGGAGGGAAGTTTCTTTTAAAGCTATCTCACTGCAAATCATGCGATAATTGAAAAAAAAAGAAACTTCACACTGTGTCAGACAGAATTACAGCCTTGGAGTTTGAAAAGGAAACTGGAGTCCTTTCAGCTGTTGGCGCAGGGCAGGAGAGGGGAGAGCTTGGCGCTCGCACATCTCTGGTCCCGTTCTTGCGGCGCGTGGCCCTCCGCAGAGCGGCGGCATTTGTCCCTGGATGGAGCACACGCGCCTGGAAAAGCTGGCTTTCCATCCTGCCTGCAAGGCGCGGTAGCTGGTGCAGGTTTCTCCTGACCGTGCTGCCGTTTAAAACCCAGAGAGATCGCAGGTCTGGGGAAGGTTCCCATCGCTTACTGCAACACAAGAACACTTTCGTTTCAGCAAAACCTGGCACTTACTTGATCAGGAGGCAGGGACGGCTTTGGGTGCTGGAAATGGCTGGGTATGTTTCCACACATACACAAAAAGCTGATTGACCGTTCTGCCCGCCTGCTGTTCATAATTCCATTTGCACTTCAATTAGAATTTATAACAAGTTTCAGAGCAGGAAATTTGTCTTCATTCTCCTCCTCCCCCTCCCAACACAAGTTACCTGAATTATACCCCAATAACCACTGACAAAAAAAAAAAAGCAAAGGGAGGCTTTTAGGAACAAAACGCAAAGCGATGCCCAGGAATGCCAACCCCAGCAAACGCCACGGTGCCGCTCGCCAGGAGCCCCTGCAGCCACCGCGAGTGCCAGGCACGTGCAGAGCACAGCAAACACCGCTCACACAGCGAGGAAAGGCGTGGCAAGGACCACTGCTTGGAGAACTGGTTAAGTGGCAGAAGAAGAAAAGAAAAACCTTTAAGGGATTATTTATAGGGCTCATAAAGGCACCTTTTGAATATCCATCCATCAAACAGTCAGTTAAAGAGTCTGCTCAGCACACAGGGGAGCGGAAGGAGTAAGGAAAATTGGACACGGCGTACACATGAGATGTGCGAGCTATCATCCGCAATCGTCAGCGACCTGCTTCAGCCGTACGGCGCGGGAGCCTGTGAACGGGGCGCGCGCGGTACGGTGAGGCCCTGAGCAAACAGGTGCTTGGCCCAAAACTGACACGACGGAGTCGCACACCGCCAAAGACACGAACCGTCCGCAGTGAGTTTTAACAACTTTGGGAGGAATAACGGAAGACAGGAAATCATCTACACAGGAAAGGAACGGAAGATGTTTGGGTGCCAGCCAAAGGCTGTAACCTGCCTTTGAGGAGCAAATAAAACCGGGCAGACAATAATAACAGAGCAGTGCCTGACTGCCGACAGAACACAGGGTAATTGCGAGCATGTGGCCCGCCGAGGGAACGGACAGCGAGAGGAGACTCAGGCTGTTACAGAGCTTACACAAGCTGCAGGTCAAGAGCAACGGGCTCACAACGATCGCTGACTTTATGGCTGGTTCTTTGCACCCGCGCTACTGCAGGAATAAACTACTGATCCGCGGCAAACACCTCCTTCCAGCACTCCATCTCTTCCTGTATACTGGTTTTGTAGTGGCATTTGTGAGTGCAGTATTTCAACGAACCAGAGCAGCAGATTCCAGCTTCCCTTGTTATGAGACGTCCGCTTGGTCTAATTTAGAAAATAGAGAGGGCTTTTTTTTTTTTCTCAATAAGCAAAATCAAGAGGCAGAAGTTGCTGTCTGAAACACGGGTTCCACCGCCACAGCACCCTGCTCGGGCAGCCTTTCTAGTCGTTGCGTGGCTCGTTCCAGCAAACAGCTACGTGAGGCACGGCTCCACATTTCTTTCTGATGGGACTTACACACTTAATGACAAAGTGTTCTACTACAACTCCCCATTTATCTTATTAAATGGTCCCAGAAGAGCTCTGAGAAATGTATTTAACATGAAGATATCTATTAATTAATAAGCGCATTAGTCAGCAATCAATACTCGGTTGATGATATTGTTTAAATTATACATGTCTAATATGGATACGTTTCTGCCTTCCCCGTCAGTTTTAAGGCATGTATCGAAAATGAGTAGTGCAGAATGGCTTTGCATTTTAAAAGTTTGATTAAAATTATTTTTAAATAGACTAATCCTATGAACATATTATATTGCATAAAATTAGCTCTGAGCAGAGTCCGTTTATCACCTCAGTCTCTTCACAGCCCATTGATTACCCAGACACCAGGAGCAGCCTGCTCTCTTTACTGCGCTTGTATTTTATTGTGGTGGTATTATTAGCTGGTTCAAAATCCTGAGCAAGGCATTCCTAGCAATTACTTCCTCTTGGTCTGCATAAAATGTGCAGATAATTCTCAGGCTGATCCCCTATTGCTGCTTGTATTACTCAAAGATAACAGCAGCAACCTTAAACTGCAGATCCTCGTCCTCCGAAACGCTCCGGGACGACGCCTGCTCTGGCACTGCCATCTCCACCACAGCCTTCCCTGGGCACCCTACCCACCCTGGGTTTCACCAACCGCCGTCCCTGCCGGCATTCTGGCAGGGCCAAATGAAACCGGGGCAAATTTTCTCCTAAGCAAGGCTGCTGCAAACGGGAATAACTCAAGAGAAGTGAGGAAAGTCAATGGAGTTATTCTGGAGTTTTGTCAACACAGGGATTTGCTTTGGTCTCATTATTGCAGTTTAATAGGGCTTAAGTTCTTGGCCTGGACATTCCCAAAGTAGATTAAAAAGTATTTATTTTACATTAAGAAGCAATCTGCTTAGATGTAAAGTTAATATATTATAATATTTAATGCATTAGTATTTATATTAATATGTTTAAGTCATATTCAATTAATACAAGCCGTTTACACAAGCAGTTTTACCTGGAAGGTTTTAACTAAATTGGCTGAAGCTCACTTACCTGAGTGTACACCAGCCCTGGAGCAAATAAATTTACTTTTAAATTATCATTCTATGCAAGGACAGTGTGTGTCCTCTCTTCCTACACGTGCAACTTTAAGTTACTATCTTTATTAGCATATCTGTCAAAGAAAACTTCTGTCTGCTTTGCTTTCAGATGCTGAGGATTGCTGCATGGCCATTTTCCTTTTAATTTTGCCATACTAAAGCTACACGACCTGCTGAATTACAGCAGGATTTTTTTTGTTTTCTCATACAGACCATGGTATTTGTTTGTTGGCATCCTAGCAGCCACTCTCCAGAACAGAAAATCATCTGAACCCAAGGATCTTTACCAGCTGCGGTGATTAGAAATTACACAAGTGTTCCAAACAGCAGGGAGGAGGGGACGATGGAGATGGGGTGGTCCTGGCAGATGGCCCTCAGCATCCCATCCCACCAGCGCCGCGCGCGAGGGTGCTTGGCTCTCACCTAAATCCTGTGCTCCACCGACAGCCGGAGCCTCTGGGTTTACACCTTTCCTCGCTCACTGCTGTGTCAGGACATGGCAGAGTAAAATCCAAGGGAGCCCGGAGCCCGATGTGGGTCCAGAGCAGGCTGAGGGGGCGCGGGACTGCCGGGCGGCAGAGGTGAGCCACGGGCAAGGAGATGTGTTTCAGGAACAAGCACTGTAAAAAAAAGAGATGTTCCTCATCAGCCTGTGTTGTACCTGTGTGTGAAAATGAGTCTGAACTACCGGGCTGAGCAGTGAGCTCCCAGTGTCTCCAGTTCACGTGCGGATGGAGTAAACTGGTCAGGGTTTCCCAGTGATGCATACCCAGAGCCAGTGAGCCTCACTCAGACACTGGGATTTCTGCTGGAATATTTACAACTGTAAATTCCAGCTTCATCTCCTATGAATGTGTTGCAGTGTTTATCTAAAACTTGCCCTTTTCGCAAAGGCTTTTGCCAGGAAACAACTTTGCTGTAATCCGCAAAACAGACTTCTTACCTGGACACTAGGACCGAAACCGAACCAGGAGCCCAAGCGCACGCAGTGCTGGTGATGAGTTGGTGAGCGCAGGCTGGTTTCATCCAACCTCTGAAACATCACGGATCAAACACTTCTGGAGGTCAGCACATGCAGCAGCAGAGGATGTTGCAATACCTGTGATAAAAATAAAAACATAATGTGTTCTGATAGTCGGATTGAAAATTAGCTTTAGGGTCTCCACGCGTTGCTTTCTTAATGATGTGAAACATAATAGCCTCAACTGTAATAAAGATGAATTACTTTTTAATAAAATAATGAAACTCCGGTAAACACTCAAGGTTTATCACTTAATTTATCCCCAGTGCTCACACAGAAAAAAAAATTTTTTGCTACCCCATTTTTAATATTCTCAGTGATTAGATTTCAATAACCCGCTCCAGAGCAATGTGTGTCTCATTTCCCTGGACAGACAAAATGGGCCATAACTTCCCCTCCGTTGGAGCACTAATGCTCTAATTTGGAACTTCTGTCAAGATGAAAGATCTTCCCAGGGAGTTGCAGCAGGCCCATGGCAACACTTTGGCACAGGGCTGGATAATGAAGTTTTCATTATTAAATAAAGATATTTTAGGAATGTCATAACCCATAAATCCATTCTTCTACAATGCATCAGCACATTATTTTGTTTATTTCTCATCTGCTCCTTCCCTTCTGCCCCTGCCTGCTCCCCTGGTTTTTGGCTACCTTGTGAGCTCTCTGAAGTTGCCACAGAGATAAATTCAAATATCCCTGCCAGTGGTCCTGGGGCAACAGGGACCAGATGGAAAGGTTGGGGTGCCCATGGGGCGGGCAGGGTCTCACGCCCCTTTGGGGGCAGATAGCCTGAGCCCTGCAATTTGCTGTCACCCAAAGGAAATGCTGATGGGGACCAGCAAGCTCAGGAGCATCAAGATTTTTGGAAAGAGGGTGTTTTTCTGGAGGAAATTTGGTGCTGCATTGGCTTTTAGGTGAAGGCAGCAAGCGAAAGCAAAGGCAGATTTGCAATAAAAAATTTTCCCAGCACTTAAGGCTCATTGAGATTAATCGATAGAGCTCAGCAGGGTAACTTGTTGCCTTCTGAAAGACAATTATGAACTGCACAAAAAGACAGGCCTGTTCACCTATCAGAAAATTATATTTATTTTTGGAGTTTCAAAACAAACTGCAAACCCTATCAGCACTTGAATTAATTGAAAATAATTTCTCCCTTCCAGCTAAGCAAACAGGAAAGTTCTGCGTGACAGCATGAGTGCTATCTGCAATGGTTTGCTAAGATCCTACTAATTAAAAAAAAAATCTCGTATGAAGATAGTTAACGGATTCTGCATTTCTACGAAGTATTACGAAGGCAACATTTATCTGAACTTGGGGCCTGTGCTGATTACTGCTCAATTAGTTGTGATTCAATTCACTGAAGAAAAATGCCCGTTTCATTAGCACAGAGAAACAACCACTGGCCACAGAATAAATTTTCTGGAATTGCTCTGCCAACCAGTTTGATATTGTGTTAAGTTTAGAATTTTCATGCTGCTACAATGCTCTCATTGTAGCCCTGATTTCGAGGCACTGGGCTCAATTCATCCTATTAACACTTTTCTCCCTTTCCTTGAGACAACCTCAGTGAAAACCCCCAAACCAGGGAGATCTTACTGTCCAAACTAGGCGCCAGCTTAGAAGAACTTTCTACAGCATGTGGGTAAAGGTGTTTGGGATTTTGATCTCCTGCACGTTGATGATGGAGCACCCTTTGCCAAATCCAGTTGTTGCCCTCAGCACCACTAACAAAGGATTCTGGATTCCGCGGAGCAAACGCGTCCTCTGCTGCTGCCAAAGACAGCGAGTACTGTTGCACAGGTAGCAGAGGCGGCACGGTTTAACTTTGCAACTTGAAAGTAGCCAAGGACGCTATGCTGGCTGCCAAAATAAAATCCCATCATCACACTGGGACTTCAGAGCTTAGAGCAATCAATGTGAAAATCTTATTTTTCCACTTATAGAATCATAGAATCATAGAATGGTTAGGGTTGGAAGGGACCTTCAACGGTCATCTAGTCCAACCCCCCTGCAAGGAGCAGGGACATCCCTGACTAGGTCAGGTTGCTCAGAGCCTCATCCAGCCTGGCCTTGAACGCTTGCAGAGATGAGGCCTCCACCACCTTTCTGGGCAACCTGTTCCAGTGTTCTATAACCCACATCGTAAAAAATTTTTTCCTAATTTCCAATCTAAATCTACCCCCCCCCAACTCACTTCCGAGAACAGATAAATCTTGGTCACCACTCTTGGGGGGCAGGGGCAGGATAGGACAAAAGTAGATGCAACCAAGATGAACAAGAAGCTTCCTGCCTTGCATTTGCTGGCTCTATTGGGACAGTTCTTGGCAAGCACTCTCTAGTATGATCTCATCACTTGTATTGTCTCACAACGTCCCATTCTTCTTTGGGTGTCCCCCTCTTTTAGCAGTTTCGTTTTAAGCAATTTTTAACTTCCTCAGCACAAATAGAGATGTTAGTTTGCACGAATTTATTTCAGTGGCAATGCTGAGACATGTCAAGTTTCCAGAAGGACGTCTATATTCCTACGAAAATAGCCTCAGACTTCAGCGTAGTGTTCCCACGATAAAGCTGAAGGACAGCTCGAGGCAAATCAGGACCACAGGAAATGCAGCACGTAGATAAGTATCAGCGTTAAGATCTTGCTTTCGTCTTCCTTAAAATAAACAAATAAATAAATATGAAGAAAAAGGAAAGGAAGACAGCGCAAGGAGAGAATCTCCCAAGGAAGAAAGCTTGGGGAAATTCCAGCTCCCTGGCCACTAGGTGTCTGTCTTGGCTCAAAATCCTGGCCCAAGGAGCCACCAAGCTGGGTCCCAGCAGTTGGCTAGATGAAAGAAGTGCTTTCCATCTTCCCTGGCCTTTATCACATTGACAGGGTGCTCAAGCCCTGGACCTCTTTGTCTCTGGTTCCCGTACCAGCAGCACCTCTGGGGATGAAGCTCAAGCCCCCTGCGCTCCCCGCCGCTGGGAACACTGATCTCACCGGGTGGGTGGCTGGGCTAGAGCCCTGGGCTGTTCTTGGAAGCTCTTCTGTTTATGGAAATCAACATCTTTCATTTCACTTAATTAAAGCACCCAGGAGCTATCGGGCTCATGTTTTTCAGGAGATTAAAGTCTGCTTTTAAAAGGCAGAGAAAGGCCAAAGCCTGAAGCTTAAATCTGAAGAAACTATTTAGTGGGAAAAGATGGTGTGAGATTCAAAGCCACAATGCTGGGATTCAGCACTATCCCAGCTGAATTCTGAAGCATGATTGTTACTGAGAACTTTAAACTGGACAAAATAACTCAGGAAGTACATTCTGCGATATATTTCTTTTCTACTACTGGCCAAAACCATAAGCATTCAGGAAAAAGACAAGTGGACAAGTGCAAGTGACAATGCAAACTACATTCCACTTTTCTGATTTATTCGATTCTAGGCCAATTCAAATATTCACCTGAAATATACTTTTTCATCTCATAGAACAACTGTGTGTTAAAATCCTGCTGACATCACGGAAGTACAACTCATAGCAGTGAAAACATACAAAGATTGAATGCATCAACCCCACTACTTTACTACTAGGTTGACTTACAGAAGATCCACTTGCGTAAAGGCAATTTGAAATTTAGCAGAGGTACATGCTGGGAGTTACGCAGGTCAGGCCATCCCCAGAACCTCACTACATTTGGTTTCCATTTCATGCCATTATCTAGCCTAGCATCAGGCACATATTCTGATCTCATTCACACTACGGTAAAACCCAAACCAATATTAACTCTGCAGCAGACAATGGACTTTTGCCAACGGTGGTGAGCTCAGCTTCAAGCCCGAGGCCACTTTGCATTGCGAGTGGCTATCTCAGGCAAGCACCTAAAGCCGTTTTAAAATGACAAAAAGCAGCTACCTGGATGATTACCTATTTGTGTTTTCCAGTGAGCATCAGAAATAGCTAATCTGATACATACGCAATGCGGGGTGAAGAACTCATTGCTAATTAATTCACCTAAACTTCATGGGCCCAGAGGGTGCACGCTTGCGACCCGTTCACGTGCAGCAGCTGCTTTCTGTCCTTCCAAGCTGCACATAAAAACACATTTGTCATTTTGACACACTCAACGTCTATCTGATGGCACTGCTGTCACTCCAAGACAGTTTTGCTACCAGTAATAGACTGTATGTACAATAAAATCTATATATACCTACAAAAGTTGACTTAGTTTTATAACTTCAGACCACGTTTTACAAGGGAGCTAAACTGCTCTTGGCAGAAGCACCATGAGAAGTCATCCTTTCAGATGTGGCTCAGCAGAGACAACCCCGCGAGACGGATGCTTTACCACGCTGTACGTCTGATCGGCGAGTGGCTGACTTTCCCCAGGGTTCCCCTCAAAAATGCCACGCGAAAATATTCCCTGGTTCCAGCTGGCCAGAGAGGTACCGAAGCAGAGAAATGAATCTGCTGAGCTAATGAAGCTTTGCTCTGAACTGTGTAAATACTGCAGGAAAGAATTTGCAAACATTTGTTCAAATGAAGGCTTGGAATTAGTTTCAATAGCACCCACGAGTCAGAACGTCTCTTGTACGCTCTCCTGGAGCACTTGCACAAATGAGCTGTTGTTTGAAAGAATATTCAGACAAAGCGTCATAAAAACACAGGCAAATACATGCTCAAATCCGAGCAGTTACGCAAATATTTCCTCTGATGACTAATGACACCAGTGACTTTTCATGCTGTTTGTGAACTTGGGAGTCACCTGCCGAGGAGTCCAGAACGTACCACGTGGAAAATAGCACAGAGCAGTAAAGAGCACTGCAGTTTGAGAGATGTTCCTGTGGGATTTATTAGTATTTGTACTAAGATTCAACCCAACATCTTTCACCTGATTAGAAAGTCACTTTAATATCTTTGGAAACTATTCCTCATATCACCCAATTTATCTAAAAGCCTCTGAATTCCTCTCTGCAGGAATCCGAATATCCCAAGGCTGCTGCAAACATCTGTCTTCTTAGCACCTGTCAGTAATTTCCTAATATCACAGCCTCAACAATGCCAATATTCATCTAAGAAGCAAACCACCTACTTGAGCACCGGATGAGCCAAAATGTTGGAAAATCAAAGCGGCGCAGCTATTGCTATAGAACAGACACCGTGGCTGAACAAGATGGGACTTTTAAGGAACAAGAGGAGGTGAAAAGTGGAAGTTTAGGGTGCTGGCAGAGCACTAACGAGAAGTCAGCAGCAGGATCAAGGGGTGGAGAGTTCGGAGGCCCCACAGATCGCGGAGGTCGGAGATGGGAAGAAGATGCACTGGAGAAGAGTTTCTGCGGGGTTTTGGCAATTGCCCACCCCAAATCAAGCTCTTACTAGCTCAGTTGAGCTCAATAAACCTGAGACTCAGCCAAAAGTCTTTGACAAGCTGGATCTTGAAGAATAAGAAAACAACGCCCTGACAACATTTGTATTTGCATACACATTATTTAATCAGTTCTGTGCCATCTCATTTCTACAGTAAGCTGTGCCCAGACAATTTCCAAAAATGAGTTTAAATGCATTTAATTCTGGTGGGAATAGTTTTCCTTTGACAGTTCCTGAAGGCAAAGTGCTCTACAGGAGAGGCTATGCAGGGACAGGCAGCACAAACATCCCTTCTGCTGCGCTGCCGTTTCAGACACGGCTTGGAGAGACTCTTGCGTGTGGATGCAAGCTCAGCCTACACAGTCCAATCAATTTAGCGGTGGCGAGCTGGTGGATACTTTTACGGCAATGTCTTTGCCAGGATTTTGAGACTAATAACTCATTTCTAAGAACCTATATTCAAGAAACATTAAAATTATGTATTATGACATTAAAATTATGTCCATAACGAGCGAATAATCCCCGTGTTTTCTCCAGGGCTTCTGCCAATTGTGTTTTCAGAACAATCATGCACATTCCACCTATGACACTTCACTTCTTTCCTTGAAAGAACAGACCCTCCTGGCTTCCTTCGACTCAGTAGCTGGAGTGGGAAAGCTTGCTGAGAGGAACTGAAAGCCTTTGAAGATAATTCAAACATTGGTCAACAACTGTAATAACGTAGCTAAAATTACAATGTGCTCCAAGCACCAAACATTAAAGACCTTGCATTTTATAAAACTAATAAATCAAGCACGGTAAGTGCTCAACTTCTGGCTAAATCTAGATAATAGGTGCGGCTTCACTTCCCCGAATCGCAGAGAGGTTATGCACTTGAAATAGCTCTGCCTCCAAAAATCATTGAATCAGCAGTAGATCTTGCGAAGTCGGGTCAGCCTGTTTGGCATTCAAAGATTCACAGAAAACAACTTATGATTAGAAGCTGATCAAGAGTGGCCTCTTTTCCTTTTTTTTTCTCACTTGTGTCTGGCTCTGAGTGCATTATTTTGTTGATACAGACAGGAGCAACTTCTGAAGCCATGCACTGGTGGTGATAGATTTTGGAAAAACAAACCTTGTATATCTTCTCATATACAAAATAAGAGGTTTTTTCTGACTTCAGCTAGGTTAACAAATGTGTCTGCAAAGACTCTCATCAACTTACAGACAAAAGTAAGGCTTTTAAGGACAGGAAGCCAATGCTTACATTTTCATGGTGCATCTAGTCTGTTCTCATGAGAATGCATGAGCAGCCTTCTCCCACCAACCTGAAAAAGTCCTGGAAAAGCAACACAAGCTAGGGCTAGTTTCTAGGTTTTTTTCCTTTGCAATAGTAATGATATTATACATCTAAAACCAAGGAAGATGTGGTCTTTTTCCTTGAGCAAAGGATGAGCCCTTTGCCTAAGGTCAGTACAGCTGCTGATTTAGGTCCAGCGGCAACCAGAGAGCTTAGCTGGTTTGTGTTCCTCGGGACTCTGCGGTACATGTGTGACTTCTCCATGCTTCTAACACTGAGGAAGAAGTAAAAAAGAAAATTACATGACTCCTTATGCTGTCATCACAAACACCTTTTTCACTTTCTTGCACCCTCAGTTTCCGTATCGGCATAACGGGTGCTCTAGTAATGGGCGATCTGTGCAGTCCAGTTCAACTTCTTGAAGTGGCCTGACATCCTCAGCTCCAGGGCACTAGAAAAGGCAGTGACCAAGGCATGAGCAGATGTGAACGTAGTCACCAGGCACAAGGACTGCCACTGGAGTCCTCCCAACCCGGCTGCGTTTATGCACTGTCCTGCGCATCCACCTGAGGTTGCGGATTTGCTTTGTTGAAAGCAGAAGTTCGAAACAAAGGGAATGCGGAATGGAAATTTACTTCCATTTAGCTGCGACTGGGTTTTATGTGGAAAATGCACCCCACCCTCTCTATCTGAGAATCAGCAGGAGCATAACTCCCAGCGCCTGTTGCTCAAGGGGAGATCTCCACTGTCAAGTTGATTTGTGGCGTTTGAGTTGACAGTTTGCCTTGGGCAAGGGAGGAGATGGGTTTGCAAAGGAAGGAAGAAAGAAGATTAAACCTCCATCAAAATGTGTGGTTACCTATGCTAGGGAAGAGGAGAGGCAGAGGGGGAGGGTGGGGAGTCAAAAAGCGCATAAGAAAACCGCATTACCAAATAGGGAAAAGGTGAAAAGACTGAAAGGTTTTACACAAGATCTCTGGCTTTTCAACACTTTCTGCATAAAGCTTCACCAAGGCTCTGCGAGGCATCGAAAACTTTCCTCCAAATCAGAGTCAAGCACCTTAAGAAAAGTTTTATCAAGAACAGAGCTGGGAAGCAGCAGATATCTTGGTTTTAAACAGTAGTGTGTGGACAAGGTAGAAAAGCCAGCGTGTTCTAATTTTCAGATATGCTGAGAAAATCCAACTTCATTTGGAGCTGCTGGAAATCTGGACTGTTCAGTACTCCTGAAAATAAGATTCCAAGTGATTCTAACGCCATCCTCACACTTAGAGAGGGGTAACACCCTGTACGGGTTAGAGGGACGCAGATATTCCCTGTTCTGGAAAAAAAATATGTAGTTACCATTGAGGTAACTCTGTATGACTCTTTCTGGTTGAAGAGGCATCTAAAAATAACACCTTGAATGAACTGAAATTGCAAGGAAAAAAAAACTTTTTTTTTTTTTACTGTTGTGCCTGCAGAAAAGCACATGAGCATGATCTCAGAGGAGAAAAATTACAGCTCCTCCTTCATGGCCACACACTGGAGTATCCCTAAATTTGGCTTATCAGACTTCCTCTGTGACTGAACCAAGTAAAAAGTAAAACTTAGGTGTTCCCATCAGGTGGTTAAAATGCAAACACCACACAGCTCTGTTCTTCATTCATGCATTTTTTCAGACGTGGCATCGGTCTGATTGCCGTCTGTGCAAACAGCACGGATGAATAAGGACCTGAAAGGGGTTGTGAAGGTGTTGGGTTCCTTTTTCTGTTCATACGGGGTCCTGTCTCTCAGTGGCAGCAGGTTACTACTGGGTGTTAAATGGGGTTTGATTTTCAAGATTTCTGTGGGTATAGCCTTCACTTCTCTGGGGGCCTTTCTACATCCAGAATGCTGGAACGCAGCTGACCCTTCTCTGGTTCGTTCCTTGCGAGCGGCACTTCCACCCACGGCAGCGGCACGCACACACGCGGGGCACAGCACAGGCAGCGCGGCAGGCTGTCAGGAACGCTTGATGTGGCACCGCAAAGCACGAAGCCAAACGAAAACTACCTATAGCATAGATGGGAAAAATCTGTGAACCTTCCGGATCCACCTCACACCTTGCCTTAATGCAGTTGCCAGGGGATTTCACACATAAGGTATTACCAATGACAAATAAATATCTAGAAAGAAACAAGCCACCCTTATGCAATGAAGTCAATAAGTTAAAGCGCTAATTTAAAAAAATGAACATTTCGGTAATTCTGTTCCTCCTCCTAACTTCACAAGCTGGGAGAGGGGATTAAGACCTACAGTTTCCATTCTGAATCCATATTAACGATGTGTCCAAATGTGAAAATAATTCCTCATGGGAGTCGGGATTACAGTGACCTCTTGGATTTTGTTGCGCACTTACTGGAAAAAAGGGCAAGGAGAAGGATTGAAATTATCTAATGGAAATACAGAAGATATTATGCTTGGAACATCCTACTTCAGTAACTCATCTTAGTACGTAGCCCTAGCTAAAACATAATCGTCCTAGTGGGAAAATGTAAATCATGGGATTAAATAACAACAGAGAAAGATCATTTACAAACTCAAATTACCTATATTGCTTTTATTTCCATTACATTTCTATGTAATCATTCCATATTGGAAAACATAAAAATATATTAGCCAACCACTATTTTTCTGTAATAATTAATTACTTCCAATTCTGAGTCTGTTCCACATGTACTATTTCAGCAATATTCTAGTTCAATTCTTGTTGAAAATACAAATTCTGTGCTAGCCTGAGGGTTTACTGCCTCAACATATTTATTTTATGTGGCTGTCCACTGATGTCCTTAAATTCCCTGTTCAATCATCCCCATAAATCACTTATTATTCATCCTAGGATCCATCCAGCAATTCACTTTTAAGGTAAGTGCTTGTATTTTTGTTTTCATACAAAATGCTAGACTTTGTAACAGTTCTGTATAGCAACCATCTTTTCCAGTAGCAAAACAATCTCAGCCGTAGACACAACAGACATCCCCATGCCATAGCCGTGCCTTAGCTTCTTTCCTCAGCAAGTTATTATTAGTAATTAATGGTTTATGTATTTAAACTGCCAAATATGTTGACATCTATTGCTATCAACAGACAGACACATTTGTCCAAGATTTTACCGACATTTTACGGCTGTGTATTTGGTATTATCTTTCCTGATCTAAAAATCCATTCTCTTTGTTACTTCCTCCAGTGTTTCAAACACCCTTGCTGCTCTCGGACAGCAACAGCACAACCAAAAAATTGCTACAGACTATTTAAACTTACTTCATCCTGATGCTTTCACAATCTCTGCTAGTGGCTTTTTCCCAGTGGGATGTGAGGAGAAGCAGAGACGGAGTGTATAAATCCTATTACAAGCTCTGCCTTCTCAGCATTAAACATCAAGCTAATAATTTTACTGGAATTCTAAATTATTGTACAGCCAAAAGATATCTTGAGGAATAGATATATATTTTCTTTAAGTCTTTAAAATAATATATATTTTTCTGACCATATTTTCAAATTCTATTAAGCAGCTGAGAAACAGAAAATTCTCTGAAAAAAAAAAAATTTTGAAGTATTTATTTTTCCAGAACTCATACCAATACTTTCTTCCCATAGCTCTTGTGCAAAGAATAAACATATTAAAGACAAGACTGAATGAATCAAAACCAGGATTTTATAGATTAATGTAAAAGGGAAGCACCAAGATGCCCAACATGACTTCAAGGAACCATCCCAATCTGTATTTTGAACACATGAGAGCGAGGGCATGGTTTTAGAAAGCTGTCTTATCTACTGAATAATCTGAAACATCACCCTTGGTAACTACGACCAAAATTAGTTAGAAGAAGGCTTTGTTTCACCTTTTTTTGTTTGTTTTTGTCACTTTCCATCAGGGAAAGCTTTGGCACAACTTCCGCTCAGACATAATCCTTTGATGAAGACGATGGTTTCACTCCTCCGCACACTATAAGCAGCATCCCGTTTGAATGCTGGCCACACCAGGCTGTTTGGGGGAGTTTGAGGAGCTGGTCCTCAGGTAGGTGCCTGGACAACTCTGAGAGTCAGTTTGTTCCCATGGATCACCATTTCAGTGGTGGCTTACGAGAGAAGTCGTTACGAACTGGAAATGACTGCATGCTGAAGGATTACCTCCTAAACTGTGAGGATCGATGGAAAAATCTTTCTGCTAGAAGTTCCATTGATAACTTAAGACCCCAAACACACAGCAGCATTGTTCTCTGTCTCAACACTGAACATTTTAATTGCCCAGTGAATTAAAACTTTTGAAACTACTTAATTACTGGATTTATACTTCATGAAAGGATCAGTTGTAATTACAGGCTGTTTGGGGAAGGGGGTTTCTCTTTTAATTCTAATTGCGAATAATTGACTGTAAAACATTTTTGAGCATTACATTTAGAACAAAGATGCATCCTTTGAAGTCAATATTTGCTTTATGCCTTTCTGCAAAGGAGATGCACACGAAAATATGCCTTGCTCCCAGTAATATTAACTTATTATTATGGCAGCCATTGCAGCACTCAGTCAGAGAGCTAGACTTGTATGTGCAAAATATGCCGCTAAAATAAAACGGATAGTCCCCGCTCAGAGAGATCACAACGTATTTATAAGGTGATTCAGTAACAGGTATCAAGAAAAGAAATTTAAAAAAAGGAGGAGATGATAAGCACTGAATCAACCCTGGCCAGTTCACAAAGTACCGATTTCTACACCCTTATTTTCTAGTCTGCTTACTCGGTTTTTAAATGACCTGTCACCACCACGGATTACTTGTAAGACGGGACGCAGAAGGCGGCAGTGTATCACTGTGGATTTTAGCTCCCGTGGGCTAACACACTTAAGCCAGTCTCCTGAAAGAACGAAGCTTTGCACCATCACTACAGCACCTACTTATACAGGGAGAAGGGGTTTTGGGGTAAGAAATTCACACTTGAACACATGCATTTCAAAGGACAGAAGAATTTGAAACAAACCATTGAAGGCTTGGGAAACATCAACGCAGTTGGGAAACCTTGACGTGAAGTACAGAAACCAGATGGTTTAAAAGTGAGCCTGATCTGGCAATCTCTTTGAAATTTCTGCTCAGAGAAAGGCGTGAGGAGCTCTGGAAGCTGCACACTGAGGTAAATTACGTGTTTATTTAGAAAAGAAAGAGGCCAACTAAAGAAAGCACATACTGAAAGGAACACCCTTGCCTATGCCGTCTCAGGGAAAAAAAAAAAAAAAAAAAAAAAAAAAAAAAAGATGTTTTTGCTCTAGGAGAGAATTTATTTATCTTCGCGTTCTACCGGTAAAGCATGAAGCTATTTAAAGCCATTTGATCATTTTATCCAGTAAAACAGTAAAATTATTCAAGATGACTAGAAAGATTTGGGCCTAGGCTTGCAAATATTAATTATTTTCTCCCTGGCCTTGAGGGTGTGACTCACCTGTCTGGATCCAAACTAGTCACCTTAGGCTCCCTCCGGAGATAAGGGAGAGAAATCAGCACTTGCAAGGAGTGATTCATCCCATCCTAAGGTAGACCTCTAAAACCGGTCTGCGAAGGGCCCTTTGGAAGCATCTCTGTCTCGGCTGCGTATAAGCAGAGCCAGGACTACCCAGCCCTGCCCGGCCGACAGAGACCCGGGTGAAGGGCTCTAACTTCAGACGTTTCCAGGGGTCAGACTTTTCCTGACTTAATGTCTGTTTTCAGATGGGCAAAAATACATGTGCCTGTCGTAAGTACAAACACAGCCTTAAAAAAAACCCAAACCTGTTAATTTACTTCTGACAAACAAAAAGACAATCAGTTAGCCTTCTTTCTTCTCCCTGTTTGATTGTGCTCCTTGAAATCTCTGGAATAGCCGAACTACTGAATAAAATCTCTTTCCTGTTCTCGTTTGGTTAAATCTCAGTAGCCAGTCACCATCTTTCTCCTTTATTAGCTCTCCGATAAAAAAGGAAGCCAAGGTTTTCTGGATCTGATTCCCCCCAATATCTGAGATTAATGTGTCCTAGATTAAGTTTGACAGAACTAATACGAGTTCGATTGCTTCTGGAATATCTCATCTGTAAAATTAGAGGAGAAATCAATTTAACAGAATACCTAGGGGAAGAGAACAGGAGAAAAGGACTCCTTTGTAAAAGAAGGTTTTGCCACGATGAGGAAACAAGAAAAAATACAAACAGGGGTTGTTTTGACAATACGCTTTTGCCTGTCGGAATGCCCGTTTCGGAAAGCCTGACAGCTATGATACAGGCAAGTGGCTGTTGGAAAGGAGCAGGAAAAAAAAAAAAAAAAAAAGAAAAAAAAAATACAGCAGAGAGAAAAGAACGCCAGTGAAAAGTAATAATAATGAGAAAAATGTCACATTAAACTTTGAGAGCAGCAGCAGCAGCTGCCTACACCTGGAGGGCGAAGGCAGGCAGACGGCGGCCAGGGCGGCATGCCGCGTCTTGCGAGCATTCCTGTGGCGAAGGCAAGTCCCTGCAGCCCGGGAACATTCCACCGCCGCCCCGCACACGGCACTTCCAGCTCTGCTGCTTTCAAAAAGAAATAAAATACGTGTGTGCTGCTAACATGGCCCCAGCCCTGCCCTGTACGGTTAGCCCAGTCTCCTCGGGAAGCCCGGAAGAGCACCTCAGCATCCTCCAAATTTCAGACAAGGCAGGTGCTGCAGAGAGACAAGCCAGGGCCCTTGCAGGACAGCAAGGTGGGACAGTGTCCGGACCCCCAGATAACCTCACCTCCATCAGTGGTCACATCACTTTGGATATTCATTTTTAGGAGAAAGCACGATGTGCGTGTGCAATGGTTTCCCCAGTCTGTGTTTCACCTCAGCACACAAAGCAGCAGGGGAGACAAGGGAGCAGTTGTAAACAATCACGGGACACAACCATTACGAGACAAAATGAGCCTTTATTTCCTCCCTCGTGCTTCACAGCCCCTTCTGCTCCTCTGTTGTGAGAAACTTTGCTCGATTTTTAATCAGCTACTGACCTGGATGTGGGTTGCACCTCGAAAAAATGTTAATAAGCACTTCATTATGCTGATGCTTACTGTTCCGTGTCTGTTCCTGGGAATACAGCACTTTCCCTGTCCTGTACATTACCTGTACCGTAAGAGATCTAAGCACACACATAAGCAAATCTGATCAACCTCAGGACCCCACCAGCTACAGCTCAGGGGAGCCAGAGCGGCAACCAGGAGCGTTGTCTCCGTGGTCCACAGCAGCCTGGGAATTTCTGCAACACAACTTCCAGGACCGACCTGCTGCGGAGTTGACTGGGTGAATTTGTCTTTGTGTACTCTGTTAGGATCCCCAGCTTGTACTAAAAAAAAAAAGCTGGAAAGAGTAGATGGTGGAAACAGAAAGCAAGTGCAGAAAGGCTCAGTTCAGCAGATCTGTCTGTGTGCTTCCTCCTTCCAATTCTCATATGCTGCCTGCTGAGCTGACAAGAGGTGCACTGGAGCTAGATTTTTTTTTTTTTCTTTTGCCTCCTGTTGTCTTCACAGAATTTTAGAAACTGTTGCCAGATGCTCGTTCATGCCAGAGCAGGATGAGTAATAGTGTCTTCACTCCCAAACGAGCCCCCTGATTCACGGTGTGCGGTAGTCATTTTCTCCAAACACCAAGGGAATCAAACTCTCGTGCGGGCCCCCTGTAGAAAGATTAACACGCCAGCAAAAGCCTGATTAGGAACGTGGGTAAATAATGCTGCTCTGTGTATTTGTTCTTTGCCTGTAGTTCTTCCTCTCCAAGCAAAGCCCATCAGCATTTCCATGGATATTACAGCCATTATCATAATGAGCATGAGGTAAATCTTGCTCACCATCTTCTTGCTAATTCTGCCCTGATTCTGCTGCTGTAGTCCTCACCAGATTGCATCTTTTGTACCGCTGCAATAGCTGTAGTCATGAGATCCTGTCCAAAGAAGCCTTGGGTCCGTGTGCTTTGCTTTATACATTTCTCCAAAGAAAACATGCACAGAGGAAACTCGTAAAATGTCTGCTCTTTCTTATGTTGCTTCAGAACTAAGAGACTTGTAAATCACTGCTGAATGGGATGCTATATGCTTTTCTGCCTCCATTATGTATTATGGGGAAATTAATAAGCAATGGGATTTGCAAGATGAAAAGCAAGGAAACCCATAGGGTAGGTGATGGAGAGGCATAATTTTAGAAGTCAATGAAAGGTTCTGCTAAATCACAGTTAAATTATGCTGATATTCACCAAAGTCCTGTGGTAAAATGCTGTTTTCATAAAATATTGAGACTCCTCTCTGCAGTGACAGATGAAGGTTCCCACAGTCCCAGAGGACTGAAGGAGCTGGGGACGAGCCCTTTTTTACATCGTGTGAGCAAGAGACCGCGGTGTACCTCCAGAGCACCGCCTGCTCACGCCCCAGAGCTCCTGCCGGGCGCGGTGGTCCCCAGGGTGGGCTCAGAGAACGTGCAGCATGGATTTAAACTTCCCAGCGTGCGTCCTCTCCCTTCTCACCTCCTGCTCCTGACAGATGTGGTCACAACGTTAACTCAAATACCCACACAACTTGCCTGCAGGCTCTCGTAATACCAGGCTTGTTCTGCTCCCTCGGGTCCTGCCCTTGCTCCGCGTTTTCGAGGGAAAGGGAAGCTCTGGGAGCGACCTTGCAGACAGTGGGCAGAGGTCCATGGGGTGGTCCAGCCCCCCCCCGGTTTACCCTGCACACTACTCACGGCAGCAAGCAATCTCTTGTTTCAGCATGTGCCCCACAGCTCCCGCACGGAGCTTGTCGGCGCAAGCCAAATGTAAAAACCCCTTCAGGCAACCCCCCCAGCCCTTCCAGTTCCTGCGGATCCACCGGTCTCGCAGGCTGGCACCGCGTCAGCACAGCAACGCACTGCGTGAATGAAGCGCCGTGTCGGAAATCGGCGTTAACGTAACTTTACCTTTAACCATATTGCTGCTCCGTACAGCACGAGACAAACCTATCAATTTCTACAAGTTGTGCCGTGTCACAGTACAGAGTGGCACACACGCTTACTTGCTTGCTTTTCTCCCAGAAGATAAATTCCTTTCACTGAAACTTGAGAAGTTTTGCACTTGGAAAACCATTTTATCAATTTGGTAGATAAGGCAAGGGAAATGAAGGGAGTAGAGGAAGGTCAGTACAGCAGCATCGAACACTGCCTTTGGGTTGGTGCACATGGGCGCAATTCCTGGCCCCAGTGGCAAATACAAGAGGGGGAAAGTACGTCAGGTGAGCAAATGCTTCGACAGATAAAACACAACACCTCCTCCTAACGCCTACGGATTCAGAACCGCACTGGACTTGATTTTCTTCTCATTTGCATCAGGATACAGCTGTATAGCAGGGTCCTCACATTGCATAGGTTATGTGGAATTCAGTGAATAATGTCAGCTTGTGTTCCCCATGACTTGGCCCTGTCGATGTCAAAGGTAATTTGGCCTTGGCACGGGAAAGGACAGGCTCAAACCTTCCCTTACCTGCAATCACACAATACCTGTTACCTGCTAAATGAAGTCTTGCAGAAAATGGTTCAGCAGTGAAACTCTACCTTGGATCACATCATTTTAATGTCTTTTTTTTTTTTCCTCCTGTTAAAGCTTGTAAAAAGTAATCTCAGTCTTGTGAAGAATTGTTTTGCATTTCGGGACCTTAGGGAATTAGATGGGGCTAAGTAATTATCAGGAAACTTCCATGAGTTTAATAGAAATGGACTAAACAGGCAGAAAGCTACATAATGCATTAAGATAAGGAAACTAAAATTCAGGAAACGATGAAAAAAGATATTCTAACCTTTTCTGGGGGGTTTAGCCCATTTTGAATTGATTTGAATATGTATTTTAAAGGCTGTTTGCCTTTAAAGACTGCCTGCTCGAAAGTGCCAAAATCCCTTTGTACATCAACACTGGCTTTGACCCCAAGGGGACGAAACCTGTCTCAGCTCAGATCTTTTCAAATATTTATAGACATATTTTCCATTTTCACCTTAATTTGAATTTCACATTTCTTTCTAATAAAATTCCAACATCTCCATTGTTGGCCAAATCTACTGAAATATTCACAGGAATGGGAGAGAGGGGAGGAATATTGAGATAAGAATCAAAATCTGGAAGGAGATTTTGGCTTCATGTTAAGGGACAAGCAGAGGCAAAGCGCTTCTGGAATAAGTGGAAATGGCAGAATTAAGCACATGGATCCACCAGAAGTCAAACCTGGCAGGGCAAGAGCTCGCAGGACGGCAGCTGTCCGCAGGAAATGCAGGGACAGAATTAGCTCTGCCCCACAGGAGTGAGCACGTGCTGCCAAAGTGAAAGAGAGCCTGCAGAGAGAGCGAAGCAAAACCACATCTAGAAAAACACACGATGAAGAGTCAGTGGACGAGGCACGCCGTCTTCTAAGCAGTCTCAAGAAGTCTCATCCCCTGCTCTCAGCTTCGTATTTAAAACAAAAAAAAAACCCAATGTTCCTTTCTCTCCCAATTTGACCATTCAGGCTCAGATTGCCACTCCTGCCCCTACCGCGCAGCCGCCCCGCCGGCTCCAACCTGCGCCCGGCTGACAGCACCGGGAAGGGCACCACCCCCAAGCTTCTCTAATGCCAACAGTAAACCTTTACACGCCATCAAAGTCCTGCACGCGGGGCACCTGCAGCAATTTGGTGGGGGTTAATGGTTAGACGGGTACAAAAGCACGGCACCACTGGTGATGCTGGTTACGCTGCTGCCAGCGAGCGGAGCAACCAGTGCCAGACCGAGCACGGCTCTGGGAGACGAGAGAAGTCGAGTTAAAATTTTATAAATAACTCGAAAAGTCATCACCTACAGATATAAAGACAGTTGCCTCTAGCAGTTCATACCAGCATTTATTACTACTTGTCACATCTTTTTTTAATAAAAAAAAAAGATTTTTTTTTTTTCCCCCCTTCACTTGAGCAGAGACAGAAGCTGTGCCCTTCAGGCAGACTGCGGAGTAGTGTCCATCTCCACATCAAAATGCGCAAGTGACTTATCGCTGCTGCCACGGCTTTTCCTCCCAGGCGCTGCACAGGCAGAAGCTCGCGTCGTCCCCACAGAAGACAACGGCGTGGGACTGGGAATGGACAGAGAGTGAAGGTGGCGGCGAGGAGGGAGAAACGCCATCACCTTCACCACACTGCTGTGTCCGGCTGAGCACACCCGCGCATGAAAAGCGCTGTAGATGGAAGGCACAGCAGCTCAACGTGCAGTCGTTCGTAGAGCCCTACGCTGGCGGCATTTCACGACAACCGATCCTGATATTGAGCAAGAGTGACCACCTTCACCAGCTCCTCGCCAGCAGCAGCCCTTGTAAATAGCGTGCGACAGCTGAAATTAGCTCTTATGCCGAGGGCTAACGCAACATCGCACCTACACCTTGTTCCAGCCTGCCCCGAGGGGTCCAGGTCCCGTACAGCCTCCTCCGCGCGCCTCCCACTGCCCGACAGCCCTCAGTCCCCTCAGCGCCGGCTCCTGGGGATGCAGCTGGAATAAAGGCCTTTTACTCGAGGGCACAGGAAAGCTCATGGGGATTTCATTTTAAAGCAAGGTTTTGTAAAGAGAGATCATTGTTACTGAAGGTGAAATGCCAGCAGCAGAGCATAAAATGGCAACAGGGATTTTAATTCTTATTGAGTTCTGTAGTTTCATTACTTTTTGCACTGAATATCTATGCAGTAATACAGCATTAGGGGCTGCATCTGTCTGCGGTTTCTTCTCAATACTGCTATAATCTTTCCAAATAATTCCACCCATGTTAAAGGTGAAACCTGAAAAAAAATGACCCCAATCTCCTACGAACAATCTCAGCATATCTAACATTTCCTCTCACCCTCCCTTTGCATCAACAGGTATCACATATGCAGGGCACAGATAACGTAACTCCACAAAATTTAAGCAAACTCTGATGCAGATTTGAAAACAAACAGTGATTCCTGTACTACCGGAGCAGCAGAACTGATGCGACGGAGCCCAGCAAGGCGCGCGTCGCCCTCGAAGCGTCAGGCAGCGGCTGGCGCTTCCGCCGGGCTCTGCGGGGCCCGGGACGAGCCGTGCCTCCGGCAGCCGCCTCACGCCGAACCGCACGCCTCCCTGCTTCCGTATGGCCCAGAACACGTATAAACACAGCCAACCTTTAATAAGGTCCTTCAGAGAAAACTAAATCTTTGATTAAATAGAAATTAAGTATTTTTTCCTGTAATTAACCGGAGCACGTTTACTGTAACTGCAGTGAGACGCAGAAATGAGATCAGGGTACCACTTAAGCACTTTCCTCTAGTTTGTTTCATCACTTACACAAGCACAGTGCATGATCTTACAAGTTTCTTACTGCACTTATTAAAGCTCACCCTAATGTTCATTTTAGAGAAGATTGAAAGGATTTAAAGTAGTAAATTGCTTACTTTCTAAAAATAACTGCCTTTCCAAAAGAAACCACCCCTGAAAAAAAAAAAATAATCTCTAAGAGTCAAGACAAAATTTCTGTCTGCACAATTCTGTTCCTATTTTTGCATCCGAAGCCAGTGCCTACCACTTATTTTCACAGTCCAACAGAGAGCAAATTTGCTTAGAGACAGCACAAGTGAGGCTGAAATTTAGGAGCTTTACGACACGTTTTTACGGGTGATTCTCCTTTCATCACACTGGCATTTTCCTAAGATGCTGTTACAATCACCCGTTGTTCTTTCCTCAGTTTTCACTGGGGCAAATCCCAGTGAATTAGCAATTTTATATTACCCGCGTCACCCCGAGAGACCTGCCGCGTACCCCGAGAGGTACATTAATGGCGCCAGCGGCAGCATCTCAAAAAACAGAAAGGTCTTATTCTTGCCTCCATCACAGAGGCACAGAGATAACGGGGGGAAGGCTGAGTACAGAGAGGTTAGCGCTCATGGAGACACCTCGTGCTGTTCTTGCCGTCCTCCCAACGCTGCAGCCCACGCCCCTGCCCCGCGCCGGAACACCGCAGCCTCGCGCGGCCACGGCGCGGTGTCGTCCGCGCGGAACAGGGTCAGGCCCTGCGATTTCTTAATTGCTGCGCGAGGTGTAACACTAGAACCCAATCCTGCTTTAATTTTGAGACACAAGCACGCAGCCAGGAGAGCTGCAGGGAATCTTCCCATTTCAAGGGAGAAACGTGCAATTGTTTTTAATTTTGTTTTCTAATGAAGACGACAAATCTCCTCGCAACGACCACTGGGCATTTTCCAGTCCCCACGCAGCTCTCGCCAGCGGCTTCTCGGGGTGATGTTGCGTTTGGGTTGGCCTCGGATCCCCCGCCTTTAACCCCCAGTGACAGGCGGCAACTTGATTCGAGGGGCTGCGTGCGCGCTTACAGGGGGCTTTGAATTGAAACGCTAAGAAAACACGGGCCAGGAGAGAGGCTTTTATTAGAGTTAGCTCTTCTCTTGTGTGTGCACACCTGATGTTGGGGGGAGGAGGAGCTGGCTGCCGTTTTAAGCCTCCCTTTCCTTTTGTGCTGTGTCTGGGCAGGACCCGTGTGTCTGGAATGCACCTTAAAGCAGCCTTATCTCCAGAACCCATCATTACACGGCAGGTGGTGGAGCCTACTTTATTTTCTCATTTCTCTTCTTTTTCTTCTCCTCCCTCTCACTTCCCCCTCCACCCCAGGGTAGGAATTTCTGAACCTCAACCAGTAAACGTCGTATGGCTCACACACCTGGAATCCACTCCTCTCCATCACTGCTCCAACACAGAAAAAGAAAAATAGTGGGAGGAAGAACATGAAAAACCATGACAGAAAGACCATGGGCTGCCAGAAGATGAATGCCCGTAATATTTTAAACTCGCACAGAAATTTAAAAATTAATGCTAACTTGTCTTCCTATTTAGTTGCCCTAGTCCATGATAAAGACAAATTGTTTCCCTTTCTGAAGACGGGCAGAGGCTTCAGCAACGCTCCAGAAGCAGTGGCCCTTGGCCGGAGGGACCACCTGGCAACGCTCCGTACCCAGGGCCAAAAACGAGCGTTTGCTGCCTGGCTCTGCAGCGAGAGCAGGGTACGGCTCCTCGGGCCAGCGAGCTCTGCCCGCACCCTGAGCCCACCGAGGCTTACGCAGGACAGCACAATCTCTACCTGGACAAGGAAACACGTAAAACAACCTTCCACCTGCTCACAACGCCCTGGAAATCATTTTCAAACACCACTATGCTTAGGTTCGGAGGTTTGTAATTGCAAGGGCTGGTTCAGCACCATTTACACATCCGGTGCAAACTGTGCGTTCCTGCTGCGTGCGCAGCCTTCCCGCATCTCCGTGCCGCAGCACGGCCGTGCTGAGCCCTGGTTTTCACACTGGTGCTCGAGCCAGCTCAGGTGCTTCAGCTAGGGACGCACAAATTCACATGCCTGGAACGAGGGAGGAGCGCGTGCTGCAAAGCCTGGACTAGTCTCACTGTTAAGAACTTCTCAGATCTAAGAGTTGGGTGCGGGGTGGGCATTTGAATGGAACACCCTCCAGGCTCCTTAGGTCAGCAGTACCTGCACAGTCTCTTGTTTGGGTTAACTGTGGAAGAGCTGCCATGAGCAGCTTCACGGCACTGCCAAATCTGCCACAGGGAGCTGGGAAAATTTCTTTCTTTCAAAGAGAATCTGTTGAAGTCACTGATGGTTATTTTCTCTTTTAAACTTTCCATGTCACACACCTGGATTTTGAGACAGCTGAGCACTTCTGCAAAGATGGTCCATAGCCCCAGGAAGGCAGGAGCCAGCCAGAGCAGCGGTCCCAGCACCTTCCCTGCAGCTCGGCAGCTCCCGGGCTGGATTTGGGCAGGGGAGAGCTCGGTGGTGTCGTAACTTGTGCAGCAACCAAGCGGCACAGAACAGCCTAAGGATTAGAAGTATGCAAAAACACTGCGACTGTATCGCCTTTGCTCTGCCATCCCTGAAAACGTAGCCCACAGTTATATTTTTCTGTGCTGGAAAACCCCAGAAACCACAGCGCGCAAGCAGCAGCGGAGCTGGAGGTTCTGGTTTAATTAAAGGAAGGATTTATCACCGCAGACTGCTCTGGGCTGAAGGAGCAGGGGTGGCACAAAGCTCGCTTTCGGAGGGGTTCAAGCACCTCCCGGGCCAAAGCCTGGGGGAGCTCAGCCAGGCCAGTCAGGCCATCTGCCCGGAGCCAAAGCTCCCAGCCTGCAAACGCGTGCTGCGACCGCGCTGATGGGAGAAGGGCAGCGATGCTCTCAGCCTTTGCCCCGTCTACTTTTTTTAGCAAGGCATCAGACCTAGTTTTCTCAGTACAGTTTAAAGAAAATCAGGTCTAAAACAGCATTAATAAATTAAAAATCTGAAGCCTTCCACTGTGTCCCATTTGTCTCCTTCCCCTGAAGAGCTGGAAGAAGACAGATCAGGGTGACAGGAGCGTACACCCAGACACAGGAGAAACTCAACAGCATACAGCCTGGCACTGTGTTATCTGAATTATCTCCATTTTCACCTGTGTAAGAGGAAAAGGAACCGGGCTCTGGAGTCACCTACACCCAGACAGCACCTGACAGTGCTGGCGTTTGCGTTTGTCCTTGTTTGCCTCAGGAGGTGAATAAATCCACCCCCCCACACACAGAATCCACTGTGGGAGAGGGAGAATCCCTGCCCTGAGGACCTGCATCTTCTGGTGCTCTGCTCCGCAACCAAGAGCTTGGCGCTGGGATGGGAAGCTCAGGACAGCCATGCCTGCCCACATCCAGCCTTTCTTATTTTTATATTTTATTTTGCAGCTTGCTAAGGCTAAGGTCCCCTTTGGCCCTATTTCCTACTATTACCGGATTGATTACTTCGACGTACTTCCTATGGGTTCGGTTTTGCCCATGGGGAGCAGGGACAGCCGTGCACATGCGTCAAGCACCTCACAGCATCCCAGCCCCACGCAGACCCTGGGTCTCTGGATATCTGCCTCCAGGCAGGAGGAGGCCGACACCTCCAAATACCGTTCTCCAGAAACCCAGATGACACACGTGACGGAACAGGATATAAACGGGCTGTTTCCAAAGCCTCCTGAATTCCTCACGTTGTCTTGCTTGTTCACTTTTGAAAAAAATCTGACTCAAAGTTACTTCTGGTCTGTGTTTGAAATGATCCCAAGAATAAACGAATCAATAGAAGAAGCTAAACACAGAGAGGTATTTGGTTTTGTTTGATTCTTCAAATTTGGAACAATTCACAGGCAGGAAATCTGCATAAATTATTTGAATAAAATTAATACTCAGCAAATCCCTGGAATTTAACCTTTGTCTGTTTTTTTCTGGAGGTAGAGATACAGCCTATTTACTTTTGAGCTAAGGAATAGATTGTGTAAACTTAATCAAAGCTGTTCCCAGTATAATTTAATAGCACCAAAAGGCTTGCAAGTTAATTTCAACATCACTGAACTGATTTTCCACTAAAATCAAACAGAATCCTGTAAAAATTTCTGGACAAGATTTTGGAAATCAAATTAATGATCTTTAAAAAAAAAAATCATTTGAAAATAGCTTTCCTTTGAAATGTTCTTTGCTCTCATTTATTTTAAAGGAAAATGAGCTATTGCTAAGAGACAAAGAAGCTGCTTAATTCCACCCCAACTTCGTAGCTTTGCCGGGCTGTGGATGCACTGAGTGCAACGAGAGCAGACCGAGCCTTCAGCCTCCGGAGATCCAATCCCCTTCCACGTTGTTAAGAGCTCTTCAGCTCATCAAACTGGACTTCTCCAACGAGGGGAAAGGGCCCTTTACCGAAAACCTTGTTGCAAGTCCCCGCTGCCGGCCCCGCTCCCGTCGGTGGGCAGCAGCGGGGGTTCTTCGCTGCCGGGATCGCTCTTCTGCCTGACAGCACCAAGGACCTGAGACGAGCTGTGCAAGCAGCCCAGAGCTTAAAGACAGCTTAAAGAGTTCTGAACAGGGGAGGGGGGAAAAAAAAAAAAAAAAAAAAAAAGGAAAAAGAAAAAGAAAAAGAAAATAGACGCAGACTTCTATGCCACAGAAGAAAAGTGAGTGGTGGTGAGCAGCTGCGCGTGCCTGTGCACGTGTTTCTGTGCACACAGCCAGTGCCACAGAAACATTCCTCTCTCCCCCACACATCACTGTGCCTTTTCCTTCACAGCACACACACTAAAGGCATTAATTGCGACGGGGAGATCCTCAGCGCTCAGAAAGCCGTTAACTTTGGTGAAAGTTGTGGACCAGGACTGTGCATTCCTGAACGTGTGCCTCCTCCTTTCTTACATCGTACAGTCAAGAACAGAATCTGTTCCTTACACCTAACTGCCCGGCAGCCACGCACCCGCTTACACCGGGCATCAGCTTCGGCTCAGCGGCAGCAAAATGGTGTTTATGCTGCATGTGCAGGGTCTTTGGGGATTTTTACTCAGCTTTATTGTTACATCTGAAATGCAGAAAGAGAAATTCAAATCAGGGAAATGCAATAATCTCTGAGCCTGCTGTTCATCAGCTCATCACCCGTTAAAGAGCTGGGTCCTTTATTAAAAAGGATACATCTTATTAAAAAGATATGAAACAAAAGTGATTTTTAATTTTATTGGGGAGGCACAGTCATTGCCAGAGACAGCCCGTGGCTACGTGTGAGGATCAAGTCAAGAGGGAGGGCAGCGAAGCACTAACACAAATATGAAGCTAATAACTTTTTTACTCTTAGGGAAAGTGCCGTTCAATTTCTGGTGCTCCAGGCATGTGCAGCTTGAGTGGAAATTTAGAGAAATTGCATCCACCTGCTTCCATTTCATACATCCAGGGCCAGATCTTCAGCCAGCGTAAATCAGTTTATCTCCATGCAGGCAGGCAGATTTATGCCAGCTGAAGATGTAGCCCCTGGTCTTGCGCTGCAGAATAGGAAGCTTTAAAATACTAATGAGGGTGAACTCCTTAAAACATTCTCTGGTCTCAACTCAGAAGGATAAACAGACCTCCCGGCCCACCTCCCATCATCCCGTCTTTGGGGCAGGGGGTGATACTGTCCATCAGGGGCTTAAGCGTATATCTAAACATGAAAATACTGGTTGGTTTTTTTGGTTGGTGGGGTTTTAAGCATTGATTTTTATTCCTTCACCAACACCTATTGGACCAATGTTTTGTTTGTGTATTTGGATATATGCAAAAGTACAAGAGAGCGTTTCCCTCAGGTCCGCGTGCCTGCTCTGAACCTCGGGAACTTGCGTGGCTGCCCAGCGCCTCCGAAGGCACAGGCACGTACCGAACGGTTCTGTACATCGTATTCCACACCTCTGCATGCCGGCAGCAGGAGTTAACGAACAACAGAGACACAACATCAGCATCTCTTATTCCCTTACCAGACCGTTCTCACAACAGACACAGAGCAAAAGCGAGAGCACAGCACTGCTCCTCAACAACGCGCGTGATACACCCCAGAGTCCCAGAGAGCGAACAGGGCCAGCCGCGGGCAGCTCGGCCCCGAGGAAGAGCTGCTGCTGATCTGCAGCGCGTCGCCCGCACACCACGTGCGCCCCTTCCCGCCACGTCAGCGAGATCCGAGCGTAAGGCACGTGCTGAGCTCCGCTCCGGCTTTCAGAACCGGCGCCTGAGCCCGGGCAGCTGCCGCTGAGCACTGCTCCACCGCCCTGGGCCCCCAGCGAGCCCCCGAAAGCAGACGGCTCACCGCAGCCAGGTACGGCACGACACGGAGAAGGGAAAAACTGTAAATAGCACAAATGTGCGATCCGGCAGGTCTGGTTTTCAGGAGGGAATGCCAGCCTCCCAAAGTCAGCGGCTTGGCGAGGTTTTGCAAGTTCAGACAAAGAACGGTTTGCAGGCGATTGAGAAACTGAATCTACCTGTGAGACAGTGACTGATGTCAGGCTGCCCCGGCTGCTTGATGCCTCTGCTACAGTAATTCCAGAGCAATGCATTGATGAAGCAAGTTGCTTCATGTTTGCTGCCTAGGTAAAATATAAATTAACCCAAAGCAGCTGAGAGTTCAGCGGTGGTACCGGGTGTTGCTGGGTGCCCAGTGTAGGAGAGCTGCTGCAAAGCGTGCAGGACCTGCAGCTCCTGTAATCAGGCACATTGGAAAAGGGGATGCCTTGTGAAATCAGTGGCAGATGCTCTGAAAGTGTAAGGACCAGCCAAGGACCCCGTTATGATACCATCAAACAGATGCATGCAGCAGGTCTGGAGTCACTGACCTGGCTTGGGGTCCGGTGACACAACGCCCGGTGCCAGGGCACAAGGCACTGCTATGGCACCAAGGAGGTTTTTTTTTTTTTTACACAAGCCGGGGCAGACAGACACCTCCTGACACAAGAACATCACTTGTTCAGGTCAGGTGAACTGGGCAGCAACAGAGCCACAGCTTCCACCCAAGAGCTGGGGGGTGACGGCACAATCTGGAGAGGGTGCGCAGTCAGCCCCCACTGCAAACACCCTCCTTGGTCAAGTCTAAGCCCTTGCCACGATCCTGGCAGCCCCAAGCAGGGCCCACGTCCCATCCTGCTCCTGCCTCAATTTTCTTCAGCTTCAGCCACAGATGCTATTTGACATACTCCCAGCTAACGCCACATTCACCCGTGAAAAGCCTCAGGCAGAGGCAGGGCATGGAAATACTTGCAGAGTTTCAGATTGACTTTCTACTTCCTTGTTCTGGTAGAGATCTGGAACAACTCCATCAAAGTGTGCTCAGATAAGGGAGCTGATACAGGGCAGCGCGGTGTCAGAGAAAACCCTGCAGCCGCACCGGCCCTAGCACACGCAGACGGTGAGATAACTCCTGCGCACCCCGACACAGCAGCCTCTGACCGTCACCGCACGTCGGTTCCCTCTGAACTCTTTATTTTCTGAGGGGTGCCTTGAGGACACCTTCAAAAGCGAGTTATCCCCCAGTGCAGCGAGGGGGTCCCAGGGCACAGACCCCGGCACAGCCAGCTCCCCGCAGGCTGGCGCAGCATTCCCAGTTTATCAGGATACAGCCAGGCACACGCGGACAGGAGCTCTCAGGAGCACGGCTAGGATGGAGCAGGACCACACCTTGCTTCCCAAGTCCCAGACTATTCTTTAAGAGCCGCGTGGACAAGCTCACGCAGGAAAAGAAGGCAGAGCACATAGGACTTTCCATTCACAGCAGTCTCCCATGTCAGAGCCTTGTGTACACAGCCCTCCTGAGAAACAGCACAGCTAATATGGAGCAAGCACGGTTTGGGGGTGAATTCTCTTGATAGCTTTTAAGCCCAGCCCGTGGATGCTCTGGCTCAATTTCACAGGAGCAAAGAAATAATTCTGCATTATTCTCAACGGGATGGAGGGGAATGAGTCTTGGTACTTTTCTGGGAACACTTACAATGTCTGTAAAATTAGTTCCTTTCGACCCCAAGTCAATATAACTCACTTGTGTCTTTACAGCTGTCGGTGCAGACTTTTTCACTGATCATGAAATAAAATCAGAAAAAAAAAAAATCCTTTCCAACTGTGAAATGGCTTTTATTCTTGGCTGAATGAGACAGATTCCCTGAAGTAGTGTCTATGTTTATATTGAACATTGGTTTCTTATGCATCCAAAAATGCCCTCTCAGAACGTGAAAACACAAGATAGCATCAGGAAAGGCAAGCTACCGCCTCACTCAGTCATTAGTAGAACAATGACGTACTGGGATTCTGCATAAAGCCCTTATACATCAGGACTGCAAAGAGGTAGAATGTAAAACACGGTCTCATGTGGCAGGGATTTTGCTGAGAGTTAGAAACCTTCAATTTTTAAAAAGGAAAAGGGAGCCAAATCAAACATGAGCTGCTTCTCTTCCTTTCTCTCATTTTAATTGTCGTCATCAAAAATCCAGAGCTGAGATGTCACCTTAGACAGGAGAGCATGGGAATACACATTGCAACAGTAAATAATGCAAGAGAAGAATATTAGCTCACAGCATCCGCTTTATATCTTTGCTTGTGCGATGCTGGAAGGCAATAACAGACCATCATTTGCAAGTAGAGTACCTTGCAGTTCTTAATTTTTTTTCTCCCAGGGTGTGGTCAAAGGTACTGAGGCAGACATTGTTCATCGATTGAACGTGCCCTGAAGCTACACATCCCACACTGGGAGAGCCGGAGATGCAGGGGAAAGCTAAAACGGGGGCCAGGAGCCCCTAGAGCTGGCGGCCAGCACATTGGCTCTTTGGCGGCTGCTAGCAGGCACGGGCCATCCCGGTCCTGAGTCAGCAAAGCACTGGAAGATGTATGCAACTGCACCAGCTGAGTTCCTTTATTGCCCCAGCTACCCCAGCCTGACCCAGCGGAGCCCGTGGACAGCACGCGCAGGTTTGGAGTTACGCGGATGCTGTTCCTAACGCGGCTCGGCTTTGTCAACCCGGAGCTGCGCTGGAGCGAGGCAGGCTCGCAGCTCACCACCCATGGGGATGTAAGTACCTGCCCTGGTAAAAACATCACACTTCTAACCAAAATAATTAAATTAGCATTAATAGCGCTGGCTAGGCATCACTTCCAGCAAAGCTGAGGCAGATGTTTTAAATACTTCTCTGAACCCTTTCATCTCCTGCTCAACTCAAGCCACACATACAGGAATACTTCTCTGTTCCCCCTAATCTACATAAAGATCAGAACATCAGCTATTATGCAGAATGATTAAAATTATCCCTCTCATTTTAATACGGGGCTCTGAACAGAAAGGTGCAACCGTTCCCACAGGCAGGAGGGAGCTGCAGGGGCCTCTTCGAGAGCCCCAACCTGTGAGTTTGTCCCCCCCGGCCACGCCGCCCCGACCCTGCCATCCAGCCTCCGGCCGTGCTTCGCCTCTTCCTCGCGTTTTCAGATGGGATAGGGTACAGGGTTCACGTGGGGCCTCCCTTTGACTAGAGTTTCAAAGCCCCCCCCCCCCCCCCCGCCAAAGATTGTGATTTTGCCTTTGGAGATGTTGCTTACAGACACAGAAAGGGAAACAATTGGGTTTTTTCCCTTCAGCACAGCCAGTTTCACATTTCAGGCTGTGTTAGACAGCCACCAGTTTCCGTGTGCACTTTCCTAAATGCTGCCGGTACTTGACTTGGTCAGAAGAATGAAGACTCACATTAGAAGTTATTTATTTAAGCACTATATAAAGAATGAGAGTGTTACTCACACACCCAGCTCAAGCCGGGGTCTGTGCATGTGAGCATGTTATCCACGGCGGTGTCTGGATGACCCCAGCTTTTCAGAAGCCGCCGTACGTGGCACACCAAGCCACCGACGCGTGGCTGCACTCAGATGCTAAGTGGTTTTCTTCGGATCTGAACGGGCATTACGGGGCAGGGCGAGCCGACGCGCGGGGTGCACTCCCAAATGCGCTGCTCGCCTAGACAGCGTCGCAGAACAAGTCGAGACAACGCCAAGCTGAACGAGGCTGAGGAGAGGAGCGTTCCCAAAGGCGTGTCCTTGGCCCAGGCTGGAATCGCTGCCCAGATAAGCCAGCGTGTACCTTCATGTCGGGCAAGGGAAGGGCTCAGGTTACTCACAAACTGCACTCGGAGCTGCAGACAAAAGGCCAGGAATGAGTTGACAAAGCCTCGCAGCTCAGCGTGCCGGAACAGCTCAGAGCAGCCGGCGTCCAGGAAGGTCTGTCCGACCCGCCAGGAAGCGAGGATGGGGAACACGCGTGTCCCGCAAAGCCGGCGCGGCAGGGAACAGATGCTGGGATGGGCACTGAGGTCACGGGGAAGGGGCTGAAGCGGGGTGCGGGTCGAAGCAGGACCTGTGTTGCTAAGTCTATCCTCAACACAGTCACCTTGCCAGAGATATCTTAATTGCACGCGTGAAATGCTAGGAGAGGCTCTTCCCCCAGCACAGTCACAAGCAGATGTGTGATCAACGGCTACAGAAACTTTTAGAGTTGTTTCCTGCTTCTAGTCAGTAAAAACACAAAAAGAACCTAAAACAGAAAACACATTTCTCTGTATTTCCAGCTTCACTCAAGTCATTAAAAAAAAAAAAAAAAAAAAATCACTTTGCCACATCCCGACTTCTCAACATTACCAGCAAATGGATTCAGAAAAATATCAATAAAGGCAAGGACATTATGAAAAAGCTTCCAGAAGCCAAAGATCCTTACCCAAACTAAACTAAACATTTTCACTTCCACATTTTGATACCCGGCTTTGTCAGCAGTTATTTTATAAGGGTGGAGTCAGAACTGCCGGTATTTTTGCTCTGTGAACAGCAATGCACTCGTGAGCAGGAATTGCACAATCCCAGTGCAGCTGTGCGCACTATTTCATAAAAAGAAACCTGAGTTCCCCAGAAAACAATCAAGATGGCAAGAGTACTAAATAACACTGCTTTATCTCATAATTGTTTCATACAAACCAAGGGACAAACATTTTTCACCAGTGCAGGTAGTTTTTCACTACAGACTGCATACCCCTTTGTATAAAGCAGCAAAGCTTGTGATTTCCCCCGAGCTTGTGCTCAACCAAGAGAGAAAATCCAAGATCAGGGGTCTGAAAGATGTTTATGCCCAAATCCATCGTTTCAGAACTGGTGCAGAAAGGGCACAGCCGCGGCTGTACATCTCTCCGCGTTCCACTTCTAAAGGAACGTGCTGGCACACGCCAACGGTAACGAAAGCAGGAAACAAAACCAAGCACAAACAGATTAATTGCCAGAAGTGGGAGAAAACTGTATCTGCAAATAATGTCAGACCTGCCAATACTGTTCCTGTGCCCTAAGCATGAAGATGGCAGAAGTCAGACTTTGCTGCTTCGGACGCCGTAAGAGCCGCCTCGCGCGCTGCAGCACTGCAGGCGTTTCCGTGCCAGCTGCAGAGCTGCCTTCGTGCGGTTGCCTTTCCCCAGTTGTGAAACCCAACGTTCTCCTCTTCTATTCGCACACTGACAGAGCCTCGCGGGAATGGCTTGTTTGAGCCTGGTAACAGGAATGAAACTAAAACCCAACAACTTTTAGGAAAAGCCTCCTCCAAGAGCAGGCATGGAGGTGTAATGACTGAGGTATCGACTCCTTCCGGAGGACGGGGGCCTTGTGTAGTTTTGGGGCCCGAGTCTCCTGTTACAGTGGGTTCACAGCAATATAATTCATTTATCTTCTGCAGGCATGGTGCCAACTTAAAGTTCGCGCAGCTACAGCTGTACGCCTGCAGTGCTTTCAAGGAGACTGGCCCTTATCGTTTATGGCTTTCCTAGTTTAAAAAAAATAAATAAATAAGTTGTGCCTGTAGTCCACAGATTCCTTGGAAAGCAACCTATCCGCTGTCCCTCTCACCCACAAGAGTTATCAGGTTCTTTAAAATGCCTGTTATTGTAGAACGTAACTTTTTAGTGTTGCTCTAAACTACAGAACAGAGGGAGGAATATTACCTCCATATTTTCCAGGAAATGGGTTTCTGCATAATGTAATTTTCCACCCTGCACTATGTTTCTCTGTACATTTTTATAGTATAAACAGCACAGATTTCTATAGACATATATCTGTATCTGTGACGCAGTTACATCAGCTTCCCGATACGTTCCCTTCCTTCTGCCGTCCGTTCTCCCACGTGGGGGGAGCGCGCAGCGAGAGCCCGGCCCGGGAGCAGGCACACAGGACCCCTGCACCCCGCTGCGTGCGGACAGGTACAGACCTCCACAGCCCGACAATTAAACACCACCAAATGTTGCTTTCAGGGCATTAAAAGGGCACTACGGCATTAAAATTCACAGGGAAGTCAGAAAATTCACCTTTTCTGCTTAGAAGTTCACCATTCCCTGTGAGGGTAGATGCCAAGACTTTTTTCTTGTCTTTTTTTTTCCCCTCTTATAAATCTGGAAAGTGTACTCCTTAACAGTGCTCTTATGGCTTTAGCCTTCAGTGGTTTACTTTTAAATTACTGGTGCATCAGTCTTGTCAGCAGGACCGAGAACTGCAAGCCCAAGCTACCCCAGCCAAGACGCCCCGCCAAGGTCGTTTGCTGGTCCGATGAGGAACCCGCGTGCGCTTGGTGGAAGCGGTCTCTCACCCGCTAACCTGTTGCGTCGGGCATAACGCAGCTTGGCTTTTAAGGGTGCTCACAAATGCCAACCAGAGCGTGATGTGTTCCTGCAGGAGGAGATAAATTGACAGCCAAAGCCTGCCTTTTATTCATCTTCTAGTGCTGCTGCTTTAAAACCCAGATCTAAAGACCCAGCAAAAATTTAATAGCGTATAGTTATGTTGTAAAGTGGCAATTCAAGAATTACTATAAATTTCAGTTCTTGGCCTCTTACCCACACAGAAAAATGCAAGTAACCTTCCAGTAATTAAAACACGGCCATTGTCTTCTCTTCAAAGGCAGAAGAGAAGAGGCCTGGCTGCCTTTAGAGCCTTGGGATACTGCTTTACAATTAAGGTACAATCAATCTTTAATTATTTCCTTTGAAGGTTATTTAAGCCCTTCCCTTACGACAGGCCCTTCGGAAAGCCTTGGTGGAGATGGAGCAGCAGCTGCCGAGCCTCGTCCTCCCCCTGCAGCTGCTGCGGGATGGCGGCAAGAGGCAACACGGCATCGCTTCCCGCACCGCTCCTGTGCCCGTGCCGTGCAGCCATGCTGGCACAGAGCGCCGTTTTTACACGGGCATTAATACACACCAGCACGTCACCCAGGGAGAGAAGGTAGGCTGGCCCTCAATGTCTTCTCAAGCAGCTCCATGTCCACATTAGCTCACTTCGGCGCAATTGCATCCCGACACCCGCACCATCAACGGCTTCAGACCTGGCATTTTGCTAACGCTCAGATTTGGGTACTTTTCCAGTCACTCCCATCAACGGCCACTTTTTTCCCCCAACACAAACCTGCATCACATGAAGAGTCTGGGGGCTGTTATTTTTCCAGTCACTGAAACACCAGAAAAGACTATCTTAGCTACCATTAAAGGCTGTGCTCCCTTCTTTTTCCTGGCTTAATGCATCAGGATTTAGCTGGTTAACACTTCATACCTTTGAGAACGCGCGAGTCTGAAACAGCAAAATGAAAAACGCCACAGAAGAAACAGTGAGGTTTCCCATTTTCTACTGTACTGGAAAGCCAGAAAGATCCTTTCAGTGCCTCAGCACCCACAGGCACGCTCTTAAACTCAGCCTCAGTTTGCCACGCCATAAACACCGGCGGGAAACAGCGAGCGATGTGCCACCCGCGTCCCTTTACAAGCCCCGAGAGCTGTGTTGAAACATGGCCATGGCACCGAGAAGAACAGCGCAGGAGAGCAGGTTACAGCTTGTTGGCTCTTCTCAGCGGTGCCTTAAGTGAACGCTACCTTCTGAAGCAATCAAGTGAAGCAGAGCAAAAAAAAAAAAAAAAACGTACAAATTATTTTTCCTGAAAAACTTCCTTCTTTTAAAGAAGCAAATATTTTCACAGAAATGTTTCCTGCTGCAAAGACAGAACTAAATCTCCTGGAAAATTGTTTTCTTCCTCTGCTTCTCTATTTCCATCCTTTCCTTTTTCTGCTCGTTGTTTTTACTACTTCAGTGATGACAAAGGAGAGCAAGGGGAAAATGGCAAAAGCAAACTTCGACTGTAAGAGTTTGAGCTCGGAAGAAGTCCCGCTCCCCGGATATCGCAGCGAGGAGAGGCTGGGAGCCCCACTGCAGGCCCACGAACGCCGAACTCTCCCGAGAGATGCACAGGCTGCCAGGGGTACGGACTGCAGCCGGACCGGGTGCCTCCAACGGAAGCAGAGCGCCAAACGTGTTAACGTGGAAGAGCCAGACACTTAACCAGGCTGCGGAACCAGGTGCGCAGCTCACGCCGGCTCCCACTGCCAACGGGGGAATGGGAACAGAACAGAGTTTTCTTTTAAATTTGGAAGTGAAAGGGAGAAAGTAAACTTGCACAGAGCCTGGGGATGGGGTGAAGATGAGAAGAGAGGTTGGCGTAATCTGTTTTCCTTCCTCTGCAAGTTGCAAGTGAGCAATTATGGCTGAGAATATTTGGAATAAAATCCCTGAACCTGTCATCAGTTGACTGACCTCCGTACAGAGGTGGTGTGATCAGTCTCGGCCATGTCAAGCCAGTAAGGATCTAATGCCATTTAGCATAGATGTGAATTCATCCAGACAAATGCCCTGGAAACATTTTGGCAGGTTCTGCCTTTTTCCTTGCAAGTTCCAGTAGATGCAGTCTTAAAGTTGCTAGAGGTGCCCTCTGCCATCTCAGAGACATCTGCTTGTCAGGGATGAGCAGCACTCATCTGAAGGGTGAGCAGCACCTGTTCGCTGTATCGCTGCGATGTAAACAAAACACGTTCAGCAGCTACCATCAGAAGGCAAGAATCCCCATGAAGCAGGCTTTAAAAAGCAATTCAGTGACTGGCAATTCAAATGATAGATCTGTAGCCTCTAACAAGCTGTTAGGTGATGGCACAGGGATAAATCTCAAAGAAACCAGAGCAAGTCTCAATCTTTCTCCTTTCTCTATTGTTCTGGGATACAAAGACTTTCTTACAAGCTTTATGTCTTAATTTTGCAACAAGTATTTCTCTCTATTCACAGCAGAGAGCTTCATGTCCGTCTCCACAGAGACGGGAGCACCTGAGGAAATGGACTGGGAAACGCACACACGTGTGTTGGCGTGGAGCAAGACCCAACCGCGCTCCCGAGACGACTCGAACGCTACCGGTCTCACCGCAGCCACGGTGTGAGGAGGCTGCAGGGGCACGGAGCGGGGAAGATGACTCCCTGTGATCAAACAAGGATTTCTGGCTTCACTTCAGAAAGGTTACAAGATTGTTTTCCTTTTATGCATGTGGGAGAGTAAGTGCTGCATGGGGAAAGGAAGGCTGGGTACGCTGCAGCCGAGCCAAAGAAACCACGCAAAAGACGAGTGAAACACAGCGTTACCCTGCGGTTCATTTTTCTGTCCTGGGAAATGTTAAGAACGCATCGTCTGAGAATTCCACTTAATCCTTACTCCTATGCAGGCATGTCCTTTATAAAGATGTTTTTCCACAATCATAAATAAACTTTGGAGGCGAATGGGGGAAAACCCTCAAGTAATTATTCTCCACCTGCTTGTGGACGGAATTTACAGTGGGCAATTTCAGGAGACGCGGCCCTGAGCTTTCCTCTGCTGTGTTTGATGTCTCAAACCTGCAGCCCCAGTAAATAATTTGATCCCATTTATTGGACAAATTTAGAGGTCAAAGCTGACAAGCCTTCAAGACCACACAGGTTTCCTGCTCGGAAGCCGAAGGGTGGAATGTGCCGTTCAGACGCTGCAGGGAAGAGCCTTCATCCCCTGACATATTTCCATCAGCAGGGTCTGGGAGCTTGCAGCAGCAGTTTTACGATGCGTTGGCAGCTATTTCCACCTAACGGGTACGTGTTGAAAGTTTTAAGGGAACCGATAGCTGAAGGGACTGGCTATAATGGAACAACGCTACATTCCTGCCCAGGTATCCGTGCCACAGCCAGTCCCACCCTATCCGCCCTCGATGGCGGTATTTGCAAACTTTACAGGTATTTGTTATTCTGCAGCAGCAAATAAAACAAATAAAGAACTGATTTGTATCTAAACAACAACTGCCCTGGCTTCAAACTGTGCAGCAGCACAAAATTGTGGAGAGTTTGGCTTATTGTTTCACCCAGGTCTAAGGAAATAAAAGCAAGCAATGATCACGATAACCTTCAGTATGTATTTCTCACATGGAAAAAACTAACTTCCTTTTCTCTAAAAGTATTCCAGCAGACACATTTAGAGGCTGACACGTTCTCCTCCACATTTAAAATGTGTGTCAAAAAAAACCTTAATTCACAACTGTGGGCAGTCACGGCAGCGCTGCTGCTCAGCGCAGCTCAGCACAACCCAAATTAAAGCAGCAAACCTCAGGAGCTGTGTCCTGGCCAAGGCAGCCTGCGTTTAGTCTCTGCTTTGCCCAACCAACAAATGGAAGAGCAGGATTCCCGCGCAGTCCTTACAAGGAAAAGAGCGTGGAAGAATGGCAGTAAGTTGTTAGCACTACAAAAAGAAATAAATAAGGGAAATTCCATTTTTATCTACACCTTGCTCCACTGGAAAGGCAAACTAATTGAAATATTTTGATTTGTGCAGATTAGCAGATTTAAAAGATCCAGATGTAATCTGCCTTCCAGAACGTTTTGCTAAACGCAGCGCGCAGGCGCCTGAAGCCTGGCCCAGAGCTCTCCCACAGCCAGGGACCCTGTCCCGCGAGCGCCGAGCCCACCCCAGCTGGCACCAGCACCGCCATGCAGGCGCTGGGCGCCTTCCACTCTGCACCCTCAGGAAAGGAGGGCAGGGAAAAAAAAGAGAGACTCAACAGATTCACAATGCAACTCTAGAAGCCTCACTATGAACGGGTTTCCTTCGGAACTGGGATTAAAACAATGGCGCTGGAGCCCTGACAGAGCATCCTTACACTTCCCAAAGTTCTTTTGTCCAACTTTTTTGCAAGGCAATACCCCCACAGCAGGATTCTGCTCCTGAATTACTGGTTTAGAGGGATGACATTGCAGCTCCAGAGCCAGCTCTGGGGTAGGTTTCCCAGTTCCCAAGCAGGTCTGGAAAAGCAAAATGAAGCATTTCTTACACGGAAAAGCAAATTCTAAAGTTAAGTTTTTGTCAGATCAAGTTGCCCGAGATGTTCTCTTTCAAACTGGTCAGTGGGAGCATCAGTGCTTTTGAAAATGGGTCCCTTCGGGAGCGAAGGGCGGCCTGGAAGCGCTCGCTCAGGAGATGCGGGAGCGACGCAGCCCGCCCGGGGGAGATGGGGCGCTTTTGGCCAAACCAGCGAACTGGGGGGCAGAGGGAGGGCCAAGGCGCAGCCTCAGCCTCCGGTTGCGCCGGGCCCTGCGCCCCCGCGCAGCGAGCGCGGGGAGGGGCCGCCGCGCGCCGCCCTCTCCATTGGCTGCACCCGCGGCCGAGCGCGGCCTCCGGGGCGGGCGCGCAAATAAAGCGCGCACCTGCGGAGAGCACCTGGGAGGGGGCAGAGCTCCGCCGCTCCCGGAACCCCCGCGCGTGTGCGCGGCGCCTTGCGCGCCCCCCTGCCCGGCCCGGGCGGAGGGGACAGCGCAGCGCCACCCCGGGAAGGGACCGTCCGCCACCTCCTCCTCTGGGATTCTGTGCAAAAGAAAGATGAACAAGAAGAACAGAAATGGTCCCCTAGTGCATCCCTTTAGCAGCCGTCCTATTTCCGTTCCCATCTCCTTAGTCTTTTTTTTTGTTTTTGTTTTGCTCTAAATCCAAGTAAAGCGGTTGCAGGACAGGATGGGTACCTGGCTGACCGAGACAGGTGAGTGAGCCGTACGACCACGTGTGCTTATGTCTTGTGTAAAGTTGTGAAGTGGGGGAGCGTGGTGGCTGGGGTCACCGTGTGCGGAGGTGGCTTCGCTGGGAGGCTGCGGAGGAGAGAAGATGCGGGAGGCCGGAACGAGGCGTAGCGGTGCCATTCATACCACAAAAGCGTCGCTCAGCTGTTTGGAAACTGAGGCTGGGAAACAGTTCTTAACAGGAACAATGCAAACATCTTAAATATTGCCATTGGGTATTTTAAGTGACAGGTAATAGGGGAGTTACTCAAAGCAGCAATTGATGATACATGGAGGGATTCCTTAAAAAAAAAATAGATATATATTTCCTAAACTGGCAAAAAGTGTGATTGTTACTGGCCTTTAAGAACAATGTAGTTGACTTGGAACCCACAGTGTTGCTCTGGATTTACAAGAGCATGATGACTGCCAGATTTGCCATCTAAATCACCGTTCGTAAGAGTTTAGCTTAGTTCCAGTCAGTTGATTCTTCTCTTGATTTTCTATGCAAGTCACTTGAAAAATGTTTTCTTACCTATCCAGAGATATAATGAAAAAGTGAAATATTTATGAAAGTAATCAAATTTGTTAATTTTCCATATGGAGAAAGTTTTAACTTGTTTGGTTTGACAAGTTTGCTGAGTACTTTGAAGTCTGAGGTCCCGTACTGCTGCGGGGCATTAGGGATGCTGAAGCATGAGGGTAGGTGAGCCGTCTCAGGGATCAGAGGAGCCGGTGGGCTCAGGCTGCTTTTCCCTGGATGCCTTGCTTATGCTGGCAGTTGTGTACCACCAAGAGAAGAGTCCAAAGACCTTCTCCAGAAAAGAGAATCATGAGCTTTATAAGTGCTCTGCTGCTCTAAACCCAGGTTACTCTCCAAGAGCAACGCTTGGTGGTAAAACAAACTACAAGTTTAACCTATCGTAAAACTTGCTCAAAATCGAGACAACCAAAGCTATTTTCTCTTTAAAAAAAAACAATAGCAGCCAGTTTAAAGCAAAGGCTTTGGAAAAGCATAAGGGTAACACCGGAGCAAAGCAGGAAAATGGAAACGCCTGACTGAGCAGCAGAACATCCTTTGGGTAGGAGCAACTCCTAGAAAAGGCCCAGGCAAAGGTTGTTTTCAGACACAACACCTGGCTCAGGTAGGGGTTGCAGAAGCGTTGCCTCTGGAAGTCACACAGTGTCAGATTTGAGCTTCAGAAAGCAGTTTTTAATTATGCTTAGTTTTAAATACAAGCTTATGTCACAGTGAAACAAATTATTACTTATCTAATCAGGGTTATGAGCACTTTTGAGAGCACACAGGGCATTGCGCCCAAAGTTCTAAGGGCTTGCAATCACCGAGCCTAACGCTAAGTCCATTTAATGTAACAAAGGCAACAAGCTTTGGCTCAGAGCATCTATCTTTCTCTCTTAGTTCCCCAAAAGACAAAGAAATACAGAAACATTTGCTCACTTTAAAGTTCAGAGAAGACCAGTGCAATTTCATTTGACCTTTAGTTAAAGGTCTGCCACTTCTGGGGATGCAGCAGATCTTTGCTGCTGCTCAGGGAGAGGCAAGAGACTGCAGCCTGGCTCTCAGGGAGGAGCAAAACCCAACTGGTATCTCCTAAAAAGGCTGATAAAACCCTGTACTTGTAACCTTTAATTTACTTCAAATTGGTTGTTCAAGTTTGAGGGGCAGTTGGCTGTTGGAGGTGGGTCCCTGAGCTTGAATTTCAAGTTTTTATTACCATTGTTTTAATGCAAGATTGTGTTGATAAGCACCATTCCTTAATAATCTGCGTTGTTCCTGAAGGAAGCGGGAGCCAAAGCCAGCCTGGCAGCTTTGCTGTCTCCTGGGCACACCGGCTGTGAATTCCGGGCACGCAGGGGTTAATGGCTGGAAGCTGTGCGTTAGGCAGCTCTGCTGCTGCAGCCCGTCGTGACTTGCCCGATAAAAGGCATTTCACATCAACCAGGATTGCACAGAGGAATTTCAGTTGATGGGTTCCTGCCCAGGCCACCCTTTCTCAGGACGTACCCGAAAGCGTTGAACAAGTCTCAACAGAACGAAGGGAGAGGCTGCGATGCACAACAGGCAGCGGGTTTATATTCAAAAGCAAAAGTGAGGGAGAAACACCCTAAGCTATTTGTTCTGTTAAATCCTCCATCAGCACGTCCATAGTGGGGAATTTTGTGGGTTGGCTTTTTTTTCATCCCTCAAGTACAGGCAAGCATTTCAGTTCATCTTCAAGTCAGGATTTTGCATCCTAACCTATCTTTTCCCAAGCTGCACAGTACAAGATTCCAACTTTTAATTTGCTTAAGTGATCCAAGCGCATGGGAGAGCTGCTAAAACATGCTGCTACTCAGCCCCAGACCCTTCATTTCACTGGGCGCTTGGAAAGTCCCAGTTTTCCCAGGCATCAAAAGAGGCAGGAACTGTGACCTGGATCCCTTCCTTTGACTTTGTGTCCCTGTGAAGCAAAGCCACCAAAATTGGAAACAATATTTGCCATTCCTTGCAGGGATATGGGGAACTTTCATTTCACCCATGGGAGCTGTGCATTTCAGGGGAGATTTTTTTTTTAATGTTTTCAGTTCTTCAGATGAGAGGCAACATGCAATGCTGAGTATACGCATTACGTTCAGACTTCAGTATTAATTTTACAGCTAAAACCAGGACATATCTAAAAAAAAGTGAGATATTTCAATGTATAATCAGATTCCTTTGCAAGAATCTCAAACATCCTTACTGTATAGATGCACGGATGGCTTGGTTTTGTGGGGGGAAATATTTCTAACGGTCTTCATTTTCTTTACTTTTGTCTCTTTCACAGATTGGAAGCTCTTTGGAAGAGACTACACATCTTCAGAGGGTTTGGACAGTGCTTAGCTTAACTATTTGAATCTTCACGGTACCTTAGTGCAATCCCATGATACAAATAATCCATTTCACAGATGCACCAAGGCGTGTGCGTGAGCAGCAGCAGCCTGGCAGTGCTGTGTGGGGACAAGCAATGTGTTCCTGCTCTATCTGCCCACGCTTTTCAAGAAACAGACCCCAGTTACCACATCATCTGTGGCTGGGAAACATTATTTCTCCCTTATCTAGGCTGAAGGGAAGTAGTAGCTTAACACATCCTCATTATCAAAGGTCTTTAAAAGGAACTATCGTGTAGAAGAAAATTGCCTCCTGGCATTCTTTGGATTCTGCAAATCCAGGGGTTTGAGGCCAGAATGGACAATGATGATTATCTTGTTGGACCTCCCCTGTGAGAGCCATAAAAGCTGAAACCCTTGAGCACTTAATTTGGAGAAGCTCCTGGTAGTTTAAGACCTTCAGAAGATAGAGAACTGCCATATCCTGTAGCAAATCGTTCCCACAGTTAACATTACCGAGTGTACCTGGCTACTTTGTTACAGGCTAAAATTAAAGTGAATGCAAATCAGGGATACAGGGAAAAAAAAAATGAGCAAGTGAAAGTTTCAGCCCATAGCATCCCCATAAGCACCGACAGTAGAGTCTCCCACCTCCTACATACGATTCAGACATCGCAGGTGTACCAGCTGTGCTTCCCCAAAAGGTAGGTTACCATACGATAAACTCGCCTGCGTTTTCCAAGTGAAATAAGGACAATCCATGGGTTCTGTTGTCCTTCATTCCACCGGAGTCTGTCTCATACCTAACCAGATTTCAGTGGAGTGAAGCACAAGAGACATGGAGATGAATCAGCAACAAGAGGAACTGCTTCCCACTGAGAGAAGGGAAACTGCGTGGAAATTTGGATACAGCAGGCATTCAAACTGAGATCGAGCTTGCTGGGAGATGGAGAGAAGCAGTACACGCAGCATTTTAATAACCTGAAAATTTTCTCTAAAGTCTCCAGCAATAACCCGTTCTGAGAATGTACCTACTTTCTGCATCGCATGTAAAGATTAAAAGTCTACAAATACCACAAGCTGCTTTGTGGAAGGCTTAAATACCTTATTAGCAGGAAATTAAACCCTAATGTGGATAAATTAGATGTGCAACCATCGCTTTCAGTCATCTTCCCCCTAGGATGGTATAGCTAGTAAAGAAACCAGAACGTAGCCTTGTTTCAGTGCATATGCACTGCTCCACGTTCCCTTGAGGATCTTCCTCTGGAAAAAAAAAAAAAAAAAAAAAAAAAATCACACCAGCAATATCTGCTTCCTTCCAGCTCGCCTGCCACGCTGCCTTCAAAATCTGGCAAAAGTCCATTAAAATTTTAGACCCATTTATTTTGCAATAAAATGAATGTAAGAAAGATTTAAGTTGAGGGAGAATTTAGATTTTTCAGGCTGAGCACAAGATGGATCTTTTCTGGTGTCAGTGTAAATTCCTCTAGGGTTAATGCAGTTAAACAGATTTGATGCATAAAAGCATCACATCTAACACTAATCATTCACCAGTTGTAATTGCCTTTTTAAAGTCCTCACCTCCCCAAGACAAGTGCCCCCCCAAAAAAATGAGGTCTGGCAAATTTAAAACAAAAAACAAATAATATCCTCCTACCATCAGGACCTATTATTCGCTTTGATAGATTTAGTACCAGGTTTCAGGAATTTATTGTCCTGTATTATTTCTCAGCTGCCTGCCTAATCCTTCTTCCCCTGTCCCTCTTCCATCTGAATGATTTTAAGGCACCCAAGAACCGCTTGCCGATGGCTTTTCCTACAAACTCAGCCCCACAGAGGGGTTTGCTCCCTGGGAAGCCCACAGCTTCCAGGTGCAACGGTGCTGAGCTCCCCCACTCAGCCATGCAGCTTCTCCAAGCCTCTGATGTTTATTTCCAGGCTCATGCTTAAGCATAACACCTCCTGTGCTGGATATCTTACAAAACTATTTCCCTGCTTAGTGTTAAAGTTACACTCTACTCCAAATCAAATCATTACAATATCAGGAGCACAACATATTTTCAAACCAGAATCTATCCAACTCTGTTCTGTTTCTTTTTATACTTTCTTGTCCATCCAGTACTCCATCTCTGAGGGTGTCTTGAGATGCATAACAACCAAAATATCTTCAATATCTTTGCCTGAAGTATTTTTCTTCAGGGCATCTCAGAAGAACTGGGACCTTAACAAGCCATTCCTTAGAGTTCTGGTGATGATAGATGGTGGAGGGTAACAAGAACGCTGGCAAGAAATTGAGTTTTTTTTCCCCCGTTATCTTTTTAGTGAGACAAAGAGTGAAAGTGCAAAAGGGTAAGTATCATCTGTCAAGCATACGTGGGTGAAGAACACACAAGTTTGTTTATTTACCCATTAAGGATAATAAACTAAGAGTGCCTGCCTTCCCACTGCCTGGGCAGCAGCGCATCCGGAGGGCAGGACCCCGTGCAGGGAAGCTGCGGATTCTGAGCACATCCGAGGATCCTTTGTAGCAGATCCTACACTTGCCGCAGATCCCAGATCCCAGACTTTCCTCCCTGGCTTCAGCTTCCCAGGCATTAGAGGCCTTCGTTTGCAGGGCACTGCGAGCCCTACGGATGAAGGCAGGAAATACTGTTGGGTCTTAATGATCTGCTAGGGAATATTTACAGCACTGTGAGTAATAGATTACTTAAGCATTTTTTCCCCCTCTCCATATGAAGGGCATTTTGACTAACAGCTTTCCATACATTAAAGCAATGAACATAATGAGACAGCAGACAAACTGCCAGAGAGGCACTGCTGTGGACAAGCCTTTGTCAATACACCACACAGTGAGCAAAACTCCTTTAAGAGATGACAGGTGCTATGTAAATGCAAGCTCGTTATCAAAGAAACCACAGCTTGTTGCTCACATTGATGTACACCAAAGACAAGAAAAACCCTCAAGTGACTCTTTGGAGTAATACGTGCAGCCTAAAGACTGAATATCTCCAGACCTTACAAAGCAGCTGATGATACAGATCTGGCAATTCAGGCAAGGGAAAAGAAAAAAATTAAAATACAACCCCAATACACTTACTTCCAGGCAAAAGGAATGAGAGTTTAAGTACCACCAGCCATTCATGCTGGCCGGTGCATTTGGAAGCTGCATCTCACCAGCACCGGTACTTGGGGCGTTATGTTCAACCTGTCCTTATCCAAGGAGCCTCATTAACACCAGGTCCATCCATCCGAACCCCGCCATTCCCAGCTGCAGCCCCACGCCTCACTGTTTGTGGGCTTGCTCACAATGACACAAAGCTTACAGGCACAGAAAGACTTAAAACCCGGTGTGCTTCCCTGCCGCTGTTTGTAAGCGCCTAGTTCTGAATAGTGCCTGGCACTGCGGCTTGGTGTGGGGAAACTGGAGAACCCCTCTGAAACGGGTTGATTTGGGGGATATTTCTTTGAAGCGTTGGTTACCAACAGCCTCAGCATTGACTTCACAGATTATAGAACAGAGAGACATGGGAGCTGAGCCTATGGAGAGAGTCCTCCTGGAAAAGGGCACTTAAGCAAGAGCAGGAACCACAGCAACTGCTTTGGCCTCAGAGATGGCTTTGCTTAGACTCCCATTACAACGACGCACGAGCCACGAACGAGTGGCTTCCGCCGTGCGCTTCGCAAACGGTGAGCAAAAGGGGCTCTGGCGCAGAAACCACGGCACAGTTCTCTGCGCGTGCAAGGCAACTTCTGTATTGAGCTACCTCAAAAAAAACTCAAGCATGGTATAGGCTGTAGCTGGTATAAATTAGAACTATTTTAAATAGCTACCCCAAGAAGGGCAGTGCTTCCATTCAAAGTTAATCCACTGAGCAGCACAGAAGCAGTAAGCGCACAGCCACTCCAAAGGAAACCTCCCCTGTCAAAAACTAAAACTGGCATGAGCTGAAAGATGCCCAAAATGGCGTAAAACCAGGCTAGCTTATAGCAAACATCTGTCCTTTTTGATTTTTTTCTCACAGGGAGAAAAATGAAGAATAGTACTGACTGTTGAGCTGAGCTGAACATCCAGGGAGGCAGAGAGCTAGAAAAGCCAAAAGTTTTCAGTCATTTGAATAGTGACATTTCAGTGTTGCGCTTACATTCCTTTCCTAAAGTCAGTTTTTATTCAGCAGACAGCTAGGCCCAGATATCCCCTCAATCCAAACCTCCCGGCCTCGTCTGAGTCGCCCCGTGCCTGGCGTTAACGCCGCAGAGCGCTGAAGCGGAGGGGAGGCTGGGATGAGAGGCCCTTCAGAAATCCTTTACAACTGCGGATTTGATTGACTGACTGATTGAACTTAATTGCAGACATTCTCCCAATTGTACACTTAATTACTGACACTGTGTCAAAAGATTTCTGGAGCAGCACCTGGAGGACAACCTTGTGAGTGCCAGTCAGAGCCAGCTGCACGAGGCATCGGGAGGTGCCGCGCGTCGCCCGCAGCTTGGAAGGGGAAAAATCATAATATTTTAATAACATACAATTAGGGCTTCACCCGCCCTCAAACGCGCGCGTGCACGCACACACAATCACAGATCTCTTTGCGGGGAGGGCATCTAACGCACCGGGGAGAGAAAAGAAACAAAGCAGGGTAATTACGGGAGCATGTGACGGTCCCACCCTTTGTGGTCGCCCCCAGCCTCTGCCGCATTGTGAGCCGCAGGGGGAGGGCACCACGCCATCCCTGTTGGCAGGAGCCGCACAGCTGCCGGCCACTCTCGATTTAGTAACTCCAGATTTTGTACATTAAAATCCTAACCAGAAATAAACACCGCGGTATTCGTTCAAAGGTTAGAACTCTGAATATTCTCAGCAGTGATTTTGGGTCACTGCAGGTCTTCCTGAAAGCGGCCATGCACTGAGCAGAGCTAACAGCACCCTTACCGTCTGCAATAAGTGCCTGCGGGAACTCCGTGATTATGGCTGCTATACTCCTCAACAGATAAATTAGTATTTTAGTGAACTCAGAACTTACACCCACTCCAAATAGCTTGTATGTGTAGCACATGTGATGCACAAATAAGCAGAAACAATCTGGAAGTGTGAAGTTTTTCCTCACTATATTTTTTTTACCAATAAAGTCACATTTTAAAAGTCTTGTTATTGACTAGATGTGCTAGTCAATAAATATGAGTGGCTGCAGGGCATTAGAGACCCTTCCACTGCTGCTGCACGTGAATCAAAATAGGATCAAGTGAGAGGCAACCAAGCCTTGGGATGCCAGGATCAAAGGGAAGGTGAGCAATGGCAAGTGGGACGAGAAGGGAAGGGCGTCTGCTGCAAAGCAGAGCCCATGGTGGTATTTAGAGTCTGGTTCCTTGCCTCCGAATCCACTCTGCACACGCAGGCACGTGCAGCAGCTGCACGCACGTCTGGTTAAAGGCCACGATAAAGAGGGACCAGGACTCCCTGTGAATTAAAGGGCTGCCAACCTCAAAAAGGTGTTCGGAGAGAGAGCTCGACTCGTGGCAACACTGGTTACATGTTACCGCCTCAATGGCTGATCTCTCTCCAAAGCATCTCTCAGCCTGGAAAAGTCACAGGAACTGGCACAATCTCTGCTTCTGTTGGATCAGAGCAAGGCTGAAAACAGTCTGGATATGTAGGTCTGGTTAAAAAAGGGAACATCTTCCGGAAAAGTAGTAGCTACGGATTTTAGGCCTCTCTAAAACCAGGGCTGTGCAACACACAGCGTATCACAGGCACCCTAGACACACAGCCAGCTCAGGTGCTGATGCACAGCTACGTTCCTCTGAAAGTCCCCAAAACCAGAGCACACCAAAACTGTACAGGCAACTAGCAGAGAGTCAGAATTGTTTCACACCCACATATATGCAATTTGCTCAAAACACCTGGAGCCTCGTTAATTTACATGTGACATGTTGCTACACTTAATTGCCTTTGACAATTAGTAACATTTCAACACCTCCTTTAATGGCCTCATTATGAGAACACTTGTCTTCTGTACAGCAGATAGAAGAAAATAGATGGGTGAACTCCCAAGGCAAGGCTCCTCTGCAGGTGTTTTGATGAAGAGTTCAAACCCCCAACCCCAAGAGGCCATCCAGACTTCGGCTCGCTGCTGCTTCTGCTCTGGTCCTGCCCCTCCTGTCCTGTTTCCAGGCTGGGAGAGGCGTAGAAATGCAGACCCACCCCTTTCAACTCTACAGGCTCCTGCCTGTCTAGTGGAAGTGTTTGTTAGACTTAAACCTTGCAGAATTACTTTGGTGAAGTACAATTGCAAGCACTGGCTGCAGTCTGGCAGCCCTCCTCTCTCAGAAATAAGCAGGCAACTGCACACAGCATCGCAGGCTGGGCACAAGTGCTGGATTCAGCAGCAACCTCAAGTGGAAGAACCTTGCTGCTGCTTGTAAGTCTGCAGAATCCCTGCCGATAAACCCTGCAGAACTCCGATGTAAAGCGAGAGCGTGAGACTGACAGGTCCAGCCCCACACGCGGTGCTACTTCAGATAAGTGCAAGTTCATTACAGGGCCCATCCTGCTCTGACAGCGGTGGCAAACGAGCGCACTGCATGATGATGACTAGGTTTTGCTCACATTCTCAGTTCTGCAACATATGTCAGGATTTTCTGTGCTTTCTCTTTTCCTCCCACCCCTCACCCCTTTTCAAGTCCAGTTCTCTCCCCAGAGACTCTCAGCCGAGCAGCACGATTCATCCTCACTCCCGCAACACTGTTGTCAACTCTCCATTTCCTTTCAAATCTCTGCTGAACACCATGCTTCCTCTTACTTTGGTACCTGTGTTTCTCCTCCTCTAGGCCTATTTAGTTTTGTGAAGTCTCTTGAGCTTCAGAGGTCTAAATTCTGCACCAACATCAATCACTGCAACCCCGCTGGTACAGTCAGATAAGTCTGACTGGCACCGTGCACACTAGTGACGTACCTGTACCACAAAAGGCTTCACTGAAAGCTTTCCAGCCTGATCTTGCAGGAGATGTGCGCTCTCGCATCGCCACCATAACAACTATTGTTCTTTTGCGTTTCCTTTTTAATAGCAGCTCTTTAATTATTTGGGTCAGGACACTATCTGGATGCTGATGGGCATCTGCTGACCAGTTTGTGCTCAGGTCCCAGTGACTGCAGAGCAGCCAGCACCAACACAGCTCCGGGAAGCACCCGCGGGGCTGGATGGGGCCACGCACTCACTCCCATTTCATCCCTTTGATGCAGTTTTAGCTGCAACCAAAGCCTGTGGTGGGACTCGCCATTAAAAAAAAAAGTGCAACTGTAACGACCTATTTCCACCTCTGCTGGATATTTTCTCAACAAGCGTGCTAATGCCAAGGACAGCAGCTCATTTCGTTCTCACTGCAGGGCAATGTCTCTGAGAAGGAAGGGCATCCTGCCCTCGCCCGCAGTGATCTCCACGCGCTTCCCTCACTGGAGCTGTGTAAACCAGGAGCAAGTCAGAAGAAAGCTCACCAGCCACAAAGCTAGCCCAGATTGGCTTCTCCAAAAGAGCCAGTGGAGGCTTAATGGTGGAGAGAGTTTATGAATAAAACAATGTTTTATTAAACTACTATTGCATTTTGATTGAATAGCATTTGGACTACATAGAAGCAGACATTCCTGAAAGTAATTGGTTTTCCACATCTGCTTTCCTTTCTAATTGGACTAATTACTTCTGTGTAGGATCATGTTCACTACTCTCCAGAAAGCAAGAAACCTTGATTTACAGTGAGAAGAGCAGCAATTAGAGAGAATTAATTCATATGGTAACATCTAAATAAATCATATTATGAGAAGACAGCAATGTAATTATTGTGACTGGTGACTCCCTTGTGGAGAAACATCATCCTTAAGCCTAAATCAAGCAGCTCAGTTCTGAGGAACCCACCACAGCTCCTTCAATTTCACAGAGCATGTACTACCAATTTTATTTTTAAGACCTAATTGAGGTGCATTGTCAAAAACATAGGGTCTAACACTCCTCAGGCAGCTGAGAAAAGCAATCAAATCCTTGACAACACTGTGTTTGTCCTCCGAATCAGATGTGTGTTCAACAGCCATGGATAACATATGCCAGCAGCAGCTCCCAATCCAAGGTGCATCAATTTTATGGGTGCAATACCCTCCATGATGAGCCAGGCTTTTCTTGCTCTCCAAACCCAGCCTGCCCTATCCAGATGGCCGATTAAAAGGCTTATGAGGAGAACATGCTGAACTACAGGTTTTCAGAAAACAATCCTGCCCCTGACATTGAAAATTTATCTTCCTACTTACACATTAGCAGTCTGGTTCTACTTCTTGGAGATCAGACATTCCTCTGCATGGTGAAAGCCATCTTACCAAGGCAGAGCTCCTTTCATCTGCTTGTAATTAGTTCTGTTCTTCATATCATCTCCATCAAGTAGCTGGGAGCTTTGGTGTTTGTTTCACAAACACCTCCTACTAAGGCAAACGCTACTTTCTTCTCATCCTCTGTGTGTACTTCCAGAAAAAACTCACCACGCCATGTTTTTGGGAAGAGGCAATTCTTTCCAGACAAACCAGACAGCACTGAATTTTCTGTGCGAGAGCTCCATGGCTTAGAAGCTGCCATATCCAGAGCTAGCTCTGGGCATGGAGGCAGAATAACCCAATTCTCCAGCTCAGTTAATTAGTTCTCTTAATACGGTTGTTCTGCCTCTAGAATGAGTCTCCATACAGCTCTCACTCCCTCAGTTAGGGGTGGGCATTCCCATTTCAGAGACACTTGCTGTATTTACACATTACAGAGCCATTGTCTTACACCATCGTACGACACCCATGAGCATGACAAGAATTATGATAATATGATGTTATACTTTATGTCCACAACCTGACACATCATAAACCACTTGCATCAGAAAGCCAAGCTTCACATCCAAACAATTACCCTCTTTCAGCAAACGCGTGATCCATTAGGAGTCAGGGTGATAAATTGTCAGTTCAGACGGGTGGAAACATCTCCATCCCAATTTGACATTCTTTTGCCACAGCAAAAGCAAAAAGGAGCCAACAAGCAGGGCTCCCTGATTTGGGGGGAAAGGTGTAACAGCAAGCCTGGAAAAGAAGCAGAGTTTGTAGCTTGGTGGTTTTAAGCAAACACTTTTAGGAGCCTTAGCTCTTTCTGTTATTATTTACTTCTATTCAAATCTTCTTCCCCTTTCCTTCTGGGATATTTTCATAGTTGTCATTAAATATCTAAACATTTTCAAATATCAATAAATAAAAATAAAATAAAAATTAAGAAGTACCCTCAGCTCTGCATTGATCCAGACTGTCTGACATTTGCACAGGTAAGGGAAGAATCCCTTGGGCTGGATTCCCTGCACCCCATAACCTGGAGAAGAGATTTATGTGCAGAACAACCACAATGTGTAAAAAGCCGTGTAAAAAGCCGCACCCCACTCCGGTCGCTCTCTGCACGCGCTGCGCGGGTGCCACGGCTGGCGGAGGTTTGGATTCCCATGATGGCAGGCAGCTCAACAGCTCCGAGTTCAGCCCACCTCTGCAAATACCTACAGAAAATGTTCTGAGCAGGACAAAACCAGCCCCTTCGATTCCCTGAGACTGCTTCATTTTTATTCCAAAATTTGTTACATTATCCTGGCCTAGAAACAGAATAATGGAAAAAATTATCTAATTACTTTGCAAGCATGGAAGAGAGATCTTTAAATTTATTTCAGCCCTATAGACCCATGGCAAAAATACAGATGCAGGGTTATCAGAGGTCCTAAAGAAAGCTAAGACCACAAGAACCATACATACATTTAAAAAACCAAAAAGATGTTAAAAATACAATAAGTATCACAACAACGTAAGGACTGTTTTGAAGGTAAGCGGAACAGCTGCTAATTCACAGCCCTTATTCTTTTATCATTGTTCAGCTGAAGGTTGAGAAGATTTCAAAACTGCAATTATCAACAATAGATTTGCATTGAAATCAGCTTCTCCGCTGCATTTCTCACTCCTCCCCCCTCCTCCCCCTCAATAAAGAGGTGGAAGCAGCAAAGAAAGCAACATCTTTAATACAACAGAGAAACTTTTTTTTTTGCAAGAAATATCCATGCAATCAGATACACTAAAAAGGAGGGAAAGTAGAGCCTGTCTGCTTGGGCATTTTTTAAAAAGTGAAACCAATTAAGACCATTTCCTTTGTGTCAGGTAAGAAAACAGGAGAAGTTGGGGGTTTCCCCCCCACACATTATTTAGCAATAGTGATATATCTTTATATCTTTTTATTCCTTTTGGCCAAGTTTCATTTGTTGTTCTGTGTGAGCCACTTATCAGCTCACCAGTAAGAGGAAGTCTTGTACAACTGGGAGCAGTGGAAAGGAAAAAAGCCAGGTCCAGGCAGCAAGGCTGAACAGCCAGACTGGTTCCGCAGCGGAGCTGGCGGGGAGATGTCTCCCTGCGCTTTTCCATCCCCCCGCCTTAAACAACTGAAGTTTAAAATCAATTTTCTAGTAAAAGTACAACAGGCAACATATCACCCGCTTCGGGTTTGTTTTTCTTTCCTGGTGCTTTCTTCCACCAGCCTCCTAATAACCGTGGATTAACAAACAATTACAAGGCTTCATTCTTACCGCCATGTAATTCCAAGAAAGGAAGAGCATCTTTCTGGAACATTATGCTTGAAAAACAAAGGAGAGCTTTGACTGTCAAGTCACTGATGTTCCCTCTTCACTTAAAAGCTTTCCAATTTACTTACAAATTATAGTGTTTTTAATGCAAATTAAGCACTAGAGAACATTCTTCCCTTCCCCTAGATTAGCAAGAACCAAATTGACCAAAAAAGCCAAACATGGAGTCTGGACGCAATGAATATTTAAAATAATGCGCCTGTTTAATTATTCTGATTGGTGAAGTATGAGGTTATTAAACGCCTCTGAACTGATGACAGGGTTTGAGCATACAGCTTTGCTTTCTGAACACAGAGAAAATGTTTTCTGATACTCTGTGTTCCAGTATCCTTTGTTGAATTAACTACGGGGATGAAACACAGCGACACGTGCTCAGAGACCTTTGGGAAATCTCTCGCTCCAGAAGCAAACGCCACGGCGCGGAAGGCAGAGGCACTCGGGGAACAGCAAGCGAGAGCGCGTTATCAACCAATTTCTGCAGAGGTTACCTGGCTCCTTCTAGCTACTTAGGAAAAGATAAAGTTTACTCAGTTCTGCTTTTGTTCCAGCCTCTCACTGAATTCCCATCTGCCTTAAAGTTTCACTTACATACGCAGGAAAATCCCAGACCAGAGGGACTTGCTTACAAAGATACCGTACTGAATCAGACGAGAACAGATTCAGTTCCCTGTATTTCCCATTAGTATTGTGGTAGGAGTTATCCAGCTTTTTTACTTTTCACATTGCAAACCCTTTTCAGCCATCAGGCCCCTAAACGCCTGCGAGTTCAACCAGCCAACGATGCCTTCTGTGCCAAAAGGCAATTACACAGCCCCTTCCTCCCCAGATCCTGCATCGAATTACCGAGGAAAGCACACGCTGCAAAGGGAGAGCAGAAACAGTGAGAAGACGACATGCCCAGGGTCCCCAAACAAGCAGGTGGAGAAGTTATTTCCTCACTCTCACATAAGGGTGACAGTTCCTCCGCTCTGCCTTCACAGCATCCACCTGTACAACCCAGTGAGATGCTACCAGCTCCCTTTGTTCCTGCCCCACCGCCCGCAACTGTCTGGGCCCTCCCTTTTGTTTTGGGGTTTAAAGTCCAGAGAGTTTGTGTTTGTTTACAAACGCTCGCAAGCTCAGGGATGCTTATCTCCAGAGATGGCGGGGAAAGTCAACAAGCTTCTACTGGAAGTCCTGATTTTTCAAGGTACTGAGCACCTGCTTCTTCTCTCAATTTCATGGACCTTTGGGTCACTACTCTCTGCTTCCCGAGTCATCTGTATAGGAAACTTAATTACTCTGAAATAACAAGCGTGCTTTGCACAGAGCCAAGTGAAAGCTTGTGACCCAGCTTCTCTCCCCATGATAATCTCTCCACCCACTCCTCATCCAGCAGTGACCTTCCAGAGAGACGGCAGTTCCAGGAGAGCACTGTGTTCTTGCAGGGTCCGTCAAGAGGTTACAGGGATGAAACAAGTTAATATCCCCGTGGCAGCTCATCACACCTCCTGATTCCTAATGCCATCTCCCCCGAACTTATTTTTGGCTTTAAGCTGAGATTCTGGAACTTCTGGAGACTGAAGGGCAAGTAGGTGAATGAGCACATCTGGACCACGCCCCCCAGCTTATCTTGTACTTTAACCATCCCTAATACCTAATGACTGAGCACAGGGTGGCTGCCTCTGCCCTTCGATACGCACTGAGAAAGGTCAGAACCCAATGGAGAATTTCTCTGTTCTTGGGCTTTTCAGCATTGATTACCATTCTCCTGGTTTCCTAGGTCCTGGCTTTGTCAGCACACACCTGACCCATCTGCCATCCCATCTCTTGCACCACACCAACAGTTTCTGTTCCCTCAAGGAGAAAGCTGGAAGCACCAAGACAAAATGCTGTGACGATTACCTTGTCAACATCTTTCCTTGAGCTAGCACGAAGGAGCAGTTGGGGATTCATCTGAATCAAACCCCCTTTTCCTGCTTCATTTCTTCCTGGCTTCTTGCGCTCTAACGCGGTTACATACCACGTGGAGAACGTTCTAACCCTAAGCCCAAGGCAGGTGCTCTGAAACAGTGCAGGAGAACACGAGCAGGAACGGACATCAGCCATTACCACGTGGGCTCAGAAAGACCAGACTGGAAACAGCTTCAGTTGCTGAGTAGATTTCTCTATTATTTTGCCAAGGTTTTGTTGTTTTAAATATTTACGATTAGTGTCTAATCCAGAGACCTTTCTCAAAGGCCAGGGCGGTGCTGGCAATGCCGCGATGCTCCCCAGCATGGGCAGAGCCCGCTGCCTTGAGTGGCCACAGGCGCCCAAAGCCAGGTCTGGTGTACCCCACACATAGCTCCACTGGCAAAACGCACCCGTGTGTGGCTCCCGCTGAGCTTTCCCACTGCTAGCAGAGCCTGGCAAGTTTCCCCTCAGGAAAAAAAGAAAAATAAAAAAAATTCAAGCTTTACCTACATGAGCTACTGAACGAAAAAACCACAAAACCCACAAAAGCCAACTAAGCAAACAAAAAGGAGATAAAAGCAGTTTGCTTTAAGGCAGCAGCTTTTCCGAAAGCCCACAGTAAATCTTTAAGATTATCAATAATGAACACATTCCATGTCTTTTTTTGTCGTCTCTTAAATCACTTCTTCCAGTGGAAAGAAATCATTCCGGGGGGTCGTTCATATGCGAGCTGCATTTATTATCAAGGAATTGAGACTGCTAGAAAGGGAGAGGAGTAAAATGAGCCTCGACAAGGCTGGAGGGGGGCGGGGGAGCACACCGCAACTTTACAGTCCTTCCTCCACCTATTTGTCACAGCACCCCAGTAATGAGCACTGGAATTCGTCTCTCTCTAATGACACTCACAGTGGTAGATGTTTTCCCAAATTTAGTCAAGTGACAACATGAAGTCTTTAATATGCAAAGGAGCCTTTTGTGTAACTCACCAGAACTTTGGTGTCTTGTCACGCCTTACAGAAATTCCAGGAGAAACAAATTGCAGTAATCATAGGAGAGAACAAGTCAGAAGGAATGTGTCACGGCAATAATGAAATCTTCTGTTGATTCTTGTGTACGTGTAGACATACATTACATAAACCTAAATGTAGTTTCTTATAAATCAGCGATTCAGCCCTAAGGAGACCACATACGTATCACACATCCAGGCAGCAGTAAACATGGTTGTCACTTCGTCACTCCTCCCGTTCCCCACCTGCCTCAAACACAAGCACTGTGCCTTAAGGCCCATCTTCCATTCCCGTCACATTAGTATTTTCCTCAGCTGCCAAGGCAGTATGAAAGCTCACGCTCTTTGCGTACATCAGATATTAGCCTGTTTGGAGACCAGGAGGACTTCTGGCAGGACCGTTCCCAAGTCATAGCAGAAGTGGTGCTGCCAGCTCTCACGCCACGTAAGGCGCAAGTTTGGCCTCAAAATTATGAGGTGGGCTTTGCAATCATGGAACTGAAAGGGGCTGGGCTCCCTACCTGTGCTGTGGGTCTCAGTTACAGCTAATGGGTTAGAGACACCCAAAATGCAGAGGGACAGGGTAAAAATAACGCTTTGATGGCAGCAACGACATGGTCTCATCATTCTGCTGATGATCCCCCAAATCTGCCTGTCCCCACAGTGCTGGGTGACACCAGCAGATGTCAAACCCACCACAGAGACAGGTCCCAACGTTCAGATAAACACAGTTAATGTCCTTGGGCTGCCAGCACACTGTGAAACCCATGTTTGGCCACTGCATGCAATATCAACAACTTCCCGCTGATTTTGCTCTTGGCATTCCCAGCCACCCTATAGCAAGATGCAGAATGGTTTCCCTTTTTCTTAAGTGCGGAGGAAATAAAACAAAATTACACTCTCCTTCTAGCCTCTAATTGTTATCTTAGAAAATCCTGGCTTAACATGTTAAATTAAAAGAACGCGTCATTTTCTCCTGATAATTTTTAATTGATCACATCTACAACATAGGTGGAGCTGCTTGGCTAGCAAGGGTCCACATCAAACAAAGCGTCCTATTTGCTTGTGATTTCCCTGGGGCATCTTTTAAACCATTAAAATTTACAAACAACTTGATTTCTTATTAACACAGTTTCTTAATTGCTTCCATGGGAAAAGAGTCAAGTTATTTGCATCTTCTTTCTTAGGGCTCCAGGGCTTTAGTGCAAACATTTCAGGATAAGCGTTCAAACGAAGCTAAAGCAGAAGCACCGCTCCAGACCCGGTCCAGGCTTGGACGCGGTGCAAGCGGAGTCATCTCTCCTCCCGGCTGGCTTGGATACATCCTGCAAGGCCATTTTGAACCTCAGACTGATGAGTTTGACAAACCAAGGGGTGGTTCTCAGGCACATTTTTGGATAACATATTATTGGCAGCTTGCATCAAAGCCAGCTTCCTCCTACGTTTGCCGAAAGCTTCAAACAAGCGCAGCACCAGAGACCTCCAGCTCTAGAATTTAACACCCAGCAGTGACCTTCCAGGAGATGACCTGTCCCATTCAAATTCACAAAAAAGCACTGTGTTCACAAAAACCCAGTGCAGATCTCTCAAGCACAGTATATCACAGCCAGCTTACAGGCAAGAGCATTCTTATTCCAACCGAGTACCTCATCATTTTAATGCGTTAATCAAATCTCTGCGGTTCAGGACTGAAGCCTCCGCATTCATCATCAATTTGAGACCTACCTATTATTTAGGTTCAGAAAATTACTCGCTAAACAATCAAGCATTACTTTCTCTGAAGTCTTTATAATCCGAGTGTTTTCCCCGTGCAGAGCCCGGCAGCAGCTCTCTCTCGGCTGGCTCTCCTGCCTCCTCCCAGGGCGGGTACCAGACACAGGACGAGCATCTTGAGAGCCACTTCATCTCGCTGCAGTTCAACTCTTCACCTGGAGTGAAGCAGACACTCCAGGCAGGCCATTAAACCAATTTTAGCATTTTCTGCCTGCCAGAGGCCCCTCCAGAACCCCGCACACCACCACGGCACGCAGCCTCTGCTCCAGTACTCGGCACAACTGAGACCAGAGTTTTCCTTGCCTGTGTTTTTCCTAATGGGGAGCTTGGAGAGAACAGGAAAATGTGCTGTCAGCTGTTAAAAACACATTCCCATGAGGCTTCTGACAACTGTCAGAGGCCAAGAGATACGTTACCCAAATTCACCAGACCGACTCTACCTGATGCATTCGGTAACGGCATCGGGAAAATGCAGCGGCGAGAGACCCACGCAGAGACCGCTCAGACCGACCTCTCCCTCCCTGCCCCAAACCCAAGCTCCCCACGGGCTTGGGAGCAGTTTAAACTCATGCTCAGAATTTTTCAACAGCAAACTGTGTTTCTCCAATAGAAGTGTTTGTGCAGAATGTTACATTTTGAGATTTTTCACGTATGCATTTCTATTTGAGAAATACTCCAGCAGGGTCTGGGGATCCATCGGCTGCCTGTGGGAACAGATTTCAAGGAAGTACCTACATCTGAAACGGAAATTCCCAGCTCCTCCCACACATTTTCCAAGGAGACCAAGCACTGTTCCAATTTGTGTGCACTCTCAAAAACTTGCAGCAAACGGCACCTAATTTGCCATAAGCTGTTACACGTCACAAACACACTTTATATGTAGACAAAAATATAAATCCCAGTGCTATATTGAAACTGGATATCCCCCAGATGTCAGGAGTCTATTTCTTGGCTTTAAATATCAGTGGAAAATACAAAGAGATCCTTTTAGTTAATACTAATTATTATTCAGTCTGTCATTAACAGCAACCGCACACACTTTGATAGATGGGTTGAGAAGCAGCTTTGTTTCATTTTACTGTCGATTCCGTGACTAGTTGCCAAACTTTTCTTATTACCGATAATTAGATCCTGTTAGTCTAGCATCTGCTTCTGCTCCAGCACCGAGTGCAGAGGGCTCCTCGTCCTGCATGGGGGGGGTCTATATCTAGGACAGGAGGGCATCTGAGCAGACTTGCCAGAAGTTTGAGTGGGCAGGAAACGCTGCCTGCACAAGAGCATGGAGGGGAAAAGTAAAAAAAAAAAAAATCCACACCAAAACCACCCACCTTCTTAGCCTCCTTGGTCTGAACCAATTTTAATAAGATGGAACACCATATGTTAAAATATATGCAATAAAATGACTGGCAATGGCAACATTTACAATTCCTACTAATAAACACGGAATGGCTTCAGGTGTGTTTTTGCACTTAGGACACATCCATCAGGGTATGGCAAAGAAAGCTGGGGCACAGAGAACCCACTGCAGGAGCCTCTCTTGAAATTCCAATCAGTTGATCCATACTTTTATAAAATACTCCGCTGGTGTCTCCTCAGGGCATAAGAAATGTTTATAAGATATCTGTTAGACACAGGGATTATGAGAAATATGGAGATTTATTTTCATATGTAAAACTGATAAGATCTCTGAAAATTTAAAACATTAATTTCATGAGACAGCAGTTTTGCAATTCCTTTGTTCCAGCAGACAATGGTAAACAATGTTCCAGTGACCTCCAGTGGGAACCAGGGGAAACACACCCATCCTCTGCTGGTGCAGCAGAACTCTTTGTTCGTGAAACCTGGAGCAAGGACAACTCGAGTGAAAGTCTCCCGGTTCTGACAGAAAGATAAGAAAAGAAAAAGCCACACAGACACCTTGCTGCTCTCTAAGCCTGGGTTCACGTCTTCATGGGACACAAAACACAAGAAATCAACATAACACGCATGGAAAGCATGTGAAACAACAGGATGCTTGATGCCAGGAGCAAAGCAGCATTAACTCCTTTCAGCTCAAGAGCGTTGATCTGCTGGAAGTAAGGACAATTCAATAATAAATAAGCTCATCATTATGGTCTAAGTTCAGAATTCTTCAACTTGTACATGCTGATATAGCATCTTTAATTGTTTTACCCTGAATTTTTAGTATCTCAAGAAATACAAGCCATGAGAAGTATACAAAGACATGCTAACCTCTTTAATCTCTCCAGTGGGGATGGGTTATCTGTGCCAAACTTGCGGCATGTGCCTGGTCTGCAGAGTAAAGATCATCTCCACCAGCAGCTGCTGATGTAAGGCTGTGCCGTATCTTGTACAAAGCGGCCCGACCCCAGTGAAAACAGAAGTGCTGCATAGTGGTTCACCCTCTCTTCTCTCAACACAAGTCAAGGTGTCTTACATCGGGTCTCATTACCCAGTTATCTCACTAATGACTTCTGGAGGCAGGCATCAATTGAAGCACTTTTAGTCTAAGATTAATCCACTCCCTTTCTTTTGTTGCTAGGGGCCCGGGAAGAAGAGGAGGAAGGTAATTTTTAAAGCAGAAGTCCTTCTTATCACCATCTGGCCCTGATGAATATGGGAAGAACTCTGTTGATACATTAATAAATCCAGTATTGTGAGGTAGAACAGATAGCAGGAAGAACGCATCAGTCATCAACATAAGAGACTCTGTTAAACTCAGAGCAATGACCTTCAAATTGAAGAGAAATAGTAATAGAAGGGAAAGCCTGTGTCACGTAATGCATATTCTGGCCCTGATTCAGGAGCCACTTGCCATTTGGAAAGTCAACAGGACTGAACATATTAAAAATCTTCTCCTGATCTCACCTTTCCATAGCCACTATCCAGGCCTAAGACCCACAGCAAAGTTCACCTACAAGCGGATCGCCTGGGACACCGTTCCTTTTAATGCATCTACAGAAACACACCACCTTCTGCAGCTTCTTGCTCTTGGAGAGACCAAACACCCACAGCCCATCGCTGGCTGTGGCTCCAGCAGTCACACCCCCACACTAGGGCCCACAGCATGTTGTTTTCCAAGTCATCCCCCGAAACAGAGCAGCAGGTACAGAAAACTCTTCTCCCGTACCATGTTCCCAAGAGAACTCACCTCACACTGTTTCTGCCAGATAGCGCAAGAAAAATAATTGTGCATTTTGCCTGTTTCTTTGTTTAATGAAAGAACTAACATTTCCATAAGAAATCATTTAATGTTTAAAACATCATTCCTCATTGAAATAACACTCCACAGAAGGGCAATTCTTCATCATGGAAAACACACTGACACAAGTGCAGGGTCTCTATTTGCTACTGTCTGCACAATATTAATGTAGAAAATAATATATTGGCTTGAATCAATACTTCCCCGACTCCTCCATCCATCAGCCCCCCTCCATTTGATATGAGTCCTTCCATGTCATGTTCTCCCAGACTGATGAGATCAGAGCCCCTCTTTCCAGTATGAGTGATGGTGCGTAGATGCGTAATTGCCCAATAAATCACAGCCTCTGGACCAAAGATCCAAGATCCTCTGGGTGCCAAGGAGGCACAGCAAACATCATAAAATACAATAAGTTAATTAATTACAGTGAGATTTTTACCACCTTTAGACAGGTTGGGTATTACTTGTCACATAAAGATATCCTGAAAGATTCAGCCAAAACCACCTCCCTGCAGAATCAGGGCCTGAAACTACAGACCTTTCAGGGCAGGGACTGATCATTCATGGAGGCAATGAGGGTGAAGGGCTCCAACATGATACTGGAACACAGTATCCTGAGCGCTACGAAGACCGAAGCATCACTGTTATTCCACGCCCACGCAGTGCCTGCTTTAGGACTTCACACAGGGCTTCCAGCTGTTACAGAGGACTCTGCATCTCAGGGATTTCATCACAGGAACCACAAGAACAGATCGGGCAAGGCTGGGGAGAACAGGTATTCAAAAGGGACACCTTGTCCGGTATCTGATGTTCATTAATTGTCACAAATATACAGCGGAGGGACTCTTTCCCTAGTGCAACCTCCCTGCACACACCCCTGGGTCAAGCTGGGAGCCCAAGGTGCCTCTTCTTCTCTGCTGACCCTCACATGTGCTGCTCAGCATCCCAGCACTACAGAAAAAAGCATTCCAGCTTGTCAGAGTGGGGGGGCAGGGGAGAACAAAACAAAAAAACACCAAAACCACAAAAAACAAACAGATCAAACCCACTCATTTCTGGCCCTTGTGCAGCTGCTGCAGGCAGCAGTCACATCATGCAGACGCGGCTGGCCCCAGGTCATGGGAGCCGCAGGACCAGACGCTGATAAGATGCACACTGTGTTCCTACACCCCACAAAGCTTCCTAACCACAGCTACAAGGCTGTTAGAAAACACAAATTGGGAGATGGTATTTCATAGCCACAAGGCGTAGGCATTATTTCAATTATTTCTGACAGAATTTAACACCAGCAAAGCCTGAAGGAATGAAGACCTCCCCGGCAGTTCCCACCCTCAGCCCAAGCCATGGGGCTCGTTCGCTCCAACACACGCGCTCACCTGAGCGAGCGAAGCCTCAGCCTGCTCACTTGAGTTGAGGAAAGCCAGCAGTGCCCAGAACCCCCTTGTTTTACAGGCATCCAGTTCCCCAACCTTTCATCTTTTCTGCCAGCCCTGCAGGATCAGGCATTAATATCTCCGTAACCTCTTGTTCTAATTACGATAGCAGATCCTTGGTATTTGCCTCTACGCTGGCTTCAAAGCCGAGCGCTGACAGGTTGCTGAAGTGTTTGTGCATTTTGGTGAGTGGCCCTTGTAAAACAGAAATTATAATGAACGCACCACAGGAAGCCTTAAGAAAAGCACGCAGTCATTATGAAGTGACTGGAACTAAGAAATCTGAGCTAAGCTTTGGAAGTTATCACAGGGGATGCTCGCTGTGGTGAACCACAGCAGCGGTGAGATGGCCCCAAATGCTTTGCAGTCACTGGTTGGAGACCTGGCCGCTCTGTCCAGGACCTGTCCTTTCCACAAAGCCACGTTTAAATGGCTCCAGACTTTCTGCTCCTCACAGCCTGCATCATCTTACACACAACATTAAAGCAGCAATGGCTCTGAAGAGCACGGCCAAAGTAGTTGGAGGTAAGCATATCAGCAAGGAGTCTGTCCTGTCCAAGCTACAGGAATTTTTAGAAGGACTTCAGATATGCAAACACGTCCCTGATGTTTTAGTACCCAGCTCAGTCCTTTGCTGGTCCAGCCCAGACATCTGCAGCAGTGGGAGGTTTCCAAGCCAGGGCTGCGAACCCAACCCAAGCTCCCCAGCACAGCCCAAAGCTTTTTTGGAGTCAGCCCACACGAACCAGGCCAGGAAGGTTTGACCCCGCTGTAGATGAGCCTCGAGCTTAAGGCACAGCCCAGGATGCAGGATTGAATAAAGTTTAAATCCCAAAAGCTGCTTAAGCCTTAGGATTGCTATTTTTTGCTTGTCTGTACCCAGACAGACTGAACTGATAACAGCCTAAGCACCTTCTGAACTCACTGTTTGAGATACCACAGAGTTACAGAAAACATATTTTACCGTTCCCTGTATAAATATCACCAACTCCCTGCCCAAGCAGCATGGGATGCCAATAGGATACAGCACAGACAAAAAAAAAAAAAAATACACATTCGCAAAGAAAGAAAAAAAGTGAGTTAAACTCTCAGGAGCTGAAATGACTCAGGTTCTCACTGAACAAAGAGAAACCTCATTGCTCCACAGCTTCTTTGGTTACACAGAGCCAGTTTGGTAAACAGGCTGCTGCCTCACAGCCCCAAGACCAAGCACAGAAGGAAAAGAGCTCTCAACTCCATCCCTCCTCCAGCTTCAAACAGAAGTGTTAGCAAACATGAGAAACACTCTGACTTCGAGAGAAACAATCCTTCCTTCCTCTGACCACCCACTCCAACCCTCCCAGCTTCCCCTACTACACATTGCATCCAAGCTGTGCAGCAACCAGACACTCAGAAATAACAAAAAAGCAAGAAAAAAGAAAGCAAACACCACAAATACCTTTTTTTTTGCCCAGCTTTCCAAGTCCTCCAAAGCCCTGCACGTCCATTTCTCTTCTGCTGCCCACCGCAGTCCTGGCTAAACAGGGTTTGCCGCGCGGCACTGGTGGGGCCTCGTCATCCCAACGCAGCTCACCTTTCTCTCGTTGTCCCGCATCGCCTCCACCTGCCGCTCCCAGCCAGGCCAGCCCTGCCCCGCAGCACCTGCTTCCAATAGAGCTGGTCTGGCCAGAGAGGTGGGTACTTGCTGGCCCTGGCAAAGATGCAGAATTAAAAAAAAAAAAAAAAAAGAAAGAAAAAAAAATATTGGGGGAAAAATAAAATAAAATAATTCAATTGGAAATTTCATTCCCTTTCTAAACATCTCTATCTGGGTTTCTTCTCATGCCAGTCTCTAACTTCACAGCATACTTGGCCAGCTTGGCCTTTGAAAAGATTTTTTTATTGATCAAGTGCTACACAGACATTTATGCGTCTTGGAGGGAGGAAGAGGCAGGGAAGAAAATTAAATTACTTTGCTTAGTGATCTTAATTATCTGAAATAATTATCTTCAGTCAATTCTCAAACAAGAACTCTCTGGAGAACGGTGTATTTCAGTTTGGATAACGGGAAAGGCGTTGAGTCCAAAGGAGTACATTTTGTAACTTATTTACATATACCTAATTAACCATCTGAGTGAGGAATCCAATCAAAGCTTCTCCATTACACTTAATTATTAAAAGAAATTTAGAGGGGAAAAAACAAAAGGAGGGGTCTAAAAGAGTTCTCTGTGACTCGAAGGATAATTTTAGCAAAGAACCGAACAAATGGGTGAAAGGAGACCAGAAGTAAAATATTTTTATGAGTAAAATCTTTTTAATAAAAGCGATTAATTTTCTAGCCAGGCCCCACTAGAGAGGCTTGGTAACGCTGGTATTTTGTACACAGCTCTACGCTGGGACGAGCGCAAAGGTTTTTAGGCTTCCCAGAACCAGGCCTGTTCTTCATCAAGACCTGTTCGGCGGAACGCAAGGGAAATGCTTTGTTCTTGCTGCGGCCGCGGCTGACAGCTTGCAGAGAAACGATCCCCGCCGCGTTCCTTACAGAAAGCATTTAAAACTCCTCCAAAGAGTTTTTGCACAGATTTCTGCACCCAGATGCCTGCCTCCCAGCCCGGAGCGCGGGAAAGCACGTCGTGCTGCCGGACGCTGCCGGTCATGAGTGAGAACGGGATTTGGCTTGGTTTCGCCAGGAAGTGACTGGCCGTACGCAGCTCGGGGCCGGTAGCCCCTGCGCATAGCCCAGGGCAGGGAAGCAGAGCCAGGGGCTGGCGGAGGGGCCGTTCCCCCGGCCTGCGCAGGGCCCAGCAGTGAGCATTCGCCTCCTTCCTCGCCCCGCGTTAGCTGTCCACAAACTTGTACGGCAGAGGAGAATATCACTTCATTTATATGTGAATATGTTCAGCGGGAATAACTCCTTCCGAAGGTGTAATAGGCTCCAGCACAGCAGGATATTCTAATTTTGATGCAAAAACTCTCCGCCTGCATCCCTGTGGCTCTTTCTTACCATCCCATCGCCTCTCTCGGCCTCCGCGGGAAGGGGCTGCGCTGGGGCCGACGGATCGGCGGCTGGGCTCCCGCCGGCCACAGCCGCAGGAACGTTTTTCATCCAGGGGTTTGTTAGATTGGCAAGGCCAAGAGGCCAACCCACTGCCCACTCACCTCACGTCTCACACAAATAACGGCAGCGGAAGGTTCAAAAGCCTGGAAAGCGCAAAGGAAGGATAAATTTATTTTACTTATTTCCCTTCTAAATTGCAAGGAAATTCTTGGTGTCTGTGGCTCTCCTGGTTCAGACAAAAGAAATGAGAAGGTTTGTATGAAACTGTTGCTTTCCCAGAAAAAAAAAACTGTATGCACAGGATTACATAAACAGGGCCAGCATGCCTGTCTCAAGGCCATTTGACCCATTTGTGTGTCTTTTGTCAAATTTGTGGAGAACTAAGACTGAAAATGACCTTTCACGCTCATCCAGCCCTTGCTGAGGTGGCATGAATCTCTGCTGTTTTCCTTTCTGTGAAATAAAACCAATAACCCGCTGCCGAGCGTGCCGGTTAACAGTCACAACACACTCCGGGCACCCCGGATGAAGATAAAACACTGGTTCCGTGCAGCCGGGACAGTTCCTCGTCACAGGGAGTTTCTCTCCTGAATTTCCTTGTGCAGAGAAAGGAAAGTCAGCCCTCAAGGTAGTTCAAGGGCTTTAAAGCAGGGTGCTGTTCAAGGGTTCAATCAAAGCAAACAGACTGCTAAAAATAAACTGGCATCCCATCTGTTGCCAGGCAGGGAATTCGGCATCAACAGCCAGGGAACGGGATGAAAGGCTGTGATAAACACCTTGAAATGGATATCTGAGGAATTCCATGGCCTCGGGAAAACGCTCTGATTTTCTCTTCCTTCTCTTGCGCAAAAAAAAAAAGGTTTTTTAATTTATTTTTCCTAAGGGGGAGAAGTGAGCGTAGGCTTCTGCAGTACGCGGAGGGAAGCGAACAAATAGCGAGTCTCAGGGGTTAACGACGTCCAAATGAACTGCTGCTGATAAACACGATGGGGAGCACAGAGGGGTGCGTGTGCCCCGCTCATGCTGCCCGCCCCGCTGCCGGACTGTGCCTGCGCCCCGCGAGCCACGGACTGAAATCCCATTCCCTGGGAAACTATCCCACATTCTGCTCCCTCCTGACAGCAAAAGCCATTCCGTGACAAAAAAAAACTTTGCTCAAGGAATAAATATTTTGCCAATCAGCAGCACGCTGATGGACTCCAGTATTGCCACAGCAAAGCACGGGAGCGAAAACACGATGAATAAATGGTTTTCATGCTGGTGAGGTGCCTGGACAGATCGGTTTGGGATATCTCTGCAAATTCATTAGTAAGTTCTGGAAGCCAGCTTCCTTTTGGCAAGCGTCCCTCTCGTTCCCCGAGGAGCTGGCATCCGCATCCCCCGGGCCGCTCACTGCTTGGCTCCGCGCGCTGGCAGCAATCTGCGCTGGTGTGTCGTGTGTGGTTGGGTGTATTTTTTTAAGCAGAGTAGGAAGGCAATGGAAAATAATGAGAAAATGCTTTGCTAGGGAAGGATCTGGTAGACTGGTCTTTGCTCTTCATCTGCTTCTCCATTAATTATCTGCAGAAAATACGAACATTTTAGTTCAGTGAAATACGACAGGAGCGTGATTTCAAGCCTGCATTTGCCCCTCCAGAGGCCCTTCTCTCCCAGGAGCACCTTTGCCTCAGCAGCCTGATTTTCCTGGCACTGAATCCCATGCCTCCTTCCAGCTCCCATCCTGTCTGTCCTTTCGCCTTTCTTTTTGTCCAAATCTGGTTTAACCCTGCACCTCGAGAGAAGGCAGCACTGCTCAAATCTCTCACGTGCACGTGGGTGCATAACCATGAAGCTTTCACAGTAAATCTGCCTTCACCGTGTGCTATCGCCATCGCGTCCTCAAACCCTCTGTGTGATTTCCCCCCGTATCCTTGTGAGAGATGCTTAGAGCTTTTGTTGTGATTCAAGCTGTGAGATTATTACAAATTAGAAGCTTGAAATGAAGCTTTAGGATGTAAAACAATAAGCATCACAGCCAAGAAACCTCTTCACCAAGCAAAAACAGAACAGCTGTTTAAAGTCAGGATGAAGATCAGTGGAGTTCCAAACATACAGACTGGCTTAAGCAGAAAAAAAAAAAAAAAAAAAAAAGTCCTAAGTGTTCTCCATGCTGTCCAGAGCTGTTTGTGAGGGTGTGGGCAGTGGCGGGACGTGCGTCCCCCCACGGCACGCTGGTGCTCTGCATGCCAGCACGGGCGTCCTGAGCAGCACCTCACAAACAAATAACGCTCTCACTCCTCATTTTGCTCCCTCTACAGCGGCCTCATGGCAGCTTCTCTTTTACACCCTGCACGTTGGCAGGGATGCTCAGAATACCTGGCGTTCCTCTCTGCCAATGCCAACCTGAAAACGGACACCTGACAGCTATTTCTAGTTCTTCGCAATATAAATAATGAATGGTTTCATACTGAGAGGAATCAAATGGCACCAGATGACTCTGGTAATAAATCAGGAGAAAGGCAGGTGGTCTCTTGTCTGGCATCTCAAAGCTGATGTGCAGCTTTATGAGGAGGGAGGTGGCTCTGGTACAAAACTCATCAATATAAATCTCAGACTTTAGGAGCTATAGCACTTTTCATGCCAGTTTTAAGCATTGTCGTAATTCTGGTCTTATATGAAAAATCCTTGGCAAGGGGGTGGGCTAAGGAACACACCTGCACCGCTCTGATTTTGGGGTTTATGCTCATCACCGTACCCTAAATCAAACTTTATGTCATTCATTGGGACAACTTGCTTGCTGCCAGTCTGGCTAAAGAAAATTCTAGTAAATACCTGGATATCTGGGATTGGGAAACACTGATCTAAAAATCACCTTCTTCCACTTAGCTTGACTTGCCTTCAGACCGCAATAATAAGTAATAATTGTCATCACATTAATAGCTAAGCCCCTCTTTCATCACTGCCACGCAGGCCATGATGTTCATATGTGCGCGCCCGCGCCAAGGGGACCCGCGGGGTGCCAGGGAGGGGACACCCCCGTCGCAGCGCCGTGTTTTTGTGCTTGAGTGAGGAGCAGAGATTCCATGTTTGGAAACCGCCCCTGCCTGAAACAACTGCGAAAAGGCTCGAGCTAAATAAAGGCTGCGAAGAGCGGGTGAGCTTGTCTGCCTGCCGACAGCTAGCAGCTCCCCCGGCACGCCGGCTCTTCCCTCGCCGCCGTCTGCAGCTTTCCTTCCCGGCACGCACAAATCCCAGGGACGCTCAGCACGTATTTGAGTCATTTATCCCTTTCTTTACCCAGCTATTCTAGCCTTACTCTCTAATGTACTTGGAAAACTTTTACTTCTGGGCAAAAAAAAACCCAAAAAGACCATGTCACCATACCAATTACCCACTTAGACAGCGTGGCTGAGGCGGACTGGCAGGTCGCCTGAGCAGGAAAGCCGTTATCTGCCATCAAATTTCATGGGGAGGAGGTGGGAAGGTTCCTTCTGACAAGGAACAAGAAGTGGTTTTGATTTAGTGCTGCTCTAACGAACTGCGCGGAGTGTCTGAAGATGACAGAGTACCTGGAAGGCAGCTGGTTACCCGTAAGGATAACTGCCACCTCCTTAGACAGAACAGAGAAATGGTTGGTTAAATAGGTTGGGAAATATTCCCTGTGTCATAGCAGATGTTGGCTGCCAGCAGCCATCCCACAGCCATTTCCAAACGGTCAGAAAACAGATATTCTGAATAATTACATCTAGCGGGATCCAGGTAGATAGAAATTTCTCTGAGGGATAATGGCCCATTATGAGTAACAGGACCTCGGGAATCGGTACCAAACCGTGCCTCTGGCCATCTTACACGTGGGTGAGTGAAGCGAACACTCTCGAGTGCTGGTGGTCAGCCAGGTCTCATGGGAAATGTGAGGAGAACTGAAGTGCAGTTTACAATTTCAGGCCAAGCCGGCTTTTATCGGTACTCCCACATGGCAAGAGATGGACTCTGTGACTGCTTATGAAATGTTTTGTCATCTAGCTTCCACTTTTCAGCAAGCTGATGAAAAAAAAACAAACATAAATCCATCAGACATGTTGTCTAACCAGCTCCTGATATGTTTTGGCTACTTACAGAGAGTAAGAGAAGTCTTTGGAGCAGATGTGAAATTCAGATCTTGTTTGCTCACTTGTCATCACTCAAAAAGCAAAACAAACACTCCCGCTCCTGCAGAAAATTCGCCCTGGTGTCCCGCACCCCGCCTCGCCGTGCCGCGCGCCTGCTCGGTCTCCCCCATGGGTAACGGCTCCTCTCAGCCCCCAGCCCAGTCCCACCTCCTTAAAACTCGCCGCGAAGTGCACGAGGAGCAGCGCTAGCAAGCCCAGGAGATTTTGTACACCGGTCTGGGCGGCAATTACACTGAAGACATCAGTGGTGGAAAATACCAAGGATGCCATCGTACGGCACCAGAGAGCAACAGGTAATCCAGAGAGAGGCATGGAGAACAATTTCACTGACAGCTTCCTAAGCATTGATCTCTAGCCAGCGTGCGTCTCAGTACTTTCACTGCGAGTTCCTCTGCCTCGAGAGGGACATTTTGCAGGTGCGTGGAGCCACCTACAAGCTCTGGATAACACAAAAAGCAGCCAGGATAGCCATTTATTACAAATGCTCATTTTCGTGCTGATACTTCAATGTGCTCTCCAAACTTCGTGTTCCTCACGCGGCACTCCGAAGCCCGGCACTGGTGCAGCAGGACTTCCACCCGCTTCTCCCGAAGCGGCGTACGCGGGTTTTCAGCATCTCCCTGTACCGCAGCTGCCTCCCCGGCGCTTGGCGGGGTCCCTGGGCACACGCAGAGCAGGGGCGTGACCGGCAGCGCCGAGGGAGGGAACGGCAACCCCATCCTCCGCCCGACCGCTGCGCTGTATCACTTACAGGAAGGGCTTTTCTTCTTCTTCTTGCACCTGTAATCACAGATAAAACAGAAAAAAAAAGTGATTTGAAGCTGCTATCCGGTGCAAGAGGAAAATATCTTCACAGAAACACACATAATCGCGCATGAGATGAGCCCAGAAGAACCTAATTGGATTCTTACTTAAGCCAAATTCTACAATACCGTTATCTCCTTGATTATTTACTGCACACAGGAGTAAGCAAACGAAGAAAAATTGCTCTTGGTAAAAAGTCTTTCAGCCAGATTTCAGCATCCTGAAAGATTTCTTTTTTAACTGAATAAAATAAAGCTACATTTTTACTGGGAATACCTTAATAGTTTTGGGTTTTAACAGCCATCACGTGTGCAAAAATAATTGTTCTGGAAATTCTGAATTTTATTGCTCCTGTAATCTTTTTTTTTTTCCCTGTAACGACTGATGTATTTAACCTTCTCCCTGCCCGGATTACACAGCAGGGAGGTGTCCTGCCATTCGCAGGCAGGCAGTTTCCCGTTCAGACCCGGCACGTCACTGATGACGTTCAGAGGACGCTGCCAGCACGCGGCCGAGGCTGAAGCTCAGTGGCAATCGCCAGACGGAGCTGCGGGACCAGCCCTCGGTGCATCCCCAGCACTTCTGTGGTAAGGGCATGGAAAATCAACCGAAGCACGGATGCAGGCTGTCCTTGTCTGCGCTTTGCATCAGTTATCCCCATCTTTCCAGCCAGAGACGGTCGCTTCCTCCGAGGCTCTCCGAAGAGAGGAGCGGTCACAGCAGCGGTTGGAAAGGACAAACGTCTCCAGGCTTCACGTGCATCACCAGCCAGCACTCACCATCATTTCCCAAGCCCAGCCTCCCCAGATGCACAAAATTACATTTTGCTTTTTATGGATGCATAATTAACCCCACGAGTAAACATCTATTCAAACCTACATAATTAGTACTTAATTTTTCAAGCAGCTAATGAAAGGCCCCTTTAGGTTGCTAATTGGCTGCTACTTCCTATTAGTCAACTCTGAGGACGAACTATCAGCACGGGGAACGCACGGTGCAGCCCGGGAACGCCAGGCCCAACGCCGACAAGAAGGATGGCCACGCATCTGGGCACGGGATCAAACGCACCGCGCGGGGGCTGTCTTACCAGGCGGGCGAAATGGGATTCCCAAGCAGCTGTCCTTCAGCTGCAGAAGTTCAGTCTCAGCCCCAAACCCACAGCGTTTCATTTTTAGCTGATGGGGTGGCTGTAAAGTCGGGGACGGTGGTTTGCACAGGGGTCAGGACGTGTGCCAGGAAGACAGTTTTCTATGAAAACAGCGGCCATGTAAGAGACGTGCTAGCTGGAATTATTTAGGGACATATAGTCGAGCTGTAGAGTAAATGTGCCATTGAACAGCGTAATTAACAGCACACGCCTATCAGGAGCTAATTGCATGATTCTTTACCATTTTAAAATGAATGGCTACCACTTAGTTCCCAGGAACATAACTCCAAGGTTAAGAGGAACCTGCAAAACCTGCGACTAAGTTGTCTGGATAACGCAGTTACCAATCCAAATACTTTATTTATAAAAATAAAGCTTGAAGAAAAGAGCAGCTCTTTCCAACGGAGACAGTATGGATACAAGAAGCAGCATCTACGCTCGCAGCATCCCATTCCCAGTCACGCTCTGAACGAAGGAACCTCCTCACTTCACAGGCAGCCTCTGTCATTTAAGGCAGCGAAGGAAAGCAAACGATGCTTACAGATTCCACTTCAGAGGAAAACGTTATTGAATTGCTCATTACTTCAAGGAGCTCATCTAGCACAACCCCTCCCCTGAGTGACTGCTCAGAAATCCCAACAAACTCCCGGTTCAGTGATTTCTGCTCCCAGGCCCCGCTGCTGCGGTGGGCTGTGCTGCAGTGCTCTCTGCTGGCACCAGCCCGGGAATTCCCTCCTCGGGATCCATCCCAAGGCAAAGCTCTCTGGCATTGCCTGGTGAGCAGCACCCAGCACCAGGTGCTATTTTCGTGAAAATCCCCTTTGCACGCTGTTCACCGGCCGCCCGCGGCGGGGTCGGGGTGACGGTGCCTTTCGAACACCCCTGCAAGCGGGCGGCTGTAACGCGCGCATTGTGTCGCGGGTGCCCATCACGCCTCCTCACCGCTGATTCACGCCCTTAACAACGAGACTGCTGCTCGCTCGGCGTGCTTTGGTTAATAGCTGCCGCTTTAACTCCAGCCCACCGAGAGCTCGGCCAAAGCCCCTGCACTGGGTTGCCCGCTGTCCCAGATTTCCATCAGAGGAGGTGGAGGGCCACCACCTCCAGTGATTCTTCCACAGCAGAGCACACGAGGGAACTTTCCCTCTGACTCCCACGGGGCTGTTGGGGTTTTTCTCGGCATGTTTCTGAAGGTCACGCTCAACACCGGTGACGGGGAACATCGCGGCTCTCGCACACCAAAGAGCCCTGCTCCACTTTCCTTTTTTTCAGGCAAGTTTCTCCCGACTTCTAACTGGTGGCTGTCCCTAGCATCGCCCTGCTGCAGCCGTGCTCTGTCTGTAAGATTGATATTACATCTACAGCAAGTGGCACAAGAGCCAGACAAGGCGTGTGTACCCACTCCAGCTTATCAATCACCACCGTCTCCTCTGCCACACAACTGACCCAAGGGCTGGAATCCAGTAAATGCTTCCCTTTTGTTCTCATTATCTCTGCCTTAAACTTCTCCCAAAGCAATCACATTATCACAAATCATGGCATTTTTAATTTCATTTCCCCTTAATCAGCCGGAGAGCGCTCCTCCTTGCAAGGCAAACAAAACCCAGGGGGCCAGGCACCCGCATCACTCACGGGGAGGATGGATGCTCGCGCATGGATGCCAGCTCGTTCTCCGTGCTGGCGCTCTGTTTGGAACCACCGTCCTCGAGAACCTGTTTCGGTCACGGGTTTGGTGCTCTCCTCCTCTCCCTTCCCCGTGCACAGGCACCGTGCCTGCAGGCAGCACTGGGCTCTGCTGTGGGCTCCTTCAACTGAGTCTGTCCCAAAATGCCCTCCATGGCCCAGGTCTCCGTGTTATCTGAGTTTTAACTGTGGCTCTTAAATTTGAGTTAGGATATGACTGCTGAGAGCTTTTGAGAAAGTAAAATAAGTTAATAAGAAAAGCCCAAAATCTTATAAAATAATAATAAGTGAGCTGAGAACTGAATATGACAAAGACAATAATACTGAAAGCATTAAACTGTTCTTGTGTTTTAAAGCTGGAATTAACAGACGGGGATGAAAGAGCAAGAGGCAGAAGTGGCCAGCACCTTCCAGGTCTGTCCCCAGGCACGGCGGGTTTTACACTGGGGTGCAAACGGAAACGTCCGTGCTGCAGCAGGACCAGAGGGATTGACCCGCACGCCCGTGTTCATACGTACATATGTGTCAAGGCATGTGTCTATAGGTGTGTATACACCCTAAGCCGTGACCTCACATTACTCTGATGTTGGTGTCTCACTGCCTGCTCCTCGCTCCAGAGGAGGCACGGATGGGGCCGCACGAGGGCTCGTGGTGCTGCCCCACAAAGACGTTAAAGGGAGGAAGAGATGAAGCTTTGTGAGGGTTTCAGGATCAGATCAATGCAAATTCCACCGAAACCTAGCACTAAAGAAATCCTTAGCATGCAAATCCACATCCAGAAATTCTGACTAAAGTCCCCGACACTGTGGAGTTCACGGTGATGGAGTCCGGCCAACAAAGAAATGAGGAATACCAAACAGCCTTCGCCTAAGCTGCTGAAAAAGAGATGTTAGGAAAAACAATGTGATTTTCTAGTATTGCCTCAGAGTGGATTTATTCCTGATATAAAACTAAACTTTGCAATGACATGCACCTTTTTCATGCATTATTCTAGATGGCAGTGTAAATCAACCGAGAGTGCAGTCAGTAAAGTTGTTATTGCCATCTCTAAAAATCCTACACTAGAAAAGATTCAAAGAATTATTACTATTTCCTATATTCATATGTGCTGTGCTTCGTGGGAAGGCACACACACAGAGGTTTTGAAAGGCAAAATAGAGCCACTCTGTGATTTAAAACAGTCCCAAACTCCGGTGATGGAGATTAATCTCTGCTGCAATGATTTTTCTCTATGGTTTTGTGCCTTCTGAAAATGGTGGAGAGCATCACCTTCCCCGTGTTGGAGATGAGAGGGCTGGAGTACCGGAGCACCCCGTTGGGACATCCCATCCCAGTCCAGTCCTGCTCCATCCTGCGCTGCCCCACAGAATCCCCAGCATCATATAAATGAAAATGAGGCATTTTTAAATACTGAGAAGTCATTTGTTTGGTTAAGGCAAATCATGTTTGCATTCCACCCAGGAATATTGCAGTACCCAATTTGGTACTTGCGAGGAGAGGCTGCTGCCGCACACCGGGCACCATTTCTCCCCGCGGCAGCTGAATCCATCCCCGCCGGCGAAGCGCTCACATTCCATGTCCGCGCTGCCAGGTACAGCCGACGGCGTATTGACGGCGACGTGCACGCACCGCACACCCACGGCAGCTCCCGCGCGTGGGGATTTGCTCCCCGCCAAGCGCTGCCTGGTTACCACCACGGCGGAGCCATCGCCGCCTCCCGCTGCCGCCGCGCGCCCCGGCGGGCTCTAATCCCCCCAGACCGCCCGAGCGCGGCCGGAGCAGCACACAGGAGTTGCTTTGTTCGTGCTGACTTGGGTAAGCAAAATGTTATTTCCTTAATAGCCGTTTGCTTTTCCGGTCTGTTCTGTGAGTGAAGCAGGTGGGATTCCGGCTAACCTGGTTTTTTAACGGATTTTATCAGTAACAGGGAATACTGGAGGACTTCTCTGCGCAGACTGCCAGTCTGGCATCCTACAGCACCCATGTTATATTTAGCACTTTCATAGAAAGCTGCCTTCTGACATCTTACTTCAAAAGTATTGTAAGGAATCTGAAATATTTATAACAAAAACTGTGATTTTGCAAGTGTTTACCAAGGAGCGCTAAGTTAACGCTCTGCTGGGGAGTGGATGGAGCGGTGGGATGAATACGAGACGTTTGATGTGCATTTGTTTTTCATGGCGAGCTCATGTTTTCAGTTTGTTGTTCTTTTGTCCCTGAGCACAGGGGCTGGTCTGGCAGTTGGTTCATTCACATGCAGATTGCTTGTTTTGCGGTGTTTTTTAAAGCAAAGCCCTCTGACTTTGTATTCTGCTTTTTTTTTCCTGTAAACTTCTAATTCTAAAGGAAAATCAGGAAAGCAGCCTGCATCTCCCCCTCCACACGTAACTTTGTCACAAGACTATTAATCATGTCTTACAGTGGTTTCGTTAATGCAGTATATCCATTCGGAAGCAGAGCGTTTGTCTGCAGATGGATTTGTTACTGCGAGATATGAAAGCGGAACAAATTTCCTCGGGAAATATTTAAGCAAGGTCATAATAACACCCATTCCATTCCAAGCAGTGATGCGTCCGTTGCCGGAGCAGACGGGATAGCAGCAGTCACGTTTATTGACTTAGTCTGCAGAGGAGCCCAAAGGTTTGACATCAATATCGAAACCATTTACTACTTCCCACATACGCTCGTCAGACTGAAGTCCTGCACACCGCGTCGTTTGTTGTGGTAGGGAAGAGGGGGGCTAAACAAACCAATGTTAGGTACTTCGATTTAATCACCAGAGGTCTTTACCTACATTAATTTCTGAGCATTTCCATTTCATTTTACAATCTTAACACTCGAGCGTTCTCGCGCTGTCAAAGGGTGAGCGGGCAAACACAGACCCGTCTCTAGATCAGGCGTTTAAAATGATGCATTTTTGGAGCGTGCGTTGGGTGTGCTCCGTCCGTGCGTCCCACTGCCGCGGCTGTGGACGTGCCCGCCGAGCCGGGGGCGATGCCGCGGGACGGGGTGTCGGGGTGGGTCTGACAGACGAGGTACGTCAGGAGCTGGTGGAAGCGTTCAGATGGACACAAGGGAAACCTGCCAGTCCAAGCACAAAGTTTGTTTGCCCGACTTTTCTTATGATGTTTTCTGTTCCCGGGGAAAGCAAAGCTTCTTCAGCTAAGCGAGCAGGTACATTAAACCCCCTTACCCATGTGCTGTGTGCTAGAACTGAGAAAGCTCTGGACATCGTTGGGCCAGAGCCTGAATAAATAACAAAAAACTAACAAATATATCAAACATTGCGTTCTCACAAACTGCTGCAAAGTGCAACAAGTGGCTTAACCAGACTGGGAGACAAAGGTGAGATCCCAGAGCCCGCAGCAGGACAGCCGCAGGTCCCGTAATCCTGTAACCACGGCGGGACCGCGAGGCCCCCGCGTCCCACACCAAGCCCCTCTGCAAGTACCTTCCTCTGTGCCAGAAGAGGAAAAAGTGCTGAGAATAATAGGATCCAGCACGAGGAAGGGGGAAGGTGGGCAAGTGCTCATCATCCGAGCACGTACGCAGCTTTACATCTCAGGGAATTCAAACATTTCATTATTTTGCTCTCAGAATAGCAGCACTTACTCCCCTTCCTCCCAGCAAGGCGAGGAGGCAGGAAATGACTCGTGATGGCACAGAAAAACTGAGAAAGCAGGAAATCAAATACACATTTAGGGAGCCGGAGCTGCTCATCCAGCCCGTCCTCCAGACACCAGCAAACCCAAATGTGTACACAGAGCGACAGAAGGAGGAACTATAAGACGAACAGATGATTCACAGGAGACTAAAGCAAACAAGACACTACCTTCCCTTAGAAGCAAAATCCATTTTAAAAATAAATTTGTTGAATTCACAAGGAATTAAATACAAGGATACTGAAGAATTGAGCTTAAATGAGCAAATGTTGGGCAAATTTGACACTTGTGCTGGAATGGGCCAAATTCACAGAAGTGAGCGTACCTGGCCCCGCTGCCACCTCCCGCCTCCGTCCCGGTGCCGTGGCCTGGCCCATTCATCCCAGGAGGGATCACTCTGCGCCGCGCCGCTCCCGGGCTGTCCCCAAGGAGCTGGAGCCAACTGGGCTGCGCTTCAGCAGGAACGGAGACTAAAATACTGCTTGTCCCTGGGGCCAGGCTGGCCTCTTTTTTTTTTTTTTTCGCTTCATATCCTTTATTTGACAGCAAGCTGGGAAAGAAACAGAGAGGTCATCTAAATTTTACCTGTCATTCAACACCACACTGGCATCATGCAGTTAATATTTATTTAAAGTGGATAAGACTCACCTTCCACCAGCAGCTGAGTGTCTCTGCTGAAAATTCTCTTTTTGTGACATTTCAGTTCTGTAGAGATTTGGGATGGGCGGACGACTGCGAAAGAAAACTTTATTTTTGGGATCAAAATATCAGCAGAAAGGTTTCTACTAATTGACCAGCATTTCAGTGAAGAATTTTTGATCTTCACTGGTTCTAAGCAGCAAGATAGGGCTGGTTTTTATAAGGAGGTGTATTTCTGAGAGTGACACATGCGTCAGAATCCAGAAGGTAAATAAAGGTCAAGTGCACACTCTGGCCTGTGATGGTTTTATAGACTGAAGCCTTCAACTGCTTACAACTGAGGCAATTTTGTTTTCAATGATGTTAGGTTAACCTTTAAAAAACTGTGTCAAGGAGCTCAAAACCCTGAAACCCTGCTAATTAAGGAGATAAACTAGGTTCAGGGGGAATTCCGTATCTAAGTTGTCTGTCACGGAACAACATCTTTCGGCTTTTTCTCTGCTGTAATACTCCTGTCTTTTCCAAATGCTTATTTTTACAGAAAAGACTGTGCTTTGTCTGGGGAAGGCTCAGCTGCGTCCCCCAGGCTCTGGGGCCGCGGTCCCTGCTCTGGAGCAGCGCGATGCTCCCGGGGCCAAGGGCGCTGCTGCCGGCACCCAGGGATATTTTCAGTCCATTTCTTTTGTACCCTGACAGTGTGGACAAGCCACCTTTTTTTTTTTTTTTTCTAGTCTCAGGGCTTCGTTCTCACCTTCCAGCGTACTTCTAGTTCTGTAATGTTAGACCTGATCTTCTTAAGGACGCTTAGATATTTGTTTCACATTTCACACCTCCCAGATCTCACACGAGCTCTAATTCCCCGCCCCCAGCCCCCCCGCTCCGGTGAGCTCCCCAAGGCCGACACCGCTGCTTTTGGCACTACAGCGGCGCTGCCCAGCCTGTAAAGAGCTTAGCGGTGGGGAGGAGGTGGGGGACCGGGACTCGGCCAAGGTCAAGGTGCCTGCGAGCAGCAGCGCGTGTTCCAGACGCACGGATCAGCTGCGGGTCCCACAGCCGTGCTTACCGACAGACCAGATTTCCCGCAGATCCGTCCTCCAACGCCAACGTCCTCCAGCCAGCACCCTGCGAGAAAAAGGCAATGGGAAGGTTATGACTCAGAGCGAAAGCAACCTGTCAGTTAACAAAAATTAAAGACGACAGCAGCACAAACTGTACAAGACAGAGCAACAAAATGTTTTATATCAGTTCCCCTCCCTGCAGTCATGAGGTCTTTAAATTATTATTTTAGCAACAGAGCAGATCAGCTGTAATCCATCTCCATCACTAACTGTACCTAACCTCTAATCCATTAAGTCATGGATGCTTTAATTAAAGTTAGCAACCATTCAGCAGGGGTTTTGAAACCACTAAATATGAAGCACGACATAAACATTTGTGATTGCCAACGTGCGCTGAGTGAGTACACTGACAGGAGAGCATCGCCACGTGGTCACCTGCTCCTGCCCTGCTGATCTGGTACTACGCTGCAGGACGGAACGGCAGGGACGTGGTCAGCACTAACAGTTGTGGGTAGCAAAAACAGCACAAAATTTCACATACTTGAAAAGTCTGACTCCTCTGGCCAAGCAAACACCACTCTCAGCATCCCAAATCCAGCCAGCTCCGGGGTAGTCCCCTTTGTCACGCAAGCACCTGCCACATCGGTCACCTCTCTCCTCCTCCTCTTCCTCGCAGCGTTCCCTGCTTCCACTCTGGAGGAGATGGGTCGCAAGGAAGAGGACGACAGCAGCTCCTGGAAGAAACAGACGAGCAACATTCGAAAAACATTCATTTTCATGGAGGCCCTGGGATCGTAAGTACCACAGCTGCTCCCCAAACAGAGCCACCCCCAGATCCCGGCCGATGGGGTCAGCTCCGCGCGGTCCCCTTTCCCGCTACGCCTGCACGGCAGCTCAGTTAAGGTTTTGCTCTTCTGCTGAGCACGGTGGTCCGCTGCTGCAAGGTCAGGCAAGGCCGGGGCTGGCTCTCGAGGGGTATTGCAATGCCGAGTTGTATATTTAGCTCCCAAACCCTGACTCAGTTGAGGGATGAAACAAGAACACGGATGTTCAAGTTGTACAATACTGCTGTGTGAGTTATCAGCTTCATTTGCCTATTCATGCGAACGAGACAAGAAAACATTGCCAGGGTGGTGGAGGAGGAATTGAATTACCTCCGCCAGCGAGTTCCACCACGGCAAGGTTTTCTGTGACTTTAGAACCCCCCAACGCTCCTAAAAACCAGCAACTCTGAAATCTACTGAATTATCACGTTCCTTGTCAGCCTCAGAAATCAGTTAATTTATCCAGCAGCTTCCTCTAAAGGAATGAGGTTAGGAAAAGCTTTGTTCTCTCCTAGCCAACTTGTTGATTCATCATTTTTTAATAAGGGGCATAATTATCATAAACTGTTTGGGACAGATACACAGAACAGATGCCCCAGCATCTGATTTGTAGGTTGTTCATTTCCTACTGTGACATTAATGGGAAGATTCAGCATTAGAAATTGGGATTTTTCCCACATGCAATGCTTCAGCTAGCTGAAGAATATAAATGAAGATCTGGGACCTAAAACTACTTGGAAAGTCACTATCACCTTCCCCCAGCATCCACGACTCTTGGATCTGGGACCTTAGCAAGCACGTCCCTGCCTGTTCCCGGAGAGCTCTCGGGAAACCCGAAGGCATTTCCACAAAACAGCCCTCGGAGCTCAAAGGGATAAAAGGAGAAAAACGTGTGAAATAAGGAAAATGTCCCAACCCCACCTGCTTTTGGGGCTAGAAGAGAGAAGTCCACTGCACATTATTTACTGAGTGAAACAAAGATTTGAATTCATCTGTTGGGATGCCTTCCCACTTCCCAAAAATCTATGGGTTTGGTTTTTTTCAGGGTTGTTTTGTTTTGGTTTGGTTTTTTTGTACAAGGAATCCCTCATCCTTGCTAGGAAGCAGTCCTGGCAGAGCCCCATTCCTCACAACCCCAACGGTCTTGCACCTTGTTTTGACAGCACCCAGGGCCCACAGGAGACAAGCGAGGAGCGGCCTTTGGCCTCTGCTCCCCCCACGTCATCGCCGGCTGCCGCTCGCTAACAAAGGCACGCGAGATGGGTACAGCTCCGTGCTCAGCCAACCTATCTGCAGGGTGTGCTGGATGCCTGCTTTGGTGGGTTACAGGAGAGGCAGGGTTTCTGCCCTCGCTTGTTGGGTTTGCTGCCATAGCGTCCCAACCGAGACGGCGCTCACCGTCCTCGCCCTGCCCTCCAGCTCCCCGCAGGGCTCTGCGGGCTCGGTGGCAAGCTGCATTTAACTGCCATCCATTAATCTGATGAGGACTACCGAGGATTGACCTGGCAAAGTGTGCACTGTCACCGTCCCGAGACACGTGTTCAGCTGCCTAAGACAAAGCTTTAACAGGATTGCAAGCTTTAGGCATGTTATAAATACCCGCTCATCGCTGCACTGCGCTGAATCCGTATCAGGAGCACACAAGACACTCATTGTCACTTTGTCACTAAGGGCACACGGGTTTAGCAGTCTCTGACAACACATTAGATGCTGAATGAAAATATGAACTGAGGTTATCTGGCCATTTTGCACTTTAGATACACAGAACGTGGGTTGATATACCCAACCTCAACACAACGGGGCTCTCCTCGCTGCCATCGCCTGCCTCAGGCCGAGGGGCAGCGCTGACCGGGGAAAGTGAAGGGCTGCCCCAGGACAGGGGACTGCGAGGAGACACGGTTTGTACCAGGCAGGGATCTGTCCCCATCAGAGCGGAGGCTGTTGAGATCTCCCGCGGCGGGTCGTTAACCCCAGTGGGCACCCGAGCTGCGGACTGCCCCAGTCACTGGTACTGAAACACAACTTCTCCTCTCTGCAGAGGAGCCTTTTCGGAAGTTTTCCTGGTGAAGCAAAGAAGCACTGGCAAGCTCTTCGCTCTGAAATGCATCAAGAAGTCTCCTCTCATGAGGGACAGCAGCTTGGAGAATGAAATAGCAGTGCTGAAAAAGTGAGTATGTACCCACACCATACTGCAAAGTACAACAGACATCCGTTCCCATCCGTTCCCTTACGTGCGGCTCTGCAGTAAGGATAGTATAAAGACTGTTGGGTTTTCCACCCGAGAAGCCACTTTGTCCTTGCCACACTTGTTTCTGACCCACATTTATCTTTGCAGAATAAAGCACGAAAACATCGTGACCTTGGAAGACATTTACGAGAGCACAACCCACTTCTACCTGGTCATGCAGCTGTAAGTGTCAGCAGAGCCAGCTCTCTGTGCAGGGCCAGGGCAATGGACCCTGTTTCAGCATCTGCACTCCAGAGCCCCTCACACGTAAAGGCGGCACGCGCCAGAGCCGCTCCAACACCCCTCACGACGAGGCGAGGGCCGCGTGGTTTGAACTCACCGGGCCGCTTCTCCTGCTGCCTTGGCCCACGCTCATGTCAGCAGCAAGTTCTTAAACCAAGATTAGGATTGATTTATGCAAATTAATTCATCGCAGTTTAGCAGGGCAGAGACAGACGCATTTCTAATTAAAGCTGTGCCACGCAGGGTTTCTAGAAATGAAAACGGGCAACGTGTCAGCGGCAGGGAAAGCAGCTCGCTGTGGGCATCAGCTCTGAGCACCCGGCTGCTGCTGCTAACTTGCAAATTCAGCTAAAGCAATCACACAAACACACGGATTCGCTTGTGCAGCGGAGCCCCGAGGCAGACCTGCCCGCAGTGCTGGATGCCTGCGGCTCAGACCGGCCTCCTAACCTTACCCAAATTCCCTAGGTTTACCAGTAACGCTTACTGGTACCCTGAAATCGCACTCAAGAGCATCCATCGGCCTCTCAGCCTCACGAAAACTCTTGCCCAAGGAACGGTTCTGCTGTAGGTGGAGTTGTGAAAAGACCAGAAAGTTATCTTGCCTTGTACGGGAAAGCGTGGTTAGCTTTGCTTAATCTTTTTTCTCAGTCTTTTTCTTTCTGAACTACCATTTCCACAGGGTATCTGGGGGAGAGCTATTTGACCGAATTTTGGAACGAGGAGTTTACACCGAGAAAGACGCGAGCGTGGTGATCCACCAGGTCCTGACAGCAGTGAAGTACCTCCACGAGAACGGGATAGTTCACCGCGACTTGAAGGTGACTCCTGTCCCCCAGCAACCGCGGTGCCTCGGGGAGCTGGCGTGGCTGCCGGCTTTACCTGCTCTGCCCCGCGGCTTTCTGTTGCTCCTTTCCACTTTTCTTCCACAAATTTCAACCTCCGACCTCTCTGTGTTCACAGCCTGAAAACCTTCTTTACCTTACTCCCGAGGAAAACTCCAAAATCATGATCACAGACTTTGGCTTGTCTAAAATGGAGCAGAACGGCATCATGTCCACCGCCTGCGGGACTCCGGGATACGTTGGTAAGGATCGGGAATGGGTTTGTGCTGGTGGGCTGTCTGGGAAAAAGGTTGCACACCTACAGGACATTGCCTAGCAAAAAGGAAAAAAATACATAATTACGTTAACAACAACAGGCTACTCCCAGGCGCATGTGAGTACGCTCACAAATGAGCGTAGCCTGCAAAATCCCAGAAAAGTGCAAAGAAAAGGATCATTTTAAGACCAATATATTTCAGCATTAGTCATGTATTTACTGAAAAATTACAAAAATAATTTTAACACAATGGGATTTTGACATCCACCAGATTGCATTGGCTTGATCCACGGTTTACTGGTGAAATCCTCAGGAAGCAGAAATTTTCAGTGGTTGTCTCTACTCAACGGCATAAAACAGGCACAAAAAGCACAAACCAGTCCAACTGGTAAATGGGGCCGTTGCTGGCTGATTCCCTGCACTGGCACCTCAGAGGCCAAGCGTACACCAAACCATTGCTTTTCCCAGTATTGGATAATTTATTATGGCTTAGCGTTCTCATTCAGCTTTGCTGTTCTACAGCCCCCGAAGTCCTCGCCCAGAAACCGTACAGCAAAGCCGTAGACTGCTGGTCCATCGGCGTCATCACCTATATCCTGTGAGTAAGAGCAAACAGCTTCCCACTTCTTTTTCCGTGAGTTTCCCAACTCCTTCCTCGCTTCAGACACCACTGCAGAGCGGCAGCGCAAGCGGAGGCGACGCCGGCCCTCCCGCGTTGCTGCGGGAATACCGCAGCCGTGCGTTCCTCCTTTGTCCAGATTCACTAGACCATAGAAATGAAAGGGACGTGAGGAACCAAGTACTGAGCGGAGATGAAAGGAATCACATTTTCTCTATTATGTGCCTCATCCTATGCTTTGTTTTTTTCAGTTGCCTACAAATACCATTCAATCTTCCCCGGTACTTTTTGTTTCATTTCCTCCCACGCCACGCAGCTATGTACCAGCTGTGGCTTTGTCCTTTCGCTGCTGCAGTCAGGTTTTTCACTCTTTTCTGCAGCTTTACCCATACCCCGAGGTGCCAGGGACAGATGGCTGAACCGCGCAGCCTCCCCATCACTCGCTGGCACTGCCCGCGCACGTCCAGCCTGGCTGGGCTGCAGAGGAACCTGCGCGGACACGGAGGGCAGCGCTGAAGGGCCGCGGGCTTTCTGCTCTGTTCCAGGCTGTGTGGGTATCCGCCTTTCTACGAAGAGACCGAATCCAAGCTGTTTGAGAAGATTAAGGAAGGCTACTTTGAGTTTGAGTCTCCCTTTTGGGACGATATCTCCGAGTCAGGTAAAGCTCCCTCCCACATCTCCAACCCAGTGCCCTGTGACCCACGGGAATGGTCCCACACCAGCTGAGCCCCCACGCACCCCCCGAACGCCCTGCGCCCGCCTCAGCGGGGACGGGAAGGGGTGCAGTGTGGAACCGAGGCACCCACGCAGCAGCAAACCCCCAGGCGCGGGAGCTGGCCACAGAGGCTCCCCATGCTGCAGCGGCTACGATGCCGGAGCCAAGCTGCGCTGGCAGAGCTTGGGGTGCTCCGCGTCCTGCCCATAACGCCGTGTCCTCGGCGGAGCCCTCTGTTAACCTAACCCTGCCTTTCCCAAACTATTAGCGACCTCAGCGCTAATTTCCCTTGGAAGCAGGGGAACTCCAGGTTTTTTTCACCTTGTTCTTCCAGGATTTTTTTTTTCCTTTTCCTGTTCCCCTTTGGTTTTCTTCCCATCAGGTCACATTTCCTCACAGCAACGCCGCGAGCCGTGTCAGCCACGGCGCCCTTCCATCACTCGCCCGCTTGCGGAGCGCACCTGCAGTTTACTGACACCAGCATCTTAGCGGCGTAATTTAAACATCCATCTCTGATATACACAAACAAAACTAGCAGGAGGTTTGTTGGGACTTAATAACAAACACCGCAAGCCTCTCTGCAAAAAAAAAAGAAAGAAAAAAGAAAAAAAAAAAGGGAAGGATGCAAGTGCTCTTTAGGGCAACTTCTAAATCTGCTCAGTTTGCCCTTTCTTATGTTTTTAGAGTTATTTTTTAGCTGAATAATTCAACTCAAATGCATGTAATTGAAAGGTGAAGTTTGGTGCATCTCCAGTTAACGTTTTTTCACCCAGGCCCTTCACATCTCCCTTGAAGGGAGAAGCAGCACGAGCAGCTCCTTCTCAGGGCTGACCTTTGCGATGCTCATCCACCGGTGTTTGCCGTGTCTGGTTAGGATCCTGTCTTGGAACAAGGAGAAAATAACTTCTCATCTCTGCTTCTCCTCCTCCCAAACAGCCAAGGATTTCATCAGACATTTACTGGAGAAAAACCCGAACACGAGGTTCACCTGTGAAGAAGCCCTGCGGCACCCATGGTGAGAGCACCGGGCCCCGGCAGCGGCTGTGCCGCGGGGATTTGCCGCCTCCGCGTCGCGCTCCACGTGCTCGGTGGCAGCCGAGAACAGGGGTGTCTCCCCAGCCCCCTTATTAACGTCACCACCTGCCTCCGCGCGGCCCTGGGTGTTTCTTTTTCGCGTGCGAGGAAGGAAAACGATGAATAATTAAAGATGCAATTTGTGTATATTTGCCTCCATAAACAGAGGCAAGGAAGAAATCCCTTTCTGAGCTTCTCCAGGCTTTGAAGCGCGTGTTTGTGTTACATTTTGTTGCTGTTTTTCCTTTGGGTTTAATTATTGCTGATTGAACGTAAAAGCAGTTAGTTGCCTCCAGAACGCGGAATGCCTTACAAATGCCATCTGCCTACGAGCCCATTTTCTCCTCTCCCCATCTGCAGGATTAATGGAAACACAGCCCTTCACCGTGACATATACCCATCTGTCAGCGCTCAGATCCAGAAAAACTTCGCAAAGAGCAAATGGAGGGTAAGTCGTTTGCCGGGGGAGCCCGGAGCCATTTCACCAGCAAACCCCGGTTGCTGCCACCGAGCAATGAGCACGGCTTCGGCTGTGCGGGTGAGCGCCCGCAAGCTGAGCTTCTCCAAACCTGCCTGAAAATTGCACGCTGTCAGTGTTTAGAGCAGACTTGGACCAGTATTCCCTGCTGCAATGCATACCGGTGGATTTACCACAAACATCGCGCCATAATGGCCTCGCCAAGAAAGCAGAGGGGAGGGGAGAGGATGATTGCCTCCAGACTGAGAGAGGGGAACTGGTGCTCCTTCAGCAGAGCTTTGGGGAGCTTCATCCAGCTTTTCCTCCTTTCAGCCTGGAAGATAGCTTGGGAGTTCATTTGTATCAAGAGTTTTAGTAAGAATTTCAGTGGGCAGAGGAATGTCGTAGGAACCACGTGTATGACAGCATTTTAAATATTTGCATTCAAAACTCAGCTCTAGTCTCCATTTCACACTGCGGGGTAATTTACAGCTGGTTCCCTGATTTCCTCATGTGGAAGTGGCTGTAATCTTCAAAAGCACCTGCAGTTTGCACTCAATGGAAACAGTGGTGTTGATGCCAGGAACAAACACATCCCACTTTTCACATATCGTGCAAAGAGCCAGTGCTAGCCGGTACAGCGCTGCCCGCCCTGCGCGCACAGGCATTGCCCGAGGGGGCCGGCCTGTTCGTCCCGCAGCACCCACCCAGCCCGGCATCACCATGGGGTTTTTGTCTTCTTCCCCAGCAAGCCTTCAACGCCGCAGCCGTTGTGCACCACATGAAGAAACTCCACATGAACGGTCACGCAGCGGCTGACAGCACCCTCCCCGTCATACAAGTCTCGGAGGCGTCCAGACCCAACACACCCATGGTGGCCACTCGGCCAGCAACGCCAAACGAAGACAAGGACACGTCCCTCCCTCTGGTCCCCGTGCAGGGCTGTCCAAACGCTCCCGCTCCGCTGGAGCAAGACGCAGGGATGAGAGAGGGAAAGCTGCAAAGCCACTCGGAGAACAGACCGCTGCCGGCGGGCAGCAGCCTGGTCCTGCCGGATAACCACAGCCCACCACCCAGAACTTCTTGCGGCTGCAGTCCAGCCTGCGTGGGGCACGAGAAAACGAAGACGTCCTTCTGCTCCGAGACGGTGCTTCTCAAAAAATCCACGAAATCTCAGTAGGTATCTGAGTCATTAGCCATAATTTCCAACGAAGTATACAGGAATAACAGTCTCTGGAAGGAGCTGCCTGGCACTGGAGTTGCCAGCCCCAGGTGGAGGTAGAAAGAAGGGAGGAATAAGGACAGAAGCAAACGTTTTGGCTGGCTGGGTAGCGGTGCCCAGCCAAGCGTCTTCCGTGCCTGTGGGAGCATCAGGTGAGGCGCGTGGCCTTGCGTGGCAAGGCTTGCCGTGAGCTGAGCCCACCGACTCCAGCACGTTCGCTCTCCAGACTCCACAGTTGCCTGTGGTTAAAGCTGCTGGTGCCAGTTTCTCAGCTGGTGCTGAGCGACTGGACCTTGCCTTTGCGGCAGTGCTGACCAGCGCCCAGCTCTGCTTTGCTTTCAGCAGCTGGTGTTCTTTATATTAAAAACACAACTTCAGCTGCAGAATGATTGTAAATATTGCTATTTCTCTTTTTCTCTTCTTTCTCTTCTTCCATTTCCAACCAGCCATTTCAAATCAGGAGTTCTTGTTCCAATGAAAGCCGGTAAACACTCCTCTCACTGTGGCACTGGGCAAACTGGAGTTTGTCTGATCATGTGACGAGGCAGCGGCCACCGGGCTCCCCACGTCGCCAGCAGTAAGTGCTCCAAGCTCTCATCACCAGTTGCTTTTAATTAATCCCATTATGGCATGGAAAAGGGAAATGCCCAAATAGCAGAGTGATTGTACATGAAACAAACTGACTCTCAGGTTTTTTTGCAACAGAAAAAGCCTTACCTAAACCATCTTTCAAGGAAGAAATAATCTTTCAGCTTCCATTAAGGCCAATTCAGTAACTCTGAGTCTGATTTTTACACTTATAACACGGTGTGCGAAAGGAAGACAAGCATGGTGGGCCTGTCATATCAAACTCTCCAGTTACTGAAAGCTGCTCACTGGGAATCACGCTGGAACCAAACAGCCCCATCAGCTGGGATAAGGGCTCTTCCGCTGGGTCTCAGCTGTGGCCATGAGCAAAGAGTTGACCACAAGCTGCTGGTCCGTGGCTGAGCACAGGCAGGGTCTCTCTGCAGCCTGAAAGGCCATTCCCTTTCCCGGATTTGGTCCAGGCAGGTCAGTTAGAATGGAATAGACTCTTTCAGTTGGAAGGCACCTACAATGACCATCCAGCCCAACTGCCTGACCAGTTCAAGGCTGACCAAGCTAAAGCATGCTGTTAAAGGCATTGGCCAAATGCTTCTAAAACACAGACAGGCTTGGGGCATCCACCTCCTCGCTAGGAAGCCTTTTCCAGCATTTGACCAGACTCTCAGTAAAGAAATGCTTCCTCATCCCCAGTCTAACCCTGCCCAGCACAGCTTTGAACCATTTCCATCCTGTTTGACCGCAGCTGGTGTTAATTCTGGACTAGCTAAATCGTTATCAGTTGCACCACATTACACGTGCATGGGAGCATTGCTGTCAGATCCTGCAGTACAGCCTGCTCCCCGGCTATCAGATCCTGCAGTACAGCCTGCTCCCCGAGGTGAGCAGATGCTAGCATAGCTCTGCACAAAAGCTACACAAAGTGAGCTCCTGTCATCGTTCATGGCAGTCTCTACCGATGCGATTGTGTGAACAGAACTGTAATACACAAAGGGTTCATAGAAGAGACAAACGCAATAAGATCTACCAAAGGCTCCAGAAAGGTCCATCCCAGTGATCAGTCACGCAATAAACCTTTGTAACTGAGACAGACGGAGGGATCTGAGCTGCTCCTAGCCCCCATGCTACTGCTTGTTAACAGAGCACGTTTTGACGGTAGCAATCTAGCGAAACAAAGTTCAATCCTCAGCTGACATTCTCTCTCTTGCAGAAACAGAAGGGCTGTTTTACTCTTTTCTGCACTTCAAAGCCAGACACCAACAGTGCACGCGGGAAAGGAGGCTGTGTCCCGCCGGGAGCAGGCGGGCAGCAGCGTCTCAGAGAGCAGCGACCGACCGGTGAGGAGCACAACTTCGTCCCAGGAACCCATCAGTGCAGTGACCTCGGCGTGTTGTGGATCGTTAAAGCTGGGAGAAGGCAAGGGAAAGTCTGAGGCTACTGCTAGCGTATTCAGTGTATATGATCCATACGACACCGCTCCATGCTACAAGCTTTTGTTTTAGTTGTCCGATGCATAACAAGTGCACTGCACAACATCAACCCTCTAAACCAAAGCCATGCAGAGTTCTTCTCAGTGGCAGCTCAGTAATTTTTACAATCTGTGTTCTATCCATGCTTGGATTTTCGTTAGTCTCAGGCCTCGGCACCTCTGAAGTGCGGCGTCAACCAGCTGCCTGGGCTGCAGAGTTCTCACTTCAGCCACAAACGGAGCGACAACCTGCTAGTAATTCTCCTTATGTCTGATAGAAGTCACAGCAAGGTCTGAATTCCCTGCTTCCCAGTCTGTAATTGCACAATAAATACTTGCTTAATAAAGCTGAGTTTTGTTTTGTAAAGTGCCTGCTGGTTATTCATAGAAATTTGGTGTGGAAACGGTCTGTTAATTCCCTTTTAAAGCATCCCCCGTGCATCCGCAGACCTGCTCCCTCTGGTATTTTTCTGGCAAAGCGTGACATGGTAAATAAGCAGATTGCAGCAGAAAGTCAAACAAGACATTTGACTTCACCTTTAAGTAGGAGATTGTGTTTCTCTTATTTAGATAAATATAGGTACGTTGTATAGATATTACAGAGATAAAATTCTCCATTTCTGCGATCTGCTTTGAAGAAAGATCTAGGAGGGAAGCACTGAAGCCACAGCAAGCTTTAAGGATTAACTGCAGTGTAGATAAAAGGTTTTAAAAGGCCCCACATGAGGGTTTTAATTTGAACTTGAATTGGCTACAACAAGAAAAAGAAATGATGTCTTGGTTTATAAACCCCTCTGGAAATGACAGCTTTGGGGATGTTTTTATTTGCAATGGAAGATGGATGTCTCTCCCCCTTCTTCCTCCAACCACTGGGCAGCTTCAGCCAGTCCAGCCACGCTGAGCCCTCTCCTTTGGCTCGGTGCAGCTATTTTCCAGAGGTACAGAAACTCAGTTTGCTAAAAATAGAGACGTTAGGCACATGAGAACTCCAGCCAGAAACTGGGACTAAGCACACAAGTCCGTGTCTGCAGAGGAGGAAGGCAACGTGGCTGGAGCGCGGGCAGCTCGCTCAGGAGCAGCTCTCGTAGTAGGCAACGCGCTTGTTGATGGCATCCCGGATCCTTCCCACCTGCTCCTCCAGGCCTGCCAGCCTGGCTGACTTGGACATCAAAGCCTCGTTGCTTTCCTGAATTTCCGTCTCTAAAGCTGAGGAGAGAGAGCAGGAAAGGGTTATGCGGTGGTCAGGCAGGAACAAGGCATCATTTCCCTCCCCATTGCCTTGCGCTCAGCCTCCACTCCCTCCTGCACAGCTCCGACGGGGCAAGGAAAGCCAATATCACCGCCTCCTCCTCCTCCCGCACTCCCCCTTCTCCCCCTCAAAAAACCCCAACACAACTGCTCCAAACAAAGCCATTAATTTTGAACGCTTACAAATGGAAGCGAGCATGCAGAGGCAACTGGGGGCACATGGGCATTGCAGGCAGAGGGTCAGGCGTGGCCACCCACGCACCCTCGCAAACTCCAGATTTACTGGCAGATGCAGCCCAAATCTGCACCATCTCACTGCCAGAAGTACGTTGTCTTCCTTGGAGTTTCTTTCCCTCACCCCTCTGGGAATCAGAAGCCCTTCCCCAGCGCATGAGGTCACTGCATTGAGCTCACGGAGAGCCTTACTTTCCATCCTCAGCATCATGGCCAACGTTTCCTCAAACAGAGCCTGTGCCTCCAGGTCTATGCTCTGCACCCTGCTGCCCTGCTCCCCGAGAGCCGGGCTCTGCTCCGTCCTTCTCTTCAGCTCAGCGTACAGCACTTTCACTTGCTCGAAAGCCTGTGGAAAAGCAAATGAGCGGTGTAGGTAGGATCAAGCAAACAGACTGAGGAAAAGGGGATTTTCCAATGCTGAATCCATTTCAAATATTAAACGGATACTGCACTAGAGCTTTGCCATGATATGCACTCATGTTATCATGCAAACGCCTAACAGTTTGTGATGCGCTCCGAACGATGCTGATTGACGGCTGTAAGGACTACTCTGCCTCGGGCGGGAGATACAGCAGAGAGAAGTTTCCAGCAAAAAGCATCAGGATTGAGAAAGGTCCTGGAAAAATTCAGCAGTGGGGTACTGCATCAGATTAATAAGAAGTGACACCACACCGCACAAGCCGTGCCCTGAACAGAAAAGCCTCCTCGCCTTATCTAACAACGCTCCAGGCCACAGCTGGCTTGGCTGTCTAGTGACAGCGGGGATGCGGAGCTCAGCTGTGGCCGCTGACGTGCCCGAGCCCGGTACCTGCTGCGCACTCCTGGCCTGCTCGCCCGCCTCCTCAGCCGTCTGCCGCGCGTCGGTGGCCCACAGGCGGTTCTGGTCCACTCCACGCTGCAGCTGCGACAGCCTCTCCACCAGCCCGTCCAGCTGGCCCGCGATGGACTTGACGTTCTTCTCGGCTGAGCCCAGAACAGCCTCGATCTAAGAGCAGAGCGCTCCATATTAAGAAGGAAATCACATCCAAATCCCACTCCTAATGTTTTTTTCCTCTGCACAGGGACCAGCTACGCTGCTGGACAGGCACATCGCAGAAGCGGGGTTTCGGCAGGGAGTGAGGACTGGAGTTTGGAGAAGCACACAAGTGAGGCACAGCAGAAATAAGAGAATTTTACAGCAAAAGCCTCACCAGACCCCATTTCCCAGCTGTGCTGGTGCAGGGCTCTACCAAGCAGGGAGGTTTCAAAGGAGCGGTGAGCAGGGCACAGTGCCGATACTTGGGAAGTCACCGCACATCACTTGCCTCGTTGACGCGCTCCTGGATGAAGCGGAGGGAAGAGCCAGAGCCCCTGATGGCACCCCGGGCCTCCAGGAGCACCGTGTTTGCTCGTCGCAGATTCCCCACCACCTCCTCCACGTTGCCCTCCACGGCGTTCGCCCGGTTCCTGGGGAAACATGGGAAAGGGCCAGGCGTGAGTGCGGAGAACGGTACGGGCTGGAAGGCAGGGTTGCAGAGGCAAAACAAGCAAGGTCGAGAAGGCCGCAAACTATTTGGGCTGGGTGACAGAGCTCGCTGTAGAAAGCCAGGCTCCCTCGTCTCATCACCCAGCAGGTTAAGCAGGTGTCAAGACACTACCAAGGAGTTTACCTACTTATCCCCCTAACCTTCGTGCTGGGATATTGCTGCGAGCCAACACGTGACAAAGTAGATGCTCCAAATTTGCAAGGACGCTCTGTAATTACTTTTTAAGGGACCATGGGATAATCCTCCCAACTTTCACCCAGAAAACAAACAGCCCATTTAATCTCCTCGTGCTCTCTTGTGCAATTAGGATGTAGGTCACCAATATCTAGTAATACCAGGGCAACCCTGTCATCTCCCATCACAGGGACTTAAGAGATAGAGAAAAGCCTCCGTTACTTTTGGTAAAGACCTTCTTGTTCCAGAACCTAGAACAAGATCTGTTCTGGGCAGCTGGATTTCCTATCTGCATTGAGGCACCAGAGAGGTGTCTGTAGAGACTGCAGACTCATTCTTTTAGGTGCAGTACAGACATAGAAGATCCTGGGCTGAAACTTCCGATTGTGCAAGGCAGCACAGCTCCAGTGGAGTGAGATTTCAACCCAACTGAGAACCACCGCGTCCACTCCGGCTGAGCGACCCTCAGCTGCTGAGAGCCCGTGAACCCCAACTGACCTGGCTTGTTCTGCCTCCTGCTGAAGCTCCTTGGCCTTAACGATGTCCTCGGCCGTCTGGGCAAGGATGCTCTCCGGGCACTGCAGCTTAGTCGCCAGATTTTGGATCTCGGTCATTTTTCTCAGGACTGTGGCAGCATTCGTGGGGAGACGTAGGGAGAGAACAGACTCACTGATCTCCTGGACAGCGGCGGGGTCCATATCCTTGTCTACAGAGCAGACAGACAGATGGTGTGAGAAACGGGAGAGGCGGAAGGCGGGAGTGCAAACGCAAGGGAGGATGAGGGCGAGCATCCGGCCATGCACGCTCTCACACACACAGTCTCTTCCTTTCAGATAGCTGCCATGATCCACTCTGAATTTAATCCCCTTGAATTTAATGTACTTCTCAGTGACATCAGCAAAACTTTCAGGAAAGGACAGAAGTGATCCCTTTAATTTGGTGAGGAGCACACCATGGCTAAGGCCAGAGCAGGGTCAGGTGGACCTCACTGAGCAGATGAGGCGGTGTTTCAAGCCAAGCCTTTTGTTATTTCACAAGTGCAAGTTAATAAAGGGGCAGGCAAAGCCCAAGGGACATTAGCCCAGCAATTAGCTCAGAAATACCTTCACTCATCATTAACACCAGGCAGCACCAAATGACCTGATTTTCTTATCCAGCTAATGCTCGTGAGGCTCATTATGTCATTACAGTCTGTCCGCGAACAATACGTTATCCCATCGGTTTATAGGACAACAAGGAATTCTCGTTGGATTAATAGTCTGCTCCAGAGAAGATTCATTTGCCTGTTTATCTCCAGTCAGCGAGCGTTGCCGCTAAACTTCTCTGCATCGGGTCACCGCAGCAAATCCTCAGAGAGCACCAGCCCAGGGACGGGTTTGGCCTCGAGCCCCCGCGACGGCACGAGGCTCTGCGGCAGAGCGCAGACAAAGGACCGGCTCATCCCCAGCTTTTCACTTGCCTTAGTTCAGTCCATTGTTTAAGAGCAGTTCCTGGGGGGGTGTTGGAGACCCCTCCACGAAGCCCTGGGCACAGGTTGAGGACGTGCGGTGCCTCCTGCCCTGCACACCTCAGGGTTGGCCCCCAAATGTCCCCAAAAGGAAGCGGGCAGGGTCTGCGCCGGTGACATCCCAGGGAAGTCGGCACAGATAAACCAGCCAGGATTCATTTGGGTCGATCTGAAGGGCACGGTCAAGCCTGAGCAAGTCAGGTGGCCAAACTGCAACTCCTGACAAAATCACAGACTTCTGCACGGCTGAAATCCCTTCTCCGTTTTCCAGAACACACAATCCAAGCCTGCTTCACTGTCTCAGAGGATGCGCACTGCCTTTGCCACGTAAACACCCTTGTTCAGATAAACTGGAGCTTAGCTGGGGTGACCTGTTCAGCTGCCTCCCTTGTACTGTACTCTCATACATAACATCACCGTAAAAATCAGGTTTTTCCGTGCACAAGCCGAGCTGCACACACACACTTTACAGCTTCGCTACCTGACAAGAAGTTCCGAACTTGCTGGACGAACTGCTGGATGCGCCGCACGTCCCCCTCCATCTGCGTCCTGGTGACACTCATCTGCTCCGCCAGCCGCCGAGTGTTGCTTTGAATCTCATTCGCAGACATCTCTGTTGTTTTAATCTGCAAATAAACAAAAGCCTGGTAGAGCTGTTTCTTCTTGACCTGGAATCCCAGCAGCCCTACCTCAACTCGGAGCGAACTGGACAGGTCGCTCTGAAATTACGCTGTTCCCCATTTTTAATACACCACTGCTTTACAGGACTGTGAATGTTAAAGACGGGGGGCTGGATTTGCAAAGGAAGCTCTCAAAGAGGGGCAGTACTGTTTAGCTTTCTAAAACACCTTTGAAATGAATTTTGAATGACTTTGAAAACCCACTTTATGTTTGTGAGCACCCGAGAGGCCGCAGGGAGAAGCCACAACAGCGCTGACACACGCGCTCTAGGCTGCATCCAACGTTAGAGCAGAGACACCTGCAGATTCAGAGGGGTTTCCAAATCCCCCCTGTCTCTCCCATACTAATCCCACACCAGGAGGAGGAGGACAGGGTTCCTCGTGGCATCTCCAGAGCCCCCTGCGTGCCTTCAGCTCTGTGGCTCCCGCGCCGGGTGGAGGCAACTCCCACGCGCGCACCAGGGACTCTCCCACTCAAAAACCCCTGAATTTCTGAAGCTATCCAAAAGATGAAGCCTCAAATACAGTTTGGCATTGGGTATTTCACCACAGCCGCTTCTTTCCACAGCGGTCCCCCCAGGCTCTGCTGCTCAACCCCGAAGGACGGAGCGCGGGGCTCGGCCCGCTGCCCGCGCTCACCAGCTGCGCCGTCTCCCGGAGCCGGGTGCCCAGGCTGCGAAACTCCCGGGCAGCTTCCCCGGCCGTGGCGAGGGCCCCGCGCGACAGTGGGAAGATGCCGCGGCAGGGCCGGCCGTTCCCGCAGGCGCTGCTGTTGTCTCGCGGGCAGAGCTGCCCCTCGCAGCGGGCGGGCGTGCACGTCTCCGCTCGCAGGCCACCGCAGATCTGGAGAGGGAGAGAGCGATGGGTCAGCCAGGGCCTCAGTGCCCTCAGGGACGCAAACCGGCTCATGACAGGGGCCAAAGTTCCTCCAGACCCTCGCTAAGGCAGCTGGGGAACAGCAACTCTTCCCCTCGGGGCAGGGGAACCCTCTCCAACGAGTGCAGTTTGCTTTAGGAGGGGGAACGGGATGAGAAGACCCTGCTCTCCTGCCCAGACATCAGTGGTTTTAATAGCACAGCATCTTCTGGAGTTACCGCCCGCCAAAGCGCACGCTGCAGCAGGGGCACACGCAAACCCAGAGCCGGCGCAAGCAGCAGCGCGGGCTTGGTCGCTTGGGAACGTGTTGGTGCCCTGAAAATCAGAGGGGAGGCTGGTGGTCTCCACAGCAACCGTGCACAAGGAGACACCGAAATGGATCTCCATGGCAATAACAAAGCAGCCAAGGAGAAATAAAAGAAACCTCATCCAGAAATTAAGTGGGACTTCGAGATACAAGAACTGACACACGAGAGTGTCCTTGGAGGGAAAAGCGCGTGCTCGGGCGGGGGCAGCAGGCAAGGCTTCGGTGTCTGTGATCCCCAGGCAAGGGATGCTCAGGCAGTTCTCCACTGATGTCCCAAAGCAGGAGGCTGCTTGGGTGCCATTGATGAGCTTCTCTGGACAGAGACTTTGTCCTGCCATGCTGCGCTGTTTGAGGGAAGACGCACGACCGCAGGACGAGGCTTCTGCGTCCTGAGCACTACAGTGCCCTCCTGAAACCTGGATATGTGCAGTGGGGAAGCCACAAAACCACTTTGTGTCTTCACCTTATTTATGAGAGGAGTCAGGTTGGGGGACGAGGCCATCTCGCCCTTCAGGGACAGCAGCTTGGAGGTGGACCCCGCAAGCCCCCGCTCCAGCTTCGCAGCTCTCCCGCGGCTGTCCCGGGATGTGGCCAGCAGCCCGGAGGCACCGGTGACGAGGCTGTTGGCATTGGTGGACGTCTGGTAAGCAGATCTGATTGTCCTGAAGGCTCCTGCAGGAATAAAACCGATAAATGACACAAATGCCTCCGTGACTCATAAATGCAGCAGAGCTACCCAAGCGAAGGCATTGACTGTACCCTGCGAGTGGATGTGTGCAGAGAAGAGGGGGCCAGCCGGAATGATTAGTCACTAAGGCATCACGAGAAAGCTCCTTTTATTTCCCAAATGCCTTTCAGCCATTCCTTCAGTGAGCTACAGAGCTTTCATGGAGAGAGTTCTGGATTGGGGTTAAAAGATCAGAACAAAACTAAAGCACGACGACGTGCACGTGCTGGATCCCGAGCTCTGCTCCGTGCAGCCCAGAAGGGCTCTGTGGGGCAGGACGTGGCTCTTCCAGAGCCCTCTCCCTGGCTCCCGAGCTGCCCCCACCCTTCCCCTCTGGCCCAGCCTGGAAGGAGAGCGGCCAGGACACGGAGCTGTACGCCCTGCTCGACGGCAAGGTGCAGAGCAAACTGCCCCGGCAGCGGCAAACTGCACGCGTCCCCGGCCAGCTGAGCCGCATGGCAGCGGGGAGGGGGAGGCAGCAGGGAGACGCTTGGAGAGAATGAGCTGCAGCAGGGATTTAATGGCAGCCTACCACCAGCATCATCACAGGGCTTAATTAGCTCCTCTCCTAAGCGCCTGACAGCTGCCTGGCTCCCTTCCCCACCCCTCCATCTCCTCCATCTGCGCACAACCTTCATTATCTCTGCTCCATCCCGGGTTCGGTGACACGATCCCAGCGGGGCTCCCCGCTCCCCGCTGCGCCCCAGCGACAGGGTTTGCGCCCACGGAGTGAGCCGCCCAGCCCCAAAACACCGGAGCAAATAACCCGACAGCGTGAAATCCCGGGTCGTGGACCAGAGGCCGGGCAGAAAGCATCCCTCTCGTCGGGGAGGGAAGATGCAGTCGCTGTTCCTGAGCTAACAGCAGGTTAAAAACTCCATCTCACCCACCAGCCTGTGGGAAACCACCAGGCACAGTCATGTTGAAGTAAATTAACAGCTGCAAATTAAGAGATATTAGAGCTGCAGCAATGTACCTGACAGATCCGTGCTGCGGCTGGTTTCAAACTGGGACTTCTTGCTCTGATACTGGGTGTTAGTGACAAGCAAGCTGCTGTTGAGGGCTTCGAGCTCCCTCGATAGAGAGGCAGTCTCATCCAGGAAACGAAGGTCAGGATTTACACCTTGGATCTGCTCTCTGGAAGAGAAAAAAAAAGCAGAAAATGTGAATTCAAGTAGAGAGTCAAGCACCTGTAGCCAGAGAGCAGGGCTCTCCCGTGCTGGGATGCTGCCAACAGCCGGTGAAAACGCACTCCTGAGCCCGGAGAGCTGACAGCTGAGGACATGCCATGGCCTTGCAGGTCTGCAGAGGTGCCAGGCTACATCTCGCATGGCCGTGCCCACGCAGGGACCGGGCAAGATGCCGACCGCCCGGCGCCTGCCCGCTGGCCTCCTGCCTTTGCAATATTTTGCACAGGATGGGCACGTGTGGAAGCGCTGCTTTTTTGCATCCGCAGCCACTGGATGAGCAGAGCAAGATTTTCAGGTACAGAAACGAAGCAGAACACGTGCGAGCAGCTCAGCGTGACAGGCGGAGCGAGCACGTGGAAAAAGCCAGCATCCCCTCCCGGCTAAGGGACGCACCCCGTCAGCGGCAGCCATCCCTCACCTGATCGCAGCGAGCGCGCTGCCCGCCCGCGCCAGGCTCTGCTCCGTCGCGGGAGCGCGGCCGAGGATGCCCTGCGCCTGCTGCACGTTGCTCTCCGCCTGCGAGAGGCGGGGGCCGAAGCGGGACCCTCCGCTCCCCGGGGGCAGCCGTGAGGTGGAGTTGCCGAGGCCGGCCTGGCGCAAGCGCAGGCGCTGGATGTCGCCGTCGTAGGCGCGGAAGCAGGGGTGGCACAGCTCGCAGCCGGGGTAGGTGCTGCAGTAGCCCCGCTGGCACTGGTCACAGCGGGGGCCCGTGACGCCGGGGCGGCAGAGGCATTGCCCCGTGATTTTGTCACACCCCACGTCCTCCGTGCCCTGGAAGTCGCAGTCGCACTCTGGGGGATGGAAAGATGGAGAGACATAGATGGAGATATATACATTTAAATTTATTTTTTTCCCTGACCAAAAGGAGAAGGAAAAATACATTTAAATCTATAAAATCAGGCCCTGTTAGTGGGGTGCCAACGCAATCTGAAGTCCATGGCCAGGAGGGGACTGGCGGATGCCTGGAGATGAGGGAGAGGAACAGGCATTAACTAGGAAGCTGTTCCGGAGAGGAAATGTCTTTCGAAAAAGAGCATGGGAAATGCTGATGTCAAGACACAGGCCAGGTGCTCTTTCCCAGATAACCCGGGATTTCACCGTGATAAACAACACCAAGCCAAGTGGATGCTCCCTACCTGTGCACCCGGCCCGGACGTCTCCGTAGTGCCTGTCCGGGCAACCCTGCTCCTGCGCAGCAGAGCACGTCCGTCCCGTGAAGCCTTCTCTGCACGGACACTGTCCTGTGAACTGGGCAAAGCGACACACACCAGTGAGCCCTGGCGCTCAGAATTTGTCATGGGTTTGTTGGTTGGTTTGTTGGGTTTTTTTTATATTTAACTTCAATTTTCCCAGTTGTCTGTTAAGCCTGAAGTGACACATATGCTTTTCATTGACAAACAAGGATAATTAACTTGCCTTCCCTGTGTGCAGATCTCTTATTAGGGCTTCCTTACTAAATACCAGGCCTTTTTAAATCGCTTAATTGTGCCTTGATAATTACCATCTTCTTTCATTTTCCTGAATAGCCTGTCACAGTGTTTTCTAGGAAACGGGAACACAAGAGCAGGATGCGCTAGGGAACGCACGGCCCTTGTGCGGAGGCTCCCAGGGACGGGACGGGACAACGGAGCCACCCCACGAGCGGTTCCGATGCTCTGAGGGAAGCGATCCCCAGCGCGGTGCTGCCCCGCGGGGACACGGCTCCGTTGGCAGTGGCACCCCTGGCTGCGCAGCTCGCCCCCCGCACCGCCCCCGGGCAGCCCCTCTCCGCAGCGCTTGCAGAGCTGGGAAAGGAAAAAGAGCGCAAGCTTGCAGGTGCACAGGGAAATAAAACAGAAACACTGCTGAAACACGCTGAATCTGCCCTGAGGACGCTCGGGGCGGTCTGGCCGGTACCTGGTTGCAGCGGAGGCTGCGGGAGCCGTGCGGGTGGCAGTCGCAGGGCCGGCAGCCCCGGCCGCTCCCCATGTCCCAGTGCTCGGCGGCGCACTGGTCGCAGTCATTCCCCACCACGTTGGGCAAGCAGAAGCACCTCCCCGTCTCGTCGTCGCAGGGCATGTCCTGCCGCGTTCCCAGCACGTTGCAGGTGCATCCTGAAACAGGGAGCGTTTTGTCACATTAAAAATGGGGGCAGAGCACCAGCTCGGCTCCCCACAAAGCCAGGTCCACGGAAGCAGCTTGCAGCCAGCCCAAGACAAGCTCTCCCGTCTCTCCCTTCACCCCTGAGCCTGGCACAAAGGAGCTGCAGACCCGCTCTCACCCCACGGTGCCCACCCAAGCGCCGGAGCAGCCCGAGGGTCTCAGCGCCCCTCCAAGCCAGCCGCACGGCGACGCTGACCCAAACGAACGGCTGCCTTCTGCATCCGGCATCCCCAGCCCTGCGCACTCGGAGGGGATACAGCCCCAGGCATGCTCCAAACTCCACTTTCCCCACGCTTTTTTCCAAACTCAGACCTCAGACAGGCCACAGCCTGAGCGCAGAGGTTTAAAAGCCTTTGCAAAACAGGGCTTTGGCGTGGGAACCCCAAATCAAAGCTGAGAACCACATCCCTCTCAGAGCCACCGAGGATGCTGGGCGCAGAGGCGGGGTGGGAGCGCCCTGGGAAGCGGGGGACGTCTCGGGCCGTACTCACTGCGGCACCCCATGGGGTTGGCGTTGGCCAGCTGGGTGAACCCCGGCTTGCAGAGGTGGCAGCGGTCCCCCTGCACGTTCTCCTTGCAGACGCAGCGCCCCGTCAGCGGGTCGCAGATGGAGCCCGGCACGGCGCCATCCGGGTCGCACTCGCAGGCTGGAAACGTGCGAGAAACGGCACGGCTGAGGGGGGCGAGGGGCAGCCGGGGGTGCGGGGAAGGTGCTGCGTGGGGGTAAGCGGGCACTCACGCAGACAGGCTTCAGGATGGGCAAGATCCTGCTGCTGGTTGCGGAAATAGTTAGTTCTGCAGCGCTCGCAGTTGTGGCCTTCGGTGTTGTGCTGGCAGTTGTCACAGACGCCCCCGCTCGTCCCGCCGCTGGCACGGAACAGCTCCGGGTCGAAGTGGCACGATGTCGAGTGACCGTTGCAGTTGCACTCTGAAAAAAAAAAATATTCAATGAAACAGCCCAGCTAGCGCTGCAACCACGCGAGCCCCTCCGGCACTAGAGGGTGCCCACGTCCCTGCGTGGCACGGTGACACCCGCCACCCAAACTGCCACGGCCGGACAGCGGGGCCAAGCGCTGGGGCAACCCCGCAACCCCAGGGCATCGCTCGGCCACAGCCCCGCAGAGCAAAGCCCAGCGTGCAAACACGTTGGGGTGCCTTTTGCAGAGACGTCGGTGCTAACGCCCAGTTCCCAAAAGCATCCTGCTAAAAGGTCTCTGAGCTCGCTCCCGGTCCCGTTGCACCCGGCTGGGAAGGATTTAGGAAAGGCCTCGGGAAGAGCAGAGTGGAAGGGCACTCGCCGTACTCTGGCACTCGTGGGGATCGCCGTCCTCCGCGGGCGCCCACGGCCGGTCGTTGTAGAGGGCAGCGCAGCGATCGCAGTTGGGACCGGTGGTGTTGTGCTGGCACACGCAGTGCCCGTGGACCTGCTGCAGAGACAACGCTTTACCCCTCCTGGCTGGTGGCGGCTCAGTTCAGAGCTCCATCCTCCCATTGCCTTTCCAGCACACCCCCAGCCTGCTCCTGCCCCCACGCAGCCCCCGTTCCCCGCGCAGAGATGGAGCTCCAGCCCCCAGACATCACTGCCACAGTGCCGGGAACAGGCTGCTCCTCATTCACAGCAATTCCCACCGCCTCCTCCACCTACCCAAGGACAACCACCTCAAGGGAGAGTGGACAAGCATAAGCTGGGGACAAGAGAAAAGGGGAAAGACCCCACCCCACCACTGGGGAGCACCCCTGGGCGTGTGGTGGAGCCCAACGTTCGTGCTGGGGTTCAGGGATGGCCTGACACCTCGATGCTCACCGCAGCATGCAGGTCTCCCGAAGGGGCGCAGCGGTCGGCATGGCCGTGGCAGAAGCAGCTCCCCAGCACCCGCATCTCCGTCAGGGCGTAGAAGGTGCTGGGCGAGTGGTAGCCTTGGCGCGGAACGTGGGGGAGCTCGGTGAAGTTGACCCGCAGGTTGGTGAACCGCCCCAGCTCTGTGAGGGAGGGAGGAGAGGCGTGAGGGGCAGTGGGCACCAGCTGCAGAACTGTGTTGCAATTTGTGTGGGGGGCTTGGAGCAAGAGCCAGGGGCACCGGCGTGAAGAGCAGCAGCTGAGCCATCAGCAAAGGCCAAACGCCACACCGTGACACAGCGGAAGTGCCGGGGCAGCAGCCGAACATGCAGCTCGAGGCCTTGTTTGCCTGCTCCCCCGCGGGGTTACCCCGGCTCAGCACTCTCCTTCACACGTAGGAAGGACCATGAGGCGACGAGGAGCATCGTGCCCCTCTCCCTTCCTCCCTCCTCTTTCAAGAGGCTGTTCACTTACTATCAACAGCCTGGCTGTGAGAGGTGGTGATGGTAGATGCCAGGTCCTGGACACTGAAGTTCACCTTAGAAGGAAAAAAAATAAGAAAGTTCAGAAGCAGGAAACGCAAGGTGTTTTCTTCTCGCGCTCTGGGCAGCGCGTGCTCTGGATGTGATGCAGAACATCACCTAACACAGGGAAAAGGCTGCAGAGGATTTTGCAGGAAGACCAACATAACGCCTCGCTCCCCACAAAGCGGGGAGGGCTTTTCTCCCAGAGGAGCAGAAATCCTCCCGTGTGGGATGTCCACGGGCTCCGTCCCTCGCCCAGCGTAACAGGTGTAAAAGATCTCCAGACCACCCTGTGCTTCTAAGGTGTCCTGCAGACCACCCGCCCCAACCCCAGGGTCACAGCGTGAGGAACGGGCCCGCGCGGGGGTCCCTGCCGCAATCCTACCTTGCCCCCGTGCAAAGGGTACCCCTGCAGCGCCTGGCACCGAGCGTCCCGCCAGCCCTCGGGGGAGCCCCGGGGGACGCGGGGGAAGGCGGCGGCGCAGTCGGAGGCCAGGTACTGGTACACCTCCCAGGTCTTGCCGAAGTCGGTGGAGCGCTCGATCAGCATTGCGGCGGGCAGCGGCGACTGCAGAGCGGGGAAAGAGGTAAATCTGTGACGCAGTGCACACCAACTGACTCCCACCCAGGGCCCGGGATGCTTCTCCTCCTCATCCTCCCTCAGCAGGCCGCTGGAGCAATGCCCTCCCTCACAGGTCATCAACACCACCCGAGCTCCCCCCTGCCCTCGCCCAGCCCTGCTGCAGCCCCGCACTTGCGGCCACGAAACACAAGGAGATTTTTGGGCAGACGGTCATGGGATGGGAACCCACCGCCCTGCTCTGCTGCTCCCAAATGCCCAGGGGAATGGCCATGCAAGCAGGGGAAACTGAGGGCTGGGGGCACGATCCCTGGCGTGCTTTCGATCCGGAGCCCGGATGGAGCTGTGCACCGAGATCCCCACGTCCCGCAGAGAGCCAGTGGGGCCGTCATCTGTGACCTCCTCACGAGCAGAGATGCTGCAGACAAACCCTGAAGTGAAGGCGGATGCCGCTGAGCTGGAATGTCTGGTCCAGGTCCAGCTGCAAGGAGACGCGCTCGACACCTGCGGGCACAGAGAGGCAGCTTCAGAGGTCAGGCTTCAGGAAAACAAACCCATCGGCTGCCTGAGCCCAGTCATTCATTTCCTTCTTTTCTTCCAACCCTTCCCCACTGCTGGGGGCGCGGGGGCACCCCAAGGCGCCCGGTGGTACTCACCGTTCTGGGACTGCCACCAGCGCGAGTGCCCGGCGGAGGACAGGACGTTCTCCACGCGGTGGCCGTTGAAGGCGTGCGGCAGCCGCGAGTCGCACCTGCAGCATCTCATGCTCCACTGGAAGAGAAAGGGCGGGGGGAAGCCACGGTCCCGGCTCGGCTGCAGACCCCGACCCTGCTGCAGACCCCGGAGGCGAGGGGCCCAAGCGCAGCACGGACTCACCGAGGAACCAAAGCATCAGTACAGCTGGTTTATCTGAGATCTGAAGAGCTGCGGTCAATAAGACTAATGACACACAGGACACTCAAGTGGCCCCCTTCACACCCCGATGAAAAGCACAGCTCATGGGTTTATGGACTAAAACCAAAACGCTTTCGACTAAAACACATTTTTGGCAAACTATCAACAATGCCTTCTTCAAGCAAACCCCGTTTTCCACAATGACAACACTTGATAGAAAGCTCCTTGCAGCTTTTCAGGACCAGTTTGCCTTTTCCACACAGCCGAGGGCTGTTTATCTGGGGGAACAGAAAGGCCTTTCTCTCCCATCCAAAAGCCCGGGGCGATGCTCGTCCCCCCCGGGAGCGGAGCGGGAGCAAACAGCTCAGCGGGTGAGGAGGCAGCGGGTGGGAAGTCGAGCGGCGCAAAGTTCAGCCCTGCACTTGAGTAAGTCATTCAAGGAGCAAACAGAGATGCAGCACGAGTAACTCCAGGGCTGGAGAAAACAGGGTCCCCGAGGAGCAAACAAATTCCCAAATTTTGACTAACCAAGCAACGCTTCGATAGGGAATGAGGAAGCGTTGGGGAGCAAGGAAGGTCTGGGTGCTGGCCAAGGGGAGAGGCAGGCACAGGGTGGGCGAGGGCCACCGCGAAATGAGGGGGAGACCCTCCAGGTGAGGCCAAGGTGGGGAAGGGCAGGTCCCAGCGCGGTGTTAAAACAGCAGGCAGGACACAGGGGGGGCCCATCCAGAGCGCCCGGTGCCGGCCACGCTCAGAGCGGAGCAAACGCGAGGCGCTGCGGAGGCCGTCGGGGAGGGAACGCCGGCGCTCCAGGAGTGAAATGAAGCCCTCGGCACCTCCAGCCTGGCGCGGTGGAGAGGAGCCGGTCCCTCTCTCCAGAAAGGCTCCCGGGGCTGTGCACGGGACGCTCGGAGCTGTACAGGCTATGGGATACCACTGTCCCAAAAGTGATGTCAACCACTGCAACCAGAAATTGAAGTTGTCGGTGGCCCGAGCAGTAAAGCAGCCTCCCAGTCGGAGCGGCGGGACACGCGCCTCACGCCAACACATCCCAAAGCCTGAGGAGTCAGGGAAGACTGAGCACAGTGCCAGCCATGGCAGCGCAGGGCAGGACGGCTCAGAAAGGTCGTCGGGGAGGAAAGCAGTTTTGGGGGAGAGGGGGGCAGCGCATCTGGCACAAGGTCTAACAGCTGACACCGGGAAGGCAACGCGATACCCCGCTGCGAGGGCTGGCGAGCCCAAGATGGCACAGGGTGACACCGGGGGCACGGGCATGTTTGGGACCCCAGTGATGAGATCAGCTTTCAGTGGCGGAGCAGAGATATTGGGTGGCAAGTGACAAGAGGCACTTCACACCCACCCCTGCGCCGAGATCTCCCCATCCAACACTTGAACAAACGAGCCGGTCCGAGAGCAATCGGGGAGCAGCACCCTACGCGCGTGCCGGGGCAGGGGCAGGGGGAGATCCCTGCCTCCCAGCAGCAGTAGGAAGCGGTGGCGGGGGGCACAGTGGCACCAGGATTTCTGCTTTCAAACATAAATTCCCCGTTTACACATTTCCTTACTCTGGAAAGAGGCTCACCTAAGCCAGCCAAGTCTCTTACTTCTACAGAAAGGGACTACCTTTTTTTTTTTTATTTAAAGAAAAATTCACGGAAAACTTTGTTCAGTTACCTTTTTGCTTGCTCTCGCACAAAACTGGAGAAGGCGTCAGCTGGCTTTGCCCAGGAGGCACCAACCGGTACCAGCGCAGACGCGAAGCCGCCGGCCGCTCTCCCCGCGAGCACGCAGCGACGCGCGCAGCCCCGCGCAGGTGGGAGCTCAGCTCCGGGGTGGTTTTAGCTCCTGACAAAGCCCAGACCCGACCCTGGTGCGTGCCCGGACCTGGGAACCTCTCAGCAGCTGGGCAGATATGAGCAGAGATCCTTGCCTAAAAGGGATCCGCTTCCATAATATTTTCCTCAGCCTTTATGTTCTGTCTATAAGTGCCTCAGAGCAGGAGCTGGCTAACTACAATATTTATAACAATATCGCAAAGTAAGCAAACAGAGAATTCAAAATATATAATCATGCAATTTCCCTGGCTCTACCAACTCCTCCTGGCTCTGGCTGTAAGAATCAGAAATTATTTCACTGGGTCCAGGCAGATCCCATTTCGGGTAACGACGACCAGCAGCAAATTGTCAGGAAGCTGCAGGAATTATCCACAGAAACAACTCAGAGAACAATTCCCAGTGATGATTAAACTCCACAGCAGTTCTGACTGTGATTAGCAGCGAGAGAAGAAAGGCTTTCTGCAAGGGGAAAGGTTAATCTCGGCTAAATGATTCATTAGGAGTGATTCACACATACTTATTAGACCATTCACATCGACACCAGTACCTTCCAGTAGCTAGAACGCAATGCTGGCAACCAAGCTGCAACCGCACTTAAAACACAGCGCTCGGGGAAGACGAAGCTCAAGTCATGTGAGACAGACCTTCCCCAGGCTGTGCTCCCTGCTAAACATTTTTTGGTTTTTTTTTTTCCCCTCCTCCCCCCCCACCTTTTTAATTAAGGCTAAAATTAACACTGGAAACAAAATGCATTTCACATCCCTGGAGCAAATTGTGAAACCCTTCTATTGCACAACAGGAGGACTTGCAATTACTGCCTGGGAGTATGTGTCTCAAAGTTCCTCGGGACAGAGGGAATTACCAAAAATGACACTCCAGTGCCGGGCTGAGATTTACCAAGCGAGCTCCTTTCCCCCGCTCTCCCTTTTTTTTCACTTTTTCCCAGCACAGCAACAGACTCGGCAGATCCCTTCCCTGCCAGGAGCAGCCCAGGGCTGTGGACGTGACAAAGGGAAGTGAAGCGGCCAGGGTCTAAGCTGGGTCACCAACCCGTGGGACAACCCCAGCCCCGGCTCTCCAGGCCCTTTCCACCGTCCCCTCCCTGCCAGGCACCCCGGGCCCCAGCCCCTGCGCTCCGGCTGTTTGAGCAGGTTTGGGATTTGGGGCCGAAAACACCCACCAGAAGGCACACGAAGCTGTAGGTCTGCACAGAAACCGCTAATTGCCCCTCTGTGCCTCCAAGCTGCTCTTAAAAGTCACCCAAAACACAGGCTGTGGAGTTTCAGGGTTTGAAGGAAATCCCTTCCAGCCTTTTCGAAGGCAACTCACAAGGCAGACGTTTTAGAGGGAAAGCTAGCATGTTGAGAATAAACAGATTTCATGTTTCAGAAATAAATGCTGGAGGGAAAAAAAAAACTCTATGTAGGAAAAAAAAAAAAAAAACCAGTTGTAAAAATTGCCCATATAGTACATCACGAATCTGGGATGCTGCTGCACGGTGCGCGCAGGGATGCGGGTGCAGACCCAGCCCTCGCCTGCGCGCTCTCCGCAGCTCTGCTGCGCGTTTTTGCCGCTCTCCTCCTGCTCTGACCTTGTGAACCAGTTGCTGGTCAGCTTCCCATGCTTCCCTACTCACAGAGGGACAGAAAACCTCAAACAATTTAATCTCGTGGACTCGGACCAAAGTATTTTAAGTAGCTGTAGCTGCCATTTTAATATGAGTAGAGAGCCCTTGAAATAAAACCTCCTGGCATAGGTGCACAACCCAAAATAAACCAGAGTTATCCATCAGCAAAAATGGGAAGCTGCTTCTCTCCGGTCATGAAACGAAGACCTTTCATAGCTGCAGGGCCATCGGCAGCCCTGCGTTTAACCCAGCTCCGCGGCAGCGAGAGGCACTGTGTCAGTCGGGCTCCTGGCACGCAGCCTCCCAGACGGGAGCCTGGCCGGGTCGTGCACAACGGACATCGTACAGCGACAGCAGGTACCGTGCAGGTTTGCCTGGGGCAGTCTGGAAGCAGTGGGAATTCATATGGATACAGAGAGATGGCGGGATCCTAAAAAATAGGGTGGGCAGCAAGAATAAGTGACCTTGGACCAAGGGTACCTGCTAGGGCCAAGTTATGCAATTCTCCGTTCCAACCACGCTGACACCAGCTGCAGGACACTGCTGCGCCAGGCTCGCGGCGCGGGGCTCGTCCTGCCTGTGAAGTACTCCGTACATTTTCCATGGGAAAACATGGTAGCAGTTACCCACGGTTATGTCATCGTGGTGAAACTTCTCAGCGAGCAATCGGTATTTGCTAAATTTGGAAACACAGATACATCTCCTAGCCATAGCCCCTCATGTCCCACCCTTGCTTGGCTGGTCAGAGGCGACCCTGGAAAGCGCGCTCCGAGGTGATGGGCAAAAACACACAGCAGGCTCTGCCCCTCAGCTTGGTTTTACCGGAGACCCCCAAATTCAGAAGTGACAGCAGATGGGGGTGCGACACAAGCTGGACAACCATCCCAGGTATGGGGTTTAAGGAAAAGGAGTTCATTTCTCCTGCTTAAAAGCGAGCACGTGGGTGCCTGCTTTCCTCACCCCATCTGTTCTCACATCTCCCCTCAGTGAAACTTCATTTAAAATCTGCCAGGACCAGAGCCTGCAAAGCCCATGCTGCAGCAGCTTATCCCCGGGGTCCCGCCGCCTCTGCAACTTCTCTGCCAGGGAGAGACAGGACGTCTCCCAGCATATGTGTCAGTTTGCAGCCGTGTGGCAAAAGAAGATAGAGAGAACGGAGGCGGAGGAAAAAAACCCCATGGGAAATCAGCTTTTTCTCCTGCGCGTTCACTGCAGGTAGGGACACATCCCCGCAGCGCAGAGCAGGGTGTGTCTGAACGCCAGAGTAAGATGAGATAAGCTCCGAGCAGCAGCTCCTGTTGCTGTATTACCTTCAACAGGTCGAGAACACAAAGTATTCTGTGCAAAATCCTGAAATGATGAAGGAATACCCAAAGCTAGAAGCCCTGCTTTGAGCAGGGGGTTGGATCTCCTGCAGTCCCTACCAACCACAATTATTTTGCGATCCTGTGGATGCGTTCTTCTGTGTAAAAGACTGGAGTTTGAGTGGTGAGGTGGGTCTAGAAAGCAAACGAGCTGGGAGGCACGGCGGCTTTTCAGCGTGCTCTCCCCTGCCCCGACACGCCTCGGGCCCGCCGAAGCACAGGCGGGCAGTGAGCTTTGGATCGGTACCGAGCTCCCCGGCCGACTCGTGCGGGTGGGCAGGCAGACGGACCCGTCAGGTGGTGGCGGTTAGGCAGACAGAAGCACTAGGCTTGCACGTACTCCCTTTGGCAGACGCTGGCCTGTGTTTTTGGAAGCAGCCAAAGACGACTCGGTGCTGAGACGCCGCAGGGAGAGATGCTGCGGAGCAAGCCCTGCCAGGCAGCTGCGGCCGTCCCCCAGCGAGGAACCCTCTGCCAGGCCAGGAGCGCTTCTGCCTGCGCCCACGCTCCCTCCCACTGACCCACGTAGGGATCGGGCTCCTCTGGCCGCTCTCCTCTCCATCCCCACCCGGCTGGCCCTGCATCACCACGACCTGGGCGCTGGTAAAGGCGACTTCCCACCCTTTGCTGCTCACATCCACCAAGTGCCCATGAAAAGCAGGTGAGAGCAGGCAGAAAACCTTGCTCCTTGACCTTACGCAAACGGCATTTTAACACCCAAGGTGTCCCCGGGCCGGGGCGCAAGGACTCCGTATAGTCACCACGCGCACCAAGCGCTCCGCTGCAGGAGGGAGAGCAGCACACAAGCACAAGGACACCCAGCTTCGCTCCTCTCTCGCCTTTCCTTTGGCAAAGGATTTCGTGGCAACGCGCAGGGTGCTTTGGGTACTCTTCAAAATTAATAAAACATCCAGAAAAGTCTGTAGCCATTTTCTGAATACATCTTTAACCTGAAAGCATTGCACAAGCCCGGAGGAAAGAAGTGCTTTCCTCCAGAGAAGCATTAACCTTGCTGGTGCCAACACGGCACGGCACGGCACGGGTGCCGCTGGTTCCAGAGGCGCAGCGAGGAGCCGCGGGCGCGCACGGCCCGCGCGCTGTCTCTGGGAAGGGCCAGGCCAGGGGACCGGGAACCCGCTAATCCGTGAGAAAGCCACACCGCGCCTTCCCTTGGCCAGGGCGAGGAGCGAGCCACCCCGTACTCCCATCAAAGCGCTATACTTAGCATTTAAGTAACTAATAATAATAACGAGTTAACCAGGCCTTGCTCCGTGAGAGTCTTTCCACACACATCAGCGCCTTTAGGATGCCAAATCCAGGCTCGCTTATTTTCCTCTTGTATTTTCAGTTTCCCTCTTGCTTTTACTTTCCCTGCTGACTCAACAGCCATTTCCCAAGCGCTAACTGATTTCCCGGCCACACCATTGGTCTGCCCGGTTTCCTCCCTCCATCACTTTTCTAATCACCGCCGCAGCCCCCTGCGCTATAAACGGCAACGCCGCCTCTCCCTCCCGGATTTCACTAGACCAAGCCTGCAGCCAAGGGATGGAGCAATCGGCGGCGTGAAGTATAAAGGTCAGAGGGGTTCGGAGCCGCGGCAGACAATGGAGCGGAGGCTGAAGCCGATGTCCACAGCGAGTGACCCCCCAGAATTGCAAAAGAGGGGCCAGCGCGGGCTGGCAGGAGGACCAGACAGCAGCCAGCGCGAGCAACCCCTCCTCCCGTGCCCTCTGCTGAGATTGCAAAACCGACTCCAAATTTGTACCCATTTGGCAACAAAACCACAGCAAGACTTGCAACCAAAAGTCATAAGAGTCAATAAATTAAATTACTTACTTTTTATGGGATGGGAATAGGCAAATTTAGTTCAGGGGATTAATTTTTGCTTGAATTAGGCAAGTAGAAAAAGGGAGAAAAAAAATCAGGAAATGCTTAATGCATGGGCATTTCTCCTGCAAAGAGAGGAGCTGGTATACTCAAACCTCCCGTCAGCCATCACAACTGCAGGACAGAAACAAGGGTCTTGGAGGAATTTGCCAGCAGTAACGATGCACCCCCCATTTCAGCAAAGGAAAGGATTACACATATGGAAGGACGCAAAGGCTGCGTTCTCAAAGCTGGAATGGGAGAATCCAATTTAACGTATCAGTGTCATCCTTTCATATCCCTTCTAACCCTGGTACTTGCGAGGCAAGGTGTAAGGAATATGAAAAACAAATAGTTTAGGAAGTTGAGGACTAGCACAGAGCGCTGCAATCCTGCTCTCTGCCTTCCCCCGCGGTACGGCCACCAGACCTCCCTCACGCGTTCTGCACCGGGCGGACCATTTCTGCTCCAGGGGCACCACGGCCACCAGAGAGACGGCCGGCCTCCGCCCCAAAGATGGCAAACGGCGCAGGCAATTGTAACGGGACGCCCTTCAGAGCCGTCTCTGGTCAGGCAAAGGGAGTAAGCAGCCCCCTCCAGATGGTACCAGGGCAAAAGGCTCAACCAAGGTTTTGCGGACGCTCGCTTCCCATAGTACGAGCCCCCTCCTCAAGTAAGAGTCACTGCCAAAAGTCAATGTTAAGTAAAGATTTCAGAGGTACATTTATGTACAATTTTCCTCAAGTACAAAGAGAAATTGAGAAGGGAAAGAAAAAAAAAAAGTCAGAGCAGAAAGAATTGCTTGTTTTTTCCCCGTCCGTGGCCCGCACACCCCAGAGAGGCAGCAGGGGTTTGCTGGGGAGGCGAGCAAACAGCCCTGCTCCCCGCGAGCAGCCAAACAGCTCCAAAAAAAGTGAGTGGGAACCTGAACGGAGGAAATGCCTGACCATATCTGTCAGCCTGGAAAACGGCCTGACGAAGGACAGATGCTGCAGCCAGCCCCGCGTCCAGGAGGAAGGGATGCTCACACTCGGCAGGGCCAGGGAGCTGCCTCGGTTCTCACCAACCAACAGCTCCCAGCCCCCCCTGAGCCCTCAGAGGAGCTCTCCAACCCAGCGAGAACACCACCGGCTCCACAACAAATCCACTGACTGCCATGTATTGGCCTTCAGCTGGAAGGGGAATTAAAACCAGAAGTAAGCTGACTCACTCCAGCTGGATTTCACTGTACCAAGGCTGCCTCGCTGGAGGTCTGCCACTTCCTTGCCTCTCCAGCATCTCTTCCCACACCCGTTTTGCCTGCCCTGCACTGAACCCGCTCCCTTTGGAGCTCCTCCCGCGGCAGTTACAGGGTTAACAGTGCCAGGTGGACAAAGACAGGCTTTGGGAAGGGCTCCCACCAGGGACATCACCTCTGCGGGTTTTCAGCCCCCTGCTCAGGCAGGTTTATCCTTAAACTCGGATTTGGGGGCAGCTGTGGAGCCTGGGACTCTGCAGCTGGCCGCAGCGTTATCCCTCCCAGCATCATCTCCTGCCCCCGCATGGCCAGCGTAATTGAAAACAGTTGCTCGCTTCAGAAGCTTTTCCAAGTCTTTGTGAAAGACCTGAAACGTCCCCGTTTTTGACAAGTGAAATACGAGTTCAGTTTATAACTAAAAAATCCGGGGATCGGAAGGCTTGGGATATTTTGGATGCAAAAGCTTTCGTTTTGCCCCCAGTGCTCCACGCCAGAGCTTTGCTGCCCGTTCCCTGCCATCGCGTTCGCGCTCAGCTCCTCCAGCCACGGGGATGGTGGAGAAGGGCTGGAGGGGGCACCACAGATGGAGCAGTGACCCAGCGCCGTTGGGAGGGGGATAAGTATGGAAAATAAGTTGAACGCATACATGAAAAAAGATGGGAAGGACAGGATGGGTAAAGGCATCAGCATCCCTAGGTGAGGTTTGGGAGCGCGGGGGGGGGGCGGCCGTACCTCTCCGTGGGGCGTGCAGTACGTCTCGGGCCTGGCGAGGCCGCAGGTGGAGGAGGCTGCCAGGCGGTGGGCTCGTCCCAGCAGAAGGTCCCCGGTCGGGGGGTAGCAGGCGCCCTGGGAGCAGGCTCGCTGCGCGCCCAGCAGCGGCGGGACAGCTGGAACAGCAGGAGAACAGGGCGTGGGGTGGGGTCAGGGTGGCACACAGACATCTACCGGCATGTCTGCCGCTTTCTGCAACAGACCAACTACAAAATGCATATGCAAAGGTATTTTGCCCCTGAATTTCCTTTATTTTTAATAAGAAAAAGGCACTTTTAAAGTGCTTTGTACCAACAGTTGTTTCTGAAACACTTCTCTGCCACGGCCCCAGGGTCTGGGCTGCAGGGACGCCCGGCTCCCTGCCCATCACACTGCCCATCCCCGCCTGGCGTCCCCTGTTTTGCTGCCGAACACCAGCGCGATTATCAAACACCAGCCTCCAGCCACCACCGCGGTGCTGCTGCTGACACAACGCAACGTTAGCGGCGTTTCTGTTCAGTCCGCTCCCCCCAGAGCTCTGCGTGGTGAGCCTTACCCAGCAGGACAAACAACGCCCATGGCCAGGGCTGGCAGCCAGGCTCCATGCGTCCGTGGACACGCCCGCGGGAGAGCCGGCAGCACGAGGGAGAGCAAGCAGAAAACGCCGGTCTAAAGCTCAGTCCAGGTCCTTCACATTCCTTCTCCGTTCACAGGCAGATAATTTTAATTGCTCTGCAACAGAATAACATGGATGAAGAACCAAGAGTAACGAAGACGAGAATCAGAAGCTCAGATTGTATTTGGTTTCAAAGGACAAAGCATCCCAGCTTTTCATCTAACTCAGGAAGCACGCGCAAGGTTCTCCTAGAGCACACAAGAGATCACGCTTTTCCCCAAACGCTATCTTTAGATCTTTACGTTATTGCTGAGGTGAACCACAGCTACCAGCACGGCACCTCGCTCTCAGCAGAGCCGCAGTTCCGGGCTGCCCAGCCCCCCGGGACATCGAGAAGCCGCGGCCCCCCGCGCCACGATCCGCAGCGGGCAGGGAGTCAGCGCGATGCCAGGTCGCAACGCGTGGCGAGAAACGATGCCGTAAGGCATGTGTGCACATACACCCCCGCCCCAGCCACCCCTTCCCAGGCACGCTGCGCTTGCTCTTCTCCAGCCCCACCTTTTGCCCCGCGTTTCCAGAATCGATTCCAGATCAAAGCTCGCCTGCGCACGCGATGCCTCAGAGTCCTATGAAAAAGAAGAAACCCATAAAGATCGCTGCAGAACAAGCGTCTCCAGCGTGGTGTCTGCAGATAAGCCCTGCGGGAGAGCCCAGCAACCAGAGACCTCACCTGCCCTCTTCCCTGCGGGAGCACGGTCCCTGCAGTGCCCCCGGTTCCCGCGGTGTCCCCTCTCCCTCCGCACCAGCCGATCTGCAGCCGCAAGAGCCCTCTGAGCGCCGGCTCTCTCCTCTCCCGGCTTTTAACGCGCAGCTGCCTCACCTGGGAGAGAAGGTGCCTGTGGGTGCAGTAACCATAAAGGGAGTGATTCAGGGAGCTTCAGACACACACACCCAGTTACCGTGTAACTCATGACAGCTCCCAGACAGGGCGCGCGGCCGCAGACGTAAGTCACTGCGGAGGATGACGGCAGCGTGAAGCAGCTGCTCGGCAGGTAAGCAGCAAGCCAAAGCCCATCTGTGGGTGACCCCCACGTATCTGGGGCACGGCTGGCCACGGGGACGTCACCAACTCAGCGTGAAAGCGGCTCCCTCCAGAGCCGCTGCACAACCCTGCGTCGGGGCGATGGACCCAAATCTTTGCCCACCCTCTCAGATGGGTTTTGCACACCATGCTTGGCGCCGTGATGACAAGGCAGCACCGCCATCAGCACTTAAACTTGGTTATTTAAAGCCTAATCAGCCATGTCCAGCGAGTTACAGTCGCACTGTGTAATCACACATCAGACTTCAGCCTGAAGGCGCCCTCGAGCGCAGCGACTGGGCTCTACGGGCAGATCCGGTCACGCAGCCCCTCTCCTGCCTCCGGTACTGGAATTCCTCAAGACACAAAATTACATAAGATGATCTTGAGGATTATCTACAAAATGCAATCTTGTGAACTCACCAGCTGTGAAAAAAAAAGTTAAAGAAGAGTTAAATTTTTAAAGAAATATTAATTCTTGTTTGGGTACCTAGAAAAGCACCAAAATTTCCAAAATAACTCGATTTATCGCAGAGGGTAAACCACAGGATGGTTTCCAGTGCATGCCCAGGGATGAGGAGCCCTTCTCCTCTGCTTCCGACCTAATTCAGAGCTGTCTTGCACTTGTCGTGTTTCAGTGGTCACTATTGCTTTACATGAGTATCAACAGAAATAGCATCATAAGCTTATTTTTTTTTTACTGTGCCAGCAAAGGAACAAGTCTTTAAGAAACCTGTTTAAACTGCTGCTGTTGGGTGAAGGCAGCCGGAGCACGGCTCAGGAGCCTGCACACCCAGCCCCACACACACAGGGCTCCCAGGCACCGCTCACGTGCTGCGTTTCAGCTGAAATACAGGTTTTCATCTTCAAAAAAAAACTTACGTCAAGCCTTTTCCACTTCCTGCACTGAAACAGTCCCAAAATCCCATCCCTGCGCTGCTGGGGGGCTCAGCAGCCCCCGTCAGACCACTCCAGCTCTTTGCTCCGGTCGCCTCGCTGCGCGTGCTACCTACCTCCCCGTCCTCGCGCTGAGCGACACGGGCACCTGCGAGCCGAGGGTCAGGAGCTCAGAGGAAGGGTAACACACAGCGCTGGAAAAAAAAATAAACATTGTCCCTTAGGCTATAGTTTGTGAAAGGCTGGCTCAGCTTCCGCCTGGGCTGAGGTGCGCCCGCAGCGCGGGGTGTGCCTGCCCTCGCCCTGTTGTGCTCAGCAATGCCGTACCACCACATTCCTCCCCGGCCTCCTCCCCAGCGCAGCGGGCAGCAGAAATGAAGCGGGAAGGAACACGGGAACGTTTTACAGAGAACGCAAGAGGCGAGATGTGCTGCGAGCCGCCGACACCATTCCCGCGCGCTGGCTGCGAGCGGACCCCGTGCAGTCAAACCATCACCAGCGTAACCTCGTGCGGGGGTGCTAACCACCCACCCCAGGCTCTGGGAGAAATCCCACCAAACCCTAACCTCCTCCTCTGGCAGAGTGACTGTGCTGGAGGAGGCAGACGAGAGCAAGGTCTGACCGATGTGGGTTCCTGCAAGGCTGCTGGTGCTGCTGGACGTGGCGTTCTTGCAAGTCTTGGCTAAATGTGCGCTGCTGGGTACCTGTTCTGCTGGTTTAAAGCCTACCCAAACACACTGGCAGTCAAACCCGGAGGTTTAAGGTGCTCTGGGAAAGACTGTCACACATCAATCCCACCAGAGCCTGTGATACTGGGCATTAACACGCTCTGAAACAGTGATGCTCCACCCTAAGTTACTGTCAAGCGCAGGACATCACAATTCTGCCGCGCAGACAAGGGTGGGACTAGCAAACGCTACCTCAACCACAAGATGTTTGAACAAATTATCCAGAACACCTTCATCCATCCTTTCCTCCTCCAGCCTGCCCCCGGTGACTTGCCAAAGCAAGGGAAACCATCACCTGCAATTTCAGGCTCTGCAAGTTCAAACAAGAACAAAAGCAAGGAACAGTCTCATTTACAGCGTGTCTACTGCAAATCGATAAAAGCACTAAAGGGGAAAAAAAAAAAGCAGCTGTAATCAGCTGGGTGCTATGGGGATCCCAGACGCAGCCCTGTGCCCCTGATCGGACCGGGCTGGAACGCTGCTCCGGGCTGGACTCTGCCCGCTTTACCACGCAGAGACGGCAGCGGTGTCCTGCGCACAGGGAGAGATGATGTGTCACAGACTGAGACACACCAGGACAGCAGGGCTGGCTAAATACAGAAGAAACACAATGGTAAAAACGCGCTACAGAAGATCAAAGTGTTGGTGCCATCCAACAGTGGGAGGGACAGGAAAGATGCTCTCAGCACTGGGCGTCCCTTTTCAGTTCAGCCGGCAGCTGCACCAACCGGCTATGCCCGAGCCTTGGAGGGCTGAGTAAGGCATTCCCTGGAAAACAAACAAAACCAGCTCCTGCAGGAAATCGTGCTCTGAGTCACGGGACATACCCTGCCCTCACACAGCTCTAGGCAGCGTCTTCTCCAGGACGAGGTGCATGACCAGCTCCCGAGGAGCTCCCGCTCCCCACCGTCACGGAGCTGCCGCCTCCTCGCACCCGCTGACACCTGCGTGGGCAGGACGATTCCAGCTCCTGCTCTGCGGTGCACGTGTGGGAGCTGCTAAGCGGCTTCTCCATCCCGGCCCGGAGGCGTCTGCCAGAGGCAGAAAAGCTCTGCATCACACGATCCTGTACCTGTGGCAATGGGCTGGCATCAGAAGATCTTCGTGCCAGCGGTGGGCTCAAGTCCCTTCCACACTGGGAGCGACCAAGAAAGGTGCTGCTGGGCTGGTTTTTAAGTTTCAGGTGGAAAGAGGTCACGGCACTGAGAACCGAAGTGCATTGCAGCCAGCTGTTTAGAAGCTGATGTCCCCCTAAAAATGAGGGAGGGTGCAGAACAGCCCGGCCAGCTGGGGACACGTGTGTCACCCGGGGTCACAAGCCCACATTCTGCGACAGCTAACACCTGCCAAGCCTCCGCTTTTCTCATCAGGGTCCTCAGCTGGACGGGCAGCCAGAGCCTCGCTGCCACGTGCGGTCGGATTCCCCGCAATCTTTCCAGGCTCCGAAGCCGGTGACGGAGCAGGACGGAGGGGAGGGAGGTTGGTTATCCCTGGCAGCTCCCTGGGTGCTGCACCCAGAGCGAACCCGGTAACGAACGCGCTGGGGCGGCGGCCGCCAAAGCTGAAAAGGATGTGACTCCTGCGTGAGTCGCTCCGTTTCACTTCCTCTGAGCTGACATTAGCTTGCTGGTCACACCAAAGGCACACGGGCACTTTACTCCTCCGGGAGCTTTTCCAAGGACACGATCCGAGCTCAGCAGCTTTCGATTCGGTTGTTGAAGCGTGACACTGGTTAGTCAGCGCTGACCAGTCTGGAACGATCGTGTTCGATTCACTTTTAACCCCTCTCTCTGGAGTTCAGGAACACAAAGGTAACTGGAAACCAGGGGCAGAGCACTGCACGCAGGAACACTTAATCTCGTGAAACACAAAACCCCCATTAAGGAAAAAGGATGCTAATTGAGCGTAATTTTACAGCTCAAGCATGTCACCGTTAAACAATGCTTAATGCTGCCGTTGCATTTTTCATTGAAGGATTAGTAAGTGCCTGAAAGCACATCTGCTACGTGGCCAGCTTCTGACACAAAAAATAAGGCAGAGGGGTGATGTGCTCAGTTACGCCGAGCAGGATTGTGGCGCAGGGGACGGCAGACTCCGGAGTGCCAGTCCCCTCGGCTCCCCGCCTTCCCAGAGCTGGGATCAAACCCCAGACGCTCCCCATCATCAGGTCAGGTACAGCCCCTGCGCCTCTTGTCAGCCACACGCAAACGCTCGCGGCAAAATCCTGGAAGCGGGGACGAGACCTGGAGCTGGAAGCACTGGAGCTGCGCGGGAAGAGGGAAACCTGGGAAGGTTTTGTGGGCGGTAAGAATGCTGTCAAATGTTGTAACTTTGACAACTGTCTGCTGATTTCAGTAACAAAACAACATTTCCTCCACCTAATCTTTTCATTTCCCATTTTAATTAAAACCTGACCAGCAAACCATCTCCTTGTTCCACACACACAGATGAGTTAAAGCGCCATCCTCGCTAATTGTCACATTTTCCTTTACAAGCATTTCAGGAATTTCTAACGAAATTCCAATTCAAGCCCTGAAAACTCTACACCTGCTCTGAAAGCAAATAAAACTTTGAACCAAAAACTAGCCGACCTAGTTGAGGCTTAAGTTCAAGTTACCCTGGGAGCTGCAGGGCAGCTGGTCGGCGCACAACGCTTGCCCCAGTTCCCGGCAAAGGCAGGACCCGCGCCCCCCGGAGCGCCGCTCCAGCCGTAGACCAAAGGCTGTCAGTACGTGCCCTGAACTCAGACTTTTCCTTTCCCCCCCGCCAGCTCCTTTCCACATCCAGCGGAGTCTCACGTGCCCAGACGCACAGGGCCGGCACGGGACCCCGGACGGCCGGTGGCTGCCCACCTCCCGCGGCACAGCTCTCCCGGCCCCGGGAACAAGGCTGGCGGGGTCAGCGGGCTGGGAAGCCTGCCTGCTTCCCACTGGGAGGTTCAATAAAATTATCCGTGCAGGGGAACATCTTTATTTCTGTCACGTCCCCATTTTCTAAAGGAGAAAACACTCCATTAGGAAAGTGCCCTGCTGCTGGAGGATTTCGGCTTTTCCAGGCTGCGGAGACGGAGCAGGGAGGGGGTCTCTGCGCTCCCGTTGCTGCCAGCCAGCGAACCCCTTGGCACAGCAACCATCAATGGCAGAAAGTCCAAGCTAACGGGGGGATTTAGGAGCCCCCTTTAAGCCACGTATCCTTCTTGACACCACGAGCAGTGACCGAACGGAGGTCACGCTATTTTCTGCTCCTGGTTGCCAGCCTGTTCCTCCCCCATCTGCTGGGATTGGAACAAGAGACGCACTGTGCACGGGTTTTGCTCTGCCAGTGGAAAACACAAATGTTTTGCTCCATCCTTCTCCCTTCCCTGGGCGGCACAGGGTGCTGGAACGGGCAAGCACAGCCCCGTGCCTCAGACCTCTCCTCAGCTTCTCCTGCTTTTTTCCAGGCTCGGCCACCGCGCACCAGCTGCCCCACGCGCCCCGGGGAGCGCGCGCTCGTCACGGACAAAGTCCAGCGGCGCCCGACCCTTGTCCGTGCATGGATGTGTGGAAGATGAGGCAACCCACCCACCTTTCCACCGCAGCAGTGCTCCCGCCGAGCCAACGCCACGTTTTGGGAAGTGTTGCTGACAGAGGGGGGGCTGGGTGTCACTTGGCGTTTTGTCTCAGGTTCCCCTTCATGACTGCAAAACCCAGAGCCGCAGCCCGGGCTGGCGGGAAGGGACCTGCAGCGGCCGTCCAGGCTGGGATGCTGCTCAGCGTGGGGCTGGCCTCCCAGTTAGGTCAGGGTGGGCTCCCAGACCCAATTCCTGCACAAAGCACTGTGTTAATAATCTCTGAGTGTCCTCCTCCGAGATAAAGAACATGAAATGAAAATAAAATATTTGGATTCGGCATTTGGGAAATGGAGGCAATACTAGGCGCTAGGCACTGGAGTCCCTGCGCCCTCCTCTCCTGGAGGCAGCCGTCGCTCCTCGGGACGCCGCAGCAGAGCACAGCCGCGCATCGGCCGGGTCACCGCGGCCGGGCCACCGCAGCCATCGCACGCCCTGCGCTCACCTATCTCGCTCTGTGCTCGCCACAGCCCGTGGGCTTTTCTCCCCCCGCACCAAGCAGCACACAGCGCTTCAGTGCAGCGGAAACCACTGGTGTAATGAAACCACAGGGTGTGTCCATTTATTCATTTTTAATAGGGACAGACCCTTAATACTGGGCTTTGGGATTTCCTTTTCTTTGAACATCCCTATTTTACTCAAGAGTTTTGGGGAGATAACACCTACAGCAAGCTCATGCCCGAGCAGACCAGCTGTCCCGAATATTTTGTGCAGTTTTGTGGGGGGGTGCTTTGGCAGCAGCAGCTGGCCCTTACGCCACGGTCGTTTCCCTCCCAGCACCTTCCAGCCCCTGCAGCAGCAGCTGCACCTCCCCAGCGCCAGCACGCGCCCGCAGCGTGCCCAGCGCCTGCCGGGCCCCTGCCCAGCACAGCCAGCTGCCCCAGCACCGAGCCGCACGCCGGCCAAGGGACGCGGCTGAAACCAGAGCCGACCCTGCTCCAGCCCTTCTGCAGAGCTGGAATTGCTCACGGCTGCTCTCCTCGCGCACGTCCACCCGCAGCCAGGGCAGAGCTCCCGCTCCCGCTGCCCCCGTTCCCGAGAGCGTCGCCAAGGAGCCGTGCCAGCAGCAGAGCTAAACCCGGGCTCCCGCGGGCAGCACCCTCCAAAGCCACCTCGAAGCGGCTTTACCCGGGCTGGTGGCTCCGGCGCGGAACACCGGTCACCGGCCGAGCTCGGCAGGCGCAGAGCCGGCAAGCGGAGCATCATCGCTCCGAGCGGGCACGCGTCGCGGCCTTCCCCCGCCGGGAATATTCAGGCTAAGCCCCAGGTGCTTACGCTGCTTTGCAAATTCGGGCAGAGCCCTTCTTCCCGATGACGTTAAACTCTCGCAGTTCTCCCAGCTACAAAGCCCGGTTTAATCAAAGTTGCAATTAAACCTGACAACCTCCGTGTGCAGAGTCTCCTAAATAAGATTAGGAACAGCTAAAATTAGTCTAATTTAGTGTAAATCATTAATCCTTTTATCTACCCGTAATCCAATTTAAATGTCCACACAACAAGCTTGCACCGACTTTGTAACTGGAATTTAAAGCAAAATTGAATTAAATATTATTTCATTAAATCCACAGAGTCTGAGTGCTGCTAGAAGAGGCTTTTGCCACAGATGATTATCAGCTGCTTGGTTAGCTCTCAAAATTATTTATCCTGGGCTCTGTGCTCTCCCTGCTACTCCAGCTCCTCGTACTTTGGGATTGCATAGACATCTCCATCAGTGTTTAATGGATAAAAAGTACTCTTCCTAGCCCCCAGGTTGGAAGAGAGATTTTCCAACTTTGTTTGGGAGGCAAAGAAAACACTGCCTCAAAAAGAAAAAAAAAAAAAAAGAAAGAAAGAAACAAAAAAAAAAAACCAACCCAGAAAAAAAAACCCACACCAGCTTTTTTTAGGCAAAATGTCACAATTCCAGCCCTCCGCAGTGACCTTTGTCTCCGGGCTGCGCGCCGCATGGACACGCTGCTTCCTGGGGTTTGCGGAGGGCTCCTGCCGCTCAGCGCTGCCGGGGCCGTCGGCGAGCACGGCTCACAGCGCGGCGAGCCAGCCCTGGCTGCAGGTACGCTGACCTTGAACTTTCCCTGTCTGATTGCCGTCTCCTCCAGCTCTCTGCTCGGCAACGGCCATTTTTCAAGGCATTGCAGAACAGAAAAACATCGCTTGAATGCAGGCATCAGCTGCAACCTTTGCTGCCAAGTTGGCAGAGAAGATAAGGACCTTTTATTTAAAGAAAAAAACCCAGACACTGAGGAGGGATAGACAAGTCTTTAGCAACTTTTACAGCCAGTCTTGCAATACAATTTCCTAAGCACATTCAAAACTTGCAAAAAAAATCCCCCCAAGTTTTCACTGGCAGCGTTTCCTCGGAGCGCCCCGCCTGCCGTGAACGCCCTCCGTCCCGGCGCGGGTGCGGGGAAGCCTCCAGCCGCCCTGCGACGTGCGGGATGTGAGGAGCGAGGGCTGACTCACTGCCCCGCGTGAGCCCACAGCGGTGCTCAGCAAGGAAGGGGAAAAAAAAAAAAAAATCCCCACCAAATTCAAGCACTGCGTCCGTGGCGAAGCGGGCTGGTCAGTGCCCACGCTCCCGCGGTCACAGAACCCGGCAGCGTGCGGGGCACTGGCGTCTGCCGCCCGGGGGGGCAGACAGCATGGTCCTCACCCCAGAGTTCACAATCATGGCCCCAAAACGAGCCAGAGTTCAGGCTGGTTTTAATTCTAGAACCAGAGAACCGTTTGGGTTGGAGGGGACCTTACGGATCACCCAGTCCAACCGTTACGAGCCAGTCCAGTGGTGGTGAGGCACTGGCCCAGGTTGCCCAGAGGAGCTGTGGGTGCCCCATCCCTGGCAGTGCCCAAGGCCGGGTTGGACGGGGCTGTGAGCGACCTGGTCCATGGAAGGCGTCCCTGCCCAGGGCTGGGGAGTTGGAACGGGATGGTCTTTAGGGTCCCTTCCAACCCAAACCGCTCTGTGATTCTATGAATTTGGGCAGTATCATCTCACAGGGCAGTGTTTTGGAAGGAAGAGTGTTTAAATCCTCCAGCAAAAGAAAATAGGGACCTGGCCAACTAACACACGCTCCAGCAGTTCCCACATTTCTCAGAGCTCTCTTCTGCCCCTTCCCCACACTCAAAGGTGAAACCGCTGCTCGGCCTCAGCTGTGCCACGCACGCGGACGTGCCGGCTGCAGCACCAGCGATGCCGCAGGGGCTGGAAGGGGAAGCGCAGCACCAGCCACCCATGTCACAAGTTATTCCGGTCTCAGAGAGGTTTCTCTTGGGCGAGCTGAGATAAAACTCAGCTTGGGAGCATCAAACCCCCATTCCCTGTGCCACAATCGCTCTTTTCTATGCGCTGGCAGCAGGGAGTAAGAGAACTGCCCTTTTCCCCTCCCTGGTCTGAGGACAAGCCGCCTTTGCTCCAGCCTGCCTTGGGGCTGCCTGCCCACCCTTCGGACTGCACCCCGCCGGGGTTTGCGGACACCCCTGGGCGCCCCTCCAGGAGAGTCAGCCTGGGGAACCCCCAGGCAGCTGCCCCCTTCACGGCATCTCTGCGAGGGCTTCACCTCCTTCCACATACACCAGCCGCTCCTATGGATCGACCCCCACCGGACTGTGATTCCCACGCACTGCCCCGGCAGAGCGGTTCCCACCGCCGCAGCCGTACGGAGCAGATGAGAAATCTGCCCGGGCGCCGTCATCTGCTCTGCGAAAGAGGGGCTTTAAATCCTAACAGCGTCTCATGGCTTTAGCAACTTCCCTGAGGTCAGCAGCCACCAAAATCTATACGGTTCTTCAACCAGAGCCGCGTACGCGCGCCGGCCGAGCGCGAGTGGGAGAAGATGATGTAACGTGCGTTATGCTATTGATGCAACGCGCTGAGGCAGCCAGCCAGGGAAGCGTGACAGCGCTGCCTTCGGGTTTTGCCCAAAAAGGAAACACGCTGTCCTTCAGGTGAATCACAGGGAGTTACAGCAGGCTGCTACAGAATTTCAGCATCCAGTGCAGGAAAAGTGAAAAACAGGATCTTAACAAGTTGCCTGTAACTTTCGCTAACTGAGGAATTTCCAGTTATTCTCTTATTTCCAGGAAATCAAGGTGCTGTCACGCACTGCATCTATCTGCTTTCTAACGGTTCCCTTCGCCACAAACCACCTCTAGAAACCCCTAACACGCATTCCACACCTCATCCTGGGTGACACCTTGCTTATGCCCCACTGAGGCATTGTTTTTACCTGCTACTCTACAAGAAAGGGCAGCAAGGCGAACACAGCTGTTTGGCTGAACCGGACTTTGCCCAAACCCGAGCCCTAGATCCAAATCACAATATTTCACAAGCTACGGACGCAGACCCTCTCCCTCACACCCGAGAATTACCCAGTAAAGCTCCTGTTAACGCATTAAATGTGTTTCTCACAGCAGCGGCTGCGGAGCCGCATTGCAGGTCGTGCACCAGATCTCTGGCTCTGAAATCAAGACTTCAGGAATTTTTATTTCTTTTTTTTGGGGGGGGGGGGGGGAAGGAGGGGGGGGAGGAGAGCATGGACAAGGAGAAAGAAAAAAAACAAAAAAGTTTTTTTTAGCCTGGCCGGATTAAGGGCAAGCGCTGCCAAGGCGGGGGGGCGGGGGGCACCGCGCCCGCCCCGGCCCCGGCCCCGCCCGCCCCAACGGCCATAAAAAGCGGCAGCGGCCGGCGGCGGGGAGCAGCAGCCGAGCCCGGCCCAGCAGAGTCCGGCGCAGCTCAGCTCAGCCCAGAAGAGCCCGGCCCCGCTCAGCGCTCGCCGCCCCCTCCCCTGCCCCGCAGCAGCCGCCGCCTCTGGGTAAGGGGGTGCGATGGGGGGATGCGGAGAGGGGGTGCGGTGGGGGGATGCGGTGCAGGATGCGGGAGGACCCGGCTGGACCCTCTCCCACTCGCCGCAGCCCGGCTCCGGCCGCGAAGGGGCTGCTCCCGCTCCCGCGGCTGCCCGGGCACGGCGCGCTGGGGTGGGTGCGTTTTCCCGAAGCCAGCCTCCAGCAAAAATCCCAGTCCCTCACTCGAAGCAGGGCCCGGGGGGGGCTGCGGAGAGCTTGGGCTGCCTGGGGGCTCCGAGCACTACAGGGAAAAGCAGCTGGATTTAACTCAACGTCCTTCTCTTCTCTTTTCTAGAACTGACATCTTCCAAATCTGCTGCTGCAAAAACAAATTTAAAAATGGAAACCATGCACGAGCTGATCCCTTTCGCCAAAGAAATGCTCAGACAGAAGCCCAACAGGAAAATGGTCAAGCTGTACATGCTGGGCAGCGTGCTGGCTTTCTTTGGGGTGGTTATCGGTCTGGTGGAGACAGTGTGCAGCCCCTTCACCTCGGAAGGGAGGCTAGAGGAGGAGGAGGAGGAGAAGAAACCTGCCCCGACGCGAGAGCAGCCGCTTCCTCAGAAACAGGAGGATTTGATCCTGGAGAAGAGCAAGAAGCCGGTGGCGATGCAGAGGGCCCTGGTGACCAGGCAGCACGCCTCCTGAGAGCCCCGCGCCCGAGGGGCGCCCGCCGGGACACTGCGGCCCCGTCCCACCGGCCGTGGTTCCAGCAAGGAGAGGGAAGGGTTGGCTGAAGGACACCGCAAGTGCAAGACTTGAAAGGAGTGAATGGTTATATTTGCTGCTGTGCAGCAGTGGGAAAAAATACCTTTTGTTGGTATGAAAATGTGCACGATGCACAGCATGGTTTCTTATTTTTATTATGGATGTGTTTTACAACATTTTGCAAAATCAATAAATATTTTATACCATACCAGTGCTCTCCAGCTGCTTTCATTTCAAACCCTTCTCTTACAGATTTGCAAATAGTGTCACTTGTGCCTCTGGCTCCTCTCGGGGCGCAGCTGGGGGGACCCAGGGAACAGGGGAGGGTGGTGGCTGCTCCCCCCTCACTGAGGCAGCTCTGGGACCAGAGGGGTGGCGTTTCTGTACCTCTGGCAGCTGGTCCCTTCCAAAATGTGCCAACTGGACTGGGAGGCGGAGGTGGCATTTGTCTCACATGGTGACAGACACATGCCTGGAGTGGGAGGTGGGGTTGTACTTCACGGGGTCATCTGGGTTTAATGGCACACATTCATGTCTCTGCCACAGCCACGCGTGCCCAGAACTTAAAAAAAAATCCCTGTCCATCCCCCAGCAGTCCTCTACCAGGCTACAGCCTCTGCATAGATTAAAAAAGCTTTAAAAATATCTTCTGCCTTTCCCGAGATCCTTCACAAACCCACCACAGACACCTCATTGTGCCGAATAATATTGGCGTCCGGTATCAGAGGGGTGTCACGGATGGAAAGAGTGAAGCATGGAGAGATGTGACGGCAAACGAGCCGGGGGGGTGCAAGCTTCAGCCCTGAACCCAGGGCACTGCCAGACTCCTTAGAGGACTTTCACCTATTTAAAAATCTTCCCTGGGCTTCATAAGAATCTGTTGCATTCGGGATTATGTAATGACAGTCAAATAAACCCGCCGGACAGCCACAGCTGAAAGATCTGACCGAAGGGAGGGAGGGGAAATGGTCCCTGCCAGCCACGGTGGGGGCAGAAAATCCTCTTCATCTTCTCAATGGCACAGAGATGGCCAGCGGGACACAGGTGGGAGCAGGCCACACACCTTGCCCGGGAACTGGGAGACATACCAGTGCTACAGCACATCTAGCTAAAAGCAAAACAACGGATAGGAACAGCAGGAGATTACGGAAAATGAAAAAGCGCTGCCTGACGCCAGTGCCAAACGTATAGCTCCTACCAGAGCTGCACAAGCTAAGATCAGAATCCAAAAATATAAGAACGCAGCTGAAGTTCACCCTTACATTTTCGTAATACATAACCATGTGATCCATTTTGTTGACAATTACTTATTTCAAAACAACAGCAGCACATTGTGGAGGAGGAATCCTACCGAGCCTGCACAAAAACCCTGTTCAAGCCTCAAATCAAGTATCAAGTACCTTTTCCTCTTGGGGAAGGAGCGGAGTCCAACTAAATTAAAAACAGCCTTTGAGAAATACTTCATTTAATCCATTACCAGGCCTTGTGGTCCCTGGCAAGGCTGAGCAATCCAGCACCTCATTGATACCCATGGAGATTTCATAGGCAAACGTGAAAGGAGAACTCAGGCCTGAAGAAAGCCCTTGGCCGATGAGCGTGCGTCTAATTCCAGCGTTAAGCAGGTTTGCAGCGTGGCCTCCGGGCCAGGGAAGGCTGACCTGGCATTCCCTGCGGCACGCTTGGTGCACGGATAAACCAGGGACATGAATGTCCATGGCTGCATCACGCGTGGAAATATCGCCAGGTCTGAGCTCCGGCACATTACCGTGGTTCTGCAGCATCGCCGCCGCGGCAGAGCTGAACAGCCGATAAACTGAGATCAGAATCACACCTTTGTCCAAGGCAGCTGCAAACTCAGGCAATCCCACGTGGGTTCCTGAGATTCGCCCTTTTCTACAAGTGGCAGGTGTCTCACCCTGCCCTACGGGAAAGAGAAAATTTAAAAAATTGGGAGATGTGTCTGGTCTCAAGCAGCCCAGGGGTGAGTAGGGAGCTCCACGCGAGCCCATCCAGGCTGACCTCCACCACTTCTGGGATGGACCTCAGGCCATCTTCACACCACTAACACGGCCTCCTCGCATTGTGCCAGCGCCCTGCTGCCCACATCTCCTCTCCGCAGCTATCCAGTCCCAGGGTTTATGAGCTTAAATGCAAAGAGGTTTGTGGAACAGTCAAAATAGTTCCTCCTAAGACAGCTAACGGGATTAGACAGCTCAACCACACGCTGCGCTGGCGGCTCTGGAGCCAACTCGGTAAAACCACGTCCTGCAAAAGACAATCTCCTGCTCCCGACGCATGGCAAGCTCGGAGGTCGTCACCTCCCGCGTGTCGCCCCAAAGGGCGGCCTGAGAGGTCAAGCCTGTGCGGTACCGTTTCCACAGCAGACTGCGGTGACGTTAGGCAGGACCAGCTCTGCGCAGTGGTGAATTAGACACGTACCAACGGCTGATTTTACCACAATGACTACTTAAAGCCTTATTTAAACCTCACAACGATAAATTCAGTGTGCACGGAGGCTTAGTAACCCATTTAGCATCACTTTAACTGTGATGAATGACAGACTTGCCAGATGCAGCAGATTAAAAGGCTTCAGCAAACTTCCCCATCCTTAAACCATGGCACGGCTCTCCAAACCTGCCTCTCTCCCAGCCCCATCACGTCTGTACTTCAGCACCAGACAAACTGCAGAAAGCCCTGGCCGATAGAACTGCCACAAACACAACCCCATTCAACCAGCAAACGGCATCCACGCACGCTGGCAGCGGAGCACGAGAGTCATTCCGAAACCCCGCGTGTGAATTGCAAAGAGGAATTTTAATTATGACTACTGAGAGAGAGCAGAGAGCAACCAGATGGAAGAAGATGCACAGTCGGTGGTAGCGAGGACACCGCAGGCAAGCCACAGTGCAGAAGCATATGGAGCGTTTAAGAGTTAACCAAAGCGATCCTGAGGGACAAGCTCTTGAGGAGAGCCACACGTTGCCCAAGGTGTGAGTTAGATCGCCAAGTGTCACAGGAAGTTCATTTCTGTTATTCTCTTTCTTTTAAGACTTGTCCAAACCCAGTGTACTTGTAAATGTGACATTTTCCTGGTGCATGGAATCCTCAGGAAAACTGCAGTTGGCCTGAGATCTGGTATTTGTCTGTCCCCATCTTGCAACACCTCTTCCAAGATCTTATTTCGTCCTGGCTTTCATCACAGGGAGCTGAAGGCCACCTAACGCCAGCAGCCCTCGCTCACAGGCCAACCCTCAAGGGCACGAGCCGCACGTCTTTCAAGGGTCCTCACCCGCTATTTGCGGTTCGGACTCTGGATGTTTCAAGAGCTGCCAGGCTAAAATTAGGGGCCCAGATAAGCATCCCAGCCTCTGCCACCCAACACCAAGGGCACTGGGAACGTGGATAGCGGCCAAGACTTAAAGCAGCCACGGTACCAACAAGCAAATACCAAGGCAGCGAGTCCTGATTTGGTCACGCAGGAAAAAAATAAATTTAGTGCTTAGCCATGGCTTAAACGTCATCGTACTTTCTCGAAACTGGCAGTGAGTAGCAACGCCATGTCAAACGAAACCCAGTCCTGCAATCGTCTCACGTCTCCCTTGGGATCTGAGAGTGCATTTTTCGGGAGCGGCGCAGATGTGACAGCGACGGCGTTCGCAGGACGTCGGCACTGCCTGCGGGCCGTGTCCAGGAGCCGTGGCGAGGCGGCGTGCAGCCGCGCCGAAAAACACACACAGCCGACACGGCCCAATAGCGTCGTGTCACAGGCACGTCAGCCTAACGCCAGGGCAGCCCTGTATAACGGCGGTGATATCTGTAAATAAAATAATTAAACCTGTGCTCGTGCTAAAGCATGCTGGGAGAGCTGGGTATGAGAAATAATGTTTTCACATCTACGTGACAAAGGAAAGTGAGGGGGAGGACATTTAAAGATTTGATAATGGGCTGAAAAAAGCCAAATACCACTCAAAACAGAAAGAAAAAAAAAAAAAAAAGTGGTATCCCAATTCCTTCCAAGTGCTTTTGAGTCCCCGAGCTGCAGGCAGGAACCTGCCCGAGCCCCACCCCTGGAACGCGCTCCCCCCGGCAGGGGATGGCGGGGGCTCTCCAGCCGCTCCCCTCCAGCGGCTCCCCTCTGCTCCTCTGCCAGTTTGTCGGCAGAACAATTTTCCTCCACATCTTCGTCTCCTTCCCGTGAGCTCCAGGCAGCGCTAAATGAAGAACCTCCTCCGCGCGGAGCCGTTAGCGCAACGCCGAGCGTCACCCCTTGAAAAACATGGCTTCGAACAGATGAGCAAGCAGAAGCGATGTGAAGTGGGGGGTACACGCAGGAAAATTCGGGCGAAGCCATTTCAGAAGCAAGAGGCTGCTCCCCTGGGCTCCCGGGGCTCCATCCCACCGGCCCGCGGCTGGGCACGCGCCGGGCTCCCATCTGCCAGGGCGCGAAGGTTTGGCAGCAGCGGGGCCAGGACCAGATGGGATCAAAAAACACGTCTCCGCAGTCACCTCTCCCTGCCCTCCTCTCCCTCCCTGGCTCCCCACCCCCGGGAAAAGGTTAAAAACAAGTTCTTAAGTTGCACACAGCAAAACAAACCCAGGAAAAGCTGCGAGTGGGAGTGAGGAGCGGCGGTGCCTGGAAGGGTGACAGACGGCCAAGAGCAAACCCACGCCGGCAGCGGAGCGCGGCCGGATCCGGCAGCCCCCAGCCCTCCCGGGGACCACGCCAGCACCCACCCCCGCGCTCCATTTCCACACAGGACACCCGAAACGGCACGTGCACAAGTCTTCTTTTATAAAAAGTTTAACTCGCGTCCAAAATATTCAGTATTTCAGTCCTTTATTATCAGCTACTTTGTTTTGCGCAAAACCCCCAAACAGACCAAACCCCCAACTCTCACCCCACGACACGCCAGCAAGGCAAGCGCAGCGTCCAGCTCCGCACCCCACCGGCCGCCTCCGGCCCCGCGTCCGCCCCCACCGGCGCGGAGCAAAGAGCAGACACCTTCCCGACACGCAGGCGCGTGCAAAGGTTGAGTTACCGCTTTGCTGCGGTACCACGACGCTCGTCGCAAACAATATCTGCAAAGCCTCTCTCCCTGCCGGCAGCGCCGACGAGATCACAGCTGAGGTAAGGTTAACGAGTTCATTTTTTTTTTCAAGCCAAGGAATGAAACGGTTGCCCCACGATCATGACCCAAGCTCAAAGCCAAGGCAGGCAGTAAAAGGCAGAGATTGCACTGGTGTTATCTGACCAAGCGTGGGCTGAGGGCTTCTTATCACAGGGAAAGTTGAGACTGAAGCAGAAAGGCAGAAAAGAAAAAAAATAATACTTAAAAAAAAAAATAATCTATTAGGTAGAAGCAATGCTAGAGGAGCTCCACTGCCCCACCTGGTATGTCACTAAAATTAAATCTTTATTTTAAAGCTGCAATAGGGAAAAAAGTTTTCTTCAAATAATTCTTGCTGGCTGGCTATGGCGGAGGCGGCCGAGAGGGACAGGCCCTGCGCCCACGTCAGCTGGACCACGGGGCAGCCCCGGCACTGCGGGGGAGGCTCCCGTCCCGGCAAACACGGCTCTCCCCAGGGAAGCGCAGGCTCCAGCGAGGCAGCTCCAGCAGCACGGGAAGGTCCCGTGGCGTGCCCCCGTCCCACGTACCGCAGCAGGTACCGGTACGCCCAGCACCAGACCAAGGCTGGAGCGTAATTCCTACCTATTGCGTAAGATCAACGGCACTGGGTTTGCTGCTGCCTGGGCTCAGGGAGCTGGCGGAGGCTGCGTGGTTTTTCCCCAGAATATATTCACTCAAAAAGAAGAACAAAGCTCTTGCAAAACGCAAAGCAGGAACCACGGCAGCAAGGACCCTTATTTCTCTGCAGAAAACAACATTCAGCGTTTCGTTGGGACGCCAGGATGACCCCTCGGAGCTGGGACGGTCGCACCCTCGGTGATGGGTTCAGCTCAGCCCTTGCTCCCTCAGCTGCTCGCGGGAGTAGGTAGAGGTGATGAAATAAACCCTGCCTCGGCAAAGCATTTTTGGAGCTGGTTTGGGGGCTACATGCTGCTGGGCCCCCAGTGCCAGCATCCCGCCGCAGGCAGCCGCCTCGGGGCGCGGAGCGGCGATGCCCCGGGGAGCGGAGGACCTTCGCCGCGCGTCCTGCCGCGCGTCCCCCGCAGCGCCCCGGCGCCTGACCCACGGCAGCGATCGGACCCCCGCACGCACCCGCGCACGGTGCCCATGGGAATAACAGGCGATGTTCAACCACCTGCACTGGGCTGCCTCTGATGTTCTCGAAGTGAAACTTGACGCTGCTCAGCAAAGACACACCTCTTCCAGGGTGTTGTGCAAAATTCTGCATTTTAACGTAGGACAGGAAATATGAAAAGAGCCGGGCAGAGCCCAAAGAGCCCCCTCGGTTAGGCCGCGGCTCACCAGCTCCAGCGGGGAGCAGATCAAAGGGTTTGCTTCGCTTATCCATCCACCCGCGATTTTCCAGTGCTTCGGAAGTTGCAGTTCCTTCGCTAACAGGTTTTAAAGGATTGGCACTGCTGCTTTCCTCTGGAGCAGCTCTACAGAGGGTGGTTTTTTTTTTTTTTTTTTCCTCCCTTCTCTTTCATGCTTTATTTCCTGACTCCACAGTGGGATGGGTCGGTTGCAAAAGATTCTCATTCCCTTTTTGGGATTGGTTTTGGCCTTCTGGTTTTACTCTGCGAGGGAGAATTTCAAACCGGGTAAGTATTAAAAGTGAATCTGTCTTTTAGAACAAATATCAAAAGCCAGATTTGACTGTCTTGCATAGAAACTGTACAGAGCTTGAACCAAACCACGTCCGAGCCTTTGTGCGGTGGCTGATACTGGAAAGTTGTTTTAACAAAGATTTGAAATCAAACAAGCGAGTAACGTGCAGAAATACTTTCTGAGGGAGCAGGTGAGGCAGGGGGCTGAGACGGAGCGGGCTCTAACACTCTATTTTCCAGCGTGTAGCAAAAGAGTTTATAAACGTTACTTTTAAATGTTGGATTTTAAGATTTGAAGCATGTACTCAGTGGATGATTTTTGTTACAAAATAGCTGGGGTGTTTTTAAGTTGTGTCTTGACTTGTGGAAAAAAAAAAAAATACTGCTGAAAGAGCCGAGCGCTGTCCCCGCGTCACCGCGCTCGGCGCGGAGCTGCAGCTGCTCCCAGCACGGCTTTTTCCAGCGGATGGGAGAGACGTCCTGGTGCTGGGCACGCTGCACTCGCAGGCTCACTCAGCTTCCAGTTAACCACTTACTCTCGGGGGCTCCAGGGGATTTTATTTTATCTTATTTTTAAATAGGGTTTGGATAAATTAAACCCCTGTGCCTTGCTCCCCAGAGATGCTGAAGGGGAAGCGGGTGCTCGTCACCGGAGCAAGCACTGGAATTGGAGAGCAGATGGCGTACCACCTGGCGCGGATGGGATCCCACATCGTCATCACAGCGCGGACAGAGGCCAAGCTACAGAAAGTAAATGGCAAGCCGGGCACTCCCACACGCGTGGTCACGGCGGTGCACACGCCAGCGCGGGAAGGCCAGTCTCACATCACGGGTACACGCGCGAAGACATGCGCAGATGTAACTGCCGTGGCACCAACACCAGAGAGGCACAGCTACATTCACGCTGGCGCTGTGTGGGGCTCCTGCATGGCAGAAATCCCTCTCCTGCAGACACACGCACTCTGCACAGCACACACTGGTATTTGAACGTGCTTAGTTATGTACACACATCCCCACACACGCGGCTCCCTCAGCACACACACACCCTCATTCCACGGCAGTGATACACGAGCTCCCGCTCAGCCTGCACGCGTACGATCCCGGCACAGAGCGCTCCATCAAGAGCCAGACCGCCTGGGGTAATGCATTCCCCAAAGGAATAATTTTTCAGGATCCCTTTGAAGCTTAAAAAGCTCCAAACGTACTCCCGAAACGCCAAACCGCTGTTTTAAGGCGGGGACACATCACAAGGGAGCGCAGACACCCTCTTTTGCTGCCGCAGCAGGCTTGCCGGGGCGGGGAAGGGGGTTCTGACGCGTGGTGTTGTGCGGCAGGTGGTGGAGCGGTGCCTGGAGCTGGGGGCGGCCTCGGCGCGGTACGTCAGCGGCACCATGGAGGACATGGCCTTCGCCGAGCACGTGGTCAAGGAGGCAGAGACCTCGCTGGGTACGTTTACAGCCCGCTGTCCGCAAGCGACAGCGCAACATCGCATCTCTCCTCGGCCACGCTGCTTTTTGCCACACGCCCACTAAAAAAGGCAGGAGAGATGGAGAAGGAGGGGGATGGGAGCGGTTTTTCCCTCGTTACGCCCTTCGCAGTCCCGCTCCTCTGCCCAGCTTCACTGCTCCAGCTCAAACTGAACTGCGCTCTCGATTTCAGCCCTGTGTCCCCATGACATCCTGTTCCAGTAACACCATCCTGCATTTCATCATCCCCCGCTCCCGCGGTCTGAAACGGTCCATCAGGCCCGTAGCAGCCCTGCTATTGCGGTCACGGCTCAGGGCTGCGGAAACGCAATATTTCAGCCCTGCATGGAGCACCCTCGCTCCCGCCCCAGGCCCACAGACAGCTCGAGGGTCATCTCCCTTCTGCTGTGGTATTTGTGTTTTGAACCAGGGAAAAAACAGGCAAACAAACAAAAAAATCACACAACAAAACTTTTACTGGCAGCCACCACCCAGGCTATATCCCTGCTCCAGAGATGACAGGCCACAGCTCTGACCCAAAACCATGATTCTTTTGGACGGCATGTATTCTCCTCCTGGAAAGGCTGTGCTCTGCTCTGCCCTCTCCCACTCAACACTAACGCCTGCTCCTCTGCTTGCAGGAGGCCTAGACATGCTGATTCTTAATCACGTTGGCACGTCATATTTCAATTATTTCAACGGGGACGTTGGGCACGTACGAAAGCTCCTGGAGATCAACTTCCTCAGCTACGTGGCGATGACCGTGTCCGCCCTGCCCATGCTGAAGAAGAGTGAGGGCAGCATCGTAGTGGTTTCCTCCATGGCAGGTGAGTGGGGAGCAAGGCAGGTGACATGGAATTCAGTCAAAAGACGCGATGGGCAGATTTTCAGAAGCAAGCAGCATGCAGAGACACCAGGCATCCTAAAGAAGCCATAACTGCTTAATGTACTCAAAAAACCCCAACCCAAATCCAGATCGTTTCTGTATTTTCTTGACAGAATTTGTTCTCTGATGCAATCCAGTCGCCCCAGCTTGCTTTTTGACCAGCCCTGTAATTAAACCCCACACCCTAATGTCAGGCTCATTAGAGCAGCAGAGCTCATACACCTCCAGTTTTTATGGAGGAAAGTGGAAATGCAGTAATTTCTCATTGCATTGGATCTCTGACTGGTCGTCCTGCTCTGGTAGGTCAAGTTCCTGCTAATATTTGTAGAGTGAGTTATCGGCTGGCTCGATTCACAAAAACATGACTCTGTTCTAATAAATTTCTGTTAAGTCAGGAAACCAAATTACTAGCAGATGTCCCCACTCACAGCTGGTATGCCTGTCAGTCTCCTGGAGATCAGCTTAGCTCGGTATCCAGAGACAAGAGTTTAAACTCTGCTCCATCTCTCCCCTCTGAGGGTTTCCCAGTGACTGCAGAGACCCTGAGCAGAGACACAAGGCATGGCGTTGGCCTTAGACCTTAAATGAGCTGGAAGCTGGCAGGAATATTTGTAATGCTGCTGTTTGGGTGCCAGGATGACATTTCACTAACAGGAAACTCCCTTTGGGTAAAACACTTCATCTGATGAAGGGCAAAACAGAGGCCGGGCAGAGCCGCTTTCCGCGCTATAACAGAACTTCACTCTGTGTCCAGGTAAAGTCGGGTTTCCCTTTACGGTCCCATACTCTGCAACTAAGTTTGCCTTGGATGGATTTTTCAGCTCCCTGAGGCAGGAATTCACCATTCAGAGAGTTAACGTTTCCATCACACTCTGCATCCTCAGCTTCATCGACACTGGTAAGATCATCGCTGTTTGACCAGGAGCTGAGCATCAGCTTCTTGCCCTGCCTGTCCATCCCTCCGCCACCAGCTCTCCCCTCTCCCCGCCACTGCTGCTTTTCCTCCGGCCCGGCGGTAGCGCGAGTGCATGCAAACACACTCCCGTTTCTGGGGGATCCTACCTCTCTTCCACCACAAAACAGTCCCACAACCGACTCCTTTCCCCACACTACATAACCCCAGCCCCCGCACGCACACCAGCGTTCAGTCGGTCCCGACGGATGTGCCAGCCTCCTGCCTCCCGTTAATCCCATCTACTGATGCGACAACGGGGATGCAAGTGCACGGCTGGGGCAGCTCAAAGTGCCTGGGGCAGCGGAGAGGAGTTCAGTCTCTGAATTCACCTCTGTTTTGACGCCCGTACCGATATGTCCAATTTGAACACTTTGCAAGCCCCGCTTCTCCCCGCGTTAAGGAAACGGCCTTCCCCGGCCCGCGGGGTGGTCCCCCGGCCCGCGGGGCGGTCCCCCGGCCCGCTCTGCTGCCCGCCCCCGGCCCCCTCGGGCAGCAGCACCCGGCCTGACGCCCGTGCCCCGGGCAGAGCACGCGGTGCGCGCCGCCGCCGACCGGCTGCTGGTGTCGCCGGCGCCGCGGGAGGAGTGCGCGCTGGAGATCCTGAAGGGGGCGGCGCTGCGCCGGCGGGAGCTCTACTACCGGTACGGCTCCACGCGCCTGCCGCTGCTGCTGCGCGACTGGGCCGCCGAGCTGCTGGACTACCTGGTCCGCAGCCGCTACCGGCTGGACGGCCTGGAGGGGAACGACGGCCCCGCCCTCCCCCAGCGCCGCCCTCCCGCTCCATCGAGGCGCAATTAGCGGCGGCCGCCGGCTCGGGAGGGCTCGCCGGTCCAACACCCTCCTCTGCCGGCGCGGGCGGGTCTTGCAGCGGGGCCCGGCCGCTCCGCGCACGGAGAGACGCGGGCCTCCCCCCCTCACCTGTGCGCTTGCCCTTTGGAAAGGGATTCCTGTTTCGGTGTTAAATAGATCGCCTCGCCGTGGCGGGGCTGGCGGGACGGCCACCGGGCGCGGCACGGGGCGCGGAAGCGGGGCAGCCCCTGCGGCCACCGCGTCCCGCCTGCCTACACCCGGTCCCTTCCCCGGAGAGGGAAGAGTAGGAACAAACTAATTGTTAAATAAAATCTACTAGCCTAACCGTTTTGCGTGTTGTTTGGGGTTTTTTGGCTGGTTGGTTTTTTTAATGCTCTTTCTCCATCTGTAAATGCTCCTGTAAACAGACACAACTCCACTGACTTGCCTTTCACAGGAAAGCTGTACCTTTGCAGTAATCCTTCATTATTTCATTCTTCTGAGACCAAGCAAGGCGAAACCTCCCCAAACCCGTCCCACTGAAGCACTCCCCAGGACTGGTTTGCTCCTCACGTTCTAAAGGCAATCAGGAATTGGCATTTCTGTCCTCCACACCCCAAGAGCGCCTGCCCAAACCAGTGCCCGCAGAGTGGGCTTTGCCCTTTCAACTTCCTCTTTCAGAACATTGTTTGCAAACCCATTCGCCATGCAGATGCTGAGCAGTGCGACACACAACGCTTGAGAAAGCTTAAAATGTTTCCTATTCACCCGCTGGGCTCTTTTACTGCCGTTTGCAATCAGTGGATTCCTCAAGACGAGGGTGCAATTTTTTTAGGTATAAGAGCCACCCAACAATCTGCCAGTGGTGATATCACACGGGATAAGCCAGAAGCGCCGATAAGGCTCTAAACACAAACTGCCAGCCCTGCTCTCTCTAGGTGTTCATATGAACCTGTGCCACAGCGATACTGCTGATCGATAAATCCTTGCGGCAGCCAGCGAGGAAGTGAAGCCTTGCCTCCGGTTTAGACGCGGAGTGGACAGAAAGGTGTCTCTCCCACGGAGGCTGCACTGAGGGGACACGGGTGTCCCAGCCCCAAAGGCAGCCACCACACACGCCCACCGCTCCATGGAGCCAGCAGCTTTTCAGTGCCTTCCCTTCAACGCTCTCCAGAAACACACCTGACGCTCCTGGCAGGACAAGGGTGCAGAGGGACAGCCTAAAGTCCAAAGCCACACTCTCCATGAGGTTAATGTTTGCCGAATCACAGGAAGTGCAAACAAAAGGTCCAACAGATACCAGCAAGCCTGTCCATGATAAGAACCAGTTCCAAACTGCTAGCACTCCCAGCCCTGTTTGCAGCCTACGCCACGGCCACCTCCCCACAGTCAGAGCTGCGGGGTTTGTCTCGCTCCTGCCCGTACTTCTGCAGAGATGGGTCTGCTCCTGAAGATTTTCACCCCCTTGCTGGGACTGGCGCTGGCCTTTTATTTTTATTCAGCACCAGAAAATTTCAATGAAGGTAAGTCATTGAAAAACACACTTTAAAACCAGAGTCGGCGAGGCTGCTGCCAGCGCGGCAGCGTGTGCCTGCGTAGAAGAGCGCAGGCCATCCGAAGGGCCTCTCGGGGCGCAGCCGGAAAAGCTGGAGCGCGGGACAGCTGAGGGCTCGGAGGGGACCGCAGGCAGCCCCGGCTGCAAGGGGTCAGAGCACCCCACAGGAAAGCTCACGGGATTGCCCTGGGTGTGCTGGGGCGCACAGCAAGCATCTGACCTCAGCAAGTTCTCTCTTTAGGAAACATGCAGTTTTCCACTTTAAACATTTAATCCCTTTATTAGTGAACTCTCTCCATTTATGAAAGCCGCTCCCAGACCAGGCTGGATGCAGAGCTCAAGCCTTACACATGCTCCCCACCAAGCCGGGATTAACGATCAGACTCCAGGCGGGGTCTGCACGGAAACGTGAGGGGCGGCAGGGGCAGAGAGGACCCACGGTGCCCGCGTCTGGGGGGACGGTGTGGGCTGCACCGGCTCTGAGCTCTGTGCCCTCCTCTCCAGAGATGCTCCGGGGGAAACGGGTGATCGTGACCGGAGCCAGCAGCGGCATCGGGGAGCAGATGGCGTATCACCTGGCACGCATGGAGGCCCACCTACTGCTCACAGCGCGGACGGAGGCCAAGCTGCAGAAAGTAAATGGCAAGCAGAGCGTGCCCGGCTGGCAAAACGCATTTGCAATCCAGAACCCCACAGGCAGGCAGAACGCAGATACCCACCCTGGCCCGGGCACACGGGATGCCACATACCTTACAGATCCATCCCAGCGTCTCCCCAGCATGAGCCTGTTCTAGTACACACACCCCTCACCGCAACAAATTGCGTTTTCAGTGCTGGCAGCACGGCATTTCTTTCCCTGCAGCCTTCAGCTGTGAATTCTGATCTCCAGCACCAAGGACAATGCTGGTCTGCCCAAGTCCTGGTCTGATCAACCCTTGCCCTTTCTCAAAGTCTGAACTGGTTTTGCATCCCACATATAACAGAATCAAAATTAAGCAATCATATCCCTATTTATAAGCACTAAATATCTGGCCCTATTTATAAATACTAAATATTTGGCTTAGATGTGCCATTGTTTAACTCTGCAGCCAGAAACGTTTCTCTGAGCAACGTGTCTCCTCCCACGAGGGGAGGAGGGTTTCCAGCGGGACAGGGAGATGCGCTGCCCATCCGCCCCGAGACAGCAAGAGCCTTCGTGGGACCGGGGCGAGGGGTTGGTCTGTGGAGGGGGGTCCATTGCCAACACCGTCCTCGCTGTCGCCACAGGTTGTGGAGCGGTGCCTCGAGCTGGGCGCCGCATCCGCCCGCTACGTGAGCGGCTCCATGGAGGACACCACGTTCCCCATGGTGGTGGTGAAGGAGGCTGAGATCACCTGGGGTAGGTGGCGGGGAGCTGCCCCTCCTCACTCCCTGTGCTACATTTTGGGGCCATCCTGGCCACCAAGAAGATGCTTTGTTTTGAGATGCCAGTTGCTAATAGCAAACACACTCTGCTTCCAGGAGGCCTTGACATGCTCATCATAAATCACATTGGTTTCAGCTACTTCAACTACTTCAATGGGGACGTTGGGCACGTACGAAAGCTCCTGGAGACCAACTTCCTCAGCTACGTGGCGCTGACCGTGTCCGCCCTGCCCATGCTGAAGGAGAGTGAGGGCAGCATCGTAGTGGTTTCCTCCATGGCAGGTGAGCACACAAGGGGCCAGGCTCTCCCTGCCCACGTCCCTTCCTCTGCCTGCAAGGGACCGCTGCTGCCGCGCAGCCTTCTTCAAAAGACCGAACAGGGACCGTAAGGCAGAGAGCCACCCCGCTGGGGGTCGGGATCAGCAGATGATTTATACCCTGGATGCACAATTCAAGTCGTCTGGGGGATTTATATTCTATACCCTGTCCTGCTACTCTCTCTGCATCCAGTGATCACCTTCACGCGTTGCAGTCGATGGTACGCCACTGCGGGTCATTTTATGTGCACGACCACATCTACACATGCATTTGCTCTACGTAGGTATTTATGCAGGAATAAAGAACAGCATCACCCACAACTGAAGATACTTCATGCCACTGTATGCCACACATTGCATTTTAAACATTCCTGCATTTGTTTACTATTAGTCATTCAAGACAGCTTACTCCATCACCCCACATCACAATACCGTAGCTACTTGAAGGGCAAAAGAAAGGGAGAGCCGTGCAGCGCGGCCCGTACACAAACCCTGACGACGTGTCTCTGCTCCAGGTAAAACTGCTGGCCCATTTACTGCTCCCTATTCCGCAACTAAATTCGCCTTAGACGGATTTTTCAGCTCCTTGCGACAAGAGTTCATCATAGACAAGGTCAACGTCTCCATCACGCTCTGCATCCTGGGCTACATCAACACAGGTACGCTCAGCGTCACGGCGGCCCGGTGACTCAGTGCGTCTCCAGAGAGCCGAGCCCACCGCCCGCGCCCCAGCCCCAGTCTGCCCAGCACACCGCCGCAGCTGGATCCACAGCAGGCAGCGGCTGGGCAATGGTGGAAATGGGACCCCAGCTCTTTAAAAAGTGCGAGCTGAGACCTTTGAGTCTGCTCTCCCTGCAGCAAACCCAGGGCAGATGGGGATTCCATCCTATGGTCACTCACGAGGTGGAAAGGATTGGGAAGGACATTGCTATAACTGTTATTTATTTATTTATTTTAACTGTTCCAAGCCTTGTTAAGTCAGTCTGATCTCCCAAGCTTGTCAGTTTGTTAGAGGAAGCTACAGGCACCCCGACTGCGCCCGCGGTGCCTGCGGCAGCCCCTCCGTCCCACACGGCTCCTTCCCTCCCTGTCCTCTGTCCCTGCAGACAGCGCGGTGCGAGCGGTCTCGCACGTCATCCAGAGCACGCCAGCGCCGAAGGAGGAGTGCGCGCTGGAGATCATCAAGAGCGGGGCGCTGCGCCGGCGGGAGCTGCACTACCCGTCCTGGCAGGTGGGCTGCCTGCTCCTCCTCCGGGACATCGCCCCCGACTTCCTCGACTCTCTCCTAGTGAGCAACTATAAGGTGGAAAACATCAAAAGAACATAACCCCCGGGGCGGCGAGCGCGCCGGGACACCGTGGGCCAGGCACGAGGGAGCTGGGTGTTAATTTGGCTGCTCGGGTGCCCTTTCCCGTGCCGCGGGGGCAGCCCCGCGCTGATGCACCCTGGCAACCCGAGGCGGGACACACCAGAAGCCTGTAACACACGGCACGAAAACGTCCTTTTTAGTAATGAACTCTTGCAACTGGCTTTTTCCAACCAAGAGGCACTTTGGAGAAGGTCCTGGCAGTAGGACCTGCTGCCGGTGTCCTGCTCGCCCCCCAGAAGCCACTCCCCCACCGAAAGCCACAAAGGCAGCGGTGCTGCGTGCGGTGCGAGCCGAGCCGCGGCCCAGAACGAGGATTTGGGCCAAGCAGCACAAACCACCCAAAGCCACACGAGAGGGTCTTTGAACCGGGAAATTGTTTGTCATGGATCCTTTCTAGGCTGGTCTCTGTAAAAATAAATCCTGTCTTACTTTAAGAGATCCCTGCTTCTACTTGTGTCCCTCTTCCACCTGCACGGGCGCAGAGCCCTCATCAAACGACCTCCCTGCATGATTTGCATTAACGCAGCTTTCACTTCTCTAAAGACCTTAACGAATTTCTGCCGTTCGTGACCCCTCCTCAGCTGCCGGTACACACTTTTTTTCCTTTCCAGTCTGCAAGGAGCCGTAAAATAACAGCATTGCTGTACTTCCCCAAGTCTCTGCCCCAGAGCAGCTCAGGCTGCGAGTGGCACAAGCCGCCCCGCGACCCAGCGCTCAACCTCCGCGTGTTGGAGAGCGATAAAGAGAGATGGCCCAAAAGATATTTGCTGGCTCTGCTTAGAGAGAAGCTGGAGACTTCGGGGTCCCAAGATAACCCAAACCTCGCCGTGAGCCGGGCCCCCGCGCCGCGCGGCCGGGCTGTGAGCAGAGACAGGAACCGGGGCTCGGCTGCGGCCGCAACGTTTCCTGTTTTACAGCGCGAGAAAAAGAGCGAGAGCCGCAGAATGAGGCGGTCGGCATGAGGATGGCAGTTGGAGCGTGTTGGCGCCCGATAACCCTCTGCTCACCCCGCTCCTCCGCGGCGGTCGAGGGGTAGGACGGGACCCCCGGGGGCCAGGTAAGCGCCCGCAGCGCCGGGGCCAGCGAGGGATGGAGGGGAGCAGAGGCTGCCGCGCTACGGCCAGCAGCGTGCACCTTTTTTCTTCTTTTTTCACCCCGTTCTCAGCCTACGTGATTGACACCGGGAGGCTGTAACGTGAACCAGCAAGCAGCACTTTTTTGTTTTCTGGTTTCCCTTGAAGCAAGAAGCGTAACAGCTTGGAAAGCAAAGATAAATGACACGTTTGCTAACGAGGGAGGGTAATTTGGGGTAACAGAAGGAGGAAATAGCATATTAGCTTGTCAAGAAGGCCTCGACAGCTTGCTCAGCGTGGGGTGAGTAATGGACCGTGTGTTTCTTTCAGCTTTACCTTGCTTTAGAGCGCATTTTTGGTTAACCCAGGACATTAATCACTGCTGTTGGGATGCCGGGTGACAGAGTCCGTGCAGGTGGGAAAAGGGCTGAGCTATTCCCGACGGGAAGAGCTGGATGAGCAAGGACCGAGCAGGACATCTGAGGTCCAGATACAACACGCTATGGGGCCATTTCTAAAATTAAGACAGATTAGTTGAAAAATGCTTTTAAAGTGTCCTGAAGAGTTCGGAGCAGCATGGCTGAAATCACACGCTCTGTCGCAAGCCGTGGAGTTTGTACCCGGCTCCAGGGAGCACACGTTGTGGGGCGCTGGCCTACGCCCAACTTGCATTTCTCCGCGTGAAGCTGTTGGCCAGACCTTGCCGGCTGGGCTAAGGACAGCGCATGTGCCCTGAGAGGAAAGGCCCTGGGCGAGCACGGTGGGGTTGTTACGGTACAGCCGCAAAAGCTGCCGGGAATAACCCGCTCAGCCTTTTATAGCCCCAGCCCCCTCCGGCTGTAAGGGCATCCCAGGAGGAAACACTGCTGGGATCCATTGGTAAATTTAAGCTAAAACCAGAAATGCTTCGGAAGCTATTCAAGGAAGAGAACATTCAAATAAAAATTAATAAAAGCACATAAGCAAGTGCCCCACTTCAGGGGTCTCGAAGGCCACGTCCCGCGTGGGCTCGGTGCCGGGAGCAGCATCCTGGCTGCGGGTTCGCAGGCGCCGCTCTCCTTCCAGCGGCCGCCCCACAGCGAAAAGGCAGCACTTGGGGTGAGCTTTGATGGCACCACAGCTAGCAGAAGGGCGATGAAGAGGTTTACAGAGCAGATTTTAATGCAGACTAAAAAGCAGGGAAGCGTATGTATGAAATGGGATTTACTTGTTCCCGTTTTTTTCCCATTAGACTCAACAACTTCCTAATTGCTTGAGATAGAATGAGACCAATGAAGTCTTGGTGGTTTTGTTTGACACTGAAGAACATTTAACCTGAATTTTCAGAGACGAAAATTATTTTCCGCTCCTTCCTCCATTAACATGATTTACTAAATACGAGAAAACCCCACACCAAACAGCAGCTCCCAGGCTGAGCCCCCCGGGCCGGGCATCCTCCGAGCATCCTTCACTGGGACGACAAGCGTCCTCATTGCCGCTGGGGCGAGGGGACAGGAGAGAGGGACAGAGCTTTCGCGGGAGGGGAGGAAGGAAGAGGAGCAGCGGTGGGCAGTTACTGCTCGGCTTTCTCTCTGGCTGATGCAGAGGTGAAGGTGTAACGCACCCGATATGACCTACCCCCTGCGCGCGCCCCGAGACGGCGCAGTAGAGCGAAACGGAGGAGCTTCTCTGTCGGCCAGGCCGTGTTTGAGCCACAAAATCCCCAAACAGAGGTGCAGGCAGATTTCGTGCCTAAAGCAAACTGGTACCACAGCTTAACAATTAATTAACTCCAAAGCGTAACGACCCAAGGCTACGCTCGTGTTTGCAATGAGGGAACCAAGTCACAGCTTGGCAGCACGCGGACGCAGGGCCGCGGCCGGACTGGCCGTGGGGGGACGCGCGAAGGTGAACGAGCCAAGGGCCAAGCGTTACAGCATCCGAGCCAAGGGCCAAGCGTTACAGCATCCGAGCGAGCAGCCGGGAGGTGAGGGAGAGCAGCCCTGGCAGCTGTGTCCTTCAGAGCGGCTGCGCTCAGACCTGGGGGACTTTGCCAGATGCTCCGTTGGGGGAAAAAAAAAAACCCCAACAAACCAAACCCTGACAACGCGGCAAGGTTTTCGCCGCTCTAAACCTCTCTGTGCACACAGAAAAGGCAACTACTGCTAAGAAATACAGTGCAACTGCTGAAGAGTAACTCACACCACAGCATCCTGACACCTGGACCTGTCAAAAAAATAAACTGGCAAAAGAAACGCACACTTTAAAAAGTTTACTGCAGAAATAGCAGCTGTTGCTCTTTCTG